>NC_062292.1:32119631-37992131 GCF_902655055.1 Lutra lutra
GGAAGTGTACTGGCATGGAAAGACAGTTGGCTATTTGGGGCCAGGCCCCATTTGGCTTCAGTGCTGGTGGGGCCGCTGGCTCATGCTTCACCTGGAGCAGCTCAGCTCCAGCGCTGAGCCATGGCCCCCTCTGTAAGGTGGGCTTCGTGAACCTGTGCTTGAACAGCAGCCTTGGGAGCACTTGATAAACTGTAGCTATTATTATGAAGTCTATATTTGATGCCGTGTGAGATGTGAAAAGTGAAGTTTATGCTTGAGAAAGGTACCACAGGGAGAATCTAATTATGAGAGAGATGTGGGAGACAGCAGAAGAGAGGAGCCTATTTGTAGGATGACCAATGAATGAGAATGAGGGGGTCCAGTAGGAGGTTCCTTGAACTGGGAGATGGCTTTGACTGGAGAGAGCCAGTTGGGGTTTTCTGTTGGGTGGGGCAGCATTGAAGGGGAGAGAGCTCGGAGCTCGGCTCAGGCTGCTGGCCAAGAGATGGAGTGCTAAGAGAGGTGAGGACATGCAGGGGAGAGAGGAAGCATATTTAGATGCTAGAAACTTTGGCGGGAAAACCATTTTTAGAAGGCTTTTATTAAATCTAATGGTTGGGCACCTGGGTGGCTCAGTCCATGAAACGTAACTCTTGATCTCAACCCGGGGTTTGGTCTCAGGCTCGTGAGTTCAAGATCCATGTGGGGCTCCACACTGTGCATGGAGCCGACTTAAAAGAAAAAGGCAAAAAAAAAAAAAAAAGGGAGCTTGAAATGAAAATAAAAAGGCAAAAAGGAAAGCTGAGGAGTAAAAGGAAATCCAGAATGTTTCTGTATAATTTCCAGATAGTGAGAAAGGGGATGGTTTTTTTGTTTAATAGGCCTTGTTTTTAATGTAAACTGCCAAAAATAAGATGATTTTATGCATGCCTCCCCTTCCTTCCTACAGCTGGAGTAGACTCATGTGGAGGGTTAATACACACAGGCATGCACATACAACATTCTCTTTTTACATTTTACACAAATACCCAGCTGCTACTTGATTCGAGAGAAATCTTGGAAGGAAAAAAAAATCCAAATCAGTCTTTTAGTTACGATATTGGCTATAGGTTAAGTGCTGTTTAGATAATGTTTCTTGGTTTCATAACATTATTAAACACCTAGTTTGTGTAAGGTTCTGGTTGATAATAATGAATGAAACGACCAGGTCCCTTATGTTAAGGAGCTTTTAATTTCGTTGTGTGGGGATGAGGTAGGTAAAGCAACCACTGTTGGAAGCATATGTGTGAGGGCAATGAGCTGAGTTTTGAAGAAAGACCTAGCAAGGTGAATTAGTAAAAGAATGGTATTATAGGGAGAAGAATTCCCATTCATGAAATCCGGAAGCATGACGCCCTGAAGGAAACCTGGAGCCCCTCCGGGCCCACTTAAATTTGTTACAATTAAGTGAAATTTAACATTTTGTTCCTTAGTCAGGCTAGCCACATTTCAAGTGTTCAGTAGCCGTCTGTGGCTAGTGGGTCACCAGCACACGGGCACTCAGATGTAGACTGTCTCCATCATTGCTGGAAGTTCTGTGGACAAGGCTCCTTGGAGCAGTACAGGCTGGGGGACGCAGAGCTCTGGTGGCATGGGGAGGGTCAGGTGCAGCTAGAGAGGCAGGGGACTGCTGTCTCTTGAAGGGATTTGGCTGTGGGAGCCATCGGAGTGCTTTTAGGTGGAGGTGTGCTGTGAGCCACGCAGGGTGGAAGCCGGGGCTTGAGAGCAGTGGAGAGTAGATTGGTCTCTCCTTTAGAGCACAGAGAACCCTGCAGACTGTTGCACCTTTCTTGTTTTGTTTTTTTCTTTTTCTGAGAATGAGGGCCTGAGCTTCAGGGAAGGTGGAGGCCAGGTAAGAGAAAGGTAGAGTTCACCAAGCTTGGAGCTGCTTGACCAGGAGAACGAATGGATGGATGATGGTGAAGTCACTCGGGCAGGGAGCGCAGGGAGCAATGCTTTTGGAGCAGAAAGTTGGTGAGTTAGTCCAGTGCTCACTGGAGAGATCTAGGCCGCAGAAGTGAGGGGGTACTTGGTGGGTGAGAGTGGTCACTGCGGTGCATATAAAAATGTGAGGAGTGCGGGCCGTGATGCGCACTGGGTGTTCACGTAACCAGTGAGTCACTGCACACCGCATCAGACGCTAATTACGTACGGTGCAGCAGCTAACTGAACAGAATTTTTTTAAATGTGAGGCATAGAGGGTTCAGAGTGGCACCCTGGGGAACTCCACACTCCATCCCTCTCCTTTAAGGGAGAAAAGAGAAGCAGGCACCCACAGAACAGACTAAGAAGTGGGAGGAGAAGCCAGTTCACTGAACGAAGGGGTTGAGCATCAAGTGGTCTGCAGGGCAGGCGAAGCAGAGCACGGGTACCACGACGTGGCGGGGGGAGCCTGGCCAGCCTGGTGAAGAACATGTGACTGCACAGGAGAAGGCAGAAAGCGGGTTATGGTGGGTTGAGCAATAGGTAGGAGGTGAGCAGCTCAAGTCTGTGAAGATTGATAATTTCCAGAGACATCGTTAAAAAGTAAAGAAGTGAAAGAAGACGGTGATTAAAAGGACTGCAGGGATTTGAGGTGTGAGAAAATGGAATGTGTTTATGCACAGAGGGGAAGAAAACCAGAGGAAAGGGAGAGGATGAGACTGTCAGGGGCAGAGGGAGCTGGTCCAGGTCTCTGAGGAGGTGGAGGGGACCGGACTTAGAGCATGGGGTGGAGAGATGAGCAAGGAGAAGATCCCTTCCACTCAGATGCTTTGGCTGTAGACAGTTTGATGAAGGCATGGAAGAGCTTGAGAAAGGGCCTGCCTAAACCACTGGAAAGAAATTGTGGAGTTAGATGCTTGGAATCAGCTTGAGCACTTTTTAGCTGTGTGATCTCAGGCAAATTTCCCAAACTTCTGAGCTGAGCTGTTTGGATCCATGTATGACATGGGTTTCAGAACAGGACTGGGGTTAGGTAAGACATGGACAGCACCCAGCGGTGTCTAGTCCATGGTAGATAGTCGGTCATGTTAGTCTTTCCATTGTCCCTTCCCTTTATTACCTAGACACACAAGGTCTCTTTAAAAAGTGATGAGGGGATTGTATGTCATGTGTGTCACACACACACACACACGATAGGAGATCTGATACAAATTTCATTTCACAGTGACATTCGAAGGAGTGCTAGGTGTTTAGGACATGGTTTAAGATTAAAGAGCATTGTGTAGTATTTTTCCTTTTCTTAAATAGAAACGAAGGTTAAAGGTCATAGAGGACTTAACACAACAAATTAGGAAGTTCATTGTTTCAGAAAACCATTGTGTAACCAAGACATTTAATTAGAGGTGTCACTTAAATCCTTGAACCAGGCAAATGCCACAGGACATACAACTGCTTACATCTGTGTATATGCTTATATACCCTTTATATGCTTTCCTTTCCTTCCTGTCCTATCTCCTGTAAACCCTCTCTTCCCCCTAACAAAAGAAGAACAAAAGGAATGTACCCACAGCCTGTAAGGTTTTCCAGATCTTGCTTTCTGTGAGCATACATAAATATCTAGGCTTGAACATAGTTATCCTTATCGATTTATTTACTTTTTTGCATAACATGGTCTCTTGCTCCTGTTTAGAATATTTTCTTCACTGGAGGTTTAAAACTTTTTAAAATGTGTGCAGGAGGTTATTAGTCTAAAGTCCCTGGACATAGTGTTTTAGTCATCGAGTGAATAGTTATTGAGTACCTGCTTTGCTGGGCCAAGAGCTGAAACTGGGCATGTTGGGATGATGAAAACACACCTCAGAAATTTCAGGAGAGGAAGACATGTACGTGATAAGTGGTATGATAATTTTAAGTATCATTTTTGGAAAACATTTTAGAAGTCTTTATATGAAGACACTTTAAACAGTGCTTTTATAAGGGAAAGATTTTCCAAAGAGATTTTTTTTCCAAAATTTTAAGATGGAATTAACTTTATGCCCACTTTTATGAAGACAGTATTCCTTAGTCTAATGGCTATTCTGACGTGCATTTTATTACTAGGCCAGTTTAATTTTATGTTGTTAATTTTAGTCCCTTCCAGATATGCAGCATATTCAGGAAGAAAACTTATCCTCCCCACCATTGGCTCCTCCCAACTATCTACAGGCGTCCAAAGATTCTGCCAGTACTAGTAGCAAGAACTCTTCTTGTGACACGGATGACATTGTTTTGGTTCCACACAACATCTCATCAGACCACTCATGTGAGAATCTTTTCTACTTGTACACATTATATTCCTTAATTTACTAGACTAGCATTTATTTTAACTTTTATATCATGCTCGCTCATGCAGGGCACCTTTTCAAAGGGGTACTTTATTTAGTTGTGTGAATTCCCAGAAATATACCTACCATTCTAAAATCTGCTCAGTCATCTTCCATGAAGCAGTAACTTTGGATTCTGAAGGTAGATGAGAAGTTTGCAGGAAATGATCTCAAATTCTGTTTGTATCCACACAGAAAGAAATAGAAAAGTCAGCAGAATTAAAGGAAGACCTCTGTTGCAAAAACCACCTTAAGAGTCAAGGGAACTTAAAACCAGTCGGATGCCCTTCAGAAGAGACTGGCATGAGGTCAGGAATGAGTTTCACAAATATATGGGGAGAATTTTATAAAGGAAGCAGAATCCAAGTTGACTAAATATGGTCAGGGCTGTGAGGAGCAGCAAAGGGCACCAGAAAACCTACAAAAAAGAAGTTAGACAAAACTGTCAAGAAGAAGGAACTGTGGTTTCATGGTGAAGGAATGGGATCAGAAAACCTAGAAATTGGGTTCCTTCGGTAATCGAATAGTATCAAGTTGACCGTGTGCAGTGGTTGGAGAAGTTCGTGTCCAGAGGTCTGTGTAGTTGTCAGATACTGATGGCACAGCTGCAACTGTTAGGCATCATGCCAGGTGTGAATGCCATCATCCCCAGAGCATGTGCTTTGGGGATGTATCCACTGGGGAGGGGGGAGCAGGGACAAGGCTGAAGGAGAAGATGGGTCGGTTCACCATCGGTGCTCCAACAGCTGGGAGTTCCCTATAAAAATCGAACATACAGTGGTTTTCTTCTATTTTAAAAAAGGAATTAAGACTTTAAACATTATGCAGTATTTCAAGCAGGAAATAATACAGCAGATTCACAAATCCACCCCCATTCTAATTTTATGTCAGTGTTTAGCCATGTTTTATATGTCTTTTCTTAAGGATAAAAAATGCTATATAGGTACAGCCAAAGTCTTTTTCCTTGTTCCACTCTTGCCAGAGGTTAATTCTTACTGTAGATTTTTTATACTTCCGCATATCCTATATCTATAAATAACTATGGTGTTCTTGTGTTTTTACAGTTTTAAGTAAATGGTATAAGGAACGTTTCTATAGCTTGGTTTTTTATTCATGTTTTTGTTACATTGCTAGATACATACCTAGATATGCATGCAGTTTATTTTAATATCTGAAATTTACAGTTTAACTGTATTTTATAATACAACTAAACCACACATTTTTCCATTTTTTGCTGAGGGTGACCTGGATAATTTCTATCTTTTCACTGTTCAAAGTGTAACAGATGTCCTTGTATCAGAGTTTCTTCCACATGGATGCTCTAGAAATTTTCAACTTCAGATCTATAAAATATTGGTACAGACAAGTTGTAGGCAATCAGTAGTTTGTGCCATGCTGCCCCAATGGAATAATGGTGACTTCTAAAGATTTTTTTTCATCTTTAACTTTACCTGGAATTCTCTTTGAAGATGGAATAAGGTAGGGATCTTCGTATTATTGAATATTCTGTCCTTTCTCTGTTGATAGACAATTCCAGATTTGTCCTGTTAGGTTTATATAAAGAATTGGGTTTGTTTTAAGGTGTTCTATTCTGTTATCTATTTGTCTGTATTATAATCATTTTTAAATTTGTGTGTGTGTGTGTGTGTGTGAGAGAGAGAGAGAGAGAGAGAGAGAGAGGGGGGGGTGATGGTAGAGAGCATTTTAGTATTCTTTGGAATCACCCTGGCTACTCTTGACTGCTTTTACCCCCATGTAGTCTAATATCAGCTTGACAAATCCTACAAAAAAAAATTTGGGGATTTTGATGTGAATTTGATTGGTTGATTTTGTTAGACCTATACAGGAACAGTTAATGATCTTTAATATTAAATTGCCAAATCAAGAATATGTGTTTCTCACAAAATCATAGGGGTTCATAGGGGAAGAGAAGGAAAAATGAAATAAAAACAGAGGGAGGCAAACCATAAGAGACTCTTAACTCTAGACAAGAAACTGAGAGCTCCTGGAGGGGAGATGGGTGTGTGGATGGGGTAATTGGGTGACGGGCATTAAGGAAGGGACTTGATAGAATGAGCACTGGGTCTTTTATCCATCTGATAAACCACTAAATTCTATCCCTGAAACTAGTAATACACTATACATTAAGTAATTTGAATTTAAATAATAAAAAAGCGTATGTGTTTCTCTACTTATCTAGGTTTCCTTAATGTGTTTGATAAATATTTATATTTTCCTACATAAAGGACATTCACATCTTTTGTCTTATTCTAGTTACCTTTGTTTTTTTTCCCTTGTGTAAATACTGTATTTGATAATTTTTTTTTTTTTCGAAACCACTCCTGTCGAGGTCTCTGTGCTTCCAAATCTCAGGTCATTTCTCAGTCTTCAGTTTTTGATGTATTTACAGCATTTGTTATCGTTGGCCAAACCCTTTTTAAATTTTATATTTTTTATTTTTTATTTTTTTAAGTTTTTTTTATTTTATAAACATATATTTTTATCCAGGGGTACAGGTCTGCGAATCGCCAGGTTTACACACTTCACAGCACTCACCATAGCACATACCCTCCCCAATATCCATAACCCCACCCCCCCCCCCCCACCCCCCCCCCCCCCATCAACCCCCAGTTTGTTTTGTGAGATTAAGAGTCACTTATGGTTTCTCTCCCTCCCAATCCCATCTTGTTTCATTTAGTCTTCTCCAACCCCCTCAACCCCCCATGTTGCATCTCCTCTCCCTCATATCAGGAGATCACAGGCAGCAACCTCTTCGACCTCAGCCGCAGCAACATCTTCCTAGGAACATCCCCAAAGGCAAGGGAAGCAAGGGCAAAAATGAACTTTGGGATTTTATCAAGATCAAAAGCTTTTGCACAGCAAAGGAAACAGTGAACAAAACCAAAAGACAACTGACAGAATGGGAGAAGATATTTGCAAATGACATATCAGATAAAGGGCTAGTGTCCAAAATCTATAAAGAACTTAGCAAACTCAACACCCAAAGAACAAAGAATCCAATCAAGAAATGGGCAGAGGACATGAACAGACATTTCTGCAAAGAAGACATCCAGATGGCCAACAGTCATATGAAAAAGTGCTCCATATCACTCGGCATCAGGGAAATACAAATCAAAACCACAATGAGATATCACCTCACACCATTCAGTATGGCTAAAATTAACAAGTCAGGAAATGACAGATGCTGGCGAGGATGCGGAGAAAGGGGAACCCTCCTACACTGTTGGTGGGAATGCAAGCTGGTGCAACCACTCTGGAAAACAGCATGGAGTTCCTCAAAATGTTGAAAATAGAACTACCCTATGACCCAGCAATTACACTGCTGGGTATTTACCCTAAAGATACAAACGTAGTGATCCGAAGGGGCACGTGCACCCGAATGTTTATAGCAGCAATGTCAACAATAGCCAAATATGGAAAGAACCTAGATGTCCATCTACAGACGAATGGATAAAGAAGATGTGGTATATATACACAATGGAATACTATGCAGCCATCAAAAGAAATGAAATCTTGCCATTTGCGACGACGTGGATGGAACTAGAGGGTACATATTTTTTATTTTTTAAAAAAAGATTTTGTTTATTTGTAAGAGAAAAAGAGTGAGAGCATAAGCAGTGGGGGAGAGGCAGGCAGAGGGAGAATGTCTCCTTGTCAAGCAAAGATCCCAGTGCAGAACTGGATACCAGGACCCTGGGATCACAACCTGAGCCAAAGGCAGGTGTTTCCACACTCTTCTCTTTATTAAAAATTTGTTATTGTAAAATAAATCATGCATATTTTTAAAACATTTTATTTATTTAGAGAGAGTAAGAGCAAGTGGAGGGAGAGAGAGGGAATCCGAAGGAGACTCTGTGCTGAGCCCAACGTGGGGCTCGATCTCATGACCGAGATCATGATCCAAGCTGAAATCAAGAGTTGGACATTCAACTGACCAAGCCACCCAGGTGACCCAAATATTTATTTTTTAGAGCAGTTTTAGGTTTACAACAAAACTGAGAGGAAGGTACAAGTTTCCACATATCCCTTGCCTCCCCATTCTCAGCATCACTCACCAGAACAGTACATGTGTTGCTGAGGATAAACGTACATTGACACATCACAGTCACCCAAAGTCCATAGTCTACTTAGAATTCATTCCTGGTGTTGAACATTCTGTGGGTTGGGAGGAAGGTATAATGACATTTATCCATCATTATAATATACAAAGCATTTTTACTGCCCTAAAAATCCTCTGTGCTCCCCACCTGTCCCTTGGAAACCAGCAGTATTTTTATTGTCTCTATATTTCTGTACCACAGTTTGTCCATTTACCTATTGAAGGACACTTTGATTGCTTCCAAGTTTTGACAATTAAGAATAAAGCTACTACAAACATCCGTGTGCAGGTTTTTGTGTGGACATATAGTGTGCAGCTCCTTTGGATATATACCAAGGAGCATGACTGCTGGCTGGTATGGTAAGAGCATGTTTAGTTTTGTAAAAAAAAAAAAAAAAAACCAAACTCTTCAAGTGGCTCTACCATTTTGCATTCCCAACAACAACGAGTGGAGTTCCTGTTGCTCCACATCCTCACCAGCATTTGGTGATATCAGTGCTTTGGGGTGGGCTGTTCTGGTAGATGTGCAGTGGAGTCTCGTTTTAATTTGCATTTCTCTGATGACATCTGATATTCAGCATTTTTCATGTGCTTATTCACCATCGTATATCTTCTTTGCTGTCTGTTAAGATCTATGGCCTGTTTTTCAGTTGGATTGTTTGTTATCTTGTTGAGCTTTAAGAGTTCTTTATATGGGATAACAGTCCTTTATCAGATGGGTCTTTTGCAAATATCTTTGTTCGGTCTGTAACTTATATTCCATTTTCTTGATATGGTCTTTCACAGAGCAGTTGTTTTTAATTTCAATAAGTTCATCACTAATGATTAATTCAATCATTAAATGAATTTCTTTCACGGATTGCGTGTTTGGTGTTGGTACACAATACCCAGGGTCCTCTAGGTTATGTTGTCTTCTACAATATTTGCGATTTTTTTCTTTTATATTTAGGTCTGTGGCCCATTTTAACTTTTTTTTAAGACATTATTTATTTATTTGACAGAGAGAGACACAGAAAAGAAAGGGAACGCAAGTAGGGGAGTAGGAGAGGGAGAAGCAGGTTTCCCACGGAGCAGGGAGCCCAAAGCAGGGCTTAGTCCCAGGACCCTGGAGTCATGACCTGAGCCAAAAGCAGAAACTTAACGACTAAGCCACCAGGTGCCCCTTGAGTTAATTTTTGAAAGGTCTGTATCTAGATGCATTTGTTGTTGTTGTTGTTCTATGGATGTCTACTTATAGCATTATTTTTTAAAGACTGTCTTTGTTCCATTGTATTGTCTTTGCTCCTCTGTCAAAGATCAGTTGACTATATTTTTGAAGGTCTCATTCTGGTCTCCCTATTCTGTTCCATCGATCTATTCCTTTCTTCTTTTGCCACATAACACTGTCTTGATTACTGTAGTTTTATAGTAAGTCTTGAAGTTGGGTAGTATCAGCCCCTTGTCCTTCTCCTTCAGTGTTCTATCGGCTGTTGTGGGTCCTTTGCCTCTCCATTGAGCCTTCAGAATTAGTTTGTTGATATCCATAAAATAACTTGCTGGGATTGTCATTAGGATTGTAGTGAATCTATAGATTGAGTTGGGAAGAACTGACATGTTGACAATATTTAGTCTTCCTATCCAAAAAACATAGAGTATCTCTCCATTTATGTGTTCTTTGATTCATTCATCAGAATTTTGTAGCTCTCCTCATACAGGTCTTTTATGACTTTTGTTAGACTTATACCTAAATATTTCATTTTGCTGGGTCCTGATATAAATGTGATTTTTAATTTCAAATTTTAGTTGTTTATTATTGAGATATAGGAAAGCTATATAATTTTTCAGTATTAACCTGTATACTGCAACCTGCTTTAGTCACTTATTAGTTCCAGGAGGTTTTTTTGATCAATCTTTTGGATTTTTTTTTACATAGGTAATCATGTTATCTTTGAATAATAGTTTCATGTCTACCTTTCCAAGCTGCATACCTTTCATTTCCTTTTTTTTTTAAAGATTTTTTTTATTTATTTGACAGAGAGAGATCACAAGTAGGCAGAGAGGCAGGCAGAGAGAGAGAGAGGAGGAAGCAGGCTCCCCACTTTAGCAGAGAGCCCAATGTGGGGCTCGATCCCAGGACCCCGGGACCATGACCGGAGCCGAAGGCAGAGGCCTTAACCCACTGAGCCACCCAGGCACCCCCCCTTTCATTTCCTTTTAACTTACTGTATTAGCAAGGACTTCGAGAGCTGGTTGAAAGAAGTAGCGAGAGAAAGAGGACTTCCTTCAGATTATGAAACTGTAATAACCACAGCCAATAAAAAATCACTGGAAGGAAAAAATGAGAGAGGACATCCTTATATTTTTACCCAATCTTAGTGGAAAAGCTTGGAGTTTCTTACCATTTAGTATGTGTTCGTGGTAGCTTTTGTAGATATTATTTATCAAGTTGAGACAGTTCCCCTCCATTCCTAGTTTACTGTGAGATTTTATCATGAATGGTGGTTGGATTTGTCAAATGCTTTTTCTGTGATGTTCTATTAATAGGATAGATCACATTAATTTTAAAATGTCGAACCAGCCTTGTATACCTGGGATAATCCCATTTGGTCATGGTGTATAATACTTTTTATACATTGCTGAATTCAGTTTGCTAATATTTGTTGGAGATTTTTGCATCTGTGTTCATGAGAAATACTGGTGGTCTGCAGTCTTCTTGTAATGTCTTTTTTCTGGTGTTGGTATGAGGGTAATTATGGCCTCATAGAATGAATTAGGAAATATCTCTCTGCTTCTATCCTCAGAAAGAGATTGAAATAGATACTTGGTATAATTTCTTCCTTTAATGTTTGATAGAATTCACCAGAGAATTCATCTGGGCCTCATGCTTTCTGTTTTAGAAGGCTATTAATTACTGATTCAAGGTCTTTAATAGATAAAGACCTATATTCAAATTGCCTATTTCTTCCTGAGTAAATTTTGGCAGATGTGTCTTTCACAGAATTGGTCTACTTCATCTACGGTGTCAAATTTGTAGGCATAGAGTGTTCACAGTATTCCTTTATATCCTTTTCAGTTAGATCTCTACTGGTGTCTCTTCTTTCATTTGTAGTATTAGTAATTTGTATCTCCCTTTCTGTTTTTTTTTCTCCCCTTTTGTTAACCTGGCTAGAAGCTTATTGATTGTTGTGTTTTCAAATTCATTTAGTTCAAATCTTTAAAAATTTCTCTTGAGATTTCTTCTTCGGCCAATTTGTTATCAGAAGTGTGTTTTCAGTCCCCCTCTATTTTGGGATTTTTCAGTTACCTTTCTGTTACTGATTTCTGGTTTAATTCCGTTATCATCTGCAAGCAGAACTGATTTCTATTCTTTTAAAAAAAATTTTTGGTTGTTTTGTTTTGTTTCTTTTTAAAAGATCTTATTTATTTATTTGAGAAGGAGCACAAGCAGGGAAAGGAGCAGAGGGAAAAGCAGACTCCTCTCTGAGCAGTGAGCCTGATGCACGGCTCTGAGTTGAAGGCAGACATTTAACTGAGCAAGCCACCCAGGCACACCTCTTTTAAGTTTGTTAAGATGTGTTTTATGGCCCAGAATGTAGTCTATCTTGGCAAATGTTCCATGTGAGTTTGAGAAAAATGTGCATCCTGCTGTTGTTGGATGAAGCTGTCTGTAGATGTCAATTATATCTTGGTGGTTGATGGTGTTACTGAGTTCAACTGTATCCTTACTGGTTTTCTGCCTGCTGGATCTGTCCATTTTTGAGGGATGGGTGTTGAAGTCTCCAGCCACATTAGTGGTTTCACTTGTTTCTACTTGTAAGTTTTTACCTTGCATAGTTTGGCGCCTTGTTGTTAGGGGCATGCATAATGTTAAGGAAGAATGGCTATTTCTTCTTGGAGAATTTATACTTATGTAAATATAAATATATCATTACATAAGGCCCTTCTTTATCTCTAACTTTTCTTACACTGATGTCTGCTGTGTCTGAAATCAATATGGCTATTCGGCCTTCTTTTGATTTAATGTAAGCATGTTAGTGTTAGCATGGTCTATTTTTCTCCTCTGTTTACTTTTAATCTGTGTGTCTTTATATTCAAGTAATTTTCTAATAGACAAAATGTATTTGGGGTGTGTGTTTTAATCCGCTCTGAAATCTGCCTTTTAATTGTTGCATTTAGACCGGAGACATTAGAAGTGTTATTGATAAACCTGAATTAATATCTAACATTTGTTACTGTTTTCTCTTCATTGTCCTTGTTCTTTGTTCCTGTTTTTGTCTTCCACTCTTTTTCTGCCTTTTGTGGTTTTAACTGACCATTTATTATGATTCTATTTTCTTTCTTTCTTAGCATATCAATTGCACTTTTTTTTTCTTTCTTTATTGGTTGTCCTAGAGTTTGCAATATATATTTGTAACTAATCCAGATCCACTTTATTATTTTTTAAAAGATTTATTTATTTATTTTAGAGAGGGGACATGTGCAAGCAGTGGGGAGGAGCAGAGGGGGAGTGAGAGAATCTCAAGCAGACCCCAGCCAAGCGTGGAGTGCAACAAGGGGCTCAGTCTTACACCCCTGAGATCGTGACCTGAGCCAAAATCAGCAGTCAGATACTTAACCAACTAACCCACCCAGGCGCCCCATTCCAGGTACACTTTAAAGATTTTATTTATTATTTATTTGACAGCAAGAGAGAGAGAGAGCATAGGCAAAGGGAATGGCAGGCAGAGGGAGAGGGAGAAGGAGAAGCAGGTTCTCTGCTGAGCAAGGAGCCCAATGCAGGGCTCGATCCCCGGACCCTGGCTTCATGACCTGAGCCCAAGGCAGACGCTTAACTGACTGAGCCACCCACATGCCCTCCAGGTCCACTTTCAAACAAAACTGTACTACTTCATGGTAGTGTCAAGTACCTTATAGTAACAAAATCCTAATTCCTTCCTGCCATCCCTTGTTTCATTGCTGTCATTCATTCTAGTTGAATATAAGAATACATAAGCCTATCCCTGTATACATAAGACAGAAACATTAAGCATACATAACTGAATATACTATTGGTATTATTTTGGCAACAAATCCCGTCAATTTTTATTGTCCGAGAAAGTCTATTTTTCCTTAACTTTTGACAGATAATTTTGCAGGGTTCATAATTCTAAGTTGGTGGTTTACTTCTCTTAACACTTTTAATACTTCATTTCATTCTTGCTTGTGCAATTACTGAGAAGTTAATGCAGTTCTTTGTTTTTCTGAAAGTATAGTGTTCTCTTTTTTTTACTTCTTTCAGAATTTTCTTTACTTTTAGTTTTTCTGTTAATCTGAAAATGATCTGCTTAGGTGTAGTTGTTCTGGGCATTTATCCTTCCTGGAGTTCTCTGAGCTCTGTGAATCTGTGGTTTGGTGCCTGCCATTCATTTGGGGGAAATTCTCAATCGTTGTTTCCAGTATTTCCCTCTGTTCCTTTTGTCCTTTCTTCTCTTTCTAGTAATCCCATTACACACGTTACACCTTTTGTAGTTGTCCCCACGGACCTTGGATATTCTGTTGTTTTTTAAAGGAAATCTTTGTTGGGGCACCTGGGTGGCTCAGTGGGTTAAGCATCTGGCTCAGGTCCTGATCCCAATGACCTGGGACCGAGCCCTCATCAGGGGCTCATTGGGAAGCCTGCTTCTCCCACTCCTTTCCATGCCCCCTGTTTGTGCTCTCTGTCAAATAAATGGATAAAATCTTAAAAAAAAAAAGCTTTGTTTTCCAGTTTTTGAGGATTTTGTCAATAATGTTCTCTAGTTCAGAGCATCTTTCCTCAGCCGTGTCTGGTCTACTAATAAGGCTACCAAAGGCATTCTTCATTTCCTTTACAGTGCTTTTTAATCTCTAGCATTTCTTTTTGGTTCTTGTTAGGATTCCCGTCTCTCTCTTTATATCACTCATCTGTTCTTGCTCGTGATCTACCTCGTCCATTAGGGCTCTTAGCGTATTAATCATAGTGTTTTAAATTTCCAGTCTGATAATTCTAACATGCCTTCCATATCTGGTTCTGAGGCTCACCGTCTCTTCAATCTGTGTTTTTTGCTTTTTGGTATGCCTTGTGACTTTTTCTTGATCGTCATACAGGATGTCCTGGGTAAAAGAACTGCCGTAAGTAGGTTTTATGGAAATGTGATGGGGAGCTGTGGGGGCAGGGGGATGTGTTCTGTGATGGGTCTCAGTACTTTAGTGAGCCTAGGTTTCTGGTCTGTGGGCTTCACACATGTTTCCAGTTTCTTTCTCCTGCCTGAAGGTGGGACAGGATGGCTCTAGGGCATTAGGGTTGGGTATTTCCCTGCCCCCAGCTCAGTCTGGGGCTCAAACAATTTAAATATAGATAAAAGCACATAAAATCTGTTGTCTTCCCCATTTTTAAGTTTACACATCAGTAGCTTTATGTATATTCACAATGTTGTACAACCAGTCTCCAGAACTTTTCATCTTGCAAAACTAAAACTCAGTACTCATTATGTAGTAGCATTCCCCATTTCTCCCACCTCTAGGTGCTGGTAACCACTGTTCTACTTTCTCTTTCTATGAATTTGACTGCTTTAGCTACCACACATAAGTAGAATACATAATATGTATCTTCTTGTGACTGACTTAGTTCAGTCATCATAATGTCTTCAAGGTTGGCCCATGTTGTAGCATTCATCAAAATTTCTTTTAAGGCTGAGCCATAGTCCATTCTGTGTATATACTATGTTTTGTTTATCCATTCATCTGTCAATGGACAATTGGATTTCTTCTCCCTCTTGGCTATTGTGAGTAATTCTGCTATAAATGTGAATGTGTAGATATCTATTTGAGATCCTGCTTTCAATTTTTTTGCATATATACCCAACACTGGGGTTGCTGGATCATATGATATTTCTATTCTTAATTTTTTGTGGAGTTTCCATGCTGTTCTCCATAGTGGTCTTATCATTTTACATTCCTACCAACAATGTGCAATTGTTCCAGTTTCTCTACATCTTCAGCAACACTTGTATAACAAGTGTTTGTTTTTTTTATAATAACCATCTTAATGAGTGTGAGGTGATATCTCATTGTGGTTTTAATTTGCTATTCTCTCTAGTGGTCTTTGAGTGTCTTTCCATATACTTATTGGCCATTTTGTCTATCATTTGTTGTTGAGTTGTAGGAGTTCTTATATATGTTGGATATTAACCCTTTACCAAATATATGATTTACAGATGTTTTCTCCCATCCCAAAGATATTCTTTCCACTCTGTTGATGTGTCCTTTGAGCATAGAAGTTTTAGATTTGATGTAGTCTCATTTGTCTATTTTTTTGTTCTGTTGTCTTGTGTTTTTGGTGTCATTGCCTAATCCAGTGTCATGAATCATTTCTCATGTATTTTCTTCTATAAGTTATATAATTTTGGGTCTTATATTTAGCTCTTTAATGCACTTTGAACTAATTTTTGTATATTGTATAAGGTAAGGGTCCAGCTACATTCTTTGCCTGTGGATACCTAGTTTTCATATTTTCTGAAGAGACTGTCTTTTGTGTCTCCATCCAGTGATGTTGGCATCCTTGTTGAAGATCATTTGTCCATATATGCAAGGGTGTGTTTCTGGGATGTCTATTCCATTCTGTTGGTCTCTGTGTCTGTCGTTATGCCAACCATATTGTTTTGATTACTGTAGATTTGAAATCAAGAAGTATGAAACCTCCAGTTTTGTTTTTCTTCTCCAAAATTGCTTTGACTATTCAGGGTCCCTGCAGATTACTTATGAATTTCAGAATAGATTTTTCTATTTCTGCGAAACAATGCCATTGAGATTTTGGTAGGGATGGGATTGATCTGTATAGATCACTTTGGGTGCTATTGACATCTTTACAGTATTAAATCTTCTAGTCAATGAAGACAGGGTGTCATTTATAATTTTTCCAGCAGTGTTTTGTAGTTTCCAATATACAAGACTTTCTCTTCCTTGGTTAGATTTATTCCTCTGTATTTTATTCTTTTTGATACTATTGTAAATAGTATCAAAAAAGTATTATAGTATTGCATTGTAAAATGTATTATAAAAATTGTGAAAAAATAGTATTACAAAAAGTAAATAGATTTATTCCTGTGTATTTTATTCTTTTTGATACTATTGTAAATAGCACCTTTTTTAAGATTTTATTTATTTATTTGACAGACAGAGATTACAAGTAGGCAGAGAGGCAGACAGAGAGAGAGGGGGAAGCAGGCTCCTCGCTGAGCAGAGAGCCTGATGTGGGGCTTGATCCCAGGACCCTGAGATCATGACCCGATCCAAAGGCAAAGGCTCAACCCTCTGAGCCACCCAGGTGTCCCAATAGCACTGATTTCTTAATTTCCTTTTTTCATTGCTCATTGTTAATGTATAGAAATGCTACTTATATCTGTCTGTTGATTTCATATACTGCAACTTTGCTGAATATGTTAGTTCTAATGGCTTTTTTTGTGTGAAATCATTTGGGCTTTCTGCATTTAAGATCATGTTATCCATGAACAGAAATAATTTTACTTCTTCCACTACAGTTCTAATGCCTTTTATTTCTTTCTCTTGCCTAATTGCTCTGGCTAGGAATTCTATGTAGGAACAGTGAGAGCAGGCGTCCTTGTCTTATTCCTGATCATAGAGAAAAGGCTTTCAGTCTTTAACCATTGAGTATGATATTAATTATGGGCTTTTTTTAAGGTTTTATTTATTTATTTGACAGACAAAGATCACAAGTAGGCAGAAAGGCAAGCAGAAAGAGACGAAGGGAAGCAGGCTCCCCACTGAGCAGAGAGCCCAATGCAGAGCTCGATCCCAGGACCCTGGGATCATGACCCAAGCCAAAGGCAGAGGCTTTAACCCACTGAGCCACCCAGGTGCCCCTACTTATGGGCTTTTTATATATGGTGTTTTTTATGTCAAGGTAATATTTTTTATTCCTAGTTTGCTGAATACTTTTTATCATTAAAGGATGTTGGAATTTTGTCAAATGCTTTTTCTGCATGAATTGACATGGTCATATGGTTTTTGTCTTCGTTCCATTAATGTAGGTATATTATAAATCACATTTGGTCATGATACATGATACTTTCAATGTATTGTTGAATTTGGTTTGCTAGTATTTTGTTGAGTATTTTTACATCAAATTTCATCAGAGGAACTGTTCTGGTTTTTTGTTTTTGTTTTTGTTTTTGTCTTTGGTAGTATCTACGCGTGGCTTTGGTACTAGTGTAATACTGAACTCAGAAGGAGTTCAGGAGTGTTTCCTCCTCTCTAATATTTTGAAAGATTTTGAAATATGTTGATGCTAATTCTTTAAATATTTGGTAGAATTCACCAGTGAAACATCTGGTCTTGGGCTTTTTTTTGTTAATGGGAACTTTTGATTACTGATCCAATCTCCTTAACTAGTTATGGTCCATTCAGATTTTCTCTTCCTTTATCATTCAAACTTGGTAGGCTGTGTGTTTGTAGAAAGTTATCAGTTTCTTGTAGGTTATCCAACTTGTTGGCAAGCACTTGTTTGTTCATGGTATTCTGTTATAATCCTCTCTATTTCTGTGGCATTAGTCGTCATTCCTTCTTTCATTTCTGATTTTGAGTCTTCTCTTTTTCTTACTTAACCCAGCTAAGTGTTGGTTTTGTTGATTTTTTTAAGTGCCAACTCTTAGTTTAATTTTTCTGCTTTCTCAGTTTTGTTTATCTCTGCTCTAATCTTCATGATTTCCTTTTTTTAAGGAAATGGGTTAAGTTTATACTTTTTTTGTAAGATTTATTTATTTGGGAGAGAGAGAGAGTGAGTGTGTGTGAGTGGGGGAAGCAGCAGAGGGAGAGAATCTTCAAGCAGACTCCCTGCTGAGAATGGAGCCCACGTGGGGCTTGATCTTACAACCCATGGGATAACAACCTGAGCCAAAAGCAAGAGTTGGATGCCCAACTGACTGAGCCACCCAGGTGCTCCAAGTTTTTACTTTTTATAATTTGAGGGGTAAAGTTAAGTTTTTGACTTGAGGTTTTTTTTTTTAATGTTAGCATTTACAGCCATAAACATCTATCTTAGTGCTGCTTTTGCTGTATTTCATAAGTTTTGGTATATTGTGTTTATATTTTCATTTTTCTCAAGATATTTTCTGATTTATTTTGTGATTTCTTCTTTGACCTCTTGTTTGTTTAAGAGTGTGTTGTTTAGTTTCTATGTATTTGTGGATTTTCTAGTTTTCCTTCTTCTGTTGATTTCTACTTTCTATCTATAATGATTGGAAAAGATACTTTGTATGATTTCAGTCTTTTAAAATTTTAAGATTTGTTTTGTGGCCTGATATGTCATCTATCCTGGAAAATGTTTCGTGTGCACTTGAGAAGAATGTATATTCTTCTGTTTGTGGTGGGAAGGGTGTTCTGTATATGTCTACAGGGTCTAGAGCATTGTTCAAGTCCTGTTTCTTTATTGCTCATTCATCTGGTTTTTCTGTCCATTATTGAAAGCAGAGTATTGAATTGTTCAGCTGTTAATGTGGAACTGTGCATTTCTCCCTTCAATTCTGTTGATACTTGCTTCATATATTTCGGAGCACTGATGTTTGATGCATAAATATTTATAATTGTTATATTTTCCTGGTTAATTGACCCTTTAGTAATGTCTCTTTTTGTCTCTTGTAACAGTGTTTGGCTGAAAGTGTCTGATATTAATATTGCCACTCCTGCTGCCCTTTGGTTACAATTTGCATGGAATATCTTTTTTTTTTAAAGATTTATTGGGTGCCTGGGTGGCTCAGTAAAGTGATTGCCTTTGGCTTAGGTCTTGATCCTGGAGTGCCAGGATCAAGTCCTGCTTCAGGCTCCCAGCTCAGTGGGGAGTCTGCTTCTCCCTCTGACCCTTACCCCCTCATGCTCTCTCTCTTTCTCTCTCAAATAAATAAATAAAGTATTTTTAAAATTTAAATTAAGGGGCGCCTGGTTGGTTCAGTGGGTTAAAGCCTCTTCCTTCTGCTCAGGTCATGATTTCAGGGTCCTGGGATCGAGTCCCAGTTGGGCTCTCTGCTCAATGGGGAGCCTGCTTTACCCTCTCTCTCTGTCTGCCTCTCTGCCTCCTTGTGATCTCCCTCTCTCTCAAATAAATAAATAAAATCTTTAAAAAAAAAGATATAGCAGTCCATGGGGCACCTGTCCTGAGTGGCTCCACTGGTTAAGCATCTGCCTTTGGCTCAGGTCATGATCCCAGGGTCCTGGGATCGAATCCCACATCAGGCTCCCTGCTCAGCAGGGAGTCTACTTCTCCCTCTGCCTGTTGCTCCCCAGCTTGTACTCTCTGTCTGTCTTTCTGTCAAATAATTAAATACAATCTTAAAAAAAAAAAGCTACAACAATCCATTTTAAGCTGAACTTCAGTTGCATACAAAAATTCTAGAGAGTATGGAAGTTTACTTCCCCTTCCCCCTTATGTTCCTGATGTCACAAATTGCATGTTTATGTGTTCCTAATAATCACATAGATCTATAGCTTTTTTGTTACTTTTGTCTTAGACTCTATACAAGAATTGGGACATACTGGTCTTCCAAGAGAGGGAAACAATAGTGATAGCAGAACTGTATAATGTCTCTGACAGCTTCTGTTCTGCAGAGGGAACAGCATGTCCCCCATGGGAGCTGCTCTCTCAGCCTGCTGCCCAGGGGTTGTGGCAGGAGTACACACACTAGGGGCTGTAGAAAGGGGTTTAGAGAGAGGTAGTGAGTAGTTTGAAAAAAAATCATACACTCTACCACAGGCTATTAAGTGCATGTGGAAACAGATTATTACAAATACATTAAAATTATGCTGTATGCAAAATCAAAATGGTCTGATGCAGGAACAAGATATATTCTCTGCAGAGCCATTAAAATCCTGGAGCTCCATGTCCCAACAACTATCACCTTGTAGGCCAGTTTTTATAATGTTAGTGGTAGTATATCTCATTCTTCCCTTAGAACCTCACTTTTATTGAAATTATTTTGAAATATTTCACTGTATTTCCTTTTAGGAAAATGTCTGACCTCTAGACAAAAATTCTTCATTTCAATAAAATAACAGCATATTGTATTTTGGGCAGACTGCTTAGTCTTTCTAGTATTCAATGCAGGTCAAAGATGACTTTCCACTCATGCTGGAGACTCGGGCCTACATAGACCTGCCCTCTCCTCACCTTGGGCTTAGGGAGTCAGGTGGTGGTTGAATCGTTTTATTAATATAAAGCTAGACAGAAAAGTGGCTGCAGTGGTCTTAGCTAGCTGGAGCTCTGGGAATTTCTCCAGGGAAGACCGTGTAGATGGAGCAAGTCTGCTTGGAGATTCTGTCTGGACAGACCAGATTTATAGGACACCTGGCATGGCTGCTCACATCCTCACATGCTGGGGGAGGATTGCCTGAGATTCCCTTGGACAGGGGCTTTGAATTATGTATGAAGTTGCTAAGTTTACTTCTTGGGGTAGTTTTATTCCACTCTAATTTTCCTTTGGTGATTAACTAGTACAGGAAAAATATCAGAGCTTGAATATGTATATATTTTTTAAAAAGCCCTCAATGTACACCAACAGTGTACTTACTCATTGAAGTGAGACTGTAGAAAGATGATATTTCTTCCTTCACATTCTGATCCTTAATGGTCTTACTGGTTGGCCTTTCAGTGGAACTTGGGCTCTAAGGCCTGTGTGCTCTGGGTTGCAGGCACTGTGGTTGGCGAGTAAAGTTTTGTAATGCTGTTTAGTTTCCAGTAGTAGAAGTTTTTTGTTTTTTTGTTTTTTTTTTTTTTAATTTTCAGGTTATCGATCAACTTCACAATCAGGTATATAAATATTAAAAGCACAAATCATTGTATTTAAAAGATAGTTAATGTTACACTTGTCACTAATATAACATTGGGTGCCGACTGTACCTTAGTACCGAAGGATGGGTGGATAAATAAATATATGATACTTAATGGGAATTACCTAAATGAAGAGTAGAGCTGATAGACTAAAAACTAGAAACAACAGTCCCGACCACAGCGTGGTTAACACCAAAGATGTAGTTTCCTCGCAAGATGAGAAGTCAAAATAAATGGTTGTTGCCTTCGTTTCTGTGGCTCAAGGAATTTGTCTCCAGTTCTTTTGGCAAGTTCTTCATGGTTTAGAGGTAGCTGCTGAAGCTCCAGCAAGTGTACCACGTTCCGGGTAGGAGGAAAGAGGAAGAATGGATAGAAGGCTTCTACTTAGACCTTACTGACGGAGAGAGAGAGATGGCTGCAAAGGAGTCTGGGATGTATTATAATTTCACTGAGCAAATCACCACCTTCCATAAAATTTGAGTTCTGCTAGTAAGAAAGAGTGGGTGAATGGCTATTGGGGAAAGCAGCTATGATCTCTATGATGAGATTTTTTCTTTTTATTTAAGTATGAGATACTCTAATGGTTCAGAAAGCCCTAAAGTCACACTTTAAAAGATAATCATACTGTTTGTTAGCTAACTAGATCTCTGATCTCTTTGTATCTGCAGTGTAATTTGAGAAAAAATTTTAGATTCATGGGGCTTTTTTAGTATTATAGACAGACAGAAGAATGAAATAAATCATCTTTTTTAAGGTCCAGTATTGTCCCTGATGTTTTGATAGGTTGTAGATTGAATTGAAAGGACATACTGTTTCCAAATTTATGAAAAGCAAGGAGAGAGGCTATTACAGAAACCCAGTACTAACACTTCAGCATCTGGACCTCAGACCGGTCATGTGCTTTGAGAGTTGTACAGTGTTATTTTCATCTTTTTAAAATTTAGAGTTCTTTGGGAATGCTTACTGCATTCATGACTTTTGTAAACATTCCAGTCATCTTTGCTCTTGAACTTCCTGTTCTTTTACCCAGCATATTTTCCTAGAAATATTTTTTTTCTCCTCACATAATAATGAATAGCAGAACATGAGCAGATGAAATAGAAATTTGCCAGCCTACAGACTTCTACTGTTGTAGAGGAATGTTTTTCTAGTTCTTATTAAGATTGTTAGTCCCAAAATGCTTATAAATGCCTGAAGAGTTCCAGTGTGATTTTTTTTTGACCTTATTTTTGAGAGTATCATTTTTTATTCACATGAATGTGATCATTTGGTCTCTTCTAGAATTTTCTCTAAATATCACCAAGGTGTCAAATGAAAGAGAAACAGTCTCACTTGGATTTCTTTCCTTTTTCAATCCATGATCGTTGCAGTCAGTGTCAGCCCACTATGTCGCCTAAGAGTGAGACAGCACCAATTCCAGTTCCTACGCAGATAAGGAATTATCAGTGCATAGAACAGAATCTTACATCTCCTGCCAACTCTGGCACAAATCTACATGGTTCTCCAAGGTAAGCGAGTATTTTTTTTCCTTCTTTTTCTTTTAAAAAATTTGTTGTTTTTGAAAGATCTGTTACTTTCCATGGTTTAACATAATCTCTTACCTGTGTGTATCATGGAGGTGTACAAAACTGAAGAATAAAAATCTTCTGTAATGAATCTATTTTTTTAAGATTTTATTTATTTATTTGACAGACAGAAATTACAAGTAGGCAGAGTGGCAGTCGGTGGGGGTGGGGAGGCAGGCTCCCCGCTGAGTAGAGAGCCCAATGCGGGGCTTGATCCCAGGACCCTGAGATCATGAACTGAGCCAAAGGCAGAGGCTTAACCCATTGAGCCACCCAGGCGCCCCTATAATAATTCTATTTAAATGGTGGTTAAGCTTAGCTGGATGATATAGTAGGATATGTATATATAGTAATTCTTAAGAATTAAGGAAGAACTTATTAAAGATGAAACCTCACTGGTTGTACAGATCATTTACGTATTATTTATTTCCTCTACATCCTGAAACCCCACTAAGGTAGGAAGAATGAAAAGGTCTAAGTCCACAAAGGTAAGTCAGGTAAGAACACATGCTCAGTGGATGGGAGGTTTCAGCACCTTTCTGGAAAACAGAAACAAGATGAAAGGGGGTCCCACTATAGTAGGGCCAGTGTCAGAGTGCCCCACGGTGCCCCCGAGACCCCAGCCACCAGACCTCAGGGAAGGCAGGGCTGCAAGTGAAGCATAAGGCTGAAGACAAAAAAGTGCAATCTGGACTAAATAGCAAGAATGCAAAGACAAGAAAACTTATTTAGAAAATGTGTACCCTGAGAAGTAGGGTAGAGACTGCATTTGTAAATTAGAACAGAATGCTGTTGAAAACAATCAATGTCAAAAAGACCTCTTGGACATTCCAAAATATAACTGAAGAAAATAAAAATAAATGTTGAAAGACAAAGTTGAGGCTGTATCTGAAATAGATCAATTAAATAAAGAAGATGGAAACTATGAATAAAAAATATTCTTTCAACATTAGAGAAGGTGGGCATTCCAGAAAGAACAAGCTGAAGAAGAAAATTTCCAGGAAATAATCAAGAAAAATTTTCTAGAATTGGAGAGTAGAAGATTTTAGATTAAAAGGGCTCTCCAAATGCATAATTCAATGAATGGAAAAAGATTCACGCTGTCATAGGATGAGATGAAAACTCATGAGAGCTTTCTACAAAGGATGTTTTGGAGCAAAACCTGTGAAAATTGTTAATGCATGTATCTTTTGAGCCAGCACTTGAACTTCTGATAACTTGCTCTGTAGATATACAGTCCTTGCCTGTGTATGAAGCTACACATATACAGGTTGTTAATTTGATAATAGCAGAGGATGAGAAATAAGCCAAGTGCCCACCAGTAAGCAACTGAGTCCTTAACGTCTGTCTGACAGTGGAGCACCTTCCTTGAAGAGGAAGGAAGCTCTCTCTGTACTGAGGTAGAAAAATTTCCAAGATATATTATAAAATGAGAAAAGCAAAGTGATAGCAGAATTAGCAGTGGTTTTCAAAGTGTGGTTTGTATGTGACTCCCTTTTGAAAGGTTCATGAGGTCAAGACTATTTTCATAAAGATACTGGGACACAATTGGCTTTTTTTCGCTATGTTGACATATGCACTAATGATACAGAAACAATGACGTGCAAACTGCTAGTGCCTTAAAATGCATCAAGGTAGTGGCACCCAAAAGCACTGTGGTATTTCATATCTTTTACCACCACACAGTAGTGGTACCAAAGAATGTCTTTAAGGAAGCAGTAAAAGTTACTATTTCTCTTTGAAAATCGCAACCTTGAGTAGCTTGTGGGCATAAAGCACTTTTGGTGCACATTGGAGTAGTTCTCTTAAGGAAAAGCACTTGCATGATTGTTTCAGTTGCAAGTTGAACTCACCCTGTTTTTCATGGAACACCATTTTTTCATGGAAGAACAGCTGACAAGCTATCAGTTGTAGGCATTGGGCAGCCATTTTGTTGAAAACAGTTGAACGAAGTCTGCCATTCCTAGAAAACAAGTGACATAAAATTTGAGCTCTTGAGCAAGAATTAGAATTTTTTAAAATATACTCACCATATTCACCACTGTGATCTTGACAGCTTCTCTTATGCCTTGATGGCCACTTCTGTTAAGATTTGTGGTGATATTTTGTTATGGATGTGACTTTTTGATATTGTGTGATATGTCAACATTTGGAATATCTGCATATACTCATTCAAAATGCCAAGTGTTTAAAAATCCTGCATGGATAAAAAATCTGGTCCAAGCACATGATATCCTAGTATAAAACAAAATTTCATTGGCATGGTTTCAGATTCCACATTGCAATGATTCTTTTAGATCATCCAGGAGTCCAATGGGTGAGTTTTGGTGTAGTCTCAAAGACAAGCTTCACAAAAATCTGAAAAGACTACCAAAATATTCCTCCCTTTTCTGGCTACATGTCTGTGTAAGGCTGGATTTTCTCTATGTGTGTCCCACCATATATGTGCTACAGAAAAGATTGAATGCACAAACAATTCTGAGAACCCAACTACTGAGCCAGACATTAGAGATTTTAAAAAATGTAAAACAGTGTTGTGCTTCTCATGAATTTATTTTGTTTGGAAAATATAATTAATTTTCATAATCTTACAATACATGTAATAAGTTTATTCCTTTTAATGAATTATTAATTACCAGTTTTTTCAGTTTTAGCTTCTCATACAGTAAGTTTCAACAGATACAAGTTTTATAAATAAAAACTCTGGGATAAGGGCACCTGGGTGGCTCAGTCATTTAAGCATCTGACTCTTGATTTCAGTTCAGGTCATGGTCTCATGGTCGTGAGATCAAGCCCTGTGTTGGTCTCTGTGCTGAGTGTGGAACCTGCTTAAGATTCTCTCTTTTCCTCTGCCCCTCCACCCGCAATCCCCTCTCTCTCCCTCTCTTAAAAAAAAAAAAATTCTGGGCTATTCAGTAATTTTAAGTGTATAAAGGGAACCAAAAACAAACAAACAAAAATAGCTGGTATGGTATACATTACCTTTGTTAAAACAAGATGAAAATAAGATTATATTTTCAGTTTGTTTGCTTGTATATGACTTAAGGAATTCTGAAAGGATATCTTAGAAACTAAAAATAGTGGCAACCTTTGGAGTAGGACTGAGGGAGTGTCGAGAAGTAGGCAGACAGAATATAAGGATGGGAGGAAGACTTCATGTCATATAACTTTATACATTTTCTATTTGTTCCATGTGATTATATTACATATTTTTAAAAGTTCTACTCCCTGACATGTTGTTAGGAAGTTTTAGAAAAAAAGGAAGGAGAGCCCAGAACCTGCCAGAGAGCGAGTCACTTTATTTTTCATTTCAGATCTGCAGTGGTACGAAGGTCCAACACCAGCCCACTGGGCTTCCTTCGGCTGGGATCCTGCTCCCCAGTGCCTGCAGACACAGTGCAGACAGTTGGATGAAGACTCTCCACTGGTCTTCCAGGCCTTACTCACCTTCCCCTTTGGGTAAGGAGAGTGGAACTGTTGTTTTCACCTGATCTGACAGACAGACAGATCTGACATGACACTGTCTTTAGGAGCTCATGATGGCAGTGAGTTTCAGCTGACGGGGAGCCATATCATACCCCGCCCACTCTCTACCTTCTCCCCGGCCTGTGTCAGCATCCCCAGATACGTTTGTCTTTGTCGGGACCGCTGTTGGAAATGTAAAATGGATCTCAGGGATAAAAAGTATTTCCACTGGGTTTGGGCTCCAAACGCACAAAATCAGAAACCCTAGATAATAATTGCATGAAACACCTAACCTACTGTCCACTCAGATTTGTGAGGATTAAGAGACACTCGTGTGTACAGCAGCGCTGGCTTGGGTCCCCTGGGGGCCTTCCAGCTCTGGGAGGAAGATGGTGGCAGCTTCAGCCTGGGTCTTTCCACCTCGCCTGGGAAGTCTGCAAGGCACAGGGGGGATCCCTGCATGAGCAGCCCCACAGCCCAGGCAACAAAACCCCAAACAAACAGAAAAACGAACCTAAAACCACAATTTTCATGAACTGAGAGACAAAATGCTCCAACTTCAGAAAACATGCAAGTCAGGCCAAAGCAGCTGAGACTGCAGAATCTGAGGGAGATGGCACCAGTGATCTGGTGCAGAGTGATCTGGGGCAGAGCAGGGTGGGGGGCAGAGAGGGCCCTGGGGCAGCAGGTCTCAAACTGGGTGCCCCATATAAATATATAAATATATATATATATATATATATATATATATATATATATATATATTTTTTTTTTTTTTTTTTTTTACTTCTAAAAGGTAAATTTTTATACCCCTGTATAGGGCTCAACTCTCAGGCAAAACTGCAGAGGTAGGAGTAGGGAACAGAAGAAATTCCAAGAGGAGACAGGATGCGAAGGATTGAAGTATGCCCAGGAGACCTGATTCAAAAAAAACACCACCATAATGTTAGTTTTTAAAAATGTGTATCACCACACCTATTATAGTGGTTCCGAAGCTGCTGTTTAGCTGAAAAATCTTCCCCAAGCAAAATCCTGGCCCTCCCTCACTCCCTCAGCAGTTCCTGAGGCACCTCAGGGTCTCCTGAGACAAGAGCCAAGCCTTGTCCTTGCCCTCAAGGAAAAGGCCCCTCCTCGGGCTCTAACCTTGCTTGCCTGTGTAACCACCTGGCTACAGACCTACGTCTCCTGTCTGCTTCATCTCCCTGAGCTCTCCCAGCTCTTCCTCTGGTTGGTTTGGGTTCTCAGAGGTGGATGCAGAGAAGGGAGCCACAGAGACATGCCAGAACGACGGGGGAGGTGCCTGGGATGGGTGCGGGGGGCAGGGAGAGGAGGGCTCTGGGGGAGCCCCTTCAGACCTCCTTGCAGCCCTGACCCCTGTGAGGGAGGGGGGAGGTAGGAGGAGTGGGTCCGGGAACCTTGACTAGAGTGACTAGAGTGAATTAATTCTAAGGACATTTTAGCCAGGCCCCAGGGGTGTCCCCAAGCCCTAGATAGTCCAAATTTCCTGACCTGCTTGAACCAGCCTGGACGAATGCCGCGTCCATGTGCAGGTGTTGGCTGTGTGCAGCCTCGGGGAGCAAGGCTTGGGACGGGCGGCAGGAGCATGGTGAGTGCAGAAGGACAGAAGCTGGGCCATCCGCCGGCTGTGCTGTCCACTGGCTGGGATCCATGCAGCTCCACAGCCTCCAACACCATGAGCTCCTTCCTCCTCGGTCTGACGTCACCAACCGGTTGCAGGCATTGGTTTGTTCCCGTGGCTCTCTTTCCTGCTGCCCTTGTTTCAAGGCTGATTCTGCGGTTCTTTAGATTGTTGTGTGCCCAGCACCCAGCACCCAGCACGCTGGTCAGTAAGTGCCCGCTGAAATAAAGCTTTGCTCATCTGGCTTTGTCAAGTGTCATGTATGGTGCAGCTGGTGCATGGCTCACCTGCTCCTTCCGGCACTGGTTTTGAATCACCTCTTGTTCCTTTCCCTGTTTCCCTGCTCACAGTTGGAACCATTCTGGAGCAGCTGAGTCAGTGCTGCTGTGGGCATCCCCAGGGTCACAAATCCAGGAGTAGAAACTTATCAGGTAGGAGATCTGCTTGGCATATTAATAATTTTAATCCTGTTATAAGTGGATTTGAGTTGTTTTTCTAGCCTTACCAGAGGAATAGAACTGATAGGAAATACTCTATCTGTTGTCCTACTTTCTAAGATCTTGGTCTAATAGGCTTTAACATATCATATAGTTAATCAGGTATCTCCTTTGGGTATCTTTTCTCTTGCAAGTTGTTAATTAACTGAGCTAAATTTTGGTCATTGTCGTGTAGATAATAAAAACCAATATAGGGGCACCTGGGTGGCTCAGTTGGTTTCTGTCTTCGGGTCAGGTCTTGATCCCAGGGTCCTGGGATTGAGCTCTGTGTCGGGCTCCCTGCTCGGTAGGAAGCCTGCTTCTCCTTCTCCCACCTCCCACCTACCCTGCTGGCTTGTGTTCCCTCTCTCACTGTCTCTCTGTCAAGTAAATAATAAAATCTTTGGGGGGAAAAAAAGGAAATAAATCCAATCTAGAAAATGAAATTTCATTCCTTTAATACTGTTCTTGATAACAGCTGCTAGTTAGCATGAGATAAACAAGAAATATAGTTTATTTGCTTTAATATAAAATATATAAAAGATATGTGCAAATCACACTTTTATTAGTCAAATTTTATATGTGAATTTGAGGAGTTGGCTAATTAAAGGAATCCTGTGTCACTGAGAAAAGCACCTTTTCTTAGTTTTTCAGTTTTTCATATTTTGTGTTTCCCTAAAAATAAACCTTAGATGACTTTCTCCAGATTTATAACATTCTGCTACTAATTTTATTTATTTCTATGTGCATACTTATGCATATATACACGTACACACGCACACACACACAGAGACGGCAGAACCCAGTTCTGAAAGATTAAATACCAGATTTAGGATGAGATTAGGCTAGAAGCGGTCAGTAGCAAAAACTCCAGTTTCCTTTTTGGGAAGATTATGGTTATAGGTCCGTACCTATAAATTATTGGTGGTAGTTTGGCTTGCAACAAGCTCAAAAGAATTTGTATCTGGAGCTCCGGGCTGGCTTAGTAGACCTGAAGTTGGCAACAAGGTCTGTGCAGAGCAGTCCTCTTGCCTTTCCAGCTGTTCACCGTATCAGGACCCTATTTCTCAGGCTCTTACTGCGGTGTCCCCTGAGGAGGCAAGAGTTCCTGTGGACGAGGGTTTTCTTTGTGGAGAACAGGGACGCTTTAGGTTGCAAATGAATTTAATTCATGAGACTAATAAAAATAATTAAATTATCCATATATGCTTGTGATTTTTAGGCAAGTAAAATAAAATCCCAAAAAAGTGTATTATCTAATTAGATAAACGGTTATTCTGGATTGGTTTGAAAAGTTTCTTTTAGCTGCTAGGTGAGAAAAGAGAGTAATACATTGATATCCCCAAGTATGCATTCACATAAGTAGAAATCATTTGGTTTCAGTTCAACAGAGGTTTTCATAGTTTTTTTTTTTTTTTTAATATTATATGTATTTATTTGAGAGAGAGAGAGAGAACAAGAGAGGAGAGAGGTCAGTGAGAGAAGACTCCCTGCCGAGCAGGGAGTCCGATGTGGGACTCAATCCCGGGACTCCAGGATTATGACCTGAGCTCAAGGCAGTCACTTAACCAATGGAGGCACCCAGATACCCAGGTTTTTGTAGTTTTTATTGACATTGATCATTTATGATGTAGTTCTCTTGTGCTAATTAGAGTTATCTGCTAGCTGCTGCTAAGAGCGGCTAACGTACCCACCACCATTACCACCTATCCCCAAAATCATCTCTTGCCAAATACACAATTTTAAAAATATCTCCTGAAGAACATGACATTCATTAGACTTCCCATTTCGAGTACTGTCCTCTGACTTCTTCAGTGTTTGCCTGCACTCTGGGTTAACCTGCATGTGTGTCCGTGGCAGGTTCCCCAGTGCCACTGGTTCCATCACCACAGTCTCTCCAGTCGGGCGCTAGGCTGCAGAGCACCCCGACCCTCACTGACATCTACCAGAACAAGCAGAAACTCAGAAAGCAGCACTCAGACCCCATGTGCCCATCCCACGCCAGGGCTGGGTACAGCTATTCACCTCAGCCCAGTCAGCCCGGCAGCCTCGGAACCTCTCCCACCAAGCACATGGGGTCCTCTCCTTGCAGTTCAGACTGGTTCTTTAAAACTCCTTTACCAACCATCACTGGCTCTGCTACTAAGGTGTGTTCGTTAAGCTCTTTAGTCGGCATGATGACTTTGTTCAGTTAACGTTCGTTACATGGAGCACGGGGTGCTGTGTGGTGAGTTCAGGTCCAGCAGCAGACCACCACAGAGAGACTGGAACAGAGAAGTCTGTTGCTCACATGTCTTGGCAGAAGTACCTGGCATGCCTCAAGAGACTACACGGGGATGTCCAGGCAGGTGCAGACAGAGACAGGACCCAAGGCACATGCATTTATTAGGGTCCGGGATGGAGGACTTTGGGGTTCCTGAGCTAAAGCAGGATTGGTCAGTTTGAGCCAAAATAATGGGATTCTAGTAAGCTCCACAGGAGTCTTTGTGTGTGCAACATTCAAGGGGAAAGCCTGGGGGATGGGGGAAACTAGACCACCAGGGGTGTTGAAGGAGTCATCTCCAGAATTTAAATGTACTTGTGACCGCAGTCTGCTCTCAAGGGCCTGCACTTGCATGTGGGGCCGGTGTCCGTTTAAGGCCCTGCAGCTTCGTGGCCACATGGAGTGATGCGGAGTCCGCAGTGCTGTGGGGTAGCTTAGCTGAGCTCACAACACTAGTCCCCTTGTCCCCCGGGGATATGCTCCAAGACTCTCCGCAGTTGACTGAAACCACAGATAGTATGATAAAGGTTAATTTATAAGTTAGGCATGGTGAGAGATTAATAACCATAACTGATAATAAAATAGAACAGTTATAATAGGCCACAATGAAAGTTAAGTGAATGTGGTCTCTCTCTCTCAAAATACACCCAGAATATATATAATATATAATAATCATGGGGCAGGTTTTTTTTAAGATTTCATTTCTTGGGGTGCCTGGGTGCTTAGTCGATTAAGCATCTGCCTTCAGTTCAGGTCATGATCCTGGGGTCATGGGATCGAGCCCCACATCAGGCTCCCTGCTCAGTGAGGAGCCTGCTTCTCCCTCTCCCTCTCCCTCTGCCTCCCACTCTGCCCGCTTGTGATCTCTGTCAAATAAATAAATAAAATCTTAAAAAAATTATTTATTTGAGAGAGAGAAAAAGTACAAGTGATGGTGGGAGGGGCACTGGGAGAGGGAGAAGCAGAGGATGTGAGGTGGGAACAGGCCTGTGTGGAGAGATGAAGTGAGGGAGTGATGTAGGCATGTGACCCAGCGTTAGCCTACCACTGACCTTCTGCCGGTGTATCGGAAGGAGGATCACCTGCTTCTAGACCAGGGTCAGCCACAGAAAGCAAAGCTATGATGGGGGCTACTGTGCTTGATAGAAAAGATTCATGGTGATATTGAATAGCTACCATTTAAGGAGGACTTGCCATGAGCCAGGCACAGTCTAAGTACTTCATGCCGAATGCTTTTTATACATGATCCCACTGATTCCTGAAGAAAGGAAGTTGAGGCCAGAGAGAACGAGTGAGCTGTCCATGGCCGCAGAGGCTGTCAGTGGAAGAGGCAGGATGTGAATCGAGGTCTGACTTAGATCTGACGATTCCGAATGCTGCACACGGGGTAGTAACCAGTTTGCATGTGATTCCTCAGACCACAGCTCCTTTCAAATACCTAAAACGCAAGCATCTTCCAACCAGCTAGCCATGGTGACTCACCACGGGCCCTCTGAAGGGCAGACTAAAGACAGGAGCGAGCCACAGGAGTACCCTCATTGTCTCCTAGCTCAAGGCGGTGAGAGGCAGAAGCCTGAGCAGCAGAACAAAATGGTGTTTGGCAGGTAAAAGACACCATTCCCTCCCAGCCTTCAGTGTGAAAACTGCAATAGCACATCTATTTCTATGATAAGGACAAACCAGACCAAATTAGTTTAGTAGCTGGTCTACACCACTTGGGTAATGATATGAACTGTATACATTTAGAATCTGTGAAAACCACAGGTGCTTCCTGTGACTGAATACAGAGTCCTCACTGAATTTCCTGAATGTTCTATGTATGCTTTTTGTTTATTTGGGTTATTGAAGTTCATCTCTACCCTGAATTGTCTGATACCTATTTTTTGTCTCCTTATTCTCTGACTTCCCTTTAACCCTTTGTGGCTTGGCTTTAATCTCCCTTATTATTTTAAATATTGGGATTTTTACAGTATACTTTCCAGGGATGCCTGGGTGGCCTCTGTCTTCAGCTCAGGTCATGATCACAGGGTCCTGGAATCCAGTTCCACATTAGGCTCCTTGCTCAGCAGGGAGTGTGCTTCTCCCTCTGCCTCTGCCTGCCTCTCTGCCTGCTTGTGCTCTCTCTTTCTCTGACAAATAAATAAGTAAATAAGTAAGTAAATAAATAAATAAATAAAATTAAATAAAGTATACTTTCCATTATGAACATCATGCCTTCTTTCTAGATCTGTCAGTGCTGGGAAATTATCAGACCAACAAGCGAAGATACCTTTAGGTGGACACCAGGGCAGCACAGACAGTTTAAATACAGAACGACCAATGGATACAGGTTAGAAAATGGGGTTTCTTTCTAGGTAGGTTATTTGCTAGTATGTGCATTGGTTTACTGTTATTGCTGCCACAGATTAGCACAAGTGTGCTGTTTTTAAAACAACACAAACATAGCGTTGTACAGTTTCAGAGGTCAGAGGCCTGCAGTGAGTTTCTCTGGGCTAAAATCAGTATGTTGACAAGGCTGCATTCCTTCTGGAGGTTGTAGGGGAGAATGCATTTCCTAGGCTTTTCCAGCATCTAGAGACTGCCCTCATTCCTTGGCTTGGGGTCCCCTTCCATCTTGAAAGCCAATGATGGCCGGTCTAGACTCCGACCTCCTGCCTCCCTATTCTACATTTAATGGATCCTTGTGATTACATTGGACCCGCTGGATAATCTAGGATAATTTCTTTATATTTAAGCCAGTTCCATCTGCAACTTTAATTACCTTATGCCATGTAATGTAGCCTATTTACAGGTTCCAGACGTTAATCCATGGACATCTTTTGGCTGGGTTGGAGGGCAGGAGAAAGTCGTTGTTTTACCTGTCTGATTCTGCTGACTGTTCACACACTCCCTGAGATTTCTTCACCCACTCCCTACCACTTCATCTTTTTTTCTTAGCACATCAAGACAGATGCTTGTGGGGTGTCTTAATCACCACCAGTTCTGAGTTAGGAGGAATTCTGACCCAAGACTGGTTTTTATTGGTTGGGTAATACTGACCAAAGTTAGCTTAAATACACTTGTAGTCTTGAGCATTTCTTATACAGTGAGTGAGTAGATCCTATAAAAAACACCATAGGTCACTGAGATCCCCTAGCCTTTTTCATAGTTGTTTCAGGGACAGTTATGTCTACAGATCCACAACTAGATTAATTGGATTACTGCTTGTCAAAAAGTAAAACAAAGGGCCGGTTGCAGACCATAACCTAGACTTATTTAACCAAATTTTCAGGGAATGGATTCTGGGAATGAGTACTTTTAACAGCTCCTGTGTTCCTGAACGGCTCAGTTGGTTAAGTGTCTGCCTTCAGCTCACATGATGTTCACAGGGTTCTGGGATCGAGCCCCACATTGGGCTCCCCACTCAGCAGGGAGCCGCCTTCTCCCTCTCCCACTGCCCCTCCCCACCCCCACTCATGCTCTCTCAAATAAATAAATAAAATCTCAAAAAAAAATACTCTCCCCATGATTATTATATACACTTAAATTTGGGATTCACCATTGTTATCTTTTCTCATTTTCTCTATAATTTTTTACTGACTCTCCCATTAGCATCTGAAGAAGGAAATAATCTGGACCATCAAATATCTGATTGAACATGGTTTCTAATCCAAAGAGACTACTCCACTCTTTTCTTGCTTGCATGGTTTCTGAAGAGAAGTCCAATGTAATTCTTACTCTTGTTCTTCTATAGGTGAGGTACTTTTTCTTTGGCTTCTTTCAAGATTTTTTCCTTGTCTTTGATTCTGTGCAGTTTGATATATGTCTAGGTGTAGTTTTTTTGTTTGTTTGTTTGTTTGTTTGTTTGTTTTTGTATTCATCCTTGTTGGTGTTCTCTGAGTTTCCTGGATATGTGTTTTGGTTCTGACAGTAATTTTGGAAAATTCTCGATCATTACAACTACAAATATTTCTTCTGTTCCTTTCTCTCTCTCTTCCCCTCTGATATTCCCTTTACATATATGCTATACTTCTGTAGCTTCCCACAGTTCTTGACTATTCCGTCTTTGTTTTCATTTTTCTTTGTATTTGCTTTCCAGTTTTGGAAGTTGATATTGGCTCATCTTCAAGCTGTTTCTCTCCTGAGCCATGTCCATCTACTGGGGAGCTCATCAAATGCATTATTCATTTCTGTTTCAGTGATTTTGATTTATAATGTTTCCTTTTGATTCTTTTGTAGAGTTTCCGTTCTCTCTGATTATGTTACCAATCTCTTCTTACATGTTGTTTACTTTTCCCTAATGAGCCCTTAGCATATTAACCATATTTATTTTAAATTTTTAGTCTGATAATTCCAGTCTGTGCTGTATGTGAGTCTGGTTATGAAGATTGCTCTGTTTCATCAAACTGTTTTTACCATTAAGTATATCTTTAAATTTTTTTTTTTGAAAGCCTGACCTGATATATTGGATAGAAGGAATTGAATTAAATATCACAAGTTTTTTTTTGTTTGTTTGTTTGTTTGTTTTCCTGGCTAGGAGTTAGGCCATGCTTAGTGTTTGCAGTAGCTGTAGGTGTCAGGCTAAACCTCTCTGTGTTCTTTTTGGGTTTCCCTAGATACCCCTTCTTAAATAACATCTGACACCCTTGCCTAACTCTGTATTCTTTCCTGAGAGTTTTGTATCTTATCTCTTACATGTAGACCTGTGATCCACTTTAACTGACTTTCTTGTGGATGATGTGATGTAGGGGTCTGCCTTCATTCTTTTGTGTGTAGATATTCAGTGGTGCCAGCACCGTTTATTGCAAAGATTATTCTTTCTTCCATATTGCATTGTTTTGTTAGCCTTGTCAGAAAAATCTGTCGACTATAAATGTGTTTATTTTTGGATCCTAATTCTATTTCACCAATCTATATGTCTTTTATTGTGTTGGTACCATACTGCCTTGATTATTATACCTTTATAGTAACCAAGGAAATGAGAGTCCTTTGTTCTTCATTTTCAAGATTGTTTTGGTTATTCTGGGTCCTTGAGTTTCCATTGTGAAATGGAAATTTTATGAAGTGAAATTTTTCCCTGGGCTGCTAAGTTGCTTTCACATATGAAAATCAGATAATGTAATACATAATACTCAATATGTTAGAAATAGAATTTACTCACCTGATAAAGAACATCTATGAAAAATGCACAACTAACATCTTATTTAAAGGTGGAAGATTGAATATTTTCCCTCTAAGATCACGAAACAGACAAAGATACCCATTCTCACCACTTCTATTCTACATTGTACCAGAGGCTCTAACCAGGTCAATGGAGCAAAAACAAAAAACAAAACACCCAGCTTGGAAAGGAAGAAGTAAAACTACCTCTCTTCACAGATGGCATGATTTTGTATGTAGAAAATCCTAGGTAATCCACTAAAAAACTATTTGAACTAATAAATTCAGCAGCATTGCAGAGTACAAGATCAGCACCCAAAAACCCACTGTATTTCTTATACACTGGCAAGAAACAATCTGAAAGTGACATTAAGAAAACAATTCTGTGTAAGATACCATCAGAAATAATAAAATACTTAGGAACAAATTTATACTTGTAAACTATAAAACTTTGGTTCTGGAAACTACAAAACACTGATGAGATAAATTAAAGACATAAATAAATGGAAAGAAACCCTGTATGTATAGATCAGAAGACTTAATATTGTTAAGTTGGCTGTACTTTCCAAATGAGCTGTAGACTGAATGAAACCTCTATATGTGACACATGATTTTCCTCTTACTGCTCCAAAGCTTGTCTCCTAGTCTTTGGCTTTTACGGTTTTACTGTGATGTTTCTGGGTGTGGCTCTCTTTGAGTTTATCTTCCGTTGAGTTTGTTGTGCTTCCTGGATATAGAGATTAATATTTTTCATCAGACTTGAGAAATTTTAAGCCATTATTTATTTGGGTATTCTTTTCTGCTTTTTTCTGCCTCTCCTCTCCTCCTGGCACCCCTAGCATGCCTATAATCCACATTATGCATAGGTACACTTAGTGGTATCTCCTAGTTCTTTTGAGGCTCTCTTTTCACTCTGTGCTGCACATTGTACAGTCTCTATCAATTTATCTTCAAGGTCATGGATTCTTTCTTCTGCCAGTTCACATGTGCTTTTGAACCCCTGTGGTGAATTTTTAATTTCAGTTATTGTTCTTTTTAACTCTTGAATTTGCACTTGGTTCTTTTTTTTTAAAGATTTTATTTATTTATTTGAGAGAGAGACAGTGAGAGGGAGCATGAGCTAGGAGAAGGTCAGAGAGAGAAGCAGACTCCCCGTGGAGCTGGGAGCCCGATGCGGGACTCGATCCCGGGACTCCAGGATCATGACCTGAGCCGAAGGCAGTCGTCCAACCAACTGAGCCACCCAGGCGTCCCTGCACTTGGTTCTTTTTTATAATCTCTCTCTTTAATGATATTCTCTATTTGATGAGACATTATGATCATAGTTTAATTTTTTTTCTTATTTGAGTATAGTTGACATACAAGTTCACATTAGTTTTAGGTGTACGACATAGTGACTCAGCATCTCTATACATTACGCTGTGCTCACCACAAGGGTAGCTACCATCTGTCCCCATACATCACTATCATAGTATCATTGCCCGTATTCCCTGTGCTGTACCTTTTATTACCATGATTTACTCATTTCTTAACTGCAAGCCTGTATCTTCTACTCCTCTTCACCCATTTTGCCTTTTTCCCTTCCCCTCCCCTCCCCTCTGGCAACCATCCATTTGTTCTCTGTATTTATAGGTTTAATTCTGCTTTTTGCTTATTTTGTTTTTCCAGTTCCACATGTGAGTGAATTCACATAGTTTTGTCTTTTTCAGTCTGAGTTATTTCACTTGGGCATAATACCCTCTAGGTCCATCCATGTTGTCACAAAGGGCAAGATCCCATCCCTCTTTATGGCTGTGTAATATTCCACTGTATATGTAAAACACCTACACCACATCTTCTTTATCCATTCATCTGTTGATGGAGAGTTAGGTTGCTTCCATATCTTTGCTATTGTAAATAATCCTGCATTGAACATAAGGGTGCATATATCCAGGTGCCCCTAAGTGGTTGTTTGTTAAAAAAGGAATTTTTACCACAGTGCCTCTGTGATGCAGTTAGTTAAGTATCTGACTTTTGGTTTCTGCTCAGTTGTGATCTCAGTGTTGTGAGATCGAGCCCCCTGTTGGGCTCCCTGCTCAGTGCCAAGTCTGCTTAAGACTCTCTGTCTCTCACCCCCTACTCCCCTCTCTCTTCCTTAAATGAGTAAGAAAATTAATTTTCACCAGTTACAGTTGTTTCACTGAGAAGCAGTTCTCTGATGCTGCTCACACTTAACACTGCCATTCTGAAAGTCGTCGTTCTGTTTGCTGTTTTCCAGAAGTCAGTCACTACTCTACTACTCCAAAAAAGTCAGTTTTTGGAATTAGCTTGTTTGAAAAACCGTATTATGTCTCATCCCCTTTTACAAATTAATTTAAATTTATAGGGTTTGTAAGTTCTACATGAATATGTGTTGTAATTTAAGTCCAAGTTTGTGTGTATGAAACCGGATTTTTCTCCCTAAACAACATTTAGGCATAAAATGAATCTTTGATCATTTTTATCCTCTTTTTCCCTTCTCTTTTCCACATGAACTTTACTATCATCATTCGAAATCACAGATTTCTCTTTCTAATCATGAAGTCTCCATTTCTGAAAATAAAAACTGCTGATAATAGGAAAAATTTAAGACCTTAAAAGAAATGGGTCATTGTCTCTTCAAATACATCCATGACCATATTTAAATACACGAATACTGAGAGGAGTCAAGATGGCGGAGAAGTAGCAGGCTGAGACTACTTCGGGTAGCGGGAGATCAGCTAAATAGCTTATCTAAAGATTGCAAACACCTACAAATCCAACGGGAGATTGAAGAGAAGAAGAACAGCAATTCCAGAAACAGAAAATCAACCACTTTCTGCAAGGTAGGACTGGCGGAGAAGTGAATCCAAAGCGACGGGAAGATAGACCGCGGGGGGAGGGGCCGGCTCCCGGCGAGCAGCAGAGCAACGGAGCAAAATCAGGACTTTTAAAAGTCTGTTCCGCTGAGGGACATAGCTCCAGAGGCTTAACTGGGGTGAAGCCCAGGCCGGGTAAGCGCGGCCTCAGGTCCCGCAGGGTCGCAGAAGGATCGGGGGTGTCTCAGTGTCGCAGAGCTTATCGGTATTAGAACGGGGAAGCCGGCTGCAGAGACAGAGCTGAGGAGTGACTCTCAACTCAGGGTTGCCTTGAACCGGTCGCAGGCTCAGTCAGCTCGGAGCGCGGCCGGAGGCCAGGGTGACGGGAGTCATTTGGCGCTGTTCTCTGAGGGCGCACTGAGGAGTGGGGCCCCGGGCTCTCGGCTCCTCTGGGCCGGAGACCGGGAGGCCGCCATCTTTATTCCCATCCTCCGGACTCTACAGGAAAGCGCTCAGGGAACAAAAGCTCCCGAAAGCGAACCCGAGCGGATGACTCAGCGCGGCCCCGGGTAAGGGCGGTGCAACTCCGCCTGGGGCAAAGACGCTTGAGAATCACTACAACAGGCCCCTCCCCCAGAAGATCTACGGAAACCCAGCCAGGACCAAGTTCACCTACCAAGGAGAACAGCGGAATTCCAGAGGAGAAGAAAGCAAAGCACGGAACTCATGGCTTTCTCCCCATGATATTTTAGCCTTGCAGTTAATTTAATTTTTTTTTTCTTTTTCAATTTTTTTTTCTTTTTCTCTTCTTCTGCTAAATTTTTTTTAACTTTTACCGTTTTCTTTTTTTAACGTTTTTTAAATAGTTTATCTAATAGATATATATTTTTTCCTCTTTTTATATTTTTTCTTTATCGGCTTTCTTTTTTTTAATAGTTTTTTTTTCTTTCTTTCTTTTGGAACCCCTTTTTATCCCCTTTCTCCCCCCTCACAATTCAGGATCTCTTCTGAATTGGCTAAAGCATATTTTCCTGGGGTTGTTGCCACCCTTTTAGTATTTTACTTGCTCCTTCATAAACTCTTATCTGGACAAAATGACAAGGCGGAAAAATTCAAAACAAAAAAAAGAACAAGAGGCAATACCAAAGGCTAGGGACCTAATCAATACAGACATTGGTAATATGTCAGATATAGAGTTCAGAATGATGATTCTCAAGGTTCTAGCCAGGCTTGAAAAAGGCATGGAAGATATTAAAGCAACCCTCTCGGGAGATATAAAAGCCCTTTCTGGAGAAATAAAAGAACTAAAATCTAACCAAGTTGAAATCAAAAAAGCTATTAATGAGGTGCAATCAAAAATGGAGGCTCTCACTGCTAGGATAAATGAGGCAGAAGAAAGAATTAGCGATATAGAAGACCAAATGACAGAGAATAAAGAAGCTGAGCAAAAGAGGGACAAACAGCTACTGGACCACGAGGGGAGAATTCGAGAGATAAGTGACACCATAAGACGAAACAACATTAGAATAATTGGGATTCCAGAAGAAGAGGAAACAGAGAGGGGAGCAGAAGGTATATTGGAGAGAATTATTGGAGAGAATTTCCCCAATATGGCAAAGGGAACAAGCATCAAAATCCAGGAGGTACAGAGAACCCCCCTCAAAATCAATAAGAATAGGTCTACACCCCGTCACCTAATAGTAAAATTGACAAGTCTTAGTGACAAAGAAAAGATCCTGAAAGCAGCCCGGGAAAAGAAGTCTGTAACGTACAATGGTAAAAATATTAGATTGGCAGCAGACTTATCCACAGAGAACTGGCAGGCCAGAAAGAGCTGGCATGATATATTCAGAGTACTAAATGAGAAAAACATGCAGCCAAGAATACTATATCCAGCTAGGCTATCATTGAAAATAGACGGAGAGATTAAAAGCTTCCAGGACAAACAAAAACTAAAAGAATTTGCAAATACCAAACCAGCTCTACAGGAAATATTGAAAGGGGTCCTCTAAGCAAAGAGAGACCCTCAAAGTAGATCAGAAAGAAACAGAGACAATATACAATAACAGTCACCTTACAGGCAATACAATGGCACTAAATTCATATCTCTCAATACTTACCCTGAATGTTAATGGGCTAAATGCCCCAATCAAAAGACACAGGGTATCAGAATGGATAAAAAAACAAAACCCATCTATATGTTGCCTACAAGAAACTCATCTTACACCCGAAGACACCTCCAGGTTTAAAGTGAGGGGGTGGAAAAGAATTTACCATGCTAATGGACATCAGAAGAAAGCAGGAGTGGCAATCCTTATATCAGATCAATTAGATTTTAAGCCAAAGATTATAATAAGAGAAGAGGAAGGACACTATATCATACTCAAAGGAACTGTCCAACAAGAAGATCTAACAATTTTAAATATCTATGCCCCTAATGTGGGAACAGCCAACTATATAAACCAATTAATAACAAAATCAAAGAAACACATCGACAAGAATACAATAATAGTAGGGGATTTTAACACTCCCCTCACTGAAATGGACAGATCATCCAAGCAAAAGATCAACAAGGAAATCAAGGCCTTAAATGACACACTGGACCAGATGGACATCACAGATATATTCAGAACATTTCATCCCAAAGCAACAGAATACACATTCTTCTCTAGTGCACATGGAACGTTCTCCAGAATAGATCACATTCTTGGTCCTAAATCAAGTCTCAACCGGTATCAAAAGATTGGGATCATTCCCTGCATATTTTCAGACCACAATGCTCTAAAGCTAGAACTCAATAACAAGAGGAAATTTGGAAAGAACCCAAATACATGGAGACTAAACAGCATCCTTCTAAAGAATGAATGGGTCAACCAGGAAATCAAAGAAGAATTGAAAAAATTTATGGAAACAAATGATAATGAAAACACAACAGTTCAGAATCTGTGGGACACAACAAAGGCAGTCCTGAGAGGAAAATATATAGCGGTACAAGACTTTCTCAAGAAACAAGAAAGGTCTCAGGTACACAACCTAACCCTACACCTAAAGGAGCTGGAGAAAGAACAAGAAAGAAACCCTAAACCCAGCAGGAGAAGAGAAATCATAAAGATCAGAGCAGAAATCAATGACATAGAAACCAAAAAAACAATAGAACAAATCAACGAAACTAGGAGCTGGTTCTTTGAAAGAATTAAAAAGATTGATAAACCCCTGGCCAGACTTATCAAAAAGAAAAGAGAGAGGACCCAAATAAATAAAATCATGAATGAAAGAGGAGAGATCACAATGAACACCAAAGAAATACAGACAATTATGAGAACATACTATGAGCAACTCTACGCCAACAAATTTGACAATCTGGAAGAAATGGATGCATTCCTAGAGACATATAAACTACCACAACTGAACCAGGAAGAAATAGAAAGCCTGAACAGACCCATAACCAGTAAGGAGATTGAAACAGTCATCAAAAATCTCCAAACAAACAAAAGCCCAGGGCCAGACGGCTTCCTGGGGGAATTCTACCAAACATTTAAAGAAGAACTAATTCCTATTCTCCTGAAACTGTTCCAAAAAATAGCAATAGAAGGAAAACATCCAAACTCATTTTATGAGGCCAGCATCACCTTGATCCCAAAACCAGACAAGGATCCCAACAAAAAAGAGAACTACAGACCAATATCCTTGATGAACACAGATGCAAAAATTCTCGCCAAAATACTAGCCAATAGGATTCAACAGTACGTTAAAAGGATTATTCACCACGACCAAGTGGGATTTATTCCAGGGCTGCAAGGCTGGTTCAACATCCGCAAATCAATCAATGTGATACAACACATTAATAAAAGAAAGAACAAGAACCATATGATACTCTCCATAGATGCTGAAAAAGCATTTGACAAAGTACAGCATCCCTTCCTGATCAAAACTCTTCAAAGTGTAGGGATAGACGGCACATACCTCAATATTATCAAAGCCATCTATGAAAAACCCACCGCAAATATCATTCTCAATGGAGAAAAACTGAAAGCTTTTCCGCTAAGGTCAGGAACACGGCAGGGATGTCCGTTATCACCACTGCTATTCAACATAGTACTAGAAGTCCTAGCCTCAGCAATCAGACAACAAAAGGAAATTAAAGGCATCCAAATCGGCAAAGAAGAAGTCAAACTATCACTCTTCGCAGATGATATGATACTCTATGTAGAAAACCCAAAAGACTCCACTCCAAAACTGCTAGAACTTGTACAGGAATTCAGTAAAGTGTCAGGACATAAAATCAATGCACAGAAATCAGTTGCATTTCTCTACACCAACAACAAGACAGAAGAAAGAGAAATTAAGGAGTCCATCCCATTTACAATTGCACCCAAAACTATAAGATACCTAGGAATAAACCTAACCAAAGAGACTAAGAATCTATACTCAGAAAACTATAAAGTACTCATGAAAGAAATTGAGGAAGACACAAAGAAATGGAAAAATGTTCCATGCTCCTGGATTGGAAGAATAAATATTGTGAAAATGTCTATGCTACCTAAAGCAATCTACACATTTAATGCAATTCCTATCAAAGTACCATCCATTTTTTTCAAAGAAATGGAACAAAGAATCCTAAAATTTATATGGAACCAGAAAAGACCTCGAATAGCCAAAGGAATATTGAAAAAGAAAGCCAAAGTTGGTGGCATCACAATTCCGGACTTCAAGCTCTATTACAAAGCTGTCATCATCAAGACAGCATGGTACTGGCACAAAAACAGACACCTAGATCAATGGAACAGAATAGAGAGCCCAGAAATGGACCCTCAACTCTATGGTCAACTCATCTTCGACAAAGCAGGAAAGAATGTCCAATGGAACAAAGACAGCCTCTTCAATAAATGGTGTTGGGAAAATTGGACAGCCACATGCAGAAAAATGAAATTGGATCATTTCCTTACACCACACACGAAAATAGACTCAAAATGGATGAAGGATCTCAATGTGAGAAAGGAATCCATCAAAATCCTCGAGGAGAACACAGGCAGCAACCTCTTCGACGTCAGTCGCAGCAACATCTTCCTAGGAACATCACCAAAGGCAAGGGAAGCAAGGGCAAAAATGAACTTTTGGGATTTTATCAAGATCAAAAGCTTTTGCACAGCAAAGGAAACAGTGAACAAAACCAAAAGACAACTGACAGAATGGGAGAAGATATTTGCAAATGACATATCAGATAAAGGGCTAGTGTCCAAAATCTATAAAGAACTTAGCAAACTCAACACCCAAAGAACAAATAATCCAATCAAGAAATGGGCAGAGGACATGAACAGACATTTCTGCAAAGAAGACATCCAGATGGCCAACAGACACATGAAAAAGTGCTCCACATCTCTCGGCATCAGGGAAATACAAATCAAAACCACCATGAGATATCACCTCACACCAGTCAGAATGGCTAAAATTAACAAGTCAGGAAATGACAGATGCTGGCGAGGATGCGGAGAAAGGGGAACCCTCCTACACTGTTGGTGGGAATGCAAGCTGGTGCAACCACTCTGGAAAACAGCATGGAGGTTCCTCAAAATGTTGAAAATAGAACTACCCTATGACCCTGCAATTGCACTGCTGGGTATTTACCCTAAAGAGACAAACATAGTGATCCGAAGGGGCACATGCACCCGAATGTTTATAGCAGCAATGTCTACAATAGCCAAACTATGGAAAGAACCTAGATGTCCATCTACCGACGAATGGATAAAGAAGATGTGGTATATATACACAATGGAATACTATGCAGCCATCAAAAGAAATGAAATCTTGCCATTTGCGACGACGTGGATGGAACTAGAGGGTATCATGCTTAGCGAAATAAGTCAATCGGAGAAAGACAACTATCATATGATCTCCCTGATATGAGGGAGAGGAGATGCAACATGGGGGGTCGAGGGGGTAGGAGAAGAGTAAATGAAACAAGATGGGATTGGGAGGGAGACAAACCATAAGTGACTCTTAATCTCACAAAACAAACTGAGGGTTGATGGGGGGAGGGGGTTGGGAGAGGGGGTGGGGTTATGGATATCGGGGAGGGTATGTGCTATGGTGAGTGTTGTGAAGTGTGTAAACCTGGCGATTTGCAGACCTGTACCCCTGGGGATAAAAATATATGTTTATAAAGCTGTAAAAAAAAAAAAAAAAAAAGAAAGAAAGGATGAATCCCCAAGTTTTGTAGCAACATGGACGGGACTGGAAGAGATTATGCTGAGTGAAATAAGTCAAGCAGAGAGAGTCAATTATCATATGGTTTCACTTATTTGTGGAGCATAACAAATAGCATGGAGGACAAGGGGAGATGGAGAGGAGAAGGGAGTTGAGGGAAATTGGAAGGGGAGGTGAACCATGAGAGACTATGGACTCTGAAAAACGATCTGAGAATTTTGAAGGGGTGGGGGGTGGGAGGTTGGGGGCACCAGGTGGTGGGTATTGTAGAGGGCACGGATTGCATGGAGCACTGGGTGTGGTGCAAAAATAATGAATACTGTTATGCTGAAAAAAATAAAAATATTAAAAAAAATAAATACACGAATACCTACAAATAGATACTGTTTAATTAATTTCCACTTACTCTTCGTGGCTTCCTAGAAGATTTTTATAAACTCTCTGTTCTGTTAATTAGATTCTTCAAGTTGTTTTGCTCTATTGTGGATAGGATGGACACTGGTGGTAGGTTTTTTCTGTATCTGGTTTTAAATTTGTGGTTTGTGTTGTTAACTCCCACCTCCATTCTGTGTCCTCAGAAATGTAATGTTTTTGAGATGCTTGAGAGTGAAAAGGCTTTGGACAACTTTTATTGATTCTGTGTAGTTTGGTGGAGAGGGACTTTCCACCTTCACTTCCTTTAACCCACACCAGCCCACCAGGGCCCCCAACATTGGGTCCACCCCATTTCTTCCTGACAGATGTATGGCTGCAATTCCAAGGCCCATGTGTACTTTGACTCAACTTTCTCTGGCTCTTACCCTGTGGAGAATCCTGATCTCCCTTCATCTTTCCCTCATATTTTTATCCTAAGTTCTTGGTTTCCACTTTTTCAAATGATCCTTAACAGGTGTGACAGCAGCTCATGTCCCTTAGAAGTCTATGAAGTGACTCTGAGTAGGCGGCTTTTGGTGTAAGGAAGGTTCACAGCTGAAAAGAGAGTACTGTAAAATACTACTAATGCAGATCTGTGTTGACTTTCTGATGTTAAGAGTAATAAGTACCTAATGTAAAAAAGCCCCCAGAAACCCAACTATAAAAGTAATGGTCTCCCTTTAACCCCATCCCCAAATCGAAACACCGTGGAAGCGACGTAACATTGTGTGAACTTTTCGCTGTAGCCCCTGCAGGAGCTTGTGGTGGTGGACTGGCACCTCCTATAGGAACAGCAGCAAGTTCCAGAGCTGTCTTGTTCACTGTACGATCTCTTCCACACAGTGTCACGGCCCCCACTTGTACCCATATGGTCCTTCAAACAAGAACAACCTCAGGTTAAGAATTGTCTTATTATCATTTTGGCTTGTGTTTGGAGTGCAGTGTTCTGTCGATGACTTGATGATGCGACTCGGGCGAGTCCCTCAGCCTCTCTGGACTTCAGTTTCCTTACCAGTGACATTGAGATCACCACTTTCTTGACCCCAGCTAAGCCAGTGCTAGAAGATGGAGGTGCCCAGCGTTGCTGAGGTGTGGTAGGGTCTGTGTGCTCACTCCTGGGGTCAAAAGTAGTGCAGCAGTTGTCACAAGAGCTGTGAAGATGTAACATTTGACCTGTGGTAACCCCATTCCTATTTATAATACCACTTCAGAGTACTTAATCACAAATGAATCATCCAAAAGAAGGGAAAACTTTGGATTTCATTACAGTGTTATCTGTGGCTTAAAAAACCAGAAATAGTGTAACTTCTCCAGACAGTCATCACATACAGAAGTTTAGGGAACTGCTGTGCCTCTGCTGCGTTTTATGATGAGGAGGACTATGGGGCTACTGGGAGAAATGTATACGCTATAAACTTGTTTAAAACAAGCCATGAAGGGGCGCCTGGGCGGCTCAGTCGGTGAAACCGCTGCCCTCAGCTCAGATCATGATCCTGGAACCCCAGGAAGGATCCCTGCATCCAGCTCCCTCCTCCGTGGGGTGTCAGCCTCTCCCTCTGCTCCTCCCCTGCTCTTGCTCTCTCTCTCTCTCTCTGGCTCACTCGCTCTCGAATCAATAAATAAAATTAAAAAAAAAAAAAAAAAACAACCTAACCATGATGATGTTGATGAAATAGATGTAAAAACAAGGAATAAAGTTGACCTTGGAGAAATAAAACATTTCATAGGCTCCACTGGGGGGTCCGTGACTTTTGCTGGGCTGTTGGGAGGGGCGGGCGCAGCCCACTTGCCCACGTGCTCACCGTCCTGTCCCCTTGCAGCCCGGTCCAGCAGCCCCGGGGCCTCCCTGTGCTTCGCCAGAGGCCGCATGTGTGTGGGCTCCCCGCTGGGGCTGGTTGGGGGGCTTCCACTCCGGGAGCCGAGGCCCCTCCCAGACTGAGATACATGCCATATAGTGCTTCACCCCCCAGCCTGGAGGGGCTTGTCACATCTCCGGAGCTGCTGGAGGAGACGCTGATGGAGGTGAGAAGAACCCCGGAGAGCGAGGAGCAGACCGCTCCCAGAAGTGCCCATGGTTTTTGTTTTTGTTGTTGTTGTTTTTCTTTTCTTTATCTTGCCTTGTCTTTTCTATTTGGAAACCACTCTGACACGCTTTCAGAATAATGTGGACAGTGACACTCATCCAGAACAAGCTTTGGTTGATAGGAAGTGACAGATACAGATTTTTCATCTGAAGTTTAGTTTCTTTCCATCGATAGGACTTGGAAAGCATAATCTTGGTCCTGAAACCAGAACTTTTTATTTTCAGTGTTTGCTTTTCTTTATAACATAAAAATGACACACACTTAGGCTTAAAAAGTAATCAAGTGTAATTAGATGCATCACCAACCCAGAGAAATAACCCTAGCAGGCAGATGCTCGCATTGGTAGACCAGCCCTTGCCCTCCTGGAGCCAGTTGTGCAGGGAGACCCGCTTCAGAATCATGCGAACACAGACTGAGAACAGGCGAGGTTCATTCGGTGACTGCAAAGGCTGTGCCAGTTCAGTTCCTCAGTCCTGCCTCCAAGACAGCATTCGGGAGCCCACACTGTGTCCTCCTGCTGATTACAGTGCTGACTTGGCTTGCGTTTCCAGTTAAAATGATCAGTTCTCCAGACCAACAGAGAACAGATGCTCTCTCTATGCTGGACCTCTAGCATCTCTGTTTTGTGTGAATGAGAATTAGGTATTTCACATAGAAGTTATAAAGTGGTGCATGTAAAATACATCAGTGATTTCCTAGTAAATTTAGTCGTAATTTTGAACATATGTTTAACCCAGGGCTAACATTGGAAAAGCAGTTGTCAGAGTATTTTCAATCAAATTAGACACAAATTGTTTTCTAGTACATTTAACAGTATATTAGAATATATAGTGCTATATGTTGTAAGAGAGCAGGGAGATCTTCAGAAGTTAATTGGTTTATTCTCCTTTCTCGAGGAAATGATTCTCATCCTTTTTTAATCATAAAAGGAGAATGAGAAGCTTAGTCTTAGTTGAGATTTTGAGAAACATTTATAGCTAGAAACGCATCTCAAAAAACACTAATTTTAGACTACCCATTTTTAATGCATGCTATTATGTCTACGCTTACTCCCCTCTTTAACTAATTGGGCAGCTCACCAAGATTTAGAGCTTTGGTGTCAGGAATCACTGTGAACTGAAAACCCACCAGAAATTAAAATAAAGCATCTCTCAAACTATAAGTCAGTAGAATTTGCAGAACTGTCAAAAAGTGTGGTTTAGTGTACGGGATAGCCTTTCAATCCCGATATTTATTTTGTCACGTTTTGTCTCAGATATTGGTTTTATTGTTTAGTTTTGTTGTTGTCGTTATTGTTTCTAGTAAAAGCACATGACATTATATCTTTGAAACTTAATTTTATGGCTGCTCTCATCCATACACACCAATGCATGCACACACCCACACACCCACATTGTGTTTCACCTGTGCTTATTTTCCTACTAGTTTTGGGGAATTTAAAAATTGTAGTCTGTTCTACTCATTCTGATGTTTGTAAGTATAAAAACACAGTAGCTTCAGCTGCAGTGTACATACAGAAACAAGTATGCCCACCTTCTTAGTTTCTAAGTTTCTAAGACAATTTGGCTTTGCCACAGAGAGAACAAACAGACACCTTACGCCACCTCAATGTGATGCTGATGTTCACAGAGTGAGTGCTGGACCTGACGGCCGTGCAGGGTGGCCACCCGGAGCTGTGCACATCCGCTGTCTCCTTGTACCAGATCCAGGAGAGTGTGGCCGTGGACCAGATCAGCCAGCTGAGCAAAGACTGGGGGTACGTGCCCCCTTTGTTGTTCGCTTCCAAATTCTGTCTGCTTTCTGTAAATTTGTGTCTGAGATGGAGGTCCTGTCAGACACTAGAGATTGTGTCTCATGAAGAGCTTCAAGGGAGCTCTTGGTTATGTCACTGGCCTAGATTCCACTTCTGAGCCAAGACTCAAAGATTCTGCAGCCTTAGTATTGCCTCTTCCTTGTGACTTATACTGTTGAAGGTATTTGATGATGAAGAGGTTGTATTGGTTCTTGAGTCTTTTCACACACGCTTTTTTCTGTGCTGAACATTTTCCTTTAGGAGTTATTTATGCATTAAAAATGTCAAGGGGGCGTGCACCTTGGTGGCTCAGTGGGTTAAGCCTCTGCCTTCGGCTCAGGTCATGGTCTCGGGATCCTGGGATCGAGCCCCACATTGGGCTCTCAGCTCAGTGGGGAGCCTCCTGCCCCTCTCTCTCTGCCTTTCTCTCTGCCTACTTGTGATCTCTCTCTCTCTCTCTTTCTCTGTTAAATAAATAAATAAAATATTTTTTTAAAAAATGTCAAGGAGGATGATACTCCTTTAGAAACTCTCTCTGGTGACCCAATGCATAGAGGATGGAGTGGTGGCATTGGCTCGCAGATATCACTCTCTGCCTTCCTTCCAGCGCAGGCGCGTGGAGCAGCTGGTGTTATAGCCGCACAGCTCTTAGCAGCCTCTCTGCATCTCACCAAAGCCCAGATCAAGTCCGGGAAGCTGATCCTGTCCAAGGCTGTGAAACAAGGTACGGGGGGTGTGCGACAGTACCTGCGCCCACGCCCACGCCCTCGCGCACTCTTCCCCTTTACACCGAGAGAGAGTTTGATGTGGAGTCTGTGCTAGTAAAAACTCTTAGATGGGCAAAGATGCTGACTTTTCTGGGTGGTGCTCTTGCCATTTAATTGATACAGAGAACAGCCAAAAGGACTTTATTCTCAACTTTTCCTTAACTGGAAGAGAACCCATGAAAGAACCTGATTCCTGGTCATTTTTTTCCCCCAAGGATCATTTAGTGCCACTTTCCTTAAATTGGCAGAAAAGGTGCATGTCACTGTGACTTTATTTTTATTTTGGGAGGAAAATTAAAATTAGTTCTCATCTCAACTTCTTTCCGGTAGTCAAAAATCTGAATGAACGATACAAATTCTGCATCACCATGTGCAAGAAACTTACAGAAAAGCTGAATTGCTTCTTCTCTGACAGAGACTTATTGATGAAATCAACAGCGTGACTGAAGAAAAACTCATCTATACTTGTGCTGTTGAAATGGTAACACTTTTAAATATTGAATATTATATAGGCCGATCTTCTGAGTTGAATACCTACTTGGCATTTTCCCTTTATTATTTTTTTAAAAGTGTACTTATTTTGAGAGAGAGCGCACTAGTGGGGTGGGGCAGAGAGAGTTTCAAGCAGACTCTGTGCTCAGCACAGAGCTCGATGCAGGATGCAGTCTCACGACCATGAGATCACAGCCTGAGCCAAAACCAAGAGTCAGAGGCTTAACCAACTGCACCACCCAGGCACCCTTTGACGTTATCCTTTTTAAAAAAAAGTTTCTGCCCTTAACCATTCCCAAGCCCCAAACATTGTGACTCCCTCTTGATGACAGGGGTAATTGGATGTCATTAGCCCAAGTTAACACATTAAGTGACATTGGCTACCACACCTGGTGACATTTTATTGTACCTCTTAAAAATTGCTCACATTAGGCACAGTCTAATCTTTTTATACTTTGCATCTAAAGGCTTTAGCTAGATCTGCATTTTCTGCATTTTCTACTGTTTCAGAAATTTGGGAGTAAAACATTAGGAGAAATCCTGCTGTTCACCAGCGCATGTGCACCGACTCTGCTTACTGACCTTACCTGAGTAAAGACGCAAAGTAAAATCTGCTTTTCCAACTGTATTGTTGTACTATTGGAAATATTGTTTCTGTCTCATGGGGGGGAAATTGCTCTGAAGTAGAGATGAAATTAGGGACTGTTTAAAGAAGTGATTAAGTGGGGGGAATTATAGACCAATCTTATTTTCTCCCACCTCCCCTCCAAATTTGTCCACTTGGAATTGTACTGTTACATTACCCTTGGCCTCATTTGGAAAGCCATTATCAAGTCATAGGAAAATAACTTTGGAATATAAACTGTTGATAAAAATAACAGATATTAGAGATGCAACATGGGGGGTCGAGGGGGTAGGAGAAGAGTAAATGAAACAAGATGGGATTGGGAGGGAGACAAACCATAAGTGACTCTTAATCTCACAAAACAAACTGAGGGTTGATGGGGGGAGGGGGTTGGGAGAGGGGGTGGCGTTATGGATATTGGGGAGGGTATGTGCTATGGTGAGTGTTGTGAAGTGTGTAAACCTGGCGATTCGCAGACCTGTACCCCTGGGGATAAAAATATATGTTTATAAAGCTGTAAAAAAAAAAAAAAAAAGAAAGAAAGAAAGGATGAATCCCCAAGTTTTGTAGCAACATGGACGGGACTGGAAGAGATTATGCTGAGTGAAATAAGTCAAGCAGAGAGAGTCAATTATCATATGGTTTCACTTATTTGTGGAGCATAACAAATAGCATGGAGGACAAGGGGAGATGGAGAGGAGAAGGGAGTTGAGGGAAATTGGAAGGGGAGGTGAACCATGAGAGACTATGGACTCTGAAAAACGATCTGAGAATTTTGAAGGGGTGGGGGGTGGGAGGTTGGGGGCACCAGGTGGTGGGTATTGTAGAGGGCAGGGATTGCATGGAGCACTGGGTGTGGTGCAAAAATAATGAATACTGTTATGCTGAAAAAATAAAAAAAAATAACAGATATTATTTTGCTCTAAACTATTGCATGAATAATATGCATTCTGTCACTCTGTACTGAATTAAGACTTCAATGGTATATGATTTTTAGAAGTTTGCCAGGAAAAATGTTCTCTCCAAAGCAGTTATGGCGCTTCTTTCTTTTCTGATAAGAGCAGTGTAGCTTGAGTAAGTTTGCCCAGGCTGCACAGCAAACTCACTGATACTAGCACTATCTTTTTTTAGTTTTTTCTTCTTCCTTTTCAGAATGGACTTTGTGTACCCCAATTTTTTTTAATTGTAAGTGACTTTAAAATATTGTTTGGAAGACACAGATGATATCGACAAATACATTAGGATACTGGGTTACTGACAGTCCTGGCATTTAAAGATTAAAGAGGATGTTGAAAAACAAAATTCAGCCAAGTAAAACTGGAGATCTGTCTTTGTTAAATGACTCACGAGTCAGGCAGCATCCCACCTAGCAAGCAGTGGGGACCTCTGCTGAGTGCAATAAAACAAAGGTTTTTAAAAGGGAAGGAGAGGTCATAAAAAAGAAGAACAGAATTTGTTAGTCAGAAGTGCATTGTTCGGGCAAAGTTTCCCTCCTACAGGGGAGCAGAATGTGTCCATTGACTAGGAAATGCCATGTTGACTGGGTAACGTCACATTCCTGAGTGAACAAGACTGCATTCAGGTTGGGCATTAAGTCCTGGTCTGCTGACTCACCCTAAGTGATGCCATCTGGGCCCTCATTTCAGAATAATGTTGAGAAAACTTATGGAATACTCACAACCTGTGAATACTTTTGCTGTCCCTTCTTTCTGGAAAGCTCCTCCCCACCTTTCCCATCACCTGGCCATCTCCTTCTCCTCCTCCAGACTCAACCTAAACACCACTTCCTGGAGGCTTTCCCTGATCTTCTCTCCATCCATGGTTGGGTTAGATGCACCCAGAGTGTATTCCCTACCATTCCGGGGCTCCCTCTCTAGTACCACGTATCCCTTGGCATTAGAATGCCATTTTTCCCAGCCCCGCGCGTCCCTCTAGATGGTGCACTCTCCTTCACCATGTGCAGAGCGCCGGGAACACGGGAAGGTGCTCAGCACACATCTCTGAACGAATGAACAACTACACCCTTTTGAAAATGCTTTAGTTAAAACAAGTTAAGAGATGACTTTTAACACCACTTAATTATCTTATTACAAAATGTACTTTTTTAAAAAAGATTTTATTTATTTATTTGACAGACTGAGAGAGATCACAAGTAGGCAGAGAGGCAGGCAGAGAGAAGAGGAAGCAGGCTCCCTGCAGAGCAGAGAGCCTGACACAGGGCTCTATCCCAGGACCCTGGGATCACAACCTGAGCTGAAGGCAGAGGATTTAACCCACTGAGCCACCCAGACGCCCCATTATTATTACAAAATGTACTTTAATGAAGTGTCAGGCTTCACTAGTGTGAAAGTGTATGTGTAAAAGAAGCTTCTTAGTGCAGTCCTAGAAGAGCTAGTTCAGGAGCGTAAGTTTTGCGAGTCCTGCGTCTGAGTCTGAGATGACGTGAGAGGGCAGACGAACTCTTTCATCAAGAAGCTCTTGTTTTATTTTGCCTCTCTGATGAATTTTTGAGTTTTGTATAGTTTGGTAGAGGATATTATTTTGTCAAAATGTGTTAAATTTAGATAGATTCCATTAAAAGCTGCATTGCCCAGATAGATTCATATTTTCTGGGAAAAGTTGAAGGGAAGGAGAGGTGCTGACTTGGCTTCAGGTTCAGTCTGCTGCCCTGGATGAGATGTTTCAGCAGACCGAAGACATCGTTTATCGCTACCATAAGGCAGCCCTTCGTCTGGAAGGCCTCACTAAGATTCTCCAGGACCCTGCTGACATCGAAAATGTACATAAATGTAAGTCGACTTAGAAGACAGACAACCCAGTTGTTTCCTACAGGTGCAGCAGGAGGAGTGAGCAGAGTTCGGCACCATACAGCCTGGGTTTGGATCTTGGCTTTGGGCCAATCCCTTACCCTTTCCGTGGTCTGTTTCTTCTTCTGGAAGATGGGAGAGTTGTTTGAGGGCTCGAGATAATGCACGTGAAGTCCTGGTGGCTTCGGATTTTCACACTGAATGACCGTGTTGGCAGATGTGTGTTTGTGTCTGTAGAGAGCTTTGTTTTATTGTTAATAATAATAAAGGCAACTGTTCTAAGCCTCGTGAGCTTATTGGTGACTGAAGACTTTTATGAAGACTCCAGGGTAGATGTAGGATAGACAGCAGAGTGGGGATCGATAGGCTGCCAGGTGATGGTATCATTATCAGAAAGAAGCCCTGGGTTTTGAGGAGGGGATGGTGGGCCCTTCGGAGTTTATGTGCTCACACCACACAGCCTCGAAGGGATGCCAGTTCTGAAATGACTTGCATTTGGGAGCAAGCTGGCCATGCAGACCTAAATGTCCTGTGTTTTACGTGCCAGCCTAAGTTTTGCCACTGCGCGTCACCGAGCTGGAAATTACATCCAAACAATTATCAGGCAGAAGGAAGACAAAATACTCAGAATGGCCAACTTTGGGCCAAAGAAAGGTCAGGGGCAAGGGTTCACATGGAGAATTAATGGTGATAAGTTTGGTTTTTTTCCCCATTAGTTCTTCTTGCTTTGGTTTTGACAATACACATGATTTTCATTATAAATTTATTTTATTTCTAGATAAGACTAGTATTGAAAGAAGATTGTCAGCACTCTGTTGGAGCTCCGCGACCCTGTGAGTAGCTGCAGGCTCGTCCCTGGACCAGCAGTGGGACTGAGGAGAGAGTTTTGGGATGACAGCTTGGGTTCTGTTTCCCAGCCCCAGGAAACCCTAGTCTCCCACCTGGTGACACCCAAAGAACAAGCATGACTTCAAAAAGGAAAACCACCCCAAAAAACTATAGACTTGTAGGAAATCTGCCTTATTGGAGGCGTCAGCCCTTCCCTTTTCTCTGTAGAAGCAGAAGCAGAAGTATTCCACTTGGCTCTCAGTTTTGACGGGGTCAATAAGTGGACATTAGAAATAGAATGATTAATGCAGTTATTCCTAAGGATAATTAAGAACGGAACAAAATAGGTGGCTCTGTACTCAGTTCACCAGGGCAGTGTGTGAAATTCCACGAGTTTACTGAGGTATAAAGTAAAAATAAAATAAAAATCGACATCTCATCCAGGCAGTGTGATAACTGGGGTCAGTTTGTCTGAACCTGAGCACGCATCCGTTGACAGCCCAGGAAGATCGAGCTCGAGAACGAGCTGAGAGAAGGCTCTTGGCAGAAGTGGTGAACTCTTCCATTTGATCGAATATGGACACATGTTCATCTTCCAAACTCTTTCATATTGCACTAATTTATTAAAACAACCGTGTATTGGATTTTGCAATTTAAAACTAACTGAGGCACAATGGACTTGTTTAAAATATTTTACTTGATTATGTTATATACACACACCCTTTCCAGAATTCACATGTAACCTCTAGTGGACTTTTAAATGGTAAAAACTTGTGTTCGTGTGAAACTTTGCATTTTGTTAACCTATCCATCTACACATACAGATTTTCTCAGTGGTGTTTTTGAGTTGCTGGCTGTTTGCTTTCAGTTGTATTTTTTTAAAAAAACATTTTTTTAATTTATTTTCAGCATAACAGTATTCATTGTTTTTGTACCACACCCAGTGCTCCATGCAATCCGTGCCCTCTCTAATACCCACCACCTTGTTCCCCCAACCTCCCACCCCGCCACCTCTTCAAACCCTTCAGATTGTTTTTCAGAGTCCATAGTCTCTCATTGTTCACCTCCTCTTCCAATTTCCCCCAACTCCCTTCTCCTAACTCCCCATGGCCTCCATGTTATTTGTTATGCTCCACAAATAAGTGAAACCATATAATTGACTCTCTCTGCTTGACTTATTTCACTCAGCATAATCTCTTCCAATCCCGTCCATGTTGCTACAAAAGTTGGGTATTCATCCTTTCTGATGGAGGCATAATACTCCATAGTGTATATGGACCACATCTTCCTTTGTATTTTTTATTGTGCATGCAGAGTGTGCATCGATGCCTGTGATCTCTAGGTTTTCTAAAGGCTAGGTTTATTTGGGCAGTATTAGAGAAAAATACCAACTCGGGATCCTCTCAAGAATTTTAATAGGGCGAAAACAAGGTTGGTGACCTAAAGGCTTGTTGGTGATGTGGTTTCTCCATGAAGTTAGTGACAAATGAGATTTGTCTTCTCTTAGGAAGACAGGGGGCTCTTTGAAGCCTAACGTGCATGGTTTGTGTCCGTCCTGACCGTCCACCAAAGGCTGGTGATGGAGAACGTGGGCAGGTCACGTCCCTCCAGAAATGGTTCCTGCATCATGTATGGTTTTGTTTCTTTTCCACACCTGCTTGAATACTTGAATAAACCATTCTCCAGTTTTAATCCTTTTATTTTTACCCTTTTAGGTAACATAATCCAAACTCTGACAAATTGCACAGAAGCTCTTTGGCATTAATCTAATTTTAGGATACTGATGCAGACAGACAAAAACATGGTTTTTCCTTTACTTTGACGAAGTAATGTAATTTTTACCTTATTTATCTGTACAAAATTCCAGCAGTTAATTTGAACATTTATTTATACAATGTTTGTATTCTTAGGTATTTAATACAGTGTTTCTACCTCTCATTTGTAACTGCATGCATTATTCTTGAAACTAGGTAAAACTCATGGAATCGTTGTGTAATAGCATTTTTATTCTTGCGTGTACAGATGTATATTAAGGTAAAATAAAACTGACAAAGTCTTTCTAGGGTAAAGCTGGGTCCATATTACATGGCTTGTCAAGCCATCTCCTTCCTCTGTGAGTCTGGAGGCTTGGGCATCAATGTCCTTTGTCCTGCCCCAAGATTTCGGATGCTCGGTGACTGTCCCACCCTCTGCCATGCTCAGAGGCTACGTGATGGGATTCCCACCCTTCTCTGCAGGGCTTCCAAACACTGTTACTAGGAATACTCTGTTTTGTATCATTTTTTTCAAGCATCCTGGGCAACTTCATTTATGTCCTCCTGGTTCTCACCTACATTATCTCAAGAGGCCCTCCCAGCAGCTGGGTTCATTCAGGCCCCTCTGCCCCGTCCCATCTTTTTTTTTTTTTTTTTTTTTAATCAGCACAGGATGAAACAGGTTCACCACAAGTGAATGGTCTGAAGTCATGTAACTAAGGGAGGTAGGTAAACCATGCTTTGTGACTCCCAAGTTCGTTCTTCTCCCTCTTGTGTAACAAAGGTCTGTCCCGTGGTAGATGCCGTGTGTGAAACTGTGACATGTGGACGGCAGAGAACAGACTGTAAACTCATGAATAGTGGTTCTGATTCTACCCCCATTATCAAGGCCAATTGTTTCTAGAGATTTTGCCTTGACTATAGTAATAATAAGTGCTTTATGTTTCCATGAGTATCTTTTTAATTTCGTATCCTCGATTTCACAAGGCAGAAATGGGCCTCGATTTCACAAGCACACTCATGGCTTGCCACCCAGGTTCGAGCCAGAACACAGGAAGTCAGCGACCACACAGAGGTAAGGAGAGGAGTGCCCGGTGAATCAGTCGACCGGGTATCCGTGCGGTCAGGGTTTGCCCAAAGTGCGCCCGGTACCGGACCCTGTGCATCCTGTGGTCCCACTCCCTTCTCCCTGCCCAGAGGACTAACAGAGTCCCAGAGAGGAGTTTACTGTCAGGGCTGGGGCATCCTCAGTCTCCCCAGGGTGAGAAGGAAGAAGCTGAGTGGAACATGACCTCTACAGGGCCTAGGGACAACTTACCCCTGGGGCCTGGACCCTTGAATCTTCAGCCGAGGAAGCTCTCAGGACCTACTCATGCCCCTTCCTGGTTCTCCCAATCCCTTGTGAGATTACACCTCCGGGAGAGTGTGGAGATGGTCCTTTCCTTGCCGGAACCAGAGGGAGCCCCATCTGAAGCCATCCGCCTAGGAAAGCACCACACTCCTTCGGGAAGTGGGCAGTCAGCCCCAAAAATCCCAGCTCCTGTGAGAGAGGCAGAGCCACACAGCTGATGGGTTGGTGTGATCAGGAGCTGACTGTGGTAGAGGAAGGCACGGAGGCAGAGTTCCTGCTGTCCCCAAAGGGGCTGAGCAGAGCGAGAGCTCCCACATCCGTGCCCTGCAGATGGAACTCATCCGAGGCTGACCCCCTTTCCCCAGAGGGCCTCTGCTTTTAGCTCAGTGTTCGGTGTGACCTGAAGATCTTTCTCATTGTTCAGGGTGTCCCTCTCAACAGCTTCCAGGGTCTCTCCCAGGAATGGGTCTGAGCAGAGGAGCCTGCAGAGGTGACTCTACACTGGGGCTTCCTGGAGCCCCACGCCTCCCACCCTGGCACAGAGGCTCCCCAAAGTCTGCCCTCGGGGAGGCTACCTGGCACCATCCGGCTCTGGGACTGTCCTGCTCTTTTGGAGTTGGTGTCTGTCTCTAGGAGAGGCCAGCTCGCCCCTTGTTCATTGGAAACGGCTCTCTACCTCCCCGGGCGTGGGGGTGCCCTGGGCCTCCAGCTGCCTTGTGCACAGCCGTGTGCCATTGGGCTCATGTGTCTTTATCTGCAAGCGGGGGGTCAAGGGCACAGAGCTCAGGGAGTCACAGCGAGGATGGAACAAGTTCCTGAGCATGAAGTTGGAGCCACCCTGGGCCTGTGCCTACCCTTGGGAACACTAGATGTTAGGGTGAGTGCTGGAGGTCCACAGCCCCTTGCCGTTTGGTTTTGGGGAGGAGTGTGTTTGCTCGGGGCAAGGCCTGGCCTTAGGGCTCACTAGAACCACATTTGCTCCAGCTGGACGACTTCTGAAAGGGTGCGGCTCCTTCCCCAGCAGACCCACCGGGCAAGCTGCATTCACACGTCCCTTATTTACCCTTTTGGGTCAATCCGGCAAATCTGGCAATCTGTCATTTTAGGTAAATGTCTGTTTCAACCTAATATTTATTGCTTTATCCCATCCTCATATCAACCCTTGCCTCATTTTTCAGATGAAAAAACAGACTTGGGGAGTAATCCAACCCCCCCAACAGAAAGGCCCCACGGCTGGGGTAGGGGCTAGACGGCCAGGCTGGGGGCTGGGATGGGGGGCCTGTGTGCAGGGGCCTCTCCTCCCCGTGTGATGTGCCTAGTGCCCCAGACCTGCTCACCCCCATGTCCTTGTAACACCTTTCTGGTGATGTCCAAGAGGAGGGGGAAAGGCAGGCTTCTGTGTGGTTTGGACACATCTTCTGCGTTGCAGGAGGCCGCAGATTGCAAGAAGTCAGTGAGCCCGCAGCTCTGTGCCAGCCCCTCTTGGGCCTGGAGCTGAAGCACGAGAGCAGTAGGTTTCAGAAACCAGTCCTGCTAGACCCATTTTGCAGTTTCCCTGTTCACTTCCACATGTGCCGGAGAGAATGGACAGTGGGGAGTCGGTCCCATCCCAGATGAGAGAAGCCTCAATCCCAGGCTTGCCCAGGGGACTCCCTTTCCACTCCCTTGGCCCAGGAACTGCTTAGTGTCCCCCCCACCATGGCCTCACACACTCAACATGGCCCTGTCCAGTGTACGGTTCACACCTTGCAAGCCTCTCGGGGCACCAGGAGGAGTGCAGGGAGGATAAGGCGGGGGGAAGGCTAATGGGAAATAAGGACATTCCCTTTGCACCCACCACACACCCTCCCTGTGACCTGTCAGGAGCCTGCCGGGGAGCAGCGGAATAAATAAGCCCGAGGCGTCTGGGGGCACAGATGTTCCGAGTCACCCAGCTCTGAAGAGGGAAGTGGATCCAAGAGCCCTTGGTGTCCTCTCCCCTGGACGCTAGTTTCTCTGCCTCCTTCCCTTGGGTACAGGGCTGCAGTGGGATTAGAACTCCCGACTACACCTTCCCCTTGGACCAACAAGGCCAGCCCCGAAGCCACTTCTCTTTCTTCCCCTGTCAGTCCTGTGCTGTGTTCTCTTCGGCATGTCTGTGTTTCGGTGACATGAGCCCTGCCCTCCACCTAGAACGCCAACATTAACCCGCAAACAAGCCAGTGGGGGACAGGAGCAAGTCAGCTCAGAATACAAAAACCGGCGTGTATCTGGGAAACGGGATGTTTAGGACACAAGCAGCGTGTTGGAGAGACCACGGTTTCCTCTCACAGGGTCCAAAAAACATCTAGATCTGGGCTGGGGTGGTCCAAGATACTAGGCATTCACGAACCTTCTGGATAGGACCAGAGAGTAAGGATTTCAGGCTTTGAGGACAATGGGGTCTCCCCTGCAGCTCCTCAACCCTACCTCCCCCAGTAGCAGCCACAGACCATACACACACAGACACGGATCTGTTCTGATAGAACTTTCTATACAGATGTTGAAATTTTAATCTTGTGGAATTTTCATAGGTTACATAATTTTTTTTTTACATTTTTCCATCCATTTAAAAATGTAAAAAAATAAATAAATAAAAAGCACTCTTAACATATTGGCCTGATGCGTAGGCAGTAGTTTGCTGGTCACTGGCGTGTCGATTTATGGCACAAGAGGCGGGCAAGGAATAACGACCGGGAGATGCCCGTGGTGCCCAACGAAGGATGAGTTTTCCTCGCGAATCCGTGGTGTCCGGTGGACCCAGCTCACATGGATGTGAACTGATCTCAGTGGGTTGGAAGCCAAGCCCAGGTGACCCCGCTGCTTTAGAACGATTCATGAAACGTCAGCAAACATACAGAAGGCACAATGTTTTACACGATTCTTAGTTCTGGGACATTCTCATGGAGCGATTTGGTTTTTCTTGGTTCTTCGACAAACGGTGTTTTCTGCTTCTTGGTCTTGCTGTGTGGCCTTGGGCAAGTCACCTCACCTTCCCGAGCCTGAGAAGGGGTACCTGCTAAAACTGTTTTTGTGGGGGAAATGCGCTTTGCACCATGACTGGCACTTAGCAAGTGTTCGATAAATGGGGGTCGTTTTGCTTTTCATACTAAAAATATGCAATGCCATACTCCCTTGGACTGGGCTAGAGGCCTTATTCCTAGAAACAGGTGCTTAGAGTTGTTCTAACTGCTAAAGTTAGCATCCAAGTGTGGACACAGGCCAGAGAGCCTGTCCCTGGGCCCCTGCCTCCTCTCAGCAAGGAGCATGGGCACGCTCATTCCACAAAAATAAACCCCCCACTCCTTGTTGCAGAGCTGGTCATCCAAAAACATTCTAGCTCTATTTTCTTGAAAGGTTTAAAATATGAAATAACCGACCGCTCGCGATGCCAGGCCAGGCTCAGGGAGCAGCCCTGCAGATGTGTGGCACCCAAAGCAAGTTTGCAGGGTGTTTTACGGCCAATTCTCACGAACATTCTGCCCAAACCGGAATCGGTTTGGGCAGAACGCTCGTGAGAATTGGCCAGTGTTGAGCAGCCCTGGGGAATGCCCTGGCTAGAACTGGCCCGTTCTAGCTCAGGACCTGTCGCGGCCATCCAGAAAACGCGCCAAGATGATGCCACCCACCTGGAGCCCCAGCACAGGGGAGCGTTCCCAGGGCAGAGTTGAGGGAAGGGTTGCAGACAGGCGTCTGCCTCCGCCTTTTCGGGCGGTTGGGGTGCCCAAGGATGGGGCTGACCTCAGTGGGGAAGTTTCTCTCGTTCCAAGGCTTGTCCAAAGCGCCGAAAGGCACCCTTGGCGCCGGGGTGGGAGGGGTAAGTGTGGCGCAGGACTCAGGGTTCCCCACTTGGAGGCCCCGAGGGACAGGACCCTGGAAACAGAAGGCTGAGGGAGCAGGCAAGGGTTCGTGTCCGGGGCTCGGGGCAGGATTGGTTTGGGCCGAACGCTCGTGAGAATTGGCCGGCACTGGGCATCCCTGAAGACCACCCGGCTCCCCGTGGTCAAGGGCCCTGTCCAGGGCTTGTGACAGGCCCGGCCCCAGCGGACAGGGCCAGGTAGGGGACCACCACAGACTGAGGAGCAGGAGGCGTCGCTCTCGCTGGAGCCTGACTCTGGGAGGGCTTCCTGGCGGGGTTCGGACGCGACCCCTCGGGAGGCCGGGCTAGGCCCTGGGGGCGGCCCAGCAGACGAGCGGCGCCAGAAGCGAGTTCGCCGGGCGTTTTCTGGCCAATTCTCACGAGCCTTCTTCCCAAACCGGGATCAGTTTGGGCAGAACGCTCGTGAGAATTGGCCGGCGTTAGGCAGCCCTGCAGAGCGCCCCGCTCCCCGTGGCCGAAGGCCCTTTCTCGCTTGGGGCCTGTCTCGGTCACTCAGTAAATGTTCCCAGACGACGCCCCCTACCCAGGGGCCGCGACACAGGGGAGCATTCCCTGAGCAGAATTCACGTACCTTGGGGCCGGTCATCTAACTCAGATTTTTTGGACCATTGGGGCAGCAATATTTGGGCGTGTCCTCACGTGGGTCATGAACGTTTCTCTCGTTCTGAGGCTTTTACCCAACTCTGGAAGGCATCGCTTCCGCGTGTGTCGCCTGTGGACTCGTCACGTTGGCCTAGTAATCCCAATCTGGAGGAACAGTGTCAATGTGGCTTTAGACCTACAGAGGGTTTTCGGAGCTGCATTAGGAGTCTGTGGAATGCTCGGCAGTACCGATTCATGCCACTGGTGGGCGTGGTGAGCTGTGATGCCCGAGAGCATGGTAGGGTGCTATGCTGCTTGCCACCCCTGGGCGCAGCGGCGAGTTGCTGTGGCAAACACACCAGAAGAGGTGACTGTGCAGCCTGCTGGTTCTTAGAGCAGTGGTGAGGTGCTGCAGGAAACGTGAGGTCCTGCAGCTTGTTTTTCCAGGACAGAGTGTTGGGCTGAAGACTCTGTTTCCCCAGGCTCAAGAATGGTGGTAAGAATTGCTGGAGTCAGGCCCCCACTCCGTCAGCACTGTGAACCGTTGCCCCAGGTTGATGGGAATGTGCTGTCAGGATGGTTCAGCAGGGTCCTCCTGGTGGGGGTCTGGAGCCGGGGGACCCAAATTCAACCCATGGTGCCTTTGGAACTGAGGAGTTGAGTGTCTGTTTGGAAGACTCTATTTGCTTCTCCAAAAAGGACAAGGGCATCGGCCGGCTTGAGAAGGAAGTGAATGACCACTTAAGAAACAAGCATGTGTCTCTCCTTCTCCCAGGAATCGGAGCAGGTGTGTAGGCTTTAGGTGGGAGGCGCCTCCATATCCGCACCTGACAACCCTTCTTTGCTCTGGCTCCATGAGACCTGAAGTTTGGAAATGAGCATCTGAATCCGTCATGTCCCAGGACATCGGCATTCAGAGAAAACAACAGTCCCGTGGGGCACAGTGGCACATCCATGCCAGCATGGGAGGTAAAACTTCTCTCTCACCCCAAACATCCTGGGTTATCTCTCATCTCCAGTGGAGCCAAAAAGTCCCACAAATGCAGCTGTCAGCCATGGAGCGTGGGTGCTAGGGTTCCTGAGTTTCCTTGCAGGGAGCACCTGGCAGGGGATCTCATTTTCTCTGCTTCTTTCTGGCTCACAGAGGTATTTGGAACATCTAGTTCCTAGGCAATCCCTTGGATTCGAGAAGGAAGATGAGATGGACTCGGTGTGTGTTTGGGACCTAGAATGCGTCCCTTCATCGAACACTGTTGATTCCATGGGTCCTAGGCTGTGGTGGAATGGCCGGCATCTAGAGTGAAGAGGCTGTTTGTGGTCAGATTGAGGCTTGGAGGATGGCTTCTCCTTTGTCCAAGGGGATGGATCCTAATGGATTTTTCTTTTTTATCCACAGAGTTCCAATGAGGGCAGAGGGAACATTCAAAAGGATTCCAAGGAGCCTTGGGCGATTGAAAAGGGAAGCTTGACTTTCTAGTTTCACTCAGAGGACCCTCTAGAGAGTTGGCCATGGCATCCTTTCTCTGCAGTTCCAAGGGTGGTGAAGTCAGAAGGAGAGTCTTTGGGAATTCCACAGGATAGAGGCATTCTGATGGCTTCCCAGGGCATGGCGTCAGGATTCATCCTGGGGTGAATTTCTGGGGCTGCTTGCCAAATGCTGTCTGAGTCATGTTATCCCCCAGGTTTTCTGTTTCCTCCTTAGGAAATTGCTGGCAGGGAAGGTTCTGCATCCAGAGGAACACTCCTGCACTGTCGGTGGCATGCAAGTTGTTGCAGCCACTCTGGAAATGAGCACGGTGGTTCCTCCGAATGCTAAAAACTGAACAACCCTAGGATACAGCAGTTGCCCTCCTAAGAATTTCCCTCAAGGGCACAAAAATGCACATTCAATGGAGTACAAGCACCGTGATATGGACACCAGCATTATCAACCATAGTGAAATGATGGAGGGGGTCCCAATGTCCATTCGCTGATAATATATATATATATATATATATATATATATATATATATATGAATGTAGATATCTAATCTCCCACATATTCTCAATGGAATAGGAGAGCCAGGTTCAAAAAGAATGAAATCTTACCATTTGCGAGGATGTGGATGGATCTCGAGTGGATTTAGCTAAGCCATATCAGTAAGAAATGACCAATAGCCTATAATTTGACTTCCATGGAATTTCAGAAAGAAAAGATGAGCATAGTGAGGGAGAGAGATAGGTCAATGAGGAAAGAGACTCATGCATAGAGCACCAACTGAAGGTAGCTAGAGAGCAGGGGTGTGGAGGGGAAGGATTCAATGGGTGATGGCTCTTAGGGAGGGCACTCGTTGTGATGAGCTCTGGGTGTTCTGTGCAGGTGAAGAATCATGTAATCCTACCCCTGAAGCAAAGGAACGAACACTGCATGGAAAGAATTGGAATTGAAGTGAAGGAAGGAAAGAAGAAGACCATGTTCTACTTCATGAAGAGGGAGGTAAATGGAGTGATTTTCACTCTCTTGTTCTCTTGATGATCATTAGCAAACATACTGTGTTATGATACACTAGATTCTGTTTGCATAAGGAGCCCTCAGAAAGCTGCCAGGAAGATTCAGATATCAGAGCATGTCCATGTTCCGTGGATATGTTCCTTCCAGTTTGCCCAGGTACAAAGGTAAGTGGAGAGAAATAAGGGAGAAGAGGAAAGGAGGTGTTAAGCAGTCAAGAGGTAGCCTTCCCCCTTTGTCAAGGAAGCCTTGGGCCAATGTCAATCAAGAAGAAGGAGAGGGGATCCCAGAGCTTTTAGGCAGGCAGGGGAGTTCCAGGTCTGCCTAGAGCTGATAGGGGTCCCTGAAGAGAGATGAGGGAGGGGTGTGGCATGCCCGAACTGCTGATCTGGAGGTTGGATCCCCAAGGAGGCGAGTTGAGGATGGTGGTCAGGTGGCCCATCATGCTCCGGGGGGCAGCAGAACGTGGGGGAGTACTCATGGGGACACGCAATTTTCACTGGCACTGATGGCCCCATGCAGCTCCAAACAGACTGGTTACCTGCTAGGTGGCAGGCGGACTCCTACGGTGTGACTTCAGGGTTCCCAAGCCAGAGAGTTTGTGGAACAGGCCCCTGTAGAAGGAAGCCTGAAAACACACCTAACTTAGGGTTAGGGTTATGGACTGGGGAATGGCTGCTCTGATCTGCCAGCGCCAAGAGGGCTCCCCTCGGAGTGGACTTCAAGAAATGGGTCCTGCAGTACAGCAGAATCTGGGTTTCTGGGCAGGGAGACCAACGAGGGTGGGGGTGGTTTACAAGAAAGACCAGGTTAGTTCTGCTCCAAAATTGGGATCAACATGGAGAGGACGCTCGTGGGAACTGGTCGGAGTTGGTCGGCCCTGTGGACCGCCCTGTCCCCCGTGGCCGAGGTCGCTTACAAAATCGGGGCATATGGCGTCCACGGGAAAAACACGCCGATATGAAGGCGCAGGGGATTATTCCAGGAGCACATTTGAAGGAGGGGTTGTGGCCAAGCGTGCAACTTGGACTGTCTGGGCCACTGGGTCACACGAGGATAGGTTAGTCTCAGTGAGGTCACGAAAGATCCTCTGGCTCCGAGGCTTTTCCACAGCTCAGAAAGGAACCATTTCCACCGGATTAGAAGTGGAAGTAGAGGAGTGGGACTCAGGGTTCCCCAGTTGGAGGCCCTGAGGGACAGGACCCTAAAAACGGAAGGCTAAGGAAGCAAGCGAGGCTTCGAGCCCGGACCCCGGGGAAGGGCAAGGCCCATAGGACAAGGTCAGGAAGGGAACCACCGGAGGCTGAGGAGCAGGAGGCGTTGGCCTCGCTGGAGCCTGCCTCCCAGAGGGGTTTCTGGTGGGGTTCGAATGCGACCACTCACGCTGCCGGGACTGGCACAGGGTCCGGCCCTGCAGACGAGGGGCAACCGAAGCGTGTTCGCCGGGCGTTTTCCGGCCAATTCTCACGAGCGTTCTGCCCAAACCGGGATTGTTTTGGGCAGAACACTCATGAGAATTGGCCAGCGTAGGGGGACCCTAAGGACCGCCCTACTCCCCATGGCTGAGGGCCCTTTCTTGCTCGGGGACTGTAGCGGCCACCCGGAAAATGCACCAAGACGACGCAGTCCACCCAGGGGTCCCAGCGCAGGGAAGCATTCCCAGATCAGAGTTGAGGGTCGGGTTGCAGCCGGCGTCTGTCCCTGACTTTTCGGGCGGCTGCGGTGCCCAAAGATGGGCTGGCCTCATTGGTGGAATGAAGGTTTTACTCACTCCAAGTCTTGTCCAAAGCACCAAAATGCACCGTATGCTCTGGGGTGGGATGGGGAGGTGTGGCGCAGGACACAGCGTTCCCCAGGTTGAGGCGCCGAGGGACAGGACCCTGGAAACGGAAGGCTGAAGGAACTGGCTAGGGTTGGTGTCCGGGGCTCGGGGTACGCCTGGCCCCGCCGGACAGGGCCAGGTAGGGGACCACCATAGGCTGAGGAAAAGGAGGACTCGCACTCGCTAGAGCCTGACTCCCGGATGGCTTCCTGGCCGGGTTTGGATGCAACGGCTTGCGAAGCTGGGCCAGGCCCAGGAGGCTGCACTGCCGACGTGCGGTGCCCTAAACGAGTTCGCCGGGCGTTTTCCGGACAATTCTCACGAGCGTTCACCCAAAATGTGATCGGTTTGGACAGAACACTCGTGAGAAATGGCCGGCGTTGGGAAGCCCTGCGGACCGCCCTGGTCCCTGTGGCCGAGGGCCATTTCTCGCTCATGGCCTGTCGCGGCCACCCGGAAAGTGCGCCGGGACGATGCAGCCCACCCGAGTGTCCCGGCAAAGCGGAGAGTACCTGGAGCAGAGTTTAGGGACGGGTGGGGCCGGGTGTCCACGTCCGCCTATTCGGGCTGCTGGGGCCCCCAAGTGTGGGGCTGACCTCTGTTGGGGAACGAAGATTTCTCTCCCTCTGAGGCTTGTCCGTGGCCCCTCAAGGCACGGTTTGCGCCGGGGTGGGAGGTAGAGTCGTGGCGCGGACTCAGGGTTCCCCAGCGGGAGGCCCCGAGGGAAAGGACCCTGGAAACGGAAGGCTGAGGGTGCAGGCGAGGGTTCGTGTCCGGGGCTTGGGGAAGGCCCGGCCTCAGCGGACAGAGCCAGGTACAGGTCCACCACAGGCTGAGGATCAGGAGGACTCGCCCTCACTGGAGCCTGACTCCCGGAGGGATTTTTCTGGGGTTCGGACGGGACGGCTTGCAATGCCAGGATCAGTTTGGGCAGAACGCTCATGAGAATTGGCCGGCGATGGGCAACTCTGAGGACCACCTGCTCCCTGTGGCCGAGGGCCCTTTCTCGCTCAGGGCCTGTAGCAGCTACCCGGAAAACGCGCCCAGACGATGCGGCCCAACCACGGGTCCCAGTGCAAGGGAGCATTCCCAGAGCAGAGTTGAGGGACGGGTTGCGTCCAGGCGTCCGCCTCCGCCTGTTCGAGCGGCTGGGGAGCCCAAAGGTGGGGATGACCTCAGTTGTGGAATGAAAGTTTCTCTCCCTCTGAGACTTCTCCAGAGTGCTGAAAGGCACGGTTTGCACCAGGGTGGGAGGTGGAGTCATGGCGCGGGACTCAGGGTTCCCCGGTGGAGGCCCTGAGGGACAGGACCCTGGAAATGGAAGGCTGAGGGAGCAGGCGAGGGTTCGTATCCGGGGCTCGGGGAAGGCCCGGCCCCAGCATACAGGGCCTGGTAGGGGACCACCGCAGGCTGAGGAGCAGGAGGCGTCGCCCTCGCTGGAGCCTGACTCCCAGAGGGATTTCTGGAGGGGTTCGGACGTGAAGGCTCTTGCGGCCTGGCCAGGCCAGGTGGCAGTCCTGCAGACGTTCGGCGCCCGAAGCGAGTTCGCCGGGCGTTTAATGGCCAATTCTCACGAGCGTTCTGCCCAAACCAGGATCGTTTTGGGCAGAACGCTTGTGAGAATTGGCCGGCGTTGGGCAGCCCAGCGGACCGCCCTGCTCCCCGTGGCCGAGGGCCCTTTCTCGCTCAGGGCCTGTCGCGGCCACCCGAAAAACACGCCCAGACGACGCGACACACCCGGGAGCGCTGGTGCAGGGGAGCATTCCCGGGCAGAGTTGGGGGATGGGTTGCCGCCGGGCGTCGCCACCTCCTCTTCGAGCAGCTGGGCCACACAAGGGGAGGATGACCTCAGTTGGAGAACGAAAGTTTCTCTCCCTCTGAGGCTTCTCTGGAGTGCCGAAAGGCACTCTTTGCGTTGGGGTGGGTGGTGGAGTCGTGGCGCGGGACTCAGGGTTCCCCAGGTGGAGGCCCCGACTGACAGAACCCTGGAAACAGAAGATTGAGGGAGCAGCCTAGGGTTCGTAGCCGGGGCTCAGGGAAGGCCCGGCTCCAGCGGACAGGGCCAGGTAGGGACCACCACAGGCTGAGGATCAGGTGGCCTCGCCCTTGCTTGTGCCTGACTCCCGGAGGGATTCCTGGCGGTGTTCGGACGGGACGGCTTGCGATGCCGGGCCAGGCCCAGGGGGCTGCCTCGCAGAGGTACGGCACCCTAAGCGAGTTTGCCAGCCATTTTCTGGCCAATTCTGGCCCAAACTGGGATCGGTTTGGGAAGAACGCTCATGAGAATTGGCAAGTGTTGGGTAGCCCTGCGGGACGCCCTGCTCCCCGTGGCCGAGGGTCATTTCTGACTCTGGGCGTGTCTCAGCCACACAGAAAATGCGCTGACACGACGCGGCCCAATGGCGTGTCCCGGCAAAGCAGAGAGTACCCGGAGCAGAGTTTAGGGACGGGTTGGGGCGGGGCATCCACCTCTGACTATTCCGGCTGCTGGGTCCCCCAAGGATGGGGCTGACCTCTGTTGGGGAATGAAGATTTCTCTCCCTCTGAGGTTTGTCCGCGGCGCTGAAAGGCATGTTTTGCGCTGGGGTGGGAGGGGGAATCATGCCACGGGACTCAGTGTTCCCCAGGTGGAGGCACCGAGGGACAGGACCCTTGAAACAGACGGCTGAGGGAGCAGGCGAGGGTTCGTGTCCGGGGCTCGGGGAAGACCCAGCCCCAGGGGACAGGGCCACGTAGGGGACCACCGCAGTTTGTGGAGCAGGAGGCATCGCCATCGCTGGAGCCTGACTCCCGGATGGCTTCATAGTGGGGTTCAGACGGGACGGCTAACGAGGCTGGGCCAAGACCAGGGGCCTGCCCTGAAGAAGTGCGGTGCCTGAGCGAGTTCACCGGGCGTGAGTTCACACAAGCGAGTTTACCTCCCCCGTGCCGAGGGCCCTTTCTTGCTCGGGGCCTGTCCCAGCCACCCGGAAAACGCGCAGAGACGACGTGGCCCAACCGGGGTTCCCAGCAAAGAGGAGCGTTCCCGGAGCAGAGTTGAGGGACAGGCTGCAGCTGGGCGTCTGACTCCGCCTATTTGAGTGGCTGGGGCGCTCAAGGGTGGGGAATACCTCAGTGGGAACGAAAGTTACTCTCACTCTGACGCCTCTCCAGAGCCCCAAAAGGCACAGTTTGTGCCGGGGTGGGAGGGGGAGTTGTGGCGCGGGACTCAGGGTTCCCCAGGTGGAGGCCCCGAGGGACAGGGCCCTAGAAACGGAAGGCTGAGGGAGAGGTGAGGGTTCGTGTCGGGGCTCGGGGCAGGCCCGGCCCCAGCGGACAGGGGCAGGTACGGGACCACTGCAGGCTGAGGAACAAGAGGCATCGCCCTCACTGGAGCCTGACTCCCAGATGGCTTCCTGGCGGGATTCGGACGGGACGGCTCACGAGTCCAGGCCAGGACCAGGGGGTTACCCTTTAAACGTGTGGCGTCCGAAGCGAGTTCGCGGGGCGTTATCCGGCCAATTCTCACGAGTGTTCTGTCCAAAACTGGATCGGTTAGGGCAGAACGCTCGTGAGAATTGGCCGGCGTTGGGCATCCCTCTGGACCACCCTGCTCCCCGTGGCCGAGGGCCCTTTCTCGCTCAGGGCCTGTTGCGACCACCCGGAAAACTCGCCAAGACTTCGTGGCCCAACCGGGAGTCCTGGTGCAAGGCAGCGTTCCCGGATCAGAGTTGAGGGACAGGTTGCAACCTGGCATCCACCTCTGCCTATTCGAGCGCCTGGGGCGCACAAGGGTGGGGATGACCTTAGGTGGGGAACGAAAGTTTCTCTCCATCTGAGGCTTCTCCAGAGTGCTGAAAGGTATGGTTTGTGCCGAGGTGGGGGGGTGAGTCGTGGTGCGGGACTCAGAGTTCCCCAGGTGGAGGACCCGAGGGACAGGACCCTGGAAACCGAAGGCTGAGGGAGCAGGCGAGGGTTCGTGTTGGGGCTCGGGGCAGGCCCGGCTGCAGCGGACAGGGCCAGGTAGGGGACCACCACAGGCTGAGGAGCAGAAGGCCTCGCCCTTACTGGATCCTGACTCCCGGAGGGATTCCTGGCGGGGTTCGGATGCAACGGCTCACGAGGCCAGGCCAGGACCAGGGGGCTGCCCTGCAGAAGTGCGGCGCCGGAAGCGAGTTCGCCGGGCGTTTTCCGGCCAATTCTCACGAGCGTTCTGCCCAAACTGGGATTGGATTGGGCAGAAGGCTCGTGAGAATTGGCCGGCGATGGGCAGCCCTGCGGACCACCCTGCTCCCCGGGGCCAAGGGCCCTTTCTCGCTCGGGGCCTGTCACGGCCACCCGGAAAACGCACCAAGACGATGCGTCCCAAGCGGGGGTCCTGTGAAAGGGCAGCATTCCCGGAGCAGAGTTGACAGATGGGTTGGGGCCGGGCATCCCCCTCCGCCTATTCGTGTTTTTGGGGCCCCCAAGGTTGGTCCTGACCACTGTAGGGGAAAAAAGATTTCTTTCCCTCTGAGGCTTATCCGTGGTGCTGAAAGGCACGTTTTGGGCCGGGGTGGGAGGTATAGTAGTGGCGCGGGACTCAGGTTTCCCCAGGTGGTGGCCACGAGGGACAGGACCCTTGAAAGGGAAGGCTGAGGGATCAGGCGAGGGTTCGTGTCCGGCCCTCGGGTCAGGCCTGGCCGCAGCAGACAGGGCCAGATTGGGGACCACCACAGGCTGAGGAGCTAGAGGCCTCGCCCTCGCTGGAGCCTGACTCCCTGGATGGTGTCCTAGCGGGGTTCAGACGTGACATCTCGAGATGCCGGGCCAGGCCCAGGGGGCTGCCCTGCAGACATGCGGCGCCCGAAGCGAGTTCGCCAGGCATTTTCCGGCTAATTCTCACGAGCGTTCTGCCCAAACCGGGATCCGATTGGGCAGAACGCTCATGAGACTTGGCCGGCGTTGGGTAGCCCTGCAGACCGCCTTGTTCCGCATGGCCGAGGGCCCTTTATCGATCAGGGCCTGGCGCGGCTACATGGAACACGCGCCCAGATGACGCGGCCCAACCTGGGGTCCCGGTGCAAGGGAGCATTCCCAGAGCAGAGTTGAGGGACAGGATGCGGCCGGGCAACCGCCTCTGCGTATTCGGGCTGCTGGGGCCCCAAAGTATAGGGCTGACCTCTGGTGGGGAATGAAGATTTCTCTCCCTCTGAGGATTGTCCGTGATGCCGAAAGGCACGTTTTGCGCCGGGTTTGTACGGGGAGTAGTGGTGCGGGACTCAGTGTTCCCCAGCTGGAGGCCCTGAGGGACAGGACCCTGGAAACGGAAGGCTGAGGGAGCAAGCGACACTTGGTGTCCGGGGCTCGGGGAAGTCCCGGCCCCAGCGGACAGGGCCAGGTAGTGGACCACCGCAAGTTGAGGAGCAAGAGGCATCACCCTCGCTGGACCCTGACTCCTGGATGGTTTCTTAGCAGGGTTCAAACGGGACGGATCACGAGACCGGGTCAAGACCAAGGGCTTCCCTGTAGAACTGTGGCGCCCAAAGCATGTTAGCCGGGAGTTTTCCGGCCAATATTCACGTGCATTCTGCCCAAACCGGGATCGTGTGGCTCCCCATTCGCCCGAAATGTCAGAAGCGGACGCCCGGCAACATCCGCAGCCTCAACTCGACTCCTACAAGGCTCACGTGCCCAGGGGCCCCCAGGTGGACCGCGTCGTCTCGGCACGATTTCCGGGTGGGCGAGACACGTCGCGAGTGAGAAAGGGCCCTCAGCCATGGGGAACAGGACGGGTCAAAGGGCTATCCGACGGGGGCCAATTTTCATGAGCACACTGCAAAAACCGATTTTTTTTTTTGCACAGACCGCTCCTGAGAATTGGCCGGAAAATGACCGGCGATCTCGCTTCGGGTGCACAGGCCTGCACAGACGCCCGCCGGGGTTGACCGGGCAATGCATGTGATCACGTCTGAATCCCTCCCCAAAACCCTCTGGGAGTCAGGTGCCCCCAAGGCCGACGTCTCCTGGCACTCAGCGTCAGGCGGTCCCCTCCCTGGCGCTATCTGATGGACCCTGGCCTCCCCCGAGCCTAGGCTCGAAGCCTAGCCTGCATCCTCCCCTTTCCTTTTCCGGGGTCTTGAACCTCGGCGCCTCCAACTGGGGATCCCTGAGGCCGGCGCCATGACGCCCTTTACCGCCCCGGTGCCAACAGTGCCTTTCGGCGCTTCGGACAAAGCCTCGGAGCGCGAGACCCCTTCCAGCTCCAAATGACTTCAGCCACCTCGTGGGGCGCCTCAGCAGGCAGAATGGTCGGAGCCAGAAGCCCGGCCACAGCCCCGGCCTCCACTCTGCTCCGGCAAAGCTCCCCTGCTCCGGGGCCACCGGTTGGGCCGTGTCGTCTCAGCGTGATTTCCCGATGGCCGAGACAGGCCCTGAGCGAGAAAGAGCCCTCGGCCCCTGGGAACAGGGTGGCCCGCAAGGCCGCCCGACCCCGGCCAATTCTCGCGAGCGCTCTGCCCAAACCGGGGTCGGTTTGGGCAGAACGCTCGCGAGAATTGGCCGGAAGATGCCCGGGGAACTCGGTTCCGGTGCCAGCGGTCTGCAGGGCCGCCGCACCTTGGGCCTGGCCCGGCATCGGGAGTGGTCGCGTCCAAATCCCACCAGAAAGCCCTCTGGCAGTCAGGCGCCCACGAAGCCGATGCCTCCTGGACCTCAGCCTCCGGCATTCCCTTCCGTGGCGCTTCCCGATGAGCCCCGGCCTGCCCCGGGGTCAGGGCTCGAAGCCTCGCCTGCTTCCTCAGCTTTCCGTTTCCAGGGTCCTGTCCCTCGTGGCCTCCAACGGGGGAACCCTCAGGCTGGCGCCACGACGCCCCCGACTGCTCCGTGGCAAACGATGCCTTTCGGTGCTTCGGACCAGCCTCGGAGCGACAGAAACCTTCATGCCGCGAATGAGATCTGTCCCATTGTGGCGCGCCCCAGCCGCCCGAAAAGGAGGAGGCGGTCTCCCAGCCACAACCCCTGCCTCAAAGCTGCTCCGGCAAAGCTCCCCTGCCCCGGGGACAGCGGGTGTGCCGCGTCGTCTCAGCGAGTTTTCCGGGTGGCCTAGACAGGTCCCGAGCGAGAAAGGGCCCTTAGCCCCGGGGAACAGGCTGGTCCGCAGGGTTACACAACGGAGGCCAATTCTGACGAGCGTTCTGCCCAAACCGATCCCGGTTTGGGCAGAACGCTCGTGAGAATTGGCCGGAAAACGCCCGGCGAACTCGCTTCGGGTGACGCGCGTCTGCTGGGCCGCCCCCTCTGGGCTGGGCCCGGCATTGCATGTGATCGCGTCCGAACCCCGCCCCAAAAGCCTCTGGGAGTCAGGCACCGACGAGGCCAACGTCTCCTGGCCCTCAGCCTCTGGCGGTCCCCTCCCTGGCGCCCTCTGATGGGCCCTGGCCTGCCTGCCGCCCAGGCTCGAAGCCTGGCCTGCTTCCTCACCTTTCCGTGGACAGGGTCTTGACCCTCGCGGCCTCCAACTGGGGATCCCTGAGGCCGGCGCCACCACGCCCCTACCTCTCCGGCGCAAAGTGTGTCTTTCGGCGCTTCGGAGAAGCCTCGGAGCGAGAGAACCCTTCCTGCCCCAAATGAGGTCAGCCCCATCGAGGGGCGCCCCAGTCGCCCGAAATGTCGGAGGCGGACGCCCGGCTACCTCCGCTGCCTCAACTGTGCTCCGGCCGAGCTCCCTTGCCCAGGGGCCGCCGGGTGGGCCGCGTCGTCTCAGCAAGGTTTCCGGGTGGCCGAGACAGGTCCCGAGCGAGAAAGGGCCCTTGGCCCCGGGGAACTGCTGGTCCGCAGGGTTACACAACGGAGGCCAATTCTCACGAGCGTTCTGCCCAAACCGATCCCGGTTTGGGCAGAACGCTCGTGAGAATTGGCCGGAAAACTCCCGGCGAACTCGCTTCCGGTGCCACCCGTCTGCAGGGCCGGGGCACCTTGGGCCTGGCCCGGCATTAGGAGTGGTCGCGTCCGAATCCCACCAGAAAGCCCTCTGGGAATCAGGCGCCCACGAAACTGATGGCTCCTGGACCTCAGCCTCCGGCCTTCCCTTCCGTGCCGCCTTCCATTGAGCCCCGGCCTGCCCCGGGGTTAGGGCTCAAAGCCTCGCCTGCTTCCTCAGCTTTCCGTTTCCTGGGTCCTATCCCTCGGGGCCTCCAACTGGAGAACACTCAGTCCGGCGCCACGACGCCCCCCCGACTGCTCTGTCGCAAACGATGCCTTTCGGTGCTTCGGACAAGCCTAGGAGCGACAGAGACGTTCATGCCCGAAATGAGGTCAGCCCCATCGTGGCGCGCCCCTGCCACCCGAAAAGTAGGAGGTTGTCGCCCAGCAACAACCCCTGCCTCAAATCTGCTCCTGCCAAGCTCCCCTGCCCCAGGGACAACGGGTGTGCCGTGTCATCTCAGTGAGTTTCCGGGTGGCCTAGACAGGTCTCGAGCAAGAAAGCGCCTTTGGCCCCGGGGAACAGGGTGGTCCGCAGGGTTACACACCGGCGGCCATTTCTCACAAGCGTTCTGCCCAAACCAATCCCGGTTTGGTCGCTCAGTGTTGTTTTGTTTTGTTTTGTTTTGTTTTGTTTTACTTGCTTGTTTTCCTTTTCACAGGGATCATAAATGTGCATTCCTTTTCAATGTTTTAAAGTGTTAGATATCTATATAGATATCTCTCTATAGGTATCTCTATATACATATTTTTCTCCAATTTCCCATGGGCTTCTGGTTGGTTTCTTTTCCTCTAAGAAGGTTTGTATTTGCTTTCTAGGGGAGCTATTACAAGATAGCACAAGCCTAGGGGCTGAAACAACAGAAATGGTCAATATCACAAATATAGAGGCTACAATTTTGGTAAGCAATGTTCTTTTTGTATGTATTAAGGAAAGATCTCTTCCAGGCCCCTCTCCCAGATTGAAGTATTGCCCTGGATTTGGACTTCTTCACATGGCCTTCTCCCTCAGTGACAATCTGTGTATCCCCAGTTTCCCCTCTTAGAAGGACACAAGTCCTCCTGGATTCGGGGCCCAGTCTATTCTAATATGACCTTTTCCTGATAGTTACATCTCCAGGAACCCTATTTCCAAATAAGGTCATGCTCCCAGGTGCTGGGGTTTAGGATGGGATGGTTTCTATGCACACACACACACACACACACACACATATTTATATATAGAATATATATATATATACTTTTTAAATTTTATTATTATTTTTTTGCTTAATAAAACATTTTTGTTCAGAATCTCAGTCTTTGTTCCCTCCCTTACAAGGTTATTCGCATGCTTTTTGTGCTTCTTGAATAATTCGACCAACTCTACCTCCTCAATCTCCATGAAAGTTATTGTTACCTAAAGTCGTCTGTCATTTTTTTTAAAAAAAGCAGTTGGTATCTTTTTGAGCTTACAGTTTTTTTGGTATTGAGTATCTGTTGATAGGTTGATGAAGGTGATTACATCCTACTCTTTCCTTCCGAATTTCTTTCTTTTCGGGAAGGTAAATTCTCTAGTCCTTTAAAAGAAGGACCTATAAAAGCTAAATGGTTCTTCTTTGTAAGTCTACATTCCTTTTTCTCCTTTTGTATGTACTTGAAGTGACCAGATATTTGGGGGCTGACAGCATTAATCAGCATTTAAAAGAAAAAATATTAAATGAAATTTAAATTAATTGAAATTAAATACATTTAATTTATTTAAAATGTTTAATTCAAAATTTAATTTATATACTTTCAAAGAAAAAAATCTATTTTTCAAAAGGGATCTTAAAAGGGATGAAGCAAACAAATTGCAAGACAACGGACAAACATGGAGGAGCTCAGTCATTTCATGAAATGTCAATGGTTTCTATACTCTAATGAAAAGATTAAATTGGTTAGATTGCATCAACACCCACATACACACGTAATACTGTGCTGCTTCTTCGAGATACGGAATCAGCTCACCAAGGCAGAAACAAAATTCGATAATATTGAACACCTAAAATGGAACAACTCTTCTACCAACCTAGAAGGGCACGTCCTAGCGAGTAGAAGAAGTGATGGAGGACATATTGAAGGTATAACAGCTGAAACAAGTGAGTGAAATTTGTATAGAAAGATATTCTAAGAGAATGTACAAAGTCTTAGAATCGGGAAGGGTATTCCTCAAAGTCATTGGATAGAAGTTAAAAATTCAGAAAAGCTCATTCTGTGACCTACGAACAAAGGTTGAAAATCCTATTGATGAGAGCACCAAAACGAGGACTTCATCTACCCAAAGACTTTATACGGTCTCTACCCAGCAAGTCTCCACTCAGAAAACCATCCAAGATGACTCAGGGGAATTTAGGATCTAAATCAATGGGATGTCCAGTAGGTTAATATGTTACCTAGGTTAAGAGAACAGGTTCATAGATTGGATGATCGGTATTGAAAAGTTTCCCATTGACCCCACCTTGATGGAGAGATACAATGCAGTCCCAGGTTCCTCGCTAGCAAGTGCCTGTGTACGTGGATAAGCCAATTGTTCTATTTCCATGGACATGAAAAGGACTAGTCATTTCCCAGCAAATCTGAAGAAAGAAGCGAGAGCAAGAGGGAGGGAGAAAGAGAGTGAGAGGAGAATCTAATGGGGTAGGATTGATTCCAAAGGACTCTTGAAATGACCAGAGAAAACAGACAAACAGAAAAGGGCAGCCTGACAAAGCGGTGCTCAACAACGTGAATATGCACATGGAACCTAAGAGCCTCAGACGCTATTCCAGACTGATGGAGCCTCAATATGAAAGAGGACATCAGAAGTTGTCTGGAAGATACGATAGGAAACCAATTTTAGGATCTGGGGGAGGGGGCAGAGATGAGTGGAACTGGACACCAAACACGGGAAGCCCAAGAAAGGTTGGGAAGTTGGACTCTATTCATTCCAAGATTCCAAACAAAACATCCTGCCCACCAAATGACAAGACTAACCCTAGGAAAGGCTCTATGGACATACCAGCTAAGTAACTGTATACAAATCTAGATAGGATAACTAGGAATCAAGAAAGAAAGGTAGGTAACTTCAAAACAATGAAAATCCTGGAACAGAAATAGGCCAAGGAGAAAACTATCAGCCAAGAAACACATGAAAAGATTCCTCCCATCCTCAGAGATCACAGAAGAGCAAAGGTAAACACAAGATGTTTGTGTTAACACAGAGAAGGCCGAGCCAAAAAAGGGTTGCTTCCACCATCGGATTGAATAATGGACAAGTGATTGAATCATGGAGTCGGGCACCTGGTTGGCTTCATTGTGAAGCATCTGCTTTCTGCTGGGGTCCTGATGCCAGGGTCTTGGGATCAAGCCCTGCCTGGGGCTCTCTCCTCAGCAGGAAGCCTGCTTCTCCCTCTGCCACTTGCCCTGCTTGGACTCCCTCCTCTCTCCTTGGGCTCCCTCTCTCACGGTCTTTCTCTTTCAAATCCGTCAATCAATCAACCAATTCCTTCAATTCAATAAGGAAAAAGAAAATGTTGATGCATGGGGTCCTAATGAACGACAAGAATATTGAGGGTTGTTTTTTTATTTTTTAAAAGATTTTATTTCTTCCTTTGACAGACAGAAGTAGGTAGACAGAGGCAGGCAGAGCGAAAGGGGAAATCAGGCTCCCTGCTAAGCCAAGAGCCAGATGAAGGGCTGGGTCCGGAGGCTGGTGCCTCGCCAAGTCCACTCTGATTCCCTGCAGCAGCTCGGACAGTCCCGTGGGTATCTCTCTGCACATCCTGCCTGCCCCTCCCTCAAAGGCGGGAGATCAGGGGCCACCCTCGCCTCCTCTCTGGATTGATCTGTGGCCCTGCCTCCCCAAGCAAGTGTACTCATATGGCTGTTGAGGCGCTACTGGCTGCTAGCGCCAGGGCTCAGCGGCATCAGCTGCTCCCTGAGGCCCCGTTGGGCGGCTGAGGGAACATGGCCCTGGGATTGCGGGCAGCATCTCCTGGAAATGGAAAGGTGAGGAAGCAGGCGAGGATTCAAGCCTAGGCCCCTGGGAAGGCCACGGTCCATCAGATAGTGCCAAGCATAGACGGCCTGAAGCTGAGGGCCGGGGAGGCCGACGCCTGACTCCCAGATGGTTTGTGGCCGGGTTAGTACGTGACCACATACAAGGCTGGGCCAGGACCAGAGGGTGGCCCTGCAGATGAGGGCGCCTGAAGCGAGTTCACCGGGCATTTTCCGGCCAATTCTCATTAGCATTCTGCCGAAAACAGGATCCGTTTGGGCAGAACGCTCATGATAATTGGCTGGCATTGGACAGCCCTCTGGACTGTGCTGTAGCCCGTGGCTGAGGGCACTTTCTCGCTCATCGCGTGTCTCGTCCACCCAGAAATTGTGCCGAGACGACACAGCCCACCCAAGGTCCCCGGGGCACGGGAGCTTTGCAGAATAGAGTTGAGGCAGTGGTTGTGGTTGGGCGTCCACCTCTGACATTTCGGGCGACTGGGGCGCCCCACGATGGGTCTGACCTCATTTGGGGCACGAAGGTTTCTCTCGCTCTGAGGCTTGTCTGAAGATCCAAAAGGCATCGTTTGCGACAGATTAGATGGGGCATCGTGGTGCCGGCCTCAGTGTTCCCCAGTTGGAGGCCCCGAGGGACAGGACCCTGGAAATGGAAAACTGAGGAAGCAGGCGTGGCTATGAACCCTGTCCCTAGGGCAGGTCAGGGCCCATCGAGAGCACCACGGAAGGGACAACTGGAGGCTGAGGTCCAGGAGGCATCGGCTTCATCGGTGTCTGACTCCCTGAGGGCTTTCTGACGGGGTTTGGACGTGACCACTCCCGATGCCGGGCCAGGCCCAGGGTGCGGCCCTGCAGACGTGTGGCACTAGAAGCGAGTGCACCGGGTGTTTTCGGCCAATTATCACGATCGTTCTGCCCAAACCAGTATCGGATTGAGCAGAACGTTTGTGAGAATTGGCCGGGTTCGGGCAGCCCTGCGGACCGCCTTGTTCCCCATGGCCGAGGTCTCTTTCTTGGTCGGGGCCTTTCTCGGCCATCCGGAAATTGCTCTGAGACCTTGTAATGAGCCTTGTAATGAAAGCAAGGAAGACTGAGATTATGAACAAAAATGTTTTATTAGGCAAAAAAATAAAAATACAAAAATGTATATACATAAGTATATATATATATATATATATATATATATATACACACACATATGTGTCTGTGTGTGTGTGTGTGTGTTTGTGTATGCATATAAACTATCCCAGTCCTAAATCCCAGCACCTAGGAGCCTGACCTTATTTGGAAATAGGGTCCCTGGAGATGTACCTAGCTAGGATAAGGTCATATTTGAATAGACTGGGTGGAATTCAGGAGGACTTGTGTCCTTCTAAGAAGGGAAACTGGGGATATACAGATAGGCATTGAGGGAGAAGGCCATGTGAAGAAGCCCAAAACCAGGGCAATTGTTCAAGCTGGGAGAGGGGCCTGGAACAGATCCTTCCTTAATACCTAAAAAAGGAGCATGGCCTACCAACATTGTAGCCTCTATAAATGTGACACTGGGCACTTCTCTTGTTTCAGCCCCTAGGCTTGTAGTATCTTATAATAGCATCCTTAGAAAACAAATACAAACCTTGTTAGAGGAAAAGAAACCAACCAGAAGCCCTTGGGGAATTGGAAAAGAAAAAAAAATCTATCATATAGATATAGATATAGATATATCTAACTCTTTAAAACATTGAAAAGGAACGCACATTTGGGAACCCTGTGAAAAGGAAAACAAGGAAACAAACAACAACAACAAAAAAAAAACTGAGCCCAGGATTCATACTGCTTTTCACCTGCAGGAGTTCTGGATGGTGGGCATAGGGAGGAGATTCCAAGGAAAAGATGGGAGTCTCACTGCTGTGAGGAAAGAGATATTGGATTTCAGGAAGGCTAGAGTGATGAAAAGGCCATGGGTTCCAGAAAGAATGAAGTAAAGTAGAAAACAAGCTCTTGGAAATCCACACTGGAGTCCTCTTGAGTCCTTGCTCAATAGGAAGCGGTGTGTGTCTCAGAAAATGCCCCAGGTCTATCACAGGGTCAGGGCAACTAAACCAGATGGTTGCTAAGATGCATACAAGGCTCGAGGTCATTGGAGTCCAACCAGCCAGAGGGAAGAGTTCTTTTGGCTAAGTCAGAATATTCAGTAGAGACCCGGTAAGGATCATGAGTTAAGAATGGAATGAAATGATCCCTCCAAGAAAGCTTCCTTTACAGACTCCCTCAACAAGTAGGAGCAGAATTTGAGAAAGAGTCAGAATTACCTACTAATATCTCACTGCCCATGTGATAGCCAGTAAGGATGGGGCTGGCCTCAGTGGTAGCATGAAGGTTTCTCTCCATCCGAGGCTTGTCCGTTTTGCCGAAATGCACCATTGGCACCGGAGTGGGTGGGGGAGGCGTGGTGCTGGACACCGGGTTCCCCTGTTTGAGGCCCCAAGGGACAGTACCCTCAAATCAGAAGAATGGTGAATCAGGCCAGGGTTCGTGCCTGGGCCTCAGGCTAGGCCCGGCCCCATCGGACAGTGCCAAGGAGGGGACCCCCGGAGGCTGAGGAGCAGGAGGCATCGGCCTCGATGGAGCTTGCCTCCTGGAGGGCTTTCCGTCGGGGTTTGGATACAACCGCTAATGCTGCTGGCCAGGCTCAGGGGTCGGGCCTGCGGATGTGAGGTGCTCAAGCGCGTTCGCCGTGTGATTTTCGGCCAAATCTCAAGAGCATTGTTCCCAAACCGGGATCGGTTTAGGGTGAACGCTCGTGAGAACTGGCCAGCATTGGGCAGCCCTAGTGACCGCCCTGCTCCTTGTGGCTGAGGGCCATTTCTCGCTAGGGTCATGTCAAGGCCACCCGGAAAATGCTCCAATACAACGCGGCCCAACTGCGGGTCCTGGCACTGGGAAGCGTTACTGGAGCAGAGTTGAGGGACAGGTTGCGACCGGGCATTCCACCACCGAATTTTCGGGCGGCTGGGGTGCCCAATGATGGGGCTGACCTCAGTGGGGTCACGAAGATACTCTTGCATAGAGGCTTGTCCGAAGCGCCGAAAGGCACCGTTTGCGCCGGGGTGGGAGGGGGAGGTGTGGTGCAGGAATCAGGGTTCCCCAATTGGAGGACCCAAGGGACAGGACCTTGGAAACGGAAGGCTGGGGAAGCAGACGAGGGATCGTGCCCGGGCCTCAGGGCAGGCCCGGCCCCATCAGAAAGCACCAGGGAGGTGACCCCTGGAGCCTGATGAGCAGGAGGCATCAGCTTCGCTGGAGCCTGCCACCCAGAGGGCTTTGTGGCGTGGTTCGGTCGTGAACACTCACGATACGGGGGCAGGCCAATACTGCGGGCCTGCTAATGTGCAGCACCCGAAGCGAGTTCGCCGTGCCTTTTTCTCCCAATTCTCACGAGCATTGTGCCCAAACTTGGATCGGTTTGGAAAGAATGCTCATGAGAATTCGCTGGCGTTGGGCATGCCAGGGGTCTGTCTGGTTCCTTGTGCCCGAGGGCCCTTTCTAGCTCGGGGCATGTTGCGGCCACCCAGAAAACGTGCTGAGAAGACTCGGCCCACCCAGGTGCCCTGGTGCAGGGGAGAGTTTCTGCAACAGAGTTGAGGGATGGGTTGTGGCCGAACGTCTGCCTCCAACTTTACAGGCGGCTGGGGCAACCAATGATGGGGCTGACCTCAGTGGGGGCACGAAATTTTCTCTTGCTCCGATGCTTGTCCGAAGAGGCAAAAGGCACATTTTATGCCCAGTTAGGAGGGGGAGTCATCCTCTCCGGACTCAGGGTACCCCATTTGGAGGTCACGAGGGACAGGACCCGGGAAACGGAAGGCTGGGGAAGCAGGACAGGGTTCGTGTCCAGGCCTCAGGGCAGGCTCGGCCTCATCAGACAGCGCCAGTGTAAGGACCCCGGGAGGCTGAGGAGCAGGAGGTGTTGTCCTAACTTGAGCCTGCCTCCCCGAAGGCTTTCTGGCGGGGTACAGAAGCGACCACTCCTGATACGGGGCCAGGTCCAGAGGGCAGCCCTGCAGACGTTTGGCGCCTGAGGCAAGTTTGCTGGGCGTTTTCCGGCCAAGTCTCACGAGCGTTCTGCCCAAAACAGGATTGGTTAGGGCAGAATGCTCTTGAGAATGGGTCGGCGTTGGGCAGCCCTGAGAACTGGCCTGTTCCTCGGTAGCCGAGGGCCCTTTCTCGCTCAGGGCCGGTCTTGGCCATGCGGAAAAAGCGCCGAGACCATGCGGCCCACCTGGAGGCCCCGGCGATGGGGTGCATTCCCGGAGCAGTGTTCAGGGACCTTGGGGCCGGTCATCTGTCTCCGATTTTTTGGACCGCTGGGGCGCCGATATTTGGGTGTGGCCTCAGGTGGGTCATGAATGTTTCTCTAGTTCTCAGATTTTTACCCAGCTCTGGAAGGCACCGCTTCCACTTCGGTGGCCTGTGGACTCTTCAGGTTGGCCTAGAATTCCCAATCTGGAGGAACACTGTTAGTGCGGCTTTAGACCTAAAGAGGGTTTTTCAGAGCTTCATTAGGTGTCTGTGAAATGCTCGGCAGTACTGATTCGTGCCACTGGAGGGCGTGGTGAGCTGTGATGCCCGAGAGCAAGGTAGGGTGCAATGCTGCTTGCCACCACTGGGGGCAGCGGCGAACTGCAGTGGCAAACACAACAGAAGAGGTGACTGTGAAGCCTGCTGGTTCTGAGAGCAGTGGTGAGGTGCTGCAGGAAACGTGAGGTCCCGCAGCTTGTTTTTCCAGAACAGAGTGTTGGGCTGAAGACTCTGTTTCCCCAGGCTCAAGAATGGTGGTAAGAATTGCTGGAGTCAGGCCCCCACTCAGTCAGCACTGTGAACCGTTGCCCCAGGTTGATGGGAATGTGCTGTCAGGATGGCTCAGGAGGGTCCTCCTGGGGGAGGTCTGGAGCCGGGGAAACCAAATTCAACCCATGGTGCCTTTGGAACCGAGGAGTTGAGCATCTGTTTGGAAGAGTCTATTTGCTTCTCCAAAAAAGGACAAGGGCATTGGCCGGCTTGAGAAGGAAGTGGATGACCACTTAAGAAACAAGCATGTGTCTCTCCTTCTCCCAGGAATCAGAGCAGGTGTGTAGGCTTTAGGTGGGAGGCGCCTCCATATCCGCACCTGACAACCCTTCTTCGCCTTGGCTCTAGGAGACCTGAAGTTTGGAAATCAGCATCTGAATCCGTCATGCAGCTTGTCCCAGGATGTTGACATTCAGAGAAAACAGCAGGCCTGTGGGGCACAGTGGCACATCCATGCCAGCATGGGAGGTAAAACTTCTCTTTCATCCCAAACATCCTGGATATTCTATCATCTCCAGTGGAGACAAAAAGTCCCACGAACACAGCTGTCAGGCATGGAGTGTGGGTGCTAGGGTTCCTGAGTTTCCTTGCATGGAGCACCTGGCAGGGGATCTCATTTTCTCTGCTTCTTTCTGGCTCACAGAGGTATTTGGAACACTCTTTCTTAGGCAATCCCTTGGATTTGAAAAGGAAGATGAGATGGACTCGGTGGGTGTTTGGGACCTAGAATGCATCCCTTCATCGAACACTGTTGATTCCATGGGTCCTAGGCTGTGGTGGAATGGCCAGCATCTAGAGTGAGGCGGCTGTTTGTGGTCAGATAGAGGCTTGGAGGATGGCTTCTCCTTTGTCCAAGGGGATAGATCCTAATGGATTTGTCTTTCTATCCAAAGAGTTCTGAAGAGGGCAGAGGGAACAAAAGGATTCCAAGGAGCCTTGGACGATTGAAAAGGGAAGCTTGACTTTCTAGTTTAACTCAGTGGACCCTCTAGAGAGTTGGCCATGGCATCTTTTCCCTGCAGTTCCATGGGTGGTAAAGTCAAAAGGAGAGTCTTGGGGAATTCCACTGGATAGAGGCATTCTGATGGCTTCCCAGGGCATGGCGTCAGGAACTCTGGGGGGAATATCTGGGGCTGCTTGCCAGACGCTGTCTGAGATAAGTTATCCCCCAGGTTTTCTGTTTTCTCCTTAGGAAATTGCTGGCAGGGAATATTCTGCATCCAGAGGAACACTCTTGCACTGTAGGTGGGCATGCGGGTTGTTGCAGCCACTCTGGAAAAGAGCACCGTGGTTCCTCCGAAAGCTAAAAACTGAATAACCCTTGGATACAGCAGTTGCTCTACTAAGAATTTCCCTCAAGGGTACAAAACTGCACATTCAATGGGGTACAAGCACCGTGATATGGACACCAGCATTATCAACGATAGCAAAACGATGGAGGGGGTCCCAATGTCCATTCGCTGATGAGCGATATATATATATATGAATGAATGTATCTACTCTCCCACATATTCTCAATGGAATAGGAGCCAGGTTCAAAAAGAATGAAATCTTGCCATTTGCAAGAATGTGGATAGATCTAGAGTGGATTTAGCTAAGGCATTTCAGTAAGAAATGACCAATAGCCTATAATTTGACTTCTATGTAATTTCAGAAAGAAAACATGAACATAGTGAGGGGAGAAAGATAGGTCAATGAGGAAAGAGACTCAAACATAGAGCGCCAACCGAGGGCAGCTAGAGAGCAGGGGTGTGGCGGGGAAGGATTCAATGGGCAATGGCTCTTAGGGAGGGCACTTGTGATGAGCTCGGGGTGTTCTGTGCAGGTGAGGAATCATGAAATCCTACCCCTGAAACAAAGGAACGAACACTGCATGGAAACGAATTGGAATTGAAGTGAAGGAAGGAAAGAAGACCATGTTCTACTTCATGAAGAGGGAGGTAAAAATGGAGTGATTTTCACTCTCTTGTTCTCTTGAACATTTCCAAACACACTGTGTTACGATACACTAGATTCTGTTTGCATAAGGAGCCCTCAGAAAGCTGCCAGGAAGATTCAGATGTCAGAGCATGTCCATGTTCCATGGATATGTTCCTTCCAGTGTGCCCAGGTCCAAAGGTAAGTTGAGAGATAAGGAAGAAGAGGAAAGGAGGTGTTAAGCGGTAAAGAGGTAGCCTTCCCCCTTTGTCAAGGAAGCCTTGGGCCAATGTCCATTGAGAAGAAGGAGAGGGGATCCCAGAGATTTTCAGCAGGCAGGGGAATTCCAGGTCTGCCTAGAGCTGACAGAGGTCCCTGAAGAGAGCTGAGGTAGGGGTGTGGCATGCCTGAACAGCTGATCTGGAGGTTGGATCTCCGAGAAGCGGAGTTGAGGATGGTGGTCAGGTGTCGCATCATGCTCCAGGGGGCAGCAGAACGTGGGGGAGTACTCATGGGGACACGCAAATTTTCACTGGCTCTGATGGCCCCGTGCAGATCCAAACAGACAGGTTACCTGCTAGATGGCAGGCGGACTCCTATGGTGTGACTTCAGGGTTCCAACCCAGAGAGTTTGCAGGACAGGTCCCTGTAGAATGAAGCCTGAAAATGCAACTTAGGGTTAGGGTTATGGACTTGGGGAAGGGCTGCTCCTATCTGCCAACGCCGAGAGGGCTCCCCTAGGGTTTGAATTCAAGAAACGGATCCTGCAGTGCAGCAGAATCTGGGTTTTCCAGGCAGGGAGGCCAACAAGGGTGATGGAGGTTTACAAGAAAGACCAGGTTAGTTCCACTCCAAAATCGGGATCAACATGGAGAGGAAGCTCGTGAAAATTGGCCAGAGTTTGGCGGCCCTGAGGACCTCACTGTCCCCTGTGGCCCAGGTCGCTTATTAAATCGGGGCATGTGGATTCCAAGGGGAAAACGTGCTGAGATGAAGGCACAAGGGAGCTTTCCAGGAGCACAGTTGAAGGAGGGGATGTGGCCAGGCGTCCTACACGGACTGTCCAGGCCCCTGGGGCACCCGAGTTTATGTTTGCCTCAGTGAGGTCATGAAAGATCCTCTCCCTCCAAGGCTTTTCCAATCTCCAAAAGGCACCATTTCCACCTGGTTGGAAGCGGAAGTAGAGGAGTGGGACTCAGGATTCCCCAGTTAGCCGGCGTTGTGCAGCCCTGCAGACCACCCTGCTCCCCGTTACCAAGGGCCTTTCTCGCTCGGGGCATGTCGCAGCCACCTGGAAAAAACGCCGAGATGACGCGACCCACCCGGGGGCCCCGTCGCAGGAGAGAGTTCCCAGAGCAGAGTTGAGGGACGGTTTGCGGCCGGGTATTCATCTCTTTCTTTTCGAGCGGCTGCGGCGCACAAGAATGGGGCTGACCTCATTGTGGGCACGAGGGTTTCTCTAGCTCCGAGGTTTGTCCGAAGCGCCGAAAGGCACCGTTTTCACCTGGGTGGGAGGGGGAGCAGTGGCACGGGACTCACGATTTCACAGTTAGTGGCCCCAAGGGACAGGACCCTAGAAAAGGAAGGCTGGGGAAGCAGGCGAGGGTTCGTGCCCGGGCCTCGGAGAAGCCCTGGCCCTATCGGACAGCACCAGGCAGGGGACCCCAGAGGATGAGGTACAGAAGGCGTCAGCTTCTCTGGAGCCTGCCTCCCGGAAGGCTTTCTGGCGGGCTTCGGACACAACCACTCGCGATGCCGGGCCCAGCCCAGAGGGTGGCACTGCAGATGTGCGGCGCACAAAGTGAGTTCTGTGGGCATTTTCAGGCCAATTCTCACGACCGTACTGCCCAAACCATGATCCGTTAGGGCAGAACGCTCGTGAGATTTGGCCGGCATTGGGCAGCCCTGCGGACAGCCCTGTTCCCCGTGGCCAAGGGCCCTTTCTTGCTCGGGGCACATAGAGGCCACCCGGAAAATGTGCCAAGATGACGGCCCACCCGGGGGCCCTGGCACAGGGGAGCATTTCCAGAGCAGAGTTGAGTGACAGGTTGAGACCGGGCGTCCGGCTCCGCCTTTTCGGGAAATGGAGTGCCCAAGATTGGGCTGACCTCAGTGGGGGCACGAAGGTTTCTCTCACTCCAAGGCTTGTCCGACGAGGCACTGTTTTTCCTGGGGTGGGAGGGGGAGGCATAGCACGGGCCTCAGGGTTTCCCATTTGGAGGCCCCAAGGGACTAAACCCTGGAAACAGAGGGCTGGGGAAGCAGGCAAAGTTTGGGGCCTGGGCCTCGGGGCAGGGCCAGACGCATCGGACATTGCTAGGGAGGGGATCCCAGAGGCTGTGGCACAGGAGGCATTGGCATCGCTGGAGCCTGCCTCCAAGAGGGCTTTCTGGCGGGGTTCGTATGTGACCACTCGCAATGCCGGGCCAGGCCTAGGGGGCGGCCCTGTAGACGTACGGCGACCAAAGCGAGTTCACCGGGTGTTTTCAGGCCAATTCTCACAAGCATTCTGCCCAAACCAATCCCGGTTTGGGCAGAACGCTCGTGAAAATTGGCTGGCATTCGGTAACCCTGCGGTACGCCCTGCTCTCCGTGGCCAAGGGCCCTTTCTCACTCGGGGCCTATCGAGGCTACCCAAAAAATGCATGGAGACCACGCAGCACACCCGGTGGCCTGGGCGCAGGGGACTGTTCCCAGAGCAGAGTTGAGAGCGGAGTTCTGACGGTCGTCCGCCTCCGACTTTTTTGGGGTTTTGTGCCCAAGGATGGGTCGGCCTCAGTTGTGTCACGAAGGTTTCTCTCTCTCCGAGGCTTGTCCGAAGTGCCGAAAGGCACTGATTACTCCGACGTGGTAGGTCGCGGTGAGGCACAGGACTCAGGGTTCTCCAGTTGGAGTTCCCAAGGGACAGGACCCTGGAAACGTAAGCCTGGGTATGCAGGCGAGGGTCTGTGCCCGGACCTTGGGCCAGGCCCGGCCCCATCAGACAGCGCTAGGTAGGGGATCCCCAGAGGCTGAGGAGCAAGAGGCATCGGCCTTGCTGGAGCCTGCCTCCCGGAGGGGTTTCTGGAGGGTTTTAGAAGCGACTGCCTGCGATGCTGGGCCAGGCCTAGGAGCCAGTCCTGCAGATGGGTTGCACCCGAAGCGAGTTCGCCGGGCATTTTCTGGCCAGTTCTCATGAGCGTTCTCCCCAAACCAGGATCAGTATGGGAAGAACGCTCGAGAGAACTGGCCGGTGTAGGGCAGCCCTGCCACCGCCCTGCTCCCCTTGTGGAGAGCACTTTTTCAATCGGGGCATATCACGTCCACCCAGAAAACATGCCAAGATGACATGGCCCACCCGGGGGCTCCGGCACAGGGGCACATTCCCAGAGCAGAGTTGAGGGATGGGTTGCAGCCGGGCGTCCGCCTCTTACTTTTCGGGTGGCTCGGGCGCCCCATGATGGGGCTGACCTGAATTGGGTGACGAAGTTTTCTCTCGCTGCAAGGCTTATCTGAAGTGCTGAAAGGCACCATTTACGCTGGGGAGGTGGGGGCGTCGTGGCGACGGCCTCAGGGTTCCCCAGTTGGAGGCCCCGAGGGTCAAGACCCTGGAAACAGAAAGGGAAAGAAGTTGGCGAGGTTTCAACCCTGGGCCCTGGGGCAGGCCAGGGAACATCGGATAGCGCCAGGGAGGTTTCCGCCAGAGGCTGAGGGCCAGGAGGCATCGGCCTCACCGGCACCTGACTCCCAGAGGGTTTTTTGGTGGAGTTCGATGCGACCACATGCAATGCCGGGTCACCCCCGAGGGTGGCCCTGCAGACGTGCGGCGCCAGATGCGAATTTGCCGTGCATTTTACAGCAAATTGTCATGAGGCTACTGCCCAAACCGGGATCGGTTTGGACAGAACGCTTGTAAGAATTGGCTGGCATCGGATGTCCTGTGGACCGCGCTCTACCCCGTGTCCGAGGGCACTTTCTCGCTCGGAGCCTGTCTCGGCGACCCGAAAAACGCGCCAAGATGATGTGGCCCACCCGGTGGCCCCTGGGCAAGGCAGCTTTGCCAGAGCAGAGTTGAGGCAGGGGTTGTGGCCAGGCGTCCGCCTCTGACATTATGGGCGACTGGGGCGCCCCACAATGGTGCTGACCTCATTTGGGGCAAGAAGGTTTCTCTCAATCCAAGGCTTCTCCGAAGCACCAAAAGACACCGTTTGTGCTGGAGAGGTATGGGCGCCGGCCTCAGGGTTCCCCAGTTGGAGGACCCGAGAGACAGGACCCTGGAAACGGAAGGCAGGGGACGCAGGTGAGGGTTTGTGCCCATTGGACAGCACCAGGGAGGTGACACCCAGAGGCTGAGGAGCGGGAGGCGTCCGCCTAGCTGGAGCCTACTTCCCGGAGAACTTTCTGGTGGGGTTCGGACGCGACCACTCACGATGCCGGGCCAGGACCAGGGAGCGGCCATGAAGACGAGCTAGGCCTGAATCGAGTTCGCCGGGCATTCTCTGGCCAATTCTCACGAGCGTTTGCCCCAACCGGGATCACGTTGTGAAGAACGCTCCTTAGAATTCTGCGGATTTGAGCAGCTTGCGGGACACCCTGCTCTCCGTGGCCGAGGGCCATTTCTCCCTCGCCAGGACATGTCGCGGCCACCTGGAAAAAGCGCCGAGATGACGCAGAGCACCCAGGAGCCCCGGCGCAGGGTAGCGTTCCCAGAGCAGAGTTGAGGGACGGGTTGCAGCCGGGTGTCACCCTCCGACTATTCGGGCGCCTGGATCGCCCAAAATGGGGCTGGATTCAGTGGGGGAATGAAAGTTTCTTTCTCTCCAAGACTTGTCTGAAGCACCGAAAGGCATCAGTTGTGACAGAGCATTAGGGCACGTCATGGCTCTGGCCTCAGTGTTCCCCAGTTGGAGGCCCCGAGGGACAGGACCCTGGAAACGGAAAGCTGAGGAAGCAGGCGAGGCTTCGAGCCCTGTCCCCGGGGCAGGCCAGGGCCCATCAGAGAGCGCCACGGAAGTGGCTGCTGGAGGCTGAGGTCCAGGAGGTATCATCGGGTTCATCGGCGCTTGACTCTCAGAGGACTTTCTGGCGGGATTCGGACGCGACCACTCCCAATGCAGGGCCAGGCCCAGGGTGCGGCCCTGCAGAACTGTGGCACCCAAAGCGAATTCACCGTGCGTTTTACAGCAAATTCTCACGAGCGTACTGCCAAAACCGGGATCAGTTGGGACAGAACGCTCGTGAGAATTGGCCAGCATTGGACAGCCCTGAGGACTGCACTGTTCCCCTTGGCCGAGGGAACTTTCTCACTCAGAGCCTGTCTCAGGGACCCAGAAATCACGCCAAGACAATGGGGCCCACCTTGTGGCCCCTGGTCACAGGTGATTTGCGGGAGCAGAGTGGAGACAGGATTTGTGGCCGGGAGTCCGCCTCTGTCATTACGGGTGACTGGGCGCCCCATGATGGGGCTGACATGATTTGGGGCACGAAGTTTCCTCTCACTCCAAGGCTTGTCCAAAGCACTGAAAGGCAACGTTTGTGCCGGAGCGGTAGGGGCGTCGTGGCAAAGGCCTCAGTGTTCCCCAGTTGGAGGCCCCGAGGGACAGGACCCTGGAAACGGAAAGCTGAGGAAGCAGGCGAGGCTTCGAGCCCTGACCCCGGATAGGCCAGGGCTCAAGGGAAAGAGCCACGGAAGGGACTGCAGGAGGTCCAGGAGGCATCGGCTTCCTGGGCGACTGACTACCAGGGGGCTTTCTGGTGGGATTCGGACGAGACCACTACCGATGCCGGGCCAGGCCCAAGGTGCGGCCCTGCAGATGGGTGGCACCGGAAGCGAGTTCCCCAGGCATTTTCCGGCCGATTCTCACAAGCGTTGTGCCCAAACCGACCCTGGTTTGGGCAGAATGCTCGTGAGAATTGGCCGGGGTCGGGCGGCCTTGCAGACCACCCTGTTCCCAGAGGCCGAGGGCTCTTTCTGGCTCAGGGCCTGTCTCAGCCATCGGGAAATCACGCTGAGATGATGCAGCCCAACTGGTGGCCCTGGAGCAGGGGAGCTTTGCCGGGGCAGAGTGGAGGCTGGGGTTGTGGCCGGCCTTCTGGCTCCGACTTTTCCACCTGCTGAGGCGCCCCACGAGGTGGCTGAAGTCATGTGGGGCTGGAAGGTGTCTCGCGCTCCGAGGCTTGTCCGAAGTGCCAAAAGGCACTGTGTGCACCGGGGTGGTAAAGGGCATCATGGTGACGGCCTCAGGGATCCCCGGTTGGAGGCGCCTGGGTTCAAGACCCTGGAAAAGGAAAGGTGAGGAAGCAGGCTAGGCTTCGAGCCTAGGCTCGGGGGAGGCCAGGGTCCATCAGATAGCGCCAGGGAGGGGACCGCCTGAAGCTGAGGGCCAGGAGGCGTCGGCCTCGCCGGCGCCTGACCCCCAGAGGTGTATTTGGCCATGTTCGGAAGTGTCCACATACAATGCCGGGCCAGCACCAGAAGGCAGACCTGTAGCCGTGCGGCGCCAGATGCGAGATCGCCGGGCGTTTTGCGGCCAATTCTCAGGAGCATTCTGCTGAAACTGGGATCCTTCTGGGCAGAAGGCTCGTGAACATTGGCCCCCGTCGGACAGCCCTTTGGCCTGCCCTGTTCCCCGGGGCCGAGGGCCCTTTCTCGCTCGCGACGTGTCTCGGCCACCTGGAAATCGTGCCGAGATGACACGGCCCATCCGGGGGCCCCTGGGCACGTGAGCTTTGTCAGAATCGAGTTGAGGCAGCGGCTGTGGCCGCGCGTCTGCCTCTGACATTTCGGGCGACAGGGGCGCCCCATGATGGGGATGACCTCATTTGGGGCACGAAGGTTTCTCTCGCTCCGAGGCTTGTCCAGAGCGCCGAAAGGCACCGTTTGCGCCGGTGCGGTAAGGGCGTCGTGGCGACGGGCTCAGGCTTCCCCAGTGGGAGGCCCCGGCTTTCAAGTCCCTGGAAACGGAAAGGTGAAGAAGCTGGCGAGGCTTTAGCCGTGGGCCCTGGGGCAGGCCAGGGCCCATCGGATAGCGCCACGGAGGGGACCGCCAGAGGCTGTGGGCCAGGAGCCATCGGCCTCAACAAACCCCGACTCCCAGAGGGTTTTGTGGCGAGGTGTGTCGCAACCCCATGCAAGGTCGGGTCTCCCCCACCGGTGGCCGGGCAGACGTGCGGTGCCCGAAGCGAGTGCCCCGGGCGTTTTGCGGCCAGTTCTCACCAGCATTCTGCCCAAACCGGTCCCGGTGTGGGCAGAACGCTGGTGAGAATTAGCCATTGTGGGGCAGCCCATTGGACCGCGCTGATCCCCCCGGCCGAGGGCTCTTTCTCACTCAGAGCCTGTCTCGGCGACCCAGAAAATGCGCCGAGACGACACAGCCCACGCGGTGGCCCCTGGGCAAGGGAGCTTGGCCGGAGGAGAGTTGAGGCAGCAGAGGTGGCCCGGCGTCCGCCTCCGACATTTCGGGCGACTGGGGCGCCCCACGATGGGGCTGACCTCATTTGGGGCAGGAAGGGTTCTCTCGCTCCGAGGCTTCTCCGGAGCGCCGAAAGACACCCTTTGCGCCGGAGAGGTAGGGGCGTCGTGGCGCCGGCCTCATGGTTCCCCAGTTGGAGGCCGCGAGGGCCAAGAACCTGTCAAGGGAAAGGTGAGGAAGGAGGCGAGGCTTGGAGCCTGGGCCCCGGGGCTGGCCAGGGAGGGGACTGCCAGAGGCTGAGGGCCAGGAGAAGTCGGCCTCGTCGGTGCCTGACTCCCAGAGGTTTTTGGGGCGGGGTTCGGAAGCGATCACATGCAATGCCGTGCCAGCCCCAGAAGGCGGCCCTGCAGACGTCCATATCCCGAAGGAGCTCGCTGGGCGTTTTCTGGCTAATTCTCATGAACCGTCTGCCCAAACTGGGATCGGTTTGGGCAGAACGCTCGTGAGAATCGGCCGCCATTGTGTAACCCTGCGGACCACCCTGTTCCCCGTGGCCAAGGGCGCTTTCTCGCTCGGGGCCTGTCTAGGCCACCCGGAAAACTCACTGAGACGACGCGGCACACCCACTGTACCCAGGGCAGGGGAGCTTTGCAGGAGCAGATTTGAGGCAGGGGTTGTTGCTGGGCGACCACCTCCTACTTTTCGGGTGGCTGGGGCGCGCCACGATGGGGCTGACCTCATTTGGGACGCGAAGGTTTCTGTCGCTCCGAGGCTTGTCCGAAGCACCGAAAGGCATCATTTGCGACAGAGCAGTCGGGGGGCGTCGTGGCGCCGGCCTGAGTGTTCTCCGGTTGGAGGCCCCGAGGGACAGGACCCTGGAAACGGAAAGCTGAGGAAGCAGGCGAGGCTTCGAGCCCTGTCTCCGGGGCAGGCCAGGGCTCATGGAAAGCGCCACGGAAGGGCCTGCAGGAGGCTGAGGTCCAGGAAGCATCGGCTTCATGTGCGCCTGACTCCCAGAGGGCTTTCTGGTGGGATTCGGATGCGACCACTCCCGATGCCGGGCCAGGCCCAAGGTGCGGCCCTGCAGACGGGTGGCACCGGAAGTGAGTTCCCCGGGCGTTTTCCGGCCGATTCTCACGAGCGTTCTGCCCAAACCGACCCCGGTTTGGGCAGAACGCTCGTGAGAATTGGCTGGGGTCGGGCAGCCTTGCGGACCACCCTGTTCCCAGAGGCCGAGGGCTCTTTCTGGCTCAGGGCCTGTCTCGGCCATCGGGAAATCACGCTGAGATGACGCGGCCCAACCGGTGGCCCTGGAGCAGGGGAGCTTTGCCGGGGCAGAGTGGAGGCTGGGGTTGTGGCCGGCCTTCTGGCTCCGACTTTTCCGCCTGCTGAGGCACCCCACGAGGTGGCTGAAGTCATGTGGGGCTGGAAGGTGTCTCGCGCTCCGAGGCTTGTCCGAAGTGCCGAAAGGCACCGATTGCACTGGCATGGTCGGGGAAGGCGTGACACGGGACTCAGGTTTCGCCAGTTGGAGTCCCCAAGGGACAGGACCCTGGAAACGGAAGGCTGGGAAAGCAGGCGAGGGTTCATGCCTGGGCCTTGGAGCAGGCCCGGCCCCATCGGACAGAGCCAGGGAGTGGATCCCCTGAGGCTGAGGAACAGGAGGTGTCGGCCTCGCTGGAGCCTGCCTCCAGGATTGCTTTCTCGCAGGGTTCGGACACGACTGCTCACGATTACAAGCCAGGCCCCGGGATGGCCCTGCAGATGTGCAGCACCCGAAGCGAGTTCGTCTGGCATTTTCTGGCCAATTCTCATGAGCGTACTTCCCAAACCGGGATCAGTTAGGGCAGAACGCTCATGATAATTGACTGGCGTTAGGCGGCCCTGCAGTCTGACTTGTTACCCGTGGCCAACGGCCCTTTCTCACTCAGAGCATGTCGCGGCCACCCGGAAAATGCGCCAAGACGAAGCGGCCCACCCAGGGACACCGGCTCAGGGGAGTGGTCCCAGAGCAGAGTTGAGGGACGGGTTTCTGCCGGGCGTTGGCCTCTGAATTTTTGGGTGGCTGGGGCACCCAAGGATGGGTCTGCTTCAGTGGAGGCACAAAGTTTTCTCTCTCTCCGAGGCTTTTCCGAAGCGCTGAAAGGCTCCAATTGCACTGCCTTGCTATGGGGAGGTGTGGCGCGGGACTCAGTGTTCCACAGTTGGAAGCCCCGAGGGACAGGACCCTGGAAACTGAAGGCTTGGGAAGCAGGTGAGGGTCCAGGCCTGGGCCTTGGGGCAGGCTGGCCTCATCGTACAGCGACAGGGAGTGTCCCCAGGAGGCTGAAGAGCAGGAAGAGTAGGCCTCGCTTGAGCCTGCCTCCAGGAGGGCTTTCTGGCCGGGTTTGGACGCGACCACTCGCAATGCCAGACCAGGCCCAGGGGCGGCCCTGCAGAGGTGTGGTGACCGAAGCAAGTTCACCGGGAGTTTTCCAGCCAATTTTAACAAGCATTCTGCCCAAACCAGGATCGGTTAGGGCAGAATGCTCATTTGAATTGGCCGGCATTGGGCAGCCCTGCAGACCTCACTGCTCCCTGTGGCTGAGGGCCCTTTCTCGCTCGGGGCATGTTGCAGCCCCCTGGAAAATGCGCCGAGAGGACAGCCCACCAGGGGGCCCCAGCACAGGGGAGCATTCCCGGAACAGAGTTGAGTGACGGGTTGCTGACAGGAGTCTGGCTCCGCCTTTCCGGGAATGGAGCGCCCAAGTTTGGGCTGACCTCAGTGGGGGCACGAAGGTTTCTCTCACTTCGAGGCTTGTCCGATGCGCCGAAAGGCACTGTTTTTCCCGGCGTGGGAAGGGGAGGCATGGCATGGGCCTCAGGGTTTCCCAGTTGGAGGCCCCAAGGGACTAAACCCTGAAAACAGAAGGCTGGGGAAGCAGGCGAAGGTTCGTGCCCGGGCCTTGGGGCAGGGCCAGACGCATCGGACAGCGCCAGGGAGGGGACCCCCAGAGTGTGAGGTGCAGGAGACGTTGGACTCGCTGGAGCCTGCCTCCCAGAGGGCTTTCTGGCAGGGTTCAGACGCGACCGCTCACGATCCCAAGCCAGGCCTAGGGGGTGGCCCTGTAGACATGCAGCGCCCGAAGCGAGTACACCAGCCGTTTTCAAACCGACTGCGGTTTGGGCAGAACGCTCGTGAGAATTGGCCGGCGTTCGGCAACCCTGCGGTATGCCCTAGTCTCCATGGCCAAGGGCCCTCTCTCACTCAGGGCCTATCACAGCTACCCCAAAAAAACGCCAAGACCACGCTGCACAGCTGGTGGCCCGGGTGCAGGGGAGCGTTCCCGGAGCAGAGTTGATGGCGTGTTGGGATGGTCGTCCGCCTCCGACTTTTCTGGCGTTTTGTGCCCAAGGATGGGTCGGCCTAAGTTGTGTCACGAAGGTTTCTCTCTCTCCAAGGCTTTTCTGAAGTGCCGAAAGTCACCGATTGCTCCGACGTGGTAGGTCGCGGCATGGTGCAAGACTCAGGGTTCTCCAGTTGGAGTTCCCGAGGGATAGGACCCTGGAAACGTAAGCCTGGGGAAGTAGGTGAGGTCTGTGCCTGGACCTCGTGTCAGCGCCAGGGAGGGGACCACTGGAAGCTGAAGGCCAGGAGACATCGGCCTCGCCAGTGCCTTACTCCCAGAGGGTTTTGTGGCGGGGTTAGGACGCGATCACATGCAATGCCAGGCCAGCCCCAGAGGGCAGCCCTGCAGACGTGCGTCACCCGAAGTGAGTTCGCTGGGCATTTTCCGGCCAAATCTCACGAGCATTCTGCCCAAATCGATCCCTGGATCGGTTTGGGCAGAATGCTCGTGAGAATTGGCCGGCGTTGGGCAACCCTGCGGACCGCCTGGCTCCCCGTGGCCGAGGGCCCTTTCTCAATCGGGGACTGTCACGGCCACCCAGAAAACACACCGAGGCGATGTGGCCCTCCTGGGGAACCCAGCGCAGGGGAGCGTACCTGGAGCAGAGTTGAGGGATGGGTTTTGGCCAGGCGTCTGCCTCCCACTTTCGGGCTGCTGGGGCGCCCAAGGGTGGGGCTGACATCAGTTAGGTAATGAAAGTTTCTATCCTTCTGAGGCTTCTCTGAAGCGCCGAAAGGCACGGTTTGCACTGGGGTGGGAGAGGGATTCGTGGCGCAGGACTCAGGGTTCCCCAGTTGGAGGCGCCGAAGGACAGGACTCTGGAAACGGAAGGCTGAGGAAGCAGGTGAGGGTTCGTCTCCGGGGCTCGGGGAAGGCCCGGCCTCAATGGACAGGGCCAGGTAGGGGAGCACCACAGGCTGAGGAGCAGGAGGAGTAGCCCTCGCCGGAGCCTGACTCCCAGAGGGCTTCCTGGCGTGTTGGACGGGACTGCTCGCGACCCGGTCCAGGCCCAGGGGGCAACCCTGCAGACGTGCAGTGCCTGAAGCGAATACGCCGTGCCTTTTCCGGCCAATTCTCATGGGCGTTTTACCGAAACCAGGATCGGTTTGGGCAGAACGCTCGTGAGAATTGGCCGGCATTGGGCGGCCATGCGGTCTACCCTGCTCACCGTGGCCGAGGGCCCTTTCTCGATTGGAGCATGTCTCGGCCACCGGCAAAATGCGCCGAGATGATGCGGCCCACCTGGGGGCCCCAGCGCAGGGGTGATTTCCCGGAGCAGAGTTGAGGGACTGATTTCGGCCAGGCGTCAGCCTCCAACTTTTCGGGTGGCTGGTTCACCCAAATATGGGTCTGCCTCAGTGGGGACAGGAAGTTTTCTCTCCCTCCCAGGCTTATCTGAAGCACTGAAAAGCACCCATCGCGCTGCCGTAGTAGGGGGAGGCATGGCGCAGGACTCATGGTTCCCCAGTTGTAGGCCCTGAGTGACAGGACCCAGGAAACGGAAGGCTGGGGAAGCAGGCGAGCGTTCGTGCCCTGGCCTGGTGGCAGGCCCAGCCCCATCAGATAGCGGCAGGGAGTGTCCCCAGGAGGCTGAAGAGCAGGAGGCGTCAGCCTTGCTGTAGCCTGCCTCCAGAAGAACTTTCTGGCCAGGTTCGGTCGCAACCACTCGCGATGCCGGGCCAGGCCCAGGGGGCAGCCCTGTAGACCTGCAGCCCCTGAAGCAAGTTCGCCAGGCGTTTTCCAGTCAGTTTTCACGAGTGTTCTGCCCAAACCAGGATCAGTTATGGCAGAATGCTCGTGAGAATTGGCTGGCGTTGGGCGGCCCTGCCGACCACCCTACTCTGAGTGGCTGTGGGCCCTTTCTCGCTCAGAGCATGTCCCTGCCACCTGGAAAATGCGCCAAGATGAAGTGGCCCCCCCGAGAGCCCTGGCGCAGGGGAGCGTTCCCGGAGCAGAGTTGAGGGATGGTTGTGGATGGGCGTCTGTATCCGACTATCTGGACGGCTGGTGCGCCCATGGATGGGGCTGGACTCAGTAGGGGCACAAAGGTTTCTCTCACTTGGAAGCCCGTCTGAAGCACAGAAAGGCACCGTTTGCACCTGGGTGAGAGGGGGAGGCATGGCGTGGGAATCAGGGTACCCCAGTTGGAGGACCCGAGAGACAGGACCCTGGAAACGGAAGCCTGGGGAAGCAGGCGAGGGTTCGTGCCCATGTCTCGGGGCAGGCCGGCTCCATTGGACAGCGCCAGGGAGGTGACCCCCAGAGGCTAAGGAGCAGGAGACGTCTGTTTCCCTGGAGCCTACTTCCCGGAGGGCTTTCTGGCGGGGTTCGGACGCGACCGCTCACGATGCCAGGCCAGGGCCAGGGAGTGCCCATGAAGACGAGCTGTGTCCGAAGCGAGTTCACTGGGTATTTTCCAGTCAGTTCTCATGAGCATTTTGCCCAAACCAGGATCGGTTTGGACAGAACGCTCATGAGAATTGGCCGGCATTGGGCAGCCCTGCGGACCGCACTGTTCCCCATGGCCGAGGGAACTTTCTCACTCGGAGCCTGTCTCGGCGACCCAGAAATCACCCCGAGACAACGGGGCCCACCCGGTGGCCCCTGGTCACGGGTGCTTTGCGGGAGCAGAGTTGAGACAGGATTTTTGGCCGGGAGTCAGCCTCCGAAATTTCGGCGGACTGGGGCGCCCCATGATGGGGCTGACCTGATTTGGGGCACGAAGTTTTCTCTTGCTCTTGAGGCTGGTCCAAAGCGCCGAAAGGCAACATTTGCACCGGGGCAGTAGGGGCGTCGTGGTGAAGGCCTCAGGCTTCCCCAGTTGGAGGCCCTGAGTTCAAGACCCTGGAAACGGAAAGGTGAAGAAGCTGGCGAGGCTTCAACCCTGGGCCCTGGGGCAGTCTAGGGCTCATCAAAGGTGCCAGGGAGGGGACTTCCAGAGCCTGAGGGCCAGGTAGTGTCGGCCTCGCCGGCGCCTGACTCCCAAATGGTTTTGTGGTGGGGTTCGGACACGATCACATGCAATGCCGGGCCAGCCCAGAGGGCGGCCCTGCAGATGTGTGTCACCCGAAGTGAATTCGCCGGGTGTTTTCAGGCCAATTCTCACGAGCGTTCTGCCCAAACCAGGATCGGTTTGGGCAGAACGCTCGTGAGAATTGGCCAGTGTTGTGTAGCCCTGCGGACCACCCTGTTCCCCGTGGCCAAGGGCCCTTTCTCACTCGGGGCCTGTCTAGGCCACCTGGAATACGCGCCGAGAAAATGCGGCACACCCGGTGTACCCAGGGCAAGGGAGATTTGCTGGAGAAGATTTGAGGCAGGGGTTGTGGCTGGGCCTCTGCCACCTACTTTTCGGGTGGCTATGGCACGCCACAATGGGGCTGACCTCATTTAGGGCAAGAAGGTTTTTCTCGCTCCAAGGCTTGTCTGAAGCACTGAAAGGCATCTTTTGCGACAGAGCTGTAGGGGGCATCATGGCGCCAGCCTCAGTGTTTCCCAGTTGGAGGCCACGAGGGACAGGACCCTGGAAACGGAAAGCTGAAGAAGCAGGCGAGACTTCGAGCCCCGTCCCAGGTGCAGGCCAGGGCCCATCAGAGAGCGCCAGGTAAGTGACCACCTGAAGCTGAGGGCCAGTTGGCGATGGTGTCGCCGGCGCCAGACTCCCAAAGAGGTTTGTGGCTGGGTTCGGACATGACCCCATGCAATGCCAGGCCATCTCCCAAGTGCGGCCCTGCAGATGTGTTGCGCCAGAAGTGAGATCGCCAGGCCTTTTGCGGCCAATTCTCAGGAGCGTTCTGCCAAAACCGGGATCCATTTGGGCAGAACGCTCATGATAATTCTCCGGCATCGGACAGTCCTATGGACAGCCCTGTTCCCTGTGGCCGAGGGCCGTTTCAGCTCATGGAGTGTCTCAGTCACCCGGAAATTGTGCTGAGACGAAGCGGCCCACCCAGGGGCCCGGGGGCAAGGGAGCATTGCAGGAATAGACCTAAGAGAGCGGTTGTGGCTGGGCGTCCGCCTCCGACATTTTGGGCAACTGGGGCGCCCCACGATGGGTCTTTCCTCATTTGGGGCATGAAGGTTTCTCTCGCTCCGAGGCATCTCCAAAGTGCCGAAAGACACCCCTTGAGCCAGGGATTAGGGGCATCGTGGCACCGGCCACAGGGTTCCCTATTTGGAGGCCCAAAGGGTCAAGAGCCTGGAAAAGGAAAAGTGAGGAAGCAGGCGAGGGTTATTATCCGGGGCTCAGGGCAGGCCCAGCCCCAATGGACAGGGCCAGGTAGCGGACCACCACAGGGTAAGGAGCAGGAGGCACCACCCTCACCAGTGCCTGACTCCTGGAGGGCTTCCTGGTGGTGTTGGGATGCGATCGCTCGGGAGGCCGGGACAGGCCCAGGGGGCAGCCCTGCAGATGTGCAGAGCCCAAAGCGAGTTCGCTGGACGTTTTCCAGCCAATTCTCAGGAGCGCCTGCAGACAGCCCGGCTCCCTGTGGCTGAGGGCCCTTTCTCGCTAGGGGCCTGTCGCGGCCACCCAGAAAACCCGCTGAGATGATGGGGCCCACCCAGGGGCCCCATCACAAGGGAGCTTTCCCGAAGCAGAGTTGAGGGACGAGTTGCGGCCGGTCGTTGGCCAAAGACTTTTTGCATGGCTGGGGCGCCCAAGGGTGGGGCTGACCTCAGTTGGGGAATGAATATTTTTCTCCCTCTGAGTCTTGTCTGAAGTGCCCAAAGGCACGGTTTGCACTGGGGTGGGAGGGGAGTCGTGGCACGGGACTCAGGGCTCCCCAGTTGGAGGCCCCCAGTGACAGGACTCTAGAAACGGAAGGCTGAGGAAGTAGTCGAGGGTTTTTGTCCGTGTTCGGGGCAGGCCTAGACCAACGGACAGGGCCAGGTAGGGGACCACCACAGGCTAAAGAGCAGGAGGCATCGCCCTCGATGGAGCCTGACTTCCGAAGGGCTTCCTGGCGGGGTTTGCACACGTCCACTCACCAGGCAGGGCTAGGCCCAGGGGGCGGCCCTGCAGATGTCGGCGTGCGAAGGTAGTTCGCCGGGTTTTTTCCAGCCAATTGTCACGAGCGTTCTGCCCAAACCGGGATCCGTTTGGGCAGAACACTCGTGACAATTGGCCGGTGATGGGCAGCCCTGCAGACCTCTCTGCTCCCCGTGGCTGAGGGCCCTTTCTCTCTCAGGGCCTGTTGCAGCCATCCGGAAAATGCGCCGAGGCGACCCGGCCCACCTGGTGACGCCAGCGAAGGGGAGTGTTCCTGGAGCAGAGTTGAGGGACGGGTTGTGGCCGGGCGACTGCCTTTGTCTTTTTGGGAGGCTGGGGCGCACAACGGTGTGGCTGACCTCAGTTGGGGAACGAAAGTTTCTCTCCCTCTGAGTCTTGTCTGAAGCGGGGAAAGGCACGGGGTTTGCACCGGGGTGGGAGCAGGAGTCGTGGCGTGGGAATCAGGGTTCCCCAGTTGGAGGCCCCGAGGGACAGGACCCTGGAAAAGGAAGGTTGAGGAAGCAGTTGAGGGTTCGTGTTCGTGGGTTGGGGCAGGACCGGCCCAAAGGGACAGGGCCAGGTAGGGGACCACCACAGGCTGAGGAGCAGGAGGCTTCGCTCTTGCCCGAGCCTGACTCCCGGAGAGCTTCCTGGTGGGGTTCCAATGCGACTGCCCAAAGGGCGGCCCTGCAGACGTGCGCCGACCAAAGCAAGTTCCCTGGGTGTGTTCCGACCAATTTTCACAAGGGTTCTGCCCAAACGGGGATCGGTTGGGGCAGAACGCTCGTGAGAATTGGCCGGCATTGGGCAACCCTGTGGACCGCCCTGCTCCCCGTGGCCCAAGGCTTTTTCTCGTGCAGGGCCTTTCACGGCCACACGGAAAACGAGCTGAGAAGACTCGGCCCACCCGGGGGCCCCAGTGCAGTTGAGCATTCCCGGAGCAGAATTGAGGGACAGGTTGTGGCCAGGCGTCGGCCTCTGACTTTTCAGGCAGCTGGGGCGCCCAGCGGTGGGGCTAACCTCAGTTGGGGAATGAAGGTTTCTCTCCCTCTGATGTTTGTCCGAATCGCCAAAAGGCACGGTTTGTACCTGGGTGGGAGGGAGAGTCGTGGCGCGGGACTCAGGTTTCCCCAGTTGGAGGACCCGAGGGACAGAACCCTGGAAGCTGAAGGCTGAGGAAGCAGGTGAGGGTTCGTGTCCATGGGTCGGTGCAGGTCGGTCCCAACACACAGGGCCAGGTAGGGGACCACCACAGGCTGAGGAGCAGGAGGCTTCACCCTCGCTGGAGCCTGAATCCCAGGAGGCTTCCTGCTGGGGTTCGGACGCAACCGTTCTCGAGTCCGGGCCAGGCCCAGGGGGCAGCCTTGTAGGCGTGCGGTGCCCGAAGTGAGTTCGCCGGGCGTTTTCCGGCCAATTCTCACGAACGTTCTGCCCAAACGGGGATCGGTTTGGGTAGAAAGCTCATGAGAATTAGCCAGCGTTGGGCAACCCTGCGGACCACCCTTCTCCCCATGGCCCAGGGCCATTTCTCACTCGGGGCCTGTCATGATCACCCAGAAAATGCGCCAAGATGACGCGGCCCACCCGGAGGCCCTGGCGCAGGAGAGCGTTCCCGGAGCAGAGTTGAGGGACGTGTTACCGCCGGGCGTCCGCCTTCGACTTTTCAGGCATCTGGGGATCCCAAGAGTGGGGCTGACCTCAGTTGGGAAACGAAGGTTCTCTCCTTCTGAGTCTTGTCCAAAGCGCCGAATGGCATGTTTTGTACCGGGTTGGGAGGGGAGTGGTGGCGCGGGACTCAGGATTCCCCAGTTGGAGGCCCCCAACGACAGGACCCTGGAAACGGAAGGCTGAGGAAGCAGGCTAGGGTTCAAGTCTGGGGCTCAGGGTAGGCCCGGACCGAACAGACAGGGCCAGGTAGGGGACCACCACAGGCTGAGGAGCAGGAGGTGTCGACCTCGCCCTCTCCTGATTCCCAGAGTGCTTCCTGGTGGGGTTCGGACGTGACCACTCAAGCAGTGGGCCAGGCCCAGGGGGAGGCTGTGCATATGTGCTGCACCTGAAGCGAGTTCACCGGGGGTGTTCTGGCCAATTCTCACGAGCGTTCTGCCCAATCCACGATCGGTTTGGGCAGAAAGCTCATGAGAATTGGGTGGCGTTGGGCAGCCCTGTGGACCCCCTGCTCCCAGAGGCCAAGGGCCCTTTCTCACTCGGGGCCTGATGCGGCCACCCAGAAAAGGAGCCAAGAGGACACGGCCCACCCGGGTACCCCAGTGCCGTGGAGCATTCCCGGAGCAGAGTTGAGGGATGGGTTGCGGCCGTGCATCGGCCAACAGCTTTTCGGGTGGCTGGGGCGCCCAAGGGTGGTGCTCACCTCAGTTGGGGAACGAAGGTTTCTCTCCCTCTGTGTCTTGTCCGAAGCTCTGAAAGGCGGATGCGACCAAACGTGAGGCCAGGCCAGGCCCAGGTGGCTGCCCTGCAGACGTGCGGCACCTGAAGGGAGTTCGCCGGGCGTTTTCCGGCCAATTCTCATGAGCGTTCTTCCCAAACCGGGATCACTTTGGGCAGAACGCTCGTGAGAATTAGCTGGCGTTGTGCAACCCTGCGGACCGCCCTGCTCCCGGTGTCCGAAAGCCCTTTCTCAATCGTGGCCTGTCACAGACACCTGGAAAATGCGCCAAGATGACATGGCCCACCCAGGGGCCCCAGAGCTGTCGAGAGTTCCCGGAGCAGAGTTGAGGGACGGGTTGCGGCCAGGCATCTGCCTCCGATTTTCGGGCGGCTGGGGAGCCCAAGGGAGGGGTTTCTCTCCCTCTTATGTTTGTCCGAATCGCCAAAACGCACACTTTGCGCCGGGGTGGGAGTGGGAGTCGTGGCTCGGGACTGGGCTTTCCCCAGTTGGAGGCCCCGAGGGACAGGACCCTGGAAAGGGAAGGCTGAGGAAGCAGGGGAGGGTTTGTGTCCGGGGCTCGCAGAAGGCTGGCCCCAACAGACAGGGCCAGGTAGGGGACCAACACAGGCTGAGGAGCATGAGTCATCGACCTCACCTGAGCCTGATTCCCGGAGGGCTTCCTGGCGGAGTTTGGTCGCGTACCCCTGCGAGGCTGGTCCAGGCCCAGGGTGCGGCCCTGCTGACTTGCGGTGCCTGAAGCAAATTTGCCGGGCGTTTTCCAGGCAATTCTCAGGAGCGTTCTGCCCAAATCGGGATAGCTTTGGGCAGAACTCTCCTGAGAATTTCCGGCTTTGGGCGGCCCTGACGACCGCCCAGCTCCCCGGGGCCGAGGGCCCTTTCTCGCTCGGGGAATGCCGCCGCCACCCGGAAAACGCGCCGGGGCGACCCGGGCCACCCGGTGACGCTGGTGAAGGGGAGCATTCCTGGAGCAGAGTTGAGGGACGGGTTGCGGCCGGGCGACCGCCTCCGACTTTTTGGGCGGCTGGGGCGCCCATGGGTGGGGCTGACCTCAGTTGGGGAAGGAAAGTTTCTCTTCCTCTGTGTCTTGTCCTAAGCGCCAAAAGGCACGGTTTGAACCGGGATGGGAGGGGGAGTTGTGGTGCAGGACTCAGGGTTGCCCAGTGGAAGGCCCCCAATGAAAGGACCCTGGAAATGGAAGGCTGAAGAAGCAGGCGAGGGTTCGTGTCTGGGGCTCGGGGCATGCCCGGACCCGAAGGACAGGGCCAGGTAGGGGACCACCTCTGTCTGAGGAGCAGGAGGTGTCGCCCTCGCTGGAGCCTGACTCCCAGAGGTATTCCTTGCAGAGTTTGAACACGAATGCTCACGAGGCTGGGCCAGGCCCAGGGGGCGGCCCTGCAGACATGCGGCGCCTGAAGCAAGTTCACCGGGCATTTTCCGGCCAATTCTCACGAGCGTTCTGCCCAAACCGGGATTGGTTTGGGCAGAACGCTCGTGAGAATTGGCTGGCGTTGGGCAGCCCTGCGGACCACAGGCCTTCTCATGAGCGTTTTACTGAAACCTGGATAGGTTTGGGCAGAATGCTCGTGAGAAATGGCCGGCGTTGCGCGGCCATGCGGTCTGCCCTGCTTGCCATGGCCAAGGGCCCTTTCTCGCTTGTAGCATGATGCGGCCACCCGCAAAACGCTCTGAGACTATGCGGCCCACCCAGGGGCCCTGGCGCAGGGGTGTGTTCCCAGAGCACAGTGAGGGACAGCTTTAGTCCGGGAGTCAGTCTCCGACTTTTCGGGCAGCTGAGGCGTCCAAGTATGTGTCTGCCTCAGTGGGGACAGGAATTTTTCTCTCCCTCCGAGGCTTATCCGAAGCGCCGAAAGGCACCGATTGTGCTGCCATAGTAGGGGGAGGCATGGCGCAGGATTTAGGGTTCCCCAGTTGAAGGCCTGAGCGACAGGACCCAGGAAACGGAAGGCTGGGGAAGCAGGGGAGGGTTTGTGCCCTGGCCTGGTGGCAGGCCCGGCTTCATCGGATAGCGCCAGGGAGTATCCCTAGCAGGCTGAAGAGCAGGAGGTGTCCGCCTCGCCGTAGCCTGCCTCCAGGAGAAATTTCTGGACGGGTTCGGTTACGACCACTCGCGATGCCGGGCCAGGCCCAGGTGCGGCCCTGCAGAGGTGTGGCGACCAAAGAGAGTTCGCTGGGAGTTTTCTGGCCAATTTTAACGAGCGTTCTGCCCAAACCAGGATCAGATATGGCAGAACGCTCATTTGAATTGGCCGGCGTTGGGCAGCCCTGTGGACCACACTGCTCCCTGTAGCTGAGGGCCCTTTCTCGCTCGGGGCATGTCACAGCCACCCGGAAAACACGCCGAGATGACGGCCCATCAGGGGGCCCTGGCACAGGGGAGCATTCCAGGAGCAGAGTTGAGTGACGGGTTGCGTTCGGGTGTCTGGCTCCGCCTTTTCAGGAAATGGAGCGCCCAAGATTGGGCTGACCTCAGTGGGGGCACTAAGGTTTCTCTCACTCTGAGGCTTGTCCGACGCACCGTAAGACACCGTTTTTCCCAGGATGGGAGGGGGAGGCATGGCACGGGCCTCAGGGTTTCCCAGTTGGTGGCCCCGAGGGACTAAAACCTGGAAACAGAAGGCTTGGGTAGCAGGCGAAGGTTCGTGACCGGGCCTCGGGGCAGTGCCAGATGCATCAGACAGCGCCAGGGAGGGGATCCCCAGAGTGTGAGGTGCAGGAGACGTTGGCCTCGCTAGAGCCTGCCTCCCAGAGGGCTTTCTGGCGGGGTTCAGACGCGACCACTCGCGATGCCAGGCCAGGCCTAGGGGGTGGCCCTGTAGACGTAAGGCACCCGAAGTGAGTTCGACGGCAGTTTTCAGGCCAATTCTCATGAGCGTTCTGCCCACACCGACCCCGGTTTGGGCAGAACGCTCGTGAGAATTGGCCAGCATTTGGCAACCCTGTGGTACGCCCTGCTCTCTGTGGCCAAGGGCCCGTTCTCACTCGGGGCCTATTGCGGTGACCCCAAAAACGCGCTGAGGCCACGCGGCATACCCGGTAACCTGGGCACAGGGGAGCGTTTCCAGAGCAGAGTTGGGTGCGGGTTGCGACGGTCGTCCGCCTCCGAATTTTCTGGCGTTTTGTGCCCAAGAATGGGTCAGCCTCAGTTGTGTCACGAAGGTTTTTCTCTCTCCGAGGCTTTTCAGAAGCACCGAAAGGCACTGTTTGCACCGAGTCGGAAAAGGGCGTGGTGCCGCCGGCCTCAGGTTTCCCCAGTTGGAGGCCCTGAGGTTCAAGACCCTGGAAACAGAAATGTGAGGATGGAGGCCAGGCTTCGAGCCTAGGCCCCAGGGGAGGCCAGGGTCCATCAGATAGCGCAAGGGAGGGGACCGCCTGAAGCTGAGGGCCAGGAGGCATCGACCTCGCCGGCGCCTGACTCCCAGAGGGATTTGTGGCCGGGTTCAGACGTGATCATTTGCAATGCCAGGCCAGCACCAGAGGGCAGCCCTGCAGACATGTGGTGCCCGAAGGGAGTTCACCGGGCGTTTTTCGGCCAATTCTCAGGAGCATTCTGCCGAAATTGGGATCTGTTTGGGCAGAACGCTTGTGATAATTGACCGGCGTCAGACGGCCCTGTGGATTGCCCTATTCCCCGTGGCTGAGGGACCTTTCTCACTCGCGTCGGTCTCAGCCACCTGGAAATTGGGCCGAGACAACGCGGCCCACCAGTGGGCCCCGGGGCACAGGAGCTTTGCAGGAATAGAGTTGAAGCAGTGGTTGTGTCCCAGCATCCGCCTCCGACATTTTGGGGGACAGGGGCACCCCATGATGGGGTTGACCTGATTTGGGGCACGAAGGTTTCTCTTGCTCAGAGGCTTGTCCGAAGTGCTGAAAGGCACCATTTGCACCGGGGCGGTAGGGGCATCGTGGTAATGGCCTCAGGCTTCCCCAGTTCGAGGCCCCGAGTGTCAAGACCCTGGAAACAGAAAGGTGAAGCAGCATGCGAGGCTCTAACCCTGGATCCCGGGGCAGGCCAGGGCCCATCGGATAGCGCTAGGGAGGGGACTGCCAGAGACTGAGGGCCAGGAGGCGTCGGCCTTGCCGGCGCCTGACTCCCAGAGGGTTTTTTGGCAGGGTTTGACACGACCACATGCAATGCCAGGTCACCCCCAAGGGTAGCCCTGCAGACGTGCGGTGCCCGAAGTGAGTTCGCCGGGCGTTATACAGCAAATTCTCATGAGCATTCTGCCCAAACCGGGATCAGTTTGGACAGATTGCTCGTCAGAATTGGCCAGCGACAGGCAGCCTGGCGGACCACGCTATTCCCCTTGGCCGAGGGCACTTTCTCACTTGGAGCCTGTCTCAGTGACCGGGAAACCGCGCCGAGACGAGGTCCCCCCCGTGGCCCTTGCACACGGGAGCTATGCTGGAGCAGAGTTGAGGCAGGGGTTGTGGCTGGGCTACCGCCTCTTACATTTCGGGAGACTGGGGCGCCCAGTGATGGGGCCAAACTCATTTGGGGTACAAAGGTTTCTTTTGCTCCGAGGCTTCTCCGAATCTACAAAAGAAACCCTTTGCACCCGGGAGGTAGAGGCATCGTGGCTCCGGCCTCAGGGTTCCCCATTTGGAGGCCACGAGGGTCAAGACCCTGGAAACGGAAAGGTGAAGAAGCTGGTGAGGATTCAACCCTGGGCCCAGGGCAGGCCAGGGCCCATCGGATAGCTCCAGGAAGGGCTCTGCCAGAGGCTGAGGGCCAGGAGGCATTGGCCTTGCCAGCGCCTGACTCCCAGAGGGTTTTTTGGTGGGGTTCGACGCAACCACATACAATGCCGGGTCACGCCCAAGGGTGGCCGTGCAAACGTGCGGTGCTCGAAGAGAGTTCGCCGGGCGTTTTACAGCAAATTCACATGAGCGTACTGCACAAACCGGGATCGGTTTGGACATAACGTTCGTGAAAATTGGCCAGCGGTGCGCAGCCCTGCACCGTGCTGTTCCCCATGGCTGAGAGCACTTTCTGACTCAGAGCCTGTCTCGGCGACCCAGAAAACACGCCAAGACGACACGGCCCACCCAGTGACACCGGCGAAGGGGAGCGTTCCTGGAGCAGAGTCAAAGGATGGGTTGCGGCTGGGTGACCGCCTCCCACTTTTTGGGCAGCTGGGGCGCCCAAGGGTGGGGCTGACCTCAGTTGGGGAATGAAGGTTTCTCTCCCTCTGAGTCTTGTCCAAAGTGCTGAAAGGCACGGATTGCGATGGGGTAGGAGGGGGAGACGTGGCGCAGGACTCAGGGTTCCCCAGTTGGAGGACCCGAGGTACAGGACCCTGGAAAGGGAAGGCTGAGGAAGCAGGCGAGGGTTCGTGTCCGGGGCTCAGGGCCGGCCTGGCCCCAATGGACAGGGCCAGGTAGGGAACCACCACACTCTGAGCAGGAGGAGGCATCGCCCTCGCTGGAGCCTGACTCCCAGAGCGCTTACTGGCGGTTTTCGGACGCGACCGCTCGCGAGGCTGGGCCGGGCCCAGGGGGCGGCCCTGCAGAGGTGCAGTGCCCGAAGCGAGATCGCCGGGCATTTTCTGGCCAAGTCTCATGAGGGTTCTGCCCAAACTGAGATCGGTTCAGCGTTGAGCGTTGTTCAGCCCTGCGGACCGCCCTGCTCCCCGTGGCTGAAGGCCCTTTCTCAATCGGGGCCATTCGCAGCCACCTGAAAAACCTGCCAAGACAAAGAACCCACCTGGGGGCCCCAGCGAAGTCGAGCTATCCCGGAGCACAGTTGTGGGGGTGTTGTGGCCGGGCGTCCGACTCCCACTTTCGGGTGGCTAGGGAACCCAAGCGTGGGGCTGACCTCAGTTGGGGAACAAATGTTTCTCTCACTCTGATGGTTTTCTGAAGCACTGAAAGACACGGTTTGAGATGGGGTGGGAGGGGGAGTCGTGGGGCGGGACTCAGTGTTCCCCAGTTGGAGGCCCCGAGGGACAGGACCCTGGAAACGGAAGGCTGAGGAAGTAGGTGAGGGTTCGTGTCTCGGTCTTGGGGGAGGCTCGGCCCCCACAGACAGGGCCAGGTAGGGGACCTCCACAGCTTGAGGAGCAGGAGGCGTCACCCTCGCCAGAGCCTGACTCCCTGAGGCTTCCTGCTGGGGTTCAGACGAGACTGCTCGTGAGGCGGGGCCAGGCCCACGGGGCGGCCCTGTAGACATGCTGCGCCCGAAGTGAGTTCTCCAGGTGTTTTCTGGCCAATTCTCACCAGCGTTCTGCCCAAACTAGGATCCGTTTGAGCAGAACGCTCGTGAGAATTGGCCGGCATTGGGCAGCCCTGCAGACTGCCCTGCTACCAGAGGCCGAGGGCCCTTTCTCACTCAGAGCCTGACGCGGCCACCCGGAAAAGGAGCTGAGACGACACGGCCCACCCAGGAGCCCCGGCGCCATGGAGCATTCCCAGAGCAGAGTTGAGGGACCGGTTGCGGCTGTGCATCGGCCAACGGCTATTTGGGTGGCTGGGGCGCCCAAGGGTGGTGCTGACCTCAGTTGGGGAACGAAGATTTCTCTCCCTCTGTGTTTTGTCCGAAGCTCAGAAAGGCAGATGCGTCCGATTGCAAAGCGGGGCCAGGCCCAGGGGGCGGCCCTGCAGTCGTGCGGCTCCTGAAGGGAGTTCACTGGGGGTTTTCCTGGCCAATTCTCAGGAGCGTTCTTCCCAACCAGAATTGCTTTGGGCAGAATGCTCGTGAGAATTAGCTGGCATTGGGCAACCCTGCGGACCGCCCTGCTCCCGGTGGCCCAAAGCCCTTTCTCAATTATGGCCTGTCGCGGACACCTGGAAAACGTGCCAAGATGACGCAGCCCACCCGGGGTCCCCAGAGCTGTCGAGCGTTCCCAGAGCAGAGTTGAGGGACGGGTTCTGGCTGGGCTTCCACCTCTGATTTTCTGGCGGCTGGGACGCCCAAGGGTAGAGCTGACCTCAGTTGTGGAACGAAGTTTTCTCTCCCTCTTATGTTTGTCCGAATGGCCAAAAGGCACAGTTTGCACCGGGCTGGGAGGGGGAGTTGTGGCTCGGGACTCAGGTTTCCCCATTTGGAGGCCCCGAGGGACAGAAACCTGGAAACGGAAGGCAGAGGAAGCAGGGGAAGGTTCATGTTCGGGGCTCGGGGCAGGCCCGGCCCTAACGGACAGGGCCAGGTAGGGGACCATCACAGGCTGAGGAGCAGGAGGCGTCGACCTCACCCGAGCCTGACTCCCGGAGGGCTTCCTGGCGGGGTTCGGTCACGTCCCCTACAAGGCCGGTTCAGGCCCAGGGGGTGGCCCTGCAGACGTGCGGCGCTCGATGCGAGTTTGTCAGGGGTTTTTCGGCCTATTCTCAGGAGCGTTCTTCCCAAATTGAGATCGCTTTGGGCAGAATGCTCCTGAGAATTTCCGGCGTTGGGCAGCCCTGCGGACCACCCGGCTCCCCGTGTCCGAGGGTCCTTTCTCACTCGGGGACTGTCGAGGCCATCCGGAAAACGCGACAGGGCAACCGGGCAAACCCAGTGACGCCGGGGAAGGGGAGAGTTCCTGGAGCAGAGTTAAGGGACGGGTTGCGACCGGGCGACCACCCCCGACTTTTCGGGTGGCTGAGGCGCCAACGGTGGGGCTGACCTCACTTGGTTTCCTTTTCACAGGGATCACAAATGTGCGTTCCTCTTCAATGTTTTAAAGTATTAGATATCTATATAGATATCTATATATAGGTATCTATATATATTTTTTTTCTCCAAATCCCCATGGGCTTCTGGTTGGTTTCTTTTCCTCTAAGAAGGTTTGTATTTGTTTTCTAGGGGTGCTATTACAAGATACCACAAGCCTAGTGGCTGAAACAACAGAAGTGGACAGTATCACAGTTATAGAGGCTACAGTGTTGATAGGCAATGTTCCTTTTGTAGGTATTAAGGAAGGATCTGTTCCAGGCCCTTCTCCCAGTTTGAAGTATTGCCTTGGCTTTGGACTTCTTCACATGGCCTTCTCCCTCAGTGACTATCTGTGTATCCCCAGTTTCCCCTCTTAGAAGGACACAAGTCCTCCTGAATTCGAGGCCCAGTCTATTCTCATATGACCTTTTCCTGGCTAGGTACATCTCCAGGAACCCTATTTCCAAATAAGGTCACGCTTCCAGGTGCTAGGGTTTAGGACTGGGATGGTTTCTATGCACACACACACACACACATTTATATATAGAATATATATATATATATATATATATATATATATTTTTTTTTTTTAATTTTTTGCTTAATAAAACATTTTTGTTCAGAATCTCAGTCTTCGTTCCCTTCCTTACAAGGTTGTTCGCATGCTTTTTGTGCCTCTTGAATAATTCGACCACCTCTACCTCCTCAATCTCCATGAAAGTTGTTGTTACCTAAAGTCGTCTGCCATTTTTTTTTTAAAAAACAGTTGGGATCATTTTGGAGCTTACTGTTTTTTTGGTATTGAGTATCTGTTCATAGGCTGAGGAAGGTGACTTTCATCCTACACTTTCCTTCTGAATTTGTTTCTTTTTGGGAAGGTAAATTCTCTAGTCCTTTAAAAGAAGGACCTATAAAAGCTAAATGGTTCTTCTTTGTAAGTCTACGTTCCTTTTTCTCCTTTTGTATGTACTTTAAGTGACCAGAGATTTGGGGGCTGACAGCATTAATCAGCATTTAAAAGAAAAAATATTAAATGAAATTTAAATTAATTGAAATTAAATACATTTAATTTATTTAAAATGTTCAATTAAAAATTTAAGTTAAATACTTTTAAAGAAAAAAATCTATTTTTCAAGAGGGATCTTAAAAGGGATGAAGCAAACAAATTGCAAGACAATGGACAAACATGGAGGAGCTCAGTCATTTCATGAAACGTCAATGGATTCTATACTCTAATGAAAAGAATAAATTGGTTACATTGCATCAACACCCACATACACACGTAATGCCGTGCTGCTTCTTCGAGATACGGAATCAGCTCACCAAGGCAGAAACAAAATTCGGTAGTATTGAACCCCTAAAATGGAACAACTCTTCTACCAACCTAGCAGGGGATGTCCTAGCGAGTAGAAGAAGTGATGGAGGACACATTGAAGGTATAACAGCTGGAACAAGTGAGTGAAATTTGTATAGAAAGATATTCTAAGAGAATGTACAAAGTCTTAGAATCAGGAAGGGAATTCCTCAAAGTCATCGGATAGAAGTTAAAAATTCAGAAAAACTCATTCTGTGACCTACGAACAAAGGTTGAAAATCCTATTGATGAGAGCACCAAAACGAGGACTTCATCTACCCAAAGACTTTATACGGTCTCTACCCAGCAAGTCTCCACTCAGAAAACCATCCAAGATGACTCAGGGGAATTTAGGATCTAAATCAATGGGATGTCCAGTAGGTTAATATGTTACCTAGGTTAAGAGAACAGGTTCATGGATTCGATGATCAGTATTGAAAAGTTTCCCATTGACCCCACCTTGATGGAGAGATACAATGCAGTCCCAGGTTCCTCGCTAGCAAGTGTCTGTGTACGTGGATAAGCCAATTGTTCTATTTCCATGGACATGAAAAGGACTAGTCATTCCCCAGCAAATCTGGAGAAAGAAGCGAGAGCAAGAGGGAGGGAGAAAGAGAGTGAGAGGAGAATCTGATGGGGTAGGATTGATTCCAACGGACTCTTGAAATGACCAGAGAAAACAGACAAACAGAAAAGGGCAGCCTGACAAAGCGGTGCTCAACGACGTGAATATGCACATGGAACCTAAGAGCCTCAGACGCTATTCCAGACTGATGGAGCCTCAATATGAAAGAGGACATCAGAAGTTGTCTGGAAGATACGATAGGAAACCACTTTTAGGATCTTGGGGAGGGGGCAGAGATGAGTGGAACAGGACACCAAACACGGGAAGCCCAAGAAAGGTTGGGAAGTTGGACTCTACTCATTCCAAGATTCCAAACAAAACAACCTGCCCACCAAAGGACAAGACCAACCCTAGGAAAGGCTCTATGGACATACCAGCTAAGGAACTGTATACAAATCTAGATAGGATAACTAGGAATCAAGAAAGAAAGGTAGGTAACTTCAAAACAATGAAAATCCTGGAACAGAAATAGGCCAAGGAGAAAACCATCAGCCAAGAAACACATGAAAAGATTCCTCCCATCCTCAGAGATCACAGAAGAGCAAAGGAAAACACAAGGTGTTTGTGTTAACACAGAGAAGGCCGACCCAAAAAAGGGTTGCTTCCACCAACGGATTGAATAGTGAACACCTGATTGAATCATGGAGTCGGGCACCTGGTTGGCTTCATTGTGAAGCATCTGCTTTCTGCTGGGGTCCTGATGCCAGGGTCTTGGGATCAAGCCCTGCCTGGGGCTCTCTGCTCAGCAGGAAGCCTGCTTCTCCCTCTGCCACTTGCCCTGCTTGGACTCCCTCCTCTCTCCTTGGGCTCCCTCTCTCACGGTCTTTCTCTTTCTCTCAAATCCGACAATCAACCAATTCCTTCAATTCAATAAGGAAAAAGAAAATGTTGACGTGTGGGGTCCTAATGAACGGCAAGAATATTGAGGGTTGTTTTATTATTTTTTTAAAGATTTTGCTTCTTCCTTTGACAGACAGAGATGAGAAGTAGGTAGACAGAAGCAGGCAGAGAGAGAGGGCAAAACAGGCTCCCTGCTAAGCCAGGAGCCAGATGAAGGGCTGGGTCCCCAGGCTGGTGCCTCGCCAAGTCCACGGTGAAGCCGTGCAGCAGCTCCGACAGTCCCGTGTGGATCTCCCTGCACATCCTGCCTGTCCGTCCCTCAAAGGACGCCCTCGCCTCCTCTCTGGATTGATCTGTGGCCCTGCCTCCCCAAGTGAGCGTGCTCACATGGCTGTTGAGGCGCTACTGGCTGCTAGCGCCAGGGCTCAGCGGCATCAGCTGCTCCCTGAGGCCCCGTTGGGCGGCTGAGGGAACATGGCCCTGGGATTTCGGGCAGCATCTCCTGGAAATGGAAAGGTGAGGAAGCAGGCGAGGCTTCAAGCCTAGGCCCCTGGGAAGGCCACAGTCCATCAGATAGTGCCAAGCATAGACAGCCTGAAGCTGAGGGCCGGGGAGGCCGACGCCTGACTCCCAGATGGTTTGTGGCCAGGTTAGGACGTGACCACATACAATGCCGGGCCAGGACCAGAGGGTGGCCCTGCAGACGAGGGGTGCCTGAAGCGAGTTCACCGGGCATTTTCTGGCCAATTCTCATTAGCGTTCTGCCGAAAACAGGATCCGTTTGGGCAGAACGCTCATGATAATTGGCTGGCATCGGACAGCCCTGTGGACCGTGCTGTAGCCCGTGGCCGAGGGCACTTTCTCGCTCGTCATGTGTCTCGTCCACCCGGAAATCGTGCCGAGACGACGCAGCCCACCCGGGGTCCCCGGGGCACGGGAGCTTTGCAGAATAGAGTTGAGGCAGCGGTTGTGGTTGGGCGTCCACCTCTGACATTTCGGGCGACTGGGGCGCCCCATGATGTGGCTGACCTGATTTGGGGCACGAAGTTTTCTCTCGATCCAAGGATTGTCTGAAGCGTGGAAAGGCATCTTTTGTGTGGGGCGGCAGGGCATCGTGGCCACGGCCTCAGGCTTCCCCAGTTGGAGGCCCCGAGTATCAAGACCCTGGGACGGAAAGGTGAAGAAGCTGGCGAGGATTCAACCCTGGGCCCTGGGGCAGGCCATGGCCCATTGGATAGCTCCAGGAAGGGGACTGCCAGAGGCTGAGTGCCAGGAGGCGAGGGCCTCGCCGGCGTCTGACTCCCAGAGGGTTTTCTGGCGGGGTTCGACGTGACCACATGCAATGCCAGGTGACCTCCAAGGTTGCCCCTGCAGACGTGTGGTACCCGAAGCGATTTCACCGGGCGTTTTACAGCAAATTCTCATGAGTGTACTGCCAAACTGGGATCGGTTTGGACAGAACGCTCTTGAGAATTGGCCGGCCTTGGGCAGCCCTGCAGACCGCATTGTTCCCCGTGGCTGAGGGCATTTTCTCGCTTGGAGCCTGTCTCGGCAATTCGGAAAACGCCCCAAGATGACGCGGCCCACCCGGTGGACCCTGGGCACGGGAGCAATGCCAGAGCAGAGTTGAGGCTGGGGTTGTGGCCGGGCGTCCGCCTCTGACATTTTGGGTGACTGGGGCGCCCCACGATGGGGCTGACCTCATTTGAGGCAGGAAGGGTTTTCTCGCTCTGAGGCTTCCCTGAAGTGCCAAAAGACATCCTTTGCACCAGAGAGGTAGTGGCGTCGTGGCGCCGGCCTCAGGGTTCCCCAGTTGGAGGCCGCAAGGGCCAAGAACCTGTCAAGGGAAAGGTGAGGAAGCAGGCGAGGCTTAGATACTGGGCCCCAGGGAAGGCCAGGGCCCATCAGAGAGCGCCAGGGAGGGGACGGCCGGAGGCTGAGGGCCAGGAGATGTCGGCCTCGCTGGTGCCTGACTCCCAGAGCGTTTTATGGCGGGGTTTGGACGTGATCACATGCAATGCCGGGCCAGCCCCAGAGGGTGGCCCTGCAGACGTGCGTCACCCAAAGCGAGTTCGCCGGGCGTTTCCCGGCCAATTCTCACGAGCGTACTGCCCAAACCAGGATCGGTTTAGGCAGAATGCTCATGGGTGAGAATTGGCCGGCGTTGTGTACCCCTGCGGACTGCCCTGTTCCCTTGGCCAAGGGTCCTTTCTCGCTCAGGGCCTGTCTAGGCCACCCAGAAAACGAGCCGAGATGACGTGGCCCATGAGGTGTAACCGGGGCAGGGGAGCTTTCCTGGAGCAGATTTGAGGCAGGGGTTGTGGCTGGGCATCCACCTCCTAGTTTTCGGGCGGCTGTGGCGTGCCACGATGGGGCTGACCTCATTTGGGGCACAAAGGGTTCTCTTGCTCTGAGGCTTTTTCGGAACACCAAAAGGCATCGTTTGTGACAGAGCAGTTGGGGACGTCATGGCGCTGGGCTCAGTGTTCCCCTGTTGGAGGCCCCGAGAGACATGACCCTGGAAACGGAAAGCTGAGGAAGCAGGGGAGGCTTCGAGCCCTGTCCCCGGGGCAGGCCAGTGCCATCAGAGAGTGCCACGGAAGGGACAGCGAGAAGATGAGATCCAGGAAGACTCGGCTTCATTGGTGCCTGACTCCCAGAGGGCTTTCTGGTGGGATTTGGACGCGACCACTCCCGATGCAGGGCCAGGCCCAGGGTGCGGCCCTGCAGACGTGTGGCACCCGAAGCGAGTTTGCCGGGCGTTTTCCGGCCAATTCTCATGAGCATTCTTCCCAAACTGGGATCGCTTTGGGCAGAACACTCGTGAGAATTAGCCGGCGTTGGGCAATCCTGCGGACCACCCTGCTCCCAGTGGCCGAAAGGACTTTCTCAATCGTGGCCTGTCGCGGACACCTGGAAAACGCGCCAAGATGACGCAGCCCACCTGGGGGCCCCAGAGCTGTCGAGCGTTCCCAGTGCAGAGTTGAGGGGCGGGTTGTGGTCGGGCTTCCACCTCCGATTTTCGGGCGGTTGGGGCGCCCAAGGGTGGGGCTGACCTCAGTTGTGGAATGAAGGTTTCTCTCCCTCTTATGTTTGTCCGAATCGCCGAAAGGCACAGTTTGCGCCGGGCTGGGAGGGGGAGCCGTTGCTCGGGACTCAGTTTTCCCCAGTTGGAGGCCCGGAGGGACAGGACCCTGGAAACGGAAGGCAGAGGAAGCAGGGGAGGGTTCGTGTCCGGGGCTCGGGGCAGGCCCGGCCCCAAAGGACAGGGCCAGGTAGAGGACCACCACAGGCTGAGGAGCAGGAGGAGTTGACCTCACCCGAGCCTGACTCCCGGAGGGCTTCCTGGCGGGGTTCGGTCGCATCCGCCTTCGAGGCCGGTTCAGGTGCAGGGGGCAGCCCTTCAGATGTGCGGCGCCCGAAGCGAGTTCGCCGGGCATTTTCTGGCCAATTTTCACGAGTGTTCTGCCCAAATCGGGATCGGTTTGGGCAGGACGCTCCTGAGAATTTCCGGTGTTGGGCGGCCCTGCGGACCACCCTGCTCCCCGTGGCCCAGGGCCATTTCTCACTCGGGGCCTGTCGCGGCCATGTGGAAAACACGCCAGGGCGACTCGGCCAACCCGGGAACCCCGTCACAGGGGAGTGTTCCCGGAGCACGGTTGAGGGATGGGTTGTGGCTGGGTGGCCGCCTCCGACTTTTCGGGCGGCTGGGATGCCCAAGGGTGGGGCTGACCTCAGTTGGGGAACAAAGGTTTCTCTACCTCTGAGTCTTGTCTGAAGTGCTGAAAGGCATGGTTTGCAATGGGGTGGGAGGGGGAGTCATGGCACAGGACTCAGGATTCCCCAGTTGGAGGCCCCGAGGTACAGGTCCCTGGAAAGGGAAGGCTGAGGAAGCAGGTGATGGTTCATGTCCGGGGCTCGGGGCAGGCCTGGCCCCAATGGATAGGGCCAGGTAGGGGACCACCACAGTCTGTGCAGGAGGAGGTGTCACCCTCGCCGGAGCCTGACTCCCGGAGGGCTTAGTGGCGGTGTTTGGACACGACCGCTCACAAGGCCGGGCCAGGCCCAGGGGGCGGCCCTGCAGAGGTGCAGCACCCGAAGCAAGATTGCCGGGCGTTTTCCGGCCAATTCTCACGAGCGTTCTGCCCAAACCAATCCCGGTTTGGGCAGAACGCTCGTGAGAATTGGCCGGCTTTGGGCAGCCCTGCGGACCGCCCTGCTACCAGAGGCTGAGGGCCCTTTCTCACTCGTGGCCTGACGTGACCACCCGGAAAAGCAGCCGAGGTGACGCAGCCCACCCGGGTGCCCTGGCGCCGTAGAGCATTCCCGGAACAGAGTTGAGGGACGGGTTGTGGCCGTGCATCGGCCAATGGCTTTTCGGGTGGCTGGGGCACCTAAGGGTATAGCTGACCTCAGTTAGGGAACAAAGTTTTCTCTCCCTATGAGGCTTGTCCGAAGCGCCGAAAGGCATGGTTTGCGCCAGGGTGGGAGGGGGAGTCGTGTAGCGGGACAGAGGGTTCCCCAGTTGGAGGCCCCGAGGGACAGGACCCTGGAAACGGAACGCTGAGGAAGCAGGTGAGGGTTTGTGTCAGTGACTCGGGGCAGGCCTGGCCCCAACGGACAGGGTCACGTAGGGGATCACCACAGGCTGAGGATTAGGAGGCTTTGCCCTCACTGGAGCCTGAATCCCGGAGGGCTTCCTGCTGGGGTTCGGACGCGACCGCTCGCGAGGCCAGGCCAGGCCCAGGGGCCTGCCCTGCAGACTTTCGCCACGTGAAGCGAGTTCGCCGGGCATTTTCCGGTTAATTGTCACGAGCGTTCTGCCCAAAACGGAGAGGTTTGGACAGAACGCTGGCGAGAAATGAATGGTGTTGTGCAGCCCTGCGGGCCGCCTGGCTCCCCGTGGCCGAAGGGCCCTTTCTTGCTCAGGGCCTTTCGCGGCCACCCGGAAAAGGCGCCGAGGCGTCGCAGCCCACCTGGAAACTGCAGCGCAGGGGAGCGTTTTCCTGGAGCAGAGCTGAGGTTCAGGTCGGCTGGGCTTCCGACTCCGACATTTCAGACAGCTGGGGCGCCCAAGAGTGGGGCTGAGCTCAGTTGGAGAATGAAGGTTTCTCTCCCTCTGAGTCTTGTCTGAAGCGCCGAAAGGCACGGTTTGCACCGGTGTGGGAGGGGAGTCGTGGCGCGGGACTCAGGGTTCCCCAGTTGGAGGCCCCCAACGACATGACCCTGGAAACGGAAGGCTGAGGAAACAGGCGAGGGTTCATGTCCGGGGCTCGGGGCAGGCCTGATCCTCTCGGACAGGGTCAGGTAGTGGACCACCACAGGCTGAGGAGCAGGAGGTGTCACCCTCGCCTGAGCCTGACTCCCGGAGGGCTTCCTGGCGGGGTTTGGACGCGATGGCTCACGAGGCGGGCAAGGCCAAGGGGGCGGACCTGCATACATGCAGCGCCCAACACGTGTTCGCCGGGGGTTTTCCGGCCAATTCTCATGAGCTTTCTGCCCAAAACTGGATCGGTTTTGGCAGAATGCTTGTGGGAATAGGCCGGCGTTGGGCAGCCCTGTGGTCAGCACTGCTCCCCGTGGCCCAGGGCCATTTCTCACTCAGTGCCTTTCACGGCCACCCGGAAAATGAGCCGAGACTATGCAGCCCACCCGGGGGCCCCTGCGCAGGGGAGCTTTCCCAGAGAAGAGTTGAGGGACGGTTTGCGGCCGGAGGTCCGCCTCCGCCTTTTCGGGCGGCTGGGGCGCCCAAGGGTGGGGCTGACCTCAGTTGGGGAACGAAGGTTTCTCTTTCTCTGAGTCTTGTCCGAAGCGTCGAATCGCACGGTTTGCGCTGGGGTGGGGGGGGAGTCATGGCGTGGGAATCAGGGTTCCTCAGTTGTAGGCCCCCAACGACAAGACCCTGGAAACGGATGGCTGAGGAAGCAGGCGAGGGTTCGTGTCCGGGGCTTGGGGCAGGCCCGGCCCCAACGGACAGGTCTAGGTAAGGGACCACCACAGCCTGAGGAGCAGGAGGCCTCAGCCCTGCCAGAGCCTGACTCCCAGAGGGCATCCTGGCAGGGTTTGGATGCGACCGCTCATGAGGCCAGAGCAGGCCCAGGGGGTGGCCCTGCATACGTGCGGCTCCTGAGGAGAGATCACCAGGCATTTTCCTGCCAATTCTCATGAGCATTCAGCACAAACCAGGATCGGTTTGGGCAGACCGCTCGTGAGAATTGGCCAGCGTTGGGCAGCCCTGCGGACCATCCTGCTCCCGTGGCCCAGGGCCATTTTTCACTTGGGGCCTGTTGCGGCTGCTCAGAAAATGCGCTGAGATGACTCGGCCCACCTGGGGGTCCCGGTGCAGGGGAGCGTTCCCGGAGCAGAGTTGAGGGACGGGTTGCGGCTGGTTGTCCGCCTCCGACTTTTCTGGTGGCTGGGGCGCCCAACGGTGGGGCTGAACTCAGTTGGGGAATGAAGGTTTCTCTCCCTCTGGGTCTTGTCTGAAGCGCTGAAGGGCACGTTTTGCGCTGGGGTGGTAGGGGGAGTCGTGGGCGGGACTCATGGTTAACCAGTTGGATGCCACAAGCGACAAGACCCTGGAAACGGAAACAGAGGATGCAAGCAAGGTTTTGTGTTGGGTTCCCGGCGGGCCCAGCCCCAACGGACTTGGTCAGGTAGGGGACCACCAAAGGCTAAGGAGCAGGAGGCATCACCCTCGCCAGAGCCTGACTCCCAGAGGGCTACCTGGCGGGGTTCAGACGCGACCGCTCGTGAAGCCGGGCCTGGCCAGGGGTAGCCCTGCAGACGTGCGGTGCCTGAAGCGAGTTCACCGGGGGTTTTCTGGCCAATTCCCTTGAGCGTTCTGCCCATTACCGGGATCGGTTTGGGCAGAACACTAGTGAGAAATGGCAGGCGTTTGGCAGCTCTGCAAACTGCCCTGCTCCAAGGGGCCGAATGCCCTTTCTCAACCGCGGCCTGTCTCGGCCACCTGGAAAACCCTCCAAGACGACATGGCCCACCTGGGGGCCCCGGCGCAGTCGAGCATTCCTGGAGCAGAGTTGAGGGACGGGTTGTGGCTGGGCGTCCGCCTCCTACTTTTGGGCGGCTGGGGCGCCAATGTTGGGGCTGACCTCAGTTGGGGAACAAAGCTTTCTCTACCTCTGATGTTTGTCCAAAGCGCCGAAAGGCACGGTGTGCACTGGGGTGGGAGGGGAAGTCGTGGCGCAGGACTCAGGGATCCCCAGTTGGAGGCCCCGAGGGACAGGAACCTTGAAACGGAAGGCTTAGGAAGCAGGAGAGGGTTCGTGTCTGGGGCTCGGGATAGGCCCGGCCCCAACGGACAGCGCCAGGTAGGGGACCAACACAGACTGAGGAGCAGGAAGGGTTGCCCTTGCCAGAGCCTGTCTCCCAGAGGGCTTCCTGGCTGGGTTCGGACGCGACTGTTCACGAGGCCGGGCCAGGCCCAGGGGGTGCCCTGCAGACATGTGGCGCCCGAAGCGAGTTCACCGGATGTTTTCCGGCCAATTCTCACGAGCGTTCTGCCCAAACCAGGATATGTTTGGGCAGAATGCTTGTGAGAATTGGCCAGCATTCTGCAGCCCTGCGGACCACCACGCTCCCTGCGGCCGAGAGCCGTTTAAAGTTCTGGGCCTATCCTGGCCACCCGGAAAACACAACAAGATGACGAGGCCCACCCAGGAGACCCGGCGCAAGGTTGTGTTCTCGGATCAGAGTTGAGGGACGGGTTGCGGCCAGGCGTCCGCCTCTGACTTTTCGGGCGGATGGGGTGCCCAAAGGTGGGGCTGACCTCAGTTGGGGAACGAAGGTTTCTCTCCCTCTGAGTCTTGTCCAAAGCGCCAAAAGGCACGGTTTGCGCCAGGGTGGGAGGTGGATTCATGGCGCGGGACTCAGTGTTCCCCAAATGGTGGCCCTGAGAGAAATGACACTGGAAACGGAAAGCTGAAAAGCAGGTGAGTGTTCGTGTCTGGGGCTGGGGGCAGGCCCGGCCCCAACAGACAGGGACAGGTAGGGGAACACCACAGGCTGAGTAGCAGGAGGCGTCGCCCTTGCCAGAGCCTGATTCCCCAAGGGATTCCTGGCGGGGTTTGGACGTGACAGCTCGCAAGTCCAGGCAAGGCCCTGGAGGCGGCCCTGCAGACGTGTGGCGCCAGAAGTGAATTCACCAGGCGTTTTCCAGCCAATTCCCATGAGCGTTCTGCCCAAACTGGGATCGGTTTGGGCAGATCGCTCGTGAGAAATGGCCTGCGTTGGGCAGCCCTGCGGATTGCCCAGCTCCTCGTGGCCGAGGGCCCTTTCTCACTCGGGGCCTGTTGCTGCCACCCGGAAAACTTGCTGAGGCAACACGGCCTACCCGGAGACCCCAGCGCAGTGGAGTGTTCCTGCGGCAGATTTGATGGACTGTAGCGTCTGGGTGTCGGGCAACAACTTTTCGGGCGGCTGGGGCACCCAAGTGTGGGGCTGGGCTCATTTGGGGAACGAAGGTTTCTCCCTCTGAATCTTGTCCAAAGCGCCAAAAGGCATGTTTTGCGCCAGGGTGTGAGGGGGAGTCATGGCGCGACACTCAGGGTTCCCCAATTGGAGGCCCTGAGGGTTAGGACAGTGGAAACGGACGGCTGAAAAGCAGGTGAGTGTTCGTGTCCAGGGCAGGGGGCAGGCCCGGCCCAAATGGACAGTGACAGGTAGGGGAACACCACAGGCTGAGGAACTGGATGCGTCCCCCCGCCAGAGCCTAACTCCTGGAGAGATTCCTGGCGGGGTTCGGACAAGACCACTTGCGAGGCCGGGCCAGGCCAAGGGGGCGGCCCTGCAGAAGTATGGCACCCGACGCGAGTTCGCCAGGTGTTTTCTGGCCAAATATCTCTGATGTTCTGCCCAAACCGGGATTGGTTTGGGTAGAACACTCATAGTATTGGCCGGCATTGGATAGCCCTGTGGACCGCCTGTCTCCCCGTGGCCGAGGGCCCTTTCTCACTCAGGGCCTGTCACGGCCACCCAGAAAACTCGCGAGGTGACGCGGCCCATCTGGAGACCCTGGCGAAGTGGAGCGTTCCCAGAGCAGAGTTGATGGACGGGTTGTGGCCGGGTGGTGGGCAACAACTTTTCGGGCAACTGGGGCACCCAAGTGTGGGGTGAGCTCAGTTGGGGAACGAATGTTTCTCTCCCTCTGTGTCTTGTCTGAAGCACTGAAAGGCACGGTTTGAACAGGGGTGGGAAGGGGAGGCATGGCACGGGACTCAGGATTCCCCAGTTGGAGGCCCCAAACGACATGACCCTGGAAACGGAAGGCTGTGGAAGCAGGCGAAGGTTCGTGTTGGGGCTCAGTGCAGGCCCAGCCCCAACGGACAGGGACAGATAGGGGACCACCACAGTCTTAGGAGCAGGAGGCATTGCCCTCGCCAGAGCCTGATTCCCAGAGGGCTTCCTGGCGGGGTTCGGATGCGCCCGCTCGCGAGGCCAGGCCAGGAAAAGTGGGCAGCCCTGCAGACATGCGGTGCCTGAAGCGAGATCGCCGGGTGTTTTCCGGCCTATTCAAACATTCGTTCTACCAAAACTGGGATCGGTTTGGGCAGAATGCTCGTGAAAATTTGCCGGCGTTGGGCAACCCTGCGGACTGCCCTGCTCCCAGTGGCCCAGGGCCATTTCTCGCTCGGGGCCTGTCACGGTGACCCGGAAATCGCGCCGAGACGACGCGGCCCACCCTGGGGCTGAGGCACAGGGGATCGTTCCCGGAGCAGAGTTGAGGGATGGGTTGCAGTGGGGCGTCCGCCTCCCACTGTTCGGATGGCTGGGGCGCCCATGTGTGGGGCTGACCTTAATAGGGGAATAAATGTTTCTCTCCCTCTAAGTCTTGTCCAATATCGGTATCGGTTTGGGCAGAACGCTTGTGAGAATTGGCCGGTGTTGGGCGGCCCTGCGGACCGCCCTGCTCCAAGTGGCCGAATGCCCTTTCTCAATCAGGGCCTGTCTCGGCCACCCGGAAAACTTGCCGAGGCGACGCAGCCTATCTGGAGACCCCGGCGCAGTGGAGAATTCCCGCAGCAGAGTTGAGGAACGGGTAGCGGCCGGGTGTCGGGCAATGAATTTTTGGGCAGCTGGGGCACCCAAGTGTGGGGCTGAGCTCAGTTGGGGAACGAAGGTTTCTCTCCCTCTGATGTTTGTCCGAAGTGCCGAAAGGCACGGTTTGCACCGAGGTGGGAGGGGGAGTAATGGTGCAGGACTCAGGGATCCCCAGTTGGAGGCCCCGAGGGACAGGACCCTGGAAATGGGAAGCTGAGGAAGCAGGCTAGGGTTCGTGTCCGGGGCTTGTGGCAGGCCTGGCCCCAAAGGACCGGGCCAGGTAGTGGAACACCACAGGCTGAAGAGCAGGAGGTGTCGCACTTGCTGGAGCCTGACTCCTGGAGGGGTTCCTGGCGGGGTTCGGACGTGACCACTGGCGAGGCTGGGCCAGGCAAAGGGAGCGGCCCTGCAGACGTGAGACGCCCGAAGTGAGTTCGCCGGGCATTTTCTGGCCAATTCTCACGAGTGTTCTGCCCAAATCGGGATTGTTTTGGCCAGAACGCTCTTGAGAATTGGCTGGACTGCCCTGCTCCCCATGGCCGAAAGCCCTTTCTGAATTGGGGCCTGTTGCGGCCACCTGGAAAACGTGCCAAGATGACGAGGCCCACCCCGGGGCCCCGGTGCAGTCGAGCGTTCCCGGAGCAGAGTTGAGGGACGATTTGCAGCCGGGTGTCCGCCTCCGACTTTTCGGGCGGCTGGGGCGCCCAACGGTGGGGCTGACCTCAGTTGGGTAACAAAGTTTTCTCTTCCTCTGAATCTTCGAAGCCCAGAAAGGCATGGTTTATGCCGGTGTGGGAGGGGTATTCGTGGCGCGGGACTCAGTTTTCCCCACTTGGAGGACCCAAGGGACAGGACCCTGGAAAAGGAAGGCTGAGGAAGCAGGTGAGGGTTGGTGTCCGGGGCTCGGAGCAGGCCCGGGACAAACGGACAGGTCCAAGTAGGGGGCCATCACAGGCTGAGGAGCAGGAGGCGTCGCCCTCACAGGAGCCTGACTCCCGGAGGGCTTCCTGGCAGGGTTGGGCTGGACCACTGGTGAGCTGGGCCAGGCCCACGGGGCAGCCCTGCAGACGTGCGGCAACTGAAGCGAATTCGCCGGGTGTTTTCTGGCCAATTCTCACGAGCGTTCTGCCCAAACCAGGATCAGAACGCTCGTTAGAATTGGCTGGTGTCAGGTAGCACTGGGGACCTCCCTGTTCCCAGTGGCCGAGGGCTATTTCTCGCTCGGGGACTATCTCAGCCATCAGGAAATTGCGCTGAGACGATGCGGCCCAACCGGGGGCCCCGGAGCAGTGGAGATTTGCCGGAGTAAAGTTGAGGCTGGGGTTGTGGCCGGGCTTCTGGCTCCGACTTTTCCACCTGCTGAGGTGCCCCACGATGGGGCTGAAGTTATTTTGGGAAGGAATGTTCCTCTCGCTCTGAGGCTTATACGAAGCACCACAAGGCACTGTTTGCACCAGGGTGGTAAAGGGCGTTACGGCGCCGGCCTCAGGGTTCCCCAGTTGGAGGCCCCGAGTGTCAAGACCCTGGAAATGGAAAGGTGAAGAAGCTGGTGAGGCTTCGACCCTGGGCCCTGGGGCAGGCCATGGCCCATTGGATAGCACAATGGAGGGGACCGCCAGAGTCTGAGGGCCAGGAGGGGTCGGCCTCGCTGGCGCCTGACTCCCAGAGGATTTTTTGGCGGGGTTCGACGTGACCACATGGAATGCCAGGTCACCCCCGAGGGTGGCCCCGCAGACATGCGGCTCCCGAAGCGAGTTCGCCGGGCGTTTTACAGCAAATTCTCAGGAGTGTAATGCCCAAACTGGGATCGGTAGGACAGAATGCTCGTGAGAATTGGCCAGCATTGGGCAGCCCTGTGGACGGCCCTGTTCCCCGTGGCCGAGGGCACATTCTCGCTCAGAGACTGTCTCGGCAACCCGGAAAACGAGCGGAGACACGTCCCACCCCGGGGCTCTGGGGCACGGGAGCTTTGCAGAATAGAGTTGAGGCAGGGGATGTGGCCGGACTTCCGCCTCTGACATTTCGGGCGACAGGAGCACCCAAATATGGGGCTGACCTGATTTGGGGCACCAAGTTTTCTCCCGCTCTGAGGCTTGTCCAAAGCGCCGAAAGTCACCATTTGTGCCAGGGCAGTAGGGGTGTCGTGGCGACAGCCTCAGGCTTCCTCAGTTGGAGGCCCGAGTGTCAAGACACTGGAATCGGAAAGGTGAAGAATCTGGCGAGGCTTCAAGCCTGGGCCCAAGGGCAGGTCAGGGCCCATCAGATAGCGCCAGGGAGGGGACCGCCGGAGGCTGAGGTCCAGGAGACGTCGGCCTCGCCAGTGCTTGACTCCCAGAGCGTTTTGTGGCGGGCTTTGCTCTCGATCACATGCAATGCTGGGCCAGCCCCAGAGGGCAGCCCTGCAGACGTGCGTCATCCAAAGCGAGTTTGCCGTGCGTTTTCCAGCCAATTCTCATGGGCCTTCTGCCCAAACCAGGATCGATTTGGGCAGAACACTCGTGAGAATTGGCCAGCGTTGTGTAGCCCTGCGGACCGCCCTGTTCCCCAAGGCCAAGGGCCCTTACTCGCTCGGGGCCTGTCTAGGCGACCTGGAATACCTGCAGAGCCGATGCGGCCCAAGCGGTGTACCCCGGGCAGGGGAGCTTTGCCGGAGCAGATTTGAGGCAGGGGTTGTGGCTGGGCGTCCGCCTCCTACTTTTCAGGCGGCCGTGGAGCACTACGATGGGGCTGACCTCATTTGGGTTATGAAGGCTCAGGATAATTGGCCAGCGTTGTGTCGCCCTGTGGACCGCCCTCTTCCCCGTGGCCAAGGGCCCTTTCTCGCTCGGGGCCTATCTAGGCCACCCAGTAAATGCGCGGAGATGACTCGGCCCACCCGGTGTACCCAGGGAAGGGGAGCTTTGCTGGAGCAGATTTGAGGCAGGGGTTGTGGCTGGGTGTCCGCCTCCTACTTTTCAGGCGGCTGTGGCGTGCCACTATGGGCATGACCTCATTTGGGGCACGAAGGTTTCACTCGCTACAAGGCTCCTCTGAAGCACCAAAAGGCATCGTTTGTGACAGAGCAGTAGGGGGCGATGTGGCGCCAGCCACAGTCTTCCCCAGGTGGAGGCCCCGAGGGACTGGACCCTGGAAACTGAAAACTGAGCAAACAGGCGAGGCTTCGAGCCCTGTCCCCGGAGCAGGCCACGGCCCATCGGAGAGCAACAGGAAGGGACCGCCAGAGGCTGAGGTCCAGGAGGCATCGGCTTCATTGGCACCTGACTCCCAGAGGGCTTTCTGGCGGGATTCGGACGCGACCACTTCCGATGCCGGGCCAGTCCCAGGGTGCGGCCCTGCAGACGTGTGGCCACCGAAGCGAGTTCACCAGGCGTTTCCGGCCAATTCTCACGAGTGTATTGCCCAAACCAGGATCGGTTTGGGCAGAACGCTCGTGAGAATGGGTTGGTGTCATGCAGCCCTGTGGACCGCCATGTTCCCAGTGGCCAAGGGCTATTTCTCACTCGGGGCCTGACTCCGCCATCCAAAAATCACGATGAGGCGATGCGGCCCAGCTGGGGGCCCCAGAGCAGGGGAGCTTTGCCAGAGCATAGTTGAGGCTGGGGTTATGGCCGGGCTTCTGGCTCCGACTTTTCCGCCTGCTGAGGCGTACCACGATGGGGCTGAATTCATTTGGGGCAGGAAGGTTTCTCTCACTCTGAGGCTTATCCGAAGCGCTGAAAGGAACTGTTTGCACTGGGGCCGTGAAGGGTGTCATGGCGCCTGCCTCAGTGTTCCCCAGTTGGAGGCCCCGAGTGTCAAGACCCTGGAAATGGAAAGGTGAAGAAGCTGGCGAGGCTTCGACCCTGGGCCCCGGGGCAGGCCATGGCCCATTGGATAGCACGCGGGAGGGGACCGCCAGAGGCTGAGGGCTAGGAGGCATCGGCCTCGCCAGCGCCTGACTCCCAGAGGGTTTTTTGGCGGGGTTCGATGCAACCACATGCAATCCCGGGTCACTCCCGAGGTTGGCCCTGCAGACGTGCAGCGCCCAAAGCGAGTTCATTGGTTGTTTTACAGCAAATTCTCACGAGCTTACTGCTGAAACCGGGATCGGTTTGGACAGAACACTCGTGAGAATTGGACAGCGTTGGGCAGCCCTGCGGATGGCACTGTTCCTGTGGCCAAGGGCACTTTCTCTCTTGGAGCCTGTCTCAGCGACCCGGAAAAGGTGCTGAGACGATGCGGCCCACCCGGTGGCACCTGGGCATGGGAGCTTTGCCAGAGCAGAGTTGAGGCAGAGGTTGTGGCCGGGCGTCCGCTTCCGACATTTCAGGCGACTGGGGCGCCCCACGATGGGGCAGGAAGTTTTATCTCGCTCCGAGACTTCTCTGAAGCGCTGAAAGACACCCTTTGTGGCGAGCAGGTAGGGGCGTCTGGCGTTGGCCTCAGGTTTCCCCAGTTGGAGGCCCCGAGGGTCAAGACCCTGGAAATGGAAAGGTGAAGAAGCCAACGTGGCTTCGAGCCTAGGGCCCGGGGCAGGCCAGGGCCCATCAGATAGCGACAGGGAGGGGACCACCAGAGGCTGAGGGCCAGGAGACTTCGGCCTCGCTGATGCCTGACTCGCAGAAGGTTTTGTGGAGGGGTTCGGACTCAATCACATGCAATGCCGGGCCAGCCCCAGAGGGTGGCCCTGCAGACGTGTGGCACCTGAAGCGAGTTCACTGGGCGTTTTGCGCCCAATTCTCATGAGCGTTCTGCCCAAATCAGGATCGGTTTGGGCAGAACGCTCGTGAGAATTGGCCGGCGTTGTGTAGCCCTGCGGACCAGGCTGTTCCCCATGGCCGAGGGCACTTTCTCACTCGGAGACTGTCTCAGCGACCCGGAAAACGCTCCCAGATGACACGGCCCACCTGGTTGCCCTTGGGCATGGGACTTTTACTGAAGCAGTGTTGAGGCAGGTGTTGTGGCCGGGTGTCCACCTCCGACATTTCAGGCGACTGGGGCGCCCCACGATTGGGCTGACCTCATTTGGGGCACGAAGTTTTCTCTCACTCCGAGGCTTCTCCGAAGCATCAAAAGACACCCTTTGCGCTGGGGAGGTAAGGGCGTCGTGGCGCCGGCCTCAGGGTTCCGCAGGTGGAGGCCCTGAGTGTCAAGACCCTGGAAACGGAAAGGCGAAGAAGCTGGCAAGGCTTCAACCCTGGGCCCCGGGGCAGGCCATGGCCCATCGGATAGCACCAGGGAGGGGATCGCCAGAGGCTGAGGGCCAGGAGGCGTCGGACTTGCCGGTGCCTGACTCCCAGAGGGTTTTTTGGCGGTGTTCGACGGGACCACATGCAATGTCGGGCCAGCCCCAGAGGGCGGCCCTGCAGACGTGCGTCACTCAGAGTTCACCGGGTGTTTTCCGGCCAATTCTCAGGAGCGTTCTGCCGAAACTGGGATCAGTTTGGGCAGAATGCTTGTGACAATTGGCTGAAGTTGGACGGCCCTGTGGACCGCCCTGTTCCCCCGTGGCCGAGGGAACTTTCTCGCTCGTGGCATGTCTCGGCCACTCTGAAATCTTGCTGAGACGACGTGGCCCACCCGGGGGCCCCGGGGCACGGGAGCTTTGCCAGATCAGATTTCAGGCAGGGGTTGTGGCTGGGCGTCCGCCTCCTACTTTTCGGGCGGCTGTGGCGCGCCACAATGGGGCTGACCTCATTGGGGAACCAAGTTTTCTCTCACTCTAAGGCTTGTTCGAAGCACTGAAAGGCACCGTTTGCGCCAGGGCAGAAGGGGCATCGTGGCAACCGCTTCAGGCTTCCCACGTTTGAGGCCCCGAGTGTCAAGACCCTGGAATTGGAAATGTAAAGAAGCTGGCGAGGCTTCCAGCCTGGTTCCCAAGGCAGGCCAGGGCACATAGGAGAGCACCAGGAAGGGACCCCCGGAGGATGAGTTCCAGGAGGCATCGGCTTCATTGGCGCCTGACTCCCAGAGGGCTTTCTGGCGGGATTCGGACGCGACCACTTCCAATGCTGGACCAGGCACAGGGTGCAGCCCTGCAGCCGTGTGGCACCAGAAGCGAGTTCACCGGGTGTTTCCCGGCCAATTCTCACGAGTGTTCTGCCCAAACCAGGATCAGAACACACGTGAGAATTGGCCGGCGTCCGGCAGCCCTGTGGACCGCCCTGTTCCCAGTGGCCGAGGGCTCTTTCTCGCTCGGGGCCTGTCTCGGTCATCGGGAAATCGCCCTGAGAATGTGGCCCAACTGGGGGCCCCGGAGCAGGGGAGCATTGCTGGAGCATAGTTGAGGCTGGGGTTGTGGCCGGGCTTCTGGCTCCGACTTTTCCTCCTGCTGAGGCGCCCCACGATGGGGCTGAAGTCATCTGTGGCAGGAAGGTTTCTCTTGCTCTGAGGCTTGTCCTAAGTGCCAAAAGGCACTGTTTGCACTGGGGCGTAAAGGGCATCATGGCGCTGGCCTCAGGGTTCCCCAGTTGGAGGCCCTGAGGTTCAAGACCCTGGAAACGAAAGGTGAGGAAGCAGGCAAGTCTTTGAGCCTGGGCACCGGGGCAGGCCAGGGCCCATCAGATAGTGCCAGGGAGGGGACCACTGGAAGCTGAGGGCCAGGAGATGTCGGCCTCACTGGTGCCTAACTCGCAGAGTGTTTTGTGGCAGGGTTCGGAAGCGATCACATGCAATGCCGCGCCAGTTCTAGAGGGCAGCCCTGCAGACGTGCGTCACCCAAAGCGAGTTCCCTGGGGGTTTTCCGGCCAATTCTCACGAGCGTTCTGCCCAAACCAGGATCGGTTTTCTCAGAACACTCGAGAGACTCGGTCGGCATTCTGTAGTCCTGCGGACCGCCCTGTTCCCCATGGCCAAGGGCTCTTTTTCGCTCGGGGCCTGTCTAGGCCAGCCAGAAAACGTGCCGAGACGACATGGCCCACCCAGTGTACCCGGGGCAGGGGAGCTTTGCTGGAGCATATTTGAGGCAGGGGTTGTGGCTAGGCGTCCGCCTCCTTTTCGGGTGGCTGTGGCGCGCCACAATGGGGCTGACCTCATTTGGGGCATGAAGGCTTCTCTCACTCCAAGGCTTGTCGGAAGCTCGGAAAGGCATCATTTGCTACAGAGCAGTAGGGGGCGTCATGGCGCTGGACTCAGTGTTCCTAGGTTGAGACCCCTAGGGACAGGACTTTGGAAATGGAAAGCTGAGAAAGCAGGTGAAGCTTCGAGCCCTGTCCCCAGGGTAGGCCAGGGCCCATTGGAGAGTGCCACGGAATGGACCACCAGAGGATGAGGTCCAGGAGGCATCGGCTTCATCGGCGCCTGACTTCCAGAGTGCGTTCTGGCGGGATTTGGACTCGACCACTCCCGATGCCGGGCCAGGCCCAGGGTGTGGCCCTGCAGCCGTATGGCACCAGAAGCGAGTTCACCGGGTGTTTCCCGACCAATTCTCACCAGCATTCTGCCCAAACCGGGATCAGAACACTCGTGAGAATTGACCGTCGTCAGGCAGCCCTGCGGACGATCCTGTTCCCAGTGGCCGAGGGCTCTTTCTCGCTTGGGGCCTGTCTCGGCCATCAGGAAATCGCCCTGAGATGACGTGACCCAACCGGGGACCCAGATCAGGGGAGCTTTGCCGAGGCAGAGATGAGGCTGGTGTTGTGGCCGGGTTCTGGCTCTGAATTTTTCCGCCTGCTGAGGCGCCCGACGATGGGACTAAAGTCATTTGGGGCAGGAAAGTTTCTCTTGCTCTGAGTCTTGTCCAAAGTGCTGAAAGGCATCCTTTGCAACAGAGCATTAGGGGGCGCCGTGGCGCCCCGGGGCGAGTCGGAGGAGCCCCAGATGCTGCCTGCCTTCCCGAGACCACGCTTCCTCAGCAGCTGCTGCCGCCACCACGGGCTTCACCAAAGGGAGCAGCTGAGCCCCAGGAGCAGTGAGGCTAGCAGCCAGTAGCGCCTCCAGCGCCATCAGAGCTCGCTCCCTTGGGGGGAGCTGGGCGGCATATAGGTCCAGTGAGGAGGCAAGGGGGGCGCCCAAGCGAACGCCTGTGGGGGGAGGGGCAGGCAGGATGTACAGGAAGATCCTGAGGGGACTGTCGGGGCTGCTGCAGGGCTTCACGGTGGATGTGGGAAGGCACCAGCCTGCGGACCCAGCCCTGCATCTGCCTCTTGCCTTAGCAGGGTGCCTGTTTACCTCTCTCTCTCTCTGCCTGCCTCTCTCTACCTACTTCTCATCTCTGTCTGTCAAAGAAAGAAATAAAATCTTAAATAATAAAACAACCCTCAATACTCTTGTCCTTCATTAGGAACTCATGCGTCAACATCTTAGTTTTACGTATTGAATTGAAGGAATTGGTTGATTGATTGTCGGATTTGACAGAAAGGGAGAAACAGTGAGAGATGGATCCCAAGTAGAGAGGAGGGAGTCCAAGCAGGGCAAGTGGCAGAGGGAGAAGCAGGCTTCCTGCTAAGCAGAGAGCCCCAGGCAGGGCTTGATCCCAAGACCCTGGCATCAGGACCCTAGCAGAAAGCAGATGCTTCACAATGAAGCCAACCAGGTGCCCGACTCCATGATTCAATCAGGTGTTCACTATTCAATCCGTTGGTGGAAGCAACCCTTTTTTGGGTCGGCCTTCTCTGTGTTAACACAAACACCTTGTGTTTTCCTTTGCTCTTCTGTGATCTCTGAGGATGGGAGGAATCTTTTCATGTGTTTCTTGGCTGATGGTTTTCTCCTTGGCCTATTTCTGTTCCAGGATTTTCATTGTTTTGAAGTTACCTACCTTTCTTTCTTGATTCCTAGTTATCCTATCTAGATTTGTATACAGTTCCTTAGCTGGTATGTCCATAGAGCCTTTCCTAGGGTTGGTCTTGTCCTTTGGTGGGCAGGTTGTTTTGTTTGGAATCTTGGAATGAGTAGAGTCCAACTTCCCAACCTTTCTTGGGCTTCCCGTGTTTGGTGTCCTGTTCCACTCATCTCTGCCCCCTCCCCAAGATCCTAAAAGTGGTTTCCTATCGTATCTTCCAGACAACTTCTGATGTCCTCTTTCATATTGAGGCTCCATCAGTCTGGAATAGCGTCTGAGGCTCTTAGGTTCCATGTGCATATTCACGTCCTTGAGCACCGCCTTGTCAAAGTCTGCCCTTTTCTGTTTGTCTGTGGACTCCGGTCATGTCAAGAGTCCTTTGGTAATCAATCCTATCCCATCAAATTCTCCTCTCACTCTCTTTCTCCCTCACTCTTGCTCTCGCTTCTTTCTCCAGATTTGCTGGGGGATGACGAGTCCTTTACATGTCCATGCAAAGAGAAGAATTGGCTTATCCACATACACAGGCACTTGCCAGCTGGGAAACTGGGACTGCATTGTATCTCTCCATCAAGGTGGGGTCAATGGGAAACTTTTCAATACTGATCATCGAATCCATGAACCTGTTCTCTTAACCTAGGTAACATATTAACCTACTGGACATCCCATTGATTTAGATCCTAAATTCCCCTGAGTCATCTTGGATGGTTTTCTGAGTGGAGACTTGCTGGGTAGAGACCGTATAAAGTCTTTGGGTAGATGAAGTCCTCGTTTTGGTGCTCTCATCAATAGGATTTTCAACCTTTGTTCGTAGGTCACAGAATGAGTTTTTCTGAATTTTTAACTTCTATCCGATGACTTTGAGGAATTCCCTTCCTGATTCTAAGACTTTGTACATTCTCTTAGAATATCTTTCTATACAAATTTCACTCGTTTTTTCCAGCTGTTATACCTTCAATGTTTCCTCCATCACTTCTTCTACTCGCTAGGACATCCCCTTCTAGGTTGGTAGAAGAGTTGTTCCATTTTAGGTATTCAATACTACCGAAGGTTGCTTCTGCCTTGGTGAGCTGATTCTGTATCTCGTAGAAGCAGCACATCATTAGGTGTGTATGTGTGTACTGATGCAATCTAATCAATTTAATCTTTTCATGAGAGTATAGACACCATGACATTTCATGAAATGACTGAGCCCCTCAGTTTGTGTCCATTGACTTGCATTTTGTTTGTTTCATCCCTTTTTCGATTCCTTTTTAAAAATACATTTTTTCTTTAAATGTATTTAATTTTAAATTGTAAATTTAAATTAAATGTATTTAATTTAAATTAATTTAAATTAAATTTAATTTTTTTCTTTTAAATGCTGATAAATGCAGCAGCTCGGACAGTCCTGCAGCAGCTCAGACAGTCCTGTGGGGATCTCCAGGCACATCCTGCATGCCCCCCGCCGCCCCCCCCCCCGCCGGCTCCTGGGCACCGCTCTGGCCTCCTCTCTGGACCCATCTGCAGCCCAGCTCCCCCAAGGGAGCAAGCTCAGAGGGCGCTGGAGGCGCTACTCGCTGCTAGCGCCATGGCTCCCGGGACTCAGGTGCTCCCTGTAGCAGCTCTGGCGGCGGCAGCGGCTGAGGGAGCTGTGGCCCTGGGAGGGCGGGCAGCATCTTGGGTTCCTCCCACTGGCCCCGGGCCGGTCGCTTCTCTCCCTACCCCTCCCACTCTCAAACCTTGTTCATTTCTGTGAAGGGTTTTCATTGTTTGTTTTAGGGAAAGAGCACACATGAGTGGGGGAGGTGGGAAGGGCAGGACCAAGAGAGAGTCCTAGTGGACTCTGCCCTGAGCCCAGAGCTTGCCTCAGGGCTCAATCTCAAGAGCCTGAGATCACCACCTGAGCCAGAACCAAGAATTGGGCACTTCCCTGAGGGTGCCGCCCAGGTGCCCCTCAGCTGTTGTTGACCAATTTCTGGAGACTGGCGCCTGCTTGGCTCCGTTGTGTGAGTGACTGCCTTGGGCTCAGGTCACGACCCCAGACTTGCAGGATCTCGTCCTGCCTCGGGCTCCCAGCTCCTTGGGGAGTCTGCTTCTCCCTCTGACCTTCTCCTCTCTCGTGCTCTCTCTCACTCATTCTCTCTCAAATCGAGAAAGAAAATCTTTCCAAGAAATTTCTTGAGCCTTGTTTTATGGGCTTGAATGGGGTTGATCTCAATCATGACTTTTCTCATCGGATGCAGACAACTTGACCATGGCCATATCTTTCTAAAGGGATCCTTTGTTCTTCGGAAATGTCTCCTTTCTCTGTTCATCCTACCGGCTGTCTTTCTATGGTCTCTTGTCAAGACCTAGCAAAATCAGCCTTTGAGGATTCCTTTGGGTAGGGTCTAGCCCTTTTCATCATTTTTCTTTTCCCAAAATCTAGACTCTCCTCTACATCCTTCTATGTATACTTTATTTTTCACTGACATGTTTCGGTCTTTTCTTTCAATAGCATTTTGGTCGTTCATTCTGAAGGTCCTTGTTGAAAGAAAGGTTGAAGTTGAAGTCTACTCCCCGGCTCATCGTGTTTTCTTTGTCCCGTCTCTTCCTCCTTCCCTTTAAACTACCTTCCTTTCGATGACCTGAGTCATTTGGAGGCTGCTCTCTGCTTTCTATTATTGGCTGTCACACGGGCAGGGAGGTATTCGTAGGTCATTCTGACTCTTTCTCAAATTGTACTCCCATTTGCGGAAAGAATGTGTAGAGGAAGATTTCGTGGAGGGATCATTTCATCCCGCTCCTAACTCATGATCCTTACCGGGTTCTAGTGAATATTCTGACAAAGCCAAAAGAACTCTTCCCTCTGGCTGGTTGGAACTCCAATGACCTCGAGCCTTGTATGAGTCTTGGCATCCATCTGCTTCAGTTGCCTTGACACTTGGATAGAACCTGGGGCCTTTTCTTAGGCACACACTGCTTCCTATTGAGCACGGACTCAAGAGGACTCCAGTGTGGATTTCCAAGAGCTTGTTGTCTACTTGACTTCCTTCTTTCTGGAACCCATGGCCCTTACATCACTCTAGCCTTCCTGAAATCCAATCTCTCTTTCCTCACAGCAGTGAGACTCCCATCTTTTCCTTGGAAACTCCTGCCTACCCCCACCATCCAGAACTCCTCCAGGTGAAAAGCAGAGTGAATCCTGGCGCTCAGTTTGGTTTTTTGTTTGTTTGTTTGTTTGTTTGTTTGTTTTTTGGCTTGTTTTCCTTATCACAGGGATCACAAATGTGGGTTCCTTTTCAATGTTTTAAAGAGTTAGATATATATATATATATATATATATATATATATATGGAGCGATATAGATATCTATGTAGAGATATCTATATAGATATCTCTATATATGGATAGATATATATTTTTTTCTTTTCCAATTCCCCCTGGGTTTCTGGTTGGTTTCTTTTCCTCTAAGAAGGTTTGTATTGTTTTCTAGGGGTGGTCTTACAAAATACCACAAGCCTTGTGGCTGAAACAACAGAAGTGGACACTGTCACAGTTATCGAGGCTACAAGGTTGGTAGGCAATGTTCCTTTTGTAGGTATTGAGGAAGGATTTGTTCCAGGCCCCTCTCCCAGTTTGAAGTATTGCCCTGGCTTTGGATTTCTTCACATGGCCTTCTCCCTCAGTGACTATCTGTGTATCCCCATTTTCCCCTCTTAGAAGGACACAAGTCCTCCTGAATTCGGGGCCCAGTCTATTCTAATATGACCTTTTCCTAGCTAGTTACATCTCCAGGAACCCTATTTCCAAATAATGTCACGCTACCAGGCGCTGGGGTTTAGGACTGGGATGGTTTATATGCACACAAAGACACACACACACGCGTGCGCACAACCACACACCCACACCCACACCCACACACCGACATATAGCTCGACTATATATTTTCTTTTTTAATTTTTATTTTTTTGCTTAATACAACATTTTTGTTCAGGATCTCGGTCTTCCTTGCCTTCCTCACAAGGTTATTCGCATGCTTTTTGTGCCTCCTGAACAATTCGACCCACTCTACCTCCTCAATCTCCATGAAAGTGATTGTTACCAGAAGTCGTCTGCCATTTTTCTTTTAAAAAAACAGTTGGCATCTTGTTGGAGCTGACAGCTTTTTTGGTATTGAGTATCTGTTTATAGGCTGATGAAGGTGACTTTCGTGCTCCTCTTTCCTTCTGAATTGGTTGCTTTTTGGGCAGGTAAATTCCCTAGTCCTTGAAATGAAGGACCTATAAAAGCGAAATGATTCTTCTTTGTAAGTCTACATCCCTTTTTCTCATTTTGTATGTACTTTAAGTGACCAGAGATTTGGGGGCTGACAGCATTTACCAGCATTTAAAAGAAAAAAATGTAACTGAAATTTAAATTAATTTAAATTTCATACATTTCACTTAATTTTAAAATGTAAAATTGAAAATTTTAATCAAATACTTTTAAAGAAAACAAAGGTATTTTTAAAAAGGGATCTAAAAAGGGATGAAGCCAACAAATTGCCAGACAGCGCACAACTCTGCAGGAGCTCAGTCATTTCATGAAATGTCAAATGTTTCTATGCTCTAGTGAAAAGATGATATTGGTTAGATTGCATCAATACCCACATACACACATAATGATGTGCTGCTTCTACGAGTGACAGAATCAGCTCACCAAGGCAGGAACAAAAGTCGCTATTATTGAACCCCTAAAATGGAACAACTCTCGGGCCAACCTAGAAGGGGACGTCCTAGCGAGTATAAGAAGTGATGGAGGAAACATTGAAGGTATAACAGCTGGAAAAAAATGAGTGAAATTTGTATAGAAAGATATTCTAAGAGAATGGACAAAGTATTAGAATCAGGAAGTGAATTACTCAAAGTCATCGGATATAAGTTAACAATTCAGAAAAATTCATTGGAATTCTGTGACATACGAACAAAGGTTGAAAATCCTATTGATGAGAGCACCCAAACGAGGACTTCATCTATCCCAAGACTTTATACAGTCTCTATCTAGCAAGTCTCCACCCAGAAAACCATCAAAGATGACTCAGGGGAATTTAGGATCTAAATCAATGGGATGTCCAATATGTTAATATGTTACCTGGGTTAATAGAACAGGTTCATAGATTGGATGATCGGTATTGTAAAGTTTCAATTGACCCCACCTTGATGGAGAGATTCAATGCAATGCCCGTTTCCTAGCTAGCAAGTGCCTGTGTACGTGGAGAAGCCAATTCTTCTATTTCCAGGGAAATGACAAGGACTCGTCATTCCCCAGCAAATCTGAAAGAAAGAAGCGAGAGCAAGAGCGAGGGAGAAAGAGAGTGAGAGGAGAATCTGACGGGATAGGACTTATTACAAAAGGACTCTTGAAATGACCAGAGACAACAGACAAACAGAAAAAGGCAGACTTTGACAAAGTGGTGCTAAACGACGTGAATATCCGCATGGAACACAAGAGCCTTGTTATGCCCCAATAATCGGTTCGTGGTTAAAGGAGCGAGACTGATACAAAGCGAAGGTCAAGCAAAGCTTTATTTCTTGCCAAGCATCAAGAAACTTAGCGAACGTTCGGGGCCGCACCTCTTACAAGAGAGGGCGACCCTTCTCTGTTTCACAGTCTAGCCTTTAAAGGCAAAGGCCATGCGGTTCGGCCTGGCACAGGTGGCCAATGAGATTGTAACACACACAGGAAACTCCACAGTGATGCTAGGCGACCAATTGAGTTACAATTTACCCCAGTAGACATTGGAACCAGCCTATTACACCTTGATTGGGATTGGAGCCCAAAAGGCTCCCAGAGGTCGGGACCCATACTCCTTGATAACCAGGGAGACAGTATGCATCCGCCCAATGATCGGATGTCTCCACCTGGCCTGACCCACCTTTGTATCTGGGCTTTGTTACCTGAAGCTGGTTTCCGGGACTTGTCTCCAAGTAAATCCCCTGAGGGAAGGGGAGCAGGGACATTTTCTAAATAGGTCCTTACACGCCTAAAACGCTACTCGAGACTGATGTCGCCTAAATACAAAAGAAGACATCAGAGTTTTCCGGAAGATACAATAGGAAAACATTTTTAGATCTGGGGGAGGTGGTAGAGATGACTGGAACAGGACATCAAACACGGGAAGCACAAGAAAGTTTGGGAAGTTGGACTCTACTCATTCAAAGTTTAAAAACAAAAAATCTTGCCCACCAAATGATGAGGCTAACACTATGAAAAGCTCTATCGAGATACCAGCTAAGGAACTGTATACCAATCTAGATAGGATAACTCGGAATCAAGACAGAAAGGTAGGTAACTTCAAAACAATGAAAATCCTTGAACAGAAATATCCCAAGGAGAAAACCTTCAGCCAATAAACACATGAAAAGATTCCTAACATCCTCAGTGATCACAAAAGAGCAAAGGAAAACACAATGTGTTAGTGTTACCACAGAGAAGGCTGACCCAAAAAAGTATTGCTTCATCCAATGGATTGGAATAGTGTACAAGTGATTTAATCATAGAGTTGGGCACCTGAGTGGCTTCTTTGTGAAGCATCTGCTTTCTGCTGGGGTCCTGATGTGAGGGTCTTGGGATCACGCTCTAGGTCTAGGGCTCTCTGCTCAGGAAGCCTCCTCCCTCTCCCACTTGCCCTGCTTGTACTGCCACCTCTCTACTTGGGCTCCCTCTCCCACTCTCTCTCTCCTTCTGTCAATCAGTGAAAAACATTTAATAATGGAGTGGGGAACCTGGTGGCTCCATTGTGAAGCATCTGCTTTCTGCTTGGGTCCTGATGCCAGGGTCTTGTGATCAAGTCCTGCTTGGAGCTCTCTGCTCGGCAGGAAGTCTGTTTCTCCCTCTCCCACTTCCCCTGCTTGTGCGCCTTCTCTACTTGTGCTCCATCTCTCTGCCTGTCTCTTTGGCTGCTTGTGATCTCTGCCAAATAAATAAGTAAAATGTTTTAAAAAAATAAAAAATCAATAAATAAAACAGATGAACTCGGGTAAGACAAAAGTTTAATAATTATTGTATAACTCCAAGGTAGGGAGTAACCCCTTGATATGGCCAAAGCCATCACCTTAAATACAATCTGTAGCTCAAGACAAAGGAAAATTTTGCGGGGAGGGAGTCAGTTATAGAGGTGACTAGGAAAAGACCAGTAAACAAGGCTGAAGTTGTTATGCATATTGAGATTTCTGGACTGTTGAGTCCTTCCCCTTTTCCTGGCACAAGGCAGGAGACACTCTTACAAACAGAGGTTTCCCTCATTAATATAAATGTCTCTTATAAAAGGATACCTTCTACTCAATTTTCAGATCTTCTTTTGTGTCTGAATTTTCTTAAAAATACCCAGCTTAAAATAATTGCCAGGACAAAAAGGCATGTTTTGAGGTGGCAGATTCAAACGGATGAAGAAATAAAATTGTTATTAGAATTAGTTCATTTTCTACATAAGCCTTTGACAATATGGACATAAAACTGCCTTTATCTAATCCTTAGTGAAGTTTTTCTGCTGCTAATAGAAGAGCACATCAACAGCTATTGCTTTTGTGTGTTTGTTGTTTTGTGCACAGGGAAATTTAACGTGTGTGTTTGTTGTTTTGTGCACAGGGAAATTTAACGTGAGTGAGGGTTTAACGTGAGTGAAAATCATTTAGAAGAGTTATTTGACCTCAATGAAAATGTACGCATATCAGTGATCTAATAACAATCTTTTGCAACTGCTAATGATAAGTCATCATCTTTGGAAGCAACTGGTGATGTAAATTTACCAGAAAGAGAACTCCAATATGGAAAAAATAGAGCCCCAATTAGGACAGTTACCCAAGAAACAGGATCTTCAGGAGAAAGAAAGTGTTGCCGAGAATGAACAGTCTTTACAGGATAATATGCTTTTCTACATCTTGGAAAAGCTAAAAAAAAAAAAAAATGTAGGTGAGCATATAGATAGAAATCCTACGTTTTAACATCAAAATCTGGAGGGTAGGAGCACTGATTGATATCTCAAGGACAAGATGGTTTTCTTTTAGGCTACTCATTCACAAAGCAGATGTATACTGAATGAGTGGTGGGCCATAAATCAAACTTGCGGTTTGAGGAAAGTTTATATATAGTCATGCTGACTTAGATAGAAGTCTAAAATGACTTCCTTAGAGAGATTTTCTTTCATCACAATCTTAAAAAAAAAAAAACTACTTTCGGGGGACTGGCTCAGTTGGAAGAGCATACACCTCTTGATTTGCAGGTCAGGAGTCTGAGCCGCATATTGGGTGTAACGATTACTTACATACTCCCTTACACAAATGCAAAATAAGTAAATACACACATGGGTACACAGAAAAAAAACCCTCAAAGAACACTTCTGCTTTCTTTTGAACTGGTTACTGTTGTTTCTTCAGCAAAATTGTCTGAATTTTCATGTGGTCCATGACATTGCTGAACCCCATGGTAGATAGTAAATGGCATCAAATTGTTGTACAAATGAAATATTCACCATCAACTTGCTTTAGGAACAGAAATTACCTATTCACTTTTCCACTAAAGATGAATTTCTTCCATTTTAGCTCATTGCTCCTAAAAATAATTTTTTGCAAAGTTTAAAGAAGAAATATATTCCCAGACAAAACAACTAGTTGCACGTTTAAACGATATAATATATGGTCAAGCCACTCCAGCAAACATGCAATTTATTCTTTATATGCTGTGTGGCAGCCTCAATTTCATGCTTTCTTCATGCACAACCCATTGGTAATTCTCAAGTGCCTCACTATCTCCACCTACTGGTCACTTGGTGTATATTATTGCATGCTGCAGCCTATGGAAAGAACCCTATCAGTATTTACTGGCTGCTTTAGACCAACAAATAACCTGCCACCAGGATATGAATGTGTAAGCGGTCCTATCCCTTGTATCTGAGTGTAATTTGTCTTTCAATGATCCCTCTGCACACTGTCTTTGACAGAAAACTGACAGTTTTATTTTACTCAAAAAAGGATGAACAAAGGAAGGACAGGGTAAGGCTTGTCTTCTTCCAGATTTAACGTTGGTTAAGTAAAACCACTGCTCACTATGCATACATCTTCTTATACTCCGTGAGTTAAAAGCATGACCGAAGTTTGAGGTCTCTCAAACCAGTCTCACTTATGTTAACTCAATTATCACTCATTATAAATAAAGAGTAAAAAAAAAAAAAAAACTAAGACCATTATCAGAGGAGACAGGATGCTGAGACAAACAGAATGAACCAATACATATGGTTACCCTGTGGGTGAGAATCTAGTTGTCTATGCCTTTAGTAGTGTTGTTGTTGACTTAGTGGATAAAAGTATGGGGCAGAACTGATTCCCAGTTCATCAGCTGCCTGGATGTCTAGCTGAATGCTGTAACAACAGAATATTTGCACTGGTCTTGAGTTTTGTTTTGTTGTTGTTTTCAAACAAGTGTTATTAACTGAACAACCAAAAAACAGGAGCAAGTTGGGATTTCATCAAACCTACAGGACTGACTATAGTGGGGCTACTTACCAATAAATGTTGGATTGTGTTAGATATTTCATTTAGAGACTTGATTTATTTTTATCATTATTATTATTTACTTTTTATTTTAATTACCGTATAGTTAACACACAGTGTTACATTAGTTTCAAGTGTACCGTATAGTGACTCAACACTCGAGACTTGGTTTCCTATGTCAGTTGAGTGGGGTGAGTGGAACCTCACCAAATATAACTCACTAATGTTTAACTTCTGACTGGAGAGCTTCACTCCACTATCTCACATACTTTAAGATATATTTTATTAGAGTTGCCTTCCTTCCAAAATTCTGTAGTGTATTTAATATCCATTATAATTTATAATTATTTTTATAGAAAAACACTGAAATTTCTAACTCCATACAGAACAAAAGGCCATAATGGTTTGTAGTCTTAAAAATGTGTTTCTAGGTTTTATCATATGAAGGTATAGAGTGGACATTAAAGACAAAACAATTTCTTTCAAACCAAAAAGACAGTTGATGATTTTATTTTTTTGAAGTGTGTGTGTGCATATATATATATATTTCAGAGAGAGAGAGAGAGAGAGTATGAGTGGGGAGGAGCAGAGGGAGAGGGAGAAGCCCACTCTGCACTAAGTACAGAGCACAACATGGGGTTCAATCCCACAACCCTGAGATCAGGACCTCACCTGGACCAAAATCAAGAGATAGATGTTCAATGAACTGAGCCACCCAGGAATCCCTTAAATAAAAAAAATTTTTGAATGATAAATACAAGTACAGAAATATCCAGTCAGATATTTAGAAGTAGTTCTGAAGACAAGGAGTAAACAAATAACATGAAAACATATATGTGAATGTCATGAAACATACTTTTATTTAAACTTAGATTTTTCCATTTTGTAAAATTTGAAACAAATGCACTAGAAGAAATAACGAGGAGATATTAAGAAAGATTAAAAAAGAAATATGTTTCAATATTGCATATATAACTATTAGAAAGTTGTTTCAATATCTTTCTTCCATGAACATATTTTCCAGTCCTGGAATTCAAATTATTTCTAAACCATAGAAGGTTACAATAGAAGTCAAATTTATAAGCTAATGATAAGGACAGACATCAATAGATAGCATGGATCTTGACATAGTTGGTATTGTGCTAAATTTCTAGACATAGTAGGTATTATGTTCCAATATAAGATTATTAGAAGCCAGATCCACAGGTTGGTTGGTAGAAAGCAGACTGGCAGCTTCTAGAAGAGTAGTAGAGTGGACGGTAAAAGCTGGATCTATAACCCAGGGATGAAAAGGCACTGGGACCACAGCCCACTGACTGGAAACCAGCCAATCCAAAGCGCAGAGAGGGAGAGCCACAACCAAAAGATTGAAAGCCACTGGAGCCAAAGCCCAGAGACCCTGTATAAGTTGTCTGGCAGGGATTGAAGAGCATGGAGGTCCTCGAGGGGTAGCAGGATGTCTGGCAAGGTCTGGACACCAGATAGGACATCCAGCAGCTGCTGGGCTCACAGAAGGTCTCTCTCTCTCTTTTTTTAATTTCTTTTCAGCATAACAGAATTCATTGTTTTTGCACCACACCCAGTGCTCCATGCAATAAGTGTGCCCTCCTTAATACCCACCACCTGGCTCCCCCAACCTCCTACCCTCCGCCCCTTCAAAACCCTCAGATTGTTTTTCAGAGTCCATAATCTCTCATGGTGCACCTCCCCTTCCAATTTCCCTCAACTCCCATCTCCATCTCCCTATGTCATACTCCCTATGAACATACTTATAGTAAAAAGAAGTCGTTTGTCTGAAATTGAAATGTAACTGGCACTCTGTATTTTCATTTGAACAATATGATATCCCTTTCAATCTGGTCTCTCATATGGTGTTTTCCTGCTTGAAGAATGTTTCAGAATGTGTGTCAAAATAGGCAACTGAAACTCAACATGCTTTGACTATAGATTATTCTCTCACATGTTACCCTTTCTGCCCCCAGACCTTCCATTCCAGCATTTCTATGACCTGTTACTCCAAGATTGAAAAATCAGTAATGAAAGTAATTCTCAATTTCTCTCTTCTCTTCATTCATTGATTATTAATTCTCCTTAATTCTGCCATTTAAATCTTACAGAAAGAAGGGGTGCCTGGGTGGCACAGTCAGTTAAGTGTCAACTCTTGGTGTTGACTCAGGTTGTGATCTCAGATGGTGGGATCAAGCCCCACCTGGGGGCTCACTCGGAGTCTGCTTATGATTCTCTATTTCCCTCTCCTTGTGCCCCCTTCCTGCCGTGTATGCATGCCTGCTCTCTCTCTCTTTTTCACAAATAAATTAATTTAAAAAATAAAATAAAATAGATCTCACTTGAAGAGATCCCATCTTTTTCATCACCAGTTCTCCTTCCCTCTTTCAAGTCTTTCCATATCTTCATCCCAGTTTTCTCTCTTAAGTGTCATCCTAACTCCTCTTTTATCCTGTTCACATCTTAAGGTTCTTCTTCATGGCCATCTTATTGGTTAGAAACCCAAATTTTGAAGTCAGACTGCTTGAGTACCAATATCAATGTTGACTAACTCCAAGACCTTGGGCAATTTATTTTATTTCATTAAGTCTCACTTTTATTATTTGCATATTGAAGATGATGTCATTGTTTTCCTTATAATGTGAAGAGGATTAAGTGAGCTAAGGTTCATAAAGCACAAAAGAATGGCCAGACACAGAATAAACAATATTAACTATTATTATTACCTTAATGCTTTTATCTCCTTAAAATACCTCCCTCCCCCCATATTTCACTCCATAGAAATACCTCCTTAAAAACTACCCTTATGTCTCAATGGGTTAAGTCTCTGCCTTTGGCTCAGGTCATGATCCTGGGGTCCTGGGATTGAGTCCCTCATTGGGCTCTCTGCTCAGTGGGGAGTCTGCCTCACCCCTGTCTCTCTGCCTGCCTCTCTGCCTACTTGTGATCTCTCTCTCTGTCAGATAAAGAAATAAAATCTTAAAAACAAAACAAAACAACAACAACAAAAAACTACCCTTATGTCATGGTACAGAGGGGGAAATAACCTATCCTCAATGTTATTCTTTTCACCTACTTTCTTTTTCCACAACAAACTATTATACTAAGTGATGTTTGCTTATCTTTCTCTCCTTCTCAATAGTGAGCTTTTCTATTGAAATTTGAATTCACTCAGCTTTAATACATCTGTACTGAAATTCATTACAGACTCATGTAGTGAAATGTCTTACTTTCTTATTTCACTCCTGGCTATAATACTAGATGGTTATTAAACTTGATATGATCCTGTTGTAAGTTGAGTTTCTTTCATGCTATGTTTTTTATGTTGAAATGATAACTGAAATAATTTGCTAAAAATTTTTTTAAAGATTTTATTTATTTGTTAGAGAGAGAGAGAGAGCATGTGGGAGCACAGGCAGACAGAGTGTCAGGCAGAGGCAGAGGGAGAAGCAGGCTCCGTGCTGAGTAAGGAGCCTGGTGTGGGACTCGATCCCAGGACTCTGGGATCATGACCTGAGCCGAAGGGAGCTGCTTAACCAACTGAGCCACCCAGGTGTCCCCGCTAAAAATTTTTAAATAGCCCATATAGAACACTGGATTGCTTCTGAGCTGACAGGAAATGCACAAGGCAAGTGCAATAAATTATTAGAAACTTCATTCCAACCTCCATTTGTACCATATGAAGAGACCCAAACACAAATTCTCCCCACCAGACTACTCCAAGTCTCTGTTCAAGGGTCCCAGGGTAGTGCTATTAAATTAGCAAGGAAGTAATTAAAGGAAAGATACCAGGCCAGTATCATTGTCTTCACTGTGTACTTTTCTTCCAGAAGTAAGACTGTGAAGAAAAAGACAATTTATCTGAATTGGTTCTTCATTGAAAGAGATGGAAATTTTTTTAAAAAAGAGAAACTTTGAGAATGTGGGTAATTCAAATAACCTGTTGGTAAGTGGGGGGATGAACTTGACAGGGTATACAGGACCCAAGGATGTAAAGACTGCTAGAATAGTGACCAAGCTAACACTACAGTAACAGTTTTGTTATGATACAACTTTTTCCGTTACTGTCACAGCTGCTTTTAGCCACTACTGGACACCACAACTCTGAATGAATTTTGAATTATTCTTTTGTCTTTTCATCACTTCGTCTAAGATCAAAGACAAAGTGACATCCTAATTCTTAATTCATGGATCCAATGATATCACTACTAGGAATAATAAAAGGAATTGTTCAGTCCTCCTCAGGGTCTGTCTGTATTGGGAATTACAACATTTCCTCATTCTGAAACAAAGCTTAGCTCCTGAAGAGCTCCCTCCCCCTCCAAAAAAAGTGACATCAATGACACAGAGCTGAAATTAATCTACATTAGATGTGTTCTTCCATACCAGATTCAGCCCAGAAAATATGTACATGGTCCTCTTAGCTAAGTGATATGGTAAGCTATTTGATCTCTCAATCTTACCTCCTGTGATGGTTTGTTTTATGTGTCAGTTTGACTGGGCTATGGTACTCAGTTGATTTATCAAACAGTAATCTAGGTGTTACTGTTTTTGGGTGCTGGTCTTAGCCTACCAATAACCAATGTTGTGGTTGGGCTAGCCTTGTAGTTCTTATTAAGATGGAAAGATACCCTTCAGCAATAACCATGGTGAAACTTAAAGAAAATGAAACTATATTACTTGTAAGATCTAAAAGTTACACAGCACAACTGGGACCACACAATGAGGTCATTGGAGGGGGAGAGAAAGAGAGAAAGCATGCGAGAGAGAGAGAGACAGACAGACACACAGACAGACACACACACACACACACAGAATGGACCTGGGCTTCTGCTTTTATTTGCTGTTGGTGAACTTAAAACATGAGAGGGAATTTAAAGCCAGGAAAAAACAAATGGCCAAATGGGCAGTTACTGTAATTAAGTAATATCCCTAAAACCAAGAAGCCTTAGTGTGGGAAGGTGGCCTGGCTCTTTATTCAGTGTGTGGCTGGAAATGTGTTTGTTCAGGATCACTATCTTTGAAGTGGATGCCTCTTTGAAGTGGGGGCAAGCAAAGCTTAGCTCAGGTACTTGAATTAAAAGAGAAAAACAACAACAAACAACTGTCAGGGTTTACATGACACTGTGATGATATTTTGAAGATGTGGTTAACATCTACAATCAGTTGACTTTAAGTAAAGGAGATTACTGTGTATAATGAAGGTAGATCTAATCCAATCAATTAGAGGCCTTAAAAGTAAATTGAAGTTTCCTAAAGAAGGCATTCTGCCTCAAGATAGCAGTGTCAACTCCTGCCTGAATTTCCAATGGGCTAGCCTTTCCTTCTTGTTTCTGATTTGCCAGCCATCGCAATCATGTAAACTGGTTCCTTAAAACAGATCTCTCCATCTAATTATATGAGATCACCCACCACATATATATACACACACACTATATATGTATCCCCATATATATAATGCTGTACTATGTACAATATAGAGTAGTATGTACTATATACAAGAATAAATGCATATACTAAAATAGCATACACACACACATACACACCCAATATTGATTCAATTTATCTGGAGACTCTGATAAACCTCCCAAACCACTCCTCCAGTTTTCTATAGTTGATGAAAACTCCTCTAAATCAAAATTAGCCCTTAAAGTTATGACATGGGATCATGGTTGGAACAGGAAATTCATTTCCTGGGGTTGAGACAAAGACCAACTGTCCGTACACACTAGACAAAAATCTGGGGAGGAAAAGTAAAGAGGAGTAGGAGAAAACAAAGAGACAATCTTCAGTGAGAGATGTAGTGTCAAGAGAACAGCTCACTGGGATGGCTACAGTGAGATACCCAGAACCCAGGAGAGAACCTGTAGTGAGTGAGTGTGAAGAAGAGATGTGACAAGGGAGAGGGGCAGACACCAAAAGGAAATGGAGAAGGAGCCAGAGATCAACTATCTCTGCAAAAATTATGCCCCAAGCTCATACTGATAAAAATGTATTGTAGATAATACCATCAAGAGTCTATCTTACTCTCCTTCTGGAGAGCTTTCTCAATCAGCAGGGCAGGCAAGTGGAAAACACATAGACTCTTGACTCTAAGGCTCACCTAAGTTTATAACCTCTTGTGTGCTGAATAGCTGTGATGCCCTTGCATATATTATTACTTAAATTCTCTGAATTGAGGGAAATAATAGTATCTACCTCACAGGATGATCATATTAAATGAATTAATTAAGTGAATTAATTCATCTTAAGTTACTAGTACAAAATAAGTATCAATAAACACTTAATGTTCATATTCTCACTAATATCACTACCAAGCTGACAGATGTGTCTGTCTCAGGGACTCAGTTGAAGTCATTAACCCTTCAATAGAGGTTTGTTTTGAAAAAATGGATGAGCAGATCATAGCATTTACATAAGATATGTTCTTACAGAGAGTGTCATAAGCAGGAATATATAATTAGTGAGCCCAAATAATATTTTGAAACACAGTTGGCATATTACCTCATGTCAAGGAGTGAGTTTATGGGAATCTAAACCAAGGTAGGATAAAAGCTAAGGCTTTGAGGATGGAAAAATTACCTCTAATAGGCACAAAGCTGATTAAAGGAATACTAAATTAAAACATGTTCACATGCTAGAATCAAGGGGATATTAAAAAGTTTGGGGGGTTCAGATGCCATTTGAACTGTAGAGGCTGCAGGCTTTCCCAGCTTCACTTCTGAGGATTTGTCAAGTCCCTGTGCAGAGAGTGACATTTAAGCTCAAGTAACTCAGCTTTTACTACCCAACTGAATTCATTCCTGTAATAGAGAGTAAGCTGAGGCCATTGACAATCGGGGCTTCCACACAAATTTTGCAATGGGTACTGTGACCTTAGAGTTTTAGTCACCACTCTCATTTTGGACTTGAAGAGGAAGACTTTGGAGGACAGGGTGAAAATAATATTCTGGCCTCTCTCTGGTCATGGAGGGTATATGTTCCCAGCAATCAATTCAGCACTCATTAACAAGATGTTAACGTTTTGTCTTCATTGAGTTAATATCATCATTGCTCCATCACAGGGACCTATTTTGATAACAAGTAGACTGGGATCCTTCAAGCATGACATTTGTCCACCAAATTATTTCATTAAGTGACTACTTAATTATATTTAATTTTTAGTATTTGTCATAGACTCTATCTCAACTTTGATAACTTACAAATCACATTGCAGTATTCCAGGCTGCTTAATTTCTACCTCAGACATATCAAGTGGAAGGAATTTTTTATGGGAAGGATGAAATAAACTCATGAGGTACTTTCATGCCTGAGATGAGATGTGATAATGTTTTTCAAAGGTGTTATTTTTCTGGTAGATCCTTTCATGTGCGTGTTGTATCAGTTATGTTATTTCCTATGAGGACACTTGGATGTTACAGGCAGTCTTCATTTTTATTCTAAGTGGTGGAAATATAGAAACTCCATAATATTTTAAATCCCAAAAAGCAAACATTTAACTAGTACTCAGGGGCAGCATAGGATGCTAGTGAAAAACCAAGTCTATACCAATTAAAAGAAATCAGTCCAAGAAAATAATCAAACAAGCTGGTTTTGCAACATGTTGAGCAATAGTATTATCTATTTTTCTTTAATATTTTAGATGCATTAAATATTTAGTATGTGGGGGAGAAAAAAACCTATATGACAAAAGACTTGTACAATATGGTATCCTAATCTCAATGAAGATTAAATAGGAAAGAACATAATGACTTTGCATACAACCTAATTGGCCCATTTTTGTACCAATTCTTCCATTTAGAAAGTCAGTTTTACCTACAGCCTTTATCTTTGTGGTTGTATTTGCATAATCACTTTGTTACATTTGCTGACTTGACCCCAAATATTCGTTTATATCTTTCACAATGACTGTGAGCCATTAGTTTTCTCCTTGTATTTTCAGTTGGAATCTACTCATTATTGTTATAAAAGAGCATTGATTTCTGAGTATCACGCTTTGTTGGTGTTGACTGGGTCTTCTAAATGAGCAATGATTTCTTATTTTTAGAGATAACATTTGTTGTTCCCATGGGCACCTGATTAAAATGACTAGGTAGACACAAGTGTTTTTCAAAGCCAATTTAAAGGATGTAACTGATATAATAATCTTTTAACTCAACAAAACACATCTCTTTCCTTTTAGAAACAATAGTAAACAGTCCATGGTAAATTTAAGTGTGACTTTATCTGAGGAGTTAATTTTTTCAACTTTTATCCCAAAGAGTGGCACAATACAAACATCATACATCATTTACGTGCCATGCTCACATCTGCATACTGCTTTCATAGTTCACCCAGCTACTCTCTCCACATCTGTAAATACATGTGTTGTACCAGTTTCATGATCAAGGTATTTTGACATTCTGTGATTCTTGTTTTTACTGTTGCTACTGAACAGAGTTTCTTTTTTTTTAAATATATTTTTAAAATTAAATTAAATTTTTTGGTGTATGTATTCCAAAATTCATTGTTTATGCATGTGACCCAGTGCCCCATGCAATGCGTGCCCTTAATACCCACCAAAGTTTCTTTTTGAATACTAAAATTTTATTTAGAAAATAAATCCAAAACCTTTAAAATTAGATATGTCTTTTGGGTTTAAGACAACTGGCTAAGAATTTTTATAACTACTACTACAAATTATTACCTAATACATGTTTTTGTGTTTTTTAACTTTAGCATAACAGAATTTACTGAAATGTTGATTGCCCGACTCATTTGTCTGTCTGATTATCTGTTAGTTAGCCTGTAATATCTTAAGGAAAATGCTACATCTTTCAAGCAAATATGTTTCCAGTTTCTCCTAAAGTACAAAGCTATAAAAAAATAACTAACCCTTAGTGTTTACTGAAAAATCTACTGAGTATATAAATTGATGCTTTGAAATAAATTGGGTTAACTGATCTTTATTTTTAAGACATTTTCTTTCACTTCATAAATCGATATTTACTGCTAAAAATAAAATAAGAGAACATATGTATTTTGATGAGCTTGAGTTATGGTGCTCAGCACTTAGTTAGTCGGGCTGGCTTCAACTTTAATCACCTCACATCAATTCATTTGGATTTAATTTAAAAATCTACCATTTAAAGCTGAATAATTTGCAACAATATGGATGAACCTGAGGACATCATGTATGTGAAATAAGCCAGACGCAGAAAGAAATCCTGCATGATATCACTTCTATGCGGAACTTAAGAACATCAATATAATAGTAACAGATAATTAAATGGTGGTCCCCAGGGGCTGGAAGTGGGGGAAATGGGGAGACATTGGCCAAAGGGTATAAACTTTCAGTTAAAAGATGGAAGTTATGGAGACCTAATGCACAGCATGGTGATTATAGTTAATAATAATGTATTGCATACTTGTAACTTGCTAAGTGAGTAAATAGCAAGGTTCTCCTTACAAAAAAAAAAAAAAAAAGATAACAATGGGAGGCAACGGATATGTTGGTTGGGTTGATTAGGGTAATCATTTCACAATGTAGATATACCTTAAGCATTGTGTTGTCTATCTTAAGCATGTACAATGTTTATTTGTTCATTATACCTCAATAAAGCTGGGGAAAAAACCCACCATCTAAATATACAATTTTACACTAAACATTTCATCCTCATCATATATGTAAGGCAGGGAAGTGGAAGCCAGAAGGCCCCTCTGCTTATAAAACTTGTGAATAGTTTTTATCCCCTTCATAACAAGGCAACAGTTGCCAAAATGCTCTTGGGTTCAGCAACTTTCTTTTATTTGTCTGATTCCTTTCTTCATTATACCTTCTTTACATCACTTTATCTTATCACCTTGGTCTGAGTTTCTTTTTTCCTCTAAATATTTACATTAAGCATTCTCTTTACTGAAACAGACAGAAAAGTATTCCTTTACAACATATTTGCCTCCTTAAATTCTTCCTACAGTATTTTATATTTAAATTAAAGTGATACAAAATACACAGAATCAACTAATACACTTCTTGACACATTAGACATCACAAGTATCAAAGATAACTCTATTTTTGGTAAATATCAAGAATGTGTTTGCATTTGAATAAATACATATGTATGGTATCTTTGATTTTAGCTTCCTATATGTGAGGGCCACCCCATGCAGACTACTTAACTATGAAATCTGTATCAATATTCATCTGAATCAATATTAGGAATAGATTAAATTTTAGATGGCTGAAAGTTTTTTCAGAATCTATCCTAAAAGTGGGAAAAGAAAATTAAAAAGAAAATACTTTTTATATGAGTTGATAAAATATTAAAGTTGATTGTTTCAGCTTGAGTGTTCATCAGCTAGTGTCACGGAAATTATGAAGACATAATTTTAGGTTGATCCCCTTCTATGTCTTTTTTTTTTAAAGACGCTGAAGGAAGAGAATTGAGTCTTCAGAAATCAAAATGGGAAATACAGAGAAAATAGAAATGTTTTCCTAAAGTGCGTTTACTCTTGTTACACAAAGGTTGGGAAATGGTATCAAAGTTGGAAGGAGTGTGCTAGTTTCCCATATGTACCTTGATTGCTCACCAGGAATTAATCACAACATTTAGCTTTCATCTAGTGATTAAAACCAGCTTCTGGTAAGTTTAATAAACTCCTGTTTATACAAGCAATGTTCTTCTGAAACTGCAAGTTGTCATGACTAGCACTTGAAAACGTATATACATTTCTAGACCTAGAAAGAAATTTTGTACATCTCTGTCAGTCCTTATTTGGTGCAATACTTCCCCACCTTATTATTTCTTTCTTTTTTTTTTCAAAGCCTATTTTATTGAGGTATGACTGACATTCAAAAAGCTGCGTATATTTAATGCATACAACTTGATGAACTTGGAAATAAAAATATGAAACCATCACCACAATCTATGCCGTAAATGTATCAGTAACTTCCAAAAGTTTCCTCCCATCCTCTTGATGATGATGATGGTAATGAAAACACTTCATATAATAAATTTTTAGATGAGCAATACAGCATTGTTATCTATAGACATCACACTGTACAGAAGATCTCTGATATTATCATATTCCATAGCTAAAACTCCGTACCCTTTGACTAATACCTCTTCATTTCTGCCTTGCCCCAATACCTGGTAATGACCATTCTATTCTTTGCTTCTAGGATTTTGACTGTGCTAGAGTCTGCATGTAAGTGTACCAAGTCATATCTGTCCTTTTGCATCTGTTTTATTTTTTTTATTTTAGATTTTTGTTTATTTATTTGAGAGAGAGAGAGAGAGAGAATGCACACAAGTAGGGGGGAGGGCAGAGGGAGAGGCAGTCTTCCTACTGAGCAGGATCCAGATGCTGGACTCAATCCCAGGACCCTGAGATCATGACCTGAGCTGAAGGCAGATGCTTAATGACTGAGCCACCAGGTGTCCCTTGTATCTGTTTTATTAACCTTAGCATAATGTCTTCCAGGTTTATACATGTTGTCACAAATGACAGTATTTCCTACCTTTCTAAGGCTGGATAATATTCTATTGTCTGTATATACCATATATTTTACTCCATTTTTCTGTCAACATTTAGCTTACCTTTATGTCTTGGCTATTGTGAATAATGCTCAGTGAACGTGGAAGTGCAGATATTTTTGTTTCTATTTCAGGTGAAATGTATTGAAGTTTCCATGGGTTGCTTTACAAAGCATTGACCTTATACAAGAAAATTAATAAGGAGAAAAGTGTGGTTGCAGAGAAGAGAAATGAGATTAGCCAGCATTAAAGATACCAAGAACCTTAGAATTTGTGAACATAATAATAGATATATAATATACCAAAATAGTATAGTCCTCACTTATTCATTACCTAATTTAAGTAAAAAACTGAATACCTTACATAATCTCGGAAAACATTATAATCTCCAAATGCAAGAATAAAGAAATGGAATCAGAAAATTTAAGTGATTTACTCAAGACCACATAGCTAGTGGGTGATAAAGTTAGGAATTGAATTGGAATCCAAAACCCATATTTGTTCTGTTTATTACACCAGCTCTTGTCAGAGAGCACACATCAGTGGTGATATTAGTAATGATATTAAAATAAACTCTCACTGTGGACTATTAGAGATGGTAGATTGCCTTTGTACTCATCACTTGTTGGTTTAGATTGAACATAAATAGGTAAAACTCAATCAGACTTTAGAAACAAGAATAAAATAAAGAGAGAAAAGTGAGTCTTGCTTAAGATCCCAAGTTTTTGACCGGAGCACAGCTGGGTAAAATCCAGGAGACGCTTGTGTCAGCTAACTAGCAATAGTTCTCTAGAGCATTCTGTTTTAGCAAACCTGATTTTAGATAAATTGGAACAGATTATCAATAATACTTTGTGTAGGCTGTTGAACAAGAACCATGATTCTAAATAGAGAATGGACAGAAAGGTCACCTTATTAGAGGAAAATTCTCTAAGCTCAGGACCGCAACAATGGGACTCAGTCTAGTGGGACATGATGAATGAAAAGCAGACGATGTTAATCTTTCCTCATTCTCCTCTTGTCCTTCTCCTTTTCACCATGGAAAAATGGTGCCTCAAACCCTATCTGATACCTTTTAAGGAAGATAAGCATTTTGCAAAAATGTTCCAGGGAAAGTGAAGCATTTAGTGGGAGATAGGCTTGGTGTTTGGAAGGAGGAAATTTAAAAGGATAACACAGAAAGATGGAAAGATCTGAAAAGAGGAAGGAGTCTCTCTTTGATAGAACATTTTCCTAACTTACAATATTGCTTAGCACATAAAGTCTAGCTTCTCTATGCTAAAGGTGATCGGACTTTACTAGAGGGCAGATGATTTGAACAGCAGAGGTAATGTAAATGAGGTGCTCATTAGATAGGGTTGTAAGGAAAATGACATTTTAAAGAAAAAAGAAAATCACAATAGGGAAGAGAATCTGTACGATTTTCTCAAAATTAGAGATTCTATAGAAATCTCTGGTACAGACATCTGTAACTTGAGTCAAGCAAAATGGATGCAGTGGTGCTTTTGTACACCAGGGGGCATATTATAATTGTTCATTCTTTGTCCACCACCTTTTGGGATTTCTAAATAATTTTCAGAACTCTTTCATTCACTCATTCTGTCATCTCATTGATCATATGAATATCTTTCAAGACTGCCCCTTGTCTCTTCTAATGTTATTCTGGAACCCAAAGACCTGATGTAAGCTGGAAGTTTCTACTTTAAGTATCATTTATAGGCCAACTGAGAGCCATTTTAAGATTGGAATAAAACTTTTCAAACTTCCCATTCTTTATTTCCAACCCTAAATTCTTTGTTCTATGAAGCCTGACATTTCTGTTGAGGTAGAAACTGGTGCAAATTAGGATGAGCACGACCTAGTGTTTCATAACTTATACTTTGGGTCGTTGTCCTCCAATGTTAGCTTGCTGAGGATCTTTTGGACTTCATTTAGAACAATTCTCATTAAAAATCGTTGTCAGATTGGGACACAAATGTTCTAAGATGTTGTTTAATGGCTCCTAAAGAAAAATTATTCATTAAGAAAACTCCTTTCTTTTTACCTACTAAAGAGTATAGATTTTTGAAATTATTATAACCTATGGTATACAGTAAGTACTATTTAGTCAACAAAAATAAAAGGATATATGCATATCTGTATATTTTATTGCAATACATACAGTTTATGTATATAAACTTTTATATATAAATTTATATATTATATATAGTTTATTACTATATATGGCATATATATTATAATATATAGTTTATTATAATTTCAGGACACATGGAAAATGTAAAATTGAATTTAAAAAGTTATTCTTATACTTTCTCGAAGAAACAGTTCACAGTTTTAGTGTGTTGGACACCAATATTCTAGAGAAAGAGCTTTGTCAGCCAGTTGATTTTTAACACTTGAACCCAAAGGAAACAGGACTTGTGTGTCAATAACAGAAAACATGATCTCCTATGTTCCTTGCAGAGCACAGCCTTTGTAAGGCAAGTACCTCCTACAGATCAGAATTAGGAACCATATCAGAGAGCAGCAACAAACATAGCTTCTGAGGCATGTCATCAATCATACTCCATTTACACTCTGGAAATGTCTCCGCTGGTAGTCACCTCTGTTTTCAGAGGTCAGTGGAGTACTCTTCTCCTCTTAAATGCAATGCAAACTACAAACCAAAGCTAAGTGGCTGGATTGTGGTTTATTTCTCGAGACTCTGATAATTACAAGTGAAAAAATCCTGGATTACTCTCATGATAGAAGGTTTTGGAAAGAAAGACACCAATGCACAAGTGTTGCCTAGCAACATGGTTTTCATAAGGAAAAGCCAATTGTTGAATCTTTCATAAAGTCATCACTGAGGATACCACATTCCTACCCCTTTAATGAAAGGGTGAGAGAATTGGATAGAGGACTAAGTCCTTTTTGACCCCACTATCAATGAACTAGTGATGCTTACATGGGAAGTTCCAATATTTATTTCCTTATGCAATAATTCACATTTTATGGGACATTGCTGACAAACTAAGCATGTTCTTCAGTGTGATGTCAACCCCTCACTCCACCAGATCATCTCCACTATCTCTTGAAGAAGTAGAAAATGACAAGAAAAATGATCATTACACCAGAGTATTTCCGTATTAATTAATGGCTTAAAATTGGCAAGGAGAGTAATATTGCAAGGATCATTATTTAAAACACTGTGGAATCTTTTCTAATTACAAATGCAATAAATGTTAATGGAATATCTACTATATGATTTTAAAAAACTGGGCTGGATGTTATATTAGATTTTTTAATGAAGGTAATACTCAAATGGTAGGAAATATTACCATGAGTGGCCATATTACCAGGAGAATACTGGTAAGTACCATCTCCTTAAGCAGAGGGATTCTTCTGAGGGGATGAAAGTATGAAAGGCTAAGAGTCTAGCATTTCAAAGTATAAAAACAGAGCAATGGGGGCACCTGGGTGGCTCAGTGGGTTAAAGCCTCTGCCTTCGGCTCAGGTCATGATCCCAGGGTCCTGGGATCGAGCCCCACATTGGGCTCTCTGCTAGGTGGGGAGCCTGCTTCCCTTCCTCTCTCTCTGCCTACTTGTGATCTCTCTCTCTCTCTCTCTGCCAAATAAATAAACAAAATCTTAAAAAAAAAAAACTTAAAAAAAAAAAAACAGCAATGTCCCAAACAAAAACAAAGGTATATCAAAGCATGGTGTGAAGAGAAAATTAATGAACAACTTGGAGTGTGGTAAGAAATGAATCTGCAAAAGCAGCTTGGGACCAAATCAAAGACTCTTCTCTGAAAGAACTGTACTGAATAAAAAGCAGACAGAACTAAGCCCTGGTTTCAAAAACCATTAGGCATGTATCCTTGGGCATGTTATTTGTTTTCTCCTATCTTGGGTGCCTACCACAAAGAGTTGTGAGAATTAAGTAAGATACTTCATGCAAGACCCGACTCCATAGGCACCCAGTAATGAGAGCTCCGTAGTTTATGTAAATGAGTATGAGAGAGCCACAAGAAAGGATTCAGGACATCTTATTTCAAATACTATATTAGGTCACATTTGTTCTTTGTTTTCACACAGATACACTTAGCGTAGAAATTATATAGACATAGTCTTCTTTCACAAGGAAATATGCTCTTTTTGTTTTGTTTTGTTTTGTTTTGTTTTAAAAACATAGTGCCCTCTCTTGGGGCATGTTGGTGGCTCCGTTGGTTAAGCACCTGACTCTTGATTTTGACTCAGGTCATAATCTCAGGGTCCTAGGATGGAGCCTCTTGTGGGGCTTCGTGTTCAGAGGGAAGTCTGCTTAAGGATTCTCTCCCTCTCCTTCTGCCCCCCCCCACTCTTTTTAGTTAACATTTAACTGAGTGATGGGAGGGGTCAGACTAAAGCCAGATGTAAGAAGGGGACAGAGACCTGGTATCACTTTGCTAAGGGCAAACCAGTAATAGGTTAGTCTCTCTGCTAAAATCAGCATTGGCATGAATGCCATGAATTGTTGTCGATTTAATGACTCAACCTGGTAATGGTACTGGAATGTAAGCTCTCTGGGGTCAGAAACCTTCTTGGCATGTTCATCACTTTATCCAGCACTTGCCTGACATAATGGGTTAAAGGTTGTTGACTGATTGGCTGCTCATTGATGCAGAAGTCCTTTCTGACTCACCCAATCTAGGGTTCTACTCACAACTTATTCCCTTTATTGGATTCTAAGTATTTTAATGGTGTGAGGTGTTGACTTTTAATTCTTTGGGTTCCCCACAGTTCCTTTAAATACCTGTGATATTTTTAAAAGGTTCTCAAGAAAGGTGGGTGGCAATTAGTTTAAATTACAGCTTTTCATGTGATAAAGTCGTATGATCAGAATATTTTCAGGCATCCAGTTACCTCTGGTCATACTAGATGCTTAGCCATGGAAGACTCCAATTCAACGTTTGAGAACTAATGGCTAAAATTATGTTGAACAATTTCCTTAAAAAGATAAAAGATTTCCAAAAATGAAGTATTTTATAAGACTTGTAACATATAAATAGATTTCCCTCACCACCAACTTGCAGGAAATTCAACTAAATATTAATGTATGTGACATATTCCTTCCAGCAATTTCATTAATGTGATAGATTTCTCCAAATCATCATATTTAGATGTTACACCCACTATTAACCCTTTATGGGTTAGAAAACAAGGTGATAAACTCTATCTTAGGCCACTTTCTAAAAATGAATTCAGCAGAACGACTGTCATCTCTTATTCTGAAAACTTCAGTCAGGTCGCTGGGGGATCCCTTTGGCTTCTGTCCTGCATTTTTCCCATCCAAGCCACTTTATTGTCTTCCTAGTACTTTCCAAGATAGTTACCAATTCCACAGTGACTGCCGTGATTCTTTCCACAATACCAGTGGCTACCAAAGTTGTGGCCAGTCCCTGTATTTCCAGCTAAGATTTTCTCCCACTCCCATCCTTGGCAAAGAACTTATAACAGATCTTGGGATTCTGGGGGAAGGTTCTACCACCTGAGGATCCCTGGGGTTTCAACCATTGAGTTATGAACATCTGTGATATCTTACCATGTGGAGAAACTGGTCACCTGTGACTGATTCAGAAGCATCTGGGAACTACCACTAAGTTCACAGGAATTCTCAATCAATGCCCTGGCCTTCTTTCTAGAATTCTTCTTGTCATGAATATTAGGAACCTGCAAAGTCTCCATTCTGAGGAAATTGCACAGCAATGCCTTTATGAAAGTAACAAATATCTATAATACAATGGTGTTCATGATATAATATGTGTGTATTAAAGTCCATATAAACTGTAAAACACTACACAACATTAAACTTTGTTGAGTATTGCTTGAAAGAATTAAAGCTTGAATATCTACTTAATTAATCTCTTTCTTGAATCACTAATATAAGCAGAGATATGTGTGGATTATTTTTAAAAACATTGATTTAAATTTGCATCAATGTGTTTTCTAATTTTTGCTTATCCTAAAAGAGATAAAGGCTCTGATTTTGTCTTAACTATCTTTCAACCTAAGGCTTGAATTTCACTGAATAAAGAGTGTTCAGAAATCTAAAATTTCTTCAGTGGACATCTAGTGACCTGTGGTTGAATCTTGGTTTGCTAGAAATTTCTTTCCACTTACTGGGGGAGAGACAGTGGGCAGTTATATAAAGGAATGTAATTTTTTTGGTGATCATTTCAAGCAGGAAGACACAGAATTAGCTGCTTTAATAACTCCCATGTGGGCAATCTCAATACCAAAATTTTCCAATATCTGAGCACTATATCATTAGTGGGCCACAAAAATTTATTTTTTGATGGTGATAAGTACTTTTAATAAGAACTAATAGAATGGAATAAAATGAGATGGGATGAGAGAGGATAGAAGATGGTAAGGTCATCTTACACATTTTTTTCCTGAGCATTTGGTTCTTAGGAAACAGTAAGAGAGAGAGAGAGAAAATACACACAGAGAGAAAAAGAGAGAGGTAAATCGGTTCTGAAGTAAAATGTGTTTCTCAGTATGGGTTTGGGTCACACAAGTTTGAAAACCTCTTCTATACAAGAACATTTCTTGGCACCTATCCCTATGGTGTGGACACTCTGTAGTAGAGCTGTTCTGGATACAGTTTTAAAGACACACATACACAGAGGGAGTAGTAATAAAATGCCCATGGCAAGTGTCCATTTAAATTATACAACATTTGAAAACAATTTTAATTAGATAAAACTTTAAATAGATAAAACTTGTTTCTATTGCACTTAAGCACACATGGGGATTTTCTTTCTACTATGCTTTTTTTTTTCTTTTAAAATGGCTCTGTAAGGTGTTTGAGGGTAAGAACTATCTTCTCATCTTTGTACACCCAAGGACAGTGCAGTGACTGCCACACAGCTGACATTCAGTAAATATTTCTTAACTATCCACTGAAGAAATCTCCATGGTTGAGGACATGTAAATTAAAACTAGTAAAATAATAGTGGATAGAATCTAGAATTTACCAGCTGTCTTCCATTAGATAACAAGTGTTGTCTCCTTTAAATTCTTAGACTAATCCTACCACATAGATGATTTTATTCAATTGTAAAAATGAAGAAATTGAGGCTAGAATGTGAGTCACCGAAGGTCACCAGCTCATGGGCAAGAAAAAAAATCACCCTTGACAACTAAATTTAACAGGAAAAAAGAATTTAAGTAGATTTCTCAAGAAAGTGTGTAAACTAAATGATGGGATCTTACATCCTCTTTCTAGGACATTCCAACTCAGAGGACACTCAGGCTCTTAGCCTATCAATAAATACCTCTCTCTCACTCTTTCTATCTCTGTTTATCTTTCTCTCTTTGGTTACTTAGTCTTGTTGAATTTATTTTTTAAAGATTTACTTATTTATGTTAGAAAGAGAGGGTGTGAATGGGAGGTGGGGGGGGCAGGGAAGAAGAAAAGGGACAGAGGGAGAGAGAGAATCTCAAGCAGACTCCACACTGAGCATAGAACCCCACACATGGGACTGGATCTCACAACCTGGAGATCATGACCTGAGCTGAAATCAAGAGTTAGACTTTGAACCAACCGAGCCACCCAGGCACCCCAGTCTGCTGGTTTTAAGAAATACTTTTTAAAAAGGGAAACATTTTTATTCTTAATAGAGCTCATGTCCAGGTGCCTGGGTGGCTTAGTGGGTTAAGTGTCTGCCTTCTCCTCAGGTCATGATCCCAGGGTCCTGGGATCAGGCTTTCTGCTCAGTGGGGAGATTGCTTCTCCCTCTTCCTCTGCCTGTCATTCCCTCTGCTTGTGCTCTCTTGTGCTCTCTTTCTCTCAAATAAATAAATAAAATCTTTTTAAAAATGGAGCTCATGTCAAGTTTTATTCTTCATAAATTCCATTTTATACATCAAATATTGTGTATGCAACTGAATAATAAAATATAAATAAAGACTGAGTAGTTAAGTGTACCCATTGAAATACAGGGTATCTTTGGGGATTAAGGGGAGCAATGGACAGACTAAATAAATCCTAATTTCTCATAAAAGAATCTGTACAAAATTGACATATTTCATGATTTTTAAGGAAATATAATGAAATTACAATTAATTGACCACAGCTTCAAAGCAGCCTGGTACTATAAGCTTGAGCAATTTAGGATTTATCATTATAGACTTTCATCACTTTGTTTCAATATGCAGCAAAAATATTCTGAAGACGACATATGAAAGAGCAAAATTAAAATGTTTCCTATTCTTAATTTTCTTGCTGGTTCTTTCTGTGTTCCTTCTATAATTATGTAAAATCCAATTACTTAAATCAATATCAGAATAGTTAGAAATCTCTAATTTAGTAGTTATGAGAATGTAGTAGCCAAATGGGTTTCCTGGGAATGCACTGTATTTTATACAAGAAAGCCTGCTCTTTACTTAGTTCTTCTGCATGAGCATTCTTATTTTTGTGCCGATATGTAAATCTAGGTAGGGTCTTTCTCCAACTGTATGTAATACCCTCCAATTCTCCAGACTATTTCTTTCATATTATCGTTCCTCAATTTGTGCTCCACTTGCCCAAATAAATATTCTTAAATGCTTCATCATATGCCCTGCCATCTCCATTTAGGATTTTTTAAAAGCATTCATTTACCTTTTGCAGAGATTTTATTCATTAAATAAATTTGTGGAAATGCAATTTGTTAATGGCACAGATTCCTAATAACCAAATCCTACATTATCTAAGATCTTTGAAAAAAAGTAATGCTCACTATTTCTTTGATGTCAAATGTTTGAAACGTTACTAAGTCAAACAGACATTTTACTACCTAGAAGATTGTTGACAATTCACCATCATCAAGATTTGTGCTCCCTTGTTTGTTTGTTTGTTTTTACTCATTGTGTAAGATTATATTTTTTAATAGAGTTTTAAAAGTAGAAACTGAGTTTATAATATAATATTGACTAGCTGTGTGACTTTGGATAAATAAATTTCTCTGTACCTAAGATGTCTTATTAAAAAAACAGACAAATAAAACCAAATACGAAAACCAACTCTTTGTACTGTTCCGTGGACTATAAGAATTTATTGCTATAACATGTATAGTTAAAAATAAAAGCCCACAACATTTTGAAAAATGTTTTTAAAAATAATGTATAGGTAAAAAAAAAAAAAGATAGATAAATATATATTTTTAAAAAACGTAAAGGTGAATAGACTAATGACCTCAATTTTCACAATTTTTTTTAAAGATTTTATTTATTTATTTGACAGAGAGATCACAAGTAGACGGAGAGGCAGGCAGAGAGAGAGAGAGAGGGAAGCAGGCTCCCTGCTGAGCAAAGAGCCCAATGCGGGACTCGATCCCAGGACCCTGAGATCATGACCTGAGCCGAAGGCAGCGGCTTAACCCACTGAGCCACCCAGGCGCCCCACAATTTATTTTTATTTTTAGGTATAATGATGAATCAGTTGCTAACATTCTATTAAATGAGACTCTGAAAGTAATGAATTACGCAGAAGTTCCTGTCTTAAGAGTTCCTTTCAGACAGGTTGGCAAGAGTTGGAAAGTAGCATAAAGCCCATAACTACAAAAATATTTCTAGTACCTTCTGGCCAGAAGGATTCCAATGACAAAACATGGGGGGGAAAAAGTGAATTAGAAATATTATTGCAGGGGCGCCTGTGTGGCTCAGTGGGTTAAAGCCTCTGCCTTTGGCTCAGGTCATGGTCTCAGGGTCCTGGGATAAAGCCCCCCCTCAGGCTCTCTGCTCGGTAGGGAGCCTGCTTCCCCCTCTCTCTCTGCCTGCTTGTGATCTCTCTCTCTCTGGCAAATAAATAAAATATTAAAAAAAGAAATATTATTGCAAATTAAATATTGACTAAAACAACCAAATAAAAGTTCTTATTTAAAATATGTCCCCCTTGGGGCGCCTGGGTGGCTCAGTGGGTTAAAGCCTCTGCCTTTGGCTCAGGTCGTGGTCCCAGGGTCCTGGGATCGAGCCCCACATTTGGGCTCTCTGCTCAGCGGGGAGCCTGCTTCTTCCTCTCTCTGTCTCTGCCTGACTCTATGCATACTTGTCTGTCAAATAAGTAAATAAAATCTTTAAAAAAAAATATGTTCCCCAGGGGTGCCTGGGTGACTCAGTGGGTTAAAGCCTCTGCCTTCAGCTCAGGTCATGATCCCAGAGTCCTGGGATTGAGCCCAACATCAGGCTCTCTGCTCAGCGGGGAGCCTGCTTCTTCCTCTCTAGACCTGCCTCTCTGTCTACTTGTGATCTCTGTCTGTCAAATAAATAAATAAATAAAATCTTAAAAAAATAAAATATGCTCCCCAAAAGCATATTAAATTTAGGTGACAGAAGGAAATTCTAGAATTACTCAGAAATTTCTACTGTTCTCCAGTTCCTCTTGTAATCTAATCTAAATTTGTTAGCATGATATCCATGGACAAAGAGCCTTTCTAGTTCAAGCTCTTTTCCAAATGCAGAGGGGAAGGGAGAGTCCTTGCCCTTCCTCAAACAAGTGCTTTGCACACTGTACTTGTCCTATTTCATTTCCTGTGACTTTATTCTGCCTGATTAAATGGATTATCCTCTAGGTCCTAACTTTAGCTTTGCTTCTTCTGGAAAAGTCCTTCAATCTCCATCTCTTTTCTCGTGAGACTATGCAGGTCTGATTAGAGTTATAGTTAATTCATAATATTGATAGGTGTGTGCCAATTCCATTACATTGTTGCCTAAACTTACATCCTCCAGGACTTAACATAAACTCTGTCATGTAGCAGGGACAAGTAAATATTTGTTTAATGAACTTGTTTTCTTGTATTCGAAATATGAATCTCTTTAGGCAGATGCTTGTTAGCATGACATATTTGGTAGACACAGATGAAGAAGTTCAAAGTCAGTTAAGTGCTCATATGATGAATCAAAATGAGGTGTTGAGATACTTAAAGAGTGAAACCCATGGTATCAGCTTCCAAGCTTCAAAATGAAGAAAGGTAGTTTATGATCAGCTCTATCACTGCCAGTCGAAACTAAGAATTGAAGTCTTTTTTTTGTGGAGTACACAGAATGAGTCAAACAAATTGAGGAAAACCATGAGAATACCCAAAGATATTAAAGCAAAGTCCATAAACCAGGAATTGGTCTCAGTTGGTCTTAATTATCTGAAAATACAGTGAGAAGATAATCCAAGTCTTGCTATTTCTCCTTGGTCCAGTCTGATCAAAGAGTGAGTACGATCACAATAGAGAACTTAAATGTTCTGGGACTGAGAAACTGGTCACAAAAAAAATGCCATCTTTTTTTCTCTAATTGCAGTTGAACAGGTCATTACAATTATGAACATCATCACAATTACTACATTCGTGTGTGATAGTGGAATAGTATTTACCAAGTAAGTAGCTTGACATTATTTTAGATTTATGAAATATACATGCATTTATCCAGTAGTCCTCACTCATAACATCTCATTCATGCATGGAGTAATACCATATTTTATTTCCACTGCCAATCTCCATCCTAAATAGGGGATATGTTCAGTGTTCATGGTTAAGAACTATCCCAAGTGGCTCATTCCCCAGACACCATCTCAATCAGTGGTCCTAAATGAAGAATAATTTTGCCTCCAGCAGACAATTGGTAATGTCTGCTGACATTTGTGATTGTCACAAGGGAGATAGGGTATGTGTGTGTGAAGGAGATGGCAGTGCTACTGGCATCAGGTAGAAGAGGTCAGGGAAGCTACAAAATATCTTACAATGCACAAAACACCCCTATCCTGACAAAGAAGTACCCAATGCAAATGCTAATAGTAGTGCCAGGAGCTCTGGAAACTATAAAGAGAATGAATCCTAGGTTAAAGTACAGGAAGCAAAGCAGAAAGGTAGAAAATGATAAAAGAAGGGCATGACAAAAATGGGGTGGAGTATGACAAAAGCTAATGAATGAAGCAAACATGAGAAATATCATGACCAGAAATAGCATAAGATGGGCAAATAGATTATTGGGGGCAGGGATGGGGGAGGAGGGAGACAGTGCCTGGGTGGCTCAGTTGGTTAAGTGGGTGACTCTTGGTTTCAGCTCAGGTCATGATCTCAAGGTTGTGAGATGGAGCCCTTCATTGGGCTTGGTTCTCCGTGGGGTGTGGGGTTGGGTCTGCTGGAGATTCTCTCTCTTCCTTTCCTTTGCTCCTCCCCTGCTTGAGTGCTTTCTTGCTCTTTCTAAAATAAACAAATGAATCCTTCAAAGAAAATTTTCTTGGAAATAAATTCCCTGAACATTGTCCTCTGCCCTAATATGTCTCATGTGCATAGATAGCCAGAGTTGTGTTCCTAGCAGACTGCATTGGAGAGATCATTAACAGAAAAGAAATTGTTCTTATCAACACACACAGACAAGTATTAAGAGGTTTCCATATTCCAGTGGGCAACTGTGAAACTGCTAGAAATCTCTCTTACAAATTAGACTTAAGAATCTGAAAAATGGGGGCCCCTGGGTGGCTTAGTCATTAAGCATGCCCCTGTAGCTCAGGTTATGATCCCAGGGTCCTGGGATGGAGCCCCGCATCTGGCTCCCTGCTCAGCGAGAAGCCTGTTTTTCCCAGTCCCACTCCTCCTGCTTATGTTCCCTTTCTCATTGTATCTCTTTCTCTCTGTCAAATAAATAAATAAAATCTTTTTTAAAAAAGAAAAATGATCTAAAAAATGTATGAAAATAATTTTATAAACTGAGAGGAAGATTACTTACACATAAAATTTTAATTTACTCCTGCTTACAGTCTTATGCACTAATTTATACTGTATATGTTATGCAATAGATACACTCAGCCCAGATTTTCAAGAGAATGGAGATTGTGGTAGACAGTTTCTATGTGTCAGCTGGACTAGGTTATGGTGCTTAGTTATTTGGCCAAGAACTATTTTTGCTGTTCTTGTGAAGATATTTTGTAGATTTAATTTTCATTTATAATCAGTTTTCTTTTAAAGAGATTGTTTTAAGTAATGTGGGTGGGCTTTGTCTAAGCATTTAAGGCCTTAAGAGCGAAAACAAAGTTTTCTCCTAAAGGAAGAAATTCTGCTCAAGATGACAAATAGAAAGCCTGCCTGAGATTTCAGCCCTCTGGCCTGCCCTAGGAGTTTTGGACTTGTCAGCTCTCACAGTCATATGAGATAATTCCTTAAATATCCTTGTGTGTGGGGGTGTGTCTTTCTCTCTCTCTGTCCACATGTATCATACTTTCTGTAGTCACATCCTCAAGAGAAGACATGGCCAAACCATTTTATAGTTTCCGAGAATGTTTTAACGTTCAAGAGAAGCTTAGAAATTTCTAAGGCTTAGACATTCATAAGGGGAAGAGATTTATTCTCAAGTAGTTCATTCTGATAAAATGATATCACCCCTCCCCCACAACACATACACACACACACACACACACACACACACACACACACACACAGTACTTCTCATTTCTTGTGAAGGGAGAGAAGGTCATAAGTACCATCTGTGGACAGTGTGGTGGCTTCCCAAAAGTGGAGACAGTAATCTTATCCAATACAATAGGAATATTTTATATAATGGGAGCTCAACAAATGTTTGTATAATGAATGACTAACTGAAAAAAAAAAACAAAAAGCAAATGAACAACAACAACAACAAAACTGAAGCAATTAGATGAATAAGGCACCTAGGAGAGAATATACATCTCTCAAAACATGAGCTATGTCATAGATTTCAACTCTTATTTAACCTCTCTCCTTTCTGTCCAGCAAAAATGTTAATAAAATATATGAAACAAAATATATGAAAAAATATGAAACAAAACAAAGAATTTTGACCCAGTGAAGACAGTTGAAAAGTATGGATGCATTTGCTAAATGTGCCAAGTTAATAAAAAGAATGGGAGGGGCACCTGGGTGGCTCAGTGGGTTAAAGCCTCTGCCTTTGGCTCAGGTCGTGATCCTAGGGTCCTGGGATCAAGCCCTGCATCAGGCTCTCTGCTCATCAGGGAGCCTGCTTCCTCCTCTCTCTCTGTCTACTTGTGATCTCTTTCTGTCAAATAAATAAAATCTTAATAAATAAATAAATAAATAAATAAAAAGAATGTGATACCTGTTGTATTTTGTACCTTAGTGCCTCTGAGGGGACAAGGCAGAACATTGTCTATGTTTCTTGGAGGCTGTGAGTTACAGTGACTAGTATTCCCTGTATCTCTCCCAAAATGCTGCAGTGAGTCATCATGGTTGGCTGAGTGAAAAGAAGCTGCTCTAGGAGCAAACTCTGCTTCCATGGATAGGCAGATAGTGTGTGTGTTTCCTCTCTGCCAAGAAGTCTGTCTCTAGAGCAAACAGATGCTAGCAGAAGAAAGCAGGATGGGGTGTAGCTCTGGTCGCGGGAGGGATGGAGGGTGAGAAACTAATGAGAAGCTGTGGAAGAGTGTGGTCACTGTCAGGTGAGTGGTTCAGTGCAAAAGGTTCCAGGCAGTGGTGTAGGGTGGTAACAAGATGCTTTCTGGAAAACACACCACAGTCTCCACTAGGAAAAGAGCCATTATTCAGACACCTGTGAAAACTGAGGATCTTCAACAGCAAAGACAGATTCACAAATATCACTAGCTAAGTGAACACTTTTATGTCCCTTTGAATACCTTTGAATATCAACCAGTATGCTACTTAAGCAAAATGAGATATAGCCAAACTTCCTGCATGAGGGGGAGGATGCTGGGAGTTTGAGCTGTTGACTCCCAAGAGAAGTGTTAGAAGTGAGATTCTAGGTTCAAATGGTGTCAGGGCAGGAAATTGATTGGGACTGGGCAGACTTATTGTGTGATATTTTAGGACTGGCAGGAATTGCAAAGAGAACATACTGGCACAGATCTCTCAATAAGCAAGAGTTGCTTACTTTGGGCTGTCTTTCCAGGTCTACAGATCACTTTGTCCAGTAAGCTAGTCCATAAAATTTCCTGAAGAATGCAGTGAAATGATTCATTGGTTTAATCTCACCTTTTCCAGGAAAAGTTTCCTGAAACAAAGAAGTCACATTGACACAAGCAATCTAAAGCATGCTGGAATGGATGACCTGAGTTCTCATTTTCTTTCCTCCTGTCTTTTCTCTCTGGCTTAAACAGGAGAAATTGGGAGCAGCATATTGATGGAAGACAAGGGAGAGCAAGGAGTTTAAACCAAATGATCATGTCACCAGTGGCCTGTCAAATCACATGACAGGCCTAAATTAAAGAAAAAGGGAGGAGGCTCAATGTAGCTATAATGCTGATTTTTAATTTATAGTGGATTGAAATTAACTACTAACGTGAGATAAAGACATTTCTTAATATCTTAATGTGATCATAGATCTGCCCATGGAATTGTTCAGAGATTCAGGCTAGTTAGAGCCCTCAGGTTAAGTGTGAAATTCAATATCATGAGAAAGATGAAGCAATTTCTTAATTATACCCTATTGGGTCTAGCATGTTTAATACATTAGTTATATTTAAAATCAAAGATGGCCATCCAGTAATTCTCAATTCCTTCTCATATTCAGCTGTAGAGTTAGAGTTTCACTCACTGAGTCCTAGATAGGGTCTGTTTCAGGAATTAACTTTTTGACCAAATTAAGTAAAAAAAAAAAAGATACTGAATTTAATTCATGAAAAATTACATCTTTTTATTTATCATTTCACCATTTATCACTATTTTGCCTTATTATAAATCAGAATAAACATCATGGAAGCTATGAAAATGTAGTTCTCACACATCCCTCTGCAGAAAAGATAATTGACTGACATCTCTAGTTTCCAGTCTCTGAATCTACCACCACATGCATGTCAATGTCATACCGTGCCCTCTCCTTGGCCAGTTACTGACCTTGGCAGGGATACTAAGGCAGGCCCATCTCTGTCTGTGAGACACGGAACTACTTTAATGGATAACTTATCAAAGCTTTCTTGGATCTGCTCTGAAGAAGGTTATTCCAACCCAACATTCCTTCTTTGTTTCTCTTTCCTTCACTGAATTCAAATCTCCATTGTGGTCTGATGACTCTCCCAGAATTCTCCAGCTACCTCTCCATATTCCCTGACAGGCATTTTCTCCAATAAATTTCTTTTAGGTCAAACCCCGTTTGGCAGATATTTCTCAAAGGACTACGACTAACACATTGGATCGACAAGATTTTTTTTTTATTTTTTTTTTACAGCTTTATAAACATATATTTTTATCCCCAGGGGTACAGGTCTGCGAATCGCCAGGTTTACACACTTCACAACACTCACCATAGCACATACCCTCCCCAATATCCATAACCCCACCCCCTCTCCCAACCCCCTCCCCCCATCAACCCTCAGTTTGTTTTGTGAGATTAAGAGTCACTTATGGTTTGTCTCCCTCCCAATCCCATCTTGTTTCATTTACTCTTCTCCTACCCCCTCAACCCCCCATGTTGCATCTCCTCTCCCTCATATCAGGGAGATCATATGATAGTTGTCTTTCTCCGATTGACTTATTTTGCTAAGCATGATACCCTCTAGTTCCATCCACGTCGTCGCAAATGGCAAGATTTCATTTCTTTTGATGGCTGCATAGTATTCCATTGTGTATATATACCACATCTTCTTTATCCATTCATCTGTTGATGGACATCTAGGTTCTTTCCATAGTTTGGCTATTGTAGACATTGCTGCTATAAACATTCGGGTGCATGTGCCCCTTCGGATCACTATGTTTGTATCTTTAGGGTAAATACCCAGCAGTGCAATTGCAGGGTCATAGGGTAGTTCTATTTTCAACATTTTGAGGAACCTCCATGCTGTTTTCCAGAGTGGTTGCACCAGCTTGCATTCCCACCAACAGTGTAGGAGGGTTCCCCTTTCTCCGCATCCTCGCCAGCATCTGTCATTTCCTGACTTGTTAATTTTAGCCATTCTGACTGGTGTGAGGTGGCCAGCATCACCTTGATCCCAAAACCAGACAAGGATCCCAACAAAAAAGAGAACTACAGACCAATATCCTTGATGAACACAGATGCAAAAATTCTCGCCAAAATACTAGCCAATAGGATTCAACAGTACGTTAAAAGGATTATTCACCACGACCAAGTGGGATTTATTCCAGGGCTGCAAGGCTGGTTCAACATCCGCAAATCAATCAATGTGATACAACACATTAATAAAAGAAAGAACAAGAACCATATGATACTCTCCATAGATGCTGAAAAAGCATTTGACAAAGTACAGCATCCCTTCCTGATCAAAACTCTTCAAAGTGTAGGGATAGACGGCACATACCTCAATATTATCAAAGCCATCTATGAAAAACCCACCGCAAATATCATTCTCAATGGAGAAAAACTGAAAGCTTTTCCGCTAAGGTCAGGAACACGGCAGGGATGTCCGTTATCACCACTGCTATTCAACATAGTACTAGAAGTCCTAGCCTCAGCAATCAGACAACAAAAGGAAATTAAAGGCATCCAAATCGGCAAAGAAGAAGTCAAACTATCACTCTTCGCAGATGATATGATACTCTATGTGGAAAACCCAAAAGACTCCACTCCAAAACCGCTAGAACTTGTACAGGAATTCAGTAAAGTGTCAGGATATAAAATCAATGCACAGAAATCAGTTGCATTTCTCTACACCAACAACAAGACAGAAGAAAGAGAAATTAAGGAGTCCATCCCATTTACAATTGCACCCAAAACTATAAGATACCTAGGAATAAACCTAACCAAAGAGACTAAGAATCTATACTCAGAAAACTATAAAGTACTCATGAAAGAAATTGAGGAAGACACAAAGAAATGGAAAAATGTTCCATGCTCCTGGATTGGAAGAATAAATATTGTGAAGATGTCTATGCTACCTAAAGCAATCTACACATTTAATGCAATTCCTATCAAAGTACCATCTTTTTTTTTTTCAAAGAAATGGAACAAATAATCCTAAAGTTTATATGGAACCAGAAAAGACCTCGAATAGCCAAAGGAATATTGAAAAAGAAAGCCAAAGTTGGTGGCATCACAATTCCGGACTTCAAGCTCTATTACAAAGCTGTCATCATCAAGACAGCATGGTACTGGCACAAAAACAGACACATAGATCAATGGAACACAATAGAGAGCCCAGAAATGGACCCTCAACTCTATGGTCAACTCATCTTCGACAAAGCAGGAAAGAATGTCCAATGGAACAAAGACAGCCTCTTCAGTAAATGGTGTTGGGAAAACTGGACAGCCACATGCAGAAAAATGAAATTGGATCATTTCCTTACACCACACACGAAAATAGACTCAAAAGGGATGAAGGATCTCAATGTGAGAAAGGAATCCATCAAAATCCTCGAGGAAAACACAGGCAGCAACCTCTTCGACGTCAGCCGCAGCAACATCTTCCTAGGAACATCACCAAAGGCAAGGGAAGCAAGGGCAAAAATGAACTTTTGGGATTTTATCAAGATCAAAAGCTTTTGCACAGCAAAGGAAACAGTGAACAAAACCAAAAGACAACTGACAGAATGGGAGAAGATATTTGCAAATGACATATCAGATAAAGGGCTAGTGTCCAAAATCTATAAAGAACTTAGCAAAGTCAACACCCAAAGAACAAATAATCCAATCAAGAAATGGGCAGAGGACATGAACAGACATTTCTGCAAAGAAGACATCCAGATGGCCAACAGACACATGAAAAAGTGCTCCATATCACTCGGCATCAGGGAAAGATTTTTTTTTTAAATATGAAATGGTAACTCTCGGTTGTCAATGATGAGTTTTATGTGGTTTCCTCACACTTTTTCCCCCTCACACTTTTTTTTGAAGTCCCTGTTCTTTGTATTCCTGTTGAAACTTAATTTTTTGTCCCCATTATTGCACTTGCTACATGACAGTAAATTAGAATTGTATGTGTGTGAACTTCATGAAGGCAGGGAATTTATGCCTTTATTCAGGACAATGTCAGGTCTATAATCAAAACTCAATAAATATTTTTGCAGTGAATGCCTAACTAAAAACAAAATTTTCTAAAGCAATTAAATAAACAAATTCATCTATCGGGGTACATAAATCCTTAACCTGTAACATATGTCACATATTTAAATTATCCTTTAAATTCCTTGTTTTCTATTCAGTAACATAGTAATAAAACCTATGAAACAAACAAAACAAAACAAAAAGGTGCTTACCTAATGATGACAGTTGAAGGCACTGGCTACATTCAAGAAATGTACCATATTGGGGCGCCTGGGAGGCTCAGTGGGTTAAAGCCTCTGCCTTCGGCTCGGGTCATGATCCCGGGGTCCTGGGATCGAGCTCCACATTGGGCTCTCTGCTCTGTGGGGAGCCTGCTTCCTCCTCTCTCTCTCTCTCTGCCTGCCTCTCTGCCTACTTGTGATCTCTGTCTGTCAAATATATAAATAACATCTTTAAAAAAAAAGAAATGTACCATATGAAAAAGAAAAATGGAGTGCCATAATTCATGGTACAGAAAAATTTACTTTAAATGCCAGTGCTATTTGAAATATACTTAAGTGAAAGAATCCTAGGAGAAAAATAAGAGAAAAATCTTGGAGAGGAATGAACGGGACTCTGAGCATTGACATAAAAATGAAAATCCAATATTTATCTCATATATCTGATTTAGAAAAGGTCACAGGCCAAGGTTACTTTGTCCACAGTGAATCACATACTCTGGGAGAGATGGTGATGGCAAGTCCTGGTGATGCAGATGGTCAGTAATCGCAGATATTGGACAGGCTACATGTTAAGGTTTCATAAGGCACAGAAACAGTGGTGAAATAATGGGGAATATTTAGCAAGTTGATCCAAAAAAGTGAGAGCTAAAGGCTGGTTGGTAACAAGTTGACTGGCAACTCCTGGAAGTAAAGTAAGTTGGATGACTGAAGCTGGACCCAAAGCCCAGAGATTGGAAACCAGTGCTTCCACAATGAAGAGACCCAAGGCCAATATTTCCACATCCCAGAAACCCCTGTAATTTGTTTGACAGGGACTGAAGAAGATGGAATTCTTTGGGAAGAAGCAGGATTTCTGGTAGGATCTGGCTCTAGCACAGGACGTCCTCAAGCCAGTAGGCTCACAGCAGATCTCCTGATAGCCACTGAAGACAGAGGAGCCCAGCTGGCAGGTGCTGGGAGAATGGACTACATCGCTGGGGTAGAAAGAATCATAGGTGGAACATGGGTACCCCAGGTAACTTCCAAGAGAGTGGGAGGAGAAGTTTCCAGGGCTGCAGTTGTAATGCATGTCAGGTTCTGAGTTCAGCTGAGTTGCAGAGATGTTTGCTGAGTGTGACTGTTACCTTCTACTGGACGCTTATTTAAACTAGCAATGGATTAGTAGCATGTGCCCATTTTAATAAGAATGTTTAGTCTCCAGTCAAAATGAAATACATTAACCTTCAAAGACCTTTTTTTTTTAAATGAAGGCAGACTTTTAAATGAAAGAATTTCATTAGGTTTTCAAAGCAATTGTTTATGAGCAAAGATGTCATCTCTCATTCAACTAGCTTGAGTAGATGAATATAATTGTATGGTAATGTCCCTGTAAGATTGGTGTTTTATTCATCCTATCCCCTCAAGATATTGTATCAAATGGGTAACACAGTGAGAATTTTGTTCTGTTTAAAGTTCAAAAAAAAATACTTTGTGGTCTGGAGGGCATATTTATTTTGTCCCAAGTTTAGGAACCCAGTTGGGAATAGAAAAAACAAAAACAAAAACAAACAAACAAAAAAAAAAACCCTACAATCCTTAATATCTGTTTCATTTTCCAAATCTTGTGGACCTTATAGAAGAAATAACCCACTAAGAACTCTTAATTGGTAAGAAAGCTAAATGTGTGTCCTACATATTTCATATGATTTGGTTTTCTTATAATACAAGTACCCAAGCTGTTTTTGTGTGTACAGGTTTTTGATAAAGAATGAAGGGTCCAGAGGCACCTGGGTGGTTCAGTCAGTTGTCTGCCTTCAGTTCAGGTCATGATCAGAGTCCTGCAATCCAGCTCTGTTTTGGGCTCTCTGCTCTGCAGGGAGTCTGCTTCTCCCTCTCCCTCTGCTGTTCCCATTGCTTCTGCTCTCTCACTCACACATTCCTTCTCTGAAATAAAGTAAAGTAAAATAAAATAATAAAATAAAATAAAGTGCCCAGGGGCACCTGCGTGGCTCAGTCAGTTAAGTGTCTGACTTCTGCTCAGGTTGTGATCTCAGGTCCTGGAATAGAGTCCTGTGTGGAGCTCCCTGCTCAGTCATGAGTCTGCTTCTCCCTCTCTCCCTGTCCCTCTTCCCCACATGCTCATTCTCATGCTTTCTCTCAAATAAATAAAACCTGGGGGAAAAAAAGCATAAAGGGTCCAATATTTGCATGAGTACATTGAATATTACATTGTAAAAATAATGAAGTTGAAGAATCCTTGCCCTGAAGTTGACTTGCTTTTTGATAGAAGTCATTGATAAATTATCAAAAACTCTTCATCCCCATAAAGTTTAAGTAAATTTTTGGTAGGGTTGATGTTTTGAAAACAGAAGAATAAAGACTACACATAAAAAATGGGCCTTTGTTCTCTTAGTTTCCATTCATAGGGTAGGAATTTTACTACAGAAGGTAAATAAAATCAAGTAATTAAAAAAGTGTCTACCTCATGTAGACTTCAAAGAAAGATCAAGTGTTGGAAGAATTCATACACAAATGATCTTTATAAGTTGAAATGGGGTGGGGGGAATCAGAACAGATGATAATGTGAAATAAAGAATGAATGCCTTTGGGACCTCTGATGTGACGCATGTATCAAGTGACATATATATTCTGCCTAGAAGACTAGTATTATAAGTATTTTTCTAAACCCTCCTATCAAGTGCAGCATTGATGACCACAAGTAGAGTAGGGCATGGGTGCAGGAAATGGCTTAAATAACCTATCAGAATGGGCAAACCTCGTAAGACACCCATCTTCAAAAACTGATATGTTTTCTAATGGAAATGAGCTGAGACTTACTCTAGAAAAAACTGAGATTGCTAGGTGGAAGTTTTAAAGGAAGATTCAGTTAAAAATCTAAAACAAGTCACTTTTGTAGGTAATGAGATTTCCACCTTGAGGGCACTGGGAATACCTTGTCAGGATATTATAAATGTGATTCCAGTCTGGTAGAGGACTGGGGATAACTGCTAAGTCCCCAAATGGTAAACTTTATGGGTATGAACATTTTGAGTAGACAAAATGGTTTTCAAGCATTTTCATTTATCACTTATATCAGCTATTTCTGTGGAAGAATATTCTATGAGTCAGATATTAGGTAATTCTTGAACATTCTTTTCTCAACAAAATGGAGTTTTTGCACTCCAACACTTTCGTTCGGAAGTGGAAGGGTATGCTTTAGTGTGAAAGGAATGAATCAAACAGCCCAGAAGCCATGGCAAGATGAACCTTCTCTCTCTCTCTCTTTTTTTTTTTTTAAGATGAACCTTCTCAATCAAGGTATCAATCTTCATTGCCCTGCTTGTAGAAGTGGAATACAAGTCATAGGACAAGAAAAAATATGACCATTATTTTAGAAATTTTGTAATACTTGTCAGAAACACCTGAAAACAGTTTAAGTCAAAGTGATGTATGCTGCTTTCCGAGGCAAGGAAGAATCTCTTTAAGATGGCTGCTTTGGTCCAATACTTCAAGGCAATTACGTTATAAACTTTCTTTAGAACAAGAACATTTTCCAGGTTCTGGGGATAGTGATAAGCACTGCCTCTGATTAGAGATAGAAATGAGAATTTTTGCCACATTTTGTGATTTTTAATGCTTTTTAGATGAATCTTAGATGAATCTCCTCCAACATTCCAGAATAATATAAAACAACTTCAATATTTAACTTATACCAAAGTAATTGCTTACACAAAAGAAAGAAAAATTGAGATCAACTCTTACCATTCTGCCTATGATTTAAGAAGGAACGTGGGAAATGAGGGACCCTCAGTTAATATTTCACTGAAGCCGTTCAAACTGAGAGATGACAAAAAAAAAATCCTCCTACATTTTGCATATTACCACAGGTTGCTTTCTGATGACACTATTCATTAAGTAAACTTGCTTGGCAACAATCGATGTGTGTTTTTGTTTAAAAGAAATGACTATGAATAGATCAGTTAGTTAACAACTTTGCTATCCAGATGGCAACAATTATGAGAGAGATTGTGAAAGGGGTATCAATTATTTTTAATTAAGCCAGCTTTCCTCATCCCAGACACTGTCTGCCTCTGAAGCAGTACTTTGAGTGATCTGCTGGGTGAACTTTGGTAGAGGGAGAGGACTAATAGCTTTGAAGATTCAACACTACTATCTGAATTCCAAGGCACAAACACTACTGCACTTTCCAGTTGTAAAACCACAAACACTACAGATATTTGATTATGATGATCTTTTCAATTCAGTTAAAAGCAGAAGGTAACCTGTTTTTATATGTCTTGTGGGTGGCACATGCAATGATAAGGGTATATAAATGCCCCAGTCTGAGAAGTAGCATTCAAACTCAGAAGCTTCTCATTGTACAATGCATCACCTGTCACCATGTCCTACAACTGCTGCTCTGGAAATTTCTCCTCCAAGTCCTTTGGGGGATACCTGTGCTACCCAGGATCTTTCTGCAGCTCATCTTACCCCAGCAACCTGTTCTGCAGCACTAACCTCCAGTCTCCCAGCACATACCAGCTGGGCTCCTCCCTCTCCAGTGGCTGTCAAGAGACCTGCTGTGAGGGAGGGAGACAAGATGGTGGGGAAGTAGGAGGAGGCGCCGTTTCAACCTGTACCTCAAAGTGAGCTGATTACCTACCAAAGAACTCCGATCACCCATGAAATCAGCCTGAGATCAAAATTATGCACGTCTGGATCTCTACGGGGGCAGAAGACGTCAGTGGTCAGGTAAAGCAGAGTGGGAACATCGGAATGATATTAGAAGATAAACAAAAGGGGAAAGGAGCCACAAGAGGCGACCCATTAGAAAGTAATACCCCAATATGAGAGTGCTCTGCGTCTGGAGACCAGCATCAACTTGGAGTCCGGTTGAAAGCACTCAAAAAGAGCAAAGGATCATGGGGGGAAATTGTGGGAAACAGGGTGGTTAGGGACAGGGGCTTAAGTACCTGGACACAGGACAGCCACCCCTGGTGCTGAACCAGAGAGAGTGTGGCAGAGAAACCAGGTCTTGGTCCCTGAGCCGCCAGCATGCCTGAGAGCGCATGCGGTCCGGCTCCCGAGAGGGGCTGGGAGCCTTGCCACCCGGAAGAAGCACAGCATTTTTGCATTCCCCACGTGAGTGCTATGCCGTGCTACAGGATCTGATTTGAGCCCCGCGCCCTCCCCTGAGAGAGGTGCACTCAGGCGCCATCCCAGCGCTCTTGGACCCAGAAAGGCCAGGCACCCCCAGCCCGGTCCAGAGGTAAAATCTCAGTGTATGATCGCTGCTTAGAACCTCTCTGGTGGTCCAGAGCTGCCTAGACAGCCGCTGATGTCATGGTTTCGGGTACAAGCAGGAGTTACTGTGTCCCCGGGGACCACAACTCAGAATGTGCTCTGCCAGCAGCCGAGGGGGAACAGACTGAGGCTTCTCTCTGAGAGGGAGGTCTGGGTGCAGTTTGCTTTCCACTAACCCTCCAAAAACCATCAAAAGCTGTCAAGACGAGAGAGAAAAAAAAAAACTGAACAAACATAAAACCTCCAGAGAACAAAAGCCTGAAAGACCGGTTTCCTCAGAGCCCACCCCCTTGAGGGGGGCGGGAGGACTTAACTCAGGGAACATTGCCTGAAAACCCATGTGGCAGTCCCCTCCCCCAGAAAGCCAACCAGGAAAAAAAAAAAAAGACGACAAGAGAACAACCACCACTACTTCATAGATACAACTTTTATTTTTAATTTGTTCTCACTATTCTGGTTCATTTTTTATATAGATAACTTTTAACCGATTTACCATCACAGTGAGATGTCCAGTACATCAAATTCCATAATAACCTTTTAACCTGAACTTTTTGATACATATACCCGTGTTTTTCTTTTGCTTTTCTATTTTTTTTTTAATTTTAGTTTAGTTTATTCTTTTTTTATTTTTATTTTTTAACATTCATAGAGAGTTAAACTTCAAGGTAATCCCCTTTCCCCAATCAGTGCTACCCCTATAGGTAAACCAATTTTTAATCCCCTTTTATCTTAGGAAAGTTGAATCCTTTAACAAAGATATCAAGATACATCCAGGAAGAATCAAAATAAACGTCCTCGCCCACACTGAGAATTTATAACCACTCTCCCATCTTTTTCTTCCACCAGTGCTTCTGTGTATTTGTGTTTGTCCTGATAGTATATAAATCTTATACTTGAGGTTCTTTTTGACGAGGTTCTTTTTTTTTCATATATATATATATATATATATATATATATATATATATATATCTTGTCATATACATTTATCACTCTTCTTGTTTGTCTGTTTTTGTTTGTATACATCATAAATCTTACCTTGGGACCCATTTGGGCTGAACCTTCTCTTTTATTTTTTTTTTCCTGTCTCTCTCTCTCTCTCTCTTTCTCTCTTTTTCTTTTCTTTTTCTTTTTCTTTTCTTTTTTCTCTCTTTCTCATTTCTTTCATTTGGGTGGGGACTCCTGATTGCTCAGAAGTGTTCCAGGGTGCACCTTGACTGCACCGCAGTTGATACATCCAGCTACATCCATTCAGCCATCTCTCACCAAAATGACTAGGAGAAGGAATGCCCAACAGAAGAAAAATTCAGAGGATGGGTCTTCTGCAATAAATCTAATGGCTATCGACATAGACAATATGTCAGAAAGGGAATTCAGGCTAACAATTATCCAGGCAATAGTTAGGTCGGAGAAAGCCATGGATGACCAAAAGGAATTGATTAGGGCAGAACTGAAAGCCACCAGGGATAATGTATACAATGTTGGGGCAGAACTGAAAGCCACCAGGGCTGAGGTTCACAATGCTCTCAATGCTTCCAATCTAATCTAAATTCTCTCAAAGCTAGGGTAACTGAGACAGAAGATAGAATTAGTGATCTGGAGGACAAACAGAGAGAAAGGATCAGGAGGAAGCCTGGAGCAAACAGCTTAGAAGCCACGAAAACAGAATCTGGGAAATTAATGATGCCATGAAACATTCCAACGTCAGAATTATTGGAATCCCTGAAGCGGAGGAGAAAGAAAGAAAGAAGTCTAGAAGATATAGTGGAACAAGTTCTCCATGAAAATATCCCAATCTTGTGAATGGAACCAGCGTTCATGTACTAGAGGCAGAATGGTCTCCCCCCAAGATTATAGATTCTCCAAACACCTCGAGACAGCTAATAGTAAGAATGAAGAATTATAATTGTAGGCAGGCCCTCTTGAAGGCAGCTAGGACAAAGAAGATCCTTATGTACAGAGGAAAGCCCATCAGAATTACATCAGACCTGTCCACAGAAACCTGGCAAACCAGAAAGGGCTGGCAAGATATATTCAGGGAATATATGGGAATATATGGGAAGAACATGCAGCCAAGAATACTTTATCCAGCAAGACTGACATTCAAAATATATGGAGAGATAAAGAGTTTCCAAGACCGGCAAGGCTTAAAAGAGTATGCGACCACTAAGCTGACACAGCAGGAAATATTAAGGGGGGTTCTATAAAAGAGGAAAAATCCTAAGAATAACATTGAACAGAAATATAGAGACAATCTACAGAAAGAAAGACTTCAAAGGTCAATGTCAATAAAAAAATATCTATCAATAATCACTCTCAATGTGAATGGCCTAAATGTGCCCATAAAAAGACACAGGGTTGCAGATTGGATAAAACGACAGGACCCATCCATATGTTGTCTTCAAGAGACCCATTTTGAACCTAAGGATACACCCAGACTGAAAGTGAAGGGATGGAGAAGCATCTTTCATGCCAATGGGCCTCAAAAGAAGGCCGGGGTAGCGATTCTCATATCAGATAAATTAGATTTTAAACTAAAGACTGTAGTCAGAGATACAGAAGGACACTACATCATGCTTAAAGGGACTATCCACCAAGACGATCTAACAATTGTAAATATCTATGCCCCCAATATGGGAGCAGCCAATTACATAAGAAAACTGTTAATCAAGATAAAGAGTCATATTGATATGAATACATTAATAGTAGGAGATCTTAACACACCTCTCTCAGAAATAGACAGATCATCGAAACAGAAAATCAATAAAGAAACAAGAGCATTGAATGACACATTGGACCAGATGGACCTCGTAGATATATACAGAACATTCCACCCTAAAACTACAGAATACTCATTCTTCTCAAGTGCACATGGAACCTTCTCCAGAACAGACCACATACTGGGTCACAAATCAGGACTCAACTGATACCAAAAGACTGAGATTATTCCCTGCATATTCTCAGATCACAATGCTTTGAAACTGGAGCTCAATCACAAGGAAAAGTTCGGAAGGAACTCAAACACCTGGAAACTAAAGACCACCTTGCTTAAGAATGCTTGGATCAACCAGGAGATCAAAGAAAAACTGACAAAATTCATGGAAACCAATGAGAATGAAGACACTTCAGTCCAAAACCTATGGGATACAGTAAAGGCAGTCCTAAGGAGGAAATACATAGCCATCCAAGCCTCCTTCAAAAAAAATTGAAAAATCCAAAATACACCAGCTGTCTCTACACCTTCAAGAACTGGAGAATCAACAACAAATCAAACCAACTCCACACATAAGAAGGGAAATAATCATAATTAGAGCAGAGATCAATGAGGTAGAAACTAGAGATACAGTAGAACATATCAATGAAACTAGAAGCTGGTTTTTTGAAAGAGTCAGTAAAATCAATAAACCATTGGCCACACTAATCCAAAAGAAAAGAGAGTAAGCTCAAATTAAATTTATGAATTAAAATTATGAATGAAAAGGGAGAGATCACAACTAACACCATAATTAAAATTATGAATGAAAAGGGAGAGATCACAACTAACACCATAATTAAAATTATGAATGAAAAGGGAGAGATCACAACTAACACAAAGGAAGTAGAAACAATCATCAGAAGTTATTATCAACAGTTATATGGCAATAAGTTAAGCAACCTAGATGAAATGGATGCATTCCTGGAAAACTGTAAACTCCCAAAATTGAACCAGGAAGAAACTGACAACCTGAATAGACCTAGTAGTAATGATATTGAATCAGTGATCAAAAACCTCCCAAAAAACAAGAGCCCAGGACCTGATGGATTCCCTGGGGAATTCTACCAGACTTTCACCTATTCTCCTGAAGCTGTTTCAAAAAATTGAAGCAGAAGGAAAACTTCCAGACTCTTTCTATGAAGCCAGCATTACCCTGATTCCCAAACCAGGCAAAGACCCTACCAAAGAGGAGAATTTCAGACCAATATCACTGATGAATATGGATGCTAAGATTCTCAACAAGATCCTAGCAAACAGGATCCAACAGCCCATTAAAAAGGTTATCCACCATGGGACGCCTGGGTGGCTCAGTTGGTTAAGCGGCTGCCTTCGGCTCAGGTCATGATCCTAGCGTCCTGGGATTCAGTCCCACATCGGGCTCTTTGCTCGGTGGGGAGCCTACTTCTCCCTCTGCCTCTGCCTGCCATTCTGACTGCCTGTGCTCACTATCTCTCCCTCTCTCTCTGACAAATAAATAAAATCTAAAAAAAAAAAAAAAAAAAAAAAGATTATCCAAAATGACCAGGTGGAACTCGTCCCTGGGTTACAAGGATGGTTCAACATTCGCAAATCAATCAATGTGATAGAGCAAATCAATAAGAGAAGAGAGAAGAACCACATGGTCCTCTCAATTGATGCAGAAAAAGCATTTGACAAAATCCAGCATCTGTTCCTGATTAAAACGCTTCAAAGTATAGGAATAGAGGGAATACTCCCGAACTTCATAAAATCTGTCTATGAAAGACCCACAGCAAATATCATCCTCAATGGGAAAAAGCTCACAGTCTTCCTGTTGAAATCAGGAACACGACAAGGATGCCCACTCTCACCAATCTTGTCAACATTGTATTAGAAGTCCTAGCAACAGCAATCACACAAGAAAGAGAAATAAAATGTATCCAAATTGGCAATGAAGAAGTCAAATCTCTCTCTTCACAGATGACATGCTTCATTTGGGAAACCCAAAACACTCCACCCCCAAACTACTAGAATTCATACAGCAATTCAGCAACATGACAGGATACAAAGTCAATGTACAGTAATCAGTGGCTTTCTTTCTTTTTTTTTTATAATTTTATTTTTTATAAACATATATTTTTATCCCCAGGGGTATAGGTCTGCGAATCGCCAGGTTTACACACTTCACAGCACTCACCATAGCACATACCCTCCCCAATATCCATAACCCCACCTCCCTCTCCCAACCCCCCTCCCCCCATCAACCCTCAGTTTGTTTTGTGAGATTAAGAGTCACTTATGGTTTGTCTCCCTCCCAATCCCATCTTGTTTCATTTACTCTTCTCCTACCCCCTTAACCCCCCATGTTGCATCTCCTCTCCCTCATATCAGGGAGATCATATGATATTGTCTTTCTCCGATTGACTTATTTCGCTAAGCATGATACCCTCTAGTTCCATCCATGTCGTCGCAAATGGCAAGATTTCATTTCTTTTGATGGCTGCATAGTATTCCATTGTGTATATATACCACATCTTCTTTATCCATTCGTCTGTTGATGGACATCTAGGTTCTTTCCATAGTTTGGCTATTGTAGACATTGCTGCTATAAACATTCGGGTGCACGTGCCCCTTCGGATCACTACATTTGTATCTTTAGGGTAAATACCCAGCAGTGCAATTGCTGGGTCATAGGGTAGTTCTATTTTCAACATTTTGAGGAACATCCATGCTGTTTTCCAGAGTGGTTGCACCAGCTTGCATTCCCACCAACAGTGTAGGAGGGTTCCCCTTTCTCCGCATCCTCGCCAGCATCTGTCATTTCCTGACTTGTTAATTTTAGCCATTCTGACTGGTGTGAAGTGATATCTCATTGTGGTTTTGATTTGTATTTCCCTGATGCTGAGTGATGTGGAGCATTTCTTCATGTGTCTGTTGGCCATCTGGATGTCTTCTTTGCAGAAATGTCTGTTCATGTCCTCTGCCCATTTCTTGATTGGATTATTTGTTCTTTGGGTGTTGACTTTGCTAAGTTCTTTATAGATTTTGGACACTAGCCCTTTATCTGATATGTCATTTGCAAATATCTTCTCCCATTCTGTCAGTTGTCTTTTGGTTTTGTTCACTGTTTCCTTTGCTGTGCAAAAGCTTTTGATCTTGATAAAATCCCAAAAGTTCATTTTTGCCCTTGCTTCCCTTGCCTTTGGGGATGTTCCTAGGAAGATGTTGCTGCGGCTGACGTCGAAGAGGTTGCTGCCTGTGTTCTCCTCGAGGATTTTGATGGATTCCTTTCTCACATTGAGATCCTTCATCCATTTTGAGTCTATTTTCGTGTGTGGTGTAAGGAAATGATCCAATTTCATTTTTCTGCATGTGGCTGTCCAATTTTCCCAACACCATTTACTGAAGAGGCTGTCTTTGTTCCATTGGACATTCTTTCCTGCTTTGTCGAAGATAAGTTGACCATAGAGTTGAGGGTCTATTTCTGGGCTCTCTATTGTGTTCCATTGATCTATGTGTCTGTTTTTGTGCCAGTACCATGCTGTCTTGATGATGACAGCTTTGTAATAGAGCTTGAAGTCCGGAATTGTGATGCCACCAACTTTGGCTTTCTTTTTCAATATTCCTTTGGCTATTCGAGGTCTTTTCTGGTTCCATATAAATTTGAGGATTATTTGTTCCATTTCTTTGAAAAAAAAAAGATGGTACTAAGATAGGAATTGCATTAAATGTGTAGATTGCTTTAGGTAGCATAGACATCTTCACAATATTTATTCTTCCAATCCAGGAGCATGGAACATTTTTCCATTTCTTTGTGTCTTCCTCAATTTCTTTCATGAGTACTTTATAGTTTTCTGAGTATAGATTCTTAGTCTCTTTGGTTAGGTTTACTCCTAGGTATCTTATAGTTTTGGGGCAATTGTAAATGGGATTGACTCCTTAATTTCTCTTTCTTCTGTCTTGTCGTTGGTGTAGAGAAATGCAACTGATTTCTGTGCATTGATTTTATATCCTGACACTTTACTGAATTCCTGTACAAGTTCTAGCAGTTTTGGAGTGGAGTCTTTTGGGTTTTCCACATATAGTATCATATCATCTGCAAAGAGTGATAGTTTGACTTCTTCGTTGCCAATTTGGATGCGTTTAATTTCCTTTTGTTGTCTCATTGCTGAGGCTAGGACTTCTAGTACTATGTTGAATAGCAGTGGTGATAACGGACATCCCTGCCGTGTTCCTGACCTTAGCGGAAAAGCTTTCAGTTTTTCTCCATTGAGAATGATATTTGCCGTGGGTTTTTCATAGATGGCTTTGATAATATTGTGGTATGTGCCCTCTATCCCTACACTTTGAAGAGTTTTGATCAGGAAGGGATGTTGTACTGTGTCAAATGCTTTTTCAGCATCTATGGAGAGTATCATATGGTTCTTGTTCTTTCTTTTATTAATGTGTTGTATCACATTGATTGATTTGTGGATGTTGAACCAACCTTGCAGCCCTGGAATAAATCCCGCTTGGTTGTGGTGAATAATCCTTTTAATGTACTGTTGAATCCTATTGGCTAGTATTTTGGCGAGAATTTTTGCATCTGTGTTCATCAAGGATATTGGTCTGTAGTTCTCTTTTTTGATGGGATCCTTGTCTGGTTTTGGGATCAAGGTGATGCTGGCCTCATAAAATGAGTTTGGAAGTTTTCCTTCCATTTCTATTTTTTGGAACAGTTTCAGGAGAATAGGAATTAGTTCTTCTTTAAATGTTTGGTAGAATTCCCCCGGGAAGCCATCTGGCCCTAGGCTTTTGTTTGTTTGGAGATTTTTGATGACTGTTTCAATCTCCTTACTGCTTATGGGTCTGTTGAGGCTTTCTATTTCTTCCTGATTCAGTTGTGGTAGTTTATATGTCTCTAGGAATGCATCCATTTCTTCCAGATTGTCAAATTTGTTGGCGTAGAGTTGCTCATAGTATGTTCTTATAATTCTCTGTATTTCTTTGTTGTTAGTTGTGATCTCTCCTCTTTCATTCATGATTTTATTTATTTGGGTACTCTCTCTTTTCTTTTTGATAAGTCTGGCCAGGGGGTTATCCATCTTATTAATTCTTTCAAAGAACCAGCTCCTAGTTTCGTTGATTTGTTCTATTGTTTTTTTGGTTTCTATTGCATTGATTTCTGCTCTGATCTTTATGATTTCTCTTCTCCTGCTGGGTTTAGGGTTTCTTTCTTGTTCTTTCTCCAGCTCCTTTAGGTGTAGGGTTAGGTTGTGTACCTGAGACCTTTCTTGTTTCTTGAGAAAGGCTTGTACCGCTATATATTTTCCTCTCAGGACTGCCTTTGTTGTGTCCCACAGATTTTGAACCGTTGTGTTTTCATTATCATTTGTTTCCATGAATTTTTTCAATTCTTCTTTAATTTCCTGGTTGACCCATTCATTCTTTAGAAGGATGCTGTTTAGTCTCCATGTATTTGGGTTCTTTCCAAATTTCCTCTTGTTATTGAGTTCTAGCTTCAGAGCATTGTGGTCTGAAAATATGCAGGGAATGATTCCAATCTTTTGATAACGGTTGAGACCTGATTTAGGACCAAGAATGTGATCTATTCTGGAGAATGTTCCATGTGCACTAGAGAAGAATGTGTATTCTGTTGCTTTGGGATGAAATGTTCTGAATATATCTGTGATGTCCATCTGGTCCAGTGTGTCATTTAAGGCCTTGATTTCCTTGTTGATCTTTTGCTTGGATGATCTGTCCATTTCAGTGAGGGGAGTGTTAAAATCCCCTACTATTATTGTATTCTTGTCGATGTGTTTCTTTGATTTTGTTATTAATTGGTTTATATAGTTGGCTGCTCCCACGTTAGGGGCATAGATATTTAAAATTGTTAGATCTTCTTGTTGGACAGTTCCTTTGAGTATGATATAGTGTCCTTCCTCATCTCTTAGTATAGTCTTTGGCTTAAAATCTAATTGATCTGATATAAGGATTGCCACCCCTGCTTTCTTCTGATGTCCATTAGCATGGTAAATTGTTTTCCACCCCCTCACTTTAAATCTGGAGGTGTCTTCGGGTTTAAAATGAGTTTCTTGTAGGCAACATATAGATGGGTTTTGTTTTTTGATCCATTCTGATACCCTGTGTCTTTTGATTGGGGCATTTAGCCCATTAACATTCAGGGTAAGTATTGAGAGATATGAATTTAGTGCCATTGTATTGCCTGTAAGGTGACTGTTATTGTATATTGTCTCTGTTCCTTTCTGATCTACTACTTTTAGGGTCTCTCTTTGCTTAGAGGACCCCTTTCAATATTTCCTGTAGAGCTGGTTTGGTGTTTGCAAATTCTTTCAGTTTTTGTTTGTCCTGGAAGTTTTAAATCTCTCCTTCTATTTTCAATGATAGCCTAGCTGGGTATAGTATTCTTGGCTGCATGTTTTTCTCGTTCAATGCTCTGAATATATCAGCCAGCTCTTTCTGGCCTGCCAGGTCTCTGTGGATAAGTCTGCTGCCAATCTAATATTTTTACCATTGTACGTTACAGACTTCTTTTCCCGGGCTGCTTTCAGGATCTTCTCTTTGTCACTAAGACTTGTAAATTTTACTATTAGGTGAGGGGGTGTGGACCTATTCTTATTGATTTTGAGGGGGGTTCTCTGCACCTCCTGGATTTTGATGCTTGTTCCCTTTGCCATATTGGGGAAATTCTCTCTCCAATAATTCTCTCCAATATACCTTCTGCTCCCCTCTCTGTTTCCTCTTCTTCTGGAATCCCAATTATTCTAATGTTGTTTCATCTTATGGTGTCACTTATCTCTCGAATTCTCCCCTCGTGGTCCAGTAGCTGTTTGTCCCTCTTTTGCTCAGCTTCTTTATTCTCTGTCATTTGGTCTTCTATATCGCTAGTTCTTTCTTCTGTCTCATTTATCCTAGCAGTCAGAGCCTCCATTTTTTTTGCACCTCATTAATAGCTTTTTTTATTTCAACTTGGTTCGATTTTAGTTCATTTATCCAGAAAGGGCTTTTATATCTCCCGAGAGGGTTTCTCTAATATCTTCCATGCCTTTTTCGAGCCCAGCTAGAACCTTGAGAATCGTCATTCTGAACTCTGGATCTGTCATATTACCAATGTCTGTATTGATTAGGTCCCTAGCCTTTGGTACTGCCTCTTGTTCTTTTTTTTTGTGGTGAATTTTTCCGCCTTGTCATTTTGTCCAGATAAGAGTATATGAAGGAGCAAGTAAAATACTAAAAGGGTGGCAACAACCCCAGGAAAATATGCTTTAGCCAAATCAGAAGAGATCCCAAATCGTGAGGGGGGAGAAAGGGGATAAAAAGGGGTTCAGAAAGAAAAAAAAAGAAACTATTAAAAAAAGAAAGCCGATTAAAATATAAAAAGGAAATATATATATATATATATATATATATATATATATTAGATAAACTATTTAAAAAACGTTAAAAAAGAAAATGGTAAAAGTTAAAAAAATTTAGCAGAAGAACAGAAAAAAAATTGAAAAAGAAAAAAAATTAAATTAACTGCAAGGCTAAAGAATCATGGGGAGAAAGCCATGAGTTTCATGCTTTGCTTTCTTCTCCTCTGGAATTCTGCCGTTCTCCTTGGTATTGATACTGCACTCCTTGGTAGGTGAACTTGGTCCTGGCTGGGTTTCTCATTGATCTTCTGGGGGAGGGGCCTGTTGTAGTGATTCTCAAGCGTCTTTGCCCCAGGCAGAGTTGCACCACCCTTACCCGGGGCTGGGCTGAGTAATCCGCTCGGGTTTGCTGGGTTTGCTTTTGGGAGCTTTTTTTCCCTGAGCACTTTCCGTAGAGTTCTGGAAGACGGGAATGAAGATGGCGGCCTCCTGGTCTCCAGCCAAGAGGAGCCGAGAGCCCGGGGCCCCACTCCTCAGTGCGCCCTCAGAGAACAGCGCCCAATTACTCCCGTCACCCTGGCCTCCAGCCGCGCTCCGAGCTGACCGAGCCTGCAACCGGTTCAAGGTAACCCCGAGCTGAGAGTCACTCCTCGGCTCTGTCTCTGTAGCCGGCTTCCCCGGCTAATACCGGTAAGCTCTGCGACACTCAGACACCCCCGATCCTTCTGTGACCCTGTGGGACCTGAGGCCGCACTGACCCTGCCTGGGCTTCACCCCGGTTAAGCCTCTGGAGCGATGTCCTTCAGCGGAACAGACTTTTAAAAGTCCTGATTTTGTGCTCCGTTGCTCCACCGGGAGCCAGGAGCCGGCCCCTCCCCCCGCGGTCTATCTTCCCTTTGCTTTGGATTCACTTCTCCGCCAGTCCTACCTTGCAGAAAGTGGTTGATTTTCTGTTTCTAGAATTGCTGTTCTTCTTGTCTTCAATCTCCCGTTGGATTTGTAGGTGTTTGCAATCTTTAGATAAGCTATTTAGCTGATCTCCCGCTACCTGAAGTAGTCTCAGCCTGCTACTTCTCTGCCATCTTGACTCCTCCTCCATAATATTGGAATATTTAAGAGAACTTGATGTCCATTATGTCTATAAGTTTATTATGTATAGAAGAGTTAAATATATGAAAGATTTTAAATATTTTTGTAAATTGGGCAATTAAGTATCCAAATAGATATAGATGCAATTAAAAATATTTAAAGAAATCTAAACTAACTTTAAAAATTTTTTTAAAAGATCTTATGTATTTATTTGAGAGGTAAAGAGACAGTGTGTGTGCATGCATGATCCTGAGAGCAAGGGGGAGGGGCAGAGGCAGAGGGAGAGTTACAGGCAGACATGCCGGGTGCAGAGCCCACCTTAGGGCTTTCTCACAGCCCTGAGATCACCACCTGAGCCAAAACCATAGTCAGATGCTTAACTGACTGAGCCATTCAGGTGCCCTAAACTAACTTTTTAATGTGTTTATAAAGTAATCTCAGTCTCCTTAGAAGAGATTGTTAATATTTTTTTGAGTTATAAATGGAGTAATAAATTTTGCCTGTTGAACTTAAAAGTATAAGAACGAATTAGGTTTATGAATTTATTACTCAAATAAATAAATATTAATTTTTAAAACCAAAGTAATCTTGAATAAATGCTATCATTTTTGGGTATCAAATTCTCACATTTAATACTAGTCAATGCTATTATAATCTCAAGGTCTCCTTTATGTTCCTTTCTGAGCACAAAATCCTGTGAAATGAATACTATTAGAGATTTAGTATGAAGGACATACTAAAAATATATATTATAACAGAGGAAGACCTGAAGATGCAGTTGGCTAAGTTTCTAAAAGAATGATTATCTTTTCTTTTTAGCTTACATTAAAAAAAGACAAAATTTTAGAAGGAAAAAATACCACGTTTTCAATACTCTTTAACATTTCTTTTTTACAAGAATAACCAGTACAGGTTAAGTTGACAGGAATTAGTGTAGGTAAAGTACTTATTGGAATTGGATGAGGGTAGAAAGAGAAGAAAAATATTATATTTGATGAAACCCACTGTGCACACTTCCTTTAAGTATGGGCCTATGCAGTGATTTACATCTGATGAGAAAGAGCATAAGATACTCAAAAACATATGAGACAATTTATGTAATATGTGTACATATATTTATTTATAGCTTCATCTGTACCACAAGAGAAATTGTAATGACTTTGCAAAGACCACAGATCTTTTGCATACAAGTCAAAGTGTCTATTCCATGTGGCTTAGAAATATGTGTAAAGCTTCCATATGGGAAAAAGATTTTCTGATACCCAAATAAAGAATCAGGCATCAAAGAACTTACTGAAAAGTTTGGCAAATATTGACAAATGTCACAAAACTTTGAATTCCAATTTGAAAGTCTACATATTCTATTTTGCAATATACTTTATCATTTTTTAAAAGATTTTATTTATTTATTTGACAGAGAGAGATCACAAGTAGGCAGAGAGGCAGGCAGAGAGAGAGGAAGGGAAGCAGGCTTCCTGCTGAGCAGTGAGCCCGATGCGGGACTCGATCCCAGGACTCTGGGATCATGACCTGAGCTGAAGGCAGCGGCTTAACCCACTGAGCCACCCAGGCGCCCCATCATTTTATATTAGAGCTGTTCAGAACTTTCTTCCAAAGCCATGGGATTTAATGTATGATTATACCATATATACAATGCATACTTGTATATGGATGTATATATTAGCATTCATTTCAGTTTGCTTCCAGTTTACATATCCTACTAGATACCCCAGTTACTGGTTATTGCTCTCACAGTGAGACTAAAGATGTGCCAACTCTCTTCAAGCAAAGTCCAAAACTTTAGAATAATGCTTATATATTTGATTTATATAGTTTATTTCTCCCAGAGTGTTCATTTTAAATTAACTCCACATTGAAATTAGTGATTATGCTAATAGCTGACAGGGCTAGGTTAGACTGACTTTGTCTTAATGTCATTGACAGTAACAAGAAAAAAAAAATAAAGAAAAGGAAATAAGAAAATGAAGAACAAAAAGAAAATTAACCGGAGGAGGAGTCAAGATGGCGGAGAAGTAGCAGGCTGAGACTACTTCGGGTAGCGGGAGATCAGCTAAATAGCTTATCTAAAGATTGCAAACACCTACAAATCCAACGGGAGATTGAAGAGAAGAAGAACAGCAATTCCAGAAACAGAAAATCAGCCACTTTCTGCAAGGTAGGACTGGCGGAGAAGTGAATCCAAAGCGACGGGAAGATAGACCGCGGGGGGAGGGGCCGGCTCCCGGCGAGCGGCGGAGCAACGGAGCAAAATCAGGACTTTTAAAAGTCTGTTCCGCTGAGGGACATCGCTCCAGAGGCTTAACTGGGGTGAAGCCCAGGCGGGGTCAGCGCGGCCTCAGCTCCCGCAGGGTCGCAGAAGGATCGGGGGTGTCTCAGTGTCGCAGAACTTACCGGTATTAGCCGGGGAAGCCGGCTGCAGAGACAGAGCCTAGGAGTGACTCTCAGCTCGGGGTTGCCTTGGACCGGTCGCAGGCTCGGTCAGCTCGGAGCGCGGCCAGAGGCCAGGGTGGCGGGAGTCATTGGGCGTGTTCTCTGAGGGCGCACTGAGGAGTGGGGCCCCGGGCTCTCGGCTCCTCCGGGCCGGAGACCGGGAGGCCGCCATCTTTATTCCCGTCCTCCGGACTCTACGGAGAGCGCTCAGGGAACAAAAGCTCCCGAAAGCAAACCCAGCAAACCCGAGCAGATTACTCAGCGCGGCCCCGTGTAAGGGCGGTGCAACTCCGCCTGGGGCAAAGACGCTTGAGAATCACTACAACAGGCCCCTCCCCCAGAAGATCAATGGGAAACCCAGCCAGGACCAAGTTCACCTACCAAGGAGAGCGGCGGAATTCCAGAGGAGAAGAAAGCAAAGCACGGAACTCATGGCTTTCTCCCCATGATTTTTTAGCCTTGCAGTTAATTTAATTTTTTTTTTCTTTTTCAATTTTTTTTTCTTTTTCTCTTCTTCTGCTAAATTTTTTTTGACTTTTACCGTTTTCTTTTTTTAACGTTTTTTAAATAGTTTATCTAATATATATTTTATTTTTCCTCTTTTTATATTTTTTCTTTATCGGCTTTCTTTTTTTTAATAGATTAATAGTTTAATAGTTTAATAGTTTTAATAGTTTTTTAAATAGTTTTTAATAGTTTTTTAATAGTTTTTTAATAGTTTAATAGTCTTTAATAGTTTTAATAGTTTAATAGTTTAATAGTTTTTTTTTTTTTCTTTCTTTCTGAACCCCTTTTTATCCCCTTTCTCCCCCCTCACAATTCGGGATCTCTTCTGATTTGGCTAAAGCATATTTTCCTGGGGTTGTTGCCACCCTTTTAGTATTTTACTTGCTCCTTCATAAACTCTTATCTGGACAAAATGACAAGGCGGAAAAATTCACAACAAAAAAAAGAACAAGAGGCAGTACCAAAGGCTAGGGACCTAATCAATACAGACATTGGTAATATGTCAGATCTAGAGTTCAGAATGATGATTCTCAAGGTTCTAGCCGGGCTTGAAAAAGGCATGGAAGATATTAAAGCAACCCTCTCAGGAGATATAAAAGCCCTTTCTGGAGAAATAAAAGAACTAAAATCTAACCAAGTTGAAATCAAAAAAGCTATTAATGAGGTGCAATCAAAAATGGAGGCTCTCACTGCTAGGATAAATGAGGCAGAAGAAAGAATTAGCGATATAGAAGACCAAATGACAGAGAATAAAGAAGCTGAACAAAAGAGGGACAAACAGCTACTGGACCACGAGGGGAGAATTCGAGAGATAAGTGACACCATAAGACGAAACAACATTAGAATAATTGGGATTCCAGAAGAAGAGGAAACAGAGAGGGGAGCAGAAGGTATATTGGAGAGAATTATTGGAGAGAATTTCCCCAATATGGCAAAGGGAACAAGCATCAAAATCCAGGAGGTTCAGAGAACCCCCCTCAAAATCAATAAGAATAGGTCCACACCCCGTCACCTAATAGTAAAATTGACAAGTCTTAGTGACAAAGAAAAGATCCTGAAAGCAGCCCGGGAAAAGAAGTCTGTAACGTACAATGGTAAAAATATTAGATTGGCAGCAGACTTATCCACAGAGACCTGGCAGGCCAGAAAGAGCTGGCATGATATATTCAGAGTACTAAATGAGAAAAACATGCAGCCAAGAATACTATATCCAGCTAGGCTATCATTGAAAATAGAAGGAGAGATTAAAAGCTTCCAGGACAAACAGAAACTGAAAGAATTTGCAAATACCAAACCAGCTCTACAGGAAATATTGAAAGGGGTCCTCTAAGCAAAGAGAGACCCTAAAAGTAGTAGATCAGAAAGAAACAGAGACAATATACAATAACAGTCACCTTACAGGCAATACAATGACACTAAATTCATATCTCTCAATACTTACCCTGAATGTTAACGGGCTAAATGCCCCAATCAAAAGACACAGGGTATCAGAATGGATCAAAAAACAAAACCCATCTATATGTTGCCTACAAGAAACTCATCTTAAACCCGAAGACACCTCCAGGTTTAAAGTGAGGGGGTGGAAAAGAATTTACCATGCTAATGGACATCAGAAGAAAGCAGGAGTGGCAATCCTTATAGCAGATCAATTAGATTTTAAGCCAAAGACTATCATAAGAGATGAGGAAGGACACTATATCATACTCAAAGGAACTGTCCAACAAGAAGATCTAACAATTTTAAATATCTATGCCCCTAACGTGGGAGCAGCCAACTATATAAACCAATTAATAACAAAATCAAAGAAACACATCGACAAGAATACAATAATAGTAGGGGATTTTAACACTCCCCTCACTGAAATGGACAGATCATCCAAGCAAAAGATCAACAAGGAAATCAAGGCCTTAAATGACACACTGGACCAGATGGACATCACAGATATATTCAGAACATTTCATCCCAAAGCAACAGAATACACATTCTTCTCTAGTGCACATGGAACATTCTCCAGAATAGATCACATTCTTGGTCCTAAATCAAGTCTCAACCGGTATCAAAAGATTGGGATCATTCCCTGCATATTTTCAGACCACAATGCTTTAAAGCTAGAACTCAATAACAAGAGGAAGTTTGGAAAGAACCCAAATACATGGAGACTAAACAGCATCCTTCTAAAGAATGAATGGGTCAACCAGGAAATTAAAGAAGAATTGAAAAAATTTATGGAAACAAATGATAATGAAAACACAACAGTTCAGAATCTGTGGGACACAACAAAGGCAGTCCTGAGAGGAAAATATATAGCGGTACAAGACTTTCTCAAGAAACAAGAAAGGTCTCAGGTACACAACCTAACCCTACACCTAAAGGAGCTGGAGAAAGAACAAGAAAGAAACCCTAAACCCAGCAGGAGAAGAGAAATCATAAAGATCAGAGCAGAAATCAATGAAATAGAAACCAAAAAAACAATAGAACAAATCAACGAAACGAGGAGCTGGTTCTTTGAAAGAATTAATAAGATTGATAAACCCCTGGCCAGACTTATCAAAAAGAAAAGAGAAAGGACCCAAATAAATAAAATCATGAATGAAAGAGGAGAGATCACAACGAACACCAAAGAAATACAGACAATTATAAGAACATACTATGAGCAACTCTACGCCAACAAATTTGACAATCTGGAAGAAATGGATGCATTCCTAGAGACATATAAACTACCACAACTGAACCAGGAAGAAATAGAAAGCCTGAACAGACCCATAACCAGTAAGGAGATTGAAACAGTCATCAAAAATCTCCAAACAAACAAAAGCCCAGGGCCAGACGGCTTCCCGGGGGAATTCTACCAAACATTTAAAGAAGAACTAATTCCTATTCTCCTGAAACTGTTCCAAAAAATAGCAATAGAAGGAAAACTTCCAAACTCATTTTATGAGGCCAGCATCACCTTGATCCCAAAACCAGACAAGGATCCCAACAAAAAAGAGAACTACAGACCAATATCCTTGATGAACACAGATGCAAAAATTCTCGCCAAAATACTAGCCAATAGGATTCAACAGTACATTAAAAGGATTATTCACCACGACCAAGTGGGATTTATTCCAGGGCTGCAAGGCTGGTTCAACATCCGCAAATCAATCAATGTGATACAACACATTAATAAAAGAAAGAACAAGAACCATATGATACTCTCCATAGATGCTGAAAAAGCATTTGACAAAGTACAGCATCCCTTCCTGATCAAAACTCTTCAAAGTGTAGGGATAGACGGCACATACCTCAATATTATCAAAGCCATCTATGAAAAACCCACCGCAAATATCATTCTCAATGGAGAAAAACTGAAAGCTTTTCCGCTAAGGTCAGGAACACGGCAGGGATGTCCGTTATCACCACTGCTATTCAACATAGTACTAGAAGTCCTAGCCTCAGCAATCAGACAACAAAAGGAAATTAAAGGCATCCAAATCGGCAAAGAAGAAGTCAAACTATCACTCTTCGCAGATGATATGATACTCTTTGTGGAAAACCTAAAAGACTCCACTCCAAAACTGCTAGAACTTGTACAGGAATTCAGTAAAGTGTCAGGATATAAAATCAATGCACAGAAATCAGTTGCATTTCTCTACACCAACAACAAGACAGAAGAAAGAGAAATTAAGGAGTCCATCCCATTTACAATTGCACCCAAAACTATAAGATACCTAGGAATAAACCTAACCAAAGAGACTAAGAATCTATACTCAGAAAACTATAAAGTACTCATGAAAGAAATTGAGGAAGACACAAAGAAATGGAAAAATGTTCCATGCTCCTGGATTGGAAGAATAAATATTGTGAAAATGTCTATGCTACCTAAAGCAATCTACATATTTAATGCAATTCCTATCAAAGTACCATCCATTTTTTTCAAAGAAATGGAACAAATAATCCTCAAATTTATATGGAACCAGAAAAGACCTCGAATAGCCAGCGGAATATTGAAAAAGAAAGCCAAAGTTGGTGGCATCACAATTCCGGACTTCAAGCTCTATTACAAAGCTGTCATCATCAAGACAGCATGGTACTGGCACAAAAACAGACACATAGATCAATGGAACAGAATAGAGAGCCCAGAAATAGACCCTCAACTCTATGGTCAACTCATCTTCGACAAAGCAGGAAAGAATGTCCAATGGAACAAAGACAGCCTCTTCAATAAATGGTGTTGGGAAAATTGGACAGCCACATGCAGAAAAATGAAATTGGATCATTTCCTTACACCACACACGAAAATAGACTCAAAAGGGATGAAGGATCTCAATGTGAGAAAGGAATCCATCAAAATCCTCGAGGAGAACACAGGCAGCAACCTCTTCGACCTCAGCCGCAGCAACATCTTCCTAGGAACATCACCAAAGGCAAGGGAAGCAAGGGCAAAAATGAACTTTTGGGATTTTATCAAGATCAAAAGCTTTTGCACAGCAAAGGAAACAGTGAACAAAACCAAAAGACAACTGACAGAATGGGAGAAGATATTTGCAAATGACATATCGGATAAAGGGCTAGTGTCCAAAATCTATAAAGAACTTAGCAAACTCAACACCCAAAGAACAAATAATCCAATCAAGAAATGGGCAGAGGACATGAACAGACATTTCTGCAAAGAAGACATCCAGATGGCCAACAGACACATGAAAAAGTGCTCCATATCACTCGGCATCAGGGAAATACAAATCAAAACCACCATGAGATATCACCTCACACCAGTCAGAATGGCTAAAATTAACAAGTCCGGAAATGACAGATGCTGGCGAGGATGCGGAGAAAGGGGAACCCTCCTACACTGTTGGTGGGAATGCAAGCTGGTGCAACCACTCTGGAAAACAGCATGGAGGTTCCTCAAAATGTTGAAAATAGAACTACCCTATGACCCTGCAATTGCACTGCTGGGTATTTACCCTAAAGATACAAACATAGTGATCCGAAGGGGCACATGCACCCGAATGTTTATAGCAGCAATGTCTACAATAGCCAAACTATGGAAAGAACCTAGATGTCCATCAACAGACGAATGGATAAAGAAGATGTGGTATATATACACAATGGAATACTATGCAGCCATCAAAAGAAATGAAATCTTGCCATTTGCGACGACGTGGATGGAACTAGAGGGTATCATGCTTAGCGAAATAAGTCAATCGGAGAAAGACAACTATCATATGATCTCCCTGATATGAGGGAGAGGAGATGCAACATGGGGGGTTGAGGGGGTAGGAGAAGAGTAAATGAAACAAGATGGGATTGGGAGGGAGACAAACCATAAGTGACTCTTAATCTCACAAAACAAACTGAGGGTTGATGGGGGGAGGGGGTTGAGAGAGGGGGTGGGGTTATGGATATTGGGGAGGGTATGTGCTATGGTGAGTGTTGTGAAGTGTGTAAACCTGGCGATTCGCAGACCTGTACCCCTGGGGATAAAAATATATGTTTATAAAGCTGTAAAAAAAAAGAAAGAAAGAAAGGATGAATACCCAAGTTTTGTAGCAACATGGACGGGACTGGAAGAGATTATGCTGAGTGAAATAAGTCAAGCAGAAAGAGTCAATTATCATATGGTTTCACTTATTTGAGGGAAATTGGAAGGGGAGGTGAACCATGAGAGACTATGGACTCTGAAAAACGATCTGAGAATTTTGTTAAGGGGTGGGGGGGTGGGAGGTTGGGGGCACCAGGTGGTGGGTATTGTAGAGGGCACGGATTGCATGGAGCACTGGGTGTGGTGCAAAAATAATGAATACTGTTATGCTGAAAAAAATAAAAATTAAGTTCAATAAAAAAAAAAAAAAAAAAAAAGAAAATTAACCTAAGCAACTAAAGTTGCATTAAAATTGGATTATCACATAAAGTTGAACGAGGTTATTCTTTCTTATGGGGGATGTGATGGGTACTTGAGATCTGCATATTGCCACAGATCCTGTTTTATCTGTATGTGGCACTGCACAAATTCTTGACTGTGGCCCACAGGCCAGATTTGGCCCATGAGAGTGTTTCGTTTGGCTTGAACAATATTTTACCAAAAAAAATTTTTGAGCTAACATTTTAAATTAGAAGCTTTCACATAAAAATCCAGATTTCTGGCATCTCTCAAAAAAATTAGGAGATCTGGGAATACTGGACTCACATTACCACACTGCAGTCTATGGCTGGCTGGCTGGCTATTGCCCTCGTTCGACACACATATGTTCTCCATGGTCCCCACCAATTCCTCCTGCTTCGCAACACTGAAGCTGGACATTCCCACTTACTCCTCTTGTTCTAGTTCTCTTTTAGTAGAAAATATTTCTTTCTTCCAATGTCTTTATGAAAAGTAAGTAAAAATATGGCAGTATGGTAAAAAAAAAACATGGATTTATAGCTTTACATTGGATTGTTCTTTGTGGATTCTCTTCTCCCTTTCTCTCTCATACATTGGGGGCCAATTTTTCTTCCCTATCTTCCTCTGAAATTGAAACAAAGACCTGAGAAACTGTTGATCAGTGTAAATACTGGAAGGTCTCAGAGGCATATTTCCTGCTCTACTTTTTCTCCCAGAGACCTGATGAGATTGGGCTTGGGGAAAGTAGGAGAGAAAGGGAGGATGGAGAAACAAATAAGAGGGTGCAATTTCAGCTCTAAGCTTTGAGCTTACCCTCTGAAGTGCTGGGACTTGGACTCTTTAGGCTGCCTTTGGTTTGTCCTGTTAGGCTCTGCCAGCAGAGGGCGCAAGAGGGAGACGCATGGCTGGAGGAGGCTGAAAGGGCTTGCTGATGCTTGGTGTCTGAGGACTTCCTGTTTCCTTGAAGTTCTTCAAGCATTGCTCTACCAAAAATCCTTCATCTTGGCAGTAGCAGTTCCTTTATGACCTGGCAGCTGAATGGGGTTGTAAGGGCCTATTCAGCCAGAGAAGCCCCACCCAGGTTGAACTGCCATTTTGTTGTAAAACTTAAATTGACTCTGCCCCACCCCCCGAACTTACTTAAAAGCAAGTCCGGGAAACCAGTCCCAGGTAACAAAGTCCAAATACGGAGCGGGGACAAGATGGCGGGGAAGTAGGAGGAGGCGCCTTTTCTACCTGTACCCTAAAGTGAGCTGATTACCTACCAAAGAACTCCGATCACCCATGAAATCAGCCTGAGATCAGAATTATACACGTCTGGATCTCTACAGGGGCAGAAGACTCCAAGGGTCAGGTAAAGCGGAGTGGGAAAGGCGGACTGATATCTGAAGATAAACAAAAGGGGGAGGGAGACACCAGAGGAGACTGGTTGGAAAGTAATACCCCTAATACCAGTGAGAGTGCCTTGCGTCTGGGGACCAGCATTAACTTGGAGACTGGTTGAAAGCACTCCAAAAGAGCAAAAGATCATGGGGGGGGTGGATTGTGGGAATCGGGGCAGCTAGGGACAGGGGCTTAAGTCCCCGGTCCCAGGACAGCCTCCCCTGGTGCTGAGCCAGAGAGAGTGCGGCGGAGAAACCAGGTCTTGGTCCCTGAGCTGCCAGAGCGCCCAAGATTGCACGGATTCTGGCCTCTGTGAGGGGATGGGAGCGATGCTGGATGGCAGAACGTGTGAGCCCTGCTACAGAGCCTGAGATGTGCATTCCCCTCATCCTCCCCTGAGAGAGGTACAAAGGCCCAGCCAGCGCTCTTTGACACACGCCATTGTTTCACAGCTTAAGACGTGCGCCCCAAACTCTCCCCTGAGAGAGGTGCACAAAGGCCCAGCCTGGTGCTTTCGGACCTGCGCCCCATTCTCAGAGCCTGAGACACCCTCAAGACCCACAGCCTCCCCTGAGAGAGGTGCGTACAAGCCGGGTGCTTTTAGACCCAGAAAGACCAGGCACTCCCAGCCCGGGCCAGCGGGAAAATCTCAGTGTGTGATCGCTGCTTGGAACATTTCTGGTGGTCTGGAGCTGCCCAAACAGCTGCAGCCAGAAGATCCTGTGTCCCCAGGGACCGCGACTCAAAACCTGCTCTGCCAGCAGCCAAAGGGGGATTTATATGGGCTCTGCAACACCCACAGAAGAACAGACTGAGGCTTCTCTCTGAGAGGGAGGTCAGGGTGCAGTTTGCTTTCCTCTAAACCTCCAAAAACCATCAAAAGCAGTCAAGGCGAGAGGAAAAAAAAAAAAAGGTGAACAAACATAAAAACCTCCAGAGAACAACAGCCTGAAAAAACCAGTTTCCTCAGAGCCCACCCCCTTGAGGGGGACTGGAGGACTTAACTCAGGGAAAGTCATTGACTGAAAACCCACGTGGCAGGCCCCTGCCCCAGAAAACCAACCAGGAAAGAAAAAAAAAAAAAAGACTACAAGAAACCACCACCACTACTTCATAGGACAACTTTTATTTTTAAGTTTTCCCACTATCTGGCTCATTTTTTATATAGATAATTTTTTAACCTATTTACCATCACAGCAAGCTGTCCAGTACATCAAATTCCATAATAACTTTCGAACCTGAACTTTTTGATACATACACCTGTGTTTTTCTTTTGCATTTCTATTTTTAAAATTTTTTTTAAATTTTAGTTTAGTTTAGTCTAGTTTATTCCTTTTTTATTTTTATTTTCTAATATTCATATAGAGTTAAACTTCAAAGTAATCCCCTTTCCCCAATCAATACTACCCCTATAGGAAAACCAATTTTTAATCCCCCATTGCCCTAGAAAAGTTGAGTCCCTTAACAAAGATATCAAGATACATCCAGGAAGAATCAAAACAACCTTCCTCACCCACACTGAGAATTTATAACCACTCTCCCATCTTTTCTTCCACCAGTGTTTCTGTGTTTTTGTGTTTGTCCTGATAGTATATAAATCTTACACTTGGGGTTCTTTTCGAAAAGGTTCTTCCTTTATTTGCATATATATTTTTTTTCTCTTATTATATTCTTTTATCAGTCTTTTTGTTCGTCTGTTTTTGTTTGTATACCTCATAAATCTTACCTTGGGGCCCATTTGGGCTGAACCTTCTCTTTCATCTTCACTTTCTTTTCTGTCTCTCTCTCTCTCTCTTTTTTTCTTTTTCCTCTCACTTGGGTGGGGAATCCTGATTGCTCAGAAGTGTTCCAGGGTGCACCCAGACTGCACCATGGTCAATACAACCAGCTACATCTGTTCAGTCATCTTTCACCAAAATGATTAGGAGGAGGAATGCACAACAGAAGAAAAATACAGAGGATGACCTTCTGCAACAGAGCTAATGGCTATCAACATAGACAATATGTTGGAAAGAGAATTCAGGCTAACAATTATCCAGGCAATAGCTAGGTCGGAGAAAGCCATGGATCCAAACGGAATTGATTGGGGCTGAGCTGAAAGTGACCAGACAGGATGTTCACAATGTTAGGACAGAGCTAAAAGCTATCAGGGCGAGGTTCACAATGCTCTCAATGAGTTCCAATCTAATCTAAATTCTCTCAAAGCTAGGGTAACTGAGACAGAAGATAGAACTAGTGATCTGGAGGACAAACAGATAGAGAGAAATGATCAGGAGGAAGCCTGGAACAAACAGCTTTGAAACCATGAAAACAGAATCAGGGAAATAAATGACGCCATGAAACATTCCAACGACAGAATTATTGGAATTCCTGAAGGGGAGGAGAAAAAAGGAAGTCTAGAAGATATAGTGGAACAAGTTCTTCATGAAAATTTTCCCAATCTCGCGAATGGAACCAGCGTTCATGTACTAGAGGCCTAATGGTCTCCACCCAAGATTATAGATTCCAGAAAAACATCAAGGCACCTGATAGTCAAATTGAGGAATCATAACTGTAGATATAATCGCTTGAAAGCCACTAGGATAAAGACGCTCCTTACTTACAGAGGAAAGCCCATCAGAATAACATCAGAACTGTCCACAGAGACCTGGCAAGCAAGAAAGGGCTGGCAAGATATATGCAGGGCACTAAATGAGAGGAACATGCAGCCAAGAATACTTTATACAGCAAGACTTACATTCAAAATGGATGGAGAGATAAAGAGTTTCAAAGACCGACAAGGCTTAAAAGACTATGCAACCACCAAGCCGACACTGCAGGAAATATTAAGGGGGCTCTATAAAAGAAGAAAAATCCTAAGAATAGCGTTCAACAGAAATATAGAGACAATCTACAGAAAGAAAGACTTCAAAGGTAACACGATGTCAATAAAAACATATCTATCAATAATGAATGTGAATGGCCTAAATGTGCCCATAAAATGACACATGGTTGCAGATTGGATAAAACGACAGGACCCATCCATATGTTGTCTACAAGAGACCCATTTTGAACCTAAAGATACACCCAGACTGAAAGTGAAGGGATGGAGAAGCATCTTTCATGCCAATGGGCCTCAAAAGAAGGCCAGGGTAGCGATTCTCATATCAGATAAATTAGATTTTAAACTAAAGACTGTAGTCAGAGATACAGAAGGACACTACATCATGCTTAAAGGGACTATCCACCAAGATGATCTAACAATTGTAAATATCTATGCCCCCAATATGGGAGCAGCCAATTACATAAGAAAACTGTTAATCAAGATAAAGAGTCATATTGATATGAATACATTAATAGTAGGAGATCTTAACACACCTCTCTCAGAAATAGACAGATCATCGAAACAGAAAATCAATAAAGAAACAAGAGCATTGAATGACACATTGGACCAGATGGACCTCGTAGATATATACAGAACATTCCACCCTAAAACTACAGAATACTCATTCTTCTCAAGTGCACATGGAACCTTCTCCAGAACAGACCACATACTGGGTCACAAATCAGGACTCAACTGATACCAAAAGACTGAGATTATTCCCTGCATATTCTCAGATCACAATGCTTTGAAACTGGAGCTCAATCACAAGGAAAAGTTCGGAAGGAACTCAAACACCTGGAAACTAAAGACCACCTTGCTTAAGAATGCTTGGATCAACCAGGAGATCAAAGAAAAACTGACAAAATTCATGGAAACCAATGAGAATGAAGACACTTCAGTCCAAAACCTATGGGATACAGCAAAGGCGGTCCAAAGGGGGAAATACATAGCCATCCAAGCCTCCCTCAAAAGAATTGAAAAATCCAGAACACAGCAGCTGTCTCTACACCTTCAAGAACTGGAGAATCAACAACAAATCAAACCAACTCCACACATAAGAAGGGAAATAATCAGGATTAGAGCAGAGATCAATGAGGTAGAAACTAGAGATACAGTAGAACATATCAATGAAACTAGAAGCTGGTTTTTTGAAAGAGTCAGTAAGATCAATAAACCATTGGCCACACTAATCCAAAAGAAAATAGAGAAAGCTCAAATTAAATTTATGAATTAAAATTATGAATGAAAAGGGAGAGATCACAACTAACACCAAGGAAGTAGAAACAATCATCAGAAGTTATTATCAACAGTTATATGCCAATAAGCTAAGCAACCAAGATGAAATGGATGCATTCCTGGAAAACTATAAACTCCCAAAATTGAACCAGGAAGAAATCAACAACCTGAATAGACCGATATCTAGTAACAAGATTGAATCAGTGATCAAACACCTCCCAAAAAACAAGAGCCCAGGACCTGATGGATTCCCTGGGGAATTCTACCAAACGTTCAAAGAAGAAATAACACCTATTCTCCTGAAGCTGTTTCAAAAAACTGAAGCAGAAGGAAAACTTCCAGACTCTTTCTATGAAGCCAGCATTACCCTGATCCCCAAACCAGGCAAAGACCCTACCAAAAAGGAGAATTTCAGACCAATATCACTGATGAATATGGATGCTAAGATTCTTAACAAGATCCTAGCAAACAGGATCCAACAGCACATTAAAAAGATTATCCACCATGACCAGGTGGGATTCATTCATGGACTACAAGGATGGTTCAACATTCGGAAATCAATCAATGTGATAGAACAAATTAATAAGAAAAGATAGAAGAACCACATGGTCCTCTCAATTGATGCAGAAAAAGCATTTGACATAATCCAGCATCCATTCCTGATTAAAACGTTTCAAAGTATAGGGATAGAGGGAACATTCCTGAACCTCATAAAATCTATCTATGAAAGACCCACAGCAATTATCATCCTCAATGGGAAAAAGCTTGCAGCCTTCTCGCTGAGATCAGGAACACGTCAAGGATGCCCACTCTCACCACTCTTGTTCAACATAGTATTAGAAGTCCTAGCAACAGCAATCAGACAACAAAGAGAAATAAAAGGTATCCAAATTGGCAAGGAAGAAGTCAAACTCTCTCTTCGCAGATGACATGATTCTTTATATGCGAAACCCAAACTACTAGAACTCATACAGCAATTCAGTAATGTGTCAGGATACAAAGTCAATGTACAGAAATCAGTGGCTTTCTTGTACACTAACAATGAAAATACAGAAAGGGAAATTAGAGAATCGATTCCATTTACTATAGCACCAAGAACCATAAGATACCTGGGAATAAACCTAACCAAAGAGGTAAAGGATCTGTACTCGAGGAACTACAGAACACTCATGAAAGAAATTGAAGAAGACACAAAAAGGTGGAAGACCATTCCATGCTCTTGGATCGGAAGAATAAAAATTGCTAAAATGTCTATACTGCCTAGAGCAATCTATACTTTTAATGCCATTCCAACCAAAATTCCACCGGTATTCTTCAAAGAGCTGGAGCAAATAATCCAAAAATTTGTATGGAACCAGAAGAGACCCCGAATCGCTAAGGAAATGTTGAAAAACAAAAATAAAACTGGAGGCATCACGTTACCTGATTTCAAGCTTTACTACAAAGCTGTGACCACCAAGACAGCATAGTACTGGCATAAAAACAGACACATAGACCAGTGGAACAGAATAGAGAGCCCAGATATGGACCCTCAACTCTATGGTCAGTTAATCTTCGACAAAACAGGAAAAAATATACAGTGGAAAAAAGACAGTCTCTTCAATAAGTGGTGCTGGGAAAACAGGACAGCTACATGTAGAAGAATGAAACTCGACCATTCTCTTACACCGTACCCAAAGATGAACTCAAAATGGATAAAAGACCTCAACCTGAGACAAGAATCCATCAGAATCCCAGAGGAGAACATAGGCAGTAATCTCTTCGATATCAGCCACAGCAACTTCTTTCAAGATATGTCTCCAAAGGCAAAGGAAACAAAAGCAAAAATAAACTTTTGGGACTTCATCAAAATCAAAAGCTCTGTACAGCAAAGGAAACAGTCAACAAAACAAAGAGGCAACCCACGGAATGGGAGAAGATATTTGCAAATGACAGTACAGACAAAAGGTTGATATCCAGGATCTATAAAGAACTCCTCAAACTCAACACAGAGTTGGGCAAAAATGGGCAGAAGATATGAACAGACACTTCTCCAGTGAAGACATACAAATGGCTATCAGACACATGAAAAAATGTTCATCATCACTAGCCATCAGGGAGATTCAAATTAAAACCACATTGAGATATCACCTTACACCAGTTAGAATGGCCAAATTAGCAAGACAGGAAACAACATGTGTTGTAGGGGATGTGGCGTAAGGGGAACCCTCTTACACTGTTGGTGGGAATGCAAGTTGGTGCAGCCACTCTGGAGAACAGTGTGGAGATTCCTCAAGAAATTAAAAATAGAACTTCCCTATGACCCTGCCATTGCACTACTGAGTATTTAGCCCAAAGATACAGATGTAGTGAAAAGAAGGGCCATCTGTACCCCAATGTTTATAGCAGCAATGGCCACGGTCGCCAAACTGTGGAAAGAACCAAGATGCCCTTCAACGGACGAATGGATAAGGAAGATGTAGTCCATATACACGATGGAGTATTATGCATCAGAAAGGATGAATACCCAACTTTTGTAGCAACATGGACGGGACTGGAAGAGATTATGCTGAGTGAAATAAGTCAAGCAGAGAGAGTTAATTTTCATATGGTTTCACTTATTTGTGGAGCATAACAAATAGCATGGAGGACAAGGGGAGTTAGAGATGAGAAGGGAGTTGGGGTAAATTGGAAGGGGAGGTGAACCATGAGAGACTATGGAGTCTGAAAAACAATCTGAGGGGTTTGAAGCAGCGGGGGCTGGGAGGTTGGGGGAACCAGGTGGTGGGTATTAGAGAGGGCACAGATTGCATGGAGCACTGTGTGTGGTGCAAAAACAAGGAATACTGTTATGCTGAAAATAAAAAGATAAAAAATAAAATAAATAAATAAAATTAAATTTAAAATATTAACTTATTTAATTGAAAAAAAAGAAGCTGAAGTGTGATAGGGATTACTGGAAACTATTACAGTGAATTTATAAATCAACTAACCATTATAGAATGGACAAGATGTGTCCTTAACATTAATTTATATATATATAAAAAAAAAGGACCAGAGTTTTGTTTGTTTGTTTGTTTTGTCAAATATGAGCTCATGACAAGTCAATGACGTAATATGTCTGCTTAGACCCTAATTCAATTTTGGGCTTCATAGATAGATAGGTAGGCCACAGTGACAAGGAGGTGATAGAGAAATAACAGCCCATGGCAGATCTCACCTCATTTATCTCACTTTACTGAGATGACATACTTGGCAAGTGATTCTGATAAACAGAAAGCTTTTCAAGGAAAAGCACACAAAATAATGAAAGGTCAGAAATCTAACTCATATTTTAAAAATTATATACATTTAGCTAGAGGAAAGAAAACAAACATGGTGTCATTTGGGGAGTACTTACCAGATAGAAATGTATTTTTTCCATTTTTCCAGGAGATAAAATTAGGAACAGTATGTATTCTCCTCTAAGGATGGAAAAGTTTGCCACATTAGAAATGTTCAAAAATTGAAAGATTACTATAGAGACTCTGGTTTCAAAATGTTTAGGTTTTGAATAGTATGCCTCTAGTATAATTTTTCTCATAAGTCCTGTTATTTTAGTGATAGCGACAAATACTCCACTGAGATTAGTTGAGATTTGTCTATACAACCCTATATTTAGCATGCAATTGATTTTTTTAATCATAAACATAATTTTAAGCATCTACACTTTCTAGGATTTTTGCACATAGCACACATAGTGAGAAATTATTTAATCCAAAGAACTACTGTTCAAAAAGTCTATGTCCCCATTTAATAAATATTTTAAGAGTTAATTTAATTCACTTACCTTTTATGTTTGCCTTTCCCCCCTTTCATGCATGCATATTATACAGTCAGTAGCCCTAGGGTAAAGAGCAGTTTCAATCCAAGTCTGTAGACAGACAGAAGCTTGGCCTAACATAATGTCATTTATGGTTAAGAAAGATCATTGTTGTGCTAGGCAATTTTTTGTGGTTGGCAGCCTTAAAGGTTGGGATTGCTGGCTGCATTTTGGATATTATTTCATAAGTATGGATGAATTTCAGTACAAACAATTGAAAACCTTCAGTATGCTTTGTCCAAATAAAAGAATAACCATCCAAGTTATGAAGAGATAACATCTCAAGTATTCTGACTTTCACAGATTTTTTTTGTCTTTTCTCTCCAGTTATAATTTTTCATAGTGTTGTAGCTTGTCAGTGTCAACAAATTTGTGTTTTTTGGTGGGATAATTGACTTGAGATTTTTCTCCTCTGACATGAAGTCAGAGCATTAAGTTACAGACCTATGGGTTAGATCTTTGTAGTAGGAAAGCCAGGTCCTCCCTGAAGTCACACCTGGCATAATTTAGATACAATAAGACTGATGCCTTTTGGGATAAAGAGTAAATTTCCTATGACTCAGGAGCTGACCTTGCAACTTGTATATAATTCAGATCTTTAGCCTTTCCTTTTCTTAGGTTTTGGTGCCAACTCTTGGCTGTTTAACCATCCTTGTGTATCCTTATATTTAGATTATCTAAGCAGGAAGAAGAAATCGATTATTTAAATTTGGAAATTTCAGCTAATGTTTGTTTTAGAACATTTATGAAATATGCAACTATATATCTATTTGGGTATGAAAACAATTCAGTATATTGCTGAACATCAGGAAAGGTCATCAGCCAGAAATGTTAATTTATCCATGTCACTTAGAATGAATATTGATGAAAGCTACTATTTGTTGTGCACTTAGTATAAGCTAGAGATTTCACATTGCAAAGCCCTAAAGGAATCTTAGGAGACTGGTTTTATTGTTTTTTTCAGTTGGGGAAGTTAAAATCCAGAGAGGTATGTAATGTATCAGAGGTCATATGATGGTCAAATAGGAGAGTTAGAGTTTGAACCTAAGTCTACATCGTCTCTGGACAGTGGGCTTATCTCGTTTTGTGTTTCAAAGGACTGGCAGTGACATGGGCTTTTTGTCCATCTTCTCTTTTGTTGAATGGTTAACCTGTGTGGGGCTGTATGAAAGATGATTGCATTAGTTTAGGTGGAAGCATTATGTCATTGTCTTTATTTGGAAGTTAAAGATTATTATAACAGTAGGACAAGTACTGAGTTGATGAGTTAACAAGGGTATTGTATGGACTGTGTTTGGTTGGTTGGTACCATCACCAACAGCCCCTGCTGAGGTAGAGAAATCTGATATTAAGGGGAATTGAAGTGATATTTAAAAGGTGGAGGTGAAGCGGAAGCTGTTACCTTGAGAAGACCCTGATGGTAAGATGCAGCTGGCATCTAGACCTCTCTACAAGCTCCTGCTTAGTGGTTCTGGCACTTCCTTGGACTTCCCTAGACCGTGATTTCTCTAGGTCATGGCAGAGGAAGTAGTTCCCAGATCTCTCCACAGGGTCCCATTTCATGGTTGTGGCAGATTCTTAAGCTTCCCAGGAATAAATGGCTTTTCCCTTTTAAGTTAAAAGATGCTCTAGGGACCAACTCCTGAAACCTTCACTGCTGTATCCTCTCATATTTGTATTCTTAATTTCTATATTCCACCCATTTCCCCCTTATTGCTGATATTGACTTTGCTTTTCTGACCAAACCCAGACTAGTGTATGAGATGTGACTTTGCATACATTTAAGTAGAATGTAATTATGCACTAATTTTCCATTTTGGTTTAGGGGTGAGAGCTAAGATAGGATAAACACAAACGAGAAACTGGCAGCAATCAAAAGTTTAGAAAAATCTAAAGTTAAATTTTTTTACACTAATTGTAATTATTCCTTATATAAAAGTACATATTTCATAACATGGATATAGTATTCAATTTTATGTTAGTTGGGGAGCATTCGTTGAGTATCTGCTATGTAAAGCCCTGAGCTGGGCATGCTGCAAAATCCATAGAGAAAAAAATGCTAATTGAGATCTTTTGATGAGTCAGATGCTTAAATCTTGCATGCACAAGGCAACCCAGTCAGGTAGATATTATTATCCTTATCTTACAGATGGGATGGGAAATTCAGGCTTATATTGAATAGGAAACCTGGCAGAGTTCACAGAATTGTTTAAATACTTGAGCTGCTATTTGGATGGGTCTGATTTCAAATCTTCACTCTTCTATCCACTGGTCTGAGCTGCTTCCTGCCCCCAAAGAGTTTTTAATTCAACTGACATGGATTTGGAAAAGAAAACATAGCTCCTTCCATGCCTGATGAATTCAAATGGATTATTTAAAAAAACTACTTTGGGTCAAATTCTCTTTTTTTCTTATTTATAGCAAATTTTTATGCATTTACACACTTTTATGTTTACAAGAAATTTCAGCTAACCAAATTGTTTTCATTCATTCATTTTCTCCCTATGCTGGTTTGTCAAAAACAAATTCCAAATCAAGAACTTATTGTACTCATTGAAACTGGTGAAAAATGGAAGAGACAAATGGAGGAAGGCAAGAAACTTGAGTGTTCCCTAACATGGAACATCTGACATAATATTTCAATGGAAAAATAAAGATATTTCTAAGATATATTAGGTACAAGATGTGCCCTAATTTTTCTATAGTACCTGTCCAATGATCTAAAATTTGGGGGCACACGTTTGAATGCGGATTGAATTAGCTTCTAGTTGAGTTCAATAAACTTTAAAGATGGATATTTAGTTAGCATGGAGTGAGTGATGGAAGTAAAAGATGATGTTTTCACAAGTACATATTTTTTACATTCCTGGACAAAATAAATACCCAAGTAAGTTGTTGTCAGTTGGCTTTTATATTCAGTACTTCTTATCCTTGGCATAAGGGATTCTATGCAGCCACATGTGTTTTCAGAGACCTACATAATCCCTTTCTAGAGAACAAGTAGCCTAACATATTAACCTAATGTAAAGAACCACGTCTGTAAAACTGGGAAATTTATATTAAAAGTGTGAATTGCAAGCAAATTTCATTTACTTGTTCCAAGTCTGAACCTATAACCAGGTTTTGGTTTGGGCAACACTGGGATTCTAGGAAGATGGGAGGTAAAGAGAAGTATGTTAACATTTGTATGTTATATTCCTTCTAAATAGATGGTTGGTCCTGGCCAAGCTCTACTTGAGAAAGCACCTGCTCAGAAGTATTTCTTATGTTTTTGTTGGCTTGGGTTGGAAAAAATAGCTGTATGGATCTCTCAGTTTTGTGTGTATTCTACAAACAAAAAGATTCTCATTTGCCTGAGGCTAATCTTCAGTCTCCTTCCCTTCTAGATGAATAACTAAGCAGAGAAAGAAAATGCTGGAGATAAGCATGGAAGTATTTAGTGGAAACACACACTTTTTTGAGGGTGTTTGGGCAGAGATTATACCTACTTGCACAAAGTGTCTGGTTCTTTAAAAATTACTAAATTAATGACTTATAAGGCCATGGATCATGATAGGTAGCTAACTTAGTACTCTCTCATTACAAGGACTTGCTCTGAATTGGCTTGTAACCAGAGGGCAGTGAGACCACTGCAAACTTGTATGACTCAAACCTACATCTTTTTTCAGAATTTCATCTGAACTTCCTCTTCATGGTTGCTCTACTTTCTGCTCTCTTAATAATTGCTCTGTTTTTCAAATACCTTTCTTTGGTCAACAACAATTTCAGTTGGTGAACACAGTTTGAATGCTGGTCAATGTCTAGACCTGTTTTATTTCACTAGTTTTTCTGACATAGTTATGACTCTAAGGGACAAGATGGTTTTAACTGTTTTTTGTTTGTTTGTTTGTTTGTTTGTTTGTTTTGCTAATCACGGAACTAGATATATTTTTTATGATCATTTGGGATTGCTTAGGTTTTCGATGATATCTGATTTTGTTGCTAGTATATATGAATTAGATTTAGGCCAAGTAACATGTGGGACTTCAGACCTCATTATTGTATGACTGAACTATACACAAAAAAGTGCATTTATCAAGGGCCTGAGGCATCTTCAAAAACAGGGATGTTTTCATTTATTCACAGGCAAGAAAATTGTTGGATGGTAAGAAGGGTTATGCAAGTGATATATGGTTGACTGAGGGGGTATTTTAGCTTGCATGATTGAGGGAGGGCTCTGTGAGGATGTTTCATTTAAAATGAGATCTGAATTAAAAGAACATATTAGTTGTGATAGGACTGGGGGATGAACCTTTCATGAGAGGTGCAAAATGAGGGAAAAGACCCTTAACTTGGGTATAAGGGTGATGTGTCCAAGGAACAGAACAGAGTCTTGTGTAACTGGAGCCTCATGAGTGAGGGAGAGAGTGGTCAGACATGGGTCCAAAGAGTATGAAGGTCCAAGGATCATGTAGGGCTTTGTAAGCCAGGGTTGGGGGTTTAGGTTTTATTCTGAGTGTGATAGAAGATATGAGAAGATGTTAAATAAGTGATCTGATCTGGTTTATGTTTTAGGAAGATCACTCTGGCTTCTGTGGGAAATATAAATTTTAGATATGGCAGCAGTAGAAGCAGTTATAAGATAATTATAGGTGAGGTGAGGGTTAACAAATTCAGGTGAGGGGATAATTATGGTGACTTGGATTATGGTGACACTTGTGGCAAAATTGAGGGATTTGGGATGCTTATAAAGGTTGAATCTCATTGATTGTGAGACTCCAACTATGCAGCCATTGCCATAAGGAAATCATATATCTTACAGGACTATGATGTGTCATTGGTATGTTAGGCCCTGGAAGTTCTGGTTCTAATCTAGTTAGATTGTATTTGGCAATTTGGCCTTAGTGTGCCTGTGGTTTTCGAATGGATTAGAAATAAGACACTCAACGGGGCGCCTGGGTGGCTCAGTGGGTTGAGGCCTCTGCCTTCGGCTCAGGTCATGATCCCAGGGTCCTGGGATCAAGCCCCGCATCGGGCTCTCTGCTCAGCGGGGAGCCTGCTTCCCCCTCTCTCTCTGCCTGCTGCTCTGCCTACTTGTGATCTCTGTCAAATAATTAAATAAAATCATTAAAAAAAAGAAATAAGCTACTCAACTTTTGAGGAAAGAGTGAAGGAAATATGCTATTTTTAAAGATTTAGGTAAATTTACTGTATCACTTACGATACTTTTGGGTATATAAAGCAGAAAATCCCAAGACAAATGGAGTTAAATAAAAGGGACATTTATTATTTTTTTTTATTTCTGGTAGTCCAGGGGGTTAAGTGGGCTCCAGGTGTTATGCAAAATGCATCAGTGGAGGCATTGAAAACTCAGGTTCTTTCCCTAGCTCTGCTATGTCATTCTCAATCTTATGACTTGTTCTTTTCAAGGGAGCAAGATTGTTTTCTGTGGCAACTGGGATTTCATGTTCCTTGTGCATGTCTAGCAGGAGAAAGATGGGGGAGAGCCTTCCTCTCCAATCTAATTGGGCCAATTTGAGTCATAAGCTCATCCTGGGACCAATATCAGTTTTCCAAGCACTGATATACCCAATATTGGCTTAGGCTAATCAGAATATTCCCAATGAAGGGGATGGGATGAATGGCTGAATACAATCAGGATTCTGAAGAAAAGAAGGAATAGTTGTTGGGTAGACAATCAACAGTATCTATGATAATTACTTAACATTCATTTTAATGTTTTTTTTTAAAGATTTTATTTATTTATTTGAGAGAGAGACAGTGAGAGAGAGCATGAGCGAGGAGAAGGTCAGAGAGAGAAGCAGACTCCCCATGGAGCCGGGAGCCGGATGCAGGACTTGATCCCCGGACTCCAGGATCATGACCTGAGCCGAAGGCAGTCGTCCAACCAACTGAGCCTCCCAGGCGTCCCCATTTTAATGTTTTAATAAAATCAGTAAACACTATTTGCATTTTAAGATCTTAGAGGACTAAAAATAGAGTGTGAATAATTCCTGAAATAATAAGAAGTTTTACCCTAATAAGAAAATATGTAGTGAAGCAAACTCAGGAACAAATTAAATTCAAAGACCTTAAATTGAAGAAATGTGGTAATTTAATTTTCTATCCCAAACTAAAGGAAAACTTATGAGACCAGTATAATGTGGTATGTTGTGGACTATTGGAATCCAAATAAGTTGTCTTACTTGATTTTCACATTTTGAGATGTTTTTCTTCCCATTCCCTCCCACCCCTTTTCTGTGAATTTATATTGGATTTTTCTTTTTTACAAAATAATGACACATGAATAACATGGCAGACTTAATTTTGTATTTCTCTGTAATGACATTAGCAGAAATCTTCTGAAGTGATTGACATTGAGAAATAGTACAAGGAAAATGATGTGTTTGAAAGAGCATGGCCTGACCTTCGTGATAATGGTCTACATGAGATATTATATCAATTTAGTAATTATTCAGTGCAGACAGAGATGAAATCTATTGTTTTGATAGGTATTAATTTTGATTGGGGTTGGACTGCAACTTGCAATTAAAAATTCATAGGTGATAATCCATCTAAGTGATAATGGTTAAAAGCTAAATAATAATACTTTATATCAATTATATGCAGAGGATATGCATGTCACTGTCCATTTTGTTCAAAGTTTTTTTATAAAAACTTTCAAAGTTTCAAAGTATTTTATACTTTGTTCAAAGTATTCAAGTATGTTCAAAGTATTTTTATAAACTACTATTTCATTTATCTCCCTAAAAGTCTTAATTCATTCAACATAAGCAAAATGCTTTCTATAGTTTTACTTTTAAGTCCCCCTCTGGTAGATTCCTATTATAGCTAAGTTCAAAATTACGGTGATTTATTAAATTGCTACATTCTTTATTCATGATTTGCATGAAATCAGGGGGCAGGGAAGAGGGAAATAAATACCTCTAACTGTGAAATAGGTTTTTATTAGGTTTAAAATTACTGGCATTTGACAGCTGGCAAAGCTTAAATTGTAGCAGAAAACTATGCACTTTGACTGGCACAATTATATTTATTTCCAGAAGTGATGCAGCCCCATCCTCCAGAATAGAATTTACTCAATCCACAGAAACTTAACCATACAAGTCCAAGTAGGGTCAAGTCTCCTCTTGACAGTATTTTATACTTTCTTGACTCCCTTCTTTCATCAAAACACTTTAATACTCTCTTTGGATTGCCCTTTTATCACTCTGAACCTCTGTTTAGTACCTTTTACTGTCTCCTTTACCCCTTTCATCTTTACCCCTTTCTTCTCAAAACAAAACCTCCTGTGCCCATAACTGACTAAACAGCTCTCCTTGGCTACTCCACAGATACGTGACCCTCTAGATATGACCTAAACTGAATGCACATCATAAAATTCCTCTTCCATATGTTGGCTATTGGTTCCCTTTCCACCTCTGTACATCCTGTCCAATTTAGAATCATAGTTTTCCAATTCCTCCCCTCTCTGAACCCTTATATCTGATTTCTCTTTATGCATATTATGGTTCCACCCCTGAAATGTCTGTTAATTTCCTTTCCTTCCCATGACCGAGGCTGCTGTACTTATTCTGCCTCTCTGTATTAACTGGACCAGGGCTATCAGTATCTCTTTTTTTAAAGATTTTATTTATTTATTTGACAGAGAGAAATCACAAGTAGGCAGAGAGGCAGGCAGAGAGAGAGAGGAGGAAGCAGGCTCCCCACCAAGCAGAGAGCTTGATGTGGGACTTGATCCCAGGACCCTGAGATCATGACCTGAGCCGAGGGCAGAGGCTTAACCCACCCACCCACATGCCCGGCAATCGGTATCTTTTATATGGACTCCTGTCTCTAGTCTCTTCGTGCATCCGTCTGTTCTTTATGTTCATCCATTCCTATACCATCCCTTTATTTCCCATTATCTGAAGAATAAAGTCTAGATTTTCAAATGTTCTTCCCAACCTCCCAGCCTTGCTTTTTTAGTCTCATTCCCATCTATACTATAGTTCAGTTATGTCAGAATTCCTTGTTTCCAAACATACTAGGTACTTTCATATTTAAAAATTTATTATTTCTATTATTATTATTGTCATTTTGCTCTTCCTCAAGCTGTTTCCTCTGCTTTGATTTTTTTTCTTCACTTTCCTCAAAATCATACTTCATCCAAAGCTTTGTATTTACTGTTTTCCAGGCCTAGAATAGTACTTCCTAATGCTTAGTGTGGCAAGATCCTTCACATTGTTAGATCCCAGATGGAATGCCATCTCCTCAGAGAGGTTGTCTTGACCATCCACTTCAAAGGAAACTCTCCCCCTGTGATGTAGCTCCCATATCCCAGCATCATGTTTATAGTAGCTTAGATTACTCATTTCTCTTGGAAATTCTCTTGTTTATATATTTGTTTATTTCTGCCTCTCCAACTAGACTATTCTACTTGAAGGAAGGACTTTGTCATATTAGTCACTGTTTTTCAGTGCCTTAAAGAGTGTCTGTCACATAATAGCTGCTCAATAAATATTGTTGAATAAATAAATTATTTTTTCCCACTAAGGTGATATGTTTTTGTTCTTTGGTAAACCATGTACTTGTTGCTGAATCAGGTCAGAAAAGAGCCCCCTCTCTGTCCTCCTTTATTCCCTCTAAATGGGTTTAATTTTGGTGGAAATTATGTTCTATTTACAAACCTTTCCTTTTAACTTGGTTAAGTTATATGACTTTGAGGGGAGAGGAGAAAAGGAAGGAAATATTGTTGCTATTAGCACTGTGGCAGGCTGCAACCATCATATGAATGAGGTCATTCTAGATAATCCAGCTGCCAGCCAACCTACCAGCTGACCCCAGAGACATAAGAGAACCAAGTAGAATCAGCTGAGTTGGCTTTACCAGAAGAACTTCCTTCATGATTATGAGCTAAACAGTCATTTTTTTAAATCTCTAAGTCCTTGGGTAATTTGTTATATAGTACAAGCTACCTGATACACCATTAAAATTATAAAAAGAAAAAAGAAAAACTTTATAGATCTATAAGAGTAATGAGGTTGAATCAGTTATCAAATCCCTTGCAACAAAGAAAAGCTCAGGACTAGATGAGCATTACCTTTGTTTCAAAGCCAGAAAGACATTACAAGAAAAGAAAATTACAGGCCAATGTCCTGAAGAACATATGTATAAAAATCTTCAATAAAATACAGCAAACTGAATTCAGCTATTCAATTTAAAAGATTATATACATCATGACAAAGTGGGATTTTTCACTGGAGTGCAAGGTTGGACAAACATATGCAAATCAATAAATGTGACACACCACATTAACAGACTGAAGGACAAAACCACATGATCATCTTAACAGATGCAGAAAAAAGGATTTGAAAAAACAATTTTTAAAAATCAGATCTTACTTCTTTCTTTCTTTTCTTTTCTTTTTCTTGTTTAAAACAGTAAAATGCTAGGCATCTGGGTGGCTCAGTCGGTTAAGCATCTGCATTCTACTCAAGTCACGATCCCAGGGTACTGGTATTGAGCCCTAAATCAGGCTCCCTACTCAGCAGAGAATCTGCTTCTCTCCCCTCCTCTGGTCATGCTCTCTGTCTCTCTCTTGCTCACTCTCTCAAATAAAGTTTGAAAGAAAAAAAAACTAAAAAAAAAAAACAAAAATGATCCAACCAACCAAACAAACAAACAAAAATAGTAAAATTCTTTCTATCACCTACTGTAAATAAGGCTCTTAAGATGTAGTTCCTTCTGACCTCTCTCGGGTTAACTCTCATGAATTTGCACTTTACTTCAATGTGACTCCATTCACTTCAATGTGACTAATAATGTGAAATACTTTAATTCTTCTTATTCACCGTGCTCCTCCTTCTTGGCCCTTTGTTCTTTTCCACCTCCATTTTACATACCTACCTCCTACTTATCCTTGAAATCATAGATCAGGTTCCACCTCTTCCAGGAAGCCTGATTGCTTTGATGCTTCTCTTTGTGCTCTTCCTATCATATCCCTGCACTTAAGACTTTCTCTTAAGAAAGTCCGATCGGCTAGACTATGAGCTTCTTAGGGGCAAAGTTTGTATCTTATTCTTCTTGTATTTCTGCTACCTAGCAGGTTGTCTGATTATGGAATAAATGCATGTCCCAGTTCTCAGGAATGTAAAAATGAGTTAGACGTAGCAGAAAATAGCCCTTACAATTTGTGGTACTTTCCTTTTTTAATCTTCTGGAGATCAATAATAAATATCCATTTTAATCCATTCATCTCTATTTCTCTGATTTCTATTCTCTCCTACCCAAAGAATTGCTTTCTAGTTGATATGAACTTTATTGATGTAAACCAAATTGGAAGCAAGAACACAGAAATTTTTTCCATTCACAGCAATTGGAAATTATCATACTCACATTAAAATACTTCAAATGAAAGACTTAGGGGTAAACTGGTGTCTTTCTTTTTTAATAATTCTCAACTTACAACTGATTTCACCTCCTTTGCTTTTTGGACAAATTCTAAAATTAGTTTTAAAGTTTACTCTTATGCCCCCATAAAAACCCATCCAGCAAGGAGACTTGTCAGCTTTTGACATTTGTGACCTGTGAATGCCAGTTTTGACTGGGAGTCTTTGCTATCCTCAGACAGAGGAGAATTTATATGGTACAAGAACAGATCTATGGCAGCCAGATTAAAAGGATTATCTCTGTAATGGTGTGATTCTCAGGTCTCTTGAGAGCAACACACTAACTTCATTTTTTAAATTAAAAAAATTGTTTTTCCTTTCTGGTAAAAGCTAAGACAAGTGCCCTCTATTATAACTATTTGCATATCAAAATTATCTGTTAATCCCTTTGACTCACAGTGTTCCTACAATCACACAAATGATAATCTATGAGTACATTAATAGGAATGAAGGTGGGAGAGAAGAGAGAATCCAATGAAAACAAGAGAAATTAAAATTTTTCAAGATCACCACCCTAATGTCATAAAAAAATTTGGCAAGATAAACACACAAAACATGTACCCATCTTGCTTACAAAATTGTGGCAAAGCTGAGTCAGTGTACATACAGAAAGAAGATATGAATATTCTGCTTAGAAGTCCTTGTCTAAAAACAAAGAGAGGAAATGACTTAGCAGGAGGTTTGCACATGAACTCCTCCTTGGACTGCGTAGGCTGCCTTGCCCACAGATGCCACGAACTTCCCTTTTTAAAAATCACTGGATAATCACTATGCCCTATTTTGAAAATTTGTTTAGGATTTCAAGTTTGTGGGGCTTCTGTCACATGGCTTCCAAGAAAAATTATTCCAGTAGTGATTTTGTAATTGAGGTTTCGAAAACACTGATTATGAGTGATGCTCTACTAAGGATTTGGGTGAAAGTAACAGAGGCCCTACTCTTTGTCCTGCTTACAAATGGGACAGTGCTGGTTTACACAGGGCACAGACAATGAATAACATGATGGAGCCAGAATGAAACTGGGCAGCTAGATTCACAGATTATCATTCAAATGAAATTGTTTTCTCCATTTCAAAATAGATTTAACTTAGGAGACAAGTGTGATCTTTTTTTGGATTTCTTTTCTTTTTCTTTTTTTTTTTCTGCATATCTCTGAATTTGCCTCATACTTACCAAATTATAGCCATGGGGAAAGGGGTATAGGTGGAGGAAAGGATGACTGACTATTTGCAGTCAGACAGGCCTGCTCTGGGAAATTAATTTTATAAAGTACAAGTAAAAGCAAAAGCATAGTTTGGAGGACAAGCTTCGTGGTGTTACATAAAAAGTGTCACAATGTCTCTCTCTGCCCGTATTCAGTTCAGATGGTAATTGGAAATTTGGTAGTTCTGCAAAAGATAGCAAAACAGAACTACTACCCTACCTAGAAAAATATGGGATGGGCAGGGGCAGAAAACTGTCCACATGGGGCCAATGGCTAAAGAATAGTATCTGGTATTGAACAAGTACAAGAAGAACTCCTTCTCAGAGCAAGTGATAAAAAGTCAAACAATGAGCCGCTACTAATGGAATACTTTGGAGGAAAAGTCTCTGATTTCTGTATCAGAAAAGGCCATTAAAAAAAAAAGAAAATAGTAACAAAATCCTAAGTGAAGGAGCTGTAAGCAGTGTAGACAAAAGTTGGCCAATAACTATTTAGATTAGAGTATTTACTAGTTTCCATAGTGGGACTAGCCCTTTAGTAAAGAAATACGATATGGAAGCCTAGGCTGTGCTGTCCAATAGCCACTGGCCACATGTGGCTATTTAAAATGAATTTAAATTAATTGAAATTAGATCAAATAAAAAATTCTCTCCTTTAGGCACATTCACCACATCTAACCTCAGTTGCTACATGTGCCCAGAAGCCACCATATTGGATGACACAGACTGACGGTGAAATTACTGTGGAAAGTTACACTGGGCAGCACTGGAAGGGCATTGTCTTAGGAGCCTGGGATAGAGTCCTGGGTTCTACAATTTGATAAAGATGTGGCCTACTTCTTCATATTTAAAGTAGTGTGAGGCATCTGCCTCCTGAGGTTGTTAATGAGGACTGAATAAGGGAACTCTTTTCTTATGGCACATAGTATGTGCAACAACAATGGTTTTTAAATGAATGGATGTCTACTATCCATATTGTATAGTTTGTATTCATGTATTATATACATTAATTTTTAGTTATAATGATGGATAACATTAATTGCACACTACTCCTTGTGGGCTAAGTGCTTTATCTGCATGGTGTGACTTAAGTGCCAGTAAGATTCCAGAAGGAAGAATCTATTATTATCCCCTGATAACTGCAGACACAGCTACAAAGTGGCTCAACTAAGGCATGATTTTTGAGCTCAGCAGGCTTTGACCTGCTGCAGCATTTTCCACTGTGATGAGCTACCAGACTCCGGAGTCTATGCTATATTGCCTTTTGTCCTGTAAACTAAAAACAATGTGCTTCTTCTGGCTTTAACTCTTGAGTTACAGAAATGTTTCAGTGATAACTTACATATTAATAATCATAGCTAACCTTCACACAGTATTTAATGTATGCTGCACACTGATCTAGGAAATTTACATGTACTGTATTTATTGATTTAATCCTCACAACAAACCTAAGATAGGTACCATTTTCACACCATTTTATAGCTGAATAAATTGAGGGTCAAAGAGGTTCAGTTGTATTGCTAACGTTCACACAGCTAGTAAGTCACATGACTAAGCCACTGGGACTCAAATCCTACTTTTATTTTTATTATTTTATTTTATTTTATTTTGGGGGGGACTCAAATCCTACTTTTAATGTCTGTTTTCATGACTTCATAGGGTTTCTGCATAGAGTACAAGGAGACAAAGATGGTTGGCCTCGGAGGATGCTGCCTGACCAGTGCAGAATAGAGTCTTGTGCCCACAATGGACACAACCAAGTAACTTCACTTAATAGCTGCTGAGCTACTTAAACAAGGATATTTCAGTCCTTCATGCTATGTGTGTATATCCTGACTCGCCCTTTCCTTGGGGAAAATAAGGAGAAAAGTACGTACATGGAAATGTACTATTAGCTGCTGCACCAAATTTGGCAAGGGTGGTGGAGTTCAGATTCTCTGAGAGGATCACCTCACTTCCTAAAGAGGGGCACTTTTCTCAAGCTGAGATCCACAGGATCCCATCGACCCACCACTCCCTCCACTTCCCAGGTTCCCTCTGCAGCAGCTTGGATCCCTGTGAGAAAAGGAAAAGTGATGTTATTTGGGAAGTCAGATCTAAGCAAAGATCAACTTTCTGCTTGCAGTCTTTAAAATAATTTTCAATGAAATAAAGCCTTCTGAGTCAGAGGATAGGACATACTCATTTGCATGATTCAGAATGGCAGTGATGCCACAGGCAGTCATTGAGAGCAGTTCCCAAATGTGAAAATCCCGAACAATCAAATGGGTACTGTAGCTGGCACCAAATGAATAATCCTACATAACTGAAGTCCGTTCCATTGACCCCAGCACAGGAAGCTGGTGGCTTTAGTGGGGCCGCTGACAGCAGATAGTTTTCTGAATGGGACAGAAGTTGCTGGGCTTCTTACCCAGAGTTTACAATGTTTAGTACATACAGCACTTTTTTTTTGAAAGGCTCAGAGAATGTCCATATTTTATTAGAATGTCAATTTGTTTCTTGGTAGCCATATAGAAGAAGAAAATCTTTAGGGCATCTTAGAAATCCTGGAAGTTGTATGCAGAAGGTTGTTTTTGTGTCTTGGGAAAGTGGCTCACAGATGGCCATCATAGTCTTAAGGGGTCTCTGGCATCTAAAATATTAGAACCATGTTTCTGATACAGTTACGAGATCACAAAGAAATTTGTGTGGCATGCTATCATGAAGTAGAATTTTAAAAGCTGGACCACTGATTATAAGTAGCAGGATTTGTTGCAAGCAGCATCTTGCTCTCTCAATGTAAAGTCTCAAAGTTCTCATGTGTGGTTATATATTTTTAAAAAGATTTATTTGTTTATTTGAGAGAGAGAGAGAAAAAGGGGGGGACAGAGGGAGAGGGAATCTCCAGCAGACTCCTCAGTGAGCACAGAGGTTGACAACGTGGGGCTCGATCTCTGAGATCATGCATGATCTGAGCCAAAATCGAGAGTCAGTCATTTAACTGAACTGAGTCACCCAGGTGCCTCCCATGTGTGGATATTTTTAAAACACATGGGAATGTGGGCATGACAGTTATGCTCCACTTAACCAGCAGCAGCCCACTTAGTGGCTTTCCTGTTCTCTTCTGTTCCCTAAAGAGTTTGCTGGGATTCTGAAGAGAATTGCTTTGTGCTTTTCCAGTAACATTTTCCACTAAGTAGGAGTCAAAAGTCCAGATGTGGATTCTCAATAGTGAATGATGTACATGAAAGATGAGGCATTGAGTGCCCTGGCTTGTAGGCTGCTGGCAGGATTCCATACCCTGATGCTAGGAGGATTTTTGACAATCGAGGGCTGGCTCTCCTTGCTCCAATAGAGACCGGCCTTTCTCTCCCTGTAGTCAATTCACACTTGTTTTTTGTTTTGTTTGTTTGTTTCAGGCCAGGTGGAATAAATGCTGCTTGATAACAATATCCATCACCATAATCCCATCCCATATGTGAGTGTATCATTGCTATAGTTTGGTTGTGGGTGTTGGAATAATGCTGTGGGCTGCCAAAGATGGCTCAAATCAAGTATTAGTCATGGTAGGAGCCACATCAATGAAAGAAAATGGGACTCTGATTAAAAATTTCTTTTGTGACTCACTGACAAAGGAAATAAACCACCACAGCAAGAAAAAACCTGTTAGAGCTGCTTCTACTTTTCTTCCTTATTCCCCTGTCAGACTCCCCTGCTGTCTTTCCTATGATGATTCATGAAGGAGATATTTGTTGCCAAGAAATCACTGATTTTGGCTTTGAGTTAGCTACCGTTCACTGGCTTAGCCCAAACTGCACAGCTAGTGTTGGAAGAGAGAATTAGAAGAAGGTATCCTGATGAATTTTCTATAAATATAATTACCTTCCCTGTAAGCCCAAACCTACAGGAGCAAATAGTTCAATTTTTATTTTGCTGTGGGTACAGAAAAATGGAATTGCTGACATCAGTAGAAAATGAAAAGGCCTTCTGGTCCTCACCCTAAAACTTCTTTCTACAAGACAGAAACTTTAGTCCCCAGAATAGTTGGAAAAAAATCAAAAGATCTTATACTGTGATTGAGAATGATGGGTTAATAAACTCTTCTGTTTTAAAGAAATTATTTAATGTTTTCAATAAACTTTATAAAATTTTTATAAAATTTATAAAAATTCTTTATAAAAAAAGAAAGAATATCCATTTTCAACTGAAAATTGAAATTCAGTGCTGCAACACTGAAGCTCTAGTTTTTGCTGTTCATCAAGAACTTATGGGATGCCTGAGTGGCTCAGGTGATTAAGTGCCTGCCTTTGGCTCAGCTCATGATCCCAGGACCCTGGGATCCAGTCCTGCATTGGGCTCCTTGCTCAGCTGGGAACCTGCTTCTCCCTCTGTCTGACACTCCCCCTGCTTGTGGTCTCTTTCTCTCTCTCCCACTCTCTCTGACAAATTAAATCAAATCTTTAAATGAAAAAAAGAAATTCATGTGACATAAAAAGCTCTCATTTAGAGCTTCCCAACCTAGATTGTTAACAAGCTAGCAGCTTGTTAGAAATCCAGATTCATGGGTTCTCCTCCAGATAAACTGAACCAGAATCCGCATTTTAACAGGACTCTCAGGGAATTTGTATGCACATTCAAGTCCGAAAAGACCCAGTTTAGGGTAATAGTTCCCAGGCTTAGATCATCATCTTAATCAAACATGTGTAGAGGTCTTAAGAAATACGGTAGAGATTCTGAGGGAGGAGTCAAGATGGCGGAGAAGTAGCAGGCTGAGACTACTTCGGGTAGCGGGAGATCAGCTAAATAGCTTATCTAAAGATTGCAAACACCTACAAATCCAACGGGAGATTGAAGACAAGAAGAACAGCAATTCTAGAAACAGAAAATCAACCACTTTCTGCAAGGTAGGACTGGCGGAGAAGTGAATCCAAAGCGAAGGGAAGATAGACCGCGGGGGGAGGGGCCGGCTCCCGGCGAGCGGCGGAGCAACGAAGCAAAATCAGGACTTTTAAAAGTCTGTTCCGCTGAGGGACATCGCTCCAGAGGCTTAACTGGGGTGAAGCCCAGGCGGGGTCAGCGCAGCCTCAGGTCCCGCAGGGTCGCAGAAGGATCAGGGGTGTCTGAGTGTCGCAGAGCTTACCGGTATTAGAACGGGGAAGCCGGCTGCAGAGACAGAGCCGAGGAGTGACTCTCAGCTCGGGGTTGCCTTGAACCAGTCGCAGGCTCGGTCAGCTCGGAGCGCGGCCGGAGGCCAGGGTGACGGGAATCATTGGGCGCTGTTCTCTGAGGGCACACTGAGGAGTGGGGCCCCGGGCTCTCGGCTCCTCCGGGACAGACACCAGGAGGCCGCCATCTTCATTCCCATCCTCTGGAACTCTACGGAAAGCGCTCAGAGAACAAAAGCTCCCGAAAGCAAACCCGAGCGGATTACTCAGCGTGGCCCGGGTAAGGGCGGTGCAACTCCGCCTGGGGCAAAGACGCTTGAGAATCACTACAACAGGCCCCTCCCCCAGAAGATCAACGGGAAACCCAGCCAGGACCAAGTTCACCTACAGAGGAGTGCTGGTTCAATACCAAGGAGAGCGGCAGAATTCCAGAGGAGAAGAAAGCAAAGCACGGAACTCATGACTTTCTCCCCATGATTTTTTAGCCTTGCAGTTAATTTAATTTTTTTTTTCTTTTTCTCTTCTTCTGCTAATTTTTTTTAACTTTTACCGTTTTCTTTTTTAACGTTTTTTTAAATAGTTTATCTAATATATATATTTTTTTTCCTCTTTTTATATTTTTTCTTTATCGGCTTTCTTTTTTTAAATAGTTTTTTTTTTCTTTTTGAACCCCTTTTTATCCCCTTTCTCCCCACTCACGATTTGGGATCTCTTCTGATTTGGCTAAAGCATATTTTCCTGGGGTTGTTGCCACCCTTTTAGTATTTTACTTGCTCCTTCATAAACTCTTATCTGGACAAAATGACAAGGCGGAAAAATTCACAACAAAAAAAAGAACAAGAGGCAGTACCAAAGGCTAGGGACCTAATCAATACAGACATTGGTAATATGTCAGATATAGAGTTCAGAATGACGATTCTCAAGGTTCTAGCCGGGCTTGAAAAAGGCATGGAAGATATTAAAGCAACCCTCTGGGGAGATATAAAAGCCCTTTCTGGAGAAATAAAAGAACTAAAATCTAACCAAGTTGAAATCAAAAAAGCTATTAATGAGGTGCAATCAAAAATGGAGGCTCTCACTGCTAGGATAAATGAGGCAGAAGAAAGAATTAGCGATATAGAAGACCAAATGACAGAGAATAAAGAAGCTGAGCAAAAGAGGGACAAACAGCTACTGGACCACGAGGAGAGAATTCGAGAGATAAGTGACACCGTAAGACGAAACAACATTAGAATAATTGGGATTCCAGAAGAAGAGGAAAGAGAGAGGAGAGCAGAAGGTATGTTGGAGAGAATTATTGGAGCGAATTTCCCCAATATGGCAAAGGGAACAAGCATCAAAATCCAGGAGGTTCAGAGAACCCCCCTCAAAATCAATAAGAATAGGTCCACACCCCGTCACCTAATAGTAAAATTGACAAGTCTTAGTGACAAAGAAAAGATCCTGAAAGCAGCCCGGGAAAAGAAGTCTGTAACGTACAATGGTAAAAATATTAGATTGGCAGCAGACTTATCCACAGAGACCTGGCAGGCCAGAAAGAGCTGGCATGATATATTCAGAGCACTGAACGAGAAAAACATGCAACCAAGAATACTATATCCAGCTAGGCTATCATTGAAAATAGACGGAGAGATTAAAAGCTTCCAGGACAAACAAAAACTGAAAGAATTTGCAAACACCAAACCAGCTCTACAGGAAATATTGAAAGGGGTCCTCTAAGCAAAGAGAGACCCTCAAAGTAGTAGATCAGAAAGAAACAGAGACAATATACAATAACAGTCACCTTACAGGCAATACAATGGCACTAAATTCATATCTCTCAATACTTACCCTGAATGTTAATGGGCTAAATGCCCCAATCAAAAGACACAGGGTATCAGAATGGATCAAAAAACAAAACCCATCTATATGTTGCCTACAAGAAACTCATCTTAAACCCGAAGACACGTCCAGGTTTAAAGTGAGGGGGTGGAAAAGAATTTACCATGCTAATGGACATCAAAAAAAAGCAGGAGTGGCAATCCTTATATCAGATCAATTAGATTTTAAGCCAAAGACTATACTAAGAGATGAGGAAGGACACTATATCATACTCAAAGGAACTGTCCAACAAGAAGTTCTAACAATTTTAAATATCTATGCCTCTAACGTGGGAGCAGCCAACTATATAAACCAATTAATAACAAAATCAAAGAAACACATCGACAAGAATACAATAATAGTAGGGGATTTTAACACTCCCCTCACTGAAATGGACAGATCATCCAAGCAAAAGATCAACAAGGAAATCAAGGCCTTAAATGACACACTGGACCAGATGGACATCACAGATATATTCAGAACATTTCATCCCAAAGCAACAGAATACACATTCTTCTCTAGTGCACATGGAACATTCTCCAGAATAGATCACATTCTTGGTCCTAAATCAGGTCTCAACCGTTATCAAAAGATTGGAATCATTCCCTGCATATTTTCAGACCACAATGCTCTGAAGCTAGAACTCAATAACAAGAGGAAATTTGGAAAGAACCCAAATACATGGAGACTAAACAGCATCCTTCTAAAGAATGAATGGGTCAACCAGGAAATTAAAGAAGAATTGAAAAAATTCATGGAAACAAATGATAATGAAAACACAACGGTTCAAAATCTGTGGGACACAACAAAGGCAGTCCTGAGAGGAAAATATATAGCGGTACAAGCCTTTCTCAAGAAACAAGAAAGGTCTCAGGTACACAACCTAACCCTACACCTAAAGGAGCTGGAGAAAGAACAAGAAAGAAACCCTAAACCCAGCAGGAGAAGAGAAATCATAAAGATCAGAGCAGAAATCAATGCAATAGAAACCAAAAAAAACAATAGAACAAATCAACGAAACTAGGAGCTGGTTCTTTGAAAGAATTAATAAGATTGATAAACCCCTGGCCAGACTTATCAAAAAGAAAAGAGAAAGGACCCAAATAAATAAAATCATGAATGAAAGAGGAGAGATCACAACGAACACCAAAGAAATACAGACAATTATAAGAACATACTATGAGCAACTCTACGCCAACAAATTTGACAATCTGGAAGAAATGGATGCATTCCTAGAGACATATAAACTACCACAACTGAACCAGGAAGAAATAGAAAGCCTGAACAGACCCATAACCAGTAAGGAGATTGAAACAGTCATCAAAAATCTCCAAACAAACAAAAGCCCAGGGCCAGACGGCTTCCCGGGGGAATTCTACCAAACATTTAAAGAACTAATTCCTATTCTCCTGAAACTGTTCCAAAAAATAGAAATGGAAGGAAAACTTCCAAACTCATTTTATGAGGCCAGCATCACCTTGATCCCAAAACCAGACAAGGATCCCAACAAAAAAGAGAACTACAGACCAATATCCTTGATGAACACTGATGCAAAAATTCTCGCCAAAATACTAGCCAATAGGATTCAACAGTACATTAAAAGGATTATTCACCACGACCAAGTGGGATTTATTCCAGGGCTGCAAGGTTGGTTCAACATCCACAAATCAATCCATATGATACAACATATTAATAAAAGAAAGAACAAGAACCATATGATACTCTCCATAGATGCTGAAAAAGCATTTGACAAAGTACAGCATCCCTTCCTGATCAAAACTCTTCAAAGTGTAGGGATAGACGGCACATACCTCAATATTATCAAAGCCATCTATGAAAAACCCACGGCAAATATCATTCTCAATGGAGAAAAACTGAAAGCTTTTCCGCTAAGGTCAGGAACACAGCAGGGATGTCCGTTATCACCACTGCTATTCAACATAGTACTAGAAGTCCTAGCCTCAGCAATGAGACAACAAAAGGAAATTAAAGGCATCCAAATCGGCAAAGAAGAAGTCAAACTATCACTCTTTGCAGATGATATGATACTATATGTGGAAAACCCAAAAGACTCCACTCCAAAACTGCTAGAACTTGTACAGGAATTCAGTAAAGTGTCAGGATATAAAATCAATGCACAGAAATCAGTTGCATTTCTCTACACCAACGACAAGACAGAAGAAAGAGAAATTAAGGAGTCCATCCCATTTACAATTGCACCCAAAACTATAAGATACCTAGGAATAAACCTAACCAAAGAGACTAAGAATCTATACTCAGAAAACTATAAAGTACTCATGAAAGAAATTGAGGAAGACACAAAGAAATGGAAAAATGTTCCATGCTCCTGGATTGGAAGAATAAATATTGTGAAGATGTCTATGCTACCTAAAGCAATCTACACATTTAATGCAATTCCTATCAAAGTACCATCTTTTTTTTTTTCAAAGAAATGGAACAAATAATCCTAAAATTTATATGGAACCAGAAAAGACCTCGAATAGCCAAAGGAATATTGAAAAAGAAAGCCAAAGTTGGTGGCATCACAATTCCGGACTTCAAGCTCTATTACAAAGCTGTCATCATCAAGACAGCATGGTACTGGCACAAAAACAGACGCATAGATCAACGGAACACAATAGAGAGCCCAGAAATAGACCCTCAACTCTATGGTCAACTCATCTTCGACAAAGCAGGAAAGAATGTCCAATGGAACAAAGACAGCCTCTTCAATAAATGGTGTTGGGAAAATTGGACAGCCACATGCAGAAAAATGAAATTGGATCATTTCCTTACACCACACACGAAAATAGACTCAAAATGGATGAAGGATCTCAATGTGAGAAAGGAATCCATCAAAATCCTCGAGGAGAACACAGGCAGCAACCTCTTCGACGTCAGCCGTAGCAACATCTTCCTAGGAACATCCCCAAAGGCAAGGGAAGCAAGGGCAAAAATGAACTTTTGGGATTTTATCAAGATCAAAAGCTTTTGCACAGCAAAGGAAACAGTGAACAAAACCAAAAGACAACTGACAGAATGGGAGAAGATATTTGCAAATGACATATCAGATAAAGGGCTAGTGTCCAAAATCTATAAAGAACTTAGCAAACTCAACACCCAAAGAACAAATAATCCAATCAGGAAATGGGCAGAGGACATGAACAGACATTTCTGCAAAGAAGACATCCAGATGGCCAACAGACACATGAAAAAGTGCTCCATATCACTCGACATCAGGGAAATACAAATCAAAACCACCATGAGATATCACCTCACACCAGTCAGAATGGCTAAAATGAACAAGTCAGGAAATGACAGATGCTGGCGAGGATGCGGAGAAAGGGGAACCCTCCTACACTGTTAGTGGGAATGCAAGCTGGTGCAACCACTCTGGAAAACAGCATCGAGGTTCCTCAAAATGTTGAAAATAGAACTACCCTATGACCCAGCAATTGCACTGCTGGGTATTTACCCTAAAGATACAAACGTAGTGATCCGAAGGGGCACGTGCACCCGAATGTTTATAGCAGCAATGTCTACAATAGCCAAACTATGGAAAGAACCTAGATGTCCATCTACAGACGAATGGATAAAGAAGATGTGGTATATATACACAATGGAATACTATGCAGCCATCAAAAGAAATGAAATCTTGCCATTTGCGACGACGTGGATGGAACTAGAGGGTATCATGCTTAGCGAAATAAGTCAGTCAGAGAAAGACAACTATCATATGATCTCCCTGATATGAGGGAGTGGAGATGCAACATGGGGGGTTGAGGGGGTAGGAGAAGAGTAAATGAAACAAGATGGGATTGGGAGGGAGACAAACCATAAGTGACTCTTAATCTCACAAAACAAACTGAGGGTTGATGGGGGGATGGGGTTGGGAGAGGGGGGTGGGGTTATGGATATTGGGGAGGGTATGTGCTATGGTGAGTGCTGTGAAGTGTGTAAACCTGGCGATTCGCAGACCTATACCCCTGGGGATAAAAATATATGTTTATAAAGCTGTAAAAAAAAAAAAAAAAAAGAAAAAGAAAAAAGAAAGGATGAATACCCAAGTTTTGTAGCAACATGGACGGTACTGGAAGAGATTATGCTGAGTGAAATAAGTCAAGCAGAGAGAGTCAATTATCATATGGTTTCACTTATTTGTGGAGCATAACAAATAGCATGGAGGACAAGGGGAGATGGAGAGGAGAAGGGAGTTGAGGGAAATTGGAAGGGGATGTGAACCATGAGAGACTGTGGACTCTGAAAAACGATCTGAGAATTCTGAAGGGGTGGGGGGTGGGAGGTTGGGGGCACCAGGTGGTGGGTATTGTAGAGGGCACGGATTGCATGGAGCACTGGGTGTGGTGCAAAAATAATGAATACTGTTATGCTGAAAAAACAAAAAATTAATTTAAAAAAAAAAAAGAAATACGGTAGAGATTCTGCTAATGAGCCTTTATTCAACACACTCTCTGGTTTACCAAACTTTTTCCTTGCTCGCAAGACATAGTGACCAATGTCCACAGCAAGCTGACTGATCTTGGCTTGTAGTCAATTTTTTTGTATTCAACAGCACTTCTGCACAATCTGCTTGATGTATATGCTGTGCTTGTTCCTAAATTTACTAATGATCCAGTGTAAATAATGCAAACTTACACAATGAGTGCAAAGAAAATAATACTGTTTGTTTATTTTTGTATGGAGACAAGGAAACTGTGATGGAAAAATTATAAAAATTGAAGAGTTCAGATTTCCTTATAAATGCCTTCAAGTCCTTCTTCTCTTTCAAAGAAACTAAACCTGAAAGTTGCATACCTGTACTGTGGATATGAAAATGCAAGAAAGATGGCTTTATGGTTCAATAAGTAGGCCTATATGAAAAAAATGTCTTTACATTAAAAGTGTGTCAAACGGGTATACTTATATATTTTAGTTTCACATAAACTGTTGTGCCTTAGAAATGCACATATACCATTTTTTCTCCTGATTTTTTGCTTTCTGTAAATTTTGTGTGGAACAATTCAAATATCAGTTGTAATTTTGTCAGGTAAGAGGGTTTTTAGTCCACATATTTCTGGATCTCATCCCACTGACTTAGGGTGAGGCTTTGAATGTGTACCTTTAAAAAGATCTGGTTATTAGCTATGTTGGGAAATTATTGAATTAGAGAATTCTGACTGACTACCCAACAGTTACAGGAGGAGGAAGAATTCAGCAGGTTCAGATATTTTAAAAATATTACTAACATATTTATTTACTAGAGAATTTCCAGGAATTTTATAATGAAAAAGGCTCAGCCAACTCCACAGATAATATTTTGGATATTGTCTACATTTCCCAGTATGATGTTTTTGAAGTTTTCCTGGGATTTACCAGCTGGATCCTCTGAAACAGTCCATCTGTAAACCAGGAAGAGGGGGAGTTTGGATTGATGTCAATTTCAGAATATTTAAATCTCCTTCTGCACTCTGACCCCACTGATGTTGTCAGAGTGGCACACATATTTTCTTTAGAGAGAATTACTACTTTCTAGTGATTTCCTGCTTCCTAAGTCACTGGTAAATTGACATAGGAAAGTGAGAACAGGGGATTTTGAGGAGACTAGGCATTGGGCTGGGGGACTAAGTTTGTCCTTTGACACCCCCCCCCCAACTATCCCCCCCATCTGGTTTATCTGCTCACTACAAACATTTTAGACTCCTGAGGAAACCTGAATGCTGATAGGTTACTGATTTACAGAAAGATAAACAACGTGCAAATGACAGAAGGACTGGAAAATGAGATTATCACCTGCCTCTTAATTAGAGATGATGGGTATGGTTATTCTGGATCAGATGTGAGTCTTGTCTTTTAGGCTTCAAGAATGTAGGTTTAAAAAAATGTGTGTTTTTAAATTTTTTTTTTATGAGTGAGAAAAACATTTATTCTCTCTTGGTAAAAAATGTTGTTTTAAAGGAGCCATCTTTGGACCTGTCACCCAGCCTGCAGGGGACTCTCATGGCTGCTCTGCATAGCCCAAATATTTGACTATCAGATACATACCCAATGTCCACCAGCACATTTGCTTCCATTGAGACCCCTGTTTGGAAATTCACATTCTGGGTATTTTGGATGAGAAATGCTATGATTTGTTTTGATTTTCAGGACCCAGGTTGAAATATCTGCCTGACAAAGACGTGATTACTTGATGGACAATACCATGGTGACTTCACCCTTGGCTTCAAATCTGGGTGTCTGGTTATAATTTACCATTTAGCTTTTACCCTCTAATTATCAGTGAGACTTCAGAGAAAGAGCCAGTCCAAATCTGAATACATTAAAATGTGCCAAATCTCTCTGAGAAGTGATCTATTTGCCTGAGATGTTGAAGTAAGTTCTATGGTTTCTCACATTAGGCCAGGGTTTCCCAGACTGGCCTCATCCTGAATGTCATCATGTACTTGGAGTATAAGGACCCTGGGACTTTCCAGTGATTTCCAATCACTAGGTCTCTTGGGGTGGGGGCAAGAGATGCTTATGAACAGGCAAGTTCAGGGATCACAACTTTAATGTTGGAGAATTTATTTCATTCTGCTATCTCATGGATAATGCATGTTCGGTGAATGATGGCTAAGTGATGGTGGTGAGCACACTTGACACTGAAGTACACGGGTGAAGTGTGCTCAGTGTTTCTTGTGATCCTGAAAACATCAGTATGACACAAGATACAGGATGCTCACTTGTTCTGGGCAGCAGGGCTGTTCAAGACTGTTCTGCAGAAACTAGGATCCCATCTGGGCTCATAAGAATACCAAAGAAACCAAAACTGTTCTTGTTTATAATAACACAGTAACAAGAAACATTCTTAACTCACAAGGATTGCAAATATTAATATATCTGCCTTGCAACCATGAAATCAAAAAGCCTATATTCTGAGTATTTTTGAATATAGGTACCACCAAGTCAGCCTATCAGAGAAAAAGGTGATTAGCTTTTTGTATTCTGTATACAGGTATGCATATATGTATATGTACATGTACATGCAGATGTGTTTCTTCATACATGCTACATATGTACATGTGTATGCATATGTCTGTACTTGTATAGGAACCAAAATAACATCAGGTCCAGGAAGTTTATTAATTGTGCTTAAGTTAACTTTAGCATTCGAAACTGTTCAAAACTAAATGGAAGGGAGCTTACAAATCATTGACTGCAAATGCTTTGTTTTACTCATCAGGACATGGACACTTGGGAAGACTAAAATGATAGCTATTGTAGGAGCATGAATAAGAACCACTACTAAAAATGCTTTATTCAGATCATATTTTAGTTTTCTTTAAAATCAACCCACTTTATCAAAGTATAATTTACATGTTGTAAAATCATACACACTCAGTGAGCTTTGACAAATGTATGCACTTGTGTAACCACCATCTTAATCAAAATACATAACATTTCCCATACCCTGGAAATTTTCCTCCTGTCTCTTTGTAGTCAATCCCCTACATCCCCAGCCCCAGACAACTGCTACTCAGATTTCTGTCATTATAGATAAATTTTGCCCGTTTTAGAATCTCTTATGAATGGAATCATACAATATGTGCTCTTTTGTGCTTGACTTCTTTTGTTGATCATAATGTTATTGAGATTGATTGTGTTGCACATTTTGGGATTTGGCTTCTTTTTATTGTTGAGCAGTATTTTATGAAATGAATCTACCACAATTGATTTATCCATTCACCTCTTAATGTACATTTGAATTGTTTGTAGTTTCTAACTATTATGAATAAAGATGCTATTGACATTCATATACAAATGTTTCTGTGAATTACATATATTCATTGATTAAGTGCTTCGCAGTAGAATTGTTGGATCCCATATTATGTATATGAGTGGGTTTGAAGTGGTATATCATAGTGTTTTTTTAAATTGAGATATATCTGACAATTAAGAACTGCATATAATTAAAGTGTACAATTTGATATACATATATATTGTCAAGTAATCATCACATTCAAGCTAGTTCACATATCCATCACCTCAACTACCACTGCCTTTTTTCCCTGATAAATAATGATCTTGAGCTTCTTTCACTTGCTTGTTGGACATTTGTATTTCTTCTTTTGTTTGTTCAAATCTTTAGCCTATTTTTATTGCATTATTTATTGTTATTAAGCTTGCAAGGGTCCTTTTATTATGATACAACTCTTTTGTTCGAATATGAGTATTACAAATATTTACTTCCAGTCTATGGCTTCCTTACTATTCTCTTAACAGTGAATTATCAAATTTTTTTAGTATCTAATTTATTTATCCCATTGGCTTTTTAGCTGTATTTCTTTTTGTTAAATTTTAGTAGTTGCTCTAGGGCTCACATGTAACAGTTTATTTAGAATCAGTGTTAGGCTACTTTACACTTCATGAATCCCAGTTAACACTTACCTCTTCTCAAAGCAATAAACTTAGAATAATTCTATTTCCACCATCCTTTGTACCATTTTGTGGTACCTTTTACTTCTAAAGTAAAAACTCCACCTTTGAATGCTAGTATTTTTGTTTTAAATGAGCAGTTGTCTTTTTAAAGAAATTATTAAAACAAAAACGTTTTTATATTTACATACTTATTTACCATCTGTTGTTTTTTGATTCTTGTAGAGTTGAATTTCTGTCTGATGGCACACTTTCTCCCTGCAGCTTGAAGAGTATCCTTTAACATTTCTCCTAGTGTGGATTTGATACTGACAAATTTTTTCAGCTTTTATCCTAAAATGCTGTTATGGACTGTTGCTCTTAAAATATATGTGCAATGGATATATTTACACTTGTAGTTACACTTCTGGTCTTCATTTCTCCATATGTCCATCTGGTATCATTTTATATATACCGGAAGAACTCCTCTTAACATTTCTTTTAGTGTGGGTCTCCTGGTGAGGAATTACTCAAACTTCTGTATGTCAGAATAAATCTTCCTTTAGCCAACATTTTTGAAAGATATTTTTGCTAGGTATAAAATTGTAGTTTCATTTCTTTCTTTCAGTACTGTGAAGGTGATTTGCTTCACTCTTTTTACATCTGAAGAGAAATATGCCATCATTCTTATTCTGGTTCTTCTATATGGAAGAAATATGTAGTATTTCTTTTTCTCTGGTTGCTTTTCAAAAAAAATTTTTTTGTATCTCTGGTTTTGAGTAATGTGAGTATGACATGCCTTAGTGTAGTTTTCTTTGTGTTTCTTGTAGTTGATGTTTGTTTAGCATCTGTCAGCTTATAGATTTTGCAAATTTGGGGGAAAAAATGGCTATTTATTCTTTAAATATTTTTTCTCTTCTCCCTTTTCTCTACTTTATTTTTGACTGTCAAATTTCACATATATTTGGCTGCTTGAAGCTCATTGATGCTCATTGTTCATTTTTCTTTTCTTTATTTTTTTATATAAGGTTTTAATTTATTTGACACAGAGATAGAGAGCACAAGTAGGCAGAGCAGCAGGCAGAGGGAGAGGGAGAAGCAGGCTCCCTGCTGAGCAGGGGGCCCAGCATGGGGTTTAATCACAGGACCCCAGCCAGGATCATGACCTGAGTCTTAAGGCAGTTGCTTAACAACTGAGCCACCCAGGTGCCTCCATTTTTATTTTCTTAGGATTCTTTCTCTCTTTATTTCTCTCTTTCTTTCTTTCTTCCTTCCTTCCTTTCTCTCTCCCTCTCTCTTTCTTTCTTTTTTAATATTTATTTATTTATTTTAGAGAGAGAGAGAGAACTGAGCAGGAGCGACAGAGGGAGAATCTCAAGCAGACTGCACTGAGCACAGAGCTCGATACAGGGCCTGATCTCATGATCCTGTGATCATGACCTGAACCAAAATCAAGAATTGGATGCTTATCCGATTGTGCTACCTAGGTCCCCTGAAGATTCCTTTTTCTGTATTTTACATTAGATAGTTTCTATTGATATGGCTTTAATTGTACCATTTTTTGCATCCATAATATCTAGTTAAATGTTGTTAACTGCCCCTAGTACCTTGTCCTATTAACTAGCTGCTTTGGTTTTCTGAGACTCTTAGCTATGTCCTCAACCCAGGGAATTGGTGGTCTTTGCATATGTTCCAGCTTGCTGAACTGTGATCTAGAAAAATTTCTCAAGGCAGCAATCTGGGCAACTGTTTTTTATCTCTCATTTCCTGTTGCCTGATATCTAGTTCTTAAAAACTTCACATATTTTTTCTGGTTTTTGTTGTTTCAGGTGAGAGTAGATTGGTTCCTATTATTCTATCTTGCCTGGAAGTGGAAATCTTTTAATTGTTTTTTCATGTTGCTCTTTCAGTTTGAAAACTCTTAAGCTATTTGTAGGTTTATTTCTAATTATAAGGAGTAATAATAATAATAATACCTTATTTTTGTATAGCATTTTAAATTTTATGTGACATTTTCAGAGGTGCCTGGGTGGCTCAGTTGGTTAAGCCTCTGACTCTTGATTTCAGCTTGGGTCAAGATCTCAGGGTCCTGAGATCAAGCCCCACATTGGTGGGCTGTGCCCTTAGCAGGGAGTCTGCTTCTTTCCTTCTCCAACTCCTTCTTCCCCTCCCCCCACTTGTGCTGCACTCTCTTTCTCAATTAAATAAATAAATCTTTGAAAAATAAGCTTTATATGATATTTTTAGTTTTTAAAAAAATTAATAATTATAGTATAATTATATTATATTTGACAAATACTATTTGACAAATAGTTTAATTATATTTGACAAAATTATATTTGACAAGGTCATAGAAAAAACCTTTGAACCTCAGTTTTCTCTTAAGCAAAACAAGTGAATAGGACTAGAATAATTTTAGGGTTTCTACATGTTAATAATATTTTCAAAAATTTTCCAAAAAGTATGTTTTTATTGCTGAGCTTATTTTAATATGAGTCCCACAAGTATCTGTTAAGAGCCACTCTCTTCTGGAATTGCCAACTCAACTGGAATTGCCAACAAAGAATAATTCTTTTCCTGAAATAAGCTTTATTCTCAAAACAAGATAGCTCTGCAAAAGAACTTGCTTTTCAATCAAACTTCTCTTACCATTTTCAACTGATGCATAGTCAGAGCTCAGTAGTGATGTCACTCTTTTTCAGCTGATTTCAGTAAAGTAAGTGAATGACTTAGTAAGTGGATTTGTAAAAAGCTAAGGGCTATTTTAATAATAAACCAAAATATGGTAAATACAATCTATCCACTTACCAGACAGAACTGGTTAGACCCTGCTTTTCCTCTCCAGTTAAGCTGAGCCCTGGCATCTATGAGCTTGTTCTGCTTAATACAAGAGAAGCCCAGACCAACCACAGTGTGTGGTCTATAGCTGGCCTCTTTGGTACTTGGTGTAGTCCATTGAATCATGGGTCAGTCTGAGTGCTCCAGGTGCAGACAGCCCATACAGCACCTAGTTTATTCAGTTGGCATGTCTGACTTTCTGCCCCAGTTTCCTGGTTAGTGTTGTTAGTCTTCTCTTCCAGATTCTAGCCCACTGAGCCATGGACTTGATAGTCTCCTCAGCTCTTTCTGGAGTCCTTTTCTGGAGTCTATAGATCTCAAATAGTCAAACTATTCTCTTAACCTTGTTAGGAGACTGATACAAAATAGACCACTAACTTGGAATGGTAATGGCACTGGCACCAGACCTTGACTGTGAGTAAGATCACTGCTGGGAAACCACTATAGCCACCTTCATCTTATTAGATTGTATTTCCTTTGGATGTCAGCAGCAAATAGTTCCCACATCTCTGTTTTTGTCCTTGCTCTCATATCATCTATTTTAGATAGGAATGGAATCATGTGACTTATGTTTTATGGAGAGAAGTGATTCTTTAGAATTGTGTCAAATAGCAAATTTTATGCTATCTCTAAGATGATGGGATATTTGATGGACAGAAGGAGCTCCTTCACCATGGCATTCAAAATTCCTGTTGTTTACTTTCTCCTGGATAAAAATCCTAATGTAACTTTATGTTCATACTTTAGGTTTCACAAAGACTAAAAATAAATATTTCTTTTTCCTTTTGGAAGAAGGATCATAAATTTTAGTCAATGCTATTAACAAACATAAATTAAAATATTTTCCTGATAAGGTAATGACTTCTCCTGAGTTTCACAGACTTCTCATTTTTCTCTGCTTATGAGTCTGAAGCTGCTAGCATTTGCTTGGCACTGCAAGTTGGCATTAGAATTTTAAGACATTTCCTTAGATTTACTGAGTCATATGGTGTTTATCTCAGATTATGGCTGGTGGAATTATAGTTCTTTAATATTCTATTGATTTTGTGTTATCCTTAGTCCTTAGCAACCCAAACCAGAATTAAACCATATTACTATAATAGGAACATTAATTATTGTTGACAATGAAAAAGAAAGTAAAGCACCAAATCAATAGTTCTGTTCAGCCTTTTTGCAGTGAAGATGGTCTGTTCATGCAGTGCTTTAAAGGACTCCAAGAGAAGGTGTAATAAAGGAGAGCAGGGATAAAATTAATATTTTAATGGTAACTGATGCATAGGAAAGACTAAGAGCTTTTTTAGTAGTCTATGTTAGTGCCTTTGGGAGAGATACCAATATGAGGTAAAATGAATATATCCCAAGTATCAGTGTCATGTGATTTGGTGAAACTAAATTCAGTATACAGAATAGTAGGAATTTTGCTTTAGGTTTGATTTCTTTTTTTTTAACTTTTTTTTCTGTGTTTTTTTTTAATTTTTTAAATTTATTTTCAGCATAACAGTATTCATTGTTTTTGCACCACACGCAGTGCTCCATGAAAACCATGCCCTCTCCAATACCCACCACCTGGTTCCCCCAACCTCCCACCCCCCCGCCCCTTCAAAACCCTCAGATTATTTTTCAGAGTCCATAGTCTCTCATGGTTCACCTCCCCTTCCAATTTCCCTCAACTCCCTTCTCCTCTCTAACTCCCGATGTCCTCCATGCTATTTGTTATGCTTCACAAATAAGTGAAACCATATTATAATTGACTCTCTCTGCTTGACTTATTTCACTTATTTCACTTATTTCACTCAGCATAATCTCTTCCATTCCCGTCCATGTTGCTACAAAAGTTGGGTATTCATCCTTTCTGATGGAGGTATAATACTCCATCATGTATATGGACCACGTCTTCCATTCGTCCATTGAAGGCATCTTGTTTCTTTCCACAGTTTGGCGACCGTGGCCATTGCTGCTATAAACATCGGGGTACAGATGGCCCTATTTTTCACTGCATCTGTATCTTTGAGCTAAATACCCAGTAGTGCAATGGCAGGGTCATAGGGAAACTCTATTTTTAATTTCTTGAGGAATCTCCACACTGTTCTCCAAAGTGGCTGCACCAACTTGCATTCCCACCAACAGTGTAAGAGGGTTTCCCTTTCTCCACATCCCCTCCAACACATGTTGTTTCCTGTCTTGCTAATTTTGACCATTCTAACTGGTGTAAGGTGATATCTCAATGTGGTTTTAATTTGAATCTCCCTGATGGCTAGTGATGTTGAACATTTTTTCATGTGTCTGATAGCCATTTGTATGTCTTCATTGTAGAAGTGTCTGTTCATATCTTCTGCTCAATTTTTTATATGATTGTCTGTTTAGTGTGTGTTGAGTTTGAGGAGTTCTTTATAGATCCTGGATATCAACCTTTTGTCTGTACTGTCATTTGCAAATATCTTCTTCCATTCCATGGGTTGCCTCTTTGTTTTGTTGACTGTTTCCTTTGCTGTGCAGAAGCTTTTGATTTTGATGAAGTCCCAAAAGTTCATTTTCACTTTTGTTTCCTTTGCCTTTGGAGACCTATCTTGAAAGAAGTTGCTGTGGATGATATCGAAGAGGTTACTGCCTATATTCTCCTCTGGGATTCTGATGGATTCCTGTCTCACGTTGAGGTCTTTTATCCATTTTGAGTTTATCTTTGGGTACGGTGTAAGAGAATGGTCGAGTTTCATTCTTCTACATATAGCTGCCCAGTTTTCCTAGCACCATTTATTGAAGAGACTGTCTTTTTTCCACTGTATATTTTTTCCTGTTTTGTCGAAGATTAACTGACCATAGAGTTGAGGGTCCATATCTGGGCTCTCTACTCTGTTCCACTGGTCTATGTGTCTGTTTTTATGCCAGTACTATGCTGTCTTGGTGATTACAGCTTTGTAGTAAAGCTTGAAATCAGGTAACGTGATGCCCCCAGTTTGATTTTTGTTTTTCAACATTTCCTTAGCGATTCAGGGTCTCTTCTGATTCCATACAAATTTTTGGATTATTTGCTCCAGCTCTTTGAAAAATACTGGTGGTATTTTGATCAGAATGGCATTAAAAGCATAGATTGTTCTAGGCAGTATAGACATTTTAACAATGTTTAGTCTTCCATCTTTTTGTGTCTTCTTCAATTTCTTTCATGAGTGTTCTGTAGTTCCTCGAGTACAGATCCTTTACCTTTTTAAAAAAAGATTTTATTCATTTATTTGACAGACAGAGATCACAAGTAGGCAGAGAAGCAGGCAGAGGGAGAGGTGGAAGCAGGCTCCCTGCTGAGCAGAGAGCCCAATGTGGGGCTCGATCCCAGGAACCTGGGATCATGGCCTGAGCTGAAGGCAGAGGCTTTAACCCACTGAGCCACCCATGTGCCCCAATTTCAGTTTCTTTATGTCACTTTATGGTATTTGCTTTATGTACTCTTAAAGATATGTAGCCAGAAAATGACTTTCATAAGACATAAAATTATATGAGCTATAGTTCTTATCTGAAATCAGTGTGTTAGTCCTCTGGGCTGCTATCATGAGGCATCACAGAATGGGTGGCTTAAACAACAGAAATGTATTTTCTCACTGTACTGAAGGCTATGAGTCTGAAATCAAGGTGTCGAAAAGGTTGGTTCCTTATGAGGGCTGTTAGAGAAGGATCTGTTCCAGGCTTCTCCTCCTTGGCTTGTAGATGGCCATATTCTCCCTGAATCTTTGCATCATCCCCCCCTCTGTAGATGTCTGTGTCCAAATAACCTCTTCTTATGAGGACATCAGTCATAGTGGATTAAGGCTCATCTTAATGACTTTATTTTAACTTCATCACTTCTGTAAAGCCACTGTTTCTAAATACAGTCACACTCAAAGGTACTGGGAGCTATGCCTTTACATGAATCTTTTTGGGGAGGCACAATTCAGCTTACAACAACCAGTGCAGATGGAATACCCCACAAAAGAGTTAGTGTATGAGGATGTATAAACTTAAGGTTAGAAATTTTAAGAACCAAAGTCTAATACCACATTGTTATACTGGTTAGTGTTAAAAACAGTCATTAGACTTGCATAAGATGTGTGCCAATAAATGGCCAAAAAGTAAAAGCACTTTCTTGAGGGCAAGTGTTCTCATGTAAGTGCAGGTGTGAGTTATGGGACAGTGTTTATAGAATCATTGACAGATTAAAAACTAGATTTTTCCCCAAAAATATCAGTTTGCATAATAATTTTAGGGAAAAAGGATATCAATCCAAAATATAGAGTTCAAGGAGGTTCATCTGTGATTCACCAGTTTTTAAACAGTGAATGTAGCTTTGTTCTAATAATCACTTCAAAATAAGATTCTAAGCTGTTTTGACACAAATCCTTTATTTAGAGTAGATAATGATTTAGAAGTATAAAACAAACTATGAAATTATGTGTCAACATGTAAATCATTAATCAAAGAATAAGTGCTCAGTAATTATAAGAAAATAGGCCAGCAACTTCCTTTGTGAGAAGTTCAAGCAAAAAAAAACATTTTTGTTTTTGTGGATATAGGATTGCAAGTCATGAAAACTTGAGCATTTTATTTCTAAAAGTGAGGTGGTTGAGAGAGACTTATGAGGGATTTGAAATTCTCAAGTGACATTTCAAACAAAACTCATTTTAGTATGCTTATTGTACCACTCATACCATAAAATTTATTTTATTTTTTTTTAAAGATTTTATTTATTTATTTGACAGAGAGAAATCACAAGTAAGCAGAGAGGCAGGCAGAGAGAGAGAGGAGGAAGCAGGCTCCCTGATGAGCAGAAAGCCCGATGTGGGGCTCGAACCCAGGACCTGGGATCATGACCTGAGCCGAAGGCAGCGGCCCAACCCACTGAGCCACCCAGGCGCCCCTAAAATTTAAATTCCTATCCTAATTTTGATACCATTTGGTTTTATTTTTTCCTGTTATTCTTTTTTTATTTAAGACACTAAAGAATTCCAAATAACAGAATATTAGATATTGCTTAGACTTTTTTATTTTGCCACTTCCAGGAAGAGCCCATAATTTTAATTGAAGACATTTACAAATATTATTTTGTCCAGGCATTGAATAAGACAATGCCATGTGATGGCCTGCTAGGTTGTCAGGAATCAACAGATTTTTTGGATCATGAAGGAATAACTTGCCTGCCTCCATGTGGCAATGGTCAAATACTTCATAGAGAAGAGAAAAATATTGTAACTAGAGATGGCATATCCTAGGACTTATATCAGTGGTTGGCTGATTAGGAACCCACCAATCAATAGTTATGGAATGTGAATTGGAGGAAGTGAGAGATCTGATAGTATTCGACATCTTTAAGGATCTTTAGTGTGTAATCGGCACAAAATTACATATTCTTAGCATGTCATGCAAGGTCCTTCATTGTTTGTCCCTGTTTTCTTCTCCAACTTTATTTTGTACTGTTCTTTCTTCTTCCCTCTACTCCAGCCCTTCTCAACTTGCTTCAGTTCTTCAATGTTAAACTATTTCCTCCGGGTCTTTCCATAAGCTGTGCCTCTGCCTGGCAAGTTCTTTTTTTTCCAATTTTAGCATAAATCTAACCTTCCCCAGCAAGGTTATTCTGAATCACCTATTTCAAATTGGCCACTAAGTTACTAATCTCTTTCCTATCTCCATATTGTACTTCACTGTCTGGCTCTTATGTCCACGTCACATTTCTTGTTTGTTTGTTTCATTATTTATTGCTAATTGTCTGTGGCAACCTCATTGGAGTCTAAGCTCTATGAGAGCAGGAGTTTATCCATCTTTTTTTATCAGTGTACTTCCCGTGTCTTGAAAAGTGCTTGGCACATAGTAGTTTCATATTTAATATTTATGGAATGAATATATGAGAAAGAAAGAAAGAAAATTATTTTACTGCTACACTGGTTAGATATCATCCAAGGATATCTATGTGAGTTCTTAGAATGAGAGAGGGACAAAACGAAATCCATCCAGAGATGAAAAACAAAGAGCAAAGTGTGTAAAAAAAGAAAACAAACAAATAAACAAACCCCAAACAAGAAACCAGGTTATAGGAGGAACTGGAAAATATCTGAATGACTGGGAAACAGAAAAAGAAGTTGTAAGGACATAGCAATCAACTTGTTAAAAGAATTTTCCAATAATTTTGAGCTGTCTCACAAAGGGGATGCCCAATATAGCAAATTTTCATATAAAAATGCATGGCAGGGCTCTTGGGTGGATTAGTCAGTTAAGTGGTTGCCTTCAGCTCAGGTCATGATCTTGGAGTCCTGGGATCCAACTCTGTGTGTGTCAGGCTCCCTGTCTAGTGGGGAGTCAGTTTCTATCTCTCCCTTTGCCCTTCTCCCTGTTTGTGTGGTCTCTCTCTCTCTCTTTCCCAATAAATAAAATCTTTAAAAAAATGCATGGTTGTGTATCATGGAAGTTTTATAGAGAATTTAGTAGATGATAGAATTCTAAAACCTCTAGAGTTTATTACAAATTTATTACTATTATTATTATAAAATAACCTCTTACAGAAAAAAAACTCAATTTCTTCTCAAATCTAAAAGATGAAGGGAGAGCTTTATTTTATATAAAACGACACAGAATAGAAACTCAACTGGATGAGATGAGGTCAACAATATTTTTTAAAGTCTTGCTAATTGTGATGGTGCCCTTCTTATTTTCTTTAGTGAATACATTTAAGGCAAGGTTCATTCCAGATACTGGTGAATGTGCATCCTTATTTCAAATGACTTCTAAAAATAGTTATAAGGATTGGAGATCAAAGATGGTAATGGAATAAGGGGACCCTAGGCTTTTCTCATCTTGTGAACACAGCTAGATTAACTATCAAGTCATCCTAAATACCCCAGAAACTCGCCTGAAGACTGACAGAACAAATTTCACACTAAAGGGAGAGAAAGAGCCACATTAAAGGAGTTTGAAAATGCAGAAATGTAGTTTAGGGGAGAAATGGATCTGGGTGCTGTGGAGGGGAGGGAGTCATGGTCTTGAGGAAGGTGGAGGGGGGAACCCATAGGGGAATACACAGGAGATGTTTCCTAAAAGTCATTGGCATGGAAAATGAGAGGGGCTGAATTTCGTGAGTCCTTGCAACCAGTGGGGCTTAAAGTCTGGAGTTTTAAAGGTCAGTGAGCTTAGCTAAGATAGAGCCATGACAGCATTGCCCTGCTCCAGGAGAAAAATCAGACAAACAACCTAGGGGCAGATAGCATGGGGACAATGATTTGAAGAATTCCTGGGGTACACAAGGCAAAGATTATTCTATCTTCTGGGAGAGTATCCCTGGGAGGCAGCTTTCATATAGAAGCCTCTCTGGGAACAGGAGACCTGGCCTGCACCATTTTCCTCCCCTGCCACTCAGCATAAACACAGAGCTATTGGCAGAAGGCAACATAATGCTAACACTGGCTGCCTAATTTGCTTATACTAAGCCCAACCACCCTGTGTCCTGGCAGGACTGCTCTTCTCAGTCAAGCTTGCCTCAGCCCCAGTATGGGGACAAAAGAGACTTAGACAAAATGCCAAGGTGGTGGAATTTATCCCAAATGAAAGAATAAGATAAAGTCACAGCCAGAGATCTAAGCAAAACAGATATGAGTAACATGCCTGATGGAGAATTTAAAGCAACATTCAGGGGCGCCTGGGTGGCTCAGTGGGTTAAGCCGCTGCCTTCGGCTCAGGTCATGATCTCAGGGTCCTGGGATTGAGTCCCACATCGGGCTCTCTGCTCAGCAGGGAGCCTGCTTCCCTCTCTCTCTCTCTCTCTGCCTGCCTCTCCGTCTACTTGTGATCTCTCTCTGTCAAATAAATAAATAAAATCTTTAAAAAAAATAAAATAAAAAAATAAAGCAACATTCATAAGGGTACTCACTGGGCTTGATACTCAGTGACACTCTTACAACTGAGGTAAAAGAGTTAAGAAGGAATCAAGTAGAGATGAAGAATTCAATAAAGAAGATTGGGAACTGGCTTGATGCAATAAACAGCAGACTGGAAGAAGCAGAAGAACAAATTAGTGACCTAGAAGACAGAATAATGGAAAATAATGAAGCAGAACAAAAGAGAGAAAGAAGAGTTATGTAACATGAGAATAGGGAACTTAGGGAACTCAGTGATTCCATCAAATGCACTTTTTCATATTATAGGAATCCAGGAGGAGGAAGAGAGAAGAAAGGGGGCAGAAACTTAATTTCAAGAAATAATAGAAGAAAACTGTTCTAATTTGGGGAAGGAAACAGATCTCCGATGCAGAAAACACAGAGAACAAAAGCAGGCCAACAGCAAGATATAGTGTAATTAAATTTGCAAAATAAAAGGAAAAATCTTAAAAGCAAGAAGACAAAAGAAGTCCTTAACTTATAAGAGAAAACCCATAAGGCTAGCTGGAGATTTCTCAATAGAAACTTGGCAAGCTAGAAAGAAGTGGCATAATATATTCAGAGTGCTAAATGGGAAAAATCTGCAGCCAAGAATATTCTACCCAGCAAGGCTATCATTCAGTAAAGGAGAGATAAAGAGTTTCCTAGACAAACAAAAACTAAAGGAGTTTGTGACCACTAAACTAGCCCTGCAAGAAATATTAAAGGGGACTCTTTGAGTGCAAAGGAGAAACCAAAAGTGACAAAGACAAGAAAGTATCAGAGAAACTCTCCAGGAACAATGACAAAACAGGTAATAAAATGGCAATAAATAAATACATACGTAACTATCAATAATTATTTTAAATGTAAATGGACTAAATGCTCTAATCAAGAGACATAGGGCATCAGAATGGATTAAAAACACAAGAACCACCTATATGCTGCCTAAAAGAGATTCATGTTACACTTAAAGACACCCTCAGATTAAAAGTGAGGAGGTGAGAAACAAGGGGATGTCAAAGGAAAGAGAAGGAATACTTAAATTGGACAAACTAGACTTATGTTCTCGTGCTGTTTTTATCCTGCTTTGGTATCACGGTGGTACTAGCTTCATGGAAGGATTTTGAATGATTTCTCTCAATTCCATTATTTGTAAGATTTTGATAAGGACTATCATTAATTTTTTTTAATGTTTGGTAAAATTCACCAGTGAAATCATGTGGTCTTGGGCTTTTCTATGCTGCGAGATTTTTGATTCCTACCAACTTTCATTCTTGTTACTGGTCTAAGATTTCCTATTTCTTGGATTCAACATTCATGATTCAGTCATGGTAACATGTGCGTTACTAAGAATTATCTCTCCCCCCTGCCCAAGTTATCTGATTTCTTAGTATGTAATAGTTTGTAAGTAATCTGTTATCACATTACATATTTTTGTGGTTATCTGTTTGTTTTCTCTTCCATTTGTAATTTTCGTTTTTAAGTCTCCTCTTCTTTTTCTTAGTTAATATAGCTAAAACATTGCTACTGGCTTATTTTTTTTTTTAATTTGTCATTACTTCAATGTTATGTTATTTATTCTGGTCTCTATTTTATTTATTTCTGATTTTTCTTTGTTAATTCCTTCTTCTAGTATATTTCAGCTAATTTCTTCTTTTTCTAGTTCCTTGTGAGGTAATGTTAAATTGTTTATTTGAAACTTTATCTTAATACAAGCACTTATAGCATAAATTTCACTCTGACATCTACTTTTGTTGTATACCATATGTTTTGGGATATTGTGTTTTCTTTTCCTTCTGTTTTGAGACACACTTTGATTTGCCATTTGATTTCTTATTTGGCCCATTGTGCAGTAATGTGTTGTTTAATATTTATATATGAAATATTTGATATTTACATTGTAGTTTTTCAGCTTTGTTTTATTGTTGATATCTAGTTTTGTACCATTGTGGTTGGAAAATATACTTGGTATGATTTCACCCTTCTTAAACTTGTAATACTTGTTATGTCTCCTTTTATATGATTTAACCAAGGGATTCTTCTGTGTGTACCTGAGGAAAATGTGTATTCTATTTTTTTCTTGGATGGAATGTTTTATGTATATCTTTTAGAACCATGTATTCTAAAATTGTTTCAAGTAAAAAATGTTCTTGTTAAAAAAAAAATAGTAACTTTGAGTAGGAGGAGTCAAGATGGTGGAGAAGTAGCAGGCTGAGACTACTTCAGGTAGCAGGAGATCAGCTAGATAGCTTATCTAAAGATTGCAAACACCTACAAATCCAACATGAGATCGAAGAGAAGAAGAACAGCAATTCTAGATACAGAAAATCAACCACTTTCTGAAAGGTAGGACTGGCGGAGAAGTGAATCCAAAGTGACAGGAATATAGACCGCGGGGGGAGGAGCCAGCTCCCGGAAAGCAGCGGAGTAGCAGAGCACAAAATCAGGACTTTTAAAAGTCTGTTCCACTGAGGGACATCGCTCCAGAGGCTTAACCGGGGTAAAGCCCACGTGGGGTCAGCATGGCCTCAGGTCCCACAGGGTCACAGAAGGATCGGGGGTGTCTGAGTGTCACAGAGCTTGCAGGTATTAAAACAGGGAAGCTGGCACAGAGACAGAGCCAAGGAGTGAGCTCTCAGTTCGGGGTTACCTTGAACTGGTGGCAGGCTTGGTGAGCTCGGAGCGCGGCCAGAGGCCAGGGAGACAGGAGTAAATGGGCGCTGTTCTCTGAGGTGCACTGAGGAGTGGGGCCCCGGGCTTTTGGCTTCTCTGTGCCGGAGACTGGGAGGCCGCCATCTTCATTCCCATCCTCCGGAACTCTACAGAAAGCACTCAAGGAACAAAAGATCCTGAAAGGAAACCCGAGCTGATTACTCAGCCCGGGCCCCTGGTAAGAGCAGTGCAATTCCACCTGAGGCAAAGACACTTGAGAATCACTACAACAGGCCCCTCCCCCAGAAGATCAACAAGAAAGCCAGCCAGGACCAAGTTTACCTACCAAGGAGTGCAGTTTCAAAACCGAGGAGAGCAGCGGAACTCCAGAGGAGGAGAAAGCAAAGCACGGAACTCATGGCTTTCTCCACATGATTCTTTAGCATTACAGTTAATTTAATTTTTTTCTTTTTCAATTTTTTTTCTCTTCTTCTGCTAAATTTTTTTAACTTTTACACTTTTCTTTTTTAACGTTTTTTTAACTAGTTTATTTAATATATATTTTTTTCTTTTTTATATTTTTTCTTTATTCGTTTTCTTTTTTAATTGTTTCTTTTCTTTTTCTTTTTTTTTCTTTCTGAACCTCTTTTTATCCCCTTTCTCCCCCCTCACAATTTCGGATCTCTTCGATTTGGTTAAAGCATATTTTCCTGGGGTTGTTGCCACCCTTTTAGCATTTTACTTGCTCCTTCATATACTCTTATCTGGACAAAATGACAAGGCAGAAAAATTCACCACAAAAAAAAAAAAGAACAAGAGGCAGTATTGAAGGCTAGGGACCTAATCAATACAGACATTGGTAATATGTCAGATATAGAGTTCAGAATGACGATTCTCAAGGTTCTAGCCGGACTCGAAAAAAGCATGGAAGATATTAGAGAAACCCTCTGGGGAGATATAAAAGCCCTTTCTGGAGAAATAAAAGAACTAAAATCTAACCAAGTTGAAATCAAAAAAGCTATTAATGAGGTGCAATCAAAAATGGAGGCTCTCACTGCTAGGATAAATGAGGCAGAAGAAAGAATTAGCAATCTAGAAGACCAAATGACAGAGAATAAAGAAGCTGAGCAAAAGAGGGACAAACAGCTACTAGACCACGAGGGGAGAATTCGAGAGATAAGTGACACCATAAGACGAAACAACATTAGAATAATTGGGATTCCAGAAGAAGAAGAAAGAGAGAGGGGAGCAGAAGGTATATTGGAGAGAATTATTGGAGAGAATTTCCCCAATATGGCAAAGGGAACAAGCATCAAAATCCAGGAGGTTCAGAGAACCCCCCTCAAAATCAATAAGAATAGTTCCACACCCTGTCACCTAATAGTAAAATTTACAAGTCTTAGTGACAAAGAGAAAATCCTGAAAGCAGCCCGGGAAAAGAAGTCTGTAACATACAATGGTAAAAATATTAGATTGGCAGCAGACTTATCCACAGAGACCTGGCAGGCCAGAAAGAGCTGGCATGATATATTCAGAGCACTGAACGAGAAAAACATGCAGCCAAGAATACTATACCCAGCTAGGCTATCATTGAAAATAGAAGGAGAGATTTAAAACTTCCAGGACAAACAAAAACTGAAAGAATTTGCAAACACCAAACCAGCTCTACAGGAAATATTGAAAGGGGTCCTCTAAGCAAAGAGAGACCCTAAAAGTAGTAGATCAGAAAGGAACAGAGACAATATACAATAACAGTCACCTTACAGGCAATACAATGGCACTAAATTCATATCTCTCAATACTTACCCTGAATGTTAATGGGCTAAATGCCCCAATCAAAAGACACAGGGTATCAGAATGGATCAAAAAACAAAACCCATCTATATGTTGCCTACAAGAAACTCATTTTAAACCCGAAGACACCTCCAGATTTAAAGTGAGGGGTAGAAAACAATTTACCATGCTAATGGACATCAGAAGAAAGCAGGAGTGGCAATCCTTATATCAGATCAATTAGATTTTAAGCCAAAGACTATACTAAGAGATGAGGAAGGACACTATATCATACTCAAAGGAACTGTCCAACAAGAAGATCTAACAATTTTAAATATCTATGCCCCTAACGTGGGAACAGCCAACTATATAAACCAATTAATAACAAAATCAAAGAAACACATCAACAAGAATACAATAATAGTAGGGGACTTTAACACTCCCCTCACTGAAATGGACAGATCATCCAAGCAAAAGATCAACAAGGAAATAAAGCCTTGAATGACACACTGGACCAGATGGACATCACAGATATATTCAGAACATTTCATCCCAAAGCAACAGAATACACATTCTTCTCTAGTGCACATGGAACATTCTCCAGAATAGATCACATCCTCGGTCCTAAATCAGGTCTCAACCAGTATCAAAAGATTGGGATCATTCCCTGCATATTTTCAGACCACAATGCTCTGAGGCTAGAAATCAATCACAAGAGGAAATTTGGAAAGAACCCAGATACATGGAGACTAAACAGCATCCTTCTAAAGAATGAATGGGTCAACCAGGAAATTAAAGAAGAATTGAAAAAATTCATGGAAACAAATGATAATGAAAACACAACAGTTCAGAATCTGTGGGACACAACAAAGGCAGTCCTGAGAGGAAAATATATAGCGGTACAAGCCTTTCTCAAGAAACAAGAAAGGTCTCAGGTACACAACCTAACCCTACACCTAAAGGAGCTGGAGAAAGAACAACCAAGAAAGTCTAAACCCAGCAGGAGAAGAGATATCATAAAGATCAGAGCAGAAATCAATGAAATAAAAACCAAAAAAACAACAGAGCAAATCAACGAAACCAGGAGCTAGTTCTTTGAAAGAATTAATAAGATTGATAAACCCCTGGCCAGACTTATGAAAAAGAAAAGAGAAAGGACCCAAATAAATAAAATCATGAATGAAAGAAGAGAGATCACAACTAACACCAAAGAAATACAGACAATTATAAGAACATACTATGAGCAACTCTATGCCAACAATTTTGACAATCTGGAAGAAATGGAGGCATTCCTAGAAACATATAAACTACCACAACTGAACCAGGAAGAAATAGAAAACCTAAACAGACCCATAACCAGTAAGGAGATTGAAAGAGTCATCAAAAATCTCCAAACAGGGGGGAAGACAAGATGGCGGGGAAGTAGGAGGAGGCAACTTTTCAACCTGTACCCTAAAGTGAGCTGATTACCTACCAAAGAACTCTGATCACCCATGAAATCATCCTGAGATCAGAATTATACAGGGGCAAAAGATCTCTTTTGCTGGATCTCTACAGGGGCAAAAGACGCCAGTGGGCAGGTAAAGTGGAGTGGGAACGTCGGACTGATATTGGAAGATAAACAAAAGGGGGAGGGAGCCACCAGAGGTGACTGATTGGAAAGTAATAACCCTAATACGAGAGTGCCCTGCATCTGGGACCAGCATTAACTTGGAGACTGATTGAAAGCACTCCAAAAGAGCAAAGGATCACGGGGGGCAGGGGCAGAATTGTGGGAATCGGGGTGTCTAGGGACAGGGGCTTAAGTCCCTGGACCCAGGACAGCCTCCCCTGGCGCTGAGCCAGAGAGAGTGCGGCAGAGAAACCAGGTCTTGGTCCTGAGCCGCCAGCGCACCCGAGAACGCATGGGATCCAGCTCCTGTGAGGGGCTGGGAGCTATGCCAGATGGCAGAACATGCAAGCCCTGTTACAGAGACTAAGACCCATGTGCCCCTCACCATCCCCTGAGAGAGGTGTACAAAGGCCCACCCGGTGCTCTTAGACCCGCACCATTGTTTCAGAGACTGAGACGTGCGACCCTAACTCTCCCCTGAGAGAGGTGCGCGAAGGCCCAACCTGGTGCTTTCGGACCTGCACCCAGCTCTCAGAGCCTGAGACGGGTGCGTGCACGACCCACAGCCTCCCCTGAGAGAGGTGCGTGCAAGTCGGGCTCTCTTAGACCCAGAAAGACCAGGCACTCCCATCCCGGGCCAGCGGGAAAATCTCAGTGTGCGATCACTGCTTGGAACCTCTCTGGTGGGCTGGAGCTGCCCAGACAGCCGCCGTTCTGCCATGGTTTTGGGTATAAGCAGAAGATCCTGCGTCCCCAGGGACCGCTATTCGGAACCTGCTCTGCCGGTGGCCAAGGGGGAATTTATATGGGCTCTGCAGCCAGACTGAGGCTTCTCTCTGAGAGAAAGATCAGGGTGCAGTTTGCTTTCCTCTAAACCTACAAAAACCATCAAAAGCGGTCGAGGCGAGAGAGAAAAAAAAGTGAACAAACATAAAAACCTCCAGAAAACAAAAGCCTGAAAAACCCGGTTTCCTCAGAGCCCACCCCCTTGAGGGGGGCGGGAGGACTTAACTCAGGGAACATCATTGACTGAAAACCCACGTGGCAGGCCCCTCCCCCAGAAATCCAACCAGGAAAGAAAAAAAAAATCTACAAGAGAACAGCCACCACTACTTCATAGGACAACTTTTATTTTTAATTTGTTCCCACTATTTTGGCTCATTTTTTTATATAGATAATTTTTTAACCTATTTACCATCACAGTGAGCTGTCCAGTACATCAAATTCCATAATAACCTTCTAACCTGAACTTTTTGATACATACACGTGTTTTTCTTTTGCATTTCTATTTTTTAAATTACTTTTTTTTTAATTTTAGTTTAGTTTAGTCGTTTATTCCATTTTTATTTTTATTTTCTAATATTCATATAGAGGTAAACTTCAAAGTAATCTCCTTTCCCCAATCAATGTTACCCCTATAGGTAAACCAATTTTTAATCCTCCTTTAGCCTAGGAAAGTTGAGTCCTTTAACAAAGATATCAAGATACATCCAGGAAGAATCAAAACAAACTTCCTCGCCCACACTGAGAATTTATAACAACTCTCCCATCTTTTTCTTCCACCAGTGTTTCTGTGTTTTTGTGTTTGTCCTGATAGTATCTAAATCTTACACTTGGGGATCTTTTTGACGGGGTTCTTCCTTTATTTGCTTATATATATATATTTTTTTCTCTTGTCATATACTTTTATCAGTCTTTTTGCTTGTCTGTTTGTTTGTATACTTCCTAAATCTTACCTTGGGGCCCATTTGGGCTGTACCTTCTCTTTTATCCTTCCTTTCTTTCCTGTATCTCTCTCTCTATCTATCTCTCTCTTTTTTTTTGTTTTCTTTTCTTTTTTCTCTCACTTGGGTGGGGAATCCTGATTGCTCAGAAGGATTCCAGGCTGCACCTTGACTGCACCACGGTCAATACATCCAGCTACATCCGTTCAGTCATCTCTCACCAAAATGACTAGGAGGAGGAATGCACAACAGAAGAAAAATACAGAGGATGGGCCTTCTGCAACAGAGCTAAGGGCTATCAACATAGACAATATGTCGGAAAGAGAATTCAGGCTAACAATTATCCAGGCAATAGTTAGGTTGAAGAAAGCCATGGATGACCAAATGGAATTGATTAGGACTGAACTGAAAGCGACAGGGGGGATGTTCACAATGTTAGGGCAGAGCTAAAAGCTACCGAGATGAGGTTCATAATGCTCTCAATGAGTTCCAATCTAATCTAAATTCTCTCAAAGCTAGGGTAACTGAAACAGAAGATAGAATTAGTGATCTGGAGGACAAACAGATAGAAAGGATCAGGAGGAAGCCTGGAACAAACAGCTTAGAAGCCACGAAAACAGAATCAGGGAAACAAATGATGCCATGAAACGTTCCAACGTCAGAATTACTGGAATCCCTGAAGGGGAGGAGAAAGAAAGAAGTCTAGAAGACATAGTGGAACAAGTTCTTCATGAAAATTTTCCCAATCTCGCAAATGGAACCAGCGTTCATGTACTAGAGGCCGAACGGTCTCCACCCAAGATTATAGATTCCAGAAAAACATCAAGGCACCTGATAGTCAAATTGAGGAATCATAACTGTAGATATAATCTCTTGAAAGCCGCTAGGACAAAGACGCTCCTTACTTACAGAGGAAAGCCCATCAGAATAACATCAGACCTGTCCACAGAGACCTGGCAAGCCAGAAAGGGCTGGCAAGATATATTCAGGGCACTAAATGAGAAGAACATGCAGCCAAGAATACTTTATCCAGCAAAACTGACATTCAAAATGGATGGAGAGATAAAGAGTTTCCAAGACCGGCAAGGCTTAAAAGACTACACAAACACCAAGCCGACACTGCAGGAAATATTAAGGGGGGTTCTATAAAAGAGGAAAAATCCTAAGAATAGCATTGAACAGAAATATAGAGACAATCTACAGAAAGAAAGACTTCAAAGGTAACACGATGTCAATAAAAACATATCTATCAATAATCACTCTCAATGTGAATGGCCTAAATGTGCCCATAAAACAGCACAGGGTTGCAGATTGGATAAAACGACAGAACCCATCCATATGTTGTCTACAAGAGACCCATTTTGAACCTAAAGATACACCCAGACTGAAAGTGAAGGGATGGAGAAGCATCTTTCATGACAATGGGCCTCAAAAGAAGGCCGGGGTAGCGATTCTCATATCAGATAAATTAGATTTTAAACTAAAGACTGTAGTCAGAGATACAGAAGGACACTACATAATTCTTAAAGGGACTATCCAACAAGATGATCTAATAATTGTAAATATCTATGCCCCCAATATGGGAGCAGCCAATTACATAAGAAAACTGTTAATCAAGATAAAGAGTCATATTGATATGAATACATTAATAGTAGGAGATCTTGACATGCCACTCTCAGAAATAGACAGATCATCGAAGCAGAATAAAAAAAAAGAGCATTGAATGACACATTGGACCAGATGGACCTCATAGATATATACAGAACATTCCACCCTAAAACTACAGAATACTCATTCTTCTCAAGTGCACATGGAACCCTACCCAGAATAGACCACATACTGGGTCACAAATCAGGACTCAACTAATACCAAAAGACTGAGATTATTCCCTGCTGACTCTCAGATCACAATGCATTGAACTGGAGCTCAATCACAAGGAATAGTTCGAAAGGAACTCAAACACCTGGAAGCTAAAGACCACCTTGCTTAAGAATGCTTGGATCAACCAGGAGATCAAAGAAGGACTGAAACAATTCATGGAAACCAATGAGAATGAAGACACTTCGGTCCAAAACCTATGGGATACAGCAAAGGCGGACCAAAGGGGGAAATACATAGCCATCCAAGCCTCCTTCAAAAAAATTGAAAAATCCAGAATACACCAGCTCTCTCCACACCTTCAAGAACTGGAGAATCAACAACAAATCAAACCAACTCCACACATAAGAAGGGAAATAAGATTAGAGCTGAGATCAATGAGGTAGAAACCAGAGATACAGTAGAATGTTTCAATGAAACTAGAAGCTGGTTTTTTGAAAGAATCAATAACATTGACAAACCATTGGCCACACTAATCCAAAAGAAAAAAGAGAAAGCCCAAATTCATAAAATTATGAATGAAAAGGGAGAGATCACAACTAACACCAAGGAAGTAGAAACAATCATCAGAAGTTATTATCAACAGTTATATGCCAGTAAGCTAAGCAACCTAGATGAAATGGATGCATTCCTGGAAACTATAAACTCCCGAAATTGAACCAGGAAAAATTGACAACCTGAATAGACTGATACCTAGTAACGAGATAGAAACAGTGATCAAAAACCTCCCAAAAAACAAGAGCCCAGGACCTGATGGATTCCCTGGGGAATTCTACCAAACGTTCAAAGAAGAAATAACACCTATTCTCCTGAAGCTGTTTCAAAAAACTGAAGCAGAAGGAAAACTTCCAGACTCTTTCTATGAAGCCAGCATTACCCTGATCCCCAAACCAGGCAAAGACCCTACCAAAAAGGAGAATTTCAGACCAATATCACTGATGAATATGGATGCTAAGATTCTTAACAAGATCCTAGCAAACAGGATCCAACAGCACATTAAAAAGATTATCCACCATGACCAGGTGGGATTCATTCATGGACTACAAGGATGGTTCAACATTCGGAAATCAATCAATGTGATAGAACAAATTAATAAGAAAAGATAGAAGAACCACATGGTCCTCTCAATTGATGCAGAAAAAGCATTTGACAAAATCCAGCATCCGTTCCTGATTAAAACGCTTCAAAGTATAAGGACAAAGGGAACATTCCTGAACCTCATAAAATCTATCTATGAAAGACCCAAAGCAATTATCATCCTCAATGGGAAAAAGCTTGCAGCCTTCCCGCTGAGATCAGGAACACGACAAGGATGCCCACTCTCACCACTCTTGTTCAACATAGTATTAGAAGTCCTAGCAACAGCAATCAGACAACAAAGAGAAATAAAAGGTATCCAAATTGGCAAGGAAGATGTCAAACTCTCTCTTCGCAGATGACATGTTTCTTTATATGAAAAACCCAAAAGACTCCACCCCCAAACTACTAGAACTCATTAAAAATTCAGCAACGTGGCAGGATACAAAGTCAATGTACAGAAATCAGTGGCTTTCTTATACACTAACAATGAAAATACAGAAAGGGAAATTAGAGAATCGATTCCATTTACTATAGCACCAAGAATCATAAGATACCTGGGAATAAACCTAACCAAAGAGGTAAAGGATCTGTACTCGAGGAACTACAGAACACTCATGAAAGAAATTGAAGAAGTCACAAAAAGATGAAGACCATTCCATGCTCTTGGATCAGAAAAATAAACATTGTTAAAATGTCTATACTGCCTAAAGCCATCTATACTTTTAATGCCATTCCGATCAAAATTCCACCGGTATTTTTCAAAGAGCTGGAGCAAATAAACCAGAAATTTGTATGGAACCAGAGGAGACCCTGAATCACTAAGGAAATGTGGAAAAACATAAATTAAACTGGAGACATCACATTACCTGCTTTCAAGCTTTATTACAAACGTGTGATCACCAAGACAGCATGGTACTGGCATAAAAACAGACACATAGACCAGTGGAACAGCGTAGAGAGCCCAGATATGGACCCTCAACTCTATGGTCAGTTAATCTTCGACAAAACAGGAAAAATATACAGTGGAAAAAAGACAGTCTCTTCAATAAATGGTGCTGGGGAAAATTGGGCAGCTATGTAGAAGAATGAAACTCAACCATTCTCTTACACTGTACACAAAAATAAACTCAAAATGGATAAAAGACCTCAACATGAGACAAGAATCCATCAGAATCCCAGAGGAGAACATAGGCAGTAATCTCTTCGATATCAGCCACAGCAACTTCTTTCAAGATATGTCTCCAAAGGCAAAGGAAACAAAAGCGAAAATGAACTTTTGGTACTTCATCAAGATCAAAAGCTTCTGCACAGCAAAGGAAAGAGGAAACAAAACAAAGAGAAACCACAGAATGGGAGAAGATATTTGCAAATGACAGTACAGACAAAAGGTTGATATCTAGGATCGATAAAGAACTCCTCAAACTCAACACACACATAACAGACAATCATATCAAGAAATGGGCAGAAGATATGAACAGACACTTCTCCAGTGAAGACATACAAATGGCTATCAGACACATGGAAGAATGTTCATCATCACTAGCCATCAGGGAGATTCAAATTAAAACCACATTGAGTTATCACCTTACACCAGTTAGAATGGCCAAAATTAGCAAGACAGGAAACAACATGTGTTGGAAGGGATGTGGAGAAAGGGGAACCCTCTTACACTGTTGGTGGGAATGCAAGTTGGTGCAGCCACTTTGGAGAACAGTGCGGAGATTCCTCAAGAAATTAAAAATAGAGCTTCCCTATGACCCTGCCATTGCACTACTGGGTATTTAGCCCAAAGATACAGATGTAGTGAAAAGAAGGGCCATCTGTACCCCAATGTTTATAGCAGCAATGGCCACGGTCACCAAACTGTGGAAAGAACCAAGATACCCTTCACAGACGAATGGATAAGGAAGATGTGGTCCATATACACGATGGAGTATTATGCCTCCATCAGAAAGGATGAATACCCAACTTTTGTAGAAACATGGACGGAACTGGAAGAGATTATGCTGAGTGAAATAAGTCAAGCAGAGAGAATCAATTATCATATGGTTTCACTTATTTGTGGAGCATAACAAATAGCATGGAGGACAAGGGGAGTTAGAGATGAGAAGGGAGTTGGGGGATATTGGAAGGGGAGGTGAACCATGAAAGACTTTGGACTCTGAAAAACAATCTGAGGGGTTTAAAGCGACGGGAGGTGGGAGGTTGGGGGATCCAGGTGGTGGGTATTGGAGAGGGCAAGGATTGCATGGAGCACTGTGTGTGGTGCAAAAACAAGGAATACTGATATGCTGAAAAAAAATAATAAAATTTAAAAAAAAAAATCTCCAAACAAACAAAAGCCCAGGGCCAGACGGCTTCCCAGGGAAATCCTACCAAATATTTAAAAAAGAATTAATTCCTATTCTCCTGAAACTGTTCCAAAATATAGAAATGGAAGGAAAACTTCCAAACTCATTTTATGAGGCCAGCATTACTTTGATCCCAAAACCAGACAAGGATCCCATCAAAAAAGAGAACTACAGAACAATATCCTTGATGAACACAGATGCGAAAATTCTCACCAAAATACTAGCCAATAGGATTCAACAGTACATTAAAAGGATTATTCACATCTTTGGTTAGGTTTATTCCCAGGTATTTTATGGTTCTTGGTGCTATAGTAAATGGAATCGATTCTCTAATTTCCCTTTCTGTATTTTCATTGTTAGTGTATAAGAAAGCCACTGATTTCTGTACATTGACTTTGTATCCTGCCACGTTGCTGAATTTTTAATGAGTTCTAGTAGTTTGGGGGTGGAGTCTTTTGGGTTTTTCATATAAAGAAACATGTCATCTGCGAAGAGAGAGTTTGACATCTTCCTTGCCAATTTGGATACCTTTTATTTCTCTTTGTTGTCTGATTGCTGTTGCTAGGACTTCTAATACTATGTTGAACAAGAGTGGTGAGAGTGGGCATCCTTGTCGTGTTCCTGATCTCAGCGGGAAGGCTGCAAGCTTTTTCCCATTGAGGATGATAATTGCTTTGGGTCTTTCATAGATAGATTTTATGAGGTTCAGGAATGTTCCCTCTGTCCTTATACTTTGAAGCGTTTTAATCAGGAACGGATGCTGGATTTTGTCAAATGCTTTTTCTGCATCAATTGAGAGGACCATGTGGTTCTTCTATCTTTTCTTATTAATTTGTTCTATCACATTGATTGATTTCCGAATGTTGAACCATCCTTGTAGTCCATGAATGAATCCCACCTGGTCATGGTGGATAATCTTTTTAATGTGCTGTTGGATCCTGTTTGCTAGGATCTTGTTAAGAATCTTAGCATCCATATTCATCAGTGATATTGGTCTGAAATTCTCCTTTTTGGTAGGGTCTTTGCCTGGTTTGGGGATCAGGGTAATGCTGGCTTCATAGAAAGAGTCTGGAAGTTTTCCTTCTGCTTCAGTTTTTTGAAACAGCTTCAGGAAAATAGGTGTTATTTCTTCTTTGAACGTTTGGTAGAATTCCCCAGGGAATCCATCAGGTCCTGGGCTCTTGTTTTTTGGGAGGTTTTTGATCACTGCTTCAATCTCATTACTAGGTATCAGTCTATTCAGGTTGTCAAATTTTCCTGGTTCAATTTCGGGAGTTTATAGTTTCCAGGAATGCATCCATTTCATCTAGGTTGCTTAGCTTACTGGCATATAACTGTTGATAATAACTTCTGATGATTGTTTCTACTTCCTTGGTGTTAGTTGTGATCTCTCCCTTTTTATTCATAATTTTATGAATTTGGGTTTTCTCTCTTTTATTTTGGATTAGTGTAGCCAATACCTCAGAATAAACCTAAGCAAAGAGGTAAAGGATCTGTACTCGAGGAACTACAGAACACTCATGAAAGAAATTGAAGAAGACACAAAATTATGGAACACCATTCCATGCTCTTGGATCAGAAGAATAAACATTGTTAAAATGTCTATACTTCCTAGAGCAATCTATACTTTTAATGCCATTCCGATCAAAATCCCAGCGGTATTCTTCAAAGAGCTGGAGCAAATAATCCAAAAATTTGTATGGAATCAGAAGAGACCCTGAATCACTAAGGAAATGTTGAAAAACTAAAATAAAACTGGGGGCATAATGTTACCTGATCAAGCTTTACTACAAAGCTGTGACCACCACGACAGCATGGTACTGGCATAAAAACAGACACATAGACCATTGGAACAGAGTAGAGAGCCCAGATATCGACCCTCAACTCTATGGACAGTTAATCTTCGACAAAACAGGAAAAAATATACAGTGGAAAAAAGACAGTCTCTTCAATAAATGGTGCTAGGAAAACTGGACAGCTATATGTAGAAGAATGAAACTCGACCATTCTCTTACACCGTACCCAAAGATGAACTCAAAATGGATAAAAGACCTCATCCTGAGACAGGAATCCCTCAAAATCCTGGAGGAGAATATCAGCAGTAACCTCTTCGATATCATCCACAGCAACTTCTTTCAAGATATGTCTCCAAAGGCAAAGGAAACAAAAGACAAAATAAACTTTTGGGACTTCATCAAAATCAAAAGCTTCTGCACAGCAAAGGAAACAGTCAACAAATCAAAGATGCAACCCATGGAATGGGAGAAGATATTTGCAAATGGCAGTACAGACAAAAGATTGATATCCAGGATCTATAAAGAACTCCTCAAACTCAACACACACAAAACAGATAATCATATCAAAAAATGGGCAGAGGGTGCCTGGGTGGCTCAGTGGGTTAAAGCCTCTGCCTTCGGCTCAGGTCATGATCCAGGCAGGGTCCTGAGATCAAGCCCCAAGTCGGGATCTCTGCCCCGCAGGGAGCCTGCTTCCTCCCCCTCTCTCTCTGCCTGCCTCTCTGCCTACTTGTGATTTCTCTCTCTCTGTCAACTAAATAAAATCTTTTAAAAAAAATGGGCAGAAGATATGAACAGACACTTCTCCAATGAAGACATACAAATGGCTATCAAACACATGAAAAAATGTTCATCATCACTAGCCATCAGGGAGATTCAAATTAAAACCACATTGAGTTATCATCTTACACCAGTTAGAATGGCCAAAATTAGCAAGACAGGAAACAACATGTGTTGGAAGGGATGTGGAGAAAGGGGAACCCTCTTACACTGTTGGTGGGAATGCAAGTTGGTGCAGCCACTTTGGAGAACAGTGCGGAGATTCCTCAAGAAATTAAAAATAGAGCTTCCCTATGACCCTGCCATTGCACTACTGGGTATTTAGCCCAAAGATACAGATGTAGTGAAAAGAAGGGCCATCTGTACCCCAATGTTTATAGCAGCAAAGGCCACGGTCGCCAAACTGTGGAAAGAACCAAGATGCCCTTCAACAGACGAATGGATAAGGAAGATGTGGTCCATATACACGATGGAGTATTATGCCTCCATCAGAAAGGATGAATACCCAACTTTTGTAGAAACATGGACGGGACTGGAAGAGATTATGCTGAGTGAAATAAGTCAAGCAGAGAGAATCAATTATCATATGGTTTCACTTATTTGTGGAGCATAACAAATAGCATGGAGGACAAGGGGAGTTAGAGATGAGAAGGGAGTTGGGGGAAATTGGAAGGGGAGGTGAACCATGAAAGACTTTGGACTCTGAAAAACAATCTGAGGGGTTTGAAGCGACGGGAGGTGGGAGGTTGGGGGAACCAGGTGGTGGGTATTGGAGAGGGCAAAGATTGCATGGAGCACTGGGTGTGGTACCAAAACAATGAATACTGTTATGCTGAAAATAAATTTTAAAACATGATTTAAAAAAAAAAAAGGATTATTCACCACGACCAAATGGGATTTATTCCAGGGCTGCAAGGTTGGTTCAACATGCACAAATCAATCCATATGATACAACACATTAATAAAAGAAAGAACAAGAAGCATATGATACTCTCAATAGATGCTGAAAAAGCATTTGACAAAGTACAGCATCCCTTCCTGATCAAAACTCTTCAAAGTGTAGGGATAGAGGGCACATACCTCAATATTATCGAAGTCATCTATGAAAAACCCACCACAAATATGATTCTCAATGGAGAAATAGTGAAAGCTTTTCCGCTCAATTCAGGAACACAGCAGGGATGTCCATTATCACCACTGCTATTCAACATAGTACTAGAAGTCCTAGCCTCAGCAATGAGACAACAAAAGGAAATTAAAGGCATCCAAACCTGCAAAGAAGAAGTCAAACTATCACTCTTCGCAGATGATATGATACTATATGTGGAAAACCCAAAAGACTCCACTCCAAAACCGCTAGAACTTGTACAGGAATTCAGTAAAGTGTCAGGATATAAAATCAATGCTCAGAAATCAGGTGCATTTCTCTACACCAACAACAAGATAGAAGAAAGAGAAATTAAGGTGTCAATCCCATTTACAATTGCACCCAAAACTATAAGATACCTAGGAATAAACCTAACCAAAGTGACTAAGACTCTATACACAGAAAACTATAAAGTACTCATGAAAGAAGTTGAGGAAGACACAAAGAAATGGAAAAATGTTCCATGCTCCTGGATTGGAAGAATAAATATTGTGAAAATGTCTATGCTACCTAAAGCAATCTACACATTTAATGCAATTCCTATCAAAGTACCATCCATTTTTTTCAAAGAAATGGAACAAATAATCCTAAAATTTATATGGAACCAGAAAAGACCTCGAATAGCCAAAGGAATATTGAAAAAGAAAGCCAAAGTTGGTGGCATCACAATTCCGGACTTCAAGCTCTATTACAAAGCTGTCATCATCAAGACAGCATGGTACTGGCACAAAAACAGACACATAGATCAATGGAACACAATAGAGAGCCCAGAAATAGACCCTCAACTCTATGGTCAACTCATCTTCGACAAAGCAGGAAAGAATGTCCAATGGAAAAAAGACAGCCTCTTCAATAAATGGTGTTGGGAAAATTGGACAGCCACATGCGGAAAAATGAAATTGGATCATTTCCTTACACCACACACGAAAACAGACTCAAAATGGATGAAGGATCTCAATGTGAGAAAGGAATCCATCAAAATCCTCGAGGAGAACACAGGCAGCAACCTCTTCGACCTCAGCCGCAGCAACATCTTCCTAGGAACATCGCCAAAGGCAAGGGAAGCAAGGGCAAAAATGAACTACTGGGATTTTATCAAGATCAAAAGCTTTTGCACAGCAAAGGAAACAGTGAACAAAACCAAAAGACAACTGACAGAATGGGAGAAGATATTTGCAAATGACATATCAGATAAAGGGCTAGTGTCCAAAATCTATAAAGATCTTAGCAAACTCAACACCCAAAGAACAAATAATCCAATCAAGAAATGGGCAGAGGACATGAACCGACATTTCTGCAAAGAAGACATCCAGATGGCCAACAGACACATGAAAAAGTGTTCCATATCACTCGGCATGGGAAATACAAATCAAAACCACCATGAGATATCACCTCACGCCAGTCAGAATGGCTAAAATGAACAAGTCAGGAAATGACAGATGCTGGCGAGGATGGGGAGAAAGGGGAACCCTCCTACACTGTTGGTGGGAATGAGAGCTGGTGCAACCACTCTGGAAAACAGCATGGAGGTTCCTCAAAATGTTGAAAATAGAACTCCCCTATGACCCAGCAATTGCACTGCTGGGTATTTACCCTAAAGATACAAACGTAGTGATCCAAAGGGGCACGTGCACCCGAATGTTTATAGCAGCAATGTCTACAATAGCCAAACTATGGAAAGAACCTAGATGTCCATCAACAGACGAATGGATAAAGAAGATGTGGTATATATACACAATGGAATACTATGCAGCCATCAAAAGAAATGAAATCTTGCCATTTGCGACAACGTGGATGGAACTAGAGGGTATCATGCTTAGCGAAATAAGTCAGTCAGAGAAAGACAACTATCATATGATCTCCCTGATATGAGGGAGTGGAGATGCATCATGGGGGGTTAAGGGGGTAGGAGAAGAGTAAATGAAACAAGATGGGATTGGGTGGGAGACAAGCCATAAGTGACTCTTAATCTCACAAAACAAACTGAGGTTTGCTGGGGGGGAGGGGGGTTGGGGAGGTGGGGTTATGGACATTGGGGAGGGTAAGTGCTATGGTGAGTGCTGTGAAGTGTGTAAACCTGGCGATTCACAGACCTGTACCCCTGGGGATAAAAATATATTATATGTTATAAAAAAAATAAAAAAATAGTAACTTTAACTGAGGGTACTCAATTAAAGCATATCAGAGCATACTTGGGTGGGGGATGGGTAAAATAGGTGAAGGGGATCAAGAGTACACTTATGATGAGCACTGAGTAATGATGTATAGAATTGTTGAGCCACTATATTGCACACCTAAAACTAATATAACACTGTATTTTAATTATACTGGAATTAAAACAAAAAAATTAATAATAAAAAATTAAAATAGTTTCAATTGCAGGGCTTTTTGTCATATCTGATGGAAATTGCCATTTTTTAAAATCTCATGATGTGACTGAGAAACAGCTTGCCCCCAAATTAGAAGAGGAGTTAGCTCTGCCATTTCCTTGTTACTTGTGTTATTATTACTGTCTTCAATTCCTAAGAATCTTTTAAAGCTATGTTCCTGCTCTGTGAGGATTAGAACAATTTTGCTTAAATTGATCCACTTGATCATAAGTTGAAAGTGATCATATGAATGAAGCTTTCACTGCCAACTCCTGTTTGCTTATTATGATGAAATGCCCTTCTGAAGATTTCATATATTTAATGTGATGAGTGGTACCTGATATATGGGTCTAGTGAATATATCATTATCTGTATTTTAAATATTCGTTGAAATTGATTTTTCCTTCTTAATATAAAAATAACTTCTTACATGTCCTCATATCTCAATATCTCATACCTTGTACTTCCTGTTATTTATGTGCCCTGTTTTGGAGACCACTGTTCCAGCTCCTAAAAAGCATGTACTATTAAAAATATAAGAATAATTGATAAGTCCTTTCACTTAAACCTAATTATAATATATTAATGAATAAGATTCCAGCTTTACAGAAGGTAGATGAATATGAGATCCCATATTAGATGATTTATTATTCTGGTGACTGATTCATTCTGGGTTTTCTAGTACCAACCTCAAACAAGGGAGCAATTAAAAGTGCTGCTGCTCCTGGTTTTGAAATAACCACAAGGCAAATAAAATCTCTTGCACTTTTTTTTGGGGGGGGGCGTTTGTTGAAATAAGCAGAGTTTTAGAGCTCAGTCTGCTCCTCTTCGGCTGACTCTTTAGTACTGATGCTGTAGTGCTCATGGTCCACAGAGCCCAACATCCCCCTTCACTGGTCCTGCATTCTCATTGTTTGAGGGAGAGAGAGAAAGAGAGGAAGGGAGTGACAGGGAGAAAGAGGAGAAGAGGAGGAGGAGAGGGAAGGAGAGTGGAGGGGAAGAAAGAAATGGTGGAGGACAAGACGGGGAGGAGGGAGAGGAAGATGACTCTAATAAAATCCTGAAGAATGTGTTTTTCATCCATTTCTCCCATGCAGCATCTTCCTGCTCCATTCTGGTCATGAACTACAGATTTTTCTAAGAATCACCTAAATGCAATCACTCTGTGCAGGAATTTAAGCAGGCAGATAGGATAGTTTTGAAAGAAGAGGCTGAAGCTCCTTTATCACCCTTGACTCTCATCCTGTTAGGGCATGCTAACTCCACATTTAAGAAGTTCTCTCCTCATGGACAAGAAAAGGCTTTTTGATCTGATATTCTTGAGAAACATTGAAAGTCAGGAAAAAATAAGAAAAGGTTGCTTATGTTGTGTTCCCAAATGGAATTCTGTTTAGGATGGGAAAGACCTCACTGAGAAAGAAATGCTTACTGGATTGAAATGTGTCACTCATTGTCCAGAAGTGTTTTTGAAGCTCAAAGAAGAGCCATGTTTGATGAATGTTGACTACACTTATAGGCAAGAGAATTTCACAAAATATACAAATATTGAATAATTATGTTGTTCACCTGAAACTAATGAATATTATGTCAATTATATTTTAATTAAAACAAATTAAAGAGAGGAAGTGAGAGAGAAACCACTTCTGGGTTGTCCTCAGAGGCTGTTGTATTAGCTAATTCTCTAGGTGAGGCCATGCCATGTGCCATGTAGAGGTATTTGAGCTACTTCTGATAAACTTCTTGGATGGAATTGAAGTCAGATGTCATCCATTAAATTCCATATTCTAGTGGCTCATGTTTCAGTGAAATGTCACTGTAGTCTAACTTATCTAAGGACATTTTCTCCCAAAAAATATGCCATTTAGTTTTTACAAGTTGTCTATCATGTTTTTCTCAATAGCCCCAGAACCCAAGAAAATGATGAGGTCTCAAGTTGAAATCTTGGCTTTGGCTTAAGCCATTCGATTATATTTTTCACTGAAAAATTCTGGAAAACTTTTCCTTTTAAGGTTTTTGTTAAATTGCAAAATGTTTGATGGGCAAGTTTCAGTGTGTTTTTTTTTTCCTGTGTGCAAAAACCAGAAAAGTGAATTATAAGCAACAATACTAACCAAAAATTTACTTCTTCACCAAAAGTTAAAAAAAAAGTACTGACAAAAATTTTTTAAAATTTAGATTGTAAGAATATAGCCTATGGTTTATCGATCTTACTGATTCTTTCAAAAAACCAGCTTCTAGTTTCATTGATACGTTCTACTGTATCTCTGATTTCTACTTCATTGATCTCTGCTCTAATCTTGATGATTTCCCTTCTTATGTGTGGAGTTGGTTTGATTTGTTATTGATTCTCCAGTTCTTTTTTTTTAATCATTTTTTAAATTTATTTTCAGCATAACAATATTCATTGTTTTTGTACCACACCCAGTGCTCCATGCAATCCACGCCCTCTCTAATACCCACCACCTGGTTCCCCCAACCTCCCATCCCCCCACCTCTTCAGACCCTTCAGATTGTTTTTCAGAGTCCATAGTCTCTCATTGTTCACCTCCCCTTCCAATTTCCCCCAACTCCCTTCTCCTAACTCCCCATGTCCTCCATGCTATTTGTTATGCTCCACAAATAAGATTCTCCAGTTCTTTAAGGTGTGGAGACAGCTGGTGTATTCTGGATTTTTCAATTTTTTTGAGGGAGGCTTGGATGGCTATGTATTTCCCCCTTTGGTCCGCCTTTGCTGTATCCCATAGGTTTTGGACCGAAGTGTCTTCATTCTCATTGGTTTCCATGAATTGTTTCAGTTCTTCTTTGATCTCCTGGTTGATCCAAGCATTTTTAAGCAAGGTGGTCTTTAGCTTCCAGGTGTTTGAGTTCCTTTGGAACTTTTCCTTGTGATTGAGCTCCAGTTTCAAAGCATTGTGATCTGAGAATATGCAGGGAATAATCTCAGTCTTTTGGTATCAGTTGAGTCCTGATTTGTGACCCAGTATGTGGTCTATTCTGGAGAGGGTTCCAGGTGCACTTGAGAAGAATGAGTATTCTGTAGTTTTAGGGTGGAATGTTCTGTATTATCTATGAGGCCCATCTGGTCCAGTGTCATTCAATGCTCTTGTTTCTTTATTGATTTTCTGCTTCGATGATCTATTTCTGAGAGAGGTGTGTTAAGATCTCCTACTATTAATGTATTCATATCAATATGACTCTTTATCTTGATTAACAGTTTTCTTATGTAATTGGCTGCTCCCATATTGGGGGCATAGATATTTACAATTGTTAGATCATCTTGGTGGATAGTCCCTTTAAGCATGATGTAGTGTCCTTCTGTATCTCTGACTACAGTCTTTAGTTTAAAATCTAATTTATCTGATATGAGAATCGCTACCCCGGCCTTCTTTTGAGGCCCATTGGCATGAAAGATGCTTCTCCAACCCTTCACTTTCAGTCTGGGTGTATCTTTAGGTTCAAAATGGGTCTCTTTTACACAATATATGGATGGGTCCTGTCGTTTTATCCAATCTGCAACCCTGTGTCGTTTTATGGGCACATTTAGGCCATTCACATTGAGAGTGATTATTGATAGATATGTTTTTATTGACATCGTGTTACCTTTGAAGTCTTTCTTACTGTAGATTGTCTCTATATTTCTGTTCAATGCTATTCTTAGGATTTTTCCCCTTTTATAGAACCCCCCCTTAATATTTCCTGCAGTGTCGGCTTGGTGGTTGCATAGTCTTTTAAGCTATGCCGGTCTTGGAAACTCTTTATCTCTCCATCCATTTTGAATGTCATTCTTGCTGGATAAAATATTCTTGGCTGCATGTTCTTCACATTTAGTGCCTGAATATGTCTTGCCAGCCCGTTCTGGCTTGCCAGGTTTCTGTGGACAGGTCTGATGTTATTCTGATGGGCTTTCCTCTGTAAGTATGGAGCGTCTTTATCCTAGCGGCTTTCAAGAGATTATATCTACAGTTATGATTCCTCAATTTGACTATCAGGTGCCTTGATGTTTTTCTGGAATCTATAATCTTGGGTGGAGACCGTTTGGCCTCTAGTACATGTACGCTGGTTCCTTTCACGAGATTGGGAAAATTTTCATGAAGAACTTGTTCCACTATGTCTTCTAGACTTCTTTCTTTCTCCTCCCCTTCAGGGATTCCAATAATTCTGATGTTGGAACGTTTCATGGCATCATTTGTTTCCCTGATTCTGTTTTCGTGGCTTCTAAGCTGTTTGTTCCAGGCTTCCTCCTGATCCTTTCTCTCTATCTGTTTGTCCTCCAGATCACTAATTCTATGTTCTGTCTCAGTTATCCTAGCTTTGAGAGATTTTAGATTAGATTGGAACTCATTGAGAGCATTGTGAACCTCTTCCCTGGTAGCTTTCAGCTCAGCCCTAACATTGTGAACATCTTCCCGGGTCGCTTTCAGTTTGGCCCTAATCAATTCCGTTTGATCATCCATGGCTTTCTCCAATCTACCTATTGCCTGGATAATTGTTAGCCTGAATTCTCTTTCCGACATATTGTCTATGTTGATAGCCCTTAGCTCTGTTGCAGAAGGCCCATCCTCTGTATTTTTCTTCTGTTGTGCATTCCTCCTCCTAGTCATTTTGGTGAGAGATGACTGAACGGATGTAGCTGGATTTAGCAACCGTGGTGCAGTCAAGGTGCACCCTGGAACGCTTCTGAGCAATCAGGATTTCCCACCCAAATGAGAGAAAAAAGAAGAGAAAAAGAAAAAAAGATAGAGAGAGAGAGAAAGACAGGAAAAAAAGGGAAGATAAAAGAGACGGTTCAGCCCAAATGGGCCCCAAGGTAAGATTTAGGAAGTATACAAACAAACAGACAAACAAAAAGACTGATAAAAGTATATGACAAGAGAGAAATATATATATATATATATATATATATATATATATATATATATATGCAAATAAAGGAAAAACCTCGTCAAAAAGAACCCCAAGTATAAGATTTATATGCTATCAGAACAAAACAAAAAACACAGAAACACTGGCGGAAGAAAAAGATGGGAGAGTGGTAATAAATTCTCAGTGTGGGCAAGGAAGGTTGTTTTGATTCTTCCTGGATGTATCTTGATATCTTTGTTAAAGGACTCAACTTTCCTAAGATAAAGGGGGATTAAAAATTGGTTTACCTAAAAGTGTCAGGATATAAAATCATGCACAGAAATCAGTTGCATTTCTCTACACCAACGACAAGACAGAAGAAAGAGAAATTAAGGAGTCCATCCCATTTACAATTGCACCCAAAACTATAAGATACCTAGGAATAAACCTAACCAAAGAGACTAAGAATCTATACTCAGAAAACTATAAAGTACTCATGAAAGAAATTGAGGAAGACACAAAGAAATGGAAAAATGTTCCATGCTCCTGGATTGGAAGAATAAATATTGTGAAAATGTCTATGCTACCTAAAGCAATCTACACATTTAATGCAATTCCTATCAAAGTACCATCCATTTTTTTCAAAGAAATGGAACAAATAATCCTAAAATTTATATGGAACCAGAAAAGACCTCGAATAGCCAAAGGAATATTGAAAAAGAAAGCCAAAGTTGGTGGCATCACAATTCCGGACTTCAAGCTCTATTACAAAGCTGTCATCATCAAGACAGCATGGTACTGGCACAAAAACAGACACATAGATCAATGGAACACAATAGAGAGCCCAGAAATGGACCCTCAACTCTATGGTCAACTCATCTTCGACAAAGCAGGAAAGAATGTCCAATGGAAAAAAGACAGCCTCTTCAATAAATGGTGTTGGGAAAATTGGACAGCCACATGCGGAAAAATGAAATTGGATCATTTCCTTACACCACACACGAAAACAGACTCAAAATGGATGAAGGATCTCAATGTGAGAAAGGAATCCATCAAAATCCTCGAGGAGAACACAGGCAGCAACCTCTTCGACCTCAGCCGCAGCAACATCTTCCTAGGAACATCGCCAAAGGCAAGGGAAGCAAGGGCAAAAATGAACTACTGGGATTTTATCAAGATCAAAAGCTTTTGCACAGCAAAGGAAACAGTTAACAAAACCAAAAGACAACTGACAGAATGGGAGAAGATATTTGCAAATGATATATCAGATAAAGGGCTAGTGTCCAAAATCTATAAAGATCTTAGCAAACTCAACACCCAAAGAACAAATAATCCAATCAGGAAATGGGCTGAAGACATGAACCGACATTTCTGCAAAGAAGACATCCAGATGGCCAATAGACACATGAAAAAGTGCTCCACATTACTCGGCATCAGGGAAATACAAATCAAAACCACCATGAGATATCACCTCACACCAGTCAGAATGGCTAAAATGAACAAGTCAGGAAATGACAGATGCTGGCGAGGATGCAGAGAAAGGGGAACCCTCCTACACTGTTGGTGGGAATGAGAGCTGGTGCAACCACTCTGGAAAACAGCATGGAGGTTCCTCAAAATGTTGAAAATAGAACTCCCCTATGACCCAGCAATTGCACTGCTGGGTATTTACCCTAAAGATACAAACGTAGTGATCCGAAGGGGCACGTGCACCCGAATGTTTATAGCAGCAATGTCTACAATAGCCAAACTATGGAAAGAACCTAGATGTCCATCAACAGACGAATGGATAAAGAAGATGTGGTATATATACACAATGGAATACTATGCAGCCATCAAAAGAAATGAAATCTTGCCATTTGCGATGACGTGGATGGAACTAGAGGGTATCATGTTTAGCGAAATAAGTCAATCGGAGAAAGACAACTATCATATGATCTCCCTGATATGAGGGAGAGGAGATGCAACATGGGGGGTTAAGGGGGTAGGAGAAGAGTAAATGAAACAAGATGGGATTGGGAGGGAGACAAACCATAAGTGACTCTTAATCTCACAAAACAAACTGAGGGTTGATGGGGGGAGGGGGGTTGGGGGGGGTGGGGTTATGGATATTGGGGAGGGTATGTGCTATGGTGAGTGCTGTGAAGTGTGTAAACCTGGCGATTCGCAGACCTATACCCCTGGGGATAAAAATATATGTTTATAAAAAATAAAATTAAAAAAAAAAGACAGGAAAGGAGGGATAGGAATGTAATGGGGTAGGGTTGTAATAACTCCCAGGTACCATGTTTCCTCTGGGGGTGATGAAAATGTTCTAAAATGGACTGTCAAGTTGTTTACACATCTTTTCACATAAGTGAATATACTAAAAACCAAAGAATTGTACACTGTAGTGGGTCAGTTGTATTCTAGGATAATTATATCACAATAAAACTGTTAATAAAAAAGAAAAGAGAAAAATTGATTTACCTATAGGGGTAACATTGATTGGGGAAAGGGGATTACCTTGAAGTTTAACTCTATATGAATATTAGAAAATAAAAATAAAAAAGGAATAAACTAGACTAAACTAAACTAAAATTTAAAAAAAATAAAAAAATAGAAATGCAAAAGAAAACACAGGTGTATGAATCAAAAAGTTCAGGTTAGAAGGTTATTATGGAGTTTGATGTACTGGACATCTCAATGTGATGGTAAATAGGTTAAAAAATTATCTATATTTTAAAAAATGAACCAGAATAGTGGGAACGAGTTAAAAATAAAAGTTGTACTATGAAGTAGTGGCGGTTGTTCTCTTGTCTTTTTTTTTTTTTTCTTTCCCGGTTGGTTTTCTGGGGGAGGGGACTGCCACGTGGGTTTTCAGTCAATGATGTTCCCTGAGTTAAGTCCTCCCACCCCCCTCAAGGGGGTGGGCTCTGAGGAAACCGGGTTTTTCAGGCTTTTGTTCTCTGGAGGTTTTTATGTTTGTTCACTTTTGTTTTTCTCTCTCGCCTTGACAGCTTTTGATGGTTTTTGTAGGTTTAGAGGAAAACAAACTGCACCCTGACCTCCCTCTCAGAGAGAAGCCTCAGTCTGGCTGCAGAGCCCAAATAAATTCCCCCTTGGCTGCTGGCATAGCAGGTTCCGAATAGCGGTCCCTGGGGATGCAGGATCTTCTGTTTGTACCCAAAACCACAGCAGTGGCGGCTGTCTGGGCAGCTCCAGACTGCCAGAGAGGTTCCAAGCAGTGATCACATGCTGAGATTTTCCCACTGGCCCAGGCTGGGAGTGTAAGAATATAGCCTAAAGGATATATGCATTTATATTTCATAGATAAGACTAGACATCTTAAATTGTTTTGATTTCCTAAATTGTACATGATTTATTTCTTTTTAGAGTCAATTATGTAACTTGCCTAAAAAATTGTAGACAGCACCATGATTCTGGATTCAGTTTTTGGAGAGTCAGAGAAAAATAAATAAAGAAATAGAGAAAGAGATATGAATTTTATTTCCATTAATATGCATTGCCTCCAAAAGGCTTCATAATATATATGTGTAAGAAATAGGTATTTATTTGCTGGTTTTTTTCATGGAAATGTTCCCACTGTGAAGAAAACACTGCATTTACTTGATGCCTGGAGGGAGTCAGGCATATCTTCCTCTCTGAAGAAAGTGCAATTTTACAGTGATTTTTCCAGGGAAATGTTAATACTGATCAGCAGTCTTTATTAGTGTAGGATCACAGCAACTTGGATTTGAGGACATTACCTTTATTTCCAAGTGTTTCTTTTAATTAAAAATAAGTACCATATTAGCCTTGAAGCTATTAGGAATTTTTAGTTTATTTGCATATATGAATTGGCCAGTGCAGTTGATACCTACCTTAAAGTGAATTTTTTTTTTAAGATTTTATTTATTTATTTGTCAGGGACAGAGGAAGAGAGAGCGAGTGATCACAGGCAGACAGAGAGGCAGGCAGAGGCAGAGGGAGAAGCAGGTTCCCTGCCGAGCAAGGAGCCTGATGTGGGACTCGATTCCAGGACACTGGGATCATGACCTGAGCCGAAGGCAGCCGCTTAACCAACTGAGCCACCCAGGCGTCCCTAAAGTGAATTTTTAATAATTGGAGAATGAGCACATTATTTATTTTTAATTTTATTTATTTATTTGAGAGAGTGAGAGAGAGAGCACAAGAGGGGGTAGAGTCAGAGGGAGAAGCAGACTCCCCACTGAGCAGGGAGCCCCATGCGGGACTCAATCCCAGGACCCCAGGATCATGACCCCAGCCAGTTGCTTAACGAACTGAGCCACCAAAATGCCCAAATGAGCATATTATTAAACTGAACTGATTTTCATTTGAATGTTTTTCATGATTTTTCATGACCCAAAGACTACAAATTTATATGTCTAAATCCATCCTTTCACTTAAGTGTTCTGTATGTTCAACTGAATACTGAACATTTACATTTCAATATTCTGTCTTTTTTTTTTAATTCTACCTGGCCACAATTGAATTTGTTATATCCTTTAAGCAGGTGCTTTAATTCAATTCTTGGATTTTGTTAATGGTGTTAACATATTTGGGCTATATAAGATTGGAAGAAGAGGGGTACCTCGTGGTGTAGTTTGTTGTGACACTTGGTTTCTGCTGGGCCATCATCTCAGAGACATGGGATCCAGCCCCACATCAGGGCTTTGAGCATGGCATGGAATCTGCTCAGTTATCTCTCTCCCTCTGTTCTATACCACACCCCCCATTTCTATCTCTCTCTCTCTCTCTCTCTCAAAATAAATAAATAAATAAACAAACAAAAAATAATATATAAATCTTAATTTTGGAAGAAGAGCTCAAAATTGTTAACTATTTTTGAAAGCACTGGAAATTCTCAAATTCTATCCAGATGCAAACTGTTAATACTTTGTCTCAGCCTCCCCCCTCACATCTTTTGTATAAAATCATGAAGATCGGGCGCCTGGGTGGCTCAGTTGGTTAAGCGACTGCCTTCAACTCAGGTCATGATGTTGGAGTCCCAGGATCGAGTCCCGCATCAGGCTCCCAGCTCCATGGGGATTCTGCGTCTCCCTCTGACCTTCTCCTCGCTCATGTTGTCTCTCACTGTCTCTCTCTCAAAAAATAAAATCTTTAAAAAAATCATGAAGACCTAATTTTCAGTGTTTATAGTATCTTTCTGTGTTTTCATATATACAATTGTAGTTCAAGTCTTCATTATCTCATGGATCTGTATTCAGTAATAGCTGCATTCATTTGTAAGTTCACTTATTCAAAGCTATATATTGGGAAGCTACTGTGTACCTCTACTATATCCTGCCTTCATTAAATTTACAGTCTAATGACAAAGGTAGACATAGAAGAAGTATAAACATGATAAATGTAATGAAGAAAGCAGAATGCTATGTTTACATGTATCAGGTGAACCTAACATAGTCTTGGGTGTTAGAAAACCTTCTAGCTAGTCTCTTTTTGGCCTTGATGATGACATCAGTTTTCCTCCAGCTCCATCTATACCATATCATATACCATAGTCACGCCTAAAATTAACTAAACCTCAATCCCCAGTCCAGTCTTTGAACTTAATACTTCATAAGTTGGTCCCATCCTGCACATTGACATATGTTTCTCAGGCCACTGAATTCTAGTCAGGAAAGTTTCTTCACAGTTCCATAGACATGTCATACTTTTCCAGTCTCTATACTTTCCTTTATAACATCATCACCTTTGTCTTTGATGCCCACATAGTTTTTTCCAATCCTTAAAAGTCCTGGTCAAAATGAATTTTCAGTGTTTTGGGATTGAGTGGCTAACTGTGTTGTAATGCTAACTATTGGGTATCTCTTACAACTCCAAGCTTGCCTTCAACAATTGCAATTTTTTTGATGTTCCAATTGGCACTTCCAATACTCCTTTCAAAGGTGATAAGCAATTTCTTTTTTCTTATCCTGAAACAAGTTGTGTGAGTCTGAATGTGTATGTGTTTCTATGAGATTTTTGCTTTAGCCTAGTTGGCCAAAGATAATTCATTACACTTGAAAATTCATTAATGCATCAAGATGGGAATTTTCACTTTCCAAAATACTATAAATACCTTTAATGGTATTTACAATTATTTACAATGCAATTTTTATAATTTTATTTCTTTTCTATTTTGGCATTGAAATAAAAAGCATCTTAGTTGGGATACTTATTAATAAAGTATTTAGGACTTACCATGTGAAATTGGCTTTGAGATTAACATTTCCCATACTTAGTATTGATATACACATACATAAACATACACATTAACTTACACTGATACACGTATATATACTATCTATTTACATATGTGTGTGTATGTGTGTGTGTGTTAAAATATTTAAACATGGGGAATTTGGATTGGCCATTCATGAGGATGGAAAAATATGGTTTTCATAATGGAACAAAAGCTTCCAGATGCATTCAATTGTGTTTAAAGAGCAAAAAAAATTGGCCTAGTTAAAAAAAAATCCCAACTTACCGTGGCCTTTATTTTTAATTAGAACAAGTGTCTTTGACATATTTGAAGATGTTTGACTTAAAAATAGCCAAGCTGAAACTATTCAAGAGTGAAACATGAGCACCATTCTTGACTGCACTCTGCACTCTATATCTGTTGCAGGCATCCATCTCCTTGATTTCAAAGAGAGTTCCCCGGAATGAAACCACTACACAGCAAAACAATCTGTCCATCTTCCACTTCCACTGAATTTGAAACTCAGCATCAGTATCTATGTACAATTGAGCTCAGTGAATCTTGACTCTGACAAAACTTCCAGTACTCTACCACAGGCCAATGCAGTTCCTTTGCAAATGGAAATCCTGTCTTGGCTCTGTGGAGGTACTGAAGATGCAATGAGCAGACCAAGGCCTGGGTGTGCTTTTTGTTGACATAAGTGCATTGACTTGTGGGTCAATTTTGCATAGTCCATGCCTGAAATCATGGTGAAGGCACTGTTTGAGGACATATCCTACCAGAAATACAATTTAGGACAGTCTTTTTCACTTAAAACCTTTAGACACACAGACCTGTATCAGAAAAATTCATTATCGAGAGCAACAGTCTTGAGTCTTCATCCTATCACATCAAAAAATTCTTCAACTTTGATATACCACTGCACTACCAAGATAGGAGAGTGGACAAAGGCATTTTGAGATCTTTGAAAAACTGGAAAGAAAGTGGTGTGAGGCTTTGGGGAGGTGGGGTGGTATGTAGAATTCAGGCTTTGAAAGCAAATAGACTGGGTTTCAATCCTGGATATCTTCTTTACTATGCAGTCTTGGGTTAAGTCCTTAAAACTTACATAGTTCTGTTTTCTCATGTGAAAAATGAGGAGAAAAATATGGCTCCCATTGCTTTGTTGTGATAACAATAATGCCTTGTACAGAGTAGGTGCTTTCATTAGGATTCTCCAGAGAGAAACAATAGTAGAGTATATGTATAGAAATATAATAAAATATATAGAATATATTTACCTGTCACCTGCAAGCTGGGGACCCAGGAGATCATGGTGTAGTTCCAATCTAAATGCTGGCAGGCTTGACACCCAGACAGAGCCAATGTTTCAGTTTGGGTCTGACAGCAGGAAAAACTGATATATAAGAGTTCAAGGTAGTCAGGAGGAATTATTTTTTTTATTTATAAAAATTTATTTATATATATATTATAATATATATATTACAGAGAATTTCCATCCAAGTCCCCCATTGTTAATATTTTCTATAGTCGTAATATATTTGTCAAAACTAACAAATTAACACTGATAAACTCTTATTATCAACTGAACTATAGAACATATTCAGATTTTACAAGTTTTTTCATAAATGTCCCTTTTAATTCTTTTTTTAATTTTTTATTTTTTCAGCATAACAGTATTCATTATTTTTGCACCACACCCAGTGCTCCATGCAATCCGTGCCCTCTCAAATACCCACCATCTGGATCCCCCAACCTCCAACCCCCCGCCCCTTCAAAACCCTCAGATTGTTTTTCAGAGTCCATAGTCTTTCATGGTTCACCTCTCCTTCCAATTTCCCTCAACTCCCTTCTCCTCTCCATCTCCCCTTGTCCTCCATGTTATTTGCTATGTTCCACAAATAAGTGAAACTATATGATAATTGACTCTCTCTGCTTTACTTATTTCACTCAGCATAATCTCTTCCAGTCCCATCCATGTTGCTACAAAAGTTGGGTATTCATCCTTTCTGATGGAGGCATAATACTCAGACACTTCTCCAATGAAAACATACAAATGGCTATCAGACACATGAAAAAATGTTCATCATCACTAGCCATCAGGGAGATTCAAATTAAAACCACATTGAGATATCACCTTACACCAGTTAGAATGGCCAAAATTAGCAAGACAGGAAACAACATGTGTTGGAGAGGATGTGGAGAAAGGGGAACCCTCTTACACTGTTGGTGGGAATGCAAGTTGGTGCAGCCACTTTGGAGAACAGTGTGGTGATTCCTCAAGAAATTAAAAATAGAGCTTCCCTATGACCCTGCAATTGCACTACTGGGTATTTACCCCAAAGATACAGATGTAGTGAAAAGAAGGGCCATCTGTATCCCAATGTTTATAGCAGCAATGACCATGGTCGCCAAAGTGTGGAAAGAACCAAGATGCCCTTCAATGGAAAAATGGATAAGGAAGATGTGGTCCATATACACTATGGAGTATTATTTCATTAACAAATCACTGAGTTCTCTAAGTATACCTTAGTGGTTCATTACCTTTCTTTCCCTCTTCTTTTCAGCTTCATTATTTTCCAAAATTTTATCTTCTGTATCACTGATTTGCTCTTCTGTTTCATCCATCCTCATTTTTATAGACTCCCTTGGGATAGCATTTATAATTTCAGTCTAGGCCTCATCTTTAAATAGAGGAAGTTATAGCATTGATCTCCTAGATGGTTGTTGGAAGGTAGTGGTTAATGACATATAAATAATATTTGGAACATAGTTAAGATAATTAAGTCCTCAATAAGCATTGTTTCCCTTCAGGCTAGGAAATAATTTCACTGGATGAATATACATAATAGCCTGAAGTTAACTGAAATTAACTATTCACTTTAAATCTTTCAAAATTCATCCCATTCCCCCAAATGTGTCAAAAGTCTGCTCTGTATGTTTAGAATAGTTCCCTAAAATTTTGGTACCACAACATTCCTCATTTTCCTCCAGCAAGGTTATATGATGTCTTCAGATATAAAACTATTCAGTCATCCACCTTTTGACATCTTTCAAAATTAAAGTCCACTTTTGCTAAATCCAGATAATATGTCATTTCATCTAAAGAACCCTTCCTTGATGACTGGCTGGAAGCTGTCTCTTCCTGTTTGAAAGAGAATATTTTAAATATTTATTCTTTATTAATGAGTTATATAATGCCTACTTCTAAAAATGTGGTGTTATAAGTAAATATGAACAAAAATTATATACACATATATAATACATACACATATAAAAATATCAGAAAGTCTATATCCTTCAACAAGGTCAATTTGACAGGCTTTGATTTTGAATTCTATATTGGGAATTTTATTTATAACTGATATTGTGTAATTTTTTTAGTAAAAATATTAGAATTTTACTAACAACAAAATAATAATAATAAAACTTTAACTGCTTTTAAATTAAAACAAATCAAGACAAGAAAAATCTCTTGCATGGAGCACTAGGTGTTGCATATAAACAATGAATCTTGGAACACTGCATCAAAAACTAATGATGTATTACATGGTGACTAACACAATAAAATTTTTAAAAAATTTTTAAAAAAAAGAAAAAGAAAAATCTCTTGAGAAGTTACATGGCCTAAAGTTAAAAATAAACAGAAAACAAATCTGTTGGCAATGAAAAAGTGGACTTAAAAAGCTAAATTTTATCACTGCAGTGTTCTATCTTTTCTTGCTGTTGTTTTTTCCTAGTGATATAAAAAGATTTAAACATAGCTAATAAAATTATTTTTTTTCTTTTCAGCTTAACAGTATTCATTGTTTTTGCACCACACCCAGTGCTCCACGCAATACGTGCCCTCCCTAATACCCACCACCTGGTTCCACCAACCTCCCACCCCCCGCCCCTTCAAAACCCTCAGGTTGTTTTTCAGACTCCATAGTCTCTCATGGTTCACCTCCCCTTCCAATTTCCCTCAACTCCCTTCTCCTCTCCATCTCCCCATGTCCTCCATGCTATTTGTTATGCTCCACAAATAAGTGAAACCATATGATAATTGACTTTCTCTGCTTGACTTATTTCACTCAGCATAATCTCTTCCAGTCCTGTCCATGTTGCTACAAAAGTTGGGTATTCATCCTTTCTGATGGAGGCATAATACTCCATTGTGTATATGGACCACATCTTCCTTATCCATTCGTCCGTTGAAGGTCTTCTTGGTTCTTTCCACAGTTTGGCGACCGTGGCCATTGCTGCTATAAACATTGGGGTACAGATGGCCCTTCTTTTCACTACATCTGTATCTTTGGGCTAAATACCCAGTAGTGCAATGGCATGGTCATAGGGAAGTTCTATTTTTAATTTCTTGAGGAATCTCCGCACTGTTCTCCAAAGTGGCTGCACCAACTTGCATTCCCACAAACAGTGTAAGAGAGTTCCCCTTTCTCCACATCCTCTCCAACACACGTTGTTTCCTGTCTTGCTAATTTTGGCCATTCTAACTGGTGTAAGATTGTATCTTAATGTGGTTTCAATTTGAATCTCCCTGATGGCTAATGATGAACATTTTTTCATGTGTCTGATAGCCATTTGTATGTCTTCATTGGAAAAGTGTCTGTTCATGCCTTCGGCCCATTTTTTGACATGATTATCTGTTTTGTGTGTGTTGAGTTTGAGAAGTTCTTTATAGATCCTGGATATCAGCCTTTTGTCTGTACTGTCATTTGCAAATATCTTCTCCCATTCCATGGGTTGCCTCTTTCATTTGCTGTACAGAAGCTTTTGATCTTGATGAAGTCCCAAAAGTTCATTTGGGCTATTGTTTCCTTTGCCTTTGGAGATGTATCTTGAAAGAAGTTGCTGTGGCTGATATCAAAGAGATTACTGCCTATGTTCTCCTCTAGGATTCTGATGGATTCCTGTCTCACGTTGAGGTCTTTTATCCATTCTGAGTTTATCTTTGTATAGGGAGTAAGAAAATTGTCGAGTTTCATTCTTCTACATAGAGCTGTCCAATTTTCCCAGCACCATTTATTGAAGAGACTGTCTTTTTTCCACTGTATATTTTTTCCTGCTTTGTCAAAGATTATTTGACTATAGAGTTGAGGGTCCATATCTGGGCCCTCTATTCTCTTCCACTGTTCTATGTGTTTGTTTTTATGCCAGTACCATGATGTCTTGGTGATCACAGCTTTGTAGTAAAGCTTGAAATCAGGCAACGTGATGCAGCCAGTTTTGTTTTTCTTTTTCAACATTTCCTTAGCAATTCGGGGTCTCTTCTGATTCCATACAAATTTTAGGATTATTTGTTCCAGCTCTTTGAAAAATACCGGTGGAATTTTGATCGGAATGGCATTAAAAGTATAGATTGCTCTAGGCACTATAGACATTTTAGCAATGTTTATTCTTCCAATCCAAGAGCATGGAATGGGCTTCCATCTTTTTGTGTCTTCTTCAATTTCTTTCATGAGTGTTCTGTAGTTCCTCGAGTACAGATCCTTTACCTCTTTGGTTTATTCCCAGATATCTTATCATTCTTGGTGCTATAGTAAATGGAATCAATTCTCTAATTTCCCTTTCTGTGTTTTTATTGTTAGTGTATAAGAGAGCAACTGATTTCTGTACATTGACTTTGTGTCCTGCCACATTACTGAATTGTTGTATGAGTTCTAGGAGTTTGGGGGTGGAGTCTTTTGGGTTTTTTATATAAAGTAACATGTCATCTGTGAAGAGAGAGTATTTGACTTCTTCATTGCCAATTTGGATACCTTTTATTTCTCTTTGTTTTCTGATTGATGTTGCTAGGACTTCTAATACTATGTTGAACAAGAGTGGTAAGAGTGGGCATCCTTGTTGTGTTTCTGATATCAACAGGAAGGCTGTGAGCTTTTTCCCATTGAGGATGATATTTGCTGTGGGTTTTTCATAGATAGATTTGATGAAGTTCAGGAATGTTCCCTCTATCCCTATACTTTTAAGTGTTTTATTCAGAATGGATGCTGGATTTTGCCAAATGCTTTTTATGCATCAATTCAGAGGACCAGGTGGTTCTTCTCTCTTCTCTTATTAATTTGTTCTATCACATTGATTGATTTGCAAATGTTGAACCATCCTTGCAACCCAGGGATGAATCCCACCTGATCATGGTGGTAATCTTTTAATGTGCTGTTGGATCCTATTAGCTAGGATCTTGTTGAGAATCTTAGCATCCATATTCATCAGTGATATTGGTCTGAAATTCTCCTTTTTGGTAGGGTCTTTGCCTGGTTTGGGGATCAGGGTAATGCTGGCTTCATAGAAAGAGTCTGGAAGTTTTTCTTCTGCTTCAATTTTTTGAAACAGCTTCAGGAGAATAGGTGTTATTTCTTCTTTGAACGTTTAGTAGAATTCCCCAGGGAATCCATCAGGTCCTGGGCTCTTGTTTTTTGGGAGGTTTTTGATCACTACTTCAATCTCATTACTAGGTATCAGTCTATTCAGGTTGTCAATTTCTTCCTGGTTCAAGTTTGGAAGTTCATAGTTTTCCAGGAATGCATCCGTTTCATCTAGGTTGCTTAACTTATTGGCATATAACTGTTGATAATAACTTCTGGTGATTGTTTCTATTTCCTTGGTGTTATTTGTGATCTCTCCCTTTTCATTCATAAGTTTATTAATTTGGGCCTTCTCTCTTTTCTTTTGTATTAGTTTGGCCAATGGTTTATTGATCTTATTGATTCTTTCAAAAAACCAGCTTTTAGTTTCATTGATGAGTTCTACTGTATCTATAGTTTCTATCTCATTGATCTCTGCTCTAATCCTGATTATTTCCCTTCTTGTGTGTGGATTTGGCTTAATTTGTTGTTGATTCTCCAGTTCTTGAAGGTGTAGAGACATCTGGTGTATTCCAGATTTTTCTATTTATTTATTTATTTATTTGTCAGAGAGAGTGAGCACAGGCAGACAGAGTGGCAGGCAGAGGCAGAGGGAGAAGCAGGCTTCCTGCTGAGCAAGGAGCCCGATGTGGGACTCGATCCCAGGACGCTGGGATCATGACCCGAGCTGAAGGCAGCCGCTTACCCAACTGAGCCACTCAGGCATCCCTGGATTTTTCAAATGTTTTGAGGCTTGGATGGCTATGTATTTCCCCCTTAGGACCGCGTTTGCTGTATCTCATAGGTTTTGAACTGAAGTGTCTTCATTCTCATTTGTTTCCATGAACGTGTAAGATCTTCTTTGATCTCCTGGTTGGTCCAAACATTCTTAAGCAAGGTGGTCTTCAGCTTCCAGGTGTTTGAGTTCCTTCCAAACTTTTCCTTGTGGTTGACCTCCAGTTTCAAAGCATTGTGATTGAGAATATTCAGGGAATAATCTCCGTCTTTTGGTATCCTTGAGCCCCGATTTGTGACCCAGTATGTGGTCTATTCTGGAGAAGGTTCCATGTGCATTCAAGAAGAATGAGTAATCTGTAGTTTTTGGGTGGAAAGTTCTGTATATATATGAGGTCCATCTGGTCCAATGTGGCATTCAATGCTCTTGTTTCTATATTGATTTTCTGGTTGGATGATGATCTATTACTGAGAGTGGTATGTTAAGATCTCCTACTATTAATGTATTCATATCAATATGACTCTTTATCTTGATTAACAGTTTTCTTATGTAATTGGCTGCTCCCATATTGGGGGCATAGATATTTACAATTGTTAGATCATCTTGGTGGATAGTCCCTTTAAGCATGATGTAGTGTCCTTCTGTATCTCTGACTACAGTCTTTAGCTTAAAATCTAATTTATCTGATATGAGAATTGCTATCCCAGCCTTCTTTTGAGGCCCACTGGCACGAAACATCTCCATCCCTTCACTTTCAGTCTGGGTGTACCTTTAGGTTCGAAATGGGTCTCTTGTAGACAACATATGGATGGGTCCTGTCGTTTTATCCAATCTGCAACCCTGTGTCATTTTATGGGCACATTTAGGCCATTCACATTGAGAGTGATTATTGAGAGATACATTTTTATTGACATCATGTTACCTGTGAAGTCGTTGTTTCTATAGATTGTTTCCATATATTTCTGTTCAATGATATTATTAGGATTTTTCCTCTTTTATAGAATCCCCCCTTAATATTTCCTGCAGCATCAGCTTGGTGGTCACATACTCTCTTAAATCTTGCCAGTCTTGGAAGCTCTTTATCTCTCCATCCATTTTGAATGTCAGTCTTGCTGGATAAAGTATTCTTGGCTGCATGTTCTTCACATTTAGTGCCCTAAATACATCTTGCCAGCCCCTTCTGGCTTGTCAGGTTTCTGTGGACAGGTCTGATGTTATTCTGATGGGCTTTCCTTTGTACATAAGGAATTTCTTTGTCCTAGCTGCTTTCAAGAGCTCCTGTCTACAATTATGATTCATCATTTTCACTATCAGGTGTCTTGAGGTCTTTCTAGGTTCTATGATCTTGGGGGGAGACCATTCTGCCTCTAGTACATCAATGCTGGTTCCATTCATAAGTCTGGGAAAATTTTCATGGAAAATTTTTTCAACTATATCTTCTAGTCTTCTTTCTTTTTCCTCCCCCTCAGGAATTCCAATAATTCTGACGTTGGAACATTTCATGGCATCATTTATTTCCCTAATTCTGTTTTCATGACTTCTAAGCTGTTTGTTCCAGGCTTCTTCCAGATCCTTTTTCTCTGTTTGTCCTCTAGGATCACTAATTCTGTCTTCTGTCTCAGCTTTTAGAGAATTTAGATTAGAATGGAACTCATTGAGAACATTGTGAACATCATCCTTGGTGGCTTTCACTTCTGCCCTTATCAATTCCATTTTGTCATCCATGGCTTTCTCCAACCTAGCTATTGCCTGGATAATTGTTAGCCTGGATTCCCTTTCCAACATATTGTCTATGTCCATACTCATTAGCTCTGTTGCAGAAGGCCCAGTCTCTGAATTTTTCTTCTGTTGGGCATTCCTTCTCCTAGTCATTTTGGTGAGAGATGGCTGAACGGATGTGTAGCTGAATGTACTGACCGTGGTGCAGGCAGGGTGCATCCTGGAACAATTCTGAGCAGTCAAGAGTCCCTACACAAATGAAAGAAAAAAGAAAAGAAAAAGAGAGAGAGAGAGAGAGAGAGGAAAAAAAAAGATAGATAAAAGAGAAGGCCCAACCCAAATGGGCTCCAAGGTAATATTTATGAAGTATACAAATAAAAACAGACAAACAAAAAGACAGACAAAAGAAGATGACAAGAGGAAAAAAAAAATATATATATATATATATATACAAACAAACAAACAAAAAAAACTCGTCAAAAAGAACCCCAAGTATAAGATTTATACACTACCAGGACAAAAAACAAATATACAGAAACACTGGTGGAAGAAAAAGATGGGAGAGTGGTTATGAATTCTCAGTTGGTGAGGAGGTTATTCTGATTCTTCCTGGATGTATCTTGATATCTTTGTTAAAGGACTCAACTTTCCTAAGATAAAGGGGGATTAAAAACTGGTTTACCTATAGGGGTAGCATTGAGTGGGGAAAGGGGATTACCTTGAAGCTTATCTCTATATGAATATTTTTTTAAAAAGGATAAACCAAAATAAAATAAAATTTAAAAAAATTAAAAAATAGAAAAGCAAAAGAAAAACACAGGTATATGTATCAAAAAGTTCAGGTTAAAAGGTTATTATGGAATTTGATGTACTGGATATCTCACTGTGATGGTAAATAGGTTAAAAATTTATATATAGATTAAAAAAAGGACCAGAATTGTGAGAACGAATTAAAAATAAAAGTTGTATCTATGAAATAATGGTGGTTGTCCTCTTGTTTTTTTGTTTTGTTTGGTTGGTTGGTTTTCTGGGGGAGAGACCTACTGCATGGGTTTTCAGGCAATGTCTCTAGACTTAAGTCCTCCTGCCCCCATCAAAGGGGTGGGCTCTGAGGAAACCGGTTTTTCAAGCTTTTGTTCTCTGGAGGTTTTTTTGTTTGTTTATTTGTTTTCTCTCCCCTTTGCAGCTTTTGATGGTTTTTGGATGTTTAGAGGAGAGTAAACTGCATCCATTCCTCCCTTTCAGAGAGAAGCCTCAGTCTGTTCCCCTCTGGGTGCTCCAGAGCACATAAATTCCCCCTTGGCCACTGGCAGAGCACGTTCCCACTCACGGTCTCTGGGGTCACGGGAATTCCCGCTTGTACCCAAAACCACAATAGCTGCAGCTGTCTGGGCAGTTTCAGACCACCAGAGAGGTCCAAGCAGAGATAGCGTGCTGAGATTCTCCCACTGGCCCGGCCTGGGAGTGCTCAGACTCTCTGGGGTCCGAGAGAGCGCCAGCTGGCACCTGCATGCACCTCTCTCAAGGGGGCCATGTGGGGCATGACTCAGACTCTGGCCGCACAGGGGTGTGCGTAGAGATTGCAAAAGGCTGTGGTTCTGTGGGCTGGCGAGGATCCCTCACCCTCATGGGAGCTGCCACCCAGACACTCTCAGGCCCGCTGGTGGCTCAGGGACCAAGACCTGGCTGCCTTGCCACACTATCTGGATCAGTGACAGGGGTGGTGGGGACTTAAGCCCCTGTCCCTAACCGCCCCAATTCCCACAATTCCACCTAGATCCTTTGCACTTTTTGAGTGCTTTCAACCAGACACCAAGTTAATGCTGGTCCTCAGTCACAGGGCACTGTCGTATTGGGGTATTACTTTCCAATGGGTCCCTTCTGGTGGCTCCCTCCATCTTTTGTTTATCTTCCAATATCAGTCTGATGTTCCCACTCCACTTTATCTGCCCACTGGCTTCTCCTGACCCCTTAGAGATCCAGAAATGCATAATTCTAATCTCAGCCTAATTTCATGGATGATCAGAGTTCTTTGGTACGTAATCAGCTAGCTTTAGGTTACAGGTTGAAACAGCGCCTCCTTCTACTTCCCCTCGATGTTCTTGAATCCCGGGAATGATGGTTTTCAGAATTGAGAGTCCGGCTGGCTAGTTCGGCTTCCAGGCCCCTGTGTGAACCGACTCTCTCTCCCTGATACACGCTTTCAGATCAGAGGTGCTGGCAGCCCCAACAGGGTCTTAGGGTGGGGGGACAAAGCCCTCCAGGTGTGTGTGTTTGCCAGCATCTGACAGAAGGCTTTTTGGCATTAGGGGAAACTGGAGCTGATTGGGACCCCTCCGAGAAGCTGGGTCATGGAGCTAAGGCATTCGCGCCTTGCTCTGTACTTCTGGGTGTCTTCTGGGTCACTTGCTTCGCGCTTCCACACCCCCACCCCGCCCGCCCCGCCCTGCCCCCGCCCCATTTTGGACAGGCTTCCCTGCACAGGGTGGTTCCAAGGAGGTGTGCTTGAAGGAGAGCGTTGCTGTCCTGTCCTCCTCACGAGACGGGAATGCAGCACGGCACGGTGCTTTCTTAACGCTTGCTCCAGTGGGGCTGACCAATGGCGAGGGTCAGGCGTAGAGAAGCAGGGCTCCTGTCAGAAGTACTCCCGCACACTCAGACCTAGAGTGTGTGTTCTGCTGTAGGTCCTACCGTCACGGTAGGAGCAATAGCCAGTTTGTATGCCCTTCTGTGGGGCTTCTGTGCGGCGAGTGAAAGGACACTTTCTCAGATGTCCTCCGACCCGAAGGCCCGGAACCTTCCTCAGGAATCTGCACCAACATGCAGGCGTCACTCTTTCTCTCTTGGCGAGAGAGGCCTGCATGCGAAAGGCAGCTTGTCTTCAGGCGGGTTTCTTGGAGGTAAGGCTCTGGTTCTCTCTCGAGTTGTGCAGGCTCAGGTTTGAGAAGGCATCCTTCTCCGTAGAGCAACGTGTGCGGGGATGGTGTTGACATCCCACACTGACTTCTCTCTCAGAGGGAGGCAGAGGGACTTTACCTCAGGCGTTCACACACACTCTGAGTTAGCAGACCACTTCCTCTTGCACGACGCCAGGTGCTGAGCCGGCAGAGGACGACCCCTCAGCCCGCTTCCTCTCTCATCCACGAGTAACTCTTCCCAGACTCTATTCAGGGGAGAACGCTTTTCCCGGAGAACACTGTTGCTCTAATTTCAGGTCCCCGCTGGCTCAATCGGATTCCGGGCCACTGTGCGAAATGACTCTATATCCCTGAAACACGCTGTCACACCTGAGGTGCTGGCGGCACCCACGGGTCCGTGGGGTGGAGGCCAAAGCCCTCGGGGTGTGCGTAGGTTTGCCATGTTGAGAGAAGGATTTTTGGCTTTAGGGGAAACAGGGGCTAACTGGGCCTCCTCCATAGAGCTTGTTCATGGAGATGAGGGAACTCAGACCTGGTGTCAGGATGAGGGAAGCGGGGCTGCTGTCCGAAGTCCACCCGCGCCCTCAGAACTAGACTGTTTGTTCTGCTGTGGGTCCCGTGTCACGGTGGCAGCAGGAGCCGCTTTCAAAGCCCTTGTGCGGGGCTTCCGTAAGGCAGAGGGAAGGGGCCGCCTTCTCTGATGGCATCTGACCGGAGGCCCAGCAGGCAGCCTTCCTTAGGCTTCCACCCCAACCCACTGGGCCGACTCTTTCTTTCTGAAAGAGGCCTGCACCCGAAAGGCAGCTTGGCTTCACGCTTGTTTCTCGGAGGTAAGGCTATGGTGCTCACTCGAGGTTTCCAGAATAAGCTTTGCGAAGGCATCCTTCTCTGTGGAGCGAAGTGTGCGGGGACGGTGTTGGCATTCCACCCTGACTTGTTTCTCACAGGGAGGTTGAGGGCCTCGACCTCGGGCATTCCCACACACTCCGGGTCAGCAAACCGCTTCCCTGGCGTACCATGCGAGGCGCTGCCCTGGGAGAGGCCGGCCCCACAGCCTGGGCGCCCCGTCCTCAGGAAGAGGGCCCATTCCTCTCACATCCACGCTTCTCTCTTCGCACACGTCGTTCAGGGAAGACGTTTTTCCCAGAGCATGGTGTTGTTTTGAATTCAGGGCCACACTGTCCCTTTCAGCTTCTAGGCCCCTGGGTGAAACGACTGTGTGTCCCTGAAGCCCACTGTCACACCAGAGATGCTAGCGGCACCAACTTGTCCCTGTGGTGGAGGCCCAAGCCGTCAGGGTGTGGGCAATTTCCTACACTTCTGAGAGAAAGCTTTGGGCTTTAGCAGAATGCAGCATTGACAGGGCACCCTGGGTTAAGCTCATTCAAGAAGCTGAGTGGTTGGCGCCCTGCTCTGTGCTTCTAAGTGTCACCACCGCTTCTCTTTTCATGGGACAGAGTGGGGCTTCCTGTGCAAATGCGTTCTCCTGAAGCCATTCTTTGGCAGTGGCTCTGCGCTTCCGTCGTTCATTCTGGGCAGGCCTCCCTGCACAGAGCGCCCCCAGAGAGGTTTGCCCTAAGGCCAGCGTCACCGTCCTGACCTCTCCGCAAGCCGGGTGTGCAGCACGGTGCTCTCCTAACACTTGCCACAGTGGAGCTTAGGACAACGGGCTTCAGGCTGAGGGAAGCGTGGCTGCTGTCAGAAGTCTGACCACGCCCTCAGCACTAGAGTGTTTGTTCTGCTGTGGGTCCAGCGTCACGGTCGCAGCAGAAGCCCCAGTCGATGCCCTTGTGCGGGGGTTTAGTGAGGCCGAGGCAAGGGGCCACCTTCTCGGACGGCCCCCGACCTGAGGCCCCCCACGCAGCCATCCTTAGGCTTCTGCACCAACCCACCAGGGCGACTCTTTCTCTCTTCACGCAAGAGGCCTGTTCATGAAAGGCAGCTCGGCTTCAGGCTTGTTTCTTGGAGGTAAGACGGTGGTGCTCACTCCAAGTGTCCAGGCTAAGCTTTGAGAAGGCATCCTTCTCTGTGGAGTGATGTGTGCGGGGATGGTGTTGGCATTCCACCCTGACTTGTTTCTCACAGAGAGGTCGAGGGGCTTGACCTCAGGTGTTCCCACACACCGTGTGGCAGCAAACCCCTTCTCCATTTATGACGCGAGGCGCTGCCTCGGGTTAGTTTGGCCCCACAGCCTGGGAGCTCCTGCCTCAGGAAGCGGGCTGCTTCCTCTCTCATCCACGCTTCTCTCTTTGCGCCCGTCGTTTGGGCCTGGACATTTTTCCTGGAGCACGGTATTGCTTTGAATTCAGGGCTGCGCTGTCTCCATCGGCTTCCAGGCCCCTGCGTGAAATGACTGTGACTCCCTGAAGCCTGCTGTCACACCAGAGGTGTTGGCGGCACCCACAGGTCTCTGGGGTTGAGGCCCAAGCCATCAGGGTGTGTGCACTTTGGTCCGCGTCTAAGAGCTGACTTTGGGCTTTAGGGGAATGCGGAGCTGACAGTGCCCCCTCAGTTAAGCTCATTCAAGGAGTTGAGGGTTTGGCGCCCTGCTCTGTGCTTAGGTGTCATGACTGCTTCTCTCTTCATGGGACGGAGTGGGGCTTGCTGGGCAAATGCGTCATCCTGAAGCCATCCCTTGGACAGTTTGCTTTCTCAGGTGTTCTTCCACCCACTCTCTGGGAAGCTTACTTTGGCTTGCCCACCAACACAAGGGGAGAATCTTTCTCTCCTCAGCAAATAGCGACCTCCCGAAAGGCAGCGAGGCTTCAGGCTTGTGTCTAGGAGGTATGGCTTTGGTCCTCTCCTTATGCTTTCAGGCTGGGTTTTGAGAAGTCAAATTTCTCCATGGAGTGGCGTAGTGGGACGGTGTTCTCTTTCCACACTGACTTCTTTCTCACAGTGAAGCGAACTGCCTTTTTGTCAGATGTTCACACATTTGAAAACTGCTTCCCCTTTCCCCACACAAGACAGTGAGTTGAGAGAGGCTGGCTGCTCAGCCCCGGGGACTGCCTGATCAGAAAGGGGGCAGATTCCTTCACTCATCCACGCTTCTCTCTTAGCCGACCTTGTTCGGGGTAGGATGTTTTCCCTAACAACAGCATTTCTTTGACTTCAGGGCCCCCCCCTTTACTCGTTCGGCTTCCCGACCCCTGTGTGTAAATGGTACTATCTCCCTGACACACACTGTCAGACCAGAGGTGCTGGCTGCACTGATGGGTTCCTCTGGGTAGAGCCTTGAGCCCTCGGTACATACGTATTGTTTCCTACCTTTAGGGGGTGCTGATTGAGTTCCCTCTGTCGGGGTTTGCTGAGAGGTTTGTGCTTTTCTCTATTCTTCCAGGTGTCAGAACTGCTTCTCTCTTCATGGTACCGAGTGTGGCATGTGCCACAAATGCGTTGCCCAGAAATAATGTACTTTCCTTTTGTTCCCACCACACGTTTCTGATAGGCCTGTCTGCTTATGGTGCCTCGAGGATGGTTGCATGTAGGAGGGCCTTGCTACTGTGTCCTCTCCGTGAGACAGGTGTGCAACACGCTGTTCTCCTCATGCTTGTACAGGCAGGGCCGGTGCCGACTGCTGGGTCAGTCTGGAGGGGGGCGCTATGAGAAAGAGTCTTGTGCACTCAGAACTGGAGTTTGTGTTCTGCTGTGTGTCCCATGGCTGGGGCTCTTTGTTAAGGTGGCTGTTGGCGTAACGACAGAATCGCCACCCTGGCAGCATGCCGGGCTGCTCTGAGGCTGAGTGAAGGTGGGCCCCTTCTTGGAGTTCCTCTGACCCAAGTTCCCCTAACCTTCCTTAGACTTCTCTACCAACACCAGGGGCTGAATTTTTCTCTCCTCGGGCAAGAGCTTTGCTAGCAAAAGGCAGCTCTGTTTCCGGCTTGTTTCTAGGAGTAAGGTTATGGCCCTCTCCTTATGCTTCCAGACTGAGCTTTCAAATGGCTTTCAGAAAGAAGACAGAATACACATAACAGGGAGAGAGAAGTCTGGGTCCAATGCGATTAAGGGCTAGCATGAGCTCAGTGGAGAAGGAGGTGCATGCGAACATGTGATGTGAGACAACCTAAGGAAAGGACCACACTCTTCCCTCTAAAAGCAATGTTGTAGAGGTGCCGTCTTTCAACTGCCGTCTCTTCTCTCAGGATCAGTACCAAGTCCAGGCCAAATGTGGATGAACGCTGACAGAGAACATGATATCCTTTACTGGAGGAACTGCTCTGTGCAGAGGGCTGCTGTCAACCAGCTTCCAGTGTTGAGGATATAAGGGCTTTGCAAGAACATGAGTGGTAGCCTCTGTAGAGCCCTGCACTTAACTGGGTGCTGATAGACATAGTCTACCATGATTTTGAGCTACCACCGTGGTTCCTGAAGCATGAAGCGCCTGAAATTGTAGGTTTTCCATCCATAAGGAAAGAGCTCTAGGCCAGTGCTGGTGAATGACATTGTGAAGAGTTACCCCTCCCCGACATGCAGCTGGAAGCATCTTCTCTGCTATGCGTTAGGTGTAGAATGAATACCCCCATATGCTTAGCTGTGAGAGGGAGAGAGACCTCTGTGTCAACAGAGACTTCCAACTCACACTTTGTTAAATGGATGCATTTTGCAAATGGGTGATGCTTGAAAGCCAAAGAACGAGCTTCACCCTTCCCTATAATAGCAAAACTGTGGAGAGGCTGTCTTTCGACGGCCTTCTCTTATGCTCAGTACTGAAGCAGCTTTAAAACCGAGTGTGGAAGGCAGCTGAGAGAAAGCTCGATGCCCTTCTCTCAGGGCCACAGTTCTGTGGGGTGGGCATCTCACACCTCAGGTCCATTGTGTGACACACAGAAGGGCTTTCAAAAGCATGTGTGTGAGCCTCCAGAAAGCTCTACCTTTTAATAATCTTTGCAAATAATTGGGGTGAAGCACGTTTCGAGGCAACGCCATGCTTCGCGATGCATGAAGTTTCTTCAAGTGTCTTTGTTGAATACTAAGGGTCGTATTCTGCACTGTTAAGCAACTATGCAGCAGAAAAATCGTCCTTCTGCTAACATCTTCCCTGAAGCAGGAAACATTTTCAGGGTAAGTGTGGAAGGTGGAAGGTAACTGTGGAAGTCTCCCCAGGTCTGTGCTGGTGAAACAAGTGGTGTAGACTGATTCTCCTAGGCGACATGCGTCTGAGGGTATCTTCTGTGCTATGCATGAGTGCAGAAGGAGAACGCCATGCCATCAACTAGGAAAGAAAACTGTGTCGATTGCGACTACTGGCTAACACGTTGTTACTGGAAAAAGGATGCCTTTGCAAGGGTTTAATGGGAGGAAGCCTAAGGACCATGCCACACACTGTCCTCTAAACGCAACTTGTAGAGATGCCATCTCTTCTGCTAAGATCGTTGCAACTTTAATACTAATTGTTGAGGAAAGCAGAGGAAGAGCTTCCTATTCTTTATTTGGAGGAACGCCTTTCACAGAGGGCTCCCTTCAGCTTACATTATGAGGTCTCAAGCACCAAAGGACTTTCAAGAGAACGCGAGCCAGCTCGTGGTGAGCCCTACATTTAATACCGAGAAACAAATCAACTTTCCTATAAAGGCAAACTTTTAGAGAGGCCATCCCTGGAATGCCCTCTCTTTCGCTTAGGATTGATGCAGCTTTCATATCAAGTGGAGAAGAGCAGAGGAAGAACTCGATACCCTTCACTCAGAGGAAAATCCCTGTGCGGAAGGCTTCCAACAACTAACATCTGAGGGCTTTCAAGAGGATGCGAACTAGCCCCCGGAGAGCCACACACTTAACCTTAAGGAACACATTGCTGTCAAAACAACTTCAAGCTAACACCATGATTTCTGAAGAGGGAGGCATCTTGAAGTGTACGTGTGAAATACACTTTTGGAATATGTCCCAGGCTTATGCTAGGAAAACAAGCTGCCTAGAGGGCTTCCCTCAGCCATCATCTTGTTTCATGAATTAGAATCTTCTTCCTTGCTATGCTTGTAAGGTAATTGGCAAGGTTATACCCTTAACTGGAAGAGTGACATAGGTGTCACAGGTGACTGTGAGCTAAGACGCTGTTTGATAAGGAAGCATTCTTCTGCTGGTGTATGCTGTGAGGAAGCCAAAGAACAAGGCACACTCTTCCATCTTCTGCTAAGAATCAAAGCAGCTATGAAGCCAATTGTTGAAGAAAAGTGAGGAAAAATGTGATGGCCTGTGTGTCGGCAGGTCAGCTCTGGTCGGAGGGCTTCCCTCATGTATTACCTGGGGTGTGATTCCTAGACAGTCTTTCAGGAATGTGAGCAAACAACAGAGGAGTCCAACACATTAGTGAGAAATAAGTCGGTGTCAGGAACGATATTGCACTAGTTCTTTGGTTCCTGAAAAACAAAGGGTCCTGAAGGGTGTCTGTTGAATCCCTGGGGAACGGGTCTAGGCCTGTGCTGGTGAAGAAAGTGGCATAGGCTGCTTCTCTCAGTGGATATCTTGGAAGAAAAAAAAAAACTTATAAATATATAACAATTTGATATAAGAAATAGAATGAATATATAAACACAAATTTTATATATATATATATAAACTTTAAAAAAGAACAAAAAATATTTGAAAAATAAGGAAATAACTGAAAAAATAATACAAACTTAAGAGTAAAATTGGAAAGAATGCTATAGAATGTGTTCCCTGAGAGGTGAAACTTTGCTGTCCTGTTTGACCAATAAATCTGTTGTAAATGAGCTGCTTGTGGTGGCTTTCTGGGCTTTATTAGTCTGTTGAGCTGATTCTAAGGGGGACTTGCCCTAGGCAAACAGCTCCTCCATTGCACAGGGAGACAGGCCTGGGTGTAAGCAGCTCCACCTTCCAGGAGGTGGTGCTGTTTTGCTTCGTATAGGCTTTCAGACCTGTTGAGCGGAGAAATATGACAGCGCCCCCTCTCTAGTACTAGAGCTAAAAATTCATGCCCCCACTTTTCAGTGAGCCCTCTCAGAACATAAATTAATCATTCTCATCTCCATGTGAACTCTGTTCAAACCCTGTCTTCGTGAGAGTTTTTGTTTTGTTTTGTTTTGTGTTTTGTTTTATTTTTTAAATCTCAGGGACACAACTGAGTTACAAAACTCCAAATTTGACATACTTCTGTGCAGACCCTCTCTTCCTCCCAAGGGAGAGAAGTTGTTCTCCCCGTGCTTCTGCCATTTGCAAAGCCCCTCCCAGAAAAGCAATCAGATCACTGTGCAGTGGTTTGCAGTTTATGGAACAGAGAGAAGAAAACAGGTATCTAGATTCATTGGTTCAGCCAGCTTCCCCGCTCTTATGCCTGGGAACTCTGATGCACCAAAGCACTACTGTTCTTGTAACCCCAGGCATATTCAGACAATGCTCTTACATCTGGGATCCTGCTTTGCTTTACCACTTAAGTTCCCTTAAGTTGGGAGCATCCCCCATGTTTATATTTTGTGTTCCTCTACTTATAATACTTTGCAGTCCCCTCCTCAAGCAGCCTCGCCCCAACGCATCCTCAGCTATATCAAAATGGATTCAAATCTTCCCCCCTCCTACATTCCAAACTGTGGTGGCTTTTATAGATGCAGACTTGCAGCCTTTATTTTCTCAGATCACTGATTTCTCATGTATTCATAATGATTCAAGGGACAAAACAAATTTAGGATCCTCCTGCTTTGCCACCATCTTAACAGTGCCCATATATTTTAACTACTGGATTTCTGATTTCCTCTGTGGAGAAAAGATGTTAGGTGTGGAAACAACTAACTCAATGTCCCAAAGGCATCCATACATTACACAGTACTTCCAAATATGCACAGGTGTCCCACAAGTCCAGGATACTCTCCTAGCTAGAACACAGGCCACATAACCTGCTCTAGTACCCTGCTGGGACCCACAGACACTGAGATAACTGACCCTTGAAAACTACCATGAGAAAGCTTCAATAGCACCCTAGTGTTTGCTCAGTAACACAAACAGGCAATCCCTGCTTGTAGGTTAGAATGCAAGTTTCAGAAACAAAAAGGAGTTGGATTTTGGCCTCAAACTGATCTCTAACTCACTATCCTTACTGGTTTCTAATCTACATGGTTTCTAGATGTAACTTTCTAGATGTAAATGCAGCCACATGAAAACCTGAATTTTTTTTTAATTTTTTAAATTTATTTTCAGCATAACAGTATTCCTTGTTTTTGCACCACACCCAGTGCTCCATGCAATCCGTGCCCTCTCCAATACCCACCACCTGATTCCCCCAACCTCCCACCCCCTGCCCCTTCGAAACCCGCAGATTGTTTTTCAGAGTCCATAGTCTCTCATGGTTCACCTCAACCCTGCAATTGCACTACTGGGTATTTACCCCAAAGATACAGATGTAGTGAAAAGAAGGGCCATCTGTACCCCAATGTTTATAGCAGCAATGGCCACGGTCGCCAAACTGTGAAAAGAACCAAGATGCCCTTCAATGGACGAATGGATAAGGAAAACCTGAATGTTTTAATTATACTTAGTCCGACCTTTGAAAACAAAAGGGAAGCAGTGACACCAACCTGTGTAATGGGCTCCGTTTGTGACAGGTGTTTCCCTGCATTAAAATGTCAGCCATAATGCATTCTTTCCTGTTCATTTGTTGAAATGGAGTTAACATACAGTGTTATATTACTTTCAGAGAGACAGCACAGTTATTCAACAACCCTGTACCTTACTCAGTGCTCATCGTGGTAAGTGTGCTTTTCATTCCTTTGACTCTTTCTCCTATTCCCCACCCACCTGTCCTCTGAGAACCAGCTGTTTTTCTCTAGTTCAGTTTCCTTCTTGGTTTCTCTTTCTCTTTTCCTTTGCTTGCTTGTTTTGTATCTTATGTTCCACATATGAATGAAATCATAGGGTATTTGTCTTTCTCTGACTTATTTGGCTTGGCATACTACTACTCTCTAGCTGCATCCATGTTATTGCAAATGCCAGGATTTTATTCTTCCTGATGACAAATATTCCATTGTGTGTATATATAGTACATCTTTATCCATTCATCTGTTGATGGACACATTAGATGTTTCCATTATTTTGTGTTTGCAGATAATGATTCTATAAACCTAGGGGTTCATATAACCCTTTGACTTAGTGTTTTTGTATTTTGTGGGTAAATACACCATAGTGTGATTACTGGGTTGTATTTCTATTATTAACTTTTTGAAGTACCTCCATATCATTTTCCAGAGTGGCTGCACTAGTTTGCAATCCCACCAAAAATGTGTCCTCTGCATCCTCACCTCATCTATTTTTTTCCTGTGTGGTATATTTTAGATATTCTGACCACACACAATGTGTGTGTGGTATTTCTTTCCCTGATGATAAGTGATGTGGAATCATCTTTTCATGTGCATGTTGTCCATCTGGATGTCTTCTATGGAAAATATCTGTTCATGTCTTCAACTCAACTTTCAATGGAATTGATTATTTGGCTTTTGGATGTTGAGTTGTATAAGTTCTTTATATATTCTAGAGTATAACTCCCAATAATTTAAAGATGGAAATTATATTAAATTCTCAGAAAGATTTATAATCTGTTATATAAATTTTTGTTGTTGACTGGCATTTAAAAAAATTTTTAAGATTTTATTTATCTATTTGACAGATAAGTAGGCAGACAAGTAGGCAGAAAGGCAGGCAGAGAGAGGAGGAAGCAGGCTCTCCACTGAGCAGAGAGCCTGATGTGGGGCTCAATCCCAGGACCCTGAGATCATGACCTGAGCTGAAGGCAGGAGCTTTAACCCACTGAGCCACCCAGGTGCCCCTAAAAATTTTTTTAAGATTTTATTTATTTATTTGACAGAGATCACAAGTAGGCAGAGAGAGAGGGGGAAGCAGGCTCACTGCTGAGCAGAGAGCCCAATGTGGGGTTTGATCCCAGGACCCTGGGATCATGACCTGACCTGAAGGCAGAGACTTTAACCCACTGAGCCACACAGGCACCCCAAGTGTTGACTGACATTTTTAGCAACAGTCTGGGGAATATATGGAGAAGTGTTTAATGCTGATAAAGATGGACATATACATTGGTGAATTGCTTCCTTCACTTATGATATAACCCTCAGTGAGAATTTCCACAATGAGTACGGATTTTTTTTTCAATTTCCAAACAAATTAATTCTATCTTTCCTCCTTTTTTTTGAGGATTTTATTTATTTACTTGACACAGAGAGAGAGAGATCACAAGTAGGCAGAGAGGCAGGCAGAGGGAGAGGGGGAAGCAGGCTCCCTGCTGAGCAGAGCCCGATGCAGGGCTCAATCCCAGGACCCTGAGATCATGATCTGAGCTGAAAACAGAGTCTTAATCCACTGAGCCACCCAGGCGACCCTATCTTTCCTCTTTTGAGCCATTAGCCAACAATTGTCACATAAACAACATGAAAATGACACAACACTGAAGACATCAGTCATCTCTACAAGGGGTTGAATGAAAACCTGTCATTTATTCTCTCTGTACCATTAGATGTTTACAGGAGTGTTATTTAGTCTAGCTGACAATGACTAGATCTGCATGAGGGTAAGTCAGCAGTAAGTCAACCCTGAACTGTGTGACTCTTCACAGGTACCATCCATGGAGCAGAACAAAATTATTTCTCAATTATGGGCTTAAATAAGATATTCTCACTCCCTCTAACCTTTAGAAGTACAGTCACTCCCTTGTCAGCATATGCACTGATATTATCCTGCTTTTCTTGCAACATCTGAGGGCCTACTCCACCGCACACACTGTCCCCACCCAGATGCATTCCGGACATTTTCATAGACTGAAAGGACAGAGCACCCAGTGCCAACACACAATATGAAGACACTTATGAATAATCTAGTGCATCTTCTCTATTGTGATAGAGACAAGCCTCAGATTTGAATCTGCTCCCAGGTTGTGAGGTTCCTTGGGCAGAACCAGCATGTCAGCATCTGGATCCTCATCCTATCCCTTACATCCCACAACCTAGCACACCCTCAGCCAAATTAGACACTTTCAAATAAGTTTATGGAATGAATGAGCATAGTCTTACTTTACTGGCTGCATTATTCCCAAATGTGAAAGCACACCATGGATTAATTATCAGTGTAGAATAAACTCTTTCAGAGAGCCCAAGCTCCTTCTGCTTCCTTTCTTAGACTCAGAGCCTCTTCAGCAGTAGCTCTCATTTCTCCCTCTTTTTCACATTAAGAATTTCAGGGCTTCTGAGCAGCAAAACCTCCTTAACAATCAGATGGTTCTTTCTGCCTGAGTTTCTCCCATGCCTCTTGTTCAGTAGCTGCCTGCTCCTACAGGGACTCAGCCTTGCCAGCACCTGCTAAGGATGTGCCTCATCAACGTTTAAGGACCATGCCAGGCACCAGTGTGCTATTGTCTTTGAAGGTAAAAGCTATGACCACAGGGAAAAATTACTCTGAAAGAAAAGAGAATCAAGGACCTTCTTCTGACCTTAACAAACATTTGTGACTTAAAGTCAGAGGCTAAGAGGCAAAAAATGGGTAAAACTGATTTTTTGAGGACTGTAGTTAATGTGACCATAATTAATTATATCATATTGTATATTTGAACTTTGCTATGACAAAAGATCTTCACATTTCTTTTAACAAAGAAACATGTAACTGTGGGAAGAGATGTGAAGCAGAATTGTGTGGTGAATATATCACAATATTTACATAGATCATTTGGTTGTACACCTGAAAATAATAGAATTTGACATATCAATTACATTTCAGTTTTAAAAATCAATGGATAAATAGGAATTGGCAAAATGTAAAGTTGGTTCCACCAAAAATAATTGCATTTACACATGCTTTTGTATGTGAAGCTTGTGGAAGGAAAGTGGAAGTCAAAGGAAAGAACACTGGTTGTTGAAAATCCTCTTTCACAGAGAAGGAAATACACTGAATTATGAAATTTTCCAGTTTGGGAAGGTAGGGCCTGGTGAAGTGACATGTACAACTGCATGTCTCAATCTGGACACTGCAAATAATCTTCCTTCTCTCTAAAAGAATCATAGCCATTCTTTTAGAGGCATAAAAGCCTATTCTCCATCCTAGGATTCCCAGTCTCTTCTTCTTTCTCCTGGCCAGTCTCTGCAATATCCACTCCTCAAGACTCAGCTCAATATCCAACTTTGTGTCCTCTTCTGGTCACTCCACATCCCCTGACCACTCTGCTTCACATGCCTGGAATTTTAGTGTAGGCTGTTGTAGTCTCCAATCCCGTTTATTAATTCTTTGTCATATCATTTATTATAGTTTGCTTTGTGTGCTTTAATCTCCCTAATGCTCTGAAACTTCAAGTTTTTAGTGGTTTGTCTAGGAGTGTATGAATATACAGAGTAGATCACTTATATAAATCACATTTCTTTTTTTTTTTTAATTTTTTTATTTTTTCAGCATAACAGTATTCATTATTTTTGCACCACACCCAGTGCTCCATGCAATCCGTGCCCTCTACAATACCCACCACCTGGTGCCCCCAACCTCCCACCCCCCACCCCTTCAAAATTCTCAGATCGTTTTTCAGAGTCCATAGTCTCTCATGGTTCACCTCCACTTCCAATTTCCCTCAACTCCCTTCTCCTCTCCATCTCCCCTTGTCCTCCATGCTATTTGTTATGCTCCACAAATAAGTGAAACCATATGATAATTGACTCTCTCTGCTTGACTTATGAGATATCACCTCACACCAGTCAGAATGGCTAAAATTAACAAGTCAGGAAATGACAGATGCTGGCGAGGATGCGGAGAAAGGGGAACCCTCCTACACTGTTGGTGGGAATGCAAGCTGGTGCAACCACTCTGGAAAACAGCATGGAGGTTCCTCAAAATGTTGAAAATAGAACTACCCTATGACCCTGCAATTGCACTGCTGGGTATTTACCCTAAAGATACAAACATAGTGATCCGAAGGGGCACATGCACCCGAATGTTTATAGCAGCAATGTCTACAATAGCCAAACTATGGAAAGAACCTAGATGTCCATCTACAGACGAATGGATAAAGAAGATGTGGTATATATACACAATGGAATACTATGCAGCCATCAAAAGAAATGAAATCTTGCCATTTGCGATGACGTGGATGGAACTAGAGGGTATCATGCTTATCGAAATAAGTCAATCGGAGAAAGACAACTATCATATGATCTCCCTGATATGAGGGAGAGGAGATGCAACATGGGGGGTTGAGGGGGTAGGAGAAGAGTAATTGAAACAAGATGGGATTGGGAGGGAGACAAACCATAAGTGACTCTTAATCTCACAAAACAAACTGAGGGTTGATGGGGGGAGGGGGTTGGGAGAGGGGGTGGGGTTATGGATATTGGGGAGGGTATGTGCTATGGTGAGTGTTGTGAAGTGTGTAAACCTGGCGATTCGCAGACCTGTACCCCTGGGGATAAAAATATATGTTTATAAAGCTGTAAAAAAAAAAAAAAAGAAAGAAAGGATGAATACCCAAGTTTTGTAGCAACATGGACGGGACTGGAAGAGATTATGCTGAGTGAAATAAATCACATTTCTTAAACAGAAGTAAAAGTGAGGGAGAATGTAATTTAAAGCTACAAATTTCACAGATATTGCAATGAAATACATGGATTATAGGGCTTATCTCAGATTCTTCTCATGAACTTCAAAATACACTTATTTCTCCTTAGAGTGAAAATTAAGGATGTTCCACAATTATCCTTCATTGTGTCTTCACCAGATCACCTTCCTGTGAATATCTTTTCTTAGAAAACAGATTGAGAGGCGCCTGGGTGGCTCCGTGGGTTAAGCCTCTGCCTTCAGCTCAGGTCATGATCTTAGGGTCCTGGAATAGAGTCCCACATCAGGCTCCCTGCTCAGCAGGGAGCCTGCTTCCCCTCTCTCTCTGCCTACTTGTGATCTCTCTCTCTCTCTCTCTCTCTCTGTCAATTAAATAAATAAATAAGAATCTTAAAAAAAAAAAAGAAAACAGATTGAGAGCTCATTGTCAAGGCAGAGCAATATTGTCCAGTAAAATGCTAACACTCCACTATTAAATGCTACCAGCATTACAAGCTCGCCAATGTACCCAAAGTCTGAGAGAAAACTGAATAGCAGGGTTTTGGGTTTTTTGTTTGTTTATTTATTTATTTAAGATTTCTTTTCATTGTTCTAGAATTCGTTGTTTATGCACCACATCCAGTGTTCCATGCCATAGTGCCCTCCATAATACCCACCACCAGGCTCACCCGACCTCCCACCCCCGCTCCCCTCCAAAACCCTCAGCTTGTTTCTCAGAGTCCACAGTCTCTCATGGCTCACCTCCGCCTCCAATTTCCCCCAACTCACTTCTCCTCTCCATCTCCCATGTCCTCTATGTTATTCCTTACACTCCACAAATAAGCAAAACCATATGATAATTGACTCTCTCTATTTGACTTATTTCACTCAGCATAATCTCTTCCAGTCCCTTTCATGTTTATACAAAAGTTGGGTATTCATTTTTTCTGATGGAGGCATAATACTTCATAGTATATATGGACCATATCTTCCTTTTCCATTTGTCCATTGAAGGGCATCTTGGTTCTTTCCACATTGGTTCTTTCCACATATGAACATTGGGGTACAGATGGCCCTTCTTTTCACTACATCTGTATCTTTGGATTAAATACCCAGTAATGCAATTGCAGGGTCATAGGGTAGCTCTATTCTTAATTTTTTGAGGAATCTCCACACTGTTTTCCAAAATGGCTGCACCAATGTGCATTGTCCCAACAGTGTAAGAGCGTTCCCCTTTCTCCACATCCTCTCCAATATTAGTTGTTTCCTGCCTTGTTAATCTTTGTCATTCTAACTGGTATAAGGTGTAAGGTGGTAGTATCTCAATGTGATTTTGATTTGAATTTTCCTAATGGCCAATGATGAACATTTTTTCATGTGTCTGATAGCCATTTGTATGTCTTCATTGGAGAAGCATCTGCTCATGTCTTCTGCCCATTTTTTGACATGATTATCTGTTTTGGGGGTGTTGAGTTTGAGAAGTTTTTTTAATAGATCTTGGATATCAGCCCTTTGTCTGTAGTGTCATTTGTGAGTATCTTCTCCTATACCATGGGTTGCCTGTTTTGTTAGCTGTTTCCTTTGCTATGCAGAAGCTTTTTATCGTGATGAAGTCCCAAAAGTTCATTTTCACTTTTGTTTCCTTTGTTTTTGGAGATGTGCCTTGAAAGACGTTGCTGTGGCCGTTGTTGGAAGAGGTTACTGCCTATGTTCTCCTCCAGGATTTTGATGGATTCCTGTCTCATGTTGAAGTCTTTCATCCATTTTGAGTTTATCTTTGTATATGGTGTAAGAGAAAGGTCGAGTTTCATTCTTCTACATATAGCTGTCCAATTTTCCCAGCACCATTTATTGAAGAGACTGTCTTTTTTCCACTGGATATTTTTTCCTGCTTTGTCAAAGATTATTTGACCATAGACTTGAGGGTCCATATCTGGGCTCTCTACTCTGTTCCACTGGACAGACCCACTTTTGATGTCACTTAGTTTAGTTTACAATTAAAAGTAGCTGGTAACTGAAAACTGTCTTTTGTTAATTTTCTATTGAATTTATTTTGTCTTATATATAAGCACAAGTCTGAAAATAAGAGCTGTAAGGTACAAAATATTAACTTGTTGCTTCCAGCAAGAAATTCAATATTTTAACATGATTAATGATAATAATTTCCAAAATGATCTTTTTTGTTTGCTGTTGACTAACATAAACTAAAAAATAAATAGGTATTTTTTTTTTACCAGGTTAGCCTGGTTCTTTGGTAGAAGCAGGATTTGGTGTTATTATCAGAAAGAGAAATAGAAAACATTTTGTTAAAGCGGTTTTATATAGGAGCCATTATGATAGAAACATAAATCCAACACACACAGCCTGTGTCAAATGCTGTAATCGGTTAGGAAGAGAGATATGGGGCAAGAGAAAAAGAATAGGAACCCAAGACATCCACACAGACAAAACACTGATACATATCTAAGGAAGTGGTGCACTTAGTTTTATCTCAATTTCCCATGTCTATGTAAAGAATTTTAAAGCTTTGTTGTTTGTGTCTGTGACAGTAGCATACCTCAGGGGACTCTTTGGCATACCTATTCTGCTGAAGGTATGAAATTTTAGAGGAACCCAGTGGGTGGATAAGAACTGCCCCCCTTGAACTTTCCTGAGCACAGATTTCTGATGAAGGATAAGTGCTTCAGATACTGCCGTGAAATTCCAGTTCTATCCAGTGGTGCTCATCATGAAAGACTCTCAGTCTCAGTAATCTAAAGTTCAGTGTGTCTCAGCACAGAAAGAGTGTAGGCATTTCTGGTTTCACCAGGCCCCTTAAAAAATCACTATTAATAGGACTCTAAATCAAAGAAAGCTGAATTGAAAGCCAAATAAGGTGAATTTATATCACCTTTATAACATCTTCCCTTTTTCCCTTTTTTCTTTCTTTTTTTTTTTTTTTGGAAACGATTATTATCATAGCATGGTTATTAATATATTTGGCTTACATTTGTGAAAACAGAAAGGCTGTTTTTCTGGGCTAGGTTTAAATAAGAGAAAGGTGACCAGTACACAAAGATAAACTCAAAACGGATAAAAGACCTCAATGTGAGACAGGAATTCATCAGAATCCTAGAGGAGAATACAGGCAGTAACCTCTTCGATATCAGCAATAGCAATTTATTTCAAGATATGTCTCCAAAGGCAAAGGAAACAAAAGCAAAAATAAACTTTTGGGACTTCATCAAAATCAAAAGCTTCTGCACAGCAAAGGAAAGAGGCAACAAAACAAAGAGGCAACCCACGGAATGGGAGAAAATATTTGCAAATGACAGTACAGACAAAAGGTTGATATCCAGGATCTATAAAGAACTCCTCAAACTCAACACATACAAAACAGATAATCATTCTGCCCATCAAAAAATGGGCAGAAGATATGAACAGACACTTCTACAATGAAGACATACAAATGGCTATCAGACACATGAAAAATGTTCATCATCACCAGCCATCAGGGAGATTCAAATTAAAACCACATTGAGATACCACATTGAGATACACCACTTAGAATACCAAAATTAGCAAGACAGGAAACCACATGTGTTGGAGGGGATGTGGAGAAAGGGGAACCCTCTTACACTGTTGGTGGGAATGCAAGTTAGTGCAGCCACTTTGGAGAACAGTGTGGAGATTCCTCAAGAAATTAAAAATAGAGCTTCCCTATGACCCTGCAATTGCACTACTGGCTATTTACCCCAAAGATACAGATGTAGTGAAAAGAAGGGCCGTCTGTACCCCAATGTTTATAACAGCAATGGCCACAGTCACCAAACTGTGGAAAGAACCAAGATGCCCTTCAACGGACGAATGGATAAGGAAGATGTGGTCCATATACGCTATGGAGTATTATGCCTCCATCAGAAAGGATGAATACCCAACTTTTGTAGCAACATGGACGGGACTGGAAGAGATTATGCTGAGTGAAATAAGTCAAGCAGAGAGAGTCAATTATCATATGGTTTCACTTATTTGTGAAGCATAACAAATAGCATGGAGGACATGGGGAGTTAGGAGAAGGGAGTTGGGGGAAATTGGAAGGGGAGGTGAACCATGAGAGACTATGGACTCTGAAAAACAATCTGAGGGTATTGAAGGGGTGGGGGGGTGGTAGGGTGGGAGATCCAGGTGGTGGGAATTGGAGAGGGCATGGATTGCATGGAGCACTGGGTGTGGTGCAAAAACAATGAATACTGTTATGCAGAAAATAAAAAAAATAAATAAAATAAATTTTTAAAAAAGAGAGAAAGGAGGGGCGCCTGGGTGGCTCAGTGGGTTAAGCCTCTGCCTTCAGCTCAGGTCATGATCTCAGGGTCCTGGGGTCGAGCCCCACATCAGACTCTCTGCTGAATGGGGAGTCTGCTTCCCTCTCTCTCTCTGCCTGCCTCTCTGCCTACTTGTGATCTCTCTTTCTCTCTGTCAAATAAATAAAATCTTTAAAAAGAAAAAAAGAGAGAGAGAGAGAGAGAAAGGTGACCAGGCTGGGGAACCTCATCCTGGATTACTTAAATGAAAATCTATCAGTGCCCAGTGCTGACAACAACATATGATGATATGCAAACAAGCTGGCATCTCTTTTAAATGATACTTTTTTGGTATCATATATGGGAATATAAGCATCTCTACACGTTTTTATTTTATTTTATTTTTTTTAGCGGGGTGGGCAGAGGAGCAGAGGGAGAGGGAATCTTATGCAGGTTCCACACTTGACTTGGAGCCCAGCTGTTGGGCTCCATTTCACATTGCCTGACCTGAAAACAAGTCACTTGTTTTCACTTATCAGACTGAGCCTCACAGGGACCCCCAAGCCTTGGTACACTTATTAAAAATTGTTGGAAACACTGTTGTGCTTTATGCAAATGGCTGCAGTTTACAATGAAATAGCCACATTGGTGAGTATCATAAGTTTACCAATGGTACATTAGGAACAATGGGCTTTAGAACATTGATGGTTACTAGGCATTTTCTATTTATAATTCTATTGAATCTGACAAGATTTAAGAAGCAAATTTGGTATTGTCCAGACAAGTAATAATGGTTAGGATAGGAACCACTAATGGCATGGAGAGCAGAGAAGAAACCCTTTCTGAAGGTCATCAAAACATAGAGAACCGCCACAATTGTATAACGTGTCTGTATACAGTGAGTGGAAATGAAATCTCACAAAATCTTAACTGAGATAGAGGGAGGCTTGGGGAGCCTGGGTAGCTCAGTTGGTTGAGCCTCTGCCTTCAGCCTAGGTCATGATCTCAGAGTCCTGGGATGGAGCCCTGCATCAGTCCCTGCTCATTGGAGAGCCTTCTTTACCCTCTGCCTGCTGCTCCCCCACTTGTGCTGTCTCTCACTCTCACTCTATCTCAAACAAATAAATAAAATCTTAAAAAAAAATAAGGATTGGCTTGAATCCAGTGACTCACCACTTTTAAATGTGCTAATTTTTTTTCTTTTTGGTTCAGTGTTTTGTATTTTATATTTATATGTTACATGTGTGTGTGTTATCTTTGTGTATATATATATGTTAATTTTTCCAAGGACAATTAAGACACATTGCTTTATTAATTGTTCAATAGCAGGATTGTTCATTGATAAAGATTTTTTTAAACTCTTGTTTCCAAGATTATAAACTGAAAATTATTTGAAACAAATAAATGCAAAATGAATTCCTTTAAACACTTTAGTGTCATTGAATGGAGTCATGATAACAGCATTATATGTTTGATAAAAAAAATTGTCCACTGTAGCGATAATTAGATCATTTGTCATTACTTAATTTTTTTAAGATTTTATTTTTGTTCCAGTTAGAGAATGTACAGTCTAACATTAGTTTCAGGTGTATAATGTGTTGACTCAACACTTGCATACAACACCTGGTGCTCATCATAGGTGCAGTTCTTAATCCTCATCCCCTATTTAACCCAGTCCCCCACAACTTCCCCTCTTGTTCTTTTTCCCCTCTTGTTCTGTAGAGTTCTGTAGAGTTAAGGGCCTGTTTATTGATTTTTGTCCTTCTCATTTTTTCTTTCCCCTTTGCTTCTTTGTTTCTTGAATTTACATATGAGTGCAATCATATGGTATTTGTCTTTCTCCAACTGACTTATTTTGCTTAACATAATACTCTGTAGCTTCATTCATGTCATTGCAAAAGGCAAGAATTAATTCTGTTTTTATGGCATATTAATGTTAATACATATGTATATATATATATATATATATATATATATATATGTATGGGTTTAAATAATGGTATACCATATCTTCTTTATCCATTCATTTGTCAATGGACACTTGGGCTCTTTCCATATTTTGGCTGTTGTGATCCTGTTTATTGTATAGCTTATGTACTTGTATTATTGAGAATATCTGTGGTCTTTGGGCTTCAAATTGCAGTTAATAAATTATTTGTAACAAAAAAGAAATGAAAAGAAAAAAGTAACACATAAAAAGAGTTATTAGGAATACATGATGATTTCATCAAATCTCTATTATTTTAATTTTCTAGATTAATGTAATCCCTGTCTTTAATGCTGGAATGACATTGTTCTTAAGGAGTGTGCAAGGTGAAATTAATGTACTTCTAAGCAACAGGACTAGTGAGAACTCTTTACATTTCTACAGAACAGAACCTCAGAATCACTCTTCTCATCACCTCCTTGTTTTTCAGTTAGTATATGATTGGGTTGAACACTGGGGTCAGGATGGTGTAGAAGACAGTCAGGACCTTGTCCTCTGTTGGAGATCAGAAGAATGTTGGGCATAAATAAGTGTAAGCAAAGGATGCATAGTAGAAAGGCACCACAGTGAGATGGGTGATTCAGGGTGAATAGGTCTTTTTTCTCCTTTCTGTTGACTACATGCAACAGAAGGCAAGGAGGACCCAGCCATAGGAACATGCAGTGTCAATGAAAGAAACACAAGGAAGAGGGTGGTGCTCACAAACTCTGTGTACTTATAGACCCAGATGTCCATGCAGACCAGAGATAACATGGCTACAATATTACAGAAGAAATGGTTGATGTTCCTTGATCAGCAGTAAGCTATATTAAGGATATATGCAGTATGGGCACAGGAGTTGATTTAGCCCATTATTCAAGATCCCATTATCATCAGCACACAAACTTTTTTCCTCATATGAATGAGATAATGGAAAGGAAAACAAATAGCCACATTATGGTCATAGGTCATAGAGGCCAATATTAATTTTTCTGCACCAGCTAAAGCAACAAAGAAGAAGCACTGAAAGCCACACCTAATGAAAGAAATAGACTTATTTCCAAGGAGATGATCAGACTCCATCTTGGGGACAATGGTGGAGGTGTAGTTCATGTCCACAGAGGAGAGCTAAGTAGAAAATACATGGGTGCATGAAGATGGGTGTCCAGGAGGATGAGGATGATCATGGACAGGTTGCCAAAGAGAGCCATTAGGAAAATGAGAAAATTGAGAATGAAGAAAGACAGGCTAGTTCTGATGGTGGGAATAATGCCAATAAGAAGAAATTGGTAGATGTTTGGTTAACATTTTCCATGGGACATTAATTTAGTTTTCCCTAAAGAGAGACACATATTGAATACAAAAAATAATCTCTTATTAATTCATTATTTTGGTTCCACTATGATTTATTCATGACACACTGCAGCTCTCAGAAAATTTAACACATATTTTGAAAAACAATTTTTACCTCAAAGATAAAATTTTGATGATACATACAACTGTCTTCAAAACATTTCATGGAAATGTGTAAATTTGTAAGAATAATATATTTCTATGACTTTATTAAGATACATATATTTTATTTTCCTATGTAAATTTAGGTATTATCAACATCAGAACTTATACTTTTTATGTATGCTTTGCAAGTCCATGTAGAAGCATAAATTACATAAAACATATTTTATGACCTTTAGGCAATGATTTTTTTCTTTTATGATTAAGTCATAATGTTTATGAAACTATAATAGTCTATCAGGTTGTGCTGTAGACATATGTCATTTTTCTCTTTATTTTTTGTTTTCTTTAAAAAGTTTGCCAAATCAAGGTTTTAAGATGCAAGCATTATTATCTGTTTCTTTTTTCCCCAGAAATCTACAATGAATAATTATTGCAGAGTATAATTTATATGAAGCAGATTTCTTCTCCCTCACTCAATATTCAAACACTTTAGTTTAAGGAAACCCTTTTCCTGGTAAATTATTCTAATATTTTATTGTAGCTCTATGACTCTGCTCAATGTCTCTGAAAAGATCTGTGTTGTGTTCATCTGCTTCTCAATAATTATGTAACATTATGTACTGCTTTATGACACATTTTCTGATTCTTTTTTACCTCTTGCTTTTGTGTATTTAAAATTCTTTCCATTTCTAGATAAGTGTGAGAGTTCAGCCCCTATAAGTATTATCCCCCAGTCTTAAAATTCAACTAACATAATAATAAAAAGGTAAATCTGCATAAATTTGAAGAAAGTGGAATGAGAGTAGAGGGGGAAATCAGAGGTGAAAAAGTTAAGAACTTTTTGGGAGAAGAAATTTTAATGAACAGACAATTAAAAGGAGAAGGAGAAAAGGCATTTTGAGAGTGTTCTAAGTGGGAATATATGGAGAAAATCTTCTCCAGGAGAGGTACCATCATTGAGTAAAGCCCAGCATGTCAGGCTTAAAAAAGATTGTAGTGCTTCAGTCTTTCATACTTTCCTAGGATCAAAGCAATCAGACTCTTGAGGAAGTCTTTACATGAAAGACAGACATACACACACATGTGTTGCGCATGCACACACACACACACACACACACACACACACTTAGTTAAAATGATTGGGATAAATGCAAGAAAACTTTACAAAAATTCTAAGGTCTTCAGAGAAATACGAGAAGTTGTTAAATCCAAAGTAAAAATGCTATGTGATATATAAAATGATCCCCAAAAAAACAATAAAAAACTTCTGGAAAATCAAGGATAATAATTAATATAATAAATTTACTGAATGTTTCAAAAGATAAATTGATGAAAATCGACCAGAAGGCAATACCGAAACACAACATTTGACATTTAGGACAGATAGGAGAATGAGACAAATATTAGAAGATGACCCAACATACACTATGTAACTTCCTGTAAATGTATATCACATTGATTTATTCTTTTTTTTAAAGATTTTATTTATTTATTTGACAGACAGAGATCACAAGTAGGCAGAGAGGCAGGCAGAGAGAGAGAGGAAGGGAAGCAGGCTCCCTGCTGAGCAGAGAGCCCGATACGGGGCCCGATCCCAGGACCCTGGGATCATGACCTGAGCCAAAGGCAGCGGCTTTAACCCACTGAGCCACCCAGGCGCCCCCATTGATTTATTCTTGATGTAATATTTATTTGAAGTGAATATTAATATACAAAACCTTATTCAGAACACTATACATCAGCTACAATATTCAAAGATGATTTAAAAAAAAACAGAAAAATAAAGGAAATAATCTATTAAAGTGTATTTTCATGAAAATACTAAATACTGTCTTGAAAATAGTTTCTTGATAATTCTCAATATTAGCTAGACATCTTAAATTCTCCTTGAAAGAAACTATGATAACAGAAGAAATATATGCAGTAGTGTATATAAAATAACTTCATATTTCACAACACTGTGATGTACTATATATGCAAAAATAAATTCTAGGAGATGGAAGAGTGCTCCCAATGCATATCCTCAAACATAACGTGGATGTAACTGTGTTGACAGAATGGGAGACGGTGGGGAAAATGATGATGTAGGTAAGGGATGACACTCCATTCACAGTGGCCTGAGTTACAAATCATGCCCTGGTATTTGGGATTTAGGAATCAAAGATTAGATGAGCATATTGTTTAAAGTAGTGAGGAAGTACTGGGAAAAACTGTAATTTGAAGGATTTGCATTGGGTGTCAAGCAGAATGGGTTATAGGACCAACATTTTACCCTGCTGTTTATTAATGCCATGTCCATGCATTCTTTGAATAAAATAGTTAAGTGATATAAAAGTTCTGTAGTTCCTCAAGTACAGATCCTTTACCTCTTTGGTTAGGCTTATTCCCAGGTATCTTATGGTTCTTCGTGCTATAGTAAATGGAATCGATTCTCTAATTTTGCTTTCTATATTTTCATTGTTAATGTATAAGAAAACTACTTTTTGTGCATTAGGTTTTGTATCCTGCCACATTACTGAATTACTTTATGCGATCTAGTAGTTTGAGGGTGGAGTTTTTTGGGTTTTCATATAAAGTATCATGTCATCTGCAAAGACAGAGTGTTTGAATCCTTCTTTGCCAATTTGAATACTTTTTATTTCTTTATGTTACCTGATTGGTGTTGCTAGCACATCTAGTACTATGTTGAACAAGAGTGGCAAGTGTGGCCATCCTTGTCATGATCCTGATCTCAAAGAGAAGGCTGCCAGCTTTTCCCCATTGAGAACGCTATTCACTGTGGGATTTTCATAGATAGATTTTGTGAAGTTCAGGAATGTTTCCTCTATCCCTATACTTTGAAGCTTTTTAGTCAGGAGCAGATGCTATACCTTTCAAATGCTTTTTCTGCATCAATTGAGAGGGCCATGTGGTTCTTCACTCTTCTCTTATTGATTTGTTCTATCACATTGATTTGTGAATGTTGAACCACTCTTGCATCCCAGGGATAAACCCCACTGGTCCTGGTGGATAATCTTTTTTTTTTTTTTTGAAAGTGTTAACTCATTTATTTATTCACCAAATATTTATGACCCACTAGGGACAAAACAGTGACCAAAAGAGACTCAGGCTCTCTCCTCACTGACCAGCATTCTCGGGGTCTGAACCTCTGAGGAGGGCCATGAGGCAACACAGGCTGAATCACAAAACGTCTACTCCCTTGACCCTGCAAACCCACACAGGAAGTTTACCCTAAAGCATCATTTGGGGAAATGTGGGAAGATTTATTTAGTGGCGTTCATAGTACCTGGTCACAGTAGGTCTGAAAGCTGCAGGACCGGCCTAAGTGTGAGTGAGCACCACATGACCTCACACCATCCGTGTACAGGAAGCCCTGTCCCCGCTGGCCTGGGGCAGGCATGGAACCGTGAACCAAAGACGAGCCCATTCTGGAACAGGACGAGCATCAAGGGGTGTCTGCTCCTGGTCGTGTCTTTCTGCATAGGCCGGCTTTCTCCTTAGGGCAGGACGCACCGTGCTTGTATCTTGGGTAGAAATCAAGCTACTTCCATGGGAGGAGTGAAATAAAACATTCATTGTCCTCTCACCGCCCACTGGCCCCAGCATGCAGTCCTGCCCGCAGTCCTCACTTTCCACCCACATTCGTCCTTCTCTGACTGTCAGAGCTGCTGCTCCACCTGGTGACTGAGTCCAGGCAGAGTCCTGGGGCTCAGGGGTGGGCACCGGCTCTGGGACTGCCCACCCAGGTGCCAACTCCCACGAAAATGCTGACCCTCGATGGCCAAGCTGCCAGGAGCCCCTAGGAGCCCATAGCACAGCGCATAATCTTTTTAATGTACTGTTGGATTCTATTAGCTAGGATCTTGTTGAGAATCTTGGCATCCATATTCATCAAGGATATTGGTCTGAAATTCTCCTTTTTGATGGGGTCTTTGCCTGGTTTGGGGATTAGGATAATGCTGGCTTCATAGAAAAAGTCTGGCAGTGTTCCTTCTGTTTATATATTTTTTTAAATTTGTATTTATTTTTTTCTTTTTGGTGTTCCAGAATTTATTGTTAATGCACCACACCCAGTGCTCCATGCAATACATGTCCTCCATAATACCCACTACCAGATTCACCCAACCTCCCACCCCCCACCCCCGTCCATGTTGATACAAAAGTTGGGTAATTCATCCTTTCTGATGGAGGCATAATACTTCATAGTATATATGGACCATATCTTCCTTATCCATTTGCCTGTTGAAGGGCATCTTGGTTCTTCCCAGTTTGGCGACTGTGGCCATTGCTGCTATGAACACTGAGTTACAGTTGGCCCTTCTTTTCACTACATCTGTATCTTCAGGAGAATAGGTATCATTTCTTCTTTGAATGTTTGGTAGAATTCTCCAGGGAACCCATCAGGTCCTGCGCTCTTGTTTTTTGGGAGGTTTTTGATCACTACTTCAATCTCATTATTAGATATCGGTCTATTCAGGTTGTCAATTTCTTCCTCATTCAGTTTTGGAAGTTTATAGGTTTCCAGGAATGGATCCATTTCGTCTACTTGCTTAACTTATTGACATATAACTGTTGATAATTTCTGATTATTTTTTCTATTTCCTTGGTGTTAGTCATGATCTCTCTTTTTTCCTTCATAATTTTATTAAATTGGGTCCTCTAGCTCTTCTTTTGGATTAGTTTAGCCAGCGGTGTATCGATCTTATTGATTCAAAGAACCAGCTTCTAGTTTCATTGATGTGTTCTACTCCATCTCTAGTTTCTATCTCACTAATCTCTGCTTTAATCTTGGTTATTTCCCTTCTTGTGCATGGGGTTGGCTTAATTTGTTGTTGATTCTTCAGTTCTTTAAGATGTAAAGACAGCTGGTGTATTCTGGATTTTTCAATTTTTTTGAGGGAGGCTTGGATGGCTATGTATTCCCCCTTAGGACTGCCTTTGCCATATCCATAGGTTTTGGACTGGTGTATCTTCATTCTCATTGGTTTCCATGAATTGTTTAAGTTCTTCTTTGATTTCCTGGTTGATCCAAACATCCTTAAGCAGGGTGGTCTTAGCTTCCAAGTGCTTGATTTCCTGCCAAACTTTTTCTTGTGGTTGAGTCCCAGTTTAAAAGCATTGTGGTCTGAGAATATGCACGGAATAATTTCAATCTTTTGGTATCGGCTGAGCCCTGATTTGTGACCCAGTATGTGGTCTCTTCTGGAGAAAGTTCCATGTGCACTTGAGAAGAAAGAGTATTCTGTTATTTTAGTGTGGAATGTTCTGTATATATCTATGAGGACTATCTGGTCCAATGTGTCATTCAATGCTCTTGTTTCTTTATTGATTTTCTGCTCAGATGATCTGTCTATTACTGAGAGTGGCATGTTAAGGTCCACTACTATTAATGTATTCATATCATAATGACTCATTATTTTTATTAACAGTTGACTTATATAGTTGACTGTTCCCATATTGGGGGCATAAATATTTACAATTGTGAGGTCTTGGTGGATAGATCATCAGAATGATGTTGTGTCCTTCTTTATCTCAGACTACAGTCTTTAGTTTAAAATCTAACTTATCTGATATGAGAATAGCTACCCAGCTTTTTTTTGAGGTTTATTGGCCTGAAAGATGTTTCTCCATCCCTTCACTTTCAGTCTGGATGTATCTTCAGGTTCTAAATGTGTCCCTTGTAGACAGCGTATGGATGGGTCCTGTTATTTTATCCAATCTGCAACCATGTGCTGTTTTATGGAAGCATTTAGGTCATTAACATTGAGAGTGATTATTGAAAGATACGTTTTTATTGACATCATGTTGTCTGTTAAGTCCTTGTTTCTATAGATTGTCTCTGTAAATTTCTGTCCTATGTCACTCTTGCATTCTTTCTTCTTTTATAGAACCCCCCCTTAATATTTCTTGTAGTGCCGGCTTGGTGGTCACATACTCTTAAACCTTGCCAGTCTTGGAAGCTCTTTATCTCTCCATCCATTTTGAACGTCAACCTTGCTGGATAAAGTATTCTTGGCTGCATATTCTTCTCATTTAGTACCTGAATATGTCTTGCCAGGCCTTCCTGGCTTGCCAGGTTTCTGTGGACAAGTCTGATGTTATTCTGAAGGACCTTCCTCTGTACCTAAGGAATCTCTTCCCCCAGCAACCCTCAGAAGCGCTTGTCTAAAATTATGGTTAACGAGTATCACAATTAAGTGGCTTGAGGTTTTTCTAGATTCGTTAATCTCGGTGGGTGTTCTTTCTACCTCTAGGACAGGAACGCTTGTTCTGTTCCCCAGATTGGGAAAGTTTTCATCCATAATTTGTTCAACTATATCTTCTAATCTTCTCTCTTTTTCCACCCCCTCAGGGATCCCAATAATTCTGACGTTGGAACGTTTGATGGCATCATTTATTTCCCTAATTTTGTTTTCATGGCTTCTAAGCTATTTGTTCCATGTTTCCTCCTGATCCTTTTTCTCTATCATTTTGTCCTCTAGATCCCTAATTCTATCTTCTCCCTTGGTTACCCTAGCTGTTAGAGTATTTAGATTAGAATGGACCTCATTGATAGCATTTTTAACCTCTGCCAGGTCAGCTCTCACTTCTGCCCTTAGAGATTCTATGTTGTCACTAATGGTTTTCTCCAATCTAGCCATTACCTGAATAATTGTTACCCCGAATTCCCTTTCTAACATACTATTTATGTCCATATCCAGTAGTTCTGATGGAGGGGGCACAGTCTCTGAATATTTCTTCTGTAGGGTGTTCCTCCTCCTAATCATTTTGGTGATAGGTGGTTGGGGGGGGTGTGGAGCTGAATATATATCAACGATGATCCAGGCAAGGTGTTCCCTGCAACATTTTGGAGCAATCAGAAGTCACCACTAAAAGGAAAGGAAAAAGAAAAAGAGAGAGAGAGAAGAGAAAACCCAGCCAGCCAGAATGAGCCCCAAAAGTAAGATTTATAAGGTATATAAGCAAAATGAACAAACAAAAAGACCGACAAAAGTAAATGACAGAAAAAAAAAAAGAACCCAGCGAAAATGAACCCCAAGGATAAGATTTATATAATACCAGAGCGAAAACAAATACACAGAAACACTGACAGAAGAAGATGGGAGGGTGGTTATAAATCCTTGATGTGGGCGAGGGAGGTTATTTTTTTTAAGGTTTTATTTATTTGACAGAGATCACAGGTAGGCAGAGAGGCAAGCAAGGTGGGGGGTAGGGAAGCAGGCTCCCTGCTGAGCAGAGAGCCAGATGTGGGGCTCGATCCCATAAGAGATTGTGACCTGAGCTGAAGGCAGAGGCTTAAACCACTGTGCCACCCAGTTGCCCCAAGGGAGGTTATTTTGATTCTTCCTGGGTGTATCTTGATATTTTTGTTAAAGGACTCAACTTTCCAGAGATAAAGGAGATTAAAACTGGTTTATATATAGGGGTAGTATTGATTAGGGAAAAATGATTACCTTGAAGCTTATATCTATATGTATATTTAAAAAATAGAAAAGAAAAAGAAAAACACAGGTATATGTATGAAAAAAGTTCAAGTTAAAAGGTTATGGAATATGTTGTATCAAACCTCTAGTTGTAATGGTAAGGGGGTTAAAAAATTAAAAAGAAAAAGAATAGTGAGAAAGAATTTTTTTTAAAGTTTTATCTATGAAATATACAGGTTTTAAAGCAATATCGGGAGTTCAATATATTGTTTTCCCCTGATGCTGGAGTTTTACAGTTTTGGGGGGGACCCTGTGGAGGTTGTCTTCTTGTTCTTTTGGCTTACTTTCTGGGGAAGGTGCCTGCCACATTGTTCTCCCATTAATCTTGCTTGGGTTGAGTCACCCTGCAGGTTATCAAGGGGCTGGACTCTGTGGAAACCAGTTTTTCAGGCTTTTGTTCTCTGGAGGTTTTTGTTCTTTGGTGGCTTCTTTTGGCTTTTCGGAGGTTTAGTGGAAAGCAAACTGCACCCAGACCTCCACCTCAGAGAGAAGCCTCAGTCTGCTCCCCTCTGTGAAGTCCAGAACACACAGACTCCCCCTCTGCAAACTCTGATGAACAACACAACCTCCCACAGTCGGCGCATGCCCCCAGCCACCATCTCAGTTGTCAACTGAGGTGCCCATTTGTCTCTGCACCCCTGTGCCACTAAAACCATGAGTGATATTGGTCCAGGGAGCCCGCTACGAGTGGCTGCCTTTGCCGGGACTGCTGTCTAGGATCCAGACCTCATGGTTCTGCAGGTCACAGAAGACTGCCATTGATGAGGGATCCCGACCAGAGATTGCGCTGGGTTTTCTCTGGCTCAGGCTGGAAGTGTCCAGATCCTTGGCCAGTGGCAGGAGGCTGGAGTCCTAAAGAATGCCGGTTGGCACGTACCCTAAGCTCTCTCAGGTGCGGGGGAGTGCGCTCACAGCCCGTGGTCACACAGAGCGGGCAGAGCACAGAAGGTTGTGGACCTAGTGAGTACTGGCTGACACCCACACCAGACTCTCATGTGTGGGCAGGAGTTCACCCATCCCAGTGGTGGTGGAAGCAACTGAAAGTCATGAGCAACTGAAAGCCATGAGCTCAGGGACCATGGGGGCTCTGCTGCCCTCTCCCTGGCATGGGTGGCCCCTGGCGGTGGTTATCCTGGGTCCGTGGGTTTAGGCCCATACCCATGACCACCTGATTCCACCCCTTAAGTTCTTTTGCTCTTTTTGGGTGCCTTCAACCAGACTCCAAGTTAATGCAGGTCCCCAAGCACAGGCCCTTCCATATTGGGGTATTACTCTCCAATGGGTCACTTCTTGTGGCTCCCTCCCCCTTCTGCTTATCCTGTGATATCAGTCTTAGCATTCCCACTCTACTTTACCTCTCCACTGATGTCTTCTGCCACCTGTAGACATCCAGAAGTCTATAATCTTACATCTCAGGCTGATTTCATGGGTATGTACAGTGTTCTGGTAGATATTTAGTTCACTTTAGAGGACCATTTGAAAAAGAGTCTCCTACTTCTCTGCCATCTTGCCCCTGCTCCTGGCTCTCTTATGTTTTGATGACCTTCAGAAAGGGGTTCTTCTCTGTTCTCCATGCCACCAGTTGTTCCTATCCTAACTATAACCATCCTTACTTGTCTAGACAATATCAACTTTGCTGCTTAAGTTTGTCAGATTCAATTGAATCATAAATAGAAAATACCTAGTAAGCATCGGCATTCTAAAGCCCATTATTCCTAATGTACCACTGGTATCCTTATGATACTCACCAATGGCTATTTCATTGTAATCTGCAGCCATTCACATAAAGGAGATTGAGTGCAATGGTGTTTCCAATAATTTTTAATAAGTATACCAGGCTTCTGATCCCTGTGTGGCTCAGTCTGTTAAGCGTCTGACTCTTGTTTTCAGCTCAGGTGATGTGAAGTGGAGCTCCAAAGCTGGGCTCCATGTCAGGTGTGGAACCTGCATAGGATTCTCTCCCCCCTCTCCCTCTGCACCTCTGCCCACTCCTCTAAAAAAGTTAAAAAAAAAAAAAGTAAAATAAAAAGTAAAAACCTGTAGAGATGTTTATATTCCCATATATAATGCAATAAAACCTCACCCAGTATCATTTAATAGAGAAGCCAAATTTTTTTCATATAATCATATGTAGTTGTCTGCAATGGACCAATTGAAATCCATTGATTTCAATTGAAGTAATATAGGATGAGGTTCCCCAGCCTGGTCACCTGTTTTATTGGTACATCCTTCCCTTATTTAAACCAAGCCCAGGAAAACAGTGTTTCTGTTTTCACAAATGTAAGCCAAATATATTCAATAACCATGCTATGATAATAATTCTGTTTCCAAAACAAAGGAAAAAAGAAAAGAAAAGATAAATTCACTCTATTTGGCTTCCAATCCAATCCAACTTTTTTGATTTGGAATCCTATTAATAGTGATTTTTTAAGGGGCCTGGTGAAACCAGAAATGTCTACCACTCTTTCTGTGCTGGGACACACTAAACTTTAGATCACAGAGACTGAGAGTTTTTCATGATGAACATCAATGAACAGGACTGGGGTTACAGGGAAGTATCTGAAGCACTTATTCTTCATCAGAAATGCTGTCTTGGCCGAAGGAAGTATAAAGAGGGAAATTCTTATCCACCCACCGGGTCCCTCTAAAATTTCATACCATCGGGTAGGGACAGGTATGCCAAGGGATCCCCTGAGGTGTGCTGCTGTCACAGAAACAAACAACAAAGCTCTAAATTCTTGAGCATATACATGGGAAAATGGGACAAAACTTAGTGCACCACTTCCTTAGATGTGTATCAGTGGTCTCTCTGTGCAGATGCATCTGCTTCCTGTTGTTTTTCTCCTGCCCCATATCTTTCTTCCTAACTGATTAGAGCATTTGACAGAGGTTGTAGGTTTCGTGTATTGGTGTTATGTTCTATGATCATGGCTCCTATCTAAAACTGCTTTAGCAAAATGTTTTCTATTTCTCTCTCTGATAACAACACCAAAGAATCAGTCTAACCTGATAAACAAAACCAATTCATTTCTTAGTTTGTTAGTCAATAGCAAACCAAAAAAGTCATTTTGGAAATTATTATTGCCAACCATGTTAAAACATTGAATTTTGTGCTGGAAGCAACAAGTTAATATCTTGTACCTTCTGGTTCTTATTTGCAGAATTGTGCTTATACTTAAGACACCTCCCTGAAAGTAAATTCAGTTGAAAATTCACAATATACAGTCTTCAGTTACCAGTTAATTTTTTAATTTTAATATCTTATTTATTTGTCAGATAGAGAGAAAGCACAAGTAGGCAGAGTGGCAGGCAGACAAAAGGGAGAAGCAGGGTCTCTGCTGAGGAGGGAGCTCAATGTGGGACTTGATTCCAGGATCCTGGGATCATGACCTGAGCCGAAGGCAACCACTTAACTGACTGAGCCACCCAAGTGCCCCACTTATAACTTTTAATTGTAAACTAAAATAAATGATTCATAGCTGGGTCTGCAAGATGCAAGATAAAGCTTTTTGAAACTCTCACATGAGCCAAGAAGCCTGGGAGTTCCATGAGTGCAGGAGTTCTGTGGATTCTGCTTCCTGTTCAATTTGCAGCAGCTAGAGAAGGTCAGTAGACATTGGTTCTCCCAGCTGCAAAAGAGTTAGTATGGATTTTTATGTATGTATGTATGTATTCTATTTCTTTATTTATTTTTATGTATTTTGAACTGGTACCCAAGGATGGGCAAGTAGCAAAGTCAAGAATCAGGAAAGTGCACCACAGAAGAGGTTGCAGAACCAGAAAGGGAAACAGGACAGAGAGGAATGCAGAGAGAGAGAAGAGCAATTGACGGCAGATGCTTCAGCTTGGACAGCACTGTGGGAGTGCTTGGCAGGGAGCAGCAAGACTCCTGGAATTCCTTCCCAGGGAACGAAAAAAAGGAGAGAGATGCACTTAGAAAGAGATCTACAGCCACCTTGCTCCCACGTGCAAGCCCAACATCCCTGATGGCAAGCAGCACAGTGGACCCCAGCTGAGCATGAGCTCTTGGGGTGGCGGGAGAGCAGCAGCCACAGCAGGAACCCAGATCTGGGTTGGAGAGATCTTTGGAGCATCCAAATGGATTGGATTCTGCTGTACTCAGGTGGAGTGTAACTGTTACACAGGGAAGAGGAGCTTAAAACTGCTATCAAATATGTATACCGCATCTTTCTCCATTCATCAATCCATAGACACCTGGACACTTTTCATACTCTGGCTATTGTGGACATTGCTGCTATATATATCGGGGTACATGTACCCCTTCAAATCACTATGTTCATATCCCTTGAATAAATACTAAGTAGTGTAATTACTGAGTCGTGGGTAGTTCTATTTTTAACTTTTTGAGGCACCTCCATACTGTTTCCCAGAGCAGCTGTACCAGTGTGCATTCCCACCAACAGTAAGAGTTTCCTTTGTCCACATCCTAGTCAACATGTGGGTCAGAATTTTAGCCATTCTGACCAGTGTGAAATGGTATCTCATTGCGGTTTTGATTTGTATTTCCCTGATGCTGAGTGATGAGGAGCTTTTTTTCATGAGTCTGTTGGCCATTTATTTATACATAATGGAATATTACTCAACCATCAAAATGACAAAAATGACATCTTGTCATTTGCAACCATGTGGAGGAAATTAGAGGGCATTGCACTAAGTGAAATTAGTCAGAGAAAGACAAATACCATATGATTTCACCCATATGTGGAGTTTAAGAAATAAATCAGATCAACAGTGGGAAAGGAAAGGAAAATAAAATAAGAGGAACTCAGAGAGGGAGGCAAGCCATAAGAGACTCTTAACTGTGGGGAACACATATTGAGGGTTGCTGGTGGGGAGATGGATAAGGGTATGGAGTAACCGGGTGATGGACATTAAGGAAGGCACTTGATGGAATGAGCCTTAGGTGTTATATGCAACGGATGAATCACTGAATTCTACCTATGAAATGAATAATTTAGTATATGTCAATTAAATTGAATTTAAATAAAACTTGAAAGCAAAACCATGCTATTAAGTTTTTTCTCAGATTTGAGGTACATTGGTGAGCTTGTAAGGCAGGTAGCACTTAACAGTGGAGTGTTAGCATGTTGCTGGACAATATTGCTCTGCATTGACAATGAGCTCTGAATCTCCTTTCTAGGAAAGGATATTGGTGGGGAGGTGAACTGGCGAGGACACAATGAAGGATAATTGTGGAACATCCTTAATTTTCACTTTAAGAAGCAACAAGTATATTTTGAAGTTCATGGGAAGAATCCAAAGGGAGCCCTACCACCTATGTATTTCTTTGCAATATCTGTGTAATTTGTAGTTTAAGTTAAACTTGTAATTCATCTTTTCTTTTGTTTAAAAAATGTGATTTGCATAAGTGATCTACTGTGTATCTTCATAGTTTCTTTTTTTTTTTTCTTAAAGATTTTATTATTTATTTGACAGAGAGAGATCACAAGCGGGCAGAGAAGCAAGCAGAGAGAGAGAGAGGAAGAAGCAGGCTCCCTGCAGAGGGGAAAGCCCGATGCGGGACTCGATCCCAGGACCCCGAGACCATGACCTGAGCCGAAGGCAGAGGCTTAACCACTGAGCCACCCAGGTGCCCTCTTCATAGTTTCCTAGACAAACCGTTAACAAATTGAGGTTTCAGTACATAAGGGAAATTAAAGCACAAAAAACAAACTGAATTAAATGATATGACCAGGAACTAATAAAATGGGATTGGAGACTACAGTAACCTATACTAAAATACCAGCCATGTGGATCAGAGAGCAATTGAGAGGGAGAGATTTGAAAGGGACATAGAGAGAGTTAGGTTTGGGGCTGAGTCTTGAGGAGTGGATATTGCAGAGACTGGCTGGGAGAAAGAAGAGACTGGGAATCGTGGGAGGAAGGAAGGACTCTTATGCCTCTAAAGGAATGATTATGATTTGTTTAGAGAAGGAAGATTATTTGCAGTGTCCAGATTGAAACATATAGTTGTACATACCATCCCACTAGGCCCTACCCTCCCCAAACTGGAAAACTTCATAATTCAGTGCAATTCCTCCTCTGGGAAGTCTTCCCTGGTTTTCAGCAACCAGTGTTCTTTTCTTTGACTTCCACTATTCCTGCTTCACAAAAGGAGCATGTGTAAAAGCAATTATTTTTGATGTAACCAACTTTACATTTTGCCAATTCCTTTTTACCCATTTACTTTTAAAAATGGAGATATAGGAGGAGACAAGATGGTGGGGAAGTAGGAGGAAGCACCCTTTCAACCTGTACCCTAAAGTGAGCTGATTACCTTCCAAAGAACTCCGATCACCCACGAAATCAGCCTGAGATCAGAATTATACACGTCTGGATCTCTACAGGAGCAGAAGATGCCAGTGGGCAGGTAAAGTGGAGTGGGAACATCGGACTGATATCAGAAGATAAACAAAAGGGGGAGGGAGCCACCAGAGGCGACCCACTGGAAAGTAATATCAGAGTGCCCTGCGTCTGGGGACCAGCATTAACTCGGAGTCTGGTAGAAAGCACTCAAAAAGAGCAAAGGATCACGGGGGGGGGGGGGGGGGGGGGGGCAGTTAGGGACAGAGGCTTAAGTCCCCAGACCCAGGACAGCCACCCCTGGTGCAGAGCCAAAGAGAGTGCGGCAGAGAAACAAGGTCTTGGTCCCTGAGCCACCAGCGTGCCTGAGAGCATGTGGGGTCCAGCTCCCATGAGGGGCTGGGAGGCTCACCAGCTGGCAGAAGCACAGCCTTTTTGCAGTCCCCACGCAAGTGCCATGCTGTGCTATCAGAGTCTGAGTCGCGCCCCGAGCCCTCCCCTGAGAGAGGTGCAAACAGGCGCCAGCCCTGTGCTCTCCTACCCAGAAAGACCAGGCACTCCCAGCCTGGGCCAGTGGGAAAATCTCAGTGTGTGATCGCTGCTTGGAACCTCTAATGCACTCTGGAGCTGCCCAGACAGCCGCCGCTGCCGTGGTTTTGGGTACAAGCAAAAAATCCTGCGTCCCAAGGGACCGCGACTCAGAACCTGCTCTGCCAGCAGCCAAGGGGGGATTTATTTGGTCTCTGCAGCCAGACTGAGGCTTCTCTCTGAGAGGGAGGTCAGGGTGCAGTTTGCTTTCCTCTAAACCTCCAAAAACCATCAAAAGCTGTCAAGGCGAGAGAGAAAAACAAAAGTGAACAAACATAAAAACCTCCAGACAACAAAAGCCTGAAAAAAACAGTTTCCTCAGAGCCCACCCCCTTGAGGGGGCACGTGGCAGGCCCCTCCCCCAGAAATCCAACCAGGAAAGAAAAAAAAAAAAAGACGACAAGAAAACAACCACACTACTTCAAAGGACAACTTTTATTTTTAATTCTTTCCCACTATTCTGGCTCATTTTTTTTATATAGATAATTTTTTAACCTATTTACCATCATAGTGAGATGTCCACTACATCAAATTCCATAATAACCTTCTAACCTGAACTTTTTGATATATACACCTGTGTTTTTCTTTTGAATTTCTATTTCTTAAATTTCTTTTTTTTAATTTTAGTTTAATTTAGTCTAGTTTATTCCTTTTTTATTTTTATTTTCTAATATTCATGGAGAGTTAAACTTCAAGTTAATCCCCTTTCCCCAATCAATGCTACCCCTATAGGTAAGCCAATTTTTAATCCCCCTTTATCTTAGGAAAGTTGAGTCCTTTAACAAAGATATCAAGATACATCCAGGAAGAATCAAAATAAACTTCCTCGCCCACACTGAGAATTTATAACCACTCTCCCATCTTTTTCTTCCACCAGTGTTTCTGTGTTTTTGTGTTTGTCCTGATAGTATATAAATCTTACACTTAGGGTACTTTGTGACGAGGTATTCCTTTATTTGCTTATATATATATATTATTTTTTTTCTCTTGTCATATACTTTTATCAGTCTTTTTGTTTGTCTGTTTTTGTTTGTATACTTCATAAATCTTACCTCGGGGCACATTTGGGCTGAACCTTCTCTTTTATCTTCCCTTTCTTTCCTGTCTCCCTCTCTCTCTCTTTTTTTCTTTTTCTTTTCTTTTTTCTCTCGTTTGGGTGGGAAATCCTGATTGCTCAGAAGCGTTCCAGGGTGCACCTTGACTGCACCATGGTCGATACATCCAGCTACATCCATTCAGCCATCTCTCACCAAAATGACTAGGAGGAGGAATGCACAACAGAAGAAAAATACAGAGGATGGGCCTTCTGCAACAGAGCTAATGGCTACCAACATAGACAATATGTCAGAAAGAGAATTCAGGCTAACAATTATCCAGGCAATAGCTAGGTTGGAGAAAGCCATGGATGACCAAACAGAATTGATTAGGGCTGAACTGAAAGCACCAGATATGATGTTCACAATGTTAGGGCAGAGATGAAAGTTACCAGGGCTGAGGTTCACAATGCTCTCAATGAGTTCCATTCTAATCTAAATTCTCTCAAAGGTAGGGTAACTGAGACAGAAGATAGAATTAGTGATCTGGAGGACAAACAGATAGAGAGAAAGGATCAGGAGAAAGCCTGGAACAAACAGCTTAGAAGCCACGAAAACAGAATCAGGGAAATAAATGATGCCATGAAACATTCCAACGTCAGAATTATTGGAATCCCTGAAGGGGAGGAGAAAGAAAGAAGTCTAGAAGACATAGTGGAACAAGTTCTTCATGAAAATTTTCCCAATCTCGCGAATGGAACCAGCGTTCATGTACTAGAGGCCAAACGGTCTCCACCCAAGATTATAGATTCCAGAAAAACATCAAGGCACCTGATAGTCAAATTGAGGAATCATAATTGTAGATATAATCTCTTGAAAGCCGCTAGGACAAAGACGCTCCTTACTTAGAGAGGAAAGCCCATCAGAATAACATCAGACCTGTCCACAGAGACCTGGGAAGCCAGAAAGGGCTTGCAAAATATATTCAAGGCACTAAATGAGAGGAACATGCAGCCAAGAATACTTTATCCAGCAAGACTGACATTCAAAATGGATGGAGAGATGAAGAGTTTCCAAGACCGGCAAGGCTTAAAAGACTATGCAACCACAAAGCCGACACTGCAGGAAATATTAAGGGGGGTTCTATAAAAGAGGAAAAATCCTAAGAATAGCCTTGAACAGAAATATAGAGACAATCTACAGAAATAAAGACTTCAAAGGTAATACGATGTCAATAAAAACGTATCTATCAATAATCACTCTCAATGTGAATGGCCTAAATGCGCCCATAAAACGACACAGGGTTGCAGATTGGATAAAACGACAGGACCCATCCATATGTTGTCTACAAGAGACCCATTTTGAACCTAAAGTTACACCCAGACTGAAAGTGAAGGGATGGAGAAGTATCTTTCATGCCAATGGGCCTCAAAAAAAGACTGGGGTAGTGATTCTCATATCAGATAAATTAGATTTTAAACTAAAGACTGTAGTCAGAGATACAGAAGGACACTACATAATTCTTAAAGGGACTATCCACCAAGATGATCTAACAATTGTAATTATCTATGCCCCCAATATGGGAGCAGCCAATTACATAAGAAAACTGTTAATCAAGATAAAGAGTCATATTGATATGAATACATTAATAGTAGGAGATCTTAACACGCCTCTCTCAGAAATAGACAGATCATCGAGGCAGAAAATCAATAAAGAAACAAAAGCATTGAATGACACATTGGACCAGATGGACCTCATAGATATATGCAGAACATTCCACCCTGAAACAACAGAATACTCATTCTTCTCAAGTGCACATGGAACTTTCTCAAGAAGAGACCACATACTGGGTCACAAATCAGGACTCAACTGATACCAAAAGCCTGAGATTATTCCCTGCATATTCTCAGATCACAATGCTTTGAAACTGGAGCTCAATCACAAGGAAAAGTTCGGAAGGAACTCAAACACCTGGAAGCTAAAGACCACCTTGCTTAAGAATGCTTGGATCAACCAGGAGATCAAAGAAAAACTGACAAAATTCATGGAAACCAATGAGAATGAAGACACTTCGGTCCAAAACCTATGGGATACAGCAAAGGCGGTCCAAAGGGGGAAATACATAGCCATCCAAGCCTCCCTCAAAAGAATTGAAAAATCCAGAACACAGCAGCTGTCTCTACACCTTAAAGAACTGGAGAATCAACAACAAATCAAACCAACTCCACACATAAGAAGGGAAATAATCAAGATTAGAGCTGAGATCAATGAGGTAGAAACCAGAGATACAGTAGAACATATCAATGAAACTAGAAGCTGGTTTTTTGAAAGAATCAATAAGATCAATAAACCATTGGCCACATTAATCCAAAAGAAAAGAGAGAAAGCTCAAATTCATAAAATTATGAATGAAAAGGGAGAGATCACAACTAACACCAAGGAAGTAGAAACAATCATCAGAAGTTATTATCAACAGTTATATGCCAATAAGCTAAGCAACCTAGATGAAATGGATGCATTCCTGGAAAACTATAAACTCCCAAAATTGAACCAGGAAGAAATCGACAACCTGAATAGACCGATATCTAGTAACAAGATTGAAGCAGTGATCAAAAACCTCCCAAAAAAACAAGAGCCCAGGACCTGATGGATTCCCTGGGGAATTCTACCAAACGTTCAAAGAAGAAATAACACCTATTCTCCCGAAGCTGTTTCAAAAAACTGAAGCAGAAGGAAAACTTCCAGACTCTTTCTATGAAGCCAGCATTACCCTGATCCCCAAACCAGGCAAAGACCCTACCAAAAAGGAGAATTTCAGACCAATATCACTGATGAATATGGATGCTAAGATTCTCAACAAGATCCTAGCAAACAGGATCCAACAGCACATTAAAAAGATTATCCACCATGACCAGGTGGGATTCATTCATGGACTACAAGGATGGTTCAACATTCGGAAATCAATCAATGTGATAGAACAAATTAGTAAGAAAAGAGAAAACCATATGGTCCTCTCAATTGATGCAGAAAAAGCATTTGACAAAATCCAGCATCCGTTCCTGATTAAAACGCTTCAAAGTATAGGGATAGAGGGAACATTCCTGAACCTCACAAAATCTATCTATGAAAGACCCACAGCAATTATCATCCTCAATGGGAAAAAGCTTGCAGCCTTCCCATTGAGATCGGGAACACGACAAGGATGCCCACTCTCACCACTCTTGTTCAACATAGTATTAGAAGTCCTAGCAACAGCAATCAGACAACAAAGAGAAATAAAAGTATCCAAATTGGCAAGGAAGAAGTCAAACTCTCTCTCTTCGCAGATGACATGATTCTTTATATGCGAAACCCAAACTACTAGAACTCATACAGCAATTCAGTAACGTGGCAGGATACAAAGTCAATGTACAGAAATCAGTGGCTTTCTTGTACACTAACAATGAAAATACAGAAAGGGAAATTAGAAAATCGATTCCATTTACCATAGCACCAAGAACCATAAGATACCTGGGAATAAACCTAACCAAAGAGGTAAAGGATCTGTACTCGAGGAACTACAGAACACTCATGAAAGAAATTGAAGAAGACACAAAAAGATGGAAGACCATTCCATGCTCTTGGATCAGAAGAATAAACATTGTTAAAATGCCTATACTGCCTAGAGCAATCTATACTTTTAATGCCATTCCGATCAAAATTCCACTGGTATTTTTCAAAGAGCTGGAGCAAGTAATCCAAAAATTTGTATGGAATCAGAAGAGACCCCCCGAATCGCTAAGGAAATGTTGAAAAACAAAAATAAAACTGGAAGCATCACGTTACCTGATTTCAAGCTTTACTACAAAGCTGTGATCACCAAGACAGCATGGTACTGGCATAAAAACAGACACATAGACCAGTAGAACAGAGTAGAGAGCCCAGATATGGACCCTCACCTCTATGGTCAGTTAATCTTCGACAAAACAGGAAAAATTATACAGTGGAAAAAAGACAGTCTCTTCAATAAATGATGCTGGGAAAACTGGACAGCTATATGTAGAAGAATGAAACTCGACCATTCTCTTACACCGTACCCAAAGATAAACTCAAAATGGATAAAAGACCTCAATGTGAGACAGGAATTCATCAGAATCCTAGAGGAGAATACAGGCAGTAACCTCGTCGATATCAGCAATAGCAATTTATTTCAAGATATGTCTCCAAAGACAAAGGAAACAAAAGCAAAAATAAACTTTTGGGACTTCATCAAAATCAAAAGCTTCTGCACAGCAAAGGAAAGAGGCAACAAAACAAAGAGGCAGCCCACGGAATGGGAGAAAATATTTGCAAATGACAGTACAGACAAAAGGTTGATATCCAGGATCTATAAAGAACTCCTCAAACTCAACACACACAAAACAGATAATCATTCTGCCCATCAAAAAATGGGCAGAAGATATGAACAGACACTTCTACAATGAAGACATACAAATGGCTATCAGACACATGAAAAATGTTCATCATCACCAGCCATCAGGGAGATTCAAATTAAAACCACATTGAGATACCACATTGAGATACACCACTTAGAATACCAAAATTAGCAAGACAGGAAACCACATGTGTTGGAGGGGATGTGGAGAAAGGGGAACCCTCTTACACTGTTGGTGGGAATGCAAGTTAGTGCAGCCACTTTGGAGAACAGTGTGGAGATTCCTCAAGAAATTAAAAATAGAGCTTCCCTATGACCCTGCAATTGCACTACTGGCTATTTACCCCCAAAGATACAGATGTAGTGAAAAGAAGGGCCGTCTGTACCCCAATGTTTATAACAGCAATGGCCACAGTCACCAAACTGTGGAAAGAACCAAGATGCCCTTCAACGGACGAATGGATAAGGAAGATGTGGTCCATATATGCTATGGAGTATTATGCCTCCATCAGAAAGGATGAATACCCAACTTTTGTAGCAACATGGATGGGACTGGAAGAGATTATGCTGAGTGAAATAAGTCAAGCAGAGAGAGTCAATTATCATATGGTTTCACTTATTTGTGAAGCATAACAAATAGCATGGAGGACAAGGGGAGTTAGAGAGGAGAAGGGAGTTGAGGGAAATTGGAAGGGGAGGTGAACCATGAGAGACTATGGACTCTGAAAAACAATCTGAGGGTTTTGAAGGGGCGAGGGGTGGGAGGTTGGGGGAACCAGGTGGTGGGTATTGGAGAGGGCACGGATTGCATAGAGCACTGGGTGTGGTGCAAAAACAATGAATACTGTTATGCTGAAAATAAATTTTAAAAATTTAAAAAAATAAAAAAATTTTTAAATGGAGATATAATTGATATGTCACATTCTATTATTATCAGGTATACAACTGAGTGATCTATGTATAAATTGTGATATATTCACCACATAATTCTGGTTCACCTCTCTCCCCACAGTTACATGTTTCTTTGTGAAAACAACTCTGTAGAACTTTTGTCATAGCAAAGTTCAAATGTACAATGTAATATGACTAACTATAGTCACCGTTAACTTCAGTCCTTATAAAACCAGTTTTACCCATTTTTCACAGCTTAGCTTCTGTCTTTAAGTCACATATGATTGTTAAGTTCAGAAGAAGGTCCTTCACTGTTCATTCAGAATATTTTTGTCCCATGTTCATAGCTTTTACCTTCAATAACAATATCCCACTGGTGCCTGGCATGGTCCTTGACAGTTGGTGAGGTGCATCCTTAGCAGGTGCTGTGAAGACTGAGTCTCTGTGGGAGCAGGCAGCTGCTGAGTAGAGGCATGGGGTGATCAAAGCTCAGGCAGAAAGAACCCTCTGATTGTGAAGGAGGTTTTGCTGTTCGAAAACCCTGGAATTCTTACTGTGAAAAATGAGGAGACCTGAGAGCCACTGCTGGAGATGCTGTGAGTCTGAACAAGAAATCAGAAGGAGCCTGCGCTCTCTGGAAGAGTTTATTCTACACTGATAATTAATCCATGTTGTGCTTTCACATTTTGGGAATTATGAAGCCAGTAAAGTAAGACTATGCTCATTCATTCCATAAACTTTTATTTAAAAGTGTCTCATTTGGCTGAGGATGTGCTAGGCTGTGGGATGTAAGGGATAGGATGAGGATCCCAATGCTGGTTCTGCCCACAGGAGCCTCACAACCAGGGAAACAGATTCAAATTTGAGGCTTGTCTGTATCGCATTAGAGAAGATGCACTGTTTTATTTATGTATGTTTTCACATCACATCTTTGAATACCTGTGCCATGACAGGTGTTGGCACTGGGTGCTCTGTCCTTTTAGTGTGGGAAAATGTCCGGAACAAGTCTGGGAGGGGACAGTGTGTGCTGCTGAGTGGGCCTCCAGATGCTACAAGAAAAGCAAGATAATATCAGTGCCTATGCTGACAAGGGAGGACTGTGCTTCTAAATCTTAGATGAAGTGAGAATATCTTAGTCAAGCCCATAATTGAGGAGTAATTTTGTTCCACTCCATGGGTGGTACCTGTGGAGGGTCTCACAGTTCGGGGCTGACTTACCACTGGCTTACCCTTATGCAGGTCTAGTCATTGTCAGCTAGACTACAGAGTACTCCTCCAAACACCTGGTGGTACAGAGAGAAGAAACGCCAGGTTCAATCAACCCCTTGTAGAGATGACTGATGTCTTCAGTGTTGTGTTATTTCCCCATTGTTTATATGACCACTGTTGGCTAATGGCCAAAGAGGAAAGAAAATTTGTTTGGAAATTGAAAAGAACCTCTGTTCTCCTGATGTAAGTTTTCACTGAGGATTATATCATAAGTGAAGGAACCAATTCACCAATGTGTATGTTCATCTTCATAAGCATTAAAAACTTCTCCAAATATTCTCCAGACTAAGTTGCTAAAAATGTCAGTCAACAACAACAAGAAGTAGTAAAAAAATCCTTTTGAGATTTTAATACACTTTCCATCTGTACATTATTGTCAGGGTTATACTCCAGAGTATAAAAAGAACTTATGCAACTCAACACCCAAAAAATCAAATAATTAATCCCATCAAAAGTTGAGCTGAATACATCAATAGACATTTTCCATTAAAAGACATCCAGATGGCCAACACACACATAAAAAGTCCCTCAACATCACTCATCATCAGGGAAATGCAAGTCAAGACCAAGAAGAGATACCACACACACTGGTCAGAAGAGCTAAAATAAATAATACAGGAAAAATTCAATGTTGGTGAGGATGCAGAGGATACACTTTTGGTGGGATTGCAAACTAGTGCAGCCTCTTTGGAAAACAGTATGGAAGTACCTCAAAAAGTTGGTAATAGAACTACCTTAGAACCCATAATCACACTATGGTGTATTAATTCCTAAAATACAAAAACACTAAATGAAAGGTTTAAAGGCACCCCAAAGCTGGTAGCAGCATTATTTGCAATCACCAAATGATGGAAGCAGCTCACATATCCATCAACAGATGAATGGATAAAGAATGGATACTACATATCACAATGGAATATTATTCAGCCATCAGGATGAATGAAATCTGGCCATATGCTATGACACAGATGGAGTTAGAGAGGAGTATGAGAAGCCAAATAAGTCAGAGAATGACAAATATCCTGTGATTTCACTCATATGTGGAATATATGATACACAACAAACAAGCAAAGGAAAAGAGAGAGAGAGAGAAACCAAGAAACAAACTGAACTAGAGAAAAACAGATGGTTCACAGAGGGCAGCTGGATGGGGGATAGGAGAAAGAGACAAAGGGATAAAAAGCACACTTATGATGAGCAATGAGTAAGCTACAGAGCAGTTGAGTAACTTTACTGTCCCCCTGAAAGTAATGTAACACTGTATGTTACAATTAACACTGTATGTTAACTCTATTTCAGCAAATAAACAGGAAAGAAAGCATTCTGGTTGACATTTCAAGGCAGGGAAACCCCTGTCACAAAGGGAGCCCATTACACAGGTCGGTGTCACTGCTTCCCTTTTGTTTTCAAAGGTCGGACTAAGTATAATGAAAACATTCAGAGGTTTCATGCAGCTGTATTTACATCTAGAAAACCTTCAGATTAGAAACCAATAAGAAAAGTGAGTTCAAAATCAGTTTGATTTCACCCTCTATCTGTTCCTAAAACTTGTACTCCAACCCACAAGCGAAAGGTGCCTGTTTGTGTTAGGGATGCTGAGCACACTGGGATACTATTGAAGCTTGCACCTGGTAGTTTTCAAGGGTCAGTTAATGTAGGACCCAGGAGGGTACTGGAGCAGACAATGTGGTCTATGTTAAAGCTAGGAGAGCATCTTAGAACTGTGAGACAGTTTGGAATGCATGTTTGGAAGGCCTGTGTGATGGATGGATGCCTTGGGGACATTGAGTTAGTTGTTGTCAGGCCTAACACTAAATCAGAAATCCAGTGGTTAAAATGTATGTGCAGTGTTAAGGTGGTGGAGGAGCAGAATGGCCCTAAGTTTATCTGTCCTTTGAATACGGCTAGAATGTTATCAATTCATTATGAACACTTGAGAAATTTACTGCAAGTCTGCATGTAGAAAAGCCACCAATTTGGAATGCAGGAGGTGGGGTTTCTTAAATCCATTGTGATATAGCTGAGGATATGGTGGAGGGGGTTGCTGCTTGAGGAGATGACCACCAAGTATTACAAGTAGTGGAGCACAAAATTAGAACTTTTAGAAGTGTGCTACATGAGGGATGTTCCCAACTTAAAGGTGCTTAGGTGGTAAAACAAGGCAGAATCCCAGATGTGACAGCATGGTCTGAGGATCCCAGAGGTCACAAGAAAAACAGTAGTGCTTTGGTGCACCTGAGTTCCCAAGCATAAGGGGGAAGGTGGTTGAACCAATGAGTGTAGATGCTTGTTTTCTGCTCTGTGTTCCATAAACAGCAAACCACTGCACAGTGGTCCAATCGATTTCCTGTTAGGGGCTTTGCAAAAGGCAGAAGCATGGGGAGACCTCCCACCTTCCCCTGGGAAGAACAGAGCAGGTCTGCACAGAGTCTGTCAAATTTGGACTTTTGAAATTCAACTTTGTGCCTCAGATAAAAAAGCTCGCACAAAGGCAGGGTTGAATACAGTTCACAGGAAGACAAGAAGGATTAATTTATTTTCTGATAGGGCTCACTGAAAAGTGGGAACATGAGTTTTTAGCTCCGGGACTAGAGAAGGGGTGTGCCACCATATCCGTGCTGCCCAACAGATCTGAAAGCCTCTACGGAGCAAAACAGCACCACCTCCTGGAGGCTGGAGCTGCTTACACCCACGCCTGCCTCCTTGTGCACAGGAAGAGCTGTTTCCCTATGACAAGTCCACCCAATAATTAGCTCAACAGAACAATTCAGGACGGAAAGCCAGCACAAACAGTTCACGCACAATAGATTTACTGGTTATTCAGGGCTGCAAAGTTTCATCTCTCGGGGAACACATCATATAGCATACTTTCCAATTTTATTCTTTAGCTTTGTTTTATTTTCCAGTTATTTTCTTATTTTTCAATTTTTAATTCTTTTTTATGTTTATATATAATTTATATGTACATATATTCTATTTCTTTCATTGAATTGTTTTATATTTATACATTTTTCTTTCTTATTTTGAAATATAGTTGTTTTATTTTTTTATTTTTTGAATATCATTGTTTTTAACTAACAATCCAAAACACATCCAGTATCTAGTTTTGTTTTGTTTTGGTTTGGTTTGTTTTATTGATTTGGTTTTCCTTTTTTGTTGTTGTTTTTCTCTGCTGTCATTGATGTTATTGCTGTTTTTTTGTCTTTCTTGTCCCAAAATGAGGAGATGGAGAAATTAACCCCCAAAAAAGGAAAAGGAAGTAATACTCACTACTGGGAATTTAGTCAATACAGATGTAACTATGATGTCTGAACTAGAATTGAAAACAAGTATTCTAAAGATACTAGCTGGGCTTGAAACAAGCATAGAAGGCACTAGAGAATCCCTTACTGTAGACATAAAAGAACTAAAATCTACTCAGGCTAACATTAAAACACTTCTACTGGCCCCTGGGCCATTAAAGCCTCTGTGCTGTGGGAGAAAAAAAAAAACACTTCTACTGAGATGCAGTCCAAGGGGAGGTTATACAAAGTGGATGAATGAAGCAGAACAAATCAGTGATGCAGAAGATAAAATGATGGAACATAAAAGAACTAAAAAGAAGAAAGAAAAGTAATGAAAGAAAGAAAGAAAATGATCATGAAGGGAGACTCAAAAACTCTGCAAATCCATAAAATAAAATGTTATCCATATTAGAAGGGTCCCAGGAGATGAGGACTAGGAGAAAGGGGCAGAAGGTTTATGCAAACCAATTTTAGCTGAGAACTTCCCTAATCTGGGGAAAGAGATGGGAATTCAAGTCCAGGAGGCACAGAGAACACCCTCAAAATCAATAAATATAGGTCAACAGCTCAACATATAATACCAAATCTTGCAAATTTCAAAGATAAAGTGAAAATCCTGAAAGAATCTCAGAACAACAGGTCCTTCACCTACAAGAGGAGACACATGAGGCTGGCAGCAGACCTGTCCACAGAGACCTAGCAGACAAGAGGCCTAGAGACAAGAAAGGACTGGTAATGATATATTCATGTCCTAAATGGGAAAAATATATAGCCAAGATCAGTGTATCCAACAAGTCTGTCATTCAGAACAGAAAGGGAGATCAAGAGATTCCAGGACAAATGAAACAAATGAATTCGTGAACACTAAACCAACTCTCCAAGAAATATTACAGGGGATCCTTTGAGTGGAAAGAGATGCTCAAGGTTACAAACCAAAAAGGACCACAGACAATCTATAGAAACAGTGACTTTACAAGTAATACAATAGCACTCACTTTCTATCTCTCAATATTATTCTGAATGTAAATGGAAGAAATGCTCCAATCAAACATAGGGCATCAGAATGAATAAAAGCAAGACCCTCAATATGCTGTCTATAAGAGAACCATTTTAGACCCAAAGACACCTCCACATTGAACAGGAGGGGTAGAGAACAACTTATCATGGTAGTGGACATCCAATGAAGGCTAGAGTAGCCATCCTTATATTATACATGCTAGAGTGGAAACCAAAGACTGTCATGAGAGATAAAGGACACTATATCATAATAAAGGGTTTTATGCAACAAGAAGATCTAACAATTTAAATATTGATGCCCCTAATTTTGGAGCAGCAAAATATATAAACTAATTAATAACAAAATGAAAGAAACACTTTGATAATAATACAGTAATAGTAGGGAACTTTAACAAAACATTCACAGCAAGGGGATACATCATATAAGCAGATCCCCAAAGAAATAAGCACTTTATTTTTTTTAAGATATTATTCATTTATTTGACAGACAGATCACAAGTAGGCAGAGAGGCAGGCAGAGATAGAGAGAGGAGGAAGCAGGCTCCCTGGTGAGCAGAGAGCCCGATGTGGGGCTTGATCCCAGGACCCTGAGATCATGACCCGAGCCGAAGGCAGAGGCCTAACCCACTGAGCCACCCAGGCGCCCCAGAAATAAGCACTTTAAATGACACATTGGACCAGATGGACTTAACAGATATTTTTCAGAGCATTTCATCCTAAAGCAACAAGATACACATTCTTCTCCAGTACACATCAAACATTCTCCAGAATAGATTACATCCTTGGTCACAAATCAGGTCTCAACCAGTAAAAAAAAAAAAAAAAAAAAAAAGACTGAGATCATACCATGCATATTTCAGACCACAATTCTTAAAAACTTGAAGTAAACCACAATGAAACATTTAGAAGGACCACAAACACATGGAGGTTAATAAACACCTACTAAAGAATAAATGGGTTAAGGAGGAAATTAAAGAATATTAAAAATACAGTAGCAAATGAAAAGGAAAACACAATACTCCAAAAGCTTTGGGCTGCAGCAAAAGTGGTCCTAGGAGGAAAGTGTAAAGCAGTACAGGTAGTCCTCAAAACAACAACAACAAAACAAACAAACAAACAAAAACCACAAGAAAAACCTGAAATACAAAACACAACTTAAAGGAACCAGAAAAAAAAAAAAAAAAAACCAGCAAAAAAAAAAGCCAAAATTCAGCAGGGGAACAGAAATAATAAAGATTAGTGCAGAAATCAATGTCAGTATAGAAATTAAAAAAAAAAACAATAGGACAGACCAATGATACCAAGAGCTGGTACTTTGACAGAATTAATAAGATTGAGAAACCCCTAGTCAGACTTAGCAAAAACAAAATAGAATGAACTCAAAATCATGAAGGAAAGAGGAACGATCACAACAAACACCACAGAAATACAATTATAAGAGAGTATTGTGTGCAATTATATGCCAACAAACTGGGCAGTCTGGAAGAAACAGACAAATTCCTAGAACCATAGAAACTACCAAAACTGAATCAAGAAGAAATAGAAAAACTGAACAGATCCATAACCAGCAAGGAAATTTAAGCCATCATCAAAAATCTCAACAAACAAGATCCCAGGGCCAGATGGCTTCCCAGGGGAATTCAACCAAACATTTAAATAAGTCTGAATGGTTCCAGAAACCATTCCATGCTGATGGATTGGAAGAACAAGTATTAAGTGTCTATATTACCTAATTCTGAAAATGTTCAAAAAATACAAATGGATGGAGAACTTCTGAACTCATTCTATGAGGTCAGCATTATCTTTATCATCAAACCCACAAAGACCCCACAAAAAAGGAGAATTATAGGCCAGTATTCTGACGAATGTGGTTGCAAAAGTTGTCACCAAGATACTAGCCAATAGGATCCAACAGTACATTAAGAGGATTGTTCACCACGACCAAGTGGGCTGCAGGAATGGTTCATCATCTACAAATCCATCAATGTGATACACCATATTAATATAAAAAAGGACAAGAACCATATGTTCCTCTCAATAGATGCAGAAAAAACAGGTGACAAAATACTGCATCTTTTTCTTGAAAAGATCCTTTAACCATGTAAGGATAGAAGGAGCATACTTCAATATCCTAAAAGCCACATGCTAAAGACCAAGAATATCATCCTCAGGGGGAAAAAAAGTTTTTCTCATAAGATCAGGAATATGACAAGGATGTCCAATCTTAGTGCTGTTGTTCAACATTGTATTGGAAGTCCTAGCCTCAGCAGACCACAAAAAGAAATAAAAGGCATCCAAAATCCCAAAGAAGAAATTAAACTTTCCCTCTTCATAGATGACATGATACTGTTTTAGAAAACCCAAAAGACCACCAAAAGTTGTTAGACCTGATAAAGGAATCCAACAAAGTCATAGGATATAAAATCAATGTGCAGAAGTCAGTTGTAGTTCTATACACTAACAATGAAGCAGCAAAAGGAGGTATCAAGAAATCAATTCCATTTACATTTATCCCAAAAAGTACAAGATACTGAGGCATAAATCTACTCAAGGAGTTTAAGGGTTTTATTCTGAAAACTGTAGAACATTCATGAAGAATGAGAAAGACACAAAGAGACAGAAAACCATTCCATGCTGATGGATTGGAAGAACAAATATTAAGTGTCTATATTACCCAAAGCATTCTAGGCATTCAATGCAACCACCATTAGCAGTTTTCACAGAGCTGGAAGAAATAATCCTAAAATGTGTATGGAACCCAAAGACTCCACATACTCAGGAGAATGTTGAAAAAGAAAACCAAACTGGAGCTGTCACAGTTCTGGACTTGAAGGTGTATTATAGAGCTGTAATCATTGAGATGGTACATTCTCACACAAAAACATAGATCCACGGAACAAAATAGAGAATTCAGCAATGGACCCTAAACTCTGTGGTCAACCAATGTTCCACAAAGCAGGAAAGAACATCCAATGGAAAAAGACAGTCTCTTCAATAATGGTTTTGGGAGAATTGGATAGCCACGAGCAAAAGAATGCAACTGGATCATTCTCATACACCATATGCAAAATAAATTCAAAATGGATGAAAGACCTCAATGTGAGAATGGAAGCCATCAAAATCCTAGAGAACACAGGCAACAACTTTGAGCTCACCCACAACAACTTCTTGCTAGACATGTCTCCAAAAACAAGGGAAACAAAAGCAAAAACTAGCTATTGGAACATCATCAGATAAAAAGCTTTTGCACAGCCAAGGAAACAGTCAACATAACTGAAAGGCAACCAACAGAATGGGAGAAGATATTTGCAAATGACTAACCAGATAAAGGGCTACTATTCAAAAATCTATAAAGAACTTACCAAACTCAGGACTACACACACACACACAAATAGTCCTGTCAAGAAATGGGCAGTAGACATGAACAGATCTTTTTCCAGGGAAATGAGTCAAATGGATAATAGACACATGAAAAAATGTTCTATATCAATTATCATGAAGAAAATCCAAATCAAAACCTCAGGGAGGTATCACTTCAAACCCATCAGCGTGGCTAAGGTTAACAAGTCAGGAAACAACAGATGTTGGTGTCGATACAGAGAAGGGGAAGCTCTCTTATCCTATTGGTGGGAATGCAAACTGGTGCAGCCACTCGAATACAGTATAGAGGTTCTTCAGAATGTTAAAGACAGAACTACCCTACAACCCAGCAATTACACTACTGGGTAAAAAAATATAATTATTCGACTAGACACCTGCACTCCAATGTTTATAGCAGCAATGTCCATGGTTACCAAAATATTCAAAGAGCCTAGGTGTTGATTGAGAGATGATGAATAAATAAAAGGTGGCTATGTATGATAGGTGTAATGGTCAACTGGTGAATCACTAAATGTTACTCCTGAAATTAATAATACATTATGTGTTAACTAACTTGAATTTAGATTTAAAAAAATAAATAGAAAGGAATAAAACAAGAGGAATCAGTATTTTCCATGTGAAGATGTGATGCTGGTGGAGGAATTGATCAATAGAAAAGAAGAAAGAAAAAAAAAAGGAAGAAGAAAGGATCCCGAACTATACCTATGCCACTATAATTCATTGATTTTTGACAAATATGAAATACACTTAGTGAGGATAATCTTTTCAACAAAATGTGTCAGAGTCATTGGACATGCATTGGCATAGAAACCAAACAAAACCAAACAAAAATACCTACACCTCAACATCACCCCTTATATAAATGTGAACACAATTTATGACAGCTTTGATTCAAAGTAAAACATAAAAGTATAAAACTTTTTACAAAAGAAGCACAGAAGATCTTCAGGACCTAGGGATTGGTGTCTTCTTAACCATAAAATCAAAGCACAATGGATGAAAGAAAACACTTGATATACAGTAGTTTACTGAAATGTAAGATTTTACTCTACTAAGAAGTTTTGTCCCTATTAAGAACATGAAAAGACAAGCTATAGACTGGAAGAACCTATTTGTCAACCACATATCTGACAAAGAACTTCTACCTAGAATAAGGAAAGAAAAACAGGGAAAAAACAAACTATCCAAAAAGAACATGGATAGAAATACATGAAGACACATTACATGAAAGAGATTGAGTAGATGGCAAATGTGTATAAGAGGAAAATGTTCAGTGTTGCTAGTGATGAGGAAAATGCTAATGAAAACCCGAGATTTATCACTACCACCCACCTATTAGGAAAGCTAGTTAAACACAGTAAAAACATTGAATGTTGGAAAGAGGCAGCTCTCCTATATGGCTGGTGGGACTATAAATGGAACAGCCACTATGGTTGGTTGTTCTGTTCAGTTTGATAGGTTCTACAAAAGTGAAACATAAACCCTGCAAACTAGTGTTAGGGTCCGTGATCAAAGGAACGGGACTGATATAAAGCGAAAATCAAACAAAGCTTTATTTCACGCCAAGCATCAAAAATCAAACTGACCGGTCAGGGCTGTCTCTTACGAAAAGGTGACAATGATGACCCCGGCAAGTCCGCTCCCAACATGGCTGCTCTGGACGAGGCCTTTCTGCAGATGAGGCCACTCTGGATGAGGCCACTCCCAGGACAAGTCCGCAGCTGATGAGGTCGCTCCTCAGACAGGGCTGCTCCCCGGACAAGGCTGCTCCCTGGACAGGGGCTGCTCTGGCGTCAGGGCCACTGGTGGCTCGGAGCTGCTGGCGTGCTGGGACTGCTGGCGTTGGGGCCACTGGCGTCTCAGGGCTGCTGGCGTGCTGGGACCGCTGGCATCGGGACCACTGGCGGCTCAGGGCCACTGGCGTCGGGACTGCTGGCATCGGGCCGCTGGTGTCGGGACCGCTGGTGGCTCGGGGCTGTTGGCGTGCTGGGACCGCTGGCAGCTCTTCTAGCTCTGACAAGAGCTGTTACAGCTCCTACAGCTCTTACAAGAGCCATTACAGCTCCCTTTCTTCTGCTCCCGCCGACTCCTTCTGCTCCCGCCAACTCTCCTTCTTCTGCACCTTATTCCTCTGACATCTCTCCTTCTCCCTCCTCGCCAGCCTCGCAGACCAACCTTTATGGGGGTAGTTGAGCCCCGCCCCTACACAGGTAGCCAATTGAATCCCAATTTACCCAGTGGATATACCCACGCCCCATGGATTGGACGTCTCCAGCTGGCCTGCCCCGCCCCTACTTCCGGGGTCCACATAAGATAGTTCCTCTGGGAGGGGCAGGCCCTTACATTCCCCCCTTTTCTTTGGAGATTAGTCAAATCCTTGACTTTTCAGCTAGTTCTAACATTTTATCGCTCCAATTTTCTTTAGTACAGCAACAATAAACTTACAGTTTTTTTAGTCTTAGTTTTAGTCCATGGTCAGCGGAGTCTGTCAGCTGCAGCTTCCATCTCTGGGGGCTTCCCTACTCTCGGCTCATTTAACTTGACCCGCATGAACCCAGGCCCTAATGCCTTCTACTTTTACTGCCATGGGGGTCGTTAGGATAACAGTAGACGGTCCCTTCCAGTGAGGCTCCAAGTTCCCCACTTGATAGTGACGTATCCAAACCAAGTCCCCAGGTTGGTAAGGATGTGGTTCCACCACCATCTCCGTCCCAGTGTGGGCAGTTCGGATCCCTGTGAGGGCTTTTTTTAAGACAGACTGTAATGCCTGCAGTGACTGAAGTACAGACTGATCAGTCATTTCTGCTAGGACAACCTCCTGTAGCTGAGAACAAAGTGGGGGTGGTCTCCCAAACATTATTTCAAATGGGGTCACCTTGTTTAAATAGGGTGTACATCGGGCCCTGAGGAGGGCAAAGGAAGGAGATCTACCCATCCACTGCCAGTCTCCAGAATTAGTTTTATCAAAGTCTCTTTAAGAGTCCGGTTCATTCTCTCTACTTGCCCAGAACTCCAGGGCCGATAGGCACAATGTAGTTTCCAATTTGTGCCCACAGCCTTGGCCAATGCCTGTGAGACTGAACTCACAAATGCAGGGCCATTGTCTGACCCGATAGCAAGAGGCAGCCCAAACCTAGGAATTATCTCTTCTAATAGCTTTTTGGCTACCACTCCTGCTGTCTCATGTTTGGCAGAAAAAGCCTCTACCCAGCCTAAAAAGGTATCCACAAAAACCAACATATACTTGTGCCCATATTTTCTGGGTTTCATTTCCATAAAATCTATTTCCCAATAAATTCCTGGTTCCTTACCTCTTTCTCTTTTCCCTCTTCCCATCTTAGTTCTTCCCACATTAACTGCCTGGCATTGAGCACATCTATCAACTACATCCTGAACTATACGCCCTAATTTAGAAACCTGGAACTGCTTGCCTATAAGCTTCTTGAGTTTGTGTGTCCCCAAATGAGTACCCTGATGTATCCGGCCTACTAACTTCTTACCTAGTCTTCGAGGAAGAATTATTTTTCCTGTTTTAGTCTTAGCCCAGTCTCCTTCATAGTCCAATTTAACCCATTTCTGCAAATACTTTAAATCTTCTTCTGAATAGTTCGGTTTTTCTGGTAGGGCTGGAGCCGGGAGTGTAACCAATTCTTGCACTGTTTCTCGAGCTGCTTGCTTTGCAGCTTGATCTGCTAAGTGGTTTCCTTTTGAAATCAGATCAGTCCCCTTTTGGTGTCCTGGGCAATGCATAACAGCCACCTCTTTTGGATCCCAAATAGCCTGGAGGAGAGCCAATATTTCTCCTCTGTTTTTAATTCCTTTTCCTTCTGCTCTTAATAGGCCCCTTTCTTTATAAATAGCCCCATGTATATGGAGAGTAGCAAAGGCATACCTGCTGTCTGTATAGAGGTTGGTGGTTTTACCTTTGGCCATCTGCAGTGCCTTAGTGAGTGCAATCAGTTCCGCTCTTTGTGCCGAAGTTCCATGTGGCAGGGCTGCTGTCCAGAGTTCCTGCTCAGGAGAAACCACCGCAGCCCCTGCATACCTCTTTCCATCGACCATGTAGCTACTCCCATCTGTGAACAGAGTCATCTCGGCATCTGGGAGGGGAATGTCTCTGAGATCCGGCCTTATTCCTGTGACTTGGGTTAGGACCTCCCCACAGTCGTGTGGATGGTCAGCTAGCTCCTCTGGCAGCAGTGTGGCTGGATTTAGCACGGCTGGGGGTCAGAAGGTCACTTTTGGTTCATTGAGGAGAAGGGCCTGATACCCCGTTACTCGGGCGTTCATCATCCATCAGTCTGGTGGAGTCCGGAGGAGGCCCTCAATAGCGTGTGTGGTGGTTACGATAAGATTTTGACCCAAAGTCAATTTACTCGCATCCTTGACCAGGAGGGCCGTTGCAGCAATTATGCGGAGGCAAGGGGGGAACCCAGCTGCTACTGGATCTAGTTTCTTGCTAAGATAGGCCACTGGCCTTCGCCAAGGTCCCAGAGTCTGAATTAAAACTCCTTTGGCCACCCCTGCTTCTTCATCCACATACAAGTGGTAGGGCTTGGTAACATCTGGGATGGCCAGTGCTGGGGCACTCAGTAAGGCTGTTTGTAATTCCTGAAATGCTCCTTCTGCCTCAGCAGTCCACTCTATCATAGTGAGCCCTCCTTTTGCCAGTTCGTAGAGAGGTCGAGCAATCTCTGCAAACCATGGTAATCACAGCCTACAGTACCCCACCATCCCAAGAAACTCCCTCACTTGTCGGGATGTGGTGGGGCGGGGGTATCGGGTGATCACCTGTTTCCTGGACTCAGACAGTGAACACACTCCCTCGTGGAGATCAAAGCCTAGATAAGTGGCATGGCTCTGATAGAACTGTGCTTTCTTTGCTGACACCCGATACCCTTTTTCCTGCAAAGTCTGTACAAGAGCTCTAGTCCCTCGCAAACATGACTCATAGTCCTCAGCGGCTACTAGCAAGTCATCAACGTACTGTAACAGAGTGACTCCTGGGTTGGAGGTTCTGTACTCACACAAATCCTCATGTAGGACCTCATCAAAAATGGTGGGTGAATTCTTGAATCCTTGGGGAAGTCTTGTCCAGGTGAGCTGGCCTTGAAACCCTTCCAGTGGGTCAGACCACTCAAAAGCAAAAAGGGGCTGAGATTCCCTTGCTAAAGGTATACAGAAAAATGCATCCTTGAGATCTAAGACAGTATATACAGTTCTTTTGGGGCCCAGGAGGGAGAGTAGGGTATAGGGGTTAGGCACCATCGGGTGGATATCTTCAACCCATTTGTTAACTTCCCGCAAGTCCTGAACGGGTCAGTACTCCCCAGTCTTGGCCTTTTTGACAGGCAGCAAAGGTGTGTTCCATGGAGATTTGAAAGGAACTAGGATCCCGTCTCCTCGGAGATGGTTAATGTGTTTTCTGATCCCGTCCTTTGCTTCCCAGGGAAGGGGTACTGCCAAACATGAATAGCCGTAGCTGTCGCCTTTAATTGTACCACCACTGGAGGTTGTTCCTTGGCCAAGCCAGGGGGCTTCCCTTCTGCCCAGACTTGGGAAACTCATCCTGTAGGATTTGGAGAAGGCCCCCCTTTTTGTCTCCTCTGGTTTTGAGACTGGCTCGTAAAGGAGGTATTCATCTACTGCTGCCATAAGCACTTGTACAGTGGGTTGTCTCAAGGTTACATTCATGTCTCCTTCCGAGAACTGAATGCCAGCTCTTAACTTGTGGAGGAGATCTCTTCCCATCAAGTTATATGGGGCATTAGGGAGGATCAAAAATCGATGTTTAACTACTCCCAAGGCCAAACTTAAAGTCCTTTCTGCTGCCCATTTATGTCTCTCTGTGCCATTTGCTCCTTGTACCCAAACTTCCTCTCCAGATAGTTTTCCCATAGGTTTAAGTAATGATGAAAATTGGGCTCCTGTGTCCACCAAAAAATCAACTGATTTCCCCTCCACTTCAATTTTTACCCGAGGCTCGGGAAGGGGCTCCAAACCATGGCCCCTTCAGTCTCCAGTGGCAAGCATTGCTGTCTTCTTTTTAGGGCACTTCCTGGCCCAATGTCCTTTTTCCTTACAGTAAGCACACTGATCTGAATCTAAGTCTTCTCGCCTGCCTTCTCTGTGCTTAGGCTTTTCCTTCCATTTACTATCCCCTATTCATCTACTCTCTGCCTCATGTAATGCCAAAACCTTAACCAGTTTTTTTGTCTGTTTTTCATCCTCTTGCACATCCCTGTTGTTAAACACCTTTTCTGCTATTCCCACTAACTCAGTCAGATTCTTCCCTTCAAATCCTTCGATTTTCTGAAGTTTCCTCCTTATATCTGGGGCTGACTGACTGGCAAAAGCAAGATTCATTGCCCTCTGATTTTTGGGTGCCTCAGGATTGATTAGGCTATACATTTTATAGGCTTCAATTAGCCTCTCTAGGAAAGCTTCTGGAGACTCATTCTTACCCTGAGTCACGTACTAATTTTGGATAAATTTATGGGTCTCCTTGTAGCTGCATGGAGGCCTCCCAGTAGAGCTTGGTGGTAGAAACGTAAGCTCTCCTTACCTTCATCAGAGTTTGGATCCCAGTCGGGGGTCTCCCTCAGGCAGTAGTCCTCCATTCAGCGGAGATCGAGGTCCCTGCCAAGTCTCTCGCTTATCACTTTATGGGTTTCTCGCATGATGCGATCCCGTTCTTCCCCGTTAAAGAGAGCCATAAGGAGCTGTTGAACATCTACCCAGGTAGGTTGATGAGTAAGAAAGACAGTCTCCAAGAGGCTAATTAAATCCTGAGGGTGGTCAGAAAAGGATTTGTGTTGGGTCTTCCAGTTATAGATGTCAGAAGAGGAGAAAGGGATATAGCTTAGGTAGGGCCGCCCTCTTTCGTTGGTAGAGCAACCTCACGAAGAGGCAGCATCAGTGCAGACAGTACCGGTGGGGTAAAGGAAGTCTGAGGGGGATAGAGGAAAGGGGAAGGATCAGGGCAGTCTCTCCGCTTGGTGGTCCCATAGGTGGACCCTGACCGTGTATGAGGTGGACTGGTAAAGGCATTTTGGGACTGAGAGTCAGATTTAGAGGACAAATAATGGAGGGGGATTCTGAATCCTCCATATCCAATGGAGGTAGGACGGTCTTCTTCCCTAGATCCCCCTCATCTGTCTGTTCTGGTTTTGGTGCTCTGACCTGCCTTAGAGGGAGAGAAATGGTTTCATTAGCAGGGGGAAGGAGGGTCTTGAGCCATGACGGCGGCTCTTCTATCAGATATTGCCAGGCCACAATATACGGTATTTGGTCTCAATGTAGATCAAAGACCTCACCCAGTGTGTAATAAATCTGAGTCAAGGCAAACGTTCCTTCCGGTGGCCACCCTGTGGAAAAAGTGGGCCACTCTAATTGGCAGAGTGTTTTTAGTTTTCCCGGATAAACCTTGTCACCTGACTGGGTGGCTTTACCTTGAAAATCCTTGAAATGTTCAAGAACAAGATCTAGGGGTGTCACAACAGGCCCCTTATTCCCCGTTTGTCCCATTTTTCCAAATACAACAAACAGCACAACAGTCACCAAAAAAACAAGGCAAAGACAACCGCAGACCCAGTGATTCTCATCCAGAGCCTACTGCTGGTGGGGACTTTCTTGGTCCCCTACAAACACAACAAACCACACAATAGACAACAAAAGAACCAGGCAAAGACAACTGCAGACCCAGTGATTCTTACCCAGAACCTGCCACTGGTGGGGGCTTTCTTTATCCCCCAAATGCCTAGGGGGACTTGAACCCCTCAACTGTCTAGTGGGAGGCAGGGGACTCATACCCCCCGACTGCCTAGGGGGACTCGAACCCCCCGACCGCCCAGGGGACTCGAACCCCGACTGTGGTAGGGGACTTGTACCCCCCGACCGTCTAGAGGGACTCGAACCCCCCAACCGCCCAGGGGGACTCGAACCCCCTGTTGATCTATCAGCAGAGGGATGGGGCATCCCCGCATCCACTCCAGCCCTGGGGAGCATGGCTGCATCCAGCTTCTCCCCAGTGGGCTATACCCTGGAGCTCCAACCAGACAGACAGATAGGATCCCAATACCCAAGATCCCAATACCTCCGGAGGCTTTTCCTAAAAATTCCAATGCTGGCTCAGGTCTCGTCGTTTGATCCCAGACGAGCTCCCAGTGTTAGGGTCCGTGATCAAAGGAACGAGACTGATATAAAGCAAAAATCAAACAAAGCTTTATTTCACGCCAAGCATCAAAAATCAAACTGACCGGTCAGGGCTGTCTCTTACGAAAAGGTGATGATGATGACCCCGGCAAGTCCACTCCCAATGTGGCTGCTCTGGATGAGGCCTTTCTGCAGATGAGGCCACTCTGGACAAGGCCACTCCCAGGACGAGGCCGCAGCTGATGAGGTCGCTCCTCAGACAGGGCTGCTCCCCGGACAAGGCTGCTCCCTGGACAGGGGCTGCTCCGGCGAGGCCACTGGTGTTGGGGCCACTGGTGGCTCGGGGCTGCTGGCGTGCTGGGACCGCTGGAGGCTTGGGGCCACTGGCGCCGGGACCGCTGGCGTCGGGGCCGCTGGCGTCAGGACCGCTGGCAGCTTGGAGTTGCTGGCGTGCTGGGACCGCCGGCAGCTCGGGGCTGCTGGTGTGCTGGGACCGCTGGCGTTGGGGCCGCTGGCATCTCAGGGCTGCTGGCATGCTGGGACCGCTGGCGTCGGGACCGCTGGCGGCTCAGGGCTGCTGGTGGCTCTTCTAGCTCTGACAAGAGCTGTTACAACTCTCACAGCTCTTACAAGAACTGTTACAGCTCCTACAGCTCCCTTTCTTCTGCTCCCGCCAACTCTCCTTCTTCTGCTCCCACCGACTCTCCTTCTTCCGCTTCTGCCAACTCTCGTTCTTCTGCTCCTTCTTCCTCTGACATCTCTCCTTATCCCCCCTCGCCAGCCTCTCAGACCAACCTTTATGGGGGTAGTTGAACCCCGCCCCTACACAGGTAGCCAATTGAATCCCAATTTACCCAGTGGATATGCCCACGCCCCACGGATTGGACGTCTCCAGCTGGCCTGCCCCGCCACTACTTCCGGGGTCCACATAAGCTAGTTCCTCTGGAAGGGGCAGGCCCTTACACCTAGCAAGCAGTGTCCTGGACATTTATCCCAGAAAATGAAAAATTAAGATACAAGAAATGCTGTGTATTGATGTACTGCTTCTCTTATCCTTCAATTAGAATGGCGCTGATCTCAACATTGGGTTCTAGAAATCAGTGTGTCTGAAAGTGTTGATGGTGTAAGGCAGGTTGTGCTCAGTGTCAGCTCTGCATGCCTCACTTTCTCAGAGCCATGGATACCCTTGCCCAGGATCAGGATAATGTGATGACTCACAAAGTGTAGTAGTGACTGCAAGCCAGGCTGCACATCACAATCACCCCAGCAGTTTTTTCTCCATAAATTACTCATCCATAAATGATCATTTTAAATTGTCTATTTACCCTAATATAAAAATCCATACCATATCCCCACTCCTGGAGATGACCACAATTTTCCCAACTCCCCTTCTCTGCCATCATGGGTGGGTGAACAGATGTCACCACTTGGTGGTGACCACTGAGTGGGAGGCAGACACTTCCAGGAAGAACTTGATTTGAATGAAGAACTTCTCCACCTTATGGAGCTGAGCCTGCCTCTCACTGCAGTGCTTGGCCTCTTGTTTTAGGATCTCCATCTCATCCTCCAGGCTGGAGCCCCTTTAGTGAGAAGATCTCAGACAATGACTCCACAATGCTCAGGACCTGGGTCTCCTCTCCAATTTCCTCCCATTCCACCTCCTCATTTCCTGCCTTGAGTTTTAATAAAAAGTCTTCCAACTACTGGTTCATTTCATTTTCAGGGCATGGTGTTATTTTCTTCTGAGAATTCCCCAAAAGGTTAATAATGCACAGGTAGCAGGCTACAAGGCCTCAGAGTGATGTCAATCACAAGAAGGGACTGGAGTGTGCATTTCCCTGCAGGCTTGGAGGATGCCCAGTCAGAGGGTTTTGAGTCAGGCTCATCTCTTGTTGGTATTTTTCCAAGTGCTATGCTGGGATGAAGTACTCATGGTTTGAAGAATCTCAGGTGGCCATGGGTCCAGTGGAAATATAGGTGTAGTGTTGAGCAGGTTTGGAAGATTAATAGCCTGAGACCAAGGGCAAGCCCAGTTTTTTAGTTCTCTGTGCTTGGGGTGGGGGAAGAAAGGATCGATGTTTAAGGCAGTGTGGTGGGCCCACTGTATAGCTGCCTGTTTGGAAAAGCACAGAGCTGTGTTCTTGGTCTCTAGGTCCACAGGCACATATTGGTGTAGGGCACATAGGGCACATGGTGAGCCCGCTGTCCAAGTGCCTGTTTGGCCTAGTGCAGAGTTCTGTTGGTGATCTCCAGATCTAAGGGCACATAGTGAGCCTTCTCCTCTGATGCCTGCTTGGCTTAGAGCAGAGCAGAGCTGTTGGTCTCCAGGTCCAAGGGCAGACCAAGAAGAGACCGCTATCAAGGTGTCTTTTTGTCCAGAGCTGAGTTGTTGGTCTCTGGGTTGAAGGGCACATGGTGAACCCATTGTCAAGGTTTTTGCTTCATCTAGCAGAGAGCGGCATTGTTGTTGTCAAGGTCCAAGGACACATGGTGAGCCTACTGTCCAGGTTAGTCCTTTCACAATGCTGATCTGGGATGCAGGACTCATAGTATCTTGGCACATGGCAAGCCCAATGTTCTTTGGTCACACTTCTGTTGTGACCACTGTCCTGGCCAGTTTGTGGTATGTGGACCTGTGTTCTTCCCAGGGTCTCTGGAACCAACATACCCATTGTCAAATGAGTCCAGAGGGCTCCCAGACTGAGACCTCCTAATAGTTTCTCTGTTTGGGAACTGAATTTCTCTGAGTTCTGCTATGTTCAAGGGTTTCTGGTGTGTTGCCTTCTGGCCAGCCAGGTGTCTGGGGATTAGTTTGTCCATTACTGAGCTGGGTCAGACAGCCTGTGGTCTGAGGGCCTGTGTCCCAAGGACTCCCACTGTGTCCAGTGATAAGGTGATTCCTTCCGCTAGTACTTGTTTCCTAAAGTTCCCACTCTGCTAGGTGTCTGGAGGTATTGTACACATTGTGCACAGCTGGGTCAGCTGGATGTTCAGGGAATTCATTTTCCTTTTGCTGAGTATGGTTGGAGGTCTCCAGAGTAGTAAGGTGCCTAGTGCTCCCTCAGGGCATGGACTCAACTTTCCTGTGCTGATCCCAGCTTTGACCCACAGAAGTGTGGGCCCCAGCTGGCTCAGAATCCACAGTACTCTGATTCTGAGTGTCACACTCACATGTGTGTGGGAATGGGCCCCTGAGCAGCTAGAGCATCCCCATAGTGGGAAACAGGTCCAGGAGTCACCAAGTACAAGTTTGAGGACTCTCAGGACCACAGAGAACCACAAAGGTGTAAAGATGAAGGTAAAGAGTGGTGTTGATGAGAAGCCTGGGATAGGAGTGGGAAGTGGGGTTGCCATGGGAAGGGGCAGAGAACAGGGCAGAGACTTCAAGGAATACCAAGAAGAGTTGTGGCTGAAACCCCATCTCTCTCCTCAGGGCAGCCTGGGCTTTTGCCAAGCTTTTGTAACAGCCTGGGGCATCACAATACCTTCTTGTGATGTCACCCCATGCCCTAGCCAATCACCAGGACACTGGGAAGTTGGCCCTATTTGGGTAGACAGTCACCATGCAGTTTGGCTGGCCAATGACCTATGGCTTTCTCAGTAACCCTCCTGATATCATTGCCTGGAAAACATGTCTTAAAGGAAAACAGGTTAACTTTTCTTCAAGATGAAAAAAATAATATTTAGGATGTATTTATAGTGAAGATCATGGTGAGACTGAAAGTCTCTACCATTACAATGCTATATGTGTCATCAGAGTCACCATTCACTAAAACACTGACACTGATATTAAAGATAGCATCAGACATTAGACCACAAGAAAGGTCACACTTGTAGGGTAAGTCAGACAACATGGCATTAGAGTGAATGCTACTTTCAACTCATCCATCAGAGCTTAAATATCAATGTAGAAAATGGTAGGTATTATGTTGGTATATCTTCCCACAATAAACATAAACCTAGAAAAAGATGAAGCTGTATCATAGGTCATTATGCTTGCCATAATGCATCATTTTGCTTGCCAAAATGACGTTCAGCTCTCATAGAAGGGGGACAACAAAATCCACCCTGTCACCACGTTCACAGTCTGTGTCCAGCATCGAATCAGAAAGTTTTGGGGGGGAAAATTAAGTTTGTCTCCTCCCTCAAATACAACTACATACTTATCAAATCATTCTGAAGACCTGTGGAATCAATCAGAGATGTGAGTGTAAGGGCCTGGTTAGCCAGAGGAACTTACTTGTAAACCCCGGATACAGGGGTGGGCCAGGCCAGATGGAGACATCCAATCAGTGGGGCATGCATATATTTACTGTGGTGAGTTGAAATCCCATTGGCCCTGTGTATGGGCCAGGCTCAACCACCTCTATAAAGGTTAGTCTGTGAGGCTGAGTGGGGTGGAGGAGTAGTAGGAGGATTTAGAATAGCAGTTAGAATAGCTGTTAGGATAGCAGTTAGAATAGCCGTTGGTCATCGTGGTTGTGGGGAGCGTCATGGTCATCCTGGTCATCGTAGTCATAGGCAGCGGCACCACAGCGATCAGCCTCGCCACGTTGCTGACAGCCTCACAGCCAGCAGCCTCGCCACCACCTAGCCATGGCCCCGCCACGAACAGCCTTGCCACCCCAGGCCACGGCGCCGCCACAAGCGGCCCCGCCAGAATGGCATCATTCTGGGCAGTGGCCCCATCCGGGAGCGGCCTCACCAGAGCAGCCTCGTTCCAGGTAGCGGACCTGTCCAGTGAGCAACCTTGTCAGCAGTGGCCTTGCCCTGGGAGCGGCCTCATCTGGAGTGGCCTCTTCTTGGGAGTGGCCCCATCTGGGGAGCGGCCTCGTCAGAGCAGCCTCATTCCGGGGAGCAGCCCTGTCCGGGGAGCGGCCTCATCAGCAGCAGCCTCATCTGGAGCGGCCTCATCCTGGGAGCGGCCTCATCCAGAGCGGCCTCATTGGGAGCAGCGTCATGGGGAGCAGAGTCTGCGTCATCAGGGCTGTCGTCCTCATCGTTGTCGCCTCTTTGTCGTCGGGAGTGGCCTCGTCCAGGAAACGGCCTGTTCGGGGAGTGGCCTCCTCGGCAAGTGGCCTCGTATGGAGCGGCCTCATCCAGCGCGGCCTTGTCTGAAGCAGCCTTCTTGGGAGTGGCCTTGTCGGGGTCATCATCATCTTCTCTTCATAAGAGACAGCCCCTACCAGTCGGTTTGATTTTTGATGCTTGGTGTGAAATAAAGCTTTGCTTGACGTTCACTTTGCATCAGTCTCATTCCTTTGATCACGGACCCTAACAGTGAGTGTTAGGGTCCGTGATCAAAGGAGCGAGACTGATAAAAAGCGAAGGTCAAGCAAAGCTTTATTTTGCACCAAGAATCGAGAATCAAACTGACCAGTCAGGGCCATCTCTTGCAAAGAGGCGAACCCTCCCAGCCTCACAGACTAACTTTTATAAAGGTAGTTTAGCCAGACTATACACAGGTGGCCAATGAGATTGCAATACACAGAGAAAACTGCACAGTCATGCTAAGTCTGCCACACACAGAAAAAACTGCTAGGTAACACACGGGTAGCCAATTGAATTTCAATTTACCCTAGTAGATATATGCGTGCCCCACTGATTGGATGTCTTCACCTGGCCTGACCCGCCCTTGTATCTAGGCTTTGCAAGTAAGTTCCTCTGGGAGGGGCGGGGTCAATCTAAGTTCACTGCATAAACACAAAATGACTCCCTCTGGCTAACCAGGCCCTTACAGTGAGAATATAAACACTGCAAATCTACAAGTAGAAAAGGGATGACCAATTGGAATGGAGGAGGTGTGGAAAATTGAGTTTTGTATGATATAGCTGAGGATACAGTGGAGGGGAGGAAGTCGGCTTGAGGAGGCTATCTTCAAGTATTATAAGCAGGGTGAAAAATTGGAAATTTTAGAAGTTTGGATAGAGAAGATTTGTTCTATATACACATGGAATATTACGCAGCCACCAAGAAAAACAAAATCTTGCCACTTGTTACAATGTGGATAGCACTAGAGGGTGCTATCCTCACTGAAATTAGTCAGTTTTGGTATGTGAAAGACAAATACCATATGATTTCACTCATATGTAGAATTTAAGAAACAAAACCAATAGATGTAAGGGAAGGGAGGGAAAGATAAAACAAGAAAACAGAGGGAGACAGACCATATGAGACTCTTAAGTAGAAACAAACAGCGTTGGTGGAGGAGAGATGGCTGGGGACATGGAATAACCAGGTGATGAGCATTAGGGAGGGCACTTGAAGGAATGAGCCTGGGTGTTCTATGCAACTGATGCATCACTAAATTCTATGCCTGAAGCTACAATAAAAAAAGGAATGTGCTAAGAAACCTCCCTTATTTGTTCCCCACTGGCACACAGGAGGCACTTGTTAATTGTTGAAGGAGCGAGCTGCCAGATGGAGCTGTCTCCTCACTAGCAGACACACAGGGTCTGAGGCTCAGGGGAGCAAAGAGTAAGAGCATATAGGTGCTCTCTGAAACCGGGGAATAGATGTGCATCCCCATGAGGACCATGAATAGAAGAGCATGTGGTCTAGAACTGAACACCAACCAAAGGACCACACAGGAAAAAGCCAACGAAGCTGAATCAGAAATCAGCACAGAAGGCAACTGAAATAAATTATCACAGAAGCCAAAGGCAGGGTGTCCCCAGAGACCATGGTTACCTGCTACCCATACACAGGCTGAGTGAGGCTAATTCCAGGTGGGTTACATTTGCGTTTCAGTCTTTCTCAGACAAACCCAATTCTGTTTTATATTCTTTCTGACTCATTTTTTTTTTAAATTGAAGCATAGTTGATAGACAATATCATGTTAGCTTCAGGTGGACATTATAGTAATTGGACAAGTTTTTACCTTATTTGATGGTGACCACAAGTGTAGCTACCATCTATCACCAGAGACACTATTACAATACCATTGACCATATTGCCTATGCTGTGCCTTTCATCCCCATGCTTAATTTTAGGCACAGCCATTTCAACCCCCCAGGAGATGATAACCGGCCAGCACATTCCAGTATTTCTCAGAGTTCTCAGACACAGAGCAGTCTCCCTACCAGCCTGGCTCACTGTTTGTGTTGACTGGAGCTGAGAGTCCCTTCTGGGCTCTTAACCAGTTTGCCTGCTCCTCTGCTTGGACACTCTATCGGGTTAGGCACCCTGACATTTCTGTGCTCCTGGGATCCAGAGACCACAGTAACCTACCTAGAATTCTGCCCTATTTATCCCCTGTGCCCCATTCAGAAAAGAGTGTTTCTCACTGGAGCAGACAAGTAGTTCTTTTTGCTCTAGTATTATGTCACTTTCTTGTTGCTACATTATGAAGGCTCCCTCCTCTGTTTATCTTCTGATATTTCCCACAGATTCCACTTCCTACTTTGCAAAAAGCAGTTGTTTCTGCTTGTAGAGATATAGGTATAGATATAGATATAGACATAGAGACATTTATATATAGATATTAGGTATGTTATTTACATTCAGTTAGCAAAGGTAAACTACATCATTGGCTTTTGATTTAATGTTCAATGATTCATCAGTTCAGTATAACACCAGTGTTCATCACATCACGTGTCCTCCTTAATATCCACCACCCAATTACCCCATCCTCCCACCCACCTCCCTTTCCACAATCCTCAGTTTGTTTCCCAGAGTCAAAAGTCTCATATGGTTTGTCTACTTCTCTGAGTTCCAGATATATTTTCTTACATCACAGGCTGAATTTGTGTGTGTTCAGAATGGTTTCATAAAATCCAGCTAAATTCAAGAGACCAGGTAAAATGAGGTCCCCTACTGTGCTACCATCTTACCTCCCCCTTCTCATATTCAATTTGAATGGCTTCTCAAGGCCAGAGGCCCAGTCAAGACATCCCATCAGATTTTGCCTGCAAGCCCCATAGAGTTGGATTAAGTCTTTTTTCTTCTTAAGGTCTCCACAATATCCTGAGGTTCTTGCACTTGCCATTCTAGAATGGGCTTCTTCCCTCACCTGATAAGGCTTCTGGGAACCTTGCAAACAAGGGGTCAGTCTGCTATTTCCAAGGGGCTGGGGATCTCCATAAAGTCAACCTTATTCCTTCAAGCTGTCTTGTCAGATATGAGTCTATGTACACCCTTTTAAATATACTTTTCCAGTCAAAGCCTTAGTAACATGACAAATGTTTCCAATTGTGTTCTGTCACAAGGAGAATGTGCTCTTAATGAACCCAGGTGAGTAAATATTTTACCACAAAAACAGGAATACTCACTACATTTCTGAATTCTGATTAAAAAAAAGAATTCTAAATGTTTAACTTCTAGCTAAAACTAAGTAGTAAGTAGTTGTGAACTGTGTGCTATAGCAGCAATCTTTAGAATGACAAATTTATAAATACACCTCATAATTCCCATAAACATGTACTTCTTCATAGTATAATCTTTCAATAAAACACAAAACATATCCACTCAGAGGTTAAATTTCTCTTGAGTTTCTTTGTAATGAGGAGGCCAAAAGTAGGGAAAACTGTGTTAAGTAATTTTTTTTATCTCATTTGGAAATCATCTAGATATGTAGTGAATTTAACTGAACTCATCCTTTAATTGCACCAGAAATGAAATTTTCATTTTCATTTCATTTCATTATGTAAACAGAAAATTTACCTAAAATTTCTGGTGTGATGGCAGAGTGAAGTGGAAACACAGGGGCTGGAGGTGAGTGAGGTCATGACCTCTTCTGAGGGCTGTGTTGGCCCTTGGTAAGAGTGGAGGTCTGGGGATGCAGCTGGATGGAAATGCAGTTGCTTATTCTCCAACCAGCCATAGGGAATGATACACTCTGGAGGCTGAGGAAGGCCTTGCAAGCATTGCTTATGCAAGCTCAGGCCTGAGAAATGCTGACACCCACCTTGTGGATGGGCTGGCCACAGCAGGAAGTGAGGCCCACTCACACCAGACTCCACAAATTAACTTCAGGTGGCCTTTTGGACTTCCATTACCTGTCCCTGTTCCTCCAGGTGCATCCTGGAGACTGATGTGAAGATTCCCCTGAAGGAGGAAGTGAGGTGTCAAGTGAGCCCTCAGACACCTGCAGACCTGGAGGTCAGCTGGAAATAATATCCCACCCCTTACTTGTCCCTCCCTTTTGAGGCCAGGCCCCAGCCACAGCATGCCTCCTTCCCTGTTGTTACATCTCAGGGGAAGGTGAATCTCTGCCCACATGATGATGCTATTTGTTGTTCAACCACCCAGGAAATGTAAGGTACTTTGCACATCAGGCATATTTAGTGGAGACCATTTGTGTTACCTCAGAACAAACACTGGTAATACAGCATCCCAGACCTGCCTGGGGGCCTTGTGACCTTTGTCTGCTTTGTGTCCAGGCAGTGTATTATTCCCTCATCACTGTTAGCCTGCCTGTGAACAATTCACGGTGTGATCTGAAAAGTCCAGTATCTGTGCCAATGTCACAAAAGTTCTCCCTTCATCCTGGAGAACTCTCATGCAGTGTGATCTTGTGTACTGTGTTCCATAAGCGGATAACCTGTAGGGTTCATGGGAAAGAGGGAGTGGGTTAGTCAGACGTCCTGGGCCCTTTCTTAGAGTATTGTGCCCTGGTCATAAGTTGACAGTTGAACATGTCAGGATATGTTGTTGCTGCTGCCAAGAATGTGTACAATAATAATGTTTGTTTTGGGAAAGTAAATGAAAGCTGTGTGCACAAAACACTGTCATTACAGAGACAGAGACAGAGAAAGAAACTGGCAATATCAAGAAATGCAGCTAATTCTATCTCAGCACCAGGCTACCCATTTCTACTGCCCACTGTACCTTCATGATAATCCCAGGTAAAGTGTTTTCTTTTCAAGATGCCAAGAGAAAGGGATTGGGTTTTTCATTTAGTAATTTATTATCCTCATACTGATGCTGATAGTGCTGGATCACCCATGGGGTCTTGGCTCTGTTAGGGGATGTGTAGGTGGAGGAAGGATGAGGGCTGAGGGGCCATCTGGATATGGGGGTGTAAGCCTCTGTCTTTGGTTCTCAGCACTGTGAGATCAATTCCTTCCAGAAGTAGGGCTCAGCAGGGGTCAGATGTGGCAGTGGAGCCCCACTGTGTGAGCAGGCTGCCTTGTCCAGCAAGCTCTTCACCCACAGGTGGTAACAGCCACTTGACTTTAGGGCTACTGAAGCTTGAAAGGTCACAAGGTACCCAAGAAGTGTTAGGGTCCATAATCAAAGGAGGGAGACTGATACAAAGCGAAGGTCAAGCAAAGCTTTATTTAATTAAACTGACCGGTCAGGGCCATCTCTTGCAAAGAGACGACCCCTCCCAGCCTCACAAACTAACTTTTATAGAGGTAGTTTAGCAGGGCTATACACAGGTGGCCAATTAGATTGCAATACACAGAGAAAACTGCACAGTCATGCTAAGTCTGCCACACACAGAAAAAACTGCTAGGTAACATACGGGTGGCCAATTGAATTTCAATTTACCCTAGTAGATATATGCGTGCCCCACTGATTAGATGTCTTCACCTGGCCTGACCCACCCTTGTATCTAGGCTTTGCAAGTAAGTTCCTCTTGAAGGGGTGGGGTCAATCTAAGTTTACTACATAGGGTCAATCTAAGTTTACTGCAACAAAATGGCTCCCTCTGGCCAACCAGTCCCTTACAGAAGCTTCCTAAATAATTAGGTGGTTGAAGAAAGGTGAAATCAGAGATGGTGACAAACAGGGGAAATTTAACTCATGTAAAACAGTCACAATAGTAGTTAAAATAGCTATCTGTTCATTACAAAGGGTTAGAAACCAACTGCTGTCCCACCCAAGTTCCTGTTCTGCTTACTGTGTGTAAGGAACCACTAAGCCTCAGATGTGGGGACATGCCAGCTGCTGGGCTGTTCTGTCTAAAGACTGAGACTTCTCCAGCCTCATTCTATGTCTATAGTGTCCTCACAGCCATTCTGGCAGGCAGAGCTGCTTCCCAAGGCCTCCAAGTCCACCTGCAAAAAAATCCAGAGGCTGTGTCATGCGTATTGTTCATGGTTGTCATCTGATTCTGTGAATCTCTGGGCACAAGTTGCTCCTGCATCCCACAAGGTCAGCCAGCCAGTTTCTCTGGGTGCCCTGTGTGTGAATTATGGGGCTGGTACTTCTCCCCTGAACCAGTGGCCTAAATTAGCCAGTTTTGCAGAGTAGTGCTCCATAGAAGCCTGCAGTGTCCCAGAATGCAGAAACAGGGTTTGTTCACAAAACCCACAAGAGGGACACAATGACACCAGTGTCCACCTCATCCTCACCATTTCTGCTGCTCTGTGGAACATGGGTTGAAACATAGATAAGGGCAGTGCATATTTCATGTCTGTGGGAAGCATCCAGGGTCTGAAAGGGTCTCTTAGCACTGTGGCTTTAGTCCAAAGCCCCCCTACCATGGTCCTGCTGTTCTGAACCTCCATATGCCCCAGGTCTCATCTGTATTTGGGTTCAGTGCATGGTTTCCTCAGCAACAAAGCAGTCCCACTTTGGGTCCAAGGCAATACTCACTCCTTCTTAGCAGGACAATATTTTAAGTCAAGGCACTTAGTAAAGATTTGTGATTCTGTGTGGAACTCTTGGATAAATAGCTACTGTTGAAATATGACTTCATATTTCATAGACCTAGACTGAGTTGGATTGTTTCTTTCCATGTGGCTTCCCTCAAGAGCAATGCATTCATTAGCGCAAATGGACTACTGGACCCTGAGTAGATTGTGGGGATCAGTCCCTCTGCTTATGAAGGTAACATTATTGGAGAAAGAATACACTGCAGTGAAGCAATGCCAATGACTCCTGGGACCCATGTGTTAGCTCAGGGGATGGATGGAAGGGAATGGGCGATGGACTAGTTTGTGGAGGGAGACTTTCTCTGAGTGGTTCCTGAAGGAACCCTAAGTGGACAAGGCACATGGAGATGGGTAACAGCACTCCAGGAGAGATAGGTACTGAAAGTGGATGACATGCAGGTCTGTGGAACTCTGGCGTGGGGTAGAATGAGGAGCTTATGTCCTGGAATCCACAGGAGGTATGAATAGGATGAGTATGGGATTGCTTAGCTTTCACTCAGTCCCTCACAGGGAGAAAAGCTGACTGGGAAGAGAGGAGAAAAGCCAGGAATATGGGTGTGTACCAGGAAGTAGTCCAGGAGGACACTGTGGTTTGGGCATGAGCGAGTAGGAGAGTAGGACCACTTGTTGAAGGGAATTATGGTGACTGAATCTGGACTTGGGTAGCATTGTCCCACAGGGTTTTCTTCATTTTCAATGTGGAAGGCAGAGGTCTACAGGGGCTTCTACACATTGCAGCACAGCTATGCTTCCTTGAGGCTCACTGTGTGTTGCAACACTCTGAGAATGCTGTTTCTGGTGAGTCTACCTAGGGCATAGTTGCAGTAGTGCCTGGATCATCCCTCCAGCTCACCACTTTTCAACCATATTCTCCCACTGCTGCCACACTAAGCAGCATGGCATGAACAAAGTGAACCCATCTTCCATTTTCCCAAGTGAGATTGAAATGCCTTTCTTTGAGAGTGTGGTTTAAGGGCATCACTTCCATTTCAGGAAACCCACTACTTGAAGGAAAGGGTCAGGGTTAAATTTTGTCAATGGAGTTTCCCGAAGAGATGTTTTTATTCATCCTGAATGAATGGACTCCCCCATCTGTGGGACAAGACATAATGGACTATAGAGAGAGGGGTTCTGGTAGATGTTAGGGTCCATGATCAAAGGAACAAGACTGACACAAAGCGAAAATCAAATGAAACTTTATTTCACGCCAAGCATTAAAAATCAGACTGGTAGGGGTCATCTCTTACGACGACAATGACCCCAAAAATGTCACTCCCAAGAAGCCCGCTCAGGATGAGGCTGCTCTGGACGATGCCCCTCTGGACGAGGCTGCTCCGCAGACGAGGCCACTCAGGGGGATGCCGCTCTGCAGATGAGGCCACTCCCTGGTCGGAGCCTCTCCCAAGAAGAGGCCACTCTGGACGAGGCCACTCCCAGGATGAGGCCACTGCTAACAGGTCGCTCCCCGGACAGGGGCTGCTCCAGCGAGGCCGCTCCCCGGTCAGGGCCGCTCCCAAGAAGAGGCCACACTGGACAAGGCCGCTCCCAGGACAAGGCCACTCCCCGGACAGGGCTGCTCCCTGGACAGGAGCTGCTCCAACGAGGCTGATCCCCAGTCAGGGCCAGTCCCAAGAAGAGGCCACTCTGGACGAGGCCGCTCCCTGGACGAGGCCGCTCCCGATGATGAAGAGGCGACGATGACAGCGATGATGACAAGGAGGACAACAACCCGATGACACAGACTCTGCTTCCCATGATGCCACTCTGACAAGGCTGCTCCCCAGAGGAGGCCACTGCTCCGGACATGGCCACTCGATGATGAGGCCGCTCCCTGGAATGACACTGCTCTGGTGAGGCCCCTCGCAGCAGGCCGTGGTTCCGGGCAGCCAGGCCATTCACAGCGGGGCTGAGACTCGGGACTGCAAGGCCCCTCGCAGCTGGGCTGCGGCTCCGGGTGACAAGGCCGCTCGTGGCTCAGGGTGGTGAGGCCGCTCACGGCAGCTCAGGGTGGCAAGGCCGCTGGGGGCGGCGAGGCCGTTCACGGCGGGGCTGTGGCTTGGTGGTGGCGAGGCTGCTGGCGGCTAGGCCATTCCCCGCAGCGCCGCTGCCGAGGGCCACGGCTCTGACAGCTCTCACAGTTCTGACAGCTCTGACGGCTCTGACAGCTCTGATGGCTCTAACTGCTCTGACAGTTCTTACGGCTCTGACAGCTCTCACGGCTCTGACTGCTCTGACAGCTCTGACCACTCTCCTACTCCTCCGATGACTCTCCTACTCCTCAGCCTTGCAAACTAACCTTTATAGGGGTGGTTGAGCCCGGCCCACACACAGGTGGCCAATGGGATTTAAACTCACCTCAGTAAATATATGCACGCCCCACTGATTGGATGTCTTCACCTGGCCTGACCCGCCCTTGTATCTAGGCTTTCCAAGTAAGTTCCTCTGGGAGGGGCTGGGTCAATCTAAGTTCACTGCATAGGGTCAATCTAAGTTCACTACATAAACACAAAATGACTCCCTCTGGCCAACCAGGCCCTTACAGTAGAGACAGAGTTAGTTTGAAATGCCTGGTCCCCTTTGGGGAGGGGCATTCAAGAATAGTCTCATCCTAATTGGGGTGATCTGAAAAGTCAACTTACTCCAGCAGTTCTGTGTAATAGGGGTTCTCCACTGCAAGGGGAGAGGCTGGATTTAGCCAAACAGAGGAATAGGTTAGCAGTCAGGAAATAAATACATGGGGCTTGCAGCCCAGTGAAAGCTGAACCATGGATGGTAATTTTCCTTGGAGTATGCCTATAGGGAGAACCCTCCATGAGATCCCTGGTTCTTTAGTCAACCATGAGTGATGTGCTTCCCCTAGGGACTACCTAAGTAGATGTGAGGCTGCCCACACCTGCCCCAGGCTGATATGGAGAGAGGGAGTGACTGGCTTTCAGGTGACCTTTTCCTTTTGTGACTCCACTGTGATGGTTCAAATGAGGGTAAAGGTCATTCTGAACCTCACATTTGCCAAAGTGGGTAGGGATGGGAATTTATGTCTAATTTCACCCAAGTCTGCACACCAACTCAGGGCTCACCACTTCTATGAGACCTGGGCTCTCTCAGCAGGACCTCGAAGGATGATAGCTAGAAAGAGGACACAAGTAAGAGGGATCACGTTAATGTACGTTTTGAGCAAGCCCAACATCAATGCCAGCCATCCCAGTAAGCCCATTCTTCCACCAGCATAAAATAAACTTCTTAAATGATGTCCATAAAAAGCTTCTACACAGCAAAGGAAACCGTCAACAAAACAAAGAGGCAACCCACAGAATGGGAAAAGATATTCGCATTTGCAAATGACAGTACAGACAAAGGGCTGATATCCAAGATCTATAAAGAACTTCTCAAACTCAACACCCAAAAAAACAGATAATCACGTCAAAAAATGGGCAGAAGACATGAAGAAACAATTGTCCAAAGAAGACATACAAATGGCTAGCAGACACATGAAAAAATGTTCATCATCACTAGCCATCAGGGAGATTGAAATCAAAACCACATTGAGAATCCAGCTTACACCAACTAGAATGGCCAAAATTAACAAGACAGTAAACAACAAGTGTTGGAGAGGATGTGGAGAAAGGGGAAACCTCATACACTGTTGGTGGGAATTCAAGTTTGTGCAGCCACTTTGGAAAACAGTATGGAAATTCCTGAAGAAATTAAAAATAGAGGTACCTTATGGCCCTACAATTGCACTACTGGGTATTTACCTCAAAGATACAGATGTAGTGAAAAGAAGGGTCATCTATACCCCAATGTTCATAACAATCCCCAAACTGTGGAAAAAGCCACGATGCCCTTCAACAGACAAATGGATAAAGAACCTATGGTCTGTATATACAATGGAATATTATGCCTCCATCAGAAAGGATGAATACCCAACTTAGGTATCAACATGGACGGGACTGGAGGAGATTATGCTGAATGAAATAAGTCAAGCAAAGAAAGTCAATTATCATATGGTTTCACTTACTTGTGGAGCATAAGGAATAGCATGGAGGACATTAGGAGAAGAAGAAGAAAAGTGAATTGGGGGGAAATCAGAGGGGGAGATGAAGTATGAAAGACTGTGGACTCTGAGAAACAAACTGAGGGTTTTGGAGGTGAGGGGGTGAGAGATAGGTGAGCCTGGTGATGGGTATTAAGGAGGGCATGTATTGCATGGATAACTGGGTGTGGTGCATAAACAATGAATATTGAAACACTGAAAAAATAAAATTAGATTTTAAAAATACCAAAAAAAAATGATGTCAATACACAGAACACACTTTTCTTGAAAACTTCCCACTCCCAAGTAGACTTTGGACATTTACAAAGTCCTCATGAGTCCATCCTCAGAAATGAATTCAGCAGACAACATGTTTTTAGCTTGCATATGCCCTCATCTCTGTCTGCAGGGAAGAAAGCCACCAAGATGTGACTTTCCACGCAGGTTGCACTATAGCTTTAAGCTGTTTCTGGCCCAGCTTTGGTGTGCTCCTTCTGGTTTGGGCACGTAGCAGGGGCTGCCATTGTTAGCCACACTCTTGTATAGCCACCATGTACTCTCACAAACCAGACTGAAGAAAATCCAGTCTCAGGACATAACACCCCAAATATGCAAGATGTATAACTAAGAATATCCACCATGCTAAAATCCAGAAAAACATCATCCTGAACATGCTACACAATCCAAAGACCATATCCAATGATGACCTATGTTGGGATACCCAATGGATTTGAAAAGAACTATCCTTTGAAAAGAACCTTCATCAAGAAATTGCAGTCGTGCTTTAAACCAATGAAAGTAAGTCTCAAGACAGAAGCAAATATAAAAAGAAGAATTTAAAAAGTAATTAGAACTGAAAAATATAGTAACCAAAATTTTTTACCACCCATTAAATGGGCTCAATAGGACAATGATGGTGACAGAGGGAAAGCCAGTAAATTGAAGGTAGAACAACAGAAATACTGAATCTGAACAATGGAGAGAAAATAGACTATAAAAAGGCAGGAAAGAAAGAAAAGACAAGAAAAGGAAAAGAAAATAAATGAACAGAACAGTAGGGTTAGGACTCTCATGATGTGGTTGGCATGCTTATGAGAAGAGACACCAGAGAGCTTGCTCTCTCCATGCACACATACAAAGAGAGGTTATGTTAGCACACAGCCAGAAGTTGTCCATAGACAAACGTCCAGTAAGATGGTTTTCCCCAGAACCTGACCACACTGGTGCCTTATGTTGGACTTCTACCCTACAGAACTGTGAGAAAATGTGTTACAGAAATACATTAACCATTGTCCAAGGGTAGATTTTGATGCATTTTTATACAGGACAATAAAGCAGGATTTAAGTTGTAACACAGGACTTTATCAAGATTAAAACCTTCTGTTCTACTAATGATCCTGTTTGGAGCATGAAATGACAAGCTATAGAGTAGGTGAACATATTTACAAATGACATATCTAACAAAGGACTTCTATCTAGAATATGTAATAATCTATTAATGGCACCATAGATTCACTAAGGGCAGTAGTGAGAGCAGATCTGACAGAACTTAGAAATGCTATCAATGAGATACAATCTAATCTAGGAAGTCTAATAGAGTAAATGAGGCAGAAGAAGGAATTAGTGATCTTGAAGACGAACTGATAGAACAGAAGGAGCAGGAGGAGGACTGGAACAAACAGTTAAAATCCATGAAAATAGAATTAGAGAAATAAATGATGCCATGAAACTTTCCAGGGTCATAATTATTGGGGTCCCTGAAGGGAGTGGAGAGAGAGAGAGAGAGAGAGAGGACTAGAAGATATATTTGACCAAATTGTAGTTGAGAACATCCCTAATCTAGGGAATAAAACATGTAATCTTGTCCTAGATGCACAGAGGACATCCCTCTAAGATCAATGCAGGCAGATCAACCCCCAGGCATGTAATAGTAAAACTCAGAAATCTTAGAACCAAGGAAACCATTTTAAGGACAGTTAGAGGGAAGAGATTCCTTACATACAGAGGGAGAAACATCAGAATAACGCCAGACCTGTGGTCCACAGAGACCTAACAAGCCAGAAAGGGTTGGCAAGACATATTCAGGGCACTAAATGAGAAGAACATGCAGCCAAGAATTCTTTTTCTGGCAAGGCTGTCATTCAGAATAAATGGAGAGATAAGAAACATCCAGCACTGACAGAGACTAAAAGAATATGTGACCACTAATTTGGCCATGCAAGAGATATTAAGGGGGGTTTCTATGGGGTGCCTGGGTGGCTCAGTTGGTTAAGTAACTGCCTTTGGCTCAGGTCATGATCCCAGGATCCTGGAATCGAACCCCATATCAGGTTCCCTGCTCAGTGAAGAGCCTACTTATCCCTCTCCCTCTTCCTGCCACTCTGTCTACTTGTGCTCTCTCTTTCTGTCAAATAAATAAATAAGATCTTTTAAAAAATATTAAGGGGGTGTTCTATAAAAGTAGAAAGACCCCAAGAGTGATACAGGACAGATACAGATACAAGAGTGATATAGAAACAAGGACTTCACAGGCAACATGATGACAGTAAAATCTTATCTACCCATAATCACTCTTAACATGAATGGCCCAAATGCTCCCATAAAATGACACAGGGCTGCAGACTGGATATAAAGAGAGGACCCATCCATATGCTGTCTACAAGAGACTCATTCTGAAACTAAAGATACATTCAGACTAAAAGTGAAGGGATGCAGAACTATATTTCATTCCAATGGACCTGAAAAGGAAGCCAAGGTAGCAATTCTCATATCTGACAAATTAGATTTTAAGCCAAAGACTGTAGTCAGAGATACAGAAGCATACTATATCATTCTTAAAGGATCTATCCAACAAGAGAATTTAACAATCGTAGATATCTATACCCCCAAAATGGGAGCAGCCAACTACATAAGCCAACTATTAACCAAAATAAAGAGACTTATTGGTAATAATACATCAATTATAGGAGACCTTAACACTCCACTCTCAGCAATAGATAGATCAACTAAGCAGAAAATCAACAAAGAAACAAGAGCTTTGAAGCTTTGAATGACACACCAGACCAGATGGACCTCAGAGATATATACAGAACATTCCACCCTAAAACAACAGAATACTCATTCTTCTCAAGCACGCATGGACCTTCTCCAGAATAGACCTCATAAGGTCTCAAATCAGAGACCTCAAATCAGGTCTCAACCAATACCAAAAGACTGAGATTATTCCCTGCATATTCTCAGACTACAATGGTATGAAACTGGAATTCAACCACAAGAAAAAGTTTGGAAGAAGCTCAAACACTTGGAAGCTAAAGACCATCCTGCTCAAGAACGTTTGAGCCAATCAGGAAATCAAAGAACTTAATCAACTCATGGAAACTGATTAGAATGAAGATGCAGTAATCTAAAACCTATAGAATATGGCAAAGATGATCTTAAGGGAGAAATACATAGGTATCCAAGCCTCACTCAAAAAAATTGAAAAATCCTGAATACACAAACTATCCTCACATCTTAAGGCTCTGGAAAATCAACAACAAATTAAACCTAACAAATGCACAATAAGGGAAATAATTAAGATTAGAGCAGAGATCAATTAATTAGAAACCAGAAATACAGTAGAACACATCCAAGGAACTAGAAGCTGGTTCTCTGAAAGAATTAATAAGAGCAACAAACCACTGCCCAGACTAACCCAGAAGAAAATAGAAAGGACCCTAATAAAATTATGAATGAAAGGGGAGAGATCATGACCAATACCAAAGAAATAAATACAATCATCAGAAATTATCATCAACAATTATATGACAATAAGTTAAGCAACCTAGAAGAAATGGATGCGTTCCTGGATACATATAAACTACCAAGACTGAAATAGGAAGAAATTGACAAACAGAATAGACCAACAACCTGTTATGAGATGGAAGCAGTGATTAAAAATGTCCCCCAAAACAAATAAGAGCCCAGGCCTGATGGATTCCCTGGGGAATTCTACCAAACATTCAAAGAAGAAATGCCTATTCGCCTAAAGCTGTTTCAAAAAATAGAAACAGCAGGAAAACTTCCAGACTCTTTCAGTCATTACCTTGATTCCCAAACCAGGCAAAGACCCCATCAACAAAGAGAATTTCAGACCAATATCCTTGATGAATGTGGATGCCAAGATTCTCAACAAGATCCTAGCTAATACATCCAACAGTACATTAAAAGGATTATCCAGGGGCGCCTGGGTGGCTCAGTGGGTTAAGCCGCTGCCTTCGGCTCAGGTCATGATCTCAGGGTCCTGGGATCGAGCCCCGCATCGGGCTCTCTGCTCAGCAGGGAGCCTGCTTCCTCCTCTCTCTGCCTGCCTCTCTGCCTGCTTGTGCTCTCTCTCTGTCAAATAAATAAATAAAAAATCTTAAAAAAAAATAAAAAAAAAATAAAAGGATTATCCATCACGACCAGGTGGGATTTATCACTGGGAGGCAAAGTTTGGTTCAACATTTTCAAAACAATCAATCTGATAGAACACATAAATAAGGGAAGAAAGAAGAACCACATGGTCCTCCCAGTAGATTCGGAAAAAAATTCGATGGAGGAGGAAGATGGTGGAGGAGTAGGAGACCTAATTTCATCTGATCCCAGGAATTCAGCTAGATAGTAATGAGATCATTCTGAACCCCTACAAACTCAACAGGAGATTGAAGAAAAGAAGAGCAGCAACTCTATGAACAGAAAAAAACGACCACTTTCTGGAAGGTCAGAGATGTGGAGAAGTGAATCCAAGGCGATATTTGGGAAAATTGACCACGCAGGTGAAGCTCCATCAGCCGGCTACTGGCAAGTGATAGAACAGCAGAGCACAAAACCAAAACTTTTAGAAGTCTGCTCTGTGGAGGGACGTTGTTCCAGTGGCTAAGCAAGGCATAGAATCCTCACTGGGACAGTGAGGTCTCAGGACCCTAGGAGTCACAGAAATGCTGGGGGTGACTGAGTATGACAGAGCTCCTGGGTATCAGAGCAAGGAAGCCAGCTGCAAAGACAGCACTGAGGAGTTGGCTTTCAGCTCAGCTCAGAGTGGCCATAAACTGTCAAGCCACTACTCTTCAAGCAGGGACCCCATAGTGCCAGATCCAGGGAGGCTTACCCCTTGCTCCACTGGAAGGAGCTGCACAGAAGCATGCTGCAGGAATCTGCTGGGTTTGAAGACTCCAAATGCGCCCATATGTTGGAGATAGAAACACTCAGTCACAGGCTGGATGAGCATGGAACAAAACGGGAGACCAAGGAGACAGGAGTGATTGACTGCTTTTCTCTGAGGGCTCACTGAAGAGGAGGATCCCAAGCTCTCAGCTCCTCTGGTGCTAGAGATTGGGAGGCTGCTAAAATTTAGGGCATTTCAGCTCTTTCCCCAGTCTGGCAATTGTGGACATTGTTGCTATGAACATTGGGGTACAGATGGCCCTTCTTTTCACTACATCTGTATCTTTGGAGTAAATACCCAGTAGTGCGATTGCAGGGTCATAGGGTACCTCTATTTTTAATTTATTCAGAAATCTCCATGCTGTTTTCCAAAGTGGCTGCACCAACTTGCAGTCCCACCAACAGTGTAAGAGTGTTCGCTTTTCTCCACATCTTCTCCAACAATTGTTGTTTCCTGTACTGTTGATTTTGGCCATTTTAACTGGTGTATGCTGGTATCTCAGTGTGGTTTTGACTTGAACTTCCCTGATGGCTAGTGATGATGAACATTTTTTCATGTGTCTCCTAGTCATTTGTATGTCTTCTTTGGAGAAGGGTCTGTTCATGTCTTCTGCCCATTCTTTGACATATGTATCTGTTTTTTGGGTGTTGAGTTTGAGGAGTTATTTATAGATCTTGGATATCAGCCCTTTGTCTGTAATGTCATTTGCGAATATCTTCTCTTATTTCTCCAACAAAGGGTTGCCTCTTTCTAGCAATCTATACTTTCAATGCCATCCTGATCAAAATTCCACCAGCATTCTTCAAAGTGTTGGAGCAAACAACCCAAAATTTGTACAGAACCAGAAACCCGAATCACTAAGAAAATGTTCAAAAAGAAAAACAAAGCTGGGGGCATCACATTGCCTGATTTCAAGCTTTACTACAATGCTGTGATCACCAAGACACCGTGGTACTAGCACAAAATAGACACATAGACCAATGGAACAGAGTAGAGAGTCCAGGTATGGACCTGCAACTCTATGGTCAAAAAATCTACAAAGCAGGAAAAAATATCCAGTGGAAAAAAGAGAATCTCTTCAATAAATGGTGCTGGCAAAACTAGACAGCTATATATAGAAGAATAAAACTCAACCATTCTCTCTCACTATACACAAAGATAAACTTGAAATGAGTGAAAGGCCTCAATGTGAGGCAGGAACCTATCAAGATCCTAGAGGAGAACATAGATAGTAACTTCTTCGACATTGGACAGCAACTTCTTTCAAGACACATCTCCAAAGACAAAAGAAACAAAAGCAAAAATGAACTTTTGGGTCTTCATCAAGATCAAAAGCTTCTGCACAGCATAGGAAACTGTCAACAAAACAAAGAGCCAGTTTCTTCTAACCAACCAAAATACAACCAAAATCAAGTGTGTGGCTCTGTACTATTCACAAGGCTGATTATTGATATCTATATATCTATATCTATATTCTTTTTTCCCTTTCCTTTTCCCCCAGTTTTAGGTCTCTTCCAAAATCAATAAAATCATGAATGAAAGAGGAGAGATCAACCACCAACACCAAAGAAACAATTACAAACTTATTCTTACAAACAATTGTAAGAACATATTATGAGCAACTATACACCAGCAAATTAGACAATCTGGAAGAAATGGATGCATTCCTAGAGATGTATAAACCAGCAAAACTGAACCAGGAAGAAATAGAAAACCTGAACAGACTTATAACCAGTAAGGAAATTGAAGCAGTAATCAAAAATCTCCTTACAAATAAAAGTCCAAGGCGAGATGGCTTCCCAGGAGAATGCTATCAAACATTCAAAGAAGAAATAATACCTATTCTTCTGAAACTGTTACAAAAAGTAGAAACAGAAGGAAAACTTCCAAACTCATCTTATGAGGCCAGCATTGCTTTCATCCCAAAACCAGACAAAGACCCCAGCAAAAAGGGAGAATTTCAGACCAATATCTCAGATGTACATGGATGCAAAAATTCTCACCAAATTACTAGCTAGTAGAATCCGACAGTACTTTAAGAGTATTATTCACCATGACCAAGAGGGACTTATTCCTGGGCTGCAAGTTTGGTTCAACATCCACAAAGCAATCAATGTGATATAATACATTAATAAAAGAAAGAACAAGAACCAATCTCAATAGATTCTGAAAAAACATTTGACAAAGTACAGAATCCTTTCTTGATCAAAACTCCTCACAGCAGAGGGATAGAGGGTATATACCTCAATATCATATAAGCCATCTATGAAAAGCTCACAGCAAATATAGTAAATACCATTCTCAATGGGGAAAAACTGAGAACTTTTCCCCTAAGGTAAGGAAAATGGCAGGGATGTCCACTATCAATACCACTGCTATTCAACACAGTGCTAGAAGTCTTAGCCTCAGCATTCAGACAACAAAAAGAAATAAAATGCTTCTGAATCAACAAAGAAGAAGTCAAAACCTCACTCTTTGCAGATGAGAAGATACTTTATGTGGGAAACCCAAAAGACTCCACTCCAAAACTGCTAGAACTCATACAGGAATTCAGTAAAGTGTCAGGATACAAAATCAATGCACAGAAATCAGTTGCACTTCTATATTCCAACAACAAGACAGAAGAAAGAGAAATTAAGGAGTGAATCCCATTTACAATTGCACCCCAAACCATAAGATACCTAGGAATAAACCTAACCAAAGAGAAAAGAATCTGTACTTAGAGAACTATAGAACACTCATGAAAGAAATTGAGGAAGACATGAAGAAATGGAAAAATGTTCCATGCTCATGGATTGGAAGAACAAATATGGTAAATATGTCTATGCTACATAGAGCAATCTACATATTTATACAATCCCTATCAAAATACCATCAAAAATTTTCAAAAACATAGCACAAATAATCCTAAAATTTATAGTGAACCAAAAAAGACCCCGAATAGCTAGACAAACGTTGAAAAAGAAAGCCAAAGTTGGTGGCATCACAATTCCAGACTTCAAACTCTATTACAAAGCTGATCATCAAGACAGTATGGTACTGGCAGAAAAACAGACACATAGATCAATGAAACAGAATAGAGAGCCCAGAAATGGACCCTCAACCCTATCATCAACTAATCTTTGACAAAGCAGGAAGAATATCCAATGGAAAAAAGACAGTCTGTTCAACAAATGGTGTTGAGAAAATCAGACAGCCACATGCAGGAGAATGGAAATAGACCATTTCTTACACCACACACAAAAAGAGACTCAAAATGGATGAAAGGCCTCAGTGTGACAGGAATGCATCAAAGTCCTAGGGGAGAACACAGGCAGCAACCTCTTTGACCTCAGCCACAGCAAATTCCTCCTAGAAACATTGCCAAAGGCAAGGGAAGCAAAGGCAAGAATGAACTATTGGGACTTCATCAAGATTGAAAGCTTTCCACAGCAAAGGAAACAGCCAGAAAAACCAAAAGACTACTGACAGAATGGGAGAAGGTATGTGCAAGTGACATATCAGATAAAGGGCTACTATCCAAAATTTATAATGAACTTATCAAACTCAATACCCAAAGAACAAATAATCCAATCAAAAAATCAGCAAAAGGCATAAACAGACTTTTCTGCAAAGACATCCAAATAGCCAATAGACACATGAAAAAGTGTTCAACATCACTCGGCTTCAGGGAAATACAAATCAAAACCACAGTAAGAAACCACCTCACACCAGTCAGAATGGATAAAATTAAGAAGTCAGAAAACAACAGGTATTGGTGATGATGTAGAAAAAGGCAAATCCTGCTACAATGTTGGTGGGAATGCAAGCTGGTGCAGCCACTCTGGAAAACATTATGGAGGTTCCTCAAAAAGTTGAAAATAGAGCTACCCTATGACCCAGCAATTGCACTACTGGGTATTTACCCTAAAGATACAAATGTAGTGATCTGAAGTAGCACGTGCACCTGAATGTTTATAGCAGCAATATCCACAATAGCCAAACTTTGGAAAGAGCCTAGATGTCCAACAACAGATGAATAGATAAGGAAGATGTTATATATATAACATCATATATATATGTGTGTATATATATATATATATATATATATATATATATATATATATATTCCTCTGTGTCTTTTTTCTCAAATTCCTCATATCAGTTAGATCATATGATAGTTGTCTTCCTCTGATTGACTTATTTCGCTTAGCATAATACCCTCTAACCCCATCCACATCGTTGCAAATGGCAAGATTGTTTTGTTTTGTTTTGATAGCTGCATAGTATCCCATTGTGATATATATGTATGTGTATATATATAATCACATATATATGACAGGCGGAGTCCTGCGGTGTCGCTCAGAAGTCCCCAATCTGGAGGGACACTGTCAGTGTGACTTTAATCCTATGGAGGCATTGTGAGCTGTATTAGGAGACCCTGGGAGGCCCAGCAGTGCCGGTTCATGCCACTGGAGGGAGTGGTGAGCTCTGCCCTGACAGGCATGGTAATGTGGCTTGCAACCGCTGGAGGCAGTGTGAGCTGCAGTGGGTAACACGCCAGAAGAGGAGTCCGTACAGTCTGTTGGCTCTGAGGGCAGTGGTGAGGTGCTGGGTGATAAACACTGAAAGTTGAGGCACTGCAGCTTGTTTTTACAGGAGGGAGTGGTGAGCTGAAGACTCTCTGTTTCCCCAGGCCCAAGAGTGGTGGTTACAACCCCTGGAGCCAGGCCCCCACTCTGCATTGTGCCCCTTTTCCCCAGGTTTGCTGGTAATGTGCTGTGAGGATGGTTCAGGAGGGTCTTCCCTGTGGGGGTCTGGAAGGGGGGGGGGGGTGAACCAAACCCGACTCCTGGTCCATTTGGAACTGATGAGTTGAGTGTTTGTTTGGAAGAGTATATTCGCTTCTCCAAAAGGGACAAGGGCATTGGTCAGCTTTAGAAGGAAGTTAATGACCACTTAAGAAACAAGCGTGTGTCTCTCCTTCTCCCAGGAATTGGAGCAGGTGTGCAGGCTTTAGGTGGGAGGTGCCTGCTTATCCCCACCTGACAACCCTTCTTCACTCTGGCTCCACAAGACCTGGAAGTTTTGAAATCAGCATCTGACTCAGTCATGAAGCTTGTTCCAGGATGTCAGCATTCAGAGAAAACAGCAGGCCCATTGGGCACAACGTCACAAGATGGGAAGTAAAACTTCTCTTTCACCCCACACCACCTGGGCTTTTCTCTTGTCTCCAGTGGAACCACCGAGTCACACTGAAGCAGCTGTCAGCAATCTAGAGTGGGTGCCAGAATTCCTGAGTTTCCCTGCAGGGAGCCCATGGCAGGGATCCCATTTTCTCTGTTTATTTCTGGCTTATGATGATATTTGGAACATCTCTTTCTTAGGCAATCCCTTGGATTCAAAAGGGAAGATGAGATTGACTCGGTGTGTGTTTTGAACATAGAATGTGTTCCGTCATGTGACAGTGTTTATTCCACTGGGCCTAGGCTGTGGTGGAATGGCAGGCATCCAGAGTTAGGTGGCTGTTTGTGGTCAGACAGAGACTTGGATGATGTCTTCTCCTTTGTCAAAGGTGATGTATCCTAATGGATTTGTCTTTTCATCCAAAGAGTTCCAATGTGGGCAGAGGGGAAATTCAAAATGATTCCAAGGAACCTTGTACGATTGAGAATGGAAGCTTGACTTTCTAAAAGTTTCACTCAATGGACCACCTAGATAGTTGAACATGCTGTACTTTCTCTGCAATTTCATGGGTGGTGAAGTCAGAGAAAGAGTCTTTGGGAATTCTCCTGGATAGAGGCATTCTGGTGGCTTCAAGGGGCTTGGAGTCAGGAACTCCAATTTCTGTGGCTGCTTGCCTGACACTGGGTGAGTCAGGTTATCCCACAGGTTTTCCATTTCCTCCTTAGGAAATTGCTGGCAGGGAATATTCTGCTTAAAACAGAACCCACCTGCACTGTTGGTGGGCATGCGGGCTGTTGCAGCCACTCTGGAAAAGAGTATTGTGGTTCCTCCAAAAGCTAAAAACTGAACAACCCTAGGATCCAGCAATTGCCCTCCTAGGTATTTCCCCAAAGGGCACAAAAATGCACATTCAATGGGGTACAAGTACCGTGATATTTACAGCAGCATTATCAACCATATTGAAGCAATGAAGGGAGTCCCAATGTCCATTCACTGATGAGTGATTTTTCTGAATGGAATAGAAACCAGCTTCAAAAAGAATGAAATCTTACCATCTGCAAAGATGTCGATGGATCTAGAGTGGATTTAGCTAAGCAAAATCAGTAAGAAAAGACCAATAGCTTATGACTTGACTCCTATGGAATTTCAGAAAGAAAACAAATGAACATAGTGAGGGGAGAAAGATAGGCCAATGAAGAAACAGACTCAACCTTAGAGCACAAGCCGAGGGTTGCTAGAGCGCAGGAGTGTGGGGGAAGGGTTAAATGCGTGATGGCTATTAGAAAGGGCACTTGCGATGAACTCTGGCTGTTCCATGCAGTGAGAAATCACAAAATCCTACCCCTGAAGCGAAGGAATTAACACTGCATGAAAACGAATTGGAATTGAAGTCAATGTAGAAAAGAAGAAGACCATGTTCTACTTCATGAAGAGTGAGGTAATAATGGAGTGACTTTCACTCTCCTGTTCTGTGGATAATCATTTTCAAACACATTGTGGTAGGATACACTAGTTTCTCATTGCATAAGGAGTCCTCAGAAACCTGCAATGAAAGATTCAGATCTCAGAGAATGTACATGTTTCATTGAAATGTTACTTCCAGTTTGCCCAGGTACAAAGGCAAGTGGAGAGAAATATGGCAGAAGAGGAAAAGAGATGTTAAGCATTCAGGAGGTAGTCTTCTCCCTTTCTCATGAAAGCCTTGGGCCAGTGTGAATTTAGAAGAAGGAGGAGGGATCCCAGAGCTTTGCAGCAGACATGGGAGTTCCAGGAGTTGAAGAGAGCTGAGCTAGGGACATGGCAGGCCTGAACTGCTGGTGCTGAGGTGGGTTCCCCAAGGGGCTGAGTTGAGGATGGGGTCAGGTGGCACATGAGGCTTCGGGTTTGTAGCCCAGGGGCTGTAAGTCATGGGGGAGTGCTCAGGGGAGCATGCAGGTTTCTCCAGGTCTGAGGGTTCTGTACAGCTCCAAATGGACTGGTTTCCTGCAGGTGGCAGGCAGACTCCAATGGTATGGCTCCACAGTTTCCCAAGCAGCTGGCGCTAAGGCGGGCTCCCCTTGGGGCTGTTGTGGGCATGCATCCAGCAGTGCACCAGAATCTGTGTTTGTGGCCAGGGGGTGCGCCAATAGTGGTGGTGGCTGTAGGGGGGCATCCAGGTTTCTCCCTCTCTGAGGGTTCTGTACAGCTCCAAACAGCACGGTTTCCTCCCGCTTGGTAGGCTGAGTCCTGGGGTGTCACTCAGGGGTCCTTAATCGGGGGACATGAGGGCCAGGCTTCTTGGGATGGAAGCCTGAAAACCTTAACTAGGGTTAGGGCCTAGGGGCATGGCAGATCCAATATGCCGGTGCTGAGGCAGGCTCCCTGCTGGGCTGAGTTGAGGGCAGGCACCAGGTGGCACGACAGATGCCAGGTTTGTGTCTGGGGCACCACAGAACCTGGGGGTGCCTTAGGTAACATGCAGGTTTCTCCTGCTCTGAGGGTTCTGCCCAACTCCAAACAGCACCATTTCACTCTGGGCAGCAGGTGGAGTCCTGGGGTGAGTCTCAGGGATCCTTAATCTAGCAGGTTTGGGGTACACACCTCTGGGCATGGAAGCCTGTATACCCCACATAGGGTTAGTGTTAGGGCCTAGGGGCACGGCATGCCTGATCTGCAGGTGCTGAGGCGGGCTCCCCCTGGGGCTGAGTTGTGGGCATGCATCCAGTGGCACACCAGATCCAGGTTTCTGGCCAGGGGGGCCGCCAATGTTGGGGGTGGCTTTAGTGGGGCATATAGAATTCTCCCTCTCTGAGGGTTCGGCGCAGTTCCAAATGGCACCATTTTACCCTAGGTGGATGTCGGAGGTCCAGCCTGAGTCTCAGGGGTCCCCAGTTTGGCGCACTTTGGGCCAGGCTTCTGGGAACAAAAGCCTGGCCACACCATATAGGGTTATGGTTAGGGCCTAGTGGCATGGAAGGCCCGATCTGCCGGCACTGAGGTGGGCTCCCTCAGGTCTGAGTCAAGGACGTGGATCAGGAAGCGCATCATGCTCTGAGTCTGTGGCCAGTGGAAGCTGCCGAATGTGGGGATGGCCTCAGGGAGGCATGCGGGTTTCTCCCCGTCTAAGGGATCTGCGCAGCTGATCCCTTAGACGGGGTTTCCTCCTCGGTGGCAGGCGGACTCCTGGGCTGTGGTTCCAGCCTCTCCAATGTGGAGAGCTCAGGGGACAGCCCCTTGGGGATAGAAGCCTGAAAACCCAGCCGAGGGTTAGGATGAGGGCCTAGGGCATAGCAGGCCCAATCCGCCAGTGCTGGGGCAGGTAACCCGGGGGGCTGAGTAGAGGAAGTGGTTGGCCACACGTGCGCCTGGCTTGTAGAGGACTTTCTCACAAGGTTCTGGCTGCAACAATTTGGGACCCCGGGTCAGGCCCAGGAGGAGACCCTGCCAGACCCCCACCACTGGATTCGAGTTAGCCAGGGGATTCCCGGCCAATTCTCACGAGCTTTCTGCCCAAATCAATATCAATTTGGGAAGAAAACTTGTGAGAATTGGCCGGTGTTGGTTGGCGATTCAGGCTGCACTGGTACCTGCTGTCTAGAGCACTTTCTGGCTAGGTGGGTGTCCCGACCATCTGGAAACAAGGGCCAGGATGATGCAGCTCCCCCGAGGGTCCCCACCCAGGGGAGCTTTCTGGGAGGCAGAGTTGAGGGAGGGGGCCTGGCTGAGCATCAGACTCCATCTTTGTGGCTCAGTGGGGCTCCAAATGTGGAGGTGGCCTCAGGGGAGGCATGTAGGTTTCTCCCGCTCTGAGGGTTTTGTGCAGCTCAAATGATGTGGTTTCCTCCTGGGTGGCAGGTGGAGTCCTGGTGTGTGGTTCAGGGGTCCCCAGTCTGGAGGGATTCACAGCCAGGTCTCTGGGTACAGAAGCCAGAAAACACAACCTAGGGTTAGGGTTAGGAACTAGGGGCATAGCAGGCCAAATCTGCTATGCTCAGGCAGGATCCACAGGGTGCTAAGTCGAGGAGAGGAGTCAGGCAGCTCCTCAGGCTCCGGGTGTGGCCAGGGGGCACTGCCAAAGGTGGTGGTGTCCTCAGGGAGGCATGTGGGTTTCTCCCAGTCTGAGGGTTTTGTGCAGCTCTGAATGGCATGGTCTCCTCCTGGGTTGCAGGAAGACTCCTTGGGTGTGTCTCCTGGGTCCTCAATCAGGAGGGCTCAGGGGACAGCCCCCTGGGGACAGAAGCCTGAAACCCAACCGAGAGTTATCATTAGGGCCTCGGGGCATGGCAGGCCCCATCCACCAGTGCTGGGATGGGTGCCCCAGGGGGCTGAGGGTGGTTTTGGCCACATGTGAGTGTGGCTTGCAGAGGGCTTTCTCACGTGATTCGGGCTGCGACCACTCGGGACCCCTGGCCAGTCCCAGGCAGTGGGACTACGGGCCTGTGCCACCGGAAATGAGTTTCCCAGGGGCTTTCCAGCCAATTCTCATCTCACAATCTTTGTGCCCAAATCAATATTGATATTGATTTGGGCAGAAAGATCATGAGACTTGGCTGGCATTGGGTGGCAATTCCAGCCACACTGGCACTGGCGGTCTAGAGTGCTTTCTCACTAGGTGGGTACATGTCAGGGCCGGCCATCCAGGAACATGGGCCAGGTTCATGCAGCTCCCCCAAGGGACCCTGTCCAGGGGAGCATTTCGGGGGAAGAATTGAGGGAGTGGGTCCAGCTGAGAGTCAGCCTCCATGTTTGTGGCCTGGTGGGTCGCCGAAGGTGGGGGTGAGTTTGAGGGGGCATGCAGGTTTCTCCTGCTCTGAGGGTTTTGCACAGCTCTGAATGGCACAGTTTCCTCCTGGGTGGCAGGCAGAGTCCTGGGGTGTGGCTCAGTGGTCCCCAATCTGGAGGGCTTGGGGGCCAGGTCTCTGGGGAAAGAAGCCTGAACACCCAACCTAGGGTTAGGGTTAGGGTGTATGGGCTTGGCAGGCCCAATCTGCCAGCACTGAGGCGGGATCCCCAGGCGGCTGAGTGAAGGACTGGGGTCAGGTGGTGTATCAGGCTCCAGGTTTTGTGGCCAGGGGGGCTGCTGCAAGTGGGGGTGGCCTCAGGGAGGCATGTGGGTTTCTCCCAGTCTGAGAGTTCTGCACAGCTCCGAATGGCATGGTTTCCTAGTGGGTGGCAGGCAGATTCCTAGCATTTGGCTCTGGAGTCCCTAATCTGGAGAGATTGGGGGACAGGCCCCTGGGGACGGAAGCCTGAAAACCCAACCGAGGTTTAGGGTCAGGGCCTAGGGGCATGGCAGGCCTGATCTGCCAGCGCTGGGGAAGGGACCCCAGGGGGCTAAGTAGTGGGATGGGTTGGCCACACATGTGCCTGGCTCATAGAGGGCTTTCTCACAGGGTCCAGGCTGCAACCACTCAGGACCCTGTGCCAGGCCAGGCAATGGCCCTATGGGACCGCGCCACCCAAAGCGAGTTCACCGGGCGTTTTCTTGCCAATTCTCATGAGCTTTCTGCCCGTATTGATATCGATTTGGGCAGAAAGCTCATGAGAATTGGACAGCGTTGGGCGGCGAGTCGGGTCGCACTGTTGTCCACTGTCTAGAGCACTTTCTCGCTAGGTGCATGTCATGGCTATCCCAGAACATGGGCTGGTTCTATGTGCCCCCTCCCCCCCGCCAGGGCCCCTACTCATGGGAGCTTTCCAGGGGCAAAGTTGAGGAAGGAGGTCTGGCTGAGCGTCAGCCTCCATGTTTGTGGCCCAGTGGGTTGTTGAGGGTGGAGAGGGACTCAAGAGAGGCATGCACGTTTCTCCCGCTCTGAGGCTTTTGCGCAAATCCGGATGGCACGGTTTCCTCCTGAGTGGTAGGTGGAGTCCTGGGGTGTGGCTCAGGGCTCCCCAATCTGGAGGGCTTGGGGGACAGGTCCCTGGGGATGGAAGCCTGAAAACCCAACTGAGGGATAGGGTGAGTGCCTAGGGGTCTGGCAGGTCCGATCCACCAGCTCTGGGGCACACACCCCAGGAGACTGATTAGCGGGAGGCATTGGCCTTATGTGTGCCTGGCTCATATGGGCTTTCTTATAGGATTTGGGGCGTGACCACTCGGGATCCCGGACCAAGCCCAGGCGGCAGCCCTGCAGGCTTGTGCCACCAGAAGTGAGTTCCCTGGGGATTTTCCGGCCAATTCTCATGAGCTTTCTGCCCAAATCGATAGCAATTTGGCCCAAAAACTCGTGAGAAATAGCTGACCTTGTGCTTCCATTTGGGCCACGTGCGTGCCAAATGCTTGGAATGCTTTCTTGCTAGGTGTGTGTTGCAACCATCCGGGACCACAGGCTGGGCCCATGCGGCTCCCCTGAGGGTTCCCATGGAAACAAGCTCCCTTGGGGGCAGAGTTGATGGAGAGGTTAAGGCTGACCATCAGGCTCTGGATTTGTGGCCGGGGGTTGGGGGAGCCCTGAAAGCGGGGTTGGCCTTAGGAGACATGCAGGTTTCTCTCACTTTGAGGGTTCTATGCATCTCTGAATGGCATGGTTTTCTCCTGGCTGGCAGGCAGAGTCCTGTGGTGTGACTCAGGGGTCCCCAATCTGGAGGGCTTTGGGGCCATACCTCTGGGGACAGAAGCCTGAAAATCCAACCTAGGGTTTGAGTTAGGGCCTAGGGGCATGGCAGGCTTGACCTGCCTGCACTGAGGTGGTATTCCCCAGGCGGCTGAGTTGAGGATGGGGGTCAGTCGGTGCATCAGGCTCCGGGTTTGTGGCCAGGGGGGCCACCGAAGGTGGGGGTTCCCTCAGGCGGGGCATGCAGTTTCCTCCTGCTCTGAAAGTTCTTTGCAGCTCCAAACAGTTTCCTCCTGGGTGGCAGGCGGACTCCTAGTGTATGGCTCTGGGGTCCCCAATCTGGAGGGCTTGGGTGCCAGGCCTCTGGGGACAGAAGCCTGAAAACCCAACCTAGGGTTAGGGTTAGGGCCTCGGGGTATGGCAGGCCCGATCTTCCAGCACTGATGTGGGTTCCCCAGGCGACTGAGTAGACGGTGGGGTTGGCCAGTGTTCTGAGACAATTCGTGCCACTCGTGTGTCTGGCATTTAGAGCACTTTCTCACAGGGTTCAGGCAGCGAACACTCAGAGGACCGCGGGCCTGGCCTGGGTGGTTCCCCTGAAGCGCCCAGCACTGGAAACAAGTTGGCTGGGGGTTTCTAGCAATTTCACAAGACTTCTGCCCACTCAATATTGTTCTCTTGAAGTCAGAGTATTAGTTGTTCTGAGGAGACCTTGATACCCTAGTGTTAAGTGATCAGCCATAACTAACGTGAGTAATCTACTTCTTATAGCAGGAAGAAACATTAAAATAGTACAACATATTTACTAACTAAACTCCATACTTTAATAAAAACCTTGGCAATTTTTTGTTGTTGTTGTTAAAGAATTTATTTATTTGAGAGAGGTAGATAGCATGAGAGAGCACGAGGGGAAGTCAGAGGGAATAGCAGACTCCCCGTGCGGCTGGGAGCCTGATGTGGGACTCGATCCCAGGACTCTGGGATCACGACCTGAGCCCAAGGCAGTTGCCCAACCGAGCCACCCACGTACCCTTTGGCAAGATTATTAATATTTTTTAAAATCATGGCTGTCACTTTGTTTATTCTCTATATCTATTCCTAAAAGTATGTTGGCTTATATTAAGACAGAATTTTATATTCTTTCATCTTTATTCTATATTGCATTTTACTCATTTAATTGTAGGATTATTAATTAAGGAAAAGTTCTGATCAAAACTTACCAGTAATTCCATCCACATTACACTTGAATTAAAGAATATAGAAAAAATATTTTTTCATTAATATTACCAGGCATATCAACAGTGTGATTTATTTTTAGTTATGTAATGAAAAAAATACTTGGGTGTAGATTTTTTTCAAAAATGATAACCATGACATGATGAAATGGTCATTAAAATATCTCTAGATTTTGCTTTTTTATAAAAATCAGTATTTAGAATTTCACAGTGAAGAGGTCCTAAATTCTTCATACATGAAATTATATAAAAATAGAAGACATAGACATCTTTAACTCTTTAATCCTTTGATTAAGCAGCAAGCATATCACTCTTCCAGGCCAAACACTGCTTAAACAAAAAAGAAAATTAATGACGTGCAAAATATTTACAAAATATGCAAAGCACACAATAAGACATCTCACTATATACATGTGTCATATTACTAATAAAGCTCAGATTTTTTTACTGTGTGCTCTAGTGTACGTAAATCAAATCACAGCATATCCCTCAGATACAGCATCTTGGCCCATGGCTGGGATAGAACAGATTTTTAAATGAATCATAATATACTTAACAGCTGGACAGATGCTGGTGCTGACCAACATAGTGACTTGTCCCACACACTGTATACTGAAGATCTACTGACAAGAGACAAGACAATAAAAGCCATATAGTATGCACATATGCAAGACAATCTAAGTACATTAAAAAAATGCTTTAGATATTTTAAGATATATAACTGCCCCCCCCGTGGCTTTTAAAGTAAAAATAAGTATAAATTCTTGAATATTAAGAATTTTAAATCAGATTTTTATCTAGTTACAATCCAGGGGCAGGAACTTTTTAAGATGATCCAATGAGAAAGACAAGACATACCCTGGAAAAAGTTTGTGCCAGAACATAAGGTCCTTATGAAGAGCAGAACTCTAAACTTTAAAATTAAAACTAATCAATGAATTTAAATCTAATAGCTCCTTAAGGCATTAGAGCCAATGGTAGGAACTATTTTTCCAATATTGGGAATATAGGACTTCTCAAAACATAAATCAAGGGCCTTAGATGTTGACTATTTCGTGAAGTAGTTCTAGATCTGATGAGAATATAAATGTGCAAACATTTAGCCTTAAGTTCCACTAGTATAGTAATCTAAGTGATCTCTTTGCACAAGTCATGATTCCAATATGAAATCGCTGTATCAAAAATATTAGTAACACATTGTTGAAATACTATTACTTGTAAAATATTCTTTGTAGGTGCTTAATGATTTATGTGTTCAATTAAGACTTGAGATGTTTTCGCTTCTTATAAAAAAGGGGTCTCAGCATTTTAAGTTAACAGCACAATTGTGACAATATACTGATGCATCTTTAGATAACACAGAACAAATTCTTCAATTTATTTTATGAAATAGTGTTGATGATTTAACCCTAAACCATACCCACAAGCACAGGTCGGCTGCAAGGAATACACAAATGTATCCAAATAGTACAATAGAGATTTATCAAGAAAACATCCTTTATATTAAATGCAGACCATATTAATAAGTATGAGGGCAATTTTAAGTCAGAACCTAAACACAAAAAGGGTATTGTAAATAAATGCTTCCATAACTATCACTATCTCCACGTAACTGACAAAATATAATTCTCTTCTAAAGTCCCCAAATATAGGCAACTACTAGTTAAAAGCAGATAGCATTTTAAAAAATCAAAATTAACTCCATTTTCAAGGAACTTAAAGACACTGTACTTCAACAAATCTGTATGTAAAATTATCACGCCGATCCTCTTATTACTTATAGATGACAGGTCAATGACCTTTAAGCAAGGACTTTGCACTAGGACCCTAAAGTGTATGTTAAAGGGTTAATAGGTTCAGTACATTCTTTGTGGTTTCATATAATTGCTTTGCAATTGATTAAATTGCTTTCTTTTAAAGGAATATATTAAAATTCCTTTAGAAAAAAAAGCAAGATATTTTGAAAAAAGGGATACGCACTATAATTTTTTAAATATGCATTAGATGAACACATGTCAAAATCTGAAATGCAGGCTATTTATTCTTGTACTCCTAACATAGGAAAATGTTGTTAAAAATTAAATTAAGGAAGAAAGAAAAAAAGTCAAACATCCTTAAGAAACTTAAGGAGTTTTCACAATTCCTAAGTCAGTATGTCTGTACTAAGAGCCTTGACTATGAAGAGCAGAAATATAATCTCAATAAAATAAATATGGTAAAAACAAAACAAAAAAAATCTATATACTTTCTTAAGTATATAGAATACTTAATCTCCTTTTGTTCCTTTTATGAGATCATATCACTGAACATATACTCTAGAAAGGAGGCTAACTGTAGGCTTTTTGTTGTATAACATTTGGTTTGGTTGCACAAACCAAAAAATGTCCTAGACATCCACTTATATGCTAGCCCCCTGCCACAGAACTAGTTCACAGCCTCAGTATCAAGGAGGACTGTTCTCTTTTGCATCAATCTGATGAGCACTGGTCTAATGATGGGGTGAAGAGTTACTGTAGCTCTGTCCAGTTTAATTTTAGTGCAGTGAGGACTGTGAATCTGTCTGAATTCCAATAAGTGACGGTGGCTGTTGACCACCAACTGTGGACAACACTGGTCTTGGGTTTAGACGGGGCGGCAGAGAATTAGCAGGGCGAATGAGAGGTGGTGGAGGCTGATTTAAAGTTGGCCGGGGCTGGATGAACCGAGCCTGCTGCTGGAGTGGAGGAGGCTGCCGGTGAAGAGCAGGGGCAGCAGGCAGTGTTGGACGAAGAAGTGGTGGAGGCTGGTTCAGAGTGGCAATGGGGGCTGTTGGTGTTGGAGTGGATGATGGGGCAGGAGGTGATGGACCCAGAGTCCGAGGAGCCTGTGGGGTCTGTGCCTAGAGGTGAGGAAACAAAAATACATGTATGAGATGAGCGTTCCTAATGAACTGAATACAATATAGTTTGGGCTGTCACAGGAAAAACAAAACAAATCAAAACAAAACAAAAACATAACACCAATGTTTTTTGGAAGCACAAGCTTCTTTTATTTTAAACAAAACAAAACAAAAAACCAAAAACTGAAAAAGCAATGAAGCTACCAAACAGGCATCTTTATTAGTAATCAGCTTAACACTGGAAATAAAAATAAGACTATGAAAGAACAATACACTCTCCATTCTTCTAGGATCAGAACTTAGCATGTCATTAGGACTTAAGAGTCACGAGAGAGGCACCACTGAGTAAGTGTATTGTCAACCTTTCATGCTCATTTAGCTAGTCCTCTGACAAATTAACCTTACAGAACACCACACAAAATGATGATTCCTCAACTCATATTAGCTCAAATTCCATACACAAACACACCTCCTCTTCTTCATCAGTGCTCTTCCCTGATGGCACATTAGAAGCACTTTTTGTCTCCTCCCCTAAAGTAGAAGCATCACCATTAGAAGCCTGGGTTCCTTGTTCTGCTTCCCACTCCTGCAATACCTCCTCTAAGTTAAACCGACGCCTGTAGTTTACAAAGAAGTTCTTCACTTGGCCAACAGTCTTGTTGCCAATTACATCTGCAATAGCTTGAAAATCTTTACCATATTTGCGGACACCTGGAAGGCAAAGTAAATAATACACCTGTGAAGGATCAATAAGGAGAGCTGTGTGTCCTATACATCATGCACACACAAAAGATACCAGCAATGAAAATCCTTTCTCATAAACTCTGCTCATTTCTCAATTCTGAGATAGAGACTAAGATATCAGGGTCACAGATGAAAGCTATCAATTATGTCATTTCAGCGAGCCAGCCACTTGCCTTCAACTGAACAATCAGAAACTTACCATTTTTTACATACTCAGTTATTTTCTCCAATCCTCTCTTGAACTCTCAAATACAGTCCATTTATTGTAAAGCATTGAATTCTTTGTTCCATCCTCAATTCCACATTCATTTATTTCCCTAGTAGCCAGTCACCTAAATTTGAGCAACACCGTTTGTAAACAAAACTGAATGGGAATGAGCCATCTGTTTTATCCCCTCAATGGATTGAGTGGGTGGTCTTAGAGTTCCCCCATTAAGAAAAGCATCATAATTTTGGTCTTAATACCAGCTTCAATTGGTTTTCTTGCCTAATGTCACCAGGGCACCAATGAATAGAAATGAGGTAAGAATTGAAACATAAAAAAGAGAATCATGACAATGTGATTGGGCAAAAAAAGGGAAACTATTTTTCGGAGTTAGTTGGATATCAACTCCTTTAACAATTTCAAAGACTGTATATGAGGAGGAGTCTTAGCTGTACTTTATAGCCTTAAGAGTAAGGTTACAGTAGTGACTACATGTACTTGTGTTTATCATCACTACCTTAAATTTAATGACTGTACATTCAGTTATTTGAGAACCTAACTTTTTGTAATGGAAATTTTATTGGAATGAAAGATTGATATTTGATTTATGAACCTGTGATAGTCAATTATACTACAGAATTTGGAATGACTTTATATGATCAGATGGATAATAAACTGCTCTTAAGGGAATTCTAAAACGACGTTCACTGACTCATCATTTAACTCAAAATATAGAAAGTGTCAAAAGTGTTGACTTTACAATTTCTTAACTGTTTAAAATACCAGAAAACACTCATTAATTAGAGATGAGAAAGGAAAAAAAATGATACTTATGATACTAAAGTCTATAATATAACCTAAGCAACCAGAATCATGGGAATTTAAATAAATTCAATATGTATACAATCATAGATGAGAGAATAATATAAGGGTATGTTAACACTTCAGGAGAAATGCTAGATTCATATCTTACAGATACCAAATTACCTTAAAGCATCATCATGATATGACAAAATTCTTGTTTTTAATTTCTGCCTTTATTTTATATAGAGAATTTGGGAATGAGTAATCTCTTGCTTATATTCAACTAGCCAGGCTTGACTATGGGGAGTGCTTTTTTATCTTAAAGAGCATTTTGGGCAGGAGGTTTGACATTAAGCTATAATGATTTTTACTACAGAGTTTGTGGTCTATAAACTGTGCTCATCTGCTCTGTTCTCAAAGGGAAAGACATACGCATGATAATAAATTATGGCACATTATTTACATTATTTAGCAACATAAGTTCTTTTTAAATCCATAAGCTGATTTTCAGTTCAAACTCCATAACTGAGTAAAAATTCTAAGGGTGACCAAGTTCCACTAATTCCATATCTGCAATAAAAATCCAAGGTTATTTCATATCAGGAATTATTGCTATATATTCAAGTACTTCTCTACTACTTATATTCTGGAAAATAACAACTCATTTGAGATTGCTGTACTGAAAAATAACTCCTAATTAGAAATCAGACACAGAGTTCTATCGATGTACTATTTTTTACAAGGAATATGTAATTTATATTCTAGAAATGATCAAATCTACTGAATACATGAGTTTGGAAATGAAAACTTCAAATAAATCTAAGATTAGTTCTTCTGTATTATAGCAAGAAGTCACAATAAGATGGACTCCAAATACGAAGACATTACAATCCTCAGAACACCTATTTGTTTAGCAAAATATATTACAAAACCTACCAGTAAGTTGTCCCCATGTCTGATTCCATTTTATTTTCTCTTGTTTAAGGGACTTTATCTTGTTAGCAACATTGCTGCAATTCCAGAATTACAGACCCCCCAAATATAAACTACTTCCTATTGGAACCTTAGTTTTCCCAGATACTCTGAATGTCAAGGATTTTTTCTAAGTCACCTAGGTTCTGAGTCACCCAGGTATGTTTATCATTAACTGATGTATGCCATATAAACTACTTGGTAAAATCTCAAGGTTCAGACCATACTGCAGACTTCTGTTGTCTGGTTGAGGATCCCACTGGTGTCCCAAGAACAAGCAGGCCTTCGGGGATGTTAATGTGCTCAGCCTGCAGGGTGGCAGGGCAGGGTCTGGAATAGCTAGAGCTCCTTGACAGTTGTTTCTGGACAAGAGCAGTCTCATCCATTTGCCCCAGTGTGTTGTGACAAATTTCATAATTTCTTCTATATGCCATGAGGTGAGAAAAGTTGGGAAGTACTGTCCTATGAAATAAAATGCTCACTGCACAGGAAGTGCTCAGGAAATAGGATTGACTTTTCTTCCCCAAACCACAAGAGTCACATATACCTAACTTCTTTATCACCTTCACACTTCCCATGATGCTGATTCAACAGCATATTTTGTTTAGAAGGTGGAATTCTTAATTCTATACTGTGGCTGATAACTAGGTAAATTCTAGTGAAATACCAACTGAAGACTTAACTGGAACAGCTCTTTCAGAAGAATCCCTAGCTAGGCTTCTGGAGGAAAACCTAGCAGGGGTAGCAATGCAGAGCAACTCACTTTAACAACCCAGGACATAAGAGCTTACTTTAGTTCCAATTTGTACCTGCAAGAAGGGTGGTCTACTGTTTTTCATAATTTATAGTAAGTAAGGCCATCTGATTGCTTTATCAGCAAGGCTGAGAATCAACATAGTGATTAAATCTCTTTCTCTTCCTGAAGATGTAATAAAAGGGTTAGGTCCATTTGAACCATGGTTTTAAATTAAACTTCTCAGCTTGGGGCAAAAGGTCAGTTTTTAAAGGTTAGTAGAATGAAATTTTAGAAAATCCTGGAAGAGTTAAACTGTAAATCTCCCAAGAAGAGCAAAAAGTGTTTTCAATCAAATTTTGAAAGTTACAATCAAACAACTTGGCTTCTTATGCTGGCAGATGATACCTTATAATCTTTAACATACATTTTTAAAGTTTTGTTTGGGAATTAGTATAAAGTCACATTTTATAAAAGCCCACATTTCCCAAACAGTATTCTTCATCCTGCCCAAAAAAAAAAGAAAACACACACACACACACACACACACACACATTCATATTTTTAAAAATTTGACTAGTAAGACTGTAACTTCAGGAGCATTTGTAGTGTGGTGTTTTCCAACTCTGGACATGAACAAAAGACTTTTTTTTCTTTTTTTCCCCTGACATAGAAGGGATATATCTGCTTTTGGTATGTTCAAAAAGTTATTTTTAAAAATCTGATTTGGGTAGTGCCTGGATGGCTCAGTGGGTTAAAGCCTCTGCCTTTGACTCAGGTCATGATCCCAGGGTCCTGGGACTGAGCCCCGCATCGGGCTCTCTGCTTGGCGGGAGCCTGCTTCCCCCTCTCTCTCTGCCTGCCTCTCTGCCTACCTGTGATCACTTTCTCTCTGTCAAATAAATAAATAAATAAATCTTTAAAAATAAATAAATAAAATAAAATCTGATTTGGGGCTATCCCCTACCCAAAAAAGTAAAAACATTATAGTGGCAAGCTGCTTCTAAACGGTAAATTTTGGGGGGACATTGTTTCCTGCTTCTCATATAACAGTATTTCTTAAAGTGAGCATGTACTTAGTATAACCAGGAAATCTATTTTTGAAATAAGAACACAGTGACATCTAGAAACTCCAGAGATGTGGTTCTTCCCAATCAATAAGAGCTTAATTTTAAACTCAAACCATTTGGGAACATGCACTTCTTTCTACCTCCTGTAAATCTCTTCAAGAATTCATATTAAAGTAAAAAGAAAAAAAAAATCAACAGCAGTGGGACAGTGAATGGTGCATCCAGGTAAGGGCTAAAAGTAAAAATCACATATTCTCTTTCTAATATCTAGCTTTTCTCTTCCGAGTTTTGTGTTCCCATCATCCTTGTTATAAGTTAAATTCCATCACAAAGATGCTAGAAATTTCGAATCATGAATTATCTGAAGCAAGTGTATCAGAGAGCTGACAATTATACTTCTGGGTCTCCATTCTTATGATACCTGTTATAATAGAAGAAACTCTCTAAAGCAAATGAGTGTTTTTTCAATGGAAAAATATGAACCTCCTGATCTCTACTTCCTTTTGATTGTTCGTGTACTGGTTTACAATCCCTATGTTTTAATCAAGTGCCAAATCTTTCTTCCCTCCTTAGGAACCATTCTAGCTTTTTTCTTAACGTATGAGATAAAATTAGAAAGAAAACAGTTTCTAGGCTTGCAACCTAAAAATGAATGAAATGTATAAACTACAGAAAAAGAAGGTAACATTTAACTGTGAAAGCATAACTGACTTGAATGTATTGCTGTCACTTACTGTTTCATAAGAGAAGGCAGACAATATGGCAAAAAAACTAAACTAAAAAAAAAAACTAAACTAAAAATTAAAGCTGATATCTTGATAAAACTGGAAAAATTTCTTGTTGTTTACCCTAAAATAGCACTAATATTTTATTAGAGAGTGTATTATTTTTTAGCACAAATGATTATGAAATAAATACATTTAAGTCAAGGCCAAAAATAAATATTGTTTACCAGGCTTCTGCCCCTCTAAACTTTGAAGAGTCAATGTTTTGTACTATCATTTAAATGTATTATTATTTTTTCAAAATATTAATTTGAAAATATTGTTTCATTTTACATGAAAAAAATACACCCAGAATCTCATTTTTTTCTTAATTCTTGCTAAATAAGAAATGTTTATCATATGAATAGCAAGATTGATTTTGGGGTAATTTCTAAAAGCACTACAAATTAGAAAAGATATATTTATATGTATGATACAAGCTACAAACAGAGATATCTTCATTAACACATATTGTGAAGACTATAATTAATCGCCTGTTAACCTATCTGTTATAATAGAAAACTCAGATACTTAAGACTGGCACAGATTACTGAAAGTATAGAAATACCATTCTTAACAAGTACTTTTCAGAGAGAGGTTTAAATTAGGCACATTTATAACATCCTACCTGGGGACTCTTGCAGAATGTTAATGAAGTTATAACATAGCTAAAACTAAAATTCAGAATTAAAATTAATATAATAAAGTGAGAGAGTACACAAGTACAACATTCCTGTTTTAGTCTGGGCATGATTCTCACCCATCCAAATAAGGGAGAATGAAGGAAAAATAATTTTTTATTTATTTAAATATTTATTATTAGAATAACACTTATTTAAATAGTTATTATTTAAATGGTAGTATTTAGTTAACAACAGTATTAAGTAGATGGGGGAAAAAAGGGGGAAATATATATATTTGCGCCCTAGGAAATGATCCTAATATTGTATGTGGTTTTAAAAGAGTTACAATAAAAAAGTTTAAAAGTAAAATTGTAAGTGTCACTAATGACACTAGAGTATGTATTTCTCTCTTCAGGTCACTCTAATAGTCAACTATGAGCAAGATTTAAAAAGGCATTTAACAAATAAGTGTTATATCAGAATATATACAGAATATGTCTTAAATATAAAGTGCTTATAAACTAAAATGTTACTATCAAAACTTACATGATCTACCGTTTTGTAAAACTGAAACAGTGATAATAATACAATATAAAGTTTATCACAAATAAAGATTAAAGAGAAGAAAAAACAACTGCCTGCTAAGATAGGTATTTCTGGACAGCAAACTACATATTAAAATAAAAACTGCAGTTATGTCCCTTAACACTGAGATTCAGGTACATGTGACATTACTATAGATTATATTGTTTATAAGACACACTTCTGAGAATTATATAAATGTGTGGGCCCATTAGCAAAAATGGCACTTTTTAGTTTTTCCTAAAATAACTATTTGGACACAAATAGCTCTATATTGTTTTATTTTATGTAATAAACCCCCTTCCCAGAAGAAAAAAAAAAAGAAAAATCCTAAAAAACCCAAAATGAAACAAAAATTCCACATATAGAGTTAAAATAAAGCCAGTAACATATCAAGAAAGTACCTTCAAAATCCAAAGACCATGTATATTTCTGTACAAATTACTTTCTAAAGGTGCATAAGAATATTAAATATATCTCAACAGGGAGGAAATGTTTGATTATATCCATAAATATTCTTTTAATATTTATAAACTGAGATAATGTCCACATATACAGCTCAAATTATACATGGAAATCTTGCCATTGTCCCTTCCCCTGAATGCAGCTCAGCATAATATTCGACCCAGACATAAGATTCCATGGTAGTGCTGCAGAACAATCCTGAATGCTCTAGAAACATTAGCCCAGATTTTCCTAAATGAGTCTCTTCAGAAAATCGTTTCACTGGGATAATTTTCATATTAGAGTACCAGATTGATATACTAACTTTTATGCAACTGAAATACTGGAAATCAGGGTTAAATTCTACAGGCTACACACACACACACACACCACACACACACACACACACACGCGTTACACCTATAAAAGCAATGCTTCCCCAAATAACTATGTTAGAGCTCAAAGTCATAGATCTAAACATGAAATAGCCCCTGAAAATACCAGTTGTTTTGTTGTTGTTGTTGTTTTTAACAGGGAGCTTGCACTCATGACCCTAAGATCCAGTCACATGCTCTACCAACTAGGCCAACCAGGCGCCCCTACTCATTTTTTACTCTAAATTTTAAACAGTTACTAATTTTAAAACAGCTATTATTGAGCATTATAAACTAATTAAACTTTGTTCTCATTCAGAAACAGTTCCACAATTACAGATGTGCTCAATGCACACTCCACCACCCTGCTACCATAGGATCGAGTATTTATTCTGTTCATGAAATGACTGTTTTGGGCTGTATAGGCCAACGAGAAGGCTGCCATCATTCTGATGGCACTGTCCTGTGACAGTTTCTAATCACACTGGTAGGGTAATTCTCACTCACTCTAGTCCAAACTGCCGAGTCCTCTATTAATCAATCTTTAATTACATTATTCTCACATCCAAATGATAACCTTCACATCCTTTTTGAGTTAAGTATGTTCTCTGTGTTTGAATAATTAGAAATATTTTTCAAAGTATAGTTATATGTTTCACAGGGGCCCAACTCACATATAGTTAACTACTATAACCTACTATATATATAACCTACTATATATCTAGGTTAACTAGATAAAAAAAGCTATTAGTACTCAATACAAGGAGAGCTCAGGCAGGAAAAACCAAATTGTAGACCAAACTTATAATTACTCGATCAGTCCTGCAGATAGTTTATCTTGAATGAAAAAGAAAAAACAACAAAAAAACAAAAACAACTACAACACTGAATAAAAAATATAAAGTTGGCCCTTCCTTAAGTAATTCAAACATGAGAAAATCCAATCTACAAAGTGCTCTGCCATATAATTCAACAAAGCATTCTAGTTATATTAGTGCATTTAAAAGGCTTTATGTATATTTTTCAGTGTATTTCTTAACTCTCTTATTATTTATATATATATAATATAAATATATATGTATTTATTTTTAAAGCCAAGTTTCTAAGCATTCAGTGGCACATCTCTTAAGATACACTGAAAGTGAAGTATATCATTAATATTTTCAGTACCTGACATTTATCATACAGAGAAACACTATTATACAGAACAATTGGATAAACCAGAAACACGTAATAGTTTATGCTTTTAATGATGAGGGTTATCAATGACTAATATAGTAAGAATGAACCCAACTGCAGGAAAACTGAAGCAAAGGCACACAGAGACCATATGACTTGTTCGAGCTTGTCATCACCATCATTAAGGCTGAGAATGTGTTAAGTGCTGTACAGGACCCAAAATGTATATAGGCTCAGTAAAGTCACATCCACAAGAACAAGACAGAATTCCTGGTTTTCAGGACTTTGTGGTAAACATAAGTGCCCTTTCTTGATCCATTTCTAAATGAAGGGAAGAACTATGGAAGTCACCTTTCATGACAAGTTAAATAATTAACAATAATAACTGCTTATCTTTAATATACCTTGCACTGCTAGAAGCTGCTCCTCTGTGGTCCAACGGGCATTAATTTTCTGATTTGACTACAAAATTAAAGAGAAGTTTCCTAATGAGGATATGAAGACAGACATTTTTCCAAAGTGCTTACTTTTGTTTTAACTTTTCACCAAATCATAACTTTTCACCAAGACATGAGATTACTAAAACTCTGATTTACAAAGATCCTGTTTTTAAAAAGGATTAAAAAGTACGTTCTGAGTTACCTTTTACCCACACAAAAAAGATAATGAAAGGGAAATGTACCAGTTTGGGAGAATGAAAAACATTCACACTTACACTCAGGTCAGAAGCATTAAAACTGAGAAAATCTATTAGTCATCCATTTTCCAACTACAATGTTCCTATCACACATGGCAAGTGTTAAATTTAGCCTAGTTTTAAACATCCAAGAGACTTTATCTTCTTTAGAGAGATCTGTTACTTGCTCTAAAATTTCTTCTCTTCACATTTTGATTAAACCTAACCTTACTGTACCAAAACCAGTGTTATAAATTAATAAAAAACTGTAGCTCAGTCCTAATTCCTAAAATATTTCTCTAAATTTCTGAAGCAGAAAGTGACCCACACTATAAGAATAGATTTTTCTCCCTAAGGTCTCCCCACATTTCTCCCAATATTTTTGTTTAAAAAAATCCTAAGTTTAAGACTTTCACTATGGTAAAACTACAATATTAAACACCAAATCAAATTTCATTAGTGTATACCCACTGATTAGTGCAAGGACCATTGGAAGTAGAGGGAGGGACAAAAGTAAGTATACCAGCCTACAGAGGTTTATAGAAGAAAGTGCCCAGATAAATTTGCCTGGTGTAATACACAGATAGGCTGGGCAAAACAGAAAGAAAGACTTCCTTTGAGAACAAGTGTTTAGGTCTTATCTCACTTATGGTCTTAGCAATAAAAGTTTCTATAGTACACAGAGGTTCTAGGAACATCCACTTTCTCACCAGAGGGAAGAGCTATAGAAAGTAAGTATTCAGAAGAAAGAATAAAACAAAAATTCAAAATTAGAAAAAAATTATTAGAGAAGAAAGGAAAAAGTTTTTAAAAAGACTGGATAAATGAGGAAAAAACCTAAAGCAGAAAGCACCGAATACCAGATGATGAGATTAAGAAGAGAGCAAGGCAAGGCCAGGCAGACAGTGGATAAAACTCAACTTGAGAATATCAGCAATGAAGCAAAATGCAAACATTAAAAAGGTAAAGAAAAAGAGGGGGTTATAGGCTATAAAGAAGCAGTTAGGGGCGCCCAGGTGGCTCAGTGGGTTAAGCCTCTGTCTTCGGCTCGGGTTGTGGTCTTGGGGTCCTGGGATCAAGCCCCACATCAGGCTCTCAGCTTAGCAGGGAGCCTGCTTCCCCTTCTCTCTGCCTGCCTCTCTGCCTACTTGTGATCTCTGTCAAACAAATAAAATCTTTTTAAAAAATTTAAAAAAATAAAAGCAACATGCACTATGAAAACTTACTTCAGCTTATAAGCAAATTAAGAGACAGGATAAACGCAAATAGCTATTAATAAAATTAAAAGTTCAGAGTATACTGCAGATTCAAAGATGAGAGGGAAAAGTTAAAATGACTAGACCAGGGAAGAGGGCCAGCTGGAAGGGACAGACATGGAAGCGGGTTAAAGAACATGATAAGTTTCTGAAATGCAAAGATCAGGAGAAGACACACCATGTACAGGCAACAACAGGATCAACAATTAGGAAGAAGTGATAAATAATGTCTTGAAAGTTGGTGATGTTTAGTTAAGTTTAGTTAAGTTTAAGATGTTTAGTTCCACCACTTCTGGAAGTGTCCTTACATATCAAGGTCAATGAGTTCACACTAAATTTAATAAGCAATAGATTTTTGGGGGGAGGGAACAGAAGGAGAAGAGTAGGATTCTGATCAGAATAAGACTTTAAGCCTGGAGAGCTGGTAGAAGAGTGGTGCTGTTAAGGACCTAAGATGTTATGAAATGCTGATTGGGGAGGTGCAGGAAGGCAAGACTGAGATGATGATGGTAACCTGGGATTCACTGACAATGAGGTCATTCAGGTGGAGCTCAGGATCCAATTGAGGCTAAAATAGATTCATCTATGCAAACACAGCTTTTGAGGGTTTGGAAATGTTTATGAGGGAAAACAATGGAGTCATATCTTACTTACATATAAAGTTCTAAAATCTGCCTATGAATTTAAAAAAAATTGTTTTAAATTCCAAATTACTAGTGCAATGTTCTTACAAAGGTGGTCATGGACACAGGCACATGATTGCTTAGTAGGTCCACACAGCCAGATATCCCTCCAGCACTGAAATGGACCAAGTCTTTCAGTTAATCCCAGATGAAGCTTTGGTTGAAATTTAGGGTAGTACTGAATGAAAAACAAATACATATTTAAATACTAGAATTTCAAGTCAAGGAGACTGCTCGCACAGGAGGCCTGTGGAAGCTAAAGCCTTCTAAAGAAATAGTGGATTCACAGTTCGGGCCTCTATCAGCTTACTCTGCAAGGAAACATTTGATAAATGGGAGTTGAGGCAGGATTGTCAGCTCTACTCTACTTGCTATTACTAAACATAACTCCTTTTTACTTGGCTTAATATCTGCAGTTGCATTTGTGCCATTTAAAGGTAGATATGATACAATTTTAGTATAGTTAAGTGATGAGCTTGTATGTTTCCAAAGAGAAGAGAAGTGAATTTTGAGGATAAAAGCTTGGAGAATGCTTACATTTACATATAGAAGGGAAAACTACAGCTGAAAAGGGAACATGATAGTTACAAAGGACATCCCCTCTCAAAAGTTAAAGGTAGAGAGAGAGGTTGTCATCTATGTCAAGGCTGAGAAAAAGGCAAGAAAAATGAGTCGGAGCTGTGGAATTTGATCATTAGCAGCACTGTTAGCCTTTAAGCAGCAGCCTCAGTGGTAAAATGCAGGGAGGAGGGTTGAAACTGCAAACTCTAATTCATTAGAGTCCGTATGACAAAACAGAAGCAGTGGAAGAAAGGGAAGACTGAAGGTGAAATGGGGTCAAAATTTTTTAAATACGTAAGATTCCTTCAAGTTACTGATTTTTCTATTCTCTTTTAAACCCAAGAAACTTTGGTAGAGATTTGTCTAACTTACAGAAAGGACAACTAGGATGTATCTTGGAATTTAGAATTGTGTAGTTGTTATGGTTAGCTAGGTAGTATAACTGAGAACATTTTTCTACAGCAAACCCCAGACGGAAATACTGTTCTTTTTATCATACTGTTTCTTTTTATCATAATGAAATACTAATCTAAACTAAAATGATCCAATATATAACAGTTATAAAACTAATAATACGGGGCGCCCGGGTGGCTCAGTGGATTGGGCCTCTGCCTTCAGCCCGGGTCATGATCTCGGGGTCCTGGGATCGAGCCCCGCATTGGGCTCTCTGCTCAGCGGGGATCCTGCTTCCCCCTCTCGCTCTCTCTGCCTGCCTCTCTGCCTACTTGTGATCTCTGTCAAATAAATAAATAAAAAATAAAAAATAAAAAATAAAAAAAAAACAATAATACGAAAGGCCCCAAAGAGCCTTTTAGAACAATCGATGACATCCCTCATGAATTCGGCATCTTTACTGCATCCTTTCCCTACTAAATTAGTCCTCTCATCTTTCCCATTTTTGTCAGTAATAGATTCACACTATCTTTGAGTTGAAAGAATTAGAAAAGGACACCAAGTTAAACCTTCCATCCAACTGCTTAATGAAAGGATGTCACCTACCCATGCATGAAAACATCAAAAGATGGGGAAATTTCTAGCTCCAAAAAGCACTCCTTTTTTAGTTTCTTCCTTCCTGGTTTCATTAATCTCCTTGTCCCTCGTCTCCTTCCTACCTCCAACCAAAACAAATCAAAGCATAACCCCACAGGCCACCACTCCCCACAACACTCTTACATACTTTCAAATAGATATATTATTTTCTATTTTGCAATGTTCTTTGGATTTATCACTAGCTGTCCACTCCTACAACTATCACCTGACTGTACCCAAAATGCCTTTTACCATTTACTTTATCACTCACATGCTTAGTATTTTAGCAGCTGTAAAGTTTCCAACTTAGCCTGTATAATACTGCCAGGATAACCTTCCTAAAATTAAAAATTCCCATTATATGCTTCCTGTATGGAAGAAACTACAGGGTCTTCACATTTGAACTAATTTAAAAGGAAAACTTCTCTTCCTAGCTCTCAGACTTTCACACTTTAGCCCTTGCCCACTGATTTCTATCATAAAGAAGTCCCTGTTGAACTCAATCCTGTTAACATCTCTCATTTACCACATTCACTCCTACTCAGCGTCCAACTTTGCCTTCCTAAGTAGACAATACTCTTCATGAAAGAAAACTGTTTTACACCTCCACTAAATTCTCAGTGGTAATCAGCACCACGATGCGCACATAAGTGCTCAGGGAATGCCCCTTGACTGATTTTCTCCTTCACAGGATTTATATGTATTTTGAATATACTGTTCAATACCAAACCATTGTTCATATTATTTCCTTTGTTGCCCTTTTTGTATGTGCAAAACTCCTACTCATCCTTCAAACCTCAGCTGAAACATTCCCCGTTAGGGAAGTCTTCCCTGATTATCCTAACAAGAATGAGTAATTACCACTTGTTTTCCTGTAGCTTTTTACTTATAAATCTATCACACAACTTTAATCAGTTTGTCTTATAATATCTAGACAGTTCTTTTTTTAAGGCAGATGGAAAAATCTACCCAAATTTCCCATAGTGCCTAAAACAGTGCCTTACATGAAATAAGTGAACAATACTTATGGGAGTGAATAAACTTTCTTCACCAATTTTTTTCCTAAGTGAAAAGAACAAATACAACGAAAAGAGTAAGTAAAGCATCTTAGTACCTGTTTACTTTCAGTTGAGTTACATCACTTAGTAGCCTACTGTTCTAATGGTTAATGAAATTTCTTTTATTACATATTAGGTAGAAATTCTATCTAACCTAAAGAAAAGGTGATCGATTACATGATTTTTCAAGGTCTTTACTAAGACTGTTAATTTAGTATTTTGAAATAGATCTATTCAGGTTATTTTTCCCTGCAAAGCAACAGATATGACATGATAAATATAAATATATCCTGTTTTCTAGATAATAAACCTACATATATTTTTCGAGTCATATGAGTTCAATAAATCAACCTCAAACTAATATTCAAACTTCAGTGTATGGATGGTAGAGTGTTAAGATTCTGGTTGTTTCATTTGGATCATTATTTTTAGAAAAATTCAAAAGATGTCATATATGTCTGATAACTCTAACCCCAAACCGCATTTAAATGTGAGAAATAATACACAATTTTGCTATAAAATGAAAACTTACAAAAGTAAGAGTGAGCAGGAAATGAATCTTGGACTCCATCTGGATTCTAAGACTATGAAATATAGTCAAAATTTCACTATTTACTAGATTTGATGTTGATCAAGCCAGTTAACCTCTCTGAGGCCCAGGGGGATTTGTCAATGAAAATAGTATTTGCTTCATCTACTTCTTGGAATTTATGTGAGCATCAAATGAGATAACATACAGTTATGTTATTGCACTTTCATGTCTTACTTTTATGTAATGTTAATGAGTGAAGCTATCCTTCCGTTTTTTTGGAAAATTTGAGGTTAGAATCATTGTTTCCTTGAAAATTTGGTAGACTTTTTCGGTAAAACTGTCTGGGCCTAGTATTTTCTTATGAAAAAAATGTTAACTGTTCCTTCATTTTATTTAATGACTATAAACTTATCAGGCCTTCCTTCTTAAGATAATTTTGGGAAGATATATTTTCCTACAAATTTCTAAGCTTTGTTTAAATTTTTTAATTTATTGACATAAAGTTCTTTATGGTATTCCCCTATTTTTAATCTCTAATATAATTTTTTAATTTAATTTTTTAAGTTACAAAATTACAGGCATTTAAAGCTTTTGGATTTTATGCATCTTAATGCATAGATATGAAATTTAAATAATTTTAATATAAAATTTAAAATAATTTTTGTTACAATAATATAAAGTAGTATTCTTTGTATTACTATTGTTCAATAAATAAAAATGTCACTTGAATGTCAGTTTACTTGTGGGGTTTGGAATGAGATGGTATATTAGTCTATGTATATTTCATTCTTTCTCATTATCTAACCTTCATGAAAGAGACCATTCAAAGCAAAACAAAAAAAAACCCCAAGAACAACTTTATTCCTAAGGATTCTTCCTTCCTGAAAGATTCTAATGAGTGAGACAACATCTGCTGCATTCATTCCAAAGCCCTCCCGGCAACCTTGCTGCCCTCCCCCCAAGCCCCTCATGCATATTTCATTTGTAGGTATTTCAGGCAATTTGTGATTGGGGGGACATCCCATTAGGACCAAATAAGGATTATTTTGATTATTAAATACATAAAAAAGGCAAGTCCAGGATATGAAGCACAGCATACAAATCTTAAAAAAAAGAAACAAGAGAAAAGATTTACAATAGGAGCTTCTGTGAAAAGACTTGATTGGAATTACAGGCATTTAAGTACTCCTATAATTATCACAAGTATCAAATATATATTAGGTTTCAGAGGAAACAGAGGGAAGAACTGAGAAAATGGTTAATCTATATCTCGTTCTTAGATTTCAAATTTTCAGGGACAGGAGTACAAGAATGTTAAGTCCACATACTAAAATCCTCATTAAAAATCTGAGTCAAAAGACAAATACCTTAAAAAAATTGTTAAAATTGTTAAACGAACTCCTTTTCTTATGTTCTTTTTCTTGCTGTTTTACAAATTCACATAGGTAGGAAAAGGCTTTGAGCAAACACTGCTGCAGACCCAGAAACATACTGGTTTGCTTATCAATTACCTTCCGTTTTCATGTGCACTGGGCCTACCTGTATAGCTGTTTTTCCCTACTTACTTTGCTTGATATGTATTGCTAACCGCAGGAAAGAAATGACTTCACTTAAATCATTATCCAAGTCTCAAAAGACTATCTAAATAACAAAATAGAGACATGACAAATTACCCACGCTATGATATCTTCAAAGTATTAACAACATATGTGACCAAAACAGTAAATACTGGATATAATTCAAAGAATAAGGTTTCGCCATACTTAGTCACATACTCTTCAATAACATACCTCAGGAGGTTTGAATTCTTCAATTCCACCTTCCATTTTCTGTTTAAGTGCACTGTTTACTTGTTTAGCATTCTGAACCTTCAAAAAAATAACCCAAAATATGAATCAGATCTCATTCTTAGGTAAACATCTGAGTCCTCAGTAAGTGAAAAGGATATATACCAAATCCGTCTTAAATTTTATTTCAGGAGGACAGACAATTACATTTTACCACACTTGGGGCCATGCAACTAATATCCACATCAAGAAACTATATATATTAACTAATTATATATGTATAACTAATATATCTCTAGTAGGCCAATAAACAGTCTACAAATATTTGAGTATTTTTTAACAATGTCTGTTATAAGACAAATGGTATACAGAGGAATTAAATTCCATCAGTATTGCTCATTACTATAATGTCTGGATAAAAATAACAATTATCCCAATAAGAATAATAATGATGCAAGTGGATAATATTAGGTGTTTATTAGGTTAAGCATCATTGTTGGTGCCTCACATGTAATAAATCACTTAATTCTCACTACTACTTTGTTAAGTAAGTATAATCAGTTCTGCTATAACCTGACATAGGCCTTCTCAAAAATCACCCTACTAGGCAAAATTGCACAATAAAAACCACAGGACTTATGGGGAAACAGAGCCTGGGACCCAACACTGAGAAACTTCATCAGTGACAAATAAAAAAAAAAAAGACAGGAACCTCATAAAAATGATAGCAGATTTATGCATTCTAAATAATAAAGAAATTTACAAAGGCTACAATAAAGATGGCACTTTACCTTAGAAAAGACCTCAGGTTACTTATAGAAGTGTCTAATAGTTGCACCATGTGAGTTACTGGGAAATGGTAGGAGAAGGGTTATTTGAAATCAAATGAAAAATTTTAACGCCAGCTATAGATGTGTGTGGTTCATAACATATAGTGAATTGAGAGAACTGGTACACATATGAAGTGTTTGGATATATACTCAGCTAGGTCAGTTTTCCACTGATAAAAATAAAATATAAGCAAATGCAAAATTCACATTATACTCAAATTGTTCCCTAGTATATTAATTGTGTTGGAACAAATTCATGTTTTCAAAATAAGCATTATAGCAGAACTGACTCTACTTTTACAGTACCCATTTTACAGATGAGGAAGGCAGGGCACAAAGAAGTCAAGAAACTTTCCCTATGCTATAGACAGATGCAGCAGAACCTGAATGTGAACCATGCCAAGTTTTTAACTATCATTCTACTAGATATTATTAATCTTTACCTAGAATATTAAGGATTAAGATTTTTGTTTCTTCATTTGTTTACATGTTTTTCTTGGTTTGCTTTTTTTTTTCCCCCTCCAGTATGAACAATCAAATATTTATAAAGTGACTTGTGAATTTTTTTTCTCAGAGATTTTAACACAGCTAAAATGTAAAAATCTAGGTTGATTCAAATGTAGTTAGTTGGCCAACCATGTTATATATACAAAGATAAAATGTAAAAACGTAAATTCCTTAAGGATTTACAGATTAGTGGGGAGATAAATAAATATAAAAGTATAAATATAAAAATATTTATATATTTATATAAATATATATATATTATATAAAAATATATAAATATAAAAATATAAGAAAGCTAAAACACCTAATGTAGACTTGGAGGAAGAGAGAAAAGAGAGCAAATATTTTGTATTCATGTTAACACACATGGGTAATAGGGAAAATAGGGTAAGTTTTCCAAAGGAGATGACACCCAAATTTAGTTTCAAAGGATTAAAAAGAATTAAGCAAGTAGGCAAGGTTTGGCAGGAAATGCCTTTCAGGCAGAACAGCATGTAGGAAGAGTTATGCTGGGACAAAACAGACAATCTGAATTCTGCCTAAAGACTGAAGAAAAGATTTTATTCATTTGTTTATTTATTTATTTGAGAGAGCATGTGCACGCTTGCGGGGAAGAGCTGAGGGAGAGGGACAAGCAGATTCAGTGCTCAGTGTGGAGCTCACGTTGGCCTCAATCTCACAACCCTGAGATCATGATCAGAACGGAAACACTTAACTGAGCCACCCAGGTGCCTCGACCTAAAGAATTTTTAAGCAAGGGAGCAAGGTAACCATATTTGCGTTTTAGAATGATAAGTCCAGTAATAATTTGGAGAATGGAATGGAATGAAGAAGATGAAAATTAATTTAACAGTCCAGATGAGAAACACTGGGGACTTCAAATGAAACAGCAGGAATGAAGTAATCATTGGGGTGGCACACAGATGGATAAATGAAACAACCTGGAAACAAAAACTAAGATGTGTTTGTAAACACTTGATAGGGAGAATTTGGGAGAAGGAAGAATAAAGGATAACTCTGGCCATGGGCTTGAGTAACTGAGTGTATGTGGTACTAATCACCGTGACAGGGAAGGCAGAGGAGGAACAGATAACTAGGGCGGGTGTCAGAGCTCTGAGTCAGTTTGGACACTGTTTTCATATGAGGTGTGTCTGAGATATAAAAATAGTAGAATTTGTAAACCTAAAAGTGCAAACCTTTACTATGTCACACATCAAATGACTAACCAAGAAAGTTTAAGATTTTAAAAAAGATCCTTTATAATAAAAATATGCTATAAGTGAAGTAGTAGGGTTAAGGATAGAGTATGGTACAGGCAACTGAGTGTATTTTACTCCCTATTTTAAAAAATTTTGAGCAATTTAAAACATTTTAACCCTATGTTTACAAAAAATAGTCATTCATCAAACTGAGTTTTCCTTGGTTTTAATACACAAAAATGACATCATGCAATCTAACTCATGTATTACTTTCTGAGACAGTGCAACAGGAAATATTTTTGCAATTTCAGTGGACATTTCTAAAAAACAAATGCCTATGGATGTTCCTGCATCTTCAAAAGAAAAAGAAAAGAAATAGACACTACAGTTCTCCAAGGCTGGCTATATTTTACACACTGCAGAAAGACAATTAAAAATTGACTTCAAGAGTTTCAGTATGTATTATAACACAGATTACCCTCCTTCAGTCTGCTCACTGACTTCTTAGAAGACTTGGTTCTCACGGCTGGTTAACTGCTATTGGTACCTGGTAGGCTCTACGTTTTAAACTTCTGTAAAGAACCTTACAAGCTATTTCATGTAATTTAATTTTGTGCTGAATATTCTTCAAAGGGCTTTATAAATAATACAATATTTTAAATGAGTCTCCATTCGCTTGTCTTTCTGCCATATTGTTGCTCTCTCCAACTTTTATCTAAAAATTCCAGGTAGATTCAAGATGAACTCAAAGACTGTCACTCTTCCTATAAAGCCAACGACCATAGGAAAGAAGCCCTTGAACATGAGAAAGAATCCATAAATTTCAAAGATCATGCCTATCAAAGGCCAACCAATAAGAATTACAAATATGCCACCCATGAAAAACCCTGTAGCTTTCATTTTAGGTTTCTAGAAGAATCTGAATGCTCTTTGTAAACCAATTACAAAAGCCAAGCCAGCTACAAAGAAAGCATTACCAAGAGCCAATAGTGCTTCATCAAATAAGAGAATCATTCCAAAGGAAAAATATTCTATATCCTGTTAATCCCATTCCAATTTTCTGGGTGTCCATGAGGAAGATCACGGCTGCATTGGTGAGGGCAATGGCGATAGAACCTCAGAGCATGACGCAAAGTTAGGAGAAAAGAAGCTTGGAAGCAGATCAGGCAAGAGCCGCCACATCTTTGGGAAAGTTGCAGCCACCCCTAACCCAGCTTCAAGACTACTTGAAATCTTTTTAAAGATATTACAGGCAAAGTGTTTTATAAGTTCTCTAAAAACAAAGAGTGCTATGGTTTGGAAGATGGGAATTGTGCACATGTTCATTGTTCAACTAAAGGCCAAGCATTCAGTCAAAGACCTACTACATACATTAGAGAGCCTGGTGTCATAAAAGCCAAAGGAAAGGAATTCCAAGAAGGAAGAAGTGGTAGTCAGTGTCAGATATTAATGAGCAGTGACAGATTCAAGAGAAATAAGAACTAAGAAGAGGGCACAAAACCTGGCAATTGGTTAATAAATAAACTTCAGATAGCTTTTTCCAGTGGTAGAACTGGGATGGTGTATGGGGCAGAAATTACACCGGAAGGGTCAGAGAATATGTGATGGTAAGAAAGCAGAGGAAGCTAAAATGGTAGGTATTTATTCAAGAAGTTTGTTGGATAAGAAAAGAGAAATATAAGAGCTGTTTGGGTGAATAACCAGGGTCAAGAGATAAATATGAATATTTGGGATAAAGAAAAACTATCTTGATCCCATACTATACTGTTACAGGATTCTTACATTTTATATAAAGTAGTATAATATTAACTCTAAGGATAACATTGTAATACCTAAGCAAGGATGATATGGTAGGCTGAAGATGCATACTGTAATCCCTACAGCAACGACTAAAATAAAAAATGCGAAGGGATACAGTTGAAAATATAAATAAGACAATGTTATACCTCTCTCTAAAATCCTTCAGTGGTTTCTTAACTCACAACAAATTTTAAATTTAACAAGATCTTTTGATCAATTCCTATCTATCTCTGCTGTAACCTGCTAAAGGCAAGTAGAAATTAATGAAGAGCTTCAAAATGAATGATTTTGATCATACCAGTATTTTAAGACAATAACACAGACAACAATGTATTAGCATGGAGCTATAGCGAAAGTGAACAGCAAGGAGAAGCCACAAGACAGTTATTGTCAGGTAAGAGGTTATAAAGACCTGAACAAAGGTAGTAGGGATGGGATTAAAAATAAGGGGACTAGGGGAGGAGTCAAGATGGCGGAGAAGTAGCAGGCTGAGACTACTTCGGGTAGCGGGAGATCAGCTAAATAGCTTATCTAAAGATTGTAAACACCTACAAATCCAACGGGAAATTGAAGAGAAGAAGAACAGCAATTCCAGAAACAGAAAATCAACCACTTTCTGCAAGCGCTCAGGGAACAAAAGCTCCCGAAAGCGAACCCCAGCGGATGACTCAGCGCGGCCCCGGCATGTGCACTGATGATACAAAAACTATGCTGGGTAAAACCGCTTTGCATTCCCATGAAACAAAGTAGTGGCACCAAACCCTTTTAGCAGTCATTGGATTCTTAACCACCACACACATGAAACAAAAGAAAACAATGTTTTTTTAAAAGGTAAGTTTCCCTGAAAAATATATTTCATGGAGCAGTACAGTAAGGATGATCAACTCTATCACATCTTGACTCTCATGGGCACTTCTTTTAGCTACTCTGTGTTTAAAAAAAAAAAAAAAAGGCTTGTACACATAGAACACTTCAGCTGTATCCCAAAGCATGATGCCTGTCCTGAGGAAAGACATATGAGTGCTTGAGTTGCCAGCTGAAGTAGCCACTTTTTCATGCAACAACATTTTTACCTAAAAGAACAACTGACAGAAAAATTATGGTTATTCAGACTTCAGTGTTTCGCCGGCATTTTTCTCAAAAATGAATAAAATGAGCCTGTCATTTCAAAGGAAAGAATTAACAGTATCAGGACTCAAATTAAAATATTTGAATTTTAGAAAACTCCCATCTGTTCCCATAAGTCTGACAGCTCTTTAATACTTACAACCTTTTCTGATGAGATCATTGGTAATATTATTAATGTGATTTTTTAAAAATATCTTATAATTAAAGGTATCATAAATTAGAAGATTTACATAACTCAGTGAACCAGTATTTTCCAAAAGAGCAATATATAGTGTTACAAAATCACACATGGATTTGCCATCAATCCCATTCAAAGTTCAAGACAGACAATGGATTTTAATAGAACCAAGTATCAAAAACCCATTGATATAGTTTCAGATTTCACATTACAACTAACTTTTAAGAAACCACCACTTCTTGAGTTTTGGCATAGTATCAAAGAAGGATATCCAAACTCATCTGAAAGGTCTTCTAAATGACTTCACGCTCTCCAGCACAATCATGTGAGAGTTTAGGGGTTTTCTCATGCACTTCAAGCCAACCAACGTATTTCAGCAGACTGAATGAGGGTTGTACTGTTTGAAATTTACTTATTTGACTTAACATTTTGGTTCATTTCAAAACATGTAACTCTCACTTATACATTTTAACTGCACCATAATATTTCATATTATATGTATGGATATGATATTCATAATATAATATAATATGTGATAAACATAAAAAAAAAAAAAAAATAAGGGGACTAATTTAAATAAAATTTCTCAGGTAAACTTACATAACTAGTTTACTACTTGGATTTGTGTGGTGGGGGATGTGATAATAAGGGATAAATCAAAGCAGATTCTCATGTTTCAACAGACAGGGAACAGAGAAAAACCATCTTTAAGGGGTAAGATGAGATGCCCAGCAGGTAGCTAGAGATACAGCAATACAGAACTTGGGAGAAAAGTCACAGCCTGAGAAGTAGATTCAGAAGTCACTGGCATATAGTGTAAGACTGCTTGATACAGACTAAGAAAGCACAGACTTAGAAGAGTTACGAGGTCTAAGGGATAGGGAAAACAACAGAAACCTATCTGTTTCTGAAAATGAGAGGGGAAAAAATGAGTAAAAAGGCCAGCGACCAAAGAGCAACCATTAGCTGAGTACTTACTATGTGCTATGCACTGTCATAAGCACTTTTCATATATTACCTGTTTAATTTCTCCCAAGCATCATAATATTATCTACATTTCAAGATGAGGAAGCTGAGTTAAGAATTAACCAGACACTAAAAAGAAATTTAAAAAATAAATAAAAATTAAAAAAAAAAAAAGTAGAAGAAGAAGAAGAGTTAACCAGCTCCCCCAAGGAACTAGACAATGTAGCTAAGGTTAAAATTTACATTCACTGACCCTAGATCTTGACTCTTAACCATGATTAACCTGATTATGATGATGATATATTTATAATACCACGGCAGCTACTATTGGTGATAATGAGGAGGATGAAGAGAGCAGCCATTATTCACTGAGCATTCAAAATGTGCCAGAGCCAGCTCAAAAATCTGCCAGTAACATCTCAACCAACTCCTAACAACCTGCAAGAGAAGTATGAGTATTTTATCCTTAATTTCATAGATATAAAACTGAAGCTGAGAGAAATGCTATTATTTCCCAATATCACAGAGCTAACCAGTAACAATGCTGGGATTCAAATTTAGAATAGACAGAGGCATCTTTGAATTTGGAAACAAAGTAAATTTTAAAGAGTGGAGCTCATGTAAGTGGGTAGCTGAGAAAATCCATAGAAAACTTAGATTACTGAAATGTATGAACAGAATAGACAGAATTATTAAAAATATGATTTTTATAGACTACCTGACGCTTTAAAGAGATCAGCTCCATGTCCAGTTGCCGCAGGATGGTGTTGGCTGCATTGGGACTACAGGAAACAGCTACCACATCTTCCTGGGTTAAATACATGCCCTTAGGGGGACGGCACTTAGAACGCTGAGAATGATGGCGGTGTTGTAAACTCTGATACTCTCTCCTTCCAAGTCCAATCTTGCTGGTTTGGACAGGTTGCTCAGTATTACCCTAGAAGAATAAAGACAGAATAATAGGTCATTATGTATAAACTAAAGCCTATTACTGGAAGTATCTGCTACACTAAGTACACCTAAAAAATACTTCTAACCAATTACATTATGTAGAAATACACACACACAGAGAAACAAACACAGCACTCACCAACTGGGGGATAGACAACATAATGTATCCTTGATATATCCACTCAATAAAATGTTTGGTTTCTAGCCCAGAGGACTACAAACAAATGAAAAAATTAGACTCTAAACTATTCTTGTTTGCTTCAAGATAGAATATATTTTCCCTCAGCATTAAAGGGCTTATAAAACAGAAAAGCTGTTAACTTATGAAGTGCAGAGCTTTTTAGGAAAATTAAAAAGGGGCCAATTAGAATTATGACAAGTGGCAGATAACACTTCATTCTCACTTCAAAGTTGCTGAAAGAGAACTATGCCTCTGAAGATTAAAAAGGACACAGAATTATCTTAATCTTGACATTTCTAAACTCTGAATCTATTTATCTGTGAATAAAATGGAATGTGAATTTGTATTTTGAAAGAAGTTAGGACAGTTAGAATAATAAGGACCATGAACTCTTAAGTAGGATTTCATTATTACTTATAATATTCTTAAACTGTGATATAGAAATACGATGTTATTCTGTCCTTCTGAGACAGGAATCCATTTGAAACAGTGCCCATTAGGTTGAAGGCCAACCTAATTTCAACTGATGAGATTTAATGTTCCAATTCTTTAGAAAAGGAACTCTAAGTAAAAGTCATAAAAACAACTGTATAATGAAACATAATCCACTTCACTGCTTAACAACTAACTCAAAGCAACACATGGCAAATTTGATGTTCAAGGAAATTCCTCCCAGTGTAGTACTTCTAAAATTGCTGGACCAAGTATTTTTTTTTTAAATATCTTTAAAAATTTAATTCTGAGGTGGCAGGGAAGTGAGAAAATTCCTCAGAGACCAGAAATAATGAGAAAGCCACAATCTAAGGGTATAAGTGAGTATGAAGGAGCTGGCATATGCCTAAGGCCCAGGCTTCAATGGACAACAGGTTTAAGTCACAGGAGATAAAGCGAGACCCCTGCAAGGGAAACCCATCATTGTGTGAAGCAGGAAAAAAAAAAACACTCCTGTCTTGTTGAGGAAGAGGATAATCAAAGAAAAACATGCCTACCTCATCCTTAGCTGAATGAAAAGTAAAGATACCCAAAAAGTCATCCCTGAGAATCCCTAATCACAGGCCTACACTAAAGCTGGTTTGGGTACTAAATTCATATGAATTGTCTGGCCTGAAAAATCCCAAATCAGAAATTTAAAGTGTCTCAGGTTAGTAAGATCTTCAGACACTTAGCAAAAGCAAATGCAAAGTGTCTCTAGAAGAATCCATTTTAAACCCCGTCTCAAAAATGTTCAACAAGTATGTTCCAAAGAAAATGATTTCCCAACCACACACTGCTAAATAAGCTCCATGAGTGAGAGATGGCAGAAGCAAACTATAGAATTAGATCTGCAATGACTGCAGATATTAGAGTTACTGGATAAAGGGACTACAATAAATGTGTTACATGTGCATAAAGAGATAAATTGAATATATGGAATATTCTTTTAATAGTCTATCAGAACTGACTAAGCAGATATGCAAAAGAACCGAATAGAACATCTAGAAATTAAAAAATATTATAAGTAAGATTAACTCAGTGGATGGATTACTTAGCAGATTAGACAGAACTGAAAAGAACAATAGTGACTTAGAATGTACATATGATAAAAATTACCACAATGCAGGGCAAAAATATGGAAAGACAAAAACAATGGAAAATGAGTGGTTAAGAGACGTGAAACTTCATTAGATTTCTAAAAGGATTCCCAAAAGAAAGAATAGAGAGAATGAGGAAGACAATATTCAAAGAGGCAACAAATGAGAATTTTACAGAACTTAAGACATAGGACTCAAGAATTATGATGAATCCAAAACAAATTTACAAAAAAAAAAAAAAAAAAAAAAAAAAACAGAACAAAACAAAACAAAAAACCCAGTCAGATATTTTAAGGTGAAACACCACTAAAGACAAAGAAGAGACCATAAAAGCAGAGAAAAAGAAAAACACAAATTACCTCCAAAGGAATGATAATTAGACTGGCAGCAGACTTTTCTGCAGGAATGACCAATTACAGAAGTAGTAGAATATTATCTTCAAATGAAATAGACACCAAAACTATTTATAAGTAACAGACTCTCACTAAATTAACCTGTATAAGATATATTTCAGGAAAAGGGAAATGATTTTTGAAGAAAGGTATAATATTCAAGAAAGAATAATGAGTAAATTTTAAACATGTATGTAAATACAAATAAACACTGACTCTATATTTGAGAGATTTTAAAATATAAGGTGTAACTAAAATGGGATAAAAATTGCATATATATCAGGAGGGCAGTGACTGAAGTCAAAGCATTTTAAGGGCCAATATTAATCATGAAGTCATTTAAAAAAAACAATATTAGACTTTAAGTTAAATATGCAGGAAAAATTTCCAGGGTATACAATAAGAATAGAAATATATTTCTATAACAACCCAAACTAGCAGAGAATAAAAAAGTAGAACCGGAGCTGACTGAGTCTTAATGCAAGGAAAAAAAAAAAAGAGCAAGCTATGAAGGAGGAGAAAAGTAGAAAAGGCAAGTCAAATAAAAGGTAAAAATGAGAAAGAACAAAAATATACACAGATACACAGGGCCTAGACTCTCCAGATAGATTATAAAATCCTACCAGTATTTTCCTCAGAAAGAGACACACTTAAATTGGGAGGACATAGAAATATTGAAAGAAAATAATTAAGATAAACCAGGCAAATAATAAATCAAAGAAAGATGGCAGAGTTATATCAGACAGAAGACGTTACAAAATACGTAAAAATTTTTGAAACCTGGGTTTGAAATGGATTCTTCTAGAGACACATACTGATAAAAAGTTCAATTCAGTAGCAAAATAAAACAACTCTGGACTTCTATTCTATGCTTCTAATAACAACAGCTTTGAAATATAAAGAGCGTCAACCTCTCAATTAATGACCAGATAAGCAGGTAACAAAAACCACACCAGCAAGGCAAGCAGTAAGAGAACACAGATTTCAAGCACAGAACTGACTAGACACAATTAATAGACACAGAATCCTGTAACTAAAAGAGTATTATTTTCTTCTCAAACACACATGGAAAAACATTTGTGAAAATTTTGTATTCTAGGCTTGAGGTTTCAAAATATGTCATCAAAATCCTCAACATTCCAGCCGTTGAGAAGTGGGATCTATATTTCTCCCCCTTGACTCTGGATCAACTCTAGTAACTCACAGAACCCACAGAATGCAACAGAAGTGATGTTGAATAACTTCCAAGGCTAGGCTAGCAGAGGCTGGGTGGTTTCCACTTAGTGCTTTTGGAATGAATGCTTTGGAGAAAACCAACCCATGGTAAGAAGCCAGATTACTAACAGACCACCAGGTTAGAGAGGAATGCCAGATGGCAGCTAGCATATTAACTACCACTCATGTAACTGCGTTGAAAACTTTCAATTATATTCTAGTTGATACTGAAACATAAAAACCATTCTAAAATTAGGAATAAGGTAAAAATATTTGTTATCCTAACTTCTTTTCAACATTATAAAGGTGAATCTAGTTCAGTAAGGGAAGAAATAAAAGGCATGTAAGAATTAAAAAGAAATAAAACTGTAATTTCAGAAAACATAAATCTCTTCATAGGAAATGCGATCTACAAATAAATTACACAAAGTTTTCTTTTCTCCCTATATGTCAATGGAGTATTTATTAGGGCTTTTCTAGGAATGGATAAGCTTTAAGAGCAAAGGTCCAAGAATAGCCAACTCCTTACTCCTTAAAAAACACCACCAAGCAGTGGGACTTATACCCTAACAGCCATCAATACTTATCATAAAGCTACAGCAATTAAGATCTTGTAGGACTGACAAGAGGAGCAGAATAGATAGTCATGCATATATAAAAACCTCATATATGATAAAGCTGTCACTGCAGACCAGCTGAAAGAGAGGAACTCACTTCTGTATTAGGAAACACAAGTAAAAATGGATTTCTACCTCACATGAACCAACCTTAACTACTGACAGATCAAGGACTTAAATGTAAAAAGCAAAACTTAAAGCTTAAGTTTGAAAATATAAAAGAACACAAATTGAATCTGTACATGCTTCTGATGTAATAGCTGTTCATCAAAAGCATGTAAAGAGAGTAAAAAGCTACAAACTGCTAAAAGCTATGCAACACATTTAACTAAGAGATCAGTAGCCAGAATGCATAAGGAACTCAATAAGAAAATGAACTTTTATACATTCTGTCTTTAAGAAAAAGACAAAAACAACCCCATAGGAAAGGAGGTAAAAAATAAGCAAACAAACAAAAATAGGATTTTTCTTTAAAAAGACAGAATAATAGACAATAAACAGATGGAAAAATATTCAGCCTCATTAGTAATCTGATGAAACTGAGAACACAATGATACCATTTCATACTACTAGATTTATAACATTTTAAAAGTCTGATTATATCAAGTATTGGCAAGGAAGTGGATTATAAGTACTCTCATGGCCCAACTGACACTTGAACAACGTGGGGGATGGGGGCACTGACCTTCCCTGCAATCAAAACTCTGTATAACCTGTGACTCCTCAAAAACTTAATTACTAATAGCCTACTATTGACCAGAAGGCTTACTGACAACACAATGGATCAACACACCTTTTGTTATATATATTATATACCATATTCTTAAAATAAACTTAGCTAGAAAAAGGAAAATGTTATGAAGAAAATCTTAAGGAAAAGAAAATAAATCTACAGTATTGTACATATTGAAAACATCTGTATGAAAGCAGACACACGCAGTTCAAACCTGTGTTGTTCAAGGGTCAACTTTACTAGGTAATAGCAAATATGAACATGGTTAATACCCTAGAGTAATTCCATTCCAAACACTCCAAGGGTAGTATTTACTCAATAAGTCACTGGTGGCGCAATCCCTAATGTGCTGTGCATTTCAGGAGAGTTGGCATGCCTTTCCTACCATGCCACTATAATAATGAAAAACCCCTCCATAATTCTAAATGCCCCTCATGGGGGCAATACAAAACCTACTAAACCTAAGAAGCACTATTCCAAAGGAATTCTTATGTATGTGTATTCAGGATATATTCTCATCAGTATTGTGTATGATAATAATAAACTGGAAATGATGTCCCTTGATAAGAAACAAATAAGTTGTGGCGTACGCATACAATGGAACACCATAGTATAGTGATGAAAATGAACTGCAAAAAGATGCTAGACAACAACAACAAAATGTGAGTAGCTGAAAAACATATATAATATGATTCCATTTATATAAAGTTTGAAATGGACAAAACTCAATTACGGTTGGTCAGAGATACACACGTGTGATAAAACTACAAAAAAAAAGTAAGTAATTGATAGAGTTCAGGATAGGGTTCCCTTTTTAGGATAGAGGTTCTCTCTGGAGAGAAGGGAGAGGGGTACAATTAAGGAAACACACACACACAGGACTTCTGTTTCTTAAGCTCAGTGAGGAGATGCTAGCTGTTTTATTCTTCTTTAAACTCTGCATATTCTATGATACTATATAGTTCACAATTTTTAAAAGTTCATTAAAATTCTACATAATGTGTCAATAACATGCAGAAGCAGGTATGCAGATCTGTGTTAAAGGCAATAATATAGTATCACTCCTTCCTGTGTCCCTAAGATTTGTGAAAGAACAGAGGAATGAATGAAGCTGCTGACAGTACATTACCTGCCCTGGACCACGATCTGGAGGATTCCTGTTAACATTTTTTTTCAAGATTTTATTCATTTCTTTGAGAGAAAGAAAGAGAGAGCACAAGCAGCAGGGAAGGGCAAAGGGAGAAGCAGACTCCCTGTAGAACTGGGAGCCTGCCACCATGGGGGCTGGATCCCAGGACCCTGGAATCATGACCTGAGCTAAAGGCAGACACTTAACCTACTAAGCCACCCAGTCACCCTCCTTTTGACATTGTTTAACTTATACTTTCCTTATGCTAATAGTATGAGATCACAGTCAAACAAAAGGACAAATGCATATAGATCATCTCGCATAGCTGGACAGAACAGTATTACACATACATAAGTTCTCTAGATAACTCAAGTCCCTAATCTCTTACATTTGTACAGTAAACAAAAAGCTTATAATGTGTATTCGCATTCATTATAGTAAATCTGACAGAATGCTTACTATGTTTCAGGTTCTTCAGATAGGATTCTTGCTCTTCAAAGGCTTACCACAAATGGATAGACAGGTGAAATAGGGCACCCCAACGAGTATTTCAATAGATTTAAAGAAAAATAAGGAGGTGGTGTCAATTCAAGATAAAGCATAGGAGAGAATTCATAAAGAAGTTACATCTTAACAGAGTTATGAGGAATTTCCTAGGCAGATTTGTGAATAAAGAGAATCCCAGAAAAAAAGAACCATCATAACCACAGGACAAAAGCCAGGAAACTAAACGACTTTTCTAAAACACTGTTAGTAATCTGAAATACGTGGGGTGGGGTGGGGAATGCCTCACTAGAGAGCTTTGTGTTTTATCCTAATCCTACAGACAAAGCCATGGGAGGGTTGCAAGCAGTAAACTCGATTTTAGAAAGATTGCTTTGGCAACAGGGTTAAAGAACAGACTGGAACAGAGTGGTGTGGAGAATGTGGAGACCAGGATGGAAGACAGAAAATTCCAGTAATTCAGAGAAGAGATGTAAGGCAGTTGTATAAAACATAAAGGACAAAATTTACAGTTATTTGAGAGAAAAAATTAAAAACAACAATAAAACGAACAGAATTAAGAAAGTATAAAATAGTATAGTATAAAATAATAACAAAGAAAAAAGTTATTAAGATTGAGACACAACAGTTAAAAAGGTAGACAAAGGGCACCTGGGTGGCTCAGCCAGTTAAGTGTCTGCCTTCAGCTCAGGTCATGATTCTAGAGCCCTGGATTGAGCCCCAGATCCCACATTGGGCTCCCTGTTCAGTGGGGAGTCTGCTTCTGCCTCTGCCCCTCACACTACCTTTTTTTTCTCTCTCTCTCAAATAAATAAAATCTATTAAAAATTTTTAAAAAATTAAAAAGTAGGCAAGAATCACAGAACCGCCAATACTGTACTATATTTTAGCAACTAGAATTTAAATAAAATCTGAAAAATAAAATGGGCCACTGGGCGGGGGCGGGGGGAAGAATCACAGAATCGTGTTACAAAAGTCAAAGAAGAGATTTTCAGGGAAAAGGGAGGGGTCAGTAACTTGAAATGATACAGAAAGCTCCAGCAGAATACAATGAATCACTGGATGTGGCAGTTAGGTTGACATCTCTCAGCTGTTTCAGTGAAGTGAAAAGACAGAAGCCTGACGGACGCAAAGTCCAAAGTGAAGTAGTAGGAAGGAGTAGAGTTTTTTCTAGACTGGTAGAGAGATAGTTACGCTTTTACACAGAAGATGTGAGCATAATTTGAGCTGCAATGAAAAGGTTGAAAATACGGCATTAGAGAGGGATAACTGATGGGAAAGTCCTAGTCCTGACATGAAGGGACAGATAGGATCAAACAAGAGAAGGGACCTTTGTTACTATGACAGAGAGGCATTCAGGCAGACTTTATTCAGTAAATGTTTCTGAGTATCATTTCTATTAATAGATCTGTAAGGGGCACCTGGGTGGCTCAGTAGGTTAAAGCCTCTGTCTTCGGTTCAGGTCATGATCCCAGGGTCCTGGGATTGAGCCCCACATTGGGCTCTCTGCTCAGCAGGGAGCCTACTTCCCCCACACCCCCGCCTGCCTCTCTGCCTACTTGTGATCTCTGTCAAATAAAATCTTTAAAAAAAAAATAAATCTGTAAGATTTTTAAAAGTCTGATCATATCAAATATTGGTAAGGAGGTGGACAAGGAGTACTATGTAAAGTGCTGGGAGATACAAGATGTACAATGTAACTCAGTCTCTGACTTCAAAAAGTGTATAGCCTAGTGGGCAAAATACAGTAATTTTAATGTACTAAGTATAAACATGCTCAGATGATAAGGGTAGTAAAGTAGCACAGAGGTCAGGGAGAAGGGCTGGAATTTAAGGGACTTCCTACTTGATATTTTCTCTGTGAAATTATCAGGCAAGTTTTTGCAGAAGAGTGGAGAGATGGTAGGTGATGTATAGAAAGGGATGCAAGTTCAGAATACCTGCTCAAATAATGAATAAAACAATAGTACCTTTTACTCAAGATTTATTATGTACTGGGTACTCTAAGAAGTGCTTCTGTATATATTACCTCTTTGATTCCCAAATAATCCTACTATTTTCATTTTACCGAGGGAAAACACCGAGGCTCAGAAGTTAAACACTGAGAGACGTAAGGACTGCACTAAGATCAAAGCCATTTTATCTAAGTAGCAACAATTTATATGATTATGCCATTTTCTCCTGCTGTGCCTCTCAGACCAAGAATAGCAACAGACCCAGCATTGTGGGTTCATAGGGTTAGGGAAGGTATAGCAGAGGATAGGGAAATGGGGACTTAATAAGGGATATAAGAGAGATATGGGGAATACAGCAATTTAAGTAGTTGATCACTAGGTCTATGGCTCAGAGAAACAAGGCAGACTTGGGAAAAAATGAAGGAATCAAGTAATTTGAGAACATTTAGCAGTAGTAGGAAAATTTGTAAAATAACAAATTGAGGTAAGAGTAGGATCTTTAAAATGTCACTTAATAAAAGAGTTTAAGATGATGACAAGGTCCAGGATGGGCCAATGGCATTGAGGAATGGTGGTCATTAAATAGGATGAAGGTAATTGTCTCCCAATTTCAATCTTCACTATGTCACAGATATCTATACCTCACAAGACTTTACCCTTCAATATTTGATCTATTTTTCACAATTATGTAAATCCTTGCCTATATAAATGAGTCGGTATATCAATTTAGCCTTTTCCTAGTGATTTTTTTTTTAAGATTTTATTTATTTATTTGACAGACAGAGATCACAAGTAGGCAGAGAGGTAGGCAGAGAGAGAGGAGGAAGCAGGCTCTCCTTGGAGCAGAAAGCCCAATGCGGGGCTCGATCCCAGGACCCTGGGATCATGACCTGAGCAGAAGGCAGAGGCTTTAACCCACTGAGCCACCCAGGCGCCCCTTTCCTAGTGATTGTAAATCATCATCATCATCATTTAGAGGAACAGGAGTGCTTTTCTAGTTGGGGATTCTTCCATCTCTTCCTTTGTTTCTATTACCACTACTACTACCACTACTACAGATCATCACCAACTTATAATGGTTCTGGTTACAATTTTTCAACTTTATGATGGTGTGAAAGTCACAGGCACTCAACAGAAACTGTACTTTGAATTTTCTTCTTATTCCAAGCTAGCAATATGCAGTAAAATGCTCTTTCATAATGCTAGGTGGTGGCAGTGAGCTGCAGCTCCCAGTCAGCCAAGTGGATACGAAAACAACCGATACACTGATAACCACTGTGAATATTTACAATCATTCTGTGTTTCACTTTCAGTATAGTATTCAACTATATGAAATAGTCAACACTTTATTATAAAGCAGGCTCTGTGTTAGATCATTTTGCCCAACTATAGGCTAATGAATGTTATGAGCATGTTTAAGGTAGGCTAGGCTAAGTGATGATGTTTGCTAGATTAGGTATATTAAGTACATTTCTGACTTGCAATATTTTCACTTTATGATGAGTTTACTGGTATGTAACCTCATCGTAAGTTGAGGGAGATCTAATTTCTAATTTGCTAAAATATGGACCAAAACAAGTGTTTTTAACAAAAACTGGTAACAAAACCAGAAAGCTTAATTTTATACTCTATTATATCATACTATATCATCTGAGGGTGTTTTATTTCTTTTCACTGGATTAAGGACTAGCAATTGTGACAGGGCTTTTATACTTCTGAGTGGATGAGATAACCCAATAATTATTTAAACTACTGGCTAACTGCTAGTTCTAGATATTTTTCCAAAACCCTCTAACATCGAAAATTACTACTTCCTACATTATGATATAAAAATGTTTTTCTTAACATGAAGTATAGTTCATTCTTCTTTGCATGGATTTGTAGAACAATTACAAGCACTCTAATGATCACCATTACCTCTTTCTTGGCTTCTTTTTTTGGATCATAATCACTATCATTTCCATCCATTGGGTGTGTTTCTTCCACATCATCATCACTGAGAAGAAACAAAGATTAGTAAACTTAATTCCCTTTTTATTCTATTCTGGGGGTTTATCAAATTGCAATATACCTTGCTAATAATTTCACTAGACATTTTCCAAAAAAACAAGAGTGTCCTTGGGAAGATTACCTCCTATAATTTAGACTGCTGTAGTGTTTAGAAACATTTATATTTTTGGGTATATAGAATATGTTAGCAAACATGTATACCTAAAAAACAGAGACCAATAGGATAGATATTTAGAAAGAATACCATTTGGAAAAGAGAACACATATATTAATTTGATATAGTACTGATTATTTCATCTCTCCAGTTGGAGGATAAAGATAAACACCAGTAAGCAGAATGGTTTTATAACACCAGAAACATGCAGCTACAATAATGCGGACTTCAGTTAGTCAGGTAATTGTGCTCAGGCAATTATGGAAAGAGCATATTCTAGAGAGTGTTTCTTAATGTATTCTAAATATATGTACTTGAATATATAAGTACTAAAAGGAAGCTCTTGCAAGTAGAGTTAAACACAGCTCACATACAACACAGTTGTCTGCTGGCTACAATAAACAGTTAAAGAAAAGTCCTTACTATTAAGATTTCTGATCACTCAACTCTTCCTGCCAGAGACAAAACATCTTGAATGAAAGGTTACATTACATTTACATTTACAATGTGTTGTGATAATTTTTCTGCCTTAGGAAGTGTAAACAATTCAATAAGTGTCCTAACAATGTAACTATATAAAGGCATCCAACCTACCTGTCACCCTGATTATGTCTATTGGCTAGTTTACGAGCCTGGCGATCCATCAAGCTTGTCCTGGATCGAGTTTTTTTCCAGGAATAGTAATATTTTACAAGGCTAGCAATTGTCTTATCTGGAAGCTTGAAAAAAAAAAGTCATGTTAATATCAGCAAATTTAATTCACAAATTCTGATTAACAGAATAAATAATACTTCTGATACTATTCTTTGATACTTAAAGGCATAGATGAAAAATATTTTCATGGGTATATTTATGAATTATAGAACTAAAAAGTACTGTTATAGTCATAATAACCCACCACACCTATGTCATCGACATTTCTGAATATTCCTATTTGTTCCAAGAAGAAAGGGGAGACAAGAGTATAACAAACATGGTGAACAATGCACCCAGATGTTCCCAGCACAACATTAGCTTTCGGTATTTGTTTTTCTTAAGGAGTTACTCTTCTCTTCTCACCTCTGTAAGTTGAAATTTTAAAACTAATACATAATTAACATGCCTCAAAATTTATCAAGTTAAAATGTACAATTCAGTGGTTTCTAGCATATTCACTAAGTTATGCAAACATCACTATGTAATTCCAGACATTTTCATAAGTTCAAAAAGAAACATTAGTAGTCATCCCCTGGTCTTCCCTTACCCCAGTCTCTGGCAACAAGTAATCTACTTTCTATTTCTATGGATTTGTCTATTCTGGACATTTCATATAAATGGGCTCATATACTATATGACCTTTTATGCCTGGCTTCTTTCACTTAGCATCATGTTTTCAAGAAAAGCTGTTCAATTTTCAACAATGAATTTTTTAAATTATTGTCTTAACTCTAGGTTTTAAGATGATAAATAATAAAATCAGACTGTAGCTACCAAATAAAGTCTCTGGGTATTAAAATGACTAATCATCATGCACTGATTTGTCATACTGGCAAACAAGGACACATACGCCCAATCAATAAGGCTCTCTTCAATACTTAGATATATTTGCATATATTATCTAATTTTCATCCATTCAGGTTAAGAGATTCTAATGCAGCAACTTCTCAGGTTTATATTCTTTTGACACAATACTAAAAATTTAAAAACTAGAAATAAAGAGTTTTTCTCCTTAAAAACAATAGTGCCTGTATAATACTGAAATACAGAATTTTTTAAAATTGATTTTCATATCCAAAAGAATATATTAGAAAACCCTAATGTTAAAAAATGAAAACATTTAAAATAAAAATGAAATTGTGATTTTTTTCCTAGAACCACATTTAATACACATATATTTAAATCATTACAAAAATTTAGGATGAAATAGTACATAACTGTCATGCAGTTGAGTGGTTATCAAAAATAGGGTATATACAAATATATAGGTATCTGAAGTATCAAATACTTTTAAACATTAAAATTAGACTGAAAACTTTTTTGTTTTTAAGAATTGGGAAGTGTTTAATAATAGCAAATCTTTCAGGCACAAATTACAGTAAAACTAAAATTACCATACCATTTGCTGAATCCTGTGAAAGCTCTTCCCATGAAAACTAAAGGCTTGTTCAAACAGGACTTTATCTTCCACTGTCCACTCATCCGGAAAGGGAGTGAAATTAGGGAGATCAGCAAGGGACTTCTCAATGTTATGTTTATGCCAGAACAACATGCCAAGAGCCTTTGAAGAGAAATCATTCCCCTTTGGTTTTAATGGACTTATGTTCCATCACACTTAAGAGAGTTAAACACAAATTAGGTTAAAATCTTAAACCCATGACTTCAACTGAAGATACACTCACAGTTTAGAACTTTTAATCAGGGATGCCCAGGTAGACTTCATTTATTTATCTCTTTTAAATCAGGGCCTCAGAACAGTGAATGTTCCTACATACCACATTTGCTGCATAATCTAGGAAAAACAGTGAACTGAGGAGAGTGACTATAATTACTAAAGCAGGTTTGTTGACTCGTATTAAGACTGACCCATATTTACTCATTTGTCAATGTGTAGAGAAAACATGCTAAAAGGAAAAATATCCAGTAAATATTTGAAGAAAACTATCAATCATAATGTTAAACTAGAAGCGCTCAGTTGAAACGTAGTAGAGAAATATTTGTTTTAACCTTTTAGAAGTACCATGGGCTGAATAGTTCCAAGGAGTACCTCAATGCAATCTTTTTTTTTTAACCTCAATTCAATCTTAATAATATTTACCACATATATTTCTTTATTATCATAATGCATAGAAAGAATCATTATGAGGCATATTGATAACTTCAATGACTTTATTACCAAATCATAGTAAAACCCAAAATGGGTAATTTCTAACCTTCCATAACCTTCCCTTCTATTGTTAAGTTGTAGGTCTTTATCTTTCCGATAAGGTACCAAGTACCAAATTTCATTTTTAAGAAGAGATTTAGCAACTTTTCAAATAATGCATTTTAAAATTAATTTCTGTACTTCAGTAAAACTCCTTTAAAATGAACATGAAAATAAACATATGTGCAGTCACATTTTAAAGGATTAATGTCTCAAACAAATATTAAACAGAAAGCCAAAAATTAAAAACAAAAAAATCAAAGGCTTCAAAATTCACAAAAAAATTAACTATGTTTAGATAAACATCTCAATTTCTAGCAATGACTTTGTATTATTTAGCCATGGTAATGACTATAAAATTAGCTCTTAATAGTGCAAATTACAGATAATTCATTTTACTATTACTTCTGATAAAGGTTGATCTAATAATTAGTTGAAAACAGATTTAAGAATCTATATTTCATTTTTATTTTTTCATGTTCTTCATTCCCTTACAAGGGATAATGAATCATATGCTCCAAATAGATCTTTTAAAATTATCTAAAAAAAAAAAAACCCCCCCCCAAGTAAATTAAAGAATTAAAAATTAAATTTGAGAAAAGCCCTTCATAAATTATTTCATTCAAAATTGAGAAGTCTTAAATACTAAATAAAAAGTTTAACTTATAGGTCTTTCAGATTAAAAGATCAGAGAGAACTGGGGTGCCTGGGTGGCTCAGTGGGTTAAGCTTCTGCCTTTGGCTCAGGTCATGGTCTATGGATTCTGGGATGGAGTCCAGCATCGGGCTCTCTGCTCAGCAAGGAGCCTGCTTCCCTCTTTCCCTCTGCCTGCCTCCCTGCCTACTTGTGATCTCTCTCTCTCTCTCTGTCAAATAAATAAATAAAATTTAAAAAAAACATCAGAATTACCTGTACTCAAAAAAAAAAAAAAAAATCCCTTTTTGGTTAGCATTTGCCAGAATAATCTAAAGGCTTTGAGATACTTTTAGAACGCATAGCAGAATAAGAAACAGAGGTCTTGAGAGAAAAATATTCAAGCCCTTGAGATGAACAATGTTTACAATAAAAGCAAAATCCCTAAGTTTAAAAGGTCAGACTTTACTAGGCCTCTTACAGTATCTATAAAATTGGTGGAACTGCAATTTCTTAGGATAGAACCAACCAGATGTTCTTTGGATTTGTTAAGTACTGAGGCAAGCTTTAATACTAAAATGTTTCTCTACATACCTGTTCCACATTGTAGCCATGTTTCTCCTTTGCAATTGCAATATATTCATCCACTGCAATGAAACAATGTTATATAACTATATTTACTTCAGGTGTGCAGGTCTTTTTTTTTTTTTTTAAACAAAGCAAAATAAAAATATTATATTCCAGGGCTTTTCCAGGGAAAAGTCATTTTCCATGAAATGTTACAAAAAAAGACTTCTACTTCTATAAACAGGATCAGAGGCTTACTTGATTTAAAATTTTACTTAGTATGATTTATTTCTAAGATTATATAGCACATACTTATTAAATTCAATGCCATTTAACTATTTTTGTATACAAAAAAGAACAGTCTGTACATAGTCAATAGAACCTAACTACCGTGTAGAATATTAGATAATTTCTTCATTTTTCTGTTACAGTCTTTATTTGAAGAGATTTAGCTGCTTCAGATCCCATCTCATAGTAAGAGTTGGCCCAAAGCCTTTACCTTCCCACTTCTGACTGCTGTACAAAGGATGGACATGTTCAAGTATGCTTCGGTAGCCCTAAATTTTCTTCAGCTCTTCTTGCAAGCTATACAGAAGGTATCTGAATATTCCATTTTCATTCAACATCCATATGTAATCAAGCCAAAAAATTACTTAGATAAGCACAGCTTCAATGATGAGGTACTAGCTATTTTAAGGCCTTACTTCTGAGAAGTCTGCCTTTTCAGTGAGCAGGACTGTTTTATGTGAAATCCATATAGTCACTCCTGTTTGATCCTTTTTTAAAGTTTATATATAAAGTGCATATATATATATATATATAAAATATATGGCATATTTATTAATATAAATATATTTATATTATATATATAATATTTATATAATATAATAAATACATAATAATATAATATAATATATTAATATATATATATGGCATATTTGGAGAAGCAGAGGTTAAGAATTCTGATCCCAGAACAGCTAGTCTACCAGGGCTTGATTCTCAGCCTTGTTGCTAGTTTTTTGACTATAGGCAATTAACTCTTCCTTTCTGTACCTTACTTTTCTCACTCTAAAACAGTACCTTCTTCCTAGGATAAATGAGATAATATATATCAACTGTTTAGAATAACACATGGTACATTTTAGGTACTTTATATGAGTTTGCTATTACTATTAGTCAATGTTAAGATAATTTAATATAAAAAATGATATTATAACAATAATGCTGTTAGAATAGTAACTATTTTCGATGGATGCTATTATAGTTCCCTAAGACTGTAAACTTTTGCAGAAAATCCAAATATTGTCTTTTGTTTAGAACTTAAATACATAGCACTTAAACATAAGATAGGCCTAAATATATGCTATTTAACAAAAATGTCCTACAGTCCTATAAGTAGAAGGCTAAACAATACCAGTCAATCTATGGTTTCCAACCTTGGCTGTGCATTAGTATCAGTGGGGGAGCTTTTAAAAAGTAAGCTCAGGAGCACCCAGCTGGATCGATCGAAAGAGAATGCAACTCTTGATCTTGGAGTCACGAGTTCAAGCCCCATGTGGGATACAGAGATTACTAAAAAATAAAGTCTTCAAAAACAAATAAATGAATAAAATAAAAAAATTAAAAGTAAGTCCAGACTCCAACCCTTAAGATTCTGATTTAATTGGTTTGAGATAGACACTAGACATCAGCACTGTCTTTTAAAAGTTCCTCCACATGATTCCAGTGCACAGCCAGAGCTGAACCCACTGCCCGATATCTTTGGTCTAGAATATTCTACATGGGCACCACACAATCAGGATATACTGGCTTTCTAAATTTTGTTTTCCACCTTGTTAAGAAATGCACCACTGCACAAAACAGTGGTAGGACAGCAAAAGCCAGTGATACCCTGATGCTCAGTTTATGAATGAAAACCTTTGCCATATAACAAGAACTGAACCAGAGAAACCCGATAACCTCCCTCAGGTTTCTCAGTATACAGTCCCAGGCCCAATGTACAATTTTGTGTTTTCTGTTAAGAATGCCTCAAGGGCATGTAATTCCTAGATTACCAGCTAGACCTTTTGCTGGTATTCCCAAACTGTCAAATAGGAAGAATTATCAGGTATGCAGCATGATACTCAATTTTCAATTCTTAGTTCTCTTATTGCATCAAGAGGTACGCTTAGCTTACTATTCACATGACATACAGATCATTAAGTTTCATAGGACTAAATAAACCATTATGCGACATCTCTAAGATTTCGTAAATATTTTTATAAGATTATTTTACAGCTGCGAGAATAGCTGTGCAGTGGTTTTCTGTTCGTCTAATTAACAAATTCAAAGATAACTGAATGGAGGGGTGGGGATCTTAGTTTTGTTACCTGCACGTTTCCTATATCTGATGTGCCGCAAAGGATCAGGTCCGCTACATCACATTGAAGTCTAAAGCCACACCATGATTCAAGAAGTGCATGGTCAGTGATCCAGAAGGTCTCCGTCCAGAAATGGAGAGCTCAAAGATGACCTGATTGATGGCTGCTGAAGTCAGTTCTTTCCCCTTTCCTCTTTAAAATGGTAATGATAGTGGGCTCTCTGAAGTTTGAAGGCATTTCTTTACAGCTCCATATACTGAGGAAAAGCCTGTGCAGATGTCTACATAGTAACTCCCTCCCCTGCTTGAGGATTTAAGCAGCAATGCCATCAGATCCTAGGTATTTTCAGTCTTCCTGGGCCTGACACAAATTGGAATGATCAACCCACTATCTTTCAAAAGGAAAAACATTCTAATATAACAACCTCCATCAAAAAACAAAACAAAGACAAACTGTTTTCTTATGAGAATCTAAGCGACCCAAAACAAATATAAGTTGTATTTTGAATTGGTTGATAGAATCCTATTGACATAAACATTCAATTTCAGAAAACTTACATTTAGCATCTGGGATACTGTGATATGGAGACCACACAAGCATTCCTCCATTGTCTTTATCTGTGTACTTTGTAGCACCTAGGGAAAAAAATTCATTACTTTAAATATGATGGATTTTATGTACATTTAAAATTAAGTATAAACAAAGTAAATTTTTTTCTATTTTAGTACAGTACCTGCAAGAGGACAAAGGAACCAAGTACAAGGAAACAGAGAAGAAAAACAGATTCTACATTAAATATACTAAGTATTTCATTTATGGAATTGAAGAAAATTTCACAAAGACTGAAGTTAACCCCATTTAAATTAAAAAGAAAGACTTTCTTAAGTACACTATATAGCCCTATTTCTTGACAGGTAATACATTTGATTTAACCTTCTAAAACATTATTTGCGAGTCATTAAAAATTCTGACTTTTTACCTCAGGTGGAAAGTTATTTCTCTTTTGCCCCATATCTAAATGGGTCAAGACTACCATCATTCAAAAATACTTATATCTGCTTTTTATGTTTTTTATTTAATCTTATTCCTTGTGAGTCTGCCAACTGTTCCTTTTGAGCGTTAATTTCATTTATTACAGTTTATATTTATAAAATTATGTGCTCTGTGTAAGAGGAAAACAAAGTCAAAAAATGTAAAAGTTAATAATGCTGTTTCTCCTTAAAATAATCAAAGTCCACCTCCAAACGTAGAAGCACATTACTGTTGCTTATTTCTAACCTGTTATGATCTAAAAAGTCGGAAAAATCAAGCTCTATTAATATTACATCAAAGATAGAGACTGAATGAAAGCCCAAAACAGCTGTCCCAGTGCCAAATACACGCCTGTGGGTTCTTTTAATTACTTGGTGGTCTTTTTCTGGATTCTTTGTAATTCCTAGGTGCATTCAAGTTAATTAAAACTATCAAGAAATGAAGCATTGTTGCTACCTACTTAAAGACTTGTCTATGAATATATCATAATTGACTTTTGTGAGGTATTGATAGCTACCACCAACAAATGGCAAAAATTCCAAAATTACTCATTATTCATAAAACATTAACAGAATTTTGAGGTTAAACTATAATCATTCATAAAGTTTTAAGATATTTGGAATAAAGAACACTCACCTCCAGGGGTAAAGGAACTAAGGGTATAACCTCAATCTAGAGAAGTTATCTATCCAAGAATAATCTAATATAGTTCAGTAGTTTTTAACTTTCGGAGAATCACTACACATCACTATTGCATATTCAATCAACAAACTATAGAAAATTATAATTATATACTGTTAGTGAAAATATGAAGCTAAGATTGTTTAAAAATTGTATGTGTTTTACTCTAAGGAAAAATTTAGGATGGAAAAAAGAGAAATGAGAGCACAGTACCAAAGAATTAGAAAAATCATATTTATAAAATGAATCTAAAAGCAAAATCTACTGCATTTTGTCATATCTTTAATAAAGAGGACAAAAATCTAAGAATTTAAGAAAATGCAAAGTAGAAGTACATTATCTAAAATTTATATTCAATGAAAACAAATTTCAAGTTTTTTAAAAACTTCAAAAATAAGATCTATATTAAATTTCTAACCACATAAAATATAAACACAAAAGCAAAACTGGCAGTCACTCAGTGGAAATAAAACAGACATATCCAAGTTGGTCAGAAGTCTTTATCTACTTCTATTTCTAGTGAGTATTCTAAACTTCAATTCTTCAGCATGGACTTTTTCTTTTTCACAATGGATTATAACAATAAGATAATTTAAATCCTACTTAATAAGGAGTGCAACAAAGAAAGGTTTCCATTAAGTCTCAAGTCTTAACAGCGTTATCATGCTTAATATTTAAACATATTTCTTGCATCTGATTCTTGCATTACAGAAAATCTTAATTAAAATACCTTCATGAAATATCTCTTCTTACACAGATGTAAACGATTTTTTGTATTTTTTCCCCAGAAGAAAAACAGGTTTCCTCCAAAATTCTTAGGACTACAATTAAGGGCCTGATCTGACAAAAACTGACATCCAAGCCATGGGGACTAACAGCTCTTCTAACATGGGAGTAGGGGATGCTAATAGGGAGAGTAATAATTGTGTCTGATAGCAGAAAATGACTAATTAGGCTTTTCACAGTGTTCCTTTTTCTTTTTTTCAAAGATTTTATTTATTTGAGAGAGAGAGAGAGAGAGCATGAGTGGGAGATGGGGAGAGGGATAAACAGACTCTCCACTGAGCAGGGAGCCCCAAGTAGGGCTCAATCCCAGCACCCTGGGATCATGACCTGAAGGCAGACACTTAACTGACTGAGCCACCCAGGCATCCCCACATTGTTCTTTTCCTAACCTTGAACTGAACTCCACCATTTTCAATCATGTATGTGTCAGCTAGGCCCAAGGGATGACTGATGTTCACAGGAAATGAGATATTTTAATATAATGGTTAAGAGTGTAACCATTACATTGGGGCGCCTGGGTGGCTCAGTGGTTAAAGCCTCTGCCTTCGGCTCGGGTAGTGATCTCAGAGTCCTGGGATCGAGTCCCGCGTCGGGCTCTCTGCTCAGCGGGGAGCCTGTCTCCCCCTCCTCTCTCTCTCTGCCTGCCTCTCTGCCTACTTGTGATCTGTCTGTCAAATAAATTAAAAAAAAAAAAAAAAAAAAAGAGTGTAACCATTACAGAGCCAGACTAATTCGAATCCAAGCTCTGCCATTTCCAAGCTTTGTCATCTTAGGGAAATTTACCCGTGTTGTCCATGCTTTAGTGTAATTCTTTAAAAACACTGATGAGGGGTGCCAGGATAGCTCAGTCTAACGGTTAAGCAGCTGACTATGGAATTCAGCTCAGGTCAGGATCTCAGAGTCCTGGGATCCAGGCCCCACACTGAGTTTCCGCACCAGGCTTCCTCCTCAATGGGGGGTCTGCTTGAGGATTTGTCTCTTCCTCTCTTCCTGGCTCCTCCCAGCCCCACCCCCACTCGCTCGCCGGCTCTCTCCCTAAAATAAATAAATCTAAAAAAAAAAAAAAAATAGGGAAGATGAGTACCTACTTCACAGAATTAAAAAATTAAATGAATGTATGCAAAGTACCTGGCATACAGTAAGCATTACCTAAACATTACTAGTATATGCTCACTGTAAGTCCTTTCTTGTTCCATTCGATCTCTACTCTGAAAAGACTTCTTGTCACCTTATCAAATAACACAAATGAATAAAACCTCATGGGGCTCTAACATAAACAGCTAATGCCTTCTCTCACCAATCCCTTGAAAATGAGACTGGATAGCTGAAATGATTTTTTTTTTCCCTAAAAACTCAGACCTGACTTCTCTCCTATAAAGGGAGAAAGTAACTTGTATTATTTTATTATTAACATATAATGTATTATTTGTTTCAGGGGTATAGGTCTGTAACCCATCAGTCTTACACAATACACAGCACTCAGCACAACACATACACTGTACCCCTCAGGATGCTTTGCATACAATAATTTTATCCTTTCCATTGTAAAAGTTGAAGACAAATATCTCAAGGACTTAAAGTCAATATTTATTTTGCTTTTACGTTTAACAATATTTAATATTATATCTCAAACCTGTCTGATAACTCAGAAATAGTACTGAAGGGATGCTTGGGTGGCTCAGTCAGTTAAGCGTCTGTGTTCTGCTCGGGTCGTAATTGAGTCCTACATCAGGCTCCTTGCTCAGCAGAGAGCCTACTTCTTCCTCTGCCTGCCACTCTCCCTGCTTGTGTGTGTGAGTGTACTCTCTCTCCGACAAATAAATAAATCTTAAAAAAAAAAATACTGAAAATCAAGCTTGCCTCACCAACGAAATAATCCAACCTTAGAAGTATCTTATCTTCCAAATAGATGAAAAAAAAAAAAAAACCTAGATAGCAAGCTATCATCATTTTAAGACTATATATTAGCATGACAGTTCTGAAAACAAAATTAAACAATTTTTAAAAGTATGAAACACTTAAAAGTTTAATCATTTTGAAATATTTTAAATACCTTAACTGTAGTTGGTAAGTACATTTATGAGATCAATTGGGGAAAACCAACAACTAAAAAAACAAAAATATAATTTTGAGGGGCGCCTGGGTGGCTCAGTGGATTAAAGCCTCTGTCTTCGGCTCAGGTCATGATCCCAGGGTCTTGAGATCAAGCCCCGCATCAGGCTCTCTGCTCAGCAGGGAGCCTGCTTCCTTGTCTCTCTCTGCCTGCCTCTCTGCCTACTTGTGATCTCTGTCTGTCAAATAAATAAATAAAATCTTTAAAAAAAAATTTTTTTTTTGATGAGCTAGGATTTTTACATCAATAGCAATTTCAAAATAAGTACAAAAATAAAAACCTAGGGCACCTGGGTGGCTCAGTACATTAAGTGGCTGCTTTCAGCTCAGGTCATGATCTCAAGGTTCTGGGATCAAGTTCCACATTGGGATCCCTGCTCTGCAGGGGTGCCTGCTTCTCCCCCTGCGCCTCCTCCCACTTGTTCTCTCACTCTACCCCTCAAATAAATAAAATCATTTATAAAAAGTAAAAAATAAATAAATCTACTTCTTAGATTTAGGATATTTAGAATAAGGAGTTCTATGGAAATCATGGGACAAATATTCTATAAGAAAAAACTTAAGGAGTGCCTGGGTGGCTCAGTTGGTTAAGCAATTGCCTTTGGCTCAGGTCCTGATCCTGAGTCCCAGGATCAAGTCCCACATCGGGCGACCTGCTCAGTGGGGGAGTCTGCTTCTCCCTCTGACGTCTCCCCTCTCATGCTCGCTCTTTCATTCTCTCTCTCTCTAATCAATAAATAACATTAAAAAAAAAAAAGAAGAACTTAAGTACTGAGAATATTAAGACACACCAAATATTTGTTAAAGTTCTCCAATTTATGAAGTGGGCTCTCACATATTTAATTCACTACCTTCATATTGGGATAAATAATGACTTCCCAAGGGTTATATAAATATAAGTTTTATGGGAATTAATTTTCAGAATTTCAGCTTCCCTTTGTGCTCTTCCCCAAGACAATCTGCCTGAGAACTCACCTGCAGTCTAAGCTAGCTGTTTATTCTACTTATGTATGACCTCTTTCACAGATGCCCTTCCCTGGGGGGGGGCAGCTCTTTTACCCCATCCCACATCTGAGAAGAGTACATCACCTAACATTTTAAGACCTCTACAGTGCCAAACGAAGGGTGTCAGCAAGGCTCTCCTTTACTTAAGGCATCATACCTATTACAATTTCAATCAATTATACATTAATTGTAATAACTCAAACCAGAAGAGACTTAACACTTAGAACCTTATGTTCACAAGAATACATATTACAATGGTAGAGAAATTGGATAGTTGATCAATAAAGTACTTTCAAGTACAAAAATATAAAATTCCATGGGGTAAAATCCATGGCAATAAATTCGAAGATAAAAAAGGAAAAATGTAAACTTTCAGGCTATTCACCTCTCCATTCTTATAAAATAGATACTATCATATTACTGTAGTATTTATATTTAACTGGATGCATTTAAAACAATGATATAATGGCTTTATTTCAAAGTCCTAGTATTTTCAATACACTGGAGATATGTTTTTCAACTATTTTAACATAGCAACAAGTGATGTCAAAAATACACGAGAAAATTTTTTTGAAAATTCTTTTATGGGGGCGCCTGGGTGGCTCAGTCGTTAAGTGGCTGCCTTCGGCTCAGGTCATGATCCCATGGTCCTGGGATCGAGCCCCACATCAGACTCCCTGCTCCACGGAGAGCCTGCTTCTCCCTCTCCCAATCCCCCTGCTTGTGTTCCCTCTCTTGCTGTGTCGCTGTCAAATAAATAAATAAAATCTTAAAAAAAAAAAAAAGAAAAAAGGAAATTCTATTATGAATATACAAGCAAAACATTTTGAAGACCACTGCTTTATAGACATTAATTTTCACCTAATCTAATGATATGGTTAACATTATCTCCTTTCACAAATCACAAAATAAAGGCATGGATACTTCAGGCAGTTTGTCAAGGACACTATACCATATTAGCTAAAAGGCGTATGAAAAGAGGTAAGATTTAATCGCCACACAGAACTGCTCTTCCTTGATACACAAATAGGCAGGAGGCACTAAATAAAAGTTGGGAAGTGAAAAATCTGAAGGAAAAAAAAAGCACCTAAGAAAATAATCAAATCCCGGGATGCCTGGGTGGCTCAGTCGATTAAGCATCTGCCTTTCTCAGGTCAAAATGCTAGGACTCTGGGATCAAGTCCCACATCGGGCTCCTTACTCAGAAAGGAGTCTGCTTCTCCCTCTGCCTGCCACTCCCCCTGCTTAAACTCTATATCTCTCTTTCTGACAAATAAATAAAATCTTTTTAAAAAAAGAAAAAGAAAGAAAATAATCAAATCCAGTCAGTAAATTTTTATAAAGGCATTCTTAGCAATGGTGTTAATTAACATAAACTGTTCCTAAAATTATATTCAGTAATTCCAATTTAAATCACAATTCTTCTCATATTTTCTAAAATACTCATTTTAGTCATTCTGTTTGATTTCTATCACTATTAATTTCTTCAATAAAAATATCCTAAACACACATACACACACAAATCCTCTTTAATTTTCTTATATTCTGATCATAATAATCTTGGTACTTAAGGAATTTTTCTTCCAAATAAGTTGGTTATGGCTGAATAATTTCCATGAGGATAGACTGAATGGTTTATGAGACTAAAGAAGAAGGTACAGAAAAAGAGAAAAGGAGAGATACTGACCATTCCTCAATTTCTATCATTAATACCTCTTTTCCTTTTATCTTTTCCAAGGAAATATGTTTAATTTCTCACCAAAGTATATTGAATTGATGAAACTTCACCCAACAGCACAACACTTAGAATAAAACAGATGAATGGCACTGTATTGAAAGGCATAGAGGTTCAATATTTACTTTTAAAAAAAAGTGTCTAACAACTGATAATCTACATTTGCTTGACAAGATTTGCTTATAATGGTTATAGGAAAGCCTATCCAGGTTTAAGTGATAACTGGTTTTAGTTGTGTCCCTGGGTTCAGTATTCTTCTGCAGATTAAGGAGAAAATTTACAGATGAATTTTTAAAATGTGACATATATTCTTTTTTTTTTTTTAAAGATTTTATTTATTTATTTGACAGACAGAGATCACAAGTAAGCAGATAGAGAGGAGGAAGCAGGCTCCCCCGGAGCAGAGAACCAGATGCGGGTCTCGATCCCAGGACCCTGAGATCATGACCTGAGCAGAAGGCAGAGGCTTTAACCCACTGAGCCACCCAGGTGCCCCAATGACATATATTCTTACCCTAATAGAAAGTGTCAATTATAATCTGTGTAAGTAACTTGAAATGACTTTTAAAAATGTAATAATTCAGTGGTTTTTTTTTTTTCCACAAATATTCTGCTTAGGTTCAAAGTAATAAAAAAAAAAAAAATGATGATCAAGTAAACTGGATAATTCAAATAGTGGCCATGTGAAACTACCTGAAGTGTTCTGCACTTTTAATGAATTATTTTTCAAATTTTGAAATTTATTCTCTATCGTGAAATAAAAACAAAACAAAAAAAAACCTTTACAGTGATCTAGACCAAGGCATATATAAACTTGTTCCAGCAAGAAGTCTGGTTTTTAAACACAAGACCTCCCAATCAACTGTGTACAGTTGTCTATGAAATATAAACCTATCTAATGGAGCAAAAAAATAGATATGTTTATTAACTTACGAAATAGTTCTGGTTGTTGAATTCTAATTTGTAAGTCAGTTTATCATTTCCCAAAAAAGCAAAGTACCAATAAATGCCCCAAGTCATAAAGATATAAATGTATGCAGAATCATTCTTAATTATCAAATTTGATCTTTACTGAACAACCGCCATATGCCAATCAGGTATTTCTGATAAGAATTCCATGAAGCATTTTTTATGTCCATTTTACAGCTAGGGAAACTAAGGATCAGAGAAGGTCACTAACTTGTTCAGAGCACAAAAATAAAGTACCTGGGAACTGAATTCAGTCTATTTTAAGCCAAAGCATGCTTTTTCCAAGTAACAAGTTAATACCTTGTAATGCGAAAGTGTTATTCACCTACTAGCTACATCAACAAACAAAATTAGTTTCACAAACCATTTAAAATTATTTGAAGACCACCAGTACACACACTTGATAGCTTCTGAATAAAATATACTAACAGCTATGTCATTTGGAAGGCAACCCATACCCAGTGAGCACTCGAATCACTGGTTTTACCTATTGAAAAACAGACTGCACTAACAATCCTTTTAACACTCATTATTTTACCCTCCCCCTCAGGACAGGAGGAGATGTTACCTAAAACTCTTCTGCATTGTTGTAATGGGCAGGGGATGAATAATACCCATCCATACCCTATATCGAAGTAAAGACGCTATGCCTCCCCTCTCCCACCAAAAAACACAAGTAAGCCCTATTAGTATCTAATACAGAATTCAAAAGCCCGACACAATGTTATTATGAGGGGAGAGGGGGCAAGAAACTGACCAACTGTAAGGGAGAAAGGGGTTTTAAAAAAAAAAAAAAAAAAAAAAAAAAAAAAGAGCTCCTTCAAAGTCTATCCAAAGCCTGAACTGAAGAGGGTCTGGGGTGGGGAGAAGGAACACGCTCCACTCCGGGAGGCTCCAGCAAGGGCGCCTCCATATGCGGAACTCTCGCCCAATCCCCGTCCAGGCTGAAATCCCGTGACCGCCAGAGAGCCTGTTTGGAGAAAAGTAGACAGGGAGCCCGCAAGCTGGGTTAGCAGAGGACGCTGGAACCTGGCTGCTCGGGGAGAAAATGTCTCCTTGGCAGCTGCTGCCACTGTCCTGTAGTCTGACTTCCTAGGGCTGGCTGGAGGGCGAGGTGTGCCTCTGGCTTCTCCCCACCACCTTTCCCCATCCCTTTCTCTCTGCGGCTCCTACACTCGCAGAGCTGTCGCGACCAAAGCTACACCACCTAGCTAAAAAGAAAGAAAAAAGAAAATCCCGTGTTCGAGCGTGTCGGCCAAGGTTCGCCCTCAGCTTCGGCCGATGACAGCACCCCAGGCATCCGCCGCCCTTACTGAGCGCGGCCCTCCGCTCTCCGGGGGCCGGCGGTGTGGCAACTGACATTTGCATGGTTCTTCCACAGGCAGCCTGCACACCCTCTCCTCCAGCCTCGGCCCAACAGCCGCTCCTTCCCCAGCCTCAGACCCTCGAATCCGCCAAGGGCCTCCTCCCTCTGCTCTCCCCCACCTCGCCCCAGGCTCATGGGGACAGAAAGGCGATGCCACCAGCGGGCAAGTGGCCTCTGAAGGCACCATGTTAACCTTGCAATGTACACATCTGCCCACACGCCCTGTCACACAGCCCTACCAAGCCTGACAGCCTCCCCGCCAGATGCCTGCCCATCCCAGCCCCGCATCCCCGCCCAACCGCACACCCTGACCCCTACCTCGGCAGCCCCTCTACCCCTTCCACCCTAAACCATTCCCAGAAAAGGGGAGGCAGGATTTTGCTTAAGCAAATATATCTACCTGGATCAAATTCAGGGATCCGAGCTTGGTATTCAGCTCCGACTCTCATCCCAACATCTGCAAAGCAATGCCAAAAAGAAAAAAGAGAGAGAGAGAGAGGAAAGGGGGGGAGAGAAAAAAAGAAGAAAAAAAGAAAAAGGAAGAGACACTTAATAAAACATAAAATTTGCTGGAGGGAGGAAAGAAGCGGCGGGTGGATGGGAAGATATTAACTCCGGGCACTCCGGGAGATGGCAGCGGATGGGGGCGGGGAGGGGGGGGGGCAGGGCGGAGGATTGGTCGAGGGGCGGAGGGACGGGGGTCGCGGGGGGTGCTGCTGCACTGCACCGGGAGTTCGAGGCTACCGCAGCGCCCGGGCTCCGAGGGGAGGGAGGGCGGGAGCGCGGCGAGGGGAGGGGGCTGGGGGAGGGGAGGAGGGAGGGGGGCAGGCGGGCTGGCGGGGAGGAGTTCGAGGCTACCACCGTGCTCGTCGTCGCTACTGCAGCCGCTCTCGGGCTCGGAGTAGTGCAGCCCGCCGTTGGTGGACGAGGCGCCGCCGCCGCCCGCCGGGCTCTTGGCGCTGCCGTTGGCCGATCGGTTCTTCCCCAGTAACTCGGGCCCTTTCTCCATCATGCCGGGCATGGTAGAAGAGGGGAGGGGGAAAGGTGAGGGGAAGCGGTAGGCGTCAGGGTGAAGGGGGAGATGGCTTACGAGTGCGGGCGGGAGGGAGAGAAGGAGGAGGAGGAGACGGCGGTGGCGGAGGAGGAGGAGGGTGTTAATATGGAGCCGCCATAACCGCCCCGGTCCGGCAGTAGCGCAGTCGCCTCACAACAACCCGCCCCGGCCCCGCCTCTCTCCCCTCCTCCCTCCGCTCGCCCCGCGCAGTCCCGGGCGCCCCTGTCGGTCGCGCCGCGCTCTACTCCGCCGCCGGTATCACTCCGCCCCGCAGGGAGGTTCCGGCCGCCGGGCGGGGAGGGGCAAGGAGGGTGAGGCCGAGGGGAAGGGGGGGAGGGGCGGGGAAGCCCGGCTCGCCGGCAGCCCCGGCAACCCCAACCGAGCTAATAAAATCGCCGCAGAGACGCGGCCGCCTCTCCAGCTTCCTTCCTAGGGGGCGCTCTAGCGCGGGGGCGGAGGCGGACAAGAGGGCGTGGGACTCTTTGCCCTCTCTGGGCGGAAGGAACGCGCCCAGCCTGAGAAAGGGCTGGCGCGATCCGAGACGCCGGAGTCGGAGAACGGCCTTCCTCTCTCCGCGGGTGTTGCGGGTCGGGACGGCCGGGAGGGTATCGGCGGGAGCGCGGCCCCTTTGAGATCCTGCGGCGGTTTGCTGCTCGTTTTTGCGGCTCCTCCAACCGCGACGAGCTGGTGTTGCGCCCTTTCCCGCCGGGGAGTCGGGACTGTGTGGCTGGCCGCCCTTCGAGTTCCAAGCCCAGAGTAGCAGACGCGGTCTTGTTTATCTGGACGCTGCAGTTCTGGTATCTGAATCCCAGATCTGGGGCCTGAATCCCGAGAGAGATTGAGGGTGCCGAGATGAGTTTCCAGTGCTAGCATTGCAGCTGTATTTTGCTAAAAGGTGTCTTGTTAAAAAACCTTTCTTCAGTTTTCTCTTCTCACCTTTGCTTTATTTTTATCCATTTTTCGCCTCTACTGTTTTATTAGTTAGAAAGTGGGTGTTGTCAGTGGTGAAATAAAATTACGACCGGGGCCTTGTGGACTGGTGCTTACTCAGTCCTCGCTGACTTGTGGTCAGGGCTTGGAGCAGAGCTGTTAGGGAGGGCGGAGTCGCCTAGTGGAGGTGAAGCAAGAGCTGCATTCTGGCAGAGTTTCCAGCCTGGCAGGCTCCGTGCTCTGTAATGCTTTTCTGAATTGCGTTAGGCAGAAGGAATAGGGAACTGCATATTTCCTTCACCCGATTAGAGGACATCTGCTCTGTTCTGGCACTGGGAGCTATTTATGATTTTCTGTTTCTTTCTTCGTTCATTCATTCATTCTTTATTGTTTTTGCTCAGCAGTAAGAATTGAGGACTTCCCGTGAACATCTAGTATGCAAATGAATGAAGAGCAGTATTTGTGGTCCAGAGGTAAGGTATTCTCCAAACACTTAAAGGCTGTCCTGAATAACTCTGTTACAAGTCAGTGCGGAGTGGATCAAAGCAGAAATAAGCATCTCTGGCCAGAGCAAGACTTCACCTAAAGCAGGAATGTCTCAATCAGGAATTGAGCCAGGGGGAAAAAAAAAAGCCTGGGAAGTAAATATTTGGCAGGATCCTTGTCTAAAGGGGAAAGTTTCCTGAGCAGGTTCAAAACACCTATCTTGTTCTGATAGTGGAAATAGTTTGATCTATCGAAGCTTGATATGATTCCCTTAGATCATACAACTAAACCTTTTATTCTTCTCTTTCTCTCAACAAATACAGTTCTGGATATTATTTTAATTCCTGTATAGTTTTTCTACACTGAGAGAATATCCTGGGCAAATGAAATGAGTAGCCATTTCATTTTTATTGTAAATGAATACATTGGTATTTTCATTTTTATACACAAACTTCCAAAGAACATGATTCAGCATCTCTGGTCCTGTAATGCAAAGGCCAGACCATGATCTAAGTGAATTCATGAAAGGTAAATGTGGCTCTCATGCCCTTTGGCCAGCATGCTTTCTAACTCCTCAACTTTGCAACACTTTTAGCCTCTTTTCTATTGAAAGGAGTTTCTGCTTATAGATCAAGGATTAAAACATTTTAATTTGGGGATTTTTGTACTTATTTCTAATGATTAGTAAAACCCTTAAAGAAGATTCCACACTTTTCTCGAGTACAACAAAGGGGACAGAACAAGGAAGAACGCATTCCACTCTTGGGAGAAGAACCTCAGGGATGGGGGCTTTTCTTTCTGTTTTGCCCCAAAGAAAAGGAGAACACCTGAAGCTGACCTGCTTCTGAAAAAGAATAAGGCCTTAAAATGATTTCCCAACAGTTAATAAGAACAGTATAAAATTAGGAAAAGCCTAAGAAGAAAATCCTGGGGATGTCAATAAGGGGTTAGAGGAAATGAATCTGGTCAAGGAAGAAGAAAGCTTTAAGAAAGAGTTAATAATGTCCAATGATGAAGAATCATGAGAAGGGTTTAAGAAGAGGTCTCTGGATTTGTTAACAAACAATATTTTGTTTGTTTGACTGCTTTTTTACTGTATTAAAAAATTTTTTTACTGTTTTCATTGCAGTTTAAATTTGGAATAGATATATCTCATAGTTCTAATATCAAAAGATATCAGGGGAAAATCTTCACTATTGTACTGGATATCCCAGCAAAAAAAAAAAAAAGGCAAGGAAAAAATAAGGATTGTTTTGTTTTGATTGTTTTGTTTTTAATTTATTTGAGAGAGCGAGAGAAAGAGCATGAGTTTGGGGGAGGGGCAGAGGAAGAGAGAGACTCCTCACTGAGCAGGGAACCTGACTTCAGTCTTGATTCCAGGACCCTGAGATCATGAGCTAAAGATAGACACTTACCAACCTGGCGATTCGCAGACCTGTACCCCTGGGGATAAAAATATATGTTTATAAAGCTGCAAAAAAAAAAAAAAAGAGAAAGGATGAATCCCCAAGTTTTGTAGCAACATGGACGGGACTGGAAGAGATTATGCTGAGTGAAATAAGTCAAGCAGAGAGAGTCAATTATCATATGGTTTCACTTATTTGTGGCGCATAACAAATAGCATGGAGGACAAGGGGAGATGGAGAGGAGAAGGGAGTTGAGGGAAATTGGAAGGGGAGGTGAACCATGAGAGACTATGGACTCTGAAAAACGATCTGAGAATTTTGAAGGGGTGGGGGGTGGGAGGTTGGGGGCACCAGGTGGTGGGTATTGTAGAGGGCACGGATTGCATGGAGCACTGGGTGTGGTGCAAAAATAATGAATACTGTTATGCTGAAAAAAATAAAAAAATTAAAAAAAAAAAAAGAAAAAAAAAACAAGTTTTTAAAATGGGCAAATGATTTGACAGATAGTTCACAAAAGGCATATGAATGTCAAACAAGTACATGGAAAGATGCTTCACATCATTTGTCACAGGATTAAGCATAATAAGAGTGGCAGTGCGTCCTCGAAATAATGTTCAGTTGGCTATACTCTTTAAGTATTAGAATAACAAAATATGGAAAACCAGGTGAAGCTCCATGTCTTACAGTAAAAATATTTACAACCTTCTTTTCACATCATGTTGTAAAAAGGATGGAAATAATAGGAATGTCTTGGAATGTCTCAGTCGGGTTTTGAAATGAAAATATGTGAAATATATCATTGTGCTTTCTCCTAAAAAAAAAAAAAAAAAAGATAGACACTTACCTGGTTGAGCCACCCAGGTGCCCCCCACAATGTATAAGAATTGGAAAGAAATAAATTAATTTGTTAACTGGAGAAAGATGATAGGCTGTATATATAATTATAATCTATAAACCTTTAGTATTAATACTGAATTTAGCAAGTTGCTGGATACAGTCAGTATATAAAGATCAATTATGTTTTAAAATACTAGCACTAAACAATTAGAAAATGAATTTTTGAAACTGATAACATATGAATGAATACATCAAAATGATCAAATATCTAGTGTATTAGCTTTCTATGATAGCTGTAACAAATTACCACAAACTCAAGTGGTTTAAAACAAACTGTCACAGTTCTGGACACCAGGAGTCTGAAATCAAGGTGTCAGCAGGGCTACACTCGCTACAGAGGCTTTAGAGAGAATCTCTTCCCTGCCTTTTCCAGTTTCTGGTGTCTGCTAGCATTTCTTGGTTTGAAGCTGCATCACCCGATCTCTGTCTCCATCTTCACATTGCCTTCTCTTCTGTGTGTGTCATGAATTTTCCCCTTCCTCTATTATATAAAGACACTGATAGCATTATGATCCATATGGATAATCTAGGATTATCTCCTTGTCTCAAGAGCCTTAACTTAATCACATCTCCAGAGACCCTTCTTCCAAATAGGGTGACATAGGTTCCAGGGATTAGGACCTGATATTTTGGGGACACCATCTAACACATGGCACCTAGGAATAAATCTTAATGAAAGGTGTATTAGGACACTATACTGAAAATTATATTTTTCAAAGAAATTAGAGAAGATCCAAATAACTGGTCAGATGCAGTATGCTCATGGATTGGAAAATTCGATATTGTAAAAATGTCAGTCTGCCAGTTGATCAGTAGATTTAGTCTAGTCCCTATTAGCATCCCAACAGATTGTGTGTGTGTCATTTGACAAGCTAAAATTTAAATGGAAATTCAGAAGATCAAGAACAAAGTTGGAGAATTTATAGTACCAGGTGTTAGAAAGTAGACCAGTGGAACTAAATAGAACTCTTGTGAACGTTTTATTTATGCAAAGGTGACACTGTACTAATGTGGAGAAAACAATGGATGCTTTGATAAACGTTGCTGGGTCAATTGAATGTCTATGTGGAAAACAAAAAACCTTGATGCCTACTCATGCTAAAAATAAAAGCAAAAATAAAAAAAAAGCAAAACTCTAAATAGATTGTGGACCTAAAAGTTAAAGGTAAAACAATAGTGCTTTTAGAAAATATCATGGTTTATTGTCTTATAACATTGGATAATCAAATTATTTCTTAAATAGGACATAAAAAGCATGAGGAAAATATTGAGCATTCCAGGTACAGAAAATAGTACGGGGGCCACTTGGCTAGCTCAGTCAGTAGAGCATGCAACTCTTGATTTCAGGGTTGTGAGTTCATGCCCACCATGTCGGGTGTGGAGATAGCTTAAGAGTAGAGAGAGAGATCAGCGGGGAACCTGCTTCCCCCTCTCTCTCTGCCTGCCTCTCTGCCTACTTGTGATCTCTGTCTGTCAAATAAATAAATATATCTTTTTTTTAAAAAAATAGAGGAAGAAAAGAAAGAAAACAGCATGGAATATGCAAAGAATCTTGAATTGTGTTATGTCAAGGAGCTACAAATAATTTTGTATTCCTGGAGCATGAAGTGAATTCAGAATGGGCCTAGAGAGTTAGGCAAGGGCTGAACCACATAAAGGCCTTGATAGTGTTCAAAGAGTTAAGTAATTTTTAGATAATGGAAGAGGAGCAGAGGGCTCTAAGCAAGAGAGTGATTTAGTTCAGTTCGTATTTTAGGTAAAAATTGAATGTGGAAATAAATGAGAAGGCCATTGAATTAGTTAAGAAATTATGAGGTTTAGGGGCGCCTGGGTGGCTCAGTGGGTTCAGCCTCTGCCTTCGGCTCGGGTCATGATCTCGGGGTCCTGGAATAATTTCCAGATACGTTGGGTTCTCAATAGGGAGATACCAGAATGCAGTTGGATATATAATTAAGATCAAGAGTGCAGAGAGGGATTTGTTACCAATTGATTGTAGCTAACCAAGGTCATGAGACCAAAGTAAATCACACAAGAAGAGGATGTAAGATGAGAAGTATAATGAGCTGAGGATAAAAAGCAAATGGACATCAACATTGAAAGGCCATACAGAGGAAAAGAAATGCATAAAAGAGACTGAGCATAAATAGAGAAAGTAAAGAACTAAGGAGAGTGTAACTTCCTGAAACCAAAGGTTTAGAGAGATCTAAAGAGAAAGGACCACCAGGACAGCAGAGAAGTCAGTAATTAAAGCTAAGGCTCCCGGGTGCCTGAGTAGCTCAGTTAAGCAACTGCCTGCAGCTCAGGTCATGATGCCAAGGTCCCAGGATTGAGTCCTGCATTGGGCTCCCTGCAGCAGGGAGCCTGCTTTTCCCTCTGCCTCTCCTTCTCTCTTTCTCATAAATAAGAATGAATAAAATCTTTAAAAAAAAAACATAAAGTAAGGTTCCAATATGTACACTGCTTCGGCACATAAGAAAACATGAATGATCTTGGAAAGACCACTTTTACTGGGTCTTGGGCCAAAGAACCAAACTGCAGTGGATTGAGAAGTGAAGAAGTCGTTTAAGGAAATGGGAACAACTAATATGAACCTATTCCAGGAAACTACTCATACGGATAAGAAAAGGAAAAAATGGAACTAAGTGTCTTAGAGCAATGTAGCTCTAAAGTTATAGGCAAGAGTATGTATATATGTAATATTTCAAAAGTTGAAGTACCAAGTGCAGTTATTTCTACCCTATTATCAGTTGGATCTATACAGCTAGAACTTTATGTTAAGGAGAAGAGAGAACAAAGGTTATCTAGGTCTGTGTACACAGTGGATGTTTAATAAATGTTTACTGAATTGAACAAAACTAACCTCCAGACCATAGCAGTATGTGTATATCTCCTTTCTAACGTATACACATAAATAACTAGAGCTGCCTGAACATGCTGAGAGTATTTCTGAAAGAGTATAAAAGAAACTGTTTACTGCTGGGGAGGGGGTGTCACTGTTTGAGATGGAAGGGGGATTTTTATCTCAAGTATTCCATTCACAGTTGGTCTCTTTTGCCATGAGTATATATTGCTGTTTTGAGGAAATAAATGTAAAGAATCAATAGACAAAACACAGATAAGTATAATTTTTAAAAATAGTGTAGAAGTTCCACCTACTAGAAGTTGAGAGGTAGAACAGAAGAGGAAAGATGGAAAGAGGATGAGGGGTATTATCCTCGTTTTACAAAAGAGAAAAAATTTAAGCAGGGCAGTAATTGTGGACTACACCTTAATTCACCAACTACACTAGGCACACAGGAAGGAACTCAAATTTTATTCATACCATCCAGGCTCATAATGATTTTCTTTATGACAACAATTTTGCTGAAAAGTTTATTGATTTGTTTTTTGCTTCTTCTTCATTATTACATTAGAAGTTCCTGTCTCAGAAGTTTAACTCCACAAACAGTCAGGTGAGGCTATGCAACACTGAGCCCAGTTTGGTGGGGAGGGCCCAAACAACAGGGAGGAGCTCCAGGTTTTTGTTTTGTTTGTTCTGTTTTTCTTAGAGCCACTGATCCTCAAGGAGGGGTGAGGGTGGGATCATATAATTTTAGAGGTCTGGCAATGCCCTCCCCACCCCCACAAGTACCATTTCTGAAGCTGGTCTTAAAACCACCATTTAAATAGATAGGGAGATAGGAAACTACCACACAAAGTAGATTATTTCATTTTTTAGGATGTTTAAGTCCTAGAAAACATTTCTTTTTCCTTCTTTCTTTCTTTTTTTTTCCTTTCTTCCTTTCTTTCTTGTACCCAAAGTTCAACTACATCTAAGAGAAACCCCAAATAACTGCCTTAAACAAAATGAAAATTTACTTTTCATGTAAAAGATATCCAGAAGTAGGCAGTCCTGGGCTGAAAAGACAACTGCAACGAAAAGTGTCAGCAATGCAGGCTGCTTTTATCTCAGCTCTCCACCATTCCTACAGTGTCAGTTTTGCCCTTGTGATCCAAGATGCCAGTCATCATGACCACACTCCAAGTTAGAGAAAGAAAGGCAGAAGGCCACACCCTGCTCTTTAAGACTTTCTGGAAGTATAGCATGCCATTTATGTTGGTATATCAATGTTCCGAACTTAGTCACATGGCCCACTAACTTCAAAGGAGACTGGGAAATGTCAAAGTGCTCCACTAAAAATCAAGGTTCCATTGCTAAGGATGAAGTAGGAAATAAGTACTGAAAGGTAGCTAGCAAGCTCTATCACAGTGGTTAACTATTTGAAAAGAACAGGGGTGCCTGAATGGCTCAGTGGGTTAAGTGTCTGACTTTGGTTTAGGTCATGATCCCAGGATCCTGGGATCAAGCCCAGTGTTGAACCCCATGTGGAACCAGAGTGGAGCCCCTATCGAGCACCCCGTGGAGCCCAAGGTTGGGCTCCCTGCTCAGCAGAGATACTGCTTTTTCTTCTCCCTCTGCCTATTGCTCCCCTAGCTTGTGCTCTCTGTCTCTCTCAAATAAAAATATAAAAATATTGAAAAAATAAACAAGCTTTCTTGGAAACAACTGCCTGTATTACTAAATCTGGAGCCATCTCTATTCTCTGGGTCTTTGACATTTGTTACTGTTTAGCCGAGGTCTCCACTTAGACTCCCACAGGTTTTTAATTTTCTTTTTTTAACCCTTCCCTTCCTAAGCAAATGAATATAAATGTATAGTCATTTAATTTCACCTGTTTTGTTTTGGTTATCTGAAACTTTTGAGAACTTTTTGAATTCCAGCTTTCCTACTTAGCTGTAAAGAATTTTGCTTTAAGAACAGGAACAGTGTTTAAATTTATATTTTCAGCATTGGGTACAATCCCTTTGCATAGGATTCTCAATATTTGTTTAATGAGTGAATTCTGCAGTTAGAAGTAAAGGACATATCTTGAAGAGTTAGGTTTTTGTTTTTTCTTTTTCTTGTTTGTTTGTTTTAATTCTGGAATTGTTTATGAAAGGAGACTATGAAATCTTCCTGTTTGTTTTTTTTTTAAAGATTTTATTTATTTTGTGACCAAGAGAGAGAATACAAGCTGGGGGAGCAGCAGGCAGAGGGAGAGGAAGAAGCAGGCTCCCTGCTGAGCAGGGAGTCTGACCTGGGGCTCGATGGGGAGGATTCCACTTGGGCTCCATGTGGGGTTCAACGCTGGGCTCAATCTCAGAATAATGGGATCATGACTTGAGCCAAAATCAGGCACTTAACCGACTGAGCCACCCAGGTACCCCAATCTCCCTGTCTTTTAAAATAATAAAGTCTTTTAAATGTCTGGGAGAGTTGTATATTTGTTTTGTTTTAAAATTTTATGTTTTTTATTTGAGAGAGAGAGATCACAAGCAGGGAGAGGGGCAGAGGGAGAAGGAGACGCCCCGATGAGCTGGGAGCCCAACCTGGGACTCCCATCTCAGGACCCTGGGATCATGACCTGACCCGAAGGCAGACAATCAACCAACTGAGCCACCCAAGCACCCTGGGAGAATTATATGTGAACACATACCCTGACTTTTAGAAGTAGGGAGGTGATTTAAACTGTTTTGCTAAATTTCTAGACCATACAAATATGATTTTGTGATGATTTCATTGGCTAAATTTTTAAAAAGGGAAAGACTAGATAGTGACAAGTTTAAAGTTTACATCTTAACTCTGCCCGTGATACATAGTATCCTTTCCTAACTCACTTCTTCCCATCAGTTTTATAAATTACAAAATGGGATTTATAAATCATTTTTTTAATTGAAAAAGACATTTAAAGAACATATTGATTAAGATCAGTCTAGGATCCAAATTCTGACGTAATCTGAAGATTTGGGGATAAGATTAGAAATGCCAACCTCTGAAATGGAAACAAACTAACACTAAATCCATTTGTGGAAATAATCTTAGAAAGTAACTTGAAAATGTATTAGAAAAAGTGCTGCTCATGAAATTAAGGGTCCTAATATATATTCTTGTAGACTGGAGATAGTAATAAAAATAAAATGTGTAGAATGATCTATAAATTTGTTACTTAGACATTAATCACACACACACCCCTGTCACTAGTATATATTAAATATTCAGATGTTAATTACTGTTATTAAATGCATAGATTAGAAATAAAGTCAAAGAAAGAGAAGGAGTCCAAGGAGATGGCCCCCAAAATCTATACAATGGTCCTTTAATTAGAATAAAATATTCCTAGAGATAACAATACAAAGCAACAGGTCTCCTGAAGAAACTCAATTTTCTGGGTTTATACTGGATTTTTTTTAAAGTAACTTATGGGTGTGGTGCATAATTCTGGAACACTGAAAAGAAATTTAAAAAAAAAAAATAACTGTTAGCAATGGTGCTGTTTTGTCCCCCTTTTTGTCTGGCTACAGGGTCTCATAGCTACATCCTGATCTAATTTCATTACTTTTGATTACCATAATAATGTGATTTCCTTTAGCATGGGCCAAATTTGTGGCTGTTGGGGCTTGCAGTGGGTGTAGGACCCTTACTGTTATTAAGTCTCTCTGTCTCTGTCTCTCTCTTGCATACACTCATGCACAGCTCTCATTTCTCATCTCTTAGCTCTATTTTCTCTGGGTTTATCTTTATTCTCTAATACGCAAGAAGCCACTCCCTAGACATGAATTTCCTTTAAGCCTCATTAAACAACAAGGAATGAAGGAGAAACATGGTACTTTACTAGATGGGTGGCTTTTCAAACCTTTTGTAACCCAGTGTAATACACGTTATATTGTCAACCCAATACAGACATACATAAATGTGTATCAGTCAGCTATTTCTGCATAATAACAGCCAGAACATCTCAGGGGCATATAACACTAAGCATTTATCTTCACTCACTGGTGTGTATTGGTTAGGGTCAGCTGATCTGTGCTGGATTCAGCTGGGTTTCATGGCTGATCTTGGCAGGGCTAGCTTGTGTCTGGATTGGCTGATGGTTAGCTGACATAGGCTTCTCTTAACTCACAGAAGGGTCAGCCTTTTCATTCTATTAAATTTTCAACTGACTGGACAAGGCCCACCCACATTAGAGTAATATGCTTAACTCACCTAAGGATTTTAATGTTAATGTCATCCAAAAACACCTTCAAAGAAACACTCAAAATAATATTTGACCAAATATCTGAACATCCTATAAATCAGTCAGGTTAATACATAAAAGTAACCATCACGGTCTCTTTCTGCTTTGCTTTCCTAAGATAGTAATCATCCCCAGTCTACCTAAGATTACTCCTTCACCAACACCACCTCCCTTGCCCCCAGAAGAAATGTATTGTTAACACTCTTGTTTCTGGAAGATAGGCCATATTTATCTTGTAGTTTTGTGAACTTCCAGTCCACCCCTGAATACCGTCTTTGGGGTTTAATATCTCACTGCAAATAATACTGTTTTACACAAAAGTCTTAAAGTAATAGTATTTTGTTCTACAAATACACATGAAGCTATTTCAAATCCCTATGGAAAAGAATGGAATATAAATATGCATGCATCATTTTTGCCAGCTAAGTGTTTTACATATTTAACTACATTTCTTTTAAAGTGAAAGCTGTCTTTTTTTTTTTTAACGATTTTATTTATTTATTTGACAGACAGAGATCACAAGTAGGCAGAGAAGCAGGCAGAGAGAGAGGAGGAAGCAGGCTCCCCACTGAGCAGAGAGCCCGATTCGGGGCTCGATCCCAGGACCCTGGGATCATGACCTGAGCCGAAAGCAGAGGCTTTAACCCACTGAGCCACCCAGGCGCCCCGTGAAAGCTGTCTTTTAAGGTCTTAAATTGTTGGGTTTTCAGACTAACTCAGTCTTATCTTTTTTCTTTTTCTTCCCATTTTAATAATAACCCAGAAAAAGTTTCCCTAGTTCTTAAGTTTTTTTTCTGTTTTTCCACAATTTCTTAGTTTGGAGCAAAGAAGTCACAGACTGTATCTGATGAATCCAGAGGCTTTAAAATTCATTCCATCGTTATTTCACAAATATTTACATCATAATTTTGAGATACCTGGAACACAAAGATATATAACGCACAGTCCATAGCTTTAAGGGGCTCATAACCATATGAGAGAAAAAGAGACTTACCAAAAATAATCCTGGAGTTCAGAGGCTCTCTTTGTCTAGTAACATGCCCCATGTTTCTCCACTTTATAGGTGGAGAAAGAGATGCAAGAATCTCTAACCAGCTGGGCAAATGGTAATGAGTTGATAACCCAGTAAGAGAGAAAACACCAAGGTGACACCCACTTTTATAAATCTATTCCTGGGTCTGAGCCTGGCTCACAAGAATCAAGCCACTGGGCAAACTGCCATTCTAGGAACTGACTGACTCCAGCTCAATATGACTCATCATACCTCCCAACAATCCTGCCTTTAAAAGCAGCTCATTTTCTCATTCTCAAAAAGGGCCATTTCAGATACTCTTTGTTTTCATTTCTCTAACCCTACTACTCACCTCTCTTTCTTTTCAGAGATGACTTTTCTTCTGACTTCAACCCTTCCCCCAACCCTAAGCCATTAAACACTCTACCACCAAATTGTAGTCCACGCCTCTACCTGCCCTTCCCTTCCAGAGGTCAGTGTAGAGATCACAGGGAAGTTGTCTCACATTTCCCTTAAGCTGCCCACTTGGTTCTCTTCTAGGAACCTAGTCAGCTTTGTGGCACTGTTCTTTGTACTGCTGGTCACTGAGAGGAAATCTGGGACATGGTGTCCTTCAGGGAAGACATGGGCCTCGGGTAGACTACCCCTCCAGTTTACCCAGGATCACCAGTTAGACTGTGCAAATACACATGAATCTCTTCACAGGTACTTTGGGCCCGTCTTAAAGTGGAATTATACTGTAGGAGAGAAAAGGCTAAAACTCTGCACAGAATGGGCTTCTTCCTGAATCCAAAGGAAAACTATCTGTAGCAAACACCATCTACATTCTTCTTCATATCCTCTTGGCCTTCTTAAGTTCTCTATGAAGATGGTTTCCACACACTGAGTTTCTTACCTCAAGACCCCATGTCTCTTTCCTTTGCCTGAAGGCTCGCTTCAGCCCCATGAGAGCTTGTTCTGCTCTAGGCAGGTGCAACACACAAGTGTGGAGGGGGAGTTACACTCATGGGGGCAATGTTCAACCAATTGGGGCTGGGGTTGGTGAATAAATGCCCCAGCCTCCTCACTGTCACTGGGACAAGTCTTTGTTGTTGCACATGGTTTCTCAGAAGATCCTCAGTGGGATTGAGCCTTGTTGCATACTCAGTGACAGTGTAAAACCACTCACTACTAACTGACTCATTAACCCCACTCAATAAAGCACACTTGCTGACTTTTCTCCCTTTTCTGTCTCACTTTTCCCATGTCCTCTTCTGTCCTTAGAATCACCTCACAAATAAACCTTCTGTGCCCAAAGCCCTGCAATCAAAGTCTGCTTTTTGAAGAAGCCCAAACTAAGATTTGAACAATTTAGGTTTTTCAAAAAGGGAGTCGCATAACTGGAGTCACCCCCAGTCCCACCACTGACTGCTGCTTTCAGATTTGTTCCTGTAACAGACAGCTATTGTGAACCATTTCAGAGTGTCTTAGACTCACTTATCCTTTACTCCAACTGCTGCTGTAGCAACCAGTTCCCTGCAGCTTTCTCTAGGTGCAATCTGGCAATACCTCCCATCAGGCCCATGGAGCTTGCCTCTCACTCTCCAACTGGGATTTGTCTGTTGACTCCATAGTGAAGAATGCTGTGGAAACCCAACTGTGGTGCTCATGCTTATGCATCTCAGGAGTAATGGGGCTCATGCCTTTGGGGGGAAAGTTTGAGCAGTGGGGGATGGGATCCAAATGATAAATACTACCCTCCTTTATCTCTAATTGACATGTATTTCAAGGATGTATTTCAGGCAACTCCTTGGCAGTCCCCTGGATTCCACAGCCAGTCACCCACAGTAGTGTCCAGTTTGGTAATGCATCTTTGCAGTGGTCTTGCATCTTTTCTGCTCCTCCACATCCCTTGATTCTGCTTCCTGGTTCACACTCCTCAATAAGGAATGTATACTTAAGCCTTTGTTTCAGGCTGTTTCCCTGGTAAACTAGCCTAAGATAGTAACTTTCTTTTTCTCAGCCTCATTTGTAGACTCTTCCCTATGAAAGTTTACCAGCCTTTTGGTAAACCAAGGATGGGGTGACTCCCTGAATCCATACTTCTTGCCTCTCTAGTACAATTCTGTAAATTTGTATCATTCAATCTGAAATTATGCTCTGTAGTTTTAGAAACTGGTCAGGGATGTCAAGTCCCACAGGTGTGTGTGTGTGTGTGTGTGTGTGTGTGTGTGTGTGTGTGTGTGTGTGTGTGTTGGTATATAGCTATAGGGAGATTTGACATACCTGCTCTCATTGTGGGCCCAAAATAGGTTAGGACTTCTGAGTTGTGCCCTCTCTTTGATGTAACTATCAACGTAAACTGCCCAACTGTTGCTATACTGCTGTACCTGATGAGACAAATGTGAATATGCTGTGGTGGTAGGCACCAGCTAAAGTGGCTCCTGGTGATCTGTGCTCCCAATATTCACTCCTTTGTATAATCCCCTCCTCTTGCATGTTGGCAGGACCCAGTGACTTGGTCCTAACAAATAGAATACAGCAAAAGTGATGGGCTGACACTTCCAAGATTAGGTTAGAAAGGACTGTGACTTCCATCTTGTTCACACTTTCTCTCTGGTTCTTCTCACTTTTTCTCTCTGATGAAGCCAGCTGCCACATTGTGAGAGGTACCCTACAGAAAAGCCCACATGGCAAGGAACTGAGGGATGCCTCTAGGCAACAGTCTGCAAAGAACTGAGGCCTTCAGTGCAATAGCCCACGAGAAGCTAACTCCTGCTGACAACCAGGTGAGTGAGGTTGGAAACACATTCATCCTTCAGCTCATCTTTGAGATGAGTACAGACAGTCCCCAACATATGATGGTTTACTTACAATTTTTCACTTTACAACAGTGTTGGATGAAATATTCAGTAGAAACTATACTTCGAATTTTTGATCTTTTCCAGGGCTAGCAATATGCAGTACAATGCTTTTTCATGACACTGGGCTGCAGCAGTAAGCTGAAGCCCCCGTCAGCCAAGTGATTACAAGGGTGGACAACCAAAAACACAACCATTGTTACCCACACAACCATGCTGTTTTTCACTTTCAGTACAGTACTCGATAAATTACATGAATTGTTCAACACTTTCTCATAAAATAGGCTTTGTGCTGGCTGATGTTGCCCAACTCTAGGCTAATGTAAATGTGAACATGTTTAAGGTAGGCTAAGCTATGATGTTTGGTAGTTTGAGTGTACTAAAGGCATGTTTAACATAATGGTATTTTTAATTTACAGTGGATTTATTGGAATGTGATCCCATTGTAGTCAAGGAATATATCTGTACAGCCCAACATCTTGATTGTAGCCTTGTGAGAGTCCCTGATCCAGAGGACTCAGCTAAGCCATGCTGTGATTCCTGACCCACATGAAATGTGAGATAATAATAATTATATTAATGATGTATTTTCTAAAGCAAACATTAATTTTCTGGGACACTAAATCTAAAGCCATAAAGAAAAAGAACATATTTTCTGATTACATTTCTGATTTGAAATGGACTGCCTTCCACAACCCACTCCCCTTGGAATCAACTAGTTATTTTATTTTAAAGATTTTATTTATTTATTTGTCAGAGAGAGTGAGAGAGAGTGCAAGAGAGAGAGTGTACAGCAGGGGGAGCTGCAGGCAGAGGAAGAAGTATGCTCCCCACTGAACAAGAAGCTAAGTGTGGGACTTGATCCTAGGACCTTGGGATTATAACCTGAGCCAAACGCAGATGTGTACCCTACTGAGGCACTCAGGTGTCCCTCAACTAGTTATTTTAAACTGCAGAGTATTTAGGTTTTTTATACTTTCTCTTTTGGACTTCAGATATAATAAAGGAGCTATAAGGATTCCTCCCTTAGTTAAGTCAAGACCACTGAAATGATGGTTTTAAGTGTTTTCCTTCAAGAAAAAGAAGATTCTATCCTGATTTTATGGTTTTATGACCACCTCTCTCTATCTTTAAAGCATTTATTCAGCACACATAATTGGGAACCTTCTACTGTATGCACCAAGTCCTCGGCCTGAGGTTGGGGCTACTATTCTATTCTATTTCAATTTTTCTGTATTTTTAATGTCTCCCTTTCCATTTGGCATCTTTTTCATGGCCTTTAAACATATTACCATTTCTTAGATTTAAAAACAATGAAAAAGAAGATGGCAGAGTAGGAGGACACTAAACTCATCTTGTTCCATAGATAACTAGATAATGCTCACACTAGCAAATAACCTAGAAAATAACCTGAAGGCAAGCAGAATAAACTCCACAACTAAATGTAGAGAAGAGGCCACATTGAAGAGGGAAAGAAGGACAGAGATACCTTTAAAAGCTAAATGGACCTGCAGGACTGTCGGTGGGTGGGAGGGACACCATGGGCATGGCAAAGGAAGAGAAACAGCCGCTTACACAATGAGCCTGTATCCCCATAACATCTGGCTTTGAAAACCAGAGAGGCCTAATATTGTGTGTTCCTACAACCAGCAGGACTTAAAACCTGTAATTTTAGAAATCAACAGGCTTGGCTTTGGGAGAGGCAGAACAAAAGATCCAAAGGAAACTGAGTCCCCATCCTTAAACAGATAACACAGTGGAGGGATGGAGGGATAGGGTAACTGGGTGATGGACATCAGGGAGGGTATGTGTCGTAATGAGCACTGGGTATTATACAAGACTGATGAATCACAGACCTGTACCCCTGAAACAAATGATACATTGTATGTTAATTAATTGAATTTAAATTTTAAAAAACAGATAACACACACACACACACACACACACACACACACACAAAATAGCCAGCAGAGACACAGCATGGAAGATGCAGTTTGAAAAATGCCTGGGGCATACAGGAGGGAGAGTAGTTTACTCATCTCAGAGCATGTCCCCAAGGGACAGAGGTCCTTGGAAGACTTGTCCAAGAATAAAGGATCAGGCAGGCACCTTTTCCCTCCCTTGCCCCCAGCATAAACACACAGCCACCTGCAGGGACTATCCTGGTACTGATACTACCTAACTTGCTAAGACTGTCCCGCCAACCCCTTTTCCCCTTGTGCTCTGTTTTGGTGGATTCACCCTCTCCAGTCAAGACTGCCTCAGTCTCGGAGCTGCAGGGCCACTTCCACAGAGGACCAGTGACCCAAACCTTGCTAACTCTACTGCATTGCTGTCCTCCCCAGTACTCCCCTTTCCCACATTTTGTAGATCTACTCCATCCAATATGCTCTTGGGTGGAGCCTATCCTGGGTGGTGCCACAGGCTTAGAAGTGTGCAAGCCACCCCTTTAATGCCCAGCGCCACTCCAAAGTGACTCTTGCCCTGGAGAGAGGGGAAGATAACCACACACACCAGTGAGAAGGAGGCACCAGTAGTGGGCTGAAGGCAGACAACTGGTATGACTGCAGGCTTCACACACCAATGAAAGCTTTTCAGGGACAACACAGGGAAAATGCCCTGCAGTTTGGTGCTACAGCATCCTTGGCAAACACCTGGTCTGACTCAACTCAAAACTAAGGCAGCCCCAGACTAGTAACTAACACCACAGGGACCAAACACTGCCTAAAACAGGCAGAGAGCCACTGCAGATGACTGGACTGAAGGAAAAAGGGGCACATGCAACACATGTAGGAGACACACCCGAAGCACTAAATTCCAGTAAATGGGACATTGCAGGGCACACACAGAACCTCTTCTTCATAAGACCACTACTTTCTTCTTTTTTTTTTAAATATATTTTATTTATTTATTTGACAGAGATCACAAGTAGGCAGAGAGGCAGGCAGAGAAAGAGGGAATCAGGCTCCCTGCTGAGCAGAGAGCCCAATGCGGTGCTTGATCCCAGGACCCTGAGATCATGACCTGAGCTGAAGACAGAGGCTTAACCCACTGAGCCACCCAGGTGCCCCAAGACCACTACTTTCAAGAGCAGGAGACATAGCTGACTCTGAGCACAGAGAAACAGACAGAGAGTTAGACACAATGAGGAGACAGGGAATATGTCCCAAATGAAAGAACAGGACAAAATCACAGCAACAGACCTAAGCAAAATGGAGATGAGTAATATCCCTGATGCAGAATTTTTAAAATTATGATCATAAAGATACTCACTGGACTTGAGGAAAGAGTGGTGGACATCTGCAAGAGCTTTAACAAAGTTAAGAAAGAATCAACCAGAGATGAAGAACAAAATAAATGAAATTTAAAAATAACACTAGATGGAAGAAATAATAGACTAGAGGAAGCAGAAGAACAAATCAGAGACCTAAAGGGCAGAATAATGGAAAGTAATCAAGATGAGCAGGTGACATAAAAATTATACAAAATGAGAATAAGCTTAGGGAATTCAACACAACCATCAAGTGTAATAATATTCACATTACAGGGATCGCAGAAGGAGAAGAGAGAGGAAAAAAGGGCACAAAATTTACTTGAAGAAAGAATAGCTAAAAACTTCCTGAATTTGGGGAAGGAAACAAATCCAGACTCAGGACACAGAGATTCCCCAACAAAATCAACTGAGCTACCCAGGAGCCCCTCTACAAAACATTTAAAAAAGAGTTAATACGTATTCTTTTTTTTTTTTTTAAGATTTTATTTTTTTGACAGAGAGCACAAAGCAGGCAGAGTGAGAGGGAGGAGCAGACTCCCCGCTGAGCAGGGGGCCTGATGTGGGTCTCGATCCCAGGACCTGTGATCATGACCTGAGCCGAAGGCAGATGCTTAATGAGTGAGCCACCAAGGCACCCCAAATTAATATATATTCTTCTCAAACTATTCCAAAAAATCGAAGAGGATGGAAAACTCCCAAATTCATTCTATGAGATCAGCATTACCCTGATACCAAAACCAGGTAAAGACATTATAAAAGGAGAGAAAGAGAGAGAGAGAATTACAGGTCAATAACTCTGATGAACACAGATGCAAAAATCCTCAATAAAATATTAGCAAACCAAATCCAACAATACATTTAAAAAATGTTCCACCAAGATCAAGTGGGATTTATCTCTGGAATGTAAGTGTGGTTCAATAGTTGAAAACAATCAACATGATACGTCAATAAGAGAAGGATAAAAACAATATGATAATTTCAGTAGATGTAGAAAAAGCATTTAACAAAGTACATCATTCATTTATGATAAAACTTTCAACAATGTAGGTTTAGAGGAAACATACCTCAACAGAATAAAGGCCATATATGAAAACCCACAGCTAACATCATACCCAATGGTGAAAAACTGAGAGCTTTTCACCTAAAGTCAGGAACAAGATAAGAATGTCCACTCTCACCACTTTTATTCAAGTACTGGAGTCCTAGGCACAGCAATCAGACAATAGAAAAAGAAAGCCCAGAAACAAACCCATGATCATATGGCCAACTAATCTCTGACAAAGGAGGCAAGGATATACAGTGGAAAAATGGAACAAATGGTGTTGAAAAACTGGGCAGCTACATGCAAAAGAATGAAACTGGACCACCTTTTTTTTTTTTTAACATTACAGACAAAAACAAACAAATCTCAAAATGGATTCAGGACCTAAATGTAAGAGCTAAAACTATAAAAATCCTAGACAATAAGAGCTAAAACTATAAAAATCCTAGACAATAGCAATAATAGGCAATAATTTCTCTGGCATCAGCATAGCAACATTTTTCTAGATATGTCTCTTGAGGCAAGGGGAACAAAAACAAAAATAAACTACTGGGACTACATAAAAATAGAAACCTCTACACAGCAAGGGAAATAATCAACAACACTAAAAGACAACTTACTAAATAGGAAAAGGTATTTCCAAATGACATGCTCAATAAAGGTTAGAATTCAAAATATATTAAGAACTTATATAACTCAACATCCAAAATCAAATAATCCAATTAAAAAATGGACAGAAAACATGAACAGACATTTATCCAAAGAAGACATACAGATGGCCAACAGACACATAAAAAGATGCTCGGTGTCACTCATCTTCAAGGAAATGCAAATCAAAACTACAGTGAGATGCTGAGAGAAATAAGAGAAAGACAATTATCATGATATCTCTGATATGTGGAATTTAAGAAACAAGGCAGAGGATCATAGGGGAAGAAAGGAAAAATGAAACAAGATGAAACCAGAGAGGGAGATAAACGGTAAGACTTTTAATCTAAGGAAACAAACTGAGGGTTGCTGGAGGGAGCGGGGTTGGGGGATGGGATAACTGGGTGATGGACATTGGGGAGGGTATGTGTTGTAATGAGCACTAGGTATTATATAAGACTGATGAATCCCAAACCTGTACCCCTGAAACAAATAATACATTATATGTTAATTAATTGAATTTAAATTTTAAAAAAAAGGAATATACTCTGATGTATGTGGAAATTGGGGGGGGTAACTATGAGATATTACATCATACCTATCAAAATGGCTAAAATCGAAAACACAAGAAATAACAAGTGTTTGTGAGGATGTATTGAAAAAGGAAACCTTGTACGCTGTTGGTGGGAATGCAAATTGGTGCAGCCACTGTAGAAAATTGTATTTGAGGTTCCTCAAAAAATGAAAAGTAGAACTACCCTATGAGCCAGTAATCACACTACTGGGTATTTGCTCAAAGAATACGAAAACACTATTTCGAACGCCTATGTTTATTGCAGCATCATTTACAAATTATAGAAGCAGCTCAAGTATCCATAGATAGATGAATAGATAAAGAAAATGTGAGACATATATACAATGGAACATTATTCATCCATTAAAAAAAGAATGAAATCTTGCCATTTGCAACAACACAGGAGCTAGAGAGTAAAATGCTTAGGAAGCTAAGTCAGTCAGAGAAAGACAAATACTATATGATATCACTCATGTGGAATTTAAGAAACAAAACAAACAAAGGGAAAAAAAGAAGAGAGAGAGACAGGCAAATCAAGAAATAGGCTCTTAACTATAGAGAACAAACTGATGGTTACCAGAGGGGAGAGGAATGGGGGGTTGGGGGAAATATGTGATGGGGATTAGGAGGTGCACTTGCTGTGATGAACACTGGGTGATGAATGGAAATGTTGAATCGCTATATTGTACACTGGAAACTAATATAACATGGCATGTTAACTAACTGGAATTGAAATAAAAACTTAAAAAAATGGAAAAACTTATTTTTATTATGTTCTTCTTATCTAACCTGTTGGGTGAATAGCTTAATCATGATAAAATTAGATAATGCATATGGAAGCAACATGGAAGCTGTCAAATGCTACACAGAAGAATCTAAGAGCTATGGGCGCCTGGGTGGCTCAGTGGGTTAAGCCACTGCCTTCGGCTCAGGTCATGATCTCAGGGTCCTGGGATCGAGTCCCCCATCGGGCTCTCTGCTCAGCAGGGAGCCTGCTTCCCTTCCTCTCTCTCTGCCTGACTCTCTGCCTACTTGTGATCTCTGTCTGTCAAATAAATAAATAAAATCTTTAAAAAAAAAAAAAAAGAATCTAAGAGCTATAGTTAAAGACATGAAATTTCTTATTCTCTTCCCCAAAGAGAATAATCCTAAATCCTTAATAGGATTGCATTTCCAACTGCACAAATCCTTGAGAATTTTTTTGGAAAATCTACTAAACTACAGTCAGAAATAGAGCCTCACACATCCTTTTCATCTAATGTGTCCTTATACCAAGCCAGAGTTCCCAGACCGGTGTCATGCTGCCCTAGGTCTGATTTAGATTTCTAGTTTTCAGAGAAGTGGAATATTCTTTGCTGATTTGCATCTTCATCATTGTAGCGTTAAGCTCAATCATGCAAACTTCGTGTAGCTTTTCTTTGAAAGCACCCAAAAAACTAGCTTCAAAATTATTTTAAATAAAGAGAATATTTAGCCCTTCCCTCTCACCACCAAGAAAAATATGGCAAGTTTTAAGTTTAGGAAAAACTACATTTTCTCATTATGTCCAAATGTGAATGATTGCATTACAATTACACTAGCAAAAATTGTTTCAAGTTCTCAAAAACGCACTATCTACAGACTTCTAAGAGCTTATTTATAGTTGGAACTTAAAAAGATTATGTTATACTTACTTAGTTACTTCAATATTCCTTTTCTATACTATATAAGATGCTACTAAACTCTTAGCAACAATAAATTTTATTTTTTCTTATAGGAAGCTAGGCAAAACTACCAAGGAATTATTAAAACACACAAAATTATAATTATTGAGAATAATTTCTTGATATTATTTGGCAACAAGGACATTAAGCCATATTCCACATTTGTACAAAGTCCCCTGAAGTAAGGCAAGTCCTATGATCAATGTTAAATGAGTAAATTTATCTTAAAATCTTGGTGGATTTGAAGCATATAAGATAATAATATATTTTAAATGAGGTAAGAAGAAAAAGATATTCTGCAATTTTCCCCCAAATTTTTTTGAGGATAACTTTCTTGGCAAATATCAGAATTTATGAAACCCTGATAACTTGTCTTAAAATAATATTTTATTAAAAAAATTTTAGGATCTTTAGAAAGAGAAGTTTCTTTGAAATGCTAATTACCCCACCCTTCCTTGGTTTCTATTGCATTTGTCATCTTATTATCTTAAGACATGTTGGTAAGAGGCTGATATGGATGGGCTTTGAAACAAGAAGAAAGTCTTTCCAGCCTTGAATTAAGGTAATTTTAAGTATCAAATCTGCAGACATCCAGGGGGTTGTTCAAGAACAAAGCTTCATCTGTTGCCTGTTCTTACGCATTTTAATGTACTCAACACTGAGACTCAAGCTTCTGACTTTTGATTGAAACTCTTTTGCATGGTCTTTCACAAAAACAATTTATAACAGAGAGTTAACTAAGGATTTTTAAATTTTATTTATTTATTTATTTATTTATTTATTTATTTATTTATTTATTTATTAGAAAAAATGAGCCAGGCTTTGAAAAGCATTCTTTTAGAAACCTAAAGCTTTGCTGATTGCTTCCATGTTTTGATATATTATTGTGGTCAACAGTATACCACAGTAGGGTCATCAAAGAGATGGTAAATTCACACCTAGAAAATAATTCTATTTTTGTATTGAAATTGAATTTGCCTTTATAAATAGAATAAATATACATTTCAAATAGCAAAGGAAATTCCCCAAAGGACTCCTACAACATCCATACCCAAGTTATCTATAGTCTACCACCTTCAATGACTTCTTTGCCAATTATCCTGGATCTGCAGAGAAATTCCTATAAGGGCATTTTAAGCACCATGAGGAATGTGTAATTAACTTTTATAGAAAAGCAATCTAGAATATAAGAACTATAGATTATATGTCCAAAATGCCTTTCTTTCTGAAGAGCACAGACTGTGGGGTCATCAAGATGAATAACAAACCTAATATACAGAAATAGGAGATACTGGGAATGACAGGAATTCAAGCTGAGGTGTGCCCAAAGCTCAGGGTGCTACTTGGTGGCTTGGATGGGGGTGGGGAGATGCCCTTTCACCCCACCCAGGTCAGCCAGGTACCTGTCATCCTCAAAGAGCCTCTCAGGATTAAATTCACCTTGTCACTCATCCCTATTTTCATTAATCAACATTTAAGTTTCTTGTCCTTGACCCAGTCTTAAACTTTACTTCCTACCTCTTTCTAAGTCATTTCACTGCATTTCTAGGAACCTTTAATCCACAGATTAAACAAACCCTCCAATTATCTCAAGCTATGACTGAGAACTCACCTCCAAATCTTGCTTTAACTGAAACCTGACTTTGCTGGAGATACCCTCCTCTGTGGGCATTTCCAATAGTGGCTATTCTTACCGCCAGCTATAGAGGAAGACATTTTATCAATGGGACCATCTCCTTCTGGTAAATATTTAAAGGTTGTATCTTCCCTTTCTGATTCTCCTCAGCACTATCCTCTAGGTTTAGCTAGCCTACCAGAAGGATGTGTTCCCTCCTTCCCTCTTCTTCCCCCTTCCCCTCCTCACCCTACCCTTTCTCTCCCATCCTTCCTCCCCCTTTCTCCTCTTTCTTGTCTTGTCCTTATCCTTGTCCTTGGTCTTTTTCTTTTTTTTTTTTTTTTAAGATTTCATTTATTTATTTGACAGAGAGAGAAATCACAAGTAGGCAGAGAGGCAGGCAGAGAAAGGGGGAAGCAGACTCCCCGCCAAGTAGAAAGCCTGATGCGGGGCTCAATCCCAGGACCCGGAGACACTACCGAAGGCAGAGGCCTAACCCACTGAGCCACCCAGGTGCCCCTTTGGTCTTGTTCTTGTTCTTCTGCTGCTGCTTCTGCTTCTACTTTTTCTGTTTCTTCTTTTGGCTGCTAAGAAGCATGTAGTTCTTGGTGAGTACATTTAACTGGTAAAGTTTTAGTAAGTTTCAATGATGTTTGATAGGAAAAGATCAGATTTTGATCTTCACATCACCTTTCATTTTTGACAATATGAAAAAGCATTTTATATTAAACTCTGAATATGTAGGAGAAAGGAACAAGTTTTTTTGTTTTGTTTTTTGTTTTTGTGTTTGTTTTTTATAAACATATAATGTATTATTAGCCCCAGGGGTACAGGTCTGTGAATCACCAGGTTTACATACTTCACAGCACTCACCATAGTACATACCCTCCCCAATGTCCATAACCCCACCACCCTCTCCCCACCCGCCTCCCTCCTCACCACACCCCTGCACCACCAGGAACCAGTTTTTTAAATGTTTCTTTTTGTATGTTAATCAACTGCCTTATTAATTTTTCTTTTTTTTTTGGTTTATGTATTATTTTCCTGGGGTTACTTAATTATTTTCTTAAGTACTATTCAGTGAAGCCATGTATAATTATTGGTGGATTTAAACTATCTTTTCCAAGTTTTGCTCCCTAAATCAGACTCTTTAACCCCTTTGAGTTGCCATACTACAATGCTGATGTGACAGTTACTTAAAGAAGCATTCTCAGGTCTTTGGAGGGATTCTGATCAATGCTTTCTCTGAAATCTGGTAAAAGTATTTTACTTTATTTTGCAACAAAGACATGTAACGTTTATAATAAATTTGGAAAGATTACTTGAATGGAGGCTGCCTATTCTCACATTTCCATAGAGAAAGGTCCTGGAGCAATCAACATTCTCTTAGTGCCTGGATTTTTCCCATTTTTTTTTTTAAGATTTTCTTTCTTATTTATTTAACAGAGAGAGAGAAAGAGATAGCAAGAGAGAACACAAGCAGGGGTAGCGGCAGGCAGAGGGAAAGGAAGAGGCAGGATCTCTGCTGAGCATGGAACCCGACTTGGCACTTGGTCCCAATACCCTGGGATCATGACCTGAGCTGAAGGCAGACACTTAACCGACTGAGCCACCCACTGCCCCTCTAGACCTCTTCTTTTTCATCCTTATGTAACAATCCTACTGTCCTTGGAATTGATACTATTTGACTATTCTCATTGCTGATATCTTCACATCTTGAGGTTACTTCCCTCATTCTTGAAGATTTTGACTCCTATCTTCTCTTCTTAACACCTGCTCTCATCCTAGATGCTCTCTCCAACACCAAAGCCTCAAAGTTCTTTGATCTCTTTGACCCCATTAACCCATCCCTCCAATTTATTTTAGCAAATTACTTGCCACTTGGAATGACTTCACATTTATCACAGCTGTGGGAAGGAAGGAAAATGCAGTAGGCTGAAATTTTGGTGGACTCTAATGAACCATGCTAGTATTTATGACCTATATACCTTCTTGCCTTGACTCTGAGCTGGCTTTGTGACCTGCATGAACAGTTACATCAGTTCCAGTTCTAAAGCTTAAGAAGTCTTGAGAGCTCTCACTCTGCAGTCTTGAAGAAGCCACCTGCCATGCTGTAAGTAGCTCAAACTAACCTTTTGGAGAGGCCACATAGAGGATAATTAAGGCCCTGGGTAACAGCCCCAGCTCAGCTAATGCCCAGGACCACGTGAACCGTGCTATTTTGGAACTTTTGGCACCCTAGCACTTGAGGAGATACCTGTGAAGTAAAGTAACCACCTAGTCAACCCATACCTTGTGAGAAATAATAATTTGTTAAGATTTTAAGAACTCTAAGTTTTGTGGGTATTTTATTATGGAGCAGTAGATAATGGAAACACAAAGTATTTTCTCTCCCCACATTCCCATCCTGGACCATAGAGGAGGAACATATATGACCTCTCTTCTCCCTTAGGTGTAATTCCCAAGAATAGCTAATATAATTCTGCAGAATTTGCTCATAGCCGGTTGAATAGTGTCCCTCCCCAAAATTTATGCCCATCTAAAAACCTCAGAATTTAGACATAAGGTAATTAGTTAAGGATCTTGAGAGGAAATCATTTTGGATTTAGGGTAGGCTCTAAATCTAATGACTGATATTTTTATATGAGAAAGGAGAGGGAGATTTGGACACACAGACACAAAGGAGACAATGTGCAGATGGAGCTAGAGATCAGAATAATGGGTCCACAAGCCAAGGACTGCTAGGAACCACCAGAAGCTGGAGGGAATTTCCTCCTAGAAACACTGGCATCTTGATTTTGGATTTCTATCTTTCAGTACTGTGAGAGAAGAGATTTCTGTTGTTTTAAGCTACCCGGTTGGTGGAAATTTGTTAAAGTAGCCCTGCAAAATGAATATGTTGACATTCACTATTGGATGAAATCATTGAAAGGAAATGGATGACATAATTCCTGAATCCTTCTGTACCTTGTTGGGTGTACCAGGCCTGAGTCCTTAATCCATGCATCTGATTAGAAAAGTGGACTTAGAATCTCTTCTGCAAACCCTGTCATATCTCTGACTCTCGGGAAATTTTTCCTTCCCAATGCTACTTCAGATGATTAAGTGTATCTACCTATTCTCTCCCAATCCAGGATTCTCCTATCTCTTTTGATAGAAGGTAGTTCAGTTCAACTGTAGTGTTTCCAATTAGCACCAAAGACAGTGTCTAACTTACTTTTAAAAAATGTTAGTGTGAGAGGCACCTGGGTGGCTCAGTGGGTTAAGCCTCTGCCTTCGGCTCAGGTCATGATATTGGGGTCCTGGGATCGAGCCCCGTATCGCGCTCTCTGCTCGGCGGGGAGCCTGCTTCCCCTCTATCTCTGCCTGCTGCTCTGCCTGCTTGTGATCTCTCTCTCTGTCAAATAAATAAATAAAATCTTTTTTAAAAAATGTAAGTGCTGCCAAGGGACATAATTTTTTATAATTTTTATAATTTTTATAATTTCTATAATTTTATGACAAGGAACATATGCTAAGGGACATAGTTTAGGAGTTTGGATAGCAGTTTGCCCAGGTAAATCCAACATAATATTTGCATTCACCCCACACTGTGCAACTTGGTTTGAAATGAACTATGATCTGAAGTAACATGTATCCCTTCAATAGTAGAAGCTTTCAGAACTACATGTGAATCGTCGTATCTTTTTCCTGCTTTTGTATTCATAGAATCACATGGCAAGATGACCTCCATCAGTACTGGTTTTTGAATGTCTGTAATGAGTAAATTTCCCTTAGTGCTCTATATTAAATATGTAGTGAGAAGTAATGTTGGTTTTTTTTTTTTAAGGTTTGTTGTTGTTGTTGTTTTTTCAGGTTGTTTATTACCTTGGCATAACCTGGCCTATCCTATCTATTTCAATACCAATATCAGTAAATTCAGTGAGCATCTAAAATCATACTCTTCCTTTCTTGTTCTAACACCTTCAGAATTCATTTTCACACTTACTCTCCAGATTTCTGCATAGCATAAATAGCAAAATCTTATAATTATTAGGAACTGTAATCCTTTTCTTCTCGTTTTAAATTTGCAATTACCTCTTAGGGGTTTCTGGGGGTGCCAGATACTGTCTGTTGCAAACTCAGCATCATCCCTGCCCTTCTAAGGAATCTCCTGTATTACAGTGGCCAGAAGTCTGGAAACTACATTTCCCAGATTCCCCTGTCATCAGGGTTTGGTTTTGATTCCTCCAATAAGAGTTATTCCTGCTAGATTTTGGAAGGTGGAAGACAGAAGAAATCATTATTGTTCAATCTTAGCAGGCAGGCATGTAGTCTTCAGTGACATCAAGTGTGAGATTTTCCAGTGGTTTCTAGGCTTTCTATTGAGCACCATCTGTTTTTGTGCAACAGGCTATTGAGAACATTGGTGCTAGTTTCCTGTGATTCCTGAAACTTTCTGATTTCCATATATAACTGATGACTTTCCTTGTCCATCGCCTTCTTCAGCACTTCCAAAAGTTTTATAAACATCTAATCTCTTTTATTAAATATTTTCCTGCCTGAAAAGCAGTGATTTCTGTTTTCCTGACCGTAGACTTGCAGACTATGATCTGACTCTAGTTAGTATTTAGGCATAGACACCAATCAATCAGAGGAGATCCTAAACTAATCAAAATAGATTCCAGTTACAAACAACCAGTCCAGCTTCACTGGTGGTACCAGCTGAATATCACCTCTGGTTAAGGAACTGGAGAAATGTGTATATGAGATAGGCCTGAAGTACATTGCTCTCCCTTCAGACAAGTCTTCACAGTTTAAAGTAACAGCTTCATCAGATAGGTAAGAGGTAGCCGCATTGCTAGTGTGGTGTAATAAATATATATGATCTTTGTCCTGCATTTCCAGCACAGAGTTCCAAAACCCTTGGAATTTCCTGAGTGATAGGATTGTCTTTTATCGTGCATTAGAAGTCCTTCTGAGCACACTTGAATTCATGCTAATGAGACCACTTAAGGTAGCTGCCCCCGCCATAACCTTGGGATGGAGCTCGGCACCAGAAAGATGAAGTGTCTAGGATATAGGAACTTTCAGACGTACCCAATGACCTCCAGGAAGGGAAAAGCAAGGGCAGCTACAAATAAAACACTACAAAAACTCTGGAACAATAAGAGTTGATGAACTTCTGGGTTGACAAACACATGGAAATGGGGAAAAGTGGAGAACTCAAACACCCTTCCCACAAACCTTGCTCTATGCATCTCTTCCATCTGACCATTCCTGAGTTCTATCCTTTTATATAACTGGTAATTTAGTAAGTACAATGTTTCTCTGAATTCTTTGAGCCACTGTAGTAAATTAATCAAACCCAAAGTGAGGGTTGTGAGAACTTCCAATCTATCACGGTTGGTCAGAAACACAGGTAACAACTTGGACTTCCAACTGGCATCTGAAATTGGGGTCATTTTTGTGGGACTCACCCTTAATCTGTGGGATTTGATGGTTTCTCCAGGTAGACAGTGTCAGAATTGAGTTAAATTTATGGAACACCAATTCATTAAGAATTGAAGATTGCTTACTGTTGGAAAAAAACAAACCACATTTCAGCTAATAAGAGAGATTGATGGGACTGGGAATTGAAGGTGTTCCAAATCATTTTATTTTATTTACTTATTTCAAAGATTTTATTTATTTGACAGAGAGAGACACAGTGAGAGAAGAAACACAAGCCGGGGGAGTGGGAGAGGGAGAAGCAAGCTTCCAGCCAAGCAGGGAGCCCAATGTGGGGATCAATTCCAAGACCCTGGGATCATGACCTGTGCTGAAGGCAAATGCTTAATGACTGAGGCACCCAGGAGCCCCTCCAAATCATTTTATATACTCCAGGTCTAATTACTGGATCCCAGTCTTTCTTGATCAGTGTCCTTTCTTGCACACCTGACAGATAACAGCAAGACTATAGGTTTAATGGCCATGTAATTCAGTAAGTTTAGAGGTCAGGCTTTGAATTTATTTTCCAGCTATCTCAACGCTGTGGTATTAGATATTTAGCAAAATCTAGAAAGTCCACAGGTTTCAGACTGTGACATAAGTAAAAAATTTAGGAATCTGAACATTCTTTTACTTTAAACTTTCTGGGGCCATTAGAAAAGCTATCCCATGTCATAGTCCTTGAATTCCTTATAATTTCCATGTATTCTATGTCAATAGCCATTTAGTTGCCAATACTTCAAAAAGCAGTTTATTCCAGATAGTAACCACCGGTGGTAATTTAGTTAGTTCTTTGGAAACTATGTTCTATGGGCTATCAGATCACATCACTTAATACTGAGTTTTTTATACCTTCAGCTTTAATCATACCTTATGACTAACCTCCTCTTCTGCCCATATCACCTCCTCTTTTTCCTGAAGTTCTATTGCCTACAACCGTGTCTTTTCAATATCTCTGTCATATCCTCAGTTGCAACTTTCAGAAACTGGAAGTTGTAAGAAAATTAATCTATTGAAACTAGGTCAGGTGATTCCTGACATCTCTAGGTATGCTAAAACACCAAGCTAAAGAGATTGGTACAAGGCGTCCCAGAGAGCTACATCCAGGACCATACCTGCCATCACTGGCCACTGGGCACTTCAACTTGTGCTACCCCCAAACTCACATCTTGTGGTCCAAGATGATCCACCCAGCTCATTTCATCACATACCCATTTAGAATGGCACGAATGAATATGAGAAGTAGAGGAATACCCCTTTCCTTTAAGGCAAAGGTCTGGAAATGGAACACACTACTTCTGTTCATATCCCATTCATTAGAATGTCACATGACCATACCCAGCTATAAAAAAAAAAAAAAAAATCCCCCCAAACCTGGAAAAGTGATTTCCTCTGGGAAACCATATGTCCAACTAAAATTTTGAGGTCTTATTACTCCAGAAAGAAGGGAAGAATAAGTAGCAAAGGACAATTTTCTCTACCAAGGTAACTTTGTGGAAATAAAAATACTCAAGGAAGTATTCTAGCCAAATGAAATTTGTAGCAAGAATAAAATCTCAAGATCAAAAAGCCATGAAACATAGAAATAATATCTAGTGTTAATTCAATAAAGCATGTGTATAAGTCAAAATTTAAATTAATGGTTATATGGCTAAGAACTATACTGAAATTGTTAAGGATTATTATTATTATTATTATTATTATTAGAGAGAGAGCAAGAGCACATGTGCAAACTCAAGTGGGATGGGGGGGAAGGGACAGCAGAGGGAGAGGAAGAGAGAATATCTTAAGCAATCTCCATGCTCAACACAGAGCCAATGCAGGGCTCAATCTCACAACTCTGAGATCATGACCTGAACCAAAATCAAGAGTTGGACACTTAACAACCGAACCATGCAGGACCCCAAAAAGAACTCTTCATTTTTTTTTAAGATTTTTTATTTATTTATTTGACAGACAGAGATCAAAAGTAGGCAGAGAGGCAGGCAGAGAGAGAGAGAGAGAGAGGAGGAAGCAGGCTCTCTGCTAAGCAGAGAGCGGGATGTAGGGCTTGATCCCAGGACCCTCGGATCATAACCTGAGCCAAAAGCAGAGGCTTTAACCCACTGAACCACCCATGTGCCCCAAGGACTCTTTAAATAGAAAAGTGATATCCCTGATTATCTCTTACTTAGGTTTATTGTTAATATGAAATTATTAATTTTTTAACTTGTAAAAATGAACTAAGGGTCTCTTCAGAGAACAGGTGAGAGACATATTTATTGTTGAATTTGGTATTAACAGAGAAATGTAAATACAGATGCTCATAAAAGCTTAAAAGAAACTATTAGAGAGTTCTTTGTTAAACTCAATATTGCCAGAAGAAGTAAAGAGAATAGTGAAAACAGGCAATTCATCAAAATAAAAGAAAGGAGCAGGGAGGAAAACAATACGAATACACAATAAACATAATGAGTTTATTAAGGAGTCTCAACTTGTTGGTATAGTAAAGTGAAATGATTAAGCTTGGGGGCACTGAGGTCAGATTTAATGGTTTCACCACTTACCAGCTGTATGGCTAAGGCAAATTGCTTAAACTCTCTGGGCTTCAACTTTTCTTTATAAAAGGAACATTGCCTCATGGGGTTTATTGTGAGGTTTAAACAGACTTGCTATATGTAAAGTGCTTAATACAGTGCCTAGCACTTGGGAAGTGCTCAAAAAATGTTAGTTGTTGTGGTACACTGTGACATTGGTAGCCTTTAGTTAACCACATTTCTTGGTATTTGAGTCCTTATACAACCCCCTCCCACATTGACCCTGGGCTTGGCCATGTGACTTGCTTTGGCCAATGAGAAATTTATAAGTATGATGTGTGCAGAGGCATCCCAGATGCTTTACATCTTGGGCTCCCTCACCACTGTGATGCTGTGAACTTTATAACAGCTATCCTGCTGGAAAGTAAAGTCACATGAACAGAACTGGCAGGATGAAATACCACATGGAGGGGAACTGAGGCACCAGGCCAAGCCCTTGCTAAATGCAACAATATGTGCCCTCATTGGATAGTATGTGAAGAGTCCAGTTGACCTTTAGAGTCATGAGAAATAATTAATCATTATTATTTTAAAACTACTGTCTTGAAGCAGTTTGTTATATAGCAATAGATAATGAAAATATTATCATTCTCAAGATGAAAACATTTTTCCTTTTTTCCTAATAATCCCCCAACTGTGTATGTCAATGGCCCTCCTCCCCTGGGTAAAGAGGGGAGGATCCATGCTGGAAGAGATTGCTGTCTTCTGTTGTCACTGCTTCTCTGGTGATGTGAATTGATTGTGCTTCATGACCTCTGTTCGCAAGCGTCCAAAAGCTGGCCTTTTCATGGAACATGAGTGATTTTTTCAGGGTGCCCAAAGGAAGAGCCACACACCACACCCCATTGCATATTCCCTGAGAGCAAGATCTGGCTCAAGTTTGACTTCTCCCTCCATCATTTCTACAAAGTTTCCCCATAGGTTCCCTTAGCCCAGAGATGAGAAAATGGGTAGAACAGATAGCTCAAACCCTGAAATTTCTGGGTATTTCCAATACTTTTATTTTATATTTATTCTTGAAAAGCAGTGTAGTTAACTCTATATCTCCCTCACATCTATTTTTGTTATCATTACCATGTATTTCAATTCAACATATATTTTAACCTCAACAAGATATTTTCATTGTTTAACTAGTCAACATTCGTTTAGTTTTAACTATGTAGTTACCCTTTCTTCTTTCTCTATACCTCATGTTACTGAGCTTAAATCAGGGATCAATTTCTTTGTCTGAGGAACTGTTACAATGTTGCTTTTGGTGTGGGTCTACTGGCATTAAATTCCCCCAAGTTTTTGTGTGTCTGAAATTGTGTTTACTTCATTCACTTTTGAAAGATATTTTAACTAGATATAATTTTCTGGGTTGACTATACTCTCTTCCTTAAATTTGAAAATTTTATTCCATTGTCTTCTGACTTCCATATTTTCTTTTAAGGAGTCAGCTATCAGTTTTTATTGTTACTCCTCTAAAATTATGCATCTCTCCCTTTTGCTCTGCTTTCAGGTTTATTCCTTTTTCTTTAATTTTTAACAATTTTACTCAGACATGTCTAAGTATTATTTTCCTTATATTTGTTCTACTTGAGGTTTTTCAAGCTTTTTGAATTGGTGGCTTATTGTCTTTCACCAATTTTGGAAAATTCTCAGATAGTATCTTTTCAAATACAATTTGCCTGTTCTCTTTCACCTGTCCTTTGAGATGGCATATTTTGATCATTTTACCATGCCTTACAAGTCCATTTTATAATTCTCTTCATTTTCCCTTCTTTTTATTTGCTTTACTCTGTATAATTTCTTCTGACCTATTTTCCAGTTCACTAATCATCTCTTCTGTTGTGTCTGATTTGTTTTTAACCCTATATATTGAGTACTTTATTTCTGAAACTTTATTTTTAAACTCTAGATTTCTACTTGATTTATTTTTACATGTCTTCAGGTCCCTAATAAAATTCCCTATATTCTCACATATTTCTGCATCATTCCCTTGATATTTTTGAATATATTGTAATTTTAACTTATAAGACTGACAACTTCAAAAAAAGGATTCATCTGAGTATCTGTTTCTACTGTATTTTTATTTTGCTTTTGCCAGTACATTTTTTATTTAATGCTGGACATTGTATATGAAACTTTGAGAGGCATTGGATGATGTTATCTTCCTCCAAAGAAGATTACACTTTCTTCTTGCCCTCATTTGAGTAGAGGCAGATTAATCATTGGTCCTATCAGGCTTTGAGATGATGAGGCTTGGCTTAACGCTTTGTAAGGGATGATATATTACTTTGTAGCCTTTAAACTAGGATATAGTCATTCAGAAATCTCTACTTGAAAACTGACATATTGTCCAGAATTCCTTCTCCACTTTAGGCTCTGAACTCCTATTTTTGTCTGTTTAGCTACATATGACTGTCTTAATCTCTGTATATCCTTTGAACACCTTAACAAATTTGAGGTGTGTGTGTGTGTGTGTGTGTGTGTTTGCTTTGTTTTGGTATTTTGTTTGTTTTATCTTTACCCTTACTGTTCTTCTTTCTTACCCTATTCCCCTAGGACTTAGGATTCAGAGAAATTCTTGGAGACAAAATCCTTGTGGAATGTTATATTCTTTTCTCTGTGATTTTCTTCTCTCTGAGATCCTGGCAGCTGTACTTGTCTTGACTCTAATTTTTTTCTTCCTATCCTGATGAAATTGTTAAAGATTTTGACCACTGTTTTATGCTGTGCCCCTATCTCCTAGCTAGGAAATGGCAAATTCCCTGAGAGAAAAATTGGAGAATGTCCAGTTTATTCTAGTTTGTTTCCCTCTCCTCTAGGATCTTGACTTTTGTGGCCTGGCTACTGGGCTGCTCTTTAGTATCTTCAAATGACTGTCTCTTAAAAATCTTAATGTTAGACTTAAAAAGTAAAAATCTAAAGCCTCTACAGCCTTTTAAGGTTAAAAGAACCATAACATTTCCAACTACTACTTTTTAGACTCTCTAAGTTTTTAGCATCCTCTGGTTACACCAAATAAAAGATGGCTTTCAAAGTTTTTCTTAAACCATCTCTTCTCTTTACCTGTGACATACTCATGTAAGTGTCCATTATGTATCTATTTTTCCCTCTGAATGCATCCCAACAAAAGAGTGTTCAAATAGCAACAAAACAAAAGCTGCCAAATAGATTAGTTGAGAGGGAGAAATACAACTCTTCCTTAAATAAATAATGTTGAACAAATTCTCACTTTTTGCTTATTGAGAATCGGGGTAGTAATCTTCATCAGTGCGTTTTTGTTCTTGAAGTAAATAACTCCCTCTGATCCTACTTTCTACAGCTCTCAGGTAGTGGCTTATCATAATAGTGACTTTTCGAACCGCAATTGATACCTCTCTGCATTTGTCACTAGAAAAAAAAATTGTACTAATTTTTAACACTTTTTTGTGATTTGGCATTAATATAATTATCCAAGATTCACTGACTGAATGCTTGTCTTGTTCTAGGCACTAAGCACGCAGTCATAAGCAAACAGACACATGGTTATTCTAGTCTGTGATAAAAATTAACATGCCTCAGAGGGATGATGCAGGTAGAACTTAACCACTCTTTTTCCTGAATATTGCTAGGATGCTGCACTGTCTTGATTCACAGCTGGGCTATCTTCTCCTTCACTGATGCTTCTGAAATGGTGTGGTTTGTAGGGCTGAGTGCTTCCACACTGCGTACTGTTAGTCTGTTTTTGGTGGTGATAATGCTGTCTTCTTTCTTGTTGCATCTGCCTTCTCCATGGTAACTTCTTAAAGCTGCCAGAATGATGTAACTTTTTCCCTCTTCCTTTCTTTCAGCCACTCCTGCACAGTTGCCAAGGGAAACCAGATAAGTATTAAGTGTAATATTAATTCAAATATTATCTGTTTGAATAGAGATAAAGTGCATGGTTTTAATGACATCTATTTCAAACTAGCTTCAGGCTTCTGCTGCATTTACTTTAGGTTTTTTATTAGGCTCACAGGTGTTTCAGAGTTGAGGTTCCTGGAAGTCTGAATACCAGATAAATAGGGTAATGTCTATAGGGAGAAAGTCTAGACAATGTTGTTAGGGAAATGGGGGGGAGGGGTGTTAAACATTTTGACCTATTTGAGATGGTCCTAATGTTAAAAAAAAAAAAAGACTCTAACATGAAGGACTAATGGTCTATAGGTATTTTTAACTCCTATTTTTTTCTCAATAAGCTGGTGAATCTATGCTCAGCTTCTCAAATTCTTACTATCTGTATCTCTACAGTTTTGATTAGCTCTGTCACATTGTGGCCTTTATGAACTAGTTTATTCCCTAAACCAACCATTCTGTTCTCTGCTTTGTGTTGCCAGATGCTGCAAACCACAGTTTTTGCTTTGCCAGCTGCCCCCTGTAGGCTTTGACAATAGTGATTCTTTACAGTGACAACGACAAGTGATTGCACTGTTTGGTTTCTGTTTGCAGTTCTTCCATTATTACCAGTAGCACCCTTACTGTAAACCCAGAGATATAACATCACCTGACCAGTGTCCTTCTTCACAGGGTTAAGTACCAGCTCCTCGGGGCTCCTTCTCCAAGACTTTACATTTTAATAATACCGATGTCTTCATTTTTCTGTCTTTCTACAGCTCTAAGACTGGTACTAGCTTCTTGAGGTTACTATCTTTGTGATACCTTATCTTACAGGACATTTGCCTTTTAAGTTCCCTATACATGACTAACAATTGTTTAGATTAAATTCTTTCAGTTGAAATAATTTATGTAGTTTTTCTCTTTTGAACTTGACCCTGACCATGCATATGTGCACTTTTATTTCTTTCATAAGAAGTACCATAGGTTTATGACACATTAAAAGTATCTAGAGGATGGCCAGTGTTCATATCAATCAGCCCATAGTTCCTGGATTCCAGGTGAGGAACATATGCTATAGCAAAAAGCTATTCAGATAGGAACAGGGTGGTGTATAGTCATTGATTTCTAAAACACAGAAATTTCTAGTAAAAAAAAATCAGCACAATGCAGAAAACTGATGAAAGCATGGGGAATGAGGTTTGTTACCATTCAATTGAGTTTTCTTTTTGGTTCTCCAAGATAAATGAGTGTTTCCAATGGATGAGGCGTGGGATCTCTGCTGAAGTAATCTGCAGCCTGACTCTCATGATAATTTTACTTAACACTTGTCATAGGGATTATTAAGTATAATTGGAGTATTTTTAAAAATTTTTTAAAAGGTTTTATTATTTATGTGTTTGAGAAGGAGCACAAGCAGGGGGAGTGGCAGAGGGAGAAAGAGAGACAGGCTTCCTGCTGAGTGGGGAGCCCCATGTGGGGCTCTATCCCAGGACTCTGAGATCATGACCTGAGCTGAAGGCAGACACAACCCACTGAGCCACCCAGGCACCCCTAGTTATCCGAGTATTTTTTTAAATGTTTATTTACCCATTTGGGCTGCTTCTTAAGGACAGAGACTATGTCTGTTTTATTTCTTTCTCTATTTCCAATTTATAGCACAGTGCCTGGCAGAAGTGCAAAAATTTTGGTAAATGAGAAACAGGAGGAAAAAATATAATTTAAATCTAAAGGTCACATGCACAGAATGCACAAGATGTCCCTTTTTGGAAGTCACCAATTGGTCTAGGTGCCCAGGACATCATTTTCCTCTAAAATTCCTCTCATTTTATTGTCACAGGCTGTCCATCAACCAGGGATATAATTTAGTTGGTGCATATCAGCCATTATCATTCTACTTCCCCTTTCTAGTAAACTCATAGTGAAAAAAGACATCAAGATTTCTGGTTCTGAAAAAATAATAGGCCTGAAAACCTTTCTGCTAAAAACACCTAGAAATGCTGGATATAAGTTAAGAAGACATTATTTTATTTTATTTTATTTTTTAAATTTTATTTATTTGTTTGACAGAGAGAGAGTGAGCACAAGCAGGTGGAGTAGCAGGCAGAGGGAGAGGGAAAAGCAGGCTCCCCACTGAGGCATTATTTTAAATATATTTCTCTGAGTTGGGTCCTGCTTTTTCCTCAGATTATCTCTTCTGTTATTCCTTGCCCCCTCCTTTTTAATGTGTTTAGTCCATTAACATTTAATGTAATGAGAGATGTGGTTTGATTTAAGTCTGATTTTTCTTTTTTTTTTCTAGTTGTCTCCTGTTTTTTTTTTTTTACTTTGCTCTTTCTTCACTTTCTGCCTCCTTTAGAATTTTGTTTTTATTTGTTAGATTTTCAGTACTTATGTCTAGTTGTTTACTCCAGAGGCTATATTATTAACTTTTCAGTACATTTGAATTTAATGTTTCAGGTCTCATAATGTATACATCTTCATTTATAGTCCATTTAACCCTCTGTCTGCCATCCTTTATGCTTTAGTTATCATATGTATTACATCTATTCATTATAATCTCCAAAAGTTATTCTGTAATTTTTGTATAAACAATTATGTTTATTTTAAATAAAATAGGAGAACCAGTCATATATACTTATCCAGTATTTACCATTCCTGATGGCTCTAGTTCATTCCTGAGGATCTGAGCTTCTCTTTTGTGTCATTTCCCTGTAATTCAATGAATTCCCTTCAGCATTTCTTATAATTATAGTACACTTCTGGTAGTAATGAAATCTCCCAGTTAACCTTTATTTAAAAATTTTTTAGTTTTCTTTCATTCTCGTAAGAGATATTTGCTAGATACAGCATGCTGAATTGACAGTTTTCTTCTTTAAAGATGTGAAAAATATTGTTCACTTGTTTCTGGTCCTATAGTTTTTGATTAAAAGTCCAAAGCCATTGACAAAATTTTTCCTCTTATGTATTATTCATTTCTTCTGGCTGCTTTCACAATTTTCTCTTTATTTTTGGTCCAACCATTTATCTATTGCTGTGTAACAAATTATTCTAAAATTTAGCAGCTAAAACAATACATATTTATTCTCTTACAGTTTCTGTGGGTCAGGAATTCAGAATCTGGACACAGCTATCTCAGTGCTCTGGTATTGGTCTCTTATGGGTTAATCACAGTTTTCTCAGGCTTGATCGTGAAGAACGTGCACATAGCTCATGTGCAAGATTGTTGCCAACATTCGGTTTCTTGTGGGCTGTTGGCCAGATGTCTGTTTCTCACGAGCTATTGACCAGAGTTTTCCCTCAGTTCCTTGCCACGTGGTCCTCTCCATAGAGGATCTCACAGCATGGTAGTCTGTTAATGAAAGTAAGTAAGCAAGTATGGTGGGGGCGGGGGGGTGGAGGGGGAAGAGAGAGAGTGCGCACTACCAAGAGGAAAGTCACAGTTTTGTCATCTAATCATGGAAGTTATATCCCACAAATTCTGTATTTTATTCACCAAACACAAGTCACAAGTTTCAACCTGCACTTAAGGAAAGGGATTACACAAGGGAATGATTACGAGGTGTTGGAGTTATTTGAAGCCATTCCAGAAACTGTTTACCAGTTTGACAACCATATGTCCAGACTTGGTTTTCTTTGTAATTATTCTTTTTTTGAAGATTTTATTTATTTATTTGAGAGAGTGAGAGAGAGAATGAGCAATGGGGAGGGGTAGAGAGAGGGAGAGAAAGAGAAAAGCAGACTCCCTACTGAGCAGGAAACTCAATGTGGGGCTTGATCCCAGGACCCGGAGATCATGACCTGAGGCCAAGGCAGACACTTAACTGATTGAGCCACCCAAGCAACCCTATTTTTTTTCTTTTTAAAAGTTACTTATTTAAATTTGATTTGCCTAACATATAGTATATTACTTGTTTCAAAGGCATAATTTAGTGTTTCATCAGTTTATATAACACCCAGGGCTCATTCCATCTAGGGCCCTCCTTAATGCCCATCACCCAGTTACCTCATCCCCCCACCCACCTACCCTCCAACAACCCTCATTTTATTCCCTAGTTAAGAGTCTGTTATGATTTGTCTCCCTCCTTGTTTTTATCTTATTTTATTTTTCTTTCCCTTTCCCTATGTTCATCTGTTTTGTTTCTTGAATTCCAAATATGAGTGAAATCATATGGTATATGTCTTTCTCTGACTGACTTACTTTGCTTAGGATAATACCCCTAGTTCTATCCATGTCTTTGCAAATGGCAAGATTTCATTCTTTTTGATGGCTGAGATATATATATATATATAAGTGTAATATATATTACACTTACATTTTCTTTATCCATTCATCTGTCAATGGACATCTGGGACCTTTCCATAGTTTGGCTATTATGGACATTTCTTCTATAAACATTGGGTGCATGTATCCCTTCAGATCAGCACTTTTGCATCCTTCGGACATACCTAGTAGTACAATTATTGAGTCATAGAGTAACTCTACTTTTAACTTTTTGAGGAACTTCTGTATGATTTTCCAGAGTGGCTGCACCAGTTTGCATTCCCACCAACAAAGTAAGAGGATTCCTCTTTCTTCACATCCTCACCAATATCTGTTGTTTCCTGAGTTGTCAATTTTAGCCATTCTGACTGGTGTGAGGTAGTATCTCATTTCGTTTTCATGATCAACATGGGGCTTGAACTCAGGACCCTGCAATCAAGAGTCACATGCTCTACCAACTGAGCCAGTCGGGTGTCCCTGTATTTATTCTCATTGGGGTTTGTTAAGCTTCTTGAGTATGTAAATATATATTTAATCAAATTTGGGAAGTTTTATTCCCATCATTTCCTTGCATATTTTTTCTTCCCTTTCTCTCCTTTTTGGGCGGGATTCTAGTTGCCTTATATCAGCCCTTTTGATATTGTCTCTCAGATTCCTAAGGTTCTGTTAATTTTTTCAAAATTTTCTTTCTGTTTTTTCATATTGGGCAATTTCTGTTGATCTAACTTACTTGGTTCTCAACTTTGTTTCACTATTAAATCTGCCCAGGGAATTTTTTCTAATTCAGATACTATATTTTTTAGTTCTTAAATTCCCATTTAAAATATTTAACAATGTTGTAATCCTTATTAGAAATTCCTTAGAAAACCCTTATTAGAAATCCCTTCAATTTTTTAGTATAATAGTAGTACCTCAAAAATGGAAGTGGTCAGACCTCTCAGAACCTCTGAAAAAATGATTACCTAGAAGATACTTGATACATGTTTGCTGATTTGGGGGTGCCTGAGTGGCTCAGTAGTTTAGGCATCTGCCTTCAGCTCAGGTCATGATCCTGGGGTCCTATGATCAAGCCCCATGACAGGCCCCCTGCTCAGTGGGGAGTCTGCTTCTCCCTCTCCCTCTGCACCTGCCCCCCTCCACTTGTGTTTTCTCTCTCTCTCAAATAAACAAATAAAATCTTTAAAAACCGCACACAAAAAAACAAATGTCTGCTGATATGAATTTTTATTTATTTTTTAATTTTTATTTTTTCAGTGTTCCAAGATTCATTGTTTATGCACCACACCCAGTGTTCCATGCAATACATGCCCTCCTTAATACCCACCACCAGGCTAACCCATTCCCCCACCCCCCCTTCCTTCCAAAACCATCCGTTTGTTTCTCAGAATCCACAGTATTTCATGCTTTGTCTCCCCCTCCGATTTACTCCAATTCACTTTTCCTTTCCTTCTAATGTCCTCCATGTTATTCGTTATGCTCCACAAGTAAGTGAAACCATAGGATAATTGACTTTCTTTGCTTGACTTATTTCACTTAGCATAATCTCCTCCAGTCCTGTCCATGTTGATATAAAAGTTGGGTATTCATCCTTTCTGATGGAAGCACAATATTATGTTGTATATATGGGCCATATCTTCTTTATCCATTTGTTTGTTGAAGGGCATCTTTGCTCTTTTCCACAGTTTGGTGATGTGGCCATTGCTGCTATGAACATTGGGGTATATATGGTCCTTTTTTCACTACGTCTATATCTTTGGGGTAAATATCAAGTAGTGCAATTACAGGGTCATAAGGTAGCTCTATTTTTAATTTTTTGAGGAATCTCCACACTGTTTTCCAAAGTGACTGCACCAACTTGCATTCCCACCAACAGTGTAAGTGAGTTCCCTTTCTCCACATTCTCTCCAACACTTCTTTCCTGTCCTGTTAATTTTGGCCATTCTAACTGGTGTAAGGTGGTATATCAGTAAGGTTTTGATTTAAAATTTCCCTGATGGCTAATGATGATGAACATTTTTTCATGTGTCTATTGACCATTTGTATGTCTTCTTTGGAGAAGTGTCTGTTCATGTCTCCTGCCAATTTTTTTGATGTGATTATCTGTTTTTTGGGTGCTGAGTTTGAGGAGTTCATTATAGATCCTGGATATCAGCCCTTTGTCTATAGTGTCATTCATTTGCAAATATCTTCTCCCATTCTGTGGGTTGCCTCTTTGTTTTTTGACTGTTTCCTTTGCTTGCAGTTTTTTTTATTTTGGTGAATTCCCAAAAGTTCAATTTTGCTTTTGTTTCCTTTGTCTTTGGAGATGTGTCTTGAAAGAAGTTGCTTTGGCTGAAGTCAAAGAGGTTACTGCCTATGTTCTCCTCCAGGATTCTGATGGATTCCTGTCTCACATTGAGTTCTTTCATCCGTTTTGAGTTTATCTTTGTGTATGGTATAAGAGAATGGTCGAGTTTCATTCTTCTGTACATAGCTGTCCAATTTTCCTAGCACCATTTATTGAAGAGATTGTCTTTTTTCCACTGGATATTTTTTCCTGCTTTGTCAAACTACAGAACATTCATGAAAGAAATCGAAGAAGACAAAAAAAGATGGAAAAGCATCCTATGCTTATGGATCGGAAGAATAAACATTGTTAAAATATCTATACTGCCCAGAGCAATCTATACCTTCAATGCCAGCCCAATCAAAATTCCACTGGCATTTTTGAAGGTGCTGAAACAAACAATCCTAAAATTTGTAATGGAACCAGAAAAGACCCTGAATTGCTAAGGAAATGTTGAAAAAGAAAAACAAAGCTGGGGCATCATGTTGGCTGATTTCAAGCTTTATTACAAAGCTGTGATCACCAAGACAGCATGGTACTGGCACAAAAACAGACACATAGACCAATGGAACAGAGTAGAGAGTCCAGATACAGACCTGTGACTCTATGGTCAAATAATCTTTGACAACGCAGAAAAAAATATCCAGTGCGGATTTGAATTTAGTCATAACAAAGCCAGTGAACTCAACATCAGGCCATAGAAAGTCCAGGAAAGGAGCAAGAAATACCAGGTATCTTTATCGACTTATTTTGGGAAGTCAAGCACACTGACTTCAGATAAGTCTGATTAATAGAGTACCAAGAAAAGAGAATGTATGTCTTAATTCGCAGATAAGGACAGTTTTAATTCTGTGTAGCAGACAGATTATAAAATGGCTCCCATAATTTCTGTCAATTGGTGATCACATCTTTGTGAAATCCCCTCCTGTTGAGTATAGACAGGACTTCTGACTTGCTTCTAACCAATAAAATATGACAAAGGTGATGGACTCCTGTGATTAAGTTGTATAAGACTGTCTTGCTAGTAAGACTCACTATTTGCTGGCCTGATGAAGGAAATTGCATAGTTGGGGAAACCTCCATGGCAAGGCACCACAGGTAGCCTCCAGCCTCCAGCCAGGAAGAAGCTAGTCTTACCACCACAAAGAACTGAATTCTGCCCACAGCTGAAACTGATTTAAAAGCAGATTTTCCCCCAGTTGAGCCTGCACATGAGAACACAGCACAGCTAACACTTTGACTTCAGCCTTACAGAGGACCTAGCCAAGCCATCCCTACTCTCCTGACTCACAAAATCCGTGAAATAATGAATATGTGTTCCTGTAAGCCACTGAATTGGTAGTAATCTGTTATGCAACAATAGAATATGAATGCAAACTGCATTGTTACAGAGTTGTGCTACCTTTTATTTTGTTGACAGTGATTTTCCTAAGTGATTTTCCTATTTAATATGCTGCTTGAGTTTTAGGAAATGAAATATTTTGAGAGCAGCAATTTTATGGAGTAATCGTAGGAAGAGTAGGACTCTGGGGAACCCACAAGAAAAGGTTTTTTGTTGTTGTTGTTGTTGTTGTTGTTGTTGTTGTTTGTTTGTTTTTAATGATCCAGTGCCAGCATTTCCATTCTTGGGAATTTGTCCATAGAAATAAAGTCTTATTCAGTGAGGATAAAAGCATGTATATATTCTTAATTGCATTGTTATAGTGGCAAAAGAACCAGAAACAAAAATTTTTTTTTAAGATTTTATTTATTTATTTGACAGAAGGAGAGAGATCACAAGTAGGCAGAGCAGCAGGCAGAGAGAAAGGGGGAAGCAGGCTCCCTGCTGAGCAGAGAGCCTGATGTGGGACTCGATCCCAGGACCCTGGGATCATGACCCGAGGTGAAGGCAGAGGGTTAACCCACTGAGCCACCCAGGTGCCCCCAGAAACAAAATTTTAATAGCTAAATTGTTTTCCTCAAAGGCTGTTAGAATTCACATATAAGAAAAAAAAAAAAAAAGGGGGAGGAGTCAAGATGGCGGAGAAGTAGCAGGCTGAGACTACTTCGGGTAGCGGGAGATCAGCTAAATAGCTTATCTAAAGATACAAATCCAACGGGAGATTGAAGAGAAGAAGAACAGCAATTCCAGAAACAGAAAATCAACCACTTTCTGCAAGGTAGGACTGGCGGAGAAGTGAATCCAAAGCTACGGGAAGATAGACCGCGGGGGGAGGGGCCGGCTCCCGGCGAGCGGCGGAGCAACGGAGCACAAAATCGGGACTTTTAAAAGTCTGTTCCGCTGAGGGACATCGCTCCAGAGGCTTAACTGGGGTGAAGCCCAGGCGGGGTCAGCGCGGCCTCAGCTCCCGCAGGGTCTCAGAAGGATCGGGGGTGTCTGAGTGTCGCAGAACTTACCTGTATTAGAACGGGGAAGCCGGCTGCAGAGACAGAGCCGAGGAGTGACTCTCAGCTTGGGGTTGCCTTGGACCGGTCGCAGGCTCGGTCAGCTCGGAGCGCGGCCGGAGGCCAGGGTGGCGGGAGTCATTGGGCGTGTTCTCTGAGGGCGCACTGAGGAGTGGGGCCCCGGGCTCTCGGCTCCTCCGGGAGGCCGCCATCTTTATTCCCGTCCTCTGGACTCTACGGAAAGCGCTCAGGGAACAAAAGCTCCCGAAAGCGAACCCGAGCGGATGACTCAGCGCGGCCCCGGGTAAGGGCGGTGCAACTCCGCCTGGGGCAAAGACGCTTGAGAATCACTACAACAGGCCCCTCCCCCAGAAGATCAACGGGAAACCCAGCCAGGACCAAGTTCACCTACCAAGGAGAGCGGCGGAATTCCAGAGGAGAAGAAAGCAAAGCACAGAACTCATGGCTTTCTCCCCATAATTTTTTAGCCTTGCAGTTAATTTAATTTTTTTTTTCTTTTTCAATTTTTTTTTTCTTTTTCTCTTCTTCTGCTAAATTTTTTTTAACTTTTACCGTTTTCTTTTTTTAACGTTTTTTAAATAGTTTATCTAATATACATTTTATTTTTCCTCTTTTTATATTTTTTCTTTATCGGCTTTCTTTTTTTTAATAGATTAATAGTTTAATAGTTTTAATAGTTTTTTAATAGTTTTAATAGTTTTTTAATAGTTTTTTAATAGTTTAATAGTCTTTAATAGTTTTAATAGTTTAATAGTTTAATAGTTTTTTTTTTTTTTCTTTCTTTCTGAACCCCTTTTTATCCCCTTTCTCCCCACTCACAATTCGGGATCTCTTCTGATTTGGCTAAAGCATATTTTCCTGGGGTTGTTGCCACCCTTTTAGTATTTTACTTGCTCCTTCATAAACTCTTATCTGGACAAAATGACAAGGCGGAAAAATTCACAACAAAAAAAAGAACAAGAGGCAGTACCAAAGGCTAGGGACCTAATCAATACAGACATTGGTAATATGTCAGATATAGAGTTCAGAATGACGATTCTCAAGGTTCTAGCCGGGCTTGAAAAAGGCATGGAAGATATTAAAGCAACCCTCTCGGGAGATATAAAAGCCCTTTCTGGAGAAATAAAAGAACTAAAATCTAACCAAGTTGAAATCAAAAAAGCTATTAATGAGGTGCAATCAAAAATGGAGGCTCTCACTGCTAGGATAAATGAGGCAGAAGAAAGAATTAGCGATATAGAAGACCAAATGACAGAGAATAAAGAAGCTGAGCAAAAGAGGGACAAACAGCTACTGGACCACGAGGAGAGAATTCGAGAGATAAGTGACACCGTAAGACGAAACAACATTAGAATAATTGGGATTCCAGAAGAAGAGGAAACAGAGAGGGGAGCAGAAGGTATATTGGAGAGAATTATTGGAGAGAATTTCCCCAATATGGCAAAGGGAACAAGCATCAAAATCCAGGAGGTTCAGAGAACCCCCCTCAAAATCAATAAGAATAGGTCCACACCCCGTCACCTAATAGTAAAATTGACAAGTCTTAGTGACAAAGAAAAGATCCTGAAAGCAGCCCGGGAAAAGAAGTCTGTAACGTACAATGGTAAAAATATTAGATTGGCAGCAGACTTATCTACAGAGACCTGGCAGGCCAGAAAGAGCTGGCATGATATATTCAGAGTACTAAATGAGAAAAACATGCAGCCAAGAATACTATATCCAGCTAGGCTATCATTGAAAATAGAAGGAGAGATTAAAAGCTTCCAGGACAAACAAAAACTGAAAGAATTTGCAAATACCAAACCAGCTCTACAGGAAATATTGAAAGGGGTCCTCTAAGCAAAGAGAGACCCTAAAAGTAGTAGATCAGAAAGAAACAGAGACAATATACAATAACAGTCACCTTACAGGCAATACAATGGCACTAAATTCATATCTCTCAATACTTACCCTGAATGTTAACGGGCTAAATGCCCCAATCAAAAGACACAGGGTATCAGAATGGATAAAAAAACAAAACCCATCTATATGTTGCCTACAAGAAACTCATCTTAAACCCGAAGACACCTCCAGGTTTAAAGTGAGGGGGTGGAAAAGAATTTACCATGCTAATGGACATCAGAAGAAAGCAGGAGTGGCAATCCTTATATCAGATCAATTAGATTTTAAGCCAAAGACTATAATAAGAGATGAGGAAGGACACTATATCATACTCAAAGGAACTGTCCAACAAGAAGATCTAACAATTTTAAATATCTATGCCCCTAACGTGGGAGCAGCCAACTATATAAACCAATTAATAACAAAATCAAAGAAACACATCGACAAGAATACAATAATAGTAGGGGATTTTAACACTCCCCTCACTGAAATGGACAGATCATCCAAGCAAAAGATCAACAAGGAAATCAAGGCCTTAAATGACACACTGGACCAGATGGACATCACAGATATATTCAGAACATTTCATCCCAAAGCAACAGAATACACATTCTTCTCTAGTGCACATGGAACATTCTCCAGAATAGATCACATTCTTGGTCCTAAATCAAGTCTCAACCGGTATCAAAAGATTGGGATCATTCCCTGCATATTTTCAGACCACAATGCTTTAAAGCTAGAACTCAATAACAAGAGGAAATTTGGAAAGAACCCAAATACATGGAGACTAAACAGCATCCTTCTAAAGAATGAATGGGTCAACCAGGAAATCAATGAAGAATTGAAAAAATTTATGGAAACAAATGATAATGAAAACACAACAGTTCAGAATCTGTGGGACACAACAAAGGCAGTCCTGAGAGGAAAATATATAGCAGTACAAGCCTTTCTCAAGAAACAAGAAAGGTCTCAGGTACACAACCTAACCCTACACCTAAAGGAGCTGGAGAAAGAACAAGAAAGAAACCCTAAACCCAGCAGGAGAAGAGAAATCATAAAGATCAGAGCAGAAATCAATGAAATAGAAACTAAAAAAACAATAGAACAAATCAACGAAACTAGGAGCTGGTTCTTTGAAAGAATTAATAAGATTGATAAACCCCTGGCCAGACTTATCAAAAAGAAAAGAGAAAGGACCCAAATAAATAAAATCATGAATGAAAGAGGAGAGATCACAACGAACACCAAAGAAATACAGACAATTATAAGAACATACTATGAGCAACTCTACGCCAACAAATTTGACAATCTGGAAGAAATGGATGCATTCCTAGAGACATATAAACTACCACAACTGAACCAGGAAGAAATAGAAAGCCTGAACAGACCCATAACCAGTAAGGAGATTGAAACAGTCATCAAAAATCTCCAAACAAACAAAAGCCCAGGGCCAGACGGCTTCCCGGGGGAATTCTACCAAACATTTAAAGAAGAACTAATTCCTATTCTCCTGAAACTGTTCCAAAAAATAGCAATAGAAGGAAAACTTCCAAACTCATTTTATGAGGCCAGCATCACCTTGATCCCAAAACCAGACAAGGATCCCAACAAAAAAGAGAACTACAGACCAATATCCTTGATGAACACAGATGCAAAAATTCTCGCCAAAATACTAGCCAATAGGATTCAACAGTACATTAAAAGGATTATTCACCACGACCAAATGGGATTTATTCCAGGGCTGCAAGGCTGGTTCAACATCCGCAAATCAATCAATGTGATACAACACATTAATAAAAGAAAGAACAAGAACCATATGATACTCTCCATAGATGCTGAAAAAGCATTTGACAAAGTACAGCATCCCTTCCTGATCAAAACTCTTCAAAGTGTAGGGATAGACGGCACATACCTCAATATTATCAAAGCCATCTATGAAAAACCCACCGCAAATATCATTCTCAATGGAGAAAAACTGAAAGCTTTTCCGCTAAGGTCAGGAACACGGCAGGGATGTCCGTTATCACCACTGCTATTCAACATAGTACTAGAAGTCCTAGCCTCAGCAATCAGACAACAAAAGGAAATTAAAGGCATCCAAATCGGCAAAGAAGAAGTAAAACTATCACTCTTCGCAGATGATATGATACTCTATGTGGAAAACCCAAAAGACTCCACTCCAAAACTGCTAGAACTTGTACAGGAATTCAGTAAAGTGTCAGGATATAAAATCAATGCACAGAAATCAGTTGCATTTCTCTACACCAACAACAAGACAGAAGAAAGAGAAATTAAGGAGTCCATCCCATTTACAATTGCACCCAAAACTATAAGATACCTAGGAATAAACCTAACCAAAGAGACTAAGAATCTATACTCAGAAAACTATAAAGTACTCATGAAAGAAATTGAGGAAGACATAAAGAAATGGAAAAATGTTCCATGCTCCTGGATTGGAAGAATAAATATTGTGAAAATGTCTATGCTACCTAAAGCAATCTACACATTTAATGCAATTCCTATCAAAGTACCATCCATTTTTTTCAAAGAAATGGAACAAATAATCCTAAAATTTATATGGAACCAGAAAAGACCTCGAATAGCCAAAGGAATATTGAAGAAGAAAGCCAAAGTTGGTGGCATCACAATTCCGGACTTCAAGCTCTATTACAAAGCTGTCATCATCAAGACAGCATGGTACTGGCACAAAAACAGACACATAGATCAATGGAACAGAATAGAGAGCCCAGAAATAGACCCTCAACTCTATGGTCAACTCATCTTCGACAAAGCAGGAAAGAATGTCCAATGGAACAAAGACAGCCTCTTCAATAAATTGTGTTGGGAAAATTGGACAGCCACATGCAGAAAAATGAAATTGGATCATTTCCTTACACCACACACGAAAATAGACTCAAAATGGATGAAGGATCTCAATGTGAGAAAGGAATCCATCAAAATCCTCGAGGAGAACACAGGCAGCAACCTCTTCGACCTCAGCCGCAGCAACATCTTCCTAGGAACATCACCAAAGGCAAGGGAAGCAAGGGCAAAAATGAACTTTTGGGATTTTATCAAGATCAAAAGCTTTTGCACAGCAAAGGAAACAGTGAACAAAACCAAAAGACAACTGACAGAATGGGAGAAGATATTTGCAAATGACATATCGGATAAAGGGCTAGTGTCCAAAATCTATAAAGAACTTAGCAAACTCAACACCCAAAGAACAAATAATCCAATCAAGAAATGGGCAGAGGACATGAACAGACATTTCTGCAAAGAAGACATCCAGATGGCCAACAGACACATGAAAAAGTGCTCCATATCACTCAGCATCAGGGAAATACAAATCAAAACCACCATGAGATATCACCTCACACCAGTCAGAATGGCTAAAATTAACAAGTCAGGAAATGACAGATGCTGGCGAGGATGCGGAGAAAGGGGAACCCTCCTACACTGTTGGTGGGAATGCAAGCTGGTGCAACCACTCTGGAAAACAGCATGGAGGTTCCTCAAAATGTTGAAAATAGAACTACCCTATGACCCTGCAATTGCACTGCTGGGTATTTACCCTAAAGATACAAACATAGTAATCCGAAGGGGCACATGCACCCGAATGTTTATAGCAGCAATGTCTACAATAGCCAAACTATGGAAAGAACCTAGATGTCCATCAACAGACGAATGGATAAAGAAGATGTGGTATATATACACAATGGAATACTATGCAGCCATCAAAAGAAATGAAATCTTGCCATTTGCGACGACGTGGATGGAACTAGAGGGTATCATGCTTAGCGAAATCAGTCAATCGGAGAAAGACAACTATCATATGATCTCCCTGATATGAGGGAGAGGAGATGCAACATGGGGGGTTGAGGGGGTAGGAGAAGAGTAAATGAAACAAGATGGGATTGGGAGGGAGACAAACCATAAGTGACTCTTAATCTCACAAAACAAACTGAGGGTTGATGGGGGGAGGGGGTTGGGAGAGGGGGTGGGGTTATGGATATTGGGGAGGGTATGTGCTATGGTGAGTGTTGTGAAGTGTGTAAACCTGGCGATTCGCAGACCTGTACCCCTGGGGATAAAAATATATGTTTATAAAGCTGTAAAAAAAAAAAAAAAGAAGAAAGAAAGGATGAATACCCAAGTTTTGTAGCAACATGGACGGGACTGGAAGAGATTATGCTGAGTGAAATAAGTCAAGCAGAAAGAGTCAATTATCATATGGTTTCACTTATTTGAGGGAAATTGGAAGGGGAGGTGAACCATGAGAGACTATGGACTCTGAAAAACGATCTGAGAATTTTGTTAAGGGGTGGGGGGTGGGAGGTTGGGGGCACCAGGTGGTGGGTATTGTAGAGGGCACGGATTGCATGGAGCACTGGGTGTGGTGCAAAAATAATGAATACTGTTATGCTGAAAAAATAAAAAATTAAAAAAAAAAAAAAAGAACTCACATTTCCACCAGCAATGTATAAGTACCCTTTTTCCTATGTCTTTTTTTTTTTAAGATTTTACTTATTTATTTGACACAGAGAGAGAGATCACAAGTAGGCAGAGAGGCAGACAGAGAGAAAGCGGGAAGCAAGCTCCCTGCTGAGCAGAGAGCCCAATACGGGGCTTGATTCCCGGACCCTGAGACTATGACCTTAGCTAAAGGCAGAGGCTTTAACCCACTGAGCCACCCAGGCGCCCCTTTCCTATGTCTTTTAATGGATTTCTCCTATCCATCTATATTAGTTTGCTAAGGCTGCCATAACAAAGTATCAAGTGGTTTAAACAACTGAAATTATTTTCTCACAGTTCTGGAGGCTAGAAGTCTGAAATTAAGATGTCAGCAGGGCTTTTTTTTCCTGGGCCTCTCACCTGGGCTTGTGGATGGCTGTCTTCTACCTATGCCTTCTCGTAGTCTTCCCTCTGTGTGCTTGTATCCAAATTTTCTCTTCTTATATGGATACAATTAAGGCCCACCCTGATGACTTCATTTTTATTTAATAAGGGCATATTTTTGGTCTGCACTTATCCTTCATGATACCTCACAGTTGTAATATAATCCTATTTCTGTAAAACAAAAAAATTATATTCCTCCTTTATCTGTGTGTTTATATATTTGTATATAATTATACAGAAATGACAAAAAGTATAAAAGATACAATATAGATTGGTAACATTGGATACATGAGAGTTGGAGAAGAGGATATGGTACGGAAAACAGCAGAGATGTAGTAAGCAAGCAAACAAAAATCAACCACAAAATCTGAAAAAGCATGGTGTTTATGCATGTATGGATAATACTGTACAGTTTATTATTTTTAAAAATGTTTTTCATTACCTATATATAGTTGTATAACAGAGTTGCAAATTTGCAGGGTACCTGGGTGGCTCAGTGGGTTAAGCATCTGCCTTTGGCTCAAGTCATGATCCCCAGGGTCCTGGGGTCGAGCCCCACATCTGGCTCCCTGCTCAGCAGGGAGTCTGCTTCTCCCACTGCCCCTCCATCTCCTGCCCCCTCTCATGCTCACTCTCACTCTTAAAAAATATGTAAATAAAGAGTTGTGAACTCTTATTGACATAGAGAAATAAGCGTATCTTCTACAGCTGGGCTTGACTGAACCAGCAGAGGTTTTTCACAAAGTGGGCTCAGTAGGAGGGTTAAGATAAGCTTTTCTTTGGAATAGCAGAATCCCAAGAGGTCAATAGGAGATATGAGAGGCATCTGCAAGCCTCGGCTTGAAACTGGTACATTGTCATTATTGGCCAAAGGGAGTGACGAAGTCAAGGGATTCGAAAGTATGCTATACTCATAGAAGTGAGGCTAGGGAGGGAGTTAATATTTCTAATAATAATCTAATCTATAGCAGTTATATAAATATATATTTAGATTGTGACTTGATATCTATTTTATTTTATTGCAGGATTTAAAAGTCACAATTTCTACACCTTTGAGGGAAGAAGGGGACTCTTAAATCTCCCATTTCCCAGCCCCAAACACCTAAAATTTAAGAAAATGAAATTTTTGAAGCATTGAATACTTTTCACCAGAACTAGTTACATGGCTGATTGAAGACCATCAAAATGCAACTTCTGAAAACTGAAGATGATGCCTGTTTCAGGTTTTTCCACCTTTCAGAGATGACTTTATTTCTTGATCCAGCAGCTCTGGGATCACGCAAACACCAGTGAAGACAGACGACTCCAAAGAAGGAATAAGGAGTGAGAGAAGCCAAAGGCTGTGCTAAACCAAGACCTTGTCAGGGCACCACAGGGGGTGTGTCAGGAGGGGCAGGGCACAGGCTCTGCTCAACTCATTCTGCTCTACTCTGCTCCACACCTTGTAGATGCTTTAAAAGAGCGTTTCTAGCACCTGGGCCCAAGGGTACTGCTTAGTGAGTAACCCTGTCAGATGCCCCGGCGGTGTGAGCCATTAGCACCATTTGCCTCTGCTTTCGAGTGAGTGAGCAGAGATGTGACAGCGTGAATTAGAAGGCAACCAAATCTCAGTTCTCTTCTCTTTTTCTGGTGAAAAGCCCTATGAACAAGGCCCTTGTCTGCAACATCATAGGGATTCTTCTCAAACTGTCATGTAATTTCAAAAATTAATTTAATCACCTTAAATTATATTTCATTTTTATTTCATTTTCAAGATCATCTAACTTTCCTATCCTTTCGTCTAACATCTCATAAACTTCTGAGTCCCCATTTTCTAGGTAAAATGAGCTTCCTGAGTTTCTCTAGGTGCCCATCTCAGTGTCTTACAAGTCCAGTCAGTTTGCGGAGACCGTGTTTGAAGCCTTCTTTGATTTCCTGGTATAGTGCATGAACGAGAGATGATACTACCATAAATATTCCCAAAGAAAACTCTAAATTAGAGAAGGACAATCCCCACACTGCATAAGCCATTTTGTTTTTCCAGAAGATACCACGATAGAATGTTGAACAGAACAAGCCCAGACATGAAATGATGGATCCAAAATTAATGGGAGTTATCTGAACATGGTTGAGTTTGAAATCATGTTTACTTTTTTGTTTGTTTGTTTGTTTTACTTTATATGTTTAAATTTTTTGCCATGCATACACTTCTTTATACAATCTAACAATAACAGTAAAAATATTTTATTGGGGAATAAAGTAATTTACTCAAGTGAAGGGTATGTTAGGGAGAGGGAAGAGCAGTCCAAGCAGAGAAATCCCTCCAGAGTCAGGCTAGTTTTACAAACAGCCATGAACCCCTAAATAACTTAAGTAAAAGTTTTCTGACTTTGCCAACATTATTTTGGTCATTATGCAAAACTACTGTGTTTAGTCATGTAGTTAGTTATAATCTGATATATTATCATCCTAATTTAATTTAATAATTATTTCATACTATATAAGAAAAGAAATTAAAGTAATGGTTCTCAAAATCCTAGCTGATCACTAATCAACCAGAGTGCTTTTCAAATTATATAAATTTCAAAGTCCTACTACTGACTCAGGTCTGTGAGATGAGGCTTAGAAAGCATTTTCATAAAGCTTACAGATAATTTTTATGATCACTCACATTTGGAAACCCTCGTATAAAGCCAATCTTGTAGACTTTGTCCAGCATCCCCTCTCTCACACAGACAATGAAAATGAAAAGAATTAAATTATGTGATTGTCTGTGGGCCTTTCAGATGTCCTGACCATCCAGACTAGTTGTTTATATTGCTTCCATATCACTAGCACAAACAACAGTTGCCATACCCTCCATGTTGCTTGACTGTGTAGACTCGTATTATAAGTAGCTATGAGATATGTGAACTTGATCCTAGGGTTAATTTATATACTTGGCGGGAAGGCTGATTCACTTTTTAAGTGAAATTTAACAGTTCAACAGAAATTCTTGATTAGACTGACTTACATGCAGAGGGTTTTCCAATAGGGTTGAAAAACCTCCACATAACTAGAAGTGCTCTTCCTTAAACTAAAAAATGCAAGTTTTTCCTCAGACACCCAGGTACTAGCTCAGTGAACCTGGAAGTACATGCCCTAGAAAGGGTATAGAATAATTCCTGAGGTTTAATTTTTAAACATGATTTGGTTCCTTTTATGCTTTGTACTTAACAGGCAGGCTTTGAGGCTGCTTTACTCACCAGGTGGGCAGACCTCAGGCCCATTGGAATAAGAGGAGATAAGCTTATTCTCAGCACTCTGGCTAAGAAAACAGAAAAAATGAAAACCACCAAAACCCTGATGCCCAGAATTTGGGAGGCTAGGAGAAATAGAAAAGATTTACAATGTTTGGGTGTACAGGAAGGGAACTCTTTGAGAAAGTAAGTAGAAGAAAATCAAGGAGGCTATAGGTTTTCTGACAAGCTTGTCAACTTTGTCTCAATGTGGAGAACAAAATCAAATTGACAGGCAATTAACGATTTGGACCCGTTTTCAAAATTTCTCTGCATTACAGCCATAGGAATTTGGAATTTGCAGAGAGGTAAAGTAATTTTCTAAGGTAAAGTAATTTTCCTCTCCTATTTCATGCAGGTAAAATGTGCTGAGAAAAATAAATAAACCTAAAACTAAATGTACAAGAGTACATATTTCTTGTTCTCTTGCCTGTCTCAAGGGCTGGAAAATTCCATCTCTCCCCATTGCATCTTAAACTTCTCATTGCTTGATTTTGGATGGAGTCTTATACTCCAGGCTGTAAAAGGTAAACACGAAGTCCTGTGAGGTACAAGGCATTCCCAATTGTAGCCACAAATTTAACCAATTTTTCCCTTGTGTCACTAATTAGGATTGCCAAGAAGAAAATGCAGAGCAAATAAAAATGTGATTAGAATTATAAATGGGGGCGCCTGGGTGGCTCAGTGGGTTAAAGCCTCTGCCTTCGGCTCAGGTCATGATCTCAGGGTCCTGGGATTGAGCCCTGCATCGGGCTCTCTGCTCAGCAGGAAGCTTGCCCCTCCCTCTTTCTCTCTGCCTGCCTCTCTGCCTACTTGTGATCTCTGTCTGTCAAATACATAAATAAAATCTTTAAAAAAAAAAAGAATTATAAATGAAAACACAAGTCACCAAATTCAGAATTTAGTTCTGCTGAAATGTGCTGACTATGGTCTGGGGAGTGCCATCACACTGTGGCTAGTCCTAGGGAATTCCAAAACGGCCCTTTCTCTCACTCAGTTTTTCCGTTCATTATTCTTCCCTCACAGCATGCCACTATATTACAGGTCCTGATGCCTGTAAAAAAACAAAACCAAAACCAAACAAAACTTCCAGTTCTCCTAAAGATATTCCATACAGTGCTCAAGGTGAACCACTGCCTTCCCTTCTCAAGAGGTATAATTCAACCAAACGGCTATTACTTTAGGTTGTTTGGGAGAATATTTTTGTGGACCAGATTTACTCAGTAGTTATATAAAACACAGCTACACATTCCCTTCAATCTGAACTGGTAATGTGCTTTCAAAAACCTTAAAATTTATTTGAAACAGCTAAAATATAGCACTCAAATTTATTGTGTAGGTATAATTTGTTTTCAGATGTAATTGTTTTGATTTCGTTCCAGTATCAGCCAAGGTTACCATTGTTAAATCAGTCCTGGAAATAAAAGTAGTCCAGTTAAATAATTTTTAATATTAATTTTGGCCCTTAATAAGAGAAGAATTTTTTTTTCTAAATAAAGGAAGAGAAGATTGGGAAATACCATGTCAATGATTCTTAAAATATATTAATACAGCCTATCATCTGAGGATTTGAAGGAGAAGACAGGGAGAAGCAGAATATATATTTTTTTTTAATTAAAAAAATTTTTTTATTTATTTGACAAAGAGAGAGAGCCAGAGAGCACAAGTGGGGAAAGAGGGGAAATGGCAGAGAGAGAAGGAGAAGAAGGCTCCCCACTGAACAGGGAGCCTGGTGCAAGGCTCGATCCTAGGACCCTGGGACCTGAGCTGAAGGCAGACACTTAACAGACTGAGCCACCCAGGCACCCAAGCAGAATGTTTTATTTTTTATTTTATTTTTTTTAAAGATTTTATTTATTTATTTGACAGAGAGAGATCACAAGTAGGCAGAGAGGCAGGCAGAGAGAGAGGAAGGGAAGTAGGCTCCCTGCTGAGCAGAGAGCCCGATGCAGGACTCGATCCCAGGACCCTGAGATCATGACCTGAGCCGAAGGCAGCGGCTTAACCCACTGAGCCACCCAGGCGCCCCGCAGAATGTTTTAGATGAAAACTTTCCCTCTCCTTCCATGATCATTTTAACAATATTTTAATCCATATTCTTATTCCAACTCCCAAGATAGTGACCCAGAAAGAGATAAAAGAAGGAAAAGAAAGATATAGTCAAAGAACCATTCTAGATGTTTGACAGTTGTCTAAAAGTCCTAGGTTATAAAGATACAAATGTAGTGATCCAAAGGGCCATGTGCACCTGAGTGTTTATAGCAGGAATGTCCACAATAGCCAAACTATGGAAAGAACCTAGATGTCCATCAACAGATGAATGGATAAAGAAGATGTGGTGTATATATACAATGGAATACTATGCAGCCATCAAAAAACCCAAAATCTTGCCATTTTTGCAACAACGTGGATGGAACTAGAGGGTATTATGCTAAGCAAAATAAGTAAATCAGAGAGAGACAATTATATGATTTGTCTGATACAAGAAATTTGAGAGGCAGGGCTGTGTGGGGAGGGTTGTGGGAGGAAGGGAGGGAAAAATGAAACAAGATGGGACCGGGGAGGTTAACAAACCGTAAGAGATTCTTGGTCTCAGGAAACAAACTGAGGGTTGTTGGGGTAGGGGAGGAGGGATAGGGTAGCTGGGTCATGGACATTGGGGAGGGTATGTGCTATGGTGAGTGTTGTGAATTATATAAGACTGATGATTCACAGACCAGTACCCCTGAAACAATACATTATATGTTTAAAAAAAAGAATAGTCCTGGGTTAGATGTCAGCCTTCCTCTTACCACTTTTCCTAAATTCAAGTCTTCAAATGCATTTTGTTTCTCAAATAAATAAAGAAACATTAAATTTAGTAGTTTGCCTTAAGAGAAGTCCAAGAAGTTTATTTTTTAAATGCTGAAGACTTAACCAAAACTTTATCAAAAGTAGTGGAGTGATTAGTTGTTTTGATTGCTTTAAGAAGACCAATAATCATGTTAGGGATTGAATGTTTGTGTCCCTCCAAAGTATCTGATATGGTGATATTTGGAGGTGCAGTCTTTGAGAGGTAGTTAGGTTTAAATGAGGTCATGAGAGCAGGCCCTCCTGATGGGATTGGTGTCTTTATAAAAAGAGGAAGAGAGAGTTCTTTTTCTCTTTATCATATGAGTACACAGCAAGAAGACAGACACCTATAAGCCAGGAAGAGAGCTCTTGCTGGGAACTAAATTGGCTAGCACCTTGATCTTAGACTTCCCAGCCTCCAGAACTGTGAGAAATAATGGGTTGTAGCTTAAGCCACCCAGTATATGGTATTTTGCTATAGCAACCTGAGCTGACTAATAGAGATAGATTCAAAAGCAGTCGTAATGGGATGTCTAGGTAGCTCAGTCACTTAAGTGATTCTTGATTTTTGGCTCATGCTGTGGTCCCAGGGTCATGCAATTGAGCCCCGTGTGTTTGGGCTCCCTGCTCAGCGTGGAGTCTGCTTGAGACTCTCTCCCTGTGCACCTCCCTCTCTAAAATAAATAAACAAATCTTACAAAAAAAAAAAAGAGTAGTAGTGGTAGGATGCACAGAACAATCCTGAAATTAAGTAAAGAGACATGTAGAGCATAACAGAAATAAAGGAAAAATGGGTAAAAGTTAATCATCTGATCTTAGAACCAGACTTAAAATGAACCTATAGGACTTCTCCTTTCCAACCGAGTAATTGATCTTGGGTTTCCTCTCCTACTACCAACAATAAAGATACCAGATAAAATATGTTCTGAGATTCTTCTTTATTTTAGGTTTTTAGCAATTTTAAACATTATTAATTAGTTAATTTTAGCATACAGTGTTAATGGTTTTTAGCAGTTTGACCCTTGTGTGCTAACTAGCTGTGGTTTTCATTGCATTTATCCTGTTTTGGAGGTTTGTTGAGCTTATTGAATATGCAAATTAATATTTTCCACCAAGTTTGGGAAATGTTCAGCCATCATTCATCAAATATTTGTCCTGTCCCACACTCTCTTCTCTTATTTTGGGACTCCAATTACATTGTCTGACAGGTCTTTGAAAATGCTTCAATCTTTTTCTCATTATTCTTCATATTGAATAATTTTTTTAATCTCTTTAAAGTTCACTGATTCTGTCTTCTACCATATCAAATGTGAAGTTGAGTCTCTGTAGTGAACTTTCCATTTCTATTATTCTACTTTTCACCCTAGAATTTGTATTTGTTCTTTATTAAAAAGTATTTTCCACATGTCTATTGAGATTCATTATCTGAGCATTGAGACTACTGTTTCCATTCTTTCAACACATTTTATTTATTTATTTATTTATTTATTTATTTATTTATTTATTTGACAGGCAGAGATCACAAGTAGGCAGAGAAGCAGGCAGAGAGAAAGGAGGAAGCAGGCTCCCTGCTGAGCAGAGAGCCCGATGTGGGGCTCGATCCCAGGACCCTGGGATCATGACCTGAGCGGAAGGCAGAGGTTTTAACCCACTGAGCCACCCAGGTGCCCTTCAACACATTTTAATTCTCTATAATATCTGTATACCACATTGGGCTCACTTGGAGTCACTATATATTGACTTCCTTTCTCTCTGAGTGTGTCATGCTTTCCTGGTTTTTTGTTTTTTGTTTTTGTTTTGGTATGGCTAGTAATTTTTTATTGAAAACTGAATATTATAGATAATACATTGTATCAACACTGGATATTCTTTTTTTTTTTTCAAGACTTATTTATTTATTTTTGAGAGAGAGAGAGGGAGTGAGCACAAGCCAAGGGAAGGCAGAGGGAGAGAATCTCAGGCAGACTCTCCACTGAGTGCAGAGCCTGACATGGAGCTCTGTCTCATGACCTATGAGATCATGACCTGGGCCAAAACCAAGAGCTGGATGATCAATTGACACTGGTGATGAAGTTTTAGAGTATAGGTGAGGTTCAGTGGGGTGGAGTCTGGAACCAATGACCAAGAAAGATTTCTTGAGATGTCTTTGGTGCAAAGTGGTGGTTTATTAAAGCATAGGGACAGGACCCCTGGGCAGAAAGAGCTGCTGCCCCAGGGCTGTGAGGGGTGGCAGGATGGTATTGGGGGAGGTAAGGAAAAAGGTTTCAGTAGAACTTTCATATGCTAAAGACCTACAGGATACTGGATAACAGAGGTCTTGCCAAACATCAAGGTCATTTCCCCCTTCTTAGCAAGGTATTAACATTAAGATAGTTGGGAGAGTCCTAAAGAATGTCACATATGTCCCACCCAGGAGTGGGGGTGGGGGGAGGTTACAGGGTGTCAGCTTCTGCTTTGTCCTCAGCCAGCCTTCTGTTCCCTCATCACTGGCATCCAACACTGGATATTTTTATATTCTTCTAAGGGTTGTTGGTTTTTATTTTAATAAGCAGCTAACTTGACTGGACTAAAACTGTTTAAAACATTCCATTGGTATGTCCACTGTGATCATAAGCTAGTGGCTGGTCAGGGAAATGGGCAGATTTATACTCAGGTTTTGATACTTTTGTCTTTTTAGGATTACATTTCTAAATTTCCAGCTGCTCCTTCAGTCTTGAACTCTATCCCCTGTCACACTAAATAAGTAAGACTTTAGTTTTCTGTTTCTGGTTATATGGAGTTTAGGAGAATATTTTAAGACAAAAGCACCACAGACACAATTCTTACCTATTTCAGTTGTGGATTTTCAAGTGGAAACTCTCTTTTGGTTTCTTCTGAATACTTTTGAATAGTTGTTTTTAAAAACATTTTGTCCAGATTTCATAATTGTTATCTGTGAACAGATTTGCTTGAATACTTCATCCTGTAAATATGGAAAACTGAACTTTCACTCTTATTTTTGAAATGTATTTTTGCTGCATTTAGAGTTCTGTGCTAAAAGCTTTTTCTTGTTTCTGTTTAGCTCTTTAAGAAGTATTCACTGTCTTTCTGGCCTCCATTGTTTCTAATAAGAATTTAGTTATCATTGTTCCTCTGTATGTAAGGTATCTCTTTTTCTCCAGCTTGTGTGTGTGTGTGTGTGTGTACTTGTCTTTGTCAAACTTGGGGTTCACTAAGTTTCTTGAATAAATATGTGCCTAAGTACATGTTTTTCACAAAATTTGGAAAATTTTGAAATTTAAAATCTTTAGTTATTACTTCTTCAAGAAATGTGTTTTCTGCTCCATTCACTCTCTTCTTTCTTTCTGTGATCCTAATTATAAACATTAGACTGCTTAATTTCTTTTGAAAACATTATTTAAAGCAAAAGTAGTAACATTTCATAGTGGGATTTATAACATAAGTAACAATGAAATATATCACAAAAAAGGCACAGAATTATGGAGGGCTAGGAATGGAGTTGTACAGTATACTCTTTTAATTTTATGTGTTCAGTATTAACCCTAATTAAACTGTAGTTAAGTTAAAGTTACTTACCGTAATTCCCAGAGCAACTGTAAGGGCCTATTTAGCCAGAGTAATTCCATCCCTTTAAACAATGACTTTGAATGACTTTGCTGTTTATACAGTAAAACTTAAACTGTCCCTATCCCCCCCCTCCCCCCAGGGGACTTACTTAAAACACAAGTCCCGAAAACCAGTCCCAGGTAACAAAGCCGGAATACAAGGGTGGGTCAGGCCAGTGGAGGTATCCTATCAGTGGGGGCGCATACTCTCTCCCTAGCTACCAAGGAGTATGGGCCCCCCCACCCTTTGGGCACCTTTTGGTCACCAATTCTGACCAAGGTGATAGGCTGGTTCAAATATGTACTATAGGGAAATTGTATTCAATTGGTCACTTATGTGTGACCTAGCCTAACTGTGCAGCTTTCTCTGTGAGTTACAATCTCATTGGCCACCTGTGTGTGGCCAGGCCCAACCACATGGCCTTTGCTCTTCAAAGCTAGTCTGCAAGGCAGAGAGAGGTCGCCTCTTTGTAGGGGACGGCCCCGGCCGGTCGGTTTGATTCTTGATACTTGGGTCGAAATAAAGCTTTGCTTGACCTTCGCTTTGTATCAGTCTCACTCCTTTGATTACAGACCCAACACAACCACTAAAAATAATCCAAAGATGTGTTGCTAAAAAAAAAAAAAAAGAAAGAAAGAAAAAGAATTGAAATGTAATATTAAAAATATTTTATTGGGGCACCTAGGTGGCTCAGTGGGTTAAAGCCTCTGCCTTCAGCTCAGGTTGTGATCCCGGGGTCCTGGGATCGAGTCCTGCGGCCAGCTCTCTGCTGGGCAGGAAACCTGCTTTCCCACCCCCCATCCCCACCCCCACCTCTCTGCCTACTTGTGATCTCTGTCTGTCAAATAAATAAATAAAATCTTTAAAAAATATATTAAAAAATATTTTATTAAACCAAAGAAAAGGTTAAGGGAGAAGAAATAATGGATAGGACATACAGAAAATTAAAAGCAAGACTGTAAACCCAGTCCCAATGATATCAATAATTATATTCCCTATAAGTGGATTAAATACTGCAATTAAAAGAATAAGATGGTCAGAATGGATTAAAAAGAAGAGAGAGGGGCACCTGGGTGGCTCAGTGGGTTAAACCACTGCCTTCGGCTCAGGTCATGATCTCAGGGTCCTGGGATCGAGTCCCGCATCGGGCTCTCTGCTCGGCGGGGAGCCTGCTTCCTCCTCTCTCTCTCTTTGCCTGCCTCTCTGCCTACTTGTGATCTCTCTCTGTCGAATAAATAAATAAAATCTTTAAAAATAAATAAATAAAATTAAAAAAACAAAATAAAAAGAAGAGAGAGAGAGAGATGCCCATGTCTATGGGAGAATGACCTTTCAAATTAAACACAGTTCAAAGTAAAAGAAGGAGAAAAGATAGATCATGCAGGCAATAAGCATAAGGAAGTAGTTGTTATTATATCAAAATCATGCAAATTAGACTTCAGATAACATCACCAGAGATAAAGGAGGAGCATTTTATAATGATGAAAAGATTGATTCATCAATGAGATATAAAATTCTTAAGTATCTAGAAGCCTAATAATAGACCTTCAAAATATATGAATCAAAACTGACAGAACAAAGAGGAGAAAGCAACAAATGCACAATTTTTAACATACCTCTCTTAGTAATTAATGTAACAAGTGGATAAAACAAGTAGACAAAAATCAATAAGGATATAGAAGATAGCTTAATCAACTTGACTTATTTGAACACTCAACAACTACAGAATATGAATTCTTTCAAAGTGAATATGGAATGGTTGCCAAGATAGACTATATGCTAGCTCATAGAATAATTCCATGTAAATTTCAAAAGGTTGAAATCTTATAGGCTATATTCTCAGAACATAATGAAATTAGAGATGCCTGGGTGGTTCAGTCAGTTAAGCATCTGTCTTTGGCTCAGGTCATGATCTGGGGGTCCTGGGACTGAGTCCTGCATTGGGCTCCCTGTTCAGCAGAGGATCTGCTTCTCCCTCTGCCTGCTGTTTCCCCTGCTTGTGCCCTCTCTCACTCTCTGACAAATAAGTAAATATTTTTTTTTTAAAGAAAGAGAACATAATGAAATTAAATTAGAAATTAATTACAAAAAAATACCTAAAGAAACTCCAGATATTTGGAAATTAAACAACTCATTTTTCTATAAGCTGTGTGTCAGGAAACATCATAGAGGAAAGTAGAAAATATTTCAAACCGAATTACAATAACAAGTACGTCAGAAGTTATGGGAAAATGTTTTACTTTTTAAAAAATGCTTATGTCAGGGGTGCCTGGGTTGCTCAGTGGGTTAAGCCTCTGCCTTTGGCTCAGGTCATGATCTCAGGGTTGTGGGATCGAGCCCTGCATCAGGCTCTCTGCTTGGCAAGGAGCCTGCTTCCCCCTCACCTCTCTCTGCCTACTTGTGATCTCTATCTGTCAAATAAATAAATAAAATCCTAAAAAATAAATAAATAAAAATGCTTATGTCTGCAAATGGCGAATTCTCAAATCAATGACCTCAGTTTCTACCATAAGAAGCTAGAAAAAGAGGAGCAAATTAAAGTAAAAAAAGTACAAAGAAAAAAAATAAAGAGCAGAAATCAATAAAATGGAAAATATATAAACAACAGAGAATAATTAATAGCTTAAAGTTGGCTTTTTGAAAGAAATCATTAAACTGACCTAGAAAAAAGGAGAAAAAACACAAATTACTAAAATCAGGGATGAAAAAGGAGCTATCACCATATTAGATCCTACAGATGTTAGTGAACTGTCTGGGTTGATGGAAATACTCTGTATCATAATTACTATTTCATTATAAGAGTATGTACATTTGTTAAAACCAATTGAATTGTTTTTTTAAAAGATTTTATTTATTTATTTCACAGAGAGAGATCACAAGTAGGCAGAGAGGCAAGGCAGAGAGAGAGGAGGAAGCAGGCTCCCCGTGGAGCAGAGAGCCAGATGCGAGACTCGATCCCAAGACACTGGGATCATGACCCGAGCTGAAGGCAGAGGCTTTAACCCACTGAGCCACGCAGGCGCCCCAAAACCAATTGAATTGTGTACTTAATATCTATGCATTTCATTGTAAGTACATTTTACCTTAATTTTAAAAAGTTAAGTCAAATGTATCATGCTCTCAGTTGGCTTCTTTCTTTCCTTTTGTGTATGCTTTGGTGCAAACCAGCATTTTGGTAAGACTGAATTGATTCAGCCCGTTCTCTAACTTGGAAATGCAGTCTTTGGCCTATTCATTTTGTAGTTACTGTAATTGTATGTTCTTATTTCCTTTCTTCTTAGATTATATGCTCTTGAAGAATAGGACTGTCTCCTCTGTACACTATGTTCCAAGGACCTCATATGGTACCATGAACTTTGTGGGTGCTTGACAAAGATCTGGATTATTTCTCAACTCCCAGCTTTTGATTATAATTAAAGCAAGCAGAGCTAACCAAGATAGGATCAAATATCAGACATTTAAGAGGGTGAATTAGAGCATGCCTGCGAGTGTTTGTGTGAGTGATTGTGTGTATATAGCTCTGTTCCACAACAGATGAAGAACAATTTGGGTTCATTCCACATTAGTTATTTCTCTTCTCTTAGATACTGGGCATGATTAAGACTTAACATTTTTAATGAGTCTGGAAAATCATCTCAAGGATTTTACTTTGTTGTAAAAACATCTCTAATAAAGTTAAGGATTACTGTGCCTCACTTCCTTGTCAGAACCTTCATCTACAGACATGAAATCATGTAAAATGCATAGGAAAAAAAATTCCCTAATGTCAGGTAAATTGTTAAATGTGTATACTAGCATGCCCAAACTCCCACAGTAAATATTAATTACAAGAAAGTAAAAAAGACAACGTCAAACATGCATTGGTATCTTAAAACTAGGGAAGTGCATAAGCTTAACTTCTAAAGGTATGCCTTTGAGGGAGTAAAGAAGAATTAAGAGGGCAGGTGGGAGAAAGAAAGAAGTGAAGGACAAACTGGGGGTGAAGACATTTTTAAGGCATTAGAAGCTTGAGTTCATCAATTCAGGGGCCACATGCTCTTTTCTTTCATTCTCAACATTTATTGTTCATTGATTTTGAAGCTCCATGGTTATTGAGACATTCCCTACCCTTGGGACAGCCTGGGACTTATGCGGATTCAGTGCATAATATGTACAAAGTGCCTCATATTTCTCAACATTTGGCTACTTTCAGTCTTATTATGTTTGTTCACTTTATGGATCTTAGTACTCCTTCCCCTCCCCTGGTCACTCCCATTTAGATTTCAGACTTATGAAGAAATATGCCATGTCTTTTAATTTCATCTGTTATTTTGTATAGTACTTAACACCCTATAGGCAGCATAACATTACTGTCCTTAGACTCCAGCGAAAGGGCCTTTGCAATGTTTCAGAGGCATCACAAACACAAATAGAGATGTGTAGACTGTGTCACTCATGAGATGAGCTCCTCTGTGGCACAGCATGACCTGTGATCCTAAATCCCCTCTTGAGACAAAAGCATTCATCTCCTCACCCCTTGCTACATGTCCTCAACGCAAAAAATAACTGTGTCTGAGTGGTGATGATTATAGATTGTGCCACTGCCAATATTAGAAACAAACATTTTTGAGGGAAAGATTTGAGCAGTAGAAGCGCTTAGGTAAGAGAAAAAAAGCAAATTAATTAACTTGCCAATTTCTTCCTCTCAGTTAATATGAATACAATAGATTTTCACATAATGAATTATCATATTCCAATACTGCCTAGCATCCATTTTCTTACTTGCTTACAACTGAACATTATATCTGTGAAATACTGTATAATATTAAATGACTCATATTACTCTTACATTGATAAACATGTAGGTCTTACATAAATAAACATGTGTAGTAACTGATTATATAAGACGTTTGGATATAGATATTGATTTAAGAAATGATAAAAACTATTAAATGATAGTGACTTATATGGTGAAATTAAAATATTTTGTAATATTTAGCAATCATAATAATTTTTCATATATAGCTTTTTAAACAATGTTTGAATAAGATACAAAAAGTTCATGATTTGTTTCTGAATCTAAGTAATGCTTTAGAGATTTTATTTTAGTTGCGGTTGTTTCAGTAAAGTTTCTCCAAATTGAAATTAGTAACCATCAAACAAACAAAAACTTATATAGGAACTTCTCTGGTTCAAGAAAGGCCATCTAATTAGGAATGACTGAGAGTAGAAACTATGTGAAAAATCTTGATTATAACCACATAATTAGTGATTTTGCTAGAATGGAAACTAGAAAAGTAAATTTCATGGAATAAATATAATTAATGAATGTTTTGTTGCTAATCAGTTATCACTGACTCATCAACAGAATACCCAAGATGTGCAGTAGCAATTAAATACAGTTGTTTTGATATTTAGCTTTTGATCATATAAAAAACATAGTTTCATACATTTAAAAATTTTTGTTATGAAAGATAATTTGTCAAGGTAAGAGGACAGAACATATTTAATTTGAAAGCTTATTAATGTGAGTTAGACCTTTCCAGTATCTCTTCTGTTGGTATGTGAGTCTACATTTGTACTTACTCTGGGTCATGTATATGTTGGGGGAAATTTCACAAAGTTGTGTATGATGACTACAGTTTTGTTTATTGGTTGATACAAGATCTTCATGGGAAATAAACATTTTCTTCATGGTTAGAATTCATTTAAAAATGCTTTAATTTGCTGAAAATCTTTTTCTAGGAGATTCAAATGAAAGTTTCTGGTGATTTCTTATTTCCTGGAACAATTCCCATGTTTTAAAATAGCATTTGATAATGTATCAGTTGGCTTCCTTTCTCCTTTCTGAAAAGCTCAGATATTAAAGTCAGAATAAGGTGGGCATTGTGCAGTAGTTATTGTGTAGGGGAGCCAGAGCTGGGTGAGGAGGGCATTCACAGGGCAGGGCACCCTAAAGCAATGTTGGAGTGCAAGCTGGGTGAAGTGAGCACCCATGAGTATAGGGAAGCCTAGCCATGAGGTTTCAGAGCCTGAGCAGAATAAAGATGCTGTCTATATAGGGAAAAGATGGCCGCAATAACGGGACATGGATTACAAAATGAGGGGGGGTAATCAAAAAGATAAAGACATCAAGAAAAATGGGAGTCAGGATTTTCATTATCTGTTGGAAAGGGAGAAAACTGGAATGGACACTTTGGTGTTAGGTTGGGATTTGTTGTATCTGTGTGAACTCATGATTTCAATAAATATAATAATTTAAATAATAAAGAAATAGATACAGATGTGTGCTGTGTATGTATGATGGCCTTGCAGTAGCATCCCTTCTCCACCCCAGCAGCAATGAGCAAACTTTTCATCCAGGTTTCTAAATGTCATTTCCTACTAAAAAGTATCAGAGCTTTCTAGAGATGATTGATTCCAGGCCTCAGTTAAAACTTTTGGGACATCTTATTGAGCCAAAGAGTAAGTTTTCTAGGAATGAAGGAGCATGTCAAATGAATATAGGCACAGCAAAGAAAACCATCAACAAAATGAAAAGGCATCCTACTGAATGGGAGAAAATATTTGCAAATCATATATCTGATAAACAGCTAATAACCAAAATATGTAAAGAATTCATGCAACTCAATGGTAAAAAAAAAATCTGGCTTTAAAATGTGCAGAAGAGGGGCGCCTGGGTGGCTCAGTTAGTTAAGCCGCTGCCTTCGGCTCGGGTCATGATCTCGGAGTCCTGGGATCGAGCCCCGAGTCGGGCTCTCTGCTCAGCAGGGGGCCTGCTTCCTCCTCTCTCTCTGCCTGCCTCTCTGCCTGCTTGTGATCTCTGTCAAATAAATAAATAAAATCTTTAAAAAAAAATGTGCAGAAGATCTGAATATACATTTTTCCAAAGAAGACATACAGATGGCCAATTTATAATGTACCTGTACTTGTTGCTCAATGTCATTCATCATCAGGGAAATGCAAATCAAAACCACAATGAGATATCACCTCATACCTGTCAGAATGGCTATTATGAAAGAGACAAGAAATAACAAGTGTTGGTGAGAATATAGAGAATACGTAACTCTTATACAATGTTGGTGGGAATGTACGTTGGTGCAGCCACTATGGAAAATAGTATGAATTTTCTGCAAAAATATTAAAAATAGAGCTACCATATGATCCAGCAATTCCATTTCTGGGTATTTATCTGAAGAAAATGAAAACACTAACTTGAATTCACCCCAAGTTCATGGCAGCATTATTTATAATAATGAAGATATGGAAACAAGTGTCCATTTTTGGATGAATGGATAAAGAAAATACGATGTAGCCTGGTGCCCTTATGCTGCTCCTGCCTAGCTCTGCAGACAACCATAGCGCCATTGTCACCCGTGCTCTGACTGCTTCCTCATTCTGTCAAGCTGAACCTCTGGGAATGAGGTTTGAAGCTTTTGTTAAGAGGAGAAACAAAATGCTTCTGCCTCTTTTCAGGAACTGGAGGATAAAAAGAGTTATCAGAAGAATCAGAAGATGAAGGGTTGTAGTTAGAAGAGTTTCCCACATTGAAAACACTTGATCACAAAGAGCTGAAGATAAAGCAATGGTTTTAAAACAAACGGAAAGCAGCTGGTGAACCAATAAAGAAAGAGATAACACTACTTCACTTGCATAACTAAGGCTTATGAAATGCTATCTGATCCAGTGAAAAGATAAGCATTCCACAGTGTAGATCCTACTTTTGATAACTTGGTTCCTTCCAAAAGTAAAGCAAAGAACACTTTTCTTTGATGTATTTTCCCCAGTGTTTGAAAGGAATTCCAGATGGTCAAATAAAAAGAAAAAAGTCCCTAAACTTGGTATTATGAATTCATCATTAGAAGATATAGATCCATTTCATTCTTTCTGGTATAATTTTGATTCTTGGAGAGAATTTTATTATTTACATGAAGAAGAAAAAGAAAAAATAATATCGTGATGAGAGGAGATGGATTGAAAAACAAAGCAACAAAGACACAAAGGAAAAAAAAGAAATAAACAGGATAAGAACATTAGTTGATAATGCTGTGATCCAAGGATTAAAAAAAAAACTGAGGAAGAAGAAAAAGCCACAAAAGAAGCAGAAAAGAAAACCAAAGCAAAGCAAAATGGAAGGAGAGAGAAACTGAAGAAAAACAAGGACAAGCTGAACCAGAAGCTGTTTGATTAGCAGAAGAGAAAGAAGAGGAGGAAGTCAGACAATGAGCATTTTTGGCTAAGAAGGAAAAAGATATCCAGAAAAAAAAAAAAAAAGGCCATTTAAAGGAAAGGCAAAAACTTCAAAACTTGTCTAAGAGCTGGAATCACTTTCCTGACAATGAGGTAGAGCAGGTTAATGATGGAAGAAGTGGATACAATTTGTGATTGTCTTGAACTAGCAAGCTTACAGTGTTTGAATGAAACACACCATCTACTAAAGAAGTAGGAAAGGCTGCTCTGGAAAAACATAAGAAATAAATGAACAAGTTAGAAAAGAGAAGAGGAGCCTGAAGGTCACATGCAACAGCATTTAAGAATGTAGACAAAGCAACTGGTGAAGTGGAAACAGCAGTACAAATTGGTCAGAAGACTACCGATCTGCAATTACTAATTAACCTCTTTCCTGCTGGAACAAATTCAACATGGGAAGTTATGGCTACATCCTACTAAGGATGAACATACATCCTTCTTCTGGAGTCAAGAGAACCGCCAAAGATGTTATTGATAAAGTAAAGAGTCTTCAAAACCTTGATCCTCATCAATAAGATGATAAAAGAAAAAGGCGTTTGATAAATTTTAAAAAGAACATAGAGTGGTGCCTCAAGCAGACAACGCAACACCTTCAGAACCTAGTGGAAGGTCCACGCACAGATTTCACCCCTTGAACAACAGAAGAACAGATGCTTTTGGAACAAACTTTGAAAACATACCCAGTAAATACATCTGAGAGATGGGAGCACATAGCAAAAGCAGTGCCTGGTGGGCTAAAGAAGGACGGTATGAAACGATGTAAGGAAACTTTTGAGATGCTAAAAGCAAAGAAGCTGCTGAAATGCAATGCTGAACACAAGTAGAGCCAAAAAATGGCTTGTGACAATTTTTGTTTTGTGTGCATTTTTATAGTAAAACTGAAAATACTGTACAAAAAAAAAAAGAAAGAAAGAAAAAGAAATCGTGCTGTATATTTACAATGAACTATTATTCAGCCATAAGAAAATGAAGTCTTGGGGCCTGGTGGCTCAGTTGGTTAAGCAGCAGACTCTTGGTTTCCAGTCAGGTTGTGGTCTCAGGTGGCGAGATGGAACCCTGCCTCAGACTCTGCGCTCAGCCTGGAGTCTGCATAAGACTTTCTTTCCCTTTGCCCCTCCCCATCACTCTCTCTCTCTCTCTGTCTGTCTCTCTCACATAAGTAAATAAATCTTAAACAGAAAAGAATGCAGTCTTGCCATGTGGAACATGAATAGACTTTGAGGGCATTGTGCTAAGTGAAATAAGTCAGATAGAGAAATAGACAGGATCTCACTTAGGATCTTATTTATATGTAGAATCTAAAAAACTCCAAAAACAAATGAAAAACCAAGCTCACAGATACAGAGAAGAGATCAGTGGTTGTTAGAGGTGAGGGGTGGGGATAAGTGAAGTGGGTGACAGAGGTCAAGAGATACAAAAGGTACCAACTTCCAGTTATCAAATAAATAAATAATGGGGATGTAGTGTACAACATGGCGACCCAAGTTAATAACACTATATTTGAAAATTGTTAAGAGAGTAGATCTTAAAAGTTCTCGTCACATAAAATTTTTTTGGTAACACAAAATTTGGTAACACAAATTTGATATTCATATACATAATACATATCATGTATATGTTAATTAGACTTATGTATATGGATGGGTGTTAATTAAACTTATGTATATGAATATCAAATCATTATGTTGTATACCTGAAATTAACATATTGTTGCATGTTAATTATACCTCAATAAAAAAATAAATAAATAGAAAGTAATACAATAACAACAAAAGGACATGAGTTAGCTTGAAGGAGATCCCACTGATCAATTTGAGCCTCCAAGAGATATAATCTATTATCTTACAGATGGTAACCCACTGAATATAATAGGAAGTTATGAGTCCATTTAATATAAATTAATAAATTTACATTGTTTTAATGTGCTTCTACACAAAATATTTATTAATTATAAAGGGAAGAGTAGGTTTGCAGTGGAGAAGCTTGGCAGACACGACCTAAATTATATAGTTAAAGGTGACATTCTCCATAAAGGAACAAATCAAAAGCTGCACCACCTACGAATGCAATGAGAGGATGTCAGCATTGTTTCTGGAATATTCCTACCAAAGATGCCTAACCTGAATTTAATGAGGAGAAAATATCATCGGATGACTCTAAATTGAGAGGCATCCTATAAAATAGCTGGCCTGTCATTTTCAAATATGTCAAGGTCTTGAGTGTCAAGGTTAGAACTGTTCTATCCTAAAAGAGATTAGAAACGGGACCTGTCTTGATGCAATGTGTGATTGTGAACTGGATCTATGAACTACATTAATAGACAACTGGGGTCTGAGGATTAAATTGTAGTGCAGTGTCAGTGTTAACTTTATGATTGTGTTGGTTGTGTTGTGGACTGTAAGAGGATGCTCTTGTTTGTAGGAAAGATACACTAAAGCATTTAGAGGGTGATGGCGCATCGGGTTGGCAACTTGTTCTCAAATGGTCCAGGAAGAAAAGGCCTTTGAATTCTACTTGCAACTTTTCTATAAGTTTGACATTGTTCCAAGACCAAAAAATTGATGATAAAAATAAAAAATTAAAAATAATTCTCAAAATCACTAACTATAATTCTGAAAATGAATAGAAAAGAACAAATCAGTTTTGGCCAACTAACGTGAAGACACTTTAAGAGCAGTTTACATAAAACATCCCAGGCTGGACAAAATGCCACATAGCAAGGGGAGAAGCCTACATCCCGTGTGAGTACTGAGTACTCAAACTTGACGTCTGAAGTAGGCTAATGAGTGTAGAGTATATTTCTATATTATTAGAATAGAAAAAAGAATATATTTCTGTCTGCTAAGATAGAACATCACAAGTGTTTGGATTATAATTAGTTGATTGATTGATTCATCCTGACTCTTTGGTTTGCTAGCTATAAGACCTTGACATGTCACTGAATCTCTCTCTGTGCCTCAATTTCCTCGTAGATAAAATAAGGATAATTATAGGGCCTACTTCATAGGTGCCCAATGGGTGAACTTTATTTACTTTTTAAAAAATTTTATTTATTTATCAGAGAATGAGAGAGAGAGAGAGAGAGCATGAGCAGGGGAGGGGCAGAGGGGGAGAGGGAGAAGCAGGCTCCCCACTGAGCAGGGAGCCCAACACAGGATTTGATCCCAGGGCCCTGGGATCCTGACTTGAGCTGAAGGCAGAAGCTCAACCAACTGAGCCACCCAGGTGTCCCACAATGGGTTTAAATACACTTTAAATGAGTTAGTGTATGTACAGTACTTAGATTATTGCCTGGCACAAAAAAAGTGCTACCTGAAGGTATTAGCGGTCATTGTTATTAATTCATTCACCAACAGTACAATTTGCATTTTCCAGTGTTAATGATGGTAATGCCATGGTGTGTCTCCCTACTGGGTTTCGAGAGAAACTTTCCCTGCTATGGAATTTCCTGTACCATCCCCCCCAACCTCCCACACCCCCACCCAGCCTGTGTCCCTCCAGACCCTCCTCAAAGGCAGAGTGTCAATACTCACCATGGCCTTTTCATTCTGACCCTAGAACCACACTGGCCAAGCTGGGAGCACTTAGCCAGCATATCTAGAACATATCTTATATTTTCTGGCAAATGGTTCATTGTTTTCCTTCATGCCATTTTGCCTTTAGGATGTTTGCCTCTTTACCTCTTTTAGAATTAATCAAACTGTCTGGGACTATTGACCAAACCTACCTCCTCTGTGTCACACAGAGCTCCTCTGTTCACCTCAGTTCCATTTTGAAGTCAATGCATTTGAAACTGAAAGACTGCTACATTTTTGATGTTTTCTCTTTTCAATAACCATGCAACACTTAGGCCCCCAAAATTGATGATTATGAGATTATTGAACACTGACAGAGAAGGGCTTACATAATTTTTTTAGGATCATGTGCAACATTTTAAGCTTTAATTATTGTTATCAATCAATAGTTAGACTTTTGTTCTTGTTTGCATCTGTTTATGGGACTCATTTAGGCAACTCTCTTATGGTCTGTGAGTCATTTATTTATGCATTTTATTGCTGTGTCACCATGAAGAGCAGATGGCAGTAAATATATCCTGACTTGATTTAAGGACTTGAATCTCCCTGGCATTTATGGATTGCCACTTTTAATACTGCCATCCTCTTTAAAGTTGCTTGCTTGAGAGCACCTGAGACTAGATGGCAAAAACCTGCATGTCCTTTACCTCATCTAGTACATGTGCCTAAATGTGTACACCAGTGAATAGAATATGAATTTCAAAGTCAGTCACAGCTGTGTTTAACACTTGGCTCTTGAAGGAAGTAGCTCATAACAGCTGATGAGTTTGGGCAAATTTCTTCATTAAAGAATGGAGTAATTGACAGTTGACTCCCCAAAAGGCCACCAGAAAAACAAAACAAGACCCACTGGCCAAAAAAATCTAAGTGTATTGGATTTGCTGTAGTAAGGGTGGACATCATCTTGACAGTAATATCTCAGAAGGGAGAAGTCAGCGGAGGATAGTTATAGGATTTAGGTAGGCTGGATAGTATTCAAGGTAGAGAACTAGTTGAGGTGGGCAGAAATGATGAAATCACAACTTTGGATTCGGGGGTCTAGGGAGACAAGTATGCAGCTAATGTTGGAATTAACCTATTTTATTTGGTTCAGGGTCTTATTTTCCAAGGGCAAGGAGTTAGGTCATTTTTTTTTTTTTCGGTATTGTCTAACACTGGGTACATCCAGTTCCAGGACTATTTAACACAGGTTTAGGAAATTTGTTACTTTTAGTTCTTAGTGATCAAATTATGTCATCAGATTGTCCTATGAAATAGAATACTGTATATAAATGAGACTTGCACTGAGTAAGTGCTCATTAAAATCTTAGTTTCTTTTCTCTCCTAGCACAGCTGCTTCCAAACCTTCCACCTCTCTTTTTTATGTGGAGAACTCCTCTTCATATTAACACCATCTAAATCCGTGGTCTGCCATAGTAATAGTACTCAAAAAAGCTTATTAAATGAGTAAATAAAAATCAAAAGATTAGACTTGGAAAATCAAAGTATTTGCAGAATTTTAATAATAGCTTAAACCCATGAAATTGGATTTCTTCCAAGTATAATTAATTAATTTATTGTTGTACTGAATGCAAATTTCTCATTAACTCATTGAAGTTCTGGAAACTTGAAAACCTAAAGGAAAACACTAGATTTTTATTCCAAATATTTAAATTATTCAACTTTGTTGTCTCTCATGGGAAAACAAGTTATCCAAATTAGTTAAGAGTCATTATATAAGGATCTTCTAAGGATGCTGCTCCGACATCAGAATAAAGTGAGAGGTCTAAAGCTCAGGTTCTGCTTAACATTTTTTCCCCTTTGAACTTGTAGTCTTTGTTTTTGATCACCTTCATTAGAAAATGATTTCAGGTGCTTCTGAATTGCTTTGCATCTACTTTTACAGATAAAGTGCAATAAATCGTACAATTGTAAAGGTCTTACAACCCATACTGCTCTGTTTTCTGCTTTCTCTCTCTGTCTCCCTAACTCTGTCTCTCTCTCTCTCTCTCTCTCTTTCTCTCTCTCTCTCTCTCTCTCTCTCTCGCTCGCACACACACACACACACACACACACACACACACACACAGAGATTCCAAACATCAGCAGTTCCCAGACCATTAGAGCCTCTCAGAACTTTTAATGGTACAGATATCAGAATCCCTTTCTCTCCTCATTCGCTCCGAGAAGATTCGGACTCAGTCACGTCTGAGCTGAGCAGGTAGGAATCTGCTCTTTTGCAAAGCACCTCAGGAGATTCTGGTGATCAGCCAGGTTTGGGAACCACCCCCTGAGGTATATGGCCATCAGGGCACCCAGCTCCTGGGGGTTCGGGCGAGCCCTGCATCCTCTGGCAGCCATTCACACACATAGGGTGCAAGGGCTTGTTTTCCTTTCCTGCCACCATTCTAGCTTTACTGGAGTCCCCCAGGTTGCATCTGGTTCCGGGCATGCTTCATTAGCTGCAAGGTTAATACAACTGTGACTTTTGTTTCGTTTTGTTTTGTTTTGCAAGGGCCACCAAAAGGGCAAGATGAACAGGAAACGTAATTGAATACAGTAAAATTCTATTTTTCTTTTAAGCAACTGGAGTCCCCTTTATTCCTTCATGTGCACTAGGTGTAAGGAGTTGATGTGTCAGCTGATCACTGTTCTTGGAAACCTCACCAAGAAATGTCTGAGTTTCTATAGAATTTAAAGTCCAGACGGATCTGTTTGAGTTTGGAGGCAGATGCTAATTCTTAGGGCTATAGCAGGCCTCTCTCGCTCTTTCATGTGGCGTTGGATTAACAATAGCTACCGTTTATTGGCAGCTGCTATGTTTAGAGAACAAGTTCAGCACTTTTTCTACTTTGTTTCATTTAATCCTAATAGCAACACCAAAACCTGTTTTCCTCATATTACAGAAGAAACTGAGGCTGGGTTAAAATTAAATGATTTACTTGGGGTTAGATACTAGGTACACTGAACAGCCAGCCTGGAAACCCAGGTTTTTAGCTCCAAACCTGTACCCTGAAGGCATTACAGAATAGTGATTACAACTGTGGGCTTTGAGCCCTCCTGCCTGGCCTCAATCCCCCACTGTGTAACCCTGAGCAACTTGTAGAGCCCCTTTGTGCCTCAGGTTCCTCATCTGAAAATGGGGTTCTTAACCCAGTTAATAGATGGGCAAAAGATCTGGACAGATGGCAAATAAGCATATAAAATGCTCAACATCGTATTTTGTCATTAGGAAATTGCAAATGAAAACAACAATGACATACCACCACATACCTATTGAAATAGCTAAAATCCAGGGGCGCCTGGGTGGCTCAGTGGGTTAGGCCTCTGCCTTCAGCTTAGGTCATGATCTCAGGGTCCTGGGATGGAGCCCCCCATCGGTCTCTCTGCTCAGCGGGGAGCCTGCTTCCCCCCTCTCTCTCTGCCTGCCTCTCTGCCTGACTGTGATCTCTGTCTGTCAAATAAATAAATAAAATCTTTTAAAAAATTTTTTTTTTTTTTGCTTTGAAATTTAGAAACAAATTTTATTTAAGATCTGAAATACAATTCCTAAAATATCAACTTCTCCAGAAAACCGTGGCTACACAATAATGCATTGCCTCTATCATGTTAGAACGTGCATTAGACTCAAATACAAAAACCATGAAACAAATCACCATCCTTCAACAATTTGAGCAAAGATAGAATGCCTAAGGAACAACATAGATGGACTTGCAGAGGATGGGCTGTTTTACTTCAAGCACCATAAAAAAAAGAGCACAAATGCATGGGTTTTCAGGTATATACATTAAGTTGAACCTTTGGCACTAGGAATCAGGGCATTTTGTCACGTAGCATTAACACATATTAGAAAATTGTGTAGTGTCAAAGGGATAGAACCACCAGCTTTCAAGCAATGTTGTCAACTAGGCAATAAAATGTTCTACTGAATGTTTCTTCTTTGTCTAATTACTGCGTACACTGGTAGCAACTTTGAAATGAGAAAAGGAGCTTGTACTCCTTTCATTTTCTGTTTAGAACAAAACAGAAAACAAACTGAAACATAAGCCCTGTTATACATTAACAATTTTAAAGAACATCAATTATACAAGAAAAAGACTAAGAACAAAAAGAGTGTTTACAGATACCAGACGTAACAGTGAGTGGTCAGTAGACCCTCACAGGGCTTTGCGGTGGTACTCAGCCGAAGCCACTTTGTAATCACTGGCAGTAAACAGAGATGCAGCATTCTTTGCCAGATATTTTAGGAAATCATGCAAATAGCCCAACAATAATGCAAGGCTCTTCTCATCAAGGGGCGTATATGCCAACATTGCTCCAATTCTTACAAATAATCTCAGTAGGTGTGGGGCTCCATAAACCTGGGACATTGGTGCATCAGGGTGAGCCAAGAGGATTTCTGCATACTGGGGCCTCTCAAATTTGTAGAGCAGCTGAGTGCCCAACATCACATTGAAATATTCTTTTATTCCTGCCACAACTTCATTAACTGCGTATTCCTTGTTATCAACATTTCCCTGCGACTTTTTGCAATTTGCATACTCTTCCAGAATGGCATCTACATTTTTCTTAGCAGGGAGTTGAAAGAGCTGCTTCTGCCTGGTAACTAAGTCCCAGTCCTCAACAAGCCATGGTTTTAATTCTTCAGGAATCTTCACTTTAACTTCCATTCTATTCTTAAAGGCCTCCTCACTTTCAACAGTGGGATCGGCCCGGGCCCTTTTCTTCCGAGGTGGCTGGGGTGCTTCACTGGTACTGCCACCATCTCCATTTCCAGGAGTCTTCTGCTTGTTCTTTCTTGTCTTCCTCACAGATCCTGAAGGGGGGTTCTCTGCAGAGCGACCCCCCCATCGCCCTGGGAGAGCCGGTTCCAGATTCTTCTGCTGTGGACCAGCAGTCTTCTTTCCTGAGGAGGCCCCTCTCATCTTACTTCTCTGCATATTGCTTCTAGTTGGTTTTTTAAAGTTGTCTTCTTCTGCAGATTGTTGTCCACGAGTTTGAGAACCCTGCTTTCTGGAACTCATTCAACCCTGTTTTTATTCCAACCAATAATCCTCTTCCTTCTTTCCCTTCCAAGAACTCCTCGTGTTTTCCCAGATGGAACCTCCTAGATCTCCTGGAATGGTCTGGAAGGATGAGGCTGGGGACACAACCTGCACCATGAATCAAGGTTTGTGACTGCTTAATAAAGCCACGGAAAGAGCCTTTTTAAAAAATTTAAAAAAAAAAAGAAAGAACTAAAATCCAGAACACTGACAACCCCAAATACTGATGAGGATGTGGAGCAATAGGAACTCTCATTTATTACTCGTGGAAATGCAAAATGGTATAGCCACTTTGGAAGATAATTTGGTGGTTTGTTTGTTTATTTGTTTTAAAGATTTTTATTCATTTATTTGTCAGAGAGAGAGAGAGAGAGAGAGTGAGTGAGCACAAGCAGGGCAGTGGCAGGCAGAGGGAGAAGCAGGCTCCCTGAGGAGCAAGAAGCCCAATGTGGGCTCAACCCCAGGAAGCCCAGTTCATGACCTGAGCTGAAGGCAGCTCCTTAACCAACTGCGCCACCTTGGTGTCCCCAGTTTGGTGGTTTTTATAAAGTTATACATTCTTACCATACAATCTAGCAATGATACTCTTCAACATTTACTCGAACAAGTTGAAAACATGTCCGCACAAAATCTTGCACATTTACAACAGCTTTATTCTTCATTGCCAAAACTTGGATGCAACCAAGATGCTCAACTGGTAAATGGGTGAACAGGCATATCATTACGATGGAAGATTATTCAGCAATATGAAGAAATGAGCTATCAAACCACACAAGATGTGGAAGAACCTAACTGCATACTGCTGAGTGAAAGAAGCCATTATGAAAAGCCTGCACATTATATGATTTCAACCATAGCATATTCTGGAAAAGGCAAACTATGAAGAAAGTAAAAAAAGCAGTAATTGCCAATGTTCAGGGATAGAAGGGAGGGATCACTAGGTGGAACACAGGGGAATTTTAGGGCAGTAAAATTATTCTGTATGATATTGTAATGGTGGATATACATCATTACACGTTTATTAAAACCCATCAACCTGTACAACACAAAAGTCAACTCTAACATAAACTGTGGACTTTAATTAATAATAATGCATCAATATTGGCTCATCACTTATAAAAAAAAAAAGTACTACGTTAATGCAAGATGTAGATAATAGGGAAAACCGTGTGCATGGTGGGATGGAGAGAGGAGGGAAAATAGGGTATATGGGAACTCCCTAAACTTCCCACATAATTTTTCTGTGAACCTTGAGTTGCTCTAAAAAATAGTCTGTTAATTAATGAAGAATGTCTAAAAAAATACAGATATTTAAATAAAACCCTTAAAAAATGTCAGGTACTGAATAAATATTATTATCATTGTTGTTGTTGTTATTTTTATTACTAATCTGTATCACTTCCTTGGAAGTGATCCAGACATTTGTCTGAAAGCAGCCTGAAGTTTTGGTGGGAAATTTAGTGTGACCTTGGGCAGGTAACATAAACTCTCTGTACCTCCATTTCCTTCTCTATAAGGTGGGGATGAGAATTGTACATACTTCTTGGGTTGCTGTGAAAAATCAATGGGTCAATGAATATAAATTTTCAGAACAGTGCCAGGCATGTAAGTGGAGCTTACATAGCTACTTACATAGCTACTTTTACTGTGTTTCTATGTGACCTCCTAACCTTCCATACTCCATGGAACTCAGCTCAAACCCATCACCTAATTTTTGTTTTCTTTGCTTGCCCCCATTTTAGCACAAGAACTTATATTTGGTCTCAGTACAGGATGCGGCACATTGAGATGTTCAACATCTGCTGAACAAACTGGCAGAGCTGTAGACCTGAAACCTGGACACCTCACCTGCAAGGAGGCCTTCAGCGTTCTAAGTTGTGAGAACACTGAACATTATATGGGTCTTACATGCAGTCCGGATTTTGAGGAGTACATTTGCTTTCCTGGGGGACTCCCTCCTTTACTATCTAATGTGTCTTGGGCTCTTCTTGGGTTATTCTAACGTTTGGGCACTAGTTCTACAATATCTACTTCCTCTTCGGGTTTACAACTCCGACGGATGATATTATAATTAATTTCAGCCGTTTGATATCCCAGTGATGGTAGGTTCTTAGTCCTATGGTTGACTTTGAATTTGGGAGGTTTTGTTTCTGGTCTATCAAACTTCATCAAGTTTATATCTAACCTTCACAGTCTGATATGAATTCTAGATTTCAAATAACCTTTAATCTCTTAGGGGGCAGATTTACAAGTATTCCACCAAAGTTAGTTTCTTTGTCTAGAATGGTATACATATATATATATGTGTTTATGTGCACAGGCGCATGGTGTGTATATGTATGAAAGATATGTATTGTTTTATGTTCCTTATGAATTCTACAGATATTTAATTAAAATATATAGACACTGAATGTTCTCAAAACAGAGTCACTTTTTTATGAGTGCTTAAAAGATTGACGTGTTTAGGTCTAACTTTTCTGGGGAAAGAGTGAATGAAGACAGTTTTAACAACAGCAAAAGAATCTATTGCCTTGTATTTTTAAAGTATTTTTTTAAAGATTATTTATTTATTTATTTGACAGAGAGAGATCACAAGTAGACAGAGAGGCAGGCAGAGAGAGAGAGAGAGAGGGAAGCAGGCTCCCCGCTGAGCAGAGAGCCCGACGCGGGACTCGATCCCAGGACCCTGAGAACATGACCTGAGCCAAAGGCAGCGGCTTAACCCACTGAGCCACCCAGGCGCCCCTGCCTTGCATTTTTAGATATGATAATTATAATACCAATGCATAAAAATTAGAATCAAGTTATTTCAAACTAAAAAAAAAATCTGGGGAAAATGTACATACAAAATATGATATCTTTACTGATTATTCTAATAATAGGCTGAAAACACATGTATACTTTTTACAAATAAACTAAATAATAGTAATTCACTGGTTTTGACTTAATGCTCCTTGGAGTTCTTAAATATGAATCTTAATCTTTCAAGGTGGCCTAGAGGATGCATTTGGTTTATCAATGTTGATGGTGTGGAAAATTCTCAAAGGAAAGAACTCCGTCTCTCTGGATAGTTTATCAATAAGCCAGTGAATGCTTGACCCTTTTATTGAGCCAATCAATTGTGTTTGTTGATTATTCCAGCTTCACGGGGAAGCTGGAACCAAATGGCTCACGAGACAGTGTTATTAAAAGGCTTTTGTTCCTTAGAAGAGAGATACTTCACAAATATTAAAATTTTTTGGAATTCTCTCTGGAATACTAGAAGTTTGCCCTGAGTACATTGTACATAAAATAGATTCTGTAACATTGTGATAAGGGAAGGAGGACTCTGCAGGGCTAGGTAGGATGCATTTTCTAAAATGAGAAAATTAAGATCCTGGGTAGTCAAGTGACTTATATTTTTTTATTATTATTTTTAAAGATTGTATTTATTTATTTGACAGAGAGAGAGAGAGAGAGAGTGCACAAGCAGGGGAAGCAGAAGAGGGAAAGGGAGAAGCAGGCTCCCCGCTGAGCAGGGAGCCCAACGCAGGACTTGATCATGACCTGAGCTGAAGGCAGGCACATAACCCACTGAGCATCCCTCAAGTGAATTTTAGGTAGCCAACATGAAATTTGTCTTTCTGCTTGATTTAACTGCTCCCACTCTTAACACATCACTACACATATCTCTCACACTCTTGGAGTAAGCTTCACAACCTCTGGCCTTCTATTACCTCAGCCTGTAATGTACCCCACACCAGCTGATTCTTAGAAGAGGTAATTCCTTCAGGTGTCTACTTAGATCTCATTTCCTCTTCCTATTCCCTAAACTCTGCTTTTACTATCCTCACCCATTCTCCTTAATTCTGTATCATAAAAGGTCTGGGAACTGTGATGGTAAAACACAGTCCACTCCTCGAGCTTTCTGGGGCGTGTTGGGAAGTGGAGGGGCAGGAAGGCCCTTGGAAGGAACAGTCCTGCATTGGTTAAGTTTTGCCTCTGTCATGTGAATGATTGAGATTTCTGTTCCTGTTAAAAACAAAGCTATTTTCTTCTCTTCATCAAGATCTTGTGTAGCCTCATGGCTCCTGTGGTGGGTGAAATGCTGTATTAAATGGCATGCGGGATTCTCTGGGTCTAAGAATCTGCTTTTCTCTGGGTAAGCTATCTTTCTGTTCTTAGGCTCAGGTATCTTGTTCCTTCCATATTTCAAAATGTCTGTCCAAGCTAGCTCTAAGAATTGATGAGAAATACTAGAGAGGTTGAAGGGGCAACTGAATGATTGCCCTTTGTCAATTTATTTTCATCTTTAAGGCAAAACCATCACATGCATGCTAGTAAATGTGTAACAATCAACCATCTAGGAGTGAAGAAGGAAGCCTATATTTGCAATATTTGCTTGTTTCTGTGGTGGAAATTCTTCCACCATACTCACTTTTGAGCTACAAACATGCAGTAGCACACCACTCCATAGCACTTCCACGGGACAGAAAAAGTAGGTGCAAATAACTTCAAGAAGGCAGATAATAGTAAAGTAATAAAATACAAAAGTAAATAAATACTATACAGTAAAGCAGCAAAATAATTAGAATGTGATGAGTTTTGAGTATTTGTTTTTAATATAATTTATTTAATTCTAATTTAATGTAATGTTGAATAAGACCTTTCATTAGCAACTGACTTGCAAGATTCTGAAAATGTAACCATCAATTCTCATAAGCTGGGGTGAATCAGTTCAAACACATACTGAACACCATTTTCTCCCCTTAGCATGAAAGGTCTGTTCAGTTTGAGATTCAGCAAACATGAAACTTAAACTTCCTAATTCCCTGCAGGAAATTAACTTGTGTATAAAATTAGAGTTGTGAGTTAGGTACTAAAGGTATTGTAAATGGGGCATCTGGGTGGCTCAGTGGGTTAAAGCCTCTGCCTTCGGCTCAGGTCATAATCTCAGGGTCCTGGGATTGAGCCCCGAATCGGGCTCTCTGCTCAGCGGGGAGCCTGCTTCCCTCTCTCACTGCCTGCCTTTCTGCCTACTTGTGACCGCTGCCAAATAAATAAATAAAATCTTTAAAAAAAAATTATTGCAAGTAAGAAAGGTTAAGAAATGTTACACTGATATTTTCTCACTGTCAGATGATTTTCTTGTTGTTGTTCCAGTATGTTTTTCCCATGAAGGAAACACATACCAACTTAATAACATACAGAAATTTATATCTTTAGATTTAATGGCTTTCAGTGTTACTCAAATGTTGTCTGCTAACCCACAGTATTGTTATCGCCTGGCATCAGGTTGGAAATGAAGATTCTCAGGTATTATCCAAAACTCTTGAATCACAATCTGCATTTTGACAAGATCTACATGCTCAGTAAATTTTGAGAAACATTGGGTCGCCTCGGTGGCTCAGTTATTAACCATCTGCCTTCAGCTCAGGTCATGATCCCAGAGTCCTGGGATTAAGCCCTGCATAGGGCTTCCTGCTCAGCGGGAAGCCTGCTTCTCCCTCTCCCACTCTCCCTGCTTGTATTCCTTCTCTTGCTATCTCTCTCTGTCAAATAAATAAAATCTTAAAAACAAATTTTTTTTTTTTTTTGAGAAGCACTGACAGACTGAGTATCAGCTTGAAGTTAGACAAGTCTGGCTCTAGAACAACACTATCCAATAGAACTTTCTGTGAGGATGGAAATGTTCCATATCTGTGCTGCTCAAAACATTAGCTGTTAACCACATGGGGCTATTGAGTGCATGAAAAGTGGCTAGTGCCTGAAGAAGGTCCCCTTGAGTATTCAGCAAAGTATGAGATTAGCACATGTGTATGAGGAAATTATGTGTATGTACTAGATTGGCACATGTGTATGAGGAAATTATTCACATTGGGAAAGAACCATCCAAGAAGATTAAAGAGAATAATGCTTACCACCAGGAGAGCCAGGAATAGTTCTTGTTCCTATAAATCCAGTGTTCTATACAGTGAAGCAAATGTTAAGTGCTAAGCTAGTGTTACGGTTGGTGTTGGTGTTGAATCCTTATACTCTTAAGAAAGTTACTATTATTAACCTTCATTTATAGATGAAAACAGGAACAGAGAAGTTCGGGAACTTGCCCAAGATCACACAGCCAATAAGGAGTACAACTGAATCTCAAATTTGTTCTATTTGACTTCAAAACTCATATTTTCAACCATAATGATGACCCATTTCCAATAGATTATTTTTTTCTCCTCTGCTCTTCAGTACTGAGCTTGCTCCAAAACTGGATTTCAGTAGAAGTTGATTCCTCAAAAGGATTTGTGGTTGATAAGATAGATTGTCCTTCCATAAACCATTTTTGGAAAATGTCAGTGCTCCCTAGGAAGCGACTCACACATCATTTCCCATTTTCCCCTGCACTGATGCTAGCATAATTTCTTAAATGCTGGTAATATGTGGGAAGGTAATTGGAGCCTTGCCCTCTCTGCTAGGAACTAAAAGTATAAGACAATGAATTGGTGATCTGAGCCGCTGTCTGGCCTTCCTTCCATTACTTTGTTAATCATGGCACTGCTCTCTGCCCTGGGTTTAATGAGTTTATTTTTAATGTCCCCATATAAAATCATTTTCCCCATTCACAAACTGAAATGCTCCATAATTTGCAACTCTTCTCTGCCTTCCTACCCTGACTGAGCACTTGATTGCCTTTTTTCATGTCATCCTCTAACCTCTAGGCATAGCTATCTTGCCATGCCAGTCACCTCAGGGGTTCTGTATCTTCTCCAAGACCAAGTAGAAAGTCTTTATTTTTGGTTTATGTAACCCATGTGTCAGTTTTGGATCTTTTACCCACTGAAACCCAAATAGGATCACCTCAATCCAAGAAAATTCATGTTTCTTTCCACGATTTCTGTCTCTTCATCTTTTGCATGAATACTCCTACTTCTTGGCTCGGATTTTAGTAGATAGTGCCTTTGCAGGTATGATTCTGCTTCTTTGTAAGTTCTATAAACATTTAAGAACCTCCCTAGAATTTGGCCTTGAAATTAGCTGCCTTAAAGCTAATTTTGGGAAGATTTATATTGCATTAGTGCAAGTGACTTCAAATTGAACATTAGATATTCCTTTTTTGAAATGCCTTGTAGCTCTTCCCACATTACTGGCCTTTTACCCTACATGGTCTCCAACTGTGAATCGTATCTCTTCCCCTCTTACACTCCCTGTTTAGATGTTAAAATTTATTTCTTTCTTTGCTTTAGGAAGACCACTCTAGCGACTTTTTAAAACATTTACCATGGTACCTGCTGACATTCACACTCTTTGGTCTGTCAATTAGTAGCAATCTAAATATTGGCTCAAAAAATTACAGTAGCCTCCCTAAGAGGAATTCTGGTGACAGTTGTTAAGATAGTACATTTTTCACTTCCACTGACCTAATTTTTGCTAACATTTCCAGCCTCGTCTCCCCACTAGTGCACGTGCTATTTCTGTTATCAACATAGTATGTTTTTCCTCATTTCCATATTTTAAAAAGATGTCACTACTTCTTTTGCCTGGAACTCCTTTCCATCCTCCCATAAAAGGAAATATATATTTTAAAGGGAAAGTCTTGCCTCTATACAATATAAATTTTTTTAAATCAAAGATTTTATTTAACTCATTAATTAATGTGGGAAAAAGTAAGATGCTACAACAGGTTCAAAGGACAGTCCAGAGAGCAGAAACATATACAGGCCATACAGGCCATCAGGAGTATGAAGACAAATTTTCTTCAGAAATGCAAAACTGGTTTATTCCACATTGGGGGAGGAAAATCAACTGAAGCTTCATCAGGAAAAAATGCATTTGTACACCTCTGGACAAAATTAATTTGCACTGCTCTAAGTTGTCTACAAATTACAGAGCTATAAGTAGCTCAATGTCCATGAAGTGCACAAAGACGCCATAAAACCAGGTATCTTTGGAGGATGTGCTAGACACCACTTGGGTTTCATTAAAGATATCCAGTAAGATTTTTCATGCATTTCCAAGGAATTCACAATTTTCCCTTTTATTCTTTTATTTCCTCTACTATCTTCTGCTCTTTTCTTCCTCTCTTTCTTCCCATTTCTAATTCCCAGTGGTTGACTCATTTATTTCTAGATAGTCTCAACCTGTGTACTCAATCTACAGTTTGTGCAGAATCTGCATCATTAGCTTGCCAAACAGTGGTTTGTTTTTTTTCTTATTTCTTTCTTTCTTTCTCCTTTTGAACAGAATTGGGAAACCATTGTGTGCTTAGGTTTCTGGTTACTCTAATGTTGCATTCAGTTGGGTTTGGAGGCTTGAATTAACTTGAATGAGCTGTACATTCTCTTAATACATTTTTCCATATCTTAGACTTCAATTTCTTCTGTATGATGTTGGAAGGTTGAATATAGTTCAAATGTTATTCTCTTTAACAAAGAAGCAAAAGGGACCTTGAGGAATTCCATATTTGCTGTCATTTGTTGCATTTTTATGCATACATATTCTATAAATAGTGGTCCTCTGCTTTATATATTCATTTACTTGCTCTAAGAATAAGGCTTTGTTGCCTGTAACATTTATCATAATTCTCTGAATATTAAAGGAGTTAGTCTCTGGCATTTGGTTCACAGGCTAATACAACTCTTCAGCATTTATATTTTGTCATTTCTATATTTATGTCTTAAATGTGAACTGTTTGCAGAGCTGTAGTGCTCTGGTTTCTTTATGTTCTTCTTCACTTTCTTCCTTCTTGGGATGATACATAATAATACTGTTAGAATTGTATTGTAATAGTCAATACTTTATAAAGGTAAATTGTATTAAGGCTCCTGATAATTCATGCTATGTAATTCTTACTTGAATATATGTTACCAAGTGACTTAATTAGGTGGCCACAGAAGGGGCCTATTGATGCTGAGACAGTCAGTATTAATTTCAGAAAAGGATGGCCAATGATTAAACCAAATGGCACTTGAAGGACGGAGGTAAGTAGGATCTCATGCTGGTGTAGAGAGAAATTTTGTGATAACAAGATCATGTATGATGTAAACAAACTAAAGCTATCCAAACAGTGTCACAGTGATTCCTCAGTGACTTAAAAGCACAAATAAGGGTTACTATTCCACTGGATTTTCAATTCTGAATCTTGCCCAATGTTAAGAATAGAGAGAAAAATCTTTTTTTTTTTAAGATTTTACTTATTTATTTGACAGAGAGAGAGATCACAAGTAGGCAGAGAGGCAGGAAGAGAGAGAGGGAGAAGCAGGCTCCCTGCTGAGCAGAGAGCCTTACATGGGGCTCAATCCCAGGACCCTGAGATGGTGACCCGAGCCGAAGGCAGAGGCCCAACTCACTGAGCCACCCAGGCACCCCAACAGAGAGGAAAATCTTATGTTGTTCTCCTAGATGCTCTGGGTGCAGTTGGACAATCTTTGGTGTGGTCGAGACTATAAAAACTGCTGCTCACAAAACTGGGGATTGAGAATCTCTGGCCTGGATTGGAGAGGAAGGCTCTGCCTGCCGCAGGCACTGTAGTAGGTAGAAAGCCAGGCTGTGGCAGGTGGGGCCAACTTTAAGTGTGTTGTCATGCAATGGGCACCTTCATGGTCTCTGTCTATGGCTTCTCTTAAGAGACCTCTGCTATTTGTATGTCTTCTTTTTTTATTGTTCTTTGGAGAAATGTCTGTTCATGCTTTCTGCCCATTTCTTGGTGATTTTTTTTTTTTTTGAGTGTTGGTTTTGCTATGTTCTTTATAGATTTTGGATACTAGTCCTTTATCTGATAAAACATTTGCAAATATCTTCTCCTATTTCATATGTTGCCTTTTAGTTTTGTTGACTGTTTCCTTTGCTGTGCAAAAGCTTTTGATCTCGATGAAGTTCCAATAGTTCATCTTTGCTTTTGCTTCTCTTGCCTTTAGAGACATGTCTAGCAAGATGTTGCTGCAGCCGAGGTCAAAGAGGTTGCTGCCTGCATTCTTCTCTAGGACTTTGATGGATTCCTCTCTCATATTTATGTCTCTCATCCATTTTGAGTTTATTTTTCTGTATGGTGTAAGAAACAGGTCCAGTGTCAATCTTTTGCATGTGGCTGTCCAATTTTCCCAACACCATTTGTGGAAGAGATTTTTTTTTTCCATTGGATTTTCCTTTCTGCTTTGTCAAAGAATTGTTGACTATAGGGTCCCTATTCTTAGTTTTTTATTCTGTTCCATTGATCTATGTGTCTGTTTTTGTGCCAGTACCATACTGTCTCGATGATTGCAGTTGTGTAATACAGCTTAAGTCTGGAATTATGATACTTCTGGCTTTGGTTTTCTTTTTCAACATTACTTTGGCTATTTGGATCTTTTCTGGTTTCATACAAATTTTAGGATTGTTTGTTCCATCTCTATGAAAAATGCTCATGGTATTTTGATACAGATTGCATTGACTGTGTAGATTGCTTTGTGAAGCATAGACATTTTAACAATATTTGTTCTTCCAATCAGACATTTCTCCAAAGAAGACATACAAATGGCCAACAGGCACATGAAAACATGCTCAACATCACTTGGCATCAGGGAAATACAGATCAAATCATGAGGAAATACCACCTCACACCAGTCAGAATGCCTAAAATCAACAACTCAGGAAACAGCAGATGTTGGTGAGAATACAGAGAAAGGGGAACCCTCTTACACTGTTGGTGGGAATGCAAACTGGTGCAACCAATCTGGAAAACAGTATGGAGGTTCCTCAAAAAGCTAAAAATAGAGCTACCCTATGACCCAGCAATTGCACTACTATGTAATTATCCAAAGGCTACAAGCATGGTAATTTGAAGGGGCACATGCACCCCAATGTTTACAGCAGCAATGTCCACAACAGCCAAATTATGGAAAGAGCCCTGATGTCCATTGGCAGATGAATGGATAAAGAAGATGTGGGGGGAAAAAATACACACACACACACACACACAATGGAATATTACTCAACAATCAAAAAAGAATGGAATCTTGCCATTTGCAACATGAGTGGACTAGAGGATATTATGCTAAGTGAAATAAGAGAGAGACAAATACTGTATGATTTTACTCACATGTGGAATTTAAGAAAAAAAACAGAAGAACATAGAGGAGAAGAAGGAAAAATAAAATATGAAAATTGAGAGGGAAGCCAACCATAAGAGACCCTGAACTCTAGTAAATAAATAGGGTTGCTGGAGGAAGATGAGTCAGAGGAAGGATAACTGGGTGATGGGTATTAAGGAGGGCATTTGGTATAATGAGCCCTGGATGAATGACTAAATTCTACCACTGAAACTAATTAAAAAATAAAATAAAATATAGGAGAAATAAATACACCACCAGCACAGATGGGGATGATTAAAAAAAGAAAGAGAGAGACCTCTCTTATAGCTTCCTGGAAAGATTAGTGGGGAAGGGGAGATTTTTGCTTCAAAGAGAAACCCCTAGAATTCCTGGTTTTTCTTCTTTCTCTCCTTGTGCAGTGTCTCTCCCATCACAATCCTCTGAGCTACAGGCAGTTTAGCTGTATTAACCAGTTTTAGACAGTGAAAGGGAATGGCAGGACATAAAGTGTATAACCTAAAACAAACAAGCAAACAATGGTGTGCCAGGCATTGTTCTCATTGGTTTAATTATTGATTTGTTTACTCCTCATCATAACTAAGTAAGGCAGATAATATATGACATTTTACAGATATGTGGATTATATAAAATTACACACATGTTGTTCTATATAATTCAGTTACTTTGCCTTGCAAAGCAGTAATCCATTAAAAATAAGGCTCTTCTTATTTTACATGATAGCTAATCCCAAACTTTAGTGGGTTTAGGGGGATGTGAGGGAGGGGAGACCTTGTCTCTGATTAATAGAGTTAATTTCTGCCTTCTAGTCTGAAGTGTCCCCCTGACCCCACCCCTTTCTCTTTTAATTTCTGAGGGAATAAATGCCATGTGTGAAGGTCAGCGATGTCCTTCTGCAGCAGGCCATACCTAGAAATATTGATTTGGCATTTGATACCATGACTTAAATCACACTGAATCTTCCAACTTCCTATAATGCATGCTAAACATCTTGGTTTCCTTCTATATATGTTGATCTATTCATGATTTTCACCAGCAATATGGCAATGGTAACTGGTCTTCAGATGGCTGTGTGTCTTATATTTGATGAAAATATTTGGCTGATAGTGATAATAGGACTCTTTCAAAATAGTTTTATTTGAGCGTGGTGCTTGGGTGACTCAGTCAGTTGAGTGTCTAACTCTTGATCTCAGCTCAGGTCTTAATCTCCAGGTCTTGAGTTCAAGCCCTGTATTGAGCCTACTCAAGCCCTGCATGGAGCCTAATTAAAATAAATAAAATAATAGTATTGGGGTTATTTGAAACTGCATACAATAGAGTAATGAGGCCCAACTCTGTTTTCCATGATAACTAAGGATGTTTACTGTACCCCAAAGATTGTCTGAAGCTACCAGTGTTCCTTTAAGAATAATAATGGCTAACAGTTACGTAGTGCACTGTGCCAGGCCCTGTTCTAATTGCTGTATGTATATTACCAAATTTTAATCCTTATAGCTTGCATAACTTATGCAAGCAAAATTAGTTTGACTTGTTTCTTCCTTCTATCATTTTCTTGTAATTCCAAGTCTCGTGTGGATGCAGTAAGTAGTGAGACTTAATGTCACATGCTTACACTTGATTGCAAGGGAGGCTGTCAAGGCAGGCCCAGGTCTTTGCCTTGGGAGTTTAGACTCATTGTGAAGAAAGTGAACACGATATGAAAATGTGTTTAAAAGATTCTAAGACACCATAAATGTAAATAATTCCAGTACAGAGACACAGTAGGAAAATCAGGAATGTGGCATCATGCCAAGGGGAAAAGTATGTTTCAAATGCGACCAAGAGGTCCAGTACTGTGAAAAGTGAAAAATATTCATTGGCTCTAGTGATATGAGTTCACCAATGGCCTTAGTGAGAACCATTTCAGCAGAGGGCTGGGAGGGGAAAGAGATGGATTGGACTGAGGAGAAAATAGGATTTGAGGAAATGCAAATAGTAAGTTTAGGCAATTCTTTAAAGATCAACAGTGAAGAAGAGGAGAAATATAGGATAGCAGTTGATAGAGTGGGAAGTTGGATCAGGGATTTTTTTTTTTTTTTAATTCTAAGGTGAAGGATTCGGTAGAGAGAAGATGATGAAGATATAGGATAGAAAAGGTATAATCAGTAGTGGTAAGCTTCTGAGAAGGAGTCTGGGGTTGGTATTCAGAGCACACTACTATTTCAAAAGATGGAATAGATGAGAGAATAGTAGCAATTGTAAACAGGTCATTGTGGTAGAAAGTCAAAGAAAGTTCTTTAATTGACTTTGTCTTTTGGGAAGTGGAGCATAAAATTGAAACTGGGAGAATGAGGGTGTGTTGGTTGAAGAAAGAAGGTTTTAGCTGGTAAAGTGTAGCAAGCAAGAAGACTCAAGAAAATACCATGACTGCCAGGGAGTGCTGAGAGCTCTGGTCAGGGAGGAAATCTTTCAGGTATAGGTAGCAATGCCTCTCTGGTCTATTTCACAATTTCCTTAAGCATGGTTTAGCTGCCAAGATGCAGACACAAATAGAACAGATAGTGTATTTATCCAGGATTGGGTTTATGAAACAATAAAGGGTAAATGGGCAAGGAAGTCTTAAGATGTTGGTGAGAGAGTTACTGACAAACGACGTAATCTAAACTGAATGACGTGGGAAGTAAACATCATGGTGGTAATGGTGGTAGTGTTAACTAATAGGAACTTCAGTGACCTGAATGTCCCAAAGACACAGAAGGATGTTTGAGGTGGACAATGGTTGAATAATCAAACTGAAAAGATAGAAGTTTCGGGTCAAAAGTAGATGTGGTAAGCAGGTTCTAAGACAATTCACAATAACCCCTGCATCCACTCTTGTGCTTTCTCACTTCCTCACTCTGAGGGTCTCCGTGTTGTCAGCTTCCCCAGGGAGAGGCCCACCCAGCAAGGACTAAAGGATGCTTCTGGCCCACGGTTAGGAATTAAATCTTGCCCAAAACAAAGTGAGGGAGCTTAGGGGCAGATCCTCTGCTATTTAAACTGTCAGATGAAACTGCAGTCCCAGTCAATAGCTTGATTGAAGTCTCATGAGAAACCTAGTATGAAAGGCACCCAGCTAAGCTCCCTAGATTCCTGGCCCACATAAACTGTGAGCTAATAAATATTGGTTGTTTTAACCTACTAAATTGTAAGGTAATTTGTTATGTAGTAGTAAGTAACTAGGCAGGATTATCACAGTACTAATTAGATGTGAAGATCTTTTGTTTAAAGGAAAAATAAGATCTTTTTCATAAAAGTCATGTTAGAATTGGGTTAGAGTAACTTTTTATGGGTTCCAATACCAGTGATACTAAAGTAATCAACTGGAAAAGAAAATGCCAAAGGATCTTTTGAGAAGGCGGAAAACAGCTGAAAAACAGCTGAAATATCCCCTTAACTTAACTTGACCCATCTCCAAGGTCTCATGTTGGAAAATAATGCTGACAGTTCAGATATTTCCTCTAATGATTATACCTGCTCTGGATCATTCTCTTTTAGCTGCAAAATGAAATAAAAGTGAGTAAAAAAAAGTCTATATTTTAACACACAAAATAAAGTGTGTATTGTTTTTTTTTTTTTTTTTTTGCCAACCCTACTTAATCAGAATTTAGCTCCTTAAGGAATATTTGCCTTCTTCACTACTGTATCCCCAGAACCTAGAGTAATTCATGTACTTGTTTAAGTTTTTGTTCCTCTAGACTGTTCACAGAGTAAAGTCTAAACTCTTCAATATGACAACAAAACTTTTATTGATATGGCCTTTGGTTTTCCACCCTCCCACCTCTAGTTTGCTTGAATGACCACAGTGTAAAATCATTGTACTCATTGCTTTGTTTTCAGTTCTATCTTCGCTTTTGGTCCCTGAACATTTATTTACATTTGAATTGATAGCTACTCACTTAAAAGGATATATATAAAATTATTTGTTTTATCCAGTGTTGTTTTTTTTTATATATGTAGTAGGAGGGTTTTTAAATTTCTAATTTGAAATACTGCCCAAATCCAAAGTCTTACTACATCCATTTTCATCTCTTTCCATATTAAACATTTCTGTGTAATTGTCCTCCAAGTGAGATTCTTTTAAACCAGCAAAAGAGGGATTTTGTTTTGTTTTATCTGATCTAAAAGTTTGTTTTAATAAGCAAATTTAATCAATTTATATTTATTGTGATTACTGATATATTTGGTTATATTTCTGCTGCCTTTAATGTATTTTATGTCTACTGTATTTATTTTTTACACCTTTTTTTCCTCTTTAAGTGGCATATTTTAGTTTGATTATATTTTCTTTATTCCCATTCCCATTTCCCTTTGCTGATTTGAAAGTTGTAAATTTTTCTAACAAAGTCTAAAATTTAACAGATTCTTGCTATGTCTAAATTAGAACTTTAGAATACTTCAATTTCCAATACTCATTTCACTGTTGTCAAGTATTTCAGTGCCACCATGTTGTTAGGATTCTTCCAATTTATCTGTTATTGTCCTCAATATTTTTAGGAGTCAATATTTATTGAAGTTTAGTAACACTTTTTTTTTTTACAAGTTTCTCTGCTTACCATTGTATCTTGTGCTTCACTTCTCTCTTCAGCTCATTTTCTTTTCTGCCATAGTATATTTTTAATCATTTCTTTCAGCAAATGTCTATCAGTTTTATCCTGTCTGTATTTGAAAATGCCTTATTTTATCCTCCTTTAAAGTTAATAGTTCAGGTGGATATGAAAATAATTCAAATATATGGAAGAGTAGAAAGACTTTTACAGTAAACACCTATATCCTAACCACCTGGATTCTGTATTTGTTAACACTGTGCTGTGTTTGTTTTATCCTATATCTGTTTATTTATTTCTCCATCTTATTTTTTTTAAAGATTTTATTTATTTATTTATTTGCAGACAGAGATCATAAGCAGGCAGAGAGGCAGGCAGAGAGAGAGGAGGAAGCAGGCTCCCTGCTGAGCAGAGAGCCCGATGCGGGGCTCAATCCCAGGACCCTGAGATCATGACCTGAGCCGAAGGCAGTGGCTTAACCCACTGAGCCACCCAGGCGCCCCTCCATCTTATTTTTTGATGCATTTAAAAAAGTTGTAAGCATCCATGTACTTTACCCTTAAATGCTTAGATGGAATATTATTAGCTATTGTTCAATATGTGTTTAGAATTCCTTTTCTGAAATAAAATATACACAATGTATAAAACTCAAATGTATCATTTTGTGAGTTGTGACAAATACATGTACCTTAATAACCTATACTCTCATTAAGATATAGAATGGTGTCATTCTTTCTAGAAAGTTCCATCATACCCCTTCCCAGGTAATCTCCAGAAACCCCCTTAAAAGGAAATCTTCGTTCTGATTTCTTTTCACCATTCACCCACAAGACTGGGGAGAATTTCCATTTGATCTATGATACCAAGGCTTACTTTGCTCTTCATCAGATTACACCTGAGGAGGTTAAGTATAAGTTGTACAAAGTGAGTGAGATCTTCTTGTTGTTGTCTTTTTTTAAAGATTTTATTTATTTATTTGACAGAGAGAGAGCACAAGTAGGGGGAGCAGCAAGTAGATTTTTAAAAAAGATTTTATTTTGTTATTTGACAGAGAGAGAGAGAGCACAAGTAGGGGGAACAGCAGGTAGAGGGAGAGGGAGAGGGAGAAGCAGGCTCCCCACTGAGTAAGGAGCCCAATGCAGGGTTTGATCCCAGGACCCTGGGATCATGATCTGAGCCAAAGGCAGACACTTAACCTACTGAGCCACTCAGGCTCTCCAAAAAGTGAGAAAGACCTTTGTGGGAACAAAAGGAATCCCCCATCTGGTGATCCATGATGCCCACACTATCTGCTATTCTGATCCCCTCATCAAAGTGAATGAAACAATTCAGATTGATTTGGAGACTGGAAAGATTACCATTTTCACCATCTTTGACACTGGTAATCTGTGCATGGTGACCTGAGGTGCTAATCTGGAAAGAATTGGTATGATCACCAGTTGAAAGAGTTACCTTTGTTCTCTTGATGTGGTTCATGTGAAAGATGCCAATGGCAACAGCTTTGCCACCTGGCTCTCCAATATTTTGTTATTGGCAAACTCAAAAAGCCATGCATTTCTCTTCCCCATGGAAAGGGTATCCACCTCACCACTGCTGAAGAGAGAGATAAGAGACTGGTGGCCAGAGCAGTGGGTGATGTGATTGGAAGTCCTTAACTAAAGACAATACAGCATGATAACAACAACAACAACGAAAACCTGCTAGGCTATTTTCCAAAGTGGCTTTTATTATTTTACATTTCCACAACAACGTATGATGGCTCTACGTCCTTGCCAACATGTTGTGCTGTCAGTCTTTTTGATTTTAACCATTCCATTGGGTATATTTGGGAACTCGTCATGTATTCTGCTGTTTCTGACTCTCTTGTTCATGTTGAGATCTCTAATGGCAGTGTCATTTTCATTTCTTTGTAGCTAATGTATTTTTTCCTACAATAGTTTTTAAGATTATCTTTTCCTTTTATGTTCTGAAGTTTCACTGCAATATGTCTGATTTGTTTGTTTCCCCTTATGCCACTTTTTAAGTTTGAGAATTTAATTTTGGAAAACTCATTTTGGTATAATTTGTAATTATGTCTGTATGCTCACTTTTGGGGAGAATTTTTATCATTTGGACCTTGAGGTGTACTGTTTAGTACAGGTTTTCCTATGGGGGTAGTTTCGTATTGGTTTCTGATAGGGCTATGTGAGATTTCTATATAAAATTTCTTGGCACAGGGATGCCTGGGTGTCTCAGTCAGTTAAGCCGCTGCCTTCAGCTCAGGTCATGATCCCGGGGTCCTGGGATCAAGTCCCACATCAGGCTCCTTGTCCAGCAGGGAGTCTGCTTCTCTCTCTGCCTCTGCCTGCCACTCTGCCTGCTTGTGTTCTCTCTCTGACAAATAAATAAATAAAATCTTTAAAAAAAATTTCTTGGCACAGAGTTGTCACACTGTGAGGGAATCTGGGAAAATCCCACTCCAAATATGTGGGATGCTTTGTCTAGGGGTTTTGATTCCTGAAGGTCAGCTGTTTCTACCCATGTTCTGAGCAAGCTGAGAGCTAGGGGTGGTAGGTCCCAATTTTCCAAGCTCCTGATTTCACCAGAATTCCAGTTCCAGTTTCTGCACTATGCACAGAGCCTGTATCCTCAGTTTATACCATCACACAAATACTTAAAGTGCAGCCTGTAAGGTCCCTTTATTTTTAGGTTATAAGCCTCCCCATGCCCCTTAGAATCCCACTAATTGCTGTGGATTCCTTCTTATTTTTGACATGTGAAATTTTCCCCTTTTTGCTTTTGATCTTGGCAATATATTAAACATCATTTAAAAACATTTTTTCCAGGGCGCCTGGGTGGCTTAGTGGGTTAAGCTTCTACCTTTGGCTCGGGTCATAATCTTGGTCCTGGGATCAAGCCCCACGTTGGGCTTTCTGCATGGCCGGGAGCCTGCTTCCCCCTCTCTCTCTGCCTGCCTCTCTGCTTACTTGTGATCTCTGTCTGTCAAATAAAAAAAAAAATTTTCCCTGTCCTTTCTCTGTTTATTGTAGAAAGGCAGTACTCACCTCTCCTTAGCTCAATCTGCCATCTTGATTGTTAGTTTCTAGTTACCCTTTAAAGTCATTGTAACTGGGCTTCTTCTCCAGTATTCCATTGAAAATGTATCTACTAAGGTCTCAAATCACCAGTGAATCATTAGATCCAGTGGACATTTTCCAGTGTTTACAGCATATAGCATATGATGGTGTCCTTCATTTCTCCCACTTCAAAGACTTTCTCTCTCTGGGCTTCTAGAAAACTGCTTCTCAGAATTGTCCCTGCTTCCAAACTGCTCCTTCTCAGCCTCCTCTGAAGTCTGTAAATTGTTGATTTCCAATCTCTGGCTCTACCCAGATGTGTCTTTTGGGCTCTACACCTGTGTGTATCCACTGCCCACTCAATATTTCTTTGTTATGTCCCACAAACACCTCAACTTTTTCAAAACTGAATAAAATCTTCCCTAAATCTATTTAAAGAAATGAAGAAGAGTAGAGTGTTATTTCTATTGATCATGGTCTTCAAAGGAAATTTTTAAAAAATATTCATATTTATTTTTATTTTATATAAACATATATTTTTATCCCCAGGGGTACAGGTCTGTGAATCGCCAGGTTTACACACTTCACAGCACTCACCATAGCACATAACCTTCCCAATGTCCATAACCCCACCCCCCTTCTTCCAACCCCCGTCCCCCCAGCAAACCTCAGTTTGTTTTGTGAGATTAAGAGTCACTTATGGTTTGTGTCCCTCCCAATCCCATCTTGTTTCATTTATTCTTCTCCTACCTCCTTAACCCCCCAAGTTGCATCCCACTTCCTCATATCAGGGAGATCATATGATAGTTGTCTTTCTCCGATTGACTTATTTCGCTAAGCATGATACCCTCTAGTTCCATCCATGTCATCGCATATGGCAAGATTTCATTTCTTTTGATGGCTGCATAGTATTTCATTGTGTATATATACCATTCATCTGTTGATGGACATCTAGGTTCTTTCCATAGTTTGGCTATTGTAGACATTGCTGCTATAAACATTTGGGTGCACGTGCCCTTCAGATCACTACGTTTGTATCTTTAGGATAAATACCCAGTAGTGCAATTGCTGGGTCATAGGGTAGTTCTATTTTCAACATTTTGAGGAACCTCCATGCTGTTTTCCAGAGTGGTTGCACCAGCTTGCATTCCCACCAACAGTGTAGGAGGGTTCCCCTTTCTCCACATCCTCGCCAGCATCTGTCATTTCCTGACTTATTAATTTTAGCCATTCTGACTGGCGTGAGGTGATATCTCATTGTGGTTTTGATTTGTATTTCCCTGATGCCAAGTAAGGTGGAGCACTTTTTCATGTGTCTGTTGGCCATCTGGATGTCTTCTTTGCAGAAACGTCTGTTCATTTCTTCTGCCCATTTCCTGATTGGGTTATTTGTTCTTTGGGTGTTGAGTTTGCTAAGTTCTTTATAGATTTTGGACACTAGCCCTTTATCTGATATGTCGTTTGTAAATATCTTCTCCCATTCTGTCAGTTGTCTTTTGGTTTTGTTCACTGTTTCCTTTGCTGTGCAAAAGCCTTTGATCTTGATGAAATCCCAATAGTTCATTTTTGCCCTTGCTTCCATTGCCTTTGGTGATGTTCCTAGGAAGATGTTGTTGTGGCTGAGGTCGAAGAGGTTGCTGCCTGTGTTCTCCTCAAGGATTTTGATGGATTCCTTTCTGACATTGAGGGCCTTCATCCATTTTGAGTCTATTTTTGTGTGTGGTGTAAGGAAATGATCTAATTTCATTTTTCTGTATGTGGCTGTCCAATTTTCCCAGCACCATTTATTGAAGAGGCTGTCTTTTTTCCATTGGACATTCTTTCCTGCTTTGTCGAAGATTAGTTGACCATAGAGTTGAAGGTCTATTTCTGGGCTCTCTATACTGTTCCATTGATCTATGCGTCTGTTTTTGTGCCAGTACCATGCTGTCTTGATGATGACAGCTTTGTAATAGAGCTTGAAGTCCGGAATTGTGATGCCACCAACTTTGGCTTTCTTTTTCAATATTCCTTTGGCTATTCGAGGTCATTTCTGGTTCCATATAAATTTTAGGATTATTCGTTCCATTTCTTTGAAAAAAAATGGGTGGTATTTTGACAGGAATTGCATTAAATGTGTAGATTGCTTTAGGTAGCATAGAGATTTTCACAATATTTGTTTTCCAATCCAGGAGCATGGAACATTTTTCCATTTCTTTGTGTCTTCCGCAAATTCTTTCATGAGTACTTTATAGTTTTCTGAGTATAGATTCTTAGTCTCTTTGGTTAGGTTTATTCCTAGGTATCTTATAGTTTTGGGTGCAATTGTAAATGGGATTGACTCCTTAATTTCTCTTTCTTCTGTCTTGTTGTTGGTGTAGAGAAATGCAACTGATTTCTGTGCATTGATTTTATATCCTGACACTTTACTGAATTCCTGTACAAGTTCTAGCAGATTTGGAGTGGAGTCTTTTGGGTTTTCCACATATAGTATCATATCATCTGTGAAGAGTGATAGTTTGACTTCTTCTTTGCCGATTTGGATGCCTTTAATTTCCTTTTGTTGTCTGATTGCTGAGGCTAGGACTTCTAGTACTATGTTGAATAGCAGTGGTGATAATGGACATCCCTGCCGTGTTCCTGACCTTAGCGGAAAAGCTTTCAGTTTTTCTCCTTTGAGAATGATATTTGCGGTGGGTTTTTCATAGACGGCTTTGATAATATTGAGGTATGTGCCCTCTATCCCTACACTTTGAAGAGTTTTGATCAGGAAGGGATGCTGTACTTTGTCAAATGCTTTTTCAGCATCTATTGAGAGTATCATACGGTTCTTGTTCTTTCTTTTATTAATGTGTTGTATCACATTGATTGATTTGCGGATGTTGAACCAAACTTGCAGCCCGGGAATAAATCCCACTAGGTCGTGGTGAATAATCCTTTTAATGTACTGTTGAATCCTATTGGCTAGTATTTTGGTGAGAATTTTCACATCTGTGTTCATCAAAGATATTGGTCTGTAGTTCTCTTTTTTGATGGGATCCTTATCTGGCTTTGGGATCAAGGGGATGCTGGCCTCATAAAATGAGTTTGGAAGTTTTCCTTCCATTTCTATTTTTTGGAACAGTTTCAGGTGTATAGGAATTAGTTCTTCTTTAAATGTTTGGTAGAATTCCCCCGGGAAGCCGTCTGGCCCTGGGCTTTTGTTTGTTTGGAGATTTTTGATGACTGTTTCAATCTCCTTACTGGTTATGGGTCTGTTCAGGTTTCCTATTTCTTCCTGGTTCAGTTGTGGTAGTTTGTATGTCTCTAGGAATGCATCCATTTCTTCCAGATTATCAAATTTGTTTGCGCAGAGTTGCTCATAGTATGTTCTTATAATTGTTTGTATTTCTTTGGTGTTAGTTGTGATCTCTTCTCTTTCATTCATGATTTTATTTATTTGGGTCCTTTCTCTTTTCTTTTTGATAAGTCTGGCCAGGGGTTTATCAATCTTACTAATTCTTTCAAAGAACCAGCTCCTAGTTTCATTGATTTGCTCTATTGTTTTTTTGGTTTCTATTTCATTGATTTCTGCTCTGATCTTTATGATTTCTCTTCTCCTGCTGGGTTTAGGGTTTCTTTCTTGTTCTTTCTCCAGCTCCTTTAGGTGTAGGTTTAGGTTGTGTACCTGAGACCTTTCTTGTTTCTTGAGAAAGGCTTGTACCGCTATATATATTCCTCTCAGGACTGCCTTTGTTGTGTCCCACAGATTTTGAACCATTGTGTTTTCATTATTATTTGTTTCCATGAGTTTTTTCAATCTTCTTTAATTTCCTGGTTGACCCATTCATTCTTTAAAAGGCTGCTGTTTACTTTCCCTGTATTTGGGTTCTTTCCAAATTTCCTCTTGGGATTGAGTTCTAGCTTCAGAGCACTGTGGTCTGAAAATATGCAGGGAATGATCCCAATCTTTTGATACCAGTTGAGACCTGATTTAGGACCGAGGATGTGATCTATTCTGGAGAATGTTCCATGTGCACTAGAGAAGAATGTGTATTCTGTTGCTTTGGGATGAAACGTTCTGAATATATCTGTGATGTCCATCTGGTCCAGTGTGTCATTCAAGGCCTTTATTTCCTTGTTGATCTTTTGCTTGATCTGTCCATTTCAGTGAGGGAAGTGTTAAAGTCCCCTACTATTATTGTATTATTGTTGGTGCGTTTCTTTGATTTTGTTATTAATTGGTTTATATAGTTGGCTGCTCCCACGTTAGGGGCAGAGATATTTAAAATTGTTAGATCTTCTTGTTGGACAGACCCTTTGAGTATGATATAGTGTCCTTCCTCATCTCTTATTATAGTCTTTGGCTTAAAATCTAATTGCTCTGATATAAGGATTGCCACTCCTGCTTTCTTCTGATGTCCATTAGCATGGTAAATTATTTTCCATCCCCTCACTTTAAATCTGGAGGTGTCTTCAGGTTTAAAATGAGTTTCTTGTAGGCAACATATAGATGGGTTTTGTTTTTTTATCCATTCTGATACCCTATGTCTTTTGATTGGGGCATTTAGCCCATTAACATTCAGGGTAAGTATTGAGAGATATGAATTTAGTGCCATTGAATTGCCTACAAGGTGACTGTTACTGTATAATGTCTCTGTTTCTTTCTGTTCTACTAGTTTTAGGGTCTCTCTTTGCTTAGAGGACCCCTTTCAATATTTCCTGTAGAGCTGGTTTGGTGTTTGCAAATTCTTTCAGTTTTTGTTTGTCCTGAAGCTTTTGATCTCTCCTTCTATTTTCAGTGATAGTGTAGCTGGATATAATATTCTTGGCTGCATGTTTTTCTCATTTAGTACTCTGACTATATCATGCCAGCTCTTTCTGGCCTGCCAGGTCTCTGTGGATAAGTCTGCTGCCAATCTAATATTTTTCCATTGTATGTTACAGACTTCTTTTCCCGGACTTTTTTCAGGATTTTCTCTTTGTCACTAAGACTTGTAAATTTTATTATTAGGTGACGGGGTGTGGACCTATTCTTGTTGATTTTGAGGGGCATTTTCTGCACCTCCTGGATTTTGATGCTTGTTCCCTTTGCCATATTGGGGAAATTCTCTCCAATAATTCTCTCCAATATACCTTCTGTTCCCCTCTCTTTCTTCTTCTTCTGGAATCCCAATTATTCTAATGTTTTTTCATCTTATGGTATCACTTATCTCTCGAATGCTCCCCTCATGGTCCAGTAGCTGTTTGTTCCTCTTTTGCTCAGCTTCTTTATTCTCTGTCATTTGGTCTTCTAGATTGCTAATTCTTTCTTCTGCCTCATTTATCCTAGCAGTGAGAGCCTCCATTTTTTATTGCACCTCATTAATAGTTTTTTTTTATTTCAACTTGGTTAGATTTTAGTTCTTTTATTTCTCCAGAAAGGGCTTTTATATCTCCCGAGAGAGTTTCTCTAATATCTTCCATGCCTTTTTTGAGCCCGGCTAGAACTTGAGAATCGTCATTCTGAACTCTAGATCTGACATATTACCAATGTCTGTGTTGATTAGGTCCCTAGCCTTAGGTACTGCCTCTTGTTCTTTTTTTTTTTTTTTTTTGTAGTGAATTTTCCCGCCTTGTCATTTTGTCCAGATAAGAGTATATGAAGGAGGAAGTAAAATACTAAAAGGGTGGCAAAGCCCCCAGGAAAATATGCTTTAACCAAATCAGAAGAGATCCCAAATCATGAGGGGGGAGAAAGGGGATAAAAAGAGGTTCAGAAAGAAAAAAAAAAAGAAAGAAAGAAAAAAACAATTAAAAAAAGAAAACAAGGGGCACCTGGGTGGCTCAGTGGGTTAAAGCCTCTGCCTTCGGCTCAGGTCATGATCTCAGGGTCCTGGAATTGAGCCCCACATCGGGCTCTCTGCTCAGCGGGGAGCCTGCTTCCTCCTCTCTCTCTCTGCCTGCCTCTCTGCCTACTTGTGATCTCTGTCTGTTAAATAAATAAATAAAATATTTAAAAAAAAAAGAAAATGAATAAAGAAAAAATATAAAAAAGACAAGTATATATATATATATATATATATATATACTAGTTAAAAACATTAAAAAGGAGAAGGGTAAAAGTTAAAAAAATTTAGCAGAAGAAGAGAGAAAAAAAATTGAAAAAGAAAAAAAAATAAATTAACTGCAAGACTAAAGAATCATGGGGAGAAAGCCATGTGTTCTGTGCTTTGCTTTCTCCTCCTCTGGAATTCTGCTGTTCTCCTTGGTATTGAAACTGCACTCCTTGGTAGGTGAACTTGGTCCTGGCTGGATTTCTTGATCTTCTGGGGGAGGGGCTTGTTGTAGTGATTCTTAAGTGTCTTTGCCCCAGGTGGAATTGCACCACCCTTACCAGGGGCCAGGCTGAGTAATCAGCCCAGGTTTGCTTTCGGGAGCTTTTGTTCCCTGAGCACTTTCCATAGAGTTCCAGAGTTCGGGAATGAAAATGGCGGCCTCCCGGTCTCCGGCCTGGAGGAGCCAAGAGCCCGGGGCCCCACTCCTCAGTGCGCCCTCAGAGAACAGCGCCCATTTACTCCTATCTCCCTGGCCTCCAGCCGCACTTCGAGCTGACTGAGCCTGCGACCAGTTCAAGGTAACCCCGAGCTGAGAGCTCACTCCTTGGCTCTGTCTTTGTAGCTGGCTTCCCCATTCTAATACATGAAAGCTCTGCGACAGTCAACCACCCCCGATCCTTCTGTGACCCTGCGGGACCTGAGGCCACATTGGCCCTGCGTGGGCTTCATGCCAGTTTAGCCTCTGGAGCGATGTCCCTCAGCGGAACAGACTTTTAAAAGTCCTGACTTTGTGCTCCCATTTGCCGGGAGCTGACCCCTCCCCCTGCAGTCTATCTTCCCGTCGCTTTGGATTCACTTCTCCGCCAGTCCTACCTTTCAGAAAGTGATTGATTTTCTATTTCTAGAATTGCTGTTCTTCTTCTCTTCGATCTCCCATTGGATTTGTAGGTGTTTGCAATCTTAAGATAAGCTATCTAGCTGATCTCCTGCTACCTGGAGTAGTCTCAGCCTGCTACATCTCCACCATCTTGACTCCTCCAGGAAAAAGTTTATATGAATGTGGAAGAGTAGTGATTTGGAGATGGTAGTGAGGGGTTAGATGAATTCTCATTGCAGCTTCTGGCTTCTAGGAACACAGACCATACCAGATGAATAGCCTCCAAAGGAGGGAGATCAGTGGGATTTCAAGACCTTAGAGGAAGTTCAAGTGTCAGTTAAGAGGAGTTGGGAAAGTCTTCAGTGATGAGGTCAAGCTGAACTATAATTTATTGACAGAGAAAGAAAGATTTAGAGTGTGTAACTGAGAGAGGAAGGTAGCTAAAAGGAGAGAAATTGTAAAGAAGCAAAGCATTCACCAAGTGTTTATTGAGTTTCTTCAGCGTAAGTGCCAATCATTAGCATCTTTCCATCCTCAGAATCTCTCCCAGTGACTGGTATATACTAGTCTTTGAGCAAACGTTATAATAAAATGAGACTGTTGTAAATGGCTTTTAATTATTTTCCATGAGGGGGAGTGCAGTAACAGATCCTGTTTTCTGATGGTAAGAAGAAATGAGAAAGAAGGATATTAACTTTGGGCATTAGAAGGACATAACCCAATTCTACAGACTTGTATAAATGCCTATTGAGTTAGCCACAGTTGAGTGCAACACCCACATCTGTGCATCCTTTCCCCCGGTCACATAGATTATGGAGTATGATTCTCATTGTGGCAGATTCTCTCCCTTCTCCCAGCACTCCAGGGGTGAGGGGAAGTATCTATAATAAAGAACAGGTCCTTCCAGTGGGTATGGCCTTCACAACCTTCTTCCTGTAAGTTTATTAGAAAAGAATTTTTGTTAACAGAAATTAAATGTAACATAGTCATTGGGTTTTAGGAGCTGAAATTTCTTTTGCTGTAAATTCCCCCTGTTTTAAATATTTCACTCATGGTGGCAGAGCAGGTGAAGTTACCTGCTTCACATTCAATTTCTCCTAATGGTGCTAATTGTTTAATGATAAGGCATCCCTGCTTGGCCATTTTGGTTCCCAGAGCTTCCAGGACTCATAGGTGACTCTTCCATGTTTGAGGGGTCTGTAGGGGCCTACTTAGCCAGAGTGACTCCATCTCGATTAAACAGCCATTTTGTTGTTTATGCAGTAAACCTTAAACTGACCCTGCCCCCCCCACCAAGGGAACTTACTTAAAAGCAAGTCTGGGAAACCAGTAAAATATTGTCGACCAGTCCCTGATAACAGAGCCCAAATACAAGGACGGGTTAGGTCAGGTGGAGATAACAGAGCCCAGAATGCAAGGACGAGTCAGGCCAGGTGGAGACATCCAATCAGTAAAGCATACATACTATCTCCCTAACCACCAAAGAATGTAAATCCCGTCTTTTGGGTGCCAAACTAGGGTGCCAATTCTGACCAGAGTGATAGGCTAGTTCAAACAGCTACTATAGGGTAAATTGTAATTTAATTGGCCACCCATGTGTGACCTAGCATGACTGTGCAACTTTCTCTGTGTATTACAGTGTCATTGGCCAGGCTCAACCACATGGCCTTTACTCTATAAAAGCTAGTCTGTGAGGCTGGGGGTCGTCGCTTTCTCCATAAGAGATGGCCCTGGCCGGTCGGTTTGATTTTCGGTGCAGGTGTGAAATAAAGCTTGGCTTGACCTCCGCTTTGCAGCAGTCTCGCTCCTTTGATCACGGACCCCATCAGGGTCCTTGGCTTTCTGAAACATGTCACCTATACCTGACAGTCTTAATAAAAGGAAAAAAAATGTAATTTCTCTCTTTGCATTTTGTCATTTCCACCGCCCCCCCAATACGTGGCATTGTCTTCCTCTGCATTTGATAGAGTTTTTTTTTGTTGCTGTTGGGCATAGAGATTTTTCTGGTAACCTCTGGACTCCTTTCCCAGCCAGTCTGCACACTTCCATTGCCATGCTCTCTCTGTTGTAGTATCCATCACTATCCAGCCCCGGTGAACTCACTAATTACATCATGGCTCAATTACGCTGGTCAGAACAAAGACTGGCAAAGTTCACCTTTGTTTCAAGGAGCTCTCCATCTATTGTGTGATATGATATAATGATAATATGATATAATTGAGGGATAAACTAAATGCTGGAAAGTACAGGAGGAGAACCGCTGAGAACGGTAGGTGAGAGACATTGGAGTCAAAGTTTACAAGGTTTCATTTCAGACTCTGTATTCTCGGTAGAAGTTCTAGACAGTGGTAGCCAACTTTCTGCAAGGAGGGATAGAGGCAACTTAATTTTAATTCTGGTCACAGTTATTTAAAATTGTCCCTTTAAATGAGAAGTGGCTTTGCCTGTTATATAAAAATACTGGAACTCTCAACTGCTTTGCCAAGGCACATCGGTATAGTGTGAATCCTTTACAAATGTGTTACCAGATTTTGACAAATTTGTAAGAAGAAAGCTTCCTCCAACTGAGATTCTTACATTTCAGTAATGGATCTCAGAATTTGAAGCTGAGCAGATCCTGGAACTGAATGTAGAGTAGGGAACATAAGGTGTCAAGTAAGAGGTAAGAAGTAGAGTGTATTGTCAAACCTGCTCCTGAAAAGATGAGGTGTATTTACTGAGCACGTGCAACCTCGGCCTGTGAATTATCAAAGAGAACGTGGATGGGACAGAACACAACTCTCTTCCCACAGTCTGACAGTGCTGAGCGTGGGGCAAGAGAATGCTTTGCTTTCTCTTTGAGACATGCTTTCATAGACACTGTGTGACATGGTCACACTGAGTAGTAATGGTGGTTAAAGATTGCTGACTTTTTAGTGTTCTTTTAGGTCTTTTAATCTCTCCAAGTGTGCTACTAAAATTTATAGTATTTAAAACGGTGCCCCTCCCCATACAATGTAGTGCATGATGAGAATCACAGTAGTACTACATTTAAAAATTAAAATGGAAGAGATCTTGTTCTTTCTTCTTATCAGGTAAAAGGCTTTAACATCTCTCACCTCAAATGAATATCATCTGTTTCTTTTTTATCTGAGCCGCAGGACATGAAAGCTCATTAAAATCTGAGAAGTTTTATTAACTCTCTCTGACAGTTTTCCCCTATTCTCTTCTTTATCTTCCTTGCACAAGCAGGATTATGAGGTTGCTTGATGGGTTTTTAATATTGTCATGAAAAATCTCCCTTTGGGCATGTTTGTGCCTTAGATAACATAACCTTAAGAACCTTATTCAAATGAACTTATTCAAATGAAGTGGGCAGTCACCACCGAGCCAGCTCAGCACCAAATACATTTCAGATAAGCTCTTGCCAATCACCGTGTTACCTCATTTGTAATGGAACAAACGGCCACTAGACGGAGCTAGGGCTTAAGAAATCGCAGCTCTAAGCTGGGTGTCTTATATGATGGGCTATCTTATGGAAGAAGTGTTATCATTACCTCGATTTCAAATCCTACACAAACTTTACCTAACTGGGCTATTAGCCGACCCCTGTTTACTTTGTGGCCTCACACGATGATGTCTGCAATGGCCCAATTTATTTAGTCACTCAATCATGACGTCTTACCTTGGTATAGCACTTCACAGTTTAGAGCGCTGCCCCCCGCATCATTATGTTTGATCTTCACAGTAACGCTGAGGCTTTGCTGGGCAAGAATCAGTCCCTGTATTTTGAGACTAGTAAATGGAGACAGGCTGTCTGCAATACAAATAGGGTGAGTCGGGATGGTTAACCTGGACCGTTGATGTGGTGGGGTCTGTTTTTCCCTTGTAAACATTTTTGTGTCAACTATTCATCTAGTCTGGAACTGACCAGAAAACTGTCAGCTCATTCCTTTTGTGGGGCACCATTTCTGGCCACATCCACCAAGGACATACAGTAAAAAAGACAGGTAAAAAGAGTCATGTTCAGGTGGAAATGGCCCAACTAAATGAGCACAGGAAAGCGAGCCAACGTGAGGTCTTGCCCGGAAAACTTTGATGTATGTGATTCGTTATATCAGGGGCAGGTGTGGAGACCAGTACCTCATCCTTTTGGTGTAGACAGTCCTTCACGCCAAGGCTGGGGAGCTGCTGGCCCCATCCCTCCACCCCGAGCATTTGCCCTCAGAGGCAAGCCCACTGTTTTTGTTTTTGATTTTTAAGATTTTTATTTATTTATTTATTTAATTTATTGGACAGAGAAAGCAATCATAAGTAAGCAGAGAGGCAGGCAGGATCCTGGGATCATGACCCAAGCAGAAGGCAGAGGCTTTAACCCACTGAGCCGCCCCAGGAAGACTGACAGTCTTGACAGTATTCAGTTTTCCTATCTATGAACACCTCTCCATTTATTTATATCTTCTCTGATTTCTCTCATTAGAGTTTTGTAATTTTTCCTCATATGGATTTTTTTTTTAAAGATTTTACTTATTTATTTGACAGAGAGAAATCACAAGTAAGCAGAAAGGCAGGCAGGGAGAGAGGAGGAAGCAGGCTCCCTGCTGAGCAGAAAGCCCGATGTGGGGCTCGAACCCAGGACCTGGGATCATGACCTGAGCCGAAGGCAGCGGCTTAACCCACTGAGCCACCCAGGCGCCCCACCTCATATAGATTTTTAAAAAATATTTTTATTTATTTATTTGACAGAGATCACAAGTAGGCAGAGAGGCAGGCAGAGAGAGGAGGAAGCAGGCTCCCCGCTGAGCCGAGAGCCTGGTGCGGGGCTCTATCCTAGGATCCTGGGATCTTGACCCCAGCTGAAGGCAGAGGCTTTAACCCACCGAGCCACCCAGGTGCCCCAAGCCCACTGTTTTGTTGTTGTTGTTGTTTTAGATTTTTATTTATTTATTTGACAGAGAGAGAGAAATCACAAGTAGGCAGAGGCAGGCAGAGAGAGGGGAAGCAGGCTCACTGCTGAGCAGAGAGCCCGATGTGGGGCTCCATCCCAGGACCCTGAGATCATGACCTGAACTGAAGGCAGAGGCTTAACCCACTGAACCACCCAGGCGCCCCAAGCCCACTGTTTTGATGTCTGTCAGTTTGCTTCTATTAACAGGTTGCGCTTGGGCTAAAAAAAAGTTATGCATATGTACATATATTTTCTTGCCCTTTTGTGAAAGTAGATGCTGGATAAGGGTGGCAATCAGGTCAGTCACTCAGCAAATTTATCAAACGTCCAGAGCCTGCATTTGTGCCTTTGGTTATCTTAGCAACTCAAGACCGTTCTTCGGGAACTCGGTCAGGTGGTCACTCTGCACGGCTGATCTCTTAAAATTCAACTTTTTTTAACTACTGGTGGAACACTGGCAACTTTCACAGATGAGGCTAACAAACCCTAAGGAGAGGCGGGAAGGTGTTCCAAGAGGCTCCGAGCTCCCAGAGGCTCCGGCCTGAAAGAGAGTGAAGGAAGAGAGTTATAGGATCATGTCCCCCCAGGACTCGTGGTGACCTTGTTTGAAGTGAATCCACCAAGGACAGGGCTCAGAACGCCTTCCTCTCCACTAGCCCAAGGCGCATCCCGAACCCATCGCGGGGCTGTGCCCAGAGGGTGGCGCTGCTAACCCAGCCTCGGCCCACCGTCGCCAGCAGCTTCCAGGCCGCTGCGGAAGCCCCCCGCTAGCTTCCCGCAGGCCGGCGCGGGGGTGGGGGGCTCAGCGCCCGGTAGGGGGCGCCCCGTCCCAGGCGCCGCGGCTCCCTCCGCCCACCCGGAAGCGGCTGCGGCGAGGCGAGCCCCGCGCGAGTGCTCTGCGAGGCTGGCCGCAGGGAGGGAGGCGCGAAGAGGGCGCGAGGGTGGCTGCCGGAGGGAGCCGCCGCCCCTGGCCGCCCGGGTCCCCGCGGGGCGCATGGGGCGCTTGGAGCTGGGATCGCGCGAGGTCCCGGCGCCCAGCTTCCTGCTGCCGTGAGAAGCCGCGTCGGGACGCCCCCAGGACTCCAAACTGCCGGGAGGATGACCATGGCCGGGGGCAGGAGAGGACTGGTGGCCCCGCAGAACACGTTTCTGGAGAACATTGTCCGGCGGTCCAGTGGTAAGAGGTGCATTCGGATTTCGGTTACCCAGGCTTTTTATCCGTGCCTCGATTGCCGCCGCCTCCCGCCGCTCGGCGCCAGCAGATGCAGTAGGACCCGGAGCTTTGCTGGGAGCCGCGGCGCGGGCGCCCCGGGCTGCCTCCCGGAGGCTGGGCTAGGTGCGTAGGGTGGGGCGAGGTCTGTGGGCCCCCGTCCCAAGAGGAGAGCTCTGCTGGGGACGCCTTTAGGGCTCTTCTCGCTTCTTCTCTGTTTCCTCTCCAGAGAGCGTGATAGCTGATGGGCAAAGTATTGGGAAAAGTGATGGGAAGCCGGACGCGGCAGGAGCGGCAGCGCGCCCCGCATCGGCATTGCCCACCCCTCCGCCGAGGCTCATCGGGCTCTGGCTGCACCCCGGGCACCGCCTCTCCCCAGGGAGAGCCAGCAGCAGAGAAGGCCACTCGGGTCTGCGCCCCCGAGGGATGGGGGCGGCAGTTGCTTCCACCTTCCATCGGGCAGCGGAAAAGTCTGAGGTGTGGGGACGCGGGGATATAGGGACGAGCTGCAGGTTACCCGGTTCCACCTCTTCACCCACCCACCCTCTTGGAGGTTAAGTTGAGGCTCCCGAAGGGCAGAGTTTCCTGGACTTATATGGGAAATGGAGCGCATAGGTGCAGAGCTGGCCAAACGATCACAGGAGCAAACCTGCCGTATAGTTCCTCTCTTCCAAACCTCAGCGGTGTTTTATGCCTATAAATCTTGCTCAGCTCTCCATTCCCAAGCTCACCAAGTGTGTCAGTCTATCCCTTACCCAGTAAACCAGTGCTCCCCGCTCCTCTCTTTCTCTGTGGCATTAAGAGGGACCGTGTCGTGAAGCGCTAGACTGTGAGAGTTCTAGCAGCAGGGATGGAAAAAGAAATATTTCTGATACCTTTAGGACCCACAGCAAAGCATCCTGGCTAACGCGCTTGGCAGAGCAGTTAGGAGGTGGCATCTGGAAGGTGCGGTGCACACCCTTTCGTCAAAGGGCTGGATGGAAAGGGGCCAAGAGCGGAGATATCTTCACGGGCTCTGGGACTCCTCTCCTTCCAGATGCAGATGATACGAAGAGTTGACTGAGGAAATAGGTTTTAAAAATGCGGAAATATCGCAGCTTTAGAGCTTTAAGGAGGAGCTTGTGTTAAAATCATGGGCTTCTATTTGGATTTAGTTAGGGATTCAGGGGAAGAGCGTGAAAAGTGACTTATGCCTCCAAGAAATACTCTTTAATTAAAAAGTGTTGTAAGGTTAGCTTGCAACAAAAAACTTGTCAACTATGATAACATATTATTGTGGATTATTTAAATATTTTAGAAATGATCCTTTATTGTGTGCCTCTGAAGAATAAGAGTATTGAAGAATTTCTGGTTGGTCACCTTTCCCTTCAATGTCTTGTCCACTCAAACTTAGTGAGGTGGCTTTTAGAACAAGGTCACAGCTATGACCTGGGGATTCGAGGGGATGATAATTACTACACAAAGGGTCAAATGAACTCTTTTGTCATAAAAAAGCTAGAGGTGTTCATGCATTTTTAAAAATGAAATCACTGAGAGTTAACCTGCTGTGGTTATTGACCTGTTAGGGGCTATGGAGACAGTCTTGCAGATTTGGGGATCCCAGTGTGCCTGACACCCAACTTTCTCATAAATATCAATGATGGTTCCATTTTTGGGGGGGAGTATGGTGTGAAGAGGCTGTGTTCTTTAAGGTATAGGGGAAAGCTTATGTTTAATGTGCATCATATAATGTTTTTGAGTGGAGAGAGAGGTAAAAATCTTATATGAAACAGTCATAAGGTTCATTGGGCTTGTAGGAGGACCTTAAGAATGGTGGAACCAGGGGCACCTGGGTGATTCAGTCCGAGGAGTGTCTCACTCTTGGTTTTAGCTCAGGTCATGATCTCAGGGTCCTGGGATCAACGTCTGTGGTGGGCTCCCCACTCAGTGGGGAGTCTGCTTAAGGATTCTCCCTCCCTCTGCCCCTTCCCTGCTTGCACTTTCTGTCTCTCTTTCTAAAATAAATACATAAATCTTAAAAAGCAAAAAGAATGGTGAAATACCACACAAACATAAAATGAATCTTGGAGCTGAGACGGCAGAATACTCTAGTTGATTTTCTTAGAACCACTTCTCTCTAAGCATATATAGAATGTCAATAGACTAAGTAGCTGGGAATATTTTTAGTGTTGCCATTTTAATTTCAGCACCAATTCCAACAGCTTGACTTCAGTTAGCCACCCAACCAAAGGACATCAACAACACAAACAAAACATCCTAGGAGATCTGGATGAACTTTTTAAATTATCTATTATTTCAGAAGAAAATATTCTGGTCGTGACACGTGGGATATAAGCTTTTAGTGATCCTTTTCATCACATTTCCAAAACACAAATAGAAGAAAAATATGTGGACTCATGGAACTATCACAATATCTCCATGCATTATTTTATTTTACTGTGATGGAAAAAGGTCTATTTAAAAATATTGATTGTCTCCTCCCCAAATCCACTAGCCTTTTTTTGGACATTACAGTATTGAAATAGCAGTTTACCTTTAAATAGCAATACTTTTTGGATCATCTTTATTAAGCATTTTCTCCCAGTGGTCTTATTGCAGTATTTTTATTCATCTTTTACAGATCAGAAAACAGCCCTAGGAATAGTAAATGACTTATTCAAAGTGGGAGGCACACAGTGCCTGATGCAGGAGGTCTTTGGAGGCTATCATTCATCATTGTTTTTCCAGCCATAAGATTTAGCATGTGTAACTACTGTTATCCTTAAAAAGCAACAAAATAAAACAACTACTCTCATTATATGTTTATGGATAATAAAACTGGCTTTGTCTTGGGCTATTTGAATATTTGGTGTCTGGAATATTATAACCTGTAGGGTTTGCTGCTATGTTGTCTGCCTCTCCTTCCCCATCTTTGTATACATGAAGAAAGTGAAGCAAGCACATTTCCTCAAATACTTAAGGGCAGAGCTGATGAGACCCAAAGTCCCTTGACCCCAATGTCATGTTCCTCATAGTACATTCTGCAACGACCTCCTTGTATTACCATTATGTTCTCTAGAGAAGCTTAATTTCCCAGTGGAGATTGAATAAAAATGTTATAACAACAAGAACACACCCATTTTGGCTAACATCCGCACTGCCACATCCAAACAGAGTAACAGGGCAAAGGAGAAGCTAATTCTTTTAAGGGCAGCAGTTTCACCTTTGTCCATGGGTTAACTGAAGTCATCTGCAGGGTAACAGGCCCTTACTGATTCAAGCACCTGTTATAAAGTATTAAATAACTTGGATCCTCATATGCAAGCAGAAGAGGAGCAGTGTCTCCATTTTAGAATTTTAAGACCTGAGAATCTTGGGACACCTGGGTGGCTCGGTCAGTTAGGAGTCTGCTTTCACCTTAGGTCATGATCCCAAGGTCCTGAGATTGGGTCCTGCATCAGCTCCCTGCTCAGTGGAGAGCCTGCTTCTCCCTCTCCTGCTTCCCTTGCTTGTGCTCTCTTACTCTCTTTCTCTCAAATAAACAAATAAAAATCTTAAAAAAAAAAAAAGAATCCTTAAGTAATTTATCTCTAGTTAGTAAAAGGCAGAGTTAGAAAATGCAGTTAGAGGCCCGTCAGGGACTAGGCAGCAGCTGTGACAGGTTTGTTCATTTGAAAAGGACTTATTGAGCCCATTTCTTGAACACTGGGGATATAGTGGGAATCCAGAAACCCTCCTTACCCCTTAGAATTCTACATTCTAATGAAACTTGGTCCAAGCACCTTTCCACAGTGTTTCTGGTTGGAGCTCTTATTTAGGCCTGACATTGTGTTTAAAAAAAAATTTTTTTAAGGTGTTTAATTGTCCTTGATGGGACTAAAATCTAGTTTAACTTTTTGTGAAGACCATTCGGAGGAGAGATTTAGTAATTATCTGTGGTTTGGATAGTTGCAAGTGGTTAGCAGGAATAAGTGACTATGCCCCAGATTTTTCTTATGGTCATGTCGGTGATCATTTCAAATCCTCCTTTTGACTTTCTAACCAGCCTGTTTCTCTTTATATTCATGATTGGAAAGTGTTTTTCCAGAATATATATATATATATATTTTTAAAGATTTTATTTATTTATTTGACAGACCTAGATCACAAGTAGGCAGAGAGGCAGGCAGAGAGAGAGGAGGAAGCAGGCTCCCCGCGGAGCAGAGAGCCCAATGTGGGGCCCGATCCCAGGACCCTGAGACCATGACCCGAGCCGAAGGCAGAGGCTTCAACCCACTGAGCCACCCAGGCGCCCCTCCAGAATATTTTTTGATGGTTGCTTAAATCCAGGCACTTACTCTCTTATGAAGGCTGGCAGACTTTAGTGCCAGAAAACTACAAAAATATTACCCTAAATGGTCCCATCCTAGGCAGAACATATGTTTTAATGTTCGGAAACCTGTATCAAACAATTGTAGGTGCCAGTAAGAATCCATGCACATTAGCAGGAGTGAAACATAGCACATTCTGGTACAGATTTCTGTACATGTATAATTTACAGATTGCTAAATCAGCTGTGTTTTTGTATAGTGTTAAGTTGGTTCAGGTTGTTGATATAATTAGTATACAAACAGGATGAAAGCCGCGGGTAATGTTGTGTCTCCTAGATATGTTGAGCCACGATAATATTTATAAAACAGAAAACTGGTTAAAATCCATTGTTGCTCTGAAAGGGGACTAGGTGGTAATCTGGATTATTACCAGCTCAGTGGAGCCTGTTTTTTTTCATGTAATGTGTTCTAAGATAACCTTCAGCCAAGGTTCTGCTCTCTTGCTCTGAAAGCGTCAAAGAGTTAATTCTGGTGATTGATATCAGCTCGAAGATGGGGAGGATAAAGGCTTCTGAGTTAACGTGAGGCAATAACATTTCCATACTCCGTGGTATTTATGAAATCCTTCTATTTTGATAATCGATCATAAAAGAAGAAAAGCATTTGAGGAGCATTGTGGACGATTTGGATCTTTGCCTTTGTTCTGACACCAGCTCTTCATTTATGATTGGGCCTCATTTGACAGTGGTTTCTCCAGCATTATGGTGAAGTTCCTCAGTTTTCCCCCCGTCCCCACCCCCGCCTCCATCCTTTATTTTTGGTTAGTTAATGGCTTGTATGCAAACCCTTAAAGAATACTTGTTATTTTTTTGAAGGAACAACTTTTGTGAAGTGAGTGTCTACTTTGTATGTTTAGGATATTTGGGCCATGTTATTGTTTTGGGTTTTGTTTTGTTTTGTTTCTTTAAGTGGCCGCACCTGTAACTGCTGAGAAAGAGAAATAGAATCATAGAATCTTAGGTCTGAAAGGACATTGTTTACTATTCGTTTTCCAGTGTTCCAATGTCTCCAGAACCTCCCTCTCAGGTTATCCAGCCCATGCTTGAATAGCTTCAGGGATGGGACACTCAACTTTCTTACAAGGATTGTTCTGCTTTTAAGTAACTGTAATTGTGAACAGGTGTCTCTTGTCTTGCTTTGCCTTCCCTCCCCTCCCCTTCTTTTTTCTCCTCCCTCCCCCCTCTTCTTCCTCCTCCTTTTTCCTTTCTTATTGTTATTCTTTGGTCTCACCCAAATCTGTCCTTTTACAGCTCTGCTCTGTTTGAGGTATGCCTCATAGAACAAAACTGACCTAGTTCACTCCTTTCTTCCACCCAAAAACCAGTTTGTTTGTTTTTTTTGGTGGTAGTTATTTGGTAATAGTTGTCCTACCTTGATTCTTCTCCCCCCCCTTTTTTAACCTTTTTTTTTTAAATTTTATTTTTTATAAACATATGATGTATTTTTATCCCCAGGGGTACAGGTCTGTGAATCGCCAGGTTCACACACCTCACAGCATTTTTTTAACCTTTTTGATTGTATATACCACAACAGAAAAGAACATAAAATAATTTTGTACAGCTCAACACATTTGTATAAAGTAAATACTGTGCTGTTGCCATCTATGCCAAGAAATAGAATCCTGCCAGCTCTCCAGAAGCCCCTGGAACCCTTCCTAATCCCAGCTCTCTTACCCCCCAAAGGGAGCCATCTTTTGATTTTATGCTGATCACTTTCTTGCTTTTCCTTTTAGCTTTACCACCTTGTTTCATATTTCTGAATACCCATAGTTAATTTCTTATCCATTGCTGAGGGTTTTATGCATGGGGCCACAGAGCGTGTGTTCTCTGGTCAGCTGGAGATTTGCCCATGTTGTTACAGGTGCTGTTAGTTCATTTTCGCTGTGATGTCATAGTTTATTTACCCCTTCTGCTCTTGATGGACATACATTGGTTCACAAACTGGCCCCTGGACACGGAGGGCAAGGATATACCGAAGAAAGAGGCAGAGCACTTCAGATGGGTAGCTGGCAGGTTTAGTCAACAAGGGAACTTCCTTTAGAAGCTTGTCTTGGGCTGCTGAAAGTCAAGTAGATCTCCACACCCACTGCCAGAATCTGAAAAGTTTATATACAGGCCTTAACTGGGGTCAGCCATATATACAGCCCACATGGTATCTACCCCTTACTGTCTCAGGGCTACATGCTTGGAATGGTTCCCCCTGTGGGAGCTGTGAGCAGAACATACATTTCCAGGGCAGGGGAAAGGGTGAGGTGCCTCTGATTGCCTGGATCCATATGGCAGGTCAACCAGTGGTCACGTCATCTCCATGACTTCCTCCAGCAACTTGTGAGTTGTTTCGAGTCTTATGCTATTCGTGCTGCTGCAGACATTCTTGGACATGTCTTTCCGGACACGTGGGCACAGGTTTCTCTTGTGTAGATACTGGATATGTATGGTTTACTGTGGTAGAAGCTGCCCGCCAGTTGTTTGAAGGATCTGTATCAACTTACCGTCCCACTCTCGGCAAAGGGAGAGCTCGCATCACTCCACCTCCTTGCCAAAACTTGGCATTTTTATCTTTTTCTCTTTGGTAGGGACATTGGCCAAAGAGTCTAGTAACTCATAAAACAGGGTCATTTAGAGTTATGTTAATAGTGAGCACATGAACAAAATGAAATGAAAACGAAACTTGCTCTTGTCCTTGGGGAGGCATCAGCATCTAGTGTGTGTTGAAATGTTCTCACAGTCTGAACTCCCTCACACACGCTGGTGAATGACCTGAAAGTCTAGCACAGTTAGAATTGTGTGCGAAGGGTACGTGCAGGGGTGCGTGCGTGCAGACATGTGTGTGGATGTGTGTATTTAGGAACCCCATTTTCTTAAACTGAGGATCACTAAACCCCAGGGATGGAGATTGTGGGAGCATCAGAGCTGGAAGTGAGAAGGAAATAGGAAGTGAATGAGTTAGGTTTATTTTAGCGAAAGATGGAAAATGACTGATGGAAAGAAGGGCAGAGATGAAGGAGGAATGAAAAATCAAAGACAAAGTAAAATGAAAAATAAAGGCTTGCTCATGGGTTCAGCTTCACAAACATGGTGGACCTCCTTTGTGTCTCATACTGAGCTAGAGGCTGAGCATACCAAAATGAGGAGGACTTGTGATATTGGGGTTCGTTGAGGGATTTATGATAAAGACCAATATGCCCTATAAACCTGGAAAGATTTAAGAAATGTTACGTCAGCTGAACACACACTACACTTTTTCCCCTTATAAATGCCTTACCCCCAAATTATTCTTAGATTTTTACAGCCATTTCTTTTTCTGCGAGATGGAATGTGGGATGACTAGATCACTGAAGTCAGTTTAAAGAAGATTACAGAATGTGTGAATCTTTGTTTCGGTGGGTGGAAGTTCTCCTAAAAAAATCTTGTTCTCTGGGATAGCTCATTGCTCTGACTTCTTTGGCGTGCTCTCTTGGTTTGTTCACCCATTGTGAGTTTTCAGTTGTTGACTTTAAAAATAAAACAGTTATTTTACCAGCAGAAGTGGGTTGATTCAGGAATAGCAGAGAATTGCAATTTGGGACAAGCAGGCTATGGCAGAAATGACAGGATAGTCCAACAGAGGAGAGGAACGTTGTTTGATGGAGAAGGAGGAGGAAGTTGGAAGGGGTTGTTTCAAACAAACATTCATGGGAGGAAGGCAGAAATTCAGGGTGATGAGGTTTCTCATTGGCTGAGTTGCTGAGATGGTCAGTTCTTACAGGAGACACAGTGTACTTTGTTCCCTGTTGGGCCTGTAGCTGATGATGATTCTTTCCTGTTGAGGATTCTTCTGTTGGGGGTCTGTCTGTAATGGACAGTTTTCTTTTGTTTCTTCTCAGCATTACTGGTATCAAATTGACTAGAGTTCTATCATGACAGTTGTGCTCTGAGCCTCTTCTTGGATCACTGTCCTGCCCATTTTCTCTTTGCCTCCCTGGAGTCATTCACTCTTCTTCTCCAACCTGCTCTGTGTCTGTGAGGCTGACTTGTACGGATTATGTCCATAGGCTCCCCTGCTTTCTGGCTTCTGGCTGGCTTCAGCTTGTGGGGCGTACCACCATGAGACGGGAGGGAGATTTTATTTACTCTGTTCTATTTATTCTTCCAGTTTCCTCCCTCCATTGTAGACTAGCTGTTTTGCCTTGATTAACAGTTACATATCCAGCTCGCTCTCTTTGGGTTTGGGGAGGTTTGAATGTCTTACTAACCCTGGGGGTGCTCCGTGTCCCTGAAGTTTCCTCAGAGGTGTTCTGGGGGGGCAGGCAGCAGCCAGCTGGTACCCCCTCTTAAGATCTGATTATGCGCGTGTCTTCCCTATTCTAGGTTCTGGGACATCAACTGGGTAGCTGCAAACCTGCCCTGCTGGGAGCATTTCCCTCAGAAATCGGCAAATAGTATATATCATTTGCTGCTGCCGGCACTTCATACTTGCCTTTGTAAATAGTTGTGTCATTAAACACTCTTCTAGCTAACTAATTGAGTGTGCCATTTCCCTGCCGGGACTGATGGACAGAACCAGTCACTTGTTCTCTGGATCAAGTACTTTCTCAACCTTCTGTCCAGACCACTGTAATTCAAGGGGTTGAACTTGGTCAGGGGGGATGTGTGTATTCAGGTACTTCTTTCAGCTTCACAAAAAACACCTGTGTTCTGCCTGCTGAAGACAGCGCGTCCTTGCTTTTCCGATTGGCAAGTTGGTCATCTGGAGGCTGGAGAGCTGCTTTCACTTTCCTCCTCCATCTTTCCTCACTGTCATGATCTCAGAAGTCACGGAAGACCATAAGTAAACTGAGAGTTTACCAGAGATGTCGGAAAGCAGGAACGGCTAGTTAGGAGCACTATTAGATTAGAGTTATTGGTTACAGTTGTGACCTTGGATAGATGGCCTTTCTCACATGTGTGCCTGGCCGAGTACCTGAGGTTTGCATGTTTTGCCTACTCTGACCTTCAGGGTGACTCTTGTCCTGTGGGTGCTTCTGTTATTGCCACTCTACCCTTGCAGATGCTGAGGTTTAAAGACACTAAGTCAATGGCCCTCAGTTAATTTCTAATAGTAGAATCCCTGGGACTCGTTAAGAACACAGATTCTCAGGCCCTTATCCCGGGTGCATCAGAATCTCTGGGCGAGGGCCCAGTGCCTGTGTTTTCCTGAGCCTTCCACGCAGCTCTGAAGGCTGTCGCAGGCAGAGAACCACTGCTTTGAGACCCACCCCAGGCAGTTTTTTACTCGAGAGCCACAGGGTTGGCTGCTCGGTGAGTGGATGGAGGAGGGTGCCTGTTGGAGGGTGAGTGACTGAACTTTCACTCATTGAAATAGCCTTTCGGTTACTGTTCCAGTTTTTCTCACATGCCCTTCCTGCCTCATGTGGCAGTTAGTGTTTCAGGGTGTGAAATCTCTCCAGGGACCTGCGGGGCCCTGTTAGCCCCCTATGTGGCCAGATTCCTCTGGAATTTTGAAATTGTGGTTTCCTGTGCTGCACGTTTACTCCCCATCTACTTTTCATCTCTCGGAAACAGAGTTCATGCCTTCTCTTTGTTGTTGTGTATATTCCTTTCAGTTTTCAAGCTGTCATTCCAGAGCAAGGAGATACGCGGCGTGATCCATCAGCCGTTTTGAAGTGGTAACTAATACCTTCTGAAGACCAAGGATTCCCTCAACTCTAGTCCTTCTCCCTCTGTCAGATGAAATGACACCTGACGTTTTTCCTGCCTGGCGAGCACGGCCAGGGATTGTGCTCTGGCCGGACTTTCAGAGTGTGGCATTTTTCTCTGTTGTTCTTTTTTTTTTTTTTTTTTTTTTTTTGACAGAGAGAGCAAGAGACACAAACAGGCAGAGCAGCAGAAGGAGAGGGAGAAGCAGGCTCCCCACTGAGCAGGGAGCCCAATGTGGGGCTCGATCCCAGGACCCTGGGATCATGACTTGAGCCGAAGACAGTTGCTTAACCAACTGAGTTACCCAGGCACCCCTCTCTGTTGTTCTTGACAATGACAGAACTAAAACAATTTAGTGATGACTTTGATGTTCTTTATTTAAGAGAAAAGCAATGCATGGACTGGGGGAGTGCCCTGCCTCACAAGTGGCAGAGGCTCTTCTGGAGGGATTTGAGGGCAAGAGCAGTTTTTAAAGAAGAGGCAATGTGGAAACAGGGCAGCATGATGGCTTAGGAGGTCAGGGGGTTTCCTCACGAGACTAAAAGGTCTTCTTTTCTAAGTAAGGTAGGCGAACTACAGCTGAGTTGGACGATTGGGATTGGTGTTGTGAGGTGTCCTTGATAGTGAGGTGTAAGTGGGCTAACTTAAGTTTACATTTGTGACATGGGCTGGGCGACTGGTGCGGCCACCATTTTGTGGGTCCCAGCATATGAATTAGCTATCTCTCTCCCCAACTTCCCAATCCCTGCTTTCCTGTTGTCTCTAGTTATGCCTTCTCTTTGAATTTTCTGGTTTTCTTCTTTTTCTCTATCTCCCTCTGGCTCTTGGTCTCTGTCTCTCTCCTCAATCTCTCCTGCATGCTCTTCCAGTGGGCTTATGTTCTCTGCTCACTCACTCTCTAGGTCTTGCTGTAGGTATCTTGCTCTTCGGTGCCCATTCTCCAGCTGTGACTCACACTCTTGTACTCCCTGTTGGCTGTCTTCCATCTCCCCCACCCCCCCACCAGTACTCCCTGTCCTTCTATTCCCTCTTTCTCTCCTCTCTCCTTCTGTCTTTCTGCTCATCTCACCCTACTGCTACTTGCCACAGATTATCTCTGTTTTCTGTCTCTGTTGCTCTCTGCATTTTGTCTCTATCCCTGAGTGTCTGTTTTGATCTCTGCCACCTTCACCACTGTCTGTCATCTTGCTCCATCTTATTCCTGTCTCTCTTTGACTGTAGTCTCTGCCTCCATCTCTCCATCTCTGCCTTTGTCTGTCTGCCTCTTTTGGTCCAGTCCTTTCCTCACCTGCCTCAATAGATGCTCTTCTGCATATCCATCTGAGTGCCTTGCTTCTCTCCCAACACCTCCTTTCTCCATTTACTGACTAGCACGTACGGGATCAACTGTACAGACCTCTTGGCCTTATTGTCTTGGTTTTTGTTCTGAGAGAATCTAATTGGCCCAGCCCTGCCTATGGGTTGGTTGGGCAGTTGTCCCCTCCTGGTCTCATGTGCTGTGACTGGGACCTGGGTGGGCAATGGGGAGGGTAGGGAGTTATGTGATGTGTAGACTGAGGTAGGTACAGCTGGGCAGGGGAGGTCAGCAGAGCTTTCAGACACACAGCTATGTCCCCTGTACTCCTTCTGTGTCTGGGACAATGTAGATACTCCAGTATTTGTCGTATTAAACTGAGCTGCTCTGAGATTCCTTCCATTCACCTTGGTACTATACTTTAGCTTCACTGAGCTGTTTACCAAGAAAGTTCTAAAGATTTTATTTATTCATTTGTCAGGGAGAGAGAGAGAGAGAGAGCACAAGCAGGGGGAGTAGCCGGCAGGGGGAGAAACAGGCTCCCTGCTGAGCAAAGAGCCTCATGTGGGACTCGATCCCAGTACCCTGGGATCATGACTTGAGCTGAAGGCAGACGCTTAACAGTCTGAGCCAGCCAGGTGTCCCACCAAGAAAGTTTTAAAATAACACAGGAGGCAAATGTAAAACTAATTTAAAAAATAATTTTCTAACACTATTTAATATTCTATACTGCTTACTTTGAGTCACTTTTTTTTTTTTAGTTCTGGGAATCAAATTTTTACATGTTCTTCAATGATGGTCAATGAGTTTTGTTAAAAATGCCTATAATATGTATAGATATGCATTAAAAATTATCTTGACTATAAAAATGAGAATAAAACACCTACTTGATTAATCTGTTTCACCATTTGTTAGCAACTGAGGACACCACCAAAATATTTCTTCCCAGTAATTCAACATATCACTGACCGCTTATTTCTTATGTAAACTATCATTGAATCATAAAAAATCTACACTTTTAACACAATTTCATGGGGTTTTGTTCCCTTCCATCCTGTTTATAAAACTGATTCATCTGTTTTTATTGTTTTAAAATCCTTTAATTTGAGTGAAGGTAGAGGTCATGTTTCTGAAACCATGTACTTAGAGGTAACTACCCAGTAAACAGAGTTTTGAGTTTGCTCTTGAAACTGAAGCCTCTCTTTCCATTGTAATTTACTGACTTAATCAAAGTGTATTTATGGGGGCGCCTGGGTGGCTCAGTGGGTTAAAGCCTCTGCCTTCGGCTCGGGTCATGGTCCCAGGGTCCTGGGATCGAGGCCCGCATTGGGCTCTCTGCTTGGTGGGGAGCCTGCTTCCCCCTCTCTAGCTGCCTGCCTCTCTGCCTACTTGTGATCTCTGTCTGTCAAATAAATTAAAAAAAAAAAAATCTTCAAAGTGTATTTATGTAGAATATTAAAATTAGAGGCAAAACAAATGATTATCGAATCTCTTGGGAGTTTGATTTGTAATGTGCCAATATTGGGCCCTTTATAATTTAGAAGAGTCTAAAATTTCATGGAATTTTATTGTTGAAAAACACAATAGAGTCAGAACATGACTTCTGCTGGTATTAAGATTTTAGGTATTTTATTTAGGTGTGTCATACTGACCTGGCTCATATTTCTCTCATCCTATCCTCTCCATTCTTCCAAATATTACCATATCTCAATCTGTTTTGTGTTTCTAAAAATTAATTTCTGGTATGGATTTTATTTAGGTTCAGGCAACTTGAACTATTGTTTTCTTATCTTTGTTTAGTGCTTATGTACATACTTCTTGTTCTCATCATTTATCTCAATGATTTCTTTTGTTTTTCTAGTGTTTTAAAAGAAAGGAAAAGATAATTAAAAAAATATTTTTATTTATTTATTTGACAGAGAGCTAGAGAGCAGCAGGTTGAGGGAGAGGGAGAAGCAGGCTCCCTGGTGAGCAAGGAGCCCAATGTAGGGCTTGATCCCAGGCCCTTGGGATTATGACCTGAGCCAAAGGCAGCCGCTTAACTGACTGAGTCCTGCAGGCCCCCCAGAAAAAGATGATTTTACTCAAACTACTTTTTGTAAGCACACTGATATCCTTAGTGATCTGTAACAGTGAAAGTATTCCAAAGATGTGTTCCCTTCTAAGAAAAATACCTCTAGTTCTTAGAAGCATATTGTGAAATTTATATTGTAGGCCTCTAAATAACCAGTGTGCGCAGGGAACAATAATACATTACCATGAACTGTTTGCTGGATATAGCTTTTATGTGTGTGATGGCCCAAACTGAGTCACTTGCTAAGTCATTGCTTTGTTAGTCTCTCCTTTTTTTTTTTTTTTTTTTTTTTTTTGGTGCTAATGAGGGTGAAAAGCAAATTTCTAATAATTTCTTTTTAGAATATCTCTGTGTTATGCTTTAGGAGCAAATGGTAGGTTTGGAATGATGCTCTCTTAATGTGGTATGACTTGGCTCATGCCCCATCAGCTGAAGAAACTTTACATGCTGTGGGGAGGGGAGCCTTTCAAATTTTAAGAGAGTGTTTATTTTATTGTACAAACTGGAGGAAAACTGTGTGGGCTGATGAAGGTTGAATTTGGGAAACCTTACATTTAACTGCATGCGTTCTTACAGCTAAAGACCTTCAGGGGTTAAAAAGGCATCAGAGGGAGGCAGTAGAATCTATCTAATTTGCATCAAAGACCTGGAGATACAGGGAACTTTCAGATGAGAGCCAATGAATAAATCATGGCACAGGCAGGCAAGTGGAACCTACACATTTTCCTGAACAAGGTAGGAGGGACATGATCAGTTCAGAGACTATGATTCTGGAGGTACACTTTGGTGCTTCCCACTGGCTGACTGGAAGTCACACATTCCATGTGCAAAAGCTATATGTACGGGGGCACTTGAGTGGCTCAGTCGGTGAAGATCCAACTTGATTTCCACTTGGGTCATGATCTCAGGGTTGTGGGATCGAGCCCCATGTCAGGCTCCATGCTCAGCACTGAGTCTGCTTGTCCTCCTTCTTCTGCTCCTCCTCCTGTGTTCTCTCTCTCTCTCTCTCTCTCAAATATGTTTAAATAAATAAATAAATAATAAATAAAATCTTTAAAAAATAGCAGTATGTATAATCAAGAGCATATGTCTTACTTGGATTTTACAGATTCCAAAGACACACGTGGGTATTTTCTGTATATATAAACTGACCTACCAACATGTGATTTCTGTCTACCATAGTAATGCAGACATGTACCCTTGACAAATGGTACACTTTTATAGGGTTATGGCCCATTATATCACGTATCCAAATCCAGGCAGTTCCGCTGAGCAAAAGCTCTGTACAACATGGTTCACCTGAAATGTGTCACTTCCCGCCGAGTTGAGTTTAGAAGGTATTTCTGCTCCTTTCAAAGTGACCTAGACTCTACAGAGTCCAGCATTTAGAGAAGGGATAGTTCAGGGTGATAACTGGTTGATGACAAGGGTGGGTACCCGCAGGTTGCAGAAATGCCATCTGATTTGTGCTTTATTATGAATCCAGTCACTTAGGAGTCAGATTTTATTGCTACCAGAAGAAGAAAACTTGTAGTTTACCTCCACTGAGACCCAGAGAGCTGAAGTGACATACCCACACGGCTCATGAGGGACAAAACTGCCAGTAGGACCCAACTTATTGTCTCCATGATTGTTCTTTCAGATGGTGCTCTGGGGACCTAGGGGCTGCTGGGGAAGGGTGGATTAATAGGGTGACTTTCACCCTTCTTCTCCCATTGGTTTTCATTGTTGACTAGGTTCCTTGGTGCTTCTCCATAGAATCTCATGGCCTCTGTCTTACTAGATGCCCTCTGCTTGTAGAATGTCCATGTGGTGTCTCTAGTAGTATAGCTCAGGGGTCACCTGGCAGCTCAGGGCTCCCAAGAGTGCAGAAGCAGATGCTTCCAGACCTTCAGAGCTTAGGCCTGGGTTTGGCATAGCATCCATTCTGCTGCAGTCTGTTGGTCAAAGCAAATTGCAGACCCACCCAGATTCAAGGGGGAGGAACTAAACCAGGGCATGAACGCAGGGAGGCATGGTTTTTTGGGGGCTACCAGTGTAATCTCAACTGTTTATAGTGATACTTTGTTCCAGATCTCAGAGTCATGGGCCTGAGACATGGAAGGGCTGGTCTCTACTAAAAAAAATATATATATATATATACATATATATATATATATTCCCCCCCAAAGAGAAGAGAGAAAGTGAAAAGGACTTAACAAAGCACCCAGAGTGTTCTGGAGGGGATCATATTGCCTCTTCCTTTGTAGATATTTTATAAAGACTTTCATCAGTGCAATTTGTCAGAGCCAGGAGGCAAGAAAGCAGATGATCTCTGAACACCTTTTGGGATTTTGGAGCTTTAATCCATGTTAATGTGTTCGAGCCAATTTAACCTTCATTCCTCCAGTTTTAACCCAAGTGAAGGTTGTCTGAAGGAGCCATGTGAAAGTCAAAATACAGTATCAGCTTTATGACTATTAAACCAGATTGGAGAACATACAATGCCACCAGTTTCCCTCCTCAACCCCGGGCTTTGACTTCTAGACCAGGAATCACTGACCTATTCCTAGAGGAAGAAGCCGAAGATGACAGAGCAGAGGGCTGGCAGGACTGTCCCACTAGGTTTTTCTTCATTTTTTTTTTAAAGTAGGCTCCGCACCCAGCATGGAGCCCCATGCAGGGCTTAAATTCGCAATGCTGAGATTAAGACTTGAGCTGAGGGGCGCCTGGGTGGCTCAGTGGGTTAAAGCCTCTGCCTTCGGCTTGGGTCATGATCCCAGGGTCCTGGGATCGAGCCCCGCATCGGGCTTTCTGCTCAGCAGGAGCCTGCTTCCCCCCCTCTCTCTCTGCCTGCCTCTCTGCCTGCTTGTGATCCCTCTCTCTGTCAAATAAATAACTAAAATCTTTAAAAAAAAATAAAAAAATAAAAAATAAATGTTACGGTCAGGGACACCTGGGTGGATTAGTTGGTTAGGCGTCTGCCTTCAGCTCAGATCACAATCCCAGGGTCCTGACATCAAGTACCGCATTGGGCTCCTTGCTCAGCAGGGAGCTTGCTTCGCCCTCTGCCTGCTGCTCCCCCTCTTGTGCGCTCACACTCTCTCTCTCTCTCTGACAAACAAACAAAATCTTAAAGAAAAGAAAAAGGCTGGTGGAATATTTTTTAAAAATAAGTGAATAAAATCAATGTTACACTCATCCAAAAACATCCTCATGGAAACACTCTGAATGTATCTGACCAAATATCTCCACACTGTAACTGAATCAGCTGACACATAAAATTAACCATCACAGGGGCACCCAGGTGGCTCAATGGGTTGAGCCTCTGCCTTCGGCTCAGGTCATGGTCTCAGCTCTCTTTATTCTTAGGCCTTTATATTTGAACTGGAACTACACACCATTGGCTTTCTTGGGTCTCCAGCTTGCCAGTTGCAAATCTTGGGATTTGTTATCCTTCATGATCACACGAACCAATTCCTTATAATAAATCTCTTTCTCTGGTTACACACATGTGCACGCATGCACACTTCCTATTAATTTTGTTTCCATGAACCCTGATACAGTGTTAGGGAGTCCCCGTTCTACTAGATATATGGCCTAGGAAATGTTTTGTCAATTTAGTACCTTTTTGCAATATTTATAAAAATGAGTTAATACTAGTGTCTGCTTACCTCAGGGAGTAATGACCCAATGACTATTAAAACATGCAGTCTTGATGGTGATGATGCCCTTTGCACCAATGAAGAATGGCAGATTTCCTAACATTTCTCAGTTTAAAATCTCCAGATCTCTTATATCCAGATCATGCCAATTCTGTTGCAGCCTCAGGAAATTATGTTTGGGTTTTGTTTGTTTGTTTGTTTGTTTTGTCCATGCAATAGGATACTTTCCTAATCAGGTTTTGCTTGGCTTCAAAATAACTTTTCGTGTATTCAGCTTGGAAAATAGTAAATAATCCCAGAGCCATTAATGTTTGGATGTACAGTACGTATCTCTCCGTTTAGCTAGAAAGTCCGTATTACTTCACTAGAGCCCTCTTATTTGGCATTCTTAACCAGTGAGGGTCTAGCCAACCCCTGGAGGAATTAAGGAGAGTTAGTTGAACAAGATTGCTCTCATGGAGTTCTTGCACCAGAGTTTATGCACTTTTTTCAGGAGATTCCCACTTTCTGAGCTGTCTCCTTTTATGCAGATATACTTCCAGAAACATGGTAGCAAATCGACTCAGACCCGCCTGGGTTCACTTCTTTATTTTATTTTTTATTTTTATTTTTTAAAAAGATTTTATTAATTTGACAGAGAGAGACAGCCAGAGAGGGAAATGCAGGCTTCCTGCTGAGCAGGGCTCCATCCCAGGACTGGGATCATGACCTGAGCTGAAGCAGACACTTAACGACTGAGCCATGTGGGTGCCCTGGTTAACTTCTTTATTTTATTTAACAAAGCTTATCTCCCTCAGAAGTTCCCACTCCACTGAACAGCAAAAGGAGACTCTGAATGTCCCAGTTAGTAGTATCTCAAATCTGTTTTAATTATTCTTTTCGAGGTAACTCAGTCTCTTGTGTTGAAAACCCAATTCAGCCCACCCCACTGTTTCCGCCTCTGATGGTGTGTGGGGTGGACACAAGCCACCCCGTGTGTATATGTGTGGTGACATGCACCGCCTCGGGGCCCTCAGATCCCCAGGGCAAAGTCTTATTCCCCGCCCCACCCCCCCAGGTCCTTGGGTCTCTGGTAATGGCCTCTGTTCTGGCCACTAGATGACTAGCAGCTGAGTTTATATTCTGTTCCTTGAATTGAGCAGTACTTGATGCCCGGCCTCAACCCATCACATACTCCTTGTGTGTGTATGTGTGTGTGGTATATGTATGTGTATGCATGCATATGTGTGGTGTGTGTGTACTAACTTGATCCTGTCTAGGCCCCCACTGGCTGTGCAGCTCACCTCTGATATTTGCCTGAACCCCTAAGTCAGGCCGTTTGACACAGCCTTTGGCTACAGGGTCATTTCACTCTACTGTGATAACCATCTGCTTATGCAACATCAGCACTAGTAGCATAGTTGGGAACTTCTGGATCCTTTCCAGAGTCCATGGTTGCTGGGGGGTGGGGGGGTGTGGCAAGGGAGGGTGCCCAGGAAGTTGATATGGCCAGGTTTGTACCACAGCTCCTTTAAGTCACCAGTGTGAGGTCCTCTCCCACCCCTGAGTGTCAGATGGGGATCTAGGCACAAAGTTTTCCCTCTTCTCCTGTCCTCGTCTGTCACTATGAGGAGGCAGGACTGTTAGAGAATAGGTCAGCACACTGAGTTTTTGTTTTTGGGTTTTTTTTTTTTTTAATTTTAATCTCTTTCTCTTTTTCTTTTCTTTAGCACAGTAAGTTTTAAGAAGTGGAGGTGATTATTTACAAGTGAGGCAAGAGACAAACATTGGAAATCTAGACAGGGAAATGCAAACATTTAGATGAGGAATGATTACTTCCACGCACATCAGTATTTCCTAAGGACATCATTGTAGATCACAAAGTAGAATTATAATGTATGGTAACAAAAATGGTAATGTTAACTCACCAATTAAAAGTCTCATTATACTTAGTATTTTTATAGGAAAGCCATAAATCTAATGTGTTAAAAAGATTTTCATAGAAATGGTCTGATTTTAGTTTTTGTTTTGTTTTGTTTTTAGGTTTTATTTATTTATTTGACAGAGATCACAAACAGGCAGAGAGGCAGACAGAGAGAGAGGAAGGGAAGCAGGCTCCCTGCCGAGCAGAGAGCCCGATGTGGGGCTCGATTCCAGGAACCTGAGATCATGACCTGAGCCGAAAGCAGAGGCTTAACCCACTGAGCCACCCAGGCACCCCTGATTTTAGTTCTTAATGGAATGAGGGAGACAATGTAATATGATGATTAAAAGCATGGGTTTTGGGGCGCCTGGGTGGCTCAGTGGGTTAAGCCGCTGCCTTCGGCTCAGGTCATGATCTCAGGGTCCTGGGATCGAGCCCCGAATCGGGCTCTCTGCTCAGCAGGGAGCCTGCTTCCTCCTCTCTCTCTGCCTGCCTCTCTGCCTGCTTGTGATCTCTCTCTGTCAAATAAATGAATTTAAAAAAAAAAAGTTTATAAAAAAAATAAAAAAAAGCATGAGTTTTGAAGTCCGATAGACTTAAATTCAAATCCTAACTCTAACTTGCTATGACTATGTCCTCAGAGGCTCCGTGTCCTTATGAGTAAAATGATAAAATCAGTGACACTTCATTTAGTAAAATAATACCACCTCACAAAGATTATTGTGAAGATTAAAAAAACCCTCCCCTTAATATATGATCCAGTCTTAGTATAGAGCCTGGCATAGAGTAAATATTGATAAATGGTATACATTCTTACTAATATCTTTAATATTGCTTATGTGGAATCCCTTAGTTTCTGATGATATATGTAGCATTATGGTAATTGTGTGGGTAGCCCACAATTTAGAAACAGGTTGTTTTTTGGAAGGTAATTTGCAGGTTAGTTATTTGTAGTTTAGGAATTGAAGACAGTCTAGACTAGTCCCCCTTTCCAGCCAACCATAATAGGGTACACACATGTGTGCAAGGGATGGGGCAGGGGAAGGGAGAAAAGTTTCCTTCCTGTTGGGGGCAAATGCCTTTGTGACTGGGACTAGAATCCTTTCCTCCATTCACTCCACATCCTTGGATATCACATGGTAGCAAAAGAACCTTGCTTCCTGGCAACTATAATTTCTTGCTTGGGTTAACACTGAGAGGTAACTATTTTAGAATTTTAAATTCTATAATGAGACTTGCTTTTTCCCAGATAAGACTAGTCTGCAGTGCAGCGACAAATGGGAATGCTTGAGGAAGGGTGAGCACCTTTAAAGGATGACCAGAATACGTTTACGGGAAACTGCAGTGATATCTGGAACTTGAAATATATAGTGTTCTCATTTTTTTTAAACAAAAAATTTAATCAATAAGTTAATTTTTTTCTGATTAAATTCATTAAAATTAAGAATATACTTATTTTTATCAAAGTAGTATATATTCTTGGTTAAAAAAGTCAAATTGAAGAGCTTATAAAGAAAAACAACCATCCTGTGCCTTGTCCCTCTGCCCATCCTGCTCATCAGAGGTCACATGTTCTAATTTTAGCTGTTTCTTCTTATAGTTTCTGCCATGTCTCTAAATAATATGCACTATAGCTATTTCTAGATAAATCAATTTTAGCTATTAGCTGTTGACTTCCGTTAATTTAGCTGAGTTTTTATCTCACTTTATTTACTTTCAACCTCCTTCTCATAATATAATTATATTACTCCCTTATTCGTTATCTTTGCAACTTGAAAATATTTATGCCTTTCTTTTTTTTTTTTATTATATCAGCTCTAGACACCATCCCATGATTGTTCTCACTTTTCTCTCTAAACTTATCATTTGTATTTTTTCAGCATTTAAATTGCTAAGATTATATTTAGATACTTATAGTTAAATATTGCATGCTTTGACTATGTTGGTTTTAAAAATTATAAATTAATGAGATGTTTACATTGTTGTGATAGTGATGAGACATGGTGTGATTTGGTTTCCCTTCTTGCACAGCTTTTGTTTCTTTGATACTTCTACTTTCTTTTCCTGCCCATTCCCCACCCCCAAATTATGCACCTATATTGACTTATTTTTTAAAGATTTTATTTATGTATTTGAGAAAGAGAAAGAGAGAGAAAGAGCACAAGCCAGGGGGGAGGGGCAGAGGGAGAGGGAGCAGCAGGGTCCTGGCTGAGCAAGGAGCCCAATTCAGGACTTGATCCCAGGACCCTGGGATTCTGACCTGAGCTGAAGGCAAACGCTTAATTAACCGAGCCAGCCAGGTGCACCCTATATTGACTTTTTATGTTGTTTCAAATGATCAGGAATATCATCAGATCCTGACCTCCTTTATCCCTAGATAACTCTCTTCTGGAACATCTGACATCTGTTCTCTGAACCATTCTGTGCTGAATGCTTTCTGTTAACTTCCTTCCTGATTTCTATATTTGGAGCCACTTTCCCTCTGGTTCCCATGTCATCTTCTTTCCTTATTCCTTCACTTTGCATCTGATACACATCCCCAAGTAACTTCCCAAGAAAGAATACATAGGAGGGTTGCCTGGGTGGCTCAGTCGGTTAAGCATCTGCCTCTTGATTTTGATTCTGGTGATGATCTCAGGGTCCTGTAGTCTAGCCCTGTATTGGGCTCTGCACTCAGTGGGGAGTCTGCTGGAGGAGTCTCTCTTCCCCTCCCACTCCTGCCAGTCATACGATCTCTATAAAATAAATAAGTAAATCTTAAAAAAGTGAGAAATGGCTTTTCTAGGTCTTTGCACATCTGAATATCTTTATTCTACCCTCGCATTTGATAGTTCTAACTTTTAAAAAATGTTTGGCTTTTTCTCATGTTGTTCTTTCTCTTGTTCCTGTTAGTATACATGTTGTTCCTCTCGGATTGATGCTCTATGTCTTATTTTAAAAAACTATTTCTGTCTCTTCTCTACTACTCTCTATGAGACTTTATCTTCCGAAATTTATATTGAATTTTTAATTATTCACTTTTAATTTACAGGGGGTCTTAATTGTTCTTATTGTTTTTTCATAGCATCCTGTTCTTGTTTTATGTTTGTAATATCTCTTGAATCTCTCTCAGGACACTAATCAGGGATTTTTTTTTAAAGTTATTTTTTGTTTCCTATATTATTTCTGCTTCTTCCATTGTCATTTTTTCTGTTCTTTTTTTTACTCTAATTTTTGTGTGGATTTTTACCTTTTTAATTCATTTACTTTAATTTTCAGGGTGCCTAGGGTAAGAGAGGAAATAAACACATGCTGTCAAATCATTATCTATAACTGGCTATTATTCTCTCTTAGCACTTAACTTTAGTGGGGCATTAGCCATGAAAGAGCTTACTCAGTTTTTCCTAACTATTTGAGGTCTTTGAGGGAAATTACTTACACTTTTAGGAGTCAACAAGAAAGTTAAACTGATTGGATTTCATATACATTTAAGGGTGATTTAGTGAATTTGTTTCTTTTCTTTTCTTCCTTTCGTTCTTTCTTTTTTTTTTTCTTTTTTTTTAGAGAGAGAGAGAGGGCCGCTGCGGGGGTTGTGGCATAGGGAGAGGAGGAGAGTGAGGGAGAACCTTAAGCAGGCTTCACACTGAACTCCACACAGGGCTCGATCTCACCACCCTGAGATCATGACCTGAGCTGAAATCAAGAGTCACACACTTAACTGACTGAGCCACCCAGCCACCCTGATGTGGTGAATTTTGTACTTTTTTTTAAGGCTTAGTTGTTCTGTTCAAGAATAACTCAGGAAGGGGTGCCTGGGTGGCTCAGTGGATTAAAGCCTCTGCCTTCGGCTCAGGTCATGATCCCAGGGTCCTGGGATCGAGCCCTGCATTGGGCTCTCTGCTTAGCGGGGAGCCTTCTTCCCCCCGACTCTCTCTGCCTGCCTCACTGCCTACTTGTGATCTCTGTCAAATAAATAAATAAAATCTTAAAGAAAAAAAGAGTCTGGTATTAAAAAAAAAAAAAAAGAATAACTCAGGAAGAGAAGACCAGCATGAAGGATTATGCACACCCCCTTTAAAACAAAATACCTTTATTGAGATATAATTCACATATCATAACTTTCACACTTTTTAAATGTACAGTTGTTTAGTGTATTTACAGAGTTATGCATCCATCACCACTATGGCATTCCAGAATATTTTCATCACCCCCAAAAAGAAACTCCACACCCATTGGCAGTCACTCCATCTTCCTACCCCTCCCCTCCAGGTCCCTGGCAATGATGAAGGGACCTTCTGTGTCTATGGATTTGCTGCTTCTGGACATTTCACATAAATGGACCAAAAATATATGTGACTTTTTGTGTCTGGCCTCTTTCACTTAGCGTAATATTTTTAAGGTTCATCCGTGTCACAATATGTATCAGTATTGTTTCTTTTTATTGCCAAATAGATGCCATATTTTGTGTATCTGTTCATCAGTTTATGGATATTTTGGATTATTTGCATGTTTTGGCTATTATGAATACTGTTGCTATGAACATTCATGGACAGGTTTTTGTGTAGACATATGTTGCCATTTTTCTTGAGCACATATTTAGGAATAGAATTGCTGAGTCATATGGTAACTTCAGGGGTAACTTTTGAAGAACTGCCAAACTGTCAAATTGACTGCACCATTTTACATTCCCACCAGCAGTGCACAAGGGTTACAGGATGCAGGTTCCAGTCTCTCCACATCCTCACCAACACTTGCTATTGTCTTTTTTATTATAGCCATCCTAGTAGTATACCTGAAGTGTTATCCTGTCTCCAGAAAAAAGTCAAAGATCTTTGACCATGAAGCCCATCCTAGTCTGGTCTTCAGGCTCATCTCCTGCCAGTCTCCCTGGTGCCCTTTGTCTGTTTACACCAGTCTTTATGTGTCCCATCCTGCCAGACCTTGGCTTAGGCTTCTCCTCAGCCTGGAATGTTCCCTTCCTCTCACCACCTCTTGAGTTCACCAGTGAAAGGCATTTGTGTTCATTTCTTAAATATTGTTTTTGTATCATATGTGATAGTTACAAGTTAGGCATTCATAATGTTTGAATGAGTCTTACTCATCCTTCCAGATTAGAGCAAGTTCAAATGTGACCCCAAGGAGACATGGTCCTTTACCTCCCTCAGAGTTAGTAGTGTTTATTACTGGTTTCTTAGGTAGTTGTGCACATGTCTTTTTGTCCTGATAATTTCCCTGGAATCGTGGACCATATAGCATCAGGCTGGATATCTCCAGGGTCTCGTAATATGTGCTTGGTACCTAGTGGACACTCCAAAAGTATTCATAGTATATGGGAGAAATGGAGGGAAAAACTGGTTATAGATTTTCAGTAATAGCATATTTATAAACTTAACAGTTATATAGATTAACTTCCTGATAGTTGTGTTTTATGTTCCTTTTACGTAGGATGAAAGCATTTTTTAAGAATAGATTATCATATTTAGTTATTTCTCCTCCTTTTGGTTCCTCTATTCCTCCCCACATAGATAAGAAGGGATGGTTATCCATATTGTGAATAAATTGTAGATGCTCTTCTAGAACAAAATTAATGTCCCAATTAAATGAGGACATTATGTCCACTACTATTTCACTTTGAACGGTGTGGCATATATAAACAAAACCCCTTCCTGTTTACAACGAAAGAAGGGTTGTGTGCCTGTTCTTTTTTTTTTTTTTTTTTTCTTCTTTTCTTGGGGAAGGGGTAAGTATTCTGTGGAAAGGAGCGAGCCAAGCTAAAATCACGATGATGTTTAAGTTCTGGATGTTATTTGCCTAATTTAAGGTCTCGAAGAGAAAAAGAGGGACAGTTATACCTAAGCACAAAAGTATGAAGACTTTTGATCTTGAAAAATGTGGGAAGTGGTAAGAAAACACTGAACAGCTGTACGTTTCTGGCCCACTTACTCCCTGCATCTGAAGTGAATGTGGGCTGGTGGGCAGTGAAAGAACTCTGAAATGTGCTTCTGTGGCTACAAAATTTCAGAATCAGCAAGAAGGCTTTTTGTCATTGTGAGCATCTTGATAGGTTCTATAAGGCTCTAGTATTAGGAGTGTCTAGTCACTTCCTTACCAAGAGGAGGGCTCTCTGATATGTGTGTTGTACAAGGCAATCATCCCTCTCCCTTCCTCTGCCTCTCTAAGAAGACTTTCTCCTCCTGGAATGGGTAATGCTCATCAGGGTCAACAAGGCCAATTTGTAGCTTTTGGCCAAAAGGACTGAGAAGGCTAAGATGCTAGATGGAGCCCAGAAGAAATCCCTTTTGCATTCTCTCTTGCTCCAGAGTACCACTGTACTTTCACTGAGATGAGTTAGGACTTGAACATGTCTCCTGGAAATCACTGGATTTCTGCAGGATTCATTGATTGGTTGGTTAAGTATGCTTCCTTGCTGACTTCCTCTTGGAGGACAGTACCTTAGCATTTGAATTCAAAATATTCAGGCTCTAAAGAACTATTCTTTTGTATTCCTCACAGGGCCCTCTTCCTGTTCAAGAGACTGTTTTAGAGGGAAACCAAGATACCTGGATTTGTTGACATTATTTATGTCCTCATTGATTCTCAATTAATGTCTTGCCTCCTATGCCCCTTTCTTTTCTTTTCTCCTTCTCCTTCTTCTCTTCTTCTTCTTTTTCTTCTTCTCTTCTTTTTTTGTTTTTTTTAACAGATACTAATTTTGTGTTGGGGAATGCCCAGATAGTGGACTGGCCTATCGTGTACAGCAACGACGGATTTTGCAAGCTGTCTGGCTATCACAGGGCGGAAGTGATGCAAAAAAAGCAGTACCTGCAGGTATTTATGTCCGGGCTTGTTCTGTTCAACATTCTATCATGGTATCTTCTGGAAAAACAAAATGGCTTATGCAGTGTGGGATTGCCCTTCTCTAATTCAGAGTTTTCTTCAGGAATATTGTGGTAGTATCATCTCCGTTCATGCACTATACCAGGAATAAAGAAGGCTTCAAACCTGGTCTCCGCAAACTGACTGGACTTGTAAGACACTGAGATGGGCACCCAGAGAAAACTCAGGAAGCTCATTTTACCTAGAAAATGGGGACTCAGAAGTTTATGAGATGTTAGACGAAAGGATAGGAAAGTTAGATGATTCTTGAAAATGAAATAAAAATGAAATATAATTTAAGGTGATTAAATTAATTTTGAAATTACATGACAGTTTGGGAAGAATCCCTACGATGTTGCAGAAAAGGGCCTTGTTCATAGGGCTTTTCACCAGAAAAAGAGAAGAGAACTGAGATTTGGTTGCCTTCTAATTCATGCTGTCACATCTCTGCTCACTCACTCGAAAGCAGAGGCAAACGGTGCTAATGGCTCACACCGCCTGGGCATCTGACAGGGTTACTCACTAAGCAGTACCCTTGGGCCCAGGTGCTAGAAACGCTCTTTTAAAGCATCTACAAGGTGTGGAGCAGAGTAGAGCAGAATGAGTTGAGCAGAGCCTGTGCCCTGCCCCTCCTGACACACCCCCTGTGGTGCCCTGACGAGGTCTTGGTTTAGCACAGCCTTTGGCTTCTCTCACTCCTTATTCCTTCTTTGGAGTCGTCTGTCTTCACTGGTGTTTGCGTGATCCCAGAGCTGCTGGATCAAGAAATAAAGTCATCTCTGAAAGGTGGAAAAACCTGAAACAGGCATCATCTTCAGTTTTCAGAAGTTGCATTTTGATGGTCTTCAATCAGCCATGTAACTAGTTCTGGTGAAAAGTATTCAATGCTTCAAGAATTTCATTTTCTTAAATTTTAGGTGTTTGGGGCTGGGAAATGGGAAATTTAAGAGTCCCCTTCTTCCCTCAAACGTGTGAAATTGTGACTTTTAAATCCTACAATAAAATTCTCTTACATTTGTGATGTGCTGTTATCCTCATTAGTGTCTCTTTCTGTATCTGCATCTCTGTCGATGTTTGCTTATATACAATTAAAACAAATTGGGGAGTTAGCCTCACTTTCTGGTGGGACCTGAGCAACCTTTCCTTCCCTTTCTTCCTTCTTGTTGGTTCTAACCAGACACTTGAAGAAGATCAGAGCAGATAACTTGCAAATTTAGCTTTCATGCACAATTTTAGGAAACTTATTTAATTCCCTGAGGGTGTCCCTTTCCTGAAGATAAAGAAAACCTGCCTTTGTGCTGGCTCTGTTCCTAATCGCCCAGGAGGCTCTTTTGCTTATTTTTTGCATTGCAGGTATCTGAAATCTAATGTCCAGGTAAAGGAAACTTATAGCTACCAGTAAATTACAGTTTGAGGAAACAGTACATACGACCAATGAGAGCAGGGTGTGATCATGGCACCTCACTTACTCAGGTCTCCGTCCTACAGAGATTTGTTTCACATTGTGAAAGAAACGGCCAGCATATATACCATTGTGTCACTTAAATGGAGGTCACTTACCTAGCAAATTAACTCAGAAAGAGAAGGTGGGAGGAAGCTAAAAAGGCAACTGGCTAAGTAAGATGGGCACAGAGCTTACATTTTTACCTCCTAGGAGAAGTCTGCTTGTTCTCAGGCAGGGCTAATTTAGTCTTGACCGAGCCGTCTTTTTTTTTTTTAAAGATTTTATTTATTTATTTGACAGACAGAGATCACAATTAGGCAGAGAGGCAGGCAGAGAGAGAGGAAGGGAAGCAGGCTCCCCGCTGAGCAGAGAGCCCCACACTGGGCTTGATCCCAGGACCCTGGCATCATGACCCGAGCCGAAGGCAGAGGTTTTAACCCACTGAGCCACCCAGGCGCCCCGACCGAGCCGTCTTTTTAAAGATAATGCGACAAGCTCGGTTATCTGTTTTCCTGATTTATAGATGGAAAGTGGAGCATTCCACGAGAGAAGTACGAGGGCAACCATAGATAATAATGTCTCTCAACAGGCTGGGAAGGGCCGTAATAACAAAAGTGACACAGAATTCATAAAGTCAGCAGCAGGGCACTTCTTTTTTTTTTTTTTTTTTTTTTTTTTTTTTTTATAGAGCGCAGGCAATCGGCAAGCCTGTAGTAAGCTCAGGGCTATCCCAGTATCAAGCCAAGCAAGGCCCTTGAGTTGGTGGTGGCCTCTGGGGTTCTTCGTGGCTCAGCAATTCTATGACTCTGTGATTCAAGTCATCGCCAGAGATTGCATTCAGTATGTGCAGTTTTGGAAGATGGGGACTGTATTGTTTAGGAAGGCATGCCCTTGCTTCCACTTTACCCCAGGCTTGGGGACTGAGTGTTGGTGTCTTCTTGTTCTGGTCACATGAAGGCCTGAGGTTGTCAGGGGAAATGCTTACTGGGTCCATGGGGAGCCTTTGACAACTGGCTTTTTCTGTCCCACGGAGAGATGGCTTTTCTCCTCTCCCATGTTGTGAGTGTCCTGTGCCATGGTTTACCCCACCTAACTGGGGGTGTATCTTATTCCCAGAGGGGCAAACCTTGTTCACAATGGAGCCTAGGAAAATGGACAGTTTTCCTGCCTCTGCTGAGAACCAGAATTAGTCAGTAGGAAGTTCTGTCTGGAAGTTTTCTCTCATTTTCTTGCATGCTACTAATTTCCCCACTTAGTCTACTTTTCTCCAAATGTGAGCAGTAGGGAGGTGTATTCGTAAGAATTGTAGGATTTTATCATTTCAGTTTTTTAAATCTAATGCCTTTTTTGGGGATGAGGTAGGGTGGGTAGGAAAATAGAGCTCCACACACAGTGGCTGAATCTTCTGTTTCTTTCCTTAGCTCTGCCTTAGCATTTAGAGCATCAGATTGCCCCATTTGGTGCAATTCTTCGGTTGACGAATTTTTGTGATTTTTCCTATTCCTTTGTGTATTTGTTTGGGAATTAGAAGAGGAAAAAGTCTATGGTCCAGATTTACTCTGCCATCTTTCCTGGGAAATTTCCCAGAGTTGTACCTCTAAAATGCAAATCTGATTATGGAACTCTCTTGCTTAAAACCTTCCAGTGTCTCTCCCACACTCCCCGTTTCCCCCCATTGCTTTTGAAAGCCATGTGTTCCTTCATGATCTGGTCTGTGCTTATCTTTCTATGCTATCTGTTGTGAGATCTCCCCTCATTGTGTATATTCCAGTTACAGTGAACTGAACTGCATTCAGATTCCAGAATTAATCTCCCTCTCACTTCTCTGCCTTTGCACATACTTTTCTTTTGCCTGGAATGTTCTTTTCCCTCCTTCCCGTCTAATTTCCACCGGCTCTTCAGATTTCATTTGTCTTTATCTCTGGGAAGCCTTTGCTGACCACACAGGGCTCTGTGCCTGAAATCTTTGTTCTGTAATTCCGTATGTGTTGGTCACACTGTTTTCTGATCCACTCTTTTCTGTGTGTCTCCCTTATTTACTGTTAATTTGGGGGGAGATGGTGACAGAGTGCTGGTGTATCAGTAAGTCTTAAAAATTTTTTTAAATTTAATTATTTTTATTAACATATGATGTATTATTTGCCCCAGGGGTAGAGGTCTATGAATCATCAGGCTTACACATTTCACAGCGCTCACCAAAGCATATACCCTTCCCAGTGTCCCATCACCCAGCCACCCCATCCCTCCTCCCCCCCCACCCCCTAGCAACCCTCAGTTTGTTTTTTGAGATTAAGAGTCTCCCGATAGGGAATGTTTTCATTAAGTGTGTGTGTGTGTGTTCATTCCACATAGCACAGTGCTAGGTATAGGACAGATGTTTAACATATGCTGATACAATACTCAATATTTGTTAAACTAACTTGAGCTTTTTGGTTGATTTGCAGTTTTATGTATGGGGAGCTGACCGATAAAGACACAATTGAAAAGGTGCGGCAAACATTTGAGAACTATGAGATGAATTCCTTTGAAATTTTGATGTACAAGAAGAACAGTGAGTATTCAGACCATTCTGAACCATACCTTTATGTGCTTGGAATAGTAAAAGAAGTGCTCTTCCTCTGTTGTCTTGGATCTTCTTCTCCCCCATCAGCTAAATGTTGTTCCATGAGGCTATTGTGTATATTGGGATAAATGGTGTAGATTGCTGAGTTACACTTTTCTTTACAGAACTCTTTTTTTTTTTTTTTAAGATTTTATTTATTTGAGAGAGAGAGCACAAGTAGGGAACAGAGGGTTAGGGAGAAGCAGTCTTCCCACTGAGCAGGGAGCCAGACATGGGGCTCCATCCCAGCACCCTGGGATCATGACCAAGGCAAAGGCAGATTCTTATCCGACTGAGCCACCCAGGTGTCCCCTAATTAAGACTTCTTGATCTTGGGGCACCTGAATAGCTCAGTCGATAGAGCACATGACTCTTGATCTTGAGGTTATAAAATTGACCCTGATGTTGGGTGCAGAGATTACTTAAAAATAAAATCTTAAAAAAAAAAAGATCTCTTGATCTCTTTTTCGGCCAAGGTAATGTTTTTCTTATTGGTTTACTTATGGTGAGCTGCTAGCTGCAAACACTTGTAGACTTTAAGGCTTCTTGGGGGAAAGGAAGACATGGGACAGTGACTCTGGCCAGATCATCTTTGAGTCTGTCCTCCACAGTACCTAGCACAGCAGGTGACCCCAGTAGATGCCCTGTTGTGGAAGGAGATTAAGAGCACAAGTATCTTGAAGAGTACTGAGTATTGTATAGAATTGTTGAACCACCATGTTGTACACCTGAAATGAATATAATCCTGTATGTTAACTACAGTGGAATTAAAATAGTTTCTGAATAAAATTTTCTTCTCCTGATGACTTACTTTTCTGTCAGAGATGGTATTGATATTCATAGTAGATTGTGAATATGTATTTGTTTTGGCTACAGTTACTTCCATGGAGTATGTTAATGAAGAATTTTGGTCAATAGCCGTACACAGGTATAAAACTCACTTTTCCCTCCTGAGGTTTCCTATTGAATGGAGATGAGCTGTGTTGGACGTATGGGACAGTAAGGTATATGGCCATAGCAGGTTCCAGAGATGTCTAATAGTGCTGTGTTTTGGTTTTAGAAAATGATTTTGTCTGTAAAGCGTTCCATTCTTTATATGTAGGATTGAATGGCAGCTCATAGATTTAATAGAATGTTTCCAGAGAGGCCCAGATAGCCCATGAGATTATGTGTTTCTCTTGGTGGCATTCAGAGTGATACATTTGGCTCTGAAAAGCAAAAGGCACACTTTTTTTTTTTTTTTAAGATTTTATTTATTTATTTGACAGAGATCATGAGTAGGCAGAGAGGCAGGCAGAAAGAGAGGGGGAAGCAGGCTCCCCGCTGAGCAGAGACCGCCCCCCGATGCGGGGCTTGATCCCAGGACCCTTGATCATGACCTGAGCTGAAGGTAGAGGCTTTAACCCACTGAGCCACCCAGGCACCCCAAGGGCACACGTTTTTTCTGGAAGGAGCTGGGTATTCCATCTGGACTGTTGGAGCAGACAGCTGAGAGCGCTGTTTGCTTGGTGCTGTGGGCTAATGCTGATCTGAGAGACTGGCTCGGGGCATCAGCTAAGCCAAGAGAGTTGGTCCTGTAGCTTTCACACTAGCATGGAGTCTTGCTCTGTCCCCCTCCTTCAGCCAGAAGGTTGAGTTCCTCCTGGCAGGAGAGGAACAGGGGGAAAGACTGAATGGCTCTGTGCTGGTCCTCTACCATGGTGACAACAACCCAGAGCACCAGCTCTTACCAGGAACACACTTGCCTTTTTGTGGGGAGGAGAGGCCCTGTCCGTGTGCCCCAAGCTAATGGAGTAAGTTCAAGGTTTTCTACCCTGTGAGCTTTGCATACTGAGCAGTTGGATTTCCCCTTGACACGGCATACTAATTGGATAGGTGTGTCACAAAAATAATGCTTTGCATTTATATTTTGCTTTAGAATTTTTAAGCTTCATTAGATTATGCATTTAACTTGCTGAAATTATATGTGTTTGGCACCAAAGTGAGAGAAGAGGAAACTTAATTTAAATTGAGTCAGTGATTTCATTTGCCGTACCCGTTAGGGAGCGTGTACCCCAGAGGAAGTGTGCAATGGGGGAGGAGAAGCTGCTGCTCCCGCAGCTGCCGCTGGGGCTGAAGACCTTGTATTTATGAGTGTCTCGTTGCCCTGAAGGTGATTCTTACAGCTGAAGTTCTGTACTTGAGGCAGACCTGGCCCACGCATGTAAGCCAATTGGTTCAACTAATGTTCTACAAAGAACCAGCATCTCTTTCCTGCTTTGAGGTTGTGGGAGGGGTATTGAGAGATGTGTGCCAGTCTCCAGGGCAGCATGTCAGCCTAGGGATGGGGTTCTATTTCTGGGGTGGTGGGAAAGAATTTTCCAAAGTAATTGTGGTCATATGCAATTTTTTTCTTACCCTTTGGCTTGAGAAAATAAACATTGTGGAAAATAGGACTCCACTCTATTTTAAAATATTGATTCTTGAAGCCCCATGAAGTAGGCATGGCTGATGTTATTTATGCCCTTTGTATAAGAAGTTAAATTCCTAATTCAAGGTCACGTGGAGCCAGGACTTGGTTTCCAGTGTCCTGGCTATTCTTCCAAGGCTGTGAGTAAAGGCAGGGCCACTGTGTATGGTTGTGGAGGCTATACGCTGAATAGAGGATAACTAGAAACCAACTTACGGTTTGCTTCCTGAATCTTCCATACACCATAGGCTAACCTTACCTCTGTGCTGAGGGAGGAACTTCTCTTTCTGATTTACACAAAGATGTCTAGAAAGCTAGTGGGAATTCCATATAAGGCTAAGCCTGAATGGAAAACCAGAAGCATGACATTGATGCCAATAATGTTAGTTTCTTCCTAGGACCTCCATATCCCATCCTATCCTAAGGAATTTAGAAATTTTAAATTATATATTAAGTCTGGGAATTTTACATTTACACTGAATTCTGTGCTTTAAAAAAAATATTCTATTTATTTGAGAGAGAGCACAAGTTGGCGGGGAAGGACAAAGGCAGAGGGAGAGGCAGACTCCCCACTGATCAGGGAGCCTGATGCAGGACTCAATCCCAGGACCCAAAGATCATGACCTGAGCCGAAGGCAGATGCTTAACCCACTTTGCCACTCAGGTGTCCCTATGCTTTTTGTTTTGTTTTGTTTTGTTTAATTGCTTTTTATTGACCCACTACTCTATGTCAGACACAGACTTCCGCTAGGGATGTGGTTGTGAAAAGAAGCACAACCTTTGCCCCTAAAGCAGCGGTGGGGCAGCATCTATTCCACGGCACACAGCCATAAGTGTTTTGATGGTGACACCATTTGGAGAGGATCATCGAGCTCTAATGTAGAAGGTCAGGAAAAGAAGTTTTCCCAGCAGATAGGAAATCCATGTAGAAACTGAAGATGTGGGAGTTAGGCAGAGGGAAGGGCAAAGAGTAGCTCAGGCGGATGAAATGCACTGAAGTCTCAAGAGACCCAAAGCAGGGCTTCTAGGACTTTGACATGCATTGGAAATCACCTGCAGCAGACTGAGCAGACTGAGCAGACATGGGAGGGAGGGAGGAGGCAGAGTTTGTTCCTGCTTTCAAAACATCTAGTTCAATAGACTGAAACTTTCAGCATTTTGAAGCTGTGTAGAATCTCATACGGGAAAGGCACTCCTGTTGAGATTTTAAAATGTGAAATGTCATCCTCTAAAATAATATTTTTCCTCTGATTTCTAAATTGAATCATTTTTAATATGGGGAATACATGAACATGGGAAAGAAAACAACCACCCCAAAGACTCACAGCAATTTTACTATGTTATAAACTTTTCGGTGTTTCCTTTTAGGTTTTGACTTACACATGTTACACAATTGAGATTTTGATATGTATGCAACTTGAAGTCATATGTATATTTAATCTTTTATCATAAAAATATCCTCCTCATTAAAATCCCCCATAAATATAATTTAGAAAGAACTCATTTATAGTTCCTCTACTGCTGGATATATATGAGGCTCTAAACTTTATTAAACACAGGGCTGAGGGTAGTGTCTTCATGTAAAGATATTTATTGGGATTCTGAAGTATTTCCTAAAAGTTGAGAATTACCATGTCAGAGAACAGGAACTGAGGTTCCCGAGACATTTTGCCAAACAGTATTTCCGAAATGAACCCATTCCCAAGTTCACTTACAGGTTTCGAGTGTCTGACTCATTGTGCTACACCAGCACCAAACAGTAGAACTTTCAAATGTCGAACTGCCTACAATTGAACTTTTTTTGTTGTTTAATGCATGTTTTTCATGCTAGTGAGACTGAAGTACTTTTTCCTATTTACTATCCATTTAAAATTACCCTTTTTATGGTAATTGTTCAGATTCTTCGCTCATATCTTCTATTTAATTCCAGTGATTTTCTTACCGATTTTTTTTTATAAATTCTTAATAAATTAAATTTTCCTCTTTCCCATTCTTTGGTAGTATTTGCAAGGACAACTTCATAGAAAGACTCTTCTCTTGATAAGCATTAATGTTTGTTCTGCCTTTGGGGGGTTGAGAGTAATTAGCAAAAGTCTTCCTGGTGTGCTTTGGAATGAGTGTGTGGAGTACTATTAAGTATCTGGAAGGACGGATGATTTGAAAGGTTTCTTTCTATCTCTTAGCCAGTCTGATGAAGAAACCTGGGCATTGGGACTCCTGGGTGGCTCAGTTGGTTAAGCCGCTGCCTTCAGCTCAGGTCCTGATCCCAGTGTCCTGGTATCGAGCCCCGCATTGGGCTCCTTGCTCAGCGGGGAGCCTGTTTCTCTCTCTGCCTCTACCTGCCACTCTGCCTGCTTGTGTTCTCGCTCTCTCTCCAACAAATAGATAAATAAATAAAAATTAAAAAAAAAAAAACCTGAGCATTTTAGTAATGCTATGTGGTTCATATCATTCCTTAACTCATAGATTGGTGACAGTCGTCATTAACAAACTCATTCAGTAAATATTTAGGTGGTCACTCATTGTGCTAATCAATTAGTTTTTCCATTTTCCAAACAAGGATATCATGAGTGTCAGCTTTGAGAGAAAGCAGGACACTCTCTGGGTAAGGGTCTGAGGCATGTGACTGACTCTACCATTTGTGGCATGGTGGGCCCCTCCTGTTTGGGACCTCTGGGTCAGCTTCTATAACAAAGGAGTACAGGAAAAGCCTTTTCCTGCCAGTGTCCCAGGCCAGCAAGAAGAACCTTCCAGCCAGATACTCATTGATTACCTACCATAGGCCTATGGGTTTGAGCCAAAGAGATCCAGGTATAGAAACTGACTCTGCCTTTGAGGAGGTTACAATCTAGTTGTGGAGGCAAATCCGATAGGAAAACCAACATATTTTACTTATTCAGTGCTAGGAGCTATTTATAAGTAAGGGATATTGATTCTATGTTGAAAAACATTTCTATTTAAAATGTTTTTCTTTTTTCTTTTTTTTTTTTTTAAGATTTTATTTATTTTTTTTTGACAGAGATAGAGATAATAAGCAGGCAGAGAGACGGGGGAGGGGGTGGGTGAAAGCAGGCTCCCTTCTGAGCAGAGAGCCGAGCAGGATGCGGAGCTGGATCCCAGGACCCTGAGATCACGACCTGAGCCAAAGGCAGAGGCTTAATCCACTGAGCCACCCAGGCACCCCAAAACGTTTTTATTTTTAATTAGACTTTCTAAATACTATTTATAAAGTCAAAAAATTATGGCTTTGTTTTTTCTTATGGTTCTGAGCTTTATATACTGTTTGGGAAGCTCTTCTCTTTACCTAAACTAATGAAAATATTCTTCACTTTTTCCTTCTAGTACATTAAAAGAAAAAAGAAAAACATTAAACCATTTGGAATTTGTTGGTTTTTTTTTTTTTTTGTATTATGTGACATAGCAGTTTAACTTCATTTATTTTCCATATTGCTTATTTACATTACATTACATTGTCTCAGTACAGTGTATTGTCTCAGTACGTTGTCTCAGTACAATGCATTAAAGAATCCAGCTCTTCCCTTTCAGTTTGAAATTGTCCTTTTCTTAGATGCTAGATTCTCCCACATTCATGAAGTTATTTCTCTCTTCATTCTTTCTTCATTCATGAAGTTGTTTGTAACTTATTAGCTATGTGAGTGTGATTAAAATGCTCTCCACTGGGGTTTCCCGTATTTAAGTGGGGGATAATGCAGACACAATTCCATGCCACAGAGTTGCTGTGAGAAGTTAACCATAATGTGTCAGGACTGGGCCCCATTGTAAGCACTTAATAAATGATATTGTTGTTTTCACTGTTGTTTGTTTTAGGGCAGTGCCAATGGCTCTTAGTTACTGTACAGTTGACCTTTGAACAAGGCAAGGTTAAGGATATCAGTAGCCTGCCCCCCCCCTCCCCGCAGGAGAAAGTCTGGGTTTAACTTTTGACTCTACCCAAACTGAACTACTCATAGCCTACCATTGACTGGAAGCCTTACCAGTAACATAAATAGTTAGCATGTATTTTTGAATTTTATACGTATTATACACCGTATTCTTAAAGTAAGCTAGAGAAAAGAGAATGTTATGAAGAAAATTGTAAGGAAGAGAAAATACAGTTACAGTATTATATTTATTGAAAAAAATTCATGTTCCCCAGAGGAAGTAGAAGTGATAGGCTCTGTATTTTCATTCCAAATAAAATTCTCTTTCTAAAAAGAAAAAAAATAATTTTTTTGGACATGTGCAACTCAAGTGTGTTTTGTTCAAGGGTCAGTGATGGTAGATAGTCCTTATTACTATTTTTCTTTCAAAAAATTTCCAAGTTTTCTTGGCTGTTCTTCTACCTTTATTTTTCTACTTGAGTTGAATATCAATTCATCAAACTCCAAGAAAAACAAACAAAAAAAGAACAATTGAGATTCTGAATGAAATTGCATTAAATTTATATATTAAATGGGGAGGTTTGACATGTTACAAAATTGAATTTTTTCATCTACAAACAATGTAGCTCTCTTCAGTTATTTAGGTTTCGTGCTTTGTTTTGGTCTTCAATCACATTTTAATTAAGTTGAGGCTTAGGCATTGATTTTTCTAGTTTCCCCATGTCTGAGACCATCCCTCTTCCTCAGAACAGGTAGAGGCAGCTCTGGAGTTTGATTAAACACCTTGAAATACGTTCTCTTTTAAGTCATCCAAACACTCCTGTCAGGTAAGATCGAACATTTCAGTCTTACAGGTGAGGAATATAAAAGGAACAGAGGAATGTATCAGACACATACATATTTTACTGAGTCTAAAGTAGGTCTATTATCCCCATTTTGCAAATGAGAAAACCGATTCTAAGAGGTTAAGTTGACATGGCCAAGGCATACAGTAAACTAAGAGATAGGGTTCAAACCCGGGACTTGAGGTTCCCAGTCAGATGTTCTAATGGCCAGCAGCTACTGCTTCTCCCTGGTGCTCTCTCAGACTCTGTACTTGTCATATGTCTCATGAAGGTGAACCTGAGACCAACCAGTTTGTTTCTTAGGGGAGGCGGCCATTCCCCAGTCCTTTCTCGACCTGTCATCTGAATGGCCCAGTACATGTCATCTGAATGGCCCAGCCATTCCCATGAACCAGTGATATGGTCGTCAGTTCCATTGGTGTTGAATATGGCCTGGATACCTGGCTGCCTCTTAGCCTGTTACAGAGAGTACTTGGGAGGAGGCCCAGGGTAGGAGGAAGCCTAAAGGAGGCCAATAAATCTCTTATATTCCTGAGCCTTGCTTTTCTGTTATCTGACTGCTAGGGTTGAGAAACCCCATGGCCAAGTCAAGTTGTCAGGTTCAATACTAGATGAGCTAGAGGCAGCTAGCTCTGGATGAGAATCACAGAGTGAGCGGGAGGCGGAACCTGACCTATAGCTGCCCCTCCACTGGTACCCTCCACTAGGAAAGACCTTCTGTCCCAGCAGCAACCTCCTTTGCCATCAGCCTTTGCTATGTTTTCCCCAGATTTGTGCATTGATCTTCCTTTATTTATCATTCACCCTTTTCCTTTTTGCAGAAACAGGACATCATGTACTTGCTTTTCTCAATTTGCCCACTGTAGGCACTTGGGTGCAGTGGCAGAATTTTAACCTCGTCTTCCTGATTTTGTGTCCATATGTGTGAATATTGGTGCTTGGATTGCCTCTCTTGTATCGTTGTGAAATGAATTATAGTCCAGAACCTGGGCTCTCGGAGAGATCCCTGGAGGCCAATTGCCCTGGCCTCTGCCTCTGGGCAGGTCTATATCTGAATGGAGCCAAAGGGCTCCTGACTGTTCTTGGGGGCATCCAGAGGGGTGGAAGAGAAGCTGAGTGAGGGCTCCAGGTGCTGGGCAGTCTATGTTCATTTAAAGCACCTGTTTCATATTTTGAGACTTTGAGTAATGTTTCACTAGTTAAAATGCTTTGCTCATAAGAGTAGAAGATTGAGGGGCGCCTGGGTGGCTCAGTGGGTTGGGGCCTCAGCCTTTAGCTTCAGATAATGGTCTCGGGGTCCTGGGATGGAGCCCTGCATCAGGCTATCTGCTCGGTGGGGGGGCCTGCCCCCCACCCCCCCCGCCTGCCTCTTTGCCAACTTGTGATCTTTGGGCTGTCCAATAAATAAATAATAATAAATCTTTTTTTTTTTTAAAGAGTAAAAGGTTGAGATACTGGTCCTGTGCCAAGTAGGTGGGATTCATGTTCTCCTTTGCAAGAATTTCAGAAATGAAAATTTAAGCCAATTATGCTTGATTTCCTAGATTGTATAGCGAATGCTAATTTGTGAGAGAGGCAGGTCTGAGTGACTCTGAAGACACTGGAAGTAGGATTTATTTCTTTGGAACTCAGCAGGTATCCCTAGAGTACCTGCCCCTCCAAGGGTGTTGAGTTTTCCAACTCTAAAATGGCACCTTCTGGAGTTGACTGTTATAATAACCTCATGTAACCCAATGCATAACCTTGTACTATACAAGGGTGCAAGGTGATGAGACAGAGAAACCTCAGATCTCCTGCCCCAGAGTGAATTACAGTCTATTTAAGGAAAGAGCCCTCCATTGTTAAGGTTTATAGGGAGCCCTCACATAGTTCTTTCCTTCCTTGCCTGTTATCAGAAGCAGTTGAGAGAGATTCAGGACTCAGGCAAATGGAGGTTAAAATATCCCCTTCAGGACGAGCAAAGCTGATCCTAGAGAATATAGTTTATGTCTGTGGACAAGTAAAGTTTCCAAAAGTGAGTCCTAGAATCAGACTTCTGCACCCAACACAGGTAGCACTGGAGAACTGCAGGCTTCTCCTCCTATCGGTCATCGCCCTACCATTTTGAGTTCTCCCCTAACATCTTCTATAGATGGGGAAGCAGAGCAGGTGGGGATTCATCTCTGAGAAAGCAGATGAAGAGAAGTGTTGAGCTACATATGTCCTCTGAATTACCAACCTAGAGAAAAGACTCGGGAGTTCCTTTGAAGTCTGTCTGTCCATGAGGAGATACTAGATCAGGGAGAAGGAGGTTCCCTCCCTCAAGAAGCCCAACTGATCAATTAGACACATGCTCTAAGGCGTCCTGGCTATATGAATTTTGGTATAAGATTCGTATTTATTGCCCGAAAAGAAATGATTGGAATAGCACATGTTTAATCAGGGAGCGTTTCTGGAGGAAGCATTGGGCTCAGTTTGGTGGAGAGAAGTGCACCGTTTTAAATAGATTGACCTCTAGAAGTAGAGGAGGGGGGAGTTCAAGATGAGCTTGAACTGCAGTAAAATGAAAAAGGCCTTCCACCGTGACAAACACAGTGGGCTCTCATGATCTGGGAGGTGTGGGTAATGTCATCAACCCCAGGAGCCATAAATGGAATATGAAGATTAGATGGCACAGTCCCAGCTGGAAAAGTTCACAGGCATGGGGCCCAGCTGATAAGTACCGTGGGTGGCCCATAGGTGGCAGCTGGGAAGGTTATGGTTCCAGGGATTCCAACAAAAGATGAAGCTCTTAGGTTAGATCTCATGAGTGGGGGGGCCTCTCCTCTCATTCCTTACTGGTTTGATAAATTAGCAGCATTTTCTGGTTTACCATTTGAAAAAAAAAAAATAGCTTAATTTTTTTTTTTAAGAGCAGAAAGAAAATGGTGTTTTGATTTGTTGCTTTTTGTCTTACCGCTATAGGATGTAAGGGAGAGCTGTGGGTTGTGTAAGTTCAATTGGTGTGACGCTTTGAGTTTTCTGTGTTTAATTGAAAATGGTTTAAAATCCCATAGTTTCTGAGCAGGGAACTGGGAAGAATAGTAATATAAAATCCCATAGTTTCTGAGCAGGGAACTGGGAAGAATAGTAATATAGACCTTTCAAAAACAGTAGGTGATTCAAAGGCCATATTCTTTTTGATTTTGGAAGGCTATGTGTGATTTTTGGTATAGTGGATTTTTCTTTCAAAACACTTTTTTCATAGGGTGACGTTATAACTTGTCTGTCTTCTAAGAGCGCCCAGAAACTGGCAGCTGAAAATTATGGAGCAGAAAATCGACAGAGGAATAAAATTAACTATGGGTGAATGTATAGATAATGAAGATGTAAGGAGAATATATTCCCATCTGATCTATTTGCTGCCTGTTTGACTATATATTTTATGGTTATTTATGCTTCCATCTGAGTAAGTGGGATAGCCAGATGTGTAAGCTGGGTATTGTTAAATTGGATTGGCTAATCCTCATGTCAGTCAGATGTCTGTCTGGCCATGTTGTCGTATAATGTAGAGTTTGCCATGATTGCCCGCAGAGAGGCCCAGAGATACCTCTTGGGGATTTATTTCCATCTCCCAAGATTCAGTGAGTTGTTTGCTTGCTATCTTAAAATAAAATAATATATGTAAAATGCTGAACACAATGCTGGTATATAGGAAGCTTCTCTACTTCTTTTGTAAAATATTTTATTTATTTATTTGACATGCAGAGAGAGAGAGAGAGAGAGCGCTCACAAACAGAGGGAGTGACAGAGAGAGAGAGAGAGAGAGAAGCAAGCTTCCTGCTGATCAGGAAACCCAAGGGAGGGAGGTGGGGCTCAATCCCAGAACCCTGGGATCATAACTTGAGTCCAAGACAGATGTTTAACCAACTGAGCCACCCAGGTGCCCCAGGAAGTTTCTCTAATTCTTAACATGGAGAAATACTTACTGTATTTTAACCTGAAAGTGGTTATAAAATAGCATGTAAAGTATTATCCCAGTTCTGTAAAATTCAGCAAATAGTTGAGTCCTTATATCCCAGATGCTGTTTAAGGGGATATGAGAACTAGATAGGGAAGAACTTGCATTTCTTTATGTCTCATTTAATTTTGCATCACAGAATTGTTTGGTGTGGCTGGCTAGGATGTCCTCTATAGATAGAAAATATTTGTTTTCCCTAATTCTGTTTTGGAAGCCAGGCACTGACTTTGTGTAGATAGTGGTTGACACCTGAGTGAGTGCCCTCCCTGAGAAGTTAGATGAGTCCTGCCCACCTTCTCTTTGTGTGGATTAGGGCAGTGCTTTGGAAGAGCTCATTTATCCCATTTTCACTCAGGAATTAGGATTGGAAGTGGAAACACAGTGGCTGAGCTCCATAAAGCACTAAGGTAAACATAGCCCGAAGCCACACGGGAACCTCCCTTTTTGAGGGAGTCTTTGCTGGGAGAATGATCGGGGTGGTTCTCTTCTTTCTTCAGTGTGTTGTCATTTGCCATGGCTTTGGACCTTTTGGGTTTTATTTTGGGGAGAGAGACTTAGAAATATAGCTTTTGGTCCATGGTTGATTGAGCGTGTGAGTCAAATGATAGATGCCCAAACTGGATTTGGACACTGGGGCCCTTTAGCAATGGAAATTCGAGTTTGCAGTGGTTCTGCCAGCCATGGTTGGCAATGCCTGTCCTGGTCCCTGCTCTTTACTTGTCTACGGCATGGTCTAAGGTAAGTATTTAGGTTTCTGTACCCTAGTGACTTTCCATAAGATCAGAAGGGATTTTTCAACCCATTTTCTAATCCTTTTGCAAGGGTTAAAAGACCTACATTTATAAAATATTGGAACCAGAAGAAAATCCCTGCCAAATAGTCACTGTGAAAATTTCTTATCCTAGCAAGAAGAGGAATTCACAGTATGACATCCCAGCCCCTGAAGAAATGAAACCATTTAAGAATGAGAAATTATTTGTACCTATTCATTCCCAAGTCTTTTTTTTTCAGAGCCCCTCATGTGAGAATGCAAATTACTGACCAACCTTTTGATATTTCTTTCAGGGACACCTGTGTGGTTCTTTGTGAAAATTGCTCCAATTCGAAATGAACAGGATAAAGTGGTTTTATTCCTTTGCACTTTCAGTGACATAACAGCTTTCAAACAGCCAATTGAGGATGATTCATGTAAAGGTGTGTAATTCTGATTGTGCGCATATATTTATGCACTGTGTTTTTTTTTTTAATCCTGTGGTGTGACCCCCCCTTCCAGAGAATTTGAGGTTGCCAAGGCAATCTCTGCTCAAAGATCAAGATTTAAACTTTAATTTGTGTCGGGTAAAGCATTGTAACATTCTGGAATGTATTAAGCGGGAAGAAGAGAGGGGATAAAAGTTTTGTTTAGGAAAGCATTTGAATCAGTTTTATACCTTTTTAGATTAACCCTTTCCAGTAACGATTAGACAGAAGAAGGGAGCTGGGCACCTCTGGTAGCAGCAGCTTCTTTTCCGGGGTCCCCAGGAGATGCCGGCACCCAAATGAGGCAGTCCATGGCTACATTCATCTTATTTGTATGTAAACTTTGTTAGATTTGATTACTTCCTATATTTCAGGATTGTTAAAGTAGATTTTAACACATCTCTGCCTCTGTGGTTGATTGAGTTAAGTCTTGGCTGGTGAATTCATTGGATACGTGGTATTAATGAGGTCTTGAGTAACATTTGCATATGGGTCATTTAATCAGCCTGTGACTGCAGATGGCAGTGCTCACTTCAGCTGTATCACGGGCATGTATTCTTTAAATAACACTGGGGGCCAAGGAAGGAAAGGGCTCAGAATTTCGAGAACGATGGTACTCCTGAAGAGCTTGAGCTATCAGATACACACAAGGTGGCATGTTATTCCCGGAGGTGTGGGATTCGGGGGTGTCCCAGCGCTCTCTTCTGTCCCTCTTCCCCAGCATGCACACGAGGTAATCTGGATGCTGTAGCTCCCCTTAGTTGTAGTGCTTCTAGGGCCTGTGGCTGATTTTCCAGCTCCCTGAGAACCATGCTCCTTGAGGTTTCCCGAGATGCACCAGAGAGATCTGAGCGGAGTCCAGGGAGAAGCCAAATGGGGATGTGACAACATTGTGATTGTTAAATGTGCCTAATAGGAGGAAATAAAACGCGTTATGTGGCTCCTCTCCTGGGCTGTGTCCTGTAGCACGTCTGGAGGCCTACATTTATAAACTTCAGAGCACAGCACTGTGTATAACTATCATCGTAGTTTTCATCATATTTTTCCTTTTAACTATCTGATAACCCAGTAAATCAATTGTAGCCTTCCTCTTGGTTTCAAGACGGCAGCAGGTGTAAAGTTTCTCAAAGAGTACCCCAGCCTCCTGCAGTCTCTTCTTTTTCCTGCGGGTTTGTGATTCCCCGATTTCTGGATTCTAGCTTGAAGATTTCTCAGTATGATAGTGATTCCACGGTGAAAGACCAACTCGTGATTAAGTATCACCCTGCTACCCTCTAGAAAAGCGCTTTGCTTCTTTAATTGAATAAACTCATAAACAATTAAAGGCCGTTAGATATTTGCCATTTGTCTTTGTAAGTTTTGTCTTAAAAATGTAAAGAATCAGCATGTTGGTTGAGTCAGGCTGCTTGCCTCTCGCCACCGCTGGAACATTTTTGGGTGACACGCAAATGTTGTTTAGTAGGAAAGCTGTCCTCAGCAGTGAGCACGCCTCACGTGCCACGGAAGCTTCTGCATTCGGCTCTCGGGAGATGTGAACGAGGCGATCAATCAAAGTGAGGTGGTGAGATTCGCCTCAGTTTATTGTCCAGGAAAAAAATATGCTCTACGTCTTTTAACTTGAGTCAGTGATGCATTTCCGTGCTGATGAGTGTTTGGGTGCATGTGCACGCACGCACACACGCATGCTCACAAGCACACACGCACGCGTGCTTCAGTATTCCCTGTAGGAGTGCTGCTAGTGATCGCTTAAAGCCTTCTCCAAGACATGACTTTATAAGTCTGTCCATTTCCAGTGCCACGACAGATTATATTTGGACCCTCCCTCCTGTTATGTCACTGTGCCCCTGGCCTCCTTTGAGTGGAGCACTCTACTTAGGACAAGGTCACATTTTATATTCATCAGTTTATGGTGGAAGAGCTTGAGAGCTGCCCAGGCCTTGTTCATTGTAAGTCTATAAACTGCAGCTCTGGCTGCAAGGATCCAGTCTAGGAAGATACTTTGCCATGTGGCTGGATTGTTCTTCTGACTTGACATTTCTTCTTGGATGTGCTCTCCCATTGGGAGCTTCTGGCAGATTCTAGCTGGGTTTTCAGTGCAGCATCCCAGTCGGCAGTAGGAGTCTTGAGAGCCTTGCTGACCCAGGGTTATTGGGAATTCACTTTTGAGCGGGAAGGGGAGTGTGGCTTATCCAAATCCCCAGAAATCCCCAGATAATTGCTCTTTGGCTTAGGAGCACATGTTTCCCACTATCAGATTCACCCTTTGCTTTAGTCAGCTGTGCTCAAATTATCTTTAAAAGGAGATTGTGCGGGGCGCCTGGGTGGCTCAGTGGGTTAAGCCGCTGCCTTCGGCTCAGGTCATGATCCCAGGTCCTGGGTTTGAGCCCCACATCGGGCTTTCTGCTCAGCAGGAAGCCTGCTTCCTCCTCTCTCTCTGCCTGCCTCTCTGCCTACTTGTGATTTCTCTCTGTCAAATAAATAAATGAAATCTTAAAAAAAAAAAAAAAAAAAAGGAGATTGTGCCCCTTGATTATGCAGTGCCTAACTCTGGGGCTTGGGACGGGGCTAAGTGCCTTGCTAGTGATGGAAGAAGCCAGCGGGTGCCTCACATTTCCCCACAGACAAGCAGCTGTGGACTATTTCAGCATCAGACACAAAGTAACTCCCCTTCCCCCAGGCCCCTCTTTGAGCGTATCAATTCTCAAGCTCCTTTGTAGGAATGATCCAGGCCCCTGACCACCTCATCTTTTCTTTTCTGCCCATCTTTGACTGCTTCCCCTGGTTTCTGATAAAAAGTGACCACAGATGGCGGGAGCCAGGAAATGCAGGTCAGGCTACAGCTCTGTGTGTGTGTGTGTGTGTTGTGTGTGTGTGTGTATTTGAAGTCAGAATGAGAGAGTAGATGGGAATTCTTGGTTGAAATGAGAATCTGTAATGTTCCAGGGGTTTTGTTTTTCCTAATCTCTTACTTATCTGTTTTTTTAAGTTTAAATTCAATTAATTAACATATAGTATATTATTAATTTCAGAGGTAGAGGTCAGTGATTCATCGGTTTTATATAACACCCAGTGCTCATTACATCACGTGCCCTCCTTGATGCCCATCACCCAGTTACCCCATCCCCTCATCTCCCCCCTCCAGCAACCCTCAGTTTGTTGCCTATGATTAAGAGTCTCTTATGGGGGCGCCTGGGTGGCTCAGTGGGTTAAGCCTCTGCCTTCGGCTCAGGTCATGATCCCAGAGTCCTGGGATCGAGTCCCGCATCGGGCTCTCTGCTCAGCAGGGAGCCTGCTTCCCTTCCTCTCTCTGCCTGCCTCTCTGCCTCCTTGTGATCTCTGTCTGTCAAATAAATTAAAAAAAAAAAAAAAGTCTCTTATGATTTGTCTCCCTCTCTGATTTCATGTTGTTTTATTTTTTCCTCTCTTCCCCTGTGATCTTCTGTTGTGTTTCTTAAATTCCACATATGAGTGAGATGATATGGTGATTGTCTTTCTCTGACTTATTTTCCTTTCTTACTTTCTGTTATTATAGATAATTGTTAGTGGCTGCAGGATATTTTTCTCTGTCCTATTCTCCCCTTTGAGCGAGGAGGCTTGGGTACATGGGTAGAGAAGAATTAGATGGTAAGGCTCAGAGTTTTCTCTCCCCATTGTTCCCTGAAGGATGAGGCTGAGTCATCCCTTTTGTTTTGTCTCTTACCCCACCAAATAAACTCACATTAAAGGAGTGAATTCACTTTTAAAGACTCACGTATTTACTTTCACACAGTAAACTTGAGCCAGATTCAGATCAAAAAAGGAACGTAAAACTTTAGAGGAGATTTTTAAAGGCCAAGATTGAGAATGTGTGGGGAGGAGGGCTCGAGCAAGCTATTGTAACTGCAGACCCTTCCCCGTATCTCTTTCTGTGTGATGTTTGCGAGGCAGTCTTGGAAAAGAATCTGGGCAGTGGATACAAGCCACAGGTCCCCTTGTCTCCTCCGATACTAACATTTTGTCTGTCCGCCCTTGGGATGACAGAAAGGTGATAATTTAGTGACTCCTCCTTGAAGAAGCCACTCTAGAGTTTTGGTTATTTCTACATTGTTGAGGAAAAGATCAGGGGAGGAGGACCTGAGAATCCTTAGGCAGTGTCCACACTGACTCTCCATCTTGGTCCCCGGTGTCCTCTATTCTCTTGCATACATTGGGTTATGGCACCAGGTCCTCTAAGAGAATCTGTGATTCTGCAGATTAGGACCCGCCTGTCCTCACAGCCTCCCCATCAAAGTCAGGACTCCTACCAGCCATCCTCTGCAACTTCTACTCAAAGCGACTTGGCATTCTTTCCCAGGGCTGGGGCCTGAACGTCAGTCTTGTCTCCTATCCCTGAACTTACTTACCCTTGGAGGAGCTGGGATTTCATTCCATCCCAGAACCCTCTTGTCTGGCTGAGGGAGGATACAGGGCTGTGTGGGCTCAAGCAGCCTGGTGGGGGTCTCGCCCGCATTGAATTCTGTTGTGTGCTATTGTGTGGTCAGGGAAGGGGGATGTGGTTGTCCTTGTGGAGAGTGGAGAAAGGATCCAAGGAGTACTTTTTAGCCAGCTGGTGGATTGTACATTGTGTTTTGTTCCTTCTGGCCTTCTTCTGCTTTCATGCCTCCCCTTCCTGTCCACCCCCTCTCACCCCAAAGACACCCAGTACCTGTGTGTGCTGGATAGATACAAGTCAGCCTGAGACCGGGGGGGAGTATAAAAAGAGGGAGTGGGCAGTTCTGCCTGTGGAGGGGCAGTATCCAGGAAGGGCACTTTTGAACCTCATCTTCCTGTGGAAAAGGTCCACTGTGCTTCCCCGAAGGAAGGTCATCCTGAGCTAGGTTCTCATCGGGTTGTCTCCTCCCATGTGGCCTTTCGGACAATAAGAAATTGTTTCCAGGAGGGTTTCTCCTGATGGCTCTGGTCCAAATGGTACCTGTTATGTTCCATCATGTGCGTTTGCTTCTCTGACATGTTTTTACTCTCATTGGTGTGGCTGTCACCCCAGTTCCCCAAACCAGGAACCCAGAGACTGCCTGGGTTGCCTCTTCTTTCCTTCTGCAGCTGTTTCTCCCCAAGTTCTGGGGGTCCTACCCCTACAGCTGTTCTCAAGCTCTCCTTGTTGCCGGGCCCAGGCCCTGGGATTGTCCACGCATGCAGGACCTCTTGCCTGGGGTCCTAACTGGTCTTTTATCTGTCAACCTTGTTTATTAAAAGCCTGCCATGCTTGTTCCCATTCTGTCTTTCTAAAGTGAAGTTGGTGTGTTTCTTCCTTCCCAACCTATTAAAACTCCTTCCTGGTTCCCCATGGGTTTCAGGATGAAGTTCAAATTTCTTAACCTGTTATCTTGGTTCTTACCACTGACATTCTTCTCCCTGTGGCCCCTGGCAACCACTTTAACATCACTTCAGGCCATGGTCTTCACCCATCTTCCCTCTACCAGCTGTGCCTCCTTCATCTAGCCTTTTAGGTTGTCTTACTCTTCACTGACATATTACTCTGTTTTATGGTTTTTGCCTTTGCAGGTGCTGTGCTTTCTGTGTATAACATCTCTTTCTTCTTGTGTTTTAATTCCTACTCATCTTTCAAAATTTTGTTCTGGTGTCACTTCCTCTGCCCTAACCCTAAGCTATGCCTTCTTCAGACAGTCTTGACCATACCATCCTATACTCATGTCTGTCCCAGAACTTAGCTTCCATATCACAGCTTTTTAAAAATTTATCGGTCTTCCCTGCTGGGGTGCATGCTCTTTGAAGCTGGAATCTGTATCTTATTGATCTTAGTATCTCCAGTACCTAGCACTATGCCTGGCATGTAACAATTATGTTTACAGAATAAATACAAGAATGAAGGAAGTTTTTCATCAGGCCCATTAGAAAATATCTATATTTCAGCAAGGAAAACATGGGGTGGAACTTGGAAGAGAACTTATTTTCTTCCTTCAGAACAGGCAGAGCCTGACCATGCTGATAGAGGTGTGATGGAGAATTTTACACTCTTGGTCCATTTCCCCATCCAATACCCATTCATCTTCCCCTGCCTTCCACTCAGCCAGTGGAGAGCCAGCTCCTTTGAGAGTCACATTCCTGGAAAGGTTTCAGGGCTAGCCCAGAGCGCGAGAGGCTAGCCAGAGCCTGGGGAAATGCCCAGAGGTCCAGGGATCTTTCTTTTCATCCCTTGTGCTAGATCAGCTTATGGACCGGGACCCTGAGCTCCCTGCCAGGCAGGGTCTGGGGTATCAGTCATGCCACCTCCTTCTTATCATCTGTCTCAGAGTTTGGATAGTGGTGGTGGTGAAGTGATGGTAGGAGAGGGGTGGCTTGGATTGAGGGCTTGCAGAGCCCTTGCTGATCTTTTCATGCATAGCTGCGCTTTACCTGATGGAAAAATATACTTTCTGTTCTTGAAAAGCTTTGCAGAATTCGATTGCAGTTTTGTTTCCAGCTGAAAGAGCCTAACTCTGAAAAAATCCAAGTTCAGTACTAGGCTCTTTGGGATTCCTGTTATTTGGGGAACCTGTCACCAACAGTCCTTCCCCCATCCCAGAACAGGCTAAAATATGCTCTTGCTTTCTCCCCACCTATCCAGGGATTAGATTCTTTTCTTATTCCCCTGGCTTTGGAGATTGTAATGCCCTGGATGGCCATTTAACTAGCTTGTCCTTGCCACCCCTGGAACCAGCTTGGTCTCTGCTAGATCAGACCATGTGGGGGTTGGGAGCAGCCTGAGCCCAGTCACAAATTCAGAGAAATAGCTCAACTGTGGTATCATCTAGCAGGAAAGCTTTGGGCCAGAGTGGAAAGATCTGGGTTCTGGAATCTTTGTAATTGTCTAGGCATTCTGTGCCTCGGTTTCCCCATTTGTAAAACGGAACTAAAACCTGCCCTACTTACGTCACAAAGCTATGATTAGAACAAAGTGAAAGTGCAGGTAAAAGTAAATTGCTACACAACTTTGAGTGTGTCTAGATGCTTTTCTGAGAGCCAGTCTGGGTTGGGAGGAATGCAGAGGAACTCACAGGAGCCCAGGAGGACAGTGGGTGTGTGGGCTCCCAACAGTGTAACCGGTGGTGTGAATGTCCGTGACCTTCAGGACGTGATTGAAGCTGTCTTTTCTCTCCTCTGCATGCTCCAGGCTGGGGGAAGTTTGCTCGGCTGACCAGAGCTCTGACGAGCAGCAGGGGCGTCCTGCAGCAGCTGGCTCCCAGCGTTCAAAAAGGCGAGAATGTCCACAAGCACTCCCGCCTGGCCGAGGTAAGGGCAAGGGGCTAGCTCTTCGTAAACCTCACTTCCCTGGGTCCGTGTGCTAAAAAAAGGGTACAGAACAAGTGCATGGTTTGGAAGGGACCTTCAGGACCCTCAGATTCATGTCTTGGTTGGGTACACATCATGATGTGTGACTTTGGGAAAGTGACCTCAGTCCTTTGACCTCTGGATTTTCCGTTAGGTAAAAGGAGTCTGCAGACCATTCCAGTCCAGCTTATTGAGATTACATGTGTCAATTCATTTTCTTGAGAGAGTAGGGAAGGAGTAGAAGTGCTACATATATGAAGGGGTGTTTATTTATAAACCATAAACAATTTCATTATCTGATTAATACATATTAGAGGAAAACAATAGGAAACAAACAAAAATCACCTGCAATTCCACTAACCAGATGGCTTTGTGATAATTTTTGTATGCATTCTTTAAGTTTTTGTTAAGTATATCCTATTACCTAAAGACCAATAAATACATTCTTTCATAGTTAATATTTATGAAGTTCAAATGTATCTAAGAATCAATGCATACATTTAATGTGGTTGTGTTACCTTTTCTTCACTTTATATAATCATTAACATCTTTACAGGTTAATAAAAGTACTTGAATTTATCATTGTTCTGGTAACCTTTGTCATAAGGAAAGCCTGTGGTGGTGGTATTTTCCCAGTTGCAGGGACAAACGAGTGGCTGGGAAGCCTGGGCAAGGGGGTTCACTAGGCTTAATGCACCCCAGTGATTCTTACCGGTTTTGGTGGTTCTGCATCCAAATTGTGTATTATCTTTGATGGTGCCTGGCCTTCATTTTTCCCACTCAGCCTGGGTGGAGAGGAAGAGTGTTACCCTTGCGCATGGCATATTTCCGTCTTACCCAGAGATGACAACATAAGCTATCTGTTTGCAGGCTGATGGCCCTCGGTTCTTGGCCCTTGTTCGTATGACGGGCTCATCTCTAGCCTGACTCCTGGCTCCCTAAGGGAGGAATAGCCAGCTTGGTGCAGCTCACGTTCAGGGCTCTGAATATTAGATGGTTCACTACTAATGATCTCCTTGCGGCATCCCAGAACCTCTGCCAACAGTGGGGATGAGAGCATTCGCCTGTGCCACGTTAAAAAAGAAAAGGCACTTGGAAGCATAGCTTTTGGTCCTGATGTGGGCTCGGTACATCATGGAAAGAAAACTAAAGGAGACCTTTTGGCATACAGGCTGCACTTGTCCTGTCCCTGCTGCTGCTTTTTGTTAATAAAGCAATCTCCTTTCCTGCTGCTCTCTGCCTTGCTTACTCTTACTCAGCCGCATTCCTGCTGTGTGCTCCTTGTGCACACCAGGCTTGCTTTTCACTCAGATGTCTCGTGTGGCAGCTCCTTCACCAGCTGCAAGTCTTGCTTGGCTCAAGTGTCTTTTTCTCAGGCGGGCTACCTGCATCAGTCAGGGTTCTCCCAGAGAGATAGAACCACAAGGCTATTTATATATTCAGAGATTTCTTGCAAGGAGTTGGTTTATGAGACTATGGGGACTGGCTAGGTGAGTCCAAAATTCACTAGGCAGCTTGGCCAACTGGAAACTCTTGGAAGGATCCAATGCTAAAGTCCACAGATGGTATTTTTTTTAATTTTTAAATTTTTTATAAACATATAATATATTTTTATCCCCAGGGGTACAGGTCTGTGAATCGCCAGGTTTACACACTTCATAGCACTCACCATAGCACATACCCTCCCCAATGTCCATAACCCTACCCTCCCAACCCCCTCCCCCCAGCAAACCTCAGTTTGTTTTGTGAGATTAAGAGTCACTTATGGTTTGTCTCCCTCCCAATCCCATCTTGTTTCATTTATTCTTCTCCTATCCCCTTAACCCCCCATGTTACATCTCCACTTCCTCATATCAGGGAGATCATATGATAGTTGTCTTTCTCCAATTGACTTATTTCGCTAAGCATGATACCCTCTAGTTCCATCCATGTCGTCACAAATGGCAAGATTTCATTTCTTTTGATGGCTGCATGGTATTCCATTGTGTATATATACCACATCTTCTTTATCCATTCGTCTGTTGATGGACATCTAGGTTCTTTCCATAGTTTGGCTATTGTAGACATTGCTGCTATAGATATTCGGGAGCACGTGCCCCTTCGGATCACTACATTTGTATTTTTAGGGTAAATACCCAGTAGTGCAATTGCTTAGTCATAGGGTAATTCTATTTTCAACATTTTGAGGAACCTCCATGCTGTTTTCCAGAGTGGTTGCACCAGCTTGCATTCCCACCGACAGTGTAGGAAGGTTCCCCTTTCTCCACATCCTCGCCAGCATCTGTCATTTCCTGACTTGTTAATTTTAGCCATTCTGACTGGCGTGAGGTGATATCTCATTGTGGTTTTTGATTCGTATTTCCCTGATGCCAAGTAAGGTGGAGCACTTTTTCATGTGTCTGTTGGCCATCTGGATGTCTTCTTTGCAGAAACATCTGTTCATGTCTTCTGCCCATTTCCTGATTGGGTTATTTGTTCTTTGGGTGTTGAGTTTGCTAAGTTCTTTATAGATTTTGGATACTAGCCCTTTATCTGATATGTCGTTTATAAATATCTTCTCCCATTCTGTCAGTTGTCTTTTGGTTTTGTTAACTGTTTCCTTTGCTGTGCAAAAGCTTTTGATCTTGATAAAATCCCAATAGTTCATTTTTGCCCTTGTTCCATTGCCTTTGGTGATGTTCCTAGGAAGATGTTGTTGCGGCTGAGGTCGAAGAGGTTGCTGCCTGTGTTCTCCTCAGGGATTTTGATGGATTCCTTTCTGACATTGAGGTCCTTCATCCATTTTGAGTCTATTTTTGTGTGTGGTGTAAGGAAATGGTCCAATTTCATTTTTCTGTATGTGGCTGTCCAATTTTCCCAGCACCATTTGTTGTGTGCTGGGAAAAAGAGACTGTCTTTTTTCCATTGGACATTCTTTCCTGCTTTGTCGAAGATTAGTTGACCATAGAGTTGAGGGTCTATTTCTGGGCTCTCTATACTGTTCCATTGATCTATGTGTCTGTTTTTGTGCCAGTACCATGATGTCTTGATGATGACAGCTTTGTAATAGAGCTTGAAGTCCGGAATTGTGATGCCACCAACTTTGGCTTTCTTTTTCAATATTCCTTTGGCTATTCAAGGTCTTTTCTGGTTCCATATAAATTTTAGGATTATTTGTTCCATTTCTTTGGAAAAAATGGGTGGTATTTTGATAGGAATTGTATTAAATGTGTAGATTGCTTTAGGTAGCATAGACATTTTCACAATATTTATTCTTCCAATCCAGGAGCATGGAACATTTTTCCATTTCTTTGTGTCTTCCTCAATTTCTTTCATGAGTACTTTATAGTTTTCTGAGTATAGATTCTTAGCCTCTTTGGTTAGGTTTATTCCTAGGTATCTTATAGTTTTGGGTGCAATTGTAAATGGGATTGACTCCTTAATTTCTCTTTCTTCTGTCTTGTTGTTGGTGTAGAGAAATGCAACTGATTTCTGTGCATTGATTTTATATCCTGACACTTTACTGAATTCCTGTACAAGTTCTATCAGTTCTGGAGTGGAGTCCTTTGGGTTTTCCACATATAGTATCATATCATCTGCAAAGAGTAATAGTTTGACTTCTTCTTTGCCGATTTGGATGCCTTTAATTTCCTTTTGTTGTCTGATTGCTGAGGCTAGGACTTCTAGTACTATGTTGAATAGCAGTGGTGATAATGGACATCCCTGCCGTGTTCCTGACCTTAGCGGAAAAGCTTTCAGTTTTTCTCCATTGAGAATGATATTTGGGGGCACCTGGGTGGCTCAGTGGGTTAAAGCCTCTGCCTGCGGCTCAGGTCGTGATCTCAGGGTCCTGGGATCGAGCCCCGCATCGGGCTCTCTGCTCAGTGGAGAGCCTGCTTCCTCCTCTCTCTCTCTCTCTCTCTGCTGGCCTCTGCCTACATGTGATCTCTGTCTGTCAAATAAATAAATAAAATCTTAAAAAAAAAGAATGATATTTGCAGTGGGTTTTTCATAGATGGCTTTAATAATATTGAGGTATGTGCCTTCTATCCCTACACTTTGACGAGTTTTGATCAGGAAGGGATGCTGTATTTTGTCAAATGCTTTTTCAGCATCTATAGAGAGTATCATATGGTTCTTGTTCTTTCTTTTATTAATGTGTTGTATCACATTGATTGATTTGCAGATGTTGAACTAACCTTGTAGCCCTGGAATAAATCCCACTAGGTTGTGGTGAATAATCCTTTTAATGTACTGTTGAATCCTATTGGCTAGTATTTTGGTGAGAATTTTCACATCTGTGTTCATCAAGGATATTGGTCTGTAGTTCTCTTTTTTGATGGGATCCTTGTCTGGTTTTGGGATCAAGGTGATGCTGGCCTCATAAAATGAGTTTAGAAGTTTGCCTTCCATTTCTATTTTTTTGGAACAGTTTCAGGAGAATAGGAATTAGTTCTTCTTTAAATATTTGGTAGAATTCCCCTGGGGAGCCGTCTGGCCCTGGGCTTTTGTTTGTTTGGAGATTTTTGATGACTGTTTCAATCTCCTTACTGGTTATGGGTCTGTTCAGGTTTTCTATTTCTTCCTGGTTCAGTTGTGGTAGTTTGTATGTCTCTAGGAATGCATCCATTTCTTCCAGATTGTCAAATTCGTTTGTGCAGAGTTGCGCATAGTATGTTCTTATAATTGTTTGTATTTCTTTGGTGTTAGTTGTGATCTCTCCTCTTTCATTTATGATTTTATTTATTTGGGTCCTTTCTCTTTTCTTTTTGATAAGTGTGGCCAGGGGTTTATCAATCTTATTCTTTCAAAGAACCAGCTCCTAGTTTCGTTGATTTGTTCTATTGTGTTTTTTGTTTATTTGTTTGTTTCTATTTCATTGATTTCTGCTCTGATCTTTATGATTTCTCTTCTCCTGCTGGGTTTAGGACTTTCTTTGTTGTTCTTTCTCCAGCTCCTTTAGGTGTAGGTTTAGGTTGTGTATTTGATACCTTTCTTGTTTCTTGAGAAAGGCTTGTACCGCTATATATTTTCCTCTCAGGACTGCCTTTGTTGTGTCCCACAGATTTTGAACCATTGTGTTTTCATTATCATTTGTTTCCATGAATTTTTTCAATTCTTCTTTAATTTCCTGGTTGACCCATTCATTCTTTAAAAAGCTGCTGTTTACTTTCCCTGTATTTGGGTTCTTTCCAAATTTCCTCTTGTGATTGAGTTCTAGCTTCAGAGCACTGTGGTCTGAAAATATGCAGGGAATGATCCCAATCTTTTGATACCAGTTGAGACCTGATTTAGGACCGAGGATGTGATCTATTCTGGAGACTGTTCCACGTGCACTAGAGAAGAATGTGTATTCTGTTGCTTTGGGATGAAACGTTCTGAATATATCTGTGATGTCCATCTGGTCCAGTGTGTCATTCAAGGCCTTTATTTCCTTGTTGATCTTTTGCTTGATCTGTCCATTTCAGTGAGGGAAGTGTTAAAGTCCCTTACTATTATTGTATTATTGTTGGTGCATTTCTTTGATTTTGTTATTAATTGGTTTATATAGTTGGCTGCTCCTACGTTAGGGGCAGAGATATTTAAAATTGTTAGATCTTCTTGTTGGACAGACCCTTTGAGTATGATATAGTGTCCTTCCTCATCTCTTATTATAGTCTTTGGCTTAAAATCTAATTGCTCTGATATAAGGATTGCCACTCCTGCTTTCTTCTGATGTCCATCAGCATGGTAAATTATTTTCCACCCCCTCACATTAAATCTGGAGGTGTCTTCGGGTCTAAAACGAGTTTCTTGTAGGCAACATATAGATGGGTTTTGTTTTTTTATCCATTCTGATACCCTATGTCTTTTGATTGGGGCATTTAGCCCATTAACATTCAGGGTAAGTATTGAGAGATATGAATTTAGTGCCATTGAATTGCCTACAAGGTGACTGTTACTGTATAATGTCTCTATTTCTTTCTGTTCTACTAGTTTTAGGGTCTCTCTTTGCTTAGAGGACCCCTTTCAATATTTCCTGTAGAGCTGGTTTGGTGTTTACAAATTCTTTCAGTTTTTGTTTGTCCTGAAGCTTTTGATCTCTCTTTCTATTTTCAATGATAGCGTAGCTGGATATAGTATTCTTGGCTGTATGTTTTTCTCGTTTAGTACTCTGAATATATCATGCCAGCTCTTTCTGGCCTGCCAGGTCTCTGTGGATAACTCTGCTGCCAATCTAATATTTTTACCATTGTATGTTACAGACTTCTTTTCCCGGACTGCTTTCAGGATTTTCTCTTTGTCACTAAGACTTGTAAATTTTATTATTAGGTGACGGGGTGTGGACCTATTCTTGTTGATTTTGAGGGGGGTTCTCTGCACCTCCTGGATTTTGATGCTTGTTCCCTTTGCCATATTAGGGAAATTCTCTCCAAGAATTCTCTCCAATATACCTTCTGCTCCCCTTTCTCTTTCTTCTTCTTCTGGAATCCCAATTATTCTAATGTTGTTTCATCTTATGGTATCACTTATCTCTCGAATTCTCCCCTCATGGTCCAGTAGCTGTTTGTCCCTCCTTTGCTCAGCTTCTTTATTCTCTGTCATTTGGTCTTCTATATCGCTAATTCTTTCTTCTGCCTCATTTATCCTAGCAGTGAGACCCTCCATTTTTGATTGCACCTCATTAATAGCTTTTTTGATTTCAACTTGGTTAGATTTTAGTTCTTTTATTTCTCCAGAAAGGGCTTTTATATCTCCCGAGAGGGTTTCTCTAATATCTTCCATGCCTTTTTCGAGCCTGGATAGAACCTTGAGAATCATCATTCTGAACTCTAGATCTAACATATTACCAATGTCTGTGTTGATTAGGTCCCTAGCCTTCATTACTGCCTCTTGTTCTTTTTTTTGTGGTGAATTTTTTCGCCTTGTCATTTTGTCCAGATAAGAGTATATGAAGGAGCAAGTAAAATACTAAAAGGGTGGCAAAGCCCCCAGGAAAATATGCTTTAACCAAATCAGAAGAAATCCCAAATCGTGGGGGGGAGAAAGGGGATAAAAAGAGCTTCAGAAAAAAAAAGAAACAATTAAAAAAAGAAAACAATAAATAAAAAATATAAAAAAGAATAAAATATATATATATTAGATAAACTAGTTAAAAATGTTAAAAAAGAAAAGGGTAAAAGTTAAAAAAAATTTAGCAGAAGAAGAAAAAAAAATTGAAAAAACTATTAAATTAACTGCAAGACTAAAGAATCATGGGGAGAAAGCCATGAGTTCCGTGCTCTGCTTTCTCCTCCTCTGGAATTCCACCGCTCTCCTTGGTATTGAAACTGCACTCCTTGGTAGGTGAACTTGGTCCTGGCTGGATTTCTTGTTGATCTTCTGGGGGAGGGGCCTGTTGTAGTGATTCTCAAGTGTCTTTGCCCCAGACGGAATTACACCGCCCTTACCAGGGGCCGGGCTGAGTAATCCGCTCGGGTTTGCTTTCAGGAGCTTTTGTTCCCTGAATGCTTCCCGTAGAGTTCCGGAGTTCGGGAATGAAAATGGCGGCCTCCCAGTTTCCAGCCCGGAGGAGCTGGGAGCTCGGGGCCCCACTTCTCAGTGTGCCCTCTGAGAGTAGCGCCAAGTTACTCCCGTCTCCCTGGCCTCCGGCCGCTCTCTGAGCTCACCGAGCCTGCGACTGGTTCAAGATATCCCCGAGCTGAGAGCTCACTCCTCGGCTCTGTCTCTGTAGCCGGCTTCCCCGTTCTAATACCTGCAAGCTCTGCGACACTCAGATACCCCCGATCCTTCTGTGACCCTGCGGGACCTGAGGCCACACTGACCCCTCGTGGGGTTCACCCCGGTTTAGCCTCTGGAGCGATGTCCCTCAGCGGAACAGACTTTTAAAAGTCCTGATTTAGTGCTCCGTTGCTCTGCCGCTTGCCGGGAGCCGGCCCCTGCCCCCGCCGCTTGCCGGAGCCGGCCCCTCCCCCTGCGGTCTATCTTCCCATCACTTTGGATTCACTTCTCCGCCAGTCCTACCTTTCAGAAAGTGGTTGATTTTCTGTTTCTAGAATTGCTGTTCTTCTCTTTGATCTCCCGTTGGATTTGTAGGTGTTTGCAATCTTTAGATAAGCTATCTAGCTGATCTCCTGCTCCCTGATGTAGTCTCAGCCTGCTACCTCTCCGCCATCTTGACTCTGCCCTCCACAGATGGTATTTATTCTTCCTCAGCTTTGCTCTTAAGGCTTTTCAACTTATTAGATGGGGTCCACCCAGATTATAGGGTATAATCTGCTTTCCAGAAAGTTGGCTGAGTGTAGATAATAATCACATCTATAAAATTACTTCACAGGAATGCTTAGATTAGTGTTTGATCGAATAACTGGGTACCGGTGGCCTAGCCAGGTTGATCTATAAAACTAATCATTAGAGTTCACCCCCTGTCAGCCTGTCATACACATTTCCTTAAACCATACTCACTTACCAAATAAAGACAGTTACAGAGTCATACTTCCACCTAACATGATCCAGTTATCCTGCATATAATCAAAAATGCCAACTCTTCCCACCGGAGAGAGTGCAAAATCTTTGGGGGATGTTTACTCTTCCCTTTGATATTCTGTAACTTAAATAACTGAGGTGTAAACTATTGTTAATACATCTTATATTTGATAAGGGAATAAGAGAGGGAAGAAAATAAAATATTTGCTTAATAGATATATGCATATATGTATGTCATATATATACACAAACATTTATGAGAAAATAGAAATACTCATACCTCCTAATTCTCTCCTATTCTTTTTCTCCACTTAGTACCTTCTAATATACTATAGAACTTATTTATTTATTCTGTTTGTAGGTCATTGATACATCCCAAGCACTTGAAACAGTGTCTGGCACATAGTAGATCCTTATCAGTAGTGGTTTTTGTTTTTTGTTTAAATTGATTGTGTGGATGAAAGAAAGGAAGTGATGTCCGTGCTTTTGTTGACCTCCTCTGGCAGAAGTAGTTGCTCATTGATTGGCAATATAAGGCAGACATCTGGGTCCCATTCCAGGGACTAGTTAGCCTGGCTAGAGGCTTATGGATTTTACTGATCTTTTCAAAGAACCAGATTCTGATTTTGTTGATTTTCTCAAAGGATTTTCTATTTCTAATTTCATTGATTTCTACTCTAGTTTTTTTTTTTTAAAGATTTTATTTACTTATTTGACAGAGAGAGATCACAAGTAGACGGAGAGGCAGGCAGAGAGAGAGGGAAGCAGGCTCCCCGCTGAGCAGAGAGCCGGATGCGGGACTCAATCCCAGTACCCTGAGATCATGACCTGAGCCGAAGGCAGTGGCTTAACCCACTGAGCCACCCAGGCGCCCCTCTACTCTAGTTTTTATTATTACTTTTCTCCTACTTACTTTGGATTTAATTTGCTCTTCTTTCTTTTTTAGTTTCCTAAGGTGGAAACTTAGATTATTGATTTTTGCTCTTTCTTCTTTTCTCGTATATGCATTCAGTGCTATAAATCTTCCTCTAAGCACTGCTCTCACTGCCCCCCACAAATGGGCACAAGTTCTGTGTTCATTTTCATTTAGTTTAAAATATTTTAACATTTCTCTTGAGAGTTCTTCTTTGATCCCATGTGTTATTTAGAAATGTGTTGCTTCATTTCTGAGCATTTTGGGATTTGATAGCTATCTTTCTGTTACTGATTTCTAGTTTTAATTCCACTGTAATCTGAGAGCAGACGTTGTATGCTTTCTTTCTTTTAAGTTTGTGAAGGTGTGTTTCATGGCCCAGAATGTGGTCTCTCTTGCTGAATGTTGCAGGGGAGTCTGGGAAGAACATGAATTCTGCTGTGGTTGCATGAAGTAGTTTATAGATTGTCAGTCACATCTGGTTGATTGATCGTGGTGTTGAGTTCAACTACAACCTCAGTGATTTTCTGCCTCCTGGTTCTGTCCATTTCTTGTAGAGGATTGTTGAAGTCACCAACTGGATAGTGGATTCATCCATTTTTCCTTGCAGTTCTCACAGTTCTTGCCCCACATACTTTGATGCTCTCTTGTTAGGCACATACAGATTAAGGGTTATTGTTATCTTCTTGAAAAATCGACCCCTTTATCATCATGTGATACCCTTCTTTATGCCTGATAACTTTTCTTGCCCTGAAGTCTGGTCTGCCAGAAATCAATGTAGTTACTTCTGCTTTCTTTTGAGTGTTAGCTTGGTATATCTTTCTTCACCCTTTTATTTAATCTATCTGTACCTTTATATTTAAAATGGGTTTCTTGTAGACAATTGGATCTTATTTTTTGATCCATTTTGACAATCTTTGTCTTAATTGGCATACATAGACTATTGATGTTTAAGTGATTATTGATACAGTTAGATTAGTATCTGCCATATCTGTAACTGTTTTCTATATTTTGCCCTTGGTCTTTGTTCCTATTTTGTTGTCCACTTTTTCTGCTTTTTTTGTGGTTTTAATTGAGTGTTTTATATGATTCTATTTTATCCCTTTCTTGGCATATCAATTATACTTCTTCTTTTACTTTTTTAGTGGTTGCCCTAGAGTTCGCAATATATATTTACAACTAATCTGAGTCTACTTTGAAATAACATTGTACTGCTTCATGGGTAGTGCAGCTACCTTATATAGTAACAAAATAATCCTAATTCTTGATTCCTCCCTTCTGTTCTTTGTATCATTGCTGTCATTATCCATAAGTTTAGGTAAGCATATATATATATATATATATATATACACACACACATATATGTGTATATATATATACACATATACATAGATATATATGTATATACACAGATGTATATGTATATACACATATATATGTATATATAATATTAATAAATATGTATTCATATAGAATTAAACATATTATTGCTATTTTATTTTGAACAAGGTGTTACCTGTTACATCATTTAAGAAAATGAAAAGTAAAAGTTTTTATTTACCTTCACTTTTTCCTTTTGTGATGCTCTTTCTTTGTGTAGATCTGAGTTTCTGACATGTATTATCTTCCTTCTCTCTGAATAACTTCTTTTAACATTTCTTGCAAGGCAGTTCTACCGGCAACAAATTCCCTTGATTTTTTTGAGGCAAAGTCATTATTTCTCCTTCACTTTTTTTTTTTTAAGATTTTCTTTATTTGAGAGAGAGAGAGCAAGAGAAAAGCACAAATGGGGGAGTGACAGGGGGAGAGGGAGAAGCAGGCTCCCCACTGAACAGGGAGCCCCAAGTGGGACTTGATCTCAGGACCCTGAGATCATGACCTGAACCAAAGGCAGATGCTTAACTGACTGAGCCACCCAGGTACCCGTCCACTTTTGAAAGACAATTTCACAGGGTACAAGATTCTTGGCTGGTGTTTACTTTTTCTTCTCTCAACTCTTTAAATATTCCAGTCGGCTCTCTTTCGTTTATGTTTCTGAGAAGAAGTTAGATGTAATTCTTATCTTGGCTCCTAATAAGTGTTTTTTTTTTCCCTCAGGCTTCTTTCAGGACTTTTTCTTGACCTTTGATCTCCTGCCATTTGGATATGATATGCCTAGATGTGTTTTGTTTGTTTGTTTGTTCTGTGGCCCTGTATCCTGCTTGGTGTTCTGTGAAATTCCTAGACCTGGGATTTGGTTTTTGACATGAATTGGGGGTAAATTCCTAGTCGTTACTACTTCAAATATTTTTTTCTGTTTCTCTCTTTCTTCCCCTTCTGGTGTTCTCATTACACACATTATATCTTCGACAGTTGTCCCACAGTTCCTGGATATTCTGTTTTATTTACTTATTCTGTTGGTCCTTTTGTTACAGAATCTCTCTTCCTTTAGCACCTGCAGTTCTTGGTCACACCACTTCAAAGAATGAAGAGGTAGACCAGACAAAGAGTGGTTGGTGGGCAGCAAGGCAAAGTTTATTAAGCACGAGTACAAAGCTCTCGAAGAGGGAGGGGACCCAAGAGGCTTGTTGTTGGAGTTTCTAAGTTTAGGGGTTTTTATGAGCTCTTCTGCAGAACCATCTTAAGCAACCAGGGTGTGCTGAGTTGTGCCAATCAGGGCTTTGATCATGTATCTGTCTACCTATTAGGTTCATGTCTAAGTGCTTTTGGTCTTTTTGGGCTGACAACTGGGAGCTTTTGTCTTAGCTGCCCCTTGCTCATGAGAGTGACAAATGCTCTGTGGCTACTTGTTTTATTTTAGGACATTTTGCAGAAGTCATTTCTGCAAAGTCTGCAAAACAGAATGTTGGTGGGGCCCTGTCTAAGCTGCAAACAGAATGTTAGTGCTGTTCAAAAAAGTTTAGCTGTCCTGACTCCATATTTTCTTGTTGGGGACCCTGGCCCTGACTCCCCACTGTCCAACTAACTCCTACACTTTTTGTCTTTGCTTTTCAGTTTTGGAGGTTTCTATTAACATATCCTCTTTTTTTTTTTTTTTTTTAAGATTTTTTTATTTATTTATTTGACAGAGAGAGAGATCACAAGTAGGCAGAGAGGCAGGCAGAGAGAGAGAGAGAGAGGAGGAAGCAGGCTCCCCACTGAGCAGAGAGCCCGATGCGGGGCTCGATCCCAGGACCCCGAGATCATGACCCAAGCCGAAGGCAGAGGCTTTAACCCACTGAGCCACCCAGGCGCCCCTCTATTAACATATCCTCAAGCTCAGAGATTCTTTCCTCAGCTGTGTTCAGTCTGCTGATGAGCTCATCAAAGGCAGTCTTCATCTTTGTTTTAGTGTTTTTGATCTCTAGTATTTCCTTTTGGTTCTTTCTTAGAATTTCTATCGCTTTGCTTAAATAACCCATCTGTTCTTGCATGTTACATTTTTCATCAGAGCCCTTCACATATTAATCATAGTTTTAATTCACGGTCTGATAATTCCATTGCCCCTGCAATGTCTGGGCCTGGTTCTGATGCTAGCAGTGTGTCTTCAGACTGTGTTTTTTGGCTCTTAGTATGACTTGCAATGTTTTGAAAGCCGAACTTGATGTGCTAGGCAAAGGCTCATGGGTAAGTAGGCCCTTAGTGGTATGGGGGTGAGGGGTCAGGGAGAGGCAGCATTGTATAATCCTATGACTAGCTGTTTTAGGGAGTTTATGCCCCTGGGATGTGAATTTCATGAATGCCTCTGAGTATTTCCCCTACTTTGGCCAAATGAAATGTATAGGGGGCGCCCAGAATTGGGTATTTCCCTCCCTCCTCCCAGGGCAGGGAGGCTCCATGAAACCCAACACTTTAGGCTCTGGTTATACGCTTTGTCCTAAGGGCAGGCCTTTCTGAAAGAGAACAGAATGCTCTGGTGTATTTCAATATAGTTACGTTTGTTCTCCTGTTCCAGAAGCAGGAGGGGATTTTTTCTCTGATTTTCATGGTGAGGATCTGGTACAGCTCTTGGAGATAAAACTCACAAAACCAGCTGGCTCTCCTTGGACTTTGTAACTGTCAGACTTGGCCACACTGAGCTTCCAGAGATTTGCCAGTTTTGGGGGTAGGTTTTCCTGTCTGGTGCTAGTTTTTGTGGAAGCTTCTTTTCATGGGTTTCTTCTCTGGCAGGTTGTCACTTTTTATTCACCTGCCTCCTACTGTAGTTTTTGGTGTAATGATTTACCTGCAGTTTCACTTCTCTGACAGATCTAAGAATTGTCAGTTTTGGGGGCTTGTTCAGCTTTTCACTTGTTAGGATCGAGTGACAAGTTCCAAGCCTAATCTCCTGGACTGGAAACTGGAAGATGGCTAATAAGTTTGAAACAGAGAGAGCTCTGTTCCCTGGCCATAGCTTACAGCCAATTTCCTGCTCAGTTTTCTCACTGGTCGGTGCCATTAGCCAAATGGAGATTAAGTAAGAGTATGGATATGCCTGGCCTCTCCCCCTTCTAGGAAAAATTTGACACAAAGCGCAAGTGCACTGGAAATGGCAGTTTTGCTTTTAAATGGATTGCACTTGGTATTTTCAAGGAGAACTTTTTTCCCTGTTTGACTGTTTTTCCCTGAGATCCAGCAATGTGGCTTTGGTCCTCACTTTACTCCTCATGTCTCCCTCCTGGACTGATTGTAGGAAAGAAGGAGGTACTTACTTACTATGTGCTAGGTGCTGTGCTTCTTGTCTTCAATACTCCGGACAGCTCAGAGCAGTTTTACAGAGGGGGAAATGGGGCCATAGAGAAGGTCACTAACTTGTTCATGGTCACCCAGCAGGACATGGTGGACTTTGGATTGAGAACCAGGTTTATGTGACTTTAAACCCAACCCATTTCCCATTAGGTTGGTTCCTTCTCTGCATTCTTTTCTTCCCAGTCCTGTGCTGTTACTCAGCCCAGGGTTATACCAGACCTTCTGGCTTTAGATGTAGTAGGGGTCCATGATCTCCCTCATCTCAGGATGGAGAACCAAGCCCACCTTCTCTGCTGTTCTTGAGCACCTGTTCCCTTGATCTCCATTTGGCATGAGCATTTGTTCTTTTAGAGACCAGTTTATTTTCAGATTCTAAAAGTATCTTAGTCAATGTGTACGTCTGGCTGGGGGACCTTTGTCAAGGGTTGAGTTTTGTGGGATGCAGACGCTGGGTAACAGAAAGAAAAGAGGGAGGAGGCAGCCCTGGGCTGGGGGAGCACCAGACCATAGTGCAAATCTGAGGGAGGCTCTGCAGCAGAGATGCCAACTAGAGGAGTCCCACACAGGGTAGAAGGGTCATGCCTCTCAGCCACTCTCCTGCTCAGCCATTGGTAGTGCCTCAGCAGAAAGTTCAGGTTTCCATCCCTTAGGAATCTGATAGGAGGCTGTCTGCTACCTGCACCTGCTGCTGGGTAGAGAATCCTCTCCTGAAGTGGGATTTGAAGGGGCACATTTCTGAATTTACTACCATGCTTTCTGCCTTTATAGGGCGGAAGGTCGCGGTTGGTGTCTGAGAGAGCATTGCTCCTGCTCTGTAGGATTTCACCTTGGTTTTCATGTAGGGGTGACCCTGCTGGGGTTTGGTCTGTCTGGGAGCACTTTGCTGCCGTGCCGGCCCCCCTCTCCCCCCGGAATGGCTGTGGGGAAGACCGGGAGGGGAAACCACGTTTCCCTGTCCCCTCCTCTTTCAGTCCTTCCGTATGAGGGAGCCAGGTCAGGATGTAGTCTGAGATCTGCCATCGTGGTGGCTGGAGTCTGGGCACATCATGCAGCCAGGTCCCTAGGAGGCATGAGGTCCAGCGCATGAGGCTCTCCGTCTCCCTGTATGGACATCTGGCCAGTGCCGTGTGTTTCAGCGTTCTGCTGCTGTTCTTCATGCAAGTGATCGGAGTGCCGGGCTGAAACAGCGCTCAGTTCCAACCCACTGAACAGCGTGCCCAGTTGTGTGGTTTCATGTTGGGCATTTCATCTCTGAGAGCTTTAATTTCTTCCTCTTCCTTGTCTTCAAGTGGAGGCAGTGAGCACAGATGAGAGTAATAGGAGCCCATAGATTTGGTTGGGGCAGCGAAGTTTCCGAACACAAGCACTATGACATATACTAAATGCTCCACAATATTAGCTTAATATTAAGTTTCAGTGTTTGGTTCATTAAGTCCTTTTGAAAAAAGTTCTCAAAAGGGAAATCCTGCCATTTGGGACAAAATGGGTGGATATTAAAGGCAGTGCTAAGTGAAATAAGTCAGACAGAGGAAGGCAAATACTCCGTGATCTTACTTATTATATGTGGAATCTCAAAGCAAATAGGCAAACAAAAACCTGAGCTCAGAGAGACAGAGAACAGACACAAAGAACAGGTTAGTGGCTGCTGAGTTGTGGGTGGGAGAAAGGGGTGAAGGGGTTCAAAATGTACAAACTTACACTTATGAGGTAAATAAATCCTCGGGATGTAACTTACAGAATGGTGGTTATAGTTAACAATACATTTTAAATATTCAGAGTAGCAGAGAGTAATTAATCAGCAAGCAATCCTTTATTTATACTATCTGGATATGGATTTCTCATTTCAAATCATTTTGTAACAATTAAAATATTAAAGTTGAGGTGCTCTTTGAACTTATTTCTAGAGCTAAATCACTACCCTGAAGTTGTGTGTCTCCTTGTTATTGATGTTTTAATATTCGTATTACTTACCTGCTTATCCAGAAAGCACATATAGTGTAATTGTGTGTTTTTTAAAAACGTAGTTGCACAAGTGATATCATACTGTGATATTTTACAACTTGGATTTTACACCCAATATTGATTTTTGAAAGCTTTTTATTTTGAAAGAATTACAGAATTACTGGAAGTTGTAAAACTAGTACAGAGTGTCTGGAACCCTTCACCCACTTCCCACAGTGGTAACATTTATATAACTGTCCTACAGGAGCAAAACTAGGAAAGTGACATATGTAGAATAGTGTTAATTAAATTAAAGATTGTAGTTGGGCTTCCCCAGTTTTTACACGCATTCATTTAAGTGTGTGTTTGTGTGTGTGTGTGTGTGTGTATGCATGTAAGTGTATTTTTAGTCTTGTAAGAAGCTGCCAAACTATTTGCCAGTTGCAGTTGGTTCTATCACTGTATCTTCCTACCAGTATATAGGAAACATCCACTTTCTCTGCATCCTTGCCAGCCTTGGATATTGCCACTCTTTCTTATTTTTACTAATGAGGATGTCATGATACCTCATCGTGGTCTTAGTTTGCATTTTAGTAAATGGCTCAAGATGCTGAACATCTTTTCAGGGGTTTGTTTCCAACTATGGATTTCCTTTGGTGAAAAGCTTATTCATGTCTCTTGCCCATTTTTAAATTCAGTCCTGCTAACATTTCTTTTTTGTTCATTGCTTTAAACATGTAGGCATGCTTTAAAATCTTCTCTTTTAGTGGCTCATTTCCTCTCATGGGGAGCTTCTCTACAACAAGAGAGGTTTTTGAGATCAGACGAGATCGGGCGCGTTCAGGGTGGTATGGCCGTAGACACAAGAGAGGTTTTTGGTGGGAGGCCATTGGGTTCTCAGTGATGGAGGCATCTGGATATGGTGGTTGAGATTGTCTGTGCCATATATTATAAACTTTCTCCTGGGTCAGACCAGCTTTTCTGTAAAAGTTTTTTACAGAAAAAACCCCACGTGAGCAGTGGGAATTCCAACTCCACACTTGTGTACAACACATGTTTCCCACAGATAACCATTTTGCCACCCCAAGTTTCAGACAGGTGTCCAGTTTCCTTCTAATGTCTCTGGTATATGTGGTAGGTGTCCTCTGTTCTGTGTTTCTCCGCCAGGGCTGCCCTTTGTCACCCCAGTCAGAGCACATGTGTTCCCCTCCTATACTCTACAGCGTATTCCCTGTTCTGGAAACCCCTGCTTCTGAGAAATGCCGGGACTGTTTGGTTTCCGCTCCTACTGACTGCTTTGATTTTGTGTTCCTGCTTTGTTTCTGGTACCTGAGATTTTGAACTTTTCTATTTCTTTTTCAATGTTGAATTTTTATTTTTTTAATTGTTTTTTAAAGATTTTATTTATTTATTGAGAGGGAGCGAGGGAGCATGCTTGAACAGAGGAAGGGGCAGGGGGAGATGGAGAGAGAGAATCCCAAGCAGATTCCCTGCTGGGAGTGGAGTCCAACTCAAGACCTGATATCATGACCCTGAGATCATGGCCTGAGCCAAAATCAGGAGTTGGACACTCAACTGACTGAGCCACCCAGGTGCCCCTTAAATGTTTAATGTTTAAGTGGCATCTCAACATGTTTGGTGTAACTGGAAGTTTGCTATATTAGAGCTTAGTTCACTGTATTGACTGTTGGTTCGCTACACACTTGGGTTCTCGTGAATATAATAGGTTCCTGGAAGTGGAGTGAAGGAGACAGAGGGTACAAACATTTAAAAGTTGGTAGAAAGTGCCAGAGTTCACAGGACAAGGTAATCCCAGTTCGCGCTGCCTATGCAATCTCATGTGCCAGTTTCTTCTCTCACCATCACTGAGAATTGGTGCTAGCAATCGTTTTACTCAATTGAATGTTTTAACATTTTTTAAAAGATTTTTTTAGTTATTTATTTGACAGAGAGAGACACAGCGAGAGAAGGAACACAAGCAGAGGGAGTGGGAGAGGGAGAAGCAGAGTTCCTGCCAAGCAGAGAGCCTGATGTGGGGCTTGATCCGAGGACCCTGGGATCATGACCTGAGCTGAAGGTAGACACTTAACAACTGAGCCAACCAGGTACCCCTAAAATTTTAACACTTTTAAAAAAGATTTTATTTATTTATTTGACAGACAGAGATCACAAGTAGGCAGAGAGGCAGGCAGACATAGAGGTGGAAGCAGGCTCCCTGCTGAGCAGAGATCCTGATGCGCGGCTCCATCCCAGGACCCTGAGATCATGACCTGAGCCGAAGGCAGAGGCTTTAACCCACTGGGCCACCCAGGTGCCCTGAATTTTAACATTAAAAAAAAATATATTTTATTTATTTATTTGTCAGAGGGAGAACGAGCATGCACAGAAGCAGGGGAAGGGGCAGAGGGAGAAGCAGACTCCCTGCTGAGCAGGGATCCCAATGCAGGGACCTATCCCAGGACCCTCAGATCATGACCTGAGCTGAAGGCAGACTCTTTACTGACTGAGCAACCCAGGGATCCTGAAAGTTTTAACATTTTTATTATTTTAAAAAATTTTTTATTTATTTGACACAGAGAGATCACAAGTAGGCAGAGAGGCAGACAGAGAGAGAGGAGAGAGGGAAACAGCCTCCCTGCTGAGCATAGAGCCCGATGCGGGTCTTGATCCCAGGACTTCGAGATCATGACCTGAGCTGAAAGCAGAGGCTTAACCCACTGAGCTACCCAGGTGCCCCAACATTTTCATTAATTTTTAAAGGAAGAGCTCTTGTGTTTTGTGCACTGCACAGGGATTTGATGGGATAAGCGTAGAGGATGCCTTCCTTCCAGGTGTGAGCATGTTGCCCTAGCTGTCCCAGTAGGACGTGCAGGAGGCATGGGAGGTGGTGCTGAGCCAGTCCCTCCCCGGGCAGTAGGACAGAGTTGCAGAGAACTCAGGTCAGCTCACCACACACATGCATAGCTGTGCTGCCGTCTGCATTTGCAGGGGATGTGTCGAGGGCTGTCAGCTGCCGAGGAAGGGCAGAGGCGGGTCCTGGGTCCGGGGTGAGTCTGTTTTCCAGTCTCATGAGCCAGAGTCTCCGGGGGAGGCTGCCAGTATGTATGGGAACAAAGGTGTTATCCTTTCTCCTAGAAACAGACTCTGTGTACCTTGAACCTAAGATTTCCTGCTTCATTTTCTTTGGTTTTGTTTTGGGTGTTGACTTCATTTGGTTCCTTTAGACTCAAGGAAAAGTGACAACGCTCCAGTGGTCCCTTCCTGCTAGATGGTTCTTTCCTGCTTCGCAGAGGAATCTGATTTGAACAACTTTTGCCACAAGCACCTGGGTTTTGGGCTAATTTGCCTCTTGTAAAGAGTCTTTTTTTTTTTTTAAGATTTTATTTATTTATTTGACAGAGAGATCACAAGCAGGCAGAGAGGCAGGCAGAGAGAGAGGAGGAAGCAGGCTCCCCGCTGAGCAGAGAGCCCGATGCGGGGCTCGATCCCAGGACTCTGAGATCATGACCTGAGCCGAAGGCAGCGGCTTAACCCACTGAGCCACCCAGGCACCCCGTAAAGAGTCTTTTTAAACACTCAGAACTGTCTGAATGTGGGATAGGCATGCCTATAGGTAGTAAGTTTGTCATTAGCAGGGGTGTGTGGAGGACCACTCGATGATCTGCTGAACATGAGCTTGGGAAGGGCAGCTGGATTCATGGCCTTGCCCTTGCCTTCCAGCCCCGAAGGCCAGCCTGTGCCTGGTTGCTCCGTGTGCACTCACTGTCCGTGGGGCTCCTACTGGCCAGTCCTCTCTTGTCTGAGGACTGGGATCTTGTGATGGGGGGAGGATTCTTGGCTATTCTCCTAGGAGGATCATTTTGTGTATGTGTTTATTATATTTTAATAAATTGTTTACTCAAAACACACATGGGAAAATTCAAATGTTTGGTGATACCAGAGATCAACCCTATATTTGATTTTGGTAAAAAGTTATAAATAATCGGGTGAAATGAGGGTTGAAGATTTTCTACAGCCCTTTTCTTTTCTTTTCTTTTTCTCTTAAGAGACAGGATGATATAGTAGAAAGAGAAGGATTTGGAGTCAGACTGACCCAAATTCTCATCCAAGACTCCACTGCATTCCAGCTGTGTGACTTTCTGAAAGTTGCTAAGCCTCACTCATCTTTCCTTATCCTCATGAAATAGAATATGACCTACCCCAAGGGATGGTAGTGAGGATTTGTGATGCTTTATGAGTATGATCTTATTTCTCCCTTCTTAAAAATCCTTTAATGTAATCTTGTTGTTTCTTTGGATGAACTTAAAATTTATGGCATGACTTACAAGACTCAGCTTGTCTCCCCAGCTTTATCTGGCTGCTCCCTACTCACTCTGAGCATCAAACTCTTTCTTGCCCCTGGGCCTTAGAACATGCCCTTCCTCTGCCTGCAAGTTCTTGATCCTTCTCTCAGCTGAGCTACTTCCTACCCATTCCTCAAATCTCTGTGTAGACATCACACCTTCCCAACTGTCCCTGCCACAGCCAGGCCAATTCAACCTCCTCAGACACTTTCCTCACCATGTGCAATTTCCATGTTGAACACTCATGCCCCTGGGAATTGCCTCCTCTGGTAGATGGAAGGTCTGTGAAGTCTCTTAATTATTCCACATCTCTGCCATTGAACACAATGCTGACACGTAGTCAGTGCTTGGTAAAATGTTCATTAAATGAATTTAGGAGGAAGGAAGCAAGAACCTCACTCAGTGCTTGACACTTAGTAGGTCCTCACTAAGTGTTGATTCCCTTTCACATTAACCCCTTCCTCCTGTCATGACAGCTCTCTGCCTTGGTGATGGCTTGTGGGGTACTACTTGTTGCTGGTTTGGTAATGATGGCAATGCTTTTGTAACTCCATCTGATCACTTCTTTTTTTTTTTTTTTTTTAAAGATTTTATTTATTTATTTGACAGAGATCACAAGCAGGCAGAGAGGCAGGCAGAGAGAGAGAGAGGAGGAAGCAGGCTCCCTGCGGAGCAGAGAGCCCGATGTGGGGCTCGATCCCAGGACCCTGGGATCATGACCTGAGCCGAAGGCAGAGGCTTTAACCCACTGAGCCACCCAGGCGCCCCGTCTGATCACTTCTTCTCAACACTTGGATTTAAAAAAATATAGTTGAAGATTTCGAAGTAAGAAGTTAAAAGAATTTCTCAGGAAATTAAGAAGAAACTGAGATCATGACTTACATTTCAATATGGGCTTATGAAGGTGTCATGTGGGTTGGTACTCAAGTGTGACATGAAGTATACGGGTTCATACCTTTTTTTTTTTTTTTTTTTTAAGATTTTATTTATTTGTCAGAGAGAGAGGAGAGCGAGCGAGCACAGGCAGACAGAATGGCAGGCAGAGGCAGAGGGAGAAGCAGGCTCCCCGCCAAGCAAGGAGCCCGATGTGGGACTCGATCCCAGGACGCTGGGATCATGACCTGAGCCGAAGGCAGCTGCTTAACCAACTGAGCCACCCAGGCGTCCCGGGTTCATACTTTTAATTGCTCCTCACTGCCTCTATCTCTTCCATTAAAGAACAAGTGCATCATGGGGGTGCCTCGGTGGCTCAGTGGGTTAAGCCTCTGCCTTCGGCTCAGGTCATGGTCTCAGGGTCCTGGGATCAAGCCCCACATCTGGCTCTCTGCTCAGCAAGGAGTCTGCTTTCCCCCCTCGCTCTCTGCCTGCCTCTCTGCCTACTTGTGATCTCTCTCTCTCTCTCTCTGTGTCAAAATCTTAAAAAAAAAAAAAAAAAGAACAAGTGCACCATGGAGAAAGTTCTAAAAATAGCACCTTCCTGGTTTACGGGGAAGGGTGTTTATGACAAGAATTAAGCAATGGTTTAGCTTGGGTTGTCTGAAACCCCAAATCAGGCTTTATTTAGTGGCTGGAGCTTCATTCTCAACCTTGTTAATATCCTCCTCTCCCTTTTCCTTTGAATGGGCTTTTTCTGGCTGAGACTGAGTTTGTTCTCACTCTGTAGTCATAAAAACGAAAGTAGGTTTTTCAACAGAAACAGGAGATATACTAAGTAAGAGGTAGGGGTTGTCTGGAGTAAGGGGTTCAGAGAAGCAAGGTTTCTCTTTGCCCATAGGTGGAGGATGTCTGAGGCAGTCATGGTGGATGATGGGATGGTGGTGTTTGCAGGATGCTCCCGGCTGTGTCCTGAGATGATCAGTGAGGCCAGTTTGGTGGGTGAAGTGTTGAGTACCTTGGGGCAGCTCTCAAAGTGGAAGTCCCCTATGTTTGACTCTGGGTCCTTGTGCTGATATCATTCTGGGAGATGACAGCTGGTACTCCCCATTAGATGGCAACCTTGAGACTGCTGCCTCCTCTGACCCTTGTTAGGGGCCATCCCAGTCATGGTAGATTGGCTTGGTCTCCAGCTTCCTAGGAAGGCTATAGAGTCTGCCCATGGTCTCGTCCGTTGCTACTCCTGTGTTGAAGCCCACATCCTGCCTCTCCTGGAGTTCTGTGGTCCTTCTTGCCGGCCTTCCTGAGCTTCTGGGCCTGCTCTTCTGGTCCTTCTGCCACACAGATGCCTGAATACCTTTGTACACAGCAATTGATTATGAACCTCCCTTCCTTAAAATGCTTGCCTCTACTTAAGGGGCACATCAAGTCTTGCCCTCCCCTTCCCTTATATTTAGGATCATTTTCCAATTTTGTCTTCTATAGAACGCCCCCAACCCCAAGACACAAAACAACAATGAAAAGCAAACCACTCCTAGGCCCGTGTCACAACAGCCTCCTCCCACACCGAGCTCTTACCTTGCCTCCTTCGCACGTCCAAGGCTTGGGTGCACTCAGTACTGAAAATGCCCTGCCTGAGCTTTGTCTGTGGCCTGTCCTTCAAGGGAAATCTTTTTTTTTTTTTTTTTTTTTTTTTAGATTTTTAAAAAACGTTATTTATCAGAGAGAGAGAACACAAGTAGGCAGAGAGGCAGGGAGAAGCAGGCTCTCTGCTGAGCAAGGAGCCCAGTGTGAGTCTTGATCCCAGCACCCTGGGATCATGACCTGAGCCAAAGGCAGCCGCTTAACCGACTGAGCTACCCAGGCGCCCCTCAAGGGAAATCTTGACGATCACCTCATATCTAAGCCTTTCCTGACTCCCTAAGTTTGTTCATTGTCTCTTTTTCTCTGCTCCTGCAGTACTTTTATCCGTGCATCTCTTCCCACTTTTCTATTATGTGTTAGTAGTTTGCATACTCATGTCTCTTCCATTATAAACTATGGGATCCTTGGAACCTCGTGGGTCCTGTTCAGTGTCCGAGTGTCCATGTTTGCTTTTATAAGTGTCCACAGAATTAATGGGGTCTGTGAGGCCATTTTATTTTGTCTTTTTTTTTTTTACCCCCCCAAATAAATGTACTTTATCAGTCTTCCTTTCTTCCCAGGCCATTCAGTTCTGTCAATTGTTGGTCCCTAACCAAGGCCTTTGGACAAGTAGGATGTACTCCATGAGCTGATTGCTGGAGCCTTCCTGATTATCATCCAGAATCTTCTGAGTGGGAGATGTTTGCAAATAATCTATCCAATAAGGGATTAGTATTCAAAATATATATATAAATTATATAAGTCAACATTAAAAAACTCTCCAAGTAATCTTATTAAAAATGAGCAGAGGACCTGACATTTTTCCGAAGCACCCGTTATGGATGGCCAACAGATACCTGAAAAGATCCTGAAACAACCTTTTCTTTATTTGCACAAAACCATTCATATTTGGATACTATTTAACGATTTACAAGAAAAATGTATAGATTTGTATATACAGGTACACACCTATCTACATTTGTATTTTTATTTGACCTTCACAGGAACTATCTGGTGTAAGTGCTATTAGCTTCATTTTCCAGTTGAGGAAGCTGAGGCATGGGGACCTGGTGTTGCCTGAGGTTGATCAGCTGTGGAGCCGAGATTGACTCCATCAGGAGGAGCTTCTGCCTGGTTCTGCCTGCCACAGCTGTATCTCGATTGACTTCCTGTGTTTGCAGTTCCCCTCCCTAATGATTTCCCCGGCCACCCGTTTGTTTTCTGACGTGTCCTCCCTTTCTGTCTTGTACACATTTTTACATTTGCACACGCACTTCTGGTTCACATTTTGAATGTGTTTTCTGTTGTCTGATGTATGGTTAGTTCATCCCTTCCAAATCTGCTTTGGTGAGCAGTGCCTGCCTTTGTGTAAATTGGTCCAGGATATTAGTATGGCTCAGTATAATGTCTTAATTCAGACTTGTGCTGTCCAGTATGGTGACAGCTGGCCACATGTGGCTCTTGAGCAATGGGGATGTGATTCATCTGAATGGAGGGGTGTAGTAAGCTATGTTACACATGCTGGGTTTCAAACTTAGTATGAAAAAAGGAATGTGAGCTATCTAATAACTTTCTGTATTGATTATATCTTGAAGTTATCCTATTTAGGTATATTGGGTTAAAATATTAAAATTAATTTGACCTGTTTCCTTTTTTTCTTTTTATGTGGCTACTAGAAAATTTAAATTGCACGTTAGAGCGCATTGTGGCTCACATGCTCTTTGCATCCAGTTTAGGCTGTGGGCTCTTGAATCAGATTTGGGTTTGACTCTTAGGTCCACTCCATTAGCTTTGTGGATTTGGGCACTTAGCATCCCCGAAATCATTTCTCTTATTTATAAAATAAAAACCAACATCTACCTTGCACGGTTGTTGTAAGGATTAAATTGTATTTTTCATGTAAAGTGCTCAACCCAGAACATGGGATGAGAACAGAGGGATTACAAATACGGATCTTGGCGTTAAACTTGACAAGGTTAGCAATGTTGGCTGCACCACTTAAAACCTTTTCTGGCTTGGACAAATTATTTGAATTGCCCAAGCCTCAGTTTCTTCAGTGTAAAATAGGGATGATAATAGTATGCACCTCATATGATTAGGAGTATTAAATACGTTCATTTATGTAAAGGGTTTACTAGCTCAGGGTAAGGCATATACGTAACACTCAATAAATGATAAGCAACACTGTAATATCTAGGGAAGGGTATCTGCTGGAAGCTCATGCTATTTAGTGGCATATGTAGACTTTGGTTTTTTGTTTTTATTTCTTTATGACTGTACATGTAATTAGAATAAGGTCTTAAGATAAAACATTTTCTGTTGTCTTTATCATGGCTGTGGTAGTGTTCTAAGAACATTCTTGATATTATATTTTTGTCAAGAATTATATTATTATTTAGGTCTTCTTTTATAGCCTCTCCTTTGATTTTCTTCATTCAGCTGGTCATTCATGTATTCAGGTGGTTTTTGTTAAGCATTTATTGTCTGCCAGGAGCTGTGCTAAGGACTGAGTATATGGGAGTGAGACGACAACCTCCCTGCCCTCATGGCACTTATAGTCCAGTGGGACAGCCATCTGCAAACAAGTAAATAGATAAGGGATTACTATGACTATGGGGGTTGTTTCAGATCAAGTGATGAGGGAAGGCCTCTGTGAGAAGATGGCACTCACACCAAGACTCAGAGCTTGGGAAGGACCCATCCATGCTGGGGAGGAACATTGTGAGCTGCTCCAAGGTGGGAAAAGTACTTCCATGTTTTGCAGAAAGCCAGGGGGGTGGAGTGGAGTGGAGTGGAGTGAGGTATAGGGCTTAGGTGAGGTTGAAAAGATAGACAGGGACTCATATGTCACAGCACGAATGTAGATCTTGTTTGAAGTTCAGTGTCATGAGCTGGAGGGTTTGGGTTGGAGAGGCAACATGATCTAATACAAGTTGCTGTACAGCAGATGACTTTGAGGAGGGCCAGCTTGGAAATAGGGAGAGGTTGGGAAGCTGACTCCATGCTGCAGTGGGAGGGGATGGGACATTGAGTGGACTTGTAGAAGTAAGTTCTGAAGGGTTTCCTGAAGGAAGATCTGAGCTGTACCCCTCTGTGGTACCCCAACAGGAGGGAGTGGCAAGGAGAGTGTTTCAAGAAGGAAGATATGTAAAAGTCTGTAGAAAGCTGATAAGAGAGTGAATTAGATCAGGAGACCCCACTGGATTTGGCAACACTGAGATCTTGGTGACCTTGGGAAAGCGATTTCATTAGCTAGAGGCGGTTGTAGTCAGATTGGAGTATGTGGGGTGTGATGGCAGGGGAGGAAGGTGGAGACACTGTGTTTACTACTTTTTCAAAAAGTCTGGCTATACAGGGGAACAGCAGAAGGAGCCTAGCAAGAAAAGTGAGTTGGGTGATGTGCAGCAATCTGCTGGAGTGATCCTGTGTCTGAGGAGAGCATGTGGCAGGAAAAGAGAAGGAATCATGACGGGGGCAGGTGTAAAGCACTTGAGGTAGGGAAAAGGGGTGAGGTTCAGAGCACATGGGAGGAACTGACCTTTGACAGGAGTTGGGCACTTTTTCTGTTGAAACCAGAAGGAGGTAGGTGGGTAAGGGTAAAGGCCCATTTGTAGACATTGACCATTGGAAGACGTAGGAACCTTCCTCTGGTTCTCTTTTTATCCTTGCAGGGGGAACCATGAGCTAAGGGGGAGGTGTAATGGAGAGCAGCACTTAAGAACTTAGGTGAGATGCTCTCATCTCTGAGCTACTTAAGCAGAAATCGCTTGCATGGGGACCATCTCTTGACATAGAAGGGTTTCCCAGTATGGTAGTTTGGTTCTGCATCTTTTTTAATCTAGCTAGGTGAGGCTTCGGGATGAAGGTAATGATTTCTGGGAGACAGGCTCTGGCCACTGTGGCTGGTTTGGGACTTTAATTGGGAAGGCCTGGAGAAGGTCCACACTGGGAGCTGCTGCCTTTGACCGGATGTTGGCTTCCTAAGACGGCAGGGTGTCTTGTTGCCATCATGCAGAGGTCTTAGGGAAAAGTAGTAGTTTTTCAAGAGTCACACAGTAGAAGAAAAGCATTGAATTAGGAAACGGCTCAGGCTTAAGGTCCTGTTTCGTTATCTACAATATGACAGTGAGCGAGCCATTTACGTTGTAAGCTTACATTCTCAATTTGTAAAATAAGAAAAATACTATTCTCCCTAGTCTCCTGAGGTTGTGTGAGATGTGATGACGTATGGCATTGTGCTGTGAAAGGTATTTCAGGCTGTACAAATAGATTAGTGAAAACACTTGAAGGCTTGGGGCTGGCAGTCCGGCTTGTGCTCCCAGCTGTCTGCTTACTCAGGCCTGGTATGACTCAGGCTGAGTCACTTGGCCTCTCTGAGCCTCTGTTTTCCCATCTGTAGAACTCCCTCACAGGGTGATTATGGGGATTCAAAAATACAATAGAGGGCTTTGGAAGTAAAAGCGCTGGAGAAATGTGACAATCAGACTGATGTCCCTATTCTTCATCGGGTGGGGGGGGGGAGCCCTATCTCTATTTTCCCCCCAGAATCAGTCTTCAAGATGAGCATTCTTTGGCATTGTTCATAATGACCTGTAATGAGCACTTTCTGTGCAGAGCCTGGCACCAGTTGTTGTAGGGGAAGAGACAGGGAGAGGGTAAACTAGTAACATTATACCTGGTGAAGTTGTATCTGCATTTGGGGGACTCCCGGTCTGACTGGGCATGTAGGACAGATACAAGCCCATCTTAGAAGTGCATTTTGGAAGGGCTGCCAGCTCTACCTTTGGAAGCTTCCACTGTATAAGACTAATCAAATGGAAGAAACTAGAGGCACACGTCACACTGACAAGTGCAGAAAAGAGGTAGGGGAGGAAACTGGCTGCTGTGGCCCCGGGGACCACCATACCAGGTCATTGTGTCCCATGTCTGGTGAAGCTATTTCTCTGCAAAGCTTTTGAGGTGTCATTGGATATCTCATATAAGGCAGGCTCCTTATGGCTGGATACAAGGTTGGCATCCTATCTCTCTTGACTCTGTGCCCTAAGACTTACCCCCTTTGGAGGGCACTGACCCCTTTTCCAGATAATGATATTCTGAATGACTCTGAGAAAGCTTTCTTTCCTGAGGATGACAGTCATGGAGCTCATCAGAGTGGTGTCCGGGTTTGAATCTGTTTCCAAACATACTTCTGAGAAGGAGGGTAGGTCAGTCTCACAGGAATCTTTGAGATCAACACACATAATTAGTCATTGTCACTGTACTCTGTATATCTGTACGCTGTACTCTGAAAAGACTATTGGAGTCGGATAGTTAAGTGGATGCAAATTAGTCTTTTGATCAAGGAATTTTCCTTCAGAGTGTTGATTATCTGTAATGAAGAACTCCACGGATATTTCTGCCTTCTATTTTCTATAGATAATTGCTGAAGAGTTAACGTGAGAATGAAATATATAGGATCTCAAGTCAGACTACAAACACTTGGCCTAAAAAGACTTTTAAAAATTTATTTATTAGAGAGATAGAGAACAAGCAGGAAGGAGGGGCAGATGGAGAGGGAGAAGCAGGACCCCACCCCCCCTTGAGCAGGGAAGCCCAACATGGGGCTTGATCCCAGGACCCTGAGATCGTGACCTGAGCCAAAGGCAGACGCTTAACTCACTGAATCACCCAGGTGCCCCCATTTGTAGCTTTTAACATAAAGATTTGGAGAGACAATGTATCACATTTATCCTAATCAAACATCCTAGCATCCAAGTCTACTCCCAGGATGCAGTTACCCTGTGGTTTCAGTATAAAAAGCTGCATCTCAGAGATGGGAAGAGAGAAATGGAATACAAGTCTCCAGCAGCCCTCTCTGGCTAGCTGCACACCTCTGCCAATTCCCTTTGAACAGCTGATGTGGGAATAGCAGTGAGAGGTGGGGTGTGGGGCGGGGGGGGGGGTGAGTGTTTTGGGGAAACACTTTTTTTTTGGGAAATATGAAGTTTTGGGGAAATATGAAGACACCGTTGACTCAGGCCTCATTCAAGCAGAGCTTAATAGTGTCCTGGAAGGCATGGGAATCCACTTAGAAACAATTATGGATTATAGTAAACTATCACAGGAACAGCCATTTTTCTCTAAAAAGGCATTTTGTCCTAAGGCCTGCTACCGAGAATCATGAAGCTCCAGGCAACTTTGGTGTGCAGTCAGCAGGTGGCTGCTTGCTTGGGGATTCTTTTGAGTTCTGGCTGAGTCATCTTATCACCCTGACTGTATTTTGCAAGCATACAATAAACCCCTAAGTAACTCGCTTCCCTTTCCCCTAGCTGAATGCCCATGACCCCTTCCTTACAAGGCTTATCATTCATGTCTACTCATTGACTTTTATTTTATTTTATTTTATTTTTTAAGAAGATTTTATTTATTCATTTGACAGAGAGAGAGAGAGAGTTAGAGGAGAGAGCATAAGAAGGGGGAACGGGAGAGAGAGAAGCAGGCTCTCCACTGAGCAGGGAGCCCGACTCAGGGCTTGATCCCGGGACTCTGGGATCATGACCCAAGCTGAAGGCAGATGCTCAACTGACTGAGCCACCCAAGCATTGACTTTTAAAAAGTAAACTTCTTATTTTGAGATGACCATAGATTCACATGGAAGAAATAATACAGAGAGATCCCACAGATTCACTTAGTTTCCCTGGATGGTAGCTTCTTGCAAAACCGTAGTACAATATTTCAGCCAAGCTACTGACATTGGTACGGTTAGGGTACAGACTGTTCCATTATGTCATGTCACCTTTTTATAGCCACACCCAATTCCTTCCAGCCCTCACCCCTTCCTTAAACCCTTGATAACCATTGATTTGTTTTCAAGTCTTACCATTTTGTCATCTCAAGGATGTTGTATGAACAGACTCACGCATTATCTCTGGGAACTGTTGATTCAGTCTCTGCAGATTCATTGAGCTTGCTGCCTGTCTCACTAGTCCGTACACGTTTATTGGTGTGGATGTACCACAGTATGTTTAACCATCTACCTGTTGACATACATCTGGGTTATTTCCAGTTTTTGGCTTTTGTAAATAAAGCTCTGTCAACGTTCATGTACAGATTTTTATGTGAATCTAAGTTTTCATTTTTCTGGGTTAAATGCCCAGGAGCGTAACTGGTGGGTCTGTCGGTCGTTGCATATTTGGTTGTCGAGTGCAAAACTTTCCTGGAGTGGCTGTACCATTTTATATTTCTGCTAACAATATATGAGTGCTCTAGTTTATCTGCATTATCATGAGCATATGGTACTTTTTAAGTTTTTTAATTTATTTTTAATTTTTTTTATTATGTTCAGTTAGCCACTGTATCGTACTTGATATTGTCACTACTCTGTCTTGTAGCCATTCTGTAGGTGTGTGGCCATATCTCATTGTCCTTTTAATGTGTATTCCCCTAATGACTGATGATACTGCATTTCCCTAATGACCGATGATACTGTCTTTTCACAGGCTTATGGGTCATCTGTATATGCTCTTCAGCGAAATGTCCCTTCGTGCCTTTTCCTCATTTTCTGATTGGATTGTTTGTTTGTTTGTTCAGTTGTTGGGTTTGGAGATGATATATTGTGAATTATGTATTCTAGATACTATTTCTTTGTGGGATATGTGGTTTGAGAATATCTTCTCCAAGTCACAGTCTGTCCCTTCATTCTCCTAATAGAGCATTCTGCTCCTGATGGGTGGAAGTGTTCTGTAAATGTCAGCTAAATCCTGTTGGTTGGTGATGTTGATGAGCACTGCTGTATCCCTAATTTTCCGTCTGGTCGTTCCAGCACAGGTTGGGAGAGGACAGTGTGGGTTTGTCTGCTTCTCCTTCAGTTCTATCAGTTTTTGCCTTGCGTGCATTTAGAACTCCCTGGTGTATACACATCAGGGTTTCTAGATCTTGGTGAACGGACCCTTCCATCATGATGTAAGATGCCTTTCTGTCTCTGTTGTTCAGCCTGGGTAATTTCTCCCATTTCCTCTGTCCCCTCCATTCTGCTGCTGACCCTATCCACTGAAATGCTTAAATTGGTTATTGCATTTTTGGTTCTAAAATTCACATTTGGTTCATCTTTATATCTTCTCTTCCTTTGCTGTGACTTTCTACTTCTTGGCTATTTATGAGACTCTCTATTTTTTTTTTTCCCCATTTGTTAAGGGTATCTGTAATTGCCTGTTCAAGCATTTTTAGGGTGGCTGTTTAAAAATCTTCATCAAATATTTCTGGCATCTCTGTCAATTTGGGTTGGTATCTATTAACTTTTTCATTCATTTGAGATTTTCCTGTTTCTTGGTATAACGAGTGATTTTTGTAGAAACTTGGGCATTTTGGATATTAAGTCATAAGACTCTGGATCCTCTTTAAACCTTTTGTTTTAGGTGCCTTTCCTTGACCTGAGTATGGCAGAGGAAGGGGTAGGCATGCCTTCATTCCTCCACATTAGGGTAGAAGTCCAGGTTTTTAACTCAGCCTCTACTGATATCTGAGGGGTGTCCCTTGTTATCTGTGGGTGAGCATGAGAGCTCCAGTGGCCTGGTGAGGTTACATGGATCCCTCCCTGCCTTGTGGGCAGACATGGCTTCATTACTGCAGGGTGGGCAAGGAAGTCCAGGCTCCCCATTGGGCCCATTCCAGCACTACTCCTGTAGAGAGGAGGAGAAAGAAAAGGAGGTTGGGTGCTTCACTGCAGCCCTGAGATGGTGGAAATCCAGCTTCCTAGTATCCTTTGGTGACATGGGTGGCATTGGGGGTCAAGGTTTTTACTGTGCTGCTTAGCTGTGGTTGCGTGGTTCTTACCTACAACTTTTTTTTATCTTTTGAGGCTTTCCCTTTCCCAGTCCCTTTTCCTTTCCCAGACCCTTTGCTACAGAGTGGATTTTTGTTGGGACTCTTTTGGTCTGCACCCATGCATCATTCCAGGTCCCTGGCTTCTTCAGCTCTAAGTCTGGGAATGTCTAAGGCACAAAGAACACCCACAGAGCTCCTCACTGTTATTCCTAGGCAGTGTGCTCTTCTCCTTCCATATTCCAGAGTCTTAAGTTTGTGTTATATGTAATGTCCAAGGCATTTAGTTGTACTTAGAGGAGGAATAGAGAAAAGTGTGTCTACTTTGGTCTTTCTGGAAGTGGAAGTCCCATTCAGTTCACTTTTATTGGCTTTATTATTTTAGGTCAGTCCCTTTTCCTGCCTTGAGATCTCAGGGCCCAAGCTTCTTTAATCACACGTGTATAAATTTCTTTGCATGGGGAGAGAAATTAAAATCCCAAGCCTAGGAGAGCTCTGTGCATTGGTGGGAGGGGGTGGAAGCACTTCCCACATTTCAAGATGCACATTGGGAGCTCTGTGGATTTCTGGCTTGCTTTAACTCAGCTTTTAAGGCCTGGGGCCAACCCCAGAGGAAACAGGGATGTTCCAATTGTTCACTAAGGGATCTTTATATCCTCCAGAGGGAAAAATAAATTCCCAGGACACAAGAGGAAGTTTCACCCAGAGATTTATAAGAACCTGTAAGTGGCCCAGAGGAGCAGCTCAGGGTTGGGAGTGAGGGTCCCTTCCAGCTTGGCCTGGCTTTTGAAAGTGTGGCTTTTGGCTTTTGACTCCTGAGGGTGAAACCCATCTGTGATACTTTCCTGGAGCCAAGCTTCTCTGGGCTTCATCCTTCATGAGTCGGCTTCCTTAAAACCCTACTCCTTTGGGAAATGTAACCTCAACATATAACAGTCTGTGTTTCTAATCCAGCTAGACCTAGTTGGGGATCTGGTTCCGTCTTTTGCTAGCTGACCTTGACGTTCAGTCATCCACTTAAAAACCATCCTGTTGTGCCGACTCTGGGCCAGCCACCGTGCCAGGTTTGGGGATAAAGTAGTGGGTACCTTTAATTTCTCCCTTTGCTTTACCTTCTAGCCATGAGCAAGTCATCAGCTGGTTTTACTTCAAAAAATATATCAAAAAATTGGACTACTTTTCCCTATCTCCTCATTTCCTTCCCAGGCTGTTAGAATAAGTTCCTTGATTCTGTCCTTCTGTCTAATTCTTTGCCTCAATTCATTATCTACACAGCACCCAGGGTAATCTTTTAAAAACATGTACCAGATTAATCATTCTTTTGTTAACTCCCTCCAGTTACACTCAGACATACTGAGGATGAAGTCCAGCCCCTCCTCAAGGCCCACTGGGTCCTGCGTGTTCTAGTTTCCATGTCTCCTCTGATCTCATCTGGTATCCCTTTCCTCCCATCCAGTGGGCTTCAGTCATGCCAGACTTTAACCTCTGCCTGAGAACATTGAGCTTGTCTTACCCTTGGCTTATTACGCTCGTTATGCTCTCTGCCTCGGATAATTTTCCATTCAAGTTTGAATGGCTGGTTTCTGGTTGTTATTCATTCAGGTTTCAGTTCAAATGCTGTCCCATCCCTGCTCCTCCTGTCACATTTTATCCCATCATCAGGTCCTCACCCTTGCCTCTTTGTTAGCACTTACCACAAATGGAAATTACCTGGATTTGTCTACTGGACTGAGCTACATGAGAGCAAGCATCACGCTCTTTCCTTCATTGCTATCCATCCAATGTCTCCAACAGTTCCTGGCACTGAACAGTAAATGTTTGTTGAATAAAGTTGCTTAATCCTCTGGGGCCCAAGTTTCTCTCTTATCACATGGAATAATAATTGGCTAACAGTACAAGGTTGTAGTTTGAATTAAATGAGATAATACATGTAGGAGAAGTACTTAGTACAGTGCTTGGCTCACAATAAGCCAAATAAGAATTTGTCATTGTTTCCTTACGATTATTTATATTATAATGTTCTTTTCCTTTCTCACATGCTCCGGAGTATCATGGGCATTTGTCAGTGGCAGATGCTGACTGGTTGGACACTTGAAGTAACATCCTAACTGGGTTCTCTCTTGACCATGTTTTTCTACAGGTTCTGCAGCTGGGCTCAGATATCCTTCCCCAGTATAAGCAGGAGGCCCCAAAGACCCCCCCGCACATCATCCTACACTACTGTGTTTTTAAGACTACGTGGGATTGGATCATCTTGATTTTAACCTTCTACACAGCCATCCTGGTCCCTTACAATGTCTCCTTTAAAACCAGGCAGAACAACGTGGCCTGGCTGGTTGTGGATAGCATCGTGGATGTCATCTTTTTGGTGGACATTGTGCTGAATTTTCATACTACCTTTGTGGGACCAGCTGGGGAAGTGATCTCTGACCCCAAACTTATCCGCATGAACTACCTGAAGACGTGGTTTGTGATTGACCTTCTGTCCTGTTTGCCATATGATGTCATCAACGCTTTTGAGAACGTGGATGAGGTTAGTGCCTTTATGGGTGATCCAGGGAAGATTGGTTTTGCTGATCAGATTCCACCACCCCTGGAGGGGAGAGAGAGTCAGGTACATGCCTCAAATCTCAGACCTTGTTGTCATGTCTTGAAAGCTGAATAAATGTGGGTGGTCAACAGAAGAGTCATTATGTGGGTGGGAACTGGCATGGCTGATGCCTGAAACGGAGGGAGCATGCTTGATGGATAGTCTCGCCTGCCGTTTTTGTCTTTGGAGGATTGGAGGCCCTGCATGTCTGTGAATGGATGTGGAAGGGATCAGAGGCTTCCCTCTTATTTCACGTGGAGTGCAAGCCACTGGCTTGGGGTGGTGAGGCTGCAGAAGCAGGCATGCGTCGCCACTGCATTGGAGAAACTTCCACTTGGTATGCAACTGCTGAATCTCTACCTATTGATTATTCTAATTATGGGGATTTTTCTTTCCTCTGCGGCTGACCTTTGGCTGTTTCATAACTCATTAACTCCTGCCAACAGGGATGCTGTTTTCCCCCCAAGTTTGCTTGCTATTTTTTTTTTTTTTAAATGTTGGGAAAAGTTGTTTCTTTGCTAAAATGAGTCTTGGCAGTTAACAGTGGTCCATAGTGTCCCATGTGTAAATTTGCTGAAGTAGTCAGGCTACGGTCAACTCCGGCCCTGTGACCAGGACGTGTACTATTACTGGATGATGCTGCTTTCGATTGTTAGTCCTGCAGGCGGTGAAAGGAATGAAAAGGAAACAAATGCTCTGTACATGTGTTGGAATTAGGACATGCTCAAGCAGTTGGTGAATGGGTGCCTGTGTCATGTTGCATAGGAAGGAACCACTGGGCTGGTTCAGGTGATTGTCTCCTTTGAAAAGGTGAGGACATCAAGTCATCACAAAGGAAAATGTCAGATTCTTATTCAGCTTCAGTGTTCTATGGGTGTTGTCGTTCCTTTTTCCTACTGCCTCGTTGATTCTCCAACTGGATGAAGATAAGGTAGTTTGTCTGGTAAATCTTCAGCCTTGTAGAGCAGTGGACCTTCACTGCCTCAGATGACAGAGGGTCCCAGAAGTATTAGTCTGGCTGGGGTGGTATTTGGGTGGGTAATTCAGGAAGCTACCTGGAAGTTGCATTGAAGCAAGATTCATTTTCAGGCCTAGAGGGTTAGTGGGAACTAGCCTTGAGATAATTGGAAGGAACAGCCAGTTCCCTGCCAAGACAGGGCCTGGCCAGTGACTCCGACTTGCTGCTGACATAATGATGCCTCCCAGCCTTCAGATCAGTATCAGTAGTGAAGGTAGACTCCAGCCTCTTCCTGGGTGAGAACCCAGGTACCTACCACTTCCCTCTCCAGGGAAGGGGAGCTGATGTTCAGATGCTCTAAACTCAGAACAACCCCTGCTTTTATCTGTGTGCTGTGTTTTAATATACTGGGAAATCTCAGGGACTAAGGCTCTGGGTGGCTTGTGTGGATTTTTAAGGGGATTAAATGAGTGAGACTGATCATGTATAAGAACAAAACATCTCTAACGTGAACGCTGGGATTCTTTAGTGTGAATATGAGTACACTTTGGGAAGGATATTTTTCTCTGTGAGCCCATTTCTAGAAGATTTTATGTTAGTTGGTGAGGAAAATATGATCATTTTGGCTTAGATTACACAACGGAATTATTTCAACCTAAAAGAGCTTTTTATACACATATGGGAAATTAAATTTAACTTAAAAAAAACCTCTCAAGTTTTTAAAATAAACCATTTACTATTTAGAGCAATAGCATGGAAAATTTGCAAATAAATAGAACAGTTCTTTGGCTTTCACAGGTTCTTGTTAAACATGGGCAGAGCCATAAACACATTTGTTAATGTGTCAAGATTACCTTGTCCCTTAGCAAAGCAGAGTAGCTCCCCTCAAGCACTGTGTGTGTCATGGTGGCAGTCCGTTGCCATCAACTGTGAGTACCCCTGATGTGGTTTCTGATTTCCATAGTCATGAAATAGGTGGGCAGATAGGAAAAATGCCAGTTATCCGTAGCTGTCTAGTTGGGAGGGGTTTAGTGTCATAAGTAATGATAAGAGTATTAAGGGGCTCTTGTTATGATTTGTTTCCATGAAGACTTGATTTTACGTTTCATAATTTCTTTTCAAGCTTTGGCTGACACCTGAAACAATGCCTTTTCATAACATTTGTTGTGGTGTGTGGGAGTCAGCGCCAGGAAACTGAAAATTTGGCTCCTGGCCCTCTTGGTACCACCTGTTAGGATAGCTGGGACTTTGTGCATGCCATTTAACCTCTGTGGATCAGTTTTCTTCTCTACACCTTAGAGACCATGCTACCGACTTGCCTGAAGACATGGCATTTGGGCAGGAGATTATTTGAGTTCCCTACTAGCTGCAAAGTGGGTTTGGTGAGTTCTCAAATCTCATCTGCAGTCATCTCACTTCAGAAGCCGATGATAAAAATGAGAAGCCCTACACTTTGAGCTCCTACCACAGTGGAGGTGGGAGGGAGGTGGGATGGGATGAGAGCTCAGAGCCCAGGACTACCGTGAAGGTCACCCAGTTCAGCCCTCTTAGCTCCCAAATAAGAGAACAGATGCAAGGGCAAGGTGACTCACTCAAGATGACATAGCAAATCATATGGCCATGGCAATAATGAGTCCCTTTCTGACTCTTCTCTATTTTTCATGGTGACAGAGTGGATAAAAATAGGGACAAAACACTGATGGACACCATTGACCAAAACTGACCAAGAAGCTTCCAAAGTCTGAGGCTCAGCCCTTGGCCTGGTAGTGGTGGGGATGTTGGGCACAGTGTCCAAGGAGGCGGGGGGGGGGTGTCTCTGTGTTCCTCCCAGGGCAGCTGTGTTAGTGATGTGACAGGCAGTTTAAGATGCTCACAGAGGGACAGACCAAGCATGGTTTTCTAGGCATAGGCCTTTTGTCGAAAGGCGCCATTAAATTAGTGGAAATGGAAGGCTGGTGGGACTTAGAGGAGGTCGGGGAGGCCACAAAGGGTGTTGTACCTGTCGAACCTGGGTATATGGCTGGGTGAGAGAATTCCACTTAATGGTTTCTCATCTACTGCCTGCTGTCTTCTTGCCCATGCTCTGTTGGTGGAGTTGCTAATCTAAGATTGCAACTCCCTCTGCTCTAGTCCCTTTTTCTTTGGGAGAGTGTGGGGAGGACAAAAAATTATTGACTCATTTTTTCATAAAAAAATACATGGAACTGAAGCCTCTCTGGTGTCTTCTTAATTATGCCAAGGGAATTGTGTCCCAGTGGAGACCACCAAAGAAGAGAGGAATGTGCGGTGGTGGCTTTGCCATCTGTGTGTGCTGTTGCGGGTGGGTGGGGGGGTGTGGAGGCTTTTGAAGTGAAAGGACTAGATTCACCCAAGGCTTAGGGTCAAGAAAGAAGCGGGTTAAATTGTTAATGCCAGCAGTTGTGAATTCAGCCCTGTGGATGTCGCCCACCTCCATGATTTAAGCCACACAAACGCTCCCTTTGGACTCAACTTGTTTCACTTATGTAGATGGTCTACATTTGCGTCATTCTCCAGCCTGTTGGTCATAATCTGTTTTGGAGGCTGTTTGGGAATATGTTTGCACATTAGTTAAGCTGGTGAGAGCACAAAAGGTCTGGAAACTGGGTGAACTGAAGCTGGCCCTCGGTCTGCCAGAGCAAAAGCCAGATGAGTTTTCTCAAGCGCTTAGTGGATTACTGGCCTGGTGAGCTTCATGGATTAAAGATGGAATTATTATTCACCAAACATATTCCCTTTCCCCAGGAAGCCTTATTGCCTCCTGCCATTGGAGTGTGGAAGTGCCCAGGGACGAATGCAGCCAATCAGGCTCCCACCCAGGTTACAGTTCTGGGGCCAAGAGCCTCCTTCCATCCTTGGCTCTGTTACCTTGGACAGCAGCCAGTGGTGTTGCCACAGCTGACCCTTGCCAAGAACCTGCTCTCACAGGAGGTGCTCCCCGTAGAGCAGAACAGGAGCAAGGAGTGGAAAGATGAATAGTATCGACAACAACTTCCCTTTAGTGAGGGTGTTTAACTTTCCAAAACATTTCACACAGATTATCTTTATTCTTATTCTTCTGTCCCTTTGCTACTCAGCTGGGCAGACTTGTACAAGTGTTTCATCTCCCTGGACTTTGTCTCACCTGCAAGACAGGTCAATCCCAGCTCTAACCTTGAGGCCCCTGTGCAACTGTGGTCCCAGCTTCGCAGCTGAGGGGAAAGGGCCTGGCAGTGAAGTGTTCAGGCAGTGAAGCTGAGCATCATTCTGGCTTTTGGCCTGCACTTTTCCCCAGGCAGGTCATGCTGCCTTGGCACAGAATCTGGAGCCAGAGTGAACCAGGCTGTGCATTTTTGTCCCTGAGTCCCCCTTTTCAAATCGTTCCCTGGCACAGTCACTTCTCCCTTTTACACAGCTGACAGGTGAAATGTTTGAGTGGCCGGCATGGGTAAGTCTCTGTAAAGGTTGCTGGTCCATGTGCACAAGGCTGGACAGTGAAGGTGAAGGTCAAAAGTGACTCCAACATCAGGTTGCCCCCCTGTTTCTCTCTTCTTGGCAGATGGGCTCCTCTCTAGGTTCTCCTAGGTTCACTGTTCCTGGCTCTTCCAGGCTTTCCCTGATGCTGAAAGCAAACAACCCCCATGGGTTGCTCGTCCTATTAATTGGTGACCATCAGTCCTACTCTGTGGTTTTGGTTTAGGTGGATGGACACCAGTTTAATTTTCATGCAGACTCTTCTGCTGTCACCTGAAAGTCATGAGGTGACCTGGAATTTGCTTCCTTAGGATCCCAGCAATAGAGGCCATATCCATGGCTTGCAGTAGCAATTAAAATCAAGACTTTTTCAGAGCAATTTTAGGTTCATAGAAAAATGGAACAAAAAGTGCAGAGACAGAGTTTTCCTATCATTACCATCTTGCATTAGTGTGGTACATTGATTACAGCTAATAGTGATACATTCTTACTAGCTTAAATTCATTGTTAATGTTGGGGTTTACACTTTGTAGAATACATCCAAAGGGTTTTGGCTAATAGTTAATGACAGAGCTCCATCATTATGTGTTATACATAATGTCCCACTGCTCTAAACATCTCTGTGCTCCACCTGTTCAACCCACCCTCCTCCCCAACCTTTCGTGACCACTGATCTTTTTACCGTCTCCATAATTTTGCCTGTCTGAGGATGTCATATAGTTGGAATCATACAGTATGTAGCCTTTCCAGATTGGCTGCTTTCATTTAGTGATCTGTATTTAAGGTTCCTCCTCATTTTTTTGTGGCTTGATAGCTCATTTCTTTTTTTTTTTTTTTTAAAGATTTTATTTATTTATTTGACAGAGAGAGATCACAAGCAGGCAGAGAGGCAGGCAGAGAGAGAGGAGGAAGCAGGCTCCCTGCTGAGCAGAGAGCCCGACGCGGGGCTCGATCCCAGGCCAAAGGCAGCAGCTTAACCCACTGAGCCACCCAGGCGCCCCGATAGCTCATTTCTTTTCATTGCTCAGCAATAGTCTGTTGAGTGGATGTATTATATCTATCTATTCAGTAATAGCAATTAAAGAAATTACTGAAAGCCATTGGTTTTCAAGCCTCATCAGTGCAGACCTTGTCCTGGGATTTCCTCCTGCTGCGGACCTGTTGGACACGGAGAGTGGATAGGTGCTGAGACACTGGTGTGCAGCCCATGCTGTCTCCTGGATAAAAATTGACAACCTTTAGCACAAGTTGTTATGTCTGATACTATGATGGACAGCAAAACGAACGTGCAGGATGCTTTCCTCGTATTTCAGACTCTTTTCCTTGGCGTTTCTCTCTTTTATTTTGGTGCTATTTATGCATCCAATTTTGGCAAACCAAAGAGGACACAAGCAGACAGACACACTATGGTTTTCATCCCCATGTCTTGTTAGGGGCAGGAAGTGCTGCTGATGGGTGTGGTTCTCCTTTGACAGCCTGCCACGGTGGCCAGGGGCTGAGGTCTGATCGTAGTGATGTTCCCGATGTTGCCACTGTCCCCATGCCAGCTGGCAGTGCTGCTCTCTTCCCCATCTTACTTACCAGGGGTCTCCAGCCGAGATCTTTCCCTCTTATTTTATTACTTAATTAATTAGTTGATTTATTATTTATTTTTGTTATGTTCAGTTAGCCAACATATAGGATATCGTTAGTTTTTGTTGTGCTCAGTGATTCATTAGTTGTGTATGACACCCAGTGCTCATCACAACACGTGCCCTCCTTAATGCCCACCACTTGGTCACCTCATCCCCCTGTCCTCCTCCCTCTTGTAACCCTCAGTTTGTTTCCCGGAGTCCAGGGCCTCTCATGGTTTGTCTCCCTCTCTGATTTCCTCACCTGCAGTTCTGCACTCCCTTCCCCTGTGTTCCTCTGCTTTCTTCCTTATGTCCCACATTTTTATTTATTTTTAAAATCATTCTTCCAAAGTTGTGCTCATAGTGTGTGAAGGACTGTGGAGGTTCTTGGAGCAAACTAGACTCAGCTACCCTGCCTTGTTTCTCAGTGTTTCCCTACTATCCGTTCTCTTCCAGGCTCTGTTCTAGCCAACCCAAGTTCTGCTTCTCTTTTAATTCTCCCCAGCTTTTCTTGGTACCTCTTTAAGGTTGTTCCTTCTTTTTTTTTTTTTTTAAAGATTTTATTTATTTATTTGACAGAGAGAGAGAGAGAGAGATATCACAAGTAGACAGAGCAGCAGGCAGAGAGAGAGCTCCCCACCGAGCAGAGAGCCCTATGTGGGGCTTGATCCCAGGACCCTGCAATCATGACCCAAGCCGAAGGCAGAGGCTTAACCCACTGAGCCACCCAGGCGCCCCAAGGTTGTTCCTTCTTTAAGGAGATCTTACTGACTGGGGTGCTAGGGAATGCGAATACAACTTTTCAAAGCTTGCAGTCTGGTGGGGGCTGCTGGTAATTGATACTGACAGAGAAAGTGAGATGTCCTGTTCCAGGGCTCAGCTCAGGGTGTTATGGCTTACTAAAGGGGAGTACTTAGGTTAGCGAGAGAATCCAGGAAGTCTTACTGGAGGAGATGATGGGAGTTAGTTTGGTGAAGAGTAAGAAGGGTGTTCTTGGAAGAGGAGAGAGCCTATGCAGAGGAATTTGCCCTCAGGGCTGAACAAGGCATTCACTGTGTCCTAAGTAGAGTCAGCGTTAGGGGAGGGAGGCACAGTGAAAGATGGAGGCAAGATCCAGTGATGGAATCTCAGAGTCTTGCCAAGAGGTTACATTTTATCTTGTGGTCAAAAAGAAACAATTAAGGGTTTCCATTAGATGTGTGCCATGATCTGACTTTGATTCTGAAGGTGTATCAGGCAGCAGTGGTGAAAATGAGAGGAAAATGCCCCAGGTCTCCCCTCTGCTAGTTCCCTTGAACCTGCAGCATTCAGGCTGTTCCCTCCCTTACTGTAGTGAAGCAACACTACTTCCCTACCCCGGATCTCCTATTCCTCTGGCCCTCACACTTAATGCCTGGCCAAGCCCCCACCCTGATTGGACCCTGTTCTCTGCCCGTCTGGGCTGAGTTCCAGTGCCTCCTGTCCGTGGAGAACTCCACACCACATAGATCCATCCTTAGTACACTTGGGATGCCTCTGTATTTCTCCAGGCACTGCCCTCCAAGGCAGGTCCTTTATTCCCCTAACCCATTCAAGCCTGGCTGTTACCTCCACCCCAGCTCTGAGCCTTGTCCGTAAATCAAGTGGCTGTGCACGTGGAAGCTCATTGTTGGACTCTGTTATTATGTTCCACTGGTTTGTCTATTCTTATGCCAATACCGCACTGTGTTAATTAGCATAGCATGATAGTATTAGAATCAGTTACCTGTGTCCTTTTGTTTTTATTTACTTATTTTTTTAAAAAGATATTATTAGTTTATTTGACGGAGAGAGAGATCACAAGTAGGCAGAGAGGCAGGCAGAGAGAGAGGATGAGGCAGGCTCCCTGCTGAGCAGAGAGCTGGATGCGGGGCTCGATCCCAGGACCCTGAGATCATGACCTGAGTGGAAGGCAGAGGCTTAACCCACTGAGTCACCCAGGTGCCCCCGCCATGTCTATTTTAGATGCTTTGTATATCCATATAAATTCCAGAGCTGGCTTGCCGGTTTCCACCCAAACCCAATAAAACCTGTTGGGATTTTGGTTGGAATTACATTAACTCTAAAAACCAAATTGGAGAGGGGAGCCTGGGTGGCTTAGTCAGTTAAGCATCTGACTCTTGGTTTCAGTTTAAGTCCTGATCTCATGGGTCCAGATTGAGCCCCAAGTTGGGTTCTGTGCTCAGATGGAGTCCGCTTGGTTATTCTCCTCTTCTGCCCCTTCCCCTACTTGTATGCATGCTTGCTCACTCTCTCAAATAAAATTTAAAAAAAAAAAAAAACATTTGGAGAGATTGGAAGACTTAATATTGAGTTTTCTAAATGTTGGCCATAGAATATCCATTTATTTGGGTTTTCTTTAATTAGCAATATATTAACAAAATATTCTTAGCAATATTTGCTGCCATTCTTTTTGTTCTTGCTGTTAACTTATTCCTAAACACCTGGTATTTTTGGCACTCTGTAAATGGCTTCATGTCCTGATTGTTTTTTGCTGGTATAAAGTGTTTTTGGTTTACTGATTTTGCAGTAAATTTACCAAATTTTCTTATTAATTTGAAGATTTTGTAGGCTACTTAGAATTTTTCACATGCACAGTAATGTCTTTGTGAATAAAAATTATTTTGCTTTTTTTTCTCTGCAAAATCTATACCTTTATTTTTCTTTTTTTTTTTTTTTAAAGATTTTATTTATTTATTTGACAGAGAGAAATCACAAGTAAGCAGAGAGGCAGGCAGAGAGAGAGGAGGAAGCAGGCTCCCTGCTGAGCAGAAAGCCCGATGTGGGGCTCGAACCCAGGACCTGGGATCATGACCTGAGCCGAAGGCAGCGGCTTAACCCACTGAGCCACCCAGGCGCCCCATATACCTTTATTTTTCTTGATTTAGTCCTGTTTAGCATCTATAATATAATGTTGAAGAGAAGTGGATATAGGAGACATCCTTCTCTTATTTCTGATCTCAGGGGGAATATGTTCAGTGTTTCAGCATTAATTATATTGTTGACTTTTGTTGTTTGTAAATACTTTCTGTTATATTAAGGAAGGTCTCCTGAATTCCTGGTTTTCTGAGAATTTTTACCATTAACAGATTTTGAATTCTACCAAATACTTTTCTGCATTTATTGAGATAAAATGTTTTTTCCTCCTTTAGTTTGTTAACGTGGTGAATTATATTGATTGACTTTTTAAAAAAAGATTTTATGTATGTATGTATGTATGTATGTATGTATTGGAGAGAGTGAGAAAGCTCAAGCAGGGGGAGTAAGTGGCAGGAGGAGAGGGAGAAGCAGGCTCCTCCCTGCTGGATTTGGGGCTTGATCCCTGGGGTCATAACCTAAGCTGAAGGCAGACGCTTAACAGACTGAGCCACGCAGGTGCCCTGCTGATTGACTTTTGAAGGTTAAATTAACTCTGCATTCCTGGAATAAACCCTAGTTGGTCATGATGTCTTCTACTTTTTTTTAAAATTTTTTTATTTTATTAAGTTAGTCACCATACAGTACATCATTAGTTTTTGATGTAGTGTTTCATGCTTCATTTATTGTGTATAACACCCAGTTCTCCATGCAATACATGCCCTCCTTAGTACCCACCACTGGGCGAACCCATCCCCCTACAGCTTCTCTCTAAAACACTGTTTCTCAGAGTCCATAGTCTCTCATGGTTCATTTCCCTCTCCGTTTCCCTGCCTTCATTTTTCCCTTCCTTCTCCTAATGTCCTCCATGCTATTCCTTATGTTCCACAAATAAGTAAAACCATATGATAATTGTCTTTCTTTGCTTGACTTATTTCACTCAGCATAATCTCCTCCAGTTCCATCCATGTTGATGCAAATATTGGGTATTCATCCTTTCTGATGGAGACCTAATATTCCATTGTATATATGGGCCACGTCTTCTTTATCCATTCGTCTGCTGAAGGACATTTGGTTCCTTCCACAGTTTGGCTCTTGTGGACACTGCGTCTATGAATATTGGGGTGCATATGGCCCTTTTTTTCACTACATCTGTATCTTTGGGATAAATACCCAGTAGTCCAATTGCTGGGTCATAGGGTATCTCTATTTTTAACTTTTTGAGGAACCTCCACACTGTTTTCTAAAGTGGCTGCACCAACTTGCATTCCCACCAACAGTGTAGGAGGGTTCCCCTTTCTCCATATCCTCTCCAACATTTGTTGTTTCTTGTCTTGTCAATTTTTGCCGTTCTAACTGGTGTAAGGTGGTATCTCAATATGGTTTTGATTTGAATTTCTCTGATGGCTAATGATGTTGCACATTTTTTCATGTATCTGTTAGCCATTTGTATGTCTTCTTTGGAGAAGTGTCCATGTCTTCTGCCCATTTTTTTGACTTGATTATTTTTTGACTTGATTATTTGTCTTTTGGGTGTTGAGTTTGAGAAGTTCTTTTTTTTTTTAAGATTTTATTTATTTATTTGACAGAGAGAGATCACAGGTAGGCAGAGAGGCAGGCAGAGAGAGAGAGTGGGAAGCAGGCTCCTCGCTGAGCAGAGCCCAATGTGGGGCTTGATCCCAGGACCCTGGGATCATGACTGGAGCCAAAGGCAGAGGCTTAACCCACTGAGCCACCCAGGTGCCCTGAGTTTGAGAAGTTCTTTATAGATCTTAGATACTAGCCCTTTATCTGTAGTGTCATTTGCAAATATCTTTCCCCATTCTGTGGGTTTTCTCTTTGTTTTGCTGACTGTTTCCTTTTCTGTGCAGAAGCTTTTTATCTTGGAGACGCCCCCAAAGTTCATTTTTGCTTTTGTTTCCTTTGCTTTTGTAGACTTGTTTTGAAAGAAGTTTCTGTGGCAGATGTTGAAAGGTTACTGCCTATGTTCTCCTCCAGGATTTTGATGGATTCCTGTCTCACATTTAGTTCTTTCATTCATTTGGAGTTTATCTTTGTGTATGGTGTAAGAGAATGGTTGAGTTTCATTCTTCTATACATAGCTATCCAATTTTCCCAGCACCATTTATTGAAGAGACTGTCTTTTTTCCATTGGATATTTTTTCCTGCTTTGTCGAAGATTAGTTGACTATAGAGTTGAGGGTCCATATCTGGGCTCTCTGTTCTGTTCCATTGATCTGTGAGTCTGTTTTTGTGTCAGTCCAGGACCTGATGGCTCCCCAGGGGAATTCTACCAAACAATCAAAGAAGAAATAATGCCTATTCTCCTCAAGCTATTTCAAAAAATAGAAACCGAAGGAAAACTTCCAAACTCATTCTATAAAGCCAGCATTACCTTGATCCTGGAACCAGGCAAAGATCCCCTCAAAAGGGAGAATTACAGACCAATATCCCTGATGAATATGGATGCCAAAATTCTCAACAAGTTCCTAGCTAACAGGATCCAACAGTATAGTAAAAGGATTTATCCCTGGGATGAAAGGGTGGTTCAACATTTGAAAATCAGTCAATGTGATAGAACATATAAATAGAAGAAGAGACAGGAATCACAAGGTCCTCTCAATTGATGCAGAAAAAACATTTGACAAAATACAGCATCCTTTTCTGTCTTGTAGTTTTTTATAGAACTGTAAATGGGTGAAGGGGAGTGGGAGGTACATGCTTCCGGTTATGAAATGAATAAATCATGGGAATAAAAGGTATAGCATAGGGAATATGGTCAATGATACTGCAGTAGCGTTGTACAGTAGCTCCATTTGTGGTGAGCATAGCATACGGAGTTGTCCAAGCACTCTGTTGTACACCTGAAACTAAGTGTCAACTATACTTAAATAAGAAAGACACAGGAAATTTAAATAAAAGAAGTGGAAAAAGGCATGTCAGGCAAACACTCTCAAAAAGAAAGTTGGATGCCTATATTAACATCAGACAAAGCAGACTTAAAAGCAATAAGTATTATTAAATAAAAACAGGAATATTGCATAACAGCAAAAGGATTCATTCAACAGGAAGACAAAGCAATCCTACCTGTGTATACATCTAGTAACATAACCCCAAAATATATACATCATATGTGTTTATTTTTTTAAATGTTGGACCAATAATGTTTTTTCTCCATTGGTCATTTGTGTCTTCTCTCTGTTTACCTTGGTAGAATTTTCTCAATTATAGTAATCTTTTCAAAGAATTAACTTTTGGCTTTGTTAATTGTTAATTGTCTGTTTTCTATCTTATTGATTTTTGCTCCTGTTTATTTTCTTTGTTCTACTTTTCTGAGTCCTTAAGTTTACTAGGATTCCATTACCCAAAGCAAAAATTAATAGATATAAACAATTCCAGGGCACCCTGGGTGGCTCAGTGGGTTAAAGCTTCTGCCTTCGGCTCTGGTCAAGATCCCAGGGCCCTGGGATCGAGACCCGCATCAGGGTTTCTGCTCGCTCGGCAGGGAGCCTGCTTCCCCCGCACCTCTGCCTGCCTCTCTGCCTACTTGTGATATCTGTCAAGTAAATAAATAAAATCTTAAAAAAAGAGAGAAATAATTCCATAATCAAATTTTTTTTTAAAGATTTTATTTATTTATTTGACAGAGAGAGATCACAAGTAGACGGAGAGGAAGGCAGAGAGAGAGAGAGGGAAGCAGGCTTCTTGCTGAGCAGAGAGCCCGACGTGGGACTCGATCCCAGGACCCTGAGATCATGACCTGAGCCGAAGGCAGCGGCTTAACCCACTGAGCCACCCAGGCGCCCCTCCATAATCAAATTTTAAGACTGTATATACCCCTTTCTCAGTAACTGAATGATCAAGCAGACAAAATAATTAGTAATACAATTTTTTAAAAACTCTATCAACTTGACCTAATTAGCCTATAGAGAATAAACACTTAACAACTTTAAAATACCTTTTTTTTTCAATTTTGTTTTATTTTTAAAGATTTTTTTTTGTTGTTGTTGTTTATTTGACAGAGAGAGAGAGATCACAAGTAGGCAGAGCAGGCAGGCTCCCCGCTGAGCAGAGAGCCCAATGTGGGGTCGAATCCAGGACCCGGAGACCATGGGCTGAGCCGAAGGCACAGGCTCAACCCACTGAGCCACACACGTGCCCCCTTTTTTTGCAATTTTATACAGATATTTACCAAAATAGACCAGATGATGACCTATAAAGAAAGTCTCAACAAAATTTCAAGATTGAAATCATATAGTGCATTTTCTTACCACTAAGAAATTAACTTAGAAATCAGTAATAAAATGGTAAGTAGGAAATTATCAAAAGTTTGAAAATTAAGCAATACACTTTTACCTCTGGCAACCATCAGTTAGTTCCCTGTATTTCTGGGCCTGTTTCTGCTTTTTTTTCGCTTGTTCATTGGTTTTTGTTTTTGTTTTTGTTTTGGTAGATTTCACATATAAGTGAACTCTTATGGTGTTTGTTTCCTTGTCTTACTTATTTCACTTAGCATAGTGCCCTCTAGGTCATCCATATTGTCCCAGACCGCAAGATCTCATCTTTTTTATGTCTGAGTAATACTCTGTTGTGTGTGTGTGTGTGTGTGTGTGTGTGTGTGTGTGCACGTGTGTGTGCACGTGTGTGTGTGTGTGTGTAACATCATCTTTATCCATTCACCTATGGACAGACAGTGGTTGCTTCCATATCCTGGCTATTATAAATAATGCTGCAATAAACACAGGGATGCATATATCTTTTCGAATTAGTATTTTTGTTTTCCTTGGGTATATACCCAATAATAGAATTACTGGATCACATGGTATTTCTAGTAATTTTTTGAGGAACTTCCATATTGTTTTCCACAGTGGCTACACCATTTTACATTCCTGCCAACAGTGCATGAATGTTTCTTTTTCTCCACATCCTTACCAACACTTGTTATTTCTTTCTGATACCCATTCTGACAGGTGTAAGGTGGTATCTCACTGTGCTTTTGATTTGCATTTCCCTGATGATCATTGATGTTGATCATCTTTCCATATGTCTGTTGGCCTTCAGTATATCTTCTTCAGAATAATGTCTATACAGGCTCTATGCCTATTTTTAATTAAATTATTTGGGGTTTTTTGGTATTGAGTTATAGAAGTTCTTTATATATTTTAGCTCTTAACCCCTTATTGGATATGTCATCTGCATTTATCTTCTCCATTCAGTAGGTTGCTCTTTTATTTTGTTAATGGTTTCTTTCAATGTGCAGACGCTTTTTATTTTAATGTAGTCCCAATGGTTTATTTTTGCTTTTTTTCCCCTTTGCCTGAGGAGACATATCTAGAAATATGTTGCCAAGGCTGATGTCAAAGAGATTACTGCCTGTGTTTTCTCCTAGGAGTTTTATGGTTTCATGTCTCACAAGTAGGTCTTTAATCTATTTTGAGTTTATTTTTGTGTATGGTGTAAGAAAGTGGTCTACATATTTTTCTTTAGCATGTAGCTGTCCAGTTTTCCCAGCACCATATATTGAACAGACTGTCTTTTTCCTGCTGTATATTATTGCCTTCTTTGTCATAGATTAATTGACCATACAAGCATGGGTTTATTTATGGGGCTCTCTATTCTTCTCATTGATCTATGTGTCTGTTTTTGTGCCAGTACTGTACTGTGTACTGTTTTGATTATCACAGATAGCTTTGTAGTGTATCTTGAAATCTAGGATTGTGATGTCTCCAGTTTTGTTGTTCTTTCTCAAATTGCTTTGGCTATTCATGGTCTTTTGTGGTTCCATACAAATTTTAGGATTATTTGTTCTAGTTCTGTGAAAATGTTATTGGTATTTTGATAGGGGTTGCACTGAATCTGTACATTGCTTTGGGTAGTATGAACATTTTAACAATTCCTCCAGTCCATGAACATGAAATATTTTTTACTTGTTTGTATTGTCTTTAATTTTTTTCATCAAAGTTTCATACTTTCCAGAGTACAGGTCTTTTCTCTTCTTGGTTAAGTTTGTTTCTAGGTTTTTTGTTTTTGTTTTCATTTTTTGGTGCAGTTGTAAATGGTATTGTTTTCTTAATTTCACTTTCTGCTATTTCATTATTAGTGTGTAGAAAAACAGTAAATTTCTGTGTCTTAATTTTACATCCTGCAGCCTTACTGAATTCACTCATTAGTACTAATAGTTATTTTTAGTGAAGACTTCAGGGTTTTTATATATAGTCTTGTGGCATTATTTTTAAAGAATATCTCTTATAAATAAATAGCAAAAGATTGAGTCTTTTTTTATTTTTTGAAAATCTGGTCCATTGATAATTGTCTTATAATTGGAATACTTAGTCCATTACTTTTGTCATTGTTGTTGCTATCATTGGGTTTTAGTCTGTCATCTTGCTATATATTTTCTCTTTCTCACACTTTTTTTTGGTTGTTGTTCCTATTTCCTGTTTTCCTACCTTCTTTGGATTAATTAAGTATTTGCTTGTTATTCCATTTGATTTCCCAGCTTAGCTTTTTAGTTGTATACATTTTTATTATTCTTTTAGTGCTCACCCTAGAGATAACAATTGCATTCTCCACATATTAAAAGCTATTTAAATTAGTACTTTTACCCCTTTTCAAACTACATAAGATTTTTACAATAGTTTAATTCTATTTAACCTCCTTCTTGCCCTTTGTGCTATTTTTGTTATAAACCTATAGGCTTTAAATTGCCAATATTTATTTATTTATTTATATACTTATTTATATTTTTATATTTTATATATATTATATATATTATATAATATATATAATATATATTTTATATATTATTTTATATTTATATATTATTATGATATTATATAGTATATTATTTATATTATAATATAATATTATATTAATATAGTATATATTTATGTGTAATATAAAATATATAATATATATTATTTTATATATAATATATATTTTTTTATATTATATATACTTATTTATATTTTTCAGTCTTCTTTTTAGTTTCATATTTTTGAAAGGGGGATCAATTTTTTTCAGCCTGAGCAGCTGTTTTCATTCTTTTTTACAGTACAGTTCTTTCAGTGATGAGTTTTTTAAATCTTTGTTTGAAAATGTCTTTATTTGAATTATTTTCTCAAGGTGTAAAATTACAGGCTTGCTTTTTTCTTTTTAAACCTTTTGGCAGTTTAAATATGTTATTGCTTCTGATGAAAATTCAGATGCCATTCTGCTGTTGTTCTCCTGAATGTGATATGTCTTATTTTCCTTGGCTTCTTTTATTTATCTTTTCTTCAAAGTTTTATTTAAATTCTAGTTAGTTAACATGTAGTGTAACATTGGTTTCAGGAGTAGAATTTATTGATTCATCACATACAACACCCAGTGCTCATCCTATCAAATGCCCTCCTCAGTACCCATCACCCATTTAGCCCCCCCACACACACACACACCTCCCTCCATCATCCCTAAGTTTGTTCTCTATCATTGAGAATCTCTTGTGGTTTGTTTCCCCCTCTCTCTTTTTTTTCCTTCCCATATGTTCATCTGGTTTGCTTCTTAGACTCCATATATAAGTAAAATCATATGGTATTTGTATTTCTCTGACTGACTTATTTCACTTAGCATACTACACTGACTCTATCCACGTCATTGTGAATGGCAGGATTCTGTTCTTTCTGATGGCCAAGTAATATTCCATTGTATATACACCACATCTTCTTTATTTATTCATCAGTCAGTGAACATTTGGGCTCTCCGTAGTTTGGCTATTTTGATCATGCTGGTATTAAACATCAGGGTGCACATACCCCTACAAATTTGTACTTTTGTATCCTTTGGGTAAATTTCTCTGCTTCTTTAAAAATCTCCCAAGTATTTTTTGTTTTTAACATTTTGACTATTAAGTTCCTGGGTTGGGCCTTGTTGTTGACAATATTTCACATGTCTCTTGTATTCTGTTCTCTTCTTTATTCTCTTTCCCTTCTGTGATTCAGGTTGACTACTTTTTACTGACCTGTATTTGAATTTACTAATCCTATTTCTGCTGTAATTAGTCTGCTATAAATCTATCTGGTTAATTTAAAATATAAGTTTTTTTCCCCCTAGAATACCCATTTGATTCTTTTTTCTCCTCTTTTATAACAAGTTGAGATATAATTCACATACCATACCATTTACCCTAGTCATGGTTTTTAGTATATTCCCAAAGTTGTGCAACCATCACCAAAATCAATTGTAGAATATTAAAAAAATTAATTATGGTAAAATACACATAACATAAAATTTACCACCTGAACCATTTTTAAGTGCACAGCTTAGTGACATTAGGACATTCCCGTTGTCTTGCTATGGTCACTACCATTCCTCCACAGAGCTCTTTTTGCCTTGCAAGACTAAAACTCTGTACTTGTTAAATAATAACTCCCCATCCCCCTCATAAATACAGGTTTTGTATATATTACCTTCTGACTCTTGATGGGGTCTGAGACAAGGAGATTGGTGCTATTACTGGAAAGCACAGAGTGAGTGAGAGGCAGAACAAATCTTGTCTTCTTGTTTGAGGTTCCAGAATTATTGAAATGTTTGGATGATGACTTGTTTAACCTTGAGTTCACTGCAGACTAGGGGCCCAATTTAGCTTAGATGATTGTGGCTTCTATTGGAATTATCCATCCCACACCAATAATAGCATCCATGGCCTACATTTGTAGGAAAAGGGAGTCTGAAGGATATGGAAACTATACTAAAGGGTTTTGAGAATTAGACCTTCTCAGGGAATTAGCATCTTACTGTTTCTCCCACCACAGGAAAACTGTGTGGATAAGACATAAGGTTTGAGAATTAGCTAGAGTGTATCTCAGGGTGTTGGTTAGGAGGCAAGACAGCATTGCCTGTGTGGTAGCTGAGGCCTTTGTAAAGACTCATGACAAAGCCTTCCTTTAAGAAGTGGTAGTTTCTGTGTGCATGTGCTCTTACCTTCCTAATATGTTGAAAGTTTTTGAAGGCAGAAATGATACTTACTGCTCATTAATTGGTAAGTGTCCACGTATTTGAATTAGAGCAAGTGAGAAGGAAACTCGCCAGTAGAGTGATAAGAGATGGTCAGAAAAATTCTCTTCCATATATCATCTCTCCCACTAGCCTGCTTAAAATTCTTTTTTTTTCCTCTTTGTTATTGTTCTATGTTTTTCATATTAAGCAAAGGAACAAATCAAAACAGTTGTAATTGTGAGAGTAGTGGTAGGGGGCTGGTCTCTCATGACCTTCGGCGAGGCAGAGAAGAGTGTGTGCTCCGCTGTCAGACTGTGGCCTTGTGGAATGAGGGCCTACTGTGGAGGTTCCAAAAGCCTGGTCTGCCCCAGAGACATGAATGGCAGTGACAGAGATGGGCTGTTTTCTTCCCAGTGGTCCAAAGATGAACCTGCAGAAATAGTGTAGGTAGTGAATGTAGGGTCAGGCTTGCTATAAAACAGATTGCCAGATGCATGTGGAGCTATGTAGGAAAGAGACTTGAAATCTCATTGAAAGGAAACATAAAGAAAACAATAGGAAATAAAGAGTACTAAGCAACAGAAAAGACGACTTTTTTAGTTACATTTTTACATAATCAGATTTCTTTGAAAGGGATGTATGTAAATGAAAGGCTTCTATTTGAATAGAAAAAGCAACAAAAAGCATAGCAACACTTAAGAGAAAAGAATAGGACCTTGTAAATAATGTCATTTTAAATGTTTTACAGAACTCCTTATGTCTTATTCCAATAAAAATGTTTTGTTTTGTTTTTTAAAGCAGTCACTTGAACAGATAAGAGAGTAAATGTGAGTGTGTTTTGTGTTCTTTGGGAAAAGGTACAACAGAAACATACCTCTATTTATTCGCTGGTTATTGATTGAACAGCCCCAGAAATAGTGCTCTGTGTTCAGTACCTTGGGAATTTTAGAGGAAGTAAAATGGCCTCAGGTGGGGGGTTTTGAGCCAGGTCTGGAGGAAAGGTAGAGCCGGGGTCTGGCAGGTAGACCTGGCAGTTGGCCAAACAGTGTAATTTCATGATGAAATAACCAGCTGCCTGTTTGATTCTGTCTCTGGGTAGCAGTGTGATCTTGAGCACATGAGTTATCCTCTCTAAACCTTGGTGTTTTTTTTTGTTTTGTTTTTTTAAGATTTTATTTATTTATTTGTCAGAGAGTGAGAGAGCATAAGTGGGGGGAGCAGTAGAGGGAGAGGGAGAAGCAGGCTCCCCACTGAGCAAGAAGCCTGATGCAGGACTCGACCTCAGCACCCTGGGATCATGACCTGAGCTGAAGGCAGATGCTTAACCGACAGAGCCCCCCCCAGGCATCCCTAAACCGTGGTGTTCTTATCGTTAATGAGGGCAGTGTCTATCTTGCAGGGTGTTATGGGGATTACATTAGGTAACGTGTGTAGATTAATGCAGTGCCTGGCACATTGCCAGCACTTAGTAACTAGTACTGCTCTTCCTATTGTTGTTAGCTCAGAAAATGATCTGAAAGAGTAATAATTAACTTCCCTCATGAAGATTCTTGGCCCCGGGAAGTATTGCTGTTAGGAGGCTCATCTTTGTTCCCAAGCACATAGCCTTGAACCATCTGAGGACCATTCACACCCCACCCTTCGTGGAGATCTGGCTAAGAGGAGAGACCTCAATCACATGAGAGATTTCGCAAAGATTTTGCATACAAAGCTGCAGACCAGACCAGAACAGCTATGCTGACAGCCCACTCTGCCTTCTGGTTCTGGGTACAACCTAATTGCACATTCAAATCATCTCGGTTGCCTGTTGAAAACACATAGTCCCAGGCGCCATCCCAGTCTGTTGATTCTCTGTTCCCCAAGCTTGTATTTTTAACATTCTTCTCTGTTGGTGCCGCGGTGGCCATCCCAGCTCCTGACTAGCATTTAGAGTCCACTCAGACCATTTGGAAACTCTCCTAATGGACTGCTATTCCAGGCCTTACCGGTGTGCTCCCTGTTTTCCTGGATCTTGGGAAGTCTTTGAACATTGACCTACCAGCTCCTTGACTGTCCTCCTCTCCCACAGCCATGCATTCTGAGTTCTCAAAGCCTGCACCAACCCCCACATTTGAATCAACAAACATTTACTAAGCTCCAGAGAGGCAAGGTGTGCAAACAAAGCAGAACAAATTCTTGTTTCCTTTGCTCTTTGTGTACTCTCTGACACACACCTCTTTATACTGTGGTGATGATAATAATTATACCATACAAAAAATATGTTCATTGGGCACTTACCACATGCCAGGCATGTACTGGGCTAAGTGCTTGCTGCTTCTCATCTAATTTTGTTTTATTTTCACAGTTCAGTGACGGAGACTCACTCCCATTTTATAGGAGAGGACATTGAGGCTGAGTGGCAGTCTGCTAAGGAACAGAGCTGACATTCTCACTGTGGGACTTAGAAGTCCTGTCCTCTACACTTTGTTGATCTTATGGTTCATATTTATAGCAAGCTCTACAGATTTCTTAGGGAGGACTTGAAACTTTAGTCCATCAGTCCCTGCCCCTCCCCCCACCTCTTACATAGGCTGAATGTACCTGCCAGGTTGGGTTTATGAATGGAGGGATGCAGAGGTGCTTGCAAAATGCTCTGAGAGCCCGAGAAGGAGTTGTTAAATGGGCACGATGGGAGAGTTCATGGAGGAGGTGGCCAAAGGGCCATGCCTTATGGGAATAGGCTTGTTTTGACAGATGACACTGTGGCCAAGCACATTTTCTCCACAGCCACAGCTGTAATGACTCAGGACTTCAGTGTCATTACATATCTGGGGGGTTTGGGTGGGGCTTAGCCTATTTTTGGTACTTGTTGATATGATTTTGCTAATATTGATAATCGTCTTCCTTGAGCCATAGTTTATAAAGTGGAGTTTAAAATGTGGAAAACGTATAAAAATGTTTAGATTTTACAGCTTTCCAGAGGAAAGAGAGGTGGAAACAGAAGGCTCCCAGTGTAAAAGATGGTTATTTTAAAAGACTTCCTTGTGTATGTTGAAGGTCACCTGAAGAAGCATATCTTGGAACTGATCCCTCTCTAAGAGGAGTCAGGAATGCCAAAGACTAGAAAGTTTTAACCGGGGGAGAAATAGTATCGGGAGGTAGGAGTGACAAGGGACCCTCTAGCCTGAGCAGATAGGATAGCCAAATCCTGGAGGTATGAAACTGCATGGTACGTTCAGGGCACAGCGAGCTACCCTGCAGGGCTCTGGAACATAGTGTGTGAGGAAAAGCATCGGAGATAAGTCTTCAAAGGTGGGATTGTGGGGACACCTGGGTGGCTCAGTCGGTTAAGCGTCTGGCTTCGGCTCAGGTCATGATCCCAGGGTCCTAGGATGGAGTCCTGCGTCAGGCTCCCTGCTCAACAGGGAGCCTGCTCCTCCCTCTTCCCCTCCCCCGGCTTGTGATTTCTCTCTCTTTCTCTGTCAAATAAATAAATAAAACCTTTTTTTAAAAAAGGTGGGATTATGGCGGACTTTGAATTCAGGGTACACTTTTTTTTTTTTTATTTGACAGAGAGAGATCACAAGTAGACAGAGAGGCAGTCAGAGAGAGAGAGGGAAGCAGGCTCCCTGCTGAGCAGAGAGCCCGATGCGGGACTCGATCCCAGGACCCCGAGACCATGACCTGAGCCGAAGGCAGTGGCTTAACCCACTGAGCCACCCAGGCGCCCCCAGGGTACACTTTTGATGGAGGTAAACACAGTATTCATCCTAGACTTTAACGCCAGCATGGGGGATTGATTTTATATCCTCTTATCCAGGAGGGGCCAAAGGAAGGGCCTTTGGGGAGCATCCCACATCGTTCTCTTGTCTGTTTTTCCACCATCCCTGCTGGTAAAACAAAGCAGTGGTTATTGCAGGGTTCTAACGAATCTCCGTGAACTCTGTATTATAGTGCTTTAGCACTGTACATCGTTTCCATATGAAATCTCACTTTGGAGTCTCATTATCAAAACGGATGGAGTATTGCTTTCAGATCCAATAACAGTTACCACTTACTGAGTTCCTAATATGTGTTCCCAACAGGCCAGGTCTTCACGGACAGGATCACCAAATCCCCACCATCGTGCAAGGTCGTTGTCATTTTTTTCTGTTTGCTTGAGTCGGAAGCCAAAGTGTAGAAAGCTTAAGTAACTTACTCTTTCATTGAGCCCGCATCTCCGGTTTTAGAAACCCATATTGCCTTACAGCTGAGACCATGCCAGCTCTGCTACTGCCTCCATCTTACTGCTGGGGGACGCAAGGTCTGGAGAGGATATCTTTTTTTTTTTGAAAGATTTATTTATTTATTTATTTATTTATTTATTTATTTATAAGAGAAAGAACACGAGCGTGCATGAGCCCACCCAAGTAGGGGGAAGGGGCAAAGGCAGAGGAAGAGAGAGAATCCACAAGCACACTCCCTGCTCAGTGCCGAGCCCAGCAAGGGTTTCAATCCCAGGACCTTGAGATCATGACCTGAGCCGAAACCAAAAGTTAGTCACTCAACCGACTGAGCCACCCAAGCATCCCCAGAGAGGGTATCTTGCCCAAGGCACATTTGGAATGGCGAGACAGCAGCTTGTCCAGGTCACTGTGAGTCTTTTCTTGAGCTGCGGGCACCCTACTGGCTACCAGGTACCCCTAGTGTGACCCTAGTGTCCCATGAGTCACTGGCCAGCTAGCCCTTCTGGAATCTGTAATATTCATTCTTCATTTGTTCAGGGGCAACTGGTCCTTCCTCCCTCTGTAGTTAGGACTCAAAGCTCCCTCCTAATGTTGACAGCTTAGTCATTATACTATCTTCTCATATTTCCAATCTCTTCACCCATACTTGCTGTGTAAATCTCCAGAAACAGCCTGTTTATAAAGGGTCTTGAACAAGGCTGTATCTCTAGCCTGATTTGAGGAGGCTGCTATGATGAGTTACAGCTTGGCATTAGCTAAATTGAATATAATCCATCATGCTTATTAGATGTGGTGGGGGAAATTGCCCCCTGAAGGCTCAGTAGGAGGAAAGACACATTAAATATAGATAAGCTGAGTATTTCCACAGGCAGCTGCAGATACAGAGCCGTGGGTTTATAACACAGCAGCCCCCCTACACTGGCACAGAAGAAATAATGGGGACTGGGGAAGAGAAAGCACTTAGAAGCTTTCAAAGTAAATTGAGCTAGTTACAAAGTACCTCTAATAAAATTTAAACCGTAATATGTGAGAACAGAAAACAGAGTAAGTGACTCTTCCGGTAATTCCCAGAGATTTCTCAGGTAGGATGGAGTTTTCTCCAGACACAGGTGTCTTGACACGTTATAGACTATCCTAGGAACCCACTGGTTTTTACAGCATTTAGGAACTTTGGCTGCTTCCAGTAGCCTGCAGTGCTACAAATATCGTTTTCTTGGCCCCAGTTACTTTGCAGCTCTTTTCATGTTTTGGTCCTCAACATCAAGACAAACCTTTATTAACAGCCTCATTTTTTTTTTAGATTATTTATTTATTTATTTGACAGAAATCACAAGTAGGCAGAGAGGCAAGTAGAGAGAGAGGAGGAAGCAGTCTCCCCACTGAGCAGAGAGTCTGATGCGGGGCTTGATCCCAGGACCCTGGGATCATGACCTGAGCCGAAGGCAGAGGCTTTAACCCACTGAGCCACCCAGGTGCCCCCTCATTTTAAGATGCATTAGAGCACCTGAGTTATATGGCTTGGGTCCCTTGATGTTTTGGGGGCTGTGCCCTTGAAGGCAGCACTGTGATAGCCGGCTCCCTGGATGTCAGAAGCAACCCAGATGGACAGGCTCTAATACGAGGTTTGTTTGTGTATTTTCCAGCTGGGCAGCAAAACTCTGCTTGTGGCTGTAGTAAGAAAATTCACTGACTGGTTTTGATATATATTTCTTTTTTTTTTTAATTTAATTTAATTTTTTTCAGTGTTCCAAGATTCATTGTTTATGCACCACACCCAATGCTCCATGCAATACGTTCCCTCCTTAGTACCCACCACCAGGCTCACCTAACCCCCCACCCCTCACCGCTCCCAAACCCTCAGTTTGTTTCTCAGCGTCCACAGTCTCTCATGGTTTGTCTCCCCCTCTGATTTCCCCCAATTTTAACTTTTCCTTTCCTTCTCCTAATGTCCTCCATGTTACTCCTTATGCTCCACAAGTAAGTGAGACCATATGATAACTGACTCTCTCTGTTTGACTTATTTCACTCAGCATAATCTCCTCCAGTCCCGTGCATGTTGATACAAAAGTTGAGTATTCATCCTTTCTGATGGAGACATAATATTCCATTGTAGATAGGGACCACATCTTCTTTATCCATTTGTCTCTTGAAGGGCATCTTGGCTCTTTCTACAGTTTGGTGATTGTGGCTATTGCTGCTATGAACATTGGGGTACAAATGGCCCTTTTTTCACTACATCTGTTTGATGTGTATTTCTGATCAGAAAATTGTATTTAGTACTTTTTACCTTTATTTTTGTTTTGTAAACCTATGGGAAGTTTGTAAAAAAAAAATTGCCCCACAACACAAGTTAACAACTGTTTAGAGTCCCAAGCTTAGTAGAGTATGGACCTTGTGGAGGGCAGGTGCATTGAGAAAAGAAGGCTTAGCCCCAATCGCATTTCCTTTTACCACTTGTGGGCTGGCCTGTGGTCATAAGGGCGCGGACAGAGGATGTAAAAATGCCACTGCTTGGTCCAACTTGTTCCTGGAAAAGCAACCTGAAATGTATGACAATAATACCATTCTTTTAAAAAAAGAGAAAAAGGAAAGAAACAGAGCTACCCAGTTTTCATTTCCTATTGGACACCTGCCATGGACGTACATGAACCATCTCTTATTTTCATCCTAATAAGCATGTCCATCTCCAGGGCCCGATGGAGACACACACAGCTAGCTGCACAGCACTATTGTTTCTGGTGAAGGAAATTTCCTTGCTTTGTTGAATGTTGTCAGGTGTGATCTCAAGCATGCAGCACAACATAAAGTGTAGCTTCCATCATCTTGTTTTTCTTCTAGAGTAAGAATCTGATTTTCTTGGTCTTTACTCTTCTAGAACGTGGGCATGCTTCCCTGCTGCATTCATATATTAAACAGAAATATTTGTGTAGAGGGCTTATAGGTCTTCTGTTTTCACAGAACCCAATCCAATTTTCTGGTTCCCCAAATTAATCATTATGACCATTTATTATGTCTTGGGGGAAGTATTTTCCAAATGTGTTACTTCTAAATATATATCCTGTGGTCAGGAGCTGGATTTCCTAGCTGATAGCTTATTAGGATGAAGCTGGCTTATGTTGCTGGCCTTAGTTTATTTTAATTTCATCTGAATTTTTCAACAGTTCTCAGCCTATCTTGCAATAATAAAGCTTTTATTAGTTTTCACATCCTTTTCCTGTCTGTTATTTTATTCTATTCTCATCATCCCCATGTGGATGTTGAGAATTTTATGAAAAAGGGAGACAGAGGTCAGGAGCGATGGACTTACTCAAGGTCTTACGGCTGTGGAACTAAAGATCAGATTTCCCAACCTTTAAGCCAGTTTTCTAATTCTTGCCTGATTGAATCCTGAGTTTTTCTTTATGATTAATAGGAACTTTGCTTTTGACATTCTCTTTTAAATTATACCTCCTGTCCAACCTATACACCAGACTCAGACACACATGTTCACATATGCATGCATTGGTCCACACATGGGGATTCGTCTTTTCCTTTGCTCCCCATCAGACCTTGAAAATTTGAGTTCTTTACGGTGTGCTCACACACTCTTCACTGCTAGAGTTAAGGGGGAAATGGAAGAGGAAGTTGGAGCAAAGGGGAACAATGCTGGTGTGGGGGTGGGGAACGCAGAAGTTTCCAGCATGTTTTGCCTGAGTTCAGTGGACAGCTGGTCCCATTTCTACCTCAGTTTAGCAGTATAGATAGACTTTGGGCAATTTGAAAATAATTATAGAGAAGGGGAACCTGGTTTCAGATGATGCCTTTCCTGAGTTAGTATTTATAGCTAGAAAATGGAGAGATTTTTATATTGAAAGAATTTCCCCAGTATTAAGGACCTGATTCACTTGGGATGGCCACACAGTCACTCCTACTCAATCCTCAAGAAAGCCGAACACTGGCTTTTCTTTTTCCATATGCTAGTGATTTTCTTCGTATAGCCATGGTGTGAAAAGGGATGATTCATTTTTTGTTGTTGTTGTTGTTTCTTCTGTGACTCATTCATGGACTGAAGAGTCCTTTGGACTAGATGTAGTTCCTGCAGTGATGATATCTCTAAAACTCAGCTTTCTTTTGGGCCATCAGTTCCCTGGCATATCAGCCCAGCATGGTCTATGTGTAGAATGAGACGTGGGTTAGACTCCCTGCCTGTTTCTGTCCGACCTAAATATGCTGTAAGCACTGTCTGCCTGGACGGGGAAGATCTTAAGTGGCCCTAGCTGAGTGACTGTAACATGTGTTACCCAATCATGAGAAGGATTTTTCCAGAAACCCAAAGGATTACTTGGAAGGATATAAGAGTCCCTATTCTGGTATATTCATGGAACTTTCTCCCCAGTTTTAAGACACCTAGTCAAGATTTTAAAAGTTGTTCCAGTGAAAATGTGTAGGTCCTGGAGCTAGTGAACCAGAGTAACATCTATAATAAGCCTCTGTATCTTCATATATAAAATGTAGGTAGCAGTGTCTGCCTTGCCTTGTCACATCCACATTCCACACACCCACCCATGCGTATACACACACACACACACACACACACACACACAGAGTTACCTAATACATTGTGATGCCTGTTCTCAAGCTTCTTATCTTATTGCTTCTCAATATATATTGGGAGCCATAACCCTATACAGAGCTTAGGATCAGAGTAGAAAACTGGATGGACTGACTCTCTGCCCATTACTGCTTACACCTGTCTCCAGACTGGACAGTTCAGTTACCTCAGACAACGTCTTCCAGCCTTGTATCATGCATCATGTATCATGAGGCCGTCCACATTACTCTTTTCTTTTTTCTGAGCTTCCTGATGACCTACCTCTTTGTATAAGCTATTTCTGTATTATCTTTCATCAGGTTGCTTTTGTGGGGACAACATGCTGCCTGTAAGTCTCATGTTGGGGAGAGTCTGTTATGGAAAGATTACTTGAGGTACCAAGCCCTGTTAGTGGGTGGATTCTCGTGAGCACCCATTAGAGGAGGTGATATTCTCTGACCTATAGTCTTCATGCTGTCCTGTCCCTATGGCCGCCTTGGCCTGCCTTGACCATCTGGGGATCTGGGGATCAGGCTTATATTGGAGCTTGTGTGTCTTGTCCAGCTTCCAAATTCATGCTAGACTTATTTAGCAGTTGGTTCAGACAAAGCCTGGATTAAAGCTTGTCAACCACGAAGGAAGCCATTTTCAGGGTGATGGAGATGGAAGAGGTGGACAGAGGAAGACAGAGCATATTTAATCCAAATTCTTGAAATAATTTAGCACTTTTTAATATGTTAATATTGGTGCCAAATTAAAAATGTCTTTGTTTATTAATAAGTGTTCTCTCCAGAACCTCTTGGTGTTACTTTGTCAGAAGCTAAAGATAGTGCAATAAATATAGTAAAACTGTATATGTTATTTAATTTGGATTTCACTAATTAATATTGCCTCCTGTTTGCATTAATTTTCTGTTAAAATAATTTAATTCATTAAACACTTAATGAATGGCTTGTTTACTAAGGAAAGTACTATGTGTAGAGTGGGCTGGAATTGGGAGATGAAGGCATTAGTTGAAAAGCTATTCTAACTGGTTTTAGTAGAGTGTAACTTTCTTAGGCTTGAAGCATTAGAAAACACTCTGAAGCTTGAAATGAAAGCTTCCAAGGAAAAGATATGAAAATAATATAAGAAAAATAATTGAGGTCAATACATCAAACATATATAGGCAAAAGTTTGATATCTATAATATGTTTACAGAGATAAGAGAAATATCAAGATGAGAGGGAGTAAAACAAAAATAGAAAATTCACTTGGGCAACAAGTGAACAAGAAAATATTCAAACTTCTAATAAATAAAATTGGTAAGTGAAACAATAATGAGAAATGGAAAATATGGGCTAGCAATGGCTAAATGAGGTTGTCACATCCTCTTGCTAAAAAGTGACTCTAAACTTGATGAACTTGGTGAAGATAACAATTTTGGTGCTCTAGAAATTTACCCAAGTTATATAATCCTCTGAGAAAATTTTATATACAAAACCCCCACAGAACTTTAGGTAAGAACAGTGGCGCTATGTGGCCTTGTTTGCTTGGGGTACCTGTGTGTCCCCTCATCCCCCCACTGCTCTGTTGGCATGGAGGCTCTGCCAGGCAAAGGCAGGGTGAGGACCAGTCACTGTACTGCTGCGGTCAAAGGGGATTCACTTGATTTGGACCACCATCGTCAGCGGAAGTGGCCGTCTCTACGATGGGGTCTGTGCAGAAGGCCACTGTCTCTAGCTTGAGACTGCAGTTGTGATTAGGGCAAAATGTTCTTGACTGAGGTGCAGCAAAGACCAGAAATGATCCAACCTATCTCCCTACGTTGGTAATAACCTCAAGGCTGTTTGCACGTGCAGAGAAGGCTCCAAAAGCCCCGACAGCCAACAAAGCATTAGGCAGACTTAGAAGGGCTTGAATTTTTGATGCACTCCCCTACTCTATACATATTCATTGCAGAGGATGGAAACCTAATGGGCGTGAGGTGTTCAATCCCATCCTCTGACTGACTGCCATATGACGCCAACATAGGAGTGAACACTATGAGTCCAGGCTTAAGGGGCGCCTGGGTGGCTCAGTCGGTTAGGGTTAGGGTTAGGGTCCTGGGATCGAGCCCTGCATTGGGCTTCCTGCCTCAGCAGAGACATTATGACCATACAAAACAAGGGAGACAAGATCTTAAAATAAATAAATAAATAAATAAATAAATAAATTTAAAAAATAAAAATAAAAAATAAAAAGACAGATTTCATAGATTTACCTGAGGCAAGTTAGCAAACAAACAAAAACCAAACACGAATGACTTACTGTGATTGTATTATCTATTATATTACCTATATTATATTATCTATAATGTCCTATTTGCAACTAAACATGATGAGGCAGTCATACAAAGAAACAGTAAAGTGAGGGCGCCTGGGTGGCTCAGTGGGTTAAAGCCTCTGCCTTCGGCTCAGGTCATGATCCCAGGGTCCTGGGATCCAGCCCCGCATCGGGCTTTCTCCTCTGCAGGGGGCCTGCTTTCTCCTCTCTCTCTCTGCCTGCCTCTCTGCCTACTTGTGACCTCTGTCTGTCAAATAAATAAATAAAATCTTTAAAAAAAAAAAAGAAATAAACAGTAAAGTGTGATCCATACCCAGGAAAAAAAGTAGTTAATAGAAGCTGCCTCTCAGTATCCTCAGATATTGGGGTTAGCAGACCAAGACTTCAAAGGAGTTAAATACATGTTCAAAGAAGTAAATGAAGTTATATTTGAAGAATTGAAGGACAGTATGACAGCAATGACTCAACAAGTAAAGAGCCAAGAATTAAAAAACAGAATTAATTCAGAATTCTGGAGTTGAGAAGTGTAATGACTGAGATAAAAAATTCACTGGAGCCAGTGGTTGGGGCAGGGGGAGGGGTTGGCGCCTGGGTGGCTTAGTCGGAAGAGTGTAGGACTTTCGATCCTGGGGTCCTGAGTTTGAGCCCTATGTCAGGTGTAAAGATAACTTTAAAAAATAAGCTTAGATCATAGATGGCAGAAGAAACATTAAGTGAACTTGAAGATAGGTCAAGAGAAATGATCTAATCTGAACAGAGAGAACAGAGTGAAAAAGGTGAGAAATGGATGTGGCAAAAAGACAAAGTGAGAATCATGGAAGCTTCAAGAGAAAATTACTCGTGGGCTTATGGATACAGTTAAAGGCTGACTTCTCATCGGAAACAATGGAGGCCAGAAAACAGTGAGATGACCCATTCAAAGTGTTAAAGTTAAAAACAAAAACAAAGGACGCCTGGGTGGCTCAGTTGGTTAAGCAGCTGCCTTCGGCTCGGGTCATGATCCCAGCGTCCTGGGATCGAGTCCCATATCGGGCTCCTTGCTTGGCGGGGAGCCTGCTTCTCCCTCTGCCTCTGCCTGCCATTCTGTCCGCCTGTGCTCGCTCTCTCTCCCTCTCTCTCTGACAAATAAATTAAAAAAAAAAACAAAAAACAAAAACAAAAACAAAATTTTGTTCAACTAAGTTCTGCCGAGAATCCTGCATGCATCAAAACTATCCTTCACAAATGAAAGTAAAATAAAGATGTTCCCAAAAAACAAAGATGGGGAGAAGTGGTTGCTAGCAGATATGTCTTTCAAGACATACTAAATGAAGTCCTTCACAATGAAAGGAAATGACATTAGATTTAACTTGAATCCTCAATAAGAAAAGAAGGGCATCAGAAATGGCAAATATGTGCATTAAAAAAACTTTTAATTATACCTTCTTATCATTTCTCCTCTTAACTTCCTTTAAAGACAAGAGTGCTTAAAGCAATAATTATAATCCTGTACTGTGGAGTGTGGAACATATATAGATATGATGTGACAATAATAGCACAAACTCTTTTAATAATAGGGGAAGGGGCAGCCCATCAAACAGTCTCTCTGGGACTAGTAGTATTCTGATAACAAAGACAGACCATACAAGAAAAGAAAACAATAGACCAATATCTTAGGAACATAGACACAAAACTTCTTAACACAATATTAACAAACCAAATCTGGCAACATATAAAAGGATTTATTCACCATGAGAAAATGGGATTTGTCCCTGGAATGCATGGTTGTTTTAACACCCCAAAATTAATTAATATAATATGCCATATTAATAGAATAAAGGCAAAGACCACACACAATCATCTTTAATGCAGAAAAAGCATTAATAAAAGCCCAACACCCATTCTTGATAAAAACTCCTAACACACCAGGAATAGAAAGGAGATTTCTCAACCTGATAAAAAGCATCTATGAAATACAGCTCACATCATTATGGTAAAAAACTGGATGTTTTATCCCTAAAATCTGGAAGAAAAAAATGAAGGAAGGAGGTAGGAAAAAAGAAAGGAAATAAGTAGATAATGGCATTCAAATTGCAGAGAAAGAAATAAAGTTGTTTTTATAAGCAGATGAAATGATTCTTTATATAGGATATTCCATGGAGTCTACAAATGGCCAGAACTAAAAAAGAAATTTAACAAGATAACAAACTATAAGATCAGTATACAAAACTCAATTCTATTCCCAATTCTGTTTTCTATTCCCAGAAAAACAAAAACAAAAAATGAAATTAAGAAAAAGATTCTATTTATAATAGCATCAAAAAGAATAAAAGTTGTAGGACTGACACCAATTGATTTCAAAACTTGCTATAATGCCACAGTAATCAAGAAAGTATGGCATTAGCACAAGGATAAACCTATAAATCAGAACAGAATTGGAAATCTAGATAAAAATGTTTACATTTATGATCTGCTGACTTTCTCCAAGGGTACTGAAATAGTTCACTGGGGGGGAAAGTTAGTGTTTTCCACAGGTGGTGCTGATACAGTTAAGTATCTTCATCTCTTCCTCACATCCTATACCAAAATTAACTCAAAATGAATCATGGATCTAAATGTAAAAGCTAAAACTATAAAAGTTCTAGAAGAAACCATAGGAGAAAATCTTAGTCACCTTGGGTTACGCAAAGAATTCTTAGATCCAATACCAAAAGTGCAGTATAATGAAGGAAAAAATAGATAAATTTAACTTTATTAAGTTAAAAACATTTGCATTTTAAAACATACCATTTAGAAAGTGAAAATATAAGCCACAGACTGGGAGAAAATGTTTGTAAATCATATAACCAATAAAATATTTGTATCCAGAATATATGAAGAACTCTTAACATTCGGTTATAGCTTAGCCATCCAATTAAAAATGGGCAAAAGAACTTTGGAAAACATTGTGGAGATTCTTCAAAAAATGTAAAATAGAGTTACCTTATTACCCTGCAATTGCACTACTGGGTATTTACCCCAAAGACACAGATGTAGTGAAAAGAAGAGCCATATGTACCCCAATGTTCATAACAGCAGTGTCTGCAATTGCCAAGGAGCCAAGATGCCCTTCAACAGATGAATGGGTAAAGAAGATATGGTCCATATATACAATGGAATATTATGCAGCCATCAGAAAGGATGAACACCCAACTTTGCATCAACATGGGTAGGATGGGAGGAGATTATGCTGAGTGAAATAAGTCAAGCAGAGAAAGTCAATTATCACATGGTTTTACTTACTTGTGGAGCATAAGGAATAACATGGAGGACATTAGGAGAAGGAAAGGAAAAGTGAATTGGGGGAAATCAGAGGGGGAGACAAACCATGAGAGACTATGGATTCTGAGAAACAAACTGAGGGTTTTGGAGGGGAGGGGGTGGAGGGATGGGTGAGCCAGGTGTTGGGTACTAAGGAGGGCACATATTGCATGGAGCACTGGGTGTGGTGTGTAAACAATGAATCTTGGAACACTGAAAAAATTTTTAAAAAAAGACAAAAATAAATAAAAGTGGGCAAAAGAACCTCCTCAGGCCCTGGAGAACCTCTCCACCCTGGAAAACCTGCCTGAAATTCCCAGGTCATGGAGATGACCTCTTCCAGATCACATTTTATACCTATTCATCTCCTCTTCTTCAAGAGGAGCCTCCAGCCCCAGTCTAGAAGGTAAAAGCAACATAGTAAGAGCTGCTGTTTACTGAGTGCTAACTATGTGCCAGACACTTGACCTATGTGGTCACCTGGATAATGGGCCCAAAGATATCCCCATCCTAATCCCTGGAACCTGTGAATGTGACCTTATGTGGCAAAAGGAGCTCTGCAGATGTGATGGAATTAAAAATCTTGAGATGCGGGAATCATCCTGGATTGTCCAGGGAGTCCCTAAATGTGATCACACTTGCCCTTTTAAGAGGAAGCAGAGGGAGATGGGATGACAGGAGAGGAGAAGGCGATGTGATGACAGAAGCAGAGACTGGAGCAGTGTGATATGAAAATGGAAGAAGGAGCTGTGAGACAAGGAATGGGGCAATCACTAGAAGCTGAAAAGTCAAGGGATCAGATTCTCCCCTGAAGCCTCCAGAAGAAACCAGCCCTGCCATTACCTAGACTGTAGAGCTGAGACACTGATTTCAGACTTCTGACCTCCAGAGTGTAAAATAATAAATCTGTGTTGTTTAAACCTTCACCCCCAAAATGGGCAAAAGATTTGAATACACTTTTCAACACTACAAAGGGCAATGAAGCATGACTAAAGATCCCTTTTTTTGATCCTGTGATTTAATTTCTTTTCTTTTTTAATTTTTTTTTTTTGCATTTGACTAAAGATTCTTAAGATCACTAATCATTATGGAGATACATATTAAAACCAAAATAAGATATGTCTATTTACTCATCATAATAAAAAAATATCGAATATTGATGACAGTGTGATGAATCTAGAACTCTCATACATTGCTGGTAAGGAATATGAAATGGTGGAGCTACTTTAGAAAATAGCTCGGCGTGCATAGTCAGTAGGGCATGTGACTCTTACTTTTGGCTCTGATCATGATTTCATGATTATGGGATCAAGGCCCACTTTGGGCTCCGTGCTCAGTGGAGAGTCTGCATGAGATTCTCTCCCTCTCTCTTGGTCCCTACCTCCGCATGTTCTGTCTCTTTCTCAAATAAATAAATCCTTATTTATTTATTGGGCACTTTCTAAAAAGTTGAACATTTGCCACACAACTGAGAAATTTCACTCCTGGGTATCTACCTATGGTATATCAAAGCGTATGTCCACACAACGACACCTGTGCAAGTGTTCACAATAGCATTTTTCATTATAACTGAAAACCTGGAAGCCACCCAAATGCCCATCTGGTGAGTGAATATGTTTTTGGAGAATATTGGAAATGTACTAGTGCTGATGGTTGCACAGCCTTATAAATGTACTTGTTACCGTTGAACTGCTCACTTACCCCCAAATGGGGCTGATTTCTTGGGAGAGTGTGGTGAAACCGACAAACTCATGCTTCGAAAATTGTTAGGAACATTTGGGAAAATAAGGCAGCAATAGATGGTATGTATAAATATGACAGTGTAAGTGTTTGGATTTCACTCACTCTTAAAAATGTTTATTTGGAAATAATTCCAAGGAAGAAAACCAGTCTCATGTGCAGGAAATCTTCCTGGCAGCATTCTCTCTATAGATATAACACTGGAGACAACCCAGTAGTCTCATAATAGTGAAATGGTTAATACATCATTTAGATTAAATATGTTTTCATTTAAAAACAGCTATGATTGGCATGACCAGATGTGTATAGTAGTCTCATAATCAAAGAAAACAGTCTTTAAAATTATATGTTTGCTCTAATTAAATTGTGTAAAATTATGTATACTGGACCCATGCTGGAAGGGAATGTTAACTGTGTGCAGTTGACTCTTATTACCTTTTTAAAAATCCTATTATTCCTGCTATAAAATTGTCAGAATAAGACAGATATGGTAGTAGGAGGAGAAAAAGTAGCAACAAGCAGTATTGGAGGTATTTAAATTTGAATAGGAAAGAAGGATGGATGGATAAGAGTTTTGTTTTATAGATTCAGCTAGTTAGGATATGGGGTTGGGAGAGAAAAGAGTTTCTGTGCCCAGTGAATTTTGGTCTTTTTCAGAAGAGGATGATTCCATTAATAGACAAAGAAAATAGGTCTAGGGGCCACAGGCAGAGACAGCAATCACATTTTCTGTTCTGTTACTGAGCACTCATATGAAATAAAGGTATTCTCTTAATATTATCTGCCTTTTGGATATTGAGTTTGAAGTGCCACTGTGATTTCCAGGTTGAGATGTCCAAAGGGCAGAATGAAATGGGTATATAGAAGTTTGGAGAGAAGTTAAACTAAAAGGATAGAGATGGGGACCATCTAGTACGTGGGCGCTAGAGCTGGAAGAGTTCATGGAAATTGATGGCTGGACATCCCTGTGACGTGAGAGCACGTGCTGGAGACGATGGGTGCCCTGCATGAAGGAGTAGAGCTCTAAGTGTGTAGGAGGCAGCCAGCCAGTATGTTAGGAAACGTTTGGCAGTGACCGGAAGGAAAGAGGTGAGACAAAACTCAAGCCATAGCAAGACAGTGGAAAGGACTTGTTACAGAGGTCTTCCTGAAGATTTTAGGGTGAAATTTTCCTTTGCTTAGAGAACCACCCAGAGTCTTCACTGCTGTGAATGCACGTCCGCCTCCCTCTGACGTGAATGCTTTTGCCCAGCAGATAGAGACCTTCCCCAATGAAGCAGAAACAATTTCGTCAGGTTCTGCAACTGAAACAATTGTTGTCCTAATGGTAATTTTTCTACTGCAGTGAGAAAAGAATTTTAAAAATCAATTTCTCATTTAGTGACTCTTAAAATGACTCTTCATCAGCAAACAAACCCGCTTGCCAGTTTTGACAGCTTTCTTGTTAAAAGCAGGGTTTTTATCTTTTCTGCAAGTATATAAATAAGCTTTTTAAAAAAGTAACTTTAGGGCAGCTGAAAATCATTAAAGAGATGGAGGGCTTTCCCGATGAGGACCGACAAAAAGATCACAACTATTAGTCTGAAATTACAGAGGTGAAGCTGGGCAGAATTGGAATCAAAATTGATAGAAACTGTGAGGAAACACAACCTGGCCTCTACATCTCAGACAACGAAATAAGAGAGTCTTCTGGACGATAAAACCGACCTTGTGGGCTCTTTGCTAGTATTAAGAGATACTGTAGAGAAAAACGCTTTGTAATCCATCAAGCACTATTCAGATATGGGATATTATTATTAGAACTTGGTGGGTGGTGTTTTGGAAAAATAGAAGGAAAAAAAAACCCTGCTTTGGTAGTTGGGTGAGGTGCATGAACCAAGGGAATAAGAATAGAACGCCTACATAAGGTCACAGGCACTTGCACCTGAGTGGATTTTTAAGGACCAGTGGGTCTTTTCTGTACCTTCCCTTGACCCTGAAGTTGAACTACCATATGCCCCTTATCTATTTGTTAATGGCCCAATCACGGATGGGATGGATACTAAACCCACCATTTCCCTCAGTATATACCATTTTTAAACTCCTTTAAGTAACAAAATATTATATGCTAGAAAATAAATATAAAACTTATACATATTTAGGAACTTGTTCTCCAAAAGAAAAATATGCTGAGTTGTAGAGCTTACTAATTTCTATGGTACAAATACTCCCTCCATAGCCAAATTCAGGCTACCAACATGAGGTCACTGAATGTTACTTGGAAGAGATACACAGTAGCATATCATTATATAATATTCTGACCATCCTGACACAATAGAAGTAAATGACCTTGAGAGCATGGATAATAGTAAAGTGGAATAACATAGAAAGTAATATGTTTTGACTATTTGCTTTTAATATAATTAATTTTAAGTTTGTATAATTTTATTTTTAGTAATAGTTGTATTTAAGAGCCAGCTCTCAAAATTCCTAAAAATTTAATAATTGTTCACTTGAGGTGGTGTGAGCAGTCGCAAGTACACAGTATTCTGAATAACTTATGGGTTGTGGATCAAAAAATATTTAGGTCTATTAGATGATAAAATTACTATAAATCAAAACCTGTAGGATGATGCTAAGATATTGCTAGGTGGCAATTTAAAATATTAAATGGTTGTACTAGTAAATAGGAAAGATTAAAAAATAATTAGGTAAGCCCTCAAGATAATAAAAAACAACTAAATAAATATTTAAAAAGTAGAAGGAAGATAATAAAGATGAAAGCAGAAATGTTAACAAAAATACAAAGACAAAATCATCAGTGTCAAAATTTGGTTCTTTGAAGAGACATACAAAATTGACAAAACTTTGCTGAGATTAATCCAGAAAATCAGAGAAGACACAAGTAAAAGAGCAAAAATAAGGCACATCTACAGATCTAACAGAAATTGAGAGAAGAGTAAGAGAAACTTAAGGACTTATAGCACGTTTGAAAACTTGGATAAAATAGTGAAATTCTGGCAGGGTGGAGGGACTTAAAATTGACCCTATTAAAAAATATAGGAAACTTGAATTCTCTTATAACCATTAATAATTGAAGTAGTATTTAATAAACTTCTAGTAAAGAAAATGTTAACACCAGATGATTTTATAGATTAATCCTACCAAGTTTTCAAGATAGATACCATGATAGTCTTACATAAGTTGTTCAGAGAATGGAAAAAGGAAGATTACTCCTAATTCATTCTGTAAAGTCAGTAAATTCGCAATACTGAAGCACACAAGGATGGTGTCAGAAAGACAATTACCGGTCAAACTCATTCATGAATATGGATGCAAAATTCATAACCAAACAAAGTAAATAGGATGCTGTACTATACAGAAAGGATCATATGTCATAACCAATTTGGTTTGTTTTAAGAATGCATAGGAAGTTTATGGGATGCCTGGGTGTCTCAGTCGGTTAAGCATCTGCCTTCAGCTCAGGTCTTGATCTTAGGATCCTGGGATTGAGTCTGCATTGGGCCCTGCTGCTTCTTCCTTTTCTCACTGCTCCTGTGCTCTCTCTCACTATCCCTGTCTCTCTCAAATAAGTGAATAAAAATCTTAATTTTTTTTTTAAAAAAGAGTGTTTTCTAAAAGCCTCTGAAAATACTCATTCTAACAGGGATATTTTATAAGCATTTTCCTTAAAATCAGGAATAGGAAAATGATGTTCATGATCACAGCATCAAATCAACATTGTCCTGGAAATCCTTACCAGCATGATTAGAGAAAAAAAAAAGAAGTAAGCAGTATAAGGATTGTGAGGGACAAAAGAAGAAAAATTAAGTGGGAGGATATCCTCTAACAGATATCAGGACTTTCTTTATAACAATATAGTCACTGGGACAGTGTCATTTGTTACAGGAAAGACAAATTGATGGAACCAAAAAGATGGAGGCCTACACAGATGGGAATCTGGTAATGAACAAAGGTGGCATTGCATGCCCAGGGGAGATAAGTGGTTCTTGGATATTTGATTATTTGTATGGGTAAGAGGATATTGGTTCTTTTCTTCCTACCACATGTAAACTCCAGATAAATTGTTGACTTAAATGTGAAAGGCAAAACTAAAACTTTTTGAAGAGAATCTAGAAAAACCTCTTTGTCCTTTGATAGCAAAGGGTTTCTTTTTTTTTTTAATTAACATATAATGTATTATTTGCTCCAGGGGTACAGGTCTGTGAATCATCAGTCTTATACATTTCACAGCACTCACCATAGCACATACCTTCCCCAATGTCCATTACACAGCCACTCCATCCCTGCCCCCCAGCAACCCTCAGTTTGTTTCCTGAGATTAAGAGTCTCTTATGGTTTGTCTCTATCCCTGGTCCCATCTTGTTTCATTTTTCCTCCCTTACCCCCACGACCCCCCTGCCCTGCCTCTCAAATTCCTCATATTGGAGAGATGATATGATAATTGTCTTTCTCTGGTTGACTTATTTTGCTTAGCATAATACCCTCTAGTTCCATCCATGTCATTGCAAATGGCAAGATTTCATTTTTGATGGCTGAGTAATATTCCATTGTATGTATATACCACATCTTTTTTTTTTTTTAAGATTTTATTTATTTGTCAGAGGGAGAGAGAGATCACAAGTAGGCAGAGAGGCAGGCAGAGGGAGAAGCAGGTTCCCTGCCGAGCAAGGAGCCCGATATGGGACTCGATCCCAGGACGCTGGGATCATGATCTGAGCCGAAGGCAGCTGCTTAACCAACTGAGCTACCCAGGTGTCCCTGTATAAACCACATCTTTATCCATTCATCTGTTGATGGACATCTAGGTTCTTTCCATAGTTTGGCTATTGTGGACATTCAGGAGCACGTGCCTCTTCGGATCACTACATTTGTATCTTTGGGGTAAATACCCAGTAGTGCGATTGCTAGGTCATAGGGTAGCTCTATTTTCAACTTTTTGAGGAACCTCCATGCTGTATTCCAGAGTGGCTGCACCGGCTTGCATTCCCACCAACAGTGTAGGAGGGTTCCCCAGCAAAGGGTTTCTTAAAGCAGTTACCAAAAAAGCTACCCACAAAAGTTTGATGTGTTTAACTCTATTAAAATTAACAATTTTGTTTGTTTGCATTGTTTTTTAAATTTTTATTTTGAATTCAACTAATTAACATATATTATTAGTTTCAGAGGTGGAGTTCAGTGATTCATCAGTCTTCGCTAACACCCAGTGCTCGTTATATCACGTGCCCTCTTCAATGCCCATCACCTAGTTACCCCATCCCCCCACCCCTACCCCTCCAGCAACCCTCAGTTTGTTTCCTAGAGTTAAGAGTCTCTTATTATAAGGGTTTGCCTCCCTGTCTGATTTCATCTTATTTTATTTTTCCCTTCCTTCCCCTATGATCATCTGTTTTGTTTCTTAAATTCCACATGAGTGAAATCATATAATTGTCTTTCTCTAATTGACTTATTTCACTTAGCATAATACCCTCTAGTTCCATCCACATCATTTTAAATGGTAAGATTTCAATTTTTTGATGGCTAAGTAATACTCCATTGTATGTATATACCACATCTTTATCCATTCATCTGTCCGTAGACATCTGGGCTCTTTCCATCGTGGACATCACTGCTATAAACACTGGGGTGCAGGTGCCCCTTGGGACCACTATGTTTGTATCCTTTGGGTAAATATCTAGTAGTGCAGTTGCTGGGTCATAGGATTAAAATAAAGAATTTTTGTTTGGCAAAGACAGCATGAAAAAAAATGAAAAGATGGGTTACTAGTTGAGGGAAGATATTTCTAAAACTTATAATCATTAAAGTATAAGTGCCCAGAATATATACTTTTAAAAATTCAGAGTCCATAGTCTCTCATTGTTCAGCAAAGCAATAAGAAGAAGGTAACATACCCAGTTAAATTAATAGGAAAGGCACATGAATAGGCATTATGCAGAAGAGGAAACATAAATGGACGTAGGAAGTGATGCTCTTCCTCATTTGTAACAAGAAAAATAGAAATAAGACTATCAGAAGATGCTTTTACTTAGTAGGTTAGGGACTTTAAATTTTACATCCAGTGGCAATAATGTGATAGGACAGTGTAAAATCCAGCAGTCCTACTTCTAGAATCCTTAGAATCTTGTGCAAAGATGTGTTAAGGGACTTGTTCAGGAATGATCACAGCAGCATCATTTCTAAGCCTAAAAGCCTGGAGACAACCCAAATCTCCATCAATGGAAAAATAAAGATACAGTGGCACAGTTACCTAATGGGATGTTATTAGGTGGTAAAATGAATAAACTTCAGTTATTTGCAGTAACATGCCTGAAACTTGAAAATAGAGTGTTTGATAAAATCAAGTAAAAACTTAGGAGGAATGCATAAGGTGTATTTATTATGTCTCTAAAGCTCAAGAATAGGCAAGACTAAGTAACATATTATTTAGGGCTTTATATACGCGTTAAAAGGAGAGAGAGAGAAATAGCCCCAGCATAAACACTGCTCTGGTCTTGTCTAACAATCCTTAAAAGCAAGACCTGAAGAGATCAAGGAATAGCTAAGTAAACAAGGTCCGAGAACAAAGCTTGGTAGTACTTATAGGAATACAGAAATATCTGCACCAAGTGCGGTGAATTCCCAACATGTGGCATCAAATAAAAAGTTACCAGTCATGCAAAGAAATAGGAAAGTATGATGTACAATGGGGAGAAAATCCAGTCAATCAAAACTAACCCAGAAATGATACAGAGGATAAAATTAGCAGACAAGGCATGAAAGCAATTATTATAATTGTATTCATATGTTCAAGCAATAAGAGAAAAGACGGAGCAACACAGATAGGGAAGTCATAGAGTTCCATGACTGGGGACATCCAGAACAGAGTGGGATGGCTCAGTCTTGAAGAAGGCTCACTTTTTTCTCTAAAACTCTAGAATAAAGAGGCAAAGATGACTCCAGGTATAGATAGGAGTAGAGATGTGAGAGAAGGAATTTGAGGGAGTTGGTAGTTGATAATTTTGATTATATGGGTCAAACAAGAGCTGGGTTAACTTTTGAAATATGGTACAGAAGTTAAGAATTGCTATAATAGCATGTTAAAGAAGGAGCTGACCAAAAAACAAACAAAACCATGCAAAATTACACCTATAGTTAAGGCCATTTCATATGGTTGTGTGGCTTACATAATGCACGAGACTAGAAACACCAACCTTCTCATAATAGTCTATGTGAATAGTACTGTGGAGGATTGTGAAATAGGCGACCTAAATAACTGTACATCGCAGCCTTAGCTTATTGTAAACTAGACTGGGATTGGAAGCCATAAGTTTATAGAAAATTGCACCTGAGATTAGAAACCATAAATCTGCAGTAAGAGCAGTCAACATGTTTATGTGAATTTCTTTAAGGGTGAATCTTTGGATTGATCCCAAATATCCAAGGTTCATGGACTTTTGGGAGCATGGAGGAGAAAGACAAAGGACTGAATGTTAAAGATCATTGTTGGAGGGTGATGGGAAGGCTGAACTTGAACCTCTGTTCTAGTTCAGATGTCTGTGTGTTCCCATCCTCTCCCTGTACTGTGGATGTTATTAGTTTGTCTCCCTCACAAAGCGCTAAGCTCCATGAAGAAGTGACCAGTCTTAATGTCCCCTGTAGTGCCATGCCTTGGTCACACCTGCATATAGTAAGGACTCCATGAATATCTGTTGGATGGCCAGGTGGTAAATGAGGTCTGGGTTGCATGGGGAAGGATGTCGCATTCAAACAGTGGGGACCATGGAAAAAGGAAGGAGATAGGGTGTATTTGATGCATTTCAAGGACTAGTGAAGCTGGAGTAGAGGTGTGAAGGAGCTGGAAGGGGTCTGTGGTTAGAGGTGAAGTTAGTCCAACCCTGTGATTCTCAGGTAACGACCTTGAGAGTGGGTACTGGGGGCAAGAGGAGGTAAAGGGACGAGGAGGAAGATCAAGGCATCAGTGTAAGGCATATAGCTGATTCCAGTTAAGTGAGTCCAGGGAGGGTGTTGGGAGAGGGTGGGGTGGGGAGGAGGGTGGCAGGGGGAAGGCTGGACCAGGTTTAGTTAGGAGTTAATCTGTCTGCACTGAGTAGCAATGCTACTTTTGCTCTTTCCCTGAGCAGCTAGTCTCTTTATATACAATAACCAGTTGATAGTTACAATAATGCTTTGATATTTTAATGAAATCACACCATTACAGAAAAGACATAATCTGCTGGATTTTATCCCATTATTGATACATTTTTTCTGTGCCTGAGGGAAGCTTATCCCATTCACCCCCCAGAACTGTGACCAGCAGAATATCTGGAAAGAAACTGCTTCTGCCAAGAAGCTTAAACCAACAAGTTACTAGACGGAGCCCCACCCTGTTGTAGAAATCACACGTACAGACGTTCAGATGCTCTTCAAGTACGGACGTTCAGATGCTCTTCAAGTAGGGAGAACGTTGTCTTTGACAGACATTAACAGGGATGTCTCTATTTTACTTTTTCCACTGGGTCCTATGCCTTACAAACCCTTACCTATACTTTCCTTTTTATGTTTTTCCAGTTTCCTGGATGCACACAGGCCTCTGGGTCTCCCCCTTTACACACTGCATGTGTGGCTGGCCCCTCTCAGGGTTCTTGTAATAGCCCTGAGAAGAGAACAGCCTAGTCCCCGCCCCCGCTGAGTGTGCTGAGTACCAAGATTCTCCCTGCACATTTAGGCTGAGGCTCTCTGGGACAACTCCTCTTGCTCCCCCTTTTCATTAAAAATGGTTCTTTACCCATTTAACCAATTTATGTCTTTATAGCACTTTACATAGTAAACTTGTTTTTTTCTTATTTTTTTGTCTCACACTGGAAGAGTAAGTTCCATGAAGGTAGAACTTCTATTATTTACTTACCATTGAGTTCCCAGTGCTTTGCACAGTGCCTGGCAGATGGGGCCACTCGGTAAGTAGATCTCTCAAACCAGGGTGTGTTGGCGTTCCTGCATTTTTATTGCAATGAGGATAAAAGTACTTGATTCATGGAGTCATGGTAAAGATGAAATGAACTGCTGCATTAATTAAGCACTTAGCACGCTGTTTGGCATGGGAGTTATGAGTTTCAGTAAATGGTGGCTAGTATGAGGGGCTGGACACTTTCTGAGGCATGTGTGTGGGACCTTCCCTGGAGACTTCTGACCTGAGAAGTGAGGAAATCAGCCACCTGCTTGTCACTTGCCCTCCCCCCGCTGAGCAGTAGGTGGCGCTCTGGAGGGAGAACAGCAAGAGATTCCCTTGGAGTAAGGAGTATGTGCACAGGGAGAAGAAACTCACCTCCTCCCTGTACATCTGTTTTTATTCTTGTTCTCTTGTGTCTGTGTGGCTTGATAATCTTTTCCTCACTGATGTCTGGTTTCAGAAGAATACTGTGTTTGATTAAAGCGGGTTTCACATGGTTGGTTTACCCTTCTTCCTTTAAAAAATCTTTCCTATACCTGAGTGATTGATTCATAACATCTTTACTGATGTTATCTCCTAATGTCATTGCTAAGGCCTATAATTGCAGTGAGTGGTTCTGTGCACAGAATGTAATTACTTTTGCAGCAGCTTGGAATGTGTCAAAATAATGACCAGATGACAATTATAACGGGCAATATGGCTCCTAGTGGCAGATCTGCAGAGAGCACTAACCGTATCATTACTAAAATCAACAGCAGAAACCTGAGCCATCTGCTGGTGTACCCCGCCCCATTCATTGGCTGGGTATCTTCTAACCACTTACACTCAGTGAGCATTTGTGAAGTTCTGTTGTGTGTATGTTGTTCCAGGAGGGGCTATGGGAGTTTGAAAAGTAGCAGAACGCATTGGTCCTGATCTTGATTTTGCTATCTTATTAGAAGAGAGAACATATATTGCAATGAAACACCTGGAAACAATATAAAAACATCTATATTCATACTGCTTAATGAAGCAAAGGAGTGAGCTGTTTGGGTTGAGTCTCTGAGAGGAGAATCCATGGAGAAGGTGAGCCAAGGCTGTGATCTTCAAGAAAGTGGTCAGATTTGGGCTGTCAGGGTTAAGATATTAGAAGAGATCTTAAAATGTCAAAGCTGAGAAATCAGCAAGTCACATACTGACATCGCCAAGGAGAGATGAAGCTGGACACCTGGGGCTGTGGCAGCTTCTCTGGGACATGTTAGGAGTTTGCAGAGGAAGTAAGGTCCAGCAGGTTCATGTGTGAATCTGAGCTTGGTTAGTTTAAATGGCTCTGGCCGATCCCACGGAATGCATGGTATCCCCCTACCCCCCATAAATATAAAAATCATGTGACAACAGTAAAGGCAATTATAATTAAAGAAAATAGTTTACTACACATCATTGTAATCTAGGGCTCAGCAAACTGTGTCCTGTCAGTCAAATCCAGCCCACCATCTGTTTTTGTATGGCCCAGGAGCTAAGAGTGGTTTTCACCTTTTTAAATAGTTGAAAACATTCAAGAGAGAAAAATAATTTTGTGATATATGGAAATGACATGAAATTCAAATTTCAGTGTCCACAAATAAAGTTTTATTAGAACATAGGCACACATTCGTTTACATATTGTCTGTGGCTGCTTTGGGCTGTAGTGGGCAGAACTGAGCAGTTGTGACAGAGGTTATATAGCCTACAACACCTGAAGTATTTACTATGTAGTCCTTTACAGAAAATGTTTGCTGATGTCCCTGTCCCTGTCCTAACCGAGTAACCCAGAAATTTCATTTCTGCCTATTTCCTTTCAATCTTTATCTAAATGTATACATAATTTGCACAGTTGTACATTTTTGTATACAGGTTTTCATGCTTTATATCCTAAACATTTTCCTGTAATTAGTCATCATAATTATAATTTGAATTCATGTAATGCTTTAAAATGTAAAAAATGCCTTATATCCATTGTCTTGTTTTATTATCATAGCAATCCATGTGAGAAGAGGGAGTGCTCCCATTTCAAGGAACTGTCATAGTGATTAAGCGATCAAGGTCGCACAGAGAGCAAGCAAGTAAAGCCAGGATTTCTGACTCCAAATCCCTTATTCACTTCACTTTATAATACTGCTTACTGATAATTATATAATTTTCCCCAAGTTAATGTGAATGATTTTTAATTAATTATTCTTTTATTGTCAGATATATATGCTGCCCCTCGTTCTTCCCTTTTACCAGTCATGTCTTAGTGAACATCCTGTCTATGACTTGTTTTGTCTTTTATGTACTTTAAGGGGAAGAATTTGGATTTGTCTTAACACCTGCTTTTCAGCGGAGAGCACCAAGGGTGTGGATGAGGCAGGAATTGAGGTATAAGTTGGGGGAATAAAAGCTGCCTTCTCAGAGGCTGAACCCATTTCCAAAGTTACCTAGCAGTTATTTGTGGAGTGTCTGTTAGTGCCAGACACAGGGCTGGCAGGTCCTGGGTGTTTGGTATTGAAATTGATGGAGTTCCTGCCTTTAAGAAACTAAGTCGTGTATGGGCAGAGAGGGGGATGGGTAGGCTGGCAGGAAGCGACACAGTGCCAACTGCAACAGGGACACCCATGGATGCTTGGGCGGGGGCCGTCCTGGCTGGGAGCTCAGAGAAGGATCTTTAAATGAAGGACAGGTAGGGAGTTGACCCAGTAGAAAGGAGGAAGATGGGGGACAGTGGGAGGAGATGTTATTTTAGGCCTGAGGACCAGCCTGTGTGAAGGACAGGCTGTGAGACGCACTTGGAACATCTAAGGAATTCATGTTGTTCACTGTGGCCAGGGTGTAGGTGTGTGAGAAGTTAGGGAGAGAAGGCGGGAGGAGCAGATGGGGGCCCTGTCACTGGGTAGCATAAACTATATCACGAGGGCATTGACGAATCTGGCAGGAGAGGATTGTGATCAGGACTGCCTTTTTAGAAAGAATGATTGAGACGCAGCACAGAGGATAAGTTAGGTGGGACAAGGCAGAGGCAAGGGGTCAGTTGGGGCAGCTGGTGCGGCAATCCAGGTGGGAGATGAGTGTGTCAATGTGATTGGAAAAGAGTGTGCTGGTTCCAGAAACCACTGGAGGCAAAAAGAGTAGAACTCCATGATTGCCTGTATGTAGGGGGATCGGCGAGAAGAAAGAACCAAATCAAAGATGACATCCGGGTTCCTGGAATAGGTGTTTTGCCTTTTAGACTTTTTTTTTTCATGGTTTCTTCTACTTTTTATTTTTTATTTTTTTTAATTAACATATAATGTATTATTAGCCCCAGTGGTACAGGTCTGTGAAACGCCAGGTTTACACACTTCACAGCACTCACCATAGCACATACCCTCCCCAATGTCCATAACCCAACCACCCTCTCCCTACCCTCCTCCCCTCCGGCAACCCTCAGTTTGTTTTGTGAGATTAAGAGTCTCTTATGGTTTGTCTCCCTCCCGATCCCATCTTGTTTCATTTATTCTTTTCCTACCCCCCACCCCCCCATGTTGCTTTTCAACTTCCTCTTATCAGGGAGATCATATGATAGTTGTCTTTCTCTGACTGACTTATTTTGCTCAGCATGATACCTTCTAGTTCCATCCACGTCATTGCAAATGCAAGATTTCATTTCTTTTGATGGCTGCATAGTATTCCATTCCATATATCCACCACATCTTCTTTATCCATTCATCTGTTGATGGACATCTGGGTTCTTTCCATACTTTGGCTGTTGTGGACATTGCTGCTGTAAACATTTGGGTGCACGTGCCCCTTCGGATCACTACATTTGTGTCTTTAGGGTAAATACCCAGTAGTGCAATTGCGGGGTCATAGGGTAGCTCTATTTTCTACTTTTTGAGGGAACCTCCATGCTGTTTTCCAGAGTGGCTGCACCAGCTTGCATTCCCACCAACAGTGTAGGAGGGTTCCCCTTTCTCCGCATCCTCGCCAGTATCTGTCATTTCTTGGCTTGTTAATTTTAGCCATTCTGACTGGTGTGAGGTGATATCTCATTATGGTTTTGATTTGTACTTCGTGTTGTGATGTGGAGCACTTTTTCATGTGTCTGTTTGTCATCGGGATGTCTTCTTTGCAGAAATGTCTGTTCATATCCTCTGCCCATTTCTTGATTGGATTATTTGTTCTTTGGTTGTTGAGTTTGATAAGTTCTTTATAGATTTTGGATACTAGCCCTTTATCTGATATGTCATTTGCAAATATCTTCTCCCATTTTGTCAGTTGTCTTTTGGTTTTGTTAACTGTTTCCTTTGCTGTGCAAAAGCTTTTGATCTTGATGAAATCCCAATAGTTCATTTTCCCCCTTGCTTCCCTTGCCTTTGGCAATGTTCCTAGGAAGAAGTTGCTGTGGCTGAGGTCGAATATGTTGCTGCCTGTGTTCTTCTCAAGGATTTTGATGGATTCCTTTCTCACATTGAGGTCCTTCATCCATTTTGAGTCTGTTTTCATGTGTGGTATAAGGAAATGGTCCAGATTCATTTTTCTGCATGTGACTGTCCAATTTTCCCAACACCATTTGTTGAAGACTGTCATAAATTTATTCCATTGGACATTCTTTCCTGCTTTGTCGAAGATTAGTTGACCATATAGTTGAGGGTCTATTTCTGGGCTCTCTATTCTGTTCCATTGATCTATGTGTCTGTTTTTGTGCCAGTACCATGCTGTCTTGATGATGACAGCTTTGTAATAGAGCTTGAAGTCTGGAATTGTGATGCCACCAACTTTGGCTTTCTTTTTCAATATTCCTCTATTTGAGGTCTTCTCTGGTTCCATACAAATTTTAGGATTATTTGTTCCATTTCTTTGAAAAAAATGGGTGTTATTTTGATAGGAATTGCATTAAATGTGTAGATTGCTTTAGGTAGCATAGACGTTTTCACAATATTTGTTCTTCCAATCCATGAGCATGGAACATTTTTCCATTTCTTTGTGTCTTCCTCAATTTCTTTCTTGAGTACTTTATAGTTTTCTTAGCACAGATTCTTTGCCTCTTTGGTTAGGTTTATTCCTAGGTATCTTACAGTTTTGTGTACAATTGTAAACGAGATTGACTCCTTAATTTCTCTTTCTTCTGTCTTGTTGTTGGTGTATAAAAAGGCAACTGATTTCTGTGCATTGGTTTTATGTCCTGACACTTTACTGAATTCCTGTACAAGTTCTAGCAGATTTGGAGTGGAGTCTTTTGGGTTTTCCACATATAGTATCATATCATCTGCAAAGATTGATAGTCCGACTTCTTCTTTGCCAATTTGGATGCCTTTAATTTCTTTTTGTGTCTGATTGCTAGGCTAGGACTTCTAGTACTATGTTGAATAGCAGTGGTAATACTGGACATATATAAATGATATTTATAGTGGTTTTTTCATAGATGGCTTTGATGATATTGAGGTATGTATCCTCTATCCATACACTTTGCAGAGTTTTGATAAGGAAAGGATACTGTACTTTTTCAAATGCTTTTTCTGCATTTGTTGAGGGTATCATATGGTTCTTGTTCTTTCTTTTATTAATGTATTGTATCACATTGATTAATTTGTGAATGTTGAACCAACCTTGCAACCCTGATAAATCCCACTTGGCTGTGATGAATAACCCTTTTAGTGTACTGTTGGATCCTATTGGCTAGTATTTTGGTGAGAATTTTTGCATCTGTGTTCATCAAGGATATTGATCTGTAATTCTATTTTTTTTTTTAAATTTTATTTATTTATTTGACAGAGAGAGATCACAAGTAGATTGGAGAGGCAGGCAGAGAGAAAGAGAGGGAAGCAGGCTTCTCGCCGAGCAGAGAGCCCGATGCGGGACTTGATCCCAGGACCCTGAGATCATGACCTGAGCCTAAGGCAGCGGCTTAACCCACTGAGCCACCCAGGCGCCCCTGTAATTCTATTTTTTGATGGGATCCTTGGTTCCCATCCTTAGATCCCCTGGTTTTGGGATCAAGGTAATGCTGGCCTCATAAAATGAGTTTGAAAGTTTTCCTTTCATTTCTATTTTTTGGAACAGTTTCAGGAGAACATGAATGAATTCTTCTTTAAATGTTTGGTAGAATTCCCCCGGGAAGCCATCTGGCCCTGGGCTCTTGTTTGTTGGGAGATTTTTGATGACTGTTTCAATCTCCTTACTGGTTATGGGTCTGTTCAGGTTTTCTATTTCTTCCTGGTTCAGTTGTGGTAGTTTATATGTCTCTAGAAATGTATCCATTTCTTCCAGATTGTCGAATTTGCTGGTGTATAGTTGCTCATAATATGTTCTTATAATTGTTTGTATTTCTTTGGTGTTAGTTGTGATCTCTCCTCTTTCATTCATGATTTTATTTATTTGGGTCCTTTCTCTTTTCTTTTTGATAAGTCTGGCCAGGGGTTTATCAATCTTACTAATTCTTTCAAAGAACCAGCTCCTAGTTTCATTGATTTGTTCTGTTGTGTTTTTTGTTTATTTGTTTGTTTCTATTTCATTGATTTCTGCTCTGATCTTTATGGTTTCTCTTCTCCTGCTGGGTTTAGGCTTTCTTTGTTGTTGTTCTTTGTCCAGCTCCTTTAGGTGTAGGTTTAGGTTGTGTATTTGAGACCTTTCTTGTTTCTTGAGAAAGGCTTGTACCGCTATATATTTTCCTCTCAGGACTGCCTTTGCTGTGTCCCACAGATTTTGAACTGTTGTGTTTTCATTATCATTTGTTTCCATGAATTTTTTCAATTCTTCTTTAATTTCCTGGTTGACTCATTCATTCTTTAGAAGGATGCTCTTTAATTTCCATGTATTTGGGTTCTTTCCAAATTTCCTCTTGTGATTGAGTTCTAGCTTCAGAGCATTGTGATCTAAAAATATTCAGGGAATCATCCCAATCTTCTGATACAGTTGAGACCTGATTTAGGACCGAGGATGTGATCTATTCTGGAGAATGTTCCATGTGCACTAGAGAAGAATGTGTATTCTCTTGGTTTGGGATGGAATGTTCTGTATATCTCTGTGATGTCCATCTGCTCCAGCGTGTCATTTAAGGCCTTCATTTCCTTGTTGATCTTTTGCTTGGATGATCTGTCCATTTCAGTGAGGGGAGTGTTAAAGTCCCCTACTATTATTGTATTATTGTTGATGTGTTTCTTTGATTTTGTTATTAATTGGTTTATGTAGTTGACTGCTCCCATGTTAGGGGCATAGATATTTAAAATTGTTAGATCTTTTTGTTGGACAGACCCTTTGAGTATGATATAGTGTCCTCCCTTGTCTCTTATTATAGTCTTTGGCTTAAAATCTAATTGATCTGATATAAGGATTGCCACCCCAGTTTTCTTTTAATGTCCATTAGCATGATAAATTGTTTTCCACCCCCTCACTTTAAATCTGGAGGTGTCTTCAGGTCTAAAATGAGTTTCTTGTAGACAGCATATTGATGAGTTTTGTTTTTTTATCCATTCTGATACACTGTTTCTTTTGATTGGGGCATTTAGCCCATTTACATTCAGTGTAACTATTGAGAGATATGCATTTAGTGCCATTGTATTGCCTGTAGGGTGACTGTTACTGTATATTGTCTCTGTTCCTTTCTGTTCTACTAGTTTTAGGCTCTCTCTTTGCTTAGAGGACCCCTTTCAATATTTCCTGTAGAGCTGGTTTGGTGTTTACAAATTCTTTTAGGTTTTGTTTGTCCTCGAAGCTTTTTATCTCTCCTTCTATTTTCAATGATAGCCTAGCTGGATATAGTATTCTTGGCTGCATGTTTTTCTCGTTTAGTGCTCTGAATATATCATGCCAGTTCTTTCTGGCCTGCCAGGTCTCTGTGGATAAGTCTGTTGTCAATCTTATATTTTTACCATTGTATGTTACAGACTTCTTGTCACGGGCTGCTCTCAGGATTTTCTCTTTGTCGCTAAGACTGTAAATTTTACTATTAGATGATGGGATGTGGACCTATTCTTATTGATTTTGAGGGGGGTTCTCTGTGCCTCCTGGATTTTGATGCTTGTTCCCTTTGCCATATTAGGGAAATTCTCTACAATAATTCTCTCCCATATACCTTTTCCTCCCTTCTCTCTTTCTTCTTCTGGCATCCCAATTATTCTAATGTTGTTTTGTCTTATGGTATGACTTATCTCTCGAATTCTCCCCTCGTGGTCCAGTAGTTGTTTGTCTCTCTTTTGCTCAGCTTCTTTATTCTCTGTCATTTGGTCTTCTACATCACTAATTCTCTCTTCTGCCTCATTTATCCTAGCAGTAAGAACCTCCATTTATTATTGCACCTCATTAATAGCTTTTTTGATTTCAACTTGTTTAGATTTTATTTCTTTTATTTCTTCAGAAAGGGCTCTTATTTCTCCAGACAGGGTTTCTCTAATATCTTCCATGCCTTGTTCGAGCCTGGCTAGCACCTTGAAAATCATCATTCTGAACTCTAGATCTGACATATTACCAATGTCCATATTGATTAGGTCCCTGGCCTTCGGTACTGCCTCTTGGTCTTTTTTTTATTGTGGTGAGTTTTTCTGCCTTGTCATTTTATCCAGATAAAAATATATGAAGTAGTGAATAAAATACTAAAAGGGTGGCAAAGACCCTAGTAAAATGTGCTTTAACCAAATCAGAGGAGACCCCAAATCATGAGGGGAAGAAAGGGGGTAAAAAGAAGTTGAGAATAAGAAAAAAAAATTAAAAAGAAAAAATATAAAAAAGAAAATATTTATATATATTAGACTGGTGAATAGAACAGGTTCACCCACTTAATTTTGGGAGTATTTTGGTCTCTTAGAAGAAACTGCCTCCCAAAATTTTAAAGAATGAAAAACATATATAAAGGTAAACATGATGAAGGGATGGAATATGACTATAAAGATGAAAGAAAAAAAATTTTTTAATTTCTAAACAAGGAGTTGATACGATAAGTTCGTTGGGAGAATAAAGAAAAAGAAAGTGGAGAGAATTTGCTCAGACTGGAGACTAGAACAAAGCCCTGTGCTAGATTTAGGATATATTTTGATCTATTAGAAGTTGTATTCCAAATTTTTTTAGAAGAAAAAACCCTATGTGTATACAAAAAATAAAGTTAGATACAATGAAGGATAAAATGTGAGTATAATAATGAAGGTTCAAAAAAGATTTTGTTTTGAAAGGTATTGTTAAGTTAAACTAGTTAAAAAAACATTAAAAGAGGAAAGGATAAATGTTAAAAAAATTAAAGAAGAAAAACATAAAATTAAAAAAAATTAATTAACTTTGCAAGACTAAAGAATCATGGGGAGAACGCCATGAATTCCATGCTTTGCTTTCTCCTCCTCTGGAATTCTGCTGTTCTCCTTGGTAAGTGAACTTGGTCGTGGCTGGGTTTCTTGCTGATCTTGGGGAGGGGCCTATTGTAATGATTCTCAAGTGTCTTTGGGGAGGGGACTGTTGTAATGATTCTCAAGTGTCTTTGCCCGAGGCAGAATTGTACCCCCCTTACCAGTGGCCGGGCTAAGTAATCTGTGCAGGTTCACTTTAGGGAGCTTTTCTTCACTGAACGCTTTCTGTAGAGCTCCGGAGGACAGGAATGAAAATGGCCGTCTCCCAATCTCTGGCCTGGAGGAGCCGAGAGCTCGATGCCCCAGTCCTCAGTGTGCCCTCGGAGAAAAGTGCTCAATCACTCCCGTCTCCCTGGATTCCAGCTGCGCTCCGAGCTCACCCTGCCTGTGACCAAGCGTCTCTTTCTTTGGCACACAGCTCTGCCTGGAGTCTCTGAAACCCACAGATACCTGCGCTCTTCCAGAGGAGTCTCCCCGGGTCTTGTGGGGTCCCCGCTCACAGAGTAGTGATCTGTACCACAGATCACGATAAGGTAACCCCGAGTTGAGAGCTCACTCCTCGGCTCCGTCTCTGTAGCCAGGTTCCCCACTCTAATACCTGTGAGCTCTGCGACACTCAGACACCCCCGATCCTTCTGTGACTGCATGGGACCTGCTGTCCCCATGTGGGCTTCACCCCAGTTTAGCCTCTGGAGCAATGTCCCTCAGTGGAGCAGACTTTTAAAAGTTCTGATTTTGTGCTCCATTGCTCTGCCACTTGCCGGGAGCCGTTCCCTCCCACTGTGGTCTATCTTCCTGTCACTTTGGATTCACTTCTCCGCCGGTCCTACCTTTCAGAAAGTGGTCAATTTTCTGTTTCTAGAATTGCTGCTCTTCTTCTCTTCCATCTCCTGTTGGATTTTTCAGTGTTCGGAATGGTTTGATAAGCTATCTAGCTGATCTCCTGCTCCCTGATGTCATCTCAGCCTGCTACTTCTCTGCCATCTTGACTCCTCCCCCACTGCCTTTTAGACTTTTTTTTTTAAACTTTTTTTAACTTTTTTTCTTTCTTTCCTTCCTTCTCTCTTTCTTTCTTTATGAGAGAGAATGAGCAAGAGAACACGAGTGAGAGAGCATAAGCAGGGAGAGGGGCAGAAGGAGAAGGAGAAGACGACTTCCTGCTGAGCAGGGAGCCTGATGTGGGACTTGAAACCAGGACCGCGGGATCATGACCTGAGCAGAAGGCAGATGCCTAACCAACTGAGCCACCCAGGTGCCTCTAGATTTTTTAAGATTTTATTTTTAAGCAATTTTCACACTGAACATGGGGCTTGAACTCAACAACCCTGAGATCAAGAATCACATGTCTTACCAACTGAGCCAGCCAGGCACCCCTCTTTTAGATTTTTTTCCAAACTGTTAAGGTCCAGTAAAAGGATTGCTGGACAAAGGGGACATGAATCTTTGAAGATTCTCTCTCTCTCTCTCTTTTTTAAAGATTTTATTCATTTATTTAATAGAGAGAGGAAGAGAGAGATCACAAGTAGGCAGAAAGGCAGGCAGAGAGAGAGGGGGAAGCAGGCTCCCAGCTGAGCAGAGAGCCTGATTTGGGGCTCGATCTCAGGACCCTGAGATCATGACCTGAGCCAAAGGCAAAGGCTTAAACCCACTGAGCCATCAGGTGCCCCTCTTTGAAGATTCTTTTTATGATTTGAGGGTATTAATATTCTCAAAGACGCAGTCAGTTTACAATACCAACAGATGGGTTTTGTATAGGAGAGTAATTTGATGAAAAAAGTGTAAGATGACAGAAACATGTAGGTCACATTCAGTCAGGGAGTCCTGGAGAGGTGGTTCTTAGAGAAATCTAAGTCTGGGGATAAGGGTGGAGTGTTAGCCAAAGCTTGTCATGTTCCTGTCAATAGCTGATCATTTGTTTGTTCATTCTGGAATCAATTACTACGTGCCTGCTATGTGCTAGGACTGCATTGGATGCCAGGGACATATCAAGGAGTAAGAATCATGTTCTTTTGCTTAGAAAGGATTCTGTATGTAGTAAGAGATCAAGATACACAGCAAAAACTTTGCCAAAGGTAGGGTGCAATGAATGTAATAGTAATGGTACAAAATGAGGAATTCAATGAGAAGAGATTAATTCTTGAATGGGGGTAGGTTGGGTGAGGTGGAGGAAGAGGCTGCTGCAGACCAGGTTTCTTTGAAGAGCTATTGCTTGAGCTGGTTTTTATAGTTTGTAAGTAGAAGTTTGGGACAGGTGAATGGGAAGAGTCAAGGTGGAGTATAAGACACAAATCTGGGGACACACTGCTCCCTGTTTATTGTGAGATCTGTCTTCGGGCTGTGGCTGATGCTGCCAAGAAATCGGCACAATTTGTTTTTGCATCTGAAGCTGGATGAGTAATACAGGAGTTTCTAAAACCAGGAGTCTCTCAGCGTTTCTCTGCCTCACAAGGCAGTGCCCTAGTTTTGTCCCAGAGTGAAGCCATGGAGAAGGATTTCTGATTCGGAGAAACATTGTTGCCTCCAGGCTTTTGTTAGGGACCGGCAAGGCTTCTTGCCCTCCATGAGGCAGGCCGGGGTGCTTCCAGGCTTCCCGGACTGGACTGGACATCCTCTGGCTATTTTCTGGCTTGGGCTTCCCTAACTCCCCACCAGAAAGTGCAATCCACACCTCAGGCCACCAGAAATGTGTTCCCAGACTGGTGAGACATGGAAACCCTGGCCTTTGTGGTTACAATTGAACCAAAACATTTTCAGTTACTTTATGAACAACAAGTGGGATCATATTCATGGAAGAGCTTTGTAAACTGTTAAGTGCCGGGTGGATGCTCAGTATTCATCCATTCAGTGAGTCATTACAGAGTGTCTGCTCCAGTGTTCTAGGTGCTGAGGGTACAGTGGTGCCCTTCAGTTTGGGGTTTATATTCTAGGACATGGGACAGTCAACAAACAAAAGGTAAAGCCTCCCATATGTTAAATCTGATAAATGCTCCAGAGGAAAATTAAATAGGGAAGGCGGAGACAGTGGGTCTATTGGGTTAGGCATTGTGATTTTGCTGCGGGGTCAGAGAAAGCTTTGAGAGGGTAGCATTGGGTAAACAGCCCCTGGAGAATGAGGGATATTAGGGATGTTGGGGTACTGGAGTCCTGGGCAGAGGGATAGCAGGTGCGGAAGCTCTGAGATGTGGGCCTATCCAACATGCCTGAGGAACAGCAAAAGTTCTGTATGGTTTAGGGGGAAGGAGGGAAGGAGTGGGCAATGGTGGGAAATGAGGTTGGATATGTCCTGAAGTAAGAGAGAGAGAGAGCAGTGCAGGATATATGGGCCTTGTGACCACTGTGAGGACTTCGGCTTTCCTTCTGAGCAGAAGTCATTGGAAGGCCCATTTGGTATGTAACTGTTGCTCTTCTTGTCCCTGTCTTGCCTTCCTAGCGATCCTGAGCCAGACAGCCTGGTTTGTATCCAGCTAGGACAACTTAGCTCACTTTGTAATCTGGTGCAAGTTACTTAACCCCTCTGTGCCTCAGTTTCTCCTCTGTAAAATGGGAATAATCGTGGTTCCTACATTATAGGAGTCATGAGAATTAAATGAGCTCATGTGTATAACATGAGTGCCTGGCACGTGCTCAATGCTGTGCAAATATTTGTTAAAAACAAAAAAGTTTTTAAATTATTGCACCCTTGGGGTGCCTGGGTGGCTCAGTCAGTTGAGCGTCTGACTCTTGATTTTGGCTCAGGGTCGTGGGATTGAGCCCCTCATCAGACTCTGTGCTCAGCATGGAGTCCACTTGTCCCTCTCCCTCTGCTCCTCCCCCTGCTTGAACGTGCTCTCTCTCTCTCTCTCAAATAAATGTCTTTCAAAACTGTTGCAAAGCTTGGGGACTCAAAACAGGTATTTGTGCACTGATTCGTACCAACATTATTCACCATGGCTCAGTGGAAACGTCTCAAGTGTCCATCCGTGGGGGAATGGGTAATCAGAAGGTGGTATAAAACTGGTGGAACCACTATGGAAAGCAGTATGGAGGTTCCTCAAAAAATTAAAAATAGAACTACCCTATGATCCCACAATTGCTCTCCTGGCTGTATATCCAGAGGAAATGAAAATACTAACTTGGAAAGATAACCTGCACCCATGATGATAGCAACATTGTTTATGACACTCAAGACATGGAAACAACCTCAGTGTCCAGAGATTCAGCTATAAAAAGAAAAGGGAGGGGCACCTGTGTGGCTCAACAGGTGGAGCTCAGGTCATGGTCTCAGTGTCCTGGGATGGAGCCCTGTATCGGGCTCTCTGCTCAGTGGGGAGCCTGCTTCCTCCTCTCTCTCTGCCTGCCTCTCTGCCTACTTGTGATCTCTCTCTGTCAAATAAATAAATAAAATATTAAAAAAAAAAGAACAGGGTATCTTGTCACTTGTGACAACATAGATGGACCTTGGGCATTATGATAAGTGAAATAAGTCGGATAGAGAAAAATAAGTATTTTCTGATATCACTTACGTATGGAATTTTAAAAAAGGTGTAAAAACTCAAACTCATAGAAAAAGAGATCAGATTTGTGGTTACAGAGGTGGGCGTGGGGAGAGGGGAAATGGGTGGGAAGTGGTCAAATGGCACAGACTTCTAGTAATAAGATAGTAAGTGCTAAGATTCTAACACTACTGGATGATGGATAGGAAAGTTGCTAAGGGAGTAAATGCTAAGAGTTTGTATCACAAGTCAAAAAAATTTTTTTAATCTATATAAGATGATGGATATTAATTAAACTTATTGTGGTCATGATACCAAAGTATCATGCTGATTTGACTTATACAGTGCTGTAAAATCAGTGCTGAATATCAATTATGTCTCGATTAAACTGGAAAAAAGTGGAGTATTATGCACAATGGAATATTATTCATCCATAAGAAAGATTGAAATTCTTGTTATAACATGGACAAACCCTGAAGACAGTAGCAGCTCCATGATCCCTGGGGTCACCTTCTGACCCAGAGTTCTGTGATGCCAGGACTCCTGAGCCGAGGCTCACGTCCTCAGCCCTCCATTGTCATCTGGGCCATTCCACAGTCCCACCCCTTGGCAGCCTCCTTTGGCCATCTGTTTTGTGGGCTGGGGAACTGCAGCTCTGTCTGCTTGCCTGGAGGGCTTTGCAGCTGAGAGCTCTGTTCTGTACAAACATGGGATTGTGTCCTGGTACCACCAGGAGGGGATTTAAATTACTGTCTGTAAAGGCATCATGTCTTTAAAATAATCATTTGTGAGTAATACCACCACTGCCAGCAGCATTCATTTGTAGATCTTTTGATTTTAACTCTCCGAAAGATGTCCCCAGGAATTAATTTGCTATAGCCTCATAGTTCAGTGAGTCAAGTGGACTTGTGAGCCCTCAGGAGTGGCTACTCCTTGGCCCCTGGCCTTTGGGTCAGCCTCTTACCCCTCCTGGTTCTTAGAGGCCTCATCTGCGGTGGGACTGAGAATCTTGGGAATCTCTAAATGCCCATTTTGTTTCACATCTGAGGTGAAGTGATTTGCATAATCAACAACACGGAAAGAACTGAAGCCAGCTTGCTGTCACTGAACCTGTTATATGTGGGAAACCCACAGTGATGGAGTCCTGGTGAATGCTCACGAGGGGCCCTGGGTAGTCCTCGGATGATATCCTGCCTATGTACAGGTCACCTTGTGAGAGTCCAGAATCCTTAGTCTGTCCAAATGCAGCAGGGTCGAGTGCAAGCTTTTTGCAGGCATTCATCTTTAGGCAGTGGAAGGAACATCATGTCTTTATCCTAGCACTGCTTTTGTTTCTCACTTTTTCATTCTGCCGCTTGCTGTATAGACACCCATCCTACTCACTGCTTGAAGAGAAGCTGGGAACCATCAGTCTCTCCTACTATGGTCAATCTGGCTTTGGCAGAGGACTTCTGAGTGAATGGAGGAGAATAGTAGGTTTATGTCTTTGGAACAGCCATGGAAGAGTTTGATTGCATTGCTTGTATTTAATTAATTGATAAATTAATGAATTTTTCCATCGGTCTTTAGCAATTTTATTTATTTTATTTTATTTTTTTTGTTATGTCTGGTTAGATGGCATACAGCACATCGTAAGTTTTTGATGTGGCATTCAGAGATTCATTAGTTGCATGTGACTTGTTTTTAAAATTCTGATTGCAGTCAACACACATCATCTTCTATGGTTGCTTGTCCATCAGTTAGTTCATAAAAAAACCAAACACTCCGAAAAATTGGAGAGAATTCTCTTATTTATCCCTTAGAATAGTTAAGAGGAGTTAAGCAGGTTGATGCGTAAAAGACTAAGAGTTAGGATTCTGTGCCCTGTTGCAAGTGTTTAGTAAATTACAGCTGTGATTGTTTCCTGTTACTTAGTGGGATGTGGCTGACAGGTCCGGGTCTGCATCTAACTTTTCCATTAAAATAAACTTGTAAGTGGCATGTTTGTAATTTTCATAATTTCTGATCATGGTAGAGAGTGCTAGATCTTTTAAATTGAGTTTAGAAGTACAAATACCTAGATTTATAGATTGTATTCTGTTATTTTCACAGGTATCCTTGTCAGGTGAGCCTGGGGCTCTGCGTGTCCTGAGGCACAAGGCCCCCTGCCTGTTCTCCTTCCCCTCACGTGGCAAGTTTGGCCAAATGTCCTTAACTGGTTGTTCTCGACTTTTCAGGGAGGGGGCCATTATTTTCCCTCTTAATTCTTCCTCACATAGAGGTGACTTCTTTCTGACATTTCATATCTTTTTCTTCTTTTTACTGAGGGCAAACAGTTTCTCCCCTTTGTGACTCTGACTCTTTCTCTCCCTCTCTCTCTCTCTCTCTCTCTCTCTCGGCTGAAGAAGACTGAGGTGATCCCCCTTCCAAATAACATACTTTTGTGAACATTAACCCTGGTAGGTGCATTTTCCCCACTTGACAGGTGAGGAAGTGAAGCTCAGAGAGGTTCGGTGGCCAAGTAGGGTCACGGAGGTAGTAAGAAACGTACCAGAGGCAAAGGCCTGGTTTGAAGCCCGAGATGCACACATAGCTTTGGGTGTGCGTGGGATTTCTCATGGTGGCCTTTTTTTTTTTTTTTTCTCCTTAAGGAGAAGACAATTTCTTTTCTCTGTGGCTTCTCCCAGTCTCAAATGTTGTAGCTACTGATTTTTTTTTTTTTAAAGATTTTATTTATTTATTTGACAGAGAGAGATCACAAGTAGATGGAGAGGAAGGCAGAGAGAGAGAGAGAGAGGGAAGCAGGTTTCTTGCTGAGCAGAGAGCCCGATGTGGGACTCGATCCCAGGACCCTGAGATCATGACCTGAGCCGAAGGCAGCGGCTTAACCCACTGAGCCACCCAGGCGCCCCGCTACTGATTATTTTTAAAAATTATTTTATTAAGGTTATTTACTTATTTATTTGACAGAGAGAGAGAGAGAGATCATAAGTAGGCAGATAGGCAGACAGAGACAGAGAGAGGGGCAAGCAGGCTCCCCACTGAGCAGAGAGTTGATGTAGGGCTTGATCCCGGGACGCTGGGATCATGACCTGAGCTGAAGGTATAGGCTTTAACCCACTGAGCCACCCAGGTGCCCCGCTATTGATTATTTTAACCACACAAAATGGTGACTCTTCTTACTTCCATCGGCTTCCAGAAAGTTTAGAACTCTATATTTACCAGAAGCCTCATAAAGGAACTATAACTTTTCCTTAGAACCTTCCTGCAGAGACTTATCCTCAGAAGGCCAGATGGCAGGAGAGTAGAACTCTGTGTATGTTGGTTGCCTCACAGAATGAGAGTCTAGAATGATTAGCAGTCCTGTCACTGTTCACTGCTGAGGCTGCAAGAAACAAGTGCCCTTGAGGGCTTTAAATCTACTTGTGAAGATGAGGAAGAGTTATAACTATGAATAATAGTAGAGGCGAAGCCCTGATACTTCTAGCTGAAGGGGCTCCTTATTGCCTTTAACCTACGGGTCCCTTAAGTTGCGGTCACTCAGTCTGCCCAAGAGTCTTGTTTCTCTCTGTCCCTTTCTCAGTACTCACTGTGTCAGTCACACACCGTGTCCTGGGGCTAAGCCCACCCCCACAGCTTGCTCCAGGGATCCTGCTTTGATGTCCTCTGTGGTCTGCCAGAAGTGTGCCCTGTTGCTTGTCTCACTCTTGTCCTGAGACCGCTGTGCCCCCGGATATTTGTTTGTCCAGTGCCATGACCTAGTCCTTGAGCACTGGGGATACTTTGCATCCACCCCGGCTCTCACAGGTACAACCCAGGAGGCTGGGCTGCTGGCCTGCAGCTCACTATACCAGGCCCCCCAGATTCTCGGGAACTTTTTTTTTTTAAATTAAGATTTTAAGATTATATTATTTTTAAGATCATATTATTTATTTGACAGAGAGAGACACAGCAAGAGAAGAAATACAAGCAGGAAAGGTTGGAGAGGGAGAAGCAAGCTTCCTGCTGAGCAGGGAGCCTGATGAGGGGCTTGATCCCAGGACCCTGGAATGCTTAATGACTGAGCCACCCAGGCGCCTTCTGGGGAACTCTTCACACATCCAAACCAGCTAGTAGAGCCTTCCCTCCTCACCACCCCTATAGAGGCCTCAAGACCACACCACAGATTCCTGATGCTTGTCCTGAGGCAACACATTTGGGGGGCTCCTGTATAGCATCTGGGGGCTTCACCTTCTGACTGGAAGCTTAATTTTGGGTGACAATGAGGCTGAAAGTGGATTGTGTCTGAGGATGGAGGGAGTTTTTTTTTTTTTTAAGATCTTATTTATTTACTTGACAGAGATCACAAGTAAAAGAGGCAGGCAGAGGGGTGGGGGGAAGCAGGCTCCCTGCTGAGCAGAAAGCCCGATGCAGGGCTTGATCCCAGGACCCTGGGATCATGACCAGAGCCGAAGGCAGAGGCTTTAACCCACTGAGCCACCCAGGCACCTTGGGAGTGTGTTTTTTTAAAGCCAAATTGGACTGCGTAGGGATGGATCTCCACCTCCCTCATCATTAAATAGAGAGTGTTATCACATGTGGTCAGAAGGTCTGAGCTGCATGCTCACATGCTTCTTAGTGAGGTGAGACTTTCATAATGTCAGCCCTGCTCAGTACCAAGAGTTCTGGCCAAGCAGTGATAAGTGGACTGAAGCCTTCCTTTGGCCCCAGTGCTGAAGAGTCTTACATACACAGCCCTCACGAAACTCACTGGGATTTTCACCTATACCAGACTGTCAGATTAGCTTAAAGCAAATTAAGGGCATAGCTAATTCTGTAGAAATGTTATAGCTGTAAGCACAACATGTATTTATTGTTTCTTTGGGTATGAGAGAACGTACAATCTAGGTGATTTAGATTAATTACACTTCCGTGGAAGAAAGGAAACTGAGATGAGGATTCTGTGAAAGACAAAGATGTGGCTTGACAAAACCAGATTCTCTATTCTGTAGACCTAGGATTTTTATTTGGCCAGGGATAGATTTCAATTTTTGTTGCCTCCAGAAAGAGAAAGAGCCTGAGGCTTTAATATTGCAACTGAATACATGGTTTATTTCAAGGTCTGAATTGTCAACGGAAGGAAAGTGGATGGCTCTAAACTTCCTTCAGTGATTGTTTTCTGTGGTGTCTGCAGATGTGTCCATTGGATACATTACCAGATTAAACAAATGCAGGGTTGCAGGCTATCTCATTCCTGGTTAGGAAGCCCCCCTTAAGCTCAGTAACCACATCCACCTCCTGAATATGGTCAACAGACCTGTTAAGTGAGGTAGAAAATAGTTCCCTTTATGTACAGCCCCTGGCCTCATGGGAATTCAGCCTTGATGGTGGCAGCTGACTTGCGTTTGCTGCTGCTCCTGTCACTGGCAGGCTGTGTTTTCTCTGTGGCCTGATTGTAGGCATCATGAGGGCAGGACACTGCATGTTTATTTTTGTACCCCTGGTAGCTCTAGGCTGTGTCTTCCTGCACTAGGTTTTCAGGAAATAATCATGGCATTGAAATCAATAAGCCAAAAGTAAAATGTGGAAACAATGGAAGGGAAGCCAATTGTGCTTAAACTTCAGTGAGTAACTTCCAATAAGATCTGGTAAGCCAATTTATTGCATTAGGTAGTTGAAATGGATCTGCAGTTCTCAGAGTGGTGAGATCATCATGGAAATTTTATTTATTTATTTTTTAAGATTATATTTATTTATTTGACAGACAGAGATCACAAGTAGGCAGAGACGCAGGCAGAGAGAGAGAGAGGAGGAAGCAGGCTCCCTGCTGAGCAGAAAGCCCGACACGGGGCTCAATCCCAGGACCTCAGGATCATGACCAGAGCCGAAGGCAGAGGCTTTAACCCACTGAGCCACCCAGGTGCCCCGGAACTTTTATTCTTGAAGTCATCTCTGTTTTAAAGACAGCAAACAAACCAAGCTCTGTTAATAAAGTAGTAAATCCTCATGCCAGACCACTGGCATGGTTTGCAGCGGTCACAAGTTCTCCTTGTGAGCATCAGTGTAGGTTTCCACTTAATAAACATGTATTGAACAATGGAAAGGAGCTGGAACTTTAATGGTGGGGAATTAGAGCAAGGAGTTAAGCACAGACACTGGGGAGTCAGTTGATCAGGGTTCAAATTCCAGGTCCACCACTTTCTACCTGTGTGATACTGGACAAATGAAAACATCAGTTTCTTTATCTGAGGTTTGGGTGTATAATATATTTACCTCCCAAGGTTAAGAGGATTAAGTGAGGTAATCCTTGTAAAGTCCTTAGTACTCAACAAATGCTAATTATTATTACTCTTACTAAAGGTGTGGTTTGTGACCTCAAGGGGCTGTGTCAGCTTAATATAAAAACATTGTGACATTCCTGCCTCAGGACATTTGTACTTGCTGATTGCTGGGTCTGCCACAGGCTTCTTTTAGATATTCTTGGGTCCACGTTCTCATCTCCACTGGGCTTTTACTTAAATGCCAAGATCTCAGGGATGTTTTCCTTCACAACCCTGTTTAATGCTGAACATCACCCCCTCTTCCTGTTACTTTTTATATTCATTTTCCTGCTTAATTTTTCATCTTTTTGTCTGATACCATTGATTTTACTTATTTATCCTATTTATTATCTGTCCCAATTAAAAGAAAGCTCCAGAAGAATGAGGATTTTGGTCTGGTTTGACACTGATCTGTCATCAGTGCTGGAAATCATGCGTGCCCCATATTAAAGTGCTCCATAAGTGTTTGTTGAAAGAATGAATCAAGGACCAGTCATGGGAATCTGGAGGGCATTTTGAACTTTGTGGGTGTCAGGGAGAGACATCACAGAGAGATGACTCTGTGTGAGTCTTAGGCTTGCCATTCTTGGCCTTTCTTCCATTAACACTGCCAATAATTATGAAGGCTGAGAAGTCCCATTATCTGCCACCTTCAAGCTAGAGACCCAGGAGAGGTGGTGGCGTAAATTCTAATCTGAGTGCAGGAGACCGAGGTCCCGGCTTGAAAACAGTCAGGCGGAGAGTGTGAATTCTTCCTTACTTGCCTTTCTGTTTTATTCAGGCCGCTAGTGGATTGGAGGAGGCTCAGCCACACTAGCCACAGCAATCTGTTCTATTCAGTCTGTGGATTCAGTTGTTTTTTTTTTTTTTTTTTTTTTTTTTTAAGATTTTATTTATTTATTTGTCATAGAGAGAGAAGCGAGAGTGAGCACAGGCAGACAGAGTGGCAGGCAGAGGCAGAGGGAGAAGCAGGCTCCCTGCCAAGCAAGGAGCCCGATGTGGGACTCGATCCCAGGACGCTGGGATCATGACCTGAGCCGAAGGCAGCTGCTTAACCAACTGAGCCACCCAGGCGTCCCATCAGTTGTTAATCTCAATCCAAAAACATCCTCCCAGACACACCCAGAATAATGTTTAGCCAAATGTGTGGACACCCTGTGCCCCAGTCATGTTGAGACATAAAATTAAGCATCACAGCCACACAGAGAAATTCTGTTTCTGTGTGTGACCTCTGAGTCACTATTTTGAGGGTGCTACTGTAACTACACTCCTTTCTCTACATGTTAAGAGAGCTGATTGAAATTCAGATGGGAGAGTAGTACTATTATAGGAATAAGTTTGAATTCACTGTGATACTTACTAATACTTACTTCATTTTATTTTTTTATTATTATTATTTTTAATTTAGTGAAAAAAAGAACAATGGGGGAGGGGCAGAGGGAGAGGGAGAGAATCTTAAGCAGGCCCCATCCTGGCAGGGAGCCTGACATGGGACTTGATCTCATGACTCTGAGATCATGACCTCAGTTGAAGTCAAGAGCTGGACACTTAACTGAGTGAGCCACCCAGGTGGCTCCCACTCTAATACTTACTTTATTTTATTTAATTTTTTAAAAAAGATTTTATTTATTTATTTGACAGAGATCAGGCAGAGAAGCAGGCAGAGAGAGAGAAGGAAGCTGGCTCCCTGCTGAGCAGAGAGCCGGATACGGGACTCGATCCTAAGACCCTGGAATCATGACCTGAGCGCTTTAACCCAGTGAGCCACCCAGGTGCCCCTATTTTTTAAAAAAGATTTTATTTATTTGTCAGAAAGAGAGAGCACCAGCAGGGAGGAAGGGCAGAGGGAGAGGGAAAAGCAGGCTACTGCTGAGCCAGGAGCCCAATGCGGGAATCAATCCCAGGACCCCTGATCATGACCTGAGCCAGAGACAGACACTTAACCAACTGAGCTACCCAGGCATCCCCTCTAATACTTATTTTAAAAGGCAAAATGCTTGTATACTTGCTGAGGATATGTGACTTTTCCCACTATTGGGGTGTTAAGAAATGTTTTTAAGGATGGGTAAGGGTTTTCCAGGCAGACAACCAGGGAAATAGTGTTTTGAGGCAGAGGGAACAGCATATGCAAAGGCATAAAGACACAGTGTGATTGTTGAACCACAAGTGACTTGATATGACAAAAGCAGAAGATGCCTGGGAGAGAGGCAGTGAGAGATGAGGCTGTTGGGGACCAAACTGCAAAGGATTTTGTTTGCTAAAGGAATGGAATTTTATCTAGAAGGTGATGGGAGACATTGAGTGGTTCTAAGCAGGATTGTGTCACATTTTTAAACTTATATTTGTAACTCGACTTTTTTAAAAATTGGAAAAACAATAATTCACAAGAAACAACATTCAAAAGGGTAGATACAGTAAAGAATCTCTCTCCCTGGGACAGTCAGTGTTTTAGTATCTTATCTATACTTCTAGAGATATTATATGCATAGACAAGAAAATTTGCTTGTTTTCTGTTTTTATCCAAATGGCAGCAAAATTAGGCATTGGAATACTGATACATCTTATTTTCACTTTTCTAAAAAGAACGCCCTATTAAGAAAAGTTTGTATAGCCAACTGAGATGATGACACCTAGTTTTTCACTTGGAAGACTTGTAGACCTGGAGCACATTCTCCACACTGGGGAGTAGGTGATGGGCTGAAGGTTACATGTGCCAAACTCAGGAACTCATGGGATAGGCCACTGTCAAGCTCTTAAAGTTGGGAGAAGTGTCTAGTTTGGAAAGATGTGTTTGTAGGTTATTAATTTATAGATATGGTCGATGCAGCCACATTAATGGATGTAGATGACAAGGAAAGGGGTATATGGAGAAGAGAAAAAGGCCAAAAACAATGCCCTGTTAAAAAATCATTAAATATCTAATATTAAATATCTAATCAGGAATAACTAGAAAGAGTTATTGTGGGAACCAAAGGAGGACAGTGCATGCCACATGTTGTAGTAGTTAGTGTTCGAGTCTGGCAACTATCAGAAAGAAAAAGTTTATTAAAAGGGCATTAGGTACTTGGAGAAGGTTTGGAAAGACCAGGAAAATATTTGGAGGCATTTTAGCAAGATCATATTGCAAACTAGTCCTGTAAATAAGCCACTGCTGCTCCTGGACGTGTGCAGGGTTGATGCCACGATCAGTGGAGCCTGGGCACTGATTCTGGAACAACTACCGGCTGCCTGTGCGAACTAGGTGCTGCGGCCATGCTCTTGCAAAAAGGGTCCTGCTTGGTTTCTCCAGTAGATGCTCTTCAGTGTTGGGGTGTGTGTCTCTGATGGCAGATTCTAGGTCATGTGCTCACACGTTAGCTGCAGCGAGGGTTGGAGAAGGAAGATTTGTGGTTATCTTCAGCTTCTGGGGTGGGAAACAAGTTCTACTCTGTAGGGTAGTGATTCCTCACATGCAGAAAGACCGTTTTCGTGCAGTGTGGTCTTGAAGGATGTTAAATGTCCATTGCAGTATCAAATGCCAAAGATGTAGCAATTAGAAGGCAGTTGGTGACCTTCAAGATAGTAGATTCTGGGGAGTGGTGGGAATGGACATCTGAATGCAATGGGTTGAGATATGAATGGGAAATGAGGACATTGAGCCATTATGTGTTGGTTATGGTTTGAGAAAGGAATATTAGGAAGAGGAGCAGAGTTGATATATCTGGAAAGTTGCATAGATCTTGAAACAGCAGTGTGATTATAGTCTAAGAGAAATTAGTCCCTGAGAGGGAGGTTTGAAGACACAGGCAGAGAAGAGAGAGGAGGGTGGAAGTGATGGAGTGATGTCCGTGAGCGGGTGGAAGAATTGTGCAAATGCACATACTTGTATTTGTGGAGGTAGGATATAGAGGGAGAGTTGATACTAATGACCTCTACTTTCTCTGTGAGTTAGGAGGTAATGTTGGCTGAGAATGAGAATGGCACGGGTCAGGTGGGATCCTGAAGAGAATAGTGAAGATTTGGAATATCTATCACTGTGAAGGAGAGAAAGCATTGTTCAAGGAAGAGAAAAAGAATGGGTGAGAAGCATCCAGGGACCCACCTGAGAATGGAATTGAGAGCTGGGTCCCTGCTATTGGATCCTATGCAGTGCTGAGTTTGGCAGGAGGGCGAGGAGACAGGTTGTTGGTTGGTAAGGAGAGAGTACTGGAAGTGATGTAACAGGGTGTGGTTTGATGGGAAAGGAAGTGAAATCTGGAGAGTCAATGGTTGGAAAAGAAAATACATCAAAAAGAAGCCACTACATCAAAAACTAATGAGGTACTATATGGTGACTAACATAACATAATAAAAAATATTAAAGAAAAAAAAAGCCAAAGAGTAGATTGAGTTGGGTGGGGATAGAGGAAAGAGTGGAGAAATGGAAACACGTAATTATTGTATCAAATGTTGGTGTGTAAGATGTCAGAGAGGGAGTGGTTTCCAATGATGACCAAACTTAGGACATGGAGAGGGGGTTAAGGTCACTGGGAATAGAGAGGCAGGAGTGTTGAATGAGTTTTCCCCCTGGATGTTGAATGTTCCCATGCTGATAGAAGAAAATGGGCTGGAAAGCCAGGTGCAAAGATTTTAAAGGATGAAAGGAAGAAGTTGATAAGTGGGATAATTAGTGAAGGATTAGTTAAATTTTGGCATATTTGTAAGCATTAAACAGATGTTAGCCATCAATAATCAGATGGCCATAATGAGGAGGTGTTTTTTTGCTGGATGGCTTGAATCTTAAAGGAAGGTTTTTTTTTTGTTGTTGTTGTTGTTGTTGTTTTTTGAGTGCCAACACGCTCTTTTTTGGAAAGAAGTGTGGAGAGTGAAAACTCCCTGCTCCTAACTCCGGGATGTATGGGAGAAGCAGGGGGAAAAGCAGAGTGCTCAGGAGAACTGGCTTCAGCTAATGGAAGAAGATGGTGGGAACAATCCAGGGGGATGTTGAGGCTGGGAATTTCTTGACATGTGAAGAAGGGTTCTAGAGGCTTCACAGGGAAGCATGTGAAGGAGACCTTTAGTTGTAAGAGAATGTTGGCGAAGAGGAGTCATGTGAGGTTGAACTATTCAAGGACCTGAAAGACTGAATGTTTTTTTTTCTTTTTTTTTTTTTTAAAGATTTTGTTTATTTATTTGACAGACAGAGATCACAAGCAGGCAGAGAGGCAGGCAGAGAGAGAGGAGGAAGCAGGCTCCTTGCTGAGCAGAGAGCCCGATGCGGGGCTCGATCCCAGGTCCCTGAGATCATGACCTGAGCCGAAGGCAGCGGCTTAACCCACTGAGCCACCCAGGCGCCCCTGAATGGTTTTTTTCATTAGCACATTGTCCTTAGTCTGTGACAGTGTTCTCTCCATGTATATGACAGAAAAAAAAATATGAACCAAAACCTGATCAATTGGGCTATCCGAGAAAGTAAGGTATAGTCCCAAGTTAAGGAAATGATTAATGTGTAGTCCAGACGAATAGGTAAAACTTGATAGCTCACATAAACATGAATCTGAATGTGGATTAATATTATATTATTATTATATTATATAATATTATATAATAATAGCATCAGTATTACTGCAGCTGAGGTGACTGAGGATCTAGAATGGCTTCCTTGCAGTCACACTTGTTGGCCTCAGGGGTGAGGCTCACCAGCACTATACCATCCCTTCATCCACATCGATTCATCTCAAAAGCCTTGGTTCTTCATCATTTTAAGGTTGTGATAAAGAACTTTCTGGGACAATTTGGAATGTGAGATAGATTTTCTGATGCAAGAAGTCCCTGGGGAAATGGTGATTCTCTACCATATGGTGCTGTCATGTTTTTAGCCTACTAAAATTTAAAAAAAAATTTTGGAGTATTCTGTTTATTTATCTCATTTACTGAACTTCAGGCAAATAAGAAAAAAATGCAAATTAATAACTTGAAATGATTTTAAGTAACTAGAATTCCAGGTGTTAATGCAATAGGAGAGCACTTATATAATACTGTGTCATAGAGTATCAGTGTACACAGATAAATAACACAGTGAAGAAGTGCTTATTTTATGTTGTTCCAGAGGCTTCTTGAAATGAGAAAGAATTCTCTAATAATCCACACTTTCAATTCTGTTTAGAAAATGTTTCAGACCCTTTATGAGAAGGTGCTGGCTTTAGATCCTGTGTGGGTGTATTAGGTTTCCAGGGCAGCTATGACAAACTACCCCAAACTGGGTGGCTTAATAGAATAGAAATTTATTTTCTCACAGTTCTGGAAGCTAGAAATGCGAAGTCAAAGTGTCTGTAGGGCCATGTTCTCCCTGAAGGCTGTAGGAGAGAATCTGTTCCATTACTTTCTCTTAGCTTCTGCTCTTGCTGGTAATCCTTGGCATTCCTTGGCTTGAAGACACACCCTCCTCAATCTCGGCATAGGTAGAGAACACCTGGTTTTCTCTCTCTGTGTTTGGCTCTTCTCTTTTTATAAGGACATTAGTCCTACTGGATTAAGTATGACCCCATCTTAACTAATTATACCCACAACAACCCCGTTTCCAAATAAGGTCACATTCTGAGGTTCTGAGAAAGACATGAATTTGGAGGGGACACTGCTCAACCCAATACAGGAGGCTTCTCAAATGAGTAGCAAATGGCTTCTGTCTTCAGGAAGATGTAGCACCTACTGTAGTTGGGAAAACTGTAGTGCAAAGCAGTGTGTTCAGTTGGTGATGGACACAGAATACCATGGACACATCGAGGGGTGAGTGATTGGTTGTGACTCCAGGGTAGTCATGAAAGGCTTTAGGGTAGAGGTAGTGGCGGACCTGAAGGATAACAGTGTACTAGCTGGTAGAGAGGGGAGGCTGGGCCTTCTGTGTTGAGGGTCTCGTATGAGCAGGCACAGAGGTGCAAGTGTGCATCCCCTGTGCGAGATGCTCCAGACATCTGGAGTGTATGGCTGGAGGACAGCAGGACTGTGGGTCATGGTTGCCTGTGTTGAGTGGCCATTGGGAGGCGATGGAAAGGGGAAGAGGGATGAAGTGCAGGTGAAACAGAAGAAGAAAGGTAATGGAGGCCCAGTGACTCCTGTTCATGAATGATAGCTAGAATGGGGTCTTAGAGATGTTGTGGTTAAAGGGGAGTTCGAGGAGAAGCTGAATGGAGCTCCTGGAAGGCATCACTGGACTCAGAGGGCTGGACGGGATGACGTCTGCACTCCCTCTCAGCAGTCACGCTCTATGACCATTAGGTGGAAGTGTCTCTCACTAATATTTTGCCTCTTTCCCTGGTTATGACCCTCTTGCTTCCTCTCTTTTTCTTCCTATCAAGACTCTTTCCCATGCCAGGCACTGGTGCCACAACAGTGAACAAGAAAACAAGGACAGCATCATTTTAATCTCCTCCCTGTGGCATTAGCACAGGAGTATGTAGTAGGTTTTCTTTAAATGTTGCTTTGAATTAAATATGAGTGAGGAAAAAGGACAAGGCAGTTTTGCCCTGGGTAATAAGTTCTGCTTCAGAGTAGAACTGCTTTGAAAGATGATCTCAGGAACCTCCTTATGAGCAGGTGGAGAGTAGGTGGTTGCTTACATGTGTTTGATTTCTGAGTCATCAGAAAGGCTCCTTTGCCTCCCAAAATATCTGCTTCACCCAGGCTGTGGGTACTTTTAATTCCACTATTGGAGGTTGTTTTCTCTGTTGAAATGCAGATATCCTCTGGAGAGAGGATATCCATTTACCCTTATCAGTCTTTTGTACCTTAATATGGGGGGGGGGGTTCTTAGCATTTCCTGCATGGCAGGTTTTTAAGAAAAACATATGGAGGGAAAAGGGGACACAGGAGAGGAGTACTGGACATGCCAAGTCCATACTGGACTTCATCAGAGTGAGCAGTTTGGATAAGCTGACCCTGGGGATGTAGTCCATTGGCCTCTAAGAATACACTATTATTTATTTGCTTGTGTATGTTGGACAAGAAGTGATTCTTTCTTTTTTTTTTTTTTTAAGATTTTTTAATTTATTTATTTGGAAGACAGAGATCACAACTAGGCAGAGAGGCAGTCAGGGGGAGGGGGAAGCAGGCTCTTTGCCGAGCAGAGAGCCCGATGTGGGGCTCAATCCCAGGACCCCGAGATCATGACCCAAGCCAAAGGCAGAGGCCTAACCCAAAGAGCCACCCAGGCACCCCAAGAAGTGATTATTTCTGTTCTAAGTTTTATGGCTACAAAACTGTTGTTTATTTGTTTTATTTTTTAAAAAGTGCAATAAATCCCACCTCCCCCACCCTCACCTTAACAAAAATAATTTGTGTGGCAGCCTGATCTGTGGTCTTTTTTTAAAAATTATGTTCAGTTAGCCACTGTAGAGTACATAATTAGTTTTTGATGTGGTGTTCAGTGATTCATTAGTTAAGTATAACACCCAGTGCTCATCACAGCAGGTGCCCTCCTCAATAGCTATGACCCTGTTACCTCCTCCTCCCACACTCCTCTCCTCTGAAACCCCCACATTGTTTCTTGGGGTCCGTTGCCTCTCGTGATTCATCTCCCTCTCTGATTTTCTCCCCATTTGGATTTCCCTGCCTTCCCCTGTTGTTCTGCCTGCTATTGTTTATATTCCATGTATGAGTGAAACCATATAATTGTCTTTCTCTGCTTGACTTCCTTCACTTAACATAATCCCCTCCAGTTCCATCCATGTCGATGCAAATGGTGGGTATTCATCCTTTCCGACAGCTGAGTAATATTCCATTGTGTACATCAACCACATTTTCTTTATCCATTCATGACCTGTTGAAGGGCATCTCGGCTCTTTCCACAGTTTGGCGATTTTGGACATCACTGCTATGAAGGTGGCCCTTCTTTTCACTACATCTGTATCTTTGGGGTAAATACCTAGTAGTGCAGTTGCTGGGTCGTAGGGTAGCTCTATTCTTAACATCTTGAGGAACCTCCATATTGTTTTCCAGAATGGCTGCACCAACTTGCATTCCCACGAACAGTGTAAGAGGGTTCTCGTTTCTCCATATCCTCTCCAACATTTGTTGTTTCCTGCCTTGTTAATTTTTACCATTCTAACCAGTGTAAGGTGGTATCTTCTTGGGGTTTTGATTTGTATTTCCGTGATGGCTAGTGATGATGAGCATTTTTTTATGTGTCTGTTAGCCGTTTATATGATCTGTAGTCTTTACTGAAAAGGCTATGCTACATATGGTCTGTGTGTTTGCATGTCAGGGAAGGCTAATAATGGCTACTCCACCAAATATTCCCTGAATTTTCAGTGGCTTATTTCAGAGGTTTTAGTGTTCATTCATATCATAATATGATTCACATTGATTGGTGGGGACAGGGTATTCCATCCACATAATCTTTCAGGGACCCAGGCTTCTTCCATGCTCTATGTCCCCGTCTTTAATACTTGGCTTCAGGATCTCACTAGACTCATCTGGAAGGCATGCCAAGGGGAAGAGAAAGCACATTCACTTTTAACTGCCTTGGCTTAGAAATGACACACATTTCGCCTCATAGCCATTGCTGAGAAGGGTCTCAGAGACCCACCCAGATGGGAAGAGGCTGGGAGATGTAGTTTAGCTGGGTACCCAGGAAGAGGAAGCAGCCTTGGTGAGTCTCTGGCACAGGCTTGTTAGAAAGCATGTACACATTTTCCTTCTGTCTGTAACATAACTGACCCTTGGGGGTTCTTATTAAGGGAATGGGGGACAAGAGACATGGGCAGTGACCTGGAAGCTCTCCAGTGTTTAGAATAGTGTAAAGTGATTGATTCTAGTTGGTGAATGGCATCATCCTGCCGTTGGATTATTGCTGGGTGTGAGGGAGACCGAAGTTATGGTGCCAAGAAGTATTTCTGTTTTTGTGCTTGTTTGTTTGCTTGCTAATTGATGAAAGAACAACTAATGGAAATCTCCCTTTCCTACACCTTGGAATCACTTTGGAATAGGAATTTTGTGATTCTGAATGCACTGACTTCTGTGATGTTAGCATTTCCTCTAGTCCACTTCCCTCATTATCTAGATGAGACAGGCAATCGAATTGCCCAAACTTATATAGTAAGTTAGTGGTTTACTTGGATCTCAAACCCTGTTTCCTAGATTTCTACTCTGATGTTCTTTTCTGTACCAGTATTGCCCCGGGAGGGTCTGCAGGATGGCCGGAGGCTTGACCAGCTGAAATCAGAAGCTTCCTTCTAGCTCTGAGATTCCTTGACTGATTATGTTTAATATATGGTGTCTGATTGTATAATCCCTGACTTCACAGGAGTGATGTAGCTTCAAAGAATTTACAACTTTCCTGAGAAAACAAAATCTTAGTTCTTTATTTTCTCAGCTGTTTCTTTAGTTCATTTTTATCTTTTTTTAAAAAAGCTGTTTGTTTTTAAATATATGTATTTTTCTAACTATAAAAGTAATAATTTCAATTATAGAAATTAAATAAATCTATTCAAATGTAACAAAAATATATACAAATATAACCAAAAAATTTCCTGGAATTCTGTAACTTGACAATGCAGTGGTAACCACTATCAGTGTTTTACATTTCTCTCCATGTGCTTCCTAGCCATTCTTTGAACACATAATACTTGCATATTATGTATAGTATAATTAGAATGAAATATTATACAATATGAAATAAATACCATACAACTCTTAAAATATTTCATATTACTTAGTATGAAATATTACATAACCCTTAAAATTGTTTTAAAATAGTAACAATATGAAAAATGCTCACATATATTTGTATTCTTATCACAATAATTAGAATAAATTAGAAATAAAGTTCTAATTTTGTCTTTTTTGTTTTGTTATCTGCCTTTTAATGGAAGTAGAAAAAAGCAAATAGAAATCTCCCTTTCATATATCTTGGAATAAAATTCTAATTGTATTGTAATAACTACACAAATGTGTATGAGCATTTCTCAATATTGTGACTTATTTTAAAATATTTTTTTAAAGGCTTGCATACCTTGCATCTTGTGGAAATACGCTATGCTGAAGCAAACAGCCCAGGTGGGGAGGAGGCAAGGAGTAGTAGTATTTTTGGTTCTTGGCCCTAATGCTCCGCTCCTCTTCTCCCAGGGCATCAGCAGCTTGTTTAGCTCACTGAAGGTCGTTCGGCTGCTTCGTCTGGGGCGAGTGGCCCGTAAGCTGGACCACTACATTGAGTATGGAGCTGCTGTGCTGGTCTTGCTGGTGTGTGTGTTTGGGCTAGCTGCTCACTGGATGGCCTGCATTTGGTACAGCATCGGGGACTACGAGATTTTTGATGAAGACACCAAGACCATCCGTAACAATAGCTGGCTCTACCAACTGGCGATGGACATTGGCACCCCTTACCAGTTTAACGGGTCTGGCTCAGGGAAGTGGGAAGGTGGTCCCAGCAAGAATTCTGTCTACATCTCCTCGTTGTATTTCACTATGACCAGTCTTACCAGCGTGGGCTTTGGCAACATTGCCCCATCCACAGACATCGAGAAGATCTTTGCAGTGGCCATCATGATGATTGGCTGTAAGTATGACAGTTGCTGGGGCTGGGTGGGGGATGGGCAGGAGGCATACTGTTTGGAGGTCTCTTCCATTGGCTGGAAATAGGGTCATGACTCCAGTGCTAGCAGGATGAGGATCAGGATCAATGTAATAATTTAAAACAAGAAACACTTTTTTTTTTATAAGATGAGTTTATGGTTTTCCTGATAAAGCATTGCTGCAAGGTGTTTACTGCAAAGAAATTTAGAAAATACAAAAGAGCATGAAGTGTAAAATCGAGACCAACTATAATTCTGCCTATCAGAGATGACTATTATTACCTTGGGCCTCTCCCTTACAGATTACTTTCCACATAGACACAGGTTTTTATAAAGTTAGAATAAGATCATGTTATATATACAACTTGGTAACCTGCTTGCTCATAGAACAGTGAACTGTGAGTCTTTCTGTGTCAAATTGAACATAGCTCTAGACCTCCACAGCCCCATAGGGTACCAGGAAAAGCATGTATGAAAAAAATGTGAGCTCTCTCATTAATTATCTTTTATACTGATTACATGATGAAAAAACAATATCTTTATATAATGGGTTAAGTAAGATATTATAATTAATTTCATGTTTCTTTTTTATTTTTATATGTGGCTCCTAGGAATATTTTTATTGCATTTTCTATTTTTCCTGCATTTTAAAAAATTTAATTTAATTTAATTTTTTGGTGTGTGTTCCAAAATTCATTCTTTATACACCACACCCAGTGCTCCATGCAATATGTGCCCTCCTTAATACCCACCACCAGGCTCACCCAACCCCCCACCCTCCTCCTCTCCAAAACCCTCAGTTCATTTCTCAGAGTCCACAGTCTCTCATGGTTTGTCTCCCCCATTTTTGATGTCTACTTGATGATTAAGAAATTTCCCAAATCCAAAAAACAAACCCCCGCCCCCAAAACCCACACAGGATGAAAAGGCTCCTGTTCAGTTGAGAAGTAATGGGTTATTGGATTAACTTAACTGGACTGAAAAACAAAAACAACCTTAGTTCTTGAGGAAGGTGCTTAAATCTGTCACTTACCCATGGACCATTGTGTAGCTGTTGCTAATGGTGGGTCTGGGAACAGCCTTGGCCTAGAAACCATTGAGAAATCTTCACTGGAGGGAATCCTTGGGAGAAGTAGACCTTACTGGGCTGAGGAAAGTATATGCATTTGAATGGCCCGGACTCACTTTGAACCTGCCAAGTGCACCCTGTTGGTACTTCAACAACAAATGGCAACATGGGCGAGGACAGTCCTCCCATGAAGCCTCAAGTGTGGACAGGAGTCTGGTTACACACAATGAAGCTGGGCTCTGGTTATAGCAACCAGAGACTGTTCTGTTCCTTGTGTTCCCTCAGAGTGGAGTTGATATCAATTGTTAAATTAACCAGGGAATTCCAAGATCAGGAAACCTAAGGTGTCAGTTTGCCTTACTTTGTCCAACCTCCCAGGGATCCAGCATCCCCCTCTGCAAATGGGCTTTATGACCCCCCAGTTGTCCCACTGGCTGCTTGCCTCCTCCTTTTCTGTAACCAGCTCATCGTGTCTGATATGGGTCTTCATGCGAGCCCTCTCTGCAAGGCACAGAGCTTGGCTCTGAGTAGTCACTGCATGTGTCTAGGTGTAATTAATTTGTGGGAAGTGTGTGCTGATGGAGCTTTGGGATTTACTTCTGACTTTCAAATGGGTCTTAATAGAGATGATTGCCTGTCCATGGGAAGCAGCGTTAAGTATCTGTGGGTGGCTAATTGCTTTAGCTTAATTAGAACTTGAGGTGCTTTCTCATGTAGTGTAGAAGGATTTAAGACCTTTGCTCTTCTAGGACAATTTCAGCCTTAACAGCACTAGTTTTCTAGGTAGTGCTTACAGCATTTTTGTGAGCCATGGGGCATGAGATAAGCAGCCATATGTGCTGTGCTCTGGGCCCAATTTCTGTCTCTAAGAAGGGGAGAGGAGACATTTTGTTAATCGAAATACTTCATTAAATGCATTGCAGGAAATTTGCTGCAAGTGGTCAGTTAGGAAGCGGGCCCCATGTCATGGGGTCTTCAAGGCTTTCAGATACGAGGTAAATTATTTGCAACTTTTTACTTGGAAGAAAAGAAAAGAATGGCTTTGGGTGGCAAATAATAAAGATAAGTGCAGGTGGCTGGGTGGCTCAGTCGGTTGAGTGTCTAACTCTTGATTTTGGCTCAATTCGTGACTGCAGGGTCTTGGGATCGAGCCCCACGTCAGTGGGGTCTGCTTGTCCTTCTCCCCCTTCCTCATCCCCACTCACGTGTGCGAGTGCACATGCACTTACTCTCTCTCGCTCTCAAATAAATAAATACAATCTTAAAAAAAAAAAAAAGATAAGTTTGTTTTTCCAAATCCATTCTTCTACGGAGAGCATGACTTCCTGGGTATAATCTCCAAGGAAAACCTCAAATGATTATTATCACCTTTTTTATCTACCTTCTCAGATCTTTATGATATTTCCATTTCTTTTTTAAAAAAGTGTAATAGTACACAGGCAGTCATCTCTGCATTATGCAACCAAGTGTGATGTTTAGGTAGGCAAGCCTGCTTCACTGTAACCCCATTTCCCAAACACTCATTATGTGCCAGGTTCTGTGACGAGTGCTCCATACATGGATTCTGCTGCTCAGAACCACTCTGTGCTTAGAGATTATTATCACCGGCTTGTAAGGAAATGGACCCAGTAAAGGTAACTTCCTTCCCAAGAACATAGGGCTGGTAAGCAGGAGAGACAGGCTTTGGACCCAGGACCCTCTGAATTAGAAGCCAGGTCTTCCTGTGGAGCCCACGTGTGGTCGTATGGTCTGAGAACACAGACGGCCAGCCTGAGGCCCTGACTCACCGCCACCCTGAAAATTCTCTCTGTCCATTTTCACAAGCCAACATTTCCTGCAGTAGAAAGTCTTGTATGCTTGTTGTTGTTATTTTAATTTAAGAATAAGATTACGATACAGGCTCAGGGCACCAGGTGCCTTGGAAATCAGCCATTTTTCATCAATCTGTCACTTAACAGTTACAGCTGTTCCACTTTCCATGTGACATGTCTGACAAACGGTTGTGCTAACAACAAAGTTATTGCGCTCCGTGTAATGTGATGGCAATTATCCTCATAAACACACATTCTAAGCAACCTTTGTTCAGGACAACTGCTGTTGTCATACTGGGCTTATGGAGCTCTCTGCTATCCTGCGTTGCTTGTGTGTGCACATGTGCACAGATGTACCCTTACTGTGTGCTCACGGGGGTGGGCTGATGCCAGAACTGGGGTCTGGGGGAGTGGGGGGCATGGACCACAGCCTGCCTTTGTGCCAAGGGGTCATGCTGCTCCCTGGCCAGTCACCCTAGCAGTCAGGCCCCAGGAATCCTCAAGGAGTACAGAGAGAACAAAAGCCAAGTGGGCTTTCTGAAGTAATGGTATTTTGTGAATTTTCCTTCTTGGCATTGAGGCTTACATGTGTTGATAATAGTATTTCTTTGGGGGCAGCTGGGTGGCTCAGCCATTAAGGGTCTGCCTTCGGCTCAGGTCATGATCTAAGGGTCCTGGGATCAAGCCCCGCATCGGGCTCCCTGCTTGGCGGGAAGCCTACTTCTCCCTCTCCCACTCCCCCTGCTTGTGTTCCTGCTCTCGCTATCTCTCTCTGTCAAACAAATAAATAAAATCTTTTAAAAATACAGTATTTCTTAGAAATTGAAGAACACACAAAAAGATGGAAGACAATTCCATGCTCTTGGATCGGAAGAATAAATTAAACATTGTTAAAATGTCTATACTGCCTAGAGCAATCTATACTTTTAATGCCATTCCGATCAAAATTCCACTGGTATTTTTCAAAGAGCTGGAGTAAATAATCCTAAAATTTGTATGGAATCAGAAGGATCCCGAATTGCTAAGGAAATGTTGAAAACCAAAAATAAAACTGGTGGCATCACGTTACCTGATTTCAAGCTTTACTACAAAGCGGTGATCACCAAGACAGCGTGGTACTGGCATATAAACAGACACATAGACCAGTGGAACAGACTAGAGAGCCCAGATATGGACCCTCAACTCTATGGTCAAATAATCTTCGACAAAGCAGGAAAAAATATACAGCAGAAAAAAGTCTCTTCAATAAATGGTGCTGGGAATACTGGACAGCTATATGTAGAAGAATGAAACTCGACCATTCTCTTACACCGTACACAAAGATAAACTCAAAATGGATAAAAGACCTCAACCTGAGACAGGAATCCATCAGAATCCTAGAGGAGAACATAGGCAGTAACCTCTTCGATATCAGCCACAGCAACTTCTTTCAAGATATGTCTCCAAAGGCAAAGGAAACAAAAGCGAAAATGAACTTTTGGGACTTCATCAAGATCAAAAGCTTCTGCACAGCAAAGGAAAGAGGCAACAAAACAAAGAGGCAACCCACGGAATGGGAGAAGATATTCGCAAATGACAGTACAGACAAAAGGTTGATATCCAGGATCTATAAAGAACTCCTGAAACTCAACACGCACAAAACAGACAATCATATCAAAAAATGGGCAGAAGATATGAACAGACACTTCTCCGATGAAGACATACAAATGGCTATCAGACACATGAAAAAATGTTCATCATCACTAGCCATCAGGGAGATTCAAATTAAAACCACATTGAGATACCACCTTACACCAGTTAGAATGGCCAAAATTAGCAAGACAGGAAACAATGTGTGTTGGAGAGGATGTGGAGAGAAGGGAACCCTCTTACACTGTTGGTGGGAATGCAAGTTGGTGCAGCCACTTTGGAGAACAGTGTGCAGATTCCTCAAGAAATTAAAAATAGAGCTTCCCTATGACCCTGCCATTGCACCACTGGGTATTTACCCCAAAGATACAGATGTAGTGAAAAGAAGGGCCGTCTGTACCCCCAATGTTTATAGCAACAATGGCCACGGTCGCAAACTGTGGAAAGAACCAAGATGCCCTTCAACGGACGAATGGATAAGGAAGATGTGATCAATATACACTATGGAGTATTATGCCTCCATCAGAAAGGATGAATACCCAACTTTTGTAGCAACATGGACGGGACTGGAAGACATTATGCTGAGTGAAATAAGTCAAGCAGAGAGAGTCAATTATCATATGGTTTCACTTATTTGTGGAGCATAACAAATACCATGGAGGACATGGGGAGATGGAGAGGAGAAGGGAGTTGAGGGAAATTGGAAGGGGAGGTGAACCATGAGAGACTATGGACTCTGAAAAACAACCTGAGGGTTTTGAAGGGGTGGAGGGTGGGAGGTTGGGGGAACCAGATGGTGGGTATTAGGGAGGGCACGTATTGCATGGAGCACTGGGTGTGGTGCAAAAACAATGAATACTGTTAGCTGAAAAGAAATTTTAAAAAAATAGTATTTCTTGGCTATTCTACAGCAGTGTATTAAATAATATAGATTATCCAGACATCTTCTGTTGATTCTCATCTCTGCTCTCTGGCACCAAATATCTCCTTATAACTTGGCTAGTTCCCCAGAGAATGCAGGAACACTATTCTCAAGCTTGCTCACCTTTCTCAGTTCTGGTAAAAAGTTGCAGGAGCACCTGGGAGGCTCAGTCCATGAAGCATCTGACTCTTGGTTTCAGCTCTGGTCAGGATCTCAGGGTCCTGAGATTGAGCCCCACATCAGGTCCCGGTCTTGGGGTGATGAGATGGAGCCCTGTGTTGGGCTCTATGCTCAGTGGGAAGTCTGCTTGAGATTCTCTCTCTCCTCCCCCCTGCTCTTTCTCTCTTTCAAATAGATAAAAATCTTTAAAAAAGAGAAAGTTGCAATAGGAAGAGGCTCAAACTATTGGCTAAAATGAGTTTTTATGATTTGCTATGGATATAGGTGACCTATGATGTCCCATTTCTAGTCTGGCATCTTGACCCAGGCCGGGGCGAGCCAGCCCCCACCCTGGTCTCCCTGCCTTCTTCAGGTGGGTCTTTGGTCTCCTGCAAGGGCTTGCCCTGAGGTGAGGTGAATGGACTCCTTACATCTTTTGCATGTCTCCTGTGTGCTGACGGTTCTGAAAGGATCACAAGGCCGTCCTAGCCCTCTGGGTGACACCTGGGAGACGACGTCCTCCATTCAGCAGCACCTACTGAGTGCCTGCCCAGCAGACCCCCAGCTGTGTGCCAAGGACACATGCACTGTAGGTGGCACTTTCAGGGATTGTGAGGTCTGAAGAAGATGGAGGCAGTGGGAGGAACAGAGACAGGTCCCATCACCCAGCAGCTGGTGACTGAGGCCTGGAGATGGAGCTGCCACTGTGGGCCAGACCTTGCCCAGGCCTCTGAGGGATCCCTCAAAGGAGGAAGGATTGTCTGTAGGAAAGAGTCTTTTTATCTGGAATGTCTCAGACTAGGGACACGACCCTGTCTTGGGGAGCTCTCCAAAGAGAATTTGATGGTGAGAAGACAGTTTCCATTTTCCTAATATGGGTTTTTGCACTTTTCTGATTCTTTCCTCATAATGTCATTGCTGTCATCCTGTCATTATAATTAAGCCACATTCATTTCCTTTCCCTCTGATAATGGCAGGGGGTCTAGACATTGTACTTCTACCCTACACACTCTCCACCCCTCCACCCTTCCTTCCCCCTCCCCCCCCACCCCTGCCCCGAAAATCAGTCTCCTACCTCAGCACTGCACACCTGTCTCTTTGGATTCATTTCTCCCTTGCCAATTCCCCCCACCTCAGCTCCTCAAAACCACAGCAGAATGTCAGTGCTGAAGGGACCCTGGAAGTCTCCATTTGCCCCACAGCAGCCCTCCTTCTAGTTCTTCTGCTGAGCCAGCTCTCCTCCTGGTCACTGTTTCGGTCAAGCTCCCCCTGAGCCCAGGAGATACCTGAGAGTAACTGGGCTCACCACTGGTGGCTTCTGTATATCACCTTCTCTCCTGGGGAAGGGACACTGGTGACCTGCACACCAGGACATTTGACCCCACTGCTTCACCCACATGCAGTAGGCTTCGTGGCTTCCTTTCAGCTGAAAGTTTTATTTGCAAGCAAATAGGGGCTTTCCCTGCCTCCTTTGTGATCTTTCTCAAACATTTCTTCTTTCTTTCCATTTCACCTTTTTTGAATATACTTTTTTGCATTCTATACCAATATTGTGGTTTTTCAAAAATGAGATGGCACACATCTCCCTGGAGGCTGTAAATATACTCTTGGGAGACTTCAAACACATAGTAGACTCTCAGTAAATATTTATGGATTTGTTGATTCTGAGCAGTCGAGGAGACTCCAGAGTTTTGGAAGTAGTCTTTAGTCCCATTGGCAAACTTTATGAGTTAGGATATGGGTTCTGCTGCTGGACAGAGACAGAGAATAATAGTAGCATCAACAAGGGATATGTTTCCTACAAGGTTGGGGGTAGTCTGGAGGCTTAGCTGTCATGGGAGACTCAGATGACTCTGGTGTCTTCAGCACGTGACTTCCATATCAGGATCCCATATGGCTGTTCCTGCTTCAGCCCTATTTTCGTTTTCTGGAAAGTAGAAAGAACGGGAAGGGAAAGACTAGGAAGTTGTACCATATTATCTGTTTCATATCTCATTGGCTGGAACTTGATAAGCTGGACACACCTAGCTGCAAAGGAGGTTGGGAAATGTAGTCTTTATTCTGGGTAGTCATGGGCTCAGGTGGAAGACTAACATAGACAAGGAGACCAGCTGTTGGAGAGCAAAGCAGTCTGTGCCTCAGCTTTCCTCCATCTCCTCGTCTCCCTTCTGTTGATACCAGTAAACGTTATAGACATTCCCTGTTGGAACTTCATCCCTGAACTGCTGGTTGAAAGACTTTGGTTCAAGTCCTGGGTCAGCTCTGTGCTTTGGGTTATACCCTTGAATTCCTGCAGGTTAAGGGTAAGAGGCTCTCCTTGCATCTCACTTAGTCTTGTGAGAACTAAATGAGATCATGATGTAGCATAGCTCTTTGAAAGAGCTGAAAATTTTACATTCACATGTTGTGATTTTGTTGTTGTTAGTCACAGTGATTATTTCTTGTTCTTCTCAGTGAATTTTTTCCTTTCCTGTTCTTAGGGGAAAAAAAAATCATTCCCTCCTTCTCAGGAGCTGTTTAGTTTTGTCTTTGGTTTATGTTTATGTAGGAAATAGGGCACTGTCCAGAATGCTATGGGAGAAGGAGCCAGTCTTTTCTCATTTTTTTCTTAAGAGGTTTTTTCTTAGCTGGTAAATCTGGTTATTTTTTTCCTTTAGAAACTGATTTAAAAAAAAAAATCTGCTTGCCACTGTGCACTTCACATGGGTATCCCCATCCCTGACACAGCCTCTAGCTACTTTCTGTCTTCTCCATCCCTGTCTGCCCCCCACCTCCAGAAGACTCTCTCTGGATACTCCCTCCCAGTTTTCAACCCATAGCTATCTTCACACTCCCTAAGGCTAGTGGACTCTGCTTGGGGTTTATTCACTTGCACTTAGACTTCACACTGCTCTTTAAATATTCTTGTGACTTCCTAGTTATCTTTCTTGTCTTGTGTATATTTTGTTACTTCCTCTGAAACTCTCAGCTTCTGGAAGGCAGGGCCTGTGTGTCTCCCTTGCCTTCCTCTTTTCCTTTGGGCCTGGGTGTGTGCTTTGACCATGGGAAAGAACATGAGCTTTAGAGCTGGGCTGTTCTGGTTTTCAAACCCACCTTTACTCCTGATTAGTGCTTTCTCCTTTGGGAGGTTACTCAGCTGACAAGGGAGGCTCCAGGCCCTTCGGGGCCAAGTTTGGAGATGGGAAAGTGAAATGCCCTGTCTTTAGCAAAGTACTTCTCACATGAGTTGTTCAAACAGTGGCAGTTCTCTCCCTGGCCCCTGCCTTGGTCCCTCTCTTCCTACACATCTCTTGGGCTCACTAAGCAGTGATATTTCTCAACCATTTATTGGTCCTTCAGGTGTGCTCTACTTTGAGAGAATTGGAACTTGCCTAGAGGATCAGGTGCGTTGCACTGTTTAAGTGCAGGTCACCAAAATACATGTATATGGATGTAAGTTTCTTTTGCTATAAAGTTTCTTAAAAAAAAAAATTGTACTGACTTCAGAGCAAGTTAGAGGAAACTCTTTAAAAAAAGAGAAAATGATTTTGTGTGGTTGGAAGGCCTCCCAGGCATCATTGCCCAGACCAGACTGGCAGGATCTTCACTGTACAGGAAATAGTATCATGAGCAATGAAAGTGCCCTCTGGAGGAGGAGAGAAGGGGCTAGAAACACTGGTGCACTGAGCACCCAAAGTGAGCCTGGTATCATGCTGGGAACTGTCTCTTACCCAGTAACATCAAACAAGGCTTCATTATCCTTGTTTTGCAGCTAAGAATACTTAGGTTCAGAGGCATGAAGTAACGAGATCACAGGTTAAGCGGGGGCTGAACTGAGTTTTGAACCCAGTTTTATCTAACAGCAAAGTTTCACTTTGTTTTGTTGGTATTGTTGCTGCTTATTTTGGAATATGGGAGCAGAAAATGTTCTCTTTGGTGTGTGTGGTGTTGGGAGGCAGGGAAAAGAGCTGGGGAGAGAGGGGGCTGTGGAAAGATTGCAGAGAGGAGGTGCTGTCCTTGGAATCCTTCTCTGTTATTTTGAATTTTAATTATAGTGACAAAATATCCGATTACGTGTGTTGTGAGAAGATATTACCCTTGTTCATAGCTGGATTACTGTACATGAGGAGAAGAATTTATAACAAAAGTCTTAGATGCTAGGGAGCTCTTCCAAGGGGAAACCAACTGGATGAAGGGTATTGTTTCAGACCTTAGAGATGCCCACGTCATTTGCGAAATTTCCTCCTTTTTGAAAATACAATTTCCTTCCAAGTGAAAATGGTCATGTGGAGCTGTTGCTATAATTCTTTTTTTTTTTTTTTTTTTTTTTTTTTTTTTAAGAGAAGGAGAGAGAGGGTAGGGGAGCGACAGAGGGAGAAGGAGAGAGAGAATCCCAAGCAGGCTCCACACTCAGCATGGAGCTTGACACGGGGCGCAATCCCACAACCCTGAGATCATGACCTGAGCCTAAATCAAGAGTCAGATGCTTAACCGACTGAGCCACCCAGGCACTCCTGTAATCAAGTCTTTTGCTTCTGTTTTGCTTTTGTGTCTCTCTTGCCTTTGCAACCTTCCATGTTCCACGGGATCGATCTTCCCCATTTTTTAGATAAGGAAGTTGTGGAGTCACTTGCTGTAGGTCCTATAGCCAGTTAGAAGCAGAGCTGAGCTCCAGCCCAGATCAGTGCCCTCTGCTCAGTGTTTTCCCTTCTTCCAAATCAGCATGCTAGCTGCTGGTATCCTAGCCACAGGTCATAGGTTCTGGTGGCGGGGCCCTTGATGGGACATCCTCAAAGCTTGATGAGAAGAAGTGAAGGTGGGGAAAGAATGGGTAAATCTTCCATTTTGCTCAAAGCAAAGGAACTTGATTCATCAAGCTTCACACCTCTTTGTTGCTTTTTATCAAGCCTTTACTGGGGCTCTCAGCAGCTGGGCTTATGACTCCAGACAGCTAGAGCGAAATCACACAGAGGAGAACATCATTTTCCAGAGGAGGAAAGCCCACCAGGGAACTATGAAGTATGGTCCCTGAGAAAACAAGTATCAGAGTCACCTGTCAATTCCCTGGAACCCCAGTCAGTCGGCAGTTTACTGGACGTTCATGTAACAACCAATTTTCAAGCATCTGCCATGTGCCAGATACTGTGTAAGTCCTGTTGATGGAGCAGTGGGTAAGCCTGCTACACGCTGTGCTCTCACATTGCTTGTGGTCTGCTGGGGGAGCTGGGACTTGTTGTGGAGTGAGGTGAGTCTCTGCTAAAGGAAGGGTAGCTTGTTACGGGAATAGGGGCAGGGGCCCTTCACCCAGCCGGGGTCAAGGAGTATAACAAGGCATTCACACCCCATTTATTTGGGCAGAGCCCTGGGAAGACATCATCCATTCCTGAGTTTGCTTATAATCTTGTTTGGAAAATACAAAGTAGGAAAGACTTTCCAGCAGGAAAGACCATGGGAAGCTGGAAAGTAGTGCAGTAGTCCCCCATCCCCACCTCCTCCACCTCGCTGTCTGTGGAAGACACATTCCAAAACTCCTAGTAGATGCCTTCAACTGCAGATTGTACCAAACCCTATGTGTACTATTTTTGCCCATGCAAAACTATGCTAAAGCTTCTTTTCTAAATTAGGCGCAGTAAAGATTGACAACAACTAATAATAAAATAGAACAATTGGGGTGTCTGGGTGGCTCAGTCAGTTAAGCAGCTGCCTTTGGTTCAGGTCATGATCCCAGGGTCCTGGGATGAAGTCTGGCATCAGGCTCCCTGCTCAATGGGCAGTCTCCTTCTTCCTCTCTTTCTCCCCCAGATTGTGCTCTCTCTTTCTCTCTTCCTTGTTCTCTTTCCTCAAATAAACAAATAAAATCTCTTAATAAATTTTTAAAAAATAGAACAATTATAACAATATCTTGTACTAAAAGTTAAGTGAAGGTGGTCTCTCTCTCTCTCAAAATATCTTACTGTGCTGTGCTTACATCACAATTTCTTGTGATGACAGGAGGTGGTGAAATGCCCGTGTAATAAAATGAAGTGAGGGGAATGATGTGACCTAGTATTAGGCTACTACTGTTGACCTTCTGAAACAGAGAAAGGATCCTTAGCTTCCAGGCTGTGACTGACCATGGGTCGCTGGAACCACGGGTCAGGAGGGGTGGGATTGTGGCCACTGTAGATGTTTGGGGAATAGCAATCCGGCCAGTTTCTGTGTCCAGACTTCTGGAAGGACAGTGATCTTTTTTGTAAAGTGGAGATGAGAGTGGCATTAAAGAAGAGAAATTTTACTGGCCGGTGAATAAGAGGTAGGATCTGCAGGGCTTACAGAGATGCTAGGTAAAAACTGTACTAATAGTGAGCTACCCAACATGCACTGTGTATAGAACCCTTCATACATGCACTTCTTGGGCTTTCCTGGCACTCTGTGTCATAGGTGTTTTTATCCCAGATTTACAGGTGAGGAGGCTGGAGCATAGAGCATTTAGTTATATTCCCCTGGCTCAACCTCTTGGGACTGGTGGGGTCAGAATTCAAACCCAGATCTCTGGCCCCCAAGTTCATTGTCCCTCCACCATCTGTGCTTCCTTCCCAGTCATTGGCAGTGGTAAGAAGGGCCCTGAGGACACCAGTGACATAGCTTGGAGCAGAAGGCTACCAAGAAAACAGCCAGCATCCCTTCCTGCCAAACACTCATCCAAGAGGGGCCGAGTGCCTGCTCTGTGCCTCCTGGCCCATCAGCATCTTTGTCTCCCTCCTGCATTGGGCTTGTGCTTAGGGACCACCTCCAGCCAGCTGTTAATGTGCCAAAAGCCTGGGATGGCGACAAATTGCAGTGAGGCTAATTGACTGCATTTCTTGAACACCCAGATCTCAATCTTTCAGTCTACCCTTTAGAAAAATCATTGCCATGCAGACTTTATTTTTTTACTTGGAGGACATCCTCTGTGATTTCTGGATTAAATGGCAGCTAGTTAAGCTAAAGATGCCACAGCCATGATTCTGGCCAGCTTGTTCCCATCCAAGCCTGTCCCCTTTTCCTAGACAGCCCCCTTTTCAATCAACACTCCTCAGAAAGGAGACTAACTCCAAAATGAGGCTGGTTTCTGAGGGCTGTCTCCATTGCTGACGAAACCAGTTAAGCTGCACGTGCAACTGACATTGGATCAGGAGGATGGTTTTAATTTCTAAAGTTATCATACTGTAGACTGTCCATGGGAGCAGGAGAGATAAGCGCGGGCACGAATCCTGGCTCCATTACTTAATAGTCGAGTGAACAAGCTACTTAATTCCCAAGGCTGTGTCTTCATCTGTAGCATACCAATGCAGTGACATCCACAAAAGTGAAAATTCTCCCCTTTCAGAGCCCTCCTTTCTGCCTGGTGCCAAGCCCGGAGCCCCAGATGGCCTGTCGGTTGATGTTGATGCCGTTCTTACAGCGCCCTTGGTCTGCACTGTTGGTTCAGCAGCTTGGCAGGGGACTTGGGTGGGCATTGGCTGGGGTGTAGAGGCTGGAGGAGGTGTGCAAAGGCGGTGACAGAATAGGGCCAGCACAGTGCTCTGCCTACAGAAGAGCTCGATAGGGTTTGCTGGTGGAACTAAATATCAAGAAGACAATTTGTAGTGAGGCTGCCACAGACGAGATGCTGTCAGGGACAGCTCTGCCAGTCGTCACCAGTGACTTTGTAAGACTCAAAAATGTTTCCATTTTCACTCTTCCCCATTGTGGTCCTCGATGTGTATGAGAGCGAGAATAATTTTAGCTCTCATCCGCGAGAGGTCTGGCTCTGAATCATAGCTACATGGTGATAAAAACCCACTGTTGCCACAAGAAAGCTTGGCAGAGAGAGGGGTCTTGGTGCGAAGAGCAAAATGACAGAGCTGAAAAAGAAAATCAAATAGATGAGAAATCACCAGTGAGTTCTGCAGAGCTGTGGGTTACTTGTAGGGCTAACCCTGTTCAGAAGGGCCCCTTTGTTCCTCCCTGGGCATGAGAAGAGGAGTTGGGCTGGGCTGGAACGGGGGTGATGGCAAAGCCAGAGCCGGGGGGAGAACTCTGTCTTCCTGATCGTAACCCCAGATCTGAGGGCCAGGTCTCTCCTTAGAGCTCCCTGGGTTAGGTATGAGGGAAGCAGAACACACCCCTTGGAATAACAAGAGTAAAATCTGAAGGGTCCTTGCAAAGCAGGGCATTAACAGGCATCTTAACAGTTCTGCAGAGACAGTACACAGTAGGGGGACTCTCGGGCTGTGGGACTGCCTGTCCGTTTAGCCTTGCCAAGCAGCAAGCAGGAAGGTGGGGGAAGTGGAAGAAGCCATAGGTTCTCTCCTGGTTGTCATTTTGATTCAATCCCTCCTGGGAACTCAGGTGTTTAATTACACTGAGCTGTGCTCGCACGCCTGCACTGGAGGCCTTGGCTGCCATCCAGTGCCTTGAGTGGAAGGATTTCTTAGCAAGAACCTTTCTGGACATCCAGTGGAACGTGGGATTTGAACTTGCCATCTTTGCTTCTTTCTCTCTCCTCCCACAAATATTCATTAAACCCCTACTGTGTGCCAGCCACTTAGAAATGGTATATGGACAGTTGAATAATCAGCCATTCTTTGTCTGTGATAATTAACTAGATCTCCAATTATGTTATTGGCACTCATAGAATTTTGGAGTTGGGAAGGACCTCAAGATGTCGTCAAGGTCCCGTACTTGTTAGATCTTGACTCCCTTCTCCTGAGGTTTGAACAGCCCATGGAATAAGACCATTCCATTTCCAGATAAGTTCAAGGGTAAGAATTTCCTTTTTATATAAAACTAAAATTCCCTCCCTATGGATTACATCTTCTTTTCTTGCCTTTTTACTCCTGGGCCTTCATGGGACAAATCTAGCTTTTCTTTTGCACAATGATGCTTCAAGTATTTGAAAACCATTATTTCTGCCTAGAGGCTTTACCTCTCCAAGATTAATAAAAAACAGCTTCGTCCGTGTGGTTCTGAGAATTTTTTGGTGGTGATCTCTTTTCTTTTTCCTTTGTCCTTGTATCTCTCACAAGAGACCCAGGACTAAACTCTATTTTCTTTCTGTGGTTTGGTCAGAGCATAACTGAGTAGGACTCTTGCTTCCCTCACTTTGAAATCACATTTATAGATTGGAAGAGCATCAGAATGAGAAGGGTCTTAGAGATCACCTGTCCTAACAACATCATTGTGAAGGTGAACAGATGAGATCTGGAGGGAAGTGGCTCAGCTAGTTCGTGGCAGAGCAAGAAAAAGACTTAAGTCTCCCCAAACCCCAGTCCTTTAAGGTTTGAGTACTTTCCATCACTCCTCACCACATCTCTACATCTCTCTGGATTGCTCTTAATTCAAATTTGTATTTTTGACTACTACATCATACTGTTGATTAAAATTCACTGGCCCCAGCTAGTCTTAACTTATTTTATAGATTCTACTATGAACGATGTTTCTACCATCTTCTTTTCCAGTTGGCTTTTTGGATCCAAGTCTGTGATTTGACATTTCTCCAGATCTGTTTCCCCCATTTCCCTTGGCTGCACCGATCTGGGAATATGGTCATGGAACAAATCACAGTAGTAGGAAGAGAACAATGACTCCTTTTTCTGTTGCTTTAAAGCAAGACCATTAGAACCTAACTTATGGTTTAAGGGGTATTCGTGATCTCATGTTGACTCAGGAGAGGCCATTGATGCTCTCTTCTTCCACCTAGTAGTATCCCCTTTCTTTCCCTGTGCAGTCCTATCACTTACCATTGTGAACCCCGCCATCCTGGGCTATGGACATTTTTCTCTATCAAAGTGCTGATGTTACTCCTGTGTGACCCAGAATGACACAGAGAAGCTCTCTCCTCTATTCCAGTGTGGGCGAAATGCCCTTCTCTTACCAGTGCTAAACCCTGGCATCTGGACAGAACAGGATCACATCGTGCTGCCAGTTACAGAACACTTTGATCTGACTCTTGAGTTTGGACTAGAAGACACGATGTGCTGCTGTACTCTCTCTTTCCTGCTCTCACAGAGTCTCACCTATCCCAGCGCTCATAGACAAAGCTCGTTCTTGGTAAGCATCTTTACATGGAGAAACCATAGTTCCGCCATTGTTTGCTTTTGCAGTTGGCTCTTTGGACTCAACTCCATGACTGCGGGTAGGGTGAGTCTTTCCCCAATGGCTACAACTTGGCCCTGGGAGGGCTATTGTTCTCTAGGTACTTAGAGGTCTTATCTGGGAAGCGGCCATTTGTTTCCTGCACCACTCTCATCTGAACCGCTCATGGGGCCTCATATATAAATAAGTTGCAACTTTTTGCCCCCATATGCATGGAACTAGCTTTGGCCAAGTTACAGTTTTAGATTTATTTTTATGATTTCTTTGATTGTCAGATAACATTCTGTTGGTTGCCTTTTCATTCTTTAGATTTTATTTATTTATTTACTTATTTATTTATACCGAGTGGGAGGAGGGGCAGAGAGAGAGGGAGAGAGAAATCTCAAGCAGACTTTGCACTGAGCACGGTGCCCAACACGGGGCTTGATCTCACCACCCTGAGATCATGACTTGAGCCAAAATCAAGAGTTGGGTGCTTCCCTGCAGGCACTCTGCCTATTCATTTTCTTGATGGTGTCCTTTGCACAAAGTTTTTAATTTTGATGAAGTCCCAATTACCTGGGGTTTTTTGTTGTGGCTTGTGTTTTTGCTGTGTTAAAGGATGGCACTCTTTAATCTGCCCTCTTGGCTATTACCTCCCTTGCCAAAAGTTATCCATGAATTTGATCAACACATTTTCCATCTGAGGTGTTCTTCTGGCTTTTTCATCATTTGTTCATGGTCCATTGTGTAAAAGCAATATATGTTCTAGAAACCCTCCCTTTCTCCCACTACTTCAGAACCTTGCAGGGGACTTCGTAATCTATGAGGGAAGGGATCAGAGTGAATACAAGGAAGGTATGGAATTAAGAGCAAGGTATGTAGCTCATAAATCCATAGATTTATTATAGACAGGAAATACTAGTTTGTGAATTTCACTGGGTTTGTCTTCTTTGTAGTGAAGGGAGTCATTGGAGACGGTTATGAAAATCTCTTAATTTTTCTGGGATACTGCTAAGAGCTGGAGCCAAGACCATCGTTGTGGGGAGTGACAATCAGCACTGTTCTCCGGTGGGTTTTCCTAGGTGTCACCTGAGTCTGGGAGGAGGCATGTGGTGCCGAAGAGTGGTGCCTGACCTGGCAGCATCTTGTCATCAGGTCCCCCGGCTCCATGACCTCCATGATGCTCTGGCATCCCAAAATGGCTGCTCCTCATCCCATATTAAACCACTGACCTGCTTTTCACAGTCAGCTCAGCCCTAGAGACCAGGCTATTTCTAATACCCAGGCTCTGAAACTGAGCATGAGGCTTGGGGCAGGGAGAACTCTCACATGAGGTCACATGCTGACCTTTGCACCATGAGCCCAGCTGAAAATAGCACCCTGACTTCTATCTTTGGGAGTTCAGACCAAACTGTGCATTTGTCACCCACATTGCCCCTTTCAACCAGCTGCTCCCCTGAGACCCTGAAACTAGCTGAGAGAAGGGAGTATACAAAAGTGTGAGCGAAAGTGTGCAGGTGAGGTCTGACTGGAGGGAAGTAAGAACTTACATCGGAGCAGGCACATTTGAATTAGGGAGAACGAAAATATTAATTCTAGTTCCCTCCATGGCTATGATGCCTTGCAGCAAATGGAGTGTATTGTACACATTATGCCCCTTAATCCTCATAGTAACACAGTTGAGGAAGTGAGGCGCGGAGTGGCTGACTGGTTTTCCTGACATGGCACAGCCACTGAGTGGAAGAGCCAGGATCACACCTAAGTCTTCTGGGGTGTTCCCTTGGCACCCCACAGCTACCCCTTTGAGAACCCCACAGAGAACAAGGCGAGGCTGAGCCAGTTCCACCTTGTTCTTTGTTCACTGCGATGAAAGACATGAGTCTCACACAGAGCTCTTTTGCTCGCAATAGTACATATGGACACTTTATTATTAGTGAAAGTCTCAGTTTTGTGGACTCGGGGCTGCATGTCAGGAACTGAAGGCTGACTGAGTGTGGAAAGGAGCCAGTGTTCTGCTTTGGGGAGGCATCTGCATCGGCCATTCAGACGCTGGTCAGTCTCAGGGAGCAGCCGGTCTCAGGGCTCCCTGTATATAGAAACACATCGGTACCAGGATGTCTTGCTTGGTTTGCTTTGCTTCCTTCCTTCCTTCCTTTCAGAGAGAAAGAGAGGTAGAGAGGGAGTCTTAAGCAGACTTGACATGGGGCTTGAACTCACAACCCTGAGATCACAACCTGAGCTGAAATCAAGATTCGGACACTTCACTGACTGAGACACCCAGGCGCCTCAGATGTCTTGCTTTTCTGTGTTTGGATTAGTCAAGATAACGGTAGTGTTGCCGGCAATATTAAGAGCTAAGATTTATTGAACACTTATCATGGGCCAGGTCCTCTTAACTCATATGGACTCATTTAATCATCACAGCACTGTGAGATGGGACTATTACCATCATTCCCCTTGTACAGATATGAAAACAGAGGCACTGAAAATCAGCCTCAAGTCAGTTAGGAAGTGGAGGAGCTGGGATTCACAGATTCCAACCGCAGATGTTCCCCTAACTCAGTGTGTGTTGAAGACCTACCCGACACCCAGACCTCTGGGGCCCAGGCCACTTACAGGGTGTGGCTCTCTTCCTGCTCTGCTGATTCTTCACCCCTGCTTCTGCCTCTCTTAAGGGCTGAAGGTGTGGGGAGTTGTGAGGCTACAACTTGGGGTGTCCAGCATGGTGGGGTAGCCCCTCTCATGAAAATAGGCTGTAGAGGTATTCTCCTATTCACCTTGCCTTCCCTTAGCTACTAACTGCCTCTGTGACTTTGAGACGTTCTCAAAGCCAAGGTTTACCTTCTGAGCTTGTTTCCTCATCTGCAAAACAGAGATGATGATGTCTACTTGGCAGGGTGGCTGAGAGGACATAGTGTCTGTGAAATCCCTGACACAGCCTGGCATGTAGTAATTTCCAAATAAATAAGCACTGGGGTTCTTAATCATGATGACTCTTTTCCCTTCTCCTTCTCCTTCCTATCCCCACCCCAGACAGAGATGTGGCTATTGCCCAGTGAGCGCTATCTGCGGGTTCTCTGACCCCACCCCCTCTTTCCAAATTGGTTCAGAGGCCCGTGAAGTGGGAGAAAATGACCCACTCTCACCAGTCCAGTTCCAGAGCCTTCTCCTCTTAACTATGAAATGGCAGGCATTGATCTCTTTTTCAAACTCTTGGTCTTTGGGTTAAATTAAAGAATAGTGCACCAATGGAAATTTCTCCATACCTTCTACTGAGTGTGTCAGCCCTCCCTCCCCAACAAGCCTCTGGAGACTGGAGACAGTAGCCCTGGAGGGTGGGATAGGGAGGAGGGAGGCCTGGGAAGAGGAAAGATACTCTCCTTCTGCATTGTATGCAAGCTTCTGTGACATCACCTTCTTGCTAGGCTCACTCAGCAGCTGCTTTCCCCTTTAATCAGGCTGCTTGCAAAGCTGTTATCTCATTATTTAAATATCCTCTAGTCGAATGTTCTCACATTCATAATTTAATGATCTTAATTATGCATATTAGCTGCCTGCTGACATTCCAAGGTACCTGGGAAGCCAGGAGTTGTGCTTGGAAGTGCTTGTTCCTGGTCAGGTACAGAAAGAGATCAGAGAACAAGAGAACTGCTAACAGGCTTGAGCCCTCTGCTGGCTGACTGCCACTCACTGTCTGCAGAGGAGGTGGGGTATCTTGGCTCAGCTGTGCTCCCTCTATGGGGTGGGGATGAGCAGAGAGCAAACATTTGGAGGGGCCAGTTTGGTCTCTGTCCCCAAGGAGCAGTTTTGCATTTCTGTGCCTCTGTGTTTCTCCCCCTGGAGACAGGAAAAAAGTAACCCTCTTTATCCCTCCTGGCTCCCTTCCTGAGAGCAGGTGCATGGGGCATATTTGTGATTTGCTGTGTAACTTTGGGCCAGATCTTTCAGACCAACTTCAGTGAAAACATTAACGGTTGACTTGAGGTCTGTTATTTTAGTATAAAAGGCGAACAGGGCTTCATCTCTTAATTATGGCATTCCATTTTTTCCTAAACTTACATTTAATGCCTACTGTGTGCAAGGCACATCAAAGGTATTTCCAGGTAGCAAATTGAACTTTATTTGTTCTGAGCCTGCCTATCGATAAAAATTGTTGCTCTTTGCTGATGGAATGAAATTCCTACTGTGTCCACCATCCATGCAGAGTGGGGGCTGGCGGTGGTATTTCTGAACGAGCCAAGTAAAGCCAAGTTTTCGGCTTAGCTGGGTTTCCAGAGGCTTGACATCATTCTGTGATGCCATCAGTCCTTCTGAATCTTCCCAGAGAGGTCACTGATTTACTGTCTGTGGTTGGCAAGCATATTTTATTCATTCATTTGAGAAATGATTGAGCAGCTAGATACTGAGAATAAATAAAACAATAAAAACATTGCAAGGAGGAGACAGCAGGGGAACAGACAGTTTTAATGTTCCATGATGGTTGGTAAGGCTGGAGTTCGAAGAGAAGACATGGGCAGAGGTTTCCTAATCCAGTCTGTGGGGTCAAGGAGAAATGGATATTTGCTGTGCCCTGAAGGCTGGTTACAGTTAGCCATGTGAGAAGAATTTTGGGGATGGGGTAGGGAGATGGGAGAGCATGGAGGCAGTCCAGAGAACACGGTGCATTTGGAGAGAATGAAGTGAGTTCACACAGCCGGACCTTAGCGGGAGAGAGAGCCATGAACTAGCAAGCATCAAGGCTCCAGCAGAAAGTAGGGGATAACCTTGTGGGGTCACAGGTGGTAAGAGCTTGCATTTTTGCCGGAGAGCAGGAGGATCTATCCAGAGATTTTCAACAGGGACTTTTCCCATTAGAGAATGGATTGGAGGGGAAGCCTAGAAACAGAAACAACAAATAGGAAATGTTGGTATTATTTTAGTGGAGAAATAATGATGGTTTGAGCTAAGGCGGTGGTAGTGAGGATGGGGAGAGATGGAGGGATTCCAGAAATATTAAGAAAGTTGACGGGCAGCTCTTGGCAATGTCCCTGCCTAGGCTTGGGGACAGAATGTGCCACTACACGGCTTCTTCACCATGGGCTTCCTTCCCAGCCAGGCAGGTAGATAGATGTGGCATTTTAACAATGCCCAAAAGCACCACTTTGAGCCATATGGAGGGTCTGTGGGCGGCTGGGCAGAGCCATTGGGGAACAGACGGGCTGGCCGGCAGTGATGATGAATGAGCACGTCTCCTGGAGCCAAGACTTCCCTCCAAGCTTCCCTCCCACAACTGCTGTGCGCAAGGGCCTGGGGGCACCTGGTGGCAGAGATGCCATGATCGGCAGGAAAATAGCATCTTTGTTTCTTCTCTTTTTCCTGCAGTGTCCTTTGCTTGAGCTCCTCAGGGGCACAAACAAAGAATTGCTCCATCTTTATGGGATGATTTTACTAAAGGAACAATTGGTCAGTTCACCCTCCAGCCGAGCCCCACACGTACATGTCTGCTCTGCCGACGTGGGGCCCAGCCGCTCCTGGCTGAGGGGGTTGCCGGTGGGGGTGAGTGCCCTCTTCCACCCCTCTCCTCTCACTGGTTCATTTGCTCCTTGTTGATGTTTCCTCAGGGTCTGTTCATCACAGTCTTGCCAGACAGACCCTTGCCCCTCACCCCACCTGTCTGGGCCACCCATGTGTGCATCCTGGAAGGTGCTGGACATCCTTAGGGAGGCCAGCCCTTGGTGCTGCCTGAGACAGACTGGCATGTGGAAGACGGAAGCCTTCCCACTGTCCTCCGGAGGCCTGAGGTTCTGAGGTCTAAGTGTTCTGATGTTTGTTCCTCTAAAATCACTACCCATGTTTTTCTCCTTTGGTGCCATCAGACTTCGCTGCACACGATCCAGGATGACCCCGTGTGTGTGTCCTGTCCCCGCTTTGTCTCCTTGCCCACTTCCTCCCCCGGCACGCAGGGCTCCCCTCCTCCAACTTTGTGGGAATAACCACGCTCTTCCCTGTTCCCATCCCCGAGTACTGCCTTCCTTCCCTTCTGGCTCTTTCCTTGCCTTCTCCACTGCTGTCCCTTATTCTCCTCTTCCTAGACCTGAGTCCAGGACTTGGATTCTGCGCTGCAGAAATGTTTTCCAGCCGCTTCACTGGCTTTGGAAGGAGACTGCTGCCCTCCTCGCAGCCAGGCTTTGGACTCTGCCACTTTGCACAGAGTTGCTGGGCCTGCTGTTGCTGGCGCCAAGCTCCAAACCACAGGGCTTGAAGCCTCCCCCTGGGGAAGCCTCTCCCAGTAGCCTTTATGTCCTTGGCTCTGACACAAGCCTGCCAGAAGGGCCTCTTCCCTCTTGTCAGCTGGGAAAGAACCTGCTTCTGGGGAGAGGCCCCTCCCCTCCCAGTCTCCTTTGTGTAACACAGGGGCTGATGTGGATGCATTTTTTTCCTGAAACTCTTCATTGTCCTTGCCCACCTTATCCCACTCCTAATCCTGATGCCCACAGTTGGGAGCTTCCTTGGAGTCCCTAGAAATAGAAGTAGGTCTGCTTTGAAATTGTTTCTTCTCATGTGAGGAGAAGGGGATGGTGGGGTGGGCTTTGGGTGTTGGCCTTCTTCTGAAATTCAGTAGCCATGGTGAATGCTCTCCCAGCACCCCAAGGTCAGGGAACCCCCCGGAGGGAAGGGCTACTTCCATGTATTTATTCGGGCTTTGGGTGTGTCTCTTGGGCTGCTGGGATCTGGCTGCTGTGAGCCAGACAGGAGCAGTGGCGTTTTTGGCCTGACTGGCAACTCACAGGTGGGGGAAGCAGCAGCTCCTGGGGACCTGCTGTGGGTCCTTGGCTCCAGCCGCCCCGAACATTCCTCTCTTTCCCTTCCTCTTTATTTCTTCTTGACAGCTCCTTGTTGGTGTTTGTTTGGGGGTTGGTTCCACACCAAAGCATTGGAGGTCAAATGAGTGCCCTCTGTCCTTGGAGTAAGGGGAGGGAACCCTGGCTCCTAGAGGACTGGCACATCTTCTCTGAGCAGCCCCCCAGCCTCACTGGTGCCATCAGCAGATCAGCAGGGGTGGTAAGGGAAGCCCGAGTCATCGCACTGTGGTGGGCTCCTCTTACTCTTTTTACTTGTATTATAGGGTCATTTCATCTTTACCTAGCAGCATTTGTTCCAAGCCTTTAAAGTATTCCTCAAGTTTTGAAGTTGACACAGAACTGTCTATGTGGACTGTGCTTTTTTCATTTCTTTGCTGATCATACATGCTGGAGTCCTGTGTTCGAGGCACTGGGGATCCTAGAGATGGATCATTCTCAGAGCCTGCCTTCAAGGAGTTCTTAATCTGGTGGTGTAGCAAACAACTCTCAATCAGAGTGCACATGATAAATGCTGCAAAAAGATCTCTGGAGAAAGGGCTAAAGTTGAGAGAATGAGAGCTGACTTCAGGAAGACACACCTTCTAGAGTTGCAGGAGTGGGTCCATGAGAATACTGTGTTCATGCGAATGAGCTCCTCACAAGTCTGTTACTGCTGTTACTGGATAAGCTGAGATTGATTTGTGGACCATGTAGTATTTGATGTGAGTCTGAAAGAAGGCTTTGTGTTTTTGGTTATGGGATGGGTATTACTTGTCTGTCCATCGGACCAGTGTAGATATGCCATGGACCTTAGGCAACCAGAAGAGGAAGCTTCAGAAGTTCTTCCTGCCTACTTGGGAAGACCTAATTCATGGGCTTAGAAGACATTTAAACTAAGCAGATAGCAGATATGGCTGGCTCACAGTCAAGGAATGCCAGCATAAGACAAGTAGATCCAGGATACCTGAGCTGGAACATTACCATGTATGAAGCTATGTGAAAGAGGCAGGAAAAGTTATTTTGAAAATAAACATTAGCCTTCAGAGGTGAGGGGTCCAAAGCCATAGGAGATGTGGTTCTAGCCACCAGACAGCTCATCATTCAGGTTACTATTAGATCTTCCATATAAACACATAAATGAGGTATAAGACACTGTGTGAAATTGTTCTCTACTATCTCAGGGTCAACCGGGTTTGCTCCAGACCCCCAGAGCAGCTCTTCTTCCTGACTTCCTTAACCCTCTTAATAGTGCCACGTTTCTCCCAGCTACCAAGGGTCTGCCCCTGGGCTTTCCCCTCCTTTTCTGCATCATCTCCTCCCTGGAGAGCCTAGAGAGTTGCATCCCCTAGAGCTTGGTGTCCATCCACCACTTTAGGGTCTCATTACCATACCCCAATCCTGGCCCTCTTCACACTTCATTAGGTATATCATAAGAACCTCTTGATTTGACCCCTACTTCTTGCTTTTCCCTCTTAAACCCAACAACCTGCTGCCATGCAGGGATTGGATTGGAGGCTGAGGGTGGAATGGATGCAGAGTCCTGTAAGAAGGGCACTGTTATTGTCCAGGTGAGAGGTGAGGTGGGCTCTGATGATGGCCGTGGAGATGGAGAGAAGTGGGAAGAGCATGGGTAGACTTTGGAGGTGGAACCAACAGGAGCAGGGGGTGGATTGGCTGTGAAAGGATTGAGGGTGGAGGTTGTAAGACTAGTTGATTAGTTGGACTAGTTAGACTAATTGCCTTATCTGGAGCTGGTTTCATAGAAGTGGCCCATGTGAGGGTCCAGTGTTATTTAAGGGTGGATCATGAGTTTGGGTTCAAATAGGTTGGGTTTAATCTATCTGAGAGATGTAGTAGAGAGTTGACTTTGGGACTGGGGCTAAGGAGGGAGGTTTGGCCCAAAGATATATATCTGGGAGCCACTGGCATAGAGCATCCTAGTTAGATCAGGATGGTACCCGAGCAGAATACTACTAGACACATTTTCCCAGCCAAAGGTCTTGGTAATGGTGCATGTGTTTTATTTTTACATAGGTTATGTGAGCCATGTATCACAGGGTACTGAAGCTGGGCCTCTATCTGGCCAGGTTCAGGAGAAGGAGGATGGGAATAGTAAACAAGGGGCCATCTGTGGTTAAACACATCAGTGAGGGAACCCCACTGTTCTTTAACCATCACCTGTGAAGATGACCATGGCCTTCTATTAGTCCCACAGAAAGGCAGTTTGTGTGAGCTGTTCACACCTCCTTCGTGACCTTGGCCCAGTGTTTGCACACCAGAGCTAGGAGTGTGGCTGACTGCATCAAACCCACCTCAATACCACCCACCGGCCTAGTTATTATTCTTGCGTCTGCCCAGAGTCCTGTTCCAGAAATTCTCTGAACAGACCAAACATACCCAAGAGCTTCACACCTCCCACAGACTTCCCTAGCCCACCAGGCCTCACAAAACATATTTGTCCTTTCAAATGAAACAGTAATCTTGGCTTATCTAGATTCAATAGTCCAGAGATGTCTGCAGCTGAAAAATAAAGGAAACAGTGGAACTTTTAAATGCGCGTGTGCTCACACTCACTGTGTGAACAGCCCCAGCCAGCCTCTGGTAGGAGGGCCAGGGGCGGCATGTGCCACAGGGGTGCCTGCCCTGCCTTCTCTTGCCCTCCCCACTTCGCCGTATGTCATGAATGGAGACGGCTCTTGGCAAGCTTAATTCCCATCCAGACGTCACTGTGTTTTTGCACTGCTTTATGTTTGTGTAATTATTTGTTTAAAGTCGGCCCCCTGCTCTCTAAGCTCCTTAAAGGGAAGGAAGGGTCTGTCTTGTTTACTGCTGTCTTCTCGAGGTACCAGACAGCACCTGGCAGACAATTCATGTTCAGGGTTAAAGAATTTTACTCATTTACCCATCAATTACTCATTATATATGCATTAATTTCTACCCCTTTACCCTGAAGTTTCCTCCTTCACAGTGGGTCTGCTCCATTTCCACTATTAGGTCTGTAGGCTTTTTTTTTTTTTTTAAACTGCTTTCTTTTTAAACTATCTTTAACATGTAACGTCTTTGCAATATTGGTTTTATAAGAGCGGGTTAGCCATTAGTAGCCGGGAGGACATGGGCTTGACTTTTGTTCTGCTCATTGAATAGCTGCAGGACCTTGGACAAGTGTCTCAACTTCTCTGTGCCTCACTTTCCTGATCTACAAAATGGGGACAAGTTTCTTACCCTAATATGCTGTTGTGAGGAACCAATGAAATCACAAATATAAACTGCATAATGCACTGTCTGGCCCATCCTTAAGCGATGGTTAAACACAAATACATTTTCAGAGTCCGTCTTTACCATTATTCTTTTAGACCCATGACTGTCAAATTTTGGGTCTCAAGACTCCCTTATCGTCCTAAAAATTACCCAAAATCCCAAAGAGCTTTGTTTGTGTGACTTGTATTTACTAATACTTACTGTTTTAGGAATTAAAATTGAAAAAATTTTTAAATATTTATTAAGTCATTTAAAGATAGGAGTAATGAACCCATTGCATGTTGGCTATAGCTATATTTTCCAGAACAAAACAAAAACATTCGTGTCAGAAGTGATATTATGGGGCACCTGTGTGGCTCAGTTGGTTAAGCACCCCACTCTTGATTTCGGCTCTGGTCATGATCTCAGGGTCATGAGCTGGAGTCCTGTGTTGACTCTGCACTCAGCAGGGCTTGGGCTTGAGATTCTCTCTGTCTCCCTCTGCCCCTCCCCCCATTGGCTCTTGCTCTCAAATAAGCAAATAATCTAAAATAAATAAATTGTAACCTAAGATAAATATTAAATAATGTAAAAATAAAAAGAAGGGCATTGTTTTACATCTTTGCAAATCTCTTTAATCCTGCCTTAGTAGATGACAGCTGGAATGTCATATGTGCCACTGCATTCAGTCCACTACACGATCACAGACCACGTAACCTCTGGAAACTTTACTCACTGGACACTTGTGAGAGATCTAGGGTGGAAAAGGAGAGTAGTGCCTTAGTATTATTATGAGAATAATTCTGAACTTAAGGACCCTCTGGAAGGGTCTCGGGGCTTCTCGGGGGTTCCTGGTCACATTTTGGGAACTGCCGTTCTAGGTATTGGATTCCAAAAATTAGGATCACAGTCAGATATTTGTGGCTAATCTGAGCAAGGAAATCAATGAGACAAAACCTTTGCAAGCTGAGCCCCATAAGGTGCTGTGAGAATTTCAAAGCCTGAGCATCTTCAATTGATTCTTTCCTCCCTCTCTAGCATCCAGGCAGGTGCATAGCTCTCTGGAGAGTCTTCTTTCACTTCTGTTTTCTCCAGTCTCCACTCGAGTCCAAGCTCTAATTACCCACTCCTGTATGGTCAACCCCAGGGTCGTCTCCTGGGTGTGACCATGTGATGCTGGAGTCAGATCTGGCTAAAATTCTAGGTTCATTTACCATGAGGTTGTCCCATCTGTAAAGAAAGCTGGTTGCCAGGACTGTCCTCAGGGAGTCATGTAGTTCTAAATGAAGATTATGATGCTCCACACCGGGCACAGGGCCTGGCTCACAGTGGGGACTCAGTGAGTTCTGCCAGCTCACTCCTGGGGCATCACCAAACCCCCCTCCCCTGCACCCCCAGGGGCCTAAAGCCACTACTGTCTACATTTACCACTCACTTGTAGGTTGTGTTGTTTCTTAACAAGTTTCCTAAGATTGTTAGGCATGGGTAGCTCAGTTGGTTAAGTGGCCAACTCTTGATTTCAGCTCAGGTCATGATCTCAGGGTCATGAGATCGAGCCCCATGTTGGGGTCTGAACTTGGCAGGGAGTCTGCTTGAGATTCTCTTCCTCTGCCCCTCCCTGCTTGCATGATCTCTCTCTCTCTCTCAAATAAATAAATGAAATCTTTAAAAAATAAGATTGTTAAGCACAAGAGGCAAAACCATGCCCATAAATGTTTCTGTACCTTCCATGGGGCTAAGGTCTATAAATATTGGCTTTGTGTAAAAGAAGTAGAGGATGCCCTTGCCAGAAGAATGGCTTGGTGGGAGGACATATTCCATTTGTACGAGGAAATGTTGTCATTCTTAGAAACTGATGTTATCCACAAGTGACAGTCAGCAGGCAGATCAGATCCATGGGCAGGAGATGGCTACTACAAACACATCTGTTTAACAAAGATTGCCAAAGGCTTTGCCAATGGTGGACGTATTTTGGGTGTTTTTATGTATGATGCAATTCACAGAGAGAAATAAACATAGTGGTTTAGAGTTATGTAAAAAGACATTCGTCTAAGCTAGATGTTACTGGAAGAAGCAGCAGAAAAGTTGTCTTGGCCAGTTACCACCTAGTGACTTCCACCAGCCCTTCTAGGGGCTTCCACCATCTTCCCAGCCCTCTCTTCTTAGAGCCTGCAGACTTTTGTCCCCTTCTGGTCTTGGAGCATGAATTCTCTCTCCTTGCTTCCCCTCTTGGCTCCCTCTATAATTTGACCATCTCCCCCCACCCCCCATGCAGAGTACTCAGAATGGCAGGAAACAAAAGCCCAGGAAGAGAAGGTGAAGGCAGGTTTTGCTTCTGCCCTTCTAAGCACACTACCCTCTCCCACTGACCTGCAAAGACAGGTGCACAAAAGGTCTCATATCTCCTTAAAGCAGAGAAGAAGAAACCATAGAAAGACTAATGCAAAATCCAAATATATATCCCAGTAAGTTATTTTGTCTCATTAGGGAATCATAGTTGGGCTTTTGCCTGATTTCCTTCTTCCTAGGACTCTGTGGGAGTCTTGGAATGGAGACTGGGGGCTCATCATCTCATGTCTGGGAGAGAACTGTCAGCTTCCTTGCCCGCCATGCAGGGTCCCACAGAATGTTCCTGATGGGGCCAGTCCTTAATGGGGATCCTGTCTAATCTCCTGTCTCCAGATGAGTTTATAACCAACCCACTCAGAAGGGCTAATTATTTATCCTGATTTTAAAGATTTTTAAAAAAATATTTTTATTTATTTATTTGACAGAGATACACAGAGAGAGGGAACACAAGCAGGGGGAGTTGCAGAGAGAGAGGGAGAAGCAGGCTTCCCGCAAGCAGGGAGCCCAATGCAGGGAGCCTGATGCGGGGTTCGATCCCAGAACCTTGGGATCATGACCTGAGCTTTAACAACTAAGCCACCCAAGGTGCCCCGGTTTTAAAGATTTTTAAACCACACCTCACAGTCTTTTTTGCTTCCCTAGTCTTGTGTCCAGTTTGTTCAGCACCATGTCCTGCTCCAGGGGTGAGATATTCCACTGCTGTTTTCTGGCTGACCTTTCTCAAATGGCCCCTCCCTCACTTGAAGGCCAACCGCTCTCTGTCCTCTGTGCTCAGGTTGCCCTTGAGCCATCTAGCTGTTTGCCAGCCTGCTGCTGGTTTAGGGAGAGCTCATTTCTGATCCTGTTGTGATGCAGTAAAGCCCTAGGACCGTGGAATGCTCCCTTCCGCAGAACACCATTCCATTTAAAGGTGTGGACTGGACACAGGCAAAAGCAAATAAACTTGTTTAGAAATGCTGTGGGGACATTCTGTCAGGGGATCCTATTTGTGTGCTGTGCTGTGTGTTTGCTGGAAAACTCAGAAAAAGAACTCAGAAAAAGATAAAGGATTTTATAATGGTGCAGTTATCCATACCCTCCCCAGCTTGGGCTAATAGGAATAGGAGAACAAAGCCTGACTTCCTTATTCTTCTGTTCCTTTCTTTTCCTCTTTTGTTCCTATTATTTCCTCCCCACTCCTTCCCTGTTCTCTTCATCCCCTTCTACATTCTTTGTGTATCCAGTCGGCATGAATTCTCCTAGAGAAAACTGAACTTCACTGGGATGCTGCACACCAGGAATCCAGAATGGCCCTGCTGCAGGTTGCTAGGCAGCTTCCACATAGCTTTCTGGAAAAGGCCTTCCTGTTTAGCCATATACCTTTCGTTTATATATAATCCAAACTCAGTTCTTTGGAGTTTCTTCAGCTGAGATTAAGGGTCCAGGACCCTGTTCTTCCCTTATTCTGTTTGCTCACTGACTGGACTCCGCTCCTTGGCCAGTCTGTCCACGGTGGGGACAAGAAAAATAAGAGGAGAAAACCTCCAGTCTTTTTTGGGGGTAGTCTTTGAGCTCATGTCTATTGCACCTTCACTCTATGCTGCTTAGAAGTGTTCGAAGGTGGGGATGCCTGGGTGGCTTAGTCAGTTAAGCCTCTGCCTTTGACTCGGGTCATGATCCCAGTGTCCTGGGATCGAGCCCCACATTGGGCTCCCTGCTCTGAGGAGAGCCTACTTCCCCCTCTCCCTCTGCCGCTCTGCCTGCTTATGCTCTCTTGCTCTCTCTGTCAAATAAATAAGTAAAAATCTTTCAAAAAAAAAAAAAGAAGAAGAGTTTGATGGTAGCTTCCCACAGTCTGGTTACCAGCCAGCTTTTCTCTAGGGCGTCTGTTCTTGATGGCAGGGGTGTTGTCAGGCAACGTTATAAAACGACCTATATATCAATGACTCCAACTTCATTGATTACTTGTGATCTAGGGTGGTTGAGGTTAAGATCTTAGAATTAAGGACTAGGAAAACCAGTTCTAGACTTTGTCCTTTAGTCATCCTGGATTTTAGTTCCTGTGTTTACAATGAGGGAACATGGGCCTGTCTTACCTAAGGTGCAGGGACAAAGAGGATTCGTGGAGATTGTTAGTATCCAAGTTCCTTGTAGTAGCTCACATCACATTTGTTTTCACACACCCTCCTCACGGTAAGCAAAACCAATAACGACGGTTGACGTTCTGCATCACCCAGAATCTCTGTGACTGTGTGGTCTTACTGTGAGATTGCTTGTTTAGTGATCTGTCTGTGTTCATCCCAGCCACATGGGGGTTTAGGGTCTGTGCGTGTACCTGCACGTGCCTGCATGTGCTGCGAGTGGCTTGACTGTATTGAAAAAATGAAAGCAGAGAGATGTCTCCTGCTAAGTCAGCACAATGTGAGAACCAAGGACAAAGATGAAACGGGGAGAATGAGGAGGCCCAACCCTTCTTCCTTTTCAATAGTCTTCTCCAAGGAGCCTTTGTGTTCTGTTTGGGGCCTGTCTCTCCTCTGCTACCATCTCTACCCTGTTTTGTGGTCTCAACATGTATCCATTCCATTCCCTGTGCTTAGTGGTCCTGATGTCTTTGTCTCCAGAGCCATGCTGGTAATGGTTGTGTGTAGGGAGATTATTATGAGCCAAGGAGGCTTCCATTGCAAAGCATCTTACCTGCAGATGAAACATGGTACCTTGTCTCTTGTCTACTCTCTCCACATAAGCACCATACCTACTTCTGATGTCTTGTTAGGGATGTTTTTCCAGACTTTTAGTTTTTTAAAGGGATAAAATGGAGGGCCTGCGTGTTCTCTTTCCACCCCAAGATGTTGTAATTATACAGTGGATCCTTGCTGCCAGAACTCCCAATGTGGTCAAAGCAGCGGCAAAAGGCAGCATACGTTTGTGATACTGAAATAACTTTCATCAGTTATTATTACATCTCCACTGTGAGCCAGGCATGTATAAAGGTTTGAAGGTGAATAAAGCACAGACCCTACATTTAAGGAGCTCCGAGTCCAATGGGATGGCTAGACACATAAACCCAGTATTAAAATACTGTGTGATTGATTGGGCTGATGTAGTAACAGATTGGATTTAGCCTCCTGACTCAAAACAAAGCAAAAGAAAACAAAAACAAACCAGACAAAACATATAAAACAATGCTTTTCAAGACACTGGGCATCAAGCAATGAAGGACAGTGTTCTCTGAGATAGGAAATAAAGGAGCTTATTCCTGTGATTGCACTAAATTACTGCTTTAGAAGAATTTCCAAACTGTGAGTCCAGGGAAGAGGAACCCAGGTCTGGGGAGATAAAGCAGAGAGTCTGGGACAGACTAAGGCAGTCAGATTTTACAGAATAGAATAGCAAACAGAAGAGACTGTGCAGAGAGAGAACTCAGGATACTTAGAGAGTCTCCCCTTGAGTTTTCAGTAGACCACTGATCACTGCATGTAAATGAAGGTACTACCCAAGTCTAGGAAAAGAATCACCCAGAAGGATTAAGGAAACAGTGCTTAGTGCTCACATGGGTTGAGAACAGTGCCTATTCCCACCAGGCAGTCTGGATTCATAGGCATTGGGTTGGGCTCTCAGGAGGGTCTTTCCTAGTGAGGAATAATCAACTTTAGACTAACCACTGCTCTGACTTTAGACTAAACAGGTAACAAATCTCAAAAGCAAGACCCCTAAGGGTCACTCTGTTTCCAAGTAACTTAACCATTTCCTAGAACAAAGCTCAAAAATATTTATAGGACTGCAAAAATATCCAACATCTTAAAAGATCAAATTCACGAATACCGACATTCAATAAAATATTACCAGTTACACAAAAAAGGAGGAAAATACAATGCTTGATAAAGGAGAAAAATCAACCTATCAAAACTAATCCAGGGGCACCTGGGTGGTTCAGTGGGTTAGAGCCTCTGTCTTCAACTCAAGTCATGATCCCAGGGTCCTGGGATTGAGCCCTGCATCGGGCTCTCTGCTCAGTGGGGAGCCTGCTTCCCCCTTTCTCTCTCTGCCTACTTGTGATCTCTGTCTGTCAAATAAATAAATAAAATCTTAAAAAAAAAAAAAAAAAAACTAATCCAGGACTAATCCAGATGTTAGAATTAAATCTTAGAAAGAAATGAAATTAGTTATTATAAATGTATTCTGTATGTTCCAAAAGTTAAATGGATACATGGGAGGTTTTTTTTGTTTGTTCATTTTTTTTAATCCAAATCAAGCTTCTGGAGATGAAAAGAATAATATCTAGGGTTAAACAAATGTACTGGTCAGGATTAATGGTAGAAATAGACACCAGACATTGCAGAAGGAAAGGTTGATGGACTTGAAGATGTAACAATAAAAGCTACCCAAAATGAAACTCAGAGAAAGAAAAGAATTTCTAAAAAATGAACAGAGCATCTGTGAACTATGGCACAACTTCAAGGGGTTAACATACCTATAATTGGAGTCCTTGAGAGAGAGGAGGGAGCAGAAACAATATTTGAAGCAGTAATGTCTGAAAAAATTCCAAACTTGATAAAAATTGAATTTACCAATTCAGGAACTCAACGAACCCCAAACACAAAAAACATGCGGGAAAAAAGCCTTACACCAGGGCACATCAAAACCAAACTGTTCATGAACTTTACTAAGGCATAAGAATATCAGATTTCTCACTGGAAACAATGCATGCAGAAGACAATGGAACACCATCTTTAAAGTACTGAAAAAAAGAAGGAAGGAAGAAATCCTGTCCATTTAAAATTCTGTATCCAGCAAAAATATCTTTCAAAAATAAAAAGTGAAATGAAGACATTTCAGACATATGAACTCTAAAAATATTTATTACCAATAAACCAGCACTATTTAAAAAAATGTACACAGAGATCCTTCAGACAAAAAAGAAAATGGCTCTTGGAGAAAGTATGGATCTTCACAGTTGCCTCTCTGCCTGAACTTTCTTTTCTTCTTTTGCTAAATGACTTCTACCAGTCTTTCAAGACTCAGCTCAGATGGCCACCATCTTTCCCCAACCTCCAAGGCTGGAGTCTGCGTCCCATCCAGAACACTCTATGGTGAGCCCTTACCCTGCGTTCATCAGATGGTATTGTAACCGTCTGCTCACTTATCTACCCCCTCCAAGAACTTAACAAGCTCCTTGAAGGCTGAGACTGCAGGCTGGTAACTGGCGGTCGTGACCAACAAATGCTTATTGGGCGCATCAGAATTCTGAGCTAAGACATGGTAGTGGTGGTATGGAAAGGTTGTCTGGAGACATTTCTGAGCAAAACCAATAAGACATTGTTGGTGACCAAGCAATAGTGGAATCCACATCTTTGTTTCCCAAGACATGAGTCCTTTGCAGACTCCTTTTTGTCATATCCAAGTTCAACATGTATTATTATTTACTTAACATTATTTTTAAATCGACTCATACATTTTTATATAACTCGATGTATTTTTTTTCAATGTATTTTTGAGAGGACAAATACATTGTAACTAGTGCTGGGATGGAGGCATGAATGGGGGAGCCACTGGTGGGGGTGGTGAGCCTCTAGGAACCAAGGAAGGCTTTGCTATTGTTCGCATAGGTGGGTGACTGAAAGAAGGAATGAGGTGTCATTTGAACACTTCTAAAAGAAGGAATAAGCAAATCTTCCAGCAGAAAAACAGAAAGTCTACACCTTGCCGAGGATACTGCGTCTGCAAAAGCAGTGAGCCTGGTTTGCTGATGAACTTCAGGCATTTGGGGAATGGCAACTGGCGAAGGCTGAGGGCATGGGTTCATGGTGAGAGTTTATTTTTGGCCTCAAGCTGGTCCTGGAAGAATGAAGCTCACTCACAATAGTCCAATCACTGACCTCTTCCCTTCTGCCTAGTATCTTGTTTGGAAGGGATGGAAGGCACTCAGCTGAAAATGGCGTTAGATCTCAGCTCAGAAACTGTGCTACGAAGTGACATGCATGTCTGGCTGTGAGCAGGGCAATTTGTGAAGAGACATCCTGCGGCTTCTACCAGGCACATTTTGGGGGCTGGTGATTACCTCCGTGAGGCCAGTGTGGCTCCAGGCCAGGCCTGCCGAGTGGGGACAGGGGTGGAGGGTGGTGGGCAGGTTTCCTGGCTGCTGCTGCTCTTCTCCCACCCGCATCAGGAGTGCCCCTGAGGGGAGGAGAGAATAGTCCAGGATCTGAAGACAAGTCTGGGTCTGAGGGCCTAGGACCATGACTTGCAAAGACACTTATTGTCTCTGAATTGTGGGTTCTTCATCTGTATAGAAGAGCTAGAAAGAGCTTTTCTACCCACCCAGCATTAGGTAAGAAATACAGGAGTCCTTTGTAAGCCCTCAGATGTTATGCGGGTGTTACTTGTATGTGTGAAGAGAGGCCCTCTGAAGCGGCTTTTGAGAAGGAGGTTGCCTTTGCTGTAGATCCCATGTCATTGGACTTGCTATTAGAGCCAAGGATGGCCATGCACAGTCCTTGCCTGGAGTCAGAGTGAGGCTTACTGAGGGCTCTTTCCTTTTCAAAGGCTAATGGCATGGCTGCCTGCATGCCAGGGCCTGTGGCTGCAACAGTTCCTCTGCCCTCGCTTTGTTGCTCTTAGTTCTTTTTCTGTCCCTCCCTCCCCCTTGATCTGATGTGGGCATCCAGGGGCATGGCTTAGAGCTGTTAGTGGCTGCAGAGCTGAAGAGGCTGATGAGTTACTATCCAGGCTGGGAGGAGGAGGGTCCTAGTAGACTGTGTCCAACACAGGCCCTTAGTTTAACCCTCCGTGATTAATCTTTTGATGACCCTTGTTCGGCAACCATTTGTCAGTGCCGTACATTTCCATTGACCCTCTTGCGTTCCAGACCCCGGACTAGGTTCTTACTGTTTCCGTTTCCTCAATAGGCCAGCCTCTACCAAACTTGCTTGGAATTGATGAAACTGGTCTGCCCAAGACAGAATATCATAAGCCTGTGATTTGTCCAGCTCTTTTCCATGTATATGTATATGTATACGTATATGTATTACAGAGGCTTTCACTTGGCCCTCTTTATGCTTTAAACAACACTACACAGTATGCAATATAATTTTTTAAAAGATTTTATTTATTTGGCAGAGACAGAGAGCACAAGCAGGGGAGCTGCAGGCAGAGGGAGAGGGACAAGGAGGCTCCATGCTGAGCAGGGAGCCTGATGCTGGAATCGATCCTGGAGTCCTAGGATCATGACCTGAGCTGAAGGCAGATGCTTAACCAACTGAGCCACCCAGGTGCCCCAGGGTGCAATATAGCTTAGGTGACCTTAAACTCAGGCTGGCTGGGATGAAAAGAGATGAAGCAGATTGTTCAAGGTAGCACAGCTGGTAAGTGGTGGACTCGGGATTCAAACGTAGCTTCTGATTCTAGAATCCTAGTGCCATCCAGCACAGGACCTGAAGCCCATTGTGCCTTGTCCATGAGGAAGGCCAAACATTTTTAGGATGTGTGCTTTGTGTTCGTCAGTGGGTTTGTAGAGAAACTCCTTTGCTCCTGATCTGGTGTGGTCACTCCACAGGTCCGATGTCAACTTCCCTGAGGCAGGACGATGAGGTGCCTCACACCCTGGCCAGGGAGGAAGAGCTTTTCTCTACTGGAAGCAAATCCCTGATGCCCCCTTTTGTCTTCAGGAGGACAGATTCCCTTCTCTAAGGCGGGGAGTTTACCGCCTCTGTCTGAAATCATTTACATTCATTTCTCTGAAAAGACTGCCCCTTGAAGGTTTTTCTAAACACTTCCTCTTCCTAACCTCATACTTAAGGGCTTGTTCTTGGTCAGTTAGATTTGTAATTTAGGAAGAAAATTAGGCGACTTCATATTTTAGGGCAGGATTTATTCATTTTAATCCCACCATTGTTACTAGAGCTTATTACTTATTCTTCCAGAGTGCGCTCCTGCTAAATGCTGGTGGCTGTGAGCGTCACAGACTTTTTTTTTTTTTTTCACAGTTTTTATGTTTCACGGGGTATTAATGACTCCATTTTGCAGAGTGATAATGTGGTGATGTTTTTTCTTTTCAGGGCTGAAAAGGTTTAGAGGTTCTGCCTGGTGTGGCTTCTCATTCTAAATGGAGTTTAGAGGCAAGCATTGATTTCTTCTTTCCAAACAAAGGGAGACACCTCAGCAGCCTTCCAGCAAGCACGTTCAGCCTGAAATGGGAATGATCCCCCCCACCCCTCATCCTTCTTATGTTTGTATTTTCTTCCTCGTTGCGACTGCTCACAAGTACACTGAAAACTTCTCAGACTCATACCATGGGAGCCCACAGAGTTCCTCTTCTAATCTTGAATGTTCCCTGCTTCCCCAATAAGAGGGGCCGGCGGGTTTGCCGTTTGAACCTGTTTGGGTTTGAACACTTGAGATTCTTGACGGCTTCTTGGGTGGGGGGCTTTTTAAGTTTTTCATTTAATTCTGGTGAGTTGCCATGCAGTGTTATGTTAGTTTCAGGTGTACTACATAGTGGGTCAACATTTCCATACATCACCCATGACAGGTGCACTCCTTGAGGGCTGTTTTTGATCTTGATATCTGTGGAATGAGGTTAGAAGTGTTTGTGGGTGGTGGGATAAGGGGATTCCTTCAGGAGCTAACTTCCTCCACTTCTGTCCTGATTTATCTTCCCTTGATTAGAATTTAACTTCTTTCTCTTGGACCCACATGAGAATCACTGTTTTCTAGAAATATTACTTACCTGCTATTACTTACCTGCTTGGTGTGTGCACCTGTGACTACACATGGCTGTGAAAACCAGCTCTGTTAGGCACCATTTTTAAAAAAACATATTTAGGGGCACCTGGGTGGCTCAGTTATTAAGCATCTGCCTTCAGCTCAGGTCATGATCCCAGAGTCCTGGGATGGAGCCTCACATCGGGCTCCCTGCTTGGGGGGGAAGCCGCTTCTCCCTCTCCCACTGCCGTGCTTGTGTTCCCTCTCTTGCTGTGTCTCTCTCTGCCAAATAAATAAATAAAATCTTAAAATATATATATGTGTGTGTATATATATATATGTGTGTATATATATATTTAAAGGGGTTCTTTTAGCTGTAGACTTTGTAAAACCCAAAGATAGCCAACACATAGAAATTTTTTAGTTCAGTATTGAATTCATATGCCAGATTTATAATCAGGAAAATAATGAAGTGGCTTATTTGTTTATTTAATTCATTTCTGTGCATTTGTATGTTTGGCTTATATTGTCAACGACAGGAGGAAAAGGATCATTCATTCATTCATTCATTCCTTTGGTACCACTTGTGTTCCAGATAAGTCTCTTTTTGGGAATACAGGGATGAGTAAGATAGATAAGGTTTCTTCCATCTTGGAGCTTTGGTCTAATGTAGAAAATGAAAAATTAATTAAGTCCCAGTGGTGGGGGCTATGAGTACCCAAGCCATAGCTATTTTTTCTATTTTCCCCAGAAGGTAATACAGCAATACACACGTAGAAGTTGTTTAGCGTTTGCAGAATAGAAGGATTGAAGAATTTGTAATCATGCAGTGAGAAAATGGGGGCAGATTTAGGGAGGCACTTTTGGGTAGTAGTGGGTGAACTTCGGGGATTTGTTAGTACTGTTGTTGGTGGAGCTAGTGGGCCCTAATGCCGGTGTGGGAAATAGGGCATCCTGTGCCCTGCTAACTAAAGACTTCCACGGTGTACCCAGCTGCTCAGTTGTGGGTTCATTCCTTCCCCCCTGGGAGCTGCACCTCAGAGCCACTTTTCCTGGCTGACTTATGCCCCAAGGAGACTCCAAACAAGGCTGGACTCAGTGTCCTGCTTCAGATTCTGCAGCCCCATCTCCTGCCCTCCCTTGCCCATACTCCTGCTCCCCTCTTCTCCACACAAATGACTAGATCACTATACCTTTAACTAAGGATGCTTCTAAACTTCTAGAAGCAGCTTTCTGCCTTTCAGAGAGAGAGAGCGAGACCAGACAGAGAGAGAGACCATAAGTGGGCAGAGAGGCAGGCAGAGAGAGAGGGAAGCAGGCTCTCTCTCTGTCTCTCTCTCTGCTTGCGCAATAAGCGAATGGCGCTTTCCGCAAGCAAGTTGATTATCCCCACTGGTGAACTGTGGATATCAGGTTTGTTAGTGGTGGTAGTGCTTTTTTTTTTTTCTTTAAATTCAGGGGAAAAGCCCCACCCTAAGTTGACTTAGATTTTCCTCATTTGAGTTGATTTTTCCCTGTGACTTGCTGAAGGCACGACTCACTGGAGGCAGAACAAATTTGGCCATGGACTTAGAGGGGTCTAATGGTGCTAAGTGCCACTAAGAACACCAAGGGATTCCATGAGAAAACTAGATGACCTTCACAGTCCCATAGAGAACTGGGTGCTTTGTGCTTCTTCTTATTTTAGTGTTCCTTGAAAGAATAGGGATTGCTCAGGGTGCCTGGGTGGCTCAGTGGGTTAAGCCTCTGCCTTCGGCTCAGGTCATGGTCTCAGGGTCCTGGGATGGAGCCCTGCATCGGACTCTCTGCTCAGTGGGGAGCCTGCTTCCCTCTCTCTCTGCCTGCCTCTCTGCCCACCTGTGGTCTCTCTCTCTCTCTATCAAATAAGTAGGTGGAATGTTTAAAAAAAAAAAAACAAAAACAATAGGGATTGCTCTGGTTACCTTCTTTAATTTGTGGGCATTAAATGCTGGCACATTTTTATGGCTCTTGAGAGAAGTCCATAAAACCAAAGGCTGCACAGAGATGGAGGAGCCTCAGGGGACCCCTGTACATGTGGTCAGAAGAGCAGTGAACAGATTTCTGTTTTTCCTGTCATCCCTGTTACCCCTGGCCATTTCACTATAGTTTCAGGGAACATATCACAGTCCGTCCCCATTGATGGGAGGAGTAAAGAATTGAATCCTTGGGAAATAGGCAGAAACATTTTCCCTCCTGTTAAACAACCAGATTCCAGGGAATGTCTGTCAACTGAAAGGGGAAGATGGGGGAAGAGGTCAAGGATGGGGGTGGGGAGGGGAGAGATTGGTGAGGGTTTTGGACATTTGGAATTTAACAAGTTTTGGACTTGTTAAATTTGAGATGCCAAACACAGATGTTTCCAGCGTTTTCTAACCTGATCTACCAATCCCCAACCACTGTGTTGACTTCTACTTTAATACAGATGTTTAATATATTTTAACCAGTAGGTCAGTTTTCTTTTTTGCTCTTCTTTTAAAAAATTATCTTAATTCTTCACATACTGTTATTATTGCACTGAAATTTTAAAATCAGTTAATGTGCTCTAAACTCTGGGAAGATTTGCTTGGAATCACTTTTATAGCCATTTTGGGAATTATTAACATTTTAATAGTGTTGAGTTTTATCATACTTAATGATTTATTTCTCCATTTATTCAAACATTTAAAATTTTTTTAATGATATAGGTTGGGTAATTTTCTCCATTAATGTTCTGCACATTTTTATTAGGTTTATTCCTAGATGTTTGCTACTGTTTGTTTCTATCCTGAGTGGTCTCTCTCCCTCTTTCTTTTTTTTTAATAAAGGTTTCTAATTGATTATTGCTTCTCGAATACATTTTTAATTCCAGTTTAGTTAATATGCAGTGTTATATTAATTGCAGGTGTATAATATAGTGATTCAGTACTTCCATATATTACTTATCAGCGGTAAGTGTACTCTTAATCACTTATTGATTTTTCCCTGCAGAGTTTATATCCAGCAACCTTCCCGAACACTCTTATCAGCTCTAATAGTTTTCTCTGATGATTCTCTTGTATTTTCTACATAGAAAAATATATAACCTACACCTACAATTTTAACAGTTATTTTTTTATCATTACCACTCTATTCTTAGTGAATTTTTAGGGCATTCAGCGTAACAGTCAGTAGTTATAGTCATAGTAGGCTTGTTTCCTTCGTTCTTGACTTTAAGGGGAAAGGTTTTAAAGTTTCACCACTGAGAGTTAATGTTGACTCTTGGTTTCTGATGGATGCTCTGTACAGGTTAAACCAGTGCTTCTTTAATCTTGGCTTCTTAAAAGTAATTGAAAGTATGTTTTATTAATATTTCATCAGTATCTCATGAAAAGAATATATATTTTATTGCAGTCTGTTAGGGCGGTGAATTACATTGACAGGTGTCTGTCCCCTTCCTTTTTTTTTTAAGATTTTATTTATTTATTTGACAGAGAAAGAGAGATCACAAGTAGGCAGAGAGGCAGGCAGAGAGAGAGGGGGAAGCAGGCTCCCCGCCGAGCAGAGAGCCCGATGCGGGGCTCGATCCCAGGACCCTGAGATCATGACCTGAGCCGAACGAAGGCAGAGGCTTAACCCACTGAGCCACCCAGGCGCCCCTGTCCCCTTCCTTCTTAATGCCTTTCTTCTTCCCTTGTTACCTCTCCTTTCCTTCTTCCTGATGTCTCAAGTGTAGGGAATTGAGTTGCTCATTGTCCTCAGAGTATGGAAAACTCTTGATCTATCAAGACCCTTTTGTTATTATTTCCCTCTAACTCACTATTTTAACTTTTATTTGTATATTTAGAAATACCTGTAGATTGAGAAATATACAGTGTGGTCTTGTGTGTATGTAGAGGTATATGTATGTGTGTTTAATTTGCATAAAAGATACTGTGCTATGAATATCATGGTTTCTTTTTGTCTCATTCAACTCTGTGATCTTTGGCATTATATTTGTGCTATTATATATAAATATATAGAAATTCACTGATTTTTTTAGTAATATGATAGAAATATATTACTACTGAAGTGATTCTGCCCAGAATGCAATGTTATATCAAACTACATTTTACTTATTCCCTGGTGATGGACTCATGTTACCTCCCATGCCTTGGTACCACAAACACTGCTGTGCTGAATAATCTTGGTCATATTTCCATAGGACCTTTGGGAGAGTTTTTCTGGAGTATAAATGAATGAAACATGTTTGTTAGGTTTTCTAATATTGATCAATTCTTACATTTCTAGCACAATTCCAAGTTGGTTATTAGGTAGGATGTTTTCAGCTATAAATAGAAATCTCTAACTCCCATTGGCTTAAATAAACATGAGAAAAATTTATTATCTCACATTATAAGATGCCCTAATGTAGAGCTTCTTCACTGTTTAATTCAGTAGCTGAAAGGCAGCATCAGATTTCTGCCATCTTTCTGCTCTGTCATCTTCCACATTGGTGTTACCCTCTGCCAGGGTCCCAGGGCTCACATGCAGTACTAGAAGTAGAAGACAGCAGAAGCAGAAGACAATTTCTTTTCTTTGGACCCTCTTAAAAGTGAGGGACCTTCCCAGAAGCTTCCAGGTTCTCCTTGAACAGATTCTTTTGTGCCTTGTTGGCCAGAATTATATGACATCATGCCGAGGGCCTAATCTGCTCCCTAGCCAGGAGAATAAAACCATCACAAGGTGTTTCGACCAGTGACTCTTAAACCTGGCTACACATCAGAATCACCTGGAAATTAAAAGATGAATCAGAGGCTCTCAGTTTTGCTTTTCTGAGTTATAGTGACTAATATTTTATCTGAACTTTTGACTACTATCTAGTGTCTCTTCTAGTTATTGGTCTGTTTGAATATTTTCAATTCATTGCTTTAAATTTTTTATGATCATAAATCTCTGATTATTGTCTGCTTTCTCTCGAGGAATTTCTCCTTTTACATTTTATGTATTACTTTTCTGTTCTGTTTTTTTAATGCCCTCAAACCTGTGGCATGTTATCATGGTAAAAGGCGGGGGCCCAAAAGGGAAATCCCAACTACGCAAACATATTTCAAGACTTTGTTCATTATATACTTTCTAAAATCCTATTTTTCACATAAATTCACATGGTCAACTCCAAAGTCAAGGAGTAGGCAACTTCATTAGACTTATTCTAAGGCCATTGCATAGGTTTGGATAACAGTGTTGCTTAGGAGAATGAACGAGTAAGACCAGTGATTCAATCTAGACTGGATAGGAAGTGAAAAAGGACAATTCAGTGGTAATGGTAGCCAAAAAATTAGAGAATGGGCAGCTCTGTCAAATTCTACAGAAAAGCCAAGAACTAAGAGGACTTATAAAAGGTCACTTAAGGGGCACCTGGGTGGCTCAGTGGGTTAAAGCCTCTGCCTTCGGCTCAGGTCATGATCCCAGCGTGCTGGGATCGAGCCCCATGTCGGGCTCTCTGCTCCGCGGGGAGCCTGCTTCCTCCTCTCTCTCTTTCTCTGCCTGCCTCTTTGCCTACTTGTGATCTCTGTCTGTCAAATAAATAAATAAAATCTTTAAAAAATAAAAATAAAAAAAAAATAAAAGGTCACTTAATGTGGCTCAGTGGTCACTGGTGATTTTTAAAGAAGGTTAAAGTGTTTAGGATAAGGGCTGGATTAAAGGTAGTTAAGAATAAGGTGGCAGAGAGTTATAGAATTGATAAGCCATATTTATGAATAGCTGGGAAGGGAAGAAAAGAACATACTGCTTTTTTTTTTAAGTAGGGGAAATCTGGGAAATTTTAGAAGGAGAAATGAAAGGAGATTGACGTCGCTTGATTGGGAGTTAGGGAATAATTGTAATCATCAGGCAGAGGGGTGGTAGGTGAAGAGTGTGGAAGAGCTAGCTTTAATCATCACCACTGTCATCATAACTCAATTTATTAAGCTTTTATTGTGGTCCAGGCACAGTACTTTCCATGGATTATTTTACTTAATCCTTAAAATAACTCTAAGAGATACATGGAATATATTATCTCTATTCCAGTGTAGGGGCGCTTTCAAAGGAAGTAAGTAAATTGCCTAGGGCTACCCAGCTAATAAGGTACCAGAATCCAAAGGCAGTGTTATTCATCCTGAGGAAGGATGGGTGTGAAGGAGTGATGAGTTGAAGTGAAGGTGGGTGTGTCCCAGAAGCCTAAAGATCTCACAAGTATGAAGTGTATTGAGCAGGGGGAAAAGGGTGGGTAACCAGAGTAGGCAAAGAAAAAGGAAACTACAGTATAAAGAATATATAAATACCACAGAAAGGCAGGGTGGTATTAGAAAGGGTCACTCTGTATTGGACCAGTTCTCATTCTCCTCTGTCAGAAATGATCAACTTGATAAGAGATACTAAGGGAGGGGCGCCTGGGTGGCTCAGTGGGTTAAGCCGCTGCCTTCGGCTCAGGTCATGATCTCAGAGTCCTGGGATCGAGCCCTGCATCGGGCTCTCTGCTCAGCAGGGAGCCTGCTTCCTCCTCTCTCTCTGCCTGCCTCTCTGCCTGCTTGTGATCTCTCTGTCAAATAAATAAATAAAATCTTAAAAAAAAAAAGATACTAAGGGAAAAAAAGGTCTAAGATTTGAGTCTTGACATGTCCACTAAAGAGATATGACTAGGAAGATGCTGCGACCAGGCTAAGAAAGAACACTGGGGAAAAGCTAACTGACTAACAGAGGCTGCAGCTGTTAGCAGAGACGTGAGTATACCAAAGTAGGGGAGCGCAGCTGGGTGACATTTCTCGCAATGGGAAAAGAGAACTGAGAATCTTGGGTGGGAGAGTACCCAATACTTTTTCATTCCAAACTTGGTGCGGAGGAACTCATGGTGTTTTGGGTTAAGAGAAGACCATCAGGGGTGCCTGGGTGGCACAATCAGTTGGGTGTCAAGACTCCTGGTTTCAGCTAGGGTCCTGATCTCAGGGTCATGAGATTGGGCCCTGCATCAGGCTTCATGCTAAGTACAGAGTTTGCTGAGGTTTCTCCCTCCCTCTCCCTCTGCCCCTCCCCATCTCATGAGCTCTCTCTCTTTCTCTCTTTAAAATAAATATATAAATCTTTTAAAAAAGAGAGAGAGAAGACCATCAGACCTAAACCAGGTCTTGGATATTGAATAACACAGAGACAGTTTTAGGGGGGTGGGGGGAAAAGGGGGACAATACTGGATCTTTTCGTGGCATCAGTTACTTTTACTTTCATGTATAAAGAGTAGCTGGGACTAGACCTACTTTCCTACTGTAAACAACTAGAAAAACGGACAAAAATCTATGAAACAACTCTTTTCTAGATACTTAGCAATAGAAAGTGCAGGTTTATGACCCCTCAAAGAAGGGAAACAAATGCAGTAACCCCCCTGAAAGTGTCAGCTTTCTGTCTGGGGCACTTTCTGGACAACCAAGAAGAACATGGTGGTACTGCTGAGTTCAGGAGATAGAAATAGGAATTTGGAGAGGCTAGGGTGGCTGGAATGTGCTATGTAGAAAATGCTTAGGATTTGCATAGAGGTCCTCTTGCATCTATTGCTAAGTACTAACTATAGGTTGAAACCACATGAGCAGGCAAAGGAAGACTAGATACCTGTGAGGTGAATAATTCCTAAAGGTAATACAGAGTTAGTAGAAATTTGAGTTCTAACCAGCCAGAATGGAAGATCCTTGATGAACATCAAGGTCTTTACAAAAGAGATCACAAAAATGTCACAGCTTAGTAATAGGGCTAAATGAGTCCTAGAGTAAACTCTACTTAATAATGTTTTAATAAAGCTTAGAAAATGATCAAGCTGATATGCAAGTAAATTAACTGCCTGACAGAACATAACCCAACCCATATTAAAGAAGACAACAAAATATTTGTAATGGAGAAATAATTTTAAGAAAGGTTGCTAAGAGATTTTTCCTAGTTAAATGATGACAAAGAATTTTGTTTCTGAATGTGGTATGAATGTGTTTACTCTGAAATATTAATCTCTGAACTTTTAAAAAATATTGGAAACATTTTTTTCACCTGTTAAAAATCTTATAAATAAAAAGTTCTTGTGAGCTTTGATTCCATTTCAAAAAGAAGAAGAAGAAGAAGAAGAAAACAATGAAATCCAACATTCAATAACATAAAAGGCACAATTTCTAGCATCCAATCAAAAATTACTAGTCATGTATTAAAGGGAAAAAAGGAGTTAGGATTTTAGGTTAATTAGGAGTTTAATTTTAGAGTAATTAGGAGAAAGACCAGTTAATAGAAACAGACCCAAAATAATAGAGAAGGAAGAATTAACACACACGCCTTTAGAACAGCTATAATATGAATGTGATTGGAGTCCTAGAAAGGGAGGAGGGTAAAAAAAATAGTAAAAGGAATCAAAGCTAAAAGCTTTTTACATTTTGTGAAAATTATTATAAATCACATACCCAAGCAGCTCAACAATTCCCAAGCAGGATAAACACAAAAGAAAAGCAAACCAATGGGATTCAGATCAAGTTACTGAAAACAATTTATAAGGAGAAAGTTTTTAGAATGTAGGAAAATACAGACATACAGACAGAAATGCATTACATATGCAGGAATGAAGATAACATATGTCTTATCAGGCACTTTTAAGGCAGAAGCAGATGAAATGGTATCTTTAAAGTGTTGAAACAAAAGCAACAACAAAATAAGGTATTCACCTTGGACTCTATATACCGTAAAAATATCCTTCAGAAATAAATGGGAAATAAAAACTTTTTTGCAGAAACAAAAATTGTCAGAACTTTTCACCAGCCGACCTGAAAGGCAAGGTAGATAATATCAATGAAAATTAGATCTACACGGGTGAAAGAAGAGCGTCATGTGTGGATAAATACAAAAGAATAAAAAGCCAACTCCAAGAGGGTATATACTTTATGACTTCATTTATATAGCATTCCTGAAATGACAAAATTATAGAAATGGAGAACAGACTAGTGGTTGCCAGGGCTTAAGGGAAGGAGGATGGGAGGAGTGCAGGAGGGAAGTGGGTATGGCTATAGAAAAGGAAGCATGAGGAATCCTTGTGGTAGGAAAGGTGCTAAGAGTATGTCAATGGGGAAATATGTCTTTTCAACAAATTGTGGTAGGAAACTTGTTATCCATATTTGAAAATTAACTTTAACCCTTGCTTCACACCAGCATAAAAATTAACTGGAAATAGATAAAAATTAAAATGTCTAGGAATCAGGATATTTTTGCAGCTTCTGGATAGGCAAAGATTTCTTAGGACACAGAAAATTTGAAACATAAAAGAAAAAATGGATACATGGGATTTCATCAAAAATACTGTTAAGAAAGATACCATTAAGGAAATGACATTTCTAGTCATACACTAGGATAAAATAGCTGATAAAGGATTTGAATCCAGAATTGATAAAGAACTCCTACAACTCAGTAATAAAAAAAAATCAATTCAGTTTTTTAAATAGGCAAAAGATTTGGATAGAATGTCACAAAAGCAGATATATGAGTGGACAGAAAGCACTTGAAAAGATGCTCAATTTAATTAGGCATCAAGGAAATGCAATTTAAAACCACAATGAGATACCCAATAGGCTAAAATTAAAAAGACTTCAACCTTGCTTGTGGGTGTGCAAAAATGGTATTTACATTTTGTAAATCAGTTTGGCAGTCTCTTATAATGTTAAGTATTCCCTTATAGTCAGACCCCGTGTTTCCACTTCTGTGCATTTACCCAAAAGTGATGAGAACATATGTCCACACAAAAACCTTATACAATAATGTTTATAATAAATCAAATTTTAAAAATCCCAAATATTCATAAACAGATGAATGGATAAACAAAATGAAGTAACTTCATATGATGTGATCCTATCAACAATAAAAAAGCAATGAACTAGAGATACACATAATAATGTGGTTGAATATTAAATCTATTAGGCTAAGTTATAAAAAAAAAAAAAAAGCCAGATCGACAGTAGTATACACTGTGTGATTTAACTTATATGGAATTAGAGAAAAGGCAAAACTAACTTGCAATGAGGTTAAAACAGATACCTGGTTCCCTGGGGCTGGGCACTGGGGCACAGATAAAGATGTTCCAGGGAACTTTTTTCGGGTAATTAAAATGTTCTTTATCTTGATTGTGTTGGTGGTTACATTTGTCAGAACTCATCAGGCTGTAAACTTCGAGTGGGAACATTTTGTCACACGTAAATTGTACCTCGATAAAGCTTTTTTAAAGAAAATTAGCATCATCTAGTTGCTTTTCAGTCTACCTCTGTCACACAAACCCAAATGCCAGGCTGAAGCAAAGCTCCTGTGGGCAGTTCGTTTCATTCTTGACATTGGCTAGGTCTTCTATGAAACTTTTATACATATGTATGTATATGTATGCATACTACGTATGTACATAGATATACAAGATTAGATATACCTGTAGGTATATATACTTTATTGAAATAGAGCTCACATATACAAGGCACACATTTAAATTTTACAGTTCAATGGTTTTTAGTATATTCCCTGAGTTGTGAAACCATCTCCACTGTCAATTTTAGAACATTTTCATAATCTCAGAAAGAAACCCCGTATCAATTTGCAGTCACCTCCTATTTCTTCTTAAAAATTTCTTTGTGAATTTCTTCCCACATCCCTTAGCCCTAAGTAGATTAATGGTACTACCACTAATACACTGTTTCTCTATCTATGTAGATTGCCTATTCTGGATATTTCATATGAATTAAGTAATACAGTATGTGGCTTTTCTGACTTGTTTCACTTAGAATAGTATTTTCAGAGTTCATCTATAGTGTCACATGTCTCACTACTTCATTTGTTTTTACTGCTGAGTAATATTCCATTGTATGGATATCCCATATCCTATTTATCCATTCACTATTTGATGGATATACAAGTTGCTTCTACTTTTTTGGCTCTTATGAATAATGCTACCAACATTCATGTAACAAGTTTTTGAATGGACATGTTTCCATTTCTCTTGGGAGTGATTGCTCAGGCATGTGGTCACTCTATATTTCACACTTTGATGAACTGCCAGACTGTTTCCCAAAGCATTTACACCATTTTGCATGCCTACCAGGAGTTTCCACGTTTTCACCAACATTTGTCTTTCTGGTTATCACCTTGTGGTCTGAAGTGGTATATCTTATGGTGGTTTTGATTTGCATTTCCCTGATGACCAATGATGTTGGACAACTTTTTATGTGCTTATTGACCATCTATATATCTTCCTCGGAGAAATGGCTATATATTTCCTTTGTCTGTTTGATAGTTAAGTTGTCTTTATTATTGAGGGTTTTTAAAATTATGTTCAGTTAGCCAACATATTGTACATCATCAGTTTTTTAGGTACTATTGAGTTTTAAGAGTTTTTTATAGTCTGCATACAAATCAGATATATGATTTACAAATATTTTCTACCTTCTGTGGTTGTGTTTTTACTAGTTTGATGGTATTTTTTGCAGCACAAGCTTTTTTTTTTTTTTTTTTTTTTTCATTTACTCCAGTTTACTTTGTTTCTTATGCTTTTGAGGCATAATGAAGAAGGCTTTGCCTAAGCCAAGGCCATAGAGATACAATCCTATATATATTTTTTAGCTTTTGTAATTAGGTTTCTGACCTATTTTGACTAATTTTTGTGTGTGGTGTCAGGAAAGGGTTTAACTTCATTCTTTTGTATGTGGATATCTACTAGTCCTGGCACTGTTTGTTGAAAATACAATTCTTTCCCCCATTGAATTTAATTGGTATAAAAAAGCTGTCCATTATCATACTTTTTGATTCATATTTAGCCTGTCCATCTATCAGCTGCCTGAGAGAGAGAAAAGCAATGAGGATCAAAGTGGGAATCCCCCCATCTCATTTGATTGTGTTTTGTCCCACAATCTCAATTAAATTTCAAAACAAGAAGTATCTGTCTTAAGGGGTTGAGGCAAAGTAAGAGAGTGGCCTTGCTCCACTTTGAAAAACAAATTTTGAGCTGTGCCTTTCTTTTCCCACTCTGGAAAATGTGATGGGGTTGGAGGGGACAGGGGAAGGACCAGTAGGGCAGCCCACACACATAGCTTCCATCCCATCTGGAGACATACCATTTTTTTCCAAATCTTTCCTTCTTACATAAAATGCATTTATCAGCAAGAGAAATAACATTTATGAGTTCCAAGGCTTAACTATGGCATTGTATGTACGCTATGAATGTTGAGGCATCAAATGAGCAATTTTTGATGAATTAAAGGCTGCCTTTTTTAAAAGAAAAAACAACTTTGTTCCCACCGCCCTAGAACCCAAGATCATTTTGTTTGCAGCACCACGTACTGGAAAGATTAGCAGCTTTGAGTTTGAGTAAGTTGTTAACAGATTTAGATCTGGACTTGATACTGTTTCTGTTCTTAAAAACTGCATGACCTTGGGCAAGTGATTTGAAGTTTTTGAGTTTGGTTTCAGGTACAAAAATGGGATAATAACTATGTTGTAGTAGCATTATTGTGAAGACTAAATTAACAAGTTGCCACATGAAAATACTTGGCTCAGAGCTGGCACATACAGCCTTGCCGTGGGAGAGTATATGGCCACGACTCTGCTAGGCACAGAGTGTGTGCTCTGTGGACGCGTGGAAGGGCTCACCACATAAATCAGACCAGGCCTCTCTGCGTCTTGGCAGCTCCAAACTTAGAAGTTTCCTCTTTGGAAGCCCTTCCTGGGTTCAAGGAAGTTCTCCTGGCCATTTTTTCCTTTTGTGGGAAATAAGTCATGCCGGCTGCCCCCTTTGTGAATCTCCCAACTCAAGTCCTCCCAGGCTAATGCAACATGCATGCCCTGAAATTCCTTTTCCCACCTATGAGGACAGGGCAGATTCCAGTTAGCATTTGATTTTCTTGCCCATTGGCTCCAGGGAATCCCTGTGGAGGATGGGGACACTCCTATCAGGTCATAGGTTTTTGAGGTTTGGCCAATCAGCTGTGAGCAGAAGTTGGGATAAGATTGGGATAAGGACCTCTCTTCCATATTCCCTGAGTTTCTTTCACATGGCACTGCCCACAAAAGCAGGAGTGGGTCTTATTTCCACTTGTATGCCCAATGCCTAGGACAGAACCTGTCACCTAAATGGGTGCTCATGGATGTTGTTTTGAGTAAAGCACAAAGGATCACTCATCAATCCGACCTCTCTGGAAAAACATCCAGGCACCCCTTCTTGATCTTCGGCTCAACTGTCTGGACGGTATGGCTTGATTTCATCTAAAGGTCTGGCCTCATGCCTAAACAGAACAGGCAACCACCCTTATGGGCTGCTGATAAGGCCTCAGGCCCCTCATTTGTTCCTCTTTTCTGCTCCTATATGCCAGAAATTCTTCTAAGAGAAGTAAAGTCTTTCATTATGAATAATATTAAATGGGGTCATTGGTGTGAATAGTTACCTATCGAGCCAAATGTGCTATAAACCGGTGCTTCTCAGATGTTAATGTACGTAGACCAGCTGGGAATCTTGTTGACATGTGGATTTTGATAGAGGAAGTTTGGCATGGAGCTCCTGGCTCTGCGTTTTTATTATCTCCCAAGGGATGCTGCTGCTCCTGGCCAGTGGCCCATACTTTGAATGGCAACCTCTATTATGGGCTGAATTGTGTCCCCTTGAAGGTAATATGTTGAATTCCAACACCTAGTATTTCAGAATGTGACTATATTTGGAGACAGAGTCTTTAAGGAGGTAATGAGTGAGAGAGAGGTCATTCAGGTGGGACCTAATCAAATATGTCAGGTTTCCTTATAAGAAGAGGCAATCAGGGGACGCCTGGGTGGCTCAGTTGGTTGGACAACTGCCTTCGGCTCAGGTCATGATCCTGGAGTCCCGGGATCGAGTCCCGCATCGGGCTCCCGGCTCCGTGGGGAGTCCGCTTCTCTCTCTGACCTTCTCCTCGCTCATGCTCTCTCTCACTGTCTCTCTCTCAAATAAATAAATAAAATCTTTAAAAAAAAAAAAAAGAGAGGCAATCAGGACAGAGACCTACACAGAGGGACAACCATGTGGAGACACCAGTTGATCCATCTACAAGCCAAGAGAAGAGACCTCAGGAGAGACCAACCCTGTTCACACTTTGATCTCAGAGTTTTAACCCCCAGACCTGTGAAGAAATAAGTATTGGTTGTTTAAACCACCCAGTCTATGGTACTCTGTTATGGCAGACCTAGCAATGTAATACAGACCCTAAGCCAGGGTTTCTCAACTGAAAGTGTGTCCGAATGATCTATGATGCATGGCTGAGATTTAAGGCCTTTATTATTAAAGGTACCTGGTGAGCATCTCCAGAGGGAATGCCAGGCATGTGAATGAGTACTTTTTGAAAAGACCCACCCAGAATTCTGATGTTCTCCACTGGGTAACAATTCCAAAGAGTAGTTTCTCTTGGTGGGAATTTCCAGCAAGGGGTTGGGTGAGGGTGACTATCTTTAACAGAGAGAAGATTTCTATAGAATTCTGTAGTGACTCAGCAAGATGGTGACTTGTGCACATGGCTGGCAGCGTCCAGGTAGAAGGAAGAGGCCGGGCAGAGATACTTTCCTCTCTCTGTGTTCTTTGTTTTCATGTTTCATCCTGCTTGCCTTTTTCTCATCACCTCCCCCATCAAGGTTGGCTTCTGTAGAAGTCAGTGGGGGAAAGCAAGGCTGGGGTGGAGGATGGGCAACATAGTTCTCTGAACACTCATTCAAAGAGCAAGGAAGCAACAGGCATTCAGTTCATCGAGAGAGTGTTTCTGGCTCTTCTAGAGAAATAGGGCTGGGGATCACTCCAGTTGGGCTCGGTTTGTGAAAGGTACATGAAACACCTCAGAGCAAGTCTCTCTCTCTCAAGAGGGGTGGGTATGCATGGTAATAAGGAGTTCAATGAAAAATTTTGATTCTAGTCATATATGGAAAATATAGTTTTTAGATGGCAGCTACCCAAAAGGTTTGGAATTCTTGCTTTATAACAAAGCTCAGTTGAGAACTCAAGAGTCAGTAAGGAGGAAGATTTGAAAGAGTCTTGGTGACGAGGGTTAAAAGATGCCTTCAGAACATCAGCACCATTGCCTGGAGCATGAGATCACCTGCCAAGACACGGCAGTCAAGAGTAAGTTAATTGCTTGATTTTTTAAAAAGCTTGTGAACTTATTCTTTGGAAATAAATGAGCTAACTACAGTTAAAGTACCAGCAGGTGGAATGAATCACAGAGAGAGAAAGTGCTAGGGGGAAAAGTAAATTACACGAGAGCCCAGTCCCTTAGACCCTGTATGAAAGCGTCGCCAGCATTCCCCGTGAGTCATGAGGCTCTGTTATAGAAGAATAGCAGGTGGAGGGTGGAAGGTTGGGGACCCTGAATATCCCATAAGGTTCACTGAGACCGGGCTTGCTCTCCATGGTGCCAGTGGACCAGCTTTCAGCCTCTGGCTAAATAATACTCTTGGTACTCTTACCTGCTCAGTGTCTTAAGTTTAATTCCCAGTCTAAAGAGGGAGAATATGGTCAAGGTCATGTCCTTAAAAATCAGCAGACATCCAGAATCTGGGCTTACTTCTTCTCCCAGGTTCTGCCAGTAGCCATGGGCACAGTGCTCACACCTTTGGTGGACCATAGGGGAGGTATTATTTTTTAGGGAGAATTGACTCTGCTTAGAAGCTCAAGGGAGATAGTGAGAGGTTTGAAAAAGAATGAGTTCACATTTCTTTTAAAATCTGTTTCAAACATTGTGTGAGAAATTCAGAGTCTTGGTCACTTTGCGGCAACTTCCATCCCTCCTTACTGTGGTTCCTTCCTCTGGCTCAGTGGATGCCTTTGCCCATGGCTGGTGATGTCCTGGCCTGGGCTGTGGACCCGTTTGACATGGATAAAGCTTTAGATGATGTTTTGGAGAGGAGAATTCCAGAACTTCCCCACATTGGCAGTTTTACCCTTCTTCTTCACTAGACATTTGTATCCGGGGGAATCTGGTTAGAATGAATAAGGAGAGTGGCCTTTTCGAGAGAAAGAAATTGCAAAGGGCAAGCTGAAGGGAGAGCCCCAGGCATTTTTAGCATTAAGGAAAAATCTCCTAGGGATTGTCATGATATTAAATCCACAGCTAAGGACAACGGCTTGATTCCCTGTGCTCAGACTTGTTTAGGCTGATGTGAGGTGCATCTTGCATGCACGGCATGGGCCGGCCCCAGGTAGGTGATGTACTTAGTTGTCACCGGTTGGGACTGGTGGACAGCCATCATTTGACAGCTCGTCTCCAGGCCTCTCTGATATAAGTTCGGCGATATTCCTTTTCAGTCTGCAGTGGCTGCGGGTTGTCCAGATCTCTTTCCTTTCCGTTGTTTGTGACTCTGCTGGAATCCGGCACTGACCACTCTTCCCTCCTCTTGGACTGGATGAATTGTCTGAGGCAAATTGTTCTCTGAGCCTTGATGTCTTTGTTTTTAAATGGAGAGGCTCCTCCTCCGATTTTTATTATTCTGTGAAATGAAAGAAAACCTTTCTCATTATGACTTGACAATAAAATAAGATTAGGAGGAGAATCCACTATTATATTGTATAAAATAAGATTTGTAGATTTTAAATTAATGTGTAGATTCCAGATATAAAGGCTCCTCTCTTCCAGTTCATTGATCATTTGCTGAATTTTTCCTACTTCACATAGAGTCATAAAAATGAGAGGCAACATGTTTCCGAAATAACATGAGTTTTGATCCTTGGTTATTCTATCAATGTGATAAAACTTATCAAGAACATCAAATATATCAATAGATAAGACTTTGGTCTAATTTTTTAAACTAGGGAAACCCTTTTATTTCTCAGGATATTAAAATGTTGCCTGATTCAGACTCATTAGTTTCCTAGTAAAAGAATTGAAATGCTAGACAGAGAAGTCACAGAGGCAGAAGACAGCTGGACTGACTTTCACCAGGATGGTTGGGTTCATAGGCAGAATTTAGACAAGGGTATTGATCAGAAAGATAGGAAAAACAAATAATGGGTTCATCTGGTAGAACCCGAGAACCCCCCCCCCCCATTATGTTTCTCTGATGCCAGGCTAGGGCAGTGATGGCTTTTTCAGCTTTTAAAAGCAAATACTTTTCTGTGTAGTTCTACCCCGTTAGGCTGAGTCTGGCTCTGCGGGATGCTCTAGTCCCTGGTGCTCCTGCCCATCCAGGAGGCCTTGGTCCTTTTGTTCTCCTAGAGACTCCTATAGGACAGAGTCCCCTGGGGGATTTGAGGTCCACTGGATGATTTCTCACCCTGGTGAGCTCAGTGGAGTAGATCTCTCATGCCGAGCCCCAGATGTCTCTGTTCATCCTCACTCTTGATGGTGAGGCCTCTGGCGAACAGTACTGCCAGCAAGAACTTTGCCATATTCCGTACTTGGACCCCCTTTCAAACCTGTGTTCTGTCATTTTGTGCCTATTATGCTCCACACACCAAGCTAGGGCCTTTCTTTAGATGTGATCTCTTTTAGGCCACAGAGGCCCTGCTGGCTCTGTGTTGTCTCTTGTCTGGCGGAAAAAAGAAATAGACTCAGAAATGGATAGCCAGGGGTTGCAGCTAGCTGTGTTTCCATCCAAACTTTCTATCGTAATTGAGTGACGGGACCCTGGCCAAAGACACATCTTAGCTGTGTTTAATCCTGCCCTTTCAGTGGCCCCACATTCACGCCTGATCGGCACTTAGAGACCCACCAAATGATGGAAACATTGGAACCAGAGAAAGAGGAGAACACACGGATCCCCCAAAGAGGACACATCACTCAGATGAGATGTGGGTTGTCAAATAGTTATTTATTTATTTATTTATTTATTTATTTATTTAGGTAGCAGAAACAAATGGTGTTGTTGTGCCTGGGATGTTCTAAATTGCTTTGGGCTGTGTGGCTCTTTTTAATGGGACACCTGAGAAATGCCAGCACTTTTTCTTGATGTGTGAGTCTTGTGTTTATTTATGTAAGAAAGGGAACCATGAAATGATGTTGACCTTGCAGGACATTTGTAGCTGTGGAATCATTTGTTGCCTCCCTTGGGCTGACAATGTTTGCCTGAATTGCATTTAAACAGGGCATCCTTCCTTGGGGCGGATGAGAGTAGTGGAGGAGAATTCTAAGAGTAGAATTCCCTTCCCACAAGGGTTCTGTTAATTTTATGGCTCACAAAAGACAAGGGACTCTGTTAGATTTTTTTTTTTCCTTTCTTTAGGAGTTTGTAGCCTAGAATCACTGAAAAAGAAGGGGTCTTTGCAGTCATTTCGCTTAGAAATTAAGTTGGACTCTACCAGCCAAAACATTTGTTTGGAGCCCATGTTAACTGAGGGCCTACTCTGTGCTCAGTGCAATACCTCCCTTGGTGAGCTCTTCTCCAGCTTCTGTCTCACAGTCTCCTCTTGCTCCTCATGGTCCCAACTCCAAACACCTGAGTTTGTTGAGTTCTCGAGTACACTGAGTCCTTCTTTCCTTCTGGGCCTTTGGGTGTAACATTTCCTTGGCCTAGCATCCCCCCTTTCCTGTTTAACAAACTGGTTTCTCCTCATCCCTCTCACATACCTCCCCTTAGAGATGCTTTCTTTACTCCCCAGCTGGAAGAAAGTCCACCCCCCCATTCCATCTTGCGTTCTTCCAAAACACATTGTTTTTACCCTCTGGACACTTCAGATTCATAATTATATATTCGTTTGCTTACTGATCTAGGTTCTTTCTCCCCTACTTGTCTTTAAGCTGAGTCAGGGCAAAGGCCAAGTTTTTTCACCAGGGTATTCTTGGAAAATGCTTCCTGACACATGGCAGACAGGCACTCAGTAGAACATTTACTGATTTGGGAGTAAAGATCATAATCCTTAGTCAATGCAACGGAAGGGCGGGGAGGTGATCGTGACTTCTCAAAGTCACCCACCTAGTAAGTGTCAGAACTAGGACTCTATTCTGGTTCCTTATTCTCAAATCCAGCATTCACTTCTCTTTACAGTTCAGTGCAACTTTCCTTTAGCTTTTTTGCTTCATTGTTGTGCTGACAGAAATAGACTCTTTTAGCCATTAGTTTGTCCGAGTTCAGGATCAAGACACGGTACAAGGTCCCTGTGTACATCAGACCAAGAAGACAAAGTATCTTTTGTTAAATGGGAGCTCCTTAGGCTCAAGAGTCACAGTTCTCCAAAGCCTGGCAGCCCAGTGACCAGAGAGAGTTCTGGACTGACTCTTTTTTCTGTGTCCCTAGCAGACAGCACATGGCTTTGTCTTATGGGAATGCATAGACCAGGAAGGGTGATTTTGAACAGCCCTTTATGTGAGTAAGAAAGTTGATTTGTTGGGTGTTGCAGCCAGAGAGCTGCCTCTCTCTTCCTGTCTGAAATGGCCTGTTTGTACATGAAAGGAGAGACACTGGGGACATGGCTATGTGAGGCCAGTGCTCTCTTTAGGATAGAAGGGACATCTGGAACAACTTCTAGAAAGTGTGCTTTTGATCTGCCCCTTGATGCTGACAAGCAGAGCCCATTTTCTCTTTCCTTCCATGAAAGGCTGATGTTGTAGTTGTGACTCACTGTAAATCACTGATATTAGAGTGCCATTGTTCTGCCTCTTGGCTTGCTGTTGGAGCTGCTGCATCAGGTCTGAGCTGGTGCCCTGAAATCCCTCAGGAGTCCCTGCTTTGCCAAGGCCGAGCTAGCAGAGCTGTACGAGAGACAATATGTCTGCCCATCTCTGGACCCTACTTTGGATTCAGCAGTTTATCTCTGGGTTCTGCATTCAACACTGATCTTTTAGATACAAGTAAATGACTTGCCTTGTGCTCTTGCTGCTAATGTCTTCCTTGACTTCTTTTCCTTTTCTGAAAGCCTTTCCTCTGGGATGGGAACTTCAACAAATACTTTGCTTTTCTTCTTCTCACATGTTCAGCTTCCTTCCTCAACTGTAGGGAATACTCCCAAGGAGGACTCTGTCTCAGAGAGCATGCTCTTCCTTCTAGACCACACACTGCCCCACAGAGACTTAGGCTTGAATTGCAGGCAGTGACAGGAAAGGCAGGAAAGGACTTGCTGATCATCTCAGGGGATTTCCATCTTCTGGTACGCAGAGCCCAAGGGTCTTTGGCAAATGGGAGGAAGGTGCAGGGCACATGGAGCTCCATTTCCTTCCTCTTTTTTTTTAGCCATTCCTTACCCATTTTACATGCTGAGCTTCTATCTAAAATGTTGCTTGATTGAAGGATTCATGACTTAAAACCTTGGTTTGAGGAACTGTGTTCTAATTCAAATTCTCCAGGGAGGCCATGGTGATCAGAATGAATCATCAGAGAAATTCTTCACCTAAATGGAGTTGTCAAGCTTTCAGCAGATACCATGTTATTTTTAAGAAAAATTATGTTATATTTTAATTCTGAATTGTATCCATGTAGTAGAATGTTTGTAGAATTCTGTACAAGCTTAGGTTTAGTTTAATATGTGCACATAATACACACCCACACAAAATACACATGCGTGCGTGTGTGTGTGTGTGTGTGTGTGTGTGTGTGTGTGAGAATGACAAGGCTCTAATACGCACATCTCTAAAGAAGCAGTTGGTATTCTTCCATCTGGAAGTGATCTTGCATTGCCTTTTAACAGAATACTTAAACATTTTTTTCTCTTAATTTCCCTCTGCCATGAATTGTAATTATTTGTGTTCATTTCTCTCCCCTGTAAACTCTAAGTTCTTTAAGGTTTGAAACTCTGAACTGCTTATCTTTAATTTCTATAACACCTAGCCATATGCTCTCTCTGCACATGCAATGAAGGAATCAGTATTTTATAGTATAGTATTTTATTAAGTCAGAACTTTATGCTTGTGCCTCTTAAGGACCTAATGAATTTTTCATAGAGAAAAAAATGACATATAGCTACGGACAGTACCCTGGCCTCCACCTCCTAGATGTATGCTGTTATTCACAATGTGGGACAGAGAAGATGGCCCTGAATGCTCCATGCAAGTTAATTTCCACCACTGCAAAAACAACTCTAGCTATGGGTCTTACTATAAGAAGCCACGAATGTTAGTGTTATACGGGACTTCGTGGAAGTGGGTGTGATGGTTAATTTTGAGTTGCCAAGTTTATCCTTCAGTTTGACTGGGCCACTGGGTGGCCATGTATTTGGTCAGACAACATTCTTGGTGTGTCTGTGGAGGGGACTTTGGTTGAAATTAACCTTTGAGTCAGTATACTGAGAAAAGAGATTGCCCTCCTCAGTGTGGATTGCCTAAATAGAACAAAAAGGTTGACTGGTTGACTCTGCCATGTGTAAGAACTTGTTCTCTGTCTGTTGAGCTGGGACATTGGTCTCCTTTCCTCCCCACCCCCCAAAAACTGGCTCTTCATGGATCTTGTGCTTGCTAACTTTCATAGTGGAAAGTTACACCATAGTTCAGCTCTTCTTGTTCTTAGGCCTTCAGACTCAGACTAAACTACAGATTGGCTCTCCTGCATCTCCAGCTTGCTGACTGCAGATCTGGGGACTTCTTAGCCTCCATAATTATGTGAGCTACTTCCTTAAAATAAACCTCATTATCTCTGACTCCTCTTGGTTCCGTTTCTCTTGAGAACCCTGATTAATACAGACTTTGGTACTGAGAAATGGAGTCTTGCTGTAACAAAAGTCTAAAAATTTGGAAGTAGTTTTGGAACCAGATGGAGGCTGGAAGAGTTTTGAGGTTCTTGTTAGAAATATGGATGTTAAGGACATTTCTGGTGAGATCTCAGATGGAAATGAGAAACACATTATTCGAAATGGGAGAGAAGTTGCCATCAATGACAACACCTTGACTGAACTGTGTTCTAGCGTTTTGTGGAAATTAGAACTTCCAAGCAGTGACATTGGATATTGAGCTGAGACAATTTCTAAGCAAAGTGTTGAAGAAGTGGTTGTTCCTCCTGCCTGCTTACAGCAAAATGCACAACGAAAAAGATGGATTAAAGAAGAAATTGTTATGCTAAAAGGAATCAGAACTTGATGATTTGGAAAATGCTCAGCCTATCCATACTGTAAACAATGAGATAGTATGTTCTAAGTAGAACATCAGGGGTGTAGCTGAACTATCAGTAAAGAATTTGTGCGATTATATGAATGGAAACACTGCCAGTTTGAACCAATTGGAACAGAGATGGGGCAAAATGATGGAAGGTTATTAGACTTCTTAGATTTGACAGGACAAGAGAGCTATTTGACAGCAAAGGTGGGCTGATCTTTAAGAAGAGGGAAAATGACCCCAAAGGCAATTCAGAAATCATCAGGGCCACCACCTGAGTTTTACCAGGCCCGATAGCCTCTGCCTGAAGCCTTGTGGGTAGGACCGTCCTGCAGAACCATGGTGGTGGGACCTTGTCTTGTCAAAGCCTCAGGAGTGGGAACCCCGTCTAGACCTGTGAGGTTGACACAGTCGTCCCAGTAGGCCTAGGGACAGAATATTGAACCAAAGAGGATTATTCATGGGACTTAAAAGCTAATTTGCCTTGCTAGGTCTTACACCTACATGATGTTTAGACAAGACTTTGGACTTAAGACTTTAGAGTTGATGGTGGAATGAGTTAAGACTTTAGGGACTTTGGGGATGGAATTAATGGAAATAATGTATGGAATTAATGTAGTAATGCATGCAAGAAGGACATGAATTTTGAGGGGCTGGAGATGAATACTATGAACTTACTCCATCCTTCTGAAATTCATACTTTGAAATCCTAACCTCCAGAGTGACTGTATTTGGGGACTGGGCTTTCAGGAAGTCATTAAGGTTAAATGAGGTCATAAGGATAGGATCCTAGTTTTGGTGACCTTATAAAAAGGCCAATCTCTCATCCTCTCTCTCCACACACATTCACTGAGGAAAGGCCATGTCAGCACACAGCAAGAAGGTAGTCATCCACACCGGGAAGAGAGATCTCTCCAGAAACGGAAGTTGTTGGACTTTGATCTTGGATTTTTCAACTTTCCAACAACTGTGAGAAAATTAATTTCTGTTGTTTAAGCCATCCAGTCCTTAGTATTTGTTTTGATAGTCTGGGCTGACTAATATGGTGGGATGCCTAGAGATCACTCTTGTAATAAAGGTCTAGGACCTGGGTGGTTAATATGGACTATTGAGTCTTGGCAGAACTCAACTCAAATGCTTATCTTACTGAACTGAATTTATCAAGACAAGGGTCAAGAGAAAGCAGCAGTATGACCAACTGTCAATGAGAGAGACATGAACCTTGGAATATTTGTATCATTTATGACCCGAATTCTCTATGTGCAATAATCTTCTACAGTATAATATAATAGGCAGGAGAAATCATGCATTGAATAAGGTAACTCAACAAATATTTATTGAATGTCTACTATCTATAAAGGTACCCTGCCCCATCTGGTCTTATACCTGAGTAAGTGCCATCTGAGTAAAAGGTATTAAGATTCCTAAGAATGTGGCCTCTGCCTTCCAAGAACCTATAGCTTTGTGGCTTTCCTGCCTCACCAATCCTTAAACACATAGGTGGACTTTATCAACTTGTAATGTACTTCAGATAGAGATTACACATCAATCATAACTGTTGTTCATCTTCAAGGACAGTTGCGTCCCAGGGTCCAGCTCAACCTATTTTTCCTTCTTCCACTCTTCATCCCTGACCTGTACCATTAGATCTTCGGCAATTGCTACTTTCTATCTCACTTTGTTCCTGGTTATCTTAATCACCAGGGAGATGCTAAAAAACTTCTAAGAAATGGAAAATGGAGGTGTTGGTTCATGGGTTACAAGATTACTAACTTGACATAATTTAGGTTTCTGTGGGAGACGTTAGAAGATGAAATTTAAATTTAAGTATATTATGCTTTCCTGATAGGCACTAATGATGATAATGAAACTTCACTTCTAATCAGTGAGTACAACATGCAGTGGGAGTACCTTGACCCTACCTAATGCAGACATCTATTGTGCTTTCTTGGTGTTGCCCACATTTGCTCATTAGCCATGACATGAATAATAGGCCATTTCATGTTTTGGATTGAGTGTTACTCTGCCCATAAATGATGAGATTTCATCATTTTGCTTTGAAATCTAATGCCTATCTCATAGGGGGATTTTTGAGGGGCAGGTTTATCTTTTGACTTTCCCATGTAAAAATATGGAAATAACGTGCCTTTCTTTCTTTTTTTTTTTTTTAAGGTTTTATTTTTTTAAGTCCTTTCTACACCCAAAGCAGGGCTCAAACTTACAACCCCAAGATCAAGAGTTGCATGGTCCACCAACTGTGCCAGCCAGGTGCCCCAGAACTTTCCTTTCTTGTTAAAAACTGTCTTTGCCTTTCTTCCATAGTGGAAAAGGCTGTAATTTTTAAATTTGTGAGAAAATTGGACATTTGTGGGTTAATTGGCAGTATTTGCATGCTGTAATTAGTTTCATTATGCTTCAATTATATTAATTAAACTCTTGTCCTGGAGAGGACATTTTTCTTCCCTGGGTCCCTCCAAATGTGCATCTGGAAACTGCTTCCCTGTGGTTTTGTGAGCACATGAGGCAGGGTCCATGTTTTTTCATCCTTATATTTCCCAGCACAGTATAAATGTTTGTTGAATCAAACATGTAGAGACATGGTTTGGAAAATCAATGCTGGTAACTCCAGTGGCTTTTAAACTTGTTCACCATGTTTTCCAGTGCCTAAATTTGCTAGCCCACACACATGCTTTGTAAGTCTTCCCATTCCAACTCATTTTATGAATTAACAGAATCAGTAGGACAACAATCTAGATGCATGGTGAGAGATGGGAGAAAGGAAGAGATTTGTGTTTCACTGTCAATTTTATGCCAGGAACAGGGTTAGGAGCTTTCACATACATTGTCTTATTTTATCAGCAAAGTGTTTTTTCCCTTGGCCCACCAGGTTGATTTTAACAAAAAGCCAGCTGAAGCAAAAAAGAAACTGCAACTTGGCTTGCTGGAAATCCCTAATGGCCTCAGATGCTGCTGAAGGGGTTGATAAAAATGGGTTTAACAGAAGTCCTTCTTTGTGATCTCATCACTAAATCATTACCTGTTGGGAAAACAATTTTCTAGATGATATACTTACAATAAGCCGTTCTGAACTACCAAATCCTTATTATTCCTTACTGACTCTGAGTCAGTTACTGTTCACCTGGACAAGGGTAGCTGGTTCTGAAGCAGGGCTGTATGTGAGGTAGAAATATGAGGCCAGTTGCCTCCTTAACATGTTTATGCTTTTAGAGGGGAATAAAACATGGGCCGCCTGGGTGGCTCAGTCAGTTAAGTCTCTGACTCTTGATCTCAACCCAGGTCTTGATCTCAGGATTGTGAGGTTTGAGCCCTGAGTTAGGCTTCACACTGGGTGTGGAGCCTACTTAAAAAGAAGAAAAAAAAAAGAGAGATAAGGTACATGACATTGTGTTAAAGGTGCTCCTTAAACAAAGTGTGATTACAGACAATAAACAACTGCCTTCCATCCCTGATACTAGATGTGAGTGTCAGTGCCCTACTTTTTCACAAAACACATGCATTAAATGAATGAGATCTTGTGATGACTCTCTGGTTTGTGACTCTCTGGTAAATGCTGTCGTTTGGTTCTTTTCAATTAGCTGTGGACTCCCCAGGGCTACCTTAGTGTGGGCCAAGATCTAAGAACACACAGAGGTCGAATAATACCCACCTATGGGCAGTTCATCCCCAGTATGTCAGGTGCTGGGAGACTTTATTGCAATCTTTCCAAGCCAGTGATTGGCTGATAACAGTTACCAGAGTAGAGCTGCAGAATTAAAAGCTCAGTGTTCAGCAAGAATGGGAGGAGCATAAACATTTGTCAAACGGTTAGCTTGGTCTCCACCTTCTAAAGAGCTAAGCATCTTAGTGGTTGGTTTCCTAATAAATTATACAACAGGATGCTCCAGGGGGTCCATTTCCTGATGGTGATGGCTCAACATCATGGAGCATTGAGCACTGTCAGCACCATTAATGGTCTATCAGAATCGTCCAGTGGTCTAGAAATGCCACTCACATATTTCTTGCAAGCACATTAATTCAGGCTGAGAATAAGCAGAGCATTGCACCAGACAGTTGATGCACTCTTCTATCTTTCCTTTCTTTCTCTTCTTCCAAGAGCTCTTCCTACCTTCTCAGGTCTGGTGATAGATAGGTCCACATCGGATGATTCTGAATATTTTGCAGGCAGCATTCCTTATTTGTTTCATTATGGCATCTTAGAGGAAAAACTACTTTCTCCTTAACTCTGGCTTGTTGACTTGTTAATACATATAAAGAACAAGGGGCTCTGGGTGGTGGAATATCATCCCCAGCTGTGAAACAGCAGCTCCTGGGGGTTCTTACAATCTATTAGCTATCAGTTATCAACCTCACCATCACTGAGGATTTTTTCATTTTGTCTTACTTAAAAGCCAGCCCTTTTGTGACCTGAAATCTAAAAAAAGTACCACCACACCAGGGTGGTCTGAATAATAAATACCATGATTAGAGGGGTTAGACCTGTCCCCACCCCTTAGTAAGCACTCAGTAAGTGTTAGTCAAACTTGAATTCCTACCACCATCCCTGAAGAATCACCTAGTTAAAGCATTGTACCTTTGGTTTGAGCATAATAGGTATTTTTCCTCATGTCTATTTGTTAGCTCAATTCCTTGCCATCTGTGTTCTTTGTCCATCTGCCAACCTAGAAAAATCCTCTTTTTGTCTCTTAACGATGAGTTCAGTTTTGTTTTGTTTTTTTTTTTTTTAGATAACATTTTTTATATTTTGGGCTTTATTAAGGTGGAATGCTGTAGAGTATTATTATTTCCAAGCATTACACTAGCGTCTTATCTAGATGATTAAACTCTTAGGTGTTCTCTAGGTGAGCTTTCTGGTCATGGTAGAAGAGGAAGCAACACGCTCTTGCGCCCTCGTGGTATTTTTGGCTAATGGAGCAAATGGGAAATCCAGAGCTGGTGGGGAACAAAGCCAAAGTTGCAAGTATGTTAGATTTACTGAGTAGGTGCCTGTGGGGTCGGTGTCCCTTGCCGGCCTACGGTAAGTGGAATTAGAACTCTCAGTGGGGAAAAGTTTGTTCTTTGGAGAAAGTTGTTAAAGAAGGAGCTCATGTTGTATCCCATTTAGACCCTGTTAATCAGAAGTTTTCAGGATTCTCTCACCTCCTGTCATCTCACATATATTTCTCAATCCCAAATAGAGTGTGTGCATGGGGATTTGAAAATCCTTGTTCAAGCACCCCACCCCACCCCATGGTGCTTATCTTCTGGTCGTATTTATATATTTATACACTAGGGTTGCTTATACTTGTAGATTCATTGGTTCTTAGAAAAAAAGCCTCTTGATACAAATAGGGGAAAAGCCTGCTAGGGAGCAGTTTCCCCCATATTAAGATAAGAGAAGAGATTATGGAAGCTTTGGGGTATAACATATTGGCAGCAACTGTCCCAACATAGATTCAAGATGCTGGATCTTTATGGCTCTGTGACATTTTCCCTGTGCCCAAGAAGGTTGGTTAGGATGTCACAGTGGGTGGTGGAAAGAAAGAGGCAAGTTTCTTTTCTTTTTTTTTTTTTTTTAGTTTTGTTTTTTTTTTTTTTTTGACAGAGAGTGACAGTGAGAGAGGGAGTACAAGCAGGAGAAGTGGGAGAGGGAGAAGCAGGCTTCCTGCTGAGCAGGGAGCCCAATGGAGGGCTCGATCCCAGGACCCTGGGATCATGACCTGAGCCTAAGGCAGACGCCCAATGACTGAGCCACCCAGGGGCTCCAATAGAAAAGTTTCTTCCATGGTTTTAAGAACATCTACATCTGATCTAGTTTTATAGTGGAGTAAAAGTCACCATCTCATGATTATTATTTTTCCCAGCCTGACTCATATTCTAAAAGTCATCTTTACTGTGCAGGGAGTAAACTACATTCCCTGTTTCCTGGTGGCTTTCTTTAATGGCACAGAGGATTGCAGAAGCTTTGTTCTGTTAGAAACCAGAAGCTTTGTTCTGCTACTAGTCTCTGGGTTTTACAGGGGACCTTGGAGGCTGATCTGTTAGAGTGTTAAAATGATATTGAACCACCATGGCTCCCTCACAGAAGAGGACAGTTACACATGCATGTAACTAAATGGAGATGAGCATAGCTGGGAGGAAGATGAAACATAAGCTAATGAATCTCTTACATCTTTAACTGATATTTACCAGGAAACCACCCCAAGTGTTGACTCATTACTGACTGATCATTTTGGGGGTCCAGATATTGAACTGTATTTTTTTTTTTTTAAGTAGCAAAGACAGATGTTTGCAGATGCTAATTCTGTTTTGCCTGAGCTCCTTTTTATTTACTGGCTCACATTTGCAGGACAGCTGGCCTGGTGTCTGTTTTATGGGGAACGAGGTAACAGGCCAACATAGGATCCAAAACCACGAGATTGTCCTCCTTAGGAGAAGTATGCTCCTGATGGTTTCGGTGAGCTTGGTATTTGTTTGAGTTTTGTTATTTAAATTCTAGCAGGGAGGCTGCCTTAAGTTTAGGAGACCTAAGGGGACCTTTGTGTCCAAATGATAGCTCCACAGAGAACTTTGGATATTGGCCAAGACCATCCTCTGGCCTCTATTCGTCTCTTGAAAACAGAGCCTTAACTTCTCTGTAGCCTCTCTGGAGAAGACTCCAAACCTGACTTCGCAAAATGCTAGAAGCAAGCTCTTCCTGCTAGCTCATCCCTGGCCCACCTGTGATGTCACCATTTCCATTTTGTCCTCTACTGATGGGGTGCGGGGGAGACCCTCATTACCCCTGAGCGTCCCTCCTGCCTGGCCTAGGGCAGGTATGCCAATGGTAGTGGGAAATAGCCCCAGCCCTGTCTGGTTTTCAAGGTTTGGGATTGTTTAACCCCCCCTTCTTTTCTTTTCTTTTGTCCTTTATATTTTCTTTTCCTGGTCTTCATTGACCCCTCTCGAAGTCTGGAAATACTCAGGAGAACACCTGCTGGGTGTTTGTTTGTTTTTTTTCTTATTTTTTGTGTTTGATCTTGGCTGCTTTTTGTGATAGAAAAGCTCCAGAGCCACTGGCTAAGGTGTGTACATAGTCTTGACTGAAAGGACTTCATGCTACCAAGGAGAGATAGCTCTTCTATGACCCACGTTGTCACAGACTGAGAAAAATAAGTATGTCTCCAGATATTTCCTGGAGAAACTTTCAGAAGACATCAGAACACACACATACACACCCCTCACCCTCCCAGCCCTGGTTAGCTTATTCATGGGTGCTGGAAACTTTCCTTTATTCTTCGTAGATCCTCTTTTAGACAGGCTGTCAAGCGATTCTTCATCTGCACCGAGAACGTTGGAAACCAGCCTTCAAGTGCCAAGGCAATTCCTTCCACTATGAATACAGAATATTTCCTTTGAAGTCTATCTTCAGAGTTTTAAAAGATACCAGAATATATCTAAATGAAATTAAGCAGGATATTACTTTAAAACGGGAGTCTAATTTGACATAAAGTTATTCGCTTATAGCTCTCCAGGGACTTTCCCTGCTGTCAACCTAAAGAGACTTCTGAAAATGCTATTTTATTTTTCAGATCACAGACATTTGTTTAGCACTTTACAAAGCATTTTCAAAAAGCAATGATGGCAACAACAAAAGTATTTGGCATTTACCAATTGCTGACGACGTAAAGGATGATCTCCTTTATGTTTTCCAGGCACCAGCTCATTTAATTGTCTCTATAACTGTATTGATGACATGCTGCATTGTCCCCATTTTCAGGTGTGGAAACTGAGTAACAAGGGGCTAAATCACTTTCTCTAAATCACATAGCCTGTAAGGACTAAGGCAAACCATTCCTTTCTATGTATGGCTGATTCCAAGGTTCTTGAACTTCCCGCTGCCAGCATCTTAATCATCAGTGTCAAGTGAGAATCCCGAATTTCAGAGCAATTAAGTGACTTGATTCTGGCTGCCCAGCCTGAAGTGACAGAATAAAAATTAACTTCTTTTCCTTTTCCTTTTATTGGTTTTTCCCCCCTACTATGTCATGAGGCCCTAGGTCATTATTTTGGTGGCCCAAAAGCATTCATTGAATCCATGTTGTGTTCCAGGTGCCGAGAGACTTTGGGTGATGCAAAGATCCTGAAGTTCCTGCTCTTAAGACACAATCTGAGTTTGGGGAGTTATACAGATAAAAACACAATGACAAATGCAGGCAGTATGATTAAATGCTCTAAGAGGGCTAAGTACTGGCTGTTTTGGGAGCACAGGGTTGGGTGGCTAATCCAACTTAAGGACTGTCCAGAAAAGTTTGGTTGGGGAATTGAGTCTGTAGGAATGAATGGGAGTTAATCGGATTGAGACAGGGAGATGTTCTGGACAGAAGGAACACCTTGTCGGAAATCATAGATATATTTGAGATCACAGTGTCTTTGGAGACCACCAAGAACTTCTGTGTGACATTTGGTTTAGAAGAAGAGAAGCCAGAGAGAGGAACAGGATTTAAATCATAAAGAACACTACAGGTCATGGTACGCAGTGTGGACTTTTGCAGTTGGCTGGGTGTCATTGAAAGGTTTTAAGCAGATGTTGTAGAGAATGGGCTAGAAAGATGAAGTAAGCTTGGAGGCAGGGAGACCCATTCAGGAGGCTCTTAGAATTGTTTAGACAAGAAATGATGAGGGTCCTGACCTCAGGCACAGGCAGTGAGAAAAGTTTTTCCTGCCTCCCCAGGATACGCTTCATCAATTTATTTGTTGCTTTCAGCAGCTGGCATGTCTGCCTGGCTGTCTGTTACCACCAAACCTTCATCCCTTGTCTCTGTAGTATTTGCCTTTCTTTGTCTTGTTGTACCATGATTCATATACTTCTCTCCTCCAGGACCTCGGCTCCTCTGGGGCAGGAGTGTATCTTTCTCACCTTCGTTTTTGCTGTACGAGTACTGTGCCTGGTACATGCTCTTCAGGTTTAGCGTGGCTATAGTCTAGAGTCCTTCTTGGGAAGTAGTCAGAAGAAGGGAATTTGGAAAGGAAAGATGAGGGAAGAGAATTCTTTCACCCTATAGCAAACTGAGGGATGTTGGTGGTTGAGAGTTTCATCTGACTCCCCTTGGACTCAGCCAAAGGGCATCCATCTTCTTCTGGGTCTGAGGGTAATTTCCTGGCAGGCTTCTTGTTTGCCCTCAGTAATGTTGCACAACTTCTTTTTTTCTCTTTGACTTTTTTTATTTGTTTATTTTTTTATGTTCAGTTTGCCACTGTATAGTACATCATTAGTGTTTGATGTAGTGTTCAATGATTTATTAATTGTATATGACACCCAGCGCTCATCACCCACGTGCCCGCCTGAATACCTATCAGCCAGTTACCCCATTTACCCACCTCACCTTCCCTCTGAAACCCTCAGTTTGGTTCCTGGAGTCCAGAGTCTCATGGTTTGTCTCCCTCTCTGACTTCTCCCCCTTCAGATTTCCTTCCCTTCCCCTGTGGTCCTTTGCGCTATTCCTGATGTTCCACATATGAGTGAAATCTCTGCTTGACTTATTTCACTCAGCATAATCCCCTCCAGTTCTATCCATGTCAGTGCAAATGGTGGGTATTCATCCTTGCTGATGGCTGAGTAATATTTCATTGTATATATGGACCACATCTTCTTTATCCATTCATCTGTTGAAGGGCATCTCGGCTCCTTCCACAGTTTGGCTGTTGTGGACATCGCTGCTATGAACACTGCTGACACGGGTGCATGTTCCCCTTCTTTTCACTACATCTGTATCTTTGTGGTGAACACCTAGTAGTGTACAACTTCTGTGCCATTTCCTAGAAAGAGATGAGACTTCGACACAAATAATTAGACATAAGAATAGCATCTGTCATTCTTTTTTTTTTAACCTTTATTTTTTAAATTAAGTTTTACATTTTAATTCCAGTATGTTAACATACAGTGTTATATAGTTTCAGGGGTACAATACAGTGATTCAGTGATTCTCTACATCAGTACTCTGTGCTCATCAGAATGTTCTGTATCTGTCGTTCTATTACCTCTGTTCCTAAATACGCACCTGCCCTCCTTGTAAGCAAAAGCCTGTGCTCTTCCCTGTAAGTTCTATGGGAGCTGGTGATTTAGTTCAGGGGCTTTCAAAATCTCTTTATCCTATTAAATACAAAGGCCTACATGGAAGCCCAGTATAGAAATCACATTTTTACAAGGAGCTGCTCTTGTTGAAGCCAGAGCCAGTTTGGGGTCCTGAAGCCTTGTCCAGTGCCTCTCTTTGTCGTCCCATTCCTACCTCCAAATAAAGGGACTGTGAAAATCACTACTTAAGAACATCAACATTTTCCCTCTAACCATACACTTTGCTCAGTTTCTCTTAAGTTACATGTGGCTTTCACAGATACTTGGTAGTTTGGTTTTTATGAGCTCAAGTGCTCCACCACTTTTTGGGTCCTATAGTCTTCCAAGAAGAGAGGGATTTGGATCATCTTCTGCCTATCCCCCTTCCCTCTCTCCCAGCTTCTTCTTCTTTTTTTTTTTTTTTTAAGATTTTATTTATTTATTTGAGAGAGAGAGAGAGCAAGTGGGGCAGAAAGAGAGGGGGAGAGACTCTCAAGGAGACTCCATGCTGAGTGTGGATCCTGACATGGGGCTCAGTCTCACAATCCTGAGATCATGACCTGAGCCGAAACCAAGAGTCAGACAATTAACTGACTAAGCAACCCACGCCCCTCTCCCAGGTTCTTATATACCATTCTTCAGCCTTGACTGGAAGACAGTCTTGCATCTAATAGTGAATGCCTCCAGAGACCCTAAATCAGATATCATCATCATTTAGATAAAAGATTTCTTTGAAAAGGTAGGTGTTAAGGAGGTAATGCTTCCCTTGAATTCATGCAATTTACTATTCTGGTTAAAATTTAATTATACTTCATGGAGTTCTGGCACAATTGAGTATCTTTCATGGCCTTCATGCTCTTACCAACTGTGTTAAAATTACTGCTTGGCCTTACAGAGTAAGAGGCTAAACTCTGTCCTAAAGATTTTTCAGGGTTACTGATAGGCTGAGAGAGGAAAGAGACCCCAACTTGCTTATGCCTACATGTGAAAATGCAGTCATTTATTTCTCTTGAGCACACACAAAAAGGATCTGTGTACATGAAATTTGGTAAAGAGTTAACTTTATTAGAAGAAACGAAGGGCATTCTATGGGTGTGAGTTTTTAGGTCCTCTTTCAAAGATTCCCAGCCATTTCTCCCCTTCTGTCTCAGAAGACTTTACCACTCATGTACAGAAAGGCGTCAGGGGGTGAGGTGAGGGGCTCCCTGTCAGCCCTGCAAGGTGGCTTTGCAATGAATTCTTTCTGTCCAGTAAAATAATTGTGAGGTGGTACCCCACTTGAGAAGTTGGATTTACAAACACAGCATACTTAGTAATTGTCAGCTCTGTGAAGGGTGATTATTCACTTTGGAAAAGGTCTTTTTGAGTAAGTACTCTTGTGAGTAAGTGAGTACCTGTACATATCAAGAGCTCAGTAGCCACATGGGGCTAGTAGTTACAGTATTGGCCAATGCACAGAAATAGTAATTTCCATCATTGCAGAAAATTTTATTGGATAGTGCTGCTGTAAATACCTAAAGAATTTCACGTAAGAGAAGGAATAGGTTCATCCTGCATATACCTATTTACCCAAATTCCTAAAAATAGCCTCACTTAGTGCTTCCCAAGGATTATATACAGATCATGAAAAATCTAGTGTTAGGAGAAGAGAAACTTTAAAGCCAAATTGTTTAGGAATCTGCTGGCTCTTTGAAGAACAATCTGCAAAGATGATAAAGAATCTCTGAAATGAGGGGCATCTGGGCGACTTGGTGTGTTAAGCATCTGCCTTCGACTTAGGTCGTGATCTCAGGGTCCCTACTTCTCCCTCTGCCACTCTTCCCATTTGTGCTCTCTCACTCTCTCACTCTCTCTCTCAAATAAATAAATAAAATCTAAAAGAGGAAGAAAGAAAGAAAGAAATTTCTGAAATGCTGTAACTTTCTCAAATTCAACTTACACATAGCTTTTTTTAAAGAAATATAACTCCCATTGAATGATTTGTCTAAAGAACACAGCAACTATAATTTGCTGATATTTAACTTTCTGTGTAATATATAAGACATATTAATGAATGGAATGAAAGGAATGGAATGAAATGAAATGAATGTAACCCCTTCCGAGATGGCATCCAGGGCTGAGTGAGTGAGAAGAAAAGCTTCTGCCCTACTGAGCAGAGAGGACTGAACTTTTTCTCACTTTGACTAATGTCACTTGTAATCTCTGAAAGGAAGTGCTTACCTAGAAATGTAATTCTCCACCAGATAGTGATTATTATCTTTTCAGAGGATTACTTTTTGTTATCTACTCCTAGAGGGAGATCAAATAACCCTACTTGTCCTTTATAGTTGGGTTTTTACACAAGGTGTTTTTACACAGTTTTAATGTAGGAATATCTGATGTCCTTAAGAGACACAAATTCTCAGAGCCAACAAAACACATCATAACAGAGGGAGGAAAAAAACGTAGATCTGAGAAGACTCTGAATTGAGAAAATGGGCTCATCAGATTACACCAAGATACCTGAAATATTCATTTGAGCTTTAAATATTTATTGAGTGTCCAGTACCTGCCAAAAATTTACAGGCTCAGTTAGGTTTAAGGAGAGAATTATCGAACATCTGAGCAGGACCAGATAAGAGACCATGGTCTTTTTGGACAGACCTTACCAGGAGTTCCCTGTTTTAATACGTTGTGGCGAATCTGGACATATCCTGAGAGGACTGACTGCATGGAGAAGGTTTTAGAAGCCATTTTGCTTGAGAAACTATTGAACAAACAAGGCAGTTTCTCTAGAGAAGATTTTTGTTAAAGAGGTCATGAAAAATGTTTTTAAATCTTCACTGTTTGATATGATAGCTACTAACTGCATATAGCTTTTTCCATTTAAATTAATGAAAATTGAGTAAAAATTTGAAGACTCATTCCTCAGTTACACCTGTACATATCAGAGCTCAGTAGCCACATGGGGCTAGTAGTTACAGTATTGGCCAATGCACAGAAATAGTAATTTCCATCATTGCAGAAAATTTTATTGGATAGTGCTGCTATAAATACCTAAAGAATTTCATGTAAGAGAAGGAATAGGTTCATCCTGCATATATCTAGAAGGTATGGTTATGCCCAATGAAGAACAGAGAGGAAAATTTTCCCAGCACTTGAGTTTGGTCAATAACCAAAAAAGTAGAGTGGAAAGCTAAAAGGGGAAATACTGACTCTTGGTGACCCTGTCAAGGATGCTGTAGCAGGAAGGATGAGTGGATGGGTTCTACAGCTTCCCAGCTGCTGGACTTTGTCTGCCTGTCCATGTCAGCCCCTGAGCTGTAGCCCACCCAACCCACTCAGTCATCTGTCAGAGCTCTTTCCAACACCTTCATTTGGTCATAGAAAGTACCTGATGGTCTGGTTGAGACTAATCTCAATTCCCTCTCTCTGTTCTTAGTCTCATTTGAACCCTCCTTGGGATGGCTGGTAATTTATAAAGTTTATTAAAAGCTTATTTCTCAATGAAATTATGCCTAGAAAGTACTTATTTCTAGAAATCCAAAAACAGAGATATCTTTTCTGAATATAAATTTGGATGGATGATGGATGGGGATAATGAAAAGGCATTGTTTTCTAACCCTGTGTAGGCTTGAATTATCCAAGGTCATATGTATTCAAATACTTGAACTTAGGCAGAGTGAAAACATCAGTTAAAAGTTGGCAACAGGGGCGCCTGGGTGGCTCAGTGGGTTAAAGCCTCTGCCTTCGGCTCAGGTAATGATCCCAGGGTCCTGGGATCGAGCCCTGCATCTGGCTCTCTGCTCCGCAGGGAGCCTGCTTCCTCCTCTCTCTCTCTGCCTACCTGTGATCTCTCTCTGTCAAATAAATAAATAAAATCTTTTAAAAAAAAAGTTGGCAACAATATTTTCTTTGGATAATCCACAAAGCAAGTAGTTGATCTGTGTGTTTGGAGGGGTCTGTGTTTGCAGGGTATCTTTATGGCAAAGTGATGCTTCCTCTGATGCTTGGTTGAACGTACAGAAAATTAAGGGACCATAATTAAGAGGGGCTTATAAAGCTTTTACTAGCTTTTGGTAACTTTAGTAACTTTTGATAACTCAAAGCATTACTTCTGGAAATCTAAGACTGGAGTTGATTACCTGAGCACATTCTTAAATTGAAGCTTGGTGGTGTTGCCTTTTGTAAGAATGTCACCTCTGGTCAAGCCTGGGCAGTTTTATTGGTCCTTTGTAGTTCTGAAATGACATTCTCAAACTGTCTGAGAGTACTAGAGGAGGAAAATGACACATCAAATACATTAGGATCATCTCTCCAAGAGTTCAAGCGAGAAAGGTGGCAGAGTCTTGGAGACAGATTGTGGTCCGAACACCTCAATTATTTTGGATTGACTTTGTCATTTTTCCCTATCTCAATGGGAAATCATTGTCTACTTTTTTTGGGAAACTTCCTTGTTTGTCTTTCAGTGTCTTAATCTGCTCCTGTGAATGGCATAAGCAGCTGACCTCCCTTTTCTTTCTCTTCTCTTACTCAGTACAGAATCTGGTTTACTCTTTCTTTTTTTTTTTTTTAAGATTTCATTTATTTATTTGACAGAGATCAGAAGTAGGCAGAGAGGCAGGCAGAGAGAGAGAGGAGGAAGCAGGCTCCCCATGGGGCAGAGAGCCCGATGTGGGGCTTGATCCCAGGACCCCAGGATCATGACCTGAGCCAAAGGCAGAGGCTTTAACCCACTGAGCCACCCAGGCGCCCCTGGTTTATTCTTATCCAATGGATGGGGTTAAAACATACTCTAGGCAAGGGTTTTATCAATGACATATTCCAACTCACCTTGTGCTTGAAGCTCGGGTATTTTTTCTGTGCCCCGACTCTCTAAAAAAGTGTCTCCTCAACGTAAACACAGATGTGTTTATTTGCCAGAACTAAGTTTCTTTGGCAAAGTATCCTTGGTTTGATGTGTCTACAGTGAAGAAGGAGCTCTCACCTATGTCTGTACATAGTCAAGAGGAAGTTCTCATGGGCAGTGAGGCTTAAATCATGCTAAAGGATGACTAGGGATTTGTGGCCTAGATGATGGAGGGGGAAGCATTCCAGGCAGTGGGAGTAGCCTATACAAAGGGAAAGAAACTCCTGAGCTTGAGGTGTTTAAAGGAAATTCAAGGATGGTTCTGTGAAAAGAACTAGTGGGATAATTACCCATTTATTAACAAATAGAAAGTAGCCATGATGTGGCAGGCACTTTTCCCAGACACCAAAGATATATTAGTGGATAAAACAAACATTCCTGTCCTTATGGAACTGATATGTCAGAAAATATTCAATACATACAAAATGATAGTAATTAATTTGTTATTTCTTTTTTTTTTAAGATTTTATTTATTTATTTGACAGAGATTACAAGTAGGCAGAGAGGCAGTCAGAGAGAGAAGGAAGCAGGCTCCCTGCTGAGCAGAGAGCCCGATGTGGGGCTCGATCCCAGGACCCTGGGATCATGACCTGAGCTGAAGGCAGAGGCTTTAACCCACTGAGCCACCCAGGTGCCCCTAATTTGTTATTTCTAAAGAGCTTTTTTTTTTTTTTTTTAAGATTTCATTTATTGGCACATGGTTAAGGCTACATGAGTGTTTCATTGATAAACCAAATAATTTTATGTGTTTGTTAGAAGGCGGTGACTGCTGTGGGAGTTGAGGAGTAGGGGATCATAGAGATTGGTAAGGGAAGTTGGAAGCACCAAAGGGAGCCTTAGGCATGGGTCGTAATGTTACACCCTCTTCGAGAAACCTTTTGGAAGAAGTACCATTGAGCAAAGACTTTAAGGAAATAGAGTTTACAAAGCAAGTTATTTTGGTAAAGAGCCTTCCTGTGTAGGTAAGAGCCCTTGCAAAGGCCCTAGGGCAGGACAATGTCTTTGGAAAACAGCAAGGATGCCGGAGTGGAGAAATGAGGTTGGAGAGATGGGAAGGGACTGACAGAATGTCCTCATCAGGATTTCTGGGTCATCATAAGGATGATGTAAGTCTGAGTAAGATGGAGAGTCGTAGGAATATGATCTGACTTAAGTTTTAGGAGGTCAGTCTTGCTGCTCTATTGAAAACAGATTTTAGGGGGATAACATTAATGGTCACATGAAACTACTTAGGGTACCAATCCATAAAGAGCATTGCAATAGCCCTAGGAATTTTATAAGAAAGAGATATTTCTTACCAGAACTCACTGTAGGAAAGTACTGTACATCAGAAGAGAAAGTTTAACACTGGGACATGTTTGGTTGGGAAACAAAGTTATCCACTGAATGCCTTCTGAGGACCATGGGTCTAGTTAATTATAGGCCTTTTGTTTTGCTGAGTGGGAACTGCAGTTTGCTGCCAGAGCTGAATTGTCCTTCCTTCCCAGCTTCCCTCTGCTTAAAGCTCATCTCTTCTTAAAGTAGGGTTCTTATTGAATCAGACTCCCCAGAGAGGCCTGTGTTTCAGTTCCTCCACCCTAAGGAGAAATGCAGGGGCTAGATCCTAAATGACCTTGAACATCTTTCAAAACATGCCTAGTTACATAAACTATACACACTTCCATGATGGCCTTCTTTTCCCACCTCCAGACCCTGTAGGAGAATGTTCTTTTCCTTCATCCTGAGAGTAGTGTTATTCCATTCATTGTTATTCAGAAAGTCATTGCAAAGCACAGGTGAAAGGGTCTGCTCTTGAACAATGGGTTTAGTTGAGGATATCTAAGAGGATTAACTACCACTGTGCTCAAAGTGGGGGACCCTACCTGGGAGGGGAGCCCCAGGGATCTTTGACAGAGATGAGTAGTTTTCAAAGCCCCTATCTAGAAAGGACAGTCTTGGCATTACAGTAATGATAAAGAGGTCAATTTTCCAAGAAGATAGAACGACCTTAATATGTATGTCTAACAACAGAGCATCAAACTATAGGAGGCTGGGATGCCTGGGTGGTTCAGTCTGTTGAGTCTAACTCTTGGATTTGGATTGGATCATAAGATCAAGCTCCAAGTCGGGCTCCATGCTCAGTAGAGTCACTTGTCCCTCTCCCTCTGCCCCTCCCTTCCTTAAATAAATAAATAAATAAATAACATCTTTAAAAACCCACAAAACTATATGAGGCAAAATCTGATAGAACAGCAAGGAGAAGGAGATGAATCCACTATCATAATTGGCAAATTCAACACCCCTCTATCAAAAGTGGACAGATCTAGCAGGCAGAAAATCAGTAAAGACAAAGTTGAACACAATACCATCAGTCAACTGGATATAATTGACATCTGTAGACTACTTCTTCCAGCAACAGCAGAATACAGTTTTCTCAAGCTCACATGGAATATTCACCAAGATAGACCACATTCTGGGCCACCTAAACAAATTTAAAAGAATAGAAATCATTCAGTGTCTGCTGTCAGAGCACAGTGGAATTAAATCAGACATCAACAGAAGAAAGGTAACTGGAAAGTCCCAGAAAGAACAATCTAAGCATCAACAACCTACTTTAAGTCAGCATGCTTTGTTGAGTGCCTGCTTCATGGCAGGTCCCCAAGGGCAAGCACCATGGCTGTGTCCTTGGGGTGTTCATTCCCTGACTCTGTGATCTGTCAGTACTTGTATAGCAAATAAGTAAGGATTTGGCAAAATAGTAAAACTTACCTAGACTTCATAATCTACTGGCAAGAGGGGTAGGTGTGGGGTAGCCAGAGACTCTGACAATGACAGCATATTCTTGAGTGCTCTGAGATCTAAATGTTACTATGGAAACATTGAAGTTGCAGTCCTTATTAGTGCCTCATCTGTTGCTTTTGTTTTATTATGTTACATCCTTTGCCTATTTCTCCTTGTATTGCATGGTGAGTGCTCGTGTCTTTCTCCACATTCTATAGTACTCTTGATGACGTAATGATAGTAATGATAGTAATGATAGCTACCATCACTTACTAAACTCCCATCTTCACAAACACTTTCAGTTAATCCTCCAATAGCCTATTAAGGTAGGTGTTACATATCTCCATTTTATAGATAAGAAAATGAAGTGGGCTCATATGTCTAAAATAACCAGCTAAGGTACTGACCACTGGAGCTGATTTATTAACACAGATACATCTGATCCCCAAGGCATGCTCTTAGCCATCACTGTGTTCTGTATCATACCATTGTGGTATGAATGTAAGGAGATAATTTAACAAGTTCTACTTTCCAGTTCCTCTTTGGGAGAATGGCAATAATTCTTCCCTGCCTATTTCAGTTGAGATATTCAGATGTGAGCCGTAATGTGCAAATAGAAGATATTGAAGTAATGACCTGTTTATTTTATAGCAAAAGTGCCATTAGCATAGAGACTGTCATACTCATCTTTCGTCTTCCTGATTCTCTACCCGAGTCCTTGGGGGAGTAGTAGTACTTGGGAATGTTTGTTGCAGGATAAAATTACAAGTTTAAGAAGAGATTGTGTCATCATGAAGGGTTTTGCAAACTGATATTTCTAAAAGGTTGGAATAGCATTTATAAAATGGAAGAAGGTTGAATTTATGTTCTCTCCAGTTTTAAGAGACTCACTTTTTGATGGTGAATGTGTTTCCGACCAGACTCTGAGTTGCCACGTGCCAACTCTGCAGGTCCCGGGCTGACTTGGCAGAGGGGCTGCCTAGGCTCTATGCCTGCACAGCGTGGTCAGGAGGGAGAGGTCATTGCTCACCGGGCTCTGCACACAAAGGCACATTTTGCAATGCTGCTTTCTGCACGTCGTCAGTTGGAAATGGAACTTTCAGAGCATAAGTCATTTTAGTTTGCATGTATTCAGAGTGACTATAGAATTGCTGTAGCAGATAATTTCATGTTGAGAGGAAAAATACTTCTTAGATATTCTCGACTGAACTCCTGCAATCCTGAACTCACGGCTGTCAGCTCTCTTCTTTCTATGACTGTGCTCCCTTTCAAAAAGAAGGAGAAGAAAAAAAAACAATAATCTTCAAGTCCTTCTTCCCTTGAGGCATAAGATCCCATGACGCCTACATTGTCTGACCTTTTCAATGGACTCTCTTCTGGTTGGTTTTATTGTCTAAAATGAGTTGCACTGATGTGAGGTTGCATCTTTATTATTTTCACTTTATTCTTTGTGGACGGCATTTACTACCTCCATGGGGAGCTGCCTTGTGATATCACGAGCATAGGGAGATGGGTGCAGGGGAACAGGTAGAGGTTGCTCCCCAGAAACCCTTTGTTGCAAGTGGAAAACAGCTCAGAGCACATCTACCGATAATGGGGTTGGAGAATCTCCACAAATCAAAAATAAAAATAGTAGCATATGCACTCTTGTCAGTCCGCTAGCTCAGTTCTCAAGCTGTCTGTGGCAAAGAGCTAGTTTTTGATTTCTCAAAATATCCAGTCCATCTCACACTAACACTTCTGTCAAAAGAGAATAATTTAAATGAGGAAAAATTAAATCTTAAATAGGTGAATAAAGTACAAATCCCAAGTTTTAAATTAGACTTAATAGACATAAACTTTTATTTCCGTAAACATACTCAAACAGAAAAAGGAAAGAATTACAAAGCTGTGCACATTTTTTATTTGACACGCACACACTGGTGATTGATACAGAAAATTCCTATTACACTTGTACTTTGTCGTTCCACAGTTGTAGTTAAACAGAGTCACAAGTGAAAAGGCAATTCCTTCTATTAAACGCCTATATGCACACTTTGAATGAACACCATGCATAGATGAGCTTGCTTCTTGCTTGCTAATTTATCGAGTCTAGGTTGGATTGACAAAAATGCTGTTCTCAGGGGATAGATGATGAAGCCCAAACTGAGTGCATCAAGGACACAAAGCCATGGTTTAGGCAGTCAACAAAAGCATGTGGAATTAAAGTAGGTTGTTGGTAAGTAGATGGTCCTTTCTGATATGTGGTTTTGGGAACCACTCATCCACGTCAAAAATCTGTAGAGCTCCACTCCCAGGTAGAGCCCACATCTTTTAGGACAGCGACAGCTAATCCTCTGAGCCTTCCTCAGCTAAACCCCTTTGTTCAAGAGCAGAGGCTTTCAGAAATGATTTGCAATAACTTTCTGAATAACAATGAACAAGAATTGTTATTACTCAAGAGTGGAATAAAGCTGCTCCCAGCATGAAGGAATAGAACAGTCTCCTACAGGGTCTGGAGACAGGAAAGAAAGGCCTTTGTGGAAGTATATGTGGCTTATGTTCTTAGGTATGTTATGAAGGGCATTCAAGGTCATTTAGGATCTGCCCCTGCATTTTTCCTGATAGTGGTGGGATTAACATACAGGTTCTCTGGTTGGTTTGATATAATGTGTGCAGGAATAAAAAAAAGAGAATCCAGCTAATTTAGCCTCGCTCGGAATATTCATTTGTAATTTTTATCTAAAATGAAGCAAGTGGTGGTGTGTTTCCAAATTCATCTTCAGTCCTTCATCAGTAGCCAGTTCCAAAAATGTTAATTAAATTTAAATTATCTTTTGATGAAAAAAGTGAATCCATAGGATGGTCTATGTATAAGCTTAAAAAAAATAAATTCAAAACATTTTCTCAAATTCAGAAAATATTTGGTGATAACTTTTTTCAGATATGTTAAATCAACATCATCACATCCTTCAGTGATACTTGTTAAATCTGGAACATGTCGTCAGCTGTGGAGGCTGTTCTTTTAAGTGTCTAGCTTTTGTTTTGGTCTTCAGTCCTCTCTGTCATTGAAAAACATGTTCTCCTTTACATGGAAGTATTAGGATCATTGAAATAACAAGGACAGACAAAGAAACAAGTTTGGATGTCTAATTTACATCTTTGTAAAGTTGGGACGAAGCTGGCAAAACACTAAGAATTTCTCCTGTACTTAAGACATTCTTGACAGAACTCTTCCTCTTGATAACCATCAAACATCAACCATCAAACGTCAACCTGTAATACTGTTGTTTATTATTGGCTTCCTTCTCAACCATTTATTCAGAGTAAGCATGAATTTAATTCATTTACCTTTATGAATTTACAATATTTACTGTATCACTAAATACAGTGTTTCATTTAGCTGACTTCCTTTGGAAGCAAGTCTTTCTCAACAAAGGCAGCAATGAGTTAATTTACATTCTGGTGCAAGTCTATTAATCTATGTAATTCCAGAATGTTTTCTCATCTCTGCAGCTGTGCCATCAGAACATCCTCTACACAAAACTTAAACTCCAAACCCCATCTGTTGACAATGTAGTTCTTCCTCGCTTTATACATTTGAGAGCTAGTTGTCTCTTTTGGCAATGAGCATGGGAAAAAAGGGATTCTTCCTTTATATCACCATTATGTTCGAATCATATATGTACTGAAAGATTGCCATCTTAGTGGTATTGGTGCATTCGTCAAGTTGCAATGAGAGATCCTCTGCTTGCTTTATTTGGTTTAAGAGTTGATCTTTAGCCTGCTGAGTTACTCTGTGATATCTGAAAGAGGTTCTGGAGCTATCTTCTTTGCCACAGATTCACCCAACATTTCTAAGCAAATATCTCTGCTGCAGATTTTATTGAGTGTGTGTGTGTGTGTGTGTGTGTGTGTGTGTGTTGCCTTAGCAACCCAAAGTGCTATTTTATTAGAAGCCTGCAAAGCATTAATAGGTAAAATTTTGAACCTTTGCTTCTGTGGCTTTCTAATGCAATCCTCTCATTTCAAAAACTTCTTTTGGTTTTGAACATTTTTTTTTTAACCTTGTGTAAGTAAATGTTGCCCAAGAAGTTTTAGAGGTATCATTACTTAGAACATCTCTGTCAATAACACACTTTTGGGTTGAGCATGCCACCCTTAAACATGTTTACAAACCCAAACTTAGTAGACGAGGAATGGTACTTCCAAGTAAAACTAGCATGAACTCCTTGGTCTCCATGTCTTTGCAATCATTTCCACTGCCATTATCCAGTTCACTTCTACTGATGGGCTCAGTTGAAGTACATCTTGTCTTAAAACAAACAAGTCCCGTGAAATTGCTTTTACAGTTTTAAATTAGAGCTAAAAATATGTACTACAGTTTTTGCTTTCTTAATTTAGCTTATAATGTTAAGCCACAAATAAAGCAAGTTTGCTTACAAATGGAACCAATCACAAAAATAGCAAGTTATAAAAGTAAATACATGCCAACATTGTCTCCATCTGCCTTGTCTTCCCTGGCCTCCCTCATCTGACTTCCCAACTGGCTACCTCATACTTCTCATCTGAGCTGGCCAGGAGGTAGGTAGGAAGACATTGGTTTGGTAATGCCTGTTTAAAATCCTTCTGTAGCCTAATTCATGGGGGGAAAAATAGGGAGACTAGGGTTTCATGTCATTTCCTAACAGGTATGGTAATAATCTAACCGTGTCCCGCGTAGGATTCATGATTAGACTGAAACAAGTGCTGACTTCAGGTCAACACATACATTTTGAGCCCTTACAATGTGTACAGCCCTGTGCTAGATGTGGGAGGGAATACTGGAATAAGTATGTCATAGTTACTGTCTTCTCTGACCTGACAGTTTGGTAAGGAGGATAATTCACATATCAGGTGTATGGGATATCTGTTGCTGCATAACAGATTACCCCAGGAGCACCTGGGTGGCTTAGTCGTTAAGGGTCTGTCTTCGGCTAAGGTCATGATCCCAGAGTCCTGGGATCAAGCCCCACACCAGGCTCTCCACTCAGCGGGAAGCCTGCTTTGTCTCCTCTCCCCCTGCTTGTGTTCCCTCTCTCTCTGTCAAATAAATACATAAATAAAATTGTTTTAAAAAAATAACAGATTACCCCAAAATGTAGTGATTTAAAGCAGTAGCATTTTTTTTTTTTAATTTAGCTCAAAAATCTGTAGCTGGTCAGTAGTAGTTCATCATGGTGGCTCATTTCTGTCCCACATGTGGTCAGTAGGCTCAGCTCCACTGGACACTGGATGATCCTTTTTTAGGACGGTTCACTCACATGGGTAGCAAATTGGTTTCCTGGATGGAGGCTAGGAACCCAGCTTTGGCTTTGAGCCAGGGACACAGTTTGCTTTACATGTAGGCCTCTCTAAGACTGTTTGGAATTTCTCCTCATAATGGCTGGGTTCCAAGTGGGACTGTCCCCAGAGATGAAGGCAGAAATGCATGGCCCTTTAAAGACCTAGCCTTAAAAGTCACATGGCATCTCTTCTACTGTGCTCTGAAGGTTGGTGCAGTCACAAAAGCCAACCAGGTTAAAGGGGAGGGAACAAACCTATGGATGAGTATGTGGCAAGAATATAGAAGAGTAAATGTGATGGGACATAGTGTCATAACCATCTTTAGAAAACACAATCTACTGTAAAAGTTCTTCATTCACATATGAACAGCATTTATCAAGCAATTACTATGTGCTTGGCACTGTTAAGGCCTTGGTATTCAGAGATAAATAAGACAGTTTCTGCCTAGAGAAACTTACAGTTGTAGGGAGAAAGACGATGTAATTAACTATGCCTCATAAAATGTTATAAGTACATGCCAGATGTTTGTGCAAATTACAGTAGTAGCTCAGAAGGAGGGGAAGTGGTAAGATTCTTCAGGGAAGTAACCTTCAAACTGACTCTAAAGAGGTGTGTAAAGGGCAACAGTTCTCAAAGCAGGATCTTTGGTTCCCAAAGAACCTTCTGGGGCTTCCCAAGACCTTTTCAAGGAGGTTGCAAAGCCATAAATAGTTACATAATAATGCAAAGACATTATTTGCCGGTTCCACTGTGTTCATAATATGCACTGATGGTACAAAAGCAATGGTGTGTAAATAACCAGCATCTCAGCAGGAATCCAGGCTATCCCAAAGTATTGTTGTCCCAAACTGTATTAGTTGTCATTTTACTCTTCACTTTCAGATTTTTTTCAAAAAAAAAAAAAAATCCAGTTTTACTGAAAAATGCCCCTGATGAAGTGATAAGAATAGTTAAATTTGGTAAATTTAATATATATATATATATATTATATATATATACATACATATATATATATATATACATATATATATATATACTTTAATATTCTGTGTGACAGAACAGGAAGCATATGTAAAACACCTCTGCATATTGAAATATGGTTGTTCCAACAACAAGTATTTGTGCAGTTGGATTCCAAGCTGCAATAGGGTCTCCTTTCTCACTGGTTTCACCACCATTTTTACTCGAAAGAAAAAATGACACACAAAGCATGGCTTTCCAGACTTGGGTATTTGGCAGACATTTTCATGAAAATCAGTGGGGTGAGCCCATCACGTCAAGGAAAATGACTGACAGTATTTGCTGCCAATTAGGAAATTCAAACTTTCCAGCAAAAAATAGAATTATGGCAAACCAGTAACGGCCATCGCAAGTGTGACAGTTTCCAATATTAAAGACTGTATGATGCAACTGACAGGGATATTAATGAAGACGGTTTTTTGGTATTCTTTGATGGAAAGTATTGACTTTGGGAAGATCTTCATAGCTTAATGAACTCATTCTGTAACTCGTCACGCACCAGAAGAGCTCAGATATTTAAAATAGGGATTGAAGTGTGCCTGTTATCTAGCTCTGCTATGATTCAATGAAATAAACTCTGTAAAATTCTTGAGTTAGTACTTGGCATAAAGAAAGCACTCAATAAATGTTAGCTATTTTTTACTGAGGTGTTTGGACTCTGTTCTCCAGTAAGGAGAGTGTCGGAAGGCTTTTAAACAAGAAAAAGACAAATCTGGATTAAGATGTGTTGTAAGAAAAATGTGGAGAGAGTGCATGTCATATTTGGGCCTTTTCTTGATGTGACATGGTCCTTAGGGGAACACATTTAAGCTGTGTTCCATTGGCTGCTCTTTTGGTGGAAGTCTTCAACCTCAGGAAGCCACTTGGGCATACTAGTCACTTCAGGAACAGTTTTATGCACAACCAGGGATCGAGTCCCTTTTGTGGAAAATTTTGTGGCCTATGAACTTTCAAAGTTGGGTTGGTTTTTGTTTTTGTTTTTATTTTTTTGTCTTTTCCCCTCCTTTTCACTCAGACTGCTCTTCATGGGTATGACTAGTTACAGAATCATTTCGTTCTCCTCAAGTAAGTGACTGCCTGGTGCCCATTCTCCCATTACCATCGTTCCTGAGAGGGCCAAACGTTACTATGGGTAACACCCACAGAACCAGGTGGGGCTGGGAGCCGCTCACAGAAAGAAGAGGCCCCGGTGTCCAAGAAATCACTGATCTGGAGAGGAAAATTCATTTCATTAATAATGCATTGAGAGTTTACTCTGTGCCGGGCACTGAGGAGCAACAGATGGGAAAGAATATACCTGCCACCCCCATCCTTGGGGAAGCTTGCCTTCCCTGTGGTGAGGGCGAGGAGGCACATTTGCAGACAGCTACATCATGAGTTATGTGTGACATATGTTAAAACAGAAGTAAAAGGGAAGTGCTGGGTGGGCGGAGCCCAGAGGAGAGTCTGCTTTAGGCGTGGGCTGACGAAGACTCGATGGCATTTGAACTGGGCCTTGACAGAGGGGTTGGGTTCAGGCAGAAGTGGGCAGTTAAGGTCCTTACTGTGGGCAGAAGACCATGAATAAAGATGGGGCTGTGAAGCAGGCAACATTGACAACGTATTTGTGGCACCCAGTGTGAAAGGCAAATGCTAGACCCTTTGTTCACAAACCAATAAGAATTTTGAGACAGGGCAGCAGAGGATTCACCCAGGCGTGGGACCTTCCAAGGGCAGAGGTCACGGGACGGCATGGGTTGCATGTTGGTGGAACCAGTCCCAAATCTGGGGTGCATGCAAAGAACGGGGGTCCAAGGCATAGCTGTGCAAGCATGAGTAGTGGAAGACAAGTGTGCATAGGCATGCTGGAGCCACAGGCCTGAGCATGTTCCTTAGGAGGGTGGGCCAGTTGCTGAGTTCAGGTGGGAACCTCTGAAATTTGGAGCCAGGAATGCTGCCATCCAAAGAATGTCTTCAAAACTTGGCTGCCGCTGTGTCAAAGCAAGATTTGAGGTGGCTTGGGAGGGACTAGAGAGAGGACGAGGGCTCGGGTCCTCTGAGAAGGGATTGCTCTGCATACCAGAAACAGCAGAAGGAATGGAAGGGGGAAAATGGACAAGGGGATAACTAAAACGAGAAAGGATGTACAGAAATGATACCGAAATGTTGAGCCTGCATGGTAGGATTGAGAAGAAAAAGCGAAGGAGAGCTGGTAGTTAGGAAATCAGGCATTCAGTCCATGTTCTCCACAGACTGGCCAATTTATCTGCAGTGACTTCATGACTCCGCGAGGATTTAACCAAAGCACTAAGACTTCAATGATGGAAATAACCAAGTACATGTAAATTCTTCAGCAAAGGGCAATGCCCGTACCCTCATTATATTTAATGAAGCTCTGAAAATGTCCACTGGTTCAGAGCACATGCTAGGGTTTTGGTGAGCAAGTCTTGTTCGTCCAAATCCAAGTGTCTTAGCCTGACATAGGGCTTCAAGCTCAGCCCCTGCACACCTGTCCAACCTCCTCTCTCACTGCCCGCCCCCATACCCCATGCCCCAGGGCTGGGTCAGTTGCTTTGGCTTGGGAGTCTTCCTTTCCCACTCCATTGCCACACCCCCAACTCTGTTTGTCCTTCAAAAGTATTCTCTGGGCATGCTGCACAGCCTGCCCATCCCTGCCCCCACATCTAGATTGCACCTGACCATACCATATCTCATTTGTCCATGCATATAGACGTTGGTCTCATCAGACATTGTACCTCAACACTAGCACCATGCCTAACACAAGGGACATGCTCAGTAGATGTTTGTGGAATAAATGAATCAATAAAGAGATCAAGTTTGGCCATTAGACTGAGGTGATTATCTGAAAACCCATTCATTTCTGCATTAAGAGCTGAACTCTTTTTGGTTCCAAAGAGGGCATGTGACCAGCAGTTCCTCAGCAAGCAGAGCATAGACCACTGCTGCTTAAACAAGCATGTGCCAAATGGAGCTCGCTTTTATCATTCTGACACTCCAGCCTCTCTGCTGTCACTAGAGACCAGGGAGGAGCAGGACCGATGCGAGTGCAAGAACAGGGAGGGAGTGGTCCATGCTATTAATGTATTGTTAGTGGAGAATGTAGGTGATATTAGTTGATATTAAAATATCCACTGAAAGGTGGACCATTTCTGTTAACAGCATGAGCTGGCACTTCTAAATGTCAGAGGTAAAATACTCCTTCCCCTCAGAGGTTGTCCTGTTTTCTCCCCCAGAGAACCCCAGAGAGCCCCACTGGGGAGCATCTCAGGTTTCAATCATGCCTCTCAGGGCAGAGTAGAGGCTATTTATCTGCTCTTTTTATAACTGTTGGCCCCTCAGAACTTCCTTTTTCCTCCTTCTGTTGATGGCAATGTCACAGTGACCTTTCCAGGGCCAACCAAGCCTGGCACTTCTCTGGGGCTCTACCTCCCTCCTTTTAGGTTTGGGGAAGCATCCAGAGGCTTGGTTGGCTCAGAAAAGCCTCTCGGAGTGGAGCTGAAATTTAAGCTTTAGAAGGGCAATAGAGGGCTGTCACAGACTCAGCATCTCTGACCCTGTGTATATACTGGATGAGAGTCTATTTCTGGTCTTCCATTTACATGTGTAGACTGTAGACCTCACTCAGTGCAAACATCTTTCTGAAACCCCTCCCTCTGTGCTGAATTAAGTTGGAAACTATTTCAAAAGCTACAGAAGCTATGGCAATTTGAGGACTTTTGCTAGCCAATATTTCATATCAGAACTAATGTAGTATCAATATGGTGCCCCATCTTGGCAGACCAAATTAGCAGTTTGAAAGGTATGGTAGTACCAGTGGATCACTCATAAATGTTGAGATGATTGGTGTCTCCCTTGGCCTTAAGCCAGCTCTCAGAATGAGCAACCCAGTTGGTGGGCTGCTCTGACCCTTCTCCTGGAACCTGTGAGCAGAGCAAATTCTGCATCTTGGATAATTGAAGTTGCTATGTCTGTGCTGGCCTGAGGGGTGGAGAAAATAAGGAGCTCCACTGCCTATAGAATAAAACCTAAGGATGCCTTTCATGATATGGGTCTTGTCACATGCCAACTTCCTCTCGTAGGGTTATCCCACCACTAACCTTGAATTATAGGAAACAGCTAGCTATGCTGAGAGACTTGCAGTTCCTCAGACAACACTTGTTCTCTCATCCATTCAGGCTTGGCCATACCATTACCTTTGCCCAGATTTTTCCATTTACTCTCATTCCCTCATTTACCAGAATAATTCAAGACTAAGTTCTGGCATCTTCTCATGCAGGAGGGCTTTCTTTGCTCAGTTCCCCAAATGGCATCAGTTAAATGCAGACTTTATGTCCATGTACTTAATATCACAGATAAATAATGTCACCTTTCCCCTAGACCACATCGTCCTCATCCCTGCCTTCTGCACCTTTGGAGATGTTATTTATATTGTCTGGGACACCTTCCCACATACTTCCTTCTATCCTCAGTGTTGCCCCTCCAGGAGAATTCTCTGGGGATGTTTTTTTCTGCTTATCTCAAGTCTGATTATGTTTTTTTATGAGCACTGTTCTTACAGTCCCTGATAGCTACCATGAACTCTACTGTTCAGTGGTAATAGTGTGGTGAAACTGAATCAGAAATCTGCAGGAATTGATCACTTGGGCCTTTTCTGTTAACAACAATACTGTCAACAGAAGAGTAGAATCCAATAATTTCTGATTGCTATTTTTTGGACTAATTTATCAAGATATGTATATATGTTATCGATACAAGTTGAATATTTGTTTTTCTCCTCCCTAAACTCAATGCATCCACCTCTGCTTAGCTTACTTTTTATTTTTCTCTCTCTCCTCAGGGTAACCTTGACTATCTTGTAGCCCTAGTGATTCAGGGCAGGAAGCCCAGGGCCTTTGGCTTGTCCAAAGTGTCATGGCAGACACTCAAGTCTTGGCTGTTCAAAATCCTGGTAAAGGCTCTGTTTCCTCCTCCTGACATTTGGCCAGGCCCCCTTAGGCATCTCTCTTCATGAAAAATATTGACCTTGCTAATTTCAAGGACTAAAATTATCTTTTTCTCTACATACTATTTCTTAATCTTTCTTCTTTCAAGTGAGAAAAGAGAAAAAAAGTCAAGGCTGCAATTTTTTCCTGATCTCTTTAAAATCTGTACCTAGCCTATGATTATTTCTTCTTAACTAGCAAAAAGTTCAAAAGTTACTAGTTTCTTCAATTAACTACACCCCCTCTTTTATTTTTTTATAAATTATAAGTACCCAGTTAGCATTAAGTTCTTCTTGGCTAAACTTTTTCTTTTATAATCTGTTTCCTAAAGGCATCATATTTTTTTCCTTAAACATTTTTAGAATAGTTGAACATAACCAGACTTTTTTAAAACAAGGCATCCAGTGGTTACTTGCGGATAATTTGGAGCCTCACAGATGGGGATGAGATAATGGTGCCTATAAGAATCATGGGGAATTTAAAAAAATCTACTTGCTCACCCTCTTCTCACCCCACATCACCCCGAAGTCTAAGTAAACCGAGGAGAATATAATTTTTTTAAAAAAGCTATTTCGATGATTCTAATACACCCCCTGATTGAGACACATGGTCATGATGGTTCCAGGCAGGCAGGACCCATCTGAGGATTGTGTGAAATTCACACAGGAGTCACAGTGAGGAGCAGAAGTGGGGGTAGTTAGATGTGATGGTTCTGGGAGGCTTTTAGAAGAGTTATGTGTTGTTTTGAGTTGCATCTTGAATAAAAATAACTGCAACAACTGACATGTACTGAGCACGTACTTGTGGAGCACTTCATCTATGTCATCATGTTTAATCCTCACCAAGGATGGTATTTTCCCCTATTTGTACAGATGGGGAAAATGGAGCTCAGAGGGATCAAGTGCTTTGCCCAAAGTCACACAGCAAGTAAGTAGCAGAGTTACTATTTAGCCCTTCCGTCAGTGTGATTCCAGAGCTCTCACTGCTGTGATGTGTCCAATTTAGTAGAAGGAAAGCAGCAGAGAGAGACTCATGGTGTGGGTTATGGCAGGAAAGTTATCCTACCTGATCAAAATCTTTGCAGGAGACAGTTATCTGGGTTTATGAGAAGTCCTTAAAGTCAATTATGGACATCACCATTAGGCTGAAAATTGTTTTTGTGTCTCTGGGAAGATGAGAAGGGCCAAGTTTTTGTCATCATGAATAGACCTGGTATATGATCATCCACCTCAATTTTTCTATCTAATTTCATAATCATAATGCATAATCATAGTACTTTCTTGGAGATCAGAGGGATTTTAGATCCCATGCAGTCCTTTTTCTTGTCCTACTTCCTCATTGGGCAGGTTTTATTCAAGGGAAGGCAGCAGCCAGCCAAGTCCAGCAGAGCTACCCCAGACATCCCAGCGCAATGCGGTCCGCGGCCGGAGGCGGCGGTAGTGAGACCAGCGCAGCGCTGCAGCCCCCTTCCCTTTGCGGATTCCCTCTGCTCCCTGGAGTCACTTGGCTCAGGGGCTCCGCTCCGTTGCCTGCCGCTGGGGACCGTCCGAGGGCCCTCCCCGCGCAGGTCCAGATGCCTGTCACCCCTCCGCCCTTCAGCAGAAAGTGAAGTTTGAAGAGTGGGGAAGAGGGAGGAACCATGGATGTGGAGAGGGAACCTGGAGCCGAGGCGTCTGACACCCTAAGCTGTTGGAAAACTTGTCCCGGACAACTGCAGATCAAATAATGGGGACATTGTGGGCTCAACACTGAATTTGTGAACTTAGAGTTGCTCAGTTTCATAAATGCAGCTTGATTTCAGTTTCACATCACCCCCAGCTACCTAAATTGAAAAAGCTTGAGCTCAGTGACAGTAGCATCTTTGGAGGTCTGGACATGTTAGGAGAAAACCTTTCAAATCTCACCCATCCGAACGTCAGCGCATTCTACTGCAAAATATCAGCACCTTGGAACCTTTGAAAAAGTGGGAATGTCTGAAAACCCCGAACCTGTTTAACTGTGGGGTTACTAGTCTGAATGACGAGGGAGAAGCTTCTTCCCCTGGCTAGGACCGAGAGAATTAAGAAGCCCCTGGTTCAGATGCCCAGATGAATGGTGAGCACGAAGAAGAGCCCTGCGAAGGAGAACATGCGGAGGATGAGGACGGAGAGGAGGAGGAGGAGTTTGATAACCATGAAGATGAAAAGGAAGAAGAAGGTGTAAATGGGGGGGGAGGGCAACGAAGGTGAAGTCAGTGGGGAGGAAGAAGAATTTGGACATGATGGAGAAGGTGATGAAGATAAGGGGATGAGGAGGAAGAAGAGGAAGAAAAATAAGAAAGTGGGAAGGTAAAAGAGAAAAGAAAAATTGATAATGAAGGAGAAGATAATTAAGACCAAAATAACCTGCAAAAAAAGAACTGCTCCATATTGGCTGGACTGCTCACGGGTAGCAGTTTAAATAATAATAGTTATACAGGTAATAATAGTAATAAAGGGTATCAGTAATACCAACCACAGGACCTCTCCCACCCAAAGAGCCAAAGAACAGTTCCTGTGACATTTCTGCCTTCCTCCATTTGGTCTGTCTTCAAAATCCACCATCAGCGTGAGGATATCACCCCAACAAAACTGCACGTCCTGTTAGGTTCTCCTGTAAGACTTGCTGAGCAGGGGTCATCATGGTCAGTGAGTCAGCCATCAGTGGCTGCTAGTTACATCAAGACTATAACAGCATTCTTATTTTCTGTACAACAAAGAAGGCTTGTAAATAAAATCTTAGCATAAAAAAATAGTTTCCCACAGCAAGGAATGAGTTGGCCCAAAATATCAATGGGGCTGAGGCTGAGAAACCCTGGTATAAATGTTCAAGGCATGGGATGGGTTTGAATTCAGCGCCATATTTACTAACTCTGTGACCTTAGCCAAGTTACTTAACCTCTCTGTGTCCTATCTACAAATAAGGCTCCTGACAGCTCCTTCCTCCCAGGGCTGTTAAGAGATTTAGACAAGTCAGTGTATTTGAGACATGGGAGCAGTAGCTGGCACACATCACTTAAACATTCTTGACTCAGATGCATTAGTAGAAGGAAGATAATAATAGTATCTACCGTGAAGATAAATCATGTATGCAAAATGATTGGGACAGTGATTTGTACACCCTAAAAGCTGTATACATTCCAGTTGTGATTATTACTGTTCTTATTCCCTTTTTAAACAAGTATTTGGGCCTCCTGGGCACAAAGAGGTGAAGTCACTCGGCTTACAGCTATTAGATAGCAGAGTCACGATGAGAACCACAAACTCATGAAAGAAGGAAAGCTCTGTCCAGTGTGAGAGTTACCAATTCTCTTTAGTCCTTGGCAACCTGTTTAGTAGAAAGCCTGGTGGGGCACGATCCTTCAGGGTAGGAACTTTGGAGTCAATGTAGAGAGAGGCACTCTGACCTACAGTGTCACTTAGCAACCATGTAATTCCAGAGCTGCCTTTGAAAAAGGAAGACTGCGGGTCATTCACGGAGGAAAATCACGAGATGGTCAAGTGTCTAGATCAGAGTGGTCAACAGGGGAGAAAGTGATTTTAATTTCTTTCTATTAACTATTACTGGAAGAGGTATTTCTTTAAAAGATTTTGTGCAGTCATTGCACTGTTCCAATTTAATTCACCATGGTGATACTAGTGCCTTTTGAAAAAAAATTCTTTTTTTTTTTTGTAGTTGTTTTGAGATGTTGAAGAAAAACCAAATTTTGAGCTTTCTCTGAGTTTATAACTTCAGGAATTATAACTACTATCAGAAAATGAGCCCAGTTAAGGTTAACATACCTGTTTAAATGTCTTTAGAAAAAACTATGTATTTTAAATGGATTTGTTAATTAGATTCTCTTTGATGACTCATATTGGCAAAATATAAACTTAGGGCTCTCATTATGACATCAAGCAAGACCTGGGTTGGGAAAGCCGCAAGCCAGTCTACCTTTTCAGCCAGGTATAACTGTAACTAAGTGTTTGTCTCCTTGCAATCAGGAACACAGCAAGCACAAAATAAGTGAAAGTAGCAGATTATTTGGAGACCTTTCCAACCTGTGTCTGACCTTCTTGATTCATTTGCAGAGGTAATTGCCTGTGGAAATAGCTGTGCTTTTATCTGTGGTGCTATTAAAACACTGGTTGAAATGAGGTGGCACAGACTGCATGGATAATGGGGTAGCGTGGCGTGGGAGCTGTTGTTTTATTCGACAGATGAGAAATGGCTGAAAATAACCTTCTGTCTCCCCTGTAAGAATTTTGCTTGTTAAATGACATTCACCAACACAGCAGAGTTTCAGCGTGGTATAGGAATTTTAGCTATTCTTAGCAAGATATTAAGTGAGAGTTTTCAGGCTTTTCTTGTTATAAAGTAGGCAGTGTATGGGTGTTTTATATTCCTTGATTTCGGGGGCACTTTCTGTGCTCAGGGGAATAGCTGTTCCAGCTTGGGGAGGAATGAGGACACCATGCTATTAGGACATTCGGAGTGGAGTAGAGTCATTCCTATCAGTGTCCCCTGCATCAGGGTACCACTGACCTGTAGGATCACTCCCTCATTCTCTCCTGGTTTCTCTGTCATTTTTCTATCTGGTGGGGTAAGTTTCGCTGCCTTCTTGGCCTCATCCTGCCTCCTCAGTATGGCCCAGTATTTCTTCCCCCTTTGACCATCCTCCTCCCTTGGAATGGAGCATTACACTTACAACTTATTAAGGAAATAGTGGGGATCCATGTGGTATAAAACAGTGTTTCTCAAACTTGAAGATGCCTCAAAATCCCCTGGAGAGCTTGAAGAGATACAAATTCCTGGGTCTCACCCCCCAGAGATTTGGATCCAGTAGATTTGGAGGGGGCCTGAGAATTTGTATGTCTACAAACTAACTGCCCAACCAACTGATGTTCCTGGTTTGAGACCACATTGTGAAGCCTTTGTGTGATGTTATGATTTGTAATAGTAAATATATATTGTAAATATATATTTCCTCCATGTTTCTGGCACAGAGTTCCTAAAACTCTTGGAATTTCCTGTGCCGACAGCAATAAATACGTCTCTTGTATGAATGAGGTGACTTTTGGAAGCACCTAAGGATCTGGGCTGGATGCCAGAAGAGCCAATCACATGATTAGAGGGTTGGAACTTTTACCTGCCCTTCTGCCCCTGTTTCTCCTCCCCCACCTCCAACCTTCTGGGAGGGAAGAGGGGATGAAGATGGACTTCATTCACCAATGGCCAGTGATTAAATCAGCTGTGCCTATGTTACAAAGTCTCCATAAGAACCCAAAAGGAAAGGATTTGGAGAGCTTCCAGGTTGGTGAACCAGAATGCTTCCAAGTGCCATGCCAGGCCCCAGACTGCAGGAGGACAGACACTCCTTTGTTTAGGGCCTTGCCCTGTGTGTCTCTTCATCTGGTTATTGACTCCTATCCTTTAATATGCTTTGTAAGCACCCAGGAATCTAGTGAATAAATATGTTTCCTGAGTTCTATGAGCCACTCTAGCAAAGTAACTGAACCCAAGGAGGGGTTCATGGGAACCATTATCAGAAGTACAAGTAGCCATCTGGACTTGCAAAAGGCATCTTTAACTGGGGGCATTCTTGTGGGACTGAGCTTTTAACCTGTGGAATCTGATGCTGCCTTTGGCAGATGGTCTCAGAATGGAGTTGAATTGTAGGACACCAGCCGGTGTCAGAGAAATGGTTGTGAGGTGTGGAAAAAGCCCACCCACATTGTAAACCTTGTACAGTTGAACCTGAGGGAACTCACCTCGTTGGGACAGTCTTTTCAATAGTTAGCCAAGAGCACCTTCTGAGCACCTGCTGAATGCTGAGGAAGAAGTTGTTAAATTGACCCCCATAGTTCCTGCATTCCAGAAAATCTTCTATTTATAGAAAAGCACAAGCCTACATATCACTGTAGGAGGTACCCACTCAAAGCCAAGAGGGGAGGGGAACTGAGTCTCAGGGTGTTGAATGGAGGGATGTTAACACTGGGTGGGTCAAGAGAGAAAACTAAGATTTATTTTGGATCTATCCCATGCCAGCACTGTGGCTGGCATTCGTCATATTAATTCATTGAATCTTCACAGAAATCCCAAGAGATGAAGATTTTGCTCTTTCTCTCATAAATGAGGAAACTGGGCTCTTATGACTTGAATTTGTAGGGCCAAGGGCAAGATGTCCCAAGCTGAGCCACTTTGGCATGAAGATTATTTCGAGCTGACGACAGTCAACACTCTGTGGGGTCAAGAGAAACTCTTGCCCTTCCCTTAACTACATAGAAGAATCTAAGTTGGGGGTCTTTCTCAGAATAAGGGTTATTAGCAGAAATAAATTTTATCTGAGTGCCCCATCTATATGAGGGCAAACATTTAATTACCAAATATCTGCTCTTCTTACTGCCCTGTGAAATGCTCTCCTTTCCTCTGAAGTCCCAGACCGCTACCCCCATCTTGTTAGTCCAAGATGACCTATGGACCTCATTTTACCTGACTGTCTTTGGAATTGCCATGTCTGGGTGGATTCCCTGTATGTATGCTATCGAATTTGATTTTTTCCTGTTAATCTGTTTCATGTCAATTTGATTGGCTAGAAAGGACCCTTGAAGGGGACAGAAATTCTTGCCCACTGCCTCCCCCCCCCCCGCGACAGTGGCAGGGCCAATAGGGTTCTTTCTTCTCAGAGACCAAGTTATTTTCACCGCACCATGTTGCTTCCCAGCATAGAGCATGACATGCCTGAGTATCCAGTTAATGTTGGTTGAATTGAGACATCAGATGATTAAGTTAGTAAGCAAATGTTTCCAGGAAATGATGACTCCAGAGATGGTCCTTAAACACACTGCTGTTAATTATTGTTATATTTCCTGAGCATTTTATCATGTACCAGGTACTATGTGTGATAAGCATTTTATCTACATTATCCCACTTACTAAAAGGTGAACTATAAGGTAATTATTAACTCTATATTCTGTATGAAGATATTTAAAGAGGAAAAAGAATTGTCCTGGGATTGGTAGTGAAACCAGGTTCCCAAACTGCAACTTTTTGTCTCCGAAGTACAGAGTTCTCCTACTCTGTGTTGATCTGCGGTAGTAACCCAGTAATCACTTTTTTATCTTCCCCTTGTTACTACTCATTTCTTCCCCCAAAAGGAGATAGATCCATAGCCATGGATTTCAAGACACAGGAAATACGATTTTAAAAGTTGGTTGTCGGTTACTATACCAATATAAACCTTTTTTCACGTCCGCTCATTGTGATCACATTAGGATAAGCACGAGCAGTTACAGCAGCGAAGACCAAAAATACTACATGAACAAAATGAGATATGCTGCTGTCTTGTGGGCCAGATGACATAGAACCAGGATTTAAGTCTGGTTCCCAGGCCTTCCTCCCTACCCTCTCTGCCTTCCTGTATGCATCCACTAATTCTTTAGTCCTTCCTAATCTATGAGTAGCTTCATCCAGAATCACCATGTGGTCAGTATTTCAGCTGATGTGTCAAAGTTCTCAGCAGTTATGGATTTTAGAGATTCCTCTGCAGGCCTCAGTTTTTGCAGGATGAGCTTGGTTTAAGACCTCTCTCTGGACTCCAGTATTTTCCTATTATGATAACTTTTGTGTCTGTCTGTGCAACTAAAAGATAATAGTTCCCGTTCTGGCTAGTGTTCCAGGTTGCTGTCTTAGTGAAATGCCCTCCCATGTGTGTGTTCTGACATTTGACTCCAGGACAATAACTGAAAGAGACGATAACTTTGAAGATTTCTTTGTTCCAACTGAGTACTCTGGGTACTTTTTTCTCATTCCCCCAACAACACAGGGAAGTGAGCAGGTGATATTTCTTTTGTCAGACTGACAGAAATGGAGGGAAAATCAGCAAAGTAATTTGCCTCTGGCCACACAGCTCTAAGTGGCTGAGCCAGAACTTGAACCCAGGAGGGTATAACTCAGAAGACCCACATCTTCCTGTCCTTATCAGATAATACTGGGGGTGCAGAGTCATTGGGTTCACCTCTCAGGATTTGCTGGGCTGTGCTTGACCTAGAAAGCAGAAGATTCAATTTCTGAACTCCTTCTCTGGTTTTTCAGATTCTACTTGCTGTAGCTCATTAATGTCTTGGAAGTGAAAGGATGTCTCTGGACTGCTTTGAGCTCTCAGTGCCAATGTTGTGTGTGTTAATGACTTTTACCCCCAACCCACCAGTGCAGCCACATGACTTAATGAGTAGTTCATCCTAATCAGATGGCGGCTAATGGGGAATTAAGGATCATAAGGCTGGAGATTTTACTGTAGGGGAAATTCATATAACAAGAGTCTTTTTTCTTTTTCTCTTCAAAAAAATGAAGAAATTAAGTCTCATTAAAATAAGCAGCAACAAGCCATAATCTTAATAGATATTGAATTTGAGGCACTATCTGGTTCAAAAGCAGGGGTTGGAAAGGGCTTCTGCTTCCTTGTTTTTTCCTGTTGGCATCTACGAGGTCTGGGGGTGGCAGGATAGCCCGGGTGGGAATAGAGTTGAAGAGGGGAACAGGGAGGAGAGAAGGAAGGAGCGAGTGGAGAAAGGTGGGGGAATAGTATAGTCTGTATCCTGGAAATGAGCTTTTTATAGAAAAGCAACGCTCCTTTTGATCTTTCTAAACTAGTCTGAAAAAAGAAATTGGTGAATATATAATGGACCTTGACCATGAAGAACAACTCAAAACCAACATTTACGTCCATAGAGTTTGACAACATAGCCTGAAATAAAACATAAATTATGAAAGAGGCTAGAAAATCATAGTACTATGCTTCTCAAGGTTCCCAGCAGTAACAGTATAACCTGGGAACTTGTCAGAGATATCCTTTCTTTAGGGCCCACCCAAGACCTACTGAATTAGGAACTCTGGGGTCAAGGGCCCAGAACTGTATCAAATGCCCTCCAGGTGATTCTGACACACACTGAAACTTAGGAGTCGGTGATTTAGTGGAGGATGGCCTTGGAGTCGGAGAGACCCTGGCTTCTGGCCTCTGCGTGCTGTTTCTCTGATGTTGGACTTCATTTTTCTTTTCTGCCAAGCAGTGATGGTACCCACCTTTAGGTTGTGCTATTTTTTATGATTACTACCTACATTGCTCTGAGCTCTTGGCTTTGAAGATTTGGAAACTACTTTTTTCAGGTTTGTGGGGGGTCACCTTGGGCCAGAGCCAGCAATTCCTAATTGCCTTTGTAAACCATCTGTATGGTTGTCAGTAAACATGGCTATCAGAACACACACATTTGCATCTGATCCTTCCCAAAACCCCACTAAAGCAACAACAAAAGAAAGGTCCTTTTAGAGTATTAATGCATTAGGACAAAGAGCAGGAGAGGTGAGGAATATAAAGTGGAAAGCTAGAAAGCAGTGATTGACTTGGCAGACCAAAGAAAGCTGAACCCTAAGATGATGGAGGGGAGATCTAAACAGTAATTTGATTGACAGCAGAACTTCCCCAAAGACTCAAGCATTATGGCAATAGTGCCACTAGAAGTGAGGATGAAGGGGGTGCTAAGAATAGGACTAGTTGAAAGTTTGTTTAAGAAGCATGTCGGCCCTGCCCTGATCCTAGATGGCTCAGTCAGTTAAGAGTCTGACCCTTGATTTTGGCTCAGGTCATGATCCCAGGGTCATGAGATCGAGCCCCTCATCAGGCTCCGTACTAGGCGTGGAGCCCAAGATTTTCTTTCCTCTTCTCCTACCCTCCTTTCCACCCTTCCTCCCCATTTGCTCATGCTCTCGCTCTCTCTCTTTCTCTCTAAAAAAAAAATAAAACAAAACAACAAAAACATTTTTTTCTTTTAAAAATAATTTGCTTTCTTTTGCATGCCACAGGACAGATTTCTAGTTTTAAAACAAGGTACATCAAGAACTAAAATATCCCCCCCAACCATCTTTCTTTTCACCAATTCAAGAAATCCTTCTGGAAACATAAGCAAGTGACTAAACAGGATCAAACCACCAAATCTACAAGTTAATACATGATCTGTTATGACAGAATAATCAAGAATTTTCCCCCAAAGAAAGATTTTAGTTTTCCAAATATAAAAAAGTCTAAGAGGATCATATATGAACAGAAATCTTATTCCAGATTTTATGGTAAAGAAGGATAACACACTGGCAGCCGAAGAAAACTGAAACTCTTTCTAATAAATAGATCCAAATTAAGAATTTCTACAATATTTCTTTAGGACACAGAACCAGAATTCTTTAAAAAAAAAAAAAGAGAGAGGGACGCCTGGGTGGCTCAGTTGGTTAAGCAGCTGCCTTCGGCTCAGGTCATGATCCCAGTGTCCTGGGATCGAGTCCCACATCGGGCTCCTTGCTTGGCAGGGAGCCTGCTTCTCCCTCTGCCTCTGCCTGCCATTCTGTCCGCCTGTGCTCGCTCTCTCTCCCTCTCTCTCTGACAAATAAAATCTTAAAAAAAAAAAAAGAGAGAGAGAGAGAGAGAGAGAAGCATCTAGACCCCCAAGAGATTGAGGACTTCTCTAGGAACTTAGAAAGTCCAAAAGGACAATCCTAAAGTTGACAATCCTACTACAAATCCGTAGTTTCTTCAACACGAACTTCAGGCTGGTCACCCTACAGTGAATTCTCATAGTTGACAACCCCCACTCATACTCACAAGGGTCCCACTGTTAAATATGAGCAGGCATCTAAGGATTACCGTATATTTCTAATCTGAAAAGCAGGCAAACACAAATAAATGAGGAAATAAAGACCAAGCAGGGGTAAGGAAACTTAAAAATATATCTATTATTGACATTCTCAGAAGACAAAAGGTATTAATGTCAATGAAACAGAACAGAATGCTATTAAAAAACAACATTCAGTCCTATGAAATGTGTAAGCCTGATGATTCACAGGCCTGTACCTCTGGGGCAAATAATACATTATATGTTAATTTTTTAAAAAAGCAACATTTAATGAACCTGAGAGAAATGAAAAGTATGATATCGAATGGAAATTAAATAAAAGGAATAGAAGATGGGGCACCTGAGTGGCTCAGTTGGTTGAGTGTCTGAATCTTGATTTCAGCTCAGGTCACGATCTCAGGTTGTGAGATCAAGCCCTGCACTGGGCTTGGGCTTGTGCTGAGCAGGGAACTTGCTTAAGATCCTCTCTCTCCCTCTCCCCCTTCCCTGTCACGTGCGTGCTCTCTCTCTTAAAAGGGGTGGGGGCGGAATAGAAGATAAAATGAAGAAATCTTCCATAAAGTGATAGGAAGAAACTGGAGAGAAAAATAAGAAAATTAGATTAATCTAGGAGTCCAGCACCTGATTCACAGGAGACCTGGGGGGAAAAAAATGAAGGGAAAGAAACCATCAAAGAAATAATCCAATTAATTATGTGACTAAACTATTAACTATATAACTAAACATACATAATCATTTCTCAATATATACATATATCAAATCATTGTGTTATACACCTTAAACTAATGCAATGTTGTATGTCAGCTATGTCCCAAAAAACCGGAGGAAACCAATGACGGGACCAAGAGAATCCTTTACGGATACAACTGAAAGCCTACCTCCATATCTAAGGATTCTCTTTTCAAAATTATTATGTTTTTACCTGACTTGTTTCTTGAATCAGTACTTATTCCCTCAGTGTATTCATTCAGCCCATGCTTTTTTAGTCTTTTTCTGTATTTGGCATAAAAGGGGAAAAGAAAGATGTCAGAGGTATCAACATGGTTTTATCCACATCAGCTCATCTTCCATCACTGCCAAATGGAGTGGCCAGATCATAAGAGCTAACAAAGGCCTGATGATCTAATTCTGCTGGGAATTAAGAGTCAGAAACAAGCATAGGTGTGAGTAGTCTTCTTTAAATTCTGTTTTAATATATCTTTTGCAATTCTGTATGGAACAAAGTCAATTTGGATAAACCTGTAAACTACCCACAGAGAGCAATGATTTTTAAATTATTACAAGGAGGAAAAAGACTCATTAGTCCTTTATCTCTAAGCTTTGATACACCTGCAGAAATGGCTTTTTTTTTTCTAGCCTTCTTGGGTTTAGGAGTAAATTATGCTCTGCAGAGTCATTTAGAAGTTGGGGTACACTTTCCCACAGGAGTAAATTTGTGAATAATAACCAACTTCCTAAAGAAGCCCACAAGTCTGTTTACCCCACTGATGATGAAAAGTATGCAGGTGAGGGGCTAACAGCTATGTAGAAGTCACCCAGGACTCCAGAGAGGCTCTGCTAACACAGGGGTGGGCGCTTCACATCTTCACTCCCTTATGTCAGCAGGCAGATTAAGTGCCCGTCTCACTTCAGGAAGCTGGGGTAGATGTCCCAAAGAGACAGTGATGAGAGATGGGGGAGCGGTATGCCCACTGGCTCTAGACTGGAGTGCTAAGGAGACCCGGGAGCTGGAGAGCAGGTTAAGGGTAAACAAAGAATAAACTAGGAGCTTCGGAACTGCAGCCTCAAAACACACTTCTTATGTCCAAACTCATTCCTGCAACGTCTCTTTTCTGTCCCACCGAAGAGCCTCAAGGCTGAACTACCAGCTTTACTTCCATTTCCAATGCCTTTGATTTGCTCTTTCTGACTAGAGTTTTCTTCCATCGTGGGTTCATAAAACAGAACAGTCTCTCAATTTTCCTTCTTCCTTACCTTTAAAGAAGCTGTGAATAATTTCTTTAAGTGATTAAAAAAAAAGAAACTGACTAGAAATAAAAAGTGTCCTTATTATGCTTATCCTTCCGTCACCCCATCCACCACTGTCCCCACCCTCCATATTTGCTTTCTTTGCTCTTCCCTCCCCTTCCTTCTCCCCTCCCCTCCCCTCCTCTCTCCTTTCCCCTCTCCTTTCTTCTCCCCTTCTCTCTTTCCCTTTTATTTTCACTTTAATCTGCTGGAGGCAAGTTTAAAAAAAGAAAGAAAGAAAATAAAGTAGCCCAAGAAAATTTCCTTGAAATGAAGGCCATAAATTCCTGGATTGAAAGGATTTACTGAAATCCTTGCACAATGGATGAGAACTGAGCCTCAGCAAAAGGCACGCTATTATGAATTTTCAGAACATTGTGGAAAAAGAGTTTCTTGAGAGGAAAAAACAGGTTCAGTATGAAGAATGAAGCATCTGAATGCTTTTGTCTTCACAACAGCAAGAGAAGACAATGGAGAAATGCTTCCATTGAGAAATGAGTGAAATTATTTCGCATCTAGAATTCTACACCCAGCTCAGCTATTAATTGATTGTAAGAGTAAACATTAGGTCTCAAAAATGTTGCTCCCATATACCCTTTCTCAGAAAACTACAAAAAGATGTCTTTTACCAACAAAAACTAATTAACCAAGAAGGTGGAACCATGGGATACAGGAATCAGGGGATCGAAATGAAGCTCCTTCCCAGGATGCTGGAGCCGAGACATCCACACAGCTCCCAAGGGACTAGTTCAGAAGCCTCCAGGGGAGTTTTCTTTTTTCCTTACTTTTTTAAAGTAGGCCCCATGCCCAGCATGGAGCCCAATGTGGGGCTTGAACTCACAACCCTGAGATCAAGACCTGAGCTGACATCAAGAGTCAGATGCTTAACCGACTGAGCCACTCAGGTGCCCCCAGGAAAGATTTCTTTATGGAAATGACATTGATAGGCTAACTAAGGTATTTTAATATATTAGGAGGAACTTTTGTCTGTGGGAGAATTGGAGTCAAATCAGTGATACGTAAACTAAACAAATGAAAAGACCATTATTAGCTGTAGGGAAAAGGAAACACTGTAGAAAAGGAAAAGTGACCTGAGTATCCTGTGTGGTTTAGCTGTGAATATGTCTCATCCAGTCACAGTAATATCCGCACAGATAATTATCTAACTGAATTGATGCTATAACCACATTAGAGGATGGGGCCATGGGAAGAGCTGTGGGAAATGAGTGTGAGATTGGAGGGCAATGGGGAGAAGAGAGTGAAGTTCTCATAAGAGAGCAAATTCTCAGGCCAGCAGATAATTCCTAAGCCTGAAATATCAGGACATGGAGACTTGAGAATGACATTGAACTATGAAGATCAATAGCAAAACAATCAGCTTAATACAATGGAAAATGGGTGCTTCTGCAGAATGGGAAATTGGGTGAAAAGAAAGAATATCTAGGGGAGTAAAGACTTCAAAAGAGGTTTTGGCCACTTTTTAAACGATGTGTATGTGTACATATGCACAAATAAACATGAGAATTTAAAAAGAGAAACAAAACCTTTTGCCACTCTTCCTCTCAATTCCATACAGCAACTTTTAATTTTGGGCCAGAAAAATTAATGTTTATTTTTCTTTGGGTGGGACCCAGAGTTCTTGCTGATACAGTGTTAACTTTAAACTGCTTAAAGAGAGAAAAAAACCTGCCCTTAGGCAAATCAGCATTTTGCCTTGGGATTGAGAAAGGGCCTTTCTACCGTGGGGGATAGTGGGGGGACCCCACTAATTCACATTTAGAGTCATCCAGGGCCTCATCTGCCCTGTGAGGCTCTGTTGTGCAGGGACATTCCAGTCTCCCGGTCTTCCTCCCCACATCACACTCAAGTTCAAGCAATAGCTAGACTTACATGCAATCTCTCCCAGTTAGGTTGTGAGTACGTAAGGCATAGTGCTTTATCTAGAGATATCAATAAATAAAATGTACGTATGAAAAATGTATAACCTCACTTCATATAAAATTAGACAACGGGCATTGAGCAAATTATCCATTTTTAATAGTAATAATGTTTCTAATAGTGATAATAATTAAATAGGTCCTTCCTGAGGACCTTTAACCTTCTAGAATGTCTCAGAAGCAGACCGGCATGAGAGCAGCCCTGGGCTGCAAATGACAGATGTGTCATCACTGCCTTAATGGTCTGACCAGCACCCCAGTGCCTCAGATGTGAGCCTAGTTCTCAAGCCATGGACAAGAGAGCTATTCTTACTGTATCGATTTGGTATAACTATATTTTTAAGCTCAAAATTAAATTAGTTTTCTGGCAGCCCTCCTGAGAAAGCCACCTCTTACTATTCATGCATGACCTCTGGTTCATCGTGGACTAGAAAACAGAGCCGAGCCACGACTGCCATAGAGGCTTATTGAGTTAGAGTCAGACTCACTGGGAGCAAGGGAGCCAGTCGGGGGGCCCTGGGAGGCGGGTTCTGGGAACACTTGCTGATACAGGAGGCAGGAAGCTGGAGATTTGACCCTCTTGGGTATAAGTTAATTTATGAGCTTCCAAGAGCCGTGTCTGCATTATTCAGGCTTTGACTACTTTTGCTTTTCTCTGGCTGCCTTTGTTCAGATTGATAAGCACTCCCTGGTACCTTTCTAGAACTGGCAGCCCTCCTTCCAGTCCTCATTTATAATTCTTCTTGGGTAGAATTTTGTCCTCAGTGTCTTGGGCAGCCATATTCAGCCTGAGTGGATAGACTACTGAAGACTTCGTTCCTTTACATCCAAGCCTTTTTCTCTGATTTTTTTCCCCTCTCAGTCTTCAGCTAAGCCTAAGATCATTTGAAAGAAATCGTTGTGGCCTCTCCATACAGTGGGACAGTATTCATGAACAAAATGGAATGAACCATTGACACATCCACCAATATGGATGCATTTCCAGGGCATTTTGCTAAGTGTAAAAGGCCAATCTCAGATGTTCACATACTGCATGATTCCATTTATATCATGTTTTTGAGGTGGCATAATTATAAAAAAAAGAGAAAAGATTTGTGGCTCCCTGGGAGAGCATGAGTATAAAGGGGGAGCACAAGAGAGATTTCTGCAGTGATGGGACAGTTTTGTCTTCTAAATGGTGAACTGCTTACATAAACCTATCCAGGTGATAAAATGACAGAGTCATACACATACTTCATGACAGCGTAAATCTTCTCGTTTTGACATTGCGCTCTACAACACTTCTACAAGATGGAACCATTGGGGAAACTGGGTGATGGGTATACAGGATCTCTTTGTAGTATCTTTACACCTTTCTGGGAATTTATAATTATTTCAAAATAATGTTTTTTAAAAAGGGATGAACTATTCATAAGGCAACAATATGGATAAATATGAAAATAATTATGCTGAGTATAAGAAACTAGTCAAAAAAGTGCAAAAGTATAAACGAATTGTACTACCTCAAAACTAAAAATGTTTATGTGCAAACAATGCCATCAAGTAAGTGAAAAGACGAAAAGTGAAAAGACAACCCATATGGTGTGAGAAAGTATTTGCAAATCATAGCTATTGGATAAAGGATTTTTATCCAGAATATATAAAGAATGCTTACAACTCAATAATAAAATGACAAACAACTCAACTGAGAAATAGGCAAGATTTAGGTGGACATTTCTCCAAAGAATAGATAAAAATGACCAATAAGCACACAAAAAGATGTTCAACATCACCAGCCATCAGGGAAATGCATACCCAAACTGGGATGAAATAACAGATCTTACTCCCTAGGATGGCAGTAATCAAAAAGACAGATAATAACAGTGTTGAAGGGGTGTTGAGGACATCTGGAACTCTCATACACTGCTGATGGGAACAGAACAAGGTGCAGCTGCTTTGGAAAACAGTTCCTCAAAATGTTAAACATAGTTACCAGATGACCCAGCAGTTCCACTCGTAGGTGTTTACCCAAGAGAACGGAAAACATGTTCATGCAAAAACTTGTTCCTGACAGTTCATAACAGCATGATTCATAATAGCCAAGAAGTAAATCACCCAAATGCCCATGGACTGATGATTGGATAAATGAAATGTGGATTGTCAATATGTCAAACATCATTTATTCAATATTGAAAAGGAATGAAGTGCCAAATTATGCTGCAAAATGGAGGAACCTTGAAAGGGGCCAGCCATAGGAGTTCATATATTGTAGGACTTAATTGATATGAGATGTCCAGAGTAGGCAAACGTATAGAGAGAGAAAGTAGATTACTGTTTGCCGAGGGCTAGGGGATGGGGGTGGGGTGGGGAATGATACTCATGGATAGGGGGTTTCTTTGGGAGGAGGATGGAAATATTCTAAACTTAGACATAGTGATAGTCACCCAGCTTTGTAAATACAATAAAAGCCACTGAGTTGTACACTTTAAATGGATATATTTCATGGTATATGAATTATATCTAATTAAAACATTTAAAAAGAGTACATACTGTATGATTACATTTATAGAACTTTCTTGAAAATGAGAGCTAACCTATGGTGACAAAAAAATATTAGCAATCGCTTGGGAACAGGAAGGGGTATAAAGGGATATGACAAAACTTTTTGGAAAGTGATGAAAGTGTTCAGTCAGACTGTGTGATGGTTTTGTGGGTGTATACATATTTCAAAGCTTATCAGATTGTATATTTTAAGGGTGCGGTTTATCATATGTCAGTAATCACTCAATTTTTAAAAAAGCAAAAATGTGTGACTGTTACAAATAATATATATATTATTTATTAAAAACTAATTTGACAAATATTTATTGGGTACTGGTTTAGTGTTAGCTCCCAGGGATACAATGACAAGGAAAAGATGGGTCTAGCCTTCAAGCAACTCATATAGGCACAGGCAAAGAAAGACACATAAGGTTGCAAAATGGCTTATGTACCATTTCAAGCCTGGGAAGTCATGGTCAACTTCAAAGGAAGGCTTTCTGGAAGTGGTGAAACCCTTGAGCTCAGCTTCAAGAGCAAATGGGAGTTAAAGATAGAAGGTGGGCTTTTTGATGCCATAATGGTCCTCCTTCCTGACACTAACGTAGGAGGAGCCAGGGGAGCACATAGTAGGTACTTGTCATATCTCAGAGGTGACCCGACTTTATTTTTGCCATACTTCAGTCATGCTCTTCTCCCCAGGACCCACACATCACAGTGGAATAGGTTGTTGTCTTTACCTGTACCTTAACAGTAAGTGTGAAGCCAAGGTATAAATAACATCCTTCATTGCTCTTGGCCGATTTGCTATTATTTAGTTACTTGTGATGATGTATTCAAGTTCTGTCTTTGCACTATATCCTGTCCTCAGCAGGTAGCATAGTACTTAGCACGTTAGCAGTTCTTGAAGAAGTTTACCTGCTGATAGGTTAGGAATTGGGCTGCTATAGAATAACACATTTGACTGGTGGCCTCAGGCACGGCTGAAACTTTTTGTGTCAAGAAGTATAAATTGGTCTCACTGCTCCTATCCCACTCCCTTTTCTCTGCCTCTTAGCTCTGGCCGCAGTCATGCCAGGTCCTGTCCATCCTAGCCCTGCCTACCACCTGTTGATCCTACTGGCCTGGTGTCAGGCAACTCTTTTGGTGGGTCCACTCCCAGAGGCTGCTGCGTGAGGTTCTTCTGAAAAGGTCAGGACAGTCTGTCCTAGAGAGGGCAGCTCTGGCCGTTGGCCTGCTCTTGGCCAGTTGGGCATTCTTGGGCCCTGGTTGAAGGCCCACTCACGTGTTGTCTCTTCTCCTCAGCTCTTCTATATGCCACCATCTTTGGGAATGTGACGACCATTTTCCAACAGATGTACGCCAATACCAACCGGTACCATGAGATGCTCAACAGCGTTCGGGACTTCCTGAAGCTCTACCAGGTGCCAAAGGGCTTGAGTGAGCGAGTCATGGATTATATTGTTTCCACCTGGTCCATGTCCAGAGGCATCGACACAGAGAAGGTAAGGAGGGCGATAAGCTCAGGTGAGCCCTGTGTGTCAGCTTTCCCAGGGAGAATAGAGGTGCACCTGGGGCAGGGGGTTCTCAAACCTGGCTGAGGTTTGGGTAGTTGGGTTCCCAAGTCCTACCCCCAAAAGTTTTGCTGGCTTCCAGATCGGCTTTCCTCAAGGACCAGCAATTAAGAGATTAAGAGCCATTATTTAAGAAACTGGAAAGACAGTGTGTCTCCTGGAGAACTTGTTGGAAGTCTAACTGTCCAGGGCAGAATTTCCCAAACTTGTGTGATGGTAAGGCTCAGGGCCATCCCCGGGGAGGTCATCATCGTGACTAATTTTCCTTTGACCTCAGGCTCTGAGATGGCCCAGCCCTGCCACTGATTCTGTCCTTATTTAAATTTTTGGTATTTTGTTCATCGGGGATTTTTTTTTTTTTGCATGGATTTTGATTTTGTAAAATACTGTATTAAAGTGTAATTTATGTTGATTACTGAGATTTTAGCCCAAGGCTGTTGCCTCCCTGTAGTCTCAGCTCTGATAAGATTCTCAGAATTCGCTGTCATTAAACAGATTCCCAGCCTCTATACCAAATGTATGGAATTCCGGATTTAGAGGAGGGGGAGGTGTGAGGAAAAAAATCTTCATTTTTAACAATTGCCCAGGGGACCTTCTTCATCAGACAAGTCTGGTGAATACTTATCAAGGGTTTGTGCCTTAGTCTCACTGGCTTGAGGAAAACCTCAGTTAGACCTCTCTCTAAGGCTAAGGTATCAGTTTTCCCATCTGTGAAATGGAAACAGCCATAAATCCCTATTGTTCTCTAAGAGTTGCGTTATACTAGACGCATTTCAATAAAGTGGAGAAACTCTGTGGCTGGGAAGAACAGAGAAAAGATGCAGCGGACTTTCTATTCACTTCACAGTTATCTCCTGTGTTCATTTTCTATGAGCAACATGTCATCCTGGGTCCGTTTTTCTCTGCTTCTCAGTTTTTTCCACCCTACTTCTCCTTTTACTGCCAGTCTCTAGGTACTTGGGGAATTCTGATTCCTTTCGCTGTCAGAGTAAGAAAAACAGAAAGATAACGCTGTTGCAGAAACCTAACACATTCAAAGCCAAATGCCTCTGACTTTGGAGCAGCTATCCTTGCTCCTCTTCCTCGTCAGAAGGGTTAGCTGAGAGTGCAAGTTTAAAAGGAAAACCTGAACTCAATTTAATTGATTCCCACGTAAAAGGAAGGATAATTCAGGTTTGTTGAAGATCAGCCATGGCCACAACGGTAACATAATAAGCTCACCACCGTAGCACTGGCTACCTTGCCTTGAACGCCCATTAAAAACAAGTATTTACCACGCTCTCTGCGTGCGGGCCCCGCGCTCACGCTTCAGTGACGCTCTATGGCAGCTCTGGGAGGGAGCTGCTGTTATTTTGACCCCAGAGACAAGGACCCAGAGGCCTGGTTAGTTTTGTTAACTGCCTCTGGTCATAGAATTAAGAGTGGCAAAGTCGGGATTTGAATCTCGTTTTGTTTGACTTGGAAGCTTGTGCTTTTCCTACTGTTACTTTTTAATTTATTTTAATTTATTTTTTTTTTTAATTAAAACACGTACTGGAGGGAAGAAGGATGAGCAGATGAGTCCAGATGGAGTTGCCCTCATTTCTGACCCAGGCAGGGCGTCAGTCGGGTGGGTCTGAGTCCCTGGCTTTGCCAACCACCTGCCCTTACTGAGTCTGGTGTTTTTGCTTCATTCAGCAAGGCATGTAGGTTCTGTGGGTGCCTGGCAGCTGATGTAGCAGAAAGGAACTTTGATCTGTCAGCCCTGGGGCTCCATTTCCCAGGGACCAGGAGGGCTTTATAAATCTGGTTGTCTGGAAAGAAACCCTTCCCCATCCCAGGGCAGGGCTGGGCTGGGTGGCTGCCCGTGGGAGACAGCACCGTCAGCGTTTGCCTGTCCTGCCCCTCTCCACTGACTCACTTTCCTGAGAGGCTTTGGGATTTGCCCCAGGTCCTGGCCTAGGTGGAAGAGGGAGTACTGTGACAGCTCACTGCAGGGCCCAGCCGGCCTGGGTGGCTGCTCTTCCCAGCAGGGGCTTGGGACAGGCAGCTTCTGCGGAGGGGTCCAGTCCCGTGGTCCCCTGGCTCTCCCTGGTTCTGGGTCAGAGGGGTCAGGGAAGACCACGGAAGCCTAGAGGTATGGTGGGGAGGATGGGGGGTGCTGGGCTCCTCTCTTTGACCAGCAATTAGCCAGTGACCATGAGCATGTCACCTGTTCTCTGAGCCTCAGTTTCCATGTCTATAACACATGGACAATAGATGCCTTTTAGTGCTAAGGCCAACCCCTAAGGCCCCTTTATCTATGGCATTCTGGACCTCCCTCAGCCTGACTCACTGCTCCTCTGTGCTAAGGACCTCAGAAATTAAAGCTCACATGCACTGAGCCCGTGTGTGTGGAAGGCACTGCACCAGCACTTACCACACACCAGCTCAGGGAATCCTCAGAATTCTGTACTCATGTTCAAAACAGAAGAGTTGGGGAAAGAAGCTAAGTATGGCTTCAGGTTCACAGGATCAGTAAACCTTAAAGCCAGGAATTGAATCTGGGTCTGCCTGATCTTAAAGTCTATTCTCTCAACCATGTGTCTGTCCTGTCCGGCCTGGGGTGGTTCCATGAGCCTCCATGGTGACATTTCCCTGTGGCCTTTGAGGTCCTCAAGAACCAGGAGGGATGGTTTCTCTTAAGGACCAAACAGAAGGGAAGGTGCCCAGGAAGGGGTCTGCAGCTGAGAAGCATTCAGCTCAGAGAGAAGGGTTCAGGACCCCCTAACCCACCCAGTGTGGAGCCAACAGGAGAATGATGGAGATGCCTTATGGCATGGCAGTCCGGAATGTTCGACCCCCAGCTTCCCTCTCCTCCTCACAAGTGCTTTCCAGTGGATCCAGGAATAGGACCCATGAATAAAACATTGTTTCTGTGCCAAGGCCTCGTTCATTAGCAGCCTCTGCCAGCAAAGCCCAGCCCAGGGGAAACCAAATACTGAAAGGTGAATTTACCTGGAGAGCAAATGTTGGTTTTGAACTGCTGGGCACAGTTTTGACAGGACATGTGAGAGTTCTCCCCCTGGTGTTCTGCCTGGGGAGAAGAGGATCCAAATTAAATCTGCATTTCTTTCTTTTTTTTTTTTTTTTCTTTTCTTTTTTTTTTAGATTTTATTTATTTATTTGACAGAGATCACAAGTAGGCAGAGAGGCAGGCAGAGAGAGAGGAGGAAGCAGGCTCCCTGCGGAGCAGAGGGCCTGATGCGGGGCTTGATCCCAGGACCCTGGGATCATGACCTGAGCCTAAGGCAGAGGCTTTTACCCACTGAGCCACCCAGGCGCCCCTAAATCTGCATTTCTATAGGAGTCTTGTTTTTCAATGAGCCGGAAGGAGGGAAACACTTAGTAAGCTCTCAGCCCCAGCTGGCCTTGGCAATCTGAATTTTCCTGTCCCTCTGCTCTGTCAGTGCTTCTTCCCCTCTCAAAGAGATCCTGCTCACTTCCTCAGCATCCTGCAACCCCAGAACAAGCAGGAAGAGGCACATGGAGCACGGGGACCAGTGTGTATGAAGCCCCTTCCTGGGTCCTACACTGTCCTGGCTCAGTTAATCTTCCTGAGCCAATGTGAGCAGTGTGCACTTTATAAGAGAAAGTCAAGTGTAGAGCAGTTAGGCCACTTGGGGGGAAGGAGCTGGGATTTGGACTGTTGGACCTCTCTGTCCACTACCTCGACTCCATGCAGAGTGCAAGGGCTCCTGAGAAGGTAGGGTAGGAGCAGCGCAGTCACAGGCAAGGTGAGACTTGCACAGACTTTTGAAGGAGGCGGAAAAACTTACAGATTCCAAGGTGAGCTCCAGGCGCAGAGGCAAATGCCCTGTGTGAAGGCACAGAAGCAGGAGTGTGGGGGTAACCAGCATCCTAAGTGTCTTCATTGAACTTGTTTGATTTTATGCCCCCAGCTTTGCTCACTAGACTGAATGGAAGAAAGGGTTATTGAAAGGACACACCTAATTTCTCTGGAAAAGTCTGCTTGAAGGCATCCTACTGTGTTACCTAATGCTTGCTATGGGAGGGGCCATGCAGTGGTTTCTTGTAAAAATTTAGTTCAGGGAACTATTTCTCCCCCTAGAAAAGGCTGAGAAATTTTCCTTTCTCGAAAGACACACATGACCCTTTAGAGTTCTCACTTTGCCCTGAGTTTCTAGATACTAAGAGTGGAATTACTAGTGCCTTTGTTTAGGGTAGCCATGTAACATAGGAAATGGTTAGTATCTAAACTAGGCTCTGGACTCAGACAACCTCGTTTGGGAGCCCAGCTCTGCCATTTTCTGTCTGTGCAACTTTGGGGAAGTTATTTATCTTCCCTGTGCCTCAGTTTCCTTCTCTGTAAGATGGTACCATACTAACACTTACATCAGAGGGTTATGTGAGGATTAAATTAGCTATTAAATGCACATAACAATCATGTAAAATCATTGCTTAATTTCACTCATTTTGCTTAGGATTTGTCTCCTCCCATGAGATGGTAAGTTACAAAAAGGCAAAGGTTTTGTCTGTGTTGTTCACAGCTACATCTTCAGAGCTGAGGATGATTCCTGGTATATCATAAGTTCTCAACAAATAAATATGAAATGAATGAGTGACTTTAAAGCACTTAGCAAAGCCTGGCACAGAGTAAATGCTCATGAAATATTACTTTATCTCTCTTTAAGCCACACACATACTCAGACCATCAGCAGTGTGAGCCCAACCTTCAGAATACGTCCTGAATCTGACCACTCCTCCCTGGCTTCCCTGCCAGCATCCCAGTTTGGGCCCCCTCACTTCTCATGGGGCCTCCTGCAGGAGTGACTTAACTCAAATCCTTGGCTCCATCCTTGCCACACCAAAGTCCGGGCCCCGGAACTCCACTCTCTAGCTATGGTGATCCTCTTAAAATACAGCCTGGTCTTGTCACTCCCTCCTCACACTCTTCCAGTGTCCCCATCACACTCAGAATAAAGTCAGAGGCTTTTCATAATGTCAGGTCACTGGGCATTCTCCCAAAGCTTCATCCCCTACCCTGAGCCTCTCTTTCATGCTGGCTGTTGCTCAGGTCCCCTCACCATCTTCCTTGCTGCTGGGATGTCTTCTGACACATTTTGCAGGTGTCCGCTTACATGTCACCTCCTCAGACAAGCCTTCACCAGCTATTAATCTAAAGAGCTCCCTGTACTCCCAGCCCCGACTCTCTGATCCTTCTTCTGAGCTAAAAATTTAGCATGGATTTCTATGCTTGCTGCTTATCTTTCTCATGAGAGTGTAAGCTCCATGGGGACAGGTACTGTGGCTGTGCTGTCTACCTGTGCCTTGAAGAGTGCAGTCTAGCCCAGTGGGGGTGGCTTCTGCTCCTGGGGTCATGAGGGGCCACAGGCTGGAGAGCACAATGAGGACCCTGACACTTTTAATCCCTGTGCCCGCCCAGGTTCTGCAGATCTGCCCCAAGGACATGAGAGCTGACATCTGTGTGCACCTGAACCGCAAGGTGTTCAAGGAACACCCAGCTTTCCGGCTGGCCAGCGATGGCTGCCTGAGGGCACTGGCCATGGAGTTCCAGACAGTGCACTGCGCCCCGGGGGACCTCATCTACCACGCAGGAGAGAGTGTTGACAGCCTCTGCTTTGTGGTCTCTGGCTCCCTGGAGGTGATCCAGGATGACGAGGTGGTGGCTATCCTAGGTAGGTGTGTTAATTTTGCTGGACATACACCTCTGGGGACCAGGGTTGGCCAAGTTACTGGGCAGCTCAGTGCCACTGCAGCCTTCAGCCAGGGAGAGTGGGCACCTCGGGGCAAGGCCAACTGCTCGCCTCTATTCGACACACCGATATTTGAGTGCCTGCATTGTGCCAGTCACCGTCTTAGGCACTTGGGGTATTTCGATGACAAAAATGGGTTTTGTCCTCTAGGGGCTCCCAGGCTACTGGGGGAGAGGAGCAAATAAGCAGAAACTTGTTCACTGCGGAAGAAGGATCTAACTCAGTATTCAAGTGTCTGGAAGGCTTCCTGGAAGAAATGATGTGTAAGCTAAAACCTACAGACTGGAGAAGTGAAGGGCAAGGGGGTGTCCTCAGCAGGGGGAAAGCACATGCAAAATCCTGCAGAGAGAGCAGGATGTATTTGTAGAACTGCAGTGTGTCCCTTTGGCACGGCTGGAGCAACAAAGCAAGAAGGACCATGGGTGGGAGCTACGTCCTAGGCAGATCATGGCAGGCTCAGGGAGCCACACTGAGGGACTTGGACTTTACTACTTTACTACTTGGACTTTACCACTGCTCGTGGGAGGTTAAAAGCAGGAAAGAGGGTAAGTCAGATTTGAACTTTAATAAGAGAACTATAGTTGCTGCTTTGGAAGTGACTGCAAGGGGAGTGGCTGGGGCAGGGAGAGGAGGTTGGAGACATGCTATCCAGGGGCAGGTGGATGGTGCCCCGGACTGACACTGTGGTGGGCAGAGGGAGAGAACCAAATGGGGTTGACTCATTTAAGAAGTTGAGTCAACAGAGGATTTGCTGGGGCAGGGGTGGGGGGTGGGGGAGTGGTTGAGGACTGCAGGATTTCTCACTTGGATAACAAGGAGGCCCGCGTGCCACATACTGAACTAAGGGATGTGGGGGATGGAGCGGGGTCGTGGGGGGACATGTTGGTGCTTTGGCCTTTTGAGCATCTACAGCCTTTGAGAGATTCATCTGATGATCTGAGGAAGCTACAGAGCAGCTCTTCACTGGGGCCATTTCTAGCTCTCTGAAGGGATCAGCCATCAAGTACTAGCCAACATTTATGCTCATCTAGTCGGTGCCAGGCATTTTATGTACATTTGCTCGTTTAACCCTTGCAGTAACCCTATGAAGTGATTTTATTATCCCATTTTGCAGATGAGACGGTGAAAGCTTAGAGAGGTTAGGATGAGGTCCATGGAGCCAGCATCCTGGAAAATCTCCACTCTGATCCATTTTGCAATACCACAGTCCTAAGGATAGATTACGTAGTTTGCTGGCCCATTAAATTTCCAGATACTCCTAGACATTGTGGACATATTTTACCCTGTGTATATGATTTCTTAAGAAACTGAGGGAGGGAGAGGTTACATTTTGTGAAAGTTAGAAATGAGATTCAAATTAAGTAGCTAAGCATACATTGTGTGTGTGTGTGTGTATGTGTATACATATATATATATATATATATATGTAGATGTGTGCATATATATATATACTTTCCAAACTTTGTTCCTGCTTGACTTTGGAGTGCACAATATGCAGCCTTCCTGTTGCTTCCCTGGCCCCAAGCCATCTTTCCCTCTTGATTACATTCTGCTCAGGTTAACCCAAGGATGATTTATATTCCTTCAGCATGAGCTGGCAGATGGTCAGAGGGAGCCTGGGATAGAGACTGGGTGCGGGGTGGAGGGTGAAACTATTCTTTGCTAAAATAAGGATGTGGATTCCTGCTCTCCACTGAAATCTGTAGACAGGGTTATTCTGCTCCTTGCTGTCTTCATCCACAGAGAACTGAGATTTGACTGTGTGTAGGACTAGCACACATGAAGGGGACAGCTACTGCTTTAGTGACTGAGAGGGGGAGAGGCCCTTCATCCCTTCCTTTAATTCTCATCAGTGTCCTTGATAAAGAGGACTTTCCATTGGTAATCACCATTGAGATACTCACCTGGCTAAGAAGAAGTAACTAGTGATTAGTGAGCTCTTCTTTGAGTTGGAATTGGAATTGAATTTGAATTGGTCCTTTGGTTAAGGGCATCCTTCACTCATCTCTGCCCTTTTTTTTTTAAGATTTTATTTATTTGCTCATCAGAGAGAGAACACACAAGCAGGGGAAACAGCAGGCAGAGGGAGAAGCAGGCTCCCCGATGTGTAAGGAGCCTGATGCAGCACTCCATCCCAGGACCCTGGGATCATGACCTGAGCTGAAAGCCAGCTCAGGACTGAGCCACCCAGGCATCCTGACCCATCCCCCTTATTGGTAACTCACCAAATGCCTTTCCAAGGCATCTACACCTGTGACCAGCACCATCCCCCTCCCATAGGCATACGCAGGACATCCTTAGTGACCCACCTCACACAGTTGTGTGTTAGGAGTTAGGATTGGGCAGTGAAGCCCAGAGAGAGGTCATAGGTGCAAGACGGCTTGACAAAGGCAAGTGATTGCTTCCCAGTGGGGTCTCCTCTCTCTTCTCTCTTCTTGTGGGGAAGCCCACCAGGGCTTGATCCACTGTTGATTTACTTGGTCGCTTGACTGCTTCTCCAAATCCAGCCCTCTGTCTCTGGCTCCCTGCGCACCCAGCCTGCTCCGGTTAGCAATGCGAACAGGAATTCTGGAATCACTCAGCAGCTTCACATTCGGGGCAGTTGTTGCCCTCAAGCTGTCCCGACTAGAAAAAGCATCTTCACTGTGTCCCCAGGAGCCAGATTAGGTCCCAAAAGTAGGTCCAAACTTGAGATCCTAAGTAGCCTGTAACATTTCAAGAGGTTCTTATTCTATAAAAGACATGAGACAAGTCCTTTGACCAAACTTTAACTCTGGGCCAAAACACGTAAGATTCCCAGCTATTTGCTCCCTGGAAACTTAAGTTCAGAGTTCTGTTGTTGTTGCTTCTTCCTAAATAGACTATCTTTTGCTCAATTTACTGAAATCAGTTGTTCATGCAAAGGGGGTTCAGGTGACAAGTGGTTGTTAAAACTAGATCTCTATTGCCTTTTGATGCATTTCAGTTCAATACAACCAAAATTTATGGAACATCTACTACTTATGAGGTGGCTGTCATAGAATTGGGAGTATCAGTGGACAAGAGATTAGCTTCCCCTCCAGGAGCTTCTGCAAGCACAGGAGACTGGTGTTACGAAAAAGTGTTACCTGTTCTAGAGGGTCATCTGAGAAGTAATTTTTGAGCAGGTACAATATTGTATCTTGTGCCCCAACAAGGAAAAAATAAATAGCCAGGGAATCCTTAGTTATCACAAAGCCAGAGGCTTTAGAATAAAGCCCAGAGCTCATCTGTCACATTCAGTTGTCTCTACTATCTTGTTATCAGATTGCTCATTTACATTCTGCTAATTTGTTTTTTCCTCCCAGTTCTAATAGTCTGCTTAATTTTAGCACAACAATAAGGAAAAGCGTATGTAGTCATAACTGTGTTTAATAAATGTTAAAAATAGAACCGTTTCTAAAAAAGTTTTCTAGGAGAGTGTCAAACTTTCTCAACTCAACTCACCTAGGAAATGGTGTGTTGTCTCATGAATGAATAAACACATGTGCGCACACAGTCATAGGTCAAGCTCAAGTGCTTATTCTTGCTGCAGGCGAAGTGACCTGGTGCTTTCTATTAGATTCCATTCTCTTTCATTTAAAAAGAAATTGACGTCATGACTCACTAAATTGCTTTCTTGACTGACGCAAAGCCTGCCGTTTAAAAACGGGGTTCCACCAACGTCAACAGTACTTCTATTGGACCGAAAGCCTTGCTGTCCCCTGAGGGCAGAGACTACGCCTGCATCATCTCTTCTGACCTCCTTTTCCTCTGATGTTCTCTGCCTTTCGACTGAGAGGACATTTTCTCAATCTCCTTTTGGAATTCTCTTAGAAATCACTCGTGTCTTCTCAAATTCAGTTTGGCGGTTCTTTGAAGTAAATTCAAGCCTTTAGCGTGTTCATTTTATTCATTATATTTTTAAAGGCATTTTCTCCCAGTTTGTCATAGCTGTCAAAATAAAAAGGCATAGATACCCATTTTACCCCTACCCAAGTGGTGGAGATGCCCACGCACCTGCAAGTAAGTCATTATCTTGGTTCTGTGACACTTGACCAAAGTAGAGGAGTTGTGGAATTTCCTCCGGGCTCTGTCTGCTTGACTGTGGTCCGTCTCCCTACATTTCCATCTCAAATATGCAGGGTTTAGATGATCTTGTTTTCCTGTGATTTAGTGTCCCTATAGTAACTTCTGTGGGTTTTGTATTTTAATACTTAATTTGTATTTTAACCATGGATCATCTTGTGTCCTTTCTTTCTGTTTTGTTTTGTTGTTGTTGTTGTTGTTGTTGTTGTTTTTTCCATTCCCCTGGGCAAGGTAGTGTCTTTTTGGCCAGACTGCACTGAGGAGTGGAAAAAGCCATGGGCCCGGAGCTGGAGACTTGCCCATGTCCAGGCTCTGCACAAACTCCCTGCAGGAATGCCCCCCCTAACCGATGAAATCGCAGGGTCTCCTGCGCTTCTCCTGACCCCATCACACTGTGCCAATTGCATGTTTGCTCCTCTGTCCCTCCTGTGAGCTGAGATCCTTTGATTTCCTATCTCTAGCTTGGCCCAGCGTATGAAAGGCACCAGGGGATCTTTGCAGAATGGAATTGAATTGAGCTGAAAGGCAAGGAGAGACTGAGCAGTGAAGGGCTGCTAGTTCCAGAATAGGGGGTCTGGACTTTATCTTGTGGGGATGAGGAGCTCAGAGAACATTTCAAACATGGACCACATGAAGATGTGGGTCCCACAAATGCACAGGCATGGAGGCTAGCTAGAAGATTCAGATGAGCAATGATGAGAGCCTGTGTATGGTGGTGGAAGGGAGATGCAGGGACAAGCTACAGCCCAGAGATATTAGGGGAGGGAGAAGCTTCTGGCTGGGGGAGGTGAGGGGAGGGAATAGTTTCTGGCAGCTCAGGGACAAGCAGGAGGGCCAGAGGAAAGATGAAAGGTTTATTCTACTGAATTTGCTGCGTCTTTATGGAACAGATCTAAGTGTGGCTCTCAAGTAGTGGAAATTCTTCTCAACTTATGGATGAGCCAGAGTCTGCCCAATGAAGGGAAGCAGTCTTGGGGAAGATTGATAGGCAGGCCGTGGCTCATCACACACTCTGAATTAACTTACAATCTGCGGTCCTGTCGCTATTGAACTAGGACTTACGTGTAGATTCTTCTTACATGTACATGTAAAGTTGTAAATGCTTATTTACAGGTGAAATCTTTTTTTTTTTTTTAATGAACACCCCCTTCTCGTGGTTCCTAATTTGGAAGACCCTTTCATCTTTGCTTAGTTAGATTTGTATTCCAGAGGAAGAGGACCTAGCCTAGGATGGTGGCTCTGTGAAGGTGGAGTTAGGATTTGGACATCTGAGGTAGAGCATTCTAGATGGAAAGAATAGTGTGAGCTGAGGCCCAGCGAGGGAGAGTGTGTTGTGTAAGCCCAGTACCAGTACTTGAGTTAGAGCTGAGAGCCCCGAGGGGCAACAGTGGAGCCTGGGGCCAGAGAGGCAGCTCAGAGCTCATCTGTAGACATTTCTAAATGTCAGCATGAGGAACTAGGCTGTGGGGAATCACTGAAGGTGATGGGTAAAGTGACACCATTAGAGCTGTGCTTTGTAAAAATTAATGAACTAGACACAGAGCAAGGAGGGAGGGCAGTCGCTGACTCTGGTATGTAGTAGAGATGAGAGGTGGTAAGGTATGGGCAGTAGAAATGGAGATAGAAATAGGGTTGCCAGGTCAGATACAGCACAGCCAGTTAAACTTGGATCTCATATTAATAGGTAATTTTTGACTGAAGAATTTCCCAAAGATGGAATGGGATATACTTATGCTAAAAATTAAAAAAAAAAAGTATCCATTTATCTAAACAGGGTGTCTTATATATTTTTTTTTTTTGCTTAATTTGGCAACCTTTGATGGGAGGGATGTGTTGATGAGACATTCTGGAAGGAGAGTCTGAATGGCTGTACAGAATAGGATGTGGAGAGGAGCCAGAGGGAGTTGAGGGAGGTGATTCTGACATCCCAGTGAGTGGGGAGATGGAGGCACTGGAACAGACAACTTGAGTCAGGAGGAAGACACAGTGAGAGAGGAAGGTGATGAGCTTGGCTTTGACTTGTTGCATTTAAAGACCAGTGGGGTATCCAAGTGGAGAGCTCAGAAAAGTGGGTCTGGAACCAGGGAAAGAAGCCAGGGCTCAAGACAGAGATTTAGGATTCAGAGGAAGGACTAGGAAATAGGAAAAACAAACAACAAACAAGACCGGTGCAGAGAGAATACAGGTATCATATTCATTTTACGAAGTGACCAAGTATTTCAGAGCATTTTTATAAAAAAGGGAGTCTAGGGTGTCTGAAGATACTAGTTAAGCATCTCCCTTTAGCTCAGGTCATGATCCCAGAGTCCTGGAATTCAGCTCTGCATCAGGCTCCCAGCTCAGCGGGAAGCCTGCTTCTCCCTCTCCCACTCCCCCTGTTTGTGTTCCCTCTCTCACTGTGTCTTTCTCTGTCAAATAAATAAATAAAATCTTTAAAAAAAAAGAAAAAGAAATGATTTAAAATCATGAGGAATTTTAAATGGGATTAGAAACTCTTAGGATAAGTAAAGTAAGAAAATATAATTTTTAAATGCAGTATGATCTTAGTTATGGGGAGGAACACATTTGTAGATAAAAACCCACAAACATCTCTACTCACATGTCATAGTTGATGTTTTTAGTCTGTAAGGCTATAGGTGGTTTTTGTTTCCCTTTGTCATGTATATATTTATCTTTCAAGTCTTTAAAAGAGCATGTGCTCTTTTCAAAATGAGAGATTTTTTTTTTTTTTAATTTAAAATGGAACTTGAGAAAGTCAGCATTGTTTCATATATTCTTTTGGTTCTTAGGATATCATTTGAAAGAATAACATTTTTTTCAGAAAGCAGTCTCAACTGCATTTCTTTTGTTATTTACCAGTCCAGTCAGGAAAAAAAAAAAAAAAAAGACATTACTTAGTGGGTACTACCCAACCCCTCCCTGAAACGCTTAAGGCTCCCACGAAGGCAGCACCTAAGCAAAAGATTGTGAAGCCTGTGAAGGTTTCTGCACCCCGAGTTGGTGGAAAACACTGTTGGTGGATCAGATTTTTTTTTTAAGATTTTATTTATTTATTTGACAGAGAGAGAGAGATCACAAGTAGGCAGAGAGGCAGGAAGAGAGGGGGGCGGGGAAGCAGGCTCCCTGCTGAGCAGAGAGCCCCATGATGCGGGGGCTTGATCCCAGGACCCTGGGATCATGACCTGAGCCAAAGGCAGAGGCTTTAACCCACTGAGACACCCAGGCGCCCCAGTGGATCAGATTTTTAAATAAACATCTGATTATAACTTAAAAAAAAAAAAAAAAGAAAGATGGCTAGGTGGTGAGGACAGAGTGGCTATCTACCCAGGATTTTGAAAAGATCAACAACTTTATGTAAAGCCCTCATTATTTTGGAGATGGAGAAGCTAAATCCTTCATGGAGCTGCTTCCCAAGATGCCTGAGAGCTGGAGGGGCTGAGGGAGAGGTCCCCCACTTCCTGTGCTACCATCTTCTGGAGTGCCCCTGCCCCCCACTGCCCTGGGGACCTGGCATAGCTGCTGGAAGAATATGGCTGCAGGGTACTATATAACAATGTCACTTGCTCACCCTCAACCCAAGGGGAAGGGGCTGTGTTTAAGCATCTCAATGATCCAACCAAGCATTAATATTCATACAACTGTTCCATCAACCGAAGCAATTACTTTAAATCCACACTCCCAGGGAGAAGCTAGCCTAGAAATAATCTAGAACTTCCAAAATGCATAACGTTTGTGTCCGGTAATGCACAGGGTACTTGACTGAGGCAGGGTGGAGGTGGGGACCAGGTTCTACTTCTTTAATTCTGTTTTTGTTTAAGCGATTAAAAAAAAAAATTGGTTTGTAGTCTCTGAAGACCCCGGTAGTTAGCAGAGTCAATAGATCTTTCTAAAGGAAATTCTTACAACTTCAGTGCCCAGACAGAGGGGAATGGTTAAAAAACTATGGTAAATTGAGGCAGCTGTTACGATGATGATATAAAAAGTGTTATCGGCATGTGAAATGTTTTAAATATAATGTTAAGTGGGGAGAGGGGAAGCAGAGTCTGTAGCTCTATGTGCTATAACCCAACTGCATAAAAATGGACTTGCAAGAAGAAAGATGGGAAGTGTACCAAAATGTTCAGAGTTTTATAGGTGGCGGCCTGCAGAGCCGATATTTTTCCATTTCTCAGTATATTTTCAGTCATTTTCTGCAGCGCACATGGAGTCTTTTATAAACAGGAAGGGAAAAAAATCAACTCAATTTGCAATTCTTATCTGCAGTGATCTTGGAAATTACCACCTGCCTTCAGTGAGAGATCTGTGATCTGTTTACTTAGCAGAGACACATTGAGCTAATTTAATTTTACCTAATTGTAGTCGCAAAAAATAGAAGAAGAGCGTCATGATGTTTCCAAGCCATTGCTTTAATGTAACCATTACCAAGTGAGTCCGCGTTCACACAGAGAGGCCAGTGTTGTTTGCTCCTGCTCAGTGTAGTCTCCACAAGGAAGCCCAGTGACCCACATTTGGGTGAAATTTTTATTCCTTAAAGGAGAGCACTTGTATGATAGGGTGATTTCTAACATTCATATCTTTACATCTTCTTTTTAAATTCATCTATAAATTTTCAGCTTACCATTAGCTAGATAGGAGTGAATTATGGGACTGTTTCTGAACAGGTCAGCAAATTCCTTATTGGGCCAAGCTGACAAGGTAGCTACCTGAGGACACCCGGGTTCTTTGCACTGGGGCTGGGGACCAATCTTCTCCTCAAAGCTGCCATCCTGAGACATTCTAAAAATTTCATATCCTGGCTCACCTTACAGTGTTCCACTCAGACCCATCTTTTCCTTGATATATTGATTTATTCACTCCATAAACATGCCAGGTATAGTCTGGGGATTGAAGATACATCAGCAAATCAGACAGACACACCTGGGATAGAGTTAATAGCCTCATCCGGGAGACAGATAAACAAACACACAGTTTTATAACATAGTATGCCAAGGGCAATAGGAGTAAGAACAAGATGCTAAGGAAGCTTATAAGACAGACATCTAATCCATCCTGGCCAAGAGAAATCAAGGAAGGCTTCCTGTCAGAGGTGGCACCTGAGCTGAGAATTGCATGATGAACTGAACTCCACTGGAAGCAGCAGTGGTAGTGAGGTTTGGAATAGGGGATTAAAGAGAAAGTATTCTAAGCAGAGGGGACAGCATTTTCAAAGCCTTTTTTTTTTTTTAAAGATTTATATATTTACTTGAGGGAGAGAGAGAGAGCATGGCTAGGCATGGGGGGAGGGACAGAGGGAGAAAGAGAGAGAGAGAGAGAAAGAAAATCTCAAACAGATTCCCCACTGAGTGCAGAGCCCAACTCAGAGCTTTATCTCACGACCCTGAGATTATGACCTGAGCATAAATCAAGAGTCACTTAACCAACTGCCACTCAGGTGCCCCAAGTATTTTAAAAGACTTTAAAGCAGAAGAGTGATATTTGTGTTTAGAGAGGTCATCTTGGATGCTGTAAAGAGAATGGATAGCAGGCAAGAAGACCAGAGAGGATGATGTTGAGAGATGAGTGTGGCTTGAATTGATTTGATATCAGTGGAAATGGAGAAAAGCAGACAAATTTATGAGATCCTTGAAGGATAAAATGATCAGAGCTTGGTCTTTTGTTGGATATAGAGATGAGCAAAGGGGAGGGGTCAGGAATAACTTGGACAACTTTCACCAGGACAGGGAACTCTGGAGGGTGGGCAGGCTGACCTGGGGGTGGGACTAGTTCCATTCTGGGATTTGTGGGTTTGAGCTAAGTGAAAGTGTCCAGTGTGAGGTTCCAGACTCAGAAGAGAGACCTAGGCTGGAGGCATAAACATGGGGACCATCAGGAACCAGGTGGCAGCTGAAGCCAGGCGAGAGGCTGAGGAAAACCCAGAGAGAAGGAAGGGCAAGAAGCAGTAAGGTCTAGAGCAGAGCGCTGAGGAATGCCTTTATAGGGGACAGGTGGAGAGGCCAGTGATGGACTGCCAGCAGAGGGGAGTGGGCTATCACAGAAGACAGGGAATGAGGGAAGGAACATGCCAGTATTTTATGGCCCACTGAGACGTGACACTGCCAGTTAAATGATGATATATGGTTGACTTTCAGACACATTCTGATTTCAGAGATTAAAAAATGCTCGGCAACTTAAGTGTATATTAGAATCAAAGAGCTAGAATAAGTTGAGGACTAAAATATACCTTTTAGATTGATTAGGAACAGAGCTATGACTGACTGTGGTGAGAGTAGTGTTAGCAGGGGCTGGGGGATAGAAGCAAGATTAGAGTAACTTGAGAAACGGGGGAAGGTGGCCATTAGTTCCAGGGTGCTTGATAAATTGCAAAGATCTTTCAGAGTTCTGAACCAAGAGAGAAATAAGTAAGAGAGATACCAGTCAAAATATCACTTCTTTTTTCTGATTAAGCTAATATTGAAGAATATGCTTTGTATCTGCATCCAAGAGGTCTTCCCCATATGGAACCCCAGAATTAGCCTACCCTGGTGAGGGTCTGCCTCGCAGATCGTACGACATGGAGGCATGGAAAGAACACGCTTCCTGCAGGCAGGCAGATTCTGAAGAGAGCAAGGGGCTGGCCTACTATGTATGTGCAGGTTCTTCTTCCAAACTCCTCACACGGATGAGGGCCACCGAGAGGCCAAGACTGTGGTGCAGCTGGAATTGCCTTTACAGAAGAGGAACATTGGGAAATGGGGGTAACTCACCCCTTAACCCTAAGAATGTAGAGATGCTGTAAATACTATTATCCAGACATTGAGTCATAAAAGAAAGGAGACCAGCCCAGAGCAGCTAACCTCATTTCCAACCATCCAGCTTTTCCCCTCTCGCTGTTCGAAAAAATTACCTATCTCTTCCATGTGTCTCAGGTCTCTTGCCTAGCCGTAGAAGCCCTACTCCATTCTCAGTTTTCATTATGAATTCCCCATAGCCCTGCCCAAGACAACCTCTGATGTATGTTGTTATCATGTTTTTGTTTTATACTTTGCTGTTACACACCTTTGGTTTGTCTTTCACCATGTAAGCCCCTTGAATGTAGAGACAATGTCGTTTCCATGTTCTGTGCCCCTTCACCTCTGGAACGCTGCCTGGTCCATGATAGGTGGGGCCAAATTGTTGAACTGGAATGAACTGGGTGCCAAGAGATGGTGAGATGTAACCCCATCTTTGGGAACCCCCAGTCTCATAGCTTTCCAGGAGAGAGAGGCAGGGGCAGTTCCCATCAGTGCCAGTGTGTGACATGACAGTTCCTGGGTTTCATTGACCAGGGATGTAGTGGACCCTCGCCAGTGTCCCATGTCTAGAGATAGTTTGCTGAAGAGCCTAACAATTGTTCTCCTTTGTACTAACTTCGAAAGAAGACAAATGTTTCTTGAACATCTCTGAGCTCTCCTACAAAAGCTAAATTAAAGACCAAGCCTCTCTAGAAGGAGATGCCCGTCTGAGAAGTGGGATGACATGCGTGCCTCTGCCTGAAGCCCAGGCCTCCTGAACATCTCCAGGCCCCACTTTCTTTGTTGGCAAAAGAAATCCAATAAAATGTGTTGGCTCAGTACCTAACACCGCAGCACACTCAGATAAGACCTGGCACTTAAAGCCGAGGCTTTGTTCCGAGTAGTATATTTTCACAACTTGGACAGGAAAGCGCATCAATGAGGTCTCCACTCTGTCTGTATTGGATGGACCTTCTCACTGCTTTAAGCTGTAGCAGGTGAAGCAGAGGTCACAGACTTCCAGCAGCATTTATTTTCTCAGTAAGACCAAAAAAAAAAAAAGGGGGGGGGGAGGGAGGGACTTTGTAGCTTCATTACAAATAAAAGAAGGCAAAATTTACCAGGTGTCAAAATTTCCTTGTCCACTCTTCCCCGTGGTCTCAGGTGACCTGAGGGAAGCAGCCATAGATACATGTGAGAGGGTTAAGGATTCCAAATTAAGGTGGAAAGCCTGGACTTCCATCATCTTCGGGGTAAGGGACACAGTGGGTATCTGCGACAGCATCTCTGGCTGGAGTCTGGCCTGGAACACAGTGTACCCTTGGCAGATCCTGCCCACCCTACCCCTGCCCTGGCCTCCAGTTGCTGGTCTGAGAAGTGGTTGGGTATCACCAAGGTATTTCACTGAAGTCCTTGGAGCTTTGGCTCTGAATGTGCTTCCAGAGCTCCATCATCACGTGAGTGCTGGGCTCTTCTGGTGCATGGAAGCCCACACCTTTCCCTGCAGCAGGGAGAGAAAGGCGTGGATGGATCTTGCCTACAGCATAACCCACTGTACTGCCCCACCAGACTGTGGACTCTGGAATTGGCTAGGATGCGGGTTTAGCTGCTCCACCAGAAACCCAAAGTAATACAAGCTTAGACAAGACAGAAACGTGTTTTTCTCTCACGCCGCAGCCCAGGTATTAGAGCTGGTGTGTCCATTTTATGGTGTTGGGCGCCCTGCTTGCTTCTTGCCTCTGGCTTCATCCTAACTAGGTTGTCACACTGGCCTCCTGGTCTAAGAGCACTCACATCCTTGTTCCAGCCAGGAGGAAGGGAGGAGAGGAGAAGGGCAGAGCAGGACCCTGGAAGTTGCGCACATTCCTTCTGCAATGCTCGCCTTAACCAGAACTTGGACAAAGGGCCACAGCAAGGCACAACGCAGTCTTTATTCCAGTCATCTTTGTGCCCAGCTACAAGTCATCGTCTCCTTTACTAGAGGAGGAGAGAACCGGTTTTGGAGAACATAGGGATTCCTGGGCCATAGCTCCTTAAGGTCAACCCTGACTCTGATTTATCCTTTTTCCCATCACCTAGCATGGTGCCTGACCAAGGTGAATTGGGCAATCATTTAACCTCTCTAGAGCTCACTTTCCTCTCTTTAAAATGGGCCTGATGATCTCTGTGGAATTCGCTTCACAGGGCATTAGGAGAATTCTTCTTTCACTGTGTCTCTGATTTACTGAGCATCTACTGTGTTCCAAGCCCAGGGCTAAGTGATTTCTTCATATTAATTTCATTTAGGCCATACCACGGCCCTATGAGGTGGGTGTTAGCATCCACATTTCTTAGCTGGGTCAGTTGAGACTAGGAGGGGTTTAGGAAGAGCCCAGTGCATTGGTTTATCTCCGTATCTAGTATCCGCTGAGTGTCCACCGTGCACCCGAGCCACTGCTGGGATCTAGGGCTTCTGGGGATGGGGAGTGTTTCCAGAGGACAACAGACACACATAATGTGAAGATGCTCTGACCAAGGCCTCAGGGAGGAGGTTGGAGCATGTTTGGAAGCCAGAGCAGAACTTATCTAGACCAAGGAACAGGGTGGAGGTCTGGGATGGTGCTGGCAAGGCCCTGAGGGGAGCAGGGAGCCAGACTTGAAGGGACTGTAGGAGTCACAGTGTGGCCAGAGGGCAGAAAGTGAACAAAAGAGGGGGCAGGGGCCCCCTCAGGCTCCCAGCAGGGGAGTTCATCCTGTCTGGTCCTGAGGCTTGGGTTGAGGGAGTTCGATAAAGTGCTTGGAAAACGTGCCATGCTGGGGGTGGCACCAGGGAGGGAGGGCGAGACTTGGCAAATTATCTTAATGTCTTTGCCACATCTCCGAGGACCAAGGAGGGGACCTAGATGTGACATGCCTTGCTTATGTGATGAATCCAGGAGGTCTGAACCTCCCTTGTTCTCATCCTCATCCTCCTGAACTATACTCCATCTACTCAGAACTTACCTGGAAATATTTGTCCAGCCCCTATTCTCTGTCACATAAGCAAAATTATTCCCAGGGCCAGAAGACAGAATGGCCGACCCTCCGAGCCTCTCTCAGTGGTGCCAGGGTCTCTGTGGTCCCATTTCACCACCCTGATGAAGTGAGTGACGAGGCCCCTTTGGTCTTAAAATGGCTTGAGGGCAGAGGACCTCCTGATGCCCCAGAGAGGAGGGATCTAGATGGTAGGGTAGGCTGAGGGTACTGGCACCCCCTGTACTCTGTGTCCTGGCACCACTCTCAGCAGCCCCAGTGTGGCCCTAACAACATCCCGAATCCAGGTCTTTAAGCAGTGACTGAACAAGTTGGTGTCAACGGCTCACTGTGTAGAGTATGGAAGGCACTTAGGTGAGTTTATAGCTGAGTAAGGAGACTGGGTACTTTCCTCAAAGGATTATAAGATATACTGGCAACACTCATCTCTACAGGTGAGTGAAGGAACTACAATCCAAACATGGGATAATGCAGGCGCTTCCTTTCCTCCTCTGCAGAGCCCTATGGCATGCCTCAGGGCCTTTGCATCTGCTGTTTCCTCTCCCTGGACTCATCTCTGTGCTGTATATATTTTTGCTGGTTAATTGGAACTCATTCCTCGGGTCTCAGCTCAGACATCTTATCTCCCTGAAAGCCTTCCCTCACCCCTTGACTTGAGCCAGACACCCCTCCTGCCTGGTGTGCTATCATGTTAGAATTAGGCACTCACCCCTGAAATGTTATAGTTTGCTGGGTCTCTGTCTTTCACTATATCATGTCTGTCCTTCCCCTGCTATACCTTAGCTCCTAGGACAGTGCCTGCCAAAAGTTGCACAACTGACTAAATGAGTTGTTTCTCTTTGGTTCTAGAAATTATTGGTGACTTTAGAAGCAGATAGTAACTTATACTGCAGAATTATGTTTTGGCAATATAGGTTACCACTGTGAGGGCTCCTTGTACAAGCACACAATAGGGAATAGTGAAGAGAAGCAGCTGGAGATTGCAGTTCTGTTCTTACCCCTCTGGCCTGCCAAACTCACTCAGAGCCTGTCTTTGAATAGACAGGGCCTTTTCTGAAGGGTTCCAATTGTCAGTTTCAGAGCAGAATTGCTTCCCTGTGACTTTTTAGCATTTGGGTAGGTTGTTTGATCCTCCTGGGGTCCCAGTTCCAGCACCTCTAGAATTCACCCTGATCAACCCTCCCAGCCCCCCACTCCCACCTTCCATGACCCATTAAGCCCCCACATGTGGGCATTCCTGCCTCTGCCCATCCTTAAATTGAATTATCTATAGGGTCTTTTTCTCCTGTGCTCCTTGCAGAGATCTGTCCACCCTCTCCCTGCGCCACCTCAGCTCTGTGTCCCACCTCCCACCTATGTCTTATGAATGTTCTTCAGTCCCACGGCTGTACCCCATGGGGTTGTTTATGTCCACTGCAATGGTGGAGGTGTGGGAAAGACAGCTGCATTGACGTGGGGGCAGAAGGGGGAGGAGGATTAATTATCACAGGGATGTTTGCTTGAAGTTTTAATTAGATTGCCTTTCCTTACTTCCCCTTTTCATTCTTTTTTCTTTTCCCCAGCTCAGAACATCCACTTAGAATATATTTTAGAAACTTGGAACATTAGGTTTTAACATTCTGCACCCAGCGCCTCAGTGTAATAAATAAATCAATAAGCTGATTGCCTCTAGTAGGTTGATTGCCAAGTGCATTGGGGTAACTTTTGTTCTTCAGTGAGTGATCATTTCATGCTAGGGAACAAGGGATGAATGTGGGTGTAGGGCTTGTCCTGGCCTCTGATTCATAACCCTGACCTGGGAAGTCATTATTCCCAGAGCTGTGCGTAATTTACAAGCAGCCTTCCCAAAGCTCTGTATCCTCCCCTTTGACAGTTTCCCCAAGTTCCATGTCATAAATATATTTCTCATTTGCTAGAAGAGGCTTAGGTTTGTTTTAAATCTAACAGGCCCCCTGACACCACACTCTTAAATCTCACTAACAGATCATGTATACAAAAAATGCTGCCTTGACAGGAAGAAAGATCGTATGGTATTCCATTTGGGTTGAAAATCAAATCCAAGTTATAACAACACTTTGATTTCCTGGACCCTATAGATTAATCATGATTATTTTACCGTGAAATACTTCATATAGTAGTAACTAATCTCTATTTATTGTTTCTGTTAAAATCTTAGATTGGAAAACTTTCTCCAGGGGGCTTGTTGTCATTTCCAAAGATGCTTTTATTAATTTCATGATGTGTTTCAAACATAATATGGTTGTCCTTTATTTTATGCAATAGTTTGAATTTCTACAGGTAAATCATATGTTAAACATACATGAGGAATTATTATTTTACTTTCTGGGTTCTTTTCTAATTGGAAAAACTACTCCAAGTTTGTTTGAGAAGTGCAATGCTCATTCATTAGGTCTTGTTTAAATGCAGGACAATTGACCCTTGAAGAATATGGGGTTAGGGATGCTGACCCCCGTGCATATCTACATATAACTTTTGAACCCCAAAAACTTAACTACTAATAGCCTATTGTTTATAAGAAGCCTTACTGATAACATCAACAGTAAAATAATATGTGTTTTGTATGTTATATGTATTATAGACTATATTCTTACAACAAAGTTAGCTAGAGAAAAGAAGATGTTTTTAAAAAAATCGTTAAGAGGGGCATCTGGGTGGCTCAGTCAGTTAAGCATCTGCTTTCAGCTCAGGTCATGATCCCAGAGTCCTGGGATTGAGCATGGCCTTGGGCTCCCTGCTCAGCGGGGAGTCTGCTTCTCCCTCTGCCCCTCACCCGACTTGTGCTCTCTCTCTCACTCTGTCTCTCTCAAATAAAAATAATAATAATAAAGTGTTTAAAAAAATCATAAGGAAGAGAAAACTCATTTACAAAAAATCTACATGTAAGTGGACCCACGCAGCTCAAACCCGTTCAAGAGTCAGCTATGATCTTAATGAGAATCAGGCAAGATTACTCATGGTAATCTACGTTCAGTAGCTCTGGTTTTGTCATACTACATTTCATCCCAATAGGAGGCTGTAAGATTTGTCAATGCCTCATGTTCTCACTGACTGATACTCAAAACTCTCAGGAGAATCTGCTCCTGTTATAGCCCCTCGTCGCTCTTTTCTGTCCCATTCTGTCAGAGCAGGAAGTGGAGTGCCCAGCGCAGGGCTGGGATCCTTTGCAATGTTCTGGTGAGATATTAGCTAACCAACTAAGTAATTTCTCATGGGTGTCTCAGTCCAGAGTTCCATGAGCCTGTGTGTTCTGGTGATCTATTTCTGCATAATAAACCTCCCTTAAATTTAATGGTGTAAGAAATTGATGCCTGTGTCTCACCATTCCATGGGGTCTTTAGCTCAGTTGATTGGTTCTGACTTGGGCTTTCTGCATGCGGCTGCACGCCAGTGTTGGCCAGGGCTTCGAGCATGTGAAGGCTTGCCTGGGCTGGCTGGCTGACCAGACGGCTCATTTACATGACCGGCAGAGGCTGGTGGTCAGTGGGAACTCAGCTGGGCTGTCCCCCAGAGCACTGATATGTGACCTCTGATGTGGTTTGTTCTTCTCAGAGCACGGTACCTGGATTCTAAGAGGGAGCATCCTACAGTAAGTGTTCCAAGAGACCCAGGCAGAAGCTGCAAGGTTTTTTATGATCTGGTCTCAAAATCCCTGCCACACGCTAGAGAAGGGACTAAGGCAGAGTCCGGATTCAAGGGGGAAGGAGATTAGGCTTTGCCTCTTGATGCCTCTTCACCATCTACCACATAATCACGTAAAAATGAAAGGCATGGGAGGCGTTGGAGTGAAGTGTAGGAAGTTACGGAATGCTTCCTATGTATGAACAAATGGCCAGCCTTCTTGGTTAGAACTCAGTACCAGGGAGCCCACACTGAATGAACCCCTCCCCATGGAAGTTGGTAGCACCCCACAGAGAGAAGCATTCCCAGCCAGTGGCCCCAGCCCTCAAGTAACCAACTCAGAGTGCAGATGATTGAAAAACACCTGGGAGGTGAATTTAATTAGTGCAGGTTTAAAGACATTGTTCCCTAAAAGCTCCCCCATGCATGATACTGAGTAGTAAAACTGTCTTCATAAATCAGACTGTACATCACCTCACAAACACAGAGGAAACTCTGGAGGAATGTGTCTGGTACAGTCCATTTCTTGCTCACACTTGGAGGTGCTTGGAGAAGGCTATGCACGTGGAGTAACTTGTATCCTTAGAATGGAGTCTTTGGTGTTTGAGAAAAGATCAACTTCCGTCCAGGTGCTTGGAAGTCTAATCTCTTCCTTGGCTCAAATGACGAAAACGCCCGCCCTGTTAATCATACTGAGTCAAGGGGACCTGGCTCCCTGCTGGGGAGTGTGGCAGGTCTGGATGCATGGGCCAACCGCTCTCCTGAGGGTGACGAGGGTTCCTTTCCACCCTCATAGCATTGTTTGTTGCCCCCTGCATACTCCTCTCTGGCTCCCTGTGGATTCAAATTTGTGTTTATCTATGCTGAAAATTTAGAGGCACGATAAACAACATTTCAAGCTATTTATAACCAGAGGCTGTGCCAGGAATGAATTAGGCTTTGCATTAGACATATGTTAAAATGTTGGACTCGGGGAAATGTAGGGAGAATATCCCTCGATGTGAAAAGCAGATATTTAGAGGAGACTGATGGAAGTGGGACCCGGAATATGGTTATATGGAATTAGTACTCTGTTGGCTTTTTATTTTATTTTATTTTATTTTATTTTTTAATTATTTGAGAGAGAGAGAGAGCACGAGAGAGGGCATGAGAGGGGAGAGGTCAGTGGGAGAAGCAGACTCCCTGCTGAGCAGGGAGCCCGACATGGGACTCAATCCCGGGACTCCAGAATCATGACCTGAGCTGAAGGCAGTTGCCTAACCAACTGAGCCACCCAGGTGCCCCTCTGTTGGCTTTTTAAATACACTCTTGAGGAATGCCAGGTATGGAGTGGCTTGGAGATGCCATATGGAGGGGGCCCATAGTTTTACCCTCCCAGGAAGGCCTTTGGCAGCAGTGAGGAACATGGAAGCAGGTAGTGGGGGAGGGTGAGGAATGAGATACCATACAAGCATAAACCCGAGGGCTGTGGACAGAGTACGGAAGAGAATGAACTCTACCCCTATGTGCCTTTTTCCATGTGAATCATCCTAAACAGAGGAGAACTGTCCTGATGTTCAGGTCCCGAAGGAAAGTCCACACCTTCTCCATACTGTTCACCTCTCAGTCTGTCCCATGAATGGAGATCCACAGTCTGCCCTCCTTCCTTCCTTCTCTTTTGCTTGCACTTACTGGCAGAACTCCTATTCGGTGCCAGACATGGTGTGATGTGGAGGGAACTCTCATGTTGGGAGTTCCACAATCAACAAAGACACAGACAAATCACGTGATTATAGATTATGATTGGTGTTTTGGGAAAATGGGGGAGCGATAAAGAATAACAGGGGGTTCCCACTTTGGATAGGATGTCCAGGAGGTAACATGACCCCAATGTCATTGGCTAAACTTGACATGTATTATATAGTATTTTAAAGTTTCTTAAATTGCTTGTTTTTAAGGTTCAAAATAAAACTGTTTTTGTTTTTTGTTTTTTTCCTTTCCTGAGCCCATGTTGCAGAATGTAAAATGGGAGATGGGGACGCGAACAGGGATGGCCAGACGCCATCTGGTTGACACTTTCTTCACCAGAACTTTCTCTCCCTAGGGAAAGGAGACGTGTTTGGAGATGTGTTCTGGAAGGAAGCCACCCTGGCCCAGTCCTGTGCCAACGTTAGGGCCCTGACCTACTGCGACCTGCATGTGATCAAACGGGACGCCTTGCAGAAAGTGCTGGAATTCTACACGGCCTTTTCCCACTCCTTCTCCAGGAACCTCATTCTCACCTACAACTTGAGGAAGAGGGTAAGCTGACAGCTTCAGTTTCTTCTCCACCAAGCACTGTCTCTGTGCACTTATCATAACCACACAGGCCAAGAAGAATCCTCTTGCGGTTTCTGGAAGGGGAGCAGTTGTTTCTCTAGAGGTTCTGAGCGTGGTTTGCTCTTCAGAGCTTTTGCTATGAAATAAGGGCAAGAGGAATGTTGCTAGATTAAAAGATGGATTTGTTTTGCTCCAGAAGGGATTTGTTTGTGTATCTGTGCATTTTTTCCCCAGTGATAGCTAGACCTTCTAGCATTTTGAAAAGATGAGTTAAAAAAAATGAGGTCATTAGTCAGTAAAATGGCTGAAGGGGGCTACTTAATTAAAGTAAACTGAATTTTCCCTGGTGACTAGGACTCACTAAATGGTGTGAGGCCATTAGTCAGCTGGTAATAATAATTTTGAAAAGCCATGAAGATGAGTCAGTTGGGTCCAGAAAATCAGAAAGGTATGGAATCTGATTGCCTAGAGAATATCTTGTAGACACTGGCCTATTTAATGGGTTATGAAATGATGAGTAATTTTAAGAACCAGAGAAGATTTCTTGTCTGAAATTGTTTCCTTCACCCTCAAGTAATCGGTATTGCTCCATCCATCTCTGTGAGGGTTAAAGTATTCATTCGTCTTATACTCTTTAGATTTTTCATGACTGATTTCTTACCCATCATCTATCTCTTCTTGTGAACAAGGTAGCTATGACCTATGGAAACCATCAGGAAGGATTGTTTTAAGAATCTTTCCAAAAATGACCTCATAGGGAGCGCCTGGGTGACTCAGTGGGTTAAAGCCTCTGCCTTTGGCTCAGGTCATGATCCCAGGGTCCTGGAATCAAGCCCGGTATCGGGCTCTCTGCTCAGCGGGGAGCCTGCTTCCTCTTCTCTGCCTGCTTCCTCCTCTCTCTCTGCCTGCTTCTCTGCTTACTCGTGATCTCCGTCTGTCAAATAAATAAATAAAATCTTTTTAATTAAAAAATGACCTCAGAATCTTTCCTCCAACACTGTTCTTCTCGTGGTCCTTGTCTCTGTGTATGCTTGTATCATGCTGCTCCATGTATCATGCTGGTGTTCCAAGTTGGAGACTCTGGCATTGTGGTTGACTTCTCCCCTTCTCCTGTGTCTCAGGTAACTCATTAAATCCTTAAGCTCTCAAACCTGGGTCCACACTTTACTTCCATCCTTGGGGCTCAGCCCGAGCTCTTGGGACACGGTGCCTCGTTCCTGACCTTCCCTGTGTCCTGCAGCACACAGTAGGTTCCTGCCTTTTGTCAGTCCTCAATGCAGTGCTCCCTTCTTTGGCCAGTGGTGTGACCTTAAAAACAAATTGGATCATGTCACTTTCTTTGTAAAGACTTTTTGCCCCCACCCTAACTTTAGGATAATGTCTGTACACTTCAGGATGGTTTATGTGGCTTTTCACATCCAACCCCGACTTAATGCCAAGCCCCAAGCTCAGCCACTCTTCCCATGCCCTGCTCTGCCATCCTGACCACTCCTAGCATGAGAGCCATACCCTTTCAGAGCCCTGGGCCTCTGCCTGAGCCTTCCTCAGCCTGGCATTCTTTTTTCTCCTGCTGTCTGTGACAAACGCCTGTTAACCCTTAAGATGGCTGAAATGTTTATTTGTTCAGTCATCGAACCCAGTGTGCAACAGCTGAATGAGCCTCGACATACAAAGCTGAACCACACTCAGGTCTCAATCCCCTGCATCCTAAAGTCTAACAGAGAAGATCAGCCCAGGAAGGCCGGATGCAGTGCATGATGCCGAGTACAACAAGTGTGATTTAGAGGAGATAACGTGGGAGCGCGAAGGAGGAGGGCAGCTGAAGGGGAGTTGGGAAGTAAGCGTTGTGGCAGGGGCTAGAGAGACTTGAGCTGACTCTTACAGGATGGAGTCTGCCCAATAAAGAGAGGGCAGCTGTTGCATTTGGAGGGCAGCTGTTGCATTTGGAGGGGCAATTTGAGCCAAGGCACAGAAGAAGGAAATAGCCTTTTGTCTTTCAAGTTCCTTGTCCAAGGTTCCAAATGCCTATCGTTGGGTGCCCAAACAATATGCTCCCACCTATTTTATTTTATTTTAAGAGAGTGAGCAAGCACAAGCAGGGGGAGGGGCAGAGGGAGAGAGAGAATATTAAGTAGGCTCCATGCTTGGTGTGGGGAAGCTGATGCAGGGCTCGATTTCATGACCCTGATATCATGACCTGAGCCAAAATCAGGAGTCAGAGGCTCGGCCAACTGAGCCACCCAGCTGCCCCTGCTTCCAATTATTTTAAATCCTTTAATTGTATTGTCGTGTGTGAGTCCCTGCTCAGAGACTTGGGAGGGCAAGGCCTCAGTACCTTGGTATCCTCAGTGCCTAACCCAGTATTCAGGATTAATGAGTATTTGGGGATGCCAAAGAGAAAGAGATGGGATCTCTGCGCCCCAGTTTCCACATTGTCAAATGTGAGGTTGTAGCTGGATCATTTTTATGGGTCTGTGATTTGAAAGCTTGTCATTCAAATTCTCGTGGGGAGTGGGCCGTGGTGGAGAAGTATATATTCACAGTACTTCCTTGTTTAATTGGGAGCCTGGAATGCTTTCTGGTCGTCCTTCTAGCCATGTGGATTCTTCTAAAGTCTATCTTTTTTATTTTTTCCTTCTTTTTATGAAAGCAAGTTGATTATAATCAGCTTTCAGTGTTGCTGATAATATAGGTTGAAAAAAAGCGCAGTTCGGGTTATTTGGAGTAGTAATCATTTTGGAATAATTGTGAATCAAATAAATCTGTCTTAAAAAAAAAAAACAAGGACAACAACAAAAACAACAGTGCCTCAGGGTCAGATTGTTTTTGTAAGTGCAAAGTGATTGACAGCTCTTGCAGAAAGGGAGCCCCGGGGGTGGCATTTTTGAAGGGCTGGGGTGGAAGAGGCTTGGGCAGGGCCTGTGTGGCCACAAGGTGTAGAGGAGGCATCCAAGTCATAGAAGGTATGAGAAGGAACTTGGGGAAGGTCAGAGGTGTCCAAGTAGGCAGTGCTGAATGGTTCTTAAGGTATTTAGACATTCCCTAGATACCATCAGACATGTGGTGGAGGAAACTGAGACACCCAGTGGAGAGTCACATCAGTTGACCTTCAAATGTCCTTCCAATGGCAAGTGCCTATGAGTCTGATATGAAGCCAAGACAATTTTAGGGAGATCCTTTATAGGAAGCGGTAGGCATAGTTTTTCTTGGAAAAAAGAGGCTTGTCATTTTGGCATTGCCATTGTAATCTCTCATTGTGTCCTTCTGAGAATTCATCGTTAACATAGGGCATAGAAGACAGGAACATTACATGCATGAATTATTCTTGTAGCTATTTTTTTTCCTGGCAAAGTAAAGTGTATTCTTGTGGCTGTTTCTATCTTGGCAAAATCGAGTGTTATTTGCAAAGATTCCTGAGAACAGAGTGCCTTTGACATCTGCTTGGGGAGTTGTGTAGGTCTGGAGAAGTCCTCTACGGCACAGCAAAAACTCGGAGCTGGAGGTGCCCCCATGGCCATCCAGTCTCTCCTCTATTTTCCCACCACCCTCATTTCACAAATAGGACTTTTCAGAGAAAGGTCACAGAGCCGGGTCAGTAACCAAAGATTTAGAGGCACCCATGACTCACTGCACAGGCCTCCTGCGGATTCTCCCAGCTCATTGGCCTTCCCTGGCCTCTACATTCTTACCCTCACCACCCCATCCCCAAATCCATGTATGTGACCACAGCCCTGCTCCCGGCCCTGCTCTTGGGACCCAACTCAGGAAGGGACCTGTCACCTTCCTCGGTTTCCTCCCAAAACACCTGAAGCCCTAGGCAAGGGTGAAAGGGGCAGGACCCAGGAGCCAATCCAGCATTATCCCTGCCTGTGGACACTGAGCCGGGTGAGACCGGGTCTGTGTCCTGCCTCTGCCACTTAGTGCTTCTGCAAGAGTTGTTAATGATTCCACATCTGTCAAATGAGGGTGATGAGAAGTTCTACCTTGTACCATAACCGTGAGGCTGAAATAAGGTCTTGCCAGCAAAGCTCTCACACACAGGGTCTCGCGCACAGTGCGGGCTCCCGTCCGTTGTGGCTCGTCATCATTTTGTTTTACCCACTTGACTGCCTGCTCCACTCTGCTCTTTGTCACCGCGCGCCTTCTGGCAAATAAGGAGGCAGTTCTTCTGCCTTTGCTTATGGAGGGTACTCGCTCTGCAGAAATTTGCGCAGGGCGGATGCCATCTCGTAGAGGAGGAGGTGCTGGCGGCTGGGGGATGCTGCGGGGGCTGGCCCGCGGTCTCTCAGTTCCCGCCCCTAGAGGGGTCAGCACTCATTCTTCTCACCGGTTTCATTGCAGAGGGAGAAAGTAGGCCATTCTGACATCTTCGTTCAGTCACCAGGGGGTCAGGGTTTTGCCAAAGAGGAAAGCACAGCATCCTTGTTTCTTCTGAGGGATGTGGCACATGTCCATGAAAAGCAAGGGTAAGTGGATCCTTCCTCACCCCAGGCCCTCAGCATTCTAGGGTCCAAGCCTCTCTGGGCATTTTCCTCCAGGCCCTGAGTGGCCTTTGCTCTGCACTCAGAGCCTTGCACAGTGCTGATAATAGCATTATCATCAACTCCCCATATGGGGCGAGCGGCAACCTTCGGCACGAAGGCAGGATGTGTTTTAGGTCGGTTTATTCAGTCCTGAGAATGGCCTCATGGCATTATAGTATCAGTCCCATTTCTCAAAGGAATAAACCAGGACCCTGTGGAGAAGAGAATCACTTCTCCAAGGTCACAGCCAAGAAGTGGCAGTTTCCAAACCCTGCACGTGCCCCTGAAGCTAAGCAGCATTGTGTCCTCCGGTAAAGCCTGACTCTCCGCTTTTCCCATGTTGGTGTTCTTCGGCTTTTGCTTTCTCCTGGTTTATTGACTTTTCAGAGGTGGCACAAATTATCTCCAAAGTATACTCACTATCTCCCAGCACACTCAGAAACATGTGCAGTAAAAAGGAAGGGAGGGAAGCGGGGAGGGAGGAAGTAAGGAAGGAACTAATTTGTATAGTGGATCATAGTAATATCCCAGTTCGGGAGACATGAGAAGTTTCTCCCGCAGAGTGATGACCACACCATGGCCAGGTATGTGGGAGAGGCAGTGTACACTTCCCTTTGGTTGGGCAGTAGGCTAACCTGGCAATGATATCAGTAATACACAAAATGGAACACCAGCTTTGGGGTGAGCGACCTGGGTTTGAATCCTGTTTTTGTTTTGTTTTTTAAGATGTTATTTATTTATTTGACAGAGATCACAAGTAGGCAGAGAGGCAGGCAGAGAAAGAGAAAGGGAAGCAGGCTCCCCACTGAGCAGAGAACCAATGTAGGGCTTGATCCAGGACTCTGGGATCATGACCTAAGCCAAAGGCAGAGGCTTTAACCCACTGAGCCACCCAGGCACCCCTTGAATCCTGGTTTTGACTGCTGACTAGCTATGTACCCTTGGGAAAGTTACTAAACTATTCTAAGCTATCTGTAAGAAGGGCCTAATAAAAGTCCCTCCTAAGTAGGTTTATTGAGAGGATCATATGCATTGAAAAAAAGAAAGTGACCTGATACCTGTAGGAACCTCTCAATACCTATTTGTATTCTTCTCTCCATCTACCTTCAGCCTTAGAAGTTCCGAGTGCAGGCTTTGCTCCCCTTTGTGTGTATCCAGACACTTTCTTTAATCAGTGTCTCATTTGGTTGGGCTCTACTGTCCCTTCAACCTGGGATGAGCGTTCACATCCCAGCAGGTGCCAGCTAGGAGGTCGGCTTGTCCTGCTCATCACTAGGACAGTAGAGAAAATGTACCACAATTAAATGATGTATCGTAGACAGATAATTAGCTAATTAACAGTGGTCCGCACATGGGATACTTGGCATGTAGGTAATTGGTGGGGTAGTTCTCTTTCTTTGTGTGTGGGGCTTTATTTTTGAAGCCAATGTTGTCATGATTTTGAGTATGTTTTGCATCAATTGTGCTTATGGTAATGTGTTCCAGGATGGATTTTTCTTAGCTTGATAAGGCCCTAACCTAGTGTGTTTGGGAGGGAGCTGTGACCAGAGTTATTGGCAGCTTCAAAGCAGGGACCTACTGATGCTTATTTTCTGTGACTGAGGTTGCCATAGTGAACTGTGTCAAGACAGTTAAATACTGCACATACATTTCTAGCCATCCCCCTCCTCAGTAACCAAAGGGCATTTTCTTCTGGAGAGGAGAAGGTGAAGGCATTGGAGGCTTTGAAAAAGAGCTCTGTTCTGGAAAGCCTCTCGGTTTTCTTACTGCACAAATTCTTGTGGAAGATGATAAGATGGAGAGAAAGATCCCAAGGCCAGGTGCTTGGCAATGTATCTCCTTCCCCATTGAATCATCACAGCCTAAGGTTTAAAAACAATCTCTACATAACATATATATATATATATATATATATATATATATATTTGTCATCCTTCCAGAGTGAGGTCTTCTGTGGAATTAAAATCATCTATTAGACTTTCAAATTATGAAGATAATAAAATCAGGGTGTTGGAATTAGGGGTGGGGGATGGGGACATGATGTTAGTGGTAAGGCCGTAATTCTTCCAGGACAGCAACATAAAAATCAAAGCCAAGGCCCTTTTCCCTCAAGAGGATCAGGGGATGATGTTAGGGACCTGTGTAGACTTCCATGTATCCTTAAGGATCCTCCCTAATACCCCAAAAACCTATAGCAGAGCCCCATCATGATCCCTGGGGGATGGGAGACAGTGAAACCACTCCATGCTTTGTTATGAATCAGCTTGAACTGCAGGTGGCTAGTGTATATGTGGACACTTCAAGGAAGCAGTAAAGTTCTGGGATGAATATGGGCTTTGAAGCTAGATCTCTCTATCTGGGCTCAGCCACGTGCTTGGTGGGTGTGAGGGTACAGGGGGAGATTGTACAGCTGTTCCTCTTCTGTGGATTCATGCTGTTCACTCCAAAAGGTAGCTATGGGAAGGATGATCATGGCCCGGGCACAGTGCCTTACACATACACATGGGCACAGTCGAGTTACTTTCCTTCCATTGTCCATAGGAAAGGGGGTAACAGAGTGAAGCAGAGCATGAGCCCTATAGTGTGGCTCATAGAATAAGCATAAGGAGGCAAGAGAGAGTGGCAGCTACGAATGTGGACTCTGGAGTCAGAGTTCTTGGGTTCAAATCTTGACTCTCCTTAGTGACCACGGGCTGGTTATCTAAACTCCCTGGGCCCCAATTCATTCATTTATAAAATAGGAATAGGAATGGTACCTTAGAAGGGTACTTTGTCATAACGAGTTTTCAGTGTATGTATTGTTCTCATTATGATTACTAATGAGCTAAACTTTTCTGGAAATGAAGAGATCCCATCAGGTGGTAAAAGTTTTAAAAGCCAAGTAGAGGCTGAAATTTAACACCTGGAAATCTAGACATATGACTCCAAGATCTGTGCCTGGGCCTCTCGAGTAGCACCAAAGGATCAGTGAGGTTTGGCAAATAATGGCTCTGTAGGGCTTGATACAGATCCTGCTTTCCTTTTTGGGCAGAATGGATAGAGAGAATGAGCGAGTCCGGTGTGGAGTAGGTGCTGGGAGAGGGAAGTTATAATTTACCTTACCCCTTACCAACTATTACACCGTGTGTTTACCACAAGTTAGAATAGATCTGTGCAAGTTTAGAGACCCATGGGGCCAGGGCAGTTCTTTAGAGAGTAATGTACCTGCCTAATATTTTCTTAGAAGTGTGTGATTGACTCCTAACAAGTAGGGTAGTACTAATGAGTCCCAGATCATGGGTTCAGTCCCCAGGTCAGCAAGCTGGCTTCCTGAGGTCTCCACTGGTGAGTCCAGCATTTCACACATTTATTTGTCTCCCACCCCCAAACACTTTTTTGAATCTCACTAGGACTTTCTACTGTCTACTCCAATATAGCTATTGACGTCTGTCAGAGCCGGTGTTTTCCCGGACATCTCTAGGAAACAGGGACTAGATGCTCTTCAGTGTCTCTTCTGCCTTAAATGGTCAGTGACCTATAGAATGGCCGGGTCGTGTCTGTGAAACGTTAAGAAGCCAAAGATGACCCTAGCAGTGGGAATCTGTCTCACTCGGTCTCAGTGGCACCCCGAGTGGACACTACTGGCGAGTCTCCCTGCTTTCTCAGCATCCTCCTGCACTCAGCTTTCCCCCATCGCCGCTCCAGTGGTGCATTCATGTCTAGTGAGCAGCGGCCTTATGTTATCAGCGAGCAGTTTGTCCCCGTTCTGGCAACCCCCGTGTCAGTGAGAGGCTGCTCCCCAGGGCGTTCTCCCAGGCCCTGCCAGTCCCTTACTGGCCCAGTCACATTTCACGTTCCTACCCATCTGCCCTGTTTCTGGGGCTTCCTTGTTTAAAGGCTCCTCCCACTCTTCAAAATGTGCTCTTTGGCTTTGAACATGTTCTTATGAATTTTTCCAGTAAGTCACAGGGGTTTTTATTCTAGCCCGTGCTTTTAGTAAGTGGAGCATCAGGATCACAGCCCAGGTGACCTTTCATAATAATAACTACCTTCTGAGATGTTAGATTAATGGGAGTGAATGTTAGTTCAGCCCCTCCAAGGGGCTTTGAACACTTGTCTCAGGAGCTCACACACCAAATCTATCCCAGCCCAGATGTCCACATGGACCATTTCTGTGTAATGTGTGTCATGGGCCTGCCCAATTTTGGTTCTTCTCATTGCACACTCTGTTGATGGCAAATTTGTTTGTGACTAGTGTCACTTAATGGTCTTGTCCTGGCTGTATTTAACTTAGGGATCTGGAGTGAAGCTCTAAATTCGCAATGGGCCCTGACTCTATACAGCGTCTCTTGAATCTCTCTAGTGTAGGCGAGGGCTCCTGTCTTTCGATCCAATAAGTAGCAGTCACTTTCTCTCTGTAGCTCTCATCATACTTCCAATGAACTGTTCACTCTAGGTCTTTTTTTTTTTTGTAATCTAGAAGCTCTGTAAGGCCTCGGCCTTATCTACCTGATTCACATCACTTTCCTGATCAACTCTCTTAGAGCTTGGTGCAAAGTAAGCATTCGATAATTGAATGAATGGATGAACAGTGGGCCAACCAACCATTCGTGCAACCAATAAATGAAAACACAAGTACACCAACCTCCTTCTTGTTATTGTTGTAGATTTTTAGTGCCTTGACTATAAGTTCATTTCTGTAGAGCCACCTCTCCTTTTTTTCTGTCTCTGAAACTTTGCCCACATATCCCATCTCATCCCTCTCCCCGACCCTGGGTATAGAGGTCTTTCAGCCTCTGTAGGTACCACTGATGCCAGCATAAAATAATAATAATCACCCCCATTTATTAAGTATCTCCCAGGCCCAGTATGTGCTAAAGCTTTTATATGCATCATTATCTCATTAAGGTGCTGAGGAAACTAAGGTTCAGTTAGGTGAAATAATTTGCCCCAAATCCAATAAGCTAAATGGAGCTGGAACTTGGGCTCAAGTCTGGCAACCGCCAATACCATACTCTTTCTTGCTTTCATGCCTCTCCTCTAAGTGGGGACCCCACTTCACTGATCTGGGGTTAATAGTCCTGGTTCACAAGCCTCGGTTCCCTGGGAGGAGGCTGTCAACCAGAGGATGGCTTTGGAGGTCATAGCATGGCCTGCCTGTGTCTGTAATTCTGTTAGAAAGCAGGCCTAGTCCTTTGCGGGTACCTGTCTACGTCATGGTGGACAGGGCACAGATGGTTGGTTGAATGGCTGACACTCAATCAGGAAGGTGTCTTCGCATGGATGGTGGGAGAACAGTGAATCTGAATCATTAAGAATGATTGGAAGAGAAGGCCTCCCGAGGGAAGGCACTGGCCAATTTGCCCATCCCCCAGGTTTTGTTCTTGGTCCTTCCCCACCTGGTTTTGAAGACTCCAGAAGGGCATTGTCCCAGACTTACAGGGCAGCGGCAGCAGCAGCTTCCGGGTTTGACTTTTCTGGAGGTGCCTAGAGACCCCAAGGAGAAGCGGACCAATATGGAGGATGTGATGCTTTTGGGGGCCTGAGGGAGCTTGATGCCTCTTCCAGCCCTCTTCCCACTACACCTGTGGCTGCTTACAGGACCCCAGCCACCCCTCAAACCCCTCACTTTCCAGGCTTTAAAATCCACCTGACTCTCCCTGGGAGGCCTGAAGTAGCAAGAGCCAGCATATTTTCCATGACGGATTTAATTTTTAAAAAGCCTCTTGCTGCAGGCAGCATGCGGAAGATGGGGCCTTATCCCCAGGAGATCAATTTGCAGACAGCTCCTGCATTCATGCTGCTGCATTTCCCAGAGCGCTTCTTGCTAATGCTTAAGCCAGACATGAAAACAGCTTCTGGTTCACAGGGTATGAATTTCTAAAAGGGGATCCTTGTTCAGAGGATAGCACCAAAACTTCCTGCCTTCCGCAGGCTGGAGCGCATCATACATTTGGCACTTTCTGTGTGTGAGGCGTGAGAGTACGTCCTAACCATGTTGGGCCTCTGTGACCATCTGGGTGAAGAGACAAGTAAAGCCGGGTCCCAGTGACAGAAGGAGGGTGAGGACTTCCCCAGGCTTGGGACAAATCCCATAGCAGGTGGCAGGGGAGGGGAGATGAAGAATAACACGGAACACCTATAAAAATAAGAAATGGCATAAAATACTAAAACTCCTAGGTGATGGGTGGTAACTGGACTTGTGATCATTTGGCAATAGATACAAATATAGAATCATCGTATCGTATACCTAAAATGAATAGAATGTGATATGTCAATTATATTTCAATTAAAACAATACTGGAAAGCCTGAAAAACCAAAGTGCTTTACTGAGGACGGCAGCTAGCGGCGTGCTGGGTGGGAAACCTCCCCTTCCCTAGAGCCCCTCACTCAGGCACACAGGGGAATACTGCCGTGGGATTTTAATTTAACTTATTTCATGAAAGAGATGATGAAATGATTATGGAAGGCTCAGGCGGTGGGAGGGGTGCTGCCTTTCTCGGGTGTCTTCCCTATCTGGTTGATACTTGGCCTCCAGGGCTTGGGCGATCTGGGCAAAGCCACTTTCTTTGGTCCTAGGACAGCAAGGATCTGGGGCAAGCCTCGGGGTAAGGGAAGGAAAGGGGATTGAGAAGTCAAGGTAAAGGCGATCTGTGATTGGAAGGTTTCAGAAGGTTGAGTAGATTCTGCAAATAGTATTCATTGAGGAGAAGAACCTGGCACCCACTCTGCGCAGCTGAGCTTGGCCTGGGGAGGCACATGCCTTTGCTAACCCGGGACTGAGAGCTGGGCTGGAAGAACAACCCGGGGAAGAACTCATCTGCCAAATCTGGTTTCCCCAGTCCCTCCACCCTGGGGAAAGATGCATGCCACAGCAGAGTGGCTTTGTTTCACTATTAGGCTGCCTGTTGAGGCCGCTGGGAAGCTGCCAGAGTTTTTCATCCTGGGCTTTCTGCTTAAGCTCTGTCTCATTCCACTCTGACATTTCTCTCTAGTCAGAACCTGAACAGGGATGCTTGGGGCTCAAGGGCTCAAGTCCCGCTCACTGGCGTCAGAAGCAGCTCCTAATCACCTGTGGTCACGAGTGACAAACCTCCTCCTAATCTATAACCAACCATTTCGATCAGTGTTTCCATTTCCAGCAGTCCCAGCTGCCCTGATGGGAGAGCAGCCGCCCTGACCCCCCTGCTCGGTGCTTCCTCCTTCCCTACCTCTCCCACTGCAGGCTCACTGCTCCGAGAGCCTCGGGCTCACACAGGAGGCCGGAGCAGGAGTCGTTGTCCCTTTGTCACCGCACGGGTGCTGGATTCCGGCCTCTTCTGCAGAGCCAGGCACCGTCTTCCTGTGTGCGTGCATGCCCCTCACGCACTCTGGGCTGGAAGTTTGCAGGCTTCTCAGTGGATTGGTCTGTCTGCCAGTAGTTGTTGCTGCCGCCGCTGCTGTGTGTGTGTGTGTGTGTGTGTGTACACATGCACCAGCAATTCCTCCCATCGGTGATTAGTCCTAAAGGAGGCTGGTGTCGTAGCCAGCTGGTGTAGTCCCCCTAGCACCCAGTTCCTCTCCCAGTGAGGGCTGTGGGGTCAGCTTTGCTTGGCTGGGGAAGCAGGTTTTTTCCCTCTGGGTTAGAGGTAAAGATCGCCTGACATCTGTAAGCTTGATAAACCCATAAAGTGCCATGTGTGGCCGGCTGTTATTCGTTCATGTGTGTACTTTGTTGAAAGTAAATGCTCCTATTTGGGGACACTGGCTGGAGCCCCCAATCCTTAGTGATTGCAGAGCATAAGGCAGCAGGGGGTGGAGAGAAACTGCACCTGTTCTGTACTCTGAGTGCGGGGCCTTGTGGGCCTCAGACCTTGGGTGGCATTTAAAAATAACATGGCTACAACCCCCCAGTGAGTTTACTACAGTGTATTTATGATCTGAGGCTCTGGTTCAGGATACAAAAGCCGCTCTTCCATAGAAGCAGTGGGAAGCAGTACGTTCAAGGTCCCAGCCTGAAGCTTGGGAACAAATGTCCAGGACAGAGGCTACCTCCTCCCCTCTGTGAGGCCAAGAGCAGTCCCTGCGAGGAGGTGGTCTCTGGCTCTCTTGGTGCTAGAGGTGGTGTCGAGACTCCAAATTTCGATTGCTTTTGACTTGACTTCCACTTTATTTACATGTCTTTCCTGTTGTCTGTGTGTGTCTGGTATAGAGCTCGCCAAGGAAAGAAAACCATCCAGTTGGATGCTTCTTGGGAATGGCACCATGATATCTCCCTTCTGCCTCCCAACGCCCACTCAGCCACAGCACCCCCAGGTGTCTCACTTCACTGAGCCTGTGGTCACAGATTACCATGCACTGTGTGGCATAAAACCATGGACATTTACTCTCTCACACTTCGGGAGGCCGGAGGTCCAAAGACAAGATGTCTGGAGGGTTGTGCTCCCTCCTAAGTCTCTAGAGCAGAATCCTTCCTCGCTTCTCCCAACTTCTGGTGGCTCCTGGCATTGTCTGGCTTGTGGAAACCTAACTCCAGTCTCTGCCTCTACGTGCAGATGGCCTCCATCCCTTGCCTCTGTGTGTCAAGTCTACCCTTCCTTTCTCTTACAAAGACACTGGTTCTTGCATTCAGGGCCTACCCTAATTCCAGGACTATCTCATCTCTGGGTCTCTATATTAATTACATCTGCAAACAACCTATTTTTAAGGTCACATGTACATGTCCGGGGATTTAGTCCTTGCATCTGTGTTTTGGGAGGGTGCATCTTAACTCATAACACCACTCTTCTCCTCCCCCTTCCCTCTCTTCTTCCTCTTCCTTCACCTCTGCTCCCCTTCCCTCCTCTCCCTCTTTCTCCTCCTTGAGTCCCCTCCCCGCACAGGAATTCTTTTTTCTCATAAGGAATATTCTTGTATAAGCCCTGCCCCTTTTCTTGGATGGTTCTTGGAATAAGGTCCAAGGATTTAATTAATCCTTGTTCCTTTGAATCTTAGAATGAAATATTTTCCTTTGTTTTTCTCATCACTTAGAACCCAGAGGAACTCAGAAAGAGAGATTGACAAAACACAGACAGCACCAGGATCTCAGGAAAGAGCACTGTGTTAGACATTAGAGAGAACGTGCTGCTGGCAGAGGCTGTGAGATGTTGGTAATACCCACCGCAGATGGCCAAGAACAACCTCTGCCTGACCTTCCAGCTCCGCTCACTCACACTCTCACTCTAAAAACCTCTTGTGTTTCCACACAGCCTCAGAATAAAGTCCAGACCCAGGGATCTTGTGTCAGCCTGTACTTCCAGCTACAGAGCAGACTGCACCTTCACGCTGCTATGTGATGCCCACCCACACTGACAGTTCTAGAACGTTCCATGTACTTACTTCTGTGTATATTGTCTGGCTTGAAGCACCCCTCACCCTACCTCACCTCCTCCCACAGCTCCCAAACCAGCCAACCCCTACTCAGATTCTCCTTCCCACCAAAGCCACCCCCAGTCTACTTCAGCTAGAATCTCTCTCTTCTCTAATTTGTCTTTCTGCAGTATTTTGTTGGGTCCTTGAGAGGACATAGCACTCAGGTTTCCTGTGTGGATGGGTACATATCTAATGTTTCCTACGGATTTGGAGACCCTATTGATATGTTTATTCCTTGCATTTCTTCATGTAGTGCCTGGCACATAATTTAAGCTATTAGAATCACAACTCAGTTGCCACTCATCCGTCTTCACACTTCAGGTCTAGAAGTGGGGATTCCAGCCCCATGTCTTCATCCAGGCTGTCTTTGTCCTCTCTCTCCAGAAGACACCCTCAGGTCAGGGTGCTCCCCAGTGGCCCACACCCTCCACGCCAGGGTGACAGGCCATCTCAACTTACCGGAGACTGTCCTGGTCTCAGCAGCTAAATCTCTACTTCCCAAGAAACTCATTATACCTGGACACATGGGTTGCTCTGCTCCATTCTCGGCCTCTCCAGGCTCTTGCTGGAAACACCTCTGAATGGAATCATAGTCTGGCTCCAACTTTTTCTGGTCATTTGTCACGCAAGCACCTAATTTCTTTCTTCCCCTGCAGATGGGCATCTGGCCTGGCCCAGCACAGCCCTCCTGAGGCTTCCCCGAAAGACAGTTTCATAAATGTGACTTCTGAACTTTCCACCAGCGCATGGGCATCCTGATCTGGTCTCCATACCAGCACTGATCCTAACTTGATCCATGTAACTGACCCTCCCAAGTAACCTTTCCCTCCCCGCTCCTCCACCCAAATCCCTGCCTTTATCACATTCAAACAGGGTCTGGGAGGATCGGATCCCAGACCAAACTCTCCTGTCCCACAACCCAAAGATGACTTCTCTGTGAAGCCCTCCCCAGGAAACTTTTCCCCACCAGCTCCTCACCACTCCATCCTTTTTCCTCTGGGGGCTCCTAAGTGACTGAATGGATCATGACCTCTTGGGGGAAGTATGTGGTATCCCGGACTAGTTGCTGGGACCCAAGTTCTACCCCAAGTTTGCCATAAGGTCAAGTCCATAACCTCAGTTAAGTTAATGGTAAAATGAGAAAATTAGGTGAATCCTAGTAATTTTACCAGCCTTACCAAACTTGGATTCCAAGGGTCTCTGCCAGCTGGTGTCCTCTGGAGAGACTCAGATACAAACGTCTTAAGTAAGACATCCATGGAAAGAGACCTCTGGAATCTCATCTCCTGTTGGCACATTCCCTTCACCAAGCCCAGTTTGACTTGTAATTTCTATCTTCATCCTTTGATTCCCAGGATAATCCCATCCTGGCACAGCTGTGAATAGGACACAAAGCCACCACCTACAGTTTAAGAGACTATTTAAAGTACAATTAAAAGTCTGATTCCTTGGCCAGGACTTGACCTACAGAACTCAGCATTTGGGTGGAGAGGTTATATTCTTGAGCTTTGTCCTGGGCTTAGTTTCCAGCAGACCCATAGCTCTGACTTTCCCCTTCTGTGCCCGGGGATGAATGTGTCAGGACCCACATTTTTCTGCCCTCAGAAGTTTTCAGGGGAACTCAGTCTATCAAAAAATCAGACTGGGGGTCGTTCAGCTTCGAATTCTCTAACATGTGCACATATTTATGTGTGTATGTGTGTGTGTGTGTTTACTTTTAACAGTTGTGCCCCACTTTCCTCTGGACAAGGTATTTTCACATATTTTATCTTATCTGATCTTGGCAACAACTTAGCGAGGAACGTGAGGCTGATGGGGAGCCTGAGGATCCGAAAGAGGAAATGTAAGCTATGTGGCAAAACTAGAACTTGAACTCGTATTGTCCAGCTCCGCATTCCACATCCCTTCCACCAGCCCACTGGCCTGTGTGCACATGCAGTGAGGTGATGGACAGCCTTGGGGATCCCCAAACAGGAGCCCTGAGAACATTCCATTGACAGAGGCTGGTGGCCAAGGAAGCTACCTCGTCCTTGAGTTTAGTTCTGTAAACTAGTGTCTCCCAGTCTTCAGTGCACACACAAATCATCGTCAGTCTTGTTAAAATGCAGATTCTAGTTCAGGAACTCAAAATGACGTGTTTCTAACAAGGAGTCAAAATGAAGTGTTTCTAACAAGCCCGCAGGTTGTGCTGGTATAGCTGTTAGCTAAAGGCATTTTGAGGAACACACCTGAGCAGCAGGGCTGTGACAGCTCCAGGTGACACAGGCTGACAGGGACAGTGACTCTCTATCTCCCCAGGCCTGTCCCCGGGAATCCACTGTTCTTCCCCAGTGTCAGAGGCCGTGGAGAGACCCAACAATGCTGATCATGGGGTAGGAAAACCTAAATCCCCACCCCGCCATCCCTGCAGAGTCTGTCTGTAGTCAGGAGCAGGGAGCATGGGTTCCTGTGTCTTACACACAGTGCGTCACCCTGGGCTGTGACCTGTGTGCCCCTGTAGCCATGGCCCCTTGGCAGAGGGAGGTGAGCGCTGTCCTGGAGCAGAGGCAAGCATATTGTCACACGATGTCTGCCTTGTCCTGTGTTACACCAGATGGGTAGCTTTCACGTCTGGTCACCATCGGTTCTCACCTGGCATCTACAGTCTAGAAAAGGCCTTTTCAGCTACCTTCAGGAGCAAATGCACATCTGGAAATATAGTTTCAGATATGCTCAATACCAGAGTTCCCAGGTTAAAAAAATGGAGCAGAAAATTCGAATCCTGGTGGCCCCAGAAAATCAAGGCAATTCGATGTTCCATTAGAGCTTTTCTTCACAGAGACCTTCCCTGACCCTTGCACTCTCCATCCAGGTTAGTTCTCGAACCTGTTTTTTCTCACAGCACCTTTTCCCCCCTTTGTAACACTTAAGCCATTGATCATTTTAAATATAAAATCTTTGATATTTGCTTCCCAGAGTAGTTTTGTCCCCTGCTGTCACTACAGTAATTCTACCTCTGTCTTTGAGGGTGGGTCCCCCACTCTGTACCTCTCAGGCATTAGGCAATGGTTCTCAAGGTGTGGTCCCTGGTTAGAATGACAAATTCTTGTTCCCACTCTCACCCTATTGACTTAGAATTTTTGGTGCTAAACCCCAAATCCTATACTTTGTTAAGCCCTGCTGGTCATCCTAATGCCCCCTGAATCTTGAGAACTACTACATTAGGGTTTGAGACAGTTGCCACAGTGTCACACAGGTACAGCCTTCTGTGGGCTGGCCGTCAATAGGAGAAGAGGACCATGGGGCCCTTGGAGCCTCTCATCATCTCACAGAGAGGTGCTGACACCCATTCTGCACCTGCATTCAAGTGGAGGGACCCTGACCCTTGTCCATCTTTCCATCTTCCCCCTTCTAGTGTAAGTGGGAGAGCAAGCTATTGGTGAAGGGCACACTGGGTCTGGGGAGCTAGTGGATTCCAGGAGTAGACTTGGAACATAGCTGCCTGAACCCAGGAAGCCCTCAGCCCAGAAAAAGCTGGAGACCCCACCACCCCAACAGAGTGGAAACTCTGGCCCCAGGAAGTGGAGCTGGATGTAATCCCTCCCACAGAGAGAAGGGAAACCTCCCAGTCCCAGCTAGCTTGCTACCTAGACAATGCAGAGTGAGATCCCAGGATCACTGTGGTACAGCTCTGATCACAACCCTGGCACTTAGTAATAGGCTCTCAGTATTTTGGAGGTGAATGAGTAGGATCACTTCCAACTCTGAGGCTGATCCTGTTTTTCCAAGGTCTGGGTTGGTCACCATCAGACTGGTGGCTTCTGAAATATTTAAACAGGAATGATCTCTCTTGAGGGGCAGGCAAGGGGCTGTATTAGCCCCTGTTTTGTGCCCATACCTAAAAACAGGTGCTTGTGTTGAATTTCCAGATTCCTCCCTTCCACGCAGGCAACTTGGCTTTCTGAGAAACTTTGAGGCCTCCTCAGCTCCACTCTCCAGTTGTAACCAACACCCCAGGCTGCCAGGTTGACTCAGGCCAGTGGAGAGACCAAGTCCATTGGACGCAGGGCCACCCAGGTAGAGACAGTGAGTGGGAGTATTTTGTTTCCACCCGAATGAAGGAGTCCACTAATGACCCAACCCCCAAAGCTTTCTCTGAGGCATGCTGGCCCTCCCAGGAAAGCTGATCTTGCCTTGCTCCTGCCATCCACCCAAGAGCCTCCCTCCGAGGGCCCTCTGACTTGCAATTGTTCAATTAGCAGTCTCTGAACAACTCAGGGAAAGCAATTACGCAGTGCCTTTGTGACACCTGCAGGAAATGACAGGGGATTTCTTGTCATTCAGGCCCCCAACCCCAGGCTCTCCTCTCTTTCTTCTGCTCTCCATGCCTTTGGCTTTGGCTTTGGCTAGAAGCTCAATTTCTCCCCCATTTTTTTGCAAAGTAATCTATCCCATGAATCATTTACAAGCATTCCTCTTCCTTGACTCTTAATTTCTTCTCAGTGCCTTAATCTCTGTCCTCTTTCTCAATTTCCTCTCTGTTGCCTAGGACTACATTTTCTGGACTGATAAATAATGCCACTGACAATGCTTTGAAGTAGCTTTATAGTATTTTCCATCCCTGAAAACACACACACGTGTGCGTGTGTGCATGCACCATGAACTGAGACTCCTCCATCTGTTTTCATAACTTGAATCTCACAGGTACATTATTCTTCCTATGGCTCTGCATTGGGCTCCCCCCGCTTATTAAACCTGCTCCCGGATATAATTACCTTACAGCTTCTCTGTGAGCTTCCTCTGGAGCTGAGACCTGGGAGGGTGGGGGGCATTGGGGATAGAATCAGGGCCCTGACCCACAATGTTGTCCCTCAAACCCAACCCTGTCCCGGAAGCCTGACTCTGTGCCCAGCTCTGTGCTCGGAACAGTGCAAGGGATGAGGGAAATCCAGCCTGAGGAAATCAAGGGCTCTGGAATTCTCAAACCAGGGGTCTCATTCACTCTCCCTCTGCTGTGCCCCAGCATAGACCAAGAGAGACTTAGAGAGAAAAGCCATGGGTAGTAGTGCATGAGGACTTCTGGTCTAATGAAGGGAATTATTTTTATGACAATGCTCTTTGGCCAAAGGTCACCTTGAGTCAATGGTCCCCTTTTGATAAGAGTGACTCTAGCCAAATTCTGAGGAATAAAATAATTCCTTCTGACTTCACTGTGACTAGATTTGATCCATTGTCATTTTCTTCATTGTTTTTGTTGTTATTGTTTTCTTGGCCATTCTCTGACCTCACTTGGTGCTTTTGAGAAGGTCTGCAGGGGTGCAGCTCCTCCCCGCCCGCCCTCAACTCCAGCAGGTAACTACCCAACTCAGTCCCGTCTGGCAGCTCACCCAGTTGTCTTCCTTCTTAGGAGTTATGGGAGTACTGTCGCTAATCAATTTACTTCAGGCAAATTAAGCAGGATCTTGCCGGCCAGGAATCCTGTCTGCAACTTCTAATCTGGCTGTGTTCTTTGGCCCACCCCAGAACATTTCCTTTATGTCGTTCTTTCAAATACTCCCACACTGGTATCCAGTTGGTTACTCAGGCTGTCACTGATAGGATGTCCTTTCAGGCTGGTGGGCTGTTGACTCTTTCCGCATGGTGCCCAAGGCCAGCCCTCAGCACAGAGAACATTGTGCACATTGAGACGCACCGTCTGTGGAGGGTTTTCCGTGAAGGTTTTCCATTTTCCACCTGTGCCTCCAGTCTCCTTGTTGCCTGCCTGCTTGCAGCCGGCCTTGGGTAGAACCGTTGCTCGGGTGCAGCTTGGTGTCAAGATCCCCGGGCTGGGAGCCCCAGGAAGGGAGATGCTTTTACTTCCTCATTTCTGCATGGCCTCTTCTTTCATAGCTATAGTGTTCTCAGTGTCCTTATGCCTTCCTCTTTTGGCCTCCCCCTCCTGCACAAGCAGAAGGACTGAGGAACAAGACTGCCAAGGAAGAGTCAAGTTGGCCTGGATCCTTCTGCCCAGTTCTTGCTTTTGGGATGTCCTGGCCCATGTATATGAAGTCCGTCCTGTTGACTAGCATGTTTCAGTTTAGCAAATACGAATTCATCCATCCCATTGGTGGTAAACTCTCTGTTTACGGAAGCCAAAAGGAGAGGGAAGTTCGGTGGTATTCTGTTATTTTTTTAAGTCTTCATTATCATGGATCAGGTAGTGTCGGTATTCAGAAAGTCCCCACGGTCACACTCAGCCATTCGAAGGATCCCCAGGGACCAGTTTACCAAAGCCTGCAATGGGCCAATTGAAATGAGCCTGTCTCCCCCCAGGTGAAAGTTGTCTATCTTTTTAGAGATGATTTTATGTGAGGGGAAAGCAGGCACCTTGGTCACTCTGATGGGAAATGATTGAAGAGGTTGCTTTCCATTTTGGTTTTAGACTGAACTCACCTTTCCTGTGTCTGAGCCTGACTATGCTGAGTGTGTTTCAGTTCTCACTAGTCTGAGTCTCGTTCTTCAGAATGCTCTTTAATAAAGAAAAATATTTTTAATCATAAAATTTAATCAGAAGCTTTGTCTCAAAGCAGGGAGGAAGAGAAAATTAGGTACTGACCCTAAGAAGAGGATGGTGTCATATCCACCTAATTAAACCCTAACAGGTAAATAACATAGGGCAAGGGAAATAAGACAGTGGCAGCCTGTGAGTAAAAATCTGAAAGCTTTCCAGAAGAGAACAGCTTCTGGCAGAGTGTAGGACTGAGGATCTAGAATAAAGAGAAAGGAAAATACACCCAGAAACAATGGAATTGGGTAATCAGAGGAGGAAGAGCAGCAGTAGATGTGGATGTGAGAAGCCGCCCACCGTGGCCAACATTTCACCAGTTCTAAATATAGCCACCATTCTTAGAAGGTAAAAGTTCATTTTTTTAAAAAGATAGGAGGGAATGAAAAGAGCTTTATCAGAAGCTGATTTGCAATTCTATTTGAAGACTATATTTGAATATAATTACAAGAAGACAGGATGGGGCATTCTTTTTCAGAGATGGTATTTCCTGGTGTGATGGGGAAGGCTGAATGTACTGACGGAAACAAGTGGGTTGGACTTTATTGTCTCGTTCACCTTTATCTATCTCTGCCCTCCTGCCGTGTACACCCTTCTCTCTATCACATCAAGTCCCTCCCTTCCTTCACATCCCTGGGTAGGTCTCAATTTTTCCAGGAAGCTGTACTATCTTTGCTTAGTACAGCCCCATATTACACTAGGGAGCCGCTGCAAACCTTTTTGTTTGTTGTTTTATGTTCTTGTGTTTGCTTTTCCTCCCAGTATCCTGGGATGATCTTTAGGACAGAGACTAAGATGGGACAGCTGGGCTTTTCCACTTGCAGAGTGTGGAACTTGGTGTCCCAGAGCTGGGCTCAGAGTGCCCTCAGAGGTCCTTCTCCTCTGGCTCACAGAGAACACGCTGTCCAGGGTTCTGATCGACTGTTTGTCAGATGGTTAAAGTGACTTCTAAACTTCCAGATATCTTGGATTGAAAACTCATTTTGGCTAAAGCCCTGTGGCCGATGTCCAGACAAAACTACAAACATTTTTAGTTAGAGTTGAGAAAGGCTGCAACTGGCACTCATGCCAGATGGTTAAGGAGCTTCTATCCATAGTTCTTTCTCTCTTACACCTGCTTGGTCTCCTTTTGGTGAAAACAAGCCTGGTGATGTCAGAGAAGTGGGGTAGCACCAGCTCACTGGACAGATCTCATGGTGGATTTGGGTCTGCCAGGTTGGCATAATCTCTGAGGATTTTCTGTGGCCAGCCTTGGCCTTAGAAAGCAAACTATGCTGCCTAGTCGAGGCTTCTAGCTGTTGCTTGGGGCGGTGGGAGGTGGGGAGGTAGGTTGTCTTATTCTGGAAACTGTGATTTGGGATGAAGGGTTCAGTCCTAGACACTGTGAAGGAAGATGACTGGCCCTACCGTTCTAGCTTATTCTGTTCTGCCAGGATGAAAATGACCATTTTTGAGCACACATTGGCCAATCACTCTGATTTCTTTGTTCTTTCTTTGGCAATCAAGGTCTAAATTCTGGACTCTTTTCACACAATTTCCAAGTTCAAATTCTTAGGCTTCCAATTTCTTTTCAGTAAAATGAGAAATCAACTCACATTTTGGAGCTGTAAGGAATATGGTAGGAGAATGGAATCTTAGAGTGAGAGGAATACTTAGTAACAAAACAACTAGATTAGACTGACTAGTGTTCTCGTGGAGCATGGAACACTTCTGCAGAGGAACTGGGGAACCAAGAACAAGAGAGTATAGAAATTGGGAAAAGAGACAGACAGTCAATTTGAGTTATTGTTTCAGGCAGCAGAAAGTGATACTGGCTACTTTGGGGAAAAAAAATTTATTGGTAGGAGGTAGAATAGGTCACTGGTCTTACTGAAGAACCTGGCTAAGAAAAACTAAGATCCAGAATAGGACAGACTGCAGACAAGACTATAAGAGCATCACTGCTGGATGAATTCATTCCATCTGATTTTTCTCTCTTCCCATACCTCAGGGTTCACAGACCCAGGAGAGAAATTCCAGTAGTCCTAGCTTGGATCAAATGCCTAGCTTTAGGTAGATTTCTTCATAGTTAAAAATATGTGAGTGTCTCTGATGTGTTAGGCTGTATTGTATGTCATGGATACATCAGGGAACAAAGTTCCTGCCTTCATTGGTCACTTGTTGTAGTCAGAGGGGCCTTCACAGTTGAGAAAACATTTGATCAAAGACTCAGAGTGTATGAGGGAACAGGCTATGTGGATATCTGGGCAAGAATGTCCACACCGAAGAAATAGCACATGGAAAGCCTTAAGGTGTATAAAAGGAAGCAAAGAGGCCAATATGTTTGGGGTGGAAAGAGTGAGGGGAAAGTGACAGAAGATGATATCAGAGAGGTGGAAGTAGGGAACTTACCCCATAGGACAGTATGTGGACGTTGACTCCTACTTCAAGGCAGATGGAACTGTCAGAGTATTTTGAGCTGGAAAGTGGTGTGGTCTTAGATTTTGAAAGACCAATCTGATACCTGGATTGAGAACAGAGTAGTGTGGGGCAAGGGTGGGAGCAGGGGGAGGTCAGTTAGGAAAACACTGTAATAATCTACATAAGGAATAATGGTGACAGACAGTGACAGCAGAGGCAAGGGGGAAAGTGATCGAATAACAGAGTTTCCTGTGGGAGTACAAGAGAGAGTGGAGAATGATTGCAAAACCTTTGACCTGACTGACCAGAAGGGTGGAATAGTTACTTAGTTGATGAAGACTTTTAGAGGATCAAGCGTGTGGGATGGGTATGAGAAGGGGCAGGAGGAATCAGGAATTCTAACTCAGATTCTGGGCTGTATAAATTTGGGAGCCATCAGTGCATATATATGTTAAAGGCATAAGACTGGCTAAGATGACCTGAAGAGTAAGTTCTATTAGAAAAGGGATGAGGCCCAAAGTGTGACCCCTAGGTTCACTCTAGGTTACAGGAGCATAAATTGTCCTAATTAGAGTAATTGAATGAAGAACTAAGGTCTGTAATTCCAAATGCCAACAAGTAGGCTAGCAGACAAGCAGATCATCTTCTGCTCCTGAAGAAAAAGGTTAAAATGCACACCTAGCTACATAAACCCACCTTCTCATTATGTATTGGGTGCCTTTTTTTTTTTCTTTCTTTCATTCTCTACCCTTTAGTTCATCTTTCTGCATTGTTGCTCTCTCTCTGACTGAACCCCTTAGCTGGGACCACTTCTACCAACACCTTGAGAGCAGCTGCTGGTGGCTGTGGCCTCTGGCTGTCCAGTGACCACACTTTCTCTATCCCCAATTTCCACTGGGAAGTCTGGTGGAAACCCAGGTGATAGGGCATGGAGAGGCTGGAAATAAAAGATCTGATTACCACTTGTCTTGGCCACTCTTTTGTCCTGTACCAGAAAGTGGCTACAGCCTCCTTTAGGAGTTGCTGAATCATGTCATTCAGCATAAATAGTGATATTTCTTGAGGGAGGAGCAGGGGAGGGTGTTGAAGGCTCTTGTGTGAGCAAGCAGTCCAGGCACCCACCTCATAATCATACTGGCAGTCCGCCATGTTGTGCCAAAAACCCACAGAGGAGTCCTGAGTCCTTTGAGGGTTACGGCCTTGTGATGTGGTAGCTAGTCACACCTGCCTGAGAAGCCACTGCAACCCCCTCCAGCCCCTCCAGCCTCCTCCTTCACTTAGCCCCTGCAACCTGGGTATTGAGGTGCTTGAGACTATTTGGGGCCCATCTTTGTGTGCCTCTCAAGAACCAATACGTCTTTTTTGTTTTTTTTTCCCCCCAGTTTTTATTATTAATCTGGGAACTTCCGAGGGCAGGGAGTATAGGGAACTTCTGTGTCCTGGTCATGGGCAGTCTCATACCTGCTCCCTTTCTCCAAGAGAATCTCATTTTTAAAGATCTAAGGTTAGAAAAATAGATAAAATAATACAAAAGACAATAAAAACACAGCCTGCAGAAGACAAAGTGGATAAGATAATGAAAATTACTATAATGAAAAAACACAAAGTTTTGAACAAAACACCCATTCAAGAATAAAGAACTAGTTTTGGCAAAATTGAAGGGGCAGGAAATAACTAGAGTACTGTGTGTGTGTGTGTGTGTGTGTGTGTGTGTGTGTGTGTGTGTGTGGTCTGAGCCCAGTATCCTGGACCTGTGTGGGGAGAAGATATAGTTTGACTCATAGGCAAGTAAAAACCTTGTTCCCATTGTGATCAATATCTAGAAACCTTTTTGGCAGCCCTCTCATCTTACAGCACTGGGTTGAGGACTGACCAGCAGACCTTGGTAGATGGGGTCCCTGCCCTCTGGGGCATGACAGTCCATTTCCACAGGCTCTAGTGCTAAACAAGTGTATCTTCTATCTTCCTTAACCCCTATCTCCCCCTCCCAGCATTAAAAACTCTGCCCCCCCAATACAAATTCATTCACCACACATTTGTTGAGTGTCCCATGTGTGGATGAGACATGCAGAGATGAAGTCTAACTCCCCAAGGAGCTGGACTTCTGAATGATGAAATGGACAAATGACCAATGATGGAGATAGTGTATGATGAGTGCTGCGTTATGAGTGCACGCAAGGTCCATGGAAAAAGGGAGGGCTGAGAAGTCTCACAGATGAGGTGCTGCCTCCTTCTGGATCCCATCAGGTGAGGGGGAGTTCACTGGTGAAATGGGAGGCTGTGTGGTGGGCATTCCAGGTAGTGATCAGCACACACAACAGTCCTGATCTGTGGAAGAGCATGGGGACTCTAGATCATCCCAGACTAAATACTGGAGTCTGAGCCTTGGGTGACTGCAAGGAAAAAGCAGAAAATGAGGCTAGAGAGTTAGGCAGTGACCAATTGGAGGGGTCCTTGTAGCCTTGAGGAGCCGATGAGGTCATTATTTTAACTAAGAAGGAGGAAGAGAAATATTAATAGGAGTGTCTGGCATGGAGCATTTCACAAGTGTTATTCCCTTTAATCCTTCAAACAATCTTTCGGAGTGGGTACCATTCAGGCTTTAAGTAGGCACCTTCTCTGGTTCCTAAGAAGCCCCACGAGCAGGTTGACCATCACAGAGTCAGGGCCTATGGCTCTCACTGTGCCCCTGGAGCCACAGGGCTTGGCATCTGCCCACACGTGGTTCAGATGGCAGGAGAGAAGGCTGAGCCCCCTGGGGAGGTCTTTGCCTCTGTTCTAAAAGCTGCTTCCTGGAACATCCATTGTACCCAGAAACTGAGAGGGGAGATTAGGTAGGAATAAAAGCAGATGTTTTGTGGAATAGAATGCAAACTCTAACTGTAAGATAAGTGTAAGACATAAAGAAAAAAAATGTTGCGTTTTTGATGGGCCTTAGCTGGGCTTCTATTTTCCCTCTTGCTCCGTGTCCCTTCTGGAACATTTTGATGGGAAGGCTTAAGAAGCACAGTAGTGGGGCGCCTGGGTGGCTCAGTGGGTTATGCCACTGCCTTCGGCTCAGGTCATGATCCCAGGTCCTGGGTTCGAGCCCCACATCGGGCTTTCTGCTCAGCAGGGAGCCTGCTTCCTCCTCTCTCTCTGCCTGCCTCTCTGCCTACTTGTGATTTCTCTCTGTCAAATAAATAAATAAAATCTTTAAAAAAAAAAAAAAAAAAAAGAAGCACAGTAGTGTTCTGACTCCCAGAGAAGAAACAGCTTCTTAGTGAGGTCTCTACAGGGGGGCGCTGCCTGGGAGTATTTAGGACTGGCTGAGAGTTGGGAGGGGTCCTATTTAAAGGGGGTCAGCAGGATATCTTTACATGTAATCCTGTAAAGTCATTGCCATGACTTCCCCAATTCATCTGCTTTGTAAGTTCATCATCTTTTGGAATTGGGTGCAGGATAAATTATGATAGACAGGTAATTGTGGAGTTTCTTTGAAGTCTGATTCCTTTGCACAAGATTTCAGGACCTTGCCTCATAGCACCATGGACAGAGCCACCTGAACCTGGACTTCCTAAATCTGCTCCCTTCAGAATGATCTGTGTCTCTTCTCCTAACTGTCAGTCATTTAAGTTCTTCCTCTTACCTAGCAAAGTTTAAAATTTCAGGAGTGCCCTGCCCTGGTACATGGTGACAGCTGGTATGACTCACCCTTCTCAAAGGGGAATGCAATTTTAGTAACTATAGTAATGTCTCGAAATTGCTCAAAGGAAAACATGAATGTTAAAGTAGAAACTTATCAATTAATTGTTAATGGTATGATTTTAAGCTTTGTGAGAGGCTGGTGTAGAAAGTATTTGAGGGGTCTTCCTTGGGTTTCTCAGATCCCCTCCTTCATCTGTGCAAAACCAGGAAGCATTGTGCTGCTCCATGGTCACTTGTCATAGTCCAGATTGATCCTCAGGTAAATGCCAACACTTAGTCAGATTTCCATGAGCTGTGCTTCCTCTTTCTCAAGTCAGAACATTTTCCAAACTTAAGCTCATTTGACTTGAGCTCCACTTAGAAAATGTTTGCTCCGTTTGCACAGCTTTCTAAGAAGGGCAAATTTGAGACAAGAAAGAAAAAAATTGGGCTCTTGAGGCAAGAAAGAAAAAAATTGAGCTCTGCCAGTGTACTTTGTTTTTCATTTAGTTTTGCTTCATTTAATTGATAATTTAATCCCTCATTCTTCTGTCACCAAAAACAAGGCGAAAGGAGCTTATCTTTTCAGCTGACACATTGAAGGGCTCTGGGCATTTGAAGGCTTTACCTCAGAGAGCTATTGCACCCTGGGGTCTGAATGACCTGTCAGCTAATCCAGAAAGTGTTGGGGCCTCCTGTGTGCTGAAGACTGAGTGAGGCTTTGCCCTAGAAGGCGCAGAGAGGGAAGAACCTCTCATGAACACACAATAGATGAGTTGGCTGGCCTTACTGCAGAGTGCAGAGCAAGGCTGCTCTGTGGTAGGATTTCTGCAAGGACCCAGGTCCGTGTGGATGCCAGTCTTTGGGAAGAGTTCTGAGGCTGGTGCACAAATTGTGCCCTTTGTGTCTGACCCACTGTTTCCCAGGCACCTCTCCCAGACTATTGTGTTCTCTCTGTGGGCCGCTCGGTTGCTGGATGTGAGCTGCTGATTGGATACCGGGTGGGCGATGCAGCCCGGAGGAGCCCACACAGGATTACCTGGTTCTGCCTGGCAGGGGTGGGGCTTGCGAGGCCTTTCCTGAAAGAGGAATTCATCTTCGGTCAGCTAACTGCCCTCAGAGCTGTGGTCTGACAGTAGGGGCCACAGCCGGTGCTATTTGGGGTGTCCTCAAGGTCCCAGCTGGCCTGGGTTCCCACTGATCTGACGAGCTCCTGAGTGACCTCGGAGACATTCAAGGGCCTGAATGCTTCTGCCGTGCATGGGGCCGCAGGCTACGGGTGGTATTCTTTGGCTTCACTTGCTCCAACCTGACGCCAGTGTGCTCGGCGCAGAAAATCAAGTTGTTGAGATAAAAGGCGTGATCTCTCCTTCTCAGCGTGGGCGGTGCAGCGTCCTGCCAAACCGGGAAGAGGAATCCGGCCAAGTGTACTTCTCAGATATTGATCCTCACGCTTGCTCAGTGTTTGCTCGAGTCATGATTTGTGAGCTTAATAAATGTACCTAGAGCTCCCTTACTTTACCTGAGAACTCCATCAGAGCCTCCCTAAGACAGCCCTGTATTTGAATAGGAACTCGTATGTTTTTGAAGAGGTGGTTTCATCAGAATTTACACTCTGCGCTATTTTTTAAAGGAGCTGTGGTGTTTCTAGAAATGCAAAGCCTTCCATAAGATTGCCCCGGTAACTGGAAACAAGACCTTGAGTTCCTCCCCTTCCTCTAACATACCTATGTCTGCTTTATTAAATTCATTTACTAGAGCCTCTGTAAATAAATTGTCTATGCAGAGAGAGACAGAGTCTTGTGATAAAGAGAGAGGTGGGCCTGCTCTGGTAAGGGACTGTGTGGTGGGGTTGAAGGGTGGAGGCTGTGAGGCCCTGCTACACAGATCCAGATCCTGGCCCCGCCTCTCCTAGTTGCCAACATGGGCAAGTGTCTTAGCGTCTCTGGAATTAGGGGCCAAAAGGATTTTTACTCCCAGTGTAAGAGCATTTTATAGAACACAAGATCTATGTCTACATTATTACTGTAACTATAAGTAACACTTCATAGGAAGTTAGGGAAGGTGACGGGAGAGCCAGAAATATTTCAGAATCACTTCTGCTCTTAAAAAGCTTGCAACCCAGCTGGGAAGATAAAACACAAGAAAATACCAGGGTGGAGACAATCCTCAAATCTTTTCTCCTTATTTAATCAGTTGGCTTCTTCTGTGTCATTGATTCAGCAGTTGTAAACAGCAGAGCCCTCATCTTTAATAAGAGGAGAGTTAAAAAGACCCGACATGTCTTTTTATGTCAGGTGGATGCCCAGGTGCCTGCCGGGATGCCGTTGAGTATATTGTAGATCACAGTTGAAAACATGAGAGCCACTTGGTTTGATTACGATTGAGCCTGAGTAGGCAATATGAGTATTCCAAATTGTTTTAAGTGCCATTTGAAAGGACAGAGTTAAAGCCAATGGTTTGTTAGACTCTGGACTGGGTGAGAGGTTGCTGCGAGGCAAGGCAGCCCTTGAGGCCAAGTCAGAAATCCAGGCTGAGTTCACTCTCCTTACTGCCTCCTCTGACCTCCTGCCCTCCCAGAAAGTTGTCCCACCCACATCCAAACGGACTCTCCCTCAGAGTGATAAGGGACCCCAGAAGAACTGCACTGGGATGGACAGCATGGGAAAATGGTAGGTTTCATCCTTGCTTACCAGATACACTTGCAACCAGAGGGGGTCAGGGGTAAAAATGAGCCTGGGTTATCACTCAGCTGCTTCTCACCTCAAAGCTGTTTGCTGCTGTTACACAAGGGGACTGTTACATGAGGGGACTCCAGAAGGAGCCACAGCAGTAACCGGGGTCACCTGGCGAGGGTCATGGGCCACTCCTTTTTTCTCAAGTCCCTGTTAAGAGCTCCTTCAGAATTAATGTGCCAGACTTTGTCACCTAGGAGCTTAGCCCTAAACTCGTCCCTTTGTAAAGAGATACCAGCTGCCTTTTAGAGAGAAGAAAATTTGGCAGTGAGTCTAATTTTCCTGCCTTGCCTCAGGCAGTGAGAGTTCTCAGCTGCAGCTTTGAGAGGCCATCATCCTTGTCATAGCAAACACATGCAGCATTTCCTATGGGCCAGGTTCTGTCCCTAGCACGTTGTAGATGTGTAACTATTTAAATCTCACCCTGAGTCACAGTTGCTCTGGAAAACAAGACCACTGACCCGTATGTCAGAGTAACCTTTGGTCTTTACTGACAGCATCCTGCTGGAATGAATAGAGAGGGCCCCTTCTCTCCAGTCTCTCTTCCTTCACTGATCTCACCAGGTCTGGATGGTTTATATCTGTCAAAGAGGGTGGGGTGAGCAAAAAAGACAATGGATATCCTTTAGCTATCATTAAGTCTCCAAGCAAGGTGATTTGGCGAAGCTACAGCAGGACTGGCCCTGGTGTTGGCTAAACTCTGCATTTGCACACTCTGAGAGCTATTTGTGGAGTACTGATAATATGCTTTTGAAAGGAGTCACCATCTTCTCCAGGGGGAAGCGTCTTATCAGTGTGCTAGGGCTTTTCATGTTTTTCTAACTGATAGCCCAAAGAACAAGTACTTTGTTGTTGAGTAAGATAGAGGGACTTCTTTTTCACAATTATTTGTGAGGTGTTTGCAAGTAATTTATTACTAATGACAGTAAACTACAATGGTTTCAGATGATTTGCTTTAAAAAATGATGACATTCAAAGTTATACCTCCAATAATGCGATTCTCATTCATGGTGTTTCAATATGCTTTTTTGAGTGGAGAAAAATGCGGAGTTACAGCTTGCCAGCTGGAAGGACCATGATCAATGCACAGTGTGTTTGAACAACCCCTGCCATGCATCAGGGGGACACTATTGCCCTAAGTATTTCATGCTGGACTTGGAGTATTTCCACCAGAATCTTCTGCTTGATTTTTGAAGCATGGGGGAAGGACAGCTGAATTTTTCTTTCCTTTTTTTCAAAAGATTTTATTTATTCGAGAGAGAGAGAGATTGAGCCTGAGCAAGAGAGCATAAGCAGGGGGAGCAGCACAAGGAGAAGCAAGTTCCCCGCTGAGCAGGGAGCCCAACGCAGGGCTCGATCCCAGAACTCTAGGACCATGATCTGAGCCAAAGGCAGTTACTTAACCAACTGAGCCACCCAGGCACCTCAAGGACAGCTGAATTTTTCCTGATGTTTACAAGTAAGGTTAAGTTCAGGCCAGCATTAGGAGGAATAAGGAAATACAAAAAGAAAGAAAACCTAAAGAAGTATCAACTTTATTATCATTGACTTGGTCCCTTAATTTATAAATGTATCCCATGCTCTAAATTCTCTTTCCCTGTCCAGCTACATGCAGGGGAATTTAAAAATACAGAATGGATTGAATGTGAGTGGTTACTTCTAATCCTTTTCTGTTCCTCACAGTCTCATCTATAATCCACCCTCAGCCACATTATAGTCTACTTGGAATTTTCTTTCTAAATTTGGTAGACTTTGTGTTCCTACCTGCCAGTATTTGCTTTGGCTCTTGAGTTTCCAGGGGTCAGGGACTGCATCTGAATTGCTCTGACCATATCTCTTATAAAAAAGTACCCAATGAAGGCACTTTGGGAGTTTGGGATGCAGGTGACTAGGTATCAGCAAAGGGCAATAGCTCGGCCCAGCCAATTGCTTATAAGACATTTGCTGGCCTGTTTATGCCTCTGTGTTAAGTGGCAACACCATCAAAATGTAGACCTTCACCTTCTAATGAAGCTAACTCCTCCTGCTGAGCTGATCGGTGTTGATTGTGGTATTGAGTGTGGCAGCCGGATCCCTGGGTGGCTGTATGTGTACATGCATGTGATAGATACCTGCACATGTACCTAGAACCTGTGGTCTCCACTATTTATTTTCCTGTTTCATATGCATGATATGAAATGACCAGAGAGAAATTTATCTGGAGTTGTCATGTTATCAAGGCAAAATATTCACTCCATGTTCATATTTTGTAATTGCTATGTTGAATCTATTATTCCTCCATTAACCTTTATTATTCCCTCCATCCAGTCACCTGTCCTTCTATTTGACCTCTCCACATAGTCTGTTCCCCCATTCCACCATTCATTAAGCATTCATTGTGTGCCAGGCATTGGAAAGGAGAGATACTCACATCCTCTTTCACATGGATCTGGGCTCTGAGGTTATCACTAAAGAGGGCACAAAGACAGTCTAGAAACACAGAACTCATCAGAACTAGGGAGAAGGGGCCGAGAGTCTTCAGGCTCCAAGGACTCAGTTCACTATGGCTTAGAGCAGTTGTCTGCCAACTCTAGTTCCCAAAGATCTTATTTAAAAATTTAGGCTCTGGTGCCAACACCCTGAGATGAAGAGTCAGTAGATACTGGTGTTACTTAAGAGAGTGCATTTAAACTGGTATCAGGTAATTCTGCAGGTGCTCTGCTGACCACAGAGAAGTCCATCCTAATTTAGCGTTCCATACACAGCTGTTTCACTTTGTTTTGTAGTTCAGATCAATTGCTTGTTTGCAAGACTGTCGAGATCCTTGTGGAATTAGTTGTGTAAATCCCTGGAGACAGGAGATAGGCTTCAGGGGGATTTTGTTTTTAATTTTCCTTGCTACTTTCTATCCCATGACAGTCTCTTGGACTATTTTGAATATCGAAGAGAGGCTGAAAATGCACTTGGCTTCTGCATGTTAACAGAAGCTGGACTCCAAAGAAGGTTTGCCAAGTAATTTCCAAAGAATCAGACTGTCTCATGCCTTGATTAAGAGGAATTTGTTTTGTTTGAGGATATAATTCCTTGTGTATCTCATGTTTAAACATCTAGACAGTGTTTTTGAGATTATCGTATTCCACTTTGCTCCTTTGCCTAGAGTTATAAGCATCCTTTGTACCGTTTCCTCCTGGACAATGACAAGTTAACCCGAGGCCTTGCCTCTGTATCCTGTGAGTCTCTTGAGTAATGGAAGCTTCTGTATGCAAATTGGAACCATCACATACTTAGCATGAAGGAGACCCTGCTGAGATTTGCCTTGATCTTGCTGATCAAAAATAGGACTTTGGTATTCAAGTGCATTCTTTCCCCCCACAACACACTTTGAAATACACATCTCTCCCTCCCTCCTTCCCTCCCTCTCTTTCTCTCTGCCATAGTGGACAGAATAGTTCCTTCTGAAGTATAAAGACTTGCAATAGAACATGAGAGACTTTGTGCTCTTCCTAATCATAAACAACATCAAGACATAAATAATCATTCATTATCATTAACAATTGTTGACCCTGTAACACATGCTAAGTAGAGACTGAGGCCAGACTGAATGTGGTGATAAATAGCCTCAGCCTCCTTGAGCTCATGTTGGTTTCTCACAGCATTTGTGATGAAAAAAAAACACGGGAAGAGTTCCCATACCCACTCCTCTCTACCGAGGGCTGAGTAGGGATTTCTGGGTTGAAACCTGCCATTTTGTCTTTGTTTTTGTTTTTCTGATTTTTTTTATGACTTGCAATTTATTCAGAAGAAAACAACACAGAAGATAAGGAATTACCCACTGATAAATGGCATGCCATTATCAAGCACATGGAATTGACCCCCAAATGGATTATTCATTTTATAATATTTTTTTCTTTGCAGATTTTTTTTTTTACTTTCAGCATAACAGTATTCCTTGTTTTTGCACCACACCCAGTGCTCCATGCAATCTGTGCCCTCCCTAATACCCACCACCTGGTTCCCCCAACCTCCCACACCCCACCGCTTCAAACCCCTCAGATTGTTTTTCAGAGTCCATAGTCTCTCATGGTTCACCTCCCCTTCCAATTTCCCCCAACTCCCTTCTCCTCTCTAACTCCCCTTGTCCTCCATGTTATTTGTTAATACTCCCATTTTGAATGAATAGTGAGTGAGCAGTCTCGACCATTTCTGGGCACCGTCCATGGTGCTGAAATGTCAGGCTGTCTGTCACAGACTCACCTTGTTTGGGGGTTCACTGCAGTACATGAGCAACAGAAATTCTGACATGAGCAGTCTGATCCATCTGGTTAATCACCTCATCATGTATCTAAAAGGGCTGTCCTTAAAATGAGACAAATTCTGGGTGACTGGCTTGGATTAGGGGTGTAGACTCTGGTCACATAAAAATATGCCTTATTGTGCTACAAACTAGCCCAAGAGGAGTTGAACCTGACTTTGGTCTGTCAAGTCTGAGGAGTTGAGCTGGCCTGCCTAGGATGATTCACTGCACACTGGCCCAAGCTTCCTGTCACTTCAAGGCCAGATGCCAACCTGGCAGGGTGTCCTCTGTCCTCTGCATGAATTATTATAGGCATCTGAAAGGGGCCTTTCTTGAGCTGTTAGTTGTAATTGGGTTCACGAGTAATCAGTTTGCTCCCAAGTCTCTCCATTCTTTTCTGCTTCCTCTGGTGCAATTGTGCATGTGCAAATCACCAAATGAGCCTTCCTTTCAGAAGGTAGGCAAGTGCTGCTGCCAGGCATGTGGGGAACCGGTACCAGGATCCCATTTTTTTTTTTTTTACTCCTATTTATAGTCTGCACTGGGGAGACTCTGGCTTGTGCATTGCAATGGATGAAAACAATGCACGTGAATTTTTGATATGTTGCTTTTTTCCTTCATTCCTTTGTCAACATTGGGAGTGTGAGAATGATTAAGAGGCAGTTTCTGTCCTCCAGGATCTTGCAACCTAGAGAGACAAACACATAATTACAATACAATGCCACAAGAGCTGATTGTCCAGAGGTAGGGAAATAGTCACATAAAAGGTGGCATTTGTACTAGACTTTGAAGGGTGAGTAGCAGCTCAGTGGACAGAAAGGGGGTGATAGGCATTCCTGACAAAGAATACAGGCCCAGCAAGAATGAAAATATATGGATGTACAAGGTCTGGCTGGGGAACAGTGATTAGTGGTGTGGAACTCGGTACAGGGGACCTGGGAAAGAGAAGAAGCCAGAAGGCCATATTGGAAGGGCCTTCAAGGAGACAGAAAAATTTGAATGAAGCAAATACTGTCTTGGCCACCATGCAGAAGTGAGCTTCCATGGTGGGTCATTAAGTAACTAATGATCCTTGATGCTTCTCTGCAGGTTTCCTCCACTCCTAGTTCCATTTGTGTAGGAGGTCCTCCCTGTTCAGCCTCCACTTTCTCCTCTCAGGTTGGGTTAAGTAATCCATGGGCAAGTCATTATTCAGCCATCACATTGGGTTACATTGACCTTTCATGACCAAGCTTCCCTCCCCAGACTGGAAGCTTCCTTAGGTCAGGGGGTGGACCTGATTTGTTCTTTGTCCTGTATGTAGGGTGGTGCATAGCATAGAGAGGATGCTCTGGTAGTGTATCTTTGGATGAATGTGTGAAAAACTGAATGAATGCCCTAAAATTTCCTTTAAGATAGAGCCTGAGATTTACATTGAGGGATTCAAAAATACTTTCATAAGTAATTCAGACACTAAAATATATCTGTGTGGTTGGCTATGGGCTGGGAACAGTGGGAAGCCATTGGGAACAGACATTTCCTAAAACAGATCGTGAGCCAGGGTGGCCTTCAGGCAGTTCTAAGCTATAATCTGGCCTGTAGGAAAGGGTTAATGTGTGATCGCCAATGGCTGATGGCTCCAATTAGCCCAGCCTTTATTAGGGAGCCCAACCTAGATGTCTGGTTAATGTGGCTGTGGTGGGCTAATATGGCTGGGGTGGCTCTTATCCCTGGGAAAGCAGACAGTTTAATATGGAAATTATTGTCCATCACTTCCTCATGACAGGAAAAATCAGGGAGATGGAAAGTTCTGTTCCACATGGCAATCAGTAGAAGATGCTTCAGTCCTGATGATTTTGCCTAGAAAAGGAGGACTATTCCCTGAAGCATTCACTGGCATGGGCAGGCAGGACCCATGTCTCTGAACAGATGAGGTCTGAGTGTGATGTTGGCCAAGGGTGTCCTTAGTGAGCTGATACACTCAGTTTGGGCCCCAGAAGGCAGCATGAGACCCTAAGGTCAAACCCCAGTTCTGCCCTCCAGCACATGGCTGGAACTGGATGATAAAATACAAAGATTTTGAATGTCTGAGAATCCTGTTCACAAAGCCCATGTACTTGCTGTTTGGGAAAGACACTTAGACTTCATCCTGTTTCTTACCCTATTTATAAGAAAAGTAGATATTATGCCAAAGGCACTTCCTTCTTCTGAATCCCAAGTCTCTCCGTATGTCTTACAGAAAAGCCATTTGATGAATATTTCTTTAAGTCTCTGGATTGTTCCTTTGTGACTGGCACTATCACAGAGAAGACTGAGCAGAGACTTGGGATCAGATTCAGATCCTAAGTCCACTGTTTATTGGCTAAGTGGCTCTTCAGCCATCACTGCACATTGGAATCATTCAAGGAGCTTTAAAAATACTCCACCCCAGAGATTCTAATCTAAGTGGCCTACAGTGCAGCCTGAAGATTATGTTTTGGGGTTCTAAGGTACAGCCCTGGTTGAGAGCTGCTATATTAAAAGAATCACCTTGGAAACATCACCCAGCACCCGCCTCAAGGTTTATTTTTTCTTGCCTGTTAATGTGAACCTCACGGAACTGTAAGGAGGAAATCAGATAAGGTCTGTTCAGTAAGTGATGGCTACTGTTGTTATCACATTGCTGAAGATGGGATCAGGGACGGGCCATGTTAAGCTAGTGACCTTGAGTCTCCTGCATAAATGACACAGGCCACACATTTTCCCAACATTGGTGGGAACTATGTGAGAGACAGTAGATGACTTAGTGAGGTCCATGTCTGGAGCACAGTGAGGAGTGCTCAGTTCACTGCAGGGACGGACCACAGGCCTTTTTTCCACATGAGGATGTCCTGTGCTGGCCAATGACCAGACTTTGGCTCACAGGTGTCCTCTTTGTTAACCTTCTGAGGGCTGCACTTTTCCACCCCCATGGTTGGCTTACTTGTCTTCTTTGTTCCAGAATTATTGATTTCTTGTTTTTTTTTTTTTTTTCTTTTTAATCCTGAAGAAATCAGGACCTGAAAGCAGAGGAATGGAGGGAAAAAAAATAACTTGCTTTTATTTTTCTCTCTGTTGCTCAGCACACTGCCTGACAGTCCCCAGACTGTTATCAGAAGGCCTCTTTGTTTTGAGGAGGTCATCAAGTTACCAATTAGCTTTATTTTTTTTAAGATTTTATTTATTTATTTGACACAGAGAGAGAGAACAAGCAGGGAGAGCAGCAGGCAGAAGGAGAGGGAGATGCAGGCTCCCTGCTGAGCAGGGGCCCAACGTGGGGCTTGATCTCAGGACCCTGAAAGCTTGACTTGAGCCAAAGGCAGAGGCTTAACCAACTGAGTCACCCAGGCATCCTCAATTAGCATTATTTTAAGGGAAAGATTAAGAGTCTTTTCTCAGTTTTTCCCTGGGGAGGGCTTCCTGGAGGCCAGTGTGGACCCTTCCCTGCCTTCTCCTTCACCTCTGAGGACTGGCTAGACCCAAGAGGCAGGGCTCCTCTCCCTGGGGGCCACAGTCACTCCTAAGGCAGAGATGCTCAGTGTTGAACACCATGATTGACCATGACCATAAAAGAACATTTCTCTGGTGGCTGAAGGATGAGAGAGGCACAGTTTTACTTTATATATAACATAGTCTTAAAATTTTAAGTTTAAAAATATAAGATTTTTTTTTTTCCAGGCAAGAAAAGGATTTGACAGGTTTTCAGATACCCAGTATGGGTGGGGCCAGATGGGTTTCCTGTCTGATCTGCCCCAGCTTACTTAAGTACTTGGGTGAAACATCTCTACTGATTAATTTTCCCCTTAAAGTTGCATGCCCTTCAGAAGTCTGTTTGCATTTCCATAAATCGGTTATGATTTTATCAGATTAAGTTATCTCCTCTGAGGCCTGTCAGCAAAAGGAAGCACATTAACCCCAGCAAGACAAGTGTGGGATTTTTCCAGAAATGCCTCGGTTCTACCACATATATGGGGTTAAAACAAACAGTGCATTTTCTAGAAGGCTATCTTTTGCTCTTTATGTAAACTGAATCTCTCTTCTCCCATCCCTTTGGGTTTAGATTACTGTATTTTCCTGGTCTCAGTTCTAGGGTATCTCAGAAACCCATAGAGAAAGACAATCATTAATTCCATGAACTTATATTGAGTCCCTAGACTGTGCCAAGCCAAGAGATGGAAGATGAATCTGAACCCAAGGAGCTCAGGTGGCTAAGAGACAGACTTGGAAATTGTCTGTTACAACTCCAAGCGGTGAGGGGGAGGAGCATGGGGCAGAGGCACACAGAGGCCTGGGGCCAGAGTGCAGAATCTATCTGTGTGGTCCCCTCCCTGGGGCACAGGGGGACTGATCCTTTCTCAAGGACCTCTGGCTTTCCTTCATTCCCTGGTTATCCGGTGTGCTCCTGCTCTGTGCCAGGCATTGTTCTCAGTGCTAACAATAGAGCACTTACAAGATAGCAACAGTTTATCTTTGATGGCCAGTATAATGTGGGAGGTGGTGCCTCCCTGCAAAATGGGAGTATACAATAGGAAGCTGTATGACTGTGTCTAAGCACACATAGCTAGAGCCAAAGCAGCCCTTGGAGCCCTGGGCAAACTTTTGAGGGTGACTCAATAGTCCTTTCTACCTGTAGAGCTTCCTCTTATGCATGGGTCTTCCCATCCTCACCTTTGAGCTTTACTTTAGCCCTTGATGCCATATAGCCTAGACCACTGTTCCTGTTCATATAGGACAGGGAGGAGACTGCTTAGGTTTGAAGTGCAGTCTCTTGGCCTTAGAACAAATTTTCCTTTTTACGTAGCAGTGAAGTTCATGGTCTCTTGTGAGATGGCAGCTCAGGGCCTTGGCCTCCTTACAGAGTCTGCGACTGGAACCCATTTGAACTTGCTCATTGCTTAGTCATGGGTCGATGGGCATGGAGGGAGGTGTGAGGGTATGTGGGAGAGAGGCTCATTCTCAGTAGACCATGAGTCAGTTTAGAAACATAAGGACAGAAAGCTGGGCCAGGCCTTGCTGGAGCCACAGGGAAAAGGACAGCTCAGATGTAGCAGTTGACTTCTGACAGCTTCCTTCTGCAGCTTCTGACATGTCTCCAAAAAGCGATGAGAAGCCAAGACAGTCTGCTTTGTGCCTTGTTGCCTGGGAGCAATTATACCCCTCCATTGAGGGAGAATCTAAATTTTATTTTAGCCATCCACTTCTATGTGGTCTGCCATTAAGTCTTGGAGACATATCAGGGATCACATTATTCTAAATACAACGCAAAAATACCTCAAGAGAAAATGCATTTCATGAGATCTAAAAATTTTATTAACCCGAACTATCAAGTGCTTATATAGCTGGTGGCAGCCTTTGCGAGCCAGAACTCTTGCACTGAAGAATTTTCATTAGAATTAAAAACCACTCTGGTTATTAGATGTGGTTGGCTAAGAGCCGGGGCAGCAGGAGCTGGGTCATGCATGTTGAATTTAGGTGCTTTTGATCACCAGGGCATCAAGCACCTGTTGGGCAAATCCAGCACCAAGTAGAGAGGTCCCGAGACACAGGAAAGAGCTCTGAACCTAAGCCAGAGCCTGGCCTGGGCTCCTCACCGTGGCTCCCAGTTGCCCCTCCTCCCCCCACATTACTCCTCCAGTGCACAGCACTTCCCTCCGGCTCTCTGGGTTGTTGAATTCTAGCTATTAAAAAACAAGGAGACTGAGCTTGAGTCCTTGAGTCCTCTTGGCACCAAAGCTCCAGGAGAAGTGGTACAGGTTGCAAAAACTCTAAAGAAAGGAGATGCAGAAGGGTGAAATGACATCAGTTCACCCGCCTGTTACGAGAGCATTTTGTTGACTCTGTTCTCCTCCATTCATCCCCCTGACCCTGACCCCCATGCCTCAAGGAGGCCCCATATTCTGGGACAACAGGAGCAGAGAAAACAATCTAAGCTTCTACAATTGCTCCTATCATTGGTCAGGAGAGAGATCTGCCACCCTGTCTTGGGCCATGGTCCCTCCAGACAGGGGTTCGGCCGAGAATAACAGATGAAACCCTGTGGAGAGAGCCCTTTGCGATTTCTTATACATCATTTCTGGCCAGAGTCTGTGAAAGAAACTATAGGTCTGTCTTGTTCCCAACTCTTTGGAGCAAGCAGGTTCAAGTTAACCCATTTAGACATAATTAAAATTCTACCCTCTATGACTTACCCTTTGTCTTTGGCACAGATCATTCCACATTCTTCCCCATACCGTCCCTAAGCTAACCTGACCTTGGGCGACTCTGCCTTATTTACTATTTACTTTAATTGCACGTGGTTATTCTCGCATTGTTGTCATTGCCGTGAGATAGAGATTTCGTGGCCTGGACGAGCCAGTGCAGTGTCAATCTTCATGAACTTCTATTTGATTAAACCCTCCTGTCTTCTTGTCTCAATTCGTTTTGTTGTCGTTGTTGTTGTTAAAAGAATACAAAGAATTGCTCAGTTCTCTCCCCCTCTCCCCTGACTTTCCATACACCTTTGTTTTCTTTTTCTCTCCATAAAGTGTGGCTGATCATACTAATTATATTGCTCCTACAAATCCTGATGCTCTTTTTAGTTTCTATAAAGTGGTTTGTTTCTATTAATTCTGCCTACTTGATAGTTTGGAGTTTGCTTTTCACAAGTCCTCTTTGGCCATGCATTGTCCTTCCTGCCGTGGGGGTGGGGAGACAGGGTCCCCAGTGCAGTACAGTAATGTAGTCCTTGTTTTCAGAGAGCTGAAAGTCTGCCTGCTCCCCCATTTAAGAGGAACAGAGGTACACACAGACACATATACACGCAGCTCTAGAGTAGAGAGGGAGGGAGCCATTGTGCCAGACCTTGGGATAGGTAGGTGACTGACCTTCTTTTGTCTTTTTTAATGCTCATACCACCTTGTGAGATGGTATGGTTTTCCAGGTTTACAAACAGAGCAACATGCTCCGAGAGTTAAAAAGAATGTCTATTAAAAGTTAAATTATTAATCCCATTCCACAAACTCAATTATATAAGGAAAAAAAAAGACCTTATTTTTCTATAAATCGATTCAGAAGATTTTGTTACAGGCCCCCATGCTTATAAGCAACAGAACCTTCATCTCATAAAATTGGAAGCTACTTCCCCCCCACCCATTTCTTAAGGGTTGAATCAAGTTCTGTCCGATAGAATTTCCTGTGATGATGCGAATATATTTGCACTGCCCTTAGCCCTATATGACTAGTGAGCATTTGAAATGAGGCTAATGCAATTGAGCTAATGATTTTTTAATTTTTTTAACTTAATTTAAAGAGTCATGTATGGTTAATGTCTATAGTATTGTACAATGCAATTGTGGACAAACTTACATGGTACAAAGACATTTAGTTGGTCTTGGTTGGGGGCATATCCTGGGAATCCTCATTTACCACATTGAGAACCCTAAGAATGAGTTTGTTCCCAGCAGTATATCCAAGTCATCGGTCCCTGCAGACTCCTGGGTCACCTCTATCCCTGAACCCATGTCTCTTGGGGCTTCCTCTAAGTCCTCTAAGTCACCCCTTCACACTGCACTGGTTCTAGGGCTACAGTGTTTAAAATGGAAGCCACTAGCCACATGCACTGGTGAGCACTTGAAATATAATGTGTGAGGATTGGGGTATTCTATAAGTATAAAACATACAATGGATCTTGAAGACTTTAGTATAAAAACAGAATATAATGTATCTCCTTATATTTTTTTATGTTGATTACCTGGCAATTGAATTACATTGTAATTGATTACATTGTAAATGAAGTTTGGACATATTGGGTTAAATAAAACATTATTAAATTTAAATTTCATCTATTCCTTTTACTTGTTTAAATGTAGCACCAGAAAGGTCACATATGTGACTCTTATCTGTGGCTTGCATTGTATTTCTGTCAGACAGCACTGCTCAAGGGGGTCACTGTGCTTCCCCGAGTCCCCCACAGGGAGATATAAATCCATTTCCTGAGAGTCTGGCTTACAGGATGGGGGAAGTGTTAAGGGGTAACAGGGAATAGGCAAAATGGGGTATTTCAAAATGTTAACCACTTTACCACCCCAGCAACTGGGTTCTCCAATGAGGAGGAAAGAGTTCCCAGCCTTTGGGTCTAGGAACCAGGGACTGGGCCTCCTTACAGGCTGAGGGTCTGCCCAAGAGTGAAGTGAGGCCCAGGAAAGGAGAGAAGAGCACTGTCAGCCTCCGCTTTAGGGTAAAACCTGTTTTATGGGTCAAAGGCTGAATCCCCAAAGGCTAAAGGAGTAGCAGGGGCCATACAGAGGTGCAGCCTGCAGACTAAAGTGCATTTGTATCCTGATCTGTGGTGCTTGACTGAGGGATCCCATCACAGCCCCTGCATGTCCCACTGGGTATACCAGTTGGTGCATTCCATCCCCATGTCAGGAATTGGATTCTTCCTGTCACTCCCAAACTCTAGCCAGGCCTGGCCCTTCAGAATGCTTTGGGAAATGATTGTGTGATTAAAGTTAGGCAAATGAGAGCTGCTTTTCCTTCCCATAATGTCTCACCTGATCCCAGAGGCCCCAGGGGAGGCAAAGAGAGCTACTTGTAAAGCAAAGTGATTTGAGAAATGACTCAGTATGTTGTCAAGTAGGAGATAAAACTCAAATAGAAGATGTAAACTCCTGTCTTTCATTGGTCAGTTAGCTGTATGCCCAGCACCTGCACTTGGCCGAGCCCTCGGGCTCTCCATAACTGAAGTGGAGAGATCGGAGTTCTCAGAGAGCCTGGGTGGAGAGGCAGGATATGCAACCAGAGTTAACCTGGTCATCATGCTCAGTGGACCATGTCAACAACCAAAGATGAGCAAAGCAGGCCTCCGAGATGTTGGGGGAAGGTAGAGATCCCATGCAAGTTAAAGTTCATAAATCACATTCCATTCCAAATGCCTGTAAAGGAGATCCCATTATTTGAAGAATCCTGCAGACAACCATCCTGCAAGGTAAATCCTTTAATAATAGCATATGGCTGTTGAGCATTTTCAGAAAAGTCAGTATTTGTGTGTCCTCCAACCCCTTAACGCAAGACGCACCTGACCCACCTGAGTGTTGCAAAGGGAACATCTTCGAGCAGGGATGAGGTATGCTTAGAAAATGGGATGACTGGAAACAGAGGGTATAAACATTCTGATTGCCTTCTCTGAGAGACCATTGCCATTGTCCCAGACTCTGACTCTGCTTCCCTTTGGAGTCCTGAGGCCAGGCAGCCAGGTCCCTGGAGTTTCTCCTTCAGTTTCTATTCTGTCTAGCTGCTCTGGTCTCAGGCCCGCACTGGGGCCAGAAAGATCCCACTGAGGATTCCTTCAGCCCCAGGCCCCCCACAAGGCTGTGTTGGTACAGCTGCATACCTCGGGGCCCTGTCTCCTTCAGGTCCCACAGAGGGTCACACAGAACTTGTTTTTATGATTATTGTTGCTGATGTTGGGTTAGAACCCCAAGCCCCACTTTCTCAGCCCTGAAAAATCACAGCTTCTCATGGCTGTCTGTAACAGTTAGCTCTTGATAGGAAAATTATGCCCTAGCGATAATGGTACAAAATCCTGGAGGGTTGGGGTGGGCATGAGCAAGATTAGTAATGCACGGTTGAACAAACCAAACTAATCCCCTTAAGATTTACATCGTGTGTTGTATAAATCTGGCTGTTGACAGCTGAGGCTCAGCAGAAGAGACTTGCGCTCCTTGCCCCTCCCATCCTTGTCCTCATCCTTGAGCCAGCAGTGGTCAGAGGCTCACGCCATGCCTGGGCTTGAGTCATCTGGTGCAGGCAGCACATGGTTCTTCCAGAAATGGTCCCCAGGCCTGTCAGAGTGGGTGGAGGACTGTCCTTGCCCCTATTGGAGAAGAGCTGGGGGTTCCTATTTCCAAACCTTCCCTGAATCATCACCTGTCTTTGCTGCTTCCACCCCCCCACCCCCACGGAAGCAGATCCTTCATGGAGACGACCTGAAAGCTTCTCTGAGGTCTGGCTGACCCCATGCCCTCCCTCGAGGACCCCCACAGGCCTCCAACAGAGACTCTGTGCTGGTCAGACATCACCATGGATCATCCCTTTGGGAACCAACCCTCTGTTCCAGTACCTTCCAGGGGACTCCCCTCAGAGCAACAGCCAGGGCAAGGGAGGTTATCCACCAGCCTCACATAGGCACTGCTTAAATCAGGTACCCATGCTTGTTGCTTAACTTCTGGGTTGTTCCTTCCGGAGCAGACAGCCCTAGAGAGACAAAGGGCATACAGAGGAGGGTGGGATGCACAAAAGATAAAGACAAAAGGGATGCCACCCCTTTGAGGGCAAGGATGGTGCCGTGATCCTCCACATCTCCCGTGCAGGCACACAGTGCCTCACATGCAGGAGCCATGGGCGATCTGGAGTGACTGACTGAGGAAGTGGATAAACAGAGACCATAATTCCTGAATGATGCTGCACATGGGACCCCCTGGAATAAACATGTCTGCTCTGACCCCCTCATGCAAACTCATTGCATGCATAATGGTGTTTAGTCCTCAATGGCCCATTTCACTGATGAGGACACTGAGTTCTGAGTTGAGCAATTTGCATCAAGTCACGTGGCAAGTAAGCAGCAGAGGTCCTGGAGGCTGAGTAAAGGAAAAAACAAAACAAAACACAGGATGGAAGAAAATATTTAATAAGCACAATCCCAGGCCGGCTATTACTATAAATCCTTTCATAACATTGATATTTTATAAAGTTGGGTGAGGTAGATTTTCCTCTCCTTATGAACAGTTGTAGAAACTGAGGTGCACGGAGGTTAAGAGATATGACCTTGGCTGTCAGCCACGTACACAGCCACACACATGATCACACACAACCACAGACAGCCCCACACACAGCCTCACATGCCCACACATACAGCCACACACAGTCACATACAGCCTCACACATAGTCACACACAACCTCACACATAGCCTCACACATGCCACACACACAGCCATACAAACAGCCGCACACAGTCACATACAACCTCACACATGGTCACACACAGCCCCCCACACAGCCACATATAACCTCACACATAGCTACCCACAACCTCACACAGCCATGTAGACAACCACACACAGCCACACATACAGCCACACATAACCACGCACATGGCCACAAATGTGACCATACACATGGCTATGCACACAGCCACACACATGGCCACACAGAGCCACACACAACCACACAGACTTGGAATTACAGTCCCCTTGCAGCTCTTCTCTGTGCCCTCCACGCCGCCTCCCACACTTTAGACAAGACAAGGCCTCTCTGTCTCTTGCTTCTCACAGTGGTTGGTAGGTTAGAGAAAAATATCAATATTCACACCCTCTGGTTAAGACAGTCGTGAGAAGCCGCCCTCCTGAGTGGCAGGAAAATGTGTGAGTCTGTCTAGGCTGTGGAAGCTCCCAGGACACGGTCTGATTTGTGGGGGCTGAATTCCTGCTAGCTTCACTCACAGCTGCCTTGGTCACAGAGGAAATTAACTCCTGGGTGTCAGACCTCTGACTTTCCCATTTGTAGACAATCTTTATTGTCTACAATACAATATTGATTATTGCCTACATACGTGGACCTGGGCTGTACCCTGAAAATATAGACATGAATCAGGTAGGCCAGAGGGCGAAGCAGAAAAGCCCATGCCAGAAGAAAAAATGAAACATGTACTAAATTGAAATACTTGTCACGTGCCATGGGAATAATTAATTTAGCCTGGGAATAGATTGGGAGGCTTCCTGCAGGAGGTGGCATTTGAGTTGGACTGTGAAGGATGAGGACTTCTCTGGGCAGTGAATGAAGGATGGGGCTTTGCAGGCCAAGAAAAGGGAAAAACTTAGACTCTAGTTTTCTTCTTCCCCACAACCACTTCCCTAACCCCCACACCTCTGGGCAAAACCTCACCACCCAAAGCTGAGCACATTAGGGGAGCAAATCTATTTCTTTATGGAGAGCAGGGGAAAGGATCACAGCTTGATACATATTTTACTCCCCACCCAAACCAATGCTTAAGGCTAGCTTGGCTGAGAGGAGTGAGTTCCATGGCCAGGAACTAGAGCAGCCAAAACGAAGGGAGGTTCTGGGACCAGAAGGGCAACCTGAGCCCGAACCTCCACGGGATAGCAGAATGTGGGAGCAGCCAGATGTGCAGCCCAAGCCTGGTGTTTGGAGCCAGTGCTTTGAGGGGAAGCAGGTTGGACTCATGGAGCCAAGGCCAGGGGCCTCGTGATGCCCCTGATTGGTGAGGATGGGCTGGCCTGGATTGCAGGGATTGAAGACACATTTCCCCCTCTCAGTGGGTCTGGCTCGTGGGTCAATTTTGTTGAGTTCCTTTATTTGAATGTGGGATCCCTGAGGGCAGGGTTTGTGCAAAGCAGCAGGTGTGACAAAAGGACCCCGTGTTTGAGACCAGGTGGGCCTGAGTATGAATCGCAGCCCTGCCACTTACTAGGCCTGGGTGTTAGACAAACAACTTAACCTCTCTGAGCTTCATCTTCCTTTTTGGTAAAATGGGGATAGGGGTGTCTTTACCATGGACTGTTCAGGAGGACTCATTGCCATAGTGATTATGCCATGTGGATCCCATCGTCTCCTTGTTTGATGCTTCTCCAACGCTCAGCCACCCACACAGACCGGTGTCTCTCCAGTCCTGCGTGGGGGTGCTGCTGGGATAGGGAGGGCCCAGGCACCATGTCTGCACAGTAGTTAGAGCCATCTGTTTATCCATTATCTATTCATCAGTCTGTCTGTATATCTGTCTACTTATTTATGATCCATCCATCCATCCATCTATCCATCTATCCATCATCTAACTAGGTATCTCTTACCTATCTACCTATCCATCCATCCATCCATCTACCCATCATCTATCCATCTGTCTGTCTGTATATCTGTCTACTTACCTATCATCCATCCATCCATCCATCCGTCCGTCATCTATCTGGGTGTCTATCACCCATCTATCTATCTATCCATCCTTCCATCTGCCCATCATCTATCTGTCCATCTATCTATCATTACCTATCTACCTACCCATCCCTCTATCCACGTCTAATTTTTTGCACACATGTTTCTTAAACTAACAGGATCATGGATCTAACCCTTAGTTAACTTAGCTTCATGGTCTCATTGTCAGCACATGTAGTCTGCCTCAGGTCTCTATATTAATTTGCTCAGGCTGCCACTACAGAGTACCATAGCCAGGGTGACTTAGGACACAGGAATGTATTGTCTTACAGTCTAGGATGCCAGAAGTCTAAGACTGAAGTGTCAGCAGAGCTGGCTCCTTCTGAAGGTTGTGAGGGAGCATCTGTTGCTGGCCTCTCTCCTGGTCCTGGGAGCTGATGGAATTCTTTGTGTTCCTTGGCTTCTGCTGCCCTCTGCCTTCACCCTCATGTGGTCTTCTCCCCGTGTGCGGCTCTGTCTCTAGTCCAAATGCCCCCTTTCTATAAGGACACCTGTCATATTGGACTAAGGGCCTATCCTGCCTCCATAGAAGGCTGCCTTCTGAGGTAGGAAAGGTCAGGACTTTAGTAGATGAATTTTTGAGGACACCATTCAACCCCTAACGGTCTCCCACTCTCTTATCCAACTGCCTGTGCACTTGAAAGACGGCCGTGTGGGATCATGGTCACAACGAGGTGGGATTTTGGAGATTTGAGTCAAGTGAGTTCCTAGAGCTTGAATCCATACCCTTGGGTGGCCAGGACTTACCAAGTGAATGGGCCTTATCATTGTGAGTTATTTAGGCCTTTCTTCCCTGTGTATAAAAGCATGAAAAGTACCAGAGTATCTTTAGTCTGCACACCCCTGCCAGGCACTACTCCAGCCCCTGGCCGTGGGCTCAAACACAAATTCCTCCTCCACCCTTGTCCTCCCTCCCAGGGAACTGAGAATCGTGCTGGTGCGAGGCGTTTGGAGAGGAACATAACCAGACAGAGACTTTCCATTTTGGAACTGGGAATCAGAACATTGCAATTAGACCAGAGGTTCTAACCTTGCAGGAAACTTTCACGGAAACTAATTTGGCTGTCCAGACCCAAGACGGTGTCCCCTGTGCTCTGACAGTGATGCTTGCTAGCTGAAAATCACACACCTCAGGAAACTATTTTCTCTGTCTGGCCCAAGACCTCCATGCATTTCATGAGGTGAAGGTCAAACCCCCAGGGAAGAGAGACTAGAGAGGCCTGTAATTCTTCTCCAGCTTCATCAGCTTCTCAGGTGCAAGCTGCAGGAGAGCTCAGAGCTGAAGGCTTAGAAGAATGTGTGTTTCCACCAAGGGCCTGGGCTGACAGGTCTTTCCCCCGGAGAGGCTGGCAGGCCTCTCCTGCTCAGCACTTCTCAGCAGACCCGCTCTCCTTGTCTCCTCCCTGGCAGGGAGGGGATGGCGGGGAGAGGTGATGAAGTCCACAGCTTTCTCCAACATTCTCAATGCCAGCGAAATGAACTCCCATCTCCAGAGCACATGCTACCCTACCTCCCTGCCTTCCCACCTCCCTGGCCTCTGCCTGGGAATACCCACACCAAACCCCTGCTGACCTATTTACAACCCCACACGCTCCTGCTAACCGGAGAGGGAAGGAGAGAGCTTGGGTTTTTGCAGGCTGGCAGGGAGAGGGCTTCTGGCTGAGTCATTTGCTGTCCTTGACTTTGCAAAGTATATACAGAAGAACAGGCGGTGACCAGCTGCTCTCCACGTATATGAAGAAATGAGCAAGTGGAATTGGGTTGACATAAAAGCCAACACAACTCTGTGTGTGTGTGTGTGTGTGTGTGTGTGTGTGTAACATTGACCATCAGATGATTAAATGCAGAACTGACTCTCTGGACCTTCAGAAAGAGAAAACAGCATTTGGTGTTGCAAGAGCAAGGGACCTGGGCTCTCCCAGCTCTCTCCTCATCTACACAAAATAAGAACACTTGCCCCACATATGCTGCAGGGCTGCTGGGATCTCAAAGGAGACAGCGTGCATGCCAGCTCTCTGTCAACCGAAAACAGAACGAATGTCAACTGTCATATTAATAATGCCAGGCATAATGGCGGCTTGCATTGGAAATGGTTTACAAGGTCACTGACCTGAAGACAGAGGACTGGCCAGGTGACTCCCTGAGGTCCCCCTGATTCTAGCATCGCTCTCTGCCTCCCTCTGCCTTCGTTCTCAAAGGAGCCAGGGCTGCTGGGAAACAAAGGCTGGAGGAAAGGGCCTGAGGTCTCTAATCTTTGGGGTTTAGAAGTTGCTACTGGAAATGGGATCATAACCTAAACATGAAATGGTGCATTTCATCAGGAGGCCTCCTATGGAGACCTCCGGCACTGGGTGGCTCCTCGGGAACTCCCTTCCCTCGGATTCCCCAGCAGGAGGCAGATAGGATCCCTGCCTCTGAGACATGTTCTCACATGGCACTAGAAGCTTCCCCCCACCCTTGACCCCAGGGAAATTGCATTGTGGGGTCTGCCCTGCCCTGCCCCACACATTTCTCCCCGACGAGCCGGTGCTTCCTGGAGCTGGCAGCTGGGCACCGGTGATGGGCAGTGCTAGTGACCACTGAGTCACCCGTGGTGACTGTCTCACCCATGACAGGCCTGTCTGCTGCTGGGGTGCCCTCTGCCCTTCAACCCTGGGGCATCGGCTCTGCATGTGGGCCTGCACCCCTGTTGTTCATCTCAGCAGCTGGCCTCTGCCCTCCTGCTTAGAGGCAATGGAAGAAACTCTGGGCACAAGCCCAAGATTATAGGTGGACGCTAACTAAGAACGAACCACTGTATTTCATTATATTTCATTATATTTCAAACCTGGGTGTTTAGTGAGCCCAGGCTCTGTGTCCTGTCCTGTGCCTGGGACCGAGAACCACATAGAAGTGTGAGGCTTGGTCTTTGCCCTTGGAGCTCTCACAGGAGCTTAAGAAAGCAGCATTTATTCTCATCTTTTGTAGAAACTTCTGTAAGGAAAACTATAATAATGGTCAAATGGATGTTAATAATATTAATAAGTAGTATTTATTTCTTTTTAGGATTGACCTATTTATTTGTCAGGGAGAGAGCGCACAAACAGGGTTCAAGAAGCAGACTTTCTGCCAAGCAAGGAGCCCAGGACTCAATTCCAGAACCCTGGGATCATGACCTGAGTCAAAGGCAGACCCTTAACCAGCTGAGCCACCCAGGCATCCCAATGAGTAATATTTAACTAAGGATTCATTAAATATATGTTAGATACTGTACATGCATTATTTCTTTTCATCCTTCTAATAATTCTATAAAGCATGTAGGCACTATTATTAGCTCTATTTTACCGACAAAGGAAACTGATAGTCAAAGACTATAAAAACTTGCCAGAGGTGCAGGAGAAGATTTATTTCCCCACACCCTTATCAACAAGGTGAATTACCAAACTTCAGGTTTTTACCTATCTGATAGTTGAAAAAAATGGTATCTCAGAGTAGTTTAAATCTGGACTTCTCTTATTATGAGTGAGATTTGGCTGTTTTTCATATGCTTAGTAGCCATTTAAATTTCTTTTCCTGTGATCCTGGTCTGTTCTAAAAACTGAAGTGTTGGAGGTTTTTTTCTCATTCATTTCTAGAAACTTCTTTTTGTAATAATATAAATATAAATATCTTCCCATTTTTTTCACTCGTCTTTTAATTTTGCATACATTGTCTTTTGTCATGCAGAGCAGGGTGTTTTTTTTTTTAATGTTACCAAATTTATTATTTTAATGTTACAGCTGCTGGATTCCAGATTAGTTAGCAAGGGCTCCCTATGGAGCCCAAAATCACATTAAATATAGGGGATTGGGCAACAGCATCTATTTCTCATTTCCCCTGTAAATCCAAAAACCAATGGAATGACACTAGAGGAATTTTTTTTCTTTTTTGACAGCAAGAAACATTTTACTTCCAGGTACTAAGCAGCCCTGGGCCACCAGCCAAGAGCCCCCAGACTGGGCAAGGCCAGTCCTCCTGGCCCAGTCCTAGCAGGTGGGGACTGGCTGTCAGGGTTTGTTCCTGAAGGGGTTTTGGTGGAGACACAATTATGCGGGAAAAGGAGGGGGTTACTCTTTCCAGAATATGACGCATTTGTGGGCTGGCATGTCCACCATTCTCTCCAGGAGCAGGCCTCTGGCTCGGTCCACATCCTCTAGGAGGGCTGGATCTAAGCATTAGGTCAAAATCTACATTACTCTGTGGCGTGCCCCTCCGTGGATTTTATTAGGCCCGTAGTGATCAGCAGTGCCTTGGGGGTGAGCAGGTAGGTTCCCTTCTGCTCTAAAGAGCATCTCGGTGCACTTCGGGGGGCTGATGCAGATCATGTAGATACTGAGTAACAGGTCCGGGGACCTTGCAGGATCCCGCCCCACTTGCTTCCAATCCCAGGTCACATCCAAGTAGTGTGGCCCTCACACTGGTTAGCCCCTAAGCCCGACTGGTAACCGAGATGCTGATGAAGTTTTAGAACATAAGTGAGGTTCGATGGGGTGAGGTCAGGAGCCGATGACCAAGAAAGAATTCTTGTCTCAAAAATTGGTGCAGAATGGTGGTTTATTAAAGCGCGGGGACAGGACCCATGGGCAGAAAGAGCCTCTGCCCCAGGGCTATGAGGAGTGGTCCATTATATACTTGTAAGTTGGGAGTGGGTCAGGGATGGTGTAAGTCTCTAAGGAATTTTGGAAGCAAGGTTTCCAGGACCTTGAGGGGCTAGCTATTGTTGGGAAAAGGTATTCATTACCAGTAATAAAACCTTTGTGTGAGACCCTTTAGATGTATATCAGTGGGCCATATGCTTGGGAATGAATGTCAACACTATCATGGAGGGTTTAGAGATAAAGTTTCCAAAGGAATTGTTAAAGTAGACTTAAAGGATCCTGGTTGGGGTAGGGTTCGGTCAGGCTAGGATTGCCCTTTGCCCTTAGCAAAGCCTTAAGGTGGAGGTAGTTGAGTCCCTAGTAGAATGTCACTCTGCCTGTTTCAAGGGCTTGTCAGCAAGTAAGGAAATTTAATAATTTTTCTTCTGCCTCTGTTTCCCACATCAATGCTGTCCCCTCGGACGGCTCCACTCAGCGTGGAGGAAGGTCTGCATAAAATGGGTAGTAGGCTGGCCAGAGCCCGAGGCCACCTCGTGCCTGCGGACGCTGTGCTGGGCCGGGTCCAGGTACTGCCCCAGCACACGCACGATGGGCTCTCTGTTTCGCTCGGCTGCCCAGAGTTGTCGTTGTAAGAACATTTTTCAGAGCCAAAGAGCAAAAGTCCTAGTTTGCAAGGTCATCAAGTGTCTGGCTCTTTGGGTAGAGAAGACCCACATCAAAACATATCATTGGGGAATCCTGGAATTTCAGGGGGTTAAAACAATCCTACAGACTTCCATAGAGATAGATTAGTTTACATGCAAGAGATGAGTAGTCAGAGTGCCTACGTCAATAGTAATGCTGGCATGTAAAGTCTAGTGGAGTGGTACTTGCAAAATTTTGATGAAAAAGTATTTCGTTCTAGAGTTCTATATCCAGTTAGTCAAGGATGAAGGTAAAGACATTTTTAGGAATGCAGGGATTCAAATGGCTTTCAGGGAATTTTTTCTTGGGGAGCCACTATAGGATTTGTGCCTATGAAATGAGGAAGGAGCTAAGAAAGAGCTAAGAGTACCAGAGAAGGAAGCTCCTGAGCCTGGCAAAGAAGCCAGAACAGACTGGAGCAAGGGGATGGAGGGTTCCAGAAATGGTATCTCAAGGCGGGGAAAAAGGGAACTAATTACTTAGAAATATAGAATATATTATTAATGGGTATATTATAGAGATATCAGGGCATATGGAATAAATTAGTGAGGGTTCATGGACAACCAGCCTGATTTTTAAAATTAGGTAACAATTAACTTCAGAAAAAAGAAAAGGGGGTGTGTGCATGAGTGTGTGTGTGTGTGTGTGTGTGTGTGTGTGTGTGTGCGTGTCTTGTCCAAGCATAAGTGACAGACCAAAATTCAAAGCGGAGGCTGTCCGATCACAAAGTTGGTGCCCTGTGACCTTATAGGAGAACAAAGTTCCTGCTACAAAGTACCTGTGAGAACTTCGTAAGCCATTCTCCCTCCTGGGCCTCACTTTCTTCACCTATAGAATAAATGGGCTACACAAAAAGCATAAACCATACATCAAAAGACAGAAAAATTTGATTGTGTCAAAGTGAAAAATGTTAGTATGACAAAAGAACACAAAAAAACAAAACTATGGACCAGGACGGCAGTGAGCCAAGCGGCCTGACCCAAGTTAGGTCAACAACTTGCTTGTGTAAGTAAAGTTTTATTGGAACACATCCACTCCCATTCATTTATGTTTTCTCCTACATTTATGTTTTTCTCTTTCATTTATGTTTTCTCCTCCTCTGTCCTACAGAGGTGGAAATGAATAGCTTTGACAGAGATGGTATTGTGGCCTACGAAGTAGAAAATATTTATGATGTGTCCCTTAACAGAAAAGGTTTGCTAACCCCTGAACTAGGAGGAGATTCTTACAATGAATGTAAATAGCAACAAATTAAGACCTAAGATACATAAAGTAAGTTGACAAATTAATATAAAAGAAGAAAGAGAACACAGGGTGAAGGTGGGAAGAAAGGGACTAGATGGTGATGTTGAAATGCAGGCAGGGTGCCTTTGAAGGGATTGGGGGGGGCGGCTCCTGCGCACAGATGGACTCCGGACCCCGGTCTGGGACCTCACACATGAGGCTGACTTTGGGCACTCCCGACCTGCTGCAGGGATGTGGTCGGGATTTTGAGCCCTGCCAGTGGGCAGTGAAGTGTCTGCTGCTCATGCCAAGGGTAGTGGCGCTTGGTTCCCCGCTCAGAGCTTTCCGCAGCCTCTCTTGTCACTCCCAGTGCTCTCGGGAGAGAGTCTAATTGTGGCAACCATTGCATACAAAAAGACATGTGCCAAGAACAATACCTTTGGTGGCTTGTTACTTTCCAATTTGTCTTAATTGGCTTACGTGTTGGCTGGCTGATTTTCAAAGGGCAGCACGAGGGGGACTCTTCCTAAGTAGGAGAGGGACCTGGGACCATCAGCTCCCTGCTTGTGTTCTTTCAGCCAATTAAGCTTAATCCTGGGAGCCAGCCACTGAGGAGTGGCTGAGTGCTTGGCAGCTGGGTGGGAGGGAAATTGCCTGGATTCGTGGGCTCACACCTTGGTTCATCTCTGCTCTGTTGATCAGCCAGACAAGCTGAGCACCAGTGTCCACATTACAAAACAAATGATAATAGGTATAGCCCAACTGCCAAGAATCCTCATCTGGTCAGGTTGACTTTTTTCTTTTATCCAGGAAAAAAAAGCATGTATACAATGTCCATTGGTGAAATACTTTTGAACTATCACTGCAAATTAGGGAGCAAAGGGCAGCACACAGCCCTGCATGCTGGCAGCAAAACTTCCGCCACCTCCCAGCAGACCACCCTGGTTCCCACCGCCCTCCTTCGATTATGCACAGTGACTTCCCTGGATGCCCGAGGACCAGGCTCCCCAGGCCTGAGGGGTTCCATTCCTGCCCCCAAAGATGGCTTATTAAGCTTCTCCTGTGCAGAGTGGGGCTCTCTTGGCCGTTCTTGTGCTCACGGGACAGAGATATTCCTCGCCAGTCTTGATCTGAGCCGCTGTGTCCACACCATGCCCAGGTCTGACCAGACACGGCTCCTTTGGCCTGGGTGGCAGGACGGCCCCTGCCACTGAATGGGGGACCCAGAAGGGCCACATTTGCAGTATGAAGGGGAGGAGGAAGGTGAGACGTTCTGTGCAGGATGACAGGTGGGGGCAGAAACTGTATTTACTGATCCTGGGTGGGTGCTGAGTCCTGTGCACACGGTGGAGCTCCTTTCATCCGCATGCCCACCCTGAAGAGTGTATGGTTCTGTTCACAGCAGGTACAAGAATGGTACCAAAAGAGACCCACTTTGGGGAGAAGGTCCAAAACATGGAGGCAGAGCGCGCAGGTAGAGACCGGGTTTGAAGACTAAAGTTTCCCTTTCGTGGGTCTGTGCTGGGAGGCAGCCTTGGGGAGAGGAAAAGGAGTCCCATTTTCATGGCAAGGTGGATTCTCCATCAGGTGAGAATCCAGAAGGAGGAGGGGCCTTGAGGGGCTGCAGGCTGGATGGCAGTCAGGTGCTCCAGCCTACAGGCTAGCCCTAGCCGGGCCCCTCGTTCGCTGTGTCCTCTCCCTCCACCTCAGCTTCCTCCTCTGTGTAATGGGATTACAAGAGGGGCTACTCTGTAGGGTTGCTGGGATTCACTGAAATAAGTATGCAAGCTGTTTAGAGGAGCATCTGATGGACAGGGAGAGTGCAGCGCCTGGGGGCCCCTGCTGTCTTCAGATGACTCTGGGCTCCCTCTGTGCAGGCTGCCCCTGCTTTTTCCCTTCTGTGGTTTGGGTCCGCGAGTGCTTACTTCTCTGCCATCTCTTCTGTGCCCATTCTCTGGCTGTTTCTTATTGCACCGTTCCCGTGAGCCTCTTCTGCAAGGGCTGCTTCTCTTTCTGTCCTGCCTTCCATCCGTCTCGTTCTGTTCTGTCTGTCCCCCTTTTAGGGCCTCTATCCCCCTCAGATGCCTGGGTCCCCTGGAACAGAGCAGGAATCCTCAGGTCCACTTCCCTAGCTCCTCGCACATCCCATGGCCCTTTTCTTGCTCCCCGGTGATCTTCCAGACTTTGGGGGTCAGAATAGAGTGGTGGGACCAGTTTGCCACACTTGTCCCCCACCCCCCTTCACCTCCCCCTGAGAAGGTCAAGGGGCGTTGATGCATTCCTGCTTCAAGTCTGTGGGCCGAGTGTAGGCGTGGGATGGAAGGACTATGGTCTAGATGTTTAGCTTCCAGGTCAGCTCAGACACCAGATGCTGAGAAACCCAAGGCCAGATTCTGCAGCCTGACCCATCAGCCTTCCTTTGTTGTCCTGAACTCAGGACTGACTCCTGCCATCTGTATACCCAAGGAAGGAGAGAAACACAATCCGGAAGGTGTCTCCCCAGGTGCCATGTGCTCTGATGATAGCGTGGGAAAGGATTACAGAGTAAAGGAGGTGGAGCTGGTTCAGCCACCTGGTATGGGCCACAAACCCCTGGAGGCAGCCTCAGCAGCTTCTTGGCAAGGAAGATGTCACTTTCCCAGATGCGCTGATATGGTTGACTCTGTCTGACCCAGGGCAGGGGGTGGAGGGTGGGGATAAGAAGAGGGTCCTCGGCCTTTGGAGATCACATGGCCAGGTCCCCAAGCCCAGCAGAGATCGTGGGCCAGAAGGAGGGCACAGTCCCTGCCTCCATGGGGGAGAGGGGCAGTGGCAGGCATGGGCCATGCGCTTGGCCAGTCTGGGATTTGGCATGACTGTGTGGCTGGGGAGGCAGGTTTTTGCCCTGCTCCCTAGGATTGAGGAGCTGGCTGGGATTGAAGAAACACATCCCATATCTGCACTTGGTCAAAGGGGTTGCAACAGAGGCAGGTGAACACTTCTGAGGGTTGACTCGACCCCTCAACCCCAGGCCTAGAGCCTGGTCCCAGTTCGGGAGGCAGGCCTGGGTCTGGGTAGCTGACATTGGTCATACCTGACCATTATCTCATTCATTCTTGGGGGCATTCAGTGCTGATCCCAGGATAAGCTCCAAGCCTGGGACAAGTAGATGTCCTGCCCATGTTTCTACAGTTCAGTCTGCCAGGAACGTCCTCTTGACCCTCAGGTGCTCAGAGCGCTGGAGACCTTCCCTGGGCAGCTTCCTCAACAGAGGAGCTTGACCCTCCCCTCTGCTCAAGGACCCTTTGCTGTGGGATCTGTGGGGATCCCAGCCCTAGGGGCAGAGCTTGGGATCAGCCAACTTGGGCTCTGGTCATCGTTCTGTAGACTAATTGACTGAGTAGAATTCATCTCTGAGCCTGAGTCCTTCATCTCTGAAAGAGGGGTAATCATAGTCCCAACTGCATGGGCTTGTGGTTAAGAGTTAAGGGAAGGCATGTAAGCGCTGAGCATTGGCCCTGACTCAGTAGAGGGCTGTGAGTCACACAGGCCGCAGCTGGGCAGCGGCTGACTCATCCAGAGACGGGGTATTTCTAAGGCAGACGCGGGTGAGAATCAGCCTCCTCCTCCCCTGCCCAGGCCTTGTGCCAACTGTTTTCTGGAAGCTTTAGGAACAACAGATCCACTGAATGATGGGAATAGACTGAGCAGAGAGGAGGAAGGAAGGGGACCCCCAGCCCTTGTAGTCAAAAGAACCAGGAGAAAGTCAAGGCCTTGATGGGAGCCCTCACAGGCTCCAGAGAGAGAAGCCAAGGTGCTAGGCACATGGGCAAAGGTAATGCTGGCCGGGGCCCTCCCCCAGTCCCCGTGGGCGGCCTGTGGTGAATGGACATCAGGTGAGGGTTCAGTCCTCTCCTCCTCATGCACTGCTACATTTCCACTTAAACTTCCTCCCCTCGGCTCCTCCCCCTGCTGCAGTTAGGGCCCTGTCAGGAAAACAGAATTCGAAACCATACTAATTTTTAAGAGCTTTAAATCAGGGAATTGGTGTCGGAAGGCTGAAAGAGGGAAAAGCAGATGTCAAGGATGCGCGGATATTAGGAGCCTGAAGCAGTAGTGGCGTTCCCATGGATCTGCACGAGGGAGAAGCATGATCACATCCGAGGGCCCAGGGAGGTGCCCCTTTCTAGGAAGGGTGCTCTGGGGTGCTGTAGTATTCAGACCTCTAAAAGGGACATGGTGTGTTTGGTACCAGGACATCCAAGGAGACACACCCAGGGCTTGTCCCCAACTCTGAGCACAGGGCCTGGTTTGGGGGGACCCAGGGGGTCGGGAGAGCTGTGGGGTCAAGCTCTGACTACCATGTGCACAGTGGGGCTGCCACTGGTGCCCCAGGAGAGCATGGCAGAGCTGGCACACGGGGAGCACGGAGAGGAAAGGAGCTGCCGGAGGGTGGGCCCGAAGCTGCCCGCTGCTGCTGGCACCATGACTATAGGAGCTAAAAGCAGGGAGGAAGGCTCTTCTGTCCTCTCCCTGCCATTCAGTCCTGCCATGGCCTGCCATGGACAGAACCTAACTAGGAGCTGGCTGCCCAGGGAGTCTGGGAGACATGGGTGTCGGGCTCTCAGCGCCAGCGTCTCCAAGCAGAGTGTGGAGGGTGGATCGATCAGCAGCATGTAAATAACTGCACACATGCGCACGTGTGCACACGCACGTACACACACACACACACACACACCCTGGGGTGCACCGTCTCATTTTAGCCTCATGGCATTCCTCTAGAGATTCTAGTAATGGCTATTATTCCCAAGCTATAAAGACAAAACCGAAGACCAGGGAAGCTCATGGATTTGCCTAAGTCACATAGTCCCCGAATGGTCATGGGATGTCTGCTGTGTGCCAGGTGTCGGTCTAGCTGTGGGGGCCCAGCAGTGAGCCAGAGCCTGTCTGGGCAAGGACACGGGTCTTGTAGCTGGGGGCATGGGGACTGTGGGAGTGGGGAGACCATCAGAGTACCCGTGGAGACAGGTAAACACAGTAATAATCTCAGAAACATTAAACAAGTGCTGAACAGTGTGAGTACCTCGGGCGGTATGGGAGCAGGGGTTAGAAGAGGTCCAGGCCCTGGGGGACAAGAATGTCAGCAGCTGAATACCAAATACCCACATGGATGGCCAGTGGCCATTCTGAGTCATCCTCACATCCGAGACCTGGGAGCCATGCTCCCTGGGTTGGAAAAGCTCTTCATCGAGTGCAGGGTGCAGACCAGCTGGGCTGCGGGCTCCTCCCAGCAGGAAGGCCAGGCAAGAGGACCCCAGGGCCCAAGCCCTCACCGGTGGGGCCAGTGCCGCAGCCCGGGACTGGGACTTGGCCTGTCCTGATGGAAGATTGGTGGTCCCGTTCCAGCCTCAGCATGGCAGAGAGCCTGGCTGCTCAGGACAGGGAGAGTATGATAGAAGCAGACACTGGGAGGGGCCCCTGGCTCCCTGCCCCTTTTTCCTCATTCCAAGGGTCCTTTCCTAAAATGCAGTGGTTTCAGATCAGCTTAGGCCAGAAAAGCCATTGGACCATCACTTCCCAATGAAGGCTCTTTGTGCTTTCTTTACACGTGGACTCCCCCACCTCATATTACCTTGTACCTCCGTCTGTATCCAGCAGACACTAAAAACTGAATGGCTGATCAGAACTGCTTCCTGGTGGGATGAGGTTTTGGGGAGGGTGTCCACTCTCCCTGTGGCAGAGCATGAGGCTCAAAGCCACTGTGAGGAATTCAGGATAGGCCTTGGGAAGGAAGGACTGATCATGGAGAGCCTCAGACTGGTCTCCTGACTGGGGGTGTGGGGCTAGGGAGGCTTCCCAATACCAGGGCTGATTTACTGGGTATGTCTGGTGTCAGAGGAGTGGGCCCCTTCCCAGCTCTGGGATCTGCCTATAGCAGCAGACTCCTAGCTGAGCTCCTCCCCACCGGGGAGACAGGCTATGGCTCTGCTCCCCAGTTGCATGCATCCAGCCCGAACAGGGCTCAGACTGTGTAGACATATATACCTGGGGCCCAAGTGGAGCTGTTTTTGTCTTCAGATCCACTGTCTCAAGACCTCTGCCCTGATGGGGCTCAAGACCAGGGAGGCGGACAGTGATGGCTGGTGCCCAGGAGAGGAACACACAGCAAGAGGGGGCTGGTGAAGCCAGTGAGGGGCTATGTTGTGTGCAGCTGGTCGCCTGGCACTGAGCGGAGGGCATCTTGCCTCCTGAGCATGGGCACAGCCATGGCCTCTAAACACAACTGTGAACTGTGTGCCAATGGGGCTATCTTGATGACACGTAGGAAGTTCCCCAGGTGATTCTGTTCCGCTCCTGGTGGACAAGCACAGCTGGGGAGGGGAGGCAGGGGACTCCAGGCTTCTTCCCATGGTGAAGGAGCCCTGAGTCACACAGCTGGGCCGTGAGCTTCAGGGTGGAACTTCTGATGGGAAAGGGGAAGAGAGTTAAAGTTCTCCAGTCTCGAAGAGGTGCCATTCAGTTTGGTATCCCTGACATTTCTTCTTTAATGATTTCTCCTGAGAATGGCCCACTGTGCCCCTTCTCTGGATGATTAAGGGGACCAGAGGGACCAGAACCCTGGGACTGGAGGCAAGGACAAGCAGAGGAACTGGCAGTGTGTGTTGCCCAGAGATGCCCCTAAGGCTGTAAATACCCCTTGGGAACCTGGCACAGGTGGGGCCCCAGGTTGAGGTTCAGGATGCTCAGACCACATACATACATACATACATATATACATACATACATACATACATTCATTTATCTATAATTAATAGGGGTGCATGTCTGTGATTCATCAGTCTTCCACAATTCACAGCACTCACCATAGCATATATCCTCCCCAGTGTCCATGACCCAGCCACCCTATCCCCTCCTATACCCCAGCAACCCTGTTTGTTTCCTGAGATTAAGAGTCTCTTATGGTTTGTCGCCTTCTCTGATACCATCTTGTTTCCTTTTTCCCTCCCTATGCCCCCACAACCCCCTGCCCTGCCTCTCAAATTCCTCATATCAGAGAGATCATATGATAATTGACTTTCTCTGATTGACTTATTTCACTTAGCATAGTACCCTCTGGTTCCATCCATGTCATTGCAAATGGCAAGATTTCAGGTTTCCTGATGGCTGCATAGTATTCCATTGTATATATATGTATCACATCATCTTCATCCATTCATCTGTTGATGGACATCTAGGTTCTTTCCATAGTTTGGCTATTGTGGACATTGCTGCTATAAACATTTGGGTGCATGTGCCCCTTTGGATGACTACATTTGTATCTTTAGGGTGAATACCCAGTAGTGCGATTGCTGGGTCATAGGACAGCTCTATTTTCAACTTTTTGAGGAACGTCCATGCTGTTTTCCAAAGTGGCTGCACCAGCTCGTATTCCCACCAACAATGTAGGAGGATTCTCCTTTCTCTGCATCTTTACCTGCACCTGTCATTTCCTGACTGGTTAATTTTAGCCATTCTAACTGGTGTGAGGTGGTATCTCATTGCGGTTTTGATTTGTATTTCCCTGATGTGGAGTGACGTGGAGCACTTTTTCATGTGTCTGTTGGCCATTTGGCTGTCTTCTTTGCAAAAATGTCTGTTCATGTCTTCTGTCCATTTCTTGATTAGATTACTTGTTCTTTGGATGTTGAGTTAGAGAAGTTCTTTATAAATTTTGGATACTAGCCTTTTATCTGATATGTCATTTGCAAATATCTTCTCCCATTCTGTCGGTTGCCTTTTGGTTTTGTTGACTGTTTCCTTTGCTGTGCAAAAGCTTTTTGTCTTGATGAAGTCCCAATAGTTTTGTATTGCTATTTACTTTCCTCCCAGGACTACTTTTGTTGTGTTCCACATATTTTTAACAGTTGTGTTTCATTTTCATTTGTTTCCATGAGTTTTTTAAATTCTTCTTTAATTTCCTGGATGATCCATTCATTCTTTAGTAGGATGCTCTTTAGCCTCCATGTATTTGAATTCTTTCCAACTTTCCTCTTGTGTTAGAGTTCTAGTTTCAAAGCGTTTTGGTCTGAAAATATGCAGGGAATGGTCCCAATCTTTTGGTACCAGTTGAGACCTGATTTGTGACCCAGGATATAATCTATTCTGGAGAATGTTCCATGTGCACTAGAGAAGAAGGTGTATTCTGTTGCTCTAGGATGGAATGTTCTGGATATATCTGTGATGTCCATCTGGTCCAGTATGTCATTTATGGCCTTTATTTCCTTGTTGATCTTTTGCTTAGATGATCTGTCCATTTCAGTGAGGGGGCTGTTAAAGTTGCCTGGTACTGTATTATTGTCGGTGTGTTTCTTTGATTTTGTTATTAATTAGTTTATATAATTGGCTGATCCCATGTTAGGGGCATAGATATTTAAAACTGTTAGATCTTCTTGTTGGACAGACACTTTAAGTATGATACAGTGTCCTTCCTCATCTCTTATAGTCTTTGGCTTAAAATCTAATTTATCAGCTATAAGGATTGCCACAACTTTCTTTTGATGTCCATTAGCATGGTAAATGGTTTTCTACCCCTTCACTTTAAATCTGGAGGTGTCTTTGGATCTAAAATGAGTTTCTTGTAGACAGCATATCGATGGGTTTTGGTTTTTTTATCCATTCTGATACCTTATGTCTCTTGATTTGGGCATTTAGCCCATTTACATTCAGGGTAATTATCGAAAGATATGAATTTAATGCCTTGTATTGCCTGTAAGGTGACTGTTATTTTACATTGTCTCTGTTCCTTTTTGGTCTGTTACTTTTAGGTTCTCTTTGCTTAGAGGACCCCTTTCAGTATTTCCTGTAGGACTGGTTTGGTGTTTGCAAATTCTTTTAGTTTTTGTTTGTCCTGGAAGCTTTTTATCTCTCCATCTAATTTTTTTCCCTCCATCTATTTTAAATGACAGCCTACCTGGATATAGTATTCTTGGCTGATATTTTTCTCATTTAGTGCTCTGAATATATCATATCAGTCCTTTCTGGCCTTCAGGGTCTCTGTGGATAGGTCTGCTGACAATCTAATATTTCTACTTTTGTATGTTATAGACCTCTTGTCCTGAGCTGCTTTCAGGATTTTCTTTTTGTCACTGAGACTTGCAAGTTTTACTATTAGATGACAGGGTGTTGACCTATTTTTATGGAATTTGTGGGGAGTTCTCTGTGCCTCCTAGATTTTGATGCTTGTTCCCATTGCCAAATTAGGGAAATTCTCTGCTATAATTTGCTCCAATATACCTTCTGCCCCTCTCTTCTTCTTTTTCTGGGATCCCAATTATTCTAATATTGTTTCATCTTATGGTATCACTTATCTCTCTAATTCTCCCCTCATGGTCCAGTAGTTGTTTATCTCTCTTTTTCTCAGCTTCCTTATTCTCCATCATTTGGTCTTCTGTATCACTAATTCTCTCTTCTGCCACATCTATCCTAGCAGTACGAGCCTCCATTTTTTATTATACCTCATTAATGGCTGTTTTTATTTCAACTTGGTTAGGTTTTAGTTCTCCAGAAAGGGATTTTTACATCTCCAGAAAGGGATTCTCTAGTATTTTCTATGTTATACTTCTATATATACTATCTTCTATACTATACTATACTTTTTTCAAGCCCAGCTATCAACTTGATAATCATTACTCTGAACCCTGGTTCTGACATCTTTTTTTTTAAGATTTATTTATTTATTTACTTATTTGACAGACAGAGATCACAAGTAGGCAGAAAGACAGGCAGAGAGAGAGAGGGAAGCAGGCTCCCCGCTGAGCAGAGAGCCTGATGCGGGACTCGATCCCAGGACCCTGAGATCATGACCTGAGCTGAAGGCAGCGGCTTAACCCACTGAGCCACCCAGGCGCCCTGGTTCTGACATCTTACCAATGTCTGTATTGATTAGGTCCCTAGGCATTGTTCCTCTTATTCTTTTTTAGGTGAGTTTTTCCACCTTGTCATTTTATCCAGAAAACAACAGATAAATGAGAGGAAAAAATGCTAAAAGGGTAGCAATGACCTTAGAAAAATATACACTAACCAAATCAGAAAAGACTTAAAACTCAGGGAGTGGGGGCACCTGGGTGGCTCAGTGGGTTAAGCCTCTGCCTTCGGCTCAGGTCATTTGGGGTCCTGGATCAAGCCCCGCATCGGGTTCTCTGCTCAGCAGGGAGCCTGCTTCCTCCCTCTCCGCCTGCTTGTGATCTCTGTCAAATAAATAAATAAAATCTTAAAAAAAAAAAAACTGAGGGAGCAGATAGGAGAAAGAAAAAAAGTGTATATATACAGTTAGAACAGAGCCACACAATTGATTTGGGGTGTATTTTGGTCTGTTAGAAGAAATTGATTCCCTAAATTTTAAAGAAATAAAAACTTATGTATATACAAAAATAAGGGTAAACACAAGGAAGGGATAGACTATGACTGTAAAGATAAAAATTGAGAAAGATTCTAAAACAGGAGTTGATAAGAAGTTGGTTGAAAAAAAAACGATAATGTGATCAGGCTGGAGACTAGAACAAAGCCATACACTAGATTTAGGGTATATTTTGATCTGTTAGAAGAAACTGTATCCCAAAACTTTAAAGAAAAATTTATATGTGTACAAAAAATAAGGTTAAATACAATGAAGAAATAGAATATGAGTATAACAATAAAAATTTAAAAGGGTTTTTTAAAAGGTGTTGATAAGATAAAATAGTTTTAAAAGTTAAAATAGGAAAGAGGAAAAATTTTAAAAGGATAAGAAAAAAATAAAATTTAAAAAATTTAACATCAAAAGACTAAAGAATCGTGGGGGAAAACACCATGAATTCTATGTGCTGCATTCCCCTAGCTCTGGAGGTCTGCGGTTCTCATTGATCTATGAACTTGGTCTTGGCTGGATGTTCTTGCTGATCTTCTGTGGGAGGGGCCTGTTCCAGTGATTCTCAAAAGTCTTTGCCCAAGGCGGAATTGCACTGCTCTTGCCAGGGGTAAGGCTAAGTAATCTGCTCGGGTTCCCTCTCCATAGCTTTTGTTCCCTGAACTATTTCTGTACAGCTTTGGAGAATGGGAATGAAGATGGCGGCCTCCCAATCTCCAGCCCTGGAGGAGCCGAGAGCTCAGGGCCCCACTCCTCAGTGCGCCCTCAGGGAAAAGCAGTCAATCCCTCCCGTCTCCCTGGTCTCCGGTTGCATTCATGCTCACCCATCCTGTGACTGAGCATTTTTGTCCCTGGCACACGTACCCATTTGGAGTCTCCAAACCCAGCAGACTCCTGCAGCACCCTCCCACACCACTCCTCCCAGAGGAGGAAGGAGGGGGTCTCCCCAGATCTGCCACTGGTAGGGTCCCTGCTCAAAGAGCAGTGGCCCAACTATGCCTTGGATCATGGTTTGTGGCAACCCTGAGCTGAGAGCCCCTCTTTGGCTCCGTCTCTGTAGCCGGCTTCCCTGCTCTAATACCTGGGAGCTCTGCTACACTCAGACACCCCTGGTCTTTCTGTGACTTTGCAGGTCCTGAGACCACACTGTCCCCTTGAGGACTCCACCCCCTGGTTAGCCTCTGGACCGATGTCTCTCAGTGGAGCAGACTTCTAGAAGTTCCAATTTCATGCTCTACTGCTTACGGGGAGCCGGCCCCTCCCCCTGTGGTCTATCTTCCCGTAGATCACTTCAGATTCACTTCTCTGCACATGGTCGCTTTTCTGCTCCTAGAATTGCTGCTATTCTTCTCTGCAATCTCCTGTTGAGTTTCTAAGTGTTCAGAATGGCTTGATAACTATCTAGCTGAATTCCCAGGCCCTGACAATATTTAGGTCTCCTACTCCTCCCCGATCTTACTCCTCCACCTCGATCCATTTCTCTTCTATGGGGAGTGGGCATGTGTGCCCAGAAACAGGCCATGCTGCAGGCCTGCTGCCACTCCTCTTCCCCAGGCCACCCCTTACATATCTGTCCCAAGCTACAATCACAGCCTTTTACCTGGCCTCCCACCCTTCAGTTGCCCCCATCCACCCACACCTCTGCCAGTCTTCAACCCTTGCTGTCCCCGTGCTCTCCTGGCAAAGCTCTGTCTCTCTTGCTGGAGACTCCTTGGGAATAACCTCGCCGTAGCTGGCATGTGCAGCTGTCTTCCTGGTACCAGCACTGCCCGAGAGCCAAAGCAAGCGTGATGGTTCCCAGCTTCCAGATGGGGACAGCAAGGCTCAGAGAGGCAAGGCAAGGGGCTTGGCCCTCCGCTCATTGTGGTTGGGCTACAGCTGACAGGTGGTTAGCTGGCTCTGGGTACGGTGCTAAAAGAGGATTCTGTGATAAAGTGGCCTTTTCGGCTTCTGGTAGTGTTTGCAGAGAAGGCTGCTTGAGTCCACAGGTGAATAAGGGGCCACTTGCCTCCTTCTGGCCCATATGTTATCACTTGGCCCAGGGTTGCTCGCAGCTATGCAACCCTCCTGCATGCAGCCCTGAGTCTCAGTCATTGGTGTGGGACCAGGCACAACTCTGGCCCTGGGGTACAATGCCCATACTTTAGCAAGGAGGGGAGACCTCTGCCATGACCCAAGAAGGCAGGGAAGATACTGGGTCAGAGACCCCTCTCTGAAGTAGCACAGCATGGGCAGAGAATGGAAGAGACCCCCTTACCATCTCATGTACTCTATATTCTACAGGGAAGGAGACTATGACCCCAAAAGGCAAAGCTCAGGAAGCCAGTAACTTTCTCCCTTATCACTGAAAGAGCCCTTCTCCAGACCTACCAGGCACTCTTGATTCAGCATGGCCCTGGGGGGAATGAGGGATTCCTGCCAACCCCCATCCCTGGGTTGATAACAATCTGGTGGGGACAGGGGGAAGCAGGAGCCGCTCTCCAGATGAGCCCACATGACTTGATGAGGGCTGCTGGGCTGACAGCTCGGGAGGAGGCACGGGTACCTGGGTGTCCGTCAGCAAGAACTGGCCCACATTCTGAGATTCTCCCAGAGGCTTCTTACCTCCACCCACCCTATTGTGAAGAGACTCCACTATGTAGACAATGCTGATCTTAAGTCTGTAGTGGAGGTGGGACCTTCTCAAGGAGTGTAGAACCAGTGAGCTTCTGCACCCAGGGAAGTAGGGGAGCCACCTGGACTCCTGTGTTTAAGAGCATAGAGAGTCAGCATTCTATAATGGGAGTTTTAACAGCAGGCCAGAAAATGACTTCTTGGGATAGTCAAACCCTAGAATGATCCAAACAGTGAAATTATTACAACCGTTATTTTTCAAAAGATGATTGCATGAATCAAAGAGTTAATTGCACTAGAGCTTCATCTGTGAAATGGTACAGTCTGCGGGCTGCACCGGGGGTTGTCCAAGCCACCCCAACCATTTGCCACCAACAGGGCGGGGAGAGGGGAGGGCAGCAAAAGGATCAGGAAAGACAACAGTGATGTCAGACCCAACTCTCTAGGAGTGTACAGGTTGTCAGGATTCACAGTTATATGTCCATTTTGGTAGAAAGCGCCTATTTCTTCCTTTTTTGAAAGCATCTTTTTTTTTTTTTAATTAAGTTTCAGAGGTAGAATTTAGTGATTCATCAGTAGCATATAACACCCAGTGCTTATTATATCATGTGCCCTCCTTAATCCCCATCACCCAGTTATCCCATCCCACCAATCTCCTCCCCTCCAGCAAGCCTCAGTTTGTTTCCTATGATTAAGAGTCTCTTATGGTTTACCTCCCTCTCTGGTTTCATCTTATAGTACTTTTCCTTCCCCTCCCCTATGTTCATCTGTTTTGTTTCTTAAATTCCACATATGAGTGAAATCATATAGTGTTTGTCTTTCTCTGACTTATTTCGCTTAGCATAATACCTTTTAGTTCATTCCATGCCAATGTAAATGGTAGGATTTCATTATTTTTGATGCCTGAGTAATATTCTAGTGTGTGTGTGTGTGTGTGTGTGTGTGTGTGTGTGTGTGTACACACCACATCTTTTATTTATTGTGTTATGTTAGTTACCATAATATACATCATTAGTTTTTGATGCAGTGTTCCAAGATTCATTGTTTATGTACAACATCCAGTGCTCCGTGCAATATGTGCCCTCCCTAATACCCACCGCCAGGCTCACTCATCCCCCACCTCCTCCCCTCTAAAACCCTCAGTTTGTTTCTTAGAGTCCACAGTCTCTCATGCTTTGTCACCCCCTCTGATTTACCCCAATTCACTTTTCCTTTCCTTCTCCTAATGTTCTCCATGTTATTCCTTATGCTCCACAAGTAAGTGAAACCATGTGATAATTAACTTTCTCTGCTTAACTTATTTCACTCAGCATAATCTCCTCCAGTCCTATCCATGTTGATGCAAAAGTTGTGTATTCATCCTTTCTGATGGCTGAGTAATATTCCATTGTATATATGGACCACATCTTCTTTATCCACTTGTCTGTTGAAGGGCATCTTGGCTCTTTTCACAGTTTGGCTATTGTGGACATTGCAGCTATGAACATTGGGGTACATATGGCCCTTCATTTCACTACTTCTGTATCTTTGGGGTAAATACCCAGTAGTGCAATTGCAGGGTCATAGGGTGGCTCTATTTTTAATTTTTTGAGGAATCTCCACACTGTTTTCCAAAGTGGCTGCACCAATGTGCATTCCCACCAACAGTGTAAGAGGGGTCCCCTCTCTCCACATCCTCTCCAACATTTGTTGTTTCCTGCCTTGTTAATCTTTGCCATTCTGACTGGTGTAAGATGGTATCTCAATGTGGTCTTGATTTGAATTTTCCTAATGGCCCATGATGATGAACATTTTTTCATGTGTCTGCTAGTCATTGGTATGTCTTCACTGGAGAAGGGTCTGTCCATGTCTTCTGCCCATTTCTTGACATGATTATCTGTTTTTTGGGTGTTGAGTTTGAGAAGTTTTTTTAATAGACCTTGGATATCAGCTCTTTGTCTGTAGTGTCATTTGCTAGCATCTTCCTCTATTCTTTGTTTTGTTGACTGTTTCCTTTGCTGTGCAGAATTTTTTGATCTTGATGAAGTCCCAAAAGTTCATTTTCGCTTTTGTTTCCTTTGTTTTTGGAGATGTGTCTTGGAAGAAGTTGCTGTGGCTGATGTCGAAGAGGAAACCGCCTATGTTCTCCTTTAGGATTTGGATGGATTCTGGTCTCACGTTGAAGTCTTTCAAACATTTTGAGTTGATCTTTGTGTATGGTGTAAGAGAATGGTCGAGTTTCATTCTTCTATACATAGCTGTCCAATTTTCCTAGCACCATTTATTGAAGAGACTGTCTTTTTTCCACTGGATATTTTTTCCTGCTTTGTTGAATATTATTTGGCCATGGAGTTGAGGGTCCATATCTGAGCTCTCTACTCCATTCCATTGGTCTATGTGTCTGTTTTTGTGCCAGTACCATGCTGTCTTGGTGATCACAGCTTTGTAGTAAAGCTTGAAATCAGGTAACGTGTTGATGCCAGTTTTGTTTTTGTCTTTCAACATTTCCTTAGCAATTCGGGGTCTCTTCTGATTGCATACAAATTTTAGGATTATTTGCTCCAGCTCTTTGAAAACTACCGGTGGTATTTTGATTGGGATGACATTGAATGTATAGATTGTTCTGGGCAGGATAGACATTTTAACAATGTTTATTCTTCCGATCCATGAGCATGGAATGTTTTTCCATCTTTTTGTGTCTTCTTCAGTTTCTTTCATGAGTGTTCTGTAGTTCCTTGAGTATGGATCCTTTACCTCTTTGATTAGATGTATTCCAAAGTATCTTATGGTTTTTCGTGCTATTGTAAATGGAATTGATTCTCTAATTGCCCTTTCTACAGTTTCATTGTTAGTGTATAAGAAAGCAACTGATTTCTGTGCATTGATTTTGTATCCTCCCACAATACCGAATTGCTGTATGAGTTCTAGTAATTTGGGAGTGGAGTCTTTTGCGTTTTCCACATAAAGTATCATGTCATCTGCGAAGAGAGAGAGTTTGACGTCTTCTTTGCCAATTTGAATACCTTTTATTTCTTTTTGTTGTCTGACTGCTGTTGCTAGGACCTCCAGGTACTATGTTGAACAACAGTGGTGAAAATGGGCATCCTCGTCGTGTTCCTGATCTCAGTGGGAAGGCTCTCAGTTTTTCCCCATTGAGAATGATATTTGCTGTGGGTTTTTCAAAGATGGATTTTATTAATTTGAGGACTGTTCCCTCTGTCCCTCTTCTTCTAAGAGTTTTCATCAAGAAAGGATGCTGTATTTTGTCAGATGTTTTTTTCTGCATCAATTGAGAGGACCATGTGATTCTTCTCTCTTCTATTATTGATTTGTTCTGTCACTTTGATTGAGTTGCGAATGTTGAACCACCCTTGCATCCCAGGGATAAATCCCACCTGGCCATTGTGGGTAATCTTTTTAAGGTACTGTTGGATCCTATTAGCTAGGATCTTGTTGAGAATCTTGGCATCCATATTCATCAGGGATATTGGTCTGAAATTTTCCTTTTTGATAGGATCTTTGCCTGGTTTGGGGGTCATAGGAAGAGTCTGGAAGTTTTCCTTCTGTTCCTCAGGAGAATAGGTATTATTTCTTTGAATGTTTGGTAGAATTTCCCAGAGAAACCATTAGGTCCTGCACTCTTAGTTTTTGTTTTGTTTTGTCGAGGTTTTTGATCACTGTTTCAATCTCATTACTGGTTTTGGTCTATTCAGGTTGTCAATTTGTGTTTCAGTCTTGGTGTAGTTTATAGGTTTCCAGGAGTACATCCATTTCTTCTAGGTTGCATAACTTATTGGCATAAAGCTGTTGATAATAATTTCTGATGATTGTTTCCATTTCCTTGGTGTTAGTTGTGATCTTGCCCCTTTCGTTTATAATTTTATTAATTTGGGTCCTTTCTCTTTTGGATTAGTTTGGCCAGAGGTTTATCAATCTTATTCTTTCAAAGAACCAGCTTCTAGTTTCGTTGATGTGTTCTACTGTATTTCAAGTTTCTAACGCGTTGATCTCTGCTCTAATCTTAATTATTTTCCTTCTTGTGCATGGGGTTGGCTTAATTTGTTGTTGATTCTCCAGTTCTTTAAGGTGTAAAGAGAGTTTGTGTATTCAGGATTTTTCACATTTTTTGAGTGAGACTTAGATGGCTGTGTTTTTCCCCCTTAGGATTGTCTTTGCATATCCCATAGGTTTTAGACCAATGTGTCTTCGTTCTCATTGGTTTCCATGAATTGTTTGAGTTCTTCTTTGATTTCCTGGTTGATCCAAACAAAGATTCTTGAGCAGGATGATCTTTAGCTTCCAAGTGTTTGGATCCCTTCCAAACTTTTTCTTGTGATTGAGTTCCAGATTTAAAGCATTGTGGTCTGAGAATATGCAGGGAATAATCTCAGTCTTTTGGTATCAGTTGAGCCCTGATTTGTGAGCCAGTATATGGTCTATTCTGGAGAAAGTTCCATGTGCACTTGAGAAGAATGAGTATTCTATTGTTTCAAGGTGGAATGTTCTGTATATATCTATGAGGTTCATCTGGTCCAATGTATCATTCAAAACTCTTGTTTCTTTGTTGATTTTCTGCTTAGATGTTCTGTCTGTTGCTGAGAGTGGTGTGTTAAGATCCCCTACAATTAACGTATTCTTATCAATATGACTCTTTATTTTGATTAACAGTTGGTTTATGTAGTTGGCTTCTCCCATGTTGGGGGCATAAATATTTACAATTGTTAGATCTTTGTGGATAGTCCCTTTAAGAATTATGTAGTGTCCTTCTGTACCTCTGCCTACAGTCTTTAGCTTAAAATGTAATTCATCTGATTTGAGAATCACTACCCCAGCTTTCATTTGAGTCCCATTGGCATGAAAGATGGTTCTCCATCCCTTCACTTTCAGTCTGGGTGTATCTTTAAATTCAAGTACCACATCTTTAATCCATTCATCTGTTGATGGACATCTGGGCTCTTTCCATATTTTGGCTATTGTGGACATTGCTGCTATAAACATTGGGGTGCATGGGAAAACAACTATTTCTAAGAGTAGGAAAACAATTATACACATAAATGCTTTGCTATCAGATTTTTCAGAAAAAATAATGAAGAGAATGCAACCAACCAGAAAACGTTGGGGATGGATGAATCTTTAATTATTGTCCTTCTGGGTCGTAAGAAGTACACAGTGCAGAGACATGAATCCAGAGGGCATCAGGTGCAGACTTAGCTGGGGAATGACTTCTGTGTTCACCTCTGAGGGTTGGAAGGGTCACTGATGTGGACAAAGCACTTAGTCCAATATCTGGTCCTTTGTTGAATGGCTGATGAGCCTTAGCTGCTGTTGGGGTTGAAGGCTCAGATGAGGAAGCGAGGAGAAGCCCTGGAGAGGGATTCAGATTAAGACCCGGGTAGTGGAATGTTGACTCGTCAATGTGTGCCCTGAGCGCTCCCTCCCCCTCATGGGCGCCCCCTGGTGGCAGGCTCCAGGGCATACCCTTTCTCCTACTTTCCATTTCCCTTTGCCTCCTGTCCTGAGGAGGCACTTTGTGCCCAGGGTGGAAAGAAACATGGATTGTCAGGAGACAGTGTGAGTAAGGTTGTGTGGGATAATCAGGCTGAAGGCGCAATGGGGAGTGAACCAGATGCTCAGAAGTATTTGGTGGATTTGATATCTGCAAATCCCAGGTCACCTTCCATTTTCTCAAGTTGCCCCATAGAATAATGAGACCATATCGTGTTAACAGGATTTCCCAAATCACAATCAGAGCGTCCCCAGATGGGGAGGCATTACTGAGGACGTGTTGGAGGCTGAACTCTAGTTCACCGTTCTTGGCCCCATATCCTCCTGACCCACTGATGACTTGGCTCATGCTGGGGAAGGGTTGGGTGGGAAGAGAAGCTGCTCTGGCCAGGAGTGCAGGACCTGAAGGGTCTACAAGACATTGACACAGCCATGCTCAGCGCAGGAAATTTCAGGTTTAGGGCTGAACTAGTGAGAAAAGCAGGATTATTTATAAAGGTGAAGGGCGGAAGGGGTGTCTCACAAATGTCATTTACTGCATCACCACAGCAAGGCTGGAAGGAGGAGTAGATGAGACAGCTGGGGGCTTAGAAAGATCAAGAACCATCCTCTGGGTCTGGCCAGCACCTCCACAAGCTCTCAGCCGCATGAAATGTGCAGTGAAGCAGGAGGACAGCCAGGGGGCGCATGGAGAGCAAACCACAGGCGGGATGGGAAGTAGCAGCAGCAGGAAAGGAAAGTGAGGTCTAGATGCCAAGGGCCACAGTAGCAAATTACCACCAACTGAGAAGGCTTAAAACAGCAGCAATGTATTCTTCCTCAGTTCTGGAGGCCAGAAGTCAAACCAGGGTGCCTAGAGTGCCAGGTCCTGCCGGAGGCTCTGGCAGAGACATCGTGCTTCTCTTCAGCTTCTCGGCGCTGCCAACAATCCTTGGCATTTCTTGGCTTGTAGCTGCATCACTCCAATACTTGCCTCCACGTTCACATGGCCTGTTTGCTCTGTGCTTTGTGTCTTCTCTTTTCTGAGACACTCACCATTGCATTTGAGCCCTTAGGAAGTATGATCTCATCTCAGGATCCTTACCTTATTATGTAGGCAGAGACCCTTACTCCAAATAAGACCACATTCTGAGTTCTGCGTGAACGTATATTTTGGTGACCATAATTTGGTCCACTACACTGAGGGAGCAGAAAGCAGGGAGAAGAGTGACAGAGACAGCCCTGGTAAAATGCCAGAGGCTGGCAGCTCCCACACCGTGGTGCCATCCCATCCCTGAACAGCAGCCAAGGGATGCATGTCTTTTACTGGGCAGCGGGGATAAGGAAGGGTCCTCATCCCTCTTGGCCTTGTATCACCCTCAAGACAGAGGAACAGGTGCATCTGTAGGAGCGTTTCATGCCGTAGATTAGTTTGTCCAAAGAAGACCTTGCTGTGGGGGCCAGGAATGAATGAGAGGATGCTCGTCTTACTGGAATGCCACTAAGAGGTCTGGCAAGGTCCTTCTTGCTTAATGCCAGAAGGAAGTGCAGATGTGAGTGGTGGTGGGTGGGGCCACCTGAGAGTAGCACTCTGAGGGGTACCAGCCCAGGCCACCTGAGGGCAGAGCACCTCTAGCCTCTAGATGATTCCTGGAGAAGGTCCCCTGGGACTTCACTGCAGTCTTGCTCCCCCTTCCAGTGCTGGGCCTCGAGGTCACTCATGGCTAGGAGGGTAACTGGTGCCCTCAGCATCCTCCAGGAAGGCACAATTTTTCCCATAAGCCAGATGCCCTGCTCATGAGCTACACAGACTCTGCTACTTGTCCCGACCACTCAAAGTCTGCATTTCACCTTAAGTGATTCCTCCATCCTAATGAACTGAAGGGCCACACAGTCTAATGGCCATGGGGAGTCATCCCCCTGCCTTGAATGCTCCTGGAGCCACAGCTTCTTGGCCAGATCCCTCTGTTCTATAGAACTGCCCTTGAAATCTTTAGAGAAGTTGCCGAAGGACAGGAAGTGAGAGAAACTAGTGGAGAGGACAGGCTGGGCATGGATTGAGGTTATCAACACATACTGGGGAAAAACTGTCCTTTTCCCAAAAACCCAAGGCATTTTTCCTTAGCAGAACGGCTCAGAACTCGGGCCTGGGTGGGGATTCAAGTGGCCAGACTTTGAGTGTCATCTCCACCATTTGCATGCCCTTAGATAGTCACTTACCTTTCTAGGCTCAGTTTCTTCATTTGGAAAATGAGGGTAGTGATGGTACTCTGCTGCTGGGGCTGTTGTAAGGATGGCATGAGATAGCACACATCAGACATGGCACAGCAGTGCCTGGCACACGAGACACTTTCGGTCAGTGTCAGAACTGCCCACCGGGGCTGCTCCCACAGACACATGTTTCTACGTTGGTGACATTTCTGCCTTGTGTCATTGTCTGTGCCATCCTGTCTGGATACTTTTGCCCAAATTCTCCACCTTTTATACCTGACTACTTCCAGCTCCTCCTTCCAGAATCATCTCAGGGTCACCCCCACAGAGAATGATTCAGAACACACTTCTTTAGCAACTATTCAAAGGGTTTACTGAGACCTTCACATGAGGCCTGTGAATTTGGTCATGTTATCTGCTTGCGTGGGTGAGGAAGCCGGGATGCAGAGCACATGATCCCCAGGCCGTCTGACTTCAGAGGGTGTGCTTGTGCTGTCTGTCCTCGTGCTGCCTCCACCTGTGCCCCCATGCCCACCACCCCAGGCCCCCACGGCTGTTGTCAAGGCTGGGCTTGCCTGTCTGGCTCCCCACAAGCCGGCAGCCTGAGGAGTGTGGGCTGGCAGAGATGGGCTCCATCCCCTTCTAGCCACAGGTGCTGGCAGCTCACAGTCTGGGCTCCGTGACTGATGTCTGACCTGGACTGGCCTCCATCGGTCCTTCTGGAAGCTTTGACCCCTCCCTGGGCAGTCCACATATTCATGCTGCTGTGAGAGAAAAAAAGCAGCCCTTGATTCCATAAAGAGCCATTCGGAGGGAGGTTAAGAACTGGCCTTTTCCAAAAGCAACACCCAGCTCACTGCCTTATCAAATCAGTCCATCTCCACTTTGTTTTTCCAGGTTTTCAGTTTTGTAAATGGCCCCGTTTGTTAATCTTCATGTTTTATGCTCTGTCGTAAAACCAGGCAGGGCTGCCAGTGGAGGGGGCTGGTGGGAGGGGAAGCCATGAGGAGGAGGCCACGTCAGCAGGGCCTTTAGGGACAGGAGGCTGGGGACCTGCCCCCACTGATGCTGCTCTTTCTCTCTCAGTAACTTGGGTCTGTGCCAGCCCAGACCCCCACTCCCCCTGGCATGGCACGGCTATGTGTGTATACCCCGCTGAGTGCCCCACACACCAGAAGTGCTCTGTAAATGTTTGCTCTATAAACGTATATCTTTGTGTCATCCGTTCCAGGCCACAAACCTCTTTCTGTTGGATCAAAGGATGAAGGAGCCTAAAGTCATAGCAGGGCCTATCAGTCCTCTTTGGGTCCTCCTCCAGGGACCAGGGGTCCCATTGGGTCTCACTGAGGTCACCTCCACCAAATCCCAGGCAGCACACAGGGGGTAGAGCTGCAGGTGTGGGCTCTGGCAGAGGGGCACTTGGGGAGGGGGGGCTGGGCCAGTGTGTGGCCACACTCCTGTCTGAGCATGCGTGTACAAACTGAAGACAGCAGAATGGCTGTGACCTCACTAGTCATCAGTCCAGGGGTCGGAGACCTGGCTCAGGCTGCCGGAGTCACAGTCACTTGGGAGCTTGTCACCCGTGCCAGTTTCTGAGCCTACTGCAGGAAGTTCTCACTCAGTAGAGTGAGGTCAAGTTTGAGAACACCAGGTTTGAGAACTGGTGATCTTGTCCAGCCAAGGAAGGACATGACTTACCCAAGGCCACAGGGTGGCTGGTCAGTGATAGGGTTGGGAGCACTCCAAGCCTGTGCTCTTCCTACTGCTTCTCCATGTTTAGGATCAAGGGCATGTGTCTGAATCTGACGAAAACCAAAATAAATTCCTTTTGGTTTATCTGTGGTTTTCTATGATTCATGCTCAGTCTCTGTTCATTTATGTAAACCACTGAGAATTGACATTATGTATATATTTTTGCTTCCAACCTGAGCTCTTTCAAGCAACTGGGCTCCCACTCAGCTGCCCTCCCCTCACCCTCTGTGCTGTCCCGACTCCAGGTGGTCCATTCCCTTCTCCACCCCATCCTTCCCCAACCTGTGCAGCTGGGGCCCTCTCGCTCAGTGACACTGAGGAGACTCTGGCCCCCCTTGGTCTGGGTCTGGGTCTGGGGCTTGGAAAGGGCTTGAGAGGACCCAGGCTCTCCGTGAATGGAACCCAGAAGGGCATCGAAGGTACTGACTCACCTCAGACTCCAGGCGGTTTGCTTTTTCAAACACACTTGAAGTAGCTGCGCAGAAAGCCCTGTAGCTTGACGAGCCAGATGTCAGTTCTGTTCAGCTCAACAGCCACCTAGTAAAGGCCTCCAGGCTCAAGGCTGGTGCCTCGTGAGCCCCCAGAGGGATGCAGAGATGAATGAGGGAGGCACAATGGCCATCCTGCCCGGGAACTCCTCTGTCTCCCCAAGCTGCCATAAGTCATGAGCTGCTCAGCATTCTGCAGGGGCCTCTTGACCCCCCCCACGTCAGGCAAGGCAAAATATATGTCCCTGTGGGCCTGCAGGACTCTGGCTGGCCAGGAGCGATCCAGACTGATCCCGTCATCAGTGACTGGACCCAGGCCAGCCTGTCACCAGGTTGTGGCCTTTCTGGCGGGTGACCAGAGTCCCTCGTAATAGTGTCTCCAGACTCACCCCTGGTGCTGTGGCCCCGCTACCCTTTGCCAGTGGGAGGAAAGGTGATGGCAAGGCGAGAACACCAGACTGCCCCTGAAGTTCTGTTTTTACTTATAGCCCTGTGACCTTCCTCTAATACAAAGCCTATTTTATAACAAAGTGTTGACGGTCTCATGTAAATGATCGAGTGCCGTACTGGAAGGGAAGGACAGACAGCACGGTTGCGTGAGTAGGAATGGTCCTACATGGGTCAGCTGTCTACCTTCGTGATTACCTGGCTGCCCAGGAGCTGGGGCTCGCTGCCTCTGCCTGGCATCACGGGAGAGCATCATGGCGCATATCGCTGGCCCCAGCAAATGCATAATTTCTAGGGAACATGTATCCCTTGAGCACCATCTTAAGGTAGAAGTATCATAAATCAGGGCCCATGTGTTCACTACTCATCAGGACCATATCTGTTGTGCATAGACAAGTCCACTGGTAATCTTTCCTGCTCTCCATTAGACCTCAAACATCTGAGTCAGCTGTGTGTGTGTGTGTGTGTGTGTGTGTGTGTGTGTTGGGGGATGGCATATGCATCATTTCTTTTACCCTAGCACGAGCTCACAAACAGGGAGATGGCCATAATTTATTCACTGACATATTCAGTGATTCAATGACCATTGATTAAGCACTATATATATCAGACATGGTACCGAAGATGAAAAAAAAAAAGAAGAAGAAAACAAACGTGGAAAAGATGAATAACCAAAATGCTGCTTTTCATGATGGTTGCCGCTGGCTGTGACAGGGCTGTGTGCTCCCGTCTGCAAAGGTCTTCGACCGTGGGGAAAGCCAGGGAAGCTTGTTGGAGGACATGACTCCTAAGCTGAATCCTGAAGGTCATGTAGGAGTCAGGGTGAAGGGGTGGGCCATGAGATGAGATGGCATGGAGCCTCAAGCAGGTGAATGGGGCTTTTCAAGACCTGAAATTGCTCAGAAAGGATGGAGCTTACCCAGGGCCTGAGGGGTGGGAGGCAGGAGAGTTGATCGTGCTGCTTCATCCGTCCACTAGGGGGCAATGGAAACCCAGAACGCCCCGCTCTGCAGCTCCACAGTGGGGTTAGAGATGGGAGGCACCACTTGACTGGAACATGGCACAGGAAGTGCCCTTCCCACCCATCAGGGTGATGCACAGATACAGAGGGCGTCCCATTCCTGCCTCACTACTGTGGGTCGTGTGGCCACCCCTGCCCACTCAGATATGAAATACTTGGCCAAATGTGTGGTCGTGGCTGCCTCGGAAACAAAGATTCCAAGTCCAGCGTCTCCCAAAACACAGGTGAAGTTAGTAAGCAGAACCCCAGAGCCCAGGTCAGCTCAGCTGTCAGACCACAGCAGCTCTGTGTCTGCTGGGGGTTGCTGGTTTTACTCATGGATTCTCAAAGGGCGGGCATTTTTGCAGGGCAGGAAGCTCTTCCCTGGTTCATCTGCCCATCAGGCAAACCACAGATGTTCAGGTGGGGCTGTCTCCAGCTCGCAGGATGGCTGATAGCAGCACTAGGAGGACACTTTGGGATAAGCCAAGAGGCTTCAGAAGAGTCGGCATAGAGCCAGACATCCCCTACAGGGAGCCCCAGCCCGTACATGCTGAACTGCCCTGTTAACAGGACTACAACAGCTGAAAACATTGCCCGGGTCAAGCTGGGCCCCCGTCCTCTAGTCTAGGATCCATGGGGCCTTGGGTTGAAGAGCAGAGGATACCCTGCCCCTCACAAGAGTCCATCACGAGCGCGTATTAACGGCCTTTGTCGGTCTCCTGGTATATTTCACATTCAACTTCTTGGGATAAGTTCTGTGTTGCTTTCTTGGTGTCTAGAGAAGTACTTCCTTTTCTTTAGTGTTCAAACATCTCAGGCCTCCGGAGCTCCCTACTCTTGGTGTTGAGAGAGCTGCCAGGAGGACCGTGTGTGTTCCAAGCCAGTGCCTTCCTTTAGGTCATTGACTAGGACATCTGTGTTTCCTCTTTCTGCGCAGAAGACATTCTCCCATCGATTGGTACCTGGAGGTTAAAAAGGCTGAGGCCTTGAGAGAGTGAAGGAAGAAGGGTTCAGATTGAGCATCAACCATGGGCCAGTGCTGTCACCTAAGTAGTCTTGTGTTAGCTTTACACCAAGTCAGAAAAGTGGGGAAAAGGAGGAAATAGACTCAGGAGTTACGATGCCTGTGTGAGGTCACACGGTGAGGTGAGGGCTAGGATTTCATTCTTTCTGATCCCAAAGCCTGTGTTCCCAGCCTGCCACCCCATGTGCCTCCCCAAGACCTGAGAACCCTGTGGCAGGTCCTCAGGGTGGGATCTGTGTTGGTCCGAGCCTGCCTGCCCAGGGCACAGGTTTTCCAGATTGCAGGGGTGGAAAAGCTGCTTTTCTCCCTTACACAGGCCTTTCCTCTGCTTCTCAGTGATTACAGGATGGGTCCTCAGACCAGTGATTTCTTTTTTTTTTTTTTAAAGATTTTATTTATTTATTTGACAGAGATATCACAAGTAGGCGGAGAGACAGAGAGAGAGAGGAGGAAGCAGGCTCTCTGCTGAGCAGAGAGCCCGATGTGGGGCTCGATCCCAGGACCCTGGGATCATGACCTGAGCCGAAGGCAGAGGCTTTAACCCACTGAGCCACCCAGGCGCCCCAGACCAGTAATTTCTATAACAACATATGGTAGGTGGCTTCCCATAGCTTCAGAGGTGGGACAAGTCAGCACATCCCTGAGTGCACCTGCTCCATGCCGCATAAGCCAGAAATTACATGGCTTTCCCATAACCGGAGGGCAGCCCGGGAAAAGCCCTGTCATTTGTGGCTCTTGCTGCACTCAGGGCCAGACTCTTGAACTGGTTGGCTATCTGTCCATCCTCTGCATGAAGCATTGTCTTCATTCATGAGTACTTGTTGGATGTCTGACGGGTCTGGGGTTAGACGCCTTGGGGATGAGTCACTTATGGCAAACTTGTCTTTCATGGGACATTTAGCTACCCTGAACCTTGGTCTTCCTCTTCTCTAAAATGAGAATGCATCCCAGGGGCCTTCCAGTGCTGCTACGAGGAATACATGAAGTAACATTTGAGTACCTCACGACCCATCCGGGTGGTTGCTGGTGTTAAGACAAGGCCGTGTGCAAGGCCATGGGCTCTTCCCCTGAGTCGCCTGAGGATGGGGGGGTGCCTCCGAGTGAGACTTGCTTTTGCTTTCAGAGCCAGCCGAGTTCACTTAAGGGTCCAGATCTGCAGATGGCAGTGGTGGTCTTAGCTGTGGCCCTGCCTGGGTACTCATCTGAACCTTCTTGCACTGGAATGTGGTGTAGACCAGGGGGACTCAAACGTTCATGCATACATCACCTGGGAAGCTTGTTATGGATGCAAGGGCTTCCTGTCTAGAGGTTCTAATGCAGCGGGGTCAGAAAAATGGTTTTTGAAAAGCTAGACTCCGGGCCAGGACAGGTTAACAGGGGCCCCGCTGAGGCACCAAGACAGTCTCCCAGGAGGAGGCCATCTGGCATCTCCAGCCTCCCTCCTGGCTCATGGGGATGGACGGGGTGGGGGGGTTGTTTCTCTTGAAGAGAATGAGGGCAAGAGTCAGTTCCTGGGAAGGAGGGCTGAGGGTCGGGAAAGGCAGGGGTGGGCAGGCCCTGAGCAAAGCCCGGTGGGGCCCAGCAGGGATGCGGGTGCGCCATGAGTGCACCTGGCCCTTGGGGGCCGGAGAGGCTGATGCCGAGGGGCTGAGCTTTGCTGTGTTTCTGTCTTGCTGCAGATCGTGTTCCGGAAGATCAGCGATGTGAAACGTGAGGAGGAAGAACGCATGAAACGCAAGAATGAGGCCCCCCTGATCTTGCCCCCGGACCACCCTGTCCGGCGACTCTTCCAGAGGTTCCGGCAGCAGAAGGAGGCCCGACTGGCTGCAGAGCGGGGCGGCCGCGACCCCGACGACCTGGACGTAGAGAAGGGCAGCGCCCTCCCCGAGCACGCCTCGGCCAATCACAGTCTGGCGAAGGCCAGCGTGGTGACCGTGCGTGAGAGCCCCGCCACGCCCGTGGCCTTCCAGGCGACCACCACAGCTGCAGTGGCAGACCACGGCCGGCTGCACGCGCCTGGGGTTGAGTGCTTGGGTGCCAGGGCCGGCGGCGGAGGCGGCGACTGCGCCAGGCGCAAGGGCTGGGCCCGCTTCAGGGATGCCTGCGGCAAGGCTGAGGACTGGAGCCAGGTGGCCAAGGCTGAGTCCATGGAGACGCTCCCCGACAGGACCAAGGCGTCCGGAGAGGCCACCCTCAAGAAGACGGACTCCTGCGACAGCGGCATCACCAAGAGCGACCTGCGCCTGGACAACGTCGGCGAGGCCAGGAGCCCCCAGGACCGAAGCCCCATCTTGGCGGAGGTCAAGCACTCTTTCTACCCCATCCCTGAGCAGACACTGCAGGCCACTGTCCTGGAGGTGAAGCATGAGCTGAAGGAGGACATCAAGGCCTTGAACACCAAAATGACAAATATTGAGAAACAGCTCTCTGAGATACTCAGGATATTAACTTCCAGAAGATCCTCTCAGTCTCCTCAGGAGCTGTTTGAGATATCGAGACCCCAGTCCCCAGAATCAGAAAGAGACATTTTTGGAGCAAGCTGAGTGGTTTGTTTAAAAAAGAGAAAGAAAGAAAGTCAAAGATAAAACCCCGCCTCCCTGCCCTCAACACCCCTCCCACCACACACACCTACATGACCAACAACTTCCAAAGTAGGCTTTTCCTGACAGAAAATCGGAGCGGGACCAGTTGCTTAGGCACACACTCTCTCGCTCGCTCTCTCTGGGAGCAGATGTGGGAAGAGGCCCATGCCACCATCCTGCAAGATGGCAGCCGCTCTCGAACTGTCTGCACAATTTTGGAAGAGGGGGCATGCTGTCTAAAGGGTATTTTCCTTCATTTTTAATTTTTTACTGCCATGATCTTTGTAAAAGAGGACAACCACTAGAAAAGAGGAGCAGCTACTTGGAGACTAGCGGGAGCGCCCTGGAGAACCCCCTCATGTAGATACCAGGCTGGGCTCCTGCGCCAAGAACCCCAAAGACTGAGGTGGGCACAGGGACTTCCCAGCATTCCCTGTCCTTGTACAGCCCATGTCTGTCGTCATCTTCTATTTTCCTATGGTAGTCATTTGTAACCAGCCCAGGACAAGGGGAGCTTGAGGGATAAGGAGGGAAGAGCCTTGCAACTTTCTGTCCCTAATGGTTAAGACCAGAAAGCCGTGAGGTGCTTTGGGTACCTCCCATGGGCACTGAGAGCCGGGAATCCTTGGGTCTCCTTTTCCAAGTAGAAGAGCTGGAAAGGGGCTTTCAGGAAGCAGAGACTTTCTGGGCTGTGCTCTGCAGCCTATCGTGGGAGAGACCACAGGGAGGGTTCCAGAAGCCTCTCATGCACCTCTGGCCCTGCTCCATGCCGCTGTCCTCATCGCATGGGCCCCTTCGCTTCTTTTCCTTCTCAGCCTCTCCCCCAGTGTTCCTGTGGCCTTCCTCAGGGTGTGCAGCATCGGCAGGAAGGGCAATGAGCCCAGACTTGCTTTGTTAGCAAAGCAGACACACACACACACACACACACACACACACACACAACCTCAGAAAAATGATTGTTGCAAGTCCTATGTTCTGATTCTCACTGGGATTGAGGGTCCTTCAGAAGTTTGTATTTTGTCCACTGCATGGGGTCATTAGAGGACCCTTGGGATCCATGCTTGGCCTTATTTTGAAATTAACTTCTTTTTCTCTAGCTACAGTCAGCAGGACTTCAGGAGAAATGGAGAAGACTGCAGGCCAAGGCTGTACTTGCTTCAGGTGCAGGAGAAAGAGGAGGAGGCAGCAGGTTCTCCGGATGGCTTTGTAGGGTGAGGGAGAGAGGAGGCCCAGGGAAAGTCTGAGCTCAGGGCGACAGTCACAGAGCCACCTGTGGGCCACCCAGATCCTTATGCCAGTGCTCGGGGACACTCTGTTGCCTCCTAGGCACCTGTGGTCAAATTATTCATGTGTTTGGGCTCCTTCCAAGGGCATCTGAGAAGGGAAAGAGGTCTCTCCTAGGCCCAGGGGAACTAGCTCAGGTGTATGCCCTGCAGAGAGGGTCAGGACCCTAACACTTGACAAGCAAGTTTGGAAGTTCAGCTCTAAGAACTAGCTTGGAGAGAGAGGGGACCTGGACTCTGGGTGACAGCAGGGACTCATCCAGGGCTCTGGCTTTCTGCATGGGTCACACTACAGCACCTCACCCCTGCACCTGGCATGACATTGCTGCACGGATCCTGAACCCGGGCTCATCCCCTCAGTACTAGAGGGGACGTGCCAGGGAAGGACTTGCCCTACCAAAGATACTCAGCATTTCTGAAGATCTCCTGTCAGCACCCACATACCCACATGTCCCTTTGGTCCTGTTCAGTGGCCATGACAGGTCCCAGGACTCGGCCTTCAGCAGTCTGTGCAGAATGGGGTTGTCCCTTCCTGGCACCCAGCACTGGCACAGATGGCCCTGGGGAATAGAGATCCAGGAAGTGAAGGTTCCTTCTCCCGGGGTCCCATATAACTTATTCACCCACTCGTGGGCTTACTGGGGTGGTTCCTGGCTTCCCAAGCCTGCAGCATTATTCGATCTAGCCTCAGATGGCAGCGTAGAATGAGGGGAAGTATATTTTCCCAAGGCCAAGTCATGACTGTTTGTGACTCTGGATAAAGCAGTGGGAATTTCAGTCTCCTTGAGAAGCTGCCAACTAGTCCAGAGGCTCTAAAAGATCTGGAATCCCATCTGCTCCAGAATATTCTGGTTTGGTATTCCTTAAATGTGCTCATTAGCCTGCTTCTGAAGTTTAGTGCCCACTACTTTCAAGTCAGGGGTCAGGGCCCTAATAACTCCATTGCCCAGCTTCGGAAGCACCTGCCCAGCTCTCTGCGAGTTTGATGACAGGCTCCTGTACAGCGCCCTGCAGGCCAACCTAGTGGGGCCCTTCCCCACTGGCTCTGCTGAAGGGCACAGTTGTTAGTAAGAAATGACTCCGCACTGGGGTCTGAGGGGCAAAGACACTGATGGGCCAGACTTGAAAGTCCACACTTGTCTTGGGGGAAAAATAAAGCTTCATGAATGTACCCATGGATTGACTCCTAGGATTTGGATAGGGCTCATGACCAGAAGCCTGGATCCTGTGGATGGAATGTGCTCATCTCGGGGTCACAGGGCCCGCACATGAGCCTGTGGTGACAGATCACCGCAGTGTGGCTGTACGTGCTTTTAGTCTTTTCTGCTTAAAGATTATAGGGACTTGTGCTTTGTTTCCTCTGGAAAAAAAATTTTTTTTAAATGAGCCAAACCTTCTCTCCTTTCATCTTTGCAACATGCATGTGGCCGTGGGCTGCTTTGTGCTAACTACCTACTCTTGCCTGGATGCAGCTCTGGCTTCCTGAGCAAGGGCCACAAGCTCCAAATACTGACTGAACCTTCTGGTGGCTGAAGAGAGGTTAGGGAAACAGGGTCACTAGGTGTTGGACCAAACATTTAGACTTTAGAAGTTCAGCTGAGACATATTTACCTGAGTAATTTGTTCCTTTCTGAGGGAAGGGGACATAATGTATTATACCATTCCATTACCCAGTACTTGCTGGTTACTTGATCTCATACTTAAACTCCTTACCTTGAATGTGATTTGCAGGGAGGCTTCGCTTTCCAGAGTGTCCCTGCTTTGGAGCCAGAGGTCCTGCCCCAGCACTCGGCTGCTTGTTGACCATGCTCTCCTCTCCCCCACTGAGGGAGGTGTGGGGTTGAGAGTTGAGTCTGTGAAAGAAGATGGCCAACCAGATGGTGCACTTGTTCTTGGTGGAGGATGCAGACTCCAGCTTTGAGGGCTGCTGGCCCTTATACCTGCAAGGATACCTCCACCAAGTAGGATAAGGTTCCCCCAGGAAGGAAAGGGAGGCACCCCTCTGGCTGAGAAGCCCTGGTTTCGTGCACAACTTTGATATCTGTACCTTCAGCCACCTTATTCTCTCATGCTCAGACCTGGCTCGTTCCTAAGACCATTTTTTAATTCTCAACCCCAGACTACATCTGTTTGCTGAGTTTGTAGCCAGTAGCAGGCAACCAATGGCTTAAAACATCTCTGATGCTACAATAACATGGGCCCAAGTGTTTCAAAGTGGTTCCGATTCCTTGTTATCCAATTCCTGGGCCTATTTTACCCTCAACCTTCTAGATCCTGTGTGCTGTTGCTGGCCAAATATCAGGCCCTTTTCTGGAACCTTCTTTCAGAAGTGTGGAGCCAGCATGGCACAGAGTCAAAAATGCCTTGCACCACCGCAGCCCATCCCTCAAGCTTCCCCTCCTGAATCCTCTGGTGGAAGGTCAAAGTAAGAAGCCTACTGTTAGAATTTTTGTCCAAGCCTTTGTGGGAACTAAAAGAATGCCTTAAGGGGGTCCCAGGTGTAGGGAGAGCCTCCTCTCCCCTTGTTGCCTCGACCACCATATGGCACATACACTCTAGAAAATTTTAGGAGCCTTGGTGGAGATAAAAGTTTCTGATGTGCATTCAATTAATACATTGTACGTTTTGCAATAAAGATGTTTAGCCTTAAGACCCTTGAATTGAACTCCAGCTGGGATGGAGCTACCAATACTCCCCCCCCCCTCCTCATTCGTGTTGCTTAAAGAGAAACCCCCTAAGGGCACTCTCCGACCCCAGGGTAGCCTCTCCTCTGTCACGAACTTGTACCGCCTTCTCGCTCGCTTCAAGACCAATACTTCCACCAGCTCTTGTGCCCTCCAGCTGGGGGGACTTCACTGTCCCCTCAGCACCATCCACAGCCACCAGAGAAAGCATTTTCTCACACAAGGCATTCGTGTTTTGAAGTTTTGAATCCCACTCTCCCCGCCACCACCATACATGATTCAAAAGAATCAATGTGAATTTGCAGCTTAAATTAGTTTCAAATGAAACGTCTTTCTCATGCGAGCAAATCAGACTCATTCTGGAACCTCTAGAACTGGACTTGAGTGCCCCACAGGCGCCAGACCCAGTGGGTGCCCTCCCCGCCCCAATGAATGTATTCTCTTAATATTCAGACGTTGTCTTTCTGCATCGGTGAGAGGCTGTCCACAGCTGATGGTTCGCCAACCCCGTAAAGACACTTCTACTCCTGAGCAGCCCGTCAGTCTGGGGCTTCTCCTTATATTGATATCTTTCCATTGAGTCCCGCCAAATCCTCCATTGGGTTTTTCTTTTTCCTTTCCACTCCTTCCAAAGTGGCATCTGCCACTTTGTCCAAATGAGCATGAATAGACGGAAGTGCAAATGAGCTGATAGTATTTTTATGGTCAGCTGACCATGCTGCCAGAAACTCCACTGTATGTGTGCACTTGGGAATGGTAAAAGGAATATGCGGGCCCCTCCATTGATGATATGCCCTTCTCAACATTTTTAAACAAGCACAAATGATATTTGTAAAAAAAAAAAAAAAAAAAGTTTAATTTTATTTATTATGGTAATAAACTATTTTATACAGGATACTTGCTTTTTGCCTTTTCTTACATAATTTTAAGGCATTGAATTGGATGTTCTGACCTAAGATGACAGAACAAGGATGGTACTTTCTATTCCAAGAGTTTGGGAGGCCCTAATTTGGAGAGTACCTGTAAGTCTGGTTTTGGGGGCCTTAGGATTCTAGAGACCCCAAGACTGTGTGTCTAAGGACAGCATAGCAAGAGAATGTTTGTGACAGTGGTTTGCCACATGATCCAGAAATAAGGCTGTATCTGTTCTTTGGACGTCCCAAGATGCCTTCCAATGGTGCCATCCCTGGAAAACTGTGGTACAACACAGTGATTTCACACATATCTGAACATGACCTCCTAATTAGAAGTTTACATTTTAAACAATTTGGGTTGAAATCTGTTTAAAATCTATTAATGCTTCCCTGCCTTTTAAAACAGTGTAAAAAACAGAACTGCGTCTTTTTGGAGTGGTTCCATATCAACCATATGAGTTCTGATCCGTGCTTTAATTCATGGATGGTCTCAGAAGCTACTAAGGTAGAGGACTGCTTGACGCTAAATGAACTAGTCCTAAGTCCCAGCACTCTCAGTTTGGCTGTGGTTTTAATACTTGCTTGAATAATTGCTTCTTGCTGGTAAGATTCTCCACAGGACTGTCAACCTTTCTTTTTTAATACCAGGGGACTGCATTTCAAAAAGCACACCTTGCTTTTTGTAGACAGAACATAACTCAGGATGAGGAATTTGTGATCTGCAAGCCATATTTGGGCCTCTGCTTGATCCCATAGGGCCGTAGTATGAGTACAGCATTTTTAATGATGTCCTCTACAACCCATTCTTTCATTACGTTGCAGAAAAGCATAATAAAAATAAAGGAAAGGTGATAGTATTTAGAAGTCCAAGTGACTGATACTCATTCAAAAGTCTCACCTAAAAAAAAAAATTTCACCTAATAAAGCACTGAACATTAGGTTCTTTATATATCCTCAATGGTGAAAAAAAATCCCTCTTTGTGAATATGATTTTTGTAATTAGTCAAAAGGACTAGTAATACAGTGCTAAGAAATAGATACTACATTCTGGGTGCCAAAGGGGTGTCAACTATTAGGGGGATTTTGTTGTTTTGTTTTAAAATAAAACAGTTTCCCTGAAGAAGGGCTTTGGGTTTCTCAATGCCCACTGAGGAAGGCCAGCACCCTCAAGATAACCTGGCTTCTCAGTGGTTGGGCCTCTTGTGTGGAGATATTCTGGGACATTTGTTAGAAAACTCATTATATTATGGTTAATTTCTTATTATATATAATTATATTATTATGCATTATATACTTGGACATCTTCTTGCACGGTCCCCAAAATAAGTCAAAATGACCAAGAGGTGGCTGTCCTTCAGATGTCCTGCTTGCCTCCCTGGGGATCATCTTGGTGATCGTATTTGCAGCTCGGCTTGTCCACAGGGCTCGGTTGAGGTCAGAGGATCCCGGGGCTAGAAGCGACCTTGGTACCTTGCCTAGTTGTTTTCCAGCCCCATGCCTGAAGCTGCCCGGGGCTGATGGCTTTTGCAAAGTGAATATCAGAGCTGCTCTGTCCTGCCAGGACCTTCAGGAGTCTTTCATTTAGAGCAAATCCAAGACTTTACTTCACATGCATAAAGAGAGATCTATTACCGCTTTCATATTACAGTTGGAGAACAGCAAGAGGTCAAAGAAAGAAAACAATGGTCCTAAATAATCCGCATGTTGGTTAATCAGACCTCAAATATGTAGCTCATCGTGAACTAATTCCCAAGAACTCCAAGTCATGTAATAGCTTAAAAGAAATTCAGGATTATTAGCTCCAAATATATTCACCAATTCTTCCAATATAAGTTGAGTGAATAAATTTGTTTTTACATAAATGGTGTCTCTGAAGAGTTCAAAATACTTTGCATTATTTACTTATGTACATACATCAGACACTTGCCTATAATCCTCTTCACGCCCCTGTGTGTGCTTAGCCAGGCTCCCTGTGGCTGGCCACGGTTCCAGAATGAGTCAGTCCATGATCCTGTACTATAGTCCCTGGAGTGTTCTCTCTCCCCAGAACCATACCCTACTTAAAACTTCCCAGTACCTTGGGATCGCCTGCGTGGGCCTCTCTGTCCTTTACTCACCCAACTGCTAAGGCCACTGCTGTCAGCCTGCCTGCCCCTCTGGGTCTGTTCCAAGCAGCAGTCAAGCCGGGGTACACCCACTGCACGCCTGCCTGCTCCATCCACGTCTGCTCTCCCAGGCAGAATGGGTAGGAAGAAAGCATGTCAGCAAGATGGCTGGTCCTGCATTCTAGGAGTTTGAATCTCACTGAGTTAAAAGCCACAGCCAGGACACAAGGATCACGCCAGATGGCAAATATAAGATATGTGGCCAACCCAGGTCCAAGGGAACATTTCATTCAATAACAATTTTATCCATGGGTTTGAGATGTACTAAGTCTCCCATAATGAGGTACATAGACTATGGATCAAACTTCCCAGCTTCTTCACATACCACTTGCCCTCTCAGAAAAAAAAAAAAAAAAAAAAAAAATCCAAGTCAAACAGATCTCTTCAGCCTCTTCTACCACTTACGGCTATTAGTGACCTGTCACCCACTTTCCAGAGGGGTGAATAGTTAAATAAGAGTCACAGGTATTTATTTACATTTTAAGCATTTTCTTTAAAAAATACTCAAAATGATTCTGTAAAAATGTGAATTATCAGTATGACAGAAAAGGCTCCATTTTATTTGTAACAAAATAAAACAGTTTAAACCAGAGTGTAATCCACTGAGTGGGAAGATGACTGCTGGGGCTTACTCATGAAGAGAGGAAAAAGGACCGTAGAAAACCATCCTTACCCTTTGTCACTTGCCTGGTAGCACCCGTCTGTGGGTGCACTAGCTCATGGTTCCTTAATTATTCTTCTTTGTTGGGAAATGAAGATTAACTGTCCGGTAGAGGAACTGCCATGTTTATACTCTGCAAATCTAGGGAACCAAGCATCCAAATGTCGATCACTGTGACAGTGTTCCAATAACAGATCTCCTTAGGTACTGGCCTCTTGGAACACGATAGGACATGCTGTATCTTCCTTGACTGGACAATGAGAAACTTAACTGCGGCTTTGTCTCCTCCCTGCCAGGGTGAAGCTCAGACCCCAGTGCTGGTTCTAGAGACCACACTGCAGGACATGGGAAAGAAATCACTTAAATGTTAGCAAAATATTTCAGAAATATCTATTGCATTTAATTCTTGGTAAAGTAGAAAGAACCTGAAGGGCCCTGGGACCGGGTTCTAGACCACAAGTTTACCATGTGCAGCAGGCAAGACAATACTGCTCTGGGCCCCTGCTTACTCAACAGGAAAGTAATGGGGCTGGGGGAGCTTTGGTCCCCAAAGTTAGAAGCCTCACTGGTTGTCAATTTTCTATGAGAGCTCAAGCTTCCAGTTTTGGAGGGAGATAACTCCAACAAAAGATGAGCAGATGACGCACTGGTTCCTTGGAGGTTATCTTGGCGTATGAGGTCAGGGTGAAGCACCAGTTGCCTTGGAGGCCAGCAGGAAGGGCTGGCACCGGCTGGGCGGCATTAGTCCACTGAGTATGTCTGGGCCCAGGCAATGCCCACATGGGAGTAGCAGTAGAGGAATCCCAGGACAGAGAGGGTCACATATGGCCATCCTGCAGCGGGAAGACAGAGATAGAAGAGCAGTTAGAAACACCTGGGGCAGGACCTTCCACAAGTGCAAACTCTCCCCCTTTGGAGAAGGCAACCCAAGAAACAACATGGGCCTTAGCTGATGCATCAAGACACACACCTCCTGGAAGGTGTGCTCGACATGGAACACCAACAACTTGAACCCTACATTCCTACTGGGCCAGCATAAAACGAGGGGTATGCTATCTCAAATGGAAATTAGGTTTAGAAATAGGACTGGCTTTTTGCCATCTGCAATGACAGGGATGGAACTAGAGGGTATTATGCTGAGTGAAATAAGTCAACCAGAGAAAGATAATTATCATATGATCTCTCTGATATGAGGAATTTGAGAAGCAGGATGGGGGTTCATGGGGGGTAGGGAGGGAAAAAATGAAACAAGATGGGATCAGGAGGGAGACAAGCCGTAAGAGACTCTTAATCTCACAAAACAAACTGAGGGTTGCTGGGGGTGGGGGGAGGGGTAGGGTGGCTGGGTGAGGGACATTGGGGAGGGTGTATGCTATGGTGAGTGCTATGAAGTGTGTAAGCCTGACGATTCACAGACCTGTACCCCTGGGGCAAATACTACATTATATATTAATTTAAAAAACTTAAAAATAGGACTGGCTTTTAAAGAACATATATTTAGAAAACTAAGGTGGTTAATAATAAAAAAGAAAAAAAGTCCGTAAGACCCACAGTAAATCTCAAAATATAGATTGGCCGTTATATGGAATTGAGTGCCATCTGTAAGAACACAGAAGGGAGAGCCTAAATTAAACATTTGCTTTCAAAACTCAAAGCTTTTAGTGGTTCCTTCTATAAGTACTCGTCTTAGAATATCTGATGTTCTTTTCTTTCTTTTTCTCCTCCTCCTCTCCCTTCTCCTCCTCCTCCTCTTCAATTAACAGCCCTCTCTTGCTGGTCACTTAATGACTTCCATGTCCTCTACATGTTTCACTTACTCAAACATAGGACTTTAGGAGCTCTGGAGATGCAGAGATGCTGTGGAAGGTACCAGATGCCGAAATAGGTGATCCCATTCCAGCTTGGCAAAGATACACACTACTGGGATCTATGAGCCATGTAACATGTGCTAGATAATGATGTAGACAGAGCACATTTAAACTGGGCCATGTGGGGTGAGCAAGAGTTTGTCAGATGGAAAGGGTCAGAAATAACCAACCAGAGAGACCACCTCAAGTGTGAACATCACAGGCCACCCCAGGAACCGGGATCACAGGACTGTGGCTACTGCACAGGAAGAGGCAGGCAGGGCAGGGCTAGAAGTAGGGAGGAGGCAGTGGGGAGCCACTGAGGGTACTATACTTCTATAGGCTCCCTTCTTGCTATATCAACAAGCAGCTGTGATTATTATTACTAGAAGTTCTATGAATATGGCGTAATGGTTAAGTGTGCCGGCTCCGAGGTGAAACTGGACACCAGTTCAAACCCTGGCTCTGTCACTTGCCAGCTCCGTGACTAGGAACAATTTGATAAACCTCAAATGTAAAACTAGGGGAGGGACAGAGCACCTCTACAGGATGCCATGGACTCACTGTGTCCCCCTACATTCATGGGTTGATGCCGTAACCCTGACTGCATATTTCGAGGTGGGGCCTTCAGGAGGTACATGGGTTGAGATCAGATCACGAGGGAGGAGCCATCATGATGGGATTAGTGCCCCCACAAGAATGGACGCCAAGAGCTTGCCTCCTCTCTCTCTGCCATATGACACAGTGAGAAGGTGGCCATCTAGAAGCCAGAAAGAGGGTCCTCACCAGGAACCAGATCAGCTGGCATCTTGATCTTAGACTTTTCCAGTCTCTGGAACTGTGAGAAGTAAATGCCTGTTGTTCAAGCCTCCCAGTCCACATACTTTCTTACGACGGCCCGAGGTGATGAAGACATAAGGAGGGAATGTGACATGATGTAAAGGCCTGCACGGTGCCTGGGCTCTGATGGGCACTAAGGAAAGGTAGTCATAATAGACATAAAAGACATAGAAGTCTTTCTCCACCAAGATGAGAGTGATAACAGGAAGTCCCGCCCTGGTCTTCCTCTGAACTCTTGTTTTCAACTCTCTCCTGAGATTAGCTTGGCACCAGAACTCTAGGCCCTGAAGGCAGGAGAAGTGAGGGGAGCCGAGGACCCCCAAGAGCCTGGCTCTAGGCCCAGCCCTACAGTCCCACCTCCTGTCTGCTCGTCAGCCAGTGGGTTAGCTTCCTGTGGCTACTGGAGCAAATGACCACAAACTTAGTGGCTTCCAACAACAGAAATGCACTCTCTCATACTTCTAGATGCTGCAAGTCTGAAATCAATGTGTTGGCAGGTTGTCCTCTCTCTAAAGGCTCTTAGGGAGACTCCTCCCTTGCCTCTTCCAGCTTTGGATGACCCCAGATACTCCTTGACTTATGGCAACATACTTACAAGCTCTACCTGTCTTCATGTGATACTTTTCTTAAGAGAGTACCTCTTCCCTGGGTATCTCTGTGTCCTCTCCTCTTAGAAGGACACCAGTCATTGGGTTCAGGGCCTCCTCTAAATCCACCATGATTTCTTCTCAAGACACTTAGCTAATGACATCAGCAAAACCCCTATTTCCAAATGAAGTCCAATTCTGCTGTTGCACACAGACATGAATTTGGGGGGAGGGCGGGCACTAATCGGCCCAGGACAGCCAGGTACTTTTTCAAGCTTCAAAATGGACACATCCTGCCTGGAGCCCTCAGACACAGATACCAGGGGACCTGTTGACATCTGCTCCTCAGTGGACTCAGGAAGCAGAAATTAGAGAGGGGGCTTCAGGCATGGGGAGCTGACCCAGACTTCAGCTGTGTTTAGGATGATGTGTTGGCAGGTGCTTGGTAAACACAGAACCCAGAAGCGGGCTGTGGAGGTGGGAGAATGGAGAGCTTATATTTACACAAAGCTGGGCCTGGGTCATTGGACAGCTGTGCTCGGCCCTGCAGCCATCCAGGGACATCCCTGTGAAAGTTTCCGGCCAGCACACAGAACTGTAAGGAGAAATACCCCCAGCACCGCCCAGAAATGTGGCATAAGCATGTTCAGTCGGGAGCCCAGTTAGACCCTGAAAATTCCCTCTACCATTAACTGTCTGCCATGCACAGAGGCAGATAGACAACAGGTAGCACACCTGTAATCCTGACGCTGCTATGAGACCCTAGCCAGGCCTCAGTTTCTCCACCAACACAATGGGAGATCAAAAACAAACAGATGTGCATGAAATTGGATCACAGACTCAGTAGTACTTTTAAAGAGTTTCAGAAATGCAAATAATTCCTACACCTGAGAAGTCAATGTATATAGTCTATGTGTGAAGCTGTTATGTAAACAGCTCTCCTTTCCTGACCTCAGGAGTAAGCTCTGTGATGACAAGAAGACGGATTCCACAAGTCACCCTTCTGCAGTATTCACTCAGTATTTCATGAGCATTTGCTGTGTGCCTGGCCTGTCTGAGACATCAGACATCAGTATCACCCTCTGTGGGCTGCCTGCTCTGGGCACTGGGACTTTGTAGAAGCTGCTAACTAAGCACTGATGTACTCCAAGTGTCGGGGGTGCGTGGGGCAGAGACTCCTCTTTATCAGGGCTCAGATCAGTGCAGAAAAAGAGACAGGGATGGGCTGTCATTCTGGCCACATTTGAGGGTTGCTATGATGCCGTCATCCAGGCTTGTCAGCCGTGCACAAAAAAGAGGGCATCAAAAAGGGTTCTGTCCCAACAAATGAACCCCGACCTCATCCTGTAGCCCTCACTCTCCCCGGCCTTTCCCCATTCTGTGTTCTCCTTCCAAGCTCGCCCTTCTCACCAGGGTTTCTAATCCACACTGTCCAGTCAACTCCCAGATCCTGGCATTCCCAACCCCATGCATGCGCACACACACATTCACATACATGCACACATACGTGCACATGCATGCACGCACACGCACACACACACACCATTGATGTGGCTTATAGCCTGGTGGGCAGTATGGTATTGGTCAAAAGAAAAGGTCTTTCTTAAGAGAGTACCTTAAGGCCAAGCCACCCCTGCACACTTGGTATATTCACAGCTAGGCCCCCAGATTCAGTGATTCGTCCTGGTGGGCTTTTGATACCTAGACCTATTAAGATCTAAACAGTTGAACACTTTTAACAGCTGACAACTAGGCAGCACTGAAGACAAAGAGGATGCTAGCAAGTTAGGCAATGGTTGCAAAAGACTGGGTAATGGAGCTAATAGGACAGACTACCTGACAGGTATAGCTAAATGCATACAAGTAGGATGCATAGCACCACAGATTCATTTAAGAAGATCCATGTATGTGGTGTAATAGAGGGAGTTAATAGGATGTAGGTGGTTATATCATGCTATTGTTAAGAGGCCACTGGTGTATTGTAGAATAACTACAGCTAATGAGAACAGGTAGGACACAGAGGGAAATGTCTATAGCTAAGAAAGCAAGTGGTGTGATTTTACTTGAGGTTATTATGGCTGAGTGATTTTCTGAGCAATTACATCAATCTGAAAAGACTGGAAGGCTGAGGCTCAAGAGAGTGAAGGAAAAGACCATTATCATGCAGGGGGATATGTAAAATTGGTTTTCTGGAAAGTGATGGGATAATCAGAACAAGCAGCAAGTCTAATGAAAATCTTTATTTAAAAGGTAACATTGTAAAATGATTGCAGCCACTGTGGAAAACAGCATGGAGGTTCCTCAAAAAATTAACCACCTAAAACAACAGAATACTCATTGCTCTCAAACACACATGGAATTTTCTCTGGAAGAGACCACATACTGGGTCACAAATCAGGGCTCAACCAATTATTCCCTGCATATTCTCAGACCACAATGCTTTGAAACTGGAACTCAATCACAAGAAAAAGTGTATAAAGAATTCAAGTACTTGGAAGCCAAAGACCATCTTGCTCAAGAAGGTTTGGATCAACTTGAAATCAAAGAAGAACTTAAACAATTCATGGAAACCAATAAGAATGAAGACACATCGGTCTAAAACCTATGGGATATGGCAAAGGTGGTCCTATGGGGGAAACACATAGCCATCCAAGCCTCACTCAAAAAACTGAAAAATCCTGAATACACAAACTCTTTTTACACCTAAAAGAACTGGAGAACCAGCAACAAATTAAGCCAACCCCATGCACAAGAATGGAAATAAGATTAGAGCAGAGATCATGAGTTAGAAACTAGAGATATAGTAGAACACATCAACGAAACCAGAAACTGGTTCTTTGAAAGAATTAATAAGACCAATAAACCACTGGCCAAACTAATCCAAAAGAAAAGAGAAAGGACCCAAATTAATAAAATTATGAATGAAAGGGGTGAGATCACGATTAACACCAAGGAAATAGAAACAACCATCAGAAATTATTATCGACAGCTATATGCCAATAAGGTAAGCAACCTAGAAGAAATGGATGCATTCCTGGAAACCTACAAACTACCAAGACTGAAACACAAAGAAATGGACAACCTGAATAGACCAATATCTAGTAATGAGATTGAAACAGTGATTTAAAAACTCCCCAAAAAACAAGAGCCCAGGACCTGATGGATTCCCTGGGGAATTCTACCAAACATTCAAAAAAGAGATAATACCTATTCTCCTGAAGCGGTTTCAAAAATAGAAACAGAGGGAAAACTTCCAGACTCTTCCTATGAAGTCAGCATTACCTTGATCCCCAAACCAGGCAAAGACCCCATCAAAAAGGAGAATTTCAGACCAATATCCCTGATGAATATGGATGCCAAGATTCTCAACAAGATCCTAGCTAACAAGATCCAACAGTACCTTGAAAAGATTACCCACCATGACCAGGTGGGATTTATTCCTGGGGCGCAAAGGTGGCTCAACATTTGCAAATCAGCCAATGTGACAGAACAAATCAATAAGAGAAGAGAGAAGAAACACATGGTCCTCTCAATTGATGCAGAAAAAAACATCTGACAAAATACAGCATCCTTTCCTGATTAAAACTCTTTGAAGCATAGGGATAGAGGGAACATTCCTTAAATTCATAAAATCCATCTTTGAAAAACCCACAGCAAATATCATTCTCAATGGGGAAAAACTGAGAGCCTTCCCATTGATATCAGGAACACAACGAGGATGCCCGTTCTCACCACTGTTGTTCAACATAGTACCTAGAAGTCCTAGCAACAGCAGTCAGACAGCAAAAAGAAATAAAAGGTATTCAAATTGGCAAAGAAGACATTAAACTCTCTTTCTTCGCAGATGACATGACACTTTATGTGGAAAACGCAAAAGACTCCACCCCCAAATTACTAGAACTCATACAGCAATTCGGTATTGTGGGAGGATACAAAATCGATGCACAGAAATCAGTTGCTTTCTTATACACTAACAATGAAACTGTAGAAAGGGCAATTAGAGAATCAATTCCATTTACAATAGCACCAAAAACCCTAAGATACCTTGGAAAAAACCTGACCAAAGAGGTAAAAGATCTATACTCAAGGAACTACAGAACACTCATGAAAGAAACTGAAGAAGACACAAAAAGGTGGAAAAACATCCATGCTGGGACGCCTGGGTGGCTCAGTTGGTTGGACGACTGCCTTCGGCTCAGGTCATGATCCCGGAGTCCTGGGATCGAGTCCCACATCGGGCTCCCAGCTCCATGGGGAGTCTGCTTCTCCCTCTGACCTTCTCCTCCCTCATGCTCTCTCTCACTGTCTCGCTCTCAATAAATAAAAATCTTAAAAACAAACAAACAAATAAACAAAAACATCCATGCTCATGGATCAGAAGAATAAACATTGTTAAAATGTCTAACCTGCCCAGAGCAATCTATACATTCAGTGCCATCCCAATCAAAATACCAGTAGCATTTTTCAAAGTGCTGGAACAAACAAACCTAAAATTTGCATGGAACCAGAAAAGATGCCGAATCACTAAGGAAATGTTGAAGATGAAAAAGTTGCGTGCATCATGTTGCCTGATTTCAAGCTTTATTACAAAGCTGTGATCACCAAGACAGCATGGTACTGACACAAAAACAGACACATAGACCATGGTACAGAGTAGAGAGCCCAGATATGGACCCTCAACTGTATGGTCAAATAATCTTTGACAAAGCAGGAAAAAATATCCAGTGGAAAAAAGACAGTCTCTTCAATAAATGGTGCTAGGAAAATTGGACAGGTATGTATAGAATGAAACTCGACCATTCTCTTACACCATATACAAAGATCAACTCAAAATCGATGGGAGACCTCAATGTGAGACAGGAATCCATCCAAATCCTAGAGGAGAACATAGGCAGTATCCACTTTGACATCAGCCACAGCAACTTCTTCCAAGACATGTCTCCAAAAACAAAGGAAACAAAAGCAAAAACGAACTTTTGGGACTTCATCAAGACCAGAAGCTTCTGCACAGCAAAGGAAACAGTCAACAAAACAAAGAGGCAACCCACAGAATAGAGGAAGATGCTAGCAAATGACACTACAGACAAAGAGCTGATATCCAAGGTCTATAAAAAAAAACTTCTCAAACTCAACACCCAAAAAACAGATAATCATGTCAAGAAATGGGCAGAAGACATGGACAGACCCTTCTCCAATGAAGACATACCAATGACTAGCAGACACATGAAAAAATGTTCATCATCATGGGCCATTAGGAAAATTCAAATCAAGACCACATTGAGATACCATCTTACACCAGTCAGAATGGCAAAGATTAACAAGGCAGGAAACAACAAATGTTGGAGAGGATGTGGAGAGAGGGGACCCCTCTTACACTGTTGGTGGGAATGCACATTGGTGTAGCCACTTTGGAAAACAGTGTGGAGATTCTTCAAAAAATTAAAAATAGAGCCACCCTATGACCCTGCAATTGCACTACTGGGTATTTACCCCAAAGATACAGATGTAGTGAAATGAAGGGAGGAGAATGAATGTAGTGAAATGAAGGGCCATATGTACCCCAATGTTCATAGCAGCAATGTTCACAATAGCCAAACTGTGGAAAGAGCTGAGATGCCCTTCAGCAGATAAATGGATAAAGAGATGTGGTCCATATATACAATGGAATATTATTACTCAGCCATCAGAAAGGAGGAATACACAACTTTTGCATCAACATGAATAGGACTGGAGATTATGCTGACTGAAATAAGTCAAGCATAGAAAGATAATTATCATGTGGTTTCAGTTACTTGTGAAACATAAGAAATAACATGGAAGACAGGAGAAGGAAAGAAAACATAAATTGGGGCAAATTGGAGGAAGAGACAAACCATGAGAAACTGTGGACTCTGAGAAATGAACTGAAGGTTTGGCGGGGGGTGATGGGTAAGCCTGGTGGTGGGTACTGTGGAGGGCACATATTGCATGGAGCACTGGGTGTTGTACATAAATAATGATTCTTGGAACACTGCATCAAAAACTAATGATGTGGGGCACCTGAGTGGCTCAGTGGGTTAAGGCCTCTGCCTTCAGCTCAGGTCATTATCTCAGGGTCCTGGGATTGAGCCCCGCATCGGGCTCTCTGCTCAGCAGGAGCCTGCTTCCTCCTCTCTCTCTCTGCCTCTCTGCCTACTTGTGATCTCTGTCAAATAAATAAATAAAATCTTAAAAAAAAACTAATGATGTATTTTATAGTGACTAACATAACACAATAAAAAAATAAAAATTAAAAATTAAAAAATTAAACATAGAATTATCACATATATACCCAAAAGAATTGAAAGAACTAGAAGAGATTCTTGTGTACCCATATTCACAGCAGTATTATATACAATAACCAAAAGGTTATTGACCATGTGTCACTCACAGATGAATGGATAAACAAAATGTGGTCTATACATACAATGGAATATTATTCAGCCTTGAAAAGGAGGGAAATCCTGATACAAGCTACAGCTTGGATGAACCTTGAAGACATTATGCTAAATGAAATAAGCCAGACACAAAAGGACAAATATTATATATGAGGTCCCAAAGTAGTCAAATTCGTAGAGACAGAAAGTGAATGGCAGTTACTGGGGGCTGGGTGGAATTATCGTTTAATGGTATAGGTGTTTCAGTTCTGCAAGATTAAAACCATTCTGGGGAGATGGATGGTGGTGATGGTTGCACAGCAGTGTGAACATGCTTAACACCACTGACCTGTACACTTAAAAATGGTTAAAATGGTAAGTTTTATGTTATATATAATTTACCACAAAAAAATTCTATGCTGAGTCAAAGAAGACATCAATAAAATAATATATACCATATTATTCCATTTATATAAAATGAAGTTAATTTATAGTAACAAAAAGCTTGTAGTGGTTGCCAGGGCTGGAGCAGAGGGAGGGACAAATTACAATGGGGACACCAGGAGTCTTTGGGGATGATGAAAATGTTTTGCATTTTGATTATGGGAATATTTTCAAGGGTATATACAAGTGGAGAATACCTTAAATATGTATATTTTACTGTACATAAATTATTTCTCAATAAAGTTATAAAAAATTAAAAATTGAAAAAATGAAAAAAACAATTTTCAATTTCACAGACTTGCAGTATTCCACTACGATGTCCTAGTGTTATATATGCCCTAAGGTATTCAAACAAAAGATGCACATGCAAGAAGATACAATTCACTTTTTAAATGATGATGGGTTCTCAATCCTTCCTCTCCCTAGGGGCCGAGCATTTGCCATGTGTAGGGCTGAACAGTGGGCTCCCCGCTAATGCTCTCTTCCACTGGGACCTCTGAGTAGGAGAACAATGCTAAGAGCTCTTTCTTAACTGTGCAGACACACTCAGCAGCTGAATCAGCACAAATCCCTATCCTAGGGAAGAAATCAATCTTTCCTAATGGGAGAGAAGTTAATTGAGTTGCTGAATTGTGTGTGAGCTATCAATTACCCCATCAAAGGCTCACTCAGCTGTCAGTCTAGGCAACCAACACTCTTGAGCTTGTGGTCGCCATCTTGGCTCTAATGGCGCTTTTTCAAAGACCACATCCTACCGCTAACCATTTTTAGAAGAAAATGGCTGGTGACCACCATATGATCAACCTTTGCAGGGAAGCCTTTTTCCTGCCCTTCCTCTAGTCAGCCAGCACCATAGTCTCTGTCCACATGTAAGTAGTTTATGAAGAATAGAGAATCTACTATACAGTTTACAAAGAATACACAGTCTTAGTGAATCCTTACAACACTTCAAGATCAAAATCATGGACAGACGCCCATATCCTTGCTTGTAGCCACACTGCCTCAAAAGGGCCCAGAGTCCACATCCCAAGCCCAGAGTGTCAGATTAAATCCTATTTGGAGGAAAGTCTTCAGTCTTCCTTTTACTTTTATCTATAATTATCTGTCTTTTACCATTAACAATGCCTTAGCTTCCTCCTTCCATCCACCCAGGCAAGTTTTCTAGCAGAGGATCTGCTGCCCTGCTGCCCACGGAGCCTATTGCCATCCACTGCTCAGTGGTCACCCTGCTGAGTCCCAGTTCTTCTTGAGGTTAAGGAACTCTCAGCTTGGCTCTTGGGTCCCTAGAGTTGAACAGATGGACTCTAACCTTCTGTCCCATAGAGTAGCAATGTCACTCAGTAACTCAAAACCATTCCAAGAAAGGAAGAAGAGGAGGTTCCCATTCTTCCTGAGAGCCATGAGGCTACAAAGGAAACAAGTCTCACCTCCCCAGGCAAACTGTCCTTGGTTGAACCCAAGCCTGAAAATCTGAAGGATGCATTATAATAACTAAATGCCATCAACATATCCACCCATATCCCTGGGGATGCAAGGTGCATGTGTAACAGCCCACGTTGCCATCCTGGTGAAGACAGAAGACTGATGGATTTCAGCCTCCATGGACAGCCTTTGTGAAGGGGTAGGCTCGGAGAAGGATATCCAATGGGGAAATGGAAAGAGGTGATTCCAGGAGATGCTGCAGAAAAGAGAGTCATAGGACTTTGTGACTGATGGATCTGGGAGCCAAAAAAATACATTCCCTCTCGCTGACCCTGAGCACTGTTCACCGAGTACCCTTGGGGCTGACATTCAGCTAGTGCACATCAGAGGGACACCACCTAACGGTAACAGGCTGATCCACTACCCTACTAGGTAGTAAAAGCCATGATCCCAGCCTTTCCCTCCTGACCTGTTCTCTGATTTCACATCAAAAGGGGTAAAGCCCTGGTTCTGGAGGGGCCTGCAGGATTCACTCCAGCACGTGGCTGTGCTCTCTCTGTGCCCACACCTTACATTTGTTAGATACATTGAACACCAGCTCCCCACTCTATGCACACAGTGTCCTGCTTTGGGGGTATCTTCTACTCTGAGGCCAGCAGAGTTTGAGTGTCCCTCTCCTTAGAGAACCAGTTCAGGCACTGGACTCTGGTCCTAGAGTGTTGGCGCCACTACCCGTGAGCCCCGGCTCACTCTGCACCATCGCACCAGCCTCGCTCCTGTCATTTCATCAATTTTTCAGAATAACTCTATGCACTGTTGCCTTTGTTCAAAGAGCTACCTCCTGGTGGCATTTTATTTTTAACAATATTCAGGCCTGATGGGGGGAAATGATAAGATGCCTTGGTGGCTTTATTTAAATCTTATTTACTCCAGTAGTCCCAGCCTGGAGATAATGTGGAGCCATTCATCAAACAGTCCTGAGCCTGCAGACCTTCCTTCAGAGCTAAATTTAGAGCAGTGACCTTAACAAAGCTATAGGGCAGGAGGCTTTTGCCATCAGAAGGCCACCTTATTGAGGACACAGAGCAAGAGCAAAGCTGCCCAGGCTTCAAAGCCTGTAAACTGCCAGATCTGTTTTCAAACACAGGGGGATAGTGACGGAAGGTGTGAAGAACTGGCTCTGCCACTTTAGGGTTAAGTAACAGTTTCCTGCCTTCATATAGTTTACAAGCCTGGGCCTCAAGCCGCGGCTTTGAGGCCTTAGTGTTTTTTCAAAAAATGCTCACAATCTGAAGGGTTTGAAGAGGTGGGGGGGTGGGAGGTTGGGGGAACCAGGTGGTGGGTATTAGAGAGGGCATGGATTGCATGGAGCACTGGGTGTGGTACAAAAACAATGAATACTGTTATGCTGAAAATAAATTTTAAAAAATGATTTTAAAAAAATGCTCAGGGACACCTGGGTGGCTCAGTTGGTTGGACGACTGTCTTAGGCTCAGGTCATGATCCCGGGGTTCCAGGATCGAGTCCCACATCGGGCTCCCAGCTCCATGGGGAGTCTGCTTCTCCCTCTGACCTTCTCCTCGCTCATGCTCTCACTGTCTCTCTCTCAAATAATAAAATCTTTAAAAAAAAAAATGCTCAGCTGACTTTTTCACATCCTTTCATGAGAAAGAAGGATTAGATGGTTCTAATCTGTCCATGAAATTAAAGCATGAATTCCCGGGGCCCTGGATTTCTAACATGAGCCTACAGCAGAATCATCTGGAGGCCATGTCAAGAAGCCGCTGGGCGACCAGACCCCCAATTTCTGATCCATTCCCAGGTGACATGGGTGCTGCTGGTCCAAGAATCACACCTTGGGAACCACCGTTCTAGAGGAACTCCAAAGAAAATTGAAGGAAGAGCTTCCTATTGACAGAGTTGCTCACGAACTGACTGGGGTTTTTCACAGAACAGAGGAGACAGACAGTCACAGGGCTTTATGTTCCCAGGTCTGCTGCGGGGCACCTTCTACATTCTCTCAGCTACCTTACCAGGGATGTATTATTAGCCTCATTTCTTTTTTCTTTTTTTTCAAGATTTAATTTATTTGTTTGGCAGAGAGACAGTGAGAGAGGGAACACAAGCAGGGGGAGTGGGAGAGGGAGAAGCAGGCCCTTGGCTAAGCAGGAAGCCCAATGCGGGGCTCGATCCCAGGACCCTGAGATCATGACCTGAGCCGAAGGCAGACACTTAATGACTGAGCCACCCAGGTGCCCCTATTAGCCCCATTTCATAGAGAAAGGAAACTAGGGCTCAGAGAAGCAAAGTAAGTTTCCCAAGGTCAAACAGCTAATTGGTCATTAGACCAAAGTGGGAATTTAGGACTGTGTGACTCATAGGAGTGGGAAGGAGCAGGTTTGTGTTTTCAGGCACCACCCACCACTAAATCACTAGGTCACACATCTCCAGAAGCCTCAGTTTCTCCATTTTTGTGAAGAAGGGTACAAAGAAAGCACTGATGAGCACATTTATATCCCGTCTTGGTGAGTGCCTGACTTAGGCGGCATCCATTAAGAGCATGCTCCCCACACCTAAGCGATCTTTCATTAACACTGTCAGAGCCAGGAGCTGAGCCTCCCTAAGGGGTCTAGCAGGGAGACACAGAGGAAGGGGTGGCTCTACCCCCACCCCTCCAACTACCACACACACGCGCGCACACACACACACACACACAGAATTTCTTGCCATCCTGAGCAAGAGTTGTTTGCTGGGCGCTCTGTGTATGTTTCACCGTCACAAACAGCGGTCGTTAATAAATCACATTGTTCACAGTCAATTTCGCATCCTAATGCAGCCGACCTAGGCTGAATATTTCATCCTTTCTTACCTCCCAGCACAAGCCTCGTGGGCAGAAGCTTACCGAAGCATTCACTTCCATAAAAGTAAAATCATTTCATGTGAAATTGAGGAAGTGGGGACAACAAGCCAAAGCCACTTTTTTTACTCTGACAGCATAAATAGACGGTAGTGCTGAGAAAACACATCTTTTCTCTCTCCAGGGCCAAATGGGTAGGGACGTGCTTCCCAGAAAACCGTCCCTGCATTTGGTGCCACCGTCCCAACTCCTGCCACCGGGGCCAGAGGCTGCACAGTCATAACACACCCCCCAGCTGTTGCTCTCCCCTCACCTGTGGGTTTTTTTTTTTTTTTAAGATTTTATTTATTTATTTGACAGACAGAGATCATAGGTAGAGAGGCAGGCAGAGAGAGAGAGGGAAGCAGGCTCCCTGCTGAGCAGAGAGCCCGATGTGGGACTCGATCCCAGGACCCTGAGATCATGACCTGAGCCGAAGGCAGCGGCCTAACCCACTGAGCCACCCAGGCGCCCCCTCACCTGTGTTTTTAATACAGTCTCATTAAGGCTGTTGTTCACTGTTCGTCATGACCACACTGCATAACACTGCAGATGCTGCCCAGCAAGTGAGCCCATGAAAGGCATTTCCCTGCTATGAAGGGTGTGCACAGTGTGGCTCAGGCTCCCCATCACACAGCCCCATGACCACTCCCCCGCACTGCTCTTCAAGAAGCACCTACAGCATCCCCCACATTCAGACAGGCAGCCTTGACCCTTGCCCTGCAGACAGCCGCACCTGTGCCTGAGGCCCGTGCGTAGGAGCCCCTGAAGGCTGACAGTGCGCTCCAGGGCGCTGGACACCACCCCCCTCCGGATTCAGTCCCTCTGCTCCATCATCCGAATGTGCAGATCATGAAAGAGTCGGGGGAAGTGGAGATTCTGGAGCCACTGCATAGGCTGGGATGATGGGCTGACACTCGTTAGTTGAAATTTCACTATCATTAAAACAGCGGAGCTTCACAGTTTTTGTTTCCTAGTCCAATGATGCCAATACCGGATGGACGAGGTCTGGGAGCACGTCCCAGGAGGAGTGGCTGAAGGACCTGGCGATGTCTATCCGGGAGCACAGAGACTCTGGAGAAGAGAGCTGCCTGCTTGTATCTAAAAGCCTACCCTTAGAAGAGGTTTGAGGGGGCATCTGTATGAGGAGGGGAGACACCCTGGGACAAGGCACACTTTGGCAGCAGGAGCCCCCAACCCCGCAAAGGCTTGGGTTCCTCCTGCAGGGAATGCAGGGAAAGCAGCAGGGGCAGGACAGAGGCCTGAGCACAGTGGAGGAGATTCCTCTCTCAGACCAGAGGCAGAACCAGGCCTGAGAGTCCACTAATCTGCTTCTCTCTTTGCAGGGCACAAGGACCAGAGCACGCATGGTAAATGGACAAGGAACAATGATGAGACAGAAGAAATACAATACAGAGGTGGACTCTTGAGTCCTCATTCAGAAGACTTCCAAGTCGCGACCCCAGGCAATTAGAAATAAGACTTGTTGCAAAACCCCTGAACAAGCAGCCACATGTAGGGGGAATTCTGGCCTCCATTTCCCCAGCTTGTGGGACCTGAAGCCAACTGACAGACATGACTGTGGCATGCGGGTGTCTGAGAGAAGAGGGCCACGAACACCTAGACTTTGGCCACAGGCTAGCAGAGCACAAATGCCACTCTCGGCATACGCAGCTTCCTATGACTCTGCCCCCCATGAGAGAGTCGGAAAGGGAGAGAGAGAGATGCCCACACCATGTGAAGGTCTGAAAGATCATGTCAGTGACGAGTCTGACACGCTCTTTTCCTGAAGCAGTTAAGAGAACTCCACATTACTTGACTTAAAGTTCTCAGCACAGAACAGGAGAAAGCCAGGCTCCCTGTGGTGGCTGTGGCAGCTCTCAGAAGTACTGGCACTCTCAGAAGCGACGGTGGGCTGGGAATGCCAGCAGCCCCTTGGGAAGAAGAAGGAACCGGTCCCCCGTCAGAGAGGGCTTTCTTCTGACCTGCTGTTCCCACTTACTGCATCTCCAAAATCTGTTTTGCTCACCTCCATGCTGAGGAAGGGGTGGGTTTGAGCAGGAGAGGTATCACGGACCAAAGAGCTTGTCTGTGCCCGATCTGCCAGCAACTGTTGCTTGAAAAGGGGCTACAACCCCCACCCTCTGCCCTGCTCCTGTGACCCGGCCACAGGCAGGCCACCTGTGTCTGAGGTGCAGTGGGGGTCCACAGAGCAGCTTCTAAGGGTATTGAGCCCACAGGGTTGGTCTCATTCGTGCTGACTTTAACCACCTGAGCTGCCCAGTGCCTTCCTGAGAAGGAACCTGACAGAAGCACAAAACAGCTCTGAGATTAGCTCAGAAAAATGTGGCTCCAGCATTTACAAATGGGATTTGGAAAAGGCATCTCATTTCCTAGGTGCTGGTGTGAGGAGGAGCGTGGAAACAGGTAAGAAGGGGCAGGCAGTGACAGTGTCCCTGTGTCACCTTCCAGCCAGCTGGCTTGAGGGGGAAGCAGCTTGCTCACTGACAGCAGCTGGGAACAGCTGCTCAGGGCAGCTGAGCACGCAGGTGGCCCCGGGACCCGGAGAAGGCAGAACAAGGAGCAGCAGACCGTAGCCTCAGGGACCCTGGGCCTTCTCTGCTAAAGAAGCATCAGTGATGTACTAGATGTTGGCTAATTGAGAATAATAAAAAATAAATAAGTAAAATTAAATTTTAAAAACTTTAAAGAATTAAAAAAATAAAAAAGCATCAGTGCTTCCGTAGGAGGGGATAAGGGAGTTGTTTAGGAGAGAGACAAGGAGTGCGAAAGATCCCACAGGACCCTCGCATCAAACCCACACATGCTGAAGCCCCCGGGGCTCCACTGAGGGCACGTGGAAAGGCACAGAGCTGCCCCACACCATAGCTGCTCCTCCCTCACAGAGGCATGGGACAAGCCATATGGCCCAGGACAGCAGCCACTGTCACTGTCACATGGCAAGTGAGGGGCCAGTGAGGGAGATGGGTGTGCAGCTTGCGGGTGAGAGAAAGCACGTGCACAGGTGTGTAGACTCGCATGAGGCTGGCCAGGCTTCAGTTTCACAAGAGACACTGCCACACAGAAGCCACATCAAGACGGGTCTAGAAGGGTTTCATAGTGTGGGCATGCTGATAAGTCAAAGTTTAGTCTGGAAAGAGACCACAAGGTCACATGAAAAGGGAATTAGGCTTATTCTAGGTCACTCTGGAAGACAGAATTGGGGCCAACAGATAGAGGTGACAAGAGACAGATTCTGATTTCCACTGAAAGGAGAAGCTATCAAGCAGCACTTCCCCATAAGGTGGGCATCCTGGGCTCCCATCCCTGTCAGCATCAGGCAGACTCCCAGAAGATGCGTTTTGGGGATGGCTTCCTCTGACGGGAGTGGGACCAGAGGCCCCAAGGTCCCTTCCACCTCTTAGAGATTACAGTCCTACAAAATTAAAGCCCTCAAACCATCTTGCCTTCCCCCTACCCAGGAAAGGCACAAAGGCTGAGGTTAGACTAAAAGACCCTGTGTCAGGAGCAGGGAGAAGAGGGTCCTCCTGTCTGTCCTGGGAACAGAAGGCCATGACAGGCTGCGGAAATGTCACAAGATACAACAGATTTTTAGTGAAGTGCTTATGAAGATATTTACCTGACATAGAAAGTGACTCAGATACTTTTTTTTTTTTTGGAGTTGGGTTATATAAAAAGACATTTTTGTGCCTTAAAGATATCATTCTGAAGGAATACCATATTCCCCCTCAGGCTCCAAACTCTGCCTGATGGCCTTGATGGGGTCTGCGTGGGACTGGAGGCCTCACTGCCAGAGGCTCTGGGCCCACACTAGGATTTGTCCCCCGGTCCCCCATCCAGGGTCCCTTCTGGCAACACTGCTCACTGGGGCAGCCCGAATGTCCCGACTCTGGCCAGCCTCTGCAGAGGCAACTTCACAGAGGATGCTCACAGGGAAGCTCTCTTCCTTGCCTGTCAACTGCTGGAACCCCAATACCTCATACAGATTTCCTATAGGGCTAGGGAAGACAGATCTGTTGAAGTGGGGTTGAGAGGCAAATCCAAGGCAGCTTGGCTTTCTGGAGGATGTGAGGACTTAATGTTAGCTCTAGTGAGCAGGAAGTATTTTCCCCCTTCCCTGCCTCCTCTGGACTTTCTGTTCCGCCAGCAGCAGTGTCTAGGAGGCCGGGATCCCTTGTGAAACATGGCCGCTATTCACTCTCCTCCTGACAGTCTTTCCACGGGGTTAACTGTCAGCTGCCAGCCACCCCAGTTTCTCACTTGGTTTTGTTTGTGACCTCAGAGCACAATATTTACACTCTGGACTCCTTGTAGAGTTCCCAGATGCTCCCTTGGCGTGGTCAACTCGGGGCATGGAACCAGGCCTCAGTGTGATTTCTCAGATTCTTCTACAGTGACAGGGCAAGTGTCTACCAGACTGCTCCAGGTCTGGAGCCCCCACTGGGCCAGTCCTCCTGTGTCCCAGCAACGAGGCTTGAGGTGCTGGTGGAAGAAGGAACTGTGACAGCCCCTCTCCCATGCCTGCTGGTGTCATCTCTGATGACATCTTGTCAGCACCATCTGGGTATGGTGCTGACAAGGCTGCTGGCAGAGTCTCCCACCCCGCTTCTTGGGGTCACTGTGTGTTCCATTTGGGATGACTTGTCCTTGTTCTAAAGGTTGGGGAGTATCTGATCTGAGGAAACACTCATCATCCTGGTGACTCATCATTCAACACGTACTGAGCTCCTACTACATACAGGGCACTGGGCTAAGCGTTGGGGATACCAGAGAGATTGAAAGGCCAGCTTGCAGGGGGCCTGGGCAGCTCAGTCTATTAAGTGTCCAAATCTTGATTTCAATTCAGGTCATGATCTCAGGGTTCTGGGACTGAGCCCTGGGTCAGGCTCAATGCCAGTGGGTGTCTTTGAGGATTCTCTCTCTCCCTCCCACCCCTAAAATAAATAAATAAATCCTTAAGAAAAAAAAAAAGGAAAGAAAGAAAATGAAAAGCCAGCTTCCAGTTAGAGACAGGGATTAGGTATAAAAAGGTACATCATAACCTGTTTCCTGGTGTAGATGAATAAATGAGCCAGCATTCATTCAACATTAAGCTTGTTCTTGTGTGCTGGACATAACAGTCAAGGGTTGGGGAAATGGGAAAGGAAGGATGACCTCAAAGAGCTCCATCTTGGAGAAGGACAGAGGCATCTGTGAGGCAGGACCCAGAGCACCGAGAGCCCACGTGGAGCACGCAGGCGCAGACAGGGCTAAGGGAGTGTAGTCTGCATCTGATCACTGCCAGCCATGCCGAGCAAGTCCACTCTCTAGGCATGCACCTGAACGTGGTTTCCATCCTCTGGGTAATCCCTCCCTCAATGGGAGGAGGCCTACCCTCCCATAAAACTGTCTGTCTCATATGCCCCATATCAGGGAGCAGGCTCTGACCTCCGCAGCAGCTCTCCATTTCACTGCTCCTGGACCTCTAGGAAATGAAGAAATCAAAACAAGCTTCTTTCCTCCCGGCATGGTACTCTCTGTAAGGAGTTCACACAGATAGCCGGGCAGGAAATGCCGCACACCTATACTGTCACTCCTTAGACCTTCAGCTGGAGAGCCAGGGGCAGGGTTGTGTTTGCTTTGATTTCCCCTCCCTCTGCCACACCCCTGCTCCTTCCCTGCTCCCTTGCCTTCATCCCTTCCCTCTCCTCTCCCACCTACCAGCACATTTAATATTGATTGCTGGGGCAGGGAAGGCTGTGCTGCCTTACCCTTCTCTCCTGCAAAGCTCCCAGTGTGGTCGAGCTGCTGGTGTGTATCTAGTATCTGTTCTGAAGCCTTCCCTCAGCTCCTATTAGGTCCTCCTTCAACCCTGAGCCAGTCAGGACAGACGAAAGCAAGCATCGAGCTAATTCACCTCAGTCACACCCTCAGCCACCTGGGAATGGGCCTCAGGTCCAGGGTTCAGGGCTGTGAGGAGGCACCCACCTCCGGGTCCACTGCCTCCTTTGTTGAGGCTGCCAGGCAAGCCTGGGCCTAGAGGCCCCCAGGGGCAAGCCTAGGTTCCTGCTTTCTTACTTGAAGCTAGGTTTTCTATGCTTCTTTCCAGGATAGTCCAGGCCCCATTGCCAAGCTTATTTTTTCCTTCCATTCTGAGCAGTTCCTCTAGGCACAAAGGAGGAGAGGAAAAAGGGACTCCTTCCAGTCACCAGTTCTGTCAGTATCCCTTTGGCACCAGAAGGCAGCCGTGGCTTCCACTGGCATGTCCAACCTCACTGGAAATTACCTCCCTGGAGGTCTGAGAAGAGCCATGCAGCAGCCCTGGATCTGGGGTTAAAGCAGAAGCTGAAGAGCCAGGAGACAGCTCTCCAGGACTGCCCAACGGGACATCTAATCAGTGAAAGCTCATATGTTGGCTCATCTCCTCTTTCTGATTTTATGAGAATATTTTTTTTTAAAGATTTTTTGTATTTATTTATTTGACAGAGATCACAGTAGACAGAGAGGCAGGCAGAGAGAGAGAGAGGGAAGCAGGCTCCCCGCCGAGCAGAGAGCCCGATGTGGGGCTCGATCCCAGGACCCTAAGACCATGACCCAAGCCGAAGGCAGCGGCCCAACCCACTGAGCCACCCAGGAGCCCCAATATGAGAATATTATAAACAAAACACTCTATTTGGCCCTCCGGGACCAGCTGGAGAAGGCGCCATGAAGCAACAAGTTAATAAAGGACAGACTTGCCCAGTGCCGCATACACCTAGCTTATCTCCCTACCTTCCCCACCCCCTTGTAAAGACAGAAGGATTCAACAGCTTGAAGAGTTCCCAGGAATATCCGGCTGATATAGAAAGAGATAAAGAGATAGAGCTTCCAAATATTCTGAGGAAGAGTCTGAGTCAGAGCTGAATCCCCTTAAATGTGTTTATAGTTGGCTAAATTCCAAAGTTGCAAATAAAAGACCCGGGTATTATGTCTGTCCTTTTATTAAAAGCATTAAATAATCAGACTATTCTTCTCCCTTTTGTTAAACCCAAGAAGGCACCTATAGTCTAACTGTTTTAACAAAACCTTTAAAAATAAATTTTTATATGGTATCTGACTTATTTTGCTTAGTATAATACACTATCACTCCATCCACATCAATGTGAATGCCAAGATTTCATTCCATTTATATATATCCTCCCAGAATTTCTTCATCCATTCATCAGTCAATGGACATCTGGGCTCTTTTCATAATTTGGCTATTATTGATAACGCTGCTATAATCATTGGGGTGTATGGGCCCCTTTGAATTAGTATTTTTGTAGTCTTTAATAGCAGTGCAATTGCTGAAACTAACATTACACTGCATGTTAACTCACTGGAATTTAAATAAAAACTTTAGGGGCAACTTGGTGGCTCAGTTGGTTAAGTGCCTAACTCTTTCTTGATCTAAGCCAGGTCTTGATCGCAGGGTCATGAGTTCAAGCCCCACACTGGGCTCCATGCTGGGCATAGAGCCTACTTAAAAATAAAAAATAATAAATAAATAAGGACAAAGAAATAAAAATAATTTTTAAAAAATACTCTCTACTTCAGCACTCTCTCTAGGAACAAGAACCACAAAGCAGAAAGGGATAATATTGCCTGCTGGGGCCAGTTTCAGGAGCCAGAATGCTCAGCCCCAGAAAACAGTGGTGCCCTTGCACTCAGGAATCCTGAGTTCCACCACCTGCTAGCTACATATACTAGCTTCTCTAAAACTCTTCTTTTCTTTAAAACCAAGATCATCAAACTCTCTTCACAAAATCCTTATGAGGAGTGGACCTGCCTGATCCCCCATTCATTAGCAGAATGCCTGAAGAGGGCAAAACTCTAGCAAGAACGTACTCAGACACCTCACAACTCAAAGTCCAAAACGTGTTTGGTTTCTTCATGCCTAAAACGTGCCATTGAACAAGCCCACCTCTGGCTTAGAGGGCTAGGGAAACACAAACCCTAGATGTACTATTTTGTCATTTCTAACCCCAAACTTTCTGCCATTTAACCCCATCATCCCTCCAGCATGGTTGTCAGTAGCATGATTTCTGTACCACTAGCCTACATCCCCATGCCAACATTCCAATGTGCTGCCTTCCCATTCCCGAGAAGCTAGAAAAGCTTGTCGATACCACATATGACAGATCAAGGCCTTTCATGACTCTGTCCCCCGCAGTGGCCACTACTAGAGACAACATGGGACCAGAGACAGACACAGTGTGGATGGCTCCAAGCAGCCCATCTGCACTATCCATATCCCACTTTCTGAGGGTCATATTTGTACAGAAATGTCTACCATGGCCATGACGAGGTTTGCCTCCAGCACTACCAATCATTGTTGTATTCAGTGTGACCAGTACTGTGCTCAAACCACCTTGGTCTGACCCACTCAGGCCCTATCTAAATTACTCTTTGGGAGTGGGTCCATGTTTAGTTTCATGAACCTCTTTGAAATTATCTTATGTTTAGATTTCCTGAAAATGAGTCTATGTTCCCAAACTTACTTAGACATAGGCAAAAAAGGGCTCCCGTGTATGGTGTGTGGTCAGAGGGGACCCAGAATGTGATTTCAAACACTAGCTGAAGACAGCAAATATTTGAGGATAACCCCTAAGTATTACCTACTAGAGTTGAATATATACCCAAATATATGTTAAATATCCCTTCTACCCTCTTCAAGCATTTAACTGAAGCCAAGATTATACAGTTGGGCTGATTCTAAGGATTTGAATTACTGGAAGCTGTTTTCATATACACCAATTGGGTTATTTAACACAAAATTCAACAGTGCTGGATGTCTGAGTCTGAATAAATTATAAAATCATTATGCTGGGAATGGTCTGTTTTTAAAAAGCTCAATTCTGGTGTCACTTTAAGTGAACCACAAATTCCCTGAACATTTCTGCATGCAGGCATGTTAATTCAAACAGTCATAATACAACCAGTTTTTGCATTTTGCATAATATACATTCAGACCTCTGTGCAATTTCATAATCAATCCTGCATTTTGTATTAACACACATGCAATACACACAGCCATTATTCATTCTCTATAGAACAAATAAATCCTCACTTGTGGGGGGGAAAAAACCACTGGAGAATGTATATGGTATTGTCCGTAATCAATCAGCATGTGGGGTTTTAACACTAAGTGTGTACAGATTTAGGTTTGGGGGATAATAACCAAATAGCACTGAATAAGCAGACTGGATATTGAGGACAAGACTGCAAACCTCTACCAATGAATAATGAACCCAGAGCAGTCCCACAGTAGAAGGAAAAACCAAATGCTTCCAAGAGTGGGGAGACCTTTTCCCCACCACCATCCCTACCAAGTGCATTGCCATGGGAGGCAGGGCTGAATAATGGATGCACAGCTTCAAGTCTCTTTCAGCCACACATTCATTGACTCCATGTTCATAGTAGTCCTCTTAGGATCAGCACAACACCACTCAATTTACGTGAAGACCCCCACCCCCATGCAAAAGTAGTTCAGCTGTTAAGGCTGATGATACCACACATGTGCCAAGAAGGTATGAAAGGTTTTATTATTCACATAATGAGGATTTCTGGGGAGAGCATGCATTCAAGCCATTCCAAAATGGCTTGAGCAAAGGAAGGGGCAAGTAGCTTTGGTTTGCAATGTGTTTGAGGGTAGGGTCAGGGTGAGCAGTGGCTGGGTTTGCATAATTTGAACTTTCCACCTGCACCCAGGGAAGGAACAAGTCCATTTTCTTGTTGGCTTGCCCAGAGAAGGGACACAAAGGGATGAAGGAGGGTTGGGGCTGGAATGCTGTCAGTAGTCAAACATCAAAAAATGGAGGGTCTTTATTACAATTTTCCTACCTTCAATCTGCCTACTCTGAAACTGACCTACTGTGTGACTCTCTTCTCATTAGTAAAAGTTGTATAACATTTAAAATAAATGCTGTCACGCATATCAAAGAAAACTGGCCCAGTGCCTATATATAACAGATGTTTAATCACTGCTTTTTAATCTCAATCTGGAAATTTAAGGAAAGAGAATCTGTTTCCTCCACATAGTTCTACCTTCACCCTTAGTTTGTGTTCTTATGAAAACCAGAGAAGCCACCAGCTCTAGTAAGACTCTTGAAACTATCTACCAAAGATATTAGGATAATGGTGGGACAAGAAGAATAGAAGGGACTGTAAGGCTGGTGGTGGGGGAAGGGAGACCAGGGAGGGTGGTGGTCAGGGCAGTGCAGAGGGCAACTTCCCAGGATGTGTCACAGAACACGTCTGGCTGAGGCATCTCTTCTGGTCACAGGGGACAGGTAGGTACAGAAAGCATTGCTCCGGGGCGCCTGGGTGGCTCAGCGGGTTAAGCCGCTGCCTTCGGCTCGGGTCATGATCTCAGAGTCCTGGGATCGAGTCCCGCATCGGGCTCTCTGCTCAGCAGGGAGCCTGCTTCCTCCTGTCTCTCTGCCTGCCTCTCTGCCTGCTTGTGATCTCTCTCTGTCAAATAAATAAATAAAAAAAATCTTTAAAAAAAAAAAAAAAAGAAAGAAAGCATTGCTCCAGTGGGGTGAAGCAAAGGACAGGAAATCGTTAAGTGTTATGGACTGAACTGTGTCCCCCGCAAAAGATATGTTTAAGTCTTTTTTTTTTTTTAAGGAATTTTATTTATTTATTTGACAGACAGAGATCACAAGTAGACAGAGAGGCAGGCAGAGAGAGACAAGGAAGCAGGCTCCCCGCCAACCAGAGAGCCCAATGCGGGGCTCGATCCCAGGACCCTGAAATCATGACCCGAGTCAAAAGCTGAGACTTTAACCCACTGAGCCACCCAGGCACCCCAAGATATGTTTAAGTCTTAACCCCCACCACTACACTAATTCAGACTGTGACCTTATTTGGAAATAGTCTTTGCAGATGTAATCAAGTTAAGATAAGGTCATTGTCAACTAGAGTGGGTCCTGCATCCATTATGACTGATGTCCTTGTAAAATGAGAGAGAGACACACGCACACACACAGACACACAGGCAGGAAGTGTGCCACGGGAGAGCAGAGGCGGAGGCTACAGTGCTATGGCTGTAAGCCAAGGCCACCATCAGAGGCTGGAAAAGGAAGGAAGGGCTCTCCCCAGAGTCTCAAAGGGGCAAAGCCCTGTTGATACCTTGACTGTGGCCTTTTCTCCTCCTGAACTGTAAGAGAATAAATTCTGCTGTTTAAGGCACTCTTTGTGATATCCTGTTACAGCAGCTCTAGGGAACTAATATAGTACAGAAGAGATCATCCATTACTTTCATTCTTTTTCTTCACTGAAGATTTGAGTGTGTAATTTTACTCCAAATTGGACTAACTGGGGATGCTAAAGTTGTTTTATTTTAGGATGAACAAATCGCAGATCTTTATATGCTGCCAGTTAGTCTTTAATTCCTCAAAATTATTTTAAATACACAATAAGAAGGTATTTTACATAAACTATCTACAGTTTTGGCTTACGTTAAAACAAATTTACAAACAGAAGGTAAAGAGGATTTTCCTCAAGATCTGCAAGCTAAGACAAGATGTTAGCAGTGATTATCTCTGAGTTATGGGATTATAGGTAATTTTTCTTTCCTTTTTATAACTTTCAAATTGTCCTCACTGTAATAATTTTTTTCAAAAGAAACACATTTTTACTTTCCAAGAGACACTATCATTTTCATAAAAGCAAGAAACAGGATTCAATGCCTTGTCTTATGGGCTTTGGTCTTGACTTTGAATCCTGCGGCTCAGAGATCTGTTCATAGCCTCCTGATTAGGCCTAAAAGGATTAGAACAGAGCATGCAGTGGCAGGAACATCTATTTGTTCCTTTAGAAATTGGGAAAAAAATGAACTTAATCTGCCACAGAATAAGAGGCTCAGGCCAGGGAGCTTGTGGGTAATATTTTCTGATTTGGTCTAATAAGGAGAGTTCTTTTACTCTCAGGAGTCTTCACAAATTGGCCTTAAAGTCCAGCTGCTTATAAGTCCCTTTGTAACAAAAGTCCCTTTGTAACAAAAACCAAGCATATTTAAAGGAAAATAGAATGTTCTGATTCTGCTAGGACTGCACAAACCTAATAGAGCCTCTGTCTCCTGTGACTTACAGCTACACGCTGCAAAAATAGAGAAAGCCACTACCTGAGGACTCAAGAAAGCAAATGAGAGCAGAAAATTTTAGAGAAGTCAAAATCTGGTGAAGCACAAGGGTAAGATGCCCTATTTTTTTCTCTTTTATCTCTTTGCTGTGCCCAGACACCAGGTCCCAGCTGTGGGGTTGCAGAGTGGAGCGGCAATATGGGTGGATGGAAAACTGACAGAAACCTTGTCTTCCTGACCACAGCAACCAAGAAAAGGGCCCCTCTGGGCCAGAGAGTATAAGGAGAATGTCAGAGAAAGCAAGAATGAACTGAGAATGGAAACACAGAACTTGGCAGTTTGAAACCAACCAGGCTAATTGTTCTGTATCTTGATGTGGCAGTGACTACACAGGTGTATATCCTTGTCAAAATTCATTGATGACTATACAGTACTTAAAAGGGTTACATTTTGGGGCGCCTGAGTGGCTCAGTGGGTTAGAGCCTCTGCCTTCGGCTCAGGTCATGATCCCAGGGTCCTGGGTCGAGCCCCGTATCAGGCTCTCTGCTCAGTGAGGAGCCTGCTTCCTCCTCTCTCTGCCTGCCTCTCTGCCTACTTGTGATCTCTGTCTGTCAAATAAATAAATAAAGCCTTTTTAAAAAAGGTTGATTTAAACATTTTTTAACAAGAGAGCCCAGAAATAAACCCACAGTGAACACTCCAGGCCCAGTGGCTCCACCTTAGCACTTACCTGGCCCATCACGCATGGACTCCCTGCCATGCCCAGGCCTGACACAGCTGAGGTCCTGCAGCAGATCATGGCCATCACTGACCAGAGCCTGGAGGAGGCACAGGCTAGTAGTCTCCACACCCAACATGGGCTCGAACTCGGGACACTGAGATCAAGAATCTCATGTTCCACTGACTGAGCCAGCCAGGTGCCCCAAGACCTTTCTACTTTTTATGTCTATTAGCATAACTCTAAACTACGTCAGCAGGATATCTGGACTACTCCAGCTGTAGTAGTCTCCAGACTGGTGTTCCTGGTTCCACCCCTTGCCTTCCATTCCAGTATCAGAGCAGCCACAGTGATCTTTTAAAACTGCAATTCACATAAGGACAGGCAAATAGATCAATGAAATAGAGTTGAAAATGCAGAAATAAACCCATACATATATGGCCAATTGGTTTTCTACAAGGGTGCCAAGGCCTGGGGAAAAGAATCGTCTATGCAACCAATGGTCTGGGAAACCTGCTCTCAACATGCAAAAGAATGAATCTGAACCCTTACCTCACACCATATACAAAAACTAACTCAAATGGATCAAATACCTAAGTGTAAGAGCTAACCCTGTAAAACTCTTAGAAGAAAACATAGGCATAAATCTTCAGAACCTTCAATTAAGCAATGGGTCCTTAGATATGATGCCTAAAGCACAGGCAACAAAAAAGAATAGACACACTGGATTTCATTATGATGAAAAACTTTTGGTCTTCAAAGGACACTATCAAGAAAGAGAAAAACAACTCATGGAATGGAAGAAAAATATTTGTGAATCATATATTTGATAGGAGTCAAGTATCCAGAATTTATAAAGAACTTTAATACCCATGGGTATTACAGAGGGCACAGACTCCATGGAGCACTGGGTGTTATACGCCAACAGTGAAGCATGGAACACTGCATGAAAAACTAATGATGTACTCTATGGTGACTAACATAACACAATGAAAAAAAATGCAGGGAAAAAAAGAACTTTTACAACTCAGTGATAAAAAAGACAATCCAATCAAAGCGAATTCTCAAAGTGTGAAATCTCAAAAAATAAAAAAATCAACACTAATCAACTCTAAACAATCATCAACCCTCAAAAAATCAACACTAATAAAAAATGCAATTCATGGGGGCACCTGGGTGGCTCAGTGGGTTAAGCCTCTGCCTTTGGCTCAGGTCATGATCTCAGGGTCCTGGGATCGAGCCCCACATCGGGCTCTCTGCTCAGCAGGAAGCCTGCTTCCCTCTCTCTCTCTGCCTGCCTCTCTGCCTACTTGTGATCTCTGTCTGTCAAATAAATAAATAAAATCTTTTAAAAAAAATGCAATTCATGTCAAAAAAGAGAAAGAAACCCAAACATATAAAGTCAATTAACTTATGACAAGATAGCCAAGAATACACAATGGGGAAGGTCAGTCTCTTTAATAAACAGTGTTGGGAAAATTGAGCAGCCACACGCAAAAGAGTGAAACTGGACCACTGTCTTCCACCACACATAAACACCAACTTGAAATGGATTAAAGACTTGGACATAAAACTCGAAATCATACAACTTGTAGAAGACAACATAGGCAGTAAAGATGTAGATCTTCAAGATGATTTTTAAAATTTGACGCCAACAGCAAAAATAAGCAAAAGAAACTACATTCAACTAAAAAGTTTCTGTACAACAAAGGAAATCATCAATAAAATGAAAAGGCATCCTACTGAATGGGAGAAAATATTTGCAAGTCATATATCGGATAAGGGGATAATATCCAAAATATATAAAGAACTCATACAACTCATAGCAAAAAACCCCAAGCAATCAAATTTAAAAATGGGTAGAAGATCTGAGTAGATGGTTCTTCAAAGAAAACATGCAGATGGCCAAGAGGTGCATGAAAAGATGCTCTGTATCATTAATTATCAGGGAAATGCAAATCAAAGCCACAATGAGAGGGGCACCCAGGTGGCTCAGTCAGTTAAGTGTCTGACTCTTGGTTTCGGCTCAGGTCATGATCACAGGGTCGTGATCGGGGGTCACGGGGAGCCCCACTCAGCAGGGAGTCTGCTTGGGATTCTCTTCCTCTTTCTCTCTCTCTGCCCCTCTCCTGCTCTCTCTCTCTCTCTTTTGCAAGTAAATAAGTAAATAAACCTTTTGTAAAAAGCCACAATGAAAGGGTGTGGAGGAAAGGGAATTCCTGTACACTATTAGTGGGAATATAAATTGGTGCAGCCACCATGGAAAATAGTATGGAAGTTCCCCAAAAAATTAAATACAGAGCTATCATACAATCCAGCAATTCCACTTCTGGGTATTTACCTGAAGAAAAAAAAAATGGAAAAAAGGTACACACTCCCATGTTCACTGCAGCATTACTTACTATAGGCAAGATAGAGAGTCAACCTATGTGTTCACTGATGGATGAATGGATATATAAAAATCTATAGGGTGTATGTGCATGTGTGTGCAATGGAACATTAGTCACCCATGAAGAAGGAGGAACACTTGTCATTTGCAACAACATGGGTATATCTCAAGGGCATTATGCTAAGTGAAATAAGTTCAAAAGAGAAAGGCACATACTGTATGATGACTCTCATATATGGAATCTTTAAAAAAAAAAAAAGAAAAAAGGCTTATCTATAAAGAGAACAGACCGGTGGTTGCTGGGGGAGGGGACTGTGGTGGTGACAGAAATGGTAGGTTTTGTTTTGGTTTTTTGTTGTTGTTGTTTAGATAAATTGAATTATTCTTTATTTAAAAATATTAAAAATCTCTTTAAAAGTTAAAAGTAAGAGGGTTGATGGGGGGAGGGGGGTTGGGAGATGAGGGGGTGGGGTTATGGACATTGGGGAGGGTATGTGCTATGGTGAGTGCTGTGAAGTATGTAAACCTGGCGATTCACAGACCTGTACCCCTGGGGATAAAAATATATGTTTATAAAAAATAAAATTTAAAAAAAAAAGTTAAAAGTAAGAGAGACAGAACAGTGACACCTGATACTATCTCCATAATAATGAGGATAGAATTTGGTAGAGAGGCAGCCAGGTGTGAGGGGAAGCACATCTTGTTTGCTAAGCCAGGTGACCATGAACAAGTTATTTAACCTCTTGGATTCTTTGTTTCCTCGTCTATAAAATAGGGATTATAACACCTAAGCTTCTAAAGAATTTTGTGAGGACTAAATAGGACAGCATAAGCAAGAACCCAGGCACATGGAATCAGTAGATGTTAGAGGACGATTATATCCAGATGATCACTCGGAGGGCATGGCAATGGGTGACAAGTGAAAGTGACAAGAGAGGCCTTACTAGTAGCAAAGGCTGTTGGATTCATATTGCCTACTACCTTAGAACAACTTGTTCTAAGCAAAAAATGTTTCAGGGTTAAATGTTTAGGAAATGCTAAATTAAATAAATATCCTTACTTTATAGAAAATTGCAAAAGAGGATGTGCTATGCAAAAGTTTCAAACTGATTTTGCCAAGGGTCCCTTTTCAGATGAAACATTTCACTCTCTCAAGAATATTATTTTAAGGTTTAAACTTTGGCAATATTGTGGGAAATGCTGACCTCTTGAAATGATCATAGGACTGAGAGTCCAGAGACCTGGCCTCTGGTTCTGGTCTGATGAAAGTAATTTACCTCTCTGAGCCTCACTGTCTTCTCCAAAATGGGAGACTTAGGCCAGGATCTCTCTCCTCTGGATCTTTTTGAATCTAACTTTCCACAATCCTATGGCTTCTGCAAAAAATACTAGATTGTCTTGCATCAGAGAGAAGGCAAACCAGAGGCCTCTGAATTCCCAAATAATTCTTCAAAAATTCTTCAAAAATGTCCATATATTCAAATCTCAAAAACAAAAACAAAAGGTAATAATTTCTCCATAGTATGAGCATTTCCAGAAGTATTAAAACTCATTCTTGGCATATGAATATATCATTTTCCACTAGCTCTAAACACCACTGGCTTGCCTGTCTAATGTCTCCACGTGCTTCTGCAATTAGCTCTGTTGTATTTAAATTCTGTCCACTAAATTGAATAAGATGTTCCCTCTTCCAAAAAAGCTGTCTGGTGCAAAAAATTAATGGAGCTAACAAGGGACAACAGGAAAGCTGCACTCTGCAGGCAGGTGGCTTACACAAAGCCCTTACATGATTCATTTTCCAGGGCTAAATCATGATCAACTCCATCTCTGCATCTCCAACTTCAACTAGCATCACTACATCTTACAAAAGATGAGGTAGTGAGTCCCCCTCCATATGAGCAGTAATTCTAGAATGTTTGGAAATAGTACTTATTTCCCATCTATACACAAAATGATTTCATTTGGGATTTATCAAAGACTAGCGCTAACTATAAAGATTTATATTTTTTATTTTCTAGATAAATCAAGGGATATACCCAAATTGTAGAGATGTCAGTTCTCACCAAATTTTTTTTTTAAGATTTTATTTATTTGACAGAGAGAGAGATCACAAGTAGGCAGAGAGAGAGAGAGAGAGGGAAGCAGGCTCCCCGCTGAGCAGAGAGCCCGATGTGGGGCTCGATCCCAGGACCCTGAGATCATGACCTGAGCTGAAGGCAGAGGCTTTAACCCACTGAGCCACCCAGGCGCCCCTCTCACCAAATTTATATACATATTCATAGTGATTCCAGTCAAAAGTCAACCAAGGTGTTTGGTATTTTGCTCTGTTTTGTTTTTGTAGAAATTGGTAAGATGTTTCTAAACCTTTTTATGGAAAACCAAAGATCTAAGAGTACCTAAGACAATCTGAGAGAATGATAGTGGAGGAATTATATTACCAGCAACAAGAATTATAAAAATTCCTCAATTATTATAGTACAATATTGGCCCAGGAGGCAAATAAACCACCGGACATCTGATTTATGATAAAGATAGTGCTGCACATTGGTGGGGAATTGAGGGTCTTTTCAGTGAATGTTGCTAGGTCAATTACGATGTTCACACAGGTGAAAAACAGATCTTCATCCTTATCTCATATCAAACACAAAATTAATTTCAAATGGAGTAGATCTAAATAGGAAAAGTAAAAAAAAAAAAAAAAAAAAAAAAGTAAAGCTCCCAGAAGATAATATAGAGTGATAGCTTCATGATCTTGAGGTAAACAAACATTTCTTAATGAGAACACGGAAACTACTAACAATAAAGGAATAGAAACAGGACCTAATGAAAATGTAAAAGGACTATGTATCAGAAAACATCATTAAAAGAGCAAAATATGGAAGCCATAAAGTAGGAGAGAACATATCTGTGATACCTACAACCAACGGAAGACCTACCTGGAATATAAAAAGGTTTATAAATCAAGAAGAATAAAGCAATTGACTCAATTTTTTTAATGGCCGAAAGACTTCTAAAATTATTTCCCAAAAGAGAAAAAGAGTTGGTCAATAAATATATGCAAAGATACTTAAACTTTAGTCATCAAGGACATCCAAACTGAAATAATGGTGAAATACAATACATACCTACACACATACACCCCACACACATGTACACCTGCACACACTTAAACACATGCACCCATGCACACCTATACTCACACATACATACCTGCATGCACACAACACACACACACACACACACACACACACTAGAAGAACTGAAGTTAAGAAGATGGACAATTCCGAGTTTTAGAGAGGATACATAGCCACTGGAATCTTCATGTATACTGGATAGAGAATAAATTGGTGAAACCACACTAGAAAACTGAAACAGATCACACACATATCCCAAGACCTAGCAATTCCATTCCTGCATTTGTACCCAATAAAAGTGTGGGTATGTGTGCACTCAAAGACATGCACAAGATTTTTCAGAACAGCATTATTTGTAAAAACATCAGTCTAAAAGCTATCTAAAAAGTCTGTAAATAGCTGGATATATGACTTGTGGTATATTACACAACGAAATGTAATACAGCAAGAAAAATAAACTATTGCTATATGTAATGATATTGATGAATCTCACAAACATTATGGTGGAAGAAGCAAGACACCAAAAAGAAATGTCAGTTCTGCCAAAATGCGATGCATATGTTCCTAAAAATCACCACACTACACAAAACCATGCAATTAAAACCATAGCACTTAGAAGATATTTGCAAATGACATATCCAAGATATTATATATATCCATATATTATATATGTATGCATATATATAGTAGAAGATATTTGCAAATGACTTATCCAATATGTTATATATACCACTTCTTTATCCATTCATCTGTCAGTGGACACTTGGGCTGCTTCCATAATTTGGTTATTATAAATAATGCTGCAATAAACATAGGGGTGCATATATCTTTTCAAATTAGTGTTTTTGCATTCTTTTGGCAAATACCCCAGTGGGATTACTGGATCATACGATAATTTAATTTTTTGAGGAACCTCCATACTGTTTTCCACAGTAGCTGCACCAGTTTGCATCTCCACCAACAGTGCACGAGGGTATACATACACACACACATATACATATATAATTATGGAAGCAGCCCAAGTGTTTACTGATAGATGAGTGGGTAATGAATGTGTATACACACACACACACACACACACACACACACGAATATTACTCAGCCATAAAAAGAAGGAGATCTTGCTATTTGCAACAACATAGATGGATCTAGAGATAACACTAAGTGAAATGCCACTCAGAGAAAGACAAATATATGATTTCACTCATATGTGGAGTTTAAGAAACAAAGAAAAAAGAGACAAACCAAAAATAGACTCTTAACTACAGAAAACAAACACATGGTTACTAGAGGAGAGGTGGATGGGGGATGGGTGAAATAGGTGAAAGGGATTAAGAATACACTTACCATGAGGAGCATTGAGTAATGTACAAAATTGTTGAATCACTATAGTGTACACCCATAACTAATACAACACTATATGTTAAATATGCTGAAATTTAAAAAACCATAGGGCTTAAAGAAAAAAAAAAACAGTTAAGGGCATAATATTTAAAACTTTGTTAGTGACTCATAAAATTAAAAAAAAGAAATCTAATAAGTGGTAGCATGGATTTACACATGGAAAATTGTTAGGAAGCAAATCAAGTAAGATCAGGTAAAATAGTATTTATGTTTACAAAGATCTGAAGTTTGCCTATGGACATTGCCTCAGAGAGCTGCAGCTTGGAGGTACCATGAAGAGATGGGGAGGGTTACCTGAAATAGGCTGGAGGGTTAATGCTACATGTGGGTGAGTGTGGTTCACAACATGCTCCACGAACTGGGTGGCTGGTAGACGTGTGAGGTGTGTGCATGTGTACATGTTCTGTACTTCCACTGGCTCAGCTCGGCTGTGTGCCCTTTCCTGCATTCACTTTCTTGAAGATAACATTGCATTTAAGCAAATACTGAACTGCATTATGCTCAAATTGCTCCTTATGTATCAGTCAGGATGGAAATTCACACTTGCAACATAACCAAGACTGCTGGACTGATAGTACCTTATTATTCTATTTAAATAAAGTTCACAGGCAAAATTCATCTATGACATCAGGTAACAGGATGTTACCTAGAGGTAACCCTAGAGGGGGCTGTAACTAGAAAGGACCACAAAGAGAAACTTCCATTGTGCTGGGTACTAGCTAAACAGATGTGTCTACTTTATGAAAACTCATCACACCACACACATAAGATTTGTACCTGTCATGAAACATTTAAATAAAACTTAAAAAAAAAAAAAGGAATGCTACATTAAAAACCAAAAAGATCTGCCCCTTTTAGGAAGGCTTCCTGGCCTTAAGATAAAGGAAGAGGTTTCCCTACATGGCTGGATAGACATTAAGTTCCTCCCCAAACGAGTACACTAATCATCCATACTCATGTCACAAACATTTATATAGCTCTTTTCACCCAATGTTCAGTAGTCCGTCATCCATACCCTAAAGAATAACAAAGTAGGATCCCTAAGCTATCAACTCCAGACAGGTTCTTAGCTGGAACTCCCATGTCTTCCTAGCACTGAAAAAGGAATTGGATGACATGGCTTCAGAGCTTCAGCTCTGCCCTTTCCTGGCTAAGTGGGTTTGTCATCATTTCTTAAGTATTTCCTCTCTCCCGTTCAACTGAAACTTAGTTTCAGTCTCCTCCCTTGCGTATGGTACGTCAATGATGTCTTGGACATCAGGATCCCCAATAACAAAGATGGCTGGCATCACCCAAATTGTTTCGTTTTGTTTTGGTGTTTTTTTTAAATACAGCCCCATGAGTAAGGAGGGCTTCCCACAAAGGCATTTAGATGGTGACGGTGGTGAGCAATGTGGTGCTCTGATGGATTTATTGTTTTCGTAAGGAAAACATGCATCCATACAGCATTTTGAAGTATATGGAGATCTAGAGGCATTTTAAAACTTCCTCTTTACCTTACTGGAGTCAGCACTCAGTTATCCGTGTTCAGACAAGAGTTTTCACTACAACTAACATTGCCCCTATTCCACTCTCCACTGGCCCTGGCCATTGTCTTCCTAAGGCGCCTCCATCTTAGTCCCCTAAAATTCAAGTTGTTTTCCCTAATCAAATCAAGCAAGTTGAAGAGGGTGCCAAAATCTGATCTCTACCAATACGCATCTACACCCAGATGCTGTTTACTTGGATATGTTACAGTTCGGTTTATCTCCATCACTGGACATAGGAAGGTTACCTAGAGTGGTTGGGTCCTTGTCTCCTTCAAGAAGCTCAGAGCACTTTATAGATTCTGTAACTAAACTCAGTGGGAGAGGCTCACATACAGAATAAGGTTTGCCTCTTCCTAGCCATGGTGCAACAGCTCCAGGCTTGAAGACTGGCAGTAGGAGGGCACTAGAAGGGAAACCAGAAGTTTCCCATGTTGTTAAGTAATGCTGGCACTGACAGATCAATTATAGGAGAGGATCTCTGGGTGATAAAAGGAGCATTTCCATCAGATTCACTAAGGGTGTTTATTTAATAAAGATTCCTGGGTGCCAACCAAGACCTACTGAATCAGAATCTCTTGGAGGTAGGGATTCAGGATTTTGCATTTTAAATAAGCTTCTCAAGTAATTCTCACGAGCATCAACTGTGGAAACTGTACTGGAGTCTGGGCCAGAGAAGAGCTGACATCACACTGATTAATGATGACACAAAGGAGAGCAATCTCATTAACTGAGCTTTGTTAGACCAGGTCAACCCTGAAATCATTCAACATTGTGTTCATAATGAGAAACGCAGTTACCAGGCATCCAACCTGCACTGAGCCACGGACAGGAAGCAAGAGAGAATGTCATACATATTTAACATTGAGTTGTCGCAGCAAATAAACAAAACCAGAAAATTTCCTACATACCATTCTGAGGACTCCTCAGAGGTGAGATGTGGCCCAAGTGTTCCAGCTATGAAGTATTCAGCACATCCCTGGTTACCTAACAAATTTCCCACCTGTGTGCCTTAATCTATTTACTGGATGGATTGATAAAGAGCATTTCCTCTGCAGAGCTGGAGAAGCCACCTTATGCTAGGCAGTTGCAATTCCTAAGGACACTAGAAATGACAAACTAGCATGATGAAAGGCAGGGAGCAGCCTGGTTCCTGGACTTTGACAGATGACCACTGAACGTTTTTGGATTTACAGAGTGAAGTAGGAAGGAGAAAAGGAGGGACTCCTGGGTGGTTCAGTTGGTTAAGCATCTGCCTTCAGCTCAGGTCATTATCCCAGTGTTCTGGGATTGAGTCCTCCATCAAGCTCCTTGCTCAGTGGGGAGTCTGCTTCTCCCTCTGCCTGCCACTCTTCCTACTTGTGAGCACATGTGCACTCTTTGTTCCCTCTCTGACAAATAAATAAATAAAATATTAAAAAAAAAAAGGAAAGATGAAATGTAATGTTATGGGAGGATGGAAGGAAGAGTAAACTGAAAGAAGGAAGGTCAGGTAGATAAATGAATGGATGGACAGATGAATAGACAGATAGATTGAGGAGCAAGTAAAATAAGTATGCCAGACCAATTATCCTTTATCCTCAAACTAATTTTAAACAAATTTATTGAGATATACTATATAATTAACCCAAGCCAAGTACATGATTCAATGGCTTTCATAATCAGAGTTGTGCAACCATCACCAATTTTAGATTATTGTATCAGCCCTACCCCAAGAAAGGAACCCCATGAACATTAGCCATGATCCTCCAAACTCCCAACCCTTCCAGCTTTAAAGCAACCACTCATATACTTCTTATCTCCATAGATTTGCCTATTCTGGACATTTCACAGAAATGGAATCATACAATACTTGGTCCTTTGTGATTGACTTCTTTCGCTTACAATAATGTTTTCAACACTCATTTATATTGTAGCACATATCAGTATTTCATTCCTTATTACTGAATAATACTCTACTGGATGATTATACCACATCTTATTCACCTATTCATCAATTGATGGACAAATGTGCTCTTCCCACCTTTTCATTATTATGAATAATGCTGCTATGAACATTCATGTACAAGTTTTTGTGTGGATTTATATTTACATTTTTCTTGGGTATATGTCTAGGGTATATACCCTGGGTCACAGAGTAACTCTGTTTAACTTTTTGAAGAAGTTCCAGACTATATTCCAAAATGTCCATTTTCTATGTTATAGTTCCACTGGCAGTGCATGAGTGTTCAAATTTCTCTGACCAGTGCTTATTTTTCATTTTGGGTTTGCTCAATTCTTATCACAGCAATCTTATTACAGGTTGTGAAGTGATATCTCATTATGGTTTTGATTTGCATTTTCCTGATGGCTAATGATGTTGAATATCTTTTCATGTGCCTATTGGTCATTTGTATGTGACATTTTGTTATTGAGTTGTAATAATTCTTCATGTATTCCAGATACAAATGATCAGATATATAGTTTGCAAAGTTTTTTTACATTCTAGGTGCATTTTTACTTTCCTGATTATGTTCTTTGAATCACATACAAAAAGTTAATTTCAATGATGTCCACTTAATCTATTATTTTTCCTTTTGTTACTTGTGTTTTTGATGCTGTATATAAGAAACTACTGGATAACCATGGTCACAAATATTTGCCCACCAAAGAATTTTGCAGCTTTAGTTTTTACACTTAAGTCTTGATGCATTTTTGAATTAATTTTGGTATAAGATGTGAGGTAGGGATCCAACTTCATTCTTTTGCATGTTAAATATCCATGAATTATTTTTGACAGAAGAAAAGGTGCTACATGGGTGGGATAGTGTTAACAATATTACCAATAATAAACTACCATTAGTAAGGGCTGTCTAAGGTTTTATATTCATTACCTTATTTAAATCTCCACAGTCTCCTATGAGGTACATGTTTTTCTCAAATTACAGGTAAAAAGTGGTGTGTTAGGGTAAGTATCTAGCCCATGGTCCTGAAGATAATAAATGACTCAACTGTGTTTGACTTCAGAATCCTTTACCACCATTCTACCCTACCACTTAAACATAGCTTTCAGAAATTAAGGGATTCCTCAAACACATCTACCTTCTCTTAGAATCCAATGTGAATTCATTTATCAAGAATTTATATGATGCCTTCTGGTTATATTTGAAGGATATTGTCATTTCTTGGATGTTTGAAATGATATTTGACTCAAAGGAAAATCAGGATTTCTACAGAATCTAAGGAAGACTTCTCTTTCTGGCAATGGCAGTTAAGTTATTTGGATCAATTCTCCCTGGAATTGGAAGGAAAAAATTCTCACCAGAAGAAAAAAAAACTGCAATTGCTAGATAAATATTTTAAATTTTTTCCAAAAGGCTGGCAATGTTCTGTACAACAGTAAGGAATTTCCTGGCCAAAATCTAAGAGAAAATGAGAACCAGGAGAGACAAGGGAAGCTCTTAAAAATGTTTTGTCATGAGAACATTTGTCTTTCCAGACTGTGCTACAATATTTGGGGTAAGTTAACAGAGAAAAGTTCTAGGGCCTGCTTAAAGTAGGGAGTCTAATAGGCAAATCACAAAAGCACATTAGGTTGGGACCTAAAATGGCATCAAATCATCTACAGGTTAAGGGTGAACTAGATGTCAACACAGCCTCCTTCTTTCAAGGGAGGGGGAGAAGGAAGTGAATCTCTCCCTAAGAGAATATAACCATGAATGAGTCCCATCTGGTATCTATCAGATACAAGCACACATTTTGTCTGGAGGAAGGTACCTTCATGGTAGGCCTCGACCCCACATATAATTACAGAAGACAATGAGTAGCACACAGTCAAAGATAACCAAGCCTATAAGGAAAGAGGTGCTATGGGTAAGACCCAGCACAAAAAGAAGACAATAGATGTAAATACAGATTTAATATATTGAAAATATCAAGCACAGATTATAAAGCAACTATACTTACTATGTCTAAGTAATAAAAGACAAATCTGAAAAATACCCACAAAAATCAAGAAACTACAACATATGACCCTTGATCCTTCCAGGATGAACTGGCCTTGGAAAAAGTATTAATACAAGCAGTCTACTGAGCAAGCGGCTTATCTCCACAAAGACCACCTCTTTGCCTTGGCACATTCTTTGACACATTTGCATATTCCCTCAAATTCTGAGGCAAAGGTAAGGAAACAGAGAAGTCTGTAGTGGTCAATTTTTGTTCAAAATTCTGAAATTAAGGGGCGCCTGGGTGGCTCAATGGATTAAGCCTCTGCCTTTGGCTCAGGTCATGATCTCAGGGACCTGGGATCGGGCCCCGCATTGGGCTCTCTGCTCGGCAGTGAGTCTGCTTCCTCCTCTCTCTGCCTGCCTCTCTGCCTACTTGTGATCTCTCTCTGTCAAATAAATTTAAAAAAAAATTCTGAAATTAATCTAACGATCTATAAAAATAGCAGGTAAACCTCAAGTAATTTTGTTCTTCTCAGGTACCAAAACCATTAAACTATACAAACTGTGAAGACTTAGATAATTCTGAAGACTTCTTCTCCTGTCCTTTGTTGGCATCTCTTGTCATACCTCACAAAGCCTCCTGACTGGCCTCTCTGCTCTAAGTACCTCTCCTCTACAAATCTGCCTCCCCATTACCTCGACACAGATCTTTCAAAACTCAGAAGCATGTTACTCTCTTGCAAAAATCTTTCTGTGACGCACCCCTCCCCAGCCTACTCAGAATGAAGTCCACACTCTGCAGCATGACAGTATGATCTTCATAACTTTCTGGAGGCTTCTGCTGCAATCAGCCCATTCACCAACAACACGTCTTGCTTCTTTCCTATCACGATCCTGAGATGCTTACAGTTTCTTCAATGTGCAATTTTGTGCTTCATGGTTTTGTGCATGCTGTACCGATCCCTCAAGTCTCATACTTACTCATCCTTTAAGCGCACCTCTGATGTCACCTTCTCACGCAGAAGATAAAGTTAAGCATTCACCTTTTTGTTACCAAAGCACTTATTAAAGTGCTATGTCCCAAAACACTGTGGCACATTTTGCCACGTTTGCTTATCACTGTATCCTAAGCACTCAGTATAACAACTGGCAGGATACAGGGAGGCCCTCTCCTTCAAGGAACTTTCTTTGTAAAAAAAAGAGTTTAGTCTCACCCATGCTCACCTGACCACTGTGTCTTTTTCTCCTGAAGCAGGTAAGCTGAGAAGCTTCCCAATTTCTTATTTACTTACTCTGTACTTTTGCTTCTTTTAGTAAAATCTTCACTGATGATAGCAATTTTTTATACAATACAAAAGGTATGACCCAACCCTCCAGCAATCTGGTTGGGGCAACCATGAAGTGAGAAAAGTAATCAAGAAGCAAGCTTCAAATATGAGAAAAGTAAGGGACAGGTAAATGTGGACATGAATAGAATGTTAAGACAGGACTAGAAGCAATTTTTTTTATGTTAAAAGTTACCTGGTTTCTTCTAGCTTAGTAAAAAACAATGACTTTCCTAGGAAAGGTATGGCTCCCAAGACAGGCTTATGTGACCACTGATATAGGCTATTTGTCATTTGGAAAGTCAGCACACAACACTGCCCAATATGCTATCTGATATATTTTTTATTTTGTGTGACTGGCAACCCTTAGAATGCAAATGATCATGTTTATAAAAAATAAAATTAATAAAAAAAAAAAGAATGCAAATGATCCGCTCTCGTACATTACAACAAATGTACTCAAGACCTTTTCACTTGGGAGACTCAACTTGGAACAAAGACTATGAAAATCGTTCCTTCTACCCGATATGTCAAGAGACAACTGGAGAGAGGGAAATCAAACAAATGCCATGTTTCTCTGTCATACACTGGGTGGCTTGGCCTCCCCACAGCAGCCAGATACATCTCTCTAATGTTCTCTGGAACAGTGTTCTATCCCCTGCCTCAGCCCTCAGCTATCTGTTTCTTTCTCTCTCCAAAAGCCACAGGTCTTAGGTAACTCCCTTTGGTACATACTCCTAGTGCCTTAAAGACTTCTAATAGCACAGCAAGACAATCACCTTTAAAATAAAATATTAGGGGCGCCTGGGTGGCTCAGTGGGTTAAGCCGCTGCCTTCGGCTCAGGTCATGATCTCAGGGTCCTGGGATCGAGCCCCGCATCGGGCTCTCTGCTCAGCGGGGAGCCTGCTTCCTCCTCTCTCTCTGCCTGCCTCTCTGCCTGCTTGTGATCTCTGTCTGTCAAATAAATAAATAAATAATCTTAAAAAAAATAAAATAAAATAAAATATTAGATTTTCCCTTTTACATTACTGATAGAAGGTGAATCTTCTTAGTTTCTCATCTTCAAGGTCACAAGAAAATGCCACCAGAAGAATAAAGAAAATTCCTGAGATGTACTGCCTAGAGACATCCATGGGTCTAAAATTAGTAGCTGCCTCCTTCTCTGGGCAAGAGCTGGTAGCAGCTGGAGTGTGACAATACCCAGATACCCAGGGAAGAACAGAGGGGAGCAAAGGTCTGCTGCCATCATGCTACTCAGGCCTGCATCAGGGAGAGAGGCTTCAAGCCTTGGGTAGGCTGGATGCTGGGCCACTTCCAAGTGGGGGTCAGTCCTGCTTGACTTCGCAAGCAGCCTTGGTGTGCCAGCCCAACATGAGAGACATATAATTCCAGATCAGCTATTTATGTCTGCTGCTTCCTGCATAACCAATGTCATGGGTTAGAGGAGGCCACAGGAGAAGATGAATATTAGGCATAGACTTAGCTTAAAGAGAATGTTCTGACCTTCCAGTTCTAGACTCATTCTCTGAACTGCTCCGTTTCTCTAAGTGGGGAAAAAGTCACTGCCAACCCATCTCGATGCCTTATCCCGCCACTTCCTGCACCACACAACCTGTATGAGTTTCCCAGGGCGGCCATAAGAAAGTACCATAAACTGAATGGCTTGAGCAGAAATCTGTCATCCTTCTGGAGGCCAGAAGTCTGAAGGCAAGGTGTTGGCAGGGCCTTGCTTCCTCAGGGGCTTCCAGAGGAGGTCCCCTCCCTGCCGCTTGCCGCTTCTGGTGCTTCGAGGCTTCACATGTCTTCTTGCGGCCCTCCTTCCCCCATGGCTTCAGAACATCTTCCCTCTGCATGTCTGTCTCTGTGCCCAAATATCCCCACTTTACAAGGACACCAGTCATATGGATTAGGGCACACCCCAGCAGTCTCATTTTAATGTGATTCTCTCTGTAAAGACCCTATTTCCAAATAAAGTCACATTTTGAGATACTGGGTTTAGGACTTCATCATATCTTCTGGGGAGACACAACTCAAGCACAGCCCTCTCTTCGCCAGATCTTACTCTCTTAGGAGGTTTCCCTTGCAAAGAATAGTCAGCAAGAGGGGATGTGAACAGGATGGCTGCTGGCAGGACTGGAAGTCGGTTGAGGGAAAAATGACCCCGGGGAGACTTAAATGCCTGCGGACACTGACCTCTGACCCTTTATTCTGAGTCATACTTAATAAGGCACTCACAAACAGGACTCATTTTTGTTTCTGTCTTTATTTTGAGGCAATAAATAGTTTTTCTCTGTGGTTTTCATTCTCATTCACTGATATTCACTGAACTACTTGATGGCCTTAATTACACTCAAGAGAGGTGACCACAGTGCTGGACAGAATTCCTGAGGCAAGTTAGTCCCTCTGGATTCTGGATTCTGCTTTCTGATCTTTACTGCAAACAGAAGAGCCACAGGCCGCTCACGTTGCTGTCTGGGCCTTCATTTTCAGCGGGGCGCAAGTAGTACAGGCCTTTGGCTCTCATGACCGCCATCCTGAGGTCATTTTCTCTGGTTAATTCAGACAGCTTGCCAAAACAAAACGATCTTTCCCTGCTCTCCTGGCCTGAGTGAGGGTGATTAATACCAGACAGGGGCTCGTGAGCAAGCTAATGCAATACCTGAGTAAGCCTACCAGAGGGAAAGCCGGCACCTGAGTGCTGACTCAGCAGGTAGCAAGAGCCCTGCAGCAACTGAGCAAACTCGGAATAAAAACAGTTGTTTGCGGGTGCAGACCGGCTAGCAGCCAACCCACCTATGGCCATGGGCTGGCCTATCAGCCCGAGAACCTGGAAGTCTGATTCCTGTCATCTCCCTCCGACTCCCTAGGATAAGTACCAGGAACAGATCAAAGAGTCAGGCACCACTCACTGTGTCTCCGACAATGGCCTCCAGAGATCTTCTGTGGTGAAAGCAGTGCTCGCCTGTCTTGATGCAGGCCTCACAGGGAAAGAGGCCAGAGTAGAGTATAACATAAAGAATGTGGGACCTGGACTCAAAAGGCCTGGGGCTCGCGTGGTCTCTCTGCTTACTGGCTGTGTAACAATGAACAGGTTTCCTAACCTCTCTGAGCCTCAGAGCTCTGGGTAACACTGTGGTAACTTCTGCTGAACTACCTCACAGGATTGCCAAGCAGGTCAACTGAGCTGGCAAAGTGAACACTGATTAACAATGAACAGTTAGGATAGTAACAGCAGATGCAACTAACGGGCTTTGTGCAATATTTAGTCGGAGACCTGAGGAAAATCTAAATGCCAAGTAGTCTAGACATCTACTTAAAGCAAAGAAATACTTGCTTGTTAGCTGGGCTCTGGCCCCACACCCTGTGCAGAGCTCCACATGGCCAGGCTGGACCACACGGAAGCTCCTTTAGGTTAGACCAGCCTGAAACTCCCAATGTCCCAGATTTTCACAGTATGCATACCACACACACACGTGCACACACACACGTGTAAGGGTGTTTGTGATTACTTCACTGCAAGGTAGAGCTAGCCTAGGCCTTAGCCCCAGACCCTCTCCTGGCCTTCACCAGCCAAAACAACAAAAATATAGGAGCTACTTCAAGGGGTGGGGGGGGTTGGTGCAGAGAAATCTTCTGAAGGGGGAAAAAGCAGGGGAGAAATGGCTACAAGAGAAGAGGCCAAGGGAAGAGATGGCAAAATGGGACCACAGTGTTACCTCTCCAGGCTCAGGGAATCATCTCAACAGTCACCCTATTGTGCCAGCTGTCTGTCCCCTCTGAATACACAACTGAGACAGACTGCAAAAATAGTCACACTCCGGGACGCCTGGGTGGCTCAGTTGGTTAAGCAGCTGCCTTTGGCTCAGGTCATGATCCCAGCGTCCTGGGATCGAGTCCCACATCGGGCTCCTTGCTTGGCGGGGAGCCTGCTTCTCCCTCTGCCTCTGCCTGCCATTCTGTCTGCCTGTGCTCGCTCACTCTCCTCTCTCTCTGACAAATAAATAAAATCTTTAAAAAAAAAAAAGTCACACTCCATGATATTCCTGTATCAGTCCTTCACAAAACGAGAGTACAGCTCCTCCCACCAGGAGATGGAGTCTATTGCCCCTCCCATGAACTTGGACTAGCTTTATGACATGCTTTGGTCAAAAGAATGCGGAAGTGATAGTGTGCCAGTTCCGAGCCTAAGCCTGAAAGTCCTTGCACACTTTCTGCTCCCTCTTGAACTGTGAGGACTGCCGTGTGAACGAGCCTGGACCAGTCTGCTGGAGGATAAGACACCAACACAGAGCAGGGGACTCCATCAGTTCATCCCAGCCAAGGCCATAGAATTGTGAAAGCCCCGTTAAAGTCAACCCACGGCTGACCCACACATGTAGGCCTGACGCTATCCGAGACCAGCCAGTCCCCAAACTGACAGACTCATGAGCTAAACAGTACTTCTTCTTTTAAACTATTACATTTTGTGGTGGTTTGTTCACAGCAGTGGCTAAATGATACATGCTAACCCCACCAACCAGGGTCCAGTACAGATCAACACTCCTTTCCTTCAGGCAGGAATAAAGACTATGAAGTGACAATGACCTCTGTCCCCTACATGGCACTACTCATCACACTGAGTTATGCATACCACTAAGGTTACAGCACCACTTCTCCAAGTATAAACAACATGGATAAGCTTAGAAGAATTAATTTCCAGGGCACCTGGGTAGCTCAGTTGTTGAGTGTCTGCCTTTGGCTCAGGTCATGATCCCAGGGTCCTGGGAACTAGTTCCACATTGGGTTCCCTGCTCTGCAGGAAGCCTGCTTCTCCCTCTCCTACTCCCTCTACTTGTGTTCCCTCTCTTGTGGTGTCTCTCTCTCTGTCAAATAAATAAATAAAATATTTTAAAAAAGAATTTGATTTCCAGATTGATTCTGTGTATCTATGTATATAAAACAATAGTTATAATTATACAAATAGTATAACTACACACACACACACACACACACACACACACACATTCTTCTCCAAAAATTAACCTAAGGTTAAGGTTCTCCTTTTCTTTCTTCTCTCATATCTTTTATCCCACCTTACAAAGGAAAGATAAGCATTTCCCCTATCCTTATGTTACCTCAGGATATTGTTCCAGGGTGCAAAATCCTCAAGGGAATTGGTAAAACATTCTGTGAAACTGTTTGCTGGTGTCTAAGAAAGCAGAACGTATATATAGTGGGGTGATACAACAAACCCATTCTCAGGTGTACACCCAACAAAAATGTGTACATAGTTTCATCACAGGTCATCAATCTGCTCAGAGGAGCTAACAGCTGCTATGTTCATCAACAATGGAACAGAGAAATGAATTGTAACATGTTCACAAAAGTATATGTTACAGTACTAAGCAGGAAAAATCTATAACCACATTCAAAAATATGGATGAATCTCTCAACATGATATTGGGCAAAAGAAGTTTGACACAAAAGAATACATAGTATGTCTGGAAAACAATATAGAGGCTACTCAAAAAATTGAAAATAGAGCTATCCAGCAATCACACTACTGGATATTTAAGCTAAAGATACAAACGTAGTGATCCGAAGGGACACGTGCACCCAAATGTTTATAGCACAATGTCCACAATAGCCAAACTATGGAAAGAACCTAGATGTCCAGATGAATGGATAAAGAAGATGTGGTACATGAATATACAATGGAATACTATGCAGTCATCAAAAAAACCCAAAATCTTAGCATTTTTGGGATGGAACTAGAGGATATTATGCTAAGCAAAATAAGTCAATTAGAGAACGACAATTATCATATGATCTCTCTGATATGAGGAATTTGAGAGGCAGGGCAGGGGGTAATGGGGGGTAGGGAGGGAAAAATGAAACAAGAAGGTACCGGGGAGAGAGACAAACCATAAGAGACTCTTAATCTCAGGAAACAAAGTGAGGGTTGCTGGGGGACTGGGGAAGAGGGGTAGGGCAGCTGGGTGATGGACAATGGGGAGGGCATGTGCTATGGTGAGTGTTGTGAATTATGTAAGACTGATGATTCACAGACCTCTACCCCAAAGCAAATAATACATTATATGTTAATTTTTAAAAAGTTTAAAAAAAGACTTCAAAAAAAAGAATACATAGTATGTGATTCTATTTATATACATATTTTAAAAAGAAACAAGCTCTTTAACAAAAGATGTACATTTAGAAGTCAGAATAGTGGTCACCTAGGGCAGGTAGTAATAGGTAGAGTCATAAGAAGGGACATTTAGGCACCAGTTACACATGTGTGTTCACTTAGAGAAAATTCTTATGATATGTACATGTTTCTGGGCTATGTTATATTTTATATTTTATCAAATATATTATATTTTAATCAAAAGCTTGAAAAAAGGGCACCTGGGTGGCTCAGTTGGTTGGGCAACTGCCTTTGGCTCAGGTCATGATCCTGGAGTCCCAGGATCGAGTCCCACATTGGACCCTCTGCTCATCAGGGAGCCAGCTTTTCCCTCTGCCCCTTGCCCCTTTCATGCTCTCTCTCTCTCTCTCAAATAAATAAAATCTTTTAAAAGAAAAAAGCTTGAAAAAAGAGGGACAAAATAAAGGGATAATTACACAATTCCTTTACTCAAATAACCACAAATTCTTACATTATCCACCTCAATAAAAATGCATTTTTTTTAAAGATTTTATTTATTTATTTGACAGAGAGATCACAAGCAGGCAGAGAGGCAGGCAGAGAGAGAGGAGGAAGCAGGCTCCCTGCTGAGCAGAGAGCCCGATGCGGGGCTTGATCCCAGGACTCTGAGATCATGACCTGAGCTGAAGGCAGCGGCTTAACCCACTGAGCCACCCAGGTGCCCCTAAAAATGCATTTCTAATAAATTTTACATTTTAGGTTTAATAATTACTTATCATTTTTATCATTTTTGTACTTTGTGTTATGCACTAATCATAATTGTAATAATGACTCAATCTAGGAGAAATGTTTACGTTTCTAGCCTTATAGTAATCAAAAAGCAAACAACACAACAACGCTACAGAGAAGTAAGATAGCTGAAAAAGGAAGAACTTTTAAACAAAACATAATTCTGTGGGACAAATGAAATACAAATAGATCAAGGAACTATCACTGTGAAAGAAAAACTTGCCCATATATGTTTTTAAATATAGGTGGTGAATAGCAAAACACTAGATTACTTATAATCTATATTATTTAAGGGTATTGGTTTTATTTTTAAATATTGATATTCATATTACATCAAAAATGAGATCTTTTATATTTATTTAAACTTCTAATAGAAGAATTTATATGCCCACATTAAAAAGCATAACAGGGCATACAAATTTTCAAAGTTTCTTTATTAGGAAGAACAGGAGCCAAAAATGGTTCTGTGAAAAAATGATTCAATATATAAAATCTCCCCAAGTATCCTTCCCTTAAGAACTTGTCAGACTGGTATGTTCTACCTACATTTTTTTTAGGTTAATCTACATTAATCAGGCTGCTTTGGTTAAAAGTAACAGAAACCCAACCAGACTGGATTGGCAGACTGTGAAGGGTCGGAGATTTTACCCTACTTGTAAAATAACAAATCAGCTTGTCACAATTTCAGGATGCTGGCAGAAGACACAAGACTCTTGGGTCACAGATGAAGGACTTTATTACTCACAGCAATAACATTAGCCAGAGCATTTGTACCATTTCCCTGAGTCCCTCATCCCACAATGCAATACAAAGAGGTCCAGGTGATGCCTGCACAGGCAGTGAGGTATGTCATTATAGGAGATAAACCCAGGCTTAGGAAATCCAAATATTTTATAATGAGCAGTAAGCCGGTCTGACTTTTGTCCCAGAGAAGTACATTATGTTTATTATACTGAATTGTTATATTATCTTTATTATACTGAATGGTAAACAAATACCCTTTACTTTGGAGAAAGATACGGTTTCCATCTTCTAGAGGTATTTGTTATACAAATATTCTTGGAAATACGGTCTGAAAGAGAGTCAAAGGATATGCACAAACACAAAAGAACCCTAGAGAGCTGTCTCCCAACATAAGTTGAGTAAAAAAAAAACAAAAGCAAAATAAGTTCCTATAACTGGAAAGTACCTAGATATGTTAGCTTCAAGAACTCCTGGATTCAGGGCCTTAAAAATATGTGGCAGTGGGTTGTCTCAAAACCATATCATCCAACATGCAGCTCTGCTTTCCTTGGAGTTGGCTTTCCTTGCTACTTGGCTCTCACTGGTGGTGGCAAGAGGGCTGCCAGGAGCTCTACCCAATGTTCTGACACTTCCACAACAGCAAAGGAAAGAATGTTTTTCCACCTTGTACCAGTTAGAATGGCAAAAATTGACAAGGCAAGAAACAACAAACATTGGAGAAGTTGTGGAGAAAGGGGAACCCTCTTACACTGTTGGTGGGAATGCAAGTTGGTACAGCCACTTTGGAAAACAGTATGGAGGTCCCTCAAAAAATTAAAAACAGAACTACCCTATGACCCAGGAATTGCACTACTGAGTATACAGATGTAGTGAAAAGAAGGACCATATGTACCCCAGTGTTCTTAGCAGCAATGTCCACAATAACCAAACTGTGGAGAGAGCCAAGACATCCTTCAACAGACGAATGGGTAAAGAAGATGTGGTCCACGTTATACAATGGAATATTACACAGCCATCAGAAAGGATGAATATACAACTTTTGCATTAACATGGATGGGACTGGAGGAGATTATGCTCAGTGAAATAAGTCAAGCAGAGAAAGTCAGTTATCATATGGTTTCACTTATTTGTGGAACATAAGGAATAGCATGGAGAACATTGGGAGAAGGAAGGAGAAAATGAAGGGGAAGAAATTGGAGGGGGAGATGAGCCATGAGAGACTATAGACTCTGGGAAACAAACTGAGGGTTTTAGAAGGGAGGTGGATGGGGTGATGGGTGAGCCTGGTGATGGGTATCAAGGAGGGCACGTATTGCATGGAGCACTGGGTGTTATACACAAACAATAAATCATGGAACACTACATCAAAAACTAATGATGAACTGTATGGTGACTAACATAACATAATAAAATTTTTAAAAAAAGAAATGTTTTTCCTTCCTCACAGTTCCAACAGAAACTCTGGAATTTCTCTGCATGGGGAGATGGACCATACTGACTGGCCAGTCCTGGTCACATGCTGACCCAAGATCTCGGATGTAGTGTGAGCCCCACAAGGATGGCACAGATTTAGAGTGGCATGGGAGAGCTTTGTTCCCAAAGAAATGGGGAACTGGGCTGTGCAGGCAAAGCTGTTGCTTTCCCCTATATGACTTTCTAAATACCTTCAAGATGACAAACCTTACATGTATACTTCTAGAAATTCAAGTACCATTTCTTTTTACAGGCTGATACTCATTTTAATGGTGCTAGTGGCATATCCAATTTGCCATTTTATTTTATTTTTTTTTAAGATTTTATTTATTTATTTGACAGACAGAGATCACAAGTAGGCAGAGAGGCAGGCAGAGAGGCAGGCAGAGAGAGAGAGGGAAGCAAGCTCCCTGCTGAGCAGAGAACCCGATGTGGGACTCGATCCCAGGACCCTGAGATCATGACCTGAGCCGAAGGCAGCGGCTTAACCCACTGAGCCACCCAGGCGCCCCCAATTTGCCATTTTAAAATCAAAACTCTTTAGGAAGAATCTATCACAGTGGTGCCACAGAAAGGCTGTTCTGTTTGATCATGGCTGTTACCTTATTGTGCTATTCCAGAATAAATAATGGCTCCTCTAGAGATGACTATGCCCTCATCTCTGAAACTCATGAAGGTTACCTTACTTGGTAAAAAGGACTTTGCAGATGTGATCAAGTTAAGGATCTGGATATGGGAAGATTATCCTGGATTATCCAGGTGGGTCAGATGTAACCATAGATTCCTTATAAGAGAGACACAAGGAATCAGACAGAAGGCACGGTGAGGATGGAAATAGTGGAACAGAGAGAGAAGTTCAAAGAGAAGGAAGGTCAACCATGAACCAAGGGATGTAGGCACCTCTCCAGTAGTAGAGCCTCCAGAAGAAACTAGTCTTGCCAACACTTTGACTTTGGTCCAGCCAGACTGAATTCAGATTTCTGGCCTCTAGAATAGTGAGAGATAGATTTATATTGCTTTAGGGCATCCAATTTGTAATGATTTGTTATAGCAACCATAGCAAACAAATGCAGGTGGTGGCAGAAAACAGTTGGTCAGTGCCCAGGGCAATGGTAAAGGGAAACAAACCCAGCAATGGGCAATGGGTCCTGCTGCACGAAAGAATTTGTCCCAGACCTGAGACACCTGGTGATTGTAGTTCTTGCAGAACTTTGTTACAAAATGTTATTAAATTCCACATTACATACACTAAATTTTTTAATACCTTTAACAAATGCTCAGTAGTGACTGGTGGAGACAGTGTGGTAAACAGGGTCTCTTGGCTACTGGCACATGTGATAAAGACTAGAATAGTTACCATTTCAGATTTTATCTTTGCAAAAGGCACTGGTTCCTGAAGCAGTGGGTAAAAGAGCTTTTATCCGCATCCGGCATGTGCTTGGCCCAGCTGGTGCTGAACTGTTCCTACCCCCGTAGCAGAAGGTGTCACAGTAATTGCAATAAGCCATCAAATAAATTAATAACATAAATCCTAGGATGTGTGGTTCGTTTTGGAAACCACGTATGCACTGAAATCCCAAGAGATTTCCTGATGTGGGCCCTAGAGTACAGGGCTGGGAATCCTGCGGCAGACACCCTCATATATAGTAAATATAGATATGTGGTGAGCAGCTAGATGCACGGTTAGAGAATGAAGGGGACTTACTTAAATTTTTAAAATTATTTTGGTTTGATTTTAATTTCTACTAACATATTTGTAATAAACCTTTTTCCCTCCCCCCCCCGTTTTATTGAGATATGATTGGCATATAAAATTGTATTATTTTAAGGTATATAACATAATGATTTGATTGTAATATACTTTAGAATATCACCCTGCACATGTATGATTGGGGGCAGGTGGATTGGAGCCAGTGAGAAGTAGAGACTTCAAATATTACATGCTAATAGAATAGTAAAAGTCAAAATTATTTTTATTTGATTAACAGTGTCTAAATTCTACTAGTCTTTACGTGATATTCTATTTAAAGACTAATTTATAATGTTCCCATATTCTATAAAACTCTTCCCAAATGAATTCACAGAAACTCCTAGTTAACAAAAAAAAAGTTTCCTACAACCTCACAGAAAGTACTATTTAAATGTACTATAGGGATGCCTGGGTGGCTCAGTTGGTTAAGCAGCTGCCTTCGGCTCAGGTCATGATCCCAGCGTCCTGGGATCGAGTCCCACATCGGGCTCCTTGCTCATCAGGGAGCCTGCTTCTCCCTCTGCCTCTGCCTGCCATTCTGTCTGCCTGTGCTTCCTCTCTCTCCCTCTCTCTCTCTGACAAATAAATAAATAAAATCTTTAAAAAAAAAATAAAAAATAAATGTACTATGACTGAAATTCCTTCCTAGATATTTTAGAAATCCCCTCCACTTTAACTAACCCCAGGAGGACTGCTGGATAAGAACGCCCACTCACTATTTCTTGTGTCCTACACCTAGTGACTTGGCCTGAAGTACCCCTGCCCAAGCCATCTGGGTGACCACATGGCACAGAGTAAAGAAGAAACCAAGACCTGGTTTGCTCAGACCTGGTGGCTTAGTTAAGCACCTGCCTTTTGCTCAGGTCATGATCCCAGAGTCCTGGGATCGAGTCCCACATCGGGCTCTCTGCTCAGCGGGGAGCCTGCTTCTCCCGCTGCCTGGCACTCCCCCTGCTTGTGCTCTCTCTCTCTCTCTCTGAAAAATAAATAAAACCAAGAAAGAAAGAGAGAGAGAGAGGAAGGAAGGAAGAAAGGAAGGAAGGAAAGAAAGAAAGAAAGAAAGAAAGAAAGAAAGAAAGAAAGATAAATAAATAAAACCAAGAAAGAAAGAGAGAGAGAGAGGAAGGAAAGAAAGAAAGAGAGAGAGAGAGGAAGGAAGGGGAAGAAAGAAACCAAGACCTCTGAAAGTCTTGAAATTCAGATTCCAAGAATGGCCATAAATGGACCACTGTGCAACCAAGGATAAACCATACAACCTGTATCTATGTATCAAGTGTACCGACTAGTACAGTGGGCAGGAAGCTCCTGCTCCTCTAACTCTTCTGGAACTTGCAGGGGATCCAGTGAGGCAGAAGCAGAATCCACTGGAGCAAAAGAAACTCCCTGTGAAGGTAAAGACTACTAAAGATAGCGAGACAACGTAATCACAGGGGAAGGCCCTGAGACGCTGATGACTGCCCCCTGTCTTCTCTCATCAAAAATTAAATTTTAGTCCCAAGAACTTAACAAGATGTGAGGGGAATGAGCGTCTATTTAACCACAGCCTTCCTGAATTTCCAGTGCGAAACCCCAGTTCAGCTTTAAATAAAATGCCTGTCCAGAGTCATCTGAGTCAGGAGACAAATAAACTGCCGGGACAAGCTAGTAATCAGGAAGAAAATATACTTTCTCCTCTCTCAGCTAGAAACAGTAAGCGAATATGGGGAGTGTAAAGGTTCTGACCTGCATTAAATAATTACTAGTTCCTCTCTCATTGCAATCTGGAGGGAAAGAACCAAATCCTCCTTGCCTTGGCACAGGGCCACTCTGGGAACTAAGTGCTGAGATAGAGTTTGCCCAACTAGATCAGGCAACAAAAGGAGGGAGTGTGCGAGTGTAAATGTGTGTGTAATGAGGAGTCAGGCAGGAGAATGTTTGGAGGATGCCATGCCTCTACCAAACTCCTAGCACTGCAAAACCCACTTCCTGGGAAATGATTAAGTGCCTTTTTTATAGAGCCCGTGTCTACTGCTAAGGAAAGTGGATGGTCCTTCCAGAAGAACACTACCCTGCACCCAAACAACACGGATAAAGCCCATGGCCTCCTCAAAGACAGATATATTCCCAATATCTACCAATCCCTGCTGAACACCTTTTCTCCCCTGCTGTGACAGGACTACAGGGCACAGTGAGGATGCTTGAGACACAACCGGTTTATAGAACTTGATCTTACAGACTTGGGAGTTATAACTCGCTGATATTTCTGAGTTATAAAGCAGTCATCATCTGCTTGTTCAAAAGATAAACTTGTATTTCAATATCAAGGATTTCAGGCCGACACAAGAGCACTCTTGTCCATCAACAGAGGCTTTTGAAAGACGCAATCTGAGTTTGCCTCCACAAAGCATCACATAGTGGGGTCCCTCCAAGAGCAGGCCTGGGGACCAAATGCCCAGACCACATCCTTCTCAGATCCCTTGAGCCCACTAAGCTCTTTAAATATCTGAGGCCCAAACATTCACATTCCTCAAGCTGCCAGAAGTAAATTTCAATAACATAAGTTTTGGGACTTTTTTATTTAAAGGCAAACATATAGATTCTTATCTTCCACAATTAATTGAACATTACTTCTCCAACCTCTGCAGCAGAGAAAACACTTGATAATGATTTGTGTGTGATGCATCCCAGAGCCCTCAAAAGGCCGCTCAGCATTCCCAACCCTTGGCTGGCATGGTCCACTGTTCTGGGCAGTGGGGCACTGCGCGCAGCAGAAAGGAAAGGGTCTGGTTTTACAGCCTGCTCTCACCAACCCCATAGAGAACAGGCTAGACATGTTTACATACACTACTAAGACAAGCTTTGTACCTTCCAGCAAACAGAGCTGCACCAAGGTAGGGAGAGAGTGAACTGAAGACAACTCCTTCAGGCTACTCATGAGATGCTTCCAGGGATATCAGTGATACAGTAAGAGGCTCCCTGAGAACTAGCCCCCTCAGCATCCCTGAGAACTAGCCCTTTGGTATCTTCTCAGCCCCTCCACTGTATGGGAGGGGGTGGAATTTGCAATCTCTTCTATAAGCCCTCGCCTCAGACACCTGGCTCTCCCCCTCTCAGTTCTTCCAGGACTCACCAAGGCAAGAGCTGTTAGAAGGACACCTGCTCCCAGCTCCTGTCATTGCAGCAGGTCCCAGTCCATCAAGGATCAAGGTGCACAGGGACCGGGCTGACTACCGCCAGGGAAGGGCCACCTTCCCATTAAACCTGGGAATCTCATATGAGCTTGAACTCTCCCCTCACTCACTGCACCGCATGTTCCTCAGCAAGCAGACGTGGGTCGTGGACCAGCAGGTTCCACGTGGCTGAAGGAAGAGGCCACAGACAACCAGGCTGTTAAAGACCTGAGTCATTCATCAGCAGCTACATGTACAGTACAGTAATCCCATATCCAAAACCGCTGGGGCCAAAGGAGTTTCAAAATTCAGATTTTTTTTTAATTTTAGAAAGCTAGTGTAATACTCCCAGCAGAGTATGAGCAAGCATCCTATAAGCTCATTAGAATTTTTTGTGCCCAAACATGAATATTCATACTAACCTTCTATCAAGTCAATCAAATTGGTTATGAAGAGAAACCTAGAGTCCTCAAGGATGGGGGATTTGGCATCATCTGGTTTACTTGCCTCCAGGAGATACTGAAATTTACTCAGAGACAAAGACCCACAGTGGGGAACAGACAAATGAGGCAACTGTCAAATCCCCAGGAGACATTCCCTGACTCAGGGGGCCCAGGGGACAGACTGATGAAGATGGGACCAGGCTGACTAAAAGAATCTCTGACACACTAAATGCCTCCTAAGCTGAGCTTCCCTGGCCCAAGAACCCAGAGAAAAATGCTTCCCTAGAGCTCTCCATATTTGGAAATTTGGTCTCCACGACTCAGGCACCTGGCTCTAAGGATAGATCCAGTCATGGGCCACAACAGGACCCCCTTGGCAGAAGCATATGGGTTTTCTCAGAGCCCTGAACCCTGTGTGCCAGCTATTAGCTCCACAGGGCGCAGGGCAAATGATGCTTCAATCTTGATGCCTTTGAGAAACAGAAAAAACATCTTCCAGCTGCCATCTCTCCTCTGCCCCTATAAAGGCCAGCATGCCCAGGAGCCATCTTCCACCCTGCTCCCTTCCCACTCTGTGCCTGCTCCCTGCCTAACTGTATCCACTCCCATGACCTCACCTGCCGTTATGCCTGTGACTCCCACAACTCTTAGTTCCATCCTCTCCAACTGCAACTCACATTTAAAAAAAGATATTACTGAAGTGTACTTGACATGCAATGTTATATTAGTTTCAGATGCACAACACAGTCATTCAACAATTCTGTACACTACACTGTGTTCACCACAATAAGTATAGTTACCGTCTGCCTCCATATGATGCTATTATAATATATATTAACTGTGTTTCCTATGCTATGCTTTTCATCTCTGTGACTTATTTCATAACTGAAAGTTTGGATTTCTTAATTCCCATCACCTATTTCGCCCACCCCCCAAACCCCTTTCCCCTGTGGCAACCACCAGTTTGTTCTCTGCATTTACAAGTCTATTTCTGGTTTTGTTTGTTTTGTTTTTTTCAGAGTCTACATATAAGTGAAATCTCGTGGTATTTGCCCTTCTTTGACTGAGTATTTCACCTCACATGATACCCTAAGTCCATCCATGTCGTAAATAACAAGATGACTTTTTATGGCTAATATTCCATTGTGTATATGTACTGTATCTTTCTATCCAACCATCTGTTGATGGACACTTAGGTCACTTCCATATCTTGACGATTGTAAATAATGCTGCCATGAACACAGGGGTACACCTACTTCTCCAACTAGTGTTTTCGTTTTCTTTGGGTAAATTTCCAGTAGTGGATCATACGGTTTCTCTATTTTAACTTTTTGATGAAACTCTATGCTATTTTTCATAGTCTAACTCACATTTTTAACTGCCTCTTGGGCACCTCCAAGTTGCCCCAGGTCCCCTCTCCTCCTGGGCCATAACCTACTAATATCTGTGTACTTCCCCACATCTTGCGACCTTGTACTTTTTTGGTCACATGACTCTTTCTGGCCAGTGGAACATGAGCAGAAATCTTGTGTGGCACTTGTGCACCTCCCCGTGTTCTCATCCCCTTCCTCAGGCCAGGTCAAGACAGCAAAAAATCAAATAGAAACATACTAGGTCCTGGAGTCACTGCCTAGAAAAAGCCACTGGACCTGCACTGAACAGTGAGAAGAACAAACTTCTGTGGGGAAAGAAACCCTGAGAGTTTAGAACGACCCGACAGAACAGCTAATTACCCCCCATATACCTGCCTTCTCCACCTGGAAAGTTCCTACTTAATGCTCAAAACTCCAATTCCAGGGGCACCTGCGTGGCTCAGTCATGATCCCAGGGTCCTAGGATCAAGCCCCACATCAGGCTCCCAGCTCAGTAGAGAGCCTACTTCTCCCTCTCCCTCTGCCTGCTGCTCTCCCTGCTTGTGCTCTCTCTGTCAAATAAATAAATAAAATCTTAAAAACAAAAAACAAACCTCCAATTCCAATGCCACCTCTTCTGTGAGATCCAACCTTTGTGGGAGGGCAGCCACTTTGTCTTGTGACCTCTAGCAATGCACTCACACATGCAGCACAACAGCTACCTCAGTCTGTGGACATGTTTCTGTTTGCACGTTGGCTCCTACATGTGTGTGCTTCACTTTTAATTCTCTAGTCTCAATGCCTTGGCAGTAGCAAACACCTGATGTTTGATTTCCTGAAGCAAAGACTGGAGCCTTCTTGCTCATGTGACCAGCAAACCCCAAGTCAACATTTTCCCCCAAGTCACAGTGTTCTTGGCATCATGCTACATTGGGGGAGGCAAGAAAAGTAAGACAACATTGCCCATGATGAGGAGTGTTTTTTAATCTTCAGCTCTTCTGCACCCATTAGCTTCCATCTTTATTAAAGGACGGCTTCCACTTAAAAAGCACATTGTCGGGGCACCTGGGTGGCTCAATGGGTTAAAACCTCTGTCTTCGGCTCAGGTCATGATCTCACGGTCCTGGGATCGAGCCCCGAACTGGCCTCTCTGCTCAGTGGGGAGCCTGCTTCCCCCCCTCTCTCTCTGCCTGCCTCTCCACTTGTGATCTCTGCCTGTCAAATAAATAAAATCTTAAAAAAAAAAAAAAAGAAGCACATTGTCTCTTCAGGAACCACTGGCTAAGACATTTCTCAGAAGGCAAGATCAAAGAGAGGTTTGTGATGACGAGGAAAGCGGATGGGGGCTCTCCCGTGACCTCCATGAGCCTGGCTCCCCCAAGCTGCCATGCTTCAGACTTGTGATGTGGTATTCTGGGATCATGCAGCTATACCAGGGTTACATCCGGAACGAGAAAAGATGCAGTGAAAGCACCGCCAACCCCTCAGGGACCCAGATGTAGAGATAACCCGGCCATGTAGTCACGTCACTGCTGCTTAGCAAAACTTCACAAACCAGAGGCACAAAACCCCACCACTGGGCAGGGAAACAGAACAGGGAACCTTTGCTTTTCACCACCAGTGAACTGCCAACATGCATACCAGCAGCTCCCACTCTCCCGATTCTTCTAAGGCTGTGATAGAACTCCTAGCTCCAGCCCAAAGGAAGAGGGGCCCATCAATCAATGATGCTTGATTCTGAATGCAGTTTTCATAGCAATTCCCAGAGACTAGCATTTGACCTGCTGCAGGTGTGGCTTTGCTGTAGACACTGGGACATGCCACCTAATGCACAGTAAACATGAGGCTGACCACTACTGCTGGCATCCCAGCGCTCAGACAGAAATGTCCACAACAAAGAGCCATGGCAAACCCAGTTGCCGTGGCCACAGCTGCAAGGGAGCACAGTGGGACTTCTAGGACCTTCCCTGGCAAGACGCTCAGAGTGGAAACGAAGCAAGGTTAGACTCCGCAGTATACTGAAGGCTGGGATGATGAGGAAGGAAGATTGGGAGACATTTTAAAAACCAGAGGAGTGGGGCGCCTGGGTGGCTCAGTGGGTTAAGCCTCTGCCTTCGGCTCAGGTCATGATCTCAGGGTCCTGGGATCGAGTCCCACATCCGGCTCTCTGCTCAGCAGGGAGCCTGCTTCCCTTCCTCTCTCTTTCCCTGCCTCTCTGCCTACTTGTGATCTCTCTCTCTGTGTGTCAAATAAATAAATAAAGTCTTTAAAAACAAAACCAAACCAAACCAGAAGAGTAACTTAGCAGAAGGCAAAGGGAGAGTTTGGGAGAGTCGGGACAGTCCCTTTTCGAGTTCACTGTCGCACGTGCTAGATAAGAGGTACAGCAAAGGAGGGGAGCCTGAAAGACACAGCTCAACACAGGGCATTGTTTCTGGTTTGTATTTCAAGGGTCACATACCATGAACAGAACAAATAACACTTCCCCCTTAACGCATTCAAGGTACCAACAGCATACGCAGGAAACAAGAAATGGACGAAACCAGCGCCATTGGGCAACTCACCTTGTACGAAGATCCTGTTCCAGTAGATTTTTCCCACTTGGCTGCCCCCAAGAAACACCAGGTTGGCCAGGATGAGCATGGAGGTGGAGCAAGATGCAAGGGCGGCGTGAAATCGACGGCGGGCTTGTGGGGAGAGGAACTGGACCTGCGGGAAAAGACAGGAGGTGTCTCATCGCGGGGGCCGGAAAGCAGTGCGGAGGTGCCTCCCGGCCCTCGGCAGGCACCTGCCCAGGATACCCAACCCAGAGCCCAAGCAAGGCCGTGACTTCAGCTGTTCTTAAAACCTCTATTCCTGTGACAGGCACACCCTGGTCTAAGGAAAGTGGCGACACACCCCCCCAACTTGTTCTTCCTCCTGCCCCACGGGCTCCCCCCTGATGTGTGTGACACGAGCACTGAAGCTAGCTCAGATGTGGCTGCAATGCCTCCACATGTTCTCTGTGTGCAGACCTGCAGGGCCGGGAGCGCTCCCTGACAACCTGCACAACTCCCTGTCATGAGGTCAAGATCAGGGTGATCTTCTGGGAAGCCACCCTGTCAATCCGACCCACCATTACGAGGGTGCAGGAGACTCAGCACAAGCCACTGTCCTTCTGGGAATCAGAGCTCAGGGGACACGGCCCATGGGAGAGAACCTGCCACAGCATCCGAATATGCAGGAAGTGGAGAGAAGGCTTGCAACACCGACGGTAAAGAACTCTGCTCATCCATCTGAGGTCTTCACTGTAGTTTTTCCTCCCCTTTTAATGTCTTCTTGGGGATTGCATAAAGCAAGACAAGCCTTAATTTCTCGGCACTGACCGTTCTGCTGGCCCTAGCGCAGGAGATCGCGGTGCTGCACCCAGAGCGTGTGAGCATCGCCGGTATACCCCAGGCACTGTCCTCTGGGCCTGCACAAGCAGCCTGAGAACCAGGTACAGCGCAACCACCAGGCTGAAGGGCGCCAGGGTTTCTGACAAATGCCTCAGTCTAATCCAAAGACGGGAAAAAGAGGGAGCAAAGGGTCCAGAGAGCATTCCTGAGTATCTTCCTGAAACTTACACATCTCTGGGGTCACCTGCATCCTGATTTCAGCTGTGCTCCAACTACAAATAAGAATCTGGGAGCACCTGGATGGCTCAGTCAGTTGAAACCAAAACTGAAACTCTTGGCTTCAGGTCAGGTCACGATCTCAGTGTTATAAGATCCAGCTCCGCCATACTCAGGGGGGCGTCTGCTGGATTTTCTCTCTCTCTCTCCCTCTGCCCCTCCTCTCCCAGCATCTACATGTTGTCTCTCAAATAAATAAATACACCTTTAAAAACAAACAGAAAGGTGAATTACCCAAATTCCTAATGGGCAAAAGGATTAAGCTGAGGGTGTCTCCAGGAGGGGGCTTACTTAGTTCCGGCAACCCCACCGTCTGGGACCACTTGTGTAAGTCTTGGTCAGTGTCCTACTGGAAACCTGAAGAAATGAATTTCTGACCCCCCTCCTTTTCTCTCTCCCACCAGTCGCAGCTTCTGTTCTCTGTGCAGAGACACCACTGCTACCACACACGTCCCCACCCATGACATTCTCTTCTAGCATCCCCTCAGAGCATTTTACTGCCACCATATGTGACAGGGCGGCCTTCTCATGGAGGAGCTGTGTCATGGGCACTGACTGAGTCATCTGCTTGGACATGATTATTCTGGAAAACTCTCAGGTGATGCTGACATGCTCCTGGGTAGAGGCTACCAGATAAGATGACCTCTAGTCTCTCCCTTGTCCTAAGAGGCCACAAGCACATACAGGAGATGCTGTCAAGCCAGACCAGATAAAAGATAGCTACATGGTATAAAAACTGGTAATGAAAGAGAAATGGGGATGCAGGCTTATAACTCAGCACTCTTCCCCTCTGAGAATAAGGAGACATTAATCTACTGGTTTCTGCATCTTAGAGCAGGAGAAGACATTTTCTGGGTATTACTGACTCAATTAGCAGTAACTGGGGAGGCAGGGTGAGAGGAAGCAGGGAGATGGGGGGAAGTCCAGAATAATAAATCATGAAAATATAAATTGCTATAATTGGAATAACTGCATCCAAATAATTATCTCCATGTACAGGACCACTGATAACACGTTTGATTTCTAAGGTACCCGTTGAATCAGATGTTCTACCACCTCTATTCTAACCCCATCCATGTCCTCCAACCTTATATCCTGTTAGGGGAATTCAGAGGCCCCACACAATCTTTTCCATATTAATGTCAATGACAAAGAATGCACACAGCTTGGTTAAACTCAGAGTGGTTCTCCTTCTACAGGAAATGATTACAATAATTATTAAATAATCAACTGAGACACACCGAGAGAGGAAAACACTCTTCGCACTGGACTTCTAAGCAGGATTGTGGTGCCAGGTGACCTGGTGTGGGGCAAGAGCCAGGCTAGTTGGAGGAAGAGCTGAGAGGCAAGGGGCAGAGCAAGGGAGGAGGCAAAGGGGAGAATGAGTGCATGAGACACAGAGCTCCTCTTTCCAGCACCAGGGGCCCTAGTTGCAATGGGACTTTCTTTGCTTCTGTGATTACTTGGCTACATGATTCAATAAATTGCGATTTCTGCTTAGGAAAAGGAAGTCAAAATAATAGCAAATATGAAGGAGCCTCTGATCTCACAGACAAGGGAGGACATCTAAATCAGAAACAAAGGACCACAATTCAACTTTTATAAAGAGTTAATTTTGTAAAAACTAAGCAAGAACATTAAAGGCATAGGCTGTTGGAATCAATGAACTAGAAAGATATAAAGGAGAAATCAAGACGCTCACAGGCAGTTCTTGATCACCCCTAGGGTGAGCAGGTGGGAGACAAAGTAGGTGATGATAAAGAAAATTCAAAATCCTGATTTAACTAATAGCCCCATCCTCTGAACTGACCAAATCAGCCTTGCCAACAAGCAGCAAACTTGACTGAGCATGACTTCTCTTCATTGTGAATCAGTGGCAAAGCATAATCATAGGCCACTAGGAGCAAAAAAAAGGGGGGGCCTGTGTGGATAACCCATGATTAATATTAATAACAAAGGGGACATGAATCTCAGCTGTAATTCATATCTCCTCTTCGGATTCCCTGGATGCACCATGGAAAGTGGCAGTTTTGACACTAATGCTCTCCCTCCATGTTGGGAACCATCTGGCTTGGTTTATACTCTAGATTTAGGTTCCATACATAGGGGTGCTAGGAGGGAAAAAGTCACATGGGCAAGACAAAATCCATCAATAAATACAACTTTCTGAATGTCTAAGGACATAGGGTCAAGGATCCCACTTTAAAGTCTTGATTTCTTGTACACACTCTCCTCTGCCATCCTGTGGCAATTGTTGTCACTCCTGCGGTCCTTCACATCTAGGATACAGGCTGTCTGTCCTATGTGCAGCGACCATGTTAGTCATGGTTGGGGTGCTTAAAGTCCCCCTTGGTAGGAAAACTTAAGTGAGGGACTGTGAGCCAAATGGAGAAATAAGTCAGTGTACAACGAAGAGTCATCAGGCATAAAAAGAAGAATTGCCAATTGACCAGATAAGGCAATAGTCAGTAAACAGATGTCCATTTTAACACAAATATAATAGAATAAAAAAGAACTCTGGTCTGGTCATGGTCCCCTTCCCAGAAGACAGATAAAGCCATGGCAATCTGATACCCCAGCAGCAAAAACCTGGGAAGGGCATGGTCCCAGGAGATATTTAGAACTTGCTGAGAACTTTTAGTCGTCCCAAGGACATCAAAATTATGGCATGCCATGTGTGAGACAGAACTGTCCAGCCTAGAATGTCAATAGTGCCTCTTGAGTGTGGGTGAAGTGTTTGCTTCTACATTCATTATAAAGCCAACTTCCCTCTTGTTCTATGGGGGCATAGCACCTCACTTCCTCATTAGGAGCAATGCTAAAAATGTGCTCCCTTTCCTCTGGGGCCCAGAAAAAGCCATTCCAGGGCAGGGAAAGTGCTCTTTACAGTGCCCCAGTGTGAACCAACCCCCCACCCCAGCCCACCCACTATCCCCAGCATCAAACCTGAGGAGGAGCTACTGTGCTTCTGACCACAGATGGGCAAGGTGTAGCCCCAGTTCCAAAGCTCGTCTCCCTCACACCACTCACACCCAGAGGAAAGAGGAAAAATGGGGGGTGGAGCAGGTCAGAAAGTATGGCCTCCCATGCTGGGGTGACAAGTTCTCCCTCAGGGACTTTGACTTCAATGAAAGGTGGGGCTGGGGGTTACTCCATGTTAATGTTGCTATAACCCATTCTTCAGTCCCAAGAGAAGGTACTGGATTTGGGGCCTGGATACAGCAAGCCCTTTAGAACACCTGGAAGTATAGGAGCAGAGTGGACCTCTAATTCCTGTCTGAGTTTGGGGTCTCTGATGGAAGAAACAAGAGGTGGGATGTGGGAAAGCTATATAAGGACAGTCTAGCAGCACTTTAAACTTCTCTCTGAGACACTGGCTACCAAAGGCGAGGAACTGATCCAAACAAAGTAAACCTTAGGGCAGAACTAAATTGTCAAACTAGTTTGTATTTCCTGCTGTGAGGTGTGAGCTCCTGTGTTTATTCTTATCTCTATGGCAACTCGTCTCTCTTCTCTAGTCAGCATCCTGTCCCTGGAAATCAGAGGATTTAGGCTGGGGCAAACAAGCTGGGTGCTGGGGTGGTGCGGTCCATGGAATCTGGGTCAGAAGTTACTCTCAGAAGGTGTGCAAGGGTGGGAGACGGGGGGCGCGGTGGGACTGCAGGCTGTTGTGTGAGGCGGGTTCCACACTCGTCCACAGAGGGACTGCATGTGGGGCCGAACTGGGAGGAGGGGACAGGCTGAGCATCTGGGGGAGCAGATGGGCTGGAGGAATGGCTGCTGGAGACTGACAAAGGCTTGGCAAGTGGGACCTGATACTGTTTATTTTTAAATGGGGAAAAGCTAAAAAAAAAAAAAAAAAAAAAAAAAAAGCAATTGGGTGGGTTTGAGCAGCTGGACACAGTTCTTCCATATTACCACTGAAGACTTTCATTTTCTAATAAAAATGGTAACCAGAGGATAAGAAAGGATGAACAAGGAAATGGCAAGGGGGATACTGGTGAAGACCAGGAGGAGCAAATGAGGGTAGACACCCCATAGGCTGTAAAGATGAAACCAAAGACAACCAAAGAAACAATTACAGCTCTTATGAAAGAGAAGAGTGGCCAGAGCAAAAACACTCAGAAGGAAGACTTGAACTCCTGTCCCATCCTGTACCAACCCACCAGGACACTGCCCCCTTGCTCCCTTTGCCAAGGCACTTGGTCATTTCCATTTAGAAGTCATGTATCACGAATAACCCCTCTCTCTCATGCTGCCCCCAGCATGGTGAGCTCTGTCCTTCAGTCTGTATCACCTAAGACCCACACATACTCTCTGTGCTCAGCAATTACTTAACACCTGTTTCTCTCTTTACCCAGATAAGTTACAGAATCTCCTTTCTCTCTCTTTTTTTTTTTAAGATTTTGTTTATTTATTTGTCAGAGAGAGAGGTGGGGGGTGGGCGGAGAACACAAGCAGGCAAGCTGCAGGCAGAGGCAGAGAGAGAAACAGGCTCTGAGCAAGGAGCCCGATGCGGGACTCGATCCCAGGACCCTGGGATCATGACCTGAGCCAAAGGCAGAGGCTTAACCAACTGAGCCACCCAGGCGTCCCTCTCCTGACTTTCTTAATGTTCCATTGCATCCTATTATCCAAGCCAAATGAATACATGAAGGCACTCAAAAGCAACACCTCCTTCCTTCTTATAAGTGTATAGAGCTTCAAAATATACCAGTGAAGTTAAATTTTCCAATCTCTACTTCTGAATCTAAGCAATGCATGTTCCTGAGATAGAATCAAATACTGCAGTGATAAAGACAAAGCCAGTTCTGCTCACATGGACGAGTCACCTGCTCCATAGTTTAGATACCCAGCCTGGTTAAAAACAGCAGAGGCTATAATCTGGCATCTATATCCACACGGCATGTGAAGGGATTTCAGAGGACTTTAATAACTAAGCAAATTGGCTCTTGGTATAATCAGAGAACTTAAGCCATATTTGAGGAGACAGGGTCCTGCTAAAAGTTCTGGAATGGCCAATAGTACTGTCTTACTCTGTGTTCTTTCTCTTCTAACGATATACCCTTGCTTCTAGTCCTCATGTCTCTGCTCTGGATTTTGCAGAAGCCTCTTTCTTAGCTGCCATGTTATACCCTGGCCTTTCCTCCTCTGGTTCATCAAGCACACTGAGTATGTCCCCCCACTGCACAAAATATTTTGGTGGTTCTTCACTGCTTACAGACTAAAATCCAAAGAAGACCTTTTACAAACAAGCTCATTTTACTTTCCAACCTTAACTCCTACTACTTTACTAATGACACACTCTATTCAGCTCTAGTCACAGCTCTTCCAACATGGCATACACTTTTACATCTCTGTAGAATTACTTCACACATTACTTCTTTTGCTGAAACTGTTTTCTCTACTGAGAATGTGTCCTCCTAATTCTTTCTTCAAGCTCCAGCTCCATGTCAGTTCAGGAGACCAATAGCTTTGGACCAGCCCAAATGATGCTCAGGTTCTGGCCCCACTTTTGAACTGTGCCACCCAGAGCAAGCTCAAACTCCTCATATACATAGTTCACAATTGGTATTTGATCAACGGTGGCTACTCTAACTCTGCCAGAGTCAGTCACCCATTTTCTGTGTTTCTGTAACCCATGGGATAGACAGCATCAACATACATGTTTTAGATATAGGAGCTTAACCTATATTGCTATCTAAGTAGGAAAAAGTATTCCCATTTTACAAAGGAGGAACTAAAGAGCTGAGACATTAAGCAAGTGGTCCTAGGCAGACACTGGTAAAGTACAGAAGTAAATATAGTACAGTCATTCACACATTCCGCTAACTCAATGTCTTCATGCTCCCTGCTGTATTTTGCATAGCAATGTGTGTCCCCTCCTCTAGAATGAAATCTTCAAGACACTGGTCTCTTCAGTGCCAGATGCAAAGGAAAGCTTCAAGAAATGTTTTTATTTCTTGAAATACTTCAAATACTTCAAAAACGAGAACTTCGTGCGTGTGTTCCTTTAGTAATGGTTGATAGATATTCACCAAGTGTCCATTTCAGGATCTCAATATTTTCAAGAACAGTATGGCTTAAAATGACACTGGAACTTGAAGAAAATAATTAGAATTCACTATTAGAGTAGGAGATTTAACATGTCCCCCCAGAAAATGACACCTAAAAGATCAAAAGAATATAAAACAGCTGAATAAAAACTGATAGGCCTAGCATCCAAATTGCAAAGGAAGAAGGAAAACTTATCTCTGATTCCAAGTGAAATGATCTTTATACATAGAAAGCACTAAAGAGTCTACACACAAACAAACAAACAAAAACAAAAATGACCACCACCTCAAAACACTTCTACAACTAATGAAAAAGTTTGGCAAACTTTCAAGATAAAAAATCAACGTGCAGGGGCGCCTGTGTGGCTCAGTGGGTTAAACCTCTGCCTTCAGCTCAGGTCATGATCCCAGGGTCCTGGGATCGAGCCCCGCATCGGGATCTCTGCTCAGCGGGGAGCCTGCTTCCTCCTCTCTCTGCCTGCTTCTCTGCCTACTTGTGATCTCTGTCTGTCAAATAAATAAATAAAATCTTAAAAAAAAAATCAACATGCAAAAATCAGTTGCACTTCTACACACTAATAATGAACAATGTGAAAAGTAGATTAGGAAAACAATTCCATTCACAATAGCATCAAAACCAATAAAATACTTAGGAATAAACTTAACTAAGGAGGGAAAGACATACTGAAAACTACAACATATTGCTTAAAGAAGAAATAGAAAGACATCTATATTCATAGAATGGAATACTTAATATTATTAAGATGACAATACCACCCAAAGCTGTCTATAGATTCAATGCAATACCTGTCAAAATCCTAATGATCTTTTTCAAAAATAGAAAAACTCATCTTAAAATTAATATGGAAACTCATCTTAAAATTAAATTACCTAAATGGCAAAACAATCTTAGAACAGGAGAGACTACCAAGATGGCAACATGAAAGGCTCCTACACCCCTCTTCCTCCCATGGATGCACTGAATGTACAGTTTTACATGGAGCAGTTTACACTGCAAGAACGCCAGAAACCAACACAGCAACTCCTACACGTCAGGAAAATGAGAAAACACCCACATCTCAACAGGTAGGCAAAGCTGAAACACACTCTTGCTATAAACCCCAGCCCCAGCACAAGCATCATACAACTGGGAGAAAACCCTAAATCGAAGCTTCTTCCTGAGGAACAAAAATTTTGAACTCCCATCTAGCACCCCAAATTTTAGAACTCCCACCACAGGAACAGGCAATAAACTAAAGGTGCTTGTGTTCATAAGACCTTCAAGACTAGCAAACAAAGCAGCAGTTCTTCAGGGTCACACGAGGACTAGTTGTAGCTCTGCCCCCTAGAGCTCACCACTGAGGGAGCAAGCAAACTCTCAGTCTTTCTCTGAAAGAGGTCTATTCGCTGCCTGAGGGGTGCCTGGGTGGCTCTGTCAGTTGAGCATCAGATTCTTGATTTCGCTTAGGTCATGATCTCAGGGTTGTGAGATCAGCCCAGTATCGGGCTTCGTGTTCAGCAGGGAGTCTGCTTGAGATTGTCTCTCCCTCTTCCTCTGTCCCTGCCCCCATTCTTACATGCTCTCTCTTGCTCTATCTAAAATAAATAAATCTTTTTTTTTTTAATTGCTGCCTGAGAGTTAGGCTTCTAATTTAGCACACAGCTAAAGGAGGACTGTGATACTCCCAGGACACGAGGAAGTTAATAGAACCTCCCTCACCTTTTCCCTCCAGCTCACTCTGAGTTGTCAGTATCTCCCTGGAAGGAGCTTGTAATCATACTGGCATGCCAGCTTTTGCAGCTGCTGTCCAAGAAACAGGTCACCCAGTGGCCTGGCTCTGAGAGCCAATGGGGCTTTCATTCACAAGTCCCACAGGACTGTGGTAAACAAACAAGCAGCTCCTAAGAGGCACAGGAGCACTTTCCTGAGACCATACTATAAGTCCTGGCACAGGGTGAGCGGGAAAAAATTCCCATCTCCCAGTTCTTCCCTGAAAAGGGGTTTAAATACATACCCTCCCAGCTGCTGTTTGAGGATCTGGATTCTAATCATACTGCATCAAGTTGCTGACTGTGATCCTTCCCTTTGGGACACTAATAGGTCTTAGCACATCTTAAATTAAGGGGGCCACTAAGAACAAAGAAGGTGACTTGAATTTGGACAATCACAAAGGTTTGAGATAAAAATTAGAAGCTCAGGCCAGGCTTACTGATGTGGTTCATCTGCTACACAACACTACTCTGTCAAGACTGGGAAAGATGGCATTTTTATATAAAGCCACCCAGGCACCCCGCCAGAAACAGATCTTAACAACAAAAGGAAAAGTGATTTTTACCTGATTGGGAGTTTAAAATAATAGTCATTAAGATGCTCACCAAAGGGGCACCTGGGTGGCTCAGTGGGTTAAAGCCCCTGCCTTCGGCTCAGGTCATAATCCCAGGATCTTGGGATTGAGACCCACATCAGGCTCTCTACTCCGCAGAGATCCTTGCTTCCTCCTCCTCTCTCTCTCTGCCTACTTGTGATCTCTGTCTGTCAAATTAAAAAAAAAAAAAAAAAGATGCTTACCAAAGCCAGGAGAACAATGTATCAACAAAGTGAGAATTTCAAAAAAGAGACAGAAAGTACCAAACAGAAATCACAGAACTTAATAATACAATAACTTAATTGAAAATTTAACAGAGGGATTCAAAAACAGACTAGGTCAAGTGGGATAAATAACCAGCAAACTCAAAGACAGGTCAGTGGAATTTATCCAATCAGAATAGAAAACGAAAAAAGAATGAAAACAGTTAAGATAGTTTAAGGTACTTATGGATACTATCAAGCAGCCAATATACATATTGCAGGGGTCTCAGAAGACAAAGGGAAAGACTGAAAGGGGAAGAAAGCTTAGTTGAAAAAATATAATGACTGAAAGCTTCCCTAATCTGGAGAAAGAAACAGACATCTAGATCTAGGAAGCCTAAAATGTACCAAATAAGAAACCAAAAGAGACCCACACAGAGACAGATGATAATTAAATTGTCAAAAGTCAAAGACAGGGGCGCCTGGGTGGCTCAGTGGGTTAAGCCGCTGCCTTCGGCTCAGGTCATGATCTCAGGGTCCTGGGATCGAGTCCCACATCGGGCTCTCTGCTCAGCAAGAAGCCTGCTTCCCTCTCTCTCTCTCTCTGCCTGCCTCTCCGTCTACTTGTGATCTCTCTCTGTCAAATAAATAAATAAAATCTTAAAAAAAAAAAAAAGTCAAAGACAAGGAGAGACTCTTAAATGTAGCATAAGAAAAACAATTTGTTACATACCAGGGAACCCTCATAAGACTATCAGCAAATTTTTCAGCAGAAACTTTACAGGCCAGAAGGTAGTGGCACAATGTATTTTAAATGCTTAAAGAAAAACATAGCCAACCAAGAATACTCTACCTGGCAGGGTTGTCTTTCAGAATGAAGGAGAGATAATGAGTTTTCCAAACAAAAGCTGAAGGAGTTTGTCACCTAAACCAGCCTTATAATAAATGTTAAAGGGATTTTTTAAGCTAAAACAAAAGGATGCTAATTAGTAATAGGAAAATATATAAAAGTACTGGAAAAAGGTAAATATATAAATTCAGAAGACTCTAATGTTGTAATGGTGGTAGTAAATAATTTATAAATCTAATATAAAGGTTAAAAGAAAAGGTACTAAAGATAGTAATAACTACAAAAATGAGTCAATGGATAATGTAAAAGATGTAAACTGTAACATCAAAAACATAGAAAGGGAGGGTGTAAAAATGTTGGGCTTTTGCATGCAATGGAAGTTATCGGCTTAAAACAGACTGTTATAAGATGTTTTATGTAAGCATCATAGTAACCACAAAGCAAAAACCTAAAGCAGATACACAAAAGATAAAGGAATCAAAGCATAGCACTAGAGAAAATTATCATATCACAGAGAGAGTAAGAGAGAAACAGAGGAATAAAAACCAGAAACAATTAACAAAATAGAAATAGTCCATATCTAGCAATAATTAGTTTAAATGTTTTATGGAAGTGTGGAATGACTATATCGTACACCTGAAAATAATATTACACTGGATGTTAACTGGAGTTTTTTTTTATTTAATTTTTTGTGTGTGTGTTCCAAAATTCATTGTTTATGCACCACATCCAGTGCTCCATGCAATACGTGCCCTCCTTAATACCCACCACCAGGGTTAAGTGGAATTTAAATAAAAAAATTTTTAAAAATGTAAATGGACTAAACTCTCCAATCAAAAGACAGAGATATTTGTATACCAGTGTTCACTGCAGTAGTATTCACAATAGACAAAAGGAGGAAACAACCTAAATGTCTGTCAGTGGATGAATGGAAAAACAAAATGCGGTATACATAAGATGGAACAGTATTCAGCCTTTAAAAGACAAAAAATTCTGATGCACACCACAACATGGATGAATCATAAAGACATTATGCTAAGTGAGATAAGTCAGAAATAAAAAAAAAAAAAAAACTACATGCTTCCACTTATATGTGGTACCTAGAATCATCAAATCCATAGAGAAAGAAAGTAAAATAGTGGTTCCTGGGGGCCAGGGGAAGGAGATAATATGAAGTTATTGCTTAATAGGTTTAGAGTTTCTGTTTGGGATGATTAAAATGTTCCGGAGATTGATGGTGGTAATGGCTATACAACATTGTGAGTAAATTTAATGTCTTTGAATTGTACATTTAAAAATAGTTAAAACAGTAAATTTTATGTCATGTATAATTTATCACAGTAAAAGAATTATTAGGCCTGTCTCACAGATATACAGAATAATGAATACATGTAATTTTCATACCAAGTAGATCATAATCAAACTGAATACAAACTAAGACAGTAAAGGAAGACAAATATATTCTAAAAAGTTATCATGAAGGCCATGCTCACCAACAATGGAATAAAAAAAGCAGTGATAAAAAATCTGTAAAACTTAACACACCAGTAAATTTTTTAAAATATCATTAATGTAAACCAAAAACTTTTATTGAAGGAACAATAAAATGAATAAATGCTAGCAAATAAGATCAATTAAGAAAGCAAGGCCAAATAAACAACAGGAGATAATAATACACAGGAGATTTAAAACTCTTTTCGCTTATATGGCAATATATTTAATAACATAGCTGAGAAACATAAAGTATATAGAAAAATAAATTACCTAAAATTCTCATAGAAAAAGTAGATGGCCTGAAAAAACATAACCACAGAAGAACTGAAACAGTGGTCAAAGCTCTATGCTCAAAGAAAAATTGCCCAGATGATCTTAATGAGCAAGTTCTACCAGGTGGTGAAGGAACAAGACAATTTCCATGGAAACTGTTTCAGAGGATTAAAAAAAAACATGGGAAGCTTTCACTGATTTCATGATGCTAGTATGACCCCGATACTAAAATGATAAAAAGCCAACATAGGGAACGAAAACCGTAAGTTAACCTTTCTTCTACACATTGCCTTAAAAATTCTAAATTAAATACCTGTAAATTGAATATAGGATTAAAAGAATTGTCTCAATCAAGTAAGATTCATCTCAGGAATGGGAGGGGGATTCAATATTAAAAATATTAGAGATTCATGTAATTCATGAGATTAAATAATTAAAGGAGAATAATCTTGTGATCACTCAATAGATGCCAAAGAAATATTTGGTGAAATTGCATGCTCATTCATGATTTAAAAAAAAAATAGTAAAAGAAAAAAGTAAGCTTCTTTTTTAAAAATTTTATTTATTTGACAGAGATAGAGAGAAAGAGAGAGAGCGCAAGCAGGAGGAGCAGCAGGCAGAGGGAGAAGCAGGCTCCCCGCTGAGCAAGGAACCTGATGCAGGACTTAATCTCAGGACCCTGGAATTACGACCTGAACCGAAGGCAGGTACTTAAAGGACTGAGCCACACTGGTGTCCCAAGAGTAAGCTTCTTTAGGTTGATAAAGATAATATGTCAAAACCCAGATTAAGTATTTCCACTAGCTTCAAGAAAAAGACATTTTCTCCTCTATCACTCAAAATCGTACTGAAAGACCCAGTAAATACAACAAGACAATTAAATGCAGCAAGGGTTAAATCTGTTGGCAAGGACAAAACTGTCATTATTTGTAGATGATATGACTATCAATCTAGAAAATTTACAAGAAACAATTGACAAATTACTAGAGCTAATGGAAGATTTAAACAGGACAGATGCAAAGTGACCAATTCAAAACAAAAATCCTCATTTTTTCTGTATAAAAGCAATAATCCACAAGAAGTATCCAAGACTTCTAAGGAGAAATGATAAATCATTATGTAGTAACATAAGGAAGACTTGAATACATAACTAATCCATAACTGGAAAGACAGCATCATAGACATATTAACTCTACCCAATTTAAGCTACAAGTTAATGCCAACCTAACAAATTCCAATATAAATACCAGGAGTTTTAAGGAACCTCCCTAATTCTAAGACTCATATGGAAGAGTCACTATACAAAAACAGGCAATGTGATTTGGAAAAAGAACCAAAAGGGGCATGAGATTTTCCAAATCAGGAATCAAGACATGTTACAGAACTCTAGCACTTAAAATAGGAAGAATCAAGTAGATCAATACAACAGAATTGAACCTAAAAATGAACTTATGTATATTTGGATGTTTACTATATATTAAAGATGATCTTTCAAATCAGTTGGGGAAGTTGAGTTGGGCCACTGAATTTCAGTGTGAAGATATAAAAACCATTCTCACTTAGTTGCAGGCCATACAGAAACAGGCAATAGACCAGATTTGGCCCATGGGCCATAGTTTGCCAACTCCCACTCTATTCTATTCTTGGTAACTGCCCTAAAGAAACACTTACACATATGTAATGTATAAGGAGGCATATCTAGACATCTCCACAGCAGCTGCATTTGCAAAAAAAAAAAAAAAAAATGAGAGGCAACCTAAAATTTCAACAATAGAAGAATGGTCAAATACATTATACATCCACACCATGTCCAATTTTGCAGATTTACATATACTAATATAGAAACATCTTCAAAACATGCCATGAAGAGGAAAAATGCATAAATTTCAGAATATTTATGTATTTATTATAACACACACACAGTAGTAAAGGTACGTATGGAAGGCTATATTCAAATCTGACAACAATGGTTACCTCTCGTGGAAGAAGAAAGAGAACAAGGTGTGTTTGTTAGAGTGAGGGGGGGTGGCTGTCTTAGAGGACTCCAGTCTTATCTGTATTTTGTTCTTTTTCAAGAGCATATAGTCATGATTGACTTCATAAATTAAAAAAGAATAAAAGAATAAAAAAGGAAATCTAGGACTCTTTCCACTTAATGACCTTAGACCCTGGCTATCTCCCTCAAGTATGGGGTCAAGGCATAGGGGTGGAAAGAGAGAAGCTAGAGGACCATCACACTCAAGTTATGACTGTTCATGGCACTGGGGACCTCCCTCTCCAGGTAGTACTGAGGTCCCTTGAGACTATTAAATAACCCTAAAATATGACAGATGTGGCCTCAGCTATAATCTGTTCAAACACAAAACAACAGCTTAGGGCAAGGCCTGCTTCTAAGCAAACTTAATATTTAAAAATCTAAGACTGACAAACAGGTAAAGCATTCCAAAACGACTCAGCCAACAGCACAGAAAACTGTTCTATGGCAACCAATTAAACACAGTGCTCCCTTCAAAACCCCATTAAAAAGCAAGTAAACATTTGGAAAAGTATAAAACCACAGGCAAGGAATGGAATAGAAGTGAAAAGCAAGAGAGCAAAATCAACCCATTTTTATAAGATAGAGAGAAGATGGAGGAATTAGCAGGACTGAGACACCTGGATAATAGATATCAAAGAGAGGAGTCATTCATACACCAGATAGATTCCCAGAAGGCCTAGCCATTAGAGACACCATATACCACAGATGGCAACAGTAAACCATGGAGAAAGAAAACAGGAAGGTTGGTTAAAAATCTGGGTAATGGGGGCACCTGGGTGGCTCAGTGGGTTAGAGCCTCTGCCTTCAGCTCAGGTCATAATCCCAGGGTCCTGGGATTAGGCCCCATATCAGGCTCTCTGCTCAGCAGGGGGCCTGCTTCCTCCTCTCTCTCTGCCTGCTTCTCTGGGGTGCCTGGGTGGTTCAGTGGGTTAAAGCCTCTCTGCCTTCTGCTCAGGTCATGATCCCGGGGTCCTGGGATTGAGCCCTGCATCAGGTTCTCTGCTCAGCAGGGAAACTCCTACCCTCTCTCTCTGCCTGCCTCTTTGCCTACTTGTGATCTCTGCCTGTCAAATAAATAAATAAAATCTTTAAAAAAAAATCTGGGTAATGAGCAAACAGACCCTGGGGTTTCCCCCTTTCCCCACTGCCGCCCCACGATGAATGAAGGTGATAACAGGGGTTTTTTTAAATCAATAAACTGCATTAGAGTGACTCTAAACTCAGGGCCAACATGCACAGTAGCATTTCAGAATACCAAAGATAATTTCATTTAGGTTCTGGAGAGAAATTACACACAAAGAATCAAAAATCAAAATGGTACTTCTCAACAGTAAAACTAAAAATGAGAAGACAAATTACAACTTCAAAATTTTCAGGAGAAACTACCTTTCAACTTTAAAATTTAGTGCTCAGATAATCGATCAAAGGGGAGAGTAGAATAAAGAGAGTTTGGGAACTACAAGGTCTCAAAAAATATATATCGCCCACAGTCCCTTTCTAAGGCAGCTACTAAAGGATGTTCTCCACCAAATCAAAGGGAGGGGAGAAAACAAGGAGTTCTGGGGCCCACGACACAGAGATTCAGCCCAGGAGAGAGGAGGAGGGAAATGTCAGGACGCCAGCTGTACCGCCTATCTGAAGGGAAACGATCCAGATGGGACAGGAGGATGGAAGGGCTTCAGGAGAGGTTCTCCAGGAAAAGAAGAAAGCTGACAGATTTCCAAATACATCTGACTACATGGAAAATACTATTCTGAGGGATTTTCAGTTTTATTAGGGAGTTTGGAACAAAGTGGTAATAGTAAACTCCCAATCAAAAAAAAAAAAAAAAAAAAGAGGCAAGGTGATTTTCTTAGTCTGAGATGGGGAAACAGGTGACTAAAAAGGAAGTTCAATGATAGTCTATCAACTGGTTTGGCAGTGAGCCACACTTACCATCATGGTAATAATGTAAACAGCAAGTGTTGGTTTAGCCAAAAATAGAGAAGCTATTCTATTAGAAGTTGAGAGTACATCTCAGATGCAAAAACCTCAGGTAGAAAGCAGTTAATATTTATAATTCATAAGTGAAGAAATAAGAGAAAAGACTTTAGAAAGGCCGAGGTAGATGTCGGAAACAACTGAATTAGAGAATTAGAAGGTGTTGCTGTTGAGGACAAGGACATATGCACAAGAGGAATGGAGACCAAAGACTCATTTATCTCAAGAAATCCTTGCAGCATGATTTGACTTCTGACCCAGAAACACGTATTTCTTAAGCTTTCTGGATTTCCATTCGTTACCACTGCGAAACAGGGATAAAGATAGTACTTACCTATAAAGCTACTATTGAAACCACATGACATAATTGAGTAAAAAATGGTTTTGTGAGCAGTCCCACTTCACTTGGACCAATTTTTCCATAGACAGGTTGAGTGAAGCCACAACTAAAACATAAGTTGTCCAAGAACTGAGGACCAGAATGTCAATTAATTTAATGCCAAATGGTTTGGCTCTAGCTTGCTTGTCTTGAATTGCAATTCTTTGTTATTCCCGAGAAAAGCCATTTTTGATGGTTAAAAAGAAGATCTAATGCCAAATGTACATGAGTAGCAAGGAGAAATTAAATGAAAGAATATAAGTGTGTAAGGTCTATTGAAGCAGATGTCTCTTATCTGATGCTTAGAATAGATTGTGTATAACTGAATGTGACTCCCCTTCTAATTGAACTAATCATGTGTTCCTACACAAATCACACACGTTCCCAGCCCATAGGTTCCTCATCTATAAAAATGAAGAGAAGGAACACCTGCCCTGCATGGTTGTTGTGATGCTTAAATAAAACAATAAATGGGAAAAATGCAGGATCTGGTACAGTTTCTTCCCTGACAAAGGGTGGCAGCTACAACAACCCCATGTGAGTCTGGTCCTTCCATTCCTACCGTCAGCTAGGCAAAGCCTCCTGAGGGTGGACCCATCCTGTACCCTTCTCTCAATAACCTTTAATTAGATAACAGTACCTTTGCACTGTAGAAAGGCTGAACACATAAATGAGTAAAACCAAGAAAATATGTATCACAAATAATCCTGTCAGTAAAAAGCTAACCACCATTAATGATGGAGGGTGTAACCTTCTATGCTCTTCTCTGCATTCGCAGGTACCTTTAAATAAAAATAAATTTTTGTTATACCTGTTATTCTTTATTCCTTTCCATCTTTCTTCAAAGTGAAATTATTTGAAAATCACTACTTTCAATGGTGGCGTAGTCAACTGGATAGATGTCTCATACCTCTTCTAGGACATTTTTCCTGCCACCCCTCAGGGTATGGATGGTGGCCATTCCAGCTCTTATTCCAGCCTACTGGGTGGACTACAGGGTTCAGACCAGAGGAAAAAGCAAAAGCCCCCTTAAATTGTGTTTCAATATGTTCTGGCAATCACAGTACATTGATACCAGCTCAGCTCATCTCAAATGAGGCCAGCAGCTGCTCCATAGGCTTTTTAAAGCAGTGTTTATTTCTAGGTCTTGGGAGGAATGTGAGATATTTTGGAAGTCCTGAACATCTCTGACTCCTCAGAGCTTTATAAAATGCACACATATACACAAACATATATACATATACATATATACAAACACACATATAAACATACATATATGTATATGCACACATACATACACATATATACATGTACTACATATATGTGTACAGTTATAGCACACATACATAATATTCATTGCACATAAAGCATAAGTATACATTTTAAATGAATACATATTATAGAAATATACTGCACAATGTATATGTGCATTATTTTTGGGAAAGGGGGGCTAATTTCATCCTTCTATTGATAATAGGAACACTGGAACTCAAGCTCTGCTACCTTCCATGAGTAATGGGTTTTCTGGGAGGAAAAGAGCTAGATTTGGAAATCTAGACACATCCAGAGCTTCAGCACGTACACAGTAAGATTTTGCTTTTTCCTAAGCTGATCTACTGAGAGCTGCTGGGCACGAGGCTATGACTCAAGTAACCACACTTATCTGTGCTGTAGAAGCAGGAATTGGGGACTCTCAAGTAATGAGTCTAATCCCACAAGCCACCAATAAAGCCCATTTCAACCACTGACATTCAAGTGATAGATCTCATCTTTGGCTTAGTATTCTTTCCCGAGGTTACCATTCCCACGGCCGGGAGACTGTGCGTGCACTTGACAGGAAGAAAGGACAGAAGCACCATGGCAGCAGTGATGATGAAAGGGTGACCCTGCCTTGCTTGTGCCTAACCTGACAGGGACGGGGAAGGCTGCAGAAGTCCAAGAGCAGGCCAGACCTGCTCTCGACTCTCGACTCTCGCAGGCCACGAATGAATGGAAGTTGGCTCTAGTTCCAAGCCTTCTCTCTGCAGATAGCAGACTCAGTAATGGAAAGTTAAAAAAGAACCTGTGAAAAGACTTTTGCTGTGCTAAACATATTCAACTAAAAGGTGGAATTATTTGCCACATTCCACCTCTCAGACCAGAGGGGTTAAAGCTTAGGTTCAGATTCTCACAGAGAAGAAAATGTGTAAGCAGTGAATTGCGCAGTGTGCTTCCTGCTTCGTAAATGATCCTTCGGAGTGGGAGACAATGGAGGGGGCACCAATAGGTCGTCATCCACCAAGGAACACACTGTTCATAACAACATGCATTGCTTTTTCCAGATGGAGAGGCCTGGGTGAGTGCTAACAAGCTGGCACAACAGGCTATTTTGACGTGTGGGATTAATACGTTAATTTAATGCTCTCCTGTTTGGTTAAGTGGTTTGCATTTCTATATTTCTAAGTTTGGCATTCAAATCCCTTTATATGGGAAACCATTTGGCTTCTCTAACTTCCTTTCCTCTTTCCTCCTGAGTGATAACCCCTCATCGACCATGTCTGCCTCCTCACCTCCATGGCAACCCTATTCCTGACTTTAGGCTCTATGGGTGCTAGGCTCCTGAACCTGGAATGCCTATCTTCTCTCTATAGACCTATCCAAGCCCCACTCTGAATTCTTCAGAGTCCTACTCATGCCCCAGCTCTTTAATGAACTGTTCTTAAAAGCTTAGCTCTTGGGGCGCCTGGGTGGCTCAGCGGGTTAAAGCCGCTGCCTTCGGCTCAGGTCATGATCCCAGGGTCCTGGGATCGAGCCCCGCATCGGGCTCTCTGCTCAGTAGGGAGCCTGCTTCTTCCTCTCTCTCTGCCTGCCTCTCTGCCTACTTGTGATCTCTCTCTGTCAAATGAATAAATAAAAATCTTTAAAAAAAAAAAAAAAAGCTTAGCTCTCACTGACCATCGCCCCTCGTAAACATCAGCTGCCCCATCACTCATCCTGCTCTCTGCCCATCATGCCTTACTCTGGTCTTCAACTGATGGGCACACATCTTGCATCTCCAGCTGGACCATGACCTCCTATGGCACCGGGAAAATGCCTCACAGTTCCTTCCTCCCACTATCAGTACCCTGGCCTGGAGACATAACCACTCTTTAACTTCACATTACTTTAACCCTTAATGGCGTCACCATCATTGATGACCCCTTCTAGGAAATACCCTCTTTCTCTTCGTTTCTGTGAAATTACCCTCTAGATTTTCCTCCACCTTCTGGCCCCTTCTCCTCCACCCAAGTTTCAAATCTTGATGTTCCTCAGGTTCAGTCCTGGGCCTCTACTTCTTGCTCTTTTTCTGCACTCTCTCTGGAACGTCTCAAACATTTTCCAGGCTCCAAAATACCAACTATATGCTCCCAATGTCTATCTCTAGCCCAGACCTTTCTTCTGAGCAATGCCAGGGAAGGCTAGGCCAATCGGTATTTATGATGTTTATGAAGACCAGACTGTTTTTTAATATAGGTCACTTAGCTCTTCCTAGAGAAAACCTCTCATATCACAGTTTTTTGTTCTTGGGATTTTTTTGTTTGTTTGTTTTGGTTTTTGCCTCTTTATTCCAAAGCAGATACCACAAAGATGACTATCCTGATAGGCACACAAAATAACTTGTTCTTGGAGGGAACTAATAATAGACTCCACCATTACAAAATGACAGACTAGTACACTAAAGGCATTGAAGGACTGAAAGAGATGGAAAAATTTAAAAAAAAGAAGAAAAGAAATTTGGAGGAAGGGAACAGGTCTTTCACTCAGAGCTCCCTAGGGTTCTGCAATGTGTCTCCCACACAGGGTACAGAAAATGATGTGGTTTTTTTTTTTCCTAAATGAGCAAATTAAGAAACAAAGAACCAGACTGATTTTGAGTAAATGGCCAAGTCTAGGAAGCCTTCTAGTCTTGAGAAAATGGCTTATCTACAATAAGTACTTGATTTCTATTTGTTGAATCAAGCCTGGTATTAGAGAAATAGAAGATCATGGGTCATTATCAAACAGAACTACTCTTCTTAGACTAAGTTTGCTTTGTAATCCTTCAGTGAGTTAGTCAGGGCTGGTGTCACTGACCTCAAGTGAAAATTTTTCTTATGAGGCCAACTGATAATGTATATCCTGCAAATTGGTGGGCGAGCCAGAGAACTAAGTAAGCATTAGTTGGATCATGACAATAACTCTTACAACTGACTGATCAATTTAAATTGACTGATCTAAAAAAATAATAACAAAATAAATAAATAAATAAATTGACTGATCTCTCAAACGCATGGGATTTCTGAACCTACATCTTCAAAGTCAAACTGACCAATACAGCAGATAAACTGAATGAATATCATCACAGATCTGTGGTCTTTGGGCTCCTGACACACCAACTCCCTCCCAGAACCATTAGACTGACCCTCCCTGATTATCACTGGAGGCGCCTTTCCTCAATTAAGTCTATAAATAGAAATTTTACTGCTTCAGAAAGGATATAAATCAGCTCAGCAGGATACTATTGGGGCAAAGAGGAGAAGACAAGGGCTGCGGGGAGGAGGATACACTGAAATTACTCAATGAAATGAGCATAAAGGGTGGGGGGGGCGGTGAGCTGCTTGAGATGTTGATTCTCCTTTTGTAGGAAAAACTGACTAGCAGCCTGAAGGTATCTTCCTTCAAAGAAGAGGGCACACTGAGAATTGGCAAGAAGTAATGTCACTCTATTGATGTTTCAAAATGTTTCCACTTATTAAAAGATTTCAATGATGAACACAAATTCTAGCTCCCTCCTTGAGAGAGTGCTTGTATAGAGAAAAAGCATGTTGCTTCAGCAGTAACTCCTCTTCGTCCACCCAGTTCAGGTGCTTTGTGAAAGTTCCTTTTGTCAGCTTCCTACAGCTCTGCACCCCAGTGAATCACAAGCAATAACCCCCCCACTCATAAAGCAGCAGGGTATCAGATAGGCTAATTCCTCCCCAACCCTTTCTTTCCTATATATATCTTTTGTTTACTGAGCATTAAAATAGCATTTTGTCATCACTAGTTCAATTACTATCTATGCTGCCAAGACAAAAAATAATCTCCCTGTATAATACTCCTAATCCTCAGCCTTAGGAAGTTCTTCCAGTATTCAACCTATATTTTTCATGCTGCTGTATGGGCCTACTTCCTCATATACTGCCCTCAATGAAGTCAGAAAACATTCATTCATTCATTTAACAAGTATTTATTACACACATACTCTGTGTTAGGCATTTTGATACATGGATACAGGTCTCTGACTTCATGAGGCTTACAGTTCAGTGAAGGAGATAAGGATTAAACAAGTTATTGTACAAAAATATTTCATTGCACCTATGATAAGTGCAACAGAAGAGATCACCTACAAGGTGCCCAAAATGACACTACAGATAAAGGGCTGGTATCCAAGATCTATAAAGAAACTTCTCAAACTCAAAACCCAAAACACAAGTCAAAAAATGGGCAAAAGACATGAATAGACCACTTCTCCAAAGAAGACATACAAATGGCCAATAGACACATAGACACATGAAAAAATGTTCAACATCATTAGCCATTAGGGAAATTCAAATCAAAGCCATACTGACATACCACCTTACACCAGTTAGAATGGCAAAAATTGACAAAACAAGAAATAACAAATGTTGGAGAGGATGTGGAGAAAGGGGAACCCTCTAACACTGTTGGTGGGAATGCACGTTGGTATAGCCACTTTGGAAAACAGTGTGGAGGTTCCTCAAAATTTAAAAATGGAACTACCCAATGTCCCAGCAATTGCACTACTGGGTATTTACCCCAAAGATGCAAACATAGTGAAAAAGAAGGGCCACAGGCACCCAGGTATTTATAGCAGCAATGTCCACAATAGCCAAACTTTGGAAGAAGCCAAAATGCCCTTCGACAGACTAATGGATAAAGAAGATATGGTCCATATATACAATGGAATATTACTCAGCCATCAAAAGGATGAATACCCAACGTTTGCACCAACATGGATGGGACTGGAAGAGATTATGCTAAGTGAAATAAATCAAGCAGAGAAAGACAATTATCACATGGTTTCACTTATTTGTGGAACATAAGGAATAGCATGGAGGACAATAGGAGAAGGAAGGGGAAAATGAAGGTGGCAGGTCGGGGGGAAGAACCATGAGACCATGGACTCTGGGAAACAAACTGAGGGCTTTAGAGGGAAGGGGGGTGGGGAGATGGGTTAGCCTGGTGGTGGGTATTAAGGAGGGCACATATTTCGTGGAGCACTCAGTGTTATACACAAACAATGAATCATGGAACACTACATCAAAAACTAATGATGTACTGTATGATGACTAACATAACATAATAAAAAAATTAAACAAACAAAACAAGGTGCCCAAAATGATTTGTTAATCAGGACCTGATTGACTCAGGAGGGTCAGAGGAGGACAAAGATATCACTCGAACTGCAATCTGAAGGATAAAGAGGTAGAGGGAGAGGAGAGACAGCATCTTAGAAGATGGACGAGCCCATGTAGGGGTTCTGAGGCTGGAGGGGCAAGATGTGCAAATGAAGAAAAGGAAGAACACAGTGTGAAGTGGGGGGTGGGAGCAGAGAGGATGGGGAGAGCAAATACATACCAAGTTCAAGATCAGGCAGGGCCTCATAGGTCATCTTAAATATTGGCAGGCTTAGTCCTAAAATAATGGGATACCGCTAAGGATTTTAAGAAGGATAACAACATGGTTAGGTTTTCAATGAGCAACATCACTCAGCACTGTGAGGATAATGAATTTAAAAAGACAAAAATGGAATCAGGGAAACTAGTTAGAAACTTTCTGGTAGACTGGGCAAGAAATAAGAATAGTAAGATTAGGATGACTTAGCAGAAATGGAAATAATGTTTAAAAATAAGATCTACCTAGGAGATAGAATATACAGTATTCTATCAGGTAGAACTGAGGGACAGAGAGTATAAAGGGTAACTTGCTGGTTTTGGTCTTGAGTAACTAGAGATTGAGGATGACTCTTCTAGAAATAGAGAATGCTAGAGGGAATGGAGCTACTTGGAATTATAGGAGGATGGGCTATGTGAGTTCAGTATTACACATGCCAAGTCTGAGATATCTGTGAGATACACAAGAATGCAACATCTCAGTAGCCATTGGATATACGAGTACCTCGTCATTAATGAACACCATTTAAAATTATAGTCACAATCTACATTCTTTTAATTTTTTTTCTGGATGGGGATATGTTCTAGAATTGCACTAGTCAAAATGGAAGCCCCCAGCCATATGGGGGCTACTTACATATAATTAAAATTACATACATTTAAAAATTCGTTTCTCGGTGATGCTAGCCACATTTCAAGTGCTCAGTGTGGCTTGTGACTCCTATACTGGACATATCCATTACCGCAGAAAGTTCAATTGGACAGCCCTGCCTAGAATACCAGAATGCTTCCCACAACACCCAGCTCTGATTAGCCTTCTGGTGAATGTTCAACTGCCATTCCATCAACACTGAGAAGTCCTACTTTATTTTGCGCTGAAAAAAATACGGGACAAGAAGATATGATCATCCTTGTTACTCAAGGATCTTCCTACTTATCTTTAAAAAAACAGGAGAAGGATTAATGCCATGGAGAGAGTGTATGAGCAGCCTGTGGGAGAGGTGAACTCACATTGTAAAAATACTATCAGATCAATCATGGGCAACTAATGTCAGAGGAAATTAGGTGCTAAGGAGATATTAAGTCTTCATTTCGATTAAGACAAAAGAATGGGGAATGGATTCATGAAAAGAGAGGGAAAGAGAGTGACCCAAGTGGGAAACAGTTTATTCAAAAGGTTACACAATATTCGGAATGCCAGCCCTGTGTTTTTGAAGGAAAACAGAATCTATGCTGAACTCTGTAAGAAAAAGAATAATGGAAGAAAAGTCTTTGGGTGGACAAGTGGAAGAACAACTAAAGAATCAACCCAATTGTATTATGCTGAGCAAAATAAGTCAATCAAAGAAAGACAATTATCATATGGTTTCACTCACATGTAGGATAGAAGAAATAGCATAGAGAATCATGGGGAAGGGAGGAAAAACTGAATGGGAAGAAATCAGAAATGGAGACAAACAATGAGAGACTCTTAACTCTAGGAAACAAACTGAGGGTTGCTGGAGGGAAGGGGGTGGGGGGATAACTGGATGATGGGCATTAAGGAGGGTACATGAAGCAACGAGCACTGGGTGTTACGTGGAACTGATGAATTACTGAACTCTACCTCTGAAATTAATGATGTGCTATATGTTGGCTAACTGAATTAAAAAAAGAATCAACCCAATTGTTCGCAGACTTAACACTTGGCTAACTCTGACACTGAGCTAACCACTGGGGATATAAACAGTAATGGAATCCTGATCTCATATTCAAGAAGCTCCTCAACTGCATAGCCACAACCAACTACCAGGCTGCCCAGATAGAAGATGATAAAATAGGTTTCACGGGGTGCCTGGGTGGCTCAGTGGGTTAAAGCCTCTGTCTTCAGCTCGGGTCATGATCCTAGGGTCCTGGTATCGAGCCCCACATTGGGCTCTCTGCTCAGCGGGGAGCCTGCTTCCTCCTCTCTCTGCCTCTTTCTCTGCCTACTTGTGATCTCTGTCAAATAAATAAACAAAATCTAAAAAAAAAAAAAAATAGGTTTTGCAAAATATGTTCTCACTCAACAAATATGTACCCTAAATACCATATTCATAATACACAAGATATACATCTCACCAAAAAATGCACACTCAAAAATTACTATACACTTAGGTGTGTGACTTGTGAATGGAAGCTCAAATGAGTCAAACTCATGAGGGTCCTGGACTGAGTGTGATGAGGCAGAGCAGTCACGTGCTTCCTGTCAGTAGGGTTTCCACTGTCTTAATTTTTAACCAAAATTAACAAGCCATAGGCCAGATAGCACAATTTGGGTTATTCCTTTAACATTTTAGATTTTTAATACTTGTCAATAACATAAGCCATGGCTCAAAGTCTACAGAGCAGTGCTTAACATTAAGTTCAAGGTTAATTTTAGACCCTTCATGAAGGAATGTGGAGATGTGTTACAGGGCTTCAGCCTAGGCTGAAAAGAATTCTCTGACTTTCACAGATGATAATTGGGTTTCAGGCTTTGGAAGATGGAGATTGAAACCTTGATGATACCACCTTTTGTGGTTTTTCTTTGTGTTACATAGCTATGACTATCATTGAAATTCCGTTTTCTATTGAGATTCACTGACATTTCTTTCCTGCTGATTGCTGGGTCCTACTACTGAATAAAATATTTATCTTTAAACATACATGAGCATATTTAAATTCCTTCAGATGTATTATTTTGCTATGTGCTTTGTATCAGTTTTTATTGAAATAACTGTCTACTTTTACTATGGCTATTTTTATAGAAAAAAAATGATTAGTCTTCTATGTATTCTATTTGGTGGTGTTGGGCTTCTGAAATATATTTGCTTTAGTTGCATATACTGGGGGAGTTTAGGCACCTTAATCACTGCTCAGTAAATTTCTTGTGTTTTATTGCCTGCCGTGAACACTCATGACAGCATATTCTTCTTAGCCATGTTTTTCAGGGGTATCAGAATACTGCTGCATATTAAGAACTGACAATTTCCTACAAGATTCTAATACAGTGTATATCAATTTTATATGATAAAACATTGGTGTACCCTATGTGTATAAAATGCCTAGTTTTCCAAATCATTTCCCTGTGGAATCAGAATGTGTCTTAAGCACTTAGCTGTGTGTGTGTGTGGGGGGGGGTTATTGCTACAGTAACTGTACCTATCAAACTAGCCAAGATTAAAAATGCCACCACTACTCAGTACTGGCAAGGGCATCCTTGTACACTGTTGGTAGGAAAGTCAATTGGTACACTTTGACTGTAGAGCAGTTAAGGAAGAATGAAGCTGTATGCAAGGCAGAAAGGGGTGAGGAAAACCTTTACTTAGCAATTTTACATATAAGAATTCGTCCTGGTTATGATACTCGTCTCCATTTTGACTGACAACTGCAAAGAAAATTGGAATGACACAATTGCCAAGAGCAAGAGATGAAATCAATGATGGCATAGCCACATAACGGAGTTCTATGTGGCCATTAAAAGGGGTTGTTAGAAAAAAAAAAAGGGGTTGTTAGAAATGGATTTGGTGACATAGAAAGGTGGTCCTCATACATCCATGTCTCTAGAATAACAGCATTTGTCTTAAACGTTATACATGTGTGCATATATATATAAAGAAAAAGTTAGAATAGTGTGTAACAGTTTTTGTTAAAGAGGTATTTTTCTTTTCCTCTTATGTGAGTTTTCTTATTTTTGTGCAATAGGCATGCATTACTTTGAAACACTTATGTAAAACAGAAAACAACAAACAAACAAACAAAACCCCTGCTACCTCTGGGCACATACTCTTTGAACCCATCTGGTAAGAATGACCCATGTTGGGGTGAATCTGATGACCGCCTTCCCCCCATGGCCAGTGCACCTGGCTCAGCTGTCCCCAACCACCTGCTCACCACGCTGTCCTGGACACACGGGGTCTGTACAAGCCTCTGGACTGCATTCTCCACGGTGACTCCCAGCCAGTTGAGGGCCGCCCAGCACCAGAGATAGTCATAGCCACCATGCCAGAAGCTCACAAAGGCAAACGTCACTGCGGTGGAAAACAGTGTCCCCAGGAGGCCGTGCTGGGACCCGCCTACTGGAATGTACACATACCTAGAGAAAGAAGAGGTGGTTAGGAGCCATGCAGTGGGCTGTCTCTTCGCTACCACCTGCTTCTGCCCTTGATTCTCCTGTCACACATTGCTAGCGACCATGTGGAAATCCCTCCCTGGTTCTCGGAAGCCGCAGAGTACTCCCTGCATTCTCCAACACACCCACAACAGCAAAAACACAAGCCTCAGTTCTGAGGGGCTTGAGGTTAAACGAACGCACAGGCTCAAGAGCTCTCATTACCAGAGCAAAATAGCACTTACGAGAAACAGGGTGAGGCGTGGTGAATTTAGTTTCTAAAAGGGGTGTGCCCTTCCCTGGAAGCCTAATCACAGAAGGGCAATTAAGCTTCCAATTACATGGGGACACCAACCTTCAAGACAGGTATAGATTTTACAGCTCAAACTATCATGTTTATGGTAAGCCCAATATTTAAGCACAATTGTTGCAATCAAGCTCCTAAGTAGGGGCACCTGGGTGGCTCAGTGGGTTAAAGCCTCTGCCTTTGGCTCAGGTCATGATCCCAGGATCCTGGGATCGAGCTGCACATTGGGCTCTCTGCTCAGCGGGGAGCCGGCTTCTCTTCCTCTCTCTCTGCCTACTTGTGATCTCTGTCTGTCAAATAAATAAATAAAATCTTTAAAAAAAAAAAAAAGCTCCTAAGTAGCAGGAGCTGGATGCAGAACAGGGGTGCCAAGACCCATTGCTCAGGCTTCCCAGGCAAGTTGCCCAGAAGGAGTAGTGACTTTGCAAGTGAAGCGAAGAGCTCTGTGCTCACAGGTCAGCCAAATTATTACCCAGAATGCACAGCATCCCCGGGGTCTGCTCTCTACCACTGAGGTGGCTCTATGACTGCACAGAAGCAGGACTTTAATTGGTATTTTCCAGCTAGGGTTGAGCAAAACTCACACCTTGGGTTGGTAGAATCTAGAGAGCTAGGAGAAAAGCCTCCTGGAAGCAGCTTTTTAAAAAAAACCCAGAGGTCTTTGATCTGTGGTGAGTGCATCTTTGTTCAACCTTCTTCCAGGAAGGAAAATTAAATCTCCTTTTCCTGAATATACAGTATGTCCTAGGCACAGCACTACACACTTCACACACGTTACGTGCTTTGAGTCTTTGAAGCACCACATGGTTTACACCTGCTGTTCCAGTATGCCAGTCAGTTTACAATATACAATTTGTGTGTTGTTTTAATATTTTGTAGGAAATCTTATTTTGAAAACCAGTTTTGAATAGAACAATTCTACAGAGAAGTAAAAAAAAAAAAATTAAAATTAAAACCACTTCTCAGTCAATAAATATTTCAAAAAACTATAGGATGGGTATTTTTAAATATACACCTTCACTCTCAAAGGTGCTCCAGTTTAGATAAAATTATACGATCAGCTTAAAAAGGCCCATTTTTGCAGGCTAGAAAACGGAGGCTAGGAAGTTAACTTGAGCAAGGCACGCAACCAGGAAGGAGAGGAGCCATCCTGCAACTACGGCCCCAAAATTCATGCTCTCCACCACACCCACATCGTACCCTCCAATCTAAAACCAGAGCGCACGTGAGAAAGTAGCCATTTCAGAAATAAGTGAAGCAAATAAAATGCCTTCTCTTTTGCAAAAACAAGACCATCCAGGCAACTATATTCGCAAACAAGTATCAAGTGCTCACTACAGATTACAGGATCCTCCAGCAGCTGTCAAGCATTTATGCAGGCCTCCAGGGCAGTTCTGGCACTCTGGGAAACCTAGACACCTGAAACACCACTGATCCACCAAAAAGGACAAGGTGCAAACATTGCCTAGCATTAAGCTAGATGATACACTATAAAGTAGACCAGGAGAGTTTGAGTGTGGGGCAGGGATTGAATGGAGGCAAGTGGACCATAGCCTGGCAAGGCCAAGAGGATGAATTTTGCTGGGGCAAGGGGAGAAGGTGGGTGCTGTATCATGGACCTAGAAGGGCTAGACAATGAGTCAGAAAAGCCTGACAACCCCGGGGCGCAGTAGTTTTAGTTGGTGCTCTGCTGCCCCCTAGAGGCGTCTTGGTTAGTGGTGCGAACACTCCTCAGCAGGAGCAAAAAATGAGCCACAATTCCCTCTAGCCTCCTACCTGCACAGAGGGAGCTGCTGCCCCATCATGGTACTCCATGAGTCTGCACTTCACTTCCTACAATGCTGTGTGTAAGAAGCTTGCAGGCATATACATGAGCATATATTGCACGCACATATATATGCATGCCTGATAGGTATGTATGTATACATATACGTGTATGTTATAGAGGCAGCAGGAGAGGGGAACAGGTGTTCAAACCAATTTCAAAAGAATGAGGAATGGCTGCTATTGACAGAAACTACCAATAATTTTGTAAAAAGAGGTAATACTAATACCAACACTCTGCTCTCCCAAGATAACTATTTCATGTTGACCTCTTACTTACTGTATCTCACTATGTTAAGGTGAGCGTTCCTCTACACGTCAGGAAACCCAGTGTAGAATAAAAGCCTCTCATCATCCATCCACACCAACAGTCCTTCATATTGGATTCAACTCCAAGAAGGACATGTTCTCATGCTAGTGACGAGGAAGTGTCTAGCCCCATAATTACACGCACAGCTATTTTAGGGACTCTTGGCACTATGGCTTTGTAACTTTGCCTTCCAAATGACAGCCGACAAAAATCTACGAATTTCTTTTATTCCTAAAATTCATATACGGCAGGTCTCCAAGGACATGAGGCTGCTTATTTTAAACCTGAAGAGGGTCTGGCTTCCAGACTGGAAGATAAAAATCCCTTCTTCACTCTTAACCTCTGGAAGGCAAAAGGTGCGTCAAAAAGGAGACTAAACAAGTTATTTTCTTTTACAAATTCTACCAATCTCATGTCAGTTCCATGATTAATAAAAGCAGAAATGTCTCTCTTGCAGAAAAGCAGTAGTATGACCCCACTCACTGAGATCCTCTGCACAGTGAAATTGATTTCCCAAAGGAAGAAAGCTTTCAGCACCGCCTTCCCCGCAAAGCAAAAAATAAAAAGATTTTTCCTGTCAGTGACTGTGAGCTTCAGTCTGCACAGGGCCTGCCCCTGCCAGGCGGCCTCATGTGATCACTGCTTGCAGAGAATGCTGCTTGAAGGAGTTAGCATCCATCCACAGCTGCCGCCTTAATTTAAAACCACCTCACGGAACCAGCACAATATAGCAAACCCCCAACTCAGGAGGAGGAACTTCTATAAAATGGAGATGTTATTAATAACGTCTACCCTTTACGGAGTGTAAAGCGCGTGAGCCAGGTGTTTTATGTATACTATTTCTAACCATTACAACAACTTAGCAAGGAACTAGTAACTAGGCCTGTTTTATATAGAAGAGGTGAAATTTGAACCTAGAATGTTCTGGTTTCAGAACTCCCAGGCCTAGGTTCTATTTTGCCTTTTTTGTTGTTAATAGAAATATTTCTTGGTGGTATGTTCCTCTTATTTAAACAAATCTTCAAAGCAATCTCCACAAAAACATTCACTTGGCATTTCGGCCAAGGAACACTGGGCCAGAAGTCCAGGGGTATAAGTTCAAGTTTTAAACAGACTAACTAGTTTCCTTCTGTCCCACAAGTGGATACGTGCTATCCTGACCAGGCTGGCATCCTGCAGATGTCTGACTACAAAGAAGTGGGGGGTATAAGGGCATCTGGGTGGCTCAGTGGGTTAAGCCTCTGCCTTCAGCTCAGGTCATGATCCCAGGGTCCTGGGATTGAGGCCCACATCAGGCTCTCTGCTCAGCATGGAGCCTGCTTCCCCCTCTCTCTCTGCCTGCTGCTCTGCCTACTCTCTCTCTCTGTGTCAAATAAATAAAATCTTAAAAAAAAAAAAAAAAGTGGGGGGGTAAAAAGTCAATGGTTGGGTGCAGGTTTGGGGGGGGGTTGCTAAGTAGGTATACATGAAGGGAGAAGAAAATATGTGGCTCTTTCGCAGATCCACTATGAGAAACAACTCCGGAATATGTCCTACAGTTGGGGAGAGGGTGGTGAAAATCCATGTGGCAAAAGCACTAATCTTAAAACTGTAACACTCCCTTTCCTCAAGACTACACAACAGCTTCCCAGCTTGACATATTATCTTCAAACTCTTTGCTGAGGCCTAATCCCTAACCCGCCTTGAGGTAAGAGGATGAGGGACAGAGGATACTGAACAACTTCGTTTCTACTCTCTGGTAGAATGAGGTGAGGTGAGCTTGCAGGGTCCCAATCTTCAATTACCTTGTGCTTGGCAGGGCTGGTCCATCTTACTCCGGCTCTGCCATCTCTTTCTATCCTTATTTCCCACTAGTTCTCTTGGTAAATCATGAAATCCTGAACAAATGAGGATTTCACACCTCCACGTCTTTGGTCATACCACGTTCACATCCTCCAACCTCTCTGGTTTTCCAACTTCTGTTCAGTCTACAAAATTTTGTCCCTTTTCTATCTCCTCCCAGAAGTCTCTTTTGAATATGCCCATTCTTCTGTTTAACCCAGAGCACCTACTCTCTGTACCACTGACTGAACAGTTATTCACCAAAAAAATGTCTCCTCTATTACACTGTCATTTCAATTAAGTCGTAAACTTCTTTACGGAAGGACTAGATGTGTGATGTGTGAACATGCATGCATGTGTTATTATATAGTTCCTAGTCAACGGTATTTATGTACCTAGCAACATAATTTTCACAGTCTCCAATAACTTTTAAACTTGTGATAAATTATCACCATGGCCACAGACCTATTATAAGCAATCAAGAACCAAGGGAAGACTGTAAGGTCCTGCCCCAGTTATTGGGAGAAACTTCAGAGGACACTTGTTCCTAAAGAATACAGACACTTGGGGCGCCTGCGTGGCTCAGTGGGTTAAAGCCTCTGCCTTTGGCTCAGGTCATGATCCCAGGGTCCTGGGATCGAGCCCCACATCGGGCTCTCTGCTCAGCAGGGAGCCTGCTTCCTCCCCCCCTCTCTCTCTGCCTGCCTCTCTGCCCACTTGTGATCTCTGTCTGTCAAATAAATAAATAAAAATCTAAAAAAAAAAAAAAAAAAGAATACAGACACTTGAAGGACGTAGAAGTCTCTCCACACTTTGTAATCCTACCTCTCCTATTAGGGTCAAAAGCATGTGGCTCCAAACCACTAAACCTATCTTAACCTCAGGAGAATTCACAGATGACAAGTATTAGGCTTGTAAAGATAAGAGCCATTAGTAGCGGGAAGGGCAAAACATTGTTGGTGAGGTGACCTCACCTTGGCTTCACCTGGGCTCTAAGAGGAGCTCCTAGGAGGAGTTCTTCGCAGAGCTGGCCAGGCTCTCCTAAACCCAGCTGTCACAGGCAATAGCTCCCTGAACTGACCCTGGCTCTAACCTTGGCCCACATTTGCGTTCTCTCTCCCACAACCCAGGCCAACAGCCATCCTTTGGGTAGTAGACAAACAGCTGTTTAGACCTCACAAAGGAAGCTACAGATCTGCTTATAAAAAGCTTTCAAAAGAACATGCACACAGTAAAGAAATCACTCTGTCTAGTACAGATCATAATGGAATTTTAATACGTAAAAATCAGCAGTTGGTTAATGGACAACTCTAGACTTTATCATCTACAGAAGGCTAAAAGAGGTCTACGTTCAAAGCAGAGGGCACATTTTGAGCTGGGCTAATTCTTGGGTCTTTTACTGAGAGATGCTGGCTGTATGTTTTGAATGCAACTCTGAAAAATTGCTTATTAAAAATGATATGTCCTGGGACGCCTGGGTGGCTCAGTTGGTTGGACGACTGCCTTCGGCTCAGGTCGTGATCCTGGAATCCCGGGATCGAGTCCCACATCAGGCTCCCAGCTCCATGGGGAGTCTGCTTCTCCCTCTGACCTTCTCCTAGCTCATGCTCTCTCTCTCACTGTCTCTCTCTCAAATAAATAAATAAAATCTTTAAAAAAAAAATGATATGTCCTATTTGGCAACAGAACATTGTGGAATTTATAGAATAGAGATTAAGCTCAGGCTATATTTAGTCTGCATTTAAACTTCCAGGTTCATGTAATTAGATGCCAACATTTTTTTTTTAAGATTTTATTTATTTATTTGACAGAGAGAGATCACAAGTAGATGGAGAGGCAGGCAGAGAGAGAGAGGGAAGCAGGATCTCCGCCAAGCAGAGAACCCGATGCGGGACTCGATCCCAGGACCCGGAGATCATGACCTGAGCCGAAGGCAGCGGCTTAACCCACTGAGCCACCCAGGCGCCCAACCAACATTTTTTTTTAATTAATCTTTTCATTCCACAAAGTCTATAGCTGAGTGGGTTGAGGTGCTGTCCTGATAAACTCAAACCTGTAAACATCTATCCTGGAGAAAGATTCCGTTCTAACTTCACAGACTGAAACTCAGACTCTAGCTCCCTGAAACCTCTATCTTCCTCACCACAGAAGAGGCTGACAGAGGATGAATGGCTCAGCCCAGCCTTCCTCAAGTAGCAACATCAGCAAAGCCTAGGGCAAGCAGGAGGGCAGTGCTTAAGACCTGGAGATGTGACCTTGGTTCTGCTCTGCCACTTACCAATCTCTGTAACCTTGAGCTCATCAATTAAGCCTACTCAGCTTAAGTGTGTACACTGATCCTATGCTAGGAGCACTGAAACCCTCTTTGGGTATGAGCTGCTATGAAGATCAGAGGAGACAATATATGTGTAAGGAGTTTGGAGATGTCAACACTCCATACAAACAGGAGGAGGCATGTTACTAATAATGAGCCAGCAGCACCACACTTGCATTCAAGAAAAAACAAAATGCCATTATCATAATATCAGATTATCATAATGATCAGATACCATTCCTGTATCTTCCATAAGCATTTGAAGGCACCAAAGCTCTGAACTGCTTGCTCAGAGATGTTCTCTACTTAAAACCATTAGCCTTATGTAAGCCACCGTCAGAACCAAGCTGCTTAGCGCTCAGGGTCTAAGCTATGGATTCAACACCCACCCATGAGGACTTGTTGATTAGGCTTAGCCCAGATGGAGGCCAGCTGTTCTCCAAACATCTGATCCTGGCTGCGGAGGGGCCTGTAGAGGGTACATGGATGGGTCAGGGTACAGTAGCCCCAACCACAACTTGGTCCATCACCAACATCTCACTTACAATCACTGTTGGCCTTCCACTCAGGTTCATACCTAGAGAATACAAGAGCCATCTGACCAAATCCTGTCCTTATGATGGGTGACTACTGGGTGGGCAGGGCCTCAAGAATGTGCTTTTACAGGTTTACTCGTTTGACCAGTTTAAAGCAGCCTGATAACGCTCCAGAAGGTTCCATCCTCAGTGACACATGAGTCTCTGCGGCACTACAATTCTCACACTACAGACTGGAACTAAAAAACAAACAAACAAACAACTCTTTAACACACAATACTTCCAAAGTAACTTCTGGTCACACGTGGGGGAAGAAAAGACCCAGGCAGAGGTGACCACAGACAGGGTTACACAACTGCTTCCCTTCACGGGGTTTCAACCTTCTTCGGCTTAGGAGCACACTGAAGCCTTGGCTCTGGGGCCCGTGTCTATTTTGGGTTATAAATAAACACAATATGAAACAGATTCTTTAGAGATTTGAGCAGAGGAGACAGAGCGGGAGTTTATACTCTTTAGTGCCATGGAGCTGAGTCTAATCGCTAATAAAAAGGTCCTTGAGCCTCAGTTTAATAACCACCAAGATTTCCTGGCTGCCTGCCTGTCTCCCCACCTTCCTCCCAAGAGGATGCTAAAAGCATCTATAAGCTTCCCTAGACCAGATGAAAAGGAGAGGTGTATGGAATGTCAGACGAGAAGGGGCAAACCCAGCTGTCTGCATGATGTAGGTCTGTATGATTCCCCATCTCACAGTCAGAGGGAAAGGGTTAAGGGGAAAGACACCATCCTCTGCTGCTCCTAACACATTTCCCAGCCCTTGTTTCATCGGCAGCTCCCAAGCCCGGGGTCAAAATTACAGCACTCCCAGGTACACAACTCCTCTCCTAAGCAACTGTACTGTTTTCTCATATGCTCCCTTTCGATCTCTGCCTCTCACCCACATCCTATCCAGTGCCATCCTGCTGGTCTAACCTGCTAATTTATTTATCATGACTGTTAGGGAAATGTTCACTTCAAAATGAACTTGTACAACTCAACTCAAAAGTTGCTGCGCTGGTACAATGCCTTAAGGGTCTCTAGAACAAAGTGCTCCGAAGACAAGTGCACTAAAGAAATGCTTAACCGAGAGCTGAGGCATTTCATTCTCCATCTGGGTTTATGGTGTAATGATTGTGAGACATCCGTGTTAGGGCCCCACAGAGACAGGGCCCATGGCCCTGATGGATATATCGTCTGTGTTCCCACAATAACACAGTATCTCACACATAAAGTCCAGTTGATTGGTCATGCAGACCAAAACAAAAATTAACAGCTAAGGAAGAGACAAGGCAACTTCTGTGTCCTCAGGAAGCATCTAGTCTGACAATGGTAGCCAAGTTCTTATCCTCAGGGGGTCCTACCTACAATGAATTCCCATGGCAGTATATCCTAAATTAAAACCTATCTACCTGGCTTTTCTTTTTTTTTTTTTTTAATTTTTTAATTTTTTCAGCATAACAGTATTCATTATTTTTGCACCACACCCAGTGCTCCATGCAATCCGTGCCCTCTACAATACCCACCACCTGGTGCCCCCAACCTCCCACCCCCCACCCCTTCAAAATTCTCAGATCGTTTTTCAGAGTCCATAGTCTCTCATGGTTCACCTCCCCTTCCAATTTCCCTCAACTCCCTTCTCCTCTCCATCTCCCCTTGTCCTCCATGCTATTTGTTATGCTCCACAAATAAGTGAAACCATATGATAATTGACTCTCTCTGCTTGACTTATTTCACTCAGCATAATCTCTTCCAGTCCCGTCCATGTTGCTACAAAACTTGTCTACCTGGCTTTTCAAAGTCATTCTCCAACTGGCTCCCTCCTATGCCAACTCCATCTTCTGAGTCTGCAAAAGAGGTTTTCCACTCTAGTCAGTGAACTGCATTTTTACACAAGTTTGGGCCCTATAATCATGTCAGCCCATCCCCCCCAACCAAGGACAACCCCTGGCCATCACTGCCACCATCTGATTTTTCCAAATGAGTTCAACATTCAAGGAAAATTTCCCCTGCCAGTCGCACAGAATGCTGGTGGCCCTTTGATTCTTCCTTTCTTCAGAATACATGTATTCACTAGGCCTAATTTCCTCAGACTTGTCCCTGTGCTGCTTTCTAGCATTTCTGAGTGACTTCATCAGGTCCGCAGGCAGGTACAATTCCCCACCTCACAACCAAGACATGTAACAGGGAAATGTCACATTTCCCTTATTTCCCCCCAGAGTCTACCTTAGCCTCTGAATTCAGGGAATGTTCAGTAAATCCTGACCAATTTCCTTCTTTCCCTCATCCTCCTCAATTCCCTGATTCCCTGATTCCTTCCTCTTCTTTTTTTCTTTGACTGTCACTCTCTCTAAACAAAAGATGATTCTCCAGTTAGAATGTATGGCTTCATTAATAAATGTCATCATTCACATCTGCCACTACATTGTCCTCTAAGGTGCTGCGGGTTTTGCAGAGTTACATTTACAAAGTCAGACTAAATCACAGATACCAACAGAGATGTCCTGAGCCAGGGGATAGCTGGCAGGACTGAGAGGTGGAACATGTGCCAACTCCAACTTCCCCAGGAAACTGCCAGAGCTACCCAAAAGAAAAGGGAGAGTTAACCAAAAAGCAAAACTTCAGTGCTAAATGTTTTTTTAAAGATTTATTTATTTAGAGTGCAGAGCAGAGGGAGAGGGAGAAAGAAACTCAAGCAGACTCCATGCCCACCGTGGAGCTCAATGCCAGCCTCGATCTCACAACCCTGAGCCAGAACCAAGAGCTGGACACATAACCAACTGAGCCACCTAGGTGCCCCAATGTGTTAAATGTTTTTAAAATTAAAATACCTATGTTGGGAGGTTTAAAATTTTAAATGTTAACTTTAAAAGCTTCAAATAAAATCATGGACATGACCATCAGTGTTAGGTACCTGTGAGTGGAGGGTGTTCTTGAGGTCAACAGGAGTGTGGCTTTAACCCTTCAACTTTTGGACAATCTCTCTTCTTCTACCATGAATGTCACTTCCAAGTCCAGTGTGTGTTTTGGCTGTAAGAGTAGAACTGAGCTGAAGGGTCAAGACCATTGCTGGATCTGGTTTAATGAATGAACACACACACACACCACCTTAGAGCATAGAGAAGGGTGGGAGTTTGGATGGGTAAGTCACAGTCATGGACTTCAGAATGCTGGTTCCTTCTCTGGGCCTTGGTTTACAACTAAGAAGAGATCGAGGGCTAAGGGAGAACTAGGGGGTGATGTCTCCGGCTTGGAACATAAATGTTCTAGAATGATCATTCACAATGGCATGCTGTTTAGCTACTGATTTCTGCTAAAACAGAGATGATCTGTCTTTTCTAATGGATTTTCAAGACATGGAGTACCTGAATTATGAGCTTATGCTTCTGAGTTCCCCATTTCTCCACCTCCCTGTTGCCATAAAGCTAACTCATGAATTAATATGAAATGCATGAGGAAAGGGTTATCTGAAGGAAGCCTGCAGGGAATCCTGACTCAAGGTGATGAATCTTTTCCTGGTAGCAAATTTCCATCCACCAATTTATCTGCTTTGCCAATTCAGACATTTATATTCTGGACCTCCTTAAAGAGTAATAACCGATTGGTAATAAAAATGCTCATTTGGGGTGGCCAAAGATGGGGTTCAATGCCCAGAAAGGGCGAAAAGTGGGAGAAAAATTGCCAACAGATATCATACAGGCACCATTTTATTTTATTTTTTTAAAGATTTTATTTATTTATTTGACAGACAGAGATCACAAGTAGGCAGAGAGGCAGGCAGAGAGAGAGGAGGAAACAGGCTCCCTGCTGAGCAGAGAGCCCAATGCGGGACTCCATCCTAGGACCCTGAGATCATGACCTGAGCCGAAGGCAGAGGCTTAACCCACTGAGCCACCCAGGCGCCCCTACAGGCACCATTTTAAACACAAGGCCATTCAAGACTGTTTTCAGGAAGAAGAAAAATAAAATTCTCAGGTGCCGAATGATTTTCAGAAAATAATCAAAGCAAAATGGCTGCTGGTAGTAATAATGAGGCTACTCCCCTCTGGACTGAAGTCAGCACTCTGACAAATCAGCTCTGACAGCACCGTTTCGACTGCCTCTCATTTGTCATAATTATGATCCATAATCCCTATCAGGCATGATACCTTTTAAGGCCTGGCTCTGGAAGGAAAAATTGACAATGCTTGGGTCTGGGCGTGAATGGCAATAAATCTGCAATGCCATCCAACACAACCATGCTAGCGCAACATTTACGGAAACAAAACAAAAACATCATCTCATGCCCGGAAAACAATGCCCCAATAAGTATTTTCCCCTTAATGCAGTGAGAGGCTGCCCAGATGACACTGCTTATTCGAAAGATCCCACGGTAATTGAATGAACCCTTGAGTGCACATTAGAGATTAATATTTTAAGAGCTGGCATTTTACAGAGACAGTCTAAGAATGACATTCAATGTGTATCACAAAAGGCAGAGTCTTCTGTAGATTAAAAATGCCACCATTCATGCAGTAAAATCATAAGAAATCCACAGACGTCAGACATGGAACTGGATATTAACATGGTAATCCGTGTTGGAAAGCATCCCTTCCCCAAGGCTGGGGATAGAAGTGGGCCATAAGAATGGCATTTTACTTTCTTCCTGGGCTCCTTCTCAAGTCCGGTTGAGATGAGGAAGGAAATTTTATGAGCTGGAGGGTACTGTGCTTGACTTTTACCTTACTCCTGAGAAAGGTGGGCAGAGAGAATGGGGAGTAACATAGTGGTCCCCAGCTACGAGTGCCTAATGGGGATGCAATGACAAATGAGGTCTTGCATCTAGATAAGCAGAGAGGCAGCTGGGGTTCAAATAAAAGAAGTGTTATTCCCAGATCTTCCCTCTCACATCACGGTCCTGACATCAAAGACTATGGCCAGTGAAACTGCAGACAAGGGCAGATCCCAAGAGGAGCCATTTCATGGGGGCCAAAGAGCAACAGCATCTCCTCAGAGCTCCTACCTGCTTGTGGCATCTCATCTGCCTGGGGTATATCCACTAATACAAATCTAAGGCCCAGTAACCAGTGCAGCAGGCCTGGGCTTCCAACACCATCACTCTTTCTAATGAGAAAGGAAAAGGCGTGGAACAAATGCGATCAATCTGGGTCATGTGTTCAAATACAAGGTGTAGGGCAGAAAGTAGCTGACTGAGTTTACTATCTCCACCTAGGTAGCACTGATGGAAGTTTATTTTGAGAGCTCAACTGACATACCCTTTTTCTATTCCATGATCATGGCTAGGAGACAGGGAACCTACTTCCAGAACATTCCCCCTTCTTCTAGAAGGAGTTTCTGGAACGTGCAGGAGAGAGGCATGGCTACCTATACTGTTGAGCATGGAGGTGCTAAGATGCAGCTGTGAGCTTTAAACATCAACTCTTCTCAGGGAGCCAGAAGCCAAGAACCATGCAAGAGACACTAGAGTGGGTGAGTGGTAGGGGGCAACCAATCTATTCTTGAGTTCAACTACGGGATCAGTATTCTGAGCTCGTCTGGTTGTCATCATGTCTGCCACACTTTCCTGCTGCATCCCAGTCATGACAAGACCTCTGAGACTTTAGGCTGGACTGGAGGGCTCTGCCTTAGTGACCTCCACTGGGAGTCTCAGTACTGCGATTCTCAGTCCCATCAGCTCTCCATGTTCCAGCTCTTTAGTGAGGAGTTTGCTGGAGGGATGGAAATCTCAACACCACACTGGATGTCAAGGGGACTCCCAACTGACATTGGCTAAATGGTCTCCCCAGCCTGAGGACCCTTCTGCTCCTCCCACCAACACCCAGCCCTGGCTGAGACTGTCTGTGGCTGCTTCTTGTCCTCAGCACCAGCAGCTGCACATGTGGCTGCCTCTGGCACAGGTGCAGAACCTTTGGTGTTCTCCCCAGCATCTCCCGAGCTCTCTAGGAACCTCTCGGTCGCAGGGACCACACTGCAGTGTCATGTGCTGAACACCGCTCTTGGGGGGGAGCTTGCATCAGGGTCTCTGCTGAGCCCCAAGGGGCCATGTAGCTCTCTGGAGGACCCTCATCCCAAGTCCTCTCAGGAGTGAGATACCTCACAGCACAGACCCCACAAAGGACTAAGCCGCCCCCGCCCCCACAGCTCTGGGTGACTCAAATACTTCCCCGTGCAGCACGCAGGGCTCAAGGTAAAATGTCACCAAAGCCAGTGTCTTTGAGGAAAAATACTCTTAGGAGTTGATGATTTTTTAAATGTAATCAAAATGGTAGGCTACAAGGGGACATGTGGACACATGAGACACAAAATGAAATGACATTTTCTTAATGAGTTCCCTGGGAGCCAAGGGCATCTAGGGATCGCACCTCGCTGGATGCTGCTGCTGCTGCTCCAGGAGTGTGCCTGGCTCAACAGACAGGGCCCTGGGTGTGCGCCGGGCTCTGCCTCCACCTCCATCCCCCTGAACAGCTGTGACCCAGGCAGGACCAGAGAGCCTCCCTCTTGGAGATGCGTTTATAATCTATGTCCAGCTCAACTCATAGGATTGCATATGATGATCAAATAAAACAAAAGGAATGAAAAGGAACTGAAAATTCACGTAAAAAAAAAAAGATGATTCTACGAACAGTACATGGAACATAGTATATTAGGGATACTATTATCTATAATAATCAGGGAAATAATTTCCATTGAGTTCAATATTTTGCTGAATAAAGAGGAGAGAGAAAAACCAGACTGCTCACTTAAGCCAGGCACTGTGCTAAACTTTTTATAGGTGTTAATTCAATTTTCAAAACTACCTTGGGAACTCCCCCACGCCCCACTCCAAATTACTTGCCCAGTCAAAGAGCAGACAGACTTCTTCCGCACTGCACCAGAGAGCAGAGCCTGGACCAACGGATGACCATTACAAGGAAGCTTTTTTTCTTCAGTCTGAGCTGTCTAAAGGCAGAAAAGGCTACGAACAAAGCTAATGGTGGAGGGAAGATGGAGATTGAGGTCTGATTCCAAAATGCATGCTTTTTCACTAAATCAAGTAGATTCTCCAAGATAACTATGGATGTTAGGCAGAGATAACTTATATGCTTAACATTAAAAAGACAGTTAATATTTAATCCAGTATTTTTTAGCTTTCAAAAATGTCTATTGAGTCCCTAGTAGGTGTCACTCACCATGCTCAGTGCTTTAGACACTATTTCACTTCATTTAGATGGAACTTCAGCATTTTTAGTGCCTCAGAGTCATTTTTGTGAACCTAAATTATCCTTATAGCAGTAAAGCATAACAGTTCTAGATTAGAGAGTGCCCAAATTCACCACAAGATGACAAAATAATCCAGTGCTTTTCCACTCAAGTAAACCCAGTGGAAACTTATTATATCATCTCAAAGTTCAGAAGGAAGAAGAAAGGATCTTGGAGGCCATTTTGTGTATAAATCCCCTATACTAGACCCACAACTAAAAGTCGTCCAGCCAAACCATCAACGCTTGCAGTAGCTAAGAGTTCTCCATTTCTTAAAAAAGTCTTTTTCACCTTTTTTCTTTTTTCTTTTTTTAAAGACAACTTAGATTGAAGAAACAATGCTTCTCTGTACTTTTACCAATTAGTCCTCGTTCTCCTTTCTGAAGAAACATGGAACAAATGTAGCAGGTCTTCAACCAGCAAACAGCCTGTCAAATATCTGCTGAAAGTCCTCCTCTAGCTCCAAAAGCTTAAAGGTGCAGGTGACATACCCTCCGTTTCTTTATACATTCTTGTATATCTGGTTTCAAATCTCCTGTCATAGTGCCCCCTTTTCTACATAGTTCCTCATCTGTCTGGGTTCCTCTGGGATTATGGTGCCTAAAGTAGACTGAACCACTTAAGGAATGACATGAATAGGGCACCTATGTGGTTCAGTCAGTTAAGCATCTGTCTTTGGGTCAGGTCCCCATCCCAGGGTCCTAGGTTTGAGCCCCATGTCAGGCTCCCTGCTCAGCGGGGAGTCTGCTTCTCCCTCTGCCTCTGTTCATGTGCGCACACTCTCTCTCAAATAAATACATAAATATCTTTAAAAAAAAAAAAACTGGGGCACATGGGTGGCTCAGTGGGTTAAAGCCTCTGCCTTCGGCTCAGGTCATGATCTTAGAGTCCTGGGATCGAGTCCCGCATCAGGCTTTCTGCTCGGTGGGGAGCCTGCTTTCCCTTCCCTCTCTACCTGCTCTCTGACTACTTGTGATCTCTGTCTGTCAAATAAATAAATAAATAATCTTTAAGAATAAAAATTATTAAAATAAAATTTTTTAAAAAGGTAAAAAAAAAAAAGGAATGCATGAATAATGAAGAACAGACTGGAAATACCAATTCTTTTTCCAATCATAGAGTCGTATAAATGACAAGTATTTTCTAAGCCTCCACTATGTGCCAGGTATTATGCTAAGTACTGAAGACACATGGGAATGTCCCATGTAAGGTTGCCCTCACAGAGCTTACATCCAACTTATTACACTGACAAAACCCGTAGGGACATTTATTTTGGGGGCAGCTTTATATAAGACCAAAGCTTGTACCTGCTGATTCTCTGAGAAAGTCAAGACCATTCTATGAGTGTCTTCATCTTCTTTCCTAACCATATACATCTTTATCTCCACTGGCACCTACCCACTCATTCATCTGTGTTCCCATAGTGTAAGGGACAGCCTTCCCATGACAAAACTAACTCTGTGCTTTGATTCTCTCCCCTTCAGTCTCCTAAAGGACCATCCTCCATCAGTTATCTCCCTCTCGTCCTGCACCCTCATCCAGTTTATCTCAACTGGTTCTCTCCTTGCCGTAAAGACATATTCCGGCCCCTCCCACTTCATGGGCTGGAATCAGCTTCGATCCTAACTTTATCCTTTACATCATCAGCTTCGATCCTAACTTCTTTTCTTCATGGCCAAGTCCTTCCAGACCCTTGAAAGAACAGTCAATGCCCAGCCTCTAAGTCCTCCCCTCCCACCCACTCCCTACCCTGTTGCAGTCTGACTCCTGTTCCTCCCTGTTCCATTTAAAGAACTTTTGTCAAGGTCATTAACATCCTCTAGATTGTCGAAGTCGAGGTATATACTTACATCATTCTCTTACATGAAGACGTCTGTCACATTCGGTATGGACTGCACCTTCCATGTCTTACTATTATAGTACAACTTAAATTCATTATACAAATTTTAGGAATAGATACATTAAAAAAAAATCCAAAAATAACAACTACCAATGACCTTTTTAAAAATATCCTCTGTGACATTTTTCTATAAATACACATAGATACACACTTCTCATAAGAATAGGATCACAGGGGCGCCTGGGTGTCTCAGTGGGTTAAGCCGCTGCCTTCGGCTCAGGTCATGATCCCAGGTCCTGGGTTCGAGCCCCACATCGGGCTTTCTGCTCAGCAGGGAGCCTGCTTCCTCCTCTCTCTCTGCCTGCCTCTCTGCCTGCTTGTGATTTCTCTCTGTCAAATAAATAAATAAAATCTTTAAAAAAAAAAAAAAAAGAATAGGATCACATATGGACCACTTTAGGAAACTGCTCTGTTCACCTGTTCATGAGCATACTTCCATATCTCCACCGTCTGTTTCCACAGTTTTTCCTCCGTTGGCTCTAGTGAACCCACTCTCTTCATTTTCCTTTTACCTCTAGAGCCATCATTTCTCAGTCTCCACCCTCTTCTCATCCTCTGGCTAGTTCTAAACACATCAGCAACTTCTCGGGCCTCTCTCCCCAGACCTCTCTGTGTTCACACCAGGAGTCTGTATCAGCTCATTAACAAAGCAATTACTGGAGTGTGGTTCACCTACCACATCAGCTGGCAAGTCAGCCACACACAGAACAAGTAAACAGTGATGCTAGTATACAAAAAGGTGCTCAAGGCATGTCTGCTACACTAATCAGAAGGCAAGAGGAAGGGGAGGAAGAGCTCCAGCAAGTACTGTTGGGGAAATGATTGCACATGTGAAGATCGGTATGAAGGCAAGGAAAAGAAGGAAAAAAAGGATGAAGGAAAAATGATAGAGAAGCACCGAAACAAAACTCCCTCCTTCACACCTCTGCTGAGAGCTGGATGTGTCATGCAATCACTGAAATGCGGCACTGAATGGGTGAGAGGAGCTCCTCACTACCCCCTCCTCGAAATCAGCCTCCAATAATCACTGCGCATGGGAACCCTTGTGAGGTGACCCTGCAGCAGCTCTCCCTGGCTTTCACCCCGCTGCAGAGTTGAAGAATCCTCCCCACCATGCTTCCCACCCACCACTTCATACACTGCTTTCCACTATCCCCACCCCAATATCGCCTTTCAACCCCTTCCCAGATTAACATCATTAATCTGCCAAACCCAAATGATCGCCCTGACCTCTAACACCATCTTTTCTGCTATTCTTAAACTCTTACAGTTTTTATAATTGTTCAAGTTTTCAGTTGTTTCACTGACTCTATGGGAATGCCACAGGGCTGAGACCTAGTATGTTACTTGAATCCATAACCCCACATGCCCAGTACACTTCTGTATTCCTCTGGGTGCCTGCCACAAACAGAACCACCTGATCCAGGGCACTAAGATAAGGAGAGGCATTAGAGCCTCGTGGTTATAACAGAGCCTGGGCTCCCTCAAGGGCTCTGATCCCACTTTCACTTACTAGTTGTGAGGCTGTGGCAGACAGTTTATGCTCTCTGAGCCTCAGGTCCCTAATTGGTAGAGTATAAAACCCATAGAGATGGAAAGATTAACTGAGATATTGAAGGGAAAGAGCTTCGAACAATGCTTGGCATACAGCAAGCACTCAATAGACATCAGATGTCAGCTGTGACAACGATAACACGTTTAGAAGTGGTCACGTAAAGAGACGGCAAGAGCTCCTGCTCCTCTATCAAAGCATTAATGTCCTCACATCCACAGCAACTTCAAATTCCTCGCCTACCCCCACCTCCCGCCCCTTGATACCAGGATTAAAAAGAACTTCTACAAAGCATTCTTTTCTTTAGGGGCATCACATTCCTTAATAGACTGGGTGAATGGGAGGCCCCAATGTCAACAATTCAGATAAGAAAAACACACATTATTAAGTATCTTCTCTAACTCATGTTTGTATGATTTATACAACTAATATGTTTTACACTAGAGAGAGTTCTAGAAATATCAGTATATTCCCTATCTCCTAAGTGTGCAATAGCTACCTAAAACTGACCTAGCTTATTGCATAGTATTTGTGAACTGTAATCCTATAATTAAGGCTTCATTAGTCCTCGAGATGCCAGTGCTCTGTAGTGGTTGATATAATATGATGAAGTCTATGTCATATTCATGAAATCTCTGTCATTTTCATTCATTCATTCATTTATTATTTCGGTACCTACTATGGGCACCCACTATGGGCTACGTGCTGGGATTCACATACTTCTGTGATATCTCTGTGAATTTTCCTGCCTCTGGGCTGCTCTTACTTCACCAGCTCTAAAGGAAGCTTCATTAAGGATTTTATGAAGTGGCTGGTACTCCTCAGGTATTGTGCTGGGCATGATGAGGAATATAAAGATGATAGAGATAAAACCCCTACTCTCAGTAAGTTTATAATCTGGTGGGCAGACAAAACAAATATGGAAAAAGACATCAGTGTAAGACAGTGTAAGTAGCACCAAAAGGGATTTGAATTAACATTTATCCAGTACCTTCCACATGCAGCCACTTGCCTGGGCACCTGCCATATTTAAGCGTAGGAGGTAAGTTAAAAACTCCCAATTTTCCAGATGAGAAAAGTGACTTTTAGACTCAGAGCTGTCTCTGATACTGGCATCTTGTCACCAAATCATGCCAACTCTTAGCTCAACTTCTTCACCTAGACTTATTTATGCATTTATACTGATTTATACAAAATACATACAATGAGATACAGAATGGTTAAGTGCCTTGCTCATATTTTAAAATTATGAACAGGTTTTTTTTTTTTCTAAGAGTTCTTAGTCTTCTGTGGATGGAACTAGAGGGTATTATGCTAAGTGAAATAAGTCAATCAGAGAAAGACAATTATCATAGCTCTCACTGATATGAGGAATTTGAGAAACAAGACAGAGCATCACAGGGGAAGGGAGGGAAAAAGGAAACAAGATGAAACCAGAATAGGAGACAAACCTTAAGAGACTCTTAATCTCAGGAAACAAATTGAGGATTGCTGGAGGGGATGGGGGAAGGATAGGGTGGCTGGGTGATAGACATTGGAGAGAGTATGTGCTATGGTGAGTGCTGTGAATTGTGTAAGACCAATGATTCACTGACCTCTGTACCCGTGGGGCAAATAACACAATATATGTTAATTTAAAAAAAGACAGAGTTCTTCGAATCCTACCAACTCCATGATTAAACCAAACGCCCCTCTATCTGCCGTGAAAAGTAGCCCACAATCTTGCCTGGAGGCCATTAAAAAAGGTCAAGGAATGCATAGGCCAGGAAAGAATTTACCTGGCCCCACAGGGCTCAGCCTAAACCTCAGCTAGACACTGGGATGTGGCAAAGGATTCTGTCTTAAACCAGGAAAGGAGGTGGCCGCTATCATCCTATCTCTCAGCTCTTTCTCTGAGAAAACGTATACGAAAGAACCCTGAAGATGACCTGGCCCTCAGTAACCACTAACTTCCGCAGTGGCCTGGATTGTGTCTCTTCCAGATTAATCCACTGAATCCCAGCCTCCAGGGAGAGGGCATTAGGAGGCAGGGTCTCTGGGACATAATCAGGTCCTGAGGGTGGAGCCTGTGGAAATGAGATTAGTGCCTTTGTGAGAGAAACCCCAAAGAGCGCTATTGCTTCTTCCACCCTGTAAGGATACAATGAGCAGTCAGCCGTCTGCAAACAAGAGAATTTTCACCAGAACCTGACCACGCTGAAACCTTGACTTCCAACCTCTACTGGCCAACCTCTCTTTTAGCACTTAGAATCTACTCCAGTGATTCAACAGGTTTTTGCCAAGCACCTAATACGGGCCAAGCAGAGACTAAATTATTTATTTTCAGTTGTAAACAAAACAGACCTATTTAAGCGTAGGAGCAATTGGAGGAAAATTAAACAAGTAAACAAATGAATAGGTGATGTACTTTTGTTAATAATTTCTGTGAAGAAATAGAGCAAGATAAAGGGCTAGAGTCAGAACACATAATTTAGAATCCCACCATAGTAAAAAAAAAAAAAAAAAAAAAAGAATCCCACCATAGATGGCATGGTGTACTCACTACTTGTTTCTGTATGTTGATCTATATCCTGAGCTAGTAGATAAAGCTCTAGGGTATACAAAGCAAGCCTTGTAAGTCTTTATTCCCTATGACATCCATTAGAGTGCCAAGTACACAGCAAATTTCCATCAGTGACTAAGGATGAACTGACTAAAGAATATTCTGCAAGTCAGACGTCATCTAATCCCGTGAGCTACTACATGACATCATTATAAAATAGAAACTTTGGATGCAGTTTCCTGACTACTTCCAGAATAAGACTTCTTATATATAACTTCTCATCCTTGCAACATCCTTGACCCCAAGAAAGTCCCAATCTTTCCATTTCAATTTCTTCGGGCACCTTTCTCAAGGATGCCTCATCAGACCACATACGAGCATCTGACCTCCCCCCTCCCCCAATCTATGGATACTTGGCCACTACAATAACTGACAAAATTCTAACGGAATAAACAGCTTCCTTCCTCGAGAGCTATTTTGGAGGTTTGAAGGAAAGGGGAGAGATTGTTTACCCATTTGAAAATGAAAGTGTTTTCCTTCCCCACTTTTCTAAAACTTGCAAGCCCTTTCAACCAGGAACCCTCAAAACTGATCAGGAAAGCAGCAAGAAAGTTACCAAATCCATTTCCTAACACTGGAAAGTTAATTTTTCCTTTCCTGTCCCTTCCCCCTAGCAGTTCTCCCACTAGAATCCCTAAACACCAAAAACTATTCAAGCCAACAAAAACAGATATGTAAGACCCAAAGTCAAGTCCTGGCAGGTGCCAGGTATCTGACCTTCAGGACAAGTTTCTGACCTTCAGGACAACTGCAGTCTTTATTTCCAGGTAAAGTAAAAAAGAAAGATACACAGGGTCAGCCAGGTAGTAGTTACTACCATCAATTAAAGCTCCCACTATCCTGATTCTTTCCATAATAGGGACCAACTATGCTTTGTGAATAACATTTTATATTCACTTGGCTTTTACCCAACTACCATTTGTTGGATGCCTTTCGGTAGAAGGCCCTATGCTATAAGAAATTCAAACCTGAGTAAGAAGAAAATCTTTGCTACCAAGTAACCTGCAATATAGTATTATCTCCAAATACAAAGTAGAATCAACCATTATCACCACCTAAGCTAAAGAACAGATCCTAGGGATCCAGGTCCACATAAGGTGAACCCATTTGCCCAAGACACACTGAAGGCCAAGAAGGAAGACTGTTCTTCTGGCCCTCTAAAAACTGAATCCAAATGCCCATGTGGACAGTGTCATCTGACCTGTTCCACCCACATACTCCGGGCCTCGTAGATTATTAGCCAGTAACCTTGCCCACTCCTTTCATGACAGAGCCAACAAGTAACTGGCCCTGGGTATCAATTACCAAGGCAGGAGACATTCACGCAAAAAAGTGAGTTGGGTTATGACTTCAGGCTGAAAAGCTTACAACTTTTCAATGCTGAAACAGGGGTCGGTGGAGTTGGAAATGTGGGGAGAAGAGGTTGGCTAGTCTGAGATTTACCTATCATCTGAGGAAACTGACATCTGTGAGGGTATTTACTGTAACAAACCAGTCCTTGACATAATAAACATCTTCTTCTTTCTGTATATTTACCTAACAACCTACTGTCACTTGCAAACATAATACATGTAATTCCTTAAATAAACTATATACTCAGAAGCTGGTCCCAGCAACACATAGCCACTCTCTCTGAGGTCCCTTTCTCATCCATGAGTCTTTGGTCCCACTGGCCCTTCTCCGTGCTCCTTTAGCCTCTCGGGGGTAAGGACTGAGTATGGGCAACAACCAGCACCATCTATAGGAAGCCTCGTGCATATGTGGATCCCATGCCCCTACAGCCATAATACTAACCCCTTCTTCATAAAAGGACAAAATGCCTAACTCCTTCAGGAGGTCACTGGCTTTTAGGTGCTTTGCCAGTGACACTGAATTATACTGAATTTGATATACTTTCTCTCCCAGAACAAGTCAGACCCTTTTGTGAGTGGCTGGTCAGGTTAGGGGTAAATCTGTGGTCAATGAATTGTCATTTGGGGAAAATTGTATGAGGTTGAATTCCATAATCTTGGTCTCATCAGTACAAGTCTCCAGCTCAAAGAGCTAATTAACAACATCTACCAAACTACAATCAATCAAATGTGGCAAGAGAGCAGGGCTGTTGTGTCAGGCTTCAGACTGCTTCTGGGTCACCAAGATGACATTCATATGTATGCATCAGTGGAAGGAAAGGACATGTGGGTGCAAGTCTGTGATGCCATGCTGGCTTGATGGCAGGGAGAGCAGCCCCCAGCGCTCGGCGAGCAGCAAGGAGCAGTGGGGAACAGGATGTGTGTGTCTGCTGGTATGTAATCATGGACCAAATAAATGCCTGGGACCGAACACAGTGAGGGCATCTAGTGACCAGCAAAAGAAACACAGCGCTTGCCCCAGTAGAACTGACATTTCAACAAGGGTGGAGTCAAATTATAGAAGGTTTTGGGGTTTTGCCTCTTTAAGAAAACCTGAAGAAAGATACCATTTTAAGAGGAAACTTTCTGCACAGTCAGGAAACATGAAACAGCACTGGAGGGGGCTGGTGGAACTGTGACACCACCCCCACATCCCAACCCCCCTTCAACTACCACATGGTAGAGAGAAGCTGAGACAAAGAGGGTTGGGGAAAGAAGAGCAACAAGAGAGCAGAGTAAAACCCACCCTCTGCAGACTACAGTTCTGATTTTTCACAAAATGTTTCTTCAAATGAAAACTGTCACTGAAAACAAACAAATAAAAAATTAAGGGGAAGAAAAGAACAAAGATGGCTGCTCTTATGAAAACAGGACTCTAAACATCGACATTAATAAGCATATTTATTGGTGGCAAGAAATTCCAATCAATACTAATCAGGCTCAGCTGGCCCTCTTTTCCTTGCCAGGTTTAATGACACTTCCGAGCCCTTATTGGATTGAGAGTCCACACGCATGCATACTAATGAGGTCACCAGTACAGAACTCACCGCTGGCTTCCAAGGGGACCTGATGGGCAGCATTTCTGTCCCCGAGTGTCTGTCAACCAACACATGAGGCTCAGGCCATTAGATCAGTTGGTTTGTTGGTTAGTCCCTCAAGGTTTCAACCTGCATGCTTGATCACTACTCAATCTTGTTATCTAACAGTTATGAGGGATAGCATGTGAAAGACTGGCTGGTTTGAAATTGTGCAAACTCTCCTCTGAAACTGAAAACCAGAGATTTCTTGCTTTTGACAGTGATTTAATGACCACCTCTTCCAACATTTCCCCAACTGCCCAACTAGTCTATGGCATCTCTACCTCCCATACACTCCCCCAAACTTGGGTGGCCATGCCCGTAGCAGGATCTCAGCCCAATTCCAGGACTTCTCCAGCCCTTTGCCCCAAGACTCCAGTCCCACGCATGGATTCAAACTCTTCTTCCTGCACACCACCCGCATCCCGGCCCCCAGCACAGGCAGGAACTGTTGTGTGTTCCACCAGGTTGGAAAGAAAGACCAAAAAGCCTATAAACAAATATCTCTCCTTCCCTTACGCGTGCTTTACCTCTGGTATCAGGGTGGGGGGTCGGGAGGAAGAGGCAAAAGGAAATCTTCTCGGGTGAGTGTTTAGAGCAAAAAGGTAGTCAGTCCTCTTTCTGTGGATCGTCCCTGTTTCTTCAGATTGGCTGGTGGTCAGTTCTTCCTTGTGGCAATATGTCCAAATGTCAGTCTTTTTTGGGGAGTGTTTATTGGTTCCTTAGAGGGACCTTCTCCTCCAACACCTGGGTGAGAGATATCCATCTCAAGTTTACCACACTCCCCCATCCTTGGGTCCCTCCCAGAGGAGAACCAATCCACATCCTCTTGCTTCTGGGACTCCTTATCTGGTGGGCAGCCTTCTTGGCAGGTGGGGGATGGGAAATAGAAGATTCCATAAGGTGGTTCAAGCCCAGCCACCTTCAAAGGGGCCCATGTAACAGACATGAACCTCATGCACTCTAGCCTTGCCAGATGAATGACAGCTGACTGCTTGGATGGCACCTCTTTCAGACCTCCACCTTTCTCCTGACCTTGTCTTCAAACCACAGCAGCTTTGGGCATTTTGCAAACCTGGTGGCTTGATGATTTTCAAAAGTGAGGTAATTGCTAGCACTGGTTTAACTGAGGAGGAAGAATTTGGGGCACGCCCAACCTGTATCAGTTATTCTCTTGGGGGTCTTCCTCTCCCCGTTTTAGAGAGGAAAAACACTCCTTCTCCTTCCTCCCCAAGACCGGGGAATAGAGGACACAACAGCCTCTCTTTACAGGCACCTCTTTATAAACCCTAAACCCCTTTCTCTCTTCCAGTCCTTTACTACTGGCAGGCAGGTGATGGGAAGGAGCCTGTAAGGCTGCTTCTCTGAGTCTGGACTTTCAATAAAGCTCTGGGAGCACACTGTGAACTTAGAATGTAGGGTTAATTGGCTCTTGTCCCAGGTTTGGGTCTTCATCAGCTCCCCAGAATAAAAAGAAAACTCTTGGCATCATGTTCCAGAAGTTACCCACTCTAAGGTCATATCTCCACTGACCACACGGGGCACCATTAGAAAGACTACATGATTCCATACAAATCCATCCCTAAAGACAGGCAGCCCAGGAAAACCCACTCTCTTGACCATAATGTAGGGATGGCATCTTCCCATTCAAAGGACCTCTCAGCACCTTTATAGGCTCAAGCTGAACACTACCCCCTTCCTCCCCCGCATCTCCTCCAGCACACACACCACACGTGCCTGTGGACTCAAACACACATCCATGACTCACACACACAGGACAGGGTGCCTGGTCTCTGGGTAGAGAATGGTATCTTTGTCCCCAAACCCAAATCTCAACTTTCACAAGCCAAACCCTACACTGAGCTCTGTCCAATATGTCACTGAATGGTGAAATCACTTCCTCGGCCCTCAGAATTCCAGTGTCTTTGAAGCACAATACTAACCTGAAGCCAGGAGGACCAAGCAGCAAACGAGGCTATGCCCCTAGTTCAATTAGGGTGGAAAGCTATGGCTTTCCTGGAGATAATTAATTACGTAATTAATTCAACAAGTATTTTTGAACCCCTACATTATTACAGACACTCTAGAGGGCACTGATGAGACAGCAGTAAACAAAACTCTAATTACACAATTATAACAGTGGGTGCCCTCATCTTGGAATTATTAGCCTTTTTTATTGCTATTATTATTATTAATAATATTATTAATATTACTACTGCTGCTGCTGTATCTTTGTGAAAATGCCTGCTAGAAAAACCACGGGCATTCACTGCTCCCTTCCCTGTCTCTCCACACACAGTGTTCATAAACCCTGTCAACCCTTGATTCCGCTTGCTCATGCAAAGCTTCGCATGCCTATGATGTATGACAACATACAGCTCCACTTGAAATTTTCAATAAAAATACAGATCTAAGTGATGAATATTTTATCCAGTGAAGAAAACAATTTCAGGGCCATTTCTAATAACACGTCAGCCCAACAGGAGAGGGAGGGAGCTGGAGAGTAATGAGGTGGATAAGCAGCAGCACCAGGAGGAGCCAAGGCCCCAAGCAAACCAGAGAGGTGGGGGGATGGGGGTGTGTGGACTGAACAGCTCTGAGTCCAGCCCTGTTTGCAGCCGAGGAGATCCAGGCCCACAGAGAAGTGATAAGGGAAGCTCACATCGCAGGGACCTAACCCAGCCAATTCTCAATGGCAGAAGTGTGACTCTGGTATTGGGGAAGGGGACTCGGGTGCTCAATGAGCGTTCAGAAGGAATACAGGTGAAATTGGAAGGAGACTGTGAAACTCCATGCTGAGTGAGCAGACTCAAAAATGCACATGGGTTTGGGCCTTGTTACCCTGCATTTATTCATGTTCCTGAGGCCTCTCTGTTCTACCTCCATGGGTTTGTGTCTGTCCTTGCCTCAGTGGAAGAAATATTGTCCCTCTCTTCTGTCTGGAAGGTTTGTGAGAAGAGGGAAGCTATGTTGCCTCTCTCAGCCCCAACTCCTGAGGGGGCCTCTAAAAAGCAAGGGCTCAGGCTAAGGGCAAAGGACAAGCAGCAGGGATTTCCACACTCTGAAAATTCGGTGTGGGGTCCAACATCACAGAAGTTGGCCCTTTCTGTGGTAAGCCAAGAAGCCGACCTTGGTCCCCCATTTCTGGTCAGTGATGGAGCCACTGGGGGCAAGAAGCTTCCAGAGTTCCCTCTGGAAACCTCTCTTCTGCTCTCCTCCGCAGTCTGCCACAGCTTTAACAAGATGCTGAAACCTCAGAGCAGCCCCTTCCTGGAGGCAGCTCTGTCCATAACTTGCTCAGGAGAGGGTTCTTAAGGTCCATCCTCCTGGTTTCAAGGCGGGACAGTGTGAAGGGCCTCCCCGCTCCACAGCCGCCCGTGGGGTCTACTGAGAGAGGCCTCTCTGTAACTGACCTTCCCTTTGTTTAATCCTGCCTCCCTTGCTCCCTCACAGGGGTCCATCCCAAGAGCACTTCCCAACAAGAACCTGCACTCAGATCTCATCTCACAGTCTGTTTCCCAGATAATCCGCTCTCTCCTGGCCAAGCACAGGCGGAGGTTGGCCGAGAAAGACTTCAGGGAAGGAGACAAATCTGATGCGTAAGTTACTTAGATTTTAAGCAAGCAAGGCACTGATTATTTGCCAAACATGCAAACCTTCCCCCAGAGCACTCTGGAAGTCATGAGAGGTCTGGAGGAGTTGCTATGGAAAATTACAATGCCCTGAGGAATTCTCAGAACATCTTCCTGCCACCTGCCTCTCTGTGCATCTTCCTCATTATTCACAACTTTGTTTACCCATAGAAACAAAATGTTAGAGCTGTCATCAGGAATACAAATGGGAAGCAAGCCACTCTCAAGGCAATCAGTAATGCGGAGGAAACAATGGGACTGCAAACTTTTTAAATTTTTCTTTAACTGCTGGTCATGGATTATGAAGCAGAAGGAAAGGAAATTCAACTCTTCACATTTTAGTTGACTGTCAGTAAGAACAGCTCATTTCCCTATCTATTTTAGCCACTTTGCAGAAAATCAGTGCTCAGGCATAACTGAAATGGCCTTGAGAATGAATAAAAATATTAGGTCCACTTTCTAAACTTCAGCTTTGCAAGACTTTTGGGATCTCCTCCTTTCTGCAAAGCTTACACATAAATTTATAAAGGCAAAAGGTTCTCCAAAGTACCTTGGATGCCAAAGCAGCCCACGAGCCGATAAACCAATTTGTTTTGCCCTCAATAAATCGTTCATTAATGTTGTTATGACATTTAAAGTTTAAAATGGTTTTATGGCTTGAGATTAAAAAAGAGTTATTCCAATAAATTCCTTGTAACCGAGAGGATCCTGGCATTTTGATGAGGTAGCTCCTTGTGATGATAAAATTTTATCTTGAATAATGAAGGGGGAAAGCATTAATCACCTTAAGTCACGGGTAGGCAGTCTCAAGATCCAACAGCCCAGCTGCCTCTCCTAGGGGGTTCTCAGAAACAGAACTTTAAAAAGACAAAAAGTGACCAATCTCCTAGCGGAGTTAGAATGTTCAGAATAATTGCTAGATCTGAGCTGTCTCTAAAATGGTAGAGAATCACCAGAAGGGCTCTCTCCTTCCAGCTGCTCAGGCAGGACCTCTGTGGGCACTTGGCTTTGGTGGCTGGAGTACATGCTGTGTGGTTCAAGGAACCCACGACTCCTGAGATAAGCTGAATGTTACCGAGGAAAGCCCGACCCGGCCTATCTCAGGATTCTTACCACCACAAAGAGTGAGCTCTGGCTTGGCCTGAGGAAGATCTCAGTCCTGTTTGAGAAGTCATTTCTGAAGATAAGACGAACAGTGAGAATGAAATGTTCGGTTTCAGTGGGGCTTAGAAATATCTCTTCCCCGCCTCACCCCTACCCCTGGTCTTCCTCTGCAGGGGAGAGGTGACCTGAAATATCATTGAGCTTCCTATCATGTGAGTTGTATAATGATGCTGACGTGGGTATTACTATCACCATTTTACAGGTGAGAAAATGGAAGTTCAGAGAACTTCAAAAATTTAGCCAAGGGTCCACAGACTGTAAGAGGCAGAGATAAGATGCCAAGCTCAAGCTCCCAAGTACTGTTTCTACTACCCAGCCGGTCTCCTTTCTCCAGCAGACTTTCAGATGTACATATAGTCATCTCAAGTCACCTACAAGGTAGTTAGAAACCCAAACCAGCTGGGGTTGAAGGATAAGTCAGTGCTAATTTGTAGATTTCAGAAGACAGAACCCCGCGTGGATGGAATAATCAAACAGCCAGGCTTGAGGGAGAGCTACGAGGAGATGACAGGAGGCAGGAAGAACCAACACTTCAGGAACCAGCATGAAGGCCTGTGGCTGGGAATCAGCACAGTGTGGGGTGCGGCGGGGTGGGGGGGGCGCGGGCAGGCTAGGGGGGAATGTGTGCACACAGTCAATCCCCTCCTCGCTAGCCCTGCTTAGCCCTTGGTACATGTGCCTCAGGAAAGATGATGATCCACAATGCTGTTGGGTTTTTTAAGGTTTTTGTTTGTTTGTTTGTTTTTGGTTTTTTTCTAATTTGAGACAGAGAGGGAGCGTGGAGAGAGCACAAGCAGGGGGAGTGCCAGGCAGAGGGAGAAGCAGGCTCCTCGCCAAGAAAGGAGACCAATGCGGGACTCAGTCCCAGGACCCTGGGATCATGACCTGAGTCAAAGGCAGACACTTAACTGACTGAGCCACCCAGGCACCCCACACAAGGGCAGAATGCAAGTGAGGCCTTAAAAGCAGAATGCAGGGGTGCCTGGGTGGCTCAGTGGGTTAAAGCCTCTGCCTTCGGCTCGGGTCATGATCTCGGGGTCCTGGGATCGAGCCCCGCATCGGGCTCTCTGCTCAGCAGGGAGCTTGCTTCCCCTTCTCTCTCTCTGCTTTCCTCTCTACCTATTTGTGATCACTCTGTCAAATAAATAAATAAAATCTTAAAAAAAAAAAAAAGCAGAATGCAAGTGAGCAGTGGGATTCAATTTAACAATAATCATTTATTGCTGTTACGGATATCTTAATCTTTCCAAACTATTTCCTTTGACATTTTTATCCTGTAATAATGCCATTGATTAAGCAAGATATGTATTATTCTGCTCACTTCAAAGAGAGGGAAAATGTGGCCTACCTTCCCTACAATTCCTCCAAGTTACAGGGAACCTGAAACTCAGGTCCCAGACCACCAGACCCTTCAAGGGGATGGATGTCATCTGTTAAATGACCTTGGAGAACTACACTGGCACTATGGATTGCCACCCCTCCATTCTCACCTCTCCTCAAACTCTTCTCTATACAGTATCATGAGTCGGGGAGCCCTGCTTACCCTGGACTCCCCAGAGGACCACAGACTCAAACCTGAACCCCGACCTCAGCCTTCGCATACCATCGACAAAATGTCCTCCCTGTCAACGGCTCAATGCCAATCCTTCATTCTAAGAACCGGTGCCTACACTGAAAATACAGACAATGTCTGACCCCTCCTCCTTTACTCCCCACCCAACAGTAAAATAACAACAATAAAAATACCTAACTCAATACTTTAAATGTTTTATGCATGTGATCCTCACAGTAACATTCTGAGGCAGATCTTATTATTATCCCCGTTTAACAGATGAGCAAACTGAGGCCCAGAGAGATTAGACTTGCCTAACTGAGCTAATAAGTGCAGCCAAGAGTGAAACTCAGGAGCTGGGCTCCAGGGTCCATGTTCTTAACCACCTCATGGCACTTCTATCTACCATCGGGGAAACAGTGCCCAAGCACTAAATCTGGTGCTGAAGCACAGAATACCCTCCCATTAGTGTATATGTGGGGTCTCCAACATCCTGTTGCCTGATCGCCAGTGCACCGAGGAGAACAGGAGTTCTGGGAACCACATGAACATCCAGCTGCTCCTGGGCCCCATCTCAACCTTCCCTACCCACCCGCCACACTAGCTCCACCAAGTCCCGTGGCTTCTACTCAAGGGCCATCACTTAGACCCTGATTCATCCATTTGTTCTTCATTCATCTCACTGTTTGTTCACTCATTCATTCATTCATTCATTCAGCTTACAAATGGTTATTAAAGATTTACAATTTTCCAGGCCTATAGACTCAACGGATACAGCCTTTCAAGCAGCTCTGTTAGCCTACATTCCTATCAATGAGCCCCTCTTGTCTGCCACAGCACCACCATCACACACACTACCATCAGTCCTGTGTTGAGAGCCACCCACTTGGCTTTGGTAATGGGGTCACGCCCCTTTCCTGGATGTCTGTGGAAGCTTTCCTTTGCCTTGGTACCCAAGAGTGAGCACTGAGGGTAAAGTGACATTTATGTTCAATAAATAGTGAAATGTTCAATAGATAGTGGGGGCTCCCAAGGAGGATCCATGGCTTCTGGGGATAGTGAGTACAGGAGGTATGAAAGGAGAGTACAAATGTTCCATCAGAGGCTTCTCCAGAGCCCTTCTGGACTCTGCTTCCTGTAAACTCTTGTCACACAGTTGTTTATGCCCAGCCCCCCAAAAATACGAATGGTTTCATACTTTGACTTTTTAAAGCCATTGGCACTTCCAAACCAATCTGCTGTGCCCTCTACACACATCTGGGAACTACCACCTTTGTGGTATGACACGCCTGTTCAAATAGCCCAGGTTCGATACAGGCAGAAGAAAATGGCCCTTGAGTGGGGTTCTGGAGTTACTGGAGGACTCGGCCCAATTTACAGATTAAAGCTATTCTGGTAGAAATGGGAGCCAAGTTACCAGAGGCTTAAGAAGACATGATATTTTCACGACTCACTCAGTCGTTTTCCTTACAGTGCCCAACTCAATGTTAGTGCACAACAGCTGTCCAGTAAGTTTAGAGAACAGAAAGAGTAACGAGATTATTGGAGTACTGCCAAATACAGGTCCTTCGGGACCTGCCTTACTGAGCAGATAAAACCAATGTGCCCTTGTCACAACTAGCCCAAGTGCCACATGGGGGCCAGGGATATATTTTCTTAGTGGGATCACAATGAAATTTTCTATTAATATGATCAACAAGCCTAGCAATTTCCTTCCTCACAGAAAACAAATGTAAATTTTGCTCAGGATCTACTCAAATTATGAATCAGAAAGTTCTTTTTTTCTTATAATTTATCAAATTTGCTTCTCTGTATTTCATTCCAACCTGCCCTGCCATCTACTGACCACTGGAGTCACCTGGAACCATCTGAATCCCAAGGAGCCTTGGGGACTCCCTCCATTCAAGATGTCATTTATCTGTCACTTCACTCCAATGAAAAACCTTGAACCACCTTGCGTCCACTCTCCCCTCCCTCTCACCATCAAGATCCATCATCAAGTCTTATCTCTTCCACTTTCATGGTGTCTCTCAAATCATTTGATCCTGCCCACTCCCAGTTTCATGGTGAAGGTTCAAGCCCTCCTCATTCACCGCTCAGATCCTTCCAACAACTCCTGTCTATCTCTATGGCTCCACGCCTGTCCCTACCAGCTGCCACACACTCCCCATGCTGATGTTATCAATTTAAAAACATGAATCTGATCTTGTTGATCTTGTGTTTAAAACCATACAGAAGCTCCTTGTTGCACGAGCAGGATTAAGTCCCAGCACCCGGGCCTGTCTGTCCCTCAAGGCCCTCCTTTCACCACAGTCCCCTGCGTGGGCCTGATGCCTCTGCCCCAGCCACATGGGACCTCACTCATTCTAAACCCACACCCATCTTCCCACTCTGCACCTCTGCTCTGGCTGTTTCCTCTCCAAAGATGCCATCTTCCCCCAACTGCCAGGCCTGCCATGGCAACATCACACACAAATCTTCAAGTTCAGCGCCTGTGTCACATTCCCTGGAATATTCCCTGGCTTCCCCAGGTCAAGCTGATGCTTCCTCTTCTCTATTTCCCTATTACTTTATTCAAAGCCCTCATACAGCCCTCAAACATACCACATTCTATAAGCTGCGGGCCACTTTGTGTCAGGGGCCATGTCCTTTCCATTGTTCTATCCCCAAGGTGCAGTGTGCTGCCCAGCACAGCAGCCCTGAGAGAATGTTAGCAGACCTGATCAGCTGAATTACTCAGTAACCCAGGCTGCTGAGGACCAGCACACTGTAAGCTAAGGTGAGGCATGGACTGAAGGTGAGGTGTGGACTGAATCTTAAGTAAAAGGAGGAAAAGAAGAGGAGCTTCAGTGAGAAAAGAGCAGGCACTAAGCGTATGGTAAATGCCCTTCCTCATGCCTTTCAGCAAATATTTAAAAGGAGCCTATTAAATGTCAGGTATTGCGCTAAGTGTTGGTGATATAATAATGAGTAAACCCAGACAGGATTCCTGCCTTAATGGAGCTTAAGACCCAGGAGGGAAGAAAAACAACCAAATCATTTCATGAACGAAAAACAAACAAACAACCTGTAATGAGGCCCCAAAGAGTTAGAACATATGGTTTAGAGAAAAATAATAGAAGGATCTGACTGAGAGATCAGAAGAGGCCCTTTGAGTTCTAAAAGGAAAGTTTCTTAAGCAAGTGAGAGAGGGATAGTATTCTAAGCAGATGGAATAGCTATGCAAACACCCTGTGGCAAGAAAAGGAAAATGCACCTGTGAGGAAGGAAAGAGAATGCATGAGGCTGAAGGGCGCAGAGTGAGGGACATAAAATCCTGGGTGAGGCTGGAGAGGTAAGAAAGAGAAGAGGCCAGACCCGAGGGAGTCTCACAGGTCAGCTCAAGAATTTTGTCTTCATTCTCAAAGTAGTGGAAGGTGCTGGAGTATTTTTAAGCAAACGGTGCCATGATTCAGAATTGTGTTTCAAAAAATTCATTCTCAATACAACATGGAGAATGGTAGGGTGGGGGACTAAGTGGGTACTGACTAGATGGGAAACTATTTCAGTTGTCCAGATAAGAGAGGAGCATAGCAATGGCGATTTAGAGACAATGTGCAAATTTGGAAGCTATGAGGTATGTAGAATCAAAACACGGTAATGGATGGATACAGGGGTACAGGGGAGCTATAAGGGAGGTATCAGAGATGACACCTGTGGTCTGCTACATGTAGCAGGAGAGGTGATGGCACCACCTGCTGAGATAACAACTCTTAAAGAGCTTAGTTCTTCTTGGGGGAAGACCATGAGTTGTAGTTAGCAAATGTTTTGGATGAACCAGGTGAGGGACCAACCTATAAGAAAACTGAACCAGGTAAAAGCTGGATTATGAATTACTGGCACTGTATGCTTTGACCAACATCCTGGAACCTTTTCAGACCCTTCTAACTTTCCCTAAATAAAGATACCTGACAAGATCACTGACAGGAAGTCACATAGTCAAATTCACTAGGACTATATGCATTGCCAGCTACATTCATCCCAGTGGAGATGCCCAGAGCTTGAAAAGATCCCACCCAGTCCAGGGGTAGCAGAATAGAGGAGATGGGCAATGCACACATTTCCTTCTCTGTCCTTTTATCAGGGTCTGGTGTTTAAAGGCCATGACCATGGAACAGACCTATCTTGGAGCTGACAGATGGCCCACAGTCCATCTACACCCCAAAGACACAAAAGGAAGAAATGTCAACAGTGCGTTCTGGGACTAACAACTGGTTCAGCTGCATAGAATCAGTGGAAGGTGGACGACACAAGTGCAGAAAAACAAGGTTAGGAAGAAAACTAAGGTTGGGAAGGTGAGCTGGGTGGGGTCCAATATGAAGGCCTCCAATTAGAATGCCTCAGACCCTTGCTCAGTGGACAGAAAGGAGCTTTCAGAGTTTCTCAGGAGATGAGGAGACTCTGATCCATGCTCTGAAAAGGTAAAAAGGCAGTGAAAGGATGGACTAAAAGGGCAAAAGAACACAGGGAATCATACAGAAGACAGAGAGAAGGCTACTGGAAGGGCCGCATGAAGAAATGAACAACAATGAAAGTACAAAAGGTAGTAATTCATAAAATCTGATAAATTCTGACTTTGGAAGTGTCAAGAGAGATTATCTGAACAACTCCTTCAGTTCTTCAGGTAAAGCATGCAGAACCATCCCACTCACACAGTTAACCCTTCCTGCCACCCCCTTCCCTGTCTTCCTCATTAGCCTACATTTATGAAACCTGATGAATTTCTTTTCCTCCAAAATACATCTGCTTTTTAAAAAGGGTACTCTGTCATTTCCTGACCATGGGCTCACTAAAAATGCCCGCCCCTTTCTCAGCAGGTCCCAGAGGCTTTGGGATAAGAAAATTAAAACCTTTGTTTAACTCTGATCATTACGGTGATGTAATGTAATTTACCCCATGATGCTTCCCAGCAAGCAACAGTGCCACATGAACCCACTCTGGGGGCCCAGCTCTGAGATCAGCCCCTAAGCAATTTGCCAAAGTAGAACAAAACAACCAAATGAAAAATACATATACACACGCACACATATACAATATGTATATTTAATATGATTTGGGATAACATTGATTCCTTTAAACAAAAACACTGAAGCAGCAAAAACTGCTTCAGAATTTTATTAATTTCCTAAACCTAACAGTGACACAGCAAAACCAGGGAAAGAAACTAATGCATCTGCTGGACTGGAGAGGAATCAAGATGTGTTGTTCAAACACAATGACGCCGGTAAAATAACCATGACTCTGTAATGACGGGTAACAATTTAGTGACAGCAAGAAGTCCAGGCAAGTTGGAGACCAATCTCCGCCCCCCCACCTGTTTATTCTCTACCTGGAGGTGGTGAAAGGCTGGAAGATGGGTAAGCAGAATAATCAAGGTCCTTAAGGAAGCAAAGATATCATTTCTGTCAGAAGCGACAATCTCATACCAATCTTGAAAACAGTTTGAATTTCACCCTCCTTTCCCACCCAAAAAAAGAGTAGAGCTAGCGGCAGAGAAAGCAGCCTCCAAACGCCTCTAAAAACAAGAGGATATCAAGGGAGAAGAGAAAGAGAGAGCCAGGGAGGAGAGAGATGAATCCACCAACTGGTCAGCATTTAGACACCAGAACTCAGTGGGGAACCACCAGAATAAACCCTGACGGGCTCCCGGCCAACCCAGAAGACATTCACCATGAGAGCCACGTGGCTGGCCTAGAACTCTGGGTGGACCTCGGGCTGAGTCACTCAGATCAGGATGCAGACAATTCCACCTCAGCTCCCCAAAGTTCCCTGTGGTGGGAGATAACTCTTTTCTAGGAGAGTCAACCTTCATACATAACATGTTTCCAGAGGTATCTTCACTGATGCTGCACAAATACCAATCTGGGGGTGTTACCCTAAACCATCTTCAGAGTGGAGACCTACTCTTGCAGCTCTTCACCCCTAGCCACGTATGCACTGCTATCCAGGGCCCCTTTGCTTCTCCCAAGTGGACTCAATATTGTCAGTGACCAAGACCTCTGGTCCTGGAGTTGAACTGCCTGAATGCACATCTGGCTGTTCAACCCTGGGCAGTTACTTAAACTCTCCGAGATTTCTTACTTTAGATGGAGTAATAATAGTACGTCCCAACTTCAAAAGGTTTCTAAGTCACACAGTCATATCTATAAAAACACTTAGTAAGTGCCTGGAACACTGTAAGTACTCAATAAAGGTTGGCTCTTGTTGTCATCCTTTCTGTGTATTTTTGTCAGTTGAGAGGAGTCAAGAGTTCTTCAAAAGTCAGGAAAATAGTTTGTAGACTAGAGCATTAAGTGTTGGAATGGGCATAATTTAACTCATTTTCTCAAGAAAACTGAGGTCCAAGGGGTGAAATAATTTGGCCAGTTTTTTAGACAAGAACAATCTTCTGGCTCCTATGCTATTATTTTCACTAATAAACAGGTACAACATAATGTGTTCAAGCACAAAAACAGAAAGAAATTAAGATATTCACTTGTGGTCAGGGTTGATTGACTTATTCACAACAGTATGTGAATATGTAAGTTGTGTCATTAAAGAAAGTACTGGAACATGTGTTACGATTTCAGATGGGATTGAAAAAAATCAGTATTTTCTATGAAAATGAACAACTCAGATGAAGAAGTAATCCCATGTTTCCAAATCACTGTTCAATCCATATTATGTATCGCATAATTACAACTGCTTTCCAGGACTCTCACCACAATGCTCTCTAATGAGGCTTTACGATGCTTTACAACTTGTTCATTCATTTTTCATTCCCAACTCAAATCCCTGCTAAAGCAAAAACAAAAACAACGATAAAGAAAGAAGGCCAATTCCTATTGGCTCGATTGCTTAGATGAGTTCAAGAACATAAGAGTGACAAGATGCCAGGACTGGGCAGCCAAAGTCTCCAGTTTCACAAAGAAACCGAAACACGCAAGGGGGCAGAGGGGAAGACTTGTTTTATACCATAAAGCTGGTGGTTTCCCTAAATAACCTTTCTTCAAATACATGAAGGGAATTCTTGAATTCTCCCCACTGTCTACTCTTCTGCATTGTGATTAATCCCAGTGCTGTGACACAAGCTTGCCAGGTCTCACCTCAAGCCCTGGCTTATTCAGAAGAGGCAATGAACAGGGTAGAGAGAAGGCTCTGGAGATGCAAGAGACCCAGATTCAAAACCTCAGATGTGCCACTTACTGCCTGAGAAACCCCATCAAGTCTTCAACCTCAAAGAGTTTTAGTTTCCTTATTTAGAAAATAGCAATAACCCACACTCTATTGGATTCATCAAGAAATTTGGAGAGACAAAGTAAAGAGCCTAATATGGTACCCAAGGCACTGTAGGTTCTTAGTGGGTCATTACTGCGGTTTCATTTGGAAATGTCTCTCAGGGTCATGTCTAATTTTTTTAATAGGAAGTTTATCTTTTGATTTAAAAATCAACACTCTGTGAAGAAAATATACACACACATGCTATATACATGCATGTGTATGTATATGGATGCATGTATGTGTACATGTGTGACAGGAGAGAGACAGAGAAAAAACATATAAATAAATTACCTATTATCCTACCATCAGAGAAAATCAGGTCAATATTTTGTTATGTTTTCTCCCAGTGTTCTTCCTAGGCAACATTGTAGATCTGTTTGCATGTTGGCTGCCTCGTTGTAGCTATATGTGGATCCAATTATAATTCTGATAAATGCTACCTGGGAGAGAGGCTGTTTCAGAATATCTTTTACATCAGATTAGAGGACTATTGCCTAAATTAGGAATAATGATACCAGACAACATTCTTTCAAGTATTGTCTAAATGTCATTGTAAAAAGCAGCAGCAAACCCTCCACCATCTTCCGTGTCAAGAGCATGACTGAGAGAGTAGTAGTTCACTAGGTGAAGAGTCTCCTCAAGATTTTAGTGATAAATTGAGTCTTAAGTCTTAAGAGAGTCCCACAGAGCAATCCAGTCTTTTCATACTACCTCATTATCAGATTTATAATTTTAATTCTACTTCAAACAACTTTCTCAATGAAACATTGCAATGTGTTATACTTTGTAAGTCTTTGACTACCTGAAAACGTCCTTGTATTAAGAAGTTTTCTTCACTGGAAGAATTACATGCTCTTGTCCATGAGGATTTATTGTACAGAAAAGGGACAAAACTCAGAGGGTGAAAAAGGCTGGTGGGAACAAGAAATGTACTGAGACTGTCACTCTGCCTCCTTCCATGGCTTCTCTGCTTCTCGCTTCTCTACTTCTCTGCCTCTTCACAGTTTCTGCCTCTCTTGGGCAGTTATCCTGCACATCATAGGACCTGCCATGGCACAAATGATACTGTAATCCCACAACTTTGGAGCTTCAGTTTTCAGTGCCAACCACAACAGTTCACTCTTCCAAAATCCTTGAGGAAGGATCTTGTTGGCCCAGCTCATCTCTATTTGCCAGATATGAAGTCACAGGTTACTTCCCAGAGATTTGCACTCTTGGTCCAATCAGGTTAGCTGGAGATGGCAAGGCACCTGGCTCAGGTGGGCTTGGGTGCCCACCTACTCCACGAGTCCATTCAGGTGAAGACGATTCTCTGAGGAGACGGCTTGACCACAATAGGCATTTTTAGAGAGCAGTTCTTTTTTTACTTTAGACAGTGAAACAACTCCACTGGATATAAAATTCTGGAATGACCATCTTTTCTCTCGGTACCCAGTAGCCCGTGTTTCACTATGTCTAGCATGAAGGGTTACCAAGCAGATGTCTGACATCTTTTTACTTCTTACCAGTAACCCTGTTTTCTTGCTTGCATCCTTGCATGGTTTCCTCCTTTGTTCAGTGATTTTAAAATTGTGGCAGAATACACCTCCATATGGCTCCCTTTCTGGTATTTTATCTGTAATGTGGTTAATCCTTTAAGTCCAAAAAAGTCTTCTTTTTTATTTTATTGTTTCCAATTGCTTCTGCTCTCATTGTTCTAGTTTCATTTTCAGGAACCTCAACAATCTATGGTGATTCTTCACATTTATTATTTTCTCTCATCATACCATCTCTTGTTTTTTCTACCGTGTGGAAGGAGAGCATCTCAACACCGCCTTCCACATATGAGTCATCATTCTAAAGTACCAATTCTGATCTCCAAAGTGGATTTAACGATGTGATTGTATCCTCATTTTTCCTCAATAACTCTTTCTTATTTCACCTAGCTCCATTCCCTTCCCTTCTTATCCTCTATTTATGTCTTGGCACTCCTATTTCTTTTATGCCATATTTTCTTTATATCACACTGAGGAGAGTAAAAAAAATTTTAAATATTTCTCCTGTTTCTTATAATAAATCACTTATAGATCTGCTCTTCCTTTGAGACCTGGGGTGATGTGCCCTTTACTTTATATGTAATTTTTTTCCGTGGCTACATACAACTTTTTTCTCTACAGAAATCCCTGGAAATCCCTAGATGAAGTAAAATGTATTCAGACTTAGCATCTATCAACAACTTGATATTTATCAATAAAGAGTTTACTGCTCTTAGCTTTCTTTTTTATTCTACACTGCACATTATAGTTCAGTGGTGGAAATAATTCACATTTACGATGCACTATAATAGCAAATTATGGTACACAATGAATCCATTCTGATTAAAGCCTATATGGAGAAAAGCAAAGATATAAAATACATGTAACTGTTTAGGAAAAGTGTCAGGTAATATAAAAGATACTCTAATCACTACTTCTAATTATGAAGAAAAAATCACTAAAAAAATTTCAGAGCATCTAAAAAATGCATCTTTTTACAAAACAAAACAAAACAAAAACCATACCCAGAACCACAAAGTATCTCTCTATAAATTTAATAATGAAGGTGGACTTCAAATGACTGTAGTTTCCCTCAAAATTGTTCTTCAGTTGAAAAAGGGGAACAGTTTGTGCCTTTCACTTTGTTCTCTGACTTCTTCAGCAACAGCCAAATCTCATCCACAGGCAATACACATGGTGACAAAATGAGGTGCCAGCACCTAGTCCAATTCCAAGTTTCTAACAGGTGTTCTATGATGCAGTTCATCTTTCCTGGGGGTGGAGGGGTGGGGCACTATCGTCTGTCAATTTCCCTGCCTGTCTGATCAAGACACTGACATAACACAACAAAGTGACAATTGCCCACATGTTGGCAGGGCCCCTCCTGTGGGCGCCGCCACATCCAGAAGCATCTCGCGGAGGAGGCAGTATGGACGGGCACCACTGACGGTCAGCCCCATGTCCCTCTCCTTCCTGCTGACTTACTTAGATACCATGGGGTGGCTCCATGGTGGTGCAGAAAAAGGGGTGCTTACGAATGGAGGAAGAGCACAGTAGTTGCACTGGGACAAAACATAACTATGGCTGGAGGACGCCAGTCTACTTTCCTGGTGGGCACGGATCATGGGTTTCCAAACCGGCAAGGCAGACAGGAGGCACTATTTCCTCTCTGACCTATTCCGTGTGCCACGGTGAAGGAGACATCTCAAGACTCTGACAACAAACTGAAGTCTAGTCCTGCTTTCCAGTGTTTATCGTGTTCCTCTTTTTCCGTGTTTTCTAGACATCACTGTGGGCACCTGGCTGAGGCTGTATCAGAGGCCACAGACAGACCCCATTTAGAACTTGAAGCCCCGTGGCCACCTTCTTCACATCCTATTTTATGTACAGCTCAAAATCAGGCACGGTGTTGTTTTAGAGCTGGGCTGCTCAACTGAGAGCAATTCTTACCCTCCCCCAGCCCAGCCCAGGTTCCACTGTCTGGAGACATTTTTGGCTATCACAACTGAGGGTACTACGGGCATTCAGTGAGAAGCCGGAGATGTGGCTAAACACTTCCAGAACATGGGGCAACGTTTCACGATGAACAAGGGTCTTATTCAAGATGCCCACAGTCCCGAGGCTGAGAAATCTAGTGTTAGAGCAAGGGTCCAGCTCGTACAGTAGCCCACAGGGGACTGATTTGACAGGTGTCTTTGCTACTCTCATCACCTGTATCAGCACCATACCTGTTATCTGAATGCCACAGTTACACTAACTTTCTGTTGATTAGAATACACAAATCTAAAGGAGAAAGGACAGCTTTTGCTCTCTTCGAGGCACACAACACAGTGCAAGCACGATTTAACCATAAAAGGACAGATGCAGAAAAGCTCCCAGTCCACTAGCAGTAATGTGGTGCTGAACCCAGCATGACGGGGCAGCCACGCGTGAAAACCACAGACAGCTGTGTTCCCCGGTGGGAAACGGGGGTGGGTTGGAGGCATTCTGTCTGATCAGACAAACAGTGTTGAAGGGGCATCAGAAAGATGCTCTGAAACTCAACCTCCTGATACCAGCAGTCACTGTGAACCACCAGGAAACAAGAGAAATAAGAGGCTCTGGGTTGGATGGGTGGGGGATAATAGTGGTCTCTATGCTGGAATGCACTAAATTTACATAAATGTCCTTAGAGCATTCATATGGTTATCTGTAGAGGTCACAGCAGTGGCTTCAATGATTAGCTCACTAAAATCTCTATAAGTTTTTATTTTTGGTAGGAAACACATATCCATTTAGTAGGAGAAAAAGGAATTATATTTAGGTAATAGCTAGTTATTTTTCAAACCATACTTTTTTCATGAAGTTTTCCTGGACTTCCCAGGTTGAAATAATCTCTATCTGGGCTCCCAAAACAAATTTTACTTCTGGTTTTTTAACTTCCATGTATCACTTGCCACATTGTATTAAGGTAATTCCATACATACTATATCTTTACTATGCTAATCCACATTTATTTGTCTTTGTATTACCAACACCCATCCTATGGTTTGACTGTGTCAGTTGGCTCAAAAGGTTTTTTTTTAATTGAAGTGTGGGTGATATACACTGTTATATTAGTTTCAAGTGTATAACAGTGATTCAACAATTCTATACATTATGCAGTGCTCACCGCGGTATTTTCCCCAATTAAAAAGAAGAAAACGTTTTTTAAAGAAAACATTTCACCACTTTAAGACAGCCCACTCAGTTAGTGGCCAGCACTTTGATGGCTAGGGCCAGGGACAAGCAGGGGCTAGACCTGACAAGCATATGCTCCAAGCCCCTCTGGAGCAGAGGGAGCCTGGAGCCGCTGGGCTCTCTCTGAGTTAGGCTTCTGGCTGAGGAATTGCTAGGATCACACCCTGAGCACACCCAGGCTGCTCTTCCAAGCTCTGGAATTCAAAGCTGAGGGAGTCCTATTGGTTGCAATGCTTTTAGCACATTTGCATGTTTTCTGTTGTTATTTTGGTTTGGTCCGGAACATTGTTTACTTTGCTTTTCAGCTCTTGGAAATTCACCTATGGGTATGCTATCCACAAGGATTCTCCCCCACGGCAAAAAAATTTCAACCAAAATCTTTGCCATCTTTTTCATGCAGATATAGCATGAGGGGGACACACACACACACACAGCAAGCCAACCCCTCAAAGCAGTTTCTGTTATAAAAGGCCAGTCCATGTTTGATGTCTGACATGGGGACAGAGCGATCTGTACACCAAGCTGACTGGTCTCCCCTCTCCTACCATTCTCCCTCACCAACCACAGGGATTCCAGCCAATGTCCAGAGAATCATCAACTACAAAAGACAGATGATTTTTTATATATCTCTTATGTTTCTTCTACATCCTTGAAAACAGGGTCCATTTTTTTTCTACCTAACAAATCAGCAAAAAGGCATCACCCTGTTTCTCAGCCCCTGCCCCCACAGAATTAGAGCACAGCGGGTCAAAGCAACAGGCTTGTATCCAGCCGTACACTACTTTGCAAGGTACTCGGTTTTCCCACATAGATCATCTAACCCATTCCTGTGACTTAGGCACTGCCTTCCCTTGGCAGACGGGGAATGGAGACTGACAGAGGACCCCTCACGTAGCCAGGGAGCAGAGGTCCTGGCAGCCGAGGCCAAGTCCTCTAGCCCAGAGCTCTGTGCATAGCAGCAGCCCTCCCAAGGGCTATGATTCCAGCTGTCCACTGGTTCTGTCCCACAGAGGCCGCTGTGCCCCTCCCTGGATCACCAGTGCAACTCGGCAGCCTTACAAAAAGCAGGCAGCTCGTTAGGAAGACTAGTTAAGAAAATGTGGATGCAAAGTCAAAACCCTACTGAAGGGTAACATCCAGTGGTGCAGTCTATTGTTAGTATATCCATGGAAAGCAAAGAGGGATCAGACAGTCCTCGTCAACAGCCATGAAGTTAGACAGAGGAGGTACAATTCTGCATGTGTTGGCATTAATGTGATTAGCAAATCTAAATCCTACATATCTGGGCTTTCTCTAGGAATTCTACTATTGCTTGTGTGCACAAGAAGTAGGAGATTTATGGGGTGGAGGGCTGCTTTATAAAAAGAGCATGCAAGTAAATAAATAAGTAAAGTAAGCTACAACAAGACCCTATAAAAAATGCATGCATCTGGGGCACCTGGGTGGCTCAGTGGGTTAAAGCCTCTGCCTTCGGCTCAGGTCATGGTCCCAGTGTCCTGGGATCGAGCCCCACGTCGGGCTCTGTGCTCTGCAGGGAGCCTACTTCCACCTCTCTCTCTATCTGTCTGCCTCTCTGCCTACTTGTGATCTCTGTCAAATAAATAAATAAAATCTTAAAAAAAAAAAATGCATGCATCTCCACTCTGTGTAGTGTGAGTAATGATCACTCCGTCCCCTCAGGTAACGAGTTAACTATGACAGGAGGGACAAATCCCCCCAGGGCACCAGGGCAGTGACACAGTATGAAGTCTGAAAAGAAAAGCCACGGGGCTCTGCATGCGCCATCAGAGAGCCAGGAAGGAGTCCGACGCCAGGCTGGGGCCATTGGCACCTGCTCAGCAGCCCCGAGAAGAGCGGTGAGGAGGCATTCTGCAAATCACAGCGTATCTAGCTTAGTCCTGGGGCAGCCCGCAGGTGTGAGAGGGTGTTCTTCCACTCTGTGCCACAACCTGACACTCCCAGTTCTCCCACTGGCTCTCTGGGATTGCCCAGCAGCATCGGTTCTCCCATCCCCATCTCCCTAGCGACATCAGGAACCAGGCAGCATTCTTCGTGGTGAAACCCCACCTAGCAGCCAGACAGTCTGTGAGCAGACAGTCTGTGCCGACACAGACTCATTGACGCTCCGCCCGTTTTTAGCTCTCAGAGTCAGGGGTGATTTCTCAGAAGTTAAACAAATTTTAATGAAGCGAAATTACCAGCCTCTTAATATTCTCATTTGAGAAAGCCAAGGACATCAACACCAGAGAAAATCCCTAAGCTTCATTTGATCTGATAGCTGGATTGGCAGGACTGCACAGACCCTTTAAAGACCCCCAGCTGCCGGCGCCCATGGTTCAGCTGGGTTCCGTTGCTCTCAAAGCACCCCCATGGGGACACCTGAAACACACGGTGGGCAAGCTACGGCTCACCTGCCTGCCCAGCAAGATACATCAGCAACGGGACTGCGAGGCTTTTAGCAGGTGAGGCTCCGAGGCCACTGCAAACATATTTAAACATGGCAAAGGCTATCTCCAGACATAAGCCAAAGGGCTGCCTCCAGTGAGACAGCTGTGCCAACCACACTTGCTTCTCCGGAGTTGACCATCACCCTAGATGCGTCTTCTGAAGCAAACCGCAAAACTACCTACCAGAGAGCCAAGCTTCTCTGTGTCATTTACCTCCATCTCACCTGACTAACTCTCCCTATTGTGCTCAAGTTCAGGTGCCGGTGAACACTGGTAAGGCCAAGGAGTTAAGAATCACGGAGTAGGGGCACCTGGGTGGCTCAGTGGGTTAAAGCCTCTGCCTTCAGCTCAGGTCATGATCTCAGGATCCTGGGATCAAGCCCTGCATTGGGCTCTCTGCTCGGCGGGGAGCCTGCTTCCTCCTCTCTCTCTCTCTCTCTCTCTCTACCTGCCTCTCTGCCTACTTGTGATCTGTCAAATAAATAAATACAATCTTAAAAAAAAAAAAAAGAATCACGAGTGTGGTGGGGGGAGTAATGCCATTCAAGATATTTACCTTAAACAAAGTGCTATCCTAGATGTCATGGTAATCGTCAAACACAAATTTTGAAGAGAAGTGGCCAAGGTACTCATAAATTGAGGGAGGGAGATAGACCCACACAACTATATTCCAAAAAAAACCAGGATAGAAAGAAGATAAAGAGTCCAGATTTGGCTCACAAATACAGTACAACTCCAAGTCCTACTATGTAATTATAAATATTTTCTTTGGGATTGTGTCCCATTCTCCATGTTCTCTGGTAGGACTCTTCCTTCCTTCCAAATTCCACAATTAGAGAACACTTGAACTCTGGCGTTTCAGACTGGCTTGATCTTTCTCATTATGTCAGAACTGTTTGCTTTCCTTCTCCAACTAGACCACAGAAAAATTAAGCAGTTGCTTCCTCTTCTGTCCCCTCACTGGTTTTTATATATTCTCTGTATAGTAGGAGCTCTGCGCATGATGCTGAATGAAACAGAGTATCTAGTATTTTAAACTTGGATATGGGGTCTCCAGAAGACCAGATCTTGGATTGCTCAACTGTTTACAGGAATCTGTCCGCTTTCATCAAGTCACAGAATTCTGCCATTATATAGGATCCGAGTTAGAAGAGATCTTTCAAATCATAAGGTGTTTTACAGATGAGTGACTGATGCCCAGAAACTTCTGGTGACTTTCTCAGGGCGCTAGAATAAATGAAAAGGCCAGAACTAGACTCATGGTTGTCTGAAGTACCAGATCAGAGTAAAGATGTTTCTACATCTTTAAATGTAAGGAACCACCCTCCAGCAGAGCAGAAGGAGACAATAAAGATTTGCATCTCACTCCAACTGAATAATTTGCTTAGTAATCAGCTGCACACCCTCAGCTAAATGCTTTCTAATTCATGATTTTGCTTAAAAGTGATTAAAAGATTCAAAAATAATTATCTATTTCCACTTACAAAATGGATTTCACTGCAATAGACTCAATGTATTCAATGTATTAATAAACACAAACGTCACTCTATGAAAAACATATTGTCGGCAGATAACCTTTCAATTAGAAACAGATGCGGTGGGCTTTCAGATTCTAAAGTGTTTTATTTTAAATGGCCTGGTCATGAGTGAAACCAGGCTGGCAGCACACTGGTCTTCCTTTCTCCTCAGGATCCATTTCAAAGGTCTGGCCTTCCCTTGGGATTTCACATTACTCCAGAGCACTGGGATTCACAGCCTGCCAGTCCAGAATGTGCTTCTCAATCTCTTCTCTCAGTAAAGATCGTCCCACCTCTGCGGCAAAGCAGTTTCCACACCAGTTTCCAAAGCGGTTAGTAGGAGGAACGGAAAGAGTGTTGGTTGTGGCTACCTCTCATCAGGTTCAAATTCAACAAATATGGACTGGGCACCTGTTAGACCCCAGAGAGGTACTACATGTGAGTTCTCCCTCCCTGTCCTTGAAGCAGATGGTGCTGTAGACAAATGGATGAGAAGTTGACAACAACAACAACAAAAGTCCTCCCTTGGGGAGCTAAGTAGTTTCCGAGCATTTTACATGCACTAACAGATTTCAGACGGCATCATAATTATCTCCCCTTTACAAAGGACAAAATCAAGGCTCAGACCTGGTATGAAAGAGAGTAGGAATTCAAACCCAGCTGGTCTAGTCCACAGCCTGTGCTTCTCACTGCGATCCTATTCTACCTCTCCATAGCCTCCAGTATGAGTCGACTCTCCTCCCATTGGGGTTCCTCCTCTTAATCAATGCTGGGGGATCATTTTCCCACAGTCCCTTTACCAACACATCAAGGGTCCTCCACCTTTTCAGGTTTACAGAACATTTTAACTCCAAATACATTCTGGTCTATAACAACACATGTTTAAGTATCATAGTTCCTGTGAAATGGGTAGACAGGAGAACAATGTTCATATAAAACAGAAATTATGTCAGTTTATATGTATTTTTTTCTCAGCCCCCAAGTAAAAACATCCAAACACAGTTCACAAACAGAGCTGACCGCATTCTTGCACCAGATACCTGCTCATCCCACCCCTTTCTCCCACCGGCCTAGTTGGGCCACATACCCTTGGAAGCACTGAAATTGAATCAAATATTGAGAAGTGAGGACATGGTTCTCTAAGACCCCGTGTAAAAGAACATAGAACGAGGACCCAGAGCCACCCATCTCAGTCATGGCTCAAGTTGTATAAAGCCTGCTAGTGCCTTCCCCCCACCTCCTTCTTGTCTCCAGAACTCAGTGGCTGGGGCCCCTCCTTAGAGCCCTTTCTACCACAAAGGTAGCATATTTACTAGATCCTTAACAGAATATTCATTTCCTAGGAATGCAGCGTGACTTCCCAGCTGTGCTGCTATTTTTATTAGGGCTGTTATTTTTCTTCGTGCCCTGGAGAGTGTTATGTAGGTTTCAAGTGATCTAGCCAACTCTATTTTTCCATAAATCCTGTGCGTTTTGTGTGTGCAATTTTATATACCTGAGGATTTTCGAGTTTGCTGGCCTGTTTAGTGGAAACACCTGAATAGATACCATAACCAAAAGAACAAAACTTTATCCCATGACCTTGTGATTCCTGAGGTCCCTCCTCAGCACCGAGTTGCCTCCAGCACAGAGCTACTTGCTACCTTGACCACGCCCATCTGCATAGTATGGTAAGAGTTTTTAGTTGCAATCAACAGAATCTACTCTAGCAAATTTAAGCAAAGAAGGGATTTCTTCAAGAGCATTAGGTCACAGAATATCTGGGTGGCCAGCGAATGGGGCTGGGCTCGGAGAGGACTGGTCCACCAGATGGCTCTGTGGATGCCACTGCTGGTGGTGTGTGGGAACCTGGTCTAGCGGCATCTAAAAGCTGCACATCTCTCTACCACCCTCGCCAGAAACACATCGCCAGGGTACCCCCTTGTCTCTTGTGAATCAAAGCTGCCTCTCTGCTACATCAGAGTGTCAGGGCCCGGAATACATTCTGACCCTAGATGTAAGGGAGACCCAGAAAGTGACTTTTGACTTGTACTTTCAGGAGGTCGATTTCAGAAGGCCAGAAATTCTCCAAAGCCAGAGGGTGCTCTAAAGGTACTGAACAACCAGAGTATGGAGAAAATGTCCACGACACTTAAGAAGCGAGTCTTATATTACTCCTAGCATATACCAACCTCCTGGTACGAGGCTGGTGCCCTACTAAGCTCCTGCCCAGAGCAAGTTGCCCCCATTCCTGAGAGCCTGCTCGCTTTAGCGTTCTGTCTGGCCCACACCAGCTTCACAGTGTGTATCCTCACTGCAACAGAACTCGATCTTAAATGTTGACCAATATTTGAAGGCAACCCCAGGGTTCCCAGGTTGCACTTCTTAATAAGTAACGTTTGTAGGAGTGCATTCCCATGAGTGCATTTTGACAATCCTCCAAAACAAATGATGGAGAAGTAGATCACTACATTGACTCCCAGCCTCATACTCACTCTCTGCTACCCCAGCAACTTCCTATTCCCACAGACTGAGGGGTGTTCCGGATTCCCAGCTCACTGAGTAGACGGTCACCCATTCTTCTCAATCGGGTAAAAGCATCTGGATGCAAATAAATCTGCTATAATTAATACAAAAGTGTATGTCATCGTAAATGTTGAACACTGGTGATAAAATTCCTCACAACAGATCCTTCTACTCTAGTAAATAGGCTATATTACACATTTTCTATTGCAAGTTTCTTCTCTTCAGTATGTCGATGCCATCGTCCAAGTGAGGACTTTGAACATGCTAGGATACACATGCATATGTCAGTTTTAACTATAACTATACTTTCCCAGCCAACTGCTCAGTCACTCATTCCCAACTTACTGCTGAGAATCTGGGCTGGCCTGAATGGCATGGAAGGCCTAGCATGGCCTGGCCCAGGATAACTTCCCTACCTCACTCTGTGCCCCAACCACAAGGACCTTCTTTCTGTTCTTCTTGGAAGGCACCCTGCTTCTTCCCCTCGGGGCTTTGGGTCTGCTTTTCCCTGCACCCTCGATCCCAAGCATTGCCTCCTGGGGGAGGCTTCCCCATGGCTGGCTCCTGCCCCACCCCTGGATCAGGTGCCCTGTGACACACAATTGTAGGACCATGTGTTCCTCCTTTTTTGGCATTACTGACTGCTCTACTTTTCCAGACACGCATATGGTCTATGACAAACATTTCTCTGCTCCTAAATGATAAGCTCAATGGGAGGGGGAACTATGTCTCTTTTGCTAACTGCCAGGTTCCAAGCACTGAGCAGGGGGCAGTAGGTACTAAAACTGTTTGATAAAGAAGTGAGTGGAGCCATACATTTAGAATGATTGATCTCACCCATTTGGCATTTATTTATTTGTGTGGTTTAACTCAGATTTTTGAAGTACCAGATTGCCTTCCTAAGGCAGCATTTCACAGGGGGGAAACTAAAGCAATAATATTTAATAACTAGCTGATCAAAAGTCCCAGAACTAGTTAAGTGCCTGAGCTGACTTGGGTTTGGGCTACAGCCATCTCCAGCCATGGACACGCCATCCATTGCCAGGTACTCAAAGGAAAATGCAGAAGAAACCATACTCAAGTTTCTGGTCCTCAGGGGTGGCAAGTATGACGATAATGATGCTGACAGCTAGTAATTATTAAGTATTCACTCTGTGCTGAGCACTATTTTAAGCATTTGATATATATTATATCATATAATCCTCAGAAAAAAACTCATGAAGTAGGTATTACTACTACCAGTACTACCCATTTGCAGATGAGAAAAGTAAAGCACAGAGCTGCCTGGTTGGCCATAGAGTAAATAAGGATGCAACCAGCTCGCAAACCCAGACTACCCAAGCCTCAGCCCCACGCCATTGACTGCGATCAACAAGACCAAGTGTGTTGGTCAGGGGGAGAAGGAGTTATCTAGCTCTTTCAGGTGCGTCAGCTAGGCTTTGCAAAAGAGGTGTCCTCTGAACCAGGTGCTAAGAGGGCCTATGTAGAAAGAAGGAACCAGAAACAGCATGGACAAAAAAGAAAAAATGCATGAGTGAGTCTTGCCCAGGGAATAAAAGGCAGTCTAAGGAGACTGTTCATGGGGCTGTTAGGTCTAGAAAAGCCCTGGAATAAATGATTGAGGGAGGAGAGGGCTGCCTTCAGTTTCTGGACTATTTTGATTCAATACCCTTGGGAGTGGCCTGAGGGGACAGACTGGAAGGAGGAAGAAGATAAAGGTAAGATTTACAATACAAGGCAAGAGAAAGATGAGGGAGGCCTCAGTTATGGCATACAGAGTAGGAATGGGGAAAACTGGGCATGTGCAGTTAATATTTATAGGAAGAACTAACAGAATTTAGGAATGAAAATGGATGTGGGGCGTGAGGAAGAAGGACATTTCCAGAATAACCCCAAGGCTTCTATCCTGGTTGGTGTGGGTAGAGCAGCACCCTCTAAGATGGGGCAGTGGGGGTGGGTGAAAAGAGTAGGGTTGGGTCACGGCTGGGTAGGTCGGTCAGAGTCCCATTTGAGGCAAGCTGAATGCTAATAAGGTAGATGTTGATCAGTCAAGTAGGCTGGCAGAACTACAACAGAACACCCAGCCTTTCTACAAGGGGAGTAGACAAAAGGCGTTATCATCTAGACCAGTGTTAGGCAAGAGAATGTTCTGTGATGATGGAAATGTTCTCTCCCTGCTCTGCACCGTCTGCTATGATAGCCTGTAGCTACAGGTGGCTGCAGAGCCCTTAAAATGTGGTTCATGCAACTAAGGAACCGAACTCTGTAATCTTGTTGACTTTTAACCAATTTATATTTTATTTAAAATAAATAACATTGTTGGGCGCCTGGGTAGCTCAGTGGGTTAAGCCTCTGCCTTTGGCTCAGGTCATGATCTCAGGGTCCTGGGATCGAGCCCCGCATCGGGCTCTCTGCTCAGCAGTGAGCCTGCTTCCCCCTCTCTCTGCCTACTTGTGATCTCTCTCTCTCTCTCTCTCTGTCAAATAAATAAATAAAATCTAAAAATTAATAAATAAATAAATAAATAACATGACTAGTAGTGTGGAGGCCAAGAAAAACAAGGCTGTACCCACCTCGAGTCCAGCCCTGAGATAAGCACAGCCATCTTGGCAAAGCAAAATCTGGCACCTTGCACCCACTCTCCACCCGCTCCCGCTCCCCTCCCCTCGGTAGTATGTGTGACATTCCTCAGCCACCCCTGGCTGCCCTAAAAGAAAAACAAATAGTTAACTTGCAGAGATCACAATCCTGCAAGATAGGAGTCTCCCTCGGTTTACAAATGTCCTAGTGATTTACAACAAAGAAGCTATATTCTCAATAGCCCAATTTCAAGAGACAAATAACTCAGTTCCTTAAGCCCTAATGACGCCCTCCCCACCATAAAACTGAAGGAGGCTGAGGCAGAAGGAAATGTAAATAAAGTTAAATTTCTAAACCTAAATCTTACTAATAAGGACACTTGATGGGAGAAATGTGAAACTTTATCTCTAAACCTCCAAGATAGTGTCAGCAATCGTTCCCAAGCATATGACCCACTGATATACATCTAGAGGGTCTCACGAGAAGATTTTTATTACTAGTAATGAATAACCTTTTCCCCAGACAATAGCTAGCCCCTCAAGGTCCTGGAAACCTCGCTTCCAAAATTCCTTAGAGACTTACATCATCCATAACCCCCTTTTGTTCTCACCCACTGCTGAGTCTACCCCTACTCTGCCTTTTAAAAACCCTGACTATAATCTGGCTCGGGGTCCAAGTTCCTACTCCGCTGTGTCGGGTATACTTGGGCCCAAGCTTAAGCTTGTCAAATAGACCCTCGTGTGATTGCATCGGTGCTTGTCTCCTTGGTGGTCTCTCAGATGCAAAAACTCGGGCATAACAGTAGCTACTATAGTAGTCAGTGCAGATCCAGACAACAGAAGTGACCCTCTAATATTAAACACACCAAAGCTGCTTATCGGAGTCTGTTGAGATTAGAAAGGACCTTGCAGTTAATCGGGTATAATTCCCTCATTTCCCAAATAAAGAAACTGAGGTCCAAACAGAAGACACTTGCATGAAGCCAATGAAGCCAGAGAGCAGGGAGGCAGACGATGACCATGGCCTTCTGTATCCAACCCAGTGTCCTAGCCCCTTCACATGCTGCTTCTGCCCTGACACAGAAACAGGTGCAGTGCTAGCTCCCGTGTGTATGGAACTGAGGTGGCTCGCGGGCAAAACGCCCACCACCACCCCTGGACCCGAGGCGCTACACATCCCAGACACCACTGGATAAGGAACTCCATCAGGTGTAGCTACAAATAACAGAACCTGCTCTAACTCATTTGACTCCGAAAGGGGTAGATTAGAGAAGGATGGGCAGTTTGCACAGTCTCTGGGAGAGGGTCTCAAATCCAGGCTTGGAGGCGACGCAGTCAGGAACTGCTGACAATTTCACACCACTCCTTACCACAACAGGGACCCTACTGTGCCGCCACTTGACTCAGGGGAGTGGCTCCCAATCACCAGTGCCAGGTGCAGGCCCCGAGCCAGGACCTCTGCCTCTCAGAGCTGGATGTCACCACTGCCAGGCTCAGAAGAAGGCATTCCGGTCCTACCTGCACACACCTGTTCTCGTCAGAGTCAACATCAAGGGGAGGCGGAATCCGAGACCTTTGCCGCAGTGAAGGAAACCAAGTTTCTGCCTTCTACCTGGTGTGGAAGACCCACAGGGCAGAATTGTTATGCTCCAATAATGGGTCCGTGATTAAAGGAGCGAGACTGATACAAAGCGAAGGTCAAGCAAAGCTTTATTTCGCACCAAGCATCAAGAATCAAACTGACCAGCCAGGGCCGTGCCTCGCCGCGCCTCTTACAGAGAGGGCGACCCTGCTCTCCTTTATGGACTAGCTTTTTTTTTTTCTTTTTTTTTTTTTAAAGATTTTATTTATTTATTTGACAGAGAGATCACAAGCAGGCAGAGAGGCAGGCAGAGAGAGGAGGAAGCAGGCTCCCCGCTGAGCAGAGAGCCTGATGCGGGGCTCGATCCCAGGACCCTGAGATCATGACCTGAGCCGAAGGCAGCGGCTTAACCCACTGAGCCACCCAGGCGCCCCTATGGACTAGCTTTTAAGGGCAAAGGCCATGTGGTTGGGCCTGGCCACTGGCCAGTGAAATTGTAACACACAGAGAAAGCTGCACAGTGATGCTAGGTGACCAACTGAATTATAATTTACCCTATAGTAGACATTTGACCCAGCCTATCACCTGGGTTAGGACTGGCGCTCAAAAGGCTCCCCAAGGGCGGGGCCCATACTCCTTGGTAGCTAAGGAGACAGTATGCAACCCCCCACTGATCAGATGTCTCCACCCGGCCTGACCCACCCTTGTATTTGAGCTTTGTTACCTGAGGCTGATTTCCGGGACTTGTTTTTAAGTAAGTCCCCTGGGGGAAGGGGAGCAGAGACAGTTTAAGAGTTAAACAACAAGGTTATTGTTTAACCTCAATGGAAGCCTCTGGCTAAAATATAAAAATATAAAATAGGTCCTTACAAGAATGATCCCAGGAATCAGGAAAAGAATCTTCAAAAAAGGCGCTACCACCATTACTTTTTTTTTTTTTAAGATTTTATTTATTTATTTGACAGACAGAGATCACAAGTAGGCAGAGAGGCAGGAAGAGAGAGGGGGGAAGCAGGCTCCCCGCCGAGCAGAAAGCCCGATGTGGGGCTCGATCCCAGGACCCTGAGATCATGACCCGAGCCGAAGGCAGAGGCTTAACCCACTGAGCCACGCAGGCGCCCCCCCACCATCATTACTTAACAAATGTCCTGTCAATAACCCATCAGCACTAGCTTTAGACCACAGAACTTACAGCCTGTCTTGCTCAACAGCAGCCTTGGCTCAGAGCTTTTTACATTTTTAAAATAATGTCTCCAGGGGCACCTGGGTGGCTCAGGGTCATTGCAACCCCAAAATTCTACAAAGGAAAGTGAAGGACTGCAAACTACTCCAAGGGTTTCAGTCTAGAGAATAAATAGGAAAAACTGTCTTGGACAGTGACCGTGATGAAGGAACTTAGGAAGGGGGCTCAGTTTTTTATAACAAAGCAGAGAATACACCAATGCATCAGCCAACAGTTTTCATAAGCAAACCGGATAGGGTCTGCTCCAGGCTGTCCCAGAGGGGAAGCCAGTGTTGGGAATGTAGGAGGCCTCTCAGCTGACATCCAAGGGCAGCAGCACCAAAACAGGAGCACTGAGGGCCCAAGATAAAGTACCAGCGAAGGAGAGAGGGGCCGGGCTGGCAGGGAGCTCCCAAGACAAGATGATGACCTGTTCCCGGGAGAAGGCTGCAGACCTCCCTCCTGAGTGAAGATCCTGGCTCCAGACCCACTCTCTCCAGCTGCCCATGCTTCTAGAGACAGCCTACAGCCATGTTCCACCATGGTTCTGTTGCCTTCAATTACTGGCCACATGCACAACCGCACCTTTTGTAATATATAAGCAAACACAAACGGGTAAACTAAAAGATAGCTTAGGGTTGTTATTATTACTCGACAGAGCAGCCTTCACAGCTGCTGGTCATCAGAGAATCTTCCCTGAGGAGCAAGGATGGGCCTGGGTCACGGAACTCCAGCCTGTGGAGGCAAAGCATGGTGATGGCGGAGGTTCTGAAATCCCAATTTCACTAACTTCCCAGCTAAGCCTGTCACAGTGAGTTTTGAAAAATATAAATTAAATCATGGTATTCCCCTCCATCAAACCCTCCAATGGCTCTGATGACATTTAAAAGGGAACCCAATCCTTCTCACCGTCTGGCTGTGGCCTCTGCCTCCAGACCTCATTGGACTCAGTGCTCCCTGGTCCTGCAGCCTCCCGGCTTCCTTCCTTCCATTCCTCACGTGGCTTCTCTTCCTCTCAGGGCCTTGGAGCTTGCTCTTCTCCCCCCTGCCCAGAAACAGCCTAGCCAAGACCTTGCTCTGACCGCCTCCCCCTCCTCACTCACTGTAAGGACCTATTTTATATTTTTATTTTAGCCAGAGGCTTCCATTGATGTTAAACAATAATTCTGTTGTTTAACCCTTAAACTGTCCCTGCTCCCCTTCCCCCAGGAGACTTAAAAACAAGTCCCAGAAACCAGCTCCAGGTGTGGAGGCCAAGAAAAACAAGGCTGTACCCCCCTCGGGTCTGGCCCTGACATAAGTACAGCCATCTTGGCAAAGCAAAAGCCGCACCTTGCACTGTAAGAGTGGGTTAGCGTAAGAATGGCCATCCTGAAGGCCGGGAAGCCATTTTACTGAGCGTCCCTAACAGGCTGACACTGTGTATACCACCAGGGCGGTTAGGTGATGGCGCCACAGGGACCAAATGTTGAAGAAAAACAAATAGTTAACTTGCAGAGATCACAATCCTGCTAGACCAGAATCTCCCTTGGTTTGCAAATGTCCTGGTGATTTACAACAAAAAGGCCATCTTTTCAATGGCTCAGTACCTCGAGGCCAAAGGTCGCCCTCCCCAACATAAAACTGCAGGAGGCTGAGGCAGAAGGAAATGTAATTAAGGTGAAAATTCTTCTAAACCTAAATCTCACTTAACCGCCAGGGTGACGCCGGGGTGGCAAAAAAAAGTTAAACAAAGTTAAACTGTCAAAGTGGGGCGCAAGAGATGTATGTAGCCATGAAGAAGTGCCTTGAAAATGCTATATAAACCCTCGGCTTTGAGTGCTCGGGGTCCTTGTTGAAACCCGCTGCGCCGGGCGGATACTTGGACCCCAGCCAGCTGGAAATAAACCTCACTGTGTGACTTGCATTATCGAGAGTGTTCTCTGTCTGATTGAGGGGTGGTCGACTCCGTACCCTAACACTCACATCTCAGCTCAGTGTCCCCAGCTGCCTCACAGAGGCTCTTCCTACCTTACCCGTGCTGTCACAAGTGGCTCTCAGCCCTTGCCCCTCCATCACCTCATGGGAATCCCTGTGCCCACTTGTGTTCTTTTTTTTTTTTTTTTTTTTTTTTTTTAGATATTACTTATTTATTTGACAGACAGAGATCACAAGTAGGCAGAGAGGCAGGCAGAGAGAGAGGAAGGGAAGCAGACTCCCCGCCGAGCAGAGAGCCCAATGTGGTGCTCCATCCCAGGACCCTGGGATCATGACCAGAGCAGAAGGCAGAGGCTTTTAACCCACTGAGCCACCCAGACACCCCCACCTTGTGTTCTTGTCTACCCTCTATCTCCACCCACTGCAATGCAAGCCAGCGGAGGGCAGACCATTGTCTACCTTCTCGCTGCTTCTCTCCCAGCTCCTGGAAGAGTGCTGGTTGCATAAAAAGGTTACATGAAAAGATCAGGACATGGCTACTAAGTCCTGTTACATGCTTGAGAGTTACAATTTATTCATTCAAACATTTTTTTTTTTTTTTTAATTAATGGTGCCAAATGCTCAGTCCGTCCTCCTTCCTACACTCTGTGTCCTTGGGTTATTCAGACTGGGGACACTGGCTTCAACCATATTGTGAAGGAAATGAACTTTCTGAATCTGTTGCTTTATTCTTTTTTTGTTTTTTAAAGATTTTATTTATTTATTTAACAGACAGAGATCACAAGTAGGCAGAGAGGCAGGCAGAGAGAGAGGAAAAGCAGACTCCCCGCCAAGCGAAGAGCCTGATGCGGGGCTTGATTCCAGGACCCTGGGATTATGACCCGAGCCCAAGGCAAAAGCTTTTACCCACTGAGCCACCCAGGCACCCTATTTTTTTTTTTTATGGGAAAGCATTACTTTTTTAAAAAAATTGACATATATCTGACATTTAACATATTAAAAACAAGAAAACGGGCCCCAAATGGAGTTGTTAATGCTAAGCCCCACATCAAGATTTCACCAAAAGACTTAACAGCCGTTTCTGCCCTTCTAGAAATGGAGTCTTAAACTGGTCAGTCAGGAATCACTCGATCAGCAAGTTAGATTATGTGCCCCATAGGCCCTCGCCATCCCCTAAAGCAAAATAAAATAAGCAAAGCGACCCTGCCAAAAACCAACCCATTCTTTTGCCTGGTTTAACTTCCTTGTTCCTGGTCCCCCATCTATGCAAGTCTTTCATTTTGTACAGCTCCTCGGGCTCTTTCTCTCTTGCTAGATTGCATACTGTCCTGACTGGCTCAATTTTTGCTCAAATAACTCTTCAAACTTTTCATACACCTCAGTGTTTCTTTTTTTAATTTTTTATTTTATTTTTTTTTAAGATTTTTATTTATTTATTTGACAGAGAGAGAGCACAAGTAGACGGAGAGGCAGGCAGAGAGAGAGAGAGAGAGGGAAGCAGGCTTCTCGCCGAGCAGAGAGCCCGATGTGGGACTCGATCCCAGGACCCTGAGATCATGACCTGAGCCGAAGGCAGCGGCTTAACCCACTGAGCCACCCAGGCGCCCCTCAGTGTTTCTTTTAACAAACATTATATTGAATTTCAGTGTATAACATGAAAGATCTGATCCACATGTATGTTAATGATCACTACTATAAGTCTGGTTAACAGCCATCACCTCACAGGGTTACAAATTTGTGTATGTGTGATGAGAACTTCTAAAATCTACTCTCTTGGGGCGCCTGGGTGGCTCAGTGGGTTAAGCCACTGCCTTCGGCTCAGGTCATGATCCCAGGTCCTGGGTTCAAGCCCCGCATCGGGCTTTCTGCTCGGCAGGGAGCCTGCTTCCTCCTCTCTCTCTGCCTGCCTCTCTGCCTACTTGTGATTTCTCTCTGTCAAATAAATAAATAAAATCTTTAAAAAATAAAAAAAAAATAAAATCTACTCTCTTAGCAACTTTCAAATCTGCAATACAGTATTATTAGCTAGAGTCATTACGTGACTTAATACATCCCCAGGACTTATTTATAATAGGAAGTTTGGGCCTCTCAAAGGACCCTCTGTGCATGAGACATTGTGGGTTATTATGGGGAATACACACATGAACCAGACCCTGCCCTCAAAGAGCTCACTGTCAAGGAAGAATGTAGGGCATGCACAAAAAGAACTCTGTTTAAAGCTATGGGTTCCAAGGGTCACCTGGGGCGAATGGTAATGGCACTGATTCCTGGCCCGCATACATCTAAAACATCCCGGCAGATTCCCGTGGTCCAGGAAGCTTGAGAAGTAGTGCTGTAGAGGGAGAAAGAGGAAGGCTGCTTGGAGGAGGCAGCACTGAGCTGAACTGGAGAGGGCCAGGAGGTGGGTTTGGAGGAATGAGGCACATTCAGGCGCAGGGAACACATGAGTCAAGGAAAGAAGCCAGGAGATTTGGGGAGGGACAGAAAGCCACATTTGTTCCCATTTGGTGGTGGCACAAGGAGGAATATGGCAAGATGAGGTGGAAAGCTAGCCTGAAGACCAACTGTAGTGGGCCCGGGACATGAGGGTATGGTCTGTCTTTGATGGAAGCAAAGAGAAGCACTGACTTGCTCTGAGTAGGGAGGGAAAGCCTCAGGTAAACAGCCAACTTACAGATGAGAAATGGAGAGCTCAGAAAGGGTCCTGAGCTACCTGAAGTCCCACAGGTGGAAGGAGAGAGGCCAGGACTCAAACTCTGCTACTCTGATTCCAGTGGGGAGGTACAGGGGGGAGGGACAAACTGGCCCTCACTGAGTCCCCACTGTTTCCAGGCACAGAGCTGAGCTATTGGCATACACAGTCACACCTCACTATAGCTCTAGGAGGTAAGAAGCCCGAGTTACAGACAGAAGTGCAAAATCTTTCTCCATAAACAGGAAGGAATGGGTGATGTGAAAGATGTTGAGGAGGCAGACTCAAGAGCATTTGGAAACTGGGCACAGGAACAACGATGGAAGTAGGGCAGCACTGCGAAAGAGGGGACAGCCTCATGGAAGGGGTGGGGGGACAGCCCCCATAGAAGGGGGGGGAGGACGGCCCTGTGGAAGCAGGATAGCTTCTCTCCAGGACCCTGCCCTGCCTCTGCGGGGCATGCTTTGGAATCTGGCTGTCTTCACTCACATGTTCTTCACTTTTTATTTAAAACACTTTAGGGGCGCCTGGGTGGCTCAGTGGGTTAAGCCGCTGCCTTCGGCTCAGGTCATGATCTCAGGGTCCTGGGATCGAGTCCCGCATCGGGCTCTCTGCTCGGCAGGGAGCCTGCTTCCTCCTCTCTCTCTCTGCCTGCCTCTCTGTCTACTTGTGATCTCTCTCTGTCAAATAAATAAATAAAATCTTTAAAAAAAAAAAATAAAAAAATAAAACACTTTGTTCCGGGAACACAGCACAGCTCATTAGCTGCTGGTTTTCATATACCACAGAATGAAAGGAAGGTTTAAAAAGAACACTGTGCTACTGCAGTGGTCTCAGAGGAGAGGAGTTTGCAGCAGGCGGGGACCAAAGAGACGCGGTGGCCCCCAGGAGCCCCTTGTCCCCTCCGGGTGCCACTCAGAGACAATGGGCAGGGCATAATTAGGACTGGAAGACACAGAGTTTAAGCTCACCTCAGGTGGGAGCAGCTTTTAATCAATGCATTTGCTTTTCATACCACTACTTAAAAATTATCTCCTTGTACAAAGTTCATGTCCATGTTACATTTGCAAAATTAAAAATCCAAAATCCTATGCAACAAATCAGGTATTCTCCCTGAGTTATCGTGTGTATGTGTGTGTGTGTGTGTGTGTGTGTGTTTAGAAATATATACATAATAGTTCTTTTATATTTATCTACAAAATATGTATATGTGTGTTGTGTTTATATGTTTCTAAACTGCTAGACTGAGTATAGATGCTAATTATCTTCCTATTACCATCTGGTTCTTACTCCCAGGACCAAATGCCCACCCTCCTGTCCTTAACCTCCCTGCATCCAGAGCAGCTCAGAGCCTAACCAGGTATCAACTACCCTAAGGAGACACAGGAAAGAGGGAGGCTTATCCTCAGCTCTCTTCCTTTTTTTTAGGAGGAGTCCTTTAGCCTAAATTAATCCTTCATTTGACTACTTGCCTTCTTAAAAATGCAAGGCAGACTCTTTTGAACATTTCACACATCACAGAATCCAAGACATATTTCAAATGATGGTGAGCAGACTTCTTTATCAACACCACGAATGCTACAATTAACTCCTGCAAATGTGCTGGTAGACTTTGCGCTACTCAAAATAAAGGAGGTTAAAAACTATCCTGTGATTCATGGAGCTCAAAACACCAACATTTTTTAGCCCAAACAACCCTTCTCTTCTGCTCTCGGGCTAGTTTCATGAATGGATCGGGTGAAGGATGTCACCAAGGGAAAGCCAAAAACTCCATGCTCACTTCAGAATTCCGTGAACCAGTAATCCACACAGGACTGTCATCCGCTGCCCTCTGGCAACTCAAAGACCCTCCAGACCACAGCGGAATCTTAGAATCCACCTCCAGAACAAAAGCATTACAGGAAGGGGACAGTTCTCCCATTCTACCTTCTCTCTCACCAGAACAAATTGCCTCAAAAGGGCAAATACTGTTTTATATAGACTTTAGCGTTTCCATAGGACTGAATCTACACTGTATTGAACAGAACTCTGTAAGCAGCATCTGATTACTTAGAGAAAGGAATTTCTCTTTTAATGACCATTATCAACTCTGGAGATCTTCTCAGGTAGCTTTAGGGCCATGCCAGAGGCTCAGTGAACTTTTCTATGTGCCTAAGAAATACCATGGCAAGCCATCATACTCTGCATTTCTGCTAGTCATGACAGGACGAGACACCATCCTTAGGACAAAACTAGTGGCTTCGATGCATTCACACCTGGTCTTTAGAATAAAAATGAAAAATAATAAAAAAAACTTATTTTGCTATTTAGAAAAAGAAATCCTTATTTGAAATGCATTATATGGCTAAGTATAAATAATATAGAAAAGAAGATGGAAATACAGGTGCTATTTTTCCGATTTTTAAATGTGTGAGCATAAGGGCAACACAGAAATTATAAAAGGAAAACAGACAAATTCAATCTTCCAGACAACATAGAAGAGGGATGGCTCCAGGTTTTCTTTTTAAGTTGACGACAACGTGTATCACTTAAAACTGTTTGCCAACGGGAGGAGCTCAGAGAAGGACAGATGGGCAGGTACAGAGCATCACCATGTGCCTCCATCAGAGGGGCGGGGCTGCCTACAACTCCAGGTCAAATGAAAAATACCTTGGTCGGCTAGAATCAAACCAACCCTCACGAAGCATTTTGACTTTCTTGCCAAAACTAACCCAAGCTAAACTTAAACACGCTACCCTATCCTTTAAAATGAAACAGAGCTATTTTCTTCCATAATCTCTCTTCCCAGATTGGACACGTCTTCCCTTTTTCATTGGTAGGACCCCAACCAAGACCCTTTGTCTGAGGCTATTCTTAAGTGAGTTGTGATTACTGTTTCCTGAAAGTCTTTCCTTTGATTTCTGTAAGATCTGGAGCGATTGAGGTCACTCAATTTCCCCACAGTCATAATAAAACACCAACACCAAAAATGCTCACATTTCATCAAACTTGACAGTTCCTTCCTGCCCCCACAGCTCAGTGAAATACTCCAACAACTTAAAAGGAAGCCTGACTCTCGTGGCAGTTGCCTAGGCTGGGAGTACAGAGAGGGCTCCTGGCTTTGTGGAAATTCATGTCATTCCGGAGAAGTCAACATTATTTCCATCAACATAAAAGATGGAGCTGATTAACTTCAGGCATGCTGCACTTTCTCTCATGCCAAACACTAAGTATTCAGAACAGTCTGACGACCTAGGGTACATGTGAAGAGCTTGTTGGAGTCAATGAATGTAGTTAATTAATTTCACCAATGCCTCCTCTTAAAGAAAGGGACTATATTTTCTTCTCTTGGCCAATACAGGATAGGAAGCATTGCCTCACTCTTCTGACCCTCTCCAGTTCTTTCCAGGGACAGAGTCCCAGGAACATGGCAGCACTCTCTGGCGCAACAAAGGTAACACCACCAGCTTTGCTTTCCCACTGCCTGGGCAACTGGGCAATCACAGTCTGCCTCTCTCCACCCAACTGAAGCCACTTTCTCAAAGTTGAAAAGGGCACTTAACACCTTCTGGTGGCTAAATACAAAAATTCCTTCAATTAAAAAGGAAAAAAAAAATCCCCACTCAAACCACCCTCTCTACCAGCTGCCTGGCCTTTCTTTCCTTCCCTTCCCAGCTTGACTTCTTGAAAGAGTTGTTGCTGCCATTCCTTCACATGCCCCTCACACAGTATCCCTACCTGCTTCAACCTTCGGGACCCTCATGCTGGGGTAACAGTTCTCACTAAGGGGCTCATGAGAAACAGCACTCTGTCCCCATCGGGCTAGACCGCCCAAACCAGGAGCAGAAAGGACCCATTTTTCTCAAGGGAGCTGTAAATAAAGGGATGATATCCCCACCCCTAAAAGATGGAGGACTGCTCCCTCCAACCACCTCCCCACCACATCTCCAGCCCCCAAATCCCAAACTGGGAGGAGGGTAGAGGAAGGAACTCAGAGTCTTCACATCAGAGTCTTGGCTTAGGGCAGAATGCTGTCATGTGCGGGCAGGGTGAGATGGGGGGGGGTGGGTATGAAGAGACCTTGTCACAGAGACTGGGCATGCCCTCAAGGAGGAGAGACTCATTCCCTAACTGGATACAACAGCACACATACTGATTTGCTCTGCCCCTACCAGAGCAAACAGAAGGACAACTGCAGAGAGATGTCAGGGCAGAAAGAAGCCTTAACCCCCAGTTCTGTTGGGTTCACAGAACACTGATGAAGGTGACCAGTTAGAACATGTTACCAGTACCCATCCAAAAGGGCCTCCTGCCAGGACAAGGGGATCCCAGCACCAGTTACATGAGAAGCCCTTACCCGCCCCCTATCCTTCCTTCCCACCCAACACAAGAGATTTGTTCGGAGCCCAGAAGAAGGAAAGGGAGGAAGGGTCTCAGAGGTAGACCATCCCTCCCCCCGCCCCAACTTCAGGTCCCTCACACAACAAGACTGGCTAGTAAGAAGCTCAGGGAAAGCCTTAAATCAGATGCCTGCGTTTCTCACAGTGGTGCCCCAGACATATTCAAGTAAGTGATACATGATAGGCTTAACCATTATTTGTTGAATAAATGACTTAACAGCTTCTTCTTAATCCATGCCCTCTTTGTCCTTTCTGCCTCATTTTGTTCACTCCAACCACAAATATTTGTTGAAGGTTGATTCTGTACAAGTTAATCAGGCAAATGCAATTTAGACATGTTCCCTTCCCTCCAGAAAGTTAACAGAGAACACAGAAGGTACAGGGTAGCATCTGCTGCAAGTACATTAACTCAAAAATCCAAACCACCCACTCAAGTATCCCCACCCAGCTTTCTCTCATCAGTTTAGATATGGAATTCTCATGTCTGCCTTTTTGGTGAGCATTGGTCTTTTATCCCTCCTGCTAAAACGCATTTACCCTTAATGGGTCAAGAGTAGTGGGTATCACACTACCATGTATGTGTGATACCCTGGAGAGAGCCAGGAAAATCCATGTTCCTTGGTTCTAGAGAAGGCCAACAAGATTTCCGTGCACAGCCTTGGATGAGGCCCTGGAGAAATGTCCAGGAATGCATGGCCCTTCTTAGAACACCACTGTAGGTGATGCAGCACAGAGGAAAAGCTGTGGGTTTCAGTAAAGGTGATGCCAGTGATGTACATTTCCCCTCAGACAGCATCTTCCCAACAGAAAGCTGGTCATGCACTGTGCAGGCCGAACCACTCTAACGCCTGGCTAGAAATCACATGTGATTTACAGGTGGTTTATTAGCAGACTCTTAGAATTGGCCTTTAAAGTCTCATACTTGGAGAAAGCAAATCACTCTATACAATATCCTGTTTCCTTGTAATCACTAGCTTACAGTCCTTCAGCAACCGTTATTGCGTCTCACATATTTTTTTTTAAAGATTTTATTTATTTATTTATTTGACACAGAAAGAGAGATCACAAGTAGGCAGAGAAGCAGGCAGAGAGAGGGGGAAACAGGCTTCCTGCTGAGTAGAGAGCCCAATGCGGGGCTCAATCCCAGAACGCTGAGATCATCACCCGAGCTGAAAGCAGAGGCTTAACCCACTGAGGCACCCAGGTGCCCCCTCACACATGTTTTTAACGAGTTTTTTTAATGGCCATTTTTCATAGTTATTAAAATAATATATACTCAATACAAAAAAAATCTAGAAAATACAGCAAAGTTGATAGCAGAAAAACATATCATGCAAATTTTCACCAACCCTGTTAATATTCTGGTTTATTTCCATTTAACCTCTGATTTAATAGCTATTTAGAATTAATATGCCCCACAAGCCAACTCTGGTAAAAATCACCAATAGACTAGGATATAAACTGCCATCTGTAATCTCTTCCAATTATGAACAAGGTTGGAGCTGCATGACTATAACACAAACAGTAGACTCAACTTGAAAAGCATAAATTCAGTGGAGGGAAAACTGGTTAAGCAGTTGGTTAATGTATAGAAGCAAGATGGTGCTCTTCATTGTCTATATGTCTTTCCAGCAGCCCAGCACTTGGAGTAAGTTTGTCCAAGCTTTCGGGAAACTATCACTTCAGATATGAACCCCTTAAAACAGAATTTCCTCTGGTTCTTTTAGAAAAAGATAATTTCATGTGAAATTCTTATAGGCCCAAAAAACCACAGTGTTAGTGGTTGGTTCTTTTGACAAGTATACAATTTGCCATTATTTGTCAAGATATTTAAAAAGGATTTTATTTTCATCCCAGTCTTCCATTATCTAGAATTTTATCTAGAATAAAAATTATGGGCTTACCTGATTAAGAAATCATGCAGTCCAACATCAAAATACCTGTTCAAAAAAGACACAGACAAGTAGGTCAGTAAAAGAAATGTACAGCAATGGTGGACTTGACCAAAAATACATAATTTACATTCAGAGCATGGTGAATAAATCAATCACTCTCTGACAGTGGTTCTGAGAGTATGACCCCTGGAGTGCGGCCACAGCAGCATTACCTGGGATTGTGCTGGAAATGCAAATTCTCGGGCCCTTACCTCAACATACTGATTCAGAAATTCTGGAGGTGGGTTCCAGCAATTAGATTTGACAAGCCCTCCAGGCAATTCTGAGGCCAAACCACTGCTCTACGGCAGCAAAAGTGTCTCCGCAAGTCTATGGTCTCTCTCTCTAGAAAAAAAGGCTGTAAAGGCAGAGTGCAACATTTTGCCAACAGGTGAGCCCTTTTATAACACTAGCCATCTCAGATGTTTCCTAACTCCAGCATAAATGAAATGTTTTACAAGTACAAAACCATGCTGGCCAAAGGTAAGAACAGAGGTGGGAAAGAGTCAGCTCTGTCCTTCCCTGTTCCTCCCAGCCATAGTCCCTGGAGCTTTTTCCCAGAGAGCAACCCTGTCCATAGCTGGGTCTGCCCTGGGAGGGAAGAGAGAAGAGGGACTCCATGCACACGCTGGTGAGCTGGCCACTGTGCTTAGCCTCAAACTGGGCATCCAGTAATTCCTGGGCAGTGGTGGACCCTTCAGAGACAGCTTCCTCTGCCCCACCAAACTGGCTTGGTCCATATGAATGGCATTGCCTTAGTTTCTCTATTTAGCTCATTTATTCCCCCTAAACCTCTGACCACTTAGCCAGTGTCCTTCTCTCCCCTTTGGTCTGGCTATGAGTAAAAAGACTAAGGGGCTGGAACCATGATGCTGCTGCCCACCACGCATGACCGTTCCTCCTAACACCTAGATGGTGGTCATTGTTTCCCACCCAACAGCCTGGCCTCCCAGGTTCAATCTGCCCAAGTAAAGCCTGATATTCATTCTGTCCTGACAATGAGCAACAGACACAGAAATTCACCCTACACTGGGGTCTGACCACCAAGGCCCTGACTGTCCCTAGCTCCCAGCTTTACCCCTCCCCCATCCCTGGAACATCCAGCGTGCCTGGCACCTCACCTCACCTGACATAGAGTAGATAATTACTGACATTACAATAGGATGCCTTTGGGTACCTCTAAATGGCAAGCTCCCTTTATGTACTCAGAATCTGTTTACAGGTCATGGACATAGAGTAGAAGAGAACAGAACAACAAAGCTAAAATATAAGTACCTCATTCACTGTATCACTTACTTGAAGTCATCACATGATTCAAGAAAAATGGAATGCAAGACACATAAATTCCACTTACTCATAAGTCTTCGGAAAAGAGCTCTAAAGGGAGATGTACCTGCAGGGCTAGCTGATTTGTTTCAGTGGCTATTACACTGACCTGAGGAGATGCTAAGTTCTCCCTCCAATCATATTTAAAACAGATTTAAAAAAAAAAAAAAGGAAAAACAGAAATGATCCCTCCTCTCAACCAAAACACAGGTTACATTCCTTGGTCACGTAAATAAATATTCATAGGACGGATAACAACTGCAAGTTCGCCAGGATCTGCAATATGGGAGCTACAAGTATGTTTAGAATAGAACAAAGATTTCAGCTGCTTTTACTCATCCAAAACCTATTCAGCCTTTTCAAAGACATCAGCCACAGAAAGCATCAGATTCTGTTGCAGGAATCATAGCATAAAACAGAAACAGAAAACCACAATATGGTGGGTGGAAAGAGGGAAAGAAGACTCTGAGGGAGTAATAAGAAACCTAATACTACTCACAGAAGGGATTATTTAGAATCTAGAAGGTGGCAACTACTATGTTCGGTCACAATACACAAGCCGTTGCCAGTGAGGCTGGTTGCTGGCCTCTCCACTCATCAGCGCAGGAACGAAAGCTCAGGGGCTAAGTAACCTGCAGTGCTCCCAGCTAGCAGAGGACAAATGTGGGAGTCAAACTGGGCCCTAAAAGCCATGAATTGCTTGCTCTTCCCACTAAAAGCACAGGCTCTCACTGCCTCTCATTATTACTAATTGAAAATGACTGTTCTTTTTAAGAATGGGTCCCTTTCCACCTGCCCTGATTCCTGCTTCTTCCCACGTGGCTGCCCTGCCCCAGGCAAGTGGAATCATGTCAGGCTCTGAGCTTCAGCTTCTCCATGGGAAAATGGAGATCCTTATTCATGGAAGGTTACGCAAAGCAGGTGAAATACCATAAATACGGGGCTTAGCACAGTGCTTGGTAAACCCGTGAGTACTCAATAAATAGTAATCTCCTTCCCTCCAACTTTGAAGAGTTGTTCTAATGGAAGCCCAATTCCCAAAATCTCAGTAGGAGAGGGAAGCCACACAAAAAGGAAATAGTAGGTCTCACTGTGTAGCCCACAGAGAAAGGCCACTTCATCCAGGATGCAGGCAAGACCTGAGCAGTGGCATAAAGGGTGGTACAGCTGGAGAGCTGAGGGACAGGCACGGAGCTCAGGAAACAGGCAGGAGAGCAGGAAGACCAATTATTCCATGGCGGCCTCATCGAGAGCCTTGAAGCTGCATGTGAGAACTGGGGGGTGGGGGGGGGCATACATGGGAACAGGCTCTGGCCACCAGGCAGGGAAGGCATCCTCCTGCCCTGGTTCAGACTGGCATATCAGGAAGAAGGACCAGTACATACCAGCTTCACCTGTCGCCATCGTGTACCCTAAAATTTAGGGCCTAAATACACAGAAGTAAGGGATTATGATGCATGGTGTTTCAAAACATTTCTTCTCGTGCAAATGTGAATGGCCGTGGATGGAATTTGGGGCCAGGACAATGAGCATCTTTAAGCATCCCGCGATAGGCACACTTAGGTTGGGGGATACTATAATGAGTTACCAGTTACTTGGAAACCAGTGGAATGGAGAAGGTCAAGGAGGGGGATTAGCATCAGAAAACTTACCAGGAAAAACGTAAGGGGAAGAAAATGGAACTTCCCCCACATCTTACTCCTTTGCTGTATCAATTGATCTGTGTGGGTATTCATTCATTCACTCAACTGATATTTTGTCAGAGCCTTCAAAGTGCTGGGCCCTTATCTAGCCCTGAGGATGCAGGGGAGTAACATAACAAGGGTCCTGCTTCTCATGGCACTCACAACCCAGGTGGGAGAGGTGAACAACCGAAAAGCACTTACATAAAGGAGATAACATCAGAGAGCAGAGAATGCACATGAGGTGACAGGACAGAGCAGCAGGCCACACGACTGCTCAGGGGAGTCCTGAGGAGGTGACACCTGGGTTGAGATCCATATGGTCAGAAAGGACGAGCTATGCAAAGACCAGAGGGAGAGGGTTCCAGGCAGCAGGATGACTGGGTAAAGCCCTGCGGTGGGAAGAAATGTGGCACTCTGGAGGACAGGAAGAAGGCCAGCAAGGCTGGGACAAGCCCAGGTAGGAAAGAGAGGCAGGGACCAGATCTGAGAAGGCAGTACGTAAGAAGTTTGGACTTCATGTTAACATCAATGGAAAGCACTAATGGGTCTTTAACAGGGGAGCGGTATTTTTTCATTTGTTTAAATTTTATTCATTTAGGGGGTGAGGCAGTGGCATGCTTTATGTATCAAAAAGAACACTCTGGGTGTCCTGAATAGAAAGGATGGGAACAGAAGCGGGGCGGGGGGCCATGGCCGTCTAGCTGAGAGGTGATGAGGACTCACCCCAGGATGGAAACACTGGAAATGAGGGCAGAGAGACAGGGATGGACTCAGATCAGATTCTGTGGTCAAGTACAAAGACTTGCTCACAGACTCGTGCAGGATGGAGCCAAGTAAGTGAGGGAAGGATGGAAGGGGAAAATAATGTGTGAAATAGCGGACCACCTTGCATCTCACAGTTCCACACCAGGCAACCAAAGGCTCAGCCAGGCCCTGGCTGCTTCTGGAGGCCCCACAGTAACACCTGGTGAGGGGATGACAATGTTCTGTGACTGGCTTTACTTGGAGAACAGCTCACCTGCTGGAAGAACTGTAAATCATGGCAACGGTTTGGGGTCTTTTTAATGAATTTATTGTGGCAAAAACCACATAACACAAAACTTCCACTTGAACCATGTCTTCCATGTACAGCTCAAGGGCATTAAGCACCCTCACACTGCTATGCAACCATCACCACCATCCAGCTCCAAAACTTCTTCAGCCTGCCTCATGTGAAACACGGGGTTTTCTCTTTACCACGGGAAAGCGGAGGTGGGCTCCTTCCAAAGGGCTCAGGGTTACCCCCTCACATAGGGCTGTGTCTTACACAGACATAGTCTAGAGTATCTTCTCACTTAATTTTCCTGTATAGATGTAAAGGGCACCTTAGGAACTACAGTAAAAAGGGAATATGCCTTTCTTTTTTTATTTTAGAATTGTATGCCAGGCACTGGGCTAGGCCCTCTAGGTATTACCTCTTTTCATCTTCACCACATGCCAGAGTAGATCCCTGTTTTATAAAGCCCCATGTCCTTATCCCCTATCACATAGCTAGTAAGCTGCTGAGTCAGGACCTGGCTCAGAGTACCAAACGCCGAAGTCTGTGCTTTTTCACTTTGCGTGTTCAGCCACTGATTCTTCTAACAAATAGTTACCACGTGTCAGGTAGTGGGAATTCAGTAATGCACAACACAGAAACCCTGCTTCAAGGAAAGTGGAGCCTAGGAAAGAGATGCCAGAGTCAACGATAAGTTCAATACAGTGTGATGAACAGCAAATGTTCTAACCCTCAAGGGACTGCCAAGTCCAAGAGGGCAAGAACCAGAGCCAGTCACCAAGCAGATACTCAGTAAATATCTGTTACGTGAACCAAAGTGTGAGTGGTGTGCTGTACCAGGACACCCCCGATGCCTCCGTCTGCTCTGGCACTTGGCACAGTACACTGCACACAGAAGATGCCCAAGGTGGTTATTTAATACGCCAAGTACCATATGTAAATATATAAAATAAATACCCACAGCTAGAAATGGGGCTTCTCTCCTGAAATATGATGCCTGTCAAACTGCAGCACAATCCTTATCACCTTCTGAGAAAATAATCTCTCCTAGCTACCAGCTTTCGGTAAGCCAGGATTTCCTTAACAGACATAAGAAACAGTGACCTTGCATATGTTATTCTTGGTTCCTTCCAGAAATCAAAAATAGGAAGTCTTTTATGTGTGGATGGGATAGAAAAGTTTTTGTTGTCCAAATGTCACCTAGGAGCAGCAGCAGGAGGCAGCTTTCAGCTTGCTCCATGGAGAGGAAGTTTCCGAAAAGCTACAGTGTCCTACCTACGGCCGTAAACTTCCCATCACAGGGTGAGTCTGAGCATGGGTCATAAGAATATTTAGAGGAGTGAACCACTGCATAGAAAGCTGGAATGGATGACCTTAGTGGGTCCACCTGGCCTCAGGTTTCCAAGTCCCTGCTGTAGTTAACTTTCAGGAACCACCTCAAAGTCTGAACACGCCCTTGCCCAGGAGCTGCTCTGATGACCGGTCAGCACACCCGCAACTGGGCCTGCACTGAGGGTCCCATGGCAGCCCCAAAGGCTTAGTTATTACCACCCCGATCGCTGTGCTTGTAGAGCCTCCCAGGCCCCTGGAATTGGGCTTGTTGCCCCTGACACAGTGCTTCACATGGGTTTACCCCTGCAGCAGCCCCCACTTTGGCGGGGAGGGCCAGCCCCACACAGCACGTCCCTGGCAGGACTCAGAGCAGATCCCACACATGGTTTGAGGATGTGCTCTGCCCTGCTAGGCTGCCTGCCTCCCAGGCTCCCGGTTCTTCCTCCGAGGCTCGTCCACTGTTTGGGAGCTGGGGATACAAACAGCAAGGAGCCATGGCCAGGAGCTGCCAATGCCATCTCACTGGGGAGGTATGGTTTAGAGCCATGGCTGTTAGGGCCGCGTGGCAGGCCATACGCAGGGCAGCGTTTGTATGAAGTACCATGGTTAGATCTCAGTCCTTGCTCTAAGTCTTCAATCTATAGTCCTCACTGTCTCCTCTGCAGCTGTGGTCACCCGGCAAGCGGGCCACCAGGGTTAAGCTCTCCCATTCCCGCCTGCGAAGTGTGAAAGCTGACTTCGACAGCTGGAGGTAAAACCGAGTCCGAGGACTAAGAGAATAAAGTTTATCCCCAGACTCAAGAAGCCCTGATCACTTCTGGCTGGGCTACCTAGCTTCATTTCAGAGAATGGAAAAGACCTTCAAGCCTGTCTGCACTGACCTCCTTCCTCACTTGACAGACTAGGAAACGGGATGAAAAGTTGAGGTCATCTGAAACAGAGCTCCACAACCAGTGCCAGAGCCGTGGCTAGCAGTTCCTGAGACCCTACTTTATCATCCAGTGTGTCCCCACACAGCCTCCTCCTAGTCTCCACTGGCATTTTTTGGAGAATGCCCTAGACTGGCAACAGGCTTCCTGACGACATTGCGTGATAAGTGGCACCATGTTATACCATGTCTGTCTCTATTGGTGGAAGTCACACGAAAGTTCTGCAGAAGCCCTCACTCTCTTATGCTCTCTCCACTGCCTGGGCCTGTCTGGACCTAACCTGCATATCGATTTGAGATTCAGAGCCTGCTGACAGTCAAGAATAAAAAGTGATGGTGGGGGTTATCTACAACAGCCAAATTATGGAAACAGCCCAAGTGTCCAACCATCGACTGATGAATGCATAAGGAAGATGTGGTGTAGATATACAATGGATTATCACTCTGCCATAAAAAAAAAAAAAAGAAATCTTGCCATTTGCAACAACGTGGATGATCTAGAGTATGATGTTGAATGAAATAAATCAGTCAGAGAAAATAAATACTGTGTGATCACTCATGTGGAATTTAAGAAACAAAACAAATGAGCAAAAGTGGCAGGGTGAGGGGAGAGAGAGAGAAGCAAACCAAGAAACAGATTCTTAACTATGGAGAACAAACTGACGGTTACCAGAGAGGGGGTGGGTGGGGGGTTGGGGAAATCAGTGATGGGGATGAAGGAGGACACTTGCTGTGATGAGCCCTGGGTGATGTATGGAGATGTTGCATCACTATATTGTCCATCTGGAACTAATATTACACTGTATGTTAACTAACTGGAATTTGAACAAAAACTTTTTAAAAAGTGATGCTGGGGGACCAGGGAAAAGTAAAAGTGAACTTGGGCCAGTAAGACCCCAGTTGGCAGCCAAAGCACATTTGGTAAAATACCAAAGTCTGATGGGAAAGTAGAAAGTAAGAACCACAGCCCATGAAGACAAATTCTAAAAGGTAACAGTAAAACAACAACAACAACAAAAAACGGTACTGGGTCTTCACAGGACATGCTCTTCACTACATCAGAAAGTATGTCTGCCATCAGATTATTAGGGAGCAAATTCTGGGAAAACAGGCCAAAAGCCTGGACATCTGGGCATTTCACAATGTTGGAGAAAGAACAAGAGAGAAGGTGCCAGTTCCAGGCATAAACAGCTCAGGAGTGAAGAGCTTTAGGGCAGAAACCACATCTCCCAAGATGTAGAATTAGAAATTCAAGGTCTGAGCTCCGGTTATCTCACTTGATAACATCTGACTGCGGGCAGAAAAATCACCTCTCCACATCTCAGGGTTTATAACTGTGGCACAGAGATAATACCCACAGCACAAAAAGGAACAAATATAGTGGGTGCAAGGGGTTCATAAACCTTCTGCAAATGTTCAAGAGTATTTTCTTTCCTCCTCAGACTTTGTGAAGTTCCTAGAGGCTCTTCCCCAAACTGCTTCAATGCCATATGCATTCGTTCATCCAGCAAATATTTATTGAGCACCTTCTAGATTCTGAAGAGCACCTTCAGGCCCTGCAAGAGATGACTGGGATACGAGCGTGAACACAACAGCTGAGTTCTTATCCTTGTGTGTATTCCAGAAACAACTCCTTTATCTGATAGGTGATTTGAAAATGTTTTGTCTCAGTCTGTAGCTTGTCTTTTCTTAAAAGTACCTCTCAAAGCACAAAAGTTTTAAATTTATAAAAATCCATCCATCAGGGTTTTTTTGTTTTTTTCCAATGGTGGATCATGTATTAGTATCTTTATGTAAAACATCTTTGCCTAACTCATGGTCCTAAAGATTTATTTCTCCTATGCTTTCTTCTTAAAATCTTTAAGTTTGGGGGGGGGCGCCTGGGTGGCTCAGTGGGTTAAAGCCTCTGCTTTCGGCTCAGGTCATGATCCCAGAGTCCTGGAATCAAGCCCCGCATCGGGCTCTCTGCTCAGCAGGGAGCCTGCTTTCTTTCCTCTCTCTCTGCCTGCCTCTCTGCCTCTCTGTCAAATAAATTTAAAAAAAAAAAAAAATTTAAAAAAAATCTTTAAGTTTGGTTTTTAAATGTAAGTCTTTAATCTATTTTTCCAGTAAAAACATACATGTCGTTTATTAAGTGTGCTTTATAGACAGTTAAAAAAAAAAGAATCACTATGACATCACACCTTGTTGTCAAGTCTTTAATCTATTTTAAGTTAATTTTTGTGCACACTGTGAGGTAAGAGTCTAAGTTCATCTGGCTTTTCATCTCTTCATGTAAAAATGTCTCCCAAACATATCTGGCAACATGGAGGTCATTGGCAGCTTGACAAGTGCATCAAGTCTCATCAAGTGGTGGAAACGGAAGCCAGACCAGAGCCGAGAGCAGAGTGAATTAAAAGGACAGGAAGCAGAGACAGTGGGATATAAATAACTCCTATGATTGGTTTGGTTCTGAAGAGGGAGGAGAAGGGTGTAGCTGAAGAAGGACAAGACAACCGAGGTTGTTTCTTGTTTATCTGGGGGGGGGGGGGGTTCCCACTGTGACACATGGTGGGTGCAAAGGACAGAAGATTGAGCAAAAGCAAAGAATTTTAACAAAAGATGAGGCAAAGCTATCATGAGAGAGAAGTGGATGGCGCTTCAGCTCCCCCCATGGAAGCCAACTGGCAGTGACTCCCACAGAACATCACTGGGTTGGAATCTAAAGTGTTGCTGAGATGAAGGGCAGCTGGCCCCAGAGCCATAGGGGATGGCAACACAATGCTCTCCTTTCTTCCAGGCAGCATTTGTGTCCACAACGCCACCAGAAGTAGCGAGACAAAGTGAGAGAAATCCATGTCCCTGATATCTCCCTGCTGATCCTCCCACCCAGGCTGCCTTTGACAACCCAACTACCGAATTATCTCCAAATGAAGAGTAATATCTGAATTTTGCCTTTTATTCCCCCTTCAGGAAAAGATTATGCAGAGACATGGGCCTCAGCTTCCATTTATAAAGTAAACTGGGCCCAAGACACCCAGTGCTTCAGGAACCACAATAAAGTAGGTCGGGCCTCGAAAGGCTGGAGACTGGAACTGGGCAACAAGTCAACATTCACCCAAAACATGCTAGCAGGTCACAAAAGTTTAACACAAAGCAAACGTTAACACAATCTTAAAAGCCAATAATGTCTTCTCTGTACATAGATTTTTCCAGCCAATCCTGTTATTAAAATCTCATTAGAAAGTACAGCTTTTCTCTTGTAGATACGACATTACTATGAGGGGTCCTTCATGATACATGTTTGATGAAGCTGCCCACTGTGATTTGAAAAACTGCCATCGCATGATCATGTCAATGATCTAGCTTTGCTCCTTGGAGTCATCAAACATTTGGTTCTTCCACTGTCAGTAATCCAAGGCCAACCAAGTTGAAAATACAGATATGAAACTCAAGTGTATTTAACTGGGGTGAGGTACACAGGTTTTTCCTCCTTTTTAATAGGGAAATAAAAGATTCTTTACTATAGCTGGAATTCAAAAATAATGGTCATTAACATCTAAAAGTGATACTTAATAACAAATGTTAAAAGAAATTCAGTATTAGTCTCCTTCTCACTAAATTATATCCTTTCCCTCCTGTTTTAAAGATTTTATTTATTTATTTGTCAGAGAGAGAGAGGGAGAGAGAGCAAGCACAAGCAGACAGAATGGCAGGCAGAGGCAGAGGGAGAAGCAGGCTCCCTGATGAGCAAGGAGCCCGATGTGGGACTTGATCCCAGGACGCTGGGAGCATGACCTGAGCCGAAGGCAGCTGCTTAACCCACTGAGCCACCCAGGCGTCCCTCCCTCCTGTTTTAGTTTCATATCTGTTATATATCAGAGCCTTGATAAGAATGCCTCTCTGGTATTTACCCCTTACTTGACCATCTAGGATATAATCAGATTCCAGAGTTTAAAACAACCACATCCCCAAATCTCTGCAGCCTCTCCTGTACTCACGAATTACTAGCAAAACTTCTTAGTTTCTCCTTGGACGTCTCTTTCACCTAGATGGCTCCAGCTAATCAAAGTGAATATGACTGTTTTTCCTTCTATAATTTTCTATCAAGTTCTCTTTATGGAAATCCAAAGAACAAAATAAAGGCGGCCATACAGCAACAATCTGTCAGTGGGAGAATAACCCACATCACAATCTAGCAGAGGCAGGAGCAGAGACACGGGGACAGAGCTCTGCAGGGCTGGGTCATGGTGTGAGGCTTGACGCTGGAAGCAGCCTAACATGAATGCTCTTACTGGGACTGCACGGGACAAGCTGCATGAGTGCCATCAGCACAGCAGAGGCAGCAGGGAAATCGAATCATCTCAAATCAAGAGATATCAGGGCAGAGAGCTTACACACACACAAGCTCTTGGCTTTTCATAAATCACCATGTAAACATTTGCCTTTGTTTTCCATAGTTTTAATATCAGAGCCAGGTTGGGAGCCCACACCTAGAGCAACTTCTCCATTCAGACAGCATTCCAGACAGAGAAGAAGTCCTTTCAGGCAGCTGACTGATGGGCTGCTGGGTCTACCAGGAATCTGGCCTTCAGGGATGTGTGGGCTGGAACCTAAAGGGATCTTCAAAGTTCTCTAGCTCGCAGTCCTCAACCTGCTCACTCAAGCTGTCAGTGGTCAGCATCTGTGTTACTAAAATTAAACGCCTCTCCCTTTGGATGTTACCAAAAGTGACATGGACTTCAAAGGCAAAAGAGTTCTTACTTCAAAAAATGGGAATTACTTTGTAAATTGTCTCCAACAATTTAAAGTTCACAGATTTCAAGGAAAATTAAAATAGACTACCTTTAATGAAAACACCAAGGAAAAGTAGCATCGTACGCATACTGAACCACAAACCTGTTCGTCTGAAGATAAACCCTTTCAAGAGAATAAGGAATTTAATTCCCTCCTCTCCCCAACAAATACTCATCAAGCCTCTACCTCAGACCAGATACTGCCAGATGCTATGAAGAGTCTCTGCTTGCAAGAGCGTACACTTAAGGAAACAACTGCTACGTAAACTACAAACTACAGTAAGGCCAGCATGCTAGCGGAGCATGTCTTCAAGAACAAAAGGGCCTCTATCCTTGGGAGCCTGCTGAGAGTGACAGTCCTCCAGTTGTCCCCTAGCAGATGAGGAAAAGCCCTCAGTCACAAGTTCTTAACTGGTCAGAAGAGACCAAAGGCCCCAGGGCTGACAAGAATGAGCACCCCCAAGCACAAAGAGTAAACACCACAGCAGAAGGCTCCCAATTATTTGGTAGCACTCACTTCATCCCAAGAAACTACTGCATTCTGAAACTCCCACAGTTTTAAGTTAAGAGCCAGTGGCCATATGTTTCTACTTAGTGTTGTGCTTTCTATTGGCCTCTTAACTGTTTAACTAGAAACTTCTAGATGGCTTAGAGTCCATTAGTACCTCAAAGACAGTATGTTCTTTTTCAGTCACTTATGCATGTAAAAAACAAAATAAAATAAAATTTAAAATAAAAAATAAAATAACATGCCAGCAAGGAGAGCTAAAATATATTTATTTTTCACAGCAATGTATATCAAATTATTTAAAAAGTCCTATCGGGGTACCTGGGTGGCTCAATGGGTTAAACCTCTGCCTTTGGCTTGGGTCATGGTCTCAGGGTCCTGGGATCGAGTCCCACGTCAGGCTCTCTGTTCAGTGGGGAGCCTGCTTCCAACTCTCTCTCTCTGCCTGCCTCTCTGCCTACTTGTGATTCTCTCTCTGTCAAATAAATAAATAAAATCTTAAAAAAAAACAAAAAGTCCTATCGGACTATTTAATCTATTCTCTAAGATTCCTTTAAGTAAGGCACACCTTTATACATGTAATAATCCCTCTTCCCAAAACATAAAACTTTCCATTTACCCCATTTATCTACAGGTAGAATTTTCCACAAGATCATTACCCACACCACACTCATGTGCCAATAAGCAAGTAGGAAAAAAAGGCAGAACATATAACTACTATCACAAAACCATATCTACAGAAACCTGGCCACAGGTTTGAAGTGGGAGCTCACACACAGGAGTTGTACTTGTCAGACAAGTAAAAGATACAAAACTACAGCAATCAGACAGGGGAGCTATGAAAGGACCCTGGTGCAGGATCATTTTATTTAGGGACAAGCAATCCCACACAGCCCATTTAGACTTCAGTTGGATTGACTGTAAAACTCACTGGTGTGAACACTCACGATCTGAAAGTCAGCGGAACTCAGCCATGGGAGCAGAAGAGGATCAACAGCAGAGCTTCTGCCACAGGCTTCTGCCAGCTCACAGACACCTCCACCCCAGAGAGCAGTATTTCTTTAACATCTTTTTCTACATGACCCACATTAACAAACGTATTTCATAGCTCAACCCAGCACTCACAGAGATAGAGAGGTTGTGGTAGCCAGGCTCCAGGATGGCCCTCAGTGGTCCCCACCTCTGACATTCATACCTATGTGTGGTCCCCCCGTACCAGGATCCGTCTATGTGAAATCACGGCAGAAGTGACAACGAGTCACTGCTAAGACTAGGTCATAAAAAGAGACTATGGCTTTGGTCTTGGGGATACTCTCTGGTTCTCTTTCTCCAATCATGTGCTCTGGTGAAGGAGTAGCCCTAAGAAAAGATCCCTGTGGCCAGGAGCTGAGACCCCTAACAACAGCCACAGGAGTGACCTGCAAGCAGGTCCTAGTGACTACAACCCTGACCCTGCCTTCAACCTGAGGCAAACCAACCAGTGAGGCAGCCCCTGACCCCCAGAAATGATAGAGGCTTATTGTTTTCAACTGCTAAGTTTTAGGGCAACCATTACACAGAAACAAATAACTACTACAGGTATATAAGTGAAAGAAAAAGTTTCTAGAAGTCTGTCTTACTTTTACTCTGAGCAATTCATAGTGATATTTCTATTCTGCTCCATTTTTCGGAAAGCTGTTTACAACCCACGAAACTGAGTATGACCTACCAACTGGTCATAACCTAAGTGATTCAAGAGACACAATACACCAATTATCTTGAGTCCGGTGTATACATATACACATATATGCAGACATATACAGACTTGTGAATATGCATTTATATAGATAGAATGTGTACTAACAAACCATATCTATAGCTATTATTTCAACTGATTTCTCACAATAACTCAGAGTGAGACAAGAATTAAAATCCCCACTTTCCAGAGGAGTAAAATATGATGCTCAAAAAAGGCTATTTAATTTGCCTGAAGTCTAAGAGGTAAGAACAACAGAACTGGGCCCAGCACACAGGCCTTCAAACTGCTGGAATTTCCCCAGATGCAATTCATTATATGAATCTCTCATTATATAACTATGTAAAGATATATGTATATTAAATATTTACTGCACACTTATCTTAATACAAATATGTGTAATAGAGGACATTTTAAGTTTGTAATCCATTCTGTAAATATCCTCCTGGACTTGCGTTCAGTCATCCAGGACATCACTCCCTCCTGATTTCCCTCAGACCTCATGGGCTGCTCCTTCTCAGATGTCTTTGCTGATTCCAAACTGTCACTGTCAAAGAGTCAGGGCTCCTTCTTCCTGGATCCTCTTCTCTACACACTCATGGTTGTCTCACTACCTCGTTTTAAATGCTATCTATAGGCTTAAAACTCTCAAATTGGCATTTCCAATTCAGACCTCTCTCCTGTACTCCGGATCCATGTATCTCCTTGCCTTTTAAAATATCTCCACTTGGATGCCTAAGAGAAATTTCGAACTTAGCACATCTGAAAGTAAACTTCTGACGATCCCCTTGCACCTGCTCCTCCCATAGCCTCCCCTGTCGTTGATGGCAACCCCATGCTTCCACCGCTCGCTGGGGCCAAAAACACTGCAGTCGTCCTAGACAGTGAGCTCATGAATCAACAGAACTGTGAGACAAAACAAACAAACAAACCAAACGTAGCATCTCTCTGCTTTAGCAGAGGAACAAAAGAATTAATAATGTGTCTTTGTGCTCACTAGACCATACCCAGAGGGTTATTCTCAATTTCAAGTGCCTACTTGAGAGACTGGCAGAGAGAAGCAAGCTTAGAGGATACCAATCAGGATGAGCGGATGGCACAGGGAACCAGAAAAAATTAATTTGGACAAGTGATGGATCAGAAAACATGATGGAGTGATTATATGTTCAGGTAGATTTAGCACAATTGTGATTATGACCAAATGGACATGGGAGGTTTCCTGTCACTAGATTACACCACCTCAGTGATCATCATCCTCCCATCCGTCCATGAGCACACAGTATGTAGACAGCAAGTATGTAGAAATGACCGAGATATAACCCCTTTTTCACAGAAGCAGGGAAAGACCTACTATACTGTGTGATAAATGTCAGGATAGAAGGAAGAATGGGAGCTCTGGGAGCATGTACCATACAGAGTGACATCTGGGTAGGCTGCTCAGAGTAAAGCAGCTCTGGTTTGAGCTTTGAAGGTCGAGGAAGAGTTAACCAGAGGATGTAGTAGGTGAGTGGATACGGCTAGAGAGAGAGAGAGAGAGAGAGAGAACATTCCAGGCAGAGGAAACCGTTTATAAGAAAGAGACAAAAGGAGATGATATGTCCCATTAAGAGAATGAAAGCAGGAACAGTATCTACAAATACTTTGGTATGACATAGGGCAGGGTAGAGGGGCAGAGGCAAACAGAAAGCAGAAAATAAATAATAATATGAATGTTTTGTACTAGAACATATTTGATCGTCACAACAACCCTGTCAGGATTGTACTATCATCATCACCCTCTCCATTTCATAGTTCAGACAGCTGAAGCCCAACGATGTAAATAATTTGGCTGAGGACTCTCAGTTGGAAGTGGCTGAGACGACACCCTAAACCGGAAGTATGGCTCCAAGCTCGCAGTGGTAAGCCCTGCCTTCGTACTGCCTCTGTGAACAGGCCAGTCCATCACAGGACTTCAGAGTTTATCCTAAGGGCACCGGGGATAGGTCATTACACATTTTTAAGCAAAGGAAGGACTGGATAGAGATTTGCCTTCCAGAAAGATCCCACTCTTGCCTAAAAGAAAAGAGGAAGAAGGGGCAAGAATACAGTGGGGAGCCTCATTCTGGGAGATGGGGGTGGTCCTGCTCTGATCAGCCGGAACCAGGCTTGAGTCAGACGAACTAAGCTCACAGAGGGCTTAGCACATAAAGAAATCTCTGCGCCTTTCCACTTCTTCCTACTTTCTATCAAGCACTATATTTAACCTCATAAAAATGGTGACTTTGGGCAGGTTTTATGAGATGGCTGCATAATGAAGAAGCTTAAACACATAATGTCTGCTTCAATGTTTTCTATATGGAGCATTTTTTTCCTTTTCTTTTTTTTTTTTTGCCCGGTGCTCTTTACAATGCACTATTTCTGTCTTCTGGTGTGAAAAAATTTTTTTGTAATTTCATATTTTAAGTATTTTTCTAGGTTGAAAGTAAAATTCTCTACGATGGAATGTTTTTCTTAGACGAGTTCTCCATAATCTTTCTCTGAATTTACCCTTGACAAAAATTAAGACATGACACTTAAAATGCCATAGACCTCCTTTAAATTTCTGGTGTAATGCCACCATCAGATCAGAGGGTCCCTGTTTCATTCCCTTTGTAAGAACATTAGTTCTAAGTAAGAGTCTCATTAAAGATTTTGCCTAAGGTCATGCAGAGATGTCAAACCTGGAAAATTTTCTGAAGTGTTTGATTTGGCTGAAATACCACCTCTTGAGTGAATGTGAAAATTTTTAGGTTTGGTATTTGAGTTTCTTTGTCCTCATCTGGGGGCACTCCCCTAGAGAGTTCTCCTGAGAATCAAGTCTATGAAAGAGTGTTTCAAGTCCAACTGGAGATACCCATGGATATCAGTAGAGACACGCTTCCATTCATTTCAACTTGTGGTCATATCTGGCGCAGTGCCTGATGATAACTGTAATTTCTGAGATGCTCAGAGATGCCTTTTCTTCCTTTCAAATATGTGAAAGGCCAAAATCTGACCCTGGTTTAACACGTTTTTCTTTCTCCTCTCTCCTAAACCATTACTTGGTCCACCACTCCATTCAATATAACTTGAAGGCCTATTGTAGCCTACGTGCCTGGAGTCCAGACCCTTCATCAGACATCAGGGAGCAAAGCTCAAATACCAAATCTGGGCTGATTCGGGGGCCACAGTACTCGTTACCAGATCTCAAAATGATGTGTTTCAGTTACATAGTGGACTTTTTGTAGGTTACTGTTCTTACTAAAATGGACTCATAATGTTCTTTGCTTTCTTTTACATCTCAGAAGTTTGTAGAGGCCCTGTGTTAGGACATGGAAAAATCCTTAAGGACTATGCCCCGTACCAAAGTAACAGTGAGTGATGTTAATGGTCTTCTCCACTATAGAACTCTGGGAACAAAGACTTAGAAGTGACATGGGAGGAGCATCCATAACTTCCTGTTGAGCCCCTCTTTAACGAAGGGCAAGCATCCAAGAAGCGTGTGCTATGGTTCATATGGTCATGGGAAGTTTTCCTGGATTTACAGATTATCAGCGTGCATGCAGCCCGACCTATAATTTCAGCTTTACAAGCTCTACATACAAAATGGAAACACAGGAGTTGACAGTTACCAAGACTACACTGAATGTCAGTTGCTATGGAGTAGAGAAAGAACATTGCAGAAAGAGGCCCTGGTCAATAGAAACTGAGAAAACACTTGGGGGTGGCTAAAAGACAAAATAATGGCGTGGGGACAGTTGGAAATACTGTGAGTCATGGAGCACAAAATAAGATTCTCCAATTAAGCCTGCTTCTCTCTCAGGATGCCTTTAATCAGTGTTTCCTCAACATTTATGTGTTTAATTATGTAGAGCAATTATGAAGTTAAACCAACAGCCTCTTAGAGTGACTTTTCAGTCACTCCTCCTAAAGAATCCCAGTTCAGTTAGCCCTGGCCCTGGGTTTACTTCCCTCTCTTCTATCACTCCCTGCCTTCTCCTTCGCTAATCCCCTACCTCCCACTCAGCCTTTCAAAGCCAGCAGAACACCAATCACCAGCAATAACACAACCTTTTTCAAACCATCACATTTTAAATAACCTACAGAGCACTTAAATCCAGTTGTACCAAAAGGAAATGATATCAAACTGGTGACTTTTTTAAATCAAAGAGATGGAATCTTAAAAGAACAAGCACTGGTGGAAAACCCACGACGTAGGATTTTTCAGTTGACCAAATTTGTCATAAACCATGCAGGAGAGCCTGGCTTCTATTGTCCAATTTTAGTATGGAAATTTCTTTTTTCTCTTATACCAAACTTGATAATGGAATTCCTCCAAGACCCTATGTTGTCTTATTTGCTATCTGTAATTGCTTTTACTTTATTTCATTCATTCATTGAGCAAATAATAACTGAACATCTACCATGTGCTAGGCATTGTTTTGGCTCTCACAATACACCAATGAGTAAAACAGACAAACATGATCCATTCCAACAGGGAGAGAAAGAAACAATTAAAAATTCACATTATCGGTAAGCAGGACCATACAGTGTGTTAGGGGAGGGGAAGTAATAGAGGAAAAAGAAAAAGTAGAGCAGGGTAAGAGGGATGGGTGGCATGTGGGGTACAACTTTTAACACAATAGTTAGGGTAAGCCTCATTTTGGAGGTGACAACTGAGTCAAGACTTGAAAGAAGAATCTGGGATGCCTGCCTGTGATAGAAGGGCATTCACCCAGAAGAAAGGAAGGAAGAGCCAGATGACCCTCACACATATGTCCCTTCTGTATTATGAACCTACAGTGTAGATCTGTCAGCTTCTGCAGCAGCCCTGACCTCTATTCCTGGCCACTCACTATCCATTCACTATCTATGGCTCAGGTCTCAGCACAGTGAAACACACAAGCTTCCTAACTGTCAAAATGAATGTAGAAGAAGACAGGGCTCTGTGGCGACCACCAGGAACCTCCCTTCGAACACTCCTGATCCTTGTCCTTTAACTGGAAGAAACTCAAATAGAAGACATGTGGCTCTGCAGGAAACGGTTTGTCCTCTTCCATTGCTGAAAAGCCCTCCTGGTTGCTTTTCATTACTTTTAACTATTAACTAATTCTGGGCATAGCATCCCTTACCACATCCTCAAAGCTACATAACTCCCTTTGTTCTCTCCCTGGGCCCCGGGTCCTTCCCTCTCCCCACAAAGCGTCTGCTTTGCCATCAGAGCTAATCTTCCGGCTACTCCCCAGCCACCAAGCTGCACGGCACAGCAGCCCCATTCCCTTCCATCCTCTCCCACCCCATACTCCTCTGCACCAAGATATGGACTTCTGGGGAGTGAAACTTGGAAAATTACATCACAGGTATGAAGAACAGCCTGTGAAAACAACAAATAACGATATGGCTTTCGGTTAAGAGAGACTGGGGACTTCATTATTCCTCTTTTTCACATTGTGCAGAGGCAGACTTCTCCCTTCTTGCTGAAGAAGCTTTCAAACTATGGCATAATCAGCAAATCAAGCTCTCCTTTAGGCCAGCAGCCTGTGCAGGGTTTAATGACATGGGGGAGGGAACACTGACTGCCTGTGGCCAAAGCCTGCAGGAAGACAACCAAGAGACAGCGATTCCCAAGCTGAATGATCTTGACTCTTGAGTTTGTAGAACTCTTAACTTTCTAAGTATACAAACCATAGAAAAGTATTGTTATAAATGAATTACAAATACTGGGGGCAAATCCCCTGGAGTTAATAATCTCAGTAGTCGGTGTGATTGTATAGGAAACACTGTTCTTGCCCCATAAGGAAAGTCTGGGTGCAGACCCTGACTGTCCATTCAAATGGACACACACCCAGGGCTGCAGATATTGAGAGTACTTACCAAAGCAGCCAGTCTCTTGATAAAAGCTCTAATTATTAATGTGAATAGCACTTTTAACATCTCCAGAACAATCCTTCAAAATGAGTGAAGAAGAACTGAGAAACTGATTGGAGTGGCTTCCTTATGGGTAAGCATTAACTTAATATAGTCTTAGGAAGAACTCAGAAATTTGGTCTTTAACAGGCTATTACAGAAATTCATTTCCTTTATTGGGAAAATACTTTGTGCCTACACATCTCTATGTTATAGCTAGCAAATGCATTAATTAACATCCTGATTAGACTTCTATCACTAGGGATAATTTGGGGGGATAAGAAATTATGAAAGAAGATGACCCATGCAAAGTGCCGATTCTGCTCGACACAAGAGCAGAATATGTAGGGTTGATGGGTCAGGACAAATATATGAGAACATTAATTCAAGCACATAAAATCCCTACGTCAATTTTCAGAACCAGAAAATTTTAAAGCTGAAGAGGACCTTAAAGATCCCAATTCTATTCCCTCATTTAGGATTAAGAGAAACTGAAGCACGATGGTATAGCTCATCAGGTGCCTTCTAGAGCACAGAGCATGCAATCTGAGATCGCACGGCCTGAGTGGCCCTGGAACCCAGAGCACTGCTGGTGGAGAAGGTCACACGTCAGGTCTGCTGGGTGCCCAAGGGGGCGACGAGAGGGGCCTTGTTCTAAGCATCTATAAAGATAAGGACAAAGATAAGGATAATAGCTCTGACCAAAAGCAAACTGGTGAACAAGTATCTGGAGCCTGATCCTGAGCTCACAGAGAAAAGGACTACCTTGGAGTAGTTGTACTCTGAGACTCTGTGTTCCATGTCCTAGCACAGATGCATTCTCCATTCTTAGTCCCATTAGGTCCTGGGCCCACTCTTGCATGGAAGGAGGTGTGGCCTCTTTGTTCTTTCTCCTTCCTCATCCACATCCTCATGTATCCTCTTCTGCTGTGCTTCTGGTAGCCACTTGGTGTGAGGCAAGATACTGAGGTTCAAGTTTGGGCTCAGTGAGGAGCAAAGGGACTCCAAAAACCTCAGCTTACTGGTACTTTTCACATATACAACATGACCCTGGACTTATTTATAGACACGTCAGGGGCCACAAAGGAGAGAAGAGTGATTGGCAGGGCAGAGTCTGCACGTATAAGGTATCCCTCCCAAATACCATTTGAGCATGTCCAAATCAAGTGGACAGGTCTTCCCCTGGCTGAGACTGGAGCAATCCTAGCACTAAAAAGTTAAGTACAGTTATGAATTATGAACCTCTAAAAATTAGGAAGTGGTACAACCATTTAGATAATAAATGGATTTTTTTTCAACAGGGGAAAGTCTCTTATTTACAACAGAATGCCAACTGGTCAGTGCCAAAGTTGGAAAATCATCATTTACAACCATCACGGTAACGACTGGATCAGACAAGGACCATCCATAATGCTAAATTGAGGGGAAACAACTGACAATGAGCATGGTATCTGCAGGGTCTTAAAGTGCCTCCCACAGAACATTTATTAGTTGCAAAGGGGGAAAAAAGGTAATGGCACAGTAGATGAATCAGACAATATCCTTTCAGGATGATGAAAATTAGCATCACTTAATGAGAATTTTTGGGCACAGTGTGCTTCCAGAGGTGATATCATAATGTTTCTTCTGTAGTATTCCTACTTGAAATGCATACTATCTAAATCTAATCACAAGGAAACATCAAAGTAAAAATGCGGAATGTCCTATTAACTAAGGAAGAGCGGTACTCTTCACTGTCATGGAAGACACAGAAAGACTGTGGGAATATTCCAGCGGAAATAGATTCCAGAGCAGTCCGGCACTTTTCCATTCTTCCCCTTGAGAGAAATCAGGCCTGGGGTTAATAATAGGGTTTATCGTTCCTTAAATGAATAATGTACAGGTAGAAAATCAGAAGTTGTTTTGTTTTTTAATTCACAGACTTCTTACACAACCTAGTTCATGCTGAGTCTTACAAAAATAAAGAACAATTAGCCCTCTCCTCAAAGATGAGCCTGCCATTCAGCCACAATCCCATTTTGCCACTGGGCTTTGCTTAATACTTTTTTTCTAAATTGTGAATTCACAGCATTCTGAACACAGTCTTTGTTCTGTAGAAAAATGGATTTGTGTTTTTACCATAGAAATAGATTTACATTGGGGCACCTGGGTAGTACAGTTGGTTGGGCATCCTACTCTTGATTTTGGCTCCGGTTGTGATCTCAGGGTCCAGGGACAGAGTCACATGTGGGGCTCCATGCTCAGTGAGGAGTCTGCTTGTCCCTCTCCCTCCCCTTCTGCCAATTTCTCCCCATTCTTCCTCTCTAAAATAAAGAAAATCTTTTTTAAAAAATGGGTTTACATTACATTATAGAAATGGATTTAGGGGCGCCTGGGTAGCTCAGTGGGTTAAAGCCTCTGCCTTCAGCTCAGGTCATGATCCCAAGGTCCTGGGATTGAGCCCCGCATAGGTCTCTCTGCTCAGCAAGGAGACTGCTTCCTCCTCTCTCTCTGCCTGCCTCTCTGCCTGCTTGTGATCTCTGTCTGACAAATAAGTAAATAAAATCTTAAAAAAAAAAAAAGAAATGGATTTATACTGGCGTTATCCTACTTTGGTTGGTATATCTTTCTAACTGCTATACCTTTCTAACTGGACTTTCAAAATACAGTACATTTGGAGATACACACTACATAAAGTAAAAATAACTTCCTTCATGAAGCTGGGCATAGCTGACTTTGATCTGAAGTCATAGCTAATTCAGAAAGTAAAAATACAACCAGTAATATCACTTCTTCTACTTTGTGTTATGGACATTATGTATCTAGACATTATGTATCTAGATCACACTGCTAAAAATAATCACAAATGGATTTCCTGTTCATACTACTTCCCCTTGCCCCACAAACACACAGACGCACACATAGCCTAAAGCTGGAAGGAGTCTTTAGAAATCAAGCAGACTTCTCTCCTGCCTTAAGATATCAGGAGCCCGGATGGGGCCATCACAGCCCAGTGGTCCAACAACTGACTTAAATTCATGCAGGTAGGTAAAAATAATATGGGATTAAGATCCTCCAGTGGCTCAGAGCAACATTCTACTCTTCTAAACAAATGTGGGACATCACTAAATTACTGCATTTTATGGTCAAGCTCTCCAGCTCATCTTGCGAATCCTTAATACAGTTTGATTCATTACATTTAATTTCCCACCATTTGAAGAGTCCCAATGCTCCCCTCATTGTAATAAAAATAAAGGTTTGTAAATGTTGTGCCAAAATAACGGTAGAAAGATTCACAGCGATAAAGGGCCACCCAAACAGAAGATAGTGCTTTACTGTGCATTAGTTGGATTTACTAGTGGCAAATCTACAAGAGGTACATTCATGTCAGACAAAATGGACAAAAATCATAACCCTCCCCCAGCTCCAGTGTCTCCAAGCACAAAAGCAGCTACATTGATACAGCACAGCAGCTCTGCAAAATAACCTCTGGCTTTACATCCAAGCCAGAAGCTGAGATCTTGGGGGCATGAAGAAATGAGAAAGAGTGTTGGGGAAAAGCTACTGTCATGAGCATATTACACCTTTTAAGCAGTGAGAAATTCATTTAATAAATCGACTGAAGTCTGAAATCTAATTAAATCTAAAAGAGGGAGCAAACTGAAATGCAAATAAGTTCACGCTTCAATTGTATACAAGGAAGCTCTGCCGTGCGTGCCCTCAATGACGCATTACCCAAAGTGCTTTCTGGGTTCATTAAAGCAGTGCGGCAACGTGCCATGAATTATTTCTACGCTCTGCCTCAGACACAAATATCTTCATGCAGGCGATCTGGCCACTTTCCCCTTCCCAGTCAAGGTGAATGATACGTGTGGTTCTCAAGGGCTCTGAGCGTGGCTGTAATAGCCAAGCTAAAACTTAGCAAGCCAACATGCATACCTCGATTCAGAAAAACAATGAAGCATTTTTCTAATTACTGGCACCCTATATTTAAGATAATCTGAACGGGCAAGACTAATAATGCAGAATGACCAACCGCATTCTAGAGACCAGTGCTCCAGTTAGTTTGACCTCAGGCTAGAGCACATCTTTGGGTAGGCACCAGCGCCACTGGGTCCCACTATCTCCAGGTTTAGCTGGCTCTCAGAAGCGGCAAACAAAGTGGCCAAGTCCCAGGAGCTAGGCTCCATTTGTGAAGTGGGGGTGTTGCAGGGGCCAGGAAGGTGATGGAAAGGTCTTTGAAGATGTTAGCAAATGACTGCGTCGAGGCTTAACTCCGGGTTATTGCAACAGCCCTCACTGGCTTAATGCTTCTGCCCTTGACCCCAAAGACCAGTCTCATAACAGAGTATAGTGTCACTGTCAACTCAAATCCCTTCAATGTCTCCCCATCTATGGCGGTTAATTTTTTTTCAAGCTCTTATTTAAATTCCAGTTAGTTAACATACAGTGTTATATTAGTTTCAGATGTACAATATTGTGTTCAACATTTCCATACATCACCCAGTGCTCATCACAGCCAAGTGACCTCCTTAATCCCCATCACCTGTTTCACCCGCCTCCCTTCTGGTAACCATCAACTGGTTCTCTATAGTTAAGTGTCTATTTCTTGGTTTGCTTCTCTCACTCTTTTCTGCCCTTTGCTCCTTTGTTTTGTTCCTTAAATTCCAAATGAATGAAACCAACTGGTATATGTCTTGCTCTGAATTATTTCACTTAGCATAATATGCTAGCTCCATCCATGTCATCACAAATGGCAAAATTTCATTTTTATGGCTAATATTCCATTGTGTATATATATGTATATATGTGTGTGTATATGTGTGTATATATGGGTATACACACACACACACACATCTTTATCCATTCATCAGTCAATGGACACTTGAGCTGTTTCCATAATTTGGCTATTGCAGATAATGCCGCTGTAAACATCAGGGTCTTTTGAATTAGTATTTTCATATTCTTTGGGTAAATACCCAGTAGTGCAGTTGCTGGATTGTAGGGTAGTTCTATTTTTAACTTTTTGAGGAATTTCCATACTGTTTTCCAAAGTGACTGTACCAGTTTGCATTCCTACCAACAGTGCAAGAAGATTCCCCTTTCTCCACATCCTCACCAACACTTCTGGTTTCCTGTTAGCCATCCTAACTGGTGGGAGGTGATATTTCATCACAGTTTCGATTTGCATTTCTCTGATGGTAAGTGATGATGAGCATCTTCTCATGTGTCTCTTAGCCATCTGGAGGTCTTTGGAGACGTGTCTGTTCATGCCTCTGCCTATTTTTAAATTGGATCATTTTCTGGGTGTTGAGTTTTAAAAGTTCTTTATGTATTTTGGATACTCACCCTTTATCAGGTATGTCATGAGCAAATACCTTCTCCATTCTGTAGGTGGCCTTTTAGTTGTGTTGATTGTTTCCTTCACTGTGCAGAACCTTCCTATTTTGATGTAGTTCCAATTGTTCATTTTTGCTTTTGCTTTCCTTGCCTCAGGAGCCATATCTAGAAAGAAGCTGCTATGGCTGATGTCAAAGAAGTTACTGCTGTATTCTCTTCTAAGATGTTTATGCTTTCCTGTCTCACATTTAGGTGTTTAATCCATTCTGGATTTATTTTTGTGTATGGTATAAGAAAGTGGTCCAGTTTTCCCAAGGCCATTTAAGAGACATTCTTTTTTCCTATTGCATACTCTGCCTCATTTTTCAAAGATTAATTGACCAGATAATTGTGGGTTTATTTCTGGGTTTTCTATTCTATTCCACTGATCTATGTGTCTATTTTTGTGCCAGTACCATACTGTTTCGATTACTACAATTTTATAAATTGAAGTCTGGAATTGTGATGCCTCCAGCTTTGCTTTTCTTTTTCAAGATTGCGTTAGTTATTTGGGGTCTTTTTTGGTTCTATACAAATTTTAGGATTGTTGGTTCTAGCTCTGAGAAAAATGCTGTTGGCATTTTGATAGGGGTTGCATTAAGTGCGTATGTTGCTTTGGAGAGTATAGACATATTAACAGTATTTTTTTTCTTCCAATTCACGAGCATGGAATGTCTTTCCACTTCTTTGTGCTGTCTCCAGTTTCTTTCATCAGTGTTTTACAGTTTTCAGAGTACAGGTCTTTCACCTCTTTGGTCAGGTTTATTCCTAGCTATCTTACTGTTTTTGGTGCAATTGTAAATGGGATTGTTTTCTTAATTTCTCTTTCTGCTGCTTCATTATTGGTCTATAGAAATGCAACAGATTTCTGTACATTGATTTTGTATCCTGGGACTTTAGTGCATTCATGTATCAGTTCTAGTGGTTTTTGTTGGGAGTCTTTTAGGATTTCTACATAGAGTATCATGTCATCTGCAAATAGTGAAAGTTTGGCTTCCTCCTTGCCAATTTAGATGCCTTTTCTTTCTTTTTGTTTTCTGATTGCTGTGCCTAGAACTTCAGTACTATACTGAGTAAAAGAGATGAAAGTGGGCATCCTCGTCTCGTTCATAACCACAGGGGAAAAGCTCTCAGTTTTCCCTCATTTAGGAAGATACTAGCTGAGAGTTTTTCATGTATGGTCTTTACTATGTTGAAGTAATGTCCCCTTTAAACACACTTTGTTGGGACGCCTGGGTGGCTCAGTTGGTTAAGCAGCTGCCTTCGGCTCAGGTCATGATCCCAGCATCCTGGGATCGAGTCCCACATCGGGCTCCTTGCTCATCAGGGAGCCTGCTTCTCCCTCTGCCTCTGCCTGCCATTCTGTCTGCCTGTGCTTGCTCTCTCTCCCTCTCTCTCTCTCTGACAAATAAATAAAATCTTTAAAAAAAAATAAACACACTTTGTTGAGGGTTTTTATCATAAATGGATGTTGTACTTTGTAAAATGCTTTTTGTCTATAGAAATCATCATATGGTTCTTATCCTCTCTTTTATTAATGTATCATATTGATTGATTTGTGATTATTGAACATGGTGGTTAATTTTATGTGTCAACTTGACTGGCTAAGAGATGCCCAGATAGCTGGTAAAACATTATTTCTGGATGTGTCTGCAAAGGTGTTTCCAGAAGAGATTAGCATTTGAATTACTAACGTGAGTAAAGATGATGGCCCACCCCGATGTGGCTGGGTATCATACAGTCCACTGAGGGCCTGATTAGAACAAAAAGGCAGAGAAAGGGCACATCTGCTCTCTGCTTGAGCTGGTACATCTTCTCTCAAACATCAGTGCTACTGAGTCCTAGGCCTTCGAGCTTAGACTAGGACTTACATCATTGGCCTCTTGATTCTTGGGCCTTTGGACTAGGACTTAGAATATCAGCTTCCTGGTTCTCAGGCCTTCTGACTCAGACTGAATTTATCCATTGGCTTTTCTGGTCTTGCAGAGGCAAACTGCAGCATTTCTTCATGACTGCATAACCCAACTTCTGTATAAAAGTCACTGTCTTGCAATTGATCAATCTCTTTCCCCCGCACCACATATATACACATACATATACACATATATGCATGTACCTGTGTATGCATCTCCTACTGGTTCCATTTCTCTGAAGAATCCTAATAAACCCTCTCCAATTTAAAAAAAGGAAAGAAAGAAAACCAATGACCCTCAAAGCTCTTACCCGACCTGCCGTTCCTCTCACTCCCCTCTCCCACTACTCTCCTCTGGCCACTCCACACACCACTGTATCACACTGGCCTCCTTGCTATTCCTTGCACACTTCAGGCATACTCCCAGCCCAGGGCCTTTGCACTGGCTGCACCCTCTCCCTGGAACACTTCCCCAGCCACCCACATGACTCATTTCCTCTCCTCTAAGTCTTCTTCAAATGTCACCTTCTCACTGAGGCCTACCCTCATCACTCCATTTACAGTTGGTCTCAATTTGCCTACTCACTAAGATTTTTAACTCCAAAATAAATATTTGAGGCACTTCTGCAGTCATTCACAGCCAAGCTCAAAGTGGCAAGTAGATTAAGTCACCCAATGCCACAGGCCCAGCTGAGGGAGGACAATGTGACACTTGGACATCTTGCTTCAGTCCACATCACAAATGAGGGTCCTTTTTGTAGTCTGTCTAGTGCTATAGTTTTGCACTTCTTTGTTTCTTCTTGGAGACCCCACTGTAGGGAAAAGCCCCCAAATACAGTGCTAAAATGCTGTCTGGTGCTCCTAAGCCCCAGAAGGCTATGATGTGCCTTACTGAGAACAGATGTGTGCTACAGAAGATTCACTCAGGCATAAGCTACAGCACTGTTGGCCAATAGTTCAATGTTAATGAATCAACAATATATATCAAGTGTCGTTAAACAAAAACGCACATTAAAACAAGGTTATGTATTGACTGGTTGTCAAATGTTGTGATTAAAGGCTCACAGGAACCCAACACTATATCTCCCTTAGGAGCGATGATTTAGTTATTTGCTAATTCAGGGTTCACAGCATACTTTATCTGAGCATTGCAACCCTTTCCCCGGACTCCAGATCCCCCTTACCAGACTCTATTCTTTCCACAACATGTATTAGGTCCTAGCACACCATATTACTTACTGTATTTATTATTACCTGTCTCACCAGCTAGAAAGTAAACCCTATGACAGTGCATGCTGTTGCTGGTTTTGTTCATACTCTGTCCCCAACACCTAGCATAGTTTCTGGCATAGAACAGGAGCTCAGCAAATACTTGTTGGATCAGTGAATGAACAGGTGGAGGGAGAGTCAGAACTTCCCCTGAAGCAGAGGTCTGAACAAGAACATCCTTGAAGTCACATAGGTAGGTATCCAGAAACACAAGGAATAAGGTGGGAATTCTGGCCTACAGAGTGTCTAAGGCAGGGAAGTAGGAGAAATAGTTCAAGGTCAGCTGGGACCAAAGGAAAGGAGGCTGGATGAAACAAAAAGAGTTTGCCTGCAGGCTCCAAAGCTGAGCCCAGATGGACAGAGCAGGTTTCGAAGGGTAGACTGTACATTTGAAATGGTACAGGCCACTTAGGGGCACAGAAGCCAATGGGGTCCAAATGGAGAGAAATGGGGGTGCCAAGCATTGTCAATATTTCCTGTCTCTCTACATGGTTGCTACAGAATGGCTAGGGCGATCATTAAACCTTGATAAATAAAATCCCTGATGCTGGTTCCCAGGAGTAAGCCCAGAGTCGCCTATGTAAGCAGCAGCTGTACCACACATCAGTAGGGGCCGCAGAGTGTTTGCCTAGGCAACTTTTGACTTGTTGCTCGGCTTTGACTCTCCAGCTTGTGTTCTGTCCATGGGGTCTGTAATACATAGGCCAAGTCTCCCCCTGTCCTCATTCACTAGGTATCAGCTCTCCTGGCAGGTGACTATCCCTCATTCTACCCAAAATGAACTTCTAAAAGGCTACACAGCTTATATCTTAAGTCAGCTCTCCCTAAATACACATATCTTTAACATCCACATGATTCAATAACAACCAGAATGTGAAACTCATTTAAGATTAAAAGAAAAATTAAATTCTAACTTCATCCCAGCAGGTAGGCATCACTAGCCCATTAATAGGTAGAGAAATCAAGGATTAGAGAGGTTATAAGCAATTTGACCAAGGTCACAGACCTAAAAAGGAAAGAACGTGACCCCACATCTGTTGGATTCCAAAGCTCATGCTCTATTTTCTGCACTACATAATTCCATAACTCTCAGGGTTTTTCTCTTTCTTTCTTTCTTTCTTTATTTATTTATTTATTTTCTTTTTTATAAACATATATTTTTATCCCAGGGGTACAGGTCTGTGAATCTCCAGGTTTACACACTTCACAGCACTCACCATAGCACATACCCTCTCCAATGTCCATAACCCTACCCCCCATTCTCCCAATCCCCCTCCCCCATGCAGCCAAGAATACTATATCCAGCTAGGCTATCATTGAAAATAGAAGGAGAGATTAAAAGCTTCCAGGACAAACAAAAACTGAAAGAATTTGTAAACACCAAACCAGCTCTACAGGAAATATTGAAAGGGGTCCTCTAAGCAAAGAGAGAGCCTAAAAGTAGTAGATCAGAAAGGAACAGAGACAATATACAGTAACAGTCACCTTACAGGCAATACAATGGCACTAAATTCATATCTCTCAATAGTTACCCTGAATGTTAATAGGCTAAATGCCCCAATCAAAAGACACAGGGTATCAGAATGGATAAAAAAACAAAACCCATCTATATGTTGCCTACATAACTCTCAGGTTTTTTTTTCTTTTTTTTTAAGATTTTATTTATTTATTTGACAGACAAAGATCACAAGTAGGCAGAGAGGCAGGCAGAGAGAGAGGAGGAAGCAGGCTCCCTGGCTGAGCAGAGAGCCCGATGTGGGGCTCGATCCCAGGACCCCGGGATCATGACCTGAGCTGAAGGCAGAGGCTTTAACCCACTGAGCCATCCAGGTGCCCCATAACTCTCAGTTTTTAAATGGATATAAAATATTGCTTGGCTTTCTCCAATAACTTTACGTTAATGGTCACATATTTTTTAAAAAAAATTTATTTCATATTTTTCAGGGATTTAATATAATTTCAATTTATTTTTCATGGTATCCATTGACTCTATGATATTTACAACTTTAAAGACATAGCGGTGTAAACCTATTACTAAAATACTTAAAAAAAAAAAAAAGGCAAACACTCAGTAAATTAAGACCTGCTACTAAAATAGAACCTGGTGTTGTCCCAGCTCTACCACTTACTTCTTTGGGCAAATCATTTAACCTCTCTGGGTTTTTATTCTCCTCACCATCAAATTGGGATAGTAAAATTGACACCCTCCCTGACTGAACAAATAGGACAATAGATATGGAAGCATTTATGAATACTAAAGTGTCACACAGGCTCAATGATGGTTGTGCCTCTCTTTGGATACATAACTTGTTAGCATTAATTCCCTAAGGGCTTTTGGCTCTGCACCCATAAATCAGTGGCTGGCACACAGTAGGTGCTCAATAAATACTCACTGAACAAAGAGAATTTGGACTTTCATAGATAAGCTGTTAAGGCATTTTTTATGATTTATTTAAATAGTCTATAAATGGAAGAGAAAAAATAAAAATAACCTAAAACATTTGAGAATCAAACATGAAGATGCAGAGTAGTTTGGGGAAAGGTCATACTATAAGACATTCTGCTCAATGAGATGCTGATAAAATTTGTGTTGGAAAAGCAGACATATTTTTTGCTACACCTGTTGCCAGGCACCTCCACCAACTGCTCAGTGGTCAGAGCACAGTCATGGGTTTAACCCCACATGGGCCAGGTGACTTGGCACAGAGACTGCCCCCACCCTGATAATCCTCTCACAATTGCTAGTCTCTCCTTATAGAGAGAAGGGCTCTCAACAACCATTCCCAATACCAAGAAAACTTCCCATGTTTGGACAAACAGCATGTTTGAGTTGCATATATGAGAAACTCATTTAAGAATGACCTGTGTGGGGCGCCTGGGTGGCTCAGTGGGTTAAGCCACTGCCTTCGGCTCAGGTCATGATCTCAGGGTCCTGGGATCGAGGCCCGCATCGGGCTCTCTGCTCAGCAGGGAGCCTGCTTCCCTCTCTCTCTCTCTCTGCCTGCCTCTCCATCTACTTGTGATCTCTCTCTGTCAAATAAATAAATAAAATCTTAAAAAAAAAAAAAAGAAAAAGAAAAAGAAAAAGAATGACCTGTGTGGATTCTTGAGGGCAGCTCCTGTACCTACTCAACATAGTGCTGGAACACTGCTGAGTCCCTTGGGCCAAGGCCCCATTAGATCATGCTCTGATGGGGCACATGGGTGGCTCAGTCGGTTAAGCATCTACCTTTGGCTCAGCTGGTAATCTCAGAGTCCTGGGATCAAGACCCATGTTGGGCTCCCTGCTCAGTGAGGAGTCTGCTCTTCCTTCTTCTACCCCTCCCTCTCCCTGCCCCCAGCTTGTGTTCTCTCTCTCACTCAAATAAATAAATAAAATCTTTTTTTAAAAGAGAGGGAGGGCTTTGACAGATGAGAGAGAGCTGCTCTCTCTCTCTCTCTCTCTCTGAGTCTTCAGCCAGGACACTGAGGATTTTCCCAGATTCCAACAGCGACCCTAACTCTCCTCTTTTGCTATTCTGGGAGACAAGGATCACAGCCAAATCCCACAGGTAACTCAAGTTGAGGTTCTGGCAGTTTCTTGGCTTTACTGATGGGACTTCCGTGGCCAATGACCTTGAGGAAGAAAAGCACAGAGACCACATTTTAATTGCTAATGATTCTGAGTCAAAGGCCAAGTTCTGCCAGATGATATCGCTAGTAACTTTTAGGAAATTAAATCTGCTGTCAAATAGGAAATGAAACACAGAAAACATAACATATAAAACTAGTCCCTTCAATTTCTCTGTGGATCAGTTTCACGGAACTGAGTAACCACACAACTATTTAAAGGAAATACACCCTTCTTGGGGCACCTGGGTGGCTCAGATGGCTAAGCATCTGCCTTCGGCTCAGGTCATGATCCCGGGGTCCTGGGATTGAGTCCCATGTTGGGCTCCCAGCTCAGCTCAGCTTCTCCTTCTCTCTCTTTCTCTCTCCCCACCCCCTGCTTGTGTGCTCTCTCTAATGAATAAATAAAATCTCTTTAAAAAATAAAGAAAATACACACTGTCTCAAATACATGCATCTTGCCCCATTGCAAAACAGTCAATTTCTCACTTGGGAAATCCTGGAGAACCTAACTTATTAAATTGTAGCTCTCAATTTTTACAGTAAAATGACAAACTGCAAGAGGGTACCTAATCCCTACTACAACAAAAAAATAGTGGTCCAGGAAATATATTGCTATTAGGTCAGTTGCCAACTAGACAAGTAACATTACATGCAAATTTACATCATGATGGCAATGTGTCATAACAGGACTTGGGCTACTGCCACTGTGAAGTCTCTGAAAGTCCATTTTCCTCAGTCCCCTGATACAGTACTGCTCCCCACTCCCAGCTGAAGAACCTTGGCTGTAACAACACAGCAAGCAGCCTCGCCTGAATGCCGCTAACTCACTCACTAATCATAACACAACTGGCATCTGTAGAATACACATGATGTATATTTTAATTAACTTCTTAGCAAATCTTCTGCAGCTAGCAACATTTCCCAGAAACATAATGACTACTTATATTTATCATCCCTGCTTCAACAGGAAGGTCATGTCCATAGGCATTGCTTTCCTGAAGTCTAGTAAGCTGAGTCTCCCATATAAATAGTCTCACTGGGAACTACATCCCTCCTTGAAATGGGGCAGCCCTCCCAAAATCCAAAGGTTGTCTGCAGGGTCACAGTCAGCAACCAGGAAAGACTGGGCATTCCTTCCTGGATGGCACACTCCCTCATCTTTAGGCTTCTCACACACAAGGAGCAATTTTAGGGGAACAGAGGGAAGCCGGCAGAAATGGGAAGAAGTCCACATGTAGGATAACAAGCTGGAGGACAACAGCATTCTGGGGATAACAAATGGGGGAATTCATTTTTCATAGGTTTTTGTGACTACAGACCAGAGGCCTCCCCCATCTGATTCAAAGTCTACTGTACCAGACTGCTCATTCTTTACCAAAAAGCCACCTGCCAGTCCCCTCCATACCTTGAGGCTGGTTGAACTCATCCTACCTGCCTCTTCTGTCCTTCTGTGGTTTTATGCCCTAGGAACATCAGTAAAAGCTCCCAGTGAAGTTCTCCTGGGGACCAGTCCCTGGGACCCATGCGAATACTCATACTTACAGTCACTCATGACCATTATCTAGGTAGTCTACAGAGTCAGGGCAAATCAGGAAGGAGGAATCCTTAGGATTCACCTAGCCCAGACCATTGCCTCCTAAATTTTAATGTGCATACAGTGTCCTGAGATCTTGTTAAAAAGCAGACTCTAATTCAGTAGGTCTTGGGTGTGACCCAGGATCCTGCATTTCTAGCAAGCTCCCAGGAGAGTCTGATGCTGTGGTCCCTTAGACCATATTTGGAACAGCAAGGATCTAATGCAAGGCTCTTGCTAAATACAGACACTTCCTCTATTAAAGTAAAATACCATATAGAAAATAAGTAAGGAGTGATAGCCTCTGGCCTCCAAAAGCTAGACACAATGACTCTATTAACTAATATAAGTGTTAGAATATGTGAACCTTGTACAAAGTACCATAAAGCAAAGAGGAATGAGAAATCCCTCTGCCAGGGGGTGGGAGTGGAGCATAGCTTGACAGGAAACGTGACACTGCAGCTGGCACCAAATTGTACAGTGGGAGGCATCATATCTGATAGAAGGAAGAGGAGCATGGTGAGCCTTATAGTCCCAGGAGGCCAGCCCCAAAGTTATGAGGGTCTGTGGGTGAATAGGGTGGGCTGAACTGAGAAACAAGGACTAGTTCTTACTGTAATAGAAGGTGAGTGAAAGGAACTGGAAATAGCAGGTTGGAGCCAGGTTTGCCTGTCATACTTAAGAATAAAATGTTTTCTTTTTTAAGATTTTATTTATTTATTTGACAGAGAGACACACAGTGAGAGAGGGAACACAAGCAAGGGAAGTAGGAGAGGGAGAAGCAGGCTTCCCATGGAGCAGGGAGCCCGATGTGGGGCTTGATCCCAGGACCCTAGGATCATGACCTGAGCCAAAGGCAGACACCTAACTGACTGAGCCACCCAGGTGCCCTAACATTATTTTCAAGCATGACAGGCAGAAAAAAAGTCTTAACTTTTACTCTGCAGGCCTACTATAGTTTACAATACTTAGTAGAAGGCAGAGTATCCATCTTAGTCAATAGGTAAGAAGTTGGACTGTATCAGAACATTTTGCTAGCATTTCGAGAGAAAATCCTTTGAATGTCTACTACAGTCGGGTGGATCAAAAAGAAGGTGGCAGGGATATTGATCTGAAATTCTCCCTTTTGGTGGGATCTCTGCCTGGTTTGGGGGTCAGGGTAATTCTGGCTTCATAAAAAGAGTCTGGAAGTTTTCCTTCTGCTTCAATTTTTTGAAACAGCTTCAGGAGAATAGGTATTATTTCTTCTTTGAAAGTTTGGTAGAATTCCCCAGGGACTCGAAATGGATAAAAGACTTCAACGTGAGGCAAGAATCTATCAGAATCCTAGAGGAGAACATAGGCAGTAATCTCTTCAACATCGGCCACAGCAACTTCTTTCAAGATAGGTTTCCAAAGGCAAAGGAAACAAAAACAAAAATGAACTTTTGGGACTTCATCGAGATCAAAAGCTTCTGCACAGCAAAGGAAACAGTCAACAAAACAAAGAGGCAACCTACGGAATGGGAGAAGATACTCACAAATTATAGTACAAAGGGCAGATATCCAAGATCTATAAAGAACTCCTCAAACTCAACACACACAAAACAGATAATCATGTCAAAAAATGGGCAGAAGACATGAACAGACACTTCTCCAAAGTATACAAATGGCTAACAGACACATGAAAAAATGTTCATCATCATTAGCCATCAGGGAGACTCAAATCAAAACCACATTGAAGGGGTGCCTGGGTGGCTCAGTGGGTTAAAGCCTCTGCCTTCGGCTCGGGTCGTGATCTCAGGGTCCTGGGATCGAGCCCCACGTCGAGCTCTCTGCTCCACAGGGAGACTGCTTCCTCCTCTCTCTCTCTCTCTGCCTGCCTCTCTGCCTACTTGTGATTTCTCTCTGTCAAATAAATAAAATCTTAAAAAAAAAACAACAACACATTGAGATACCATCTTACACCAGTTAGAATGGTCAAAATTAACAAGATAGTAAACCACGTGTGTTGGAGAGGATGTGGAGAAAGGGAAACACTTTTACACTGTTGGTGGGAATGCAAGTTAGTGCAGCCACTTTGGAAAACAGTGTGGAGATTCCTTAAGAAATTAAAAATAGAGATTCCCTATGACCCTGCAAATGCATTACTGGGTATTTACCCCAAAAATACAGATGTAGTGAAAAGAAGGGCCATCTGTACCCCAATGTTCATAGCAGCAATGGCCACAGTTGCCAAACTGTGGAAAGAACCAAGATGCCCTCCAACGGACAAACAGATAAAGAAGATATGGTCCATATACACTATGGAGTATGATGCCTCCATCAGAAAGGATGAATACCCAACTTTTGTATCAACATGGATGGGACTGGAAGAGATTATGCTGAGTGAAATAAGTCAAGCAGAGAGAGTCAATTTTCATTTGGTCTTGCTTATTTGTGGAGCATAAAGAATAACATGGAGGACATGGGGAGATGGAGAGGAGAAGTGAGTTGGGGGAAATTGGAGGGGGAAACGAACCATGAGAGACTGTGGACTCTGAGAAACAAAGTGAGGGTTTTGGAGGGGCTGAGAGTGGGAGGTTGGGTGAGCCTGGTGGTGGGTATTATGGAGGGCACGTATTGCACGGAGCACTGGGTGTGGTGCATAAACAGTGAATTCTGGAACACTGAAAAGAAATTTTAAAAAATAAACAAAAATTAAAAAAAAAAAAGGTGGCAGGTAATGAACCTGTAGCTATAGCAGACTGAAATCTCAGGACTTAGAAAACTATAACACTAAATATTTTTGCCTTTCTTCTTGGTATAATAGGAAAAGGAAATCTATTCATTCATGGTGCTATTGAATGTATGAATTTTCACAAAGCCATCTACAAGCAAATGCATTTATGCATCTAAACCTTTCTGGATAAAAAGGATTAGGGTTTAGATTTTAATATAGTAAGAACATGCTACCAGCGTGATCTTGGACACCTTACTTACTGCTCTGGTTCTCAGGCAGTGATGATAATGTCTAAATCCTTACTCAACATTACTATTACAAGAATAATTCTAAAAGAGACTTTTTGAAAACTAAAACAATATATTCTGTTCCCAGCAATCCCTAATTCCTCGTCCAAGTACTCACAAAACTATGTCTAACTGAATCAGATCTTAGAGTATTCTTCCCTGTAGTACAGAAAGAATACCCCCTTCTACTATAAGAGCTGGGCCATAAAGCTACCTGTCCTAGAGAAGAATGTCAAAAGAGAAGGTAGGAGGGGGAAGTAGAAAATCTATCTCTGTGACACAGTGAACTGTGGGAAGAGATGGAAGAGGACAGAAGAACTCACAAACATGTCCAAAAAGGGAAGGTTATATATAGGTGGAAGTAAAAACCCAAGCAGAGAAGCTCTGGCTTTCCTTTCTGGTCCAAACTGCGATAGACCACCTGAAGAATGCTCTTTATAACAAAGGGTGGCCATACTGGGGTAAATATTGTTAGGCAGAGTAAAGGAAAGAACCTAGTTGCTATTGCTGAGCTTCCTTCAGCAGCCTTATGGCAAGAAGACATAAAGAAATTCCTACATTGAAGGTAGGAAGATGTGGGCCAGTAAAACTGGTTTAGGGACACCTGTGATGAATGGTGAGTGAGACCACTGCAAAGTGTAGTGCATGGCCTTGCAATGGCCTGGCTGAGACTCAAGGGGTCTGCCTAGTCAAGAAGAACTTGGGTGAAGCCCAGTCAGAAAGATAGGAAGTCTGGGCCCTAACCACAACATGCACACCAGCTTCCACTCATTAGACCCCACACTGGTTCCTAGGGTCAGATCAGATCCATTGTCCCATGAGCCCATTTTAATGGGGCTTTTGTCCCCACCACTTCACTAAGACTACTGTTGTCAAGGTCACCATGACCTCCATGGGAGGCCAACTCCACAATGTCAATCCTCATCTTCCTTTACAACTTTAGGTTGGGATCTGAAGAAGATTGGATAGAAGAAAGGAGCAATGAACTTAAAGATAAGCCAACAGACGGTATTCAAACTGAAACACATCCCTCTTCTCCCCAGCCCATTTCTGGTACTATTAATTTCTTTATATAGATATAAGTATTCCATTTGGCTTTATGCTTCCTTCTGCTTAAAGAACTTCCTCAGCCTTCTGGTTTGCTGGCTAAACTTTAATTTCTTTCTTTCTTTCTTTTTTTTTTTTAATGTATTTATTTTGCCTTTTTTTTTAAGATTTTATTTATTTATTTGACAGAGATTACAAGTAGGCAGAGAGGCAGGCAGAGAGAGAGAGAGAGAGAGAGAGAGAGAGGAAGCAGGCTCCCTGCTGAGCAGAGAGCCCGATGTAGGGCTCGATCCCAGGACCCTGAGATCATGACCTGAGCCGAAGGCAGAGGCTTTAACCCGCTGAGCCACCCAGGCGCCCCTTATTTTGCCTTTAATTTTAAAAGACATCTTTACTGGACATAGAATTCTATGTTGACAGTTTTTCTTTTTCAGTATCTTAAAGATGTCTTTCCATTATCTTTTGGCTTGCATGGTTTCTTTTTCTTTTTTTTTTTTTTAGATATTTTAAAAATTTATTTATTTGATAGCAAGAGAGAGAACACAAGAAGGCAGAGGGAGAAGCAGGCTCCCTGCTGAGCAGAGAACCCAATGCGGGGCTCAATCCCAGGACCCCAGGATCATGACCTGAGCTGAAGGCAGATGCTTAACTACCTGAGCCACCCAGGTGCCCTGGCTTGCATAGTTTCTGACAAGAAGCCTTATGTAATTTCTCTGTATATTGTTTCTTTTTTTCCTCTAACTGCTTTCAAAAAATTTTCTCTTTAACTTTGGCTTCAACATTTTGACTGTGATGTGCCTAGGTGTATTTTTCTTTGTATTTATTTTGTTTGGAGTTTTCTGAGGCCCTTAGATCTGTGGTTTATTATCTCATTAATTTTGGAAATTTTATGGATGCTGTCTCTTCAAATATTTCTTTCATTCCCTTTTCCTTCTGGAACTCCAGTGACACATATGTTAGACTATTTGATGTTATCCTACAGCTCTTTGATGCTTGGTTCTGATTTTCATCTCCCCCCACACCCGCCCCTATTTTTTTTCCTCCTTGTGTTTCAGTTTGAATACCGTCTGTTGGCTTATCTTTAAGTTCATTGCTCCTTTCTTCCGTCCAATCTGACAATGGTTTAGACCAACTTTCCTGGTAAACATGCGCTGAGAATGGCGATGTGGGATACCAGGAGCCTTCTTCACTCAAGAAGCCAGGGCCTCCCTTCCCCTCATGTGAGGAGTAATGGAGCTGGTGCTGTTCCTTCTAGTCCTGGGTCAAAATGACTCCCATGGCCAGGGCTAGAGACATTAAATAGTATGAAACAAAGAGAGACAGAACAGAGAGGAGAAGCAGTGGATAGGAAGTTCCAGGAGGTTCAAGAATGATCATCTGTATTCAGTTTTTCAGAACCCCCCCTTGGGCATAATTTTCCCATTCCAGGTGACAGCTCCCCAGCCATCTTCAGGGGACTCCGAATGTTAGCCTTATTTCCTTTTGCACAAGTACCACTGATCAGGGGTTCACTCCATCCCAGGCCACTGAGAACAGAGGACAGTCTCTGCCTTATTCCCCTGTCCCTAAAACTGTGAAGGTCCTCTAAATTTTACTCTGCTATTTTTGTTGTTGTGGTGGTGGTGGTGGTGGTGGTGGTTTGTAGGTTGTTTTTAGCCTCTAATGAAGAAGAATAGAGCTGTTTTCTTTACTCAATCGCTTCTTTTTTCACCAGACACCATAGAGAAATGCAAATTCCCTCTTGGATTCTAATGCTAAGTCATTCAATACAGAAAAGATTGAAACATTCACACTGTAGGGCGCCTGGGTGGCTCAGTGGGTTAAGCTGCTGCCTTCGGCTCAGGTCATGATCTCAGGGTCCTGGGATCGAGTCCCGCATCGGGTTCTCTGCTCGGCGGAGATCCTGCTTCCCTCTCTCTCTCTCTCTCTCTCTCTGCCTGCCTCTCCATCTACTTGTGATCTCTCTCTGTCAAATAAATAAATAAATAAATAAATCTTTAAAAAAAAAAAATTCACACTGTAAAGAAATGAAGAACCTGGAATGCATGCTGTTGCAAGGCGGGCCCAGAAAAAGTCTCAGGCACAACATAGGAAATAGATGACGTGGCAAAAGATGGTATTTTATGTCACCATAAATGCAGTCAGGATGGCAGGTTAACCACTGGAAGTAAGTTAGACCCCCACTTCACATGTAAGTCAATTTTTCTTTTCTTTCTCCTTCAGGAGTGCAGGCGTTCATTCATCTTTCACTCAGGAAATATGTTTGTTGAGTGCCTACTATGTCCCAGGCACCATGTTAGATGACAGGAAGTCTGTGGCGAGCAGGTGTTTGAGAATCTACAGAAAAACAGTTTCAGCAACCAGTGGATCCCTAAAGTAGAAATTCCTCCTTACATAAAAATAAATACACTTCAAATGGGCTTCCTCAGCTTATCACCAAAGGCAGAAACTACACAGGCAAAGGAGGAAAGATCTGACCACATACCAATGTTAAACAAAGACATCAAAATTCCTATAAGCATTTAATAGTAAAAGCAGGTTGCACTTTGAATTTAATCCTCAGATCTGAGGTGGAACAAAAAGCAACACTAGTTTGCTGAAGGGAAGGTGTAAACTAGAAATACGATAGTGCTAAAATAAAAAAGAAAGAAAAGAAAGAAAGATAGATAGATAGATAGATAGAACGAACCAGACGTTTAATGACTAGCAGAGAAGGGGCAATTCTCCATTTTTATTGCCAAATAGTATCTGACCCAGACCAACGTGAGGTAAAGAAACACAGGAGGACAGCCATTACCCAAGCTCCATACAGGAGACACTGGCAAGAAAAATGGAGTCAAGTTTCTATTGTTGGCACCAGATGAACCCCTCTCCTCCCACCTTCATTCAAGCAGCTGTTTCTGGATTGCATAAGGATGCAGGCCCACTGACCCCACAGCACTCAGTTACTCAGGGTTAAATGGCAACCCCCTTTCTCCTCACCCCTGGGAGCACAGAGGCCAACCCACTGCCTGACTGTACCCTTCCCTGTTCCATCTCCCTTTCTAGGGAGTCAGTACATAGACAATCATCATTCTCAGATACCCCCAAAGTCCCAGATCCTGTCACACAAGCCTCATGCTCCAGACCTGGGAGGAGGAATTCACTTCAATTTCATTTCTCTAAAGAGACAGGAAAAGGTGGTGATACAAGTACAGAGTCCAGAGCCACATGCTTGGGTTCAAAGCCCAGCTCTACCACCTACTAGCTGTGTGATTTAAGGAGAATTACTCAACCTCTCTATGTCTCAGTTTCATCATTTGCAAAGTGGGGATAACAGTACCTACACAGAGGAGTTTTGTGAGGATTAAATAAATTAGATATATAAAAGCACTCAGAAATATGCCTTGCTCAATGTTTTTGCTGCCTGCAGACCCCAGTGCTACTAAAATTACTATTATTACTCTCAATATTACTCATTATGAGGACATGTTCTAGAAGGGCTTCACTCCCAGTCTTCCCCTAGGTTCCTCATCTTCCACTGCAGGGCATTAGGCTCTGTTCTTCAGCCCCTCCCTCAGACAAATCCTGTCCCCAAAGACAAACAACCCCTCTCTCCTATCAGAGTCTGAATGGAATCGCTTTTCTTCCTTCAACTTTGCAGCTCTCTCCTTCATCTCTCAGGGATGTGGCAGAATGTCTAAAAATATAATGACGGGGGGGAGGAGTGAAGATGGCGGAGAAGTAGCAGGCTGAGACTACTTCAGGTAGCGGGAGATCAGCTAGATAGCTCATCTAAAGATTGCAAACACCTACAAATCCAACGGGAGATCGAAGAGAAGAAGAAGAGCAACTCTAGAAACAGAAAATCAACCACTTTCTGAAAGGTAGGACTGGCGGAGAAGTGAATCCAAAGCGACGGGAAGATAGACCGCGGGGGGAGGGGCTGGCTCCCGGCAAGCGGCGGAGCAACGGAGCACAAAATCAGGACTTTTAAAAGTCTGTTCTGCTGAGGGACATGGCTCCAGAGGCTTAACCGGGGTAAAGCCCATGCAGGGTCAGAGCGGCCTCAGGTCCCGCAGGGTCACAGAAGGATCGGGGGTGTCTGAGTGTCGCAGAGCTTACAGGTATTAGAACGGAGAAGCCGGCTAGAGACAGAGCCGAGGAATGAGCTCTCAGCTCGGGGGTGCCTTGAACCGGTCGCAGGCTCGGTCAGCTTGGAGCGTGGCCGGAGGCCAGGGTGATGGGAGTAATTGGGTGCTGTTCTCTGAGGGCGCACTGAGGAGTGGGGCCCCGGGCTCTCGGCTCCTCCGGGCCGGAGACCGGGAGGCCGCCATCTTCATTCCCGTCCTCCGGACTCTACGGAAAGCGCTCAGGGAACAAAAGCTCCCGAAAGCAAACCCGAGCAGATTACTCAGCGCGGCCCCGGGTAGGGGCAGTACAACTCCGCCTGGGGCAAAGACGCTTGAGAATCACTACAAAAGGCCCCTCCCCCAGAAGAGCAACAAGAAACCCAGCTAGGACCAAGTTCACCTACCAAGGAGTACAGTTTCAATACCGAGAGTGTCGGAATTCCAGAGAAGGAGAAAGCAAAGCACGGAACTCATGGCTTTCTCCCCATGATTCTTTAGCCTTGCAGTTAATTTTTTTTTCTTTTGTTTTTCAATTTTTTTTTCTTCTTCTGCTAAATTTTTTTAACTTTTACCCTTTCTTTTTTAACGTTTTCTAACTAGTTTATCTAATATATATATATTTTTTTCCTTTTTATATTTTTTCTTTATTGGTTTTCTTTTTTTAATTGTTTCTTTTTTTTCTTTTTTTTTTTTTTTTTTTTTTTTTTTTTTCTTTCTGAATCTCTTTTTATCCCCTTTCTCCCCCCTCATGATTTGGGATCTCTTCTGATTTGGCTAAAGCATATTTTCCTGGGGTTGTTGCCACCCTTTTAGTATTTTACTTGCTCCTTCATATACTCTTATCTGGACAAAATGACAAGGCGGAAAAATTCACAACAAAAAAAAGAACAAGAGGCAGTACCAAAGGCTAGGGACCTAATCAATACAGACATTGGTAATATGTCAGATCTAGAGTTCAGAATGACGATTCTCAAGGTTCTAGCCGGGCTCGAAAAAGGCATGGAAGATATTAGAGAAACCCTCTCGGGAGATATAAAAGCCCTTTCTGGAGAAATAAAAGAACTAAAATCGAACCAAGTTGAAATAAAAAAAGCTATTAATGAGGTGCAATCAAAAATGGAGGCTCTCACTGCTAGGATAAATGAGGCAGAAGAAAGAATTAGCGATATAGAAGACCAAATGACAGAGAATAAAGAAGCTGAGCAAAAGAGGGACAAACAGCTACTGGACCACAAGGGGAGAATTCGAGAGATAAGTGACACCATAAGACGAAACAACATTAGAATAATTGGGATTCCAGAAGAAGAGGAAACAGAGAGGGGAGCAGAAGGTATATTGGAGAGAATCATTGGAGAGAATTTCCCCAATATGGCAAAGGGAACAAGCATCAAAATCCAGGAGGTTCAGAGAAGCCCCCTCAAGATCAATAAGAATAGGTCCACACCCCGTCACCTAATAGTAAAATTGACAAGTCTTAGTGACAAAGAGAAGATCCTGAAAGCAGCCTGGGAAAAGAAGTCTGTAACATACAATGGTAAAAATATTCGACTGGCAGCAGACTTATCCACAGAGACCTGGCAGGCCAGAAAGAGCTGGCATGATATATTCAGAGTACTAAACGAGAAAAACATGCAGCCAAGAATACTATATCCAGCTAGGCTATCATTGAAAATAGAAGGAGAGATTAAAAGCTTCCAGGACAAACAAAAACTGAAAGAATTTGCAAATACCAAACCAGCTCTACAGGAAATATTGAAAGGGGTCCTCTAAGCAAAGAAAGACCCTAAAAGTAGTAGATCAGAAAGAAACAGAGACAATATACAATAACAGTCACCTTGCAATACAATGGCACTAAATTCATATCTCTCAATACTTACCCTGAATGTTAATGGGCTAAATGCCCCAATCAAAAGACACAGGGTATCAGAATGGATAAAAAAAACAAAACCCATCTATATGTTGCCTACAAGAAACTCATCTTAAACCCGAAGACACCTCCAGGTTTAAAGTGAGGGGGTGGAAAAGAATTTACCATGCTAATGGACATCAGAAGAAAGCAGGAGTGGCAATCCTTATATCAGATCAATTAGATTTTAAGCCAAAGACTATAATAAGAGATGAGGAAGGACACTATATCATACTCAAAAGAACTGTCCAACAAGAAGATCTAACAATTTTAAATATCTATGCCCCTAACGTGGGAGCAGCCAACTATATAAACCAATTAATAACAAAATCAAAGAAACACATCGACAATAATACAATAATAGTAGGGGACTTTAACACTCCCCTCACTGAAATGGACAGATCATCCAAGCAAAAGATCAACAAGGAAATAAAGGCCTTAAATGACACACTGGACCAGACGGACATCACAGATATATTCAGAACATTTCATCCCAAAGCAACAGAATACACATTCTTCTCTAGTGCACATGGAACATTCTCCAGAATAGATCACATTCTCGGTCCTAAATCAGGTCTCAACCGTTATCAAAAGATTGGAATCATTCCCTGCATATTTTCAGACCACAATGCTCTGAAGCTAGAACTCAATCACAAGAGGAAATTTGGAAAGAACCCAAATACATGGAGGCTAAGCAGCATCCTTCTAAAGAATGAATGGGTCAACCAGGAAATTAAAGAAGAATTGAAAAAATTCATGGAAACAAATGATAATGAAAACACAACAGTTCAAAATCTGTGGGACACAACAAAGGCAGTCCTGAGAGGAAAATATATAGCGGTACAAGCCTTTCTCAAGAAACAAGAAAGGTCTCAGGTACACAACTTAACCCTACACCTAAAAGAGCTGGAGAAAGAACAAGAAAGAAAGCCTAAACCCAGCAGGAGAAGAGAAATCATAAAGATCAGAGCAGAAATCAATGAAATAGAAACCAAAAAAACAATAGAACAAATCAACGAAACTAGGAGCTGGTTCTTTGAAAGAATTAATAAGATCGATAAACCCCTGGCCAGACTTATCAAAAAGAAAAGAGAAAGGACCCAAATAAATAAAATCATGAATGAAAGAGAAGAGATCACAACTAACACCAAAGAAATACAGACAATTATAAGAACATACTATGAGCAACTCTACGCCAACAACTTTGACAATCTGGAAGAAATGGATGCATTCCTAGAGACATATAAACTACCACAACTGAACCAGGAAGAAATAGAAAGCCTCAACAGACCCATAACCAGTAAGGAGATTGAAACAGTCATCAAAAATCTCCAAACAAACAAAAGCCCGGGGCCAGATGGCTTCCCAGGGGAATTCTACCAAACATTTAAAGAAGAACTAATTCCTATTCTCCTGAAACTGTTCCAAAAAATAGAAATGGAAGGAAAACTTCCAAACTCATTTTATGAGGCCAGCATCACCTTGATCCCAAAACCAGACAAGGATCCCATCAAAAAAGAGAACTACAGACCAATATCCTTGATGAACACAGATGCAAAAATTCTCGCCAAAATACTAGCCAATAGGATTCAACAGTACATTAAAAGGATTATTCACCACGATCAAGTGGGATTTATTCCAGGGCTGCAAGGTTGGTTCAACATCCGCAAATCAATCAATGTGATACAACACATTAATAAAAGAAAGAACAAGAACCATATGATACTCTCCATAGATGCTGAAAAAGCATTTGACAAAGTACAGCATCCCTTCCTGATCAAAACTCTTCAAAGTGTAGGAATAGAGGGCACATACCTCAATATTATCAAAGCCATCTATGAAAAACCCACCGCAAATATCATTCTCAATGGAGAAAAACTGAAAGCTTTTCCGTTAAGGTCAGGAACACAACAGGGATGTCCGTTATCACCACTGCTATTCAACATAGTACTAGAAGTCCTAGCCTCAGCAATCAGACAACAAAAGGAAATTAAAGGCATCCAAATCGGCAAAGAAGTCAAACTATCACTCTTTGCAGATGATATGATACTATATGTGGAAAACCCAAAAGACTCCACTCCAAAACTGCTAGAACTTGTACAGGAATTCAGTAAAGTGTCAGGATATAAAATCAATGCACAGAAATCAGTTGCATTTCTCTACACCAACAACAAGACTGAAGAAAGAGAAATTAAGGAGTCAATCCCTTTTACAATTGCACCCAAAACTATAAGATACCTAGGAATAAACCTAACCAAAGAGACTAAGAATCTACACACAGAAAACTATAAAGTACTCATGAAAGAAATTGAGGAAGACACAAAGAAATGGAAAAATGTTCCATGCTCATGGATTGGAAGAATAAATATTGTGAAAATGTCTATGCTACCTAAAGCAATCTACACATTTAATGCAATTCCTATCAAAGTACCATCCATTTTTTTTTCAAAGAAATGGAACAAATAATCCTAAAATTTATATGGAACCAGAAAAGACCTCGAATAGCCAAAGGAATATTGAAAAAGAAAGCCAAAGTTGGTGGCATCACAATTCCAGACTTCAAGCTCTATTACAAAGCTGTCATCATCAAGACAGCATGGTACTGGCACAAAAACAGACACATAGATCAATGGAACAGAATAGAGGGCCCAGAAATAGACCCTCAACTCTATGGTCAACTCATCTTCGACAAAGCAGGAAAGAATGTCCAATGGAAAAAAGACAGCCTCTTCCATAAATGGTGTTGGGAAAATTGGACAGCCACATGCAGAAAAATGAAATTGGATCATTTCCTTACACCACACACGAAAATAAACTCAAAATGGATGAAGGATCTCAATGTGAGAAAGGAATCCATCCAAATCCTTGAGGAGAACACAGGCAGCAACCTCTTCGACCTCAGCCACAGCAACATCTTCCTAGGAACATCGCCAAAAGCAAGGGAAGCAAGGGTAAAAATGAACTATTGGGATTTTATCAAGATCAAAAGCTTTTGCACAGCAAAGGAAACAGTTACCAAAACCAAAAGACAACTGACAGAATGGGAGAAGATATTTGCAAATGACATATCAGATAAAGGGCTAGTGTCCAAAATCTATAAAGAACTTAGCAAACTCAACACCCAAAGAACGAATAATCCAATCAAGAAATGGGCAGAAGACATGAACAGACATTTCTGCAAAGAAGACATCCAGATGGCCAACAGACACATGAAAAAGTGCTCCATATCACTCGGCATCAGGGAAATACAAATCAAAACCACCATGAGATATCACCTCACACCAGTCAGAATGGCTAAAATTAACAAGTCAGGAAATGACAGATGCTGGCGAGGATGCGGAGAAAGGGGAACCCTCCTACACTGTTGGTGGGAATGCAAGCTGGTGCAACCACTCTGGAAAACAGCATGGAGGTTCCTCAAAATGTTGAAAATAGAACTACCCTATGACCCAGCAATTGCACTGCTGGGTATTTACCCTAAAGATACAAACGTAGTGATCCGAAGGGGCACATGCACCCGAATGTTTATAGCAGCAATGTCTACAATAGCCAAACTATGGAAAGAACCTAGATGTCCATCAACAGATGAATGGATAAAGAAGATGTGGTATATATACACGATGGAATACTATGCAGCCGTCAAAAGAAATGAAATCTTGCCATTTGCGACGACGTGGATGGAACTAGAGGGTATCATGCTTAGCGAAATAAGTCAATTGGAGAAAGACAACTATCTTATGATCTCCCTGATATGAGGGAGAAGAGATGCAACATGGGGGGTTAAGGGGGTAGGAGAAGAGTAAATGAAACAAGATGGAATTGGGAGGGAGACAAACCATAAGTGACTCTTAATCTCACAAAACAAACTGAGGGTTGATGGGGGGAGGGAGGTTGGGAGGGGGAGTGGGATTATGGACATTGGGGAGGGTATGTGCTATGGTGAGTGCTGTGAAGTGTGTAAACCTGGCGATTCACAGACCTGTACCCCTGGGGATAAAAATATATTATATGTTTATAAAAAAAAAAGACAGGAATGAAGTTAAGAAGGTGTTGACTCCTCATTCCTTTCAAGGAAGACTCATTCCCAAGGAAACCGCAAGCCAACACAGTATTTCGGCACACCAGCCACTGAGAGTCACTGAGACACATACAGGGAGGTAAGGAACATGAGGCATCAGTGTGGCCGAGGCCCGGAACGCCCACTGCAACGACACAGGGGGCACGCTACACAGAGAAGCTGCACAGCTGTCACACGGAGAAGTTTGAAAAGTTTGCTCTTAAGACCTGATGATGAAGATTTCAGAGAAAAGTAACCATACCTCCTGGCAGCACAGAGTTCCTGAGCACCCACTACAGGCTGGGCCCTGAGGAGGGTGCTGGGGGACACAGGGTTAACCAAGAAGAAGGTCTGATCACTGTCCTCAAAGAGCTCACAGGCCGGTGGGTGTGAGCTGGTGTGGACTCAGGGTATCCGTTCCCAGAGGCGGGCACAGTCACATCTCCATTTTCCAGAGAAGGAAACTGAGGCACAGAGAGGTTCCCCAGAAAATAAGTAGTAGAGCCAGGATCAAAGCCACAGAGTCAGGCTCCAGATCTGGGCTCTCAGTCACTGGTGAGCAGCCAGAGAGCCCTCCGTCAGAAGCTGCCCAGTGTTTCTTGTGCCAGAGCGCTGCTGACTCTGAAAGACCCCAGTCTGAGAGTCTGCTCAGTAATAGGGGGAGGGAATGGAGAGGAGACAGAGTATCTATACTTGATGTTAAAATAAATCCAGGAACCAAAACATAATAATGGTTCATAAAATCTGCATCAACTTGGTATTCCACTCTGATTTATGAAAGTCTGCGTTTGGAGAAAAAGGTAAAGCGATTTAGAAATATAACTGTCGGGAAAAGGAAATATGTTATCTAGTCTGTTGAGATGGGATAAGACAGGAGGACCAAATGTGAGGTAATAGAAATGTCCAGTAGCTGGAAACTGTATGCTAAAAGAACCCCCTACAGTGAGGGAGAGTTCAGATCAGTGCAGATTACAGGGAACTCATGCTTTCCTTCTGAAATCCATGCTTTCCATATGTTACTTCCCATTTCTACCACCTTCCACCTCCTTCCACTGCCCATGCTATTGGGCCTGTCTTTTCTAGGAAATTTAAAACACAAAACAAAACACACAGTATGAAGTTCACGCACACATCTGTAATTATGATTATTGGCTAACATCTTAGTGTCTACAGTGTACCTGCCCTGTGTTCCTGCATTAGCTCTGGTCTCACTGAAGCCTCACAACAACCCAGGGAGGCAAGTCCTATGATGAGCTTTATTTTACTGCCTCAGAAAATTGAGGTATTAGGAGATTAAATGACTTTTTGACCAACCACATGGGTGGTGAGGGAGATAGGACTCCACCCCCAAGGCCTGGTGGTCCTCCCCATCTAATGCAGCTGGGGCTCATATAAACACAGAAATGGAAGGGAATATAGACAACAAGAGTCTTTCTTTCATTCAACAGTAGAGAAAACTGAGAATTGAGTGGATCCATCTCTCCTCTGAGGGCAAAGAGCCCGTGATTTCTCCACCACAGCCTTTATCTCTGAGTTGTCACATCCCAGGCTCAGAGCTGGACTGGAGCCTTTCCTCGGCCAGTCCCATCACTGCCCATTGCTTCCCCAATACCACACACCCACAGGCTGACTTCTCAGTCACCTCTGGCTTTGCTAGATTTGCAAGTGCAAAAAAACACTTAGAAGCTACTCCTTCCCGAGGACCTACTGAACACCAGGCTCGGTCAACCCTCACATTGCCCCTGTGTACCAAGTGCTATTATTATCTCTATTTTAGACATGAAAAGGTTAGCCCAGAGCATTTTAATTACTTACCCAAGTCACACAGTTAGTAACAAGATCTTGGTTAGCAGGGTGCCTGCAAAAAACAGTGAACGCATATCAACGGCACCCTTTCCATCTTTCCCCCTTTATGTTCATGCTGCCCCCACCGCCTACCCAGCGGGGCTGGTGGACAAGGTGTGTCCTTCACCAACTCCTGCAGCCTGAGGTCAGAAATGACTCAAAGGCAGGACTAACACAAAGCCAGCAGTTTGCAGAGCTAGTTTTCATCATCTACCACAGGCCTGGACCAACTCTCACCCAGGCCCTAAATTCTTCTATTGACCTAAAAATTCATGCCATCAATTTCCCACTGAAAGAAGAGGTTCAGGCTCCACCTCAGCCCCAATTCCAAAATGTCCCCACAGATTAAGGTCTAGCAGTACCCAAATTTCTCTGGGTTAGGCAGTGATGCATGAGTTTGCCTATGAAGACCTGAGAGCACCATAATTCAAGAAAGGCAGAGGGCAAGCTGTGCAAAATTCCTGAGATAATTGAAATTGACCCATAACTCACCAGCCACCACAAGAAATTCTATCACTTTGCACACTTTGCTTCCATAGCTAAAAATCAAATCAGGGGAACATGATCAGACTTCTAATTTGAAACCTCGGACATGCAATGTCATCTTTAATGACTCCCAGCAAAAGATGCTCATTACAGATCTCAGCCTACCTAAATTAAAACATGAAATCTAAAAATTAAGCAGAAAATTCTCAATTTCTCAGGTCTGTAAGGTCACAGAAAAATCACACAAGTGGGAATACATGTACTCCTTAGGGTTTTGTTCTGCCGCTAAATATATGAGCAGGAATTATATGAAAGCAAAGAGCTAGAAGGGGAATAAATAAATAAATAAATAAACCCACCAGGTCTTACCTTTCGAGTCTGGGCTCAATGGGTAAATAGCAATTTTTCATGTCCAATTTGAACTAGCATGTCAATGAACATTATCTCTCTGCTGATGGCCAGTGTCATCTGCTCTATGATGTAGAGCTCAGACACCTCTGATACAGTAGGCTGCAGGTTTCAAGTCTTCTCTCACTGGTAAGCGGACTGAAATACGCTGCAATCAGTCAGCACGGTGTTCAGGTGTGTAAGCTGCCTTTAAAATGGGAGGCTAAAAATTCATCTCTCATCACCAGTTCTAAACCTCATCCAGGGACACCTGGGTGGCTAAGTCCGTTAAGCTTCTATCTTCAGCTCAGGTCATGATCCCAGGGTCCTGGATCGAGCCCCACTTTGGGCTCCTTGCTCAATGGGAAGTCTCTCCCTCTCCCTCTGCCCCTCCTCCTGGCTTGTGCTCTCTCTTGCTGTCTCAAATAAATAAAGGCTAAAATAAATAAATAAACCAAATTCAGTATGGACTTTCTAGAAGGCCAGGTAACCACTAGACAATCTGCGAATACGGTTTTTAAATTTCTTCCCTCCACTTCCCATCCACCCTTCCCTTTGTGTCACCGTATGACTGGCTGCCACTGCCCAGAGTAATGTGCATGGCCAGCTTTCACATCTGTTTGAGACTCAGTCCCTTCAGACCCCTATCCAGGAGGAGGAGGCAATTCCCTGTCTGCAGCAACACCTTGATAGATGGCTCAGAAATATTAAGATAAAGCTAGATGTACAGAAGCTACAAGTTCAAAACTTTATTTTCCTTCAGTGTGCATTTTACAGAGAAAAGTTAAAGAATGGGGACCAGGGCTGCTGTAGGGTTAGGCTACCAGATCCCGAATGCAAACGGTAAATTTCCTCTTTAGGACAGGGGAATATCTGCAAACAGTGTAAAAGAGAAGCTATAAGGTTTATTTTTTCAATTCAAAACTATTTCTTCTGAGCCTTAAATTGTGCACTATAGTGCAGAGTTGACCTCCCTTCCTAAATTCAACTATTTAGTGAGGCATGGTCACGGTGTACAAGAACAAAGACCAAGATGTTTCTAAGTATAACAGGCAAACTGGGAAACCCTTTAGCAAACTAAAGCTTGTGAAGGGGAAAACCTACCCCATGTAAGCTGAGGGGGGAAAGCCAGGCTAAAAGTCTTGGGTTGCCAGGGTGGCTCAGTGGGTTAAGCCTCTGCCTTCCACTCAGGTCATGATCTCAGGGTCCTGGGATCGAGCTCCAAATCAGGCTCTCTGCTCAGTGGGGAGCCTGCTTCCCACTCTCTCTCTGCCTGCTGCTCTGCCTGTGATCTATCTCTCTGTCAAATAAATAAATAAAATCTTTAAGAAATAAATAAAAATAAATAAAAGTCTAGGTCACTCCCAGAAAAGACCATGTTTGTCACTACATCACAAGCTCTCGTAAGCACTTCCCCCTAGAACTGTATCACTCCCAGGGCTCACCCAGAGCTTCCAGCTCATAGCATCTCCTATCACTCTCTCGCCCACATCTGTCTTAAAACTTTAAGGGGAGGGAGGGAAGAGTGTTTCCACAACCTTGAGTCTACATGATTTGAGTCTAGTTCTAACCGAAAATGAAAAAGGTCTTGGCAGATACGCTCTCTCTGCTTTTGTTGTGTATAGACAACAGAGGTTATTGGACAAAAAAAAAAAAAAAAAAATCAATTAAAATAATAAAGGACAAGAAGACAACTACTCTGAATGTGAAATACAGTCAACAGTCCAAACAGCCTCTTGTGACCATCCGTGGGCTGAGCTCTATGGGCAAGGAGCCTGGGTCTAGCACGCCTGCCCAAGAGTCATGGGTTTTCATTATACCAACCGACACAAGAAGCCCTTTCGGAGAATATGCTTCCTAAGAACTGCATGAGGGCGAGCATTCACAGGGAGGCAGAGGAACCATGCTAGGCGCACACCAGTCACTGGAGATAGGACCCCAAATCGTGCTGGGTCCCAACCCATTTGTTTAGTAAATTAATTTTATGAGCAAGTCAGAAGTTAGCAGAGCCCCGCAACCAGGATCACCTTTTAACCAAGAACCCCTGTGTGTCCCCCTGGCTAGAGAAAACCCCTTTGCTAGCATTCTCCAACCCTGCCATTAAAACTGGGCAACCTAGGATAATTGACGTAATTAAGGACAAATCAAAGCAATCCTCTAACATTACTTGCAATAACCATATGAAATTTCTAATCCCAAGAAGCAAACTGAACCAATAACAAAATGCATTTCAGAGGTTTAAAAAACTTCAACATCTATAATCAGCTGCTACGGAAGCTGCTATGGCCCGTCACAGGCTACCTACACCTTTGTTAACAGCAACATCAGATACGGTAATAGTCACTGAGCTCTTCCTCTACCTGGGTCCTCTATCTTCTGCCTACAGAGATGAAATATAAGACGAAAAGTGCCATGTGAATGAGCCAGAACAGCAACTCGAGCAGGGATGAGGCATGGGTTGGGGAAATGGAGGTGCCTAAGACGTGCTGACCCCCACAAGTGAGTAGGTCCCCAGGCTGAACTTCCTCCACTAGGTCTGCAATTGCAAAAGCAAGCCTGTCACTTATCGCACATTCGGAGTGATAAGAAACACACAGCAGCAAGCAAGCCCATCTGGAGAACATTAGAAACAGCAGGGGGCTGAGGGATCTCTTGGAACAAAAACTCCAGGCCAGCCATACGTTTATGGGGCAAAATCAAGAAGAGAAAGAAAACTCAGAAAACACATCTGTCTATCCATGTGCATCAAGTATAGGAACAATAAAAGGATTAAAAAGCTAACATTTGTAAACATCTATGTGCCAAATGCCTTAAATACATCAGTTTATTTAATATTCAAAACAACGCTCAAATATGGGTATAATCACCCTCACTATTATTATTGCCATTTAAGAGAGAAGAAAATTGAAACTTAGAGAAATTTAGTAAATTGTCCCAGATCTGGGAGCTAGTAAATGCCAACAGGGACCTATTCTATTATCCTAATTCTGTTGTTTTTAACTGACAGTCCCACATGGGCAGAGGTCATTTTCAAGAAAAACAGAAAGCAATAAAATAATCCACTGCAGCCTATCCCAAGTTAGTAAGACACCATTTACACATCAGCCTAAGTGCATTTGTACATAGAGCTGGAGAGAAATTGTCTTATCTCACATTATCTTCACAGCTTGGCAGTAATTTTGAGTTGTTCGGAAAGCACAGATTGTCATCCTATTAGACAGATGAAGAGAGCCGAGTGCCAAGTGTAGCTTGAGTGAGGGACAGAGAAAGGATGGTGGCCCAAACCCTCTGAAGCTTGCCAAGCCATGGCTTCTCCCACTGGACATCCCCAAAAGCCTTTAATAAAACAAACTACCGACCTCCACATCCCCGTGAAACTGAACATGGTGCTCACACAGCGAGGGAGGGGTGGCGGCGTGAGTCCATCCAGGCGCATGAGCAGAGCTGGGACACCGAAGAGCACCAAATACTTCAGATAGAAGAAGAGCACATGGGCCAACGCCAGTCCTCCTGAAAGATGGGGGAGCTGTGAGACACACAGATAAGCAACAGGGCAATCTCCTGTTCCTGAAAATATATCACCTGCTCCCACTTCTCCACCCATCCCCTTCCATCCCCTTCCCTCATGCATTACAAAGTTTCCCACATTGGTTTGGAGCAGTAAGAATATTTGAATGAGCAAATATTGAAATCTTCTTTATTACTGTGACAGGCAAGAGGACATCTTGGCAGCCATTCTTCTATAGACGCTACATTTAAAAGTGTTTTGTATATAGTTATGCATTTAAATTATATTTATAATATGTATTTATATATAATTATATATAATGGATTTCAAAACTACTAGAAAGGGAAAATCCTCCCCAAATTCTTCTAAAACCTCATGAGCTCACACCCACTAGTATGGCTAAAAATCAAAAAGTCAGATCAGCAAATGGTGAGAAAGATGTGGAGAAATTGAAACTGTCATACACCGCTAACAAGAAAGCCAAATGGTGCAGCCACTTTGGGAAACCACTTGGCATTTCCTGAAATGAAAAACTTAAAGTTACCACATGACCCAACCATTCTACTTTTGGTATATACCCAAGAGAAATGAGAACAGATACCCACACAGAAATCTATATCCAAATATTTGTAGTGATATTATCAATACCAGCCAAAAGATGAAACAACCCAAATATCCATCAACAGGCAAATAAACAAAATGTGGTCTACCCATACAATGGGATATTATGCTGCCTTGAAAAGGGATGAAATAGTGACACATGCTACAACATGGATGAATCTTTTTTTTTTAACATGGATGAATCTTGAAACATTATGCTAAGTGAGATAAGCCAGTCACGAGTAACCACATATTCTATTCCATTCATATGAAAGTCCAGAAAAAGGTAACAGAGACAGAAATAGAAAGCTGATTAGTAGGTCCCTGGCACTGGAGAGGTAGGGGGTGGGGTAATGACGGAGGTGGTGCCTAAAAGGTAGGGTTTCCTTTAGGTTTTGAGATGATGAAAATATTATAAAATTGGCAGTGGGGATAGTTACACATATCTGAAATACTAAAAGCCACTGAACTGTACCTTCAAGTAGGTGAAATGTATGGTATGTAAATTATATCACAACAAAGCTATTAATAAAAAAATAAAACAAAACAAAAAAATCATCAGGGCCCCAGGCTACAATGGCCTCTTGGCCTGAACTGTGCCTTTCCAGACTGAGAAAAACACAGGATGTGGATACTAGGCAAGATGTGAGGTCAGAGACACATGCTATGGCCCACAAAGGCCTCTGCCTGTCCCCACTGAGAATGACCCACTTCTGCAGCAAGGGCTCAGGGAGCTCTACCACCTTTCTTCTCTCCTCAAGCTTCCTAGCCACTTTGACCTCTGCGCCCTATGCCCAACAGGGAACCACAGACCTTGGCCAAACGGTGGCCCCATTCACACTGGCCTCAGCAGGTGGGAGGTGTGGCAGGTTTGGCAGAGCAGTGCTCACAGGAGAAGGCAGAGGGCAAAGTGGGAATGGAATCCCTGAGAAGACAACCAGTGGCCATGTGCTGTCCAACCCCCAGAGCGTCTTCCCCCATGTGTGAGAAATCCTGCGGGGCAGGTTGCTGCAGCTGAGCACGTTATCTGTGAGCTACTGAGAAGGAAATAACTAAGCATTAATGAAGTGCTAGCAGAAAATATTATTGCCTGGCACTTGCCATGTTATAAAAGGATGTCACTACAATGGAGAGTGTGGCTGTAAATGGTAACTCTGTGCCAGAAGAAACAGAGAGCCATTTTCGGAATATATAGTTTGGGTGAAGGCAAATGGTGGTTCAAATTCAAAAGCCACATGTCTTACAAGAAAAAAACCAGGAATCACTGTGTCTCATTCCCAAACAGGGTTCTTCAGACTTTTGGAAACTAGACTACAATCACATGTACTGAAACAACTGGGTATAAAATTGTAGCATTCTTAGATAGCAATCTGATAGCAATCAAGAAAAAAAGAAAGCTGGTGTGCATGCGTGTGTGTGTGTGTGTGTGTGTGTAGAAAAATATATATACATGAATATATTAGAAAATATATATGTATATAAGTGTGTATATACACACACTCTTTAAGAAGTGGGGTGTATGTGCTAGCAATACCATCTAAAAAGTATTTAGGGGGCATATAACCACACTGAGTGGTGAAGAAATCTGTTCCATGGGGCACTGAATGGCTCAGTCATTAAGCATCTGCCTTCTGTTCAGGTCATGACCCCAGGGCCCTGGGATCAAGCCCTGCATTGGGCTTCCTGCAGAGAAAGCCACCTCTTCCACTCCCCAACTTGTGTTCCTTCTCTTGCTGTGTCTCTCTTTATCAAATAAAAAATAAAATACAAAAAATAACTCTGTTCCTCTGGTCAAGATAGAAAGGGCAGGGGACTCTAAAATACTCCAAAACGAACCACCAGACTTTAGTCAGAAAAACCCCAGAGCTAGAAGAAGCAGGACAGAAGTAAGGATGCCTAATTAAAGGGCACAAAGCTTCCAGAGCTAAGATTGAACAGTCTGAAGAAGTGAAGGCACCAGAGGACCGAGGGAAGACTATCCAAGGTTAAGGCCACCTGGAGCTCTTTCACATCATATGAAGCAACAGAAACTTCTTTTCCCTGTTAACAGGATCCAAGATCAGGGAAAACGAGCTGCTTCCTTCTCAAACACTGCTTTTAATGTGACACTATTTTTATACAGTCATCACATTTGAGGCATATAAATGAAAATCTGTAAGATTTTTTAAATGGCCTATTCATTTAAATATTTTATAATTTCAATTCTAGTATCATACCATCTACATTATGTATGAGGAAGGAGCACTAACACCCCTATTACACATTACCCTATAGGCTTTCTTGTACTTACAGATATTTCCTACCAGATTACAGGATGCTCAAAGCCCATGCCCACATGGTTGAACATCAGGACTTTCAATAACAGGTGCCCAGTGAAGAACAGCTTGCCCAGTGAATGGTGCTAATGGTGGGAAGTTCTTCCCAGTGGTACACACAAGGGTCTGAAGTATACTAAATCCTCTTAAATTGTTAGATCTGCTAGACTTGAAGAACTTAGCATCCATCTAACGAAAAGTCTTCATGAACCCAGAATGGGTCAAGCTGTGTCTTAGGCCAGAGTTTGCCAAGGACTGGGGAGAGCTGGCCACAGAGCTGGCCACAGAAAGTCCCCTTGACTCTGTCAGTCAGCTGCAGAGCCACCATCTTCATACAGCTAAGCCTTGCCATCAAGATTTTCATAGTCAGTATAAGACACTGATACCAGCTTCGATCTGTTTCAAGAAGCATGGTGTCTCTGCACTATTATACTTCCCCACCAGTTTGTGTGCCCTGACTCACTGTTGCACTCTCTCACCTCTAGCCTATGCTGGGCTCTCGCTTCTATCCATGGCCTGACTTCATCTCTGAACCTCTTCTGTTCCAAGGAAAATGACTCCAGCCATTTTGACCTTGTCTACCTCTAACCTACTCTAGATTTTGTTTAAATGCTGTTTAGACTAAGTCTGTTCAGATTCAGGAAGCCTAGACATTTTATGAAAGTTTATTTTCAGGGTACGTGGGTGGTGCAGTTGTTTAAGTATCTGACTCTTAGTTTCAGCTCAGGTCATGAGATCAAGCCCCGCATAGGTCTTCACACTCAGTGGACAGTCTGCTTGAGATTCTCTCTTTTCCTCTCACCCTCCCTATTGTGCTTATGTGAGTACTCTCTGTAAAATAAGTAAATCTTTTTAAAAAGTTTCTTCTCATATAAAGTTCTTTACACGAATGTCTCATGCCTACAGTTAACAATGTTATTTTATACATTTTTTTTAAATTTGTTTTTCTAATCTTATAATAAGTGTTCTACCCAGTTTTTTTAAAAATAAACTTTCTTATATAATATCTAGGATAAGAACTAGCACTATAAAGATTAGTCAAGAAAATCCGAACAGACCAATTACCAGCAAAGAAATTGAATCAGTGATTTAAAAATTCCCAACAAACAAGAGCCCAGGACCAGATGGCTTCACAGGTGAATTCTACCAAACATTTACAGAAAAGTTAAAATCTTATTCTTCTCAAACTATTCCAAAAAAATGGAAAAGGAGGGGAGGAGTAGCAGGCTGAGATGACATCAGGTAGCAGGAGTTCAGCTAGTTATCAAACCATTCCAAACACCTACAAATCCAACAGGAGATTGAAGAGAAGAGGAGCAGCAATTCTAGAAACAGAAAATCAACCACTTTCTGAAAGGTAGGACCTGTGGAGAAGTGAATCCAAAGCAACGGGAACACAGGGGAGGGGCCAGCTCCTGGCAAGCAGCGGAACAACAGAGCACAAAATCAGAATGTTTAGAAGTCTGCTCCACTAAGGAACATCGCTCCAGAGGCTAAGCAGGGGTGGAGCCCTTGTGGGGACAGTGTGGTCTCAGGTCCCGCGGGGTCACAGAAGGATCGTGGGTGTCTGAGTGTAGTGTAGAGCTCACAGGTATTAGAGTGGAGAAGCCAGCTACAGAGACAGAGCAGAGGAGTGAGCTCTCAGCTCAGGGTTACCTTAAACTGTGATCTGTGGCACAGTCAGACCACTGAGCAGGGACCCCACAAGATCCGAGGAGGACCCCCTGGAAGAGTGGTAGGAATCTGCCTGGTCTGGAGACTCCAGGAGGGGCTATGTACCAGAGACAGAAGCTCTCGGTCACAGGACGGGTGAGCTCAGAGCACGGCCAGAGCCCAGGGAGATGGGAGTGATTGAGCACTTTTCTCCGATGGTGCACCAAGGAGTGGAGCCCTGAGCTCTCAGCAAGCTCTCGGCTCCTCCAAGCCGGAGATTGGGAAGCTGCCATTTTCATTACTGTCCTCCAGAGCTCTATGGAAAGCATTCAGGGAACAAAAGCTCTCGAGCAAACCAAAAGATTACTTAGCCTGACACCTGGTAAGGGCAGTGCAATTCCACCTCATGCAAAGACACTTGAGAATCACTACAACAGGCCCCTCCCCAGAGAAGATCAGCAAGAAATCTAGCCAAGACCAAGCTCACTGATCAAGGAGAACAGTGGAATACCAGAGGAGGGGAAAGCAAAGCATGGAGTTCATGGCTTTCTCCCCATGATTCTTTGGTCTTGAAAAGTTAATTAAATTTTTTTAATTTTATTTTTTCTTATTCTAATTTTTTTAACTTTTACTCTTTACTCTTTTAACATTTTTAGCTAGTTTATCTTAACAATAACTTTTTTAAAAAAATCTTTTTGAACTTTTATTATTATAGTCATATTTTATCCTCCGTCGTATCTAACTTTATCTTTTGTATACACATAGGGTTTTTTCTTCTAAAAAATTTTGGGATACAACTTCTCCTAATAGATCAAAATATACCCTAAATCTAGCACAGGGTTTGTTCTAGTCTCCAGACTGAGCAAATTCTCTCCACTTTCTTTTTCTTTATTTTCCCAACCAGCTTATCTTCTCAACTCTTTTAGCATTTTAAAAAAATTTTCATCTTTATGTGATATTCCATCCTTTCATCATATTTACCCGTATTTGTATGTGTGTGTATGTAAGTTTTTTTCTTTAAAATTTTGGGAGGTACTTTCTTCTAAGAGACCAAAATACTCCCCAAACCAAGTGGGTGGTTGGTTCTGTTCTATTCACCAGTCTAATATATATATTTTCTTTTTTCCTTTTCTATTTTTTTTATTTTTTTTAAACTTCTTTTTACCCCCTTTCTTCTCCCCATGTTTTGGGGTCTCCTGATTCGGTTAACATACATTTTTCTGGGGTCTTTGCCACCCTTTTAGTGTTTTATTCTCTTGTTCATATATTCTTATCTGGATAAAATGACAAGGCGGAAAAACTCACCACAAAAAAAAAGAACAAGAGGCAATACTGAAGACTAGGGACCTAATCAATACAGACATTGGTAATATGTCAGATCTAGAGTTCAGAATGATGATTATCAAGGTGCTAGCTGGGCTCAAAAAAGGCATGGAAGATATTAGAGAAACTCTGTCTGGAGAAATAAAAGCCCTTTCTGGAGAAATACTAAAATCTAACCAATCTGAAATCAAAAAAGCTATTAATGAGGTGCAATCAAAAATGGAGGTTCTTACTGCTAGGATAAATGAGGCAGAAGAGAGAATTAGTGAGGCAGAAGAGAGAATAGAAGACCAAATGATGGAGAATAAAGAAGCTGAGCAAAAGAGAGACAAATGACTACTGGACAACAAGGGGAGAATTCGAAAGATAAGTGATACCATAAATTTTAACAATATTAGAATAATTGGGATTTCAGAAGAAGAAGAAAGAGAGAGGGGGGCAGAAGGTATATTGGAGCAAATTATTGTAGACAATTTCCCTAATATGGCAAAGGGGACAAACATCAAAATCCAGGAGGCACAGAGAATCCCATCAAAATCTATAAGAATAGGTCCACACCCCATCATCTAATAGTAAGACTTAAAAGTCTTAGTGACAAAGAGAAAATCCTGAAAGCAGCCCGGGACAAGAAGTCTGTAATATATAATGGTAAAAATAATAGATTGGCAGCAGACTTATCCACAGAGACCTGGCAGGCCAGAAAGAGCTGGCATGATATATTCAGAGCACTAAAGGAGAAAAACATGCAGCCAAGAATACTATATCCAGCTAGGCTATCATTGAAAATAGAAAGAGACATAAAAAGGTCCAGGACAAACAAAAACTAAAAGAATTGTAAACACCAAACCAGCTCTACAGGAAATATTGAAAGGGGTCCTCTAAGCAAAGAGAGAGCCTAAAACTAGTAGACCAGAAAGGAACAGAGACAATATACAGTAACAGTCACCTTACAGGCAATACAATGGCACTAAATGCATATCTCTCAATAGTTAATCTGAATGTAAATGGGCTAAATGCCCCAATCAAAGACACAGGGTATCAGAATGGATCAAAAAAAACAATCCATCAATATGCTGTCTACAAGAAACTCATTTTAGACCCAAAGATACCTCCAGATTTAAAGTGAGGGGGTGGAAAACCATTTACCATGCTAATGGACATCAAAAGAAAGCTGGGGTGGCAATCCTTATATCAGATCAATTAGATATTAAGCTAAAGACTATAATAAGAGATGAGAAAGGACACTATATCATACTCAAAGGGTCTGTCCAACAAGAAGATCTAACAATTTTAAATATCTCTGCTCCTAACATGGGAGCAGCCAACTACATAAAGTAATTAATAACAAAATCAAAGAAACACACCAACAATAATACAATAGTAGTAGGGGACTTTAACACTCCCCTCACTGAAATGGACAGATCATCCAAGCAAAAGATCAACAAGGAAATAAAGGCCTTAAATGACACAGTGGGCCTGATGGACATCACAGATATATACAGAACATTCCATCCCAAAGCAACAGAATACACATTCTTCTCCAGTGCACATGGAACATTATCCACAATAGATCACATTCTTGGTCCTAAATCAGGTCTCAACCATTATCAAAAGATTGGGATGATTCCTTGCATATTTTCAGACCACAATGCTCTGAAGCTAGAACTCAATCACAAGAGGAAATTTGGAAAGAATCCAAATACATGGAAACTAAAGAGCATCCATCTAAAGAATGAATGGGTCAACCAGGAAATTAAAGAAGAATTTAAAAAATTCATGGAAACAAATGATAATGAAAACACAACAGTTCAAAATCTGTGGGATGCAGCAAAGGCAGTCCTGAAAGGGAAACAGAGCAGTACAAGCCTTTCTCAAGAAACAAGAAAGGTCTCAAATACACAACCTAACCCTACACCTAAAGGAGCTTGAGAAAGAATAACAAAGAAAGCTTAAACCCAGCAGGAGAAGAGGAATAATAAAGATCAGAGCAGAAATCAATGAAATAGAAACAAAAAAACAAAAACAAAAACAAAAACCAATAGAACAAATCAACAAAACTAGGATCTGGTTCTTTTCAAGAATTAATAAGATTGATAAACCCCTGGCCAGACTTATCAAAAAGAAAAGAGAATGGACAAAAATAAATAAAATCATGAATGAAAGAGGAGAGATCACAACCAACACCAAAGAAATACAAACAATTATAAGAACATATTATGAGCAACTATACGCCAGCAAATCTGACAATCTAGAAGAAATGGATGCACTCCCAAAGACATATAAACTACCACAACTGAACCAGGAAGAAATAGAAAACCTGAACAGACCCATAACCAGTAAGAAGATTGAAGCAGTCATCAAAAATCTCCCAACAAACAAGAGCCCAGGGCCAGATGACTTCCCAGGGGAATTCTATCAAGCATTTAAAGAAGAAGTAGTTTCTATTCTCCTGAAACTCTCCAAAAAATAGAAATGGAAGGAAAATTTCCAACTCATTTTATGAGACCAGCATTACATTGATCCCTAACCAGACAAAGACCCCATCAAAAAAGAGAACTACAGACCAATATCCTTGATGAACACAGATGTGAAAATTCTCACCAAAATACTAGCCAATAGAATCCAACAATACATTAAAAGGGTTATTCACCACTACCAAGTGGGATTTATTCCAGGGCTGCAAGGTTGGTTCAACATCCGCAAATCAATCAGTCTGATACATTAATAAAAGAAAGAACAAGAACCATATGATACTCTCAATAGATGCTGAAAAAGCACTTGACAAAGTACAGCATCCTTTCCTCATCAAAACTCTTCATAGTGTAGGGATAGAGGATACATACCTCAATATCATCAAAGCCATCTATGAAAAACCCACCGCAGATATCATTCTCAATGGAGAAAAACTGAGAGCTTTTCCACTAAGGTCAGGAACATGGCAGGGATGTCCATTATTACTACTGCTATTCAACATAATACTAGAAGTCCTAGATTCAGCAATCAGACAACAAAAAGAAATTAAAGGCATCCAAACTGGCAAAAAAGAAGTAAAACTATCACTCTTTGTAGATGATATGATACTTTACATGGAAAACCCAAAAGACTCCACTCCAAATCTGCTTGAATTCATACAGGCATTCAGTAAAGTGTCAGGATATAAAATCAATGCATAGAAATCAGTGCATTTCTATACATCAACAACAAGACAGAAGAAAGAAATTAAGGACTCAATCCCATTTAAATTGCACCCCAAACCATAAGATACCTAGAAATAAACCTAACCAAAGAGGCAAAGAATCTGTACTCAGAAAACTATAAAGTACTCATGAAAGAAATTAAGGAAGACACAAAGAAATGGAAAAATGTTCCATGTTCATGGATTGGAAGAACAAAATAATGTGAAAATGTCTATGCTACCTAAAGCAATCTACACGTTTAATGGAATCCTTATCAAAATACCTTCCATTTTTTTCAAAGAAATGGAACAAATAATCCTAAAATTTATATGGAACCAGAAAAGACCTCGAATAGCCAGAGGAATGTTGGGTAAGAAAGCCAAAGTTGGTGGCATCACAATTCCAGACTTCAAGCTCTATTACAAAGCTGTCATCATCAAGATGGTATGGTACTGGCACAAAAACAGACACATAGATCAGTGGAACAGAATAGAGAGCCCAGAAATAGACCCTCAACTCTATGGTCAACTAATCTTCGACAAAGCAAGAAAGAATGTCCAATGGAAAAAAGTCTCTTCAACAAATGGTGTTGGGAAAACTGGACAGCCACATGCAGAAAAATGAAACTGGACCATTTCTTTACACCACACACAACAATAGACTCCAAATGGGTGAAAGACCTCAATGTGAGAAAGGAATCCATCAAAATCCTTGAGGAGAACACAGGCAGCAACCTCTTCAACCTCAGTCACAGCAACTTCTTCCTAGAAATGTTGCCAAAGGCAAGGGAAGCAAGAGGGAAAATGAACTATTGGGACTTCATCAAGATCAAAAGCTTCTGCACAGCAAAGGAAACAGTCAACAAAACCAAAAGACAACAGATAGAATGGGAGAAGTATCTGCAAACGACATATTAGGTAAAGGGCTAGTATCTAAAATCTATAAAGAACTTAGCAAACTCAACACCCAAAGAACAAATAATCCAATCAAGAAATGGGCAGAAGACATGAACAGACATTTCAGCAAAGACGACACCAGATGGCCAACAGACACATGAAAAAGTGCTCCATATCACTCGGCATCAGGGAAATTCAAATCAAAACCACAATGAGATACCAGCTCACACCAGTCAGAATGGCTAAAATTAACAAGTCAGGAAATGACAGATGCTGGTGAGGATGCAGAGAAAAGGGAACCCTCCTACACTGTTGGTGGGAATGCAAGCTGGTGCAGCCACTCTGGAAAACAGCATGGAGGTTCCTCAAAAAGTTGAAAATAGAGCTATCCTATGACCCAGCAATTGCACTACTGGGTACTTACCCTAAAGATACAAATGTAGTGATTCAAAAGGGCATGTGCACCCGAATGTTTATAGCAGCAATGTCCACAATAGCCAAACTATGGAAAGAACCTAGATGTCCATCAACAGATGAATGGATAAAGAAGATGTGATGTATATATACAATGGAATACTATGCAGCCATCAAAAGAAATGAAATCTTGCCATTTGCAACGACATGGATGGAACTAGAGGGTATTATGCTGAGGGAAATAAGTCAATCAAAGACAATTATCATATGATCTCCCTGATATGAGGAAGTTGAGAGGCAACGTAGGGGGCTTGGGGGGTATGGAAGGAAAAAATGAAACAAGATGAGATCAGGAGGGGGACAAATCATAAGAGACTCTTAATCTCACAAAACAAACTGAGGGTTGCCGAGGGGGAGGGAGCTAGGGAGAGTGTGGTTGGGTTATGGACATTGGGGAAGGTATGGCTATGGTGAGTGCTGTGAAGTGCGTAAACCTGGAGATTCATAGACCTGCACCCCTGGGGCTAATAACACATTATATGTTAATAAAAAATTTTAAAAAAATAGAAAAGGAGGGGCGCCTGGGTGGCTCAGTGGGTTAAAGCCTCTGCCTTCAGCTCAGGTCATGATCCCAGGGTTCTGGGATCGAGCCCCACATCGGGCTCTCTGCTCGGTGGCGAGCCTGCTTCTTCCTCTATCTCTCTGCCTGCCTCTCTGCCTACTTGTGATCTCTGTCTGTCAAATAAAATAAATAAAATCTTAAAAAAAAAATAGAAAAGGAAGGAAAACTTCCAAATTCATTCTATAAGGCCAGCATTACCCTGAAACCAAAACCAGAAGATACAACCAAAAAGGAGAACTACAGGCCAATATCTCCAATGAACATAGATGCAAAAATCCTCAACAAAATAGTAGAAACCGAATCCAACAGTCCATTAAAAAAAATCATTCACCATGATCAAGTGGGATTTATTGCTAGGTTGCAAGTGTGGTTCAATATTTGCAAATCAATATGATATATCACATCAATAAGAGAAAGGCTAAGAACCATATGATAATTTCAACAGACAAAGAAAAAGCATTTGACAAAGTACAATATCCATTCACAATAAAATGGCAGGTTTAGAGGGAACATACTAAACGTAATAAAAGCCATTTATGAAAAATGCACAGATAACATCATCCTTAATGGAGAAAAACTGAGAGCTTTTCCCCAAGGTCAAGAACAAGACAAGGGGGTGGCACCTGGGTGGCTCAGTCATTAGGTGTCTGCCTTAGGCTCGGGTCATGATCCCAGGATCCTGGGATCCAGCCCCACATCAGGCTCCCCGCTGGGCAGGAAGCTTGCTTCTCCCTCTCCCACTCTCCCTGCTGTGTTCCCTCTCTTATGTCTCTGTCACATAAATACATTAAAAATCTTAAAAAAACAAAACAAAACAAAACAAAAAGAACAAGACAAGGATGTCCACTCTCACCACTTCTATTCAACATAGTACTATAGTCCTAGGCACAGCAATCAGACAACAAAAAGAAAGAAAAGGCATCCAAATTGGCAAGGAGGAAGCCAAACTTTCACTATTTGCAGGTGACATGATACTCTATGTGGAAACCCGGAAAAGACTCCAACAAACAGCAGCTAGAACTGATACACAAATTCAGTAAAGTTCCAGAATATAAAATCAATGTGTGGAAATCTGTTGCACTTCTATACACTAATATGAGGCAGCAGAAAGAGAAATCAAGAAAACAATCCCATTTATGATTGTACGAAAAACAGTAAGATAGCTAGGAATAAACTTAACCAAAGAGGTTAAACCAAAGACCTCTACTCTGAAAACTATAAAACACTGATGAAAGAAATTGAAGACAACACAAAGAAATGGAAAGACATTGGAAGAACAAACACTGTTGAAATGTCTGTACTCCCCAAAGCAATGTACACATTTAATGCAATCTCTATCAAAACACCAACAGCATTTTCACAGAGCTAGAACCAACAATCTGAAAATTTGTTTGGAACCACAAAAGACCTCAAATAGCCAAAGCAATCTTGAAAAAGAAAAGTAAAGCTGTAACCATCACAATTCTGGATTTCAAATTATATTACAAAGCTATAGTAATGAGAACAGTATGGTACTGGCACAAAAATAGACACATAGATCAATGGAACAGAAAAGAAAATCCAGAAATGAACCCACAATTTTAGGGTGAATTAATCTCCAACAAAGCAGAAAATGGAAAAAAGAATTTCTCTTCAACAAACAATGTTGGGAAAATTGGACTTTCTTACACCATACACAAAAAGAAATTCAAAATAGGGATGCCTGAGTGGTTCAGTCAGGTAAGCATCCAAGTCTTGATTTCAGCTCAGGTCTTGATCTGTGTCGTGAGTTCAAGCCCCACACTGGGCTCCATGTTGGTCATGAAGCCTACCTTAAAAATACATAAACATATACTTAAATAAATATTCAAAATGGATTAAACACCTAAATGTGAGACATGAAAACACAGAAATCCTAGAAGGGAACGCAGGCAGTGACTTCTTTGACATTAACTATAGCAACTTCTTTCTAGATATGTCTCCTGAGGAAACTACCAGGACTTCATAAAAATAAAATGCTTCTGCACAGCAAAGGAAACAATCAACAAAACTAAAAGGCAACCTACAGAATGGTAGAAGATATTTGCTAATGATATATCCAATAAAGGGTTAGTATCCAAAATATATAAAGAACTTTTAAAACTCAACACCTAAAAAACAAATAATCCAATTAAAAAATAGGCAGAAATATGAACAGACATGTCTCCAAAGAAGACTGCAGATGGCCACCGGAGGACACATGAAAAGATACTCATCATCACTTACCATCAGAAAAATACAAATCAAAACTACAGGGAGCTATCCCCTCACACATGTCAGAATGGTTAAAATCAACAAAATAAAAAACAACAGGTGTTAGTGAGGATGTGGAGAAAAAGAAACCCTCTTGTAATGTTGGTAGGAATGCAAAATGGTGCAGCCACTCTGGAAAACAGCATGCAGTTTCCTCAAAAAGTTAAAAATAGAACTACTCTATGATCCAGAAATTGCACTACTGGGTAGGTACCTAGAGAATATAAAAACACTCAAAGGGATACCTGCATCCCTATGTTTATAGCAGTGCTATCTACAATAGCCAAGATATGGAAGCAGCCCAAGTGTCCACTTAATGATGAATGGATAAGGATATATATGTTATATATATGTATGTATATGTGTGTGTGTGTGTGTGTGTCTATACAGATATATATAGACACACACACACACACAGAGACTGGAATATTACTCAGAAAAGAACAAGTCTTGCCATTTGTGAAGACACTGATGGAGCTAGAGAATATAATACTAAGTGAAATAAGTTAGTCAGAGAAAGATAAATCCCATATGATTTCACTCATGCGTGGAAATAAAACAAATGCGCAAAGGGGAAAGAGAGAGAGAAACCAAGAAAGAGACTCTTAACTACAGAGAACCAATTGGTGGTACCAGAAGGGAGATGGGTGGAGGGATGGGAGGAATAGGTGATGGGGATTAAGGAGTGCATTTGCCATAATAAGCACAGGGTGATGTACGGAAGTGTAGAATTACTAAACTGTACACCTTAAAGTAATATAACATTGTGCGTTAACTACCTGGGATTAACATAAAAACTTTAAAAAAAAAAGATTAATCAAGAACAGAGACAAGGAACCACAGCACAAGGCAGAAGTGGTGCCATGACAGACTTGGAGATTTACCCTTGCAGATAAGGGTATAGGGAGGAAGGGCAGTTCATGTGCTGGGAAGGTTAACACCACTGGTCAGAGTTACCATGATGGTCCCGCAGAAACACTGAGAAAAGGTGGCCATTGCCTTAACATAGTTATGTAAGGTTCTGTGTTAGGAGGAGGACATGTTCAGGGCCAAGAAAACCAAGAGAGTAAATGTGACTGAGAGGGGAAGGGAGTGAGGGAATGGGCAGAAGCGAGGAATTGAGACCAGGAGCTCCAGAAGGACAAGCACCCAAGTCAAGAAGGGAAGAATGGCATGCTGGTGAGAGGTGCAGGCAAAGCTCTTGGCAAGCTTGTCCAGCCTCAAGAGGCCAAAGAGGTCAAAAGAAGTCAATCATCTCTAGTCATTGAGTTCTGGGAATAAATGACTATAGCAAATGCTCCAACTTCCGCCTCTATCTAAGGATTTCAAAGTTGAACCTACAAGCCCCACCAGGTAGGACCCAGTGTCCCCTCCTGCTGGACTCAGTAGGATAAATGACCGGCTGAAGGAAGAGCTGGTTGAAACCCGGTAGGATAGTCAGGCTCATTCAGCCCGCAAGCTGAACCTCCAACTCAGGTGTATACCTGTCCTCTCCTTCCCCAGACAGTTGGTATCACAAGACTCTCTACCAATACTACAGTAAATATGTGCTCAAGGCCACCCATAGCTGGCAGGTGACCCTCCAGGACTCAAAAAAGAGGGTGCTCCCAGGGACCCAGGCTGCCCCTGCCCACAAGCAGCTCCCAGTGGAAGGTCTGAAGGTTCTTTCTAAGAAATGCAAATACTGAGTATACAGTGAAAAAACACCAAACCAAGGAGTGGAAGGACAGACAAGAAGGAGACCAAAAGGCAATGAGTTGGAGAGACCAGAGTAACCCAAGGGCCCAGACTCCCCAAACTGGAGATAAACAAAGAGGGTGGACAGACTCAGTCAGTTCAAGGGTGTTCTTGGGGATGTAAAATCCTGGCTGCACAATTTCTTTCTGCGCAATGGTACAAGAGAGGACAAAGAGGCTGGGCTATAGTCCTTGGGTGGGACTCCATTCCAGGAAAGACAGCAGCCAAACAGCCAAACCACGGGATAAGGGCTGGGCACCTCTGATGGGAGGTGTCCAAACTTTACCCTTTCTACACACGTCATGGTTGTGAGGCTGGAGATCTACAACACCTTCCACACATGGCTTCTCAACACTTCTAGCTCATTTCTCATGGATCTTGTTAGCCACCACTAAAAACAATAGCCACATGTGTAGTAAAAGTATAAAACACATGAGGGCAAAATCACCAAACTCAGGATAGTGGTTACTGTTTAGGGGGCGCATGGGAAACGCAATTAGGATGGGTAACCAAGGTGACTTCAACTATGTTGGTAATATTTTATTTTTTAAACTAAGTGATGTGGGGCACCTGGGTAGCTCAGTCAGTTAAGGGTCTGACTTCAGCTCAGGCCATGATCCCAGGGTTCTGGGATCAAGTCCCATGTCGGCCTCCCTGCTCAGCAGGAGAGGCTGCCTCTCCCTCTCCCTCTGTAGCTCCCCCTGCTTGTGCTCTATCAAATAAATAAATAAAATCTTTTAAAAATAATAAAATTAAAAATAAATAAAAACTGACTGTAGAAGCATAACAGAATAGGCTCTTACCATTCCCAAACTGTGAGGGAGGAAAACTCCACAGAGCAGAAGCAAAGCAGTAACACACACACACACACACACTCACACACACACCCTGCACTACATAAGACTTAAGGAAGGTGGGAACAGGAGGAGATTTACACAGGGCCAAATGACCTGAAAATTCTGAAAAGTAAATTTTCCGGTAAAGACCAGATGTAGATTACAGTTTGAATTTTGATGCTTCACTATGACTCACTTTGCCCAGTAGAAGTGCTCTGTAAAATCTATGTGCAAAAAGAACTAGAAATCAACTAATTATTCTACTGCAAATCCTTCAAGGAGCAAAACAATCCCTCTAGAAATAATTGCCTCCCTTAAGTATTCGACAAATTCAGATTTCCATTCATCAACTTGGCTTAAAAGAAATATAAATATACAACTATTTTATGGCATCTAAGAAGGTACCTGTGTGCTAAGTTACCTGGGCATAATAATGGGTTAGGTGGCAATCAGCAAAGATCACGGTGGTTGAGGGATGCTGGGGGTGGGAGGAAAGGGACTAGACAGTGTCACAAATAGCTGTGGTACAACTTGCCACCCTTTATCATGCTACCTCAAGTGGGCATCCCTTCCATTCCTCAAGCAGGCGCCATGAAATTATCCTCACACCACACAGAGTCTCTGTAATTGAAGAGCCAAGTTCCACAGAAGTAAATCCCAGAGTAGCTCCGAATTCACACCGCATTAATTTCAAATAACCTCAGGATTCTAATCCAAGAAGAGAATTCATAAAAATTAATTTCTTCTACGGAATCTTAAACCTTAGCACGTTTATTGCCTCCAAAAGGTGGGAGGAGAAGAGAATCTCATGCTATCTGACATGTGTTTGTGTCCCCAGTTTTCAAAACAGTCATCAGAAGTCAAGCATCTTATCCCTCCCCCGCATTGTGAATTGCAAAAGGAGAAAAAGCAAATAAATGATTTGGATAGCATTTCATGACCATTTAGATAGGTGCACAGACATTATTTCAACAGCAGCTGGTACTTTCGCCATGTGCTAAAACAAACAAACAAACAAACAAACAAACAAACCCTATGACTACACGCACTCATCGGGATGGGTTCCTCGACTTCAACCACGGAGCAGTTAAAATTGCAAAGAGGACTCTAATGTACACTCCACAGAGCTTTATTATGTTTTTACCATGAAAAAAAACAACTAACTTTCAACCATTTTCACCTCCTCACTTCGTGGTGTACTCTCAAATCCCTTGCAAAGCTCTTTTCTATCCCTATAATCTCATCTACCTCAATTCACCACTGTGAAACACCATTCTATAATGAACTCAAGACATGGGACCTTTTTGAACTCTTTTAGCAGAAAATCATAAATTACCACCTTTGCCCCCCCTTATTCCTAAACTGTCAAGGTATAGTAAGAGTCTGTCATGTTTTGTCTCCTTGTAAGATTCTGATGTTCAAAAGAAAATGGCCAAACGTTTAGCCAGCCCCCTTGAACACACAACACTGAGAGATAAGCCCATTATAAACTACAGACTTTGTGTAACTATGAGGTGTCAGGGCGGGTTCACCAGTTGTAACTAATAGACCCTCTCTGATGGCAGGTGCTGATGGGAGGGGAGCCTGTGCATGAGTGGGTGTAGGGGGTACAGTCAATCTCCATACCCCCTTTCAATTTCTTTATGAACCTAAACTGCTGTCCAAAAAACCCTCTTTTTTTTAAAAGAAAGGAAGAGAAGAAAACAATACTTATTACCTTTTAAATAGACTACTGAAATATTTATGAATAATAAGACATCTGGGATTTGCTTCAAAACACTGTGAGAGAGAGTAGAGATGAAAGAAAATTGGCAGTGCGCCTTGGTGGCTCAGTGGGTTAAGGCCTCTGCCTTCGGCTCAGGTCATGATCCTGGGGTCCTGGGATCGAGCCCCACATCGGGCTCTCTGCTCGGCAGGGAGCCTGCTTCCTCCTCTCTCTCTGCCTGCCTCTCTGCCTACTTGTGATCTCTGTCTGTCAAATAAATAAATAAAATATTTTTAAAAAAGAAAGAAAGAAAATTGGCTGTGAGTTCATAATTATTGGAGCAGAGTGATGAATACATGGAGGTTAATTATATGTTTATGTCTTTAATTTTTCTAAAATACAAAGTTTTTAAAGGGGTGGTACTAAGAGTCTCCACCTGAACCCAGAATTTTAGCCAGGAATGTTCAACTTCCCCTCACACACCAACCAAATATTTTGTGGGAGACAATGAGCAAAATGGACTTAGGTCAGCACAATTTCACCTCTGTGCTCAACCTATGAGCACAGAGAAAACGGAAAGTGTAAAAGAGAGGCAAATTAGGGAAAGGAGAGCGGGGAGAATGCCATGAAGCCGAATAATGAATGTGCTCATTATCAGTCCTTGAATCACTGGGAATTGGCGGCCTCTGAAGTAGGTCTCCTTATAGCAAGATGCCCACCACAACCTCCGTCAATTACAACAATGTTTCTCAAATTTACCTGCTCCTAAGAATCATCTTAGGTAATAGTTCATCACAGAGATTCCCAAGCTTCTCCTTGACAGATCCTGATTTAATAAGTTGGGTCAGAGTCCTGAACTCTGAATGCAAAATAAGTACAGATCTTCCTTGACTTACAATGGGGTTACACTCTGATAAACCCATCATAAGTCAAAAATATCATATGTCCAAAATGTATTTGATACACCTAACCTACTGAACATCATAGCTTAGCCTTGTCAACCTTAAACGTGCTCACTTATATTACTTATATTAGCCTACAGTTGAACAAAATCATCTAACACAAAGTTTGTAATAAAGTGTTGACTACCTCATGGCTGCATGGGAACAGAATGGTTGTGTCGGTTGTCTACTCTTATGATCACATAGCTGATGTGTGACTCATCGCTGCTGTCCAGCCTCACAAGAGCACAACCTACGGGTATTGCCAGCCCAGGAAAAAACTGAAATTTTTAATTCAAAGTATGGTTTCTACTGAATGCAGTTGCTTTTGCATCATCCTAGAGTCAGAAAGTTTTAAGTCGACCCACCATAGTCAGGAACAGCAGGAAGCTGCAGTCAGTCAAGTCTTGAGAAATTCTGAGTTAGAGGACTCACACCCTACTTCCTTTTCCCCATGAATAAAAATACACATCAAAGTGTAACATAGCGATTTTATTGGGGAAGGTGAGGTTACCTTTCTGTTGCTCACTTTTTCTGTTTTACCCTTCTGTTCTTTCATGCATAGAAAAGGAAAAAGAGGCCTCTCCTGTTCCATCTGTTTTTATATGTCACAACTTCAAAGGCAATGTTCCAAACTCACTCTGACACTCATCACTGAGTTATCCAAAAAGAGAACACGCAAGGAATTCCAAGGGAAAATCTTGTGCCACAGGATTGACCTTTAATTTTATTAACTAAAGGCTGCTAGAATTTTGATGACCACAACTTAACCGTGAAGGAACGATGTTCTGCTAGCCTGAGGGGAGATCAGCAGTCACTCAGGCACTATCTAATGCTCTCCTTAGAGGAGAAAGCCCTATGCTTCTCTGCAGAGTTCTGCCAAAAATAAATAACTTCCACCAAAAGGTGCTCTACAGGGGTGCCTGGGTGGCTCAGTGGGTTGAGCTGCTGCCTTCGGCTCAGGTCATGATCCCAGGTCCTGGGTTCGAGCCCCGCATCGGGCTTTCTGCTCAGCAGGGAGCCTGCTTCCCCCTCTCTCTCTGCCTGCCTCTCTGCCTGCTTGTGATTTCTCTCTGTCAGATAAATAAATAAAATCTTTAAAAAAAAAAAAAAAAGGTGCTCTGCAGAAAACTCTCAGCAAAATTTAACTCAATTCCATGATGGAAGGAGCAATGGCCAGTTATCAAAGCCTCCTCCAAGGGTGAATCCTCAAGTAATTCTCAAATCTGCTACCATTTCAGGGGAAAAAAAACTGTCAAAGTAACCAAGCTATGTTATATATTTTATCCACATATTTATTTAACTTACAGATTCATTACAGTATGTTCTCTCTACTGTGATAGTCCGTAAGGTGTGTGAAAATGGTTTAAAGTGTACCAATTATAAAAGATATTGGATGATTTTTTTTTTAACCCTTCAGAAGAGGAAGGTTACACCCTGAGCACCTACCCTTTCCCAGGAGGAGAAATATTTAAAATGCAGGATGTGTCCAAGTCCCCAGCAATCCACATCACCTGCCCCGTAGCTTTAATAGACTGAGCTCCTACTGCCAACACTGACGTGTCTCTCACATCCCCCAACTGCAGGTGCAATCGCATCTGAACGTCCCCCGCTTCAGGCCACACCTCTGGCCCCCATGTGGTATCTGGCACCCAACAGGCACCTAATGAAGGTTTGGAGAACGAATGAGTGGGTAATGATTTCCTTCTGGAGGCTTAATGGAACTTTGTTGAATTGATTTGCATTAAATGACCATCATTTTTTCACTGATCATAATTAGATCTGAGGAAGGTTCATCCTTAATACTTCGCAATCATCAAGCCCATCTAAACTCCCTTAATATGCTTGTGATACCAAGTTAGTGACAATTCAGGATGAGAACATTCAGTTTCTCTCTCCTAATCCAAAGGAATTGATTATGGTAGTGGGGGGGTGGAAGAAGTCATCATCTAAAGCTGAGGGAGCAGGGGAAGTAGCCCAGGAGTGAGCTGTTTGGAAGGAAGAGTCAGCTGGATGAAGGAAACTTCAGGGAAGGACGTGTGCCCAGCAGGAAGGTGTGAGGGGGCCAGCCCGCTGGGGTGGGCAGGGAGCATTTTCCAGGTGACCTTGTAGCTTCAGCAGCAAGATAGACATGGTCAGAAAGGGTCGTGCTGGCTGGCTGAGAAGCATAGCCTCATAGGAAAAGATCTGGGAAACCAAGCAGGAATGTGAGCTGGATTTGTTTGGTGTTTTAGAAAGATTTGTCTGTAAGAAAACAGGAGATGGTGGTTGTTCATGAGGGGACAAGGGCAGAAAAGCAGCACGGCAGAGGGGAGGAGCAGCACGGCTGGAGAACAGAGTCTGAGTTTCAGGCACGGCAGAGGAACCGGGGAGGCCCAGCTGTCAACTGTAAGTTGTCTGGGGACTTAGTTCCATACCTTTAGTAAAGTCCCTTGTCACATCCAACTGCTTCACCTGAGTAGATCTGTGTGTGTGTGTGTGTGTGTGTGTGTGTGTGTGTGTACACAAATCAACAAAAAGAACCAAGTGCCATCATCAGGGCAATGCGCAGTAGGGACAGCAATGGTCCTTAAACAGAACTAATTCCACAGAAGCAAGGGAGGAGAGGCAGGGGAGGCCATGAACTGGGAGTCCAGGAGAACCCTGGGCACTGCTCAGTTCAGGGAACATCTAGAAATTAAGGAGCTGGGAGATGCTCTCTGCTGAAATCCAGTGACAATCTGATCTACAATCTAGATCTAAAACTACGTTCTACATAAAATCTGGAAACTATAATAAATTAAGAATTTTTCATTTTGCTGGAGAATTTCATGAAAAGAACTTAAAGTGATTAATACTCAGGGATGTTGTGAAAACTGAGATGAAAATGGATACTTTGGCAGACCTCCTCTTTCTGGCCCAGAAGCAATACTACCGCCTCACCACCACCTCAATACATTGCAAATTGCCTGGGAGGCTGAATATTAGCCGAATAAAATTTTGTCTCACATTGCTCAAATGACTACCTAGCTTTTACTGCCACCTACTGGCCATCTCCAGTATGTCTACCCTGAACTCCTGCGACTTACCACACACGCACACATGTGCCTGCACACACAAAATCGATGGCTCCATTCAAGAATCCCTAGAGAAAGCACCAAATTAAACCAGGATCACATTGCAAATGGAAAGTTGTGATACCGGGTGAGAGCCCCTGGACAAGGCAGCTATCCACTGATAAAGTCACCCCAGCCAGGCTGATCCCCCGCAGGCTGGCAGCACCCTGAGAGCTGATCTGCGTCCGAAGGTATTTTCATACTGACCAAGCTCACGGGGACACATCTGTAATATCAGAATGCCAATCGCCAATTAAGAGTGAAAAACATCACCTCCAAGATAACAAGGACCTCACATTTTCCTATGCAAGCCTCTTTTCTCTCTGGGCCAACCACACAGGAAATCAAATTATGCACTCAGGGATTGCTTGGTGAGGGAGAAATCAGGGTCAGGGCACTGGCCAGAGAAAACAAGCATTTAAAGGCATCCAGCTCTGAGAGATGAAGGCATCTTCCCCACCACAGGGATATTCTGCCAGTGGACATGACAAAAGCAAATGGTTGGAACAGGGTATCCCTCCCTGTCAATGCTTGAATGAGAACTGTCAGGACTTGCCTTTTGGATGTTTCTCTGTCTAGTTCTGACCAAACCAACAACCTTTCTGGTTGGCAGAATCTTTCCATGGGTATGAGAAAGCTTCCAATGAAGCGGTTATCAGTAAAGGCAAAACCCATCTCTGATCCACTGTGCACAGATAGGATAACCTACTCTTTGTAACAGGCTGTATTTTGTCTATCCCCAAGTTTTTGGAGGCACCTCTCAGCAGTCCCATGTACTTCCACTAGACAAGTAATGACAATTTCCATTCGCTGAAGGATTATGAGTTCACAAAGAGCTTGCACATCCATTACCACAGCTATTTCCCTCACGCACACCCTTTGGGGTTCTTTCGGTAAGACCTATAATTCTTATTTTAAAAATAAAGATGGGGTGTCTAGGTGGCATAGTCAGTTAAGCATCTCCCTTGACTCAGGTCATGATCCCAGAACACTGGGATCAAGCCCTGCATTGGGCTCCCTGCTCAGTGGGGAGCCTGCTTCTCCCTCTCCCTCTGCCTGCCCCTCCCCCTGGCTCATGTTCTTTCTATCAAATAAGTAAATAAAATCTTTAGGGTACCTGGGGTGCTCCATCAGTTAAGCATCTGCCTTTAGTTCAGGTCATGATCTCAGGGTCCTGGGATCAAGCCCTGCACTGGGCTCTCTGTTCAGCTGGGAGACTGCTTCTCCCTCTCACTCTCCCTCTGTGCTTTCTCTCTGTCTCTCTCAAATAAATAAATAAAATCTATTAAATAAATAAATGAAACTTTTAACTAAAAATAAATAAATAAAGACAGTGAGGTAAGTAAGTGGTTGTTCCAAGGTCACAGAACTACTGAATATGGAGTAAAGACTAAAGCTCAGATCTTCAAACCCCAAGTGAGACTACCAAGGACACCTGGTCTTAACAGTAAACAGTGCCTGACCAACTACACCATATGCAATAAAGTGTGTCAATTATTAGCTACCTACTATTCTAAGCACTGGGAACACCAAGGTGACCAATTTAAATAAGGCTCCTCCTTCCATCATCACACATGTAATAAGTGGTGAGAAGACAAAAAGGAAAAACTCAGATGGTGATCAGCCCAGTGGAGAGAACAGGATGATGTAAAACGCTGAGGTTATTTCTTCTTAGGAAACAGCTTCTCTTTGCAGGGGAAACTTCTCTTAGGAAGTGACACTTCAGCTGAGACAAGAATGAGGAGAAGTCATACGATGATGAAGGGGAAGAACAACTGAAGAGACAGTTAATAAAAATGCCCTATGGTGGGACCATGCTTATCTGGAGAGAAGCCCGCACAGTGGAGTGCAAAGGACAAAGTGATAGGAAACAAAGCAGGGATGTGGCTAGGAGCCAAACTATAGAACATGTTAAAAACCAGTCTGATACTAGTCAGTGCACAATGGGAAGCCATCACACTACTAAAGAAATGTGCAGCTTTTCAATGGAGTCACACACCATTCGAAAACAGATTTTACACCCCAGAACCCAAAGTCTCAAGACCTTGCTACTCCTGGTGCTCAATGATTCAGATCTTTTATTAATATAGAACGTTTTCCAAAACGCTTCCATAGGAGGTATTTGAAAGACTGAAAAAACTTATCTTGCAGAAAGGAATTTTGTTTATCCCATAAGAAACCCATATTTATAAATGGTGGGTTCACAACCTCAACATTCAGGCAAATCAAGCTCCATGAAGCCCAGCGAGTCTCCCATGGGCACTGGCTGTCTTTTAGCAGAGCTCAGTTCAGAAACGCTGGGAGAAACAGCCAGGCTCCACGCCTCACCCACCCTGACAGTGACATCTCCCTCAGGCTCAAGCCCGTCCTGCTCTCCCACAGTTCACTGCTCAGATGGCAGCCTGACAGCTGCTTCCTCTGGAACGCAAAGATAAAACCTGTGACTGTCCTGTAGCAAAGGGATGCTCAAAACGCCCCAAGAGAGGGAGCAGGGAAAGAGAAGCAGGAAGGGAGGGAGGGGGATGTAGAGGAGAAACCTATGCCTTTTAAACAGAAACTCACTGCATAAAACAATCACAGTCCTCCACACCCACAGTGAAAACACTGCTGAAGCTGGGAGAGAAAAATGGCCCTATCTAAAGACCAGTGTGGCAAGGAGTAGCCTGGAGTCACCTGGGAAGTCACCCTCAGGAAATCATCAGGGATGATCAAAAGGGCTTACAGAACTATGTTCACTGCAGCATTATTTATAACAGGGCAAAATTCAAGCCAAGGATCAACAACAGAGAACTAGTTGACTAAATTACAGCAAAGCCATGGGAAGAAACACCATAAAAATGGCAAAAATCATACTCTAAAAGAATAGACTCTATAAGAATATTTCATCACATAAGTGAAAATTCAGAATACACTGAGCTTAAATAGTTGGTTGTAAGGAAAACAGGGTAATGAGCAAATCCTTGTAAATAATCTAGATAAGAAACCAAAGGTAAACGGGACAAGTAGATGGCCTCTGGGAAAAGAGACTCACTGTGATTCCCCACTGTACACGCACTCCTAGCATGCACACTCGTGAGCAAGCCAACTCATTAAAAACTCATTTGGGTAACAGTCTGGCGTCAGGAAGGTGCTGAGAAAGATCATCAGAAAGGTGAGCAAGGTGCCTTTTGGCAAAGACATTGGGCAGACACCTCTGTAAAAACCGTGAGTGTGCTTTCTGCCTGCAGGGGACTCAGTGGGCTTCAGCGTTCCCTTCCCCAACGCCTGCACCAGGAGGCCTCCTCAGCAACTCCTACGTGTTCAGGACACTCAACAGCAAGCAACTCTGGTCTAACAACCACACAGTGTTTTAAGACTCACTACAGTCCCCCTCCTGTTTCTCAATCCTTACCCCCCATCCATGTCACATGCACTCGCCGCTCCCTGCGGCAGTCACCAAGACACTGCCACACATCAGCAGCAGTTGAAGCGCCAGAGCCAAGTGAGAGCAGTGAAGGCAGCAGAAAGAACAAAGGCCTGAACAGCCACACACTTGGCTGTCCCCTTGGCTTGGCTACCAGCCAGCTGTGATGCTGAAAAAGTCACTGGGCAACCCTGGGTCTCCATTTCCCAATCTGTAAAATGAGAGTGTTAAACAATCTGTGAGATCTAATATGGTTCTAAGTTTCCAAGGTTCAAAATATCTCAGGGCACCTGGGTGGCCGTCAGTTAAGCATCTGCCTTCAGCTCAGGTCATGATCCCAGGGTCCTGGGATCAAGTCCCACACCATGGAACCCTGCATCATCAATCATCATCAATCAACACCATCACCACCATCACCACCACCATCACCAGCACCACCACCGCCATCACCACCATTACCACCATCATCATCACCATCACACTCCCTGTTCAGTGGGAAGCATGCTTCTCCCTTTCCCTCTGCCCTTCGCTCCCTCCTGGGCCCTGCTCTCTCTCCCTCTCTCTCTCTCAAATAAATAAATCTTTTTTTTTTTTTTTTCTAAGTAAAAGAAGAAGAATCAGCATGCTGGAACCCAGAAGCACAGGAGTAACTGAAAGCTCACACCGAATCTCAACTGAAATCTTGGAATAGGGAGCAAAGTGTCTGTTGTTGCTTTCAATCACCAACTGGTCACAGGAGTGCAGGGACGACATCTCGCGTCCCAAGAGTGCCTGGGTTGAGAGCCCAGTAAGGATGGATCTAAAGGCCGATGGTATCTGGCCGCCAGCTGCCCACGGCAGAATCCCAGCCCCCAGGCCTGGTTTCTCCCTCCAGCCCTCATGCCCACAGCCAGCTGTCTAGAACCAGGCAGTTCTACCTCACTCATGTTCCAAATTTGCTTTCCTGACCATTACCACAGACCTTGAAACCCTAATGACCCCACTTCAGACTTCCATGGCCTCTTCTTTTTTGGGGAGGGGGGTGCATTTTTTGCTGTTTGGTTTTGGGGTTTTGTTTTTTTTTTTTTTTTGCTTTTTGCCTAAACAACTTTTTAAGCTATGCATTCTGCAAGGACAGAGGCTGCACTTTACATCCTTGTCACCTAAATCAAAAAAGTTATCAATCAATCAGTTCATGTCCGTGTCTGCCTGGACTTCCCTCTTTGCTGCAAGGCTCCACCTCATGGCCAGACATTCTGACCAAATGTAGATGTGAGCTGCTCCCTGTCTATCTCCTAAGCTACATCTAGCCCGAGGACCAGAGCACTAATTGGCACCACACCTTGAGAGGAGGCCGTGCTCTACAAATGAGCCAAAGATGGCCCCCGAGCATTGGCTTCTAGGTTGTCTATTTCTGCACACCAGGCTGAGACCCGTTAGTTCAAAAGACTGCTGGTGCCAAACTCAAATTTTGAGACATCCAGTTGCTTTAAACATAGTCCAAATCAACAGACTTTTTGCCACGTAGGCCGGCCTCCTTTGCATACCCTGTGAAATTGCGCCCAAAACCTGCTAGCCATAGACAAGACCAATCTCAGGGCTACAGAGACCCCAAGCCACTGGTGCCCTTCAGAGATCTCTAACTCAGACTCCCCACCAAGCTCCCCATCATGCCACCCAGACACCCCCTTCCTCCCCAATTCCAACCTTCCCAGAGAGTCCCCTTTACCTGCTCCCCCTCCAATGGTGCACCCCCTCTGATGGTGTAGAATCAGAAGACCTCACTGCGTGGGACCTCCCCCAGCGCACACCTGTGAAAGTGTCACCCCAAGTGAAGCTGCATGTGCGACTGTCTCCTCCTCCTCACGTCTTCTTCCTTGATTAGCCATGGACCCCCTCCAACCCGACAGGCAGAAATCTGGGGAATCCTGCATACTTATAAGTTCTTTGTAGCCCCATTTTATAACTTCTAATCTGTCTTGTAACCCTAGCTTTAAATTTATCATCTGGCTTAGTCAGTATTGCTTTGAAAATCTAATCTGCACCTGCAAATTTCTGTTTCTACAATTCAGAACAGCCTCCTAAATTCTCCTGACCCTGGTTACCTGATCTCAAATCTTATTGGACTTTCAGTAAGGCCTATTCTCCTGTCTTGGAGGACAATTTGGGGCACAATCCATGTTTCTGGACTCTGCTCTTGGCAAACAGCCCTGGAGCTACGTTATCCATGGATGCTGTAAGAAAGTCTTGAACTGAGTATTCAACAGAATTTCTAGTTTATGTCTGTTAAGATTCCATGGTTCAGAATATTTGCAACAGAGCCTAATATGGCTGTAGAGGGAACTGACAATAATGAGCATAAGAGCAAATGATATGTGTGGCCTTGCTTGTACAGGTACAGAATGTACAGAAAAAGAGGTTTGTTAGCATAATGGGATCCTGCGTCTCGATTTTGTTTTTAAGTTATTTGTTATGACACTGAGTGAGCCTGAGATCCTACTAAGAAATGCTGGAAGGAAATAATTAGTCATACATGCTTCTGAAGGTCAAGTACATTTTCTTAGTGAAGTTATAACTATCCAGAAATATCAAAAAATGAGGGCCACTTCACACAAATCAAATAAGTACAGTGGATAAGAAATGCTGATGCACCTTAAGTAATAATATTTCCCTTAGGCATATTAGCCCAAGTCAGGCCTTAACCACATAACAACACTTGGTTAGGAAGAATGATCGAGAATCCCAACGAAATGCCACAGGAAGGGGGATTATTAAAGAGACAAGTAGAACTACAAAGTTATAAAGTGACAGTGGTCTCACTCTATTTTAGGGACCTGTTGATTTGAGGGGTCCTGTCTGCCTGTCCTCCGGGATGTATACTGACTTTTTGCAAAGGTGCTCTCATCTTTGCATCTTGCTCTGGCTTTGGAGGCATCAACATCTGGCAAACATTTGCACAAAATTGTTTGCTGCTGGGGAAAGCTCTCAGGTGCTGTGTAGGAGGTCTAGCACAGCTGTCAATGAACATCTGGCCTCCACTTTTCAAGAGGCACTTGCTTCTCTTTTCTCAAATGTCTGGGACCTAAAATAAGATGCACCCCAGAGCAAAGGGGATGCCACAGAAAGTAATAAGGGATCTCTTCCCAGCACCAGTAATTTTACAGTCTTATCTCTCCTGTCTCACAAACAAAGTCTCAGATAGACACCCAGCTCACATGGCACCACATTCAAGACATAGAGAAGATGTTCCCAGCTTCTCCCAGGTTTGTTCACAATAGATACACTGGGACAAGAGTACAGGTCTGAAATACTGAAACAGCCCATGTATGCACACATGTACACACACAACCCCCAACTTATAAGAAAGCAATGAGCCATATCCTCCATCCTGGATAAGCTAGGTCAAGAGAGTGGAGAATGGGCAAGAAAGCATAAAACTGGGAATGAGAATTTAGAAAAATGAGAACAAGAGAGTCCTAGAAAGACAGGCTCTTAGAGAGTTAGAGAAAATCAACAGTTCTCCCATTTTAGTTACTGGGACATAATTCTGTATCCTAGCAATGCCAGATCACTTCACCGTTGATTAGGGACTTCTGATTGAATGGACAAAACTGGCCCCATTTGCCTCTGGTTATGGCATTTGCTAAGAGAATCCACTCAGTCATATTTGTAGTGACAAAAACACAAAGAATTCTTAATTTTTCACAGTGGTGTTGCACCATTAACCACACACATCAATTTTTAAATGTCTCTGTTTCTTGGATATGGGCATCCCTACTCTGTAGATTTGTCTTTCTTCATTCATCCATTCAACAGATACTTATGTGCCAGACATTGTGTTTGGGCTGGCAGACACTGCCATTCACCCACCCTTGTGCCCTTTCTTCCTTAAAGAATCTTCATTTTTCTCAGGATGTACACTCTTATGGTCACCTTCCCAGAATCCTTCGCACCTAGAAGTGGCCATAACCCTATATTTGTTCTGTAAGAATGTAAGCAATGTTCTATTCTATGGGGCTTCCGGGAAAACTACTGCTTTTCCAATAAAAAGTAAAGAATGATTTGAAACTTACCTTTAACCTTTTTGTCTTCCCTCCTAGAATGCATATGTACATGACTGAAAGTGATGCCATCTTGAGACCACAAGCTACAGAAAGCTGGAAGGGGCCTGAGTCACTGATAACTTCCCACGGCAGCTATACCAACACTGACCCGCTTGTCTTTCCCTTCTTATTCTGAGAAAAATAGAAGCTTACTTGGTTGCACACTGCTGTCAGGCTTCTTATATGTGCAGGCTAACTCAGGTACAATAGTCAAGCAGAAAGAAACTCTGCTCCTACTTCTAAGAAGCTCACGCTCAAAAATGAATGGCCAAGGGCTGCCTGGGTGGCTCAGTGGGTTAAGCCTCTGCCTTCAGCTCAGGTCATGATCTCAGGGTCCTGGGATCAAGTCCCACATCGGGCTCTCTGCTAGGCGGGGACCCTGCTTCCTCCTCTCTCTCTCTCTCTCTCTCTCTCTCTCTCTCTACTTGTGATCTCTCTCTGTCAAATAAATAAAAAAATCTTAAAAAAAAAAATGAATGGCCAAGAGTCACCAGTCATTTATTACCATGAAAGACCCCAAAGAAACAAGGAGAAAGCAGGAACCTGGAGGAAAAGCAATGCGAAGAGAAGACATCCTCCCGCTAAATATGTGTAACATCATCAGTGAAATAAGAGAAATACCATGATTCATGAGAATGCTACACAAAACCAACGTGAAAACCAAAAAAGGGCTCTTGAAAATTAAAACTATTACAGCCAAAATTTTTTAAAATATACTAAGAGAACAGTTAGAAGAGAAAGTTGAAAAAATAGTCCAGAAATCAGAGCAAAAAAACCAAAAAGATGAAAAATAGGAGAGAAAGCACTAGAAAATCAGAGCTCCAACTGAATAAAAGGGTGTGAGAGAGAGAAAGAGAGGAAAGTGGCAGTAGCAAAATCATCTGCAATATAATTCAAGAATATGACCCAGAATTAAAGAAAATCCATTCCCTTTTTGAGGATGCATCATTATGAAATCTTAGAACATTCTGGACAAAGAACTTAAAAGCTCCCCAAAAGGAGGATCAAAAGTCAGGCTTTGGGGCGCCTGGGTGGCTCAGTGGGTTAAGCCGCTGCCTTCGGCTCAGGTCATGATCTCAGGGTCCTGGGATCGAGCCCCGCATCAGGCTCTCTGCTCGGCGGGGAGCCTGCTTCCTCCTCTCTCTCTGCCTGCCTCTCTGCCTGCTTGTAATCTCTCCCTGTCAAATAAATAAATAAAATCTTAAAAAAAAAAAAAAAAAAGTCAGGCGTCATACACAAGACTAGGAAAAAGAATGACTTTGGACTCAATAGCAGCACCACAAGCCAGAAGATAACAGAGCAACGTTCTCAAAAATCGAGTGAGGGCAAATGAATTCTCTATCTCACCACCATACACAGCATCCAGAGGGCAGAATAAAGACATTTCAGACATGTAGGATATCAAAAATTGACTTCTCCCTGTCTCCTTTTTCAGAAAGCCACTCAAAAATATGCTTTGCCAAAATGGAGGAGTAACCCAAAGAACACATATCCCAGGAAACAAGAAAGAAGCAAAGCAAAGAGAGAAGGGAATTTCCCTGGATAGCAGTTAGGCAGCAGGCCTGGAGATCAACAAATCCGGGTTGGGGGGGGGGGTGGTTGAGGGACAAAAGGCTTCAGAAAAGACCTGAAGATAAAACAGGTAGATTAAAAAACAAAAACAAAAACAAAAAAACAGGTAGATTATATCAACACATTCAAAGGAACTGGATATAGCTGGGGAAAATGTGGTGATAAAAAAAAGAAGGCGGACAGAAAAGCAAACAAAGACAATAACTTTAGGGAAACTAAAAATTATGCAGTAAAAGAAAAATAATCATGGTAAGTAGATAACTCAGATTGTCCTATAATGAAAGCATTATGTACTAATCTATGCAGAACTGAAAATAACTATATTGCAAGGATGGGAGGATGAGAAGCATGTATATTTATAGTAAGGGGGGTATGAAAAGTTAAATTATCTTCTAGAATGAAATGCCAGCAGTAGCTTGATACTGTTGTTCTGGGGGGAAAAAAAAGAATGGTGACTAAGGTATGCAATGAGTGGTCAAATTTGTTTACTTCCTTTAACGATTTAGTGAATATTTTTAATTACTTTTGTTTGCCCAGCATCCTGTGTTCAGGAAAGTCCCCATCTTACGAGTCTTTATAGTAGGGGCAGCCTTCCTCCTACTATAGCATGGAAAATGCCAGACATTTGTTTCCCCAGAGGGGAAAGGACTGCACTTTACCTCCTCTCTGCCAATCACACAGGGACACTCTGGGGGCAGTGGCATTAATGATGGCACCCAGTGGCAGATGCCAGTGTTGATGGTGTGGGCGATAAAGACTGGTGCCAACAGCAGCTGTGGCAGGGGCAGGAGCACCCTCCCAGGATCCGCTGTGTAACATTTATTGTCCTGGTGACACAGCCCAGAGCCCAGTTTCCAGCCCTCCAACAACTACCCATTTTTCATTTAATGCATTCGGCTTTCTACATTAATCGTCCTAAATTGGGTTTTTTTTTTTTTCATTTCTTTGCTACTTCCAAGGAAGAAATTGTCTGGTTCAGAAACAGACACTCAAGTAGCTATAGGCATCAAACCCTTAGGGAAATCTAGGGAATCTTGATTTGTTACCTACATTCTTTGGGGCTTCAGGCAGTGAAAATCCAACTCATAATAAACAGTGAGGCTCTGGAAGCTTCAGGAGCACAGGGTTGAAACTGTTCATTAAATCATTTTTTGCCTGCAGATGCCTCAAAAATTGTACCCACTGGGTGGCTCAGTGGGTTAAAGTTTCTGCCTTCGGCTCAGGTCATGATCCCAGAGTCCTGGGATCGAGCCCCACATCGGGCTCTCTGCTCCGCGGGGAGCCTGCTTCCTCCTCTCTCTCTCTGCCTTCCTCTCTGCCTACTTGTGATCTCTGTCTGTCAAATAAATAAATAAAAATCTTTAAGGGAAAAAAAAAAAAAACCTGCACTCAAGTCCCTGAATGGCCAAGTGTACACTACTGTGGTGGGCACTAGGATATGCCCCTCAGATCTTCCTCCAGAAATGAAAGCCTTATTATCCCAGCTGATGGAGTGGGGGGTGAGCAGCAGAAACCCTCAACTATTAGTATCTTTGGGGGTTGCTTTGGCTCAAGAAAGCTGCCTCATTGTCACACCCTTCGTGGGACGGTGGCATCCATGACTGACTGACATGTGGGTATGAAGGCCTGTCCCCTCACTCGCCCTAGGATTACAGTCAAGGATCCTCTCACCTTCACCGTCTTCTATAGGATCAAGTGAAGCTCTTGTTGCATCACAGTTCAGTTCTCCCTCTGGCCAGTCCTGCTTCCATCCCTTTCCTTCCACAGATGCTAATTCCAAGAGAAGCCCTAACATCCACCTGCAATCTAGCCTCTCTGGGGAACCGAAACTACAATGATTAAGAGCATGGTGTCCTTTAATTCAAGAAACGTGATGCAGGCTGTTTGCTCCCAACTCCCACAGGGAGCTTTAACAGGAGAATAAGAAAAGAATGACAGGGGGCACCTGGGTGGCTCAGTGGGTTAAGCCGCTGCCTTCAGCTCAGGTCATGATCTCAGGGTCCTGGGATCCAGTCCCGCGTCGGGCTCTCTGCTCAGCAGGGAGCCTGCTTCCCTTCCTCTCTCTCTCCCTGCCTCTCTGCCTACTTGTGATCTCTCTCTGTCAAATAAATAAATAAAATCTTTTAAAAAAAAGAAAAGAAAAGAATGACAGGCCCAAATTCCTAAATTCTCAATTCAAGCAATGGATTGAAATCCAAGGATCTTTTATCACTTTGCTTAAAACAAAACAAAACAACAACCAACAAGAACTGGGTGGGGGGGGAACCTCTTATCTCCTGGGATCATGGGTCTCAGAAAGCCAAAACCAACCAAGCTGAATCCTTAGGTTTATCAAATTACCATGTCGAACGAATTCTCACTCTTGCCAAGTATCCATCACAAAAGTCAGAGCACCAATGTATAGAGTGGGACACCCAAAGGACTAAAGTGGGGGCCCATGATTACTCAGAATATCCTGATCCCCCAAACTTTCACGACACTCCCTGCCTGCAGAGCAGTCCCCACTTCCCTGTGGAATTGTCTACATGTACTTCCAGCAGCGGAGGAATCCACAGGCCAGTGGCAGCAGCGAGCAATGGTGCTGTGTGACAGTCTGCAGACCCAGCCACCGCAACTGCCCATACTTATGGGACAGAGAGGCCAGAAATTCTTCAGGAAATCATAAAAGGAACTGATAGAATCATTTCAAGGAATAGGAATGTCAGGGTAGATTTTTCATGTGTGACCTGCTAAATCCACTCCCTAATTATGTTCCCAAGAGAGCCCTATGACATTCCCTTCTCCATGACTCAGAAATACATGAGTGAGGGGAGTACAAGACTCCCTGAAATGTGTTGTCAAGGCCATTCTCTGTGACTTAGAGATGCTGTTAGGGGACAAAGAGATTCTTCATTTCAATGTGGAGACCAGACTCCTTAAGTGATAAAGATTAAGTAGGGGCATCCCCCCACCCCCAACACACACACACAGAAGCAATCTGGGCACATTAGCACAGTAAGCCACGTGGCCAGCTCATAGTCCCAATGAGGGGTAATGGTGCTTGCTGGAAATATCAACACTCGCTATCAAGGGGCAATAGGGTCACTACCCCTACGCAATGCAGGCAGGAGGGAGTACAGGCGGAACTCAGGGGACCTTGGAGGCCTCCTAGCTTTGCTGTGTCTACCGGTTAGTTAAGGAAAGACCAGATTAGCCAAATATTTACGGGACTACCAAGGGTTTAGAACCCTAGAGCCCTCAGGAATGAAGATTAGGATCACACCACTGGGCAAAGGACCTCAGACAACAAAGGTAATGGAGGAAGGTGAGAAGAACATGGAAAGGGAAGCAGAGGGGGAAAAGTCATAAGTCCTCTGATCAGAACTGGCCCTACAACATTTACCTATTTTTCTTATTTGCTGGCTTCTGCATTAAACATATTCAACTTATAAATTTTCATTACTATTCCCCTTTATTCCCATCCCTTTCTCCTATTATTTCATATAAAGTGTGTTGGTGGGGGCTAACTCCACAGCCGAGCCCACAGTTACAGAACATTCACATTATGGAAGACCCCAAGGAGGCAGGAGCACCCCCCAGGAGTCTGAGCTTGGAGCTGGGTGCGATGACTCAGAGATGTCCTCTTTGGGAAAGAAGATGTGCAAGTTTTTGGCTATATGTGGGACAGCTGTGTATCTCCCTGAAGATGTTCAATCTGCGGCATACAGCTGGAGGACTGTACCCAATAAGGTCTCCTTCCTTTCACTGAAATCTTGTTTGGATTCAACAGACACAAAGAAGAGCTGTTCAGCAGCCTCTTCCTGTAAACTCCTGTGTATTAATAGAACCCATCCTCTTGTTGGCCTTCGGAAAGCTACAATTACTATCACTTTTCACACTAGTGCCTGCCCTTCTGATTGCTCTCCATTGGTTTCAGCAGACACACTCAAAGTTTCCTCAAAACCACTTCTATTTTTCTTATGATGCATCATCCTGTGACCCTGGGTTGTACTTCTCCAAGACAACCAGCGTCAACCATGGCTTCTTATTTGCCAAACGAAACAGAGTCTCTTCAGTCTCCTCTTACTTGGCCACTCTTTGAATTCTGATAAACTGAGAGCAACTTTCTTCTCAACACCTTCACAAAGCCATCGGTTTCCTCCTGCCCGGATTACTACTCCTTCTCATTGGTTGCTGACTCCTCCTTTTCTCCTCTTAAATGCTGGTGTTCTCTCTTTTTTTTTTTAAGATTTTATTTATTTGAGCGAGAGAGAAAGAGTGGTCACAAGCAGGGAGAGCAGCAGGCAGAGGGGGAGAGAGAAGCAGGCTCCCTGCCAAGCAAGGAGCCTGATGCAGAACTCAAACTCAGGACCCTGGTATCAGGACTTGAGCCAAAGGCAGAGGCTTAACTGACTAAGCCACCCAGGCATCCCAAATGCTGGTGTTCTTTCTCCAAAGTTCTACCCTTTCAGTAAGAATGTCTGACAGAGAACAGGCCCTCAGGGGGCAGAGGCAACCCCATTTCAGGCTGGGTGACCCTCAATGGGGCCACCCATAGCCCCTAGAGCCCTACCTGCCCGGCACTCATGCAGCAAATCTTCCTGGAGCCTGGTTCCCCCTGGGAAGTTAGTGATAGCAGCTCTTGGCCTCGCCGGAGACTGGAGTAGAAGGGAAAGGAAATCAACATCTCCCTGAGCAAGAATAAGATGAACAGGAAGGAAATTCTATTTTGACATCTCCAGGAGGGCATCAAAGGGAATGAAAGAAAAACAAATGTCACCTTGTTGCCATGGAGTCCCTCACGTCCTCTTAATTACCGAGAGGAACACCTGAGCTCCGACAGCCAAGCCAGGCACTACTGCTTTTCCCATCTCCAAGGAGAGATGGCAGGAGAGGCTCTAATACCGTCCACAGAGTTTGTGAGTATCCTCATTGTTTGATCAACCCCATCAGATGAATCTGATATGGGTTCATCTGCGGACCCAGATGAACACCCGGACCGGATGTTCTGCGGACATCCCTATTCCTGTGAACCTGGCAGTCCTCACTCTTTGGAGGTGCGTGGCTCCCCTTCAGCACTTTATGCAAGAATCTTGACTCACTCACTGGCTTGGGCAGCTGGTCGCTCACATGAACACTGACATAATGTCACTCACTAGGCAGGGTCCCTATAAAATGTATTCTCCTCACCTGAACGTGCTCATGAAGCATTCGTTAAGCACCTGGGCAGCGTACTGCCCTGTAGTGAGTACCAAGAGGGACAGACACCAAAGGTGGAGGCATAGTTCCTTTCCTAAAATGGCTTTTGCTCTACTTAGTGGCACTGGGGGGGCAGGGGTCCTTTTTGGAGAGGGGAGAACATTACCCAGCCCCAAGATCCTTGGAGATGAAAGCCCAGTCATGAATCTTCTGGCACATAAGACAGAGTGGCAGCTCTGACACGGTCTGTGCCACTGCCTCACTCTCTACAGCACTTCAGCACAGGGGAGAAGGTGTTACAGAAGGAGAGAGAGTGTAAAAATAGCAATACAAAGATTACAATGCCTGTCTCTTTACTGGTTCAGTTCAGAAGGAAATCAGAAACTACACACCAGTGCCCAAGGCCCCATGGCCTTTGCAAGCCTTTTAATTCCCTAACATTTATTTTCTTTCTCTCTGTGAACATCTTAAGGGATACTGTCCCCCAAACCCTAAAGCTAGGGAAAGCCTGTGACCTGGAAAGAAAGGGGGTCGCTCATGAGGCCAGGTGAGGGTCACTGGGCTGGCCCACAGCAAGGCCACCCGAGCTTTCTTGAGAGGGCACAACACACCAGCCATTGTCACTGAACACCATTAAAGCAGCATATTAGCTACTGTCTCTATCTTCTCACTTCTGATTATGCTACAACCCTTGTTCATACTCCCTAAAAAATGACTGAGTCAACAATGGAAAAAACTAACCATGGCCAAAGTCCAGAGCAACTTTCAAAATGAAACGCTCTTCATTTCAGTCCCTTCTTCCCTGGCCTCTCTTTAATTTCTGATACATTGAGCATTCTTTTCTTCTTGAAACCTTCACAAAGCCATGTTTTCTCCTACATTGGTTACTACTCCTTCCCATTTGTTGCTGACTCCTTTTCTGCCTGCCTCTTAAATGCCGCATTCCCTCAAGCTCTAACCAAGACCTCCCTTTATTCTCACTCTACATATTTGCTAGGAAATCCCTTTGCTCCCGTGGACTCGACGATTACATATATGCAATGACTTTCAAGAGTGTGTCCCATTCCCAGTTCCTCTCCTGAGCTCCAGTGCCATCTGCCTCACTGTAGCAGAGAGGAGTCTACCTCGATGTTCCATTTTAAACTTAATGTGTCAAAAGGCGGACTCTCTATTCTTCCCTAAAACTTGCTCCTTGTCCTCCTATATTCCCCGCTCCTGGTGAATGGAAGGGTCAATCATCACCTCATCTCTAAACCTGCAAATTCCCTAGACTCTTCCTTCTTGGTCACTGTCTTATCACACTGGCAGGGAGACTTCATAGACTATACTTCCAACTTGCTCATCACTTCCTTTTTCTCCACCCCCTGCTTCATTTGAGTCTTCCCCATCCTGCTCTTGGTTCACCAACAGTCAATCCATGTAAAACTGTATCTGGCTCTTTAACATTTGTTGAATGAAGAGATAGACCATATTCTAATAGATTTTTCTCTTTACAGTCTTACTCCACTCTGTTTCATACTCTGCCCTGCAGGCAGAATGATATCCTAAACCCCAAATGTCATCCTTTCTTCTCTGCTTGAACACTATGGTTTTCACCTATGGGGTGAAAGTAAAGTTAAATACTTCCATGGGACCCCATCATGTAAAAGGTAGAGTAAATCATCCTTAGCATGACCAGAAGCTATCCAAAATAAACCCCCCTCCCTGTCTTTCTGGAAGAATCTCTCAGTAGATCTTAGACTCTGCATCCAGCTCCACTTCCAGCTTATAGTCCCAATTGCACCAGAGTAACCCATACCAAGCAAGACCCTTGGGAATACTGCAGCCCCAACCCTTCCCTTTCAGCCATGTCCATTCAATTTTAAGAATCATCTGAGGGGCACCTGGCTGGCTCAGTGGGTTAAGCCACTGCCTTCAGCTCAGGTCATGATCTCAGGGTCCTGGGATCGAGTCCCGCATCTGGCTATCTGCTCAGCAGGGAGCCTGCTTCCCTCTCTCTCTCTGCCTGCCTCTCTGTCTACTTGTGATTTCTCTCTGTCAAATAAATAAATAAAATCTTAAAAAAAAAAGAATCATCCGAAGCATCAGTCTCACTACAAAACCTTTGTGACCCATCCCTCTTTCCAGACATAGCAGGAGGGTGAGGAGTAACCCCATACTCTTTTGTACTCTCTGCCCAATGAATCTACCTAGACATCTATCTCAGAATTATAAAACTGTAGATGCAGTAAGAAAACAGTGTTCTTCGTGTATGACTTCTCTAGAATAAGCTTTTGGAGTACAAAATCTGTATCTCATTCATCTTTGCATCCCTCCAGCCAAGTCCAGGGCATGGCACCTGATGAATGCTTACTGAAGGGAGCAATGAATAGGACATTACACAGCTCAAACAATAAATGCTCAAGTAATAAGGGAATTCGGAGAAAAGGCACTTTCATGTTTGCAAAGTGTTGATATGAAAACTTTCCTGTTTTAACTCAGAATAAAAATGGAGTCAGAATATAGTTTGTCCAAGAAAAGGTTATCACTAAGGTAACTATATAATGACACTTCAGAGAAGGAAAGGGGTTGCTACTGGTAATTACAATGAGACTAGTGGTACCAAACGGAATTGTAAAATGGGATATACAGCTGCTCTGCAAATCATAAGAACTAAATTAATTTTTAAGGATGGAATTATTAATTACCAAAAAAAATTTGAGATCTTCTGTTTTCCTGGCTGTCTCACACTAATTTTCAGAACTTTCTGGGAACAAATTTCCAAGACACCATTCTTGACTTTCTATTCAGAAGCAAACATGACTGGTTGCCCACCAAACACATCTTCCCAACAATCCTTGCCATTGGAAACACAATTTCGTTCAAGTGTTCCAACTTATCCCTACCTCTCCTCTCACAGTGACCTGGAAGAAATTCCAAATTATAAACTAATCTTGGGACACTCATTCCCTTTGCATGAGGCTGATGACAATGTGGGCATAAGACGCCCATTAGAACCATTAGACATCAGAAGAGGAAGGATCTTGGGGGTGTTTCCACAATGCACAGGTACTATTTCTATAATAATGAAAGGTTTTATAGGCAAATGTCTTCATGACTTTAGGATAGGAAAGAAAAGTGTTTAAATACTCAAAATGTGATAACTATAAAGTTTATAAATTCAACTACATTAAAATAAATTCTGTTCATCAAAAGATTAAAAAATTTAAAAGTCAAACCACAAACCAGAAGATATTACTATTTCCCAAAACATGTATAACTGGGAAAAGATGGTAATAAACAAGTCTTCTGAATTCATGAGAAAAAGACAAAAATCCTACTAGAAAATGGGCAAAAGTTATCATAGGTATTTCACTGAGAATGATTATACTAAAGTTCTATAAACTATTAAAAAACACTCGAGGAGGAGTCAAGATGGCAGAGAAGTAGCAGGCTGAGATGACATCAGGGAGCAGGAGATCAGCTAGATAGCTTATCAAACCATTCCAAACACCTACAAATCCAACAGGAGATCCAAGAGAAGAAGAGCAGCAATTCTAGAAACAGAAAATCGACCACTTTCTGAAAGGTAGGACCAGCAAAGAAGTGAATCCAAAGCGACAGGAAGATAGACCGTGGGGGGAGGGGCCGGCTCCTGGCAAGCGGCAGAGCAACAGAGCACAAAATCAGAACTTTTAAAAGTCTGCTCCACTAAGGACATTGCTCCAGAAGCTAAGATGGGGTGAAGCCCATGCGGGGACAGCGTGGCCTCAGGTCCTGTGGGGTCACAGAAGAATCAGGGGTGTCTGAGTGTCACAGAGCTTGCAGGTATTAGAGGGGGGAAGCCGGCTACAGAGACAGAGCAGAGGAGTGAGCTCTCAACTCGGGGTTACCTTATTGTGATCCGTGGCACAGACTGCTCTGTGAGCAGGGACCCCACAAGATCCGGGGAGACTCCCCTGGAAGAGCTCAGGGATCTGTGGGGTTCGGAGACTACAGGTGGGGCTGTGTGCCAGAGACAGAGATGCTTGGTCACAGGCTGGGTGAGGATGGAGCACGGCCGGAGGCCAGGGAGACGGGAGTGACTGAGCACTTTTCTCTGAGGGCACACTGAGGAGTGGAGCCCGAGCTTTCAGCTCCTCCGGGCTGGAGACTGGGAGGCCACCATCTTCATTCCTGTCCTCCAGAACTCTACGGAAAGCGCTCAAGGAACAAAAGCTCCCGAAAGCAAACCCAAGCGGATTACTCAGCCCGGCCCCTGGTAAGGGCGGTACAATTCTACCTTGGGAATTCTCAAAGACACGTGAGAATCGTGAGAATCGCTACAACAGGCCCCTCCCTGGAAGATCAACAAAAAAATCCAGCCAAGACCAATTTTACTTACCAAGGAGAACAGTGGAATTCCAGAGGAGGAGAAAGCTAAGCATGGAATTCATGGCTTTCTCCCCATGATTCTTTAGTCTTGCAAAGTTAATTAATTTTTTTTTATTTTTTTTCTCCTGTTAAATTTTTTTTTAACTTTTACCCTTTCCTTTTTTTTTTAATTTTTTAATTTTTTTTATGTGACAGAGAGAGAGATCACAAGTAGGCAGAGAGGCAGGCAGAGAGAGAGGGGGAAGCAGGCTCCCTGCTGAGCAGAGAGCCCAATGTGGGGCTCCATCCCAGGACCCTGGGATCATGACCTGAGCCGAAGGCAGTGGCCTAACCCACTGAGCCACCCAGGCACCCCACCCTTTCCTTTTTAAATGTTTTTTAACTAGTTTATCTTAACAATACCTTTCATTAAAAAAAAAACTTTTTTGAACCTTCATTACTATTATCATATTTTACCCTTCATTGTATCTAACTTTATTTTTTGTATACACATAGGGTTTTTTCTTCTAAAAAAATTTGGGGTGCAACTTCTTCTAATAGATCAAGACACTCAAATTCATTAGCAATCAAGGAAATGCAAATTAAAACTATAAGATATAATTAACACATTTTCAAAATTAAGTATCAATACCATACAATCCAGCAATTCCATTACTATTTATCCAAAGAAAATGAAAACACTAATTCAAAAAGATATATGCACTCCTAGGTTTACTGCAACATTATTTACAGTACCCCAAATATGGGGTATAAGTGTCTATCAATAGATGAATGGATAAAGATACGGTACACAGACCACACACAGACTCCTCCCCCCCCGCCACACACACACACAGGAATATTACTCAGCCATGCAAAGGAAGCATCTTGCCCTTTGTGACATGGATGGACATAGAGGGTACCATGGAATGGAATACGTGAGACAGAGAAAAACAAATACTATATGCCTTGACTTATATGTGGAATCTAAAAACAAACAAATGAAATAGAAACAGACTCAAAGATACAGAGAACAGTCTGGTAGTTGCCAGAGAGCTGGGGGAAGGGGGTGGGAGGGTCAATATGCAGAACAGGGGAAAGGGATTAAAAAGTACAAACCTCCAGTTATAAAATAAATAAGACAAGGGGACAGAATGTCCAGTATAGGGAATATAGTCAAAAATATGTAACTTTGTATGGTGAAAGACAGTAGCTAGATTTATCACAGTGATCACTTCCTAATGTACATAAATGTTGAATCACTATGTTATATACCTGAAACTAATATTGCATGTCAACTGCACTTCAATAAAAATGAATGAATACTAAGTGTTGATAAGAATCTTGAGTTATAGGAATCCCCATGAACTGCTAAAAGGAGTATAAATTGGTTTGATCAATTTAAAAAAATAATTTGGCAAAATCTTCTGAATCAAAACATATACTGACCACAATCCAGCAATTCTATTTACAGATACATATACTAGAGCAGTGTTTTAAAAACTTATGATAGTGGCGCACTCAATTTAATAGTTTCTAACCATCCTTTATTAAATAAAATAGTATAGAACAGAAAAATTATCACAGTACATTTTAAGTGGCATGAGGTTAAGTATTGCCTTGTGAAAATTTGTGCTTGCACACACACACACATACACACACACTTGAACACAAATGCATTTCTTACTATGGGCCATGAGCCACAGAACTTGAAACCTACTTTCTTTGCACATGTTCTTCAAGAGATCTGTAGAAACAGCATTATGCATCATAGCAAAACCCTGGGAAAAACTAAAAAACTATTCTTCTGTAAGTAGTATATGCATACACTGGCATGCTATTCAAAAGTGAAAAAGCCAGTTATGGTAACATGTACCATATATTCTCAAAAACATACATTTAAGCAAGGAAAGCAAGTCACAGAATAACACACCAAGTATGAATAAAGATTCATACATATGAAGATTTCTCAACATATGGAGTTTTAGGAATTTAATTATGGTAAAACTACAGTGAAAAAGAAGGAAATGGATTTCTGGGTTCCAGTCCAGCATGTAAAGAGGTTACAAGTCATCACTGTACCCTAACAGCAAGCAAAAAGCTAAGCAAACTGAAAATTAACAACTCCTTAGCTCCATCAGAGAAGTGAGATCACAGGGCAAACTGCTGTCCACAACTTGGAGATAGACAGGTGTATTCAGAGAACCACAACTTACTGGAGCAGAAATCTTTGTGGGAACAGGTACCAGGGCATGAAAATCTGGACTGTAAAGGACAGTACTGGAGGCTCAGTGTGGGAAAGTCTGAGAGTTAAAAGCAGCAAGGGAATAGTTATAAGGGGCCCCCGCACTTCTGTGAGCTTTACTTCTAGGAGCTCTATCACATTCTCAGGATGGAGACTGAAGAAAAATCCCCTCACACTTTTGGCAGGGAGAAGGGAAAAAGTAATCATTTGGAAATACACCAGAGCATTCTGCTCTTCTTAACAAGGCCTTCCCTCCAGACAAGTTTTACTGGACCTTAACCTAACCATCAGCGCCTAACCAACCCAGGAGAAGGAAAATACCTAATTCTAGTCTGCTCAGGCCTTCTACACAAAGGGAAGAGAAATACCCAACTCCAGTCTCCTCTAATCATCCTACACTTCCTAAAGAGGGTGGTGGAGGAAGAAAGAATAGTTGTGAAGTTCACAGCAGAGGGACTAGGCTCATAAAAGAGTGAGACCTAGGGACGCCTGGGTGGCTCAGTAGGTTAAGCCTCTGCCTTTGGCTCAGGTCATGATCTCAGGGTCTTGGGATCGAGCCCCACATCGGCTCTCTGCTCAGCGGGGAGCCTGCTTTCCCTCTCTGCCTGCCTCTCTGCCTACTTGTGATCTCTCTGTCAAATAAATATATAAATAAAAATCTTTAAAAGAGTGAGACCTAATCATAAGACTACAGAACACTCTCCCTCCCCCAATGCCTTACTACTATATTAATTACTAAAGGCCTATTTACTGAAGTTCTTTTTACTCAGTACATCGTGTCCACCTTTCAAAAAAAAAATTACAAGGCATACTAAAAGGTAATCAATCAATCAATACCCCCCACAGCTTAAAGAGACAGAGAAAGGCATCAGAACCAGACCCAGATATGGCAAGGAGGTTGAAATAATCAGATTGGGAATTTAACACAACTATGACTAATATGTTAAGAACTCTAGTGGAAAAAGTACACAGTATGCAAGAACAGATGGATAATGTAAGCAGAGAGATGGAAATGCTAAGAAAGAATCAAAAAGAAAAGCCAGAGATCAAAAACACTAACAGAAATGAAGAATGCCTCTGATGGGCATATTAGCAGACTGGACACAGCTGAGGAAATAATCTCTGAGCTTGGGGATATGTCAATAGAAACTTCTAAACCAGAAAAGCAACAAGAAAGACTGAAACGAAGAAAACTTGGAAGATAGCACCCAACAACTATGAGACAACTACAAAAGGTATAACATACATGCAATGGGAAACCAGAAAAAGAAAGAAAGGAACAGAAGCAATATTTGAAGCAATGGTGATTAAGAAATATCCTCCTAAATTAAAGTCAAACACCAAACCAAAGATCCAGAATAACCAAACAGAATAAATGCTCCCAAAACTACATGTAGGCATAACATAGTGAAACTGCAGAAAATCAAAACTAAAGAAAAATATACTGAAAGAAGCCAGAGGGGGTTGAGAAACCTAGCTTATAGAGGAATGAGGTAAGAGTGACACTCAGCTTCTCCTCGGAAACCAAGCAAGTATGAAGAGAGTATAATATTCAAAGTGTTGAGAGAGAAACAAATATCAACCTAGAATTCTGCATCACGCAAAATGATCCTTCAAAAATGAATGAAAAATAAAGACTTCCTCAGATAAACAAAATGGGATATGCTGGGGCGCCTGGGTGGCTCAGTGGGTTATGATATTAAAAACATAGAAGATATCATTTTGTCTAATTATATCAGTAATCACTTTAAATGTCAGTGGTCTAATTACACCAATTAAAATACAAAGATTATCAGGATGAATCAAAAAACAAGACCCAACTATATATTTATTGCCTAAGAAACACACTCTAAATATAAAGACACATTAAGATTAAAAGTAAAGGTACAGAGAAATATATACCATGCTTACATTAATCAAAAGAAAGCTGGAGGAGCTATGTTAATTTTCAAACACATCAGACCTGCAAGCGAAGAAAATTATCAGGGATAAAGAAGGGCATTATATAATGATAATGATCTAAGAGTCATTTCTTTAAGAAGATATAATAACCCTTAATGTGTATATACACCTAATAAAAGAGGGTCAAAATACATGACACAAAAACTGATAGAACTGCAAAGAAAAACAGATGAATCCATGTTTACAGTTGGAGATTCTGACACCCCTCTCTCAGCAATGGACAGATCCAGCAGGCAGAAAATCAGTAAGGACACAGGTGAACTTAACATTACCATCTGTCAACTGGACAGAACAGATATCTATAGATTACTTCATCCAATGACAACAAAATACAAATTCTTCCCAAGCTCACATGGAACACTCATCAAGATAGATCACATTCTGGGCCATAAAACATAAACAAATTTAAAGTAACAGAAATCATACAATGTCTGCTCTTAGACCACAGTGAAACTAAAATAGAAAACAATACTGGATAGCTGGGGAAAATCTCAAAATATTGAATATCAAATACACCTCTAATAACACATGGAAGAAATCAAGAAAGTTAAAATATACTTTGAACAAAAGAGAAAATATAACTTATCAAAATTCATGGCATGCCGCAAATACAGTGCTTAGAGGTAAATTTATAACATTAAAGGTATATATTAGAAGAGAAGAAAGATCTACAATTAATAATCTAAGTGTCCATCTTAGGAAACTAGAAAAAGTAGAGCAAATTAAATATAAAGTAAGCAGAGGAAATAATAAAAATTAGAGCAAACATCAGTGAAATTAAAAATAGGAAATTAATACAAAAATGTCAACAAAACCAAAAGCTGCTTCTTTGAAAAGATTAATAAAATCAGTAAGTCTCCACAAGTTTAAGTGAAACCATATGATAATTGACTCTCTCTGCTTGACTTATTTCACTTACTTGTGGAGCATAAGGGATAACACAGAGGACACTGGGAGAAGGAGAGGAGAAGTCAGTTGGGGGAAATCAGATGGGGAGACAAACCATGAGAGACTGTGAACACTGAGAAACAAACTGAGGGTTGGGTGAGCCTGGTGGTGGGTATTGTGGAGGGCACGTATTGCATGGAGCACTGGGTGTGGTGCATAAACAATGAACCTTGGAACACTGAAAAAATAAAAATTTTAAAAAATCAGTAAGTCTTAGCTAGGTTAAGAAAGAAAAGAAATTCTCATATTATTAATATAAGAATGAAAATAAGGACATCACTACAGAACCCATGAAGATCAAAAGGATAATAAAGGAATAATATGAACAACTCTGCACCCACAAATTCGATAACTTAGATAAAAAGAACCAATTCCTTGAAAGATAAAATCTGCCAATTCACACAGGAATAGATAATATGAATAGGCTTATACCTATAAAAAAATTGATGCAATGATTAATAACCTTCCAAAACGGAAAACATTTAAGGAAGATATTATACCAATACTCTATAATCTCTTCCAGAATATTGAAATAGAGGAAATACTTCCTAACTCATTCTATGAGGTCAGCATTATCCTAACACCAAAATCAGACAAAAACATTACAAGAAAACTATAGACCAATATCTGTAATGAACACAGATGCACAAATCCTCAATGATATATTAGCAAATTAGGGGATCAAGAGGTACAAAATTTCAGTTACTAAATATGTCACAGGTAAAGTATAGCATAGGGAATAGAGTCAATAATATTGTAATAAAAAGAATTAACAAATGAAATCCAGGAATATATAAAAACAATTATACGCCATGACAAGTAAGATTTATCCCAACTATACAAGGCTAGTTCAATATCTGAAAATCAATTAATATAATCCATCACATCTAAAGACCAAAAAAGAAAAAAAACACATAATCATATCAACATATGCAAAAAAAACTAAAAACAAAAAACAAAAAATACTTTGACAAAATCCAACACCCATTCATGATAAAAACTCTCAGCAAACTGAGAATAGAGGGGAATTTCCTCAACTTCATAAAAAGCATCTGCAAAAAACCTACAGCTACCATCATACTTAATGGTAAGAAACCAGAAGCTTTCCCACTAAGATCAGGAAAAAGGCAAGTCTTCTCTGATCACTCCTTTTCAATATCATACTGGAAGTCCTAGCTAATACAATAAGAGAAGAAAATGAAACAAAAGGTATACACTTTGGGAAGGAGGAAATTTTTATTTGCAGATGACGTAATTGTCGATGTTGCAAATTCCAGAGTGAACAAAGACAACAACAGGACTTCCTGGAACTAATAAGCAGTAGCAGCAAGGTTGCAGGATACAAGGTTAACAGACCAAAGTCAGTCACCTTCCTATATATCATCAGTGAACATGTGGAATTTGAAATTAAAAACAGGTGCGCCTCAGTGGCTTCTTTGGTTAAGCATCTGCCTTCAGCTCAGGTCATGATCCCAGGGTCCTGGGATCAAGCCCCACGGTGGGTTCTCTGCTCAGCAGGGAGTCTGCTTCTCCCTCTCCCTCTGGCCCTACCCAACCCCCCCCCCACCACTCATGCTCTTGCTCGGGCTCTGTCTCTCAAATGAATAAATAAAAAGTCTTTAAAAAAAAAAAACTTTTGAAATCAAAAACAATACTATATGCATTAGCACCAAAAAATAAATATTTAGGTATAATCTAACAAATATGTACAAGCTAAACATAAAGAAAACTATAAAACTCTGTTGAAACAAAGAAGAGCTAATTAAATGGAGAGGTATCCCATGATAAGATTCAATATTGTTAAGATACCAGTTCTACCCTAATTAATCCAAAACTTCAGTGTAATCCAAATCAAAATCCTAGCAAGTTATTTTGTGGATATGAATAAACTGATTCTAAAGTTTACATGGAGAGGTAAAAGACCCAGAATAATGAACACAATATAAAAGGAGAAAAGCGAAGTCAGAAGACTGACACTATCTGACTTAAAGACTTAGTATAAAGCTACAGTAACAAGACAGTGTGACACTGTGGAAAAATAAACAAAAAGATCAACAGAACAGAACAGAGTGCCCAGAAATAGACCCCGGAAATAGCGTCAATCTCTGATGACAAAGGAGGAAATACAATACAATGTGAGCAAAGATAGTCTCAATAAATGGTGCTGGAACAACTGGATATCCACACGCCAAAAAATAAAAAAAATAAAAAATCTAGACACAGATTTTTACCCTTCCAAAAGTTAACTGAAAATGGAGTATAGATCTAAGTGTAAAGTGCAACACTATAAAACTCCTGGAAGACAACATAGGAGAAAATCTAGCTGACCCTGGATGTGGCAATGCCTGTTCAGATGTAACACCAAGGGCATAATCCATGATGGAAGGAACTGATAAGCTGCACTTGCTTATCAATTTCTTAATTTTTGTTTTGTGAAAGACACTGTCAATAGAATGTGAAGACAAGCCACAGACTAGGAGAAAATATATGCAAAAGATACATTTGATAAAGGCCTATTATCTAAAATACACAAAGAACCATTGAAAATAATAATAAAATGAAAAACCTAACTTAAAAATGGGCAAAAGACCTGAACAAATAGCATGAAAAGATATGTCGACGGCAAATAAGCACATGAAAAAATGCTCCACATCGACTGTCACTAGAGAATTGCAAATTACAACAAGGAGATACTACTCTCTTACCTATTACAGGAGCCAAAATCCAAAACAGTGACAACACCAAATGCGGACCAGAATGTGGAGCAACAGGAAATCGCTCATTACTGGTGGGAATGCAAAATGATACAGCCACTTTGGAAAATAATAGGGCAGTTTTTTTACAAAAATAAACATACTCTTACCATCCAATCCAGCAATTGCACTCCTTAGTATCTAGTCAGAGGAGTTTAAACTCATATCCACATAAAAACCTGCACACAGATGTTTGTAGCATCTTTATTCATGATTGTAAAACCTAGAAGCAACTAAGATGTCTTTCAGTGGGCAAACTGTGGTGCATTCTAGACAATGGATCATTCAGCACTAAAAGTAAATGAGCTATGAAGCCATGAAAAGACGTGGAGGAACCTTGAATGCATAATAGTACTAAGTAAAAGAGGTCAACCTGGAAAAGCTACATACTGTGTGATTCCAATTATATGACATGCTGGAAGAGGCAAAACTATGAAGATGGTAAACAGATCAACAGTTCCAGGGATGAGAGGGGAAGGAGGGATGAGCAGAGAGAGCACTGAGGAATTTCAGGGCTATGAAACTCTCTGTGGCATTGTAGTGGTGGATACATGTCGTTCCACATCTGTCAAAACCCACCCACTGTACAATAAACACCAAGAGTAAACCCTAATGTAAATGATGGACTTCAGGTGATAATGATGGGTTGACCTAGGTTCATCAGTTATGACAAATGCACTGCCCTCGTGGGGATATTGCTAGTGGCGGCAGCTATGCCTACACTCTCCTCTTCATTCCTCTGTAAACCTAGAACTGCTCTAAAAATAAAGGTTTTGGTTTTTATTTAAGATAAAAAAATGGGAATGACAAAACCAAAACTCAGGAGCAGGTGATAGGTGATGGGTTGTCACTATAAACAAAAGGCTTCTAGGATTCTGGTTAATTCTTTTTTTTTTTTTTTAAGATTTTATTTATTTATTTGACAGAGAGACAGAGAGAAGAACACAAGTGGGAGTGGCAGAGGGAGAAGCAGGCTTCCCACTGAGCAGGGAGCCCATTGAGGGGCTTGATCCCAGGACTCTGGGATCATGACCTGAGCCAAAGGCAGACGCTTAACCACTGAGCCATCCAGGCGCCCCAAGATTCTTAAGTAGAGTGACAGATCCCCAAATGGATCACTAATGATTTTTCTGAGTCACCTGCTGATGACCTTAGAAGATAACAGTTTTTCCCTACAGTTTGAACCCCATTTTGAGTGGTGCTTGTTGTTATTCATAGTTAAAATCACTCAAACTAATGGTCTCTTAATTTGGAAGCAGTACAACTGGGATCTGATTTAGCATGTCATCGTTTCCTCCTATTCTATTTGTCTAAACATATCATTAAAAACTTGTCCCCCCCAACTATAAAAAAGATTTGTTTGGGGTAAAAAGAGGCTCTAATTAAAACAACTCAGTATTTTTCCAATCCCAAAAGGTATCTTCCTTGAAAACCTTCTGATTAAGCCTGTGTGATACACCAAGGACAATCATGACTTTTTAAAAAAAAAAATCTATAAATCACTGAACAGATAAGGAGTCTGGCTTGTACTCTTGCCCTCCGTAGGGAGCTGCTTAATCTGGTCGGAAGATCACACATTTCCCATGGGAGCTACAGGCTGGAGGTCAGACCACAGGGCTGAATTCAGCTACCACAGGAGTTCTTAAAAGGAGAGCAAACAAGGAAGCGAGGAGATTTTGTTCAGAAAGGGGCACAGTCTCTGCAATTTTGGCCAGAGAAATGAAGAGTTGTGGTTTCTCCAGACAAGTCCTATCCTGGAGACTGTCCTGCTTAGGAGATGACTTCCATCCCACCCACAGCAGATAAAGGAAATGCACAGACCAGAAAGGGGGTGGGACAACAGAGGGACACACACAGACACACACCATTTATTCCCTCCTCGGGACTCTGTAAGCCCAGCCCTTCACCCTCCTGTTTCCATTTAACACTCAAGCCAACCCTGCAAAAGCAAGTCTGCTCATCTCACAGGACAGAGACGCAGAGAAGCTGGTAAGCAGCCACGGGCCGCCCACCAGGGGTTGGTGGAGCTGAGAGTCAAACCCATGTCCATCCCACTCCAAAGCGCATATTCTTCTCTTTAGCATCATATGCAAGAACCACCACCAATACCAGAAAACAACTCAGTCCTGGAGCATCAACTCTTCGCAGGCCCTCAAAGGCTGCCCCCCCATGTCTCCTGCTGTCTCCGGTCAAGTGGGCACCACAAAGGTGCAGACCCCCACCCCCCTCGCTGCCCCCTCAAGCTCAGGAGGATTCCATTATGAAAAGGGCTTCCTACCAACCTCACGTCCCAGACCACAGAGCTTGGCCCTCACAGCCATCAGCCCCCTCCCAAGCATCACCTCGGCCACAAGAGGAACAAGGTGGGGGAGGGGGGGTTTGCTCAAGGCAACCACACCCTGTCTGCCCCGGTCCAGCCTCAGGCTGAAGCTACCTCCTGCTGCTTGTTCTACCGACAGTAACTACCAGCATTACCTAAGGTCCAACAAGAGACAGCCCTCAAGAGGGAGGCACTGCTGTAGATGGCGTGCATGTACATGAGGTGAACCATCAGCTCAGCCAGCCACCAATAGCAGAGGAGGCGACCCAGCCCCACGGCAAAGGCGGAAAGGTTGGACTTCAGCGAGCAGTACTCTTGCTGCTGCATCTAAAGTAGAAACAAAAGAAGTCATTAGATTGTGCCTTCATTTTTCCAGTTTTCCGAAGAGTCCCCTAGACAGTATTCCCAGCGTCCTTCTCACAAACATGAGTGCTCTATCTACCCAAACAGGGCTGGATTAGTTATGCATTGTTCTTGGGTGAAAAAGTCACCCCCGAGCATGGGTGGGATCAACGAGCTAGCCTAGTGCCAGGAACCAGGAGGGGTTCTGCAGCCCTTCACCCCAGCAACAGCTCTGCAAACACCAGCATGGAGGACAGTACCTGACATACTCTCCCTCAGGACCTTGGAGTCTCTTTGGGCTCAGGTGTCACCCTGTCTTCATCCATCACCCACCCACATTGGAAAAATGGCGAAAGTAGGGCCAAGTCAGGAGGGGGTCACAGGAGAATGAGACAGAGCCTGAGAACAAGGGAAAAATCCGATGTGGGTGTGTCGTCTTACCCGCAATTGTTTTTGAAACAAGGCAGAATGAACACAAACAGAGACAGTATGTGGGACAAGTCTCCTGCTCAGCACACAGTGCAGCGTGACAGTTTAGGGATGTGGACTTTGCGGTAAGAATGGGGATCAGACTCTAGCACAAACCACACAGCTGTGTGATCCTGAGCAGGTTACTTCATCTCTCTGAGGCTTGATTCCCTCATATGTAAAGTGAAAATAAATATGGTAGCTTCTATGAAGTACTAAGCACAGCACCTGGCCTATAAAAAGCATTGGCTAATTGGTAGGTAGTATCCGGTAGCTTATATGCCTCCTACTGGGTCTTCTTCACATTCTTCCCTCATGGCATCCCAGACTACCAGCTACAGGGCAGAATTAGGACACAACTCAGAACCAAACACCAAAGGTGAGAGAAGGATGTTTGGGTTATTCATGGCCATAGACAGACTACTGAGAGTTCACTCAACACATATGGACAACATAAAACAAGTCTGATCAGAGGACCTGGGTTCTGGGTCTTGCCTCACTGCCTGCTGTTTAGGGACGCACAATAGTTTAAAACACACAGATGCTGAAATGCATAAGCGCCTTATAAAATGTGTGTGAATTCAGTTTCAGCCGTACACCACTAGACCAACGCGCAAACACAAGAGAGAGCACATGAGTGTTCTGGAACCTTCTCTGACAAGATTTTAGTAGACAGAAGCCTGCCTTGTAATGCAGAGGTGAAACCAATGCATAAATGATGAAGTTGAATCCGCAAATATTTGCTGGCAGAAAAAATGGACGTGATTTAGCTTTTGACAATCTGGGCTCCAGCAGACGCTCCCCGAACAGGAAAGACCCATTCCTAAGGCCTCTGGGGGCTTCCACACGCCTTGAACATCAAAGGTGCAGGGGTCCCCGCTGCAGCCAGGGTGATAGGCGCTGCCCTCAGAGAGGGAGGGAAATCTTCATGCCAGGAGATTTATTTTTATTCCATTTTGACCACACATTCTACCACTTTCTCAACCCATCCTCTCAGCACAAGATGCCAGCTTCAGAAATTCTGGCTGCCTCCGTGACATCACAATGACCTGCACAATGGCTTGCTCCCTTTTCCATCTGCGTGGGTAGCTACACCAAGGAAAGCTCCTTGGCTTAATATTTTTGTAATGTAAATTGATCAAGAGGAATTTCTTTTGTTTGCTTTCCACAGCTGGCCTTCAGAAGGTATTTTGCCCAGCCTTACCAAGCTGCCTTGTTAGAAGCAATGGTAACCGTTAGGAGGGATCTCCCAGGTCATCTGGGAAGGGTTTTCCTGGAAGGGGACTGGGCACATCAGGGCTTTGCAGACCCACAAAAATCACAGCCAACTGCAATCACAGCTGAACTACACGACCCAATGCACATCCCCTTCCAGGCATAACCTGAGGGTGGTTTTCCTTCGAATGCGCACCACAAGTGTGCACGCTCTGCAGGACCGCACAACGTCTGCAGCTGTGGATCTGCAGGCCAATGGATGGGTAAAGCCTCCAGGCAGAGATGCCTACCTGCCCAACCATCACGTCTGTTACTGAATTGAGAAGAAAAGGAAAGAACCCAAATGTCCAGCAGGAGGAGGCTGGTCAAATGCATGAGTCCACCTCAATATTATGTAGCCATGAAAACTACTTTTTTTAGTGTGCATAAATAATGGAAGCCTGGAAAGATACACACCAAAATGGCAACAATGATTGTATTTTTTTGGTAAGATTTTTAGATTGCTTTTGACAATTGGTTATTATTGTAATAAGGGGAAAGTAATGGAATGTCAAGATACTGTGAAGACTCGGGTTCTCTTTATGGATGAGGCAAGGTCCTCTACTTCTTCACTCTTCTAAAAAGTATCTAGCTTCAGGATCTCGCCTGGGCAGCCCAGTGTCCTCTAGGGGTAAGTATTCTGCTTGCTCTCTTACAATGGACCCATCTTTATTTCTCTTCAACTTCCCACCTCACTGGTTGATTTTCTTACCTATATACTGAGGTCCTCTTTGTTCATTCTCTTCCAGCTCTCTAAAGCAAATTCATTTTGACCTCATTGCCATCAACATATGAGGAAACAATTATGAACACAGTGTCCATTGGTCTGTGGGGACCGGAAGAGTTCTCACCAAGGCCTTCAGCTCAGCTAAGACATGAAGAGGCACGTAAACCATTCCAGACCACAGGTGGCCCTTTCCTGGTGCCACACTCCTGGAGGGAAGCAAGTTCCCAGCTGAACGGGATAATGGCCTCAGAGCAGTATGGACAGAACACAATCTTCACACAACAGAACATCTCCAGTTTCTAAATAAGCAAATCTGCACAAGGCACGTGAGCCCAAGCGCAAGCCCACCCCAAGCTCAGGTCCCCTGAAGACCAGACCTGTACCTGAGGCCTCAGAGCATCACTGAGTGTGCATCCCCAGCCCCAAGAGCAGAGAAGCAGCTGGAAGGAAGGGGAGCCCCACCAGGCAATCAGGAAAACATGTCTACGCAATCACCTCTTAGCTCCAGGCAACTGCCATTCAAGTTCAGTTCAGAGGCCTGCCTTAGCCTCCCCAAACAATGTGCAGTGTAAAATGACACAAATGTCTGTAATTAAGGAAAAACACGAGGTGCATTTTGTGGCTGATTGGCTTCCCAATAATGGCTTATTTACTCTCCCCAGGGCAAAACTTCCCTACCCGGTTTAATAAGGTATAATTATGTGTCACCACTGGACCAGAAGGCCTGGACTTTTCTCTGCAATGCCCCCTTTTCGATGCTGGATGCCTCCTCATTCAGAGGAACAGAACTGTCTTCCTTAAGCATACAAGTGAATACAGGAGAAGGAAGACAATCCAGTTTTTTATTCTATTACCTTGTACTTTAAAAAATGGGTTATTCATCTTTCTTTAGAGTCATATGATTCAGTCCATTTATACCTTCAATCTAGCTGACTCCCTTTTATTTTAAAAAAAAATTCAGCATTTGTCCCTTGTCGACCCAGCAGAAAGAAAAGATATGCCATACACAGCTCACCTAATGAGCAGGGATGCTCTCTTGTCTGCATGCAAGCATTTCATTTGCAAGATCTCAAACTCAGGGAGTGCCAACCTTCAGACCACTGGAAACTGCCATCAGTGGGAATTTTTAGTTAAGCCTCCACTAAAAAATACACATTAACTCATCTGCAAAGTGCATTTTAAAACACATTATATTTCAAAACCTCATTTCATGCAAATTGCATAAAAAGGAATGTCGAAGTCTTTCAAAGACAGTCTGATGACTAAAGATGACAGTTCTCAAAGATGAAAGGTTCTTTTCTTTCACACACTAATAATACAGATGCTTAAGAGCACCAGCCAAAGTCTTCCCTGGAGCCGCGATTCAACTGTGCCAACTCTGCTCCCACCTCTGCACTTGGGTCAAGGGCACCACAGCCAGGAGTCTTATCCTTTGTGATGGAGGAACAGCTCTCCAATCCATGGTCACAGACCCTACCCTACTCCCAACAAAGCCTTCTGCAGTGAGCCCTCCTCTCCCCATCCCCAGGCATCCAGACTACAGCCGGTGGGATCCCGTAGCCAAAAGCAGCTGCCACAGGACTGGGACCTGCCCCAGCCAGCTTGAGCCTTCAGACCCAGACATCCACCAGGTGACACCACATCCTCTAACTCCTGTAGGGCTGGCTGCCTTCCACCCTGATCTGCATTCAATTAGCCTGTCTTTGTCCCTGTGTCACCATCTGTGACGTGGCGGTAACAAGAGTGCCTCTCTTGTCCAGCGGCTATAAGGATGAAGGAGTTCGCACATACCAAGTCTGGCTCGGAGCAGGGGCCCAGTGGCTATTATGAATTACAATCTGTATTATTCCAGGTGGTCTCCAGAGCCAGAGCCTGCCCCAAACCCTGAGCGGCATATCTGGGGCTCGGCCTGCCTGCCCACCTCTTACCGACCCTAGACACTCAAGGGCTGGGCCTACCCTGGCACCTGCAGCGACCACCTGCTTCTCTCTCCTGAAGAGACAGAATTGACACACTGGCCCCTTCTAAGGCCAAGAATGGCCACTGCCCAGGATCCCGTGCTGCCGTGCCCACTGATGTGACGGGACGCTCTGGGTCTTGGTTCTGGCCTACACCTATGTTAGTTCACAACCTCGAGAGCTTCCTGGGGTAAAATCAGAAACTGGCCCCTCTACGGGGAGGGCAAGGAGAAAACGAAGATGCAGAGCGCTCCGGATTGGTAGGTGGCAGGTGTAATGAGTAGAGGAGCTTACACAGGAGGCTGGTCTCAAGTAGCTGCAAGATCTCCACCCCCGCCTACCCAATCTTAAAAGTTTATATAGAGGCCTTAACTGGGTTCGATCACATATTCAGTCCAGAGGTTCTCAGTGACACCTTACTCTCTCAAGTCTGTGTCCTTGAAATAGCTCCTAGTGGGGAACAGCAGGTGGAATGCACACTCTAAGGACGGGAAGGCATGAGGAGCCTCTGATTGCCTGGGTTCAGCCTGTGGGTAAACCAGCAGTCAGAGCCTCATGACCTCCAACAGCTTCCCCAGAATTGCCAGCGGCTTCTGGCAAACAACAGTAGCAGTAATCATTAACACCTCACAGCATTTACATGTGAAGCTACATTACCTTTAGGAAATCACTTAATCCCCGTAACAATCCTGTGATTGGAGGTACTATTATTCTTCCCATTTCACTGATAAGGTAACAAGAGTCATAAATAAGGTAAGTAGGGGCGCCTTGCTGGCTCAGTGGGTTAAAGCCTCTGCCTTCGGCTCAGGTCATCATCTCAGGGTCCTGGGATGGAGCCCCACATGGGCTCTCTGCTCAGCAGGAAGCCTGCTTCCTCCTCTCTCTCTGCCTGCCTCTCTGCCTACTTGTGATGTGTCTGTCAAATAAATAAATAAAATTTAAAAAAATAATAATAAGGTAAGTAATTCACCAAACGCTCTCAAGCCAGAACAAAACAGGAATTCAAACCCTGACAACAGGGTTGGGCTCCAGGGCCTTTGCCCTTAGCCACCAGGCAAGATAACTGTGAGCACTGGCTTGTCCACTGGGGGTGGGAGCATAGCCCTCAGTGAGGAGAAGCCCCCTGGTCTACCACACTCTGCCTCACCATCCTCCCCGACACCAGCCCCCACTGCACAATTCAGCCTGCTCAGAGGAAGAAGTGGGGGCCCCAGGCTCTAGGCTAAGCGAATAAACAAGCCTTGTATATAAGTGCCTCTGCTGATTAAACCTGCCCCCAGCCAGCCTGTCCTCTAGCCTCAGTCCTAGCTGAGTTCCACAGACCACGGGACCAGAGTTTCTGAGTTCCACAGACCACGGGAGAAAAATAAATGGGGCAGGGTGCCTGGGTGGCTCAGTGGGTTAAAACCTCTGCCTTCAGCTCAGGTCATGATCCCAGGGTCCTGGGATGGAGCCCCATATCGGGCTCTCTGCTCACCGAGGAGCCTGCTTCCTCCTCTCTCTGCCTGCCTCTCTGCCTACTTGTGATCTCTGTCTGTCAAATAAATAAATATTAAAACAAAAAAAACAAAAACAAAAAACGGGGCACGTGTTCCTCAAACTCCAAATGCTGTCTAAGATGGCCTTCAAGCTAAGGCACTGTGACATTTTAACAGGCAAATTCATACCTGTTCATGATCAACGTGCAAATTTCACATGCCTTACTTCACAGAGGACACCTCTTCTCTGCTTCCCTCATCTTGTGGATGCTATTTACATACTAAAAAACTTGAGTGAAAGACACATTTTCCCCACAGTGTGCCTAATACTGTTATCAACCAGTTTGGCCTTCTGGTTGGTTTCCATGGTGGGGCTCTGCTGCCCCCTGGTGGCAGAGTCTCATTCTGGGGCTCTCCCTTGATCTGACAACCTAAGAACTGTGAATGTCAGTATTTTCACTTCATGTTACATTCATTCATTCACTCACACACTCGTTCAGAGCAAATGTGCTTACAAGTTCTTCCAGTTGGCTTCCCCTCCTAGCAGCCTCTTCCTTCGTGGCCTCCAAGAAGTAATTCTTTCACTACCAGCTTATCTTCTTAGCTAATCGCTCCCCTTCAAGACCCATTTTTCTCACAGGGGGTCAGTGCCCCATTAGGACTGTCTATACCTGCAGAACCCTAACGGCTGTCTTTATTTGCCCTGCAGTGTACTAAACATTTTGCCTTTTCTAGACTGACTTTCCGATGAATCCTACCAGACCACAGAGAAAGGTTCCAATTTGCCTTGTGAGTTCTCTGCTTTTCGCAAGTGCTCCCATTTTGAAAGGAGTGAAAAAGAGAGGGGTAAGATACAGCTGCAACCAGCGTCTCCACACCTGAGTCCCTACAGGAAGAACCTGGTCACCCCCAGCCTCCACCCCCGACTCTGCCGGGGAACTCAGAACTGTGGTTCTCAACCTTGAGCTGGCAGCAGAATCACCTGGAAGGCCTATTAAAATCAATTGCTGGGCCCCACCCCAGAGTGTCTGAACCAGATCTGAGGTGGGGGCCCAAGAATTTGTGTTTCTAACAAGTTCCCAGATGATCCTGCTGCTGCTGCTCCTAAGGCCACACTGTGAGAACATCAGCTGCCATGGCTAACCACCTGTCTTTCACACAATAATTTTAAACATAATTTTCAAACATAAACTGCAAGTTACTTCAGGACAGAAGAATGATCATATGTAACCCAAACCGAGGTATGAGAAACCATATGCTAAACACATATCTTCCTAGAATATCGATTTCACTTCAAGATTTATGGAGGATAAAAGAGTTAAATAATTTAATTGGCAATTCTTAAACTGCACATTATTGTTATAATGTGTATATGAAATATACAAGTGTATAATGTATAGATAAATACACAATATAAAAATGTATAATGAAATACACTTTTGAGTATAATGAAAACCTGTGTGGGATTTTTAAGACAGAGCATGGGATTTCTAAGAACCCTGTTACTTTTCCAGGGGGCATCTTCCACATTGCGCTTTGGAAATACGTATCAGTACTGTTGGCCCTGCACTTGGAACTCATCCCAGGCGTGTGTATGTATGTGTGTGTGCGTTTGTGCATGTGTGTACATGTGTGCACTGTGCACAGGCATGTGCTATGTTCTATGTGCACAAAGGCTGTGCTGTGTGCGCACATACGTGTGTGCACCTGCATTGTTATTCCCACCTCCATCGAGACTGTTTTGTTTTTCTGGTGGGAGGTAGAACTGTCCCTCAAGAAACATAGCTTTTAGGTATGATCGATTACTAAACCTTAATTGACTTCCTAAACATGTTCCATTAGGCTGGCTGCAGCATGAGAAGGAAAATTCTAAGTAGGAGGGAGAAGGAGGTGGGAATGACGAAGGCAGCTTGACAGGAGGTTCAGACAAGGCTGCAGGAAAGCTGGGTCCTGGGCAGAAACAGGCACTGTGAGCCCAAAACACACCACTAGTGTCCAACTCTAACTCCACTCTGCTGTCTTACCTAGTCACCCTGAGCAGTTCCCAGGCAACGACAGAGTTATTTCATTAGCAGTTTGTGACAATAAAAGACAACATGGTATTTGCCAACCAACAGCTTAGACAGTTTCCCTTTCTACTTTTCCAAGTAATACCATCAGAATCCAATTTTTTCTTTCCCTGGGACCTCCCAGCAGTGGATATCCACTCTTAAGTTCCGTGCTGTGCCCAGTTACTAATCCTGGTTGCCAGAGACCACTGAAGAGTCGGGGGTGGGGGGGAGGGTTCCTTGACCCAACAGGCCCAAGAGACAGGTCGACCTTCATTTCAAATACATACTCCCCCTAAGTATTTCATTTACTATGTAAGCAGTCACAACAATCACGTGTTTTCAATCTGTGGGACCCCCCCAGAATGCAGAGCCTCAGGTGTCTCCTGGAAGGCAGCTATGCTCACCACTATACCACCAACACTCTCAGGTGTCTCCTGGATGGCCATGACAAATAAGGACAGAGGTTTGATCTATAGAATATCAGCCCAGTCCCCAGGGGGCCCTACCTTGGCGATGAACTCCGGGAAGCTGAGGATGGGCCCGTTGTGGAAGACAGGGTAGTAGAAGACATAGGCCACCAGCCAGGGAAAGGAGTAGAAGCTGCTCCCACAGGGCACCTCCTGCCAACAGAGCTCCAGGCTGAAGCTGGTGTAATACAGACAGCGCACGGTCAGCGTGAACTGCAGCAAGTAGTACTCGTTTTCTGTTTGGTACCAGCCTCTCTGCAAAGTCCCAAAAGAGAACAGCCCTTGAGCGTCAAAGAAGGACAGCATCTAGGCCCCTGGGAAGAAGATCAGTTCCACAGGTAGACCAGCTGTCCCGTAAAGAGGCAGCAGGTAAATTTCCCTGGTGATTGGAGCAAGGAGTTAATGAGCACTGGGTGGCGGAGTGTCTCTACTACCATCCATCCATGTAGCATTAGGCCTGATGCACTACAATGAAAGTTCTCCCAGAGACACAGCTCTCGGATTCATCTTGACATGCAGGTGAATACAGCCAGTGGGGACTTTGACAGTTCTTCCAGCAATTCAGAAGGCAGACAGAAGCTTACGAATGTCATACGGGATTCCTGCCTTCAACGTATTTTTCCTTTTGTTCTTCTATTATTCATTTGGCTCCACATGTAGGTGAGGACTATTTGCCAAAGAAGATTTAGAAACACGGTCAAGAAAAACAGTCCCTTGGAACTAGAGGGTATCATGCTTAGCAAAATAAGTCAATCGGAGGGGCGCCTGGGTGGCTCAGTGGGTTAAGCCTCTGCCTTCGGCTCAGGTCATGATCTCAGAGTCCTGGGATCGAGCCCCGCATCGGGCTCTCTGCTCAGCAGGGAGCCTGCTTCCTCCTCTTTCTCTGCCTGCCTCTCTGCCTGCTTGTGATCTCTCTGTCAAATAAATAAATAAAATCTTTAAAAAAAAAAAAAAAAAAAAATAAGTCAATCGGATAAAGACAACTATCATATGATCTCCCTAATATGAGGAAGTGGATATGCAACATGGGGGCTTTGGGAGTAGGAAAAGAACAAATGAAACAAGATGGGATCGGGAGGGAGACAAACCATAAGAGACTCTTAATCTCACAAAACAAACTGAGGGTTGCCAGGGGCAGGGGGGTAGGGAGACGGTGGTAGGGTTATAGACATTGGGGAGGGTATGTGCTATGGTGAGTGCTGTGAAGTGTGTAAACCTGGCGATTCGAAGACCTGTACCCTGGGGCTAATAATACATTATATGTATTTTAAAATTTTTTTAAATTATCAAAAAAAAAGAAGAAAAAGAAAAGAAAAACAGTTCCTGCCCACCACGTATCTAAATTCTCGTACAGGAGATAGACATGGAAGTACACAATGCAACATGAAAAAAGAAATAACAAGCATGTACTAAAGATGTATGTGGTAAAATCTAAACAGTATAACCAGGAATAAAATTATGGTTCATTTTATAATCATCATGCTTCTATATTTTCCATAATACTTATGTATTGCTTTTTTAATGAGAAGAACAATTTATGGGAATACAAGATAGAAAACTGGGACAAAGGGAGGAACGGTGAATGTGATACATGGGGACACTTTTAGGGCTTTCCACAGAAAAACTAAGCACTGAAGAGTTTCTATTCCATGCCCGGGACTGTAGCAGCCACCAAGAAAGACTGAGAGAACGATGTGTGCAAAAGCATGAAAACCCAAAGCAACAAGTTTCTGGTCATTTGTTCCCCTCGGGCAGTATTTCTCAAATCTCTAGTCTGCACAATAAATGGACTATTCATTCACCACCAACACCCACAACTGATACTAACTATCCCCAAACAAACCATTGAAGCTTTTACCCTACTTTCTCTCTTAAGCCCAGATTTTAACATATGTGCTTAAAGTGTTAGCCCCAATCTGTTGGTGAGAGTGAAGAAAAACTAAGATAATATAACAGAAAAAACTGAATTTTCAAAAGCCTACCACTTTTACAAAATCACTTAACAGATATCATCTTATTAGAGCTTCAGAACAACTCTGTGAGGAACACAGAGCACCTATTACTTCCATTTTCGAAATGATGTAATTGAGACTCAGGTCTCACAAGTAGAAAGACAGTCACTCGAAGAGCAGAGGAACCAGGTCCTCCACTGGCTCAGCTTTCCCATCATGTTCTTTCCCATGACCTTGCCAAGTGCTGTCACTTGAATCAATGCATGAGCGAATGTACAAGTGAACTAAAATAAAGACACTGCAGAATTTCAGTTCCATGATGACTAAAGAAAGAATATCAAAACTTCCTAAGATTTTTCTGGGCCAGGAAAACACCTGCCTTATCTGTCTCAGGGGCCATCATGGGCATTGGATGAGATAAGGAATGTGAAATTTTCCTATAAATTGTAGAGCACTCTACAGATGATTTTTTGTTAAATGCAGAGAAGACTATTGTTTTCTTTTCCCACTGCTCCTTACCCTCTGTTCCTGCAACATCTGGCACCACCCATGCCTATTAAACTGGGAAAAGTACAAGGATCACCCTGGGCAGCCTTAGATGGCTAGGACATAGATCCAAAAGCCAAGACTGCAGAATGCAACACACCAGGACTCACATGTACCAACCCCACATGGCCACTAGGGGGACCCCCACCATGCTTCGTCAATTGACTCTTGGCTAAAAACAAGGCATCTCCCTAATGAAAGCTCTGCCAAAGACAGCATCTCATTCCAAGGGTAAAACGGCGACACTTACCTTAACTTCCTCCACATCTTGCAGCCTCAGTGTGGAGAGCAGGAGGAGAGAACAGAGCCATGTGAGGACCAGCGACCGGAACTGGGCTACACAGAAGGAGATGAGGGTGTGGACAAAAATAATGGCCGTGCCATGGGCCCCCAGCACACACCAGGAGGCCCATATTCCATAAGCCCCCAGGATCCAAGGTCTGTGCTGCAGACAGGGAGGGATCCAGGGAGAGAGAAGGAAGGAGAGGGCCAGGGAGGAAAAGACAAAAGAATGAGCTATATGGGTATTGCTATTAAAGGTTTTACATATAAGAGCATAATACTTAGTGATCCATTAACGAAACTATTCTCACCGTCCCGGGGATTTAGTGCAACACAGACAAACAGGATTCAGAGGGACCTTCCACATAAACCCCAGAACTCCACCAGATCCACCCAGAAAGAAGGAACCACTTTCGGGCCTTCAGCCAAAGCCACCCAGACCACTGGATTCCCCCAACAAGATACTTGACTGACTTTTCAGCAGACCTATGGAAGCAAAGAAACCGGTAGAAAAACTACTAATCTGGAACACTAGCCCCTACATACACTATCCTGCAGAAGTGAAGGTAAAAGAAAATGCTGGTGCACGTTTTCTCGGGAGTCTCACTGAGATATCTGGGCCATTCAAATTCACAAACGGCTTTCTAAACTCTAAACCAGAGATTTAAATGAAAATATTTTGGTACATTTTTACTAGCATATCATTCACAATCAAACTGATGTCACAGAAAAAGTGTATCTTACCTGCTTTATACAATATTGAGGCCTTTGCATAATCAATCTGATGGACAAGTTCATTCCCATTTTAGCAGAATCAGAATATTTTTCTCCCCAATTATCAAGTTTTGTAATTATTGACATTGAATAAATAATTAAACATGTCTTTGCTCTTATGATATATTCTTGGTCATATCTGGATGGTAAATCTTTACTTAAAAGCCACAATAATGTTTTAATATTGTTTATAGATACATATTAACCACATATTATAGTGGTTTAATTATTCAAGCTTTGAAGTCTAACTGCCTAAAATAAATCCTGGTGTCCCCATTAACTAGCTGTGTGGCCCCCAGGCAAGTTACTTAATCCCCCTGTGCCTCAGTTTTTTCATATGTCAAATTAGGATAACAGTATCTATTTCATGAGCTTGCTGTGAGGATCGTTAATGCACGTAAAATCCTTATAACAGTATCTGCATACATAGGAAGGACATTACAAATTCTAGTTATTATTCCTATGGGGAAATACGAGGAGTCTTTTCGGTGTGCACTTAAAAATATTTCCAGGGGGTGCCTGGGTGGCTCAGTGGGTTGGGGCCTCTGCCTTCGGCTCAGGTCACGATCCCAGGGTCCTGGGATCGAGCCCCATATCGGGCTCTCTGCTCAGCAGGGAGCCTGCTTCCCTTCCTCTCTCTCTCTGCCTGCCTCTCTGCCTGCTTGTGATCTCTGTCAAATAAATAAAATCTTTAAATATATATATATATATATATACATATACATATACATATATATATATATATATATGTTTCCAGGAATACACCGAGTTAAAGAGTGGGGAATGCTTGAATTGAGGTCTTCTTGTGAAAACAAGAATTCTTTAAGGCAAAGACAGATGTGGACCAGGAGCTGTAAATCCCATCTTTAGATGCTAACTCTTCCAAAATATTTTCTAAATACAATTCTTTCCCAAACCTACACTCCAGCCCAAGAGAGAACATTTTAGATGAGCGACTAGGTCAGCCACTTTTAAGTTCCAAGAAAATCAGAGAGATCTGCAGTTCTGTTTTACTATTTTTCCAACCTACTGCCCACAGAAAACAGTCACATAAATTTGCTTCAAATTTTCCCCAAAACACTCATCTCTGGGCAGAGTCCAATTATAAGAAACAAGGTTGCCAAAGACCATTTTACTGATTTTAACAAATGGGGAGGAAAAAAATAATGGGGGGGGGTTTCCAACAGGATCTAGAGGATTGACCACCAGAGATCCTTTTCCATGGGCTACACACATACACACAGCCACATTTTTATTGAGCATGATTTGATCCATGTGGAAGAAGCCTATGTGTTCAGCTTTCATTTGGAGACTTAACCACAGACTAAGGGGCTTCAATATGGAAAAAGCGGAACAAGATTCTCTGATGAATTTAACTGTGCTCACCAAAGCTACCTTAGAGGCACACAACTCTGTCCCAATTCTCATCCCTCATGGCCTTCCTCCTGCTCAAAAGGACAGGCAGACAACACTTGGTACTGTTCCAAGATGGCGTACACAAGGCTCTCATGTTACCTGCACACTCTCCACTATCCCTCGTATCACCTACTCCTTCTCCCAGGCAGGGAGAGGCAGCTCTACCACACACATCCACGGCAGACAGGTGATATAAAGGAAAAGATGTAAAATAGGCAAAAACGATCACCAATTTTTTTTTAAAGTTATATAAATAAGAACCCCACTAAACTCCTGACAGAATGATCATCCATGCCTTGTTCTCTGACTGGCATCAGAGAAGGACAGTCCCCGCTATCAGCACAGCCCTTAGGACACACCTCCTCCAACCACTAACCCTCCACATGCATCTGAAACTGGCAGAATCAGCTGGAAATAGAAGAGGAACATTGCCCACCAGCAAGCAGCCCCATGGATGGCCTACTTCTCTGAGGAGGAAGAGGAGGGGGAGGGCTCAAAGGCCATTTTCATGTGCAAAGGCCTAAAACAGCCCTGTTCCACCTATTTCTATTCCAAAAGTGCTTGTCGTGATCTCAGGGTCATGAAATTGAGCCCCCACATTGGGCTTTGGGCTCAGTGCAGAGTCTGTTTCTGCTTCTCTCTCTCTCTTCTCTCTGCCCCTCTCACTCTCTCCCCCGCCCCAAACTCCTGCACTCTAAAATAAATAAATCTTTAAAAATAATAAAGTAAAGGGTATCAAAGTGTAAGCCACCCAAAGCTTGAGAATAAGACAGGCTGGGTGAACTCTGCCAAGGCCCAGGACTGTCCTGACCCCCTTCACTTGCCTCACTCCAGGCTCTTCTGTTTCTATTTTTTTTTTTTTTTAAAGATTTTATTTATTTATCCGTCAGAGAGAGAGAGGGAGAGAGAGCAAGCACAGGCAGACAGAATGGAAGGCAGAGGCAGAGGGAGAAGCAGGCTCCCCGATGAGCAAGGAGCCCGATGCGGGACTCGATCCCAGGACGCCGGGATCATGACCTGAGCCGAAGGCAGCTGCTTAACCAACTGAGCCACCCAGGCATCCCGGCTCTTCTGTTTCTAAAAGAAGATGAAAAGGCAGGTGAGAGAAGAGAAGAAACTTTTAAAAGTTTAACAAACAGTAAGAAAGAAACTATATTTTTGTGGTTATTCAGATTCAGCTGAAGAGTGAATACAGCAGCCTTCCTAATGGGACGCAGTGCTTCCTGCCCCAGACTGAAGGATGGCCACCTGCCCGCTGCTCCCCATGTCAACACCGAACGGACCCTCTGCTTGACAGTCCCCCTCCGCAGGCTAACATCCTGTCTTGTTCAAATTACAATAACGTAGGCCCAGAGTCTAACATGGCCCCGAGCATACAGCGAGTGTCCCATAAATACTGGGTAAGTGAACAAATGTTGAGTGGGTAGATATAGGGGGATGGATACGCTTCCCCAAGTCTTTGGGCTTAACCTGGTAGTTATGACTAACGGGTGACAAGAAGTTAGCACCAACACTTGGGGCTTTTTAGTCGACGAACATGAAAAGCTGCTGTTTTCAAAGGTGTGTACTTGTACCACTCACCCCCTCATGAACGAAGGCTGCTTTGCCAGTGCAGATGGAGTCATTTCACATCTCGCTGCCTACTGCCTGCTTTCCACTCACAGGGGTCTCTTACAACTTGACTTGTGTTGTGAAAGCTCAGAGAGTTTAGCATGGTCAAGGCACGGGCCTCAAGCCATGAAGGTGGACATCTGTGGTAGAACCCACTGCTTCTCACCCAATGGATGGGTTCAAGGAGACTAACGGATTGAGCTGGTGTGTTTCCAAGGCTGAACTCAGCACCCCTGCAGGAAACTTCACCCTTCTGTTCTTCAGATCTTCTTCATTGGGAGTAAGGACCTAGCCCCAGGAAGAGCCGGCTGGAAATGCCCGCAACCCCGCCATCCTTCTCTCCCATCAGCTTGCTCTGAGCTGCGGGCACTGAGTGACGGGAGGGTGTGGCTCCCTTGTTAGCTCACCTCCAGAGGGAAGGGTGAAAGGGTAAAGCCTTGGTGAGGACTCCTGTTGGCAACGTTACCAGACTTTGCAGTCTATGAACTATTTTTGTACGGCTGCCCAGAAACCACTCAGTGGGGGCATTGTTTGAGAAATAAATAAAAAGAGTCAATCAATAATCCTTGTACATGGCATAATTTATTATATACTATATAATCAATTGCAGCTGCTATTAAATATATATATATTTATATGTATATATCTCCCCAAAGAGAAAAACCAAAACCATCCCAGAGTCAAAACAACCACATTCTAGCCTGCCTTTCCTGGGGGCAAAGGCCAGTAGGCCTTCACAAAGCAGATTTCAGTCCTTCTTAGATACGCACTGAGGGAGCAAAAGAGTTTGGTTAGCACATGAGATTCCTATTAGGTGTGTGGTTTCAATAAGATGCTGGCAGGAACACTGCTCACCACAGCCTTCCAGAGGTTAGTTTACTCATTTCAGCCAGTGCCACGGGACCACACTTTGCAGTCCTGTGGCTGATGAGCTCAGCTGGTCAGGGCCCCATGCTAATGATGTGGGTTCTGCCAGTCAGAGGTACACTGAAGACTCAGCTCTGGGGTTAGCAACAGAGTCACCCACAGCCCCCACACCAGGCCAGCCTCCTCAAAAGGTGCACACAGGGGTATTTTTAGTTCCGAGGGCAGAGAACACAATGTCTCAGGTGGTGGCAAGGCCACAGGGGTGTTCAAGAAGGGAGGCAATGGTCTGATCCACCCAGCACATAATCCAATCATAACAAGCCTGCAGCCAAAGCTCTGGGCCTTACTCAGCCTCCCCTCCCAAGGCACCGGCCTCTGACGCAGTCTCGCCAAAACCCAGAGAGAGAGCCCTACCCAGAGAAAAGGCATTTCACCTTGGCCAAGAAGCTCAGTGGAAAGTTTTATTACTTATCATGGTGGGAAGAAAAGCGAGAAGAGCAATGCAATCACACTTTTGGATATAACCTGCCTCTCTCTGGGAGGAGGTGCGACCCCCAAAGGAAGAGAGATTAGATAGTAGATGGAGATGGGAAGCCTCATTCAGGGCTTAAGGACTGGAACAGCAAAACTAGCTCAGATGCTAACATGCTTTCCCTACAAGGGCTGTCTGTCCACACCTCCTGACCCCTCCAGGAATGGGGAAATAAAAGACAGCTGCAGCCCAAATCGTCCACTTTGATTAAGTCCCATAAACACCCACCATCTGGGACACTTAGTCCAGGTGGTGAAAGCACAAAGCTAATGGGGTCAAAGTTGTGGCTCATACTTACCTATCAGGGCCAAGCAGACTCAGAGAAAGCCCTGTGCCCCAGCCACAGGCAGAACCCCTCCCACCAGCTGTCACACAAATCAAGCCTGCAGCTGAGATGAGGGCAAGGGAGAGACACACACCGATGACTCAGTGCTCCCCCCTGACGTTGCATAGGATGTGCTCTACGGCTACAGAGTCCACCTGCCCACCCAGGCCTGGCACGGAGATGCAGGAAGCTAAAGAAGCAAACACCGGCATTCCTTCAGACCGCAGCTCAAAGGCACATCCTGGGAAGCCTTCCCTGACATCCCCAGGCAGATGTGGCCGCCGCCTCCTCCCAGGCACCCAGCCCGCCACAGCAGCAGGTCCAGAATCAAGATCAGTATTTGGCTTCCTCTGTGTGCTCACCCAACTTTCTCAGGGGAAGGGTCTGTGTCTCAGTCCTCCCCCCCCCCATCCCCACAACCCAACACAAGTTTGAGAGAGGGTCAGAGAAAGACAGGCAGGGGAGGTGTGTAGGTATGGCTGGACAGACAGCCTCTACCCTCAGGGTTTCAGAATCTCAAGACAGTGGCCTCCTTTCTTGAGCACGGTAGCGGTGACTGCTCCCAGAAGCAAACACACAGACCACAGTCATGGCACACAGCAAATGTCAGCAGCCCACAGCAGCCCTTGGTTTTCATCCCATACAAGCATAACCCTGAAAAACATCAGACCCTCACTACTACCCTGAGAAGCAGGCAGTACCTTCCCTATGGCACAAATGAGGAATGGGCTCAACGATACTAACTAACTGGCTTATAAGACCCCGTAGCTTGAAGGTGGCAAAGTGGGATTCACTTAAGTGCTCTTAAGTATTCAGAATACTGCCTAAGATAAAAAGAGCCTAACTCAAAGTTACAAGCAAATTAAGTGGAGAAACATCTAGATCCTAAACCAGGTATATTTCTGATGCTGGTACATGCGAAACAGCAGCTGAAAATGGAGGGAGTTTGGAAAGGAGGCGCATCCGGTGGAGAGCCTCTGGAAAGTCAATCCACATCTAGCATTCTCCACCGGGCCAGGTCACCTGCAGGGAGGGCTGCTTCTTGGAGGCAAGAAAACCTCACTCTTTATGCATAAAGCACAGGCATGCATATACTACATAAACAGTGTATCTGTGGTATTAAAATTTCACAGTAAGAAGTCACAATTGGGAAAAAGGTGGGGGTGGGGGCCCCTGAGTGGCTCAGCCAGTTAAGCATCAGCCTTTGGCTCAGGTCATGATCCTGGAGTCTCAGGATGTAACCCCACATCAGGCTCTCTGCTCAGCCGGGTGTCTGATTCTCCCTGTGGCCCTCCCCCTTCTTGTACACACACACACACACACACACACACACACTCTCTCTCTCTCTGAAATAAATAAAAATCTTTTAAAAATAATAATAAATAAAATTAAAAAATAAAAAGGCTCAGAGGGGAAGGGGAACAATAAAGGAAAAAAAAAGCTAGAGAGACATTAATCTACAGGAAGCAAACACGAACTAGCAAGAACAGGTGAGAGGCAAAGGAGACCAAATGGATGTGGCCATTGTCAGGCTCAATACAGGTGCCAGAGTCATAAGGGGGACAGGAGATGAAAAAGTTGGGTATGCCCAGGGCACCCTCAGTTTTCCTTCTGCCCCGCTTCATTCTTCCACATGTGCAGTTACAAATATACCAAAAATCAAAACAGAAAAAGGAACATTTATAAAGTCTGTAAGGTATAGAGAAGAGGAAAACAGCCCCCACACACGGGCCACCAGCTGCAGAAGGACAAGGCTCTACCAGGGTTTTGGAGGGCACTGGCCAGAGGTCACTTGGGCCTCAATTAAAATAAACCATCAAAGGGGAAAAAAAGGGGTGGACCTGCATCTCCTGCAATGCTATCCGATGAGGGAGCAGAAGGCAAGCTGAGGGCAGCCCACAACACCCCCTGCCCCATGGGATATACGAGACATTCCTCCGGCACTCCTGGCTGCCCTAAAGAGCAAATAGTTAACTTAGATCACAATCATGCAAGACATGGGTCTCCCTCAGTTTACAAATGTCCTAGTGATTTACATGGAAGAAGCTTATCAACAGCCTAACTTCCAGAGACACAGAGCTCAGTTTCCTGAAGTCCTAACATCACCCTCTCCTCCATAAAATTGAGGGAGGCTGAGACAGAAGGAAATGTAAATAAAACTGAATTTCTTTTAAACCTGCAGCCCATTGAGAAGGACGTGTGATAGGAGGAATGTAACATTCCTCCAGGAAGCTCCCAACTATCTCACTCTTAATGCCTTACTAGAGGGGTAAACAATCTTTACTTGTCAATGGCAAGGCCTCCAGGAGCCCGTGGCTCTTAACATATGAAAGTTCTTTCTCAAAACCTCCCTTTTTCCTCACCTCTCCCAACTCCGTAGTATATAATCAGCCACCCCTCAAAACCCTAGGGCAACAGCTCTTTCTGCCCACAGTTCCTGTCCCTATGCTTTAATAAGCACAGATTTTACACCACAGATGTCTCGAGAATTCTTTCTTGGTCGTCGGCTCCAGACTATTCCTCCCCACTGAACCTCACCTCTATTCCAAAACCCCATCATATCTACTTCCCATCCCAACCGGACATGACTACTATCCAGAATTTTAATAGTTATCTCATCTTTATAAGCATACATGTGAATGTATCATTTAGTTTTGCACAATTCTGAGCTTTACATGGGATCATATCTGATGGAATCCTCTGCAACTTGCCTTATCAGCTCAATGTGCTGATCCAAAAATTCGTCTGTGTTGACCATTACAGCTATGATTCAGTCCTTTCCTTGGAATAAATTCACCACAATTCTCCTTTTCCCCATAATGGACAGTTGGATTGCTTCTGGTTCTTCATTATTATAAACATCACTTCAATGAATGTCCTGACTCATCCCCTGATTGGCAAAAAAGAGTTTCTCCAGGGGATATGTCAGAATTAGTACTGTAGCTATGGGCTACGCACCTCTTTGTATTGCAAAGAAAAATACATATTCACAAGCTCTCTGTAGGAGTTCAGGTAGCCATTACTTGACACAACCAGGAGTTTTGTCTTTGCGCAACTGGAGAGTATGAAATGATATGGTTTTAAGATGCATTTGCTTGATTACTAATAAAGTTGAACATGTGTTCCAAGTTTATTGGTCATTTGTGACTCCTCTTCTGCAAATTTCTTTCCACATCTTGAGCCATTATTTACTGGGTGATTCGTCTTACCTTGGGAAATTTATGTATTCTAAATACTAATCTGTCAGCTTATAAATTACCTATTAGTGACTTGCTTTTTCACTTTCTTCATTGTCTCTTTGGATACATCCAATGATGTACACACTGCTGATTACACAAGATTATACACTGATAAGTTTAACTACATTAGAATAAGAACTTACCAATTCATTCCTTCACAATTTCTACTTTTTGTGTCTTAAGAAATCTTTCTCAACCCTATCATTAACAGATATTCCACATCACGCTTTCTAAAAATGATATACCTTTTCACTGTAAGTCCTTAATCTCCACTGAAAAGGAAACGTGTGCATTTCTTTTGAACAGAGCTAAACAATTGTGTCACCACCGTTTATTAAACACTTCATCTTTTCCACACAGATCCGAAATGCTAATTCTGTCACAAAACGAGTGTCCATCTATGCACAGGTATTTTCTAAACTCTATTCTGTTCCATTGGTCCATTTTTCTACCCTGCTGCCAATACCACAATGTCCTCATTATCACATCTTTATCAGTCATAATATCTGGTAGGGTACATCCTCTGGCTTTGGTATCAATTTTATACTATCTTCTTAAAAGGTATGTTCCCTCTTTTTCTCTTTTCTGAAAAAGTCTGGGAAAGATTTAGGTCATTTGTGTCTTGGATTTTTGGCAGAATTGGTATATTATTAGTGTTTTCTTTACAGATAGATTTTTGACTAGTGATTCAATTTCTTTTCACAGTCATAGCACAATTTGGTCATTCTATTTCTTCATGAGTCAGTTTCAGTAAGTTGTATTTTCTAGCAACGTGTCTGCTTTGCCAAAGTTTTCAAAACTTTTGGTGTAAAGTTGTACAAAATATCCTCTTACTATATTTTTTCATCAGCTTTTCCATACCTAATACTGCTTATTTGTGCACTTTCTTTTTCCTTGACCAATCTTGCCAGTGATTATTTTATTAATTTCTGCTCTTATTTTTGTTGTTTCTTTCCTTTCCTTCTATTCTTTCTAACTTAATTTGTATGCTTAGTTCAGTATTTTTCAGCCTTTCTTTTTTTAATATGAGTATGTAAGATTATGGTTTATAATTAAGTATCATTCTAGCCACACCCTGTAAGTTTTGACATGTAATATTTTTCATTCATTTCTAATTTCTAGTATGATCTCTTTTTTGACCTACAAATTATTTAAAAATATGTTCTCTTTAATTTCTAAATGAAATAGAGTTTTCAGGTCATCCTGTGTTACTGGTTTCCAAACCTAATTGCACTGGGATTAAAGAGGGTAACCTATATAAAACACATACTTCAAAATCTATTTGAAAATACTTTTGAGATTTGTTGAAATTTATGGTCCATATATGATTAATTTTTTAAGATTTTATTTATTTGAGACAGAGAGAGAAAAAACAGGAGCAGGGAGAGAGTGGCAGAGGGAGAGGAAGAGTAAGAAGCAGGCTCCCCGCTGAGCAGGGAGCCTAACGCGTGGCTCAATGCCGGGACCCCGGAATCATCCTGAGCTGAAGGCAGATGCTTAACCAACTGAGCCACCCATGTGACCCTTATGTGGTTAATTTTTATTAATACTCTGCATTCTTTAATACAGAATATGAAATTCTCTAGTTGTTAGGTTTAACAATTTACATATACTTCTTATATCAAGCTTATTAATTATATTTTCCTTGTTTTTTCTATATATCAATTAGTCATGAAATTATGTTAAAATCTCTCCCTATAGGAGCACCTGGCTAACTCAGTTGGTTGGGCATCTTTCTTTGGCTCAGGACAGGATCCTGGAGGCCTGGGATTGAACCCCACATCAGGCTCCCTGTTTAGCGGGGAGTCTGCTTCTCCCTTTGCCCTTCACTGTGCTCATGCTCTCTCACCCCACTTGTGCTCTCTGGCACTCACTCTCACTCTGTCAAATAAATAAATAAAATCTTAGGACAGCTGGGTGGCTCAGCGGTTAAATAAATAAAATCTTTTTTTTTAAATCCCTATAATCATATATTTATCTATCTTTATGGTACTGACCAATTTTGCATTATATTAAAACAAACAAAAGTAGAATTATAACACCCTCCTAATTAACTCTTCATCATTAAACAATAAATGTCTTTGTCACTAATAATGCTTTTTGCCAGCTATTGAAAAAACTGTACCAGTATTTGGGTGGGCAGGGAAGACAGAGAGTCTTAGATTTGGTTGGAACATCTTTCCCATCCTTTTACTATTAAACTTTCCATGTCCCCCATTTTAAGTAGATCTTGCTAAGAAGCACATCTCAGGACTATGTTTTTATTTCTTTTTTTATTTTCCTTTATTTCTGTTTTTCTTTTATCCAGTTTGACAATCTTTTTCTGGGGGATATGGGTGGGGATAGGTCCATTTCCACTGATTATGATTTATCTCCCATTTCTTTTGTACTTTCTATTTGTCCTATCTTTTCCATGTTTGACACTTACTTTTTTTTTTTTTTTTTAAGATTTTAGTTATTTGAGAGAGTACACAAGCAGAGAGGAGGGGCAGAGGAAGAAAGAGAAAGAGGCTCCCCACTGAGCAAGGAGCCCAATGCAGGACAGGATCCCAGGACCCCAGGATCATGACCTGAGCCAAAAGCAGACACTTATCCTACTGAGCCACCCAGGTGCCCAAACCCTTACTTTTTAATGAGATTTCTAACAGATGAAACCCACCACTTTTTAAGGTGGTAAAAAAAGAATAGTACTGTCTCTACCCCTACTTTACAGAAAATGATGAATTAAAATTCAGTGGTGAGAAGCTTTTCTAAAGTTATAAAGCTAATCAGTGAGAAAGCCCAGGACCTAATACACCAGCTAATATTCTTCTGCTTACGTTGCAACTGACCCTTACCACAGCAGTAGTAGTAAGACTGGACACTTTTCACAGGCCTCCTGGACATTTCACCTTCCCCTCACAAAATAAAAGTGACAGGTATTATGCTATTCATTTTACAGATGGGAAAACTGAGACCTAGGGGCAGAGTAAGTCATTTACCTATGGGCAAAGAAACCTTGGTTAAACACAAAAATGTTAAGTTTCTAGAAAACTTGAACTCAAAAAAATACCAAACAAATTTGTGGCTTGAGTACCTATACTATATAATCCTTACTAGCTTAGGGACATCCCAAACATGTATTATTTATTATTGGGTCTGCTTAGAAAGTCCTAGGAAATTTCTAATGTATGAAGATATGACCACATGTAATGATTTTAGTTTTTGCCATTTTAGAAGATGGAAATCAGTTGAATACAAAAAGTAATCAATATCATATTTAAAACAAAGAAAGTTAATGTGCTGCTGGGATTTCCTATCTTCCAGGATGAGAAGTGAGCCTTAAAAGTACCAATTTTCAGGACACCACTAAAAAACGGCCCAAGTCAGGTCCACCTCTCAAGCCACACGCACACCTTGTTTTCCCGGTCTCACATTCTGGTCTCTCTCGCCCAGAGGCTCCTGTGTCTTGTTTCTTCATCTCCATGAGCCTCCAAATATCAAACATTTTTTGTGGGCTGACTTCAAGTCACTTTCTGGTTATCTTTACTACACAGATTCCCCAGCAGAGACTCATTTTTTTTCAAATTAGGAATCTACAGAGTCGAGAAGCGTATAGCAGAGGACTCTGGACAAAGCGTGGTCCCTCCACTACAGAGAGATCCTCCTGGTAATATCTCAAACCCCAGGGTAGCTAAACACACCAAGAGGCTTTCAATCTTCCTGCGTGTGAAAGCAATTCCCAAACACCCGCTTTGAAGTAGCCCTTATCCTCCACTCCAGGCCAGGGTCAAAATAAAAAATACTACTAGAATTCTGATCTACAACAGCTACCATGGCATAAATTATTTGACATTAAAATTATTCCCACTTAATGATATCATTCACTCTACTTTCTTCTGAACTTATACGAGAAATCAGAGGTCCTGACAAGCATTTTTTAAAATTTTTTCAAAGATTTATTTATTTATTTATTTGACAGACAGAGATCTGTCAGGCAGAGAGGCAGGCAGAGAGAGAGAGAGGAGGAGGAAGCAGGCTCCCTACTAAGCAGAGAGCCTGATGCAATGCAGCGCTCAATCCCAGGATCCTGGGGTCATGACCTCAGCCAAAGGCAGAGGCTTTAAACCACTGAGCCACCCAGGCACCCCAAACGTTTGTTTTAGTAAGATCATTTGATTAGGTATGATCTTAATACCGTCTGTAGTTCGTTTTATTCTAAAACCTTCAATGGTTTTAAAAATAACTTGGAGGAAGCAAGTGAAAGATAAGAATGTATGAAACATTTATCATAAATGCCTTTTTTGATCATCAGCAGGTCTTTCTCATCTTTTCCAGGCTTCCAAGGCTAATATCCACATCTCCTGATTCCCAGTTCAGGACTCTTTTCTCTCAGAAAGCAAAGAAAGCAGCTTAAAAGGAAACGAAGCATGTAAGCATACCTTCCTTGCAAGCACATTGGCCAGCTGAGACACAACCACGTGGCCGAACAGAAACCGCAGCAGCCGCTGTTTTCCCCATTCCATCCAGAAGCTCCACTCAAAGTCGGTCGGGTCCTAAATAGGCCGAAACAAGTAAATCAGAGGGATTTTCGTACATCTTAAGCAGAACACAAACCCCAGTTAATGAAACAACCCGAAAGAAGGCCAGTGTGTGTCCAAACCCCATAAAATGGCATTTATACACTTCCGGCCCAGGCGCTGCCACAGTCCCACCCACTTTGACTCTTCCCTCCAGCTCTGGGGGTCTCCTTGCCATTCTCCAAAGAAGCATCTTGTCAGAGCGGATCCCCCAGCACCCTCTGTGGAACAGAAACCATTATTATTCTCATTTTATAAAAGATGAAACAGAGGCTTAAAGAATTCATGTACCCAGTGTCCCATAGATAGTGCAAGCAATGAATTGAGGTCATCTCAGGTTAGCCACGCGAACAAGAGAAATGCAAATTGGACACTAATAAAATTGCTTAAGGTCAATCCTGTTAAGTCTTGCTGACATTTCAGGCAGGAGGATAATTTGATAAAGAAGTTAACCAACTCCCTATAGGATTAGGATGAAAGAATGAGAGATACGCTTCCCTTCTCTTCAGGAAGCTCTGTGTCCATTAGCACCGTGTCTGGACCCATACCAGGCACAGGGTCTGTGTAGTTCCCTGGCAGGGGCAGGTGAAAACTTCTGACAAGACTGAACAAGTGAACAGCTGGGAACTGACATCCAAAAGCCTTGGTTTGGCCTCAGGAGCCCCAGGGAGATCGTGGTGGCCAAGGTGAGCATGGAAGGAATAAACAGTAACTGGCCACTCTAAAATGGGCAACACAAGGTTGGCCAGTGAGCATCTCGGCACCACCATGATAAGTGGGGATCTGAGATCCTCTGGACTTTCTAGCCAAATTGTGTGGGTGGGGAAGGAATCCCCTAGTGCTACTGATACTGAACAACTCACCAGTCTCTGCCAATGGAACTTTAATTGGATTTAGAGGAAAATACATGATTTTTTTTCTTTATACCTGAGGATTGAGGGGCAATTTCATACCATTACACATATAATAAAACTCTTTTTCCAGAAGGTAAAATATAGATAGAATTTATCTTGGTTTATATCAAACTATGAATACAGAGGTAGGAAACCTAGCAGCCAACATTGCAAACTTGTTTTGATTTAGAACCCAGATCTACCCATATACTGGTTATAATGATCTTGAACGAGATGCTTTCTTTACCTTTCTATTCTATAGGCTCATATGATAACATTACTGATCTTCTAGGGGTCTATGAGGGATTTTTGTTTCTTTTTTCAAGGTTTACTTATTTATTTGACAAGGAGAGAGAGAGCATGGGGTGTGGGGGCAGAGGGAGAGAGAGAATCTCAAGCAGGCTCCATGAGATCATGACCTGAGCCAAAATCAAGAGTTGGATACTTAACTGACAGAGTCACCCAGGCACCCCAGGGTTTGTGAAGTTTAAATGAGAATATATATATATGAGAATATATATATATATATATATATATATATATATATATATATATATACACACACACACACACACACACACACACACACATACACAGACACATATACATATACCAAAAGTTTAAAACAGTTACTGGCATGCTACACTCACTAAAAACTGTTACTGGCACTGCTAGTTTCATGTACTTCCCATTCTATGTTAGCCAGCAAGACTGTATCATGCTTTCTATGGTGCCACTTATTTGCATTTTTTCCCATTTTCCAAATAAATACTTTATGTTATTATTTTATGTTATTTTATGTTACTAAATTTTTTGTTATTTTAGGTTATTAAATTTTATATTTTTATGTTATTTTTTAATTTTATTTTTGTTATTTTTTGTTATTTTATGTTATTTTTTATGTTATTTTATTTTAATTTTTGTTATTTTATGTTATTAAATTTTATGTTTTTTTATGTTATTAAATTTTTTTGTTATTTTATGTTATTTTTATTTTATGTTATTTTATTTTGTTACTTTATGTTATTTATGTTTTTATTTTGTGTTATTTTTATTTTATATTATTATGTATTTTATGTTATTTTATGTTATTAAATCACACTTGTTCTCCACATTCAAGATCCTGATACACACACGACCTGCTCATAGAGCCCCATTCCCATCAAAATCATGGATCTGATCCAGTTCCTTCCACTCAGAGATGATGACATCAGAGCCCAGGACATGCCCATGCCTCACAGCCAGGCAGCTACAGAGCAGGGAACTCAAACTTTTAACCTGGCTCTTGACCCCAGCTAAAGCTCATTTCCCATCTTGAAAAATTTCAGACTAGCAGAGAGTAAATTAACTAAATAAAGGCAAACAATCTCAAAGGTCACATGACAATGTCATACTAGGAAAATGCCATTTTTGTAACAAGGATAAAGGTAAAAACACTAAAAGCCAGGCTTGAATTTTTTTTAATTCCCCTTCAAAAAATATTTCAATATTTTACCTTGTTAAATACAATATTCTTAACTCAGAATTACACTTAAAATTCAGAACCCCAGGCTTACCTATGCTTCCAAACTTTTCCAACCTTAATTATTTAGCAGAAAAATGATATCTCATAAAATATAAGAACCAAAAAGACCTTTATGTTCCACCAGAAGGCCCAGGATTACTGAACACCCTGTGCTGGTTATACCCCATCAACAAAAATTATACAGGCTTTCATCATTAATTCCTTTTCAGAAAATATCCATTTAAAAGAAATAAAAACATATCTCTCATGTCTGTCCTTCTCCATTTAAAATATTTACCTACAGGAAATAACTGGACAGAAAAGCTGAGCCAAGAACAGAATAAGATGGCCAATAACTAGTGGTTAATGATTTGGGTAAGAAAAATGTTGACTGGCCTGCTTTTATAGGTTTACAGACACTGAGTTCAATCATACAATTCAAGGCAAATGTTAGAGACTCAAATCAAAAATAATTTTTCCATATTTTGTTCCTTCCCCAGTTCCTTTCTTGACCCTGCAATTCTTAGTCAATTTGAAACTATTCTTCAGTTCTTGAAGTGAATCAGACATAGACTGGGGATACATTCTAGCCAGACAGAACCACGACAGCTCCACAGCAAAAGGGGAGACTGAACTCCCAGGGACGGTCATCCACACCCCATGTTCTGTGTAAGTGCTTCTCAACCTTCAGTGTGCACACAAATCATCCACACATCTTGCTAAAATGCAGATTCTGGCCCAGGTTCTTGTCTCTGGGATGGCGACTGGGATTCGAGATGTCCAACAAGCTCTCAGGTGATGAGGCTTCCTGGCCTTGGGGCCACATGTCGAGTAGCAAAGATCTAACACTGATTACGCCTCCCAACAGGTGAATGTTCATCACCCCAGAGGATCCGTAACAGGTCACCCCACCTCATATGATTCTCAGGCAGGGACACGCTAAAGTCGACCAGGGGCGCCTCGGGGGCTCAGTCGGTTAAGAGTTTCCCTTCGGCTCATGTCATGATTCCAGGGTCCTGGGATGGAGCCCCACATCAGGTGCTCCGCTCAGAGAGAACCTGCTTCTCCCTCTTCCTGCTCCTTCCCCTGCTTGTACTCTCTCTCTGTCAAAGAAATAAAATCTGAAAAAAAAAAAAAAAAAAAAAAACCCTTAAAGTGGACCACCTAATATTTACAAACTGAACAACCATCATCTTGCACACTATGGAAAGCCCTGAGCAACTAGATTCAAGAATTTTTTAGATGAATAAGTTAACACACAGTTATTCATCTGCAATAATTGAATAATTGAAATATTTGAAATTGAAATAATTGAAATTGAAATTGAATAATTGAAAGTTATTCATCTTTCAATCTGCAACCAGGCAAAACTGAGAAGTCTAAAGCACATGACAGTTCAAAAGAAATGGCCCAGGTCTGGTATTCTTAAATGCCTCTTTTCCGTATGGAGAGGAGAGTTCTATCCTACGCACTGTGGGAAATCCTGCACGTATTCCTCACCTTGGAGAACTCGTAGAACCAACACCAACCCCCTACCATCAAGACATTGAAAATCTGCAAGGCAAGAGAGGTCACAGTGATGTGATTCAACCACATATATTTGTGTAAATGAAACCTTTCCTTTTCACATAAATCACTAATATTCTGTATATGTGTTTTCTTTTTTTTTTTTTAAGGTTTTATTTATTTATTTGACAGAGAGAGACACAGAGAGAGGGAGGGAACACTAGTAGGGGGAGTGGGAGAGGGAGAAGCAGGCTCCCCACCGAGCAGGGAGCCCGATGTGGGGCTCGATCCCAGGACCCTGAGATCATGACCTGAGCTGAAGGCAGATGCTTAACTGACTGAGCCACCCAGGTGCCCCTGCATATGTGTTTTCTATTGATAACCTCCCAACAACCCTTCCAGTCATTTTGTTTTTAAACTATATTACAGATGACTTAATAGGAGGTCAGAATAGGCAAATTATTTGCTCAAAATTAGTGGGGGGTGGGCAGAATTTCAAACACAGACCTGTTACCACAGAGGAAGTCCTTTTCCAAGATGTTTCTACTTGTGCTAACTCTACCTGTGGGGCAGGAGAGCCCCACCCAGACCCACAGATGCAAACACACACATGCACAGAGTGCACCCCACTATCTGACCAAATGGTCCCTAACTAAGAGGGTACTTCCTTAATGCCACCATAACCACAGAGATGTTGGCTCAGTGTGATGTCTTTTCCCCTCTTCCAGGAGGACCTCCTGCACCCCCTTCTGTCATTCACATCTCAGTCCCCGCCCCTTTATCATAGTAGATCTTATTCTAGTGCTTTTTATTATAATTGGTTCATGTGTTTTCTCTCCAGGGAGAAGAAATGGCAAGTTCTTGAGAGTAGAATCTTGACTTAACCACAAATGCCCAACATTCACACGCCTTAAAAAATGGTGGGGAAAAAAAATGGTGGGGGAGTGCAGTCAGGCATCCTAAGTTCTCATCACACTTCTGCTCCTGCACAAACCTGGATAAGTCCCTTGGCTATCTGGACCTGAGCCTTCTTGCAGGTAAAATGAAGGGATGAACTAGCATGATGTCTAAGATTCCTTTCAGAGAATAACCCAAAAAAAAGTTATTTTCCAGACTGAAGGAAAGAAGCCTTAGTAGAGAGCTAGTCACCTGCCCATAGACTGAGTTCTGACCAAGTGCCCACCCTTTAGGAAAGGGGTTGATCTCCCATCACCCTCCTGTGTGACCACTCCTGGCCTCCACCCTGTCTGCCTGCTCTGTTCCAGAAAGTCCACCACTCACCCAGCCTGCCCTCTCTCCCAGATTAGGGGGGGGAACTACTACAGTATATTCAGTATGTAGTAGGATACCACCCATAAAAAGATAAGTCAACTATCCTCAGAGAAGCTAAATGTCATGCCCCTGGTCCAACAGCCAACATATGACAAAGCCTGATTTTAAAGCCCTAGGTCCTAGGCTGCTAAGTCCGGATTTCTGTGCTAAATACATATAGCATAAAAATGGTTAAGATGGTAAATTTTAAGGTACAGCTCAGCATTCAGTCCATTTACACTGTGAAACAAACGTAACCACCATCCAGCTCCAGAATTTTCAGCTAGAATGTTCAACTGCTTGACTCAATAGAGTTAAATTTGACATTAATTTCTGTATTTCTCTGGAACCTTGAAGGGAGGTTGGGTGGGGATTCCCATAGAGTGATTTGTACTATGTGTTTGATAATACATAAACAGTAAACTATTGTACTCTGATAGCTCCAGAAACAAAAATTCAACAGTTTTTAAGTTCATATCCTGAAACAGACAGATACTCATAGGTAAAATCTGAGACAGTTGACATGCTCAAGATCCCCCTAACCCAGTCAAAAGGAAAGAAAAGAAGGATTCTAGAAGGTGGACTGAAAGGAGTGAATTCATGGCTAACAAAAGGGAACCAAGAATATTCAGAAAAGCTGCAACATCTAAAATGCCATGGGAGGGGTGCCTGGGTGGCACAGTTGGTTAAGTGTCCAAGTCCTGGGTTTGGCTCAGGACATGATCTCAGGGTGGTGATCCTTCAGGGTCATGAGATGGAGCCCACGTTAGGCTCCACACTCAGTATGGAATCTGCTTAGAGTTTCTCTTTCCCTCCCCCTCTGTCTCTCCCCGCCGTGTTCACTCCTCATGTGTGTGCACACTCTCTCTAAAATAAGAAAATAAAATAAAATAAAATATGCCATAGGAAAACAACCATCCTAACTAACCTTCTCCTCAAAATAAAATATTGGCTCTGTATGGCATATTCTGCCCACTGGCTCAATCAACACTTTTCCAACCCTTTTCTGGTGTGACTTCCCAAACATTAGAGGTCACAAGGAAAAAAAAAAAATACAAAAACAAAAAACCTACATTTCCCAGAATTCCCTGCATCTAGCTAGCATATCTGCCTGCATCCCAACTTTTGATGAACAAATACACAATGACTCTGAAGGTGTAAGAACATAAAGATGTCTAGGCTGTGAGGCTCTCCTGAAAGAACAGTGGTAGAGGCCCCTGTTTCCTGCCGCAGCATCAGTGGACACTCCAGGGTCCAGTCGGTCCAGAGGTGCGCCAGCGGCAGCTGCCCTGTGTGGCAGTTTTGGCTAGCGCACCACAGTACTATCTACTCAAGCTGGGACCTGTGCACCAGCCACAGTTTTGCTCTGGGACTTGTTCCTGGAAGTTCATTCACTTCATGCCTGTCCCTACAGTCCTTTCGACTACTCTAAAATCTCCTTACATCTCTGCTATAAATTCCTTTCTGCTTAAACTGACTAGTGTGGATTTTATGGTCTGCAATGGAATCTTGATCAACATACTTTGGAGGGAATTTTTCTTCTGATTGCAATCCAGCTCCAGCTATATAACAGAACCCACTACAAAAATTATTTGCTTTGAAGAGCACTATTTTGAAATAAGTCTATTCAGTGGAGGAAAATAAAACGAAGCAAAACACCAGCAGGTCAGTCCAAGGAGGTTCTAGAACTAAATAAGGAAGGCGTGAGTGTGTCACATTCACAAGTGTATCAATTTATATATTTCAAACCCAAACAGAAAATGATCTACCTTGCCCACCAATCCGTATTTTTCACTACCAAAACTCTTTCCTGAGAAAGAGAAAACATAGAGATAGAGAAAACAATAGAGAGCGGAATCTACTGCATATTACTGTTTTCCTTACCCTCATATCCAGCATTCTTCGAAAAATGAAATATTACAGAAATACTGGACACTTTTGTGTATCTATTTCCTAAATAGCATTATGTTCAGATTACTTACTTCGAGACCATACCTAAGAACTCAGCACATTGAGCAAAAGTTCTCTCTGAACAGAGAAAAGCTTTGTAAAATACTGGAATCCAGAAATGTTTTCCCACAAGTTCAAAGGCAGCAAGCTCACCAAAATGGCTTATAAATTTCCAGAGGAAAAAAGAAAAAGAGAGAGAGAGAAAGAGAGAGAGAAAACTAATTGGTAAGAATCCTGCACAAAAGAAGCACTGCTCTCTGAATGAACTCAGGCTAATGATTCATTTAGCAATTATTGGAATAGTTTTATCTTTCAACAGATGCTTTGCTATGTCTAAAATAATTTGAACTCAATTATTTTACTGCTCATAATTTCCAGACACAACACTCTTCCCCCAACCAACACTTCCTCAAAGATAAAATGTTTTGGGGGCGCCTGGCTGGCTTAGTAGGTAGAACATCGGATTCTTGACCTCAGGGTTTTAAGTTTAAGCCCTGTGTTGGGTGTGGAGGCTACTAAAGAAAAAATTTTAAAGAGATAAAATGTTTTTACTACAAGGCTTTTTTTTTTCTATCAATAAAGTATCTGCTTAAATGTTTCTGCCAGCTTGCACAGGTAAAGAAGATGCTCACAAGGGTGGGGATGCCATCAACAGGGCCAGCACAGGCCACAACTGTTCTATACTCCATCCTTCCCAGTCTCTTAACTGGTCCTCATGATCTAAGCCTCATAAATCTGCCCAGGGTTATGATGGGAGCAGGGAGGTGTTCCACGGAAGAAAAGAAAACATCTCTCAAGATGACTTAGTAAAATCAAAAGACCTAAATTCTTCGAATCTCTTCAACCCTAACAACAATGTAAATCCAGTAACATTCTCTGGCTAACCCTTTCCTTATCTACTTCCTAGGAGTTGCTCCAGAGTATTCAAAACTTATGCATATACTTGATCAAACATGTATAGATTCTGCCTCCCTGCCTTGTCTAGATTTCTCCTTTTCTTCCTGAAGCTAACAAAGAGAATCAAATTTTTAAAAGTAAATATTACATTTTAGTATAAAGCCAAAGGCACAAAAACTATATTCTTTTCCCCACACTTCTCAACTGGAAAAACTATTATTTTCTATAAGATATATGGAGAAACGAGTTGTAAACCAGTAATAAGGCAATAAATAAGTTAGGGATCATGACCAAAAAAAAAAGTAATAGAACAGGATGGCTAGAGAATAAATGATTTACATAAGATTTCCTAGCTACAAACTCTACTAATAAATCACACATCCCATTATTGTCACTTCTCCTGAATACCAAAAAGACAAAGTGAGTCACAATAACATGGGAAAAAAAAAAAACACCCCCACCCCACCCCTTGGGGGCATTGGCCCCTAACATGGCCCTCCTACTCAGAGGATTTGCCTTCTGCTTGGGAAAGTTTGCACACATTAAAAACAACAACAACAACAACAACTAGTTACTATACAACATCTCTGCACTGGGCAAACATGAGCAAATGAACTCTGGGTAGAATCCCCAAATGTTAACAGTCCCCAGGGCAGAAGGCCAATTAAGAAGATATGAGTGATGGGGCGCCTGGGTGGCTCAGTGGGTTAAGCCGCTGCCTTCGGCTCAGGTCATGATCCCAGGGTCCTGGGATCGAGCCCCGCATCGGGCTCTCTGCTCAGCAGGGAGCCTGCTTCCTCCTCTCTCTCTACCTGCCTCTCTGCCTGCTTGTGATCTCTCTCTGTCAAATAAATAAATAAATAAAATCTTTAAAAAAAAAAAAAAAGAAGAAGAAGATAGGAGTGATAAAAGAGAAAAAAGAAAAACATTTTTGTCATATATCCAGGGGACAGGAGGGGAAGTCTTCATAGTCCCAGATATCATTCTTCTTTTTGAATTGGACACACTGCATGAAAGACCAGGAAAGTGAACAGAGTATGTGAAGGGTTCTCCCACACACGTTTTCCGTCTGTCCCCTTTGTCCATCAGCTGCCCAAGCTTTCAAAATGAGACCTCCCTGTGAAATAGAAAATACATATATTGGCCTCTCCCCCCAGTGCCTGGACAGAGCTCCTAAAACCCTTATAATTTCTTGTGATAAGAGCACTGGGAGAATTTTTTGTTCTAATACTTGGTTCCTGACACAGGGTTCCTAATTCCCTTGGAATTGTCTGGGTGAGAGGAGCATCTTTTGTTGTAATAAGGTGACTCTTGTTGGGCTCCTGGATGAGGGCTGCTCACCAGAAAGACCAAACCAGGATTAGAGGTTTGGAATTTTCCACCCCGTGCCCCATTCCGGAGAGGGGAGACAAACTAGAATTCAAGTGAATGATCTTGCCTATTTGAGAAAGACTCCATAAAAATCCCAGAAGTACCAGTTTCACAGAACTTCCAGACTGGTAAACTCATGATGGTGCTGGGAGAGGGGTGCTCCTGGAAAGGTCATGGAAGCCCCCCACCCCTTCCCACAGACCTCACCTATGCACTTCTTCCATCTGAATGTTCACGTGGATCTTTTTTCATATCCTTCTGTAATAAACTCATTTCCCCCCAACCCTCCCATGAAGAATGACTAAAAACCCTGGATGTAATTATAAGACAAACATAAGAAGATTCTGAAAGATGGAAAGAAGAAAGCAGCCTGCCTAGGAAACTCAGGATTTGAGGAATGACATGAACAAAGTAAAATAACTCACAGATGGGATTCACAGTGGAGGTAGAGGACACAGGAAAGAAACATCAAACATTAGATAGGTCAACAGAAATTACACAATCTGAGTAACAGAGAAAAATAGGCTGAGAAAATACATAGAGCCTCAGGGTTCTGAGATACAATTATAAAAAATATAATGTGTATGTCACTGGGATCCTAGAAGGAAAGGGGGAAAAAATGTAGGGCTGAAAAAAAATTAAGAAATAATGGCTACAAATTTCACAAATTTGACAAAAGGTATAAACTTACAGAGTTAAGATGCTGAATGAACCCAAATCAAATAAAATATACCAATTAAAAGAAAATGGCAGAAAGAATTTTTTAGGAAATGAGCCAAATCTACACCATCTGTAAAAATTTCACTTCAAATGGGTAGGCTGAAAGTAAAAGGACAGAAAAGGATACACCAAACAAAAGAAAGCAGCAGCCAGTATATTAATATCAGACCAAGCGGACTTCCGGTGAAAGAAAACCAGGATCACTAAATTATGATAAAAGGGCCAATCCAACAAGAAAATGTGCCAACCCTAAATGTGTATGTACCAAAAAACAGAGCTGTAAAATCCGTGAAGAACTAGCCAAAAAGGAGAAACAGATATATCCACAAGACTTCAACACCCCTCTCTCTCAATAGTTGATAAAACTGCTAGTCAGAAAATCAAGGATACAAGAAAGCTTACCACCAACCAACAGGATCTAATCAACATTTATAGGACGTTCCATCCTACAGCATCAGAACACACATTCTTTTAAAGTACCCATGGAATATTCACTAAGATACATTATATCCTGAGCCATAAAACAACAAATTTAGAAGAATTTCATCATACAGAGTGTATTCTCTGACAATGGCATTAAATGAGAAATCAGTACCAAAAAGATAATTGGAAAATCCCCAAACACTTAGAAGTAAAGCAACATACTTCTAAATAACCTGTGAGTCAGAAAGGAAGTCTTGAGGGAAATAAAAAAATAGAACTGATGGGGCACCTGGGTGGCTCAGTGGGTTAAAGCCTCTGCCTTCAGCTCAGGTCATGATCTCAGGGTCCTGGGATCGAGCCCCGCATCGGGCTTTCTGCTCCACAGGGAGCCTGCTTCCTCCTCTCTCTCTGCTTGCCTCTCTGCCTACTTGTGATCGCTCTTTAAAAAAAAAAAAGAAAAAAAAATAGAACTGAATAAAAATGAAAGTACGATTTATCAAAACAGGTAGGGTGCACCTAATGCAAAGCTGGAAAAACATTCGTAACACTACGTATGTACATTAGAAAGAATCAATGTCACAAAACTCTAAGGCACCACCTCAAGAAACCAGAAAATGAGCAAAATAAACTCAGAGCAAGTACAAAGAAGTAAATATAGATAAGAAACGGAAAAATAGAGAAAAATCAGTGGAACGAAAAGCCCGTTCTTTGTAAAAATCAAGTTCACAAATCTCTAGCAAATGGACAAAGAATAAAAAACATAACCCAAATCACAGATAATAGGAATGAAACAGAATATCATCAGGCTCCACAGACATTAGAGAGGCTAATAAGGGATACTATGAACAACTCTATACACATAAATTTGACAACTTAGATAAAATGGACTAATTCCTTGAAAATTCCACAAACTACCAGAACTCACTCAATACAAAATACAAAAAAAAAAAAAAACCCAAAAAATTGAATTCATAGCTTAAAACTCCCTAAAAAGAAATCTCCAGTCCCAAGTAGTTTCACTGAAGAATTCTATGAGACGCCCGAAGACGTTCTCTTTAAGAGGGAAACACTAATTCATTTTATAAGTGAACACGAATGTGAACAAGTGAAAGCTGAAATTAAAAATACAAAACTACATATAACTGTTCAAAATCGGACAGTACCAGAAAAAGAGAGAAGGGGAGGGAGGGAGAGATTACTAGAGTCCAATATCCCTCATGAACATAATCACAAAAATTCTCAACAGAATATTAACAAATGGAGTCCAGCAACGTAAAGAAAACATCATACATCACAACCAAGTGAGTTTATCCAAGGGACAGAGGCTGGTTTGATATTGAAAAGTTAATCAAAGTAACCCACCATATTAACATATTTTTTTTTTTTAGGATTTTATTTGTTTGTCAGAGAGTGCGAGAACACACAAGCAGAGGGAGCAGCAGGCAGAGGGGGAAGCAGGCTCCCTGCTGAGCAAGGAGCCCAATGTGGCACTAGGTCTCAGGACCCTGAGATCAGGATCTGAGCCCAAGGCAGATGCTTAACCAACTGAGCCACCCAGGCACCCCATATTAACATATTCTTAATAAAGAAAATGCCTTGATCATATCAATTGATGCAGAAAAATTATCTGACAAATTCAATACTCATTTATAAAAACTCTCAAAAAATAGAGATAGGAACATCCTCAACCTGATCAAGAACATCTACAAAAAATATATAGAAACCTCACACTTAATGGTGAAGCCTGACTGGTTCAGAGTAAGAAAAAGACAAAGATGTACACTCTCATCACTCTTATTCAACATAATACTGGGAATCCTAGACAGTACAATAAGAAAATGCAAGTTATACAGATTGAAAATGAAGAAATAAAACTGTCCTGATTTGCAGATGACATGGTTGTCTTTGTAAAAAAATCTCAACAAATCAAAAAAGGGGGAAAAATACTTCCTATAATAAATGAATCTAGAAAAGTCATAGGATACAATATAATAGTCAATTATGTTTCTGTATACTAGCAGTTAACATGTGGAAATTGAAATTAAAACTGTAAGACCATTTATAACTGCTCAAAAAATAAATACTTAGGGGTACCTAGTTGTCTCAGTTGGTAGAGAAAACAAGTCTTAATCTTCGAGTCCCACACGTGGCATAAAGTTTACTTAAAATAAAAATAAATTTAAGCGTTAAGAAAAATAAAATAGAAAACAGGTATAAATCTAACAAAACGTGTATGAAATCTGTATGCTAAAAACTACAAAACACTAATGAAATAAATAAAGAGGTAAATAGAAAAATCGCCTGCCTTCGTGAGCTAGAAGATTCAACATAGTAAAAACATCAATTTCCCCCACATTGATCTAACAATTTAATAGAATTCCTATCAAAATACCAACAAAATGTTCTGTAGATATAGAAAAGCTTGTTCTAAAACATATAGGGAAAAGCCAAGGAATCTGAAAAAGAATAAAATTAGAAAAATTACTTACCAGTAATCAAGAGAATATAGCATTTGTGGAAAGAGCGATACACAGATCAATGGAACAGAAATGAGAACCCAGAAATAGAGCCATATGAGTCTGGCCAACTGATTTTTGACAAAGGTACAAAAACAATTCAATTGAGGAAAAATATTCTTTTCAGTAAATGGTGCTGTACCAACTGGACATCCATAGCAAAAAAAAATAATAAATAAACCTTCACCTGAATAATATAAAATTAACTCAGGGCACCGGCTGACTCACTCGGTAGAGTGTGTGATCTTGATCTTAGGGTTTAAATTCAAACCCCAAATTAGGTGTAGAGATCATTTAAAAATAAAATCTTTTTTTTTTAAGATTTTATTTATTTATTGGACAGAGATCATAAGGAGGCAGAGAGGCAGGCAGAGAGAGAAAGTAGGCTCCCTGCTGAGCAGGGAGCCCAACGCGGGGCTCTATCCCAGGACCCTGGGATCACAACCCGAGCCAAAGGCAGAGGTGCCTCAAAAATAAAATCTTTAAAACAGTTAAATCAAGGGGCGCCTGGGTGGCTCAGTAGGTTAAAGCCTCTGCCCTCGGCTCAGGTCATGATCCCAGGGTCCTGGGATCGAGGCCTGTATCCGGCTCTCTGCTCAGCAGGGAGCCTGCTTCCCTTCCTCTCTCTCTGCCTACCTCTCTGCCTACTGTGATCTTTGTCTGTCAAATAATAAAATCTTTTAAAAAACAAAAACAGTTAAATCAAAATGGATCACAGACTTAGATGTAAAATGCAAAACTATGAAAGTCTGGGAGGAAAAATGAAAAATCCTTAGGCCATACAACCAGACCAAGAGTTCTTAAAAATGACACCAAAAGCATAATCCATAAGAGGAAAAAAAAATCAATAAACTGACTTTCTGTGAAAGATCCTAAGAGGATGAAAAGAAAGTTACTGACCAAAAAAAAAAAAAAAAAAAAAAAAAAAAAAAAATTGCAAATCACCTGACAAAGGACTATATAACTAGACTATACAAAGAACTCTCTAAACTTCACAGTAAAAACTAAAAAAATCCAGGAAGAAAACTAGCAAATGACATGAACAGTATTTCACCAAAGAGAATATTCAGATGACCAATAAGTGCATGAAATGATGTTCAACATCACTGTCAGGGAAATGTAAATTAAATCAGGAGATACCACTGCATATCTATCAGAAAAGCTAAAATCTGAGTATTGATAATACCAGATGCTGGCAAGTATGCAGACAAACTAAGCATCTCGTGCATTGCTAATAGGATCTCAGAACCATTCTGAAAAAAGAGTTTGGACAGCTCTCCGAAAAATTAAACATACACTCATCATACAATCCAGGAATCAAACTCCTGGGTATTTATCCCTCAGAAATGAAAACTTATGTCCACACAAAAACCTGTAAACAGATAGTTGTATCAGATGTATTCCTAACAACCAAAAACTAGAAACAACCAAAATGCCCTTCAACAACGGAACGGTCTAACAGACTGGGGTCCATCTGTGTCGTGGACACTGCAATGAAAAGCAATGAACTACTGATACACACAACTCGGGCAGATCTCAAGGGCATCATGCTGAGTGGGGAAGGAAAACCAAAAAAGCCAGTCTCAAAAGGTTACATATTGTATGATTCCATTTGTATAACATTCTCCAAATGACAAAATTATGAGATGAACACCATGGAGTGGCTTCCAAGGTTTAGGGACAGGGAGAGCAGGATTGGTGTGTCTAAAAAGCAGCGGCAAGAAGGAGCTCTTGTGGTTCTGTATCTTGCTTGTGTTGGTGGCTAGGGGATAGCAAAGGAAAGGAATGGGACTGTACTCCCAAGTCCCAACATACAGAAGGGATAAAACTAGAATTTCCGTGGTTGAACCAGGACAGGGTAGAGAGACAGACTTCTGCTTCGCCCCCTAATGGTGGCTCCAGAAGCAGCTGTGAATACAAAGGTATTTGAAGACTGAAAGTGGATGACTCAAACTTCTCATTTGCATACCCATAGTACCCTGCATAGAATACAATCTTTTCAAATTTAAGAGACTATTTCTTCCAATTGAACATTTCTGACTATGAGAAGTTTACTTACAGAATTTCCTGTGTAAACTAAGTAGGGAGTAGCGCTCATGGATAACAAGCCACCATCAGTGAACTAGGAGTTGCAGTTACAGGAGTACTGAGATGGGGGCAGTTGCAAATTTATGCTCTGGTTTCTCTTCAGATCGCATAAATCTTTCGCCTTTTACTAAAGATTTCCGTGGAGAGAAACAATTCTGAGCCTTTGGCCAATTTTTTGAGGCCTTGTTTTTCCACAAGGCTATATTAACTGTTTTAATGTAAGATCTAAGTTTAGTAACTTTTCTGCTCTCATGTGCTGCAAACAATTATACTATACAATTGTGCTTCTTAGAAAGATTTAAAACAGTCTGATACTATTACTGGCATCTTGATCCATGGTGTTTCTGACACTACATCCATCCCAAGGCCTTGCGTCCCACCACAGAATTGAAGGGTTTTGGGTTGCCTCATGCCAAATAGCTCAGAATCCCCATCTATATACTTTGTTGGGCTCATCAGGTGGTTTCTACTGCTTGCCTAATTAATGTATGCAAGGTAGATTTGGTCTGATACTTGCTTTCATGAAACCTGGGAGTAAAATGATGACGAACTAACTAGCCCTCAACCCCTGGAACAGCACCCTCACATCTTCCATCCGCCCAGCGATCACACACAGAAACACTTAAATGTAATGCCAGGGCCTATTTTTCAGGCAGGACACACATATAAGGCCAGTTATCCTGGTTGTATACAACTGGTATTCTCTTTGGCTTGACTGATGCTTCTCCCCTTTGTTAAAGGCATAGTGCATCATCTATGTCAGCCTGGAATTCTCAGAGGAAAGAAACCACCCATTACTTTCCTGACCCCCCAGCACTTGGTACCCGGCAGTCTGGGCCGCAAAGCAGTGGGTGAGCCAACAGTCACGTGTAAACTCACTGGTTTGTGGCTGAGAAACGTCTCACTCCAAACCTATATCCCCACAAGATCATGGAGAACACCCACCCTTTTCTCTACTCATCCCTCTCCACTCTCTCTCCCTCCCTCTCATACATACACACACACACACACACACACACACACGATCTATTAACTTTGCAGACCTCAACTCTTTGTTCTAACTTCACCTTATTTCCCCTGGCTTTTTCCAGTGCTTTTGTAATGAAATAATATTTTCTATGAACTAGTAAATATAAGAGAGAGGAGGGCAGAGCCAGGGATTCGATGGCTAAGAGCTAATAAGCCAATCTGATGTGTACCCATTGGCACTGCAGATCCTGTTTTTCCAGAAGGCAGAGAATGACACCCATTTCTCTCCTCCACAGGAAATCACTACCATATCCTTTTTCTCCTGTCTCACTGCAGAGCTTTCCACACCTCAAGAAGAAAATCCAGCAGGGATGAGACTAGGTAAGAGTGTACTGACGGGCAAGGAGCAAGAGTTCTTCATGTTAACAAGAGGGAATCACGCCTAGCGTGTGCTCAGGAGCTTTCCTTCCATCACCAGCCTGCAGTCTCTTGGCCCTTCTGTGGAGATTCTTCAACCCACACTCTCTCTGCCTGGAGAGGCTGGCAGAGGGCACAAGAATCAGCCTCTGCTGGGCAGCCCCTCTGTGAAGGGGCAAAGCTGCATAAAATCCAATTTTCTGTTAATAAGGAAAGGCTGAAAGTTCTCACGCACAGCCAAACTGCTTATTAATCTGCTCCCATCACACGGAGGGAGGCAGAGATATAATAAGAACACTGGAATCCTCTCAAAGGGGCTACGGCTTAAAGAAAAGGAGGCAAAGCCTAAACCCTCTAAACGTGCCAGAATGCAGACACATGCAACAAAGCCAGTGTTGGTGAGGCACCATGTTCCTTTACCACAAGCCCCCAGTGAGACAGGCATGTTCACCCTGATCCTACAAACACTACTGGACGCTGCCTAACTGTCAGGCAGGGGAGGCAGAGACGAGAGGGCCTCTGAGATCTCAAACAGGGAACTGTTAGATAACAGAGGTTCAGGAGAGAGTCCTGGGAAAGGAACTCATAGGAGAGACACTAATGCCAACCAGAGGTTGAAGCAAGGGGAGAGGAGTCAGGGAAGGTTCCCTGGGGGCTGTTCCCCGAGCTGACGGGCATGCACACCAGTCTGCAGGAACTGTCACGTGCAGGAAACATCAAGGCACCTTCAGGGGATGTTACTTAGCAGCAAAGGGCAACCGCATGGATCTGAGGTGCTGACACAAGGTAGGGTTAGCGGACAAATGGGGCTGAATGTCAGCTAGGGAGTCTGCACTTTATACTCTAAGAAATGGGGAGCACGAATGGCTTCTGAGTAACATTATGAGACATGAACTCCAGGGATGCACAAATCTGGAATCTGCTAGGGCGGGGGTGCAGAAGAGACTAGGTAAGGGGAGGTGCAGGGTGGGCAAGGCAGGAAAATCATGAGGGTCCTGAAAGAGGCCCCAGAAGAAACGACAATGGCCTGACTCCCTTCAGTAACTGTACACAGCCTTCTGAATAAAGTCCAGACTCCACACATGGTGCCCAGAAGCCCTGGTGGTCAGGCTCTATCTTGTGCCGTACCCCCGCCCCCGCCACACCTAGCCTCCCAGCCCAGCTATTCTCACTCTCTCTCATCCAGGTCCGAAACCATGCTATGCTCTTCACCCACCTTTCCCCACGGTCTCCCTAGACCTCGGCTGGAATTGCCATGAGTCCAAATCACATGCCCCTTCAGCTTCTGCATGTCCCACAGAGGGCTGCATCACCGGCCCCAATCATCAGCTTCCCCCAAATCCAAAGCCCAGGGAGGAGAGAGACTGGGCCCAGAATGTCCCAGCCTCCAGCACCCAGCCCATCCCCTGGAAGCCTCCTTACACAGTAGGCGCTCAAGGAATATTTATTCAGTGAATCAAACAGAGTTTTTTGTTTTTTTTTTTAAGTATTAAAACACGGAGCAATTTAAAAATGAGCTGAATCTTAAAAATCTGTATTGGCGAACCTTGAGTGCTAGAAAACTATTTGTACTTTAGAAAAGTACCTCTTTTCTCTTCACATTCAAAGACTTAAGTGATCAAGCTTCCCTTCTCTGATCTTGTCTTTTCTTCCTCATCGTTCTGACAGGCACTGAAAATTCCTGATTCTACTTCTGAAAGAATGTCTTTTCTACAAGGATCCCCCCATTTCAGAACCTGCCGCAGGAAGGAGTGTCCTCAGGAAAGGAGGAGGAGTTGATTACATGTAAAATTTTTCATAATACATTAGGCTTTTGAGAGCTCCCTTCAGTAGCAATCCCCATCTAGATTTAAACTTCTCTGTAGAATATTACCTGCTTGCCAGAGAAGGGGAATCAGTGGATCTTAGCTCTGAAACAAGGATGTTTTCCACGGGGGGGGGAAGCAGAACTACCCCCACGAAAACACACCTTGGGCGTCCGTTCTGCCCCAGGCACAAACAGGCTGGGTGTTCTCCATCCAGCATCTCCATCCCACAGCCTCCCCTTCCCAAGCTCCGGGTAATAAAACTGAGGCTCAGGGCGCCTGGGTGGCTCAGTGGGTTAAGCCGCTGCCTTCAGCTCAGGTCATGATATCGGAGTCCTGGGATCGAGTCCCGCATGGGGCTCTCTGCTCAGCAGGGAGCCTGCTTCCTCCTGTCTCTCTGCCTGCCTCTCTGCCTGCTTGTGATCTCTCTCTGTCAAATAAATAAATAAAATCTTTAAAAAAAAAAAAACAAAAAACTGAGGCTCAGAGGAGGTAAAGTATTTTCCAAAACCCAGTAAACTGCATTGTGAACTCAAGTCCATCTAACTCCAAACCCGTGCTCTTTCCGTTATGCCAACTACCTTGTATCAGAAATAGTAAAAGGGAAAAAAATTCACAACACTACAGCCCAACATAGAGCTTCATTTGTATCCATGTGATTCTGACCCTGTCTGGAAGCAAGTTTACCACATCGAGCAAGGCAGACAAGCAATAAAGTTCCCTTTATTGATCGGGACCACAAGCCAAAAAAACTAACATGGGAAAAAGACAAGGGGACCACCAAACACCAAGACAGAGAATGGCCAGAACTGGAAAGGACCAGACAAGACCCACCCCTGGCCACCCACAGGTTCCCAGCTCGCACCCACTCCAGGGAGCCACCAGAGCCGCAGGAAGGGGCCCTTCCAAGCCAGGGAGAGCAGACACTGCCAAGGAGGGTGCGAAGGTCCCAGCGTACAGAATGGAAGCAGTAGGTGACAGCGGCCCCACACAAGCTCCCCCAACCACATCTGGTGTCTCAGCAAGTGCCGTCGGCTTTATGCCAAAGAAATTACCAGGCCCAAAGGCATTCCTGATGTGGGCTATAACGCTCCACTCTAACATCATCAAAAGTTGGAGGGCTGTGGTCATCCCCACATGCCCTTCCCTACCCTCGAGCAAAGCTTCACCTCCATCAGCATGTCCCTAATACCTCCTTCCCTTTACCAATCACAGCGAGCCCCTCCAGAACAACTCCTCTACTGGTGACCTTGCCAAATCCTATGACTCTGTGGAGCTCAGGGGTCTGGAGCAGTTTGTGGAAGCCTGTGCCATGGTGGTCTCTCCCTGCTCTGACTATAGACACCATCCCACTCAGTTTACCTACACATCTCTCTAGATGCAGGTAGTACAGATGTATTTTTCTCCAGTGTTACAACTTGGCACAGTGGTACTCACTCTTTCCTACAGTTACCTCCAACCAAATACTCACCTCTTCTATTCTAGGCACTAAAGATACCAGACTGATTAAATCCCAGCCCTGTCCTCGTGGCACTCATTCTAGTGGAGGACGGATCATATAAAATACAACTGGACAAACATATTTCTCATTACGGGGCGCGAGACAATCCAAAACACTATAGCACATCACCTTATTCTCTTCATATCACTTAGCTCGATCTGTAGCTGTCAGGTTTGTTCGTTTACTTACCTGCGATCTGTCCCCATTAAGAGACAGTGGGACAGGAATCTTGTCTGTCTGGTTCACTACTGTGTCCAGAAACATACTCATTAAAAGTAGTGGGGGGGGGCACCTGGGTGGCTCAGTGGGTTAAGCCTCTGCCTTTGGCTCAGGTCGTGATCCCAGGGTCCTGGGATCGAGCCCCGCATCCCGCCCTCTGCTCAGCAGGGAGCCTGCTTCCTCCTCTCTCTCTGCCTCTCTGCTTACTTGTGATCTTTGTCTGTCAAATAAATAAATGAAAATCTTAAAAAAAAAAAAAAAGTAGTGTGTGTGGAAGGGGATAAAGAGAGAGGCAGGGAAGTATCAGGAATGATGAGCACTAAACCCAACACAGAGGTCCAAACAATGCTTCTGTGACTGGCTCAGATGTAAAAAGAGAATATGGACCAGAAAGGGAAGGGGAGAGAAAAAATCCAGGAGAGGATACAGGCCGAGCAAAAGAAACGGCAAATCAGAAATGGCAGAGGCTGTTTGGGGAGAGCCCCTGAACAGTGACATGGACCAGCTGTTCTCAAAGACACCTCTCGATGCCGGGAGACATTTTTGATTGTCATGACTTGGGTCAGTAGTTGCTGCCGGCACACACTAGGCAGAGCCCAGGGGGCGCTGCTAAACGTCCTACAAGGTACAGAACAGCTCCGCGACAACAGAGAACTATCTGGTCTAAAATGTCAGTAGTCCTGAGTTTGGCAACTGTAACATTTAAGGCATGGACTGGGCAGAGAACATTAAAGCTTTCTTTCTAAAGTTCACAATTTCTACTCTCACCAAGTATGTTCTTTTGATTAGAATTTAGAGCCAGATAGCATTTGCTTACCACCTCCCATAACCTTGAAGAAAGGAAATATACATCAAGGAGTGTCCAGAACCTGTCAGGCCTCTGTACTAGCTGAAATGAGACTCTCAGCAGGTATCTGTGAACTCCCTCGTGCTGCACTTGGCCTGGGTCTGTTCTATGATCTTCATCAAGGACATAGTATCAATTGCCCTCACCTACTGACTGTCCACCAAGACTCCTCATTTTCCCTCTAAACTCTAAGACTCCAAACTACCCACCCCATTTGCAAGGGATGAGATGTAGAAAGATGAGGACAAGAGATACTCAACAGCACCAGATCGATGGATGGATGGGCAGACAAACAGAGGCGTGGACAGAGATTTTTCAGAATGGAAAGGACTGAGTCTGTAGAGCTCCAAGGGCATGTATCTGTGCTTTACACACTTTTCCATGAAGGCAGGATTGTCCTGAATGTTGACACCCCCGGCCCCATGCCCTGTTATGAAGAGTGGAGGAGAGGCGGGGTCTTTGCTTAGCAAAGGTCATTTCCCTAGGAATCTACAGCCTTGGCAGGGAGTCAAGCAGCTGGACTTTGAAGGAGTGGTGACAGGAGCTGGGAAGTCAGCAAAGACAAAGCCCCTTTGTCTGGAAGTAGCACACACAGCAGGACGGAGCCTGCCCCTTGACAATGAAATCTGCAGCAGCTCCAGAACTCGCTGGGGCCTGACCCTCTGTTCAGCTGCCTGTCCTGCCTTGCGATGGCTTCTCTTCTCAAGAGCTAGAAGTCTCTTAGTCTAAAATGGGTTTGTTTATTTTTGCCCCTGGCAAACAGTTCAGTATTGTGTGAAATGCTTGAATTGTAACTATAAGAGGGAAGAGAGAGGAAGAGAGAGAGACAGACAGAGAGATCACCATTTTTTTTTCCTGTTGTAAGAGATCCAATAGTGGGGGTGCCTGGGTGGCTCAGTGGGTTAAAGCCTCTGCCTTAGGCTCAGGTCATGATCCCAGGGTCCTGGGATTGAGCCCCGCAATCAGGCTCTCTACTCAGCAGGGAGCTTGCTTCCCTTCATCGCTCTCTGCCTGCCTCTCTGCCTACTTGTGATCTCTGCCTGTCAAATAAATAAATAGAATCTTTAAAAAAAAAAAAAAAAAGAGATCCAATAGTGAAACATTTCTGAAGAGTAGATCTTAGACACTCACAGCGGCTATCTCCTGCTACATCTCAAATTCTACCATGACAGAAGTTTCCCAGATTTCCTCATCTCTGAAGTGGACGCAATACCATCCACCTTACAGTCTTACTAATATCCTAAAAAGGCTTATTTAAATCAGAAATATTTACAGATGGATGCAATGAACGAAAACTCAATAGCATCCAACTTCTCAGGAAAACTTCTGGTGGACAGAACAGCAAAAGCCGGGAATGGCACCCACTGCAGGGCAGGGCAGGAGTTCTTCCCAGTCCCACACTATCATGGGCCTTCCGTCTAATACAGCGGCTCCGCACAGAGCCAGAGCTGGAAAGAAGGGACAGTTTACCCTAGAACGTCAAAATGGAAATTGAAGTAAATTTGCTGCAATTCTAAGCAAGACCAGCAACTCTCACAGTAGAAAAGTATCAGCATAGGCAGTGCCCAGTTAGTAAATGAATGGTTTTCCAAAAGCTCATTTGTAAGTTGCATGTTTGAAACTTGGAATGAAAGCATTATTTTATGTCCCAAGCCAGCCCACAAACACTGATTGAACTTAAAATACTTCTGGCACACCACATACTTAGAGTGAAAACAGTAAGAAGCAATGTTTTTATATCACTTTAAAAATCTATCAAAATAAAAAAATTAAAATTAAAATAAATAAAAATCTATCAAAATTGCTTAGAAAAATAAATACACAGCTCATCACTAGCCAAATACAATAGTAATACAAAATATTGAAACCAGGTTTGAAAACTGAGAAGCTTTAACATTTATCCACCGAGTACCTTCTTTAATCCTCCAAATAAAGTGCCAATCTCCAGGGCAAACTGCCGGTCCAGCTCCTCTTCATGTTCTGACAAGAAAAACAGTGTTTCATTAGTCAGTTTTATTTAAAACTGGGTTGGTTTAAAAGGAGAGGCACTAAGAGAAATTGGAATATGTTCTGGAAAAGCTGTCTATGGACTGAGCTACAGACATGGAGACATGTCAGACTCCTTGACCTTCTGCTCTAGTTTCCTGTGACCTAAGTTCCTGGAAATACAGAGTGGGGCTGATGGAAATGTCCCCTTCAACTTGTAATCAAGGTTACAAATGGAGAGGGATCAAGACACAAAGCTTCCAGCACCAGGAACCAAAGGTGGAATTAGTGCAAATGCCTCACCTCTCTAGCTGGTGAAAAATTATTCTAAACAGATCACACCACAAAATGACAGTGATCATAGCCCCAGGATATGCACATAATGCTAACGAGATTATAAAATGAAATCCTATAATAGTAATAAGCATACAATTGGTTTAAAACAAAAAGCATTAACAAAATATTCATTCAAATACTTGCTACAGGTGTGCAATAACCAGTCACACACTGTGATATACCAGGAATGAACCAAAACAAGATGGGCATGACCATCGCCTGGGACTCCTGGTACCCCGGGGAAGAGAGACGAACCAATAATGATAAATTGCAACAGTGCTGATGCACGCCATGTAAGGAAGGAGGAGTGCTGAAGTGCCTGTGCGATGTCCCCTGACCAGCCCAAGGGGAATGGATGGAGCTCAAAAGAGTACACTGAACTGGAGATGAAGCGTGGGGCGTCTTCAGCATAAGGGTAGCGATGCAGCCACCAGAATGTCTGAGCTCACCCTAAAAGGCACAGGGTGCACAAACAAGGGAAAACCAGTCCTTCTCAGACCAACAAACCTACAAAAACCACAGAAGAAACAAAAAGGAACTACCCAGAAAGATGGCAGGAAAACCAGGAGAGTGTGTAGTCATTAAAGGATGCTGCTTTCCCAGCGGGATCCAGGGACAGAGTCACACACTAGAGGAGCCCCAGCATCCAACCATGGGCAACACTGCCCTGGGAACAACAGGAAAGGGTGGGGTGGTGAGCACCAGCCCTGGGCGCCACATGGCCCAGCTCCAGGACAGAGTCCCACTGCATCCCATGGGGTGCAGGGGGCGCTGTGGAGGTGTGGGATTACAGCCGGGCTCTGGTTCTTTCTGTTACAGCAGCACGCAGGTCACATTGTGTGCTCAACTGTGCACAGACTCAAGTTCCAGGAAAGAGCCCACAAACAAAGGGCAAACTACTGCAGTCCAACAATCCTCTTGCCTCTTCTGTTTCGGCTTCACGAAAAGCAACCTCCAGAAACATCAGAATTGTGCAGAACTGAAACGAGGCAGAAACGTGTTTGGATGGTTTTGGTTTTGTTTTTTGCTTCTTTTTTAAAAGAGTACGTTCAGATTCAGAAGCAGTGAAATTTACATGCGAAAGCACCAGACTTCCTGAAACTGGAACGCAGCTCCCTCTAGTGGGAAAAAGGAATCCTACACAGGAGAATAATGACACCCTGTCTGGTGCCCGCAACTGAAATAAAGGCACAATTTTAAAAAGTAAAAAAAGATGAAATTAACTTTAGTATCTTTTATTTCCACACAGAATCAGTATTAAACAATTACCTATGAGTCATTTTACATCCCTTTTTCTTACTAGTTCTTCAAAATCCAATATACATGCTATCCTTATAGCCCATCTCAATTTGAAGAGGCTACATTTTAAGTGCTGGGACAGCTAATGACTACAGTATTAGACAGCATGGCCAAAACCAAAAATCTTCTCTCAGGTTTGGAGAATTTTTACAACTCCCCCGGTCTGATTTCTTGACACCAAATGCTATACAACAACCATTCCTCTCTGGAATTCACGGTCCTGAAACGGTCTTAGGTTAGCTGAAAATGCGTGGCTACAGAATTTGGTTGCTATAGGAGAACAGCAGCTGAGAACGTGTAGTGGGAAATCTTTCCCCAAAGAGCTTCGGCCCTCAGAATTTCTCTGCTGCGACCTTTCATTAGAGAGCCCATATTCTCACTCAGAGCAAGAGTTTTCATCGTAGCTCACACACACTCAAGCAAAAGGACCCTGCAAATGGAGAGAAGCCTGCTTCGCCTGAGCAATTTTCTCCACACCACACAGGCCTGACTGTTGGGCGAAGCGAGCTTTTTCTTCTAGGTGCCCTGGTTTTATTTCCCAAAATTCAGCGCTACACAAAACTGCCTCAGAGCACAGAAATGAAGCAATTTCTGTTGATGAGCCCTCATTACTAAATCAGCTGTTGATTCTCCCCACTCCAACCACCACCCAACAAGAGGATACATCAAAGCCCCATTCTACCTACTGAGTGAGAGGATTTGCATTTTAATCGATGCCAATGAGCTGTGGTGGTAAACCATTTACTTGCAAGTGCTAACTAACCTACCCCTTTCACCCTCAACATTTTGATAGGAAACCATTTCTGGGGTGGGGTGGGGGTAATTAGAGGGCAATAATCAGGAAGGGGAGGAAACACACACACACCCTTGTCTGACACAAGCCACTGCCAAGGACTAGCACACCCAATCATGGCTTAACATGTCCTGCTGTTTCTATGCATTTGAAAAATTCCAATCAGCTCCTACTGATTCTTTATTTCTCCAGGAAGCCGCCGGGTACGGCAGACTGTGGCAGTAAATGAGTAGAGAAAGGGAGCAGAAAAGATGGGCTTCTCCAGATAAGAGAATTTAACGATAACCAGCTCTCACAAATTCATATAAAAGGTCATATAGAAGGATGAGAAGGTGCTGGTTTTCCCATAACTCTTGAGAAGTGGCTCCCCACCCCCCAATTCCCATAGGGGAATGAAAAGTTGATGTAGAAATAGCTCAAGCAAAAGCAAATCATATATGTAAATAGGATACAAAGTGACATACAACATAAAAGGCCGTCAGATTTCCCTAATAAGGCTGCTCATCTATTACTCATCAGTGGGAATTCTGGGGTCTATCACTGCGAGCCACCAGGTACACGATCTGCATGGGAGTCCTTAGGGCTCCAGACTGAGATGGAAACATTCCAGCAAAGAGGAAACCATAAGCTCTGGGCATATTCTTTTGTGTTTGACAGAACAGCAGGGCGCACTAGCTGGAGGAGTAAGGAGCTGTGGAGTCTAATATGGAGGGTTGCTTTCACATGCCCTCAGCTCAGGCCCTGTCCCAGGTCACTGTACACTGTGACAAGTTTACTACTGGTGTGAAGAAAGTCGACTAAGGGTGGGGAGCCTGGGTGGCTCAGTCAGTGATGCGTCCGCCTTCTGCTCAGGTCATGATCCTACGGTTCTAGGATCAAGCCCTCCATCAGCGGGAAGCCTGCTTCTCTCTCTACCCAACTGCCTCGAGTGCTTGCTCTCTCTCTCTCTCTCTCTCTCTCGCTCTCTCAAGTAAAATCTTAAAAAAAAAAAAAAAAAGTCAACCAACACTCTCCCGCCTTGAGGGCCAGTGTCCACATAGGAGAAGAAGGCCCACGTAAGCCTGAGAGGAAGGAGTGGGCCAGCAAGCTTGGATTCCCAGTAGGAAAGCCGGAGCTCTAACGCTTCCTAGGACCCTGGCCACAGGTGACCAGGGAACAGGGTGAGCCATAACATGAAGCCCTGCCTAACAGATCCCTCGGAGCCTGAGTGTGACACACACTTTCCATGCTAGCCATCAAGCCAGACTGCCCAGTCCTTGGCTCCTGCGGGAGCTATGCCCTTGGGTCCTTTCACGAAAGACCTGTTAACTGAAGGGCCCCTGGTGGCCCCTCCCATGGTTCCAAGGGCAAGGCCATCTGTTCAAAGACAGGACCAGGGGTAGCCTCCATTCCCCCCAACCCAATGCCGCCCACCCTGAAATGGGCCCTGCAGAGTTGCCAGCTGTCTTGCAACCAAATTCTCCAGTCACAAAATCAAGTGGGAAAAGTTACCTCTTGTTTACAAAGCCCGCACCTCATGAGAGGTTAGTGTGTTATGAACACAAAGAAGAATCTAAACGCACTGTTGTCTCCTTTCCTTATAAACAGAGACTAATGGTAAGTGACAACAACAGGGGTGTTTAGGAACAAACAGAAGGTAGAAGGTGAAAATGTTCAACTACAATTGTATTCCACTTTCAGAACACCTACTATATAAACACAGAAATTGGACATGGCAATTCAAATAAATCATTTGTTCATAGTTGCTTAAATATTGGGGCTTCCTGGTGCTACAGAGTTTATTTAGAGAAACATTTAACTCTGCTCACTCAAGATTTTTAAAAATGAAAATAAAGTGTCTGTGAAATGGGAATGCAAATTTGTGGAAAACTACCACTCTGTTTATAAAAATGTCCCCAATATGCAAGTTTTCAGGAAGAGAGCCAGGGCATAAAACTTGAACCTGGGCTCTGGAAAAGCCAAAAGGATCTAGCATGGCCTACTGTTCAATGAAGAGTAATTGTCACCAAAAAAAAAAAAAAAAAAAGTAGAATTTATAAATAAACCCAAGAGATTGTTTTGTTTTGTTTTGTTTTGTTTTGAAAAAGAGAAGAAATCCACTAAGTAGACAAAACCTTTAGTAAATTCCCTAAAACAGAAAAAATGAGACATGGGTGATTCAAAACATTATATGATCTACAACTGGATGTTCATACATTTGAAAATTTCAATGCAGAGGAAAAATGTAGGGGCGCCTGGCTGCCTCACGCAACTCTTGATCTCAGGGTTGTGAGTTCGAGCCCCCATATTGGGTGTAAAATTCCATAAAAATAAAATCTGAAAAAAAAATTTATATATATATCTCAAACTGACTTAAGAAAACCTAAATATAACCTGAAATAACTGAAAGGTACTGAAGTTTTCAGTGAATCTATTTCCAAGCACTCCATGCCTAGACTAGACAAACTTACAAATGAATATCAAACTTCGAAGCTCACATCTCATGCACTATTTACACAGTTCCATAGCACACACAAAAAATAAACTTCCCCATTCATTTTATAAAGTTAATGCTGATGTTAAAATCTGATGAAACGAAAAATAAAACTATAGGCCAATGAATCTCACTTAGAAATTAGTAATTTAAAAAAACCTTGGAAACAAGCAGTTTATTTAAAAATACCATAGTCATAGGTTTGTTGTAAGAATCCATATAAGCCATACTGGAATATGTATAACTTTAAAATAGGTCAACAACTTGAAAGGGAAAAACTTTGCAATCATCTGAATAGGTGCTTTAAAAATGAATTCAACATTCACTGCTGATTTTAAAAATTTAGTTAAAGGGAGCTAGCCAGATTCCTTAGCATAATTTAAAAAAAGAAAAGAAAAAGGCAAAGTTTATTCAACTTTTCAGTAATGGTAAAAACAATATGGGAAATTCCATTAAAATTAGAATTAAAATAAAAATAGCATTTTTTTCCCGACTACTGCATTGTTCTACAAGTCCCAGGTAAGCAATAATAGATGAAGCAAAACCATTAGCATGATCTGCAGATATTATCTAAACACAAAAATTAGGAAAATAAAAAATAAATAAATGGAACATTAAGAGAATTCAATAAATTGTTGGAATTTAACATACATAAACCAAAATAAATACCTTTAGATCAGAGATAATCAGCTACAAATTATAGGAAATATAACTGGAAAATTTCCCAATCATAAAAGGAAAAAAACAAAGACTCAAATGATCTGAATAGGAATTTTAGCAGGACGTATTATGAAGAAGACCAGCAACCTTTACTAAAGGAAATAACAGAAGACCCTGAATGAATAAAGAGAAAATACCATTATCTGTGGATGGAAAAATATAATAATACTAATTATTTACAAATTTCTAGGGTTCCTAGAATTCTAATTAAAACGCAATGAGATTTTTTCAGAACAATTTCATATATGTATATAGAAGAATAAACCAGTAAGAATAGCTAAGTGAATACATTATATGTTAATAAAAAATAAATTAATTAATAAAAAAAAGAATAGCTAAGTGAGGAAATGAAGAATGAGGAGTGGTAACTTATTCCACCAAATACTCAAGTATTTCATAAAGCAATTTATTATTTATTTATTTATTTATTTGAGAGAGAGAGCACGGAGGGGGTGGTCAGAGGAAGAAGCAGACTCCCCACTGAGCAGGGAGCCTAATATGGGACTTGATCCTGGGACTCCAGAATCATGACCTGAGCTGAGACAGTTGCTTAGCCAACTGAGCCACCCAGGTGCCCTGTAAAGCATTTTTAATTAAAACTCTGCAGTAATGAGGTACAAATTGATTGAGAAATCCACTGATATTCTCAGAAAAGAGAGCTCCCAACCCCAGGATCATGACCTGAGCCGAAGGCAGATGCCTAACCGACTGAGCCACCCAGGCAGCCCAAGAAGTACTACTGACACAATCTTCCTGGAGAACAGTCTGGGGAAGTCTATCAAAAACCTTAAAGATATTCATGTAGTTTTACTCTGCAATTCCTCTTCTGCAAATCATTCTTCTGAGAATCCTTCTGAGAAAGCTCTCAGGTATGACACAACAATACAAATCGATGCCTTACAAAGTAAGTGAGCTACGCATTCAACTCATACAGCTGGAATGAAAACGGACAGAGCAAATCCAAAGAAACGACAAGAAATAAAAGAGCAGAAATTGGAGAACAAAAGGAAACAACTGAGAAACTGAACAAAGCCATAAGCTGGAAAGATCGCTAAGCTCTCTGACACAACTGATCAAAAGCAAAAAAAAGAGGAGGAAGGGAGGGACAGAGACAATGTAAAACAAAATACACAGTAAGAGAGGAAAACAAAACTACAGAAGCAAAAAAATTTTTTTAAATACAAGTATTATGAACCAAAATATACCAATCAAATGGAAAACCTACATAAATGCATAGATTCCTGGAAAGCTACAAAATGTCAAAATAGGTACAAGATGAAGTAAACTTGAATATAAATCAACAAATAATTGAAACAGTAGTCTAAGACTTCCCCTCCCAGCTGCTTTCCCAGGTGACCGCCAATCACTCAGGTTTTTACTGATGACAATCCGACTCTTTTCATTTCAAAAACTGCATCAAATTGATATGAACACAATATACAGGCTTTTTTTAGGTGGGAGCATTAACTCTTTCAAGGTTACAGCACGGCAGATCTCATCTTTCCTCAGGGTAAGTGTACGCAGAGGGACATAAAAGTGTTTCTACATCTACCGAACCACAAGGGCATCACCTTGACCCAGCAGGTCCAGATTAGCCACCATGCTGCAGAGCTCGAGGGGAGCAGTCCCCAAGCATAGCAGATCACCACCACCCCAAGCCAAGGATTTCCATATGACTTAGAGATGTTCTACACCTGGTAGAGTCAGAAGGAAGAAAGGGTGTTCTGTTCAGTCCCTGCTGTGAATTTAGCAAAAGATTCCATTGGATGAAGGCCATTCAAGTTAGACTGCTGTCCCACACAGCCCAACAGCCCTGCCTCCCCAGACAGAGTGCAGTGAACAAGACGCCTGCCCCACACCCAGAGAAAGCAGCCGTGCAGATGCCCACTGGTGGCATTTCACTGAACGGGTAGGTTTTGAGCCTGTAATATGTTCTAGGCACTCTATTTGCTCCAAATACAAGCATCCCAAAAAAAGTTTACAGAAGAGACAGTTTTCCCAGTGACCTACTTCTATCATGTGGCTAAGTAGCACTTTTTCCTGAATTAGACAGTACGACATGGAGCCAAGAAGACTTAACATTGCACCATTAAACACACTTTGGCAAGACAGGGGGATCCGGCTTCCATGAGCTGAACTGGCAAAAGTATTAGAGAAAGAAGACATTTCTTGGGAGCAACCTGAGAAACACTTTGGCACTGACATTTAAAGGAAAAACAGAGGATGAAAGAAGCTTTGGGCTAGGGAGTGGTCACTAATAAGTCCAACAGCATGACAGCCTCTGGATCAGCTGAGGTGCAGAAAAGCTTCCTACTATCCACAGAAGGATCCCCTCACACCCCCATCCCAGCAGCCAGCATGACACAGAAAGGAAACATTTTGTTCCAATTCTTGGATAAAATTTTAAAAATTTTATTGTAGAATAGACAAAAGGGCCTCCCCTTTTAAAGTGAGGTGCTTTAGTAATTATCATTAAATACAAGTGGCAGAATAGAACAAGATGTTGGGTCTCGAGTTGGACACCTCTGAGTTTAAACCCAGTTCCATTAGAACTTACTTGATGTAGGACCTTAAACTCTTTCAATCTCTGTATCCTCATCTGGGTGAAAAAGTATAGCACCCATTGTGAAAGACTCCTAGGATGGCGGCCATAAATTCCACTCACAGGCATGCTGCTCCAGCCATAAAAAGGCTAGACTACTCCCCTTGAATCTGGACTGGAGCTATGATTTGCTTTCACCAATAAATGAGGCAGAAGTGAACTGTACAACGTCCCAGGCTGAGCTTCAAGAGATCTGTAGCTTCTGCTTTTGTGCACTTGCAATACCCCTTCTTGAACCCAGCTGTCCTGTTATGAGAAATATAAGCCATGTGGAGAGTCATGCAGAGAGAACCTCTGGACACTAGGTGACAACTCCCCACTGAGGTCTTGGCCAGCCACGTGAGTGAGACACCAGATGACTGTAGTCCCAGCTAACACCACACAGAGCAGAAGATCTGCCCTGCTGAGTCCAGGAGAGGTTTGTCCAAAGGACAAAGACTAACAAAAATGAGTTAGTGTGGGGCGCCTGGGTGGCTCAGTGGGTTAAGCCGCTGCCTTCAGCTCAGGTCATGATCTCAGGGTCCTGGGATTGAGTCCCGCATCGGGCTCTCTGCTCAGCAGGGAGCCTGCTTCCCTCTCTCTCTCTCTCTCTTTCTCTGCCTGCCTCTCTGTCTACTTGTGATCTCTGTCAGGTGAACAAATAAAATCTTAAAAAAAAAAAATGAGTTAGTGTAATCCATAACATCAACAAGCAAAACACACACACACACAAAACAAAAAAAAAAATGGTCATATCAATAGAGGCACAAAAGCATTTGACAAAATCCAACACTCATTTACAATTAAACACTCTCAGCAAACTAGAAACAGAAGGGAACTTTCTCAATTGGATTAAGAAACCTACAGTGAACATCAGAACATCAGAATGGTCAGAAAGCTTTCCTACTAAGATCAGAAAAATGGCAAAAGTGTCCCCTCTCACCCCTCCTTTTCAATATCATAATGGGAGTCCTAGTTAGTGCAATAAGAAAATGAAATGAAAGGTATATAGAATGGAGGGTTCCCAGACAGCTCAGTCAGTTAGGTATTTGCCTTCGGTTCAGGTCATGATCCCAGTGACCTGGGATCAAGCTCCCTTTCCCTCTGCCATTCCCCCCAGCTTGTGCTCTCTGGCTCTATCTCTGGTCAAATAAATAAATAAAATCTTAAAAAGTATACTGAATGGAAAGGAAGAAAAACAATTGTCTTTGTATGCAGATAATACAAATACCTATGTAGAAAATCCAAAGAATCTACAAAAACACTCCTGGAACCAGTGAGTGATTATAGCAAGGTTGCAGGATACAAGATTTATACACAAAAGTCGATTCCTTTTCTACAGATCAGCAATGAACAAGTGAAATTTACAATTAAGAACACAATACCATTTACATTAGCACCCCCAAAAGTGAAATACTTAGGAATAAATCTAATCCAAGTCGTATGTTAGGAGAACTAGAAAACTCTGATGAAAACTAAAACAAAACAAAACAAAAAATTTGAGAGATATTCCATGTTCATGGACAGGAAGGCTCAATATTTTTAAGATGTCAGTTCTACTCAACTTTGTTTATAGATTCAATGCTAGCAAGTTCCCTTGTGGACATTGACAAAATGATTCTAAAGTTTATATGGAAAGGCAAAACATCCAGAATAGCCAAGAATAAAGTCAGAGGACTGATATCACTCAATTTCAAGACTTATTATAAAGCCTCAGTATTCAAGAGACTGTGGCACTGGAGAAAGAATAGACAAACAGATGAATGGAACAGATTAGAAAGCCCAGAAAAAGACCTGCATAAATTCAGTAAACTCACCTTTGACAATGGAGGAAAGGCAGTACAACACAGGAAAGATAGTCTTTCAACAAATGCGGGACCTGGACATCCACATTCAAAAAAATGTATCTATATGCAGATTTTACACCTATCCCAAAATTAACTGAAAATAGATATTATAGATCTAAATATAAAATGGAATACTACTGAACTCCCAGAAGATAACGCAAGAGAAAATCTAGATGAGCCTGGCTCTAGGAGGTACCTTTCAGATACCCAAGACACAATGTATTAAAGAAACAACTGGTAAACTGGACTTAACCAAAATTTAAAATATCTTTTCTGCAAAAGACACTCTCAAGAGAATAGGTGACAAGCCAGAGGCTGGAAGAAAATATTTCAAAAATCCTATTATCCAAAATATACAAGGAACTACTAAAGCTCAAGAATAAGAAAATAAACAACCCAATTAAAAAATGGGCAAAAGACCTGAACAAACACCTCACCAGGGAAGATTAGATCTATATGGCAATGAGCACATGAAGATGCTCCACATCACGTCATCAGGGAAATGCAAGTTAAAACAATGAGATACTACTACACATGTACTAGAATGGCGAAAATCTGGAATACTGACATCCATTCATGGAAAAGACTACTGATGAGCTGCAATTCTTTCCTCCTCTATAACAGAACTCTTGAATTTAGCTGGATAACTGGACTTCCAACCAAAGATTACATTTACTTGCTCCCCTCACAGCTGATGTGGCTACAGGACTGGGTTTTAGCAAATGGTATGTCAATGGACATGATGTAAGCAACTTTCAAGTCATATTCAGGAAAGAAGAAGGCCTCTCCTCCCCTCTCCTCCCCTCTCCCTCCCCTCCCCTTCCATTTCCTTCTGGGAAAAAAGGGAACATGACAGCTGGAGCTGAAGCAGTGACCTTACATCACGCAGTGAAGCCACATGATGAAGAAGGCAGAGGGACATGGTAGAAGGAGCCAGGCTCCTTGATGCTGTCTGGACATCATACCAGCCTTTGAACAGTTATGTTGGAGGTTGTGTTTCTGCTGCCAAAGCCTATCTTCGAAGTAATAGACCATCTCATAGGGCTGTTCTAAAGAATGAATGAGACAAGGTACATGTAGCATCTAATATGGTGCCTGACATAGAGCACGATTAGCTCCCATACATGTGCCCTGGGAGTTCAGAGGCTCCAGCAGGGGAGTGCAACTACTTGGCCAGCTGGGACAAAAGATCAGTCCTCATCTACCGTAGCTGGTCTGTCTCTGCAACCAAGCCCATGGCTTTGAGTGGGACATCTGTCAGCTGGGAGAAAAGTCCATCCTGGGGATGCATATCCAAATCAGGCCCAGTGAGACATAAGGAGGTAGGTGTTCAGAGTAGAGGACTCTCAACTGTGCTTCCCAAAGCACTTTTACCATCTGAAGTGACTTTTCAGCATACTCTCCTGCCAAACTCCTCACAATAACATGCAATGTCTTTCACAGCCTTTCCCTGCTTTTTTAATCTAAGCTCAACTTCTACCGCTGTCCCCTCACACTCTACACCCTGGTCCCACTGAGTGGTTTGTAGTTGACAGACAATGCTATGCTTCCTAACACGCTAAGGTTTTGTCCTTTTGCTTGCAAACTCATCTCTTTCCACAGAGCTTCTTATGTCTCCTCTATTAAGCTGGCTCTGGTTGTATCTTATGAAAAAGCCCAGAGTCCTCATAGCCTGAATGGCCACCAAGCTAAAGATGATGTTTTCCAGCCTCCCAGCTGTGTCCATAAGACCTGGCACTGGCCAAGTGCGGGTGAGCAGAAGTGATAAGGGTAACGTGCTGAGCTCTCCTTAAAGGACAGGAGGATTCCCATCCCCTTTCCTATGTGCTGGGATGTGGATTTGATGATGATTCTTCTTCAACAAGCATACAAAGACTAAACACAGCAGAACAAAAGGACAAAAGGAATCTGGGCCTCCAACACCATGAGCTGCCTGCACATGTCTGAGAGCAATGATGATGGGAGATGGAAGAGGTTACTGCAGGTCACCTCCACAGCCTTCAGTAGCCATTGAATCAAACCCTCCCTCCTCTTACAGGATCCCGTTCAAGATCCAGGATTGGGGTAGAAAATCGTGTTGACTCAGATCATAAACTCCAAGCATCCCAGAGAGGGGAAAGCAAAGTAGGGTCCAAGTCATCCCAAGCCCACTAGACAATCTTCCAGAGTCTTCTACCTCTGAGCACTTCCTTCCCCCTTGCTTTCTAGATAGAAGGTCAGGAAAGTTGGGACCTTACCTCTGGAAGCTTTGTAAACTTCATAGAAAGAATATAAGTGGAAGCCTAGTGAAGCCAACAGGTAAAAAGACAGTTCCCATCGGGGCAGCATTGTTCCTTGTGAAGAAGGGTCCAGGCAGACACACTGAGAGTTTCTAGAAAGAGAAACAGAAATAAAAACATTAAGCCATAGACATGACACTAGGGAATGGCATCATATTAGTTCACTTGCTGTCTAAGGGATCCGTCACTGTTTAAAGTAATAGAGACAGAGCCCCAGTTATACTTCCTTCTGCCTTATGCATCCTGCATCCAAAATGTGTGTGCACACACACACACACATGCCTTGCCTTCCTTGGGGTGGGCAGGTCTTCCCTAGGAGCTCCCACAGCCCCCAATCTGCCTCCCATCAGAATGCACACCAGACAGTCATGTGCTCCATGCCAGACAGGACTGGCTCCCCCTGTGGGATGGACCATTGGAGAACAGGGACCCTGATCTCTGCATTCCCCAGTACCCAACGCAGGGTGTAGAATGTAGTGAGAGGGGACTAGTGCTCCATGAACAATAAATGGCTTCAAATCTTAAATAAAAGTACAGATCCTCTCCAAACCTGTCCTAAGGCAACAGCCTTAACCTCCTCGTTCTTCCCTTCATAGGTCATTCCACAGTTGTTTACATGAATGGGTGAATGAAAGCTGCCATCTTCCATCTTACGTAAACTTCTTAAAGGGAAGTGAATCACGTGACCCCCAGCAGCTGTGGCGGACACTGCTAGCTGCCCACCCCACAATATTTAGTCTCCCTTCATACACAGTAATGTAATTTTTATCTGAATGCATGGATGCTAAGCTCAACTATATAGTGTAGCCACGTGTGGGCATTTGAAGAGTTCTGGCTGCAAGGCTGTGGTCATGCCCTTCCTGCTGGCCAGAGCAGGAACAGCCACCTTGGGCCAAAAGGTGAGAGCCGTGTGGGAAAACAAGACTGAGGAGCCTCAGTTCTTGACTCCATGTACCACCCCACCCCCAAAACCGCCCCAGACCATTTATGTCTGGACTAGTACATGAAAGAGAAATGCACTTCCGGATTGCTTCAGCCTCTGCTATTCTCAGTCTCTCTCTTAACGGCAGCCATGTCTATATGCTAAGTATTAGAGCAGGTGATAGGAAGTCCTAAAATTCTACAAATTAAATGATCAGCTCCCAAGTAACAAAGAGTTAGTTAAAGGGCTCTCAGGGCTTTAGTGAAGCCTCTCAAATATGTCTCACAATGGATGCCAAATAAGGAGCAAAATTTTAAGCCCAAGCAAGCATTTCTCATGTGAGACAGTAATGCCAAGAATCGGAATTCACACATCTCATTTTATTGAATGATCACTCTAAGGAACAAGGTGAAGCAAGAGAGACAGGCATGTTACAGATGAAAAATGTGAAGCAGAGTAAGACCGCACAGTGAGAAATAACTGAGCCAGCGCTCAAACCCAGGTCCTGGGCCCACTGAGACTCCATGCTTCCCCTCAGCCACAGCCAGCCCCAATTAATGCCAGTTTAAAAAGTCACTTGTCTCTATAGCCTGGCTCATAATCTACCATGCACAAACTCCTTTCTTCAAGCTAAGAGAGACAGAGCAGAAAAAGATAAACTTTGGCTTTCAGAAAATAGGAGGTCAGAGTCAGCGGTCCTCTACCCAGAGTACCAACTGGCAATGACCTAAAAGTTGCTCAGGCAGTTTGGCCTCCTGCCACCTCAGGGATCCAGAAGCAGGCACTTACGCTTTCGATCACAAACACTCTCAAACCCTCAACAATGCCTTCTCAGGTCCCCTTGCTATTTTTCAGAACCATTTCTAGCTTTAAACATTTCTACTCAAACTTAATTTTAAATACCTGGCATCTAAAATCTAAATACCTGGCATTTAAAATTCTAGGCATAGGGGCACGTGGGTGGCTCAGTAGGTTGAAGCCTTTGCCTTGGGCTCGGGTAATGATCCCAGGGTCCTGGGGTGGAGCCTCGCGTCGGGTTCTCTACTCGGCGGGAAGCCTGCTTCCTCCACTCTCTTTCTCTGCCTGCCTCTCTGCCTTCTTGTGATCTCTGTCAAATAAATAAATAAATTCTTTGAAAAGATAATAAATAAAATTCTAGGCATTTTAAATACCTAGAATATCTTAGAATCTCTTTGTAGAATTTTGTGGGAATATGGTAGTCTTCCCTTTAGTGGGAAGTTACCTTTAGCCTCTGCGTTTTAGGTGTCTCCTTTCAAAGGATGTTGGTATTACATTGGATGGGACTCCTCACCTCCATTAAGAATATGTGATTAGCAAAGTCTGAACCCCTAAAAATGCTACTGAAATGTGAACATAATCTTAGAGATGAAAGGAAAGTTCTGGAAGCCCTGCTGTTTAGAAGCTTTCCAGGGACATTCTCTTCTAGGACAATTCCTTTGCATTAATGAACTGTGGGGAACGAAAAAATTCAGTGTTAAAACATTTCCCTTTCGTCAATTATCATATGGTTTCACTTATTTGTGGAGCATAACAAATAGCATGGAGGACAAGGGGAGATGGAGAGGAGAAGGGAGTTGAGGGAAATTGGAAGGGGAGGTGAACCATGAGAGACTATGGACTCTGAAAAACAATCTGAGAATTTTGAAGGGGTGGGGGGTGGGAGGTTGGGGGCACCAGGTGGTGGGTATTGTAGAGGGCACGGATTGCATGGAGCACTGGGTGTGGTGCAAAAATAATGAATACTGTTATGCTGAAAAAATAAAAAATTATTAAAAAAAAAAAAAACATTTCCCTTTCTGGAGCTCTTAGCTATACTGTGTATGTTTTGCAGACACCTACACAAAGATACATCCTTACAAGCAACAAAGCAGCGGGGCTGCCTCTTCCCACTTAAAACGTGGAGACTGGGGTGCCTGAGTGGTTCAGTCGGTTAAGTATCTGCCTTTAGCTCAGGTCATTATCCCAGGGTCCTGGGAATTATCCTGGGGTCCTGGGATCAAGCCTCACATTAGGCACCCTGCTCAAAGGGGAGTCTGCATCTCTCTCTCTCCCCTTGCTGTTGCCTCCACTTGTGCTCTGTCAAATAAATAAAATCTTTAAAAATAAATAAAATAAAATGTGGAGACTAGACCAAATAACCTCCACGACCACCACACACTCACTCACATGTCCTTCTTAACAGGTCCTTCTTCCCTATACCTCTCTTTTCAGCTCTTGCCCACCTATCTCAAGAAAATTCTTCTCCTCGGTGTTTTCTTCTGTATTCATTTCAGCTGTGCCCTTAGAAAGCAAATCAGAATAGATATGTTTAAAGAATTTAACAACCCAACAGTATCAAAGAAAAGGCAAGTTGGACATTGGGGAATGTAACTATAACTTTTAATTATCCAAACCCATAAAGGTTCCTAAATACGCTCAGAAAGTTCTCAAGTTTCCATTTCTCATTCTCTAAACAAGCATGCTCTTTTTTAGGGATAGGCTATCATGATGAAATCAAAGAGGTCCTTACTCAAACGTGTTAGTAATGCTTCTTTTCTGTTGTTCACCTACAGATCCTGTCCTGCAATAGCATTATCAGCTTAGTGGGTATCTATCTATGAGACAGCGTAGAACCTAATCACCATTTGTAAATTACTTCTATAGGAAAAGCCAACTGAGAGCAGAGCAGCATAGCCTGAGTTTGAGTAAATGCCAACCTGATTACTCTACGTAACTGAGGCTGTGCCACTGACATGTGAGAGCTAAGGAGAGAGGCCGGGATGTGTGATGGGAAAGGGATGGGGCCCGGGAACTCTGCCACCTTCGTGGGAATACTGGTCAGTGAAGTACAAATGTGAAGAAGTACAAACATAGATAGTGGAGGTGAAGGGAGAGTGGGAGCTACGTGGCAGAGGGTCTTAAACATAAAGAACTGCAAGTTTGCACTTGATTTGCTGAAGAAAACTCAGGCGTATGAGCCTGTACATTTAGCAATTTGAGTGAAGCTTCAGGAAGAAGCCCTTTGACAGTGTGATCGTCCGGAGGCAAGGAGAGCAGCGATTCAGGAGGAAGCAGAGAGAAAGTTCTAGAACCAAGCAACACAAATAAAGCACAATTAAGTCGTACCTGACGTGAAACCAGTCCAGGAAGCAGGATTGAAAAAGAAGAAAACAAAGAACATATAACATCAACTCCAAAGCTGTAAGATCACAGTATCTCAAAGCCAAATATTATTGATGAAAGTAGACTATTTGAGGCAAATGAAGACGAAGAGAGAAAGTAGATTTAATATCAGGTGTTGGAAGGAAATCATAGCAGGTTTCTCTGGGATCAAAGGAAAAGAAGTCAAACCGGAGCAACAAGAAATTTCACCTGCATATTGGGGTAAGAGCCCGTGAGGCTAGGTATTCCAAAAAAGCATTTCTCTGGGGCTTACAGAACTCCAGAGGCCCGCAGAATAAAATCCTAGCTATAAAATGGCAAGAATTCCTCAGCTAACAGAGTTTTCTCTATACTGAAGAAACATACATTTGCGTTTACTTTGTAATTTAACACTCCACCTGCTTTCAAAGACATCATCTACTCTACTCTTCACCAGGAGGGCTAACGGTTAGCTCTTTTTCAGGAATCAGAATCCTGCTCAGGGAAAGGCAGTGATCTGCCCAAGTGCACAGAGAAGCCAGTGATGGCACAAAAACCAGAACCCAACTCCCCAGCTCCCACTCTTTCACAGACAGAAATCCGTTTCCTTAATCTTGGCAGAGAAGCACGGCTCACTATGCCAAAGCCAAAAATGTGCATAAACATAACTTCTGTAAGATGCTTTCCCCCGGCAATTTCCAATATCACTTCAGATGTATCTTTATTTTTGATGCATGCTACAAATGGATTCCAACACTTCCATTTTAAATGTTTTCTGCTCCTTGGTCTTGATATTTCCAGTGCTGAATGAGCTATAACCACATACCCACATGCACCAGAGGACTTTCAAAACCGCACTCTCAGCACTGAGCTAATAATGGTTGGGTACCAGCATTACCATCATCACTTCTACCAATTACCAGTCGCTCAATGTCCTAAACTGAAATTTTCCTCCACTTAGTTTTCTTATACTTTAGTAACAGCTGTACTATAAGCACTATTTATAGGCTACTTATGCTAAGCAAGCACTTTACAAGTATCATCTCATTTAATCTTTATAACAACTTCTCAAGGTTGGTACTTCTGGTATCCTCATTTAACACAAAAGAAAACCAAAGCCCAGAAAGGTCAAGAAACTTGCCCCAGGTCACACAGCTGGTAAGCAGCAGAGCTTAGCTTCATACCCACCAAGTCTAACTTCAGAGCCTTCCCTCAGCCCTATTTTTTTTTTTAAAGATTTTATTTATTTATTTATTTATTTGACAGAGAGAGATCACAAGCAGGCAGAGAGGCAGGTAGAGAGAGAGGAGGAAGCAGGCTCCCTGCTGAGCAGAGAGCCCGATGCGGGGCTCGATCCCAGGACTCTGAGATCATGACCTGAGCCGAAGGCAGCGGCTTAACCCACTGAGCCACCCAGGCACCCCCCTATTTTTTTAAATTAACATACAATGTATTATTTGTTTCAGGGGTACAGGTCTGTGATTCAGCCACCTCTCTATTCTTACGAGGGTACCTGATTCGTTTTTTTCCGTGTCTATGATGAAATCAATCCATCAGGAAAGCTAGAGAGTTATACAAGTTACATACAAGCAAAAGAAAATTTTAAAGTCATGCGTAATTTAGATACTCCCTAGGAAGAAAATTTGTAAATCAACTGGATGTAATCAAAACACACATGAACCACCTAACTCACACTTTCCTTAAAAGACTGACTGAAGAAGACAAACTAAACCAATGTATTCAGATATAAGAAGGGAAAGTCAGCAGTCACATAGAGAGACGGGCTGAGTAAAATTGAAATAATTCTAAATTTAGAAACAAATGAGCACTCTGGAAGTCACAAAGTAATAGAAGTAAAAAGAGCACATGCACACTGAAATGACAATGGCTTTGGAGAGAATGAAAGAGTAGGATAATATTCTAGCACATTTGGAAAAATTATGAGACTTGCCCCTTTGTTTGATGAAACAAACTTATTTTGCATAATACAAACCATAGGACTCTCAGGAGGAAACCCAAATGCAGAAACACTGTGTCCTCTCAGTTTTTGCCAAACCCTATTTAGGAGTCTTACAAAGAGTCTTATTCCTTTACTATGTAATACTAACAAAAAATACTTCTCCAAACCCAGAAAGGCTTCACTAACAGAGTGATGATGGTGGCTTGGAGGAGGTCCGCTGGACAGGACAGAACATCTAATTACAGAATATTTTAAAATACAGACACTACTTCCAAACATGCACCAAAATATCATGTATCAGTTATGTCTCACTGCACCATAAACCACCCCAACACATAGTGGCTTAAAACAACAAAGATCCCTTTTCTTCGTGATTCTGTGGGATGGCTATGTGGGCCATTCTCCTGCTCTTACCTGGCATCACTCACGTCACCAAGTCACCACACAGCTCAGCAGGGGCTGGAAGGGCCAGCATGACCTCCCCCATTCCTAGCATTTGGTGCTAATTCTCAGCCAGGTGCAGCGCTTCTCTTCCACACAGATCTGGCTCCTCCAGGATGCCCGACCCTTCCCAGCACAGTGGCTTTGGGGGTTAAAAAGAACAAAGGCAGGAGGGGCAAGGTCTCCTAAGGACCAGGCTCCAAAATTCACAGAACACTGTGTTGGTCCAGAGACCAGTCCAGATTCAAGTGAGAAGAGGGATTCTACCTCATTAGGAGAGCACAGCAATGGCACCTTCAAAGGGGGCAGGGACACAGCCTACCACACCAGTATGTGAGAAGTTCTGGAAAGTCAGTGGGAAAACTGCAGTTCACAAGGGAGCTTTAGTACATGAAATGTCACAAAGATTGATTATTTGTATATAAAATGAAAAAAAAATAATTATTTTCCCTAGATCAAAACTGCAAAATCACTAAGGACCCTGCTGTCATCTGATCTAATCTCTAGTCAGTTTGGGAATTCCTTTTACAAAAACCTACCTGACCATTTCCAGTAACATCAAGAGGCAGAGAAACTTTTTGTAAGCAGTTCTGGTTATTATCCTATTTTTCCTCAAATCAAGTCAAGAACTGGTCCCTCTATTTTTTTTTTAAGATTTTATTTATTTGACAGAGAGATCACAAAGAGGCAGAGAGGCAGGCAGAGAGAGAGGAGGAAGCAGGCAGAGAGAGAGGAGGAAGCAGGACCAGGACCCCGGGATCATGACCCAAGCCGAAGGCAGAGGCTTAACCCACTGAGCTACCCAGGCACCCCTGGTCCCTCTATTTTTAAAAACTTTTTGTCAGTAGTCCATTTGTACCTTCTGGAACTAAAGGCATGGAGGCAGGGTAATGGGATTAGTGGAGATGGCTGTGGCGTCAGAATTCCAAAGTTCCAATCCCAGCTCCAGCTTCGCTACTTCATAGCTGTATGCCCTAAGACAAGTTGCATAACCTTCCCATGCCTCAATCTCCTTATGTATAAACAGGGATGGGGCACCTGGGTGGCTCAGTGGGTTAAGTCTCTGCCTTTGGCTCAGGTCATGATCTCAGGGTCCTGGGATTGGGCCCCACATTGGGCTCCCTGCTCAGTGCGGAGCCCGCTTCCCCCTCTCTCTCTGCCTGCCTCTCTGTCTACTTGTGATCTCTGTCAAATAAATAAATAAAATCTTAAAAAAAAAAAAAAACAGGGTTAACAGCAATTGCTGTAAGGATCAGATGAACTTACAAAGTGGTAGAACAGTGCTTTGGTTCTGTTCTAAAATGTAATTCTTTTTGTTTGTTTTTAATTTTAATTTTTTTATAAACATATATTTTTATCCCCAGGGGTACAGGTCTGTGAATCGCCAGGTTTACACACTTCACAGCAATTCTTTTTGTTTTTAATGTTGCTATTATACTAAAAAGGCTTGTTTTCTCTAATAATACTTCTTCAAATATTTAAAGATAATTAATGCCAAACCTTCCCAAACCTTCCCATCCCAAACCTTCTTACAGGACAGACATTCATGATTCCTTCAACCATTTCTTCAGTGACTTAGTTCCTCGACCCTTTACCATTAATCAGTTGCCTCTGTATAGTACAGGTGTCTAGACCTGAACCTAAAACTCCAAATGTAGCAGACAGTAGGGACCGTGATTTCTATTCTTCCATTAACTATACTTTTAAAAAAAGAAATCTAGATGCATTTCTTCATTCAGCAAGTATCAGTGAGCTCCTAGTGAGATTCAGGAAACTTATTTGTGAGGCAAAATATAAAATCCCATCTGGGAAAGCCCTCAAATAGGGTACTCCCAGAAATGTCCATGTGTTAATTCCTGGAGCCTATAATATAGTTCCTTACAAAACAAAGGGATTTTGCATTTGTCATTAAGTAAAAGATGGGGGCATTAGCCCTGACCATCCACTTAGGCCCAGTGCAATCGCAAGGGTCCTTCTGGGAGGGTCCGGGACAGAGAAGATGGGATAATGGAAGCAGAGGTTAGCGAAATGTGCTCTGAAGATGAAGGAAGGGCTCACAAGCAAAGACATGGAGGCAGCCTCAAAAGGTCTGCCCTAGAGCCTCCAAGAGGGAGTGCAGCCCTGCCTACACATTTTGGACTTCTGACCTCCAGAAGTGATAATAAACTTCTGCTTTAAGCCATTACGTTTCTAGTAATTTGTTACAGAAACAATAGGAAACTAACATGCCACACCTGCCTGGTGGGAGGAAAGTATCTAACCAAAAGGATTTACATTAAAAAAAAAAATCAGAATATTTTAAATTCAACTGTTATAAAACTTAAATTGTAAGAAAATTAAATCTAAAACAAAATTTTGTGTTCAGTTCGCACCTTGGCATTTTTTTGGCTTCTACCTCGCACTGATAACAGTCTCAATATCAAACAAAGCTCTAGGTCTTTTTATAGGAACTGCCATTAAGCCAGACCTCCGTTGTTAAAGAGTGCCGGAAAGGAGTCACTTTTTTAAGTCCCTAATTCACAAAAGGTACTAATGTGCTATTATATGGTCTCTCATGAAAATTCTTAACCTACTTTAAGCCTTTTTAATCACCAGGAATCATGCCAACTACATCTTACACTCCCCAGATTAGGGGCATCTGAATGAACCAAATATTTTATTATATACTACTTTAAGTAAACTTTGCATTAAAATGTACCTAAAATTAATTTAAATTTTTTAAAATTAGTTAAAGTTTTAAAAATTAAGATTTTCAAAAAGCAGATTCACTACAGTCATTGCCACTAAGATTAAAAATCAAATGCCTTGGGGTGCCTGAGTGGCTCAATGGGTTAAGCCTCTGCTTTCAGCTCAGGTCATGATCTCAGGGTCCTGGGATTGAGCCCCGCGTCAGGCTCTCCGCTCAGTGGGGAGCCTGCTTCCCCCTCTCTCTCTGCCTGCCTCTCAGCCTACTTGTGATCTCTCTCGCTCTCCAATGAATAAATTTTTAAAAAATATTTAAAAAAATTAAAAAAATAAAAAAAAATAAAAAAAATTAAATGCCTCAAAATTCCCCTAGCCTGATATCTATCATCTTATTCAGTTGGGCCTGTTTTTGAACCCACTCTGCTGTTTCTACCTTCCTTTTGTTCAGCTTCATGCAAGGCTCATCCACAATCTGTTCTCATTCTCATTTGTATAAACTAAGCAGTTGTCCATTCCTCTACTGATGAACATATGGGTTGTTTCCAACTTGAGGCCATTTTGAATAACAGTGTTCTGTACATTCTTTGACATGTCTTTCAGTACCCACATGTCTGCTGTGTTTATCCAAGAATGGAGTAGCTGGGTCATAGGAGATATAGATGTCCAGCTATAGTAAATGATACACCAAACAATTTCCAGGACAGTTGCACTAAGTTTTATACCCAGCAGCAATGTATGAGAGTTCCAGTTTGTCCACAACCCAACCAGGACAGGTATCCCCCACTTTCTGAAAGGTCAGATTATACCACTTTGTTTTACAAAAGACCTACATTAGCAGCTATTTTTGTTAACCAAAAGAAATACAAAGATTTCCACTTCTACAGAAAAAGGCAAGAGGAGACAATGGCACTCCATGTTTGTTTTGCAGCCAGCACTTACAGAGGGAGCACACCCCCGCCAGCAGCAAGAGTGGCCCTGGGCTCCTTCCCGGGAAACTACTACGCTGAGGGTCTCAGCATCACGTCACCAGAGCTCTGAACTCTGCCTGTGAACATGTGTGCTTGGCCTTCATTTATTCTGTGCATCCACCAGCGAAATGTATCCTAAGGTATCAGAAAAACTTAAGAGGGATTATTTTGGGGGTCTGGAATGCTCAAAAATTTTCCATATAAATTAATGGTAATTCCTCCTATGCTTCATATTTCAGCTTATGAAAGATTTTACAGGAACGCTCTGCTTTTGGATAGCGGGGGAAGCCTGCATATACTTGCCCTCACTCTGGTGAGTATAGAATGATAACACATTCTCATTTTAATTTGCATTTTCCTAAGGACTAATGAGGTTAACCATCTTTTCATGTGTTTAAGAATTTGGATATCTTCCTTTGGGAAGTGACTTGCCCATTTTTCTATTGGGCTGTCCATTTTTTTCCCTAATGATTTGCAAAAGTTGTTTCTACATTGTGGGTAGGAGTTCTGTATTGGATATATGTAATTACAAATATCTTCATTCTGTAGCTTACTTCCCACTCTCCTTATGGAATCTTTAAATGAACAGAAGTTCTTACCAATCTTGTTCCTTTATAATTGGTTGCTTTTTGCGTCCTATCCCACAAACTTTTGACTGTCTCTAGATAATAAAGATATTTTACTTTGCTTTCTTCCAGAAGCTTTGTTATTTCAGCTTTCACATTTAGGTATGTGATATATCTTAATTACTATTTGTATATGGGATGAGGTAGATGACCAAGATTCATTTTGTCCAATGGAGATCCAGTTGGCCTAGCATTAACTGAAAAGGCCATAGTTTCTCCAGTGCACTGAGGTGTCACTTCTGTCACAGACCACACATACATGTGATAGAAGTCTGATTATGGATTCACTACTCAGTTCCATGGTCTGTCTAGCATAGTGCCAATACCATACTAGCATATTATGTATTGATCTAGACATCCAAATTTGCTTTTTCTTAGATTATCTAGAATTTCCAAATAAACTTTAGAACTGGCTTATCAACTTCTATTTTTGAGAAGACATCTGCTAGAATTGTGATTGGGATTGTGCTAAATCTATAGACTCATTTGCAGAGCAAGGACATATTCTCCATTGTTTAAATCTTTAATTTTTCTCATTAATGTTTTAGCTTGCAAAAAGTTTTTATCATGAATCGGTGTTCAATTTTGTCAAATAATTTTTCTCCTTTATGTGTATGTAGTTAAATTACATTTGACTTTCTGATGTCAGCCAAAGTTTCCCTTCCTAGAGTAAGTCCAAATTGGTCATGGTTTAGTCTCCTTTAGATGATTTACCAATACATCATTAAGACTTCTGCATCTTTTGTGTGAGACTATAACCTGGAATTTTCTTGTAAATTTCTTCCTCATCACGCTTTAATAAGATCATGCTGGCCTCATAAAAGCTGCCAGGAAGTGTTTCCTTTTTCAGTTTTTTAAATGTTTGGACTATTTCCCTTATGAAATCATGTGGGTTTGGAAATTTTGCTTTGGAAAGGATTTTAACAACAAATTTAATTTCTTTAATAGATACAGGACTATTTTGCTTTTCTAGTTCTTATGTCTTAGTTAAGGTTTGTTTTTTTTTTAAGTATCCATTTCATCTTAACTTTCCAACATATTACCAGAATTATTCACATTTAAAATCTTTTAAATGTTTTGTGGATATATAGTGAGAACACCTTTTTTCTTCTCTGGCACTAGTAATATCGTACTCCATTAAGGTTTACAGGCACTCTCAAAAAAAAAAAAAAATTCTCCTGCACTATGTGACACATAGCCACTAACACAAGAATATTCTCCAGCAGAATTATCCACAGGAGCAGAGCAGAGTTTATATTGACTATAAACAATTCAACAATTCCCTCTCAACAGCTTTTATCACTAGAAATAACTGAACCTGAGTAAAAGGAGACACTAACTGAAAGAGAAAGAAATGGGTATTTGTAATGCTCTAGGGTGTCCAGCAAATACTCAGAAGAAAAACAACCACTAAGTAGGGTTTGTAACCACAGATACCCACCCCACCACCTCCAAGACATCCATAGGTAGAATTCAGGAGGCCACAAACCTATAAATTCACTCATACAGCTTTATTTTCATGAACTTCTAGAACAACTGCAGGATTTTTATAAATATGACAACAAACCATATTAGAAGGAGTTCTGGCAACTTTGTCACCAATAGAAATCAGATACTTTCGTTACACAGTGCAGTTACTGCAAATATTGGGAAATATCATTTATGTGGGCATCACTACTTTGAAATTGAGTTATTTGATACAGCTGAATTTTGTTACTTAGTGCATTAATAAACACAAAATACTCTTGTTTCAATGTAATTTGTAACTCTATTAATTTTTTAATGCCTTCTAAAAATTGGCCTCCCCAGAGCTCCATTCATGTGTGTGTATACAAACACACACACATGCACTCACACTTAAAAATCTTACAAGGAATTAAGGATTTCACCCAAGGGAAGCAACTCCAAAGCAAAAATCAAGGAGAATCTTCCCTTGGCCAGGCCCTCGGCTGCGAGCAGGAAACACTCAGATAAGTAAGGCCTGGGCTGGCTAGTTTTTGATGTTACCTACAGAGTTCCTACCAACATCTAGCCTCCCACAATGATGACTGGTCCCTCGGAGACTCAGCCTCGACCCTAAGTTAGTCCATCTAACCTGCTTCCCAAGGAGGGAGCAAAATAAATAATAGATACAGCACAGGCTTTGATCCAGAAAACGGAGTGTAAAACTCAGCCCTGAAATCTACTAGTCTGTGCCTTTGGCATCTCCTCTCTTCTGCCGTGAAAAGGGATAACACTACCTACCATCCCTGGTGATTGTAATTTAGGTACAGTGGATTCACAGCACCTGACAAGCACATCAGCCTTATTAGTATTAGTTGAATCTTTCAGGTCAGAACTAACTGTCCTGGTTCTATACTAATCACAATTACGGACTGCCACAGAGAAAAAGGGGATAAGAATTATAGGAAAGATGGAGCATGAAGAATGGAAGCGGCGGGAAGACTGTACTTGGTTCTTCAAATTCCAGTATAAAAACCACCCCCTCAGTGAAGCCTTCGCTTTCGTCACCTGTACTCACGGCACTTAAGTAAGCCCTTGATAGCGCCTAAGCGCCCAGCTCTGAAAGTGAATGCATGAATGAGGAATACAGCACAGAAAGAGACAGACACAGTGAGTCTAATCCCCATAAAATGCAAACCACCAAGGACGCCAGTCCCCTAGTAGCACAGCTCTGATCCAAAAGCCATGAACCAAGGAAGCAGCACATTTCTTAACACCAAGGCCACCCCAATACCTGGACTGCCCGGGGCGGTGGGGGAGGGGGGACTTTCCACGTAAAGACCGGTGCCACCTGCAGGCTAGACTTTGAAGACCGCACCTGAGTGTGAAGAGTAGAAACCAAAATAAATTAACTTCGGGGGTCACTTGAGCCGCAGCAGTAGGACCAGCACTGGCGCACGTCCAGCACTGCCTGGGAGACCGGCGGAAACTAGGGACCAACCCCGGAGAGAGAGGCCGCTGGCGGGGGCGTGCGCGGACTCCGCCCGGCCTGCGGGAGCCCGGCGGGTCCCGGAGCGCACGGCCCACGCCGCCTTTGTCTCCACGGCGGGACGGGGCGCCTCCTCTGCCCCGCCCCCGGGCCCGCACGCAGGAACTGGGGTAGGAAACGGAAAATGCCTAGAGCATTTCTGGTTCTCCAGCGAGCACACCACGCAAGTCAGCACGTAACCTCCCGGGACCCGCTACGGCCCCAGGCTACCAACCTCCGGGCTGTCCCGGGCAGCGACCGCCGTGTTCACGCGCGCCGCGAGTCCCCAACAACCCTCTCGGCACTTCCGAGTCCCGACGGCGGCGGCGGCCGGCTTCCCGGGAAGCCGCCCTCTTCCCCGGGAGCGGCAGTTGGAGAACCAGCCCCGCGCGCGTGCTCGGAGCGCGCCCCCGCGCGCCCCCGACTCCAGGCTGCCCAGCTCGGACGCGCGCGGCGCTCCGGGAGCCGGGCAGCAGGCCTCTGGGCGCCGGGTGTACGGGGTTCTGGCTGCGGGCGGGCGGCCCCACCCCATCCCCCGGTCTTCCTCGCTCGCCCGCACGGGGGCTGCGGGTTTGGCCGCCGGGCGGCGTCTGCCCCATCCGTTTGCTAGTTGCCGGCCCGGGGCTGCCCCGCACGTTCCGAGCGGAAATCACCTGAAACTCCGGGGGCTCTAAATCCAGCCCAGTGGTCCCCACGGACGCTCAGCAGGAGGGAGGAGGTAGCTTGGTGGGGTGGAAGGAAGGCGGGCTTTGCGGACGGGCTGTTTGACCGGCTTGCGTTGTGAACATAGCCCCTGGAAGCGTCCCGGCCCTCCTCAGTCAAGCGGAAATACTTAACTTACTTAATACTTAACTTAATACTTAACTTAAACACTTAACTCTGCTTGCCTCGAGAGTTAAGAGTGGAGACCGAATGGGATGAACGTCATCACCCGTAAAGCCATTTACAGAGATGATCACCACCGCAAAATGTATACCAGTGATTTAGAATGGGTTGTAAAGAGTAGACGTGACTTCGGCTGAGCGCTGTTAATCAGAGGACAGAGCCTGCCAGAGTTCCACAGACCTACCTGAGCCAGAGCATCACCTGGCTTTAAAACCAGAGGCATCTGGGGCACCTGGGTGGCTCAGTGGATTGGGGCCTCTGCCTTCGGCTCGGGTCATGATCCCAGGGTCCTAGGATCGAGCCCCACATCGGGCTCTCTGCTCAGCAGGGAGCCTGCTTCCTCCTCTCTCTCTCTGCCTGCCTCTCTGCCTACTTGTGATCTCTCTCTGTCAAATAAATAAATAAAATCTTAAAAAAAAAAACAAAAACAGAGGCATCTGAATCCCTCTTCAAGCCAAAGGAATCACACTCCCCAGGGGACGGGTGTCTCAGGTAGTTCTATGCTCAGGTAAATGCGGGTAACTCTGCCTTAGGCAGTAGGAAAACACAGGCTCTAAATTTAATCTAGCCGTCATTGAAATAGTCCAGGAGATTATCTTTCTGACTGCAAATTTCTCCGAGAAACCAGAGCATAAACTCTGAGAACAGGGACTGTCTTCTCTTGCAGCTCTCACCACCCCCCACTCCCACTGCCTAGTACAAGATGGTTTAGGTAAGCAGGTGTTAAACTAGCTCCAAGTAGAAGTGCCAGATGTACCAAATAAAAATACAGTCTGCCCAATTGAAATTGAATTTCAGATGAATAACCAATACTTTTGAGATATCAGTATGGCCCATGCAATATTTAGGATATACTTATACTTTAAAAAAGTATTAGTTGCTTGACTGAAATTAAAATTAATTGGGCAACCTGTATTTTATCTGGGAACCCTCAGCCTCACAGACGGAGTGGCAGAATAACAACTCAGCTCAGGTAGTGGCAGACTTGGGGACAGGAATGAGATAACAGTTCCTACGTTATTTCTAAATGACACTAGTAGACAATAATGTAGCTTCACTGTCCTTTACACTTAACCCCTTTCTACACAAACAACACAGCCACCTGAAAACACATACAAAAATAAAGGCAGTTATAGTCATAAGTACATTAGAAACATCAATTAAATTTTAAAAAGTCAAAATGTAAAGAGAAGCAATAGACTAGGAAAAGTACTTGCAGGCACTATAATGCAAAGTTGTTACTTGTTATTATATATGGATTAAATAAGAAAACTTAGAAGCCAGCTGCAGTGAGTAAGACACATAAATAAAGAATCCAATAAAAAAAAATTGTTGGGATACACAATTAGGAAACATACTGCAGAAAGCTTAAAGAAGTGCAAAGTGGGGGTGTCTGGATGGCTCAGTGGGTTAAAGCCTCTGCTTTCAGCTCACGTCATGATCCTAGGATCCTGGGATCGAGGCCCGCATCGGGCTCTCTGCTCAGCGGGGAGCCTGCTTCCCTTCCTCTTTCTCTGCCTGCCTCTCTGCCTACTTGTGATCTCTGTCAAATAAATAAATAAAATCTTTAAAAATAAATAAATAAGTAAAAGCTTAAAAAAAAGAAGTGCAAAGTGAAATAACACATGATTTTCATACACAAAGTTGGCAGAAGTTAATAAATGACTTTAAAGGAGCACCTGGGTGCCTCAGATGGTTAAGCGTCTGACTTGGTATCAGCTCAGATCATGATCTCAGGGGCCTGGGACCGAGCCCCGCATCTGGCTCCATGCTCAGTGAGCAGTTGGCTTGAGATTCTTTCCCCTTCTCTTTCTCTCCCCTTCTGCTCCTCCCTCTTGCTTGCATATGTCCACTCTCTCTCTCCGTCTCCCTCTCTAAAATAAATAAAATCTTTCTTTAAAAAAAAGTAACTGACTTTCTTTAAAAAAAAATAAAATAATAACATGGCATTAAAGACTGGCAAGGTTGCTGTGCGATATCACTCACCACTTTTTAGTTAGGTAAACAATTTGGCAGTATCAAAACCATTCAAATGTATCAAAATTCCTAAAACCTTCTGAACTCTGTTTATGACAATAAATCCAAAGGAAATTATCCATAATGTAGAAAATACTCTTTATGAACAAAGATTTTAATTTTAACTTATATCATTTTAACTAATTAATAAGAAGGGAAATGTACTATAACATACCAAAATATACTATAATAAAGGGGAAAATATCATGGAAACTCCTGAATTTTCCAAAAACAAAAAAGTAGAAATTAAAAATGTATACATTCTTCAGTCTATTAGATACACAGCTTTTTTTAAAATAATGGCTACTGGGCGCCTCGGTGGCTCAGTGGGTTAAAGCCTCTGCCTTCAGCTCAGGTCATGATCTCAGGGTCCTGGGATCGAGCCCCGCATCGAGCCCTGCTTCGGGCTCTCTGCTCAGCGGGGTGCCTGCTTCCTCCTCCCTCTCTCTCTCTGCCTCTCTGCCTACTTGTGATCTCTGTCAAATAAATAAATAAAATATTTAAAAATATTAATAATAAAATAAAATAATGGCTACTATTCATATGTGATATGACAAACTATGTCTTTTTTAAACCTGTGTATGGAAAAATAACTGGAAATGATTGAAAAGGAAATAAAGTTAAATTTGGGTGGTGGGACTAGCTTTATTTTTAGTTTTTCCACATTTTTATTAAATACAAATTAATTTTATAATAGAAAATTAATGTGTTACCCCTGAAAAAAAAAAAAAAACATTTTCTTTCCATAAAGTTAGTTTTAGGGACTCTAGAATCTCACTTTTGTATAATCATATACTTAATGCTGAGACTTTCTAAATATTAAAATCTCCTTAAAACATTTTCCCTAAATATAAACACCTTAACAAACTTTGCATGTTATCTGTTAACCTAGAAACTATCCTTAGCAAATTCTTAGTCCAATGTTGAATTCATCAACTTAGTCAGTCACATAAGTATATGGTAATTAAAGTGACTTAAACATTTCTTAAAATTCAGCAAATCATATGAGGCCTTAGATTTTTCTCCCATCAGATTACATTCTGAAAGAGGACAAACGTAATAGCATAGACCTTTTTTTGTAGTAGTAAAATACACATACAACATTTACCATCTTAACCAATTTTTTTTAAAGATTTATTTTGTTTTAGAGAGAGAACACGCGAACTTACACATGTATGTGGGGTCTGGGGGGAGGGACATAAAGGATGAGTGAGAGAGAGCATCTCAGCAGACTCCCCACTGAGCTCGGAGCCTGATCTCAAGACCCTGAGATCACAATCAAAGCCAAAACCAAGAGTCAAATGTTAAAACCACTGAGCCACCCAGGCGCCCCCCAGTCTTAACCATTTGTAAGGGTACATACAGTTCAATGGTGTTAAGTTCATTCACAGTGTCATGAAACTCCAGACTCTTCATCTTGCAACACTGAAACTCTGTACCCATTAAATAATAACTCTCTACTACCCTCAGCCCCTGGAAACCACCATTCTACTTTCTGTCTCTATGAATTTGACTTCGCTAGGTACCTCATATACATGGAATCATACAGCGTTTGTCCTTTGGTGAATGGCTTATTTCACTTTGCACAATGCCTTCAAGGCTTAGCCTTATTATAGCCTGTGTCAGAATTTCCTTTCTTTTTAGGTTGAATGATATTCCACTGTACATATATATCACGTTTTTATCCATTCATCTGTACATGGACACTTGGGTTCTTTCTACCTTGTGGCTATCATAAATAAAGCTTCTATGAACATGGGTATACAAATAACTCTTTTTGGTGACTGTGCTTCCAATTCTTTTAGCTATCTACCCAGAAGCAGAATTGTTGGATCATACAGTAATTCTATTTTTAGTTTTTTGATGAATCATCATACTGTTTTCCATAGCAAGGGCACCATTTTACATTCCCACCAACACTGCACAAGGGTTCCAATTTCCCCACATCTTCACCAATGCTGTTATTTTGAGTTTTGTGTGTTTTTTTGACAGCAATCCTCCTAATAGGTGTGAGATAATATCTCACTGTGGTTTTGATTTGCATTTCTCTAATAATTATTGATGTTGATTATCTTTTCTGTGCTTATTGACCAGTTACCTATATTCTTTGGAGAAATGTCTATCCAAGTCTCTTGCTCATTTTTAAATTGAATTGTCTTTTTGTTGTTGAACTATAGTTCTTCATATATTCAAGATATTAACCCCTTATCAGATAAATGACTTACAAATATTTTCTCCTTTTCCATGGGTTGCCCCTTTACTCTGTTGATTGTATTCTTTGATGCAAAGAAGTTTTTCATTTTGATGAAGTCCAAGTTATCTGTTCCTTTTCCTTTGTTTTCCTGTGGCTTTGGTGTCATATCCAAGAAATCATTGCCAAATCTAGTGTGATAAAGTTTTCTCTTATGCTTGCTCCTAAGAGTTTTATAGTTTTAGTACTTAAGTTTAGTTGTAAGATCGATTTTGAGTTAATCTTTGTATATGACATAAGGTAAGGGCCCAAATTTATTCCTTTTCTCAACACCATTTGTTGAAAAGCCTACACATCTTTCAAAGGCCAGGGTTTAGAGTGGGGGTGTTGTCTGGGTTGAAACACCAGGAGAAAAGTTGGGGTTATTTGGAAGAAGGGAGAAAAGAGGAGAGGATTCTCCCCACCCTTCAATGCTTCACACAGGCAGAAACGTCTGGCTTTCAAAGATCTGTACCTGTCTTAGAAAAGAAGTATCAGAGTTCTGGGGTGTCCTGACTTGAACCTGGAGCAGCTAGCCCTGGGACAAGAAAGTCAGAGCTGCCTTCCCTTGGAAGCCTTCTCTGAAGCCAGAGAATATCCTCCAGGATTTAAGAAGCAAACCGTGGCTAAAATACAGTGACCAAAATTACTGATAATTGAGGTTTAAAAAAGAAAACTAATTTGTGCCTTGGTATTGTATTTCTTTAAGAACAAATATATCAAAAGTAGTATGTAAAGGTGGGTAAGTAATGGTGAGTCACTCTTTATGACATTATTGTAACCCCAAATTATTAATCAGGTACCTGCACTGGGCATGTTTTCTCTCTCGTTATTCCTCTAAGTTCAAGGGGCCTGAGCATCTCAACAGGGCTTTCTGTCTAGACAGATGGCCCTGAGCACCTGGCAGCCACTCCCCCCACTGCAGAGCTGGTGCTTAGGAAGGATTAACCAGATCAACTCTTCTTTATACATTCAATGATGACTTAGCTATAGCAATAATAACCATTGAACAGAGATACAAATAGCTGTTAAGACTTAATTGATGAAGTCTTCAAGGTAAAGGATAGAATTTCTAATCATAAGTTTCAGGCACAGGCAATTATGTAGAGCTCTTCAGAAACATTAAGGGCCTTCCTAACCCTTGCCACTGGGCACAGGCTCTCATCTGTTCCACCTACAAGGATGTTGGCGCTGGTTCACAGTGATCCTCAGTAGTCAACACTGAACTTGCAATTATGTGTCCAACATCTACTTGATGCATAGCACAAAACCAAATATTAGGAGAGATTTTTTTTATTTAATGAGAAAAAAAAAAAAAAGACTTGTCTTGCAGGAATTTGCAGCCTAGCTGAAGATTCACCAAGTACATACAAAACAACTAGCAAATAATAAGCACATTTGAAAGCATATAGTTCAAACTACCCATATATACTCAAGAATGCAGTCATATCAGTAGGCTAAACAAGGCAGGCACAGTTCAACGTCACCTTCTCCAAGAAGACTTCCCTGATCACCTTGGGAAAATTAACCCCTGCCTAGACACTTTCCATTCCATTGCGTTATTCTTTTTATATTTTTCTATAACACTACAACTCTCTGAACTTCTCTTGTTTTTTTTTAACATATGTATTATCTAAGTCAGCATTATTCAGACTACTTGCAACACATAATATATTGTAAACTAAAGCTAATGAGTTACACCGACTTAATTTTTTTAAACAAAATGTAACAGAGTAGAGGAGAATAGAGAATAGAATATGATAGGACAGAATAGAAAATGGGGAGAGGGGGTGCCTGTTTAGCTCAAGTCAGTTAAGCGTCTGCCTTCAGCTCAGGTCATGATCCCAGGATCCTGGAATCAAGCCCCATGTCAGGCTCCCTGCTCAGTGGGAGCTCCCTGCTCCCTCTCCTGCTGCCCCTCCCCCACTTGTGCACTCCCTCTCTCCCCTCTCAAATAAATAAATAAAATCTTATTTTTAATTTAAAAAAAAAAAAAAAGAAGGGACACCTGGATGGCTCAGTGGGTTGGGGACTCTGCCTTCGGGTCAGGTCATGGTCCCGGGGTCCTGGGATCGAGCCCCACATCAGGCTCTCTGCTGGGCGGGGAGCCTGCTTCCCCCCTCCACTACCTGCCTCTCTGCCTACTTGTGATCTCTGTCAAGTAAATAAATAAAATCTTTAAAAGAAAAAAATTTTTTAAAGAAAATAGGAAAACATACCACTGGATTTTTATTAAGAATTGTGAACTTTGGGGCACCTGGGTGGCTCAGTCTAGCTAAGCAAAGCTAAGCCTTTGGCTCAGGTCATGGTCCCAGAATACTGGGACCATGCCCCACATCAGGCTCCCTGCTCCACAAGAACCCTCTCCCACTCCCCCTGCTTGTGTTCCCTCTCTTGCTATGTCTCTGTCAAGTAAATAAATAAAACTCTAAAAAAAAAAAAAAAGTAAAACTCATAAAAAAAAAAGGAATTGTGAACTTTGTCAGAAATACTGCATCCAATTAGGGAAGAGACCTGAGAAAGATAATGGAAGGCTATGACAAATATTAGCTGACTAATACGATAAAATTCTATCTTCTAACAAACTCTCATTTGATTTTCGGGTATATGATGTGAAGTTGACGGTTACCATTACAGGACAATTAATAGAGTTTCTATTTTACAGTAATATCAATCACTTCATTGTAAAGCATTTTCTTCTGAAAAGACATTAACAAGTAAGATATGTTTCAGGTTTGTATCAAATGTACTTTTCATGAAATTAGCATGAATTCTCTTTTCATGGGACTTCTTACTGTTAGAAAAGGATGATGAAGTGAAAATTAGAGAGATGCCTAAATTCAACCTCCAGATATCTAAAACTATAAATAGTGACAATGGTGAGAAAATAGTAAGCTTCAACTTCACTGGAGGAGCATGCTAAAAAGAGGATGCAAGACTTTAAAAAGAAGAATATTTGAATTTTTTTTTTTAGGGGCATCTGCATGGTGTCAATTAGGGGTCTGACCCTTGATCTCAGATCAGGTCTCGATCTCAGTGTTTTCAGTTTTTTGTTTTTGTTTTTTTTTTTAAGATTTTATTTATTTATTTGACAGACAGAGATCACAAGTAGACAGAGAGGCAGGCAGAGAGAGAGAGGAGGAAGCAGGCTCCCTGCTGAGCAGAGAGCCCGATGCGGGACTCGATCCCAGGACCCTGAGATCATGACCTGAGCTGAAGGCAGCGGCTTAACCCACTGAGCCACCCAGGCGCCCTCAGTGTTTTCAGTTTTAAGAAGGAGCCTCACCTTGGGCTCCACACTGGACATAGAGCCTATTTAAAAAATAGTAATAATAAAAAATAAAATGTTTTTCATTGTGTAAAATCTAACAAAAGTGACAAATACCAATATTTGTCATTTTTGTCATTTATTTTGTAATGACACCTTTAAAATCAGTCAGACACTGAGAAACACAGCACAATGGACTTGTTAACAAGCCCCTCAAACATTTTGGACAAAAAATTACTGGCACAATTTCTCAGTAGTTCTACAGATTGATAATGAGATTTAGTTGCATACTGCTCAGCAAAAGAGGGAATGGCTCATCCAGATGTTGAAAAATTACTCATCTAATATGACTAGATTTGATATCTATAATTTTTAATGCTAAACTAGCGAGTAAAATATACAACTCTTTGGTAGAATACTATTTCTAGTTAAATCTGTGCTACTGCAGAAACTTCTAACGCCATGCTTCCCATGTGGTTAAAATCCAGTATAGAACTTGTGATCCATCCCAGAAAGAGTATTGATGGATTCTGTGAGTTATTCAACGTTTCTAGTTTTTGCAAGATGACAAGGGGCGTGTGTGTGTGTGTGTGTGTGTGTTTAAATTTAACCTCACACACACGGGATCAGCTATATTTACAAAACTGGAAAAATGCCTCATAGATATCAAGGAATGACGAGTGACAGAGCCAGCAGATATGGCTAGAAAGCATAACAAAACTATTAAAATACTGTTAGAAGCTACTAAAAACACTTGTGCTTAGAAATCAGCATCAATAGGAATTCAACTTAGCATCTCTAGAAATAATTCTGCTGAATTTCATGGAAGTGTTAGAAAAAAAAAACATGGTGAAATTTGTTAAATTCATTAAAGAAAACTCATTGAACAGAATATCGATGTATTTTGTTCCATTTGGTGCAAACCAGACAGTCATGCTGAAGTATACTGAAACCCATTGATTGTCCTAAGGGGACCTAAGGGGAAATATTAAGCAGAGTGAATAAACTCAGAAATGACAATAACATTTTTCTTGTTGAAAAGCAATCTCATTTGGCAAACAATCTCATTTTCGAAGATGATGTTTGGGATTTTAAATTGGTATATTTGACTGATGATACTGATATTTTTAATGAACTTATATTTATAACTACCGGGAGAAAACAATGTAATTCAGCAAGTCAAACATCCAGGATTCCAAAAGACATTTTGTTACAGCAAGAAAGACTTAGAAGCAATCACCCTAGCTCCTATTTGTTCCCAATAGTGTTGCGACACATTGAAGAAGACATTACTAGTAAGGACAGGGACTGAAATAAAGTTAAGGATATTGTTATATTTGGCTCCTCGGTTGTAAATTTGCAATCGTTATTTTCCAGAAGAGAAATTATAAAATTATGAAAAATTTTTCCAATGAAAGAATCATTTTCTTTTTGAAACTCTGAATCAATAATTCACCCAAACTTGGAGCCCTAAAAAGACAAATGAATTATTGCTGCTGAGTTCTTCATTTGCACTAAAGGATGATCACAAGACATTAAATGCATCATTATTTTAGAGTAAGATTAAAGAAGAATTTCCATTGCTAGGTAACAAGAATGCATTGCTATTATTACCACTGGCAATAAACTATTTGTATGATCAAGGATTTTCAACCTTTAAAAATGACTAAAACGACAGAAAGAGGCTCATGAGTTTATGCACAAAGTATTTGTCCTTATGTGTTCTGGACAGCCATTGCATTAAATAAAATCTTGCCTGACTCTTGATTTGCATTACTTATTTGGGAATTTTTTCTATGTTGCATTCAAGTATTGATAACAATAATTTATGTTTTAGCTTTTTATATGTTAGAAGAGTAAGTGCTGTTCTACAATACTTATGATTCTGTTGTGTAGGGCAGGGCAGGGGGAGAAAGCACATACTTCGTTGCTGTGCAAAAAGTATTTCTTACTGGGAGGTGTGATTTTTAAAAGAAGGTTGAAAAGTGCCCGTCAAAGTCTGCCCTCCCCTGAAGCCAGCCCCCTCTGGAATGTAAACTCCAGAAGGGCAAGAGTTTTTGTTTTAGGCACAGGGTTTCAAAGGGGGAGGGGCAGAGAGAGAGGGAAAATCTTAATCAGGCTCCATGCCCAGCAAGGAGCCCAATGAAGGGCTTGATCTCACGACCCTGAGATCATGAGTGAGCCGAAATCAAGAGTTGGATGCTTAACCAACTCAGCCACCCAGGCACCCAGAAGGGCAAGAGTTTGATCTGTCTTGTTCACCACTAGTAGTATGTGGAATAGTGCCTACAGGGGAGCCTGGGTGGCTCAGTTGGTTAAATATCTGACTCTTGGTTTCGGCTCAGATCATGATTTCATGGTCCCGAGATGGAGCCCCATACGGAACTCCTCACTCAGTGGGGGTCTGCTTCCCTCCCCTTTCTCTCTCTCCCTCTGCCCCACCCCTGTTCTCTCACTGTCTCTAAAATAAATACATCTTTTAAAAAAGAAAAAGAATAGCGCCCATGTATTCAATAAATATTCAACAAATGTATTTGCTGAACACACTAACCAAATTAGGAAAAATATTAGTTTGCAATTGTCTTTTGTTTGCATTACGCTTTTTCTTCCTTTTATAGATGTGTGTTTTAGAAAAAATAAAGAGAGAGACCCCTGGGTGGCTCAGTGGGTTAAAGCCTCTGCCTTCGGCTCTGGTCATGATCCCAGGGTCCTGGGATTGAGCCCCACATCAGACTCCCTGCTCAGCAGGGAGTCTGCTCCCCCTCCCCTCTCTCTGCCTGCCTCTATGCCTACTTGTGATCTTTGTCTGTCAAATAAATAAATAAAAATCTCTAAGAAAGAAAAAGAAAAAATAAAGAGAAATTACTACAGTCATTTCTATAAAGGGCCTGCAGGCTGCTAAGAACTAGGAAGGACTCCCAGACCTTTTTAGTTTGGGAAAAAGTTGTGGATAACCTTGAGTTTTAGGGTTTAGGGGGCCCTGGATGGGGAGTGACTAAGCAGCAGAAGGGATCATGTCCAAGTCAAAATCACATAAGACCATTACTTTTCAAAAGGAGTAGAAAGCAGCCATGCTTTTGACAAGGTGGTTGTGAGCCCTTTTGGAACTAAAAGATACAGTCTAGTCCTCCTCCCTCATTTTATAGAGAAGGAGTAAACACAAAGAAAGAAATGAACAAGAGTAACAGTTTTCAAGTGTGCAGGGAGGGAACAGAGTCAAATTCAGATTCATTTTTGTTTCCTTTTTATAAAATGGGGATAATAATGGTACCAGATCATAGATAAGCTATAATGATTAACTGAAATAATCAATGTGGAATACTAAGCATAGTGCCTGACCCATAATGTGCACTGAATCATTATTAGCTATTATTATTAATATTACCAATAGAACACAGAATGTTTGGAATTATTCAGTGAGGTTTTATTTCCTTGTGTTTCTTTATACTCATTATTTCCTCTACCACTCTGTCATATTCTGTACACATTGTTCTCAGACTGAGAGTAGATAAAGCTGAGAATAAAAAGTCTGTTGAATGTCTGAATGGATTTATTTTAAACTCATAGTAGAGACAACATCTTGAAAGACAGGACTTTCTTTTATTCTGAAAGCTGTGCATTTTGAGAAAGAGCAAAAATGTGTGTGGAACTGTTTCCTGATTTTTGGTTTGGGGCCCAACGCCCACCCCACGAGCCAAATCCCCCAGGGGAAGCGAACAATAGAAACCCACTATGAGGATGGTGTTTTTCAAATTGCAGGTTGAGACTTACTCTTGGATCATAAAATTGATTTATTGATCGGGTTAAAACTGGCATTAAAAGAGAGGAAAGGGAATGGAATAGAAAATACCAAAGTACACTGCAAGGATTCATGCTAAGTATTGTTTCATGAAGCCATTGTTTCACTTGTGCTGTGCGCATGTCCTTTGCCATGATGTGAACTCTGTTTTCTATTATAGTCACAGTCATTGAAATTTGCACATCACCAGTGATGTCATAGCAGAGGGCACACATGTCTCTCCTCTCAGAATGTCCCAGGGAAGACAACGGCTCCCAGAGAATTACCACATCCAGAATGGTGTTGGAAGAGCAGAGCAGCCATGGTCTAGGGTGGCTGCACAGAGCCATAGGTACCTTGGCAAAATGGGAAAAGGCCAGAAACTTACTGTGGCCACCAAGAAGGATGGATAAGTGGCCCTGAGCATTCGTGGTTTGGCAGAAAGTGTTAGCCAAAGCGAACTGAAAGAAATGGAGTCTGGACCATGAGAATAAAGGCAAGGGGGTTTAATGGTGGACACTTAGCACATCAGGACAATGGGCCATAGAGGAAGAGTTACCCCTCAGCGGAAGCTGGTGTGGACTGAGCGTCAAGATGGGCCGGACACCGCTTTCCTCCCCAAAGCAGAGTGATGCATAAGTTCCACCCTCCAGACACCTGTCCTCTGCAGGCGCAGAGACTGAAAGAAGTAAGGCAATCAAGAGAAGGAAATTCCTGAACAGCTACCCAAAAGAGACCATGTTCTAAAACAGAATTGGAAAACAATATGGAGGCTCCTCAGGGAATTAAAAATAGAACTACTCTTCCACCCAGCAATTGCACTCCTAGGTATTTACCCAAAGAATACAGAACTACTAATTCAAAAGGATACATGTACCTCCATGTTTATAGCAGCATTATCTACCATAGCCAAATTATGGAAACAACCCAAATGTCCATCGGCTGATGAATGAATAAAGATTTGGTGTATATATATATATATATATATATATATATGCAATGGAATATTACTTAGCCATAAAAAGAATGACATCTTGCCATTTGTAACAACATAGATTGAACAAGAGAGTATTATGCTAAGCAAAATAAGTCCATCAGAGTAAAACAAATACCATATGATTTCACTCATATGTGGAACTTAAGAAACAAAACAAATAATCATAGGGAAAAAAGAGAGAGGCAAACCAAGAAACAGGCTCTTATTTATTTATTTTAAAGATTTCATTTATTCATTTGACAGAGAGAGAAAAAATAAGCAGGGGAACAGGCAGAGGGAGAAGCAGGGCTTGAATCCCAGAACCCCAGGATCATGACCTGAGCCATCCATGCTGGGCTCGATGCGGGGCTTGATCCCAGGACTCTGGGATCATGACCTGAGCCAAAGGCAGACACTTAACTGACTGAGCCACTCAGGGGTCCTAAGAAATGGACTCTTACGGGTGCCTGGGTGGCTCAGTCATTAGCCGTCTGCCTTTGGCTCAGGTCATGATCCCAGGGTCCTGGGATTGAGCCCCACATCCGGCTTCCTGCTTGGCAGGAAGCCTGCTTCTCCCTCTCCCACTCCCCCTGCTTGTGTTCCTCTCTCGCTGTGTCTCTCTCTATCAAATAAATAAATAAAAATCTTTAAAAACAAAACAAAGAAATGGACTCTTAACCTTAGAGAACAAATTCACAGCTACCAGAAGGAAGGTGGGTGGAGGGCGTGGTGAAATAGGTGTTGGGGATTAAGGAGGGTAGTTGTGATGAGCACCGGGGGTTATATTTAAGTGTTGAGTCACTAAATGGTACAGCTGAAAGTAATATCACACTGTATTCACTAACTGGAATTTAAGTAGAAACTTAAAAAACATTTAAAAAAATCACATTTTTATTATATGATGTTATTCTTACCATAATATAAAGGACTAAGCAATATACAACTATGTAGAAAACGGACCTGCCAGAGAACCAGAAAAAAAGCTTATTTTTGAATTATTAACCCCCGCAGCTAGTGTTGTATAGGGATCAAAAAAACAAAAACAAAACCAAAAACAGAAGTGGCTGAGATTGGGACGTCTGCGCGGCTCAGCCCGTTAAGCGTAGGCCTTGGGTTCAAGTCACGATCCCAGGGCCCTGGCCGGAGTCCCGCATCTGGCAAAGGGAGTGGGTGCGGACGAGCACGGATGGCAGGCTTGAGGACAAGTTCTGTTTTAAGGGGAGAAACCTAAGGCTTTTTTTTAAAAGATTTTATTTATTTGACAGACAGAGATCACAAGTAGGCAGAGAGGCAGGCAGAGAGAGAGGAGGAAGCAGGCTCCCTGCTGAGCAGAAGGCCCGATGCAGATGCGGGGCTTGATCCCAGGACCCTGAGATCGTGACCTGAGCCCAAGGCAGAAGCTTAACCCACTGAGCCACCCAGAAACCTAAGGCTTTATAGGCAGAATTTGCAGGCACAGGAGAAAAGCTTACACAGAGCTATTCTAGGTAAAGGTAGGAACCAGGGCTAAAGACAATTTCCAGTGTGGTGCACGTTGGATACATTTTTTCCCTTTTCTTTCTTTCTTTCTTTCTTTCTTTTTTTTTTTTTTTTTTTTTGCAGGTGAACACATAAAATTAGCAAAGGAAAGGCGATGCCACGCAACGGCACTGCCACTTCAGCACCCACAAGCCGGTGTATAAAACTGAAAGGAGGTGTTGGTAATGATGTCAGGTCAGGGCTGATCCTTTACTTCTGTCTCCCGCGACCACCTCCTCCCTGGGGTCCAGGACTCAGAGATCTCTGAGGACCGGGGATCTGCGGGGAGGTTCCAGGGTGCCTCCCCCTGGGAGCCTCGTTGGACGCTGTGGTCCCAACCCCTCCTCGCGCAAACCCCACTGCCCAGGGGCTGCTGGCTTCCGCTGGCCCCCTTCTCCGGTCACCATTCTGCCGTTCCTCTTCTGTGTCCTCCACCAGGAGTTTCTCCACCCAAGGGACAATTCTGCCAAGGACTCCAGGGGAGAGTTCAAAACGGAGGCGAGGGGCCTCTGCTAAACAAGGCTCTCGAAGGCTGGCTTCCCTCGGGAGACGAGGGCAGTGTGTCTCGCCCTGGCGCTCGTCCACTCTCCCCACCCCCAACCCTCTGGTCCAAGGCGGCTCTGAGGCGGCGGCCATGACATCACTTCCTTCGTCTGCAACGGGGCCGCCCGGCCTCACGCCGGCAGCCTTCGGCCACCCGGCCCAGCGGAAGTGGGGCAGCGACAGGGTTGCGCCCGCCCTCGCGCTCACCCTCCGTTCTCGCCCGGCTCACCTTCCACCGCGGGTCGCAAGCTTCTTGAGGAAGGGGCGGTCTTCAGAGCGGCGGCTGCCTGCAGTTTCCCTCAGCTCTTCCAGAAGCTACGAGGGACTGCAGTGACGAAGAGAGTCCACTAGGTGGCCTCACAAGACCTTGTTTGTTTCGTGCAGATGCCCAGCTGGTGGCGAGAGACCAGACCCTCCCCAGCCCGCCACTCTGGTGGGGCAGATGTGTGGTGTGCGGCCTGTGGGGTGTTGTGTGTGTTTAAGGGGTGCTCAGTGCGCAGAACGGAGAGGCAAAGACAGAAGTGTAAGAAAAACCAATATACCAATACCTAAATTTACAGGACAGTGACGTCGTGAGTAATTCATGCGGATTCATACAAGGAACTCAGAGTTAATAAGGAGCAGAACTCCCGTAATACCTTTAGTCGTTTTTAGATCATCGGTTGTTTGGCAGAGAAAGTGTTAGCCTACTAACATTTCAGCCTACTGAAAATGAACCGTGGGTGAGAATGTGCATGAGACCCGCCCTCCTCTAAGAATCTGATTTGTACTTTCCTTTTCATTTGTGATCAGAAATTTAATGAGTGCCTACTACATGCCACAGCCCAACTAGGGCTGAGGATACAGCTGTGAACAAGACTAACGACCTCACACTCTCACATAACGTATATTTTCAAAAAGTTAATTCATGTAGTAAAGACTGCATACAGTTTCTCTAGCTCTGTTATTCTATGATTCCACAACTGTACACTTCCTTTACCTGGCCCTCCCGTGTAGAAGTATGGGATAATAAGATACAGTTAATCCACCAGAATTAGATGCACACGTTTCCTGGAGTAAAGCTGCAATGTAATTTCCAGAACTTGGTCACTACGCCATCAGGAGTTCCGTGAAGAGACAATGCCGTGGAATTTCCAAGCCTCTCCTCTTTAACTATCACCCACTTTTTAAATAATTTGCCAGGACCGGGACAGACCGTCTGAGATGTGGTCCCCTCTTGGGGCAGGAAGAGCCGTGGGATGCTGAAGAATGATGACTGAAACACTCAAATGGAAAATAAGAAAAGTGTTTCAAAATCCGGAATACCAAAAAGATTGTGGAAAAACTCAGAGTACAAAGGTGTGGCATTTTTTAGCACTGCCAAATTTATTTCTCTAGCCAAGTCAAACATGACACAATGGAAGCTAGCTTCCAGACTCCCCCCATGAGAAAGTACAAATTCTAGTCAGTGTGGAAATCACTGATAGGTCTGGGAGTTGTCTGGTTTGATCTGCAAGAGGGCGGCATATGCTTTGCGTGCCTGCATGCGTGTGTGTGCACAAGCACAGATGAGAGCTAATTAGAAGAGAGACTATTCACATGGAATCATAGAACAACAGAGCCGGAAGAGCTCATTTAATCCATCTTCTCATTTTAGAGTTGTAGAAATCGGGCCTGCAAAAGGGAGGATCATGCCCAAGATCACAGAAGTTAGACTATAAGTCACTATCCTGTCTCCCAGTTCTCAACTTGTCTATATTCTCTGTTCCCCGGGTGTTACAGAGGTGTGAGTTGCCTTTCTTATATGGATTCACTTGATTTTCCTTTACGTGTTATTACATTGGTTAAATGGTAATCTCCCTCCTCCCCGAAAGATACGTTTGCCTAGAACCTGTGAACGTGACCTTATTTGGAAAAAGGATCTTTGTAGATGTAATTAAGTCAAGGATCTTGAGATGAGATCATCTTAATCAGGGTGTTCCCCGAATCTAACGACAAGTGTCTTTATAGACATTTTAGGAGAGAAGACACACAGAGAAGAAAGTGCGATGAAAACAAAGGCAGAGATCGGAGTGATGTGTCTACAAACCAAAGAATGCCAAGGATTGTGAGCAACCACCAGAAGCTAGGAGAAAGGCATGGAAAGGAGCTTCCTGGAGGAATCAACTTTGCTAACACCCTGTTTTTGGATTTCTGGCCTCTAGATTTATGAGAGAATAAATTTCTGTTGTTTTAAGCCACCAAGTTTGGGGTAATTTATTACAACAGCTGAAGCAAACTAACCTATGTATATTTCTCAGACCATCTGAGATGAATGAAGGGAACTTCATTGCCTTTTCTCATCTCTTTCTCACCTTGGAAATGAGTTCTTTTAGCACAATAACACCTATGGGAGGCCACTGGCAGAAGAGGCTATTGGCCAAAGAAAGATTGCTTAAGAATGGTGCTTTGGAAGAATCTGAAAATGTTGGACACTAAGGAGCCACTAACTGAAACCAGCCCTAGAAACCCTAACCCCCAAAGCGATGGTGTTAGGCATTAGGGCCTTTGGAAGGTGTTTCGGGTTTAGATGAGGTCACACATGTAGGGCCCACGATGAGGGTAGTGTCTTTCTGAGAAGAGGAAGAGACCAGAGTCTTGTGAGGACACAGCAAGAAGGCAGCTGTATGCATGCCAGAAAATGAGCTCTCACCAGAACCCAAGTATGCTAGCACTCTGGTTTTGGACTTAACCAACCTCCAGAACTGTGAGGAATAGTTATTTAAGCCATCCAGTCTGTGGTATTTTGTTAGAGCAACCTGAGCTGACTGAGATGGACCAAGATAGACACAGAGATGCCTCAGCCCTTGTGTACAGATACATATAAGGTCCAGAAACATAAAAGTCAGTCTTAGCAGTTAGGTGCCTGGGGAAACAGCATAGTAGGTCTTCTAATTCAATGAGCAGAATGAGGAAGGGAAGGAACTTTGATCCTTTGAGAACATGGCTCAGGGCAACTATAAGCACAGAAATGGTAGAGAGAGACAACAGCCTGTGGTGACTCTGAGGGCTTAGGAAGGAGGGACAGGAGATGCCCAATGGTCCTAGAAAAGCAGCCTCACATTCCACAGAGACATAGACATACAGCTACGTCCTTGGTGTCTCTCCCTGTCGTGTCTCTGATTTTCTCACTTGGGATCAGTTGAATTTCTCTTCCAACTCTTTGAGGTTTGCTCCCAAGGTTGATGTGGTCACTGAAAACCAAAGAGTCATACAACTAAAGAGAATGTTCAGGGTCATTCAAAATTTCCTCCCACCCTAGGAGATGGACACTGAAGTCTTCCAGTATAGTAGGGCTTGCTGCCTTCAGGGTTCCAAGGTTCTCTTGCTGCTTTCTTTAGAAAGTCCTTTTATCCCAAGGAGATCTTTCCCCTAAGCTCTGGGATTGGCCGGTGCATGCTGATGGGGGCAGTATCTCCTGGGGAAACGTGTGGGCTAAGTGGTTTCCATTACCATCTGGTCTATGGTCAATCCTCTGGAAATCCCAGGGACCACCCACCAGGAAGAATAGAGCAGTGGTCTGCAACTAGGTAGCACAGGAAAGGCTCAAAGACCTGTGGTATTGATAGCCCAGGTTTGTTCCTTCTCTCCCCGCTCCCTTTTTATTTATTTAGTTAGTTTGTTAACAGGCAAAGATCACAAGTAGGCAGAGAGGCAGGCAGAGAGAGAGAGAAAGGAGGAAGCAGGCTCCCCATGGAGCAGAGAGCCTGATGCAGGGCTCGATCTCAGGACCCTGGGATCATGACCTGAGCTGAAGGCAGAGGCTTAACCAGTTGAGCCACCCAGGTGCCCCTAGTTTGTTCCTGCTTATCCACTCACACAAGCCAGCCTCCAGACCTTAGGAGGAGGTGCTAAGCGGGAGACTCTGACTGACTGAAATTAGTCTCTGTATCTGTCCTGGGTATGGGCATTAAGACCAGGGCTAGGCTAGACCAGGCAAGGAGACATAGGCAGAGTTTCTGTCCCTGACAGTCTAGTATATGTGACAACATCTCAGTTCAATTTGTATCACACACAGTCTCAGAGAGACAGGGATGATCATGGCGTTGGACAAACACAAGTCACCCTAGAAAATCCCTTTGATTTGGACCAAATCACATAGACCTCAAGGAAAATCAGATATGTGCCACTTCGAGAAACCTAGAATGGCAACTTGTACAAAACAGAAACACTAGGTAAACAATGATGGCTAAGTACCTATACTAGATAAACAATGATGGCTCACTTTTTTGTGGAGGTGGGGGGTTGGGGTGGATAATGGCTTTGGGGAGGGTCATACCTCAAGTGAATTTAAAATAGAAATGGAATTATAAATAATATTAAAGGGCAAATCTATTGCACAATGCCTTCAAGTTTATTTTTCCTTTTCATGTGGTTGTTGGCAAATATCTGGAATGGGAAACAGGATCATCCTTTTGGGAGGCTTTCTCTTTGTGTTTCTTAGTGTTGCAGAAATAAACACACAACTTTAATTTGTTCCCCAAAGAAAGAGATAATAAAAAACAACCACTCAAAACGAGTCAGAATTGCTAGAAGAGCCAGGAAATAGCTTTTGTGGTTGGCTAGTTTGTTTGTTTTTCTTCGTAGTTTTCCGGGAAATATGATCAAGACAGTAGCTGCCCTTTGGGTAGCACATTCATTCCAAGCGCCAAAGGATTGATGCATTTGCTGAAACTATCTCTCTGACAGAGCACATGGGTCCCCCGGGCTCGGCTCAGAGCTGTTGCTTGAGCAAGTCAATGGTGTCCTTCGAATAAAAAGGAGGATGGCAGCTATGGGACTTGGTTAGAAGTTACATAATCTGATGAATTCCGCCTTGAGTCCAAATTGAGGTTCACACATGTCAGAGAATATGCCCAAACTACTGAGTGGACAGGAACGTCAATTTGCAGGTTTGTTGGATGGGGCTGAAAGAGAAAGGAGGACATTTCATGAAGACTGGTGGGGTTGAAATCAAAGCCCAGCATAGAATTTTTTCCCTATCTGGCACCTTAGCCTGGTCTGAGCTCTACAGAAAAGGATCTGAGACAGAGTTAGAGGATTGGTCTTCTGAAAGGACTCTCTGTGAGAACTTGAAGCAAGAGTAGCACTCTTATGCCCCCATATGGAAGGGGACCGTGGCTAGAGCTGGACCCAGAGAAAAGGGGATGAACCTGGGGAAATCTTTGTGTTAACTGCAATAACATGGTCCCCGTTCATACAGTCATGTGATCCATCTCCGTGGAGTCTGAATGGGACTTCATTGAAATAGGAGGTCTTTACTATGCATGTGACAAGAAGAATCAGTAAAATGTGGGTTACTGCTATTAAGCTGGCCCCCCTCAGGGTTGAAATTACACCTTGCCTCTCAGGCTGTAGTTTTCAAACTGTGCTCCATAGTAGCCTGAGTGTTTGGACATTAGGGGAATAGCCCATGGCAGATTCTGGGCCTTCTCCCACCAACTCAACCAATAGCAGTCCCTACTTCATCTATTTTCAAAATAAGAAAGATTTTGTAACTTAATGAAAAGGTCTTCATAGCTTAATAGGAAAGTCTTGAACAGCTCTGCTTTAGGGTTCTCTTAACTAAGTCTGGTGACTTGTACATAGTAGATTTTCAATGGATTCCATATTTATTTGCCAAAAGAGGAGTTGAGGTGATAATAACTTTTTATTAATGGATGAGACCAAAGTAAGTGATTTATTTCCAAAATATATTGAAAAGATCAAAGCAATTAAAATATTAAGTATCGGGAATACTGTTTTTTTTCTTTTGCACACGCCAGCAAGGAACAAACACAAATCTTAATGTGAGACAATTACAGTGATTCTTATCGTTGGAAATAAGCAAGATACTGGAAAATCATGCATACATTTGTTATTAACTATATTTCAAAGTTATGGCTGGTTGTGTGGTTCTGTTAAACAGTTGTTGGCTAATTTTCTATCGCAAGAAAGCATAATGACCACCTCATAAATTGTGTTTCTGCATAAATTTTGATTAACAGAGATTATTATCAACTTAGAAAAGGGGAGTTTGAAAAGATTAAAACTCCATTAATAAATAAAAACTGTTTGAATGTTCACAGTTTTGAATGTCATTAGCCTAAGACTTCATAACACACAGATCTAACAAGTATTTTCTTTCAGGCAGAAGGTCTCAGTGAAAATAGCTTTGAACATAGCAGTACCCTGAACCACAACTAAAGATTTGGTGGGTTGTTTTTCTCTATGGTGAGTTGATGGACTGTTTGCAAGAATTTTACCCATTTGTGTAACTATGTTGGACCAGATGGACCCGCTCCAAGGCAGAACATTCTTTGGAGGGCCAGTCAAAGCTAGCCAGATCAACAGATTTGAAAATGGCCTGGTCATAAATCTGTCAAATCACCTCTGGCTTGAGCTAAGGTTAGGAGCAAATAAAACCATGTGATCTTCTAGAATATTCTCAGAGAACTTGGAAGACTTTGAAAGGTAGATAAAGTTCTCTGAAAGTCTCCTTGCTTGATAAGATGTCTTTATTTTGTTTAGAACAGGTCAGAGCTATATGGAACTATTCTGTAAAGGGAATTAGCATTACCTAGAATTCCAGATTAAAGATAGTTGCATCACGCCCCGGGGGGTGCAGCAGGTTACCGAATCAGAATCTATGGACCAGACGCAGCCTTCCCTGTGTGGCGATAGACCAGTCCAAGAGACGTGGCACAACCACGGTCTGTTTCCAAGCCGGCAAAGTGATCCAGCAGGGTCTGATCAGAAGGGGCCAAATGGGAATCCAGTTTCATGAGTTCTTGGCAGTAGCAAATGCTCACTGTTAGGGGTACACTGAAATGCTAACAGGAACCAGCCAGCTCCATGTGAGGCGTGAGACTGGGATGAGGCCCAAGTTCTGAGAAACTGAACTGGCAGCAACCAGCTAGGCGGCTGGAACACAGGCTAGGCCTACCTCGATGCCAAAGACCAGGGCAGAAGGGACCAAGCAGACAGCCTCGCTACTCATATGCTCCTATTTTTTTCTGTTTTACAGCCAATTTCAAGGCTGTGCTCATAGTGCTCCAGCCACTGGCAAAAGGCATTAGTAGAGGGTCTTTAAATCCCTGTCTTCATGGGGAAAAAATGCAAACCCGAAGCTGAGCTTCCATGGGCTGTAGCCAGTACAGGGTGGGACAGGGCTGGGGATTATGCAAAACGTAGTGCCCAGCATCAGGCCTAAGAAGTCCTGATTTTGGAGTAGCCCCAGTGGGCAGAACAGTTCACAGATGAGGTTGACTTCTTGGTAGACCACCACCAAATTCTGCATCTACATCTTTGAAAATGTGCTTTTACTGAGAAACCAAGAGCAGCTTTCCTCCTATTGAATGCTTGCAGGTAAATTTTGCTTTCGGCCTAGCTAAACAACACATCCTCTGAAGAATTTTTGAGTCCTTCAGAGAAGCATGAGGAGGTCGTGTCAGCTTTCCCATTATCCTCCGTAAGCCTACGTCTTTGCTTTTCTGCATTTTCCCAGAGGCTGGGAGCCAGGCCCAAGAAATGTTGAAAGAAAGGGGTTTTCCGATGTAAAACAAATTCAGGTTCATGTTTAGACGATACTAAATGTAAATGTGCAAAATCATGTCACAGTCTGGCTCTTATTTCTTATCAGTCCGAAACGCAAATATCTAGAAGTTGCTCCAAGTTATGAGTTTAAAAGCAAGTACCTTTCGCTATCCAGAACTAGCTTCCCCCGTGCCACATAGCCCCCCGGAAGATTAGCCAAAATTGCTTTCAACTTACGACTTGCAGCTGTTTGGAATTCCACATGGATTCTCTGTAGAGTCGCAGAGCCTTACTGGGCGAGCCGTACAGTAAACACATGAATCTCTGCCAGCGCTGGCATCTAGAGCGCCATGATTTGCAAACATGTTGAATTGCTATTTTATTCAATAAATGGAACGTACAATAGAAAATAGATTTGGAAGTTACACCAAACTTGTTTATCCTGCTAGAGTGGGCTGGGTAAAGCTATTGTGCTTTGGTTATGAAGGAATCTCTGTGGGGGAGTAGGTGGAGTTCTGCCATTCTTTCCTAGACTAATATTAAGCCCTCGGGGTATAGCCTGTCTGCACCCTCCCTCTTGAAGATCTCCTCTCCCATCACTAACTCCATAGTTTACGTTAACTAATACTAATTATGCCCTCGTTTCCAAATCTCAGTGTTATTCATAGATGCCACTTTTCTTTCCTTTTTCCTTCCTTCCTTCCCTCCTTTCCTTCTTTCTTTCTTTTTAGAGAGAGAGAGAGTGAGTACACACGCATGAGAGAAGGAGGGGGCAAAGGGAGGAGGAGAGAGAATCTTAAGCGGGCTCCACACCCAGTGTGGAGTGTGAAGCCGGGCAGGATCTCATAACCCTGAGATCATGACCTGAGCCAAAGCAAGAGTCAAAGGCTTGACCAACTGAACTACCCAGATGCCACTCGATGCCACTCGTCTATACAAGTTCTAAATACATATATAATTTTTATACATTAATAAACACAATATTTTGTGGAAAATATATGTATGTGCATGTTTGTTTGTACGTATGTATGTGTATACATGTGTGTGTATGTGTGTATACATGTAAGTTTCCTCATTGTCAGGGCTGAGCCTTCTCCATCAGCCAGGAGCTCAGCTCATCTGCAAGGGCAGATGGCTATTTTTCCTCCCCTGTCACAATGACCTGGAATGATGCTTTGCCTCTCGCATCAGTCAAGAGGCGTCCAGGACTGGGAGCTCCCTGACCCTTGCCAGAGAGGGCTTAGGAAAGAAGACGCAATACCTTCTGGATGTGCCTGAATGAAGAAGGGGCAGTGAGCACACAGCAGAGGGCCCAAGGGAAGGAAGAAACTCAGATTTGCCCACATAATAGCTACAGTTACTTTGCCAGCCTTTTCCATCTGAGCAAATGGGTGTGGTCATTATAAGAAGGGGACTATTCCCCCCAGTAAATAGGGTATGCTATTTGGTGGAAAGGAAATTGTAAGAGAAAGTGTCTCATTTCTGCAGTTTGAAAGCAGGTAATCTCTGTAGTCTGGGTGTCTATTTACACTGCTTTTCAGCAATAAAGAGTAACATTACCTTAATAACCCGCTCATCTGAGGCAGGGAGGATACGTAAGGCATCAGAGAAAGAGGCATTTACTCTGATGAGCCACTTTCCCCAAACAGCATAAGATCGACATCATTCGCCCAGGAGATTTTTTTTTTAATTTCTAAAAATATTTCCTGGCTATGACATGTGATCTAAAGCACAGGTACCCTAGGCTCACTTTCTGTGATGGCTAAAGACAGGAGTCCCACCCCTGTCAGAGAGGGGGGGAAAGGGAAAAATAGATGTAGCACTAGACTTTGAAAGAAGAAAGTTTTACAAGTTAAAAACCCAACTAAGTAATTGTGAGGCAGAAAATGGCTTAGTAATTTGATCTTGGTGCTTCTAGAAACACCTCTGGGAGAGAGTGCTCAGTCAATGGGAGAATTTTGGCTCTGCTCCCCAGACACCAAAGGGCAGGAAAGTGGGTTTTCATGCCGTTTTCTCTTCAAAGAGACCTGACCTAGGCACTGCTCTCTTTCAGGCAATAGGAGCATTTATTTCAAAACAGGTCTTTTTTTTTTTTTTTTTTTTTGACACCTGTTCAGAGGCTGCCGGATGACAAGCCGCACCCACCCCCACGCCCACAGCCATGGGGCATTGTTCTTGGTGCCAGCCAGCTTGGAAGCTTTGTCTCAACTTGTACTTTTAAAAAGGATCTGAGGCGCGTGGGTGGCTCAGTGGGTTAAAGCCTCTGCCTTCAGCTCAGGTCATGATCTCAGGGTCCTGGGATCGAGCCCCACATAGGGATCTCTGCTCAGCAGGGAGCCTGCTTCCTCCTCTCTCTCTGCCTGCTTGTGATCTCTCTCTCTCTGTCAAATAAATAAATAAAATCTTTAAAAAAATAATAAAATAAAAGGATCTGAGGACCAATTCAGGGGAAGTCTTTTTTTTTTTTTTTTTTTTTTCATAGATATGGCCCGAGGCATACAGTTTTGTGGGTTTGGTTTTTGGGGGTTTTTTGTTTGTTTGTTTGTTTTTGGTCATCAGCAACTAATACAATGCAAGCAGATGTCTTTTCTTTGAAAAAGTTCTGCTGGGCGTTATGGCCGTGGTGGGGACTGGGGGGATGCAGTCACAGTGAACTCATTGATTCAGACACAGCTCAATCAAAATCTGATCATTTTGACCTTTGAAGAAAGGGTTAGGTCTTTTTACTTTTTTTTTTTTTCTTTAAATCTGCTTAGGAAGGTAATTGAAAGGGTAGGCAAGATCAGAGAAGACAAGCTCCATGTCTTTAGCTTGCTTCTAACTATTGTAGATACTTAGAAGTGCTAGAATGGAAATGCATGTTGTTCAGCACAGAATAGTTTTATCTGTTCATTAACTAGGCTCCACAGAACCATAAAACCTCCTCTGGGAAACCCTATGAACAGTCGATCCAAAGATGATCATGAAACTAAAAATACTTAAAATGGACTCAAGAGTCTTTAAAATGATTTTGTAACACAGGTCGCAGCGAGGTGGGAAAGTATAGGTTGTGATTTCAGAATGCCTGGGTTCAAATCTCGGCTTCCTTACTGCCTAAGAAAGTTAGGTAATTTCTCAGAGCCTGAGCTGCCTCGTCTTTTTTTTTTTTTTTTTTAAGATTTTATTTATTTATTTGACAGACAGAGATCACAAGTAGGCAGAGAGGCAGGCAGAGAGAGAGAGAGAGAGGAGGAAGCAGGCTCCCTGCCGAGCAGAGAGCCCGATGGGGGTGGGGGGGGCTTGATCCCAGGATGCTGGGATCATGACCTGAGCCAAAGGCAGAGGCTTTAACCCACTGAGCCACCCAGGTGCCCCAATGAGCTGCCTCATCTTTTGTAAGGAATTTCTCATTCACAAAAAGTGTAAATGGAATATGGGTTGTCAAAGTGCTTTGCAAAGTGTAAAGTGCTAAACAAATGTACCTTGTTCTGAGAACAAGATTATAACATCTTCGAATCTGAATTTCTTCCAGTAGAGCCCAGGAATCTCTATATTTAAACAGGATTTCCTTAAGTGTTGTGCCATTCAACTTGGGAATCAGCTTGGTGTGGTCCCTGGACCAGCGGCAACGGCACCACCTGGGAACTTACTAGAAATGCAAGTTCTCAGCCACCCCAACCTTCTGAATCAGACACTGTGAGGGTGAAGTCCTGCATTTAGGGTTTTAATGAGCCCTTCAGGTGATTCTGAGCCAAGTGAAAATACGGGAACCACTGGTCTAGGGTATGACTGCTCAGGCTTGAGTGCTCATACAGATAATCCAGAGGTCTTGCTAAAATGCCTGGGATGATTATACGGAGGGAGTAAGGGGAGCAAAGACCTGGAAGACACCAGCCCCTCTGGCAGAAGGAGTTACCACCCTGCAGGACCCCCTCAGGCCAACACCTGACAGGACTGCCTGGAGACAGAATTTCTCTTCTGACACCTATCCCCAAGACTAGGGAGTGGGGTAGGACTTGGGAGTCTCTTCTAAGTTGCCCTAAGGTCACTGCACCCGGTGGAGAATGAGGCAGTATGGATTGGGAGGGCAACAGAATGCTGTGGCCCTATATGGGTTACCCCTTTATGTGTTTGGAAAAGGGGGTAAAAACATCCCCTCATTCTCTGCTCAGATCCCCATATTACAGAGATGGCTTTTGGGGGGTCATCCCAGAAAATTCATCCTAGAAGAATCTGACTTGATATCTTCTCCAGAATCTTTTTACAAGGATGAGGTTTTTTTTTTTTAATTTCCCCCAAAGATTTTTATTTATTTATTTGAAAGAGAGAGGGGGAACACAAGCAGGGGGAGTGGGAGAGGGAGAAGCAGGCTTCCCACGGAGCAGGGAGTCCAATGCGGAGCTTGATCCCAGGACCCCAGGACCATGACCTGAACCGAAGGCAGACACTTAACGACTGAGCCATGCAGGCATCCCAGGATGAGTTTTTAATAGGGGAGGAAGAGAAGAGCTGGTTCAGAAATCCCGCAAGGTAATTTTTTAAACTCCACAACCCAACATATCCTCCTGATTACTGTCTCCTCAATGAGTGTGTGCCTCTGGGGAAAACGTGGTCAGAGGAGACTTTGATTTCAGACTCACAAGGGTATTTCCAGTGATGGAAAAAATAGATATTGTATTCAAACAAGGAAAAGCATTTGGCAGAGCCTCTGCCCCTCCCGCCCTGGCTTCTCTGGGCCCCAGCGCCAGCCTTACTGACACGGCCCCTGTCAGAGAACCTGGTGCTGAAAGGAGGGTCTTCTTGATGGGGAGAAGCATCTTTCTGGGTTTTAATGAGATCATTTATTGTCTCTTTGCTCTGACGAAGATTGTAAATGTGACGGGTGAAATATAAAGAATAATTAGTCCCAGAGGTGAATCCATCCCCTACAATATGTCTTTTCTCCCTCTCAGCCTGTTGAAAAGTTTACTGCTTCCAGATGCGCCCGATTTCAACAGTTAAGAGGAGCCGGTTCCTTTTGAGCTGCAAACTTGTCAGGGAAAAGCTTGTTTCTGAGAAAAGGCTTAAGCTGGAGAGATGATTCCTGAAGAAACAGCTGACGTGGGAAGGAAATATGGCCATGGTGAGGCATTGCTGGCCTCCCTGGGGGGCCTTGACCCCTGTGAGAAGGTGGGGGCAAGGCCTAGGTCAGCCCCCATTACAGTAGCGACTTCTCACTAATTAGCTGTTAAGGAATCCAGCAGCTTCTGAAGGAGACATTTGTGAGGAATGCTTTCCTCAGATCCTGCCAGCGCTCCAGCAAAGCCAGCAAGCCCCAGCCCAGCCGGGAACTTCCTGCTTCCACAGAGCTCAGGACAAGCCTCAGCCACCGTCTGAGAGGCCGCAGGAGCCCACACATCAGTCTTTGATAAACACCAGCCACTCCCACTTTAGAAACATAAGCTCTTTAGTCCCTGCCAGTTGCCTGGTAGCTTGAAGAGAATTCTAAGAGCTATGAGCCCCCAAGGACTGCATGATCCAGTCCCGTGACTTCAGACAGGAGAAAAGCTGTAAGAGCTGCTTTTTCTTTCACATCCACTCTCTTCCTGAGGCCCTTTACATGGAAGGGTGTCCCTGACAGGGCCTGCTGGGCAGGGGTGGGGTGTTTGAACGCGTGTGAGGAGGGCACGGCCAAATATTCGAGATGTGGGCCTCAAGAAGTTGGGGCAGTGAGGGAGTCTGGTTGAGGAGGCCCAGGGCCTGGGATTTCCCCTGGCAGGAGGAACAGGCATCTGGTAGATTAGATGCCCACCTGTGAGGAGGGACTGAAAAGATGGGGCTCCAGGGGTAGGAGGGCCTCATTCTGCGTGCTTGGGTATAAGTAGAGGGAATGTAAATGAAGGGGGGGGAGCTGCTGTCTAGCACACCTAATGCAGACGAAGCACTGCCTGACAGATCCTGCAGAAACACCTAGCACTTCAAAGCCCACAGAGACCAGTAGATGGGAGGGGTGGGTGCTGAGCTCACCCGTTATTTCCCCCCACCCTCACCCATTACCTTCTCCTCTCAATAGTCTCTTTGCTGAAGTTCCTCAAACATCATAGGCATGCCCCTATGTCTTAGTCTGGGGTACCCCAAAAGCACATCCAGAGCTGGGGATACAAACAGGGCCTACTTATCCATTAGGGTCATCCATGCAGGGGGCCCGCAGTACTTCTCAGAGCCCATAAAAATGTGTTCTTTGTAGGGGCGCCTGGGTGGCTCAGTGGGTTGAAGCCTCTGCCTTTGGCCCGGGTCATGATCTCAGGGTCCCAATCTCAGGGTCCTGGGATCAAGCCCCACATCGGGCTCTCTGCTCGGTGGGGAGCCTGCTTCCCCCTCTCTCTCTCTGCCTGCCTCTTTGCCTACTTGTAATCTCTGCCTATCAAATAAATATATTTTTTAAAGATTTTATTTATTTATTTGACAGACAGAGATCACAAGCAGACAGAGAGAGAGAGGAGGAAGCAGGCTCCCTGCTGAGCAGAGAGCCCGATGAGGGGCTCAATCCCAGGATCCTGGAATCATAACCTGAGCTGAAGGCAGGGGCTTTAACCCACTGAGCCACCCAGGTGCCCCTCAAATAAATATTTTTTTAAAAGCCTTCTTTGTAGAAGCAGAAGAAAAAAATGAAATTTTAGATTAAAAATGCTTTAATACATAGCATCTTATATATTCCTCTTGAGAGATGAATAATGCAGTCATTAAAAATGTATTTTTAATTTCTTATTTTTTTGAAGAAGGGGCCCATGGCCACAAAGGCACAAGTACCTAGGATTCATGACAAGTCACAACATGGCCCTGGGTCTGGCCCTAATGTTACCCCAATGTAAGAAGTAAGCCACGGAGGCTCAGGGAGGCTGAGAGTCTCACTTGAAACTTGAAACACTTGGGTGGGTCGCAAGAGGAAAAGCTTTGTAGGGAAGATGTGCCTTTTCTCTCGCCTGTTCTCATTTCTCAGGAACAGGACCCTGAACGGCACCCAAGCCTCTGGCAGCTCAGCAGCTGCAAACAGCCGGCCGGTGCATCTCTGCAGATTCTTGGAGCTGCTCCGTCTGCCGTGGCCAGATGTGTATTTGTGGCTTTCCTCCTGGCTTCTTTCCCCCAGTTTTCAGTCCTTTTATTCTGAGATGGAGCTGAAATTTTTCCAAAAGGGCCCATGGTGGACACCCAGAAGTCAGTAGGGACTCCAAAAGGAAGTTAAGGCCGGGAAAGGGGGCCAAGAAGAGGGGGACCAGCCTAAAGTATACAACACTCAATCCTTTATTGCTCACATGTGGCCTGACCGCTGGTGGACGGGCTCCAGGAAAATCTGAACCCTGGACTAAGCCTCACTCCCAGCCATCCAGGCCTGGCCTGGATGTCTCCCCCCCAACCGCCCCTGAGCCAGGCTGATTTTTTTTCAGAGTACAGCTGCAGAAAGCACTGAGCTGGAGCTTACAGACCTGGTCCCTGTAGTCCTAGCCACACCACAAACTTGAGCTTTGACCCTGACAAAACCTCTCTGGTTCTCAGTTCCCCCATCTGGGAAATAAGAAGGCTGTTGGACTCGATGATCTTTGAGATTCCAGTAATTCAGCAAACAGAAAAACCTGTGCAGCCGAGTGGGGGTCCAGAAAAATATCTGTTGCTTAAAAACAAAACAAAACAAAACAAAAAACCAGTCCCCCGAGCCCCGAGCAAGCCCCCGACGCCTGGGTTCGTGAGTGTTGTGTTGAAGACCTTGCCGGCGCTGCCCCAGTTCTGGGGGCGGGAGGTGTGGGAAACGGGCATCGCTTGAAGGGCATCTCCGACCCTAGCTCCCGGCAGAAGCGAGGGCATTTCTAGGGAGACCGCGGCAGACCTGGAGGACCTGGCGCCGAGGGTCGGGGGGCCCGCGGGGGACACCTGCGCCCGGCCCAGTCTGCAGGCCCGGGGCCTCTAGGCGTCCCCTCCCCCCGGGCCAGGCCGGCGTTTCCCCCGGGCCCCACGCTGCTCCGGCTCGCGGAAGTCGCGCTCTTTCTTTCTTTCCCCCTCGTGAGAGGAGCTGAAATCTGATCGTGGAAAGTCTGGGGCGGGTCTGAGACCCGGCCAGCTCGGGCTCCCAGCGCCTCAGGCGATTCCTGCCGGAGGAACCCAGGCCTGGGCTCGCCGCGGGGGCGGGAGGTCGGACACCTCGGGAACGGCGGCTTTGTCTCTGGGCAAAGCAGGAGAGGTACTTAATTGCAGGGGCGGGGCGGGGGAGGAGACCCGGGAAAGGCGAATGACACCTGACAGCTTTGAGCGAGCCCCCCCTCCCAACCCCCGCCGCTGGGGGGTGGTCCTGCTAATCCCCTTCGCGAGAGGAAGCTAATTGCTGCAGCCAGAGAAGGCAAGATAAAAGCGAGCATGGACCCACACCCAGCAGGCCTGGAGTCATGCTATTTGCTGTTAAATTAATATAATTATATTACCTAATGCAAAAACTACGTTAAGAACTCTGGCTTTTGGCTACATCTAGGAGCTTCTGATGGGTTAAAGGCAACATCTTGGTCTAATTCCCCCTTTTTTCCCATCTCAACGCCCCCCCCCCCCAACTACAAATGTCAGAAATAAATTATCGAAACCAGATGTAAAGTTTTGGGTGCACATTTTCGGGCAGTTCTGCGCTAACAGATGCCTTGTATTAATAATGTACAGTTGTGACAGGAAATACGGTTTAGAGTCCTGGAAAAACATGAAAGCTAATTCCATTACCCCTTTTCATGGTACCTACTTCTTCTCAAATGCTCAACTGGTTTGGATTACAGCGAAACTTTAGAGGAAAAATGATTTGGTCTGAATCGGTAACTCAGCTCTGCTTTCCAGCCTCTCCCCCTCCAGCACCCACCTTCCCACGCACCTGCAGACCTACATTCTGTGTGCAAATAACCAGAGATGAGAACATCTGGACCTGGTCATTCCTCAGGGGACACACTTCCAAATGTTCCTCACCTTCCTGTTCATGGGGACTTGGTAGACAGGAAAGCAGGGCGAGCGTTCCCAGCTTCAGACTCCTGCCTGGGAGAGTCCTCTAAAACCTGGCCTACCCCCTCACACTTCACTTTCAGCAAAAGTAAAAACAATAAAACACTTTTATGCTCGAGGAACCAGATAAATCCTGGTAATTGATCTCCGGAGAGGGATTATTAAGGAGCGAAGTGCGATGCTTTCCAGAACTAGAGGTGTAATAAGCATGAAGCACAGCAAATGCACAATTTGTTATCTGAATTTCACCACTCGGTGCACTGCAAGCGACTGGCTTAAAAACAGCTTTTCTCTAGGAAGGGAGAAGGCACTAAACTAGCTGTAACACATCCAGGGACAGTTATGCACTGTGACTGAGAAATGTCTGCGCGCTCCCTGTCTCACGCCTGCAGGCACACTCTGCAAGGTCAGAATGTTCCTGCTTGCCTTTTTAAGGCATGGATTCTCCTCCGCTTGATGCCAAAGCCCAATGCAAAAAGAGAAAACTCTCTCGAGGTCTTCCCCTCTCTTATATTCTGCCTATGAGAGAACAAGACAAGCAGCGAGGGTATCCAGACTGTCCTGGATCTGGAGATGAGAAAGCCTTTTCCTATTCAGATAAAGAACAGTCATGAAGGAAAGAGATCTCCCAAGTCGGTTAAGTGGGACCAAAGAATCACAATATCCAAAATAATACTACTACTTACTGAGAGCATATTATGTGTCCAGGACTGTCCTAGCTGCACATGTACCTTGTGCCATCCAATCCTAGGAATCCCCAATAAGGTAGGGGCATTACATTATGTCCCCAGTTTATAGATGAAGAAACTGAGTTTCAGGGATGCTAAATCATCTGCCAAAATTCACCAAGTGGCAGAGTCAACAATCAAAAGTAAGTATGTCTGATTCCAAAGACTGTTTTAAACAACGCCTAACACTTGATCTTAGCCAAAAGGCTGAGAAGGGATCAACCAATTGGTTTACCCTCATGGATAACAAAAGTGTGTCCTGAATCTTGGCCAAATCCAAACTGTGTCATTCCTTTAGCAAAACTTTTTTTCAGGCAGAGCACACAGTCTTAAAGTCCAGAAGAAATTAACAAAGGCTGCCCTGTGGACATTTTGTGTGAACAGCACAGATAAAACTAGGAGTGGAGGAAGCTACTAGGACCAGGAATCAAGTCTTGGCTCTAAGCCCTGGCTTTCGTTCTCACTGGCCGTGAAATCAAAGCAATTAGTCTTGGCTTCAGTTTCTGTACCTTTAAGGTTGACATGATAATACTTGCCCTGTTTGTGAAGATCATGTGAAATAATGGCTATCCAAATTTTCATCAAGTACTAAGTAAATTGCTGTGTGATCTTAGGCACCTTCCTTTACCTTTCTGATCCTCATTTGTCTCAACTGTGAAACTGTGGGATTGAATGAAACAACATGTAGCTTCACCTCATGCTCTGAAACTGTACAATCCAAGGGTAGATGTTGCGGCATGGTTCAAAGGAGCAAAAGCCGGGAAACAGAGGGAATGTCTTCCAAGAGAGAATAGTTGAATAAATTACTGCACATCCACACCTTAAAACAGTATGTAACCAATGAACAATGAAAAATCATAGCTATGCCAGATAACTTGGAGGAATTTCCATGCGGTGTTGTTGGAGGAGAAAAGTAAAATGTGGAAAAAGATGTATAATTGATCTCACATTTGCAAAACAATGAATGGCACTCCCTCCAGTTTGTGTATATGCATGTATTCTACACAGAATTATATGAGCAAAGAGAAATTCAGTAAAATAGGTTTTTTATGAAAGGCATTACCGGGGGTTGAAAATGGGGCCAGGGATCACCATACAAATAAGGGAAAGACTGGATTTAAAAATAATAAAAGGAGGACCCCTGGGTGGCTCAATCGGTGAAGCGGCTGCCTTTGGCTCAGGTCATGATCCCAGGGTCCCTGCTCAGTGGGGAGCCTGCTTCTCCATCTGCCTGCCACTCCCCCTGCTTATGTTCTCTCTCTGACAAATCAATAAAATCTTCTAAAAATTAAAAAAAAATAATAAAAGAGATGTATATGCTCAACACCTGCATTGGTGTAAAAATGTGTATCCGTAGATATGTGCTATTTTTAAAAGATGAATCAATCACAAGTTACTTGAAATAAATAAAATGTTATTTATAAATAAAATAAAACATTTCATTTAGACTTGTATCAAGATGCAAGAGGTTTTTTCCAAATCTCCAAAGTACCCACAGAAGGTACTCCCATCCCAAGTTGGTTATATGTAAATAGGTATTTAAAACAGGGAGTTCCCCGGGGCACCTGGGTGGCTCAGTGGGTTAAGCCTCTGCCTTCATCTCAGGTCATGATCTCAGGGTCCTGATATCAAGCTCAGCATCCGGGCTCTCTGCTCAGCAGGGAGCCTGCTTCCCCCTGCCTCTCCGCCTCCTTATGACCTCTCTGTCAAATAAATAAATGAAAACTTTAAAAAAATAAAATTAAAATAAAACAAGGAGTTCCAGAAGGTAGTCTGAATTCCCCCCCCCCCATCAATCATGTTTACACTATACATTTGCATAGGAAACCCTTTCCTCAAGGAAAGAAAACATACTCAGCTCTTTGACAAGCTCTTCTGTGTCAAAGGCAGACCTGTTGAGGTTCTTCTGTTCACAAGCACTTGCAGAGGGGCCGTGATGCAGAAAAGAACAAATTCAAACCCTTTCCCTTACGGAGCTTACCTTCTGGAGCAGGAGACAGACGGTAAAAAGGCAGTCAACACAATCAAGAACAGGGAGTGATACAGACTGTGATTGAAAACAAACCAGGGAGAGTGAGCGAGAGAGAAAAGGATATCTGGCACCAAATTCAACAAGATGTTAAGAAAAAAAAAAGCCTCCAAGGAGGAGATATTTGAGCAGAGATCTGAATGGCATGAGATGGTGAGTAAAGCACAGTCAGGCTACAGGAAACAGATCAGGAGGGAGGGAGTTTGTAAGCAGAGGGGAGACAGCACCCCCTTCATTGCTACCCCTGATCCATGTCTCCCACCTGGGCCACTGCTATAACCTCTAGCTGGTCTCCCTGATTCTGTTTCTTGTTTTCTATGGTCAATTTTCCACACTTGCAGCCTGAGTGATCCTTTAAAAATGCAAATCAGGTCATGTTACAACAATGTGCAAAACCCTCCAGGAGCTTCCCATAACTTAAAACAACACTCAAAGTCTTTACCTTGGCTGATGAGCTCCCCAGGATCTGGTTCCAGCTACCTCTCTGACCTCAGCTCACCATGTTCCCCTTTGCTCACTCACTGGCCTCCTTGTTCTTCCCTAACAGGCCAAGCACACACCTGCCTAGGCCTGGAGTTCCCGTAAACGGACCATGAATCATCCAATTGCTCCGGCCATGGGTTTAAGAGTCACTCCTGACTCCTTTCCTTTCTCACACTCCACAGCCAATCCATTAGCAAGTTCTGACAGGTTTACATTCTAAAGAGATCCCAAATCAGACTACTTATTATCACCTCCATCAACAACGCTAATCCCAGCCACCACCACCTCTCACCTGGATTACCACATCAACCTGCTAACGGTTGCCTTGCTTCCCACTTGTCCCCCACAGCCTATCCTCTACCCAGTAACCAGAAGGATCTGTTTCCACCATTTATACAACATTCAAAAAGTATTTATAGAGCCCAGCTACATGTTAGGGTTTATTTTGGTTGCTGGAGATTCAGTACTAAACAAAATTTAAAAGGTTTCCACCCTCCACGAGGGAAGGCTTGAAGAAAAAAATGAAAAAGAGTTTTGTTTTGTTCATGTTAAAACAAGCAATCGGTGTACTTGGTCAATATTATCAAAATCATTTCGTTGTGTGGACCCAGCACGGGCCAGTGACACTTTATTGTTGTTCCTTAAAAATTTAGTTTAATAAATTCAGCACTTAGGATGCTCTATCTTTCCCAGAATTGGAATGTTCTGCACCCAGCTGGTGTAGATACCTCAATATCATATTCCAAACTTCAGTGTATGTGTTGTTCCTAAGATCTAGTTTGGGATGATAATGTTTTCAGACATTTAAAAAATGAAAAACAGAATTCTTTGCTAAGCGTATGAACCCCAGCACTCCATTTGGATGAGGTGCTCAGGAAGCAAAACACATAGACAAGGATATCTACCTACTGACTTGTGTCAATTCCAGAAAGGATTTGAGGGAAACAACTACGCAGAATTGATTAATTTTAACTATCATCAGTCACAATCTAAACTTTGTCTTATTCCCAAACTTTCATTAAAATGCCCCTTCCAAGTTACCTTTAATATTTATTTATTTATTTATTTATTTATTTATAACGTAGGGTGTTTGCCCCACGTACCCGTAGGGCAAGGATTATGGCTTAGTCTTCATTTGACCCTCAATATCATCCTTGGTACAGAATGAATGTTTGTTGAATGAATGAATCACACTTTCCTAGGGCAAACTTTATATCCAAATCCTGTATCCCAACTGGAATAAATACTGGCATAAAGAAATACCTTTTTATCTTTTTTATGGGCATTCAGCCAGAAGAATATTGTAACTACCCCTTTCCACAGGTAAATACTAAAAAAACAAATTTCCAGTTTTTAGCTCTTTTTCTTCCAAGACCCCTTGCTTCAAAAGAGATTAAGTTGTAGGAAACAGAACCCATTATAACTGTCCTAAACACAAATACTTACCATCAGGCATCAGGTACCTGGAAAATCACTGGAAGAGCTGAGAGAGCGGGTTGGAATGACTCCCAGAGCAACACCCCAGAACTGGCCTGATGGGAGAGCTGCCAAGTGGATGCATCTGAGGCCGATGAATTAAAAAACCCACATGGCCATGGGCCATCGCTGGATTCAGCGATCAGGTCAGGAGCCTGTCACCAACACCACCACAGCCACCGCCTCTTGAGATCTATAGGGCTGGCAGCAAAACACTGAAGGCTGCTGTAGAAAAACACAGGGTCTCCATAGCCATGCTTGCTGCTGGTTCCCGGGTGACCCTGGGCAAGAACCTGGGGTAGGACCAGCTGGGATGCTTTGTTCACAGGTAGATGCTCAACAAGCCAAAACTGCCGGAAGAGCGCCTTCACCGACTTATGTGGAGCACGTCTCATTGGAAGAACCCAATCCCCATCCAGAGCCTTAGCTGCAAGGGAATTAGAAATAACAGTTCACACACGTTTCTGTCATATGGGAAATCCTACTGGGGAAGGTGGAATAGATACTGAGTGCCAATCAACCCTCAATGTCTTTTCACCCATTTGGCAGAATAACAATACAGCTCACATTGGGCATGCGCCCTATGCCAGTTTAAAGAAGAAACAACTCCCTGAGGCATCCCCAGTGTGAGAGCCTAAAACTCCATGAACAAACAAACTGCCCACCTTCGTGGGAGGAAGAATTACCACTCGATCAACGTGAAGGCAAAAAGCATCCTTGCTGAAGCTGGAAGTGGGGAGGAACAGAGAGACATTTTAGGTGGTGAAGGAAGAAGGAGAGAAGGGGAAGAGTTTCCCACTTCGGATAGGCATCTTTTGCTTCAGACTGACTTCCCTGTGGTTATGCTGAGTGTCTTTTGGCGGATCACTGTGTGGGGTGGGGAAGAGTGACAACTGTCTCCAGGCTGAGGAGAGAGACCCACTTCCTCCTCCAAAGGCCCTCTGGGGGTCTGGCTTGGTTCTAATAATGCACAAAGCTTAATGTGGTTCTAATTAAACACAAAGCTTGACCAAGAAAAAAGTGAGATAAAATGGAGAGGGCCAGAGGGTAGGAATTGGAGGACTCCCAGTGGCCCCTGGCGAGTGCGACCGTGGGACAAAGTGTGTTTGGGTGCCAAGGAGAGAAGGCAGTGCGTGCAGAGCAGTGTGTAAACAGCCACAGGACACGGACAGTCGTGGAGCAGCTCCTTGAGAACCAGAAGCATAGATAGGAGGAGCCCCCCCGCAAGCCACCCAGCTTGCTTCCACACCCCAGTTAGGGTTTACCCAGAGCCATCCCTGGCACCAGAACAAGCTGGGCTCTAGAGGCCCCATTCTAGTTGGAGCTGACAAATCAATGGCAGGTCTCCCTTGTTGAGGTAAGCCCCCTTGCTGAGGTAAGACCCACTCAAGTACACTGGCCAAAGACTGAATGGTCCTTGGAGCGTCCTTGACCAAACAAGGTCTAGCAGGGAGGAGCTATGGAGATGGTGATAACAAAGAGAGGTGGTGGAGGATAGGTTGGAAGAAATGGAATTACATGTTTGGAAATTCGGTCTGGGGATTCAGCTTGTCCTATAAAGCTCAATAGCCTGGGGTAACCAGAAGAGCCTACTGGGACTCTGCTTCTTTACCTTTCAGGTGACACTCTTTACCTGAAGCAGTCTGGACAAGAGGCTACCCCCTTGCAGGGCCTTCAGAAGAGAGCCAGCAGCTGTCCCTGGGACCTCCTTGGTCAGATGCAGCCTGGCTCTTAAACTCTTCAATGACCTCAAGAACTTCTCTCTCCTTGCTTATCTCTGTTTAGAAATTCCAGAATTAGGATCCCTGTTGGATGTGTGGTGAGAGCATTCCCTGGTCTCTCTGTGCCTCAGATCCCTCATCTGTTAAGACAGAGGAAATAAAACCGCTTACCTCAAAGGGTTGTTGAAAGGTTAAAATGAGATGTAATTTGTTTAGACATTACATTAACATGTAATTAGTTTAAACAGCAACTGGCTCAGGAGAAGTGCTGAATAAATATTGTCAGCATTTGTTGTTTTATTTCAATGGGTTCTTTTCAGAAGTTGGAGATCACAGATTGTTTAGAGACAGGCTCTGGTGGAGAAGTGAGAATGGGATGGGGAGGGCGTTGGGTGGAGAGTGATATAAGCTGCTGCAAGGGACAGTGACTGAAGAAACACTGGCAGGGGATCAGAGGTTGGCCAGTCAGATGGAATGGAGCTGAAAAGAGGATACACATAACTAGGACCAGGGAGAAACATGGCTGGGACCCTATGGGTTTGAATACAGATGTGGCTATTACTAGTGGCCAAACAATGGTGTCTTTTACAAAGTGTATTTCTTTTTTTGTTTTAATTTTATAATTTATTTGAGAGAGAGAGAGAGAGTGAGGGAGTGTACATGCGCATGTGCACGGGTGCATGAGAGCAGGGGAAGGGGCAGAGGGAGAGGGAGCTACATATCACTTCTGCTTAGATCTCACTAGTCAAGACTCAGTCCTGTGTCCACAATGAGATGCAAAAGAGGCTAGAAATCTGATCTTTTGCAGAGTAGTCATGTGCCCAGCTGCATTTTGGTGAATTTTTTTCCTAAAGAAAGGAAAGGAAACTTATTTTCCTTGCCTTTGGTCATTGGGAGTGACCAATACTGTTTGCTACAAGACTAGTGCATATTTTGGGATTTTGATGGAATTTTTACTCCTAATGATTTCTGAAAACACCTGGCAAAGTTATGTCATATTGTTTTTGAGTCATATTCAAAAGGTCAAACTGTACACAAAGTTCAAAGCTGGAAACTTCCTACAATGGCCCCACTGCCACCTGAGTACCAAAGTCACTTCTCTTACAATTGTGGGTTTTTTTTTTTTTTTAAAGAATTTATTTATTTATCTGACAGAGAGAGAGCCAGAGAGCATGAGCGGGGGTAATGGCAGGAGGAGAGGGAGAAATAGCCTCCCTGCTGAGCAGGGAGCCCAACATGGGGCTTGATCCCAGGACCCTGGGTTCCTAAGAGCTGAAGACAGACGCTTAACCAACTGAGCCACCCAGGCACCCCTCTTACCATTGTTGATGGGAAAAGCCTTGAATTGTCCAATTCCTTTCCAGGAAAATTTTTTGAAGATTAATTAAGTCAAATGAGAATTAAATCAACTGTTCCTCTTGAGTGATTCCATCCATTGCCAATGAGATTTATGAAGCAGCTTACCTTTTCTGAGAAAGGATTATTAGAGGACAGTACAAGCCAAGCTTTTTAAATTTGACAAAAATACTCAGATTATTATTAGATTCTGAGATAAGCTCTGAAGGTGATGAAGGAGCTTTTTGGAATAGAGCCAAATGCTAATGCTGATTTCAACAGCTGAGCAAGATCTGTGCGGGCACTTCAAGATCACTCCCGTGTTCTCTGTCCTGCTGTTAAAAGCCTAAGACATAGTTTTGCGTACGTTCCCTGGTTTTATTTGCCCAATGCCCTTTCTGGAGGGAGCTAGGCTACAAATAAACCACAGGATGGATACCTTCCCAACTAGAAAGTGATAATGAGCCAGCTCCTTTGTTTCTCCCCATTCCTCTCCTGATAAGGATGCATCATTTTTTAACAAACATATCAAAAGTGTGCTATGAAGGAGGACCAGGATTAGCATCAGAAGTCTTTTTTGTTGTTGTCTTGCAATCTCGCTGCTATGAAAATGGAGAAAGGAAATAGAAGAGGAGACAAGAGATGAGAGAGAGCACTTAACCTTTTGATCTGTTTTCCTACCACAGACTACTCTGACAGACTAGCGAAGCATATGGACTCCTTCTCCAAATAATGTTTTCAAATACACAAAATACTTAGGATTACTCAGGAAACTGGTCATATTGTGATAGAGAGCTACTCATGGAGATCTACTATGGAGGTCTGTGGACCCTTGAAGAGACCCTGGAAGGACTCTTCTTGGTTTCCTCCCATGTCTATATTATCAACTTCCTTCAAATCAAACCCAAGTTTCAATGATTTAGGCTGCCTTTGACAAACTCAGCGTTTGACAAACACACTCCTTCATGTGAGGTGGCTACAAAACAAGCCCACACTTTCCCAGGCACACAGTCCACACATTTTTGTGGACTAGTATCTGATATTTGAAGGCTATTGCCATAAAGCTCAAAGCACCGGTGTCCTTACTACAGGTCGCCTCAGCCCCACAGGCACAGATAGTTATGGGCTCTGCCCAAATGGCCCTTCCTGTCTTAGAGCACTGAGCAGAGATTCAGTATTGGGATCCTTCCTTCAAAAGTAAAAACTTCATAATAAACATAGGAGTTCTCCTCTTGATAAAATATCCAGTGAGACGGAGCTATTTTTACAGTAGCAGAAACTTCTGGCCTTTGAATTAACTCTTTGTCTTGGCAAAGAGAGGCCACCGAGAGACAGACAGATGGGGAAAGATGGGAGGGGGTCAACATTGCATGCCTTTGTTAATTCTGCCTCAACAGTGAATCTAGACTGAGGGACCTACAAAGGCCAGATCCATCTCAGCTTTGGTCTTTGCATGCTTCCTCACATAGACAGGTCTGGAATAGGAAAGATGATACCAGGTAGGGCCCCAGGACTGCTGTCAGTCCAGGATCTCAACAAGTCTTACTGATAACTACCATGGTACCTTATCACGTGTTCTCAGGAATCCCCAGGGGATAATCCTTTCTTAGATTGCCTTCATTGGGACCCCACATCTGAGGGGAACCATTTTACTGGTTCAAAAAGAGACTCGGTTGATGAGAGTCTTAAGAACCCAGGTCTTTCTCTACCCTTCATGAAGGACTCTGGTAAGGGAAGTGCAATCTTCAAATTCCACCCAAAGATGCAAGATTCCCTCTGAACTACCAATCAGAATAGGATTATTTTAATGATTTCCACTGTAGGGGAGCCTGGCTGGCTCAGTGGGTTAAACCCTCTGCCTTTTGCTCAGGTCATGATTCCAGGGTCCTGGGATCGAGCCCCGCATCGGGCTCTCTGCTCAGCGGGGAGCCTGCTTCCCCTCTCTCTCTGCCTGCCTCTCTGCCTACTTGGGATCTCTGTCTGTCAAATAAACAAATTCTTATTTATTTATTTATTTATTTTGAAATTAAAAAAATAGATGGCTAAATATTTCCCAACCAATATTATAAAGCCACTTTATAATTAATACCAAAATTAGACAAAGACAAGGACATTACAAGAAAAGAAAACTGTAGGGACGCCTGGGTGGCTCAGTCAGTTAAGCCGCTGCCTTCGGCTCAGGTCATGATCCCAAGATCCTGGGATTGAGTCCCGCATCCGGCTCCTTGCTTGGCGGGGAGCCTCCTTCTCTCTCCACCTCTGCCTGCTTGTGCACGCTCTCTCTCTCTGACAAATAAATAAAGAAAATCTAAAAAAAAACAAAAAAACAAAACTGTAGACCAATCTCTCTCATAAACAAAGATGCAAAAATCCTTAATATGACATTTGTAAATGGAATTCAGCAAAACATTAAAAAAGAAAGGAAATGTTCCTCTTTTTCAGGACCATTTTAGCTGTTCTAGGTCTTTGGCATTTTCATATAAATTTTAGGATCGCCTTGCCTAGTTCTACAAAAAAAAAAAAAAAGGTGTGTTAATCAAAGAATGTAGTTAAGAAAGTGAATAAGCAAGCCATGAATCTGCAGAAATATTTGATATAAACACATATGCATGCATGCACAGGTGTACACTCTGGTAGACTAATAATGGCTCTTTCAAAGATGTCTATATCTTAATCCCCAGAACTTGTGAATTCATTACTTTTCATGGCAGGAGGAGTTTGCAGAAACAACTAAATTAAGACTCTTGAAAGGAAGTTATCTTGGATAACTAAGGTGGGGTCTATGTAATCACATGGTCCCTGTAAGAGGAAGGCAGAAGGGTGAGAGTCAAAGAGAGGAGATGTGAGGACAGAAGCAGAGGATGGAGCGAAGCATTTCTAACACGGAGGCAGTGCCTTTGGTGGTCACCAGAAGCTGGGAAACGAAAGGAAATAGACTGTCTCCCTTAGGCTCTGGAGGAAGTATTGGCCCTGCCAACATTTTGTTTTCAGCCCAATAAAACTCATTTTGGGTTTCTGACCTCCAAAACTGTAAGATAATAAATTTGTGTTGTTTTAAGCCACTAAGTTTTTGGTAATTTGTTACAGCAGCTATAGGAAACTAATACTATAGTCACACATGTGGAAACATATACCCCTTTATCAACAAATGATCAAAGGGTTATTATTTTAATCCTTGGAGAAATACCTATTCAGATCCTTTGCCCATTTTCAAATTGGATTACTTGTAACCTAAGTTGTAAGAATTATTTTTATATTCTGGATACAATTCCCTTTCAGATACAGGATTGACAAGTATTTTTTTTTCCCATTCTGTGAATTGTCTTTTCCTTTTCTCAATGGTGTCGTTTGAATCAGACAAGTTTTTCATTTTGATGAAATCCAAATTATTGGTTTATATTTTGCTATTGATGCTTTCTTTGGGTATCATACATACGAAACCATCGCCAAATCCAAGGTTATAAAGGTTATTACCCCCATTTAAAAAAAAGTACTTTAAGGTCTTACACATAGATCTTTGATACATTTTTTAAAAGATTTCATTTATTTATTTTAGAGAGAGAGAACACGAGTAGAGGAGAGCCAGAGGGAAAGGGAAACAATTTCCAGCAGACTCTGGGCTGATCCCAGAGCTTGAAATGGGGCTTGATCCCAGGACCCTGAGATTACAACCTGAGTCAAAACCAAGAGTCAGATGCTTAACTGACTGAACCACAAAGTGCCCCAAATCTTTGATCCATTTGGAGTTGATTTTTGTGTATCTGGTGAAGTAAGAACCCGGCTGCATTCTTTTTCATGCAGCTATTCCCATTTCAACCATTTGTTGAAAAGACTCTTCTGTCCTTATTGAATGGTCTCGACGCCTTTGTCAAACATTAGTTGACCATAGACAGATGGTTTTATTTCTGGACTCTCAATTGTATTCTATTGCTTATAAGATTTTACTGTGCCACTACCACAATGTTTACTGTTGCCTTTTAGTAATTTTTTTTAAAGATTTTATTTATTTGACAGAGAGAGACAGTGAGAGAGGGAACACAAGCAGGGGGAGTGGGAGAGGGAGAAGCAGGCTTCCCGCTGAGCATGGAACCGGATATGGGGCTCTTGATCCCAGCATCCTGGGATCATGACCTGAGCCAAAGGCAGACACTCAATGACAGAACCACCCAGGTGCCCCAACTTTTTAACAATTTTTAAATTGGGAATTTGAACCCTACTTCGTTCTTTTCTTTTCTTTTCTTTCTTTCCCCCCCAAGATTGTCTAGGTTATTCTGGAATCCATTTTCTGGAATCCAGTGAAAATCCATATGAATTTTTGAATCAGTTTGTCAATTTCTATGAAGTAGTAGTTCAAATACCACAGACTTTCACTTTTCTTACTAAATATTTGTAGATTTTCTTCAATAGATGTTTCTTTATTTGTTATATGTCCTTACACCCATTTCTAGAGCCTTTAAATATTGCTGTTTTGTTTTGTTTTTTAAAATAATTTCTACCGGTTTCACTGGAGAGTGGTTCTATGGAGCTCCTCACACCATCACACCAGAAACCAACCTCCCAAACATAAGATTATATTAAAAACTCCCACAACTCAATATCAGAGAGGCAGCCCAATGTTGATGAGGACATCATACAACCAGAAGTCTCATTCATTGCTGGTGAAGTGTAAAATAGTACAAAAACTTTTGGAAAGTAGTTCAGCACTTTCTTATAAAGTTCAACATTCCACCTACCCTATTACCCATCCATTCTACTCCTAGGTATTTAGCAAAGAGAAATTAGAATTTATATCCACAAAAAGACTTGTATGAGAATGTTCGTAGTGGCTTTATTCATAATAGCCTGTCCATCAATGAGAAAATGGGTAAGAAAATAGTGATATATATGTTCAATGGAATATTACCCAAGAACAAAAAGGAATAAATTATGGAGACATGCTGCAATGTGACTCAATCTCAAAAACATTAGGCTGAGTCAAAGAAACCAAACACAAATGTATATTCCTTTTATATGAAGTTAGAGAAAAGGCAAAAAATTGATGAAAATTGGTGAAAAAAAATTGGGACAGTGGTTACCTGGGGGTCAGGGTGGGGAAGGAAATAGGATTGACTAGGAAGGAACCTGAGAGAACTTTCTAGGGTGATGGAAGTGGTCTGTATCTTGACAGAGGTGTGGCTTATGCCAGTGTATGTCAATACTCATAGAGCTTTTATTCTTAAAATTTGTGCATTTCACTGAATTTAAGTTATGCCAATATTAGAAAAATGAAGGAGAAACCAGACAAAATATATAATGCAAGGACAGAAGAAAGACACCCTGGATTCTTTTAAAGGAGGAGACTAGGAGAGACAACATGGATTTGGCCCTCTGGCCTAGTTTGCCCTGTAAGACCCTAAATACCCAGACAGGGTCCTACCCTAGGAGAGCTTATGCTCTGCTCTAGGCTTCATCATGAGATACATGGTTGTAACTGACCTATTCCATTTGTGAACATGCAAAACCATACACATACATATTTGTACGTCCTCCTTCCTGGTATGAAAAGAGACCAACAAAAAGAAAAAAAAAAAGAGATGAAAGGTACTTTAGGGGTCCTGGGTGGCTCGGTTGGTTAAGTGTCTGCCTTCAGCTCAGGTTGTGGTCCTAGCATAGAGCTCCGCTTTGGGCTCCCTGCTCAGTGGGAAGCCTGCTTCTCCCTCTTCCTCTGTCCCTCCCCCTGCTTGTGTTCGCTCTCGGTCAAATAAATAAATAAAACCTTAAAAAAAAAAGAAGGGTACTTTAGATTCATCTTGTCTAATGCATCTTTATTGTTATGAGGAAATAGCCGTTCGAAATGGGGAAGTGTTGACATCCTGAAGGTTGTACAGTTCTGCCTCAGTTTCTTCACCCACAAAATATGGATATTATGAAAATGAAATGTGCTAATATGTGTAAAGCAATTAGAGCAGTTCCTGGCACATAGTTTGGTTGTTATTACTATTACTGTTAACATCTGTTCTTCTATGAACAATCTGTAAAAACCCTTATTTTTTTTTTTTTTTGTTTATGCAAGCACAATCCATGTCCTTCCCGCCAGAGAGCAGGAGAGTTGGAGGCAAAGGGAGATGAGAAGCTGGAAAGGCAGAGAAAAGCACCCGAAGGTGCTTGTTTGCCACCAAAGGCTGCTGGACAGCTCCCCCTTACTCCCCTTTACCCCTTCCTTACCCCCATCCCACCCCAGCCAGCCAGTGTTTACAGAATTCAAAAGGTAACACAATCACCAGGCTCTGAATTCCTAGAGGATCCTGGCTGGGGGCTGCTAGTAGCTGGCGGAGGCGGGGAGCAGAGAGGGCTCAGATAAAGATCAGGTACCCACAGCCCTCCCATTTAGTGGGAGGAGGGGGGAGGGGTGGCAGTGGGGCCGTCTGCCTCCTTAAGCCTGGCCTCAGCACAGGTTTGCAGAGTTTCTCCAATTGGCTGCCTGGGAAGAAAGTGTTCAGCCCAGAGAGCCTCAGGAATGGGAATCTAATCAGACCCAGGTGGAAAGTCAATCTCACAACTTCTCCGGATTCTTGCTGCTTCCACCCTGGACCTGGGAGGAGACAGCAGTGACCTGATCCATGAGGGCCTTTCCTATGGGGAGAAACCTGGTGGCCAGGGTCCCTCCACCCTCTCCACACCGATGCTTAGAGACGTCTGTCCCCCAGCCAGGGAGCCAGGATCTAGACAAGGTTTTGATTGCTTTTTGCTTCCCCCAGGGTCAATGAAATTAGAAACAAATACAAGCTCACTGGGACAGAGAGAAAAGGAGGGCAGAAAACACCCAGAGAGGAGGAGACAAGGGCCCTTTCAGAGCCCTCAGGCTGTGAGGAGACACAGGCTAGAATCTGCCTAGAACCCCCTTTCTGGGGGTAGAAAGGTGAGGCGCCCACAGGACAGAAGAGGAGTAAAACAGAAACGTATTAACAAGAACAGAAAGAGTGGCAGTAACTGGAGTGTAAGGGGTGGTTACAACCCATTGCTGTTCTGCTTCTGACAGGAGCAAATGGTGTGAGATGTGTCACAATTCCTTTTTAACTCTTTTCAGAACCAAATTCCTGGCAAAGGAGGAACAACAAAGGCAATAAACTGCCTGGAGAGCTTCTTGCCTTCTAGTTGACATTCCGAAGGAACACTTCCTGAGCGCTTGTCTTCACCCACATGGTGAAGGTGCTTCGACCTCCAGTGGAGTCTCAGCATTCGTGGAGGTTATGTTCTACAAAGTCCCTGCGAAGCCAGAACCATGGTTTCTGGAGGAAAAAAAGCAAGGTTAGGTTCCCGGGACCCCCTGGCGACATTTTCATCAACTCATCAATACATAACCTTGTTGTGTGTGTGCTTCTGTTTACCTAACACAGATTGTTGACCCACGAACACTGAGTTCACCGGGGACAGCACTATGTGTAACTCATGCTTGAACCAGACTGTCTCACACGTGTGTTTTCTCTAGAAGGCACATCACAGCATTCTCGCGCTTAGAGCAATAGGCAGAACTTCAGCACTGTCGGCTTGGGCCTATTTTAAACAGCAAAATCATCAATTAAAAAAAATCACAAGGATAACAAACACATGGCAATAAATAGGCCACAAAAAGGACACAGGTTTGCAGTAGGAGAGCTAAAACAAGAAGGTGTGTCTTGTTCGACTTCAACTGCAAACATGCATGTTGGGTGACTCAAGTTTTCCACCTGTTTGTGTCCAAACTGATTTGGGGTTTATAAATAAATTTTAGCGAGTAGGTGAATTTGTAAATGCAGTGTCTGCAAATAATCTGAATCAACTGTACACTGTCTCTTTTAGTTCTTCAAATAATCCCATGTAGTGGGAATTATTATTCCCATTTTGAAGATTGGTAAACTGAGCCTCAGGGGTTTAGGCAATTTACATAAGGTGATACAGCTAACAAGTGATGTTTGTATTTCTCCTACATCAAATGTAAGATATTTCATTTACAAAAAAGTGCTGCCGGGGTGGTGGGGGAAGAGGACCATCCTGCCTTCATCAATTCTTTGTTCTGTATCCATTCACTGTAACTAAAGGGTTGTGTTCAGCTGTTGCTGTGAGTTGGTGTGTTCTGCCTACCTGATTTGGGAATGCTTCTGGGGATGAGGAACCATGTGCCCCCCTTCCACCATCCCTGTACCGGAGCTTCCTGAGTATAAAGAGGGTCTCTCCTGTGGTTTACTTCCCAGTAGATTCACAAACAGACTCTTGAAAAATCAGTCCCATTCCTCTCCTGGAGGCTGTAGTCTGGAATCAGTGTGGGAGGCCACAGGGAGGCTCTGCTTTGACTCACTTGGTAGCTGCAACAAATATTGGTCCCCTGCCAGCATCTTAGCCCAATGCTGAGCTCTACTCAGAGTCACTGTACATAGGAAACATCTTAATCCTGGTCCTCTTTAAGAAGGTTACACGTGATTTGGGGACACGAAATAGGACACATAGATTATGGGCCCATCAGACCCATGCCAGGTACAGGGTCAAGGGTCGGGCAGGTGAGGGGGATCCGTGAGGACTGGAATGGGTGCTTCTTCATGGAGAAGGAGTCTTGAAGCCGGCTTTAAGTGGAGAGTAGGATAGAAAGAAGGAAAGAAGGAAGTACAGGTATCAGGAAGGTCAGACATAGCTTATGATAGACCAATATGTCTGGGTCTGGAGGCCTCTCAAACAACACTGAATGGAGCCCAGGAAAAATTCATCCGGGTTCCTTACCAGCCACAGTGGGGCTTCAGGTCTTCCAGCTTCCGAGCCCCTGGGCATGAAGAACCAGTTCGGACATCAACCCTGACAACAGAGCATCCTCCACAGAAGTGATGTCCTTGCCAGGGTTCTGTGGCACCATCTTCACCTTCAGAAAAAACAGAGATACCTTTACGGCCCCAACCCAGTTTTTGCACTCATTTCTCAATCCACACCAGTCTGGATTCTGCCCCATCACTGTAAACAAACTCATTCTTACAAAGGTCACCAGTGACCTTCCTCTCACTACCTCCAAGGCACATTTTAGCAGTTCTCAACTAACTGGATATTTCTCTCTTAGAATGTAAGTATCATGAAGTTAGGGAATTTTGCATTCACTACTCTATTCCCAATACCTAGAACAGTCTGGCATAGAAGGTTCTGAATGAATGAGTGAATGAATGAACTTTCTCCCAATGACTTCTGTGACGCCATACTCTCCAGTTTTCCTCCTACCTCCTTGTGTGTTCCTCCTCTGCCTCCTTTGCAGACTCATCTTCTCCTGCCCTGTGAGATTACACCAAATTTCCATTATAGGTTCTTTTCTTTGTATTCTCTTTCCTTGGGAGGTCTTATCCATCACTTTCAATTACCATCTGTGGCAGACTGTATTGCCCAAGGCTAGTCACAGCTATGTATTCATCTCATCCCACATAACCCCTCTACAATGTAACTGACACTCTTCCACCAAAAAGTGGGGTCTGAGTTCTCTCCCCTTGAAATTAGGTGGCAGCTTATGACTTCCTTGGCCAATGAAGTATGTTGGAAGTGACACTATGGGACTTCTGAGGTTAGGTCATCTAAAAAATACAGTTTCCACCTGGCTCTCTCTCCGAAGATTTTTGCTTTTGGAACCAATCCATCCCGTTGTGAGAAAGCCCAGGCCACATGGAGAGGCCACGTGTGGGTGTTGCAGCCAACAACTAAGCAGCTAAGCTAAGGTCTCAACCAACAGCCAACATCAACATCAGATAATTCCAGCTCCCAGCCATTGAGTCTTCTAACTGAGACCTCAGACACTGTAGAGCAGAGTTAAGTCATCTTCTCTGTACCCTGTCCAAAGTCCCAATATACCAAAACCACAAAAGATAAATAATGATTGTTTTAAGTCACCAAGTGCTGAGGTCATTGTTGCTCAGCAATAGACAACCACGACACCATGTTTGCTGGTACCTCCTACATTTACATTTCCACCCCAGTCTTTTCCTTTGATCGTTGGATCCATATATCCAAATGCCTACTCATCACATCCACTTGGATGTCTCAATGGAACTACAATCCTGCCATGTCCAAAACTAAATTCTCATTTCTCCACTACTCTGCTCCTTTTCCAGTGTTTTCTTTCTCAGTAAACGGCCCCACCTTCCTCCACTTTTACAGTCCAGAATTGTACAACCCATCCTTAAGACTTTCATGTCTCCCCTGATCCAACAACAAACCCATCAACAAATTCTGTCCATTTTTTCTTTTCAATGTCTCTCTCGCCACCTGTCTTCATCCTCACTACCATCCTGGGCCAAACTGCCATTCCTCCTCCCCCGCCTTCATCTCTGCAATGGTTCCCTGTCTTCCCAAATCTCACTTGATTCTCTCCAATTTGTTTTTCACACTGCAATCAGTGTTTCCTTATGTAGGGCAGTGGAACAAGGAGCTTTTCCTTGTTCTGAAGATCAAGACCAAAATCCTTAGCCCTAGGAGACCTAGCCCTTGCCTAACCTCTCAGTATGCCACCTCCCCCCAGACCTCTGCTTTACACAATACTGACCTTTGTATTTCCTGGGATGAGCCACGTTCCTCCCAACAGAGGTATGTGCATTTGTCATTACCCTCCCAGAAAATCTCTTCTGCCCCCATCCTTCATCTAGTTAATTTTTTGTTCATTCCTCAGGTCTTAGCTCCACCAAGGACACCTCTCCTGACTCTCTTTCTCTTCCCATCTAAGGTCCCCTGTTATATTCTGTCATAGCTCCAAGAACTTTTTAATCCTGGTATATTTCTGTCTGTACTGTTTGTGGAATAAATGATTGGGAGGAGGGGATGCAAAGGGGATGACTGGGGTGTAAGCTCCAGCCTGCAGGGCCAGGAGCTCACTGCTCAGTTTTATGAACCCAGTAAGTCAGGGAGATTTTGACATGAACTCCACACCACCTTTCCCCTCTCCAGAAAATGCATTTTCTTTTTAATAAAATATACATTTTCTTCAGGTTTTGGACCCCAGTACCAGTGTGAGGATGGAGGTGAAGGATTTTGATTAGTTTAAACTAATCAAGGTAATCCTCTTGCCCAGGACTGACTTGGCAATAGGCTTGAGACACAAGTCTCACACTATGTGAGATGTCTCACACTAGTGAGATGGGAAGGGAAGTTAAGTTTCAAACAGTGACGGGAGGATGCTCTTGAATGAAGATGGGATTCTTGGAGCCATTTAGTGTCTTTGGCCCTGAAAGAGCCAGCCCCATTAAAAAAAAAAAAAAAAAAAAGAGGTAAGGCCTACTGATGGAGAGAACCCAGCTCTTCAATGAGTGGGTGAATTAACCAACTCGAAACTGTTTACAATACTGAACAATAAACCACTCCATATTGGTGTAAGCCATATTGGTTTAATTGCTGACATTTTGGGTAGCATAATTCTTTGCTGTGGGTGCTGTTTTGTATGTTGTAGGATACTGAGCAGCCTCCCTGGCTCCTACTCTCTAGATATGAGTAGCACCTCAAAGCCCAGTTTTGACAACTAAAATTGTCTCCCCTTATTGCCAAATGTCCTTTGGGGAATGAAGTCATCTCCACTTGAGGACCACTGGTATAAGCCAAATGAACTAACTTTCTATGACTTGAAGCCAAAAGCATCTTGTGATACAGTCCCCCAGTGACCTTTGTTAACCCCAGAGATTAATCTCCCTCTACCTTGTCATACCCACATTGGCCTCTAACCCCAGACCTGCTTGCACATCCATTCACACAACTACACCTGCACATCCGCTCTATTCAATCCTAGACTTCCTAACTGTTGTTCTGCCTGAACTCTCAACACTCACTCACTGCCCTGGCCACATCCTCAACCATCTCTGCCTTCACCACCTTCTGCCACTTGCTGTAAGGGCTGACGACTGTGTTTTCTGTTACAGGCTCTTGCACTGATGCATGTCTCTGCTGCTCCCCCCACTCATTGGGGTGAGGCCAATAGAAATTTCCTTTAACTAACCCTACCAAGTTTCATCCCCCCTCTGTCTACTCCTGTGTCATTCATGTTATCAATCTATCTCTCCATCTTTCCTGCCATCCTTCCTTGTATCCATCTACGTTTCAACTAGGTTGCACACACTGACTATGATTTAGCAGTTACAAAATGCACTGGATAACAAATCAATTAAGAGACGGAGTGTGTCCTTAAAGAGCACACAGTGTGGCTAAGAAGACAGTTCACTAAGCCAATGAGAAGAGTTACTCATGTTGAAAACATCCGACCTATTAAGGAAAAATGTGTTTTCACACCCTGAATAGCCCTCACATTAATTAGGTGTTCAAGATGATGCTAATAACAATCTTCATCTACACATGAAGCAGGCCTGGCAGGGCCATCTCTGCAAATATGGTTAGTCAAGTTCCAGTGACTGGATGAACTTGGGAGAAATAAGAAGGCCCAAGTTTAAGCCTATTCTGTTAAGTCTGACTTTTTTCCCTTCTGGACTTTTCTCCAACTGGTCTGAATTAGTGAGGTCCAGCTGTTTCTATTTAAAGACAAAGGCAACAAAATCTTCAGGGTGTGCCTCCAAAAATCATGCCAGAAAACACACACACACACACACACCACCACCACCACCACCACCACCACCAACAACAACAACAACAACAACACAACCATCCACATGCTCTGCCCTAGGGACAGGGATGCACACTGACACACACTGTCAAGCAGTGAAGGGAAAAACAGAAACCGGGCATCAGCTCAAAGGGCTTAAAGCTAAGGAGGTGGAGGCACGACGGTGGGGGGCCGGGTGTGGGGGACAAGAGGGGAGCTGGTGAAGAAATGTTTCCAAGCACAACAGAAAAGCTCTCGGCCCAAAGATTCTGGATTTCCTCTTTGGTTCTTTCAAAGAATTAGTCTCTGGCTCTATTTGGCGGGGGTACCAGCATTTGTGGGGTGTGGCCTTGGGTTCGCTTCCCTTCACAGTAACTCTATTGTTCAGAAACTGCGGCCAATTTATGGAAAGAGGTGGAATGTTTATGTAACTGACTCTGCTTTAGACAAGACGTTTGAAAGGAGGGAAAAAAATGACAGATGGAAGGAGGCCAGTCCAAACAGGGTTTTTCTTCCTTTCTGGACACAGATGTTGGAAAAAGGAGGAGAGGGAAGATGGGAGGGAGACAAGAAAGTCAGGGACAGAGAAGGAATGCCAAAGTCCGAGCTGGCCAGAGACAGCCAGAGTCTGTCTTCGTGGCCAGGGGCAGAGCCTTGGAGCAGAGTCTCCATTTTTGGAAGCTGCTGTTTTAATTAAATAGGTCAACCCAGTCAGAGCAGCTCTGGTGTGAGGTCTGGATCTCATTAGGCTAAAATGGGTGGGGTAGGTCTGGCCAGGGGGGAGTGGATCCCCTGGTGTGTACGTGGGGGGTGGGGGCCAGGATGAGGGAACTTCTTTACTGCTCTCCCCAAAGCCAGGCCCCAGGCAGCTGGAGCTGCCAGGAGGGCCAGACCACAGATGGAGAATGCGCTTCATTAAGCACAGAGTCTGCTCTGCCGCCTGGAGGCCCAGGCAGACTGGAAAAATCAGAATGGCTTTGGGGGAGGGGGGATTTGCAGGGACAAAACTCATCGCACCACCAGTCCAAGTGAGTGAGGAATTACGAGAAAAATCCTCATACCTGTACCTTCCCTTGATCCTTGGGAGCTGACTTTGGGCGTAGAAGGCAAAGACAGGAGAAACAAGTGATGAAATCTTTGTCTCCCATATTATAGGATTCCTGATCTTGGGAGCCCCTATCTAGTAGGGGAGATGGGTAGGGAGCCCAGTTTTTTGCAGGAGACTCCATCCTTGCTCTTGGGACTCCTCAGGAGACAGCCCTGACCCTGGGGTCTCTAGTCTGGTGGGGGAAGCAGGGCTGTAGTAATGAAATGCATATCAAGCTCATACAAAATCAGCATGAAAACAGGCTCCAGAGAATTTCATGCCAAGTGAGGATAAGGTGTATTACAGGACTGGTACTGGGGCACCTGGGTGGCTCAGTTAGTTGGGCTCCTGCCTTGGGCTCAGATCATGATCCTAGGACCCTGGGATCCAGCTCCTCATCCAGCTCTCTTCTCAGTGGGGAGTCTGCCTCTCCCCTGCCCCTCCCCCCAACTCGTGTTGTCTCTCACATGCTCTACTGTCTCTCTCAAATAAATAAAAAATCTTGAAAAATCTTAAAAAATAAAAATAAAGGACTCATATTTACTGTGGGACTAGGTTAGGGTTGGTTCCCGGAGGAGGCCGGTTCTGAGCAGGAAGATGACCGATCCTTGGTGAGAGCAATAGGACAAGAGCCAACATGTGAGAGTCTGTGTCACACAGTCTTTGCTTGCAGGGAGCAGGACTTAGAAGCCCACATCTCCAGAGGTCTCAGTTTGACTGGTTGGAGGTAGTGAGGCAGGTCCTAGATGTCGAACATCTGCCAACAGAATAAAGACCAGTCAACTGACCGCCAAGTTTTACGCAAGAGATCAAATCCAGCCACAGAGTTTGCTGGATCAGGCAGTAGTGACATGGTTGTCAGTGGATCCTAGGGGCCAGACACCTGTCAGGTCAGGTGTTCCCCAAGAATAAGATGCCTGTAAAACGTATCGTCTAAATAGGGACCCTTTGGAGGGAGATGGGAATATTACTAAGAATTATGCTGGGCCCACAGCCATAAACCCGGATATTTCACTAAAATCTTCCTAAAATCTTTAGGGGTCTAGGTAGTGTGCAGCTGAGGTTTTAAGAAAGTGAAGGATTAGTTTCAAATACCCTCCTCTGTGCCTCAGTTGCACTCCAAGATTTTTAGAGAAATATGATAACCATGCTAAATAAAATATGCATATCAGTAGCACGTCTGTCCTTAGGGTTAGTGCACGTGTATGTGTAGACATACAGACCTCTGTCCGTATACGTAGCTAAGTAGAGAAATAGACACATAGAATATAGAAGTCTCTTGAATATTCAAAAATTATTTCAATTAAAATGAGAGACCTTGAAAACCTTAGTTCTTACAGCAAGCCTCTTGGGACTATGTCCCAAGCCTTCCAAGGGATGCTATCATAGATGGATGTTACTTGTGATTGCCCACATCTTTTACACACCCTCTCGGTATTTTAATAGTTCTTCAGGGTATACACATCACTTTCCCAAGAAAATGTAAGATAAAATGAAATGGCCCACATTTTCCAGTTTCCCTTGCTGTGAGGGGGGCAGGTGAATGATTTAAGGCAGAAACATTCTGGGCTCAGAACAGAATTTCTCCAGGACAGGGACATGGTAAAGGTCACCTTCTTTGCTGACACCAGATCATGGCAGGCACAATGACAGGCAGCAGTTCTCTGGGCCACCAGATTTGCAGTGTGGCTCGGGGAGCTGTCCTAGAAACTCAGCCTGGAGTCGTATTTTTCAGTCCTTCCCAATATCCTTAATAAGTCTTTTTATGCTTAAATCAGATGGAGAAGGTTCTAGCTTTTTTGGTGGCGTTTTGTTCTATTTTATATATATGTACATATATGTATATATGTACATATATATATTTTTTAAGATTTTATTTATTTATTTGACAGACAGAGAGAGAGAGAGCACAAGCAGGGGGAGTGGCAGGCAGAAGGAGAGGGACAAGCAGGCTCCCCAAAGAGCAGAGGAAGCCCAATGTAGAACTCAATCCCAGGACCCTGGGACCATGAACTGAGCCAAAGGCTGTTGCCCAACCAACTGAGCCACCCAGGTGCTCTGTTTTATTTTATTTAATGAAGAAAGATCAGTTCAGATGATTCAGAGGCAAAGTTTGAGGAGTTTTTTGGTACATACTATGTGAGGATTGGGACTCATCCCAGGGGAAAGTTAGCCCCAGGGGATGAAATGAGACTATCAAACAAACCAACTCATTTATCCAGTGCTCAGCCCCTCTTTTAACCTGAGTCTCCATTCACTTGCTTCCCTCTGCCCTCCCCTCCTTCCCTGCCCCCATCTCTGGGGATCCATCCCATTTCCTGTTTATGTATCCTCACACTGTCCCTCAGAAACAGGGAGTGAGGGAACAAGTCTCTCTATCCTTCAGGAGGGTAAAATGAAGTCCAGAGAAGGCAGGGTCTTGGCCATGGTTGTGGAGCTGGCAAAAGGTAGATCTGGGATGACACCTTCGCTCTTAGCCTTCATCTCTATATTCAAGAGCCCATTGCTTCCTAAACCAGGAATCCCTGGAGTCATGAGCCCTTCAGGCATCTGCATTAGCTTGGTATACTGTGAAAAGAGCGGTCTGACTCAGATTTGGAATCTTACCTCTGACCTGAGACAGAGCAATCCTGGATAAGCCACTGACCCTCTTTGGGCTTCAGTTCTCTGATCCGTTAGATGAAGGACTTGCTAATTCTTCACCTTTCGGATGTCATAGATCCTGTTAAAAACTCTGATCCTCTTTCTCCTGTCCTCCCCCTAAATCCCTAGAAAATGCACACAAGGTATTTTCTGTAAAATTTCAAGGGGATTGTGCCCTCTGGCTTAATACCTGCCTGGACAAGCATATAGGATTGTTAAGAGAATCAGACTAAAATTGAGCTAAAAGGGTCTTATAAGCTACAAAGTATTTCATAATTTTGAGGGCGATCAATTAGCCAGGCAGCTTTTCCCCTTTCCTAAGCTCTGGGGGATAGTGGTGACATTAAAACTAGAGTTCCCAGATCCTGTCATGAGAACTTGCCCCCACCGGGGTCCTCTTAGCAACAGGTGGCCCTCTCCCACTCACAGGGCCTCACTGAGGCTTCACTGCTCCACAGTCCAGGGCCCCAAACATTGCTTCCCTCCAAGCTTTCTGCTCCTTGCAGCCGACCCACTCCACTCAACACACAGACGGTGGCATCTCTCAGACCCTGTCCCTTTGAGGACAATCACGTAGTCATTCATCTGCTTCTATCCTACAAGATGGCCCAGAGCAGTCAGGGAGTGTGGACGGACTTGGCAAGCACGGAGCCATCTGTCCCAGCCTTGTGGTCCTCTCTGTCACTCCTATTTCTCAGACCTCATGTCTAAATTTCAGGCTCAGAACATAAGAACCCAGGACTCATTTCTCCTCAGGATACTCCCAGATGAGAGGGATGTAGAGACAGGCATGTGCAGCCTGATTAGAGGTTAGGGTGCGTGTGTACGTGCACGCACACACACACAGTCACACTCACCTGGGGAGGGCCGTGTCTGTCACAGGCCTGACCTGGCCTGCATGGCATCGAGGCACTACATGAAAGGAGAGGAGTGGCGGACTTGGTGGTTTCTCTGGCATGTGGCTCACCTTCCTGCTGGTATTTCCCCTGACAAGACTTGACTTGCCATCCACATCCTCCCTCCGTGGTGGCAGGGAGGATTAAGGACCTATCTGCTCCTATCAAAGGCCCTTGCCACTCTGGGAACGAGGCTGTCAGCCCTGTCCCACCACCTGCCCACCCAGTCCTGGTTCTACTCACTCTAGGTTGGCCCCACACATCCCCTCCCAGGCAGCAGGGACAATGTGAAGAGGGGAATGGCCCAGAGCCAGGGCGCCCCAGTATTCTGACCCTTCGGTGCCTGGAAGTTTTCTCTGAATAATCGCTAGGAGTAGCAGCAGTGTCCAATGCCCTTCTGTGATCCCATGGCCTTGAACTGAAGGGCTGGGCCTGAGGGTTGCCTAGAAGCAAGATCATGGTGCCCAGGCAGTGGGGAGGAGAAGGGATGTTGTTGTGAGTTGGGGGAGCTGCTTGCCTCCCTGTACAAGGGATGGAGGGGATCCAAACCTAGACCCAAGGCCAGGCCTTTGCCTGGGCCCATGACCCAGAACTATGCTGTCCAGTATGGCAGCCACTAGGACTACTGAGCCCTTGAAATGTGTCTTGTCCTAAGTGAAAATCTGTTTTAAGTGCAAAATACACACCAGATTTCAAAGACTTAATACCAAACAAAAAAGAATATAAAATATAGTGTTCATAATTCTAATATTGGTTATATGTTAAAATGATAATTTTTTATATATTGGGTTAATAAATAAATTATATTATTAAAATAAATGTCAGCCACTTCTTTGAATTTCTTAAGATATTATTTATTCATTTGAGAGAGAGAGAGCGTGAGTGAGTGGGAGGGAAGGTTGGAGAGGGGAGAAGCAGAATCCCTTGCTGAGCAGGGAGCCCTATGTAGGGTGATCCCAGGACTCCGGGATCATGATCTAAGTCAAAGGCAGGTGCTTAAGTGACTGAGCTGCCCAGCTTTTTTAAATGTATGTTTTTAATGTGGCTACTAGAAAATCTAAAATTGCATGTGTGGTTCACATTATATTCCTACTGAACAGAGCAGGTCCTGCAAAAGCAAAGCAAAGGGCCCACCCAGAGCAGCCAGCTTTGGAGAGAGGACCAGGAAGGGAGGCCCGCCTCAATGTACTCACCATGAGTTTCAGCTGGTATCAGGAGCTTCTGAAGAGCTTGTCTGAAAATGAGCCAGAACTCGACCTAGAAAGCAGAACTCCTGATGCCCATTCCCATGCTCAAATCCCTCAGAACAAGCCTCACTCATTCCCTCACTGTCGGGGCCAGGCTGTTGAACTAGTGGCTTGTGACAGAGGCGAGGGAGATGGGCTCCCAGGACTGTGGACATCTGTCTAGTGGATCTTCTCTATTGGACACACTGAGGTTTCAGAGACTAGGGAGGTGGCGGTGGTGGGAGTGGCGGTGGTACCTGTTTCTTCCTTCCAGGAGGCTTGTCACAGCCTCCCAGCTCAGGAAAGCAAGATACCCCTGCCATCGCCACGCATGTTCTATTATTCATTGACCCCGAGGAGGGCTGCCCACGCTGCCCTTCCAGCTGGTTAATTGGATTTCATGACAACTTTTTTAAAGGGAATTTTCTGAGGAGCAATGTTGTGTCCTGCCCCAGGGGTCCTGTGAGCTACCCTCCATCTCCTTGAAAACGCAGCTACTGCTGTCTAAGGTGGAGCTTTAATCATACACGTCAGGGTAGTCCCACCCCACCGGAAGCTGTGGTGTGGCTAATGATTGGCTGATGCTCACAGATGGGAAATAAGCCCCTTTCTTGGCGGAGATGAAGAAAAGCCAACGTGTAGCTGATATGCGGGGGACTGCTGGTTAATTTGGGTGCCATTTCTGCTTGGATTCCAGCCCCTGGTAGTGAGGGGAGAATCAGAATGTCAGAGAATCGCACTTCCTTCTGGTGAGGAGACCCCTAAACTAAGGGCCATGATAATACTTATTCTCTAGGCAGAAGCCCCTACTTAAACAATTACTTGAGAATAGGCAGCTAAATACTAGTACGTCATGGACCCACTTATCGTCCTTTCTGGGCGGTCAGCTCTGCCAGGGGGAAGTCTTCATCCCAAGGATGCTCGGGGGTGGAAAGCAGGAGAGTCCCCTGCTGGTTCATGGCCATTCACTGTCCCATGGCTGAAGCAACAGAAAAAGAGAGACACAAAGCCTGCTGTGCAGCACCTCTATGTTCCCCAACCTGTGCCGTGGAGGACAGGCACGAATCCTCAGTGTTATGGTAGGATTTAATGGAGAACTCTTTTAAACTGTTCCGTTCCTGTCAGAATGAGCTCCTGTGTTGGGAGGATCACTGAGGATGGCAGCCGACGAGCATAAAGCCAGAAGGGGAGGAGCTGAGTCCAGTGCCTTCACTGTGCCGAGTTCCGACATTGGACACTCGAGCACAAGTATGTGCCCATCAAACCCTGTCTGGTGGATGGCCAAGAAGAATCCTGTCCGAGGGTTTAGTAGGGACCCCAGAGAACGGGCCCCAAAGGACAAGCCCTCAAACTTGTAGACACTGAGGTTGGCAGTAGAGCCAGCAGCCAGGGGAGCCCTATGACTGTGGGCTCTCACTTCCTCATGGACCTGCTCCCTGAATTGTGCCCACATCAACAAGGAGGATGATCACAGAGCTACTGGGATTATATGCCTATATTGTGTAAAGTGACTTCCATCCATTATCTAGTTATACATCCCAGTAACCTAGTGGGGTAGCTGTTATCATTGGCCTCATTCTACTCCTGAGGAAACCAGAGCTTAGGGAAATCATTTACTAGACAGAAGACATTTATAGAAAGTATGTGCCCATAAACCATTGTCCTGTGGTCACAAATTTATGTGAAGCCAAGCTTGTAACTAAGGTTTCTGATTCCGAGTCTCATGGTTAATTCCTACTTTTAATGCCTTTCTAAAAACAAAACCAAACACCTAAATCTAAAATTCTCATTGAAAATTGATTATGGGGGCAGGGGGCAGGGAGTCTTACATCTTATATACCATGGAACAGCCTGTAATAGCCTAGGAAGGTGCATGCAAAAAATGGACCTTGAATTGGCCTTCAAGGGAAGTTACTCTTTAGGGGACAGGGAGAGGTCATCTCAAGCTAAGGAAAAGATAGAGGTGAGGACTGAGAGAAGAGAGGGAGCAGGTCATTAGGAGAGGACATGGAGCAACCAACATGGCTGAAGCAGAAGGCAGGGTTGGGCAAAGTTTGGGGTGTATTTAAAGTCAGGACTAATCAGAAGTTTTAGAAGTCTGTGCCACTGAGGGACTTCTCTCCAGAGGCTAAGCGGGGGGTGGAGCCCTCGCGGGGACAGTGTGGTCTCAGGACCTGCAGTGTCACAAAAAGACCAAGGGTATCTGAGTGTGCCAGAGCTGCCAGGTATTGGATCGGGGAAGCCCATGGCAGAGACGGAGCCGAGGTGAGGGCTCTCAACTCGGGGTTACCTTAAACCGTGATCCGAGGCATAGTTGGACCACTGCTCTTTGAGCAGGGACCCCATGAGTGGCAGATCCAAGGAGACTCACCTTCCACCCCCGTGGGGAGCACACGGCCAGAATCTGCTGGTTTTAGAGACTCCAAATGGGGTCTTGCACCAGAGAGAGAAACACTTGGTCACAGGCCGGGTGAGCTTGGAGTGCAGCTGGAGACCAGGGAGATGGGAGGGATTGACTGCATTTCTCTGAGGGCGCACTGAGGAGGGGGACCCCGTGCTATCACCTCCTCTGGGCTGGAGACTGGGAGACCCCCATCTTCATTCCCATCCTCCAGAGCTTGACAAAAAACGTTCAGGAACAAAAACTCCCAGAGAGCCTCAGGCAAAGACTTTTGAGAATCACTGCAACGGGCCCCTCCCGCAGAAGATCAGCAAGAACATCAAGCCAAGACCAGGTTCACCAATCAATGAGAACTACAAAACTTCACAGCTACGGGAACACAGCACACAGAGTTCATGGTTTTTTCCCCTCATAATTCCTTAGTCATTCAAAGTTAAATATTTTTAATTTTATTTTTTTCTTATCCTATTTTAAAAATTTTTTCCTTTTTCCTATTTTAATGTTTTTTAGCTATTTTATCTTATCAATACCTTTTTAAAAATCCTTTTTAATTTTCATTGTTATATATATTATATGTAAAATATAATATATATAATATACATAATATATATATTTCATATTGTATCTCTTCATTGTATTTAACCCTATTTTTTGTATACATATAGGTTGTTCTTTCTTTAAAAATTTGGGATACAGTTTCTTCAAACAGATCAAAATAGACCCTAAATCCAGCACAAGGCTTTGTTCTAGATTCCAGCCTGATCACATTCTTTCCTCTTTTTTATTTTTTCTTTTTTCAACCAACTTCTTATCAATTCCTTTTTTAGAACCTTTTTAAATTTTCCATCCCTTCATCATGTTTACCCTTATTTTTGTATATTTATAAATTTTTCTTTCTTTAAAAGTTGGGGAGGCAGTTTCTTCTGGACCAAATGAACCAAAATACACCCAAAATTAAAAAAAAAAAAAATCAAGTGTGTGAGGCACCTGGGTGGTTTAGTCAATAAGCGTCTGCCTTCAGCTCAGCTCATGATCCCAGAGTCCTGGGATTGAGTCCCATATTAGGCTCCCTGCTCCACGGGAAGTCTGCTTCTCCCTCTCCTCCTCCCTCTGATTGTGTTGTGTTCTCTCTCTTGCTGTCTCTCTCTCTGTGTCAAGTAAATAAATAAAATCTTAAAAAAAGAAAAAAAAATCAAGTGTGTGGCTCTGTTCTATTCACCAGTCTAATATGTGTGTGTGTGTGTGTGTGTGTGTGTGTGTGTGTATCTATCTATCTATCTATCTATCTATAAATTTTTTTTCTCCTTCTTTTCTTTTTTCTCCCCCCAGTTTTTGGTCTCTCCTGATTTGGTTAGCATACATTTTTCTGAGGTCATTGCTAGTCTTTTAGTATTTTGTTCTCTCATTCATCTATTTTTATCTGGATAAAATGACAAGGCAGAAAAACTATCTCAAAAAGAAAAAAAGAACAAGAGGCAGTACTGATGGCTAGGACCTAATCAATATGGACATTACTAAGATGTCAGAACTAGAGTTCAGAATGACAATTATCAAGGTGCTAGCTGGGCTTGAAAAAAGCATGGAAGATACTAGAGGTTCCCTTTCTGGAGAAATAAAATCCCTTTCTGGAGAAATAAAAGAACTAAAATCTAACCAAGATGAAATAAAAAAAGCTATTAATGAGTTACAATTAAAAATGGAGGCTGGTACTGCTAGGACAAATGAGGCAGAAGAGAGAATCAGTGATCTAGAAGACCAAATGATGGAGAATAAAGAAGCTGAGAAAAAGAGAGATAAACCACTGCTGGACCACAAGGGGAGAATTTGAGAGATAAGTGATACCATAAGATGGAACAATATTAGGATAATTGGGATCCCAGGAGAAGAAGAAAGAGAGAGAGGGGCAGAAGGTATATTGGAGTAAATAATGGCAGAGAACTTTCCTAACTTGGTGAAGGGAATAAGCATCAAAATCCAGGAGGACCAGAGAATCCCCCCTCAAATTCCATAAAAATAGGTCTATAATCCGTCATCTAATAATAAAACTTACAAGTCTCAGTGACAAAGAGGAAATCCTGAAAGCAGCTCTGCACAAGAGGTCTATAACATACAACAGTAGAAATATTAGATCGGGAGCAGACCTAGCCACAGAAACTTGGCAGGCCAGAAAGGACTGGCATGATATATTCAGAGCACTAAATGAGAAAAATATGCAGCCAAGAATACTATACCCAGCTATGCTGTCATTGAAAATAGAAGGAGAGATAAAAAGCTTCCAGGACAAACAAAAACTAATTTGCAAACCAGCCCTATGGGAAATAGTGAAAGGGGTCATCTAAGTTGAGAGAGTCTAAAAGTAATAGACCAGGAAGGAACAGAGACAATATACAGTAGCAGTCACCTTACAGGCAATACAATGGCACTAAATTCATATTTTTCAGTAGTTACCCTGAATGCAAATAGGCTAAATGCCCCAATCAAAAGACACAGTGTATCAGAATGGACAAAAAAAAAAACAAGACCCATCGATATGCTGTGTACAAGAAACTCATTTTAGACCCCAAAACACCTCCAGATTTAAAGTGAGATGGTGGAAAACCATTTACCATGCTAATGGACATCAAAAGAAAGCTGGGGTGGCAATCCTTATATCCATAAATTAGATTTTCAGCCAAAGACTATAATAAGAGATGAGGAAGGACACTATATCATACTTAAAGGGTCTGTCCAACAAGAAGATCTAACAATTTTAAATATCTATGCCCCTAACATGGAATCAGCCAATTATATAAACCAATTAATAACAAAATCAAAGAAACACATCAACAATAATACAATAAGGGGCTCCTGGGTGACTCAGTGGGTTAAAGCCTCGCCTTCAGCTCAGGTCATGATCCCAGGGTCCTGGGATGGAGCCCCTCATCAGGGCAAGGAAGCAGGAAGCCTGCTTCCCCTCCTCTCCCTGCCTACCTCTCTGCCTACTTGTGATCTCTGTCTGTCAAATAAATAAATAAATAAAATCTTAAAAAAAAAACAATAATACAACAATAGTAGGGGACTTTAATACCCCCCTCACTGAAATGGACAGATCATCTAAAGCAAAAGATCAACAAGGAAATAAAGGCTTTAAATGACACACTGGAACAGATGGACATCACAGGTATATTCAGAACATTCCACACCAAAGCAACAGAATACACATTCTTTGCTAGTGCACATGGAACATTCTCCAGAATAGATCACATCCTGAGTCACAAATGAGGTCTCAACCAGTACCAAAAGACTGGGATCATTCCCGGCATATTTTCAGACCACAGTGCTTTGAAAGTAGAACTCTACCACAAGAGGAAAGTTGGAAAGAACTCAAATACATGGCGGATAAAGAGCATCCTACTAAAGAATAAACCAGGAAATTAAAGAAGAATTAAAAAAAAACTCATGGAAACAAATGAAAAAGAAAAGACAACTGTTCAAAATCTTCGTGACACAGCAAAGACAGTCCTGAAAGTATATAGCAATATAAGCCTTCCTCAAGAAACAAGAAATGTGGGGCGCCTGGGTGGCTCAGTGGTTTAAAGCCTCTGCCTTCGGCTCAGGTCATGATCCCAGCCAGGATCCTGGGATCAAGCCCCACATTGGGCTCTCTGCTCCATGGGGAGCCTGCTTCCTCCTCTCTCTTTGCCTGCCTCTCCACCTGCTTGTAATCTCTGTCTGTTGAATAAATAAATAAAATCTTCAAAAAAAAAAAAAAAAAAAGGAAAGAAAAAGAAACAAGAAAGTTCTCAAATACACAACCTAACCCTGCACTTAAAGGAGCTGGAGAAAGAACAACAAAGAAAACCTAAACCCAGCAGGAAAAGAGAAATTATAAAGATCAGAGCAGATCAGAGCATAAAATAGAAACCAAAAGAATGTACCCCTGGGGCTAATAATACATTATATGTTAATAAAAAATTAAAAATTAAAAAAAAAAGAAACCAAAGAACAGTAGAACAAATCAATGAAAGTGGGAGCTTGTTCTTTGAAAGAATTAATAAGATTGATAAACCCCTGGCCAAACTTATCAAAAAGAAAAGAGAAAGGACCCAAATTAATAAAATCATGAATGAAAGAGGAGAGATCACAACCAATACCAAAGAAATACAAACAATTATAAGAACATATTATGAGCAACTATACACCAGCAAATTTGACAATCTGGAAGAAATGCATGCATTCCTAGAAACATATAAACTACCAAAACTGAACCAGGAAGAAATAGAAAACCTGAACAGACCCATAGCCAGTAAGGAGATTGAAGCAGTCATCAAAAATCTCCCAACAAACAAGAGCCCAGGGCCAGACAGCTTCCCAGGGGGAATTCCTTTTTTTTTTTTTTTTTTTTTTAAGATTTTATTTATTTATTTGACACAGAAAGAAGGAACACAAGCAGGGGGAGTGCCAGAGGGAGAACCAGGCTTCCCACTGAGCAGTGAGCTTGATGCGGAGCTTGATCCCAGAACTCTGGGATCATGACCTGAGCTCAAGGCAGATGCTTAACAACTGAGTCACCCAGGTGCCACCCCCCAGGGGGAATTCTACCAAACTTTTTTTTTTTAAGGTTTTATTTATTTATTTGAGAGAATGAGAGAGAGAGAGAGAGAGAGAGAGAGAGAGAGCTTGAGAGGAGAGAGAGTCAGGGGAGAAGCAGACTCCCCACTGAGCAGGGAGCCTGATGTGGGACCCAATCCTGGGACTCCAGGATCATGACTCAAGCCAAAAGCTGTCACTTAACTAACTGAGCCATCCAGGAGCCCTCTACCAATCATTTAGGGAAGAATTAATACTGATCCTCCTGAAACTATTCTAAAAACATAGGAATGGAAGGGAAACTTCCAAACTCATTTTATGAGGCCACCATACCTTGATCCCCAAACCAGACAAAGGCCCCATCAAAAAGGAGAACCACAGACCAATATCCTTGGTGAACACAGATGCAAAAATTTTCACCAAAATACTAGCCAATAGGATTCAACAGTACATTAAAAGGATCATTCACCCCAACCAAGTGAGATTTATTCCTGGGCCACAGGGTTGGTTCAATAATCTCAAATCAATCAATGTGATACATACATTAATAAAAGAAAGAACAAGAACCATATGATACTTTCAATAGATGCTGAAAAAGCATTTGACAAAGTACAGCAAACTTTTTTGATCAAAACTCTTCATAGTATAGAGCCATCTATGAAAAACCCACAGTGACTATCATTCTCAATGGAGAAAAACTGAGGGATTTTCCCTCAAGGTCAGGAACTCAGCAGGGCTGTCCACTATAACCACTGCTATTCACCATAGTACCAGGAATCCTAGCCTCAGCAATCAGACAACAAAAAGAAATAAAAAGCATCCAAATTGGCAAAAAAGAAATCAAACTTTGCAGGTGATATGATACTTTATGTGGAAAACTCAAAAGACTCCACTCCAAAACTGCTAGAATTCATACAGAAATTCAGTAGCGTCAGGATATAAAAATCAATGCACAGAGATCAGTAGCATTTCTATACACCAACAGCAAGACAGAAAAGAAATTGAGGAGTCGATCCCATTTACAATTGTACCCCAAAACCATAAGATACCTAGGAATAAACCTAACCAAAGAGGCAAAGAATCTGTACTCAGAAAACTATGAAGTATTCATGAAAGAAATTGAGGAAGACACAAGAAATGGAAACATGTCCCATGCTCATGAATTGGAAGAATAAATATTGTGAAAATATCTATGCTACCTAAAGCAATCCACACATATAATACAACCCATATCAAAATAACATCAATTTTTTTCAAAGAAATGGAACAAATAATCCTAAAATTTATATGGAACAAGAAAAGACCCCAAATAACCAGAGGAATGTTGAAAAAGGAAACCAAGGTAGGCGGCATCACAATTCCAGACCTCAAGCTCTATTACAAAGCTGTATTCATTAGGACAGGATGGTACTGGCACAAAAACAGACACATAGATCAGTGGAACAGAATAGAGAGCCCAGAAATGGACTCCAACTCTATGGCCAACTAATCTTCAACAAAGCAGGAAACAATGTCCAATGGAAAAAAAACAGTCTCTTCAACAAATGGTGTTGAGAAAATTGGACAGCCACATGCAGAAGAATGAAGCTGGACCATTTCCTTACAACACACACAAAAATAGACTCTAAATGGATGAAAGACCTGCATTTGAGACAGGAATCCATCAAAATCCTTGAGGAGAACACAGGCAGAACCTCTTTGACCGCAGCTGCAGCAACTTCTTCCTAGAAACATTGCCAAAGGCAAGAGAAGCAAGGGCAAAAATGAACTATTGGGACTTCATCAAGATAAAAAGGTTTTGTGGTGCCTGGGTGGCTCAGTCATTAAGCATCTGCTTTCTGCTCAGGTCATGATCCCAGGGTCCTGGGATGGAGCCGTGCATTGGGCTCACTGCTCAGCAGGAAGTCTCCTTCTAGCCTCTCCCATTCCCCCTGCTTGTGTTCTCTCTCTTGCTGTCTTTCTCTCTATCTCTCTGTCAAATAAATAAAATCTTAAAATATATATATAAAGCTTTTGCACAGTAAAGGAACAGTCAACAAAACCAAAAGACAATGGCCAGAATGGGAGAAGATATTTGCAAATGACATATCAGATTAAGGGGATAGTATCAAAAGTCTATAAAGAATTTATCAAAATCAATACCCAAAGAACAAATAATCCAATCAAGAAATGGGCAGAAGACATGAACAGACATTTCTTCAAGAAGACATCCAAATGGCTAACAGACACATGAAAAAGTGCTCAACGTCCCTCGGCATCAGGGAAATACAAATCAAAACCACAGTGAGACACCACCTCACTCTAGACAGAATGGCTAAAATTAGCAAGTCAGGAAATGACAGACATTGGTGAGGATGCAGAGAAAGGGGAACCCTCCTACCCTGTTGGGGGGAATGCAACCTGGTGCAGCCATGATCCAAAGAGATACGTGCACCCTTATGTTTATAGCAGCAATGTCCACAATAGCCAAACTACGGAAAGAGCCTAGATGTCCATCAATAGATGAATGGATAAAGATGTGGTATGTATAATGAAATACTATGCAGCCATTAAAAAACCCCCAAATCTTGCCATTTGCAGCGATGTGGTTGGAACTAGAGAGTATTATGTTAAGCAGAATAAGTCAATTAGAGAAAGATAATTATCATCTAATCTCTCAGGTATGAGGAATTTGAGAGGCAGGGCAGGGGGTTGTGGGGAGAAAGGAGGGAAAATTGAAACAAGATGGTACCGGGGAGGGAGTCAAACCATAAGAGACTCTTAATCTCAGGAAACAAACTGAGGGTTGCAGTTTGAGGGGAAAGAGGGATAGGGTGGCTGGGTTATGGACATTGGGGAGGGTATGTGCTATGATGAGTGCTGTGAATTGTGTAAGACTGATGATTCACACACCTGTACCCCCGAAGCAAATAATATATTATATGTTAATTAAAAAAAAAAAAGGCAGTCCTGAAAGGTTAATAATACCTGTTAGGCTGGTGACAATCAACCACAGAATGGATGGGAGGGAAGGAGTGAGGTCTAGGATAGGTCACAGCTGTAATAGTAGTACATTCTCAAGTTAGAGATAACTAGAGGGAAGGAGGTAACCATCTGTGGGGGCAGAGGGGAGAGAAGTCCTGGTGACTCTGAGATTTCAAGGATGTGAACAGAGGATGGCTCCTTGTAGGTGCCCCCCCCCAAAGCTGGAGGCGGCTTCCCAATCTAAAGCCACCCACCCACTGGCATTCCTGGCCTGCAGGCCCGCTTGGGAGTAGGCTTTCCCTTCCCAGGTCCTCCCTGCCCCCTCTGCAAAAAGCCTGAGACATTCCTCATTTCTCCAGCTTCTTGTTTCTCTAATTTTATGATTGTATGAAAATAAGGTTCCCAAATTGCCTTTAATTAGCTTTAATAAGACAGCCTTTTTGCTAATTAAAATGATTATTAAGAAACCATTTATTGAGAATGAACACAGTTGTTAGAACCTAGGAGAATTCTGAACCCTTAATAATAATAACAGCAGCCATCACCAGCCCTGGGGGCCACCAGTTCACCTGCCCCACTCCTGCATTCAAATAGGGTGGCACTCTGGCTCAGGGCCCAAGATTTCAGCCTTCTCCCTCTCCAGGTGTCTCCAGGACCAAATGCTGCCTGCATTGCTAGGATTGTTCATTTCCCCTGCACTGGGGTTCTCACTACAGAATATGCACCGGGACATAATCACTGGGGTTTTGTCAAAGCCCCTGGCATAGAGAGCAAAGCTGGGCAGGCAGACAGAGGCCTGCGAAACCTCCATACTGACTTCATCGCCCTGGGGCTGGGCCTCCCAGACTCTGAGAAAAGTGGGTGGTGGGCCCGGGTGGCCTCAGAGGTTCCTACACCTCTTGGAGCCTGGTGATGCGGGAGCGTGGGACTGGCAGAACCGTGCAGCTCAGTGCGTTCTCCTCTCCGACAGGGCAGTACAGGCAGCCAGTGCAAGGGACTCCTGTGCCGAAACGCATGAGAATCATCGGAGACACCGTGGCTCCCGCAAGGAAGAAGCGGGGCGCAGGATAGCCAGGCGAGACCCAGGCGCTGGGCCCGAAACGTGTAGATGTAGCTCCCGGGTCCCCGGACCTCCGGACCCCCGGCCGAGACTCCCTCCCCGCTCCCCAGTTGCCAACAGCTCCTGGGTGACAGAGAAGGGCTTGTGCTGTCCTCTTTTCGCGAAGGTAGCCTGGGAGCCAAAGTCTGGAGGAAGCTGGACCGCGTCCGGAAGCAACACCCGGGGCAGAGGAGGGGAGAAGGACAACTCGGATCGAATGTGGTGCAGAAATTCGGGCCGGAGGAGAGGCCCCGGGCATTTTCTGGGGACGTCGTCTGGGCTGTGTCTGCCTTCCCGGGGGCCGTGGGTCCAGCTGTGCCCTGTCCCCCCTCTTCCCCACTGTTCTCCCAGGGTCCTTTGAGGGACTTGGTCGGCAGTGTATTAAGAATATATTTAAATATTACAGCGGAAAGAATGTGGGCTTTGAGTCCCACAGCCCTGGGTTCAAGGTGGCCGCGTTACTAGCTTTGTGACCTTTTGTGACTCTTTACCGAGCCTTAGTTTCTTCCCAAGGATCGCCTGGAAGGACTGTGTGCAGCAAGGACGCTGAGAGGGCCCGGAAACTTGGGACAGAAGCGCTAGGGTCGGAGGGCTGTGCACCCACTCGTGCAGGCGGAGAAGCTTCAGGACCCTAACCCAAGGCTCCGCCGGCCCCTCCCTGGGGCCCCTCCCTGCACCAAGGGCTCTTGGGCAGCCAGGTCAGCGCCGGAAGGCGCAACGGAGACCTCTGTAGGGGTCCAATCGCCCTCGAGTCGCCGGAGTGGGGCCGGGGCTTGGGTGCTGCGTCAAAGCTCCCCAGGGGTTCTTCGGTGCAGCCAGAGTTGAGAACCAGCTTCCCTGAAGGAATAAACAAAGAGGCCTTGGCGGGGAGGGAAAGGATGGAGCAGGTGGGTCCCCACCCGTCTGCAGGTGGCCCCTTCGCACCACACTCATATGCCCCGCGGACCCAGCCACATGCCGGCCCATGTACACACGCACACTCAGAGGGACCCACGCTTATCCATACACATACACACACGCCCATTCACACCGTCACGTACACTCACACCCACACCGCCCGTCTTCTCCGGGAGAGCCTCGCGGCCGGGACCTCCCGGCTGGGATGGACACCCGCGATGGGGTCCGGCCCTGGCTCTCCCAGGGTCTAGGGCCCGGCAGCCCCGGGCGCTCTGCTGCCGGTGACAGCGCGGCTCCTCCGAGCTCCCGGCGCTCCGCAGAGCCCCCGCCGGGCCGCGCCGCGCTTGCTCCGGCTCTTTGTTATGCTAATTCCCCTTCCCAGCTGGTGCCAGCTGCCTGCACAATGAGCGCCGGGAGCCCTCGCCAGCCAGGGAGTGGGGGCGGGGTGGGGGGGGGTGGGAGCTCCGCGCCCTGCACCCGGGATCCTGGCCTGGCCCAGCCTGGCGAGGTGGTGAGCGGCCCAATAAGCATCCTTCCCTGCATCCTCCCCTCCCCCACGCTTGCAGGGCCGCACCCCTCGGGGCCTGTAGGGCATCCACTGATTCATTCCAGCCGCCCCGGCTGCCCGCCCTCCAGGTGCCAGGGCTTGATGAAAAGTAAAAGGCTCCTCCGCGGCTCGAGAGCAGTGCGGATGAAAGGGAAGCAGCCGCCTCCCAGACCACACAGCTAATCCTCCCATAAACCTCGAGCAAATAAGGGGAGAGGAAGAACAGGCCCGCTACAGATGTGGAGTAGCAGCCTCCGGGGATCCCCAAATTAAAACTCGTGCAGGGGAAGCACTTGGACCACCACCAAATGACACTAATTGGGTTATGGGACCATAATCTTGGCTCTTATGAAAAAAAAAAAAACAAAACACCAACAGCAGTTATAGTCACAGCTGCAAGGACTGTCTTCATAAAAAGAAGGGGAAAAGTCCGCTATTTTATTACTCATAAATATGAGAGAGAAGAGGGTTCGCGGATCTCCTGCCTGCGTAGGGCAGGCGGGCTGGTTGCTTGAAGAGGATAACTTTGTGCCAGGAGGAGCAGCGCTGTGGCTGGCTGGCTCGGTGATGTGTGGAGCTAATGGGCCAATGTAGGGGGGAGCACTCTGGAAGGAGGGGGAGGGGGGTGTACTGAGACACCGCGGGGGAGCATGGCCTATCTGGAGGAATGTATTTCAGACAATAGGTTAGCAGCCATATGCAGAAAATCATTCTGGACAGGAAAACTAAGAGATGTATTCTTTTAAGAGACATCCATCCAGAAGCAGTTTCTCAGTTTCACTGGGAGCAGGGGGGAGTGGGAGTGTTGGGGAGGCATCATGGGGAAGGAAATGATGGGATGACAAGTGTAAAAAATGCAGGTGAAAATCTTCAGAGAGAACTGTTGGTTGTTAGAATCACAAATGTTAGGGCCAGAAGAGACCAATCTTAGATGCCATCTGAGTCCAGCCTCATCATTTGACAGATGGAATATTAAGACCCAGAGATGTTAAGGGACTTGTCATGGGGAGACTGCTAGCGGGTGGTAGGAATGGGCAAGAGACTGTCTCCTAACTCTTATTCTCGTGCTCACAACATTAACTTGGTAATAATTTTGTTTTTAAGAAACAGCAGTCGTTTGACCAGAAATCAATACAATAGACTGCAGGGAAATAAAGTTAGAAATTTTTTAAATGAGTCATTATAAACCTTTTTATGATTCGTAATGAGGATGAGAGTTGGAACTCAATCAGTTCTTACAGATTCCATCCCAGAGTTCTTCCTAGCATGTGTCCACTTATTCATCCATTACAACACCCAGGAGGACTGATGGCCCCAGGATTCCTTTGTGGGTCCTTTTGGTGCAGGGACCAATACTATTTCCAGACAGAGAGATGCCCCCACACCCCATCCCTCATTGCCCTTCTACACTAAGTCATCTTGGCTAAAACCAGCTGAGTTAAAGCTGGACTGGTTGAGAATTCGAATCAGTCATCCTTCCTCATTGGTATTCTACTCACAGGAAAATAAAAGTATCTTCTCCAGGGGCGCCTGGGTGGCTCAGTGGTTAAAGCCTCTGCCTTCGGCTCAGGTCATGATCCCAGGGTCCTGGGATGGAGCCTCGAATCGGGCTTTCTGTTCGGCAGGGAGCCTGCCTCCTCCTCTCTCTCTCTGCCTGCCTCTCTGCCTACTTGTTATCTGTCTGTCAAATAAATAAAAATCTTAAAAAAAAAAAAAAAAGTATCTCCTCCAGCTGCTGGGTGCCTAAACACAGAGAGGACAAGGATCAGGAGATCTCCCTTGGGCAGATAGAGGTGTCCCCACTTCCTAGTACCTCTCTCAGCTGAAATGGCAACTACTGGTACCATTCATGAGATCCTAGAGGCTGCTGGGGTAGGAGGAGAACCTGTTGCAGAGAAGTCTTGGGAGGGCCATGGCATAACATTGCATTTTCTTTCATTATATTTGGGTGCCTGTTTCTCATTCTCAAACCATATGGTTCAGTTTGATTCTCATTTCAGACCTACTAGTCAGCAAGCATCACTAGAAGTGTACCTCACCTTATAGAAAAATACAAGTTCTTGAAAAGTTAGGGGGGGGGGGATGGAAATGTCATTTGTTAAAGGGAATCCTATTTTGAAGCCATCGGTTGGGCTTTGAGTTTAAAGGGGTAGGGATAATCACTCCCTAGCTGATCTGCTTTTTATTATTTTTTAAAAAATACTTTATTTAGGGGCATCCAGGTGGCTCAGTGGGTTAAGCCTTTGCCTTTGGCTCAGGTCATGATCTCGGGGTCCTGGGATCAAGTCCCGCATCGGGCTCCCTGCTTAGCAGGGAGCCTGCTCCCCGCCCCCACCCCGCCTGCCTCTCTGCCTACTTGTGATCTCTCTCCATCAAATAAATAAATACAATCTTTAAAAACAAATTAATAAATATCTTATTTATTTGACAGAGGATCACAAGTAGGCAGAGAGAGAAACAGGCTCCCCACTGAGCAGAGATCTTGATGGGTAGCTGGATCCCAGGACCCTGGGATCATCACCTGAGCCAGAGGCAGGTACCTAACTGACTTGGCCACCATGTGCCTCAGTTAATCTTTTTAAAACTTAGATCTTGTAGGTGAAAACCATGTCTTAGTTATTTTATGATAGGTCATGTCCTCAAAGTTACAGTTAACCAGGAAATAATTCTTTGGTCTCCATTACCAGATGTAGGAACACTAGAAATCATTTTGGGTCTAAGTTATCCATATTCAATACTATATTTTTCTCTGAGTAAAAACTAAATCTAAGAGAATAATACCATAATTGAATAAGCTTGAACTTTGACAAATCCTAGGATGAGTCAGAAGTTAATGGTTTTTATCTTTTCATTTATAAGGTTTATACCTCTTATTCCCTTCAGATAGTCAGAGAGATCTGAGATCTGACTGAGAGAGATCCTCAGATCTTATCCATGAAACCAATTGTATTTATTAAAGATAATGCCTTCATTTTCTCAGAGTTTCTTTTTGATTTGTGCTGTGTTAACCCAGAGCTGGTTCAATTCCAAGCAACAGTCAAGAAATCTGCCATGGGTTAGCCTGTGCAGCTGCTTTCAGGAAATTTTATGATTTCCAGTAAACCTTTTGAAATGTTAAAAATATCTCAAGAACCCCAGTGACTACTTTCATAGCTGTCTGCGGGTCCTAGGTCTCCAGGCTTGACATCATCTCTGTATTTGTTTCAAGCTTGTTGTACAGAGCCCAAAAGGCTGAGCGCTTTCCACAAAAAGGAGAATCAGGTGCTGTCAAGGTTATGCCTTAGGGGCATCCAGGGACATTCACGGAAATCTCATGGAGCTTCACCGTGACTGCATATCCATCATGTGCATCCAGGCAAGGGCCAGTCACTCCCTGATATTAAAGTCTTTAAACCATGTGCATACATTATGCCACCTCATTTTACAGACAAGGAAATCATGACACCAGGGAGTCAAGGGGCTGCAGGCCAAGGTCAAGACCACACAGCTACAGTGGCAGAGTGGGATTTGTACCCAAGCAGTAATTCTGAATTCCACTTTTAACCCTCTGCTCTATTGCAGCCTCACAAGAAACTTACAATTGCTATGCAGTTCAACTGAACAAGAGAGAGGTGCCTTGGACTAATAACTATACCTAGTAACTAAGATCATTTGATGAATTAATTGAAAAGCACATGGCATCTAAGGGCTTGGAAAACTAGGAGAAAAGCTCCCAGCTCCCAGAAAGACCAGACAACCCATTTCTCTCTTCTTGCAAAAACATAAAGGAAATCCTTTAGTCCCTGAAATTGTTTTCCTGTCTTCTTAAAGAAGTTGATCTCCCAAAAAAAGTCATTCCTTTTTCATCTTTAGACTTTTCCTTAAAGAAAGTGAGTTCATTCTGCAATGCATGCGGGCCACTGTCTATCTCGGACTTCTGGCACTCTGCTCCACCACAGAGCAACTCCCAACCTTTCGCTGAAATCCCATGTCTCATAGCCTGTCATTCTCCATCTTTGCTCTATCATGCACACAGGTGTTTTGTGAGTTTCGGGGAAGCCTGAGTGCTGGGCCAGGTGCACTGAGAAAGCTAGGCTTCTTGATTGCCAGGATACAGAGTTAGTTTATATCTGATTGTAGCTCATTGCACTCACCTCAGAAAACATCCGCAGGCATACTTAGGCTGGCATTGGGAGGGGAAAGGGGCGTCACATGCCTGATGTATGGATCCAGATGCTGCCATGGAATGACCTGGATGAAGGCAATCCCTGTTGAAAGCCACGCCAAGCTGGGCAGCACAGGTCGTGGGGCAGATTGGGTCTCTCCCAAATTTCACTATTTGTCCATTGTCTTGAGATCTTGGCAGGAAGAGGGATCACAACTTACGTACTTGCAAGTTTTCTATGTGTGTTCTATCCCCCAGATATGGCATTTTATAAGATTTTATAATTTTAAATCAAAGGAATGATTATAAAAATGGGGTTGAGAAACACGTGGGTACTTCATGAGCTACGAATGACTAATGCGTCTCCATACGTTCTATCAGTTTCCCCGCGGTCAAAAGCAGGTGTTTCCAGGCTATGAATAAGTAGTTTGCATTTTCAAAATTAACAAATTGGACCAACACCAAGGAAAAAAACAACCACCATAGAAAGCCCACCAGACAATTGTTTACCAAAGAAGCTGAAGCTCATAGCAATGGTTTGCAAACTCCACCAGGCGAGCTTGTGTAAATGCCCTTCGTGTAGTCACGGTTCTTCAGCCTGTCACAGATACTGGAGGGAAACGCAGAAACAGGAAATTACAGACTATTTTAAACAGCATGTTTTATTAAACTCACTTGCTGATGCACTTTATTGGCAGGATGCGAGATTCAAGTGTTCATAACTTACATCATTTCAAGTGCTTTTCCTGAGTGAATTCTCCCAGTTGAAATACGGCATGTACGCAGGGCTGGAAACAATCTCTAAAGTAGTAACTGTTTCACCCTCAGTCATGTAGCTCTCACAACCAATGGAGCAGTGATAGCCATGTGCAGATCATCGACCTCGCTTACACACTGTAACTGTGTAGGGAAGCAATGGAGGCCTTGAGTAGTGACTTAAAAGATCCTGAATGCATTTCAGGTTAAGCCGCAATCAAAGCACAGCGATCTTAACATGAATTACTAGAAACCGTACATTGTCTCTCATCACTGAAATACCGATGTCTTCCTCTCTTCGTGGGCAGTTCTGCATCTTGTTTAAACCATCATTGTTCAGGGCCTGCTGCACCCTCGTTTTGGAAACCGCCTAGCAAAATAGGCAGGGATAACTTTAACCACGAATGAAATAGCTTCAAATTTAAGGGGCTGTCATTAAAATGGCTTGGAACAGCTAATTATTTTCAAAAACATTTTCTGCTCACAACTTGTTTGAGGAATAGAAAAGCCTAGCTACGCTACATGGGAATCCTTATATCCTTGTCTGATATTTATTGTTAAGTTGACAACTCTTAACACCCATGTCTGCTCCAAGTTTTTCTCAGCTCTTCTCTAGACACACCAAAAGGAAGTCATTAAGTGGAGCTGTAATACAAGTTCATGACTGGAGGGCTGGGTAGCCCTGCTTTGATGGAGTTACCTACGATCTCTTAAAATAAAGGTTCATTCACTTGCTTCTGCCCTTATGAAACAAAATGTTCTGAATCTCTATTGTCTTAAAAGACCATGCCGAAGATGCCTTAACCTACTTAGTCACTGGTAGTGAGATAACCACTTCTGCTGGCTTTGAGTTTTTCTACCATCCTCCTAAGTCCTGGCCGCTGAAATCCTGTCCTTGGGACCCCTTCAAGGTGAAGGACAGATTCATAGGATTTTAAGAGTTGGAGGCAAAGCACGGTTGATATCTGTGCTCTTTTGAAGTGACTCTGCCAGACAGTCTTCTACAATCGTCACTGTAAGAGAGGAAGGACCAGAGGCAAAGGTTAATGATTTGGTTAACGAGGTGCACCTAGATGCCTTAGGGAGTAGCAATTAAAGGCATTCTTGGGGGAAGCTGGGCCATTTTAAGTGAAGATTTCGCCTCATTTAACTCTTAAAAGTCTGGAATCTGCCCTATCAGGTTCTCCTTAAAGCAGAGCCCAGTCATGAGAAAGGGTGCTACTTCCAGTGGGTAGACAGAGTCTGGGGGGCAGAGTGTCTTAGCTTTACCAGTCTCTGAGACAGAACTCTAGAACCCAGTCAGTAAATTATTATCTATGCCTTGGGCACCTGGAAAGATTGAACTGAGTTATCTTCTGAATAGAAATGGTGATACAGGCCCCTAAGAGGCCCTAATGCTCTCATACCAACCAAAGGAACATTCTTATTTGAATGGGTGTTTAGGGGTTTTTCAGGGAAGGGGTGGAGGCATGTCTTTTGGTATGCTAGAAATGTCTTAGGGACAAAAGCTTGATGACTAAAAATTACAAATTTTAATGCTGCTGAATTCAAAGGCCCCTAATTTTCCAGCAGAGAAGCTCCAGTGGGTTCTGCTGTAGATGCCTGAGCCCGCTGCTCAGGTGAGGGCTCTGGAAAATCATCAACTGTCACTTTACAGCTTTGGCCATCAAGAGGAACATTATCTGATAATGTGGGGGAGGGAGGCTTTCTAAAGAGCAAAAGGGATGTCATTTCTTTCATATGTAAATCTCTTGGATTTATTACATTCATAATAAGAATGTTACACATGACAATTAAGCTCCCAACAAGCTTTCTCCCTTTATCAAATGAAATGTTAGCCTCTACTAGCAACCTTAAAACAGAGTGGTATGGAATACCAGCAGTAATCTATTGCTATTTTGACTGCTGACATATGGGTCATCTTTTTGACAATTTGACATTCCTTAAAGCGATCAGCCAGGATTCCTTCAGTATTTGTGTTACTATTTTTTTTTTGTCAGAAACTTTGCAAAAATGAAAAAATCTTTAGATTCTTAAAGATAAAACCTTCTTGATGACCAACCATATCATTTATTAACATTGGCCTCTTAATCCACAGAAATCTAACTCACAAACTAGGACCATTCTAAAACACCAGTCAGGTTGACCTCTTAAAAGAAGTCTTTCATTTTGAATACTCCCGTGTGGCCACTGCCCACTAGACATCTTGAGTTTTGTAAAGGAGAAAGAGCAACGGAAAACAGAGACATTGCCGATGATCATTAAAATAAGGAAATCTTAATGCATTTTGATCATTTTAATAAATATATATCAAGAAAAAAACCTCACTTTATTACAACACATTCATATACAAGCATCTATCATCTAAGTTTTCAACATCAAATGTTTATCAAATATTGAAAATAAAGGACAAAACGTTACTAGACTACTAGCCATAACACAAGAACATGTTTTAAAAATTGGTCCTTGTGGACATTGTCCAAATGATGATCCTACTCATACACTGTATGAATGAGACCTATATTTAATATTAATAGCAATAATAAAAAAGCTTTATCTTGGAGAAACTGGGAGGACTTACTTATTTCCTCCATTTGGCATTTGGTTCCTGTGAAGTACTATTTAAGGAGGCCCAAGTCAATTCCAATTCCAATCTTGGAAACTGGAATACAGTTTAGCAGGAGGAGTTGGCTGGAGTAGGAGGACGGACGGTCAGAGGGGCACTCTGAACACTCTTGCAAATGTACAAATTAAGGAAATCATTGAGAAAACGGTGGCCCGAATACATGGTAGCTATTGCCAACTGAGTCCCATTTCTCCAAAATAACTTTCCGAAAACTAAAGTCTTTACATTCTTTAAGATAAAACCTTATTGATCACCACATCATTTATTAACATTGTGCTTCTTAATCAACAGCAAAAGTCATATATAAAAAACCACATGCTTTTATAATCTAAACGAGTGAAATGATGCAAAACAGATTAAAATATAATGCATGCCACCGGTTCATGAACTTCATTGGACAAGGAAACAAAACAAAACAAAACAACCCCAAACCCAAAAACCCAAACCCCAGCAACAGACCCGTTGCCATAGAAAAGCTCAAGCAGCTTAGTGCTGGTTTCTAACAGCTCTATTGTTTCCCCCATCCCTTTCTAAAAATGCCAAATCCAAAAGCAATTGGGCATCAAAAAACAAAGGAAGAATAGAGATGTTGAATCAAAAGTTAAACACAATAGTTTCGAAGTTAACCGTTTCCAAACAATATTGATCCACCCTGTGTATTTTTTTCCTGTTTGTTAAATCCCTGCTGTAACTCTGATTTATCCTTAATTTTCACATTGGCAAAAATTAAGATAAAGTAAGGCACCAAAAATCGCCCTGTATAACACCTCTCTAACTGCCTGATCACGCATCGCAGGCAAGCCAGGAACTCGCAGGGATTACCCTTCTCCACATATTGTTGATTGCCACCCCTAGACAGGTGTTTCATTATGTTACATCCTATTTTCGTCTGTCATGCAAGACTGTTAAAGACAAGTCCTTAATGGCACGGTGAAGCCAGTTCCTCTAGCTCCCTGTCTTCAGTCTTTCATTCAGAAAAAAAATACTGTATCACATAGAAGCAGCAGACATCCTTTGCTGGTTATGTTGATTTGCTGACCAAACAACTACCTAATCGATTGGCGAACGTGTTGCCGTTTCTTAGCTAGTGACAGGCTCCTTGGGGGGGGGGGGGGGTCACGGAAAGGTCACAAGGGCACACTGTCCCCCAGTCTAATCTACTGGACCTTTTCTGTGAGAAAACTAAGGTATACTTTTAAGCATCGAGTCAACTGTGTTCTTGGTAACATCACTACATTGAGAAGTAGCTCGCTGATGCCTACTCTACAGAGGTTTTACGCAATCTGCTCTCCAGGCATTAAAACGACACGGCGTGTTCATGGCATAATTTTATCAGTTGTACAAAACTATAAAATCCATTCAAAATAAAATTTATGAGAGCTAATTGGTCATGCTGTGCATGCTTCAGAGGTTCGGTGGAAAGATGGCTCATAGTTTGCTCCCTTTGCCACAGCACGGTTTGTTACTTGGTGAAGGCTCCTTTTTCCTTAAGGACTTTTTCCAAGACTCACTCACATTGTTTTTGTCATTATATCCAGTCTCAAAATAATCGTAAAATTGGCCTTTGCACTCAAAAGCAAGGTCGTTTCCCACAGGTTCATGGCTTAATGGGCCACCATCCCTGTTGGTGTCGTTACTTGCCTTCTCCTCACTTAATGTGGCCTTTTCCTGAACACCTAGTGACCTGACATTAGTAACAAAGATTTCGCTGGCGGGTACCTGACCGTCACCCTTGTAAGCAGATGCGCAGCCTACATTGAAATCCACCTGGTGGGAACAACTCGGTAAAGGCAGAGGGGGAGGGGAAGAGGAAGACGAGGAGGAAGAGGGGGCAGTGGTGGAGGCACTTCCGACACTAGCATGGACAGAAAGGGGCAGGTTTAGGTAGTGACCACCACATTCCTGGTAAAAGCAGCAGGCGTGAAACTTTTCACACTCCTCTTTGGCCATCCGCGGTCGTTTTCGGTAAGGACAGTCTTGAGCCAGAAACCACTCTTGGGCAGAGGGGCCGTTGAAAGAGCAGGCAGGAAAGCACCAGTTATTCTGCATGATAATCTCGCCGTGGATCCGTTTCATCAAGTTGTTGATAAGGACGGACCTTCGGAGGTACACTTCAGGATCATCGATAAACTTGAGCTTTTCTAATGACATATACAGGATGTGGGCTCGTTCCTCAAAAATCGAGATGGTCTAAAAACCAAAGACAGAAGAGAAAACTTAGAGGACGTAGGCTGTGTAAGCATGCCATTGCAGTCGATTTCTTTCTGGGCATTCTCTGGATCTGGGCATGCTGTGGTCCTGTTCCTCCCAGGTTCACTTAAGGATGCTGTCCCCGGTGTTGCTAATGACCCTCCCCGGCTTCCTGCCTCAAAGGTGCAGTCAAGCACCTGGGAATCCGGTCCCCCTGCAGACCTCAACAGGGACAGGTGAGGCTGTTCGTGTTTCTATGGCCGAGGGAGATGCCAAAACACACAACTCATCTGCCCTACTAGAAGTCAGGGGAGCGGCTTCTCCGGAAGGAAGGGACATAGTAATGAGGGGTGCAAGGAGGGGTTCCCAGTTGCTGGTTATGTTGTTTCTTGATCTGGATGCTAGTTACATAGATATGTTTCTGCTGTGGAATCCAGCAAGCTGTACTCTTAGGATACTTGGGCTTTTCTGTGTGTGTATACAAACCCATGCATGTGCACACACATACAGTCATGTATTATATGTCGGTGTCTCTTGAAAGATGTCAAAATGCAGGTCATAAGTCTACTTCAAACCCTGGCCAAGAGCACAAGAGCTGCATTCAGCGCTGTCCCTCTGGCTTTCACACTTGCAATTACCCTTACTTGATTGAGGGACAGCGATAATTGAGGCTCAGCCCCTGAAAGGATCAGTCAGTAGAAGGGCCAAAGCAAGCCTCCTTCTGAGGCCAGGCAGGAGGAGAGATGCAGGGAGGAAATGAGAAGACTCACTTCTGAGCACTATGATACTATCACTGGGTGATGACTGGTACAAATCCAGCAGCCACTGGGAAATAGTCACAACCATAACACAGAAATGAAAGAGGAAATAAGCTGCTTATGTCCTGGTGACCAGCTTTTCCAGGTCATATTTAAAAAAAAAAAAAAAAAAAAAGCCACCTGGTAGCATGACCTGAGGAACTGCAAACAAAGCCTGCCCGGGTTAACCAAAGGCAGGAACTATACAGTCAGAGAAAAGCCCAGCATACACCAACCCATGCCGGTGCCTTTATGAGCAAGGTCAAGGCAACACCTGAAGGACATGCTCGTGAGGCGGTGAAGAGAGGGGGTAAGAGGAGACACAGAGGAAGATGAATTGAAAAATTAAAAATCCTCTCCGCCTCTCAGAAAACTACGGTCTGGGTTATACCCTCCTTGATTACATCTATAGATAGTTTTTTTTAAAGGAAGAGAACCATAAAGAAAAAGAACTGGTATTTGAAAAGTTTAGGTGGCCAGTTCCTTATTTCTAGGCACTTCCTGGATCCCATTATTTTCTTCTTATGCATGCAAAAGAGTCAGCTGTGATCTTTTCCAGGGAATGAATTACGTATTTTAACAAACTAAGCCTACTTAACGAGTATACAATGAAGTGTGAGTTTCTACTTGCAAGCACACACTCAAGCGATAGTGAGTCCACCTCAATGGGTCAAGAGAAGCCCCGGGAAACTGCTCCCAGGCGGGCACACACAGAAGGGACTCTGCCCATGGGACCTAGAGCATGGAGAGAGGGGAGATGTCAGGAAAGACATGCGTTTCTGCACACATGTGAAAACATGGATGGCTCATAACCACTAACGCAACTTGAGAACAATCAAGACATTTGTAAAAAAGATGTTACTTGGATTATATAATTTTGTTATTTCTGGGTAGAGGAGCTCCTGCTGGCTCTTTCTTCCACTACTTGTGAAAATAACAGAGGACCCGAAAAAGTGACAACGATTAATACGGCTCTGCTGAGAAGTGGCTCATTTTCATTGCTTGGGTGGAACAATTTAATTGCTGGAAATGGATCAAGCAACTGTTACTAAGTATCTTAAATTCTTAATAAAAATAATGACTATTAAAAAAACATACTTTATGGCTACAGCTGCTGAGTGGTGGGTGAAAATCCTCTTCTTCCACATACTTCCTCTTAAAGTATGTGATCTTGGATGCTGTTATAGGATTTGAAATTCCCCTGTAATGTGATCCTGTGGTAATAAATCAGATACGACAAATGACACGCGGTTTGCCAGAGGTTCTCCAAACAAAATACTTTCCTTACAGAAGATAAGTTGGCTATGTATTTGGCTGTACATGTGGTGATTAAAAATAAACATTTGTCTTAATATTTGCTATCATACAGAATTCTGTGACCCAGGCTAGGCAAGGATTTCTAGGTAATCATAAAGGAAAATGACCTATGTCAGCATTTACAAAATACTCGGGATCTTAATTCTATGCACAAACAGCAAAATTCATAAAGGGGAGGACAGTATTTATTCAAACTGCTTAATTAAATCCATGATAATAGGGCACCACTGCTCAAACATATACATCTTTAACCGTAAGCACGAATAACCAAATAATTTTAAAATGTTATTGGCTGTAGGTAAGGAAGCAAACGACTATCTGAACATTGGAGTTATAATATTTCTTCTTTCAAAATATGAAATTAAAAAATTTTAGCTTAAGACTAAAATATGGGCTAACCAAAGTCCTTTATTCTCTCTCAAAAATGTAATATGTCAACCACGAATAAAAGGAGGGTCTAATTTTGAACGAACAGAACTTTTAATCCCAAATGAACTTCAAGAAGTACTTAGTTTACATTTTAGGTGGTTTGTTTTTTTTTTAAAGCATACCACACAAAAATCCAAGGAACTTATCTTAGACTATAAGAATAAAGAATTAGGAAGAACATACTCCTGTATCTAAAATAATTTCCCCCTGAATACGAAAGCCAGTTGTATGGTTAGTAAAAAGAGAAGACACATAGCTTCTGGCCCAAAGTGCAGACTCCTTTACGTCTCAGGGGATAAAGGTTTCATTGTCCAAAGCTCACCAGGGCTTGTGTACCTCTGAAGAGAACCATGCAGTTCCACAGGGTGAAAAACCAAAACCCAAACTCACGGTCTCAAAATCCGGTTTGGTTCTTTAAAAAATACAGGTGGCACGACTTACACACGAAGCATCAGCACGTGTGGATGCAGATTTGAATGCAATTTCAGAATCCCCTCTGATCCTCTTCTGGAGCCCAGGACTCAGTTAAGAGAGGGGCACAGACAGCCTGTTAGTCCCTGGACTAGCAGCTCTCTCTGGGCTCAGAAGGGCGCCGGGAGACAGGAGACCACCAGTCCCTCTCACTAGTCTGGCTGCAGAAGGCAGGGTTGGTGGGGGGAGGTCAAGGACAGTACCTGCCAGTGGGGGACCGGCTCCCCGGTCTCCCTGCAGAGGAGCCTGTGCTGGCCCAGGGGTACTCGGGCCTCCGTAGCTGTCAGCCTCCCATAGTGTCTGGTACCCAGCAATTTCAGCAGCTCCTTCCGAGACAATGGGCTCGCAGAATCTATTCATGGACAGAACCAGAGTCATCTCTGACCGCCTCAGATCTAAAGAAAAAAGAAAGAAAGAAAATAGCCCTAATCATGCCGGGGATGGCCTTGGCATGTTCATTACTTTGCTTTGGGAAACTTCTACTTCTCAGCCGTCCCCTTCACCCTGAATACATTTTATTATTTTTTTGAAGAAAACCTCAGCAAACTCTCTCGCTGCTATTAGCTCAGCCTCTGTGTTCAGCAATCTGCATTTCATGGGCGGATCTTTAAAATCCCATTTCTTATTGTTCTCAGATTCCCCTCAGCCCCATTTGAGACAGCTGCTTTGCCTCCCGAACACATTTTCCCCCTGACCTTACGGCAGAAAATGTACCGCTAAGAGGCAAGTCCCAAACCCTTGCACCTCCTTTCTATTAATAAGGCAAAATCAATTTTCTAGTCAATCCCGAGAGTCTCCTTTGATGAAATCCTCTAATCAGCCAAAAAGGGTGTAGAGGCCAAAATCTCCACCGTCATCCCTACTGAGGCTCTGGGTCGGTTGGGGCAGGGCGGTTGCCCCCTCCTCTCCTTTCCGCAGGGCCAGATCCTCTACACCAGTCTGGGGCTCCCTCCACTTTCTTCTCCCAAAATGAAGCAGACAGAGACACACTTGGTAGTTGTTTCCACCAGCCCTGATCGGCCTGAACTGGATCTGCCTCCAGTCAAAACACTTTAAGATGAAGACAGAAAATTGGCTCCAGTTTCAAGCCGGGAGTTGCAGCCCCACAGGAGCCAAGCACAACATCCACGGAGCAGGCAGAATATTAAACAGGAGCCAGGGCTTCAGGGCCAGAGGCAGCCGGCAACTCTTTCCTCCGCCAGGCCCAGACACAAGGCAGCAACTTTCCAAGGGGCACCATGCTGCGGCCCTCCTCTCCGGTTCACGCCCCTTCCCCCAGGGGTCTGCGGGGAGCCTGGGAGCCTGGGAGCCTCTTTGCTCCATGATGCCTGCTGGGCTCCTGCTGGGCTCAGGTGCTGTGGGCCACTTTCAGCGGGGATCTGGGGCTTCACTTGGCCCCAACTAAGATTCAAGGCAGGGTCAAGAGTGAGTTCAAGGGGAAAGAGTTTGATACTTCGGCAAAAAGACCGACTGGGCCAGAGATCAGTGGTGACGGCAGAGAAGCCTGGGCGCCTTATTAACTGTGAGTTCTTTTGCAAGACCGGAACTTCTCCTATCCCACTCTGCCATTTAAAGAACTGTCACAAAGACTGATGTCAGGCTTGCTCTCTGAAGATAGATTATCTTTCAAATATACGCTAAGGGTGTATTCATGCTTTCTTCTCCAAATGACACAGCTCCTAATATTTTTGGAAAAGGGTGACTCCCCTGCTGTCCAGCAGAAGGCTAGGATTACCTACGTGTTCTAATGAGGGTCCACTTCCAGGGAAAGGAAGGAAAACCAGGGGAAGGGGAAATCGCTTCACAGAAGTGAGGAGGTCTTTTTGGCTAACAGCAGCTCTTGGCAGCAAGGACTCTATACCCAGGCTTCTCCTTGAGATCCTAAATTCTGTCCCAACCTCACTGAAGGACGAAGTAGGGGAAGTGTTGGGGTCAGTGGCTGGAATGAGGACCCAGCGATTTGGGAGGCTAAACCACATCCCCCTTCTCTTCTAAAATGCCCTCCAAAGAGGGAGCAGCCAAGGACTTGCTGTAAGTAAAATCTTATTACAAGGCAAAAAAGAGAGAGAGGTTCGATTATTCTCTAGAAGCAAATGGTGGGACATGCCATTTACTTTGTTCTTAATTCATCAAAAAAATTTACACTACATTGATTTGATAAACCAAGCTATTCTGTCAATCACCCCTCAAACTCGGCATCCAAACAAGGTATCAAAGCTCATGATAATTTATTCCCTGGGAGACTCTCATAAATGGTCTAAGATCTTAACCTATTATAAAAGGCACTTGTACCAGTAAGTGCTACTGCCAGGAGCACATGAATTATAGCTATCTCTCAGTAGCCCTCTCTCGCTGACTGCAACAGTATTTTCCAGCTTGAAATTCACACTCACTTTTGTGCTGGATTCTGGGAATAAGACCCAAGCTTTTTGTGTATATTGAAAATTTTTTTAAGATTTATTTATTTGAGAGAGAGAGAGAAGGCATGAGCGGTGGGGGGGGGAGCAGACTCCCCGCTGAGCAGGGAGATTGATATGGGACTGGATCCTGAGCCCAAGGCAGATGCCCAACTGACTGAGCCACCCAGGTGCCACTATATTGAACTTTTATAGCATAAAACCAGAGGAGGTTGACAAATCCACGCCTCTTAAGAACATGAAGCATTTGTAGGCCCCCTAAAGCAATTACCTTTGTTTAATAGGACATTATATGGTCCTGTGCTATTTTATGTTCCTAAGAGTTTGTTTCCATTTTAATGACTGATCCTTGTGGCTGTTTGGGTTAAGGATTTCAGTGTTTCTGTTTGTTAGTGTTGATTCCAGCATATGAAATCCTATCAGGATGCATCTGAACTTGAAACACAGCTTAGGACTTTTATCTTGGCTTTTTTACCCCCATTATGATATCTGATTTCTCTTAAGTTTTTCTTTTTTTGAACTGGAAACTTTTACACACAAAATCCAAAGCGGGAGAAGCTGAGTGCCACAAATGGTATTTCTAAGTCTGAATAAAGTATGAATGACTTCGGATTATTTGGGAGCAGACAAGAGATTTTGCAGTGAATTCTTCCTAGTCTATTTAGAATTTATGAAGGGATGTTAAGAAATTAAGAAGGCAAGTTCTACATTCATGAAGCATTAAGACTGGGTGGTGCTATGCACCAATGTTTCACATAACTCTTTATTTCTATTATAGGTACAGATCCAAACTGTCATTATTCTCTATAGGATAAGACTTACACTATGATTCTGATACTGAGTTCAGAAGTTTAAATCCACAAATTCATATGCTGTTAATATTAGATATAACCACAAAGATGTACATTTATGGTAAAATTTGTGTTTTGTTTTTTTTAAACATCAGAAGTGAGTGGTTTCAAAAGTAGGCGGTTAAAGTGTGTCTGGTCTATATATGGGTTTTAAAAATTTAAAAATAAAAAGCTCCTAATCTCTTATCCCCAGGCTCCTCCTGCATATCTGTTTTGTCACCCAACTGGATGAAACGAAATGACACCTCAAGCATTCCCAGAAGGCTGAGGGCTGAAATGTCATGCTTTTCCAGCAAACGTTCATCGTAAAGTTACCAGGCATTGCTACACAATTTGGTTTTCCAGATGAGTTAGGCTTGTTCTCTCCTGAAAATCATTCTAATGCTAATATGAGTGGCTGGCACACAGATCCGGCTACCTAAGATTCAGTGGCCCCTTGAATCTAACGGGTTCCTGGTCATTCTTTGCCCACCCCTCCCCCCATCTCTCATTGGAAATTAGAGAACATTAAGAGCATTATAGCAGTTAGAGATCGGATTCCCACAGTGAAACGCAGAGAAGTAAAGGGCTCATGTTTTCAATGCACCTTTGGTGCTGCCCAGGTGGAATCAAGCGCCTGACCTCGAAGTTGTGCTTAACAAGATCCCAACAGCTCCTCCAGCTACTGCTGCTGCTGGTGATGGAAGGGGCTGAATTGGTGGAAGGAAATCCTTCAACCCTTCTAAATAGACAGATGTCGCTTTTCTGTCAGTCCCTGCAGTACACCTGTCTACCCTGGAAAGTGCATTTCTCAGCTGTAGCTTCCAGAAGCCCGGAGCTTTCGGGCAGGTACTGGGGCTAGAAAGGCGGGTGCTGGCCCTGAAGGAGAAGATGGGGTGTCCGGGTGTCCGAGCCCTGGCGCCAGATCTCCGCATCCCAGGCCCAAGACAGGGGTCGTGAGGTTTGAAGAACCGACCCCCTGCAGGCACCGGGTCCGGGGTCCGGCACTGACACACCCTCAGGGGTCGGTGCCACGGCCCCTGAGCCCCTTCCAGGGTAGAGAGCTGAGCCCTCTCGGCCGCCGGAGAAAGTAAACACCGCAAGTGTCTGGGAACAAAGGCAAGTTGTCTTTCCACGGTGCCGGAGCTGTGCGCCTCTCCTTCAGAATAAGAGCTATTATTACTGTTTCTTTCTTTTCTTCTTCGTCTTTTTTTTTTTCAAACAAGTTTCCTTCTAAGGGAAATAAACACCAAAGGTAGGATTCCAAGGAAATGACTCACGGCGGCTGGCAGGGCTCTGGCTAGGCTGGCCCGGGCCCCGCGCTCCAGCCCGCAGCAGATGCCTGCCCGGCCCGCCCTCCCTCGCCGGCCAAGCCCACTCGGAGCTGGCGGCTGCGGGAGCGCCCTGCGTAGCCGTGGGACCCGGGCGGCGGGGCACAGCGCCCGCCACCTCCCGCGGGCGACCTCCCTGTGCGCGACACCCTGGCCCCGGGGGGTCGCCTCCCCCCCGCCCCCAGCCGGGCACTCGGGAAAGTTGCTAGGGCCCAGGAGGCGGGAGGGGAGGAAGGGAGGAGAGAGGCGGAGGCGTGGACCAGGCGGGCAGCAGCCGAGCCCGCCGGGGAGGTGAGCTGAGGACAGAGGAGCCGCCGCCGCCCGCAGCGCGGCTCGGCTCGGCTGCCGGGGAGGAGAGTGCGGGGGCGGAGGTGGCGGAGGACAGAAGGTGTCAGCTCCTGCAGCTATTCCTTTTTCTCGCAGACGCGCGCTCCTGACATCTACAATCCCTCCCTCTCCACCTGCCCCGCGCCGCGGCGACCGGACCCCGGGGCATCCCTCCTACTGACCCCCGGCCCCCAAGGGAAGGGAGGGAGCGGCCGCCGAGGACCCTGGCGTCTCACCCGGGCTGCCATCCCTATCCGCCCCCGGAGTCGGCTCGGTGCGCGCAGGCGGCCGCCGTTCCCGCCCCGGTAAAGGCCCCGCGGCGGACACCAGCCCCGGGAAAAGCCCGCGCCGCCTCGGCGCCTCTCGCCCCCGCGCCGCCCGGATCCAGCTCCGGCCCGTGCGCGTCCGCTCGGCGACCCCGGGGCGGGGAGGGCGCGCGGGGGGGCGCGTGCAAACGCCCGCGGGGACCGGCCCTCGCCCTTCACCCGCCCTGGCCTCGCCGCCCGCGCCCGGCCCGGCTCTTACCGCGGGGTCAGCCGGGAGGCGGCGGCCCGAGCGCTCGCGACGCCGCTGGTCCGCTCTGGGCTCGGCGCCAGCCCGGCCGCCGGTGCACAGTCGCGCGGAGCCCGGCCCGGCGGTCCGGTCGGCGGTGGACGCTGGTGCGCGGCGGGCGAGGGTCCCCGCAGGTCCCGCCGCCGCGACTGGGGCGCCGCGCCGCCGTCGCTGCAGACGGTTATGGTAATGAGCGGCTCTGTCTAGCGAAGAGCGTGTGAAACCCGTCAATCCTGTTTGCCATTTCCCCGTGGATTTCCGAGGAGAGGTTCTGCAGGATGCCCCCAGGGTGAGAGAGGGAACATGACAAGCGCGCCCGCTCTCCCGCCCTCCCTCTGCTCCCGCCGCCGCCGCCGCCGCCGCCGCTCCTCAGGCAGCACACGGGGCGCCTTCCCCTCACCCCCACCCCAGCCCGCCCCCTGCCGCCTTCCCTCCTTCCCGCCCTCCCTCCTCCCTCGCCTCCCCTCTCTCTCCTCCCCTCCCGGTGCCCGGGGACACGCGGGCCCAGCTCCAGCCCGCAGCCCAGACCCCACGCGCTCCCCGGCTCCCGCCCTAGCCCTGGGGGCTCGGCTCCAGCCGGATAACGTATTAACTCTGCAACCTTCTGAGATATCTTCTCTTTTTTTATTTGGTTTAGTTCTGTTGTTGTTGTGTGTGCGTGTGATTAAAAAAAAAAGAAAAGAAAGAAAGCAAAGAAAAATCTGTGCCTTTCCCACCCTTTGCGAAAGACTTTCTTCTCCTTTGCCACAGCAAAAGGAGATGAGAAACAGATGTCTTTGCAGGACCAAGCAGTTATTCTCCTCTCGCCGCCCGCCCCCGCCCGTTCCCCTCCGGAGCTGCATATGTATAAAAAAGCAACATTGGTCCTCCTGCAACTTCAATTGGCAACTCTTTCTGGGTGGGGAGCCTCCAGGGAAAACCTCCAGGAAATAAAAAAGTAATAAAGGAGGTTGTCCTTGGTCAAGGGGATGTAATTTAAGCTCCGGAATCACATTATTTTGCAAATAGTAATTTTACCCTGTATTAGGCTCAATTGGAGTTTGTTTTTTGAAACATTAATTCATAACTTCTGTCTAGGGACTCCTCCATAGTCGAGATGGGTCATTTCAGGTGTAATGAACAAAGGCATAGACCTAATAAAATCGGGGGGAAGGCACCTGCACAAAAGTGTTACAAAGACTATAATGTTTGTTTACTGCTACTATGCCAGATGTGCTAAATATAACACTTCTTTAAAACAGTGATCCTCCGACTGTGAAAAACCAAACCTCTTGCTGCCTGGCTCCCTAGGAATCAAGGATAGGCACAGACTGAAAATCAGGGAGGAAAGGAATAAGATCAAGGATGAGTATTAGCATCTGCAAATTGAACTCTATCTAATTTGCATGTTTATTTCTTAGAATTGTAATTAAATTTGTGTAATAAATGTTTTCCATTTCATTTGTACACTTAAAATTTGGGTGACTGACGTGCATTTAAGTGAATTTCTTTTCTTTTTTAAACAAATGTAGTTTATTCAATAAAGCAGCAAACAAATATTAGACATAATTAGAACTAATCTACTTTGAAGGTATTTTTGTTGAACTTTGTACATTTAAAGACTCTCAGAGGTTTTAAGGGTATTAGGAAGCTGAAGGAAGGCAATTATGCTGAAAACAGACTAACTCAACAGACTTCCAGGAGCATTATTTCATTTTTTCCAAAAAGACATTTCAGCGTTGCATGCCTAAAATTGGGAATTGGGCATCCATCTTGGCTTTATTCTGAGCCATATTAAAACCATATTAAATTGCATTGGCTCGTGAACGACATAGGCCATTATGATAATAACTTAAGAACTGTAAAGATGCCATTTTGTGCACTCAATGGGTGTTGCATGCCCAGCTTATGGGCAGAACATTATTTTCATTTGGGTGGGGGGAAGAGAGTAAGAAAACACGCAAGGGGATTTAAAGTGGTGCAAGTACTTGAAAGTCTAAACCAGTGCCCAAAACTGGTTAGTGTCTAACTCAAATGAAGAACTAAATGTGAGGGCTTGGAGGCATGGCTTATTGTTTTTATCTCCCTATATTAAAGTTTTATAGCATTTAAAGGACTGTGGGGGAAATCCCCACATATACTTGGCTGTGTCAAAATACATAAAACCAAAAGGAGCAAATTAAGCATAAAATTGAGAAATAACATGAGACTAAGTATCAGCATGGGTTGCTTTGGCACCTTTTGGAGCTTTGGTTCTGAGAAACGAGGCTTCTGGGAAATTGGCATTGCCCTTGGGTGGGTAGGACTCTTGGCTTTATGTTACAACAAAATGACATCACAACACAAGTATGAAATCACTGTACTTCACAAATCATTGTACTTCACAGCACTCTTGTGGTTTTGAGTATGAACTTGACCCTGTCCTGTTCAGATATGTTCAGTTAGCATGTTGTACTAACAGCTTTCCCTGCCGTTCTTTTTAATCTCAAGCTCAGTGTTTTCTGAGATTCAGTGTCCAACTGAATTTGTTGACAATGTGAACAAATGTGGACGAGTAGAAAAGTCAGTCAAACCTCCACAAAAGGAGAAATATTTGAAAGTTTAAAGTGAGTTTCCGGTTGAAGATAGCAATATGGGAAGATCCTGATGTCACCACCTCCCAGACACAAGGAATCTACAGCTACACGTGGAACAATTTCCTCTGAAAAGAAATCTAAAAACTGGGGGAGCAAGCCCTTCACATGGAGCAAAGAAGAGGGGAACCACATCGAAGTGGGTAGGAAGGGGTGAGCTACAGTTTCACCATAAACCTCACCGCCGGTACAGTGACCCACAATCAGGAGGGAACTCAACCCTGAGCTTCTCCCAGAGGATCGAAGGGTTTGCACCACACTTAAAAGATGCATCCCATCTTTTAAGACTGGCCTCTGAGAGGCCAAACATTTAGCCCCAAACATTTAGCTTTGAATACTAAGGGGGCTCATCTTCACCAGACCTGCAGGGTCAGGGTGAACTGAGAAACAGCTCTTAAAGGGCCCTTGCACAGACTCACTCACCCTAGGGCCCAATGCAGAAGCAGCCCTTTGAAAAGCACCCAGACTTTATGTGAATGGGACACATTTCCTAATTTTATATATATATTTTAAGTTTTATTTATTTATTGGTAAGAGCATGAGGGGGAGAAAGAGAAGCAGACTCCCAGCTGAGTGCGGAGTCCAAAGCAGGGTTAAATCTGATGATCCTGAGATCATGACCTAAGCTGAAATCAAGGGTTGGAGGCTTAACCTGCTGAGCCATCCGGGTGCCCCCACATCTACTAATTTTAAAGCATTGATAGTGGGGGGAGGAGCCTGCTGAGATATTCTCCAAGTGGAACCTGGTGGGTGCTGTCTTGTTGCTCTCCCTCTGCCTTGCTAAAGCCAGCAGTGGCCATTTGTTTTTCCCTTCCCCACAGGTGCCATCTTTATGCTCCAGCCAGCGGGTGCCATTTTGCATGATCACTTGCTAAAGCTGGCAAGCGCCATCACTTCCCCCACACCTTTCTTTCCCTTTTTAAATTTTGTTTTGTTTTTCCTTTCCTTTTTTTCCTTTTTTCTTTTTCCTCAGCAGGTACCATCTTTGCCCTCCCCCGTGCTTCGCTCCAGCCAGTGAGCACCATCTGCACCCTCTCCCTCTGCTGTACTACAGAGAGCCCGCATTTCCCTAAGCAGATCGGGTGCTCCGGTTTTCCACTCGGTAGGTAGCTCAGTGTTTGTGGCTACCAACCGGAGGATGGCCCTTGATGGCCTGGTCCTGGAGCCCCCGGGGGGCTTGCATTCTTGGGTCCCCCTGGGCTGTAACAAATGGGACGGCAGGCGGCTGTCCCCAGCGCACCGCACAGACAGCAGGCCAAACAATTTCCCCACCCTGCCTGCTCTTCCTTCTAACCCAGAGGTCTCTTTCTTTGTCCAGGAGCTGTGGCCTGAGGGGCAGGCTTCTGGTTTGCATACTTGCAGGAGCTTACGGGGAGTGCCCTCAGGGAACAGGGGCCAGTGGTCTCGAACCTTGCCCTCTCCCTCTGCTTCATTCCAGCCTGCTGGTATCTTCCAGAAAGCGGTTTATATCCTTGCCTGGTGCCCTGATTTCTGTGGCTGCTGCCAGGAGACATGTCTCCGTTGCCTGGCTCTGGTGCCCAGTGGAGCTTAGGTCCTTCTGGATAGTCAACAACCAAGAGTCCTTAAGCAGCTACCACACCCACAGCAAGAGGCTACAGACCCAGGAGTTCAATCTTTCTGTAAAAGAGGCCAATTAGCTTATCACAGCTGCAGCGTGAGGGGCAGCCTTTCAAATTAACACATCTAAGGCCTGACTAGAAATCTTTCCAGAGACCTCAGAGCTCTCTCCCTCTGCCATGCTCCACAGCACTAGCCTGGCTTGGAGGGGAGCTTCTATATGTGTCCGGTACCCCAATTTTTATTACAAGTGCTCTGGTTTTTATGACTGCTGCTCAGGGGGTATCCCTTGTTTGCCTAGCTCTGATGGGCAGGGGTTTGCACTCCGGGTTTCCCTGGGACCGTAGCCACCAGAGGGACAGTTCTGGGCAGACTCCCATCTGCAGGACACTGCACAGACAGCAGACTGAACCACCCACCCCACTTTCTGTGCAAGATGACGACTTGCCAGTCCTGGAGCTTTGGGCAGACTGCAGGTTTGGCACATGTCTAGAGGCTCTGGAGGTATTCTCAGGGCACATAGGGCAGGGATGTCATCTTTGTAATTCCCCACTCTCTCACTACAGCTCACCCATATGTCCCAGAAAGGGGCTTGTACACTTGTTTGGAGTTCTGATTTTTGCAACTGCTGACCAGGGGACATCTTCAGATTGCCTGGTTCTAGGGGCCAGTGGGGCTTATGGCTGGGATTCCACAGGCCTGCATATATTAACATTCTTTAAACACTGTTGCCTGAGGAGAGTCTAGCTTCTAATCAGACTGAATCCTGGTGCTCACTGAGGTGCTCCCCTTTGGGACACGGACTAGTCTTGGCACCCCCTCAGTTACTGGGAGCTATTAAAAATAAAATAGGCTGCTTGGAAAGTCACAAAAGTTTGAGAGACAACCAAGAGTTAGGGCAGGGCTGAACTATGTTTCATCTTCTACACAAGGTGGATCCTTCAAGACCAGGAGAAATGACTGTTTCATCTAGTGCATAGGAACCAACACAGTCAAACAAAATGAATAAACAAAAAAATATGTTCCAAAAGAAAGAACAAGATAAACCTCAGAAAACATTAATGAAATGGAGAGAATTGATTTACCTGATAAGAATTTCAAAGTCATGGTTGTGAAGATGTTCAATGAATGCAAGAGAAGAATATAGGAACACAGTGAGAACTTCAACAGAGACTGAAGATATATGAAAGTTCCAAACAGAAGTTACAGAACTGAAAATATAACCGAACTAAAAAATACAGTTGAGGGATTCAACAGCAGACTAGATGAAGCAGAAGAAAGGATCAGTGAATGCAAAGATGGCGGAAAAACAAATGGTGTAACAAAAACAAAAAGTGAAAAAATAGTGAAGGTAGCTTAAGGCCCTATAGGATAATATCAAGGAGACTAATATTCACATGATAGGGGTCCCAGGAGAAGAGAGAGAGAAAGAAGCAGAAAACTTATTTAAAGAACTAATGGCTGAAAATTTTTCTGACCTGGATAAGGAAACAGATATCAAGATCCAGGAAGCCCATAGAGTTCCAAAAAGGATGAAACCAAAAAGACCAGCACCAAGATACATAATTAAAATGTCAAAATTGAAGACAAGGGGAAATTCTTAAAAGCAGTAAGAGAAAAACATCTTGTTACAAACAAGGAAAACCCCATAGGACTATCACCATTTTTTTCATCTATGGCTTTACTGGCCAAAAGGGAGTGGCTTCCTAAAGCCCTACATTTTTATTACCCATATCTTTTTATCTTGTACATCCCTTAATTATTTTAGCTATGGTTATTGCTACTTTTGTCTTTTATTTTAATCTTTAACTAGCTTTATAAGCATTTACTCCACTACCTTTCTTATGTATTCATTCACCTTTACCAGTGAAATTCATACTTTCGTATGTTTTCTTGTTACTAATTTGCAGCCCCCTCTACTTCAGGTTAAAGAAGGTCCTTAACATTTCTTGTCTGATTTAGTGGTGATGAACTCCCTTAGCTTTTGCTTGTCTGGAAAACTCTTTATGCCTCCTTCAATTCTGAATAATAACTTTCCTGAATAATGTATTTTTCACTGGAAACATTTTTCTTTCAGCACTTGAAATATATAGGATGCATGTGGAGCTAGTCATAAGCAGCAGGATCTTCTCTCATGATGCTGGACATCAAGCTGCAGCTCCCAATCAGCCACATGAGCATGAGGGTTAACAACTGATACTTACAACCTTTCTGTACCCACACAACCATGCTATTTTTTCACTTTCAGTTCAATGTTCAATCAATTACATGGGAGATTTAACATTTTATTATAAAGTTGGCTCTTTTACATGATTTTGCCTAACTGTAGGTAAATGGAAGTGTTCTGAACATGTTTAAGGTAGGCTAAGCTAAGCTATGATATTTGGTAGTTTAGGTATATGAAATGCATTATCAATTAATGATATTTTCAACTTAATATTGGGTTTACTGATATGCAATCCTACCATAATTTGAGGAAGATCTATATACTGTTATGGATCTAAGTTGTTTTATGTAAACCTCATGTTAACCACCAAGCAAAAACCTACAGTAGACACACAAAAGACAATAAGAAAGGAATCTAGGCATAACATTAAATAAAATCATCAAACCACAAAGGAAGAGAGCAAGAGAAGAAGAAAGGAATAGAGAAACTCCAAAACAACCAGAAAACAACAAAATGGCAATAACTACCCACCTTTCAAAAGTACTTTAAATGTAAATGGACTAAATCCTCCAATCAAAAGACATGGAGTGGCTGAATGGATAAAAAACAAAACTCATCTGTATGATGCCTATAAGAGACTCACTTCAGATATAAGGGCACACACAGACTGAAAATGAATGGATGGAAAATTATATTCCATACAATGAAAACCAAAAGAAAGGTGGGGTAGCCATACTTATATCAGACAAAATAGACTTTAAAACAAAGACAGCAAATAAGTACATTACATAATAATAAAGGGATCAACCCAACAAAAAGATCTAACAATTTAAATACCTACATACCCAACATAGGAGCACCTAAATATATAAAACAAGTCTTTACAGACAGAAATATAATAATAGCAGGAGAATTTAATATCCACGCAGAAAATCAATATGGAAACATTGGTTTTAAATGACAATTAAACCAGAAGGGCTTAACAGATATATACAGAATATTCTATCCAAAAGTAAAAGAACACACAACCTTCTCAAGTGCACATGGAACATTGTCCATGGCAGATCATATGTTAGGCCATGAAACAGTCTGACAAATTTAAGAAGATTAAAATTGTATGAAGTATCTTTCCTGAGAACAATGGTTTGAAACTAGGAAATCAGTTATAAGAAGCAAACTGGAAAATTCACAAATGTGTTTAACATTTCTGTTGTTAAACAACATGCTACTGAAAACCAGTGCATGAATAAAGAAATCAAAAGCAAAATCAGAAAGATTCCTTGAGACAAAAGAAAATGGAAATACAACATCCCAAAATGTATAGGATGAACCAAAAGCAGTCCTGAGAGGCAATTTCACAGGATAAATGCCTACCTCAAAAAATAAGAAAAATATCAAATAAATAACCTAACTTTACACCTCAAGGAACTAGAAAAAAAGAATAAATGAAGCACAAAGATAGTAGAAGAAAAGAAATAACAAAGATCAGAGCAAAAATAAATAGAGGGAAAAAAATAAAAAAGATCAATGAAGCCAAGAGTTGGTTCTTTGAAAAAATAAGCAAAAAATGGCAAACCCTTAGCTGGACTCGCCAGGAAAAAAAGAGAAACCCAAATACATAAAATCAGAAATGAAAAAGAGATGTTACAATTGATACCACAGAAATACTAAGAATCATAAAAGAGTACTATGAAAAATGTATGTCAACAAATTGGACAACCTAGAGGAAATGGATGAATTTCTAGAAAGTTGCAATCTTCCAAGACTAAACTAAGAAGAATTAGAAAATGTGGACATACCAATTACTAGTAAGGAGATTGAATCAGCAATTTAAAAACTCCCTACAAACAGAAAAAGTCCTGGACTAGATGGCTTCACTTTCAAAGAATTAACTTTCAAAGAATTAACATAAATCTTTCTCAAACTGTACTGAAAAATAAGAGGAGGGAACACTTACAAACTCATTTTACAAGGCCAACATTACCCTGAAACCAAAACCAGGCAAGGACACCACAAGAAAGAAAAATTACAAGTCAATATTTTTTTTAAAAGATTAAAAAAAAAATTTATTTGACAGACAGAGATCACAAGTAGGCAGAGAGGCAGGCAGAGAGAGAGAGAAGGGGAAGCAGGCTCCCCGCTGAGCAGAGAGCCTGATGTGAGGCTCGATCTCAGGACCCTGGGATCATGATCTGAGCCGAAGACAGAGGCTTTAACCCGCTGAGCCACCCAGGCGCCCCACAAGTCTATATTTCTGATGAACATAGATGAAAAAATCCTCAACAAAATATTAGTAAACCGGGGCGCCTGGGTGGCTCAGTGGGTTAAAGCCTCTGCCTTCAGCTCGGGTCATGGTCTCAGGGTCCTGGGATCGAGCCCCGCATCGGGCTTTCTGCTCGGCAGGGAGCCTGCTTCCCCCTCTCTCTCTCTGCCTGCCTCTCTGCCTGCTTGTGATCTCTGTCTGTCAAATAAATAAATAAAATCTTAAAAAAAAATATTAGTAAACCAAATTCAACAATACATTAAGGGGATCATACATCATAATCAAATGGGATTTATTCCAGCAATGCAAGGATGGCTTAACATCCACAGATCAATCAACATGATATACCACATTAACAAATGTAGGATGAAATAATATGATCATCTCAATAGAGGCAGAAAAGCATTTGACAAAATTCAATATCCATATATGACAAAAAAGTAGGTATAGAGTGAATGTAGCTTAATAAAATGAGGGCCATATATGAGAAGCCCATAGTTAACATCATACTCTAAGTTCAGGAGCAAGACACGGGATGCTACTCTTACCAATTTTATTCAACAGAGAATTGGAAATCCTACCCATAGCACTTACATTAGTGAAAGAAATAAAAGGCATCCAAACTGGAAAAGAAGAGGTAAAACTATTTGCAAATGACATGATACTATATATAGAAAACCCTTGGGCGCCTGGGTGGCTCAGTGGGTTAAGCCGCTGCCTTCGGCTCAGGTCATGATCTCAGGGTCCTGGGATCGAGTCCCGCATCGGGCTCTCTGCTCAGCAGGGAGCCTGCTTCCCTTCCTCTCTCTCTGCCTGCCTCTCTGCCTACTTGTGATCTCTGTCTGTCAAATAAATAAAATCTTTAAAAAAAAAAAAAAGAAAAAAGAAAACCCTAAGATACCATAAAAAATGTTGGAATTAATAAGTGAATTCAGTAAAGTTGCAGGGTAAAAAAATCAATATACAGAAATTGGTTGCATTTCTATACACTAAACTATCAGAAACAGAAATGAAGAAAATAATCTGATTTATAACTGCATCAGAAAGAATAAAATACCTAGGAATAAATTTAATCAAAGAGGTGAAAGACCACTGAAAACTATAAGACACTGATAATTTGAAGAAGATGCAAATAAATGGAAAAGATATTCTATGCTCATGGATTGAAAGAATTAATATTACAGGTGGTTAGATATACTCTTGAATGTCCATCTACCTTGTATTTTAAACCTGTGGATTTAAACATAATTGAAATAAACTGTTGATAGGAAAAAAAATAAAATCTTAAAAAAAGAATAAAAATAAAAAAGATACATCAAACTGTTGTTAGCATCTTGTATCATAGACTTATGGATGATTTATTTACTTCTTTCTTTGTTTTGGTTATAACATTTTAAACCTATCATTTGAGTAATAAGAATTTAACAAATATTTTAAGTTCTATTTGTCAAAACAATAAACTAAACTAATGTAGTCTTTAAAAAAAAGAGAAAGAATTAATATTGTTAAAATGTCCATAGTACCCAAAGGAATATACAGACTCAATGTAATCTTTATGAAAATTCCAGTGACATTTTTTTTTTTACTAGAACTGAAACAAACAATTCTAAAATTTGTATGGAACCACAAAATAACTCAAATATTCAAAGCAATCTTAACAAAGAACAGAGCTGGAGGCACCATGCTACCTGATTTCAAACTATATTACAAAGCTATAGTAATCAACACTGTATGGTATTGGCATAAAAGCAGATATATGGGTCTATGGAACGGAATGGAGGGTCTAGAAATAAATAGTATACTTATATAGAGTTAATTAATTTACAATGAAAGAGCCAAGAATAGAGGATGTAGAAAGGACAATCTCTTTAAGAAATGGTATTGAGGAAACAGGACACCGACATGTAAAAAGTGAAACTGGATCACTAGTTTACCCTGTACACAAAAATTAATTGAAAATGGATTAAAGACTTTAATGTAAGAGCTGAAACCTTAAATTCCCAGGAGAAAACATAGATGGTAATTTCCTTGACATTGGTCTTGGCAATGATTTTTTTTTTTTTTTTTTTTTTTTGGATTTGACACCAAAATCAAAGGCAACAAAAGCAAAACTCAACAAGTAGATTTACATGAAATTAAAAAGCTTCTGCAAAGCATAAAAAACCATCAACAACATGAAAAGGCACCCTACTGAATGGAAAGCATTATTTATAAATCCTATATCTGATAAGGGATTAATATCCAAAACATATAAAGAACTCATACAACTCAACAGCAAAAACAAAAACAAAACAAACCACAATTTGATTAAAATATGGCCAGAGAGTCTGATTAGATATTTTTCCAAAGAAGACATACAAATGGCCAAGAGGTACATGAAACACTGCTCATCATTAGTAATCATCAGGGAAATGGAAATTAAAACCAGAGTGAGATATCATCTCACACTTGTTAGAATGGCTATTATCAAAAAGATAAATAACAAGTGTTGGCAACACTGTGGAGAAAGTGGAACCCTTGTACTCTGTTGGTGTGAACGTAAATTGGTGTAGCCACTATGGAAAATAGTATGGTGATTCCCTAAAAAAAAAAAAAAAAAGTATGACTACCATATGTACCATATGATCCAGCAATTCCACTTCTGGGCATTTATCCAAAGAAAACAAAAACACTAACTGAAAAAGTTATATTCACACCCTTGTTCATTGTAGCATTATTTACAATAGCCAAGATGTGGAAACAACATAAGGGCACATGAATGGATAAATGGATCAAAAATTTGTGACATGGAGTGCCTGGCTGGATCAAGGGGTAGAGCAGAAGACTCATGAGTTTAAGACTCATGTTGTGGGTGCCTGGGTGGCTCAGTGGGTTAAAGCTCTGCCTTTGGCTCAGCTCATGAGCTCAGGGTCCTGGGATCAAGTCCCAAATCAGACTCTCTGCTCAGCGGGGAGCCTGCTTCCCTTCCTCTCTCTCTGCCTGCCTCTCTGCCTACTTGTGATATCTGTCTGTCAAATAAATAAATCAATAAAATCTTAAAAAAAAAAGACTCATGTTGTGCATAGAGATTATTTAAAATAAATAAATAAATCTGCTATAAATCTCTACATCTATTCAGGGAAAAACTGATACACAAACACACAATGGAATATTATTCAGCCATAAAAATGAAATCTTGCCATTTGCAACAATACGGATGGATTTTGATGATTTTATGCTAAGTGGAAGAAATCAGAGGAAGAAAGAGCTCATGTGTGATCTCATTTATATGTGGAATAAGAAAAAAAAAACAAAACAGCTCATAGAACTGATTGGTGGTTGCCAGAGGTAGGGGTTGGGGGTGGGTGAAATGGGTTAAGGAAGTCACAGTGTGCAAATTTCCAGTTATGAAATAAAAAGTCATGGAGAAGTAATGTACAGCATGGCAACTATAGTTAATGATAATGTATTGCATATTTGAAAGTTGCTAAGAGAGTAAATCTTGTAAGTTCTCATCTACAAGAAAAAAATTTCTGTTATTATGTATGGTGACAGATATTAATTAGACTTATGGTGGTGATCATTTCCCAATATACAAATATCAGATCATTATGTTGTATACCTGAAAGTAGTATAATGTCATATGTCAATAATACCTCAGTGAAAATTTTAAGTAAGTAAGTGGTGGCTAGGACACAAGAAAATAACTATAAATCAATAATGAAATATTTGGAATAAGTGAATGTAATTTATGAGTTACAATATTCAACCCGAAAACTATGATGTCATAGTTTTTAGATATGTGTGTAGAAGTTCCAAGACAGCAATTTGATTATAAAACTTAAGATACCTTGAGTTGCAAATTCACTGAAGACAGTGATGTTTCCCTCAGTTAACAAAGTGCCAGACTTAAAACTACTGTAACCCATTTCACTAAAACTTTTTGTCATTTGAAAGGGGAGGCTTTTCAAGTAAAATTTGACTCATTCGGATTGTTGTTAACACTGTCCATTTGGATTTATAAAAAGTCAGACTTACTGGCTTTTAAAAACAAGTGTAACATTCTTACAACAAAAAGAGGTATCCATATTCGATGTCTTCAATTCCCCTTCTCCCATCCTCAAACCTCTCATTACAATTTTTCAGCCCATCACTCCATGGAAACTGTTACTGTCAATGTCACTAATGACCTCCATGTTGCTAAATCCAAAGCTCTTTTCTTGGCTCACATTTTTCTTGACCTGTGTGCAGCATTTGACCAAGTCCATCACTCTCTCTTCCTTGAAACACCTTATCCTGCTTCTGGGAGGATTCTGCATATCCTCCTACACACCTGGTTGCCTCTAACAAGGTTCTTCCCTTTCTCTATGACCTCTTAATGTTAGAGTGCCTCAAACTCAGTCCATGGAAACTTGTTGCTTCCTTTTAGCCACTCTTTTGTGAATCTCAATCAGTCTCATGGTTTCAAATACTCTCTACAGTCTGATGACTCCCAAGTTTAGATCTCTAGTCCTAAACTCTCTCTTGATCTCCAGACTCCGCTTAGATGTTTAATGGACATTACAAGAATTACAGATCCAAAATAGAACCCGATTGTCTCTGCTCCTTCAACTCTGCCACCCTGAATATTCTCCATTCCAGTTAATAAACCACACTATTTTGTTAGTGACTCATGCAAAAAAAAATTGGGATTCATCCTTGACTCTTTTTTTCCTTTATACCCTACATCTAATACATCAAAAAATCCTTAAGGCTCTATATTTATTTTTTAAATTATTTTTATTATTTTATGGAGCAGGAGTTTGAGCTCTTTGAAAGTTATTCATTTTTAAAAAAAATTTTATTTAGATTCCAGTTAATTAATATACAGTGTAATATTAGTTTCAGGTGCACAATATAGTGATTCAACACTTCATACAACACCTGGTGCTCATCACAGCAAGCGTAGTACCCCTTAATCCCAGTTGCCAATTTTATATACCCTCCCCATCTACCTCCCCTCTGGTAACCTTAACGTTTTTCCAGAATGTGATTATTTTTTATCATCTCTACTGCCACCGTCCTGGTCCAAGCCACCCTTATCATCTCTTGCCTGGGATATTGCAACAGCTTCCTACTGGTCTTCCTGCCCCAGTCTTTGGCTCTTTCTACAGTTCAGTCTTAGCTCAAAGCCAAAGATGTCAATTTTGCTATGATTTTACCCAAGACCTTCCATTTCGCTCATTGTAAAAGCCAAATCCTTACAATGGCCTCCCTAGGCTGGAAGTCTCTTTTTACTTTTCTAACTCACTCTGTCTCCAGCTACTCTGGAGTGTGACAGGCCTGTGCCTACTGCAGGGTATTTGCACTGGCTATTCCCTCTGCCTTCAATGCTCTTTCTCCCTATCATTGCATAAATCATTATTCCACCTTTTCCAAGTCTTTGCTCAAATATCACCTTATTAAGAAAGTCTTAAAATTTTCATTTAAAAAATTCAAACACTTCATCTCCATATCTTTATTTTTGTCCAGAAGATTTACCACCTTTTAATAGGCTTTATATTTTATGCATTTATTCTATTTATCACTATCTCCTCACAGTAGAAATTAAGGCCCACACAGGTAGGCGTTTTGTCTTTTTTAATCAGCCCTATGTTTCCAGCACAGAACCTGGAACACTGAAAGCATTCAATAATTATTGTGTTGATTGGGGTGCCTGGGTGGCTCAGTGGGTTAAAGCCTCTGCCTTCAGCTCGCGTCATGGTCCCAGGGTTCTGGGATCGAGCCCCGTATTGGGCTCTCTGCTCAGTGGGGAGCCTGCTCCCCCACCCCCCGCCTGCCTCTCTGCCTACTTGTGATTGCTCTCTCTGTCAAATAAATAAATCTTTAAAAAAATAATAATTATTATGTTGATTGATTTAGCAATTATGGAGTGGCAAGTTAGTTTCACATATGTATAGAAACCCAAACAAGGCTAAAACAGAGCTACTCTACTCTATAATATATAGAATGGTGAAGCAACACCAACTCATCTGTGTCTCTGGAATTCTCTAGTCCCGTGCTCTTATTTGCCCTGCAGCACTCCAGGACCTGAAGACATTCCAAGATCTTTAAGCACCCAAATGGTTTAGTACTGACTTGCTTGCCTGAGGGTCCCCAATACCATATCTCCTCGAAACAGTTGCTGGTGCTGTGGACCAGCCCTCCTTTCCCCCAGTGCAGATTTTCATTCATTGCCCAAATGCTTGTTCTAAGCTATAGTTTTAAAATTACAAATTGTATAAATAATTGCTCTCCAGGGTCCTGTAATGTCACCTCTTGGCAAGGCCACCCTTTCAGAAGCCAGGAACTCCTCCACTGTCTTTCTAATCCTACTTTAAAACTCGCCCAGAAACACTTCAATAATTATGTGCATACTACATATAAGCATTGAGCTAGGTGCTGCAGGAGAAGTAGAATGAATAAGACACTGTTCTTAGACTTATAGAGTCGCCAATACAGTAAGTAGCAAAAGACAAGGGGAGAAATAATGGTACTATTTAGTAATTCAGGACATGGTAGAATGGAAGTTCAGTGGTGAGACAAACCACATCCAACTGAGGAGAGCCAGAAGACTTATTTTAGAAATTGAAATCTGATGTTGACCTTAAAGGATTAGTAGGCTCTCAATGGGTGGATATGGAGAATAGATGAAAAATATTTCAAATAGAGAAGCCATTTGAGACACAGTTTGGAAAGCAAAGGGCATCTTTAGCCAATGGTAAGTATTCCAGTTTTACTAGAGTGACAAACTATGTGAAAGTTGAAGGTAGTTGAAGCTATATGATAAAAAAGTGTAAACAAGATGAGTTTGGTTTTAGTTTAATAAGCAATGCAGAGCATTTTAGGTATTTGAGCTGGAGAAGGACAAGATCGAAGCAAAGCTTTAGGAAGTGTAATTCGCAGTGGAGAGCAGTGTTGGGAAGCTCTTTCAGCAGGCTAGGTGAGGGAAAATGCCAGTTTATGTTAGAGTAGTGGCCCTGATGGGAAGGTGGCAGGTGAGAGATATTACAGAGTTGGAATCTTTAGGATATACTCATTGATTGGTTGTGAGGAAGGGAAGAGTGAAATTTGACTCTGGGTTTCCTCCTTGAGTCGCCTTGTGGCTAAGTGAACCCATAAGAAATGAAAAGAGAAAGTTCAAAGGGAATATAATGTGGTGGTTCTGGTTATGTTGAGAATGAAATGTTCATGGAATAGACAGATGGAGGTGTCTGGTAGCCAGCTGAATGTTCTTGTCTAAATGAAGACAGAATTTAAGAGCAATTATAAAAATTTAGGATTATTTCAACAACTACTGAGGTTGAAGTCTTAGAACTTAATGAAATCATTGAAGACTTTACAGAGCATTTAAGAGTGAGGGTTTAGGTTAGCACCTTGAAGAATATGATAGATGCATTTACTCAGAGGTGAAAATAATATTTTAGCTTAGTGTATAGGATATTTGTATTAATGATGTAAAAGACCCTTTTGGCTTAAATTTGAAAGAAGAAATTTGGGATGGAATAGTAGATTTGGGGTAGCAAGCAGTCTCTCCTAAGTTTCCTGACATCACAATACAGTCATGTCTGTAGGCTGTGCTTCCTGGTGTGGCTGAATGTACAGATTCACCATCACAGGTGGAAAGGGACTTGGTAATTCATCAGAAAATCCTGAAATAATCCCCCCAAATATGTGAATCACTGATAATGAGCTTGGAGTCTTAGGAATATTTGTCTTTTGATAGGAGTCTCCTAAATGCCACACAAACTTTAATGAAAATAGTCAATAATTAATGACATGATTGCAGATATAGTACACGCCAATAAACATTATTTCTGAATGGAAGTCATACAACGTATATGGTCCCTGACTCAGTACTATTTTCAGGGATCTATATTAGTGAGTAAGAACAAGTTATAGTATACATATCAATTATTTGTAAAGAGATGTTTTTCTAGCATACTAGGTAATTTTTGCAGTTAAAAGATTTCTATTGAAATACATTTAATGTTATTAATATTGTCTTAGCTAAAAGAGTGTGGTAATTAGGTGTATATCAACCCCAACATTTACCCCAAGCCTTCAAAGAAAAGATGGTCCGTAAATTCAGTATAAAAATTGGGTGGGACCTGGATAACTAGACAGGAGGAGGGGGGAGCCCTCCATCTGAGCAAGGGATGGTCAAAGTGTGTGTGTTTGTGTGTGTGTGTGTGCTCACACGTGTGTATGCATGCGCACTGGAGTGTGGGTTTAAAGTCTTCTCAAAACACACTGAGATAACAAAGAAATGAAGGAAAATGATGATGTGAGTATTTTCTAGGGATAATATCACCTGTTTTTGTTCTATTTTCCTGTTCTTCCAAAGAGATTTTTCCCACCCATTTCTTTTCTTTGGGAAAAAGGGCCTGTCCAGTTTTTCTTGACCCCAAACCTAAATGCATTGGTCCACACTGTGCCAGAGCACTAGATCAGAAGTATGACCTACTGAGTAAGGAGATGTAGGATTTCATCTAAAACCTAAAGACAGGGTGCCGGGGTGGCTCAGTTGGTTAAGCATCTGCCTTTGGCTCAGGTCATGATCCCAGGGTCCTGGGATTGAGCCCCACATCGGGCTCCCTACTTGGTGGAGAACCTGCTTCTCCCTCTCCCTCTCCCTGCTGCTCTGCCTACTTGTACTCTCTATCTCTGTGTTAAATAAATAAAACCTTTTAAAAAATTAAAAAAAAAAACAAACCTGAAGACAGATTTTGGTGAAGCCACAGAGAGGCTATGCAGAGTCGTGTAAGGGATTGCAGACCCAGATAGCAGAGTGTATCCCAGCTAATCTGAAGGCTTTTTTTTTTTTAAAGTAATCTCTACACCCAACGTGGGGCTTGAACTCACGACCCCAAGATCAAGAGTCACATGCTCTACCAACTGAGCCTATTTATACATCTCACTGTATAACAAGGGTAGGCTCCAAAGTTCATAATTTTGTCATCCTGTTAAGAAAGACATAAGCCAAGGAGAATGAGATCCCAGAGAGGGGAAGTTTGTAAAGAAACTCTAACTACTTGTAATTTGATTTCAAAATCTCTTTCCTTCCCCATTTGCCTTATCTGTACATTGTTACAAAGCAGGCAAGCTGAACATTTTATGAGGCTTAATGTTAGATCAGCAGGACGTATTTATGATGCTATGTCATCGTCCCAAGAAGCATTTATTGAGTGACTAATGGTTGCATTGGCACACGGACAATTAATCTAACATGATTGTTTCAGGAGCTGGAAGATTCGTAGGTATTGGCAGCATTTTCTTGGGCTTATCCTCTGCCTTATAATTGTGTAATTTCGAGAATTCTTTTCATCTCAGTATATAAGTATTATCTTTTTGCTCTTTTTTTTTGCATTTTTAAAAGATTAAATCTTCAAAGAAGAGTTTCAGTGGCTGACAAAGGCAGGAATATGATCTCTGTAAGTAAAAACTTAAGGTATATAAAAATTATAGAGATTTAAGTGTGATCCTAATTGTATTTATTAAATACTGTTCCATTTAAGTAGTATGTTGTTGTCTCTTTACCATCCGTACATCAATACTGGGTTTAAGTAAAATGTGTGTACTTTTCACAAACATGTTTGATTTTCACAGGTCAAACATTTTATAAATTGAGAGCTAGGATAAGTAAATCAGTGTTATGAAGACAGAAAGCTCTAATTAGGAGGAAAATATAAGGGAAATACAGCATGTGGTGAGCAGCCTTCCCATCCATAGGCATTAGCCTTGATTTGATTTAGAGCTATTTCATAGAGTGTCCATGTACACAATGCTAACAGAATAAACAGACTGTATCAGTAACCTGTCTCAGGAAGGGGGAACAAGGAATCTCGTTCTGACGGGGGGATACTGGAAGACAAATCCATCCTTGAGCATTTCGATTTTATTTCTGTCTTGTGAGTGGTATAAAACGTGTAGGCATATCAAAGCTCATAACAAAAATTGCTTATGCCATTAGGAAGATGTATTTATTTTCAACAATGTAAGGGGAAAAGCATACAATTGGGGTAGAGAGAGAGGGAGACAGAGAGAGAGAGAGAGAGAGAGAGACCTGCTGCAGACATCACCTGAGTGGGAAATTATACATCCTGCACACACATGCACAGAATTCATCTCTGACAATTTAATTGTTTAATGGTAGGACTAACAAGGAATCCTTTCTAAAGTAATGGCATATAAAGGCTTCCTAGTGAAGTTAATATTCCTGCTGCATTTGATGGGTGTTTCCCATTTGTGCAGTTCTGCCCGAACAGACTCCTGGTGTTTGATGAGAGGAGGCAGGAGGGGCGGTGGTGTCTGCGTTCAGCAGCAGAATCTGGTGAGTGCCTTAGCCTGTGACTTTAGCCATTAAAGCAACAAATCCAAGGCCACGATGGGCACCAGAGCAATTGCTCATATCGTTGTAATATCTGGGCCTGCAGTGCAAGGATCTGGGCTTCTTGGACGGATGGCTGGGTATTTTGAGCCCAGAGCCCTTGCCTGCACAGTTGTCTGTTTTCTCTTAGTTTGCTGGAACCAGGGTTTGGTAGCCATTTGTGCCGAGGTTTTAGGACTTCGGTTTGACCAGTCTTCTAGATAATGAAATGAATGATGTCCCAGATGCTAGGATTTGAATTCTCATCCGGAGCCGCAGTCTCTTCTCATATTTCTTTATGGTTCAGTCTTTGCTTATTTCTGCACTTTAATTGGATCCCTGGGTGGCCTGTCTGTTACAGCCACGCACATAGCAAAGGACGCTCTGTGGGAGAATAACTGTGTCTTAAGAAATACGAAGTTCCCAGAGCAGACCCTCATTTGGTAGTTTCCATTCTTAAATCAATACATTTTACATGCATTACTCTGGTTACTTAGCTTTGGGAAAAAAAGAAAAAAAAAAAGTTTTGTTGCCTGTATCAGAGGGACCCAGTGGTGGTGGTGGAGATTGAGTTTGACCACAACAGAGAAGGCGGTTTGCTCTGGAGCGTGGTTTCCCGTTAGTTGTGGAACAGCTCCCATGCTGTCTGCTCCTCTCGCTGGAGCTCTATCTTTCAGTCTAGGAAAAGGCTTAGTAGGCAGAATTGAAAATGACAGACTATTTTTAACACAAGCTTTATATCCCACAGTTCTGGTTCTTACTTCTATTATCATTACTTATTCATAGACTTTTATTCCCAAATATCATTACCCTTTACAGTAATAGGATCAGCAAAGCAACCACTTAAAACAAAACAAACAAATGCAGGAATCCAAGTCCCACTCACAGAAACATTTTTCCCCCTCTTGCCAGTTCTCTGTCTCTCTCTGACTACCTGGGGGAAAAGGAGTACTTATCAGTCACTAAGAAGTTCTGCTGCTTCAAAAATACCAGCAGAACAGAGGGGCTTGGCAGTAGGTAATGATATGAAGGTGCTGACAGTCTAAGGAAACGGAAAGGTGGTAATGAAATCTGAAAAAAAAACAAGGGAAAGAAGAAGGAGTGGAGGAAGGTGGGAAGTGGAAAGAAAACCAAGAATACACTGTGAGTGTTGCTTAAATTCAGTTTCAAGAGGCAAACGCCCATCTAAAACAGATCTTATTTTGTCTACAGTGACTCTGAAGCAGGATTGTGTAATTATTCCCTATCTAGTAACAACAGCTATGTGTCCTGAGGGCCTACTATATGCCAGATGCTTTTTAGAGGTTATTTGGTTTACGCAACTTTTAGTAGTAGGCATGACTAGCTCCATTTTACAGTTAAGGGGACTGAGGCTTGGAAAGGCTACATGGCTTGCCTGAAGTTGTATGCCTCTGTTGGGTAGACCTGGAACATCAACTCAGATCATTTGAATTCAAATCCTATGCTCATAACTACTACAATTTTTTCGGACTGACTTCCACTGTGTCATAAGCCTTGCATGTTATTTGGTCATTTGTCTCTCCTCTTATGTATGTATGTGTGTATGTATACATCACGTTGTTCCAGAAATGATTTAAGATGGTGTAAATGCCTTGGAGCTATGCACATATCTAAGCAGCATGCACATGGTTAGGACAGTCTATGTATTTGTTGATTGAGTCAGGGAACATCAGTTGTCAAGAGTTTAGAATGTTTTCACTGTGGAGGCTTCTTCCTTTTTTGTCTTTAAAAGAAGGCCAGCCAGGGGCGCCTGGGTGGCTCAGTTCTTAAACATCTGCCTTCAGCTCAGGCTGTGATCCCAGGGTCCTGGGATTGGGTCCCACATCCAGCTCCCGGCTCAGCAAGAAGCTTGCTTCTCCCTCTCCCACTCCCCCTTCTTGTGCTTGTGTTCCCTCTCTTGCTGTGTCTCTCTCTGTCAAATAAAAAAATAAAACTTTAAAAAAAAAAAAAAGTAGGCCAGCCAGAAATGCATCTGTGCAGGAAGGTTTGGACACAGGAACCAGTGTGGACTAACTAAACTTCCCAAATATTTTCTAGCCTTTGCTTCTCTCTCACCATGCTTTATGGGAATTATTTCTCTTCAGTAATTAATTTCAGAAATATGAAAGTGAATTGGCAGGAGGAAGAAAGGATAACTTTACCACAGAGGAAACTGGTAAGCACTACTTCAGTTAGCTGTACAAGGTCAACAACAACATTAGTAAGTCATGTTGATGTACTCTTGGTGTACTTGATGTACATTTGATCCAATGTATTGAAAATAGCACTTCACCTCTGTGATCATCCTCCCACAAACCCATAACCTCCCAGTCTAATTGTGAGGAAAACATCAGAAAAATCCCAACTAAGTGACATTATAGAAAAGACCACATCCCATTACTCCTTAAAACTGTCAAGGAAAGTCTGAGAAATTGTCACATTCAAGAGGAGCCTAAGGAGACAGGGTGACTAAATGTAATGTGGTGTCCTGGAACAGAAAAAGGACATTGAGTGGAAACTAAGGAAATATTAAAAAAGTATGGACTCTAGTTAATTATAATGTATCAGAATTAGTTCATTAATATTAACAAATATACTGAAGTATGGTGTTCATAAAAGGGGAAACTGAGTGCAGGAATATGAAAATTCTCTGTACTATTTTCTCAATTTTTCTGCAAATCTAAAACCAGCTCTAGGGGTGCCTGGGTGGCTCAGTCAGTTAAGCATCCCACTTTTGATCTTGGCTCAGGTCTTAATCTCAGGGTCATGCATTCAGGCCCTGAGGTGGGCTCTATGCTGGGCAAGGAGACTACTAAATAAATAAAACAATACCTAAATCAATCAATCAATCAATCAATTAATAAACTATTCTGAAAAATAAAGTCTTTAAAAATATTTACACACACACACACATGTGAATTGACCAAGACATTCAAGAGAACAAATGGCCTAACTAGAAGTAGAATCTATTTCCCTCTCTTGAAAAGCTAACCTAGGGGCGCCTGGGTGGCTCAGTATGTTAAAGCCTCTGCCTTCAGTTCAGGTCATGATCCTAGAGTCCTGGGATCAAGCCCCGCATCAGGCTCTCCGCTCAGCGGGGAGCCTGCTTTCCCCCTCTCTCTCTGCCTGCCTCTCTGCCTACTTGTGATCTCTGTCTGTCAAATAAATAAAATCTTTTTTTTTTTTTTAAAGAAAAGCTAACCTAACAATTGAGATGGATAGCTTTTCCTTGAATTAATGCAATTTTTGCTTCCTGTTGATCTTTGGATTTTTATTACCAGGTTTGGATATCGGAAGATAGGATGAAGCTACTTAAGAAGAGTCTACTGGGGGCACCTGGGTGGCTCAGTGGGTTAAGCCTCTGCCTTCGGCCCGGGTTATGATCTCAGCGTCCTGGGATTGAGCCCCGCATCGGGCTCTCTGCTCAGCAAGGGAGCCTGCTTCTCCCTCTCTCTCTGCCTGCCTCTCTGCCTACTTGTGATCTCTCTCTGTCAAATAAATAAATGAAATCTTTAAAAAAAAAAAAAGAAGAGTCTACTGAATTTCTGATGATCTTGAGTAAATAAGTGCCATTGCAACATACACTTGTGGAGCCTAATTGGTTCTAGGATGCATATACTTCAACTCATGTTCCCGACCTTCCAATGTCATCCTGTACCCAGTTCACTATTGAGCTATTCCAAGGCCTTAGTTTAGTTCTTCAGAACCCAGCAAGTGTTCCTGAAACACTCCAAAAATTGATCAAATAATTATTTCTACTCAAATTTCTAATGCCACATCCTGTTTGGCTTACTGTTTGTTGGAAGCTCCCAATGTCTCATATGTAGCCATACCAGTGGTTATCACCAATAGAAATCAGAGATATTTACATATCACATAGTTGCTGTAGATATCACAAAATATCATTTACACTCATCATTTCTTTGAAAATTATGGTAGTTATTAGATTTGCTACTGTATCTTTTTTTTTTCTAAAGATTTTATTTATTTATTTGGCAGAGAAAGAGATCACAAGTAGGCAGAGAGGAAGGCAGAGAGAGAGGTGGAAAGCCTGATGTGGGGCTTGATCCCAGGACCCTGAGACCATGACCTTAGCTGAAGGTAGAAGCTTAACCCACTAAGCCACCCAGGCACCTCAGAAGAAAGACTTCCCTGACCGGGAATTGAACCTGGGCCACGGCAGTGAGAGGCGCTGAAACCTAACCACTAGACCACCAGGGAACGTCACTACTGTATCTTGATATTTAATGCATTAATAAAAAAGTGCATAGGTTACTGTAGCAAACATGTAAAAATATTTTGATAATTGTATTTTATTTTATTTTATTTTTTTTTAATTTTTTTATTTTTTTTAAGCATAACAGTATTCATTATTTTTGCACCACACCCAGTGCTCCATGCAATCCGTGCCCTCTACAATACCCACCACCTGGTGCCCCCAACCTCCCACCCCCCACCCCTTCAAAATTCTCAGATCGTTTTTCAGAGTCCATAGTCTCTCATGGTTCACCTCCCCTTCCAATTTCCCTCAACTCCCTTCTCCTCTCCATCTCCCCTTGTCCTCCATGCTATTTGTTATGCTCCACAAATAAGTGAAACCATATGATAATTGACTCTCTCTGCTTGACTTATTTCACTCAGCATAATCTCTTCCAGTCCCGTCCATGTTGCTACAAAACTTGTGGATTCATCCTTTCTTTCTTTTTTTTTTTTTTTTTTTTTTTTTTTTTTTACAGCTTTATAAACATATATTTTTATCCCCAGGGGTACAGGTCTGCGAATCGCCAGGTTTACACACTTCACAACACTCACCATAGCACATACCCTCCCCGATATCCATAACCCCACCCCCTCTCCCAACCCCCTCCCCCCATCAACCCTCAGTTTGTTTTGTGAGATTAAGAGTCACTTATGGTTTGTCTCCCTCCCAATCCCATCTTGTTTCATTTACTCTTCTCCTACCCCCTCGACTCCCCATGTTGCATCTCCTCTCCCTCATATCAGGGAGATCATATGATAGTTGTCTTTCTCCGATTGACTTATTTCGCTAAGCATGATACCCTCTAGTTCCATCCACGTCGTCGCAAATGGCAAGATTTCATTTCTTTTGATGGCTGCATAGTATTCCATTGTGTATATATACCACATCTTCTTTATCCATTCGTCTGTAGATGGACATCTAGGTTCTTTCCATAGTTTGGCTATTGTAGACATTGCTGCTATAAACATTCGGGTGCACGTGCCCCTTCGGATCACTATGTTTGTATCTTTAGGGTAAATACCCAGCAGTGCAATTGCTGGGTCATAGGGTAGTTCTATTTTCAACATTTTGAGGAACCTCCATGCTGTTTTCCAGAGTGGTTGCACCAGCTTGCATTCCCACCAACAGTGTAGGAGGGTTCCCCTTTCTCCGCATCCTCGCCAGCATCTGTCATTTCCTGACTTGTTAATTTTAGCCATTCTGACTGGTGTGAGGTGATATCTCATGGTGGTTTTGATTTGTATTTCCCTGATGCCGAGTGATATGGAGCACTTTTTCATGTGTCTGTTGGCCATCTGGATGTCTTCTTTGCAGAAATGTCTGTTCATGTCCTCTGCCCATTTCTTGATTGGATTATTTGTTCTTTGGGTGTTGAGTTTGCTAAGTTCTTTATAGATTTTGGACACTAGCCCTTTATCTGATATGTCATTTGCAAATATCTTCTCCCATTCTGTCAGTTGTCTTTTGGTTTTGTTCACTGTTTCCTTTGCTGTGCAAAAGCTTTTGATCTTGATAAAATCCCAAAAGTTCATTTTTGCCTTTGCTTCCCTTGCCTTTGGTGATGTTCCTAGGAAGATGTTGCTGCGGCTGACGTCGAAGAGGTTGCTGCCTGTGTTCTCCTCGAGGATTTTGATGGATTCCTTTCTCACGTTGAGATCCTTCATCCATTTTGAGTCTATTTTCGTGTGTGGTGTAAGGAAATGATCCAATTTCATTTTTCTGCATGTGGCTGTCCAATTTTCCCAACACCATTTATTGAAGAGGCTGTCTTTGTTCCATTGGACATTCTTTCCTGCTTTGTCGAAGATGAGTTGACCATAGAGTTGAGGGTCCATTTCTGGGCTCTCTATTCTGTTCCATTGATCTATGTGTCTGTTTTTGTGCCAGTACCATGCTGTCTTGATGATGACAGCTTTGTAATATAGCTTGAAGTCCGGAATTGTGATGCCACCAACTTTGGCTTTCTTTTTCAATATTCCTTTGGCTATTCGAGGTCTTTTCTGGTTCCATATAAATTTTAGGATTATTTGTTCCATTTCTTTGAAAAAAATGGATGGTATTTTGATAGGAATTGCATTAAATGTGTAGATTGCTTTAGGTAGCATAGACATTTTCACAATATTTATTCTTCCAATCCAGGAGCATGGAACATTTTTCCATTTCTTTGTGTCTTCCTCAATTTCTTTCATGAGTACTTTATAGTTTTCTGAGTATAGATTCTTAGTCTCTTTGGTTAGGTTTATTCCTAGGTATCTTATAGTTTTGGGTGCAATTGTAAATGGGATGGACTCCTTAATTTCTCTTTCTTCTGTCTTGTTGTTGGTGTAGAGAAATGCAACTGATTTCTGTGCATTGATTTTATATCCTGACACTTTACTGAATTCCTGTACAAGTTCTAGCAGTTTTGGAGTGGAGTCTTTTGGGTTTTCCACATAGAGTATCATATCATCTGCGAAGAGTGATAGTTTGACTTCTTCTTTGCCGATTTGGATGCCTTTAATTTCCTTTTGTTGTCTGATTGCTGAGGCTAGGACTTCTAGTACTATGTTGAATAGCAGTGGTGATAACGGACATCCCTGCCGTGTTCCTGACCTTAGCGGAAAAGCTTTCAGTTTTTCTCCATTGAGAATGATATTTGCGGTGGGTTTTTCATAGATGGCTTTGATAATATTGAGGTATGTGCCGTCTATCCCTACACTTTGAAGAGTTTTGATCAGGAAGGGATGCTGTACTTTGTCAAATGCTTTTTCAGCATCTATGGAGAGTATCATATGGTTCTTGTTCTTTCTTTTATTAATGTGTTGTATCACATTGATTGATTTGCGGATGTTGAACCAGCCTTGCAGCCCTGGAATAAATCCCACTTGGTCGTGGTGAATAATCCTTTTAACGTACTGTTGAATCCTATTGGCTAGTATTTTGGCGAGAATTTTTGCATCTGTGTTCATCAAGGATATTGGTCTGTAGTTCTCTTTTTTGTTGGGATCCTTGTCTGGTTTTGGGATCAAGGTGATGCTGGCCTCATAAAATGAGTTTGGAAGTTTTCCTTCTATTGCTATTTTTTGGAACAGTTTCAGGAGAATAGGAATTAGTTCTTCTTTAAATGTTTGGTAGAATTCCCCCGGGAAGCCGTCTGGCCCTGGGCTTTTGTTTGTTTGGAGATTTTTGATGACTGTTTCAATCTCCTTACTGGTTATGGGTCTGTTCAGGCTTTCTATTTCTTCCTGGTTCAGTTGTGGTAGTTTATATGTCTCTAGGAATGCATCCATTTCTTCCAGATTGTCCAATTTGTTGGCGTAGAGTTGCTCATAGTATGTTCTTATAATTGTCTGTATTTCTTTGGTGTTCGTTGTGATCTCTCCTCTTTCATTCATGATTTTATTTATTTGGGTCCTCTCTCTTTTCTTTTTGATAAGTCTGGCCAGGGGTTTATCAATCTTATTAATTCTTTCAAAGAACCAGCTCCTAGTTTCGTTGATTTGTTCTATTGTTTTTTTGGTTTCTATTTCATTGATTTCTGCTCTGATCTTTATGATTTCTCTTCTCCTGCTGGGTTTAGGGTTTCTTTCTTGTTCTTTCTCCAGCTCCTTTAGGTGTAGGGTTAGGTTGTGTACCTGAGACCTTTCTTGTTTCTTGAGAAAGGCTTGTACCGCTATATATTTTCCTCTCAGGACTGCCTTTGTTGTGTCCCACAGATTCTGAACTGTTGTGTTTTCATTATCATTTGTTTCCATAATTTTTTTCAATTCTTCTTTGATTTCCTGGTTGACCCATTCATTCTTTAGAAGGATGCTGTTTAGTCTCCATGTATTTGGGTTCTTTCCAAATTTCCTCTTGTTATTGAGTTCTAGCTTTAGAGCATTGTGGTCTGAAAATATGCAGGGAATGATCCCAATCTTTTGATACCGGTTGAGACTTGATTTAGGACCAAGAATGTGATCTATTCTGGAGAACGTTCCATGTGCACTAGAGAAGAATGTGTATTCTGTTGCTTTGGGATGAAATGTTCTGAATATATCTGTGATGTCCATCTGGTCCAGTGTGTCATTTAAGGCCTTGATTTCCTTGTTGATCTTTTGCTTGGATGATCTGTCCATTTCAGTTAGGGGAGTGTTAAAATCCCCTACTATGATTGTATTCTTGTCGATGTGTTTCTTTGATTTTGTTATTAATTGGTTTATATAGTTGGCTGCTCCCACGTTAGGGGCATAGATATTTAAAATTGTTAGATCTTCTTGTTGGACAGTTCCTTTGAGTATGATATAGTGTCCTTCCTCATCTCTTATTATAATCTTTGGCTTAAAATCTAATTGATCTGATATAAGGATTGCCACTCCTGCTTTCTTCTGATGTCCATTAGCATGGTAAATTCTTTTCCACCCCCTCACTTTAAACCTGGAGGTGTCTTCGGGTGTAAGATGAGTTTCTTGTAGGCAACATATAGATGGTTTTTGTTTTTTTATCCATTCTGATACCCTGTGTCTTTTGATTGGGGCATTTAGCCCATTAACATTCAGGGTAAGTATTGAGAGATATGAATTTAGTGCCATTGTATTGCCTGTAAGGTGACTGTTATTGTATATTGTCTCTGTTTCTTTCTGATCTACTACTTTGAGGGTCTCTCTTTGCTTAGAGGACCCCTTTCAATATTTCCTGTAGAGCTGGTTTGGTATTTGCAAATTCTTTCAGTTTTTGTTTGTCCTGGAAGCTTTTAATCTCTCCGTCTATTTTCAATGATAGCCTAGCTGGATATAGTATTCTTGGCTGCATGTTTTTCTCATTTAGTACTCTGAATATATCATGCCAGCTCTTTCTGGCCTGCCAGGTCTCTGTGGATAAGTCTGCTGCCAATCTAATATTTTTACCATTGTACGTTACAGACTTCTTTTCCCGGGCTGCTTTCAGGATCTTTTCTTTGTCACTAAGACTTGTCAATTTTACTATTAGGTGACGGGGTGTAGACCTATTCTTATTGATTTTGAGGGGGGTTCTCTGAACCTCCTGGATTTTGATGCTTGTTCCCTTTGCCATATTGGGGAAATTCTCTCCAATAATTCTCTCCAATATACCTTCTGCTCCCCTCTCTGTTTCCTCTTCTTCTGGAATCCCAATTATTCTAATGTTGTTTCGTCTTATGGTGTCACTTATCTCTCGAATTCTCCCCTCGTGGTCCAGTAGCTGTTTGTCCCTCTTTTGCTCAGCTTCTTTATTCTCTGTCATTTGGTCTTCTATATCGCTAATTCTTTCTTCTGCCTCATTTATCCTAGCAGTGAGAGCCTCCATTTTTGATTGCACCTCATTAATAGCTTTTTTGATTTCAACTTGGTTAGATTTTAGTTCTTTTATTTCTCCAGAAAGGGCTTTTATATCTCCCGAGAGGGTTGCTTTAATATCTTCCATGCCTTTTTCAAGCCCGGCTAGAACCTTGAGAATCATCATTCTGAACTCTATATCTGACATATTACCAATGTCTGTATTGATTAGGTCCCTAGCCTTTGGTATTGCCTCTTGTTCTTTTTTTTGTTGTGAAGTTTTCCGCCTTGTCATTTTGTCCAGATAAGAGTTTATGAAGGAGCAAGTAAAATACTAAAAGGGTGGCAACAACCCGAGGAAAATATGCTTTAGCCAAATCAGAAGAGATCCTGAATTGTGAGGGGGGAGAAAGGGGATAAAAAGGGGTTCAGAAAGAAAGAAAAAAAAAACTATTAAAAAAAAAGAAAGCCGATAAAAAAAAATATATAAAAAGAGGAAAAAAATATATATATATTAGATAAACTATTTAAAAAACGTTAAAAAAAGAAAACGGTAAAAGTTAAAAAAAATTTAGCAGAAGAAGAGAAAAAGAAAAAAAATTGAAAAAGAAAAAAAAATTAAATTAACTGCAAGGCTAAAAAATCATGGGGAGAAAGCCATGAGTTCCGTGCTTTGCTTTCTTCTCCTCTGGAATTCCGCCGCTCTCCTTGGTAGGTGAACTTGGTCCTGGCTGGGTTTCCCGTAGATCTTCTGGGGGAGGGGCCCGTTGTAGTGATTCTCAAGCGTCTTTGCCCCAGGCGGAGTTGCACCGCCCTTACCCGGGGCCGCGCTGAGTCATCCGCTCGGGTTCGCTTTCGGGAGCTTTTGTTCCCTGAGCGCTTTCCGTAGAGTCCGGAGGACGGGAATAAAGATGGCGGCCTCCCGGTCTCCGGCCCGGAGGAGCCGAGAGCCCGGGGCCCCACTCCTCAGTGCGCCCTCAGAGAACAGTGCCAAATGACTCTCGTCACCCTGGCCTCCGGCCGCGCTCCGAGCTGACCGAGCCTGCGACCGGTTCAAGGCAACCCTGAGCTGAGAGTCACTCCTCGGCTCTGTCTCTGCAGCCGGCTTCCCCGTTCTAATACCGGTAAGCTCTGCGACACTGAGACACCCCCGATCCTTCTGCGACCCTGCGGGATCTGAGGCCGCGCTGACCCCGCCTGGGCTTCACCCCAGTTAAGCCTCTGGAGCGATGTCCCTCAGCGGAACAGACTTTTAAAAGTCCTGATTTTGCTCCGTTGCTCCGCCGCTCGCCGGGAGCCGGCCCCTCCCCCCGCGGTCTATCTTCCCGTCGCTTTGGATTCACTTCTCCGCCAGTCCTACCTTGCAGAAAGTGGTTGATTTTCTGTTTCTGGAATTGCTGTTCTTCTTCTCTTCAATCTCCCGTTGGATTTGTAGGTGTTTGCAATCTTTAGATAAGCTATTTAGCTGATCTCCCGCTACCCGAAGTAGTCTCAGCCTGCTACTTCTCCGCCATCTTGACTCCTCCTTGATAATTGTATTTTAATATAATTGGTTTCTTCTGTAATCCTATGGAGCTTTTAAAATACAATTAAATACATTTTTTCTGAGAAGGGGTCCAGAAGCTTCTGCAGATTCCCAAAGAGGCTCATGGCATAAAAAGAAGATTAAGAAGTTTGACATAGTGGAAAGAACACTGAACTGAATCTTGAACTGTGTAATCTTCATAGAATCCCTTGACCTCTAGGTTCCACATTTTTCTCACTACTGTGCACCTTAAGACAAAACAAAAAAATCCTTGTGCATGGTGTAAGAGAATGGTCGAATTTCATTCTTCTATACATAGCTGTCCAGTTTTCCCAGCACCATTTGTTGAAGAGACTGTCTTTTTTTTCCACTGGATATTTTTTCCTGCTTTGTCGAAGATTATTTGACCATAGAGTTGAGGGTCCATATCTGGGCTCTCTATTCTGTTCCACTGGTCTATGTGTCTGTTTTTGTGCTAGTACCATGCTGTCTTGGTGATCACAGCTTTGTAATAAAGCTTGAAATCAGGCAACGTGATGCCCCCAGCTTTGTTTTTCTTTTTCAACCTTTCCTTAGCGATTTGGGGTCTTTTCTTGTTCCATACAAATTTTAGGATTGTTTGTTTCAGCACTTTGAAAAATGTTGGTGGAATTTTGATCAGGATGGCATTGAAAGTATAGATTGCTCTGAATAGTATAGATTTTTTTCCTAAAAAGATTTTATTTATTTGACACAGAGAGAGAGATCACAAACAGGCAGAGAGGCAGACAGAGAAAGAGGAGTTAAGCAGGCTCCCTGCTGAGCAGAGAGACTGACATGGGGCTCGATCCCCAAACCCTGAGATCATGACCTGAGCCGAAGGCAGAGGTTTAGCCCACTGAGCCACCCAGGTGCACCTGGGTAGTATAGATATTTTAACAATGTTTATTGTTCTATTCCATGAGCATGGAATGTTTTCCACCTTTTTGTGTCTTCTTCAATTTCTTTCATGAGTGCTTTGTAGTTCCTCTACAGAACCTTTACCGCTTCGGTTAGGTTTATTCCAAGGTATCTTATGGCTCTTGGTGCTATAGTAAATGGAATCGATTCTCTAAAAACACTTTCTCTAAGTGTATAAGAAAGCAACTGATTTCTGTGCATTGATTTTGTATCCTGCCACATTACTCATTTATCTGACAGACAGAGATCATAAGTAGGCAGAGAGGCAGGCAGAGAGAAAGAGGAAGAAGCAGGCTCCCTGCTGAGCAGAGAGCCCAATGTGGGGCTCGATCCCAGGACCCTGGGATCATGACCTGAGCGGAAGGCAGAGGCTTTAACCCACTGAGCCACCCAGGCGCCCCATCCTGCCACATTACTGAACTGCTGTATGAGTTCTAGGATTTTGGGATTTTCTTACACTATACACAAAGATAAATTCAAAATGGATGAAAGACCTCAACGTGAGACAGGAATCCATCAAAATGGTAGAGGAGAACATAGGCAGTAACCTCTTCGACATCGGCCACAGCAACTTCTTTCAAGACATGTCTCCAAAGACAAAGGAAACAAAAATGAAAATGAACTTCTGGGATTTCATCAAGATAAAAATCTTCTGCACAGCAAAGGAAACAGTCAACAAAACAAAGAGGCATCCCACAGAATGGGAGAATATATTCACAAATGACACTACAGACAAAGGGTGGATATCCAAGATCTATAAAGAACTCCTCAAACTCAACACCCAAAAAAACAGATAATCATGTCAAAAAATGGGCAGAAGACATGAATAGACACTTCTCCAAAGAAGACATACAAATGGCTAGCAGACAAATGAAAAAATGTTCATCATCATTAGCCATCAGGGAGATTCAAATCAAAACCACATTGAGATACCAACTTACACCAGTCAGAATGGCAAAGATTAACAAGGCAGGAAACAACAAATGCTGGAGAGGATATGGAGAAAGGGGAACCCTCTTACACTGTTGGTGGGAATGCGAGTTGGTGCAGCCACTTTGAAAAACAGTGTGGAGATTCCTCAAAAAGTTAAAAATAGAGCTACCCTATGACCCTGCAATTGCACTACTGGGTATTTACCCTAAAGATACAGATGTAGTGAAAAGAAGGGCCATCTGTACCCCAATGTTCATAGCAGCAATGGCCACAATCGCCAAACTGTGGAAAAAGCCAAGATGCCCTTCAACAGATGACCTGATAAGGAAGATGTGGTCCATATATACAATGGAATATTACTCAGCCATCAGAAAGGAAGAATACCCAACTTCTGTATCAACGTGGACAGGACTGGAGGAGATTATGCTGAGTGAAATAAGTCAAACAGAGAGAGTCAATTATCATATGGTTTCACATACTTATGGAACATAAAGAGTAACATAGAGGACATTAGGAGAAGGAAAGGAAAAGTGAATTAGAGGAAATCGGAGAGGGAGATGAACCATAAGAGACTGTGGACTCTGAGAAACAAACTGAGGGTTTTAGAGGGGTGAGCCTGGTGGTGGTGATTAAGGAGGGCACTTATTGCATGGAGTACTGGGTGTGGTACATAAACAATGAATTTTGGAACACTGAAAAAAAATACAATAAATTTTTAAAAAAATCTGAGCAGATCAAATCAGATAACATGTGAGGGAATTATTATAAATTGCAAAACCATATAACTGTAAGGAATCTCTGTTATTGTTATGTTTGGCCATTAGATAAAAATGACTTTTTACCAGGGTTTTAAATGTAGTTAATTGCTAGGAATTTTTCTCACTCAATGATTTAGACCATGCTTACGTGAACAAAATGAAGTGGAAAATTGAGTCAATTCTTTGGATGATAATTCATGTTAATAGTTTCCTACATTTGCTTGCAACATCCAGATAAGCAAAGAAAATATGTTTTAACTTGAATTATCAGCATAGCTAGATCACAATTCTCACCTTTACTTTGAATGTATAGATTCAAACACCAAAATTTAAGTTCTTGATACTAAGAGGAGTAGAATTACTTCCAGACCCCTATTCTAGTGATATTACTCCAAATGTGCACACTGAGATAACTCATGTGTTCTACAGACATCCATGGTTGTTTGTGCATCAGGACACGTGCATATCATTGATTAGAGATTTCTTCTGTGCTGGTAAACATTTTCAATTCCATTGGTATTTACAGACCTTACACCACTTGGGCTTCTGTATGATACATAAGTCTTAGGACAGTGTTGTTTAGTTTGACCCTCAGCAGTGTGCAAATGTGGAACATTTTCAATGAAAAAGTAGGCTTACCCGTGCTTTATGGTGTCTAGATCCTAAGCAATCTATACAAAACTGTATTCTTTAAGGAAACTTACAAACCAAACTGTAAACTGAAAGGTCTTGAATTAGTTAGAAGATCAAATAAGGAATTAAACTAGAATATCTTTGTACATCTGTTCCTTTCCACCCTCTGATACAGAGGTAAGTTCCCTCGTTCAGTCTAAAGATATCAGTAATTGCAATTTCTTTCTCTGCTGTCTCGTCCCACAACTTTTCACACCAATACAAAATGTATGGGTTTAATTTGATTAATGATGCAATTATGTTGAGAAGATCTACTGTAACTATACTGAGTTGCTGGAAAGTACTTCCAACAAAAAGACAATCCTCTGGGCAATAGACCATTACTTAATAGAGAAAGCACATTACACACCATGATAGTTTGCCAGGGCGGCATTACAAAGTTTCACCAATGCGGGGGGGGGGGGGTGCTTAAACAACAGAAATGAACTCTCTCATAGTTTTAGAAGCCAGAAGTCTGAGGTCAAGGTGTTGGCAAGGTTTGTTCTTCTGAGAGCCAGGGGAGAGAATCTGCTCCATACCAAGCCTTTAGCTTGTGGTGGTTGGCTAGTAATCATTAGCCTTTCTTGGCGGTTGAAACATCACCTGGATCTCTGCCTTCATTTTCATAAACATTTTGCCTGTGTGGGTGTCTCTATGTCCATTTTTCCTCTTTTCATAAGAACAGTAGTTATACTGGATTATGGCCCGCCCTAATGATTTCATCTTAACCAATATCTGTAATGACCCTATTTCCAAGTTAGGTCCCATTCTGAGATACTAGGGTTAGAGATTTAACATATGAATCAGGGGGACACGATTCAACCCATAACACACACACTAAGTGTTCCACATATATTTGAAAACCCTGAATGGAAAGGTAATATCCTTGTGAAGAGCTAGAAAGGCATGCACTTCTTGGGGAGACACATGGGCAAAGCTCTAATGACAGTGTAACCATGTCTGTAACTCAGCAGCTAAATTAATACAGACCTGTATCCATCCTTAAAGTAACTTCGGGCAGCAGTTTTTAATTTTTATTCTGAAGTCTCTCTCACCCCAAGTGTCCTGGGGTTTTATCTAAAAAACAAGCTTTACATGACTTACCCTGGGCTAAACTTGACTCTCTACTGTAAAGATGGGTCATGCTTATACTATAGTATCTCATTCCCTCTGGAACAAGTTGGTTTTGTTTATTACACAGTTTGAGAAGGACGTCCCTACTGCCCAAGGACTTAATGTTTCTGAGAGTATGTCCAAAGCAGGGAGATAGACATTGGGACCAGCCTTTAACTGAAATGAATGGAGGGAATATGTTTAAACCCAGACTGAGGTTTAACTTAAGAAACTTAAGAAAGAACTTTCCCTTTACTAACTTATTTTCCTGAGATCGAGACCTGAGCTGAGATCAAGAGTCAGGTGCCTAACTGACTGAGCCACCCAGGTTCCCCCTCTTCCACGTTTTATTGAAGATACCAATATACAGAGTTTAAAATGTCACAGTTCCATAAGACTCATAACTAAAACCAATGATTTCCATCCCCCTTCTACCCATCTCCAATTGTGACTACCTAAATAACTTTATTTATTTATTTATTTTTAAAAAGATTTTATTTATTTATTTGACAGACAGAGATCACAAGTAGGCAGAGAGGCAGGCAGAGAGAGAGAGAGAGAGAGAGAGAGAGAGAGGAGGAAGCAGGTTCCCTGCTGAGCAGAGAGCCTGATGTGGGGCTCGATCCCAGGACCCTGGGATCATGACCCCAGCCGAAGGCAGAGGCTTTAACCCACTGAGCCACCCAGGCGCCCCTCTAAATAACATTTTTTAATGTTCTTTCCTTCTATTTCTCATTTTAGTAATATCTATTCTTGACTTCCTACCATGTGAGATGAGGCTTTGGTTCTCTCACAGCTCTCCTTATTCTTCCCTCTTCTCACCTGATCTTCTTAATATACCATGATTTTTGGCTAGTTGAATATTCATTCAGATTCATAAGTACGTAAGTACTTTCCACAACTTGCAATGTAGTAAACTATAATTGCATTTCCTTTTTTTGTAAAGCTTTTTTTCTTTTCCCCATCTTGGGTTAATAATTGCCTGTTATTTTTTCTTCTTACTTTTCTATGTATCTATCATTAATGCACTTGCAAACTCACTGCCTGAGTACAAATCTCTTTTCAATATTTCTTCCTTCTCTCCCTACCCCTCCCACCCCCATCTCCCACCTAAGCTCTCTCACACACTTTCTTTCTCCAGGCATCCTTCCTGGAGCCCTCCATTTTTTCTGACCCATTCAGAGACCCTGGTTCCTCCCTAGGTCTGCTGCCTCCAGCTTTCATTCTGGGTCTCCCATTACCATCATCTTGGGGTTCTCTTTGCCTCATCCCTGAGATCAATCCCCTATCTCTTGTTTCTTAGATCCCATATATTCTACTTTCAAACTTCCTTCCTTTTGGTGGATTATAGTTTTAGGTAGCTTCTCAAGAAAAGGCACATAGGAGGGACATTTTCTGAGACATTGTGTGCCAGTTATCAGTTATGGCCTGTCAGCTCAATTGTCCCTCCTTGAGGGTACTGGAGATGGACGCTAAACACTTCTTTGTCAGCTGGAGCTGGGTTAGTTTTTGTCAATAGAGGGCTCTGGAAAGACATTGCAAGGCATGACAGAGAAAAGGGCTTCTCTTCCCAGCCCCCATGGGTAGCTGCCAACAAGTGTGCAAGGAATTCAGGGGCCCTTGCCCTGCAGCAAGTTTCTCCTCTCACCTGCAGCACATTCCTCTAGGTCTGCCGCCCTTGACTTCTAATAAGCCAGCTCCAGCTCGCTCCTGTGGGTGGCTTCCTACACACTGGCTTCAGAGTGCTGCTCTCCAGCGGGCAATTTCCCAGGGACCAGCTTTGGCCCACAGTACCCCAGTGAACTTCTCTACCATCCCATGGGCTGTGGGATGTCCTCTGTCAGGTGCCGTCTATGAGGAGGTCTGGAAGCATCTTTCAGGCGAGGAAGCTCTTCCAAGGTGATTCCTTCCTTGTTTCGGGGTACTCTGGCTTAGAAGCAAATGCTCACTACACTTAGTATTCCTGTGTGCTTTAGGGTTCTCGTTTACCACATTAATCATTTTCCACTAATTAATAATTCATCATATTAAATTTTCCCTGCATCTGACTGATACACTCTACACATCTGAAAATGCGCTTAACCTCTTATTTGTTTTTTTTTTAAAGATTTTATTTATTTATTTGACAGAGAGAGAGAGATCCCAAGTAGGCAGAGAAGCATGCAGAGAGCGGGGGAGGGGGGGGTGGAAGCAGGCTCCCTGCTGAGCTAGATCCCAGGACTCTGAGATCATGACCTGAGCCGAAGGCAGAGGCTTAACCCACTGAGCCACCCAGGTGCCCCTAACCTCTTATTTGATTGAACTTGGTTAGGCAGAGAATTCTGGGTTGAAAATAATTTCTTTCAGAATTTTTGATACTCTTGCTTCTATTTCTAGTTTCCATTGTTATTACTGAGAAGTTTGATGCCGTGCTGTTTCCTGTTCTGTTGTATGTGACATTTTAAAAAATTCTGGAAGCTTTCAGGATCTTTTCTTTATTGCTAGGGTTCTGAAATTTCATGATGTGTCTCAGAATGGGTAAGGTATTGGGAATACTCTGGAAACTCATGTCACTGAGTTCTAGGATATTCTTGGATTTATTTCTATAGGCATCTGCCTCTTCATTTTCTCTACTTATTCTTTTTTTTTTTTCTTTTTTTTTTTTTAAGATTTTTTTTTTTTTTTTGTCAGAGATAGAGGGAGAGAGAGCGAGCACAGGTGGACAGAATGGCAGGCAGAGGCAGAGGGAGAAGCAGGCTCCCTGCCAAGCAAGGAGCCCGATGTGGGACTCGATCCCAGGACGCTGGGATCATGACCTGAGCCGAAGGCAGCTGCTTAACCAACTGAGCCACCCAGGCGTCCCTTCTCTACTTATTCTTTCTGGAATTCCTATTGCATGGATATTGGACATTCTACACTGGTCTTCTAGTGTTCTAAAATTTTCTCTCTGATTTTTCCATCTCTCCCTTTTTTTTTTTTTCCTGGAAGATTAAGTCAACTCTATCTCACAGTATTTCTCTGTATTGTGTATTTAAGAGCAGGGCACTAACAAACTATATGGAAGCCTTGGTGGAGTGGTGGGGTGCGGATGGTGCCTCTGGAATGGTGGCCTTTATTACAGGGTGGCAGAACTGCACAGTTGTCATAAGTGCCCCCAGCAGTATCTGCAAGGCCCTTGGGATGGTCAGTTTTCCAAGAGAAGAATCTTTCAGTCTTCTGTTCAGGGGTATCAGCCCAGATGCCAGGATTCTAGGGAGCCAAATTAAAGAAGAGCAATGAAATTCTCACTTTGATCATCAGGCCATATCCCTGCCCTAGGCTCTCAGCCATTTGATGGAGCTCTTCCAAGAGCAAACCGTCTTCCACTGCGATGGGAAAAGGTAGTTACTAGGTGGGGTGGAGGAGGGGATCTGGAATTTAAATAAAATCTTGAAAAAGGGGGAAAAAAGGTTATAATAACTGAGATAGTGTGTTATTTGATGAAGGAAAGGACATATAGATCAATGGAACCAGAGTCCAAAAATACACCTGCTCTTACACAGCCAGTTGATATTTGATGAAGGTGGAAAGGCAACTCAGTGGAGAAAAGGCAGTCTTTTCAAGAAATGGTGCTAGAACTGTTGGACACCCAGATGCAAGAAACCCACAAAAACCAAAACAAATAAAAACTGAATACATCTGGCCTTCAAAAAGAGTTAAGAGAATGGAAAGAAAGCAAGGGACTAAGAGAAAAGATTTACAAAACACATTTCACCTAAAGGACTGGTGACCACATGATGTATATAAAGAACTAAAAAAAACCCAAAAAACAAAAACAAAAAAACCCAACCCTCAGTAATAGAGAAATAAATAACCTAAAAAGAAAATGGGCAAAAAATTTGAATAGACATTAAAATATTACACCAAAGAAGATATGCAGATGGCAGATAAACATATTAAATATGCTTAACATTATTAGTCCCTAGGGAAATGCAAATTAGAATCACAATGCATTACCACTATGTACCTATTAGAATGACTAGCATTAACAAAAAAACCCCAAAACACCTTTTTCTTTTTTTTGGGGGGGTGGGCAGAGGGAGAGGGAGAGAGAGAATTTTAAGCAGCCTCCACACCCAGCATGGAGCCCAAAGTGGGACCCAATTTCAGGACCCTGCGATCATGACCTGAGCCAAAATCAAGAGTCAGTCACTTTACTGACTGAGCCATCAAGGTGTCCCCCAAACACCTTTTGATATCACGTGTTGGCAAGAACACAAAGCAACTTGACCACACTGGTGGGAGTACAAAATATGATAGACCCTTTGAAAAACATTTGGTAGTTTCTAATAAACATATACTTATGGTAAATGATCTAGAAATCCCACTCTGAGTTATTTACCCAAAAGAAGGATAAACCAATGTTCACATGCAAAAAATTATAAATGTTTATAGTTATTTATAATTAATCAAAACTGGGAGCAGGGGGCGCCTGGGTGGCTCAGTGGGTTAAGCCGCTGCCTTCGGCTCAGGTCATGATCTCAGGGTACTGGGATCGAGTCCCGCATCGGGCTCTCTGCTCAGCGGGGAGCCTGCTTCCCTCTCTCTCTGTCTGCCTCTCCGTCTACTTGTGATCTCTCTCTGTCAAATAAATAAATAAAATCTTAAAAAAAAAAAAAACTGGGGGCAGGGAATTTCCATCAACTGGTAAGTGGGTACAAAACCTGGTACACGCACACGATGGAATGTTACCCAGCAATAAAAAGGAACAGACTACTGGTAGACACAACAGCATGGGTGAATCTCAAATGTGTTACACTAAACCAAAGAAACCAGACTCAGAAGGTTAAGTGTCATACAGATCCATTTATATGACATTTTGGAAAAGGCAAAATCACAGAAAACAGATTGGTGGCACATGGGGTTTGAAAGTGGGGGAGAGATTGAGTATGAAGAAACATGAGGGCACTTTTGGGGAGAAGGAGATGCTCTGTATCTTGAGTGTAGTGGTGCTTATGTGACTGTGTGTCATAACTCATAGGGCTATTCACTGTACATTAAAAATGACAAATTCCATTGTATATATTCTTAAATTATTCTTTAATGAACCTAAAAGAAAAGCCCCTGGGACTACTTTCAATTCTAGCATTTTTAAGATAGTAACCTACCAGCTCTAGGTAACTTTGCAATATGGAGACGGTATCTCTTTTTTTCACTTTTATTAAGTATTCAACATGAGAAAAGGAAGGTTGCCAAGCTGAGCTTGTATAGAAGACATTTGCAATTGCTGAGTATTTCCTTAGCATAAATCCCAATAAAGCTTTTTTGGTCATATTTATAGGCATGCTCACATTTTTACCTCCCTAATATAGCTGTTAAGAATGTGAAATCTTCCCAGTTTCCACTTCAATTATGAGTATTTTTTATTTAAGTTTTCTGGTGTGCATGCAGCATAAAGTCTGTTGTATCACTTTACATCTTTTGCAAATCATGTTTAATTTTGTTTACCTAGAATATAACAATGAAATACTAATACACACACATATGTATATATATAAATATATAGACATATATTCTATTCACACTTTACTCTCTTATAGTAAAAGAAGAGACTTAATGCACTTCTGTCCTCTGAGGAAGCTTGTGGTAAAACAGGAGAAACAAAATGAATAATTAAAAATATGATATTTACTCCAGGAGAAAGATAAATCTTTGAGAAATCTCTGCCAGCAGAAAGCTTCACAATCAGGTTATATATCCTTATAAATAAATTGCTAGTCTTTCCAGGTGTCAAGGGAATTTACAGTCAGATATTAACGAGATAAAGATGCTCAGCTTGGTGATTAAGGGGGAGGAGAATGAGGATTGAGTTACTTCTTGTTAATTCTTACCATGCTTCAGTGTCAGCTAACAAGTAAGTTCCAGATGTTTGGTGTTGGGCCCAAGCTAGAGTCACAAAAAGGTGAGGAGGACCTTGGACTGAAGAATTAATTCTGAGAGATTCCATTTCAAAATATTCAGACCTTAGGAAATTAGTTTTTCTTCATCATAGAGATCTGATGTATTTTATGTGTTTGGCCATTTGGCCTATCATTCTTTTACATATTATTATAGAAAAGTCTCTCTCCTCTCCAGCTAAGGAATTATGGTCAATTGAAGAAATAAGTAGAGAATCTGGCCATTCAGTGGATACAGTAATGACTTGGCATCCAGCTCCACTGTGGCATTAACTAGCTGTGCAGCCTTGGACAAGTGACTTCACCTACATGGGCTCTCAGCTTTCTCACGTGTATTATAATGTGGTTGAATTTGGAAATCTCTAAAATTAACTGTAGTTCTAAAATCATTGCTCATTCTATATGCAACATCAATTTTCAAATTATTTGAACATGATATATAAACCTATATGAAATATAATTATGTCCCTGATAATTCAGAATGCATTTCAAAACCGAGCATACCTCAGAGTCATTGCCATTAATGCCTAGCAAAGTTCTGGTTAAACAGAAGTTTCAGACTAATGGAATCTTCATTAGACTAGCTTTCACAAGTGTTTTACACAAATGTACAATTTTGAATGTAATAAAAAATTTACCCTCATTTTTATAAGATAAACTCTAATTCTGTAATTAACCATGAGAGAAGGGGATGTAATGAGGAAGTTCACATATAACATTCTGACAATTGTCAACAAGTTCAGACCCTTTTACTAGTGTGAAATGCAGATTATCAGCTAGTGTATATAAAAAATTTAGATAAGAGAGAATTTTCTGATGGGCTCTAGGTACACTCTAGAAGGCAATACATTCTATATACATTTTCAATAGCCAACTAATTAATAATAAAAAAAGAATACAGTTTCTTTTAATGGGGTTAAGCTAATTGAAATTTGTGCTACTTGGATAAGGACCAAGTTGAAATTTACATGTCCTCCCATCATTTTTTGCTTCATTTTAGTCTTCTTTCACCAAACATTTATTGAGTGGTTACTATCTCAAACTTGAATTTCAAGATAACTCAAAAACACACAAAAAACAAAATCCTTGACCTTAGGGAGAGTCTCACTCTCTCAGGGAAAGCAGATAATTTGATAATTATAAAATGATGCGACAATTTATACATAAGCTATGAGGGGAGAATTTACTTATCTTGGCACTGTCTCTCTCCTTCTCTCTCTCTCTCTCTCACACACACACACACACATACACACAGACGTACATTTATCTGAAGTGACCACTTCATACCACACTTGATTTTAGTCAAAAGGTTGAGAAGTGATGACCATTTCGTATCAAATTTTAAAGAATAATTCTGAGCTGCTGGAGCATTTTTGAAGCACTAGGTTCATACACAAATAATATTATTTTCTTTGTTGTTGTTTAAAGATTTTATTTATTTATTTGTCAGCGAGAGAGAGAGTACAAGCAGAGGGAACAACAGGAAGAGGGAGAGGCAGGCTCTCCCCTGAGCAAGGAGCCCGATGTGGGACTCAGATCCCAGGACCTTGGGATCATGACCTGAGCCAAACGCAGATGCCTAACCAACTGAGCCACCCAGGCATCCCTATTCTCATTGTTCTTGGAAGCAAATAGAAGAACCTATAGTTTTTTGAAAATCCATATGCTTTTGTAGTTGGTATTAATAGGAGAAATTGAAAGTAATACAAACATATTTAAAACCTATTTTAGATGCAATGGTCATTTGTTTTTGGTAAAAATAGAGAGGCGCAGGAATTTTTCATATATTCCTGGTTAGGAGTAAAAATTGGTACAATCTTTCTGGAGAGCGATATAACATGATTTATCAGAAGGTTTAAAAATGTACATACTGGGATCCAGCAATTTTATCCTAATAACTGAGGATGAATGGAAAGATTCAGCTATTAGTGTGTATACATTTAGGATTGTTATACCTTTTTGTTGAATTGACCCTTTTATCAGTAGATAATTGTCCTGCTTTATTCCTAAACATTGAGGGGGTGTGTGTGGTAAGATTCTATCGGTCAATGGAAGGATATAAATAAATTCCTGTTTTAAAAAGTGGAAATTGGGAAAAATATATTCTTTAACTTACTATTGGAAACAGTGACTCAGATTCTGCTTGAGCCACATTAGCAATAACATATATTTGTAGAAATAGCTTTCTATTATTAATAGTCGGAGATGCATGACTTCTCATTAGTCGCAAAACAAACAACAGTAAACTTTGCACATTGTTTATAATCATATTAGGGATTTACAACCATATAAATTCTTTCTGTAAAATATATATGATTTTGCTATCCCATTGGATAAATTTTATTGCTTTCCTATGGTTCTGTGCTTTATCTTAATATTATTTTTGAGCACCCCTTTGAGTTTATATTACAGCATTTAAAAATCACTGGTACTAAATAAACTAAGCAGAATGCCTAACAGAAAATAAAGAAACTAAGCTACGTTGCTGTCATTAGGCCAAATTTTCCCTCCCCAATTATCTGAATATTTTGATGAGAATTAATTGAGCTCAGGGCTGTGCTGACACCTTGTGTCTAAATATATTTGAGAGGAGTTTTGCAGAGTTAAAGAGATCCAGATACAAAATAGCCACATCTGCTTCACCAAGCTGATGGTTTGAGTTTCTTCTTAATTATACTCAATCACCTACTTCACTTTCCATTTGCTCCCACACTATGTCCTATTATTTGGTGTTGCAAGATGGAAACATGTTCATGCTCCAAGTAACAAAACCATAGTCTGACAGCAGATCTCTTTAAAATAAAGGTGACTGCAAAATCTCTGCTGTGCCTCTTGTTAAGAGGTGGGAGTCGAATTCCACTCCCCCTGAATCTGGGCTGGCCATGGTCACTTACCAGGTAACGGTTTTTTTTTTGGCCTCCAAAGACCACACATTGATTCAAAGTGTGAAGATGCTTGAGAGTAGGTTCTACACCTGAAGTTTTTATGGGTTAGGTCAGGATTTAGCCCCAGGCACTGGCTACTTCAAAAGAAACTTCTAAAGTGTTTTCAGAGGAGAACCAGGAAGGGTGATTTTACCAAGTTGAGAGGGATCCCGTCTAGAGTTACTCAGTTGTCCCTAGAGATAAATCTAATCCAGCTTTGGGGTCCTCAGAATGCATTCATGTGGATGAAGTCTGAAAATCTGTATTTTTTAAAAAAGATTTTATTTATTTATTTGACAGAGAGAAATCACAATTAGGCAGAGAGGCAGGCAGGGGTTGGTGGCGGCCGGGAGCAGGCTCCCTGCTGAGCAGAGAGCCCAGTGTGGGGCTCAATCCCAGGACCCTGAGATCATGACCTGAGCCGAAGGCAGAGACTTAACCCACTAAGCCACCCAGGCGCCCCTGAAAATCCATATTTTTAACACTCTTCCCTCCCTAGGTGATTCTTCAGCAAGTGAACATTTGAGAGCTACTGATATCAGAATTGAAAAGCCCGGTCTTTTTCCTGTCCCTCCCTCTTCTACTTAACTTCCCAAACTCCCATCAAGACATATCACTCTGTTGCTGTCAAAGAGAGACCCATTTAGAACAGAATCAAAATCAAGGAGAGAACTGGAAATAATGTTAGTGGGAGCAAAGTGATTGTTGTTTCTGTAGTGACCATGAGAAGGCAACGACAACCATCCGCTAATGATTTTCAAGAAATTAAGACTAAAAAATCTTGAATAATATGAATAACTAAATTCATTTTTGCTTTTTAAGATTTCCTATCACCAACTGATCATCTGTACAGTGTTAAAGAAGGTTTATTATTTAGAAAATGTTCTCAATAACAAAGTAGGGTGAAATGAAGAATCAATAAAAAGAGAAGACCAGGGGCACCTGGGTGGCTCAGATGGTTAAGTGTCTGCCTTCGGCTCAGGTCACGATCTCCAGTTCTGGGATTGAAACCCAAGTTGGGCTCCTAGCTCAGCAGGGAGTCTGCTTCTCCTTTTCCATCTGCTTATCCCCCTGCTTGTGCTTTCTCTGGCTCTGTCTCTGTATCTCTCTCAGATGGATTAAAAAAAAAAAATCTTAAAAAAAAGAGAGAGAGAGAGAGAGAGAGAAGACCCTATGATTTTGGAAAAATAGGTTTAGTGTGCCTGGGTCTAGTTAAGTGTCTGCCTTCTGCTTCAGTCATGATCCCAGGATTCTGGGATCAAGACCCATGTCGGCTCCCTGCTCGGCAGGAAGCTTGTTTCTCCCTCTCCCACTCCCCCTGCTTGTGTTCCCTCTCTCGCTGTGTCTCTCTCTGTCAAATAAATAAATAAAATCTTAAAAAAAAAAAAAGAAAAAATATGTTAATGGTTAAAGCTGGGAAAGAAAGCTGTTGAGCCAATCTTCCTAAAGATGGTGCACACGATGTAAATGGGAGCAGAATCTGCTGTCAGTTTTTCTCTAAAATCATACTTAAACTCTTTTCTGAAACAATAAACCCATGAAACTTTCTGTGATTATTTTGCAAGTCTGATTCTCCAAAGGTCATGTGTTTCCTTCCTTCTGCAGTTAAGGGAGAGCAACAGTAAGTTTCTTAGGAATAGTTGCATGGTGCCAGCTGAATGGACACAGTTCCACTCTAGGCATGCTCATCATGTAAATATGAAACTTTCTTTTAAAATATGCCTTAAAATTGAACTTGTAACTATTACCAATGTGATTTAAAATCCCTATATAGCAAGTACATGCAGAAAAACACTTCGGTAGAACCTAACTTGTATGCAACTTATCTTTTTTTTTTTTTTAAGATTTTATTTATTTATTTGACAGACGGAGATCACAAGTAGGCAGAGAAGCAGGCAGAGAGGGAGGAGGAAGCAGGCTTCCCTGCTGAAGCAGAGCCCGATGCAGGGTTGATCCCAGGACCCTGGGATCATGACCTGAGCCAAAGGCAGAGGCTTTAACCCACTGAGCCACCCAGGGATCCCCAACTTCTCTTTTATTAATCAGCTTTGAGCTGTCACTCTCTTAGTAAGTGATATTCGTCTTCTTCAACTTCCAAGACTAAACAATAACAACTGATATTTCCATGTTCACTTTTTTCTTGACTTTCTCCCATATATAAATGGCAGAGGGGTGACAAGAATATATATACTCAGAATTGACCGGTTATTTATAGTTAGAAGTTTCCAAGAGAGAAGGCATCTGCCCTAGACCTAGAGACTATTCTCCATGCAGATCTCATGCAGCTCGGTGTCTCAAATGTAGCAGAAAGTTTTATATGTTAAATACTTCCTGGGGATTTCCCTAAAAGTCTGTGTCCATATAACCTCCTTTGGATACAGAGTTTAACAAAAGAGGTCTTACAACCAGCTTTTAAAAGGCTACCTCTTAAATAGCATGGGGGACAAGGGGAGATGGAGAGGAGAAGGGAGTTGAGGGAAATTGGAAGGGGAGGTGAACCATGAGAGACTATGGACTCTGAAAAACGATCTGAGAATTTTGAAGGGGTGGGGGGTGGGAGGTTGGGGGCACCAGGTGGTGGGTATTGTAGAGGGCACAGATTGCATGGAGCACTGGGTGTGGTGCAAAAATAATGAATACTGTTATGCTGAAAAAAAAAAAAAGGCTACCTCTTAGAAGAATTAAGCATATAATGGGATTGTTATATACTCTTGGGTTATATTCACAGAAAGTATACAGTAGTTAATATTTTTCATAGAAATGTGCTAGTGGGAAAGAAAGGTCAAGCATGCTAATAATTAAGAATATTGAAGCTCTCATCAAGTATTGGCAGATGCTCGGGCATTCGTCTGAAATTAGCAGAGATCTGTCTGCCCTTGCTACCAAAATTTAATTGTCTCCTTGATAGTGACTATCTAAACTTTGTGACGGATAGTCAACATAGACAATGCATTCAATTACACATATAAACCATGTATTTTAAAAGGTTGTGTGAGAATTACATAGAGGTCCAAACAGTCTTTCCCATATGATGCTTTTGTTCAAAATATTTTAGAAACTTTTGTAGTTTGAAAACCTCCACTGCATTCTTCAAAATATGCCAACTATAGTTCGTTGAAAATGGGCTTGCTCTTAGGGAAATCCCTAACGGTATCATTTGATACCTAGAATTGTGAAGCTCAAACTGTAGGTTAAAGCTAAGTCCTATCTCTCAACAGTAGGGAGATTTTATTTCCCAGAGATGGCTGCCACCTTCTATCACACCTGCCACGTTCCATTTATACCTGGATAGACCTTTATCACTGTGTCAACCAACAGAGAATGGAGGAAATGACACTCTGTGACTTCCAAGGCTAGGTTATTACAAAGGCCACACACGTCCATCTTGCTCTTTTGGGACACTTGCTCTTGGAAACCAGCCATCATGCCACTGAGAACCAACGCGGAGAGTTCGTGCGTAGCTGGCAGCCCAGGATTAACCACCAGCCGTGTGAATGAGCCTTCGATGCTTTCAGCCTCCACCCACTGACCCATTTCCAGAGGTGAGTTATCCCAGCTGATGTGTGTGGAGCGGAGATGAGGTGTATCGTCGAAGCTGTGCCCGAAGAGCAAATTCATGAACAAAATAAATGATTGTTGTTCTTTTAAGCCACTAAGGGTGGGGTGGTTTGTTACTCAGCGATAGAGATCTGGAGCAGATTTTGTCACCTGTGGGGAGAGAGCTGCTGAAACAAAACCTAAAATGTGTGGCACTGGTTTGGGGACTGGGAAGCGGGCGGAACCCGGAAAAGCCTCAAGGAGAGCATTTGCAGGGGCGCAAGGACCCCCCCCTCCCCCCGCCAGGCTATCAGCAGGAGCTGAAAAGAAACTGAGGAGCTTGGTCTTGGAAGCGGGGGTGGGGTGGGAAGAGAAAGACCTTTATTCCACGGTGGTGACGTCACCTGCCACAAGACGGAAACTGGAAAATGTACCTAATGCAGTCAATAACCCAGTTAAGGAGATTTGCAGGCTGAGTACTGGTAGTCAGATGACTTTCACTGGCTAAGCATTAGAAAAGAAATAAGAGAAAGAACAGTAAATTTGTAAGGGAGCTAGGAATTGCTGCGTACGAAAATTAAACTGTTTCTCATTTTCAGCCTCTCCAGATGGTGAATGATGCTCAAATTAAGAAATAGCTTCTGTGAAAATTAATGGTGTTGCAAAAAAGTGTGGTCTAAATATGAAGCCAAGGGCAGGACATACTGGCAGTCTTCAAGACCTCAGGCATACTGGGCGCCTGGGTAGTTGAGTCAGTTAAATGTCTGTCTCTTGATTTCAGCTCAAGTCACCATCTCCAGGGTGGTGAGATCAACCCATGTTGGGCTCTGTGCTCAGTGGGGAGTCTCTCCCTCTGCCCCTCCCCCACTCACATTTTTACTCTCTCTCTCAAATAAGTAAATAAATAAAATCTTAAAGGAAAAGACCTTAGACATACTTAAGATGGTGTTTTATAAATCTTTAAAAAAAACATTTTATTTATTTATTCGTCAGAGACAGAGAGCATAAGCAGGGGGAGCGGCAGGCAGAGGGAGAAGCAGGCCCCCTGCTGAGCAAGGACCTCCCCCCCCCCCCCCCCCCCGCAATGAGGGACTTGATCCCAGGACCCTGGGATGGTGGCCTGAGCTGAAGGCAGACATTTAGCTGACTGAGCCACACAGGTGCCTCTATAAATCTTTTCAAATAGATAAAAGCCTTCTCACGACCATTGGGTGTTGTCTCCTAGTAGCCCCAAAGATATTCTATTTATAGAAAAGGGCTTTTCTTAAAGAGATTTGTAGTGTGACTTTTCTCTAATGGAGTGGATTGGAAATGAATACATAAAGAGCCCACAAAGTTTTAAAAAAATGACACCGTCTGGACTGAAAGGAAGAAAGATGGTACAAAATCAAAAGGGGCCATTGGATCCATAAACTTGGATGGGCAGCAGGTAGTTTGGTAAGACCTCTCAGCTGCAAGCCTGGGCTACATCTAAAGGAAAAGAAGGAACCTAAATAGAACTTTATGACTGATGGCCAAGAGTAGGAAGAAAGTGATGCTCCGTGACTGCTGAGGCCAGCTCATAAAAATGCCATATACCTCTGCTTTGCTCTCTTGCAATGCTTGTTTCAAACGCAACTAGCAGGCTGACAGCACCAAGCCCCAGGCATGGGGATGAGCCTTCAGATGATTCTGGCCTCCAGCTATCGAGTGACCTCCAGCCTTTGAGTCACTCCACCTGAGGCCATGCAGAACAGGAAGCAGCTGCCCCTCCTATCCATCCAGAGAATGCAGATTCCTAAGCAAATTCATGCATTTTTTGAAACCACTTGGTTTGTTGTGCTTTGTTATGCAGCAGCAGGGAAACAGAACGAGGAGATACACAAATTATGGTATATCCATACTACGCGATATTATCCAGCCATAAAAAGGAATGAAGCCTTGAGACATGCAACAACACAGATGAATCTCAAAGATCTTATGCTGAACAAAAGGAGCTGGACATGCAGAGTATATACTGTATGATTCCATTTGTTTGAAATTCTAGAAAAGGCAAAATTAATCTAAGATGAATATATTGAGCAGTGGTTGCTTTGGAGTGCGACAAAGAAGTGATACAGAACAACATTCTTGGTGGGTGGAAATGGTCTATGTTGTGATAGAGGTGTGGGTTACAAGGGTGCCTTCGTTGGTCAAAATCATACAGCTAACATTTGTGTATTTCAGCGTGTGTAAAATTTACCTTAGAAACGAAAAGATGGGGCATCTGGGTGGCTCAGTCAGTTAAGCATCTGACTTTGGCTCAGGTCATGATCCCAGGGTCCTGGAATCGAGTTCTGCATTAGGCTCCTTGCTCAGCGGGAAGCCAGCTTCTCCATCTCCCTCCACCTGCTGCTCCCCCTGTTGTACTCTCTCTCTCTGTCAAATAAATAAATAAATAAATAAATAAATATATTTAAAAATATATTTAAAAGAAAAACGGGGCACCTGGGTGGCTCAGTGGGTTAAGTCTCTGCCTTCGGCTCAGATCATGATCTCAAGGTCCTGGGATTGAGCCCCAAAAATGGGCTCTCTGCTTAGCAGGGAGCCTGCTTCTTCCTCTCTCTCTGCTTGCCTCTCTGCCTACTTGTGATCTCCCTCTCTCTGTCAAATAAATAAATAAAATCTTAAAAAAATATATATATATATATATAAAAATTAAAAAAATAAAAATTAAGTGGGAGCAGGAAACATGTGAAGATATAGAGGATGTAAGAATGACAAAATATTGTCAACTAGCAAATCTGGGTGAGCAGTACATAGAATTTTATTTTTCTATTCTGTTTACTTTGCGTATGTCTTAAATTTGCTGTGTGTATTCAACTGGCTACTTCTACAACTAAATTTCCTAGAAAACGTGTACTTCCTTTTCTAGATTGGATTGTTGGATCCTTGTTGAGTCCTTTTTGATGTGCCCTCACCCCAAAGAAGAGCCAAACCATCACATTTGTGAGCCCTTGGCACCATTTATCAACTTCTTTCATTGCATTTTTAATAACTATTTGCCTTGTCTTGTTTTTAGGTCTGTTTCCCGCTCTCAGAATGCATGCTTCATTTGGGAAAGATCCACATATTATTTGTATGAATGTATATATATAAATAAACATATATATAATGTTTATTTATTTATCTTAAAGATTTTATTTATTCATGAGAGAGAGAGCACATGAGCAAGTGGAGGAGGGGCAGAAGGAGAAAGAGAGAATCTCAAGCAGACTGTGCTTAGCCCGGAGGCCAGCATGGGGCTAGACCCCAGGACTCTGAGATCATGACCTGAGCTGAAATCAAGAGTTGGATGCTCAACTGACTGAGCCACCTGGGTGCCCCTTTATTTATATTTATATCCCTGAAACGAATACAGTCTTAAACTCATGGTAGATGTTTAACAATTATTTGTTGGGGTTCCTGGGAGGCACAGTCAGTTAAGCCTCTGACTCTTGTTTTTGGCTCAGGTCATGAGATTTGGCTGCGTGGGGCCCTGCGTCAGGCTCCTCAGTCGGTGTGGAGACTGCTTTAGATTCTCTCTCCCTTTCCCTGCCCATCCTGCTTATATTCTTTCTCTCTCTAGAATAAACAAATAAATCTTTTAAAAAATAATTATTTGTTAAATGAATCAAAGCCCAAGTAAAAACAGTTGTGATATTTTACTTTCATCAAATAACAAGAAAAAACTGGGGGACCTGGGTGGCTCAGTGGGCTAAGCGTCTGCCTTCAGCTCAGGTTATGATCCCAGGGTTCTGGGATTGAATCCCACATCAGGCTCCCTGCTTTGCCTGCTTCTCCCTCTTCTCCCTACTTGTGGTCTCTCTCACTAGCTCTTTTGGTACCTCTCTCTCAAATACATAAATAAAATCTTTAAAAAGAAAAGGAGAATATATCACAAAATCTACAGTATAGATTCAGACTATAAAGGGTTAAAGCCCTCTGTAAAGTGTGAAGATTTCCACAAAGAAGCCTTTACACACACGTGCACACATATTCTCTCTCTCATACTCACACACCTAGTCTGAAATCCTATCATTTGTAAAGCTAGTATCCATAATTAATAAATATTCTAGGGTATGGTTTCTGACTCATTTAAAACATATCTCCACTTATGTTTAACAAATTTTTTGGTGCTTTCAAATTCTCTGGATATCTACATGCACATATGGTTCGTACTATAAGGCAACTTCCAGTTCACAAAATGTGAACATACACTGGGGTGAACATGTGTATTGCATAGTTTGAGAGCAACTATAGCAAAATACTGCCCTGTGGTTAAAAATTATTCTCAAAACGATTGTTTTCTTTAAACACAACTGTTGCTTAAAAGCCTGTAAATAATTAAAATTGAATCCACATAGTCATTTTGTGATTCAAAATAAAAATTAAGATAAGTGGTATAAAATGTAGAGTCATAAAGTAAGCCCTGATCATATTGTGACCCTCAGCAGATAACTTAGTAGAGGCTCAGATTTCACAGATTAAGAGGCTGTTAAGATAGTTCAAAAGGATCTAAATGATAGAAAAGCTGGAAAATAGGATTTGTTGAGTGTATTAGTATTATGTAGAATAAAGACTGCTGATTTAAAATGTTCCTCAAGCATATGAAGTTATGTGCTGAAGCTCACAAATTTCCTTTCATTAAGCATGAAAAGATGGATAGAGAAATAAAACAATATAAACATTCAGTAAGTGCTAGATAACCCGGGTCACATCACTTAAAACCTGTAACTGTGCTAAGTGAGTCATATCTCCAGGTGAGAAAATAAGTGCAGGTGACTAAAAATCTTTCTGAGACCTTCTGCTTCTGGCTCCATCATGTAGTGCTTGGACATTCTCCCTCATATTCTTAAAAAAAAAGATAAAGCTGAACAAACTGAAAATCAGTTACTCTTCTCGTTTGGAATTTGAACATGTCGCTGAATAACACTGGGTCAAAGAAGCATCTCAAGAGAAAAGAAATTTTTAAACTAAATGAAAATGAAAAACACAACTTATAAATTTTGTGGGATACACAAAAGCAGTGCTTAAAGGGAAACTTACATATTTAAATGCATATACTAGAAAATAAGGAAGATCTAAAACTAGGCATTTAAATGTCCACCTGAGCATTCTAGAGAAAGAAGACCAATTTAAACCTAAAGCAAGCAGAGTAAAAGAAATAATAAAAATTGAACTGAAATCAATGGAGTTGAAAAGAGGAAATGAATACAGAGAATCAAAAAGCAACAGACAGTCCCAGAAAAATCTCAGTGAAATTGACAAACCTCTAGTTAGGCTAGCATAGGAACCAAAGAGGGAGAGGAAGAGAAATAAAGAAAAGGTTAGAGGAGAGAGGAAGAGAGAGAAGGAGGGAGAGAGGGAGGAAAAGAGAGAGGTGGGGATGGGGAGATGCAAATTACTAACAACAGAAATGAAAAAAGGCATACCGCTCCAGTTCCCACACACATGAAGCAGATAATAATCGAATATTATTAACAGCTCTGTACTCACAAATTGGATAACTTAGATGAAATGGAAACATTCTTTGAGAGACACAAAGTATCAAAACTCACATATATAAAGAAATAGATAATCTAAATAGGTCTTAATCTATTAAAATATGGAATTAGTAATTAATAACCTTCAAAAAGAAAAAGTGCCAGGCCAAGATAGTTTCACAGATAAATTTTACCAAACATTTATGAGACCAGCATTACCACTATACCAAAACCTGATAAAGATATTTTAAAGAAGGAAACTACAAACAAATATTTTTCACAATAGATTAAAAATTCTCAACAAAATAATAGCAAATTGAACATAACAATATATTATAAGAATTATACACCATGACCAGTTGAGATTTGTTCCAGGTATGAAAGGCTGGATCAACATTAGAAAATCAATCAGTGTAATTTACTATTTCAATAAGCTAAAGAAAAAAAAAAACCATATAATCATTATCTATTGAAGCAGAAAAAGCATTTGACAAAATTTAACCTATTCATGATAAAGACTCTTAGCAAACTAAGAACAAAGGAAACGTTCCTCAACTTGACAAAAGATCATCAACAAAGACCTATAGCTAACAGAATGGTGAGAGACTAGATACTGGCCCTGTCCCCCTAAGATTAGGATGAGGCAGTGATGTTCTCAGTCACCATTCCTACTAAGTGTTGTGCTGGAAGTTCTACCTAGTCCAATAAGTAAAGGAAATAAAATATACACTTTGGGAAGAAAGAAATAAAACAGTCTTTCTTTGCAGATGATGTAGTTGTCTATGTAGAAAATGCCAAAGAATTAACAACTAAAGAACTCTCAAGATTAGTGAGTACAATAAGGCCATAGGACACAATATTAATATACAAGTAAATTGTTTTCTGACAAACCAGTAATGAACAACTAAAATTTGAAAATTTAAAAAAAGCACTATTATGGGACAGGGGGAGGAGCAAGATGGCAGAGGGGTTGGAAGACCTAAATATCCTTGGGTCCCAGAAGTTCAACTAGACAGTTATCAAAGCATTCTAAACACCTGTAAATAATTAAAATTGAATCCACATAGTCATTTTGTGATTCAAAATAAAAATTAAGAGGAGATAGAACTCAACAGGAGATAGAAGAGAAGAAGGGCAGCAATTCTAGGAACAGAAAAAGGACCATGTTCTGGAAGATAGGATGTGCAGAGTAGAGAATCCAAGGCGATATATGGAAAGATAGACTAGGGGAAGGGGTTGGGTCCTGACAAATGGTAGAGCAGCAGAGCACAAAATCAGAATGTTTAGAAGTCTGCTCCACTGAGGGACGTCGCTCCAGAGGCTAAGCAGGGGTGGAGCCCTCATGGGGGCAGTGTGGTCTCAGGACCCGTGGGGTCACAGAAAGACCAGGGGTGTCTGAGTGTGGCAGAGTTGCCAGGTATCAGAGCAGGGAAGCCAGCTATAGAGACGGAGCCGTGGAGGGACTCTCAGCTTAGGGTTACCTTAAACCATGATCAGAGGCACAGTTGGGGCACTGATCTTCAAGCAGGGACCCCACAGTGGCAGATCCGGGAAGACTCACCTTCCCCCCCTGGTAGGGAGCATCGTGGGAGCATGGCAGGAATCTGCTGGGTTTGGTGACTCCACATGGGGCTGTGAGCCAGTGATAGAAGCGATTGGTCACAGGCCAGGTGGGCACAGAGCGCGGATGGAGACCAGGGAGACAGGAGGGATTGACTGCTTTTCTCTGAGGGTGCACTGATGAGTGGGGCCCTGAGCTCTTGGCTCCCCCAGGCTGGAGACTGGGAGGCTGACATCTTCATTCCCATCCTCCAGAGCTCTATGGAAAACGCTCAGGGAACAAAAGCTTCTGAGAGTGAACATGAGCAGATTTACTTAGCCTGGTCCCTGTAAGGGTGGCGCAATTCCACCTCGGGCAAAGACTTTTGAGAATCACTGCAACGGGCCCCTCCTGCAGAAGATCAGCAAGAACATCCAGCCAAGACCAGGTTCACTGATCAATGAGAACTGCAAAACTTCAGAGCTAGGGAAACACAGCACGTAGAATTCATGGCTTTTCCCCCATGATTCTTTAGTTTTTCTAAGTTAAATTTTTAAAATTTTATTTTTTTCTTATTCTATTTTAAAATTTTTCCTTTTTTCTATTTTAACGGTTTTTAACAATTTTATCTTTTTTTTAAAAGATTTTATTTATTTATCTGACAGACAGAGATCACAAGCAGACAGAGAGGCAGGCAGAGAGAGAGAGGGAAGCAGGCTCCCCACTGAGCAGAGAGCCTGACGTGGGACTCGATCCCAGGACCCTGAGATCATGACCTGAGCCGAAGGCAGCGGCTTAACCCACTGAGCCACCCAGGCGCCCCTTAACTATTTTATCTTATCAATACCTTTTTAAAAATATTTTAAAATTTTCATTGTTATAGTCATATTCTATCCTTTCATTGTATTTAATCCTATTTTTTGTATAGATATAGGTTATTCTTTCTTTTAAAATTTTAAGATACACTTTCTTCTAACAGATCAAAATATACCCTAAATCTAAGACATGGCATTGTTGTAGTCTCCAGTCTGATCACATTCTTTCCTTTCTTTTTCTTTTTTCAACCAACTTCTTATCTTATCAATTCCTTTTTAAGAATCCTTTAAAATTTTCATCTTTACAGTCATATTCCATATCTTCATTGTGTTTACCCATATATATGTGTGTGTGTGTGTGTGTGTGTGTGTGAGTGTATGTATATGTGTGTGTGTGTGTGTGTGTATATATAAAATTTTGTTTTCTCTCTTTAAAATTTGGGGAGGCAGTTTCTTCTAACAGATCGAAATACACCCAAAAATCAAGTGTGTGGCCCTATTCTACTAATCACTCACCAGTCATATATGTGTATATGTGTATATATATATATATATATTTAATATATATATATATAATTTTTTTCCCTCCTTTCTTCTCCCCCTGGTTTCAGGTCTCTTCCAATTTGGTTAGTGTATATTTTTCTGGGGTCGTAGCTACCCTAATTTTAATATTTTGTTCTCTCATTCATCTATTCTTATCTGGATAAAATGACAAGGCAGAAAAACTCACCTAAAAAAGAAAGAACAAGAGGCAGTACTGATGGCTAGGGACCTAATCAATATAGACATTAGTAAGATGTCAGAACCAGAGTTCAGAATGATGATGATCAATGTGCTAGCTGGCCTCAAAAAAAAGCATGGAAGAAAGAATCTCATTCTGGAGAAATAAAATCCCTGTCTGGAGAAATAAAAGAACTAAGTTGAACTCAAACAAGCTATTAATGAGGTGCAATAAAAAATGGAGGCTCTTACTACTAGGATAAATGTGGCAGAAGAGAGAATTAGTGATATAGAAGACCAAATGATGGATAATAAAGAATAAAGAAGCAGAGAAAAGAGAGATAAACAACTATTGGACCGCGAGGGGGGAATTTGAGAGATAAGTGATACCATAAGATGAAACAATATTAGAATAATTGGGATCCCAGAAGAAGAAGAAAGAGAGAGAGGGGCAGAAGGTATATTGGAGCAAATAATAGCAGAGAAGTTCCCAAATTTGGGGAAGGGAATAAGCATCAAAATCCAGGAGGAACAGAGAATTCCCCCCTCAAATTCCATAAAAATAGGTCTATAACCCACCATCTAATAGTAAAACTTACAAGTCTCAGTGATAAAAAGAAAATCCTGAAAGCAGCTCTGCACAAGAGGTCTGTAACATACAACAATAGAAATATTAGATAGGGAGCAGACCTATCCACAGAGACCTGGCAGGCCAGAAAGGACTGACATGATATATTCAGAGCACTAAATGAGAAAAATATGCAGTCAAGAATATTATATCCGGCTACATTGTCATTGAAAATAGAAGGAGAGATAAAAAGCTTCCAGGACAAACAAAAACTGAATTTGTAAACACCAAACCAGCCCTATGGGAAATAGTGAAAGGGGTCCTCTAAGCCAAGAGAGAGCTGAAAAGTAACAGACCAGAAAGGAACAGAGACAATACACAGTAGCAGTCACCTTACAGGCAATACAATGGCAATAAATTCATATCTTTCAATAGTTACCCTGAATGCAAATGGGCTAAATGCCCCAATCAAAAGACATAGTATATCAGAATGCTTAAAAAAACAAGACCCATAGATATGCTGTCTACAAAGAAACTCGTTTTAGATCCAAAGACACCTCCAGATTTAAAGTGAGAGGGTGGAAAACAATTTACCATGCTAATAGATATCAAAAGAAAGCTGGGGTGGCAATCTTTATATCAGATAAATTTGATTTTCAGTCAATAAGAGAGGAAGGACACTATATCATACTTTTTTTAAAAGATTTTATTTATTTATTTGACAGAGAGAAATCACAAGTAGGCAGAGAGGCAGGCAGAGAGAGAGGAGGAAGCAGGCTCCCCGCTGAGCAGAAAGCCTGATGTGGGGCCTGAACCCAGGACCTGGGATCATGACCTGAGCCGAAGGCAGGGGCTTAACCCACTGAGCCACCCAGGCGCCCCAAGACTATATCATACTTAAAGGGTCTGTCCAACAAGAAGTTCTAACAATTTTAAATATCTATGCCCCTAACGTGGGATCAGCCAATTATATAAACCAGTTAATAACAAAATCAAAGAAACACATTAACAATAATACAATAATAGTAGGGGACTTTAACACCCACTTACTAAAATGGATAGATAATAAAGCAAAAGATCAACAAGGAAATAAAGGCTTTAAATGACACACTGGACCAGATAGACATCACAGATATATTCAGAACATTCTATCCCAAAGCAAGAGAATACACATTCTTCTCTAGTACACATGGAACATTCTCCAGAATAGATACTATCCTGGGTCACGAATCAGGTCTTGACTGGTCCCAAAAGATTTGGATCATTCCCTGCATATTTTCAGGCCACAGTGCCTTGAAACTAGAACTCTACCACAAGTTGGAAAGAATTCAAATACATGGAGGCTAAAGAGCATCCTACTAAAGGATGAATGGGTCAACCAGGAAATTAAAGAAGAATTTAAAAATTCATGAAAACACAACTGTTCAAAATCTTTGAAACACAGCAAAGACTTTCCTAAGAGGAAAGTATATAGCAATACAAGCCTTTCTCAAAAAACAAGAAAGCTCTCAAATACACAACCTAACCCTTTACCTAAAGGAGCTGGAGAAAGAACAGCAAAGAAAACCTAAACGCAGCAGAGAAGAGAAATTATAAAGATGAGAGCAGAAGTCAATAAAATAGAAACCAAAAGAATAGTAGAACAAATCAATGAAAGTAGGAGCTGGTTCTTTGAAAGAATTATTAAGATTGATAAATCCCTAGGCAGACTTATCAAAAAGAAAGAGAAATGACCCAAATTAATAAAATCATGAATGAAAGAGGAGAGATCACAACCAATACCAAAGAAATACAAACAATTATAAGAACATACTATGAACAACTATACACCAGCAAATTTGACAATCTGAAGGAAATGGATGCATTCCCAGAGACATATAAACTACCAAAACTGAACCAGGAAGAAATAGAAAACCTGAACAGATCCATAGCCAATAAGAGATTGAAGCAGTCATCAAAAATCTCCCAATAAACAAGAGATGAGGGCCAGACAGCATCCCAGGAGAATTCTACCAAACTTTTAAAGAAGAATTAATACCTATCATCCTGAAACTGTTCTATAAAAATAGAAATGGAAGGAAAACTTCCAAACTCATTTTATGAGGCCACTATACCTTGATCCCAAAACCAGACAAAGACCCTATCAAAAAGGAGAATCACAGACCAATATCCTTGGTGAACACAGATGCAAAAATTCTCACTAAAATACTAGCCAATAGGATCCAGTAGTGCATTAAAAGGATTATTCACCACGGCCAAGTGGGATTTATTCCTGGGCTGCAGGGTTGGTTCAACAACTGCAAATCAATCAATGTGATACAATACATTAGAAAAGAAAGAACAAGAACCATATGATACTCTCAATAGATGCTGAAAAAGCATTTGACAAAGTATCCCTTCATGATCAAAACTCTTCATAGTGTAGGGAAGAAGGGTATATACCCCAATATCATCAACGCCATCTATGAAAAACCCACAGTGACTATCATTCTCAATGGGGAAAAACTGAGGGACTTTCCCTTAAGGTCAGGAACTCAGCAGGGCTGTCCACTATAACCACTGCTTTTCACCATAGTACCAGGAATCCTAGCCTCAGCAATCAGACAACAAATAGAAATAAAAGGCATCCAAATTGGCAAAGAAGAAGTCAAACTTTGCAGATGATATGACACTTTATGTGGAAAACCCAAAAGACTGCTAGAACTCACACAGAGATTCAGTAAAGTGTCAGGATATAAAATCAATGCAAAGAAATCAGTAGCATTTCTATACACCAACGGCAAGACAGAAGAAAGAGAAATTGAGGAGTCTATTCCATTTACAATTGCACCCCAAAACCATAAGATACCTAGGAATAAACCTAACCAAAGAGGCAAAGAATCCATACTCAGAAAACTATGAAGTACTCATGAAAGAAATTGAGGAAGACACAAAAAAGTGGAAACACATCCTATACTCCTGGATTGGAAGAACAAATATTGTGAAAGTGTCTATGCTACTGAAAGCAATCTCCACATTTAATGCAATCCATATCAAAATACCATTAATTTTTTTAAAGAAATGAAACAAATAATCCTAAATTTTATATGGAACTAGAAAAGAGCCCGAGTAGCCAGAGGAATGTTGAAAAAGGAAACCAAGGTTGATGGCATCCCAATTCCAGACCTCAAGCTCTATTACAAAGCTGTACTCATCAGGACAGTATGGTACTGGCACAAAAACAGACACATAGATCAGTGGAACAGAATAGAGAGCCCAGAAATGGACCCCAACTCTATGGCCAATCTTCAACAAAGCAGGAAACAATGTCCAGTGGAAAAAAGACAGTCTCTTCAACAAATGGTGTTGGGAAAATTGGATAGCCACATGCAGAAGAATGAAGCTGGACCATTTCCTTACACCACACACAAAAATAGACTCTAAATGGATGAAAGACCTGCATTTGAGACAGGAATCCATCAAAATCCTTGAGGAGAACACAGACAGCAACTCTTCGACCTCAGCTTCAGCATCTTCTTCCTAGAAACATTGCCAAAGGCAAGGTAAGCAAGGGCAAAAATGAACTATTGGGACTTCATCAAGATCAAATGCTTTTACACGGCAAAGGAAACAGTCAACAAAACCAAAAGACAACCAACAGAATTGGAGAAGATATTTGCAAATGACGTATCAGTTAAAGGGCTAGTATTCAAAATCTATAAAGAACTTATCAAACTCAACACCCAAAAAACAAACAATCCAATCAAGGAATGGGCAGGAGACATGAACAGACATTTCTGCAAAGAGGACATCCAAATGGCCAACAGACACATGAAAAAGTGCTGCACATTCACAGCATCAGGGAAATACAAATCAAAACCACAGTGTGACACCACCTCACACCAGTCAGAATGGCTAAAATTAACAAGTCAGGAAACGACAGATGTTGGCAAGGATGCAGAGAAAGGGGAAGCCTCCTACCCTGTTGGCGGGAATGCAAGCTGAAGCAGCCACTCTGGAAAACAGTATGGATGTTCCTCAAAAAAGCTGAAAATAGGGCTACCCTATGACCTGGCAATATTTATGCTAAAGATACAAATGTAATGATCCAACGGGACACATGCACCTGAATGTATAGCGGCAATGTCCACAATAGCCAAACTATGGATAGAACCAGCACTCCATGAATAGATGATTGGATAAAGAAGATATGGTATATATATACAGTGGAATACTAGGCAGCCATCAAAAAACCAAAAATCTTCCTTTTTGCATCGATGTGGATGGAATTAGAGGGTAAAATAAGTCAATCAGAGAAGGACAATTATCACATAATCTCTCTGATATGAGGAATTTGAGAGGCAGGGCAGGGGTCGTGTAGGGTAGGGAGCTAAAAAAATGAAACAAGATGGGAGTGGGAAGGAAGACAAATCATAAGAGACTCTTTTTTTTTTTAAGATTTTATTTATTTATTTGACACAGAGAGGATGATCACAAGTAGGCAGAGAGGCAGGCAGAGAGAGAGAGGGGGAAGCAGGCTCCCTGCTGAGCAGAGAGACTGATGTGGGGCTCAATCCCAGGACCCTGAGATCATGACCTGAGCCGAAGGCAGAGGATTAACCCACTGAGCCACTGAGGCACCCAGAGACTCTTAATCTCAGGAAAAAAACTGAGGGTTGCTGGGGTTGTGGAGGAGGGATAGGGTGGACATTGGGGAGGGTATGTGCTATGGTGAGTGCTGTGAATTGTGTAAGACTGATGAATCAAAGACATGTACCTCTGGGGCAAATAATACATTATATGTTAATAAAAATATTATTATCATTTATTATAACACTAAGAGGAATGAAATATTAGGTTTAAACCTAGCAAAGTATGTCCAGGATCTACATATAGAAAGCTATAAAACTCAGATGAAGAAATCATCTAGAGGTCTAAATAAATGAAGAGATATTTTGTTTCCTGGGTTGAAGACTCGTTATTTTTAAGATGTCAATTCTTTCCCAGTTGATCCCAACCAAAATTGCAACAAAAAAGGGGCACCTGGTTATCTCAGTCAGTTAAGCACCAAGTCTTGATTTTGGCTCAAGTTGTGGTATTAGGATTGTGAGATTGAGCCCCGCATCAGGCTCCGACCAGAGAGCAGAGCCTGTGTAAGATTCTCTCTCCCTTCCTCTTCCTCTGCCCCTCACACGCTTTCTCTCTCTCTCTCTTTCAAAATAAATAAAATAAAATAAAATAAATAAAATAAAATAAAAAACAGGCACATATACTATAGTCAACTCATCTTTGTCAAAGAAGCAAAGGCAATTCAAAGGAGAAAGGATAGTCTTTTCAACAAATGGTGGTGGAATAACTGGACACCCACATGCAAAAAATAAACATTGACATAGACCTTAGCTTTCCATTTTTCCTCTCAAAATGGATTATAGGCATAAATGTAAGATGTAAAACTATAAAACTTCTAGAAGAAAGAAAAGAAAACAAATAAATCCACCCACAATGACAGAGGTATGTCCAAAGGACACAGGAGTCAAATGAAAGTGTTCCTAATTGTCAAAGCAGGAACAATTTGAACAATGAAATAAATAAAGTAGTATACACCCAAAGCATAAAATATCTGTGAAGGGCACCTGGGTGGCTCCATCAGTTAAGTGGCCAAATCTTGATTTTGGTTTAGCTCAGGATCTCAGGGTTGTGAGATCTTGCCGGGGGTTGGGCTACATGTTCAGTTGGGGTGTCTGCTTCTCCCTCTCCCTTTGCCCCTCCCCCTGTTCATGTTCTTTCTCTGAAATAAATAAATACATCTTTAAAAAAATCTGTGATAATCAGATTTTTTAAATCAATAGTCCCTATTAATATTAAATAAAGAATTAAATAAATAAATGAGAGAGAAGACAAATCTTCTGTGCTGAATTCCAAATAATATATCCAGATACTCTGCCCTGCATAAAGTAGAGCATAGGGATGCCCGGGTGGCTCTGCCAGTTGATCATCTGCCAGAGTCCTGGGATTGCATCCTGCATCAGGCTCCTTGCTCAAGGATGGAGCCTGCTTCTCCCTCTCTCTCTGCCACTCTCCCTGCTTATGCTCTCTCTCCCTCTCTCTGACAAATAAATAAAATCTTAAAAACAAAAAAAAGAAAGAGTGTAACTCTGTAAGTGTGGGCACACAGAGACTTCCTTCCAAAGGGTACAAAATACAAAAGGAAAAAGAAGAAACTTTATGGAGGAGAATTTTGACAACCACCACCTCAGCCAGATGATCAAAGATCAAGGTCAATAGTGGCGTTGGTAGCAGACCCCTGATATGACACGTTCTCTCTGTGATTTTCCACACTAAAAGCCATAACCTCAGTCCAATCAAGAGAGAAACATTGGGGGTGCCTGGATGGCTCAGTGGGTTAAGGCCTCTGCCTTTGGCTCAGGTCATGATCCCAGGGATCAAGCCCCGCATCCGGCTTTCTGCTCGGCAGGGAGCCTGCTTCCTCATCTCCCTGTGCCTGCCTCTCTGCCTATTTGTGATCTCTGTCTGTCAAATAAATATATAAAATCTTAAAAAAAAAAAAAAAAGAGAGAGAGAGAGAGAGAGAGAGAGAAACATCAGATTCCAATGGAGGGAGGATTTCTATAAAATACCTCACCAAATACCCACCAAATTCTCCACACAGCTGTCAAGGTCATCAGAAACAAGGAAGTGAGAACCTGTCAGTTAAGAGGAGACTAAGGAGACAGGCTAACTAACAGGCTAAGTGTAATGTGTTATCCTGAAACAGAAAAAAGGACATGAAGTAAAAAGTAAGGAAATCTGATTAAATGATGGATTTAGTTAATAACATATTAACATTGGTTTGTTAATTGTAACAAATGTGCCTGACTAATATAAGATGTTAGTAAAAGAGGAAACTGGATGCAGGGTGGATAGGAACTCTGGAATTATCTCATTTTTCCTATAAACCTAAACTTGTTCTAAGATAAAGTTTGTTTAAAATTAGTAAATTTAAAAATCTTTAATTAAAAAATTAAAATTAAAATTAATAAGTTTAGGGGCACCTGGCTGGCCGGCTGGCTTAGTTGGTATGGCATGCTACTCTTGACCTCAGAGTTATGAGTTCAAACCTCACATTGGGCATGGGGCCTACTTAAAAAAAAAGATATTAAAATAGAACAAATTTAGTATTAGGTTAATATTGTTTTCCTATTAAAAATTATCTCTCAGAAATAAAGTTTTTATCAATTAATGAACCAGAAGTCACAGAGGCTATAGAGTCTCATAAGTCGGATTTCATGGTTGAACAAGAACTCGTACCATGTCAGGTGCTATGAAAATATTTAAAAAATATATTTATTTTTCTTGCCTTTGTAAATAATGCACATTAAACATAACTTTTCTTGAATGACTCTATGCAATTAAAATAAATAACTACCAAAAAAGCAAAAAGCAAAACACCAAAAACACCCCCTTGCCTGAACTTCCCAAAGTCTCAGATTCAATTGGAAACAGATTCATTACTGTCTGTTATGGGCTAGATACTGTGCAAGCAGGTGGGCATGACACAGGTCAATACATTGAACTGTCTGAGAACTCACACACAGTCTAGTGAGAGGTGGTGTCAGCTCTCAGGTCCTGTGACAGTCATTCCCGTGTTTTGCATGAAGTCCCAAACCCATTCTAGTCTTTACCTCTCTCCTAAATTCCAATGTTTTGTTTCCAAATCATGGACGTTTTCTGCAAAATGTCATTTGAGTTTTGATAACAACCTAGCTTCTTCCCTGGACTCCTTTATGGTGGCCCCATGCCTCACCGACCTGCTCTTTGGAACCATTCTATTTCATTCCATCCTCTCACATGAACTATACTCCCCTCCCTCCAGCTTAATCAGTCATCACATCCCAGAAATTCTTCCTTTCTAGTGTCACAAATCTCATTTTTTTAAGATTTTATTTTTTTAAAGTAATCTACAACCCAACGTGGGGTTTGAACTCACAACCCTGAGATCAAAAGTCACAACTGAACCAGCCAGGTGCCCCTCACAAATCTCACTTGAAAAGAAAAATTACCCACCTAACATAAGGCTGCTGGTATTATACTTCATATCTAGTTATTCAACATTTTTAAAACACATGTGTTTAAAGGAAATAGCTTCCCAATTGACCCTTGGAATGTGAGTGGAAGAGATACACTTCATTTGTTGTAAGATAAGTAAACAGACCCTTCTTAAACTCACTCATTTAGGGAGTTAAGTCCAAAATCTCTGGACCGGATTCAAGGTTATTTATTTTGAAACAATCTGGCTGTCACCTTGCTTCTCACAGTGCTCCTGATGTCTTGCCTTAATTCTGCTGAGTGATTTCCTCCTCCCCTTGCTCTGGATTTTGCTAACGTTCTTACTGCTTCACTTCTATCTCTAGGTTTGATGCCTAGGTTTTAGTTGCTTCTCTGACTTTCAACCCATCACTGTATCTCTTAGCTCAGAGTTAAACTCGTTTCTGTTAGTTTGGTCAAGTTGGGGAGACAAGTATTTTGAATTACTCTAATAACCTTAGAGCTGCTCCTAAAAATAACTTCTTCGGGAAGTAGTGGCAGATCATGTTCCTGGGACCTACCTCATTCTTTGGTTTTGGTCTCCCCCAAATCAGGTGTCAGACCTTGTTCCTCCTCGAGTTATGTAGCAGTTTTGTCATTTTGGCTATAGAGCCACCATGTTTGTCTCAGATGCCAGCTTGGAACCATGAACTTACCTATTGGTGCTACGGCTGGTGCTGCAAGCACAAAATAGACCTGAAATCTGTAATAGTTCAAGTACATGGCTTGTTTCTTGCCCACGTGACACTTCTTCTGCAGAAGAAACTGTTGGCTGGTGGGAAGGTGATGTCCAAGCAGTGATTCCAGGATGTGGGTCTGTTTGTATTGTGGTTCCACCATCCCCTTGGATGCTTGTCATCATCTGTCACCAGCTAATGGGTGGGGAAAGAGACCCTGAAGGAGGCACCTGGCCTAAAGTGAAGTGTCTCTCTTCCACTCATGTTCTAGTTGGTCACATAGCTACAGATATCTGCAGGAAAGGCTGGGAAATGTGGTCTAGCATGTGTCCAGGAAGAGGAGAACAGATTTTGTTAAATAGCTTGTATTTTCCCTAAGGAAGACAACCTCAAGTCACATCTGGTCTTTGCAATGTTTTCCAAGTCCCATTTCTCTGCTGATGATCTCTCCTTTCCATCATGTTCAGTGACCTGGAACTTAAAGACAAGTTACCTACTTCCCAACCTCCACCAAATATACAATGTAGAGCAGGAAGTGGCTAACTACAATTAAAAAAGGGGAAAGCATGAGAAAAGGGGAAGAATGAAAAACATAACAGCAGTCAGGGATTCACAGTGGGGAAAACCCTTACTTCCCTCTTAACAGAAAGATGGAGAGAGGGGAGTCAGAGGGAGAGAGAGAGAATCACAAGCAGCCTCCATGCCCAGTGCAGAGCCCAACATGGGCCTTGATCTCACAACCCTGAGATCATGACCTGAGCCGAAAGGGAGAGTCAGACGCTTAACTGACTGAGCCCCCCAGGTGTCCCAGCAGAGTTTGCATTTACTCTGGATCTGTTCTTGAAGAGAAGCTCCCGTATCCATTATTCTCCGTGGCCTACTGCTCTGATCTCTGGGAAGCTTTACCTGGGACGGCTTCATCTGAAACAGGCATTGAAAACTGTTTCCTTCCTGGGGGTTATATCTTGCTTTGTGAGCATGCATGTTTCCCCGAGGTTGCTCAGAAATGAGGCAACACTTTATTTATTTTTAAAGATTTTATTTATTTTGGAGAAAGAAGGTGAGTGGGAGGGAAAGGGAGACAGAATTTAAAGCAGACTCTGTGCTGAGTGCAGAGCCTGATGCAGGGCTCGATCCCACGACCCAAGATCATGGCCTAAGCCGAAACCAAGAGTTGGCCACTTAGCCAACTGCGCCACCCAGGTATCCCAAGAGGCAACACTTTATTTATTTATTTGTTTTTAAAAGGGTTTTATTTATTTATTTGACAGAGAGATCACAAGTGGGCAGAGAGGCAGGCGGGTGGTGGGGGGGGAAGCAGGCTCTCTGCTGAACAGCGAGCACGATGTGGGGCTCGATCCCAGGACCTTGAGATCATGACCTGAGCCGAAGGCAGAGGCTTAACCCACTGAGCCATCCGTGCGCCCCACAAGAGGCAACACTTTAAATAAATTCTGATATTTGTCATATGGTGAGTCCCTTTGTTCAGCTGTGCTGTCTTGATGGGCCTTTCTTACCAAAGACCCCCATTAAGAGGGTTCATATGTGGGGTTCAGAAGCAGGAGATTTTTCAAGCCCCTCAGGCACTTAATCTCTGGGCTCTCTCCATTCCCTTCAATCTTTTCAGGAAAACCATTTATTTCCTGCCTGAGGTTACTTGTATCCTTGTAGTATTTTTCAGCAGAAAACCTCTTGCATACACCATTACTCTGCCTTTTTTATTTCTCCTGAATTATGGGTTTGCAGTCATACCGACCGCCTTTCAAGTATAACAGGCAACTGTCTTATCAAATGTTTTGCCCCTGCGTGACATGGGTTATGGTCGTCAGCCTGTTGTAGCCATTCCCTCACTGCAGGCTGCTTGGCTGCTAAAGCCAATGTCATGTACCATGAACACTCGTTCTCACAGAACCCCCTGCAAGATCCCAATATTTGTTTTGGCTTCGATTGTTTGTAGTAACAAGTGGACTCTAAAATGGGTAATGGCTCAAATACAATAGAAGTTTTTCTTCTCGTTTATGTTAAAATCGCAAGGCAAACACAGCTGGTTGTCTCTTTCCTGTGAAGTGACTCAGTGACCCAGAATCTTTGCAACCGGTGGCTCTGCCGTGTCCTTGGCTTTCGTTTTCCTCTGTATCCAGCCAGTGGGAAGTGAAAGGAGGCATGGAAAAGGCATTTATTTCTTAAAAAGCCTCTTCAAAATTGATGTGCGTCATGTCTGCTCATATTCCACTAGCTAGAACTCAGTCATATGGGCATTCCTAAGGGAGGCCAAGAAACATAGAGGATACAAGAAAGGAAAACATGGATTTTGGTAAAGAGTGGGCAGTTTCTATTACAGAGTGAAAGGATGGCTTGGAAAATTTTCCCATAGATATGTTTTCCTTATGTCAACTTAGTATATGCCTTCATTTTCCCCCTCTAATTAATATAAGTTTATGAAATTCTTACATCATTTGTCCCCATTTATTTGGCATTTAATTACATAGAAACAGTTAGTGCATTATTGTTATAATTGATTGAAAAGTACTAAACAATTTTTCATATATTTACTGAGAACTTTAATTTTTAAATCAAGAATTACTTTATTTTCAAAGGGGAAACATCATGGAATATTTTGAAAATCTACGGAAAAAAACCCTGATTTAAATATTTTGCATACTGGAGATCAAAGGTTACAATCAATTTGCAATGAAAACAATCAAGTATATATTATGTACATATATAGAATATGGTATGATGAATAACTACCTACCTAAATCCCTCCACAACAATAAAAACATAAGTTAATGATTTTCTAGTTAGAATGCAGGTGTGTGTATTTTCTGCTGGAATTTCACTTTATATCAATTGCAATTCTGTGACAGACAATCACTTTTTTTTGGAGTAAATGCATAAGCAAGTCTATTATTTTGCTTCTTTAACCTTAAATGTCTTAATAATGGAAACTTAACCTTTTTGGGGCGGTGGGGGGAGGGATGAATTCAGCAGCAAATACGAGGAAGGGATACAATTTCCTTAAATTTAGTTGGAGATTAAATTATGAACCCATTTATTTTAAGCAAAATTGTTTCACATTTTGTGTTTCAGTAGAGGTAGCCCTACTGAAATTTAATTTTAATTAAAAGAATTAAACCAGAGAAATCAAGCATTGGTGTTTTCCTCTTTAAAAAAGTTAACTAAAGAAGGCTTCTGGTTAACTTATGGAACTGAAGATTCAAAGACAATCAGAGATTAGATAGTATAGTAGCAACTTTAATTTCTGTCAATTTTAGAGCACCAAAAGTTGAAATTCTTTTCAATATGGAAAACAGTACTTGTAAAGTCTGTTTTTAAACATTTTTGTTGTTGGACATAAAGTGGACAGGGAAATAAAATATGAAAAATATATCTAAACTCAAGGTCTTTGGGAAATAATATTATAAATGCCTAATAAAGAAGGATTGGAAATCAACAAACTGCTACTGCCAAATACAGAATGATTTTGTTAAGTAGAATGACGATACCAATATGAATTAGGACTCGTTCCCAGTAAGCTAGGTAACTGGGTACACGTAGGCTTGTTCCAGCTTGAGATGCTGAAATCACTGTGAAGCTAGTTTCCTTCTTGACTTATTTGTGAACTTTAAAGGCAATGATTTTAAAATGTTTAAATTTGCTGTAGTCTGTTTTCTTTGGAGGTCACATTTGACTTAGAATTAAAGAAAATAAAATGACCCAAACATTGTGATAGCAATATTGTACAGCATGCTGAAAAGCAATCCTTTTAAACCTGACATCTTAACAACACTTACATGTCTCAATCCAATATTTGCTTTTGCAATCGACATTATTTTGGGCAATGAACATATCTACACTTGTCAAGGATAAGAATTTGGGCTGATTTTTGTGTATCCTCATCTGAGAAGATGGAGGCTTACCCATTCCAAGTGAATGCTAAAGCATGAGGAGATTTTTGACAGAAAGGTGAAGAAAAGAAAACTTTTAACTCACACAAAAATTTATTCTCTGGAAAAACAAACTGCCATTAAAATCTCCTTGGATTAATAATTTTAACAGTTCTTATATTGTTTACAGAGAGGTCAGCGATTTTTTACGTAATACAATTATACAAAAGGAAAAATGCACCGAGACAATCGGTGTATAGATAGTAGAAAAGTAGATAGGAGAATAAAATGCCACATATAGCACATTTTCAATACATGAAAATGGTTAGATATATGCTCATTCTATAAAATGGGTCATTTCACACACGCATCTGTTTATATTTTTGACCCCAAATGCAAATGAATATGTGATGATAGTACAACACTGTTGATAAACATAAAGACATTTATATATATTAATAAGATCCATTAATGGTGTAGAGTCACTAGAAAATATGTTGGAGACAATTGAAGACCAAGGGAAGTGTTAATCAGCAGTGCATTTTCTTCAGGTTGTTTAACAGAGTTTTGCTCACAGAGCATTTAAACTTCATCACACTGTTATATCCATTATTAGAAAAATAAGTAAGAAAGCTCTGTAGAAACTATACTATTAAGGAAGTCTCTTTGCCTCCAAAAAAAAAAAAAAAAAAGAAAAGAAAAGAAAGAAGAAAATAGGAAGAAAGGAAAAAAGCAAAGTAAGGGGATATTCAACATAAGATTCCACTAATTGGGTTTTCCATAAAAATTACATTATTTTGAGAAATAAAACACAATGCAAGAATATTGAGCAGTGGTGAGCATCATGAGTTTTAGAAAAAGAATAGATCTTAACATTTATCAAGAACCTTAAAGCTCATACAATAATTGGTTCTTTATCAAGACTAACTGAACTGAAAAGGAACATTGATAACACTTTCTTGTTTCAAAATTCTAATAAAAACCCAGCCAAAGTCTGGCTGTCCTCTCTACTACAGTTTTAAAGATTCCTCAAAATTGTTGCCACTATATTTTCACCACAAAAACAGAAATCATCTAATTAAAATTATGCAGAAACATTATAAATTAATTTTATAATGCAAGCTACTACTGGAAACTTTCTCAAGTAAATTTAAAGTAATATTTATAATTGCAAAATACTGTTAGAAGTGTCACCATTATATTCTAGCTGAGCTTCAAGTAATTGTTTAAATATACTTAAGTACTAAGCGAGCTGATTTATAGGCAAAAGCTACCCTGGTTTCCCCTCACAAAACAAATGTGACATAATCACAGAATGTTGTAAATGTTCTCAGTATTTGTCCAGAAGGACCGCCCCAAAAAAAAACAAACGCCATCTGCCCCCTCCTTCCCAACAAGCCTTCCTATGACTCTATGGTCTTTACTTCAGTTTCCCTTTTCTGAAATCCTGCCCAGTTAGGTCAACATCTGATATTTTAAAAACCATTGCTTTTTAAGACTTCCTCACAAAATTAAGAAAGAAAGAAAGAAAGAAAGAAAGAAAGAAAGAAAGAAAGAAAGAAAGAAAGAAAGAAAGGAAGGAAGGATGTATAAGTGAGAGGGAGAAGATACCCAAAAGGAGGGAATTTAGGATAGAACGTAACGTCCTAAAATCTCACTTCTGGGAAGTTGGTTTCTACTCCGTTATTACTAGAATCACCTGTAGGTATTTGGGTTACGGTCCCATGCCAGGGCTCTAAGATACTGTTCCGTTAGGCTTTCGGGGTTCTTTCTTCCTATTGGTGCTCATGTAAGTACTCCCATCCGCCTTAGTGAAGGTTAGGAAAAGGATCACTGCGGAGGACCTACCCCCAGGGTAGAAAAGGTTTGGTTGTTACTGGAAACATACGTGCAGAAGAGGTGAGCACACTCAGAAACTGACAGATGAAGGGCTGGTAAGAGGCTCACAACCACCCCCCTCCAGCCAGATGTGAGGCAAGACAATCAAGTCTCAGTGATGTGGGGAAATTCCTACTTTCTCATTAAGCAAAATAGTTGCATTTAATATTAACTGCACTGGATGTTAACTAGCTAGAATTTAAATAAAAATTTTAAGAAAAAAATAATATTATCTCCTTAGATTTATGGAAATAAGCATTCTAGCAATATCTGAATATAGAAACAAACTTCAGAAAATTATTTTTTCAGTGTATAATGGAGTGTTATAGTTCATCTATTGGGTATTCATTTTTAAAAACAATGTGTCAGGTGGGAGATCACATGTTAAAGGAATAAACAGAAAGGTAGTAAGGGTGTTCTTTTTAAAGCAGTCTTGAATATTTAAGAGACAAGCTCAAACATCAAATACTAATTAGAATAATAAAGAAAAAGGTGAAGAAGGAAAGTAAACTAATAGGACAATGGAAGATACAGACTGACAAACTGACATGGAAATAATATCAAATATCTTGCAAAACGACTGCCACAGTGGTGACTTTGTTTGCAGTTATTTAGGAAATTTTATGTGCTAAGGGTTGAGATTCTATAATAAAATTATGCCAAACTTTCGTTAGATTCACACTCGTTTCCTTCTCCGCTCCCAACCCACACAACATTCCCAGTAGTGGAGGGAAGCACAATGATGATCACCAGAGTGACCAAGACCTCCAGTGAGTAACGAGGACCATGCTTTGCTCCCTCTAGTGGTGGGGAAAACCCCACTGGTCCTCCCACTGGTCCATGTGATGAAGGGGGGAAAAAAAGTCGGGGTCTCACTTTTCAATAGATATCATTCGGCTTTGATGAACTCTGGTATTTGGTGTGAGTGTGCATGGATGCAAATGGGCAAAAGGGCAAGGAGGAAGAGAGAAGGAAGGATTGTAAAGAGAAACGTATCTGTCTACATAGGGACAAAAAAGAGCAAGCAAGACTCCTTTTTGATATGGGGCTCATAATCCCAGTCCATCACACACTTTCACATTAAACTTGCATCAACCAGGTCTCGGGTTATAACCAGACCAAACACAACGATATAGCAGCAGTTGTTCCAAAATAGCCAGTTCCACACCAGATCACTCCCAGTATTCAAATAACCACCTTTTTCAGTGGGTTAATCACAGATCTTTGTCGGGGGGAGAAAGATGTTTCCAAATGTAAAATCTATCAATGCGAAGTATTCCATGAGAGGACGTATGTCTACATTTTAAATGAGGGGAGACGGAAACCCCGATGAACTCCACACATTAAATAAGAATATTTATTCTTAGAGAAAGAGGAAGGCCTGAGCCTGCTGTATTAATTTGCTCTTTGAAATAAAAGATCCTTAGGGCAGAAAGAAGCAAGGAAATAGAGACCAGAGAAGAGGGGATAGGAACATGTGGCTAGTGAGGAAGCCAAGAATGAAGTTCATGTGATGAGTGTGAAGACAGAGAAGCCACAGACCACGATGCCCAAAGGCAACAAACTTACTATAACAGGAATGGAAAATGCCACCATCCGCAGCTGTCACTACAAACTTACCTACAGGGCAGCCCAACTCCACTGAGAATACAGACAGACAGACACTCAGCGAATAGCTCCTCAGACTCTCTCTCTGACTCCTATTTATCACTGTAAGGACAGCTTACAGGGGGCTATGTGAGCCATAAACCAAAGCAATTTTCAGGAATCATAAGACCAACATAACAGTATTTATTATACCAGGGAACACTGAAAATGTTATGTTGGATGAGAATATACAGGAACTCATAATTAAATATCACTTTTAATTTTTTTAACATTTTCCTTTTTAAGAAAGCACAAATAAAAGATCAATAGCACTAATGCCAGTCATAATCTCACTCTTATTTATCACTCTTATAAATTTAATCTATGGACACTGAAACAATGCTATCAGTATTGAGCTCAATATTCTATACCGGGGTATCTCACACAGAATCTCCTGGAAAGCTTAATAAAATGTAGATTTGTGGACTCCACTCCAGACCAAATGAAACAAACATCTCTGGAGGCGGGGTTTTGGAATACAAATTAAGTTCTCGAAATAATTCTTAAACACCATAGTTTGGGACATACTACCTTTGCTTCAAATTTTGAAAATATATTCCTTGTGTCTGTTCTTTAAGATCCAACTCAATAGTAACCTTCTCCAGGAAGGTTGTTCTGATCCCAAGTTGTACTCTACTAAATGCCTATCTTTCTTTGGCGTCTTCCTACCTTAGAATGCAAGCTCCATGAGAGCAGAAAGACTTTGTCTCTCTCATACACTACCTCCGCGTCTGTAGCACTTGGAACAATACATGACACATGGTAGGTACCCTTATAAATATATAAAATAAAGGAATAAATAAATCCATGCATTACATAAGAGTCATAAAATTAGGATCTATATAACAGTATTATTGACTTCTTCTATAAGAAATTTAATTTGATTCTGTACTTGTTATATGCCTACTATGAGTAAGGGTACATAAAGATAGCAAGACGAGGCATTTACTGCTATTAAGGAAAAAAGAAATACATGTAATCCAGTTAAACCTTAATAAAAGGTATGTAAGAAACATAAATTACAAGGAGAGCACAGAGGAAGACAGGGTCATTTCTCTCACCACTGAAAGGGACAAGATACCTGTTAAAGGATACAAGATATGTCCTTCATAGAAAGGTGATCAGATACAATTAAAATACCTTGGATTCCCAAAAGTTGTAGACAGGGAGCAGAATAAATTGTTTAGCATATTTTCAGAATGTAAGTATAGGCTAAATTTGTAGAGTAAATTAGTCTCCAAGTCTCTGGAAATCAAAAGTCATCTACAGAGTATTACACAGAAGTACCACTTGTATCCTGGGGCAGGGAGGAAGGGAGATCTCTGATCTTATTTTCTTCTTTGTCTTGTTTCTCTTTCCCAAGCTCTGATTTTTCTTTCTCTTTTTCTAGTTCTGCCATCCCATTAAAGTGGGTGGAATTACTGATAAATAACAATGTTGTCCTGTTTTTCTTGCAACTGCTACAGACAGGTACAATTGCAATGTGTGTAGTATAGGTGTTAGAGTAATTTATACCTAGGTTCTAATCTTAGTTCTACTATTTACTTACTGGATGACCTTAGACAAGTCTGCTTAACCCCTATGCTGTAGTTTCTTCATCCATAAAATTTGTAAAGATTATTTGCTTCATAGCGTTATTGTGAGAATCAAAATAATAAATTATTATGGTAGACCTTAATAAATTATACCATCATTACTATTATACATTTTTTGTGGGCACAGATGATGTTTTAGAAGTTAATTTAAAAACTGTTTTATTGTGTATTTAACTTTCTGCTCAATATTGAGTTTGGCTGGTGGGGATAATGATGGCTACCTCCAGTGTAGGCTGGAGTGCAGGGTGAACTGGGGGGTGGTGAATGGAGAAAAACAAGAAGTAAAAACTTCTGGATGGTAACAATCAGTGTGAAATAATGTAATGACCATCGATGAGAAAAATCTCTACGAATCAGCCATCTAGTCCATGTAGGCAAATGGCAATGTTAGACCAGTGGATTTGTGTTATTTCTTTTTATGTCAGGAAAAAAATTTGTTGGTGATTACTTTTCTTACTTCATCTGAAACTTCAAATAGCCTCTCAGTTCACTTGAAAAGCTGTGATCTCATTTGGTCTCCATATTCGTCTTAACACCCTCAATTCTATGACCTCTTATCCTTCGGATGCTGTCTTACCTTGCAATCATTGATTATGCTTCTGATTCACTTGCTAAGTAAATGAAAATAATGATGGTATATCAAGAAAATGATTTATCATGTAGCCCTGGGCATTGATTTGCATGAGGCTGGATGAAACCACCCTACCAGGCCCTACACTTAAACATGTGTGTACTAATCAAGGTAGCTTCAATATTTTCCTGGTTTTTCCTTTTTAAAATTGTAGTTTGATGGATTATTTTTGTCACTAAATACATTACAGAGAATTCACAGAATGCATAGTAAGAAGACAAATAAATGGATTTCACACGAAATGTGGACAGTACAGAAGACACGAGAGTATAGAAGAAAGCTTCTGAAAGGTAAGATGATATTTTACTAAACAAATTCTTTTCTGATTTGAAATACACGTTGTTTCCTGGGCAGTAATAAACAACTACATTTTGCGGCTCATTTGGGAGACAGATAAAGCCTGTAATTCCAGGCTCAGGAGCTCCCATGAATGCCAGTCAATCGCTATATTCGGACTATTTTATTTTATTATAAAACTTAGGGGACTTTAAGAGAAGAACAAGGAAGTGGGCTGTCTTTCTCGAGTTTCTGAGACAGCACCTGCTGCCCACCGGTGGGCCCCTATTCGCTGCAAATTGCTGAGATACAGGATTTTGCCTTTATGATTTCATGCAAATTTAAGCACACAAAAGAGCAGTAGTACTATCTTGTACATTGGATTCAGTAGAGTGAAGCGGGTCTCTCGAGACCTATTTAATCTTTTTCTAAAAGAATAGACAAATTTTGGGGAGTAATTACTCTAAGTTGTGTCAATCCACAAGATAAAAAGATACATATTTTGCTGTGTGTGGAGGAGAATGGTAGCAAATAACACCCAAAACCAAATATAAACAGGAGAAAAATAATCCATAAACTTGATAAATGGTTCTCTAGTTATCTGAAAAAGCCAGGGCACCTTCACCTTTACGTGTGTGTGCGCGCGTAGGCATGGGTGTGTATACAGATACACATACACATAAATTCATTATCATTGAGAACTTGGCAGCTGGGGTGGACCCAAGTAGGGTCCTTCTTGAAAACCTTTAAATCTGTTGATTAATTTTTAAGCCATATTGGATTTGATATCTATACCAGATAACCTCATAATGATAGACCAAAACACACACAGTTCTGGGCAGAGTCTGAAGAAAGCCAGATTTAGCACATAACAGCGAGTTAGGTCTTTTCATCACCGAAGGAGAAAGCACTACATTGGTCTCATGATGTGACTATTGATTAGGCTTTGTTACAGCTATGAATAAGACTAACTCTTTCCATTAGGAAGATCCCAGTTCTTAGCAATGCAGTCAGTTGTTTCAAAGCCAGTAAAGACCCTTGCCTCAAATGCTTAAATCCAATTTCTCACTAATGTCTACAACCCACCTTCAAATCTCTTTCCATACTGTTGCTGAAAATAATGTATATGAGATATTTCACTATTTGATGCACATTCTAGCTTTATAACTTAACTAATTTATAAAAAAACCTTGGAAAAAGCTCATTTGTGTAACAATAAAAGAATGGGTTTTTCTCTTTCATGTAACTCTGTAACATATGTTCTTAAACCTCATGTCACCCAATATAGCATCTGTAGGTTATCTTATAATTCGTGTATATGAGTGCATAGAGCTGCCATTTTTTAAACTAAAAAATATTAGTTCACGGTCTTTTTGGATTTCTTTTAAGGCCTTTCAGTAGAGCCAAGCCGAAGTAATAATGTCTATGCATGGTTTTGTTATCATGGTAATAACAAGTCCTTGCTTACAATAATATATAGTGCTTAGTTGGGACTAGGAATAATGGTATGCTGCTTTTTAGTAACTGGTAAATAGTATGTTTTTGTCTAGTTTAATTAGAAATTAGAAAGAGAAGAAAGAATTTTTCATATATATAAAACATTCTATTTAATAAAGTATATGCATAAAATTATATACTGGGTAAGAAGCAAAATTAAAAAGAAAACAGCTTATAATATTCCTGATTAATAAGAGTTCCTAAATATAAAAACAACAAATGAAAATGCCTTGCCATTTAAAAAAATTAGCACATTATACAACTTTTACATACTTCAGAGGAAATAAAGATCTTGTGACACTGTTCTGAGGAATCTTTACATTTATAAAAATCGAAGGCCTAATATTGCAAATACAACTTTCAAGCTGTATGAGCAAATGTAACTTACATGAAAGGCACAGGATGACGTCACGTTGAAGAACGGATCTGTAAGTTTCATAAAATCTAGTCACAGGTCACTAGAAATTTCATAAGGAATCTCAGAACTGTTTTTAACGTGATGTTTTGATTCAAACTGAGAACTGGAGAGTCTTTAGATCACAAGTACAAATTGAAGTAAGACTGAAGAAGATTTAGAGAGAACAGTTTCTTATCAGAACGCTACCTGCTTTATGCAGTGTTGGTCACTCCATTCTCAGAGCAGATAATTAACATTTTCTTTAACTTGAGCTGTTTTCAATTTTCAACAGCTTATCTATTATATTTTTTTAGTTGGTAAAAAATGTATCTTTACATTACTACAATTTTAAAGAGTCAATTGTTGAAATAAATTTTAAAGTAAAGTCCTGCTCTATTAGCTTCCTACATTGGAATACAAGAATACAGGAAGTGCTTTCAACAGAAAGTTACGTGGTTCTACAGTACAACCTGTCTAAAAGACTTGCAAGGGACCAGTCCAGTGACTGGGTCTCTTTGGATCAGGCGAAAGCAGAGGCAAATGAAGAAATGAGCTTTTTTTAAAAAATAAATATTAAAAAAATTCCTTTATGAAAATGAACACTTGCTTGCACTTGAGATTGAGTGCCATTGAGAAGAACTGAGGCACAATGAAACTAAGTGCACAAAGGGAAAATATCTGAAATAAAACGATTTTCTATGTAATTGAAACCCTTTACCATTAGATGTGCCTCATGATTGAGCTGGACATGTACTTTTTCAGATTAAGAAACATTTCCAACACTAGGGATGAGCCAGTCAAAATATGTGTTTCCTAGTTAACATTTAGGGTAATCCTAAAAGTGTTGCGACTAAAAATTCTGATTTAAAGAAAAAAAAAATCACAGTTGTTTTTTTTTTTTCCACGAAATTACTGACTCTTTTGCTAAAGTAAACTTAACTTCAAACCAAAAGCACATTCTTAAAGCTCTGGAGGACTGTTAACAATGATGATGCAAGTGTCTCATTTCCCCAAGAAGCTCTACCAGAGACACATCGTTTCTTCATTGATGTCAGTGTTAGATGCTCTTTCCACAGACCTTAAAGCATTCGGGTAGAATGGTGAGGATGACGCTTCAGAGAACAGCTCTTCTAATGGTGACTAGGTAAAAATAGCAATGCTGCAATCAGAGATAATGCTGCCTCGGATTGTAATTGCTCAGTTATCCTATTCATCATGACTCTAGTAACGCATGCCATCTACACACTTGCTGTCCTTTCGACTCTTTCATTTCAGTCCAGTGATTGAGCTCCTCTTCTCCAGAGCTGTTGAGACCTAAAGAAATCCAGCCTATCATCTCTTTCCTTTTCATGCTGCGTTTGTTATACACAGACAGTATGAGTGTCACATCAGAAAGTTGAAATAGGGCCACTTGAAAAACAAAAGTTTCCTTGTATACTGGATTAGGCTGCCCTCTGCGGATGGAAGTCTTGCATTTGGACATCTCTTGACCCATGGAATTCAGGAGAGTTAATTTGACATACGTATCTACAGGAAAAAAAGAACAACATACCACAGATATCATTTGAAACAAACTCAAAACACCTTTCTTGTGACATCTGCTGAGAACACTGAGTCTTTATAAGGATATGGTGTATACCACGTTTAATGGAAATTCAATGAATTCCATTTTAATGTAGATGCTTATAAAATGTGACAAGGACAGAGAATGCAAATCTTTTGTGGGTCATAACATCTCAACCTCACTATTTCTACGTCATAGTTAGAATTTAAAGGTATACCTCATAATCCTTCCTCCACACCCTCCCACCCCCAATCCTTGACCTCCCACTACCACCCCTGCCCAACCCCATCCCCAATTAGCTTCACTAAGCAGGACATCATAGCATTAATAAACACTTAGCAAGCTCAATTAGCCACAACACTGTAAAGCATTCCACTGTGTTTTCAGAGAAAAAGAATAAACAAACAAATAGAAATGAAGGCAAATGGTAAAGAGGAAAAGAAGACAAGAATGCAAAGATGACATCAAAACAGCTTAGGATGAAATGTCAAAAAAATCTCTGCATGGATGTGGTTTTTAAATATATTTTAAAAACATCTGAAAGGGCCAAAATGAAGCCAAATGCATTAAGGGCTCAAAGTTTAGCAAATCAAGTAAAACTTTCTCCTGGTTTCATGCAAGAATACATTTAATGTGCTTTTTGGATCGTTAAAATAAATACTACAGGATTCTTTTTTGGCAGAATTTAATGTGAAATTTAAAGTATGGTATTCTTAACTGTTTTCATGAATTACAAAAAAAATTGATGTGATGATTAGTGTACAAAGTGAAACATAACAGTTCATTGCCTGATTATTTTAGAGATAAACCCTCTCTTCAAACATCTGTGTTTTCAGGTTCTTTAGACTCATGCAAATGATCTTCAGCACGGTGATCCATCATGTGTACTTCATATTAAAATTTCAATTAATTTTAATGAAAAATCATAATATTTCTTATGAAATATCTATTGTATGAATCAAAATATAGTACATGAAAAATAAAACCTTTAATTTAAAAAGTTTTGCTTATTTTTACATACTCTGAATACCATCATCCATAATCAGAGATAAATTCTAAGTTAGTTTTATTTAAACTACCACAGATAATAAATGTGCATTTTTTTTGGAAACCAACATGGTGGACAGCTTCACTGCTGGCAAGTTTTAGGGTATTTTGTTTTTGCATGAAAAGACAACATCCAATTAGCCTCTACAGGAACTCACCTCGGATTATATAAACCTGTCCACCTATCAAGTGTTTTAGACAACAGAACAGTCCATCTGACAACAGGGGGTGGAAAGCAGTAAAAGAAATAATGACCAGATGTCAATTGTTGGGTGAAAGAGGGTCAAAGGTTAAAATTAAAAAGGAAACACTGTTCACTGGAGTTGGAAGAACACAAAACTTTAGCATTTTAATTCAGGTAGAGGGGTTGAACAAAAGGGTTGTTGGGTAAATTTCATGGAATGCGAATTTTTAAGGTCATTGTGTAATCTTAAACAAAAATTACACTCTTTTAAAGGGGGAACATCTTTATAATGATATCCTCTTGGTCTAAAGCACATTGAACATAGAATCATGCAAATTATTAGACTATATAAAAGACTGAATAAAAGTCATTATAGAACTACTATTATGCTAAGTTTTGAAGTCTATCCATGCAATATTAAATATTTCAAATGCTTCTATTGCTTTCAATGTAATATAAAAAATTAAGTTAAACAAAACAAAATAGGACTATCAAAATTTTTGCTCTTGAATGTTCCCATGGTTTCTTTGGATTTTTCAGTTGATAACACAGTTCAAAGCCTAGAATTAGGCATATATGAAGGGTCACAATCTTATATAACATATACAGTATAAGACAGACTGATAAAACTGTATTCTATTTTACTTTATAAATACTCCACTTCATACAATTAATTTTAATGTTAGCTTATATTTACCTATTAGCTGCCTCCCAGCGAACACCATTAGTCACCCTGATACTGAAGATCTGATTCTGAAATAATGGTAATTTCTCCAACTTGCTCTTTAACCTGAAAACACCTACTCTAAGCTGCGAATGCTAATCTCTCAACCCGTTTATTATCCACCCTGCCTCCACCCCCCTCTCTTCATTTTAGTTCCGGTTTCTCTGTTTCTGTCAGAGTGGTTACGAGCAAGGACAGAAAGGCAAGCATATCGTTCCATTCTGCTAGCTTTTAGCATCTCAAGTTAAATATTTGTTCAAAAATTAAACTGTTAGCTAAAGCAGAATGGCAAGCTGAGAGCTGCTGGCGGGATGTGACCCCACATGATATTTTGTTTATCCATTACAGTGTTCAGAAGTTTCGAATCTGAGTGTCTTGAGGCAGGGTATGCATGCCTGCATTTGTCACTGCCTCATTCTCTTTATCTTTCACCTGCCAAGTCTGTTCATTTAAGTAACTTCCCAGACCATTTGAGTTTGCATTCTAAGTATGTATCAATAAAGAGAACCAAGGTCCCACTTCCAAAGCTGTTTATTCTAGTAATTGCTTCTTTCCTCCCTCTGAATTCTTCCTTCTGAAAGGAGAAAGGGGACAATAATAATTCCATCCTTCTTTTATGCACCTTTGCCTGATTGGAGTCTCACAGTTACCCTGTGACAGACACAACCTCAACTTTACATACAAGGAAACAGACTCAGGGGAGTTAGGTTACTCATCCAAGGGTAGAAAAATACACATAATTTTGGCCTTCTGATTTTTAATTCAGGAATAGATACATTTCATAATACCTGTAAGAAGCAAGGTTTCCATTATTACTTAGGGAAAACCAAATATATTTTTGTGACTTTTCACTTGAATTAAAAAGACAATGTGGAGGACATCTGGAGATAAATGAATTAATTTAACTCAAGGGAGGAAAAAGTTTCCCCTCCAATAATTATTTGAGACTCGGAGTAAAATATTCTGTGAGAAATCTTTGAACAAACTTAAGGTGGCCATTACTATTCAAGATTTCCTTTCAAATTTTGAGCTTAGGGCATTAACAGCCTTAATTTCAGAGAAGTATAAAGAATCTATTATGTTCCCAACTTATTTCCACAGATATTGACAAACTGTTTTGGAGATCTACTGAGGGACAATCTCTGTGCACTCCCATAATTGCCTCCATCCTCAGGAGCAGGAAGAGGGATAAGGAGGGAGGAGTGACAGGGATATAGACCAGGGCACAGGTACACCATCTTGCTTTCCTCTCCTTGCACCTAGGGGAAATATCAAACTATTCCTTATTTTGTTTGTCCTGGTAAAGGCAAAGCCAAGCCATTTAAGAAAGGACTCTGTTGGCAGTACTAATTTATAATATTAAAGGAGAAAAAATGTGAAGAAACAGTTTCTTCTTAAATTCTTAACGGAGAAAAGAGAAAAACTACAGAATTACTGCATTAGTTTATAGTACTGCATGCAGACTGAAAACACCACATCATTCTTCTGTTGATACCAATAGCTCTACATATTCCTGACCATATCTGTGGAATTGGACTAACTTTAAAAAATCCTGTAACTTTTTCTACCATTGGAAGATAATGGCTATGATAGGGATAATTTATTCGGCAGATACTATGAAAAATTAAAAGTCTTGTCACCTTACAATTAATACTTTGAATTTCAAATTTTTCTACTTCCCAAATGACTGGAAATAGAAAACATGAAACAGATTAGCTGATGATTATACCATTTCATTTTGATCGGTTCAGACTAAATGATAGGATTGAGGCCCCTAACACTGAGAGTCCCATAAGTGCAGAAAACATAAGCATTAAAAAAAAATTTTTTTTTCACTCACTGGGTGGTCTGTTTGCTGCCAAATTTTTGAAGTGGCTGCCTTTTATCACTTCAGCTGATAGTCTTCCAGTGGTGGCATTATAAAGCAGGCCAATGAGAATTTCTGGAACGGAGCCATGTTCAAGAGACTGACATGAGGATGTACTTTCACTACAGGACATTTCTGACACACTCATTTGAGAATCACAGCCCTGCAATCAAGAATGAAGTCTTTATAGTATTTTGTAAAAGTGATATATTAAGAGATACATTGTTAATGCTGTGTTATTGGAATTAGGTAAATCACAATAAAGACAATAGCTGCAGGCAAAATTCCCAAAGTGCTAAATTAGATATGTTGTTCTTAGTGTATTTTAGTCCCTGGATCTCTTTTCATTATACAGCAGTCAAAGAAATAATAGGATAAGAGAAGATTTCATAAATCCCTACACACTTGTATATGAATCAGAGAGGATAAATTTCTTAAACTCATAGGTGTTAATGAGCTATTTTTGGAATGTGGAAAATTGTTGTTTAAAGACTTAATAACCTTTAAAGACTGACGTGGACTCAGACTCAATTACAATAAGTGTAAATGTCTTCACTGTGCTTTTAATGATGAAGATTGGTAAACTCTGGTTAAATAAACAAAACTCTCTGTTATTTATAAGTCAGGTGTAGAACACTGAGAAACAGAAAGTTGAAAAGGATGGGATATTATTTATCATGCAAATAATAACCAAAAGAAAATTGTAGCTACAATAATACCAGTCAAGTTTAGCTTTAAGGCAATAATCATTACTAGAGACGAAGAGGTAAACTCAGTTTGAACTTTCAATTTACCAGGAAGATAAAATACCTCCGAATTTCCATGTATTTAGTAACATGGACTCAAAATATAGAAAGTAGAAATTGCCAGAACCAGAAAGAGAAACAGGCAAATCTACAACCATTAGTTGACTAATGGGGGGATGACTTTAGCATACTTTCTTTCTGTAACAGACCAGACAAATAAATACAGTAAATATGTAGAAGATTCGAATATCACAATAAGCAAAACTGACTTAGTGGTAATATGTAGAGCACCATACCCCACAACTATGAAATACACATCTTCTAAAGCACATAGTGGTATTTCATAAAACTATTCACAAAAATAAAGCAAATAGCAAAGATTTTCAAATGGCAGAAATCATTCAGAATAGGTCTTTTAATCAGCTAGAAATAAAAACTAGCTTCTAGTAAAGAAAACAATCCCTATATATTTGGAAACTCATGGTAAGTAAATGATAATGAAAACAAACTATCTGAAAAGAGTAATAAAAATAGATAAATGTTAGAGAGTCCAATTTAAGAAGAGAAGAGAAGGCATGAGTAACAAATATCAGGAATGAAAAAGGAGACATCACTACGTATGCTATAGACCACAAAAACATAAAAGGATAGTAAAAACAACTTTCTTCCAACACATTTAATTCATAATTAAAAACCTTTCCAAAACAAACAAAATATAAAACCCAAAAACTTCAGCTAGAAGGCTTCACTGGTGAATTCTAACCCCCTGCGCCACCCAGGCACCCCTTCACTAGTGAATTCTAATGAATACTGCTAGTTTTATGAACACTCTTCCAGATAGTAGGGAAAGAGGAAACACTCTCCAGTGTACTTTAAAAAATAGCCAAAGCCTGACGACATTATAAATAAAATTACAGAATTTTCTTACTCATGAGCTTCGATTTAAAACACTAAATTAAATGACTGGCAAACCAAATCTAGCAATGTGTAACATCATACTTAAAAGAAATTTTTTTGAATGTTTCCCCTTTGAAATTGGGGATGTGACAAATGGTGCCAACCATTACTACTTCTAATCAATACTGCAGTGGCAATTCCAGCTAGTGAAAGTCCTAGCCTTACTAAATGCAATGCAATGCAATGCAATGCAATGCAATGCAATAAAATAAAATAAAATAAAATATATAATGATTTGGAAGGGAAGGGATAAAACTGTACTTATGTGTGGGTTATGTAATTAGGTACAAAAGAAATCTAAACAAGTCCTCAGATGAATTACAATTGCATACAAAGGTAAAACTTTTAAGTCCATACATTGCTATACATCAGCAATAAATCTGAAAATAAAATTTATTCAAAAACAGCATTTAGGGGTGTCTGGCTGGCTTAGTTGATAGAGTGTACGATTCCAGGTCTCAGGGTCATGAGTTCAAGCCCCGTGCTGGGTGTGGAGCCAACTTAAAATAAAAACTGAAAAAAAAAAAAAAATTAAATTAGCATTTATTAGAGCATAAGATATCAAATATCTAGGAATAAATGTACAAATGATACCTGAGGTCTCTACATAGAAAACTATGAATAGGGGTAAACTGAGAAGTGCTACACAGATATACTATGGTAAATGTATCAGAAAGCCCAATTTTGTAACATTCTCTCCAAACTGGTCCAAGGATTAAATGCAGTAACAGTCGAAATCTCAAAGGGTTTCTCTGTGGAGCCTGACAGGCTAATCCCGAAGTGCTCGTGGTCTATACATACAACGCAGTACTATTCAGCCTTAAAAAAGAAGGAAATCCTGCCATATGTGACAACATGGTTGAACCTGGAAGACGTGATGCTGAGTGAAATAAGCCAGGCACAGACAAATACTGCATGATTCCACTTATATGAGATGTCTAAAATAGCCACACTCCCAGAAGCAGAGAGAGAATGTTGGCTGCCAAAGGGTGGGGGTAGGGGAAAATGGGGAGTTGCTGTTCAAGGAGTATATGGTTACAGTTATATAAGATGAATAAGTTCTAGAGATCTGCTGTACAGTGTGTGCCTGTAATTAATAATATTGTATTTTACACTTAGACATTTGTTAAAGAATAGATATCATGTTCAATGTTACCACAATAAAATAAAATGAAATAAAAAAAAACACAATAGAATGCCCTGTTCTACTTAGTATCAAAATTTATCACAAAGTTACATTATTTAAGACAATGTGACAGAAACAACGTAAAATACACTAACAGAATAGAAAGTCCACAAATTAACCTAGGTGTAACAGACACTTAATTTACAACAAGGGTGGAACCACAAAGCAGTGGGGAAAGGATCATCTTTTTAATGAATAATGGTAAGACAATTGGTTGTCCATCCAGAAATAAATGAAAATCAACCCCTTACCTCAAAACATACCAAAAGTCAATTCTGAATTTAAATATAAAAAGCAAAATGATAAATTCATAGGTTAACACTGGGAATTATATTCATGATCTTAGGGTAGGGAAAGACTTTCTAAAAGAGACAGAAAAGTATTAATCATAAAGGAAACCTTGGTGGGGTACCTGGGTGACTCACTGGGTTAAAGCCTCTGCCTTCGGCTCAGGTCATGATCCCAGCATCCTGGGATCAAGCCCTACATCGGGCTCTCTCTTCAGTGGGGAGCCTGCTTCCCCCTTTCTCTCTGCCTGCCTCTCTGTCTACTTGTGATCTCTGTCTGTCAAATAAATAAATAAAATCTTAAAAAGAAAAGAAAAGCTTGGTGAATCTGAAAACATTAAAATTAAGAATTTCTGAGATTCAGCAGAATCTTTAGGATGGTGAAAAGGCAAACAACTGGGTGTGAGAGAGGCCTACAACACATATACTGCAATCAGCTCAAATCCAGAATATGTAAAGAACACTTAGAAATCAAATAAGAAAAAGACAACACAATATAAAAAGTGCCAGACCCTTGAACCAGCAACTTTACAGAATATCCAATAAATATATGAAATGTTGTTCAACTTTATTAGTAATGAGAGAAATGGAAATGCAGGTATGTAGGTATCCTTACACAACAGACAGGCTCAAACAATCATGTGGCTAGGACACAGAGCAATGGGAACGTGCATGGGCCCTCCAGTGCTAAAGCAATATGGTTTTCAAAAATGTTAAAAATGTAAAAAAAAATACACATACCTTATGACCAGTATATACCTATCAGAAATATGTGCAATGTTTATCAAAAGACATACAAAAGAATGTCCATAGCAGCTTTGTTCCCAAGAGCCCCAGAGAGGAGAATGGATAAATAATTTTGGGTGAGATCATATAATACAGCAGTGATACTATACACACTCCACAGCAATGAAAACTAATTAGAACTACATTTACAGACATGACTTGAGCGAAAAACGTTGAACCTAAAATGACACTCGGCTGTATTAACTCCATTTATGTCAATTTCAAAGAAAGCAACCACAGAAAAACCCCAAGCTAAAACCCAAAGACCAGAGAGAACTAAACCACAGTATTTCAAATGCATGAATAGGTGGTAAAACTGTAAATCAAGCAAGAAAGGGATCGATGTAAAAGTCAAAATTGTGGTTAACTCTAGGGGTGGGGAGAGAAGGTACAGTGATTGGGAAGGGCATGATGGGGTGTCTGGGGGTATTGGTAACATTTTATTTCTTGACCTGGATTGTGGTTACATGGGTTGTACTTTTTTTGTTTTTCATACTTTTTCTTTTTTTTTTTTTTTATATTTTATTTATTTATTTGAGAGAGAGAGCAGGCACAAGCAGGGGAAGTGACCTAGGGAGAGGGAGAAGCAGACGGCCTGTTGAGCTGGGAGCCAGATGTGAGACTTGATCCCAGGACCCCAGGATTATGATCTGAGCAGATGCTTAACAAACAGCCACCCAGGTGCCCCTGTTTTGCATACTTTTCTAATGTGTGTTGGATCTCAAAAGATAAAAGGCTTACTGAAGGGATTACCTAATACTAGGATACAATATATGCACAAATTAATGTATGGTGATAAAAAGAAATATTTAGAACTTTCTCTGGAGATTCCTAAGGGAATTATCTCCACGAGTTTAAAAAAAAGATGACACTATCTTCTATAATGCATTTTTAGATTTAAAACATTTTAGATGTAGATTTTTCAAATTTAAAAAAAGTCTAAAAATGTTTTCTACAAATCTTTGCATTTACGGTTGGCTTTGTAAGTGATTAAGGATAATTAATGTATACCTGGGAACAGAATTAATCCCCTGGACTAGTATTCAGAGAGACAAAATCTCGTATTTTCAGATCTAATTCTAAATCACAGAGGAGAAAGCCAAAAGGAATATACATCTTATATTCCTAAATCATGGGTACACAAAACACATAGTTTGGTATGTTTTCATGACAGTTGGAGGAGAAAACATAATTTTAGTAAGTTTCAATTAGGATATATCATCACTTATGAAAATAGTGTCAAAAACATGCTCAGGCACATTTGGTGCATTTGCTACATTAGGCTATTATACTAGCAGCATCTGTTAGGATATTGTGGAATACATTTTTCATAATATAGTATTTTTCACATTAACCTACTATCAGATAATAACACGGGAATCTTAATATTTTCTTATTGACACAGAGGTCATATTGCCAGTTTTGAGCCACAAAGCGATGTACCAAGAAAGTCCTGGGAAAGACCCTTCTTGCTTCTGAGGAAAACAGCCAACTTATGTCCTCACTTCACTGCTGCAAAAAATGTCCTTGTTTCTGAGCCCAACAAAAAAGCAAGAGTGATACAATCCTTCATGATCACATTCTATTTCAGGAAGCCCTGATGAAATATAGTAGTGTTTAAGAGAAAAACAAAACACAAAAAAACACGAAATACGAAACCACTATTGTCTAAAGGAATTCATTGTGAATTTCTCTGGCCCCTTAGAAAAAGTGCCCAGCTCTTGTCCTTCCCACAGCACTGGTGTAACGCCCCTCCGAGGCTGGCATGGGTGTGGCATTCCAAGGAGATAGGAGAGCACAACAGAAACAGTGTGGAATAACTATAGAAATAGATTAACGGCAGGAAAGGCAAATTAAATACAGATTCTAGATACCCCAGTGGCGTCTTTCCTCTGACTGTTCCTCAGGGCATGCTGATCCATTTGGTGTATACTTGGGAATGTCTCCTCTCTCTGCAGAACCCATCATTAATTTGTAACTGGGGCTTGCCTAGGTTGCAGTAACTGCAGGTGATTAACCCAAAGTCAAACAAATCCCAATCGTAATTAGGTCTACTTAAAGGAATAGTCCCACAGGCTTCCCAAAGTAAAAGTGTATCTTCTTTCCATCTAACATAGTCTTTTTTTTCTTTTTTCTTTTAATATTTCCTCTCCTCTCTCCTGAGTCCTCTGCCCTAGGATGGAGGATTAGAAGCAATTCCGTGAAAGTAGAAGAAGTCTATTGAATTTTTCAGAGAAATGAGTAAACTCTATATAATGTTTACCATAAGCAGACTTTGTGGTTATGACACCCACTCCATGTCCTTAATTGTACTAATAGGTTAAAATTTGGTGGTGGGAACTTGCAAATAGAGAGGAAAAAAACCTGTAAGATTAAAAATACGACATAATTCCTATTAAGGAAATGTACTGGGCTTTTTATTAATACTAAATTGATTCTACCTTACTTGTAACCACTTAGAGTCAGTATTTTTAAGGTGGAACTGCTGAGCTGTGCAATGATAATTACTATAAATTTGAATAGTTTGTTGAATTTATTTTCACCGTGGCTGGAAGATATTCTCTGGTTTTTAATGCAATTTACACATGAAATGCTTTTTACACTTTCCTGGAAAAGGACGACGAGGACACAGAGGGTGCTGCAGTGTGACAAGAGGGAGGTCACCTGCTGCGGTGTTGGAACTGCCACAATGGTGTCATCACTTCCTTTCCTCGGGGCCCCTTCCCAGCCCCAAGGTCTCAATTGCTACCAGCTAGGGAAGGAAGAGATAACCAGAGGCCATTTCAGGGAAGAGAAAGCAAGAACAGCATAACTGCTCCAAATCGTGCCCCACTCCGACCCCAGTCCAGGGTGAAGGAGAAGCAATCTGTGTCTGAGTAGGGGTAGAGCTACTGAGTGACCCCAAAGGATAACTAATAAGAGAGCTGGGGATGGGTGGAGAGCTTACATTTCAAGTAGTGTTGGAAGTGGGATCCTTTCCGTTGCCTGTGCCAGAACCTCCGGCTTTCACTAGCTTAAGCAGCTCAAGGGAGTGCACTGGCTTCTGTAACCAACAGAGAGTAAGGAGGAGCCTCAGGGACTCACCGACCCACATCTTAACCCAGGTCTCTAGAAATGAGTTTTCCTTGTCCATTTTGCAGGAGTGTTTCCCAAATTTGGCTTTATTCTCAGGTAGACTCTTCCCTCCTAGTTGCCAGATTGTTTTCAGGAGTTCTGAGTGTCGTAGGAAAGAGGGAGACAGCATGCTGACCCCTTCAAGCAAAACTCCAGAATTTATGAGTTAGGACCCATGAGATTTAATTCCGGGGCTTTGGGATAAAGTCACCTCATCAGAAGCACAGGGGCAGCTTGGTCTCCCAAGCAAAATCTGGAAACTGTGGCTACAAGGGGAAGGTATGGATGCTAGGTCGCGTGGCCCTCTGTGAGGACAACCACCCACATTACTGAGGGGCTGCTTGTGGGGCTGCTCTTGTGCTGTGACTACTTCCCTCATGGTCTTTGCCGGGTTGGCTCTGCAGCCATCAGCCTCGTAAGAGCCAGGGAGGAGGGAAAGACAGCTCAGTGGAAGGGATGGTTAGTCCGCTCCAGGAGCACAGCTCTGCCATTCACGTTGGGTAATGGAGAGTGAAAGAAAAAGTAGTAAACTCTCGCTTTCTCTTTCACAAAGTTTTTTTTTTATATTAACACTGAAAACTTACTGCACTGATAAGCTTAAGATATAAGGAAAAATTAATTGTAAAACAAATAGAAACAAAATATTTTATATTATCAATATTGCACTACAATATCATGTAGAAATGGTCACACAAAACTGTTTCGATTAAGATGTTCCTATATATAGGTATATACATGTATGCACATAAATGAATGTTATTTTTCTTGCTGTGTTCAATAAGAACATATTTAATTTGAGATTCCTGTATATACGTTTGTAAGACTGGCTTCTGAAGTTCATAGATTTTTCTCATGCTCTCTAGTAACTCCTATGCCATATACACTACTTCAAAGGGTGCAAAGGAAAAGTACTCAGCTTCTCTTTGAGACTTGTATAATTTTGACACCAACTAGACAAGAAGAACATAAAATTATAAGCCAATCTCACTTATAAACATATATGCAGAAATCTCAAATTAGACATTGTTAAGTTGAATTCAACAAAAATATATATACTTATGCACATATACATATGTAATCATATACATATATACATACACATATATGTTTTTCATCAAATAGGCATTATTCTGGGAGAGTTATTTGTGCATTGGAGTTGGGTAAAACTTGCCTCTGAAGTTCAACCATCTTTTTTTTTTTTTTTAAATGAGAATCTTTCTGACTACTGATTGAATTTCTTAATGATATTAAGTCTTTTCATGTTTTCTATGATCCCTAAATCAGTTCTTAGGAATTTGCATTTTTCAAGAAAATTGCTCATTCCAAAAAGTTTTCAAGTTTGTTTTCCTAGAGTTATTCTCCTTATGATTTTAAAATTTCCACAAGGGGCACCTGAGTGGCTCAGTCAGTTAAGTGCCTAATTCTTGATTGAGAAGGAAGGAAATAATAAAGATTAGAGCAGATATAAATGATAAAGAAACAATAGGGCTGCCTAGGGTGGCTCAGTCGGTTAAGCAGCTGCCTTCAGCTCAGGTGATGATCCCAAGGTCTTGGGATCGAGCCCCGCATTGGGCTCCCTGCTCAGTGAGGAGTCTACTTCTCCCTCTCCCTGCCACTGCTCTGCCTACTTGTGCTCTCTAAGGAAAAAAAAGAAAGAAAGAAGAAAGAAAGAAAGAAAGAAAGAAAGAAAGAAAGAAAGAAAGAAAGAAAGAAAGAAAGAAAGAAAGAAAGAAAACAAAAAAGGAACAAAAAAGAAACAAAAGAGAAAAAAAAAGAAAAAAGAAAAAAAAAAGAAACAATAGAACAGATCTTTGAAACCAGGAGCTGGTTCTTTAAAAAAAAAATGAATAAAATTGATAAACCTCTAGCCAGACTTATCAAGAAGAAAAGAAAAGGACCCAAATAAACAAAATCACAAACAACAGAGAAGAAATAACATCCAACACCACAGAAATACAATTATGAGAATATTATGGAAAACTATATGCCAACAAATTTGACAACCTAGAAGAAACAGATAAATTCCTAGAAACATATAGAAAACTTGAAGAGACTGATAACGAGCAAAGGAATGAATCAGTAATCAAAAGCTCCAATAAACAAAAATCCAGGACCAGATGGCCTCACAGGCAAATTCTACCAAACATTTAAAGAAGAGTTAATACCCATTTTTCTCAAACTATTCTAAAACAACAGAAAAGGAAGGAAAACTTCCAAATTAATTCTATAAGGACAGCATCACCCTGATACCAAAAGCAGATAAAGACACTACTAAAAAAGAGAATGACAGGCCAATATCCCTGATGAACACAGAAGCAAAAATTCTCAAGAAAGATGGGATCGGGAGGGAGACAAACCGTAAGAGACCCTTAATCTCACAAAACAAACTGAGGGTTGGTGGAGGGTAGGGGGTAGGGATAGGGTGGCTGGGTTAGGGACATCGGGGAGGCTATGTGCTGCAGTGAGTGCGTTAAATGTGTAAGCCTGCTGATTCACAGACCTGTACCTCTGGGGCAAATAATACATTATATGTTAATAAAAATAATTAAAAAAAAGAAAATATTAGCAAACTGAATCCAACAATACATTAAAAAATTTATTCACCATGATCAAGTGGGATTTATTCCTGGGTTGCAAGAGTGGTTCAATATTTGCAAATGAATGAACATGATACATCAAATAAATAAAAGAAAGGATAAGAACTATATGATCATTTCAATATACTCAGAAAAAGCACTTGACAAAATACAACATCCATTCATGATAAAAAACCCTCAGCAAAGGAGCTTTTCAGGGAGGTACCTCAATATAATAAAGGCCACCTATGAAAAACCCACAGCTTATATCACCCTCAATGGGGAAAAAGAGCTTTTCCTGTCTGGTCAGAAACAGGATAGGATGTCCATTCTCACTACTTTTATTCAACATAGTACTGGAAATCCTACCCATTGCAATCAGACAACAAAAAGAAATAAAAGGCATTTAATCAGTAAGGAAGAAATAAAACTTACTACTTGCAGATGACTTGATACCATATATTGGAAACCTGAAAGACTTCACCAAAAAACTGCTAGAACTGATAAACAAATTCAGTAAAGTTGCAGGATACAAAATCAATGTACAGAAATCTGTTACATTTCTATACACCAATAATGAAGCAGCAGAAAAAGAAATTAAGGAATCAATCCCATTTATTATTGCTCCGAAAACAGTAAGATACCTAGGAATAAACCTAACCAAAGGTGTATTCTGTACTCTGAAAAGTATAAAACACTGATGAAAGAAATTGAAGATGACACAGAGAAATGGAAAGACATGCTCATGGACTGGAGTAACAAATATTGTTAAAATGTCTACACTACCAAAAGCAATGTACATATTTAACCCAATTCTTTTTTAAATTTCTTATTTTTAAAACATTTTTATTTGTTTTTTAAATTCCTTTTCAGTGTTCCAGAATTCATTGTTTATGCATCACACCCAGTGCTCCATGCAATACGTGCCCTCCATCATACCCACCACCAGGCTCACCCAACCTCCCACCCCCGCCCCTCCAAAACCCTCAGATTGTTTTTCAGAGTCCACAGTGTCTCATGATTCGTCTCCCCCTCCAATTTCCCCCAAGTCCCTTCTCCTCTCCATCTCCCCATGTCCTCTGTGTCATTCCTTATGCTCCACAAATAAGTGAAACCATATGATAATTGACTCTCTCTATTTGACTTATTTCACTCAGCATAATCTCTTCCAGTCCCATCCATGTTGACACAAAAGTTGGATATTCATCCTTTCTGATGGAGGCATAATACTCCATAGTATATATGGACCACATCTTCCTTATCCATTCATCCGTTGAAGGGCATCTTGATTCTTTCCAGTTTGGTGACTGTGGCCATTGCTGCTATGAACATTGGGTTACAGATGGCCCTTCTTTTCACTACATCTGTATCTTTGGGGTAAATACCCAATAGCGCAATTGCAGGGTCACAGGGAAGCTCTAATTTTAATTTCTTAAGGAATCTCCACACTGTTTTCCAAAGTGGCTGCACCAACTTGCATTCCCACCAACAGTGTAAGAGGGTTCCCCTTTCTCCACATCCTCTCCAACACATGTTGTTTACTGTCTTATTTATCCCAATTCTTATCAAAATACCAAAAGCAATTTTCACAGAACAGAACCAACAATCTTAAATTTTGTATGGACCCACAAAAAACCCAGAATAGCCAAAGCAACCTTGAAGAAAAGAAAAGAAAAAGCTGGATGCATAACATTTCCAGACTTCAAGTGATATTACAAAGCTGTCGTAATCAAAATAGTATGGTACTGGCACAAAAACAGACACATAGATCAACAGAACAGAATAGAAAACCCAGAAACGAACCCACAATTATATATGGTCAATTAATCTATGATAAAACAGAAAAGAATATCCAATGGGAATGTCTCTTCAGCAAATGGTGTCAGGAAACTAGACAACAACATGCAAAAGAATGAAACCGGACTACTTTCTAACACCATACAAAAAATAAGTTCAAAATGGATGAGAAAAAAAATGGATGAAAGATCTAAATGAGAAGCCATCAAAATCCTAGAAGAGAACACAACTAGAAAGCAACTGCTTTCTAGGCAGGTCTCCTGAGACAAGGGAAACAAAATAAAAAATAAATTACTAGGACTTCATTAAAATAAAAGCTTCTGCACAGCAAAGGAAACAATCGACAAAACTAAAAAAGGCAACCTGTGGTATGGAAGAAGATATTTGTAAATGATGTATACGATAAAGGGTTAGTATCCAAAACATATTTAAAAAACTTACAAAAACCAACACCAAAAATCCCAAAGAAAAAACTTCAATTAAAAGTAGGCAGAGGACATGAACAGACATTATTCCAAAGAGGACATATAGATGGCCAACAGATACATGAAAAGATGCTCATCATCAGGGAACTGCAAATCAACACTACAATGAGATATCATCTCACTCCTGTCAGAATGGCTAAAATCAACAACACAAGAAATAACAAGTGTTGGCGATGATGTGGAGAAAGGAAAACCCTCTTGCACTGTTGGCGGGAACGCAAACAGGTGCAGCCACTTTGGAAAACAGTATGGAAGTGCCTCAAAAAGTTAAAAATAGAACTACCCTACAATCCAGCATTTGCACTACTATGTATTTAACAAACAAATACAGGAATTCTAATTCAAAAGGATATTGCATCCCTATGTTTATAACAGCATTATCTACAATAGCCAAGTTATGGAAACAGCTCAAGTGTCCATTGACTGATGAATGGATAAAGATGTCATGTATATGTACGTGTGTGTGTGCGTGTGCGTTTGTGTGTGTGTAAAATGGATTTTACTCAGCCATAAAAAAGAATGAAATGTTGCCATCTGCAATGACATGGATAGAGGTAGAGAGTATTACGCTATGTAAAATAAGTCATTCAGAGAAAGACAAATATGTGGTTTCACTCATGTGTGGAATGTTAGATACAAAACAAATGAGTAAAAGGGAAAAAGAGAGAGAGAGGCAAATAAAGAAACAGACTCTTAACTACAGAGAACAAACCGATGGTTACCAGAAGGGAGATGGGTGGGGGAATGGGCAGGTGATGGGGGTTCAGGGGGGCACTTGCTGTCATGAGCACTGGGTATTGTATGGAAGTGTTGTATCACTATACTGTACACCTGAAAGTATTATTACACTGTATGTTTCTAACTGGAATTTCAATTAAAACTTTTAAAAAAATTACACTTATCCTTTCCCACTAGCGCTCTTGATTCTGCTCATCCTGTTTCTTTTTTTTCCCCATAATACTCATAACCATCTCGTATACTGTATACTTATTATATTTATTTATTATGCTTATTGTCTCTCTCTTTCCTCCTCTCCCACAATTAATTAAGTTCCATGCAGGTCAAAATTTATTTCTGTTTTTCATTAATGTACACCAAATCACTAGAACAGTATCTGGCAAAGTACATATGTGATAGATATATGTTGAATGAATTTCTAATTTCATTGCAGTGTGGTCAAAGAAGTTTATATGATATTGATTCTTTGATATTTGTGGAGACTTCCTTTGTGGCCTGGTATATGGTTGACATTTGTAACAGTTCTACATATGCTTACATTTATTAAGTAGAGGTCTCGTATATAACTCAGACTTGATAAGTATTACTCAAATCTGCCATATCCTTACTTGTATTTTCCTGCTTATCTATCTCTGCTTATTTCAATTTTCTAAGTGTTTAACAATCTCTTGGCTCACCATCAGTTCTTCCGTCTTATTTCTTCCCTTGAATTCAACGTTCAACGTATATGCTTTAGCGATTATCCCAGCAATGATCTATGAGTGGCAAACTCTCTTGGCCTTTGCCTGAAAATATCTGGAGTTTGGCCTCTCCGCTAAGAGATAAGTTAGGTGGCAATTATATTTTAAGCTGGTAGTTCATTTACCTCGGCACCTTAAAGTTACTATACCAGGGCCTTCTGGTCTTTAGCACTGTTGAGAAGCCTTCTGTTAGCTGAACTATTGTTCCCTTTCATTTTCTCTGTGGTTACATCCATCATTTTGTCTTGGGGTTTTGTCCTCTTACTGTAAATTTTATAGGTGTGCATTCATTTTGATAACCCTGTCTAGGCCATGTGTTTTCTCAATCTGATGATCCAAGTATTTCAAACACTGCCTCTCATTTTCTGTAGTCTCTCATTCTGCAGTTCTTTTAAGAAAATATATTTCACATTTTCATCCCACCCTCCATTTTCCTTACCCTCTTATTCATATTTTTCATTGATTCTATTTTTAATGACTCTATTTTTCATTCTGGAAGTTCCATATGGTCATTATTTAAATCTGCCTCCTTTTCCCATATTGTCTTATTCTTTCCTTGTGGTTTCTATTACTTCTTTTAGCTCTTTACTCATTTAAAGTGCATGTATTTTATACTCTCTTTCACAGTGTTCTATTAGTTTATGTCCTAGAGATGCCAATATACCTACCTCTGGGGTCTACGGACTATCATTCATGGTGGATCATTTCTTTCCATTTATATTTTTTAAATGTGAGTTAATCTTCAGGGGGTATTTTTTTTTTTCTGTAGGAATTCTTTTTTTTTTTTTTTTTTGCAGGCTCCCTGCTGAGCAGAGAGCCCGATGTGGGGCTCGATCCCAGGCCCCTGGGATCATGACCTGAGCCGAAGGCAGAGGCTTTAACCCACTGAGCCACCCAGGCGCCCCGTTTTTCTGTAGGAATTCTATATGGCCTAGGTTTGGCTATCTAAACAAAACAGGACATCATTTAAGGAAAGAAGTAAAAAGTAATAGAGATAGCATATTGGCAGAAAACCAACAGTGCCCATACCACCATCAGACCTAATATTTCTATTCTCAGTTTGTTTAATGATTTTCAGAATCACTCATATTCATCTTACAATCCTGATTTATTTGTGACCGGACTTCAGGCTAGTTGCAAAAATAATTATATACAGTGTATACTGTTTTCTCCTCTTAAAGGAAACACAGTATAAATGTTTATTGACTGCTTGTTCTGTTCAAGGCACTGTACTAGGAAAGAGATTAACTGATTTCAAGGCAGACTATAAAAAAATGCCTTGAGAGGCTTTATGGGAGAATATAGGTGGATACGATTAACTCGGGGAAATCAGAAACTATATTCCTGAGAAGAGACATTTGAAGTTGGCCCTGAAGGGATTTCAACAGGCATGAGGAATGGCATGTCAGACGGAGTGTGAGCTAAGGCCGGAATGCAGAGAACAGGTTTGGTAAATGTCAGTTGATCTGGTATGGCTGGCGTATGTCGGGAAAGGAGTAAAAATGTAGCTAGAAAGGAGGGCTGAGGCCAAATTTACTCACTGAGCACCATTTCTATCAGAGACTTGTCATACTGCACTGTAACCTTTGTTTTGTCTGTCTCTCCTGCCAGACTATAAGTCCCTTGAGGGCAGAACCTTTGTTTTATTCATCTTTGTATGTCCCTAAATATCACTCAGCAGGCATTTAATAAATACTGCTGAATGAAAGAATAAATTGTGAAAGACATGAAACGTGGTGGCCAGAAAAACCAGACCTGCCTCTAAGCAGTGGGAAGTGGGAGAGGCATTTTGAAGTGGGGAGTAGCAGGCTTAGGCCTGTGTCTTAGAAAAATAACCGAAGGCCAAACACGTGGCAGGCCTGAGTGCCTGGGCTGACGGCAGGATTTATTTTGTTGCACTATTGATAGTCAAGCCTCTCCTTGAGAGCCAACTCACGGGCTGTCTTTGTGTATATTTTACAACTTCAGCAAAAATTTGCAATTTTTCACCTTGAAGCAAAACATGAGACTTTAAAAAAAATCTGATTTATAATAATTGATCTTAGAGATCTGGAAACATGTTATAGTAGCAGTAATCACATAAGATTTTTGTACCCTAACAGATCAGTCATATATTAAGAACTATGACTTTTGCTTCGCAATGAATGTAGCTGACTTCCCTGTCTTCTTAGGGTCTATCACACGGCTGAAAATTGCAACAGCTTTTTTTTTTTTTTTTTTTTTTTTTTTTTTTTACGATTTTATTATTTATTTCAGAGAGAGAGAGAGAGGAAGCACGCAAGTAGGGGCGGGAGGGAGGGGCAGGAGAAGAGGGAGGGAAGAAGAGAAAGGAGCAGACTCACTGCTGAGCACACAGCCCAATGCTAGACTCAGTCTCACAACTCTGAGATCCTGACCTGAGCCGAAATCACAAGTTGGATGCTTAACCAACCGAGCCACCCAGGTGCACCATGCAAAAGCTTTCTTCCTCTGAGATGTTTGAGTCACTGGCAACACATATCGGGTTGCTAAGGTAGGAAAGACTGTACTGCAGAAATACCCTCATGTATATATCTGGGGGGAGGTGTGAGCTTTTAAAAACTGGTCACTAAACTTACAGAGTGCTAGAATTATAGTTATTCCTGTGTGAATTAGTGTACCCCGAAAGTGTTAAATGTTCCTTTTACTTTGTTTTAGATGAGAGGATTCAAATCTATGTTTTTAATAGAAATAGATATATTTCTTAACTACTGGAAGACTAAATAGAATGATAATTAGAAAATAACAGCTCCAAATTGTTTCTAAATGTCTTCTAAGTTTGGGATTGTATTCTATTAACCACAGGCTCCTGGTTTTCCAACTGTGGTTAGTGGAATTTCTTAAATTTCACTTTTAAAATATAGTTTTATCTATTTAAAAATGAAAACAACAGGAGCGCCTGGGTTGCTCAGTCAGTTGAATGTCCAACTCTGGATTTCGGCTCAGGTCACGATCTCAGGGTTCCGAGATTGAGCCCTGCGGCGGGCTCCCTGTGGGGAGTGGAGCCTGCTTAAGATTCTCTCTTCCTCTCCTTTGGTCTCTCCTCACCCCCCAAGGAAAAAAAATAACAGCAGATGCACATAAATGAGTATTAACATAAAGAGGCAGTACAATGGGCTGGTAAGGAAAGGAAACTTTAGAGGCAATCAGGGTCAGTCAGTTAAGGGTCTGTGACTTCTGGATACAGACTTCACCATCTCCAAGCTTTAGTTTGCCTAAAAGACATGAAATAACTGTCTACTTCCTTAGTAGTTCTCCCGCTTGGTAACATACAAGAGAACCAGGCTTGTATCTGGACTGCAGGTTTCACTCAACACTGTATTTTGGACTGACCATTTCTGTTTAACTGAGAAGTATCCGAGATTGCAGAGTCAGCTCTTTAGAAAGGGAGAATCATTTCCAAATCCTTATCTATGTGAATCGAACTCTTCTCTACATGGTGTAATCTGAAAAAAGGAACTAAAGTGGATTCAGAGCAGAGGGAAGACTAAAACGTATCATCAGCAGTTGTGTAACTGTAGGTATGGGTGCTCTGGAATAAGACGGTTGGGCTTCTCCCTGATATTCTGCCATCTGTGTGACTGTGGACATGTTTTACAATTTGCTTGAGACTCAATTTCCTTATGTGTAAAAGGAAGATGGAACTAGTACTACCTTAAAAATTTTTGTCTAAAATTTTTGCTTATTAAAACAGCTTCATGATTTTTAGTGTTTGATATTGTAAGTACATATTATAAAATTAGATTTCTTTTAGTAAAGTATCATTATTTTCTGCTTTATATATTTGGGGTTACAAATAATATTTCATTTGAAATAAAGGGTGTGAATGCTTGAAAAACCTGAAAACCACAAAGAACGCTATCTTTCTATCCTTCTGTTTGTGAATGGTCCATTCAAATGACCAAATTTTAAACACTGTAAGACGGTGCTGCCCCCTGCTGACTTGGTTTCTCCAACATACTTTGAGACTTTTGGGGAAATCAAAATTTATACTTTATAATAATAGTTAAGTAACCCTAAGGTAGGCTAGAAGACTATAATAATGCAGATGGTAAAATATTAAATATAGCTTTAAATAATATATGAAGTCTGTCAAGATACTGAAGTACAAACAATCTCATGGTGGGAACAAATAAATATAATAATATACTCCTAACTGGGTAATCTTTAACAAATGTAGAGATCCCATTCCAAATAACCATTATAATTGTTATTGTTTTAAGTGCTACTGACGCCTTGTGGAAAATTAGCAAAATATATACATTTTGGCCTAATTTAAATCTTCAATAATTATTTCCCTGATTCTTTCACTGAATGAACAGCAACTTGATCTTCATTTCCTCATACTAGAGTAGCATTCGTCTTCTGACTAGTTCCAAAGTACTAAATTTACACTACTCTATGCCAGAAACCCTGGGCATCTTCTTTCTTTTAATCTCACATATCCAACCAGACACATCCTGGTGATTTTTCCTGCAGAAATCATCTCATAATTGGCTCATCCTTACTACAAAAGCTCCTCTAATAGAGGCTTATCACCTAGTAGTGCAAAGAGTACTTGACAAGAAATCAAAAGAGCTAAGAGCAATGTTACCTGCTGTTAGCTTGAAGATGTTTGGTAACTTACCTATTGAGATTCTCATTTTTCTTCATTATAAAATAGAGACTCCTTTTCATATTCTATCCAGTAATAATAAGATTACATGAGCTAACATATAAGTGCTTTGAAAATAGATCACTATGACAACTTTATTTCTATAATGCAACAGCATCTTAGTTAGCTCTCCCCATGTTAATGTTTTCTGTACTCCATGATCTATGCAATCTGCCATGGATATATGGAGTGGGAAGTGAGGGGTGCAAAGGATGGGGAGAAAGCAGACAGATAACAAATTTTCTACATTCAGTTAGGTCAACCACCTTGTCCACTCAATGCGTTACTTACTTTTGAGTCTTTGAACTTTGGCCTTAAAACTCTCCTCTGTAATGTTCTTAGGTCTTACTTAATTGGATGACCATTTTAAGGCAGCTTACCACACTCTGTGTCACCAATTTCCATACCAGAGGAAAAGACATCAGACACTAATAAACCAGACTTCAATAAAATTGGTTTTGATGGTGATACAACTCTTCTCGAAACAGGTAAAGGCAGAATGGTGAAGTAAGGACGTCTGACAATCTGTTCCTTTATAAAGGCAAAAAGAATACTGGTAAAAATTGTCAAAAATCAACTTTTTCAGAACTCCTTGGTAACCAAAGGCTTGCAACACCAAGGACTGTTTGTGCAAGAGAAATGGCTGAATACCAGTAAGAACAAGAAGCTTTGTGGCATTTTTAATTTACCCTATTCCCATCTTCCACTCCCCAGTTCCATGGTGGCCTTGAAAACCGACAGTCTCACAACCCTGTGTTAGCTGTGCAAAACAGCAGCTGAACAGACAGTGGAGGAATAAGAAAAGGTTTGGAGCTTCCCCAAATCCTGATTCCCAGGGAACTAGTATTACTCGACTTGTCTGACAAGTCCCTGAAAAGCTCCATTCTCAAGCTTTGTTTTGATTTGACCTTACTCAGAGCTTGATATATGTGTTCAATACCACTGTATCCTAAGGAAATTTGTGGAAACAATTAGTGGCAACTGCTTAAAATCACAGTGAACTGAGAAAGCAGTACTAGTTGGGGCTAACAAATGGCTGATGAAAAAACTGGAACAAAAATCTTGGGAATGAGAAGTTCATAGGGGGCTATGATAAGCTTCAAACACTCCCAGGAATCAAAAGTCCGTACACATATGTAAGGCTATGCACATGCCCAGGAAAGACTTGGGAAGGTCCTAAACTCACCTCGAGCTGACCATGAGGCTCAGTGCATGCAAGAAGTGACAGTTAAGGCACAATCGTAGATTTGCTGCTGGAGCACTGAAGGCGTGCCAAACACACAAATGCTAGGCGATATTATACAGGCATTTAAGGAAATCTTGACAATGGCTGGGAGATTTACACAAGGCATTTAAGGAAATCTTGGTCCAATCATTAGCTGACCACTAATCTAACTGAACAGACCTCAGTGGCCCTCCCTCTTTCTTTGTCTCTCCCCCTCTCCCCACAAAAACTCATGCACACTCATGTTTAAAAAACAACAACTCGGGGCGCCTGGGTGGCTCAGTGGGTTAAGCCGCTGCCTTCGGCTCAGGTCATGATCCCAGGGTCCTGGGATCGAGTCCCGCATCGGGCTCTCTGCTCAGCAGGGAGCCTGCTTCCCTCTCTCTCTCTCTCTCTCTGCCTGCCTCTCCGTCTACTTGTGATCTCTGTCAAATAAATAAATAAAATCTTTAAAAAAAAAAATAAAATAAAAAACAACAACTCAAACCACACGAAGAAACAAAGAGAATTAGCAAAGGTAACTACATAGGTAAATATAGAAGAGAGTATAAATGTATTTTAGTTTGTAAAATTGTGGTAGGGTGAATAATGCCCCCAACAAAGAGGTCCATATTCTAATCTCCAGAACCTATGAATATTTTACCTTATATTACAAAGGTGACTTTAGATGGGGTTAAGGAATCTAACATAAGGACAGTATCCTGGATTATCTGAATAGGCCCCAAATAATCACGACGTCCTTAGAGGGAGGTAGGAGAGGAGGAGGCCAAGAAAGAGGAAGAAATGTGAAGACACTATGTTGCCGGCTTTGAAAATGGAGGAGGAATCCCATGAAGAAATGCAGATGGCCTGTAAAAGCTAGAAAAATGAATGAATGAATGAAGACAGAAAGATCTTTCTTTGGTACTTCCAGAAAAAACAGCCCTTCCTATAAATTTTGGAATTCTGACCTCTGGAACTGTAGGATAATAAATTTTTGTTGTTTTAAGTTTGTAGCAATTTGTTACAGTAGTAATAGTAATATTAATATAGTAGTAATAGTAATATAACTCATTAGCTCTTTTCTTCAATATCTTATTTAAAAGACATGAAATAAAGAATAAGTATAATCTGGTTCAGATTAATATCAATTTCAATAGTATATAAAAACCTTAATAAATAGTTCCATTCCCTTCCTCCCTCCTTTATGCTATTATTGTCATATAAATTATACCTTTATATATTATAAATCTATCAACAAATTTTATACTTATTTTAAGTTAAAATGTTAATTTTTATCTCCAGGTAAACCACTAAGAACTTAAAAAAGAGAGTCAAAGAAACAAAGCAATTAAACGGTATATTAGAAAATAACTATTTAACATAAAAGAAATTAAAAATAGAGAAATAGAAAAATAAAAAAGGCATGATATATAGAAAATAAATAGTAAAATGGCTGTTTTATTAATCAGCAATTATACCGATATAGACTAAATAGACCAATCAAAAGGGAGGGGTTAGCAAAATGGTTTAAAAAAACATGACCCAATTATATGCTGTCTACAAAAGTCACATGTTAGATCCAAAGATCCAAATAGATTGAAAGTAAAATGACTGGGGCCCCTGGGTGGCTCAGTGGGTTAAAGCCTCTGCCTTTGGCTCAGGTCATGATCCCAGAGTCCTGGGATTGAGCCCTGTGCTGGGCTCTCTGCTCAGTGGGGAGCCTGCTTCCCTTCCTCTCTCTTTGCCTGCCTCTCTGCCTACTTGTGATCTCTGTCTGTCAAATAAATAAAATCTTAAAAAAAAAAAAGAAAGTAAAATGACTAAAAAAGACCTACCATGCAAACAGAAACCAAAAGGGAGCTGGTGTGGCTCTACCAATGTCAGACAAAGAGACTATAAGACAAAAATTAATACTAGAGACAAAAAACACTTTATAGTAATAAAAGAGTCAATCTGTCAAGAAGATATAAATCATATATACATCCAAAAACACAACCCCAAATATACGAAGCAAAACCTGATTAGGATTAAGAAGAAAAACAGACAATTCAACAATAGTGTTTGGAGACTTCAACACCTCGTTTTCAATACTGCATAGAACTAGACAGAAAAATCAAAAACGAAATGTAAGACTTGAACAATATAAAGCAACAATATCCAAAAGATATCTATGGGACACTCTAACCAACAGAATGAACATTCTTTTCAAGTGCACGTGGAACAATTCTTTATGGATCGAACAGTTTTTAGACAAAAACCAAGTCTCAATAAATTTTCAAAAAGCCCTAAAATCATATAAATTATGTTCCTGAACCACGAAGGAATCAAATTAGAAATCATTAACATAAACAAAATTTGAATTCACCAATATGTGCAACTTAAACAACATAATCCTAAATAATCAATAGGCCAAAGATGAAATCACAAGAGAAATGAGAAAAATTTACATAAATACAAAAACACACCATACTGAATCATATGGGATGAAGTGAAAGCTACTGTAAAGGGAAATTTATATCAGTAAATGTCTATATTTAAAAAGGAGAAATACCTGTAATCAATAATATAACTTTCTACCTTAAGAAACTAGAAACGAGGGAACTAAACTCAAAGCAAGGAAAAGGAAGGGAATCATAAAGATGGGCATAGAAAGACTAGAAAAAATAACAGAGAGAACCAACAAAACCAAAAAGTTATTCTTTGAAGAGATCAACAAAACTGACAAGCCCCTACCTAGAATGACCAAGGAAAAAGAGCACTCAAAATACTAAAAAAAGGTATAAAAGAGGGGTCATCACTACTGACTTCCAGAAGCAAAAAAGATTTTAAGAGAGTATTACCTACAACTCAACAAGTTAGGTAATCTAAACAAAATGGAAAAATTCCTAGACAGACATAAACTACTAACATGGACTGAAGAAGAAATAGAAAATATGAATACACCTAAAAAAGGTAAAGGCTTGTCAAAGTAAAGTAACTTCCTTCCAAGGAAAGCCCAGGCCTAGATCCCTTCACTGGTAAATTCTATCTGCAGCTGACTGAATGCCCCTATAGATATGGGCAAACCTTAATGCCTTTTACTTATAAATGTAAAGTTATCTGGAAACAGGGTCTCTGAAGATTTACTAAGATGTAAGTTAAGATGAGGTCATACTGCAATAAGGTAGATCCATAATCCAATATGACTGGTGTCCTTCTAAGAGAAACAGAGACACAAAGCCACACACAGAGAACACCGTGTGAAGACAGAGGAGGAGACTGGACTAAAGCAATTATTTCAGGCCCAGGAATGCTAAGGAGGGTGGCCATGATCAGAAACCAGGAGAGGAGCATGGAACAAATTCTCCCTCAGAGTCCTCAGAAGGAACCAACCCTGCCAACATCTTCGACTTGAACTTCCAGAACAGCCTCCAGAACTCTGAGAGAATAAAGTTCTGTTGTTTCATGGCACCATGCTTGTGATATTTTGGTGTAGGCAGCCTTCGTAAACTGACACACTGTGAAGTGCTGAAAATGTTTGTCAGATAATAGAAGAAGAGGTAACACTCCCCAGTTCATTCCTTGAGACCAGTAATACCAGAGCCAGGAACAGACATCACAAGAAAACTACAGGTCTAGATCTCTTATGATATCACAAAAGTCCTCAATAAAATACGAGAAGACCAAATCTGGCAGTATATAAAAAGGATTATACATCATCATTAAGTGAAATTTATTCTAGGAATGTAAAGTTGGCTTAACATATGAAAATCAGCCAATGTAAAATGTCATAATATAAAGGACAAAGCCACATGATCATCTCCATAAATGTAGAACAAGCATCTGAAAAACCCAACACACTTTCATGATAAAAACACTCAACAAACTAGGAATACAGGGAACTTTCTCATTTGATAAAGGGCATATATGAAAACTCTATAGCTAACATCAGACCTAGTGGTCAAAAGATTGAATGCTTCCCCCTAAGAGCAAGAATAAGATAAAAATACCTTTCTCGGGGCCTGGGTGGCTCAGTAGGTTAAGCCTCTGCCTTCGGCTCAGATCATGATCTCAGGGTCCTGGGATCAAGGCCCACATCAGGCTCTCTGCTCTACGGGGAGCCTGCTTCCCTCTCTCTCTCTGCCTACTTGTGATCTCTCTCTCTGTCAAATAAATAAATAAAATCTTAAAAAAAAATGTCTGTTCTCAGCACTTCAATTCAATATTGTATTGGAGTATCTAGTCAGAACAATTAGTAAGAAAAAGAAACAAATGCTGTTAAAAATTATTCTGACACCTGTTAATAGAGCAAGGAAGCCTGTATGTAAAAGTATACCTTAGAGATACTATGGGTTCGGTTCCAGACTATTGACTTACAGTAAAGTAAGTCAAATGAATTTTCTGGCTTCCTAATGCATGTAAAAGTTATATTTACCCTATACTGTAGTCCATTAAGTGTGCTATATAGCATTATTTCTAAGCATTAAGTGTGCTATATAGCATTATTTCTAAGAAAACAATGTATGTGACTAAAATAATACTTTATTGCTAAAATATACTAACCATCATCTGAGCTTTCAAAGAGTGGCAATCTTTTTCTGGTGGAGGGTCTCGCCTTGATGTTGATGCCTGCTGAGTGACCGGGTGGTGGCTGTCAAAGGCAGGGGCAGCTCTGGCAATTTCTTAAAATAAGATAATGAAGCAATGAAGTTTGCAGCATAATTTTATGACTCTTCCTTTCATGACTGATTTCTCTGTAGCATGTGATGCTGTTTGACAGCATTTTACCCACAGTAGAACTGCTTTCAAAATTGGATGGCAATCCTCGGAAACTCTGTTGCTGTTTTATCAACTGCATTTATGTAATATTCTCAATCCTTGGTTGCCATTTCAACAATCTTCACAGCATCTTCACCAGGAGCAGATTCCAAGAAACCACTTTCTTTCCTCCTCCATAAGAAGCTGCTCCCCATCCTTTCAAGGTTTATCGTGAGATCGCAGCCACTCACTCACAGCTTCTGGCTCTACTCCTAAGTCTAGTTCTCTTGCCATTCCCATCTGCAGTTACTTCCTCCACAGTCATCCATGAGGGTTAGAATCAACTTCTTCCAAACTCCCCTTAATGTTGCTATTTTGACCTCTTCCCATGAATCACAAGTGTTCTTAATGGCACCTAGAATGATGACTCCTTTCCAGGTTTTAAATTTACTCTGCCCTGATCCATCAGAGAAATCATTCTCCGTGACAGCCAAAGATTAATGACATGTATTTCTGAAATAATAAGGCCTGAAGTCGAAATTATTCCTTGATCCATGGGCTGCAGAATGGATGCTGTGTCTGCAGGGATGAAAACAAGATTAATCTCACTGGACATCTCCATCAGAGCCCTTGAGTAACCCGGTGCCCTGTGAATGAACAGTAGTATTTTGGAAAATAATCTTTTTCCCCGAGCAGTAGGTCTCAACAGCGGGCTTAAAATATTCAGTAAACCATTGTAAACAGATGTGCTGTCATCCAGGCTTCGTTGTTCCATTTATCCAGCACTAGCAGAGTAGACTCAGCATCGTTCTGAAGGGCCCCTGAGTTTTCAGAATGGTGAGCAAGCAGTGGTTTCAGCTGCATTAGCTCCTAGAGAGTCAGCCTGTTATTGGAAGCTTCGAAGTCAGGCACTGACTTCTCCTTTCTAGCTATGACAAGGCTAGGACAAGGCTGTCTCATGGACCTTAAAAATCTGTTGTGCAGTGGCGTTAACTTCACGAATTCTCTTGGCTGGATCTGGCCAAGTGGCTGCAGTTTCTAGATCAGCTCTCGCTGCCTCACCTTGCACTTCTCTGTTCTGGAGGCAACCTCTTTCCTTAAACCTCCTGAATCAATCTCTGCTGGCTTCAGACTTTGCTTCCACAGTTCCCTTACCTCTCTTGGCTTCCACAGACTTGAGGAGAATTAGGGTTTAGCTGTAGATGAGGCTTTGGCTTAAGGGAATGTTGTAGCTGCTTTGGTCTTCTTTCCCGGCCACTAAAAACTTTCTCCCTGTCAGCAACAAGGCCGTTTCCCTTCCGTACTATTCATGTATTCACTGGAGCAGCACTTTCCATTTCGAGAACTTTTCTTTTGAATTCACAACTTGGCTATTCAGCGCAAGAGGCCTAAGCTCCCAGCTTTTGACATGCCTTCCTCACTGCGTCTGCTCCTTTCTAGCTTTTGAGTTAAAAGGAGAGTCATGCAACCAATATTGCATTAACTACCTAAAATTTAAATTAAAAAAAAAAAAATGAGAGATGTGCAACTCTTTCTTTCACTTGAACACTGAAAGGTCAGTGTAGGGTTAGGAACTGGCCTAATTTCAATACTGTTGTGTTGCAGGGAATGGGAAGGCTGAGGAGAGGGAGAGATGGGGCAACCGCAGGTTGGGGACGCAGTTGGAACACACACAAAATTTATCAATTAGGTTTGTGGTCTTATATGGGTGTGGGTTGTAGCACTCCAAAATAATTACAGTAGTAACATCAGAGGTCACTGGTTACAGATCGCCATAACAAATACGATAATAATGAGAAAGTTTGAAATACGGTGAGAATTACCAAAATGTGACACAGAGTCATAAAGTGAGCAAATGCTGTTGAAAAAATGGTGCCAAGAGACTTGCTTGCCAGAGGGTTGCCACAAACCTTCAATTTGTAAGAAATGCATTATCTGCAAAGCAAAATTAAGTGCAGTGCAATACAATGAAGTATACTAAAGTTCAAGACTGCCACCACAGGTGTCAAGACTACTGCAACTGGGGAGGAAGTTCAGGCTCAATTCCAAATACAGCAGAGCCAAGTAGGGATGTATAGCCAATGAACAGAGTGAAAATCTCCAGAGACCACAAGGATGGGAAATTTCTTGCTAGACTGACTTTTAATAGCATTTCTACTGAAGGTTATTACACCAAGGTGGGGATGAGAAACTTGACCAGATACGAAAGGTGGGGGGATTCACAGTAAAATAAGCAGGGTTCTCTGCCAACACTGGATTGTGCTGGGCTGGTCAAAGATAGGACCAGCGTCAAGTTGAAGGCTGGCCGAAAAGAGGGCTCAGAGAAGCCTGATTAAAATTTGTTCAATGTGAGAGTCTTGGTCAAGGCATTCATATTGGAAAAAAAAAAAGAAAAATTATCTCTATTCATAGATGGCATGGTTTGAATATAGTAAATCCTAACACACAGCAAAAAACCCACAATAAACCCTACTAGAACTAATGAATGCATTAGGCATGGCTGCAGATATGGGATCAATACACAAAAATCCACTGTACTTTTATATACTAGCAATGAATAATGTGAAAAAAAATTAAGAATTCCATTCACAATAGCATCAGCAAAATAAAATTCTTAGGAATAAATTTAACAAAAGAAGTGTAAGACTTCTTAGGTTTCATAGATAAGGCACTAAAAGCACATACAACAAAAGGACAAATAAATTGGACTTCCTGAAAATTAAAAACTTTTGCTTCACTGGATATCATCAAGAAAGTAAAAGGACAGCACAGAGAATGGGAGAAAATATTTTCAAATCATTTTTCTGATAAATGGCTTGTTTCTTAGGATATATAAAGAATTCTTCCATCTCAATAATGAAGAGACGAATAAGCCAATTTAAAAATGGACAAAGGATTTTAATGAAATTTCTCCAAAGAAGAGGTACAAATGGCCAATAAGCACACTGAAAGCAACAAAACATTTTTTGAAAGAAATTAAAGACAACCTAAATAAATGAAAAGCCTTTTCCTATTAATGTACGGGAAGGTTTATTTTTGTATTATTATTTTTTAAATTATGAACTCCACCATTCATTCATTCATATATCCATTCACTTATTTTTGAAGTATACACCCAGCCTGGGACTTAAACTCACAACCCTAAGATCAAGAATCAAATGCTCAACTGACTGAGCCAGCCAGGCACCCCTTGGAAGGTTTATTAACATTACAAGATGGTAATACTTCCCAGAGCAATCAACAGATTCAGTGCAATCCCTATCAAAAATCCAATGATATTTTTTGCATAAATAGAGATGCCAATTCTAAAACTCATGTGTAACAAGGGACTTATAGCTAAAACAATCTTGAAAAAGAAGAGCAAACTTGGAAGGACTCACATTTCTAATTTTAAACTTAGTACAAAGCTACAGCAATCAAGACAGTGTGGTACTGGCAGAGGACAGACATATAGATCAGTGGAATATAAATGAGAATTCAGAAATAAAAATTTACTTTTGTGGTAAATTTTTTTTTGAAGAACACCAACACAAATAAATGGAAAAAGAATAATCTTTGCAACAAATGGTATTGGGAAACCTGGATATCTCAGAGGCAAAAGAATTAATTAGAACTCCTACCTTACGTCATTTAACATAATGAACTAAAAATGGATCATAGACCAAAATTTAAAACCTAAAACTATAAAATCCTTAAAAGAAAACATAGAAGTAAATCTTTGTGACCTTGGATTATGCAATGGTTTCATAGATAAGGCACTAAAAGCACATACAACAAAAGGACAAATAAATTGGACTTCCTGAAAATTAAAAACTTTTGCTTCACTGGATATCATCAAGAAAGTAAAAGGACAGCACAGAGAATGGGAGAAAATATTTTCAAATCATTTTTCTGATAAATGGCTTGTTTCTTAGGATATATAAAGAATTCTTCCATCTCAATAATGAAGAGACGAATAAGCCAATTTAAAAATGGACAAAGGATTTTAATGAAATTTCTCCAAAGAAGAGGTACAAATGGCCAATAAGCACATGAAAAGATGCTCAACATCATCAGTAACTAGGGACATAAAAACCAAAACCACAGTGAGATACCGCTTTACACCTACTAGGATGGTGTGTATATATATATATATACACACACACACATATATATAATACATATAAATACATATATATAATATATATGTATATATGTGTGTGTGTGTGTATACACACACACACACACTTACTACATACATAGCAAGAAGTGTTAAAGAGAGGATTCTGGAGAAATTGGAACTCTCACACATTGTTGGTGGGATAGTAGAACAGTGCAGCCACTTTGAAAAACTGGCAGTTTCTTAAAAATGTTAAGCATAGAACTGCCAGCAATTCCAGAACTAGGTATATACTCAAGAGAAATGAAAACGTATGTTCACACAATAACTTATACACAAATGTTCACTGCACCATTATTCATAATAGTCAAGAATGCAAACAGCTCAGATATCTATCGACTGATGAATGGATAAACAAAATGGTGTCTATTCATAAAATGGAGTAACATTATTAACCCTAAAAAAGTAAGAAGTGTGGATACATGCTGAAACATCAAACATGTTTTCAAAAAACTTTGAAAACATCTCGTTAAAGTGAGAAAAGCCAGACACAAGAGACCATATATTATATGATTCTATTCATATAAAATGTCCAGAAAAGGCAAAACCCCATAAAGACAGAAGGCAGATTAGTGGTTGCAAAGGGCTGTGATTTTTAATGGATATAGAGTTTTTTTCTAGCTCTTAAGAATGGTTTAGAATTAGATAGTGATGATGTTACACATCTCTGAATATTCTAAACACATAAAGTGTATATGTAAATGAATAATCTGAAAACAAAATTAAGAAACAATTCCATTCACAATAGCATCAGGAAGAATAAAATTCTTAGGAATAAATATAACAAAAGAAGTGCAAGACTTACACACTGAAAGCAGCAAAACATTTTCTGAAAGAAATTAAAGACAACCTAAATAAATGAAAAGTCTTTACAAGGGGAATTTCTTGGTATATGAATTATATTTCAATACAGTTGTTATGAAAAATTATTTAAGGGCTCCATATATCAGCATGAAATAATTTTAGAAAGAGCCTCAAAGAAACTGAATCTAGTGGTTTTCAAAAATCTAACAGTACTCTTTGAAAAAAATAAAATCTTACTCCAAGTTCAAACATGTGAAACAGATACGTGTAGCATTATATTGGAATGCACTTATTATCTAGCTCTAATTTACAATAGGCCATTTGGATTAAAACAAAATTTGACAGTAATGTGGGCCACAGTGCAGTCATGGATTAGGTTGGCACCCAGTGTTTGTGTTTCATTTTATGTACAATAATAATAAAGTCCACATAAATTGTGAATTACTGTGCCTTGCAATTTCAGAATATTAATTCATTAAACTGACCAAGAAAATGGAAAGATAAAGTTGTGGAAAATTAAAGAAACTTCTCAAGTTCTGTCACTAATGGAATCTTTAAGAATGATTACCCTAAATTTGCACAGATCATTAAAACTACCTGATAACTAGGTCATAACAAAAGCACTGACTATTATTGACTGTAATACATCAACTTAGTAAAATTGTTATGGGTAGACATGGATTGGACCAAATTAAGCAATATATCAATACCAAGCTCTAATATTCCTAAGCAAGGACAGAATTACAAGAATTTCAAATAGAGATAGATACGAGCTTTATTAGTGGAATCTATAGGGAAGAAAAAGCACATAGTGTGGTTAACATGTTAATAATGTCCACTGGATTAAAACTGAGTAGGTAACACATATTTGCACTGATTTTTAGAATCTCGAATTATATTCTCATTTTAAAAGGAAATTTGTTTGTAAGATATTTATTTATTTTAAAGAGGGAGAGAAAGCATGCGCATGTGCACACATGAGCAGGGGGAGGGGCAGAGGGAGAGGGAGAGGATGAAGCAGACTCTCCACTGAGCACAGAGCCCCACGTTGGGCTCGATCTCAGGACCCTGAGATCATGACCTGAGTCAAAACCAAAAGTTGGATGCTCAACTGACTGAGCCACCAAGGTGGCCTCACTTTCATAAAGAAATCTGAAGCAAATGTTTCCAGAATCCAAAAAGTGTTTCTATAGAATATGGTTCAAATCCACCTATTTACCTAATTATGCTTATCTGAAGGATTGGAAAAGTCAGGCTAAATATTTAATATCCCAAACTTCTATATCCAGTTATCCTACAGAAAATGAATTCACGCTCAGGATTCTGAACTCAGGATTCTTAGTACGATTGTCACCTCTTACTACCAAGTCTAAATTCTCCATTCTGGTTTTCAAGAGTCTCTGTATCTGCCTTTATTCTAGTAATTTTTTCCCCCACAATTTTTAAATTTTAATATTTTTTTGAAGATTTTATTTATTTACTTGACAGAGAGAGAGAGAGACAGTGAGAGAGGAGTGGAAGAGGGAAGAAGCAGGCTTCCCCTGGAGCAGGGAGTCTGATGCGCGGCTCAATCCCAGGACCCTGAGATCATGACCTGAGCCAAAGACAGATGCTTAATGACGGAGCCATCCAGGTGCCCCATCTCCTCCACAATTTGTAAGAGTAGTGAGGTTCCAACAATTCTACTGGAGAAGATGAAGAGCAATTGTTGGACGAGCACTGGTGAGATGGGGACGGAGACGTTGGTAGGGGGGCACAAAGAGCTCATCAAGAAAGCAAACACAGTGGCTGCAGGCTGTGTCCTGTGCATTTCCCTCTCAAATGTGGGGTCCACAGCCTCCTCCTCAGAGTTCCTGTTATTTGAGATGGCTTTCAGTGGGGGCTGGTAAAAATCATGGAAAAGGATAAAGTCGCCTCAAGCCTGCCCATAACATTGACACAAATTTTATTTATTTTTGAAGGTTTATTTATTTTAAAGAAAAAGAGAGGACACACTAGCTTAGGGAGAGGAGAGGCTGAGGGGGAGAGAGAATCCCAAGTGAACTCCCTGCTGAGCACGGAGCCTGATGCAGGGCTCGGGACCGAGATCGCACCCGAGCCAAAACCAAGAGTCCCACACTCAACCGACTGAGCCACTCGGCGCCTCAACACAAATTTATTTTTATACAATTCTGAAGTAGTTCCGGAATTCCTGAAGCACTTGTGTACGTGTCTCATCTGAAGCTCCTCCCCTCTGACTGCGCCATTCTTTCCCCCTTGTTTTTAAGTAGCAAAAGTCTAGTGAGGCCTGCTCGTTTGCTGAAGATTTTCCCCAGGCTCACAGACTGCCCTTTCACTCCAACCTCTGACTTCCAGTGCATTCAGTTTCTACAGGAATGACCCCTGGGCACTAAGGTATTTGACTTTTTTTTCATCCCTGATTTCTTCCTTCCGGTCTCATTACTTCTTGGGACTTAGCATCATCGGAGGCTGTGGTTAGGTCTTCACCAAAACTAGGAAGTAAAAATTCCAGGTGCTTAATTAAGTACAAGCTGTTATCCATGTGATCTGATCACTCAGCTACTCTCACAATGTCGCTGTGACTGGACTCCAGAATCCTGACACCATATTTTCATCAGCCCCTTTCTGTCCTCACTTCCTCCTTCATTAACTTTACAGCCCAAGATTCATTTCAATCATTCTCATGCCTTAAACTTCCTTGTTTATCTACCTGTTCAACATACTTGACTAGATAGCAAAATGCTAACCTTGGATGACCTTGACAACTCCTTCATTGTACTGGGGAGATGATCACTCAATGGAGTGGACTGTAACCTTGTCTGGGCCAGCATCTGGTTATATATATAATCTTGTTATGTTTCTCTAATAAATTTATTTCCCCATTTTCTCAATGATTATAAATCTTCTGTTCTAAAATCACCTGACCACATTTCCTTTCTCCTTATTTTTGCCATACACACACACACAAACGAACACATACACACACACACCCTGTATAATCTACCTTAATTTTCTTCTGAAAGAGCTACAAATGTTCTTATACCTAAATCCTCTGCTTCTTTCTCACCATTGTTGTACGACAGAGTATCTCTATTTCAGACCAATTTCCCCATGTCTGGAATCTATGTCCTCAAACTTTCTTAAAAAAATACTGCATGTCTCTCTATTTCTCTCATATCCTAAATATCTCTCTTTACTGGATTCTTCTCATCCATATTTAAACATGCTTAAGTCTCCCTCATATTTAAAAAAAATTTTTTTTTTTAGATCTCAAACCTTCTTCCAGATACTCTATTCTCTTTCCCTCTTTCTCTTCTATCTTTTCCCTACTCAGTGTCAGACGTGGTTACAGAGTTTGACTACATTAGCATCATATACTCAGTTCCCACTCATTCCTGAACTCATTATGCTCCCACTGCTCCACCAACACGAGTCTCATGAAGATCAATTAGTGAGACCTTCATGTTCAATTTAACCGAGGTGAGCATCATCTTAGTTAACCATGTAGACACATTCAATACAGCTAATTACTTTCTGTTTGAGACCCAATCCTGGCTTCTGTGATACCTCCCTCCCTCCATTTTCTTTTCTTTCTCCCTCCCTTCTTTTCTTCCTTCTTCTCTTTCTCTCTTTTCTTCCTTTCTCTCTCTCTCTTCCTCCCTCCCTTCCTTTTTTGCTATTCTTCTTTCTAGTTGTGACAGGACAGCTAATTGTCTATAAAAATCTATTTTCCACTTCCTTTTGGTGCAAGGCTTCCACGCTTTCAGCTTCTTTTCGAGTCAGGTATGGACCCGTGACTGAAAATGGAATGTAAGCAGAAAAGACACAGGCCTGAACCTTAAGACATTGGGCAAGCCTCCTTTCTGTTCTCCTTTGCTCTTTCTCATCACTCGGTACCTGGAAGCAATGGAGATCCAGCTTTGAACAACTGTACTAACAATGCCTTACAGGAAAAGTTGGTAAAGTACAGCTTGTGGGCCAGAGCTGGTCTGTGGCCTGTTTTTCTATGGTTTGGAAGCTAAGGATAGACTTCACATTTTTTAAAGTTGTTAAAAAAAAAAAAAGAGGAGGAGTAATATGACAGAGATCCTATGTCACTGGCTAAGCCTAAAATATTTACTTTTTAGCCCTTTACAGAAAGAAATTGCTGGGCTCTGTGCTAGGGGATAGGTGTTGCAGAGCACCACCAAGAAACGAAAATGGACTCCCAGATGCGCATGCGGAGCGGAGGCTCCCCCTCTGATCTCACTGGCAGGTGGCCATCTGGGTCTGTCTGCACAGCCCCTGTGCACCTGGGGGTGGGGGAAGCGATGCAGACTATTGATGCAAATGTTGCCACCATGTCAAGGATAATCAAGTCCTCCACTGACAGCACCCATTACACTGTGGCGGGTAATTTGTCAGCTAGAAGTAGGTCAAATTCTCAGCCCCTTCACGGTTAACAGGAAACTTCTATTTTAAGTATCTTTCTTTGAAATAACATACAGTTTTTTAGGGGTGCTTGGGTGGCTCAGTTGGTTAAGTGTCTGCCTTCAGCTCAGGTCACGATCTCAGGGTCCTGGGATGAGTCCCGCATCGGGCTCCCTGCTCATCAAGGAGTCTAGTTCTCCCTCTCGCACTCCCCCTGCTTGTGCTCCATTTCTCGCTGTGTCTCTCTCTGTCAAACAAATGAATAAAATCTTTAAAAATAAATAAATAAAATTAACCGAGGAGGTGAAAGATCTCTAATCTAAAAACTACACAACATGGATGTAAGAAATCAAAGACAAAAAAATGGAAATGTATCTTGTATTGAATGGGAATAATGTTATATGAGTAACATGTATATGAATAATATGAATGGAAAGAATGTTACTATTAGAATGTTGAATTAGAATGTTATTATTAGAATACTGATACTACCAAAAGCCATCTATGGATTCAATGCAATCCTATCGAGATTCCAATGGCATTTTAAACAGTCCTAAAATTTATATGGAACTATAAACCATAAAATTTATATGGAACCATAAACACTCCTAAAATTTATATGGAACCATAAAACCCCAAATAGCCAAAGAAATCCTGAGAAAAACAGAAGCCTTCACACTTCCTGATTTCAAGCTATACTATAAAGCTATAATCATTAAAACAGTATGGTAGCGGCATAAAAACAAACAGACCAGAGGAACAGAACTGAAAACCCAGAAATAGACCCAAACACCTATAATTAGCTAATATTTGATGAGGGAGCCAAGAATACTCAATGAAGGAAAGGCAGTCTCTTTAATAAATGGTTACAGGAAAACTGGATACAGGCATACCTCATATACACATGTATCTGTGTAATCTCACACATAGAGCCGAAAAACATTGAATTCATGGAAACAGGACAGTAGGATGGTGGTTGCCAGGGATGGAGAGGTGTAGGAAATGATGAAATGTTGGTCAAAGAGTATACAAACTTTCAGTTATAAAATGAATGCGTTTCAGGGACCTGAGGCACACCATGGTGACTACAGCTTATGGTATACTTGAAAGCTGCTGGAGGAGTAGAGCTGTAATGATCTCACCATAGCACCAACAAGACTGCAAGTACATGAAGTTAAAAAAAAGTGCTAACTAACTTTACTGTGGTAAGCATTTTGCACTATTTGCATGTGTATATCATATCATCACGATGTATGTCTTACACTTACATGTTATGCCAATTACATCCCAACAACTCTGGGAAAAAAAAGACAAAAATCTCAGCAACAGGTAACAGGCATAGTTAGATCTGTAACAGAGAATAAGATTCAAGCCAGCTAACAAGAATCCAAGAGAGAGGCCAGGAAATTGCTGGTCCATGGATAGTTCCATGACTCAACTGGTTTCTCGGTCTCTAATCTCAGAAGGTCAGAAATTATACCTAGTTGCAATACTCTGATTTTTATACCTGGCGGCCATTTTACAGACACTGGGAAAAGATAAATATCTCAATCATTTGTGACATACCGAATGGCCATATGTGATATATTACTGGCCAATATAAGTTAGTTGCTAACACCATCATTATCACTAAGGGACTGTCAAGTGATCATTTATTTACAAAAATCTTTCATATCCAAGCAAGATGAGGAGGGCTTCATCATGGACGAATGGCATGTCAGCCTGGACAAGATGAGGACTGCGTACCTGCAGAACATAACGAAGCAGTGAGAGGGATCCTGGCTGGGCAGCCTGGTGGGGGCTACCAGATCCAGCACAGAAAGAAGAGGCCATTTGGCCTAGGCTGGGTTGTAAGAGTGCTCCTCCCCACACAGGTAAGGAGGACATCCTGCTGAAGCACTGAAGGGTAACAAAGAATGGACTCTCGGAGCCTCAGCAAGATGAGGGCATCCATGCAGAGACATGAGTCAGTCTGAGATATTAGATCCTAAATAGGGCGAGGAGGCTACTTTCACAGAAAGGTGGTCCAGTATGGGGTGTCTAGCCCTAGCAGAGTAAGCCAGGTGTCCCAGAATCAGGGGTGGGGTTGGGCAGACTGGGTGTCAGAGGTCAAGCACAGTGACGACTTCTAACCAGGAGGAGCAAATAGACCCAAGGATTTGGAGTCTGGGATAAGAGTATGAGAATGGAGCAGCAGATGTCTGCAGTAGAAGCCAGGTGACATACAAAGGGACTGATCAAATAGGTCTATGCATTGAGGAAGGGAGCCAGGCTTCTCACGGTCAAAGAAGGTAGTTACAGATCAGAATGAACCCTGGGATGTGGACTGGAACTGGTGATCCCAGTATGAACACATGGCTTTCGATAAACAGAGATGTAAATATGTACATATATGAATACATATATACACATATACTAATAGAGTAATAATACTCAAAAAGAGAATAGAGTATTTCATACATCTTGCCTCGATGAGAAAGTGGTGTAGACCATGAAAGCTATTTTGCTTTGGTTTATATGGTACTAATGTAAAGTGAGAACTTCAAAAATTTACATTTCTTTCATATTTTATAACAAGTTCTACTTCTGTATTAGCACAACTATCCATGTCAAAAGGAGAATTAAAAAAAAATCATCTGTGTATAATGTTAACAGGGACAAAATGGATTGTGGAAGTAATGAACTGCGGCTTCTCATCAACAGGAAACCAAATTAAACTACTCTATTCTTATGGAAAAAACAGGTAAAAGGTAAAGTAGAAGTGGCAATGGCAGCAGTAGGGGAGTGATGAGACCTATGATCACATTAATACAACTAACAATTACTGAGTGCGCACTAAGTCTCAGGTACTGTGTAACTGCTTTATACAAATTAAAATCTTAGAGATACTAGCACCACAGCATTAGTAAATGATGATTTCAGTTTAAATTTATGAACACCTTCATGTTTCAAATTTCCTCTCTTAAACTTTAAAATGGTAGTAACGATTCTCTTATGCCACAAAACAGACTATCTGAAGATTGGTTCTGATTCTAATGCTGAATGTTACAAATAATTCAGTGACACATGAAACAGCAAGGTATGATTTATATGTTCATTATAATGTGAATATAGAAGGATCTTTCCGAGAGTCTTTAATGCAACTTCACAGTGAATTCTCCAGTTACCTGAGTTATTTCACACGATGTTATTACTGTTTTTTGTTCATATCCTCACAGAGCATTCAAAGCAGTTCCTAGGAAATGAAATGTTAAGAGCTATAGAAATAGCAGTGTTTTTTATTTCACTTTATCACGAAGCGTACCATTTTTTCATACTATTTCCATTTTACAGTGTGATTTCAGGATGGTCTAGGTGGGACTGCATTATAAAGATGGCCTTGAGGGCTGTTAATAGGCCACATGGCATATTTTCCCAAATTCATGTTCCTAAAAGACCAGTGAGGCGCAGGAAGTGTTGAATTTGCCTATTTCTGAAAATTTACTTCTAATGTCTTCCATGCCATGACAAACTTTAAATAAAATTGAATTCAGGGCGCCTGGGTGGCTCAGTTGGTTAAGCGACTGCCTTCAGCTCAGGTCATGATCCTGGAGTCCCAGGATCGAGTCCCGCATCAGGCTCCCAGCTCCACGGGGAGTCTGCTTCTCCCTCTGACCTTCTCCTTGCTCATGCTCTCTCTCACTGTCTCTCTCTTCTCTCAAATAAATAAAATGTTTAAAAAAAAAACTGAATTCAAAGACAATCTAATCTATAATGTTCTAAGGTTACATATAATGAATTTTTTTTGTAAAATAATTTTTCTTACGGCCGTAATGACTTTAATCCCCTTTAAGACATTTTCCATCTTTTTCTGTTCTGAAAATATGTCAAGCTTCTAATGAATCAAGGGGATCAATAATTTTATTATTTTATAATAGATCTGAAATATAAAGTTTTGAAAAAAGCCAAAGGCAATGAAAGTTTACACTTACTAGTGTGTATAACCATTTCTTCCTATTCAGGCTTATTTCAAAATAGCTTATAAAAATACAATTACAAGTATTTTCAATAAAACCATGTGTATTAAATGTAATAAATGTGAATTTTATTTATTAAATTTTAATTTCATTAAAATTCACATTTGTTAAAAATTCACATTTGTTAAATGTGAATTTTAATAGTTTAATTGGTTGCAATTTGAGCAGATAGTTTTGGAGAAGTATTTTATGCTATTAATAAGTCTTACAGTAGAGTTTTCTTAATGATATGGTTAGTTTCTTGTTAAATCTTATCAGATGTTTCAAAACTTGGCAAGGACTCATTTTAGTCCTACATCTACCCAGGAACTAACAGGAAAGAGTAAGATGTGGACATAAGATAGATTCTATAGGGCAATGATAATACTATTCAGGTACTAGTGTCTCCTGTAGAGCTTTGCCTGCTCCTATTTAAAAATGCGTCACTCAAAAGCTGATCAAAAACTCCGTACGTTTAAACACAGTTTGCTCGCCGATTGGCATTCATGTGATTAGATGGGGACCAGGCAATTTCCTTGGGGAACTCCTAAACATCACTATGAGGTTAGGGTCTTAGCTTGGAATCCTTGAGTTTTTCCAGAGAAGCAACCTATGATAGTTACTGCCCAGATACAGTCACAAGCCTGACTGTTCTTCAGGCCAGAAGGGAATTTACAGACTTACAGTGACTCTCATCTTTAGCCACCAGACTCACGCCATCCTCTGTTGTCAGAGTGTTTGGTTCTGTGTGTTTGGTTCTGTGGATCACAGCAGTTCCTGCCTTCTGTGAGCCCTTCCCTACTCTCCTCTGCTCTGCTGAAGCGGTAGCCACCCTCCACCCACACTGCCTTCCAGAGCCTCAGCTCTCACAGCTGCTGATGCCCTCTTTGAGCTCGTGGGTACAAATGTCAATGTGTGTGTATTTATTTCTTTAACCAAAGTACTATCATTGGAGATTACAGGAAGAAGAAGAAATAAACATATGCAGTTAATCCACTATCTTTAGGAATAAACAAACCATTCCTTGCATTTCCTCCTGATACTGCCGGTTTAGGCGAACTGGTTTAATATGTACTAAGACTTGCCATATATATAAGCTTTTTTGAGTTCAATAATATTTTTTAAAGATTTATTTGTTTGAGAGAGGGGGGAGAGCGCGCATGCACGTGTGTGCACCCATGCGAGCAGGAGGGAGGGGCAGAAGCAGACTCCCCACATTGGACTGGATCCCACAATACTGAGATCATGACCTGAGCTGAAATCAAGATTCCAATGCTCAACTGACTGAGCTACCCAGGTGCCCCAAGTTCAATAGTATTTTCATAAATTAAGAAACTGGAATCAAAAATAGTGATAACTGGGGTATTTGGGTGGCTCAGTTGGTTGAGCGACTCCCTTTGGCTCAGGTCATGATCCTGGAGCATCAGGATCAAGTCCCACATCGGGCTCCCTGCTCAGCAAGGGGTCTGCTTCTCCCTCTGACCTTCCCTTCTCATGCTTTCTCTCTCATTCTCTCTCTCAAATAAATAAAATCTTTTTTAAAAAATTGTGATAACTGGTCAAGTATTTAGGAAAGACTTTACAAATTTATTACTTAAATAAGACTTAAAAGAGAATGTTTGTCCCAAGACAGCAAATTTTTATACTTAAATGCAGAACTTGACTTATAAGCTACTGATATGCAATTATAACTGTAAATCTACAGATAATATTGACATCTTAGCAATTCTTTGTATGAAATATTGTTCACTATTATTCACTGCCCCTCGCTTCTATTTTTAAAAAAAAGTGTTCTCAAAAAAGAGAGAGAGAAAGAGACCATGCAATGGAGACCATTTGCAGCCTCTTAAAACAAATGAGCCCTTGAGCACTTTACAGAAAGGTTGCCGACTGCTGCTTTAGACACTGAAATGTCAGTGGAGGTGGCATGTGTTAATTTGGGGCAGAAACCTGAAGGAACAGGGATTCGTTTGCTACATCCTCTGACAACCAGCAACGTTTCAGAAAGAACCTCCTCCAGCCATCTGGATCCCAGAGTGACGCCAGCACAGAACAGAGCCCCAGCCGGGCTCCGGCAGACACACAGCACAATGAAAAAGGAACCTCTGATGTTTACGAGCCATTACAGCTTTCAAGGCAGGCCAACTCAGAGTAACCCAGTAGCAACTGCTGGTGATATTTCACTGACGACATACAATTAATTCCCCCCACGTGACTGAAAACAGTAAAACTGCACTGACTGAAAGAATATTTATAATTCAGACTTTTAAATAATCACTCAAAATATATTTCGAAAAAGTTGTATCTTAAAAACATGCAAGGGCTGAGTTATATTTAGTTCCCAAAAAAGTTCCTTTACTAGGTATTTGTATGGTTAAACACTTTTTATACCATTGGATTAAAGGAATTTTACTTTGGGGTGCCTGGGTGGTGAAGTGTCCTACTCGATTTTGGCTCGGGTCATGATCTCAGGGTCCTGAGCTGGAGCCCTGTCTTGGCTCCGCACTGAGTGTGGAGCCTGTTTGAGATTCTCTGTCCCCAAGCTTATGCACGTGCTCCCTTTTTAAAAAAAAAAAAAAAAAAAAAAAAGCACTTTTACTTTCCTCTTTTCCAGATTGCTAATGTTCCTTCTTATTTTGAAATTTGAAAAACACACTGCAATAATTTTTTCTTATGGACTGGCACCTAATGAAGATTGCTACTGAATTAAAACAGTAAATTTATCCGCACATGAATAAGACCAAACAAACCAAATTAGTTAACAGTGTCAAGTTCCTATATGCTAGATGATGTTTTAAATTCTTTACGTGGATTATCTCCTTTAATTCTCACAAACATTTTCTGAGGCAGCTTTACTGTTACTATCCCCGTTTATGAATGAATACATGAGGTCTAGAGTGGCTGAGTATTCCCCCAAGAACACAAGTCAGGAAGAAGTGGGAAACCAAGATGTGACCGCACAGCCTCCATGCTCCCAACCTCCCACCCAAAGGCAAACAGAAACTTGGCCATGAATGCCTAAAAATTCTGACCTTAAAACTGTAGATTTCTATTATCTGGTAATTCTTTAATCTTTTATGACAAATCACAAACGAGTTACTATAAAGAAACATTCTTTATAATGTGATTACAGCGCAAGGGACAATGCCAGCTTTCATTTCAAAGTAAAATATATCCCATCACCAAATTAAGTTAATATGAAAAAAGTACTTATAATAATACATGCTATTTTCCATGAACCAGATCTTATTCCTTGAAAAATGAACCAAATTAAAGTTTAAAAGGTTCACTTTATTTTTAATTGTAGAATAAGGAAATATTAGGAGATATATTATTTTGATTATATAAATTATATACGTTGATGATACAACATGAGATAATTCAAAAACTGTGTGTACCAACCTTATTCAGTTTTCACTTCCTGTCAACTCTATCAGCTTTTACTGCCAGAAAAAATGTGAGCAGTACTATTCTGGTCATCGTTGCCCAAAGTGACAGACTACGAAAAGACCACTGTAAACAGGTAAGATATAGCCTATATAAAAAATTGTAGATCTAAGACTAGATAAAGGAATCTTAAGACATTTTTTTTTTAAGACAAGAGAGTACCTTTTTTTAAAGAGTGAGTGAGCAAGTGTGAATGGGAGGGGCAGAGGGAGAAGCAAACTCCCCACTGCGTGGAGACCAAGGTGGGACTTGATCTCATGACCCTGAGATCACAACTGGAGCTGAAATCAAGAGTCAGGCGCTCAACTGATGGAGCCACCCAGGCACCATGAGTGTATCTTTAAAAAACAGTAAATAATGGCAGAATGATTCAAATTAAGGATAATCCATTTCATTTCAAGTTAACAACTAATATTTCTAGTCTACAGAGTTTTCATGTAGCTCACTCATTTACTCATCCTAACTTTGTGAAGCAGTCAGGTCACATACTCCCGTCATATCCCCGGTGCTAACATGAATGTACACTAGGGAGAATTAGATTTTTCTCAAGAGTATCTCTGCATGCTCAACACTTAGAAATATGCAGTTCACTTAAACAGGAGCTTTCAGTAATGAGTAAGCATACGCGGCATGTGCAGGACGACCATGCTCATTTTTAGTGATAGAAATCACTTAAAAATATATGCCTAATAGAAACAGTATCAGGAACTGATATTCAGGCTTATCATGTACTATCATTTTTTTTGGACCAGAATTATTCTTTGCTCTGAATAGAAGTAAGTAAAATGTAACTGTCAAGTGGAGATTTTTTCTGGCTCCTGCTATGTAACAGGAACATGATGGGAGAAAATAACTAAGAAAAAATTAAAGGCTGCTTCTGTTGGCTATTTCTTTTGTCTGTAAGTGGTAGGTCCCAAGAACAACCTCATTCAATGTTACTGTTCGTTACTTACCAGCCTCCTACCACATAAACAATAAGCATAGTGGATACAACTCTACTTTTACTGTTCAACAACCCAGAAAAAAGGGACTTCCTCATCATAATGTACTAAAGTGCACCTTTAAAGGGAAGGAAGTACATGGAAATCTCAGCTGGCATTAATGAAGAAAGTACGTATTCAGGATGTCTACTACCTAGACCCTCCAAAAGAATTATTTTTTTAAAAAAGATTTATTTATTTATTTATTTGTTTATTTGACAGAGATCACAAGTAGGCAGAGAGGCAGGCAGAGAGAGAGAGAGGGAAGAAGGCTCCCTGCTAAGCAGAGAGCCCGAAGTGGGTCTCGATCCCAGGACCCTGGGATCATGACCTGAGCCAAAGGCAGAGGCTTTAATCCACTGAGCCACCCGGGCACCCCAAAAGAATTATTTTTAAAAATAGCGGTCAATATTTATAACTTGAATGTTAAGTATCTTTCCATGATGTTTCTGTAAAGTACATTATATTACTCCTTCTTGCTAATGCACTTTAGAATGTTCTTAATTATAGAATATGCTGCCCTCTTGAACCTAAATTTATCTGTCATAATCCTCATGCCACTCTAAATTGATCAAATAGTACCGTCTTTCCATAAAGCATTTGTTAATTTCTCTCATTAGTATTACAAATAATTGAAATCAGTATCTTGGAAAAGTTAATTGCATAAAATAAAATATAGGAGAAAGGAATATAATACATGTACCTAAAGCTTATTCTTTAATTTTCTGGCTTATTTAAAAAAACAAACAACTAACAAACACGAAACAAGAATGAAGTACATATTGGTCCAGTGGTTTATAGTTTAGTCTTGGATGGTACAATGAAATGAATCCCAATTGAATTGATGTTCTTTATTCCCTATATTCAATATACAGAACAAATAGTTTAACCACTGAGATTTCAGTTTTTCCCACTCAATTTTCCTGCATGTTCAAAATTTCTTGAGACATAGGATTTAAACTTGACTTCTTTTTAGTCTTATATAAAGTAAGAATCTGGTTTAAACAAAAAGCTTCCTTTTAGGCTCTAATTTCACTTCTTTCACTGAAAGATTTACCTGTTAACAATTCTTCATGTGAGACTAGAGTTATTCCTCTCCACTGATAATATATGCTCAACTACTTTGAATAACTGTCTCTAAATAGGTCTGTAACTATTTAGTTTTATACTAAAGTGAGCCATGAATCGTGTAAGTGTTATCGTCTAGGGACCTGAATTGCACACATGCAGCTTTCTCCTTCACGTAGTAACTGTTAACAGTGATCATTAGTTTATCATGAAGTATCTACTTTAAATTGCTTTAGGATGAAGAAGTGTAATCTACATTGAGAAAATGTAAATTTCTGACAAGGTAGTATGTGAACGTAGTGAATATGAAAACAGGAGAAGCCAAGTTTTAAAAGACATTTGCTAATAATACAGACTAAAGTATGATTCTTAGAGGGACACACATTTCAATTACAGAGTATAAGCAATAATTTACCTGTCTTAAAAATAAAAGTCACAGTATAAATATCAAACTAAATTAATTCAGTCTAGTAACAAAAAAAAGATAGGCTATTTTTGAGATACAGGAAATTTTAGGAATTACAGATTGAAAGTGCAGGTATCTAAAAGAAGATCTTCATTTCAGTAAGTCATGAGGAAGGCTGATCACTCTACAAGACTGTGGCATTAAACTCTTGAATGGGGAATTATATGAACATATATGTCCTTTGTTGATTATTATTTAGAAGTAATACATTGTGATGTGTTCCTACTTAATTACTCTAAGATCATGATTATTGGATTCTAGGTCATAAAAGATTCCTAACAGGGCTATTTTAAGGATATTGATACTTACCCGAGTATGGATCTCAGTAAGAATTTCAGAACTATCAGGTTTACCTGAATATGTTAATGCAATCAATTTAACAAGTATTCACTGAACACCTATATTCTAGGTTCTATAAAAAATAAGTATAACTAAAACCATTTAAGTCAAACAGACTCTATTCTCGAAGTATTTAAAATCTAGAAGGAAGACATAGAACAAGTTCAATAACAAGAAAATGTATGACTAGCCGCAGAAACAAGCACCAGAGGCAATAACTGAGAAATAATATGTACCACATGCACCCACTCGCCCACCCATCCAACCAACATTCACACAGCAATAACCAGTACTCGCTACTTGGTCTACAGAGACAGATAAGATCAACTAATTTAAATTTGTATTAGAAACAGTCTAACAAATTTCTATAAAGAGGAGATTTAAATTAGACTTTAACATCTGAGATTTAAGTAGATTCAAATTATAATTGGGACTGACATTTTAGAACAATCTAAATGAAGGCAAATCCCTCATGACATTGGCCAGGTCTCTTGCTTTAACACCCATTCTGTTCTTCTCTGTATTTCTTCACTACCACAAACTGCCATCACACTCCTCCTTTTCTGAATTTTTTCACTATGCCTTCTGGTCCTCCTGATCTATGATAAACTCCTCCGGAACCTTAGTTTCTTCTCTGAACCCCAACATCTTACTTCAACCCAAATCCAACTCTTCCCTGAGGATACATCAACCTCTGTAGACTTCTCCTGGTTACACCGTCACACCTGAAATGCCTCAGGGTCAAAAAGCACCTAGTAAGTAGCTCTAGCCTTACAACTTCAGTTTCCTCATGTTTTCTGTGTGTCTCAAGACTGAAATCGAAGTTTCGGCTGGGCTGGGCTATTCTTACCTGAAGGCTCTGGCTGAGAATCTACCTCTAAGCTCCTTCGAGATGTTAGCTGAATGCAGTGCTTTGCAGTTGTGGGACTGGAGCCCCCCATTTTCTAGCCAGTTACCCTGTGTACATTACGCTAACTAAATACTGTCTGTGCAAGGAAGGATTGCGAATGTTTGTGAGAGACAGAGTGAAGATTATTGTTAAGAAATCTGGGGGATGCCTGGGTGGCTCAGTTGGTTGGACGACTGCCTTCGGCTCAGGTCATGATCCCAGGGTCCCGGGATCGAGTCCCACATCGGGCTCCCAGCTCCATGGGGAGTCTGCTTCTCCCTCTGACCTTCTCCTCGCTCATGCTCTTTCTCACTGTCTCTCTCTCAAATAAATAAATAAAATCTAAAAAAAAAAAAAAAAAAAGAAAGCTGGGAGGCTGAATGAGAAATACGACTGGACTGAGGAAAGGAGGAGAGGCTGCTGCAGGCGACTGTTACACACGGTAGTAATGCGGTGCCAAAAATGCAGGTAAGAGGGTGACTGGGGTTCTCCCCTGGGGAAGAGTGCCATCTGCACGCCGCTGAGCATAAGAGAAACATTCCAGTTATAAGAAGGATACACCACGGTAGGAAGGGTAACTGCCAACACTCCAGCTGTTGAGTATGGCCTAAGAGATCACTTAAACAAGTAAACAATACACCGTATGGCTATTTCAACATTTTTCAGTCAGGGTTCTGTTTGAAATCACTGGCAGCTAAGTCTCAGTGGAATAGCAATGTCCTAAAGGAATCGGGACGACTAGAGAACAGGCTTATGGGGAAGCTTCTGAAGAACAAAACCGAAAACCATCCTGCAGGACTGGCCTGGTGAGGACATCCTGCTGCCGCCCCCATTGGACACTTACGTGCCGAGGTCTTTTCTCTCCTGCAACTGCCGCTGTCTAGCACCAATACTGCTTCTGCACCCGCAGAGCTGTTTGGGAATTACTACTGACCCTGAGGACCAGATTCCTCCAACATCAGCCTCATGCAGGCATGAGGGGAGTGCAGCACCTGCTTCTCTGCTCAGTCTGCCCTGAGGTTTCCTGGAAATGAGTCAGAGTCGCAGAGCCCAGGGAGCATGGCTCCTGCTCTAGCTACCAGTCAGACTGGGAAAGAACTTTTTAGCTTACCTGTAGGGGGTGGGACTAGTAGTTGGGGCTTTCTCAGACATTAGAAGATGGTTGAAGATAGGGAAGAGTAAGAAAACATAATCAGTGCCTGAACAAAACACAACACATTTAGCACACAAAACTCATCTGAAATCCACCTGTTTCTGTTCTTACCTAACATCTTTCCCAATATGAATTAGTAGAATTGCAGTATCAGAGATAGATGGGACATTTGGTTTAATGCCCTCATTTTACTAATGAGAAACCTGATGCCTAAAGAGATTAGATCATTTATCCAAGGTTATAACCACAACTAGTTAGTAGAAAGAACTCATGTTTTTCAACAGGAAAGGAGACAAAAGAGAAGAACAATTAAATACAGGCATTAAATTTGAAAAGTGTGACAATGTAGAGAAAAAAATTCTCCAAGAGCAGAAGATGGATAGTTTTATTCAGATTTAAATGTTATGTCTTAGAAGCTATTTGTCCGGCATGTTTTTTGGTGAGCACGCCTCAAATTTATTGTACTGGTTGTCAGAAACACAGAATTGATGACCATAAGCTAATACATGTAATGTACAGAAATAATTAAGTTTGAACACAGATAAAACCATATTATTTTCTATGGCTTCATTGCCTTTGTGAAATGAATATAATTAATATAGAATTGGGAACAGATAATTTGAAGTAAATAAACACAAAATACATACCTCATGATGATATAGTCATTCTCTTCTAATTTAAATCAGGTATTTCTCTAAAAGAATGTATTTTCCACAGATTAACTAGTCATCACTCAGACCAAATCATGAGAAAGTTTAAAATCCTATTAAGAACTGCAGACTATTCAATTTTATAAAAAAAAAAAAAAATTATCTTTTTCCCCTCTGGAATATTGCCTGGACTTTCGTTTTTCTCTTCTCTGATAAACTGATATTATATTTTTAAAAAGGACATTTCCCCAAAATGGTAATTCTGCAATTTAAAGTTATAACAAGTTATCAATAAAGGCTAAATATTGTCCTATAAACCAGCAGGGATATATCATATTTATTATCACCTTTTGGTTTTAAAATAATCTAGCTAAAAGTGGATAGTGAAAAAAAAAAACAAATATTGTGAATGAGTATCCTATAAGATCAAATGTTGTCTGGTATAAATTCAGTGAGGCTCTGATTCTGGACTTGTGCTTTAAAGCTTAAAAAACTCTAAAATACACTTTCATTTAAGGACACACATCCATTCTAAAATCTCTGTATTTGTATTATAAAAATGCTCTTAATTCAATATAACACAGGGAGGAATAAATATAATTCATAATTTACACTTATAGCCTATCACAGATGTTTCTCATTATCTAAATAACTATGTGGCATAATGTATCTTCCCAGTTTAAAGTAGTTCAGCTCTCCTGTGCTCTGCAATGTCTTGTGGGAGGTTAGTTACAAATATGGAGAGACAGAGAGAGAGAGCTGTAGGTGATGAGAACCTGGAGGGAAAAAAAAAATAAAGAAAAGAAAAGGGAGAACACCTCATAGACCAAACTTAAGTATTCTCCCAGAGATACGGCAAAATCTTTTTTTAAAAAGGGCGCAGAGTATAACAAGGCCAGGTCTTCTTTTGAACCTTTAAAAATAATTTCATAGGAGCTCTGGAAAGATAATCAGTCATGAGCTCGGCAGTAGTACATAGTCTAAAAAAACAAATAATTTCTGCAGTATAGTAAGTAAGATATGGGGCTAGATCTTGCTGTATCACTTAGTTTTAACCTGGAAAGAAAACAATAAATTCTGCAAGGAGTTCACTTTGATGTCATAATCAATCATCTAATAAATATTTAACAAGAACGAACATGTAATTCGTTCTGGACCAGACTCTGTGAAGGATAAAATACATAAAATGAATCACATATAATCTTCAAGGGCAACTTTTATAGAATGAGAAAAAATTATACCTACCTATCCGGGGCTTAGAAATTTTGTAAAGGTATGATTATTACATAAAAAAAATTGAAAAAGTTGTTGGGTTGATCATGGATTTTAAAAATTATGGATGTTACATACCACGACATAAATCGTATTCAGGCTATTTGATCAGATACTCACAGAATGATTGTAAGAAGGTTCCAATATCACAGGTAATGACATTTTCCCTTGAAGATTCAATTTTGTTAAATAAAAAATCTTTTCCCCCACAATCTTTTCTTTTTTCATGCGATGTACACCATACAGTCTAAACCGAACAGCATAATTTCCAATCATCTCAGATTCAACATGGTTAAATTTGAATGTTTCTGTGAAGACAGGGCATGGTCCTCTCTGGATGCTGGTTTTTGCTCTCTGTTTCTTTATAGGTAGAAGAACAAGGTGTACTTGCCATGAGTTGCCACCTGTCCTGTTATATGTTGGGATATCTGTGACAGCTGTCACTGTTACCAGAAGCTTCTGTTCTTGGGAGTCATAGTCAAAAGTCACATCCAGTGTGCCATATTTAGCTTCTGGCTCAGGATCAAAAGGTTTAGGAAGCTGTGAAGATGATCCTTGAGCTGACATATCCTGAGAAAAGCAAATTTAAATGTTTTCAGTTTTTAGCTCTATTATTTAAACTACCATGTAAATAAATACCTGACATTTCTTTAGGAAGATGATGTGGAAACTGTCTTGATTTGCTGTCAGAAAGAAAGAAATAGTAATTAACAGTCAACTACAATCAAAAGCTACTCTACAGGGCCAGGACAGTAAAAGTGGTAGCTTTAACTCAAAAACTTAGTAGAACAAAGACAAAGAATTTAGTATCCTCCAATTTTAAGAAAGTTGGATCTATGTCTTTATGATGAGAATTGAAAATATATATTTCAATGTGTATCTCTCTTCCTTTTGTAGGAAACTACTACATTTTATTTCCAACATTAAAAACAACATAACTGCCAGCTCCATATGAGGCTGGTGAGAGAGAGAACATAAATATGAGTGTAACGCCATCGAAAAATATGGTCCCATTTTCAGTTTGTTCTAAAACGTCCACATCTGTAATAGAACGTAAACAAACATATTAAGGATTGGAAATCAATGAAAATGTGAAATACGAAAGGATAAATCCAAAGGCCTCAAAAATAACTACAGCCAAACACCACTTCTCCATAACACACACACATACTTTTTACACTTTAACTTCTAATCTGAATTTAAAACTATGTATTACTTCCTAATGTCAATTACTATTGAAAATTGCTGACTACATACTTCAAAAGTTCAAGAAGGGCTGAAACTATACATTTTGATTATGAGATTGAAAGAAATTATACCCATTCTACCTGGAGCTGTCTCAAATTCCTGCCAGTCTAACTCTCTGGAATGTACCACGAGTGTCAGCTAGTTACCAACAGTGCCAAACCCAGGTCTCTGACCTTTTAACTATACCACTTTGCCCCATCAAGTATCTTAATAAATCTTAAATGTCTTTAATTTTGAAACGTGGACCAATTTTACATTTTTCTGTTTCTGAACTTGTCCTTAGTGCCTATGGTAGCAGTCACTACTACTAGTCCCAATCTTCCCTTTTTCCATTTCTGAGAAGAACCGCCTAAGTTTTAGGCAGAAAAACACTGAATGGCAAGAGCCCGTATTTCAAAAACTTGCCTTATGGCAGATACGCTGATGAGACTCGGCCTTCGTCAATGGGGGAGCAAACAGAAGTTATGCCTGAAACTTCCAGATCAGGTTTACATATTACTTGCCCTTCACTCTCTTAGTCTTCCCACAAGCAGATACACACGTAGTATGTGTGCCTGGACTTTGCGGACTAGCACAGTACATCAGGGGACGGCAAAGTGACAAAAACCAACAACAGGGACATCAGAACCCTGAACCCCTGAATGGTATTGTAGAACAAAGTCACCTACTCACCCTGAATTGTCTTTAAATGAAAGACAATCTTTGGTGGTTTTTAGCCACTGTATTGGTCTCTTATTACAGCAGCTTAACACATACCTAACTGTTATACTATGAGCCTGGCCATACTTTGGGTGTGTGTGTCGGTGCTGTAGAGAACCAAAAACACTCAGGTCTTTTACATAAAATCTGACATGTCTACCTATGGTGACCTGCTTGGTACTATGTATGAAAAGAAAGATAACCAGTGAAGAACAATACTTGGGGAGAGGCAACAAACTCTTAAAGAAGAATTCAGGTTTTTTAAAAATGGAATATGATGAAATCAGGGTAAACATATTCTTACTGTCAAAAAAACTGACAGCTTAGAGCAAAATGTTTTAATGTATGCCACATCATAATTGGCAATCAAAGATGATTAATTACATGGTTTTGATTTTTCAAAGAAATACTTTCTAAAATAGTATCATAATAGCTAGGATATTCAAGGAAGTAAGAAATTTCATAAGGTTCCAGAGAGGGCTAAAAGGCGGACCTTTACAGATAAAAACTACTTTTTGTGTTCTGTAACAGGCAGCTAGAAAATAATTCTTCCTTTCAAGGAGTCTGAATTAAAGTTTTGAACCATTGCGAGCTAGCAATAAGTTGTCAATAGAATTTGTGACCTCCTTGTCAGGGAACTTTCCAGAACCCTCAGTCCTATCTCAGTTCAGTCATGTATGTGAATGAGCTCTAACATAGCTATATTCTGGATAAACCAAAGGAAAGTAAGAATTTTCTATTTGATAAATAATATCTATCAAAGGAACAGTAGGAAGCAAAATAAACTTGAAAAAACACAAGATTGGGCTTTATACTAACAGGAGCTATAAAAGCATCTAGATACTGATATAATGTGCACTTGCTGTTTTGTTTGAATATATTCAATTCTGCTATAGAGGAACAAAAACAAGCAGCATACAAGAGACTCATCAGTGTTAACAGAGAGCAAGCTGGCGGCTTCTGAAATATGGGCAAAATGCAAAGGCTGTATTAACTATAAATAATGAATCAGGAAGTAACTTGAGAGGCAAAATTCAGAAGATACAGTAACTACAGATAGTAACTAAGTTAATAACATGGAATATATGCCAAAAAGAGACATAATAAATAAAAAATATGAGTACTATCTTGAGAAAGGCATGCAAAGCCTAAGCTATGATGACGTCACCTCTGAGCTAGTAACAGCTGTATCAACCGTGTGCTCCTTAGATCAAAGTGCGTATAAAAAGGCTAAACTGGCAAGTTTCACTGATGACCAGGAGTACTTGTCCCTGAATCTCTTCCAGAAAACAAAGTTTTGGGCCCTTGGCACCCCCGTTCAAATCTCGACTCTTGGGGTGCCTGGCTGGCTCAGCTGGTAGAGCATGTGGCTCTTGATCTGGGGGTTCGTGAGTACCTGCTCCGCGCTAGGGGTACAGATTACCTAAAAAAAAAAACAACAAAACTCAACTGTTGCCCTTATTGCTGCACCATATAAAGGGAACACTGGGAACACTGATGGGGCATAAAGAGCGACAGGGACGTATGGGCATGCCCTAAATCAAGGCTCACACAGTGTGTTCCTGTCACCTGTACCTACAGACATCCTAAGTGTGTTTACCTAGCTCATCTTGCTCCTCTTACTTCTTACTTTCTATGTGAAATAGATTAAAACACACGTAATCTGGAAGTGACAGTAGGAATAATCTGCAGTAATAAGATGACACTGGAAATGAATAAATACTTTAGTTAAAGGAAATAATATACTTCACTAGGAGAACTAAATTAACATAAAAAAAAAATAAAACACACGTAATCTGAGCATCTGAATTTGGTCCATGAGTCCTCCGAATTGCCTGGTGGTGCACTGGGAGGGTACCAAAGCATCAAAGGAATTTCCCACACAACGATTTAGGTCAAGAGGGGCAGCAGGATATGGTCGGTAAGAGCCCTGTGTGTGAGTCAGGCCAACCTGGGTTTGGATGATAGCTCCATCATCTGGGAGGTGCTGATAGGCAGGCAAACTGCTTCCCTCTCTGAGTCTCAAGGTCTTCATTTGTAAAATGGGAATAACTTCCTGAAGATGAGGTTACTAATGGAAAATACGCTGACTGTAAAGCTTATAGCAAAATCTCTGGCATACTCGTTGCCAGCTATCGTTGTGGGTAATTCCATGACCCAGGCTTCCCTGCCAGCCTGTTGGCTGTCTCTTGGGTGAGCAAGCCTACGGAACAGGGGTCTCAAATAAGTTCAGGCACAGGGCACAGGGCAGGATTCTGTGTAGAAAATCATGGACTCCTGGTTGTATTAAACTTAAAATACCAATGAAAATTTTCTTCTAAGTTAGATACTATATTAGAATACAAGATAGTAGAAAAGTAATAACAGATAAAATGTGTTTTTAGAAATTGTATAAGAAAAACGTAAAATTAAGGGAATTCTGTTCATAGCTTTACTTTCATTATTTAATTTTAGCAGAGGATGAAAATTCACCCAGTAAGAACACTGACACACTGCAGTATTATGAAATGTTGTCTGGGACAAAAGTTGTAAAAACCTGCAATGTGAGAGGAAAAAAAACCGTAAAAGTACGTATTACCTAATGGAAACCTTTAAATTACCTTTCCGTTTTCATCATAAAAGGGACATTAAAACAAATCCTTTTTAGAACATAGAGACTTCAAAAGTTCAACATACCAATTTTTGTTGTCATTTTCACATTTTTGCTTCAAAATAGGAAATAAAATGTAACCAACGACTCTGAACAAATGTCGCCATGCATTCAAGTTTCATTAGTAAAGCTGAGCATTACTTATCTCTTCCATATCCCATGAATTGAAAATGCAAAAACATTATTTTTGAAAAACCTATAAAACACGAATGAACAATCTCCCTAAAGTAAAAATATCCTAAATAAAAGAATTTTAAAAATAAAAAGCACATAAATAGGAACCTCAAGATGAAAGAAACAGATAAGTAATTCCAGAATGTTTTGTTAAAAATGTGAAAATAAAAAAGACCTCTCTTGAGGCTGAAACCGGGGGAAGATTGTATGTTTCAGTAGCTTGTGAATTGCTCTCATTTTTAGCTACCCGTCCTCCTTTTGGAGAAAACGGAGGGTGGTGCGTGGAGAATGATTGGGACAGTCCTGCTAAGTCTGCCAGATAAAGACGAGATCAAGGATAACAATGGCACTGTAAGTCACCAAGGACAGGACAGTGATAAAACCTTTTACTGAGAGGAGAAGCACAGGGTTATTATCATCCCCCAATAACATCCACGTAAAAAGCTCTAGGTGCTGTGTTACTTACTTCCGGGCTCAGGACTGCAGTGCTGTCACTGGGAACATCTTCTTCATATCCTTTATTAGGAAAACTTTCTAGTTCATGACCTGTGCTTCCTTCACTTGGGCACTTGTTATATGAGCATCTTGGACTGTTGCTGCAGTGGGAAAATTCACATTTACTGTCCCCAATTTCTGAGGGCGTACACGAGAGATGGGGAGAACCACTGTCATCCTGATACGGTGGTGGCTGCAATTCATCCAGTGGGGGCGTTCTTCTCATTCTCTGAATGCAGTTTCCTGACAATGATTAAGAATCTGGTCACTGTTTCCAATTAGCCTCAACATGCAGTACAGTCCACAATTACTGTAAATAACTTTAAAAAAACTGGATTAAGAAATTTGTGGCAATGTAACTAGTAGATTCACTCGTGAGCTTCCTTCCCTAATGGAGAGACGCAGAAATAAAACAGCCTGGTTTCCCACTCCTCTCCCCCTGCACCGTAAGATTGGGAAAAATAAAAGTCACATACGCAGAAAAATGCTGTTATAGACCATAAAGATGGGAGAGCGAGAAATACTAGCAACTAGCCTACTTACTGAGTTCTTTCTTTCACAACAATCTGGAAGCATATGCAAGTTTTGCCTGCTCCCCTATGATGTGTGGCCTCTCCAGCCACACTGGGTACAAGTACAGGAGGTACCATGAAGATAAAAACCTCATTTATTTTCTTCAGCTACTGAGATGGACTTAAAGTAGGATTCAGTTCTGCCGTGTGAGAAACTATTCCTCCACATCCACCTGAGATCCAGAATCCTAAAATGAGGTGCAGTGTGAATCCTGGCCTAATCCTCACGGATGAGCAGAGACAGAACGCTGCGTTCCAGCGGGTCTCTGCAATCAGCTGGCTGGCCTTTCCCCGCCCCAGGCACCCTGCATCCCTCCTAAAGTACACGGCCCCACCTTGTCTACAGCAGGCGTCTCTACCTCCAGCAAGGAACCTGAAACCACATTTTCTTTCAGACTTAAATTATCCTTTCAATTTTTACCTCAATGATCTGTTTCAGGAGTTAGGAATAAATAGGTCTGTGAACAGGATAGAGATGGAGGGAGGAGGGGGATGTAAAAAAATAGAGTTAAGTTTACAATTTAAGAGTACCTAAGTCTCTGAAGATAAATCCTGAATGCACTATCAGGTATTAAATTTAAACACTGCTCATTTTTTCTTTTAATGGACTGTGGCTCTCTGTTCTTAAAAGCGGCCCTGAAAAAAGGTGTTTTGTATTATAATTCTTATAATGGAGTTTAGTTCAAATGCTCAATAGGTCTTCTGTTCTTCCTAAGACAGTAAAACTTTACATAAGAAATACAAAGCTCATTTAAAAATTATCACAATGCCTGGTTCAAATGAGAAATATTAATTTGCATGAACTTAGCACAAATTTACATATTTGCTCAGAAGCCCTAATTTTAGAAAAAGAAAACTAAATGTCTTACCTCGTGAGTCTAACATACCAACTTTAGTTTATAAAACATAAACCAAAAATAAAGAGGTTACTGAATTAACATACATGAAGCTAAATTTGAGAAGGGAAGATAGATTAAATTGATACACTGCACTTAGTACCAAATGAATATCCCAGATTTCAGAGAGGGGGTTCCAGGAAACCTTTGGTTTTCCTGATAAAAGCAGGCAGACTCAAGTGGCACGCACTTTTTGTCCTCTCTCTTTCCTCTGGCCGGGAGCTGCCGCAGCCATCTTGTAATCGTGAAGTAACAAGCCTGACAATGAAAGCTAAGGATAAGGAAGCAGAAAAATGGAGAGTATCTGGGCAACTGAAATATCACTAAGTAGCTATCTCCAAACTTCTGAAGCATCAGACAAATTCCTCTAGGTTACAAAACACTGACAGCTGGATTTTCTGTTTCCAAATATATTCTCTATTGACACTTTAAAAATTACTTAACCAATATCCTCCCCTCATTAAAAATGTATATTTAATCGGCCATTGAATTATAAATTAAATGGTAATACCTAACATTTGCTGTAACATGAAGTCAATTAAAAATTTCTCAATGTAGGGGCACCTGGGTGGCTCAGTGGGTTAAGCCGCTGCCTTCGGCTCAGGTCATGATCTCAGGGTCCTGGGATCCAGTCCCGAATCGGGCTCTCTGCTCAGCAGGGAGCCTGCTTCCCTTTCTCTCTCTCTCTGCCTGCCTCTCTGTCTACTTGTGATCTCTCTCTGTCAAATAAATAAATAAAATCTTTGAAAAAAAAATTTCTCAATGTAGAATACTCTCTAGTTCTATCCATGTTGTTGCAAATGGTGAGATTTCGTTGTTTTTGTTTCTGGTTTTTTGCTAAGTGAAGTAAGTCAATCAGAGAAAAACAATTATCACAAGATCTGATATGAGGAATTTGAGAAGTAGGGTGGGGAGTCATGGGGAGTCATGGGGAGTAGGGAGGGGAAAAAAATGAAACAAGATGGGACTGGGGAGGGAGACAAACCATAATAGACTCAATCTCAGGAAACAAAGAGGGCTGCTGGGGGCTTGTGGAGGGAAGGATAGGGTGTGTGCTATGGTGAGTGCTGTGAATTGTGTAAGACTGATGATTCACAGACCTGTACTCCTGAAGCAACTAATAATTATATGTTAATAAAAAAAATTTCTCAGTGTAGTGGTTTTAGGAGTCAGCATACCATCTTTTCCTTTAACTTTGTTTTTTAAAGAGAGGTCGTCTTTCCCAGACCTCAGACTGAATGCTCAGCGTATTATTATCTCACAGGTCACACTGGAGAGAACTGGGTACATATCTATTCCTCAAACCATCTCTTAAGGGGGGCGATGGGATTACCACAATTGACTTAATCAGAAGCCATCAAAGTGAAGCTGGGGATGGTGTTGGGTTCAATGTCCATATCTGCATGGAAGAGAGTAGATGCCACTCATCAAGAAGAAAAGAGAAAGTGCTAAAATGAATAAAATTAGATACGAAGACGGAGACATTACAACTGGTACCACAGATATAAAAGATCATATGAGATTACTATGAACAATTATATAACAAACTGGACAACATAGAAGAAAAAGATAAATTCTAGAAACATACTAGCCAGCAAGACTGAATCGTGAAGAAATAGAAAATCTGAACAGACCAATAACTAGTAAAGAGATTAAACCAGTAATCAATAACCTCTCAAAAATGATGTCCTAGGCCGGATGGCTTCACTGGTGAACTCTGCCAAAACTTAAAGAATTAATACTAACTCTTCTCAAACTTTTACAAAAAACAGAAGATGAGGAACACTTCCCAACTCATTTTACCAGGACAGCATTACTTTGATACCAAATCCAGACAAGGACACTACAAGAAAACTACTGGCCAATATCCTTAATAAATATAGATACAAATTTTTTAACAAAGTAACAAACCAAATTCAACAATACATGAACATACAATGTGATCAATTGCAAACTATTCCAGGGATTCAAGGGTGGTTCAACATCTGCAAATCAAGTGATGCAATACAACACATTAACAATATAGAGGATAAAAATCATATGATCATCAAAGTAGATGTAGAAAAAGCATTTGACAAAATTCAACATCCATTCATGACAAAAACTCAAGAAACTGGGTAGAAAGAATATATTAGTCAACATAATAAAGGCCATATACAACAAACCCAGAGTTAACAGTATATTCAACAGTGAAAAGCTGAAAGTTTCTCCTCTAAGATAAGGAACAAGACAAGGATGCTGACTCTTACCACGTGGAAATCTGAGCCAGAGCAATTACGCAAGAAAAGAAATAAAAGGCATCCAAGTTGGAAAAGAAGAAGTAAAACTGTCTCTATTTCCAGATGACATGATATTATATATAAAAAGAGCTTAAAGACTCCACCAAAAAACTGTTAGGACTAATAAATGAATTCAGTAAAGTTGTAGGATACAAATCAATATAAAAAAATCAGTTACATTTCTATATACTAATGACAAACTATCAGGAAAGAAATTTTTTAAAACACCATTTACACCTGCATCAAAAAAGAACAAATACATAGGAATAAATTTAACCAAGGAGATGAAAGATCTATCTGCATAGTACACTAAGAACTATAAAACAGTGATGAAAGAAATTGAAAAAGACAAAAGTAAATGGAAAGATATTTTATGCAACATGGATTGGCAAAAATAATATTGTTAAAATTTAAATGCTACTCAGAGCAATCTACAGATTCAAAGTGAACTCTATCAAAATTCCACTGGCATTTTTTTCATAGAAATAGAAAAAACAGTTCAAAACTTTGTATGGAACCACAGAAGACTCCAAAAGCCAGAGCAATCTTGAAAAAGGAAAACAAGAGCTGGAGATATCATGCTTCCTGATCTCAAATTATATTACAAACCTATGGTAGTCAAAATGGTATGGCATTGGCATAAAAACAGATACATGGATCAACAGAATAGCGAGCCCAGAAATGAACACATATATTGCCAATTGATCTATTACAAAAGAGCGAAAAATACACAACAGGGAGAGGATAATCTCTTTAATAAATGGATGAGAAAATTGGACAGTCACATGCAAACTAATGAAACTGAATCACTATCTTACATCTTAAACAAAAAACCAACTCAAAATGGATTAAAGACTTGAACATAAAGCTTGAAACTATAAATCTTAAGTGAAAACATAGGGAAGAAGCCCCTTCACACTGGTCTTGATAATGTCAGAAGCAAAGGCAACAAAAGGAAAATTAAGCAAGTGGGACTATATCAAAATAAAAAGCTTCTGCATAAAAAGCCATCAAAAAATTATAGACAACCTATGGAATGGGAGAAAATATTTACACATAATATATCCAATAAGGGTTAATACTCAAAATATATAAATAACTCCTCCAACTTAACCGCAAAATGACAATCTGATTAAAAAATGGGCTGAGGAACTAAACACACTTTTTCAAACAAGGCATCCAAATGGCCAACAGATTGAAAAGGAGGTCAATATCACTGATCATCAGGGGAATGCAAATCAAAAGCACAATGAGGTATTTCACACCTGTTAGAATGCTTAATATCAAAAAGACAATAACAAATGCTGGCGAGGATGGGGAGAAAATGTAACCCTTGTGTACTGTTGGTGGGAATGTAAACTAATAAAGCCAGTTTAAAAACGGTATAGAGACTCCTCAAAAAATTAAAAATAGAACTACCATACAATTGAGCAATTCTACTGCTGGGTATTTATCTGAAGATGAAATCACTATCTCAAAAAGATACCTGCACCCCATGTTCACTGAAGTATTAGTTATCATTGTCAAAACATGCAAACAACCTATGTGTCCATCAATGGAAAAATGGATAAAGAAACACACACACACACACACACACACACACACACACACACACAGAGAACTATTATTCAGCCACAACAAAAGAAGAAAACCCTGCCATTCATTTGTGACAACACAGATGAACCCTGAGGGCAAGTGAAGTAAGTCAGAAGAGAGAGAAAAATAACTGTATGTCACATATGTGGAATCTACAAAATCTGAACTCATAGATACAGAGAACAGATTGGTCATTGCTAGATGTGGCGATGGAGGTGGTAAAGGAAATGCATGAAGGTGCTTTCCAGTTATAAGTAAGTCCTAGAAAAATGTACAGCATGGTGACAGCAATAGAAGATCTTTGAAGTTCTTACTGGAAGAAAAAAAATGTGTAGCTATGTGAGGTTACCGATGTTAACTAAACTTACTGGGCAGTCATTCTGCAATAAGTGTATCTATCACATGTTATGTTGTGCTAATACCTTGGACTAAAATAAAAAAAAATACCTTGGACTAATAGAATGTCATACATCAATTATATCTCAGCAAAACTGGAAAAAGAAAAGAAGACTAAACACTTTCCTTTTAAAAGCTTATGTATACAAATACATATTACATGAAACCAAAACAAAGAAACAAACCCAAAGAATATACATCTAAAGAAAACAGGGTCCAGGAAGAAGGAAGATAAAGGACATTGGCTAGAAAAACCAACACAATCAAGTCCTTGCCCTCCTTATCCTTCACTGATTTCAATTGTCATCTCTATTAAAGTATCTTCTCTCTCTGTGGCTCTTTCTTCTTTAAGTGGTTTCCCTGTATTAATCCTTGTCATGTGACCAACATACTCTAACTTCTGTCTGGTAATAATCTTAGACGTTACTTCCTTTAGTCTCCTTTTAAATCAGGTCCCTGTTTAGCTGCCAGCCAACCAGGATCTATTTACACAGCTGAGCTCCAGTCACCTGGCTCTTGTTAAGCCTCTGTGTAGACATGCTCCAGAACCAAGGCGTAAGTTACCCAAAAGACATTTAGTGATATTTGCTACTAAGTAGGTTCCATGAGCAGACCTCACTAGTGTTTCTGGATTTGAGAGAAACAATTTTATTTTTTATTTTTTTTAAAGATTTTATTTACTTATTTGACAGACAGAGATCACAAGTAGGCAGAGAGGCAGGCAGAGAGAGAGGAAGAGAAGCAGGCTCCCTGCCAAGCAGAGAGCCTGATGTGGGGCTTGATCCCAGGGCCCCGGGATCATGACTTGACCCGAAAGCAGAGGCTTTAACCCACTGAGCCACCCAGGCGCCCCGAGAAACAATTTTATAACTGTGAATTTTGGAATATACATATCAGGATAAATAAATTATATACATATATTTTATAATACATACTATATATTAATAATAAATATATATAACTTATCTTTATTATATATTTATATAACAGTCTATAATTATATAAACACATAAGTTTATAACATGTAAACTTTTGTATTATTTATATACTTCTATAATTATAAGATATTATATAAATCCTTCAAGTTTTGAAAATAAAAATATCGTGTGTTTCACTTTTCACTTTACTTATGCATTTTACTTTACAAAGTGAAGAACACTCAAATGTATCTAGAATAGGAATTTCATTAAAAAAAAAAAAATGCAGGGGCGCCTGGGTGGCTCAGTGGGTTAAGCCTCTGCCTTTGGCTCAGGTCATGATCCCAGAGTCGTGGGATCAAGCCCCACATCAGGCTCTCTGCTCGGCAGGGAGCCTGCTTCCCCCCCACTCTCTCTGCCTGCCTCTCTGCCTGCTTGTGATCTCTCTCTCTCTCTGTGTCAAATAAATTAATTAAATCTTAAAAAAAAAAAAATGCAGTTATGGGGCGCCTGGGTGGCTCAGTGGGTTAAAGCCTCTGCCTTCGGCTCAGGTCATGGTCTCCCGGTCCTGGGATTGAGCCCCGCATCTCGGGCTTGCTGCTCAGCAGGGAGCCTGTTTCCTCCTCCCTCTGTCTCTGCCTGCCTCTCTGCCTACTTGTAATCTCTGCCTGTCAAATAAATAAATAAAATCTTTAAAAAAATGCAGTTAACGAAGATTTTTCCTTTTTCACTCTTTTGCAACAATATCTTCTTTCTCTAACTGGCAATTACTTCATATCATATGCACAGTAAAACTAAAAGTTGGCTAAAATTTAATGGATATTGGAAAATTTTTAATACAACTGTTTTATAAAATAAGAATTTATACCACAGTTGTTAAATTACACTGTAAACATCCAACTTTAAGGGGAAATTTCTGGTTGAACTATCAAATGCCAAAGTGAGGATAACCTACTATTACTTTTTCCCTCATTTTACAACCTAATTCCATACCCTACTTTGTGGGAATGACAGACCCATAAAAGGAGTCGTGCATGGAAACATCTGAAGCATGTTACCATCTGCATATTGCGCAGTACCCATAAAAGAAGACAAAGTATGTTTCCACCTTACAAAAACACAGGATGCATGCATATCTGGAATGTGACCTGGAATTTTTAACGTATTTGAGACTGGTTTTCTAAGTTTGAGAACCTCAGCTCTAAAAAGTGGTAAACATTCTACATTTGCAGAATTCAGTTTTCAAGTGTCTGTAGAAATCTGCCAAAACTAATCACATACCATATAGTAAGTTAAGGCACAACACATTTCACAAAACAGGAAGCATAAAGAAGGTATTTTCTGACCACAGTGAAATTAAACTAGAAATTGGAAATAAAAATCTAACTAAAAAACTATAGAAATATAGATAAAGCAATCAGAAATCAAAACACACTTCTAAATAATTCATGGGTCAAAGAAGAAATCACAATAGAAATTAGAAAGTGTACTGAAAATGAGGATAATAAAAATAATCTGGGAGTAGCTGGGTGGTTCAATCAGTTAAGCATCTGCCTTTGGTTCAGGTCATGATCTCAGGGTCCTGGGATTGAGCCCCAAGTCGGGCTCCCTGCTCAGTGGGAAATCTGTTTCTCTCTCTCCCGCTTCCTCCTGCTTGTGTTCTCTTTCTCTCTCAATAAATAAATAAGTAAATAAAATCTTAAAAAAAAATCTGTATAAATACTTGTGGAATGTGGCTAAAGCCAAATACTTAGAAGGAAATTTACAGGCCTTAGTGCATGTGTTGGGGAAGGAAAGGGAGTGAGGCCAAAAACAAGGACCTAATTACTCACTTTGAGAAGTTAAAAACTTAAAAAAACAAAAAAACAAGTTAACTCAAAGAAAGGAGAAAGAATGAAATAATAAAAAGCAGAAATAAAACAAAAAATATACACACAAAAGACAGCATTTAGTAAACCAAAATATAATTCATTGAGAACACTAATAAAAGTGATAAATTGCTGGAAGAGACTAGTTAGGAAGAAAAAGAGAAACGGTATAAATTATTAATATCAGGAACACAAAGGAGGACATCATTTCAAACCCTTCAGACATTAAAAAGATAGCAAGCTTTTCTTTCATCCTTTCCTTTTTTGGAAATTTCAGTCCTAAAGCTAATCAGCAGGGTTGAAGGAGGCAGCAGGATGCACTGGTAGTGGCTTATGTCAGAGCCTGGGTGGGATGAGGACGTCTACCCATGGGAGAAGCCCAGCATACTATTTGGGAGCCCAAGAGAGACAAGAAGGGCATCCATGTCCATATAGGGACAGCCCAGCGTGAGGTGTCAGAGGTCACAGAGGGTAAAGGGCGCACCCATCCATGGGACACCCCTAAACAGCATGCTGAAGCCCAAGCTGGGTGAGAAATGCCCAGCACGGAGAGCCAGAGTCAGGATAAGAAGGTTCCCCATAGTGGGGCAGCTGGCATGGGGCAACAAAGTCCAAAGAGGGTGAGCAGTATGTCTATAATGAGGGAAAGGGGAGTCAAAGCCTGAGAAGGATCAGAGCCATGGAGGGGGTACTGGTGTGGCTTGTTGAAGCCCGGGAAGGCTGAAGAGGGAACCCACATGGGGGTGCACCTGTGAAGTGTATGAGAACAGTTGCCGGACACAAGAAAACCAGATGGGGAAGGTCTCCGCATGTAGGGGCAACCTGGAGTGCGGTTTTAGAGCCCAGGTGGGTGAGGAATGCAACTGTGTGGAGAAAAGGGGAAGTTCTGGAATGTATCTGACCCCAAGCAGGAAGTAAGAGCTTTGGCAGGGTGGTAAGGACATCCAGTGTGGATGGCAAGCTGCAATGGAGTGTCAGAACCCATGTTCTTGGCGTCATGAGGACATCCACAAGTAGGAAAGTCTATAGGGGATAGCAGAGCCCAAATAGGAAGAGGAGGCGATTAATTGAATGATAAATATGTTAAGTTTAATGGAAGCAAGGTTTCTTTCTCTCTCTGTGTTGGAAAAGGAAGTTACAAATATGGAAACGGGAAAATCTAAAACTGTGGTCTCGGATTAGAATTGAGGATATCAGTGTGAGCTCAGTTTTTAAATAGCAAGTAAATTATAACATAAATATGCATGTAATATGCATACACACATACACACACCCATTCCTAACTATCCTAGCTCTGTCCACTGAGAGGATTTAAGAGCAACACCTCAATAGGGGCTGCTGGGTGGCTCAGTTGGTTAAGCGTCCAAATACTGATCTCAGGGTCGTGAGTTCAAACCCTGTTTGGCTTGGCTAGGGGCTGGCCAAGAAGTAGGATGCCTTTTTGGATTCAGAATCTCTGATCAAGCAGATCCCATGAATCTTGGGCCCAGGCCTGAATAAGGCTGGCAAGTTCCTTTCCTTGCTGACCCAATGACAACATGGTGGCCATAGTGGATGAAGTGAAGTCTACCATCAAATTCCTGAGGAAGAATGTGCTGGGTCTGGCAGTGACCACTGGCTGTGTGAGGATGACAGATGATTAGCTCATGTACAACATCCACTTAACTGTAAATTTTCTGGTGTCATTGTCTAAGGAGAACTGGTAGAATGTCCAGGCTTTATACATTGAGAACACCATGGGCAAGCCCCAGTGCTTATACTAAGGAACGGTTTAATAAACCCTGGGGCACTACCATTTAAAAAAAAAAGGGAACACCACCTCAGTAGCAGTGTACCCCTTAGTGCCCAGATCTTGGTTTCTAAATTTACTCTTCACTAAAAGGAACCAGAACTCCGTGAAGAAACAGCAAATTTCAGGACTAGGAAAGAAGCTGAGAATAAGAATGTATTCAAAGAATGAGGGGGGCATGCCAAAAAGACAAAGAGGCCAGCCTGATGGGGTCTGCACTGAACAAATCCCAGAATTTGAGCTACAAAATAAATAGTTGAAGTAACTGATTCTAACACATTGAGGAAAAAAAGGAAAACTTCAGTCCATCTAGACATAGATAAATACATGAATAAACTGAAAGACCTCTGAGGAACAGATTATGTACATAGTTACAAAGTACTTTATTACTAAGAGTGCATACTTCCTGGGGCGCCTGGGTGGCTCAGTGGGTTAAGCCTCTGCCTTCGGCTCAGGTCATGATCTCAGGGTCCTGGGATCGAGCCCTGCATCGGGCTCTCTGCTCAGCAGGGAGCCTGCTTCCCCCCGACTCTCTGCCTGACTCTCTACTTATGCTCTCTCTGTCAAATAAAAAAATAAAATCTTTTAAAAAAGAAGAGTGCATACTTCCTTAATGAAGAGATCAAAGTGAGTAACATAACATGACAAATCGAAGTGTGCATCACCTGGTAGCATGCGATGAGAGGAACAAGCAACACCTCCTTGGTCCTCCAGTTCAAGGTGCATGACCTGAATCTAGTCATGAGAAATATCAGACAAATGCACATATTCTAAAAATTAACTGCCCTGTAGTCTTCAAAAAGAAATGACTGAAAAACTGGTCTAGCCTGAAGGAGACTAAAAAGAGACTAAAAGAGACAGGACAACACATGATCTTGAACTAGATCCTTTTGCTATGATGGACATTATCTGGACAGCTGTTGACCATGAATGGATTCTGAGGATGAGATGGCAATAATGAACCAACGTTCATGTCTTTATTCTGATGGTTGTATTGTGGTTATGTGAGAGAATATTCTTGTTTGTAGAAAATACTAAAGTATTTAGGGGTGATGAAGCATCAGGTCAGCAGGGCCACTTACTCTGAAATAGCTTGAGGAGGTAAAAGGATTTTGTACTATTTTTTGCACTATTTTTGGGTACTGTTTTTACAACTTTTGTTAATTTTGTGGATGCTTAAAAAATTCCCCATAAAAAAGACATTGTCATCTCTCTTGAAAATTTGAAAATCATATAATACAAATTCCTAAAGAAATAAAACCTAAACAGAGCCAAGAAACAGGAAAATTATATAATCTTATTATCTATTACAGAAATTGAACTCCTATTTTAAAACTTTCTTAACAAAGAAAAGCCCAGGGAAATTTACCATTTAAGGAAGAAAAATCACCAATTTCATACGAAATATTTTAGATAATAAAAAAAAAAGAGGGAACACTTGTAAAATTGTCTTATGAAGCCAGCATAAACTTGCTACCAGAGCCTGATAAAATATCTTACAAGAAAAGAATAAGCCAATCCCTCTTGTGAACATAGCTACAAAAATTCAACACAAAATATTAGCAAATGAAACCCAGAGTCTTAGAGAACTACATCATAACCAACTTAGGTTTACACTAGGAATATAAAGGTACTGTACAAATGCAAGATGGATTTACTATTAGAAACTTTATCTAATTTACTGCATTAAAAGAATTAAAGGGGGGCGCCTGGGTGGCTCAGTGGGTTAAGCCGCTGCCTTCGGCTCAGGTCATGATCTCAGGGTCCTGGGATCGAGCCCCGCATCGGGCTCTCTGCTCAGCGGGGAGCCTGCTTCCTCCTCTCTCTCTGCCTGCCTCTCTGCCTGCTTGTGATCTCTCTCTGTCAAATAAATAAATAAAAATCTTTAAAAAAAAAAGAATTAAAGGTAAAAAGTAATGTGATAACTGTAATCAATTTTTAAAAAGCATTTGAAAAAAAATCTGACAAAATTCATTATTCATAAAATCTCTGCTCTGTGCAAATGAGGGATAAAAGGCAAATTCCTTTATCCCATAAAGAGTATCTTTGAAAGTCCTGCAGCAAACATAATATTTAATGGTGAAATGTTGAAAGCTTTATGTCTGGTATCGGGAATGAGACAAGGATGCCTATTTATCACCACTTCTATTCAACGATGTACCAGAAGTTCTAGCCATTGCAATAAGGTGAGAAAAAGATGTGAAAGAACTGGAAAAAAAGAAGCAAAACTGTTAATACTCTCAGATGATGACTGAGATATAGAAATCCCCCAATACTTTAGAGATGATCTATTAGCGTTGGTAAGCAAATTAAGTGAGGTCATTGAATATGGTTATCAATGCTAAAAAGATCAATTGAATTTCTACACACATGAATGGAAAACTAAAAAGTGACATTTAAAAACAATCCCACATACAATTGCACCAGATAACATCAAATACCTAAGAATAAATTGAGGAAATCACTTTGCTGTTATTTTTCCAGCTTAGGGGCTTATAATTAGAATATATACTCTTAGCAATTGGCAGAATCCACACTTCAGCTTTCTAAGCAATGCCTATATGGTGTAGGAAGGGACTGCTAGAAACCACTAGTTTCCTTTCTCTAGCAACAAGTCATCCCAAGAGAACAGGAGAGATTAGTCTACCACCAGAGACTTGAGAATTGCAAGTTTAGTGAATGTCTTCACTAGTTTGGTCACTGAGTAAATTAATAAGCTTGAAAAATGATGGCAGATTATCATAAACTTCTAATTAGAAGATGACTTTAACTGGAGTTGCCACTCCAGATGGAGTCTCCTTATTAAGCAAATTAAAACAGCCTTGGTATTTGATATGTAGCTTTTACGCAGCAAATGCTTTTTCCTTTGTAACAATCCAGAGAGAACAAAAGGAACATGTTGTTTTCACCTGCCAAAGCAATACTGCTACTTCCCAGCTTCAGGGAAATATAATAAAATATTCTTGTTCTATGCCACAATCTGCTCTGCAGAGACCCTGGCTGCCTCAACATTCCAGGCTACATGCCCTTGATCCTCCTCCGAATGACAGCAAGCTATTAGGACCCAGAGAGTAGAAGAGTTGAGGGATTGAAGTGCCTTGGTAAAATGTACATGTGTGACAGGACTGAGAACTCAATCTGATGATAATACAAGGGCTTGCCTCTTCCATCAAGTTCCTGAGAATACAGGAGTATGATGGAATATTCCTCCCAATGTCAAAGAGAATTTCCTACCCTTTGTCTGTGTTCCACTAAGAAGGAGACAAGAAGTTTGGCTGGCCTTCTTACACTCTGAAAGCAGCACATTCCATATCTGAGTATGCAGCTTTGAGCCATCTACAAGGTAAAATAAAAAGCTTTTCAGCTTTGAGTGGCACCCAGAACAACAGATGATCCATGGTATGGAATATATGGTATGGTAAGCTTTATACTTGACCTTTAAAGACTAAGCAAACCAAATGGTCTTCAAATGCCTGTGGTAGGTGATGACACTTAAAAAACTATTAAGAAGCCCTGATGGTGGAATTGCATTGGAGGACTCGAGATTTTTTTTTTTTTTTTTTGGCCATATCTTTGCTGACATTTTTGCTTCCAAGATTTTAAATCTTATTGCCAATCTGATGGGTAAAAGTTGGTATCTTGTTTTAATTTGCACTTCCCTTGTATGTAAGGAGGAGCACATCTTTATCAACCACTTATATTTTCTCTATATTCCCCACTAGATAGTAACCTCTTTGAAGTGCTATAGTATTCAGTGTATATTAAGCACAATATTCATATATAATTGGTATTTATGCCATCATAGCAATCTACATATTTAATGCAATCCCTAATCAATATACCAACATTTTTGTCATATAACTGGAATAACACTAAACCCAAAAGACCCTGGATAGCCAAAGCAATCTTGAGAAAGAAGAACAAAGTTAAAGGTAGCATAATTCCAGATTTCAAGATATACTACAAAGCTATAGTATGGTACTGGCACAAAAACAGACATATAGATAAATGGAACAGAACAGAGAGCCCAGAAATAAGCTACACTTACACAGTTGATTAATCTACAACAAAAGAGGCAAGAATATAAAACAGGGAGAAGACAGTCTCCTCGACAAATGGTGCTGGGAAAACTGGACACCTACATGCAAAAGAATGAAACTGGACCACTTCCTTGTACCATACAGAAATAAACTTAAAATGGGTAAAAAAAAAAAAAACCAACCCAAAAACAAACAACAGAAAATCTAAAACCTAAATGTGAGACTTAAAACCATAAAAAACTCCTAGAAGAAAGCATAGGCAGCAATTTCTTTGAGATCAGTCACAGAAACATTTTTCTAGATATGTCTCTTTAGGCAAAAAAAAAAAAAGAAGGCAAAATTAAACTAATGGGATTACACAAAAATGAAAACCTAGTGTGCAGCAAAGGAAACCGTCAACAAAAAGGCAACCTACTGAACGGGAGAAGATATTTGCTAATGACCTATCCAGTAAGAGGTTAATAGCCAAAATATACAAAGAACTTAAGAGAACTCAGCATGAAAAAAACAACCAATCCAATTAAAAAATGGGCAGGGGACCCGAACAGAATTTTTAAATTATGATTTTTTGTACCTCCAAACACATTTTATTACAAGATAGTGTTCAGATTATTTTTGTACCATGCCTTAAAACTCTTTATTAATCTTTCTCACCTTATTTTTCTGGTGGTTTGAAATAATTTCTGAATCAAACTATATTTCACATATAGCTGCTTTCTACCAGTACAATCTTACCCAGTACACCTGTTTTCTGAGTAGAAAATCAATTCATGGTCTCCCATTTCTTGATTCTTAGGTTTTGTTAAAGATCATAGTCAGTTGAAGTGAAATGAGAAGTGTTTTGTTGATTTTTGAGAAACAACTCCTGGCCTACTCTTAATATCAACCAGAAACTAACTGGAGGATCAAGGGACACCAGGTAGCTAACTGATCCAAACTGCCCCGTAGGAAGGAGATAGCATGTGCTCATCTAGCTATAAAGTTGGGAGTATCAAGCGGCACTCCGCCATCAAGGGAAACCAACAGATAGTGGATGAGGACCAAGTAAGCTCTGAAGGCACAGGCAGGTAGTAGAGGTATGCCTGCTGTATTTTGCTTAATCTGCGTGCATTGCCATGTGAGTACAGTAGGACTACTGAAGGTTAACAGAGAATTAAAACATTATGTCTAGTGATATGCCAAAACCATTAGAAGTGGAATGCTCTGATATTATAATCCTTTCAGAGGAGGCCCTGAAAAATGATACGGAAAGAAAATCTTCTCAGTGGACAGAATTCTTAGTAGCCTGTTTGATTTTCAACTTTGCTTAGAGTAAGAGTTGATCTCAATGACTGGGTTGCCGATGGTCTGGCTGGATGCAAGGACTTGAGAGCAGAGACTGGCAGACTGGTCTCACCCGGAATGGCTCTGGGGCCTGACACATTCACATCCCCAATACAACTTAAAACACAAATATTCAGAAAATACCATAACTTCTAAAATTTAACCTCATGTATTTTAAGTCTAATTCTTTCCCAAATTGAAAAAGGCAACAGTCTTGATAAATTAGACTCCTAGATGAATTTTGAAAGCATGCCCCAAGATTATGATGTCAATTTCAATCAATACTTTTGTTTCCCATTTTATCTTTGTTTTCAGTGCCATTCAATTTTACCTACAGAAAATATTTAATGCTAATGAATGATTGAAAATCATATCAAGCAATTCTGTTTTCATGCATGAGGGATTAACTGGTATTTGGTCAGTCTTCCTCCCGTAAACAACTACAAAACTGGACAAAACATCTGAAGCAACTGTTTTCTACTGTAGGGATACAATTTATCCTTTCAGACTATTTTCCAGGAGGCTGTACAATTTTGCATTCAAACTTGCAGGATATGAGAGTTCCATTTATTCTACATTCACCAATATTTGGTATTGCTAGTCTTTTAAGTTTTAACCATGTTTCTGGCTGTGTAGTGCTATATATTATGGTGGTTTTAGTTTCCATTCCCCAAATGAGTAACGATTTGAGCATATCTTCATGCATTTATTTGCCATTCATAAATCTTCTCCAGGGACGCATATGTCCGAAAATGTGCACATTTTTAGGTTGTTCATTTCTTGGAATTGACTCATCAGAGTTCTCTGTGTAATCTAGATACAGCCCTTTATAAAATATATCTTTTTCCTGTCTATGGCTTGCCTTTTCATTTTTTTAATAGTGTCTTTTGAAGAGCGTTTTTACTTTAAGGTAGTCATAATCATTTCAGTTTTCTTTTATGATTCATGCCTTCTGATTCCTATTGAGAAAATCTTTGCCTACCCCAAAGTCACAAAGATTTTCTAGGTCTTCTCATAATTATATAGTTTCAGCTTTTACACATAGGTTTACAATCCACGTGGGATTAATTTTTGTGTATGGTGTGAGGCAACACTTGGCACTGATTTTTCTCTATGGATTTCCAGTTATTCCAGCACCACTGACTGAAAGCTATTTTTCCTCACTGAATTCACTGGGCACCTTGCTGAAAATAATTGCCATGTGTGTGGGTCTCTTTACATATGGACTCTCCCTTCTTTCACTAACCTACATGTTTAGCCTTGTGCCAATACCACACTTTCTTGATGACTGTAGTTTTACACTAAATCTTGAAAGCAGATAGTATAAATCCTCTTTTTGTTTTTGTCTTTTTTTAACCTCTGTAATACTTTATTCTGACATGTTTTGCCTTATACTTTTTAAAATTTAAATTCAATTAATTAACATAGTGTACTATTAGTTTTAGAGGAAGAGTTAGTGATTCATCAGTCTTATATAAAGCCAGTGTTCATTACGTCACATGCCCTCCTTAATGCCCATCACCCAATTACCCCAACACCCTCACACCCACGTCCAGCAACCCTCAGTCTGTTTCCTAAGATTAAGAGTCTCTTAAGTTTTGTCTCCCTCCCTGATTTCATCTTGTCTTGTTTTTCTCCTTTTATTTTGCTATGCTTTTCCACAACTTTTTTGACTCTGCCAATTTCATTTCCATAAATATTTTAGCTTTTCATAGGATACAAAAAAAGAGAGAGAGAGGGCGCCTGGGTGGCTCAGTGGGTTAAGCCGCTGCCTTCGGCTCAGGTCATGATCTCAGGGTCCTGGGATCGAGTCCTGCATCGGGCTTTCTGCTCAGCAGGGAGCCTGCTTCCCTTCCTCTCTCTCTGCCTGCCTCTCTGCCTACTTGTGATCTCTGTCTGTCAAATAAATAAATAAAATCTTTAAAAAAAAAAAAAAAGAGAGAGAGAGAGAAAAGAAAGAAAGAACTGGAATTTTACCTGGGATCATATTCAATCTTTAGATAAATTTGGGAAGAACCAACATCTTAACAACATTGAGTCAATGATACACCAATTGATACACCAATACATTTAAGTCTTCTTTAAATTATCTCAAGTTTTGTAGTTTACAGAGTAAAGACATTGCTTATTATTCTTATTCCTAAGACTTGTTTAATGATACCACCATAAATGATAATTTCTTAAAATGTATTTTCCAATTACTTTTGCTAGTAAACAGAAACTAGATGTTTTTATATTGATCTGGTATCTTAAAAATTCTTCATAGGTTTTAGAAATTTCTACATAGTCATGTCATCTGCAAACAAAGATAGTTTGGTTTCTTCTTTTCCAATCTCTATGATTTTTTTTTTCTTGCCTTATTGCACAGCTAGACCCTGGAATAAAACACCAAAAAAACAGTAATAAAACACCTGGAATAAAACACCAATAAAACAGTAATGAGAAAGGGAATCTTTGCCATATAGTGGATTTAAAAAAAAAAAAAAGCATTCAAAATTTCACCACTAAGGTGTTAGCCTTATGGGATTTTAAAAATTTTTGTTATGTTTTGTTAAAGTCTGTAATCAGAGATTTAGAAAGTTTGCTAGAACTTTGTCATGAATGGAAATTGAGTTTTGTCAAATATTTCTCCTCAAGTGTAGGGAAGGATTATGTGACCTTCTACTTTATTCTGTTATGTGGAGAAATGTAATGATTGATCCTCCAATATTAAACTAAATCTCTATTCCTAAGATGAACCCTACTTGGTAATGATAAGTTATTCTTTTTTTACTGCTAGATTTAACTTGTTGGTATCCTTAGAAGATTCTGCATATGAGCAACATTGACCTTTTTCTCTTTATAATTCCTTTGCCAGTTTTTGCTATCATGGTAATTCTGAACTCACAAGAACTTGGGAAGTGTTAACTCCTTTTCTTATTATCTGGAAGAGTTTGTGTTGAATTGTTAATATATTTCTTTTTAAAAATGTTTAGTAGAATTCATTGATGAAGGTAGCTGGGCCCAGAGTTTTCTTCACAAGAGTTTTTAACTGTAAATATAGGGCAACTGAAGTTCTCTCTCTTCTTGAGGAAGATTTGGTTTGTGTCTATTTAACTAGGTTAAACTTATTGGCATAAAGTTGTTCATAATATTTCTTTATAGTCCTTATAACATCTGAAGGATCTGCAATAATGTACCTATTTCATTCATTTTTTTTTTTTTTAAGATTTTATTTGACAGAGAGAGACACGGTGAGCAAGGGAAGGGAACACAAACAGTGGGAGTGGGAGTGGGAGAAGCAGGCTTCCCACAGAGCTGGGAGCCCAATGTGGGACTCGATGCTAGGACCCTGGGATTATGACCTGAGCTGAAGGCAGACGCTTACTGACTGAGCCATCCAGGCACCCCCTATTTCATTCTTGATGTTGATTATTTGTCTTTCCTTTTTTTCCTGGTCAATATGGGTAGAGACTTATAAATTTGATTGAGTTTTTTCAAAAACAAGCTTTTGGCTTCATTGATTTTCTCTTTTGTTTGTTCATATACCTATTTGTTTTCCACTCTTACTTTATTATTTCCCTTATGTTTAGTTGTTCTTTAAATTTCCTAATTTCTTATAGGAAAAAGTTACATGACTGATTTTCAACTTTTTTCTCTTTCTACTATTAGCAATTAATGTTACAAATTTCTGCCTAAGTACTGCCAGCTGAATCATATTGATATATGGTAATTTCACTTTCATTCAGCTCAAAATGCTGTCTAATTTTCCTTATGATTGCTTATTTGACCCATATTTATAAGTTTTTAAAATGTTTTAATATGGCATTTCTTAGAAAATATATAGGCACACTTAAAAAGAGTATAAATTGTGGGGAACCTGGGTGGCTTGGTCAGTTAAGCATCTGCCTTCAGCTCAGGTCATGATCTCAGGATCCTGGGATCAACCCCACATCAGGCTCCCTGTTTAGTGGGGAGCCTACTTCTCCCTATCCCTCTGCCTGCAGTTTCCCCTGCTTGCGCTCTCTCTACCAAATACATGTATAAAATCTTGGGGGAAAAAAAGTGCATTTTGCTACCATTGAGTGGAATGTTCTATCAAGGTCAGTTAAAAATTGGTAGATTCTGCTGTTCAAGTCTTCTTTCCGCCTCCTTACTGATTTTCTTTCTACTTTTATTTGTTACCGAGAGAATTACTGGAAATCTCTAAATTTAATTATAAATGCCTGGCTCCTTTGCTTCAATTTTGTTGAATCTGTTATTTAGGATTATTAGGTCTTCTTCTTCTTCTTTTTATTTTTATTTTTTTAAGATTTTATTTATCTCTCAGAGAGGGGGAGAGAGAGAGAGCACGCCCACACGAGTATACAACAGGAGGAACAGCAGGCAGAGGAAGAAGCAAGCTTCTGGCCAAGGAGCCTGATGTGGGACTCAATCCCAGGACTCTGGGATCATGACCTGAGCCAAAGGCAGATGCTCAAGCAACTGAGCCACCTAGATGCCCTAGGATTGTTCTATCTTCTTGATGAGTTGACTCATTATTGTGAAAATGTTCTTCTTTATCCCCATAATACTTGCCCTATAATCTTCCTTGTCTAATATAAATATAGGCATCTCAGCTTTCTCTAAATTTGTGTTTGTATAGTATATCATTTTTGTCTATCTTTTCACACACAAAAAAAGATTTTATTTATTTATTGGGGGGGGAGGAGCAGAGGAAAAGGAGAGAATCTCAAGCAATCAATCCCCAACGTGGGGCTAAATCTCACTGTGAGATCGTGACTTGAGCTGGAATCAAAAGTAAGAAGCTCAACTGACTGAGCCACCCAGGCACCCTTCTATCCTTTAACTTTTAAATTATCTATGCCTTTATATTTAAATTAGGTTTCCATATACATGGATCTTACTTTTATATGTAGTCATGCTTTAAAATTTTTTTTTCATCTCACAACCTATACCTTTTAATGGGCATATTTAAACCATGCACATTTAATGTAATTACCTAAATTAGGGACTGACAGACTTTCTGTAAAAAACCATATGGTAACAAACTATATGGCTACATACAGTGTCTACCATGTATTTATGTGTGTGTTATATATATATTGCTTTAAAACCATAAAAATCTAGTGATACAGGGGTACCTGGGTGGTTCAGTGGGTCAAGTATCTGCCTTTGGCTCAGGTCATGATCCCCGTGTCCTGGGATTGAGCCCTGCATCAGGCTCTCTGCTCAGCAGGGAGTCTCCTTCTCCCTCTCCTTCTGCTCCTCTCCTGTGTGCTCCTTCTGCTCCTCTCCTGTGTGCAAGTGCACTCTCTCAAATAAATAAAATCTTTTTTTTTAAAGATTTTATTTATTTATTTGACAGAGAGAGATCACAAGTAGGCAGAAAGGCAGGCGGAGGGGGGGGGGGAAGCAGGCTTGATGCTGAGCAGAAAGCCTGATGTGGGGCTCAATCCCAGGACCCTGGGATCATGACCTGGGCTGAAGGCAGAGGCTTTAACCCACTGAGCCACCCAGGCGCCCCTAAATAAAATCTTTGAAAAAAATCTGGTAATGCGTACAATAAATTATATTTATTCAGCCATAAAAACAAATGAAATTCTAACATATACTACAGAATGAACAGATCTTGAAGACATTATGCTAAATGAAATAAACCAAAAAGAAAGAATACTGTATGATTCTATTTTTATGACTTACCTAAAGTAGTCAATCAAATAATCTATAGTCTATACAAAAGTTAACATTACTTAATACTTAAGAACGTAGAAAAAAAATAAAAAACAAAAACAAAAATACTTAAGAATGTGGGTTTAGTCTGCCAAAAAAAAAATACTTAAGAGTGTGGATTTAGTCTGCCAGATTCTAATTCTACTTTTGCCATTTACTAGATTTGTGACTATGGGAAATTTATTTACATTTCTGTTGCCTTTATTTCATCATCTGTAAGTTAGGAATAATTAGATATATTAGCACCAATGTCATTGGGACTTTTTGAAAATTAACTGAGATGTTTAAGTGTGTGATTAATGTAAGAACCCAGCAGGGTAGGTGAGAATCAGAAAGGGTAAATGAATTAGACCTAGATATATTTCATTTTTTTAGTATTCTTAAGAAAAAGCAACAGGACTTCTAAATATGTTTGCAGATAAATTTCGCAGGAACTCTACTCTGCTGAACTGTACAGAACATTATGTCACCTTACTCTAACCTTATAAAAAAGAGGGAATAATAAAAAGTAACCAAACAAGGATTTTTCAAAAAGCAAGATATAGGATTACTGCTCATCTCATGTCATTTAGCGATATATATACTCCATGCCATCTTTATTAGATTTGAACATTTTAATTTACAGCTTTTACTTTGGATTGACCTAGTAATCAGTAAATAGTTGTGACCCTAAAATTATCATTAAAGATTTCACTAAACGAAGTATAAAACACAAATCAGAAAGGTTTCCATTTAAATTAAAGAATTCTCATGCTTAAGGAATGAATTCCCCATTATTTTTGAGGGATATAGATAGCCAGGGGTTTATGGCTACATCAGAGATGCAAGAAATGCAATAAAATTTAGCCAGCTTTATTTCCACATTCAAATTTTCGATATCTGGTACCTTCTCAAGTCTCCCACATTTATATACTTTTATAATTTTATATGCTCCTGTTAATCACACAAAATATGCACATCAGTAAATGAGTAAAAAAGTATGTTAAAAAATTAATACAAGTGTCTTATTAAATCTTATTAAATCATATCTGCTTCATTCCCCATTAGCTTTTTCACATGAGTTTTAATTTAAACCAAACAATAATCTGAAATAATATATTTTATAAGCTTTATTTGTTTTATCTGATGTATTGAATCAGAAAATATAATTCTGTAAGTGCTATATATGCAAATAATATACTGTAATTGATATTATAACACATACCAAAGATTTAATTTTAGAATCAGCTTAAGCCCTGTTGAGATTATATATTACATTTTTTGCTATGAATAATTTGGTGAGACGTTTTTATATTTGTTTTATGAAATGGAAAAGAACCAATATTCTTAGAAAGACAAAAAATGTAATTCAGTTCTGGCCTGTAAAATATACAGATTTACACTGGATGATGTTATTAGCAGCGCAGTTTGGTGAGGTTGGGGGTGGGGTGGTGGTTATATACTAATAAAGACAAGAATGAGAACAACTAAGTAGCTTTTACTTATGACATAAACTGGGGATGTGATCTTAATTCTTTGAGGATAAAACAATAAGGCAGTTTTCATTCCCATTTTGTTTTAAAAGACTTCAGGCATTCTTAGAACTTTTTATTTTTTCATTTTTATCACACCAGTAACCAGACATTTCAAAAATAGATGGTTGAAATAGTAGCAATTTAGGATTATGAAGCTGTTAAGTGCTTCACAATGTTGATGTAATATAGCAATTATAGACCTTTGTAATTCAGCAAAAAGGCTTTGTTTTCTTGTTACTCATATTGAAACTATACAATAAGAATACCTCTTTGTTTTCTCAGAAAAGGACTTAAATTTTTAAAAATCTTTGCATTAATGTTTTGACCATTGTTATGAACTCATCATTGAAATTTATTATTTTGTAACTAAAAATAAAATGAAGCACTAAGGGGAAAAAGGTTGTATAATGTTAGAATTTTGATTAGCAATCACAGCTGCACCAGAATTAGTTTCTATAGCAACAGGAAGAAATAATGTGTTGAATTGCAATGCAATACAAGATTATTCTTTACAGATTGCAATTCAAAAGAAAATCTTTAAAGAATTTTGTCTTAAAAGAGTTATTAATCTTTTATCCATCATAATTCTCTTAGAGAAAATAATTATTCTAGTCTACTTCCCCTGAATCCTGTTTTAACTCATTCAAATTAATATGCTTCAAAAAAGACTGAAAATTTAATATACCTGAACAGTAAGAATTTTGGCTACTGTCTTATTTGCGTTTTAACATAAAAATGCATGGATTACACACTGTATAGAAAGAGTATGGTTCCTAGGCCCATTAGAATCTATAAAGAAAAGCCTAATGGGTCTTGTTGGAATAAGAATTAAGAGCAATAAACAAATTCAACATTTGAATCAATATGAAACTAATCCTCCCTTTTATCAATGCGCCCTCCCTTGTCCAAATTATGATTGAGAAACTACACTACTGTGAGTATTTGGAGTGCACATCTCCCTTACTTTAAAGCAAAGCATTAAATTTCATATGCTGCCCATATTATTTCTAACAATGAAAAATATTATTATATTATTTCATGGCATCCTTTCCAGTCCTAGCTATTTTTGGAAACTAATTAAAAGCATATGCCTGAACCTTTTATGTATTTTGCCCTTATAATGAGACCTATTACTGTGCCTTACTCTATCCATCTGAGTTCCAAAGTATCTTTGGGGTTACCATGGATACCAGTGACAAGCATTCTCCCACAACTGCTTTATGTGTCTCATCAAACACAAGAAAACTGACATGGCAGGAATCAAGCCATCTAGACACCATGAATTTCTAATTGTTGAATTTCTAATTGTACTAGTATTTGTGCTTTTTAGAAAAAAAATACATATATATATTTAAACAAAGCAGCTGACCAGCAACTTATGTAAAAAATCTGAGTTGGGCGCCTGGGTGGCTCAGTGGGTTAAAGCCTCTGCCTTCGGCTCGGGTCATGATCCCAGGGTCCTGGGATCGAGCCCCGCATCGGGCTCTCTGCTCAGCGGGGAGCCTGCTTCCTCCTCTCTCTCTCTCTGCCTGCATCTCAGCCTATCTCTATCTGTCAAATAAATAAATAAAATCTTAAAAAAAAAAAAATCTGAGTTGGGGCACCTGGGTGGCTCAGTGGGTTAAAGCCTTTGCCTTCAGCTCAGGTCATGATCCCAGGGTTCTGGGATTGAGCCCCACATCGGGCTCTCTGCTCCTCAGGGAGCCTGCTTCCTCCTCCTCTCTCTCTCTCTGCCTGCCTCTCTGCCTACTTGTGATCTCTGTCAAATAAATAAATAAAATATTTAAAAAAAATAAAATAAAAAAATAAAAAATAAAAATAAAAAATCTGAGTAGACATCAAATCACTGGGTAAAAAATAAGAGGTTATAAAAGAAAAGGTACAAATATTAAAACAGATCAGTACAGCAGTCCATCAGTGATTCATAGGGTCCAAAGTAAAACCTGAAAGCCCACGATAAACTTGGGCTCAGTAATGAAAACTCCTAATTATATTAAGGACAATATATAATAGGGACACTTGTATCATACAACCCATAACAGAAAATGTCAGAAGTTGTCATCATGAGAACATATAGGATGTCCAGGGTGAACTGTTGGCTGTTCACAAAAACATTTTTGCAAAATTGAATAGAATGCCTTTTTTTTTTAATTATCAGGCAAAATTACCAGTAAAAATTGTTTAGTCTATATCAGAAATCATCTCATTCTATCTGTACTTTTGGCTTATTGTAGCAGTCTCATTTTTCTTAATAAATTAAAACCTTTTATTAAATATCTTTTTAAAAAATCAAGAACTGAGTATCAAACATGACTTCTAACAAGAAATATTTTGAGCATCTCCTTTTGTGACTTACATTTTAAAATATGGCATAAATATATAAGAAGTGGTGAGACAGATTTCCTATCAGAGTTATGTAATTTTATTTTTTAAAACAAATGTAGACACACAAGCCATAAGTTGCATTCTCTTCAAACAATATAAATCGCAAGAATTACATTATTAAATGTAGACAGATATGTCCTTTAAATGAATGTTTAATTATTCTAACTTTAATGATTAAAAAACTTCAATCTGGTAATGCATATTATTCTATCTAAAGACTTGTGACTTAAAGATCATATAGATTAAGCAAACACAATGTTTTTCTTGCCTAATATGTGAATATACGACTTACTAAGGGAAAGCTCTGGAATTTACAAGCATTACATATAAGTTACACATTCAGTCTGATACAGTGAATTCCACACAGAGGTTCCAAGTCAAACCTCACAATGCCTCAATTTCTCCATCTGTAGAAAGGGAAAGAATCTTTTATAGTTACTGAACGATTATAAAAAGTTTCCAAATAGAAACCATAAGAACAGTTAAAGGATATAGGACTACTTCACTTAAAACAAAATTAGCTGAGGGAAAAATAATACATCTCTGAAACTCTTTTTTTTTTTTTAAAGCAGTATCTTTATTTATTTATTTTTTAAAGATTCTATTTATTTATTTGACACAAAGAGAGAGATCACAAGTAGGCAGAGAGGCAGGCAGAGAGAGGGAGAAGCAGACTCCCGGCTGAGCAGAGAGCCTGATGCGGGGCTCAATCCCAGGACCCTCGGATCATGACCTGAGCCAAAGGCAGAGACTTTAACCCATTGAACTACCCAGGAGCCCCTGAAATTCTTACAAAGGAAATTTTTAGTACCTGTTTTCCTTATCACTAAGGACTGTGGAAAACATACTCTATTCTTGTTGAATTCAGTTGAGCAGAGAAAACTTATCCACCTAAATCAGCTTCTGTCATGATTAGTGCAACAGATCCAAAGCCATGTTCTGCTAAGGCTGGTTTGGGGAAATAACACGTAGGCCTCTGTTGAAAGCATCCATCTCATTTCATTGTGTCTCATTTTTGCCCAAGTTAATGAAGTGCAAACTGCCTAAAACAGAGCAATTCCAAGTTTACCTGTTTTCCTCTCCCAGGAAAAGGTAAACAACATGTATTTATTTTAGTACCAATTCTGCAGTAGGCAATACGGAATGTACTAAAATGCTACTGGCACTCAGAAGAAAACCTAATTTGTGAAGTTTTTATGTCAGGGATAAGGAGGAAAACACTGAAGAGGGAGGGAGAAAACCTGGGTCTGAGTCCATGATCTTCTACGAAGAAGCTAAGTTAAGCACCCAAACTCTAGGCCTATGTTCATAAAAGGAAGAGAATGAGTTAGATCATTAAGATCCCTACAATAATGACAATAAAAGAAAGATCCCTGCAATTTTAACTACTATGAATCTGCAATATTTAACAGCTCCATTTTGGAACTGGAATAAAAGAAGGCAATACTTCTTTAAATAATGATGCAACAAACTATGACAGGGAACTAGAGAATCTCCTTTCTGGTTTTACCTTTTGATACTTGAGACATAACTACTAGCTCTCAAGATCCTATCTGGTTTGTGATTCAACACCTAAATGCATAGTGATTGCACAATGCAAAAGGACTTGGAAAAAAGGGCACGAGAAGTTGTTGTAAAAATTAAAACAGGAAAAAATAAAAACATTTTTCCTTCCTGAAAATATGATGTTTATAGCAAGTAATCTAAGTGACCATTACATTCTACAAGCATTTTACATTAATACTATTCTAGATCTTATCAGTAATTTCAACTTTAATGTGAACAGTGTTTTCTATGATTGTGGCTAAATTCCCAAAGTTGTTTAGAACATTTACAAATATACCCTTTTCTGAGGCTATTTCTAGAGACACAGATGTCAACAAATGCAAAAGACCACCAAAAATTTCAGCACACTACGTTACACTCTTTAAAACCCCATTAGAAAAAGGAGTTAAGATGGTGGAGGAGTAGGGGACCCTAATTTCATCTGGCCCAGGAATTCAGCTAGATTGTTTCAAATCATTCTGAACACCTGTGAAATCAATGGGAGATGGGAGAAAAGAGCTGCTGCCGTTCTATAAAAGTCCCGTCAGACAAAAGCAAAAAAAGGAAGACAAAGCAGCATAGAAAAAGGGGAGTGAATAGAAAAGTAATATGGCAGAAATGAATTCAGACATATGAATAACTATAATAAATACTACAATAAATACATGGGAACTAAAGTTTAAGAAATATACTTAGAACTATGAATGTAGGAAGGCTGAATATTAAAGCACAGAAAAAGACATATTTGACAAGTATCAGCAGAAATAACTCTGTAGGTGAGGGTATTAAATCAAATGAAATAGATTTTGAGATTTTTCTCAAAAGGCATAAAAATAAAGGGATAAAGAGGGCTAATACTATGTATTGATAGAGGAGATGATGTATCAGAAATATAATATATACATTTGTAAACATGTAAGTCCCTTGAAATATAATTTTAAAATAATTAAAGAAAAATGGACAGAATCCCAAGAGAAAAACACTGAAAAATCCACAATCACAGGTGACAGACTTAACACATCTCTCCTCATGAATAAAAGGTGAAGCAGAAAAGTATTTAGGAAGGATACAGCAGATCTGAACACAGTAAGCTGACTAAAGGTCATTCATACAAACTTGAAACTAAGAATTTAAAAATACATATTCTTTTGATGGGCACACTCAACACGAACAATCTTCCCCTTCCTCCTAAATAAATATATTAGTTACAAAAAAGCAAGTCTTAGGATGCCTGGGTGGCTGAGTCAGTTAAGTGTCTGCCTTCACTCAGGTCATGATCCCAGGATCCTGGGATCGAGTCCTATATTGGGCCACTTGCTCAACGAGGAGCCTGCTTCTCCCTCTCCTTCTGCCTGCCACTCCCCCTGCTTGTGATCTTTCTCAATGTGACAAATAAATAAATAAAATCTTTAAAAAAAAAAAGCAAGTTTTAACAAATGACAAGAGTCAATATCTGTTATCTGATCACAACATAATTATTTAGAACTCAGGAACAGGAAGAGGTTTTTTGGTTTTTTTTGTTTTTGTTTTTAAACTGAAAACCTCTAGAAATTTTCTATATGTTTGGATATTTTTAAATATTTATTTATTTAGCAGCTTAAAACAACAGGGGTTTATTCATCACCCGTGCTATATATCCTTTGCCTGTTGGCAGGAGGAGTCTCATTATAGTCACTGGGAAGTGGGCACCCAGGCTGACAAAGTAGCCATGATCTTACCATGTCTGGATATTTTTTAAACTTCAGGGCATAACTGAAAATCACAATAGGAATTAGAAAAATTATAAAAACAAATGGAAATGGAAATACTATATACTAAAATGTGTGCTATAGTTAAAACAATAAAAGGAAATGTATATCCTTAAGTGTACATGTTAGAACACAAAAAAGATAACAACCTATATAACTCAAGATGCTGAAGAAAGGAAAAGTCCAAAGAAAACAAATAAAATAACACAGAACCAATGAGATTTAAAAATATATGCAATAAAGAATATTGATAAAAACCCAAACCAGCTTTCTTGAAAAAAAAAACTTAGGAAAAAAGAGAAACAAACCCTAACAAGATTCAGCAAAGATTATGATTAATAACTTCATTACCATGACTTGAAAACTTATAAAATAGAGAATTCCTGGGAAAATAGAATTTACCAAAACTGACTCAAGAAGAAATAGGGAACACAATTACTGGCATAACATTTGTGTACTGAGTAAGAATCGACCCACAAAAAACTTCTACAGTACAGGCAGATTTTACAAATTGGCTAGGCCAAACATTTAGAGAACAGATACTCTCGATCTCATATAACATTTCTAGAGAAATGAGAAAGAGGGAAAAATCTGAAACTCATTTTATGATTTTAGTAAAACCTGGATTCTAGGACTCAAACAAGGTCAATATGAGAAGGGACATTTTTACAGTAAACTCCTTCAGGAACATAACTGTAAAAATCCCAAGGGAAACACAAGAGTAAGCCAAACATAGCATGGCAACTTTGATTCAACAGCAGGAATGCAAGGTTGGTTTAACATAGGTTTTGTTTTTTTTTTTAATATAATTTACAAAACAAGCAGATCAAAACTTAAAAACCATGTGACCTGATAAGTTCAGAAAGAGCAACTGATATTGTTAAACATCAACTGATGACTAAAAAATAGTCTTAAAAAACTAGGAACTGATGAAAATTTCCTTAACTCAATAAATTATATCTTCCAAATGCTCACAGCAAACATCATAAGAGGAAAACATTAGAAGCATTCCCTTTAAAACAAGAACAAGAGGGGCGCCTGAGTGGCTCAGTGGGTTAAAGCCTCTGCCTTTGGCTCAGGTCATGGTCCCAGGGTCCTGGGATCAAGCCCCGAGTCGGGCTCTCTGCTCAGCAAGGGAGCCTGCTTCCCTTCCTCTTCCTCTGCCTGCCTCTCTGCCTACTTGTGATCTCTGTCAAATAAACAAATAAAATCTTAAAAAAAAAAAAAAACAAGAACAAGAAGCAGTCACTAGCATTCAACACTGTACAGGTGTTCCTAGCCAGAGCTAGAGACAAATTATTAGAAATAATGAGCAAAGCTGCTGGATAATAATTTGCCTATATACTCTCTGTACTATATACAGAGAGAGAGACAGACACACATACACAGAGTGGAGTATCAAGAGGAATGAAATTCTGATACGTGATACAACAGGGAAGAATCTTAAAGACACTAGGCTAAGTGAACTAAACCAACACAAAAGACTAAAATTGTATGATTCCATAATTCCACTAACATGAAGTCCTACTTCTATGTGGTAAATTTTCTGCTGTGTTCATTTTATCACAATAACAAAGTTAAATTTAAAAAATCCCACTAGAGTGAGAGAGTGGAAAGCCAGCCCCAAGTGACTTGAAGGAAGAACCAGTGAAGATATGCAGGTGTTGTTAACTAGTCTCCAGGAGAACTTGGAAGGCAAAGAGAGTGCTAGTACCTGATAACTCAAAAGATTAGGATGTTAACTCAAATACTAAAAACAAAACAAAACAAAAAACCCACACAGACAAAGATTAGAAGGATGGACACTGCTCATGTAGGGAGACCCAGGAATGTTTAAGAATCAAAGGCAGGGAGGGGCACCTGAGTGGCTTAGTCAGCTGGGCATCCCATTCTTGATTTTGGTTCAGATCACGGTCTTGGGGTCAAGAGGTCAAGCCCTGTGTCCTCAGGCTGTGCTGGCCGTGGTGCCTGCTTGAGATTCTCTCTCTTCCTTTTCCTCTGCACCCCCTGTCCATCACACGTGCAAGTGTGCTCTTGCTCAAAAAAAAAAAAAAGGAAGGAAGGTAATCATGGAAAGAATGAACTTGCACAATAAATAAAGATAAGTGATTGCTGGTAACATCCCAGCTAAGGCCAAATGGAGAAAGTAGCAAAGGCAAAGAAAAATGATTTGACCCCTAAAATATAAAGTAGAGATGACAGATAAAAAATTTTGATATGCAAAGGAGGGGCACTGAAAAACTTCACATTGCTAATTAAAGTCAATGTTAAAAAGAAATTAAGAGGGGTGCCTGGGTGGCTCAGTGGGTTGGGCCTCTGCCTTCGGCTTGGGTCATGCTCTCAGGGATCGAGCCCCACATCGGGCTCTCTGCTCGGTGGGGAGCCTGCTTCCCTTCCTCTCTTTCTCTGTCCAATAAATAAATAAAATCTTAAAAAAAAAAAAAGATCTGTGCATTAAAAAAAAAAAAAGAAATTAAGAAACACCCTTGATAAAAGTTCAATGTGACCCTAGTCAAACTAGGATGAAAACTCTTCTAGAGTTCATCTGGAAGAATTAATATAAAGGAATAACCACAAAAAATTTCACAAAAAAAATGATGTTACAGTATATCATTAGATACTGTAACAGAGGAAGTAACTGAAACAGAATAAAGTTCAGAAATAGACATAAATCCAGAAAGTAATTCAGCATCTGATAAAAGCAGTATGTCAAATTGGTGGTTAAAATATTACATTTTTCAGTAAATAAGTGATAAATTTGGAAATGAAATTTGGTAATTTGAAAGAAGAAAGCTAAATTACCACTTCAGTCCTTGCATCAAAATAAATCCCAGCTGGATCAAAGACTTACATGTAAAAAAAATAAAACCACAAAAACACTTGATGAAAACATGAGGAAATTTTGCAAACCTTAAAATATGAAAGGTCTTTCTAAACATAACATAAAATCCAGAAGCCATAAATTAAAAAACTTAAAAATCTCAATCAACATAATATTAAAATTCTGGGTTGGAAAATCACTATCAATAATAGGGAAAAACCAACAACAAAAATATTTCTTAACATAAAGGAAAGGCTAATTTTCTTTCTTTCTTTTTTTTTTTTTAATTTTATTTATTTATGAGAGAGAGAGAGAAAGAGCATGAGCGGGGGCCGGGGGGAAAGGCAGAGAGAGAAGGAGAAGCAGACTCCTGGCTGAGCAGGGGACCTGACTTGGGGCTAGATCCTGGGACCCTGGGATCATGACCTGAGCCAAAGGCAGACACTTAACCGACTAAGCCACCCAGGTGCCCCAAAAGGCTAATTTTCTTAATATCCACGATCTCTTATGAATTAGTAAGAAAAATAATTTCAGTGCAAAAGAAAAATGAGTTAAATTTGCCAAGAGTCATAGTCACAAACAAATCCAGATACACACACACGTAACATAAGCATGTAAACTTTAGAAACCAAACACTGAATATCAAATTCCAGCACTATTCTTTTCATGATTTAGGAGCTATTACAGCTTCATAGAAAATTTATATTTAGAAATGTGATATAAAATACAGGGGTCAAGGATATGGATTGTCCTTAGAATTAATCGACAGACCCCCCCCCAATTTCCATGGGAGTGAAAGGTACAGGATTTTATGAGACTAGAATGTCAAATGTCACTTGTAAACTACAGTGTTTAGTTGTACCCACTGCAATTTTAGAATTCAAAATGGACATGCTGATGGTAGGGTGCTGTAACTAGCAACAAAAAGCTTGCCGCTTACTTAAAAAAAGAAACAGCATGCCTGAGCAGTCAACTCATAATCTGTGAAAGGCAATCCTTATTCACTTGCACATTGCTGTGTGTTTGTTTTCTACTGTCAAAAGTTCAACAAATTAGAAAAAACATCACTGACCTAGTGACCCTATTAGATAGCATCTTTTATATTTGTAATATATAAAACAAGTTATTATACTGGCAGTCAACCATTTGCAGAGATCAGCCCTGTATAGTTTTACACTGTAAAAATCAAATTTCCAAATATGCACTTGGTTATTAGTTCTATTTTTAACCTGCCACTCATACACTGTCATGTACTTAAAATTCAGAACATGTTTACATTATCCATCCAGCAGGCTAATGCAACTGCACACCAGACAGTCATGCATAATTCAAATCAATATCCTCAGGCTTGCAAATCTAAGTCAAGGCTGCCTTTAAAAAGCGAGGGTGTGACTTTAACATGAATAAAGTATATCTAATTTTTCTTTTTATGTGACAAATTGATACTTGCTGCAATGGAATGCCAAAAATGCAAAGCCACTGTATAATAGATTTTTACGCTATTGAAAAAAGAGATAATTGAAAAAATAAATAAGGCAACTACAGTAGTCTTAGGAAATTAATTCCTAATAGTGAAAGAGATCAAGCTCAACAAGATTCAAATAACAAAGCTCACAAATAACAATCGATTATATGAAGTTTTGCCAACAACCAGAATGTACATAAAATTACAAAACCAAGGATCTAAGTTACACTGTGAAATGGAAGTTTTTACACTTACATTCAGATTACAGTTTTAATATCTGCAAAGTTAGTTTCATTTAAATTCCTTAAATGCAAACTCCACTACTGAATTTCTATAACTAGTTATATGTCTAGAAATGGTTTAGGTCCGAAAAGCTTGAGTTTATCAAATGTAAATTGAGGTTTATTGGCTAAGTATGTTGAGATAGAGCCCTGAATATCTACTATACCAGACTCTAGTCTCTGTTACCTTTACAGTAGAGATTAGATTTTTTTTTTTAAATAAGAAAAGATAGATAGTGGGTCTTATCTACAAAGGTCTACTTTTAAGGCTTCTAAAAACACAAGTATTTACCAATTACTTGAAATGTGACACATAACTGATCTGGATTAAAATTCTAATATGAATAAATATATATATTTTGATAATTTTTCCTCTCGGAAGCTTCAGATTTGACTCGTCAGTTAAAGAAACCCTCCAGATATGAATGACATCAGCACTCAGGCAACTCAACTCAATTATGAAAATTTCATATTAGTCCTATTCAATATCACAGATGTACCAAACATAATATCCTTTACAATGACAGTCCATTAATGTCAAGGTGCAGTAATATGAAGGATGAAATTAATGGGATAGAGAGAAAGGATTCAATGGTATCTGAGATAATGAAAAAAAGATTAAATGGCAGACCTTTGGGAAATACGGTAGAGGCATGGAAGTCCTCCCAATGAAGACAGAGAATCTAGTTCAGGTATACAGAGTATATCTTTTCAGTTTTCTTGTAGAGATGAAAAATTTAAACAAAAGTTCAGAAGACAGAGTGGATAAATCAAAGATGTCTTCATTGATTAAGACCTGAATTTAATTAGGAGCTTATAGATAACACCGTTAGTCACATCAGTCCAATAACTATTCTGCAAGAAAGTAGCAGAAAAAAGTTTGATAGTAATTCAACTACGAATTAATGCTAAGGAAATGGATTTACAGGGCGCCTGGGTGGCTCAGTGGGTTAAGCCACTGCCTTCGGCTCAGGTCATGATCTCAGGGTCCTGGGATCGAGTCCCGCATCGGGCTCTCTGCTCGGCGGAGAGCCTGCTTCTCTCTCTCTCTCTCTGCCTGCCTCTCTGTCTACTTGTGATCTCTCTCTGTCAAATAAATAAATAAAATCTTTAAAAAAAAAAAAGAAATGGATTTACAGAAATTCAGTATTATAATATCAATAGCTAATGAAAAACTGCCCTATAAAAAGTTCAGTCATAATATTGGCATGAACCATGGACTGAATTTTTTCTCTTCTTCTCAGGATATGTCCCTTTAAATTTCCATAGTTCCTGCCCACAATTATCACCATGTAACATTTCTAACGCTCTCCAAAGATAAGTCAATTATTTGATCAGTTTTCTTCCTTTATTTACAAACCTACTTTGGGGAATATTGGTGGTGCAGCATAATAGTTCAAAGAGCACAAAGATTCAAAGAGAAAGTATTTTTGTACTAATTTGACATGGAGGCTAATGATAGGCTTTAGAAAAGTAGCCAATAAAAAAGAACTGTAAGAATGATCACAGACTATAAACTGTATACATACATTATTTTTCATAACTTATTATACTAAAAATTATGAAGGCAATAAAATGAATTTTTAACAGTTCTACTTAGGAACATACGAACTCAAAATGCGAGATCTGTAATGAGCCTTAGACCATTCTGCCCAAGTCTATCATTTCTGCAAAGGGAAGCACAGAGAGCCTGTGACATGCCCAAAGTAAGAGTCTAGAAAAAAAGGGTAAGATTAGAAGCCATGTTTACCACTTATGGGGCTGCTGGGTACAGACCTGTTTGACCCTACATGGGGGTGGCTCTAGCCACTTATATGAAGTAGACTTAGGCAAAAAAAAGTAATGAATGTGCAAGTAAAGTTTTAATGGTAATATAGATATAACAGAGGCGAAAGTTAGACTAGAGCTGAGATTCAGGTATAGCTCATAGATGAAATTAGATGCCACCCCTTATCACCCAGCTTCCTCAACTCCCACTCTCCACACACCCCCATGGATCTACCTACATCCCTTGCTTTTCCATAGTGATTTATATACAGGGTGAGAAGCCTCCCAGGAAAACATCTCAAGCTAGACTACATGAAAGCATGTCCGGTATATAAGAGAATAAAGCACATGAGACAATCACAATTTTTGAAGGAGCAAAACACACACCCCCATGGATCTACCTACATCCCTTGCTTTTCCATAGTGATTTATATACAGGGTGAGAAGCCTCCCAGGAAAACATCTCAAGCTAGACTACATGAAAGCATGTCCGGTATATGAGAATAAAGCACATGAGACAATCACAATTTTTGAAGGAGCAAAAACACTCCTGGCACTCTCGATAAGGAAGGAGACATCTGTCCTGGAAAGCCATTCTAGGCTGCAGGGCCTGAAGTCAGAGAAAGGAGAAGCTTCACGGGCCGGTGATGGCTGGTCAGTGCATCCGCCCTGCCAAGTTATGGCGGCCACGCCCTCCCGTTCTGAGAAGACAACATGCTGGTGCATGACCTGAAAGAAAGCCTCTCTGGACTCTGTGAACACTGCAGAGCCCAGAACTCTGGCACAGGATTCCCCAAATGAAGCCTAAAGCAGAGGCGAATTCATTTTTCCTCGCCTGCAAAAGCACGCTGAGCTTCACGTCTCAGCCATAACCTAGCGCCTCGCTGGTAGAGGCTGCCCAGTCCTTAGGAGCAATGTTGAGAGGGTGTCTCAGGTGGCAGACTGGCGCAGGGAGAACAGTTGGGAGCACCTGGCCGAATCTGCGAGCTGATGAATGGCCCCCCTTGAGAGCTCCCTGAAATAGTGGAAGGAATGGGATATACAAGAGATTACAGTCTCCATGAGTAGGTAAAGCTGACACTATTAAGATCTGAACATTAATATTAATGTGATTCTCTTCAGGTTCACATGATGAAGAAATTTGTCAATGTCTGGGTTAGCTATATAGGCGTAGACACAGACGCACGCAGTTTCTCTCAACAGGTTAAGCAAGGGTGAATTTATCAACTCTGAACCATCAGTTTCACTCACAAAGTAAGAATACGATATGCTGTATAGAACTCTAATGCTGTATTTCACTAATTATAGCTTAATACAGCTGATTTTTCATGATATACTATGTATGTTATTTTTAAATATACTAAAGCTAAATCCAATTGATTTTAACTATATAAGCAGTTTATTAAACATTCTCAGTTCCGTGGACTAGGACGCAAAGCAGCTTCATTTTCACTCTAATCTCTATTTTTAAATTGTATGAAACTGAATTTCCCCATGGTCTCCTTGATTTGACCTTAGGGCAGAATTCACACTCTCAGTCACTTTCTGTTAGTAAAGAATCTCAAGCTCGTAGAATTTTCAAATTCTATCCTCCCAGGTCAGACTCAAATCTCAACTCTATACTGTCAGTTTTGTAAAAGAGAGTTAGTAACAATCCACAGCTGACTGACCTGTTACAAGATTAAATGAATTAGCTGAAGAGCTTAAAACAGTGCTTGCTACATACCGAGCACTGTAACTCACTCCCAAGGGTGCCAGGTATGCTTCTGCTCGCAGAACTTGGAGTGGGAGACAAAATGTGGTGTGCACTTTTCTCTTTTTTTCCTCTTAATCCCCTGCATCTATCTCACACACCACCTCACCTCCCTCCCTTCTGGCACCCGTCAGTTTGTTCTCTACAGTGAAGAGTCTGTTTTGTTTGTTCGTTTGTTTTTTAGACTCCACATCAAAGTGAGCATTTTAATCGAAAGAAAGGAAGGAAGAAGGAAGAAGAAAAAAGAAGAGAAAGAGAAAAGGAGCTGGGTCTCTATTCTCCTCATTTTATTCCCCACACCTTATTTTGTCTGACTCCTAGGGAAACTGCTACCCAAGATCTACAGGACCCATTCATGGAGCACGGGTTTCGAGCTGTCATATGCTCTGGGTCTCAGCTAGCTTCCAGTCGTTCCAGTTCTCACCTAGTATCATACCCTACAGATACCTTTACTCACGGTTTCACTGCAAGCTCTTGAGACACATCAGCCTCACAAGGCTAAATGTCGGAAATGTTTGTCAGTACAACTTTTGTAACACAAAGATGTCATCAAATGTACTTTAAAGAACATAAACTTCATGCAAATAAGGCTCTGGGCCTAACATGTCAATATTTAGATGATTTTAAAATAAGCAAACTTTGCTTTTACCTGTACAACTACGGAGCTTTTTACCCAAACACAGGTTATTCTTAGGCAAAAGAGCAAATACTTTTAAAATACAGCACTGAAAATCTTATTTATATGGTGTTTTTAAATATTCTGTATGAAGAGAGACATCATTTTTAGAAGTGGTTTCTGAAAGGTTTGTCAGAGGTGAAGTGGCAACGGTCACTGGGAGCTCAATTTAAATTTTAACCGCTGGGGCGCCTGGGTGGCTCAGTGGGTTGGGCCACTGCCTTCGGCTCAGGTCATGATCTCAGAGTCCTGGGATCGAGCCCCGCATCGGGCTCTCTGCTCAGCGGGGAGCCTGCTTCCTCCTCTCTCTCTGCCTGCCTCTCTGCCTGCTTGTGATCTCTCTGTCAAATAAATAAATAAAATCTTTAAAAAAAATAAATTTTAACTGCTATCGGGGTGCCTGGGTGGCTCAGTGGGTTAAGCCTCTGCTTCCGGCTCAGATCATGATCTCAGGGTCCTGGGATCGAGCCCCATGTCGGGCTCTCTGCTCGGTGGGAAGCCTGCTTCTCCCTCTCTCTCTGCCTGCCTCTCTGCCTACTTGTGATCTCTCTCTGTCAAATAAATAAATAAAATATTTTAAAAATAAATAAATAAATTTTAACTGCTATCAACCAAAAGCTGTGACTGGAATTAACTTTTTGGATGGAAGACCATTCTGTTTATAAGAGTAACATTCTGATATGGAAAAAATGAGATACTCTGTCCATCTGACTAATAAAATATCAATTAAGCCATCTGTTACAATGCTCTTAGGTAGTTCGAAGTTTGCAAACTCTCTCTTTCCAAATAATTAGCAATGCATAACTATGTGATTTAATTTTATACATGTAAAGATCTTTCATATATACAGGTATGTTAATAGCTAACATTTACTCAGAATGATTCTATCCAAAGATATGCATAATTTCTAGCCCTTACAATAACTCTTTTAGGTAGGTTTTATTAGCTATGGTTTGCATTTGCAAAGAGGAACTCAGAATAGTTAATTCTGTCACACAGATGATAATAATTAAAGATCGATTTGAATTCAGTTTTTCCACAGGGTGTTCATTTCCTGACTGTGTGACTAAGTCAGAATATGGTAAGAAACAAACCAATTCACTCCACAGAGCTCCAGAAAGGCTCAGGTACTATGGAAGATGGTGGGTGAGGTGTGTCTGCTAAAAAAAAAAAAAACAAGAAAAGGTGGACGAAAGCCTGCATAATAAGCAATTAGCAACACGCTGGACCCCAAATCGCATCCTTCATACTAAGCATCCAAGCATTCTCAGGGAGCTCAGGCATAGGAAAAAAAGAAGGAGAGGCATCATACTGAAAATAGAGAATTAAGTGGAAATCTATACGGTGAATGGTGAGATGCTCAGGTATGTTTTATTCCTTAGCTCCAAGTATGCTGGCAGTCTATACCACACACCTACCAAAAAAAGGATGAGGGAGGCTTCTTCTGAAAAACTGAAGGATTTCAGAGACTGTAGCTCACAATAAAGTTGTGCCCAAAGTATATCATTATAAAATTTTACAACACAGAAAAGAAGAAGAATACCCATACATTTCCAGAGAAAATAAATCGTCTAAGAATGACTGAGAACCAAAGTGGCACAGGTTTCTTACAGCAACTGTAGGAAGACAACAGAGCAATGTCTTCAAAATGCTAAGGGAAAATGATTTTCAAACTAGCATCCTGTACCTGGCCAAACCAACAATCAATTAGGAAGTCGGCATAAAAATATTTTCATAAGTAGAGTACTTCAAGAAGCTTGCCCTCAATGTAACAATTCTCTGGAAGCTACTGGAAGATATGTCCTATACCAAAATGAGAAAATAAACCAAAAGAGAAGCCTGCTGATTTGTTATACACTTACCTATATGAATTACTTTCATAAAACCTAAGAGGTGCTCTGATGATAAGACCAGGGTTAGAATAATGGTTAATGGCTTTAGATTTTAGTGAGACTGGTACCAAAGCACTCATTCTATAGACATCATCCACAGAATTGCCTAATGCATGCTAGGAATTATTACAATTAGCTACTTGACAAAATTTCTATTGTTGCTGAACCAAGCAAACATTTCTTGCCTAAACAGTTGCCTTAGCGTCCTACTTCCCATTTTTCACATGTCTAATCCATTCTTCATAGACTTTGCAGTGTTCTCTTCCTAGAACAAATGTCAGGTCATGTAATGCTCCCGTTTCAAAAACTCTTCTAATTGCTCTTCAGAGCCAAAACAGAAGTCTGAATGGCTTGGCCCAGCAGCTGAGACCTAAATGATCTATATCAACCTACCTTCTCAGTCTCTTGTTTCATTACAGTGGCTCTTCCAGCCACATATGACCACCTGCTGCTTCTCAGACGCAACAGAAATAAGTTCATTTTCTCTTAAAAAGCTATTTTTTCCCCATCTCCATGCACAGCACAGTTGGCGTTCCAAAAAACACTGTGGCATAAATTAGCAATTCATTGTAGTAAAAGAGCAAAAAAAGAGTCTGCTACCATATAATCATATCCTGTATGTATCAACATAAAAAGTTAAGTGAAAACATTTTTCTCTGAAGAATTTATTTATTTATTTATTTGAGAGAGAGAGAATGAGCGGGAGGGAGAGGGAGAGAGAATCTAAAGCAGACTCTGCACTGAGCACAGAGGCCAACACAGGGTTTGATCCACAACTCAAAAGATCACAACCTGAGCTGAAACGGAGAGTCGGACACTCTACTGACTGAGCCACCCAGGCGGCCCAAAAATGTTTTTTCTATAGTGTATGTATGGATATCAAATTTCCCCATTTTGGTGTAATTTGGCCCCCCCCTTTTTAAAGATTTTTATTTATTTATTTGACAGACAGAGATCACAAGTAGGCACAGAAGCAGGCAGAGAGAGAGGAGGAAGCAGGCTCCCCGCCGAGCAGAAAGCCCACTGTGGGGCTTGATCCCAGGACCTGAGCCGAAGGCAGAGGCTTTAACACACTGAGCCATCCAGGTGCCCCAATTTGGCCCTTTTTGATCATAGCTATGTATTTATATGAAAATAAACAAAGGGGGGGCGCCTGGGTGGCTCAGTGGGTTAAGCCTCTGCCTTCAGCTCAGGTCATGATCTCAGGGTCCTGGGATCGAGCCCCACATCGGGCTCTCTGCTCAGCGGGGAGCCTGCTTCCTCCTCTCTCTCTGCCTGCCTCTCTGCCTGCTTGTGATCTCTGTCAACTAAATAAATAAAATCTTAAAAAAAAAAAAAAGAAAAGAAACAAAGGAAGATTTCCAGCCATGTAACTGACATTGTATAAAACTGTAATACTGGAAATTGTAAGAAAATGAGAAGAGACGAGACTAAGGCATTTAATGTTGCACCTAAAGCAAAGGTAACACATGGACTGAAAATTTTAAAAAGGGAAATATGGGCACTGGGGCACCTTTGGCTCAGGTCCTGTGAGGCTCCCTGCTCTGTGGGTTCTCTCTCCCCCTCTGCTGCTCCCCCTGCTTGTACTTTCTCTCATGCTGTCAACTAACTAAATAACTAATCTTAAAAAAAAAAAAAAGGAAATATATAAACTTTAAATAGACAAGTGGAACTATTTTTTAATTAATTAAAACATCTCATTAATTTCACATTAAGAATCTGTTGAATGGATCTCTAACCATTCATAATGCTTCCTGCCTGTCAACATTTTAATATTTCTTAAATTGCCTAAGAATGCCATTGTTTCTGGGCTTAGAGAATTTTCAATACCTATAATCGGTTCCAAATAGTTTACCATGAAGGGGAACCCAAGGGCCTGAATATACTGAAAATTCTATAATCAGAATTCAAATAAATTGGTCCTAAAGAATAACTTAACATGCAAGAGCTTGAAAAGAATTCAGTAAATCATTGTCAGCACTTTCTCTGAAACAATGCTCCAATTGACTTTCAGTTCAGAATACAAACCAAGAAATTTGGCTGTATAAATGCAAAAGGATTCAAACGTTAACAAATGTAGCAGACCACAAGAAAGTTAAATAATCTGCTAAAAACAACTAAGAGAGAGTTAATAGTCTCAATCCTATTAAGTACAAAGAAAACAAAGTAACAAATGCAAAGCTAGTCTTTTAAAGAAATTTAATATTAATATTCTACACAAAGTAGTCTGAAAGGTATTTCCTCTTTTCAAGAATGTATCTTGGGACACCTGGGTGGCACTTGGGATTCTCACTGCCTCTTCCTCTGCCCCTCACCACCCCCAACTCTCTCTCTTTCTCTCTCTAAATAAATAAATCTTAAAAAAAAAAAAAAAAAAGAAAAAGAAAGCATACCTTACCTGCAAATACAAAACAAGATCTCCATGACCTCACATGGAGTGATTTCCAAGATAATTAAGATGCAAAAGAAAAAACATACACACACGAATAATACATACATACATACTTATACATAGTATACTACCTTGTATATAACACCAAAGGGGATATAACAAAACACACACACTTATTTTTGTAAAACAAAACACAGAAACAAAAAAGTACAAACTGAATTACATTTATTCCAAATAGGTAAATAACCACAATCAAGAAAATAAAAAGAATTAATCCAGGTAACTTTTGCACAGTTATATACCCTTAAGTGGGATATACTGTATGAATAATTAGAATGTAAAAACTGAATTTTATTTAATAGGTTTATTGTCAGAAGTAGTATGTGTGTAGCAACGCCTAAGCTATTTTGTGTGTATCGCAGGACTGAGCAAATGAATAAATGCATGAATGGTGCTGGGAATCACAGTTCCTACCATGCGTTGGGGGAGAGCCTCAGAATGGGGAAAGGAGAACTCTGTGGTGTTGGATTCTAAATTGTGGTATCAGAATGAACTCTATCCACTGAAGGCCCAGAAGCAATGACAGCTGATAGTAAGAAGTAATCTAGATCTTGAATTGAACATAGTAAAAACAAAACAAAACAAAAGCAAAAGCACATATAGGACATGATACCTTTTGTGGAAGTTCAAACAAATTAAAATTTCAAACATAAGCTAAAAAAAAATTACCACTCCTCACAAAAAAAGCAAGGTCTACTTAAAAAACATGACTGATTCTTGGGCTAATCAAGGAAAATATAACAGAAAAATAGAATTTCTTCTACCAAAAAATATTTAAAGTTAGAAAGTGCTCAAGGTCTGATGGGGGCATGTTGAAAAAGATACATGGGTCACGTTGAGCACATCTTTTCAATATGTCTGTTGGCCATCTCTATGTTGTCCTTGGAAAAATGTCTATTTAAGTCTAAAAAGATATGTGCACCCCTATGTTTGCTGCAGCATTACTTACAATAGCGAATCCAAGACAACAGTGTTGTGTGGTGACAGCACCTCATTTGTGATGAGCATAGCATAAGGTCTAATAGAGAAGCTGAATTATTTTGTTGGACACTTGAAACTAATGTAACATTGTGTGTCAACTATACTCAAATACGAAAAAAAAATTTTTAAAGAGAGGAAAACCAAGAAACAGTTCTCAACTATAGAGAACCAATGGTTATCAGAGGGCAGGTGGGCAGGGGGATGGGTTAAATAGGTGATGGGGATTAAGGAGGGTACTTGTTGTGATGAGTGCCGGGTGATGTATGGAAGTGTTGAATCACTAATTTCCACACCTGAAACTAATATAACACTGTATGTTAACTAATTAGAATTTAAATAAAAACTTGCAAAGAAAAAGACAAAGGAGTCAAGAGCAAGAGCCAAATTTGGAACATTTTGAGCATCCAAATGAAAAATAACAGGAATGAATTATAACAATAAATACAAAAATAACCTATGAGTGCTAATAAAAAATATTTAGTAATTGATTTAGGCAAGAATCATCGAAGAATTCTAAAACTACTAGGTGTTGGTGAACAGGATATTCACACGCTATCAATGTACAACCAAGAAATTACTTACTCATTAGAGGTGGAAAAGGATCTTTTAAAATGAAGCAATCTAGTGGACAACGCACCATTTAAATCAAACAAAGTGAGTAGCACCAATAAGGAGACACACTGAGATCATGTGGCCTCTAGTGTGATACAATGAGGATCCTGCATCCTCATTTTGTAGTCCTACAAAACAACATTACCGTGAAAAAGGTGAGCACTTTGTTGTTCATGTGTTGTATAATATGTAACTAGCATTCCCAGTTCTTGAGCTATAGTTAACCTAAGTTTGCCAATCTATGTTTGTATTTTCAAACACCTTGGTATTCTCAGTATATTTAACCAGAAATCAAATGAAAACATTATCTACATTAAAAATGTCAAATTAGGATACATAGAAATAAAAGTGAATAAACAATAAAGGCAGAAAAATTATACTTAAAGCTAGACTACAGAAAAATACAAACATTTTAAAATTTTTATTTGGCTACGTTAACTCAATACACACTCACAGGATGCCTTTCTATGTGCTATGCTTTGACAGTGCTAAGCAAACGAGGATGAATATGGCAAAGTACTTTAACTCTTTTCACAAAAATTTCAAATCCTAATAAATCCAACGAAAAAGCATATTTACCTTAATTCTAGTTTTAAAGGACTGTATAATGTTGGATCTAAATTAGTTAGAATCATCATTTAACTATATCAATCAATATAATGAGGCCACAGTAATATAAAATAAATGTTAATTGATTAACTATAGAGGTAGAAAATATAGTGATTAAAAACAGGGAATCTAGAATCATACTGCCTGGCTGAATCCTGGGCCCAAAGTAAAATGGGGATGGGGGGCCTGGGTGGCTCAGTTGGTTAAGCGTCTGACTCTTGACGTTGGTTCAGATCATGATCTCAAGGTCTCGGGATCGAGCCCCACCTCTGGCTCCATGCTCAGCACAGAGTCTGCTTGAGAGTCTCTCTCCCTCCCCCTCTTCCCCCATTTGTGTGCTCACTCTCTCTCTAAAATAAAAAAATAAGTAAAATCTTTTTAAAAGAGTAAAATGGGGATGATATAACTAAGTTACAGAGATGTTATAAAGATTAAAGTATAATGTACATGAAAGGATCTTACCATAAAAGACTTGCACGAGAATGTTCATAGCAGCACTGTTTGTAATAGTCAAAAACCGGAAATGTGCTAATGTTCATCCATGGATGAATGGATAGGGAATATATGGTATATCTATTCAATGAAATACAACTCAGTAATAAAAAGGAACTACAAATGCTATTCTACTATTTTAATCTTAAATTTTTAAAACAGCTTTGAGGTGTAACTGATACATTAAAACATGCATATATCCAATGGATACAATTTGGTGAGTTTGGACATATGTATACATCATGAAACCATTACCACTAGCAAAGTAATAAACATATCCACCACCTCTGGAAGTTCCCTTTTGCCCCCCACCCCTTCCCCTTTTTTGGCGTAAGACCATAACAGGAGATCGTGAAGAAATTTTCATTAAGAGGGTAGGTCTCATCCAAATTCTATTCTAAACCAAAGATCAGAAGATGAGAAATCATGTTTCATTTGGTAAAAATCCCTTCTTGTTTATTAATGTAACTTCACTATGACTTCAAAGATGGGAAATGGCCAGAGTAAGCTTTATTCAAAGGCTTCACCTCAGAGGGAAGAGTATTCCTTCAAAAATGCTTGTAGCATTATTCTGTTTTTAAAGTATATTTTATCTTAATGCAAAAAAAAAAGTACCCACACAGAATGTGTCCTCCCTTAAAGTATACTAAACTTATAAATTTTAAAATGTGTTAATTTGAAATGTAAGGTTCTGAAGTCAATGAACTTCAAATTAACTGCATTCAAAGCATCTCATATATTTTTTATAGAAATCTAATTAATTTGGGAAAAGCATTTACTTTGTATTTAGCCCTATTTTGAATAAACAGATCTTCATTTGACAAGGTTTTATAATACATTAGTAAAATATTTTGTAGACTAATTTACATTGATGAAATTAATTTCCACAATTTTTACTGTTTTAGAAGCTTTCAGCTAAATGTGTGTAGCACTGAATGCTATTATTTTAAAATCTAATACATAAAAATTACAAATATTCAATAGGAAGATGCACTATTAGTTAGAGAATCATTTACAGGAAATTCCAAGGAAGGGGAAAAGTTTTAAGATACTTTTATCCTTCCTTAGAATGAACATGTCTGAACAGCAAGATATCTTTAATATCAATACTTTCAGATCTAGAAAGAATAAGTCCATCACATTTGATAGAAGCAGCACCCTGGTAAGTTTTAAAACTGAAACAAAAGAATCCTAAGGCCTTGACTCACTAAGAGACCACTCAAACAACAGATTTCCACAAAAGGACAGAAGCCAGCAATGGCTTAAATGGGGAAAAAAACTGAGGTACACTTTCTAAGGGATCTAAAAAAATCTAACTAAATTCCTTACAGAGATACATACAGTAAAACACAAAGACTGCTACAAACACTTCTGTATTAGTTAGCAACAGGAACCACCTAGAGCTACCATAAGCCAAAGAAAATAAATATATAAGAAAATACAAAGATATACAGAACATGATCCTAGAAATCATTACAAAACTAAGCCTCATAAAAGGCATTAACAGGACCCTTCCAAGGACCCAAAAGTAGAAGTTTATGCACTTCTTTAGAACACTGCAACCACCAAGCACGGCAGCAAGAGTAAGGTTGTGAAATATAGACAGAGCTGCTGGGGGTCCAGCCCTAGAACTTCGAGATAGTTCCCAGAGGAGGGAGAAATGCTTTAAATTGAGAGGTCGAAACAAAAAGAGTATTAGATTTAAAAAAGAAAATGCTACATGTCCACATTCCTGAAATTTACCTTGACAATATTATCCTAACAAATAATCTGGAATGGTGTGTCAGGCAGATTTGAAGGGGAATATATAATAAACAAGCATAACTAAAAGACTCCCTGGTTTTAAATACCATCTATATACAGAAATGATTCCCCAAATCACATTTCCAGCCTGGACTTTTTCCCTAAGGAATCAGACTCATCCAGTGAACTCTCAATGTGCTACGTTAAGCGGATATCTCAAAGTTGTCTGAACGTGTCCACAAAATCTTTATTCCTGTCCTACTCTTTCTCATACTATCCTCACTGATCATCCCAAACTCCAGGAATTTATCCTAGATTTCTCACTTTCTGTTACTCCCATTCTGAACCCAAAACTTATTGATGCTCCTTCCCAAATATGTCTCCAATCTCCCTACTTCTATTCCCAGTGCTGTTCCTGCAGTTCAGAAAAGTATGATGTGCTGCTTGGATTGTAGTAACAGCATCTTCCTATCAACACAACTTCCCCTTCTGAAAACAAACAAACAAACAAACAAACATCTCTCTTTGTATGGTTAGGGTAACAATACATAGTCTCCTCTGTTTCACTGTGCTTTTGGTTTTTAGAAAGTATGTTTCCAATATAAATTTCTTTATATTTATGTAAAATAAGGTTTGTCAGAGAAGTTGCTTCCATCCTTCCCTCGCAGATAACTAGATAACTATTTTTAGAAGTTGTTTTCCCTTCCACTGTTTTTAAATATAAGCAAATACAAACTTATTTCCCCTTTTTTAGATTAAAAATTATATAGCACACAAAATTTTCTGCACCTTGATTTTTTTTCCCCCACTTAATATATGCTGGACATCTCTCAATAGAAGAGTAAATGTGAGCCATGCATATATTGCATACACGCCCCCCCCGGCCCCCCTCCACACACATTGCCCCCCACCACACCATACACTCTTCCTCTAGGAAATAATTGTTGGTAAATTATAGGGCATCACCTACTTCACCAATTAATCATTGATCAGCTGAGGGCTAACATTCAGCCCTAACCATAATCAGTGATCAGCTTAGGACTGACATTCAGCCATATGGTACCAATATAGTTTTAGTTTCCTCGTTTAGAAACTTCGAGGCGGGCGATGAGCCACCACAAGTCCCACCTCCTGGACACCGCAAGGACTGAAGAGGGTTGAGTGAAGACCTCCTATCTGGCTCCTTCCGGAGCCGTGGGTAAAAGCTGCCCTAGCACCCACTAGTGCTCAATCCCTATCCTTACATGTGCCCACAGACACCTCAGAAGGAGACAGCCTTGGCAATGGCAGCCCAGCAGACAAATTCTCAATGTCCATCTGGTCTACCCAGGCTGTAGCTACCTGCTGCCTATCTACATCCCCTCAAGTTGCTCCTTCTAGTAACCACAGACTCTATAGGACTGGCTCTGCAATGCCACAAGCAATCCCGTAACGGCACGGACACCACGGAAGCTCGGAGATCTGATACTGGGAAGATGCCCTGGACAGGTAACCCCTTTTTAATACTGTGCTGAGTTTCACAAACTCATCACTGAACGTCCAGCTAATGTCAGCATAATAATATTAATTTTATCAATAAAAATGACAGCTAATCTTACCCATCATTTGTTCAGTGAATAGAACTGTTGTAAATAAATATTACCTTATTTTGGTTATTATATTTATTATCATCATGTCCATTTACCAGAAAAGAAAACTTTAGCATAGACAGGAATCAAGCCCAGGCAGCTCAACAACAGAGCCCAAGTTCACCACTCTTTTTTTCTTTCTCTCATTAAGTCTAAACTTATTAAATATGAAATTCTAATAAATTATATTTTTTGCATTTGATGTTACTAGAAACAGTGAATATACAAAAACACCTGTCAGTATGGCAGGTTAGAAAACATTTTCATGTTAACTGGTCAGTTCAGCAGAAGCTGATAAAGGATTCTGTACTGTGAACAATATCATTACTATTTGAGAAAGTTTCTAGTTATTGTCACTGCAAGTCAACTAATGACTACAAATTGAATGGAAAAATAATGGGATGAGTTTGAAATAGTTCCCAATGTCAAATCACAGCTCAGAAAAGCATATCACGTAGTTAGTCTTAGCAGCAAACCAAAGATCACGGCAATGATTTCTAAAAATAAACGATTTTGAAATCACTAGAATAATTTCATAGTTTTTGCTACAACTTAACAACCTTCGGTAACTAGTTTTATTATAGATGAACTTTAATTTAGTGAGAGAACAAATAAATATATTCAATTTATTTACTCTTTATTCATATGTCAGTTTGTATAAGTTCATACCACTTGTTAAATATTTCTAATGTTACCTGAGTCCATATAATGCCCTCACAAATGTACAGCACCTTGACTTATTTACAGAGTACAAAGCACAAACATGCACAAATGACATCCAGACCTCTTCTTAAAAACAGCAGCACAGGGGAGCCTGGTGCCTCAGTTGTTAAGTGTCTGCCTTCAGCTCAGGTCATGATCCCAGGTTGTTGGGATCCAGCCCAACAACAGGCTCTCTGCTCAGCGGGAAGCCTGCTTCTCCCTCTCCCTCTCCACTCCCCCTGCTTATGTTCCCTTTCTTTCTGTCTCTCTGTCAAATATATAAATAAAAAAATCTTTAAAAAACTCAAATAAAAAAAAAACCCAAAAAACAGAAGCACAGAATGAAAAGAACTCCTTTGAGATTCAAGTCAGGATCTTGAATCAGAGACAGAAAATGTCAGAGAATGTGGCAGGAAAGAAATTATTTTAAGATATTATTAAGAGCAACCTTATCCATAGGAAAAAATCAGAAACAGACTAAATATCAGTAACTAAAAATTGCTGAATAAGTATGTATACCCATGTAATAATATATTGTATAATTTGTGTATGTGATGTTGTGAAGTACATACGTTGGCAAGAAAAGATATTTTTGAGTGGAACAAAAGCAGATTATAACACTATGTAAGAAACCCATTTTAATTTTAAAAATACGTATGCAAATAAAAATGTCCATAAAAGGATGCCAAAAAAATAGAAGCAATGGTATTCTCATGATGGAAATATGAGTAGTTATTCTTTTTTGTCATGTGTAATTTCTTATTTTTCTATAATGAACATGCATTACTTACACTTTAAAAACAGCAATAAAGAATTTGTTTAGGTATAAAAGTTACATAAAAAGGCAGATCTTCTCACAGGACATCATCCAAGGTATTTCAGGGGAGAAGTTCAGTGCATTAGCTCTGACACTTGAATCCTGGCTCTCTTGCATACTTGCTCTATAAGCCCAGACAAGTTACTTACCCTTACTGTGCTTCAGTGTCCTCTAAGGAAAATAGGGACACCAACAAAACCTGTGTCTTAGGGTAATTGCGAAGGTTAAAAGACTTAATTTATAAAAAGTGCTTAAAATAGTGCTTAGTCTATAACCATTCATTATATTACAGCTGATGTTATTCATGGAACTGTAATCACCTGTTACCAGGTTACTCAAAATACAGATTTTCAAACTTCAAAAATATTTTAATCTATCATCTTGAAAAAGCTATTCATTATAAAATTTTTTAAAAGATAAAAAATTTTGTAAATACTTTTTATCTGGATGGCTGATGCTTAATTAAATTCATACTCAAAGAAGAATTTCCTAAGTTACCAGTGACCAAATTCCCTTACTGTGTTCTTCCCTTATCTACTAAAACAAGGCACAATGAGTAAAAGATAGTGTAAACTGTAAAAGGCAAAGGACTTCATAACTATCTAGACCTTAAATAACTACCATACTAATTCTCAAAATCCATTTAAATTATCTTAGTTGTAGTTGACAGCATTACTGAAAACCTCAAAGACTTAAAATAACCAAATTTTCTAAGAAAATATTTATCTTTATCAAACAAAAGGAAAAAGATACACTGAGGCATCAAAATACCCCTCAGCTTCAGTAGGTAATTTTTGACTCCTTCATCAGAGATTTTAATGTAATTTATTTTCTCACAGGCAGGAAGACTCAAAATGAGAGCTCCACATTGAGATTGCTTACAGGAGGGATTTTTCAGAATTCTAAAATTAAAACAGAACCTCAATTTCATTTCACCAAAGGCTGTTAATTAAGTTGCTACTCACCTTTTTCAAACAGCTCAGTAATTATTTAACATGAATGAAGCAGGAGTATCTACATACCATGATATGTAACTCCTATCCCTGTCTTTTTAATTCAACTGTCAGCGTCAATCCCCATTGCCTGATAAAAGTCTGCATCCATTCAGGCCTCTTCTCCTTTTGCTTCTCAAAACTCAAACTGTGAGTCACATTTGTCACCTACTTCATCCATCTCACTACCCACCTCCCTTCTGGTAATCAACAGTTTTGTTTTTTTATATTTATGAATCTGTTTCTCTTTTTTGTTGTTGTTGGTTTTCTCTTTGTCTGAATAATCCTTTTTTAAAAGCATTGACCTGATCTCTGGTTACAAACATTTACAGCTTCAGTTCTGCCATTAATGAATTTTATGATCTTAGTAAAATCACATGTCTCTGGGTTTCAGTTTTGTAATCAATCAAAGATATCTTTAAAGACTACCATTTAATTTCTATCATTTTAGCTACCTACTACCAGACAAATATCTCAGACAAAAAAAAAAAGGAATGTGAACAATCAATATAGATTCACCATAGAAAACACAGAAATTCTACCATTTTAAGTTTAGAAATGTATAAACACAGGTGCTCAGGGCCCTGTGTATGGTTGTGCAGTTTGTGCACTGCAAAAAGTTACCTGGGGGGTTGCCAAACATTACAACAGGAGGAAGGGATACCTTTTCTTCTTATATAGGTGCTATCTGCCCGTGATGCAGTGTCTGCTCAAAGTGACAGTGACACCTTTTTCTAACTTGTACACACAGCAGGCTGGACCTTTACCTGAACTGCACAAAGACATCTCTCCTTATAGGTCACAGGCAGCCTGCAGAAGTAGCACTATATAAGAATTCTACACTACTGCAAGCGACTGATCTCATCACATAGAAAGACCTCCAAAACACAAAGATGGAGAAGTCTTTAATATTAATTTCTCTTCAAACTGGCCCTATATAAAGCTACACACACACACACACACACACACACACACACACACACACACACACAGACTCTCTCTCTCTCTCTCTCTCTCTTCAGAGGAAAAAATGTACATAAACAAAAACCTGAAATCAAAGAAAAAGTTTACCAAGAATCTGAACAAACCATGTAATATATATGACCTTCACTGCTCTAAGACACTAAACATTTCTGTGACAAAGGCATCTGGAAAATGCAGACAGAATTTTTTTGTATTTGCCTTCTTCACAAAGAAATTGTGAAAATTCACAGAATAATCTTTATAAAGCAGTTAAAATGCACCTAAAGTATACATAATTTGTTCAGTATTAAATTATTTTAAAAGTAACATTTAAATAAAATGTACAAGTCAATATGTTTTAATGCTCCTAATTTTAATATAACATCAAAATTAACAGCATGAAGCTTGTGAAGCAGCCATAAGAAAGAGAATGACAGGTGTGTGTATATGTCTGGGCCACATACCCCAAAGAAATAAGTGGGGCTGGAAATTATTTTAAATAGCATTTTCAGTTAACTCACCCTAAAATAACAACATATGGTTCTAGTTCTATAGCTATGCCACAATATGTAAATATAGCTTGGTAATCTCTGTGGTGAACTAAGAATGAAAAGTCATAAATAACAGACATTCTAATAATTTTACACTAAATTTGTTCTTTACTTATAAAATCATCTTTAATAGGCTTCTCCTATCTAACATAGAAATGCATGAATGGAATTTCAGAGGTTCTAAGTTATCAACTCTTGAACAACATAGCCATAGCCTACTACTTAACTCTGAAACCTTTCAAAAATAAAATAGGATTATCAGAAAATGCCTTTAATTTTAAGAACATAGCAAAGATAAAATTAAAACTGTGAACAAAGGAAATTGGATATATTATTTAATGTTTATTTTTCCTGGAAAAATTTCTTATAGATATCATTTCCTTCTGTAATTCAAAAAAATGGAAGATTAATATGGCCACCTAGAGGAGAAAACATGATAACAAATATGTCATCACATTTCTTACTTTTTCTAGAGTATCTGTATTTCAGCTTTATATAGATAAACTGTTCTAAAGGGTTCAACTGAAGAGGTTAATCATGTATGAAAGAGACCTTGTTTGGATACTAGAGTAGCAGGGATGACCTAACAGAAGCTAAAACCACATTCATTTTGCAGTGGACTTGACTAGAGTTTTTAAAACTTACCATGTGACTTAGGTTAAAAATTACCTACTTGATCTAAAATCTCTTCTCACTTGTGTAAAATGGGGATAATCTTATCTACCACAATGATTTGCAGTGAAGATTAAGTAGTATGGTGTGTACAGAAACTAACAGTCAGGTATGCAATAGGAGCTCAATACGGTAGTTCTTACTACCCTGTCAGAAAGTTCTATATTTTTCTCTCCTAGGCCTCTCCAGGCCCTCCCTGACCCTCTCTAATTTTACAGATATTTCCAGCACTGGGTGTTCCAAAGCTTCTCTACTAGAATTATTCAGTGTTGAGAAATGAACTAATGGTTCCTTATACCAGCACTAATGAGGTAATAGTATGTCATGTAAAAAATGGACATTTTAGAGTATTTTTCTTTCTACCTTGTAGTTCCCTTTAGAGTTACCTCAACCTACACCTCAGTTAACTCTGATCCTTATAAACTTGCAGAATATGCACAATAAAAGGTCAGAGCAGTTAAGAGAAACATAACCTACCGTATCTATCCCTTTACATGTACCTCAAGAAAGTGAACCAAATCCTACCAAGAGAACTAACTCAGCAGTCCTCTTAGGCAACCAGCCAGGAAATGAGCAGTATTTCTGCTGAGTTAGCTATACAGAGGAAAGACCACCAAATCCCTTCCCTTCCCAAACAGATGCGAGGAGGGTTACCACTGTTGGGCTGGAAGGAGAAGGTGAACACTATGATTAGAATCTCATATGTAGAGGAAGCGGAGATGCAACATGGGGGGTTAAGGGGGTAGGAGAAGAATGAATGGAACAAGATGGGATTGGGAGGGAGACAAACCATAAGTGACTTTTAATCTCACAAAACAAACTGAGGGTTGCTGGGGGGAGGGGGTTTGGGAGAGGGGGGTGGGGTTATGGACATTGGGGAGGGTATGTGCTATGGTGAATGCTGTGAAGTGTGTAAACCTGGCGATTCACAGACCTGTACCCCTGGGGATAAAAATACATTATATGTTTATAAAAAAATAAAAAATTAAAAAAAAAGAATCTCATATGTACTTCTGCATCTTTGTGAGGGGGCATGTTAAGAATTTACTATCACTTGAAATTACTTTTACCTAAGACCGTGAACTCTGAATCAGTCTCCCCCTCCAATCAAATTCTCCTTTCTTACCCCATTTCACTGAATCTATTTTGAGCTCAAAGCAGCTTTGACTTTTCAATAAGCAATAACATATGATACAAAACTATTCTCCTATTCTACTGTTTTCTTACATTATCACTTGGTTATCTCTCCATCCTAAAGCTCAATGACAGCATTTTAACAACAAGGATATCCATCTCCATCTGGATGTTCTAGACATTTCTGATTCAGCATGATGGAGACTGAATTACCTCCTCCCACACAAACTTACTTCCCTAATACTCTGAACTAATTAAAAATCCTGATTCTTTACTCACTGCACACATTCAATCATTCAAGATATATTGAGACCATCTTAAAATCTATGAAATCTGTGTCTCCAAACTCACTTCCAATGAAGATCTCATCATTGTTTATCTAACTGGTCCTTTCTACCTCTAGTACCTCAATTCATTTTCCGTTACAATAGTTAAATAATCTTTCTTAAATACATTTCTAAAAGTGCCATATCATCCAGTTTAAAAATCTTACAGGACTCTGTATTTCCTATAAGACAATAAACTCCTGAACATGGTATTCAAACCCATCACCTACCCATTCTCCAAACACAGATCCTAAGCTAAAGACACTAAAATACACTCTCATTTGCTTTCATGCAATCACTATTCCATGGCTGTTGAAACAGTTCTTACTCAAGTCCAGTTTACCTACTCTGTGAAGACTACATTAGACTTCCCCATATCCCCACCTCCCAAACAACAGAGCCACCTCCATCTCTGAATGTCTATAGCACTTTGTTCATGAAACTAATAGACCTCTTACCATATTGTATCACACATATTGTCTATGGTCTTCCTCCTCTAGCCTGTGGATTCTTTGAAACAAGCTTGTTTTATCCATCTTTACATCCACAGTATCTAGTATGGCACAGGAAAGCTTTCGACAAATGTTTATGAAATAAATCTAATTTCAGAATGCCTAAAGTCAATCTAGCCTGGGTGCTTTATCAATTAATAGAGAGTAGAAACAGTAGGAAAGTAGAGATGGGTCCCAAATATATAGGTAATATGAAAAGAGAAGGTGACTCCAGGACATCGGTCCCAGTTCCAGAGCTTAGAGCAAGAAAAAAAAAAAAAAACTAGTGAGGTTATGCTTCTCTCCTCACTGCTCTTCTCCCAGACTACAGAGCCGTGCTGAGTAACAGAACCATGCGGAAGCAATCAAGACAGCACAGAAGTGCAGGGAGTGAGGGGGAAGAAGCAGTGAGGAGGAAAAAATAAAAACCCTAAACCGAAGCTGCAAAAAGGAAAGTGTCCAGGGTCACAGATGACAAGTGCAGGCCTTGTTCACGGCCGCTCACGCTCATCACCACCACTGTATCCACCACCCTTAGCCCCAGTGACCATTTACTGGTCACTCGCCCACAGGGGCCAGAACTTTGCTAAAAACTACCACGTATACCATGTAATGTTCATGACAACCCTATCAGGAAGGTATGATCCACATTCTAGAGACAATGAAACAAATCAGAAAACCATTAACTATCCTGCCCAAGGCTTGTAGCTAATACGTTAAGTCAGTATGTTAAGTCCCAGAGCCAGAATGTAAACAAGGATCAGGTTCAAAACCCATTCTCTTGCAGCTCTACTATTAACACGCCGGGTGGAAGGGGTGGACATGGGCTGGAGACTGGTTTTACTGCTTCACATCACTCGGTTATCTTTGTAAACACGTGTTTTATTTTCTCTAGTATTAGAAAGATATTTTTGAGGGGCACCTGGGTGGCTCAGTGGGTTAAGCCGCTGCCTTCGGCTCAGGTCATGATCTCAGGGTCCTGGGATCCAGTCCCGCATCGGGCTCTCTGCTCGGCAGGGAGCCTGCTTCCCTCTCTCTCTCTCTCTCTCTCTCTCTCTGCCTGCCTCTCTGTCTACTTGTGATCTCTCTCTGTCAAATAAATAAATAAAATCTTTAAAAAAAAAAAAAAAGAAAGGTATTTTTGAGCGTAGAGTCTAACATTTTTTATTTCTTCCCCACCATCTCATAATAAGTTTCCTATATAGTAATTACTCAGTATTTGATTAATTTCTTATTATAAATTGTGTCCTAGTAGAAATAAAAAGGAGGTACATACCTCAGCTAGCCTTAAGCCAAATTAAAAAAACAAGAAGATGACTTAGCTCCTTTGACAACTCTATGAGCTAGGGTAAGACTTTAAGTAATCAGTAGTTATAAGACCCTTAAACACAAACCACGGCTATAAAGTGAAGGACAGTTTGTGTTCGATGTGATAAAAAATTGCTGTCTAAGATATATTGCTTCCTTCTTCATACCTGAGTATAAAGATAATAATTACTAGGAGTACTCATACATTCTATCAAGCATGTGAGCAACCTACCTAAAACATGGAAATAAATATGCCTTAATTAATAGCAATTAATTTCCCTTATAGAAAGATGTAAAAACATGTTAGAGTGGACACGTATCTTGTATATAGGCTGAGTTTTAAGTCGATGTCAGTACATGAAGCAACGATCAATTAGAGACAAAGTTATCCTTAAAAATTCCTAGAGTCACCCTTAAAGCAAAGTGTAATACAGTATGAGCTCTCAATCCATCCTGGACACTTTCTTCCTCCACAGAACAGATCACCATTCCTCCTGCTGTGTGCCCCATGAAGTATCTGGCTTCTGTTCGGGGCCACACTGAATGAAAAAGCATACACTGACACACCAGAGTCAAGTTTAACACTATAAGAGACCTAGACTCTGCCAGTTCCTATCCCAGGTGTTTGGAGACTGATTCCAAAGTGAGAGAACATCATATTTCCATCTTCTACCTCACTCTTACATTGTGTAAAGAGAAACAGAATTACTATGGTATGTACATTTTTTGGTGTTTTACTTTTAGGGGTTTGGGGTTTTGGCTTCCGTCCAAAGATCTGAATTTTGCTAAATTATATTAATAGAAATGTGACTCTGTTTATCTCTTGTTTATCACACAGCCACAGATGGCTAGAATTTGGGGTACAAATAATCTAATACTATAGTGTGTGATCTAAAAAAAATAAAATAAGTAATCTGTGTTACCTTCGTCTATTGATGCTTCACTACTGTAGCCATCATATTCCGCAGACAGAGGACTGTACTTTTGTCTTGTTTCCCAGGCATAGTTCTTTTGTCTCGAATCTGCCAATGGTAGTCTGGAATTGTGTGTTCTGGACAAGGCCTCGTGATATTTACCCAGTGCCTCATCTTCACTCTCAGAGGACGAACCGTGCTCATCTTTGTCCATGTAGGAATTATCTATTTGGAATGACAGGAGAACAAATCGAAATTTTAATACAATAAAGTATGACAAATTTGATACACACACACACACAAACACACACACAGAGATATATGTCATATATATCCATATACACATGAATATACAGATACATACCCAATGCGAATTTTCAACTTTAAATAAACATAATTTTTTCATTTAAGAAGCCCAAAAGTTTTAGATTTTCATATTTTTAATAGAAAAAGATCAATTTATATATTCTAATTATAAAAAAATGTTCATCACAGGGATTTTCCAACCAAGTTACAGATAAAGGAGATAACAGAACTTGTTATCTCACACAATTATTTTTTAAAGGATCAGTAGCACACAAAGAGACTTAGAAGTATCGCCAGTACATATGTACCTGATTCAAACTAGAATGTGACTAGAGACATTTTAGTTATCATCTGGGTCCAAATTTTCAAAAATGATAATGCTTAGTTCTAGGAGAACAGAGAAATGGGCAGACATATACTACTGGTAGAACTATCACTGGTACACTTCTAGAGAGCAATCTGGCAATACACATCAAACTTTAAATCTGCACAGTCTGTGATTCATTTCTAGGAATTTACCAATTCCTTCCAAGAATTTGGCCTAAGAAAATAATTAAAAACAGGTGAGCAAGGATATGTATTTCAGACAATTCACTGCACTGTGCTAGATAGCAGAAAACAAAAATAAAATATAATCTAAACGTCCATCGCTGGGCCTCAGTTAAGAACGCTGTGATGTATCCAGGCAGCGACAGAGTATGCAATCACTACAAATGAGGAGGTGAACTCACAGGTGCTCACTGGAACAGCAGCTACAACATTACGTTACGGGAAAAGAGAAGGTTATGAGACAGAAGGCATACTATGTTCTCATTTAAACACACACACACACCCCTACATGCAATATACACACACACTTGTGGTGGATGCTCATAGGCACATACAAAAATATGGGGAAGGATACACACATATTTTCTGTGAAAGGGAGAATTACTAAGAAAATTTTACATAAGTATAACTAAATTTCAAATAAATTTTTCAGGACATATAAAACTTGTATAATTCTTAAAATAATAGTTAACTAGTATAATAGTAACTAGTTGCTACCATTTTTTTAAAGTAAAAATTTTGAAACTGCACTATGTTGAAGTTCATTTAGCCTAATATGAGCCTTCTCAGAATAATAAAACAACTCTGGAAAGATAAAGAGACCACAGCAGGTAGAATTTCTTAGTTCTGTCGAGATATTATTTTCTTTATAAACACTTGAAATCATCTGCAAGAAAGGAATCAAGGTCTGAAATTCAGGTGGGGAGACGCAGACTAAGTAATTTAAAAATATGGGAGAGAAATGGTATGTTTAGAGTCAGAATGAAGGGAACTTGGACGTCCCTAGTGTAGGTCCTCCTTTTTAATTCAGTAAGAAAAAGCCATGAGGAGGTAAAACTACGACCAGTGTCCTATTCTGCACAACCCAGTATGTAGCCACCAGCCACACGCAGCTATCTGATTTAAAACAAAATAATTTAAAACCCAGTTTCCCCAGTGCTGCTGGCTCCATTTCAAGTGCTTAGTATGTGCGTGTGGCTAGTGGTTACCACAAGGAATACCTGGAACTTTCCCATCATGGCAGAGAGTGCCATTAGTTGGCGCTGGGGTGACGGCAGATCTGGACTAGAACCTGGGCCCTCTGACCCCCCGGTGAGAGCTTAGCACTTTGTGGGCTACCACGGTGGTGGTCTCTGGCAGCAGGAGAGCTCTGAGGGGGCTCACTAGAAATTCTGCCATCCCACTTCACCTATTACAAAATATTACCTACGGCAGTCCTACATTCAGAAATGTGGAAGGGAACTCTTCCTTCTCTTTCTATACCATATAGGCTCTGTGAATGAACCTAGAACACAGGTACTAGTAATACCTATATTACTACTAACTAATTAGCATTACAGCTCAGCTCTATGAAGAAGTAATCCACAGGTCAAATGATTTTCAAATGATTTCTAGAACAAAATATGTTTACGTTTAGTCTGGACTATAATCTATAATGCCTGAGATACTTGGGTTTTCTAGGGACGAGCATGCTTCTGAATGAAAACAAATCAAAACAAAATTAACTGTATACTGCTATGTATGTAGCACTTATGACTACTGTCTATTCTGTTATTTTCTGAATAACATATGTATTCTACTTTATTTTTGCTACTTCAATTAATAAGGCTAACTAAACTAAACCCAGGCCACCCAAAACTACTGAACTTGATAACTGAAAAGACTCCAAAAGGTATATATTTCCAAAAACTGGCTTTCCTTTTTAATTAGGCTATCCATTCTGGACCAGCCTCTATGATATCATCTAAAAATCATTCATATAATTGATAAGTAGCAGATCCTGATTATATATGTATTCACACAGAACTCAAAGTCTTCCTCATTTCTATTGTCACTCAGATTTTTGTTATTTTTATGAGAATCTAAATGTATAGAAAAATGTCAGATATACACATTTTTAAATAAAAGCCAGTGTACTTTTGGCCTTGTGACCAGATCAGCAACAGACGGAAATGACTAAAGGATTTCCGGAAGTAATCAACAGAAGTAAAAGCCATTCTGCAGCGAAACCAACTGTCGGCTCAATGTTTTGAAAATTGTCACAAATCCTGCCGTTAAAAACTGTAAATGATTAGTTGGAATCTTAATTCTACATAAAGAACTCGTGAAAAATAATAGATTGTTCACATATACTCATTGTAGATACAGAACTGATGTAAAATTCTTAATATGTGGCTAAATGAATAGACACCTATCCTGAAGCATGCTGTTCAATAAAATAAACTCTAGGGGTGCCTGGGTGGCTCAGTCAGTTGAGCATCTGTCTGACTTGTGATTTCCGTTCAGATCATGGTCTGAGTCAGGAGATGGAGCCCCTCATTGGGCTCTGAGCTCAGCACGGAGTCTGCTTGTCCCTCTCCCTCTGCTCCTCCCTCTGCTCATGCTCTCTCTGTCTCTCTCAAGTGAATAAATAAAATCTTTAAAAATAAATGAATAAAATAAAATAAATTTCTATTGCTCTAAAGGAAAAATAAAAAACACTTGATACAGATTCTTGTTGGGATAGATTCCAAGGGCAACATAGTATAAAGGTCTCAGGTGTTAGTCACAAAAATAGAAAATTTTAAAATTCAACTACAGCACACTAAATACACTCCAACTAGAGAATGTGCACTACTTAAAATTATGGGGTTTCTGGTTGTTGAATAAACAATCATGAAGAAAAATTAGGGCCACTGAAAAATTGGCCAAATAATGCAGGGACCAGGGCCAATACTTTACTTAGCAGTGTATAAAGAACATGACTGCTTTCAAACTGATGGTGAGAAAAAAAGTAAATGACCTTAAAAGTGTCTCCCGGTAAGAGGATTCAAGAAAATCTTAAATTAGATAGACTTGTATAGGAAAGTTTGGAAATTTGGATGTGTTCTTAATTTAAAAAATCAAGAGAAAAGTTTATCACTCAAACCCACACTAGGAGACCTCACCTTTTCCTGGTATTATCTTAGAATACTTTTCATCTTTACTCTTTGCTGTTCCTTTGTGGGCAGAAATGGCTTCATTTTTCTTTGTTTTTATGTCTCCTTTCATTTTGTAGCACATTGCTGGACTTTCCTGTTCTTTGGTTTTTCCGTGTAACTTCTCTTTAGAATCAGCTGATGGTGCTGGATGTGTGCCTTCTTTCATAAGAGGTTTCTGTATGCTATGTCTGTTGCTTGCCAAAATATCTTTTGGAGAACACTCCTTTCCTGACCACTCACTCCCTTTAGATCCTTTACTTTTAATATGTTTTTCAGCCTTCTTTAAATGATCTTCTTTCATTTCTTGATATCTTACCTCTTTTAAGTCACTCTTACCCTTATTGGGCATTCCCAATCCAATTTTTTTACATCTGTCAGTATGTTCAAGTTCTTGACAAGCCGATCCAGCCGTTGCATTCTGTTGGATAACTGATATCCCACCATCACTCAGGGGACCTTTCAACAAAGAATCACCACCAGCACTCTTGCTTTCTTGATATTTTGATAGAGTCTGTTGCCTGTCATTAATATGTTTGACTCCTCTTTCTTCATTCATTCTGTGATCTTGCTTTTGTGAAACTGAAGTATTGTAGCAACTGATTCGATTCGCTCTGTGCTCTAAACTGGACTCTGTTTTCTGACAGTTAGTGTCTTTGGGGAGTTCTGGTGACCTGGTACTTGCTTGTTGAGGGGTCTCTGCTACTTCTGCTTCTGCTGCTGCAGAGCTTTCTTCTTCTGGGCGAAAGCCATTGATCATACTTGTTACCTGTTCAGCAACTGAGTCAGTTAAAGCGTAGCTGACTTCCCCAACAGCAGTGGTTAAATCTTCTACAGCATTACTGATTGTGTCCACCAGAGAAGACACTGAAGGCAGATTCTGCTGGAAGGTTTTGAAAAATGCCATTTTCTAATTCCTTATTCCTAACAGATGCAATAATGGAATTTTCTCTTCTCAAAATATCAACCGCTTAGGAATTTGAATTTAAAATGTACTTAAATGTTGTTACTCATGAGCTTGATATTATTATTTTGCATTGTGGTTTTTAATCTTTCTGTAAATGCGTTATGCATTGAAAGAAATACGTCGAGGCAAAAACTCTTCCAAAAAAAAAAAAAAAACAAACCACTTGGCTTACATGTAATGACATTTTTTTCCCTCTCCATAGCTATCATACCAGCCGCAAAACAGTATTTTCCCCTCAAATACTATTGGTTTTTTATTCTATACCTGCAAGAAGAAGTATAAAAAGGATTTTTATTATGGACTTTTGGTTTATTTATTAATAGTCTATGTAGGGGAACTGCCCTATCTTACTAACAAACTACCAATATCATTTCAAATTAAGACAACTATTAAAGGGAAAATGAGCAATCTGTGCAGAGGTCAGGATAGAAAAAAGAGCAGGGGGTCACCTGCCGAGTGGCTACTGGATGCAAGGCATTGTGATTTACAAGTTGTATCATACCTGTTCTCACAGTAACTCTAGGAGGTAAATATTATTCTTCTTATTTCATAAGTGGAAAAAAAAAGGCTCAGAAAAAGTACGAAGGTTCGCAAAACCTTTCCAAAGGATCTTCAAGGTCAAAACTATTTTTATAGTAACAGTGAGGGGATGTTTAACTTTTTTACTTTCATTTGCTCATAAATGAACACTGGAGTTTTCCAGAGGCTATATGGCAGATTGAATGCAGAAGCAGACATGAGAATAACAGCTGGTTCTTCTTTGTCAGTCATTAAAGGGATTTGTAGAAAATATAAAACAACGGCACTCTTCTCACCATTTTTGGTGGGGGGGTGTAAAAAAATATATAGTTTTTTAAGTTAAAAAATGTTACTTATTTTTAACATGTATGTAATAGGCTTATTGGGGTTTCTGTGGATTTTTCTGTTCCAAGTTCTTATTTACATTCTGGTTAGTTAACATATAGGGTACTACTGGTTTCAGGAGTCGAATTTTAGTGATCCATCACTTACATGTAACACCCAGTGCTCATCACAACAAGTTATTAGGGTTTTTTTAAGACCGATAAATTGTTAAGAATAATTTTAAATGTTCTCAGTTTTAACTTCTAATATGGTACTTTAACAATAGATATAACTCACATAAACAAAGGTTCTTTGGAGTCTTCAATAATTTTTAAGGGTGTAAAGGGGTTATTAGACCAGAGAAAAACCAGAAAAGCTGAACAAGGGGATTCCTGGAGGCTGCCCAAAGAGATACCTGTAACCAGTTCAACTCTACACAAATGATCAAGAAGCTAAAGTATGAGAAATGCTAAAACTTCAAACAAAATCACAAAAGTACTACTCTTTCCTGATGCAGAAGTTACAGATGTAAATCAATAACCCATAGATTTTTATAAATGGTAATGTTATCACTTTTTAAGTTACCAGAAATAAGAGAAAACAAGAGAAAAATACCAGAAAATAAGATCTCTTCAACATAAACAAGAAGAGCAAGGTTTTTCTGCTAATGCTCTGAAATACTGTTCTAAATTAACACCTCGCCTTTATAATTCTCAGCTTGCTTCTGCTATCATTTATATATATAATATATATTTTTACAAATTATATAAGCCAATCTTTGGAAAGAGCTAATAAAGAACTTTTATCATAATATAAAAAAATTAACTCCACGGAATAATTTTCATGGAAGAAAGAACAAGATTACAGCCCTCATGTCTTCTAGTCTCTTGTAGTTTTAAGAGACAAAAAGTGATATAATGCCTATGGTACCAACAGAGGGAAAGGAACACTAATTTTTACAACCAGACTTTATCTGTACACTTTCTCTACTTTCTCCAAACCACTTTCTTCAAACAATAAAATTATCCATCAGCTGAGAATTCGATAGGAGGTAAAGAAAAAGGGTGAATACTTTTCAAAGCCTTCTATGGGAATATGGGGGAAAGCTCTTCAGAGAGTTACTTGGACAGTAAGATTTAAGCTATATAGAGCAGAAAGATACTTCCTTCTTAAAGCATATCTACTCATACTACAGGCTCAAAAGCATACCTTATGTATGAAAAATAAAAATGTGGTTTTCTGATAGCATGCAGTTCATCTTTATGTGATATATTAGCAATTCGTGAATAACAAAGATAATTGAACATAATTTACTCAATAATTTTTTTTTTACTCTCACAGAAAAGTGGCTCGAATGTTACTTTATAGTATGTCAAAACCAACCTTACAATATATGTTTAAAAAAATAACAGAATGGTATAGATAAAAAGAACAAACAAGAAAAGCAGTGATGATACTTACAAATTTTATCTTGTGAGTTCTTCCTTGTACTGTATCCTGAACCAAGATCTGGAAACCCGCCAACATTTTCAAAACAGAACTTCTTATTAATATAGAGAAAAAGGAGCAGCATCAAGATAATAAACACCCCAACAGCTGACAAAAATCCAACTGCCTCTGGAGATACTAGAGAAAAAAAAGTCACAGCTGTAAGCATTTATTCTTCTTTAAGCTACAGATAAGAAGAAGGAAACCCCCACACATATGTTAGATTACTGCCTGAGTTGAATTATACTTTTTAATTGTCATAGTTTACATAGGTTTATAAGAAAAACAAATGGCACAGTTTAATGAGCTGTTCAATTCACTCAGAAGTACTTACTCAAACCTAAAATTTTCTGTATAATTTCTGTTGGGGCAATCTTATAATACAGGAGTTTATAAAATAGACAATTACAAACCTAGCCCACTTAAGAGTATTAAAATTAAAAATTTTAGTACAAGAATTAGAAAAAATTATTTCCCACACACACGTATCTTATTCAACCAAATTTTAAGAACATATATTATTATTCTTATCTCTAAAAGCTTCAATGGCCCATTTTATTTAATAAACTCTGGACTTCTTAACTTGGCATCCAAAGCTCCATCCTCTCTTTCTAGTATTATACTCTAATCAAATGGTTCCACTCACTGCCTCCGAATCAGCTATATGCATTACCATACACCTTGTCTTTGTTGTTTATTTTCTTCCCGTCGCCTTGAATGACCGAGTCTGCTCTCTACCGTATCCCACTCATTCATTCAATCAACAAATATTTTGGACCAGCAGCCACACACCAGGCATTATCACATACACGGGTCCTGCCTTTGATGAACAGGCTGGTGAAACACTAGAACGCAGTGTGGTACAGGCTGTGAGTAGGGAAGAATAGGGACTATGAGCCACAGAAACACTTAAGCCAGTGTTGAAGGATCCAGTAGGTTTTTCTGAAAAATTATGGCCTCCATGATTATAATCTAAGAATTATCAAGAATTAACACTATCCCAGGCAGAAGGAACGGCAAGTGCAAAAAAGTCCAAAGACAGGAAATCACTGTATATTCCAGAAACTCAAGAGAACTTTGTTACAATAAACCAGATTTTCAAGAGAATCTGATCTCAAGAGAATACATGAAATCATACATGGAGACTGCAAAGTGAGAACAACAACAAAAAAATCTACAACTTCTCTAATTCTCAGCAATCTGTCTTTCTGTCTTTGCTTTGTCACTATATCAATCATTTGGAGTTAAATAGGAACTAAATTTTTTATGCCTAATGCCTTATATTTAATACTCGGGTATTAGGTGAGAACGAATCCTAAGCCTCAAATATCCTCTACAACCTACAATCTACTCTTTCTTCTCCCACTGCTCAAGTAGCAGCTAAAATGTCATCTCCTCCAAGATTCTTCCTTGAACAGAAAAGCCATAGCAATTAGCATCTACAACTCATTTGTTTAAAATGAACTCACCAACCAGCCCAATGATAACTGTTTTTATCTACTAGCTTTTCATTATTTGTGAAAGCCAGCCACCCCAGGTGTAGACCTTCTAGGACATTATATAGTCTATTCAAGGCTGGATCAACAATATTGTGATACAGGACAGAGCAGAGTGACATTGTAAAGGGAAAAGGGGAGAGACTGAATGGTAGAAATCCAGTCTAAATATCAGGTTGATGAACGATCACGCTACTAGAAACAAGATGTTATGCCCAGACTTTACCCCTGTCTCATTTTTCAGGCTGGAGAACCGTCAGAAAAGAGAACAGTATTTTAACTTAAAAATCCAAGCTATATTACCAAAAACAGTGCTATGGATCAAGGCTGAAGGATGAAGCAAAAATGAAAACAGAAGAATTATCTTCAGCAATTCTCACAGCTAGAGAAGTCAGAAGCAGGATAGGACCTGGTATAAAAAAGCAAAATGCTCAATCAACTTATATTCAATGTTACACTGTAAACACATATGTATAGGAGCTCCCCCTTTAGCCCTTGTCCAAAATACACTTGAAAATCTGATGCATTTAAGTGAACACACAGGGATAGATAATATGCAATCTGAAAATCTCCTATCTCTTAGAAGACTAAATGAGAGAAAACATAGCTCACCTCACTTAAGAAAGCTAACTATTGCTAATAAAAATAGCAACAAATACATATACCATATGTTACATACAGTGACTGTTTTAAGTAGTTCACGTATATTAACTTCTTAAATATTCACAATTAGACTATTATCCTCATTATAAATTGTGATATGGAGATATTAAATTATGTGCCCAGCTTATAAGTGGAAGAGTCAGGATTCAAAACCGTGTCTGGCTACAGGGTCTGTGCTTTTAACCACTACTCCTATGGCTTCTTCTGTCTTCCTTCTCTCCTCTTCTTGCCTCTTCCTATCTCATGTCTCAGGCCTTATTTCTGTCTTTCTCTTTTCATCTCCCTCCTTCCCACTTGAAAATTTAACTGGGGGTATGGTGGGGAGTCAACTATAAACAAGGATAATACAGTAAGTGCTATGATAGAGGCAGGAATAGAAAGTATTCCTGGAACACAAAGAAACACTACCTGACGAAGTTCCAAATGCTGCAGAAAGGAGGCAACACTTGAGTAGAGCATGAACGATTAGTAAGACTCTATCAAGCAGTGAAGGGACAGATGAAAGAGACGGTAAAAGACATAAAAGCGGTGCGCATGGCATTCTATAAGTGCTAATGGGTCTTATTGGCCTCCATGTTCTCAAAGCACCTAGCACAACGCACAGTTGACATTATATAAACATCTGTAAATGAATAAACGAATAAATGTGTGTTAGGGAAGATCTGGAATATACCAGAGGGCCTGATGCTGGAGATAAAAGCAAGATCCAAAATGTCAAAGAAACCTGAATACCGTCCTAAAGATTTTGTGTTTGCAGAGCTCTATTGCTTAAAACATTCAGGAAACTAGAATATAGTAGGGAGTGATTGCTGGCAATGCAAGAGGAGTTCTTTTTTTTTTTTTTTAATTTAAATTCAAGTAATTAACATATAATGAATTATGTGTTTCAGAGGTAGAGTTCAGTGATTCATCAGCTGTATATAATACCCAGTGCTCATTGTATCACCCAGTTACCTAACCCTTCATCCCTCACCCCTCCAGGAACCCTCAGTTTGTTTGTTGATTTAGAGTAGGAGGAGTTCTGGGGCACCTGGGTGGCTCAGGGGGTTAAAGCCTCTGCTTTCAGCTCAGGTCATGATTTCAGGGTCCCGGGATGGAGCCCCACATCGGGCTCTATGTTCAGCAGGGAGCCTGCTTCCTCCCTCTCCTTCTGTCCCTCCCCACTGTTCATGCTCTCTCTCTCAAATAAAAATCTTTAAAAAAAGAAGTTATGCCTAAAATCTTATTTATATTATGAATCTGCTTACAAAGCCAGTCTGCACAGGTATTCCTAGGATTATGATTAAATTATCTGTACATAAACCTTCTCTTCCCCCCAATTCTAGATTAGCCGCTGCAAGCAAGTAAACGCTAGTGCAAACTGCATATTACCTTTTAAGGAGGAGCTTCAAAATCTATGTAACAGCAAACAGATAATTAGTTTAGGTTAATATCACACATTTGAAGAATTTAATTTGCCGAATCAAATTTGAGTTAACAATAACTTGGAATACACTAATGCATTATTTTCCCATAATCCAAATTTGTAAAATTCACATGTGATAAACAATAAAACCAAGACCAAACAATAACAATATTAGCAACATGAAATATTTAAGAGTGCTTATTATTTGCTAAGGGCTTTTTAAAAAACATTTAAATTCCAGTTAGTTAACATACACTGTAATATTAGTTTCAGGTGTACAATACAGTGATTCAACATCTCCATACAACACCCGGTGCTCATCACAGCAAACGTTCCCCTTAATGTCCATCACTGATTTCACCCAACCCCCACCCACCTCCCTGGTAAGCATCAGTCTGTTCTCCATAGTTAAGAGTCTGTTTCTTGGTTTCAACTCTCTCTCTCATTCTCTTTTTTTCTCTTTGCTTGTTTTAAGCATTACACTTAGGAGTTACAAGTATTATCCAGCTGATTCTTCACTATAACCCAATTTTACAGATAATGGGAATTGAAGCTCAGAAAGAGTTAAGCAGAATTTTCAAGACCTTAATATTATTATTCAGTGATAGAGTCTTGATTTGAAGGCAGGCACAATGACTCTTGAGCCAAAATGTCAAACACTAATCCCTATTGCTTCCTATTTGCCAGGCATTGCTGTAATCCCTCTTATTTTAAAACTTAATAGTCAAAACAACTTTATAATAGGTCAGTACTACACATCACCTTAATCTTTAGTAAACTGAGGCCCAGAGACTAATTAACTTGTCTAAAGTCACAAATATAGGAAACAGTAGAACCTGGATTTGAACCCAGATATTCTGACTCCAGAGCCCGTGTTCTTATACATCAAGCAATACTGCTTCCTTGTATGCCAACCTGCAATATAAAATAAAAGGGAATGCTACGTGGTCAAGGTTCTAGAGCTCACTATAAACATTAAGAGAAAACATTGTATGATTTGGATTTTATATATGTTAAAGAATAGCAACTAATTCAAGCTTTCTCTAAGTAAATATATAAATTACAAATACAATAAATACAATAATTTTTTATTCAAGATACTTTCCTAAATAAGCTAAAATTATAGAAGTATGCTTAGAAACCAAAATGAATGGTACATCCTTATATGCCATGTTTGAAAAGTTAAAAACTAAATGTATCCCGTAGAATAAGATTGATATTCATTAGTAATGCTCATTAAAAATATACACTGTCTGTATGTAGTTCTATATGGTCTCTGTGAGCTAGATGACCCCCTATATGAAGTATGTAAAGATTATACTGCAAAGTAAAAAGACATACTGTCTCACCAGGAAATACAAAAAGTTTAGCTTGTCCAAGATTAATGATTACTTACTTATGTTACATATAATTAACTGGCTTTATAGTTATCTTTACTATACACTTAGAAATGAACATATATATTTACAAAAGATGAAAAAAACCACTTTTTGTCAAAATTCAAGTTTCAATAATAGTAATACAATTCATTTTAATTTCTACAGATAAATTGTTCATAGGAAGAAAATGATGAAATGATAATCTTAAAAAATAAAAGCAGGAGCAAAACCATTTTGACTCTGAATGTATTACGGAATTCTACTTTCCATTTTGTCACAAAGAAAACATTTTCTATATAAGTTTTATGAGAAAAATACTAGGATATAAATAAACATAAATACAAGGGGAGATATTTATTTATTGAGCTTTTGTATTTTCAATATTAAGTTATTTGTGCTCTTCTTTAAAGTTTTATATCAAAACAAATTAATTACAAATGTTAGATTTATATCTGTAAATTAAATTTTACAAACTATTCTTTTAATTATATTGTAAATGCAAAATTAAATAAAAAAGAGCCCATGCTTCTTATAATTCTTTAAAAAAAGAAAAATTAAAGAGAACCACTTACAATTTGTATTATAAGGTCTGTATTGCTGATCTGTCTTACTTGGTATGAAACACTAGTCCTCTAACTACATGTCATGGAGACTTTAATAATTCATTTAATAGTTGTAATTCTATCTCTTGAACAAAACGTGAACTATACAAGAAATCGACTTTCGTTTTAAAAGAAATACTTGCTTACTATTTAATAAGTCCTGAATATTTTTTCTGATACTTTAATCAGAAAATTCCACAATTTGTGTTGATCTGGTTTGCACATTAAATAGAGAATTTATCAGTATTTCTAAGAAACAATGTAGGAAAATAAAAGATTAATTTGATATGCTTAAATCTCCTTGTATAATAGCTCAGTTGCTTCCACAAATAAAACCTTCCCTGAAATTTTTATATTATGCTATAAATAACACAAAACTGGAAAGATGACATATATAAATCAAGAAAGGAATATAATGATACATAATTATTAACTTTAGATTTCATTTAAAAAAATCAGTAAGAAAAAAAAACAAAAAAAGCATTCACTCATAAGTGACATAATTCACTGCTGAGTAACTTCAAGGGACAAGAGAGGAAGGCACAGATGGCAGTGATGTGGGACAGTGCCCCAAATCTTACAAACAAAACTGCCCTCTGGGAGAAAGTCCCCTGACGGGGTTGATAAAACAGATGATATCCAACTTGTTTCAAATGTCAAACCATCAATAGATTGAAACAGTATTTCCTATAAGTACCATGTAATAAATTGAAATTTCATTCAAATATCACAACAGTGAAAAATCCTAAATCAGTCTATAAGAAAACTGGGGGAAAAAATCCCAAACGTTTATTAAGTATGGAAACCAAATGCATAACATATTTAAACCATATGCCTCATACTTGGACTTGATAATATACTTAACATGCACTTAACAAACTTATATTTAATCCAAATACTTAAATAAAAACTCTGTCAAACATTCTCTGGAAGTTATTTTTCTTCAAAGTATGCTCTTGATTGAGGCTTCAAATTACAATTCCAATGAAGCTTAGTTTAAGACAAACTTATTTTCCTGGCAAATCTGCATAGAGCAAAACAGAGTCATTCTTTTGAACAACAAATTAGGGTTAACGTCCTCAAAATTTCCATTCAATGTGTATGAATTCCTCCAGAATTATCTGAGTGATAAATGGTACAGGCAAATAGAGGGTCACTTCTTTCTGTCCTAAACTTTGCCAATGATTCTTCACTCTTCCTTTTCAGTAAGATCTTCATTGCTAAGCTACTATAAATAAGATTTTTGAAAAGTCAACACCAACTGCAGAAGAATCTTCTAGGTAAAGCCAATTTATGATGTCAAACAAGTTTCAGAGATGCTTACCACAGGCTTTAATTCTAAGCCATTAAATTCTGATAAATGCAAATTGGTTTCTTTCTAATCTCTTAGAGAGACATCACTTTCCTCCTATATTCTAATGTTATGTCAATAGTTTTCCCCTTTAAGAATTTTTTTTGTTCTTATATATTTTTTTCAAACTTTATGGATGTATAATGATGGAGAATTATATATGTGTAACGTATATCTTGATGATCTGATATACACATGGATTGTAAAATAATTACAATCAAGGTAATTAATACATCCATCATCTCACATAGTTATCTTTTTTCCTTTTTGTTGTAAGAATGCCTAAGATCTATTTTCTTAGCAATGTCAAGATCCCTTGTACAATTAATTTTAGTCACATTGTTGTACATTAGATCTCCAGAACTGATTAATCTTGTACAACTGAAACTTTATACCCACATCTTCCCATCTCCTCCTACCCACCAGCCCTTGACAACTGCCATTCCATTCTCTGCTTCTATAAGCTTGACTGTTTTAGAGTCACATATAGGTGACATCATACAGTATTTGTCTTTCTGTTTGAAATGTTTCACTTAGCATAATGTCCTTCAGGTTTATCTATATTTGTCAGAAATAGCAGGATTTTTTTTCTTTATTAAGACTGAGTAATATTCCATGTGGTATATATATATACCACACTTCCTCTATCAGTTCATCTGCTGATAGATGGTTAGGCTGTTTCCACACCTTGGCTATTATGAATAAGGCTGACATGAACATGGAAGTGCTGATGTCTTTTAGAGATCCTGGGCATGTTTCCTTTGGATATATAACCAGAGTTGGGTTTGCTGGATCAAAGGTGGTTTTAGTTTTCATTTTGTAAAGAAAATTCACATGTTTTTCCATAGTGTCTGTACCAATTTACATTCCCACTATCAATATACAAGTGTGTATATATTTATGATTATTTCTTTCTGTTTAACAGGCACTTTTGTCATTATATAATGAAATTTGTGTTGAGAGGCTGTTTTAGAGTCTATTTTGTCTGGTGTAAGTATAGTCATTCCTGCTTTTTTTTGCTTACCATTTGCATGAAACACATTTTTCCATCTCTTTACCTTCTGTGTGTGTTTAAATCTAAAGTGAATCGCTTGTCAATAGCATACTGCTAAATCTTGCCTTTTTATTCACTCAGCCACTCTATGTCTTCTGACTGGTGAGTCTAATCCATTTACCTTAAAAATTATTATTGACAAGTGAAGATTTACTATGGAGATTTTGTTATTATTTTTGATCACACAGATATTTTGTCCCTATCTTCCATTCTTTTTTTTTTTTAAAGATTTTTATTTATTTATTTATTTGACCGACAGAGATCACATGTAGGCAGAGAGGCAGGTAGAGAGAGAGAGAGAGAGAGGAGGAAGCAGGATCTCCACTGAGCAGAGAGCCCGATGTGGGGCTCGATCCCAGGACCCTGAGATCATGACCTGAGCCGAAGGCAGAGGCTTTAACCCACTGAGCCACCCAGGTGCCCCCCTATCTTCCATTCTTAATGGCTTCCTTTGCTCTCTGATCATTTTTGTAGTAATTTGCTTTAATTTTTTTCTGTTTTTTGCATATCTATTACAGGTTTTATCTTTGTGGTTAGCTTGAAGTTAGCATAAAATATCATGTAGTAGAATCTCTATTTTAAGTTAACAATTTAACTTCAATTGCATACAAAAACTCTACACTTTTACTTCCATTTGTGTTCTTAAAGTCAGAGTTTGCTATTTATATGGTGTATCCATTAATAAAATTTTCATTTATGCTTTCATATATTTTTATGTTGATACTTTAGTGAATTCTTGTTTCAATTCGAGGGACTCCCTAAAGTATTTCTTATATAGTAGATCTTGTGATGACAAACTCTCTTGGTTTGTTCATCCAAGAAAAACGTTATCTTGTCTTCAACTTTTTTTTTAATTTATTTATTTGACAGACAGAGATCACAAGTAGGCAGAGAGGCAGGCGGTGGGGGGGAAGCAGGCTCCCCGCTGAGCAGAGACCCCCCGATGTGGGGCTCGATCCCAGGACCCTGGGATCATGACCCGAGCCGAAGGCAGAGGCCTAACCCACTGAGCCACCCAGGCGCCCCATCTTGTCTTCAGTTTTAAAGAACAACTTTTTCAGGTATTGTATTCTTTGTTGGCAGTTTTTTTCCTTAAGCTCTTTGAATATATCATTGCACTCTCTCCTGGCCTGCAAAGTTTCTGCTGAGAAATCTAATGATCATTCTTATAGTGGGGGGAGAGAGTGCTCATCTATCTGACAAGTTGCTTTTCTCCTCCTGAATGCAAAATGTTCTTTGTCCTTGAATTTTGACACTTTGATTCTAATGTGTCCCTGTAGTCTTCTTTGGGTTGATCCTGTTTGGGAACATTTGAGCTTAATGAATCTGGATGTCCATTTCCCTACTCAAATGTAAACATTTTTAATCCTTATTTCTTTAAATAAGCTTTCTGTACCACCTCCACCTGCCACCCTTCTCCATATGGAACACCCATAATGAATATTCTGTTTCCTTGATGGTGTCTCATAAATCCTATAGACTTTCTTCATCGTTATTCACCCTTTTTTTCCTTCTCCCTGGATAATTTCATATATTGCTGTCCTTATCCCCAGTGGGGAAGGCTGCTGTCAAGGGTATCTCTTGGCCCTGGGACACACATGACTACAGCAGTGGGACTGGTGTCCAGGACATGGGTGTGCCTAGCACATACATGGCAATGCCAATGCTTAGGGTGCAGTGCAGGTTCTGGCAGATTAGCCACAGCGCCCGTGTCCACATACACGTGGAATGGCACATGAACACACCAGCACCAGGACAGGGAAGTGAGAGAGGTGTTGGGAGAAGGAGACATCGGTGACTCCATTAGGAGCAAAGAGCTGGCTCTATTCTTGGGGGCTGGGAGAGAGACAGAGAGGTGACTACTCCAAGGGGACACAGTGGGGTAAATTCCAGGCAGCTTCATCAGCTGGGGTCAGTGTTGGCAAAGATTTTGGAGGTCCTCAGTGGCAAAGACCAAGGGAGTCCATGACAGTGCCGAGTACTACCAGGCTCCTCACCAGCAGTGGTGAAAGCTGCTAAAGTCTTCCTGCTCTTCTTTTCCCCTCTGAGGGGAGGTCACAGCGGATGAGATCCCTCCTGGTGTTGAGCTCTGCTGAACTAGAAGATGGGGTGATGCTGGTAAAATGCTTCCTATGCTTTTCTACGTGGCTCTTCTCAGTTTGTGTGCTCCACTGGATGGCTCCTGCTTCTCTACTATACTCTAGAACTGTCCGAAGCTACCTTTTTTTTTTTTTAAGATTTTATTTATTTATTTGACAGAGAGAGAAACATATTTCTTCACCCTAAAATTGATCCAGTTTGAGAAGACCAGCCTTTTCCAAAAACACTCTACAGTTTAAGGCACGGATTACTATATCTGAATACATTGGTATGCAATCAAAAGTCCACAGGAATGTTTTATTACCACTGAACAGGTCCAACACACTTTAATTAGTGGTGGTAAGGGCTCAACATCCTATGGTGCTCCTACTTCCACGCAGCAATTTGCAAGTTAAGGGTTCTTTAATCCTTAACTTGCATTCTCAATGCACACTGAATAAAAAATGTGGAGCTCCATTTTCAAAGTGATCTCTACCCTTACACACACACACACACACACACACATCACATATTATGATAGCAAAGATATTTGAAATTTTAAAGAAAATTACTCGAAAAGCTTTGTGAAAGAGCTCTAACACACTCTTCTACTTTTGGCTGCAGACAGTGTTACTGAACAGCCACCGAACAAGGATGGCAGTGCTGGGGCAGAATCAAGTAGGAAGCAGCCCGAGTCTTGGTCCTCAGGGGCTGTAAATGCAAATTTCAAGTCATTAAAGTAGATGATAACCTAAACTTAAAATATTTCAAAAAATAAGAGGTGGTGCTGCAAATTTACCAATCACCTGTAACAAAATCCGCATTAATCATAGAGCTGAAGAAAAAACCCTGCCAACCAGAAAGAGAAAAGATAAGCAATGGAATGATGAAATTGAAAAATAAAATGTCTACATCGACACATCTTTTAGTAGTGTCTATTTTAGTTGGAGATTTAGGGAAATATATAATTAAATTGATAATAAAGCAAAATAAAATTTTCTGAAATTTAAAAAATAAATGCAGAACTTTAAGAAACCATCATGCTTTTAGCAAGGATCTTTGTGTATTCATGAGGGACAGATGTTCTCGCTTCTGTCAGGGAAAAGTCTGAGAAGTACTAACTATATATTAATTTATTCAATTAATGCTAACCAATAAGAATGAAGCCTGAATAAAACAAAATGTAGTTCCTGAACTTAGAGGCTTAATAAAGTACAAAGGGGCACCCAACCTTGACTTGGGATAAAAGAGAAGACTTCCTGGGATAAGTGACTCTTAAACTGAAATATGAAGAATCTAGAACACGAAAGAGGAAGGGGGCAAAGTAGGGGGGAGGGGGAGGAAGAGGAAGAGTATTTATAGTGAAAAGGCCCAGAGGCAAGAGATAATGACACAACTAAGGGAACAGAATAAAAGGTATAAAGCAGTCAAGAGATAAATAAAGCAGGAGAGTAAGCAAGGGCAAAATCATGAGAGATCTTGTAAAAATTGTTAAGGAGTCTGAACTTTATCCTGAAGGCACTGGTGACTCAAAATATTTCAAGCATGGAAATGTGAGATCATTCTGGTGTACAAGTCAGGACAGGAATGAAGGACTAGTAAGAGGCAGTTTATAAAGTAACTGCAGTAATCCAAGGGGGAAATGATGATAGCCTGACTTGCTAGGTGCCTCAACTGAACATGCTGGAAGAAAGGTCTTCTTAGAGCCTACCTTTCAGGCTGTCTCATATACAAACTAGTAAATACAAAAACACACACATAATGTCCTGTATTAATGTTATAAAGCTTTCCCTGTACTTGCTCCAGTAATGTTTCTATTTCAAGTGACAGAATTCATGGCACTGTATCACAATCTAACATAATAAATTACTTATTGATCTTATGAATATATTGAAAAGGTAGCAGTACACTCGCATGCTTTAGTAAACAATCTTCCTTCTATAAAAATCAGATCAATATGCAAGCAAGTGAGATATAGACTGTGGGTTAAATGCCAAAAGCTATTGTTTTATAAGAACCATGACAGTTATATAAGAAAATATTAACACAAGTTATCAAAATACTTTCAATTATCTACAAAACACAGGATACTAAGGAGCAATCTGTATGTCTCAACAAAATATGTCAGATAACTTGTTAATTTCTTTCTGTGAAAGAATGACTCATGCAGACAAGGAAAACACATGTGGCGTCTGGCTTCCTTAAATAAATCTCACAAGTTTCTCTAAAATGAAATTTCAGTTTAACCAACAAACTGACTGGTAGGATCTAGATTCTAGATGAAAGATTTGAAAGTCCAAGGCTCTCTCTCAGGCAAGCATTGGCATTAGACCTGGTTTTTCGCTTTGTGCCAACTTTTCTGGGTTATCACATTTGCCTTTTTGGTAACCAGGTCTAATGCCAAAGAGGCCATTTGAGTCACTCCCTAACTAAATATTCTCTTTTTCTGGCACAGCGACTTGAAGTCAGAGAAGAACCAATAGCTGTGATGGTTTCAATAGGTTGACAGAATGAATATATACAAAAGGATGCAAGATTATATTCCAAACTCAGGGACTCATAATCATCTTAAGGAGAATCACTCTATAAAACTGTGTTACTTAATACCTTTGCCTAACCTGAATGAAGGAACTGAGAATATGTTCATTAATTTTGTAGAAGGTCCTACGAACTAGGTTGGGCACAGCTACTAATTCACTCAAACAAACATACACAAGGGACCTCAATATATGAATGAAGTAATACATCAAAACATAATGAAGATCAATATGGATAATTCCAAGTTACTACCCTAGCAGGGGCCAAACACTGATAAAGGTTAATGAAAATACTGGCTCAATAAAATGTGTCAGGAACAAATGTTTCTAACAGGTGAAAATTAAGCTTTCTGTTATGCTATCAGATTTCTATTAAAGCAGTATGATCTCCAATTTCAAAATATAACTGAGAACACTAAAAAGGTCCAGAGAGGAACAATTAAATTCACTATACGTATATTAAAAGCCTTATGCCAAAAGTGAAATTACTTTATACTGCAGAAGAAATGGCAAAAACGTGTTTATGGAAGGATTTAGTATACACAGGTGAGTTGGACCATATGATGCAGAACTCCACAATTATAAAAAAGAAAGTGACCCCTCATGATAATCTAAAAAGTTCATTATAGAAATACTATTTCACTGTGAGGATTAAGAATTGAAACAGGTTATTAAGAAAGACTAGAAGAGTATAAAATTTATAGGACTGAGATTAACAATTTGCTTAAGAAGATCCTATTTTAAATAATTTAAATAATTTTAATTAAATCCCAAATGGCTGAGGTTACTGTGGTGAAGATACTAAAAAAGAAACTTTGAGAATTTTCAAAACTCAGAAATAAATTAGTGGGGACAGATGATAATTATAATTGTATAAAAACACTAAAGTGGATCTAATAACTCAGAAAAGTTGAAAAGAAAAAGTACACAGTGGATTTGGAAACTATTTCAAATAAGGAATAAATCAAAAGGCAGTAGAAAACAAACAGAAAAAAACATCTGTCAAGAAACTGAGTTAACAAAAGAAAATATATTAATAAAGAAAACTGGTATTTGTAAGGATATGGCAATATTTACTGAATTTTAGGGGGCAACCAGTTTGGATGTCATAGAACTCAATAGGATATAGATGCAATATGGTTCACTTCACAGAATATTCTAGAAGATGACTAAACGTTTTGCAATTTTGAACACCTGCTGCTGGGAGTCTAAACTAAATAAAGTCTTAGGTCTTTGCTAGCCCAAACAAAGCCCAAAAGGCCAGGTCAGGTCTATTAATAATTCTGACCACTAGGTTAAAAGGAGGGAATCAACTCCTCCTGCCTCATATTCTTTCCTCTTTTATTTAAGCCTCTTCTCTTTATTCTTCTCCAAATTCAGGTGCATAACAGTTGAACCTTATAAAATCATTTGAAAATTATTTCCCATCTTTGTTGCTCCTCTCAACACATAAAGACTATATTCTACTTAGCCTTTAGTTTCAAAGCAGTGAAATATTCCTAAAGGAAGGAGAATGTTTCTGAGAACGAGGTTTTAATTACCTTTGATACTTTTTAGAATATTACTTTGGACAAGTCACATCTTTTAGTTAAATGGATGACTGCGGTTAATTATTAACGAAGTTTGCCACATTATCCCCCTCGATCTTTAGTGGGAAGATCAAGAGATAAAAGTGACTGGGGTATATAATAGTGTAGTAACTCCTTACTATGTTTTATAGGCAAATAGTCTTTATAGTTAAAAGAATCAGAGACCTTGAAAAATCACTGTTAAAAACTAAAAATAGCTTTTACTAACTGTCCAAGATAAACTGCTGATAACTCCCTACAAATCAGGAATGGTAATTTTAAAAAATTTATCCTTTATATTACATTTTTTTAATCAAAATTTCTTTTCTTTTTTTTTTTTTAAAGATTTTATTTATTTATTTGACAGAGAGAGAGATCACAAGCAGGCAGAGAGGCAGGCAGAGAGAGAGGAGGAAGCAGGCTCCCTGCTGAGCAAAGAGCCCGATGTAGGGCTCGATCCCAGGACTCTGAGATCATGACCTGAGCCGAAGGCAGTGGCTTAACCCACTGAGCCACCCAGGTGCCCCTCAAAATTTTTTTTAAAAAGTTTTTTATTTTGACTCCAGTATGGTTAAAATAGAGTACTATATTCGTTTCAGGTGTATAATATAGTGACTCAACACTTCATACATCACTCACTGCTTATCATAAGGGCGCTCCTTAATCCCCAGCACCTATTTAAACCATCCCCCTGCCCACCTTCCTGCCTGTAACCATCAGTTTGTTCTCTACAGTGAAGAGTCTGTTTCTTGGTTTGCCTGTTTTTTTCCCCTCTGTTCATTTGTTTTATTTCTTAAATGACACATTGAGTGAAATTCTATGGTATTTGTCTTCCTCTGACTGGGGTATTTCTCCTAGCATTACTCTCTAGTTTCATCCATGTTGTTTCAAATGGCAAGATTTCATTATTTTTATGGCTGAATAATATTCCATTCTATATTTATACATTCTTTATTTATACATTCTATACATTCTATATTTATACATTCTTCTTTATCCATTCATCTACTGGTGGACACTTGGGCTACTGTAAATAATGCTGCAAAAACATAGAGGTGCATTTATTCCTTTGAATTAGTATTTTTGTAGTTTTGGGGTAAATACCCAGTAGAGGTATTGCTGGATTATAGGGTAGCTCTATTTTTAACTTTTGAGGAACCTCCATACTGTCTTCCATAGTGGCTGCACCAGTTCTCACCAAGAGTGCAAGAAGGTTCCTTTTTTCCACATCCTTGCCAACACTTACCTCTTGCATTTTTTATTTTAGCCCTTTTGACAGGTGTGAGGTGCTATCTCACTGTCATTTTGATCTGCAATTCCCTGATGAGGAGTGATGTTGAACATCTTTTCATGTGCCTGTTGGCCATCAGGATGTCTTCTTTGGAGAAAGGTCTGTTCATGTTTTCTGCTCATTTAAAATATTTTTTTATTTATTTGACAGAGAGACTGTGGGGGACCGGCAGAAGAGAGAATCTTCAATGAGACGCATCTCTGAGCAGGGAGACTGAAGTGGAGCTCGATCCCACAACCCATGAGATCATAACCTGAGCCAAAACCAAGAGCTGGACACTCAACTGAATGAGCCACCCAGGCAACTCTGCTCATTTTTGGTTGGATTATTTGTTTGGGGGGTATTGATTTAGATAAGTTCTTTATGTATTTTGGATATTAACCTTTTATCAGCTATGTCGTTTGCACTATCTTCTCCCAAGGAATGGTAATTTCTAAGACAGTATTACTGACTTACACAAAGTGTTATAATACTTCCAATACGTCCCAGGCTCTTCTTTCACTCCACGTTTCCCCACATACTTGATAGAACTGCCCTTCTCTGCCCCCCTTCTCTCTTCACTTGACCTGGCTAATTCGAATCTCATACTTTTCAGGATCCTGCTCACTGTCTAATATCTTGTCCTCATTTTTAGAGAAGTCAAAAGCCTGTCTTTTATCAGGGGCTAGAGGTCCTATATGAGGAAAAAGATCAAAATAGGCATAGAGACAATCTATCAATCTTTCAGATTCTGGTACACAGCAGCCAAATTCAAATGGGGATAGGATATATGAGCAAACTTTTAGAACTTACACTGTCAAAACTCTTGAGAATAACAGGAATGTTTATAGAATGTCAAATTAGGACTCTCACCTTCCTGGTATCAGAATACCTAAAAAGCTGAAACTGAAAAATTGCAAGGTGAGCATAGAACAAAAAACCTATCTGGTGATGCTTTATCAAACACCAAGAATTTGAACCTAAAATTAAAATGAAGTGGTAGTGGTACAGGGATAGACAACAGACCTAGAGTACAGAACAGACAGGTCAGAAACAGATACATGCACACAGGGATTCTGATGTATGAGGAAATGGCTGCACCACAGTGGACAGAAATCATCTTTTCAATACACTGAGCTGCAAATATGAGGGGGAAATGAATTTACATACAAATCAATTCCAGGTAGAATAAAGATCTTAATGCAAAAAGCTTTTGCTAATAAGTCTTTTAGAAAAATGTACAAAGACCTGTCTTCATAATCCCAAGGTAAAGAAGGATTTCTTATTAAACAAGATACAAAAAGAACTACAAAAGAAAATATTGATAAACATAACTGCATTAAAATTTAGAATTTCTGGTCATCAATAAATATTGTATTATGAAAAGGCAAGCTGAAGAATGGGATATGCAACACATATGAGGGGGAAATGGCTTATGTCTAAAATACACAAAGAATTCCTACAAATTAATAATAAATATAAATATGTAAGTATACATACATAATTAATAAAAAATAGACAAAATCTTGACCAGACTTATCACAAGGGATGAAATACAAATGGCCAATGACATATGCAAAGTTCTTCGACTTTGTTATTAACCAGTATAATGAAAATTAAACCATGATGCAATACCACTATTCCAAAATGACCAAAATTTAAGTCTGTCCATACCAAGTATTCACAGGAAAGTGGAGCAACTAGAAAGCTTTCAGACAAAGTGGGATGATGAGTAACAATACATTAACAAAAAAGAAGAATCATGGTACAGACGTCCCTGACTACAATGGTTCAACTTACGATTTTTCAACTTTATGATGCTATGAAGGTGACAGGCATTCAATAGAAACTGCACTTTGAATTCTGAATTTGGATCTTTTCTGGTCTCGTGATAAATCGTACAACGCTCTCTTGTGATGCTGGGGGGTGGCATACGAGCATAAGAGTATACAACGGATTCACTTACCACGATTTTGTATCCATACAACCATGCTGTTTCTGACTTTCAGGACAGGATTCAGTACGTTGTGTGAGATATTCAGCACTTCACTATGAAACAGGCTTTGTGTTAGATGATTCTGCCCAACTATAGGCTAACCGAAGTGTTCTGAGCATATTTAAGGTCGGCTAGGTGAGCTATGTTCAGTAGTTTAAGTGTAACTAAATGCATTTTGACTTGCAATATTTTCAACTTATGATGGGTTTACTGGGATGTAATGCCACTGTACGCGAGGAAAATCCATATATTCATACATGAGAATATGATGCAGCCATAAAATGAATGAACCAGTTACATGCAACAAAATGAATCACATAAATGTGAGGTTGAGAAGAGGCTGAAGAGTACATACTGCAAGGTTCCAATATAAGGTTCAAAATAGGAGAAATTAACTAGATCTTCCAAGGATGAACACTTAGGCAGTAAAAGCATAAAGAAAAAAGGAAGTGACTTCCCCAGGAGCAGACAGGGAGGGGGTGGTAACCAGGAAGATTACTTGGGACTTCTAGAGGACAGCAGCATTCTACTTTTTTACATAGGTGTATACTTTAAATACTATTTTTTATGTCCATTATGTTTCAAATAAAAACAGAACATAATGAATAGTCCTTTGGGGCAGTTTATAGAGGTTATGGTGATGCCTGATAAATCTTTTCAGTTCTGCAAGAGCTCCTAACTGGCCTGCCTACTTCCCATCCTGTCCTTCTTTGTCTAGTCTCACACAGGATCCAGACTGAGCCTTCAAAACTCAGAATTAACTGTCCTCTGATCATAACTTTGGAATGGCTCCCCATTTCCTCCATGACCTGCCTATTATTCTTCTGACCTCACTTCCTACCACCTCCCCGCTAGTTCATCCTGCTCCAGTCACACAGGATGCTTTAATACTCCTCAAATGCGAGACAGCTTGCTTTTCCCTGGTGTTACCTCTGGCTGCATGGCATTTTCCAAGCTATTCACATAGAGAACTCTTTCATCTCCTCCTAGTCTTTGTTTAAATGTTATCTTCTCAGTGAAAGCAACTTTGTCCATCTTATTTAAAAACACAATCCATCACCACCCACTCCTCTCCCTTTCCTCGATCTGTTTTCTGTATCAACCTTCAAAAGTACCAAGTAATTTAATTTTGCTCTTTCTTTATTATCTCTCTTCCCCAACTAGAATATAAGTTCCAGAAAAGATAAGAAGACAGAGAGCTGTCACATCTGTGAAAATAAATGGTTATTTTTACATGAGATTTGGGATGGATTGTTACGTCAGATTACTACAGCAAGAGTTGATCTCTAGGTTTATGAACATAAATGTAAACAATTAATATTAAAACCAAATCCAAGGGGCACCTGGGTGGCTCAGATGGTTAAATGCCTGCCTTTGGGGGACACCTGGGTGGCTCAGTGGGTCAAAGCCTCTGCCTTCGGCTCAGGTCATGATCCCAGGGTCCTGGGATTGAGCCCCGCATTGGGCTCTCTGCTCAGCAGGGGGCCTGCTTCCTCCTTTCTCTCTGCCTACTTGTGATCTCTGTCTGTCAAATAAATGAATAAAATCTTTAAAAAACAAAACAAAACAAACAAACAAACAAACAAACAAAAGTCTGCCTTTGGCTCAGGTCATGATCCCAGCCAGCATCCTGGGATCAAGCCCCACATCAGGCTCCGGACTCAGAGTCTCCCTCTTCCTCTGCCTCTCCCCCTGCTCATGCTTTCTCACTCTCTTTATCTTTCTGTCTCAAATAAATAAATAAAATCCTTTAAAAAAAATCCAGAAATGCAGGGAGAAACAGATCAAGACAAAGTTGACACAGAGAATCTACCGAAAATATATAGCAAACAAAATGAATGATAATACATTACAACCCAAAAGTATTCACTTTAAAATGAGGAACATGGCAAAGCTGCTGGCTAGCACAGCATACTTTCAAAATTGAAGTAGAGATCTTAGGATGTCTCAAATTTAAAACATTAATTTCTAGTCTCCCTGAGTTTCAGTGAAAAGAAGAATCATTGATCTTGTATGGTATCCCATCTCCTTTATTTTACAAATATCCTAAACAATTAAACTTCATTTTTGGAGGCGAATGAAAACATAATCTAGTCTTAAGTGCTGTTTTTAATCAGAAAAGGATGAAAATGATGAAGCATTCAATTAAAGAAGTTTTGAAAAGATGGTATAAAAAAGCCCTAAAGAAAGAGGAGGAAACAATTAAGATAAAAGCATCAATTAATTAAATTAGGTAAAAGCGATAGAAGAATCTAAGAACTTTTTTTTTTTTGCAGTTATTGTTGTGTATAGGGGGAAAAGGGATTAAAGAAAACACACAAACCTTAACAAATCTAATCAAGCTAACATTAATTCATGGCTCAGTCTGATCACTATGCCAAGTATTTTACAGGTTGCATTTTACTCAACTTTCACAACCCAATCCTTGCGAAAAAGAAACTGAAACTTGATGACTGAATAATTTGCCCAAGTTCATGGAGTTGTAAGTGGCACAGTCAGTATTCAAACAAAGCCTTAGTTAACTCAGATCTCATTGCCTGAACCAATATATTGTTCAAAAATACAAAATACTAAAAACAAACAAACAAAACAAACAAACCCAGAATTCTATACAGGAGAACAAGGATGTGATCAGAGATATTTAAGATTTTAAAGACCAATACACACTTTTCCAAATGTCTATGAAATAAGAATAAAATATACAGTTTAAATATCAAAAACCACCTTAAATAAAAATAACAGCCTAAAAGGATTTTTAAAAAAGTTTTCTAATATGTTCTAGGACACAAGATGAAAAGCTTCTTCATTTATTTTTCAAAGCTAGCATGATTCTGATAATAAAATTGGACAAAAAGAACCCCACAAAATATTATAAATTAAGGGGTGAAAACTCAAATACATTCAGAGTCAAGTGGGTAAAATAAATGTGTAATTCTAATTGGATAAAAGAGTATAATTAGCAAGAGTGACAAAGAAAATGAGAGAAGGCTCAAATTACCATTATCGGGACTGAAAAGGGATATTACTATATACCCTACAGACATCAAAAGGACGTTAAGACATAAAAGGCACGTTACAGACAACCTTATAAACTTCACAACATGGTGAAATGGGCCAATTCCTCAAAAAGTACACACTACACATTATTATAAAATAAATAATTTGAATAGATTTACAACTACTAAAGAAATGGATTCATAATTTAAAAAGCTATTGAGAAAGACATCTACAAGTCCAGAAAGGTTTCATTGGAGAACACTAAACATTTAAAGAATGAACACAGTTCTACACAATTTTTTCCAGAAAACAGAAGAGGAGAAAATATTTCTCAATTTATTTTATACCAGGATTGCCCTAATACCAAACCAGACAAAGTCAGTTAAAAAAAGAAAACTAGGGTGCCTGGGTGGCTCAGTGGGTTAAAGCCTCTGCCTTCAGCTCAGGTCATGATCCCAGGGTCCTGGGATCGAGCCCCGCATCGGGCTCTCTGCTCTGCCAGGAGCCTACTTCCCTCTCTCTCCCTGCCTGCCTCTCTGCCTACTTGTGATCTCTGTCTGTCAAATAAATAAATAAAATCTAAAAAAAAAAAAAAAAGAAAAGAAAACTATAGGTCAGTAACCCTTATGAATGGAGGCACAGAACTCTTTCACAAAACATAAGCAAATAGAATTTACCAATACATATTGGAAAGGAAAAAATAAAACTGTCCCTATTTGTAGATGACATGATTATTCTACATAGAAAATCCAAAACAAGTGAAAACCAAAACAAAACAAAACCTACAACTATAGTTGAGTCTGACAAAGTCACAGGATATAAGACTAACACTGAAGAATCAGTTATATTTCCATTTCCTAGCAATCAATATGTGGAAACCAAAATTTAAAATACAATGCCGGGGCGCCTGGGTGGCTCAGTGGGTTAAGCCACTGCCTTCGGCTCAGGTCATGATCTCAGAGTCCTGGGATCGAGCCCCGAATCGGGCTCTCTGCTCAGCAGGGAGCCTGCTTCCTCCTCTCTCTGCCTGCCTCTCTGCCTGCTTCTGATCTCTCTGTCAAATAAATAAGTAAAATCTTAAAAAAAAAAAATAAATAAATAAAATAAAATACAATGCCACTTATAATCATTCCAAAGGATATGAACTACTTACAAATAAAAAATCTAACGAAATATATATATATATATATATATATATATATATATATATATATATGTATTTTGGATATTTTGGATATAAAATGATGCCAAAAGATTTTAAAATCTAAATAAATGGAGAGAGTATGTTAGTGATTTAGAAAATCCAACACAGTAAAAAACAATTTTTCCCAAGCAGATAGACAGATTTACTATAATTCCTATCAAAATTTCAGCAAGATTTAAAATTCAGCATGATTCAACTTTATGTTCCTTCCACCATTATCTCACACCTTTCTATCCATTCCCACACGCATTCCCTAGATTTGTCTATATTAAGTAGAAAAGTCATAAGGGGTTTTTTTGGATTAAAGAGCATCTCCTCATGGGTCACACTTTGTATCTCATCTTTAGGGGCCTGCTGAGACTTGACTCTAGTGAAAAGTCTAGAGGTAAAGCAGGATGGTGGGGGTGGCCCTAAGGAGAATGAGGAGTGCCTCAAAATGCAACCACCTCAAGAGGAGGCCATTGCAGTTTCTTCAGGCCAAGCATGGCTAATCTCCTTAGATCAAAGTACAATAGCTGTTTTTACTAACAAAGAAGACTAAGTAGACTGTGGGAGTTCAATGCCCCAACCTCATCAAAATTTTCCCATATGTCCCCCTTCTAATTTTCAGAATCCCATTCCTGGCCAATCGGTGCCTTCATTTCAACAGATATTCTATGAAGTTGGGAATCCAATTTGCACTGTAATTCACCTACTGACGGGATGTGACTTTGGATATGATTTTCAGCAAGCTCAACCTCTGATTACAAAAGATAGGGATCTCTTTCTGGGAAGACATAGGAATTCTGTGGTAATTTACGTGGTACTTAAATTCGGAGCTCAAATCCCCAAATTCATCCCCTTCTTTGCTCATTTTAGGAGCAATAAGCCAATGTCATTATATGCATTAGTTTGACAAAAATGTTCCAAGGTATCAAAATAAATGGTCACCTAGAACCTCTTAAAAGTATCTGATTATACAATGGTGAGATTTTGCATATCACTGTCGCCACGTCATGCCACGCATGGACTATCAATCCCCTCTTTACTACTGAAAACAGAGTCCACAGCTTTAAATCAAATCAGATTAGGAAATGAACTGGAGAAACCCCAGAACAAATTCAGAAAAATCATTCTTAAGACTCTGTTCCTCTAGAACCACTCCAGTGACAAAGTCTGTATTAGTCAGGGTTCTCCAGAGAAACAGAACCAACAGGATATATTTATAGAGAGATTTATTTTGACTATAGGGGCTGACAAATATGAGATCTTCCAGAGAAGCCAGCAGTCTGGAGACCCAGGGAAGAGTTGATACTGTAGTCTTGAGTCAGAGGACGCCCGCAGGCACCGTTCCTTCCTTGTCAGCTGGGTCTCAGTCTTTTCTCTTAAGGCCATCCACGGGTTAGGTGCCGCCTATGCATACTATGAAGGGTAATTTGCGTGGCTTAAAAGACTATGACTTCAACATTAATCACATTTATACCTCACAGCAATATATATGTTTGACAAAACAAGTGGGCACCACAGACTAGCCACACTGACACACAAAATTAACCATCACGATGTCCACACAAAAACCTGTACTAGAATTTTCATAGCAGCTTTATATGTGGTAACCCCGAACTAGAAAGCATACAAATGTCTTTCAACAAGTGAATGGTTAAAAGACCGTGGTATGTCTCTACCATGGAGCACTCTCAGCAATAAAAAGGAACAAATGATTGATACATGCAACAACTTGGGTGGATATTAAGGGCATTATGCTAAGTGAAAAAATTCAGTCTAAAAAGGTCATATACTGTATAATTCTCCTTATATAAAATGTTGAAATTATAAAATTATAGAGCTAGAAAACAGATTAGTGGTTACTAGGGATTAAAAATGTCATTCAGGGGGCGCCTGGGTGGCTCAGTGGGTTAAGCTGCTGCCTTCGACTCAGGTCATGATCTCAGGGTCCTGGGATGGAGCCCCGCATCGGGCTCTCTGCTCAGCAGGGAGCCTGCTTCCTTCTCTCTCTCTGCCTGCCTCTCTGCCTGCTTGTGATCTCTGTCAAATAAATAAATAAAATCTTTTAAAAAAAAATGTCATTCAGGTCACTATGAAAGTGTATTTATCAATATAAGAGGTTTTTTCTTTTTAAGAATTTATTTATTTGAGAGAGATGGCACGTGCACACTCGAGCAGGGAGAGGAGCAGAGGCAGAAGGACAAACAGGCTCTTCACTCAGTGCAAGGTTCAGCCCCACATCCCTGAGATCATGACCTGGACCAAATTTGAGTACTGGCCACTTAACCAACTGAGCTACCCCAGTGTCCTGATATAACGGGTTTATTTATAAGAATACATGGTAAGACACAGAAAGAAAATGTTTAAAACATATAAAGAGGCTTTGCTGAACCAGTTATTAAAATATATTGCCAAACTGCTACACTAAATAGTATGAAAGTAACAAAATAGACTAGGTAAAAAGTATAATCAAGTATACACGGCAAGTTTGTATATGATGAAGAAATTTCAAATTAGTACAGAAAACATAAATTTACTGGTTATTCAATAAACAATACTGTCACCTCTGGATATAGAAATTACATGTGATTTTTAATTTTTTCTTAATCTCTGTTACTCGAATATTTAGTAGTGAATATATAGTTGTTTTGTAACCAGAAAAATATGTATTACTATTTGAAAGAAGTTAAGTTAAATGGAATTTTATTTTAGGTAAAATTTATAAACATAAAGCAAAGAAACTAAATAAAAATGACTAATAGTTTTCTCCTACATATAAATATGAAAATTCCGTGTATCTAAAGATAACAAAAAATTCCAAGTTAAACAACAAAGAAGGGCTAAAATTAATATATGGCCTGTAAAAGTTATCACTCTTGGGTACCTGGATGGCTCAGTCAGTTAAGTGGCTGCCTTCAGCTCTGGGACTGAGCCCTGCATGGGGCTCCCTGCTCATTGGAGAGCCTGCTTCTCCCCGCTCCCTCTGCTGCTCCCCCCACTCATGCTCCATCCTGCTCATTCTCGTTCTCTTTCACAAAAATAAATAAAAATACTTTTTAAAAAGTTATCACTCTTAACCTATCCTTAATATTTTTAAATAAAGAAAATTAATAAAACTATGAGTAATTTCCTGCAGACACTTACCAAAGAATTCTAAGTCATTATTTAACATGAATAACATCCAACCTCACAGTAATCTGAGAAATGCAATATACAATAATATACCAATTTCGCAAAGTTTTTTTTTAATTTTTTAATTTTTTCAGCATAACAGTATTCGTTATTTTTGCACCACACCCAGTGCTCCATGCAATCCGTGCCCTCTACAATACCCACCACCTGGTGCCCCCAACCTCCCACCCCCCCACCCCTTCAAAATTCTCAGATCGTTTTTCAGAGTCCATAGTCTCTCATGGTTCACCTCCCCTTCCAATTTCTTCTCCCCTGCCAACTGCCTTCTCCTAACTCCCCATGTCCTCCATGCTATTTGTTATGCTCCACAAATAAGTGAAACCATATGATAATTGACTCTCTCTGCTTGACTTATTTCACTCAGCATAATCTCTTCCAGTCCCGTCCATGTTGCTACAAAACTTGGGTATTCATCCTTTCTTTCTTTCTTTTTTTTTTTTTTTTACAGCTTTATAAACATATATTTTTATCCCCAGGGGTACAGGTCTGCGAATCGCCAGGTTTACACACTTCACAGCACTCACCATAGCACATACCCTCCCCAATATCCATAACCCCACCCCCTCTCCCAACCCCCTCCCCCCATCAACCCTCAGTATGTTTTGTGAGATTAAGAGTCACTTATGGTTTGTCTCCCTCCCAATCCCATCTTGTTTCATTTACTCTTCTCCTACCCCCTCAACCCCCCATGCGCAAAGTTTTTTTTTAATCAAGTGATGAAAAAAGTTGTGTATCTGATTATCAGTGTAAACTGTTACAAATTTTTTAAAAAGACCTTAAAAAATGAAGATATTCTTTTACCAGATAGGCTATTTCCACACATCTTTTATATATATAAAAGATGGTTTTCCCCCTAAGGAAATAATCAGAACTATTACAAACATAATAGAAGTTTTGTACTCATTGAAGCACTATTAGTAATAGCACAAGAATTTATACATTTAAAATTCCAGAAACAGCAGACTGGCTAATAAAAAAAAAAGTGTGCCCATATAAGAGAAAACCATGCCATCATTAGAAATCAGATAAACAATAAAACAAAATGACAAATGGTCGATAATAATGGTCATATGTAATATCATATAGGTGTAAACTCTAGATAAAAAACAACAGAACGTGATACCTATTGTGTTCAAATTACTTATATATATGTATATAAAAAGACTATGTTTAATATTCTAGGTATTAATATTTGTCACTTGTGGGAGATACAATTATGCGTCTTATACACTTTCCAAATACTTCTTTGCATTTTCTAAATTTTTGATAATGAACAGCATTTTTAAACTACCAGAAAAAAACAACAAAAATTTTTTTTAAAGATTTTATTTATTTATTTGACAGAGAGCGAGCACAAGCAGGAAGAGCAGCAGGCAGAGGGAGAGGGAGAGGGAGAAGCAGGCTCTCCACGGAGCAGGGAGCCTGACACGGGGCTCAATCCCAGGACCCCGGGATCATGACCCGAGCCGAAGGCAGCCACTTAACCAACTGAGCCACCCAGGCGCCCCCCCAAAAATTTGTTTTGTTAAATCAAAAAGAAATCTACATATGTCTCTGTGTGTATATATACACACATATATGAAAGATCTCTTTATTATTAAAAAGAAAATATAGAACAATTCCTAAGTAAGGGTAAAGAGCGAAAGATCAACATGATTGTAACCTGTGTCTTTTTTTTAAAAGGAAAACAAGGGTCTGTTATGAAATATATTTAGGAAATACTGGGTTGAACAGAGTTGAGGAGTCTTCCTCAGTGCAGGACTTCAAGGGACTTCAGTGCTAACTTTTCTAGCCTAAGCCACCTCCGTAACAGCCTCTAGAGTGGCTCCACAGAAATCTAAGAATCTGAGAACAACTTAAAGACTGCCAATCTAATCAATCATTCTCCTGTTCTGAACGTATTTTGTAAAGAATACAGGAAAAAAAAAAAGAGGGAGGGAGGGAGGAAAAGTGAATTCTGTCTACAATAGAAGTGAGGTTCTGTAAGGCATTAATTAGTGAGGACACAGTGGGACCAGGAAGAGTGAACAAGAATTTAAAAAGATAGCAGGTAGGAAGGTTTGTAAACTTGACTTGCTTGTTATAACTGGTTTTACATGTATAAGTTTAATTGATATTGAACATAATTTAAAATATGCAAAATTTATACATAGGCCTTTATATGGGAGGAAAATCAGACATGACATGGTTGAATTTAAAAAATACTATAAATTGAAATGAAACTATACCTTAGTGTTTAAATCAAATTGTACCCTGGACATTTAAAGCACCAAAGATTTCAGTGTTAAATTTAATTAGCATATAAACAAACTGCTAAGCTTTATGCTATTTACTAAACAGATTTTCATATTAGCCATTAGATGGCACCATATATCTACTAGTTAACATAGTTTAGTATACTAAACTAATTTTCCCCAGATGCTTAAATATTATAAAATATATTTGACTTTTAAGTACATAAGGAACATGTTATCTTTTATCATGATTAAAATTTAAGCTTTAAAATGAAAAAAAAAAAAGATAAACGACTACATTTTTATCACCATTTCTGGAAAATTAGTAATTATTTAAATTAAATAATCCCATCCCAGAAATCAAACTACAATGTTCTAAGACAACTATTCAAAAGTTAAATGTCAGATGGCTAGAGAATGTCTTCCTCTAAGCTAAATCTAAAATAAAGCTAATTTTCTACCTTAATAAATTTTTGACTTTTCATTCATAAATGTACACTGTCCAGTTTCTTTTTCTTAATAATTAAATTTCTGCCTTTTCTTCTTAGCTATATATCATCATATCTTGTTTTCTAATCCAGAATCTCAATTCTTCTCTCTTTAAAGTGCAGATTCCTGGTTTCTACCCTAAAATCCTCTGCTCCAGATTTTTGTATCATCTATTTACATACCAAAAGTGACCCCATTCTGATTATTCCTTTTTCCATTTCCAGTTAAAATACAGTAACAAGGGGGCGCCTGGGTGGCTCAGTGGTTAAAGCCTCTGCCTTCGGCTCAGGTCATGATCTCAGGGTCCTAGGATCGAGCCTCACATTGGGCTCTCTGCTCAGCAGGGAGCCTGCCTCCTCCTCCTCTCTCTCTCTGCCTGCCTCTCTGCCTACTTGTGATCTGTCTGTCAAATAAATAAAAATCTTAAAAAAAAAAAAAGAAAAGAAATAAAATACAGTAACAGGAATAAGATTTACCCTACCACCCTAGAACAACAAGCATTAGATAAAATATATAAAACAATGGCACCAGGATACCAGACACAGGCAAGAAAGGACAGTGATCACTGATGAAGAAAAAAAAATTTTTATTTTCCAAGCTTACTGCCTAGACAAAGTTTCCAGGCTGCAGCAAAGGGAGAGGAAACCCAAGCAGTACCCAGGGGTCTCCCTGAGCTGAGGAGCTGAACTCCGGAGTACAAAGAAGCTAGGGGGGCTGAAGTTTGCATGGCTGAAATCCAGATAATAAAAAGGTGAGGAGAGAGAGAACTCCAGATACCTACACTGAGTCACCTACGAGTATACATACAGCTAAGGACTGCTCATGACATCCATGTGAGGAAACTGTCAGAAGCTGGGCAAAGAATCCTCCCCCGTTCCCCCACTGAAAATTAGAGAGGAGATTGTGGCCCATCTCACAAGGACAAGAAACAGTGCTTATTCTCGATAACCAAAATTTAAAATCTCAAACATGATGGGGCCACTGATTAGAGTACTAAAAAGGATCTTGCCCAGAAGAGAGGAAAAATTAACCTTACAGTAAATGCAGGTAGGGTCCCACCTAAGTACATTTAAGAGTAAGACCAAAATGAACAATATTTTCCTAAGTCACAACTTATCTCAGAACAAAGCTCAAGAAAGAAACAAACATATCCAAAACACTATAAGGGAAACTTCACAATGTCTGGCAGTCAATAAAATATTGTCAGGCATGTGAAGTAGGGGGAAAAAAAGAGGAGAAAGATAAATCAGTCAAAATTGACTCAGAAAGATGACAGACTTAGTAGATAAGAATACAAACAATTTTTATGATCTATTCCCTGGGTTCAAGAAGCTAGAGGGAAGACTGCATATGTGAAGAAGAAACACAGAAACATATTTTTAAAAACCTAATTCCAGGGGCATATGAGTGGCTCAGTTGGTTGAGTTCCAACTCTTGACTTCAGCTCAAGACATGATCTCAGGGTCGTGAGATTAAGCCCTATGTCGGGCTCCACGCTCAGCACAGAGTCTGCCTGAGATTCTTGAGATTCTCTCTCTCCCTCTCCCTCTGCTTCTGCCCCTCTCTCTCTCAAAAATAAAGATAATAAAAAACCTAAATCAAATTCCAAGATAAAAATACACCAGAAGAGATCATTAGCAGATTAAATATAGCAAAAGAAAACGTTAGTCAACGTAAAAGACACACCAATAAAAAGTTGTTGAATTAAAACAGAGAAAAAAAGATTAAAAAAAAAAGGAGAGAAAATCAATAAACTGTGGGACTTCAAGTGGGCAAATACATAACTGGAGTCCATGAAAAATGAGGGCAGAGAAAGAGGAATCCAGAAAAATATATGAAGACAGGTGCCTGGGTGGCCCCATCAGTTAAGTGTCTGCTCCGGTCATGATCCCAGAGTCCTGGGATCAAGCCTGGCATCAGGCTCCCTGCTCAGTGGAAAGCCTGCTTCTCCTCTCCCTCTGCTGCTCCCCTGGCTTATGTGCTCTCCCTCTGTCAAATAAACAAATAAAATATTTTTTTAAAATTAAAAAAAAAAAGAAAATATATGAAGAAATAATGGTCAAAATGTTCACAAATTTAATTAAAACTACCAACAAAAAGCTTATTGAACACTGAGTACAAAAAAACACAAAGAAAATTACTAAAAGGACATCATACTCAAATTGCTTAAAACCAGTTATAAAGATAAAATCTTTAAAGCAAACAGGAAAAAAAATACATACAAAGAAAAAAGATACGATTAACAGTAACAAATTATTCTTCAGAAACAATACAAGCTAGGAAAAAATGGAGCACCATCTGGAGAGTATTAAAGAAGGAAAAAAACTGTGAACTAGGATAATTTACTAGTAAAAATATCTTTGAAAAACAAGGATAAAACAAAACAAAACAAAAAAGTGAGACACACAAAAGCTGAAAAAATTTGTCACGGAGCAAACCTGCTATGAGATATGTTGAAGTCCTCCAAGCAGAAAGAAAATGATACCAGATGGAAACCTAGATCTACAAAAAAGGAATACAGAGCACCGAAAATTTGTAAATGTGTGGGTAAATATAGTTTTTGTCTTGTTACCTAAATTTTTTTCGTATATAATCAAGAGTTATCTCACAGAAAATGATGGAGTTAGGAAGCTACAACAGTTGGTTCCTCCACTCAAACAACTTTTACGTGGGGAAAAAAACCAGCGATCATCCCCCACCTTAAGCTCTGCTGTGGCAGTAGAGAGAGAACCTGGTTGGTATTCAGGCTAGTGGGGAGAGAACCCGGTTGGTATTCAGGCTACCAGGAAGGACTGAGTCCTCCAAAATGTTGGGCTTATGCATTTTGGTTATTTTAGCAATTCCCTGAAGGACCAGAATAGATGCTTATCTTTGTTTTGACCTCAAGCTACAGCAACTTCCCTGGGAACAGTTATCAGAAGATATGAAGAGACACACATCTTTGTTTTGCTTGGTATTTCAGGTACAGACATATAAGGAAAAATCTGTAAGGTCACTGGCTGACTACAGATTTCACATATAATGGAAAAGAAATGTCAGTGACCACACATAAAAAGGAATACAGACTTTTCAAAAATAGTGTGGGAAAGGCACTACATTGACAACTGCAGCCCTACCAAGCAATAATCAGCAATCTCTCAAAAGCAGGAGAATTTGATTTCACTACCATACTACAGTATTCAAAATATGCAGTTCTCAACAAAAAATAAAAAACAAAAATATAGTCCATTCACAGGAAAAAATATTCTGGTAGAATTTACCTCTAAGGAAGCCCAGAGATAAGAATTACTAGTCAAAGACGATAAATCAACAGTTTTGAATATGCTCAATTAGCTAAGTGAAACAATGGGGAAGAACTAAAAACAGTCAGAACAATGTATGAACACACACAGAATGTCAAAGAAGAGATTAAAACTATTAAAAGAAAACAAACAGTAATTTTGAAGATGAAGACAAAACAACTGGAATTACTCATTTTGAGGAGCAGGAAAAAAAGAATGAAAATCAACAGAGCCTTGGCCTGTTCTATGGGATAGATTTATGGGATACTATCAAGTGTGCCAACATATGTATCACAGGAATCCCCAAAGAAGAGAGAAAAGGACAGAAAAAATATTTGAAGAAATAATGGCCAAAACCTTCCAAACACAAAGCGAAGATATCTGTTCCCAAAGCTGTTGAAAGAAATGAATGCAATCATCTGGCATTCCAAGCCAAATAATCACAAAGACCTGTTCTTACCACTTCTATTCAATACTACACTAGAGGTTCCACTTATTACAGTAAGGCATGAAAAATAAACAGAAGGCATCTAGATTGGAAAGGAAGAAAAAATGATTTTTCTTCACTGACATGATCATCTACACAGAAATTCCTTTAGAATTTTCAAAAAAGCTGCCACAACTAATAAACAAGTCAACAAGATTGTAGGATATAAGATCAATATGCAAAAAGCAGCTTTGTTCTTATATATTCCCAATGAACAGCTAAAAACATAAAAAATTCTATTTAGAAGGATTAAAAATTATAGTATACTTTGGGATAAATCCAATAAAATATACAGTCAGATGTACACATCAGAAACTATAAAATTATCTGAAAAAATTAAAGAGCTAAATATATGCACAGATCAACTCAATATCATCAAGATATCAATTTTTCCCATATTTACAAGTTAAATACAACCCTGTTCAAAAAGCCATGAGGCTTTTCTATACAAACTAAAAATATAATATAATGCAAAGGACCTAGAATAACCAAAAGAATTTTAAACTGGAGAACAAAACTGGAGGACTTATCCTACCTGATCAATAATAGACACAACTAAATGGAAAGATACTCAATGCTAATGTAATGTAAGAATTATATCGTTAAAATGTCTACACTGCTCAAGCAATCTACAGATTCAATGCAATCCTTATCAAAATTCCAATGTCATTTTTCACAGAGCTAGAACAAATAATCCTTAAATTTGCATGGAATCACAAAAGAGCCCAAATAGCCAAAGCAATCTTGAGAAAGAACAAAGCTTGAAGTACTACACTTCCTGATTTCAAATTATACTATAAAGCTATAATATAACAGTATGGTACAAGCATAAAAAGACACACGAATGAGTGGAACAGAACAGAGAGCCCAGAAATAAACCCATCTGTGTACAGTCAATTAATTTATGATAATGAAGCAAGAACATATAATGGGGGAAAGAACAGTCTCTTCAATAGTGTTGGAAAAATTTGACAACTACATGCAATAAAACTGGACCACTATCTCATACCATACATGAAAATCTACTCAAAATCTATTGAAGACTTGAACATAAAATCTGAAACCATGAAACTCCTAGAAGAAAACATAAGTGGTAATCTCCTTGACAACAGTCTTGGTAAGGATATTTTGGATCTGACACCAAAAGCAAAGGCAAAAAAGGTAAAAACAAATAAGCGGGACTATATAAAACTAAAAAGCTTCTGCATAGCAAAAGAAACCATCAACAAAATGAAAAGTTAACCTACCAAATGGGAACAAAACATTTGCAAACAATGTATTTGATAAACGGTTCATAAACTATATATATATATATATATATATATAAAGAACTCATACAACTCAATAGCCCTCCCCCAAATTACAACCCACTTTTTAAAAAATGGGCAGATCAGAATAGATATGTCTTCAAAGAAGACATATAGATGGCCAACTGGTACTTACTGTAGTTATCACTTCACAATATATACATTTATCAAATCATTAAGTTGTACAACTGAAACTACTGTGGTCTACATTAATTACATAACCATTTTTTAAAAGGGTGATAATAAACTACAATAATCAAGATGGTTTGGTATCAGCAACAAGGCAGACAAACAGATCAATAGAGCAAGACAGTATACATAAACAGGCCCATAAATATATGATCTGTTGATTTTTTATAAAGGGACAAAGGAATTTTCAATGGAGAAAGTTAAGTCTTTTCAACAAATGATGCTGAAACAACTAGATATCCATATGGAAAAAGTGATCTCTGATCTGCTTAGTACATCACATACAAAAATTAACTCAAAATGGCTTTCTTCAAAATAATGCCCTTCTTTGGCACTTTTTGTATAGAAAAGAGCTAATATAGCAGGTTTCGGACTGCTATCCTTGGAAAGATCTGTTGCAAGGCAGGCCCTTGGTTGGCATTTCGGAACCTGGCTCGCAGAGTGCTTCCAATCCACAATTAACTGGTAAGAATGGTTCCCTGTGCCAAAACTATTTGTGTAGACACTGTTTTACGCTGAACCTCTGCTTTCCTTCTGGGAGGCTGTAATTTTGCTACTAGCTAGGCAGAAGGTGCCTATGTGACCAGTCCCATATAAAAACCTTGAGCTCTGAATAGTCACTGGAGTTTTTAACAGACAAAAAGAAACATCACACAGATGTTGCCCCACATTCTCTACTGTGCAAAGAACGTCCTTCATAAGGAAGGCTGCACGTCGATTCCCCCAAATTCCACCCATGTCCTTTCTTTCCTCATGATCCAACTGTCCATCTTTGTTACACTGCTGTGATAAATCTTAGCCATGAGTACAACTACATGTTAAGTCGATGAGTCCTAGCAAATCTTCAAATACAGAGGTGGGTCTTGCAGACCCTCAATGTCTTATAACACAAAAAAGTATTAAATCAACACTATACCATGCTGTTTGATTTTCCTAAGCAAACCATGCATTCATTCATAGTCATGGCCAGTTACAAAATAAATAAGCAAATCATTAACTTTTTGGGTGCCTGGGTGGCTCAGTGGTTAAGCCTCTGCCTTCGGCTCAGGTCATGATCTCATGGTCCTGGGATCAAACCCAACATTGGGCTCCCTGCTCAGCGGGGAGCCTGTTTCCCCCTCTCTCTCTGCCTGCCTCTCTGCCTACTTGTGATTTCTCTCTCTGTTAAATAAAGAAATAAAAAATCTTTTAAAAAATCATTTACTTTTTTTTAATTATTATTTTTTTATTTTTTATAAACATATAATGTATTTTTATCCTCAGGGGTACAGGTCTGTGAATTGCCAGGTTTACACACTTCACAGCACTCACCATAGCACATACCCTCCCCAACATTATCTTTTTTATATGCAAAAAATGACTAGATAGAAATAAAAGGCCCCATTTACTATATATATATATATATATATATAATGCAGTTAAGTAGAAGTTAGTAAGAAATGTGCATGCCTATAAAACTGAACTGAAAGATACAAGAGAACAGAAAGATAAATGTATGTTTTTCATTTATCTAAATTCAATTAGCCAACATATAGTAAGATAGACGTATATAAGAATTAACCAAATCCCATTAGGATTAATTTAGGGGACGGGAGTGGAACATAAGTTATGGGGGGAGGGGAAACTTGACAAGGTGATTCCAAAGTTCATCTGGAAAAATAAACATAGGAGAATAATCAGGAAAAGCTTTAAATAAACATTAACGCAAGAAGCCCTTTTCTACCAGATAACAAAAGCCACAATAACAAAAGCACTGTGCTAGTTGTTCCAGAAAAGACAGATCAGTGAAAGAAAAAAATCTAAATACAGAAACTGACCCACATATATACAATATAGTATACAATAACAGTGGTACTTCAAATTAGCAAGGAAAGGATGAATTATTCAATAACTGGTATTTACATAACTGATTAATCAGTTATAGATAAATGTAAAGCTAGAGCCTTCCCTCACACGTTAGACTGAAATAAATTCTAAGTGGACCAAAGATGCCCACTCACATTTTACACTAAGCTGAACAACTGAACTAAACAACGGATTCTTTAGGGAAATCACCTCCAAACCAAAGCCGTATCACTAGATAACATTACTTTAGTTCCTCTATGGTTATCTATCTTCTGGGATTGAAAGGTAGAAAAGAGGAAGCATATTTTAGCCAATGTATGGAAACTGTCCTCTGTGGATATTTTCCCTCCTCTTGAAAATGGTTGTAGGCCCGCGTAGCCAGAAAATTTAATCTACTGATCAAAAGAACCTAGCCATAACATATTTTTATGCATGAAATTCACTAAGTAAAACAAGTATTTAAACCAAAATTAAATTAATTAGTACATATCCAACCTCCACCATGTATGTAAGACATCAATTCTGTCAGAATGACATCAGGAATCCATCCCTAATCCTCTTCTCTCAAAGATTAAAAAAAAACCCCAGCTACAGAGACTCTAGACATCTCCGTTTCAGATCAGTGAGTCATCTACTCTGAGCAAAAGTATGAACAGACCACTTCCCTTGCACCAAGGAATGGGCAGCAAAAAACATTCCGGTCCTTCTGTTCTGGCACCAAATTAATGAATTTGTTTTCCCTCCTCAGTGTCAGTTATTAAAGAGCATAGAACACAGCTGAATAATGCTTACAGGCTAGGAAGAACTAAAATGGGTTTTGGCTTTCAGAAGTTGGTCCACAGATGTCATTCTTCAAATACTTCAGTTTTACACTCACAGGACTCCAACTAATATAGGCTTTAGAAAAAGAAATGAGGGGAGAAGAGAGAAAATGTAGACAGAAGTATTTCAGAGGAAGGTAGGACTTGGTGAGGTATAGGACTGGCTCTCCCATGGTCTTCATCAGGACTTTGCTCTCCATTTTTATGATGATTACTCTAGGTTCCTGTACTCCTGTGACCTTCACAATGTATTCTCTCCCTTTGTCATCTGAAATTCAGACACGCCACCCTTCCAACACTGAGGGTCTGCCTTACTTACTTAATGCTGATACTAACGTACAGCAGCCTCAATTTGGATACAAAACTAAAAATACCAAGTATGAGTCAATGCAGTCAATGCGGTAGGCTCTTTTCCCTCTGGGTGCACATAAACCTCTCATTAAGAAGTTCAAGGAAGCTGAGAATGAATCAAAGAAAATATAGTGCCATGATTTCCACCTTCTATTAAATTGTAAATGAAAGTGTCATTGTAATTATAGTAGCAAACGCCCTATTCTTTGTTACCAGCAAGGCTCTATAAATTCACAACCTAATTGAAAATTCTTGAGCCAGAAACAAAAAAAACAAAACACTTAAAATGTATTCTAACAGAGCAGCTACAAAAATCTGGTCTCCTCAGTTCAAGACTATCTCTTACTAGCACTTTCTAGAAGTCACTGAGCTATATGTCAAAGGGAAAGATAGCTATCCTAAGAAGGAAAACTGAAAATAGTTATTATTAGAGCAGGCAGTTAAGTTAGGTTTAACAGGATACCTGGAAGCCAGCTAGCAAAGAGGAAGTCATGGCCAGCTATTAGGAAAGTCTGAGAGGCCTGTCCCAGCAGCACTCCACAAGAAGCCATATCAAACCAGACATGTCCAAGATGGTGGGTGCCATGACAGGAAACCCCTCACCAAATAAGGAAGAAAAGGCAAGGCACCCTGCTTCCAAGAAAATCCCACCTCAAGTAATGAATATTCCACCCCCTAATAAAAACTGTCACTAAAAGATAGAAACCCAAACCCCAGGGCACACAGCATGTGTTTTCTCTCTCTCTCTCTCTCTCTCTAGCTCACCATTCTCACATCTCAAAAATGTACTTTCACTTTAATAAACGTTCCCCACTTGTGTCTCTCCTTCGCTATGCTGTGTCTGTCCTTGAATTCTTCTCATGATTAGACCAGGGACCTTCGGTGACATCTTTGGGATGGGTTGGATTGTGGCCCTAGGGCCCAGGGTCTCCTCAGTTCACCTCACACAGAATAAATGGGAAGAACTATTACAACTCTAGGCATTTTTAAAAAACAAATTCAAACTAAATTAAATACTTAGAAAAAGAGCACATTATTTATAACATACTATGTAATCACAACAAAAGTAAATTTGAGGAAAAAATTTATGGTTTTTACATGATTTCTAGTTATTTCACATTTGAGTGTTGATCTAACAATAAAAGAATAATAATTTTATTGGATTTGCATAGAAATTGAATATAGAGGTCTGCTTACATGCCAACATTCATTAACATGAATTAACATCAATTCATTAACATCAAACATGAATTATTGGAACAGTTTGGAAGACTCATGTTACAACTCACTAATAAATCTCACATGTTCAAAATCCTAAAAAAAAAAAAAAAAAAAAACAAAAACTTAAAACCCCAAATCCTAAATCTCATACCACTGACAGAACAAGCAATAGGAACAATCAGAACATACTTTCCAGATCTGTACAGAATATATCTAGCCCATCTCTACACATTCCAGCAGCGTCCCTACCTCTATCAGTAAGATAATATGTATATACCAGTTTACTTGCTACAAAGGCTTTCATATACTTTGATTTCATCAGTCTTCATAATTCTTGTGAGATTAGTATTCTATCTCCACTTTATATATAAGGAAATTGAGACTCCAAGTATTTAGTGACTTACTCAGTTGCCCCACCTAGATGGAGCAAACTGGGAAACTTCGGCCAAATTTCCTGATTCTAAATAAATACTAGCTCTGTCAAATAACAGAAATAAGAAAAAGTACTTTATTATTTTTCTACTCTGGATCGTTAGAACCAGAAAAGATTTGAAAGTCAAGTCTGATCACTAACCAAAAAATTCCTACCCTACACCTGCCCCTCAAAAGGCAAAATATAGTTCACTCCCTGTATTTATATATATCATAGTTTGGGGGAGTGCAAATTCTATATTCAAAATTATCATTTAGTGCTCACTTTGGCAGCACATATACAAAATTATCATTTACATTATCAGATACTTATCTCATGTTCCCCCCCAAAAAAGAGATGCTAAAAACACCACCAAAAGGGGCGCCTGGGTGGCTCAGTGGGTTAAGCCTCTGCCTTCGGCTCAGGTCATGATCCCAGGGTCCTGGGATCGAGCCCCATGTCAGGCTCTGCTCAGCGGGGAGCCTGCCTCCACCTCTCTCTCTGCCTGCCTCTCTGCCTACTTGTGATCTCAGTCTGTCAAATAAATAAATAAAATCTTAAAAATAAAATAAATTAAAAAAAAAAAAAAAACACCACCAAAAGAGGGTAAATCCCACAGGATGAACTGAAGGCGGAAGAGAAAGAAAGAGAATAAATCTGTCTTCCCAGCTGAAAGAGAGACTCTGAGGCCACAGGCAAAAAAAAAAAAGACGAAAACAAGTGAATTATCATTCAACGCACACAAAGCAAGAGCAGCCACCCACCTCAGAGGAAGAAAAGTAACACATTCAGAAACCCTCCTTTAATTGTCATAAACTGGGGAAAGTAGCACCAAGCTCAGCTTCCCCAACTAGCTCTATTAAACTATAAGCATTCTAGCTATCATCTCCAAATTCTAATTTCTTATGGCTTTCACTCTCTTTAAAATTGTATTAGGATAAGAAACTATCAGAATTGAACAGATTCAAGATGTTTTGTAAGCCAGGCCCATAATTTGTAAACCTAGCACTAATAAGCACAATCTTCTGTCAAAGAACATATAAGATAGGTGATGACTCCTCCCCCTAAGATGCTAATTGGTTAAATTATTATTTATGGTTGTACTTGTAGGAAATCATGAAGGCCACCTAGACCAGTAATGAGCGTGACACAAGAAATGACAGGTGACCACATAGCTTCAAGACAGTCTGGTTCAAACAAGATAAAAGATTAGTAAGCTATCTCTGCTACAATTTTTCAAGTATGACCAGGTATTCATAATTTACTGGTTTAAATAAATGATTTTCATCTAGTCAAAAAAATATGCAGGTAATAAATTCACATATCTACACATCTTCTCTACGGACTCAATAAATGCATTTTCATTTTTAAAGGTTAAGAAAAAAAAGGTTTACCACTGATCTCCTATTCTCTAACCACTACAATAATTTTTTCCTATAATTTCCCAAACAGACTGTAATTTTTACTAGGATATTATATGTTGATTTTGTACACTTAATTCAATAATGCCATAAAGACATCTTCGATATATAGAAAATACTACATACGGGACCACCCAGAGAGTTCTGCATCATAAAACTAGACATCACCTTCCAGGTTAATAGGACTTGGACATATTAACACATATTCACATCTATATTCACCTATGACAGGCATGTCATTATTTTAATTAGGGGCTCATAAAGACATAAAATATCTGAAGTAATACACATCAAAGAACCAGAATTTCAGATGATAAAATTTTTTGCGTAAAAAGAGTAGCTTCCAAGACTAAAATTACACTGTATTTTTAAAATTGAGATAAAATACATATACCATAAAACTCACCATTTTAAAGTACACAATTATTGGATTTTGTATATTAACAGAATTGTGCAAACATTACCACTACCTAATTCCAGAACATTTTAACCATTCCTCAAGAAAACCCCATACCCATGAGCAATACCTCTCCCTTCTTTTCAGCTCCCAGCCCTGGCAAGCACTAACCTACCTTGTCTCTATGAATTTGTCCATTCTGGACATTTCATATGGAACAAGTCATACAATACATGGCCTTTTGTGTCTGGCTTCTTTCACTTGGCATAATGTTTTTGAGATCTGTCCATGTTGTAGCCTGTATAAATATTTCAATCCTTTTTATGATGGATAATATTCCATTATATAGATATACCACATTTTGTTAAATCCAATCATCAGCTAATTGCTATTTGCACTGTTTCTGCTTTTTAGTTCTTATGAAAAATGATGCTATGGACATTCATATGAAAGTTTTATATGAACGTAAGTTTTCAATTCTCTTGTATATACATACACCTAGGAGTACAATTGCTGGGTCATTTGGTAATTCTACTTTTAACTTTTTTAAGAACTGTCAAACTGTTTTGTAAAGGGCCTGCACCATTCTACATTTCCATCAACAATACATAAGAATTTGTATTTTCTTATATCCTCACCAACACTTGTTATTATCAATTTTTACAACATCTTTAATCAAGCATTTGGAAGAGGACTATAGTGTGTCCTTTGAGTTCTATTATGTTTTTCCCTAGAAGCTGCCAAAGAAATAAAAAGTACAACTGGAAAGGAGTAAATATGTCATTATTTGCAGATGACATGACTGTCTACAAAGAAAACCCAGCATATCTATAGAAATATTTAAATAATTCAGCGGGGGCACCTGGGTGGCTCAGTGCTTAAGCCTCTGCCTTCAGCTCAGGTCATGATCTCAGGATCCTGGGATCGAGTCCCACATGGGGCTCTCTGCTCTGCAGGGAGCCTGCTTCCTCCTCTCTCTCTCTCTCTGCCTGCCTCTCTGCCCACTTGTGATCTCTCTCTGTCAAATAAATTAAAAAATAATAATAATAATAAATAAATAAATAAATAATTCAGCAATATGGCTAGATGTAAATCAATATACAAAAATTAATTGGATCTCTATAGAATTTCATTTACAATAGCAAAAAATATATATCTTATATAGAAATCTAATAAAAGACATGCAATATCTTTATAGAGAAAAATCTTTAAACGTTATTGAAAAGCATTAAACAAGTACAAAGATACACCATATTCAAGAACAAGAAGTTTTGGTACTATAGCAATATTAACTCTACACTAATGTAAAAACTCAACGTAAATCCCATTAAAATTTCAAAAGATCTTTTTGAGAAACCAAACTGATTCTAAAATTTATACAGAAAAACAAAGGCCCAGAAAAAATCATGACATCTCTGAAGAAGAAAAAGAAGGAGAATCTGCCCTAATAGACAGTCAGAATCAAAAAAGCTCCATTTAGAATAGGGAGGTACAGTTAAGGAATAGGTAAGTGTTGATTAATGGAACAAAAAGAAGGAGCAGTTGGGGCGCCTGGGTGGCTCAGTGGGTTAAGCCGCTGCCTTCGGCTCAGGTCATGATCCCAGGTCCTGGGTTCGAGCCCCACATCGGGCTTACTGCTCAGCGGGGAGCCTGCTTCCTCCTCTCTCTCTGCCTGCCTCTCTGCTTACTTGTGATTTCTCTCTGTCAAATAAATAAAATCTTTAAAAAAAAAAAAAAAAAAGAAGCAGAGAAATAGACCCATACATAAATAGAAACCTGACACATAACAAAGGTAGCACTGCCAATCAGTGAGAAATATTTGGAATATTTAGTAAATTGTATTGGAACTACTGGTTATCCATAAAGAAAAAGTGAAACTGGGTTCTTATTTCAACCACATAAAAAATTAATCCCAGATAGATCAATAATTTAAATATGAACTTTAAGTCTTAAGGCGATATTTTAAACTTTTAAAATAATATAGAATTTCCTTCAAAAAGTCTAAAAGAGTGTTAGAGAGAAAGAGACAGGAGAAAAGAAAAGAGAGGAAGAAAAGAATGAAAAGAAACCAAAGAATGTATTTAGAAGTCAGACTAAATTTACACTTTTATTCATCAAAACACCATAGATACTTCTGAGTATCCAAAGAAAATGGAAGCCACCTGGTCCATACCTCCTAATTTCTCCTCCCTAAACTATGCAAAAGAAGGGAAAAGTAATCTACGTAATAACCTATTTTGAAGCCATGAGAGACTATGGATTCTGGGGAAACAAATGGAGAGTTTTAGAAGGGAGGAGGGTGGAGGGATGGGTGAGCCTGGTGATGGGTATTAAGGAGGGCACAGATTACATAGAACACTGGTGTTATATGCAAACAATGAATCATGGAACACTACATCAAAAACTAATGATGTACTGTATGGTGACTAATGTAACAGAATTTTTTAAAAAACAAAACAAAGACAAAAAAAAACCTTATGTCCTCAGAATAACCTGAATACAAAGAACACTGAAACTTCAAAATAACTGATAGTAAAAATACAAAATTTAACCAAATTGTAGTGCATAATCTCTCATGCTCCCACCCACTCCAACCCCACTAAAAGGTCTTGTTGTGAGCACAAGGAAGACAGAAAAACTGCTGAGAAGACAGAAAAAAGAAGACAGCAAGGAGAACAAAGCTTGATCTAAAACTACTGACAGAAAGATAAGTTTATCCTAAATCTGAAAACATTAAAAAATAAGTAAGTAATTGAGTAGATTATAGCACAGGGAAAGAACTTCGAAGTGCATGTGAGTTAAAGGAGCAAGCATGATTTAAAGGGACAGTCTTTGTATCTTATAGTTCTGGAGGAGAAAAAAATGCAGAGAGAGAAGGCTTTCAGGCAACTGGGTAGCGAAGGGGAAAAGAAAATGGAAGAGTACAGCAAGACAAGAGAATCACAAAATCAGAGGATACGCAATCCCTCCAGGCCAGAACAAAATACAGCAAAAACTTTACTCTTATCTTTCCACATCAACCTCTTCTACTTAGCCTGAAATTCTTCCACTGAAATCACATCTTGTGGTTATACAACTACATCTAGAGGGAATTTTTCCAGATGGTTATCATTAACATAAACAGAACATGTAAGCCTAGGAACATATAATATACACTAAGGTAGATTAACTGATAAATGAGAGAATGTACTTTCTGTACTTCTCAGTTTCGCTGGCTCATTACTACCTCCCAGGCTGTTCTGAAGTCAGATGCAGCCCCATGACTGAATTACTGACACGGGATATGAGTCCTAGGGAATGTGCACTGCTTCCAGGCTTAGCCCATAACAACCTCTGAGGCACAATTCTCATTTCCCAGTCCCTCTCCTCCACCCTCTGCTGACACAGATGAATCCAGCAACCTCTGAAACCACACTATGAAGGTGCCACAGCCCCAAGAGAGAAGGAACCTGGATCCCTGGCTCAAAGGAGTTCAAAGGAGTGCCAAGTGGCCATTTGATATACCTGATTTAGACTTCACACAAGTGAAAAATGAACCTCTATCCTGTTCAAGTCATTATTTGTTTGGAGTTTGCTTGGTATAGCAGCTAACAGCAGTCTAAGTAATACACTGGCTAATTAGCTCCTAGGGAAGCAGAAAAACTTCAATGACCTCTGATAGAGAAGAGGTATATGTCAACATGGGAGGAAGGGTGATAACAAATCAAACCTGAATGACAGAGAAATCCCCATGGATTTGAAATTGGTTAATGAGAAATGGGTTAATGAAGTAGGTGCCTAAAAGTGGACAAGAGAGAGGGTATTTTAAGAAGAAAGGTGAAAATTGTACAAAGAAGAAAATAGAATTGGTATATAACAAGGCTTTACTGCAAACAATACTGATCATAAAAATGTAAATTCTGAAAACTGATTTAAAACAAATACAATTATACTAGAGAAAAGGGATGTGGATGATGTAGACGAATGAGGAAGATGAAGTAATATTGTATTACTTTTGTTATGATTACAATGATTAAATTTTATTATAATTTAGTTTTAGTCAACAAATGTACACATTCTCTCTGACGAAGTCAATACTGCTATCCTGTATGAGGAATCTGAGAGGCAGGGCGGGAGGTAGTGGGGGTAGGGAGGGAAAAAATGAAACAAGATGGGACTGGGGAGGGAGACAAACCGTAAGAGACTCTTAATCTCAGGAAACAAACTAAAGGTTGCTGGGGGGTGGTGGGAGGAGGGATAAGGTGGCTGGGTTATGGAAATCGGGGAGGGTATGTGCTATGGTGAGTACTGTGAAATGTGTAAGCTCGATGATTCACAGACCTATACCCCTGGGGCAAATAATACATTATATGTTAATTTAAAAAATACTGTTATCCTGTTTTATAGATGAGAACAGGGACATACACAAGGGTTCAGTAACCTGCCCAAGGTCACAAAGTTAATCAGTGGTAGAAAGATATTATTAGAACCCAATTCTTGAATCAAGAACCACATACCTAACCATTACACTGATCTGCTAAAACTCTTTACCTACCATAGCAGAAAAACAACAGATGTCCAAATATTTTCAAAATCAAGAAATAGCAGAGAAATGTTATTTAGAATATCAAGGTAAGCAGGAAAAAAAGACAGCTCAAGGGCTGAAAGTCTTTTGCCTCTGTGGAGTGGGACTAGTACGAAGGACAGAAGGGCTAGGGGAAAGCTTAGTAACTGTGTAAAAAGTATTACTTTGATTTAAAAATCAGGGCTCTCACTTTTAAAGAAAAGAAATAATTAAGACACATATTACATACATCATAATTTTGCATGAGTCCGGACTTTAAAAGTGGATCGAATGCAAACTAACACAAATTCCTTGTGTAATAGAAAACTTTAAGGTGTATTCAACTATACTATTATATTCTCTTCCTATATAGAATATAGCTTCTTACTTTGCCTACTCAAATGTCAAAATCTCTAAAAGAACCACTATGTTAAGATTAACTGAGAACATTCATTTATTCCTGCAAGATGCTTTTAAGTGAGAAAGTGAGAAAGTCAAACAATTATCCAAAAATCAAACAATTATCCCTACTAGAATGCAAGAAAACTATTATCTTTTTAAATTAATTCCAAAGATAAAACATTAAGATAAATTACTAATCATGTTCAACAAGTACAACATAAATATCCTTTAATTTTCACATGTAAGTCTATATTCATATTAATGTTATACTTGGTCAGTCATCTTCTGTTTTCTACCTAAGCTCACATCATGGGTAATCTCAAATAATCTCATGGCTTTAAATACTATATACCCCTAAATTTATGTCTCCTATCCTGACCTTTCCCCTAAATTCCAAATTTGGGTAACCAACAAGCTGCCTTCCTGATATCTTTAATAAACAAGTATCTCAAAGTCAACAAATACAATGCATAAGGATAGGATTTCTGCAATTTGTAGTACAATTAAGTAAGAATTACTCTTTGACTCAGAAATCCCACTTTTTAGAATCTAAATCTAAAATCTAAATCTAAACCTAAAAACAGGCCACTAATAAGCAGTAACACATGCACCAAGTTATTCACGTAACACTATTTTAATAGCAAAAATTTTAAACAAGCTATTTCCATTTTCAAGCAATCAGTTGAATGATTTATGGTATGGTCACATAATGAAGTACAATGCAGCTGGAAAAAAAAAGACCGAGAGATCCCCGCATTCTAATTTGAATTTCACTCTGATGCACATAATTAGTTTAAAGGAAAAAAAAGGCAAACACAAAACATATATAGTATTGAACCTTTTGTAGAAAGGAGAAATATACATAATTCTTATTTATACACCATATAGTTCTTATATATACTTTTTATATATGTTTACATATACCTTTTAATATATATGTTATATATCTTTCTATATTATACATAAACAAATGCTAACTGAAACATTCTAGAATCTAGGTTAAAAGTATACATAACTGAAGCAAACACAGAAAATGAATATAATTTTTGAATTTAGGTGGGGAGTCCATGTGGGTTAACTACTCTAACCTCTTTTCTATATATTGGATATTTGTCATACTTAATGAAAGAGAAATATAATTCAAGATATATTAATACCCTTCAATGGCTTCCATTTCACTTACAAAGTGTCAAAACACTTTCAGGACTCGCAAGACCCTATACAATCTAGTCTTCTATTACTTGTCTGCCTTTGTTCCTTTCCCTGTCACTCTGCTCCAGCCACCCACTGACCTTTCTGTTCTTCAGGCCAGCCAAGATCATTCCCACCTCAGGGTCTTCACACTTGTTCCTTCTTCCTGGAATGTTCTTCCCTAATAGATTGGCCTGGCTTACTCCCTTCACTCCAATCACTATTCATTTTCATTTTCTCAAACACGTCTTCCCTTGCCACCCTAAACTGCTGAAGAGGTAAGCTGCAAGCCCTATTTCCTTTTCCATGATTCATCTTTCTCCATATCACTTATCACTTTCTAGTACAGTATATGTTTTACTTACAAACACTCTCCTTATTTATCATCAGTCTCCCTCCTCTAGAAGGTAAGCTCCATGCGGGCAGCCATTTCTGCCTATTCTACTCCCAGCACCTTGAATGGGGCTGTGCACATATACATCAGGAGACTTTAAGAATACACCGGAGCGGGGGGTGGGGGCTGGGTGGCTCAGTAAGTTAAAGCCTCTGTCTTCAGCTCAGGTCATGATCTCAGGGTCCTGGGATGCAGCCCCCCCATCCAGCTCTCTGCTCAGCAGGGAGTCTGCTTCCCCCTCTCTCTCTGCCTACTTCTCTGCCTGCTTGTGATCTCTCTGTCAAATAAATAAAATATTAAAAAAAAAAAAAAAGAATACAGCGGGGGTCATTATGTACTGTGACCCTAACTTTCACTGACTGTACACAACGCAAACAGCACTTGCCATTTTGTGACTTGTCCTGTGTACCCTGCTTCTAGTAGCTTTTCTTGTACAGAAGTTTTAAATTCAAAAATGCTGAAATTTATCAATCTTTTCCTTCAGAGGCTGTGCTTTCTGTGCCTCGAAAACTTGTTTCCCACATTGACATCAGAGTGATTTTAAATATTCTCTTAAAAGTTTTAAAGTTAGGGCTCCTGGGTGGCTCAGTGGGTTAGGCCGCTGCCTTCGGCTCAGGTCATGATCTCAGGCTCCTGGGATCGAGTCCCGCATCGGGCTCTCTGCTCAGCAGGGAGCCTGCTTCCCTCCCTCTCTCTGCCTGCCTCTCTGTCTACTTGTGATCTCTCTCTGTCAAATAAATAAATAAAATCTTTAAAAAAAAAAGTTTTAAAGTTAATCCAAACACTATTTCAGTTCACAGCATGAAACACAGACCCACTTTTACTTTTTTTCACATGGATAACCAATTTTCTCAGCATCATTTACTAAGTAGTCCATCTTTATTCCACTGAATTGTGGTACCACCTCTGACGTAAACTAAGCTTCCCTGTGTAAGAGACTGCTTCTGTTCTCTTTAACGTGTCTCATTAGACTATTTCCCTGTATCTGGCCCAATTCCGTTCTATTTTAATTACTGTAACTTTACAAGAAGCTCTGGATATCAACAGGGCAAATCCCTGAAGCAGAGACGACTAACAGCCGCCCAATGTCAATTCTTTCTGTTTAGTTACGGACTCAACTTCCCGGATTCAGCGTGAACGGCCACCTGGCAGAACTGGTCTCCGCTTCCCTTGGCCATGTATGACCATGTAACTAAATTCTGGCCAATGACATGCAAGTAGAAGTCACATGCTTGCAATTCTGGATCACAGCCTTAAAAAGAGCTGCCTTCTCCATTTCCCTTTCCGGCAGCTGGAATGTGGACGTGGTAACTTTCAACATGCCAAGGAAGACAACATCCTAGGCGTATCAGAGCAAGACAGAAGAAACTCATTAAGTGGAATCAGCAAACTCCATCCTGCCTATCAGCTTAGACTTCTACCTTAAGAGAGAAATAAACCTTTCTTGTTCAGTCACTTAATCTCTGATAAAGCAACTAAATGAATATTTTAATTAATACATACCCACCCCCCTACTACATTTCTTTACTTAAAAGCTATCTTACTTATTCTTTGCTGTTTGCTCTGCCATATACATTTAAGAAATAACTTGCACATTCCCTGAAAATTCTTGCTGGTATTTAGATTAGAATTCTATTAAATTTATAGATTAATTTGGGGGAGTACTGCCAATTTAAACATACTGCATATCTCTACTCATAAAAATTATTTATCTCTTCATTTACATGTTTTCTTTGTTGTCTGTATATAAAGGTTTTTCATTTTCTCCATAAAAGTCATACACATCTTTTGTTCAATTTGTTCCTGGGTATATTATGGATATCACAATACTCTAAAAGAGATTTTTATTGCATTTTCTAATTGTTTGTTGCCTATTACATATAAAAATCTACCTTATTTTTACATAGTGATCTTGCATTAATCAAATTTACTGAACTCCCTTGTTCTATTAATTTGTTTATAAAGTCTCTTGGATTTTCTATGTAGATAATCAACATCAGCTATAAATAATATTAGCATTATCCATTTATTTTTGAATTTCTCTGTTGTGGCTTACTACTGGCTAAACTGTCCAATATGATGCTGAATAGCAACATTCATGCTTCTAATATTTCACCATTTAGTAGTTTCTTATTTTTGACAGATACCATTTTTAGGTTACAGAAGTTTCTTTGTATTCTTAGTGTAAGAGCTATTATTATAGGGTGCTTGGGTGGCTCAGTTGGTTAAGCGACTCCCTTCAGCTCAGGTCATGATCCCAGAGTCCTGGGATCGAGTCCTGCATCAGGCTCCTAGCTCTGCAGGGAGTCTGCTTCTCCCTCTGACCTTCTCCCCTCTTCATGCTCTCTCTCACTCTCTCTCTCTCTCAAATAAGTAAATACATAAAATCTTTAAAAAAAATAAAACGTTTTTTTTAAAAAAGAGCTAATATTATAAATGAATGATAAATTTTATCAAATGCTTCTGTTGAGATGCTCACATGATCAACATAGTATACCTTTTGAATAGACTCTAATGCAACATTCTTGTAATGATTCAGTTTGTCATACGTTTGTATGTTTTCCTCAAACCATTGCAGGATTTGTTTTGCTAATTCTTATATCCATGTTCCTAAGTTAGATCAGCATATATTTCCCTCTCTCAGACTGTATTACTCTGGATTACTATCAAGGTTATATTCCAGTCTTATGAAGTAATTTGGGATAATGTTCCATTTCTTTTAGTCTCTAGAACAGTTTTCATAAGGTTGGGTCATTTTTTCTTTGAAGACTGAATGACAAGTTGCCTAAAAAAAAAAAAAACCACTTGCGATTAATTAATTAGTCAATTAAAATTTACTATCAGTTTAAATTCTATTTTTCTCTGAAATTGTCCATTTCATCTACAACTTCAAATTTACTATCAAGAAGTCATTAAATAAAAAAAAAATAAGAAGAAGTCATTAAAGCTTTTAGGATTTTTGAAAGCTCACTTATAAGTGCAATTATACCCCTTTTACAACGCTAACATTATTTACTTGTGGTTTCTATATTGTGTTTTTAATTAGTGATACTAGAGATCTAACTATTTCATAAGACTTTGCAAAGCAGTGGCATTTTGGTTCTGTTTATCTTTATTGTATCTTTGCTTCTATTTGATTAATTTTTTGTTATCTTTAGTCTTTCCTTCTTTCTACTTACTCTGAGCTTATGAGAAGATAGTTCTAACTTCTTACCCTGAATGCCTGTGTCATAAATTTCGTTCTCTTCTAACATAAGCATATAGGATACTGACTTTTTTTTTTAATGGTTACAAATTCTTTGTACCACTCCCATTAAGAACCTCCTCCTTTTGAACCTAAGCAGGCTTGCAAGTGCTTGTGCCAATACAGCAGAGCAGAAGTAATACCATGTGCCTCCTTCTAAGGGTAGATTAATAAGTCACACAGTATCTATCTTATGTTAGAATACTGGCCACCATATGAGAAGTCTATGGCTGTGAATCTACAGCTCTAGTTTTACTTCTTGGTTAAAAAAAAAAACAACAAAACAGCTTTATTGTCGTACCATTCACCAAATATTCCATCCTTTAAAGTGTAATTCAGTGGTTTTTAGTATATTCACAGAGATGTGTGACCATTACCACGGTCTCATTTCAGAGCATTTTCATCATCCCAAAAAGAAACTTTGTACCCATCAGCAGCCACTCTCCATTCCCTCTTTCCCCCAGCTCCTGAAAAGCACTAATCTACAGATTTGCTGGTTCTGGACATTTCATAGAAATAGAACCATACATTATGTGGCCTTTTAGGTCTTCCTTCTTTCACTAAAGGCAACGTTTTCACAGTTTCTCCATATTGTATCTCGTATCAATACCTCATTCCTTTTTATTGCTGACTAATACTCCATTGTGTGGATAGACCACATTTTGTTTATTCAGCCATCACTTCATGGGCATTTAGGTTTTCTCCACTTTGGTTATTATGAATAGTAATGCTATGACTATTACAATACAGGCTTTTGTGTGAACATAAGTTTTCAATTTTCTTGGTTATATACCTAGGAATAAAACTTCTGGGTCATATGGTAACTCTATGTTTCACTTGCTGAGGAAATGGCAAGCTGTTTTGCAAAGTGGCTGCAGCACTTTATGACCCCACCAGTAATGTGTGAGGTTCCAGTTTCTCCACTTCTTCATCAACACTGGTTATTGTCCCTTTTATTTTAGCCATCCTAGTGCGAGTGGGATGTTATCTCAAGATGGTTTGGATTTGTCCTTCCCTGATGAGCCTCCATATTTTTTAACTCTGAGGGTTCCCTAACTTTTCTCTGGGCTTAAAAATACATTGAGGGGCACCTGGGTGGCTCAATGAGTTAAAGCCTCTGCCTTTGGCTCAGGTCATGATCCCAGGGTCCTGGGATCGAGCCCCGCATCGGGCTCTCTGCTCTGCGGAGAGCCTGCTTCCTCCTCTCTCTCTGCCTGCCTCTCTGCCTGCTTGTGATCTCTGTCTCAAATAAATAAATAAAATCTAAAAAAAAAAAAAAATTGAAAGGTATATGTGCTAATATTTTCTCCAGTGTTGTTAGGTGTTTTAGTGCAGAAAATTTTATATTATCTAGTTTAAATCATTACTGAAAAAAGAAATCTTCACCATCATTACATTTAGAATTGTATTTGCATAGAGAGAGTACTATAAATGCCTCCTAAGTGGTAAACAGCGAATACAATTATTCAAAATTAATTCAGCTAAATCCAATTCACTCATTCATTAATTCAAACATTTATTAAATATCTACCATATGTCCTATGTAATTCTCAACACTGGCAATACTGCGGTAAACAAATCCACCAAAGCTCCGACCCAATTAGATCTTATATTTGATGGAGGGGCATAGAGTTCTTCTGCAAAACAGTAATTAACTATATAAGTGATAAGTGCCAATTAAGATAGACGTTTCTAAATGGATAGGATGATAGCATTAAGATTAAAGAATAGAAGGAGCTACTTTAGCTATGGTCAGTAGGAAATGTGTGATTGAGAAAGTAACACTTGGAATGAGTCCTAAAGGATTAGTTGAATCAGTCATTCCAAGAGCTGCTAGGGGAGAGTATTACAGGCAGAGAAAATAGCCTGTAATAAAATCTTTAGCCAGAAACAAGCCTGGACATTTAATGAAGAAAAATAAAACCAATGTGGCTGAGGCATAGTGAGTAAAAGATAGTATGCATAAAACAAAAAGCATGAAGTGGGCAGGGCTCAAGCCATGTAAGTGTGTCAGGCTGAGTAATGGCCTCTCAAAGACGTCATGTCCCAATCCCCAGAGCCAGTATGTATCACCCGAAATGGCAAGAGGGATTTTGCATATTTTGTTGTGTTAAGGATCTTGAGATGGCAAGATTACAGCGGATTATCCTACTAGTAGGCCTGATGTAATCCCCAGAGTTCTTAGAAGAGGGAGGGAGGCAGTCAGAATGAGTAGGAGAAAAAAACAAACAGAACATCAGAAGCAGAGTTTGTGGAGTGACAGGCTTTGAAGATGGGAGGAAAGGACCACAAGCCACAGAACACAGGTGGCCTCTAGATGGAAAAGATAAGGAAGCAGAGCCTCCCCTCCAACGTCCTGAAGAAAAGCTTGAACTTAAGCCCAGTGAAACGGACTTTGGACTTCTGGTCTCCAGAACTATAAGAGAATAAGCTTGTGTTGTTTTAAGCCAGCAAAGCTGTGGTCATTTATTACCACAGCCGTAGTAAACGAATACAGAGTTTAGTAACTGAAAGTGGGGAGCTGCTGTAACAGATACCTAACATAGGGAAGTGGCTTTGCAATTAGGTACTGGGGAGAAATCTGAAGAATTCTGGGGAGCATGACAGAAGAAGCCTAAAGTGCCTTGAGAAATATTTATTGCCTTTTAGGAGAAACATAGGTATTAATGATTCTGCTAGTCAGGACTGAGGGAGAAAAATGAAACACGTGGTAGGAAAAAAACCTTATATAGGTCTTAGATTTACAAGACCTAAACAGGCAAAGGGATCACTGTGGAAACAGAAACTTAAAGGTGCTGCTGGTGAGACGTCAGAAAGAAAGGAAGAGCAGGAAGCTGGAAACTCGAGAAAGGAGATCCTTGTGACCCAGTGGCAGGGGGCCTGGCTAAACTATGTCCTACAGTTATATGGAAATTACAGTGAACTTGGATATTTAGCTAAGGAGATTTCCAAGCAATCTGCTGAAAGGGTGGCTGGGTTTATTCATGCTGTTTTTAGTAAACCTTGGGAGGAAACAGATAAATCAAGGGAAAAACTTTTAAGTAAAAAGGCAGGAGGACTTCATGATTTGGAAAATTTTCAGCCTATCCAGATTGTGAATTACGCTAAAATTAGGGATTCAACGTAAAGAAAGCAGGCTCTGGAGCCAAAGGTATAGCTAGACAACTTTTTGTCAGTGTCTCAAACTGAACACAACTCAGTGACACAGAGAGTTCTCTGAAGGGATTAAACCTACTACTCTTGGGTCTTTCCCACCCTCATCTGAGCAAAAGCCAAAGAAAGAGGTGGAATAACCCAGGAAAGACCTGTGGAGAAGCACCTTGTCTACCGGAACAAATCCTGATGACATACAGAAAAGACTCACGGGGTTTCTGAGAATATTATATATAAACCCTGCCAGCTGGAACTGAAAGGGTCAAGAAGACGAAATACAAGAAGACTGATGGACTACCAAAATCCTAGAGGCAGAAAAGTGGTGCAAACACACACTACCTTTCATGAAAAAGGAAAGATGACTCCAAGGGTGGAGTCTTAAACCCAGAGGGTTGGAGCTTCAGACCTCAGGGTCAAGAGCTAGACAATGTGATTCCCAGACCTTGAAACCGAGAGCTTTTTCCCAGTTTCAAATTTTAAAATCGCTAAGTACCAGTGACTCCTTTCTTCCTTCCATTTCCTCCCTTTTGGGGTGGAAAAGTCTCTGTTATCCCATGCCTCCTCCATCACTGTATCTGGAAAGCAGGTAATTTGTTTTCTAGTTTCACAGGTCTAGAGATAGGAAAGGAATTTTGACCCATGATGGGTCATACCCAGAGTTTCACCCACACCTAATATAAATGATTTTAGATGAGGAGTAGATGATATTTAGATGATGTTTTGGACTTGGAGTTGATGCTACAATGTAAGGCTTTATAGACCAGGGTAAGGCTTTTTGATTTTATTCCAGGTATAATGGGAATTCACAGGAGTGGACATATATTTAAAATCTGATACACATTTAATGCATGTAAACCTGATTCATATTTTGAAAGATCACTGGATTTAAAAAAAAAAAAAGGCTCACTGGTACATATTAAAGGAGAGAATTGTGGAAGTAGGGAAACTAGTTAGAAAATTATTAGAGTTGTGTAGGCAAGAGAAGACAGGAATGCAGGCTACAAGGATAACAGCAGGATGGAAAAAAGAGGATGGCTTCAAAATCTATTTTGAAGGTAGACGTGGCAGAACCGGTTAATATATTAAATGGAAAGACAGAAGGAGTGAAATAACAGTTACTCTTAAGGTCGGACTTGAGAAACTGGATAGACTGGGCTTTTTATTAGCGGAGACGGGGAAGACTGAGGAAGGTACAGGCTCATGTGAGAAAACCAAGACTTGCATTTTAGACATGCCAAGTTGTTTGCGGGAGACATCCAGATAAAAAGATTAAGTAAATACAGGATAGAAGAACAGGCAGCTCGAGGACAGCTCAGAGCTGGATTTACAAATTTGTGTGGCATTTAAGAGAGAACTGAATAAAACCAAACAGAGGGAAAAGATGGAAAAATGAAGCAAGTCCAGCACCAAACTCTGATACATTCCAGTATTTGAGTTCTGACAGAAGAGAGAAGCCAGGAAAGGAGAAAGAGAAGGAACAGCCAAACAGGTAAAAAGAAGCCGGATATGTCGTCAGAGATGCCATTTTACCAGAATCCCTGATACTAATTACAATTATTTGGCTTCATATAACCTTCAAATGCTCTCAGCTATCAAAGTCCAGCTTACCATGCAAAAGCTTTAGCTTTGAGCATTAATTTTGAAATATTTAAATACTTATGGAACATCAATCCCCTAGAAGAGGACACTGAACTAAATGCTGAGGGCACACACAAAGATTCAGAAATTTTCCACGAGACGGCTACAGTATGATCATTTTTTAAAATTTTAATCACACATTTAAAATTCTACAGAAAAGCAGAAAGAAGTGAAAAGGCTGGACTAATAGAAATCTGGGCAAAGCATTATCTGTGAACTACCTGGACTGGAATTAAGACAGCAATACAGAACAACAAGAAGACCCATACTAAAAAGGTGTGTTCAGATCATCACTGATCCCTGTCTATACTATTTTCTCTGCTGTAGCTTTATGTTCCCATCGTAGCCACAAAAGAGCCTCTGCACATTTACTGTCTTCCATTCTAGCAGTCTCTGCTCTTGTCTTCTCATTCACCTAACCACAGCTTTCACAACTTTTGATTCCAAGTGATTTGTACAGTGTCTTCTATCCCACCAAATAAATTCTGTGTTTTAAAAAGTTTTGGTGGGAAAAGCTAATAACTGTAAAATTATTTAAAACATTTTTAGTAATTCCAGATTAACATATTATAGAAGTTTTAAAAATGTTTACATCAAGGAAAAAAACAATGTATACATCTGTCCCCCCCATATTAGATAAGAAGAACAATTGACAATGATTATAGCATGAAAATCATAATAAAAAATTTGAGATTTTGGGAAATGGACCTCAATTTTCTCCTCTATGTTGCCAGAGGAAAGGTATATAAACAACACTTTAATCAAGGAAGCAGGGTGTTTTTAAATGTACAGCCGTCACACGTAGTGACATATAAACTGTAATATGACCATGTTATTAATGGTCACACAAATTCACCGTAGAAGGATCAGAAATTTTTTCAACTCTAAAGCAGCTGAAGCTTTTCAGACCTGCTGAAGACTTAACTGAATATATGCTGACATTTCCCTGGCCCACCAACAGGTATCACAAATACGATGCTGCCTCAAACCTCCTTAGGGTGAAATAGTGGGGACAGAATTGCTGCTCGCTGGCCGCTCAGGAGGACCAAGTCAGTTTTCAAGAGAGATGCAAGAAAAACAAAGTCTCCCAAGTTTAAAAAGAGAAAAGAGTACTAAATTTATGAAGATTTCCTCCCCTGACCTCCCCAGACGTATCTTTTCCTTTCTTCACACCATTTCACCGATTTCTCGTTACTCGTGAATGTGGGGACTCCCAAGGTTCTCCTGATTATTGCAAATCTAGAGAAGATCTGATTCCTTGCCTCCCACCTAATAACTGAATTACCTTTCCTGGGGCCACCTTGTTGAACCACCCGGTTGCCAGGTGGCTCCTTCTAAGGAAGCATAGACAGTTGTTGGTGTCAAAGGATGCTGTGGTCTTTGGACATGGTCCCGATCTGAATTTCAACCAATTCCTCACATCTCTCTGATGGGGTACAGTAATAGAACAGAAGTCAATGGGAGATCAGCATGCACTCAGATTCCAGATTCTGAAAGGGAACAAAAATCAAACCCTCCATTCTGTGCCTCTTCACCATGTCTAATAACCAATATGCTAGAAACCAGGCTTTATCAGCCCAACAAAACTAAATATAAAGTAACAACTCTCAGTAACCACATAATAAACAATACATACTTTATGGATACTTAAGTCTATAATACAAATAAGAAATATTAGTACTTATTACATTTTATTCTAAGTGCAAATTACCTGCCATCTTACTAAAATTTAACATATGATGTGAAATATTCGTTTTGTATCAAAATATCCATGCAGAGCACTGACTTACCTTTTCGAATACAAATAAGTTCATGTACTCCACAGGTTCTTTCTCCACCTGTTAAAAAGATTTGTTAGAAGTTAAAAAAGAGGAAATAATGTGAGTTTGACTATTATAAAGAACTGTTTTAAATTAGCTTTTACCGGGGTGCCTGGGTGGCTCAGTGGTTAAAGCCTCTGCCTTCGGCTCAGGTCATGATCCCAGGGTCCTGGGATCGAGTCCCACATTGGGCTCTCTGCTCAGCAGGGAGCCTGCCTCCTCTTCCTCTCTCTCTCTCTCTCTCTGCCTGCCTCTCTGCCTACTTGTGATCTGTCTGTCAAATAAATTTTAAAAAAAAAATCTTTTAAAAAAAAAATAAATAAATAAATAAATTAGCTTTTACCAATGATCTCAGGAGAAAGAGTTTCCTAATCTTCCTTAAGTTCAACTATATGATAACTTGCTGTCCAGAATTTCCTTGAACCCATAAACTAAGATCTTATAAAGTCTCGGAATAAAGACTTCATCCAAGCCAAGCCTGTTATTTTAATGGCAATCTTCTCAAGAGCAGATATCATACCACCATTTCCTAAGGACCTCTTCAAATCATCTAGAAGGAACCACTGCAGGAGAGAAGCCACTTTTGTATCTGAGGTTTAATATACACAGGTAAGTTAATATGGAAAGGTCAACCCTGTAAAGGCCCTATTTATATTTTATCACATATATACTCATATGGTATAAAATGAAATGTAATCTTTTCCCTGGGTAGCTAAAGAATACCCACTCTTGGGGCGCCTGGGTGCCTCAGTTGTTAAGCGTCTGCCTTTGGCTCAGCTCATGATTCCAGGGTCCTGGGATTGAGCTCCACACTGGGCTCTCTGTTTAGTGGAAACCCTGCTTCTCCCTCTTCCACACCCCCTGCTTGTGTTCCCTCTCTCAATGTCTCTTTCTCTGTCAAATTATAAAATCTTTAAAAAAGAAAAAAAGAATATCCACTCTTATAAATCTGTAAAAAAACACTTTATAAATAGGATGATAAAAACAAATTTAACCACAATGACAAAAATTACTCTATCATAAAAGAAAAAAGTAAATAAAAATAATACTAGTCTCTATACAAATAGGCATTTCCTTCACTCTGAAACATAATGCCACTGTTTTATATGAATGCAAACTAAATGAAACTCTGTAGTGTTCTATATATGCATGACCTTATAATTACGCTGTGAATTATGTTTAAACTTTGCATAATAGAAATATTAAATAATTTAATCTTACTCATTACAGGTTATGAACAGTTATGAACAGTTAAGTGTATATCTTATAACACTTATAAAAAATAGAAATAGCTTATAGCTGTAACATGAGAGGTAAAAGCCATGATATCCACTTAAAAAAGTAGGTCATCTGAGAAGCAAGCTAAAAAACTATAAAACAGTATTTCTATCACTAAAGTAGGTTAGATCTGTATTCCAACTTGGTTGTAACAATGCCAGGTTTGTGATTATTATCAACACAACAAACTAATCACTGGTTATCAGGAAGATAGACTTAGCAAGAAGAAATACCTAACCTAAAACGATGATTATGAAATAACCATCATTCAGCAAACCTCCGTGTAAATGTACTGAGACCTTACTAACTGGAATATTACCAATGGGCAACCACTGATCACTTGCTGAAGGGCAAGAATGAGCTACAACTATACACTATATAGCTTTAATACTGAGAAGAACCTAATAAACAAAGCTGTCATCATCAAGACAGCATGGTACTGGCACAAAAACAGACACATAGATCAATGGAACAGAATAGAGAGCCCAGAAATGGACCCTCAACTCTATGGTCAACTCATCTTCGACAAAGCAGGAAAGAATGTCCAATGGAACAAAGACAGCCTCTTCAATAAATGGTGTTGGGAAAATTGGACAGCCACATGCAGAAAAATGAAATTGGATCATTTCCTTACACCACACACGAAAATAGACTCAAAATGGATGAAGGATCTCAATGTGAGAAAGGAATCCATCAAAATCCTCGAGGAGAACACAGGCAGCAACCTCTTCGACGTCAGCCGCAGCAACATCTTCCTAGGAACATCACCAAAGGCAAGGGAAGCAAGGGCAAAAATGAACTTTGGGGATTTTATCAAGATCAAAAGCTTTTGCACAGCAAAGGAAACAGTTAAAAAAACCAAAAGACAACTGACAGAATGGGAGAAGATATTTGCAAATGACATATCGGATAAAGGGCTAGTGTCCAAAATCTATAAAGAACTTAGCAAACTCAACACCCAAAGAACAAATAATCCAATCAAGAAATGGGCAGAGGACATGAACAGACATTTCTGCAAAGAAGACATCCAGATGGCCAACAGACACATGAAAAAGTGCTCCATATCACTCGGCATCAGGGAAATACAAATCAAAACCACCATGAGATATCACCTCACACCAGTCAGAATGGCTAAAATTAACAAGTCAGGAAATGACAGATGCTGGCGAGGATGCGGAGAAAGGGGAACCCTCCTACACTGTTGGTGGGAATGCAAGCTGGTGCAACCACTCTGGAAAACAGCATGGAGGTTCCTCAAAATGTTGAAAATAGAACTACCCTATGACCCTGCAATTGCACTGCTGGGTATTTACCCTAAAGATACAAACATAGTGATCCGAAGGGGCACGTGCACCCGAATGTTTATAGCAGCAATGTCTACAATAGCCAAACTATGGAAAGAACCTAGATGTCCATCTATAGACGAATGGATAAAGAAGATGTGGTATATATACACAATGGAATACTATGCAGCCATCAAAAGAAATGAAATCTTGCCATTTGCGACGACGTGGATGGAACTAGAGGGTATCATGCTTAGCGAAATAAGTCAATCGGAGAAAGACAACTATCATATGATCTCCCTGATATGAGGGAGAGGAGATGCAACATGGGGGGTCGAGGGGGTAGGAGAAGAGTAAATGAAACAAGATGGGATTGGGAGGGAGACAAACCATAAGTGACTCTTAATCTCACAAAACAAACTGAGGGTTAATGGGGGGAGGGGGTTGGGAGAGGGGGTGGGGTTATGGATATCGGGGAGGGTATGTGCTATGGTGAGTGTTGTGAAGTGTGTAAACCTGGCGATTCGCAGACCTGTACCCCTGGGGATAAAAATATATGTTTATAAAGCTGTAAAAAAAAAAAAAAAAAAGAAAGAATGAAAGGATGAATCCCCAAGTTTTGTAGCAACATGGACGGGACTGGAAGAGATTATGCTGAGTGAAATAAGTCAAGCAGAGAGAGTCAATTATCATATGGTTTCACTTATTTGTGGAGCATAACAAATAGCATGGAGGACAAGGGGAGATGGAGAGGAGAAGGGAGTTGAGGGAAATTGGAAGGGGAGGTGAACCATGAGAGACTATGGACTCTGAAAAACGATCTGAGAATTTTGAAGGGGTGGGGGGTGGGAGGTTGGGGGCACCAGGTGGTGGGTATTGTAGAGGGCACGGATTGCATGGAGCACTGGGTGTGGTGCAAAAATAATGAATACTGTTATGCTGAAAAAAAAATAAAAAAATTAAAGTAAAAAAGAAGAACCTAATAAAAAACCAGAAAGAGGAAATTTACCAGATTACAGAAGAAACTATTTTCAAGAAATTTGGAAGAATCATAAAATTAACAATAACATAACTATAACATACACTAATGCCATCACTGATGTTTTCAGAGGCCACATAAAAATATTTCTTATATGGTCTTTAAGGCCTATTCTCCAGAAGATAACACTTGTAGTATAACGCAGTTTGCCTCATGTACTTAATTTATGTTAGTAAGACTGTACTTTTTAAAGCCTGTAATTAAATCTAGACTTTCCCTATATTTAATGTAAGTTGGTTAGGTCTTGGCATACACTAATAATCTTAAATATAAGTGCACGGTTTTTTGCAGGCTTAGTATTAATAGTAACAATAAAAATATTATATAAGATTTTTCTCAAAACTACAAAATGACCATGAAAGCTAACTCCCACTTTTTTTTTTTTTAAGATTTTATTTATTTATTTGAGAGAGAGACAGTGAGAGAGAGCATGAGCTAGGAGAAGGTCAGAGAGAGAAGCAGACTCCCCGTGGAGCTGGGAGCCCGATGCGGGACTCGATCCCGGGACTCCAGGATCATGACCTGAGCCGAAGGCAGTCGTCCAACCAACTGAGCCACCCAGGCATCCCCTAACTCCCACTTTTAAAAGTATTCAATTTATCTATATCAAATGAAAGAACTTCATAAATAAAAAGCTAAGTCAAGGAATTACTATATTTTTAAATTTATAGAGTCAATTTATAATTGTCAAATTTGTCAAAGTACGCACAAAAATCACATAACTAGAAAAAAAGAGATCGAGCTCTACTCTTCCTAGCATCTGTTAGCAAAATTCTAACCAAGTGAGATTCTGATGATGTACGTGGAAATCATGAACAATCACGATCATTACTGAAATGAAAAGGAATATTAAGGATAAATAAATGCCAGGCAGTGACATCCGGGGGGCTCAGTTGGTTAAAAGTCTGCCTTTGGCTCAGGTCATGATCCCAGGGTCCTAAGATCAAGTCCCACATTGGGCTCCCTGCTCAGCAGGGAGCCTGATTCTCCCTCTCCCTCTGCCTCCCACTCTGCCTGCTTGTGCCCACTCTCTGTCAAATAAATAAATAAAATCTTAAAAAAATAAATGCCAGGCAATAAAATGAAATTTAGGAAAAAAACCTTCCTTTTAAAAGTACAAAAAAAAAAACACAGAAAGTTAAATAAACTTTATTACTGGACATTGAAATCAATATTCCTTTTGTCCTCAATCCTTTCAGAGACCAGTTAAGAGTGTTAAGGAAAAAATATGCATTCTATATGTTAAATGTATAGGTTTTAATGAATATGTTTGGGAGTCAAAAGGCTTAAATAATTTTTCAATCAGAGATACAGTGAACTTTGTACAAACTTCATGCCTTGTTCTAAAATCTCTAAAAATAAGTCTGAAAAGTTTCCAAATGAGTCAAATTTGTAAACAAAAGGCAAGTCATGGTAGGCATATCCTGACTTAGAAATGGTGGCAATTCAGAAAATGGCTTACTGATTTTAAGAGTATAATGCACAGGGGAATTATTATTTTTTAAAATTTCAGCTTTATTGAGGTATAGCTGAACATATAAAATTGTAAGATATTTAAAGCGCACACTGTGATAGTTTGATATAAGTATATAACAAATATGCAAATCAAATGCATAGAAAAATGATTATTGATCATTTTTATTGAGTTAGAATTGTCTTGAACACTGTGTAAGTTTAAGGTATACACGTTGATTTGATATTTATATATCTCGATATGATTACCACCATAGCCTTAGCTAACACCTCTACGGCATCACATAATTATCATTTCTTGTGTGTGATGTCACAATTAAGATCCAGTCTCTTAGCAACTTCTAAGTTGATAACATAGTATCGTTGTCTATAACCACTGAACTGCGCATTAGCTTGCCAGGACTTACTTATCTACGGGTTGCAAGTTTTCACTCTTAACATTTTCCCAATTCCCCCAGATCCCCCAGACCCTGGTAATCACCATTCCACTCTCTGTTTTTACAAGTTCAGCTTTTTTTAGATTCCACATTTAAGTGATACCATATACTGTCACTCATGTCTGACTTATTTCACTTAGCATAATGCCCTCAAAGTTCATCCATGTTGTCACAAATGGCAGGAATTCCATCTTTTTAGGGTTGAATAATATTCCATTGTATATACATATACCACCTTTCTACCCATTCCTCCGCTGACGGACACTTGGCTTGCGTCTTGGCTGTTGTGAATAACACTGCAATAAACATGGAAGCACAGATATCTCTTCAATATATTTTTTTCATTTCTTTTAGCTATGTACCCAGCTGGGGGACTGCTGCATCTTATGGTGTTCTATTTTTAATTTTTTAAGAAACCACCATACTGGTTTCCACAGTAGCTGAACCAATTTAGGGGAATGATTATTTAAAGTAATAAATTAGTCAGTCTCTTTAGAAAGAGCGAAGTCTTCTACTAAAATGAATAATCATCCTCAAATGAACACTTATATAAATACAATTTTTCACACATCAAATTTACTGCAAACATATTAACACTAATGAAAACTTGGGAGACCATAAGAGAATGACAGAATATAAAAAGCAATCAGAAGTCGGAAATAAAGTTGTTTAGTTCATTAGAATAAACAAACTGAGGCACTAAACACTAAGTTGCCCAGGATCACTAGTTTATTGTCAGAAAAAATAATTAGGACCCTAGGGCTGTTATAGTAAGGAATTTAAAAATAGACTTTTCTTCATTTTATGAAAAAAGTAAAAATTATAAAATAGTTTTCTAATCCTTTAAGGTAATTTAAATAAAAGTCAGTTTCTCAAAACTATTCTTAGAGATAATACCAGCCTTGCTCTTGAAATAATCATCTCAGTAACATGGAAATGAGAAATAGAAAATGACAAGCTTAGTCACAGTTACCATCTTTTCCCTCAGGCAAACCCATGTAGGAGCATAATGTAAACCAGCAGAATCTTCTACAATTGGCGTTAAGTACACAGTTTAAGAGGAAATAAATGTGTGTGGGCACACGCAGACATGCTACGAATGTGTGCATGTGTGTATGGATGCACATGACCGAGAGTGTACCTGGGAAACAGGACTTTCTTTTTAAGCAGGGGTTGAGGGGGGTTGGTCATAGGGATTTATAACGTATGTACTTTTCCATATGCCTACAAAAGGAAATGGCCAGTGTTGTTACAGTCCCAACAAAATATGCCCAATTATACAAAAATGGAATAAAACCTAAAGACTTAGTTTATTTAAAATGGAACTAGGAGTCCTTTTTAAAATTGACTTTATTTTTTCTACCATGTAAATTTTGACCAATAAATGAAATCACTACAATTTACAGGCTCTATTAATTTCTTCTCAAACACCACAAGGCTACTTTAAAAATACCTTAAATTTGGGGCACGTGGGTAGCTCAGTGGGTTAAGCGCCCAACTCATGACTTCGGTTCAGGTCATGATCTCAGGGCTATGGGATCAAGCTCTGCTTCAGGGTCCTAGCTCTGTGGGGAGTCTGTTTCCCTCAGTCTTGTCTGTCTGTCTCTCTCTCTTCCCCTTCCCCCCACTCATACTCTGTCTCTCTAAAAAAATAAATAAATCTTAAAAAAAAAAAAACCTTAAATTCTACCTTATCTAAAGATGTCACTGAAACATATGCATTAAAGTGGTCAAAAATTAAATTGTGTCACTTATACTTATAACTCTGTTATAGTTAATTCTTAAGCAGACATCTATGCTATAATAGGCATGAATAGTAAATGTTTCCTATTAATGTTGCCAACTCTCCTCCCACAATCAATTTAACCCATTTAGACCACAGTCACTAATCTCTAGATACCTTTCAGTTTTGACCCTAATTAAGTCATTCAAGGAATAATCTCAATTTTTTAAAAAGATTTTTATTTATTTATTTGACAGAGATCAAAGGTAAGCAGAGAGGCAGGCAGAGAGAGAGGAAGGGAAGCAGCCTCCCAGCTCAGCAGGGAGCCCAACGTGGGGATTCTGGGATCATGACTTAAGCAGAATGCAGAGGCTTTAACCCACTGAGCCACCCAGACACCCTGGAATAATCTCTGAAAGCAGAGTGTTATGGAAAGATCATGGTTTCTGAACTGAGCCAGTCTTCAATTCTTTTTAGGATTTTATTTACTTATTTGAGAGAGAGAGAGAGCAAGGGCATCAATGGGGTAAGGGTACAGACGTATATAGGGAGAGGGACAAGCAAACTTCCTGCTGAGCAGGACCTTGAGATCATAACCTGAGCTGAAATCAGATGGTTAACCAACTGAGCCACCCAGGCGCCCCCAAGCTTCAATTTTAAAGACAGTATCACCTAGTATTTTCTTTGTGAAACTTGTACTTAGAAGAAAAAAGAAAAGTAGCTCAATTCACTTGAGTAGTAATAATAGTAACCCCAGATGGAAAATAGCTTTCATTTTAGTATACCTGTTTCAGGGATTAAAAGTAGCCAGCCACTTTGGAAAACAATGTGGAGATTCCTTAAGAAATTAAAAATAGAGCTACCCTATGACCCTGCAATTGCATTACTGGGTATTTACCCCAAAGATACAGATGTAGTTAAAAGAAGGGCCATCTGTACCCCAATGTTCGTAGTAGCAATGGCCACAGTTGCCAGACTGTGGAAAGAGCCAAGATGTCCTTCAACGGACGAATGGATAAGGAAAATATGTCCATATATCCTATGGAGTATTATGCCTCCATCAGAAAGGATGAATACCCAACTTTTGTATCAACATGAACAGGACTGGAAGAGATTATGCTGAGTGAAATAAATAAACAGAGAGTCAATTATCATATGGTTTCACTTACTTGTGGAGCATAAGGAATAACACAGAGGACATGGGGAGATGGAGAGAAGTGAGTTGGGGGAAATCGGAGGGGGAGATGAACCATGAGAGACTGTGGACTCTGAGAAACAAACTGAGGGTTTTGGAGGGGAGAGGGGGTGGACGGTTGGGTGAGCCTGGTAGTGGATATTAAGGAGGGCACGTACTGCATGGAGCACTGGGTGTGGTGCATAAACAATGAATTCCGGAACACTGAAAAGAAATTAAAAAATAAATAAATAAAAATTAAAAAAAAGAAAAGCAGCTGCTGGAATGGGGGTGGAAGGCAATGTCGAGAGGAATGCTAAAACCAAGTCCACATGGGGTAGGGAAGAGATATGGAAAAGATACTTTAACAAAACAGATGTCTGCTGTAGTCAAGAGAAGAAGCTTCGCCATGCATCTGCTCTCCATGACTAAGATGATGGATAGATGATGCCTGGCCCATGATGAGCACCCAAAAAATGTTAATTCCCTTTGCATTCCTCACAAGTAGACATGAAATTCAAAGAAAACTTGGACTTATGCCTAGAGACAGAAAAGATTGTGTATGTTTTCTTCTCTTCTACAGTATTACTTGTCAGTTAATTTCAAACACTCTCCTATGAAAATATTCCTAAATAAAAGTCAATCTTCTTATAGTCCTCAATTTGTGCTCTTTTTGAATTTTTCTTTTTCTAAGTTTTTTTTTTTTGTTTTTTTGTTTTGTTTTGTTTTGTTTTTATGTATTTGAGAGGGAGAGAGAGCATGAACAGGGGGGCAGAAGGAGAGGGAGAAGTAGACTCCCTGTTGAGCAGGAATCCCAATGCGGAGCTTGATCCCAGGACTCTGGGACATGACCTGAGCTGAAAGGCCAACATTTAACTGACTGAGCCACCAAGGTGCCCCTTTTGAGAATTTTTCTTAAAAAAAAAAAAAAAAAAAAAAAATCTTTTAGGCCTCCAGTCACCTGGGAGTTAACTTTCCAAATTAGAATTCCTTTACTTTTTAGTTGTTGCTGTGTAATTACTAGAGTTAATCTGAATAAGTCCTTTCTGTACTTACTCTTACAAGCTCATTTTATGTATACTATGCCTATACAATAGCCTGAATTTTGAGAAACATACTTGCCACCACTCTGGCATCACACAGAATAACCAATTATATCTCTTTTCATAACAATATCTTAGAGTACTTTATAATCTGCAAACCATGTGCTAAACACGGTATTAGCTTTTGATCCATATAAATTCCTATGAATTTATTCAACAACTTTTTCCAAAAGGTGCAAATTTTATCTTATAAAAGTAAACTTACTGTTCATAAACATAATCCATTTCCCTTCTTCTGAGCAACTTTTAATTTGGTTTTTGAGTTAATTATGTTTTGGACTGTTTAGAAGCTCATTAAGATAATACCCTAAAACTCTGAATAAATATATGCTCATAAAAAGGTATTCTACTTAATTTAATTTTCTAGTTAAATGAGAACACCTTTTGTTTTGACTGCTGCACCAGATAATTTGTTAAAGCTATTAATATGCATTATTACATTAGTAAGTTCAGAATACTGAAGATAATTTTTCATTAAAATACTGTCTCCTGATGATTCAGAATATTACTGTGAATATCAATTCTACTACAGCTCTAAAGTGTGAAAGAAAATGTTCTGAATGCACATATGAATCCTAGAAGTTTGTTTTTAAATAAATTCCTGATGAGAGTTTACTGTATTGTCACTATTTCCTCCTTAAAAAAGGTAAATCAAGGATCCCAAATTGTTAGGTTTCAGATAAGATTTTACTGCACAGACATACCAAATATACATATAATTACCTTACTCAAAAGTTTCAAATGTTTTAATGATAGCAGTTTGTTCGATCCGAGGTTTTCCCTGTGCAGGCCCTTTCATGTTAGGTATAAACGAGGCAGGATTGAGGAGAGGGGGGAAAGAATGAAGTCAGCTAAATGGAAATCAAATCCAGGAAGACACTCTACTACGCTACTACACATATGCTATGGACAAACATTATAATCACTTTAAAGAAAGCAATAATGCAAACAGCATTACTCAACAAAGAAATAAGTCAACATGCGGTTCTCTTGCTTTTTACAATGGCAGGCATTGTCACATTCTAATATTACCTAAAACAACAAAAACCGAAATGTTTCTTAGTTCAAATGTTTCTCTACTGTTCCCTCCTTTCTCCTAATTTTGTTTAGCGAATTAGGAGATGACCCAAAAGTAGATAAAGTCCTCCAAAGTACTTACAGAGGGGTCTCTGAACAAATATACTGCTTACCTAACTTTGTGCAAAATCTCTGCAAAGCGTTAGAAATTTTATTCCTGCTGAAAGTCAAAATGTCCTTTTTAGGGATATTATGGGTTGAACTGAACTGTAAATCCTCAAAAAAAAAAAAAAAAGTGTTCAATGAATCGCCTCTGTCTACCACAGACTGTGGACAGGCCAGCCTTTCTCATCCTATCATCCTCCCTTACGTCCCAATGATCTCTTTCCAACAGTAACAGGGAAAGCAGGAAAGGAGTGTGATGTTCTCCCTCAGCACTAGGAATGGGATAAGTTTGCACTGGGTTTTTAATTCAATATTTCAAAAGTCCAAATTCTGCCTTGGAAATCTTAGAGTCCCAAGTCTTCAAGAGCACCTCAGAACTGTACTGATTAAAAAAATACGTATGTGGAAGTATGTGATAAATTACAAAATGCCTTTATGAATAAAAATATGTACACACACGTATTTACACACACATTCCTTCTAATATAGTCTTCTTTTACAACTTTAAAAAAATACTACTCAGAGAGATTAAATAGTCAAATATACAGCACAATAACAATAAAGGTGGATTCTTTTTACTTCAGCAAGAAAGTTTTGCAAAGAGTGTTCTGATGTTCTTACGGAAGGGTCAGAAAGACACAGACTGAATCAAGGAAAAGCACAGAGCAGATCATTAAAGATCTCTATCCTGAGGATTTAAATGCTAGTTTTGCATTTTACAAAGAAAACTAGCAAGAATTCAGAAAATGGGTTGGAAGGAACCCTAAAACTAGTGCTAACAAAACAAGATTACCTTAGAAAACTAATATAAGCCTATTAATGAGAGGGAAAAAACTTAAGTGGAAGCCCTAAGCATCATTGAGATGCAGACTTGGCAGGACTTACTGATCAACAAGGGGGAGTGCGTTTAAGACAGGGCTGATTTCCAGATTTCTAGCTCAGATACCTGGTTATTTAAAAATACCACTCACTAAATCTGCATGGAGTGGGGAGTACAGAAACTGGATTTGGTGGCTGGGGTGACAACTTCAGTTTGTGACACTCTGAATGTCCCAACCTAAATACTTTGGATTTCTGTGGAACATACAAGATATCTAGCTACTGTCTGAAAATTACGAAAATTCTGTGTACTTATATTCGTAGTGCACTTTTATTTTTTTCCAGTTTTTATTTAAATTTCAGTTTGTTAACATAAAGTGTAATATTAGTTTTGGGTATATAATACAGCGATTCAACACTTCCATACAACACTTGGTTCTCATTATAAGTGTTAATAGCACACATTTGGGGGTCTAGGGTGGCTCAGTCGGTTGAGTGTCTGACTCTGGATTTTGGCTCAGGCCATGGTCTCAGGGTTGTGAGATTGAGCCCCTGAGTCAGGCTCTGTGCTTGGCAGGGATTCCACTTGAGATCTTCTCTCTCCCTCTGACCACCGCCCCCCATGTGTGCGCACACTCTTTCCCTCTCTCTAAAATAATAAATCTTTTTTAAAAAATACTGCATTTTTAATTTATTGGCTCCAGAAAGCAGAACTGAGGTGAGCAGATAGATAGAAGTTACTGAATGGAAGGTTTTTGGTCAAATATACCTGGGGAATGGATGCAATCAATGTAGCTAATGTAGAGAATTCCATTATAACAATTCAAAAAATATTTGTTGGGCACATACTATATTTAGATACTGCACAAAATATAAGGAGTAAAAAAATAAAACATTACTCTCCAGGAATTGACAGGGAAGACAAATTACAAACAAGCGATTATAAGATTACTCAACGTGTGCAATAACAGCAGTATGTAAAGAGGATGAGAACAGGGTTAAGAATGGAAACACAAAGAACATTAGGCAATGTAGATGAAAAGAAGACTAAGAAGTAGGTAATCAAGAGAGGAGGAGAAAATTTCAAAAACAAAACAAAAGAAAACAAGAAATGGTTAACAATGTCTGATTGATGGAGGCCAACATTAAAAGAGTTAATACACTGGATGTCAACTATAGGTCTTGACAGGCTTGGTAGAGCAATGATTCCCAACCTGGTTATCATTGGACCTCTAGGGTACTCTGTAAACTACTCAATATTCCAAAATGCTTTCTCAAAATTGTAACTTAACCTAAGATAGGCTAACTTCTTCAGCTCTAACTGGAATTAGATTAGATCAATGTGATAACACGACCATCTTATATTTGTCTGAAGTCCTGATTAGCAGTTACCTGTCTGATTAAAGGAGGAAACGAACGATTACTTTTATGTAAAATATGGGTTTTACATAGAGGAGGAAATAAAAGTAACCCTTAGTACTTAAAAATCTAAACTCAGGGGGTAAAATGTTGGGCTACAGCTGATGAGAACATGCCTAACAGATACAAATGATTTGCTCTGATTGATCTGCTATGCAAGGGATTGAAGACACCTGATTTTAAAGTAGTCCAGCTGGAAGAGATTCCATGGTTTTGGTTGATTTCAACTTCATCTTGAGCCAACATGCAGTTCCAAAAAGGCTATGTTACTCGACAATACATTTGGAATGAAATGGCTCACTACCATATTTCAAACTTTAAAACATACAACTACACACCATCCAGAGGAAGAATTGGATATTTTGTCTACAACAGAAAATGTTCAAGCACCGTCTTCAAATGGTAGAAGGGATGTCATACACACAGGGAAGAGTGGACTTCTAATTTATTGCTCCAGAAGGCAGACCCAGGATAAGTAGATAGAAGTTACTGAATGGCAGATTTTCACTGAATTCATATGCCATTGAATGTTTTTATACAAAAGATGATTCATCTTTTGTTGTTCACACTATATTATAATTGAACGGCTAAAATTATCGGTCTCCCCTACTAGAACATGTGCGCCTTGAGGGAAGGAGTATGGTCTTAGGCATCATTATGGTCCCACAGAATTGCACAGAACACTAAATACAGCTAGTGCTTAATAAGGCTGCTGAACTAACAGGGGAAAGGGGCTGAATGCTTTATGAGCCACTTCACTGGGAAGAAGTTTGAATGCGATGCCCCCTTGGGCCCCTAAAATTCTAAGATATGCCTAGTACTAAGTCCTCATCCAGAGCTCATTTCACTTCATAACACAGCCAGGGAATGGTATGTATAAAGAATGGGCTCTGATATGTGAAAAACAGCACAGTTAGATTAACCTGATCCAATATCTTTATCTGAAATGCTAATATTAACTTTAGTCTCTTTACCAAACTAGAAAACATATAATACAACTTCTTTTTATTAATGAAAACTTCAACGAATGCTTGCGTTATTGATGTGAATATCTGAAACACAGAAGAATCTCTAGAATATGAGAAAATTTCAAAAATCTTGTTCTTTAAACGTGTAAGTAGTAGTAGGCAGAGCAAAAAGCCATCAGTTGACATAAATAAATGATCACATATCATCAGCAGGGCCACGGGCTGACATAATGACATAAATGATCCCATTTAACTGCGCGGGGCAGAGAGGGAGGAGAGGACTGAGAAAAAGAGAAAAAAAAATGAAAAATATTTCAAGAAATTAAAAGTTACAGGGCTAGATCCAGATGCTATCTGGCTAATTCTTCCTCACTTTCTGCATAAACTTTTTAGCTTTACCACATCATGAAGAAATACTACAACAAATCGGTTGTAGAAATAAAATACAAAACATTAATCAGTGGATATGGTTTCTGTATTTTTAACCTCTAGTTAAAAGCACAGTAAGGAAGAGAGTTTGAAAGTACCACTATGGATAACAGGAATATCAAAGATTATAAGTAGATCTTGCTCCCAAGTGCTTTCCACCAGGTTAGCTAAAGCAGTTATCTGAAATGTGTCTGAATGTGTGTCTTGCATATAACAGGTAATCAATCCCTTAAGGTAACAAAATAAAAATAAACACACAGCTCAAGTTATTTTGAAGACCACACCATCTGACAAAAAGGACCCCCAGAGATACATGCTACTGGTGATTAGCCAGTCATCAAGAGGGGAAGTCCTCTTTAAAGTTTTACTTAGGAGGAAGACACATAAAATTTAAGCTAATGATGATATACCAGAGGTACGAGATGATGTGAATCTGTACACACGTGCGCCCATACAGGTAAATATTACAAACTACTTTCACTGAGTTAAGCTAAGAGTCTCACAGGGGCTGGAAGATGCTGCAGTCTTTCACATAAATATCCTAGACGTGTGATGTTAATTTTCACAATATCCTCCTTAAAAACAAAGCAAAATATAGATACTTCATCCCAGATAGATGTTTTTGGCACAAGAGGAAAATACACTCTGATGCCAACTACCTTCTCTGGCTGGGCAGTAAATACTAAGCTACTTCTTGAAAATACTGAGTATTGTTGACACTATAACATTCTAAGTGTGCGTTTGTTATTTCAGATGTATCTACTTCTCTTAGGGGGAAAAAAAAAAAAGCAGTTTTGAGTGCTGGGCGGGGGGAGGGACGCTTGAGGAAATTAACCTCATCTCAAATTTCCTGGCCCCCTACAACAGCAAACAGAAGGGTAAGGACGGAGAGTGCAACCCAGCGTCAGCTCCAGAGAAGGGACTAAGAAGGGTTACGACTGGGACAGCAAAACTGGACTCCCAGTTTGGTAGCAAGGGGGGTACCGCGGGAGCAGAGGTGCGGGGAAGGGAGCTCAGAGGAGAGGGAACGCCCCGCAGTCCCTAAGTCCCCCGGCCCGTCCCGCGGGCTTCGCAGGGCCGCACCGGAGCTGCACTCGGTGCCGCCAGGCACGGCACCTGTCAGGCGGACCGGCTCCTCCCCGCGCCGGGGCAAGGGCTGAGGCCGACAGTACCGCCGGGGCGGGAGCGAGCGAGCCGGCGGAGCCGCGGCGCCGCTCCGCCCACCCGTCTCCCGAGACGCGGTCGAGACCCCTGCGCCTCCGCCGCCCGCTCCCCGCCCGCAGGCGAGTGCCCCACTCGCGCCACGGCCTCCTGGGCGCCTGGGAACCTGGCTCTCTGGGCGTTCCCCCTCCTCCCACACCGCGGCCGGCCTCCACTTACCTTCAATCGCCATGATGTGCTCGCCATGGACCGCACCAACTGGATGGCGGGGGCGGCGAGCGGGCGTGCGGGCGGAGGACGCGCCGAGTCCGCCAGCCAGAGGGGCGGGGCCGGCCCCGCAAACGCCCGGTTGCGCGGCCCGGAGGGGAGCCGAGGGCGGGGCGGGCTGGGGCGGGGCGGAGGAGGGGTCCCCCGTGCGCCCGACTGCTGGCCGCGGAAGAAATGGAACCTTCCCCGGCCGCCGCCGCTGTCGCCAGCACGTGACGCCGCCCCGCCCCCACCTCGCCACCCCCACAGAGCCTCGCGCCGGGATTCAAAACAGGTGCCCAGTCCGGGGAGCCGGGGTACCGGCGATTGAGAGAGGGCGCACTGAGCATGTGCGGGCGGCTCTGACCTGCTCGGCCGGGGCTTCCCGGGGCCCTGGACTACGGCGGAGGCGTCCGCTCCTCGGGTGCTGGCAGCATCCGTAGTCGACGAAGGAGGCGAGTAGTGGAAAAGATGTGGTCAGGACCATGGACAGGTCTCCTCGCTTGAAGACTGGGTTCAGGGATTCCCACTCAGTGACTCCTTATTTCGGTGATCTGAAGGTCTGTTTAGGTTTTGTTTTGCTTTGCCTGAGTCAGCCAAGTATTCGCCTCAAATCTCTCTGTGTGGTGAAGAGATAGCTAGTTGGCAAAAACCAAACAGGAGAAAGGCATCCTAAGGACAGCAGCTTCCGTTTCTCTCTCTTAGTCTCTGTCTCGCTCTCCCTCCCTCACTCTCACTTTCTCTCTCTAGGGGGGCATATCTTTGGCACTATACATATTTTACCTACATCTCATAGATATCTATGGTAAACACATAAATGTTTGTGCACACATTCACACAAATTCCTGACAAAACTTGTCACCACCCTGAGCTTAGTTTTCCCCCTTGGAAATGTGAGTTGTATCTACCCATTATGAACACACATTTGAGGCTATACAAAAGTAGGGACCAGACATGTTTTGACAGATTTTAAATTTGTGAACCTGTGGGTGTCATGAATAGTCACAGGCCACCTTGGAACACAGCAACAACTGGCCCCTTGATTTTGACTGAGGTACCTGAAACACTCAACCATTTACCCAACTCACAACTTCTTTGGTAACTCTGAGGATCCGGATAATCACCAACACTGAGGAACGGGAGTTAGTGATTCTACCATGCAGATAAAATGCTAACTCCTAGTGCATGCTAGGTCCCCTAGCTATATTGGGGATGACACAAAGAAGACAAGATTTTGCACTTATGTAAGTGAGGTTGGACTGTAAATCTAGAGCAGAAACTGTCTTCCATTGCTTTTATATAATCTCTCCCTCAGTCACAGCTTATGTTCAATAGACATTCATTCTTTATCATTTTCATTAGTTCAGTGAATATCTATTGAACCAGGCACTGTGCTAAAAGCTGGTTACAGCAAGAGTTGTTATTAAAGGAATAAATGAATTTGACCCAGAAAATATTTAAATGTCTATATTTCAGGAAAGCTCTGTGTGTGTGTGTGTTTACCATAGATTTCTGTGAGATACAGGTAAAATATGTATAGTGCCAAAGATGTGTTCTCCAGGTAACTGTCTTTTAAAAAGTCTTGAAGTCCAAAGCATGACTTTGAACTTGAAACTGACAGTTCTGAGTTCATGGTTTCTGGCTGGCTCTGAGTAATCTAATTGTTCAATCTCTTTAAGAATTTCATATATGAAGCTAGAAAAACTTAATTGCTACTTCATCACCAACACACAAGTTACTGTTTATATGACAAAGTTATATGAGCTTCCATACCCAGGTTAAAATCATCACAGTTTGCTCAGAAAATTAATTTGTGTATGTGTAGTGAACTTGAGTTTCAAACTTGTCAAATCCAGGAATTTAGATGAAAGCTACTCAGTACTGATGACATTTTCCCTCAGATTAGAATACAGAACTCCTCCTGACAACATTACCTTTAAAAACAAAACAAAACAAAACAAAACAAAACGGTGCTCTCCACATTTCTAATTGGAAGTTTTCTATGAAAGTAATCATAAACAATAACACATGGCTTTTACCTTAAAGTCCCAACATTTCATATAGCTGCTAAGTTTGCTTAGTGGCCACTTGGAATTGAGATTTATCTTCTTATACATATATCCTCTTATTTCTAAAGTATACTATGGGTTTGATACTTTTAGTTTTGGGGGTGTCAATTTTAATTTAAATGTTTTACATTTTATTAATTATCCACCCTGCCTATTGACATATTTTCTAATTTTGACCTTATACCTCTAGACTATGTTTAGTTTATATATCTTTATGCACTAGGGGATATTTAAGAACTGCATTTTAAATTCTTCATTCTTCTTTATTTATAGTTTTTTTTAAAAGATTTTATTTATTTATTTGACAGAGAGAGATCACAAGCAGGCAGAGAGGCAGGTAGAGAGAGAGGAGGAAGCAGGCTCCCTGCTGAGCAGAGAGCCCGATGCGGGGCTCGATCCCAGGACCCTGAGATCATGACCTGAGCCGAAGGCAGCGGCTTAACCCACTGAGCCACCCAGGCGCCCCTTCATTCTTCTTTATTAATAAATTATTTACCAAATAGTTTCCAAACATGTGGTTCAAGCAACTACCCAATTTCCCCACCATGTGTTGTGGAGATAGGGGTTTAGATGGGAAAAGAAACATATAAGAAGTCAGAGTAATTCCCTTTCTTGTGATTCAGAAATATAAATATGTTCTTGGTATTTTAAGGTTCAGCTTAATATTTCACAGAAATATTATTTAAAATGATAGTCGACTTTTAGGAGGGCAACAAAGCTTATGTATTCCAGTGGTGTGGCTAAAACATTAGGAAAGAAAGTACTGAGAGTGAATTATGTGGAAAGGCCAACTCAAAGGGAAAGTGAAAAGTAAGTTCACCCGCATTAGTTAAGTAGCATTCATGTCCCAACCAAAATCACCTACCACTATTAACAGCAATAATATATTGATGGAAAAGAGTATTCCTATTTGTAAAAGTTCCCAATTCACTCTTTAGAAACAAATTATTTTTAAAGTTGGAACCTTTTTAAATTTAACTTAAGCCATTCAATTGAAAAAACCAAAGTCACTAAAAGAATGAAAAAAAAAACACTGTCTAGCAATATATAGTTGCATATATAGAAGTGGAGACGACTTAACAATTACCTATATAAAAATAGGTTTTGGAAAATTCAGTAGGCATTAAATTATGTTACTCAGGGATTTTGAGTCTTTGAGCAAGAGAGACATTTTTAAACTTTAAGTTTTGTTAGCAGCTGTAATTATCTGAGATGTAGCTGAATATAAGAATTTAATGAAAAATCTAGTTAAAACCATTAATATTGTATTTCTTTCATGAATCATAATGTCATGGAAACAGTTATAATATTAGTTATTTGCTCTGGTAACTTTGCCAATGAGAGCAACTCAGCTTAAACTAGCTTAAGGAAAATGGAAAGTTAATTATAAAGATGTAAGTATAGAAATAAAGCTGGGCCTCAGTATCATCTCAACTTGCGTACCTGAATCTGCCTCTTTTCTCTACCTCTCTCTGCATGTTGGCTTCATTTATACCTATGGTGGAAAATATGACCCCTGAAAAATTCCAACCTTTTGGCTCACAGATTCTGCCAACTTTCTGGAACCTAAGTCCATAAATTCCAAAAAAGGTGGAGTGTCATTAAGCATTATTTAAATAAAGTATCCTGGGGTGCCTGGGTGGCTCAGTGGGTTAAGCCTCTGCCTTCGGCTCGGGTCATGATCTCAGGGTCCTGGGATCAAGCCCCGCGTCGGGCTCTCCGCTCAGCGGGGAGCCTGCTTCCTCCTCCTCTCTGCCTACTTGTGATCTCTGTCAAATAAATAAATAAATCTTTAAAAATAAATAAATAAATAAATAAATAAATAAATAAAGTATCCTTCCCCAGACCAACCAGGAGGCCAGGTACTAAAATTGACCCAGCTTGGGTCAGGTGCAAAAAAAAAAAAAAAAAAAAAGATCCTTTGTGGCTACAATGACAGGATCATAGGATCATAGAAGAATAAAGCAGTCCCCATGGGACCTATATGGATGATAAGGTTGGGGGAGATAGTTCCCAGGAGAGGATTCCCATACCAAGAAATAGTGATGGGTACTCTATCTCAACATATTTCCCTTAGGTTCCCTTAGAGCAGAGGTGTTCAGAAGAATTGTCTGTGAAAATGAAAACTTTCTATGTTTGTGCTGTCCAATACAGCAACTACTAGCCGCATGTGGTTAGTGCTAACTGTTTTGGACCACACAGCCTTAAAGAGACAGAAATGGCATGGTGGTGTGCAGGGAGGGACTACCAAAGAACATCATTTAATAGGTACTTTGTGGGATTAATTGTAATATCTCTGATGGGAGGAGGACAGTAGGAATTTCCCCTGTGTGGATACTCTACCTTATGACCTGGTATAGTAAGAAATGTACCCATCATGCTGTGTAGAGGTAAATAAGATTGAGATGGGAAGAAAAGTATAAAAATAAACAGAAATCTGGATAATTCTTTTGGCTCTTTAATTTCCTCCAGCAATTATTTTCTTCAAGATTTGTACCCTACCCCACTATAGGCAGGACAGCAAGAGCTGCAAGAAAAAACTAAACATGGAACATTCTAGAATTGTTTTTATTCACTTAGGTCAAATGGTAGTTTTCCTTCATGCCACCTAAAGCTTTAAAGAGAGCAGAAGCTCTACCAGAGAAAAGAAAGGAGAGAGTAAATAGCATAGACTAATTGTTATCCTATATTTTCCTGCCATTATTATCTTTGAAGACTTTCATGCAGACTGAAGGTCCACCTACACTCTCTTCCTTTTCCTCTCAAAATATGATGTGTTCCTGTATAATCTCTGTTATAATTTCCTATTGATCAATGAAGGTATTGCTGTTGACTAAATGCATGGAACAAACCCTGTGGTTTGTTGAGACAACTACAACACAACACAATGCTGACCTGTCAGAGTGGAAGAGTGAACAGAATTTCCAATCATAGAGACTAATTTAACACAAAACGTCCAACAAGTACATGCTTAATAGGATACAAGCTACAATCACTAAACCTTCTTATTCACAACAAAGAAATACATGATTCTGTTCTAAGTAGGAGTACTTGATTATATTTAAAACCTTGTTTCACAGCTGGATGTTCCCATAATGACAAGTGACAGTTATATAAAAATTTTCACTCAAAGGTCAAAAAGTATGCCACAAATCTTTTAAATGTCATAAATGCGTCACACACCAATAAATACAGCCACTTCTCACATAGAAAGAGGCAACTTATAGAAGGCCTCAAGAATGTACAAATGTAGGAAGGAAACTGAATACTACACTTAAGAAAATCAATTAATAATCTGAGTTAGATGAGAAAATCATCTTTGATTGGAAAAAGTCATTTAAATCTCCTTAGTTTATATAACTATAAATGGGGGGGGCCCAATTCAGAAAAGATCATTAAGAACTTTTATTGCTTAAATATACCAAATACAAGAATGCCAAATACAATTCTTTGTATAAAAGTAGGTAATTTTTGCTAAGTGAATAAATAAATGGTAACAGGCTTAGGTATCACATATCCTTTATATTGGTAGTTTTTAAACTTTAACATGTACAGCTGCATAACAATCTGATAAAATAGCCATGGATGGTTATGACAAAGAGAAACTTAAAAGAACTCTTTAAGAAACCCAAAGAACTTTTTATTTAGCATAGTGTTTCTACTTACCATCTTCCCAATTATTTTTCCCCCATATAGACTTTCTCTTTGCTTAAATATATATACCATTATGAAAAAAGGGGAAATTTCCACAGAGTTTAACATGATATAATATGTCATGCTCTGGCATTAAAAAAAAGTTTACAGGTGTTTTTTATTTTACAGTGGAACAATTTATTAAAGGAATTATGGGACATCTTTTGAGGATTCAAAAAGAAGGGCTGCAACAATTCTAGGGCAATGATTTGTAGGAGTACAATTTCTGAGTTTTACGTGTTATGTTAAGATTTGAAAGTGAATTATAAGATTCTAAGCACAATTTACATTTCTTTTCTTTTTTTTTTTTTTTTTTAAGTAGACTCTACACCCAGCGTGGGGCCCCAACTGGGGCTTGATTTCATGACCGTGGCATCAAGACCTGAGCTAAAATCAAGAGTTGGATGCTTAACCAACTGAGCCACCCAGGTGCCCCCACAATTTATATTTCAATTGCTATCATAAAGTTTTCATTTCATGGAGATGCTCACTAAATTTTAAAAACACCACAAAACCTAATTTAAAAAACACTTGCTAGTAACTCCCTAAGTAACCCAATTTCTCTCCTTAAAAACAAGCACAAATAGTTTTTAACTTTCAATAGAAAAGGTTATAGGGGCACCTGGGTGGCTCAGTGGGTTAAAGCCTCTGCCTTCGGCTCAGGTCATGATCCTGGGGTCCTGGGATCGATCCCCGAGTCGGGCTCTCTGCTCAGCGGGGAGCCTGCTCCCCCCCTCTCTCTGCCTGCCTCTCTGCCTACTTGTGATCTCTCTCTCTCTCTCTGTCAAATAAATAAATAAATAAATAAATAAATAATATATTTTTTAAAAGGTTATGTAAAAATGGTAGATATATCTATTAGGGTTATTTGCTACTTCTACAACTTCCTGTCTACTGCATTTTATTGTGATCAATCTACATAGGAAAAAATGTACTTTTACAGATGTTAAGCCCTGTCTTTTTTCTCCTCCACTCTGACTCCTCCCCCAACCAAAATATACTTGGTTGAATTTATTCCCATATTGCTAAGTATTCATCCAATTAAACTCCAGAGGTAGAATTTGTATCTAGGATAAAATCAGAAAACTTTAAAGAAATTTAACATCTGTCTATGAAGAGGTAAGGCTCCTAATGTTGATACCCTAAGATAAACTCTCAATATTTTGGTACACTATCTACCTATATATTCAATCTGGTCCTTTATTTAAAAATATGAATAGAGTCAAGGATCTCTAGACATTTTGGAAAGGACCTAAGTGAACAATGATCCCAAGGGAAACTCAGAGAGTTTCAGAAAGATATTACAAACCATCTACTTATTGAAAGAATAAGTAGAGGAAAATCCAAGAACAAGGAAAATTAATTGACATTTAAAAAATGCCTATTGAAGGAAATAAGGACTTTAAATGACATAATGGACTAGATGGACTTCACAGATATATTCAGAACATTCCATCCCAAAGCAATAGAATACACATTCTTCTCTAGTACACATGGAACACTCTCCAGAATAGATCACATCCTGGGTCACAAATCAGGTCTCAACCAGTAGCAAAAGATTGGGATTATTCCCTGCATATTTTTAGACCACAATGCTTTGAAACTCAAATCCAATCACAAAAGGAAAATTGGAAAGAACTCAAATACATGGAGGCTAAAGAGTATCCTACTAAAGAATGAATGAGTCAACCAGGAAGTTAAAGAAGAATTTTAAAAATTCATGGAAACAAATGAAAATGAAAACACAACTGTTCAAAATCTTTGGGATGCAGCAAAGGCAGTCATAAGAGGAGAGTATGTAACAATACAAGCCTTTCTCAAGAAACAAAAAAGTCTCAAATACACAAACTAACCCTACACTTAAAGGAGCTGGAGAAAGAACAGCAAATAAAGCCCAAGTCCAGCAGGAGAAGAGAAATAATAAAGATCAGAGCAGAAATCAATGAAATGGAAACCAAAAGAACAGTAGAACAGATCAATGAAACCAGGAGCTGATTCTTTGAAAGAATTGATAAGATTAATAAACTCCTGGCCAGACTTATCAAAAAGAAAAGAGAAAGGACCCAAATTAATAAAATCATGAATGAAAAAGGAAAGATCACAACCAACACCAAAGAAATACAAACAATTACAAGAACATACTATGAGCAACTATACACCAGCAAATTCAATAATCTGGAAGATATAGATGCATTCCTAGAGACATATAAACTACCAAAACTGAACCAGGAAGAAATAGAAAACCTGAACAGACCCATAGCCAGTAAAGAGATTGAAACAGTCATCAAAAATCTCCCACAGGGGCGCCTGGGTGGCTCAGTGGGTTAAGCCGCTGCCTTCAGCTCAGGTCATGATCTCAGGGTCCTGGGATCGAGTCCCGCATCGGGCTCTCTGCTCGGCAGGGAGCCTGCTTCCCTCTCTCTCTCTCTCTCTGCCTGCCTCTCTGTCTACTTGTGATCTCTCTCTGTCAAATAAATAAATAAAATCTTAAAAAAAAAAATCTCCCACAAAACAAGAGACCAGGGCCAGACAGCATCCCAGGGAATCCCAGCAAACATTTAAAGAAGAATTAATACCTATTCTCCTGAAACTCCCAAAAAATAGAAATGGAAGGAAAACTTCCAAACTCATTTTATGAGGCCAGCATTACCTTGATCCCAAGACCAGACAAAGACCCCATAAAAAAAGAGAATTATAGACCAATATCCCTAATGAACATGGATGCAAAAATTCTCACCCAAATACTAGCTGATAGCATCCAACAGTACATTAAAAGGATTATTCACCACAAACAAGTGGGATTTATTCCTGGGCTGCAAGGTTGGTTCAACGTCCACAAATCAATCAACATGATACAATACATTAACAAAAGAAAGGAGAAGAACCATATAATACTCTCAATAGATGCTGAAAAAGCATTTGACAAAGTACAGCATCCTTTCTTTTTTTTTTTTTAAGATTTTTTATTTATTTGACAGACAGAAATCACAAGTAGGCAGAGAGAGAGGAGGAAGCAGGCTCCCCGCTGAGCAGAGAGCCTGATGCGGGGCTCGATCCCAGAACCCTGGGATCATGACCTGAGCCGAAGGCAGAGACTTTAACCCACTGAGCCACCCAGGCACCCCCACCATCCTTTCTTGATCAAAACTCTTTACAGTGTAGGGATAGAGGATACATACCTCAATATCATAAAAGCCATCTATGAAAAATCCACAGTGAATATCATTCTCAATGGGGAAAAACAGAGTTTTCCCCATAAGTTCAGGAACATGGCAGAAGATCATGGGGGAAGAAAGGAAAAAATCAAGCAGGATGAAACCGGAAAGGGAGACAGACCATAAGAGACTCTTAATCTCAGGAAATAAACTGAGGGTTGCTGGAGTTGAGGAAGGTGGGAGCGATGGGGTGGCTGAATGATGGACGTTGGGGAAGGTATGTGCTATGGTGAGAGCCGTGAATTGTGTAAGACTGTTGAATCACAGATCTGTGCTTCTGAAACAAATAATTCATTATATGTTAATAAAATAAAAAAAATTTTAAAATGCTCGTTGAAACAAAACATTCATTAGAGGGATGGAAATGGCACCAGGACTTTGGAAAACAGTTTGGCAGTTTCATAAAAAGTTAAACACACATCTACCATACAGTCTACTCATTTCTCTTCTAGATACTTATCCAGGAGAAAAGAAAGCATATGTTCCTACAAAGACTTGTACGTGAGTATTCATGGCAGTTTTATTTGCCAAAAACTGAAACAACCAAAATCTTCATCAATAGGTGAATGGATAGACAAACTGTGGCATAACCATACAATGGAATAACTCTTTGCAATTAAAAAAGAAATGAACTATGGATATACATAATATCATGGGTAATCTGAAATAATTATGCTAAGTGAAATAATTCAGAGATAAAAAAGGATACATACTGTATGATTCCATTTACATAAAAGCCTAAGATATGAAAATGATATAATCTATAGTGACATAAACGAAATGAATGGTTGCCTGGGGGAGAGAGGAATGATGGTCCAATGTGGAAAAGGAGGGTGAGATTACAAAAGGGCAGAAGGACAATTTTGGTAGCAATGGATATGTCCCTTATCTTGACTGTGATGATGGTTTCATGGGTATATACTATGTCAAGACTTATTATCAAATCATACACTTTAAATATATAAGCAATTTATTATTTGTTCAATACTCTTCAACAAAGGTATTTGAACAAAGACAAAACAGGATATAAAGAAAACAAAACAAGAGCTAGAAGAGGAAGAAAGCAAATTAAAGGAAAATTTGAGAAAAAATTAAAATTCATAGATTAATCCTGGAAGTCTAGTATTTTGCTGATAAGAATTCAGAGGGAAAGAAAAGAGAATATGAAGCACAGATAGTTAAACAATGGAAAGATACTTCTCAGATCTAAAGGAAGCATCTGGATTTCAGATGGAAAGAGCCCTCAAAGAGCTAAGGAAGTGCTTGAAAGAATAAAAACCCATATATAGAAACATCCCACCAAATTTCAGAAGAGGAAAGAAAGTGAGGGTTCTTAAAGCTTCCAGAGATGGAAAAAGGTAAATCAAAAACACAAATCAACTCCCCAAAAACCAACTCTGATTCAAATTGGCATCAGAAATCTCAACAACAGGGGCGCCTGGGTGGCTCACTGGGTTAAGCCGCTGCCTTCGGCTCAGGTCATGATCTCAGGGTCCTGGGATCGAGCCCCGCATCGGGCTCTCTGCTCAGCAGGGAGCCTGCTTCCTCCTCTCTCTCTGCCTGCCTCTCTGCCTGCTTGTGATCTCTCTCTGTCAAATAAATAAATAAAATCTTAAAAAAAAAAAAAAAAGAAAAAAAGAAATCTCAACAACAAAGTGGGTATTGGGAAAGGATGGAGCAAAGACCACACAGTACTGAACGAAAAATTATTATGGAACTTGAATTCTAAGTCAAATCAAACTCAACTGAGACAAAATTAAGTCATTTAAGGAATGCAGGAATTAAAAAAATTAACTCTCATGCACATTTCATTAAAATTTTTTTTAAACTTGATGATATAGCCTAATAAAATGAGAACAGAATCCAAGGAAGAGGAAGCTAAGGATCCAGGAAACAATGAAACTAACCTATGAATACAATGAAAAGAAATCATAGGATGTTAGTTGGGCAGCAAGCCTAGAAAGCAACACACTCAAATTAGAAACAAAGTCTAAAGAACATGTTCAAGAAGAAAATTCTTTCAGTTCAGCACAAATATACTACAAAGCTGGAAGATCTTATTATCATGAAAAGGGCATGTATTTCTTCTCTTATTAGAAAAAAGGCAATTAGATATTCTAGGGAGGGAATCCATATGGTCTACACATGAAACAACTTAAATATGGCATGATTTTGAGTTGTTGTTAGAATTTCAGACAAGAAAATCCATTTGACCTTGCTGCTTGGAATGTTCTCTTTGGGTTTGTGCTGATTTAGCAATGTAGTATTCCATTTTCCAATTAGAATTCTAATCATATGATTTGGATCACAGTAAATAATATTTATTTAATCACAATATTATAAGTATGTGTTCCAAGGTATTAGAAAAAGTATGGCATCCTTACTGTACAGAACAGAATGTGAATGTTACCGATCTTCACAACATCAAAGGAAGAATATAGCCACCAGAGGCTAAAAAAGTGAAGCAAAGGGATGAGAGATAAAGAATTGTTTAGGGATGGTGATTTCTTTCATCTTACGTAATGGAGAATTAGATGTTATTTTAAAAGTCGGTGGAAGATAAGTAAAGTTTTATATATTTTTAATTGATATAAGTGAATAATAGAACATATACATATATCATATATATCATATTCATAAATATCCTGTTCATTTACATCTTATTTTATATATATGGTATAGCATTGAATAATATTTTTATATATGGTATAGCATCAAATATATATTTAGGAGGAGAGAGAAAAAGGAGAAGTTGTAGGAAATAGTATGTATAAGCTAAACTCCTCTTTTTTCATAACTTGGTATATGTGCTGCCGAAGCGAGCACATCTTTTTTCATAACTTGGAATCAATAGGTATTGTCTAAACTTGTAAATCAAAAGATAGAATTATAAGTATATTCTTTAGAATTATGATGATAATTGCAAGAACCAAAACCAGAAACATAAAAGAAGCTCTTGGGAATTTGCTAGGTGCATGGGGAGTTCAAATTGGAAAATATTTATTTTTATTTTGTTTTATGCCATCCTATACATGAGTATGTTTTACTTTATTAAGAACAAAAACATAAGGTGCCTGGGTGGCTCAGTCAGTTAAATGTCTGCCTTTGGCTCAGGTCATGATCTCAGGGTCCTGGGATGGAGCTCTATGTCAGGTTCTGTGCTCAGTGGGGAGCCTGCTTCTCCCTCTCCCTCTGCTGTCCCCCCTGCTTGTGCTCTCTCACTCTCTGTCAAATAAATAAATAAAATCTTTAAAAAAAAATAAGTTAATTGGCTCCCACTTCCACTGTGCTCAGGATAAGAACCATACTTAGGTTCTTGGCAATCTAGTTCCAAATGACCTTTTTAATCTTGTCTCCCAGAATTCATTCATCTGACCATGTCACCTTTTCCTAAAGTGCCCTGCTCTTTTGCACATGATTATCTCTCTGTCTTAAAATGGAAGATAGGGATCTACTTTGCTGGGGAAATTTCTAATCAATATTGAAGAATAAGATCAACAAGAAATCATAAAAAAAAAAAAAAAGAAATTCGACTACATAAAAATTTAAAACCTCTACATGGGAGAAAGATACTGTGAACAAAGTTTAAAGATGAATACAAATTGGGAAAAGAAAGATTTCCAGCATATATGACAAAGGATTGGAAAGCAGTAGAGGAAATGGGTATAGCATGGACTCCAACAACTCCTACTAACCACTGACTTTCCCACTCACCAGCAGCAACATCTTGGGCAAATTATGTATCTTGCATGTGCCTCACAGTTTTTTCCTCTGTAAAATGGGAATAATGATAGTACCAACTTTATAGGATGCTTTTGAAGAATAAATGAATTAGTACATGTAAACCATTAGAACAGCACCTGACATATATTAAGTAGCATATAAGTTTTAGGTATTAGTATATTGTTGAAAATTTTAAAGAGCACTTAAAATAAGAAAACAATATGTTAGTATCTAGTAGGAAAGGGGTTATAGATAAGAAAGGTCAAAGAATAAATACTAATGGGTATTAAATATATGAATTTGTTCAAGTTCAATTTATAAAGACAATGGAAATTACAACAAATGAGACGTCTTGTAAATATCAGATCAGCAAAGATGTAAATGATTGATAGTGCTCAGTTTGGCAAGGGTATGGACAACTGGACATGCTCCCAAACGTGGGGATGGGGGTGGAGAGTGGCAGGGATAGATTGGTACAACAGTTCTGGAGAACAATGTGGCAATATCAATCAAAATTAAAGATATATAGTATATTTTTTACTCAACCATTCTAATTTTATGAATTTCTCCTGAAAATAGGTTGGTAAAAATATCTTTTTTTGTTTATAACAGAAAAAATTAGAAATAACCTAAATGTCCACCAATAGGAGTCAGTTAAATAAAATAGGATTTATCCCTGTAACAGAATACTATGCATTTACCCAAACCAGATAAAGTAGAGCCACATTTTGACATTCAGCAATATCCACAGTATATTAGGGCTTATTCTCCAGTAGACAATTTTATTTGCAACATTTCATTTAATTCTCCTCACAACTCTGTAAGTTATATCATGTTATTAGAGCAGTATTATAAATAAGGAAGCAAATTCAAAGCCATTTGGTGACTCATCGAGGTAACAACTCAAACCTAGACCTACTGACTCGGAAGCCCATGTTCTTAATGTCAATGCCGTAATGCACATAGATTACAAGCCAGTTTATATTCTATGAGCCCACTTATTATATATTATAAACATGTGATGTGATTTGATGGGGCCTTGGGTGCCAGATATTTGGTCAAACATTATTGTGGGTGTCTACAAGGGTGTTTTTGGATGAGATTCGTATCTGTATCGGTAGACTGAGTAAATAAACCTTTATCCGAATAGTCCGAGACCTAAATAGAACAAAAAGGCTGAAAGAGAGGGAACTCTTTCTGCCTGACAGCCTCAAGGTGAGACATCTGTCTTTTCTTGCCTTTGAATGTAAACTGAAACATCAGCTCCCCTTGGATCTCCAGCTTGCCAGCTTTTGGACTGGAACTTTCACTATCAGCTCTCCTGGGTCTCCAGAGGGCCAGCTGTAAGACATAAAAAAAAAAAAAAAAGAAGGCTATAATCTGGGGCCTGGGGATTTATAATCATGTGGGCCAGTTCCTTATAATCCCTCACTCTCTCCATACATATAAAGAGAATAGATATAGATATAGATATAGCTATAGTTATACCATATGTCTCCCTGGAGAACCCAGATTAATACATATGTAATAATATATTTTTAAGGCACAGGAGTATTGGATGGATCTACACCAAACTATTACCAGTTGTTTCCTTTCGAGAACCAGAAGCATGGAATAGACTTCCACTTTATATTTTATCATTCCATGGTCATGGAATTTTGCACAACTAGCAAGAATAACATTTAAGATTAAAAGTGTATAATGATTCTCTGAAAATAAACTTTCAAATGGCTCCTTCCCCTCTCTGTGATTCCTTCCAACCCCTCTCCCCCAATCAGAGGTAAAAATTCTCCTGACATTTTGCCTTGACATACATTAGAAAATTTAGAGTATCCGTTCATCATTGAATAGGGCCTAGACTAAGTCCTTAATACTTACCCTGTTTCATTCATTTTCTTGGTCCCTTTGCACTGATAAAGCTAAAATGGGGAATTCCTCAAATAGATTTGGTTCAAGCTGGACAGGGTAAGCTAACCTGAGGGAGAAGATATGCATTCAATCCATCTTTGCTTGTGCTTCCCTTTGCTTTGTTTCCTGGAAAGGGTTTTACTGCTCTCTGTCAGGAACCCTTTTGATTTCACCTACTTTTATGTCTGAGGGTTTGTTATATAATCACAGCTGAAATTCTTTTATTTTCTCCAAATTTCCTATGGAGAGTTTTACTTTTGGTGCTGGCCATTGGGAAGTCACTTAATGTTCTGAGCTATATTTCTCTAGAATGGGAAATTCTAGATCCAAGCGATAATTTTAAAGAAAAATTTGTACAGTGATAGGAAGGATTCACAGCCCAAAGGAAACATATGAGTATAAACACCTCCAAATGTCCAAACTGGGGACAAAGTTTGAATTTGTATGTTTCTCCTCTCTCTCCTTACTGTCATGGGAACATCTAGGAAAAATCCCTATCTTATACTCTGAACTCCCTCGCTCTGACCATATTCCACATAATGACTATCATTTTCCCTTGGGTATATAAAAAAGGGTATATATTTGCATGGTTGTTTGTGTAGCCTATAAAAGTACTAACTCTAAAACTTCATTTTGTAGTTAAAATGGCCGACACTTGAACTAACCTATCTGATCTATGTTCTCAGATTATCCAAAGCAATAAACTAGAGAGGAGACAGGATAAGAACTCTGTCCAGCATGCTACACTACCTGTACCACCATGCTTGTACAAACCTGAGAGCATCTCTTTAAATGTTGCATCCTAGACGTTTTGCTTCCCTCATTTTTAGTCCTGACCCAGGATCCTGCCATCTCTAGTTTCCCTGGGTCACAGCGATCGGTAGTAATCAATTTTTCCCACTCCCAGTGCCAAATCCATGGTCATCCCTCATTAGTAAAAACATAATTAATGAGAAGTCGTCAATAAAGTCCTCCAGTAAATGAGAGAAAACAGAGAGAAGACCTAGGTCAGGAGCAGCAGAAATGGAAAGGACTGGAGCTTTCATTGACAGTAAGTTTGACTTTCATATATAGGGAGCCTACTAAAATTATTAAGGTGATTTTAAGCTGTAATTTTAGATGTCTATTATCTAGCACAAAGAAAGCCATAATCCCACTCTCCTCTGCCCTAGTAAGAAAATATCTGGAGTGAATTCGGCAGCAAGATATTTCTAATTACATTCTACAAGAAAAGGTTAAAAAGCTGATAATGTTTAGTCTGAAAAAGAAATGACTCAGGGACTCCATGATAATTGCTTTCAAATATTTGAATGGTTGCCAGATGAAAAAGAATCAGGCTTGTTCTGTATGGTCATAAGAGTTAGAGCCAAAATCAGTGGGTGGCAGCTGCACAGAAACAGATCTTGGCTTGTTATAAGCCCTGATGCCCAGATAACATAACAATCATTATTGTTACAAATAATCCCTCTTGGTTTAGTGTGTAAAATAATTGGATTTCTTACCTCAGTAAACCAGATTGTAATCATACCTTATATACAAGCTCTACTGGAACAGAAATATGCTAACAGGCATAGTCAACAAAAACATTAGATGGGTGGAAGATTTGGGAAGCTGTCATCCCTCCTTTCTTCCATCCCTTTCCCCTCATACTTATTTGGCTTTCCTTTTTATTTTCTTTTCTTTCTTAACTCTATGTTAGTGGAGGCCCTTGAGATAGTTGGAAATGATGAGGTTTTCTCAGGTGGGCTTTCCTTTTGCTACATGAGGTTCCACTCCATGCTCTCCATTCCTCCTTCTCACACAGCCCAGATCCCCAGTAGTCTTCATTTCATCCCAGATACCTGCTTTCAAAATCCTAAGGACCACATGCTGGTTTTGTCACAAGGACCAGACCTTAGACCTTGTACTATCCCTTCCCCTTTATCTCTCACTTTGTCTCTCTTTCTCTCTCTCTCATTTCCCCTCTCTTCTTTTATACTTCTGATTTAATCCCCAAAGATTCACCTCTAGTCTTGTGGAGGTCAAAAAGCTAGATTATAGACCAATTGATACTCATCTAGAGACTTTTCTTCTCTGAGATGCTATAATTCTAAGACACATCTGGGGTATAAAGGAAAGTGATGTGCTTGAAGGGTGGTGATATTTGCAAGATACAGGAGTTATATTAAGGAATAGCAAGAGTCATATTAGAAGTTCCTGAATGCCAGACTGAGAATTTGAGACTCTCCTGAAATCTCTCAGGGCCTTTAGTAAGAAAGTGATATGTTCAAAGTGATGTTCTAGTCAGAAAATTATAAGGTGGAGTACGGGTTGGTTGAAGAAGGTTGAGAAGAAAGAAATTAATTAGAAGATGCTCTGGTAATCCAAGAACAGGATAACGGAAGTATGAGCAATGGTAGCAGGTTTGGGAATAAAAAGGAAGAGTTGGGTTGTAGAGGCATGTTAGAAGAATTTTGACAATACTTAGTGAATTAGATGTTATTGTTTTATCAGTCCATAAGAATCTCTCTCTCTCTCTCTCTTTTCTAAGGAGCTGCCCATCTCCCACTCCAACCACACGATCCTGGAAAAGACTGAGGTGCAGCCATGATAATACTCCTCATTGCAGGGAGCACAACTGACTAAGGACTCCAGCTGCTGCATTTCTGAATTCAACTCCACATTCTCAAGGAGGTCACGCTTCCCACAGGATGTTCTTGACACTGACTATGACTGGAATACCAAGGCAGATCTGTTCCTGGGTGACAAGGAGAAAAGAGACTCCTTTTTCAGCCAACTTTGGCTTGCGAGCTACCTGAGGGGTTTACTGAACCTTCCACAGACTGCACAGCAATCTGGGCCCAGCCCACTCTCTCTCTCTCTCCTTCACTCAGGGTCAGGCTGCATCATGGTCTAATGGTTTCTCAGCCATATATAGCTCCTTCCCTTACATACAGGCATTTTCCTGAATAAAATCCTGATACATGTATGAGATATATATATATATATATATATATATATATATATATATATATACACATACATACATACACATACATACATACACACAACACACACACATATATAAAAAACACACACAATGGAATATTACACAGTCATCAAAAATGAAATCTTGAGGCCACCAGGGTGTCTCTTTGGGTTAAAGCCTCTGCCTTCAGCTCAAGTCATGATCCCAGGATCCGGGGATCGAGCCCTGCATTGGCCTCTCTGGCTCAGCCAGGAGCCTGCTTCCACCCCCCCTCCCGCACCTGCCTGCCTCTCTGCCTGCTTGTGGTCTCTGTCAAATAAATAAATAAAATCTTTTAAAAAATGAAATCTTTCCATTTGCAGCGATATAGATGGAACTAGGGGTATTGTGCTAAGTGAAATAAGTCAATCAGAGAAAGACAATTATCATATGATCTCACTGATATGGGGAATTCAAGAAACAAAACAGAGGATCATAGGGGAAGAGAGGAAAAAGTAAAACAAGACAAAACCAGAAAAGAAGACAAACCATAAGAGATTCTTAATCTCAGGAAACAAACTGAGGGTTGCTGGAGGGGAAGGGGGTAGAGGGATGGGGTAACTGTGTAATGGACATTGAAGAGGGCATGTGATGTAGTGAGCACTGTGTATTATATAAGACTGATATGTCACAGACCTGTACCTCTGAAACTAAGAATACATTAAATGTTAATTAATTGAATTTAAATTTTTAAAAAGGTTTTAAAAATCCTGATACATTTAATCCCATTTGGGCATCTGCTTCTTAGAGGACATGGACTAATACATCTGCCAGTCCCAGAGTACAGCATTCCAAGAGCCACAGTGGTTGGTCCAAAGAATAGGCATATGACCCCAGGTGGACCAATAAGAATGCCTCCCTGAGAGTGGCTGAATTTAAACTGGAAGCCAAACTCAGTTTTTCACTATACACATTGAGCTGTAGTTGTGTGACATCAAGGCTTTTGCTGATCCTCAGCCTTTGTGGAAAATACCCAGAAAGTGTAGTTATCATCCAGACAGAAAGCACATTCTAGCAGCACCAGTTTGCTGCTTCTAGTTCCACAGGTTCTTTACCAAGAATACCAAGGCTTTTACACTGTAATGAGATTATCATTTCCTCTATTTTTATTTTGTACATAATACTATGTGAATACTATGTGAAATTGTTACTAACACACATATCCTTTATTAATGTAATTTGGTAATTAGTTCAAATTAACTCTATTTTTGTTTGTTATAACAAAGGTTAAACCAGGTTAAAACCAAAATAATGATTAAAGAACACAGAAACTACCATGTACTATAAATATTTTTGTGCGTACCTATTTGGAGCACAGCAAAGTTATAAGTAGGTAGTCATTTCATATATCTAAAAGGATGTGATTGGATAGCAGGAAAAAAATCCTAGTGATGTATCATTACAATTATGAAAACCTAGGAAAAGGAAGAAACTGAATGCTAACTCATTCTAAAGCTAAGTCAACATGGATTAATTTTTTTTTCTATTTGAATTTTTTTAATTAAAAAAATCCATTTATTTGCTCCACCAAAAGAAATATAATCACAAAGTGTTGATTCCAACATTAATGTTGATCTACTCACTAAAAAATAATATATTTTTATGGTAAACATAGTGGTATAAACGATTTTAGTTACTCTGCCCTTCCTATTATTTTTTTTTAGTGGTTTTTTTTAATCTTTTTTTTTTAATTTTCAGCATAACAGCATTCATTGTTTTTGTACCACACCCAGTGCTCCATGCAGTCCGTGCCCTCTCTAATACCCACCACCTGGTCCCCCCAACCTCCCACCCCCCCACCTCTTCAAACCCTTCAGATTGTTTTTCAGAGTCCATAGTCTCTCATTGTTCACCTCCCCTTCCAATTTCCCCCAAATGCCTTCTCCTAACTCCCCATGTCCTCCATGCTATTTGTTATGCTCCACAAATAAGTGAAACCATATGATAATTGACTCTCTCTGCTTGACTTATTTCACTCAGCATAATCTCTTCCAGTCCCGTCCATGTTGCTATAAAAGTTGGGTATTCATCCTTTCTGATGGAGACCTAATACTCCATAGTATATATGGACCACATCTTCCTTATCCATTCGTCTGTTAAGGGCATCTTGGTTCTTTCCACAGTTTGGCAACCGTGGCCATTGCTGCTATAAACATTGGGGTACAGATGGCCCTTCTTTTCACTACATCTGTATCTTTGGGGTAAATACCCAGTAGTGCAATTGCAGGGTCATAGGGAAGTTCTATTTTTAATTTCTTGAGGAATCTCCACACTGTTCTCCAAAGAGGCTGCACCAACATGGATTATTTTTTTAAAAATTTCCCTCCACAAATCCCATTTCTGAGTTACATGATAGCATATAGGGCGCTTGACTCATAAACTTTAAGTCCAGTGTCATTGCTATAATATTGATACATTTGAGGACACAGAGAATTAAAAAATATGTGACTCCTCTTTAAGAGATAAGGAACCTTTTTCCCAGAAAATTGATTAGGCCAGTAGGTGATGAGGTGGATGTAATAACTATGATACTGTGCCATGCCCTCATTGATCTGAATTCTGAATTTGAATTTTTCACTAAGAACTTTTGGCAGCAACCTCGTAACTCTTGCCAAGAAGAATTTATTCTGGTAGCCATCCAAACTAGTGAGTTAAGCAAAGTATCCCCCACTAAGGTATTAAATACTTAAGTCTTTCTTTTTATATATATGCCTTAGTGAATTCATGTGTTTTCTTGACTCCTGAAATAAATCAGATATTTTTGGTAACAAGCATAAAGAAGGCCTTCTCTTCAGGTGTTTCTCCAAGTGTGGTTCTTAATACTATGTCAGTAACATCCAGGAGTTGTTAAATACACAAATATGCTTCACATACCAAATGAACAAGAACTTTGGAGGCCTGAAGATACCCATCTTTAAAAAGCAACCCCTCCAAGGGACTTTCATGTAAAACAAAGCTTTACCCCACAAAGACTATCTTAAATGTAGAGTATTTCCCCCTCTATAGATGATTTTAAGTTCAATAGTCCCACACATACTGTTTCAAGTATAAAAGGTATCTCAAGAAGAAACACCAGAGAATGGGGCACCTGGGTGGCTCAGTGGGTTAGGCCTCTGCCTTCGACTCAGCTCATGGTCTCAGGGTCCTGGGATGGAGCTCCGTATCAGGCTTTCTGCTCGGCAGAGAGCCTGCTTCCTCCTCTCTTTCTACCTGTCTCTCTGCCTACTTGTGATCTCTCTCTCTGTCAAATAAACAAATAAAATCTTAAAAAAAGAAAAAGAAAGAAAGAAAGAGAAAAGAAACACCAGAGAAACAAATCTTCCTGCTTATAATACATCTCCCCTGAAAACAGTTTTACCAACTATCAGTAGTGAGAACCTGGGAGTCATGTTTGGTATAGTCAAGTATGGTATAGTCAAGTGTAGTATACTTAATGATTGGGTCTAATTGATGGACCAATCAATCCCATATAACCACTTTCTGTCATTTGAACTGAGAAAGCAAAAGACCACCAGAGTTGGAACCAATCACCAACCAATCAAGTGGTAGAGCACTTGACACCAACATCTCCAGAGCTGCCCTAGTCCCAGTCTTAACTTAGTCCTGAGATAAAAGAAGATATTTCAACAGTGAAACAAGAACAAGATGAAAAGGAACATTTAGAGTATACAAAAAAATATTTTTGAAAATAAAAAGAATATAAGTTTAAGATTCAATATAAGGGCTGATACAGTTGAAGACCTCTCCCAGAAAACTGGGTAAAATGACCAAGATGTAGAAAATAGGGAAAGAAGATAAGGTAACACAAAAGTTCCAGCATATAAATAAACAGAGTTGCATAAAAATAGAAGAAGAGTAGAAGTCATAAAAAAAATCTAGAAAATTTCCCATATTTGAAGGCCAAGACTTTCCAGATTGAAAGAGTACTCAAATGTTCAATGCCCTGTGCCCCAAAATACAGCTCATGACTTTTTAGAATACTTGATGGCAAGAAGATCAGATATCAGATATATCATAAGGATAAATATGGCACAATCTGATACATAACAGTTGTTCCATAAACTATAAACTAGAAGGCAATAAAGCAATGCCTTCAGAATTCTGTAAAAAATTAATTTCAAACTTCTGTATCCAACCAAGTTAAAAGTAAAATGAAAAGGTAGAATAAAGACAATTTCAGACATCTATGGTCTCAGAAACATCTCACTTCCTATGCACCCTTTTTCAATAAGTTATTTGAAAACATTTTCCGATGCACTAACTGAAGAAACCAAAAAATGGAAAGACAACAGGTTATAGGAAATAGGAGCTTGAACATGTAAGAGAAATTCTTGGAGTCCCAGGAAGATGATAAGGGAAGAGCTGGGGAACATCTGGACCCCCATGCTTAGAAGGCAATGAGTTCTAATTGGCCAAGTCAGAAGGCTCCAAGAGAAAGACTTCTTCATGAAGATGAATGTGATAGAACACATAAGATGCCTCAACATCTTAAGAGAGTATTTTTTTTTTTTTTTGAGAGCGAGCATGCGCATGAGAGCACATTAGCAAGGGGGCGGGCAAGAAAGAGAGAGAATCTTAAGCAGACTCCATGCTGAGTGTGGAGCCTGATTCAGGGCTTGATCTCACAACTCTGAGATCATGACCTGAACTGAAACCAAGAGTCAGATGCTCAACTGACTGAGCGACCCAGGCACCTAAGAGTGTAGTTAGACACCTGGGCTTGAATTAGTGATGGGTATATAGAGAACTAAGAAGATTAAAACAAAACAAAACAAACAAACAAACAAACAAAAAAAACAGGGGCTCCTGGGTGGCTCAGTGGGTTAAGCCTCTGCCTTAGGCTCAGGTCATGGTCTCAGGGTCCTGGGATCAAGCCCGGCATCGGACTCTCTGCTCAGCAGGGAGCCTGCTTTCCCCTCTCTCTCTGCCTGCTCTCTGCCTACTTGTGATCTCTCTGTCAAAGAAATAAATACATAAAAATCTTAAAAAAAAAACAAACAATGATTAATTTCAGTTTGCAAGAAAATAAATGTAATTATAGTCACTACAATGCTTAACTCTGAATAGCAATCACTTATTCATCACAAGTAAACATTGAATGTTGATCTAACCAGAGTATAATTTAACACTTTTGGAGTATAAAAACTATGGAAAGTGTGCATATGAGTGGTAAGAGTGGGGGATGGAAGTCCTAATCTTCTATAGTAGAATAGATCATGGTAAAATGGAAAAATTAAGTAAGTAACAACAATGCAATCATGTTATTTGGAGACATGGAGAGAGACACCAAAATAATCAGGTAAACAAGGGGAAATAAATGACTATTAGAAGGAAGAAATCATGGGAGAGGATCCAAAGGGTGCTGCTTTTTATTACAAAACTTGTAGGACTGTTCCACTTTTTAAATATGTACTCATAAACTTGATTCTTTTTAAAAGAAAAAAGGTAAAAGAAATTTTTTAAAAAGAAGATTTATTAACTTGAGTCATAAAAATGCACAAGCTGGGAAGGCCTCACCATTGGTGTGTCCTTTTGAAACCCCTCACAAGATGGTGTCTCTCTTCTCTCTTGCTTATCCCTGAACACTGGAGTCCACAGCAGCCAGTAGCAGTTTTAGGTTGTGGTTCAAATTAGCAGGAATGCTTCCTCTTTCAGGACCAAAACCTATAACCCTGCAGAACCCAGAACTGTGGGGACAGGAATCACAAAGCTCCCCAGTGGGTCTTTAGAAATGGTGGTAAATGGAGCCACTCAACACTTCCACTTCAAGGTTCCCAAGCCATATATGGAAACCTGATTCAGTATAAGTAAGTACATCTATTGCGTCTTATAGTACGTATACTTCGTCCTTCCAAAATATTTTTCCAAGCTGGCACTCAGTTGTGACTTCAGCAGGTCATTCAGTACTCTCTCAAACCTGCTACTTCTGGATGGTGTGATAAGTGAAGTGACCAGTAGATCCAAAGTCATGGCCCCCCCATCCTCCTGCAGCTCCTTTGCTGTGAATCCCCTGGTCAGATAATGTAGTTGACTCGCAGTCACATGGATACCATGAGCAATTCCATGCTTGTGAATTGGGGACTCCATAAGGAATGTCATAATGGTGCTGGCTGAGGCTCTGTAGGCAGAAAAGGCAAATTCATAACTGTAATAAATACATTCTGAAGTTCCTGACAATAGAGGCTGGCTAAGGTCAACTGGCCAAGTCATTTTGTCTACTAGGTTGTTCAGTTTCTCTTCCATGTTGAATGCATGTTGATGGGTCTGGCTATGCCACAGTGGAGGGCCACAAAGACACTTCAGGTTCCCAGGTTAACTTCCTATCTCCAGTAATCCCCCAAAATGTCTGGGCATTCTCCTTTCTCTGAGTAAATGCCTAAAGGCCCTTTGGTGATATATAGTAAAGAAGGATCTTTACTATATATTTTTCCTGGGGACCAATTCACATTTTCTATCAACAGATTTGGGGTCTGAAAATTGACATAGGCTCAGTTGGCTTAGGAATTGAGCAAGGGGTCACAACTTTTTATTGGGGCAACTGCCCTCAGCCTTCTGCTCACCCATTCTTGCCTTCCTCTGATTGTATGGAGCAACATCCTTGTTGGTTTCCCATTTACCCTGTCTCTAAGGATGCTCTGTTCACTTAATCATCCCCACAGCTCCTTTGTTGAGTCGCCTCAGCTTTGTCTCCGTATTTACCGGTCATTACCATAATTGTTTTCTCTGGCTTCTGGCTGCTAAGGGCCACCAACTGGCCTCTGCTGTTTCAGAACCCCATCATCCTCACTGCTACTGATGAGCCCTGTCCTATGACTGCATTGCCCACCATCAGCCCTGGCTACAGAGAAGAGCCAGGACTCATCTTCTTGGTGAGACTGGTGCCTGTCTCATTAGCACATTCCTGATAGTTTGGTGAATGATGTGACTTCTAGGCCCTCCTCTAGAACATAAATCTCTGGTGGGTCTTCTGGCATCAATAATATGTATTTGCCAACATGCTCACCTTCCTGAGCCTTTAAATCCCTCTTGTCACCTTCTGCCATGGCCAAGTGGACAATTCAACTTCTCTATGTATGAACTACCTCCTTCTCCAGGTGTCTAAGAACCAACTTTCTGCCACTGAGAAATGTCCCCAAGCCAATGAATTCTTGCTTGTCCAGTCTTATTTTCTGGCTTCTTTATTTATTTATTTATTTTTAAGATTTTATTTATTTATTTGAGAGAGAGACAGTGAGAGACAACATGAGAGGCAAGAAGGTCAGAGGGAGAAGCAGACTTCCCATGGAGCTGGGAGCCTGATACGGGACTCGATCCCGGGACTCCGGGACCATGACCTGAGCTGAAGACAGTTGCTCAAACAACTGAGCCACCCAGGTGCCCCTGGCTTCTTTAATCAAGCACCCTGGCACCTGCCAGTATATGCCAGTGAGTTCTTGCAGCTTTTTCAAGGTAAAATCTCGTTCTTCTCTTTTCAGGTATAATATATCTATAACTGAGCATACCAAACGTGAAGTCTAGTGATTGCCTAGCAGGCAGGAGAGGAAGAAGGAATAACTCCTTGTGGGTGGCAACTGGGCTAGTTCCTAAACACTGGAATAGGCTGCTTCAGCAGGCCTGCCACTTCTCAGTTCTCTTTATGAGTTTTCTTTTTCTGGGGATTTTCTCTAAAATATTGATATTTTTAAAAGTTCTTCTCATGAACTTAATTACATCCTAGACATTTTACAAAAGAAATTCTTGAAAATACCATGATGAGAAGAGGGGAGTGAATACTTGGGGGCTAAGTAATGTTCATTGCAACATACATCATAAAGGGATGCTCCCTGTGGACAAAGATTTTTCTAATTACCTGAATACTCTGCAACCTGTTGTTATCACACCACACAACTGAAAAGTAAGAGACTCTTCTTGGACGTGCGCCTTTGTCTTTCTTCCTTAGCGATTTATACTATGAGAGCAGGAGGAACAAACAAAAGTGCATCAGTGCTGATAATCCCCTCTCCTCCTCATTCTGCTAACATCCACAGCTCTCCAGCAAATATGCATATAAATAAAAGATCTACAAATAAGATGTTTTGCCATGGAAATAATGAACCAAAACTACCCTACTGTGTAGTCACAGGGGATTTTGACAATCTGTCTTCCAAAGGTGTGCAGCTGTATTCTGTGAGACATGGATAAAATATTAGAAAAGCTTCACATCATACTCATTGGCCCTGTAGTGCTCGTCCCCAAATTCTACTTGGCTTTCCATGGCAAGAGCCTTACTAATGACAACCAGAGTAACCATGGGACCTTATCCCTCCTGTTGGTCATAGTCCTTCCTGGGGCCTGGGGAAGGGGAGGTGCGATACGCTGTGAATTTTTATTTCTTAGTTGAGTATAATAATAGTTATCATTTATTGAACACCTAGCGTGTACTGCATCATTTAACACCCAACACCACATAGATATTATCATACCCACGTGTTATAACCATATAGACATTTAGAGGGGACTGGGTGCTATCAGCCAGCAAATGTCAGCACACTGTTTGTTTGTTTGTTTAATTCAACCTCCTTCTGCCATCGTATATGTGATTCTGGAAAAGGTCCTCAAATCTACTGTAGACTGAAGCAGTATAAATACAGACACATGCAAATATACCCATATATACCTTAAGCATAGTTCAAGGAATCAACACCGTTCAAACAAGTTACTTATATGTACTTCTTAGCAGGTTGCTAAGGAGTCCTAGTTGCTATGTAGCATTTTAACAAGTAATCATACTACTTTAATTAAATTGCCATGGGGCCTATTAACAAGTAATCATTTTAATCTTGTGTTTGTATATATATTCAGTTTTCACTGGGCTAAAATATGAAACTATAGTTAAAATATGAAGCTTCGGTTCGTGTGGTTAAAATATGAAACTGTGCTAATATGGAGTCAGCCTTCTCTGGAAGAATAGCTGCCTTCCCACACCTTTCTCAATGGTGGTAAAGACACTAAATGGCAGGAAAAATACTCCACCGGCCACTGTGCCTCTGCCTGGACTCCTTCCTCCCCCCACGCCTTATAGTCTTCCTGTCTGTACTGTCCACGAAGGCAAGGGAGTGAGCGGTTATTGCGAAGAGAAAATGGAAAACAATGGAAAAGAAGAAAATCAAGAGAGTACGACTGGGAAGAGACTTACAATCAAATTTAAAATGGAAAGTTCCAGGGCATTGGTATAAATAAGCACATATAAAATACAGCCCAATAAAATGCAGATTTTCTATGAGAGTAAGAGGACACATGTGTGCACACATGCATGTGTTGGGGGTGGGAGGGCAGAGGGAGAGGGAGAGAGAGAATCTTAAGCAGGCTCCACATTCGGTGTGGAGCCCATGTTGGGGTTCGATCCCACCACCCTTAGATCATGACCTGAGCCAAAATCAAGAGCCGGATATTTAACCAACTGAGCCAGATTTTATTAAAAAAAAAAAAAAAAAAAAGAAATGCAGACTAGACTGATTCTTTTTTTAAGATTTTATTCTTAAGTAATCTCTACACCCAACATAGGGCTCAAATTTACAATCCCAAGCTCCAAAGTTGCGTGCTCTACTGACTGGGCCAGCCAGGCCCCCCAGATTAGACTGTTTCATAGCACTATTTTAAGGCCTTAGGGAAGTCTCTAGTCATAGTACATTGGGTTAACACATGGAATTTGTCATTATATCTGGGATTTAGTTGAGACTTTGTCCCAATAAGTCCTCCATTTTAAGTGATATTTTTAAATATTCCTCATCCTTAATTTGGTCAGATAACCACACTTCTTTTAGCCAGACATTTAGTTGCTATAAGCTTTTATCTCTCTGAAACAAAATGTAGTTAAAACTTATAATGATATTTAAAATAAACTAGGGGCACCTGAGTGGCTCAGTCGGTTGAGTGACTCTTGGTTTTGGCTTGGGTCATGGTCTCATGGGTCATGAAATTGAGACCTGCATCGGGTTCTGTGCTGAGCGGAGAATCTGCTTGAGGAGTCTCTCCCTCTGCACCCCCCCTTCTCCTGTCCCTCAAATAAATAAATAAATAAATAAATCTTTTTAAAAAATAAAATAAAATAAAAATGTGCATTCTCTTGGTTGAAGTGTCCCAAGGAGGCTTTATTCATCGTTGAACTATCGTTCATACTATTAATTGGAGAATTTTGTTATCCTCTTTGTATAAATTTCCTTTCATTAAAAACTAATTGGATAGCATTTCAAAACCATAGAATATAATTTTAATGTCATTTATGAACACTTACATTTATTTGCAGACTAAGAAAATCAGTCCATGAACAAGGCTTTGAAAAACTCAAGTAACAACTTTCTAAAATACTCAATGTTATGGGAGATGACTATTTTGTTCATTAGCATTTTTAGGGCTTTAATAATTTAAAATGATTCCTTCTCACCAGAAGTTAATGTTTTTCTATATAATGTGAATTGAGAAAATAAATTGCGATTTCATGCATTGTTTTCCCTTTTATGGAACTATCAGCAGTGGAAAAGAAAAATAAGACGTGCTGTTTTGGGGGGCCAATTTGGCATTTGTGTTCTGGGCAGGCCCCAGGGAAGGGAGGCACTTTGACTTCTTCTTCTTCTTCTTCTTTTTTTTTTTTTTAATATTTTATGTATTTACTTGAGAGAGAGAGAATGAGAGGGGAGAGGTCAGACAGAGAAGCAGACTCCCAATGTGGGACTCAATCCCAGGACTCCAGGATCATGACCTGAGCCAAAGGCAGTTGCTTACCCAACCCAAGGCACCCAGGGGCCTCCACTATTTGACTTCTTAAAGCTGAAAAAGGAGCCCCTCAGGGCTGGAGTGTGAAACCTCCACACACTCCATGCACACTGGGTATTTCTTAGGCATTGTAATCCTATGTTCTGTTTTTGTTTTACTTTGGGTTTATGGCAATGCAGGTCTGAGTGGACCCTCCAGCTATAGTTTCTTCTCAGTATTTGCACTCCACCACTCCAAGCTCAATGGTGGTGCCCACCTGAGTTCCTGTAGACCCTAGAGCCAGGCATCATTAATTTAGGTTGGCATATGGGGAATACCTTGTAGAAAAACTGAGATGGACAGTTGCCTCCAGGATGTTTATTCAAAGTACTAGAGAGACATACCTTGAAGAAACTGAGGAAAGCAAGATGGAGCGAAGGGAGAAAGCTTCCCACAATGAGGTAGCTCCAGAAGATTCAGCGGATCCTACAGGGAGGCAAGGAGGACTGGCCTTTACATGCCCTCATTCAGCCAGTCATTGGGCATGAGCCAGCTCTAGCAAGTGATGGAGACTTGGGCATGCCGGTTCCCTGCAGCTGAAGGTACTTTCCCTGGGGCACACAGCTCTGCGAGGTCAGCCACGGATATTCCTGGCCTCTGGAAGATCCTAGCTTTGGCCCTGAAGAGGCGATCTGGGAGGACCAACGCTCATGTTTCCTCCTTGTGTCACTCGGGCTCACTTGCTTCCTACAGTAAGCTCTCCCCAGCCAGAGCCTCTCCAGAGTTAAAAGGTGTAAAGTTGTTCGCTAGGTACCTAAAAGAGTGAAAGAGAACTCTGCGGTATCAAGGAGTGAGCCACAGCCGGAATCGGTATTACCCAAGGGCTCAAGGAGCAAATGCCAGAGGTCGGGGTCATTAAATCTTAGTAGCTGAAGAGGAGCCACTCTGAGCATCTAAAGCTCGGACTGTGAGAAGGGGACACTGCTTTGGGCCTCTGAGTTGGGAAGAGGGCTTCTGTGGGGCTGGGACCCAAACCTCACTAAAGGGGAGCTTGCTTGCTGATGCTGGAGTCTCTGAGGGGGGATGTGATAAACTTGTTTCTGTAAGTGCTGGGAAAACTGCCAAATGAATTTAGCTGCTGTTGTGAGAAGGATCCGCTGCTGGGGTGGAGAAGCGCGAGGCTGGTGCTCGTAAGGACTTCCTGTGGGAGGGAGACAGTCCCTCCTCCCTCATCCAGCCTGGGGTTCTCCCTCTACTGCCCGTTTGACGAAGCCCAACACAGGGCCAGCGGGCCAAGCAGAATACGGTTTGCAGAATTCCCAGCCCCAGCACCACGCAGCAGAGCATAAAAGGGTAGGTCTGGAACTCAGAAATAATGACTCAGTAACAAGCACAGAAATGTATACAATGGGTTAAAGACTTCTGAGAAAAGTGTCCCAATGTGGACATTGGTTTTGGAATCAGGTTCAGGTTAAAGCTTTGGCTTTTAGGGGGCACCTGGGTAGATTAGTTGGCTAAGCGGCTGCCTTTGGCTCAGGTCATGATCTCAGGGTCCTGGGATAGAGCCCTGCGTGGGGCGCTCTGCTCAGCGGGGAGTCTGCTTCTCCTTCTCCCTCTGTACTCTCACTCTTCCTCGGTGCTCTCACTCTCTTGATCTTGCTCTATCTCAAGTAAATACATAAAATCTTTTAAAAAAAATGTCTGCTCTTCTGCTTAGTGGTTCTGAAGTGTGCTGATTATCTTAATTTTCTATATCTCAATTTCCTTGTCTGTACAATGGAGTTAATCATATCCACCTTATGGGGTTGCCTTGGGGGATAAAGTCTATAAAACTCCTAGCAGTCTAACTCATAATAGCTGTTCCATGACAGGTTATGATTATTACCATAGGAAAGACTGGAGACCCATGGGAGACACTTGTGGTAGCACAGAATTTAAGTTTTAAAGACCTGAACTGTATTGATGGTAGTAGCAGGAATAAAAGAGAAATGGGATGAACAGGTGTTAAAAGCCCTTTGAAATAAAGAATAAAAAGAACTCAATGAGCCACTGTGGAAACGGTATGGCGGTTCCTCAGAAAGTTAAAAATAGAACTACCCTATGATCCAGTAATTGCACTACTAGGTATTTATGAAAGAATATGAAAATACTAATTTGAAGGGATACACGCACCCCAATGTTTATAGCAGCATTATGTACAATAGCCAAATTATGGAAGCAGCCCAAGTGTCCATCAACGGATGAATGGAGAAAGATGTGAGATAGATTGATATAGATATATATATCAGAATGGAATATTACTCAGCCCTAAAAACAATGAAATCTTGCCATTTACAATGACATGGATGGAGCTAGAGAGAATTTTGCTAAGCAAAATAAGTCTGTCGGAGAAAAAACAAATAGGATAAGATTTCACTCATATGTGGAATTTAAGCAATAAAACAAACTCTCATAGGGAAAAAAGTGAGTGGAGAACCAAGAAACAGACTCTTAACCATACAGAATAAATGGATGGTTACCGAGAGGGGATGGGATGGGGGGTGGGTGGGAATGGGTTAATCGGGTGATGGGGATTAAGGAGGACACTGGTTGGGATGAGCATCAGGAGTTGTATGGAAACACTGATCACTAAATTGTACACCTGACATTGATATACACTGTCTGTTAACTAATTGGAATTTGAAAAACAACAACAACAACTCAGTTGACTGCATGTGTTGATTCCTCTGGAGGATGAAGGAAAGGGAGAAATCATTAAACAGGCACCCCATTCAAATGGAAATGCCCTTGTCTCCTCTTGAAAACCTGTTAGTGGCTTTGTGCCAGCCTAAAGAGAGAACTCCAGTAATCAAAGAAGTGTGTTTTAAGCCAATGTTTAAATATGCTTAACCATCAATTATTCACTCAGTAACTTCCTTTTGCTAAGTGCAGTTGAGGCTGCAGTCAGTCTGGCGTGCATGCGCGCTGCCGGTGGCCTGGTGAACCAATGCAGCCAGCGCTTCTGAAAAGCATTATGGGAAGGCTATCAAAAATGGGTTAAATGCTTACTTCTTTTGATTCAATACTTTAAACTTGAAATTTACAGCCAGACGTTAGGAATGTACAGGATACCTCGACCACCCGAGACGCTAATCTTCGGGGCAGTTACTCCCGATGTTGTCCTTTGGCAAGAAAATTGGTTTGACCCAGAATGCCATGTCTGGTGTGCTGTTGTTCTTACTCTTTGCCCTGAGTCCTGCAAATGAACCAGGAGGCATTTTGCTACACGGGAGTTATGCAGCCAACCTCTAACAGGACGCACCATTCCTCTAGCTCCTTGTCTATGTGGCTAATCATATAGCCTTATAATTTATAAGTGTCTGGTCTCTCTCAGTTGAATTATGTGCTTTTCCAGAAACATCATGATGGATCTGCTATTTAAAAATCCCCTGAATGGCTCTGGCACCAGTCCTACAACTCTCTAGCATGAAGTGTGCTCTGGGCCCTTCCCTTCCATTCGCCCTGCCATGATTCCTTCTGTTTGTCTCACAGCTTTAGCAAAAGTGCAGCTACCACCTTTCAAGACTGCCATGTTCAGCACAGCCTGGAAGCCTCAAAGTCAAAACTCCATCCTCATACCCTAGAACCCTCAGCTCGTTTTTCAGCTGTTGCTTGCGAACTTCCTTTTTTTTTTTTTTTTTGAAGATTTTTTTTTTTAATTTATTTGACACAGAGAGAGATCACAAGTAGGCAGCGAGGTAGGGTGGGGAGGGGAGCAGGCTCCCCGCTGAGCAGAAAGCCCAATGTGGGGCTCCATTCCAGGACCCTGAGATCATGACCTGAGTTAAAGGCAGAGGCTTAACCTACTGAGCCACCCAGGCGCCCCTGCTTGCAAACTTCTGTTGACACTTAGATCAAAGGAACTTCTGTTGACACTTAGATCAAAGGAAGAGAAAAGCATGCAGTGATCCTTTGGGAAGACCAAAGTAATGCACTAAAAACTGTGTTCTGCTGTGAAGTTTTAAAACATTACCCAAACTATATTGCTAATACAGTTGAAATCTGGAAAACCTACTTCCCTTTCTAGCCTTGCCTCAGATTCACACCCTCTGTGTCCTGGCACCACCTGGTCTTCCCTGTCCTCTTTATACTGTGAGAGAGGCATCATCTCTGTTCCCTCCCTGTGGATGATACGGCAGAAGCCTTTATTATAGCAGCTCTTCTTCTGAAATAATAGCATGTACATGTTTTTACTCCCTTCTTATACTATGAGTGTCTCAACATAGTGTAGAAGAGGCAGAATGTTACCTATACCCTCTTAGGGTTTCTGGCTAGACCCAAGAATTAATTTGATATAGGACAGACGAACAGGAGAAAGGCATACAACTTGTATTATTTTTACATACATGAGACTTCACAGGAAAATGAAGACCCAAAAAGCAGTTAGGTCTAAGTGTTTATGTACTAGATTAAACTAAGAGTAGTAATTGTGGCAAAGTAACAAAAATATATGGGAAGGCTACAGGAAGATAAGGTTTTGAAAAATTCTGTTGCACAGATTTCTCTTGGCTTCAACTCTCCATCTCTGGTGATAAGAATGTTCTTTTCCTTCTCCTATAGGGAAGGCAGCTTCCACATGCGCACTTGATTTCCTGCTTTCAGAAAGGGAAGGGGAAGTCAGAGTGCTCTCTTCCTGTGTCTGTTGTTATTGTTGTTTTAAAGATTTTATTTATGTGAGAGAGAGAGAGATAGAGCAAGAGAGAGCACAGGCTGGAGGACAGGGAGAGGCAGGCTCCCCGCTAAGCAGAAAGCCTGACACCATGCGGGACTTTATCCCAGGATCCTGGGATCATGACCTGAGCCGAAGGCAGCTGCTTAACCAACTGAGCCACCCAGGTGCCCCGTGTCTGTTGTTTTTTTTAAAAACTCTTCTGGCTCAATATAACCAATACACAAAAGTGGCATTCTCTGCTACTCTCTGGAGCATACATTACATACTTAAGTATTTGTTCAATGTTTGTTGAATGAATTTCTCACCTTGTGCTCCTCTAACACTTATCTGGCTTCTAGTTACCCATGCTAATGCAGGGACAGGGGCTCAGGCTGAAACAGAATAACTCACAGTTCTGAAATTCCAAGTCCCTGATTCAAAAGGCTTTATATTCTCAGTATTGCGGTCACACACCCGGAACATAAGAGCACTGGCGTGGTGGACCTCGCTCAGCCAGATGCCTTTACATCACATTCCCTGTGGTCACCTGTCTCACAGTCACAGCTGCAGGCCAGTTGCTTCACTCCATTAAAACTGTGGGCGATGACATATCCTCCACGCCTTGAGACCAGTGTAAGCCTGGGAGGCAGAAGAAAGCAGAGTGAAGAAGAAAGCTGACCTTGTTTACCAGGAGGACCTTGAATGCCACACTCAGGAATCTGAGTTCGAGGAGCCAGGGACGGGGTTAGAGCAAGAAAGCCACATGAGATGTGGCTCCGTGAGGATCCTTGGACAGCCATGTGAAGGGTGTGGGAAGCTGGGAAAGGCCACTGGGGAAGGGGTGAGGAGAACAAATGAAGAAAGAAATCTCTGAATGTAGGTAGAACACATCTTCTATTAAAGCAGGAAGGGAAAAATGAAGAGTTGGTGGTAAATAAACACAGTAGAAACCCATTCAACTTTAACTTCTTTGTTGATGAACCTTCTGAGTTTTGCCAACTTGTTCTGCAAAGTTTTCTGCCAACTTTTTTTCTCACAATCTTCTGTAAATGCAGTAAACCCTTGAGGCTTTGCAGGTGATACGGTCTGTCAAAACTTCTCAACTCTGCTATTGCAGCGTGAAAGCAGCCGTGACGACTGGTAATGAATGGGCATAGCTATGTTCCAATAAAACTCTATTGACAAAAAATAAAAACCAAACACCATTGATGACAAAGGACAGCCAACTGAAGCGAGGCCAGGGAAGCAGCTCATTTTAGACGGCCTGCCGTTTCTCCGGTAAGAGGGAAACCTGAGCAGAGGAGCACAAGGGTTCATCTTTGGGAGAGTAGTTTGGTTGGAAACTGACGTGGTGGGGAATTTGAGTGAGGGGCTCTTTATCCAGCAAGACTGGTACCTCACTAGTGCACCTGAGAGGCAGCTGCTTTGGAGAGAAAGGGAAAGAAGACAAAGAGCAAGTCTTTGGTACCAGACAGGATGGCTGCAGGCATCTCTGCTGTACCTCGTGAATGGCCTCTTTGTTTTTCTTGGTCTCTTCTCTGCTTTCGGTGACTCAGCAAGGACAGAACAAGTCCTAAAGTCAACATTTATTCATTCAGTTCGTGTTTACAGAGACAGTGCCGGATATGCACTCTTCACTGTTCAAGGTGCCGGAGGCAAAGAGGTGAATGAGTCCCGTGAGTGAATGAATCCTGAATGGGACTTAGACCATGTTCTCTTGGCAGGGACAAGCAACTGAGGAGGAAGAGCAATGGAATAATTCTACTCGTTGCTTAATGCTCTGGAGAAAATAAATCAGGGCAATAAGACAGGTTTGGAGGAGGCACTGTTTGAGCTGGTGGTCAGGGAGGGCCTCTCGGAAAACTATAACTGAGCCAGTGTCTGGGACAAGAGGCTCCAGCATATGAAGACCTGAGGCAAGGCCCTTCTGGGCAGAGGGGATGAGTGCAGTTGCTCTGAGATGGGAATGAAGATGGAGAGCTGAGAGCTTGCCCTTTAGGGCTCTTCAGCTGGGCTGTTCTCCCCATTGTAAACACAATATAACATTCTCTGCCTACCTCCCCAGGTCTGCTTATGTTTTCTGTTTTCTGCCCGTTCTCATCTATTCTTTAAGCTTCAGATGAAACCCCACTTTGCTTTTAAGCCTCCTTTGATCTGCATCACCATTAAGTCCAAGACAGTTTATTCCTCTCCCTTTATGAGTAATCACCTGCTATTCATTGTTTCCCTTTGTACACAGTTTAATCTTCCCAATGTTATTCTAACTTCTTAAAGGTCGTGTTATTAGTCAGGGCTTTCCAGAGAAACAGAAGCAATAGGATATGTGTGTGTAGATACAGATATAGATATGGTTACAGATATATAAATATAGATACATGGAAAGAGATTTATTTTAAAGAACTGGCTCATGGAATTTGTGGGGTTAGCAAGTCTCAGTTCTTCAGGGCAAACTCTGCAGAGTTGATATTATAGTCTCGCTCTTTCTGTCTCTTTATATTGTAGTGTTGAGTCTGAAGGCAGCCTGGCAATAGAACTTTGTCTTCCTTTGGGGACTCCAGTCTTTTCTCCTAAGGCCTTCAGCTGATTAGATGAGACCCACCCACGTCATGGAGAGTAATCTGCTTTTCTCAGTGTTTTTTGATTCAAATGCCAATCACATCTAAAAAATACTTTCACTTTAAGCAACCTTTTAGATCGGTATTTGACTGAACAACTAGGCACCGAAGCTTGGCTAAGTTGGCACATAATATCAATCATAGAAGATGGAGTTTTATGAGTCTTTGTTTTCTTCACTGAACTTAGCACAAATGTATTGTGTGCAATAAGCATCTGATAAAGAATTAACTAAAGGGTTCTGATTAGTGCTTTATATGCATTCATTCAGCAAACACTATATTTAATGAAGACCTACTTTGTGCCAGCTGCTATTGTAAGGGCTGGGGAAATGCCAATGAGCTAACCAATAATAATTAAATCTGACTCTTTTTCATTTGTACGTTTAGCTATCTTGTAGACCCAGTCTGAGAGGATTTTTTGATTGTAGTTTTGTTTTGTTTTGTTTTTAACTGGCTAGTTCCGTAAAGTTATAGTAAGTATAATTCCTTGGTAGGTTTAGTCATCAAAGCTATCAGAGTAGGATTCTAAAAAACCTCAGGCCTCTGGAGGTTAAGTAACTTGCTTAATTGTGTTAGAATATGTGGTAGACAAAATTCTAAAAAGGGATCCTCAAGATTCTTGCCTCCTGGTTATTCATTCAAACACTAATTTTGGTAGTGCTAAGAAAGAATCTTGCAGATGTAATTAAAATCTTCAAGTCAGTTGACCTTGACATATGAAGGTTATCCAGGTGGGTCTGACCCAATAGATGAACCCTTTAGAAGCCAAGAGTTTTCTCTAGCTAGCTGCAAAAGAAGATACCAGAGATTCAGAACATAAAGAGGATTTGACATACCATTGCTGGCTTGAAGAAGGAAAGGTCCATGTGTCAAGGATGTGGACAACATTAAGGAACTAAGAGCTTCTCCTCACCAATAGCCAGCAAGGAAATTAGACCCAAGTCTTGCAACAATGAGAACCAAATCCTGCCAACAACCTAAAGAGCTTAGAAGCAGATTCTTGCCCAGGTCCCTTGATTTTGGCCTTGTTGTGTGGAAAAACCTGTAGAGATCACACAGACTCCTCACCTACAGAAGTAGGAGCTAATAATAATGGGATCGTTGCTTTGAGAGATTTTTGTGGTAGTGTGTTACACAGCAACATTAGAAGACTAAGACAGAGTATACAGCTAAATAGTGATATGGTCTGATTTCAGCTCTTATTTTTTAAGGAGCTGAGACAGTAAAACTTTCTCATTTCAGTTGTCCTTGACACATATTTGGATGAAAGAATTTTTTTGTTATGTGGTCAGTGGTATTTATCTATGAAAAATACTGCAAATCTGAGACATATCTGTTCTGTTTGGGGTGAAAAAAGGCCTATGGTAAAGTATTAAGCTATTAATGCTAAAAGCAAAAGAAATTAATGAGGATCCATAAGCCATATCCACTCTCATTTGTGTAAAATATTTAGTATCATCTTTATCATGTGTTATGAGGATAAGTGGTAATATGGTCAAAATCCTAGTGTTAAATACCCCAAGGACTAACAAACTTATGAAGGAAATGAATAATTTGTTAATGCTTTGGAAATGAGGGCTTTAGGCAAGCAGAGATGAGTTTCCTGTTCTTAATAAGTGTAGATGGATGTGTTTCATGATAATTTAATATGCCTGGAATAAACTCCCACTTTGCATCTGGCAGGTTTCTCCCTTTTTATTTATTAGATTTTTCCTCTAGACTCACTCATTTCCCCCCAAACCTCTCAGAACCCACAATACACCCTGAAGGCAACCCAGGCCCAAATACTAACTATATGTAGAATGTGGGAGAAGGAAGGGCGTCAGAAAATGGTCTGGATTAGAACACCCACTATTCAGATGAGGAAATTGAGGCCTAGAAGAAGACATTGTCCAAGTTGCAGGACTTCGGTGGTGGGGTTGGGGCTAAAACTTTATATTTAAAATGGTGAATAGAGATGTAAGGAAAAATGCCTAGACTGACTTTTGTCAGAATTAACTTGGTTAACGTGTATGAGCTATTTCTGACAAAATTAGAATAAGCAGTTTCAGTTTTGAATTCTGGACTCTTAAACAAATATTACCATCTCTTACTCCTTGTCAACTGTAAAATGAATAAGCTTCCAGTGACAGGCCATCTTCTGTAGGTTGTTCAACGGTATTTTGTACATGGCTTAAAAGCCCTGAGGAGTCCTACAGGTTAGCTGATCTATGAAAATAAGGTTAGCTTTGATGGAGAACAAAGAAGCAGAAAGTGATGCAGAAAGCCTCTGACCTAGTAATGGAGCCAGTGGCTCTGGCCCTAAAATGACCCTTTTTCTCCTTCTGGATTCTGATCGTTAAATAATATATACTTATAAGAACCTCTAGGCAAAAGGGAACAAAAATATCAACTTTATTAGTGGCTTGGCAAGGGTAAGGATCTATGGTACAACTTAGAAAAGAGAAATCTGCTGAGACCTGATGTCAAAGTGGGGGCCTCTTGCTTCCACGCTGGAATCTGGGCCTCAGGACGAGCCATCCCAGGGATAGGATGGGGACTTGGGTCTGAAGGGTGCTCACTCAACAAACTGCTACAGGGTTGAACACTGGAGATCACACACACCATCATGACCAGGGTAAACCCAGTTCTCCTCACCACGCGGACAAAAGAAATGCAATGGGCTCTCCCTCACCCAGAAGGAAGAAAGATGTGGAACCTACGCCAGATGACCTAGTGCACCTATTCCTCTTTTTGAAGCCCATAACCCTGCTCCCCATGAAAAGTCAGAAATTAATCATTTTTCCCTCACTGGGAAGGAATTAGCAGAAAGAAAAGACTCGGACAGGTGTTGGATGTCCTCCTCTAGGAGCAGATGAGAACGTAGGGAGAGTCATATGAACTTTCCCTCCAACAGAAAAGGTTGTTTCCTCTTTAGACAGGATTTGAAACAACATTGGTTTTAAAATTTCTGAGAACTCCGAACCCAGAAGAAGTAATGATGGAACTTCTGGGAAATTGATAGTCCCAATCATGGTTCCTCAGCCTGGCCTAGTATTTAGGACGCCTCCCCAGCAGAACCCTGAGCAGGAGGAAAGTGTGGTATTTGGAGGAGGACTCCACTATTCACAGGCTCTGTTCCCCTTGGAAGCTACTACCCTCTCTGTTTCTTCACCGATAAAATGCAGATCAGCTGTCTTCCTTAGAGAGTTATTGTGAGAGTTATGGTAAACATGGGCACCAGAGTGGCTCAGTTAGTTAAACGCATGACTCTTGATGTCAGCTCAGGTCTCAGGTCACAACTCAGGGTCGTGAGTTCACTTATAACGTGTTGCGTTCCAAGTTGGGTGTGGCGCCTACTTAAAAAAAAAGATGATAGCAAATAATGGGCACTTGACAAAGGGCATTACTAATGCCTCTTGATTTTTCTATAGGTATGGATACTAAGAGAATAAAACAGAAAAAAACATATTCAAACTAACAGGGGAAGAAAAAATTCTAGCTAAAGAATGAAACTGTACACCCTCTGTCCAGAAAAATGAAGATTCTTAGTTGGCACCTATAGCTTTCTCTATCCATATGCACAGGTATGTGCAGGAGTGTAGCTGCTCTAATAGTCCTCTAATTGTTCTAAGGCTACATACTAAACATACCAAAGTATTTAATGTGCCAGGCCCTCTGGTAAATATATGGATATTACTTTCTTTCTCCCAAGAACCTGGCAAATAGTGAACACTCAGTAAAATGCTTGTTCATGAAATGAATAAATGATGCTCTTAGGAACATGATAAGGTATGGTTTATCTCTATTTTGCAAGTGAAGAAAAGAAGATATGCAAAATAAATTGTCCAAGGTCACATAGTTATCAAGGGTGAGAGCTAGGGTAGGAAACCAGTCCTGTATGATTTCAAAACCCTACTGTGCACACACGCACGTGCACACACACGTGTGAAGCTGTTCATATGACACCCCCTGATGTACACATGCTTCTTTTATGAATCTGTGTTGTCATAGGGACTCTCTTTGTGCTGCTATGGTATGCTAGGTTTTTTTTCTTTTTAACCACTGTCAAATTTAATTTGATAAATAAGTAGATAGAAGTCCTACAAAGGATAAATAAGTATACAGTTAATGTCATTTATGTGGCCTATATATGCCAGATAAATATTTATTGTACTAGGCCCCATGGAAAACACAAAGATAAATCAACCTGTGCATATTGGGTCTTTAAGGAGCCTCCAGTCTGGCGAGGGAAATAAATTAAGTACACAGATATTTATTATGCAAGGTGGAAAAATATAAATGCCTACATAGATATAAATACAGTGCTATAGGAGCTCAGAGATGAGACAGAGAGAGATTGAACACACATTAACCAAGAAGATGAGATTTGACTTCATGAAGGACGTGAAACATGTCTTGAAGGATGGGTCGAAGTAAGATTTGTGTGGATTTAGGAAGGGAGTCCCAGGGAGATGAAGAGCTGGAGCCAAGGGCGGAGACGGAAAAGCACAGGGTGTGGACAAGAAATTGCATTTTAGTTTAAAAAGGGACAAGAAGCAAAATGTAGAATGAAAATTAGGAAGATAGACAGGGGAAGAGGGTGGCTGGGTAGTAGGGAGGAGGGAGAGAGGGTGACACTTAGTGGTAGGCCAGAAGTTTAGATTTTGAGATGGGAAATGGTGAGGGATTCAAGAGTGATTTGAGCCCTGGGTCGAGTGCTGTTTGAGGACAAGAATTTGACATTGATGTGTACAACGATCCTGGGGAGAGCCTGGAGCCTGCTGGTCCAAGGAGAAGGCTCTCCCGGCGTCCTAGGTGGGCAGTGCTGAGGGCTGGCCAGGAATGGGGCGGTAGCAAGAGGGTCAGGGCAGTGACCACCCAGCACTTTCGGGTTCTACCAGGAAGTTTAGTTTAAGGCAGGGAGGACTGACTTGTTCAGTCTGAAGTCAGGCCGTTGTAGATGAAGCCATTTAGAGAGCCCAAAGTTTTTCATAGATTGTTTTTCAAAAGCAAAAATAATAGCTAATATTTACTGAGCACATACTAGGTGCTAAGTATTTCTCTAAGTACTTTATATATATTAACACAGTTATTCCTCCCAACCATCCTTTTAGGTAGGAACTGAGAAGTTTACGGAGCAAAAACGCAAGCAATACACAGCAAACAAACACAGGCAGTCTCGCCCCTAACCCCACTCTTAAATACCTCACTGTATTGCTCACTATAGCAAAGATGACACTCCTGTTTGGCCTATTTCTTTAATAGTTTTCCCAACAGAGGTCTCCATACTTTCTCATCAAGGCTGGCTTTTCTTAAGCTACTCATGATTTTACCAGGACTAGGTAGATGGGCTATACTTCCATGGTCCTAAAATAGAGATGTCTCTGTTGCAAAGCTAATTGACTGCTAAAGGATCTCCCTTGGCCTCATTAGTAAGATAACTGCTTTGTGCCTCAGTTTCCTTATCTGCAGAATGGAGGCATTAACTTCATTATAGGATTTTTATGAAGGCTAAATGAAGTAATACAACTTCTCAGTATATGGTTCGTAAATGCCAGGCTGTGAAAGTTTGTTACTGGTCCATAGGGAGACAAGTAGAGCAATTAAGAATAAGCATTTAGAAACTTCTATGGCCATTTCCTAGAGTCATTTTAAATCTGTTAACCCTAACAGGAAACACAAAACAAAACAAAAAGCAAACCAAAAGTTAAAAAAAAGCAAACAAAAAAAACCTGACCTTGAATTTTGCATTTTTTTAAGAAATTTAACTTTTCTAGTAATTAATTTTTATTGATTTTTACAAAAGCATTTGTCCATGACAGATAGAAAATTTAAAAACATACACATTATCACAATATGGGAAGCACTTAAAAAAGCACCTGGCACTTAGTAAATGCTTAATAAATGTTAGCTAATAGCAATAATAGTGCTGTAGTCTAACAAAATGAGCTATCTATCCCAAAGATGTATGTTCCTGAGATTTATCTTTCATGTCATTTTAAAGTTCATCCTCAATTCTGTTAAATTTCTTTCCTACAGTGGGAGCCATTAAGGGAAGTGCTACTGTACTCTTTGCTCATTCATCATATATATCTGACACTGAATAGTTTAACAGCCAGTGTCTGCCATTGGTCCCAATGAGAGTATAACCAGCAAAGTCCACAGCCATTCTGGTTGTAATTCTGCCACAAAAGGTGACACAGTCTTACATCAGGCCCCAACTGCCGGGGGACCAGTCCCCCTGACTCATCATCAGGCCGCGAGGAAAACCAGAGCTGAACAGTGGTTCAAGTGGTCCAGATAGCGTTTATACAGGATTGTTACAAAAAGGGAAAGGGACCTCAGTATAGGACCAGGCTCAATTCCAAATACAGCAGAGGCAAGTGGGAAATTTAGGATCAGGGTCAGGATCAGGGTCAGGGTGGGTGGATGGAAAATTACTAACAGAAACATCAGGGGCTGGGGGATTCTGACTGAATGACCTCACAGGTTTCCTGCTGAAGAAAGCCACCGGTAATCGGACATCGCCTAGGGGATGTTAGAGGATGAGGAACCCGATCAGATAACAAGGGTCAGGGGTTCTTGCTAAAACTGAATGTTACCAGGAAGTGCACAGATGGGCCTTGGGAGAAGGTCCAGGAACCTGACTAAAGTTTGATCAGAAAAAAATCATTGTGAGAGGGACACCACCTACCTACTCACCCTTCCCTCACCATTCTTCTATGTGCCCGTGGCCCTTTCCTAAGTAATGGCGCTGTTTAATAGTCCAGATATCATTCCATCACTCTCCTTCAGGATCTGTGACCCCCTCCCTGATATTTCTGACTGCCTGTAAGTTTGCATATAGTGGCTACATGAAGTAAAAAGAAATTAAGAAGTAAAAAGAAAAATTCACTCCATGCAAGTGGTCCAGCACATCTGAGCAGAGCACGCTGACTTCCCAGAATTGCCTGTTTCCTCCCTCCTTCTAACCTACTCTGTGCAGCCTCTCTTCTCCTTCCTCTCTTGAACCATGAGACTCACAGCGCCTTTGTTTCTGAAACCCCCTTGGTTCCACCGGGTCCGACTCTAGCCCGCCTGGTTGTTCTTCCGAACGAGTGCCCTACTCCTTCTGACTCATGAAGCTCTGGAGGATGCCCTTGAGGCTAACCAAAGCCACAACGAAGTATTGGAATCATAACACACAGGTCCAGAACATTTTTCCTAAAAAGACTTGCTGGCTCACCAGGCCGGGGACCAAACTGAAACTTCCTGTGGAACAGTATGAGCTGTGGGTCCTTTTCTCCAAGAGTTTCTCATCTGGAACAGGAGCCCTCAGGGTGCTAGGACACAGGGCTCACACATTTTTTCTCGAAGCGCGGAGGGAGGGCGCCTCACCCGCTTCATCATTCACATCATAATAAAATCTCTTTGCCCCAGAGGAATGCGGCTAGATTTCTTTTGTTAAAATCTCATTAAAGACTGCCTCAGCCGATAATAATTTGTTAAAAGATGGCAGTACTCTTTGGCTGCTATTGGGTTTTTGTTCATTTCTTCTCGGGTCTCGTCGCTGTTGCCTGATCTCCAAGGCATTTTGTTGTCACTGAAGTGTGAGAGTCGCTGTGTAGCCACTGCACACCACTCAGCGAGCAGCCCACAGTATCCGTGAGCAAAGAGATGTCTCATTAGTGCCCTTCCTTCCTTTTTCTACTTTTTACGATTCTTTCTATTCAGCTGAAAATGACGGCTCTTCTAATAAAGTCAGGCCAAATTCCCAGGTGTGGTCCTTGCTACTGGTTTGAGTTAAGCCTCTCTGCCCACGGTCTCTCCCTCCAGCTGCATCTACACAAAATCACCAAAGCAATTATTTTCAATTAAAAAAGCTGTTTAATGAGTGTCCATCCAGATGGTCACAAAATGCCTCTCCAGAGGCATGTGACAGAGTCTGTGTGTGGGTGGGGACGGGTCACTGTGAGAAGCGCACAAGACAGTGGCGGGGCGGGGGGAGCTTTAGAAACTGTAGCCCCCAGGGGTGCGTGGGTGGCCCTGTCAGTAGAGCATCCAACTCTCAAGTTGGCTCAAGTTGTGATCTAAGGGTGATAAGATCAGGCCCCTTGTGGGGCTCTGTGCTCAGTGTGGAGTCTCCTTGAGGTTCTCTCTTCCTCTTCCCCCTCTTCCTCTGCCCCCCCCAAACCAAATAAATAAAACTTAGAAAAGAAAAGAAACTGTAGCCCCCAGGGGTGGAGGGCCATGGAGTGATTGGCAGTACCATGGATTCTGGCTGAACTGTGGAAGGTTCTGGTGGCTTAAGCCCAGGCAGAGGCAAGAAGTGCTTTTACCCAATGTCAGGTTTAGGAGGCCATGATTTCCCTTCATCAGACAGAAAGCAGGGTGGGGTGAGGGGGGATGGATTGTGTGTTTTCATTGGCACTGTGGTACCTGTCAGTCGTTTTCTGCCACCAGTCGGAAAGCAAACACAACTGCTGAGTCACACAGGCTTCCCATACTCTTTCCAACGGTGATGGTCCTAAAATCCATGGAATGCTATAAATATTACTACTACTGCTGATGCCAATAACAACATCAACAGCTAAGATTCAGCAAGTGCTTACTCTCCGCCAGGCACTGTTCTAAGATCTAAGATTTTTACTTGTATTAATTTCTTTACTCTGACAATAACCTTCTGAGATAAAGTGTTGTTACTATTCCCATTTTGAAGATGAAGAAATTAAGGGTTAAGTGGTAAGCATTAGAACCCAAGCATTCTGACTCCAGAGACCGCCTCCTTATCTACGTAAGCTCTTCATATTAGCTCAGTTAAAGTGTATTTCCATTTATACTAGAAATCCAGGGTCAGTCCACCTTCATGATCTCAAGCCACCATAATGGACCTTAGCTGGAGAAAGTAGTTGAATTGCTCTGAGTTCTTGGCGAGCTACATCACAATTACTGTTCTGCCTAATTTCAGACGTTACCTGCTGGAGAGGGAGGCCCTCTTGTTAAAAAAAAAAAAATGACTTAGTAACAGTGGGGTCAGTGAGTGGCAGAGTGTACATCATGAATAAGGCATGGGAGCATGAAGAAGTGTAGTTGGCCTGGAACATGGCAAGGGGGACTTGGGATGAGGCAAGAAAGGGTCTTTAGCGGAGATAAAGTTGGTGTGTTAAGCAGAGAAACTTTGTGAGCTACCTCACAGGCCATCCTAAGAAGCTTGGATTGTGTGCTGAGGACTTTATTTTTATTTTTTTTTTATTTTTTAAATTTTTTTATTTTTTTCAGCATAACAGTATTCATTATTTTTGCACCACACCCAGTGCTCCATGCAATCCGTGCCCTCTACAATACCCACCACCTGGTGCCCCCAACCTCCCACGCCCCACCCCTTTATTTTTATTTTTTAAGTTTCTTTCTTTATTTAATTATTTAGTTAGTTTGGTAATCTCTATACCCAACGTGGGGCTTGAACTCATAACCTGGAGATTAAGAGTTGCGTGCTCTTCTGACTGAGACAGCCAGGCACCCCTGTATGCTGAGGATTTTAATCAGGAGGGTAACATGATCACATCAGTGGTAACATTGCCAAAAAAAAACACCGGATCAAGGGCAACTCTTACTGTTGGCGCAATGCAAGAGAAAAATGATGAAGGCCTAACTGGGGTGGGAATGGGGAGCAGTAGTAGAGAAGAAGGGAGGGGTCAGGCACAGAGATGGTAAGAAGGTGTAAGATTTTGTGGGTAGATATGGGGGCACACAGCAGAAGGAGAAGCTGTCTGAGAAGTTTCTCAGGTTTGGGGTTCAAGTGATTGGGTGGCTGCTGAAGCCAGTTCAAAGTAACTCCAGCGGAAGAGCAGACTCTGGGGGAAGTCTTGATGAATCCTGTTTGGGACATGCTGAGTGGGTCCTGGATGGAGAACACTGCCGCAAGACTGCTGATCTTGCAGCTGGATGTGGGGATTTCATGCTCAGAGAAAGAGTTGATTCCAGAGACGGAAACTTGGAAGGTCCAGCTAAAGACGGCTGATGAAGGGCACCTGTGTGGCTCAGTTGGTTAAGTGACTGCCTTCAGCTCAGGTCATGGTCCCAGAGTCCCGGGATCAAGTCCCACATTGGGTTCCCGACTCCACAGGGAGTCTGCTTCTCCCTCTGACCTTCTCCTGTCTCATGCTCTCTCTCACTCTCTCTCTCAAATAAATAAATAAAATCTTTAAAAAAAAAAAAAGATGGCTGATGAAGTGATATCACGTGGTTGTCCAGATCTAGAAAGAAAAGAGGGCCAAGGTCTGAGCAGTAACAGGGAGGATAAGCTGGACACTGTGGTATGGGACAGGGACCAAAAGCATGAGTAAAATTCTGGGGCCTTGGTGTTTACCCCATGTTTGTAACATCTTTGCAACCCGGCTGTTTCTTCCTGGTGGCAGCTGGTTAAAAAAAGCGGGGGTGGCCTCTGGGTTTGTCTTTGAGGATAGCAAAGGAGAGGGTAGCTGATGAGCTACTAAGCTACTCAGAACCTAGTCTTGAGGAGAAAGAGGTATGAGAAGTTGAATAGGCACGAGGGACAACTGTGAAGGTGAAGGAGGGCAAGGTGATCCCTGAAGGAACATCTGGGAAATGCCAGAAGGGGAACCAGGGCCACCGGAGCTGGGCTGAGGGAAGTGCTTGCCTGGCAGTAGACCTCTGTGTTTTCTGAGCTGAAGGAATTGCCTTATCGTCTTCCAGGGAATTTGAATATCTCATGAGATCACACAAAACTGACTGCTATAAAAGCCCAGTTGCTGTTAAGGGGGCTTCTTCCTGTGGTAGACATGGCTTGATAGGCTCATGGAGGAACAGGGACTCATTCAGTATCGGCTCCCCCAGGACTGCCTCCGGACCTCTGTGTTGGGAAAAGAGGTGGGTTTGTCTCACCTGAGAATCTTCCCTTCATTTCTCCTTTTTCCTTCCCAGCTGGAGAAAAATATACCATGAAGACACTTTGAAGCCTGGCGCTTTGGCTTCACATTGGATGTCTAGGCTGCGTGAGACGTACTTTACAAAGTGTCCTAGATTTGTAAACTCCCTAATGACAGAGATTGGGACTTCTACTTACTAAATTTTCTTTTGCAAGCCTCGAAATAGGCAAAACTTCCCTTCAAATCCACTTTTCCTTACCTTTCTGGAACTACTACTTACTATCTACCTTGCCTATAATTGCTTTCCTCTCTACCAGGTCCTCCTAAAGCCTACCAGTTTTGCACTGTACGATTCCAAGAAGAATTGCATGGCATTGCCTAGTGAGATCTTTGACTGTCTGAGGACACAGCTCAAGTCAAGGAATGACCCTGAAATGGCAGGATTTTAGTCATCAGGGAAGCAAAAGAAAGATGTCTGAGGAGGACTGAAGGAACCTTCACCCAGTCCCTGCAATCCAGTAGGCAGCAGCATCTCCCAGTGGCCTAGATGGCTCTTCTTGCTCCCAGTGTAACCTTACAGGCCATTAAAGTCAACCCTTGGCCACCGTTAAAAAAAAACCAATTGGGGGCGCCTGGGTGGCTCAGTGGGTTAAGCCGCTGCCTTCGGCTCAGGTCATGATCTCGGAGTCCTGGGATCGAGCCCCGCATCGGGCTCTCTGCTCTCTTGGAGAGCCTGCTTCCTCCTCTCTCTCTGCCTGCCTCTCTGCCTGCTTGTGATCTCTCTGTCAAAAAAAAAAAAAAAAAAAAAAAAAAAAAAAAAACCAATTGGCCTTATTTTGAAAGACAGCATGTCAGCCATTTGCCCTGGGTTGCTCTCTCTGCAGACCTATAGCTATCCCCTCGACTAAGGTTAACTTTCCCATAGAGATTTTTATATAAGGCAGAGTCATTTGTGCTCGTTGTGCTTGTGGGATTTTTCTACTTCTCAAGTAAATACGTTTGGTGAAATAGGTCCAGCTCTTTGGAATACAAATCCTTAGCTCGAGGTTGCTTGAGTGGAAATTTTTAACAAGCAGCTCCCTCAGCTACAGAGCCATGCAAAATGTGATTTCCTTAATGTGTGTGTTCCCACAGAAGCTAATAAATGGACATTACTCTGGTATGGACACATCCTATTACTCAGCTTGATCCTAATATCACTGGCAAAAAACCCATTTGCTGCTCTAGCAAACAGCTGAATTCATTATGTCCAGCTACATGAATAATCCCCAGACAAATTCTTGTTGACACAGACAGAACACCGGTCTCTGAGGGACGACAGGGCTGCCAGGCAGAGTGGCCAGTGTTGCCGTGGTTCCTCCCGCTGCTCCCGTAGTAACCCACTAATCAGAAGTCACCACTTGCTACTGATAGGGTGATGTATGGTAGACTCATGACATCTTGTTATTTCTGAGACAAAGAAAAAGAAAGGACACCAGGAAGGAAGGAATAATCTCTAGGTTTGGGGGGCTGGGGGATGGTGATACACAGCAGAAGATGAAAGACTGCTGCCTTAACCACACCTGCCATCACTCAGGGAGCTGAAAAATAGGTTATCATTATGCAGCCACTTGCCCTTGACAATCCAGGATTCTCAGGCTAAATGGGCTCCCGGGAAGGACATTTGGTGTCCTCCTTGCCTTGGGGCTGAATCATTCCCACCCACACCCACACCCTTCTGGGTTGGGAAAACTCTTGGAAGAATTGCATGGTTACTCCTGTCCCTCCTTCTGGGTAGGTACAACCCCATAGGACAAATTTAGGGAGGGTTCCTGGGTTCGAGGAATGACAAGCTTTCTGAAAGATAGTACCTGTCATCCCCTGTGAGAGTTCCAGTGACCAGTGGAGATTTTGCTGAGTGGCTTTGTCCTGTGGAGCATGATGGGACCTACCAGGGTGGGACCTGGCAATCCCTTCTTGCCCTGAAGCTACCTCCATTTTCCTGGCAATTCCCAGACTGGTCAGAAAGAGGGTAAAATCATCTTACCAACCCACATATGTGCACATCCGAGGGTTAATTGTGACAGTGTTCATTCTTACCAAGTGTTGTTCCAGCTGGTTACGTTCCCTATGTTTTCAGCAAAGTTATTTTCCTCCCCAGTTGTCCTTGAGCTCCAAACAAACAGTCCACTCTTTGTTGAAACCTTCTCCACAAGCTCTTTCTAGACCAAATCTTTCAACCTGATGTAATTTTCTCCTCTTTTGTACTCTTACAGCATTTGTATCCTATTATCATTCCATTCATTCATTCATTCATTCATTCAGTTAGTATCTATTGAGCCCCTACTGTATGTAGACTATGCGTCATTTTGGGCAGTGATGACAGTTAAGGACAAGACAGGTAGGGTCCTAACCTCGTGGAGCTTACAGTCTAGCGGGAGAAGCTAGCCAGTAAACAAGCTCCACTATTGTTGCTCAGAGTAGGCTCAAAGATTTTTACAGCTGAAGAAATAAAAATTAGAATCCCTCCAAATTCTCTGATTCAGCCTGGCTAAAATTATAAGTATGGGTCACAGAAACGACCGACAAACCCAGGGTGGAAAGCATCTCTATCCTGATGAACAGTATCCTTACGCTTTTCAAAGCACTTTCCTGAAGCTGCCCACCTCCAGACTTGTTGTATGATCCCCAATTACCTACTTCTACTTTTCCAACCAGAATCTTTATTCTTATAGAGCAGCTGCTCAACAGCTGCTTAATGTATGAGAAAGGAAAGCAATTCTATTGAGTTAATTCATACTAAGTGTGAACAATTAATCCACACACAATTTCACAGTGTTTCTCGCTTCTTGTAAGAGAATCTTTACTAATCCTAAATAATATTTAGACTTTTCAGTCCTCAGTATAAATTGGAAAAAAGGCAAAACAGGAAGTTTCTATTAGGTTGTGAACTGTTGGTTCCTTGAGGATAGAGACCGTCTCATTTCTGGGTACTCAGTTACCTAGTCCGATCAGTTGGGTACCTAATCAACACGTATTTAATTGAGAAGAATTCAACACAGAGAGGAAAGGAGGAGGGGGGACAGGTGGAGGAAGGCTAGGAGAAGGGAGGTGGGAGGGAAAAGATGGGAGAGCAAGGGAAGTGAAGGGCAAGAAAAGATAAGAGGGAAAGAAGGAAAGAGAGGAGGGAAGAAGAGAGCAAGGAAATCACAATGAGAGAGAAAGAGAACTAAACGCAGCCCAGACTGTGGCATAATTTCTGATTCTCTTGCAGTCAAGGCCCTCATAGAAACAGTAGCAAAGAGGAATTTGTTCCAGTAGAAAGGGGGAAAATGTTGCTGCTTCCGAGTGCCAACAAGAGAATGGAGCCAGGAGATGCTGAGCCCTGAGGAATGTTATTGATCAAAACCATAAATTTCTATTTTCCAGCACGATAGAAATGATTCATGACAGATGACTGGCCTCGATCAATTAGCCTCCCTGAGGGACCCCTGGCCCAGAGGAATGGGGCCATGATCATCTAACAGTCACAGGAAATCGGACTAACCCTGTTAGAGTTATAAAAATTGATCTCTGTAGAATCAATATAATTAACAAGGCTGCATTCACCCATAGAAGGCTGCAGTGGAATTTTCCACTGAAACCAAACTAAAATGGAAACTTGAGAGAGAAGTGGAGGTCAGAAGGCAGGGAGCCAGGACCACCAACTTTCTTCTGGATCTCAGGAAATAAGAGAAGAAACTTTTTTAGATACTAAAGTAGCAGAGGCTGGCTACAGGAAACACAAGAGACCAAATGTTCCGGAATCAGAGAGAAAGGGACTCAGGCATTCTGAGCAATGGAATTCTTGGGCAAGATTGGCCTAAGAACCAAAGGGAATTGACATCATTTTTGCCAAGGTATACCTTAGGGATATAATCTGTATACTCTGATTGGAATGCCCTAGATAAGTATATCAGAAATGGTTCTGCTCAGTCCAGCGCCAATAAAATTGTATGCATTCATTTTTTGGGAAGATTTTATTTATTTGACAGACAGAGATCATAAGTAGGCAGAGAGTCAGGCAGAGGGAGAGGGAGTAGCAGGCTCCCTGCTGGGCAGGGAGCCCTATATGGGGCTCGATCTCAGGACCCTGGGATCATGATCCGAGCCGAAGGCAGATGCACCCCTGCATTTTTTTTTTTAAGATTTATTTATATATTTGAGAAAGAGAGAGTGCACATGGGATCTCAAGCAGACTCCCCGCTGAGCACAGAGCCTAAAATGGGGCTCGAACCCAAGACCCTGAGACCATGACCCAAGCTGAAATCAAGGGTGGGACACTTAACCAACTTAGCCACCTAAGTGCCACAAAATTGTATGCATTTAAATGCTTGCTTCCATCTGTACAAAAAATGGAACTGCTTTGCTGGATTTAGGGTCAAACAGACTTCTGACCTTACCATTCACTGGTTTGATGACCTTGATCAAGCTACTCAATCTCTCCAATCCTCTGTTTCCTCATCTGTAAAGTGGAAAACACTTTCTCTCTTCCTCTCTCTCTCTTTACTGCTTCGTGAGTGTTTTCTATTACCAGACACTATGCACTCTACATAGAAGATCTTTACTCTTCACCAGCACCCCAAGAGTTAGGTATTCTTACTGTCTTTTGACAGGTGAGAAAAATGAGGCTTAGACATATTGCCACAATTTGTCCAAGGTCACTCAGCTGGGAAGTGTTAGAGCTGGAAGAGACACTTGGTCTACCTTCAAGAGCCCACAGTCTCGGGGCGCCTGGGTGGCTCAGTGGGTTAAGCCTCTGCATTCGGCTCAGGTCATGATCTCAGGGTCCTGGGGTCGAGCCCCACATCGGGCTCTCTGCTCCACAGGGAGCCTGCCTCTCTGCCTAGTTGTGATTTCTCTCTGTCAAATAAATATTAAAAAAAAAAAAAAAAAAAAAAAAAAAAAAAGAGCCCACAGTCTCAAAATGGGCAGCTTTGCCCCTCCAACTGTTCTAAACCATGGAGCTGAATGAAGGTGGAGAAATTCCATCCTTCTGTCCCAACAGGATGGAAAGAGCATCCTCCTTCCCCATCACAGCCAGATCTGCAAAAAGGAAGCTCTCTCTTGCTTATTTTTCAGTTACCAAATGGCAAAGGAGATTTTCCTGGGTTTTGTTTTTGTTCTGCCTTGGTGGTATCGAATGATCCTGAAACTACAGACTGGGAAACACAAATCTCAGCCTCCAGGTGTCGAGTGAGCAGCTTTCCTATAAGGAACAGGCATTTATCAGTTTGCCTCGGTACCCTCCCCAGGGTGAGGGCATTGCCAAAACATGGTCCCTTTTTCTGTGGACTATCAGCCACTGCCACCTTGGAATTCAACCTCTCTGGCTTATTAGAACAACAAATTACCCAACATGAGAACTGTGGTGCGCATTCAGATGGAAAACAGTCTCTTTTTTATTAAGTGATTTAATTAGGAGCCATTTTCCCATCAGCTCAGTTGTCAGAGCATGGCTGGGGCAGCCACTGAGAAGAGCATTTGGCCTCTGCCTTCCTGGCTCCCTTCTTTCTGCTGTTGCCTTTTGGAAGAGGAGGAAGCTGAAACCCCGCTAGGAAGGAGCAGTTGAAGCAGGGAAAGGAGACAGATCAGGCCTGAGGGCCATTTTTTAAGATCTTCAGTGAGTCCACCCACGGTCTCGGGCTGTGATTCCTCAATTTGTAGCCTGAGTCTCCAGTACAAGGATTTAAAAAAAAAAAAACCTTTTGCTTCTTGTGCTTCTTCCTTCTGCTCCTTGCCCCTAGCTATGACCTCCTGCAGCCCCAGTGGCTAAGAAAACAAAATGAATTTCAAAGGTATCCTTGCTGGGAGTGAAGGACTCTGAAGGGTGTTTTGTGGTGGAGGGCTAGCAGGAGGCTGAATCCAGCTGGGGCTGTGCTGTTCAGGGCTGAAGAGTTTCTAAAATTGCACTGGAAATCTAATTATGTATATTTTTTTAAAAGCCTGGGTCCCATTCTGGAGCAGCTTGATTTTGACATTTTGGTTGCAATCCTATTTTTAGCATTCAGATAAACAGAATTTTGATCTGTATGGATAACATGTCATTCTACACCATACATAGGAGCTTCCATCCCCACTCCTAGATTTGGGACTATCATGGCAAGAGTCCCCCAGGTACCAATAAGAATTTTTTTCCTGGGGTGCCTGGGTGGCTCAGTGGGTTAAAGCCTCTGCCTTTGGCTCAGGTCATGATCCCAGGGTCCTGGGATGGAGCCCCATATCGGGCTCTCTGCTCCACGGGGAGCCTGCTTCATCCTCTCTCTCTGACTGCTTCTCTGCCTACCTGTGATCTCCATCTGTCAAATAAATAAGTAAAATCTTAAAAAAAATTTTTTTTCCTATTTTCCTAGAAGGAAAGGGGTAAGGATGAGGTTTATGATTAGCAATGGAATATATTGCAAAAATGCATGTCAGCGTTGAGAGGATCAGAGCTCGATGAGGTGAGACTAGAAAGAATTCATGGAGAAAGTGAGTTCTGAACATGGTTTGAAAATATTTGACAGATTTGTAACTCCCTTAATGCATATTTAATTTTTTTTCTTTTGCCCAAGAAAACCAAATAAATAGCTACAAATTCTTTCATGAAAAGTGGCACAGAAATGTAATCTTTCAAAGGGAAATATTTGTTCACACTGTTGTAAGAAAGCATTCCTTTCCATTTGGTGTATGGTTATGAAGGCAGATGAGTAACACTGTCCCCTTAAAGCAGTGTTTAGCACAAACTGAGATGGGCTGAAATCTGTAGTGGGTTGTGAAGTCAATTGAATGGGCCATGACCAGCACTCTTCAAACGGCTATAATTGAATAGAAGAGTAAAGAACAGAAAATGCCAGTTTGTAATCGTAGGTGTGCTTTTGCACACACACTGAACCACAGTGTAAAAAGTAGTCCTTACTGCGGTTCATAGAGCTCTAACTTTGGCATCAGAAGACCTCGGTTCTAATTTGGATTCTCCCATGAACTATGTAACCTTAAGTGAGTTCTTAATGTCTCTTTTCTAAACTTTCCTTTCATAGCATCTGTAAAATGAAGGGGCCTGGTAAAATCCCAAGCTTCTGTGATTCCACAAAATAAGAAAAATATAAATTTACTCTTGCAAAACTGTACTATATCCCAAATCAACTAGAAATGGGTTGAGAGTGTTTTGAATTAACTGCATCCATGTAGCTATTCAAAATTTGACTGAGAAAATCCTCTCCATCCACTAGCCATATTGTCAAAAGAACTTCGTGTTTACTGCAGGTTTTATGGAAAGGGTATATCAAGACATGATGACATTTTAGAAATAAATATGTCAAAGACCAGAAGCTAGGCACAAGGACTTGCTGGTGGTAAAGTATCTCCTCTACTAATCTCCTCATCCTCCTGAAAAAAGAAATATAACAAGAAATACAAAGCTTTGTGGAGCTCGGGGCCATGCCGTGTGAATGTTATAACACGGCTCTCCCTGGCGCTTCCTGTTCATATGGAATGTCCTGTGCCACGTTCCAGAACCAACGCTCTCTTCACCAGTTCTGCTCCACAAGCTATTCCTCACTTTGCACAGGAACAAAGGTCTGACTTTATAAAAAATGGCCACCCCTCCATCCTCAAGTGCGCTCTGTCACAGCATTGCTCCGTGGACCAGCCCCAGTCTGAGTCAGAACTTCTCTGAGGGGGTCACAGCCATCCCTCCTCATAGAAATGCACTTTCCTATGGCTCGCCCAGTGTTCTGTATATCCTACACATGTTACCCCGCAATGCCCTTGACCCTGGTGCTCTCTTGCACTTGAAATGGGGATGTAATGGAACTTAAATCTTACTAATTGATTATGGCATGATTATAGCAGTTATTGTAATGTTTTTGTAATTATGTCATTATTTGCATGCCTCTTTCACTACACTGCGAATGACCTGAGATGTATGATTTAGTCATGAGTATTGTCAGATTCCCCAGTGGTATGGGCACCACCTGGCATATTCTAGGCCCTCCATAGATGCTGAAGTTAAATATATCACTGGAGAAGAGAGAAGAAGTGTATTATCTAAAATAATGACTTAACTACCAGTGTTATAATATTTGGGATTTTCTATTTAAAGGTACTGTATGTGTACTATCAAAGAAATTCACTTATAACCTAAGGAAATTATTGAGACTTTATGGGGACTTTGGAGATCATCTAGACCGGGGGTCACAAACGATGGTTTGTGGGCCAAATCCAGTCCACTGCCTATTTTTATAAATCAAGCTTTACAGAAACACAGCAATGTATTTTCTATGGTTGCTTCCATGCTACAACGGTAGAGTTGAGTAGTTGTGACACAGACCATATGACCCACAGAGCCTAAAATATTCACTCTCTGGCCCTTGACAGAAGAGGTTTGCTGACCCCTGATCTAGACAGAGCATCACTCTGATTTTATATATAAGGTAAGTGAGGCCAGGAAGAGGAAGTGACTTGCCCAGGCTCATGAATGATATAGCTGAGATGGTACAGTAAGTCCTCACGGTCCTGCTTCTCTTCTTGAATACCATCCTTTCTTCACCTGAATAACAAAAGCTCAGTCTGAAGATTTGATTCAGAAGAGCCAGGAGGGGCGCCTGGGTGGCTCAGTGGTTAAAGCCTCTGCCTTCGGCTCAGGTCATGATCCCAGGGTCCTGGGATCGAGCCTCACATCGGGCTCTCTGCTCAGCAAGGAGCCTGCCTCCTCCTCCTCTCTCTCTCTCTGCCTGCCTCTCTGCCTACTTGTGATCTGTCTGTCAAATAAATAAAAATCTTAAAAAAAAAAAAAAGAAGAGCCAGGAAACCATCTCCTGGGATCCTCCGCTTTGCCAGGTCCATCTTTGTGAGCTTCCTGTCAGAGATGATGGGCAAGGTCCTGTTTTTCCATGCATGTCCCTTTGAAGGAGGGACAGGGTCTCAGCTGGGACCTAAGCTTTGTTCCCCTTGCATTCAGGCATCCTGGGGCACGTTTGGAGAATCATGACATGGGCCTCCTAAGGGGCTATTCCTGTGGGCCTCCAGGAAAGAGTTCACTTAAGGAGCAAAGGGTAGAGTGGCATAGATCTGGGGTCACGGGAGAGGAGCTGAGAAATGCAGGCCATCCTCCCTCCAGGCAGGAAGTGCCTGAGTCCTAGAGAGGGAGGGCTGCAATCAGGAAAGAGTGAAGACTCAGTGAGCTCAGCAGGGGCATCCAGGGTCTAAGACAGCACAGGGGACTTGGGGCCCTGGTGCTGGTGGCTTTGGCACAATGCATGGTGGTCTGTGGTTGCTCCAGAGGGCTGCTCAGGCACATGGGACCTAATAGAACCCAGCCCAGCAAGCTGGGGCAGGACTGGAGATAAACAGCAGATGCTAGTGAAAAGACTATGCTACACACCCACCCGAAATGCTTGTTGGGGTCCCCCGGAACCAGCAGAGAGGACTCTGAGGGGCCTGGAGGGCTCACAGTAGTAAATGGGGCTCAACAACAGAAATGTTGTTTGGTTATTTGTTTGTTTTTTATCCCCTGCTGAAACAGCAGGTAGCAATGACAAGCACCAATCCTCTCCCCGCCTCTGCCAATTTGAGAGTACCGTCAAGGCGAGTCTGGGCTCGTCCCCAGCCATACCTTCAAAGGTGGACAGTTAAGCCTCCAAAGCTCCATTGCTTAGTTTATTAACTAAGCAATAGGTTCAGTAGGTTCAGTAGGGCAGGGATGTGCTCCAAGTCATTCAGCAAGCAATTCCCTCCCTGTCAGACACCGCCAGCCCATAAATACAGCCGCCATCGTGGATGGCTTTGGCACAGCCAACCTGAACTTGAGTGGGGTCCAGAGAAATGGCTTTTGGTTGCTGAGGGACAACACAAAAAGAAAACAAATGCTTGCTTAACAGCCATGATTTGCATTCACGCTAGGAAATACTGGCTTGTAAATCTAGGGCTTAAAATAAGTCAGAAAGGTAAGTCCACCCATTCCACGTAGGTGGTTATTGCCACGCAACTCAAGTACGTGGAGGAAGGTTAAAAATGGCGAAATAGAGCAGGGAGGAAAAGCAAGCGGGGTGTGTGGTTTGGATGAGAGAACTTCGGCCAGCCCTCTGCTGGTCTTACACATCATCCTGCATGGCGACTTGTTTACCCGCAAATGGTGTCTCAAAAAGAGTGAAGCTGTGTCTTAAGAAAAATCATCCAAGGGGCACCTGGGTGGCTCAGTCAGTTGGGCAACTGCTTCTGCTCAGGTCATGATCCCAGGGTCCTGGGATTGAGCCCCAAGTCGGGCTCCCTACTCACCAGGGAGTCTGTGTCTCTCCCTGCCACTCCCCTTGCTTATGCTCTTTCTTCCTGTCAAATAAATAAACAAAATCTTAAAAAAAAAAAGAAAGAAAGAAAAGAAAAGAAAAAGAAAAATCATCCAAAACTTGGAAATAAGACCAGAATTATTGTGTGTGCCATTTGATGTCATGCCAACCCATTGTCTCACAAGCCCACCTGAGTATCACCCACCGTTCCAGGGAGGAACTGGGATTTACTAATTGCTAATGCTGAAGGCCAGGGCTCTGGGAACTTAGATGTTACCTTGAGAACACCCAGAGTTGCAGATGACGTTTATTCAGTAGAAATGCAAATGAAATCCATCCAATAGCAAACATAACCCCCAAAGGGTCTGATCTTATCCCTGCTAGGATGTTAACTAGTTTTATCTAACATCCTTTCTTTCAGCGATCATAGAAAAGAGTCTCTCGTATTCTCCCTTGATTTGGCTTTGGCATCCTGCTGGTTCCCTCACTAATGAATTGAATAAATCTTTGACTCCACGTCTGTGTGAGAATCATATTTCTAATGTTTTACAGAAACCGCTCTTCTAAAATTCGCTGTGGACTTCCCTGTCTGCAATTAGCCATCTTATTTTCCATGCACCATAACAAACTGGACTCATCTGGCTTTCATTTCTTGGCTGACAGATTAGACAAAGTCTCCGTTTTAAAAAATGAAAGGTCCTTTCATTTCTACTTCGAAGCCAATTCACTTGAGCAAGTTGGCTGGTGACCTTTGGGGCCCAGCATTGTACTGGTTAGTCCATGAATAACAGAAGAAAGGTCACAGCCCGTGTCCTAACATATCTTCCAGGCCACCTGGGGAGATGAATCACATGCATTTTTAAATAACAGTCATCTGTGTTGAGACACTGCCTTGGTATGCTCAGACCGGTTAGCTTACCTGATTTTATTCCAGGATCTAGAAGAAAAGGAAGCAAGAAAGATGACTGTGGCTGGAAGAAGTTTCTGCCTCTCTTGGCGCTCACCCAAACTAATCGGCCTGGGAGACTGATTTCCCCTCCAGCCAGCATCTTGTTCAGCATTTCTGCTCATCATGCTTCTGGTATCACTTCCTCAGAGGACTGTCCATCATTCCTAAACTCTCACTGCTCCTCTTGATGAATTAGCAGACAGATGTTGGGGATGCGGAATGGAAATTCAGAAAATATACCCGATACACAGACTCGTTCCTTCCTTCTTGTTACCTTTTTTCTCACATAAGAGAGAAGCATCAGGCAGTATGGCTGTGAACCAGGAGGAGTGTGTGTGTGTGTGTGTGTGTGTGCGCGCACACGCATGGGTGTGTGTGCACACACATGTGTACGTGCATGCCTGTGTGGGTGGGGGGAGCACCCAGAGTAAAAGGAAGAAGATTCCTGGGATGAGTTTGAGGGGGGAAAGCTCCTGAACAGGCCCATCTTTGAGGAATATTTGAGAGAATAATGCTGATTTTATGGCCTCTTCAAGGTCAGAGAAAAAGGCCAGGGGATACAGTGTTAATAGAAAGAGACAAGGGGGAATGACAGGAGTTTGGCACCTACATGTTTGTTTGGATAAGAGGCTAAGAACTGAGTGGGCTAAAGTGGAGAGGAGGGGCAGAAAAGTCTGCCACACTTCTGTGAAACTATTTCACAGATGAAACCCAGCTGGTGTCTCCCAGCCCCTTCACATCCAGATAAGGTTTGTTTGAACTGTCTGGATGATTCAAAAGCTAGAGCCCTCTTCCAAATTTCTGTGAATTATTAAGGGATCAACATGATCTTGTTCCGCTCTGGCACCAACATTCTGCCCCTCCTGAGTTCTTGCTCTCTGCCCTGTATCTTATGTCTGTTCCTTTCTTTCCACCCTGGCTTTAACACAAGCATGGGAGATCTTGATCCCCTTTCCACAAAATAAACATTCACACATGGAGATGGAGGAGATTTATATGCAGCAATATAAACAATTTAAAATCGAATAGTAAAAATGATGCTGGGAAAACTGGACAGCTACATGCAAAAGAATGAACCTGGACCACTATCTTACACCATATGCAAAAATAAACTCAAAATGGATTAAAGACCTAAATTTAAGACCTAAAATCATAAAATTCCTAGAGGAGAGCACAGGCAGTAACTTCTTTGACATCAGCCATAGCAACTTCTTTCTAGATAGGTCTCCTGAGGCAAGGGAAACAAAAGCAAAAAGAAACTATTGGGACTACGTCAAAATAAAAAGCTTCTGCACAGTGAAGAAAGCAATCAACAAAATTGAAAGACAACCTACAGAATGGAAGAAGATATTTGCAAATGACATATCCAATAAGGGATTAGTATCCAAAATATATAAAGAACTTTTAAAACTCAACACCCAAAAACCAAATAGTCCCATTAAATAATAGGCAGAAGACATGAACAGACATTTTTCCAAAGGAGAGATATAGATGGCCAACAGACACATGAAAAGATCACTCTTCCTCAGGGAAATGCAAATCAAAACTACACTGAGATACCACGTCACACCTTTCAGAATGGTTAAAACCAACAACATAAGAAACATCAGGTGTTGATGTGAATGTGGAGAAAAAGGAACCCCCATGCACTGGTGGTAGGAATGTAAACTGATACAGCCACTTTGGAAAACAGTATGGAGGTTCTTCAGAAGGTTAAAAATAGAACTACCCTATGATCTAGCAATTGTACTACTGGGTATTTGACTAAAGAATACAAGAATTCTAAGTCAAAAGGTCACATGCACCCTGATGTTTATAGCAGCATTATTTACAATAGCCAAGATATGGAAGCAGCCCAAGTGTCCATCAACTGATGAATGGATAAAGATGTGTGTGTACACACAGGCACACACACACATGCGTGCGCACGCATGCACACACACACACACACACACACACACACACACACACACACACTAGACTATTATTCAGCCATAAAAAAGAATGACTCTTGCCATTTGCTACAACATGGGTGTGCCTGGAGGGTATAAAGCTAACTGAAAGAAGTCAATCAGAGAAAGAAAAATACCATATGATTTTACTCACATGTGGAATTTAAGAAACAAAACAAGTAATGGGAAAAAAATAGAGACAAACCAAGAAACAGACTCTTAACTATAGAGAACACACTGATGGTTACCAGAAGGGAGCTGGGAGGGGAACGGGTGAGATAGGTGACTGGGATCAAGGAGTGCACTTGCTGTGATGAGCACCAGGTAATATACAGAAGCGAGTTACTCTATGGTACTCCTGAAACTAATGTGACACTGTATGGTAACTAATTGGAATTAAAACAGAAACCTAAAATTTAAAAAATAATAAAATAAAATAAAAGTGAGTAGAAGATACTCCCTCTCTTAAAAGTCCTTTGACCACTCTTGGGGCACCTGAGTGGTTCAGTCATTAAGCCTCTGCCTTCGGCTCAGGTCCTGATCCTAGGGTCCTGGGATCAAGCCCCACATGGCTCTCCTTGCTCATCAGGAAGCCTGCTTCTCCCTCTCCCACTCCCCCAACTTGTGTTCCCTCTCCTGCTGTCTCTTCCTCTGTCAAATAAATAAATAAAACTTTAACAAAACAAAACAAAAGTCCTTTGACCACTCCGCCTCAGCCTCATTGCTCTGCTGGCCCCCAAATCCTCTCGTTTTTATGCAAAGGAAGGTGGTACAGCATTTAGGAGCATGGAAGCAAACCCTAAGTGTGCGTGTTCTCAGCTAACCCTCCTCAGCTGTAAACCTAAGGTAAGCCACTTCACCTCTCTGTGTCTTATTCTTCTCATCTATAAAACAGAGGTAATAACCCATGTAGGTCACGAAGTAGCTGTGAGCTTAAATACACAAGCCAAGAGGCACATTGAAAGCTGTTCACCACCATTAGTCATGGAGGAGATGCAAATCAGAACCACGAGGAGAGGCCCCTTCCCACTCCCTAGGATGGCGAGCATAAAAAATTGAGATAATAACAAGTGTTGGTGAGGATGTAAAGAAATCAGAACCCTCCGATTACATTACAGCAGAAATGTAAAATGGTGCAGCTGTTTTGGAAAACAGTCTGGCAGGTCCTCAACTGGCTAAATATAGTTTCCCTATGACTCAGCAGTTCCAGTCCCAGAGACAGGAAAACATATGTCCACACGAGAACTCATACCTGAATAGTCACAGCAGCACTACTGGGGACAGCCAGAAGGTAGAATGGATCACCTGCCGAATGGGTAAGTAAAAGGCTGTCCTCCCATGTCACAGAACACTACTCAGCCACCAAAAGGAATGGAGTATTGATGACTGCTATAATGTGGGAGAATCTTGTAAACATTATGCATGACAGAAGCGAGGCGTGAAAGACCACATGCTACACTAATTGGGCCATGTGAAATGTCCAGAATGAGGCAACCTATAGAAAGTACATTAGTGGTGGTTAGGGCTGAGGGGCAGCCAAAGGAAATGGAATTTCTTTTTGAAGAGATGAAAATGTTCTAAAATTGACTGTGGTGACATTTGCACATATCTGTGAATATTCTAAAAACAACCGAATTTGGGCACTTGGATGGCTCAGTCAGTTTAGCATCTGCCTTTCATTCAGATTACAATCTGAGGGTCGTGGCATGGAGCCCCAGATCAGGCTCCCTGCTCCGTGAGCAGCCTGCTTCTCCCTCTCCCTCTGCCTGCCACTGCCCCTGCTAGTGCTCTCCCTCTGTGTGTCAAGTAAATAAATAAAATCTTTTTAAAAAATTAAATTGTATACTTTAATTAGTGAATTGTATGATAGTATCTTAGTAAAGCTGTGTTTAAAAAACAAAACAAAACAAAACAGAAGATTTATAACAATGCCTAGCACATAGGAAAGTTCAGGATACTGAGGGGAACAGATGGAATATTTAAATGAGTTGTTAAGGAGAGATTAATTAAAGGTGTCTATTCACAAAGGTGTAGGCGGGGTTGGGGGGAAACTAACAAGGTGGAATGCCCCAAGGGCAAGGGGAGGGAATCCAAGGAATGGGCTGCAGTAGAAGGGGGGCACGAGAGAAAGCAGCCACTGACTACCCACACCGAGCAGGGAGGAACCAGAATGAATGCCTCCTGGCGATCACTCCTCATCTACCAAGACGCCCCATCATCAGAACCCACTGGAAAGCCTGAGCCGCCCACTGAGGAAGCATAGATGTAGTCCTACAAGTCAGCCCTCTGGGCAGAGGGGATTATTATTATGTGGGCCGGCAACCCCACCCTATCTCCTAGGGCCAGCTTTCCCTACTAAATGGTCTAACAAGTTATTTTCTTAAAGATTATTTGCTTACTCAGAGATTTGGGTGTTTTTATGTTGCAAAACATTTGCAGCCTTTGGCAAAGACGCCCCACAAACATTTCCTTAAGGTAGCTGGAGAAGGAGAACTAAAACATCAGAATGTTTCTCCCAGGCTCTCCATGATAGTGGGAATGGGCGGGTGGAGACACACGGGGCTGACTTGTGGGACGGCACCTTGTCTTCCAGCCGGCTGCTGGAAGTAACGACAGTGCTTGTTCAATAGAGATGGATTCTGTTTCCTGTCTAGTAACCATACCTGCAGCAGTCTGTATTTATTCCTCCAGAAGTTAGTTCCTCCTGCAGGTGCGGCTCCCTCTTGATAAACTGGTAAATCCTTATTTGGATTAAGGTCTGAGCAGAACGGGAGTATGGCTACCTGCTATGGGCCAAATGCTGGCTTCCCTGCCCCCACATCCATATGGTGAAGTCCTAACCCCCAGGACTCCAGAATGTAATTAATTCGGAGGTAGGGCCTTTAAAGAAGTAATTAAAGCAAAATGAGGTCATGAGGGTGGGCCCTAACTCGTTATGATTTATGTCTTTGTGAGAGATGAGGACACAGACAGACACAGAGGAGCGTCCATGTGAAGACACAGAGGAAGGGAGCCTTCTGCAAGCCAGGGAGAGAGGTCTCAGAAGAAACCAACTCTGCTGACACATTCATCTTGGACTTTTAGCTTCTGGAATTGAAAATAAATTCTGTTTAAGTGACCTAGTTTATGATGCTTTATTATGACAGCCCTAAGCAAATTAATACACTCCCCATTCCAGAATGTTGTCCCACTTTCTCCTCCAACTCATGCCCTTCTTCCCTTTAGAAAGTTGAGGAAAAAAAGCTACTCGAGTCCTACTTGGGGTTTTGCTTCCCAGTTCTGACCTATGTTACTCCTTAGATGAGTGTGTGGGTGGTTGTACCAATATTCTGATTCCAATATACATCCTGTTCCCTAAAATCTAGGAGTATCAGCAACATCACATTTCATTTAATTTCTCTACAACAGATTTAATCTGTTCTGAACCTCATCCTTCTTTAGTTGACTAGAAACTCAATCTCAGTCACAGGTAGGGGTCTCCTTTCCAGATTTGTGCAAAGAACCTGGGGGTCTTATAGAGTTATGATATTTAGGGGGAGGCCGTCTGATCTAGTCTTCAGTTACTCTGGTCTATTGACCTGCTCATTTCCCAGACTTGTGTGAATGAACTGCTTAAGGAGGGCAGTTCTCTTGCTTTGACACTATGCTTGGCCTGGTGGGGGCAGGGGGTCGGAGGGGGTCTTTGCAATACCCTTCCCAGTCTGGAAGAAACAAGACCTCAGAATTCTTCCTCTTTGGCTGCCTCTGCCTCTTCTCCTCCAACCCTGGACTCAATCTCCTTCACCTCCACGATAAGTCATCGAAATTCTCTTCCTGGAAAATGCTGCTTCACCTTCCCCTATGAGCTCTCCATGGAAGGGGAACATAAAGGACTGGTTGACTTGGTGGGAATTTGCAGGAACATCTATAGCAATAAAAACAGAACCTAAATTAGCATCACCCGGCTTTGTTTTGATGAGCATAAGGAAACTACCACACTCCTTTCGCTCACAGAGCCATATTTTTATCATGGTACAGCTGGAATTTTGTCATGGAAGGAGCTAGGACAGGATTCAGCCGGCATTTCCTCTAAGTTCAGATTCCTGTGGCGGACAAAGGCAGGTACAGATGATGGTTGCTGGGTGACATTCCCTTCCACACCCAAGAACCTCAAGCTGCTTTTCCAACTAGGGGAGCTAAGTCAGCACAACCAGATTTAGTCTTTGCCTCAGGTTTCATAACAGATAGAACAAAACTGAGATCTCTCCCTGCCCACTCGCTGTGGCTGGGAAGAACCCTGTGACAGCTTCTATACACCCAACCCTCCTCCTGCCGACCTCTTGGCACCTCGTATGGCGATGCATAGGGGAAAAAGTCAGAAACTCTAGTTCCAGGTGCAGAGTGGCTACTTTCTGGGAAATGATGAGGATCCCGGAAAGAAGATGCATTCAGAGTCTGAGTATCTGATTAAAAAGCATGAACTTGCCATCATGGTGCCCAAGCAGTGCATGATGTGGGCGGCAGTAGGGCTCGCCTGGAGCAGGGTTCTCGGCAGCCTCACTCAGCCCCCGCCTGCCTTTGATGGACAACGCCTCCATTCCAGTGGCTCTTAGAAATACAGCCGCCTGCAAGAAGGCTTCTTGGGTCTGCTAGAAAATGTAGGTTTTCCCCTCCTACCCACTGCCTTCGTTGCTACCTCTACCTCTAACACACACACACACAGAGTGTGATGTTTCATTCTGTTGTTTGTTTGGAAGTTTGTTCATTTGGCCCTACAGAGTTCCAGGATGCCTGCCCTGTCCTGTCCCTCCCCCCAGTGCTCACTGAGGATTTGCCACTTGGGAACTGGCACATCAGGTAGTTGCTTGGCGTGATGGTGTCAGTGTTCCTCTTCAGAATATCTGAGTAGTTTTCTTGATGGACAGTGGTTTGAAAAATGCAACAACAAACAAGATAAAGTATTGCCCTCAGCCTCACAGACAGATTTGGACAACTATAGGGAAGTCTACAGGATTAAGTGTGATAGCGAACTGTGATTTCACAAAGATGATCATTTAAAGGGGGGCTTGAAAAAGGAGCAAGAGTTCAGCAGGGGTAGAAGTGGGGACTGGGCATTCCAGGCAAAGGAAACGGAATGGCCAAAATCTCTATCCTTGCTTCATTTTCTTCCAGCATTTAGCACCATCTGCATTTTTATGTAGATTGTTTACTTCCTGTCTTCCCCATGAATCTCTCAGAGTGCAAGAAGCATGTCTGTCCCCTTTATTGTTGTGTCCTAAGTGCCCAGAAGCATTCCTGGCACAGCGTGCACGCTCGTGCATAGCAGTTGAATGACGGGATCCACGGGCAGTCCATGTGAAAGGGAGAGGGGAACTTCTATAAGCTCCATAAATATGCATGTGGTTTCATTTCATCCTTAACAATATCACTCCCCAAAAAAGACATCCTTATCTGCACCCTGCAAATAAAGAAACTGAGGTCAGACAAATGTAAGCAAATTTCTAAAGATCTTACATCCAGAAAAAAATAAGATAGGGACTAAAGCCTGGGCCTTCAGTTTCCAAAGTCTGGACTATACCAGGAAAAGGGTAATAGAGGCCTGAATGAAGTAAAACCATGGGAAGGGAAGTAGAGGGGAGAGCTCATGCTCAGGAGGCATTGCACTGAGAAACCTGCCCAGCCCGGGCCAGACGGAAAGGGAGAAATCCCCGTGCAGATTCCTCTCCGTCCCAGCAGCTGGTCCTGACCGCTCTCCTGCCTGGAGCCGATCATATAGGGAGGACAGAAAAAACATGTGGCTTCGGCCATTTAATTGCTGTTTAACTTTGGGAGAGCTACCTAAATTCTCTGAGCATCTGTCCCCCTCCTCCCCCCAAATGGTGATAGATACCAGCTTTAAGGTTGTCATGGGATGGTGTAGGTGAGGCACCCAGGACAGTTCCTGGCCCATAGTAAGTGTTCAGTCAATATCAATTCACTTAGCTTTTCCTGTGGCCTCCGGATGTCATTTGACCTGGGCAATACTGTTCCCGGGAAGACCAAAGAAGGAGGAAGAAGTGTTAAGAGGACATCTGCCTTGGTGCAGGTGCTGTAATGGACAGTGTCAGGAAGGAAGTGAGGGACAAGCTAGGCCTGGGAGAGGCGGATGGGCAACAGGCTAGGGAAGTATGCAGCAGGGAAAACATCCTTCTCTGGGAGGCACTCTGGCCCCTCTTAGATGAGGGTTCAGACAAGCACGCAGAATTCTAAGTCTGTGGCCAGTCTCTTCACGGCTGAAAAGGTGTTGCCAGAGCGTGGTAAAGGAGTACCCGGGGTCCTGGGATCGAGCCCTGCATCACGCTCCCTGCTCGGCGGAGAGCCTACTTCTCCCTCTGCCTCTGCCTGCTGCTCTGCCTACTTGTGCTCTCTCTAACTCTCTGTCAAATAAATAAATAAAAGCTTTAAAAAACAGAGAGAGACAGACAGACTGACCGACCTGGGTCCCTGGGTCTCTCCAGCTCACAGCACAGGCCGGCAGCCACCTAGAGGCAGCCGGAGGAGGAAGCGCCTGCTACTGCATTTGTTTACAGCGCCACCTGCTGTTCATAACTCCTAAAAACTCAAGTTGCTTCATCCTTGAGAGCTGAAAATTAAGAGTGAAATCCTCACAGCTCTCTTCTGAAGCATTCTTTCTCAAAATCTCTTCTTCATTTACTTGACAAGGATGAATCTTATAAGTAATAATAATCTAAAGTAACAGTTGATGCCCCACGATTTTTCTTCGTGTTTGTTTAGCTCTGTGATGTGGAAGGGAAGGTCTGAAATTCAAGTCTGAGGACTATGCCAGGCAGTGTTCTAGCTGCCCAGCATGGATTAGTAACTTGGTTACGATAACAACTCTAGAGAAAGGTATTACTGTTATCATGCCCATTTTATGGATTGGCAACTGAGGCACAAAGAATTTAAAGAATTCCCCCAAAATCACACAGCTACAAAGTAGCAAAGCAGGGGTGGCGGGGTGGCTCAGTCAGTTAAGCGTCCAGTTCTTGATCTCAGCTCAGGTCTTGATCTCAGGATTGTGAGTTCAAGTCCTGCGTTGGGCTCCATGCCCAGGGTGGAGCCTACTTAAAAAAAAAAAAGTATAGTAGCAAAATTTAAACCCAGGCAGCTTTGCTACCATGTTCATGATTTTAACCACCATTATGCCAGTTTTCCATATAGGTGGGTGTTTCAAGAAAATATATCTTAATTTTTATTTGTCCTGATGTTAAAAATTTAATTTCTCTGTGTAAAGCTTGGTGGACCAAGAAACAGAGCAGCAAAGAAGTTAAAAATATGCCTTCGATAATCCTCAGCTATGTGAGACATTAAGCTTTCCAGAAGGATAAAGTCCCTTTTAGAATGTCATGTAATCCTGGGATGCCTGGGTGGCTCAGTCGGTTAAGCAGCTGCCTCTGGCTCAGGTCATGATCCCAGGGTCCTGGGATGGCATCCTGCATTGGGCTCCTTGCTCAGTAGGGACCCTGCTTCTCTCTCTGCTTCTGCCTGCCACTCTGCCGGCTTGTGCTCTCTCTCTGACGAATAAATAAATAAAATCTTTAAAAAAAGAAAAGAGAGAGAATGTCATGTAACCCAGAAGGATGGAATATGAAACAACTTAATTAATGTTTGTTTATAATAACCTCCCCCCAAGAAAATATAATCCCCTCATTCCTTTTAAGAATTCAACAATTCACAAGATCTCTCCTTAAGAGTAATAATAATTATTGGGATACTATTTTTTGAGTGCTCATTTTTCATTTTAGAGAAGCAGTTATTTATAGTCCCTGACCTACAGTGGTCTGACTTACAATTTTTCAGTTACTATGAGCGTGAAAGCCATATATGTTCAGTAAAAACCGTACTTCAAATTTTGTATTCTGATCTTTTCCTGAGTTACCGATCTATGGTATGATACCCAGTTGTGATGCAGGGCAGTGGCACCAAGCCACAACTCCCAGTCAGCCACACGATCACAAGGGTAAACAGCCCATATACTTATGGACAATTCTATACCCACACAACTATGCAGCTCTTCAGTACAGTACTCAGTTACATGAGACATCCAGCACTTTATTATAAAACAGGCTTTCGGTCATGTGATTTTGCCAATGCAGGCTAATATAAGTGTTCTGAGCACATTTAAGATAGACCATATCTTTGGCTATGACATTTGATAGGGTAAGCGTATTAAATGCATTTTCAATTACAGAACTTTCAACTTATGATGGGTTTACCAGGACATAACTCCATTCTAAGTCAGGGAAGATCTGTAGGAAAAACAATGTAAGTTTTGGGATCACGCTACCTGGGTTCAGATCCTAGCTATACTGACTAAGCAAGTCACTTTACATGTCCAAACTCCAAATTCCTTCACAAAACAACAGAGAAGGGGAACCTGGGTGGCTCAGTCAGTTAAGCAGCTGCCTTTGGCTCAGGTCATGATCCCAGGGTTCTGGGATCCAGCCCCACGTCAGGCTTTCTGCTCAGCGGGAGACTGCTTCTCCCTCTCCCTCTGTCTGCAACTCCCCCAGCTTATATCCTCTCTCTCACACTGCCAAATAAATAAAATCTTTAAAAAACAACAACAGGGAAAATAATGGTGCCTACACTTCAAACAGGTATATGAGAATTAACTGAACTTCATACACGAAAAGAGCTTAGAAGAGTTTGGGCAAATAATAAGTGCTCCAAAAAACTGTCACCTTGTAGTATGATATGTTAGGTACTGTGCTAAGCAGATTATAAAAAAACAAAACAAAACAAAACAAAAAATAAAAAACCATTTCAATGCAAAGGTCACTTTATAGAAACTGCTGGCTATAAATAAGCTTTCAGAAAACAATCTAGGAGGAAACATACCAAGGTAATAATAAGTTATCACCAAGAAGGTATAGTTTTGATTTTGTATTGTTTTTCACTGTTTTACCTATTTTTGCTGGATTCACATGGGTTGTTTTTTATCAAAACTGAAAGTACAACACTTTCTATTGAAGGAAGAAAAAAAAAACTATTGAAGGAATGAAGAATGATTTGGAACTGCAAAGTCTTGGAGAGGACAAGGTGGATGTCTTCAAATAGAGGATTAACAAGTGGAAGAAAATCTTGTACTGTGTAATACGGAAACGGAACCAGGACTGGTGGATGGAAGCTTCATGAACTCTTCTGTTTTGCATCAGAGCTCATCAGAAAACCCATAGTGAGAAGTACCTCCTCCTTGAGAGCATTTGCACAGAAGCTGCAGACTGCCTCTCAGAGAAGATCGACAGATGACACATGGGGCAAGTGGCAGAATGGATCACAAGACCTCTGAGTTCCCACCCAACTGGGGATATGGATTCGTTACCTCGAACCATGCCAGGACACATAAAAGGCAGATGGTCACCAGCTTTCAGAGAGTTGAAGTCTGATTTCTTGACAATTATTTTTTTGCTACTCTGTTTCCGCTAAATGCCAGAAGACTCATGTCCTCCTCATTCTTACGGACCCAGTGTGGATGGCATGTCACAGCACCCCAGCGCTCTCTCCCCACTGTCATCAATAGCCAGGCATTGACCCTGAAGTACAGACCCTATGTCGGATCCTACAGAGAACAGAAGAAAGAAGGGGCAAAGTCTCTAGACTTCAGGACTCTGTGATCCCATTTTTGTCCTCTGTATCCGTTAGGAATTGCTAATAAAAGAAGCCTGGACTCAGAAGCTTAAAAAAATTAGAGATTTAGGTTTTCACCTAAAAATGCAAAGGGAGGCCACATATGACTGTTATGGCACCTTCGGAATATGACCAGGAAAGCAGGCCACTCTTTCTCCTCCACCATCTTCTGTGCAAAATGCCATCCTCAAGAGCTTCAGCCATCACTTCTGTGTTCCAGGAGGCAAAAGGGAAGATTAAGAGACATAGGGGTGGGGGCGCCTGGGTGGCTCAGTGGGTTGAAGCCTCTGCCTTCGGCTCAGGTCATGATCTCAGGATCCTGGGATCGAGCCCCGCATCGGGCTCTCTGCTGAGCGGGGAGCCTGCTTCCTCCTCTCTCTCTGCCTACCTCTCTGCCTACTTGTGATCTCTCTCTGTCAAATAAATAAATAAATATTTAAAAAAAGAGAGAGAGAGAGACATAGGGGTGTTCCTCTCAAAGAGCTTTCCTCATGGGGCGCCTGGGTGGCTCATTTGGTTAAGCATCTGCCTTAGGCTCAGGTCATGATCCCAGATTCCCGGCATAGAGCACACCCCCCACCCCCGGCCCCATCTACCCCTTCCCTGCTCAGCAGGGAGCCTACTTCTCCCTCTCCCTCTGCCCCTTCCCCTGTTCATGCTCTCCTCATGCTCAAATAAAAATCATTAAAAAAAAAAAAAAAAAAAGCTCTCCTCAAATGAGCAATGGTTAGTGGTTATTTCCCTGGTCACACCTGCAAGGGGGACTGGGAAATGTAGTTTTAGCTGGTCATTCTGTCACCCCAGTAAAACTCAGGGTCCTGTTAACTAGGAAGGAGGAGGAGATTTCAGGGCAAACGGCAGCTTCTTCCACTGCCTCTCATTCCCCTGTGTCAGGACAGTGGGATTCTTCCCTAATTTATAAAGAGGAGAAGGCTGAAAAGGGGCAGAGGTCCCTTTTCCAGAGGTCCCACGCAAAGCCCCAGTAGGTCAGTGGTGATGTCAGTCTCAGCATCCTGCTTAGGGCCAGCTTTGAAAAATGAGGAAGAACACAAAAAGCAGGAACGCATGCATGTCTGTGGGCAAACACCAGCTGTGGGCCCAGGGCCATCTCTCTGCAGGGAGTCCCACTGGCCCCGGAGACGGGATGCAGGACACTGGTCTACATGTCATTCCCTGGGTTGGCAAGAGATAGACAGCCTTGGCCCTGGCTCAGTTGGGAGAACAGATGGGCAAGAATTCAGGGCAGCTTCCAAATCAGCCAAGTGGCAAAACAGCCTTTCCTCTCTCTGTCAGCCACAGCTAGGTCCCACCTAGTCATAGCCAGCTGCAGAGGCCCAAGACTGAAGACCATGCCAGCTGGTCTTCCAGGAGCAGCCTCGGAATGTGTCATCCCTCGCCTGTGTGAGGGGCTGTCATGACGACAAGCAAGTGCAGCTGTTTGTCCCCAACAGTGAAGGTGACACCTGGGGAGAGCTTCCCACCAGCAGCGGGTTTCTCTGTGTGGGGCGAACGAGCCCTGACTCCTTTGTGGAGCCCAGGGCCCTCACTATTGAGAGGGCCAGCCTGGAGCTCTGTTCTTTCTCGCGCCCTCGCCTCCCACAGAAATAATGGCAATGTGGCCAGAGAGGTAAGGGGAACCCAGGAATTACAGTGAAATGCATGCAAGGTGAGCAGAGGAGACTCCTTCTCACATCTGAAGAAAGCAGAGTCCTCACAGAAGAGAAACAGAAACAAAGCAAACTTGATGAGGGGACAGAACCACGTGTTCAGTTTCAGAAACAAGATAGAAAATGACCAGAATTTTATTGCAACTCTGATTAGAGCATATGATATAGGAGGAAGAACTGTAAGTTTTTAGAAACACTTTCCTCTGTCAGCCGAACATGGTGGGGTTCACCAGAGAGGGAGTGGACAGGCCCAGAGGAAAGGAGAGAGCTCTCCTCTTTCTTCTGCCTTCCAAAGACTGCATTAACTTTGGATTATCTGTGTATGTGCTCCCAATTCACGGACTCTAATTAAAAGCTGACTGAAATTTGCTCAGAATTCTATTTGGCTAGGCTTCCAGAAAAGCTTTTTAAAATAAGTTTGGAGCAGAAAACATAATAAAGATCACTACCATTAAGTCTTTAAAGACAGAGAAGTTGGGGAAGAGACTGGAAGGACAGGGGTTGGAAGGAGGGGAGGCTAGCTGCGAAGCCTGCGCCCCCTCGGAGGGTGCGCCCTGAAAGGTGAAGTCGATGCATTTCCATTCCTCTCCTCTTCGTTTCCAGTCCTCTCGTCTTTGACAAGCTGCTGGCCCCTCACAGCCACTTGCAGGTTCCACAATGAAGCTCTTCAGATAAAGAAACTTCCAACTCCTATCCTCTCACCCCAGGCCTTCTCTGGTCTTGAGGCCCTCGACTCATCAAATCGAAACTCTGCAGCCCAAATCTGCTCATGTGGCCTTGGGAAGGCTGGGCAGAAGGCAGCCAGCAGGCTCCCACAGCACCTGACTTCGCCCTCCACCCTCGGCAGCCTAGCTCCTCATTCCCACGAGGGCACAATCAGGGCCAAGAGCCTTCGTGTGGCCCTCTGGGGCGCAAGGAGTCAGCAGGGACACACTCCCCATCCCGCCGGGGCCATCTGCACCAATTATAAGCCCTTTGGAAGCCAGCAGAGGGCTATTTAGCTGCTGGTTCTCTACGATTAGCTAGTTCTTGAACATTGCATATGGTGTGGCCAGCTGTACGCAGCATTCATTGATTCAAAGCTTTTTTCCCCTCAAAAAAAAAAAAAAAAAGTGCTAATCTAGTTGTTATTACTATAGGGAAGGAAAACTTTTAAGTCTTCTTTTCTGGATAAGTTCCTTTCCCTATCTTATAATTCTACCTCTTCCCAGGATTAGGACCATTTGGACGATTAGGACCATTTCTATAAGCACTAGATAGGCACTTGCTTGCTGTAAATGAGCCTTGTAAATGTAAAGAAATATCAAGATGGGGATGCTTGGGTGGCTCTGTCAGTTAAACATCTGCCTTCGGCTTAGGTCATGATCCCAGCGTGCTGGGATCCAGTCCCGTATCAGGCTCCTTGCTCAGCAGGAAGCCTGCTTCTCCCTCTGCCTGCTGCTCCCCCTGCTTGTGCTCGCTTGCGCCCTCTGTCTCTTAACAAATGAATGAATAAAATCTTGAAGAAAAAGAAAAAAAGAAGTATCAAAATAGGTATGTAATTCCAGCTCAGGCATTATGATCCATAGTCCAGTAGACTGTCTTCTCTCCCTTATTTTGTGTATGTGAGAGCCCTGGTGTTAAGGCGTCCTCTTAATGAAACCATTCCAGAGAATCAACTTTTTGCAATCAGTTCAGAAGCCAGGGCCAACTGCTGAGGCTTACCTTCTTTTGCAGGTGCTGAGCCAAGAACAGAAGCAGTGCTTGTTCACATTTGAAATCCTCAGTGTTTTTACGGGCAGGAAGCAGTTGGCTGGCTACAAGCCAGCACTACCGTCACCAGGGATGCTAAATACAATGTAGATTTCCTGCAGCTACATCATGGACTTGAAATCCAGGTTCACACGTGTGTCGAGATCCAGAGAAGTTGGAGATCTGGGAGTCTTGTGAACAGTTCTAATGAAAGCGATGAAATCAGCTACAATGCACAGGGAAATGAACATGGAAACAAAAGAAGGGGTCCCCTTTTTCCTCCTATCTCTCAACTAGGCAAAGTGAACTCATTTTTCTCATCATCTACAGGCTCTATGGTAAACAAGAGCACAAGTAGGACAAAAAACACAGGACACTCTATGACTATAAAAAGTCCTTTGTGGCATGGGTTCAGCCATCTTGACGGTCACCTCAATTTTCAGAACTTTAGGAACCCAGCTGTATATGGAATGAACAGTTCTATGTTGAGTAAAGATAGAAATAAAAATGCCTATTTAAATATTCAGCAGGACTACCCCAAAAATGATTTTACTCTTTTTTAATAAGCAATTTTAAGTAAGTTCAAGTAGAAGAAAATCTGTACCAATTATGGCTTGTTTCACGGAGGATAATGGGAGCCACATGTCTCGCTCTGAGGAGTTACAACTACAGAGAGGGAGAAAGCTAGAAGGTATCTTGTGGCATCAGACTGGAATCAGAGGTGTCATATGAATTCATGATTTTTAGTACGTGGATGCAGAAATAAAATTTAGATGCTGTGTGTGTATACATGTCCACACCAACTGTAATGGATTATAACCCACTGAACAGAAGGCAAAACTACAAGTCCATACTGACATAAATTGATAAAGAGGAAAAGAGGAACTCCATACTGTTAAAGCCTGGCAAACACTGCCTTAAACCAGCGGCCGGCTCAGTTGGTAGAGGATGCGCCTCTTGACATTGGGGTTGTTGAGCTCGAGCCCCCCAGTGGATGTAGAGCTTACTTGAAAATAAAATCTTAAAAAAAAAAAAAAAAGGCAAAAACAAAAGAAAACCCAGTCATCAGTTAGCATCATGCGTGATGGGGTAAGAGGAATGGTGTGTGCCACCTGAGGAGATGCAGTGAGGACACAGCAGTGCATCAGTGTTCCCGCCGACGATGCATAAACTAAACCTAATCAAAGGGAAACATTATCCAAAATAAACAGCCCGTTGTCTTCAAAAGTGTCAAGGTCAAGAAAGCCAGGGAAAAGCTGGGGTACTCTTCCAGATTAAAGGATGCTACAAAGATGTGACAATTAAAGGCAGTATGTAATTCTGAACTGCATGCTTTTGCTATAGAGGACATTATTGGGGCATTTGGCAAATGGGGTGCGAGGATGAGATGGCAATAGGTATTAATGACAATATCCAGATCTGATGTTTTTTGGTTACACAGAAACAGGTCCTTGTTTACAGACAATACACAATAAATTCAGGGGTAACTTTAATGAGTGATAAGGCCCAAAGAGTTAGCAACTTACTCTCAAAGGTTTAGGTTTGGCACTTGTAATTTTCTGAGAATATTTCAAGATAAAAATGTTTTTAAGGGGCGCCTAGGTGGCTCAGTGGGTTAAGCCTCTGCCTTCAGCTCAGGTCATGATATCAGGGTCCTGGGATGGAGCCCTGCATCAGGCTCTCTGCTTAGCAGAGAGTCTGCTTCCCCCACCCCCGCTCTGCCTGCCTCTCTGCCTACTTGTGATCTCTCTCTCTCTCTCTCTCTGTCAAATAAATAAATTTAAAAAAAATCTTTAAAAAAAAAGTGGGTTTTTTTGTTGTTTTTTTTTTTAAGATTTTATTTATTTATTTGACAGAGATCACAAGTAGGCAGAGAGGCAGGCAGAGAGAGAGAGGAAGCAGGCTCCCTGCGGAGCAGAGAGCCCGATGTGGGGCTCGATCCCAGGACCCTGGGATCATGACCTGAGCTGAAGGCAGAGGCTTTAACCCACTGAGCCACCCAGGTGCCCCCTAAAAAAAAGTTTTTAAAAGTGCAACTCCCCATCATTTTAGTTGTTGTATGACCTACAAAATGACTACAGTAATAATGAAGACAGTGATATTAAAGATGGCTATTTCAACACCAAGAATTTAAAAAATTCTTGAAACAGAGTAGAGATTGTTATTTTAAATAATGTGATTTTAAGTGTGTTTTTTAAAAAATATTTTATTTATTTGACAGAGAGAGAGATCACAAGCAGGCAGAGAGGCAGGCAGAGAGAGAGAGAGAGAAGCAGGCTCCTTGCTGAGCAAAGAGCCCGATGTGGGACTCAATCCCAGGACCCTGGGACCATGACCTGAGCTGAAGGCAGAGGCTTATCCCTCTGGGCCACCCAGGCGCCCTGGAGTGTATATTTTAAGTAAAACATTTACTGTTATGAGTTAAAAAAGACTAGTGAATGTACTCTTCTAGGCTGAATTAAAATAAAATGTTTAGGGTTTAAAAAAAGTTTGGCTAGAGAAAAATAATAGTTTTTGCAAAACCTGTGTGATCCAAAATTAAGATGATATTCAGCGGCAAGAAGTATTGCAATTTCTCATAACCAGTTCCCAAGCAATGACATGTATGCCTTACTTTAAGAAAGTATCAAACAGAAATAGGCAAATCTGAAAGAATTTACCAAGTGTAATAAATTAGAGAATAAAATAATAATAAAAGAATTTATGGTTTACAAAGAGCTTCAAGTAGAAGTTTTTCCTCTATCAACGTCTCGGAGTTTATCAGCTCCCTCCTGATCTCTGTAAGATGGGACCAAAACTTGGTTTACATTTTTTTCAGGGACACATGACCTAAAAAGAATCATCCAGTATGATGCTACCTGGTGCTCCTTCCTTATAGCAGTCCTTCTCATATAAGTGATCAGAACTGGGTCCAAGTGGCACAGAAGTAAGCATTATTACCCCAACACCATTTCCTGTCCAACAAATTTTCATCTTTCTCCAGTGATAAACAGGTGGACGTTCTTCTTGGACTGCAGCATCTGTGCGGCCCGCTCCGCGCCAACCACAGCAGCCAGCCTCTGGGCATCATACTTGGAGTAGAGGACAGTGCAAGTCCAGGTGGCTTCTTCTCCTCTGCTGGTGGCTCTCAGCATGTTACAGACTTCACTGTAGAAGTGGGGATACGTTGGCAGTTCATAGAAAATCAGGTTCCTGATCCCTTTAATGGTATACCTATTAGAAGGGGAAAGAGAAGAGTATCTACTTGAGAAAATGTATGGAAAAGCTACTTAAAACGGTTTGACAGGGGCAGAGCTCCCTCTCGCTGCTCCATCCTCCAGGAGGAAGACAACGGCACACACAACCAACAGACCAAAGGTTATTTTGAGTTGGAAGGACTTATTTTGTGACAATACATTTGAATTACTAATGTTTGGCTTAAGACCATGATAAAGTAAATTTTATCATGATCTGAGGTAGACTAGGACTGAAGATCTGTCACAGAAAACTTAAAAAGCAAACATTTAACAACTTAACATTACCCTTAATATAATAGGCAAAACAGAAAGTTCTATAATGGAGAGGAGGTCAGACCCAGTACGTAAAATAAACTGCATAAACTGTAAATGCGTTCCCATCAGTCTTTTCTTGTCACTCTGTAGACATGTTAACTCCATGGCAGATGTCCCAAGTTCATCCATTTACAAAATCCCGCCTGAGGACCCATTAGGCATTACGGAAAAGCAATTAGTTTCAACAGCTTATGCACTTCCTTCCCTGCTGCAGTGCAGCACAGTGGTGGTGGGGGGTGGAGACCCTAGGGACACACCGTATGGTTTGGGTCGAGGTCAATTATTCCCTCTGGGGCCCCATAACAAAGGATTTTATAGTTGACAAGTTCTGATTTTTCCTGTTATAGCTCTCTCCTACACTGTGATGTAGACTCCCTTGGGAATTTTATTTTATTCACAGAGAATAAGCTTTCCTTGTCTTATCTCATGGATCATCCTGACCTCTGTGATGATCCTCGTCTTCCAAACTAACTGCAAACCACTACTTGGTTCACCTTTAACATTATTATAAAAAAGAAATTCTACAGCTAATGACTTGAAGAAACTCTTCTACCTCACTAGTTATCAAAATAAGCAAAAATAAACCTGGAGGTCCGCTTCTGCTTAGTATAAACTCAAGAAAACACTGCTTTTACACTACCAAGAAAAAGCCAGATAACCTATAAAAGCATTCCTTTTCTCGAGCCTAGACAGCTGATGTCACAAGGCAACCAAGTGAACTGATTCAATGGTGCACTGGTGAATGCTTAATAACTAGTTCTCACTGGGGAAGAGAGGGTGCTGATTTGAAGCAACTGCCAATTTCTGTGATGTAAATACTCCTGCCATGGCCAATTTCAAGCGTCCAATGTCATGTTGCTGAACTCAGGAGTTGGGAAGAGACATGCAACCAGATCTCAAAAGCCAGACCACCACTGACTGAATTCTGAAGAGTGGCAAAGCCCTCTGCAGACAGACAGACAACAAGAACTACTTTACTCTTAAAGGAGCACAAGAGGAAGAGAGCAGCTGCCAAAAAAGTGGGAGCAAGAGAACAGCTATACTTTTAACAAATTCTGAAAGGGCAAGGGTGGGCCTATGTGACAGTTCAGAATCCCTGGGATTTGTGGGTGCTCCTTTAGCTCACACTCACTCATGAGTTCTTTTCCACAGGCCTCCACTGGGAGTCCTTGAGAGAGATGGGAGGCAAGGCAGAAGACATGAGAGATCCCTTTGGTGAAACCTCTCACTTCCCAGACCCATATCTATATGAAACAAAACTCTGAAGGTGAGAGAGGGGAAAGGTTAATTGTTGGCAGGGTGGTAAGTAAAGCAAGTCATGTGGGACGGTAAAACCCCACCTCATCCTTCCCCATCATAAGACTTCCACCGAGTAGAAAGTAACAGCGGACTACCCCTGGGGAAAGAGCACGAAATCCGCTCACCCAAAATCCTGCAGTAACATAAGCAGAGGTCTGCCACCACTGTGGGAGAAGAAGGAAACTCTTTCCTGCCAAGACCCCTTACAGACACCAGGCAGGGTTCGGCTGCCATGGAGTGTGCTACAGGAATGCTGAGAAGGCGCCCCCTCCACAGCCCAGAACGAACAGGGCCTGCCTAAAACCAAGCTGCACCAAGAGAACCCCAACCCCACCTCAAGCCTCACAGGGAGTAACAAGCGAGAACAGCCTGCTGCTGGGGGAGGGGCTGGGTGGGGAGAGAGCCCTCCTCTGGCACGGGGCTACAGGGCTTGGTGAAAGCTGAGAGAAGATCAGGACACTGAGAAAAGACCCTCTAGCACTCCAGTCCCCACACTAAGCCACTGTGTAGTAGATGAATTTGAAGTCTGTGGAGTGTGGAAGATTAGCTACAGTAATAACCAAATCCTGACTAGATTTACAACTCCTACATGAGTGGCCTGACAGAGTAAGACATGTGTCTGGGTTAAGTACTACTTATCTCAGCCTCTACATACAATAGACAATTATTAAAAAAAAACACAAGGGGCGCCTGGGTGGCTCAGTGGGTTAAGCCTCTGCTTTCGGCTCAGGTCATGATCTCAGGGTCCTGGGATCGAGCCCCGCATCGGGCTCTCTGCTCAGCAGTGAGCCTGCTTACCCCTCTCTCTGCCTGCCTCTCTGCCTGCTTGTGATCTCTCTCTCTATCAAATGAATGAATAAAATCTTAAAAAAAAAAAACAACACAAAATTGAAAAAGACATTAAAAAACTGAGGTATCATTTTGGCTATCAAGTCACCAGTAACAAGTGGGGTTTTGCAGAAATAGGCCAATGGAGTACAAATTATCAGGTGTGTGTATTTTGGGGAGGGGGAGACAAAATATGGGGAAGACAATAGGAAGCAAATAAGCAGCAATGTATAGTAAATTTTTCACTGTGTACAGATTTTGAGCTAAAAGGTTTTCTTCCCCATAGTTATCCTAATGAAATAACAAGCAACGATGCCATCAACTATGCACATGGATATTCTTGGCACTGGTGCACATAATAGCAGAACAATTTTTTAAAAAAACCTATATACCCATTAAAAGGAAACTCGGCTAATTATATATCCATACAACATGATATAAACCAACATTATGTGCCAAGACACGGTGAAAAGTATACAATATCCTCTATATAGAGTTTTAGCAAAGATAGTTAACCTAAGTCCGTGATTCCCACTTCGCTGTACTTTGAATCACCTGTCTGTGTAGATTAATTATCCATGCTTCACCCCACCCCCAGACACGGGGATTTAATTGGCACTGGGATATGACCTGGGTATCTGAATCTTTAAAAGCTCCCCAAAGGGATTCCAAGCAAAGTTTGAGAACCACTGATCTAAATAGTAATAATAAAAAAAATTATGGGATATTCTAGAGGAAACTGGACCGAACTCCTAAAAAAAAATGTCAAAGAAAGAAAAAGGCAAGAGAATTATTCTAGGTCAAGGTTTCTTAACCTCAGCACTACTGACATATCGAGCCAGGTAATTCTCCGTTGCAGGGCTATCCTGTGCACTCCAGGATGCCTAGAAGCATCCTTGCCTCAACCCACTAGAACCACTAGACCACTAAGAATAACCCTCCAGTCTTGACAACCAAAAATGTCTCCAGAAAAACTGCCCCCAGCTGAGAACTACTAAAATAGACTAAAGAAACACTAACCAAATGTAATGTATGATCCTTAACTGAATCCTGGATTAGGGGATGAAACAGCTATAATGGTCAATGCAGAGACAACCAGGAAAATGTGAACACAACTATACATATCAGATGATACTACTACAGTGATAACAGGTGCTATGATAACGGTACTGCAGTTAGATAAAAGTTAGGAACTACACACTGAAAGATTTAGGGGTTCGGTGTCATGAAGCCTCCTGCAGTTTACTTACAAATGGTTCACAGGAAGGAAAAATAAGATGTGAATGGACAGAAAGAAGGAAAGAAAGATAGAACAAGGGTACGTGCAAATGTGGCCAAATGCTAGCAGCTGGTGAAGTCCAAGTGAAAGGAGTTATAGATGTTCACTATTAGTCTTACAATTTCCTTTGAAATGAAGCCTTTCCAAATAAAAAGCTAGGGAAAGGGAGGATATGACATGACTATATATATCAACTTTAAAATGGACCCATGATAGACACATATATATGCCAAAGTGTTAACATATTAAAACTGTTTTCAGGGGCTGCCTGGGTGGCTCAGTGGGTTAAGCCTCTGCCTTCAGCTCAGGTCATGATCTCAGGGTCCTGCGATCGAGTCCTGCATCAGGCTCTCTGCTAGGCAGGGAGCCTGCTTCCTCCTCCCTCTCTCTCTCTCCTTCTCTGCCTACTTGTGATCTCTCTCTGTCAAATAAATAAAAAATCTAAAAAAAAAAAAAAAACTGTTTTCAATAAGCACTTAAAACATATAAAAGAAAAAAATCCCAGTAAGTACAGTGTGATCCCAATTTAGTATCTTTAAAAAAAAGCCTGTGTGTCTGTGTGCATACGTACATGTGCACATACTTTTTGCATAAAAAAAAGGAAATACACTAAAATGGGTATTAATATCAGAGCAGTGAGATTCCATTTTCTTTTTTTTTAACCTAGATTTTCCAAGTTCTCTAAAATAATTGTGTAATACTCTTAGAATCAGAGTACTTACAAAACAAAACAAAACAAAACAAAACAACAAAACCAATTCTGGTAAGTGTTATAATTAAAAACCAAGAAAATTTCTGTCTTAACGCTCCCATAGCAGAGACCAGATATCTCCTGCTAATAGTGAACGTGACGAGGACTTTTTCAGAGGGTCAGTTAGTGTTGATTCTCCAGTCTTCAGCACCTTTTCCCCTACCTTCCTCCTCCCTTAGTTTAAGCTTTGAGTCTTCAGTGACCCCCTACAAATATGACCGAGGGGCGCCTGGGTGCTTAGTCGGTTGAGTGTCCAACTCTAGCTTTCAGCTCAGGTCATGATCTCCAGGGTCTTGGAATTGTGCACCCCCCATAGGGCTCCATGCTCAGCACAGAGTCTGCTTGTCCCTCTCTCCCTTTCCCTCTGCTCCTCCCTTCGCTCGCGCTCTCTCAAAAAATTAATAAATAAAATCTTTAAAAACATAACACAAATATGACCAAACAGCTGGATGTCCTCAGACTAAGGACATAGGACAGGCCAGATGTCTACCTCACCTGCCAACTGTGAAAGATAAATGAGGCACCCACAACTGATTTGAAAGGCGAGCTCCTCCACCTTGTCTACAGAGATGGCCTGCTACTTTCAGAACTGGGATTCTGAAATCTGGGATTCTGAATTTGAATTTTTTTTTTTTAAGATTTTTTTATTTATTCATTTGACAGAGATCACAAGTAGGCAGAGAGACAGGCAGAGAGGGAGGAGGAAGCAGGCCCCCCGCCGAGCAGAGAGCCCGATGCGGGGCTCGATCCCAGGACCCTGGGATCATGACCTGAGCCGAAGGCAGAGGCTTTAACCCACTGAGCCACCCAGGCGCCCCTGAATCTGAATTTTGAATTCAGAATTTCAGATCCTGAAATTCTGGGATTACCACGAGGGCCAGGGGTATTCGGAACACGCCAGCAGCCTTTTCCAAACCCATAAATCCCACCTCCAGAGTTTCTGAATTGACCCCTGGATGAGAACCCTCCTGCTATGACAATGCAGGGACAATGTGTGGGGAAAGAGCTGTGAAGCGTCCCAACCTCAAGCAGACCATCATGACCAAGGGCCTGTCCAATCTTAATTCTACTGGTTTCATCCCCCAATCCCACAAAACATGACGAATCTTCATGCTGAAAATGTTTTGCTAGCTTGCAAATCAGCAATGATATTTCTAACACTGCCTACTTCCACAGAGAATATAAGTAACGAATTTCAGAGCTGGATATTTAAGCTTTACATGTACCTCTCAGAGAGGCACTGCAGATAAAAGCATCTATGAGCACCTTGGTGACCTCTCAAGCAAAAAAATCTATAGTTGGAAACTGAGATAATTAGCAGTCGCAGAACACTGAAGCATGTTATTTCTATTCATCTTAAATACAGAATATACCAATTAACCTGGCCCAGCATTGAAAATAGGTGGTACATGCTAAGTTTGTCTTTTAGTGATTTGGGGGCAAAAGAATTTGGTAAATTCAGTGACGTAAGACAGGGGACTGTCCTGCCTACTTGAGACATCATGCCCTCTCCTTGAAAAGCTGCTCTTTGAGAGCAGTCTTCATCCCAGCCTAATTCATACTTGCTATAAACAATCACACTGGGAAGTTTTCCAATCCATCCACTTCACTTAAAAGGCTTGCTTTCATGTATCAGGCTGACAGAAAACGAAAGGCTCTTAAAACCTGCTGAGTGCAAACTTCCCCCAAATATCACTTCCCAACATGAATGAAAACAACAACTTATTGGAACAAAGCAAACAATGATGCCAACAAGCAGGCATTCATTAACTCTCTTTGGCCAAGCAGCCCTGTGTAGACGGCCAACAGTGGAGCCCAGGAAACACAAGTGCAGCCATTTCTCATCTCTCCACTCTTGGATCACCCAGTCGGCAGAACAGCCAAGGAGGTCATGTCATGTCAGCCTCCTCTGCTGTGGCAGGCTGTTGCATTCCTTCCTCCCCATCTTGGTAACAAGAGCATGTCTTAGGGAGCACATCCTAACATCAACATAAACTAAAAGGCAAAGCAGTGCCAACACGCATCATCGAATATCCTCCAAAGCCTGAAAGATTTCTGGCTTTAGTGTCTGGGGTTCTCTGAAAAAAATGTGCCGCTCAGTAGTATATATGACTGAGAGTTAAACAATAAAGGCAAAACATCAATTCACTGAACATTACTGCACATCAGGAAGGAAAAGGTAATAGGATGCAACTTCCATCTCTCTACAGGTTAAGGGTTTAAAAAGGGCTTTTTCATTTGGCAGCAGAGACACACTTGGCAAAACAATAAAATACCTGACTTCTGGGGGCACAAGTGGCTGCAAATAGTAACAGAAGGCTCGATATTACTAACGCTCTAATTAGAATTTGTTTCTAAAAAGCAAATCTAATTTGTTTTGTCAAAATCACATAATGGGGAAGCTAAGCAAATACTGAAATCATTAAATATTCAACCCTAAGCCCCTCACCTTTTGCCTCCCCCAAACAAGGGGCCCCTCGGTCCTGGTCTTCTGGTAAGGAAGGGTGTGTACACCTCCTCAAGACATACCATAACTCTCTGAACGCGGACCGTGTGCTCGGCCTCTGAGTCCACAGACCACACAGCCCCTGATACTGTGTCTGTGCTTCCATGACAGTTCCCTCTCCTTCCTAGACTCACTTCAGTTGTGCCTACCTCAAAGTGTTCGACTCAGTCATGTCTTTCTTGAGGTGTAAAACCACAACTACATGAAGTATCCCAAGTGTGGACACACTCCAGACCTACACACAGATTACACTATAGTCACTCCTTTGTCCCTACCTTTTCCAACAATACCCATTCTGAGAAGAGCCCAACCAACCAAGTAGAGTCTATCCAGTTCCAACACCCTTTGGCTTCTCCACAGAAAGTAGAGTGAAAGAGGATCTTACGGCACCGCCAAGCCTGCCATGTACTCAAAAGCAGGCCATGATGTGCACGGTTCTCCCCTCCTGAGAGGATGCTCCAAACCCAGCACTTGCTTTACCTTTTGTAGAAATGGAAGCGCTCTGTGAGGAGCAAGAATTGCTTCTCTCCTTGAAGAAAGAAGTGTCTGGCCCTGGAGATACCGGACTTCTGAGTGTACTCGCAGATGTGGGTGAAATTCAGTTCCTCCTTCTTGAAGTAATTCCGGAGCCGCACAAAGTCAAAGTAGGAGGGGACATAGATGAGTGTGTGAGACATTACGGCATCACGATACTGAGGCAAAATCTTGTTCACAAAAAAGTTAAACCTGATTTGGAAAAGCAAAGGGCAAAGTCAATGATTTGGAGATTAGCCCACAATGTCACCACTAACTAGGTTACCCTGGGCAAGTCACAATCTCCTTCTACTTTCCCCAAAGAGGCCAATCTGATGTCATCACGAAGAGATTATGGAAGGATAAAAAAATAAGTGCTAACTCAATTCTGTTAATAAATAGATGTGATGTCAGTGTATCCCAGAGAATTATTCTAAAAATAGATAAGCACACTACTCATTCATTCATCCATCCATCCATCCATCCATCCATCCCATGGTCAATCAATCACAAATAATTACTGAACACCTCCCACACGCAAAGCATCCTTCTCCTACCATGGGTCTCCCAATGAAACACAATGAAGAGACAGGGAAAATACAGAGATTATTAGAAATACTGGAACCTTGGTATTTGTGGGAGGCAAGAGGTGAAGAGCTTAGAGTTGAATATTTAAAGGTTTCAGTGTTTGCTCCTGGGCATTAGTTCTTGCCCTGAAGGCCTTATAATTAAGTTGTGGACGTGGAACATGCAGCAGCATTAAACAGTGTAATGTAATTAAGAAATGCCATGATCTTGGGCGCCTGGGTGGCTCAGTGGGTTAAGCCGCTGCCTTCGGCTCAGGTCATGATCTCAGGGTCCTGGGATCGAGGCCCGCATCGGGCTCTCTGCTCAGCAGGGAGCCTGCTTCCCTCTCTCTCTCTCTCTGCCTGCCTCTCCGTCTACTTGTGATCTCTCTGTGTCAAATAAATAAAAATAAAATCTTTAAAAAAAAAAAAAAAAAAAAAAGAAATGCCATGATCTTGTGGGAAGAACCCCTGATTTACAGTACTAATGTTGCCACTAACTAGCTAGGAGAACTAGGACCTCTCCAGGCTTCGGTTTCCTCCTCTGTCAATATGACTGGGTTCAATGATCTCTTATCATTTGGTAAACAGTAGTCAGTAAAGTCAACATGGAATCCAATTCTAAATTCATATGCCACAACTAAATCCCTCTCTGTGACCCCCAGATGTCTAATGGGACTAGGCAGGGATAGGTACCTGGCATCAATCACTGAAGCTAGGTTTTCAGCTTCCAACCTCTGGAAGACATGTGGAAGCTGCACCAGGACTTGGCTGATGGAGCCTGTCATTGGGACATTCCTCACAGCCACCTGCCAGGAGTCAATGAGAGTGTTAGGAAGCGAGCCATCCTCCGCTTATGCCTCATGACCCAAAAAGTACACAATGTTTCATGAAGATCCAAAGAAACGAGGAGAAAACCCACCTGGCCTTGCAGATTGACACAGTACTTGTTGAACACGGAGTTGACCTGGGCATCCTGCAGGGCCCCAAAAAGCAGTGTCTGGCGATAGTACTTAGACCAATTATTGAGGCTCCACATCCTCACTCGAGAGAAGTCCACCCCATGTGAATCCAAGGGCAGTAAGTTCATGTGGTTCATCAAATGCTTTGAGTAGAAATAACACTACCATTCATTTTTACTGACGATGTACCTGTTGGGCACACTAAGCATTTTACAAGTCTGTCATCTTACTAACCCCATGGAGTATGTACAGCCAAATTCCAAATTACACCAGAAAAATCAAGGCTCAGATGGGTGTGAATTGCCTGCTTAGGTGAACACCCCTGGACAGGAAGGTAACCTAAAACTGGCTACCTCTTAGACCTTTCAAAACGAATCAAAATGGTACCTACAGGAATATTCCTTTGAAAGAACTTCTGAAATGCTATCCTAGTCACTCTATGGGTTCCTCAGTCCCAGACTGAGGAAAAGAAAGGAAAGGAAAAGACATGGAAAACAGAGCTGGTGTTCTTCACTGACCTGGTTCTCAAAACATTAGGATATCCCCAGAGCCAGTACTTGTGCCTTTCCCTCAAATTACAGAATATGACTCACCCATCAACATGCTTTTTCTATCTTAATTATATTATATACATATAAGATATATATTAAAGAAGAGCAAGTACTAAAGGATCCTCTTTATTTGCCCCAACCATCCTGGGTCCCTACAAGCTCTGGGACTGTAGAAGTTAGTTCTCAAATGCTTTAAAAAAACCAAACCTATGGTTCTATGACAAGGATTGTTCCAAAGCACAGCTGTTCAATCCTAAAATGTACAACACTGCAGAGTATGTGGGGAAGGAGGAAAAAAATTACAGCCACAAGCTACAGTAAGAGGCTAAGGACATACTACATTTCTCTGTAAGATACGATCACACATTAAGAAATCCTGAGCAATGTTTTCCCATTTCCATGGAAGGCCAAAGAGAAGAAAGGAGCATAAACTGTAGGAGGAATTATATTAGGTAAAGACATTCCTGGTCAGGAGGAACCAATCTACCAACCAGCCACACTGAAGTGGTCTATTAGCCGAGATGACCTTAAAGGGGAAGAAACCTTTTCTGGAGATCTGAAATACTGGTAAAAATTTTTGCTTCTCTGCATAATTATTGTCAACCTGTGGGTAGAAGAGGGCATAAGGGCGTTTTCAAATTGGAAAATAAAAAATATTCCCATTTGCAAACTGAGTATTCATTTGGCATTAAATAACCCTTTAAGACTTAAATTACTGAGCTGCTTCTCTCTCTAAATGTGAATGACCATCATTACCAGGACGTGCTCCCAGTTCTGCATCAGGTAAATGTCAGCTTGATCAATGATGAGTAGTTCAATAGAACACAGAAAGTCAAAATCTCTCTTCTTCTCTCCTTCTGCACCAATGATGGTCCTCAAGCCCAGCGGGGAGGCAATGAGGATGTCAGAGGAGTAAAAGGGGGCATAGAGTCGGATGCTTCTCTGAAGTATTGCCACTCCTGCAGGAAACAGCCAAGTACACACCCGTTGATTAGTTCCTGCCGGGCCATTAGCTTCCACTCACTCATGGAGCATGTTGTACCTTCACATCTTTCCCCTTAGTACATGACCGTGCTCCAGTTGGTTTCCTTCCTAAAATAATCATGCCCCTTTGCCTCTGTGGTCCTGTCTAGCTCTCATTCTCTTCCTTTTGGCTCAAACTTTTCCAAAGAATGGTCACCCACCACTTAGAAATTTCCCACTCATTCCTCAGTGCATCACAGTCTGGCTTGATTCTTAGGACTCCACTGAAAGGACTCCTGCCAAGGTAACCAATTTAAGGATACTCACGAATACATGAAGAAATATATTGAGCACATCCTCCTTGAAATAGTCTTTTCCTCACTGGTGGTTTCCATTTCTTTAACACTCACTTCTGTTTCTAACCCTGACGCAGACTATAGCTATCTTTCAGGATCTAAACTGCTCTTCCACAAGTCCCTGATTCAGCTAAGCTCTAAGTTCTACTCACATCCTATATAAGTTTATGGTAATAAATGGATAAATTTATTCACTAACCACGGCTGTAACATCGCCTCCACAAAGATCTGTATTTCCAGCCCACATCTGTCTCCTAAGCCCAAAATTGACCTATCAGCAGTTTGCAGGACACCTGCATGTTTAAAACATCTACTCTTGTCCCTTTGCACCTGACACTCCAGCCATGCTGGATCTTAGATCTTAGGTCATGCTCAGCTTATTCAACCTGATGCCTCTGCATGTGCGGTTTCCCGTCTGAACCCTTTTCCTCCATTCTGACCACCCCTCTTTGTAACAGACTAAACCCTAATCAGGTCTCAACATTCCATAAATGGCGCTGCCACCAGGACACCTTCCCTAACTATCCTGTCCCTGTTTTGAGTACAGAAATTGCTTTAAACACTCCCAGATCATCACTGCATCTTCTAATCGGCACTTATCATTCTGTACTGTTTTCCCATTAGGCTGGATTTCCTTAACAGCAGGAAGCATAACTTTTATTTCTGTATCCTCAGCTTCTTAGCAGTACCTGGCACACATTAGATGCTTAATAAATGTTTTTCAAATGAGCCTGTGACTAAAAGACATTTTCCCAAAACTTTACTCTATCAATATACAACCAACCAAGTATACAGGAGTTGAATAAGAGACAAGCAAAGATGTGACAAGTTGGGTGGCACTTGTGAGTGGAGACAACTCAGGGGCAGGCACTCTACATGGCCGGTAGGAGGGAGGTCCACCATTATACATAGATACTGTCTACTCAACCTCCCCAGTGACCCACTCAGCCCCTGTCACTTCCAACTCCCCCTGTAGCAGCAGCTACTAGCTACGGGTATGCAAGGACACTTCTGCCGTCAATGCGCATGTGTCTTTACATACAGCTTCAGAGGTGATCCACCCTGAGCCAAGTGTCCACCCCATCAGCCAAGCAAGACTCTCTCCCCTGGCAGACACCGTGTCCCAAATACACCCCGGTCCTGTTAGGAGGATATCTCATCCCACTGAGAATGCCTAATTCCAGGCTTCTGGCTTGCGGTCATGTGAACCTCACACTATAGATCCCTCAGAGTTTGAGTTCTGACGGAAGGAATTACCGATCCGAAAGTGATCATCGATGTTGCCGACAAACACAGCTTCGTAATCCTCAGGCCTCTTGAGGTTGGGTGGTCTCTCCTCGGGATCTGAGCCATACTCTCCCTTAAACCTCTTTTTGTTGCTCACAATTATTTTCTTCTTGCTGTCACCCTCGAGGAGGCTGATGAAGAGCTGTACCACTCGCAGAGCAGCTTCCCGGAAGGGCACCACTATTAGCACCTGGGGAAGAAGCCTCGATGAGCCCAGGGGAAGGACTGACAGCTGCAGGTCAGCCTGCTGAGAACATGGAGCTAAATAACTCTTCATAGAGCAGCAGGCCCCAAAAGGGCTCACATCTCAGTCACCCCCTTTGCACAGGACCTGGCTCAGTACTAGAAGTTCAGCACCGCTCATACCCAGCACCATGTCCTATGAACTTTAATCTCATGACCCCACAGGAGGCAACTCTCAACCAGAATGTGGAAGTATCTTTTAGGATATTTGACAGGTGTCCACTATCAAAAATCCAATATAAACATACAAGCGGCATGAAATGTTACTCGTTTCTGTCTCCCACAGAATTTAGTACAGTATTTTTATGCATAAGCCCCAAGAGATAAAGATATGCTAAATAAATAAATAAATTAGGGAAAATTTTTAAAAATAAAACAAAAAGTAAATGAATTAGCTATAGTAAGTTGAGAACAAATAAAGCTGGTAGTGAAAAGACAGGATTAAGCTGGTAAGAAAAAGAAAGGATTAATGCATCACTACTTTTCTAGTATGTTCCCTAGCACATTTTTTCAGAAATGATGAGAAAGCATTTCTGAAATAAGATCATATCTCAATGGGAAATGCAGGACTCAGTTTTCCAAACATTTCCAAAAATGCCTGAAGTTACAACTGGTGAAAATGAAAATAGAATATGCTTAACAATGATAAATTTCTAACTACCCTTCTATAAATATCAACAATGCAAAAAACCTGTCAGATTCCACAATTCACCAAATTCTAAATGTGCTTCAAGGATAATCTGACTTATTCTTTTCTACAACTCTAAATGGAAACAGATAACTTACGATCCTTATGTTCAAGACTCTGAGATAGTTTCCCAGAAAGCAAACCAGCACAGCTGGAAGCGTGCAGTGAGTCAGCCTGGTATAGTGCATCACTGAGGGCCCAAGACTGAAGAGGACCAAGTTATTGTCCCAGCTCCAACAAAATGTCTAGGCTTCGTGTTCCCCAGCTATCACATAGGGGGCTGGACCAAGAAATGTCTAAAAGCCACAACAGTACTAAACCCTAGAAGCCTATTAGACTTCTTCAATACGGAGGGATACAGGCTAAGGGGGAATGGGGAAAGGACAACACAAAATGCAGCCACATGAACATGAATAATGCGGGCACAATTAAAAGACATTTTCTACCAAAGCTCCAAAGCCATTGGAATTTAAGCTTATAAGCCCAAATAAATGTAATCATCACTTTAATCAATAGTTAACTGTATCATGGAAAAATGGGAATTTCTGTTTTCCAAGGTTTACTTATGTGTGTGGCTCAGTAAAGAGAACCCTTGGCTCTATTCCCATCTCTGCTATTCCTTCCCTGGGGCTCTTTAGCAAGGTCCTCTACGAATCTGGGTCTCTGTCCATAGCTGTAATATTTAGGGATTGGAGAAAAGGCTTGCTAAGGTTCCACCCATTTCTGACAACCAACAAGAAGAGATTTACAACGGAGCTGTCATTTATGTATGTTCAGGGTTATCTTTTTTTTTTTTTTTAAAGATTTTATTTATTTATTTGACAGAGAGAAATCACAAGTAAGCAGAGAGGCAGGCAGAGAGAGAGGAGGAAGCAGGCTCCCTGCCGAGCAGAAAGCCCGATGTGGGGCTCGAACCCAGGACCTGGGGTCATGACCTGAGCCGAAGGCAGCTGCTTAACCCACTGAGCCACCCAGGCGCCCCCAGGGTTATCTTTAAACAGCGTTATCACAGAGGTACCTCTGATTCACAAGCTTCCGATTCCACGGTTAGAAACAGTCCACTGAGCTGTCTGCTGCACTGCTCTGGCACTACCTGGCCCATCTAACCTGCTCACTCTTAGACTCATTCATTATTCCAGTATTCGTATCATTAAAATACCTGAGTACCTGCCAAGTGCCAGGCACCTATATGGCAGTGACTTGCAGCCTCCTTCTGGAGGACAAAGCTCTCCTGCTGCCACTCACCTTGGGCCTCGTTAGCCCTTGGTCTCTGAAGTCATCATCGTCACCCACCCCAAGTTTCTGGCTGCGGCGTCTGCTATTGTTACCAAGCACCTGGGCATTGGCTTTGAGGACATGATTTATTACATGTAGGCAGTACACGTGGCGGATCTCTTCCCCATTCTTCAGGGCGTTCCTTTCTGGGTAGAACAGGTCCCGGTAAGAATTCATAATTAAGAAGAGCTCTTTCTGGAGGGGTGTGAAGGGGCCACTTGATTTGGAGGGACCAGAGAGGAACTGGCTGTTGGTCTTGGTCCAGGTGGATTCCAGAGGCTTCTGGAGATGAAGTGACTTTAAATCAATGTCCTTTGAAGGTTTAAATGTTTCCAACTTCTGGAACTTGGATGAAAAGACAAGCTGGCCCAATACTGGCCACTAGGAAAAAGACAGATCCAGACCTAAGTTAGAAATGCATTATAATACATTGCATTCACACAGTAATTTCTAATTTACCAAGCTGTCTGTGATTTACCAGATCACCTAATTTAATCCTCACCAACAACCCTGCAAGGTAGACAATATAATGCTCATCTTACAGTTTAGGAAAGCAAAGGTTCAGAGAGATTATAGGATTCAGACAATCTTGATGACCCAGGAGAGAAGAGAGCTGAGAGCTAGGGCCCAAGGTTTCTGACTTCCAACCTGAGCTCTTCACTGTGTCAGTGTGTCCCAAACTATTTTGTGGATTGTGTTCTAGGATATCAAAATTCGTTCTAGGAAAAAAAAGGGTTCCACAGTCAATAACTTTAGTAAACATCATAAAAGCTAATCCCCCTCAGGGAGAATCACAATGTATTTTATTTATTTATTTTTTTAAAAGATTTTATTTATTTATTTGACAGAGAGATCACAAGTAGACAGAGAGGCAGGCAGAGAGAGAGAGAGAGAGGGAAGCAGGCTCCCCGCCGAGCAGAGAGCCCAATGCGGGACTCGATCCCAGGACCCTGAGATCATGATCTGAGCCGAAGGCAGCGGCTTAACCCACTGAGCCACCCAGGCGCCCCCACAATGTATTTTAGATACAAAAGGTTCTGATGAGTCCTATAAGAGCTCTATTTTACTGCATTTCTCAAGTTTTCCAAATTTACTTGGGCATGGAATACATTTTTTGAGATACAGCTATTAAAATCATAAAGTGTGTTTTTGTGAAATACCAGTTTGGGAATTTTTGTGTTCTAACAAAATTGCTTATCTCAGGAGGGAAAAAAAAGGATGATCTCAGCAGTAAAAAGAAATGAACTATTGATATGCTCCCAAGAACTGGGGGTGGATCTCCAGGGAATTATGACTTTGGTGGTGGATAAGGGGAACCTCCACCTGATAAAACAGTTATAGAACTAAACACACACAAGAGGAGGAGCAAAACTGAGGAAAGCTGAATAAGACAGAAGGGTGTATCAATGTCAATTTCCTGGCCCTGATACTGCAGCATAGTTTCACCAAGATGCTACCATTGGGGGGAAACTAGGCAAAGGGCATAAGGGACGTCTTTGTGTTATTACTTAAAAATTCAGCTATAATTTTTTTTTTTAAGATTTTTATTTATTTATTTATTTGACAGATCACAAGTAGATGGAGAGGCAGGCAGAGAGAGAGAGACAGAGAGAGGGAAGCAGGCTCCCTGCTGAGCAGAGAGCCCGATGCGGGACTCGATCCCAGGACCCTGAGATCATGACCTGAGCCGAAGGCAGCGGCTTAACCCACTGAGCCACCCAGGCGCCCCTATAATTTTTATTTTAATAAAATTTTCAATTAAAAAAGGATGACCAACTCTTAAAAACAGAACCTGCTGGTAAAAACCAAAAAAACACAAAGAAGCAAAAACGGCACATCTGAGTAACTTAGTTGTGAACCTATCTCAGATATTTCAGACAAACTAAAACAGCAATAGCTACTGTTTTACTCAATACTTTCTATGTATCAGTCAGTAAACTAAATCACTTCATTTTGAGGTAAGCATTACTGCCCCCTTTGAACAAATGAGAACAAGATTAAAAAAGGTAGATTAACTTGCCTTGGGTCACGTAAACAGCACCTCTCAGATGCTGGTCTAAACCCTGGTGTACCTGTCTCCAAGCCATTCTTCCCTGGCTCCCACACTCCAGCTTCCCACGGCCTTTCCTGGCTACACCTGTGCCCCTCTAGGCTCTTCTGGCCTTCTTATGCTGTGCTCCCCTATCAACTCACCTACCACTGGTGGCTATCACACATTCAAGGAGACTGCTGAAACCCAACGCCATTGCTTTATGTGGAGCTTCACTTTGTGATGGGGATGACCAAGCAATACTTACTTTCAGCTGGTGAGTAGTTTTGGGATTTGTGGCAACAGCTTGAATTTCTCCTTCCTTCAGTTCTTTGTTCACATGTTGTAGAAATGGATCTAATTCAGAAATCAAGAATATCAGAACACTTTTGGTCTTCCCTCTAAATGAAACACTCTTTTTCACAATCTTAACTCATCCTTCCTCCCATCTACTTTCCCCATCCTCTCTCCGAGCTCAAAGGTTTCTAACAGGTTCTTTTTCCTAAAGCATTTCTCTAATCACATTACTTCTCAGCTCAAAACCCTTGAAGAAACTTCTGTGTTTGAAATTTGGGGCACTCTAGGATGTATACTTCCAATCAACCTCTCAAATGTAATTTTTCAATTATATGGCCCTCAAATTCTTCTGCCTCTGTGGATTTCCTTCCTTCATTTAAAAATTCTATCCTTCCCTTCACCTCATTTTTCTATGTCCAAATACTATCAGTTTAATGTTATCTCCTGACCTATAATAAATATTTCCCTGGAGCCCGCTCTGCCAGGCACAGTGCTGACTCCACTAAAGGCTATCCCCGGGTCCCTCCAGACAGTTCTCCACCCTGCCCCCACCCACCCACTGCAGCACTATAAGATCCCTGAGAGCAGGTTCCATGCCTGAATGCACTGCAGGACACACAGAAATGCTCAATACTCAACTAGGGTGAACGATGATCCAAATGGTAGTACCTACACTCAGGGTTATCTTCAGTCCTTTGAACTGGCCACTCAACCCTCCTTCCAGTCCCTTCATTAAGGAGAGAAAAGTTAAATGGCCTACACAAGGATCCGAATAGTACAACTTCAAATGCAGTGCACTTTGTACTAAACACCTAGGAGTGGACAACAGATTATAAGAATTCTAGGTGCTGATATACCTACACAGGCAAAACCACCAGAAGAATTTTAGGATAATCAAGTACTGTTTCCTCCATGGTTCTGATTTTTTCATTTCTTTTTTTTTTTTTTTTTTTTTTTAGAGAGGGAGGGAGAGAGAGTGTGTGAGGGGTGGGGAAGGGCAGAGGAAGAGGGAGAGAATCTGAAGCAGGCTCTATGCTCAGCAGCAGAGCCCGACACAGGCTCACACAATCTGAGATTATGACCTAAGCAGAAATCAACAATCAGACGCTTAACCAACTGAGCCACCCAGGCACCCCTCCTTGAAGGTTATTTAAGTTTTAATGGTTTGGAATGCCACTGGTGCCCAAATTCTACCTGCTACTTCTCCTTCTCTAGCACAACAGCCAACAGAACCAAACAAATCAAATAAGGATTAAAATTTCAGCTTCATTAATGGTACAGTTAGGGTGAAGATGGACAATGGGGTCAAAAATAGTAGTAAGAATACAAAACAAGACTAACCTGACTTAGCCTCTAGGCACAGGCTGAGAAAGCGGACCCAAGAGAGCAGAGACCTGCCTACACCTACCATACAGAGGCAGGCCTTGTACAAGTCACTGCAAATGGAAGAGAGGCATGACCAAGAGGCTCAGAGAGACTGAAGAGACAGAATGGAGCTTTCAGGCTTCAAAGGTACTCCCTAGTAATGAGGACCAATGAAATTAGCCAGTCCTGGGACGCCTGGGTGGCTCAGTGGGTTAAGCCTCTGCCTTCGGCTCAGATCATGATCTCAGGGTCCTGGGATCAAGCCCCGCATCAGGCTCTCTCCTCAGCAGGGAGTCTGCTTCCCCCTCTCTCTCTGCCTGCCTCTCTGCCTACTTGTGATTTCTGTCAAATAAATAAAATCTTAAAAAGAAAAGAAAAGAAATTAGCCAGTCCTGAGTCTTACAAATCTGGAAAAATTCCTACTGTAATAATAAAGAGCAAATGAAGGGTAGAAAGAAAAATATAAAATATTTTTCTCCTATCTCTTCCTTCCCTGCTTGGGGAGAAAATCAGAAGTCTTCTCCTGACCCCAAATGTGGAAACATGAAGTGTGGGGAAACGGCCTTCCCTACTGTCACTCTCTGGTTATTTGTCCTACTAAATAACCTCCTGACCCTCAGCACAGCCTAACCACTGAACACCACAAAACAGCTCCGAGAATTATTTCTTCCCAGCTCTAGATATAGCTTCTAAACAGTTTCTATTGTTGCTCATTCCAGTCATAGGAGATTTAATGCATATTAGCGCACAAGCCCCCATACTAAGCACCTGGTGAATGCAAACACACACTGCTCTGACCTTGTGACACGTTCAGAGAGCATGTGCCTCCACTTTCCTCTTCAAGAAAATTGGCTTCCAGGCTGAAAAGTGACTCATGTTTTGCATCTGTAAACTCCTCAAGGGATTCTTGTGATGTGCCAAGTGGCCCATCCCCACCTTTTCCTTCAGGGTCACCAGGTAAATCCGTACCTGTGATTTTGAGAAACACTATGTAAAATTATTCATGCACAAATATCATTATATTTCTGTGGACAAGTAAAATTTAATTCCTTAGCCTAAATCAACACTGATGTTCACTGCTATTATATTTACTTTTAAGCAAATTCAGGTGGAAGACTTAAGTTTCAAAATTAAGCCTGATGGTTGACCCAGGCTTAATTTTCTAGAAACTTATTTTACGATGATAATTAGACAAAGTACACTAAGAGGTACATGTAAGGATGTTCAAGGCAGCAATGATTATGATAAGAAATAAATGGAAAAATTGATTTCATCCTTTTCTATCAATGGAGTACTAAATTACCACATGTCATTTACAATGAAACACCACATAATCAGGAAGCTAATATGAATCCATGATTATTAACATGAAAAAGATCTACTATTAAAGAAAAACTAAGTTACAGAAGTGTATGAGCTCATTATGCACACACACACATCCATATATGTATATATATATGTATATGTATATTTATATGTAACATCCTTGCACTCACACGTGTATCCATAAAAAGTAAGTAATGGAAAGTTATATAAAATGTTCAAGGTGTTCATCCCAAGATGGTGGAGATATAGGTTAACTACACTACTCTCTTAAATTCTTATAGTAAGTATATATCACTTTTATAATTAAAAAAAAAAAAAACTTTTCACTTCTAAAAATCTAAAACAGGAAATAGAAAACAAAACAAAAAAACCCTAAGTCTGAGGCAATGAACTTTTATCCCAGTAAAACTGATGAATTAAAATACTAAGAATGATGTATGACACCTTAAAGTATAGAGAAAAAATACAGCTGCAAGGAAAACAGGCATTAAAATAGTAAGATAAAAATAATTACTCAGACACATTGACAATGAGATATGACTCCAGCAATATAAAGTCATGAATTACTAATACATGAACAACACCAATCAGTCACAAAAAACATGAGGAGCCAAAGAAGCCAGACACAAAAAGGTACATATTTTATGCTTCCATTTATATAAATTTCTAGAACAGGCAAAATTAATCTTTAGTGAAAGAAAGCAGGTCAGTGGTTGCCTCATGCCAAGGGGGGAAACTGACTATAAAAGGACAAGAAGACACCTTCTGGCAGTACTGGAAATGTTCTGAGTCTTGATTTCAGTGATAACAACATAGATGTATGTGTCAAACTCATTGAAATGTATACTTAAAACAGGTACACTTCATTGCATGTAAATAATACCTCTATAAAGTTAGTTTTAAAGTTAAAAGAAAAAAGTCCCCTAGAAGTCCGAGTGAGATACAGCTCCTTTAAGCGTTCAATCTCAGCTGTTCTCTGAAGCTCACCTCCCCCCATTTACTCTGGCAACCAGGTGGAATCTCTTCAATGTCTTACAACTAGCTATTCCATACAAATCTGCTGTTGAAAATTTTTGTATATTTTGTCTGTCTTCCATTAAACTTGGTTTCTCTAAGGAAAGGACAGTGATCTCTTTAACTGAGACTGTCCCGGAAACAGCATTATGTTCCCTTCCCTCTGGATCAATTACCTACGATTGATGAAGTCCTGGAAATCATAAGCAAAAATATTACTTCTATATTTGTCTGGCCATAGGGTCTGGTTTCATCAGATTCTCAAAGATATCACTGAACCAACAAGGTTAAGAGTCTCTGCTTTGGATGCATGTGCTTTCCTCCAACTCACACAGTATAGGGCACTGTGCTCACAGGAAAATCTGTTCTGACAAAGATGATGAGCCCACACCAAAGACACTTACTCTCCTGCGCTTTGGTAGACTCTCCTGTCGTCTCTTTCTCCACACTGACATCACTATCACCATCTTCACTGTTCATTTCCACCTCATCTACAGCACTGTCTTCTTCTTCATCTTCCTCTTCTTCTTCATTCTCCTCCTCCTCCTCCTCATCTTCTTCTAAAGCATTCTTTAATGTGGCAAGGAGTTTGTGGTACCCAGAAACTTGTTCTGGTTCACTCTCTGCTTCACTTTCAGAACCAGAAGTATCTGAACTCTCTGACTAAAAGGAAAATGGGAAATTTGATTTCTTTTTAAAGATTTTACTTATTTATTTGAGAGAGAAATAGAGAGCATGAGTGAGAGGAGGGGCAGAGAGAGAGGGAGAAGCAGACTCTCCACTGAGCAGGGAACTCTACATGGGGCTTGATTCCACGACCCTGGGATCCTAACCTGAGCCAAAGACAGATGTTTAACCAACTGAGCCACCCAAGCGCCTTGGAAAATGGGAAATTTTATTTTATTTTATTTTTTTTAAGATTTTATTTATTTATTTGACAGAGAGAAATCACAAGTAGGCAGAGAGGCAGGCAGAGAGGAGGAAGCAGGCTCCCCGCTGAGCAGAAAGCCCGATGTGGGGCTCGAACCCAGGACCTGGGATCATGACCCGAGCCGAAGGCAGCAGCTTAACCCACTGAGCCACCCAGGCGCCCCGGAAAATGGGAAATTTTAAAACAGAAACGTATTATTCTTGTTTCTACCCTATGATTATCATGAGGCCAAAAATATAACTGGTTCGGATTTTCATAATTAAAAATTAGCTTTTCTGTAAATATACAATCTTATCTATTCAATGATGCCCAGCAACAAAGTTATTTTAAAAAGCTAGTCTAGTGAGATGCTTGAGTGGCTCAGTCAGTTAAGTGACTTTTGATTTTGGCTCAGGTCATGATCTCAGGGTCGTGGGATCCAGCCCCAGGTTGGACTCTGTGCTCGGTGTGGAGCCTGCTTAAAATTCTCTCTCCCCCTCCCAACCCTGTGCATGCATGTGTCTTTCTCTCTCAAAAAAAACAAAAAACAACCCTCCCAAAACAAAAAAAGCCAATCTAGCTATGATTCTAGAATATTTTCGTCTTCTTTGAACTGCTAATGTTCTGTATGGGAAGAGTGGACTAAAAACAGGACTTTTGGTTATAAGGAGATCTAATCTGTGTGTCAGATACTTTGCATGCTGAAAGGAGCAATAGGAAAACTGCAATACAACAAAAGAATGTAGGGTTTGTTTGTTTTCAGTTTGTTGTAATGAGTTAGGACCTTTGTTCAGTCTGCACTGTTTGTGGCTCCTTTTATGTTAAGTAAACAAGATACACCTTTAGGATTTACCAAGAGCCCTCTGGTAAGCCTCCTTGACAGGTTCTAATAGGCTAAATCTCTCAGGAGAGTTTGAAACTCTGGTTACTATATTAGTTATCACAGTAACAGACATCTGCATTCAACAGTAAGCAGTATTACTAAAATAATAGCTTACATCTAAAATTGAAAGGAATGGAAATGTAGCCAGGCTTTATTACTGTTATATATAATCTTAAAATTAACAACAGAGAACCAACTATTATAAAAAAAGGTATAAGGTATTACCAGTTGATAAATCTGTGGTTTTGCCTCCTTTCCAGAAACCCTGAGAAGAAAGAGGTAATGTTAAACTCTAACTACTAGCATGTAGCAATTAATAAAAAAGTCTAATGATAACTTTAAATGAAAAAGGCAGGGCATTCCATTATAAATGCATTATAACTATAGTCATGTAAAAGCCACATATGCACTTGGACAGGGATTTTAAGAATATAACAAACTGGTAACTGACAAAGGAAAAGTTTAACAAGGTCACACGACAGAGTTAACTGGCTCTCATCGGAAAGAAGTATCACTTTAGCAAATAAAAGACATTTTCTAGCACATTTCTTAATTATAATGCATCTAATTGCTGATGAAGCGGCCCAAAGGGGAGTGGCGGGCGAGCACTAAGACCATAACTGAGAGTCTGGACACTTAGAGAAGACCCCACAATTACGGATACACAGGTTTCCTCATTGTAACTGGATAAAACAGCCATATCTGAGGGCCGAGACAATTCTTTAAAAACACACAAACACCCAAAAACAATCTTAGAAAACTGGCGGTACAAAAGCCAGCACCCCACCCCCGCAGGAGGCGTTCGGTCTAACTTGAAGCTAAGGGCTCAACAAAAGCAAGAGGACCCACAAAGAGCCCCATCTCAGACGGGATGCCACCGGCATCCTCCCAAGCCCAGCGCGCTGGAGAAGGGCGGGAAGAGTGGTGAGCAGCCCCGTCCCGAACCCCAGGGAGACCGGCGGCCCCAACCCGGGAAAAGCCACGGGCACCGCTGGCCCCGGCAGTGTCCCTCCATACTTGTCATAGAATGGATGCTCCTCGCCAAAATCCCGAAGATGCTTCTTCTGCTTCTTAGTCAGGGTGGTGAGCAGCTCGCTCTGGCTCCGGCTCCCGCGTTTGCCCATAGCAAAAACGACAAGGTCTCCCACCTCCAAGAGACTAGTTTCCCACGACGAAGTTGTCTAGTCAACTCACTCACGCGGGTCGCCCACGGCGCTTCGCGACGTACCCAGGTTGCCATAAAGCAGAGCTGTTTTACGTCGTGCCTGTGCGACAGGTCTTAGAACTTCCTGGTCTCGATTCTGCTCTCTACTGAGGCTCTTTGGAAGCGCATGCACGTGTGTCTCTTCGTTGTCTGAGGTGCGGAACGTCGGAGGGCAAGCTTGGGGCTTCCGGGGTGCGTAGATGGGTGGGCGTTCTTTGTGCTTCGGTTTGTGTGCTGGGAATTCTCCCGCGTAAACGTACCGTCGTGGGGTTGGTTGAATGCCCCCACTTTATTTTGTGATATAATAAAAATACCAACCGATATTTAAGGGTGCTGACACATCTCACTTCATTGTCTCACACAAAGAGGTCCTGTTCATAAGTTCAGTATTGCAGAAGAGGAAGCTGATGCTTAGAAAACATTGCACACTAAAAAAAGAAAGAAAGAAAGAAAAGAGAAAAACAAAAGGAAAAAAAAAAAAGGAAAACGTTACACACTAGCCAAGAGAGGATGGGAAACCTTGATGCCACCACAGGCTTTCACCTGCTAGGGTGGGTCACCTGCGTGTGCTATATCAAGAACCGGGACACAAGGCTGAGATACCCGCCCTCACCGCACCCCCTCATTTTCTGAAAGTAATAGAAGACCCCCTAGAAACAAATCTATTCCTACACTCATCAAGTTATAGGAGCAGGAACTCATCCAGAGAAGGAAAGTGACTTTACCCAAATCACCCAGAGTCAAGGTTAGAGAATGCCATAAAACTGAATTAAGTGTCTCAAAACTGCACTTGGGCAAAGGGGGATGGGAAAACTTTTTAAGGTGGTGTGACAGTTCCAGATCTTGCTGGTGGCAGTGGTTTCCCCTTGCATACCACTACCAAAATTAAACTGTACATTTAAAATTGGTGAATTTTAATGCACAGAAATAATGACCTCAACACATAAAGAAGAGAAAGCACAGAACAAAATTAGACTCAGTATTTCAGGGACATGCACAGGTGTGTGGGGCTTCTTGAGTCCACGAGATAAACACAGCGAATTTTTTCCCCTAATAATAGCATAATATCGTGTTCTATAAAAACAAATTGCTAAATCATAGATTGCAGAATTCGTCTGTACATTTAAGGTAGAACAGGAGCCCTCCTTGGCTCTGCTATTAGGCGTGCTTCTTTGGGAAAATCTGAGCTTGGACTAATGCCATGTCGCCCACGGGGAACTTATACTAGAACTACTCAAATCCTATTCTTGTTGGCTCTAGTGACCCAATCTGCTCCTAATTAGATCCTGGGAGCTTGGGGTGGGGTGGGGAATGCAGGAGAAGGACTATCAAGAAAATATGCAAATAGCTGGTGGTGTCAGCACCTGGCCCAGCCAAGGAAACCATACAAACACACATCTGTCTTCCGTGTAATTTCAAGATAAAAGGTACACTTATGTCAACAAAAGGCTGTTTGTAAAATGTCATCATATATTTTAAGGCACTAACCGCAGTATAATCTGGCTAAAACAATAAAGCCATATTTTATTTTTCCTCCCACCCTCTCCCAAGTGCTCCAGCTTCTCTCCCCAGAGGCAACCAGTTTCTTGGTGTTCTTCCAGAGATCTTCTATAAAAAGCTATACTCTTGAGCACTCAAGATGACTCCTTACTTTCTCCTGGTTTCCACATCCTTGCAGTCTTGTGGACAGGTCTAGACGGTTCTCAGGCTCAAGCAAAACCGTGCCTAGCCCCACCCCAGCGGTCTCATCATTGGCTCACTATACAATGCAAAAGGAGTCCTTCTCCTTGTAAAAGTATTTATATTAGTCTTTAACAACACAAAAGGGAACCCTTTGTGAAATTTTAACCCGAGAATCCAGAATTTAAACATTTTTTTTCATGCCTCCAGAGAAAGTTCTCTTAGTAAAACACACACAAAGAAGATGCATGTGCCAGCTAGTGAAAGCCCTGGGAAAATGGTAATGAAGGCCAAATTCATTCTTCCTTTCTTCTTCTCACACCCAGCCCTTACTTTTCCCTCCTCCAAGGTTTTCTTTCACTTTTATCCTCAGGCACTCAGTATTCTCAAAAGTAAAGATGGCCCAGGAAATAATCTTTTAACTAGTGTGCAAAGATATTAATGAATTAATGTAACTTTTCCTAGGATATTTGCAATTCCCCAGAGATTCCCTTGGATAATGATCTCAAAAGATGGGAGAGAAATGGTTGTGCCCTAGGACAAGAATATCAGAATATTAAGGAAGTGTTAATAATTTAAAAGAAAGAATCTTTTTCTTTGGAAAATGTCAAGAAATAGAGAAGTAGATAATATGGAGTAATGCACTCCCATGTACCCATTACTCCGCTTCAGCAATTGCCAACGCAAGGCCATCTTGTTTCATGTATACACCCACCCATTGCCCTGACCTCCCTGACCTGCATTATTTTTTGACGCAAATCCCAGACATTATATGATTTCATCTGTACATATTTTAGCACACATTTCAACAAGATAAGGATTCTTTCTTGAAAATAGCCACAGTGCATTATTTCTCCTAAAAAATGTTAAGTTGTTTAATAACATCATGTATCTAATTGGTATTCAAATTTCTCATTGCTTCATAAATCTCATCTTTGTTTTCTTTACACTTTGATGGTTTCATGTCTTCTCTTTTCTATATTGTTACAAATAGGTTGCTGGAACTAGAGTTTTGATCACACTTCATTATAGTTGGTATTTTGTACTTCCTACAGGAGGTGTATAATGTCTGATTTGTCTTTTATTTGTGATGTTATCAGCCATTGATGCTTAATGTCTAAATTCATCAATTCACTAGAGGTTGTGTTCTAATTGTGTCACAAGAGTGATCTCCTAACTCTATTATTTTGTCTTCACTCACTTGCTGAACTATTTCTATGAAGACGAACTTCTCCCTTATTTAAATTTGGGCTACCCAGTAATATAATTTATATAGGAAAGACAGAATAAATGCTTGATCCTATCCCTTCATTTACACATTTTCAACACAAGGAGTCAATTTGCTATCTTGTAACGGTGATTAATCAAGTTTTTGTTTTTGTTTTTTATATCATTATGAACTCATGGAGTTCTACAAATTGATATGTTTTCATTCCTTGCAAATATTATGGTATATATGTTCGAAAGAGTTGATTTGATGTATAGCTATATTTTTGAAAAGATGAATAAATATACCACTTTCTAATGCAAACTGCAGAAAGTTAGCAGGAGTCTATCTCAGATTTGCAACAGAGGGGGAGGCCCGGGGGCTTGGGCAAGGGGGTATGTGGGGAGGTGGAGGTGTACAACTTGAGGCTAGAGATCAGATACTGAAGATATTTGAATTCTGAAACTAATGTGATAACTTACATAATAACAAGGTCACATGGGTTCAAGATACGTTGACAGGGAGCCTTATGTAATCCAAAGTTATGACTGTCTAATAATGGAAGTTTGGACTCCTCAGCTACTGTTCTACAGAAGGTTCTTATATGCACACCCATGCATTTGTCTGCTCTCCTCCCGAGGTCTTAAACCAGACAGTTTCCTACACCCAAGACCAACTCCCCCACCACATGTGTACACACGTGTTTCTATACACCCCAAAGTAATTCAGCCCCTCCCTGAGAATGCTGGTAGAAATAGGTTATCTCCGGATCCCTGGGTGGCTCAGTTGGTTAATCGTCTGCCTTCAGCTCAGTTCATGATTCCAGGGTCTTGGGATCGGTATCGGGCTCCTTGCTCAGCGGGGAGTTTGCTTCTCGTCTGCCTACCTCTCCCCCTACTTGTGGTCTCTCTCTCTGACAAATGAATAAATAAAATCTTTAAAAAAAAAGAAATCAGTATCTCATTACCCTTATAATGAAATGAGTATTTATTCATTAAAAAATGCATATACTAAACACTGTGTGCCAGGTGCTACGCTAGCTGAGGCTAGGAGAAAGAACAAGACCCATGCTGGCCTCTTAAAGGAGTTTGCCGTCTTGTTTAGGTAGGCACAAGTATGCAGATTCTTGTAATACATGGGGATAAGTGCAGAAACCATAAATGCTAATGCCAAGGAAGCAGCCAGAATGGTTGTTTTGGGGCTTGGGTGGGTGGGGGGTTCTACTGCTGTTGAGCATTCATCAGTCAGTCACTTTCATTGAACATGACGACTGAATTCCAAATTGATCTAGATTCTAGATCTTTGGCTGTATGAGTTGTTTTAGCTGACTTCATGAACAGCGTGTCTGTGTGTGTGTATGTGTGTTCAAGACAGGATATGAGAGATATAGGACAACAGGAAATTAGAAAGCTGTGTAGTCATCAGATTCCATTGCATTTATTGTGTGAGGGGCAATAAATTTTTAAGGTGGAGCACATTTTTAGAAAATGAGACTCTGTGCGGCACCTGGGTGGCTCAGTGGGTTAAAGCCTCTGCCTTCGGCTCAGGTCATGATCCCAGGGTCCTGGGATCGAGCCCCACATTGTGCTCTCTGCTCAGCAGGGAGCCTGCTTCCCCTCCCCCCTGCCTGTCTCTTTGTCTACTTTTGATCTATGTCTGTTAAATAAGTAAATAAAATTTAAAAAAAAAGAAAATGAGACTCTGAGAAAATAAAAGCTTCGTAATGCACTTCAGTGCACTCTACATAACTTAGAAATGTAAAATATCAGTATATATAGTTCCTACCCTTTTTGTTCATCTGGACCCATAAGAAGTACTTGTTGTCAAAGAGTCTGGCATTTAGTGACTTTTAATAAATACATTTCCCTCAGGTTTATCAGAGATTGATTTACATTCGGTCAAGCCTAAAAATGAAATAGTTTATCAAATTATATTAATCTGATTGAGATGGAGCCTAAAATGCTTTCCTAGAGGGGACAAAGCTTTACATTCCTCTCTCCAGTGGACTATTGGTATAATTACACTCTACTTTTCATATTTTGGGGCAGGGCTCAGTATGCATACATTCATTCATTTATCAAACAATTACTAAACTGTCACTGTGTTCCAGGCATAACGCTAAGCATCAAGGATTTTTAAAGCTTTGATCTTAGGCTTTTCCCTTGAAGATCTCATACTCTAATTGGGGAGGCAAAGCAAGTAATAAATAATAACAATGTCATGGGCTAAAATCTCTATTTGGGAATGCCTGGCTGGCTTGGTTGGAAGAGTATGTGACTCTTGATCTTGGGTCATGAGTTTGAGCCCCACGCTGGATTTGGAGATTACTTAAATAAGTAAAGCTTTAAAAATATAAAACAAAACAAAATATGTATTAGAAGAATGCACAAAGGGTTCTTGGAACACAGAGTATAAAGAAACTCATTCTTCTGTGGACGGAAGGGTGAGGGTCATAGGGAACTGCACAGAGGATATGCCAAGTCAGGGTCTCCCAAGTGAACAGTAGGGAAAGAATATTCCATGGAGAGGGAAGAGCATGAGCAAAAGTGTAAAGACGTGTTTGGAGAAGAGCAAGTCCATGTTGCTGGGGTGGATGGATGAGAGAGGAGGGGTTGGAGAGTCCAACAAGTGAAAAGGCTGTCAGCTGAAGGCCTTGTGTGCTTTGCTGGATGCGGCGGGGGCAGGTGTTGGTTCAACCCCAACCCCTCATGAGGTGAGAAACTGCTAAAGAACTTTGGGCCAGGGATGCCTGGGTGGTTCATTTGGTGAGCGTCTGCCTTCGGCTTGGATCGTGATCCCAGGGTCCTGGGATCGAGCCCCACATTGGGCTCTCTGCTGGCAGGAGGCCTGCTTCTGCCTCTCCCACTCCCCCTGCTTGTGTTCCTTCTCTTGCTGTGTCTCTCTCTGTCAAACAAATAAATAAAAGTCTAAAAAAAAAATAGAATTTGGGGCCATAGGGTTACACGATCAGATGTAGACTTAGAGAAATCCTAATGATATCTGGTCTAGGAGACAAAGCTATTAAATCTCCCTTTTTGATGCCTCCCCTGAATATTTAGTTTGGTACCCATGCTGCCCACGAAGACTTCAGAGACTTTTTCATATTTTTACCAAATGCTTTCTTCTACTTCTCAACATTTTTTTTTCACTTCTCAACATTTTTGAAACTAGCATCTCAAGTGTCACTGAGAGAATCATCCTAAGTAGAGACTATGGTGAATTCAGTTTATGAAATCCATACCCCCCATACTGGTCCCTGTGCATGGTTACAACACGAGGGCATCCCAATGACCAACCTAAGGGACTTGCTTTCTAAGCTGTTAACTTCTTCTGTCCTGCCTTTCTATCCTCAGAGATCCTGCATCCATCTGCCTAGCAAAAAAGGTAATTTGATTCACATGAGCTTAAGAATTCTATTAGACACCCAAGGAGAGAGATCCAAGAGATAGTCAGAGATGTGTGCACATCTGGGCTTCAGGGGAGAGTGTCTGGAGGTCCAGGCACATCTGGGAGTGGTCAGCATATAAATAAGACATGATGAGATCACCTAGTATAAATACAGAGAGGAGATCTGAGAACTGAGCCCTGGGGCCCTGCAAATTTAAGAGGTTGGGGGGAGGGAGCGGTTGAGGGAGAACCAGCAAGGTGACTGAGAAGGAACAGATATTGGGGGAGCAGGAAAGTGATTATTTTCTTCCACTTACTGACCGATCCTTCTCAGGAAGGTAGGTTAACAAAGAGGTTAAGAGGGAGGGTACTGGACTCAGATGGATCCAGATTCAAATCTCCATCCCACATTAGTACTAAAGGAGTTTACACTTCCTATGGGCCACTGGGTCCAGTCTAGGACCAGGAGGGTATTTGCTGTTTGAGTAATCACTGATTGTGCACCACTGTACTCTGGGCATATCTTGAGTGCCAAGGGCATTCATGCAAAAGAATCAAAGGCCCTCGGCTCAGGGAACTCACAGTCCAGAGGGAAGAGGCAGCGCTAGAAGCCCATGATTCTCCGTGACATCAAGCATGATCAATTCTTTTCTTTTTTAAAAGATTTTATTTATTTACTTGACAGAGAGAGACACAGTGAGAGAGGGAACACAATCAGGGAGAGTGGGAGAGGGAGAAGCAGCCTTCCCGCTGAGCAGGAAGCCCAATGAGGGGCTCGATCCCAAGACCCTGGGATCATGACCTGAGCCGGAGGCAGACGCTTAATGACTGAGCCACCCAGGCACCCCCATGATCAATTTTTTAATAAACGTATGAGCCATGCACTGAGAGAGCAGATAGGGGGAATGATTCATCCAGCCTGTGATGGCCTGACTTAAAGATGATGCATTTTCCCTCATTTGTCTTTAACAAATGTTAAAGAAAGAAAACTGACTCTTCTGAGTGCCACCAACCAATCTATGTGACCATTTATGAGAATTTTTTTTCTTTTGGAGAGAAGTAGTATAGATTATGAGTATAGATGGTGGTCCTACATTTTGAAAAATGAAGAATTATGGTCTTGAGTGAAATTGAATCCATAATTTCCTTTTAACCCAAATCAACAGCAGCTGCTCTTACATTCTCCCACATTTGATTATTACCAAATCACTCCCAGGTGTAGCCCCCATGCTGCAGGCCAAGCCAGGGAGCCTATCACATCGGTGTGGTAGGCTTCAGTGATCTGACTTTTTTTGCTTGGGCAATAATTTACCTTCCATTTGCTGGGGGCAGATTTTTTCTTCAAATAGGGAAGCCCTAGTAAGCATCAGCCTTTCTGATATTCTGAGATTTCTGAGATATGTTTCTCATGAATAAGATTTCTCACATCTTCTTGTGCATTTTATTTCTCTTTGCTTTCTTCTCAATGCATTCATCCTGGCTAGACCTGGAAATTTTCTATGTAAAATTTGTAACTAAAGATGTCCTTTTGTGAGTTTATTATGAAGTCTTGCACTGAAAATCCCACAAGGGCAGATCGCAGAGCTGTTTGGAGCTCCGTATGGAGAACCGTGGGGTATTCTACCCCAATTCCACAAACCGTAGCTTCTCCAGTTCTGCCTGAAGACAAGGCCGGGGGTTTGGGATCCCGAAGAATGTTTGGACCACTATGTCCTCCAATCCTAAAGTAACTGTAACAGCTGTCCTTTTAGTGGCTGGTGTGGATGATGGTGACTTGAGACAAGGCAGGTCTCAGTGGAAAGGGAAAGGAGGGTAGTTTGGGTAAGGGTTGAACATTGGCAGCTGGGATCCAAGGAGGAAATTTTTTTCAATCATCCAGGAATATACCCTGAAATCAGTCTTTTCTCTTCAGAAAACAAAAGGACCTTGAAAATCATTAAAAGATAAAGAAGTCATAGAACTATGTATTCCTGATTTTAAAATGAAGAAAACTCTACCCTTTCCTCTCAGAGAAGATACATTTGTTTCCCAAGTAGAGTACATTACTTGAAGAATAGTCGTTCTTCAAAGTTATCCCTGTGCTTTGGCTTTAACTAAAAAGAATGAGTTTCTTTTAATATAGGAATCCCAATAATGCTGAGTATAATGGACTGAGTGTATGTGTCCTCCCTGCAAATTCATATGCTGAAATCCTAGCCCCCAAGGTAATAGTATTTGGAAGTGGGACCTCGGGAAGTATTAGGTCATAAAGGTGGAGCTCTCATGAGTGGAATCTGTGCCCTTATAAAAGGGACTCCAGAGAGCTCCCTCATCCCTTTCACTATGCGTGAACACAGCAAGAAGATGGCATTCTAGGAACCAGGAAGCAGGCTGTCATCAAACTCCCTATCTGCCAACAAGATCTTGGACTTTCCAGTCTCAGAACCGTGAGAAACAAATTTCCATCGTTTATAAGCCACCCAGTTTATAGTATTCTGCTATAACACCCCATGGTGTTAATGGACTAAGACATCAAGCTTCCACACGCATACATTAACCAGAAGTACAGCCTTCCCCTGTTTTGACCAAATCTCTCAACAGTGCTGGCACAGTCCAAAGGGTCAGTCTTGGTTACACTCATGTTAAGCAATTACTGCTGAAGACTGGCTGTGTTCTGGGGGCAAGAGCAGACATTCTCCCCTTCACTCCTTTCCCCCTCTCTTAGCTCCCCCAATTTGTCACACTCAGCCTCAGGCATGCCAAGGCAGATCTGTGCTCCACTGGTGCCATCCTTCAGTTGACAACCATTTCCCCAGACACTCCCACAGTGTCAAGTTGGATGGGTCGGAAGGAGGCTCCAGCATCAGTCTCATGCTGTTCCCAGAGTTCGACCTCCCCTCTGATGAGCTCGAGGCCCTTGGACACCTGTCCAGATTCTCCCTTGTCTTGTGATGAAGGTCATTTCAGCAGCCTCGTCCCAACTGTCTGTCACTGAACCTCTGTTAGGACGTCCCAAGTTCATCTGACATGTTTGGGTAACTCTGAATCTCAGAGTGACTAGGTCAATAATAATATGAGCTGTTACAGCTGTCGTGCATTATTTACTCTCGAAGTATAAATTCCTGTTAAATTTAACTGAATGAAACAGGAAGGGTGAGGAGAAGTTGGCTCTGTGGCTTCCAGATGAATATGTGCATATGTGTATGTGTGTGTGTGCATGTGTGTGCATGCATGTATGTGGGGAAAGGAGCAGGCTGTGAGGACCAGGTCCTGAGGACATATTCTGGGGTCCAGGACTCTCCTTTGTTGTGATTTCCTAACAGAACCTAGGGTAAGACCAATACAAAGGTAGTAAAGACAGATTTAGGAGTCAGGGAAATTTTATAACATCTTATTAATTGGCCATCATCTGTCTACAGTCTAAATTCTTGAGGCGCACCTGGGTGGCTCAGTTGTTAAGCGTCTGCCTTAGGCTCAGGTCATAATCCCAGGGTCTTGGGACCAAGACCCACATGGGGCTCCCCCACTCAGCGGGAAGTCTTTCTCTCCCTCTCCCATTCCCCTGCTTGTATTCCCTCTCTCACTGTGTCTCTGTCAAATGAATTTTAAAAAATTTTTAAAAAGAATAAAAAAATAAAATCGTTGAACTTTTGGCCAGCTGGGGCAGTTGGCAGTCTGCACTGTCAACAGTAACCACATCAGACATTTCTGTAAGTTTTGACAATCATCTAACAGGCCAGGTACGAGTCATACTCTAGGTATGCCAGGAAACCCCAAAGCTATTTAGAGCCCTGGGAATCCAGAGAGAGAGAAAGAGAGAGATACTTCTTTGGCCTATGACAAACAGATTAATTTGGCACAATTAGTAATGCTAAGCATCTCCTCTCTGCTAAACCTTTAGGGAAGGAAATGCTGTGCCTCTTTCTGTGAAAGAGTCGATCACTTCCCTGGGGACAGCAGAAGGATGCAATTCTAGAAAGAATGAAGACAGCAGACTCTGCACAGGGCCTCTGGGCATGACCTTTAGCTGCCCTCGCTACCATCGTGTGACCAGCTACCTCCAGAAAGAAGTGCTTCCGTGTCCTCTCACGTGGTCACTCTGCAGGGCGGCCACTGATTCTTGGAATTGGGGAAGAGTTTGCTCCCAGGAATAAGGGCACTTGGGTCGAGAGGTGGAATGACAGCAGTTGGCATCCCTTATGTCTGGTTCAGGGTGGGGTCGAAATGGTAGCTCGAGGCTTTACCATTCACCAGGTGTTTTCAAGCCAGGAAAGGATGCACAGACATGTCCCGGGAGAGGGTGGCAGTTCCTGTGCCCAGAGATCTGGATGCTTTGTCATGGTGCTGAATCATCTGAAAAGGTAAAACCAAAACCAAAACCAAGTTTAAGTCAAGGTGGGTGGGAAGGGAGACTGGGGCTGGCAGGGACATCTACCTTAGGGTTGGATGAGAAGAGGTTGGCCGTCTCCGGAGAGACCCGGGTAGGTGTTTCTCACAAGAAGTGAAGTCCCCTAGTTTTCTACAGGGCTATGGGAAAAATTGCTTATAATTATGTTAATTACAACAACAGAGCCCTTCACTTCTCAGGAGGGCTTTTCATCTTCAAAGGGGCTCCAGGATGGGACATTAACACTTGACATGAAAGTCTTTGGAGTTTCAGAACTGAAGGCAGAGGGGCCCTAGCTATGCGGGCTGGGGCACCAGCACAGGTCTGGAAGGCCAATGCCCAAGGAATTCTCTTGCTTTTGGGTGGGGAGCAGGTCAAAGCAGGGATGTGTTCCAGAAACTGGCCCTTACCTCACTGAAATTGGAAGGACAGAGGGATGGAAGCATCAGCCTCACTCTGGTTCTCCTGAGCCCTGCCCCCCTATATTGGAACACCATGATAAATCTGAATTTCAGATAAACAATAAGCACACAAATGCACTACACAATCTGCTTACACACCCCCACACAGCCTGTGAGCAATGAGACGCTGAGCTTCCTACCTGATAGACTGCTACCAGAGAGGTCAGCAAATTGGGGCGTGTTCCCCCAGGGCCACAGGGAACAAGGGCTCTTCAGACCTGCCCAGACCCAGCCTCTTTCCCACCCCGGTGTGGGAATGCCAGAAAGTCCTCCTTTCAGCTCTCTGCCAGGGCTAGAACTCAGGGCTGGGCTGCTGGGTGCAGTCCAGCCTCCCCAGTCCTTTATTTACCTTGGATTTGGGGATGAAACAGCCTCAGGAGTGGAATGTCTAAAGCTTCCCTTAGCTCCCTCCCATCGTTCCTTCTCTGCAAACTGACCTGCACCCCACCGCTCTGTGATTCAAGGGAGACGTCTGTGGCCACCCACCCCTACTTCCCCAAACGGCCGGAATAGAAATTCCTCTGTGACAAAAACCAGACAGAAGTGGTCACTGGGCTGAGAGGAGCTTCCAGCTGCGGCAGTGGAATCCAGGCTGTCAGGACGGGTCTGGGCCTGAACTAGGAACGCCGCTGGGTTCCCGGGCTGGGCGGGAAGGGAAGACAAGCTGGCACTTGCCACAGCACAGAATAGTAACTGGGAGGTGGTGATGCTTGCTGCGAAACAGAGCGAAACTCTCAGGGCCTCCAGACTCGGACATACTGAGAGAGGTTCCCAGGCCCCGAAAGCTCCAGAGCCAGCCCCTGGGCTCAGTCAGTCAGGGTCAAGGACAGAGCATGCTGCCTTCTTCACGCCCCCAGGACAGACAGATGGTCCCACACATCTACATCCTGGGATATGACTTCAGGCCTGTGGGCAAGATCAACATTCCGAAGCTTTTCGTTCCCCTTCATGACCTAATGGAAAGGGCACGGGGTCAGTCATATGGGGTGGGGTTAGCTTCCCACGCACCGTGGACCAGCTGAGTGAACTTGGGGAAGAGACTTTTCTACAAATTAAATTTAAAAAGTTTCCCTCTGTGCTTGAAAATAAAGTCATTTAAAGAGAATAGATGTGGGCAAGAGGAACCTGGCTGGCTGGTCGGCAACACTGCAGGGGGACTCCTGGACCGAGGGCAAGGGCACAGAACCTCAGCCATTCCTCAGATTCCAGAAAGGCTAATCTTAGGAAATTATTCTTAGAATTGTATTGGGGAAGAGCAACTTTCTCCTGTGAATTATAATAGTGGGTTAAGACAGGCTAATGTTTCCTTCTCTCCTTATCCTGTCTTCCTGAATTAAAAGAGCAAAAATATATGAATGAAGCGTGACACACTCCGTTCATGGGCATCATTCAAATCATTACCTGCAGTTACGGAAGTATGTTGAACACTGAACAATGAATGTTTATTGACTAACTGACCTACTGTCCCATTAGAGGAAGAAAGGCCAGAGCAAGGATTGATTTTACGTCAACTGAGTAGATCTTATTAGAAATCCTGCATCTTATATTAGAAGCCTCAAAGTCTAGTATTTTATCTCCCCAAATCCCCATTCACTGGTTCTGCTGTTTTCCTTCCTCTTTCCATTTCTATTTATGCAGCGGTTATGCCCAGCTCTGCCCATAATGTTTTGTAACTAGTGAACCAGAGCAGCTACTTGGCTTCACTAAGGGATTTGTCAGCCAGGCTCCAGGCCAGCGGAAGGCCTGTGGGTCCTTCCTTGGGTCTGAAAGGCCAAGGGGAAAGTGCTGCTGCTAGCAACTCCACATTACACAGATGTCACAGTGCAGGGGAGGGACAGGTGGTGTGTGGGCTGCCTCGTCTCTAATTCCTAGGTCTGAGCAAAATAAGGGGAAAAAACAGCCCGATAGAGTAGGATCAGAAGTATCCCAGGAGAGTTAAAACCAGGGGGAGCCTCACACTAGGTTTTGGTAACAAGTGGAAACAGCCCTGGGGTAGCAGGTGGTGTAAAGGTCAGATGAAGAACAGTTTCTACTCATAATCTGTCTCCCTTGGGAGTCATTTTGTCTCATTTCAATCTGTCTCCCTTGGGAGTCATTTTATCTCATTTCAAGATCTTGAACAAGAGTATGGCCACATGCTGGGTGATCTATTATCTTGTGTGAGCCTCTGTTTCCCCAAGTGTAAGTAGAAATATGAATTACTAACCTGTATGTATGCACTGAACACTTACTGTGTGCCAGGCCCTGTGCCACACCCTGAGAGGACAGTGAGAACAAGACAAAGTCCCTGTCTTCTTGGAGCTCCTTTATACTCCAGGGCAAAAGCCCCAAAATGACAGCTCCTGGGGGATGTTCTATCTGGCTCACATAATTAAAATTTCTTAAAATGTGTTGCAAACATAGAAAAAGTTTTACATAAAAGTCTAGATTTCCCAGTGGCAAACCTGGGCCTGTTTTCCTGGATGGCAACCATCAGCCAGAGCTCTGTGTCTGCTTCCTTTAAAAGGAAATCATTCTCTCTCTCCATGTCTCCAGAGTTTGAGTATTTCCAGACACCCTTATCTTGCTCAAGCTTCAATAAGATGTTTGTTTGTTTGTGTACTTTGCATGAAAGTTTGTGTACTTCATGACTATAAAAAGGAGAAAGCCCAACTCTTTGATATGGCATTCAAGGCCTTCTAGGTCTGTTTCCTGACTGATGTGTCCCTACAAATACTGAAGTTCCAGCAAACTGCAGTTTCCCACATGGTACCACTGAACATCTGCAGTATTATTTTCTTTGCCCAACATGTCTTTTGCCTCGATTTTTTTTTTAAAGATTTTATTTATTTATTTGACAGACAGAGATCACAAGCAGGCAGAGAGGCAGGCAGAGAGAGAGGAGGAAGCAGGCTCCATGCTGAGCAGAGAGCCCGATGCGGGGCTCGATCCCAGGACCCTGAGATCATGACCTGAGCCGAAGGCAGCGGCTTAACCCACTGAGCCACCCAGGCGCCCGCCTCGAATTTTTTCTATTTGGAAAATTGATATTGATTTTTTAGGGTCATCTTCAACATTTCTCTTTCTATTTGTTCAGACTTCCAGTGAGGAAATGCCCAGAAAAGTCATATCTTCCTCAAAGATGAAAAAGCTGCTTTTGAGATCCAAGGGCAGCAATTTTTCTGTATCTTGTGGTTGGGCCCAGGGACCTTCCAACTGGTGACATTTTGTAAAAAGCCTCAGCTTTCCTAATACATAGGACAAAATGTCAACATTAAATGAAATAATGACTCTGATTGAAATTAGATAAAACTTTGGGGCGCCTGGGTGGCTCAGTGGGTTAAGCCGCTGCCTTCGGCTCAGGTCATGATCTCAGGGTCCTGGGATCGAGCCCCGCATCGGGCTCTCTGCTCAGCAGGGAGCCTGCTTCCTCCTCTCTCTCTGCCTGCCTCTCTGCCTGCTTGTGATCTCTCTCTGTCAAATAAATAAAAATAAAATCTTAAAAAAAAAAGAAATTAGATAAAACTTTAAAAAACACACATTTGACTGGAGTTATGGAAGCTTAGGAAGTAGCAGCTATTATTCTCATTGTATTATTATTAATATTCCAAATGGAAGCAACTTCATCAAGAATGGGAGGCCAGCAACAACAGCGTATATTCTGGAAAAAGTCTATTAGGGCTATAAGGTAAGATACGTGGTTGGAAAAAGCAGGCTAGGGTGAGAGAGGGGTCTTCCAACTAGTCTCCCTACTTGGCCTTTTCCTCACTTCTTTCTATCTTAAACAGCAGCAGAGTGATGCTGTAAAATGAGTCACCCCATGTTGCTCTTACACCCCAAAGCTCCTAGTGGCTCCCTATCTCCCTCAGAATAAAAGCCAAAGTCATTATCTCTCCTCATATCCCAACACTCTCCCCTTGCTCCTTGTTCTTTTCAGCCACTGAACTCCATTCTGACCTCCCTGTCCATCCTTTAATGGGCAAGCATGTGCTCACCTCAGGGCCTTTGCACTTGCCAGTCCCTCCTTCTGGAATAATCTTCCCTCTGCTATCTACAGGGCTCCATCCATTACTCTCTTAGATCTCTACTCAAATGTCATCTTCTCCCTGGTTAGTCTGTGTAAAATTTTACTTCTCCCCTGCCCCCTCCCCTGCTTAATCTCTGTTGACTTATTGTTCTTCTTGGAACTTATCACCAATTAACGTGCTTTACTTGTTTTGCTTATTTATCTAGGTTATTGTCTGTCTCCCCCACTAAAATATAAGCACTCTGAAAGCAGAAGTTCTTTCCTGTCTTTCTTACTGCTGCTTCCCCCAGAATCTAAAACAGAGCCTGGCTCATAGTAGATACATAATAAATATCTACTAGATCAATGTTTCTTGATTCAAGAAAGCTTGGGACATCACAGAATGTTTTGAGCAGGAGAATGAATGGATCAGAGCTCACAGAGGGCTGTAGGATAGATTAGAATGGGGCTGGAACTTAGCAGAGAGGAGGTAGTCACAATAGCAGAAGGACACATAAGTGAAAGTTTAAACATAGGGTTTCAGTACCAATAGAAGAAGACAATAGAGGGCGGTAAGTTTCATGAGGGTGGAGAATTTGTCTGGCATATAGTAGGTGTTCAATAAATATTTACGGATTGATGAATGAGGGAGTGATGCTTGTGTTTTTCACATGGGATGGGCTCAGGCCTCTGGTCTGAGTCTGTCTTAGGAAAGACCTAAACCTTGTTTGCTCTTGACTCTGGGATTCTCCTGGCCAGGAGTCACATGAGGTCAACACTGAACTCTTACATTTGTAGGTACATCTTCCCTTCTTTCTTTGGCTGGGCTAACCCTCCATGGCATGCAGTCACCTTTTAGGCCTTGGCTTAGCTCAGACAAATGGGGGTTCAGACTGTAGGAATTGAGGTGGGGCTCAGGCTGCAGGTTTCCAGGGGGCAGGGACCTGATCAAATGACCTTTTTGAATACTGTACAACTAAAGTTTTAGGTGATGCGGAGAAATTAGTGTAGAAGGGAGCTGGTAGTGTGGAAATGAGTGTGCCAGTCCAGAGCCCCTCAAGAATGTGGAAATCCCTCTGCATGTAATCTTTACCTTTCCTGAAGAACCACTGGTTAATGGATAGGAGGCTGATCTAGGTTGAGGCTGGGTATGTGGACTGTGTTAAGAGAAAGTCCCACAGTGGAAGGGGGGGGGGGCGGGATGCGAGGTGGGGTGCCTGCTTGGTCAAAGAACCTCTTATTTATACTATCCTCCCTGGTCTGCCCTTTCCCTAGTGACATCTCCTCAAAGGAATTATTTACTACGTTCTGAGATCCACACTGGGACCTGGCCCCTAATCCAATTAACGGAAATGAAGTGCTTCATTACCTCTGACCCCAAGAATAAATATATAGTATCTCATTTCTGAATTCTCTAGGTTTCCATTAAGCAAATGCCTGGTACCCAGAACTGCACCAGATCCTTGCTTAAAGATGGTGGAGAAAAATAACATTTGCATAAGCCTATTACTGTTTTAGTTATTTAATTTGACCTTCTTGCCAATCCTGGTGAAACTGTCAGTATCCTCATGCAGGACAGGAGTAAGCTGAAGTCCAGCTAGTTAACATAACTAGAAATCAAGAAAATGGAAATTCGAGACAAGTTTTGACCAATTCCAAAGCATAGGTTGGTTTTCTGAGGCCATCAGTGCTACCTCTAGAATTTAATCCCTGAACTAGGAATTGTTAGAACTAGATGGTGATTGCAGAATTCGTTTGACTCCTTCCAATGAGGGGTTCAGGCTCGGAGAGCAGCAGTGACAAGCTTGCAAGCTTGGCAGTCACCAAATCCCAAAGAAAGGTCTGACGCTCAGGTCTCCTGGCTCTCCAGTGCTTTTCCTTTTGTCTTTGAAAGTACATGATGATAATATCTTTCTTAAATGTTATGTTTATCTGCTTTAAAAATCAAAGAGTACCGAAAGCTTTATAACCAAAACATCAGCTGTCCCCACTCCTTATTTTTGTTGAAATAATATTTCATCTCCTAATATTTCTGTTGCGATCTTTCATCCCTTCTTATCCCCACCCCCACCATGCTTTTTGTTCTCTCTTAACCTTGTGCTTGTTCTAGAATGGTTGGAGGAGGGAAAAGAGATAAACACATTTGGTCAATCAGTCCTATTGGACAGAAGTTCAATGTCTTAACCACGCTGTCCTCCATAAGATTCTGTATCCCCAGATAACTCATTTTTCAGAAGTCAACACATGTCCAGTGCTCATGTAGCTTACCCTGAGCCGGACCTGTGCTAGCAGCTCCTGGCTCACAAGAGTTCTTGGCTGGCCTGTGCCTTGCTGTGCTAAAGGACTTGACTGGAGCCAGAGAATGATTTACATGAGAAAACAAAGAGCAGATAAGTGCAGAGACGACCCCTCCCATCCACACTTGGCCAATTTCAGAAAGCTTTCATATCCACAATCTGATTTGACAGCAGCATATAATCACAGGATCCGTTCTTGGGTGCTGACCGTGGAGTCAAAATCAGACACTGATCTGTCCTGACAGGGCTGCATATTTAAAATCAGGACTGTGAATCTTCACATTCGAGGTGGTTTCTTATTTGGGTCTTTTGTCTGCAGGGCTAATGGAAGCTGCTTTCTCCAGGGCAGGTGGAAGTGGACTCTCAGCTTACTTCTAAGAGATTTACTGAGCCTTGTTTTTCCCCTACTCGTCCTCCCCATAGATCCAAGTTTGGAATAAAGTAAGCTGCTTCTTTGAGAATGCTTACGAGTGCTTGGCTCAGTTCAAGGATAAAAAGAGAGTCAGAAACTAATAATTCTGGGGCGCCTGGGTGGCTCAGTGCGTTAAGCCTCTGCCTTTGGCTCAGGTCATGGTCTCAGGGTCCCGGGATGGAGCCCCGTGTCTGGCTCTCTGCTCAGCAGGGAGCCTGCTTTCCCCTCTCTCTCTGCCTGCCTCTTTGCCTACTTGTGATCTCTCTCTGTCAAATAAATAAGTAAAATTTAGAAAAAAAAAAAAAGAAACTAATAATTCTGAACACTTTAGTGAGGAATCCACCCAAAATCCCAAACTGAAGTCCGTTTCATTGCCTGGGCTGGAAAGAGAGATTCATTTATAAATTAATTTCTGCTGCAGCTTCCATGGTAGAAATCTCAATGAATCTCAAATCTGGATCACACTCTGGGGTGCCTCTATAGGGAGTAAGGGGACAGAGGAAGGACAACAATTCAGGCTGCAGTTGAAGCAATGTGTTAGGCTCACCTGTAGCCCTAGGACCTTGAAACACTTGGATGGAGCTAGATATAAATCAGGGTAGGATTTAGGGTAGTCATGATGGGCTCCAAAATGCCTTCTAGAAGGCTGGATGGGGTCTGAGCTCCTCTGAGAGCACAGAATTGGATTGTTCAGCCTCTTCTATGGCCCCACCAACAAGTAGCCCAGTCTAGTGCTATTACTGACACCAGGGACACTAAGTTCCCCACTGTACTAAACCAGTGGGAGTAGTCCCAGTTGCCACGCCCTCTGCTCTGCCAAGACAAGTGGGATTTGGGTCGCATGGCTTTATTGCCATATGATTGATTCTGTAGAGATGAAAGCCTCTGGGTGGTAAAAGAGACCCATCCTCACAAAGTAAGAGTTGCCTGTGAGCAGGAGGGAAGAATTCCCAGATTCCTTGTAGCTATAAATCAGTGCCCCTGTGTTGAAACATACATCTCACTGCCTGAAACTCAGACTCACAAGTGAGTCAGCAATGCCTTACGTGAATGGGGATGGAAGGCAAAACAATGGGAATATCACAGGCCCAAGCCACATTGGCAATCTCTGAATCTTAAGAGTGCCCTTTGGAGAACAAAGAACTGATTCCTCCTGAGCCTTTGGAGGGGCTCGCAAGATGTTCTTATTCCCCAGACCAAGCAGATGAGGTATATCTCAAGCCAAAGAAGACTTCAGGGTGGCTATTGCCAGATCTCAGCATTTAAAGAGTCTGGAAGTTCTTCCTGATCTCTATCTTAATTCCTCCTGCTTTATTCCCTTTCATTGATTCTTCAGTAGAGTGACCCCAGAGTGGGACTTTGTTTTCTTCACCATAGTATCAACAGTGCCTAGATACATGGGTGATTAAAAAAAAAAAACAATTAACAACCAGTGCAGCATCAGTCAGAATAGACTCTGGCTGGGATGCCAAACAGGGTCCAAGTGGAAGGGTTTGGGTTCTAGTTTTGGCTTTGTGCCTAATTTGCTACGTGACCTGGAGCAAATCACTGGACCTTCTTAGACCTCGGTTTTCTCATCATTGAAAAGGGGGAATTTGGACTAGGCGTTGCAAACTCATATGCCTTCAGGGTCAGGTAGTTAAAGTAAATGAGTGAATCCTATAGGGTGCGGTTGTCCTGATTTTAACATGCAGATTCCACCTAAATGAGCAGCTGGTGTCAGATGGAACGACTGAACCAGGCTGTCCAGAGCATCTGACTCTTAGAGAGATGCTGAAAATCTGGATGTTTATGTGAAATCTCCTGGTGTTTAAAATACTGTGTGGGTCAAACAAACATCTCTAAGCCAGTTTTACCCTCAGACTAGAGGATTAGAAGGGCCCTCCCAGCTTGAATTTTCTGATTCTCAAGTATGTCTTCTAAAGAAAATCTTTAAGAAATCACCTTAGTTATGGGGATTTCTGCCAGCGCACAGTGAATGCCTGTGTGTGGGCTCATGCTTGTATGATGGGCTTTTGGCTCCCATTAAAATGATGCTCTCCTGGTGGTCTTCCCCCCACCCCTCACACACACCTGCAGTGGACTGTTTGCTTGGTCTCAAGAGCCAAACCCTGAGCCAAATGGGAGAAGTTGCTTGTCCAGTGAGCAGTAAAGAGCAGGCTGTACTGATGAAATAGTCCTTCCCCTCATGAAGGCAAGAGTGGCCACCAGCAGTGGCTGAGCCAGAAGTTGGCTAAGTCAGGCTTAGAGACTTGATATCTTCACAGACCTTTGCTCGATATGTCCCTAAGCTGAACTGGCACGGGGAATCAAGTTCACATGATTACCAATCTGGAGTTCTCCAACATACTTGAATTAGCCTGCTTGGGCTAATGGAACTAAGTACCACAGTCTGGGTAGCTTTTTTTTTTTTTTATATTTTATTTATTTATTTGAGAGAAAGAGAGAAAGAGTGGTAGGGAAGGGCAGAAGGAGAGAGAGAAGTAGACTTTCCACTGAGCAGGGAGCCCGACACAGGATTCGATCCCAAGACCTGGAGATCATGACCTGAGCTGAAGGCAGACGTTTAACCGAATGAGCCACCCAAGTGCCCCAGGTAGCTTAAGCAACAGAAATGTTTTGTCTCACAGTTCTGCAGGCTGGAAGTCCAAAATCAAGGTGTCAGTAAGGTTGGATCCTTCTGAAGGCTCTGAGGGAAGGGTCTGTTCAGGCCTCTCTCAGTGGTTTGTAGATGGTCATCTTCTCCCTGTGTCTCTTCACATCATCTTCCCTCTGTGTCTGTCAGCCTCTATGTCCAACTTTCCCTTTTAAAAAAAAAAATAAGGACACCAGTCCTAGTTGATTAGGGCCCACCCTAGTGACCTCATTTTAACGGGATCACCTCTGTCAAGACTCTATGTCCAACTAAGTCACAGTATTGGGGGGACATCAGAATTTGGGAGGGGGGGGACACAATTCAACCATAACACTACTCCTTCCTGGTCTCTCACTTACTGCTTTAAACTCAAAACCTAAGTACCCGGCTTATGCCCCTTCCTACCTGTGCCAGCTCGGTGCTTCAGGGTCTCCGTACTGGTACAGAGCTCCCTGTAAGCATGTACTCTGTAAGGACTGGGATTCACTCGAGTGGGAAAGGAGAGGGGACTCCCATCAAACACCTGTTAGGGGACATATAGGCCTTGAGTGTCAGGTAATAACAGGAGACGTCACCTCATTCTGTCTGTGAAGCATTGTCTATATACTCTTGATCCATATACAAAAACTTCAAGTATTTAAATATCGCTCAATAAGTGCCAAAGTGTTGCTCCAAATGCTTTTTATGAAGCAACCTATTGAACCCCCACAACACCCCTTTGAGGTGGGTACTTTTATTTACCTCGCTGTACCAATAAGGAATTGAGGACCAGAGAGCTTAGGAAACGTTCCCAAGTCTTAGTAACTGATGGAGTTGGTGTTTGAATCCTAATAGTTAGCTCCAGAGGCCATGCTTTTAGTCATTACCGGATAGTGACTGGAAAAGGTAGCAAATATTATTCTTCTTGAATAGAGGAGAAAAGTGAAACCAAGAAGCCGAGTAATTTACAGTCACTCGGGTAAGGGGCAGAATAAAGGCAGAATTTCTGCTCTGGAAGCCACAAGGCTTCTCTCTCCAGGGGACTAAGTGTCCTGAGTCTCTTTTCCATATCCCACTCACTTACACAGGCCCAAAGGGAGTAGGGCCAGCCCAGAATCTCTAAACCCTTTTTTGTGGTTAACTGTCTCCATACGGCGGGGTAACTATGGGACAAGAGGAAAGGGGAGGCACCCTCTCCCCTTTAGATGTGACCTCCCAGTTTCCAAGACCACCAGCCCGGAGGCATAAGATACAGACGCGAGTCTGGGAATTTTCTCAGCCGGGGTTAGAAGCGGGAGAGTGAGGTGAGGAAAGGGCTGGGCTGCTCTGGGCCGCCCAGGAACACAGAGGATCCTATTTCTCTCAACCAGCCAATCCCGAACACGAGAGGGCGTGGTCATACCTGGGAGGCGTGGCCGGACGGCGGAGGGGCGGTGGCGTCCCAGGGCGAGGCGCTGACGTGAGTTCGGCGCACCTGGGTTGGGCAGGTAAGGGCCGGTGCGGGACACGGAGCGGAGCTCCAAGACTCTACCTGCGCAAAGCCAGGTGTGCTTGGCGGACCGATCAAGGAGAGCTGTGGCGACGGGAGATCTTAACTGGGGACGTGGTTTGGAGGGACGTCCGCTTCTTGTCGCCGGACTGAGAAAAGGTGAGGACGCTAACTTCTGAACACTAGCTTTGGAAGGGGGTGGGGGTGGGGTTTGGGGACACACCCGCCCCAGAGTTTGTGCGGTTAGGAACCTTGCTTGAGAACATCTGTTTGTTTGGGGAGACCTTCTGGGGCTGGGTGCCTGTCGCCCTGCCTTCGGTAGCTTCTGGGCTGTCCTAGCCCTGGAGTACGCGGGGCCCCTCCCGACCCCACACTTTACTCTCTTTCCCTCCCTGCCCTACCGGAGTGTGCCTATCTGGCCTCTACCCACCCACCACGGGGTAGAGCTACGGCGCCTCCGCCCCTCGCGTCTTACCAGCTCGCTGGGCCGCTGGCCCGAGTCCCAAAGAGGGGATTTCCTAGGCCTGCGGGCCTTTGGTCCTGGTAGATGTTTGGGGAAATGGGGATGGGGCGGCCAGGATTTTAGCCAGTTTGTTTTTTCTCCTTGAATTTGTTTGGCAGTCAGGCCCCTACGTGGGGACTGGGAGACACCCATGGATTTCCAAGTAGCCAAGCTTGGTGTTGGGGAGGGTGGCGCTGGGTGTGGTCCCTCTGGGGGTGAGGCCCTCTTCGCCTGAAGGGTATGGAGGGTGGCTGTGGAAAAATGGAGAAAGTCTCCCAGCCCTGACTGGAAAGGAGGCCCGGGGTGCCACTCTTTACACGGAGCCTGCTTTGTAGTAAAAGGGTCATCTCTGTCCCAAACCTGCTTTCCTAGTGGATATCAAAAGTGGAATCCAGGGAAGGGAGAGGGAGAAGGTGCTCCAGTAGGAGTTAGTGAAGGCTGGTGCTGACCCAGGAGAGTAGTTTAGGGTTAGATGTGTGCATAATGCATGACAGCAGCTCCCAATACCCTGTAGCTCCCTCTCACCGGCCCCCAACTTCAATCCAGCAGGGAAGAAGGGCATGGGAATTATGGTGAGAGGCACAGAATTTACCCCTAAGCAGGGCTAAACTAAATGGAGGGAAGGTTGGGGAACTTGGAAGATGGCCTTCAGTTCCCTGAAGGAACTAACTGGCAAGTGTGTTCTACTCTAAGCCAAACCACTGGCCCAATCTCGAAGCTCGGCTTTGGGGTATTGGTGCCCCTGGAAACTAGTCTGGGCAGGGGCTGCAACTAGTGGGGGGGCAGTGTTTATAGAGGACCTGCTCCCTGGAATGGGTGTGTGAGAGAGGACAGTTATGCCTTGGAGAGGTTGGAAGATCCCTGCTTAGTGCCCAGTGTGAGGGGAGTGGACAGGTTAGCATCTTTGTTCTTTGGCTGGGTAAGTACCTGTTGGAGACACAGGCTTTGAATTTCACTGTGATGGCAGCTAGAGATACCAGGGCTGAGTCCAGCTAGGCCAAGTTTCTGTGGGCATTGAGATTTGGGTGATGTGAGTGTTTTGAATGAGAACTCTGATTCAGGTGTGTTTGGGGGTGGGTGTCATGGAGTCTCTTCCCTAACCACTCCCTTGGCCTTTCATGCTGCTGGGATCTTGTCAGTATTTTGGTTTACTTTCTTAGTGTGCAGAAGGAGGGACTTGGAAGGCAGGGTACTGTGGCAGGATTCAGTACTATGGTGTACTCTGACTCAGGAGTATTGGGTCCAAGCCCCAGATGAAGCAGTTTTCTGTGTCTCAGTTAACCCAGCTATAAAATGGGGATAATAATAATACTACTTCCAGATCATGAGGATGAAATCATACATGTTAAATGAAAGTGCATGTAAAAAACTGTAAAGCCTATGTAGGTATGAAGGACTGTTGGTATCATAGTCTCAGCAGCTATGAAGATGAAAAGATGAAGGGCATCATCTTTTATACCTTCCAATGGCCAAGAAAGGTCTTAGCTTCCTGTGGTTAAAGGAAATACTATGTGTAGGTGTTTTTCACTTTTTTTTTTTTTGAGATTTTATTTTTATTCATTTGACAGAGAGATCACAAGTAGGCAGAGAGGCAGGCAGAGAGAGGGGGAAGCAGGCTTACCGCTGAGCAGAGAGCCCGATGCGGGGCTGGATCCCAGGACCCTGAGATCATGACCTGAGCTGAAGGCAGAGGCTTAACCCACTGAGCCACCCAGGCGCCCCTGTTTTTCACTTTTTAAAGAAGATTTATTTATTTATTTGACTGAGAGAGAGAGGGAGCACAAGCAGGGGGAGCAGCAGGCAGAGGGAGAAGCAGGCTCCCGCTGAGCAGAGAGCCCTATGTGGGGCTCCACCCAAGGACCCTGGCATCAAGACCTGAGCTGAAGGCAGACGCTTAACTGACTGAGCCGCCCAGGCGCCTCAATTTTCTTTTCATTTTGTTATAAATTGAAGCATGCCATTGTAGGAAAATGTGAATCATACACAAAAGTATATAGATATGTATAAAATTCACCCGTAATCCTATCACCAGGTAACCATTTTGGATGTCTTGTTACATTGGTGTATTTCTTTTACTTTTTTTAAAAAAAGATTTTATTTATTTGACAGAAATCAAAAGTAGGCAGAGAGGGAGGCAGTGGTGGGGGGCGGGCGGAGAAGCAGGGTCCCTGCTGAGCAGAGAGCCCAATGTGGAGCTCGATCTGAGGACCCTGAGATCATGACCTGAGCCGAAGGCAGAAGCTTTAACCCACTGAAGGCAGAAAGGCGCCCTTTCTTTTCCTTTCTTTAAATCATCTGTGTGTATGTGCATATGTATGTAAGTGTATGTTATGTTAAAGGATGGAGAGAATACTATATAGTCGGTATTGTGTGCTGTATTTTCTCCCTTAACTTCATGTTGTAAACATTTCCCCAAATCCAATAAAAATTCTTCAGACACCCCGTTATTAATGGTTGCTTAATAGTGCAGCCTGTGAATATGTAATTAGCCATTTTCCTCTGTTATTTTGGTTGCTTCCAACTTTTCACTGTCCGCCAGTTTTTAGAGCCCTAGGTACTGGGTGGCAGGTGGGAGAGATCTTGGCTGATTCTTTTTTGACTGAGTTGGAGAGGGTTAGCAGTGATGCAGGTGGGGCATGAAGGAAGGCAGGCTGGGGCGGGGTTGCTCATGTGCAGTGCCATCTTGAGAGAAGGCTGAGAACCCAGGACTCTGGATCTTAACAATCTGTCTCTATGATATTACTTCTTCCCTATCACTATGTGTAGGATCCTGCGTTGACTTGGTTGCTTTAATTTTCTCATGATGAGTTGTTGATCAACTATGATAAATGCTTTTCATCAAAGTCCATGGTCCGTCTAGAACTGATTTCACATGTCTGACAAGCGTAGACACAGGACTTACGGGTACTGCAATAGAAATTCTCAAATGTCCCTCACAAGACTGACCGGTGTGCTGTCCATTTCCCCATTTGTCCTTCCCTTGCTCCATCCCCTTTCCAGTAGGCTGGGACTGAGGAGGAGAAGGTAGAACTTGTCCTTAGGAGAATATGCATTTTTTGGGCTGCCTGGGTGGCTCAGTGGGTTAAGCCTCTGCCTTCAGCTCAGGTCATGATCTCAGGGTGCTGGGATCGAGTCCCACATCGGGCTCTCTGCTAGGTGGGGAGCCTGCTTCCTCCTCTCTCTCTCTCTCTACTTGTGATCTCTCTCTCTCTGTCAAATCTTAAAAAAAAAAAGAATATGCATTTTCTCCTCCTTATAAGGTAAATGTTTTCCCCCTGGTTTGATGGCTTGACTTGCTGCTCTACAAAGCAACCCGAACAAGGCCAAGAACATGGGGTTGGGGGACAGTTGAATACCGCATGCCAACCTGACCTGCCCACTCCAAGCTGTGCTCCCAGGGGGAAGGTTTCAGTTGCAGGACTTGTTAACTGGGTCAGAAGGCTCAGGTGAGAGCAGGTCCTGCCTTGCTCTTAAAGTGCCAGAAGCCAGCTTGATTTGGGTTTGGGTTTTCCCTGCTTGTTGGGAGTCTGGCTGGGGAAGGAAGTGGTGTTCGGGGCCACCCCCTCAGCTAAGCTCCTGTGAGTGGGAGCCTTCAGCTGACTCAACTGGTTTGGCTTCTGAACTGTGATCCAGGTGGGGACCTTCCTGGGTGTGAAGGCGACTTATTTATCTTCCTTTCCTCAGGCCGTTGTGGGGCTTGAGCAGTTCCAGTGTGGATTTCTTCAGGGAGTCTGACGAAAGCCATGTGCTTTCTAACCGACATAGTGCTGGACACAGTAGCTGATGGACGTGTATTCACTGAGGGAAGGCGATTTTGCAGACCTCACCTTAAGTAAAAACAAAGTAAAAGGAGAACACACACACACAAAAATAGCTAAACACAACATCCCTGGCAAACAATTCTCTAGGGACCAGTTTTTCCTAAAGGCACCCAGCCTGGGCAGGCCTTTGTTTCCTGCTGTGAGTGCGGGCTGGTGCCGAATGTTACCTGCCGAGCTCGTGTGTTTTTATGAGGATCAATTGCAGACTTTACCCAGGCCGCCTCCTGCAACCCATGAGTTCACTCTAGCCTCTGTGGGGAGATAAACAGACCCAGGTGGAAGAGGCCAGCTTGTCTTAGGGTTGTTTTTAGCAGTCTAGGGTGAAGAGCCCTAGCACTTGATTATTCTTGGGCTCCTGGACTTTCCCAGACTCAGGTGTGAGAAGGGTCCTCAGAGCCTTTGTCTCCCATGTTCCCAAGTCTTCTCCCAGCCACTCACTGGATTGTCCTGTGCATAACCAACTTGGGACCCCTTTTTCTTGATTACAGAGTCTTTGGCCAGCCCAGAGGAAGGAGAGTTGACTTGAGGCCCAGCTCTTTGGATCCCCGTGGATACACTGCCCGCTCATCTCTGTAAGTGAGGACTTTGGAACCAGGACCCACCCCTTGCCTCCTAGCCTCTCACCACGGTGCTGTCATGTCTTATTAAAATATTCCTGATCGTGTTGAGTTGTCTTGTCTAAAAAGAAGGTATGCTTCAAATTCTTGCCCCTATCTTTGCAGTTTCCATAACTTTTTTTCTCCTGTCTCCTGAGATGAGATTGAAAAGAGCAATTTCACTTCTCTTCCAAAGGCCTTGGTTCTTCAGGAAGGACTGTGTTCCAGCAGGGATGATGTCATCTTTTTTTATTTTCCTGCTTCAGGATTTAAATAGGAGAAATGTGATCTACTTACATGATAAGTCTGATTTGGCTAGAACATGAAGTATAAATGGCTTTGGAATAAGAATCAAAAGAACCTTTTAACCTCTTTTCTTTTCTTCCCCACTTGGCACAGTCTATTCCCATATTTAGTTTCTTTGCTGTAATCTAATGAAACTGTAGCTCTATCATACGGGAACAGTGGCTGGGAAAAGTTCCCAGAGGCTGGCCTAATTCTCCTGCTCTCCCTACTCTTTACCCTCCCTCCCCCCACCCCTAGATCATGGCCCTCCACCCCCGCAGAGTTCGGCTGAAGCCCTGGCTGGTGGCCCAGGTGGATAGTGGCCTGTACCCCGGGCTCATCTGGCTACACAGGGACTCCAAACGCTTCCAGATTCCCTGGAAACATGCCACCCGGCATAGCCCCCAACAAGAGGAGGAAAATACCATTTTCAAGGTAAAGGGCTTCTTCCACCGTCTGACTTAAAATGCTTTCCAGTTCTGTCAGAGCTTTCTGGGGTTTTCGGTTGTTGTTTTGTTCTGTTTTCTATTTTGGCATGAGGAGTACATTAGATCCCAAATGCTAATGCATCAGAGAGAATGTTTATGAAGGGGGTGCCCAAACTTAGGCACAGTAATTTCTCTTGCTGGGGCACGTCTGTGATGTTTGAGGATGTTTATTCTTTCCCACTGGCTAAAAGTACTCAACTCATATCCCAAAAGATCCCGGGTGCAGTTGGTAAAACTGCAAGTGATTGTGTTGATGTGGTTGTTCCAAAAGCTCCGGAGGGCCAGCAAATGACCCTTGCTCTTCATGCCCTCAGGGCTCTGGCTATGAAGACAGGTGCTTGGGCCTGGGAATGACTCTCCAGACCAGGGCAGAACTACTGAGTGTTGGCAGCCTCCTAACGTAGCCTATGGGATGGATGTAGAGGGCCCTCTGCATGGTGTTCTTTTTTTTTTTTTTTTTTTTTTCCTTCTCATGGTGTTCTTTTGATATTAAAATACCTTGCCCCATCCATGACCTCTGCTTAAAAATTAATGGTTGATTTAGTACAGGTTTTTCTTCCACAAGTATGTCTTCTTAAATAAAAAATAGCTCTGATGTGAGCATTGTTTTACTTAACGGAAAACAAGATTTAATCACACGGCATTTTACAAAATTCAGTGAAGCCGAAGCTTGGCTTAAGGCAGAAGTAGGTGGGAAGCTGGTCACGGGAAGGGGTGGAATGTGGTTTCTAATTCCAGACCCTGTGCCTTTGCTTCCGACCAACTTCTCTGTGCTGGTCAGCCTTCCCATCTCGTGAGTTGCTTTAGTTCCTGCATCTCCAAGACACGGAGGAGTGAGTTTAGCTTTTTCTTCCTCTATAAGCTGGAAGTCAGAAGTGAAATCCAGTCCCTACCCTGGGCCTCTCAAGATTGACGCCCCAGTTCTTGCTGAGATTGGATCAGAAGATGTGGGCTCACCCCTCAAAGGAGAGCCGTCCTAGAGCTATTTCCCACCCAACTCTGTTATATCAGGTGTAGACACGAGAGGCAGAGGGAAAATTGGCCTGAAAGCACTTAGAAGGAAAGTAAATGAGCGCTTTTAATTTAAAAAATGATAGGGAAAAACATCTGTAAACCAGCCCCAATTACTGAAGCTGGCACTGGGAGGGAATGGGCCTGCCTCAGCCCAGCCGGCCTCTGGCTGTGGCCATGGTCTGAAACTGCATTTGCTGTTGGTGGCTGGGGGTGGCTGGCTGTGGGGGAAGAGGCTGGTTCCTGAAAGTCCCACTCAGGAGAGTGGTCTGCATGCTCAGGGCTTGAGAAAAACATGGCTGCAGGAGGCTTGTCTTGCTTATGTCTGTATCTCTGCAGAATGCTAAAGGAGGGCCTTAGAAGTCAGGAGAAGAGTGAGGGCACTTTCACAGATCCCAAGTTCTGACAGGCCTTGGGCAGGATTTGTGGGAGCAGGAAGGAGGCAGGGGACCACTAGCGTTAAATGGGTGCCTGCTCTGTATCCCTTGTCCATTGTCTCATTTAATTCTCAGCAACTGTGTAGGGGAGGTATTACCCAGTGTTGTAGATGCAGAGGCTGAGTCTCTGAGGGGCTAAGTAACTTGCCCAAATCACATAGCTAGTGAGGGGTGTGGCCAGGATTTGAACCCAAGCCTGTCTGCTCCCCCATTACCATCTACCCCATTCTGACCAGGAATTGGAAGGCCTGGTTTCAGATCCTACTATCAGTTGCATGTATGGTCTTGAACACGTCACATAATCTCTTTGGGTTTTACCTTCCCCTTCAGTAAAATGGGGGATGAAACCAGTCTTGCCTGCCTCACAGGATTGTTATGAGAATTGAGTGAAATAATATGTAGGGAGGGACTAGTGAATTACCAATTAAAATACAGAGGTTACTTCCATTTCTGGAAGAGAAGTAGTAGGGACCTGCACAGTGACCTGAGTGTCAGAAGCAAGACCCAGAATGGGTTGAGTATGTCCTATTTATAAATCACTACGATTGCCATGAGGTGGGTAGCCCCGCTGTTGCATCACCCTCTGAGTGGGCCCTGAGGAGGAATGGCTGTGTTGTGAGCCAGAAGGCTGGGGCTGTGGTTTTGGCTTAGTCTGGCTGCTCTCCATGGAGGGGCAGGGATTTAAGGAGCCACAGAAATATTTAGACTTGAGCCAAGGTCAGCATAGCCCAAGCCAGCTGGGCAGGGCCAAAGCAGGAGTGGGTACCGGGGATCAAACAAACGGAAGGGAAGATGTGGTGAGCCAGCAGTCAGGTACCACCAGGCACAACTAGAGATGTGCTTCTCAGATACTGCGGACCAGTGACATAAACATCCCCTGTAGGGAGCTGGATGGAATGGGGCCAGCATAGCCATCTGGGGCAGCACCCATTTCTCAGACCTCCACATTCTGTACTGTAGAACTACACTGCAGGTGCTCGAGTCTGAGGACATGGTAAGAAGTGAGTCTGAAATTTGTTTTGGAAGAAACTTCCGGATGATTGTCAGGGTCTGGGGCTGGGAGTGACTGAGGGAGATCAGAGATCTCAAAGGACGGGGCAGAAAATTTCCATTTCAGCTTGAGGTCAGAAGCAGAGGCAAGGAGTTGGAACTGGACATGAGCCCTGTCCATTTCCACAAGCTGGGGTGTGCTTCCTGGTCTTGAGGTCTCTGCTAATGACATCCCCCTTTTCTGCATCAGAAGGTCACATCCTGAAGAAAGCATAGAGCTCTGAGAGTATGTTAGTAGTGGGGGAGAGTGGATAGCCCATGAGTGGAAACACACATGCCTCTGGACCCAGAAATGGAGAACCAGTGAGGAGGAGCCAAAGTGGTTTTAGCTCATACCTGGTGTTTACAGCAAAGTATTTCCAATGAAGTGGGACTTTGAGGAACTAGGGAAGGGCAAAGGGTGTGGGACCAGTCCAATGAGGCCCTCCGCCTCCAGCTGGACTTCCAGACTGTGCTGCCTTGCCCTCCAACAGGCTATTATTCCTAAAGGCACTTGTTTTCTACAATTATTTATGCATCAGATTGAAGAATGTAGGGGGAAGGAACAGCAAGGCCAAACTCTTCATATCACATGGCATCTCCCTTTGTTGGCTTATAAAAGTAATTAATGTCAAAAACAAATAAGCCAAAAAAAAATTGACCTGAAATCCTGCTATCCAAAGTTACCATTAGCATTTTGGGGTATACAGCGGATGCTTGAACAACATGGGTTGGAACTGCATGGGTCCACTTATTTATTTATTTATTTAAATTTATTTATTTATTTACTTACTTACTTAAATAATCTCTATACTCAACATGGGGCCCAAACTCATGACCTGGAGATCAAGAACTGTGTGCTTTTCTAACTGAGCCAACCAGACACCCCTGCACACGTCCACTTTCGTGCAGGTTTTCTTTCAATAAATATAGTACTGTAAATTATATTTTCTCTTCCTTATGATTTTCTTTTTTTTTTAAAGATTTTATTTATTTATTTGACAGGCAGAGAGACAGGAGGAAGCAGGCTCCCTGCTGATGCGGGGCTCGATCCCAGGACACTGGCATCATGACCTGAGCTGAAGGCAGAGGCTTTAACCCACTGAGCCACTCAGGCGCCCCTCTTTTTTTTTTAAAGATTTTATTTATTTATTTGAAAGATAGAGATCACAAGTAGGCAGAGAGGCAGGCAGAGAGAGAGAGAGGAGGAAGCAGGCTCCCTGCTGATGCGGGGCTCGATCCCAGGACCCTGGGATCATGACCTGAGCCGAAGGCAGAGGCTTTAACCCACTGAGCCACCCAGGCGCCCCCCCCTTATTATTTTCTTTCTTTTTTTTTAATCCCCGCTTTTTTCTTAGTAGCATTTCCTTTTCTCTAGCTTGCTTTATTATAAGAATATAGTCTACAGTATAAAAAATATGATTATTCAGCTGTTACCAGTAAGATAGTTCAGTTTTGGGGAGTCAAAAATTAAATATGTGGATTTTTGACAGTGCAGAGGGTCAGTATTCCTGACCCCTGTATTGTTCAAGGGTCAACTGTATTTTTTCCAGGCTCTTTTTTATTTCTAACCTTTATTATAGCCACTCTTGACAGGTGGTGCTGGCACCAACAGTTGAGATAAGGCTCCTCCTTTCAAAAGATTGTGTTTGCATATGGCTTAATGTCCCTTTGGCCCTGCCTGGCCAAGGCCTGAGGGTGGGGCTTCCTGCTGCAGGCTCTGTAAGTGGGGATGGGGATGGCGGGGCAGTCAGGCCCGGGTGTTCGTGCTCGTGTGTATGAGAGGGTGAACACATTTCGCAGTACTTCTGGGCAACAGCAGGCATTCACTGTGGTTTCTTGTTCCTCAGGCCTGGGCTGTGGAGACAGGGAAGTACCAGGAAGGGGTGGATGACCCTGACCCAGCTAAATGGAAGGCCCAGCTCCGCTGTGCTCTCAACAAGAGCAGGGAATTCAACCTGATGTACGATGGCACCAAGGAGGTACCCATGAACCCGGTGAAGATATACCAAGTGTGTGACATCCCGCAACCTCAGGGATCAATCATTAACCCAGGTGAGGCCCCAGCTGCTGGCAGGACAGGTGGACAGTAAGCCAGGTTCTGGGCTGGACTCTTTAAAGAGATAGTTGACTTGAACATCACTTACAAAGTTTAGTTACAAAGCAAGAAAGCCTTTCTCTAGGAAGGACCTGGAGAACAAAAGATATGTCAGCAAAATCTTCTTGTTCACTTAGGGGAATAGTTACTAGCCTGACTGTTTAAAAGAATGAGAAAGTAGAGGGAGGATAGAGACCTACTGTAGGAAGAGCTTCCCTTGGGACTCAGCACTGAGAGGAGAGGTCAGGTGGTTTTGAAGATGGCGGAATTAAAACTTAGGAGGTTTGAGTTCTGAACCTGGCTCTTATCACTTTGCTCCTTATGGGACATGGAATCTAGTCATTTGACCTTTGAGCCTCAGTTTCTTCATTGGTAAAATCTGGGCTCTCATCTTTCCTGCCTACCTCAAAGACTATTGTAAGACTCAATTGACATTACATTTTAAAGCTATTAAGTTCCCTTTGCAAATGTTGGATGAGTGATTATTTAATTTGTAGGATACTTTTCCTAAGAGAATACCACCTGATCCTCCTGTTTACCCAGTGCTTTGGAAGTACCAAGAGCTGGGTGATTTAGACTTGTTCTCCAATGGATCTAGTGAGGCCCTGCCAAGAGGGAAGGGTCTGTCCTCATATTAAGCTTACAAAGGGGAGAAGTTGGTGTCCTTGAGTCCTTAAGAAGGGAAGCTAATGTGTAGCAAGAGGTTTAAAGGTGGGAATTAAGAGATTTCTAAGAAAGGAAATACTGTCTGCAGCTCCTGGGTAGGGGAGGAGAAGAGAGCTAACATTAGAGCTCAGTAGGAGGAATTAGAGCCAGAGGTTAATATACCTTTGGTTCCCACTCTTTTTGGCTAGGGCATTAGGGGTACATGTTGAGCCCTGGGTGTCTCTGTACTAATAATACCTAGCATATACAGCAGATCAGCTATAAGGATGACAGTGCAACCCCAGCAGCTCGCTCGTGGGCTGATGTGTCTGTTTCTTGGTTAGGATCCACTGGATCTGCTCCTTGGGATGAGAAGGATAATGATGTAGATGAAGAAGATGAAGAAGATGAGCTTGATCAGTCACAGCACCATGTTCCCATCCAGGACACTTTCCCCTTCCTGAACATCAATGGTGAGTGGGGATAGTCGGGGGTGGTACAGAAGAATGAAGAGGGTGGAACAGGCTTTGAATTAACAACTACTGACTCCTCAGCCCCTGCTGCACCGGGAGCAGTAATGAGGCTTTGTGACCAAGCTGCTGGTCTACTAACAAGTAGGGGCCGTAGACAGGGGAACTCTGCTGGCCCAGTTATCCCAGTGGGCAGCTTACAGGCATAGAGAACATCTTCGGAATCTTACAGCTAATTCAGAGAAGTTAAACAAATTCATTCTCAGTCCCACATAAAAATACATCAGTTGTTAAAATTTCGCTGATTTCCTTGAAGCCAAGTGTAGATATCATTTTGACGAAATATAGGCAAAGTCTTCCATTATTTCCCTTGATAAAAATTTTGTGTCACTTTCTTAGCAGGGTATCTACTTTGCTAAGGCTATGTCCTGGGAAACCTGTGGTTTCTATAATACTTAGCTTTGATAGAATTTATCTGCAAGAGACTTTTTGCTTCTTTTATGCTCTTTTTGAATTCGGCTTCCCAGGAAAAATGAGTTGAGGGGTTGGAAGGTCACTGTAACAGAGCAGGTACTGACTCTTCCATTGCACATTCTGAGGATTCTCAAATACAAGGTGAAGTGCTCTTCAGCATCTTCACTTGAACTGTCGACTGAAATGCTCCTAGTCTAATGCCATGCACTAGTTGAGTTGAGAAGCTCATCACTCCATTTCTAGTTCCATCTGGCTGCTGTGGGTCAAATGAGATACTTATGCCACTTAGAAAATGTTATTGAAATGATTCCTTTGGGATTTTGGAGTCCCCTACTTTAGGTGATTCCCTTACCTTTAAGAATCGGGAAATAACTCTTATTTTCTGTCCCCCTGCCCTCCTTCACTTAACCTGCTATTTATATCTTTACAACCAAGGGATGAGTACAGAAAATTATCATTGAGTTCTCTCAGGTCAATATTGTCACATGTTACATTCCCACTTAGTGATTTGACTTGGATATCTGGAAATATGAGCTCCGTTCCCAAATCCTTCGCTGATTCATTCTGTTATTTTCACCCCTTAAAAGGGTGCAACCTATTTCCAGGACCTGATTTCATATTTCTGTTCATATTTTACCAAAGCAAATGTTGTTGACCTTATGTTAGGGGTTGCTTTGGATCATTTTTGGGAAGATGGGGGGCATCTATTTAAAAAGTAGGGGCACCTGGGTGGCTCAGTTGGTTGGGCGTCCCACTTTTGATTTCAACTCAGGTCATGATCTCAGGGTCTTGGGATCCAGCCCCAAGTTGGGCTCCCTGCTCAGGGGGGAGTCTGCTTGAGGATTCCCTCTCTCTCTCTCCCTTTGCCCCTCCCCTCGTTTGTGCACATGCTGTTTCTCAAATAAATAAATAAATCTTTAAAAATAAAAAATAAAAAAAAAGTAAAACGGGTACATTGATTTAACCAGACTTTTGCACAAACGGTCAAAGAAACATTACTTCTATGATTTCAGAGCTCTTGGGGCAGAGGAAGAAGAATTGTTGAAGAATAGATGCCTAAGAGGTGAGGCTAGGAGGAGAAATCTCTAGACTTTGGAGTGAACCAACTTTGAGAATAGCAAGAAAATAGGATGGGTATTTCATTTTCTTTCCTAAAAGCTATAATTGGATCTTTTGAATAAATATTAGTCTTACATGTTTTAAAATTCATAATGGTACCAAAAGGTTTTCTTTCCTTTCTGTCTCTGACCCCCTGTTTGGTTTCCCTGGAAGAAACTGATCCTTTTAGATTTTTGGATATCCTTCCAGATGTTTTGTGCACGTAAAAGTATTTGTGTTTATTTATTTTATTTTTATTTTGAAAAGATTTTATTTATTTATTTGACGGAGAAACACAGTGAAGGAGGGAACACAAGCAGGGGGAGTGGGAGAGGGAGAAGCAGACTCCCCAAGGGGCAGGGAGCCCGATGTAGGGCTTGATCCCAGGACCCTGGGAGCCTGACCGAGCCACGCAGACGCCCCGGTATTTGTTTTTTTTTAATGGAATTTCTATATACCCAAAGCTAATCAACTCATTCAGTTGAGTTCATTTTATAGAAGGGTTCATTTTGTAGAAGACAGCCAACTTCTATGTAATTGCTGGGGTGAAAATCTGCAACAGGGGATCTTTCATTCATGCTCATTCTAATTTAACCCCAGAGAATACTCCTGTGTTTGGTTATCTTCAGCAAATGCACGTTTTCAGAACTACGAGTTTATGGGAGAATTAATATGATTAGGAAGTAGAAGCAGGGGAACTGTATCTCTTTTTGTGTCAATTGTGGAAATCATTGATGGGCTGCCACATGGAGTCATAGTCCAGTGTTTGACTCTTGTCTGTCAGCCTTGTTGTCTTGTCAGCCCCAAGCCAGGTGATGTATAAACGTGGTGCCCCTGCCTGCTCACCCACATCTTTCTGTTCTAGGTTCTCCCATGGCACCAGCCAGTGTGGGCAACTGCAGCCCTGAAGCAGTGTGGCCCAAAACTGAGCCTCTGGAAATAGATGTACCCCAGGCACCTATACAGCCCTTCTATAGCTCTCCAGAGCTGTGGATCAGCTCTCTCCCAAGTAAGTGAGATGTGATCTTTCTAGCTGGGTCTTCAGCTCCTATTACAGTCCTTTTCCTGCCCCACCTTCTGCCTCCATTTCTTTGCCATATATAGAATAGCCACCTGTCCTATAGGCAGCCTCTGTCTGGTTCCTGAGTGGCTGATGAGTCATCAGGGAAGAAGTAAAGAAACATTAGTTCAGGGCGCCTGGGTGGCTCAGTGGGTTAAGCCTCTGCCTTCGGCTCAGGTCATAATCTCAGGGTCCTGGGATCAAGTCCTGCATCGGGCTCTCTGCTCAGCGGGGAGCCTGCTTCCCTCTCTCTCTCTCTCTCTCTGCCTGCCTCTCCGTCTACTTGTGATCTCTCTCTGTCAAATAAATAAATACAATCTTAAAAAAAAAAAAAAGAAACATTAGTTCATATCTACCTGCCCATGGGGGTCCTGTGATTAGTTGCAGCTCAGGGTTACTCACCTGTTAGGTGAGTGGAAAGCCTGGGTTCATCAGTTTGTCTAGGGGATCTGGGCATAAGGCCAGTTGAGGGACAGGAAGATTAATGGCCATGGATTTGATCAAGAAGGTTCTTGGATTTTGAGGGGCTTTTGGAAGGGAGAAAATCTTTCTGAATTGAACACAAATTGATCTCAATGAAGAACCAGTGTCACTACCCCATCTCCCTTTCATGGTATGCATGGTGGTAGTGGGGATGGGATGGAGGGTGGGAATGTGAGGGCTAGTATTTGGTCCAAGAGAGTAATAGCTTTGATAAGACCTGTAAGGTTCAATGGAGGCTTGATGAGTGAAAATTTACTTTGCCATGAGCTGTGTGTCCTTTTATGGTAAGTTATTAGAACAAATCCACAGAGTGTGGATGTGTGTAATTTTCAGAAAGACAAGATGGCTTGGTATTTTTTCTTATTCTTCTGATTTCTTTTAAAATGAGCCAAAAATGAGACACAAACTAGATAACCTTAGTTTTTAGCTGCTTCCATGTCCACTGATGTGAACACTTCAGTCAGTATAAATGAGGAGACTGAACCCAGAAGTTTGCTTGGAGAAATTCTAGCCCTTAGGGTGTAATGATTAAACAGAGATAGTATACATGGACCTTGAACTATCTGCTTTTAAGGTAGTCTTTTGACTGAGTAGTACAGGGATAGGTTGATGTCTTCCTTTGTTGCAGGAAGGATAACTGTGGTGGTGACCTTCCTGAATGCTGGTAGAAAGGTGGCTTGATCTTGATGGACTTGGATGAGTCCCAGGCAGAGCATTAGAGCAGGACTCTCACTGTACTCTCTCACCTTGCAGTGACTGACTTGGACATCAAGTTTCAGTACCGTGGGAAGGAATATGGGCACACCATGACCGTGAGCAACCCCCAGGGCTGCCGGCTCTTCTATGGGGACCTGGGTCCCATGCCTGACCAAGAGGAACTCTTTGGTCCCGTCAGTCTGGAGCAGGTGAAGTTCCCAGGTCCAGAGCATATCACCAATGAGAAGCAGAAGCTGTTCACCAGTAAGCTGCTAGACGTCATGGACAGAGGACTGATCCTGGAGGTCAGCGGTCATGCCATTTATGCCATCAGGCTGTGCCAGTGCAAAGTATACTGGTCTGGGCCATGTGCCCCATCACTTGTTGCCCCCAACCTGATTGAGAGACAAAAGAAGGTCAAACTGTTTTGCCTGGAAACGTTCCTTAGTGGTAAGTCTTTCTTCAGAAGGTTGGTGGTTGGGGGCTTCACCCCAGAAGTAGGTTTTCCACCTTCCCAACCCCCCTTTCCTGGCTCTTCAGGTATCTTAAAAAACTCCTGGAGGAAGTAAAGGTAGAAGAGAATCTTAGTTCTGAGAAATGAAAGTGACCTGGGCAATAAAGAAGGGCATTTCATTCCAAAGCTATGTACTTGGAAGCTAATTTTAGCTTGGTTGTGGCTCCTTTAGTGGCAGAAGAGGGAGACAGCCTTGTTATTACTGCCAGGTGCTGCCATTGCCACCTTAACTTTGGAAGTTGACTTCATCTTAATCAGCAAAACATACTTTTCCCATTTGGGAAATACCAAGTGGCAAATTCAAGCAAATAGATTTAGGGAGAACACTGAGATGTGGATTTTACAATACAATTTGAACCCCAGGTCTAGTTCAGTGATATCCTTAGAACCCTCAGAAATGATAAAAGTGTTCTTATTTGTGTTGTCCACAGTGGCCCACATGGGGCAACTGAGCACATGAATGTGACTCATATGACTAAGGAACTATTTAATTTTAATTAATTTAAATGTAATAGCCACATGTGGCTAGTGACCACTAAATTGGGCAGCCCAGAAGATGGTATTTTACTGAGTGGATATGGAATGGCCAAGTACACCAAGCTTGCTCTTCCACCTTCTACAGATCTCATTGCCCACCAGAAAGGACAGATAGAGAAGCAGCCACCATTTGAGATCTACTTATGCTTTGGGGAAGAATGGCCAGATGGGAAACCCCTGGAAAGGAAACTCATCTTGGTTCAGGTGAGGATATAAGGATATGTCAACAACTCTTTGCCTTTTTACCAGTGCTTTTAGCCCCAGGACTAGGATTGTGCTGAGCGAAGATCCATCAGCCTATGTATGTTTTAATCCCATCAAATAGAATAGCAGACTCAAGTTTTGTTTATTGTAAGAACCAAGTAGGTCCTACCAAAGTAGGACCAAGCTGGAGCACAAAGGTCCTCAAAATGGATGACTGGTTTAGTGAAGACCTTACCTTGCATTCTCTTACTGACATTAGAGTCTTGCTGAAACCTAACAGGATATGGTCCTTTCTAGCTCTTTTAGAAAGACCCTTTGAGTTACTTTTAAGAGTGTAACCTTATTCTAGTAAGTGGCAGCAAGACCACTTGGGTTTGGTCCCTGGATTTGTAAAAAAAGATAGTCAACAAATGAAATGTGGGTAAGAGACTTCCAAAATAAGCAGCTGTTTATTTAGGCATATGATGTAATGAAACATATAGGTTCTTTACCTTCATTTGAACCAAGTTCTAGAGTGAGCCTTAGCAAGATGGTCTAGAGAGAAGAAGGCATACACATAAGGGGTGGCAGCTTTCCCAGGGCCTCACTGGGCCTTTCTATCATTTTGAGTCCCTCCTGCTGTTTGAAATTACCTTCTCTTCAGTGGATACCTATGTGTTCTGTGTCCTGAACAGGTCATTCCAGTGGTAGCTCGGATGATCTACGAGATGTTTTCTGGTGATTTTACACGGTCCTTTGACAGTGGCAGTGTCCGCCTGCAGATCTCAACTCCAGACATCAAAGATAACATCGTTGCTCAACTGAAGCAGCTGTACCGCATCCTCCAAACCCAAGAAAGCTGGCAGCCCATGCAGCCTGCCCCCAGCATGCAACTCCCCCCTGCCCTGCCAGCCCAGTAACCATGAATGCCATCTTTTTTTACAATATTGTACATAGCGGTATTTTTTATTATTCAGATTTAACCAGCTTTTGAACCTCTTCTTTCTAACAATGTTAGTGGCCTCCAATTCTCCACAGTATGCCTGGCTTTTAAAGTTGATTTAATTTATGGAAAAAAATCACCTTTCATAGTTCCCCTTTCTTTTTTGAAACCTCCCAGTGTTAGGGTAATGTAGTAGAGGGAGATTTGGCCTGGGACTTTGGACACCAACATTCTAGCTGCAGCTCTGCTTCCGTGACCTTGAACTACTCATTTAACCTCTAGGCTTCAGATTCATTACTGTAAAATGAAGGGGTTGGAACAGTGCCTGACATAATGCCAGTTAAAACTCTGACCTGATGACTTCATTCTACTTGTACAAGGCATAACTGCCTGGAATAGAACCCTTCTGCGTTGTTCTTGCACCACATTTTTTTTTCTTGCTTTCATTAAAGTTCCCTCAAGCACTGATTTGTCCAAGATTGATCTCCGTTTGACCAGTTCTGCTAGTATAGGAAGCTGGCTCCCTGACGGAGTAAGGGAGAGGGAGGGGAGCTGGCTGGTTGCTTAGCAACCAAGCTTGATATCTAAATAGAAATAGGTGCCAAAGTCTGAAAAGCCACCTGGTCTGTGGAGTAAACGCTCATAAACTGAGCTCCTCAAGGGAATCTGTCAGCAAAAGGCCTAGGGATTCTGCACAGTTGCTTGTCAGGTGTTTACCTTGCCACCACTAAGTAACACTCCGAGTGTGGTAGGTGAGAATGTATGACTCAGTGGTACCTTTCAGAGAGCATAGAGCTTTTTCTTCTCTCTTCTTTTTGAGGAATAGCTGGGAGTGAGCTGGGCATCTAGGACAAATTCCTGACTGAAAAAGGGACAGTTCCTTTTTGTTTGAAAACTTTTACAGTTTTGCTATCATTTGGACTTTTTGCAGTTGAAAAAATGTATTCAGGGTGAAGGAGGACTGGGCAGTGCTCTTCTGCCAAAGGCTCATCTGGCCCAAATCTACTTGTCCCCCTTCTTGTGGAGGTAGCTGGGTGTGAACTATTTAAAGGTGAAGAGTGGTGTAGAACACTGTAGCTATGGCTGCCACAGACTGGTCTTATCTATTAACTCTTGCTCCGTCTTCCATTTTTTTGCCCTACCCACAACCTTAAAAAAAAAAAAAAGACAGTATAATTTAAACTCCAAGACCTAAATGGAAAGCAAGATATTAATCTCTGGTTGCAGGCCTCTAATGCTCTTGAATACTGATGCCTCTCTGTGCCAGGCCATTATAAGAAAACCCATGTCTAGTGTACTACCCTTAAACTAGGCCATCCAGGCCATCCCCTACTTGCTACTGTAGTTGAACTAGCTGAAAAATCAGGTAGCTTCAAAAGCCATAAGCTCAATTTGGTTACAGGTGGCAGTGGGACTTACTTAGAATGCTGAAGCTATGGTTTTAGGATCTCTAAGGGACGTAGTGGGATCTGCTGTTAAACTAAAGCATGACCAAGATAAATCTGGGTAAATGTCAGGTGCTCAGCTGTGAGCAGCATTTGGGCTTCTAGAGACCAGGAAACATGCAAGGTACAGAAACTTTGTGATTTTTGGTCATTTTAGTTGAGTGGGTAACATGGAGGGTTTAGTTTTGGTGTCTGGCTAACTCTGTAACTGCACAGCTCAAAGTTAAAAAGGTAAATTGGGAGGGCAACTGCTAGATCTGGGTTGTCCTTTTCCCTTATGCTGTGAAACACTAATAGCCAGGCTCTCCATCTGGATGGAGGCCCAGAAAATATGAGCTGGCAAAAGGTGATGAAGATTGTGTTCTGAAGGGCCAAGAAGGATCAAACTTGTATGTAACTGTAATGAAAAGTTTACAAAGATGCCAGAGGAATGGATGAGTAGTTTTATGTAGTCTTAACTAGAGAGCCCAGTTTCTTCCATGTTTTTTATTGTTTTCAGAATGCTGGGAGAAAAGTGCCTGGTGGCTCAGTTGGTTAAGTGCTGGACTCAGGGTCATGAGATTGAGCCCCACATCAGGCTCCATGCTCAGTGGGGAGTCTGCTTGAGATTCTCTTTTTCCTCTTCCTCTCCCCGCCCCCACTCACTCTGTCTCTCTAATAATAAATACATTTTTCAAAAAAAAACAAAAAAACACTGGATGAGTGTGTGCAGGGCTGTTTACTGATGTCCCTCACTGCTCCTTCTCTGGTCCTGATGATAGATACCAGGTGCCCTTTCTTTCTTGGAGACTGTTAGCTTTGGTGGCTACACCACACACTCTCTTGGTGTGGTCTACTTTCTTGCCTCCACCTTGCTTAAGAGTGGAAGGGGAATTAGATGGTGTCACCAGCTCTTCTTTTTGTTCTCTGTCCACCCCGCTAAACTGGATTAGCTCAAAGTTAAACAGAACAAAACACTGTAGGTAATTTGGAGGGCGAGTGTTGGATCTGGCTTGTTCCTTCCCCATATAATTCGATCTCTGGTTCTGTGTTCCCATATCATCCTATACTTCCTTTTTCAGAATAATCAATTCCCTTGTAATTGCTTAGCATCTGTGTCCTATTTGACTACCAACTTGCTGAAGGTAGGGACTATTTGTCTTGGACTCTGTTGCCAGTGTATGGTGCATACTATTTTCTCAAGTAGAACTGATCCTTGAACAACACAGGTGTGAGCTGCACAGGCCCACTTACACCCAGATTTTTCTTTTTTTTTGATAAATATAGTACAGTACTGTAAATGTATTATGATTTTTTAGTGTTTTCTTTTCCCCTAGATTACTTTATTATAAGAATACAGTATGTAATGTTGCTATAACAAAAATATCTGTTGACTGTTTATATTATTGGAAAGGCTTCTGGTCAATAGTAGGCTATTAGTAAAGTTCTGGGAGAGTTAAAAGTTATATTCAGAGTTCCTGCTGTGTGGGGCACCCCCTACCGCCTGAGTCGTTCAAGGGTCACCTGTATTTGTTGTTAGAATAAATGAATGAACTAAATAAATAAGTCTTTCATTTTACAGATTTATTGCTAAGGACCATGGGAAAATAAAATAAATCTGGGGAAGGAAAAAATCCTAAAATTGGTTTCTAGTCTTTGTTTCTGACTCCCGCTGAGCTAAAAACCAGCGTTAGACTGGGAGCTCCCACACGCTGATCCTCTTTCCACACTGGCCCCATCTTTACTCCATACTTGTCTATTTTCACCTTCTGAAGATACCACCAAGGTAGAGCAAGGAGTGAAGCCTCCGGTGTCAAGCCCGCAGTTCCCTTTGCCTCAGTCCTGCCCACATAACAATAAAGTTAGGCGCCGTTTTCTCAGCTGAGCGTTTTCAAGAAATTCTTGCCCTAGGGCTGGCAGTTTAGGTGTTAACCCTTCAGTGAAACACGTCCTTCTTACTGGCCTGATTGAAAAGCTTCTGCCTCTCTGTTCATGTCTCATGTGAAGCCAGAAAACTGAATTTCTCGAACTCGAGCCCGTGAAGGTGGGGTTTCTGTGTATTTTGTACGTTGTAATAATACTGTCAGCGCCCAGAAGCATGCCTGGCACACATTTATTCCGAGTGAACAGTGCCCATGCCCTTATCCCCCAGCTTCGAGATGGCAAATCTTGGGCAGGACAGCACTTGCGCACCCACTTCTAGGAATTCAGCCTCTCCAATTGGGGATTTAGGCAGGTCACAGTAAACAACTAACTTTGTAGGGCCACTCACAGGTGAGGATAGTCTGCAAAACATGTCGCTTTCTCAAGATAAGCTTCGTTTGGAGGGGAAAGCGCACTTTCCTAGACAAAGCAGAGTGTTTTTGCGCTGCGTAGCCCCCTCTGCATTCCCTGACTTAATAACACAACGCGAAGCTACGTGAGGGTAGCGGCAGGCTACTAGCTTCGCCAAGTCCCGCCTTCTCTCGGGCACTTCCGCCCCTCCCCGTCCCTACGCAGACGGGCGGGGCCGGCTTCTGTCTGGCCGGAAAGGGCCGGGCGATAGGCGTCCACACTTCCGGCACAGCCGGGCGGGAGGTCCTAACGCGGGACGCGCGCGCGGCCTGGATGACGTCACGGAAAGTGGCGGGAGGGCGTGTGTTGGACCTGCGCAGTAAGCCGGTTTTGTCGACCTGGAGCCCAGCGCGTTGCAAGGGATTTCCAGTGTTGCGGCGGAGCGTTCTGGTTTCGGCGTTTTCTCGGCAGCTCACAGGAAACTGGCGGGCGCTTTTGAGCCCGCGAACCTGCGGCGGAAGTGGAAGCAGAAAGTATGTGTGTATGTGTGTGTGAGAGAGACCTGTGACTCATTTAAGTCACTCTAATATGCTTAGCACTGCGTGTGGGGATTGGAGTGAGCCCATCTTCCGAAGGTCCGTAGATGACGGTCAGAAGGGGAAGGCGGGGCCGGCAAAAGTATAACCCTTCTGCAGTTATAAGACTTTATTTACTACTTCTACGTCCCAGGGTGCAGTGGTTGTAAGTCCATATTCTAGTGTATATTAATCGGATCGCTTTTCTTACAGCTGTTGGCGGGAAGATAAGGGGAAGTTGGTAGGGGAAAGAGGGCGTGTGGAACCCAGAATTCTGCCTCAGAAGGGCAGTTTTAGGGTTAGACCCCGGAATTTTGCCAAAGACAGCCCTGGCACTACTCTTCCCCGATTTCTTTAAGGTTTGAATCCGAGAAAGTAGTTTACAACAGGTAAAATTGAGAAGAATTCAGAGAGAATGTCAACGTAGCCATAAGGCGTGAAAGACACATGAATTTGAGACTAAGGAAGACTAAGTCAACCATAGAAATCAGGCAGCATTGGCGATCCCATCTTATGTGATCTGGGTTAGCATTTCAAAGCAGAGGGAGGGACAAAAAGATGTTTGGAAGTTGCTGTAAAATTTAGGGGAAGGCTGTTGGCAGGTTTCCTGGTATGTCATTGGCTGGTGTTAATAATTCCCTGCTACTGCTTTGTTTCTAGGCCCTTCCTCAAGTGCCTGGAGCTCAGAGATGCGGCCCAGGGGAGGGGACTATAGCTAGGTAAGGAGGCCATGCTTGCTGTTGCTTCCAGATTCCATGTCAGCACTGAGTCCTCAGATGCTGGTGGCAGCTGCTCAGCAGACCTTGGGCATGGGAAAGAGACGGTGCCCACCCCGAGCTATCTGCCTTCACCTAGCTGGAGAGGTGCTGGCTGTGGCCCGGGGACTGAAGCCAGCTCTGCTCTATGATTGCAATTGTGCAGGGCCATCAGAGCTCCAGAGCTATCTGGAGGAACTGCAGGGCCTGGGCTTCCTGACCCAGGGACTTCACATCCTCGAGATTGGAGAAGACAGCTTGATTGTCAGTCCTGAGCACGTATGTCAGCACTTGGAGCAGGTGCTGCTTGGTACCATAGCCTTTGTGGATGTTTCCAGCTCCCAATCTCACCCTTCTATTTGCTCCCTGGACCAGCTTCAGAATTTGAAGGCCCTAATGGCTGAGATCATCGTGCATTTGCAAGGGCTGCAGAGGAACCTATCCCTGGCAGTCTCCTGTAGCAGACTTCATTCCTCAGACTGGAATCTCTGTACTGTGTTTGGGATCCTCCTGGGCTATCCTGTTCCGTATACCTTTCGTCTGAACCAGGGAGACGACAACTGCTTAGCCTTGACCCCACTACGGGTGTTCACTGCCCGGATCTCATGGCTTCCTGGTCATCCCCCCATCTTGCTCTATTCCTTTAGTGTCCCAGAAAGCTTGTTCCCAGCCCTGAGGGAGATTCTAAATACTTGGGAGAAGGACCTTAGAACTCGATGTAAGACTCAGAATGACTTTGCCGACCTGAGCATCTCCTCTGAGGTAGTCACCCTGCCAGCAGTGGCTCTCTGATTTTAACTCTTCTCTCATGCAGAAGGTACTCAGTAAATAATCAGCTCTAGCTGAAGGATGGCATCTCAAGTACCAATTCAGAGCATCTTGAAAACACCGGGGGCAGGGGGGTGGTGCTATGATCAGTTGTCCACATCGCAGTGGGCATGGGATTAGTGGTGGCGGCATTGGTTGCACATTTGCCATTTCTGTACTAAGGAGTCCTCTTGACTTTGCTGAGATATCTGCTGATTTTTCCACTGGGTAGGAGATAGAAGAAGAGAGATTGTGGAGAAGGGCGGTGGAGGACAAGTGTATGTTCTTGTGTGGTAACTATAAATACACCTGCCCTCGTGGGTGGTGTCTGCCAGAAAGTAGAAGACTAGGCGGCTTTTACCACATGTTTATATACCACCAACTGAATTGGACTAGGGAGGATAGACGAGGATGCTCACATGTCTTACATGTGTGATGTGAATTGTCATTCCGGAGTAAACGAAGAGTTCTGAGGAACAGAGACTATTAGATGAAGTGTTTATTTTCCAATAGGTTAAAAAAAACAATAACAAAGTCAGAAATCTCAGGTGGGAAAATGCACACTTCAAAGCAGATCAACCTTCTGAGTTTTTTATTGAGTTTCTTGCTTCAGGTTTTCACCCAAGCAGTGGTCACAGGTGAGTCAGATCATCAGGCTGTCCTTCTTGGCCAGGAACACTGCCAGTGCTATAGCAATCATCACCATCAGCATCGAGAGCCATCGGCCACATTGCCTCTGTTAGGAGGGGTGCGGGAGAGAAAGAGGCCATGGGTTGTTGGAGAAGGTACAGGCAAAAATAATCTTCTTCCCATCCTAGCCCAGTGGAAAACCTTGGGTCAGTAGAGGAGAAAAGCTTTTTGTATCACTGTCTCTCTCACTTGGTCACATCCTTTGGGATAAAACCACTTTACTGCTGGTCCCTGGCCCCCCCAATCCAGGATCACTGGCTCAGGGAACCATACCCAGCAAGAGCCAGATACTTAGATACTGATATAAGAATAGTTAAGGAAAGGGGCGCCTGGGTGGCTCAGTGGGTTAAGCCTCTGCCTTCGGCTCAGGTTGTGATCCCAGGGTCCTGGGATGGAGCCCCACATTGGGCTCTCTGCTCCGCGGGGAGCCTGCTTCCTCTCCTCTCTCTGCCTGCCTCTCTGCCTGCTTGTGTTCTTTGTCAAATAAATAAATAAAATCTTAAAAAAAAAAAAAAGAATAGTTAAGGGTGGGACATAATTCAGCAAAATTATATTATGCTCTGTTCGTATCCCGTGGTACTTTTGCTCTCCTCACTCTTACCACTAGCTCATAATAAGCTAAAAGAACACCACTTCATACTTGAGCTAATAGTAAGTCTTCCCCTCGGGCTCAAGAATTCCATGAAAATTAGGCTTGGATGCATGAGCCTGTGTTTGCTGACACTTGTTATACTATCAAGCATGTAAACCAAGTTGAATGGAACAGGCTGGCCAGATGTTGGCACGGGCTGATAAACTTTATCTGCAGGATTTGGCTAAAGGAGGAGCCATCCCACCAACATCCAGGACAACCTGGGAGGATAGACCCTCTTACTCTGGGAGGCAGCTGTTGGCTGTGGTTCAGCTCTTCTTGACAGTGCTGCAGCTTACGCAGGCAGGAGAGATACTCGTCACTGAGGTTGTCTAACTCCGAATGCAGTTCTTTGCACTGGCGGGGGAGAACACCACCAACGTCATCACCACCAGTTCCTTCTGGGACAGAGCCCAGGTCTGGGAGAGGGCCCCGTGTGAGTCACCCCCTCATTCGTTTGGAATTGTTACCACCATCCTCCCTTCCCAGCTTTTCTCAGAGATTTCAGTTTGGGTTTTGACTGTATCACCTAGTTTTTCCGGAATGTGTTTGTTTAAATGATTATAATGCATATTACAATATTACGTATTATACATGTCAGTGCTCCCACGCGATTGTGTGTGTGCAAGTGCTTTGTAAATGGGGGCACCAAAAAATGAAGTTCTTGTAGCACAAAAGACCTGGGAGTGATCTCAGTACAAACATTTTCCCTAGGACCTAGTTGAGTTGCATGTGAATACTTCTGGGGATATGTGTGTTTCCAAGTATGTAGATGGAAAGGGTTTTGTTATTTAAAAGGCACACTTTATAAAAGTTTTAAGATAACTCTAGGACAAAGTGTGAGGGGTTAATATGTTTTATTAAATGTGTTTGAGTTTAGGTTGATGTTACAAAAGTAATTATTTAATAAAATCTGGAATAGCAGTTGGTATAAACAAAGAAGGGAAAAGATTGACAGATTAGCCCAAAAGCAAAGGCATTTTAAAAAGGGAAATGAATACCTGCTGGCATCCAGTCACTGTGTAAACTTCAAAATCTTTGCTCTCTGGCTGCCTCCCAGCAGTTTTCCCTACCATTGCGGGATGATTCCCTCACTACCTTGAGGTCACCGTCTCACCTCCTTTTCCTTGGCCTGGAGCTGCAAAGTCTTCTTTTGCAGCTGGTCTCTGAAATCCCATTCTTTCTCCTTCCCTGTACCCTCAGGTTCCACTTCATAATGGGAGGGCTTTGGACTCCACACAGGCAAAGCCTGATCTAAAAAAGCAGCCAGATTCCCAGTGATGGTGAGGTCCACACCTCTGAGGCAGGGTCCTATCACTGAGACAACCTTGGAGTGAGGGGAAGGGAGGAAAGGGAACAAGGGAGGACCTGTCCCTGATGAGACAGCATAGAGTAGAATTCTCTTCCTCCCATTGGGACCATGCTCAGTCTTGACACAGAGCTGGAATTTGAGCCCCTTGAGGGGAAGGTTGGCATCTTACTTTTCTTTGTATCCCTAGCCCTGTTTAATGGCAGATACTTCCAGAGAATACTTGCTAATCCATTTTCTTTTGTGATATTTCTAGAGGTTTGCTGGATGCTTCAGTATAACTAACCCCTTCTTCTCCCTTCTGGCTTCATTTCAGTCATGAGAATGGCTGTCCTGTCCTAGACTTCATCTTCCTATGGTTAAAGATGGCTTCTGAGCCATGTGGCAGTTTTAGTCTTGGTGAAGAGAGCACTGCACTAGGAGTCAAAAATTCTGGATTGTTGTCTTAGCTGTGTCCTTAATTCTTATGACCGTAGACTTTCATTTTCTTACCCATTCTATGGGTATCATAACTTCTGCCTTCTCTTTTACATGGTGATTGTGATGAGAAAACAAAAGACCATGTGGAGTGCGTAAGTGAGGAACTTGCCCTCTTTAACCCCTCATACATGATGAATTCTTTTCAGGGAGCTAAGGCAGCAGACTTTTGAGTGCTAAGAGTGACGTGATTATTGAATGCAGCATGGTGTGGGATTGTGGAGTTGGATGTGACTTGGAAAGTCAAGTGTAAAAATTGACATTAAATCCTGCGTTCAAAATCAATTTATTGAAATGTTCAACACAGATGTATATTTTCAGAGTAGAAATTCTTTTCACAGTTTATATACCTCTCAGGAAAGGAGGCTAACTGATTAAAGTGTTCTCAAAGTCAATCATCAGTCCTGAAAAAGCTCCCCTAGATCCCTGACCTAACAGACTTCTAGAACTGTATGGGACTCCAAGAGGTCCTGTAGTCCATCCCCTGCCTCTAGGCAGGCAAGAAAGACCACTAGCTTAGAATTTGTGGAAGTAAATTTGCTGACCTTTCTTTGTTAAGAGTTTCTCCTGTTCTTGAAGCTGTAAAGATTGATTCTGGAGCAAACCTGTGGAAAAACACAAGGAACTTGTCTGTACTAGCGTATCTACTGCACACAGTGTCTTTTCAGAACTTTGCTTCAAACCTTAATTATTTAAGATGTTCCTGGCCAAATTGGTTGAATTGTGCCCCTCCCCGCAATTCATAGGAAATCCTAATCCCTAGTGCCTTAAAATGTGACCTTATTTGGAGAAAGGTTCTTTACAGAGGTAATCAAGTATTTTAGGGTGTTAGAGTAGGCCCTAATCTTAAATTTTGGGATGCCTGGGTGGCTCAGTTGGTTGGGCTGCTGCCTTCGGCTCAGGTCATGATCCCAGCGTTCTGGGATCAAGTCCCACATCGGGCTCCTTGCTTGGCGGGGAGCCTGCTTCTCCTGCCTCTGCCTGCCTCTCTGCCTGTGCTCGCTCGCTCTCTCTTTCTCTCTGTCTCACAAATAAATAAATAAAATTTAAAAGAAAAAAAAAAAGGAGAAATTTCAACACAACTAGATAGAAGATATCTGAAGAAACATAGGGAGAAGAAAGCCATCTACAAGCCAAAGAAAGTGGCCTGGAACAGATCCTCAGAAGGAATCAGCCCTGCTAACACCTTGACCTTGGATTTGTAGCCTCCAGAAAAAAATAAATTACTGTTTTTTAAGTCACCCAGTGTGCGGTATTTTGTTAATGAATACATCATCCTTGTATCTCTTCCTACCATGTCTTTACCTTTAAGTCACCTTAGAAGAAAGACTTCCCCAGATGACCCTGTATGAAATAGCAACTGTTTTCCCTTTTAACCTGCTTTATTTTTCTCTATGGCAGCTATGACTACCTGACACATACTTAATTGTCCATGGAAGCTTCATACCTTATTGTAAGCTTCATTTAGGGACAGAGCTGTGTCAGTTCTGTTCAGCACTGTATCCTCAGTGTGTACACCTAAGGTGCCTGGTACTTGGTAGGGAATAAATAAGGGCATGATTTTGAATTGACTCCTTGCGCATTCAGCTCCTGCCCTATAGGTGCTCGTCATCTGCTTGTGGCTGCCTTACTCTTAACATGCATTGCATGAAACTTCTCTGTTGGGGTGTCAGGTTAAGGTGGTGGGAAGCCAGCAGAGCTATTAGTTGAATTGGGTTCTCCAGCTTTTCAGCCATTGCCTACATTTTTTTTTTTCTCCTGAAATGTCCCCTTTCCTCTTTGGCCCCAACAGGTAGTCCTGAAGTGGACTGAGGCATCTGTAGTGTGAGCTGATTTTCCGAACCATTCCTAACGACAGATGTCTATAGGACATACTCATGTATGTAATGACTGTCAGTATATAAAATAACTGCCTTAGAAAACTCAGCGTTTTTTAAAATCTGAAAATCCGGGGGAAATTTGGGTGGTTGTGTTTGGCACAGAAGGAGGAAAGTAGAAAAGAAAAAAAGACAGGCTAACATTAACTCGTGAAGAGCTGTGTAAATGACCTCACTTTTCAAGAAGGTCCGAAAACGTACAGAGGTGGAGGATACGTCAAAGAGGTGGAGGATACGTCAAAGATCAGGCTCCAGACCCCTCCTTTGGATGCCTCTTGTGGGGCAGGAGCGGCAGGAACACCAGAAAGAGCAGCTGTGCTACTCTGAGAATCTGGAAGGGGAACTTACCCTGCAGCTGCTGTACTTGGGCCACCAGGGCGAGTTTCTCCTCCTCTAACCTCTTCAGTTGATCTGAAAGTGAAATAATGCAAATCGAAATAGATGAACCTGAGACTTAATGTGACACCTGAGGAGGGGAGTTAGTCGTAACCACTGATGTGTGCTAAGTGGAAGTCCTCTCTTTTTTCTACTCGCCCTGGTTCTGGAGAGGAAACCAGTTCCTGAGCTCCTGGGATGTCATCGGCCCCAACAACAGGTTGAATCAAGAGTTGTATCTGCCCATGATTTCGTCGTCTACGCTGACAAAGAGACTAGGGTGGGATGCCTTCAGTATGCCTTGCATTTCAACTGACCTTCCCCTTCCAAATCAGAAATGCAGCCTTGCCACAGGTGACTGAAATGGGAGTGCTGTGACCTCGCTCAGAGGGACTGGCTGGAAGAGCCGGCTGATACTACCAGACCCGCTAGCACAGCACAAATCTTCAGGCTGGGATGATTAAAACAGCCCTGCCTTTCCCTCGAGGTAAAATGAAATTATAAACCCAACCAAAGACTGAGGGCTTCTCCTCCACCCATCTTCCTAGAGGCCTTGGAGGGGAAGAGTACCTTGTAGGTGCAGGGTATCCGAGCTGTACAGATCTCTGTCCCCCTGCAGGTGTTCAATCTTGGCCTGCAGTTCCTGGTGCTCATTTTCCAGAAGTCGCAGAGCCTGGTTCATCTGTAGGTCTCTACTGTCTGCTCCCTGTAAGGAGGGGGGCCCAACACAGAGGCAGGTCAGTGCTGGGGTGGAGATTGGGAACAGATCCCATGGAAGAGGAAGACTAGAATTTTAGAGACAGAGGGTTATCAGAGAAATGGAAACATTTGGGATTCTTTGTTTCTTCCATCTGCGCTTTCCTCATGCATTAGATTTTTGATATTTCACAAGGGACTCATTTGAGTCAGGCCCAAATCATCTCTTTTTTAGGTGTCTTCACACTGTCTTCTTATTCTAACACTGTCATTTTGTTTTTTTCCTTTGGTAGGGTCATTTTTCTCAAAAAATTAAGGTTCAAAAGAAAAAGGCCTTCATGAGAGATATGGCAAATAGTGTACTGGCCAGCTGGGTTCACAGCTTTGATAAGACACACGCTTCGGTTTATTAATTTGGCTACTCGGGTTCCTGCTTCAGGAAAATGATAAAGGTAAATTTTTGATGTGGGTCCTCAAAATTTCAAACCAAGTAAATAAAATCTATGAAGAGAAATAGCTACTATGGATGGAGGCCTATGCCAGGCATTGTGCTGTGTGCTTTGTAATGGATTACCTCAATCCCACAACAATCCTATGACATAGGTACTACTATTTGCCTCCTTTTGGAGATGGGGAAACTGAGGCTTAGGAGATCAGTTGACTTTGACCAGGTAACACCCATTGGAAATGATGGAACCCTTGAGAATGCCAAGAGTCTACTGTAATTGCTTAAAAATGACATTGGTAGGATGTTAGTCAATCCTCAACCTCTGAGTATGTCCGGGTGGCTTGTTCTGTGCCAGTAGTAGACATATCTGAGCTGAATGCTCTGCTGGTTTGGGGTGCAGAGAGTGGGTTGGAGTATGACAGTAGACTGATGAATATTCCAGTCTAGCTCTTTGCTCATGGATGGTATCATTCGGGGAACACTTAGTTCATTTGCATGAAACATCCTTGCTGAACTCACAATTAGATTCCAGGGCCCAAACAGTGAGTCAGATACAAAGTGGGCAGTGAGTGGGGGACTGAAAGCCAGATGCTGTCAGGTTGCCTTGAGAACCCCCATCCCAGCAGCAGCTTCTGTCCTCCCTGCTGTCACTGCCCCTCGTCCCATAAGCCCTGCCTTTTCTCTCCCCATGTGCCCACCCCAGGGCCTGGTACCTGCAGTTTGGACTGGAGCACGTGGAGTTGGCTCTCCAGCTCTCTGTGCTGGGTCCCCAGGTTCCTCCAGTCCTCCTTCAGAGCTTCATACTGGCTCCTCCACTCTTCACACTTCTGCTCGGCCAGAGCCAGTGACCGCTGAGGGGGTGGTCAGACAAGAAGAGGGTGCCTTGGGGGTTCCAGGGAGTTATGCAGCTGGCTCCCATGCTGCCCAGGGCCACCCAGGGTCCCAGCCCCAAGGAGTACACAGCATCCCTGCACCTGTGTGCTCTGCAGTTGCTGCTCCGCGCTCATTTTCTCCTCCAGCACCTTCTGCAGTGACTCCTTGGCTTTCTGCTCATAGTTGTTTTTCTGGTCTTCCATCTCCAATAACACCTTTTTCATTCCCCAAGGTGGGTATTTCTGTAAATTTCATGCAATTCAACAAACACATATTGAACTTCTGTGTGCCAACCCCTTAGCTGGGATACAGAAAGGAAAAGAATTTGCTCCTGGCCCCCAGAGCAGAGATACCAGTAACCCGGTGGACCTCCTTCCGCGCTCGAGGTGGGCAGGGAGAGGGTCCCAGGTGATGAGGGAGGTAAGTGGGGTTAACACGGTGCTCTAGGCATGTTGGGCCTCCCCAGGCCTTCCAAGAGCACTTCAAATTCAATATTTCCAAATCAAAATAATCTTTCTCAACCTGCTCCTTTCTCCTGGGCTGCCTATCTCGGTGACCAGCATCATTACCCACTCAGTCTCCCAAGCCTGAGACCAGGGAGTCATCCTTGATTTCTCTCACTTTCTCCCACCAATCAGTTGCTCATGGAACATTGTCAAATCAACCTCTTTAACACCTCATATCTGTGTCTTCTCCATAATTCCTGGCACTTCCTTGGTTCAAACTCTGGTAACACTATTATATGGGTCGATGTAATATTCTATCTTCGAGCCTTGAAGCTAAAGGGTACTTTCTGAAATGTAAATCTGATCATGTCACTCCCTTTATAAATCTCTCAGTGACTAAGGATCAGGTCCAAATTCCTTGGCATGGCTCCTACTTGAAAGCTCAGACTTTGATTCTATGCTACTTCTACCCAAACTGAACTGTTTGCAGATTCCCTAAGCACTGTGCATTTTGGCCTTTGCCTTTGTCCATGTAGCTTCTGCCTAGAGCATCCTCACCTACCCTTTCCACTGGTTAAACTCTACTCATGCTCAAGACTCTGTCCAAGGATCATGTAAATTCTGATAAATCTTGACCAATCACCCCCGACTCATTATGGATTAGGTAGCTTTTCTTAGTGTTCACATAGTATCCTTTGTAAGTCTCTATCTTCCCACTCTGTTGACTCATTTGTGTCCCTTATGGGATTGTAAACTCCTTCAGGGTAGAGAGCATACTTTTTTTTTCTCTTTTATCTTTGTAGCTCCAGTACTCTCAATGTTTTTAAATTCATATATTTGCATTAAAAAAAATTATCTTGGCTTCAGGAGTTAAGAAAAGAACAGCCTTGTATATTCAGTTAGGGTCTTCCCTTCCCTAGCCCTTTCTGCCCTGTGATTCTTGGGAAGGCAGGCAGCTTTTGCTGTCAACTCAGGGTTATCCCACTGAATAAACAGTAGTCTAGATGGTACAGACCTCAGGATCAATATGAAATCATTTCCATTTAGCTTTGGAATCATCTGAAATTTTGGATCTAAATGTGAGTGGGTCTTAGGTTCTTAGAATTTTCATCAGAAGCAGGATCCAGGAGGTCATACATAGGTATATCCCAGTTAGTGGACTTACCCATGCTGGCCAGCTTTTTTTAACCCCCTGCCCATTGAAAATGAAGAGCCTGGCATTCTGGATTATATGTTGGTATTTTATAAGTATGGTTGGCATCATATAGTTCCTAAGAGTCTGACAAAACAGGCCATACTGAAAAAACTAAAAGTTGTGGATCAGCAAACCTGTATATAAACTCTGTTCCCCTATAAGACTCCAAGCGTGCAGCCAGGTCCATCTTCTCTCCCTAACTCCACATGCGCCACCTCATTCTCTTATCTGACATCTCACCACTGTCAGAAGTCGATCACTTCTCCAGTGTGAAAGCTGATTTCTTTCTATCTCTTGTAATCCAAGATCAGGCCAATCAAGAGTTTACTGAAGATGGATAGCAATGCCATAGAAAAGCCAAGAGTTGTGGCCTTTTACTTTCTCCCAGAGACTGCTACTAGACTGAAGTTGCCCATGGAACTTTGTTACAATATCCAGTTTGTCTGTTCAAACATTGGGACCTTTGAAGGTCTATCTGAGCAATGAGCGTCTTTACTAAGGCCTCTCCCTACAGTTCCAGGTATTCCTAAGATTCCCCTGGTGCTGGCAGAGTCCTTGATGCTGCAGTTGCTTCTCAGGGTGCAGAGGGAAGAACACTAGGAAAAAGGGAGAAGAGGTGGGCTGGGGACCAAAGTGAAAATGGCAAAGCCAGAACCGAGTGAGTAGGAATGGGTGCTTTCAGCTCTATCAGGTGTCATTTCCAGAGAGTAGGATCGAGGCTCAAGCATTCTCCTTTAATTCTAAATTCCTGGGCTGGAAATATCTTAAGAAAGCTTACCTGGGTACAGGCGTACAGCTGGTTTTCTAAAGATCTCAGTTTGCCCTTCAATTTGTCTTCGTTAAGCTGGCCCTGGAGCAAAGGGGATGAGTTAATGAGTTTGGGCCAAAATATGACATGCAGAGTTTTCTTCTGTTTTTCCAGCTTACTGCCTAGAACGTGGTCTGTGCTCAAGCGATGTTTGTGAAATTGAACTCTTTCAGGATGTAGGGAGGAGGAAAGATGACAAAGGATGTTTGACTAGAAGAGGATCATTTCCTCTTTCTCTGAAATAGGAGAAGGAAGAATTGGATTGGCCCCAAGTCCTCTCTGTACCTTGAAGTTCTCTATCCAGTGGTTCAGGATATCATAGTAGGAGTTCACTTGAGGGAAATCTAAGCTCTCTTTTTCTTTCCTCCTTATCTCTCTCCCTTGTCTGTCTAGGCACTTCTATATTCCTCATCTCCTCTTAGTTTTATACACGGACCTTTACTTCTAAAGTATAGGCTAATAAGACTAAACGAGTCTCCATATTCCCTTCTTTACCCCTGTCATGGGCTGAATTGTGTCTGCCCCCTCTACTACCTTCCCCACAAGTTTATATGTTAACATCTTAACTCCCAGCTCCTCAGAATGTGACTGTATTTGGAAATAAGGCCTTTAAAGAGATAACTAAGTTAAGGGACACCTGGTGGCTCAGTCTATTGAGTGTCCAGCTCTTGATTTTGGCTCAGGTCATGATTGTGGGGTTGTGGGATCAAGCCCCACATCAGGCTGCCTGCTCAGCATGGAGTCGGCTTGAGATTCTCTCTCTTTCTCTCTCTCTCTCTCTGTCCCTCCCTTCCCCCCCACCCTGCTTTTTCTCTTTCTCTCTCTTAAAAAAAAAAAGATAGTTAAGTTCAAATAGGTCATTAGGGTGGGCTCTAATCCAATATGCCTGCTGTCCTCATAAGAAGAGAACAGAACACCATGTGAAGACACAGGAGAAGATAGCCATCTGCAAGCCAAGGAGAGAGGCCTCATGAGAAACCAACCCTGTCAACGCCTTGATTTTAGACTTTTAGCTTCCAGAATTGTGAGAAAATAAATTTTTGTTGGTTAAGCCACCCAGGCTGTGGTATTTTGTTATAGCAACCCTAACAAATACCTACCCCCCTTCTCCCAACACACACACACACACACACACACCCTGGGCTCAAGATGAGAGCTGTGGGCCTGGGTGGCTCAGTTGGTTGAGCACCTGCCTATGGTTCAGGTCATGATCTCGGGGTCCTGGGATCAAGCCTTCCACAGGGCTCCTTGCTCAGCTGGGAGTCTGCTTCTCTCTTGGCTCCTCCCCTTCTTCCTGCCCCTCCCCCTCCCCTGCTCATGCTCTCTCTCAAATAAATACAAAAATATCTTTTTAAAAAAAGATGAGAAGGGGCGCCTGGGTGGCTCAGTGGGTTAAAGCCTCTGCCTTCGGCTCAGGTCATGATCTCAGGGTCCTGGGATCGAGCCCCACATCCGGCTCTCTGCTCAGCAAGGAGCCTGCTTCCTCCTCTCTCTCTGTCTCTGCCTGCCTTTCTGCCTACTTGTGATCTCTGTCAAATAAATAAATAAAAATAAAATCTTAAAAAAAATGAGAATTATTTTTTCTTTTTTAAAAAAGAATTTATTTCTTTATTTGTCAGAGAGAGAGAGTGCACAAGCAGGGTGAGCAGCAGGCAGAGCAGGCAGAAGGAGAAGCAGGTTCCCCGCTAAGCAAGGATCCAGATGCAGGACTGGATCCCTGGACCCTAGGATCATGACCTGAGCCGAAGACAGCCGCTCAACCAACTAAGCCATCCAGGTATCCCAAGAAATTCTTTAAGAAAGCAGGAAATGGAGGAGAGATATCAAGACAGGGTGTGTGTATGTGGGGAGTGGTGGTGGTGGTGGTAGAAGGGCTTCCCCAAAAGCCACGTTCTAGGTATTCATAAGCAGCGGTTCTAGGTATTCATAAGCAGGGTTGGCTTAATGCCATTTTGGACTTCCCAAGAGAGACGCTAATCTCAAGGGTGAGGGTAGAGAAAGGCAGGCAGGAAAAGCCTTATCTTTTTCTCAGTTTTTCAGTCTTCCTGCTGAGTGGCTAACAATCTCCTTGCTGCTTTGTTCTTTCCTCCACCAGTAGTGGTCTCCCTTTCTCCAAAGGCAGGGTTTTGTTCTTCCATCTCTGAGTCTGACTAAAGGTTGTCTGTATGAGGGGTTTGGGGAGAGAGGAGGGTGCCATCGATGAGAGAACCGGTTTCCCAGAGGACAGGCCGTGGGTCTCTATCAGGAACTCTGATTTTCATATCCTTTCCTCCGGCTTTTTCCAACCAGACCCTGTGAGACACTTGTGAGGTCTACAAATTACATTTCTCTCCAAGCCTGAGATGCCACATCCCCTCTCAGTCAGGCAGCTTGGGTGTTTGGAACCCTCGTGATGTTTCTGGTCTACAGTGGCCTGCGTGCAGAGGAGGGGGCCTCTGTTTTGAGGTCTGTCCCCTTCAGTGAGTTTCAGGGCACCTGGGGGAGGCAGGAAGTGCCTCACAGCTCCTGTTTTGATCTTGTTTGGCTGATTCTTCTAGCCCTGGGAGCCAGGGGGCGCCCCCACCCTTTCTGCTTCCTGTATTACTCAGCTGGGCTTTGCAAAAGCAAAAAGCTTTGCCAAAAATAATTTTTCAAAGTGCCTCCTGCTATTAATGTTTTTCATAATGTCTCGTGTGAGAGCTGAGAGTCCAGGATTTGGCATCTCCAGTAGCCACAGGGCTTTGGGACAGATAAAAGAGACGGACAAAGACTTTCATTGTTCTGGGCTTTGGACTAACTGGTAAAAGGGCTGTATTTCCCTGAGTGACCTGTTCACTATCAATCCACTGGTCCTGAAATCAGCTCCTTCTGCACCCCCATTTCCTGGTTCAGATCTCTGCATTTTCCTTGTGCCTAAACTCCTGGCTATGGCAGAATGTAATGAAACCCACTGAGTTTAACGTTTGTCTTGCTGTAGTTTGAGAAGAAAGCAGACAAGCCCAAAGCAATATCCTTTTATTTTCCCCCTCTCTCCTACCCTTTTGGGGTAGCTCCTCTCTCCTTCCTTACTATGGTTTTAATCCAACATTTTGCCTCTCCCAACTGTTTCTGCATTTTAGACATACTCCAGATTACTTTTCCATTCGCAGTGCAATAGAAGACAGTTGAGGAGAGCCCCTTCAGTGGGGATGAAGGACCACCCAAGTCTGGGGCTTGGAAAAAAAAAAATCTCCTATCCACAGCTCAACCTTCCCAGGCTCCCTGAGGCAGGGAAGAAAGCTGTAGCCAAGTTGTTGCAAATGGGGCATATAGTTTCCTGGTCTGAGCCTCAGTCCCCTTGCCACACATGCTCCCGCCCCATCAAGCCCAGTGGTACAGTATGTGGGAAGAAGCACTCTTTACAGGTCTACTGTGGATGTTTTCTGGGCAACCGCCCCCCCCCGGGAGCCCAGGGCTCAGAGAGCACAGTACCCCTGGTTGGAAAGGGAGCAAGATGGAGGCCATACACACCTGGTGCTGGTCTGAGGTCTTGAGCTCCTGCTTCTGCTTGGCTTTCCCCAGCCTCTGATCTGTTCTCCAGAAACACCACCACCTCACCGCAGAAGCGCCAGCCCACAGCTCATCTCTGCTCTAGCAGGGTTTGCTTAGGGCTCCCAGCCAATCCCCCGCGGTGCTGTCATCTCAAGATCTCGTTTCCACTTTGCAGAACTTAAAACCCCAGTGTGCCCTGCTCATGTTTTGTATTGCCCAACACTGCCAGCTTGCTTTCTCTACTGCCCGAATTGTGTCTGCTCTGATGGGTGGACCCAGCTCTGGAGTCTCAGCAGTGCCCCAGGCCCCATCACCTCCAGCAGCCCCAGAGTCAGCTTTGAGGTGGAGGCAATGCAGGGAGCTAATTCTTGGGGTTCTCTCAGAGTTTGTGGTGAACTTCCATGCATGTGAAGTTAGAGAGTAAAATCACAGGGGCCAAATGGGAAAAATAAAGGCCTGAACTGGGCTGAATGTCAGTCCCTATTTTGGTCACATTCTTCCAATTAGTTTTCCCAATACCATAGTCCGGGCTTGTCCTTCAGCAGCAGTTGGGGCTTCCATGGCAGGGGTGGAGGGTTGGATTATTTTGTTTTGGGGGAAACAAGAGCTCTTAACTGACTATTTTTGTGAAAAACAGGAAGCTAGGGGGTTGGTGGGGAGGAGGAAGAATAGAAGGGTGTGTATAGGGAGGGGTGGGAGAAAACCACAACCAGAGCAACTTCCGCTTGCGTGCCCATTGTGGAGTGAAACTGCTCCAGAGGTGACCGTGGAAATGTCTCCCATTCCCGCCAAGCTTGCCACGACTCGAGCTCTGAGTGTGGCTTACCTGGGATGTCGCCCCAGCTTTGGCCACTTCCACACCTACCCAGAGCCACGGTCCCCATTGTCGTCAGAGATACTTCCAAAACACAGATCCAATCATTTTTGCCTCACTTCCTTGACTTTTTAGCATGTATATTGCCCAAGTGAGCACAGCTCCCCAGCTATTGACTGAGCTCCTTGGGAGGATGGGCCAAATGTTGCTCAGTATCCGACTTTAAACCCACATACTGAGTCCTCCCGTTGCTCCCCTGCCGCTTGCCTGGAGCAGAGTTTCTCAGACTGGGGTTGGCATGTGTTCTCCTAGATCTGTGATACATATGCCTTTCATTTAGGAAAGAGTCTCTGCATTATTTACGTTTGAGATCCCCTGTCCAACAGAAAACTTCATAATTCCAGAGACCTGTCTGAAGCCCCTCCTAGTCTTACCTTTGGAACTCCTCTGCCTCCATCCTTTCATTTCAGCCACTTTGTTAAACAGAGGCCTATAATCATTCTGATTCCTTTACCATAAACACCCTTTTCTTTCTGTTTTTTCTTCCCCATTATCATTTGTACTGCTGTAACCAGTAAATGACGCATCCTTCCAGACCTGGCTCAAATGGCCCCTTTCCTTTGGAGCCTACCCTGTTCCACTTCAGGCAGAATAATTGTTTCCTTCTCTTTCCTCTGCATCCCATTTTAGAAACCACTGTTACAGCTTTATCATAAGCTGCACTCAGGTTATTTACTACACGTCTCTCTCTTCCTGGTTGATAGGTGAGCTCCTCAAGAGCAAGAACCCTACTTCTTTTTGTCCCTGTAGCATGGGGCTCAGCACACAGTTGAAACTTATCAAATGCCTGCTGAATAGATGAGTGCGATGATCTCAAATTAGTTCAGCACCGGAAACCACCTGGCATGCACAGCTGTCTGTCCAGGCTCCTGCTCTGCCCGTGACAACGACTTCCTTGACAATCAGGAGCCCTGAGCATAGACACTAAATCCCGGTACAATGACATGTGAGGAAGGAGGCCTGAACTGAGGAAGTCTCTTTTACATCACTGTCAACTTCTTGGTTTTGATCCACACCCTCCCAGCCCATCTCTCTGTCTAAAGACAAGTCCTCTGTGCTGGAGGGTTAGGTGATCATGGAGGCCTGTGAGGTTGTGCTTTCTCTTTGTCTGCCCTGCTCTTTGCTCCGGTGGCGTAGCTCCCGGAATAGCATAGTCTAGAGGGTTTCACTATGGGGTCTAAGGACCCCCCCTGGGAGTCCCTGAGACCCTTTCACAGGTTCGGTGAGGTTCTTCCCTTTTCATCTACATATCTGCGTGAGTCTGGATTTTCCTTCATATACTTCAGTCAAAACAGTGTATTACAACAGATGGAAATCGGAGAATCGAGCAGTCTTCTTTTCAGACTTTAAAAAGATTTGCCAAAGTGTAAAACAGTGCTGCACCCCTCACTATTTTTTTGAAAAACATACTCATTTTTCATAAAAATATGTAAATTAGGTTCACGTGTAATGAGCTTATTGTTGTTTTTTTTAAATTTATATACATTTTAAGATTCCTGTTTTCATTTCTCATATGGTAAATCCTAATAGGATAAATATAAAAAATTCTTTGCGGTTTTTAGTAAACTTTTTTAAGAGTATAAAGCAGTCTTGAGATTAAAAAGTAGGAAACCCATTGCATTAGACCATAGCACACCTCTAGGTCTTTGCTTGTGTTGTATCCCCAGCCTAGAATGTAGTTCCTGCTTCCACGTTAGTCTGGAAAACACTTAATGTAACTATAAGTATTTCCCTGGTTCTCCTCTTCTCTGGAGTCATTCCTTCCTTCTTGTGTACTATTATATCCCAAAAACATTTCTCTTATTTCATTTCTCATATCTCTGCATTGTTTGGGCATCTGTTTCCCTGCCAAAACCACAGCTCTCTGAAAGCAGGGACCCTGACTAATTAATCTCATGATTTCCAGTGCTCAGTACGGAGAACATGATCTATGAATATTTGTTGAATGAATGGACTAAATTAAGGAGGTCTGAATTTTAGTTCCAGTTCTGCCTCTAGCTAGCAATGTGACTTTAGGCAAGTCACTTGACCTCTCTGACACACAGTTTCCTCATTGGTGAAAGAAGAAAACAGACTACATGATCTCTAAAATCGCTTCTCACTTTGACCTTGATGTCTAAGCTGATTCGTAGGTACACGGTTGCTCACAGTTAATATTAGAGTGAATCCCATACAAAAAAAGAAGTTAGCATTTACCATAATCAGTAATAGCAAATATATGGGCATCTTCCTTCTTTTCTCCCAACAAATTGAGCCATGGGAATTCTTGCCAGTTTTGGTTCTGGGTCTTTCCTGGGTGTGGAGTAGTGTGGCCCCAGCTCGTGACTGTGGATTTAGCTGAGCTCTCCTATATAGTTACTGTGACATGTCTGACCTCTAGGTCTTAGCGCCTCCCACCTCATCTCTTCAGTAGTGAGAAAACCTCTTCCCTTGCTGGGATCATATGGAAAAAGGAACAGAAACTCACGAGCTTTATTCAAATAAAGATTTCATCCCCTTACCTTCCAAGAGTTGTCAGAGGCCCTTATCAGAGTGGAGAGTAGGTCTTGGAGAATCACCATTTTCTGTTTTAGAACCAGCTCCCTTTGTAAGGCCTCCTGAGGGGCAAAACACAAGAAGGGACATTAACCTGGAAGAGGAGGGAGCAGGTGGGGAAAGAGCTGAGGGGAGAGCTCACATGTTACTTACTTTGAGGTACTCAGAAAGTTGGATGATTTCCTAGAGAGAAAGAAAAGGGGTATTCTAGAAGATTCTATGTCCTCTGAAATCCTGGAACACAGAACCAGAGCCAGGACTGACTTGTGTCAAGTAAATGTTGTTCCTTGGCTCAGACAGAGTCCCTCCAGGTCCCCATGTCTGTGCTTGTCCAGGAAGAAGGTGCCCCTTCATCCTAGCTGTGTTTACCATGGAATTCCAGAATGTCAGATCTTGGAGGAGCTGAGATACCATCTGAGTCAACCCTTCAAAGTGAGGATTTTCTTACCTTATCCAGAACCGCAACTCCGTAACTGAGAAGAGAAGAAATGAAAACAGAAATGACAATGGATCAGAGAAACAAGCACTTGGGGAGAGGTGGGTAGATTCCTTCTCCAGTCTCTTCTGAGGGCCAACAGGGTGGGGCAGGTCTTCCTTTCTCTCAATTAAGGAGGACATGGAAGTTCACTGTTCTCCTTCTCCACATGGGGGAGCGGGTGGCGGTGGTGGTGAGAGTTTCAACAAAGCGTAGACGAGAGGAATGGTGGTGTATGAAGAAGCTGGGGGCAGGAACGGAGAAGGTACTCACTTGGTTTGCTGACTGGCATCATTCTTAATTGTTGGCTGGGCTGCTTCGGCCTTTGTCTGAGTGCCTGAGCGATAGAAGATAAGGCGATTCAGAAGCCATGGAGGAGGAAGTGGGAAGGGACAGGGGCTGTCCACTGTCAGCAAGCTGAGCCTGCTGTAGCAAGATTCTCTGCAGGCCCCAGTGAGTGAGGGAGGCTCTGCTCTTACCGCGATGGTGCTGGGGTGTTTTTTTGGTGGGAGAGTCCTTCGGTGAAAAGTCCCTGGCCTGGGAGAGGCGGTCAGGTAGATCCCTCCAGGTGCCTGAGGGAGGGTGACGCTGGGTTCGAAAGATCTCAGAGCTGGTGTCTGACACCTGGAAAACAAGTGGGGGATGCTGAAAGCTTAGAGCCTCTTAGAGCATGATTCTTCAGCTAACTGCAGAAAGATGAACCCGTGATCAATTTCCAGTCTAGAACACCAAAACAACCCATTCAAACCTTGAAAACTACTAAGTTGTCCCTGCTCCTGCCCTCTCTCATCCTAGCTGGTGGGAATTGTCCTTCCCAGGCCAGGCAAAGAGGGAGTAGGGCTTGACTCTCCTTACTTTCTTTGGAATCCCTGTCTACTTTGTTTGATTTCGGTCACTTATGCTGCCCACAGTGATGTGGAGAGAGAACTGGTCTGAGAGTGAGGGCGTCTGGGGTCAGACCCTGCCCTTTCTACGAGGTCTCAGTCTCCTGTCCATGTAATGAATCTACATGACATAGGCAGTCTCTGAGGTCCTTTCCATATTCAAGAGGAGGTTTCCTTCCTCTCAGGGATGGATGGAATACTGCTGAGGTTTTTGTGAAGAGCAGGGATGTGCAGGGAGGGGTATAGTAGCAGTTGTCACCATCTAGTCCACTCTTTTTAAATATCTTCTACATACACACTCAAAAATTCTATGGTTGTAACACCACCAAAAGGCTAAGGAATGCCTATGGTGGCCAGTTATGCAGACTGACTCCACCGCAGTAAAACTTCAGTAACTGATAGGCTTAGGTGAAATTCTTTAGTTACGTGTGTTTTGTTCTTTCTCTTCTTAAAAAAAATTTTTAAACAAAAAGCAAGCAAAAAAAGAATAGAAACCTTGCCGTAGAAACTACACAGTTGGTTTTATTTCACAATCAGGCTCAAGGATCGTTTTTCTGAACAGGACCTTCTGTTGTGGATGATAGATCCATTAGTTAAGAAATCCCGACTGAACTTCTAGTCTGGGTATGGAACTAGGCCAGGTACTTCCAGGGAATACGGTGGACCCGTCCCCGCTGTCAACAGGCACACAACATGGATAGAAGACACAGATGGCTGGCTGGCTTAGATCGCCTCAGCAGACCCTGATTTCTGCCAGCACTGCTCCTTCCTAGGCCAGAACGATGGGTTCTTGAAGTATTATTACACAATCTTAGAGGATTTATAACCTCATAAGGACCACAGAGAGCAGAAGTGGCCTGAGGAAGCCAGGGAAAGCTTACTGGACCAGATGAAGCTTTCGTTGAATGAATTTAGTACAAATGGAACAGTCCAAGTGGAAGGGAAAAGGTAGGTGGGTGCAGCAGCCTCACAGAAGAAGAGAGGACAGGTGTGTGTGTGTGTGTGTGTGTGTTCCTGAGAGGGGGCATCAAGAAGATGGGCCTGTGTACCTGGCATACAGTAAGCACTCTGTAAATATGTGTTGAACGATATATGTATAGACCACCTAAATTCGAACAGATAACTAGGAGTTAGCAATGGCGTTGCTTACATTTTTTTTTCTTCTTTAAGGAAGAAAAAGAGGCAAGTACAAAACAAAAAAACAGCTGAACAAACAAATAAAAACCCAAACAACAAAAGTCCCTGAATGAGTCTAAGTGGCTCAGGGAAGTGACTCTATTACTGAGGAAGCAGGAACTTAATTTAAATTTGCTTTTCAGTGAGTCTGAGCCCACCCGCGTGCCATAGTACCCCTGCCCCTGTCCAGAGCAGCGTATCCCCTGACATGACCCACCTGCTGCTGGGGGGAAGAGATCCTGTGGGCCCCAGACAAGGGTTCTTTGAGGTCAGTTGGCTGGCCTGGCCTCCTGGAGGGACCTCGCTCCTTGGCCCTGGGGCTCTGGGTCTTGCCTTTCTCCTCCACCTCCAAGTTCCTCCTCCTGAAGAACTCCTGTTGTCGTGCTCTCTGGAGCTGCTCTCTTTGCTGGAGCCTCAGTGCCTTCCCCACCTGGCGGCAAGTGGTCACATTGGGGCGGCAGCGGCGGCTCTCACGGGTCTCCTGCCGGCGCTCACACTTGGCCTCGTAGCTCTCAGCCCACCGGGCCAAGCGAGGGGAAGGCCTCGGGTCCGGGCTGATCATGATGACCTCCTGAGCACCTGTTGTGCTTGGCTTCCAGTTCCTGGAATAGCTCCCTGGGTCCGCCAAATGCCAAGAGGGAGGAGAAGGGGAGGGGTCAGGATATGGGCAGAAAAATGACTGTCTCCCTGGACCAGGGGCGGAAATAGCATAGCCTCCCCCTGCATGTGGGTTGAAAACGGACAAGGTGATGGTGTTGAACTGGGAGTCAGGACTCCTGGGTCCAGGTTGTACCGGGCACCTGTAACTTTTGCTTTCCTCTCGCCTATGTTTCCCCCTCTGCAAAGCAGAAAGATCTCTTTGGCTACCACTTCTTCCTTGACCTTCCTTGACCTCACCCTGCCTCTGAGTCAGGGGAATCTGAGAAATAATTTATGAAAATTGACATGGCAATTGATGAAATTTGGACGGCAGGTAGGGATGTGTTCATTTTCCAGAGACTTCTAGAGAACCAGGTAAACTGGCTCTCTGTTCTCCAATCTAGAAGGAAAGCCAGCATCTTTATGCTCTCTTGGCCCAAGCTGATGCTAAAATAGATGAGTGACTCTTCTCAAAGCCTGGAGAGATAACCAGGCCCCCCAAATTGGGGCCTGTCCTGTGACCCACTGCTATCTTCTTAGCCCTTAATAACTAGCTTCTGAGTCCGGTTTTGGGTGTGGTTTAGGAGGGAAACCTCACACTAACTCCTCTAGTCATGGAGTCCTGACATTGGTCCGTTGGTACTCACTCCTGGCCCAGGACTGGGCTCTGACCGGGAGCACATCAACTCAAACCAGTATTGGCTGAGTACCTCCCTTCTGCCCAGCATTGACCAAAACATTTCAGAGCCTCCAGCTCAGTAACTCTTCAAGCTGAAGTTTCCATGTTTTAGAATCTCCTCCCTATTGGGGCTAAGTATGCTGCCAGGTCTGCTCTCCTTAGCCCAAACAGAGATCGTGCCATCAAAACCAGCAACCATGCAAATGATACCTCAATAAGGCTATTATAAACAGAAAGGAAACAAATGAAAACAGTCACTCCAAGTCCCCAGGGAACCAGGCTTGGTGTAGAAGCCATACTTGCTGCCTCTTCTTTCTTCTCTGCACTCTTCTCTCTCTTTCCCACTCTTTGTCACCTACCTTCTGCACATTTGTTTCTTCTCCTAGAACCCTCTGGTAGCTTGGCTGAGTTGGGGCTGGAGCTGGCTGAGCCAGATTCTGAGCACAGGAAATTCTGTGCCCTGCCTCCACTGATCACTGGAGTCAAGCCCAGTGGATGATGAAGGAAGAGGGACTCCCGCTTCCAGCTTCTGCTTCTCTTCTCTGTCCCACAGTGTCATCACCCACCACCCGGGGAACCCAGCTCCTGGATAGGGGAAAGAGGGCATCTCAGCTTCACTGGTCAGCAGGCACTCTCCAGCTCTGGCCCCTTCAGTTTATTTATAAGCCAAACAGACTCAACAGGTAGCAGCCTCTCTGCCCTTTCATTGGAACTTTGCTACCCATCTGGCTCAGTCCAGAATTCTCTGCAGGATTCTTACTCTCTCTCTGATCAGGCCACTTATGCTCTGGGGCCATTCATGGGTGAGGCGGTCTCACTCCAGGAGAGGGTCTTATAAGGTCAAGCCAGGCATTCTCCCAAATGCCTGACTCTGGAGGCTTGGAGGGGTATCGCTCTGGCCTTGGGCCGTGCAGGCCCCAGGCAGAATTGTGAAGTTGTCAGTGCTTTCCTCTCATCCCATTCCTGGGGAGCTCTCCCCTTTCTTTAGACTTTTCTCCTCATTCCTACCCTGTAGGGTTCCCTGACTTCCCACCTGCCACTTCTGTTATTTAAAAACAGAACAGGATCCAAAAGGCCCATTGGTATTGAGTTGTGAATGACTGAATGATTGTGTACAGGTGAGCTCCACATCCAGAATCTACCTTGTAGTAGCTTAAGCCACAACCCCTGGCTATTCTGCCTTAGATGGGGGCAGCTGAGAGCCCTGGCTCCTGGCTGTGTAGGTTCATATCCTGGCTCTCCTAGTACCTCTGTGCTTTTGGACAAGCTATTAACCATCTCTTAGTCTTAGTTTTTTCATTTATAAAATAGGACCACAACCTCCCTTGTAAGCTTGTAAGAGTTAAAGAAAAAAAAAATGCCCATCGAGCATCCGGCACATAACACACAATAAACGTTAGGTTTTTACAATACTGAAGTAGGATTATTATTACCCCGGTCTTGCTGATCTTGGCTCTTAAAGACTTGGTGCTGTAAGACCGAGGCCTCCAGCTAGACTCCAGGATCAAGAATGCCTCATCCCTCTGTCCCCCACTCTCTTCTCTTGGAAGGGGTGCTGTTTACACATGGAAGGGATGTAGTCTCCGGTTGAAATCATATGTACGGCTCTGGTTCATCTGGGTGTGGGCCACAAGGAAAAGGGACTTCTCTGTGATCTGGGCACAGCTGCCATCTCAATTAGGCCCCGCAGAAAAGCAAAGAAGAGGTGGGATGCAGAATCCAGGTCCAGCCCATCTGCTTCCCACCATTAAAACGTGGGCCACTGGGTCCCCTCCCTATTTGGCTCCAGGGAATCCGAGGGCTTTGCAGGGGAGGCAAAGCCAGTAATTATGGAGAATCCGCCTACCTCCCTGCTGTGGGGAAGAAAGGGCTGCGGGGGAGGAGCCGGAGCCTGAGATGGGGTCTCTCCAGATTCTGCCAGGTCGCGGACACCAGTGCACCAGTCCGTGGACACGTGGGGTGGCCTGAGTGGCAGACCCCGGGACCGGCGACCCAGGTAGAGTCTCACAGTACAAATGGCTCCTTACAGAACGGAGCATTCCCAGACCCCCCCACCCCCACCCCCATAGGATTAGGTGCACACAGCTGAGTGGAATCCCGTCCAGCTTTCAGGGATGTCTTGACCGTTCTGATTTGCTTAAACACAAGAAGCCGTGTGGGATGGCTGAGTGACAGGGATGGGCTGCGGACGAAAAGGGAACTGGTCCCTGTGTGGTTCAAAGAAAGGTCACTGGGCCGCTGCCCAGGCTTTCTGGCATCTGGCAGCATGACAGGGCTTGGAGGAGGTGATACAGGCTCAGGGCGTCCTGCCACAAGGAGAGGTCAGGGTGCTGCCCTCACCTGACAGTGGTTTGTTGCCGCCTTTCCAAGTCTGCTCCTGATTCCTGTCTGTGTGTGCAGTGAGGGGCTTCCCGCATAGGTCTGGCTGCTGGGGGGCACAGCTCCCAGTGTGAGCTTAGGAGAGAGGGGCCTGCACAGAAGCCGCGGAAAGGCAGCGTGTTGTTTTGGGGACTCCTGCTTTGAAGACAACTGTAAAAGGTCATTTAATTCATGCCCATCACTGGCAAGCTGGGACCCTAAGTCATTTGACTCACTCCTAATCCAATCTAACGGACGGAGCCGAGGAGCGTTCAAAGCTGTATCCCTGGGCCACGCCTGGTGCTTCCCGGAACCATCGCAGGACGCTTTCCTGCTTACCCCACCCCCAACACTCTTAAACCAACTCATCTGCTTCTGTGTCTCCCCCTTCAGCCTAGGGAAGCTTGGGTGACAGATCATTTTCCCCGCCCCAGAGTCAGAGGTCCCCAACCTGGACACAAAAGCATCCTCCTTCTCAGTTACCTTGGGTCTCAGGCTCCAAACCAAACAACTCAGGAGAGCATTCCAGCTCCTGGGCAGATCGTGGCTCTGGTCTCAGATGGGGTAGGACAGCTGAGTAAAGTGCAAGCTCTCAATCTGTGGCTCCGGGCCCCCTTAGCGTTTCCCTTGTTAGTACGGTCTTTCTTTTTGCACAGCAGCCTTTGCTGAAACAGGAAACAGACAAAGCCACAGTGCTTGCTCACCCCAGTTCCTCTATCTTGCTCTTGGGCACAATCTGAGTGGGCCCCTGAGCCCTTGAGGCCTCTGGGGCTGGGCACAGGAGCTCCTCCCATCTTCCGGCACCCCAGCCATCCTGTCTCTGGCTAGTGGATTGGTGTGAGCTCTCAGGTGGTTTCAAATCCAGATCCCATTCTACAAAGTAGACAAGGACGGGACTCAGGGTCACATCCAAACCTTGCAGTTTCAATGAGGAGGAAAATACCTTTCTGACCTCGAAGAGATGTTCTCAGTATAGGTTTTCATGCATATCAGGTAGCTCTGTCTGTAAAGATTTTCTCTTTCCTCTGGATACCTCTTCCCAATCCTAAAGGGTTCGAAAGAGTTTCTGTTCTTCCAAAGTACCTGGTATCTTTTTCAGAATTCTGGAATGAGGCCAGCTCCAAATTTGCTCCTTTCTGAAGCAATGAGGGGGTGGGGGTATGAAAGATAATGGGGGGGGGGTGGCTCGGGCATGATAGGAGCAAAGCAGACAGAATCTCATAAAAAATTTCTTTCCAGTTGACTAGGAAATTTGGGGAAAAACTAGAAAGAACTGATCTCTGTGCATTAAAAAGAAACTATTGCAAATGATATTGTCAGGAAATTCACAAGAAGTTGGGGATAAGAAGGTGGAGAGGCAACTGCATTAGGACAAGTTAACTAAGTAGCTTTGTAACAGGGAGGAGTAAGGAGTGGTCCACTCAATGAAGCTTCTGTGAATTCTAAGGCTTGACACATGTGAAGGGTATGAGACTTTTAAATAGCTGTGAAAACACCTATTAACTTGTGGGGCCTCTGTCACAATCTTCTCTGGTGCCTACTACTTCCCCCATTCTCTGAGGAGGAAAAGAACAAGGAGTGGGCGGGGAAAAACCGGAGCAGGATTCTCAAGCGCTAGAGCTGAAGGTAAACAACATTCCTTCAGGAAGACAGACAAGGGCTCAAGATCCTGGGGCCCTGAATATGGGGATGAGAATGAGTAGAGGATAGAGAGGTTGGGGAGTCCAACATGGTAGGAATAAGAAATTTTTATTGGCACAGATGAGTGAGAGGGTGCCAGTAGTTCTTTACACTAGAGTATAAAGATTATAACAGGAATTTCTATGTGCCAACTATTTGGACTCCGTTAAAAATCAGGAAAAAATGTGTATGAAGCTCAAAATCCTTTTCAAGGTGCAGTCAATGGGATACCACACCGACGATCACGTGAATGGTAGGATGATTACCTTTGTTTTCAGCCAAGAATCCTGAGAGTCTAAACAACATTAACTGTACTCATGAACGCTCTAATTCCGGAGATATTTGCTCCCTAGCCAAATTAGCTTATTTAATAGTCTTATCTTCTGTCTGAAACTGGCAATTTTCCTTCCTGGCTTAAACTGTCATTTCTTGCCACAGCCTTGGTTAAACTATCCCTGTTATTTCACAGATGGCTTCATCCTCCAGAGCCTTTTCTATACATTTTACACATTTCTATACTTACCTTTCTTACCTTTTTTAATTTAAAAAGTTTTAAAGTAAACTGTACACCCAGCATGACCTTGAGATCAAGAGTCGTATGCTCCACTGACTGAGCCAGCCAGGTGCCCTTCCTTTCTGGTCTGTTTTATGGTCAGAACAATCTGTTGTTCATAACAGAGGACATTTAAATTGATGCAGTAAAATTGAACCCAAACTGATCTCACCAAAGCACTGACAGCTTGCTGTCAGCCTGCTGTGTAAAGAACATTTTAGGAGCACACTTTGAAAACTAGTAAGGCAGATTGTTGGAGTCAGAAAGCATTGAGATTTTCTTTTTTCAGTTTTGTAAAAATTATAATATGATACCATTAAAATAACTTGTATTTTTTATTTGTATTTATTTGTTTTTTTTACAGTAGGTTCTACACCCAATGTGGAGTCCAATTTGGGGCTTGAGCTCACAACCCTGAGATCAAGACCCCAGCTGAGATCAAGAGTCAGATGCTTAATCGATGGAGCCACACAGGTGCCCCTTTTTTATTTTTATTTTTTTCTTAAAAGATTTTATTTATTTATTTGACAGACAGAGATCACAAGTAGGCAGAGAGTGAGGCAGAGAGAGAGGGGAAAGCAGGCTCCCCGCTGAGCAGAGAGCCTGATTATTTTTATTTTTTAAATAAGTTTTAAAGTAGAAAAATAAACACCTTAATCCTACTCCCTAAATACAACTTAGTTTCATGTATTTCACGTTCCCTTCTATTTTTTGTCTATATGCACGTTTTTTTTACATATTTCAAGTGTAGTGAACCTACAATTATGTGTTTGTTTTTCCACTTGCTACCAGAATTTTTTCAGATTTTTACTTTTTCTCATATTTTTACCTTTTAGTGTTGTCATGACCTTTCCTAATGTTAATGTACCCCAATCTGTTTAGTAATTTCCTTAGTATTGAACAGTAGGGGTGTCTAGCTGACATTGCTCAGGATAATTTTTAACCCCTGGTAAATACAATTTAATAGCCCTAAGAAAAATGAGTCTGAGTTATCATAATTTTCTCTAATTGCAATAATTAATTCAGCACTGTGATAACTTTCACCCTTATAACAGGATTACTTTGTAAATCACACCGGTCACATGCTCCGAAGCACACATACTTCCGGAGCAGCAGCCGGTGGGGGTGGGGGGGCGTGGGGGGGTGAGGGGGGTGTCGGGGGAAGGCCAGCAGGAGCACTCCAGGAAGGCTGCCGGGATTGGAAGCCTGGCTTTACCCTTCACTTCCTATTTCAGTTCAGTAAATTACTTAAGGTCTTTGCATCTCTGGTTCCTCCTCAGTAAGATGGCAATGATGATCCTACCTACTCAATGTGATGATTTGAAGATTTGTGGTATAACACTCATGATGTGCTCAATAGATTCTGTCACTACCGTCATAGTATACCTGCAATTTGGAGCATCTGCCTTTGTGACTTATTAGTGGTTATAACCAGACAGACCCTCGATCGGACCTGCAGTTGTAGGAAAGCGAGGTAGTTTCAGTGCAACAGTGTGTTTTATCTGATACTGTTTCATAAGTATATCCAGAGGCTAAAAACATTTTGAAAAATTAATAAACATGAGGATCTTCTCCGTCTATGGGATGATGGCAAAAGTTAAAATGTGTACTTTAAAAAAAAAAGATTTTATTTATTTAGGGGCGCCTGGGTGGCTCAGTGGGTTAAGCCTCTGCCTTTGGCTCAGGTCATGATCTCAGAGTCCTGGGATCAAGCCCCGTAACACATCGGTCTCTCCGCTCAGCAGGGGGCCTGCTTCCCACCCCCCCATGCCTTCCTCTCTGCCTACTTGTGATCTCTCTCTCTCTCTCTGTCAAATAAATAAAATCTTAAAAAAAATTTTTACTTATTTGACAGAGAGAGACACAGCGTGAGAGGGAACACAAGCAGAGGGAGTGGGAGAGAAGCAGGCTTCCCGCCCAGTAGGGAGCCTGATGCGGGGCTGGATCCCAGGACCCTTGGATTATGACCTAAGCCAAAGGCACCGCCCAGATGCCCCCAAATATGTAAGTTTTTAAACTCACCCAACTCAAGTCAACTTACCATCCTCTTTTATAAATATGTATCATACAACTGTATCAGGAAGAAAAACATTTGATGTACCTCACAGTGCTGCTTCAAAGAAGTGTCTTGTAGGCCATTTAACTTTCATTTTATATCAGACCGAAGCAAATGTATTCTGAAATAAATAATGTGGACACAATAGCACCTACCTCAGAGGGCTGTCTTGAGAATATAAGTGAGTTCATATTCATGCAATAGAATAGAGCCTGAACATAGTAAGTCCTATGTTTGCTAATAAAGTGAAGTAAAAAACCAAATTGTCCCAATGTGGTGGGACTCTTCTTAGTTTCTGCATGAAGTAATCGATTATTTGATTCATATGGAAATTATAGAGAGGAATGGATTTTTGTTTATAAGGAGATTGTTGTCATTTCTGTTTTAACTTTTACAAATACTACTGCAAGTGAGCATCTTCCGGCAGGAAATTCTGTGGTCTTCTTCTTTTGAACTATTTCCTTTAGGATAAAATCCAGGAGTGGGTATGCTGGAGCAGTTTCAAGAAGAAGCAGTCTAGTTCTGATGAGGAAGTTTTGCAGGAAGTGGGCAGGAAGGAACAGAGCTAGGGTTTGGGCCCCTGTTGGAGATGGCAAGGTCCAGGAACTGCTGGGAGGTGAGGGGCTCTCCCGCCTGTTGCAGTACTGCTGGCTGCTTGTAGACAGGCACAAACAGGGTGGTGTGGGGCAAGGAATAATGGGCTGGAATCTGAGGAAATGACTTTTAGATCCATCTACACCTTTTCCTTGAAATGAAAAGTTGTTTTGTCCCCATAGTAAGCCTTTCCCAGTATTAGGGTCTAGGAGTCCTTTATTTCTCAAACTAATAAAATACGTTATACACACCAAGATCTGTGTTCTATATTAGGGATGCAACAATGAGTAACAGAAAGTAAATACCTTTAAGGAATTACATAAGACACTTTTAAAGGTAAATTTAAAGTCTAGTGAACTAAAGTGATTTTTGGATATAGAAAATTATAGAGGCATAGGGTAAGGCTTGGGAGAATACCCATCCCAGCATTGAGGACAGGCCTTGGAGGAAGGGAGGACACTTGTCCCAGAGGAAGTCATGGTGGAGCTGAGTCTTAAAGGACAGGTAGGAGTTAAATAGACAATAGGGAGAGTGAAGAGCATTCGGGGCAGAGGAGATAACATGGGCAAAAGCCCAGTGGGAAAAGAAGGGTGCCTTCAGAGGACCAGCAATTCCTTGGTCTTGGGGAATCAAAAGCTGGACCGGTGGCCCGAGATGTGGCTGTGGAGGTAGCCAAGGTCCTTGGACATCACTTTAAAGAATTTGGGTTTTCTTTGTACCATTTTCCTCAAGGATGGCTTTGGATAAATGCTAGCCTGCCATGGCAGCCAAGAATCTGCCTTGATTTCCCCATTTCACCTTGGCATTTCTTTTCCCGGGAGGCTCGCAGCACCTTGCTTTAAAGGATGACCACTAGCTGTCGCTATTGAACAGATCTAGCGAAAAGCCAATGGTTTAGGGCCTAACCTGGCGGTTAGGGCCGGGAGGCCCCACCAGATGCTTGAGTCCCGCCCCGCCTCGAGCAAGGTGTGTTCATCCGCCCTAAGCGGTGATTCACGAGAAGGCACGCAGTGTCGAGGTGCTGGTAGCGCTCCCAGGGCGCGAACTGGGGGGCAGAAACAGTGGTGAAGTGCGGTACAGCACCAAAAGTCAGCCACTGGGTGGCGCTGTCCCCACTCGACGGCAAAAACCGAGGCTTGTGGAAAGGAAGTCTTTGGTCAGGATGGCCTGGCTCTGGGTCTTGGGGTGGAGTAGCTTTTCTTGCCCTCGGTCACCCGGAGTTCAGAGTGCCACAGGACTGTTCGAGGACAGTGTGAGGTCCCGAAGCACGCTCACTCAGCGGTCCCAGGGCAGCCAATCACAGCACAGGGAAAGACCCAACACCACGGACCTCGGACCTCGGCTCTCACCAGTGTGGGTCTTTTGAAACCCTCGGGTACCTGGTCAAGGGACATGTCAGTGTGCCCTCCCCTTTGGCTGCTGTTTCTGTACCGTCCTCCCAGAAACTCCTATTTCCAAAGCCTCTGCAACTCAAGCAGGTTGTTCATCTGGCGCTTTCCTATTTTTTGAGAACTGATTTCCCTGCCCCTCCCTGTGGTTTTACCTTTTGCTCTAGGATCCTGTCTTCACCCGGTGTGTTCTGGATCTCTGCCGACTTAATTCTGCTTCTCCTGACTTTCATGCCTGTGGGCATTGGTGTCCTCAGTCCTGTTTGGCCTTTGCGAAAATTCTCTCTTTTCTCATTTGCCTTTTCTTTTCACATTAGCTCTGTACCAACCTCTGTTCCCCCGACACCCTCCTTAAAAACTAGGATTTAGACACATTCTAAGTCTACCTAGAAAACTTCTAACAACTAAGAGAAGTTAGGTTTTTAAGAATTGCTGAGGGGGGAGGAACTAGCATGTTGGGATAGCCTGATTTCCCTGAGCATTCCCCATGACCTGGTGACTGTGTGGCGTGTGATGGAGATCTGAGAGTACTGAGATGTTGACAGCGAAGCAGAGTTGCTGGAAACATCCCCAGACAGGATGAGCCCTGTATCAACGTGGGCAGTGTGTTTTTTCTGTTCCCTTAATGCTGCAAATGAGTTTGGTTTACATACTTCTCAAGAAATTAAGGGATGCTTCTGGGACTTGATTAGCATACATTCTCCAGTGCTGGAGATGGGGCACAGTGGAGACGAATGCGGGTCCTTGGCAAATTCCTTGGACAGCAGGCAATGGCAGGGAGGCGGGGGGAGGTGGAGAGGATGGATTCTACCCTACGTGTGGCCCCCTGAGAGGGTAATGGGTCACCCTGAGCCACGGGTGCCTGCTGATGCTCTCACTAAGAAGGCCTGGCTAGAAGCATCACACATGCTGACTTCTTTCTCTTTTTTTTTTTTTTTTTTTTTTTTTTTTAAAGATTTTATTTATTTATTTGACAGAGAGAAATCACAAGTAGGCAGAGAGGCAGGCAGAGAGAGAGGAGGAAGCAGGCTCCCTGCCGAGCAGAAAGCCCGATGTGGGGCTCGAACCCAGGACCTGGGATCATGACCTGAGCCGAAGGCAGCGGCTTAACCCACTGAGCCACCCAGGCGCCCCCTGACTTCTTTCTCTTAACACAGCTTCAGAGCCGAGCTCTGCAGTAAGTCAAGGAGCTACTGGATGTGGGGAGATGTGGCAATTTCTATTTATTTATTTTTTATCTTTTCACGATTTCTATTTTTGTCTATGCTTTATGTTAGTAAATATTACATGCATATATTATATAAATAGTAACTGTATATCTGTTAGAAATCTGTACGCCTAATCATCTTTTAATAATGAAGTATGCGATCCCAAGTTTTGGCAGCCACAACTTGGGAGCATCTTTGAAGCTTGCCGTCGACTCTGGGGGTGGGTTTGCGATGCTGGCCTAGAGCAGGCCAGCCAAGGAGAAAGGCCCAGCTTGTGTTAAGATGTGGTGGCGAGATGGGAATTAACTGTCCCTGAGAGGGAGCTCTCCAGGAACAGCAGATGGGATGAGTCACTGTCTCTGAGGTCACCCTGGGGCTCCCTTCTACCTCTTATCTAGGGTCTTCCATTATACTTTTAACTGAGGAGAGGGAATCATAGTTCCTCAGAGTGGAGTTTAGAGAGGCAGGAGCCCAGGGTGCTCTTCAGCATAGGGGTGGGGAGGGGGTGGGGGGAGGGTGGGACTAAATTAGACCTTGGAGGTGGTTGGTGGAACTGGATGCTGTCACCAAGGTCAGGAACCTGGCATCTAAGGAACGGTGTCCTTCTGCTCTGATTGTGGATTTCTTTGTTTCTGTCGGGATTTACATTTGTGACAAACACTTCTGGTTGCCTCATATACACCAGTTTTGTTGGGGGTAAGTGTGGGCTCAGCTGAAAGTTCCATTTCTCAACCTCTCTTGAAGGGAGGGGTGGTCACAAAACGTGACTCGAGCCCAGAGGATGTGAGCTGAAGTCCTTAGATGCGGCTTCCCAATTTGCCGTTTATCAGGGGGCAGATTCTGCTGGTGTGCCTCCTTCACCCTTCCCCTTTCCCTTCCCTGAAACAGCATGATGCTGAGTTAGAGCCACTATCTTGTAACTCCACGGTGACAAGGAGGAGGATGGATAGTTGAGTGGAAAGAAGGAAGGAGCCTGGCTCCCTGAGGCCCTGGTCGGCCCCTCTTAGACTACTTGTTAGGGGAGGAAAAGTAATTTCTACTTGATTGAGCCACCTTCAGTGGGGTTTTCTGGTATTCCCAGGGGAGGGCAGTGCTAGTGAATGTGCTAGTGAAAGAGCGAGAGAGAGAAAAGTCAATTTTGGGACTTGCACACAGTTAAGGCTGTTGACTTCATGCAAAATGCTGATTCCCTGAGACTTCAAGAATGTGAGTATCCCCTGTCTTTGGGAGCCCTTGCTCCTCCAGCCTCCCCAGCAATGGTAGAAGCTGACCTGTTACTTTCAAGTCCTTGGAGGAGGGAAGAGGCTTTGAGCTGGGACTTTAAGAATAACTAATTCTGTCAAGAATGTGGAATGGGAAAGTCAGGGCGGGGTGCTGGAGCAGGCTGTACAGGTTTGGGAGAGCTGACGGTGCATTTCTCTTCTATTACACATTCAGAGATGTGACCCCGAGGCTTGAAATTGATGAGGGTGAGAGTATCTACATCAAGGAAGCAAGCAAATGCTTCTTTTCTCTCTCTCTCTCTCTCTCTTTTTCTGGAGAGCCAATTGTTAAACATTTACCAACACACCCTTGGAAAGACCAAAGGTTTAGTTTATTAGTTACATAAATATTGTTACATACCTCCTCTTGCTTTCCCCATAAGTGAACAGAATCAGGGAGTAGCTGATTTATACTAAACATAGGCTGAAGTGTGCCTTTAAGCCTAAGACAACCCTGAAAGTTCAGGCTGAAGGCAAAACAAATTGGAAGCTGGCTCTGGCTATAAATTTGTCATCTGACCATGTTTCTGTCTCAATGTTTACCTCCTTTTCTCCTGATCAGCCTCCCACCCTCATCCTGTTGCAAACCTGGCTTCTTGCCCCATTTGTGACACATGCAGAGGCCCCTGATTCTGGGACTAGCATAACAGTTTACCACCCGCATCCAGACACTTGATGATCTTCTCTGATTCAGCACTAGAGTGCATATCCGTTGTGCTGTATGGTCAGAAATCTGACTTCACATTTTGGATCTCTTTTCTGGCACCCAGGTGCAGTCAGGTCTTTCTTGTTCCCTTGCACTGAGCATAGTCTGGAAAGAATCTCTTTCTAAGAAAAGCCCAGCCATATTCACCCTCAGTGCTAGCTCCTTGTCCAGGTGGTTGGCAAGCTCAATGGATTCCAGTCTGTTCTGCTGCCTGGTCATTTAGATTAAATGATGGGGAAAGGAAATTTCTCTGGTGCATTTAATCCCATGTCTCGTGTCCTATTATCTCTTACCATGGAAACCCTGCATTTGGGGATGTTGAGTTCGTGCTGGATATATCCCATCTATCCCTCCAGAACACTCTTCATTCTTTCCTACTGTGCTGTCCATGAGGAAGCTGACCTGTGTGGTTTATATTAGTCTGCTCCCTTGACCCTCTGGTTAGCTAAGAGAAAATATTAGCAAGAAATTGGAGGGAGGGAAGAGAATGAGGCTGGGGTGTTTATCCCCTCCACATCCTTCCTGCATAGTCCTAGCTGGGCTGGCGGCATCCGGTAACTGAATGTCGTAGCTCCTGTTCTGTGACGCTCTGGGAATAGCTTCTATCTCTGGATTCTCATAAGCCATTCTTTTTGTCCCTAAGGTGGGACTTACCACAAGACACTACCTTATCCCTTGTGATTGCACTAACCTTGTCCCCACTTTTGTAAGAAAACCCCTTTTTACTAAAGCCTACTAAAATTATCTAATTTGCCATCTCTTACTTGTTGGGGACCCAACCAATACAAGACTTTGCTGAGTTGTTAATATAGCTGATTTCTGTTTCCTGTTTGGTTGTAGTCAGGTGATGTCTGATAAGTGTTTGATAAATGTTTGCTGGATAAAGAAATGACGAAACGTGTAAGTGGGAGGATGGAACTCCATTCCCTTCTCTCCAGATTTCTAACACACAGTGGAGAGTTAACACATAAAGTGGAGATGCCTGATGCAGTCTAAGGGCAATCAACATGTGTACGTTGTGTGGCTCAAGTTCCCAGGGACTTCCACTTCTGTGGTTTGCCCTAGTGATTTATACCCACCCAGGTATCCTCCCTCCCTGAGGAGCAATATAAAATAATATAAAGAGTATCTGAAATATACAATATGGTATGGACATGATGTCCATTAAATGGAGAACAGGGTGATTTCTTCAACTCAAGAACAATAAAAAGGGGGGCGCCTGGGTGGCTCAGTGGGTTAAGCCGCTGCCTTCGGCTCAGGTCATGATCTCAGGGTCCTGGGATCGAGTCCCGCATCGGGCTCTCTGCTCAGCAGGGAGCCTGCTTCCCTCCCTCTCTCTCTGCCTGCCTCTCTGTCTACTTGTGATCTCTCTCTGTCAAATAAATAAAATCTTAAAAAAAAAAAAAAAGAACAATAAAAAGGTTCAGACCACAAGATACAAAATGAACACTGAAAATTTTCACTTGTGTGGTTTTAAAGAACCTTACTGAATGACCTGAACTTAGAGCTACTAATCATGAATTTACAACATGGATATGACCTTTATTATAATTAATATTGTATTGATCATAATATTATATATGAGGTAAATTTGATAGAACTATCTTTTAATTATACCTACGGTTACTATCTGTTTCACAACTGCAGGTTGCCATGGTTCATGACATTCATTATAATTAGGTTTCTACTGTGCAAGTGTTAGAGGAACTCCTTCAAATTGTGAGATGTGATGTGTGATTTACGACTCTCTGGGACACCCATTTGTCTCTCTGGAGATGCCTTCCTGGATGGAGCTCAGATAGATATCAGGAAGAACAGTCCCAAAGCTCCCCTACCATGCTCCACCTGAAGGAAGTGCTTAGTTGTTTATAAATTTGTCCAAACTATAACTTCTTAAGGACAAGAATTCCAGGATCTTCCTCCCTGGATTTCCCAGCAGGAGATCTGTCCAGACTGAGTTGTCATAGTACACTTCCTCTTGACGCAGAGCTCCCCCTTTGATGATTTCCAGGGCACATTCTTCCTTTGGAGATGCATCAATGTTGATGATCCCCGAAACGGCCTTCATGGCTGTGTCTATAGAATGATGAGAAAAGAGTGGGGTTATCCAAGACCAGTAGAGTCTACAACATGGAAAGTCTGCAGACAGTAACAGCTTAAATCTGAGGGGCTGTTTGCCAGTGCTTGTTCTATAAGACCCACGGGGCCTCTCAGAAGACTGGGCCTGCATTTAGGGCCTGCTGTGCAAAGGGAGGCTTAGAGTTAATGTGGACCCTGTGTTCCTGGATGAAGATTTGGTGGGGGGTGCGCAGTTAGAGGTGATTGAGAGAATTAAATCACGCTTCTCTCTTGAGTGTTTTGGTTGGGGTGAGGGAGTAATATGGGGGAGCACAATGGGGATAGAAGTTATATCAAGACCCAGTAGCTAATGGAAAATGTCAGTGGGCAAAGCTGAGTGCTGTATGTTAACGATTTACGAATTTGTAAAAGGAAGAGTTGGACAAGAATCCAGGCCTTTGCTTTCTGTCAACATGAACCACTTTCATTTTGGAAGGGAAGTTACTTTATCTTTTCCAAATTTCCATGTCCTTTTGGCATGGCTTCTTTTTCTCTTTCTATCCTCGTTTCACTGTGTGTGTGTGTGTGTGTGTGTGTTTTCTCTTGTTCGGTAACGACTCCTTAACTTATTCAATTACTCTTTAAAGTTTTTTTTATTGTACCTATTCTACATAAACTTGCATTTGGACTTACAGAAAAGTTGGAAAAATTGGGCAGAGTATCCCCTTGTAGCCTTCACCGTGCTTCCCCTAATTATAACATCACGTGTTACCACTGTACAAGTGTCCAGGTATGTTGTAATAAGGGCAATTTTACTAACTAAAACACAGACCTTATTTTTTTCACTAACATCCTTTTTATGTTCCAGGATCTTAGTCAGGATTAGACTTAGTAATCATTTCTTCTTTTCTCTCTAGTCTGTGGTAGTTCTTCATTCTTCCCTTGTCCCTCATGGCCTTGACATTTTTGAAAAGTATTGATCAATTGTTTTGTGGAATGGCAGTTTGGGTTAGTCCATTTTTCTCTCTTTTTTTTAAAGAAAAAAAAAAGATTTTATTTTTCAGTGATCTCTGCGCCCAGTGTGGGACTCAAACGTACAACCTTGAGAACAAGAGTCTTCATGCTCTACTGACTGAGCCAGCCAGGTGCCTCTGTCCTTTTTTTTTTTTTTTTTCCTGATGATTGGAGTGAGGTTATGCATTTTTGGCAAGAATATCACAAAAATGATGTTGTGTCCTCATTGCTTTATGAGGGGCACCTGACTGGCTCAGTCAATAGAGCATGCGACTCTTGATCTTGGGGTTGTAAGTTTGAGCCCCATATTGGGTATAGAGATTACTTACGAAAAAAAGAAGATTCAGAATATCAATAGTTCTTATTACTGGTGATGGTATTAAGAATAACAGACTTGTACTTAACAAGCCTCAGGGAGGACAGTAATGGCCATTGAGTGTTCCTGAGGACATAAAGGTTCAGAATAGGGTTAAGTGATGGGTCTGGTGTCACTCGGCACACTTGGTGGTCAGAATGGAAAGAAGTGTCGAAGGATAGTCAGAGGCTTCCCTGGTGACAAAGTGCTTCAGTAAGTGGAGACTGGTGCTCTTGCTGGCTTTTAGTCAATGACACATGAATCAAGGAGTTCAATGCTTCCTTTACTCACAGTGGTAAGGCAGGCTGTTTGTTACACTGTCTTCACCTTACCTGTGTTTATGAGGCCGAGGATACAGAGAGTGATCGACACATTGACCTTGGTCACTGAATGTTCCATCCTGATAGAGGAGAAAAACCCATCCAGAGCAAACTTGCTTGCAGAATAGGGCGCGACAAGTGGGATAGCCATTTTCCCTAAATAATAAGGAAATGGGTTAAGAAGGTGACCCATTTTGGCTTCTACAGAGATGATCTTTGCTTTATCTGTAGTAGGACTTGTAACCCCTGTGGACTCCTTTTACCCTTTGAGGCATAGTTTCTCTTTGCTCGTATAGAGGCTATCATGCTGTGTTGAATTTCTGAAAGAAAAAAAGATTATTAAGATATCAAAGAAACTTCCCTTGAAGAGTCTAGCGTGGAAGGTGGGGTGGGCTGCAGGAAAAGCTTCACTGAAGAAAGACTGGTTAGATTTTAGTAAGGGGAGTATATAAGTGGGACTACAAAAGAGCCATGTAATCCCACAGCCGCTAACTCTGCTATGTCTGACCCAAGACAGCAGAGATCTGAGGGTTTGGCAAGAGCTCTCTGCCAGTACAGCAACCTATTATTGATTTTCTTTTCTATACAAGGGAAATGAAAATCCTTGTCTTTGCTTTTCTGCTTAAAACTGCTTTTCTTATTTTCATCACCCTGGTTCATTCTCAGTCAGTTTGGGGAAGAACATGTGGACATATGCCTGATAGGGTGACCTCTTCATTATACCCTATTCAAGAGGAGGGATTAGAAGGGGACTGAGACCTTGACTCTTTGCTGAGCAAAGAGTTATTAACAGCTACTTAAAAATTTTTTTTTTTTAAGATTTTATTTGTTTATCTGACAGAGAGAGACCACAAGCAGACAGAGAGGCAGGCAGAGAGAAAGAGAGAGAGAGGGAAGCAGGCTCCCCGCTGAGCAGAGAGCCCGATGCGGGACTCTATCCCAGGACCCAGAGATCATGACCCGAGCCGAAGGCAGCGGCCCAACCCACTGAGCCACCCAGGCGCCCCTACTTTAAAATTTTTGTCTGCTAATTCTAAAATATGGGTCATTTAAGGATTGATCTCCATCGATCGCCTTTCCTCCTAAGTATCAGTCATATTTCTTATTCTTGTATGTGGAGTAATTTTGCAATGTGTTCTTGATGTTGTGAATGAAACATTATAGAGTCTCTGGATTCTGTCATATTCCTCCAAAAGTATTGATTTTTTACTTTTTTTTTTTCAGGTGGAAATTTAACTTAGCTTACACCCTGTGTCTCTTGCAGTAGGTTCCAACTAAAATCTCTGTTGAATTATTTAATCTTAATTGGTTTCTTGGTATCTACACAATCCATGAGTAATTCAGGGGATAAACGGAAGAGTTTATATATAAAATTTGGTGGGGCGCCTGGGTGGCTCAGTGGGTTAAGCCGCTGCCTTCAGCTCAGGTCATGATCCCAGGGTCCTGGGATCAAGCCCCGCATCGGGCTCTCTGCTCCGCAGGGAGCCTGCCTCCACCTCCCTCTCTCTGCCTGCCTCTGCCTACTTGTGATCTCTGTCTGTCAAATAAATAAATAAAATCTTTAAAAAAAATAAAATAAAATAAAATAAAATTTGGTACTGTTCCACTGTGGCTCTTTCCTTTCCAGTATGTTCCCCTATACTTTCTGGATGCTACAGAAACCCTAAACTCTTTTTTCTGGTTCTTCAAGGTAGTAAGATGGCAGTTTTCTATCCCAGATCAGATATGGTGTTAATTGTGGACTGCCCTTAGGCATAAGCTACAAAACTCATCTATTGTCAGTTCCCCGTTTCCCCCTTTCAACTGTCAACAACTCTCCAGTTTTTGTCAGCTTTTGCTTTTTCTCTCCAGTGCTTTCAATGGTTGTTTTCTATATTTTGTCCAAATTTTGATCTGGAGCAGGCTGATCTGTTAGGTATCACTCTGCCATCATTGGACTTAGAAACTCTATAAGCTTACCAAATCAATGAAAGAAAATGACTTATTCAATAAAGATGCTAGGAAAGTTGGTTAACTCATTGGAAAATAATTATTAACTCCTTGTTCTATATTGTATATCCAAAAAATTCTAGATGGAAAGTACGGCAGGCAGTGTTGTTCCATTTCCCCCTTTTTAATAGTAGAATTTGATTTTTTTAAAAATCAGGACAGCAGTGTGTTCAGATAAAAATATTTATTTCCTCAACATTCCCTTGATCTTTTGTATGGCCAATGATCTAGTTCTGGCCAATGAGAAATCTAAGAGGGGGTTTCTGGAAAAGATATTCATTTCCTGATGAAATAGGTGGATTCAGGTGACATGCATTTTTAAAATTTTGCCTCTTTTCTTTCATCCTAAATGTACTTCAGATGTGATGCCTAGCATTGCAGTGGTCATTTGTGAACTTGAGGAAAAGCTACATATTAAGAATTATGGCACAGAAATGTAAAATGATTCTTAAAGATATAATAAATCCATTAAACCAAACTTGAACTTATTCCCTGAGAAAAAGGAAGCCCTATTTAGTGTTAAGTGATTATAAGTGGAGTTTTTGTTATATGTGCAGCAGAAAGCATCTTCTGACTGATAAAAAATAATTCAGTCAGGAAAGAAGATAATATAGGTGGATATTTATCAGATCCTTGGTTATAAAAGATCATTCCAACAGAAAAATTAAAAAAAATGTAAAGGCAAAGAATATTTGATGATATAAAATGTAAAACTTCTATATGTGAAAGCAATAGCTATAATAACATCACTGTAAAGGTAAAGGGTAAATGAGAAACTAGAAAATAATTTAGAACAAAAGCTTAATATCTTTAATCTGAACTTCAATCCTTAATGTATTAACTCTTCAAAAAAATACAAACAAATCTCTCCAACTCCATTCTCAATCATGAGTTTTGGCTTGGAATTACTCTACAGTCCAGTTCCAGGAATGGGTGTGTGTGGCACAAGATGTCCAACCAGAGTATCTGATAGCGCTTTGTTGTTGACTAGTCTAGGACTGGACCAAAGACTCCGTCAGGGCTTCAGGACACGTTGTTGGTTGTCTAACCAGAATTTAGTTCCCCTTTCTTCCTCTGTAACTGAACCCCAATTGATTTCATGTTTCTACCTGTTGTAGAGACTGCTAGCATGCTCTCAATATATCTTTTGTTCTTCTTCTTTAGTAGTGGAATCTCTGATGTGTGTCTGGGAAAATAATTATCTGGGATAAAATCCACATTTCTTAGCTTCTTTGAGCCAGATGTTGCCAAATGACTAAGTGCTGTCCAATGGGTTGTAAACAGAAATGTATCATGTGATTTCTGGAATATGTCCTTAAAAAAAGAAATCAGTCTCTCCCTTCCACTCCTTCCTCCTTCTTGGTGCCTAAAGGTAGATATGTTGGCTGTGGCTCCAGAATTACCTAAGATCATGAAGTAGAAGCCACATGTTGAGACTGGGAGAGCACTGAGAGAGGAGGGAAACTGGGTGACCATGGAGCCTCCCTCGTAGCCCTACCTCCAGGGTACTGCCTACCTCCAGACTAATTTACCTCTTGACTTACTTAATCTATTGCTGTTTTAAGTTTTCTGCATTAGAGAGCTGAACCTAATCCTTACTGAGAGTCCTTACTTTTATGCTGCCCATGTTCCAAGGGAAAGTTGATACCATCTCTAATGCTAGAGGTGGTATAATTGATTTAATCCAATCTCCTGGCCCATAATTGACACAGGAATGAGCATGTGCTTCATTTTCGACCAATGTCTTTTTTTTTTTTTTTTTAGATTTTATTTATTTATTTGACACACAGAGAGAGAAATCACAAATAGGCAGAGAGAGGGGAAGCAGGCTCTCTGCTGAGCAGAGAACCCCATGCGGGACTCGATCCGAGGACCCTTGAGATCATTCCCGAGCCGAAGGCAGAGGCTTAACCCACTGAGCCACCCAGGTGCCCTCAACCAATGTCTTGAGGAGAATTTTGTTGGCGAGTCTGAGAAAATTTTTTTATTCTTCTGGGAGAGTTTCTTAAAGTAGCCATTTTGTTTCTCTTCTACCAGACAATTTTGTGCATGGATATGGGGGCTAGAATTACTGCAGCTATCTCACTATCAGCCTAGGAATGAAGCCACACATGGAAGAGAGCAGAGTCAAGAGAATCTTGGGGATGTTGAGCTTGAGCCAAGTCAACCTTCAATCTGGACTTCAGTTATGTCAAAAATGTTTTCTATTGTTTAAGCTAAAAATAGACCAAATTATTTATGAGAATAGCATAGTGGGGGCACCTGGGTGACTCAGTTGGTTGAGCGGGTCGACTGCCTGCAGCTCAGGTCATGATCCTGGAGTCCTGAGATCAAGTCCCGCAGCAGGCTCCTGGCTCCGCAGGCGGTCTGTTTCTCCCTCTGACATTCCCCCTCTCATGCTCGCTCTCTCTCATTCTCTCTCTCTCAAAAAAATAAATAAAATATTTTAAAAAAGAAGAGAAAAGAGTAGCATAGTGGTTAAAAATATGAGTTCTACAATTAGATGACCTGAGTGTGAATCCCAAGTATGCCATTTCTTAGCTGTTATATGTGGATAATAATACTGCTAAGCTGAAATATAATATACTCAGCTCAAACTCTGGGATGTAGAAGTATTTAGTAAATGTGATCGCTATTAGTATTCATATTTTAAATTGGTGAGAAAAGTATGAGTTATTCAAAAGATTATGTTGGGATAAATAGGCTATTTGGAGAAAAATACTCTTCTAATAAAAGAATTCAAATTAGAGAGTATATGTGGAAAGTAAAATAACAAAATGAGGGTCAATATATGATCTCAAGGTAAGAGATACTTTTTAAAAAAGACTGTATTTATTTATTTGACACACAGAGAGAGAGAGAGAGAGAAAACAAAAGAAGGGGGAACAGCAGGCAGAGGGAGAGGGAGAAGCGGACTTCTAGCTGAGCAGGGAGCTCGATCATGACATGGGGCTCGATCCCAAAGCCCTGGGATCATGACCTGAGCTGAAGGCAGATGCTTGACCAACTGAGCCACCCAGGTACCCCAAGAGATGCTTTTTAAAGCATGAAATCAAAGGCATAGATTATGAAAGAATATATAAATAGGTTCAAATATATAAAATTTAAAAGGCTGCAGAGTTCTGGAAATGCTCACCATTGTCTTTTTTTTTTTTTTTTTTCTTTCACCATTACCTTTCTACACACATACCCTTCAAAAAGATTTTGCCTTCACAGTCATAGAAGAAGGTCAGGCCAGTGATAGCTAGCACGCACAATGGCTTGAACATCCATCATGGTCTCTCTCAAGATATTAAAATAAGTGATGCAAGGATTCTAATTAGCTGCTGTTGGATTTTGAACTAAAAAGTTGTGTAAGGTTGGGACTGGGGTAGCCATTTCCAGCCTTGGAAAAGGATAAGTGAACAAACTTATGTTTGTGGAGTAGACAAACAAAAAAATCACAAAAATGAAGATAATAGGAGCTAACACTTATTTAGCTCTTAGGTGCCTGTCTCAAGGCTAGACAATTGCCTGATGTTACAGAGTTAATGAGTAGGAGAACCAGGAGCCAAATCAGGATTCAAATTCGACTCTAGTGGCCCACAATTTCAAGCAGCAGGGGATAGTTCCTCAGAAGAAGCCACTGTTCTTTTTTATTTTATTTTAATCTCAGTAGAGTAAATGTATAGCTTTATATTAGTTTCAGGTGTCCAGTATAGCCATTCAAAATTCTATACATCACTGAGTCAGAAGCCACTGTTCTTTATCTGAGTATTTTTCCGAAGCCATTCCTGAGTTGGTGAAGATTCTCTCTGCTTGACAAGTAAGCCCCCAAATAGGCAAAATTTAAGAATAGCGTTACTATTTTCCCTTCTAAGCTGACAGATGAGCTACCCATAGGGCTAGTCACTTCTAGTCCCTTTATGTTAGTTTCCTAGGGCTGCCATAATAAATTGCCACAAACTTGGAGGCTTGAGGCTACAAAAATTTATTTTCTCATAGTTCTGGAGACTACAAGTCCAAAACCAAGGTATCAGCAGGGCCATGTTCTCTCCAAAGTCTCAAGTGGAGAATTCTTCCTTGTTTCTGCAAGCTCCTGATGTTTGCTGCCAATCTTAGGCATTCCTTGGCTTATCAATGCATCACTCTGATCTCTGCCTCCATTTTCACATGGCCTCCTCCAATTCTGTCTGTGTCTTACTTTTCTTATTAGGATACTTGCCATTGGATTTAAGCTCACCTATATAACCTGGGTGATCTCATCTTGAGATCCTTACCTTTATTACATCTGTAAAGACCTTTTTTCATAGGTGCCAGGTTGACATATCTGCTCGCTCTTCCCTTTGAGATGATAATAAAGATATTGACTGTATTATTTTATGTGTCTGTCCAGGTAGCAACAGGGATGCAGAAGCAAGAGACCATGTTAACCATAGTCTGAATTCCTATAACAGTGATTTTTGTCCCATTAAGGGAGTTTAGTGTATCCCACTTTCTGTCTTTAATTATGCCTTAGATTCTGCCAAAGCACAAAAATGATCTTAAATTGTTTTGCAGGAGAAAAGGAGAGATTTTTGGTGGTGGTGGTGGTGTTTTGTTTGTTTATTTGTTGTTCTTGAGAGGAGGATGAAAGAAAAGAGAAAGGGAAAGAGGAAGAGAGGAGAGAGGTAGAGAAACAGCCAGACATGGAAGAAAACCTCCTGGAAAATTCACCAGTAGAAGCATGGTTTTAAAATTTTTTTTTAAAAAAGACTTTATTTGAGAGAGAGAGAGAGAGAGAGAGCAAGAGCACACAAGTGGGGAGAAGGGCAGAGGAAGAGAGAGAAGCCAATGCCCCACTGAGCAGGGATCCTGAGGCAGAGCTCAATCCCAGGACCCCAGGTTCATGACCTGAGCTGAAGGTAGACACTTCACTGACTAAGCCACCCAGGCACCCCTAAAAAAATATTTTTAAATGGTGAAGAAACATATTGAATTATTAGACAAGGGTTAAAATTGAACAAATTCTGTTGAAAACTCTTTAACCTTTACTAGGAAAACTACGCATGAGGTAAACTGCAACTGTCGTTCACAGTCATTATAACCAAATTTTATGTCTTAAATTTTGTGACCTGCAAACCTTTAAATCAGTAATTCTCAAATTCATGGAGAGATGGGGCACCTGGGTAGCTCAGTTGGTAAAGCACACGACTCTTGATCTCAGGGTTGTAAGTTCAAGCCCCATGTTGGGTGTAGAGATTACCTAAAAATAATAAAATCTTACAAAAATATATGGAGAGAACCTACAGATTTGAGTCTACTCCCTTCTCAGAGTCTTCTAGTTTGTGTTCTGGAGTAGAGGACTGTGTTGATAGGTTCAGTAGGAAAGAAGGTCTTTATCCATAAAGCATATTTATGGTGGGCTTTGAGGGTGGGTGTGGGAGCAGGAGAGGCATGGTGACATAAACTCATTGAACCTGATCTAGGAGCTCCCAGAAGAAGTGGAGAGGGAAGGTCTTTGGAAGGGGCTTCCTGAAATCTTATGACAGCAGCTGGGTAAACTATCATTAAATTATGAGTTACTGTGTCTCTTTAAAGCCCAAACTACTGTGACCTGGCAAACCATGTGTCCCAAATCTAAACTGGATATTTATGTGAAGAAAGATATTGAACTAACCAGGAAAGTTCAAACTTCACCTTCAGGAGGTAGGCTGTGAATTCTGCTTTGATGAGAGAAGGTACAGAAAGGCCAGGGACAGGTGGGAATGGCTTGTACAAAGACTAGAGGTGGGGATGGGTCACTTATAAGAAGAAGCTAGTAGAACAAGAAAAATAATAAGACAGTTCATTATATTTTCTTCTTTTCAAAAGTATAGGCTAATAAGCACTTGTCCAAAACCCATAGGGCCTGATGTATTAAGGAATTCAGAATTATTTTTGGATTTTAGGAGGTGGTATGGGGTTTATGGTGTATACTACATAACACCCCCAGTAGTCTGAGGAGGCAGGTTGTAAGTAATCACATGATTATTTCTGCACTAAAATATTTGAAAGTTCACACTGAGATAAAAGCTTTAAGTAGCTTCCCTTCAGTTCAAGTTAAACTAACTATAGATAATTAATTATGGGGGAAGAAATCCTTAGTATTCAGAGCTCCTACCCCCCCTCCCCACCCCTAATCCTAACCCCCTACGCCTCACCCCCCAGCCCATACCTTTTTGGATTTTGGAGTTGCAAATAAAGGATTTTGTGAACCAGTCTAGGCTCACTAAAGAAAAGCTGAAACATATCAAAAAGTAGAAAAAAGAGAAAAGAAGGGAGAAAAATCTCCTAGGTGCTCACTATTCCAAAAACAACACTACTGCATTTCATTCAAGTCTGTTTTCTATTCACGGAGCTGTTCTTAAATTTTCCTGTATAACGCAGATACGCTTGTGTGAGGGAACCTCCGTGTTCTGCTACACGTGAAATATTTAGAAGTTTCAGAAAGCTCAAAAGGGCAAGGCCCCTCTAAAAACCCAGATTTTTTATTTTTTAGAAAGGTTCCATGAGTTAAGGGGCCCTGGCCAAGATGGAATAAATAACATGTAACAGGATGTTAAAAATTGACTTCTGTTCTAGTTTCAGCTGAGGTTCAAAGGCTGAGAGCAAACTGGCAAATGCCTTTGTCTTCTGAAGGAAGGTTCCAGACTACCTGTGCACTTACACAGCATGTGGTAACACAGATAAGCAAAAACCTGAAAAACCCCCAAACCAAAAATGTGTTTGCAGCATGTAGACCTTCATCCATCCTGAGGGAAGAAAGGGACTGAAGGCGCAGAGGCCAGAGGGAATGGAGTAGGAAGAGGATATTGAGCTGACTCGCAGTGACCTTCTAAGGAGAAGGGGTGGGCCTTCCCCTCATGTCCATTCTTGTGAGAGAAGCTCCAAGGGCACCTCATGGAGAGCTTGTCCCAAGGAGTTTGAGGGGCATCAAGGACTGGGGTTTGACCCAACCCAAGAGGTCTGCTTACTATGGGCCAGGCCACTACAGAGCGGGTGCGAACTGTGTCATACAGAAGGGAAGGAAGGCTTCCTGTAGGAAGCTGGACATCCAGCCCCCCACTCAGCTTGCTGCCACCCTAGGGGCTTTGTCTTAACACTCATCCCTTCTTCCCCAGAGTCATTTCCAATCCTGCCCCAAAGAGCAGCCCCAAGTGGTGAGTGTATCCCCCTGTATTCCCACTGAACTCCCAGGGCCAGAGGGAAATACATCCCATAAGCACTTGCTGCCCAAATCACAAGAAGAACCAGCAGTGTTCCAGCAGGGGCTTCCTAAAGATACCCACAAAAACACCCCATGCAAGAGCCAGGTTTGGTCATGCTCCCAGCTCCGAGAGCATGAGCTTCGAACGTTTGCTGTGGCCAGAGCTCAGTGGTATATTAGCCACGTGTCAGCCAAGGAAGGCCTTACCTATCCTGGACCTTCCTTCTTCCCTGTGCCCCCCTCTTTTCTTTTAAACTAGAGGGGCTAGAGGGAGCCTGGTAAGGGAGGAGGAGACAGGGAACAGGAGGAAAAATGGAACACATCTCTCCTTGCTACAGCAGGCTCAAGCTCCATAAGGGGAGAAGCTTTAGTGAAATTACTCGTGACTAGACATTTTAATTACTGAAGTGAGACCTTTCTTGAGATTGGAGGCAGCCAGAGGATCTTTTATTAGCCTACAGCACTGCCCTCTGCCTGCCATCACAACCAGGTTCAGGGATGAGCCAACCCATAAGAATAAAGTTATTTTCTGATTGCAGACCACAAGATTCACTTGTTAACTACCAGTTAAAAAACAAAGTATGAGCTTAATGAAATCAAATGAACAAGTAAATAAATGTACTAATTTGCGTGAAACTGTCATGAAACTGAGGGGGTAGATGCCTGAGCCCTTCTGCCCAAGGGTAGGTTTCGTTTGCCGAGGGGGGAGAATGGAGCCATCGGGGCAGAACAGATGTATGTTAGCTCGGTTTCTCTCCTGGGAAGTTTTAGACCGCTGAGAAACAGAGCTCTGGCGATCATATTTTCTGAAGAAAATATGGGACATGGAGTCTGACAAGTAAGAGTGCAGACTTTGTGATGAATGGGACATACTGTTTGCAATTAGCTCTGTCCCAGAAACGCTGGGACTTAGCCACCGTAGGAACAGCAAGAGCCAGAGGGCTGGCAGCTTAGCTGTGTGCTGGAGCTTGTTAGTGGAGAAGAAGAGGTCAAAAGCAGGCCTCAGGGCTTTTGTTCATCCACTCCACACCCTCCATCCCCAACTGCCCCGCTGAGATTTTGAAATTACAGTATTTCCATTTCAAAGGCAGATTTGAAACTGAATTGAGAGCTCCAAAGAAAGTGTGCAGGATGGAAAAACTTCATTTCTGCCCGCCTTCAGACTCTCAGAGTGACCCCAGGCAAACGCGCCACATCTCCCACTGAGCGAACCCCAACACAGGGTTCACCATGCCTTGGTGGCTTCGAGGCTGGAACTCATCCCGGATCTGGTGCCTTTTATCCAGCTCTTCCTAAAAATATTTCCTGAGCTGGGCCCCTGAGGGTCTAACCTCTTTAGTTGTTTGGGTTGAGTTGAGCTATAAAGATAAATCCTACTCCAGGCTTTGGAGAACCTGAGGTATCATTGTAAACATTGGGACAACCCACAGTCCCGTGGTAATTGAAGCAAAGGGAATGGATGGCAATGCCAGGGGGGTATGTTGAGTGAGAAGAGAAGAGGGCTCAGGGTGGAAAGAATCTTAAAGAAACCAACAGTAAGACTTCAGGATAAAGAGAACTAAGCAAAGCATCCTGGGTGGCCAGGGGACACGACACCTGGGACTCGGTGTGATTTGGCAGAACACAAAAGAGGAGTGTATGGTATTGAAACAGTGCGAAATGTACCAGAGATAAGTAAGATAAAACCTGTTACCTAGGCTTTGCAAGAGGACTTTGGCAAGAGCTTTTCTGTGCAGGTACGGGGCCATGAAGCGTGGCTCCTCCTATTGTCCCGATAACATGAGCACATCTCCGGAGTAGATTTCAAGAGCTCGCACAGTTGCTGTGCCCGACCATTTCCACTAGCATTACCTAATCACCCATATCTGGCCAAAATAGTTGTGCTTGGAGAAAGGAGGGTGATCATTGTCCTATGTGTTCCTCCACTGCGGATTAGGGAGGCATTTGCATTCCCATCATTAAGAGAGGCTTTAAGATTACTTGGAGAACTTTGCAAGTGTCCACTAGAGTTTGGGAACTAGTTGAGTGCATTGTGGGATCAAATGTACCGATGAGTATCCGGCTTCTCAAAAACCAAATATGGAGCCCATGGAGGGGAGCTGGCCTGGGGCCACCTGCTTAAGGATGGTGGGGTGGACTGGGCCAAGAGGGATGGGCTGATCAAAGCCTTTGCGCTGACGAAGAAACCAAAAAGAGCGAGCTGCAGGAAACATTAGCACATCTCCTACAGGGGATCTCCAAGGAACCCACAAGAAGGCCCCACAAAATCCACTGTCATACCTCTTCCAAGTCACTAGATCCCTAGGATGGAGATTTTTTTTTTTTTTAATAACTTCAAACTTAGAGTTGCAAGAACAATACAAAGGACCTCTCCCTTCCCCTTCCTGAACCATTTGGGGGTAAATTGCTGTAATTGAGGTAATTGCTGACCCAATGCCCCACGGCCCCTGAATATGTTAGTGTGCATTTCCTACACAGAGGGACATTCTGGGACTTAACCACAATGCAACTATCAAAATGTGGGAAGTAATTTATTGGTTTCCTAGACCTGCCGTAACAAATTACTACAAGCTAGCTGACTTAAGACAACAGAGGTTTATTCTTTCACAGTTCTGGAGACCAGAAGTCTGAAATCAAGGTGTTGGCAGGGCTGCACGCCCTTCAGAGGTTCTAGGGGAGAGAGAATCCTCCATTGATTTTTCTAGCTTCTAGTGTCTGTCAGCATTCCTCATGGCTCTATCACTCCAGACTCTGCCTCTCTCTTCACACAGCTCTCTCCTTCCGGCCATGTCTTCTCATCTATCTCTTATAAGGACACTTGCCATTGGATTTAGAGCCCAAACCAGGTCATCCAGGATGACCTTATCTCAAAATCCTTAACTTAATTACAGCTGCAATGACCCTTTTTTCAAATAACATCACATATATAGGTTCAGGGCCTTAGGGCATGGATGTATCTTTTTGAGGGTCACCATTCAACCTACTACAATATTTTGTAGGGTCGTACTTAAAATAAAAAACTTATTAACCAGTGTTAAGTGTACAGTCCAGTGGTATTGAGTACATTCATATTGCTGTGCCAATCATTACCAGCATTCATCTCCGGAGCTCTTTTCATCTTGCAACACTGAAACTGTGTGTATACATTAACAATAATTCCCCATACCCCTCTCCTCCTAGCCCCGGCAACCACTATCCACTTTCTAATTTTATGATTTTGACTATTCTAAGTATCTAACTGTAATTATATAGTACTTGCCTTTTTGTGACTAGTTTATTTCACTTAACATAATGTCCTCAAGGTTCATCCACTTTGTAGCATATATCAGAATTTCCTTTCTTTTTAAGAATGAATTGAATATCTTCCTTTCTTTTTCTTTTCTTTTCTTTTCCTTCCTTCCTTCCTTCCCTTCCCTTCCCTTCCCTTCCTTCCCTTTTTAAAAGATTCTATTTATCACGGAAACTGGCTGGCTCTGTCGTTAAGCGTCTGCCTTTGGCTCAGGTCATGATCCCAGGGTCCTTCTCTGTCTCCCACTCCCCCTGCTTGTGTTCCCTCTCTCACTGTCACTCTCTGTGTATTTGACACAGAGAGAAAGAGTACGAGCTGGTGGAGCAGCAGGCAGAGGGAGAGGGAGAAGCAGGCTGTCTGCTCAGCAAGGAGCCTGACAGGGGGCTCGATCCCAGGACCCTGGGGTCAGGACCCAAGCTGAAGGCAAATGCCCAACTGACTGAGCGACCCAGGTGCCCCTGAACTGTATGTATGTACTACATTTTGCTCATCTACTCATCTGTTGGTGGACCCTTGGGTTGCTTCCATGATTTAGCTATTATGAATAATGTTCTATGAACACAAGTGTACAAGTATCTTTTGGGGTGTGCTTTCAGTTCTTTCGAGTATATACAAAGGAGTATAATTTCCAGATCATATGGTAATTCTATTTTTAATTTTTAATTTTTTGAGGAACCTCGATACTAGTTTCCATGGTGGCTGCACCATTCACCATTCCTACCAACAGTGCACAAAGGTTCCAATTTCTCTACATCCTCCCCAGGTCTTGTTGCTTCCTGTTTTTGTTTTTATTTTGTTTTGTTTTGTTTTTATTTTTGATAATGACCACCCCAACAGTTGTTAGGTGGCATCTCATTGTGGTTGGATATACATTTCTCTGATAATTAGTGATGTTGAGCATTTTTTCATATACAGTTGTTTATTCAGGTCCTTTTTTCATTTTTGAATATTGTTTTTCTGTTGAGTAGGGTGGCACTTTAAGACTATGTAAATGCCGTGTTTCTTATTAAACTTTTACCCTCCAGTTTTGGCATCCATTGATGTTTTCTGGCTGAATTATTACTAATTTTTTTGAATTATTGCTACTTATTTCTAATTTCATCACTCCTCCTGTATTTCTCATTTAGCTTTCCACTATATGGAAATGCCTTCTCCACTCCCCATTTGTTTGTGTATTTATTTATCTCATTATGGAATTTAGTGCATCTTATGGGTTATAATCTCTTATTGTCATTATTTATTTGAACGTCCCAATGGTTCCAGGTTTGGCTAGTGGGAGCCTTTTAAAAGTTTCTGTGTCCTAGTAACATGTCCCTATTATTCTTTGGGTAGTTTTTTAATTGCTGGCACGAGATTTTCAGGTTCATCTTAAACCTTTCCTGGCACTGCCCTGGAATCAACCATTTCTCCAAGAATACTTGGCTTCTTTTAGTGGAGAATGATATTTAGAAACCAAGATCTGGACACTCAGTGTGCTCCCAGGTCCTCTCAGTAGACAGAGCTAGGGAATATATGCATGCATATATAGACATACACATCTGTATTTCCATATCTATTCATGGATTTTAAGAATGATTGTTTCACAGACACCTCCAGGACCAGTCCAGTATCATAGGGTTCATTTGAATTTGTAACACTGTTAGCAAGATCCATTATGTATTACTTCTTTGATGAATGCCCCTTGTATGTGATTATTCTGTAGCTATTTCTGAGCCCTCTGTGTGGATGCCCTCCTCATCCCACCTGGACTCTGGCACTTCCTACAGGGCTCATGGGTGACCTCTATACTCCATGTTGGGCTGCCCTTAGCAGCACCTGTTGCAAATGTCCCCATTGCCTCTCTTAGTTCTAACGCTCCATGCCAGGTGCCACACAGACACCCTTCTTGGCCCATCTGAACTCTGAAAGTTCTCACAAGGCTGCCATTGTTGTCTCTGTTATGGACGCCCTCTTCATCTCATCTCAGTGTTGAGGCTATCCCAAGTCAGGCTGCCACTGCCGCTCCCTGACACAGACCTGTCCGATCCTGCCCAAGTTGGACAACGTGGGCTGGCAGAAGCAGTCTTAAAGGAAGATTACCCAAAGCCTATGCAAATGACTCAGACAGGTCAACCATCTTCCACTCTGCTTCTTTCCTAACTCTGTCCTCCCCGCGGCCTCACTGATTAAACCTGAGTCAATGATTGTGCCTCCAGGCTGGTAAAGTCACGAATAACTTCCGGGATTTACTTACAAAATTCAGGTGAGCCAATCAGACGCCTCTTCTTTTGGGAGGGGGGCGGGAATTGGAGTTGGAGATTGAATGACCGGGAGGTTTGGCCACGGGGCAGAAGTTCAAAGCATATTGAGAGCTGTTAGGCTGAGAAAGGGGCCGCGGCAGCCAGGTTGAAGCAGGTGGCAAATGCAGCAGAGGCTGATGGAGAGAGGAGAAAGGGGAGCAGGTGTGCTGAGAAAGCAGGTATGGCAGAGACACGCTATCTCCGGGAGATCTTGGCCTGGCCTTCTTTCCAGGCAGCGTGTCTGCTACAATTGCCATAAGGCCAGTGGTCTCCCCAGGGATGGGCTGAGACGGGTGTATGTCCAACGTGGGCCAGGGATCCGGCCCCCCTTCAAAATAATATTCTTTAAATATTGTTAACATTTAATGTTACTTACTTTCCTAATGCTAGAAATAAAGGATTTATTATATGCTCTTATCACATGGGAGTTCCTGAACCAGGCAACTTTGTTGGAAAATAGCAAATAATTTAAAACCCATATAATAAAATGGACTACGCCTTAATTGGATCCTGAACTTTCAGTCGATTGATGGCTGACTTGAGGCACAAGTGAGTGGGCTGTTTTCAGTGTTGGTAGCTTTGCGTGCAGATTGGTAGACAAGCTGAAAAAAATCCTCCAATACATGTTTTCCTGTGTACATCTGTGACTGGATTGGTGGTTCTATCTTGAGAGATTCTCAACATTATGTCTGCTGAGTGAAATGATGGAAGAACTTCTGAGGCTACGGATACATTTTGCCAAATTGCTTTAGACAAAATGAACAATGAGGGACTAGACTTTTAAAGATCAGTGATGGAAACCACTTAAAAATAGTTTTTAAAAAATCATACTCTTCCCTACCAGGAGTATATGAGAGTGTCCACTAGCTCCACAGCTACTCTGTGGAGGGAACAAAGTTCTCAGCAATTGACAGTTTTGTAGGCAAACAAACAAACAAAACAACAAAAATCAACCCTCCACTCCCACCGTGGCATTTAGTGGTTTGAATTTGATAAGGCAGTAGTTTTAAGTTACTTGAATTTGCTTATTTACCTGTGAAATGGAGCACAATCTCTATCCTACCCTTGCCCCAAATCAGCCATCATGGGAGGAGAGATATTTTGGTTCCAGTTACCGTATAGGAGCCCAATCCCTTACTTTTGTTTAAAAAAAAAAAAATTCTGATTTTTCTAATTATCCTAAAGCTCATTGTGCAAGAAACAGTTCTGAAATCTGTAAAATGAAAGATGAAAGCCCTATCTTTTTTTTTCTTTAAAGATTTTTTTTAAAAATTTATTTGACAGAGAGACAGAGCACGAGTTGAGACAGAGGGAGAGGGAGAGGAAGAGGAAGAAGCAGGCTCCCCGCTGAGCAGGGAGCCTGACGTGGGGCTCTATCCCAGGACCCCAGGATCATGATCTGAGCCAAAGGCAGATCCTCTTCACTGATGGGGAGCCACCATGCACTCAAAAAACCTCTTTAAACACAGTTGGGCTCATACTATATATAGTGTTCTCTAAATTACTTTTCTTTCAAGCACTATTTTTATAGTCAGTATGTATAAAAACTTACATAGTATTTCACTGCAATTTAGAAACCTGTCACTAGTGGTGAATATTCAGATTGCTTTCAGTTTTTAAATAACTATAAACAATGTAACGATCATTTACACTGAAGTGGGGGCTCTGCTGTGATGTCCCTAGCCTTGCTTTCCTTGTTCCCTGCCAGAGCCCTGGCATCTGGCACTGTGTGTGGCTCAGAGTGGAGCTGCAATTCATATCCTTTTTTTTTTTTTTTTTAAGATTTTATTTATTTATTTGACAGACAGAGATCACAAGTAGGCAGAGAGGCAGGCAGAGAGAGGGGTGGAGGCAGGCTCCCCGCCGAGCAGAGAGCCCGACGCGGGGCTCAATCCCAGGACCCTGGGATCATGACCTGAGCTGAAGGCAGAGGCTTAACTCACTGAGCCACCCAGGCGCCCCAATTCATATCTTTTGAATAAATGAGAGAAAGTATTTTGTGAACACTTTTGCAAATGTGTGTAGAATAAATTTCTCAGATGTAAAGTTGTGCTCTCTCTCCCCAGACCTGTCTCATCTTGAAGTATCTTAAGTGGACTTCTACTTACTGAAATCAATACTTGTTTCTGCAGGAATTCTCCTTGGGTCAAACCCAACTGTCTAAAGGTCTATATTCACACCATGTCAACTTCACTTTTCACTTTATTCATTTTATACTTAACTGAGTTTCAAAGATATGTCTTTGTCAACATTTGCAACAAGAAGCTCCATATGAAATCAATTAGGTTATTTATTATTAGAAGAGTTTTGCTAACATCTCGATGGGCGGAGGCATGGCAAAACAATTCACAGAATAGAAAATATAAATATCCTGTAAACACATGAAAATGTAATTAATTCACTATTGGCTGGACCTTTATTAAATATCCACTACATGCCATAAGATATAATGTAACAAAAAATGAACACCACTGCTCTCAAAGGGACAGGGACCTCACGTTTCATGTCAAGTGAAACTTATCAGTACTAAACACCTTTTTCTTTTACCTACAAACTTGTCAATTGCCAAGAATTTGTGAACTCTGCAAAGTAGTTGTGAGAGGAATAACTTGTGTCTATACTTGGGGTGGGAACGGGCCATGATGCTCATATTCATCTAAATTTGTTTTTATTTTTGTATATTTTAAAAGTCTAGTCTTTTATTTTTCCTTTCATCTAAAGCAGTTTGGAAAGATGTACCAAAAGCCTTCAAAATGTTTCTATCATTTCATCCAGCAAATCTAGTACTAAGAATTTATTAAGGAAATAATCATCAGCTCAGTCACACATTTACATAGAAGACATTTATTATAGGATTTTTAAAATAGCAAAACATTGGAAGGAACCTAAATGTTTGGCAATAGGAACATAATTGTTTTATATCTCTACCTTTATCTGGAAAGAAATTCTCCAAAATATTGGGATGATTATGGATGATTTTTACTTTGAGTTTTACACTTTTCTTCTTTTTCCAGATATTCATAGAGTGTGTTTGTGTGTGTGCATGTGTGTGTCTGTGTGTGTGTTGATTTTTAAAATTATGAAAACATTTAAGAAAGTTGTTAGGGGCGTTGCTCTTTTCATTACTTTCTGCATGTACTTTATGTCTTTTATGAGAAATTTATTTCAGATATTATTTGCTTCCTATAGTACCTCCTTCTTTTGAATATAATCTTATCTATATACTGACCCTCTTCTTTTTCTTTTTGTTAAGAAAATTCAAGAGGCATGGGCATCTGAGTGGTTTAGTTGGTTAAGCGACTGCCTTTAGCTCAGGTCATGATCCCGGGGTCCTGGGTTGGAGTCCTGCCTGCATTGGGCTTCCTGCTCAGCAGGAAGTCTGCTTTGCTTCTCCCTATCCTCTACCCCCTTCCTAACTTGTACTCTCTTTCTCCCTCTCAAATAAATAAATAAAATCTTTTAAAAAAATTCAAGAGGCAAATTTGAAACTTAAGGACTGCATCTATGTAGAGTCTGATTTTGGCATTATATTCTTTTCTTAAGATCTAGTTTTCTGTATATATATTTTCAAATAGGGTGTATTTGTTCTAAGCCTTCTCAAACTCCTCACAAGTAAATGTAAAGACACGATGGTAGAACTCTCCTCTTTTCACCAAGAGATGCACTGGAAAAAAATCAGTAGTCTAGCAGGCTTAAGTAGACACGAAGACTTGAGCTCTACCCAGCCTTTCAAGGGGGGAAAGGTGGACCAATGGTTGTCATGAATAGCATTATCTTGTTCACAACCTGTACTAAATTGTTAATGTCTTCAGCAAGAAATAATCTTTCCCCCTTGCAGATCTCCACTTGCCCCTTTTGCAGAGCTGGTACAACAATGAACCTGAGGACTAGTCCAACAGGTTCTGTCTCAGTCCTTCAGGTTTGCCTAAACACAACCTCTTGACTTTAGGCTAGCATGGCTCCAGAAATTTTTATGTCCAGGTTGTTGATTCTTCCTTGAATCTTTTTGGCCTTCCTCCAGACATTATAGATGACATATCTGTAAACGCACGTATCTCATTCCCCCCTGCCTCCCTCCAGTCTCCTCAACATAGTCCAAGTCTGCAGCACCACCTCCCTCCTGCCCACTTTAATACCTCTATTTGCATGTATAAACACTTCCACTCACCTTGGAAAGTGTGGTTCCTGAAAATTCTTTCTTTCTTTTTTTTTTTTTTTAAAGATTTTTATTTATTTATTTGACAGACAGAGATCACAAGTAGGCAGAGAGGCAGGCAGAGAGAGGGGGCGAAGCAGGCTCCCCGCTGAGCAGAGAGCCCGATGCGGGGTTCGATCCCAGGACCCTGAGATCATGACCTGAACCGAAGGCAGAGGCTTAACCCACTGAGCCACCCAGGCGCCCCTGAAAATTATTTCTGAGGTAATTGGATTTAAGGGTAAAGATTCACCTTAGAAAAATATAAAATAATTGGGTGAGGGATAAATCACCCCTTACTACTCTAGTTCCTAGACCCCCTTTGCATCCCAAACCTTGACCTTGGCCTTCCTCTCCCCACCACACTCCAAGGCATATCCATACTATTTTGAGGCATCGCCTGCCTTTCAGGAAAAAGTTGGTATGCAGAGCTGAAGGCAGGGATGAGATTAACATCTATATATTCTTGTCTTGATGCAAAACACCATTATGGGTATTCCAAATCCTGTTAGTTGATACATGTCGTTGAGAAACCTGTTTTATTTTTTTCTTCCCTCTTTGTAATGTTGAATTCTTGAAGTAGTTTTAGACCACACAGGCAGCCCTTAACCCTCAAACAGGTTAAGGTCCAACAAGTGACTTCATTCATTGGTTTGAGTGTTCCCACAAAAGCCTTGTCTTATGAGGTATTTGCCCCTGCCTAGTCATCTCATAATATGCCTGAAATACTATACATCTATGTTAAAAAAAAAAAATATATATATATATATATATATATATATATATATATATATATATATATATATGAAGCAATGCTGGAAATGAGTAAACCAGAAAAGGAATACATTTGAATAAGACTTTAAAAAGTAAATACAGAAAGTTAATCTTTTCAAAAGAGGATTTACTTGGAAAATAATGAATAGGTAACCAGAGACACTTAACAGAGCTAGCTGGCAAAGAGAGGTCTGAGGATTCAGGGGCCATTGGCAAGGTCCTCTTATTCCTTTAGTTTTCCATTTTGAATATTTAAAGAAACCCAGAATTGTATTATGTGCAGTTGCACTTCAAAATATGACTTATGTTTTTCTTGATACAGAAGCATCAATATCCCTACACTTAATGTGGGCCTGGTGTGGTTAGCCTTGGTAGAATTTTAAAGCTAATTTTCCAAAATGTATTGGATAAGAGGAAGAGGAAAGGGTCTGGTGAGAACTGACAAGGATTTCATGGGAAGTGAGGTCCCTAGGAGGAGAAGGGGGCAGGAGGACTGCAGGATTTGTCTGTGAGTCCCAAGGGGCTGTAAAGGAGGGGCAGAGCAACAGCCTTAGAAGCTGGATTCTGGCTGTCATGCATGTGACTGATGTGAAGGGCCATCGTTAACAGGGTTCACAGAGCCAAGGGATATGAAAAGGCAGTGACCTTTGCTTTTTGAAAATTGAACCTAAGTCAAGAAGACCCATTTTGATTAATGACCGATAAACTTTTTCCAGATGTTTTCAACTGCTCTTTGCCCAATTCAGTGATTTCTTTTCCAGTCACATTGGAGTAGTAGTATCTCCGTCTCCGTTTGCTTCACAAATACCATCTAGGCATTCTCCTTCTGTGCTTTCCCTTGCCCCACTGTGTCCCGCACTGCTGCCGGATGGAAGGGGTTTTGTTTTCATGAAAGACCTCAAATCTGGAGAGATCAAGTCTGGAGTGCGAGTTTATGGCGTGCAGTAGACCCATGGGGTGGCCTGGACGGACTCCCGCCTTCTGATCTTATATCAGATATAGATATGCCTTATCTTGGCATGGGTGATGAGGGAGAGAGACACCCCTAGTTACTTGTTAACATCGGTGTGTTTTGTAGAACTAGAACCCCTGGTTTTCAGTTGGACACAAATCCACTCTGAATAAAGACCACAATGGCCGCCAGCTGTCGTAGAAGACTTTACAGACTTTCAGGTTGTGTCCTTCTCTCTCCATTTTCTGTAGCTAGAATTCTGATATGCTAATATCAGACCTGGACATATGGGGGGGGGGATAACGCCCTAGGGATGGCAGCTCTGAGACAGAGAGTTTCCTGGACAACTTTGTGGGACAGATCAACTGTATCAGTCTTAGACTGCTTACTCCAGGCTGTTCTATAGAGAGGAAGGATAGATTTTGATTTGTGCAAGCCAGTGTAAATGTGAGTGTTTGTTATAGTAGCTCAACTCATGGCCAAACTAGCACGTGGTGGAAGGAGGGGAGACGAATCAATGTAACTAGATATTATATATATGTAAAAACTTGAGCAGTAGGCACCCCAAACATGGGTAGATGCGGACTGTAAGGAAATTCCCAGAGGCAGCGATAGTGTCTCGATGTTAAAGCATATATAAAGCTGAGGCTTTAAAGAATATATTAAAAGTACAAGATTTCTAGGTAATGCAACACCTGGAAATGCACTGGGGATAAAAAACAATCGCTTATCACCATAATTCAATAAATGACTGAATGTATTCCCTGGAAGGAGTGATTAAAAATCCATCCCAATACTCTTTGGCTGACCTTAGGATCAATTTGAGGATTAGCATCCCACATTTGTGGAATTCAGATTTTAAGGAGGAAGGATTAATGAATGTGTTTTCTGAATATTTAAAAAAAATACAGCATAGAACAGAAAAATTCTTCAGTTAGGAAGAGAAAGCAGTGTCTGTACTTTGCAAGTTCACAGACATATTTCAAAGCAAACAGACTGAACTCTGAGCTATACAAACAGCAGATGTGAAGGGTAGTAGTTCCACTAGATTTCCATCTCTGAGTCCACACACTTTATGAAGCGACTTTTGGTAGGCATTGAAGATGTGTGGAAGCAGAAGTTATCAGACTTTCATCATGTCTTTGGACTTCTACAGGAATTCTTGCTCCTTCTGAGAACACTAAGACATTGTCTACGTTATAGAAAGTTCAATTTCTCTAGGCAAAGATGAAGCACACTCTTTGCCTAGAATGGGTATATTATTTAATCAACTTAAATCATTAAAGCCACCTAAACTATGACTGATGTGAGGGTTTTGGCCAATGCCCTCGGATGGATTGGGGATGTGCCCAGCACCCTCCCACTCAGTATGCATCCGGAAGCTCTCCTTCCTTTCAGCCTGGAGAGAGGCTGTGTCTGGGGAGGGGTGCGGAGTCTGTGTTGTCTGGGAAGCGCAGGGATGCATATCAATCCCTCCGTTTGGCGGGTAGCACAGACACACTGCCCTTTTATCCCGTCACTATGCGGGCCTTTCCTGTCCAGGAAATAAAATTCTTTACAACATCGATGGTGTTCTTAGTTACAGTAACAGCTCATAGTAGTTTGTGAAATACTTAAGAATTACAAAGTCTGCAGGTTATTTGTTTTTACTTTGCCAGGAACCACATTTAGAGTGCAGATTTTAATCCTGGTGTTTGCCACATCCTTCTGACTAATCAACAAGTAGGTGTGGGACTTCTCTCCTGGACTCGGGACAAAACAAACTCCCGAGCTGGAAAATCTCTAGCTCTTTATTGGGGATAACGTCTGATACTACCACCATCCAAAGAGTCAATGATCTTTCTTGATCATACAGTGTTCTCTTCATGAATATATCTCTGTACACACTCTCTCCCTACCCTCCTGGTGTTTCAATAGCACTCTTAAGGTAATAAGTTCAGATTTTGAAGAACACTCCCAATTTAGGCAGATCTGCTAATACAGTGTATTTGTTTCTGTTCTTCATTTCATTTTGCCTGAGCCTGACCCGCGTACCAGACACATCTATGTTAAAATATTCCACTTCTCAGTTCTACCTTTATATCAACTAACTTCACCAGCCTATAGCTTTTGGTCATGGCAGAAGCAAAATCCTATCCATCGTGACCAGGTCTCTCCCTTAGGATCAAGATGAGCTGTATCTCCCCCAATCTCTCTATGTCCCTTTAGACTTCTGTTTGTAGATCACAAACCACCAAGTTTGTTTGAATTACTGCTCTTTCTCTGTTCCTTCCAGGAACCTTGCAGCCCATCTGCCTTGAACAGCCCCTTATTTCTTATGGTCCCACTTGTTCTTCACAGTGTCTCTTTCACTCAGCACATGTGCTTCTCACTGTATTGACACACTCAAGCCTCACACTCATATGCCTACTTCCTCATGCACAGGAGCAAGCCGTGAATCAGCTTTTGCTTAGTATCACTGGGAAGATTGATCGACTGGTTTATTGATTGATTTTGCACTGTGAACATTTAAAATTCTAGTTTATATAGTATTACTCCTCTGCATGGAAATGGACAAAACTTCACATTCACTGTAGAGCCCCCAACACCACCACTGGCACGTCTCCCACTCCTGCCTTCCATACTGGTCTCAGCCCCACTCACCAGCCTTCGAGGAGACGACCACAATGCTTCCATTGCTCTGCTTCAGCATGGGCAAAGCAGCAACGCTCAGGACCACGTAACTGAGGAAGTTGACTTCCATGCTTCTGCGCACGAGGTGGATATCACCACTAAATAGATTCATAGAAGTGTTGGTGATGTGGTTGAGAATAAGCATGTCTAGTCCCCCTGCAAGAGATGGCTGTGTTGAGAGAAACCATCCGGGGGGATACCTTTCCTCCCATTCTCCCCCTCCCCAAAGCTCCCTGGTGACCCTTAGAACAGAGTCCAGAAGAGGAGGGAGGAGAAGCAGCCTCACCCATGAGCTTTCCAGCTTGGGCAACAAATTGCTCTGCAAAGGTCATGTTCTCCATGGAGCCAGCAATGTAGTGTGCTGAGGCTGCTCCAAACTCCAGGCAGTGGGATACCACCTGCGGGGATATGGTAGCGATGGTGTCAGTCTTGGCTGCAGACTTTGGGGGCAATCTCTTAAGTAATGGGGGTTTAAAAGGAAGTTGCTCACAACCCTGTTTTGGTAAGAATGGTAGGGATATATGTGCACGAGTGTGAGTTCAGTGAGTGTGTGCATTGCTAAGTGCCACCCGACACAATCTTGGCCCTCTGTCGGAAGTATTTCAGCGACGGTGTAAGTAAAGAAATCATCACTGTGCTGGGGTTTAAGTTCATGACTTGTGCTTATGAGTTTCTGTGAATAGATGTATGTGAATCTATTCTTGGTGTGGATGCTAGTCTCCGTGTGAGTAGCCCTAAGTTTGTGAATGTTTATATCCTTGGGTTTGTAAGTCTGAGTATATGAGAAAGCATGTGTCCGAGAGTCTGAATGGGGATGAGAATATGAATTCATGAGTAGGTACTAGAATTTTGGTCTCTGAGCACTTATCTATATATCCATGATCCCAAATGTAAATGTGTGTGCATAGGCATGTCTGTGAGAATAGATACATAGATAGGTAGATAGATAGAGAGAGAGAGATAGATGTGTGTGTGTGTGTGTGTGTGTGTGTGTGTGTGTGCATAGGAATCAAAGCTTAAATGCATTCTCTTTATATTCCTGTGGGTGTTTGAACCTGTGTGTGTGTGTGTGTGTGTGTGTGTGTGCGTGCGCATAGGAATCAAAGCTTAAATGCATTCTCTTTGTATTCCTGTGGGTGTTTGAACCTGTGTGTGTGTATGTGTGTGTTTGTAGGTGTGTATGGCTGTGCCAGTTTCTGTGTGTTGGCATGTGTATGTGACATGTGTCCGTGGGTGCAGAACCCTCACCTTCTTTAGCATTTCTTTAGACCTTGCTGTCACCACCACATGGGCTCCCATCTTTGCCAGATGATAGGCCATCTGTTCTCCAATCCCCTTGCTGGCCCCTGTGACAATCACTTTCTTTCCTTGGAGCATCTCTGTGAAACCCAAAAGGAAGTGAGGGCCATACCCAAGCCAGCAGCAGTCTTCCTTCCACTCTGGATGTGGACAACCTTACCTCAACATCTAAAGATTATGAGCCCAGACCAACTTTTCTCAAACTGCAAAATCAATGAAGGAACAGTTCAAGTCTTTCATAAACATGCTCTGAAACGGAGGCTTAGGTTGATTGCTCAAAACAAGCCTTCTTGCTGTCCTTCTTACAAATATCCATAGACGGAGGCTTCAGCTAAGACACTGGAGTTCCAGACATTTCTGGACTACCCAATTTTACTCAGTTGAAATAAGACTCAAAAAGTCATCAAAACACATGTGCTCATAGAAATTCCAGGGATTTTCCCCTCGCTACTATTTAGTCATCAACTCCAGAGTCCTTTCTGGTCTCCCACTTATCAGTCCCTCCTTAGAGCCCGATTATCTGCCTGTGCTGTAAATTTTGGAATTACCCTCATTTTTTGTAGGGAATCTGAAATTGCTTTCCATGAAGGGTGCCAAATAAAGCATGGACTATTTGGCAGTCTGTTGGTGACATGCTTACCCCTCCCCACACTGCTATTATCCATATCCTTCCATGTCTGGAAGACACAGAAATACAGTCCCACCTCAGGGTTCCTCTTGTTCAGCAACTTTGGGGTTCAGGAACTCATCCTGATCCTCAGAAACCCTCCAGCCACCCCTGTGTTTTTTATCTCTTCCTCCCACATTAGATACATTGGTACTTACCTGGTCTGAATTCCTCATTCGCGGAATAGTAGTAGTAGGCCAAGAAGAACCCCAGAATGGGGGGGAGATATTTTTTCATGAAAGCCATCAGAGAGATACCTGGCCCGAGGAGCCCTGTAGGACACACAGAGAGAACCTACAGAGCTTTCTACAACCTCCTAGGCAGGCAGCAGCCTCCGAATTGTGACATCAGGGACGGGGGAGGCTGGAGTCGTCTCCGGCAGTGCTAGCCAATTTCCCTGTCAGAGCCGTGATTGGCTTTGGGTGGGTTCCCATTCGTCCCTGGCAGCCTGTGTGGTGGATTTCATAATGGACAATGTTTACTCCATTTCATTGAGCAAGAAGAGACTTCCAGATGGCCAAGCTCATGACTGTACAGAACTGGATTCCTGAACATCCCTACCCAGGGCCCATCTTCTTCTTAACACCATTTATGCCAAGAATCAACGGCTTTTCAAAAATGGTATGTCAAAGGCAGAGAGCAAGTGTGTGCGGGGCTTCTGGGGAAATGTGAGTAATAGCAAATTCAAGCCAAATTCAAGCCCAATCTCACTCTTGGCCCCACCTCCCAGTCGGAAGCAATTAAAAATAACAGCACAAAACAGAAAAATAAGCTTAAGAAAAAAAATGTGCACATCTTGGTGGGGAAAAAAAAGCAAACAAGTCCTATAAGCCCCACACTCAAGTTCAATGAACAAGTATTACAACATCAAAGGGGAATGCAAGCCAGCCAGAACCCAGATGGCGGGAAACCCACGACCGGTTCAGGACTCTCAGGCAAGTGCAACGGAACGTACACTTATTACTTTAACAGCAAATAAAAGAAGAAATAGCGAGTGCCAAAAACCAAAACAAAACAAAAAGGCACTACGCTATTAAATTGGGTCTTGTAAATGCTACAGAGGAACAATATACATGAAGATGTAAGGAAGAGGGGATCTGGCCCAGGAGCAAACAGAACTGGCACCGTTGAAGCAGAATTAGCCCGCAAAGCCCACATCCAGCTAAAGACTGATCTAGTAACAATCAAAGGGCCAGAGGGGGAAACCCCTAGTAATTTAGAATTATAGAAATAACCACAGAAATATAGAAATAACCACTTTGGTATGTTTGTAGCAAGAATTCAGCAAGCAACTATCCTCCAAAAGAGAATTTAAGGTATATTATTGTTAAGTTTTTCAACTTCAAACCAACTAACCAACCATAAAAATTCCCCCATCACAGAGGAAATATAGAATTCTTCAAATTATAATTAGAGTTGAGAAAACCATGGTAGTGTTAGGATAAGAATGGGTACCAGCGTTTTGGGAGGAAGAATATGGGTTAAGGGTGGGGATCAGGGGATTCACACAAGATTAAGAGAAATTGAGTTATAACCCCAAGTACAGTGTATGGAAACATGCACTGAGTTTTCACTTCGGAGTAAGGGAAAATAATTTAAGACCCAGAGGAGATGAAATAATTTGTCAACAAAGGCTCACAGCTGTGAAGTTCACTTCCTGAAAACAATGGAGATTTGACAACTGTTGAGGGCTAGCTAGAGCTCAAGGTTTATGGAGGACAAAATAGAAAAAAAAAAAAAAGAAAGAAAATTCAAGTGGGAAATTACATTATATCCTGACAGAACTATAAGATATATATGCATAATTTTATAAAGGGCTTTATGCTGCCAAGACATGTTACAGACTAGACCATTTTCATCTCCAGATGGAAGGAAATTTAAAGTTCTACTTTCTTAGTACTATCCTATTAATAGCAAAATTATAGAAAACAATGAAAAGTTACTTTAAAATATGATGCTGCTGAAATGGTGAGAAAGATAGACAGAGGGGTGCCTGGGTGGCTCAGTGGGGTAAGCCTCTGCCTTTGGCTCAGGTCACGATCTCAGGGTCCCGAGATAGAGCCCCATGTCTGGCTCTCTGCTAAGCAGGGAGCCTACTTTCCCCCCCTCTCTCTGCCTACTTGTGATCTCTCTCTGTCAAATAAATAAATAAAATTTTTAAAAAAAGAGAGAAAGTTGGACAGATGAGGGAAGTTTATTTTCTGATTAAAAAAAAAAAGGACTTTGGAGTGCCTGGGTGGCTCAGTCATTGGGCATCTGCCTTTGGCTCAGATCATGATCCCAGGGTCCTGGGATCCAGCTCTGCCTCAGGCTCCCTGCTCAGTGAGAACCCAGCTTCTCCCTCTCCCACTCCCGCTGCTTGTCTTCCCTATCTCACTGTCTCTGTCTGTGGAATAAATAAATAAATAAAATAAATAAATAAATAAATAAAATAAAATAAAATAAATTAAAAAAAAAGACTTTAAGATGCACTACAAGAAAGCATATTTAAGGAAAGCAAAAGTAAAGATAAAAGATAAAACTGCAGGGCGCCTGGGTGGCTCAGTTGGTTAAGCAACTGTCTTCAGCTCAGGTCAGGATCTTGGAGTCCTGGGATCGAGTCCTGCATTGGGCTCCCAGCTCCATGGGGAGTCTGCTTCTCTCTCTGACCTTCTCACCTCTCATGCTCTCTCTCACTGTCTCTCTCTCAAATAAATAAATAGAATCTTTTTTTTTAAATAAAGATAAAACTGCAGGTGATAGAACATAAAACAAATCCATCAACTATTGCTGATTTTTGGCTGAACTAAAAAATGAAGTCCACATTGTGCTGCTCAAAAGACCCATGTAGATATAAACAGGCACAAAAGAAAACACAGTTTAATAATTAGTTATTGTGCTAGAGAATAAGGATACAGAGAAAGCATTCAATTAAGTAATTTTCATGAACTAGATGAAACAGTTTTTTGTTTGTTTGTTTTTTAGATGAAACAGTTTTTATCCGATAAAATGCATTTGTGAGAAACGAGGACACCATGTAACAGTAGATGATATATGAAGTCTTAGCAGTTCTCCAAATTTTTGGTCTTGGAATCCCTTTACAATCTTTAAAAATTACCGAGGCTCTCCATTTTTGTCTAGAGGCAGACCTTGGAGATACTACAGGTTCAATTCCAGACCCCCACCAAAAAGCAAGTATTACAATAAAGTGAGTCCAATGAGGTTTTTGGTTTCCCAGTACATGTAAAAGCTATGTTTACACTATACCGTAATCTATTTAGCGTGCAATAGCATGACATCTTTAAAATATCTATACTTTAATTAAGTTCTTTATTGCTGAAAAATGCTAACCATCCTCTGCGTTTTTCGCTAGTTTTCATCTTTTTGCTGGTGGAGGGTCTTCCCTCAATGCGGATGGCCGCTGAGGGGTCAGGGTGGTAGTTGCTGGCGGCTGGGTGGCGGTGGCAATTTCTTCAAATAAGACAACTGTAAAGTTCGTCACGTTGATCGTTCCTTTTTTTGTGAATGACTTCTCGGTAGCATATAATACTACAGAAAGAAGTAGAACTTCCTTCAAAACTTGGTAGTCAAGACTCTGAAACCCTGCTGCTGCTTTATCAACTAAGTTTATGCAATATTCCAAATATTTTGTTATTTCAAAAATCTTCACAGCACCAGGAATAGATTGCTTCTTATGAAACCACTTTCTTTGCTCCCACATAACAAGCAACTCTTCCTCCATTAAGTATTCTCATGAGATTGAAGCAATTCACCCATCCCTTCAGGCTCCACTGCTAATTCTGGTTCTCTTGCTGTTTCCACCACATCTGCTGTTACTTCTTCTACTAAAGTCTTGAACGCCTCAAAGTCATCCATGAGTGTCAGAATCGCCTTCTTCCAAATTCCTGTTAGTGTTAATATTTGAACCTCTCTCCATGAATCATGAGTGTTCTTAATGGCACTAGAATGGTGAGTTCTTTCCAGGAGGCTTTCAATTTACTTTGCCTAGATTCATCAGAGAAATCATTATCTATGGCAGTTATAACTTTATGAAATGTATTTCTTTAAAAAATTATTTATTTAAGGGGGGGGAGAGAGACAGAGACAGCATGGGCAGGGGGAGGGACAGAGGGAAAGGGAGAAGCAGGCTCCCTGCTGAACAGGGAGCCCAATGTGGGGCTTGATTCTAGGACCCTAAGATCATGATCTGAGCCGAAGGCAGATGCTTAAACAGACTGAGCCACCTAGGTATCCCAAAATGTATTTCTTAAATAAAAACACTTGAAAGTCAAAATTACTCCTTGATCCATGGGCTGCAGAATGGATGTCGGGTTAGCAAGCATGAAAACAGCATTAATCTAATTCTATGTCTCTATCAGAGCCCCTTGGGTGACAAGGTGTATTGTCAACGGACAGTAATATTTTGAAAATAATTTCTTTTTTCTGAGTAGTAGGTTTCAACGGTGGACTTAAAATATTCTGTAAGTGGGTGAGCTGTCATCCAGGCTTTGTTATTCCGTCGCTGGAGCACAGGCACAGTAGATTTAGCATCATTCTTAAGGACCCTAGGATTTTCAGAATGGTAAATGAGCACTGGCTTCAACTTAAAGTCACCAGCTGCATTAGCCCTTAACAAAAGAGTTAGCTTGTCCTTCGAAGCTTTGAAGCCAGGCATTGACTTTTCCCCTTTAGCTGTGAAAGTCCTTAGGTGGAATCTTCTTCAGATAGAAAGCTGTTTTGTCTACACAGAAATCTGTTGTTTACTGTTGCCATCAGTAATTATCCTAGCTCAATCTTCTGGGTAACTTGCTGCTTCCCCTTGAACTTTTAGGTTATAGAGATGGCTTCTTTCCTTAAACTTCATGGGCTAACCTCTGCCTCTTCTGCAGCTTCCTCACCTCTCAGCCTTCATGGAATTGAAGAGTTTGAACTTCCATCCAGACCACTCATATCAGTAATAAGGCCGTTTCACTTTCTTAAGCAGCACTGTTCATTTCCTTCAAGAACGTTTCCTTTGAATTCACAACTGGTCCAGCTGGTACAAGGACACCAGCTCTCAGCCTACCTTGGCTTTTGACTCACCTTCTTCACTAAGGTTCATCATTTCTAGCTTTTGATTTAGAGTGAGAGATGTGTAACTTTTTCCTTCACTTTTTCCTTTCACCTGAAAGGCCACTGTGGGGTGATTTGTTGGCCTAATTTCAATATTGTGTCTCAGGGAATAGGGTGGCCTGAGGGAAGGGAGAGAGATGAGGGAACAGCCAGTTGGTGAGGTGTCGGAACACTATTTATTAATTTCATCATCTTACATAGGCACAGTGTGTGGAGCCCCAAAACAGTTATAATAGTAATGTCGAAGATCAGTTATCATAGACCACAACAAATATAATAATGAAAAAGTCTGAAATATTGTGAGAATTGTCCAAGTGTAACACAGAGACACAAAGTGAGCAATGTTGCTGGTAGACTTGCTTGATCCAGGGTTGATGTAAACCTTCAGTTTATAAAAACACAATATCTAAAAACACGACACTACACAACACAACACAACACAACACAACACAACACAACACAACACAGTACCTGCAAAGCAAATAAAGCAAAATGCAATAAGATGAAGTGTGCCTATATGTGGTTTTACTATTGATATTGATATATTACAAATTGGGACTGAGGGGGCACCTGGCTGGCTCAGTTGGTAGAGCATGTGACTTTTGATCTTGGGGTTGTGAGTTCAAGCCCCATGTTGGGTGTAGAGATTACTTAAACCTTTTTTTTTTTTTTTAATTAGTGGAGACTCCTTTAAAAGAAATTAGGACTGAGATTTTTTTTTTTTTAAAGTAAGCTCTGAGCCTAATATGGACTCAGCTTGAACTCATAACCCTGAGATCAAGTATTCCATGCTCTACCAACTGAGCTAGCCAGTCACCCAAGACTGAGAACTTTTTTTTAACTCAAGAATATATAAGTGTACATGTATTATGCTTTGTATTATCACACATCCTGTAGCTTCTAGGAAACTTATGAAAGAATAAGAAAAAAAGCAAATGATGTCTTAGCATGATTATGAAAATAGTGGACCTTTCAAATCCCCAAAAGGGTCTCAGAGATGCATTACTGCCACACTTTGAACAGATTATGTAATAAACATTGATCCAAGGCATGTCCATATCTTCATGCCTGATTCTCTTATTAGCTTATAAACTCCTGGAGGATGTGGACTGGATCTTTTTGTCTTTGTTTCTTTCCATCTCCCCCTAGCCCTGCTCCAAAATAGACATTCAATGAACTTTGCTGTTTTAGTATATCTGAGATGCTGCAGCAATGAGAAAATTGCTGTATTTCTGCAGCCTGATTTATCCAGGGAAATCACTGGAACTCAGCATTCTGGTTAGAATCTTTAGCCCCACTTCCTACTCCTTTTCTAGTGGTTCTCAACAAAATAACAATAAATAAATAAATAAATAAATAAATAATAAATAAAACAAAAGGAAATATGAGTGTTTCACCTAGCAATTGTTTGGAGTCATATTTTTCACCATTCAAGTAAAATTCCTTTCACTGCCATGGCAACGAAGCTAGCTGTTCACTCCACTCCTTGATGCTGGCCCACATACACTTTAGAGCAGGCTTCCCATGGAATGCCTAAACACAACCTGGCAGTTTTAAAAAACGCAAAGTGGGTCCTTCTCAGCTGGAGGCACATGTCGCAGCCCAGCAAGGAATTCTGATTTGATCATTCTCACCTGAATATATGGGTCAAGAAGTAAGAAGGTGAGAAGAGGAGGACATTGAATGGGAAAGTAACTATAAGGAATGGGCCAGATCTGATAGGACTAATATATTAGTGGGTGGAAGTACTGTGAGGAGGGGCAGCCAAAGAGGAATTTCCATGCATTTGGCACTTGGCATAAGATGTGGATATTTGGCATAAGATGTGGCTCATGAAAGGTGCACCTGTCATTTCTGAGGCAGCAGCAGCTATGGGGGGTTTTCAGGACTGTTTAGGAGCTTTGTTAAGTGGTCTCTTCTTTTTGAAAACTAACCCCACCAGGGGAAGGGTGGGAAGACTTCAGAGTAAAAGGTGGGTGAACCCTTTCATTTTGGAGATTCTCCCTTCCCTGGGAAAACACCGACAACATGCTGAAACAGGAAAGGAGCTTATCATATTAAAATGCATAAAATTCTCCCTTTCTCTTTACCTTTCCCACCCATCCAGTTTCTCAGGTCTGATTTTTTAGGAACTCAATCTGCGCACGGCTGCCACAATTTGTTCCAAGTTATGGACACAACCACCACTTTATATCATTATATCTAATAACACAGTTTCCTTCTAATAGCACATTTCCCCCTTTCTCCCCCCCACCCGCCCCATATATCTAATGAGGGGTGGGGGAGAAGTTCTTTGTCAACCCTTCTGCATGACCCTACTCCTAAGGGACAGATTTTTCTCATCTTTTCTAACTAATGGATTCTCAAAGTCAAGGAAAATGAACTAGAGATGGGATAAACTGCCCTGTGTATGCTGTTGTCCTGCCCTCACCTGTCACATATGGTCTGTGGCCAGGAGAATGTTGGGGCAGACTACCTGGAATCCATTTGTGTGGGAGAGCCAAGATCCTCTTGGGAAAGAACAGGTACCTGATGAGGCCTGAAGCGTGGTCTGATCCCTGCCCCTCAGTGGGAGTGGGGCAGAGACAATTCTAAACATGCTGTAGTTGCAGTTTTTCAGGTTTTTCCTTTGGCCTAATTCCCATGGATTTGCATCTGAGCATGGAGGAGAGACAGGGCCCACCTACAGTAAGTGAAAAAGTTATTCTCTGGCAACTTTGGTAAAGCAGTGGTAGCACATGAGGAGCAGTGGAAGAAGCCCACACAGCTCACACTTTTGGCCTTTGGCCCATCCTGTGTTTTTTTCTTGGTCATTCAGTCCAGCTTTCAGGAAGCACATCAAGGTGGCATGGCAGCCTCATCTGGGTGGGTTTCCTTAGGGTTCACATGCCTTCAGCATTAGAGAGAAGCCACTTCCCTTTGGTGGGAAGCAGGTTTGCCAGATTAACAAATTGAAATACAGGACACCCAGTTAAAGTTGAACTGCAGAATATGTTTTTTAGGATATATATAATCAATAAATATATATAAACTATGGATATATGTATATATTTATACACACACAACAAATACATTTTGGGGCTATGTGTTAGAGAGGAAAATTTTTCCTCTGCTTTTTAAGGTTCTTCTAGCTGGTCTAAGAATCAAATCGACTTAAGACAGATTAACAGGAGAAAGTAAAAACTAAAGTTTAATAACATGTATGCCTCCTATATACTTGGGAGAGATCCAGGGAAACTAACACCCTGAAAAGGCTGAAGCTATCCCTGAAATACTATCTCTAGCTAAAGACAAAAGATGTTGTGTGTGGGGAGTCAGCTATAAGTTACCAGGAAAAGCATAGTAGTCAAGTGTAAGGTTATTATGCAGATTTAAGTCCCTGCTTTCTCCATTGATAACAGTTTCTAGAATATTTAGAGTCACCTCCTTGCTCCCGGTACTGAAGGATACACCCTTACAAATCGAGATTTTTCCCTTATACATGTAAATGTCTCTTACAAAAAGGTAACTTCTACTTGTTTTTCAGAGCTTCTCTTGTGCCCGCAGTTTATTAAAAATAACCAAATTAGAATAATCAATGTGTGAAAAAGACATATCTTGGGGTGATACAATTTACCTCCCTACAACAGAATGGGATATACTTATACTAAAACAGTATTCATTGTTTATCTGAAATTCTGTGTTTTATCTGGCAATCCCAGAAGTGGCACAGAGCTTTGGGAACACTGGGATCCTGGGCCTTAGGTGTCAACAAAACATTCTTGACCATGGCTATTGATAGCAGAGGTCAGACTGCCTCATCCACTTTCATACAATGAAAACCAGCAGCCTGGCCAGAGACAGCCCCCAAAAGGGCCCTAAGTAGGAAGGAGGAAAAGGGATATACATGCCCTATGGTGGCTGAAAGGAGATTTCACCTGCTAACATTTATTTAGTACTTACTATGGGTCAGGTCCTATGAATGAAAAGCAAATAAAATGCTTTCTAAGTCTAAGTGCTGTCTAAGAAGACAGACAGGGAAGCAAATGAAATGTATAAAGAGTTACTAGTGATATGATAGAAGTTTGTGGTGGAGGCTGTGGAGGACATGAAGAATTTCCTCTGCTCTTCAAAGTCGTTCTAGCTGGACTCATCATCAAATTGAGAAAAGACAGATTAATGGGAGATTAATGTAACAGTTTTGTACATATGGGGTATCCACAAACATGGAATTCCAAAGACAGTGAGGCAACATGAGGCTTATATGAGCTAAGGAGAGGGGTAGGAGTCTGAGGATACAAAAGATGGGGGGGATCATTAGCAGATGGGTGAAAGGAGATGTTTGGAAAGCAAAGATTGCCCCATTATGCAGATTAAGTTTCTTAGGTAAAGAGGAATCTCCCCTCTAGCTCTCTTCTGGGTAGAAGCAGGGAGTTGAGGGGGAGATAAAGAGCTTTTTCTGAATCTGCTGGGTTTTGACTGCTTTTAACTCAAAATAATGTTCAAGCCAAAGTGGCCCATCTTGGGGCAGTCCTCAGTTCCGTCCTCTGAAACTTTCCTGGCATTTCACACATTAAAAGTTGAGCCTATAGATTGTCTAAGCTCACTGAACCAGTCTCAGCAATAGGTCAGTTTAGTTCAAATCATTTCAGGAGGTGGTATTTTGAGGTGTGTCCTCAAAGTTAGGCCTATGGTTCAAGCAATGAGGTATTAAATAAGAGGCATTTCGATGAAAACAAACAAAAAACAATGGTTAATGATTGAATCAAGTTATAAACCAGTTTCTGAATTCTGAGGGAAAATTTCTCTGAGAGAAAATTTCTAGATGTCAAGCTTGAAGCATCTTCAAATAGTGTGACAGCAGCCAGTGACAGATTTTCCTGGTTTGTAGTTTGAATGTCTTCGGTGATATTTTTGCCCACAAAGCAGCAGGCCTGAAGACTGCCTATATGTGAGCTGTTGTGGTGACTTCTCTGAAGTTTATATCAAGTTGTTTGTACTTAGTTTGCAGGGCTTCAGGACAAACGGCATTTTAGTTCTCAAATGAATCTAACTCAGGATATGGGAGAAAAATAAAAAACTTGACTTTGCAGGGTTGTAGCCAGGTATTGGAGGACACTGGAAGAAATCAGGTTCTGGTCTAGTTTATAGTGAACAGTATCAGAATCTATATTTGCTCAGGTCTGTTGTTGAAACCTATTTTCTCTCTACAGTCACCCCGATTTCTACCAAAGATAGCCAGACTAATAATTTGTTTACAAAATAAGTCTAGTTTCAAAAACAAGCAAGCAAGCAAACAAACAAAAAACAGTTGACCTGATTATTTACCTAAGTGCAGCAAGAATACCAGCTGGCCACAAAGGCTTTTTAAAAACCTGCTTTGCGGGCACCTGGGGAACTCAGTGGGGTTTAGCCTCTGCCTTTGGCTCAGGTCATGATCTCAAGGCCCTGGGATTGAGCCCCGATTCAGACTCCCTGCTTCCCCCTCTCTCTCTGCCTGCCTCTCTGCCTACTTGTGATCTCTCTATCTCTCTCTGTCAAATAAATAAATAAATCTTAAAACAAAACAAAACAAAACCTGCTTTGGGGCACCTGGCTGGCTCAGTTGGTGGACTGTACAACTCTTGATCTCAGGATCATGGGTTTGAGTCCCATAGGGGTTGTAGAGATTACTTAAATAAATAAAACATAAAAAATAAAAACTTGCTTTGCTGAAAGTTTTCATGAGGTATCTAGATTGAATTCTTAATCTTTTGATGCCAGAGACTAAGTCAAATATTGTCATCAGACTTTGCCTGCAATACTTGTGGACTTGGGTTAATTCCTCTCTTCTTGAGGTCCCCCAAATATCCTGAGGTTCCTGTACCTGCTACAAAGTGACTTTACTCACCGAATAGCCTGCTGGGAACTCTGAAAGCAAGGTACCAGGCTGATATTTCCAAGGGACTTTATTGGCTCCATAAAGTCAGCCTTAGTTCCTTAAAGTTGTGGGGTCCTATCTATCTGGTCTAAGTATGTCTAGAAATATGAAATTTCAGTCAAAGTCTTGGAAATATAACCAATGTTTCCAATTTCCTTGTATCTTGTTACAAGGAGAACAGTTTCTTAGTAAACTTATGCAAGTAAATATATTGCCTTGAAAATATAAAGAACACTCACTGAGAGCTTTTAAATTCTGGAGGGACAAGGTACGGAGGAAAAGATAAATGTTTCAATTCTGATTACAAAGGTATAATTTCTCACACTGCTATAGGTGAGTGAGCTTAAGAGAAAAAGTTTCCTGAAATCTGGAAAAACAAAATATTTAAAAATGTCATCAATGGTGTAAACAAAAAGTCATAAAAATGATAGTTGTCTTCTTCATTCAGTCCCCAAGTTGTTAACTCTTTGATTCCAGTTTTACCACTAGTTTTGGAAATTCTTACCTAGTTCAATTTTACAATCTTAAGGTTATCAGAATTTTTTTCTCAGTCTCACTTAAGATGAAAAATACATTGGCAACAGCATTGAAATGAAACAGTAACTTTAAATGAAAAGACTTACAAATGACCAGGGTTAAAGATCTGATTAGACTTCATTACAATGCAATGGACAGAGAAATTTGGTTATTTCTGACACACAACACTCCAAGAAGATAACATACCAGGACGTCAGATTTCTAGGAGTTTCATACAATTTTTAGAACACTTAGTTTAATAAAATATCTATATAAATGTAACCCAAGAGGGTTTAGTAACACTTATTTGACAGTGCTTCCCATGTAATCTAACATGCCAAATAAGCCTACTTAATTTAATTTCTTACAAAATCTTTGAAATGTTCCAGGAGTGCTCTGGTCAAAAGATTTCATTTTAGAATTTCATTTTGGGATCATAATTATTATGAAACATTATTTTATTATGTATTTAACCAAATTGACAATAGAAGATTTCAAAGGAAAATACAAAAGGTTAAATAGTTGTAAGCAAAATTTAGCCTTTTAAATAGTAAGACTCAGTTTTCTTAAGTAATCAGACTTGATAAATGTAGGAAATTATTTTGGGAAAACACAGAGTGCTTGTTTTCTAGGCAGGTAACTTTAAAGGTGAAGAAAAACTTTTGTTTGCCACTTCTTATTAAGAGCAGACCAATAGTTCAAGAAAACTTTGTCCTTTTACCAAAGAGAAAGACAAAATTTTAATTTTGTGTCAATGTGTTTTTAATATTAAAACTCATCTATTTACTTAAATCGACTCTAATCTTAGCCAGTACTGATCACACATAAAATTCCTTTCCAGATTTCTTTTCCATAAACCTGCAACATTTTTACACTCGGATTTTGTCCTAAGTCTTCCCTCTTTAAATAACCAGCTTCACTTTAGGACAAAATTACTTTCTTTTCCCTCAACAAAAATGTGTTCCCATTCCTCATGCTTCTTCTTCTTCTTCTTCTTCCTTTTTTTTTTTTTTTATCCCCAGACACACATCTTACTTTCCTTGCATACAAAGTTATTTCCTTTATTATTTTCAGTAATCTTAATTATATTTATTAAAAATTTTCTCTTAGAAACCTTTATTTCTAAAGAAATCTAAGTAGTAAGCAATTTGTGAACTGTTATACCAGTCTTCTTTAGGTTGGCAAATTTATGAACATATTTTAAAATTTTTAGAAGTGTGTGTTTTTCATAGTACAACCCTTCAATAAAGCACAAACCATGTTTACTAGCAGACCTGAATTTATCGTTAGTTTCTCTGTAATTAAGCAAAACTAAATAAACCAATGTTCAGTACTTAATCTTTTATTATTTTATCTTGTTTGGAAATGATCTAGATATTTAACAAATTTAACAATGTATCATTTAACTTAGAAAAACTTTGTAAAGCTTCAGGTTATTAAAGATTTTGGAAGCTATTTAAAAGTTTACCTACAAACCTTTTCTCTTTTTACATCCATTTAATTTACTTGTTCTTAACAATTGTGTTTAGATTACCCACAAAACATCATGAGGCATTAGACAAAGTCAATGATTATTTGAAGATTTTTTTTCTTTTGATAAATTTTGCAATAGAGATGTAGCATGAGCTTATTTGATTTTCAGTAAATATAGGCAGAATAAAAGTTTTACATTTAATGCTGGTAACTCTAAAGATATGTTTATTTTAATTAGATAAACAACTTCAAATTAGCTTTTTAATACTGAATATTTTCCCAGATCATGTGAACCGGAAAAACATTTGGGTTAGTTTCTCTCTCTGAGTTTTAGAATGTCCAAGTTTTACAAATGCTTGCCTCCAAAACAACTAAAAGAGCTCTTTGGCAAATTAATTTTAGCAATACCACCTGGAGGTAGAGAAAATACCTCATATTTACAACACATATGGACACACATTCAGATGGAAACAAAATCTTAGAGCTTTTATTTTTACTAATATTTGTGGAGAGGACAGGAAGACCCAATTTTTAAATACCTCCCTCTATTTTTTTTTTTCCCCTGATGAAAAACTCTCTTATGTTTGTATTTCAAAGAATGGCTCTTAGGTCCCAGGAAAGATGGGAGTAGAAGATTTGCATCACAAAGGCACAGAGTAAATATCCAAAATTTCTCCGAGGTAAAGGTTGGGAGCATATCTGCCTATTATCAGAGATGCTGGAGGCTGGGCACAAAAGCCATTTTAGCAATTTTTATTTTAAAAAGCCTTCCTCCCTCCCTTTTTTCCTTCAGTCTCAGGTGACAGTGGGCTGTATTTACCTTACAAAGACATGATAATATTTATAATTTGAAGGGACAGAGAAAGAATGAAAAATGTTTTCCCCCCTCAAATTTCAGGGTAATTGGTATCAAAAATTTACCCCCCCCTTTTTTTTAATACAGGGGAATTTTGTTCTGATATTGTGTCTATATCTACGATCCTTTTGAGAGGAATAATCGAGTTTTAGGGATTAGTAAAGATGGGTGGGCTTTGACTTTTATTTTTAGAGTTGCATTTCTGGTTTTGTAGAGCTTTGTAAGACAAAGACAGTTGATTCTAATTCCCCCAAAGAACTGGATTACAGCCTGAATATCAAGGGACTGGCCTGCTTTTTAAACTAAATTTGCTTCTTTATATCAGGGGATTTTTAAGTAAAATGGGAACCAAAAGACTTATGCCTTTGTAGAGTCTATATAAAGCATTTCAACAAAAGCCTTTTTTCTGGGTACAAAATTTAACCTTGGCTTCTATTAATCCCTGAATATTAGCTTTTTGAGGTCATTTGTAGAAGGGCTGCAGAGAAATTTTGGTCCTGTTTCCTCTGTGGAAGGGAGGTTATGAATAGTCATCAACCAATTCTAACCTCGGTAGGATTTTCTGAGGAGGGGGTGAGGGGAAGTCTTTATAATTTAAAAGATCTGCTGCTGTCCAGGCAAAAAAATTCTTTGCAGTGGGGGATCTAGGACACACCTGTAAAGGACATGGCACAGGATGCCTAAAGCTGGCAGATCCTGCTTATAGATCTAGCCCGGGGATGTAGGATCAAAGCCAGCCTCACTGCCAACCTTGGGTGCTTTTATTAAGTTCATTTCCTGGCATTCAGCATTTATATAAGTAACTTGTATACCTTGAACCCAGAGAATAGGCTGGATGCTCCCTGGACATCTTGTAGGGAAAGGGAAGTTAAAACAGGCAGATTTTAGGAAAATGTGCATTGGATGTGGGCATTTATTTTTGTCCTAAGTCTAATTTCTGTTCTTGCATCTTGTCAAAGGACTCCCTAAGGTTAGCTGTTATACTAATAAGACAATTGGGAACTCTCTATAAAAAATATTTTTCTTCTAAAGAGAGCCAATTTAAAGGATCCATCACCTGGCCATTGAGGAGTAGGATCTATTAATAGCAACTCAAACCAATAAACCTTTTAATGGCTAAACCAAAGACGCAAGTGTCATTCAAAGAGGGCATAGATGATGCAGCCGCCATGATCCAAAATTTACTCCCAAGATTAGTCTGAGAAAGAAAAGGTCTTCACTGCACAGGCAGTAAGGATGGTGTTCTGAAAATGGTGTCTGGTCTCTTACGAAATCATAAGACTCCTCCAGTCACAGGCCACTCATCTGTGATACTAGGCAGGTGCTATTGAAATGGGACTTCCCAGCATTTATAAGCAATGAAGGTTGAGAGGATAAAGGTTTCTATGGTCTAGACATGCCCTCATGACAAACACCACTGAGAGGTGGCAAGGCCCAGGATGAAAGGTTGGGGGGAGAGAGAGAGAGTTGGAGTTAGAGCCCTAGTCTTTTCAACTAGCCACCAAGGTGTACCCTAGTAAACACATCCTCCAAATGATGGAGACCAAAGAGAATATTCTCACTGGTCACAAAGCCAAGCTCTTAGGACACAGAACAAGAAAAAAGGAAAAATCTTATATGCATTTTTAACCACTTTAGCTAAAGCCTCGGGTCTTTTGTGGTGTGGAAATATTGAGGTTCAGAGCAAATTGTTAAGAGAGAATTCTTGAGAATGTCTTCAGTGCAAAAAGATGGTTTTGTTAAAGCACAGGGACTGGACCCATGGGCAGAAAAATCTGCACTGGGATCGTGAGAAAGTGGCCAGTTCTATATTTTTAAGTTGGGAGGGGATTAGAGAAAGCACAAACCTCCAAGGTAGTTTGGAAACAAGGTTTCCAGGACCCTGAGTGAGCTAGCTGTTATTTGGAAAAGGTCATTTATTACTGTTAAGTAAAAACTCAATCATGAGATCCTTCAGATGTGTATCAGTGGGCCATATGGTTGGAGGATGATTGCTAACATGTCTCTTGGGTAGAGACAAAGGAAGTTTTCCAAAGGAATTTCTATATGTTTAAAGTAGACTCATAGGATCCTGGGGCAGGGGTGGGGAAGATTGGGTGGAGGGGGTGGAGGAGGGGTCAGGCAAAAATTTCCTTTTGCCCTTAGCAAAGTGTCAACATTGAGGCCATTGAGCTCCCAGAGGAAGGTCACTCTGCCTGTTTCAAGGACTTGTCAATGGGCTGTAAGTAGTAAGGAAATTTAATTTTTTAAAAGATTTTATTTATTTGACAGAGAGTGAGATCACAAGTAGGCAGAGAGGCAGACAGAGAGAGAGAGGAGGAAGCAGGCTCCCTGCTGAGCAGAGAGCAAGACATGGGACCTAGGACCCTGAGATCATGACCTGAGCCGAAGGCAGAGGCTTAATCCACTGAGCCACCTGGGTGCCCCAGGAAATTTGATTTTTCTTTTGCTTGCTTCCCACATCATTCCCCCCTGAATAATTTTGACCCTTAAATCTTTAAGGTTTCTGAGGATGGAAGGTCTTATCTTCTGTAGCTTTCTTCTGATGAATATGGGGATGGAGACGTCCCTATCTGTGGGTTAACATTGGTCAGTTGGGGGTTTATACATATAGGAGTTATGAAAGGCAGAGGCAGCTGAATTCAAGGGAGACCACATGCTGGATCTTCCCAAATGGAAAGGAACATCTGTTGGCTTGAGTTATGGCAGGAAAGGGGTCTCTGTACCAGGTGGAGAGACATGGGAGAAAACAGCAAACATGATTAGAATAACAAAAAGAAAAAAGAAGACCAAATAAAAGTCCTTTGATAGTTGACAAAAATCCTCTTGGAGTCCAGGAGTTCAACCAATCATTTAAAGAAAGAGAGGGAGCCTTTTAAGTGCCAATTTGAGTATTCATGTCAGTTAGAAACCCAGAAATGTTTTTGTGATAATCTGGAATGTTATTATGACAGCACAAGTTCCACCTTGTGCAGCAACTAAAACATCTAATTCCATTCTAGTTTGTAAATCTGCTTTATGCATTTGTGTTACTTCAGCATTTAATAGGGAAATGCTATTTTGAATGTCATTTAGGGCTTTGACTGTGTACTTATCAAGTGCTTCCATGTGCCAAATGACATCCTCCAGTATCAAAGAGGGAACAAAGATGGATACTTGATGTTCATACCAATGAAACAGAATATATCCACTGTTGTTTATCTTTCTTTTTTTTTTTTTTAAGATTTTTATTTATGTATTTGATAGACAGATCACAAGTAGGCAGAGGCAGGCAAAGAGAGAGAGAGGGGGAAGCACGCTCGCTGCTGAGCAGAGAGCCTGATGTGGGGCTTGATCCCAGACCCTGAGATCATGACCTGAGCCGAAGGAAGAGGCTTACTCCACTGAGCCACCCAGGCACCGCCCACCCCCCCACCCCCCGCCCTGCCGTGGTTTTAAATTTGGAAGGTTGGCTGGGTTTTAATAATATGCATCCAGGCTAAACCCAGAGTACAGTGGACTATCCAGCCTGGGGGAAGCCATTGCCATGAGTCAGAACCACATAGTCACTGGTTCCCATTAGGAGCCAGTCATCCAATTCTGGGCCTCCTTGAGCAGCAGTCAGGATACCAAGGGCTACTTGGTTTTGGATCCTCCTTTCCAGAGGACTCTGGATGCTAGGCCCAATGTAAATAGTAATCAGTTGTTAAGGCCTGCGCTACTTGCTGAGTTATTTGTATGATAAAAGATGGTCCGTTATCACATTGTAGGGACCGAGGGAGTCCAAATCTAGGGACAATTTTTTTTAGCAAAGTTTTTGTCACCTCAGTGGTCTTTCCTGTCTTATAAGGAAAGGCCTCAATCCATCCAGGAAAGGTGTCTACATAAACCAGTAAGTACTTATATTCTTTACAAGGTGGCATTTGCATAAAATCTAATTGCCATTCCTCTGCAGGATACATCCCCTGCCTTCCAACTGGCCCTAAAAGAGGGCCGGGTCGAGTCTCACTCTAGGATTTGCTTGCGGCAGATAGCACATGATTGACCTGTTTAATGGTAGTGGTTAAGCTAATTCCATCAGAGATTTTTTTTTTTTTAAAGATTTTATTTATTTGACAGAGAGAGAGAGAGAGATCACAAGTAGGCAGAGAGGCAGGCAGAGAGAGAGAGAGAGAGAGAGGGAAGCAGGCTCCCCGCCGAGCAGAGAGCCCGATGTGGGGCTCGATCCCAGGACCCTGAGACCACGACCTGAGCTGAAGGCAGAGGCTTTAACCCACTGAGCCACCCAGGTAACCCCCATCAGAGATATTTTAAACCATTTGTTCCAGGGCCTTTTTATTCAAATGGATAGCTTGGTATAAACCCTGTATTACCTTCCATTGGTTATTTGTGGGTATAAAGGATTTTCTCTCCTTATTAAGAAGCCAGTCCTGTGCTTATTTTGTATATCCTCATTCCTGGGCTATGTGAATTTCTTGGTCTGAGTAGACAGGAGTTACGGGCTTTATTGGAATTAAGACTGGTATAAGACTTCAGTTTGTTGATTTTGTGCTGCCTGCTTGGCTGTATGTCTGCTAAGTTGTTGCCTTTAGATTCTAAGGTCATATCCTTTTGATGTCCTTTGAGGGGAATTACAGCTCTCTCCTTAGATAGGCCTACAGTCTCAAGAAGAATCATAATTTCAGGCCCATATTTGACTGGGGAGTTATGGCTCGGTAATAATCCTCTTTCCTTCCAAATTGCTCCATGGGCTTGTAGGACTAGGAAGGCATATTTAGAGTTAGTATAGATATTATTCGAGGCCCTTTGCTAATTGTAAAGCATGAGTGAGCACTCTTAACTCTGCTTTTTGGGCAGACACATATGATGGGAGGGCTTTGGCCTCAAAAATCTGGGTTAGACTGACTCATAGTGTACCCAGCTTTTCTTATCCCCTTTTCCATGAAACAACCGCCATCAGCAAACCAACTGTCATCGCATTTTCAATAGGGACTCTTTTAAATCTGGTCTGCTGGAATAAACAAGATCAACAATCTCTGAACAGTCATGTTCTAACATGGAAATATGATGGTCAGGCCTGGGCATAAGAGTAGCTGGGCTTAAAGTCTGACAAATTTTAAGTATTATTTCAGGTGTATCTAAGAGCATAGCCTGGTATTTAATAAGTCAGACTTCCATCATCCATTGGTGGTTTTTGGTCTCTAAGACACTCTGGATCTGATGTGGAGTCATCACTGTCAGGGACTGCCCCATAGTGAGGTCTTATGCTTCTTCTACCAGGAGGGCTGTTGTGTGCTTGGCTAAAGCCTCTTTTTGCAATTTTACCTCCATAGAGGTAGTTCCTAGGACAAATATGGCAGAGGGATAAAGCCATCAAGAAGCCCTCTTTGTTTTAGGTCTAGTCTTAATAATACCCTAATTACGAGAAATCACTGGGAAGTGGTAGAAGACTTGTATCAGGAGATAAGGGTATCTCCAAATGCATCATCCAATCCAATCATAAGGAAAGTGGGGTCATCCATTATTTTCACAAGTCCATAGTTAACCCCATAGTGTGGGTTACACTCTGACTTTTAGGGAACGATATTGTCATTCCAGCCATACAGAATTGGTTAAGGTTCTAGTTGAGTTTTACAGTTGTTGGGGAGTCAATTCCATTTTCCAGCTGCTCAAATAATCATGTGCCTCTGAGATCCTGTTACTATCCCCACAGAATAACAAGCATGAGGATTGTCTATACGTGAGCTATAGTGGCAATTTCTCTGAAGTTTACCTCCAGTTGTCTAGCTTCGGCAAACAGCAGTTAAAGACAATCAGAACTAGAATTTAACATCCACAAAGGTGTGTAATTGAAACATAATTCTTTCTCTCTATAATCACTCCTAATTCCAGAGATACCCAAATCAAGACTCATTCGTTTGAAAAGCAAGTCCAATTTTTTTTTTTTTTTAAAGTGGCTTAATTATTTACCTAAGTTCAGCAACAATAGCAACTGGCTGTATAGATTTTTCAAAATCAGCTTTGCTAGAAAGTTTTCATAAGGAACTGAACTTTTAGTAGCCTCTCTAGGCCAGAAGCCAAGCCAATTACTTGCCATCAGACACACCTGCAATACCTGTAAATTTGGGTAAATTTCTCTTCTTGTGGTCCCCAAAGTATTCTGAGGTTCCTGCACCTGCCAGGAAGTGACATTCTTTACTCACCTGGTGAGGCTGCTGGGAACTCTCTATCAGGTCAGCATTTCCAAGGGGTTCTTTGGCTCCATGTTTCATAAAGTCAACCTCAATTTCTCAAAGCTGTTTGGTCATATCTGAGTCTATGCATGTCTCTCAAATATGACATTCCAGTCAAAGCCTTGGTAAAATAACCAGTGTTTCCAATGGTGTCCTTTTACAAGGAGAACAGATTCTTATTGAACTTATGCAAATGAGTATGATTGCCACAGAAGAAAGAATACTTACTGAGACTTCTTGAATTTCAGAGGGTTCAGAGAGAAAGAAAAGTTAATGCCTCAGTTTGTTCACAAAGGAATATTTTATCGTATTTTTCTAAGTCATAGATATCTTAAGAGAAATTTTCCTTAATCTAGAAGAACATTAGAGAACCAGCAATATTGTAAACAAGAGTCCCAAAACTATAATCATACTTCTCAATTCATTGAGTCCCATCTTACTGATTCTTATTTAGTTTGAATGCAGCTTTTTAGTTCTGGAAATTCTTACCCATTTCAGTTTTATGATCTTAAAGATATCAAATACTCTATTTGCCCTAAAAATCTTTTTTATGAATCTCCTTGAAGATGAAACATGTTGTATAAGAGCATCAGAACACTTACAAATGACAAAAACTCAGAAATGGACATTGTTAAAAAAAAAAAAAAGAAATGGACATTGTTAATGAAATGATTTTGATGAGGAGTAGAAGCCTGGCTGAAGACAAACCAACCCCCCTGCAACTCCCCCTCCCCTGTCCCATGGAACATGTGTGACATTCTTCCAGGGACCTCCCAACTATCTTAATGTTAATACCTTGCTAGAGGGGGAAACCACCTTAGACTTGACAATGCCAGGGCCTCAGAAATCTTGTAAGTCGGTCCTTTTTAGCATATGAAAGTCTTTTGAAACCTCCCTTTTCCTTACTTCCCCCAAATCCCCAAGTATATAATCACCACTCCTCAAGACCCCTCTGTAGCTTCTACTGCCCATGGGTACTGTCTCTGTGCTTTAATGAAACCACCATTTTGCACCAAAGATGTCTCAAGAATTCTTTCTTGGTGGTTGGCTCCAGACCGCACCCCACAGAACTTCACCTAGATTCCAAAACCCCATCAATATGAGTTCATTAGGATGCAATTGACAAGCAAATACACTTATTTCTGCGATAGAGAACACTTCAGTAATCAGAATATCAAGTGATGACCTTATATTAGAATGTAACACACCAAATAAACAAGCCTAATTAGTCAGAGAGATTTTGTTTATGATTTAAATCTTGGGGAAGTTCATTAAAGCCTTAGAAAGTCTTAGGCACAGCCTAAATAGGATTATAGATCACCAAAGACCTGATAAAGACAAAACAGAGCCACTGGTTTTTCTGTGCAAAGAGAAAACAACTTTGTTCATATTTTCTCATCAAGAGCAGATCAACAATCCAGGGAAACTTGTCTTTTTAACAGAGAGAAAGCAGAATTCCAATCTTATACCTGTATATTTTTTAAAACATTTCTGTATTTATTTCATAGAGAGAGAGAGCTTGAAAGCATGGGAGGGAGGGGGAAAGAACCCCAAGCGGATTCCACTCTGAGTGTAGAGCCTGACAGGGAGCTCAGTCCCACCGCCCCAAGACCATGACCACCTGAGCCGAAACCAAGAGTCCAACGCTTAACTGACTTAGCCACCTCAGCACTCCACCAGTGCATTTTAAAAATCCATTTATGTCAACCTCAGTTCATCCTGACCACACTTAAATTTCCTTTCCAAGGATTTCCCTTCACAAACCTTCTACAACTTTCCTTTGCATTCAGATTTTTTCCCAATTGATTCCTCTCAAATTAGTCTCAGTTAGGGGGCCTGGGTGCCTCAGTCAGTTAAGCATCTGCCTTCCGCTCAGGTCATGATCCGGCAGTCCCACATTGGGCTCCCTGCTCCACAGGGAGGGTGCTTCTCTCTCTCTCTCTGCCTGCTGCTCCCTGTGCTTGTGCTCTCTCTCTCTCTCTTTTGTTAACTCTCTCTTTCTTGCTATCTTCCTCTCCCTGTCAAATAAATAAATAAAACCTTTAAAAAAAGTCTCAGGACAAAATTACCTTATTTTACCTTCCACAAAAATATATTCCCATTTCTTAGATCATTCTTTTTTTTTTTTTAAAGATTTTTATTTATTTATTTATTTATTTCACAGAGAGAGAGATCACAAGTAGGCAGAGAGGCAGGCAGAGAGAGAGAGAGAGAGAGAGAGGAGGAAGCAGGTTCTCCGCTGAGCAGAGAGCCCGATGCGGGACTCGATCTCAGGACCCTGAGATCATGACCTGAGCCAAAGGCAGCGGCTTAACCCACCGAGCCACCCAGGTGCCCTTAGATCATTCTTATACATACAGAATTGCTTCCCTTATTTCCATCAGTCTTAATTACACTTAGCCGAATTTTAACCCTTAGAAACCTTAGTCTCCAGTGAAAACTAAGTAGTAACAAATTGTGAACGGTTACAACAGAATTCTTTAGATGGCAAATTTACAGATACATTTAAGCACAAAGCAGGTTTTCCAACAGACCCAAATATCCTTAGTTTCTCTGCAATAAGAAGTCGAAAGCAGATAAACCTTATGTTTAGTAATCAATACTTTAGTACTTTATTCCATTTGGAAAATACCTAGATGTCCAGTGAATCCAATCCCAATTTAACAACCAAACAAAGCTTCAAAGCTTCAGGTTACCAAAGATTTTGAATGCTATCATAACAATTACCCATGAAAACTTTGAGAAGGACAAAACTAGCTATCGTCTTAAGTCATCTTTTTTGTTAACATATGGCAACAGAGAAAACATGAGTTTGACTTTTAGTAAACCTTGGTAGAATCAAAGTTTTATACTTGGTGCCAAGAATGCTAAAGACCTAGCTATCTTAAGACAACAAATTTAAATTAGTTTAAATATCAAAGTATGTTCCACCTGGGTCCTCTTAAAAGCTAATCAATTTGTTCCCCATTGTCATTTTTACCTGGGGTACCGTGGGGCAATCTGAAGTAGGTGGTGTTAAGTCCAGGGGTGCTCTTCACTCCATGACAGTGAGGGGAGGAGGAGGAGCCAACGGCACCAGCGGCACTGAGAATGGTATAGGAACCAGTTATACAGGCCCTACCCAAGGTGCTGCAGAAATAGGAGGAGGGGGAGGGAAAGGTAGGAGGCCAGGAGCTGCCAGAAGGCAGAGAAAGAGGGTTCCTTGTTCTAAACCTCATTAGTTCATAGATGAGCAGAAATAATGTTATGGGTATTGTTTGTTTTCCCCACCAAAGCAGAAATACATAGTCGATGTTGGGGTGAAGAAGACAGGGCACTTCCCTGAAACAAAGGGAGTTTTGGCAGCTGCTTGGGAATATTCCTTAAAGTTCCCATCCTGAGGTACACTAACCACAGTTGGCTCCAGTTGTAGCCATTAACCTGGGGAATGAATGAGGGAGAAGCTCCCACATCTATTAGGAGGAGGAATGGTGAGAGAGGGTCAGTGTCCCTTTCATCAGGGGTGCCTGGTTTCCTCCAGCAACCTGGGTTCTGGCAGGAGGAGACCTATTTAGATAATTATCACCCAGGATCTCAAGAGGGAGTTTACTGGCCTGTTTACTGACTAAACATGTTCTGGAAGAGGCTGTTAAATCCAGGTCCTGACTTAGAGCCATGAAGTCTTGTACTTAGGATATCTCTGTCCATTGCCCTGTTTCCTGCAGAAGAGATCTAACTGATAGATCCTACTGAGGCCATGCAGTGTTACAGGAGATCAGTCCTTTCTTAAATTTTGCAATCGGAATTGTGGGTTAAAAGGCATTAAACCCACTGAATTTACAGTGGGTTAAAAGGCATTAAAAGGCATTAAAAGGGAGAGTCCTTGGGAACTGAAGAAGAGAGAAGGTCCATTACCAAGAAAATCCACCCCACCGCCCCACTCTCAGGTGGCAACCCATGCAGGATATGTCAGAGGTTCCAGGTGTCAATGTGACCCACGGTGTCCCTCAAATGAAATCACTATGATCACTGCCTTGCCATTAAAGGCCCCGTAGGAGGGATGCTAGCAGCCCCCAGCTTCCCCATTGCATTCTAGACTGCAAATGGGTGCCAGGTATCGATGAAGATACTGTGCCTTGCCTTGCCATGAAGAACTCATCGTTTTTAACCCATGGAAAACATTAGAAAAGTTTTACAAGGGAAAATTACCCAAATAACCTAAGTAGTTAATAGGGGACATTGATGGAAAATAGTAAAAATGGAAATTCATGATGGTCTAAGGGACATTCTAACATGTAGACTTTTACAACCAACTTCCCTAGGAAATGGTCCCTGTTTGGGTTTTAACTCAATCAGGTACTGGTTTTGGCCAGCTCTGAGTGGAGGTCTCCCAGCCAGAAGTGACTAGACCAGAGATGTGGAGGGGATCACATTGGACCAAAGAAGAGGAACTTCACATGGGAGTCCTAAAGATCAGCAGCCATCCTGGTGACTTAGATGGCCATCTTGTGCCCAAGACAGACAGCTTTGTATAAGGACATGAGTAAAGAGAGGGCAAGTTTCTGGGTCTCATTACAATTCTGACCACGGTACTAAGTTCCAGCCAAAAGGCAGGCTTTCTCCTCCCCTTAGAGTAGCCACTGGAAGACTAGAGAATTGCAGCATGAACAATTGACATGAAAGTGTTCCAATAAGACCATACTCCTTAAAAAGGCCTTGAAATTAAAGTAAAGAAAGAGAAGAGAAAGTACTCACCAAGTTTGCACCGAAGCTCAGAGTCCAAATGAGAAGACTCAAGCCACATGTTTGGACACCAAAATGATTTTGAAATGTTGGGGTTCAGAACAAATGGTCAAAAAAGAATTCTTGAGAATGTCTTTAGGGCAAAAAGCCCTATTAAAGCACAGGGCAGAACCCATGGGCAGAAAGAGTTGCACTGGAGTCATGAGGAAGTGGCTAATTCTATACTTTTAAGTTGGGAGTGGGTTAGGGAAAGCACAAACCTCCAAGGTAGTTTGGAAACAAGGTTTCCAGGATCCTGAGTGAGCTAGCTATTGTTTGGAAAAGGTCACTTCTTACTGTTTAGTTAAAAACTCAGTCATGAGAACTTTCAGAGGTATATTGGTGGGCCATATGCTTAGAGGATGCTTATTAACAAGTATCTTGGGGGGTAGAGATAAAGGAATTTTCCAAAGGAATTTCTATATGTTTAAAGTAGACTCATAGGATTCCAGGACGTCAGGCTAAGAATTCCTTTTGCCCTTAGCAAAGTGTCAACATTGAGGTCTGAGCTCCCAGAGGAAGGTCACTCTGCCTGTTTCAAGGACTCATCAATGGGTTGTAAGTAAGTATAAAAGAAATTTAATTTTTCTTATGCCTTCGTTTCCTACATCATTTTAGAACCACACAAATACCTAGGAGGGATGTGCCACAAGGCTGGGGACTGTGTGCTGTTTTATTGTCTATGCATTGCAGGGAAATTAGTGGGCAACCCAGTGTCAACTTAACACATTCCATGACCAAAGACACAAAGGACACAGACAAAGAAAAACAAAAACCATCTCTGGAAAGAAATGGATCAAAGAAATGGATCAAAGAAATGGATCGTAACCAACGAGTTGTCTTAGCATAGTTAACCAGAGTTGCTAGACTCAAGGAACTAGTTCCACGAATATTTTCTCCTGCTAATCTAAATTTAGATAGAGGGAAAAAGGACTCTCATGCCACTGAACTCTGCAGATAGAGATTCTGGGAGACTGACATGGTAAGAAATCTTACCTTCTGTCAGCTGTGTGTCAGATGTCCCAGGATCTTTGAGCAGCAGCTGTGTCTGGGGCAAGCAGTATCCAATGAGTTAAAGTATCCCGCTGACTACGTCAACTGTTGGGGAGTGAGAATTTCCTCTCCCCTTCAAGGTCCTTCTGCTGGACTAAGAATCAAAGTGGCTTGAGACAGATTAACAGGAGAAAATCAAATTTACTTTCAGACATACAGTGAATCCACACAGACACAAAATTCCAAAGACAGTGCGGCAACATGAGACTTAATAAGAGCTAAGGAGAAGGGTAGAGTTCTGAAGAAACAAAGGGGAGAAAGACCATTAGCAGGAAGGTGAAAGGAGATATTTGGAAAACAAGGATTGCCCTGTTATGCAGATAAGGTACAGAGGAGTCTCCTTTATAGCTCTCTTCCTGGTACAAGAAGGCAGTTGGGGGGAGATAAAGAGCTTTTCCTGAATGTGCTGGGTTTGGATTGCTTTTAACTCAAAATAATATTCATGCCAAGGTAGCCTATCTTAGATTGACCTCCCCAGGGTGTAATGAAGGAAACAGGCTGTTCCATGTGGGGGAGGGGCAAGTAGGCAGGGCCTTAGAGGCAAGGTTAACCTTGATCCATATTGAAACAAGAGCAGGAATGAAATGAAGAAGGGTAAGAGTGAGCACTGAGTTGGGTTCCAGGAGTGTGTGTGGGAGAGGGGAGGGCTGGTTTGTAGAACATTCCATGCAGAGGAAGCTGTGTGAGAAAATAGAAGGAGGTGTGAAAGAGAATGGCATGTTTGGGAAACTGCAAACAATTCCATATGGCAGGATCACTGAATTTAAGGGGTGGGGGTTACATCGTTAGTAATCTGCTTAGAGAAGTAAGCAGGAATCGCATCTTTAAGGGCCTTGTATATCCAAGGCTGCAATCTGCAGTTGTAGCCATTCACTTCCAGACTTGGAACCTCTGCCCTCTGGGGTCTCCATCCCTATTCCACAACTCTGCCTGTTTTGACCTTTTGTCTTCCCTCTTGCCTTGTATCAGAAATTCTGGGTCTCTGGTACTCCTCAGGCTCATCAATCCAGCCTCACTCTCTCCATCAACATTTCATTCCTTCTGTATGCTATGCCCGAGCCTCTGGAGGCTTCCGGCCTCCTGGAGCTATGCTCAACAGTGTTACTGGGCTCTCTTTCCTGTCCCAAAGCATCTTCTTCCCTTGGATTCTGTCCATTTATATTCTCTGGGCTTTTTTCCTAATTCTCGGATTGCTTCTTCTCAGTGTTCTTTATAGGTTTCCCTTCCCTTTTGGATTCCTTGGATGCTGGAGTTGGCCCTGATTCTGTTCTCACTCCTTTCTTCTTTCTCTTCCCTATGGGATTTCCCTCACTCCAATGGCTCCAGTTACTATTTTTGTGTTGATGAAACTTAAAAATCTCTATCTCCTGTGCAGCATTGTCTCCTAAGTGTCAGATGGTGTAACCATTTGCTTACTCAACCTCACCTTTTTAATGCCTCCTTTTTTTTTTATGGTAGACATCTGTTGCATTGTTTATTTTATTATTTTTTTTTACAAAATATTGTAAATATTTACAAAATATTTACAAAAATTTTTTTACAAAAATTTTTATCCAATTTTTAAAATTTAGTTAATTTTTTAAAAATTTCAGTGTTCCAGAATTCATTGTTTATGCACCACATCCAGTGCTCCATGCAGTACGTGCCCTCCTTAATACCCACCATCAGGCTCACCCAACCCCCCAACCTACCCCCTCCAAAACCCTCAGTTTGTTTCTCAGAGTTCACAGTCTCTCATGGTTCGTCTCCCCCTCCAATTTCCCCCAAGTCACTTCTCTCCATCTCCCCATGTCCTCCATATTATTCCTTATGCTCCACAAATGAGTGAAACCATATGATAATTGACTCTCTCTGCTTGACTTATTTCACTTAGCATAATCTGTTTCAGTCTCATCCATGTTGATACAAAAGTTGGGTACTCATCCTTTCTGATGAAGACATAATACTCCATATATACTGGACCAAAGTCCAGTATATATGGACCACATCTTCTTTATCCATTTGTCCATTGAAGGGCATCTTGGTTCTTTCCACAGTTTGGTGACTGTGGCCATTGCTGCTATGAACATTGGGATACAGATGGCCCTTCTTTTCACTACATCTGTATCTTTGCAGTAAATACCCAATAGTGCAATTGCAGGGTCATAGGGAAGCTCCTCCTAAACTTAACCTTAAACTCAACATGCTGAAATTAACCTGATTTTTTAAAAACAGCTTTTTTGAAGTATAATTTATATACTAGAAAATTATTTTGTTGTAAGTGTCCGATTCAATAGCTTTTAATAAATTACAAAGTTGGGAAACCATTCCACAAGAGAATTTCAGGACTTTTCCCTCACCCTCAAAAGATCTCTTACCCATTTACAAATATTCCCCGTTCCCATCCCCAGCCCCAGGCAGCCAATAATCTACTTTCTGTCTTGCGTATTAGTGGAATCACTAATAATGATCTTTTGTGCCTGACTTCTTTGACTGTAACCTAATGCTTTTGAGCTTCACCCATATCGTAGCATGTATTGGTACTTTGTTCCTTTTCATTGCCAAATCATATTTCATTGTATGGATATACCATATTTTGTTTACCCATTCACCAATACACACACATTTGGAATTTCCACTTTTTGGCTATTATGAACAGTGTTGCTATTTGCTATGAACAGTGTTGCTATCCACACAATGTGTGGACAGCCTTTGTCTACATGTTTTTATCTCTTGGGTTATATATAGGAGTGCATTGCTAGGTCATATGGAACATTTATGTTTAACTTTTTAAAGAAACAGCCAAAGTTTCTGTTAAGAAACAGCCAAACTGTTCTCCAGTGACCTTGCTATTTCTACTCATCATCTCCTAGGGATTTCTATTTCAATTAATGGCTACACCATTCATCCAATGAATACTCCAGAACCTTGGAACGCCTTTTTTATTCCTCGTTCTCCTTCTCCCCAAATTCCATTACTCATCAAGTCTAGTCAATTCTACTTCCCAATTCTATCTCTAGATCCATCTCCTAATCTTCTAAATAAATTTATTCTAAAATAAACTCCCCAATTCTATCTCTAGACCCATCTCCTAATCTTTGCCTTCGCTATGACTGTCCTAACTCACGCCACTGTTATTTTCTGCTTTAGGAATCTCCTCATTCTTCTGCCTATCTCACCTTCTATAATCCAGTCATTAAAAAAAAAAAAAAGGCTGTGAAACATTTGATGTGTGAAAAAAAGTCTGAACCATAAATAATTTATAAAGCATAACAATAGAGTGAAAGCCCTATGGGTCTACTACCATCCAGCATAACCATTGCTAACACTTGACCGTTGCCAACACTGCAGATGTGCCCCGTGAGCTCTACTCCACCCAATTCTTCTTCAGTGGTTCCTTATTGTTCTTAGGATAAAGTCCAGACTTGCTATTTTAGCTTTGTAAGTTCTTCATAAGTTTTGAAATCCTTTCCCAGGGACTAATTATCTACCCACGCCATTCTTTTCTTTCAGATTCTACCATTCAAAATCATCCTCCCTGCCCTCCCTTGGACCACTGGGCATTTTTCATATCACAGCTCCCATCACTTGGCATTCACAGTTGCTCATTTGTCTGTTTTTCCCAACACCTAGCTCTGGGACACAGAGGCCTGGTCTGTCTTGCCATTGTATCTCCAAGGTTTTGCACGGTGCTTGGCACACAGTAGGTACCCAGAGAGCATTTTTTGAGTATTTAAAGGAAAGTGATTTCCATATATCCAGATAAAGATGGCTGGTAGATATTTGGAGCTCAAGAGAAAGATCTAGGTTAGAGATACCGATTTGGGAGAATTAAATCTTGTCAGTAAAATGAAAACTGTAGGAATAAATGAGACTGCCAGGGACAGGGTGAAGGGTACAAAGTGGGTATAGTACACTAACATTTATGGGTCAGGCAGAAGAGGAGAGCCAGCGAAGGAGGGCAAGAAGGAGCAGGAAGCAGGATGAGAAGATAGGGAATCTGGGTGGGGGGAAGAGACTCTCAATGAGATGGGAGAAGCACAGCCTTGAAGTTTTGGAAGGTGGAGGAGGATGATAAAGTGCCAAGGATAGGTTGGGTCTTGCATACAGGAGTCCCTAGAGACTGTGTCAGAAGGTTCTGAGGAGCTAAAGCCAGAATGCTATGGGGTGGAGAATAAAGGCACATGAAGAGCAATGAATTAAGCTTCCATTCAAATGTTTTTGAGCATCTTTTCTGTGCCAGACCCCATGCTAGGCTGAGCATTATGTTCAGCTCCTGGGAAAGATCCAAGAGTCCACAGACAGGTATGATGTACAAGCTCTGGAAAAGGGGACTCCAGAGGGTACAGAGAGAGTGGATATTGAACCCTTTGTCTTCCACTTCCAAATTCAGGGAGGTCCTCAGCCTAAGGTGTTCCTTTCCTTTGAGTTTTGGGAAGCAGATGGATGTGCAGCTCCCGTTCATCCATATCTCTTGGCGGAGAGGGAGGAAGGAGGGGAGGAAAAACTCCTTAAGGTCTCCTTTTCCTCAGGCTTGACTACAGTATGTACCTCTCACTGTCATTTCTGCCTCTTCCTGCTCCCTCCTGATCTTTATATATTCACACACGTAAGGGAAGAAAGTCTTTCCCCCGTTGGTTGACTTTTCCTTTGCCGATCTGACCCGGAGGGTTCAGGAAGTTCTGGAAGGGCTTGGAAACCACCCCAGGGGAAAAATGACCTCATAGGAATGGAATGAGTTTTTAGGTTTGGGAAGCTGAGATTTAACAGGCTTCTGCCAGCAGAGGGAGCCCCAGGGTTGGGAGAGAAAGATCCGACCGCAGGGTATAAAATGCGATGGGGGCTCGTTTCGGGCGATGTTTTTAGCAGTCCAGAGGTATTTATGGGTTAAGTTCAGATAACAGGGAATGAAAGAGGGAGGGAGGGAGGGAGGAAGAGAGCCTCATAATACATTGACATATACACAGAAGCGCGCGCGCGCGCGCACACACACACACACACACACACACTCACATCACATTTCCCGCCCCCTGACCCCTCCCTAGACGCACTCACAATTTCGGCTTCCAGTCCAGTGGTTGCTGCACCTTTGCTGTGCAACTGAATCATCTGGGGGAACTAGGGGCAGGTTTCCAGGCCCCCTCAAGGCCGGTGGAATCAGCAAGGGCAGGACCTAGGCATCTGTATTTTTACAAAGCTCCTCAGGCGATTCTGAAGTGAATGTGGAGAGACTGGTGAGCTGCTCTGGGTAATTAGGTAAATACTTTAACTATAGCTTGTTCGAGACTTAATTTAATGGCTCCAGGCATCAACATGTTGACTGCTAGCTAGAATGGAATCTGAGGGAGACCGCTGTTAGGACTGAGCCATTTTCGCTCTTATTTTCTTTTTTTAATAATTTTTGTTTATTAATATAATACAAGAGGAGGGTTTAAAAAGTCACATGGCACCAAATGGGTTATAATGAATAACAGCGATCCTTGTTCCTCCCTTCCCCGTGCCCTAGTCTCATTCAAAGGCAATCACTGGTTTAAATCTTATTTTTTTCCTCCCTCTGGGAATCAACTCCATATTTTTAAACAATATCCTGTCATTGCTGTTTCTTGATTTTGCAATCTTAGAAATTGTGCATTTGATTACCTACTAAGGAATATTAGGACTTTGCTTTTTCTTACAAGGCTCACAGATGCTCATTTCTTGCCTTTTAAATTCCTAGAACCATAACAGCACACTTTTTAATTAAATCAATTGTCGGTGTTTATATTATTATGATCAATTGTTTACAGCACAGCAGAATAATGTACCGTGATTGCATTTCTTTTTTTCTCTCCCCTTTCCTCCCGGGAGTTAATAATCCCCTCATTTTTGTTTTCTTAGTGAGTCATCCATATTTTCCAAATGCTCTGATAAGAGCTCTACAACTCAAATAAATTGGTCAATTTCATTGAATAATCTAATTTTTTTCTTTGGAGACATCCCTCCTGGAGCCCCAAGTTGTTCTGTTCCAGTATGAATTGGGAGCTTGACAGGCTGTTATCTAGGACTTTCCCTTTGTTGACCACCTGGGAACTCAGCTTTTTTTCTCTCTTGGCTCACTTCCTTATGAATGGTAGAGAAATGTTTTTGACACCTTGGAAGCAGGAGTGATATTTCACATTGAACATCTTTGTGTGGCATGAATCCATCAGACGTTGGCCAGGTAAACCCCAGTGAGGCAGCTCTGTCTGCTTGTTTAGTTTATAGTCCCCTCCACTCAGTTTGTCTGGGTAAGGATTTCAGACTGAAGGTGATTTTCTCTTGGAATTGGAAGACTGGGCTGTACTGCGTTTCAGTTTCTAGCTCCAGTATTGTTAACTGAGAAGTCCATTTGCTCTCTGGATTCCTAATCCTTGATTTGTGAAGTATTTTTCTTCTCTTTAGAACTTCAGGGATCCCTTTATTCCTGGGGTTCTAGCATTTCTAATAATGTACTTTGTGGAGAGGCGTGCTTTTTTCTTCCATTCATTGTTTTGGGCACCCAGTGGGTCTTTTCAATGTGGAAATTCAAGTCTTTCATTATGGGAAATTTTGGAGAAATTATCTTTTTATTAATGTATTCCCCTCCCCCTTCTCTTGTTCTCTTCTTGGAATTCTTATTAGAAGATGTCAGGGATCTTGGACTGATCCTGTAGGGTTTTATTGTTTTTGTCCTGTCTTTCATCTCCCTTTTTGTCCTACTTTCCAGGAGATTCTGTCAATTTTATCTTCCAGTGCTTCATTTTAATTTTGAAATTTCTAGTTGTATTTTTATTTTAAAAACCTCTTTCTTGGGGTGCCTGGGTGGCTCAGTGGGTTAAGCCTCTGCCTTCAGCTCAGGTTGTAATCTCAGGGTCCTGGGATCAAGCCTTGGCATCGGCATCGGGCTCTCTGCTCAGTGGGGAGGCTGCTTCTGCCTCTCTCTCTGCCTGCCTCTCTGCCTACTTGTGATCTCTCTCTGTCAAATAAATAAATAAAATCTTTAAAAAAAAATAAGCTCTTTCTTGGGATGCCTGGATGACATAGTTGGTTCAAATGTCTGCCTCTTGTTTTTTGCTCAGGTCCTGCTCTCAGGATTGTGGGATCAAGCCCAGCATAGGGCTTCCCACTCAGCACAGAGTTTGCTTATGATGTTCTCCCTCTCTTCTCTACCCCTCCCCTCCCACTCTCTCTTAAATAAATAACTGAACCTTAAAAATAAAATAAAATAAAATAAAGCTCTTTCTTGTTCTCCAGTAATTTTTTTTTTTTTTTTTTTTTTTGAACAGTGGCTTCCTGATCTCTGTGCATGGTTGCACTGTCTTCTCTTACCTCTGGGAAAATTTTAATGTTGCGTTGGCTTTTGTTGTTAGTGATTTCCTCTGCTCTCTGGATTACTTGTGTTGGAGTCTCCATCTTCAATGCCAGAGACTTTCATTCCATGCTTGGTGACCCTCAGCGCCCATTCCTTGGCTGGAAGATTTGGGTGTGAGAGCAGGGCTTGTCAATTGCTGGATTCTGCCGGAGGGTAATCCAGAGAGTGCTTGGCAGTGTCATCGAGGGACCCCCAAATATCAGTGTCTGTGGTCTTCCTTTCTACAGGGCACTTTCTACAAGGAAGCATCTTGGATTCTTCTGCCCTAGCGCAGGCTTGAGTAGGATGAAGGACAAGCTGCGCTGTTCCTGGTCCGGGAGCTGAGCCAGGACAAGGGGCTGGGGAATCTCATCTTTCAGAACTGAATCTTTCTCTAATCCCTCTGTTTCTCGCTCTGTGCCTACCCCACCCCGTGCTGTGCCCGGTGTCCTTGAGCCTGGTGCCTCTTTGGCAAGTATTTCCAGAAAATCGATTTCCCTTTTTCACTGGGGGGCAAGAGGGGACTCTGGAATGTCTCCTATTTCCCCTAGCGCCCCCATCTCTGGGGCTGTGTGCTGAGATGCCTGATACCCTGATCCCTGACACTCTCCTGCACTCTTTGGCCTCTCGTGGGCTTCCCATCATGGGCCCTTGGGCTTCAGCAGTCTCTTTGCAAAGCAGTCTCAGCTTTGCAAAGCCATTTATCACTCATCCATTCACTTTTCATCTTCCAAACAGTGTTGACATCTCTCATCTGCCGTTGTTTCTATTCCAGTTCTCCTTGTCCTTGTGGTTTATAGCATGTAAATTCTTCTACTGTGCTCAGTGCATTTTATCAGGAAGCAGGAATTAATGTTTGTTCAACAGCCACATTTAATCCTAGATAGCTTTTTTGAGTAGCCGGTCAGGCTTGGCATGATGGGAAGCTTATAATAGTCACATCTGTTTCCCCCGAGTTATTCGAGACTCAGGCACATGGAAATGAGATGTTCATTAAATCATTTTAATGGAAGAAAATGAGGGGAAATATTTCATTTGTTCATTCATCCATTCCCCCCCCCCCAAACATTTACCGAGTACAAGCATATACCCAGACTGGTGCTAGGTGCCAGAAAATAAAATCTGAGCAATATTTGGTATCTTCCTTCAAAGAAATTATAGTTAATTATAGGGAAGGTAGGCAGGTAAATCAAAGGTCACAATAACATAATAATATGCTATCATAGGGGTGTTTGCAAAGGGTGCTGTGGGAATACAGAGTAGGGTGTCCAAATCAGTCCAAGATGCTGGGAAAGGCTCCTGGGAGAAGGTGGCCCTGAAGCTAAGTTTTGAAGGAGAAATACAACTAACCGAGATAAGGAAGATGGGCAAAGGGCAACCCCAGTAGTGGGGACTGTGTGTGTTCAGGCAAGGAGTCTAGAAATAGCATGACATGGTAGAGGAACCTCAAGTAGGTTGAAATGGCTGGAGAAGGGTCCCTGCTGGGGAGTGGCCTGAGTAAGAGCCTAACGGTCACTGAACTATAAATATCTACATTAGTCCAGAGCGTGAGCCTGGGCCGATTGATGAGAGATACAGAAATAATAATATCTTATTCCCTCTGTGAATTTGAGCCAATTTTAAAAATGTTATTTGTAAAATGAGGATACTATGAAATTACATAAAGAAATTACACAAAATGCTGGGTCAGTGGCAGGAATTTAAAATATTCTAGTTGTTTTCTGACAAACCTGCCTTAAATCTTTCCTCTCTCTCTAGTCCCCTAACAGTTATAAAACAGATTCTGGAAAAGCTTAACTATTAGGAAAATCTTTCCTTCTCTCCCATTCTGCTAGGCAGGGGATTACTTAAGCATCTTTTAACTGAATATTTTTTTAATCAGCAGATGCAGTGTTTATAAGTTCTTGGGTGTCTGGGGCACCTTCCTGTAAAGTCTGGGTGTCTTTTTAAGGGCCCTAGGGTGAGACCTGGAGAAATGAATTTCAGTCTCCTCTCCGCCACTAACATATATGTGACCTTGGGCAAGGCCCTTTCACTGTCCTGGCTCTGATCCCCTCAGCTGGCAAACGAGAGGAATTAAATTAGATTACCTTTAAGGTTTATTCCAGCTCAGTAATTGGATGCAGGGAGCTTTTAGTTGTACCGATACTAATATAAAGAGCGAGGTAGGATTTTTGGATTTTTACTTTCATATCATCTATTTTTCATATCATATGATATTTTCATATATCATGAAGAGGGAAAGGCAATTCTTTTCCAGTCTTGGCAAGCAGGCAGAAGTGGGATTCCTCACTCCTTACCTCTCCTACCCTCCCACCCTTTTAGCTTCTGACGGATTTACTCACACAAACCCCAAAAAGAAATGCTGGCACTAAAAAAACAAAACAAAACAAAAACACAAAAACCAAAAAAAAACTTCAAATGCGTCCTTCTGAATTGTTCTGCACTGTTGGGAAAGTTGAGGGAGCCGGGACTCTTAAAAGCCAACTGTTGTGAAAACACATCATCATCGTGTACAGTCACGGTCCAAAGCATGAGTCCAGCTGTTTTAATCGCCCCAAGTGACTGCATTGGCCAACGACAACCTTCTGGTCTATGGATGGCAAGTGAGGGTTTGGGTAAATGGTGGGGGTGGGGAATGGCATTTCCTGTTCCCCTCGGGTTTCTTTAACTGACCAGAAGGAAGTGCCTTGGAATTCTTCCTGAACGGGCCCTTTTTAAGGCTCAGAGGGTCAGTATCCTGAGCAGTCAGCCTGGACTGGGGGTAAGGAAAAGGCGAACAGCACATGCAGAATTTTGATTGACACCTTTTGGCCTCCCTTGGTCTATTGAACAAGACTTCTTGTGATAACAAGGAGCCTTCCTTGAGGCTCCAGGTTTCAATACTAATAATATTGGCGGGGCCGATGACCGGCTGTAGCCTGCAGATATTGGCGTTCTCAGCAATTCCCAACACACAGCCTGGTGTTTGTGCTCGGTCATCGGTTTAAAGCCAATTTTTAAAAAAATGCTTACGACCTGCAGTCTTTGTACGATTTTAAAAGAACAGGCAGACCTTTTAGAACTATTTTTGCAACTTTTTGTTCCAACTTTACTTTCTGTCCCAAAATGATCAGAATGCTCCCAGTGCCAGTAACAGACATCTCGTTCCATCTGCGTCTTATCATATCTTCCCTCCTACACACTGCAAATCTCATCGGGCATTTTTTTTTTTTTTTTTGACCAGCATTGACATTGAAATCTCTCTTCAGCCCAGACCTCCAGTTTATTCCAATAGATGCATTATTTCAATAGCGGTTTTCTGGGGGCCTCCTGTGTACTAGGCCCCGGAACAAATAGTGATGCTGTTATATATAATGTGATTTTAAAAAGTCTTACCTTGAGGTTTCAACCAAATTTGACTTCCTTTTATTGATCTCCTGTTTCCTTTTGCTTCTTTTCTCCCTTTCCCTCCTCCTCTGCCTTCCCTTCTGTTTTATCCTCTCTCTTTCCCTGCGGTTTCCCACTCTTTGGGGAGGGGCAGGATTTCCTGCTCCGAAGTTGGTTGGTTTCTGGGAGGAGCCAGAAGACCTGCTTCGGGCCTGGTCCAGCTGGTCTACCACCTGACACAAGAGGGTGAAGCCCAGGCCAAGGAAGAAGGGCCTTCTGCTAGGGCAGAGCTTGCGGCCGGGAGCTGCTGAGAGGAGCCCCAAAGGGAAGCCAGAGCGGACCAGTGGGACAGTCCTGGCAAGCAGGCCCAGGGTCTCTCCCCAAGGGACAGAGCACCCCAGGGCTGGAAGTATTGAAAGGGGTCCTGGTTGCCCTGGAGACTTAGCCATTACTGTTGTTAGCTCTACACAGGCCTCTTACACAGGCCAGAGGCACAAACGCAGAGCCCCTGTCCCATCCTCAGCAAAAGCTCTTTGCTCCAGCTCAGATCCCTGGCTTTGGCTCAGGGGGAGATACTGAAACAAGAACTGGGTTTGAGCAGATTCTCCTTCCCCACCGGAAGAGACTTTAGGATCCAGTGTACTCCGTGAGACATGTGTATCTGCACATATTTCAATTATGAACTCCTCAGGGAGTCATCTAAGTGACAAAAACATTATGGTGATCACATCAACAGGAGCAGGGAGTAGACAGTGGAGGGGAAGACAGGAGCCTGCCACGAGATCCAGGTCGGGTAGGGGCTCCCAGTAATTCCAGCCTGATTCACACCAATTAATGATGGAAGCTCATTCCTCAGTTTAGAGGTTTCGTTCTTTTGGACTAAGGCATGGACAACAGTGTGCCCATACAATGTTCACTGTCTTTATCCATTTATTTATTCACCATTCAACAGATATTTAATGAGCGCTTACTCCATGCTGGGCACTAGGGTAGAAGCTGGGAATAGAGGGTTAGCCAAGCTAGCCAAGCTAGACATAGGCCCACCCTGAGGACAGGTATAATTGACATGGTCGCACAGTGGTGTCTGAGATTTGGGGACAGAAATTTAGAGGAAGGGCTGGAATTGTTGGGTGCTAATGTCTCCCTTGAAACTGCATCACTGGGTAGATTTTGGTTCATCATCTTTCTCTTTCTTAGTCAAATGGGACATTGTTTCTTTCAACAGTGTTTGTCCTTGCAATAACTAACTGTATGTATCCCTCTCTAGAGGCTCCCAATTCTTTGACGATAGACTTTTTAGTTCTGTTTTTCTTTCAGGGGACAGTTGTTTTATCTAGAGAACCATAATTCTTATTGATTTCTAGCTTATTTACTTTCTAATTCTCTCTGAAAATGCCTGGCCACAAATCGGACATTCGGGATTTCAATTATTTTTTTCCTCTCATTAAATCTCCTAATTTATATTTGAGCCCATTAAAAGAAAGAAAAGAGAATTGAAAAAGACTAGTCTCCTTTACTTCAACTGTTGGGTCTATTCCAGCATACTCTTTGAAAATTTCCTGAAGTCTGTTTTCATTTTTATTTAATTTATAATTTTGAATCCTTATCCACTGTCCCTTTAAAAGAAAGGCTTCTGGAATTATCTTTTGTACTGTATTTTCTATTTTTTCTTGCTCTTTTAACGCACTTTTTTCTTTCATTTTACATGGCTGAGTTATTTAAATTTCTCCCTTCTTCCCTGCAGCTTTTATGTATTTTTTTTCCAGCTGTAGTACTAACAATTAATTGAACTACTTGGTACAAGTCTGTAGCCCAGAGCAATAAGTACCTAATAAAATCCTATTTAACAAATGTCTACCCAACTTCTTTAGGTCTAGAAAAATCTTTAATTATAACTCTTAATATGGCTCTACACCAGGGCTTAAATTAGGTCTTTTAAAAAAAAATTCAATTTATTTAAGTTGAGAAATGAAACAAACAAAAATCCCTCAAAACAGTTCACTCAGCTTCTCTACAACTGCTTTCTGGTTTAGCAAGGTTGCAATGTGATTGCTTTTTTTCCAGAGAAAATTCTGATGAAAGGATGGCTCATCTAAAAGATGAAGCAAAGATGAGTAGAAAGAGAGCAAAATGAAATAAGGGTGGGTTTCAGAAGGCATGAGTCCTTGAGAGAGACCATAGTGGAATTAGAATTTTGCTTTTTAGGCCTCAGCATATGAATTAAAGAAGCAAACTATTGATTCTTTAGATTTCTGGAGTCTTGCTTAACCTGTATTAGTTTATTCTGGGGTTTCTCTTAAATGAATTAATTTACTGATTTTGACATGTTGAAGTTCCTCCATGATGACCATTGTTGTTCTAACTCAAAGGTTTTGTCCTTTATCAAAGTAAGCACAAGAGTTAGGATTATAGTGCAGCTTTACATGGGAAGGAGGAGTTCTTCTAAGAGGAGGTTGCAGTTTTGACATAGAAGAACCCAGAAAGACAAAAGAGGCTGTTTAGCAACAGTGTGTGCCTGCAAGTGGTATCTTGCATGCCCTTTCTAAGCAGAGGTTAGGAAAGGGCCATGCAATCCAATGACCTGACAATGTTTGACCCCGGAATACAGACTGAAAGTGTATTCCTTCACACATTGACAAGACAGAGCTTGCTTTCCTGAAAGTTTTGTAGGAGATCCAAAGCTAAGTTTGGCCAATTACCTTTTCCTGAATTGGGCACCAGTCTAATGGATCTCCAGCTATGATCCCCTAGGTCAACTTGGATTGGATTAGTGATTTATTGGGCCATTCCCTTTGGGACATTCCCTTATACATATATCAGAAATAAGGTATTCCAGAACAAAACAAAAACACAGAAGACAAGACATTACCATATAGACAAACAAATACAAAAGTAAAGTGAGCAGCAGGGGAATAAGCAGTTTAATGACACAAATAGTTATCAAATGGTATACTTCCACACAAAGGGTCTAATGACATATATGAGACCGATGTCTAATTACTCAGTGATAGACCTCCTAAACAAAATGTCTAATGACCTTATACAAAGGGCTAGGTATGCTTATTTACCAGCTCTACACCTATCTACTAAAATATCTAGTTACTGTGTACAAAGACTGATGGTTTTATACAGAGGCCTACTTGGTTACAACAAATCACAGAAGTGGTGAGAACTCAGTTGAAACCACTGGAGTTCAGACTGTCCTTGGGACTGACTTAGCTGGCAGCAGGTATGAAGGGCAAATAGAGTTTGGCACAAGGAACCTCGGAACCATACTTGTTGGTTTTTGGGAAACACAAAATTCAGAGATTGGCATACTTTCCCAGGCTTAAGTGGGCTGACATTACCTGTAGATGCATACTTATTGTTTGACTGCTTGGCACTCTGGAATGTATTTATGGGGTGTTTCAGTTCCTGGTTGGTTGGCCCTCAGTCGTGATGGTCTGTCACTGGTTGGTTGGCTTGTAAGAGTGTGTCCGCTGAGGTGAGTTGCCATTGATGGAGCCATTGGGTTTAAACTAGTTCTGGAGATCATGGTACAGAACAATCAGATTTGTCCTAAAGATGTGGCAACTTTTTAGTGTTCTCACAGTTGATACCAACTATATGCTTTCATTAAAACATAGTACAAGGTGGAATCTGATATAACACAAAATTACATATTTATCTATATTAATAGATTAGAGTTTTATAAGGAACAAGGTGACTTCTAAGTGTTGCACGATGACAAAGTTTGAGAACCATTAGGTTCAACCACCAGGTTAAGGTATTTTTTAAAAAATATTTTATTTATTTATTTTACAGAGAGAGAGAGAGATCACAAGGAGGCAGAGAGGCAGGCAGAGAGGTGGGGAAGCAGGCTCCCAGCTGAGCAGGGAGCACGATGTGGGGCTCCAACACGGGGCTCGATCCCAGGGCCCTGAGATTATGACTTGAGCCAAAGGCAGAGGTTTAATTCACTGAGCCACCCAGATGCCCCCAGGTTAAGGTATTTTCTAAGAGGCAAAAGCCTTTGTAGGATGAACTTAATTGGGAAATAATTTTTTTTTGGAATTAAATTCGTTATTGTTATTATCGTTTACATTATAGTTAGTTAACATATAAATTCATTATTTTTAATAATCATTTAGTAAGAAAGAAAATATTTGTCAACATGCTGAGAAAAAGAACAAAATGGCATTGGAAACACAGAGCGGGTGTGTGTGTTGGGGGTGGAGGGAAGGGTTCAGAGAAGCAGGCTGGAATAGGAAATACACCCCCTCTTTGGTGGTTGTACCAAATAGAATCCCAGCATTTTATAATTGGGTGGGACCTCAGAGGTCATTAGCCCAATCTCCTTTCCAAGTTCAGAAATCTCCTTTCTAGTTTATTTCCAACTTCTGCTTGCATGCTTTTAGTAACGAGTTTACTGTACATCATAAGGAAACTCCTTAGCTTTTGAATGACTCTGATTTCTTAATGACCTAAGAACTGCTTCCTTGTACTTCTTTTGCGTTTTCAAGCCACATAAAATATGTCTATTTATTGGAATTTATTGGATCAATATGGCTGCCTTTCAACTATTTGGAGGTAAGGGTGTGGCAGGATTATATTGTAATTTCTCTACTCCTCTATTCAGTTGTTCCGAATGTGACAGGGTTCTTGGATTTTTATATGCCCAAGTCCCTCTGATCCAAGTAGTTTTTGTTTGTCAAGGTCTCTCTTGAAATACAACAACTATCATTGACCAAAAGCTTACTGTTTGCTAGGTACCTGCGTAAGCAGTTTACATGAATTGTCTCAATTAATTTGCAAAAATAATCACTAGGGAGGCACTATTTTATAGATGGTGCTTAACTTAATTAACCTGAGGCAGAGAGTTTATAAGTAACTTGTCCAAGGTCTTAAAGAGAGCAAATGGAGGAGTCAGAATGCACGGGTTCTCTTAACTTTTTTGGTTTTCCACCTGCCAGACTGTAAAGTAAAATAAAACTACCTCCTTGTCCCCTTTTCTGGACATACCACTCCTCCTAATATATGTTAGGAGTTTTTGTTTTTGTCTTTGTTTTTTTGGAAGACCCTTGTTAGCTTATATTGAGCTTGTAATCAGGGGAAACAGCTAGGTCTTTTTCATATGATCCGCTGCTAGAACAAGCGTTCATAATTCTGGGGCCATGCAAGTGGATTTTTGGAACTAATTCTGTACTGTATCTTCTTCTCCGTTCAGTTTCAACTGTGCTTCCAATCTGTTGAGTCATTTTGAATCCTGACTCTACAACCTCAGCAACAGAAAAGATACGTATACCTTCTGTCACTTCTCCTAGGTTGATGATAAAATTGCCAAGCAGGATAGGGCCATTTTTGTCCCTGTGCAAGGAGAGGGACTGCTATTCATAACTACTACAGTCTCTGGAGACCGCCTCAAAACCTTGATTCTGAAACTGTTAAGCAAACCATTTTCCTTCCTTTCCTCTAACCCAGGGCTTCTCGACCTCTGCCCTACTGATTGGCATTTGGACTGGGGAGTGCTGTGTTGTGGGTGGGTGTCCTGTGTATTAGAAGATGTTTCGCAGCATCCCTGGCTTCTACTCCCTAGGTGCTAGTAACAGTGCCCCTCTCCCCCTACCAGACAACTAGAAACGTCTCCAGACGTTTACAAATGTCTCCTGGGGGGACAAAATTGCTCCTCCTCTGAGAATCAGTCTCTGACTTCATAAATAGATTACCTGAGCCATCAAGTATTTACTAAGAACCGATTATTTGCCTGGGACTTAATAATTTCTGTGGACATTAAAGAGGAAGAGGAGGACAAGGAACTTGATCACAAGATTATACTCTATTCCTGGAGGAAGAGGACTCAGATGGGAGATAACCTGTCTTTTCTCCTTCTAACCTAGAGCTTCTTACTATGATTTGAGTTGAGGAGGAGGAAGGCTGGGTAGAGCCAGAGATCCATTTTGAGCATTCTTGGGACCTTGCCTTCTGTCTTCTGACCAGCTAGCTAGTTTTCTTTTTCTTTCCTCTCTCTCTCTGTTAAAATACAGTTAGGAAGAGGGGCATCTGGGTGGCTCAGTGGGTTAAGCCTCTGCTTTCTGCTCAGGTGATGATCTCAGAGTCCTGGGATCAAGCCTCACATCAGGTTCTCTGCTCAGCAGGGAGCCTGCTCTCCACAACCCCCGCTCCCCAGCCTACTTGTGATCTCGGTCAAATAAATAAATAAAATCTTAAAAAAACAAACAAACAGGAAGAAAGAGGTATCAGTCAAAGGAGCCTCTCTGGTCAGGTGTGAGATGGCAAATAGGTTTTTTGCCTCGAATTAATCAGTATCTGCTATTAGTATACTGTAGCTCACAAGCTGATTTATCTTCTGATCCTAAAATGCTAAGCCTGGTGGGACTTAAAACTTTTTCTGCCTCCCCTAACATGAAACAAAAACGAATCCTCCATATACTTAGAAGCACGCAATAGGAGGATCAGAGTCCCTGACAGTGAAGCAAATGCTGCCTTCCGGCTCAGGTACAGCTCCCCGCGCAGGGCTCAGCTAAGACCCCCTCTGCCAGCATCCTCACCCTCTCTGCTGTCCGCCCCAGGGAAACATCCCCCTCAGGAATCAGATACTGAGACATAGTATAAAACGAGTTTTATTTCAAAATGCAAAATGGTGGTCACTGTAATAATTAATAATAATAACAAGAATATAAAAAGCATTCCCCGCCTTCCACCCTAGTGCAAAATGGTAGATGCACTCAGATAGCTCGAAGACACGTAATTTTGGACACGTTATCCTGCAATGCTGCACAGCAGCAACACTTAATCCCAAACTCCTTTTGGTGGATCCGGGTGGTAGTTCAGGTCTGGAAGCGGGTGGCTTCTCAGATCTAAGTCCAAACAGCACAGGACTCCTGCTCTCTCCCTCTTGAGCCCGACCCTACACGCGCCCTCTTTCTCGCACTCAGGCTTTCTCTCCCCTCCGTCCGCGGGTTCCCAGGGGTCCTACGAGGCGTGCTGCCGGATGGAGAGCGCCCGGCTGCAGAGGAAGGCCTCCTGCTGCTTGCTTTTCTCCCGCAGGGTCTGGGTCGCGAGGCTCTTCCGCTCTTGGGCCGCCTGGAGCTCGGCCACCGCCGCCTCCTCTTCCCGCAGGCGGCTAGCGGCGGTGAAGGGGCTGCACACAGTCTCCACCAGGCCGATCACCACGCCGACGAAGGCCAGCACACCGCCCAGCACGTACAGCTTCAGCACCTTCCGATTGGGCCTCTGGGCCATCAGCTCCCTGGCCAGCGGGATCAGCTCCTGCACCGTTTCCATCTCGGGGCCGGGGTGACCTGCGGAAGGGGCGACGCAGGAAAGGGGACCGTCAGCCACGGAAGGATGGCTCCAGCCTGCCCGAGCTCCCCTCACTCGGCTGTCCGGCAGGAACCGAGGCCCGCCCCGGACCCCGCCCCACCGCGCTCTCTCCCGCGGAGTTCACCTTGGGGGCGCAGCGCGATCAGGAGGCAGCGCGAGCGGTCAGCGCGTGCGGGGGTCTGGCCGGCTTCTGCGTTCTCCTCCGACGCAGCCGCGGCTCTTCCAGGTGGAGACTCCGCAGCTGGCACCTCGGCGGTGCCCGGGGGCCGCTTATATCTTTTCCTCCGAGACCCGCCTCCCGAGCTCCCCTGGCCCGGGGCCAGCGCCGCTAGCGCCAGAGGAAGGAGGGGGAAGTAGGGGGCGGGGGAAGTAGGGGGCGGGGGAGGGGCGGGGAAGGACCTAGGTGGGGGCGGCCAGGAGCTGTGCACGCCTGGGTCTTGAAGCTGGGAGTCCCAAGCAGGGGAGACCGCGGCGGGCGTGCGGGGATGGGGGCTGCCGGGACGTAGGAGGTACCCCTCCGGGTGCGCACCCCGGTGAGGACCCGGAGCCCTGGGAGGTAGCGCGGACACACCCCATGTGACTCTTCCTTAGTGGTGTGGGTGGGTGGCCCAGCTTTCCTTGCCCTGGGTGGCCTGTGAGGGACCCCTAATGAGGACATCGCGGGAAGGGGGGCCTTCTACCTAACCGGAAGTTCTTTGGTTTTTATTCCTAAGTGTTGTCATTTTCCCACAGGTGTGGCGACCGGAGGGGAGAAGGCAAGGGGGAGGGATCCTGGAAGGAGCAGAACCAGGTTTCAGGGCTCTGTATGTGCTTGTGTTTCTTTCCGGCTTGACTGGTTTTACTCACAGGTGCTAGCCCTAATAGGGTCACTTGATAGATTACTACTTATTGAGGGTGCCCTTTTACACAGGTGTGTGTGTGATGCCTCTCTGCGCTTGCGCCTGTTTGTATATGTACTTCTGGGTATCATTAAATCCAAATTATCTCCACCCCTACTTGAGAAGTGCAGCTGGGGGTTACAGGGCAGAGAAGATGGAAGGGGACTGTCCATAAATTTCTTCTGCGGGTCTGGAATGCAAATAGCTCATGCTCTCAGTGAATGCTTGCCACTTCCCTGGGTCTGGGGGTGCAAGGCCACTGTGCTGGCTCCTAGAAACGGGCAGAAGGGTGGGAGCAGAGGGTTTGGGTAAGAGCTGGAGAGAGAACTCTTGGGGGGGGGGCGGGGCGCCTGGCTGGCTCAGTAGAAGAGCATGTGACTCTTAATCTGGGGTCCTTAGTTCAAGCCCGGGTTAGGTGAAGAGATTATTTAAGTAGGATTAAAAAAAAAAAATCACTCTTGGAAGCAAGGGACGGGAGAAAGATCATTTTGGCTGGGATTAAAATCATCCCCATGGGGTGGAGGGTGCAATGATTTAGCTTTGGTTATCCATTTACCAAAGTTAACTAGCTAGAGGTGAAAAGCAGAGGCAAGTGAGCCAAAGGGGTGCTAGCACTTAGGGGGAGGGGGGGAAATCAGACTGGCCAGAAAATTGTGAAGGTCAGTGATGCAATCTTGCAACAGCCTCCTGTGGGGAGGGACAGGGAAAGGGGCTGTTTCAAAGATCAAGTGTTGGAGTCCTTGCATATTTTAACAGTAACCTTTTTTGGGGGTGGGGGCTGAGGCAATTTCCCCGACAATTTAGTTAAAAAAGACAACCTTGTCAGCTACCCTTTGCCTTGGCTATTAGCATTTAAGGTAGTAAGATTTGTGTGGGCAAGGTTAGTTAAGCAGCTTTTATAAAATTCTGCCTTTTAGTCTGCACCTAAGCAGTCAAGGTGACATGGGGCCAAATAGGGGTTATTCCTACAGGTTGGTGAACACTGCTTATTGTTCTTTTAATGTTGTCAGACAGGAAATTTCTGCAACAAAGGACCAAGTTGAGATTAATATCAATCTTGGAATTTTCTTTTTTTTTTTTTAAGATTTTATTTATTTATTTGCTAGAGAGCTCATACAAGAAGGGGAGAGGGGCAAAAGGAGAGGGAGAAGCAGACTCCCTGCTGAGCAGGATCCTGATGAGGGGCTCGATTCCAGGACCCTGGATCATGACCTGAACTGAAGGCAGAAACTTAACTGACTGAGCCACCCAGGTGCCCCAGTGTTGGCATTTTCTTTGAATCTTTCTTAAAATTTTGAAGAAGTCTCTAATACCCTGGCAGAAATGATATGCAAACCTCAATTTGTGAGTGTGCCAAACACTGTGGCTTCTGGAAGCGTATATAATATATACCTTATTATTGGGGCTTTCACTTGGTTCCTTCTCTGAAGGTGAGTTAGCCCAGCATTGGTCGCAAAACTCCAAAGTTGACCTGAAATTGACTCCATCATAAGCATTTCCGGTATTTCTATAACTCAAAGAGGAAATCCACGTGCCTTCCACCGTCAGCAGATTGCAATTTATCCGGGGTTCCCCTTTTTTGTGATTTACTGTGGTAGAGCACGTTACTACCTGGATGAGTTCCCCTCTTTCCCTCTTTGATAATCTGACTTTGACCTTGACCCCCGACCCCACCAGCTCGCTGGCCAGGGCTGCGCAGACAGAGCAGCAGGTGGTACAGATTGGGGGTGCCAGGGCATTTGGTGTTTCTGGTTTAGGTGGTAGCTGGAGCTGAGGAGGAGGTGGTGGGAATAGAAGGCTGAGGAATCCAGGATCAATTTGCGTTTAGGAATTTCTGATGGCTCCTCTGTCTAGGTGGGGAAAGAGAACCCAGCTTCTAGGGTAGAGGGTTATGTAGGGCTTGGGAAACTAAGCACGTGCTTTAACAGTGCTGATGTCACTTTAGAGATGGAAAGCCTTATGTTGCATCATCAGGTCAGACCAGCTGTAGGGTAATCAACCATTTCAGGGTGTCTAGGGCTGAGGGGTTTCCCTGAGTGCAGGACTCACAGGGTTGAAACTGGGACAGCTCTGGGCTAATTGGGGTAGCTGGTCATCCGACCCTTGAGTCTATCCTAACATTTAGTTGTGCCATTTCTAGGAAGGTAGGAAAGGCCAGTTTAAAATTTATTTTGCTTTCCAAATCCCTTTCTCCCAAACATTAAAACAAACACTCAGAGCCATCTGTAGAGGAGCAGAGGGGCAGCAGGTGGTCCTAGCAGTGAGTGCAGAAGAGAGAGAGAGCTGCCCCACAGCTGTGCCTTGGGGATTGAAGGAACAGGAGACAGAGGCCTTTTGGTTGATTGGTTGTCTATGAGCCTCAACTAGTAGTAGCATTACTTTGTTACCAGCTCTTTGCCGCCTACCAAAGTCACTGCTCACCCAGGTATAATAGGAGGCTGGAGGGAGAGGATCATCCATTATAGGAGACAAGATAAAATCATTTGTAAATCTTAAACTCATTTTTTTTTTCTCGAATTGCTTTCATTTCATGTACACTTACTTTTGGAGAGGTTTCTTATCTCTCAAATATCAGTGGATGATTTTTGAATCCACATGTCCAACTTTTGTCTGCTTCTGGATTAGAGTTCCAGAGTCTAGACATTTCTGTGTGGATCTGTTGCTTTTATCACAAGCTTAACACACTCTAATTAAGATGCCCCATATTCTCTGTACTCTTACAAACTAACTCATCTTCTCATGTATCCTTATTGCTAGCAGGGGCATCTCCACTGTACCTGTTCTCTGGGCTTGAAATACTGTGGCATTTTTTTTGGCCTTTCCTGACCATTCTGTCTCATTGTGCCCTACCCAGTGCCTTGCTTTATTTTTCTTCATAGCACTTAGTACCTGACTTTATATGGATAGAACTGTTGCTTTGCTTTTATTTCTTTTCCATGCTCATTGGTGCCACCAGTGAGGGCCGCCAAGCTTCATGAGGGCTGGAACTGTATTTTGCTTTTCACTGTGTCTCCAGAACCTCCTATGATCCTTGGCATATGGTAGGTCCTTAAGAGGTATCTATGGGATTAACGAATGTCTTCCCCATTGGACTGGCAGGAAGGGACCGTGTTTATTGGATTTGTATGCAGACATTTAGCAGATGCTCAAAGAAGCATTCAGGTTTTTTCTTTTTCATTTTTTCTTCTTAAGTAGGCTCTGTGTCCAGCATGGGGATTGAACTCAACAATCCCGAGATCAAGAGTTGCATGCTCTACCAACTGAGCCAGCCAGGAGTTCCATTGTTTTTGTTTTTCGATAGTTTTCTTTTCTCTTTTGTTGTTGTCGTGGTTGTTGTTGCTGTTGTTGTTGTTGTTGTTCTTCTTCTTCTTCTTTTTTTTTTTTGCCTTTAGTCCTCTTCTCTGTACTCTATTTCTGACACTACAACCAAATAAATCTTCTTAAAATTAAATTTTTATTCTTTTTCTTTGTTTTTTTTAAAAAATTTCTTATTAACATGTAATGTATTATTAGCCCCAGGGGTACAGATCTGTGAATCATCAGGCTTATACACTTCCCAGCACTCACCAAAGCACATACCCTCCCCAGTGTCCATCACCCAACCAACCACTCCCCTCTCTCCTCCCCTCTGCAACCCTCAGTTTGTTTTGTGAGTTTAAGAGTCTCTTATGATTTGTCTCCCTCCTGATCCCATCTCGTTTCATTTTTTCCTTCTCTACTCCCCAACCCCCCCACCATGTTGCCTTACAAATTCCTCATATCAGGGAGATTATATGATAATTGTCTTTCTCTGATTGACTTATTTTGATTAGCTTAATACACTCTAATTCCATCCATGTCGTTGCAAATGACAAGATTTCACTTCTTTTGATGGCTGCATAATGTTCCATCTTCTTTATCCATTCATCTGTTGGTGGACATCTAGGTTCTTTCCATAGTTTGGCTATTGTGGACATTGCTGCTATAAACATTCAGGTGCACGTGACCCTTCGGATCACTACGTTTGTATCTTTAGGGTAAATACCCAGCAGTGCAATTGCAGGGTCATAGGGTAGTTCTATTTTCAACATTTTGAGGAACCTCCATGCTGTTTTCCAGAGTGGTTGCACCAGCTTGCATTCCCACCAACAGTGTAGGAGGGTTCCCCTTTCTCCGCATCCTCGCCAGCATCTGTCATTTCCTGACTTGTTAATTTTAGCCATTCTGACTGGTGTGAGGTGATATCTCATGGTGGTTTTGATTTGTATTTCCCTGATGCCGAGTGATATGGAGCACTTTTTCATGTGTCTGTTGGCCATCTGGATGTCTTCTTTGCAGAAATGTCTGTTCATGTCCTCTGCCCATTTCTTGATTGGATTATTTGTTCTTTGGGTGTTGAGTTTGCTAAGTTCTTTATAGATTTTGGATATTACCCCTTAATCTGATATGTCATTTGCAAATATCCTCTCCCATTCTGTCATTTGTCTTTTGGTTTTGTTGACTTTTTCTTTGCTGTGTAAAACTTTTGATCTTGATGAAGTCCCAATAGTTCATTTTTCCCCTTGCTTCCCTTGCCGTTGGCTGGCGATGTTTCTAAGAAGAAATTGCTGTGGCTGAGGTCAAAGACGTTGCTGCCTGTGTTCTCCTCAAGGATTTTGATGGCTTCCTTTCTCACATTGAGGTCTTTCATCCATTTGGAGTCTATTTTTGTGTGTAGTGTAAGGAAATAGTCCAGTTTCATTTTTCTGCATGTGACTGTCCAATTTTCCCAGCACCATTTGTTGAAGAGACTGTCTTTTTTCCATTGGACATTCTTTCCCACTTTGTCAAAGATTAGTTGACCATAGAGTTGAGGGTCTATTTCTGGGCTCTCTATTCTGTCCACTGATCTATGTGTCTGTTTTTGTGCCAGTACCATACTGTCTTGATGATGACAGCTTTGTAATAGAGCTTGAAGTCTGGAACTGTGATGCCACCAACTTTGGCTTTCTTTTTCAACATTCCTCTGGCTATTCGAGGTCTTTTCTGGTTCCATATAAGTTTTAGGATTATTTGTTCTATTTCTTTGGAAAAAATGGGTAGTATTTTGATAGGGATTGCATTAAGCGTGTAGATTGCATTAGGTAGCATAGACATTTTCACAATATTTGTTCTTCCAATCCATAAGTATGGAACATTTTTTCCATTTCTTTGTGTCTTCCTCCATTTCTTTTGTGAGTACTTTATAGTTTTCTGAGTACAGATTCTCTGCCTCTTTGGTTAGGTTTGCTCCTAGGTATCTTATGGTTTTGGGTGCAATTATAAATGGGATTGATTCCTTAATTTCTCTTTCCTCTGTCTTGTTGTTGGTGTATAGAAATGCAACTGATTTCTGTGCATTGATTTTATATCCTGACACTTTTCTGAATTTCCATACAAGTTCTAGAAGATTTGGAGTGGAGTCTTTTGGGTTTTCCACATAAGTATCATATCATCTGCAAAAAGTGATAGTTTGACTTCTTCTTTGCCGATTCGGATGCCTTTTATTTCTCTTTGTTGTCTGATTGCTGATTGCTGATTGCTGAGGCTAGGATTTCTAGTACTATGGTTGAATAGCAGTGGTGATAGTGGACATCCCTGCCGTGTTCCTGACCTTAGCAGAAAAGCTCTCAGTTTTTCTCCATTGAGAATGATTTTTGCTGTGGGTTTTTCATAGATGTCTTTGATGATATTGAGGTAAGTACCCTCTATCCCTACACTTTGAAGAGTTTTGATGAAGAAAGGATGTCGTACCTTATCAAATGCTTTTTCAGCATCTATTGAGAGTATCATATGGGTCTTGTTCTTTCTTTTATTAATGTATTGTATCACATTGATTGATTTGTAGATGTTGAACCAACCTTGCAGCCCTGGAATAAATCCTACTTGGTCTTGGCGAATAATCCTTTTATTGTACTGTTGGATCCTATTGGCTAGTATTTTGATGAGAATTTTCACATCTGTGTTCATCAAGGATATTGGTCTGTAGTTCTCTTTTTTCATGGGGTCTTTGTCTGGCTTTGGGATCAAGGTAATGCTGGCCTCATAAAATGAGTTTGGAAGTTTTCCTTCCATTTCTACTTTTTGGAACGGTTTCAGGAGAATAGGAATTAATTCTTCTTTAAATGCTCAGTAGAATTCTCCTGGGATGCCTAAATTTTTATCTTGATTGCCTGCTTAAAGCCTGGATCATTTTTTTAAAGATTTTATTTTGTATTTATTTATTTGAGAGAGATCACAAGTAGGCAGAGACACAGGCAGGGGGGGGGGAAGCAGGCTCCCTGCTGAGCAGAGAGTCCAATGTGGGGCTCAATCCCAGGACCCTGGGATCATGACCTGAACTGAAGGCAGAGGCTTTAATCCACTGAGCCACCCAGGCACCCCAAGCCTGGATCATTTTTTATTGCCTCCATGGACTCCCGGATTCTGCAGATTGGATTTACTTGATTGGTATTCTTGGAATCTGAGACTTCTATGATCTGCTCTTCTCTACTCATCTGACTTTATATTCCATTCTTCTCCAACAAGAATCCTTTGCTCCACAGGTAGGTTTCTTATGGCCAGAGAAATAGTCCATTCTCATTTTAGCTGCCTCACCTTTGCTCATAATCTTCTTCCTACCTGAAATGCTGTTCTCATTCCACTCTGTCTTCCTCTTTCCCATTCATGTGCTCCAGGAAGCCAGCAGCACACCCTGATCTCTCCTTTCTGTGAATTTCAGCCGCCTTTATGGCTTTTCCTGCACAGGTTGGCACTGTGTTGTGTGCTGTTTATACAGCTCTCTCACTGTTCCCTGTGGGCTTGCCCTGCCTCCATGGAAGACCAGATCTTTGTACCTTTCGTGGTGTAGCGTATAATAGGGGCTTAATCAATACTAGTTCCATTGACCTAAAAGTCACTATTGAGATAGAGATTGCAAAATGATCAGATTCTCTGGGGAGGTTATTTTAGGCACAGTGGCTTGTCCTTGGCACGGAGCCTGGGGGTGAAGATTGCCCAAGACCTCATAGCTTGGCTTAGTTCCTTCCACTCTGGCTTCCTCACCTTTCACTTGCATTCCCAGCTTAGTGTCTGACATTGCAGCGATTGGCTTACTCTGGGGTGCTCCTCCAGCCTGCTCCTGGGACCCTGGGACCTTGACAAATCCACACTGGTGAACAGACCCCTTGTAGACAGTTTGCTTTAGTCCTTCATGGCTTCTGGCCGAGCAGAGCCACCATCTGCTGAACCATGTGGCGTGTGCCTGGAACAGTAGCACCCTACAACCCCCGTCCCACTTCTGAATCTCACTCCTCTACTCGGCAAGTTAGAATCAGCAGAGAATTTTCCCGAAGCTCAAATGTCAGTGCAGCTTAAGAGGATAGGGCTCTGGAGTCAGATAGACTTGGGTTCGTTCAAGACCTGGCTCCTCTTACCAGCGTCTGACCTTGGACAAGTGACTTAGCTTCTCTAGTCCTGTTCATCATCTGTAAAGTGAGGGTGATGATCACACCTATTAAATGAGGTGTGGGGAAGCCTGAACGAACTTGAGCACTGGAAAGGGCTTAGCAGGCTGACACGAATGAAAGCAGTCATTATTCTGTTGATTGTTGATTGACATTATTCTGTTGAATGATTCAGTCATTATTCTGTTGTCTTTGTCTCTTGCTCAGGTCAGCCATTCCTGTGGTCTTTTATCCCCGGGCCCAGGCCATTCACATTCCCTAGGTGACATACAGGCAGGGATAAGGTCCAAAAATATTTGTTAAAGTCCGCCATATATCTGATACTGTATTTAGTTACAGAAAGCAGAATACAACACTGTTTTTGCCCTACTGAGGCTCATAGTCAAGTAGAGGTCTCAGACATTAAGTAAGTTATTACAGTATGCTGAGATAAGCACAATAATAGAAATAGACACCAGGTAAACAAATAGAATAGAATGAGAAATATATTCACTGATTTAGTTTGGGGATTCCTTGACCAAGGAAGGCGTAAAAGTGGGTGATGCCTGAGCACCTGAGGGTATTAAAGGATGGATAATGTTTACCAGGTGACTCTGGGAGGGAGTGGGGGTTCAGGGTTAGGGGAGGCCTGGAGTGAAAGAGGACTGCATATAAAAAGGATGGGATGCATGAGAATACGTTGCATGGTCCAAGAGAAGTTAGGCAAGACTGGAGTCAGAGCATAGAGGATGGATTTTGGGAAATGGCAGGAAATCAGGAGGAAGTAATGGGCAGGAGCCATAATGAACAATTACCTAAATGATTGCCAACATATGTGGTGTCTAGGAACTATTGATCACTCCCTTCTTCTAGAAGACATTCTCCTTGGCTTCTCTGTCATCATACGCTAATTTTCCTCCTGTTCTATTCTGGACACCCCTTAGCTTTTTTTTTTTTTTCCCCCTCACTTTTGCCTTTAAAGATTTTTTTAAGTAGACTCTGTGCCTAGCATGGAGCCCAGTGTGGGGCTTGAACTCATGACCCTGAGGTCAAGAACTGAGTTGAGATCAAGAATCAGACACTTGGGGCACCTGGGTGGCTCGGTGGGTTAAAGCCTCTGCTTTCGGCTCAGGTCATGGTCCCAGGGTCCTGGGATCGAGCCCCACATCGGGCTCTCTGCTCAGCGGGGAGCCTGCTTCCCTCTCTCTATGCCTGCCTCTCTGCCTGCTTGTGATCTCTGTGTGTCAAATAAATAAAATTAAAAAAAAAAAAATCAGACACTTAACTGAGCTACCCAGGTTCCTCATCCTTTTGCCTTGTATATGACCTCTAAATATCAGCAGTTCTCAGGACTCAGTCCTGGAACCTCTTTTTAAACTTTACATAGTCTCTTTAGGTGATTTAGTTTACTTGTGAGGCTTCCATTATGCCTCTGTGCAGATGACGCACATGTCAGAGCTCTAGACCTCTGTATCTTCCTGCCCAGGAAGATATCTTCCTACATCTTGACTTAGAAAGCTATCAAACTTTCCATGTCTGAAGCCAAAGTCAGTATTTCCACCCCCCAAATTTGCACCACCATCTTGCTTCATCTAGACTTCATCATCTATCTGGTAGACCAGGTCCTAAGCCTCGGAGCCATCCTTTTCTCCTTTCCCTGTCACCTCTTATATACAATCACCAAGACTTGTCATTCTGCATCTTAAATATCTCTTGACTTTATTTGCTTTCTATCCCCCTTGCCACCCTCCTAGTCTAAGCCCTCTTCATCTTCCTGGACTATTGCTGTGGTCTCACAATTGGTCTCTCTGCCTTGGGTCTTGAACTATCCAATCCAATCCAATGTAAACTTAAAAAAAAAAGAAAGAAAAAAAGCAAACCTTGTCATGTCATTCTTCTCTTTAAAATCTTTCAGTGGATCCCCATGTTGCCCTTTGGTTCATGGCCTGGATTCTTAGCATGGTGTATAAGTTCATCCATGGGGAAAAAAAAAAAAATAAGTTCACCCATGGTTTTCTCCTTGTCTGTTTTTCCAGTTTCATTGTATGTCCCTCAACCCTTGCTCTCTTGATGCCAGCCACACTGTTTTGGATCTTTCACAAGATCCTTCCACATGTTGTTCTCTTTACCTGGAACACTTATCATTTCCCTTGATCTTATGAACTTATACTCATCCTTCAAGTGTCACTGTCCTCTCACTGCCTCAGGGAGGCCTTCCTTGATGCTTAGGTGAAGGAAGCTCCCTGTGCTGCATTTTCCCACAGCCATCTCACTTTCCCTTTCATGACTCTATTGTGTGTCTCCATCACCAGACTGTAAGCTCTGTGAGGGTGGGGACTATCTCTGTCTTGTGCAGTGTTCTCAGAGCTAGCACCATGCATCGTCTATTGAATTATCTAATCACAGCTATCACTTTGTCTTATATTGAATTGCTTATGCTCTAGGCAGTTGGAAAAATTGATGAATCTCAGGCAGCAGAATGGTTCAATAAGACTGAGTTTTAAGGAGATCACTATTGGCAGAGTGAAGAATGCATGAGTGGATTGAGAGTAGAGGCAATGAATAGGATGTTGTTAGGGTAATTCAGGCAGTGAGGGACTGGGCTAAGACACAAGTAATGGGGATAGAGGGAGACAGATTTGAGTGATGCACTGTAGGTAAAACTGGAAGGCTTAGTGCTGTAGAGGAGAAAAGGAGTCAGAGATGACTCCCAGGTTTAGAGAAGGAAGAAGGAACACATTTAGAGAAGAAAATGAGTTCCATTTTGGGTATATTGAGTTTGGGCTGTTTATGAGACAAAGGTAGTCATTAAGGAGTTGTATATGAATCATGAATCTGGAGCTCTGGAGAGAGATTGGGTTGTGAGTTGAGGATTTGAGAGGTTTCAGTGAGTTGGGGCTGGCTGAGATCTTGGGATGGGGGAGATAACCCATGAGGGAATAGAGAGAGGAAAGAAGGATGGAAATATGGGAACCAGGGAATCACTGATGCTTGCCTCAGACTGGTGGTGAAGCAGAGCAATAGGTCTTATTTCCTGAATCAGCTTGCAGAGTAGTTCAGTTCTAAGAGTATTTAATCATAAAATCTGATTTTCTTCTTTCACATCAAGAATCTAGGCCAGGCGCCCTCTTGGACTAAAGGACTCATTTTTAATGTAGTAGGCAGAATTTTAAGATGGCCCCTGATGTACAAGCCCTATAAAGCCCCCCAGGATTTGCAAATATGATGGGATAGTCACTCCCATGATTAGGTTATATTATATGGACAGCTGATTTAATAAAATTAAAAATTCAGTTCATCAGTCACTTGAACCACATTTTGAGCACTCAACAGCCATGAGTAGTTAGTGGCTACCATATTGGACAGTGCAGACACAGAACATTTCCATTATTGCAGAAAGTTCTATAGGAGCGCACTGGGTCTTAATCCATGGAACTGTAGGAAACATCTGGGAAGTGGTTCTCAATTCTGGCTAGAGATGCTGCCTGAATTCTTTGTTCCTCTTCATATCTAAAACTGTTCATTAACAGTTGTCTACAATCACTGTATCCATTTCTTCATCAACCATTTCCTCTTTTGCCTACGTCCATCTGCTTCCATTATCACCACCCCCACCAAAAGCTAATGGGATGCTTATTGAATGAACTGGATTTTATCATTCAACAGATAATAACTCTTTCTTCCTTCTAGAAACACCTTTTCTCTTTGCTTTTCTTTTTGCTAGATCAATTATATCAGAAATCTCTCCAAGTAGGTCCCAAAGATCAGTAATGTTTAAAGCTGTAAAGGTGATTCTGCCACGGTAGTGAATTACTGCTCTTAAGGCTGGGGGTATTCTAGGGTCTTACTATGATCCCTCTTCTCCAGCTACATTATTTCCCTAGGTCAGTAGTTCTCAATCCTGGCTCCACTTTAGAATCATCCTTGAGGGTTTTAAAAGCCATCATTCCTGGGGAGTTCCCAAGATGGATCAACTCTGAATTCCTGGGGATGATTATATCTCCTGGGGCAGGAGAAAGACTTTAGAGGTCCTAAGCCCTGAAAAGATTGAGTTTTCTACCCCTCCCATAGAAATCAAAATAACAACATTATTAAATCTTAAAAATATATATAGGGCAGATGTGCAGCCTTCTAATTTTGCGTTAGGTGTTTACTTGCATGTCTTAAAAAATATTAGATATAAAAATTTTCCAAAAAAATGTTGGTACTTCTACCTTGCTGGCACCTTAAATATATGTTTAGCCTGCCCTAGGAAGTCCGGCCCCAAATCTCATCCCAAGGTCACCTCCTAGGAGAGACTTCTCTTATCCATTACTTTTTTTTTTAAAGATTTTATTTATTTATTTGACAGAGCACGCAAGAGAGCACAAGCAGGGGAAGAGACAGAGGGAAAGGGGGGAGCAGACTCCCTGTTGAGCAGGGAGCCCAATGGATGTGGGGCTCCATCCTGGACCCTGGGATTGTGACCCGAGCTAAAGGCAGACGCTTAACTGACTGAGCCACCAGGTGCCCCTTAATCCATCTTTTCTTAAAGTGGCACTTTATGGGTCATCCCCTTAAAAAATATCTCATAGAAAGTATTGACATTTATAATTGTTAGATTTATTTTTTGGCTTGCTTGTTTATTGTTTGTTATCTCCACGAAGGCAGGGTCTTATCTTTTTTGCTGTTCATCTAGCACAATGCCTGGTACAAAGTAAGTGTTCAATGTATATTTCCAGAATGAATGAGTGAATGCACCTGATGTATGGCAAACATCAGTGAGTAGAGGAATCCCAAGGCAGGTAGGCCACCTTGGGTTGTCACCCTGTAAAAGACTCTCTTCATGGGGTGGGATGGGAGAAGTGAGTTCATGAAGGGAGGTCCTTGTTTCCAGCAACCTGGTCAAGGCTTAGAGTAGCAGGCACATGCCATGATGTTGATGGATGCCAGCTAGTATTTATTTTTAGGATGTAATTTCTCTGTGTCACCTCCAAATTTTCAGTAAAATTTCTTCAACTTGAGCTATGTGTTTTGTTCTTAGGGGAATGGAGGAAGGACTATGTGTTCATGTTTGGGGTCAAAATAGGCTGGCAAGATGCTTAAGAGGGAACTAGGAGTGTCTGAAGACAAACAGCAACAGGAATGAATTTGTATTAACTGCTAGCATCTCCCTAGAGTTGTCAGCATTATGGTTATTTGAATAATAGACAAAAGGGTGCTTTGGATAGCTAAAAAGTTGAGGTCACTCTGGTTACATAATTAATAAATTATTTGGTAATTCTGTGTTCAGTGCCTGTGTCCTGTGAGACAATGGCTTGCCTCTGGGCAGTGATTCTGTTTGACTTGTTTACTCCTAGTCACTGGATGCCTTGGCTTTATGGGTGCTCAGTAAATATTTGTTTTGCAAATGAATGGTTCTGGATGTTTCTGTGTTTCTGGGTCAAAAGTCAGAAAGGTCTGCTGACACATGATGAGGAGAACTGAAAGAAAAGCCCAGGCTCTGAGAATGAGGACCGGGTAGAAGTTGGGGGTGGGGGTGGGGGTGTTCTGTATGGACTGGTTTGTTGGGAGGATTCAGATCCAAGCTCAGGCCCCCTGGGTGGCTGGAGGGAGAACAGGACACTATTGATCCCTAGTCAGTGGACTTGAGAACCAGGTATTCTGAGATCCTGCTGGGTTGTGGGAAGGGGTTTCTTAATGTCTTAGGCTTGGTGCTCATTGGCCCAGGGTTGGGATGGGCCTAAAATGACTGGTGGGACACATTATCTTAGACGGCACAAGGATAGGCAGGAACTGCCAGACTTTGGGCTGCACGTGTTCCCTGATTCTCCGAGAGTGACAGAGAACACTTAAAGATGTCGAGGATCTCGGAGTCCTGGGATCGAGCCCCGCATCGGGCTCTCTGCTCGGCGGGGAGCCTGCTTCCTCCTCTCTCTCTGCCTGCCTCTCTGCCTGCTTGTGATCTCTCTGTCAAATAAATAAATAAAATCTTTAAAAAAAAAAAAAAGATGTCGAGGAGTTCTTGTGTCTTAAGACCCTCTCTCCATTTGTGCCCTCCTCTCCCCTGACCCTACTTCCATCACCTCTGCAGGTTCTAAAGCTGGGTCTTGTATGCTTAGAGTGCCTAGGTCGATGGCCTGACCACAGAAGTATTTCAGTTCCCCAAACCAAAACACTAAAACTACTGTGATTTTAATTCCTGGCCTTTCTGTCCCCAAGGACCAGCCATGGTAGACGGAATAGGAGGCCTAACCTTGGGAGCCTGTTGATCAGTGGATTGATTCGTCATGAATTTTCCCAGGTTCTAGATCTCAGGAGAAAAAAAAAAACGTTTATTTTTCTGTAGGATTTTCTCTGTATGTTGTCTTGAGAGTTATGCAGTAATATTCATAGGATCATATTTTTCAACACTTTTTGTTAGGTGATCCCTTGCCCCATGGATCCATACTAATAAATCAATATTTGTTTATTGAGCAGCTACTATGTGCAAACACTGGGCTATATGCTTATCCGGGGGTAAAAAGAATGGTCAAAGGTTGTTCCTGTTCTCCAGGAGTTTATAATCTGGGTTTGGGGACAAATCACAAAATAACTAAAAAGTTGAGTAACCATAAATATGTAAATTTGACATGGGAGGGACTTACAAACAGAACAGAACTGATTGGTACTTGAGTTGCATAAGGTCTGCTGCTGGAATTTGGGAAGAATCTATAAAGAATAACAGAGAAGTCATCACTGATCCAGGAACCTGATCCGAGTCTTGGATTTTGATCTTATCCAAGTGCACGAGAGGTGGAGACATCAGTGGAGACAGACAGAGCTGGATGAATTGAGCCTAAGTGTGGTCAAGGGAAAGGAATGGCTGGATCAGAGTACTGTGTGAAGGGAGGCTGTGTGAGATGAGGTCAAATGTGCCTCTTTTTAAACAGGACCCCGAGAGCCTAGCCTGGCTGTGGACTTGGGATTTTAATCTGGATGATGGAAAGCATACAGGTCAAAGTGCATTACCAAATCCGACTCAGCAAATGAAGCACTAGGCCAATGCTAACAGGATGAAATGTACCTTGGAAGAAGTGCAAAGGCGTGTGTGTGCATCTGTGTGTGTATGTGTGTGTACGTGCATACACCTCTGAAGAGGGGCACAAATTTGAGACGGAGACAGCCTGTTTTAATAGTATTTGACTTGAAACAGATAGAGGTGTCTCTCTCTATGTCTCTATCTCTAGCTGATGTCTCTGTCAGCTCTGTTTGGGTCCTTGGTGTGATCTGGCCAGGAAAAGCCTCCTGCACTTTGGGCTTCAGCAGCAGGAGTAGAATCTCCAGAACCAAAGTCATACAGACATGCTATTTTCTTTCCCCAAGTCCTTGAAGAGGACTACTTTGATAAGGCGACCGATATTTATAGAGGAGCTTCCTGAGTTCTCTCCTGGGGGAGAGTCTTATTCTCATTTGCTATTTCCACTCAGGTTTCTCTACGACTCAGAGCCAACCTGACTCCTCAGACCACTGTGCCTCATCATGCAGAGTTCACTGGGCCACCTGAGGTGACACATTCACACCCTTCTGGGAGAAAAAGGATCAACATAGAATCTGGTGAGCAAGCATTTGTGTGGGACGAAATGGTTCTCTGAGATGTGGAACTTCTAGAGCTAAAACAGGGAGAATCCTGGAAAACTACAATGGTTGGTCACCCTACAACATACCAGAAACTTCTTGAAGATTCACCCCCACACCCAGTGGTTATTCTCTCAGAAACTGGAGCAACACCCTGCCTCATAGATACTTATCCTCTAGGTACAACTCACAGAGAGCTCTTGGTCTGTGTTTCTCAGGTTTTCTAAGGGGACAATCTTGTGATGCTTTAGGTTTGCAAAGCTAAAATATTCACCAAGGCCATTTTTCCTGTCCATTTCCTTGAGGTGTCATATTCTACAAACTGTGCCATATGACTTTCACTTTTTGTGAGAAACAGATTCCCTTAATCTTGGGAACACCAGATATTGCAATGGAAAGACTATGGATTTTTGGTACTTGAAGATCTTCTGGAGGATTCTGGTTTTACCATATACTAGTTGTGGTAGACAGTGCTGTGTGTTCACACGTTCTACTGTGTTTTCCTCTTCTGGGTACATAGGAAGATCACTTAGGCGCCCTTGAACAGTTCTGGCCAATAGGTTGTAAGCTGAATGACTGTGTCACTTTAGAGCTGAAGCATGGAATATGAGAGAGCGTCTCCATGCTCCTCTATCCTTGCTGTCATGAAGCCCATGTATCCTTGTTGGTGGGGTTACAAGACGGCAGAAGTCACTGAGTGTAGAACAGAGGACCTCTCGCCTCATCGTTGTCACCCATCTTACTCTGTGCCAGCAACAAATGAGTGTTTGTTGTGTTAAAGCTGAGAAATTTTGTGGTTGTTAGTTTATTACTGAAGCATAACCTGACTTGAACACTAGTTCCGTGTCTTCCTCCCCTTGGGTTACCCTAATAAAATACCATGGATTGGGTGGCTTAAGCAACAGATATTTATTTCTCACGGTTCTAGGGGGCCGGAAGGCCAAGATCAAGGTGCTGGTGAGAGCTGGCTTCCTTGCTTCAGACATGTAGCTCCTCGCTCTCTGTGGAGGCAGAGCCTGGGTGTCTCCTCCTCTTCTTCTAAGGGCAGTAATCCCATTATGAGGACTCCACCTGCATGACCTCATCTAAACCTAACTACCTCCCAAAGGCCCCATCTCCTAACATCACACTTGGGGAAGGGTTTCAACATATGAATCTGGGGAGGACATATTCAGTCCCTAACACCTTGTAAGCTTGTCAACCTACCTAATAATGCTGAGGTTATAAAAAAGGGAAATAATATCTCCTTCAAAGAACCATCTTGGGGTGCCTGGGGGCTTAGTCGGTTAAACCTCTGCCTTCTGCTCAGGTCATGATCCCGGCCGGGGTCCTGGGACATAGCCCGCCTCAGGCTCCCTGCTCAGTGGGAAGTCTGCTTCTCCCTCTGCTCATCCCCCTGCTCGTGCTCTCTCATTCGCTCACTTTCTCAAATAAATAAAATCTTAAAAAAAAAAAGAAAAAAAGAGTCATCTTATAGGGCTGCATAAATGAGATACTTTAGATGTGTTTAGAATGGTTCCTCCTGCATACCAAGAGCAGAAAAATATTTTGTTCCCTTCTTTTCTTTTAGCAAAATATACAGGTGCTTCTTTCCGGAGTAATACTTAACCACAGGAGTGAAGACAACCTCTCCTGTCCGGGGAAGCACACATAGTCTCCAGATGACGCAGGTAGGCCCTTCTCTGTACTGGTGTTTGGCTCTCGGTCTTTCACCTGGAGTGGTCTTTGATCAAGGGACCCATGCCCAGAACATGCCATCATGATGTCAGACATTGGACACCAGGACTCCCCTCTGTTCACTTTTTTTTCTTTAAGGTTTTATTTATTTATTTGTCAGCACAAGTAGGGGGAGCGAGCAGCAGGGAGAACAGGCAGAGGGAGAAGCAGGCTTCCCGCTGAGCAAGGGCCTCAGTCCCAGGGCCCTGGGATCAGGACCTGAGCCTTAGGTAGCTGTTTAACCAACTGAGCCACCCAGGTGTCCACCCCCCTCCCCATTTCAATTCTAAGCATCATATTTTGGGGAAATTGTTGACAGGTGGGGAACTTCTAGAAGAAGGGGAACAGGTTCGGAAAAGCCTGGAAGCCATGGGGATGGGTGGACCACCTACTACAAGTAAGGTTGTCAGATTTAGCAAATGAAGTATGAGAAACCCAGTAGCATTAGAATTTTAGATAAACAGTGGGTCCCATTTTAGCATATAAGTGGCGTCATGCAATCTTGGGGGTCTCTTATACGAACAAGGTATCCCTTGTTTATCTGAGATTCCAGTTTAACTGGGATCCCTGTGTTTTATCTGGCAGTGCTAGCTGCAAGGATTGTTGAGGACAGTGCACACACATCAGACAGAGATGCAACATCATACTTAGGAATACAAATGTGTATTTATACTTGGCTACCGGGAGCTGCTGGGTATGCAGATTTCTGAGCCAGCAAGGGGGAAGTTCAGAATTGGGTGTTCTATTCTGGGAGAGCTGCATGGGAGAGGCAAATCTGGGTGAGGGTAGGAATTTTGGTCATCACCACTTCTTCCTTCCCCTCAAAATATAGATAGATACTGACTCTTGCTTTTGATTTGCCCTAAGATATACAAACGGGAAGATAAGGTGCTGATAGTTACTTAGTACTTCTGCCCGCCCCCCTTTTGGTCTGTCCTTCCTTACACATTTATTAGTACATGCATTTACTTAGGAAGTATGCTAAGGGCTTTCGTTCTTTCTTTCTTTTTTTTTTTTTTTAATTTTATTTATTTATTTGACAGAGAGAGAGAGAGAGAGAGAGATCACAAGTAGGCAGAACAGTAGGCAGAGAGAGAGGGGGAGGAAGGCTCCCCACTGAGCAGAGAGCCTGACGCAGGGCCCAATCCCAGGACCCCAAGACCATGACCTGAGCCTAAGGCAGAGGCTTAACCCACTGAGCCATACAGGTGCCCCTGCTAAGGGCTTTCTTGACAGAAGAAATCTAATAGCCCCAAGAGGCAGTATTTCTTAAGAAGGGGAAACCGTATCTTACAAAATCCACAATGATTTAGACAACTTTTAGTGAACTCCCCGGCAGACTGTGGGTCTAGTGGAAGGGGTTCAGGGCACAGGAGGGAGCAAAGAGAGGATGATTCACAACTTGTAGAGGAAATTACCACCCTTACCCCGACACTTTTAACTTCATGTTTACTGATTATTCTAGGAAAAAATTCTCATTATGGAAGACAAGGGCATGAAGAGAAATAGAAGGAGACAGGAACTATTAGTGTGTTAGATATTTTCTCCCTGTCTCTGAGTATTAGTTTTCTTTACAGTTAAGAAGATTTTATGTGCATTTATTTTCTAATTTTTGCCTCCCACTTAACAGTATCCCATAAACATGTCCCTCTTTATTGGTATTAGGTCTCTTCTCACTATTTTAGGTGAGCAGAGGGCCGGTTTTGACTCAGTTTTCAGGGGAAGGAATGAGATTGGATAAAGACTCATCACCCTTGTCTTCTAGGATATGGACCAGATATTGAAGCAAGACCCCAGGAAAAGTAGGTGCCTTTTATCGAGAGCCCTCAGACTTGCAGGGCAAGTTAAGAACAAAACTTCTGTCCAGATTTGTGTAGAGTCCTATCTTTATCAAGTGTTGGATTCTGATTTTACTAAATCTTGATGGCCATAAAATAGTAAGTCTGTTTTTCTTATGCCTTTCCTCTGCAATCTATCTTCTGTTTGTAAATACTCCCCACCCCCTACCGTCTGTCCTTCCCTCTCCAGGAATGCTGGGAGCATCGCCCTGCTCTCGGGAGCTTAGCTTTGTTGGCCCCCAGAGTGTCCCCTCATCCCTTCTGGTCCAGGTCATGGCTCCTGAGGGGTTTGCGGCCCCTAAGGAATAGAGGGGAGTGCCCAAAGCATTCTCGATTGGGCCCTGGAGCCTCCACGGATGGATCACTTCCTGGTAAGTGAGCTATGGAATATTGGGGTGTGGGTGATATTTGTGTTTTGATAAGAACAACTGCAGATTCTGCTGATCAGAGTCCTTGACACCTGCGTGTGATGCACACGTGGGTACAGACACCCTTTATGGAGGACACACCTAGCTGGGCCAGAAGTTTGCATTGTTTCCCTTAATCTTTACAAGGATCCATGACGTAGATGGCTAGTATCCCCCGTGGAGGCAAGTAGCTTTGGTTGTTCAAAGGCATGCAGCCGGTGGGTAGAGAACCAAGACCTTCATCTTGACCACGCTCACTCTGAGGTCCAGGCTTTAACCACTGTCCATCTCGGAGAGCAGAACGTTCTGGAGCTGGAAAAGGCTTCAGAGGAGATTCAAAAACATTGAATCTCCCAGCTGCTCTATATGCCAGTTACATTTTTGAACGGGGCCTGGCTTAAGCGTACAATTTTGGAGGTTCTGCAAGTAATTCTCAGAGGCAGCCTGCATTAAGAATCAGTAAAATCCAACACCTTTATTTATAAATGATGAAAATGCAACCCAGTGAGGGGCTTGTTGATGCTTTTATTGAATAGCAGGCCTGGAGCTAGGTCTAGGATTTCCAGGATGTCCAAGTCCATACGCGGACCCCGTGTGACCATGAGCACTGTAGGAAGGTGCTGATTAAAAGCCGTGAGGGGGGGCTGATTCCAGACATGAAGCCAGATACACCCATGCTCCCTTTCCTCTCAAACCACTAGGTGTTCGTTGCCCCAGACTCCGACAACAGACGCTGATTTGAGCATTTAGATAGTTTGTCATTCGACTGGCCCTTTCAGGGATCTCCTGGTGCAAGTGCCCACGTCCCTCACAGCCATTCCTCTGTCTTCTCCAGATGCTTCTGGCCTGCCGTGTGGCTGTAGGTTGCCCCCTTCAGGCACCTCTCTCTCACCTCTCAGGCTGGGCCACGGCCATAAGGCCAGCCTCACATGGCAACTCTGTGGCCAAAGGTCTCAGTGGTTGGACTTGGGTCCTGAGGGGAGAGAGGCAGAGGGGTTCAGGGCTGGAGGAGGGTGCATGAGAATGAGCTGGCCTGTCTGTTGGAGGAAGGTCAGGAATCTGGGAGGGCAGTAAAGGTGGTAGAAATGCCAGCATATTCTTCACTCTGCTCTGGGAAGCCAGCCAACAATGGGCCAACCATGGGCCAGCGTTCTCCCAGCAAGCCGCAGGGTACCCTGGGCTGCACCCCTTGGGAGGGAGGGGCTGGGGCATTTGGGGGTGTGCCGTGGGAGGTAGAACAGAAGGAGCTGAGGTTCCTGAGGTGACCTGGGATTGGGAGGGGGTTCCCCCTTCCTGTGGTGAGGCAGAAGTTGTGTCATCCTGTCATAGACGCTTTGTTTAATCTTACTAGGTCACTGTGACGTTTTTCCGGCTACCTTCTCTTTCCATTCCTTATGAGGCAGTCATGTCCTTAGTCAGAGCAGCTCCAGTCAGCGTGATGGGGAACCCCTGCCTGTAGGTTCCTGAGCCTCTGAGATGGGGAATTTGGAGGCCAGCCCCTCGCCCATTTCTGCCCACACGAGAGAGACTGTCAATTTGAAAAACAAACAAGAAGACACCTAATGGTGTCTTCTGGATGTTCCTACAGCATTGATGTCTCCACAGGAGTCCCCAGCTGACACCAGTCCTCCAAGAGTTGGAGCAAGAGCTCGAGGAGGCCTTTTCAGGGATGGGCCTTGGTTAGGTTTGGGGAACATGAAGTTCAGAGTCTGGTGGGTTCGGGTCAAGGATTAGCAAAGGGAGAAAAGGGGACCTGGAGGCAACGTTAGTATCTAAGTGGTGGTTAAAAATATGAATGCTGGAGCAAACTGGTTTGGGTTCAGGTGACCCCTTCGTAGCTGGAACCGAGTTACCGGAAATGTGCCTTATTTTCTTCAGTTGGAAAGTGAGGATATTTAAATGTTACCCCCAGGGACGTAGTGAGTATTGATCGAGTCAGTACATACACAGTGGTGGAATGGTGCTGGGCACACCCCGGAGCACCAGGTAAAATGTTAGCTGTAGTTCATCCAGGCTGCCTACCTCATTCCTCCCAGACCTCAGGCCCGAGCTGATGTGTGCCTTTGTCTGCTGGGCGGATGTTCAGGTTGAGGAGGGAAGGGTGGGGGGACAGAGAAGGGCACCGAATGGAGTCCCCCGATGATGGCAGGCCATGCTCCCCAGGCTCCCGTTCTGGTGGCTTCTGCCCTAGGCTGGGTTCCTGTCTGTGCTCAGTCACACAACAGATGCACTTTCCCCCTCTGGTTTTTGGAGAGGAGTGCGGAAGAGGGGCCAGTGTCTGGGCTGCTGAGCTGTTGTGGGGGTGTGGAGGGCCACGCCAGCTTGAGTCAGGTGGCGAATTCGTGGGGATGTTCCTGGAGCCTACCCTGTCCCACAGACGCGGACTCAGGCATGACTCACAGTACGCAGGTGGTGCCTGGGCCTGAGTCACCTGGTGCCCCTTCCTCCAGCACCTTCGGTCTAGCCTGGACCTGGCTCTCCTGGCCTCCTTAAACTCTCCTCTCTGTTCCTCTCCCCTTCCCTCCTTTCCTTGTTCTCTACCCCTTGATCTCATTGATCAGATCTTGGCTGATCTCCCCGGCAAATGGGCAGATGGATGATGGAGACAGGAGCTTCTGATGCCACTCCCACACCCTGTCACGCGTTGCCAGGAATGACTGAGAAGCGTATGGCATTCTGCCTCTAGCAGCATGGTGGTTGTAATCCGAGGGTAGGTGTCTCCCAAAACGACCCCTCTCTGCTGCTGGCTGCTGCTGGAAATGCCGCTCTCAGCCACCCGTTCTGGGGACGGGACGCGCAGCCCGTCTCCTCTGAGAACACAAGTTCCCCCCGCAGTGCATGGGGTTCCTAAAACTACCTCAGTTATTTACCCCGCAGTGTGAACCTCTTCGCTGCACGAAGCGGGAGCACCTACTCTGTGCCCAGCGCTACTCCCAGCCTTGGAAAACAGTAGTGAACAAAATGGACAAGAGTCTCTACCTTCTTGGGCGTTAGATTCTGGAGGGAGGAGTCAGAAAGTAAACAGGATAAATAGGTAAGTTATACAGTTGGTTTACAGGTGGTTACGTGTTGCAAACAACAGCAAAAAAGATCCAGCCTACCCAGAATGAGGGTAGATGGGAGTTGGGAGTGGGATCTGGCAGGGAAGTGGGTCAGAGTCATTGAGAAAGTAGCATTTGGACAAAGACTTGGAAGAGGTAAGATAGTTAGCCTCGCAGAAGCAGATGCCCAGGCCCACTCCGGGCCCAGGGATACAGTGTTCTGAGGTATCTGGGGCCAAAGCCCGAGGACAGAAGCAGCCTGGTGATTTGGAGGTCGTGCATCTGGGGTGAAGGGAGCAAGGGGCAGAGACAGAGAAGTAATGGGGGTACTTGGGTCATACAGGGCCTCACAGACTCTCTCCGAGGGCTCTGGCATTGACCCTGACAGTAATGGGGAGCATGTGCAGGGTTCCAAGCAGGGGAAAGATATGACCTATTGTGTGGGGTCTGCTGGAGACCAGTTGGAGGCTGTTGCAGAGGTCCGGGGAAGAGAGACTTAGGTCCAGAGGATGGAAGCTGCCTTGGGAAGGGAACTAACATTTCCTGTAGCATGAGGGAGTACGAGAGAAGCAGGAGTCAGGGATAACTTGACTAGCCACTTCCCTGAGCACAAGTTCTGATGAGCCAGGTCTGGGGGCTGGCGGTGGTGGCGCTGAGGCTGAGGGCTCCACAACGGGGTGATGGGAAGACCAGAGTGGGGGGTGGGCACTGTCGAGGTGCCTCCACCTGCTCTTTAGCCCTGGCCAGGTCCTGACCCAGCCTCTGGCTCTGTTTTCTTCTTGTCTCTGAACAAATTAGGTTCTGAGGTTCAAAGCCTGTGTCTGGGGCCATGCCATCCCTGGGGGGTGTGGGATGTGTCTAGATCTCTCCCTCCCCTCCTGGGGAGTGCTCAGTGTCCCTGCAGAAGGGGGCTGACTGGGCTAGCCTTGGGGTCTGCTGTCACTGTCCCGGATTGGGCCCAGGGTGTGTGTGTGAGGCCCAGACACAGCAATTGCCACTTTCCTCTGTGAAGCCAGACCCCTGCTGGGATCTGCCTTGGCCTGTGAAGTCTGAGACACTATAGGCTTATTTACCTGGGCTCCTGGCCTCCTGAGAGAGGAGAAGGAGGGGGATTTGAAGGGCTCCAGCCAGTCAGTGTGCGGCCCACCACACACCAGGCCCCGCCTGGTCTGTGGATCTGGGATCGCCACACCTGCTCCTTCTGCTGGTTAACTATTAATGAGTTCTTTGTCACATCCTCTTTCCTGGTAGTGGGCTGGGGAGGGGGCAGTTCCAGGAGGGGGAAGGCTTCCTGGAAACCTTGAGTTCAGGGAGCTGGAGACGTGGAGAGAAATAAACCAGACTGGTGGGCTCAGAACGCCGGGGTGGGGGGTGTGTTTGGCAGCAGTGCTCTTTCTCTGGAGGCTGTGATGGGGGTCTCTCTGGGGTCCTGTTGCAGCGGCTGGCTGATGAAGGAAAGCTGCTCGTGCTGATTGGGGCTGGCCGAGTTCAGCCAGATTTTGTTGGAATTCTTACAGGGGGTTTAGACACTAACATTTAGTGGCTTGTCCTTTCTGCATATAAACAACTTAATACCCATTTGCTAATTACACTACTTCCTCTGCCCATCCAAACTTAGGGGACTAAATTAGAACCTAAGGATTAGAAATGCCCAGTTGAATCCACAAAAATCCTCCATTTTCCTCTTAAGGGTTCTCAAACCATTTCTTGGACTTAACCCTCAAACCATAGAGAACTTTCTGCTTGGGAGCCACTGAAGCCTGGACTGGGTAGTTAAGAGTCTCCCTTAAATAGAAACTTGGAGGCAGTGGGGTTTCAAAACCATGCCATGCAGGCTCTTCTGCTCTGCAGGGCCAAGACAGGGACTGGGGGACCTTCCAACCTCTCTCTAAAAGCCCCCTGATCCTAACCTGGGGACGAGTGTCCTCTGAGACCAGCCTCTTGTTCTAGGCCTGTTGCCGCACTGTCCGGTGGCCCTCAGGCAGCTGTGCCCCGAGAGCCCCACTTAGGGAGCTGTGTTCTCAGGCCTGGTGGGGGTGGGCAGAGGAAGTTGGTTTGGTTATGCTTCAGGTCAGGTCTGTTTTCTGGCCCTCTGGGCTAGCATTCCTGCCAGGAGAGGGCGGGGCTGGGAGACCAGCCCTTAGGAAGCTGGGGGCATGACTCACAGGTAGTTACCTGTCCCAGGGCTCCCTGCCAACCTACGGAGGGATCTGGAGGGGAGACATTTAGAGTTTACTCCTGTTTATTCCTCTTAAGCTTTCCTTGGGTGAGTTGGGCTTTGACCCCTTCCCCATGAACCTAAAGCTCCTGCAAATTCCCCCAAAGCAGGGATTTTCCACTTTTTTAGTCTTCCCTCTGGAGGGGGTCTGGTGCTTTCCAAGACTTTGCAGCCCAGTGACAGGTCTGGAGCAGCCCAGTGACAGGTCTGGGCAGTAACAGCCTACATACGAGCTTTGTGTCCTCTGCTTCGTCTTCTGTCCAGGGCTGCCCAGGACATAGGATGAAGCTGACCCCTGTGGGCCTTGGGGAAGTGCCAAGTGCAGTGCCTGTGGCAAAAGTGGGTGCCCTTCCCTGGTCCCTGGGAGTCACTGACATTCAATGCCTGGGGCTTTCAGTTTGCAGTGGCTCCCTTTACCCCTACCCCCACCTCTGCCCACCCCCGCAGGCACCCACAGGCCGCTGGGACTGAAGAGCTTGCTGTGAGGCCTCTGAGACGGACCCACCTGCCCAGTCCTGTCCTGGGGGGCGGGGGGTGGGGGTGCAGTGACGGCACATGGGCGTGCCAGACGCTGGATTCCTGAGACTCGCCCTGCAGTGGGTGACGCCCAGCCGGGGAGTCTCCAGAGGTGAGGCCTTTCTTTAAAAACTGGGAGCCAGGAGAAGAGACCCCACATTCAAGGGGTGCCCTTAGAGCCCACTTGGAGAACGAAGAGCAGCAGCACGGAGCAAGGTACGGGGCGGCCTTCCCCTGCGCGGTGGGGCCCAGGTGCGGGAGCAGGGCTGTCTGCGTCTGGGGTGTCTGGGGCCTGGCTGCAAGGGCCCGATTCATTCCTGATTCCTTCCTCCTCCCGGGAGGGCGCTGAGCCGGCGCACTCACCTGCAAAGGCTAGGTTAAATGTCTGCCATTGTTTGGGTTGCTTTTTCACATCTGGTAAATGTTTCAGTGACTGGGGAGGAAGCAGCTTCATATCTGGGCTGAGCACAAAGAGAAGTGGGAAAGTTTGGGCTGGCCGGGCTAGAGCTCTTCCCAGGGCCGCCTGGTACCTGGTTGTGCGGGATTGCAGCCTGGGGCAGGAGTGCAGAGATAGCACAGGATGAAAACCAAAAAGTGGGTCTTCCTCCTGGGCCAAGATGAGCTGTGCAAACTCAGCCACCTGTCTCTTCCCCGGGCCCATGACTCTTCCAGGAGAGGTTTGGAAGGCATGATTTCCAGGCACTAGCCTGTGGAATGTAGATGCCGGGAGGGCCCCAGCTCCCTCTCTGCTCCTGCCTTGCCACCCTCTCCCTTCTCCCCCTGCAGCCAGAGGGCTCTGTGGCTGTCTCTGGAGCAGAGCCTGCGTCCTAACCGAGTCAGAGGTGGGCCCCGCAGAGCAGGGGTGGGGCCTACCTCCACAGTCTAGTATCCAGCCTCAGCTTCCAGAATCCCAGGCTGCATAGCCCCGGGCCATAATGGGAGACATTTTGAGATGCTTCCAGTTCCGACGAAATCCTCACTCACTTCTTAAATTCTGCCAGGCTCATCTTTCTCCCCATTGTGTCCCAGCGGCCTGCTTAGCTCTGAGTTGTGGTCACCAGAGCCTCCCCCTTAGGGAGGCCCCAGGTGGTACTGGAGACCATGCCAGTGCCGAGAGTCTTCGCCTCCAGGCCCTCAGCCACTCTGACCCACTCACCTTTGGGCCTGCAGGCCTGAGAAAGGCCAATTCTGGGGGCGGGGGGAGCAACAAGTCCTTGGACATCTTAATAGCTCCTCTCCTGCATTGTCCTTGCAAATGTGTGGGCCAGAGAGGGCCAAAGCCTCTTTCCCTTCCATCTCCATGGGGGAAGATGAAGTCTGGGAGGGGATGGCATTTTCCCAGGGTCCAGGGGTCCAGGACTCTGGCGTTTTGCAAGCTTTTGGTGACAAATGAACCTGCTGCTTATAAGTATCCTAGGTCAAGGCCCTAAGTAAAGGGGGTTGCTGTCCCTTAGGGTTTGTATTGTTTTATCCAGGCTGCTTTGCTGTGTCCCAGGTGAGGTCCTCTGAAGGGAGTCCCCTGTTGGCTGAAGATGAGGCCACTCCTTCTCCTGTGCTTTGGTAAGTCTCCCTTCCCATCCTTCCAGGCCCTGTTGTATGGCAGGAAGGGGACAGCTACGTGGGGAAGGAGAGTATACCAAAGTGTGGGTATCATCCCTTGGTCACCCCGTCATCCTTCAGTTTGGAACACTTGTCTCCTGGGGCCCCCGTGGCGTTTCCCCGCTCTTTGGGCCTTTGGGAAAGATGATGGCCTCTCTTGAGAGGCTCCCAAATATCTTCTTATTCCTGTGTGAGGGTGGCTGTGGTTCCCCAGGTGCCCTGCATAGCTGATTGCCCAGCCTTTCACTCTCTCGTGGGTTCCAGAGCCATCACGGCTGGGTTTTACAGGGGACTGTCCCTGGGTATTCACAAAGTGTGGCTTGGCGGATAAAGGAGCAGCAGGAGTGCCAGCATCTCCCGGCGGTGGTGCATGAGTGGTGAGCAGCCAGCCCCGCTCTGGCCGCTGACCGAGGCGGCTGCAGGTGAAGGGACAGAGGCATGTGTCCCAGTGGCAGAGCATGGGCCTGCGACCTGATCCTCAAAGCCACATATGGAGGCCACATTTCAGGATCATCCAGGGGTTCCGGTAGCCAGTGCTTCTCCTCCTTTCCTTTTTAAATTACAGGTTACTGAACATGAAATCAGCTTCTTTTTTTTTTTAACCAAAAAACATCAGGATTCCAGTCCTTAGAGCCACCACTGGGTGGGAGCATTAGGGAAAGGGTCTAGGCTTGCTGATTTGCTGATTTATGCTTCCCTGCGGGGGATACTGGGGTGGCCTGGGGGGCCCTCCTCTCACTAGGCTATTCCCCAGCACCCCTATGATTTCAGTCTGGCCCGGCCTCCTGTGTGCCCAGCAAACCTGCTCCCGTGGGGCCTGCTATCCACCTGTTGGGGACCTGCTCATTGGAAGAACCCGGTTTCTCCGAGCTTCATCCACCTGCGGATTGACCAAACCTGAGACCTACTGCACCCAGTATGGCGAGGTAGGTCCTAGCACCATGGCCTCCAGGGTGGAGAAGATGAGGTGGGGTGGGGTGAGGGCTCCCTTTGTTCACAGAATGCCTGAAGTATGTTTGGGATAGCCACAGCTCCATGTGCTGTGGAGAGTGCAAGAAAAGCCTAAGGCCAGATCTCTGCCTCCAAAAAATTTTCTCCTTCACTGGGCGAGAGAAAACATCTTCAGAATCAGCTGAATGGCTCGATAAAGCTGGAGTCTTTCCTCAGTCCTCGGGTATGGGCAGGATGGTTTTTCAAGTCTTGGGAACAGACAATCAGATGAATGTTGATCTTTTAGAACTGAGAGCTGGCGTGTTGTCTGTGGGGGACGAAGTCAAGGCTGACAGAGCACAGGTGGTGGGATGGGTGCACTGGGTTGTGTTCTTGCCATGAGATGAACTGAGTGGTGCCATGGTCACTGTTGGCTACCATCTCTTTGGCCAGTGTTGGGAAGTGAGTGTAGACAGTTAGCGGCAGAATATTTGATTGTCGACTGGAGTATGAAGAGCCAACTTACTTACCTCTCAGCTTCGTTGGTCCCCTTGGGCAAGTGGGAAACAGCCCAACTGCTGTTAGAGGACATAAATCAACAAGATAGATGCAGAAGTGATGAGGCCAGAGAGGGGGTTCAGTGACTCAGCTGATAAGTAAGAACTTGAGCTGAACAATCCAGAAACCCAAACACTTTGACCTAGGTCAGTTAACATTCCCTGTTTAGGCAATTGAGTTCTTCAGAGAGTTGTTGTGATTTTTCTTCTACACGCCTCTGGACCTATTTTGGAGGAACGTTGACTTCCTTTCTTTTCTCTTCAACAAGGTGGGGGTCATTATTGGTGCCTTGTGTTTACCAAAGTTGAAACCACTTAGTGTTAACTTGTTTTCCAACTGCATGTCTCATTTGGCCATTTTTCTGCCCTGAAACCAAAGGTTCGAACAAAGGAATGTGTGAGGGAGGCGTGTTCCCCAAGTCGTCTAGTCTTTTCAGAAAAAGAAAGAAAGAGAGAAATACAGAAAAAAAGGGGGAGTAAGAGAGACTGACTGCATGAAGGAGATTTGGGTCCTCCGTGGTCCTCTTTTCAAACTGTCTTTGTCGTTTAGACAATGGAGGTGGCATCGGCTACTGCCGCTGGGCCCCACTGTCCTTCTAGTCCAGTGTTCCTTGGCTACTTGTAATAGCCAAAGATGGAGCTGAGTAGTGGCTTTGGAGGTGCAGAGCAGAGATGGCTGTGGTTCCTGCCTCTCACCCAGCTGGATGTGGGAAAGCCAGTCTGACAGTGTTGGGTCAGATGGCCAGTGTTAGGCCAGGCCTCCCTGTGGACCCAGATTTCTCCACAGGCATCAGGGGGCCTGGCCGTATTGAGCTTTCTAGGCAACGGACTGGTGTTCACTGCTCCCTTCCCACACATGCCCTATATCTGGTGCCACTGAGCCATGTCTAAACCTTGCAGGGAGGCTTCTGCTGATTTCCTTCCTTGAGCGGACTTGCCTTCTGGGAGGGGAAGCAGGAGAAATTCAGAGCTCCAGTGCTGGGATGTCCCCTCAGGCCCTGCTCTGTCTGGACAGCCTCTTTCCCCAAAGCTTTGGCCTTTTGACTTCACCTTGGCCTGCCCTCTGCCTCTGTCAGAGGCCGCAGCCCACCGCCTCTCTTCCTCGCTTGTAAGCAGCCCCCTGAGGACAGAACGGTGCTTGCAAAAGAGAAGTCTAGACTTTTGCAACCCTGGGGATGGAGACATCCCAGCTATTTTGGCTGTTCTGAAACTTGGGACACATTGGCTTTTCCCCCTCTTTTCTATGAGGGGGAAGAAAGCCAGGCAGCCTCTTCTTGAGAGTAGAAGGTGGGGCATCTTGAATGCATGTGATCTTAACTTAACTTAACTTCCTCTTCCATGAGTGTTCGATGAAAGGATCTGAAGGTTTGCTCTTGGCCTCAGGTTTCTCTGGGAATGAGCCGACTGCTGAGAGCCCCCCACCTTCCACCTCTCCCTTGTTCCTTTGCCCTTTCTCCCTCTTTTCCCTTTCTACTTCCTAGAGGCTATTGGTTGACAGCAAGGAAGACTCACCCCCAAGGTGCAGGGCTACACCCTTGCAGGCTGCAGTGGTGGCTGTGTGATGACAATTGGGAATCAATATTTTAACTCTGCTGGCTTCCAGTTTCAGTTTTTGAGTTTAATGTATTCTGTTATCAAATGATAGGCATAGCAGCTAGAATTTATTAGGCACATGTTATGTGTCCCAGGCCTCATACTCAAGAGTTTCACAGAAATTATGTCAATTAATTTGCACGGTGCTTCCTGTGGGGGTGCTTGTTACCTCTGTGTGCCTTTGGGAGGGTTTGGGTGTGTGCCAGGAACCCCATACTTCTGATGGAAACACAGGTGTGGAGTTTTCCGAGGAGTTAGAGATGGAGGGTGGGTGTAGCGGGGAGCCCCAGGCAGAGATGAGGCATGAGGCAGAACTACATTCCTGGTGCCTGCCCCTCTCTCGTCTCCCCTCACCCCTTCCTACCAGCTCCTGGCCCCATATACACACCTTCTTTAAGTTGAAGCTTCTGGTTAGTGCCTCTGTTCTATTTCTGTGACATGGTGAGCACTGAGCCAAGCACGATTTCATCCTGCACCTGCTGTCTGCCCACGGACGTGGCGCAAATGCAAGTGCACCAGAGATTTACAACTCTTGGACGTTCTGCACCGCTCATTCCTCCACTCTTAACCCCAGCAGGACTCAGTGGAATGGGAGTTGCAGGAGCCATGGGGACTCCTTCCAGTTCCAAAATTGTCTCTCCCAGCTCCCGGTGTCAGAGTGCGGCTCCTGTTCACTTGCTATCTCCTCTGCCTGATTTGGTCTCAGTGGCTAAGTCCTATCAGCCTCGAGGACTTGCTTCTGTGGTTTTGGGGTCCAGTTTGCAACCCTTGCAATGACGTAGGACTTGGTCAGCTTTGCCTTGGGATACTCCACCCCCAACTTTGCCCTTCGTAGGACTGCCTGCCTTGACTGCCCTTTAACTATCCAAGCTTGGGCCCAGGCTGTTCTTTACCAAAATGGCCCTGTCTCCTTGTTCTCCTTCTCCTTCTCCTTTAGTCCCTAACTAACATCTGGGTAGACTCACTGTTCCCTAGAGCTTGAAGCATGTCTGTGTTGCCCCCTTGGCCTCGTCCTCTTCTGTATTTTCTCTCAGTGTTGGCTTCTTATTTGAAAACTGAGTCATGACAGCACTCAGCCTAGTGAGTGGTTGTGAGGAGCGTGTAAAAGAATGAGCAGAGTGACCATGGCTGGTGTCTGCAAGACACTGAACGTTCCATCCTCCTCCCCTTACACAGCCACCTCCTGGCACCAGTGTCTGCTTGCAGAGGCCACCCCATCTGTGAATCACACTCCTGAGCATTTCTCCCCTGATTAGGACACGCACTTGCACACTTACCGAAATCAACCCATCCTTGGGCCAGCCCACTCTGCTCTCAAGGTGGCTGCTGCAAGTCTGGTCTGCAGTGGACTGTTGGAGAATCTGGAGGCAATCCCGGTCAGTGAGGTTGTCCTTCCTGGGAGTGGGGACTCTCTGGGTCTGATCCTGGTCTGACCCTTAGATGAGGGATGTGACCTTGCTAGCTCCTGGACCACCGTGTCTCCATGTATGAAATGAAGGAGTTGGGTCAGTGGGCCCTTGCGTTTGCTCAGTTCTAGCATCCCTGCCTGCCTCTCAGAGATGGCTGGGCTGTGCGTGACCCCATGGGTTCAGCATGGTCTCTGTCAGGCAGGGGCTTCTCCACTGGCAGGGGCTGAGCTGTGCCCTTCCGGTCATCTCTGGGCTGTGCTTCAGGCTCCCCAAGAAGCAGTGCGTTTTGCCCAGAAGCTTTCCAGTCCTGATTTCTGCTTCTGACAATGTGTCCTCCAATGTTGTGTTTGCTCCCCTAAATGCTTTATTTATCACCCACTCCCTCCCTTTCTGGGGGAAAACTTAATTACCCAGCTGTCTTAATAATAGTTTTACACAGTGCATTCCTCAGGTTAATTAGCTGTATAAATCCAACAGCTGTCATTTTTATCTCTTGGAAACAAGCTGAGGAGCAGTAGCCAGTTGCTATGCCCTCCACCCCAACACACACACACAGAGACAGACAGACACACACACGCATTTCAGTGCACCCACATGTACATCCCCCAACAACCACTGTCTTTCTTTGTTCGACGGTTATCTGTTTTCTGGACCTTTGGCAGGGCTAATACGGAGGCAGAGGTTGTGTGAGCTCCTTATGTCTTTGTACTTTGAGACTGCCTCTGACCAAATTGTCTGTCCCCCTGTTTCCCCAGAATTTCTCAGCAGTTCTGAAACTTCCAAAGCTCCTGCCATTGGCGGGCCACTCTTTTGGATGAAACATTGTTGTGTTCTTTGTTTGAAATATACTCTTGAGAAAGACACCATATCAATCTATCATAGACCACTATATCTCAGCCAGGGTTTGCTTATCAGAAAACTAGCTATGTTGGGGAACTGGGGTGGCTCAGTGGGTTAAGCCTCTGCCTGTGGCTCAGGTCATGGTCCCAGGGTCCTTGGATCGAGCCCTGCATTGGGCTCTCTGTTCAGCAGGGAGACTGCTTCCCCCCCGCTCTCTGCCTGCCTTTCTGCCTGCTTGTGGTCTCCCTCTTCTCTCTCTCTCTCTCTCTCTCTGTTAAATAAATAAATAAATAAAATCTTAAAAGAAAGAAAGAAAACTAGCTGTGGCTTTTGTGAAGGGTTCCAAGAAAGTAAAGGCCAAGATGGGTAAGTTTTGAGGGATAGAAGGACATAGAGAGGGGCATTGGGGGGAAGTGTTACCATCAAAAGGAAGCAAAACTTGGGTTGGTGGCATGTGAGAGTCTTGGGCCCTGGTTGTTATGGGCTGGGGGATACAGCTCATGGGGCTAAAAGGATCAAAGAAGGGGGAAAGCTGTATGGGAAGGCCTAGACAGACCCAAGTGGCCTCAAACTTTGCTGGCCCATTGCTTTTAGGGTTCAGGTCTCCAGAAGTCCTGGCAACATTTTGCAGACCTTCTTTGCTTCTTTGTCCTCAGGAGTTGTAGGAACCATTGTCACTGGCAGAGCCTGCAGAGGTCCAGACAAGCAAAGCAATTCTCTGCACTCAGGTCTAGGGAAATATCTCTGTTTCTGGAGAGGTCCAGGCTGGGGCGGAGGATGTCCTTCTCAGGGAAGAAAGGAGGGAGCATCCTGATAACCAGCTCCAGTCTCTGCCAGGGGCTGCCAAGTGACCTCTGTGTCCCTTGAATTAGAACCGGCCAAGAAGGTTTAGGTGAAGACATCCTGGGACAGAAATCCCTGCTTTGTCTCTTCCCAGCTTTATGGACTTGGACACGTTTCTTAACTTCTCTAAGACTTGCTTTCCTATCTGTCAAAGGAGTATATGCATATTTTAATGGAAAATACCAACCTCAGAGATTTGGGGAGGAGGCAGTGAGATAATGTATGTGCAGTGCCCAGGAGAGAGCCTGGTGCAGTGTCATTTCTGGGTGTGTGGTGCTCATCGTCTCCGACCAGCTTCAGAGTCAGCCTCCTGAGCTTAGTTTGGATGCGAGAGGGCAGCACGGAGCGAAGGCTTTGGTGAAGGTGTCACTTCACGACAAGAGAGAAGATGAAGTTGAAAGTGCCTGATAGCCCTGGGACTTTCCTCCTAAGCACCCCAGCGGAACCCGACTTTTGACCTTTGCCACCAATATCCACTGATCTAGAAGGGCTGAGGCTTGTGAATCCCAGTGGGGGCCAGTGGAGGTCTTGCTGACCGAGGGCCGTAAGGGCTCCTTCTTCTGCTCACTTAGCTGAGAGGCGCATTTTTCCAGTACGGCATCTGGGTAATGTTCTTTTGATTTTTTTTTCTTCCTTCCTTTGCATTCTTGTTCGGAGTGTTTTAAACTTCTGAGCAGATAAGCTGGAGTAGGGGAGAATTCGAATAGCGTGTTAGAGCAAGAAGGAACTTCATTATCTTATTCCACGCCTACATATTACCAGTGAGGGAGCTAAAGTGGAGAGGATGCCTTTTCTTGCAGGCAGCTGGATTTTTTTTTCTTTTTTTTTGGTCCTGGCTTCCTTTCCTTAGGCCCTGGCTGGCGGCCATGACCCTGATGCTATCTCCTTAGATAGACACAGTCTCTGGCTTGCTCATGGGAGGGAACTGGGCCGTGAAAACCAGAGGCTGTTTCCACTTCCCCCTTGAGTTAGCTCCGTGTTCTACAAAGGCACAGAGCTTCGATTCGCATTTACCTACCTTTTCCCACCGATTCCCACTGTGATTCAGGTTCCTGCTCGCTCTCGCTCTCGCTCTTCTTTGCCCTCCCCCAGCTCTCTGGGAGGGTTTGTCTTCCGGCCAGACTGCTGAGCTTCTAGAAGGCTCCAGGATAAGGGAAGAGGCCCAGCCTTTCCAGATGGAGAGCAAGTAGGAGCCAAACTGGCTGGAGGCCTGACAGGCTGAATTGATAATAAGGCCGAGTCTCTGAGGTAGCACAGCCAGGAGAACTGTTGGCCAGTGGACCCCAGAGACGGGGGCTGCCGCCGCTGAGGGCTTCCACCTCTGGGAAGGACAGAGGCACGAAGCCCGCGGGAGGGGAAGAGCCTCGTGTGGAGAGTCCTGCACACGCATTGATACACATCCTCATGCAGGCAAACGAGAATAAATAGAAAGGGAAACTGAGGCCCAGAGGGAAAGAGAAAGTTAGCAGCTTTTCTTCCCTTGGGCGCCTGCCGTAAGCCTCTCTGCTTCAGGTCTCCAGCCAGCTGGCTGGCTGACAAGCAGAGCCACTTAAAATACCTGTCCCCAGCCTGTGGGCTCAGCCTGTCTCTAAGGATGGCAGTAAATCCCTCCTTCAGCTGTGATTCTATGATAAGCAGCACGTAGGTTTTAAGCCCACGAGGGCATCTGATCGTCCATCAGTGCCTGCACACGTGGAAGGAAGGTGGGGCAGGCACGGGGCACCCCTGGGCTCACTGGGAAGCCTGAGCCAGAGGCAGGGTGAAAAACCCATATGGACATTTTTTAGTTTTCTTTTCTTTATAATAATGTCTGTTTTCCTGAGTATAAAAGCGAGTATATATCCATGGTATTAAAGTTGAATATTATTAAAGAATAAGGAAAAAAAGCTCCCTGTCATCCTATTACCCAGAGATATTAGGGTCAGCAAATTGTGGCGGTCATTTTTGTAGGTCAGATTGGCTGAATAGCAACCATTTCATATGGTTCAACCTAATCTTTTGGGGTGTTTCCTTCCAAACACTTTCTGTTCCTTTCAATTTACGTATTTGAGAACATGACAGATACATGTTTATGCCCAGCCTTTCTTTGTTCTTCATAAAACACTAGAATGTCAGCATTTCCCCCAAGTAATGAAAGGCTTTCTGTGAGCAGTCTTTTTAATAGTTACATAATATTTCATCCTTTGGGGACCATCAAGGTCATTTCCAGTTCCAGGTTGAGGCGTTCTAGGTCCAGTGCCCCAGGCCCGAGGAAAGAAAGAGCCTTGTTTCTGGCGCTGTCTTGGCCAGGGAACAGGCCGGGATCAGGTCCCAGCAGAGCTGGGGAGAGAGCTCTGGTGACAGGCGGCCGGAAGGCAGCTGGCCCTTGTCTCTCGGCGGGACATGTGCTGAGTGCATACAGAGGCTGGCAGTGGAAAAGTTTGCCCCCGAGAGGCTGTGCAGAGTGGGGAGAAGGGCACGCTCCCTGCCAGGGACCAAAATAGGATTCTGGAGGAGAGTCAGATTCCAGCAAAAGGCTTCTCTTGCCCAGAAAGGATTATTTTATGTGCTCAGGTATTTATTCCAGCACTGACACATCCACAGTTTCTGTGTTAACTGAGCTGGGTCAGCCTGAGAAGCCAGGTTTTTTCCCTACATGCTCTCTCCACCTCAGGCTCCCCAGGGTCAGCAGCGGGGTCAGGCCAAGCCCTTTGAGTGAGACAGACATTGTCACCCTTTACCGTGCTTCCTGTGATGTCTGTGCACCCACCTGGTTTCCTAGCAGAAGTGAGAGGATGACACAGAGGGAGGGAGAGGGAGAGAGAAGGCGGAGGTGGTAAGGGACCCTCTCTAGTGTTGGTTGGTGCTGGGGCTGACATGGCTGTCAGTCAGTAGAAAAGTCACTAACCTTTTGAGCCCCATCTTTTTTGATTTGAGTTCACATATATAAAATGGGAATAATATTCCTTACCACATAGGGCTGTTGTGAGGCTTAAATAGGTTTTCATATTCAAATTCCTAGTGCAGTACCTGGCCCATAATGGGCTCTCTGTCCTGTCATGTTGCTGTTTTGTTACCTCCCTCCCCAATCCCTCCTTTTAAACTCCCTGACTGCAGGAAGAGAAAGTCTAGGGATAATTAAAATGTTAGCACTTACTGAATATTTGCTATTCATTCAATAAGTATTAAGGGCCTACTCTGTGCAAGGGACTTCTCTAAGCACTGAAGATACAGGAAAGGAAACCGTCGTGGAGTATAATTTTGTAGCAGACAGTAAACAGATAATATAAGCAAATACATAGACAATAAACACATGGTATTTCAAGTGGAGATATGTACTATGAATACAAATGTAGCAGGGCAAAGAATGGATGAGCGGGGTGGGAGGGGCAGAGAGAGGGACAGTGAAGGGGAGGGAGGAAGCGAGTGTTCCTTTCAGGGCACGTGTGCTGGCCATTATTTGAACATTAAATATCATACAATTATTGTTTAATAAAGCACTTTGGACCTGATGAGGAAACCTCCAAGCAGCAGGAAGGGTGACGATTCTCTTATTTTGGAGGTAAAAGCTGGAAAGTGGCGTGGGAAGCAGAGGCTCCAATGGCCAGGACTCTGGATTCTGCTCCTGCTTCTGCACTGCCCCAAGCTTTGTCAGCTGTGGAGAGGCACGATGGGTGTTGGGCAAGGAGTTTCCATCACCCCAGGCTCAGGCTCAGCATACTGACTCAATCCCTTTGGGACAAACCTGTCAATCAGTTCCGCAGACACTACCCTTTCTAAGACATTAGCCTTACTAGCTTATCACCTTCCCGGGACAGGGCAGAGGTTCAGGAGCTGGAAGGCCTTGGAGAGGCCGAGCTCTCCCCTGGTTCTGGTGAGTGGAGGCCTTAGAGGGAGGCAGAGGCTTGGGTATTTGGAGTACAGTTGTCCCCACCCTGAAGGAGCCGGGGGCCAGTGAGATTCTTGTCCAGGCTTCTACTTGCGGGGCACTGTGGAGCCCTCTGAACAGTGTTCTTTACTCTGGGCACAAGATCTAGTAGCATGGTAACTCAGAGAAAACAGAATTTGTTTGTGTTGCATGGGGGAGCTGAGGCAAGGTCATGCCGTCCCTGTGGGGGGTGTGGGTACACACACATACAAACTAAGAGAACAAGGGCCATGTACTCAGGCACTGTTCTTTTGCTTGGAGATCTCTGCCTGGTGTGGGGACCATGGGGTTCAGTTCTGTCTCTTGTCTCACTCCAGGGCATGGGCAGGGGAGCTGTGGTTTTGCGGGGAGCTCCCCAGTGAGGTTGTTTCCTTTTCGGCTGCCTACCCTGGCCTTGATCTTCATGAAGGAACTCTTGCTATCAGCCTCAGGGCTGCAGATTTCCTCTGTCCCATGCATTCCTGGCCTTGGGACTCCTTAACCACAAAGCTTCATTTGGTGGAGGACCCTCAGATTCTTTCCTGTGGGTAGGGAATGCCAAACCTGGGAAGTGTCCTCAAGTCCCAGACATTGGTGCTGGAAGGCCTTCGAGATCATCCAGATGTTACTGTAATGTTGACTCCCTAAGGGCAGGGTCTTTATTTTGTTCTCTGTTATAACTCCGGAGCCCAGAGCAGGGCCTGGCACATAGTACACACTCCACAAATATTTGTTGAATGTTTGAATGAATGACTCTAGTCCAACCTCCACCTAGTCTACAGAGGAGAAAACTGAGCCTAGAAAATGGGGTAACACAGAGCTAGAACTGGAACCCCAAATTCCCTTGTCTTTTTTTTTCTGTGCCCCATCTCCTTGATGCTCAGAAGCTCAGTTTACCCTGGAGTGGCCAGGATGAGGTGAGATGAGATACAAAGCTCTCTAACATTTACTTAGCACACAGCAGATGCTAAATTAAAGTAAGTTCCTCATCTTTTCTTCTTTTGGCTCTTGATACCCTTTTCAGGTTTCTCTTTTTTAAGAGAGACTCTTTTGTTTATTCATCTATTTGTTTGTTCGTTTAGAGAGCGAGAGCAAGCGAGGGGAGGGGCAGAAGGAGAGGGAGAGAGAGACTACCAAGCAGACTCTGTGCTGAGTGTGGAGCCTGATGTGGGGCTTGATCTCCCAACCCTGAGATCATGACCTGAGCCAAAACCAAGGGTCAGATTCTTTCTTTCTTTTTTTTTTTTTTAAAGAATTTATTTATTTATTTGACAGAGATCACAGGTAGGCAGAGAGGCAGGCAGAGAGAGAGGAAGGGAAGCAGACTCCCTGCTGAGCAGAGAGCCCGATGCAGGGCTTGATCCCAGGACCCTGGGATCATGACTTGAGCCAAAGGCAGAGGCTTTAACCCACTGAGCCACCCAGGCACCCCCAAGAGTCAGATTTTTTTTTTTAAAGATTTTATTTATTTATTTGACAGACAGAGATCACAGGTAGGCAGAGAGGCAGGCAGAGAGAGAGGAAGGGAAGCAGACTTCCTGCTGAGCAGAGAGCCCGATGTGGGGCTCGATCCCAGGACCCTGAGATCATGACTTGAGCTGAAGGCAGAGGCTTTAACCCACTGAACCACCCAGGCACCCCCAAGAGTCAGATTCTTAACTGACTGAGCCACCCAGGCCCAGGCACCCCTCAAGTTTCTCTTTGAGGCAATGTTTGGTACCAATGTTTTTCTGCCACCCAACACCTCTTTCCTGACAATAATGCCTATTCATTATTCACTTATCTATATGTTAGGAGGGACACAAAAGATTTATATTCAAAGATGACCAGTAGCCTTAAGATGCTAATCCTTCCAATGGTGTGAATGAAACCTGTGGATCCCTGGGGGTCGGATTTTCACATAGGGGAAGTTTTAGGCTCTCAGGATGCAGGGGGGATTCCTGTCTGGACCCCTCTTACAAGACTCTGTCGACTCCCTCTCCCACAGTGGCAGATGAAATGCTGCAAGTGTGACTCTAGGTTGCCTCATAATTACAACGGTCACCGAGTGGAGAATGTGGTTTCGTCCTCTGGCCCCATGCGCTGGTGGCAGTCACAGAATGGTGAGCTCTGGCCACCTCCAGGGGCCTAAACTTGTGGGAGGTCCCACAGTGTGGGAGGTGGTTGGGGGGTACCCGGGAGCCCTTTTGGGTGTCCCAGACATTTCTTACGGTGGTAGGACATGTGTGGTTGACAGACCTTCTGCCTCTATATTTGAGGTCTCTCAGATGTTGTAGGTAGAAGAATTTGCTAGAAGTTGAGGAAAGGGTAAGAAGAGTGAAGAATGCCTTTATTTCCCCCCACTTAGTTGCAGTGAGCTTGTTGTAGGAGTTGAGCTTGTAGAACAGACACGTTGAAATCCTTTAGTGTGTTAGGGTCATCAAGAGATGATGGGAAGGAAATTTGGCCAAGGACAGGTGGGATCTTGAGTAGGAAATACAGGGAGGAGCACGTTGGTACCACTCCTCTCGAGAGGGAAACCAGAGGTGGATGTTAGCATTTCTGACTTCCCAGAGCTAGAAGAGTCCAGAGCCTTTTTTTGGGCTTGGGAAGGTAGAATTTCTCTGGTCTAAAGTTTCTACTTTTGGTCCTTCCAGATGTGAACCCTGTCTCTCTGCAGTTGGACCTGGACAGGAGGTTCCAGCTTCAAGACATCATGATGGATTTTAAGGTTTGCTTCCTGGGGATGGTAGTGGGTAGGAGAGGGGGGACCCTGGGGCATGTGGGCTTGGGCTTAGGGAGAGCACAGTGTCCTTGTCTCCCCAGGCTTGGGTGATGAGGAGGTGGGCTCCACTTCTCCAGGCTGAGGGGACACTTAATCCTGAGTCTGGGTCGAGGTGACAGAAGAGGCCCACTGCTGGGAGCACAGTGGCACCTCCAGGCCCCCTGTCCTGGCCATGCCGTGGTTATGGATCTGTTCCCTCTCTGTATCCTCCATCCTCAGCCCATCTGATTCATTCAGCTCTGCCAAGTACGAGTTCCACTGGGCCTGGTCAGTTATTATGCAGTCGTATACGTATATTCTTGGTATGTTTAATGCTTTTGCTGATGAGATTGAGTTTAACAAATAGCCAGTGACTGGCCCATCCTTGTGAAAGATGTGCTTTGGGAGCAGCACCCTTGGTGGGCCATTCACTGCTGTCACGTCTCAGAGTAACTTTCGGATTCTACTTTTAGACCAACCTCCGGAGATAGTCCTTTAGGAGGGAACATTTTTGTTCATTTGTCATAGCCCCCCCCTTCTTTTTTGAGAAGATTTGATTTTATTCTTTCTCCAGAAATAGTCAAATCTTTAAGGATCAAGCTCAGTTAATAAGATTGGGTGAGCATGAAGGGTGATATCATTTTCAGGAGCTAAAATGAGCTGTGCATAAAAAGCAATAGGATCTGATTTCTTCCTTGGCTCCGAAAGTTAGTGCTGAGATCCTCTCTTCAAGAAAAGGTCAAAAGTATTTTGAGAAATGGCAGTATCACTTGAATAAATGCCATGTCTAAAGGGGACACCTTTGAAGGGCAGCATTCATCTGGATGGATATTGTTAGTTACACTGTGTGTGCATTACTCACTCATTCATTTACTTGTCTGTTCTTGCTACGGATACAGTGAGCACTGGTTGTATGTTAGGTCGGGGGACAGATGCCAGGGGTGGAAAGATGAACAAAGCTAAGTCATGGTTCTCACATTGCTCTAGTTTATATTGGGAAGACAGGACTGATGAGGAGGTATGACAGGTGCTCTGATATTGGTAGGAAATGGTGCTGGGAACACAGAGGGGTGTCCAACTTGGTCTGTCTTTGGCGGGGGGAGTCGCAGAATGCCCAGGAAAAGGTGAGCCTTTGTAGGACACTGATAGTCAGGCAAAGGGTGAAGTTCATTCTTGGCAAAAGAGGACCACCCATAAAGAGCAAAGACCTGGAGGGGAGAAGTAAGAGGCAAGAAGGTATGTAATGGTAGGGGGGGTGGGCTTGGTCAAAGGAATGCATATATAGGGTCTGGAGGAGGAAATGTGTATATGGGGGTGAGAAGTAGGGACGTGGAAAGCTGCAGGCTGGTGAGAGATGAGTTTACAGACATAAATGGGGAGGAGGGAAGTGGACTAAAGCTTCGTGCCTTCATTCAATGTATGACTGAGTGCCTCGTGTGTGCCAGATGTTGGGGTGCACCTGGAGCAAGACAGACAGGGGGACCTGTGATTTACTATAGTGGCTCTCAAACAGGATATTTGGCAATTTCTGGAAATATTCTTGGTTGTCACAACTATGGGTATGCTATTGACATCTCCTGTGTAGAGGTCAGGGTTGCTGCTAATTGTCCTGTGATGATTGGGACGCCCCCACAGGAATTAGCCAGCTCCAAATATTGACAGAGCCAAAGGCTGGGAAATCCTGGTCTAGGGGGAGAGGAATCAGAAGCAGCAAGCCAGATGATTGCAAATTGTGGTGACATTTATGAAGGAAACAAACAAAATGCTGAAATGGGGTAAGATGGGCAGAGTGTGGGCAGAAGAATGTGTGCTAGATTAGTATGAAAAATCTTGGGAGGAGGCGACATTTAAGCTGAGAACAGAAAATGAGAAGAAGCCCACAAGGGGGAAGAGCATTCTAGGCAGAAGAAACAACCTGAATGAAGTCTCTGACGAGGGAAGGAGCATGGTGCAGCTGAGGGCTTGGAAAGGTGGAGGTGCAAAGGGCCTGAGGTTTGCTGGGGAGACAGGCCCACATAGCACAGGACCTGGTCAGGAGTTCAGACTTACTCAAGAACGGGCAGGGGATTTGAATAGACATCTCGCTTAAGAAGGCATACCGATGGCCAGCAGGCCAATGAAAAGATGCTCAACACCATTAATCATCAGAAAAATGCAAATCAAAAACTGCATGGGTCTATCACCTCATCCTTGTTAGAATGACTATGATCCAAAAGACACAAGTATGTGTTGGTGAGGATGTGGGGAAAAAGGAGCCCTTGCGTACTATGGGTGGGAACGTAAATTGATGTAGCCACCAATGAAAATAATGAAATAATACAGAGGTTTCTCCACAAACCTATAATCTGACAATTCCACCTGGGTATATGTCAGAAGGAAATGAAATCCCTGTCTCGAGGAGGTATCTGTACCCTCCTGTTTATTGTCACACCATTCACAATAGCTCGAGACATGGCAACAAGCTAAGTGTCCACGAGCAGTTGAACGGATAAAGAAAATGTAAGCCCTATCCATACGTCTGTCCACAATGGGATAGTCAACTATAAAAAAGAAGGAAATCCTGGCTTTTGTGGCAACATACGTGGACTTTGAGGGTATCCCGCTAAGAGAAATAAGTCAAAGAAAGACAAACATCAGGTGTTCTCACTTATATGTGGGATCTAAAGAAACTGAACCCACACAGAGACTAGAAGGGTAGGTGCCAGGGGCTGGGGGGCAGGGGGCAGGGGATGGGGAGATGTTGGTCAAAAGGTACGAACTGCCAGCTGTAACATGAGTAAGTCCTGGAGATCTAGTGTATAGCGTGGGGACTATACTGAACAGTGTCTTAGAAAACTGGAAATCTTACATGTTACCATCACACAGCCAAAATGGGAATTACGAGAGGGGATGGATGTGTAACTATGACAATAATCATTTTGCAGTATGTACATGGGGCAAATCATCACACTGTACCTCTGAAACTTACATATATGTCAATACTCTCTCAATAAAGCTAGAGAAAGGAGAGCAGTGGGAAGCTGGTCTAGGTTTTTTCTCAGAGGGATGACGCCGTCCATGTGGTGTGTGGTGGTGGGTGTGACCAAGGTGAGAGTGAACACCAGGGAGGTGGGGGGGGCACCTGCCAGAGAGAGGTGAGGGAGATGGGCCGTGAAGCTGGAGACAGGGCCTGGTGTGGGATCTGTTTGGAGGCTGGGTTTCCGAACCTGGGAGCCATCAGCGTAGAGACAGCATTGAGAGCCCAAGACATGGGTGGTCTCCCCCGGGGGAGGAAGGACCCCATGCGTCTTGTTGAGAGGCTTGTCCTTCATCTTTAGGTAATGCAGACCCAGGGGGGCGGGGGGCCAGACAGTCAGCTAGGAAACCCTGTCAGTTGAGGTGGGCAGAGAGGGTTAGAGGGCCCGGACGTTTGGCTGTGGGATAATTTTCTGGCCTGACCACTGGGTGGTGGGCTGAGCAAGGATCACATTCTTGTGGAGTGTAGATCACCTTTCTCTTGGTGTCCACGGTTCCCATGGGGGAAATCAGAGGGGGCCAGTGTTTGTCAGCAGAATTGGACCCAGACGCCCTGAAACCCACTTGCCCCTCTCGCTCCCCTTCTCCCTCCCTCACTGTGATTCTTTTGGGGGAACCACCTGTGCATTTCCCTGCCCATTTTGGTGACGTGTCTCTCTGGTGGCCCCTTCCGGCCAGTCCGCAAGGCCCCTACCTGGTCTTTGTCTCCGCAGGGGCCCATGCCCGCTGGGATGCTGATCGAGCGCTCTTCAGACTTCGGAAACACCTGGAAGGTGTACCAGTACCTGGCGGCCGACTGCACCTCCGCCTTCCCCCGGGTCCGCCAGGGCCAACCCCAGAGCTGGCACGATGTCCGGTGCCAGTCCCTGCCCCAGAGGCCCAGCGGGCGCCTGGATGGGGGGAAGGTAGGTAGAGAGGACTCTGAAAAACAGGCACATGGTTGTGTGTGTGGCGGGGGTGGGGGGGTCCCAGACACCATGTTGCTCCCACAGTCCCCCAGCCTCTGGAGAAGAGACGGCCCCTCGGGGCGCCTTGCTGTCTCCTGTGCTTCCTGGCCACTCCCAGAATATTTGCTCTTTGTCCCCTTTGGTGCTCAGGAGGAATATTTCAAAAACATGTCGAGGGCACTGCGTCACCCAACCCTGCCCTCTTCCTTAGCCGCTTCCCCCAGCTCCTTGGCACGGCCCATCGTGGAAAGGGTAAAATCCCCTTCTGCTGCAGTGGGAGGACTTTGAGATGGTTAGTTTAGATTCAAGTGAGCAAATTACACAAATTGAGTTCGAGCTCTGATTTCACCTGGATAGGGCTGAACATAAGAAGGCGCTTTCTCAGTTTAATCCCTCCATCTGGCCCTTGGGGAAATTCAGGTACAAGCCATAGGTCCGGGTCACTGGAACTTAAGCCCCGATCGAGAAAGAGAGAACTTGCCTCTAGAAGCAGCTCAGAACTCTCTCCCTGACGCCTCGCACCTGGGGTAGGATTCTTTCCTAGCTGCCTTTCCCCTCCCCAGCCCCTGAGGGAGGCTGCAGGTTCTGTCCTGCCTTCTCTGGTTCAGGCTCTTTCCCCGAACCCAGTGCTCAGCTCCCTGTGGACCGTGCCTCCTGAGTTACAGCCCAGCCCACACCCATGTTAACTAACCGCATGTCCCTAGCGGAACACAGGACTTTTTCCCGATTCATGGAGGGCTGTCATGAAGACTCTGGAGTCCCACAGAATGAGCTGTTTTTATGAAAAAGGGAAAGCATCGTGGAAATCGGGGTTGTCTGGAGAGTGGTGGTGACCACATCCATGAATCCTTGGGCCCTGGGCCTTCTCATTCATCCGAGGTGTTTGCAAAATTAGTATCCCCTAGACCCTCATGTGTACACTGTACATCTTACTATTATTTCTGACCCAAGGAAATCAGGAAATTCTTGGGATATCCCTTTTTTCCAGTGGAGAGAAGTTATCTACACTTGTGTGCATGCACACATGCACACACACACGTATTTAGGGCCCAGTGACCATCTCACTCCCTCAGGGTGCTCGGCAGGCCTCACATCCATGGTCTGTTCAGGGTTCCAGGCGAGAAGGATCTTTGAGCCATGAGACAGGGATGGAGTATTGGTGGGAAGGTAGCCTTCCTCTGAGCTTGGGGTATCCCAAGTTTACCTCTCCCCCAGATCTTCCCTCCCCCTTTCTCTGTAGGTTCAACTTAACATTATGGATTTAGCATCTGGAATTACAGCCACTCAAAGTCAAAAAATTCAAGGTCAGTGTGATTACTCCTCCTGCTTGTGGTGGGACTAAGGGTAGGGAGCAAAACTTGAAACTTGGGACTTGAAACGGTTGGTTGGTTGGACCTTGGATGGCAGAAATTCCCTGGTCTTTCTTATTTCTGTCACATGGTTGGATGTAATACTCACCCGGCTTATTCCATTGAGCAGATGGGGTGGTGAAATCAGAATTCCTTTCCTTATTCATCCTGCCCTAGGAGACTTGATTTTGCATCTAACTTCCTTTCTTTACTTTCCCTTGCCCAACCCCCTCCCCCTCCACTGTTTGCCCCCTCTCAGAGCTGGGGGAGATCACCAACTTGAGAGTCAACTTCACCAGGCTGGCCCCTGTGCCCCAGAGAGGCTACTACCCCCCCAGCGCCTACTACGCCATGTCCCAGCTGCGTCTGCTGGGCAGCTGCTTCTGCCACGGCCACGCCGACCGCTGCGCCCCTCAGCCCGGCGGAGCCTCCTCTGGCCCCTCCGCTGCAGAGCAGGTGACAGCCCCTGATGGGAAGGGCTGAAGGGAGAGAGCTATACCACAGCGGACATTCTGGGGGCCCCTATAAAAGGGGGGAGGGTGCTCAATTTTAAGACATGGGTCTTTAACATTTTAGTGAGAGTGGAAAAGAGTCTAAGTAATGATTCCTTCAAAAAGCAGAGTTTTGTAGCTTTTCCAAAGCCTTCCGTCTGGCTTGGGACGGTTTGATTTTCAGTCACCTGTAAGCACATCTGTGGGTCTCGCGGGGAGCTTAAGGCGATGCTGCTCAGTCCTGGCTACACGCTATAATTTCCTGGGGAGCCTCTGTCCTTAGATATTCCTTATTATTATTATTATTATTATTTTTTTATTGTTTTTTTAAAGCTTCCAGGGGATTCTCAGTGCTGCCAGGGTGGAGAGGCACTGATTTGGGGACTCTAGTCCCACCTAGTGGCGAGGTCCGGGGCTGGGTGAGAGAAGAGTCTACCCCAGAGCCGCTGACTCAGATGCGGTGGCGATGGGAAGGGAAGCTCTAGCTTCACCAGCAACCCTGGTGCTTTTGCTAGGAAAGGAAATGTGAGAACCGTCGGGAGAGGGGAGAGAACCTTGGGCCCCGAGGCAGAGGAAGCTGTCCTTTCGCTTTTCTGGAGCATGGGTCTTCGTTCTTCAGTTAAGATGGAGAGCTCACTTGCACTGCGGGTAGAGGGGCACAAGGCAGTCATAGTAAAATGGCCTTCGAGGGAAACACGTGCTGGGAGCCCTGGGCAGCTTCGTCCTTCCCATGGCTGGGCCAGCCCCTGCCCAGGGCTGCAGAGGAGGCCAGAAGGGGACCAGCTCCAGGAATGTGTCACCCGTTAGGGTCTGGAGAGGAAGGAGCAGAACACAGGCGGCAGAGGACTCAGTGCTGACCGATGAGGAATACAGTGTCCCGGGGGCTGCAGGAGGCGGGACGGGGCACGCCCAGCCCCAGGGGCTCTCGAATCTGACTGCACCCCCATCCCTTGAATCACCGCTTTAAAGTGTTCGGATGTCTGGGCCTTGTCCCTGAGATGTGGATCTGAATTGGGCCTGACAATGGTATTTTTTCAAAAGCTTCCCCTATGCCCCTGGAGTTACATCCAGGGTTGAGATCCACGGAAGTGGAGGAACCAGGGAGGCCCAGTAGAGAAGGTGCCCTTCCAGCTGGCAGGATCTCACTGGTGAGGGGAGGAAGAAGGGAATTCCGGGTGGGAAGAAAAACATCAGTAAAGGCCAAGAGGTGGGGAAACATGGCTTGCGCGGGGTACAGCTGGAAGTGCAGCTCGGCCCTGCTGTTCCAAGGGCAAGTGACGATGGGGCAGACACCATCCAAGTCCTTCCTGCCAGGCTGAGGGTGTCGGGCTTAATTCAGAAGACAGTGAGCATGTAATAGCTGTTGTCTTTATATCTTAATGAGTCTAGTAACAATTGATCATAACAGACCCATTAGCCAAGCAGCCGTGGTCAAAGATTGTTAGAACATAAATCTCCAGAGGGCCCACAAAGTTCTGGAATCAGAGTTTGCCAATAAGGGTGTCTGGGCACCTTCCAGGTGCTGCTTTGGACTGGGCATCAGGGGGACGTACAAAGGCAAGGAGTGAGCTTTTGTTTAGTTATTTTTTTAAAGATGTATTTATTTATTTGAGAGAGAGAGAGAGAGAGAGAGAGAGAGAGAGAGAGAGAGTGAGCACAGGGGGAGGGGCAGAAGGAGAAGGGGAGAGATTCCCAGGCAGACTCCACCCGGAGCGTGGAGCCCAATGTGGAGCTGATCCCACGACCTGAGCCAAAACCAAGAGTCAGAGGCTCAACTGACTGCACTATCCAGGTGCCCCAGGAATGAGCTTTAAAAAGCCTAGTTAGAGGGGCACCTGGGTGGCTCAGTGGGTTGAGCCTCTGCCTTCGGCTCAGGTCATCATCGCAGGGTCCTGGGATCGAGCCCCGCATCGGGCTTTCTGCTCAGCATGGAGCCTGCTTCCTCCTCTCTCTCTGTCTGCCTCTCTGCCTACTTGTGATCTCTGTCTGTCAAATAAATAAATAAAATCTTAAAAAAAAAAAAAAAGCCTAGTTAGAGTACAAGGGCAGGCACATGCATGTACACATGTGTGCACACACACACACAGCCACACATACACAACAGCACACAGGAAGGCAGCTGGGAGTGTTCTTGGAGCTGAGTGAAGACTGGAGGAGGTGGGGAGTCTGGACCGTGAGTGGTGGGGGATAGAGGGGGAGGGGAGCTGGCTGGGACATTCCTTTGAGAATGATTCTTGCTAACTGGTGGCCCCTTTCCCAGGTCCATGATGTCTGTGTCTGCCAGCACAACACTGCCGGCCCCAACTGTGAACGCTGTGCACCTTTCTACAACGATCAGCCCTGGAGACCCGCAGATGACCAGGACCCCCATGAATGCCAGCGTAGGGTCCCGGACTCACCCCTGCCCCTGTAGTGGCTGGGGGGGTGCTGGCTCCTCTGGGCCTCAGTGATCTCACCTGGACACTGGGAGAAACTGTTCTTTACTATTTAAATCTAACCTTGATCACACGCCTGTAAGGAAGCTCTCCTTATTCTGTGGGGATGGAGAGTTTGGGTTGCAGCCACTCTCTGCCTCCCCAAACCTTCTTCTCAGCCAGGCCCAGAGGGACCACGGCTGGTCCGTGCTCCCGATGCCACACGGCCTTCGTGGTATCCCCAGATCCTCCCTCTTCTGTCCCCTCCACTTGCCTTGGCCTGTGTAGGACATATCTGGTTCCTTACTTCAGAGGGCCTCCTGGAGTCTGGGCCTTTCTCTGCACAATTGGGAGAAATAAGGGTCCCTAGCCCAGAGAGAGGCTGTGACCCAGCAGGAGATCCGTGGTGGCAGTGGTGGGTGGGGGTTGGGATGGATCATTCAAAGGGCTCCCTTTTTGGCCCCACATGGGTGTTATTCTTGGGTTAGTCCCCACACTGGGAGTTAGGAGGCCTGGGTTTTTGCTCTAGTCTGCTTTTTTACTGGGCATATAATCTTAAATGAGTTACGCAAGCCTCCCTAGGTCTCAGTTTCCCCATTTTCTAGACCTGAACATCTTGCAGAGTTGCGAGATGGATGCCAGTGTGTTAGTGTGGAACGTGCTTTGTGGACGGAAGCAGAGCTGCTCTGTGCGTCAGCCCCGGAAATCTCCTTTTTCAGGGTGTGACTGCAACGGGCACTCGGAGACCTGTCACTTCGACCCAGCTGTGTTTGCTGCGAGCCAGGGGACACATGGAGGTGTGTGTGACGACTGCCGGGACCACACTGAGGGCAAGAACTGTGAGCGCTGTCAGCTGCACTATTTCCGCAACCGGCGTCCTGGCGCGCCCATTCAGGAGGCCTGCATCCGTGAGTAGGGGCTCTGGGGACCCAGGTATCGTCCATCCACACTCTCCCTGGGAACACATGAGCCCTCAGGAAGCAAGAAGCCTTGCTCGTTTGTCAGGACTTGGGGACAGTTGTCTTGACGTAGCTGCGCACTTCTAAGCAAATCACTTAGCCTCTCTGGGTCGTCAGTCAGTCAGTCGGTTGATAATTAGGTAGCTCTTATCTTGGACATAGGAGAGACAAAAGTAAATAGAAGAGATAGTTCCTGCTGTCAGGAAACACATACACTGTTTGGCAATGGAAACCACATACGACAAAGGCAGACAAAGCCCTTTGTCCGCATTTATGTGACTGCTTTTGCCGTACGGTAGTGTGGTTTGCTCTGTACTTTTCTCCCCACCTCCCCCCAATATTGAGAACTCTTCTGGGGCAGGAATTACGTCCTCTATCCTCAGGCTCTAGCACCATGACAGTCACATAGCGGATGCTGAAGAAATGTTTCCCGAAGGAACGTGGAACAGCCAGGAGTGACTTAGCGTGTCCACAAGGCCGGTGTGTTCACACAGAGAGCAGAGTAGACCGAACTGATCGGAATGAGGCGAGGTTAATCACAAAGGACTTTTTTGATAGAAGAAGAATCTGCATTTTGAAAGGCCTGCAAGAGGTCTGGGTGTGGGGGAGGAAGAGCTCTGGCTCGCTTCCGTTGCTGTCGCTGGGGTATGGAAAGAGTGAGAAAGGCAGGCCAACTTCAGTTTCCCGCAGTTACTTGCTGTGTGACTTGTCCCCACCTTTCTGGGCTGTCATAAGGGTTACACAGAGCAACAGGCAAGCGTGCCCAGCTCAGTGCTTGGCACACAGCAGTCATTTGGGATAGAACTTCAATAGTATTTAACATGCGCCAAACACTGTTCTACCTGCTTTTCATTTACTCATTTATTCCTCAGAGGGAATCTCTGAGAGTTGTATCATTGTGCCCATTTTAGAGATGTGGTAACTGAGGCCCAGAGGCGTTAAGTAACCTGACCAAGGTTGTAAGCTTGTAAGTGGTGCAATAAAGATCTGAACCAGGCAGTTTGGCTTCTACAGTCTGCTCTTCACATTCTGCTTTTCCTCTTTATGTTCACTGTGGTGGCTGCTTTTGTCTCTCAGCCTGTGAGTGTGACCCCGATGGGGCGGTGCCGGGAGCTCCCTGTGACCCAGGGACCGGGCAGTGCGTGTGCAAGGAGCATGTGCAGGGGGAGCGTTGTGACCTGTGCAAGCCAGGATTTACAGGACTCACCTATGCCAACCCTCAGGGCTGTCACCGTGAGTAGGGGGACCCAGCCTGCGATAGTAAGGGGAGGGTGAGGTGGGTGGGCCCCCAGCCACCAGTCTTAGCTCACGAGGCCATATGCTGGGGGCCGGGGGCCGTGTCCCGGACGTCCAGCAGGTGGCAGCGCAGGACCTGTTTGGAAGGTGGTACTGAGTCCGCTGGAGGGAGGGAGGGAGGGCTGGTGGTCAGGTGCCGGGCAGGCCTCCTGAGTCAGCCAGTTTATCTGGAAAGAACAACCCTGCCTGGTTCTTTCCCCAGGCCGGGTCCTCTCCCTGATGTGTGTCCCCCAGGGGTGTGCTTTGGTGGTCTTGTGAGCTGAGTAACCCTCTGTCCTGCAGGCTGTGACTGCAGCGTCCTGGGGTCTCGTCGGGACATGCCATGCGATGAGGAGAGTGGGCAGTGCCTGTGTCTGCCCCACGTGGTGGGCCCCAAATGTGACCAGTGTGCTCCCTACTACTGGAAGCTGGCCAGCGGTCGGGGCTGTGAGCCGTGTGCCTGTGACCCTCACAACTCCCTCGGCCCCCAGTGCAACCAGGTACAAGAGGGGATGGTCCCCTAGGTCCCTCCATGGGAAAGGGGGCCTGCCCACCTGCCTCTGTCTCCCGTGCATGCTGCCCAGAGTCAGACTGGGCTGCTTCTGCCACATTCTCCTTGGGGAGGCCACTGGATTTCCCTCCTGGTGTGGATCTGAGCCTTCCTCGAGCCATTCGGGGCTTTGACATCCCAGCCCATCCCTGAATAGGTGTCCTTGTTTTGGGGGCACATCTTCTCTGTGGGCGGTCAGCGCGTCCTGGACCCTGTGTGCTGACCAGGGGCCTGCAAGGGACGCTCGCTCACGGTGCTCTCCCCCACAGTTCACAGGGCAGTGCCCCTGTCGAGAAGGGTTTGGTGGCCTGACGTGCAGCGCTGCAGCCATACGCCAGTGTCCCGACCGGACATACGGAGATGCTGGCACAACGTGCCGTGGTGGGTGCCTTACTGAGTGGCGGGACGCGGGGGCTTGGGGGGCGAGCGCGTGGATGGGCAGTGCGTAGAGGGCGTGCGGCAGGGTCTGTGGTATGGGAGGACATCCTGTATTGGAGCGTGTGGGGTGGGCCCTGGCAGCCCCCTGAGAGCGTGTGCTCCCCGCCACTGCTCCAGCCAGCCCTAGGGCCCCCTGGCGTCAGGCCAAACCCTGTCCTCCTGACTGGAGGGTGGGGGGTGGCTTTACTCCCTGTTTCCCTGAGAGAGCACTTCCCAGAAGCCATCTCTGGGGCAGCAGCAGGGAGGGGAGGAGTTTCCTCCTAGATGGAGAAAGTGAGTCCTGAGGGGAGAGGTATGGTTCCCCAGAGTCTGTTTGACAAGCAGCCACAGGAGCGTGGGACCTGGAGCGTGCAGACCCGGTCTGGTATTAGCGTGGCCTCTGTCTTGCCAAGTGGCTGGGGCCAGCAGCTGTTCCCATGGCCTCGGGTTCCTGAGGGTCTGTAGCACTTAATATCCCTGTGCCTGTCGCCGTCTACATGTGTGGGGGAAAGAGCATGGTTGACTCTGTCACAGAGTGGCTGTGCAAGCGGGCGGGTGTCTAGCTGAGGGTGGTGCCTGGCACACAGTAGGTGCTAAGTGAGGGCATGCTTTCATTGCTGCCTTTGCCGTGATTTTGCTCTGGCCTTGACTGTCTGCTGTTCCAAGTCCTGTCGATGGGCCCTGAGGTCAGACCTTGCTTCAGGCTCTCCCCACCACATGCCTTTGGCTCCTGACCCCCCCCCCCCCGACCACCATCTTTACCCGCTTTAGCCTGTGACTGTGACTTCCGGGGAACCGAGGGCCCAGGCTGTGATAAGGCCTCGGGCCGCTGCCTCTGCCGCCCTGGCTTGACCGGACCCCGCTGTGACCAGTGCCAGCGAGGCTACTGTGACCGCTACCCGGTGTGCGTGGCCTGCCACTCTTGCTTCCAGATCTACGATGCCGACCTCCGGGGCCAGGCCCTGCGCCTCAGTGGCATCCGCAATGCCACCGCCGGCCTGTGGCCGGGGCAGGGCCTGGAGGATCTTGGCCTCACCTCCTGGATCACGGATGCGAAGAGTCAGATGGAGCGGATCCAAGCCATCCTCTCCCGTCCCTCGGTCACCGAGCAGGAGGTGTCCCAGGTGGCCAACACCATTTTCTCTATCAGGTAAATTTCCCCTTCCCTGCCCAGCATCCAGAAGAATTCCGTCATGCGGGTTCACATAAGTGGCGCATGCTGGTCCTTCATTCCCTGGCACAGCCCTTTACGGTTTACAGAACATTGTCACATGTACGCTCTCTTTGAACTATCACAGCAGTCCTGTGAGGTTGGTGTGCTGGGTGTCATTACTTCCGTTTTGCAGGTGGGGAAACAGGCACAGACAGGTGTGGGACAGTCACTCAGTCACTAAGGGGCAGAGCTGGGACTCGGAGTGCAGGCGGGAGCCCCAGTGTTCTTTCAAGTGCCCGGTGCTGCCTGTGGGAGAGAGTCAGCTTGGGATTAGTCACCCTGGTGCAGGGCATCTGAGAGGCAGGGGCTCTAAAAATAACTTGTATTTGCCTTTGGAATGGGAGCGGTCCCACCCACGCCTCCTTCCTACCAGCAGAGGCGCCTTCTTAGGTTTGGTTCTGGAAGTTTCTATAATTAGTTTGCATTCCCCACACATTAGCTGATTTTTCAGTGCCCAGAACCATCCAGGTGTGGGATTGACCTAAGTCTTAGAACTGAGTTGGTGTTTGGTAGGCTGAAAAAGCAGGCATGGAAGGGTGTCCATGGAGGGACATTCTGTGCCAGAGCAAAGCCTGTGGATAAAGAATGCAAAGCTTGTGGGAGGGAGTTGGCGGTTGGTAGACCAGCAAAGGGGATGGGGAGAGAGGAGAGCTGAATGGTTGTGGGCCAGGGCTGGTGGATCCTGACCCCATTTGGGTGGAGAGCCCCCCAACAGCTGTGGGTGCTCATGGGGAGGTGTGGGCTGCAGAGGAGAGACCTAGGAGCCTGGCAAGCAGGTGGTATGGGGGGAAAGCCGATGTCAGGCTACAGCGACTCAAGCAGGAGGGGCTCATGGAAGCCAGCTCTGGGAAGGTGCGGCAGGCTCAGGATGGTCGAGTCACACAAGTCAGGGAAGGAGAGGTTTTTGTGATCTGCCCACCGAGGGCTGGAGGGAACCTGGGCCAGCTCTCTTGGCCTTTGTCCGGCAGAATCCTCCTCAGCCTGTGGAGTCTACGCTCTGTGGCCTTTGCTGAAGACTTCTCTCTTTCCTGACTCAGAGAGCTTTCTCCAGGGGCTGGCAGGTTCTGGGGAAGCAGCCCCTCTCCCAAATTTTCGTGAAATCTCTTCTCCTATCACAGGCAGACTCTCCAGGGCCTGCAGCCAGATCTGTCTGGAGAAGAGGAGGCCTTGTCCCTCTCAGAAGATGTGAAGAATCTGGACAGAAGCTTCAATCGTCTCCTTATTACGTATCAGAGCAAGAAGGACCAGTTTGAGAGGATAAGCGGCGCGAATCCTTTGGGTGAGGAGGGCTGCTCAGGTGCCCGGGAGGCTGAGCCCCGCCTCAGCCCTGCACCTGCTGCTTCTCCATCTGGGGGGCCAGGGCGGCTCAGTTCCCTTCTTGTCTTCCCCCAGGGGCCTTCCGGATGCTGAGTGCAGCCTACCAGCGGTCCTCCCAGGCTGACCAGCAGGTCTCCGACAGCTTCCAGCTGCTCTTACAGCTCAGGGACAGCTGGAGAGAGGCAGAGAGGCTGGAGGGTCAGCTGGGAGGAGGAGCCGGAGTCAGTGGTTCCCAACTTGTGGCCCTGAGGCTGGAGATGGCTTCCTTGCCTGATCTGACACCCACCATCAACAAGGTGACTCAAAGCGTGGAACCCCACGTCCTGGGTCTCCCTGCTCCAGCTTGTCACAAGCCAGCTGCTGTCGTGCCTCTTCCTGGGGCAGTGTGAACCTACCCCACGCCCCCACCCATCCTGATCTTTGGCCCCTCACGGTGTGCTCAGTGGTTGCTAAGGAAACACGTTTTTTGGTGCCTGGTTGCCATGGAGACGTCTGGCTGTTTGTTCCCTGGGTGTGGGCTGGAAGTGGTTGTTGAAGAGCCTTGGGTATCCTCTTTGACGCCCCCTTCTCTCCACAGCTCTGCGGGGGCTCCAGGCAGGCGGCCTGTACCCCAGGAGCGTGCCCTGGAGAGCTGTGTCCTCAAGATAATGGCACAGCATGTGGCCCTCACTGCAGAGGTGCCCTCCCCAGAGCGGGTGGGGCCTTCCGGATGGCAGGGCAGGTGGCCCAGCAACTGCAGGGTTTCAACGCCCAGCTCCAGCAGACCCGGCGCATGGTGGGTGAAGCCACGGCAGGGCAGGCACATGTCGGTCAAGGCTAAGGCAATAGAGCCCCCAGGGCAAGTCAGTTTTTATTTCACAAGTCAGGAGACTGAAGTCCAGAGAGGTTAAGTAACTTGTCTGAGGCCCCACAGCAAGTGAGAGGTCGAGGAGGGGGGCCAGTGATTTGGGCTTTTGAACCTGACTCCACATCATTGCTTCCAGAGCCAAACCAGGTTAGCGCCCAGTGTTTCCCAGGTAGATCGCGGGTAGCGGGTGTCCACAGAATCCCTGAGGGCTGCCGGGAGGCGCTTTCGGGGCCTTGACAGCGGCTGACCTATGGCGTGTGCTGGCAGATCAAGGCCACTGAGATAGCTGCCTCGAAGGTGCAGTCAGATGCTCAGCACCTGGAGACCCAGGTCAGCGCCAGCCGCTCCCAGATGGAGGAGGACGTCAGGCGCCTGCGGCTCCTCATCCAGCAGGTCCGGGACTTCCTGTCAGGTGAGCCTGGCCCTTACCCTCCTTTGGCCTGATGTCTGGACTCCTGCCTGGTGCTGGACCCTCCGGTCCCTCCATCGAACTCGCTGCCTCCTCCCGTCGCCTCCAGGCCACCTGGCCAGCACCACCCCCACCCCCGCCCGCTCCCCTGGTTGGCTGCCAGAGCCCTTCAGGTGTTCTCGTTCCTCATCCCGAACCCCTCCTTGCCTTTCCCTCATTCTTGGAGTTACTGTGGCCTCTGTGCCCCTCCTGGGTGTGGCCTTGTGTCTTCCGGCCCATTCTTGACCGAGCTGACTCTTACCAGCCTCAGAGACAGGACACGTACTTTCTCGGCCTGGAATCCTCGTTCCAAGGACGCTGATTTCTTACCCTCATGGCTCCATTGGAAGGCCATCTCCCCAGAGAGGCCTTTCCCGACCACCCCATCTGATCCTCCTCCTCCCCTCCGCCCTCCCAGCATCTGACCCGCATGGTTTAACCTTCGTCACGCTGCTTCAAGCCTGTGGTTGTTGAATCCGTTTGTGTACAAGTGTATCATTAGCCTCTGCACTAGATTCTAAAGTCCATGGGGAAAGGGATGGCTGTCTGCCTGGTTCACTGTGTCCCTGGCACCCAGCATAAGCCAGACACAGAAAAGCACCCCATCTTGTTGAAGGGATGAATGAAGCAGATCCCCTCTCTTGCTGGCCCAGGAGCGGAAAGCTCCCTGGACAGGACTCAAGGTGGGTTGCTTTCCTCTTGGCCTCATCTTTCGCTTCTGCAAACTGGGATGGTAGTATTTCACGGTTCTTCTGGGGACCTAGTAACTGATGTAAAGTGTGTTTTGAAAAATTAAAGTTTCCTCAGGAATATGAGCTGATATTATTAGATTTCTGGTCCCTGCCCGGGAATTTACTTGGCCGGGAGCCCAGTTCCTAGGAGCCGAGGCCTTGGTGTGACAACAAGGCTCTTCTTTGCTACTATTGTGGTGCCTTTGCTCCCAGCAAGCCCCAGCTCCTGCCTGGGTATGGGGGGCAGGTTGGAGATGGGTGGGGAGGGTCTGCAGCAGTGGCTTGTCCAAGGCCAGGCTGGAGTCAGCCTCCCAGTGAGCCCCAGAATGGGGGAGACTGGATGCAGGGAGATGGTGCTCCGGAAACAAGGACGAAGGGGCAGGCCCAAGTCTGGGGCTTGGACTCGCAGATAAGGAAATCCTCCCTGATGCAGAGCCTAGTGATGCTGAATGGCATCATCGTTGATCAGGGGGTGGGAGGCAGGTTAGGAAGTCTCTGGGCTCACATGGATCGGCGGGGAGTCCCTCTTGTCCTCTAAACTGTACGTGTGTCTCAGGTCACGTCCTTTGACGGGGCCAGGGGCAGGGAGAAGGAACAGGGTCTGAGAGAGGCCTGATGCCTGTGAAGGGCCCAGGGCAGTTCCGGCAGTCTCCACGGCAGTGGGTTTTGGTGTGCAGAGAACTGTTCAGGGGCACAGGTACTAACCAGATGCTGCCGTGCACAGGGTCAGTGTGGGGGTATATGTGGGAGGACTGTGGGGGAAGGAGGACACGTGGTCTTTCCCAGGTCCTCAAATGGAGTTCACATAATCATCGCTCAGGCTCATTGAGTTCTCCCTAAGTGCCCAGCACCGCTCTAAGTGCTTTACGGGTATTACATGATGTAGTCCTGGTTGCCTACCACTTTGCAGAGGAGGGCTTCAGGCACAGGGAGGTTAAGGAACCTGCCGAAGGGCATCCAGCTTGGAGGGAATATGGGTAGGAGTCTTCTCACTCTGCTGTCCACACTCTAGATGATTGTACTATTAGATGGATACACACACACACATACACACAATTTTTGCTTAAGTTTTCCCTCTCTCTGGATTGCTTCCCTGCCTCATTTCTCCAGACCTGCCTAAGTCCTATTCCCCCTCTAAGAATCTTCTAGATGACCCATTCTCCAGGAACCCCCCCAACCCTCCCATCAGACTGGGTTAGGGCGCCCCTCTAGTAGTCCTCTGAGCCCCTGTGCTCGCCTTTGGCACTCAGGCTGGCCGTCCTTGGTTATGTGCCTGTCTGTTTTGAGCTCTGTGAGGACAGGGATTGAGTCTGTTTTGATTTTCAGTCTCAGTTCCCCGCGTGCTGGCCTCAAGTCCCAGGACAAACCATCCAGGTGGTCAGGTGCCCCCTTCCCCTACCACATCAGTCCCTTGATCTGTAAAAGTGAACGGGAGAGATAGGGAGGAGAGATAGGGAGGAGATGCCACATCTGTACTTCTGACCTTGCTCTCTGAGCCGGAGTTGGCTTATAAAATCCTTGCTGACCGGTTGTTTGATTTTGTCCTTTCGGGTTGAGGACCATTACCTATTTCACAGGTCTGAAAAGTGAGCTCAGAGGAGCCATTTGACTTGAAGCCAGTTTGCTTGAAGAGTAGAGGGGAAGCCTGGGTGTGGAAGTCTTTGAATCATTCATTCACTCTACAAACACCAAGTGCCTCTGAGGGTCAGGCACTGCGGCTGGGGCCGAGGATATGGAGGATACCCAGTCCCTGCCATCACAGGGCTTCTGGCGGGGTAACAGACAGATATGCGAGCATGGGTTCGGCATGTGGGAGGCGACAACTGCTAGGGAGAAGACAGGAGAGTAAGGGGTATCGGCATGGGGAAGGCTGTGATTCTAGATTGCGTGGCCAGGCTTGGCCTCTCTGAGAGGTGACACTGGAGCAAAGACCTCATGTTCTTTCTCTGCCTTTGCAAAAAGGAGCACACTGGCCTGGGGAGGGGTGTGTGGAAGGAGTCTTCTTGCCAAGGAAGCAGTTCGGCTCTGGCCGCTCTCCCCAGCGTAGGGCTGCTGCTGTTTGCGCTGTAGGCATTGTTCAGTCCCAGCTGCCTGGCAGCTCCTCCTTCTCTCCAGCCAGCAGTTTCCTGTGGCGTCAGACACTTAGCTGCCACAGCTGTGCCCACAGACCCTCCCCCCCAGCCCCCGCCGCCTCCACAGCGTTCCCAAAAGTTCTGAGAACAGGCCCCTGAGTGTCCCTGCAAGGGTGCAGCGGCTCCTCGGGTGGCCGGGGGCAGAGAGGCACGCGGGTGCTTCCCATGGAGCTGCTCAGCTCGGAGAAGCCTCTGATCTTTGGGGAGGTGGCGAGGCTCCGGGATCTGATGGACGGCTGTCTTCCAGACTCGGACACCGATGCGGCCACCATCCAGGAGGTCAGCGAGGCCGTGTTGGCTCTGTGGCTGCCCACAGACTCGGCCACGGTCCTGCGCAAGATGAATGAGATCCAGGGCATTGCCGCCAGGCTACCCAACGTGGACCTGGTGCTGTCTCAGACCAAGCAGGACATTGCTCGGGCCCAGAGGCTCCAGATGAAGGCCGAGCAGGCCAGGTATGGCCCGGGGCCCTGGACCTGTGTTTCCCCCTGCCCGGGGCTGGACTGAGGTTTTGCTCCCCGACTCCTTGGGTTGCTGGCAGAGGGTAAAGAATCTGTAACGTCAGAGGGGTGTGGAGGGCTGGGGGACAGGAGGGGTGCTTACCATGGTGGGGGTGGTGAAGTGAGAAACGGTGTCCAGGGTCACCCTGTCTTCCATATTGGTGATGCCAAAGGGTGTCTCTGACATAACGCTCCCACTGCCCAGGTCTGCTTGGTGTGATCCTGGGATGGAAAAGCTACTGTGTTAGGGCTCCCTTTTTAGTCTTGGCTGGGAAGGATAGTCTCTTGAGCTCGTTGGTGAGTGGAGCCGCGCATCTCTTCATTCACTGGTCTCTCATTCCCTCATCTCCGCTCCCCTCCCCCTGCTGCCACAGGAGCCGAGCCCACGCGGTGGAAGGCCAGGTGGAGGATGTGGTGGGGAACCTCCGGCAGGGCACGGTGGCGCTCCAGGAAGCTCAGGACACCATGCAAGGCACCAGCCGTTCCCTTCGGCTTATTCAGGAGAGGGTTGCGGAGGTGAGGGGGTGTGGCTTCCTTCCACTGGATTTGGGGATGAGCAGACAGATTCAGGCCCAAGATACAGAAAATGCCAGAAAGTGACCTGGAAGGGGACCTAAAGAGGGAAGACTATGAGCTATGGGCCTATGGGCGTGGCTTTGAGCCCTTGGTTTTCTGGTTGTGAGGCTTGATGGAAAAGGCCAGGGGTGGGCTCTGGGCTGCAGCGTGGTGTGTGTGTGTGTGTGTGTGTGTGTGTGTGTGTGTGTGTGTAGGGATTGGCTGAGCTGGGAGGGAGGGGGCTGCCTGGATGCCAGGGGACAGAGAGAGAGGGGATCAGCAAGGGGACAATAGTGGTATCCTGCTTGGAGAGAGTTTTTGCCACCCGATGAGCTGGGCCAGAGAAGGACAAGACCCCTGCTTAGGAGATCTGCCACAAGCCAGGTCTCTCTCCCCACCAAGGTTCAGCAGGTCCTGGGGCCGGCCGAAGGACTGGTGGCTGGAATGACGTCACAGCTGGGAGACTTCCGGGCGCGGATGGAGGAGCTCAGCCGCAGGGCCAGGCAGCAGCGGGAGCAGGCAGCGAGGGCCCAGCAGCTCACGGAGGGTGCTGAGCAGCGGGCACTGAGTGCCCAGGAGGTGAGGGCGGGTGGAGGTCATCCTGGGCAGAACCAGCGAGGGTGAGGGTCCTCAGCAGCAGAGGACTCTGTATGCTATCTGAGACCCTGGGCTCAAAAGCCATTGGAACATGTTATTCTAGAATCATCAGAAAGGGCTTCAGGACTCACCCTGACCTGGCCTGGCATCTGGACCCCACCTCGGGCCACCTCTGGGGAGTCAGTTCAGTGGTGTTGCAAATGATCTAGTCTAGTCCCTCTCTGTTTACAGAGGGAGGGGTCACGTTGTCTGGCCCCAAACTCACCTACAAAGCAGGTCCCTTGACAGCCAGTCCAGAGCCTGTCCCCTGCCATGGCTTCCCAGCCCAGAGGCAGTCATGACTTGACCTAACCTGGGCCCCACCATTGTCAGAATTGTGTCAGAGAGGTGATCAGAGGGCCCTCCTCTAGGTCTCCAGTGTACCGGGAACTTCGGCATTCATGGTCAGTGCCAGTAGCGACCTGGCTGCCGAGTACACTGCTGAGTGACCACTAGGTGCCCGGCGCTGGGTGGGAAAGGACAGGAGCAGATGGAGGGACGGACGTGCAGATGAAGTAAGATACGGTGTGGGGTCTCGGGGTTTTCACAGGCCAGAGCCACCCCCTGGCATGTGGATTTGAGTGCTGTAGAGTGCTTTAGCCAAAGGTCTTTAGGACTTTGGGTGCTGCTGCTTATGGCCCTGAGATGGTTTTCCCTTTTTCAGGGATTTGACAGACTAAAGCAAAAATATGCTGAGTTGAAGGACCAGTTGGGTCGAAGCCCCATGCTGGGGGCGCAGGGCAGCCGGATCCTGAGCGTCAAGACGGAGGCTGAGGAGCTGTTTGGGGAGACCATGGAGATGATGGACAGGATGAAAGGTGAAGGGACGCTGCTGGGGCTTGGACTCCTGGCATCCCGGGAGGCAGATCCCAGCCCAGGGCTTCTGAGGCCCGGCCTTGTCAGAGCTGGCCGTGCTGAGGGGGCGAGAGCAGTGGGGCTTCCCCAAGTGCCCAGGGAGTAGGAGGCACGATGATGGGGCTGTGGGGACTGAGGAGATTCTCGTAAGATTCGTGCTGCCCTCAGGAGCTTGCGGTCTAGACGGGGCCATTTTCCTGGTCCCCTGCAAGATGCCTGGAACTACCCAGCAGCACAAGGGGGTCTGTGACGGGAGCCCGCATGATAAGCACTCTGTGGACGGACGTTTCTGTCCAAGAGAAATGCTCGGTGAAGGTAATATTCAGAAGAGATTAGACTTGACGTAGGCCTGGGGGAGGCTGTGAGGAAAAGTAGGGACTTTAAGACAGTGAGGGGGAAGCAACAAGACATGTTGTAGGGCTGAGGGGCAGGAGCACCCAGCAGGAGAGGAGGGGTAAAGAGGGTCAGAATGGTTGGGAGAGAAGCAGCATGGGGTCAGTGTGGCCGGGTCCACAGGGCTGGCCTCAGGGCCAGCACGAGAGGGGAGAGAGCAGAGAACCATCCAAAGGTTTTGAATACAGCAGAGACAATAAAAAATTGTTGTCAAAAGGGTTCTGAGGTTCTTCCGATGTGAGAGCAGGGATTTCCAGGAATTGGGCTCAGTCTCTAAGATGTGATGACAGGTCACTGCCCTGGTGTGCCCAGCGAATGCCACAAACAGAATTTCTCTGAATTTCAGAGAAAACAGACAAGAATCTGTTTGGCCGGCAGGTGGACACCCTGGGGAAGGTTGGGTGGGTAAGTTGACGAGGTAGGCTGGAGGCTGCGGCCAGCCGTCCCAGAAGGGTGAGCTGCTGAGCCCGACGGGGTTGCCGAGGCTTGCATCAGTGCCTGCCCTGCCCTCGTCCATCAGTGTTTTATGCGAAGATAAAGAATTTGTTTATCAAACCTGTGGACAACAGGTCGTTAATCCTTTAGGTAAGAGAACCAGTCATTCTAAGGCTATCTCAGAAGGCTGAGAGGATGCACTGAACCGAGCAGGGTAACATGAAAGAGAAGTGTTACCTTCCACTCTGGCCTTATTTGGGCCCAGGCTCACAAGTACAGCTCGGGTGAGGCCTGGCTTCTTAGTGGCTCACGTACCTGAAAACATTTTATAAGCGCTCAAATGATAAAACGTTTCAAAATTGGTGAGTGAGAAGGAAATATGAATTGTTAGTCACCTGGAAAAAACCCAGGGGTTCCGAGTGATTTTAAGCTCCATGGAAGTCGGGGGTGTCTTGCTACCGCCCAAAAGGCAGACACATACAAAGCTTGTGAAATCTTTAGTAACTGGTGTGTCACAGGCTTATGAATCAGAAAAGGCTTAGCTTGTAGCAATGGAATAGGCATTTACCTGTTGGCAGGAGTTTACCTTTCATTGTAGGATTTTGGGGAAGACCATGTGTGGGGGTTGGGGGTCCTGGGGATGGGGACCAGGGAACACAACAGTAGCTGTGAAAATTTCATTATTTGATCAGCCTGCAGGCCCGGAGAGATGGCCCCCACTCTGGCCAGCAGCACCACTGTTCCAGTGCCTGTGGGATCTCACCTGGCGGGTGGTGTTTAGCGGGGGGACTGATAAGTCTGTGCCTATCGGGGGAGCGCCACCAGGGCTGGGAGGTCGAGAGACTTCGTAGTGACATCAGGTGAAGAATGGGTGAAGGAACTAGGGAGATTTCATCTGAGAAGGTGTGGCCTCAGACATCTCTAAGACTTCCACGTGGGAGACAGAAGAGCTATATTCCCCATTTACTCCTAGGAGATGGACCTGAGACAACTGAGTGGAAGCGGAAGTGGTCAGATTCTGGCTTCATGAGACTCTGAGCAGCTAGAGCTGCCTAAAGTTGGAGCCTTGTGAGGCCACACACTCCCTCCCTATTCCTGGGGGAGTTCGGGCTGAGGCTGGTACCAGTCCCCGTGAGTGTGGCAGAGAGGCCTCTCGCCTAGGCTGACAGGAGGGTCCGGCTGCACTCGGTCACTTTGGAGTCCCCCACATCCCCCATGTATAATCTAGTGGTGGCATACGGAATGGACCAGAGTGGGGGTGGGGGGGACTAGATTTATCTGGAGGGGTAATTAGGGAAGGGAAAGTGCAGGGGAATTCTGGTGCTCCAGCTGGCTCTGTGGTCGTGGTGCCTGCTGGAGGATCCCTGGTGGGACGGCAGCTGAGTCTAGCAGTCATAGGTTGCTAATCTTGATGCTAGTGGTTTGCTTCGTCAGTCTAGGACAACTGAGAGAGCATAGAGCAGAGGAGAAGGGTAGGGGCTTCCTGGGTCTGGTTTCTGTAAGAGTGGCGTAGGGGTGGAGAGCCAAGAGCTGCCTCAGTGTCCAGCTGCCCCCCCTTCCCCCAAGCAGGTGATTTCTCCTGCAGGTACTGCCTCTGGGTGGGTGGGAGAAGAAGGAAGGGTGGGGAGGCTCTGGGTGTCTCACCAGCTCCTCCACCCACCCGCCTTGCCCTCCATCTGCCCTCAGACATGGAGTCCGAGCTGCTTCGGGGGAGCCAGACCATCAAACTCCGCTCGGCAGACCTGACGGGGCTGGAGAAGCACGTGGAGCAGATCCGCGACTACATCAATGGGCGTGTGCTTTACTATGCCACCTGTAAGTGATATGCCAGCCTCCAGCCCCTGGCCCCCGCTCATCTGCCCTCTTTACTTGGGCTGGATTCCATCCCAGCTCCAGGAGACTTTTCTACAGCCTTGAAGCACAGCCCGAACCCCCCTGTGTGCAGCTGGTAAGATCTTTCTGGGCTGCTGCTGAGCCTGAGCTGATGGGAAACTGTATTCGAGAGACAGAGGGGGTGGAGGCGGGCTGTGGCCTTGGGACAAGGAGCTCTAAGTGGAGGTGCACTTGGCCGGCCGGCGTCCTTGCCCTTCAGCTTCCATGGAGGCTGAAGCCTGGATGAACACAAAAACTGAACCAAAAAATGACATACAAATGAAAAGCCCAATAAAAACCTTTGGCAAGAAGTCTGGAGGTTGAAAGAGAGAAATTGGTCTGTGTCCCATAAGTAAACCTTTGTCACTTGTTCCTGTCTCCCACCTAGGGTTCCGGGGCGCTCCTCTGCTCAAGCCCAAAGCCCAGTGGTGTAGGGAGCACAGGCTGCCCCATGTGGCTCAGTACAGCTTGCTTGTCACCCAAACTTAGAGGGACTGGACCCCTTTGTCCCAGGACCTAATGGAACCCATCCTTGAAGACCCGATGATTTTCATCTTTGAGCAGTGACCCAGTTGCTCCTTCACAGATGAGGAAATAGAAATCCAGAGAAAGGAGGGCTTGTGTCCACATTCCCACAGCTCCAGAGGCAGAATCTGTGTCTCTTGGGATCTCAAAGAGAAGCTGCAGATGGATGTGCGTTTGTGTGTGCAGCAGGTAGGGAAACAGCACGGGTGTTTGTGCTAACCACGGCCTGTGCCATGTGCTAGGCGTTTTCAAAATTTAAAAAAAAAAAATTTGTCTTAAAGGTTTTACTTATTTATTTGAGAGAGAGAGAGACAGACAGAGACAGAGAAACAAAACAAAAACAGGTGGAGAGACAGAGAGGAAGAAGCAGACTCCCTGCTGAGCAGGGAGCCTATTGTGGAACTCGATCCCAGGACCCTGGGATCATGACCTGAGCGGAAGGCAGGCGCTTAACCAACGGAGCCCCCCAGGAACCCCATGCTAGGCATTTCACCTACATTTTCTTGACATTATTAATCATGTTGATTATTTACTGAGCACTGTGCAAGCACTGTCTGCGTTATCTCATGATGCTGGTTCCATTTGACAAGTGAGGAAACCAAGACACAGATGGTTGTGTCACTCCCCGAAGGTCACAGATGTGGAAGGGCCAAGGCAGGGCAGGGCTTCAAATCACCATCATCTAGATCATCTAATATCGTTGTTAGGAGACTGGACTGTGTGAGCTCTGACAGAGCTACCCCAGGAGCGGTGGTGAGGAGGGAATGAGTCACCAGCGGTATCTCAGGTCAACTACTAGCAGGCACACACTATGCACTCAGTCTGTGTCTGCCTTTACACTGCCAGGTTCCTCCAGACCCCAAGGCCCCAGCACACTCTCCACTCCGCACAGGCGCCGAAGTCCCAGAGCCACATCTGACTTTACGAATAACCAAATGAAGTCTCATAGAGAAAAATATGTCCATTTTATTGAGCACAACACCGAACGTGAAGCTGGAGGGGACGGGGGTACATGAAAACGAGGGAGGGACAAGAATGTTTCTGATTTTCTGGGAGAGAAGAGCAGAAGCAGGATGAAAATTACCAGCTGAAATGGAAACAGTCAACTTCCAACTTTTACTTAATCGGGTGTGGGTGAGGCATCCCGCCAGGATGAGAATTCCTTACAGCCCCTCATCACTGATTTCTTTCTTTTCCATCTGGAAGGCTGTGGTACTGCTTTTGGCCTGGGGCAGGGAGGGAGGTGTGCTGGGCCAGTTGGATCTGATCATGGAGTCAAGGACTGGAACTTGAGAGCTCATAGGCAGAGCAGGAGCCCCTGGCCATTCATGCAGATGGGCAGGCGACTACCTTAATGAGCCCGTGCTGGCCACGGGCATCAAGGCCTCGAGGCAGGAGCATGTGCTGAGCAGGAGTCGGGGGTTGAGGCTCCATATGGCTTTGCTCAGAGAAGGTGACACAGCCTGGCCAGCCCAGGAAGCTTTTCATCACAAACGACACAGACCCGGGCGAGAGCTACCTAGTTCACTGCACAGAGCCACGGCACGTAGGGTGTTGGGGGCACAGAGCAGGCAGGCCAGGGAGACCCCGGGGGGTGGGTGACCGCCGGCTCCTCCTGCCCACAGCTTCAACGAGGCCTCCGCGCCTTGGGGGCTCGCTCCTGGGCCTTCTGGAAGGGTCTGCCCCAGGCGGCAGCCGCCTGCTGTTTCTCACCGTCACCCACTCCCGCCAGGCCCTGCTCTGCCCGTCTCGCCTTCCTCCCGTTGCAGGGTGGACACCGGGCTGGGAAGGCAGAGAAGAGTCGCGTGCCTCTCCTGCCGAGGAAAGGGGTTCAGGGTGGCTGTGGGCCTGCGGCTCCCGGGGGCCCTCAGACCCATTCATTCAGCCGGTGATGGGGCTGGCCTTCTGGGACAGCAGCTCTCCCTGAGCCCCCTGCCTTGGCCCTCCCACCTGTGTTGCCTCACCTGAAAATCGACCCAGACGCGGGCTCCAGGGATCACATAATGAGACAGACTCCAGTCTGCCCCGCCCGGCAGTGGGAACCGCCACCCGCTTTAACTGGCACCATGACCTCTGATTTGTAGTTCCTGGAAAGCAAGCGCGGTGGGGGCTGTGACGTGTTCGGGGAAGGGACAAGAGCTGTGGGAGCTCTCGGCGCCTGTGGCCTCCGCTTGGCCCTCCCTCCCTCAGGTTCACAAAGTACAAGCCCTTGCAGAGAGGATGGAGATGACAATGGAGCCCCACTTCCCCCCGCCACCCAAAACACAATGGTTCTAGAAACTTGAGAAATCGACTGCCCACCACGGACACGTACACAGTTTTCTGCAGACATTTTGTAATTCCTGTTGCTTCACTAAGCTTTTAGGTAGCTCTGTGAGGTGGGCTGAGCAGGCGAGCGTGCTCTCACAGATGAGCAAACCAGAGACGGGGACATCCACTGATCCGACAGCAGCCACTCAGCTAGGGGCAGGGACAGGACTGCGGGCACTGCCCCCACCCCCAGCCCAGAGCTCTTCCCGCCCTGCGGAGCCAGCTCCCTTCAGCCCCAGCACCCAAGCAGGGCGAGGCCTCTGTCTCTGGCGGAGGATACGTACTGTTTCTTGTTGGCTTTTTTGAGCAGGGCGGGCTCGGAGCTGTAGGAGGACTTCCCTTTGCCCCCGATGCTCAGGCAGCTGGAGCAGCAGCCGCAGGGCCCGGCGGCCAGGGGCCCCTGCTGCATGGGCACCAGGCTGCTGCTGATGCGGAGCGAGCCGTTGACCAGGCAGTTGAGGGACCGGCCCCCGGGGGCCGCCGGCCGGGCGCCGAGCTGGCAGGGCAGCCGTGTCAGGGCGGGAAGGGCCGCACTCTGATCCAGGGCCGGGGCCTCGGGGACGGTGATCTCGGAGGAGCCGGATCTCGAGGCTTCTGAGACTGGGGTGCTGGGTGGCCTGTTTTCCACCTCCGGGCGGAGGCCTGGGCTGTGCAGGTTCATGTGTAGCTTCCTCATGTGGTGGACCACAGCGGCCGCGTTGAAGGCTTGCTGAGGAGACACGAGACCCGCCTCTGACCCTCTGCATTCTCGTAGGGCCACGGGGCTCAGGCTTTCCCTCCGCCTGGCGGCTTCGGCCTCTTGAAACTGATGTGCTCACATCTCACTTCAGAGAGGGTCCAGGGAGGCCCAGTGGCTGCCAGGAAGCCCCAGGGAAAGCCCCTGGCCAGCCCCGCCCCAGCTCAGCCTCCAGGGGCCCAGAGCAGCCCACCTGCCTCCTGCAAAGGGCCACTTACCCTCCACTTGCTCTTGGCAAAGTTCTTCTGGATCTGGAGACTGACTGACGGGTAGATGTCCCGGTGGAGGGCTGTGTTCCCATCAATCCTGTGGGTGTAGAAGAGAAGCCTGGCTCACTGGGGGCCGTGCGTGCAGGACCAGGTTAAGCTGAGTGCTGTGCCTCAGAGGAAGGGTGGCCCATGGCAGAAATGGGCTGGAACCAGGGCTCCTCTGTCCCCTTGGGCAGCTCATTACGGGTTCCATGCTTTGGCAAAACCGAAGTCTTATTTTATAGTAGGTGGGCAAACTATGACCTGTGGGGCAGATCTACCCATGGCCTGTAACGAGGTCTCACTGGGACCCAGACACGCCCGTTCATTCAAGTAGGAGCTGTGGCTGCTTCCATGCGACAAGGGCAGACTGAGTCGTTGCCTTATAGACCGTACGGCCAGCTAAGCCTAAAATACTTATTTTCTGGCTTCTTAGAGAATAGGCTTTCTGGGCCCTGTGTCAGAGGGTGCTTGGGTTATCACTATCCTTTAGCTCAAAACTTTCCTCAGAACACACCTCTTCCAGGAAGACTTCCTCAGTGAGGCCTCCCAATACAGGCCGCCTTCTTCCTGGTCATCCATCTCTACATGCTCCTCAGATACTTGCCATTACATGGCCCAGGACTTTCTAGGTACTAGGGACACAGAGTAGTAACAGATGGGACCCTCATCTCTGGGGTCTTCCAGTGGAGCTGTGGAACCTTGTTCCATGCCATGAACTTGAGTAATTCATGGTAAGCTGTGTAATTGCTAGAGGGAGGTAAGGAGGTGAGCCTGACCTGCAGGACCCAGGGCTTCAGGCAGGGCAGAAACTGCTCTGGATCCTGATGGATGCTACATAGAAGGCAAGAGGCAGGACATTCTAGGTGGTGAAAATGGTGTGACCCAAGGTGTAGGTTGGAAAAAGCTTGGGATAGGGAGTAGGAGAGGGCAGAAAGAGAAAGAGAGCTTTGAGGCCTTTCTGGAACAGAGAAGGTATGTTGGGACTTTGGGGAAATGCAGGTGGAGGTAAAGGGTCAGGCCAGATTAGGGAACACGTGAAGAGGCAGAGGAACCTAGGCTTGCTGTGGCAGCAGGTGGGGCACTATTATGAATCCTGAGCAGGGGTGAAGCATGAACAAGGGGTAGAGCATGTTCACTTTACTGACCAGTTCCTTTGTGATTCTTTGCCAATCGCCTCACTTAGAGCAGGTTTTGACCCCACAGTGAAACGATGCTCTTCAGGACAGGGCAGAGCTGCCTACTCCTGGGGCCTCTTGAGTAGCTAGTACTGAGTACTGCATCCTAGTACTGGTAACAGTGCCTGGCTGCGTCTGTCTCCTGGCCTTGACTAGTGACACAGTAGCCACTCTGGAGTCGGAACCCACTTCCTTAAATGCTGTCTGCACCTCTAGCTGGACCGGACACAGGCGTCCGCGCTCCTTGCGTGCTGAAGAGCAGAGAGCTCAGGGAAGCCGACTCTTGGGAAACACCGCTTGAATGAGTCGTCATGGTCTCTGGGGAACCACCAGGCTAGGGGCTGGAGCTCAGCCCACCCTCACTCACCACGGGTGCCTCAAGGCCTTCTCGCAGGTATACCGTTCATTCGGGTCCTTCTCCAGCAGGTGGCAAATAAAATCCTTAGCTAAGGGGAGCAATCAAAGACACAATAGGGACCAGGTTTCATGACTGATGGAAACTCACTTCCGGGCTGGTGGGTGGCAGCGAATGCATCCTTAGCTAATCTTCCAAAGAGGCAATTTTAAGACTCTTAAAAGAGAGAAGAAAAAAAAATCCAAACCACCTAACAGCAGCCCACCATAAACCACCAAAGAGAGACTCTCCATGGCCTCCCCCACACAGCACTGCAGATACAGCTCTTCTCACAAGGCCCCGCCGTGCCTGCAGGTCTCGGGGGTCTGCCTTTGCACCACCCAGGCACCGGCAGCCATGAGTGGGCACACGTGAGTGCAGCCTCAGCCCTCCACGGATCTCCACTTAATGGACCCAATGACTTGTAACGACTGCCTCCTCTCACACGCGCAGACATTGCAGGCTCTCAGTCTGGTTATATAATAAAGGCAAAACTTGGCCTTGGTTTTGCCACTCGTGCCTGGAACACTCCCTTGGGCAGGCTCTGCCCTCCTGGCTCCTCATCTAAACTCCCCTGCACTCCGCCCCCCTCTTCTTGCATCCTGTGGTTCTGTCTCCAGGAAAACAAAAGCATGAACCTGAGATGCGAATAATTTATTTGGCCTTTGAGCCAGATGAAGATTTCTCCACTCTCCTTGGCAGCCTGTTCTAGAAGATTCCCAGGGGACTTTCAAGAGCCAGGACTGTCATCCGCTGTTAAGCTCTTTTTCTCTTGGAAGCCTTTGCCTTGAGCCTGTTGTCTGGTCCTTCACACCTGCTAGCCTTACCTGACTCAGAAATGTCATCCCAGAATGGAGACTCAAATTCATAGTAGCCCTCCTTGATCTTCTCGAAGAGCTTCGACTCCGTTTCTTCATAGAAGGGGGGATACCCACACAACCTGCAGTGAAACAGGAAGGAGTTATGCTGCTAACAACCCGTCTCTCCCCTCTGCCCGGCCTCCACTGCAGATCACAGGCAGGAAACAGGAACCCCAACCAGCAGTAGGAACAGGATCTGCCTGATTCTGGAATGATGCAGACCCCATCAAGCAACTCTGGAGGGCCCCTTTGTGCGTTATTCCCCCCAAAGCCACACTGCCCCTGCTATACCTCCCCGACACTTAGAGGATGTATAAAATACCTTTAAGAGAGATAACAGAACATCTGCTTGAATGTACGTTTAGTGAGGGATTTTTAAGGTTATTTTGTTCTTTATTCTTTAGTACCTACACTGGTGATTAGCGCAGAAGAGACGGTCAATGAACTTTTGTTGAGTACACGAATAAATGAGAGTAGTTATTCAACATAAGGTTAGTAAATAAAAAGTTGAGTCCCTGCTAAGGGATAGATATGGTATTTTCCTAAGAGCAGAGTCATCTGGAGGTGAGGAGGGATGGTGGGGGAGGGTGATGAATAGGTCTGGCAAGGAGAGGCCAAGACGATGTGAACAGGAACTATGACCCGGTTCATTCAGGCCATCACTTTGCCTTGGGCAGACTTGCCCAATCTGAGATGGGAACATTGTGCCCACTTGGCTTCTAAGCTTGGCTTGGCCTTTCCTTTCTTCACTGCTCGTTCCATAGAGCAGGATTCAACACAGTTATAGAGACTAAATGGGGGTGGGGTGCAGGAAGAGACAGAACCATATGGCTGAACAGTGGGTTCACACGGAGCTCTATTGTAATAACCTGGTGGAGACCAGGACGGAAACCTTTGGAGCTGTGTGCCTGGTAAGTGTGAGTGTGTGTGTGTGTATGTGGATGCACATGTGTACACGCACATGCTTTGAAGGTGGATGTTGCTTGAGGAGCTAAGATAAGGGAGGGGAGAAAAAGGATGAGCTGTTCTGAGATTTCCCAGGAATTGAGCCAATGCAGGCTTCTACTCACAATATGTAAGTGATGACGCCAATGGACCAGCAATCCACAGCCTTGCTGTAGGGTTTCTGGGCCAACACTTCCGGAGCTGCAGCAAATGAAAGGTAGAGTCAGGGATGGAACAAGAAGAGAGGGCTGAGAGGTGGGGGTCAAAGGTCAGGAAGAGGATTAGAGAAGCAGACTAGGAAGCTCCTGGGATGGTAGTGTTTCTGTAAGAATGAAAACTTTCCCAGGGCAGGGACTGGGGCTCTCCCATAATCCTGAATCTTCCTCCGTCAGCCTGGAAGGTTCCCATGACAGAGCCTATGACTCTTACATCAGACCAGGGCTACATCTCTCCCATCAGACTGAGTACTCTCTGAAGGCAGGTCTTTGTCTCCCCATGCAGATAGTGTGTCCCAGGGCTGGGTCTGTGTGTCTCTGTTCAGACAGGGACATATGTGAAGTAGAGGCAGTCTCTCCCGCTAGACTGGGATCTCCCTAAGGGAAGAGACAGAGTCTTCCACATCAAATGAGGAGCTCTTAGAGGGAAGTGATAACTGTCCTATCCATCTCAGGTAACTTCTGCTGTATCAGATCAAGAGCTCCATGAGAAAACAAGCCATGTCTTCCCCTGACTGGGAGAGTAGAGAGTTATCTTCTGAATGCATCCCAGATACCAGGGCTTTGTACTCGGTAGGACTCAACACCTACTGACTGACCTCTTTTTGAGGGTGAGAGTAGGTATTTCCTCTATTATGCTAGAGGTCACCTTTCTGTGTGCCATCCTCAACCAGGTGATGAGTGGCTAAGAGGGAAGTAGGCAGGAGGGGATGCTCTGAGTATTAGTTTTCTCTCCATGGATCTCAGGAATGTTTTCACCTGGTAACTTGCTGGCTTTTACTTTTTGGGGGACCTTCAAAGCCTCCTGTTTAGGGAGGAGGCTCCATCTCTACCACTTTCTTAGGGAATATATTTGGGGGAGAACACCTGGGTTCCTCGGCTTCAAACTCAACACTATTCCTCCAGGATACTAACAACTGGGGCACCAAGGTCTCTTCTGGGCATGGGAGAAAGGAAAAGGGGTGTCTAGTGTCAACCTCTTGGCAATCTAACCATCTCTGGTTTTATGCTCTTGTCTCTGCCCCTCATCTAGCCAGAAAGACAAAGCAGGATGTCTGTCTGCAAAAATGATAGCTAAGTATAGGCAGGGGCTGTGGGATGGCTCAGGGGTAGGCTGTGTCTAAAGATGCAGGGTTTGGGAGCAGGAGGAGTAGTTCCAGAGATACATGATCTACCCTAAACCTCATAGTTAATGCTCTACTTGGGTTGCCTTTGAAGTTGAACCCTCTATCCCGATAACCACCCCTCCCCATGAAATAATATCCATGAGGTTGAATACAGCCAACTGGTCAACCTTCCTCCTCCTCCCAGACTCACCCACATAGCCTGGGGTCCCACAAGCAGTGGACATGACTCCACTCTGTTCCATCTTGGACAGACCAAAGTCTGTGATCATGATCTTAGAGTTCTCTTCAGGGGTTAGGTACAGCAAGTTTTCAGGCTGTGGGAGAAGAGCGATATCATGTAATGTAGGATATAATCATCTGAAATACAGATTTCTTTTCCTCTCCTGATATATAATTTCTTAGGAAGCTGTGCTCTGGGCTCCTGACTTCAAGGTCAGGCTCATCTCCCCCAGTTCTTTCTTCCTTCCTCCTACCTACAGCCCCCTACTCCATATCCAATCGCTCTGTATTTTGCTCATGGCCCTCATGTTGGTCAGCTTTATAGCCATTAAGGTACTCTACCCACCCTCCCCGCATCCCCAACTACCCTAAGACTGTTTCTTGAGGGGATCAAACCATGGTTAATTGTCTCTGATTTCTCTAAAGTCTAGTACATGCTTGGTGCAACATTGACACCCCCCATTAAGTATTTCTTATATTTGATTTTGACTATGGTTTGGTTCGAGAAACATGTGGATTATCTTGGTATCCTACTAGGGTGAGGCCCCATGGAAAGTTCAGGAAAAGGCTGAGATGAAAATTAGCAATGATTGTTCAGTCATTTAAGTTTTGTTTAAGGAATCCAAGGGCAGAGGGGACCTTAGGATTCTACTGCTCCTACCCTCTCATTTTACAAGGCTTAGGCTGCCCATGACCTAGGCAAGCTTCCTAAAGGGTCATTCTATGTGTCCCACTGAGGGCTCCCACTTTGGCACCTTTAAGTCTCTGTGGACGATGCCATTCTCGTGGAGGTATTTCACTGCTGACAAGACCTGCTGGATCACCAGGCTGGCATCCTTCTCTGTGTAGACACCCCGCTCCAGGATCCGGTCAAAGAGTTCCCCGCCAGAAACACTGTGGGCATAGGGGCAAGCGCAGGAATCCAGGTCTTATTTCAGGTCAAAGGGACATAACTGTGTTGCTCTGTAGCCATGAAGACACAGCTGTGGTGGAAGAGGCAGGTGCCCATGGCCTGGGCAGGGAGGTCTACTTTAGTCTGAGAATAACTCCTTTGGGTGCTGGAGTAATATCAGGAGGGAGTCATTTCTTTGAGCCAACCATTGCCCTCTCCCTGGACCCTCCCTTAAAATGCAAAATGCTCCTGGTTAGAGTCAAGCAAGTAGCCCATAATCCCTTTGTGAACACATTCTTAGCTGCCTACATTCCTGGCCCTAGGACCCAGGGAATCATGATGAAAAGGAGAGATGAGACTGAAATCAGGCCAACGCAGGACAGAGATGATGTACAAAGGAGACCAACTGTTGTTGGTTGTGTTGGCATTTCTTTCCTCATCGTGGAAAGCTGGGCTACCTAAAGCTGGAATCATGGACGGAGCTATAGCAGTATTTGGAGACTCTAGTGATATGGCATCTTAGGACTCAGGGGCTTTAAGATCCAGTCTGCCCCTGTCTCTTGAATGCCATCTACACTACTTTTGCCAAAAAGTTCTATAGTCCATAGTGGAACACCACAGAGGGAGACCACTCACTACCTCCTAAGAAAGACTGAATTATCTTTCACCACCTTCTCAGTATTTCTCTATATTATGATGGAACCTACTCCTTGCAGTTTCTGCCTGGGGACACCACATCCACCCATGGGGCCACACAGAACAAGAATACCATCCTTTCACGTGAATCGTTTCCAGTATGTGAAGGCAGCGAAAGGCTCAGCTGAGGCCCTCTCCAGGCAAACATTTCAGCCTATGTCAACCATGAACCAGGGCTTCCAGTTCTGTCACAGGCCTGGACCCCTTCTCACTGTCCCAGGACACTGGCTACGGACATGCGTGTGTGATAGGACCATGTGGTAAAGAGGAAGGAGAATTTCTCTAATCAAAAGGCATACCACCCTACTCCTTTGTTTCTGTCGAAAGCTCTGGGCTCTGCCACAGGAGCTAGAGGCCCAGGGGAAAGATAGTCTTTATGCACAAGGAGGAATTCCTGACTTGGAGCATCTTGGGTCCTAGCGCTGGTACTCTCATCGGCTTTGCCACTCTTTGGGGACAGCTCAATCTGCCTGCTTCCCTGCCTCCCCTACTGTCTCAATGTGGGCTAATCCTGTTGAACTGGCCTCATTAAGGTGCCACATGGTCCCTGCTACTTGTTAGTGCTGTTCTGCCTCCCCTCGCTCCTCCCCCCGCCACCTCACTCCCTTGACCACCTGCTCCCTCTAGTCACTGCGCCTCAGGTGAGCTGAGGAGTTAAAAGGCTGTTTAGACCTGAGTTAGCTCATCTGAGTATCTGAGGAATCAGCCTGTTGGTCAAAAATACTGCATCTAGCTACAGAGATTGCAGAGTGGGGTGTGTGTGTGTGTACTTTATAAATAGAAGTTTCTCTGAGTCCAAGGCTGAGCCCTCAGAAGCACCAACCAATGCCTACAGCATTCACTCCCAGGCAGAACTCCTATTTATATGTGACGGGGATGTGCAGACTTTTCTAGTGAAGTGCCATCTCTGTCCCACAGATGGGCACACACACGGTCACAGCTTGTTTTAACATTGGATGGATCTCTTTCGAGAAGGTCTTTTCTTTAAATATCAAATTGAAATCTAGGTACCTATGGTTTCTAATCCCACAGTAATTTTACCCTGGAGTGGCATTAAGACATTTATTTTTCTTTCTTTTTTAAAGATTTATTTATTAGGGAGAGAGAGAGAGAGAGCATGAGCAAGCAGGGGGAGGAGCAGAGGGAGAGGTAGAGAGAGAATCCTCAAACTCTCTGCTGAGCATGAAACCCAGTGAGGGGCCTGATCCCAGGACCCCGAGAACATGACCTGAGCAGAAATTAAGAGTAGCCCACTTAGCCGACTGAGCCACCCAGGTGCCCCGGCATTAAGACACTTAATATTCAGTGTGATGGACACAGACTGGTCAAAAAGGACTCGGGCCATGGTGCCAGAGAAGGGTTCTGGAGGTGCCTTGCCATGCCAGGCATTATCCCTTTAGCTGTGGGATTGTGGGAAGATCCAGAAAGTCTGAAGGGGGCAGCTGGGACAGCAGGGGTAAATGAATGAGTTGGAGTCACAGCTACTCACTGACTTGTAGAAAATATTTTTTAACAACTGGTAAGGCTGTACTGGTACAGACCATTTCAATCATCAGTCCTAGATTTACCCCTCAGTCCACACAGAACATGTTTGTGACCAGAAGCATACTTAGCCTGAGAGAACTTTTGGCATTTGAGAGCTTCTTTAGCTAATTTTTGATCTTATCTTTTGAATCCCCATACTCCCCTCACCACCTCTAGGCCTCCCAGGCCCCCAAGACACCTGTGGAGGAAGTGGGTCACCTTTCACTTACAGCTGCATGACCAAGTAGTAGTGAGTGGTGCTCTCGTAGATGTCCTCTAGGGTCACGATGTTTTCATGCTTGATCCTGGGGGGACATGTAAGGCTCATGGTGAGTAGTATGTGGTGTAGGTGGGTCAGACAAGGAATGGACACCCAGCCCACCGGACTTTTATTTCTGTTAGAGACTTCTGATGACAACATTTAGGAAGAGCAGATCCTTGTGAAGCCTTCTCAATAAAAAAGCAGTCACAAAGAAATCCTAGAGAAAAGATCCCAGGGTTGTATTCAATCCATATTTTTGAATGGATAATTGATCATCCTGCCTTCAGGGAACCAACATTTTGTCACTTCCCCAGAAAACTCTTTAGACTTTACCACAAGAGAAAGTTAAAAGAACCAAAGAAGGCTACGAACACACCCCAAACGAAATTATTTTACAAAATGGGTATTGGATCTCCTTCAGAAACATCCTTGAAGAAAGCGGACTGCAACAGAAGAGAATCAGGTTAGCTAAGCCTCCTCATGGGTGACCATGGAAGGAGTTTTGCAAAATTATTATTCCAGAATATTGTGAGGAGCAAGGAAGGTGCTGATTTCTGGGGTCAGTTCTGTGGGATGTTGTGGATCAGTAATTCTCAACCAGGGGCTCTTTTGTCCCCTGGGAGACATTTGGCAATATCTAGAGACATTTTTGTGGTTGTGACTGGGGAGGAGGGAGGCGCTAACTGGCATCTCGTGGGTAGAGGTGGGAATGCTGGTAAACATCTTACAATGCACACAGAGTAGCCCCCCAGCCCAGTAAAGAATTTAATACTTTTCTCTTTTATACTCTTACTGGTCTACCTGAACCCAGTCGCTTCTCTTTCTTGAATCCAGTCTTCCTGCTACCACATGATCTTGCTATTACCTTCGCTTGTATCCTCATCCTTTGCTGAGATTATTGAGGAAGTGTTAGAATTGGTCTCCCATCCTCTAGGCGCTCATCAAATCCATGTTCCACCATCCTTAAGAGGAATGGCTCTAAAATAGAAATCTGATCATGTGAGCCTTTCCTTAAAACCCTTTGATGACTTTTTTTTGCCCACAGAATAGAGTCAGCACTCTTTATCATGGTATCCAAGACCCTTCATCATCAGGTCTCATTTGATTCCATCTCCTGCCCCTTGATGGTCCTCACTCTAAGCTCAGGGGATCCGAACACTGACTCTTCCCTAACGTCCTCTGTACTTTCACAGTTCTATGTTAAAGTTTATGTTACCCTCAGCCTGAATTCCCTTTCTGCATTGCCTCTTCTGTGTCCATCAAATTCTACTCATCTATCAAGGTTTCTTTTAATACCCCATACTCATTAAGAAAAAATGTAGGCAAAATAAATCTCTGTCTTCTCTAGACTTTGCCTTCTGCTACCGCTGGCTCATGCTCAGTGGGATTAGAGTTTGTTATGGGCACTTCTGTCCATGCCCAGAAAATGTGAGCTTCTGAAAGTAAGGGATTTTAGCAGCCTCATTCTTGTGCTCCTGATGCCCAATACACTTTTGGCATACCCTGGGGTACCACAAGGCCTTATTATATGGGTCCTGCTGTTACCATTTGATGGTTTGTTAGCCTCTGTCATGATGGTCGGGTGCTGAACCCACATTTACTTTGGTACAATCCAGGCTAATTTCCAAATCTTATTCTGCTTCCTTAATTACTGATTCTTCCTGGTATTGGCCCTCAGTTGATTTTTGTGCCTTCTGGCTAATTACTCTCTGGTGTACATGCACAAACCAGGTCTGGCGCCAGCTGGTTCGCTAATCAATTTGCTGTATGCCTTTCCCACCGTGCCCACCCCTCCCCACCAAAATCAGCCAAGACACCTGTCTGGCTAAACTTAGCCGACTGATCAAACGGACCCATCAAAGCGATGAAAGAAAGCAACGCCTTTAGGTGTGGAAATCAGCTTCAGTCCTTCTCGAATGTAATTTGTGAAGGAAATGTTGTGATCCCACAGTTGTACCTGGCCAATACTAGGACCCACTCACTTTTTCAACACGGCAATCTCGTTCTCCAGACTGCTGTCCCGGAAGGCAGGTGACTTCTTGATGCACTTCAGGGCAAAGAGCTTCCCCGTCAGCCTTTGCTTCACCAGGAAAACTTCTGAAAAAGCTCCTCTAAGTAGAAGACACCAAGAAATAACAATTAGTACTGGCTGGCTCGGGAACACTGTCGGAAGCAAAACCAAGGGGTAGATGAAGGATGGCGTGGCTGGTAATTAGTTTCCGTTGTTACTGTGGGGACCTGAGGAGCTGTATCGAGGGCAGAGCCTATCTGACAAGCCCTGGGTCCTTTCTTTCTAGAAGGAAAAGTTTCTATACAGACACAGAGACTAGCCGGGTGCTATTTCCTGATCCTATAATTTGCGAAGGACTCCCAGGGGCTCGGCTTTGGTTATGGAGAAATTTCCATCTGGCCGAACCATTAAAGAGGGGCCACTGCAGAGCCAATTTACTTTGCTTGTTCCAGCACAGTGGAGTGTGGCACACTGGAAAGGCAGCTGGAGGTAGCACTGGGGACAGGGCTCAGGCAGGGATGGAAAAAAACTTCAATCTCTGTTTTCGATGATGATAATTACCCTGAACTCATTATCAGATCCTAAGGGGAGCTGAGCACCCTCTCATTCAGTAGGATCTGTGAGAAAGAAAGACAGGACCCCAGCAGCTCTGGGAAGGTTTCCTGAAGATGGGGAAGCTGGAATCCAATGGAAACATAGGGTAGGATTCCAAGGAGCAGCGTTTTTGTTTTGTTTTGTTTTGTTTTTTAAAGGGACCTCCGAGACCAGGCCGGAGCTGGAGCCGTAGTTAGCCAGCAGTGGTTGCTGGAGCCCAAGTGCCTGCAAGTGAGGACCTCAGCTTTGCGGGTGACAAGTCACTTAACTTCTATAAACCCAGTTTCTTGATCTGAAAAGGGGGAGTGTCAGTAGTAGCTGATTCACAGGGTTGTTTATGTAGAAGACTAAATGAATTAACATATGTAAAGTGCTTAAAAGCATTGCTGACATCTGTTATACTGCACGTGTCAGACACTATTATTGTTATTACTATTATTATTTGAATACCATTAGGGAGGACACCTGGTAGTGACAAGAGGCCATAGCGTGTAAGGGAGGAAACAGCTGAACCATCCTCTCCCAGGCCATCTGGGGATTCTAGAATGGAGGCCCAATAGCAGTGAAGCTTGTGCAAGGACTTTGAGAATCTGCATTAGAAAATACTTGGTGTTTCCTGGGTCTGAGCTTCCTGTTTCCCCAGCTGCACTCAACTGAGTTAATCAGAGCCTTCAGAGCTTCCTCTATCCAGTCATTCATTCCTACACTCATCCCTTCAATCAAGATTTATTGAGCACCTACTGAGTCAGACACTGGAGATAAAAAGGTGTTTCTGGTCTTAAGAGGCCTGTAGACAAGTGAGCAACACAGACAAATGAGCCATTAACATTTGATGTGAAAGTTGTTATTAAGCACTCAGTGAATGCTTGTTCAGCTGACAGACCCTCTGCGCTAGCCCTCGGCTGAGTATCAGTCTAGTGCAGAGTCTGGTGTGTGAGATGGACACGGACGGAGAAGCAGAGGGTGTTGGGAGACCACAGACAATGAACGCTGCAGACAGGGTCTCTGCTTGGCTCTGCTATCAGCAGATGCCCGTCACCTTGGAGCCACTGCACATCTTCATCCAATAATTATCACAACACCTCTCCCCAGCAGATAGCAAGCTGGAAACAAGGGCGCTTTTTTCCTAGTGTGTACAATGTGGTCGCTTGGAGTAGCTAAGAAGCACGTAATTAATTCCCGGCCTTTGGGCTTCAGAGAACCCTGAACCCAGTTTTAAGGGGTGAATGGGAGTCAGCCCAGTGAAGAGCTGGAACGGCTGTCCCAGGTGGGGGTGAGAGGGACTAGCACGGAGGCACAGGAGAGCAGGGCGGGATGGGGCTACTGGGGCCCAGCACCATTTGTGAACTATGAGACAGGGAACAAGGGGGAGAGTCATGAATGTGCAGGAGAACCGGGTCCTCTGCCTGATCACCTACGAAAAATGCTAAAGAAATGTGTGGTGGATGGCTGGATGGAAGCCTGGAAGGCTGGATGTGAGAGAAGTCTGGCCTGGGATTAGCTGTGTGTTCTATTCATCTGCAGATCCCACTTTCCCTAGTGTGAAAGGAGAGAGGTGAACCACACAGCCTTCAAGGTTCCTGCCGGCTGTGACTTTCTGGGACCCACTTTCAGAGTCCCCCCTTTCTACACACAGGTGGCCCCCCCATTTCAAAGCTGACACCCACCCTGGCTCCTCTTGTGGAATGAGATAAATTGAGGCCTTCCTGGGGGTGTCATTTATATTGCAGTGTGTGTGAACGGCGCCGCCTGGAGTTGTGCAATGTTGTGGCAATTCAAAATGGTGCTATTGCCCTTCTGCCTCAGGCTGCTTTGTATCAAGTGCGAGTGTGTGCGAGTGTGTGTGCTGCATGTGGCACATGTGGTGGGGCAAGGGAGAGCAATTATAAGACTTACTTGTGCTGTTGGTCAGACTGGGGAGCAGAGGGAGCAGAGAGCTAGTTTTGAGCAGTTAAGGTTGCCGGGGTCAGAAGGCAAGACAGGTAGAACCTCTAGAGCCAGGAGTGCTTTACTGCCATAGAACTTGGTCTGCCTTTCCTGTTCTGAGGAGCTCTCCCCTCTTGCTGGGAGAGGTGACAGAGGTTCGAGGAGAAAATCCTCTTCCTGCCAGTGGAAGGAGGAGGGCTGGCAGCTGGTGACATTCTCCCTGCTACAGACTAGCTCTGCCCAGTCTCCCTCCCTTAGGGCCCTGGAACTGTGGGTAACCTCCAGGCAGAGTCAGTAAAAGCCTTCTCTCCCTGGTGGGTTGTTCCAGAAGAGCTGAGGGCTACAGAGAAGGAGGCTTTGTCCTGAGATTCTGGGGCATCGTGCTCAGGGGAGTCTGCTCTGCCCACTGCTCCCTTCCCTTCAGCACCTCCCCTTAGTAACGACATGGGGTCTGCAGCCTGGGGTGGCCTGGCCCACTCCTGGGCACTGCAGGGGTGCCTACTCTTTAGCTTTTGTTCAACTGTTGCAACAGCTGTCACCTGCCCCCCTGTCTTGTCCCCTCAGTTCCCCATATCAGGGCGGGGCTGTGTAGGTTAGAGAAACTGAAAGCATGTAAAATAGAGATTCCTGGCTGCCCAGTCCTGACCCTGTCCCCTTCCTCAAATTCCAGGGCGGTAGGTCTGGGACTGGGAATCTATATTTTTTTGTGGGTTGGGAGGACCTACATAGGCTAAAATGCTACTAGGGAATTATTACTAACTCTCTTGAGTGTGGCAATGCCAATGTCTCTTGAGTGCATATAGAAGAAAATGCCTTTATTTTTAGGAGATGCAGACAGAAGGATTCCAAGGTGACATGTCGTAATGTTTGCAACTGTTTACAAGTTGTTCAGGGAAGTTGCGCGCGCGCGCATGTGTGTGTGTGTGTGTGTGTGTGTGTGTGTGACGTGTGTATGTAAAACAAATACAGTGAAATGTCAACGATTGTTGAATCGAGGTGGCGAGTATATTGGTGGTTCAGGTACTATTATTTCACTTATTCTTTTTTTAAACTTAGATATTTTCACAGTTGCAAGTTAGAGAGCTAAGCTTCCCTGGTGACTCTGATGTCCCTCCAGATTTAGGACCTCTGGGCCGAGCTCCACGAGAGCAGCAAGTGTGTGGCTTTTGCCAATCCCACAGCCCGCATCTGAGCAGACCATGAATAAGCGCCTGTCAACCTGGGCGTCCTCCCTTCCTTCTCTTGGTTTTTGGGATTCTTAGCAAATCATTTCTGATACACGCATGAGTCTTATCCCTCTCTCCTGCCAAAAATCCCCTCTAGCCACCCCCGTCTTGGCAAGGGTCCTTGATGGAGGGCCAACACTGTGATGACCAGCACCAGTGCCGAGCTCCTCCTGGGGGGCTCAGACCCCGACACTTGCCTGAGCAGGGAGAGCTCTGGGGGGGGGGGTCTTGTCTTGGGGCCGGGCCTGGCTCCTCTGCGTCTACAGTGAGAGTGTGGGCAGCTGTCACTGCCCGAGGTCACTGACTCCTGGCCAAGGCAGAGGGAGCTAAACTTAGCCCGAATTGGCTCAAGGGTAAGCTTGCTTGAATGGACAGCCTACTCACTGCCCCTCACTTCCTGGGGCCCAATTAGCCCAGACTAATTAGCTGGCCAGCTGGGGTCCTTGAGGCTACGGAGCCGGGGGCCTTGGAGCTGTTGGCAGCCTGCGTCAGAGCCTGCGCCCCCCCGGAGGAGAGGCAGGACTGAGCGGACAGTCAGCTCCAGACAGGCTGTCTCTGTTCCTCCAGCCGTGTAATCGTTGTCAAGGGGCAGGCGCAGACACTCCAGAGGCTGGTAGGAGTTTGGACTACAGCGTGACTTTATTTTTCCAACATGGCACTTAAATACAGAGCAGAGAGGATGGTGGTGGGGAGCGGACTCCGGCGTGTGTCCCGTCAGCTCTCTGGGCTCCAGAAGCCCCTTCTCCTCTGTCTACAGCAGACAGTGGAGTTGGCTGACCTGCTCGCTGCCAGGGGAAATAAAGAAGCTGGAGGAGGAGGCCCAGGAAAGTCCTAGGGCCACTGAATCTCTGGAAGGGCTCCAGAATGCCTCTTTCCTGCCACTAGGGCAAGAAGCCACAGGTTGTCCCAGACCTAGAAGCAGGGTCCCTGGGGGTGGGCCAGGGTGGAGAGCCTAGGGAAAGAGCTGGTATCCCTGCAGGCCCCAGCGTATGAAACCATGGTAGCTTCCTCTACTCTACCTACCTAGTCCCTTCGAGCTGCTGAGATGATGTCCCAGCAGCCTCAGTCCCAACTTGTCAGCTGCTGCTGGCCCAAAACAATTCTTTCCAGGCTCCCCCCACCCCCACCCAGCACACAGCCCCACTGCCCCATCTCTCAGCCCCAGGACTCACGATCCCAGCACTTCCATGAAGATGAAGGTTTTCCGGATGTTCGTGGTCTGTTTCTTCCAGGAGCTGCAGTCATCATCTTCCTTTCGACCCATCGCCTCCAGAGTTGAAGCTTTGGGGGAAGCTTTGAGGAAGGGGAGAAAAGGTCTGATCAACTAATGTCTCAGACGGGATGAGAACATGGCAAAAAGAATAGAAAACACATCTTTTACGTAATAACTAGAATGAAGGATTAGGAGCAAAACCTGGATAATGGGCAAAAATAACACTTTCTCTCCAGTTGCTTTTTAAAATTACTACAACAGGGGCGCCTGGGTGGCTCAGTGGGTTACATGTCTGCCTTTGGCTCGGGTCATGATCTCAGGGTCCTGGGATTGAGCCCCGAGTTGCCCCCAACCCCACACTGGGTGCGCTCTCTTAAAAAAAAAAACCTAAAATTACCAAAACAAATGTGTTGCACGTCTATTACCTACCCACTGTACTTGCTGAACACTCAAGGAGTTGAGAGTCTAGTGGTGCAAAGTCCACTTTGTACGTATGTATTTAAGGGCAATAACGCACACATGTATAGATTAGTACACGAACATCCACCCTGGGGGGATCTGAGCTGAGCTGTTTCCTTTGTTTGCAGGAGATGGCCAGAGTGTTGATTCAAACCCCGGAATCAGCCTGACGTCCTGTCGGTTACCACCTGTTGTATCCATTCTCCCACCTCCCCAGTGATGCTTACTGCTACCTCTCTCCTATCTGTTCTGGGCTAAATGAAAGGCATCATTTGATGAATGAGCTTCGTTTCCTCCCAAACTCCCACAACATTCGTACAGGGCTGGAGAAACAGTTACTCATTCAAGTCTGAACTGAATCTTGTCCTCTTTGTATCGGGGTTCCAGAATTGCCATATTCATTCACCCGAGTCAGCAGCTGTGATGTGCCTGGTGCCGGCCGTGTACCAATGGTGGTTCTGTCTTGGGACCGACAGGCTCCAGAGGGCAAGCAATGAGCAAGGGAAGTACCCCACGTGCAGTGACGGAGTGTGGGAAAACCGTGGAAGAATAAAAGCTAGGTTTGTAAGAGGGAAAAATGGAGATGGTCACCTTTAGAGAAAGTCACGGAAGGGCCTATAGTTGGTCATGTTTAATCTGGGATCGGAAGTGTGTGCAGGAGCCTGCCAAGGACGGAGTGTGTGTGAGGGAGCATTTTGGCAGACGGAGTGAAATACAGGAGGTCAGCGTGGAGGCAGGGCAGGAACAAAGCCTGAGGGGAGGGAGGGACAGTGTGGCTGGAGCCAGGTGTGCTCTGCATGACTCCGGGAGTGAGTGGGCAAGGAAAGGAGGTAGGGGACCAACCACAGAAGGCCTTATCGGCTCTGCTAAAGATACTGGATTTTCTTCTAAGGAGACCACAAAACACGGAAGGATTTTTAGCAGAGCAGGTACACCCCTGACGTTTCAGAGCTCACTCCAGCTGCTCTGAGGAGAATGGGGCGGGGGTAAGAGTTGGTACATGGAAAATGGGTGGGGGGACAGATGTGCAGGAGAGAAATGGGGGTGGCTTAGATCATGCTGGCAGTGAGGGAGAGAAGGGGGCTCAGGTTACGTTCTGGGGTTCTGATTATACGAGGTCAGGCGATGTGCCCACAGAGGGTGAGAGAGGTCTAGGCTAGCTGTCCTGTTTCTGATAGGAGGATGGGGGGGAAGGGGTTTGCCCTTAGTGAGTCAGTGAATACTCAACAGAAACATGTTCTTGGGGGTGGTTGGGTGGGTTGGGGGGAATCTCTGTCCCTTTGGGCCCTCTCTGCCCTAATAGTCTCTACTACAAGCTGACACTGAGTGTCTGGTAGGGGTGGGGGAACATTTCTGCCAACACCCTTTTCCCCATTCTCCTTGGACCTAAGAAGTAGGAAAATATGTCCAATGGATGCATCTCTTAGGCAGTGCCCTTCCTTCCCCATCAAACAAACAAACAAACAAAAAACAAACAAAAAAACGCCTGTAGAATCCATGGTCTTCTGATAGCCTCAACACAAAGAGGTTTGTGCCTCCACAATTTAGCATTGGGTAAAGAGCGGATTCAACCTGAGTTCAAATTCTGCTGTGGCTAGTTGCCACTTGAATGGCCGTAGGCGAGTTATTGACCTTTTCGAGTCTATTAACTCATCTGTAAAATGGGGACAGAGCCCTCTATGGTCATGGTGCAGGGTAAATGAAATAGTGGACATAGAGACTCAGCACATTGCCTCCCGTGTACTGTACAGTTGTGATAGAGATAATATTTGGGGGATACAGAGTCTATGTAACCCCCGTCTGGAGGACTCATGGCATAAGTAGGTTCTAAGGGATAGAGGGAAACCGCTTCTGCATTCAGACACAAGTGTGAGGCGTAAGCCCCTGTGCATAAAAGGAACATGACTTGAGGGAGGGCCTTGCTGGGCAGGAACAGGTGGCGACAGACTGACAGTTTTGGTCTGAGTGGATCCTGGGAAGGAGATGGGGGAGATGGGTGCACACATCTTTGGTTGCACCCATCCAGGAATGGGGGAGGTTGGTGACACAGATGGGTGGCTTCTCAGGACCCTGCTAGGGAGAAGCCATAAGCAACTCGGATTGCAACCACACTGAACGGGCAGGACGTAATCATGGGGCAGGCCTAGAGGGAGGAGGTGAGTGAGAGGGGGTGGCTTGACCTGCAGGATTCTGGAAGTTCCCCAGGGCCTGTGAGGAGCTGGAGCCTGCTGGTTCCAGAACACGGTAGCTCAGTGTATGGGTCCCCCCAGCTCTGTGCTGAGTGGTCTCATGCTGTCAGCTTGAAATTGGCTACAGTGGGAGTAAATGCCACAATCAGGCTTCTGTCCCACTCATCCTTAAACTCTGTCCTTAAACATTTATCATCTCACTTCTGCCCAGGGCCCTGGTGAGGGGACACAGAGCTGCTAGAGGGCCTATTCCCTGGGGTCCAGAAGAAGACAGCATTGATCAGGGCTTCTCAGGAGAAAGTAAGTGGCTGGGAGCTGAGCTTTCAGTGGAGGGTGTCAGCAGGATGTACCGCAGCCCACCTGAGGCCAGCAGTCATCCTTGGATGAGCTCCCAGACAATAGGGATCTGAGGTCCCTGAGGGGTCTGAGGCCCCCTTCTCCTCTATCTACAACCAAGTCGAGTAAGCACCTTATAACATAAAATGCCCCCTTGAAGTAGAACAAGAGGAGGAGAAGCCATCTCAAGGCTGTGTGTTTTCCTGGAAGAAACTGAAGTAGCTCAACGAGACTCTGTGGAACCTGAGGTGCTATAATGATTGAGTTCAAATTTAAAGTTCTTCATTTCCCTTTTCTGCTGCCTGGTGAGGGTAGGACTTAATGAGAAAGATTTTATAGGACATGAAGATGCTCTATTCTCTTTGTTCACTTCCGTATTGCGTGTAAACTCGCAACCTCACTGTATACTAACTGGTGGTGGATATTATGAAAAATGTGAGAAAAGTTACAAACTCCTTAGCATTTGGTATGTTCCAGTGCAGCCCTGGCATTTTGTGCTTGTCTTTTCAGGCCTGTTTGTGGAATTTGCTCACCTGGGAGGGTGGTGGCCCAGAGGGAAACAATGCCAGGCACTAGCCAGAGGAGGACCTGCCAGCAAGGCCACAGCAGCCTGAGCCCTGATTTGGAGGGCATAGTCCACAAGGCACAGATAAATGAACCCTGACTGGCAGACTGCTTTGGGGAAGACGAAATACTAGAATCAAGGGCTATCTTTAGCCAGATACCATTCTGCAGATTCTTAGCCCCAAATCTGGCAACTTCCACTTATCAGTGCGGCTGGCATCTGCGCTTGGACCAAGTGCTTGTTAGCGTACACACTGCAGCTGGAAGTCTTGAAGAATGTAGGGGATCGGGGCATAGGGGTGGACATTAAAAGAAGTCAAATCAACAGGGTCAGTCTGTGTCCCACTGTTTCTTCCACTCTGTCTCTCTCCACCCCCCCCACAGACTGGCAGGGCTGCAGATGACGCTTTTCCAGGTAAGGACCCAACCAAGTCTCTTCTTTCCAGCTTGGGGACCGTCAGCTGGGTGTTCATTACTCCCCCTGCTGGAGCCCCATGGAATGACGGGCTGCTCTCCTGAAGGCACGACCACCTCATTAGCAGCTCTGTACTCACTGTTCCTTCTCTCCCATCTCTCTTAAATAGCTTAAAAACATAGTATTCTTAGCTAAGCTAGGCTATAAGAAAACATCTTTCCCGCCCACCCCTCCTCCCATACACTCAGTACCAACAATTTAGCTCTATCTTCAGAACAACGTGGAGAACTCAGGGGCCCGGATCTGAAACCCCCAGTCACTCCCGCCCCTCCCTGACCTCAGAGAAGTCCCCAGGCCCCAGCCCAGCACGGTGGAGCTCTAACCATGGGCTCTCAGAGGGGCAGCCCACAGTGTTTCTGCATCCTGTTTCTTTCTGTCAAAGTCCTCCCCCTGCTCCCATGACTCCTGTAATCTAGGTTCTTTCAGAGGAAAAGAAAACACATTCTGAGCAGCTTGCAGCCCCAAGATTGCTGTCATTGTTCCCAAAGTACTCCCACCTCTCTCCTTCCGGCCTCCACTTCCACTGGGCTTCAAGGCCCAGGAAGAGCCGAGTTACCGCTGATTTCACAGGTGTAGCTCAGGAGACGCCGTGGGCGTTGGCACCTGTGACCTCCACTCCTCAACAGGGCAAGGCCCTCGAGGACATTCTGCAGAAATGACTCTCAGCCAAGGAGACGACCTTATTCATGGGGCCATCTTTGAGGTGTGGAGATAACACTCCTTCGTTCCCCACTGGACAAAACGCGGACATTTCCCAAAAGAACGTGCACGCGGCTCTCTGCCTGGGGCCAAAGCCGTGCAGAGGTCAGTTGTAGGTTGTTGGCGGATGTCTGAGTTTCCCTCCCTTGTGGAGTGCTGCAGGCACCCTGTGCTACTCACCTGGAATCCCTAGTGCCTAGTACTGAGCCCAGAGAGTTCAGCCTGCCTGTGTTAAATGATTCAGTGAGGAGGAGAGGCCAGGGACGAGGGTGGGTTGATCAGAGAGTTGGACTTAAAATAGGGACATGGTGAAGGATGGACTCTTTACTTTGCTCTAGAGAGAGACCTCTAGCAAGAAGACCCCTAGCCTAGGAAGAGCAGGACTTGGGGCCTCCTCTCTCAAGTTCTCAAGGTCAGACTCTGTTTAGACCACTGCAGCAGGACAGGGCAGAATGGCCACAGAGAGCCAAACCACCTTGGCTCCATTGCCAACATCACCACTCAGGGCCTGGGCCTGGTTCTTGGTCAATAGCACTTCCCAGGGACACTTGAAGAGGCCTTCCCTGACCATTCTATCTGGAGTCAGCCCCTCTACCCACCCAAGTCACTCTACCACGTGAGCCTGCCCCTTGCTTCTGTAAAGCCAGTGACAATCTGAGATGCTCCTGTTTATTTGTTTGAGGTCACGTCCTCAGGAGAAAGTAACACCAAGCGGATCAAACCTTGCCTGTCTTCTTGTCTCCCTGGGGCCTAGTGCAGCACCTGACTCCCAGGCGGTGCTCAGTCATAGTTTTCGGGGTGGTCTTCCTGCTCTGTTGGGGGACAGTTCCACAGCTGGGGAGGAGACTGTGGAGGGAAAGTTATTCCTAAAGGGCAGGCCAGGTAGACCTGAGGGGGACACAGCCTCTGAGCGCCACCCTCTCTGTGCTTCTGGGGACAGGCTGTGTGGTGTGCGGTGGCATCCAGTCTGGCTGTTTATGAGGTGTTGCTGACAGATGCTTAGGCCCCGAGCCCAGGAGGCAGGTGCCCTTCTCATGCTTCTTCCATGGCGGATCCCTGTCCTTCTCTCCTTGCCGGGCTCCATTTGGTTACAGGAACAGCACTAGTAACACACAGAACTCTCAGGCAGATGACGCCTACCTTCAGTGTCCTCCTCACTGTCATCACCATGCCCCAAAGATGCCAGGTCACCTCAGGACCCCACACTGCCCTGGAGCCTCATTCCGGCCCCTCACTCCTGCCCACCATGCTCCACACGGCCTCTTCACCGAAAGTTTCCTTTGTGGAGTCCCAGCTGCTCTGAAGTGCTTATTAGAAGAATCAGCTGGACTAGCAGCTTCAAAGTCACCCTTCCTGATAATATATCTGAGAGCCTTGGGTGCACCAAGTTTTAATCCAGGAATTCTTTTCCATTCCATTCCATTCCATTCCATTCCATTCCATTCCATTCCATTCCATTCCATTCCATTCCATTCCATTCAATGTGTGTTTCCCAAATCCGCAGCAGGTTCCTAAACTGGACAGGAACAACCCAGAGGAGATGGAGAGAAGGGGAAAACTTGGAGGAGCACTTTCAGCCCACAGATAATGGCTCTCAATTCTACCTATGGGAAGAGACACTGTACCTTGGTTTATGCTGTCCCTTGGGGCTTCTGGGCAAGCAGGTATAAATCACTCAGGGCATGGTAATCAGGCCTCTGAGCCTTCTTGAGGGACCATGTCTGGCTCTCTGACTGATCTTAGTAGAATCAGCCCACCCTAAGACTGCTTTGTGGTCTGCTTCCAGGCTTCTCCATTTCTTGGGAGCATGACTCAGAGAGGCTTGTGGGTCTTGGGAGGGAGGTTATCAGTTGGATCATCTTTCATAAGAATGTGCTCTGTGCCTCCAGGCTGGAGCGCACGGAGTCACGGCAATATATAAATCACTTGGTTATAAGGGGGTAAAAGGCTGATGCTGGGATGTTTTCTTGCCCTGAGCTCCAGTTTCCTGGACTCCGGCCTATATTGGACTTGGTGTCATCCTTTGGATTGACAGGGACATTAGAAAGAGCTCAAGTTCTTGTTCCGGTTTTGACTTGGTACTGAGGAGCTGTGCAGCCCCAGGCAGATCACTGTCCATCTCTGGTCTCCACATTTCTCCTTAGTGAAAAGAGGAGATTGGAATAGATTAAGGTTCCTTGAAGTTTGTTTTTCAAAATCTTAGTCCCAGAAGACTGTCCGTGTGCAAAGCGGATTTGCTGCTCCTTCTTAGAGATTCATGGCCCACGACAACTCTTAAAGACACTTGGTTAGTGCTGTTTAACCTGGCATCCCCCCAACTTACTGGACTGTGGAGCTCTTTCCTTGGGTAACACCCACCAGCATCCAGGGGATCTAGGGTAGCCCAGAGCTACTGTGGAAAACAGAGAGACTGGCCATCACTGATACTTAGTGATTCTCCATGGGTTTGAGCAACCCATGAAATTTCCAGCAGTGTGCTGCCCTCAGTCACAGCACTGCTCTCCTCATGGTGTCAGAGGCACGTAGCTGGGCCTGTGTGAGCCGTCACAACCCATTCGCATCTTACCAGCTGTAGCTCAAGCCCAGGCCCTGGATCTTAAAGCCTCCTGGAGACTTCTGGATGGACAGAACCTCCCCAGAATAGGGCCTCCAACTCCAGCACCCCCACCAGGCCTGTGTCTCAAAGGCCAGCACTGCATGCCAGTTTCAGTTCACAAAATCACTGAGGAAGGAGGTTTTACAATGGACTCCTGCAGTTTATTTCAGGTTCAAACCCACATTTAAGTTTAAGCAAATCCCTCCTGCTACAGTGACAAGCCAGAATTCACATGTTGCTTAAGATTTATTGTGTGCCTGTTATAAAAGAAATGAACATCCTCTAGGGCTTCATTTAGTGGCGGGGAGGTCAATACACAGGAGTCCCTGGAGAGAGCAGGGTGTGCTGCTGATTCCTGCTGTGCTCCTAACCCCAGGGGACCTCAGTTTCCTCCTTTGCTGAATGGGATCCCTCCTCTATTCCCACCCCCCCCCCCCCCGCCACATTCCTGGGGCATCAGGGGGCACAGAATCAACTGCTATGATGCTATGTAGTGCATCCACATCACAGGCACACGAATTCAACCCCATGTGCTGGGGAGAAAGAGAGGGAAACAAGACTTTAAATAGACCTCAACACGCAACAGGGGACGTGAAACCACTGCTCCCTAACCGGTCACAGCTCCCAAGTACGCCTCACAGTGTGGGCATCGCATCTCACTGTGATTTTAAAATGTTTAAAAATATCTACTTTTTCATGCATCACGGTCTTGAAATGCAAACCAACTACTTCATCTGGTACTGAACCAAGAGAGCGAGCTCCACCGCCGCCAGCCTGGGAAACACCGCCTGCCAGCATTTCTTCATCGGCGTCATGCTGGTCTCCCTGGGGCACCCTTCTAAGGAGTTTTCAAGGGTAAAAGTGTTGACTGTGTGCCTGCCACAGGCTGCCCTTAAGCCAGACCCTGCAAGAGGTGCCTCCTTTGTGCAGATGCAGGGCTTCTGACTGGAGGGCCCCGCCAGGCACGCTCATCCGGGCAGGGGCGCAGAAGGCGGGCAGCGCGCACGAAGCCCTGCGTAACCAGCCCTGCCTCCCCGGACGCGGGCCTGACCGGCGTGGACAGCGGCACCCGGCCCCAGCCCCGCAGGCGGTGACCCGGGGGGCGCGCCCGAGGTTGTAGTGGCGCGCGCTGCCGCTCCCGTCATTCATGCCGCAGCTCATTCACCGGGCGGTCCCGCACAGCACGCGCTGTGCGGGGCAGTTATTTCTGGCCGTGCGCGCGCTTGTGAGCGAGGAGAGGGTGCCGGGGCGCGGCTCTCCGCTGCCCGCGGGGATCTCTCCTTTCCGGGCCCCAGGGCTCCCAGGCCTTGCTGGGGAGGTAGGGGGGTGGGGGGAGGGCCGTTCGGGCTGAGCGTTGGGCAGGGCATCCTGCGGGCGCTTCACCTGCATCATTCTCCCTCGTGCCTGACTGCCGCCTTCAGGGGACCGTTTCATGGCTGCGGTACTGATGATGGGCAGAAGCAGTAAGAAAAATGCCCCAAATCAGGGAGTAAATCGCAGAGCCGGACTGGGAAACTCCAGTCTACCAGCGCTACCACAAAACCTGTTGCCTCCTTCCTGGAGGTGATTATTTGATTTCACTTACCTTGCTTCATCTTTAGGAGGCTTTCCTGCAACCCCAGCACCTGACCGAGTCCCCCTGGAACACGTGACTTGGATGCTCAGAGAAAGGCCCTGAGACCAGGCCAACCACTGCTTCTCCTGGCTCCGACCTCAGGCTTCTTTCCCAAAGTTTTGCCCTGATTTTCTCAACAGAGCTGTTCATACACACCCGCATCCAACTCATCCCTCCCAACACACTCTAGCTATCTGTAGTGTCATCACTGATGATGTCAGATGTCAGAAGTCTTGGGTTCAAATGCTCATAGAGACCAGCCATATCCAGGTCTGCAACCCTCGGGGAGACTCTTTGAGTAACTGTGGTCTCATCTATATGAGGGGAGAAATACTTTAACCAGTTGAAGGCACATTAAAAACTGTAACTGCGGTCCCCATATCAGGTATTACTAAGCACTTTGTGTTATGGACCTATTGGATCTCATCTTCGGCCCTGGTTAAGCCTGGGTCAAAAGGACTGCCAGGAGCGGGGCTGTTTCCGGCTTCTGCTTTGGGAAAGATCATCTCTTTCCCCAGGAGAAACCTGCCTGACTCTTTGACCCTTCTCAGAGACTTTCCTCATGATCAATTTATCCGGCTCCAGAGCGAGCAGCTGGCCAGCCGTGCACTACAGCCAGACCAGCGCAAGCCCTGGCAGCTGCCTCTGGGAGCCTTGGGGTTAATGCTTGTGCGTCAAAGTTACGTGGAGAGAAGGGGCCACAGCGCTGATGGGGGTGGTGGAGAATCCAGACCTCCTTTTGCCATCTTTACCTGCCAGCAGAACTGGGGAAGTTTAAAGACAGGAGGGAGCTGGACGCGCCCGGGGAAGGTGAAGGAGCGGTCTTGTGACTGACGGCAAGAGTCCTGCATCCTCACGCAGCCCAGGCGGGGCCCTGGAGCTGGAGCCTGTCCAGGGACCCTTGCCGGGAGGGACCAAGACTGGTCCGTTCTCCTGGGGGTTACAGAGCCACAGGCTGTTTACAAACTGCCCTTTTTGCCCACGCTCTCTTAATCCTCCCAATAATCCAGACAGGTAGGCAGAAGGGCATTGATCCTTGCCAGAATGGGTCAGAGAGGTTAAGAGATGAAGGATGAGCGGGAGTTAGGGGTGCAGGCACGCGGGAGGTCCTGCCGCTCTGGAGATGGACAGCCCCTCCCAGCCTCGGAGCCCTGAGGATTGCCCCTAGAATGCAGCCTTCAGGCAGGCATCGCAGGAGGGACAGCTACCGGTATTTCACTCCCCTCTCGCTGCTCAGAAGTGCAAACGGTCCCCACTCACGCCAGCCTTGAAGTGACGACGGCAGATGGCTCTTAGGTAGAGGTGCCACCGGGCCCCCATTCAGACTTATTTTCCAAGGCAGCTACAACTTACCCTTGATACCACACGAGTCAGGCAAGACTGGAAATGGGGTTGAAATGAACAAAATACCCAAGTTCCTTGCAAAAGTGTTTCTTCACACACGTCTCTAGGTGCCGCGTGCCTCCCACTGAGCCAGGAAACCTCCCCAAAGCAAGAAAAGAAGGAGACTCATCTTACCCGGACACGCAGAAGGGATGGTGCTCCTGGTGCTCCTACTCCAGCTCCCACAGGTCTGTGAGGACTAGCTGCTCCAGTGCCTTAACAATAAACCGAATTAAAGGGGAGGAATGCAGGGGTTTTCTTTCCCAGGACCGTAACCAGGCAGTCTTAAAGGGGAGGAATTGCATCTCCTGCCTTTTCCTCTGCTTTGCTTTCCCTCCCTCCAAACAGCATTAAGTCTGGTCCAGAAAACTGCTTTTGCAAAGGTCCCTTTTATGCCGTGTGTGTGTGTGTGTGTGTGTGTGTGTGTGTGTGTGTGAGATTGTGTTTGCACTGATATGTGTAATGGAAAAGAGAGGGAGGAAGAATAAAAAAACAAAAATAAAGTCTCATATTACAGGTTTCCATTGGCCTGAATGGGGTGATAACAGAAAATCAGAGAAGCTTTCTAGGACTCCCTGCCTCAGTTTCTCTTTTAACCACTCAGTTGCTGGAGTGTATTGTGTAAAAACACCTTCTGGGGCAAGAGGCTATCTACATTGGTTGAAATGAAGGGATTGAAGACCCTTCTGTGTCCAGTTGTCTCTTATACAATGGGAAGAGAAGCAGGGGGACTCTCTGTTGGGTGGTTCCTCCCTACATCTCTGATATGTCTCCTCTCCCCTGTGTCTAGAAGCATAGCATCCTGATCCCAAAATTTACCATCCTCTTGTCAGTCCTAACCCATTAGACCTTAGGAGATCACTCCCCTTCTTCTGGAAGCTCTTGCTAACTCTGCTCCCCTGTACTCACCTCTCTATCCCACCCTTGATAATCTCAGCCTCCTCTTGGCTGTTCCTTTGGTATAGGTTCCTTGAACTTCTGTTTTATGTCCCCTTGCTTTCACTTTCATTACTCTTTCCTTAATCTCAACATCCACACACAGGGTCTGTTACTGTCATCATGTGAATGTCCCAAATCAAACTCCCATCTGGGTTGTTGACCTTAACCTTAACATCCAAATGTCTGCTTCCATCCACAAATAATCCTGAACATGTAATAGCTTCCTTCAAACCACTCTTCTCCTGTTTTCTCAGCTAGGCTGCCGAGCTACCATCTTCCCAAACACTCAAGTTAGAGAACCAGGCACTTTCTTTAACTGTGTTGTCTCTTTCACTGCCTTCCAAATCCAATCAGCTGTTGTGCACTTTCAGTTGTTTCTTTGAATTGGCTTTTAAATTGTGCCTTTTCAATTTTTAAAAAATCATTTGTGTTTTTTGAATAAATAGCATGTTCACATGGGCCAGAAATCAGAACTATATTGAAAGACATACACTGAGGTGTCTCACCCCACTCCACTTCCCATCCTCCCCTTACCCTCCCTGCCCTGCCCCCTATAGGTGGCCATTCTTATTAGTTTCTTGTGTATCCCTCTAGTAGTTTACATGGAAGCGAGGGGAAGAGTAGATACAGATACACAGATACAGATAGCTATCGATAGATATATATAGATATTCCCTGCCATCCTTTTTTTACACAAAAGGCAGTAAGTAAATGCTGCCTCTTTTATATTTTCATCTCTACAATTTTAATTCAGGCCCTCCTCCTCCTCTCTCTGGTACTATTGTGATGACTAGGCTCTAATTGGTCCCCAGGGGAGGTGGTCCATTGGGATAGCTAAAAGTGGCTCTGGAGAAGTTTTCTAGGTTAGACTCCTGGATGACTGGAGCTGTGGCCTTGGACAAGTGACTTAATGTCTCTGCGCCTCATTTTCCTATCTGTGAAATAGGATAGATAATTCCTGAACATATGTCATAACTAGAAGGGAGGAATGAGACAGAATGCTAGTTGTTTAGAACAGCGACTAGTATCTGGTAGGCAGTCAATATTACTGTTTTTTTTTTTTCTCCAATCCAGCTTTAGTTCTTGTTAGAATGATCTCAATAAAACGTATTGATTGCTCCCACCTCAAAAAAGGATCTGTTACCTACAGAATAAAGGCCAAACACCTTAGCCCATCACTGGAAGCATTCCAGCACCTGGCACAAAACTATCCCCTCTCCCCTGAGTCCCTCCATTTGGACTCCATGGGAGGTGACACTCCAGCCATACCATCTGAGACAAGGATTTCTAACACGCCACTTTTCTCAGAGCTCCTGACCTTTGCTTGGTCTACCAATTGTATTGGTCTGTATTGGTCTTTGCTTGGTCTACCAATTGTATTGGTCTGTATTGGTCTACCAATTGTATTGGTCTGTATTGGTCTTTGCTTGGTCTACCAATTGTATTGGTCTGTATTGGTCTACCAATACAGAATGCCTTTTTTTCATTCTCTGCCTATGGAAATGCTACAGATTGGAAAAATCCTCATCAAATACTATCTCATCCATGAAACCTTCATGATTTCCCGACTTCTTTATTACTAGTCACTCTTTCCTCTGTGGTGTTCCCCAAACGCTTTGTCTACAGCTCTCCTAGGTTCTTTATGTTTTTCTTTCTTGAATTTCAGCCTGTGTTGCCAGTGCTTAGATTCCCTGGTATAGCATCCCCGACTAGCCGCTGTCCTCTTCCTGTTTGAACACTGGAACTGGGGAGTTTATCACGGCCTGAGACAGTCAAGTGGTGCCAACAGGCAAAAGGTATGTCAGAAAGTTTATTTCCATAGGGAGCTGAATGCCGCCAGCACACACACGTACACGCACTCGTTCCTTAAATATTTATCAAGACTGACTGTGAATTAGGTAGTGGGGACACAAAACCAGACCCAGATTCTACATTCATAGAACTGCTGTCCACGTCCATAAATCAGCCAAGATTCTCCTCTATAATGTGCCCTAATACAAGTTTGAACTGGACAATGAACTGTCGGTCAGCACCAGCCCACTGGAACCCTCTCCCGCCCCTCCCCCTTTCCTTCCATCCACCTATACGCTGTTGGTCTTGGTTGAGTCGCTGAGCCAGGGATGACTTCTCAGCTGTGGAAACAGAATAAGTTCCATGTTGGGTGCCATGAGAGAAAGTGTTACCTCTTTCTGCTGAGTTCCAAAGGCAGATGCCCTCACAGGTACTAACAAGGCCATATGCTGGACGTCAGGGGCTGGAGTAGGGACAGAGTGTCCATCTTTGGAGTAGTAGCATGGGTGTTTAGAGAACTGGGCAGGCGTTCTAGAACATGCCCCAGGGAGCTGGAAGAGAGCTTTTAGTATGACCACACATGCGCACTTGTACATAGAGACACACATGTGCACTTGAGCCTAGACACATGCATGCGCACATTTACACATGTGTGTGCGTTTTTCCTGGTTCGGGTTCTTTTAATGGCTTTATTGCTATGATTTCCCCAATCAATAATCAACTGAATATTTATTCAACATCAACTATGTGCCCAGTAGAGGAGGCAAAACACAGAAAGCAAGTGGAGATGAATCAAAAATGAAATCAGGTACTGTTAACCCACATTGTCACCAGAGATGGGGCCCTGGCAGGAAACTGTGGGTTGGAAGCATCAGGAGTGGAACATGGAAGGCTCGTGGAAGTCGGCCTTGGCCTTACGGGTGATCTAGGACCAGATTTATGTGGTAGGTGAGGTGGGATTAGGGAAAAACAGAGGTGGGAATAGCTAAGAAGCGTGTTGAACGTGAGGAGGCGGCCCTGCGGTGCGGTGGGGGACAGGTCTGGCCAGGCAGGGCTTCAGACTGGGCTGTGAAGGAAGTAGAGGCACGGCAGGTTCCCCAGCACGGGTGTTTGTGGGAAAGCAGTGGAAGAGTGCCTGAAGCGGGGAGAAATTAGAGGCTAGAATGGCGGCAGGGAGGCTCTGCTGTCACCGAGACCCGAGGGGATGAAGGTGTGAACTAAGGGGGTACAGGACAGGAGAGAGCCCATCCCTGCCCATCAGAGAGCATCCTTCTCTCACTTAAAACCACCTGTGCATCTGAGCCCGTCACAGGTGATGTTGGCCCAGGGAGAAGGTATACTCACCGGGTGCTCACCTCCACGGCTCCCATGTGGTCGTGCCTACCCCTCAACTGAACAAGATAAGGGGGCCTCTCTCTTATGGTTTGAGGAAAGGAGGAGACAAGGGAGGTGTGCTCATGAGAGCAAAACAGTCTTTCTCTTTCAAAGAGCATTGTCTTTTATATTTGATTAGCTTCCAGATTGAGCTTTTTGGAGAACTACCTGACAGCAAGACCTAATGAGGTGCCAGGGTGGAAAAGGGAAGGGAGAATGATCTCTGTGCACCCACACATCCATCCATCCATCCATATAACAAGTATTAACAAAGCACTACTCTGTTAGGGGCAGTATGTTAGGCTCTGAACATACAGTAATAAATAAGATAAGCACAGTTTCTTCCTGAATAGGTCTTGCATTCTAGCAGGGAAGTCAGATTTTAAACAAATACGGATAATTACAGTTGTGATAAGTACTAAGAATGGTTTAGGGCACTGTGAAAATATGTGTTAGGGGACCTTAGGCAGCCCTGAGAAAGTGATTTTCAAACTGGAATCAGAGACAAGAAGAACTAGCTATGTGAAAAGTTAGAGAAACAAAAGAACAGAATGTGTAAAGGCCCTGCAGTAGAAAGGAGCCATACCACTTGGAAAGACAGAGAGAAGTGCATAGTCCCTGGGCAGTTAAGAGCAAGAGGGAGAGAAGTCCTGAATGCAGCTGGTGAAGCAGGCGAAGGAACATCGTTCAAGGCCTTGCAAGTGTCACAGTCAGGGTCTTGTGCGGGGGGAGGGGCCACCAAAGAACAAACACCTCTTATTTCATTTCCAATCTGGAGTTGGGTAAGAGAGAATGAACGGGCACCGAAAGTGAGGGCGAGAAGGAGGAAATGGAAATTATAGGACAGTAGAGACAGGCAGGCATGTAGGCATGAATCTGTGTAATACTTGCTACTTTAGTGTTTATTTGTTTTAAAAATAAGACACCAGATTTCTAGTACTTCCAGGAAGAGACACCACTATGTCTTGGTCTGCATTGTTCCTGTAGGCTGCGATGTGCTCATCTTTTTGTTTGAGCTGTTTGAGTCTCCCCTCAAACCCTGTCCACTTCTCAGCTGGGTCCACAGGCGAAATGGGACCCTGCTCTGCTGGCTGGAAATTGGTCTGCCGCATGTGCAGGGTGCCCGTTAGTGACGAGCTCTCTAAGCATAGAAACCATGCTTCTGTGACCCCTATGCTATCATATCACCTGACAGAAAGCATGTTCCACAAAGTTCTGAGAAATTGAAGGACAGAAAAAACCCTAAAAGAAGAGTTTTCTGGTGTGTCTGAAGTATGACACTTTTCATAGCCAAGGGAGGAGATCAGTGCATTAGTAACGGGTTTACCATGGGCTGCCCTGACACATGCAGAATCCAAAAGAAAAGATTAAAAGCCATTTCTTTGGGTTTGTGCTGTAGCCTCCAATTTCTTTAGAGGGTGCTGAGCATCGGGCATTGGCTGGCTGGTCAGTCAGGACCTCTGGCTAATTCCACATGACCCCTCTATCTAGACCATTCCATCTGGACTTTATCTTCTCCTCTTTTTCCATAGCTTCTTTGTTGTATATACCCTGCCCTTAGCTCTTTTTATCCTTCTCTGCCAATGTTCAGTAAACATTCATCTATATCTATTTCTGCCTTGGGCTTGGGTGGGGGGGTAGGGGGTGGGTGTTGGCATTGGATCATGCAGGTGAGATGTCTACAAGGTGAATAGATTTTTTACCAGCTCCTCTTGTCATGGGTTTGCTGTGTGTCTCTGTGCTAAAAGAATCTATCACCTCCATTGCCCTGAGTCACTTTCCCAAATAAGCCCAGCCTTAGTGTGTGCCGTATTCCAGAAATAAGTAGGGGACAGGACAAAGCCCACCACCCTGGGCTTCAGATTTTAGGCTGATGACCTCGTCTGTTCCCTTGTGAGAACCTGGTTCTGGTCCCCGGCAGAGACTGGAGAACCTTTCCCTTCTGTGTCCATCATTATTTGTATATATTTCTCTATCCACAGCTGGAAGAATCAGTCCTGACTCTCCTTGGTCACCAGCATGTGATCTTGAAAGACAGTAGGGGTGGGAAGAGGTCAAGTGCAGTGAGTGGGTGGTCATGAGTATCATTTGCTTCATCCAAACTTTTATCAATGCTACTTACAAAGTGCCTGATTGTCCAATTTGATTTTAATTTGCTTTTTCTGTTTCTTCCTAAGCCTCCAGGGAATGAACAAATAACAAAAGAAATGGGCATACAAAGGAAAAATTATGGTAAGAATTTCAATAAAGAACTTAGCCCACATTATTCTGTTCTAGTAGTGAGGCCTTGGAATTGGCCCCGAATTGGGGTCTGGGGAATCTAGCATTTGTTCCCGCACAATCTTTATTAGCCAGGCAACCTGGGGCTAAGTCTAAACCTCGTGATTTTCCTTCTCTGATCTGTCAAATTGGGCTAATGATGTCAGCCTTCCCCAACTGTTGGGGTCACATGTAAGGAAAGGATTTGTATGAACCATGAGAAATAAGGTTGCATTTATTCCCCTTTGAAAATCATACATCTACCTCCAGGTCTGGCCCCCACGTTGGACAGAGTTCGAATGCTGCCCGACTGCTCTTGGCCTCCGGAGAGATGGGGATCCGGGCTCCTTCACTCCCAAGAGCAAGCTGCTACTGCCCTCTAGTGACAGCATCTGCCCAGACCTGGTCCCTGTGGCCACCCTGATGGCTAATGGTGGAAAACAGATCTTTTTCTTGGCAGGACCCTTTCTGACCAACATTTTCCAAAAAAAAAAAAAAAAAAAAAAAAAAAAAGCCCGCCCTCAGACTTCTCCATTTTTTTTTTTTTTTTTTTGGGTTGGTGATTTCTGCCCTTTTCTATATTATTCTAAGAACTAACAGGTATTTTTCACGTGTCTGCTATGGGGGATGGGCAGTATGCCAGCACTGAGGTGACATCGTTCCCCTCCTCCCACCTCCCTTTGCCACCCAGTCTCCCTTAGGAGGGGGATATCTCAGACCAGTCATGCCCAGGACGTCAGCCTTCTGGAAACATTCCAGAGATGATGACTGAGCCTCCTCCCCCTTCTTCCAATGGGAAGGACCCAATGGACTAAGGACACTACCTACTAATCTCCTCTGTCCTCATGGTGCCTAGTGCAGAGCAGCCATTCTGGAAGGATTTACCTGTTGAAGAATTTGTCTGCGGAATGAATAGTTGACCTTCAGAAGTGACTCCTGGTTGGATCCCAAAATTCTACAATTTGTAAACATCTTTGAGAGCTACAGTGAAGAGGCTAAGGATCAGACAGGAGAGCAGACTTGGGGTTGAGTTTAGGGTGCTTTATCACTGGTAGGGTGATCCCAGACAAGTTTCTTAGGATTTCTGAGCCTGTCTGTCATGAGTCAGATGGGCATAAAGGAATACTTTCCTCAACAAGAGGGTCATGAGACTTAAATGACAGAATGCACGTGGAGTGTTTGGAAAACAATAAGCACTCGGGGAGAGGCCCTTTTGGGTGCATGACTCAGTTTGAGACACTGCAGGGACCCATACGGGAGTCTAGAGTGGAGGTGGCACACTGAGCCAAGGGAGAGGCAGTGTCTGCAGCGATGGGCAGGTGTGTGTCCCTGCGAGTGCACCCCTGTAAGCCAGGTGTCTGAGACAGAAGGTTTCCATGTACAGTGAGGTCTCGGCTTAAGAGCTTAGGGCGTAGAGGTGACAGGTCCTCTCCCCTCTTGGTGTAACTGTCTTTTCCAGGAAGAGGAGTGGTCCTGAGCACTCTAGCACCCAGGGAAGTCCAAAATGTGTGCTAGTTATGGATTTAGTCATAAGTGGGGAGGCAGCAAAAGACAAAACCTTTCCTTAATAACGGGAGGGTTGTCACTGGGACTCTTGGACAACTGGGATGCTAGGACCTGGGAGCTAGACAGCATTCTGGGGTCATATTTACCCCCAGTGTTCCTGGGGAAAGTAGCTGCAAGAAAATCCTTTTTCCTCCTCTCCCTGGACACCTACCAAAGGCATGTGAACCCCTTTTCTCTCTCCCCTCAGCCCCCGCCCCAGTCCAGGCTTTCAGGGGGAGGAAGGCTCCCGAGGCTGCCAGCAACATCACTACTCAGATGTTCTCATCCACTGTTGTTCCTGAGATGGAACATTTAAATAATGGAACTGATGATAAGCAAAATTTAGCAGAAATGATTTGCTTCTGAGGAAAGAAAAATTGCTTGATTTAGACACTAGATCTCTTGTTTGACTGTTCTCAGCTCTGTGGTCCAAATTTGACCTTCAGAATGGATTGGCAGAACCTGGTGGAGGGAGAGATGCAGGCACAGTGTCTCCAGGGCAAGGTCCGTGGGCTGAGAACAATGCCTGGCTCCAGCTCCGTGCGGTGCATTGGGAACAGACACGATATGCTCCCGAGCCAAGGCTGCGTCCTGCACTTCTGCGGGAGGCGAGGCTGCAGCACGTGGACGGGAGCAGGCTGCTACTGACACTGGGCATAAGGGATCGGTGTGATCTCCCCCCAGCTGGTGGGAGGAGGCAGAGAGAAAGTGGTCTGCCAAGAGAAAGTGGTCTGCCAAAACCTTGGAGAAAGCAACCACACTGAAGGATTTCAAAGAGGACAAGGGCTTATCTTTTTGCCATGGTGGCAAGGCCAGTGGGCTCTGTAGCACTAGAAAAGTACTGATTGATCTGGGGCTCTAGAGGACCTGCATTAGCCTACTAAAAGGGTCGTGTTTGGGGGCCAGGCTTGCAAGATGGGGTGTGAAAGAAAGAAGGGGAAGACATTTCTTCCATTCATCTGGACTAGAGCATTGTAGATTCCAGGGACTGAAGAAGAGATCAGCATTAAAGGGAGACAGCATTCCTTTTACTGTCCTAAGAAGCTTTGGAAGTATTAGCCTCTGAAACCAAGCCAAGCCAGTCATTTTGGATATTTCTCTATAATCTGAGGTTGGCCTTATCATGAAACCTGGGACCCAGATGAGAATGGAAGGATTAGGGGCTGGGTGGGGCTCAGTATCTGGAGAGGGTTGGCAATAGCAATGGCTAGGATGGCAGCAAATTGTCACATCCCAGAGTACCCACGAGAGGTCATGGAGCATCACCAGTGAGTGGAGACCCCCGTGGTGGAGGGTCTAGGAGAAGCCAGCGTTCTGAGATTATTACACACGGGGGCTTGCGTGGGCTCCCTCCTCGTCCTAGGGAGTCCTCTCATTTTCTGCTGAGAAGCTTACTAGCCAACCTTCCACAACAGCTCACATTGGACTCCTCAGTGAAATCCTCCATGCCAGAATAACTCACTCTTTCCACGGTATTTGGCAGTACCTTATTGTTTCTTCTACTATATTCAACATTTATAATTATGACATTAATTTATTTCACTAAATTTGGGGCCCTTAGAGTAAGTACTGTCTTTAAGTACTTTTTATGCATATAGAAGCTAGTAATTTATTCATGCATTCAACAAGTATGGATTAGGATTCAGGAAAGTAGGCTGAAAGACAGCATGGGGGTGAGATTTGTGGGAGATACAAGGGTGAGACTCCAAACCCGGGTTGGGGGTAGAAACAAAAGCAGGAAAGTGTCCTTGTCCCAGAGGAATTGAGCACTGGGCAGAGCTGTAATGCGGGGATCCCAGCCCAAGCATCCAGTTTAGAAATGGGGTTCAGGGAGGAGCCTTGGTAGCATGAATGGTTGGGGACTCTGTCCGAGAGCCTGGCACGGCTTACCAGCCCAGCAGAGCTGTGGGGGCCACCAACAGGCTGAACTTGTTCAAGGGCAGATGTGAAACAGCCACTGAGGACCTGCAGAAGTCCTTGGGGCAAGTTCGGAGAAGGCTTTAGGAATGGTGGAACGGGAAGGGTGGGGTGGAAGAGATAGGGCCATTTGGATTATTACTCAGTGAGGTTTCTAAGCTGTGCTGACAAGAGAGGAAGCTGAAGAAATTAGGTCTAAAATCCAATTAATGAGTGATTTCTTCTTCTCTTTGTTCCCTGGGCATTAGCACCCCCATTGGCCTGACAGATGGGATGGTGGTTGGAGGGGTGCATGCCTTGCTGTTACGAGTTGCATTGTGTCCCCATTGAATTCATATGTTGGAGTCCTAACACCCAAGCACCTCAGAGTGTGATCTTATTTGGAAGTCGGGTCCTTGTAGTTGTAATTAGTGCAGATGAATTCACTAGGATGGGCGTTAATCCAGTATGACTGGTGCCCTTACTGAAAAGTGAAATTTGGATACTGACCTACACATGGGAAATATACCATGGTAGGATGAAGGTAGAAATTGGGGTGGTGCTTCTTTCTACAAGCCAAGGAATACTGAAGCTTGCTGGCAAACCAGCAGAAGAGGCGAGAACCTCAGAGCCCCCAGGAGGAACCAACTCGACCAACATGATCTTGGACTTACAGCTTCCAGATCTGGGACACAGTACCCTTTGGGATTTAAGTCATCAGCTTGGGTACTTTTGTCACAGCAGCTCTAGCAAACTCACACACCTCCACAGGGATGGTGAGGAGTGAAGGCCAGGGGTGGGAACCTTGTGCGTCGGGACAGGGCAGCAGTGAGGAAGCATCCGGGTTAGCCTGCCTCCCCTGCATGCAGGCTGGGATGAGAGCCACAGAAGACCCCAAGTCAGCCTTTGCTGCCCCCTCAGGATATGCATTTGCTGACAGTGCGAGACCCTCAATCCTGTTTCTGCTCTTCCAATCTGGAGGCAGAGCCCAGGGGATGCCCCCCAGGAGCTGTGTATGCAACACACTTTCCATGTCAGAATTAGCTGAGAGGTGAGTATTTATCGCCTGTTTTTCAAAGCACAGTTCCCATTGCTGGTCCATCTGACAGGGAGTCTGGCGAGAAAGGAAAGATACGAATTGCTGCAGTTGCCACTTGGCAGAACTACGCCTTGGGAGTGCGAGGCACACCCCTGCGCAGGTTGGAGACCCTTCCCCGTACAGATCTTCAATGCAGAATATCTAATCTGAGCACTCTGTTAGTAAGTACCAACTGTCCACCTCCTGGGTCAGATCCCTGGCTGCAGGCACGGGTTTGAGCTCTCAGGAGAAAACGTGAAGGTTGAGTGAATGGGAGTGTGTGTGTGAGAGACAGAGACAGAGATGGATGGAAGTAGCGGACCGCTGATCTTTGATAGCTGTGTAAACAACACAGCCAGTACTTTTCAGATTGCCTCGAACACTGTTGTGTTTCAAAATCATTGCCAAAGAGATTTTGACCTTCTATTCAGAAAAACAGGAAATGAGAGGATTGTAAACCCCAGGGAAGAAATCTTGACATTTTGAGGCCAAAGACCAACTCCCTTTGATGCACTGACAAGGACCATTACGTATCCTGTGTTTTGGTTTAAACAGATCCCTCTTGGTGACCTAACATTTCCCCAGAAATATGGAGTGACCAAGAGGGGCCAAGCCGGAGCTACGGAGCTACGGATCTGAAATTCTTTGAGACCCTGGACCGGCGCCCTCTGCTGGCATCTCTTGGCTCAACCAGGGGCCGTTTCTGCAGTTAAGTCCTACCAATTCCATCGATGAATTAAAAACCAAACTCATTGAATCCAAGGTGTCCGGATAGGACTTTCCTCTCCCCCCTTCCAAGTATATTTTTTTCTAACTCCTCCTTTCCCAGTTTCTTGTGGAGTGGTGGGAGGGGGAAGATTTGATACAACAGAATAAATAGTTTTTATTTGCATTAACCCACAAACATTTTGAGCGCCTCACTGTCTGTGGTAGAAAGACTTACTTTCCATGTAGATGCTCTAACTGGAGGGATTCAGTCATTACTCACTGCCACTGTGTCTCAGTTACGCTAAGACTTAAAGCCTCCTCGTAGGATTGTCAAGTGAGAACCTGCCCTCGCCCACCGGAGTATAGTGAGAAGAGATGCCCAGATCTTGGGGTGGGGACACTGCAGCTTGAAGCGTCTCTCCCTACAGAGCGGGGCCAAGGGGAGCGGCCGGCGGGTGGAGGGGGAAAGGAAAGCAGGGTAAGGAGGGCCTGGGGTCCCGTTTAAGGAGGACGTGTATGATCTGGGAGGCAATTCTAAGAGAAAAGTGGAAAAATGTCTTGTTCCATCCTCCTGCTCTCTGGCCAATTACTGGGAAGATTGTGTTCCTTTAGGGGACCAGACACAACCTGCTTGGTCTTCTAGCCGCTGTGGGGCACCAGCGAGGGCCTTTGAACACCCCCTGTTGGAACTGGACCCCATTTCCACATAATTGGCTCGAGCCAACTCCTTTGTGTATCAGGAGAGCTGCTTGGGCAGGGATGGTCTCTGCAGAGCTGTTTAGATTAGAATAGTTAGGTCTAGACTTATCCAGAAGCCAGGTCTTCTCACTGCAGCCTCCCCTACTGTCTTTTCAGAAATAAAGCGAACCGCACAGTGATGGATCAGATAGTCATTAAAGCACGGACTCTCGAGTTGGGGTGGCCGGGTGACTCTTACTACCTGGGGTGTCTCTTACTACCTGTATGAACTGGGAAAGCCTCATAACCACCCTTTGTCTCAGTTTCCTTATTTGTAGAGTGGGAATATCAGTGGTGCTCACCATAGAGGATTCTCCTGAGGGACAAGTGAGTTAAGACACAAAAGCACTGAGAAGAGTTCCTGGTGCCTGGGAGGGCCCCGCAGTTGTCTCCCACCACCGCCATCATCACTCTGCGACTGCATGGAACAGATGGAGAGTATGTCCCAGGAACCAGCACAGTCTTTGTTCTTGACTGCCTGTGTTCTCAGGAGTGGAAGGGGAGATGCTTGGGTGGTGCGTCTGTCAGCACGAAGGGTCAACAACACCCAGTTCACCTGCCCTCATAGGGACACAGAGGCCTTCTACCCGGAACATGCACAGGGCCTCGTGAGGCGTTATGGTCGATAAAATGTGAATGAACATGATTTCTGTTGTCACTTCGGGGCTGAGCAGTTAAAAGCCCAAATATGATTCTTCACTTTCTCTTCCTTTATCACAATGGCTGTGCAGGTCGGAGGCTATCGAAGATGCAGCTACAAGATGGCGGGGACTCCGGTTAGCCTGGGCCCTGCAGCGACTGCGTGGAGCATGACCACACTGACTCTTTCTCCATACGTGGCATGAACAAGAAATGAACTTTTGTGGTGTGAAGCCCCTGAAATCCAGGAGTTGTCACCACAGCACAGCTGAGTCCAGTCGTTCTCGGTCTGGTCCCCTTGCTCGGGGACTGTTAGAAATGCAGATTCTCAGGCTCCGCACCACACACAGCGAGTCAGAGACTGAGGGTGGGGCTAGCAATCTGGGTTTTAACAGCTCCCCAGGAGATTCTGACACAGGTCAAGTTTGAGAGCCATGCTCTAACCTATCCCGAATGCTTTCTCCCCCCAGGCACACGGGGACTTTGCCCCCATGGGCGGCCACTGCTTGGGATGATCCGTTCTGCTTTACACCTTTCCATTGGTCGAGATACTTAAGCCCCAGCTACCTCAGAATGGTGAGCATCGAACATGTCAAGGCCTCGGGTATCTGCCTGATGTCAACAAATCACCTGGAAATGGGTTCCCTGTTGCTTTAAGAAGGTGAGTGCCTTCTGGTTCTTTTCAGGTGTGTCTGAAAGCACTGGGTTTATTGCACTTCTTCTCACTCTGCTTTAGAGCCCTTCCTTCCCCCAGGAAACAAAGAGACTGATGATCCCTATTTCACCAAGGAGGAACAGGAGGCTCCGAGCAGCCACATTAGGTATCCACAGCCTGGGGCTAGGTAGCTTTGCCCCACGCACAGCCCTGGCTCTGGGCTTCACATAAGCACATACTCAGGAAGTGGTCGTAGAGAAAAATGAAGACGCAAAGGCATTGTTTGCCCTGATACAAGGTTTAGTTGTCTGAGCTTAGCTGGATGTCAGTCCTGGTGCCCACTGCTGTGTCGGGGTGGGTCCCACCACCATCCCGGGGCGCCTAGGCCAAGGGTAGACACAGGAGGGACACAGCAAAGGCCGGCCCAAGTCTGATCCTGCCTTCCTCTTTCGCCAGGCAGAGCCGTCCCAGAGAAGTGGTAGCCTGTGGCCAGCAGAGGGCAGTATTGCTTTAACAACCGCTCTGCTTCCTTTTGGGAAAAGACTGCTCACATGGGCTTTGACAGTACTGTTGGAAATGACAGAAGGCCAGAGGGTCGGTTCATTTGAAGAACAAAAACAGCAAAAAGATGGATGCCTACATGCCCACCACCTGTGTTAGACAACTAGCGTTTCCTCTATAATTCTTTGAGATTTTCTGTCTGAAAAATTCCTTATTAAAAGGTTATTAGAAGCTCTGCCACCTCTGCCCTCCGGCTAGTGGGGCACTCACCTGTCTGACCAGTCCCTGAGCAGCTAGGGGGGTGCAGTGGCGTCAGCCTTCATTAATGGTCTTATTCATCATACTGTTGCTGTTCGGAGATGTGTGCCCGACCAGCTCCCCTTCTCACGTGCCCTCTTTCCTTCCCTATTTTTCTTCCTTCTTGCCCTCTTCCTTCACTGTCTCTTTACCTGTATCAAGGCATGGGTCTAAGTGGGTAGCTGATGGCTTCGCAGGGCCGGGTACTAGGAAACGGGGTAGGTGTGAAAGACACAATATATCCCTTCCCGTAAGAATGTATAGTCTTGGAAGGACAAGTCCACAGGAGCAGAACTTAGAGGAGAAAGGCAGGAAAACATTTAAATCATGTTCTCCAAACCATAGAAAAAGTGCACATTTGAGCCTCTAACTCAGACCTTAGCAAGAGGTTCCAAAGTTTTTCAGGACGTCTTCCTCATGAGCTTTCTAGAATGTATCTCTTCCATGGCTGCAAACACACTGCAGGGTTTTCCAAGAGCCCATTCCTATACCCAAGAGAAAAAGGGGACCGATTCCTGAATCTGGCTGAGAGAAGGCAGCTCTGCACATCTAAGAGGTCCCAGGTAACCCTCCCCCAGGTAACTAGAACCCATTCTTGCACTGCTCCTTACAACTACTCCAACCAGGGGCAGGGCTTAACCAGGTTCTAAATCAGCCTGGCTCCGTGTTCCTAGACACTGGCTTAGCCTTCTGAGAAGGAAGCTGTTTCCTACTGCTGTGCTGCCAGAGGGACCCAGGGTGCCCCACTGGGACCTAGGTGCTGGGAGGTGAGAGGCACCATCAGCAGACATGGCTACACTGGCATTAGGAGATTAATGAGGCTTTTTGAATAACGAATGTAGCTACAGCCAACTGTTGGCAATTAGTTAGAGCAAAGCCATGCTGGGACCTCTGGAGAGAAGCAGAACAGCAGGAAGAGACAGACAGAGAGGAAGGAAGAGTTGAATTCTACCTTCCTTGTCCCAGGCCAGCACTCTGGTTCTGTAAAGATCCTGAGTTAAGCCTTCCATAACCATATGAATCTGATACCTCTTTGATTTGCAAGACATATATAAAGCAGCGAGGGGCCTTATGGGGTCATCTTGTCTACCTTCCTGCCTCTGCGTGGGACCACACAGCAGCGCTTCTCCAAGCTTATTCTGGGTATAGTTCACCTGGGAACCTTGTTCCCAGGTGATTGCTGATGCTTCTGATTTGGGGACTACACACTGAGTGACAAGAGCCATAGCTAGAGGTTGGGGGTGGGGAGGAGAGGGAAGAGAGAGACAGAGAGAGAATTTATTTGATTAAGTTGAGACCTTAGACTTTATACTTCATCATTGGTATGTTCATTCATCCAGCAGTGCTAGGCAGCCGCATTCATATGTATTGGTACAGAGAGAGGTAAAAATAGCCTGGAGTAATCAGAGAGATACCCTGGGGCTAGGAAGAGGCGACTGGGGGCTGGGGCAGAGTGGGTACAGGACTGAGTCACACTGGAGCAGCCAAGGCCTCTGGGAGCCTGTGCTCCTCCTCCGGTCCGCGGGTGCCCTTCTAAAGCAGCAGTGACAGCAGCCCAGGGCCAGGGCAGGCAGTGGGGAGAGAGAAGTATTGCTTACACCATCTTCTCTTTAAGAGAGAAAATGCATCTTAAAAGCAGTGGGAGCTAATTTGCTCTCCTATAATCAATCACCCAGTACAGCAAACAGAAACACACAGCAGAAAGCCTGCAACAGCGGAGAGGGGCTGCGAGGCTGGCAGGCCAGTGGGGGAGGGCCTGCGGAGAGGATCGGTTTCTCCTTACGGTTTAAAACGAATCTTAAAGACATATAGCATGTGTGTGCATATGCGTGGCTGTGCGGCTGTATGCAGGGGGTCATGTCTGCAGTGGTGCCAATCTCCGGTTCCCAAGCAGCTCCAGCCTGCCCTGTCCTCCGCCTCGTTCTTTGATGTGTATGTGGCGCCCGGGAAATGATGACTTTCATTAAGACTTTTCTGCACTTCTCCCTCGGGAAAGGGTCCCCAGCAGCATGGAGCTTCCTCTTTCAAGGGCTTTCTCTCTTCAAATTCATCCCTGAATAGCTTCTCTTCCCTCCCAGGTCTTAGTTCCCTTCTCTGTAGAATGGGGAGATTCACTCTCCCTTTCCTGTTCACATCGCTGGAGTGAGGAAAAGCAGGATGTTGCTAAAACTGATGTAACATAAACCGCCAGAGAAGCTGTTGCTCAGGCTGTTTCTATCTGGGTCTTGGGTTGGGGTGAGGAGGACAGCCCCAGCTGGTCTTAGAGGTCATGGCACTCAGAAATGCCATGTGGCACCTTGCATGTCTCTAGCTGCCCCTGTCTCACTGTTCAGAGATGTGTCCCCAAGCAGCTCCCTTCCTCCCTTGCTCTCTTTCCTTCCCTGTCTTTTCTTCCTCTTTCTCCTCCTTTCCCCTTGTACCCTCTCCTTTACCCCTGTATCTAGCATGACCATATTTTTTCAAATTAAAAGTTGGAATACAGCCTGACAGTGGGTCAGAGTATCTGAAATCTGGATGCTTACACATTCTAGAATGTATGATCATTCTAAACACCCTTCTTTATGCTTCTTCCTTCGCCCTACTGCTGCTCTGGGCTATAAGTACATGGTTATAAGACAATGAGTTGGGGTCACCATGATGCCAAATATCCAGATGTTTAGAAATGTCCAGATGGTAGATTTAATTTTGCAGTTTTGTTTACTCTGGGTGCTTAGTGCCCTGTGGACACAATTCAACAAAAACAAAATAGTTGAATAAATAAAGATGACCTCTATAGTCTAAGCAGTGAGTTGTTTAGCATCTTGTCTTCAAAACAACTGGTAGACAGACTAGGAGTTTTTTTCTTCCCGCTGACACTGTTTGGGTGGTGTGTTGTGCAGACTTTACAGAACCTGTCCCTGACCATGCTTTCTGGGGACCCTCCCAGGAAAGACACTCTTTCAGTGAAAGAACAACCTGAGAAAGAAAACCAGCGCTTGGCTTTCTTGAACCATAGGGTCTGTGTAATAGTGAGTGGAGTCCCTATTACATTATCCATCCATCCATCATCCATCCATCCATCCATCCATCCATCCATCCCTCCACCCATCCATCCACCCATCTGCTCACCCAGTTCCTCATTTACTCCCCTGCTTCTCCTCCCTGTTTTGCCCCCTCCCTCCCTCCTATCCTTCTTTTCTTTCTTTCCTCTCTCCTTCCCTTTCTCCTTCCTGCCTGCCTATCTTACTTTGCACCTTTAAAAACTTATTGCCTAGTATTTGCCCTGCACTGAGCTAGATACTAGTCACAGCCTGCTATCATTGAGTTTATTGGGTGAGACAGATGTGCACACAGCTGTTAGAATGATGTTGTGGAATAGACAGGAGTGCATTTCTTTCCTAGACCTACCCCTGGACATTTCCACCTTCTCCAGGCTTTAGGTTTCCCTCCTCCCCAAGGTTGGGGGCATTATGTCTAGGAGTTCAAAGAATCATAGAGAAGGGCTGCTCCTTTTGGTAGGCAGGTCTCATTCCAGACAAGGTGGGTGGCTGGAAGAAGGAACGATTTGTATATAAAAATTTGAATGATATCCTTTTATTTCTTCTCCCTTTAGAGCTCTTAATTCACATTTCTTCACAGGAAAGCCACCCTCTAGTCATGGGAGCACGAAACCTCCGATGAGTTGGAGGACGTTTCTTCCCTCAGAACCGTCCTGCTCTAGCATCATCACCCCCTAGTGGGAGCCGATGGACAGGGAAGCACCGCCATGTATTTATTTCAGTTCTGGCTCGTGTCTGGCCTGGTGGAAGAGTGTAACCAAGAAGACAGAATGCTCATGGCTTTTGGAGCTTAATTAAACATATTTACAAAACCCAGGCCTGGTTAGCTAGTGAGGCACAATGAGACGGAGGCTGGTATTGTGTTCTAAGAGTCATAAACCAATTAAATAAAGATTGCAGTGGCTCCGCAACCCCATTGGGGGCAGGAGGAGATTTTGACAGCTGCTGTTTTCTGATGATTGCCGTGGATTTTAGGAGAAAAGACAGCCTGGGCTTCCCCCATTCCATGAGAGAATACCCCAGGCTGTTGTCTTGTCTAACGGCTCACACTGCGAGTCAGGTTGTTTCCTGAGCCTGTGGGTCGGATGTCATGTTTAGCCAACTGGGAAAGAAGAAAACAAAAGCTATTTCTTCCCCTCTAATCCTTTAAAAAATATCAAACCCCACCACTAAGAGACCATTTATTTCTCACTGCAGTATACCATTTTCGGGGACAGGGGAATGGAATAGCAGGGGAATTGTGGGAGTCCCAGCAGGAAACTGGAGAGGAGGGTCCCTGTGGATGGAGGCCCAGCTCCAGCTGGCCTGTCTCTTGTCCCCTTTCTCTCAGTGTTAGCAGGATCCCTCAGAGCTCTGCTTCTCTCAGAGTCAAAGCACTGTTTGGATTTTTACAAGTGTTATATTAGGTTCAAATGTGCCCCCCCAACCATTGCCTAGGGCAAAATCAGTAAAAAAAGAAAAGCCCCTTTTGCTAAGTGCGATGAAGACCTTTCTTTTGTGAAGCAACAAGTAGCCTTATTCAGGGAATGGCAGTGAGGAGTGAGCCCTGCACACTATTTCCTCAAGACCTGCAGGCATCACCTTCTCTCTGCTGGGGGCCAGGCCCAAAGGATTTCTGCTTAGAACCCTGAATGAGACTGTGGCCAAAGAGGTCCCCACCTGATGGGGCATGTCAGTTATGAGCCCTTGCCTTCAGGGATTTCCAAGAGTGTGAAAGAAAGAGTGTTAGGAGCTTCCTACTCTGACCCAGGTGTGGAAGCCCTGTGTGCTTTGTGGGGCCTGGTGTCACACCAGCTGCCTTGGCTTCCTTCCCATAGCTGTCATAAGTACTCTAGAGGATCAGGACTTTGGAAAACGTTGACGGGGCTGGGCAAGTCAGAAGAGATTCTGAGCGTTTTAGTTTCCTCATTTACAAAAACGGGGGAGGGATAGTAATTATGTAATTATAATAATATAATCAATTATAATAAATAATTATAATAAAAAAATCAATTCTGTCCACTTTATAAGATTGGCAAAGAAGCAAGGCTAATAATGGACTTGGAGAGTTCTAGATAAATGTGAATATTTGTAGATAGCTGGCAGTCCTTTGATTCTTTTCTGGAACAAAATAGAGAATGAATGAATCAGACTCCTCTGGTACGTACCAGTTATGATCTCGCCCAGTTGTTTAAACTCTGAGAGCTTCATTTTAAGTGGGTGTGGCTTGAGGTCAAAAGTATGGACTTTGGCATCATGATTAGACCTTACTTACTGGCTGTTTAACTTTGCAAGATTTATTTGCATTTCATTTTTCTCATCTGTACAATGGGAATGAGCATAATTCCTGCCTTGATAGGGTTATTGTAAAAATTCATTAACATCACTAATGTGAAGATTACAGGTCAGTGTCTGCTACTTAGAGGTCAATATAATAGTAATAATAGTAACAACAACAACAACAACAACAACCATCACCACCATGTAGGATAACTTTAATTATTCTCATTAAAAAATGAGATGATGTCTGCAAAGCACCCTGCACAGTGTCTGGCACATAGCAGATGTCCAATATATAAACAGGCCCCATCTCCTCTCTTTCCTAAAGGAACAATCCAATCCATGCATTAAAAAAAAAAAAACCAAACTGGCCCAACTGTGTTTCCTGTTTAATAGAAAGGCTGTTATAACGTAGAGTGAGTGGATAGAGCTAAATAAGGTCCCATGCCTTTGAAAACTTTGGCCAACAAGGTCACGGATTTCTCCAGGAGAAAGAAATGCCTTTCAGGAACAAGCTGGGGAGAACAAGCATAGAAGAACACAAGCCCCAGGTAGCCCCAGGGTGGCTGCTGAGGTCAGGATGCCCCCCACCCCCGCCCCACCCTTGGCAAAGGCAGTGAGTGCTCTGCAGATGTGTTCACTTGCCTCCCACCATATCCTAAAACCTAGGCAGCCCCTCAAGCACCCTTAAGTTAACATCTACAGTTTTCTCCCTAAGTTGAAATCATTTCAAGATGTAATTTCAGGGTGTTATAAATATTGACTCTCTAAAGTGAAACCATTATCCTTTGTTAAATGTATTCAGTGGAATCCAGAAACCACCGTGATTTGATATCCATCATCATCCAGTTAAAAAGTGTATGAGCAAACTGTTTCTTTAACATCAGGAGATTTTATTTCATTCTCTTTTTTAAACTCATCTTTCTCTTCTCTCACAGAGAGATGCTACTACATTATTCTCATATTGTATGTTTTTATGTTTGATAGTTCTTGAAAGTCACCAACTATGCATTTTCTAAATATTACTCATGAAATTATATTATGTATGCAATATATAATATTATGTAAATACCCAGAATTTGTTTTTTTTTAAGATTTTATTTATTTATTTGACAGACAGAGATCACAAGTAGACAGAGAGGCAGGCAGAGAGAGAGAGAGGGAAGCAGGCTCCCTGCTTGAGCAGAGAGCCCGATGTGGGACTCGATCCCAGGACCCTGAGATCGTGACCTGAGCCGAAGGCAGCGGCTTAACCCACTGAGCCACCTAGGCGCCCCTCAGAAGTTTTTTTTAATTTAAATTTTGGATAACATACAGTGCAATATTGGTTTTTAGAGTAGAATTCAGTGATTCATCACTTACAAACAACACCCAGTGCTCATCACGGTAAGCACCCTCCTTCATAACCATCACCCATCTAGCCTGCTCCCCCATCAACCCTTAGTTTATTCTCTATGGTTAAGAGTCTCTTATGGCTTGTTTCCCTCTTCCCTTTTTTTCTTTCCCCCCTTCCCATACGTTCATCTGTTTTCTTTCTTAAATTCCACATATGAGTGAGATCTTACGGTATTTGTCTTTCTCTGACTTATTTCACTTAGCACAATACACTTAGCTCCATCCATATTGTTGCAAATGGCAAGATTTCGTTCTTTTGATGGCTGAGTAATATGCCATTACACACACACACACACACACACACACACACACACACACACACACACCCCACACACCACATCTTCATCCACTCATCAGTCAGTGGACACTTGGCTCTGTCCATAGTTTGGTTGTCATTGATGATGCTGCTGTAAGCTCCAGGGTGTGTGTACCCCTTCAGATCTGTATTTCTGTATCCTTTGGGTAAATACCTAGTAGTACAATTGCTGGATTGTAGGATAGTTCTATTTTTAATTTTTTGAGGAAACTTCAAGATGTTTTCCAGAGTGGCTGCACCAGTTTGCATTCCCACTAACAGTGCAAGAGGGTTCCCCTTTCTCCATATCCTTGCCAACAACTGTTATTTCTTATGTTAATTTTAGCCATTCTGACAGGTGTGAGGTGGTCTCATCACAGTTTTGATTGGTATTTCCCTGATGCCGAGTGATACTGAACATATTTCATGTGTCTATAATATGTCTGGATGTCTTCTTTTAGAAAGTGTTTATTCATGGTCCAGTTCCATTCTTTTTCATGTCACTGTCCAATTTTCCCAGGACCATTTGTTGAAGAGTCTTTTTTCTGTTAGATATTTTTTCCTGCTTTGTCGAAGATTAGTTGGCCGTAGAGTTGAGGGTCCATTTCTGAGTCTTTATTCTGTTCCATTGATATGTGTGTTTTTGTGCCAGTACCATGCTGTCTTGATGATTACAGCTTTGTAATAGAGCTTGAAGTCTGGAATTGGGATGCTTCCAGTTTTGTTTTTCTTTTTCAGAATTGCTTTGGCTATTTAGAATCTTGTGGTTCCACACAAATTTTAGGATTGTTTGTTCTAGTTCTGTGAAAAATGCTGGTGATCTTGTGACAGGAATTACATTAAATGTGTAGATGGCTTTGGGTAATATAGACATTTTAACAATAATTGTTCTTCTAATCCACAAACATTGAATGCTTTTCCATTTCTTTGTGTCCTTTTCAATTTCTTTCATAAGTGTTCAATAGTTTTCAGAGTATAGATCTTTTACCCCTTTGTTTAGTTTAATTCCTAAATATCTTACTGTTTCTGACTCAGTTGTAAATGGGATTGATTCCTTGTTTTCTCATTCTGCTGCTTCATTATTGGTGTATAGAAATGCAACAGATTTCTGCACATTGATTTTATATCCTGCAACTTTGCTGAATTCATCTATTAGTTCTCACAATATTTTGATGAAGTCTTTTGGGTTTTCTACATAGAGTATCATGTTGTCTGCAAATAGTGAAAGTTTGACTTCTTCCTTGCTGTTTTGGATGCCTTTTATTTCTTTTTGTTGTCTGATTGCTGAGGCTAAGACTTCCAGTACTACATTGAATATTAATGGTTAGAGTGGATATCCTTGTCTTATTCCTAACTGTAAGGAAAAGACTCTCAGGTTTCCCTGCTGAGGATGACATTAGCTGTCAGGCTTTTATGTATGGCCTTTATGCTCTTGAGGTATGTTTCATCTGTCCCTACTTTGTTGAGGGTTTATATCAAGAAAGGATGCTGTATTTTGTCAAATGCTTTTTCTGCATCTATGGATAGGATCATATGGTTCTTATCCTTTCTTTTATTAATGTGGCGTATCACATTGAATGATTGTGAATATTGAACCACCCCTGCAGCCCAGAAATGAATCTCACTTGATCATGGTGAATGATTCTTTAATGTGCTATTGAATTCAGTTTGCTAGTATTTTATTGAGAATTTTTGCATCTGTATTCATCTGAGATATTAGCCTATAATTCTCTTTTTTAGTGGGATCATTGTCTGGTTTTGGAATCAAAGTAAGGCTGGTTTTGTAGAATGAGTTTGGAAGTCTCCTGCCATTTCTATTTTATGAAACAGTTTAAAAAGAATAGGTGTTAGCTCTTCTTAAATGTCTGTATATCAGAAAATTAAAAAATATTTTTAACTATGGTAAAAAAAACACGTAACAAAATTTATCATTCTAACGATTTTTTTTTTCATTTGGCTCCATACCCAAGGTCGGGCTTGAACTCACCACCCTGAGATCAAGAGTTGCATGTTCTACCAATAGCCATTCAGATGCCCTTCCATCTTAACTATTTCTAGTAGTGTAATTCAGTAGTGTATGTACACACACAATGTTGTATATAATGAGAAATGTTAATATTAAAACATTTCCATATGGTTCAGATGTTAAAATTACTTCTTGAATGTTTGATCATTATAATTATTATAAGTATATAAATAATCAAAATAACAAATATAACATTTAAAAATACTAAATTAAATAGAAAAAATGTATTGGGACTATATTTCTCAAGAAATTAAGATGATCCTCCCAATTAGATAATAAATATCACTTACTATAGAATAAGGAAGTGTCCAACATCACATCTATTCTTTTTGGAAAACTTACCTGTTTTGTTTTTATAGATGTGAACAGTGACCAATCTTACCTGAACAAACTGATAGGAACACAGAATGTTCTATTGTGATAACTTTACTAATTATTTGAACTACCTTTGGGTTCAGTGCCCCAGATCACACAGTGGCCCATCATAAAAAATGATTTTTTTCCTTCAATTTTGTTGAAAGAGAAAAATATCTCCTAAAGGATCTGTTATCCATCATTAGAACCGTCCACTTTCTCAATTTCTGGAATATCCAAAAAGCCTTTTGTAAAATGTATTCGGAGACCATTAATTGCATTTTTTATGTTTTCACCTTGTCTAATCCAATTTATGAAGAAAGGGTTGGAAAATTAAAATAGTGTTAATTTCAATCCACTTTCCCAAGGCATTAAAAAAAATAAAATGCTTTTATTTTATTACATGCTTAAGTATCTTTTTGTCAAATCTTAGAACTCAGATTTAGCTCATTCAATTTATGGAAAATGTCTGTGCATAATCCATTTAGCAAAGCCAGCCTTCCTTGTCGAACCAGTTTGCAAATCAGACCGACTTCTCTATGAAAAAGTCCGACTTAAATTTTTAATTTAGATCAACGTGACAGTGTATTTTGAGGAATATTATGAAAACCACCATAAGAAGGATTACTTCTAATCTTATAAAAAAGATTACTAGAAGCAGTCAAGATTAAAATCATGAAAGATATAATTAATCTATTTTATGACAAGTTACAAAAGCAAGAATAAATCTATGTTTCTCATCACTTAGTTTCCATAATTCAATGTTACATACAGCCCGAATTGTAAGCTGTTTATGGAACAAAAAACATGATAAAAGATATGTCATTTTTAGGCGAATGTGCAACATGTGTGTACTAAATCTTGGAGTTGACTTTTGGGAATAATCAAATAAGAACCTTGTATGAAAACACAGAACTAACTCCTTTAATTTCATTAGACATCGAGATAAGCTTTCCCACATATTCACGAAAGAGAAAGGTATATACTGCTGACAATAAATGTTTCTAGCAGTTAATATTTAGTTTGCTTTTTTGATTAATAGGAGGTGTAGGAGGAAAAAAATTTTAATCATTTCTTGAGATAAAATAGTTGCAGGATTGATTGTAATTGGAATACATACCTCATTATTTGATAAAATAGATTTTAACTACCTATTGAATAATGCATATTGCATTCAAAAGTAATCACATAAAATTTTTATCCGTGGGTTTTATTCAGTACAACTTGTCAAATTTAGTAGCCCCTAAAAACATTTCAGTTGTGTTTAAAAGAATTAGCAAACCCATCTTCGTTTGACTGTTGAAATTTTTCTTTTTCTTTTTTTCTTTTTTTTTGTTCCTTCTAGGGTTGCATATTGAGAAGAGCTGAAAAGGATTGCTTATGTTTAACATGGGGAGGCATTTTTAGTCTTTATTATTCCTTACAGTGTTTTCTTTTCTCTCTTCTCCCCAGACCCTGTCAGAAGCAATGAATTCTTTGACAGGACTTGAGGAATGCAGACATGACATCCTTACCAGAAAATTACCACCAGGCCCACTGCCCGTACTCTGTAATGTATTAAAGACCACTTCTATGAAAGCCAATTAACTAAGGTTGTGGCTTTCTCCTAACTAAAGAAGGGGTAAAACAGGAAAGGAGTGGAAGTCCCGAAGTGGGCTAATTGCACCCTAAGTCATCAATAGGGAGACTCACCCCAAAATAATTTTAAAAATTTTTTATAGTGGTTTTATTTATTAATTTGAGAGACAGAGGGAGAAAGAGAGCCTGTATGAGTTGGGGAGAAGGGGCAGAGGGAGAGGGGAAAACAGGTCCTCTGCTGAGCAGGGAGCTTTACATGGGGCTCAATCCCATGACCCTGAGATCATGACCTGAACCAAGGCCGACACCTAACTGACTAAGCCACCTAAGTGCCCCAAAACAGTATTTTTAATTGTCCTTTTTGTTTGGCACCCTGAAGGATTTTACATCCTAGGAGAGTATACCATAGTAAGGTTGGAAAGAGGAAGGGAAACATCTTTCTCTTGTAACATGGGACAAGGGCAGTTAAGAGGGGGCAGAGGGAGAAAAGGAAACCCATATGACACCAGAAAGTAGCCTGGGTGGGATTTGAGAGCCTGAACTTCTTAAATTAACACCGTCCGCAATCCCCTTGGAAAGTTCTACTGTATGGAACATCTCTGTCCACCATCTATACCCCACACCCACACCCATGCACTCACACACACTCACAAGCTCACACTCACCAGGTACTCCCACGCTCATACACCTTCACACTTGTATTCTTGCACTCACATGCATATATGCACTCAGAGACTCCCACAGCATGCACCTTCACACACCCCTCACCCTTACATACACTCAGCAAATCTCCCTGCGGAAACGTACATGGCATCCACACAGCCCCATGCTCGCTCCCACACTCGTGTACTCACGTCTGTACGCACCTACAGTCACTAAGTCACACACATTGCAGAGGTTGGTGGAAGGCTCAGAGATGATTTCTAATTGCTTGGGTCACACAGTACAACTGTGTGTGTTTAGTTTTAAGACCACTGCTTTAGGGCAGTATCTATAGCTTCCCGCACTCAGCCTGCGTGTCTTGCTTCCTTTCAAGGAGACGAGGGGTGAACTGATTTCTTGTGGAGATGTCCCGCCCACTGCTCTTCTGGGACGATGAGGTACCGGAACCTCTCTAGTGCCCACGAATTCCCCTGCTGCTGTGTCAGCAAAGCTCTGCCTGCCCTGGGGATCAGCAATGACTCTCTCTGAGGCAGCCGGGGGAGCCCTGTCCTAACAGCATGCGAGCCCAGGAATGCACTTAATTCACTGTTGGTTCTGCCATCAGCTGCTGGCTGGTGGCAGACAGGAGTCGTTACTCATGCGCCCGGACACATTTTTTCCTTGTGTGGTCCTGCCTGCCCAGGGAAAGGCAGCATGGTTGCCTGCTGGGAACGGTCACCTTGGGAATTAGTTCCAGGTCTTCCTCAGTTGTGCTGTTTGACCTCAAGCAAATGAAAGACCTCTCTGGTCCTCCCATCAACCTCTGCAATGTGTGTGAATGCAAGTTATGTGTGAGCGTGTGTGTGTATGCTTGAGTGTGTGCAGGTGTACATGCGTGTGAGTGTGTGCACGCATGTAGGCACGAGCATGTCTCAGTTGTGAGTGTGAGGCTGTGTGAGAGAGTTCCAGTGTACGGTGAGTGCACACATGGGAGGGTTTGAGTGTATATGTGTTAGAGAACAAGAGTGTTTTTCAGTGTGAAGGTGTTTGAGCGTGTGTTGTGTGTGCACATGTGTGTACATGTGGATGGTGGAGAAAGGGAGGGTGAGGCAAGAAGGAATCTTCAAAGGAATGTTGAAAGCATCTCAGTATCTCCCAGTGATGGGAGAGGACACATGAGATCATGCTTCTTCCTTCAGCAGACACTGGTGTGGTACACATGGCCTGTGTTTGCTACTGGGCTCAGCGTTGGAGTTTAATGGCAGACAAGACCAACATGGTCCTTGCCCACATGGAGCCTATGGTCTGGATTCAGATTGGAATACAGGCTTTAGCAACTGAGATGAGAGTTACAACAGAGGCTGGGAGCACTGAGGAGAGCACCTGGTGACAAGAGGTAGTGCCCTTTCTGTCCACTGGGGCCTGAACAATGGGCATGGAGTCCTGCGTGGAGCTGAAGCAGAATGTGCTTGGCCGGTGCCAACCAATATGGTAGCCACTCGCCGTACGTGGCTGTTGAGCACTTGAAGAGATGGCAAGTCCAGATGGATCAGCGCTGTAAGTTTAAAATACACATGAGATTTTGAAGACTTTGAAAAAAGAATGTAAATGATCTCAATATTTTAATTGTTAATTAGGTGCTGAAGTGATAACATTTTGGATAGAACGTGTTAAATAAAACACATTGTTAATGATAAGATTACCCATTTCTTTCCACTTTTTCCATTGTGCTGCTAGAAAACGTGAGATGGCATAAGTGGGCTTGTACTCTCCTGCCCTTTTCCTAGTGGCCGGTGCTGTCCGAGGCAAGGACAGCTGAGAGCCGTCTGTGCAGAGGCCCAGAGGTGGGTGCGAGTTTGGGTGTTTGGGGACTGGAATTGCTGGGCTTAGGGCTTGAGGGAGGGCTGGCGAGAGCCGGGGCTGGAGAGGTCGCGGTGCAGCGGCAGGAAAGGCCCACTGAGCCCTTGGAGAGCATCACTGATGCCACAGGAAGGATTTTAAGCAGGGACGTGGTTTGAGCAGATTGATGTGCATTAGAAATTCTCCTCTGGCTTCCTTGTGAAATGTGGAATGAGAAATGAAGGCAAAACTAAGACCAGGAAGACCAGGCAGAAGATTCTAACAGTGGTCCAGATGAGAGAAGACAGTGGCTGGGCTTGGGAGTGCTGGGGGGGGTTTGAGAGACGTGAACCTTCAACAGGGGTCCATTTGTAGTAGACACACAGGAATTGTTCCAGCAAGGAATCCTACAAAAGCCAGTCTGCAGTGTTTGCCTCTGACAGTCATGGAATCCCCAAACCACAGACTGACAGGGCAGGAAGGGAGCTTACAGGTTACCTGGGCATTCTTCTTTAGGGGTTCTGATAGATGGGGCCACTTAATCCCCAAACCCCCAAACCAGATGAGGTAGGTGCTTTGCTTCCTTGACTCGAAAGAGGAGATTTTCTTCCTTACAGGAGCAAGTTAAAAAAGCAGCTTGAGTGCACCCCAGGAAGCAGGCCAGAAAGCCTAGTGGGCCCATCTTGTGTGCCACGTCCTAAAGGAAGCTCTGGATGTTTCTGTGCTGCAGAACATCTGGGCTGGTGGCTTTAGGTTCCCTTTCTGCAGAGCTATGTGGTTTGGCTGATGCTTGGGAATTGATGGGTGCCTGTCAAGACTGGCTCCCGGGTGCGGCCCACTTTTCCAGCCTCTGGCATTTGATGCACTTGACTTAGAAAATTAGACACTGCTTGGCAGCTGTCCTTAACAGTTTCCCAACTGCTTCTCCCATGCTGATCTTTTTTTTTTTTTTTTAAGATTTTATTTACTTATTTGAGAGAGAGAAAGAGCAAGATGAGTGGGGAGAGAAGCAGATGGAGAGGAGGAAGCAGATGCCCCACTGAGCAAGGAACCTGATGTGGGGCTCCATCCATGCTTAACTGACTGAGCCACCCAGGTGTCCCTCCCACTGCGGATCTGGTTCATTGCTCCCAACTTCTGATTCTTGATTTGTGATGCTGATTCTAATTACTTTGTCCCTGCCTCCAGAATCTTCCAGGATGTCCCAGAGATGGAAGCCAGCACTCTTTCACACGCTATTCAAGGCTCTCTACCACCTGGTCCTCTTTCCTTCAGACCTTGTCTCCCGTTGCTCTTTCCAAATCTCTAACTCTCTGATGATGCCAGCCACCTGCTAGGTGCAGAGCACACCACACCTTGATTCGTGCAGTTTTCTACCTGCATTTACCTTCCCACTTTCTCTCCCTAGATGTAGTCTACACATTTTCCAGGGCCCTGGAAAAATACTTCCTTCCTGAAGGCTTCTCTTCTGTCTCTCATTGTAATTAATCCCACCTCCTCTGCCCTTCCATCTATACCTCTGTTTAGCACTTGTCCTGACCAGCCTTGTGTTACCGTTTCTCATTGACGTGTTTCCTTTCCCTATTATGCTGAGTTCCTTACAGGCAGGGATTCTGCCTTCTTTGTGCCTATAAGCTAGGGCTATATAATGAATTTTGGCTGAATAACTTTATGGAAGCTTTGGGATTGTGTCCCACTCTTAGTCTTGCATTGGTACCTGGAGCATTCATTCACAGCAAGCTGGAGCAGGAAGCAGGGCTGGGACCAGGGTGAGGTGAGTTGCTCTCAGTTGCTGACCTTGTGCTTGTCTGACCCTGGGAGTTAGTACCTCCTAGATGCCTCACTTGCCTTAGCATCAGCCCTGGCAGGAAGGAAAGATTGGAGTCTTGGGATTTAGAATGAGTCCATCAGGAGGGACAGGCCAGGGTCCACAAGGTCCAGTTTCTCCTCTCATACTGACATGTGGAACTATCTGGACAAGAAAGCCCAGCCCATGCCCAGGGGCCCCCAGAACAATCCCAGAGCCCACTGGCACCAGCAAAGTGGCAGGGTCCCAACAGATGAGAGGGTCTTAGGAATCTGGAAAGACCAATGTTTGGAATACTTTGTAAACAGGCAGAAGCACAGCCCTCATACACAGTCTCTTGAAAAGAACAAGGTAACAGTGTGTGGGCTGGAGCATGGAGCCAGATAACAGCCTTAAGATATAGAGCTCGTAAAAGCAGAGCCCCTAGCTGTTGACTGGGGTCTAGGGCAAGATCAGGTTTTATGGAACTTGTGGTACTATGGTAACTAGTTAGAACTTACGAGTGGGGCCACATTTCCATGGGCTGACCTCAGTGTGGTTGAGGGTGTGTGTAAGGAAAAGAAAGGGCTACATCCTGGTGGGAATGGGATCAGTGACTTAGCCCATGTCACTGGGAGTGCTACACCCTGTATCAGATGGTATCAAAGGAGAGTGGGTGTGTCACATGAAACCTAGCACTCAGCTCTTGGCTCTGGAGCCCATCTCTGAGGGTGTGAAAGACTCCAGGTCAACCTGAAGAAAGGAGGGGTAGAGGAAGGGAGAGAGGGTAAAGCACAGGCTGTTTAAATATGGCCGCAGTATATCAGGATTGGCTGGGAGAGGGGGGCCTCACTGGGCTTTCACGAAGAGCAGCCAATAGGTCTAGTTCCAGGGCTCTGGCAGTGGTCCCCTACTGCCAGGTCATGGACTAGCTGAGTCAGGATACCCAGGGACTCATGTTAAAATAGTCTTATGGGCTTCAAACCTTGGACATTCTGGATCTGTCAGCCTAGAGTTCATTTTAACTGAGCTCTCAGGGAGCTATGCAGCTTGATTTGGGAGCCACTGGCTGGGAACAGAGTTAAAGGAGGCAAAGTGGCTGGCAGTTCATTTGGAGTTAGTCCCATGTTTTCCTTTAGGCCTTATTTAAGCCATGAAAGACTTCAGTAGGAATACCACTGACAGATAAAGCAGAATATTAAGGGCACAATTCTGAGACACACTAAATATTTCCAGTTGTTATATTTTCCTTTTCTCTGTATCACGCCTTTTTGAATGTCCTAGGGCTCATTTTCCTGCTTTGGTATAGTGATTCTCAAACTTTAGTATGCAGAGGGCTTGATTAAACTTTCATTCCTGGCCTCCCACCCCCGAGTTTCTGAGTCAGCGGGCTGGGGCTGGAGAGGGGCTTGATTATTGCATTTCTAACAAATTTCCAAGTGAGGTTGACACCTCTTGGTCTAGGGAATATACTTTGAGAAACACTGATCCAGTGGAACAAAAAGTGGAACATGCATGATTGAATGTCAGAAGAAGAAAGAGAGAAATATTTAAATATTTAAAGTAAAAATATTTAAAGTAATAACGACAAGGAATTTTCTCTAAAATTAATGACAGGTACCAAACCACAGATCCAGGAAGCTCATAAGTAGGATAAATATCAAAAAAGGTATACCTGTGCATATTACATTCAATCTTCAGAAAATAAAATCTAAAGAGAAAATCTTGAAAGATGCCAGAAGAGTGGCAGTACCTTCTTGTAGAAGAACAAAGATAAGAATTAATAGGGAGATGTCAGAAATCACACAAAGAAGAAAAGAGCAGCGAAATAATTAAAATGTTGAAAGAAAAGAACCCCACCAAGCTAGAAGTCTACATCCAGTGAAATTCTCCTTCACAAGTGAAGGAGAAGCAAAGGCTTTCTTAGACAAAAGCTGAGGGTAATCATTGCCGGTGACTTGTTCTGAAAGAGATGTTAAAAGATATTCTCAGAGAGAAGGAAAATGATAGGTCAGAAACTGAATCTATAACAAGAAAGAATGAGTATCAGAGAAGGAATACATGAAGGTAAAATAAAATCTTTTATTTTTCTTATTTTCAATTGATCTGATAGATAAGTGTTCAGAGTAATACTAGTGACAATGCCTGGGGTGATTACAGATTCGTTATGACTAACGAAATGAACCACAGCAACGCTGTGAGAGACAGAGGAGGAGTGGGGAATCCTGTTAGAAGGAACTTAATGCTACCAGTGAGGTGATATAGTGATATTTGAAAGTAGACTTACGTGAGTTCTAAATGTATATTGCAAACTATAGAGCAACGGCTAAAAATACTTTTTTTGAAAAGAGATATAACTGACATGCAAAAGGAGGAGAGAATATGGAATCCTGCAAAATACTTAGTTAAAACTGAAATGGCAGAGAGGCACCTGGCGCAGTTGGTTATGTGTTTAACTCTTGGTCTTGGCCCACATAGTGATCTCAGGATCATGAGGTTGAGCCTTGCATTAGGCTACATGCTCAGCGGGGAGTCTGCCTGATATTCTTTCTCCCACTACTCTGTCCCTCTCCCCAGCTCTCTCTCAAATAAAAAAAAAAATCTTTAAAAAATAAAATAAAAAACTGAAATGACAGAAAAATAACAAAAAACAAAACAAGAAACAACCTGTATAACCTTTGCAAACTTGAAAAAGAGGTAAATGTTAATTGAGCTACATCAGTAATCACTGTAAATCTAAGTAGTCTACGTAAATGAATTGAAATACAGAGATGTCAGAGTGGATACAAAAAAAATGCAAGAGCCAATATGTCATCTACAAAAACTTACTTTATATTGTAAGGACCTATTTAGAAACTGTCCCTGCTCCCCTTCCCCCAGGGGATTTACTTGGAGACAAATCCCAGAAACCAGCTTCAGGTAACAAAGCCCAGATACAAAGGTGGGTCAGGCCAGGTGGAGACATCCGATCTGTGGGGGGATGCATACTGTCTCCCTGGTTACCAAGGAGTATGGGCCCCGCCCTTTGGGAGACTTTTGGGCGCCAATCCCAATCAAGGTGTAATAGGCTGGTTCAAATGTCTACTAGGGTAAATTGTAACTCAATTGGTCACCTAGCATCACTGTGGGTACCCAATTGGGGTACCCAATTTTGGGGGGACCCAACAATATATAAAAACACAGATAGGTTAAAAGTAAAGGGATGGAGAACCACCACTGACAAAATCAGTTCTTAGGAAGGAGCATCAGGAAATTATACTTTTAGTGAATTTGTTAAGTGTTCCTTTTCACAGGATGTTTTTCAGCTTAAGCTTTTATGAAATGAGAGGACTTGTTATCTGTTATAGGAGTTTAAGTGGGAAAGATACAGGTGACCTCCTTGGAACTCTTGAAATGCCCAAATCAAATGCCAAGGCTGAATTAGTCAGGCCTTGGGTGGATGGACACTCATACTTAGTTATCATGAAGGAGAAGGTAATGGCTGGGTGATTTGTACTCTCCTACGTCTGCCAGAGAAATGGTTTTGTGAACAGAGCTTCATTCTGAAAGCTAGTTCTTGGGCAACTCTGATTTTTGTTTGCATTTCTAGAATCCTTCCAGGTAGTGGGCCAAAGTGAGAAAACACATGTCGGTAACACATCATGGAGCTGAGAGCAGAAGACAAGCTGGGAGCAATGGACAGCTGGAGGGAGAAAACTCACCATGGCCATTTTGGGTTTGGGTTGTTGGAGGTGCTTCTGAGCAGGGCACTTATGACTTTGACTCTTCATGCACCAATAACTAAGTAGAAAAAAACAACACTTAATGGATTGTTCTGTGACATCTGATATGAAACACTTGATTGATGTTTTGTATTGATGCTCAGATGTTAGGCATTCTGGAATTCAACAGGTGAATATTAATGCATTTGTGTTAGAGATTCTCAAACAGTGCACTGAAAAAGATTAGTTTAATGCAATATTAAGAGATGGTTTATGTGCTATGCTTGAGTGTATTATGTGTTGTGGGAGGGGCATGCAGGGAAAGCCAGGTCTTGAAATGCCAGGTTAGGTAAAAGTGAATAGGCTTCTTTGTTAGGAACCTTTAATATGGACAAATGTGCAATGGGAGTCTTGACAGGCAAGGTGGGAAACTATAATGTGGTGGGCAGTAGTTCCCAAACTTATTTGAAGGGGATTCCACCCCCCCACCCGCCTCCCAGAATGCTTGTATCTGCGTCAAATTATCTCTGATGTGTCACTTAAACAAAGTCAAGTTTTTATTTTAAGTAAAGGAAATCCAGAAGTAGGCAGTCCAAGAGACTGTGACCTCATGATATCATCTGGAATCCAGGCTGCTTTTATTTCTTGGCTCTGATATCCTTAGTTCATTATTTCCATTCTCCAAGTCACTACACAGGTCCAGGTGACCAATAACATGCTGGCCGTCACACCCTTGTTCCAGTCAGGAAGTTGGAGGAAAGGCGAAGGGCATAAAGGATATGCTCCTGGATGCACATCTCCCTGCTTAAGATTTCCTGGAAGTTCCATCCCATGACTCCTGTTGGCATTTTACTGGTCACATGTGGCTGCCACGGAGGCTGGCAAACATGAATTTAGAGCTGGGCACCTGGCTGCCCTAATTAAATCAGAGTTTTATAACGGAAGAAGAAAGAATGTTGAGTAGAAAATTGTGCCTACACGAATATCTGATTGAACATTCCTTAGACTGGGTCTAGGAAATGTTGATGTGTGTTATTTTCCCACTGGTCTCTGATGTTTCGTCTTTACCCACATGCTACACGTCTTGGTTGCTTGCTATGTCTACCTCTCTCTCTCTTTATCTCCGCGTACCTTTGTCTCTCTTTCTCGCATTATGTATACACAGAAATACACATATATGTCTTAGATTATCTGTAGAATATAAAAGACTAATAGAATGTTAGATCAGGAGAAAGTTTTAGATATTGTCTAGCTCAGTGGCTCTCAACCTTCTAACACACTTTAGAGTCTATTGGGGTAACTTACAAAAATATCAATGCCCGAGCCCTCCTAGTTTGAATTTCCTCCATAATCTTTGGGGATAATGTCCAGATAGTCATCTTATTTTCTTTCCTAGAGTTTCCCTGTTAATTCTAATCTGGAACCAGGGTTGAAAGCCTCTGGTCTGGACCAGCTTCATCATTTTATTGGGAAATTATCTGCACAATTATTTCTTTCATGTCTGTTTCCCCCAGTAGACTACAAAACCTATGAAGGCAGAAGAAATAGTATCTATTATGTAGTCACAGTATTCATCCACAGAGCTTAGCACAACACTGGCACAAAGTTGAATGAATGAATGAATGAATCAGTGAATCAATGATTGAGTAAACCAAGGCCCCCAGAGAGGAAGGTCCTCATGAAAGATGATACAGCGAATACATATACAGCAAAACCCAGATTAGAACTCTCTGTTCAGGGCTCCTTCAGTTATCCCAAGACCTTGGGATAGTCATACCTTGGATCACTTTACCCCAGAACTGATGAATGTGCTTCTGTGTTCCTACAGCATTTATTGTATACAGTTGTAATTAATTTTTGAGTCTCAGGTTAAGAACCGTGTCTTACTTCTTCAGGCATCACCAGCCACCCGCCATGCCTGGCTCACAGTAATGACTCATGGTAATAGCTTATTGGGGGGTGCAGTGGGGAGGAAAAAAATAATGAAAAGCCCATGCAAGTTCAGTGCTTCCAAACACCATACCTTCCTTTCAGGGTATCCCTTGCCAAAGGCCACTTTCCTGTCTTCAACCTTCGCCTACCGTGCCCTCAACCCAGATTCTACATCTGTATCCAGTTACTCAGTTTGAATGACCTGTCCCGTTGAAAATTTTTGAAAATGAGTTCACAGTAAAGTATTAAAGATTGGTAAAGTTTGAGGGAACACACCTTCTTGGTATGTTTGTATGTTAACTAGGGACAGTGTCCGGACCCAAAAGAAGAAAATTCTAATTGCAAAATTTTAAGCATAAGAGAACAGAACTCCTATGGGGCAATTTGGGGTGTAACCAGGGGGCCTTTCTGGAGGGGTATAATCCAGTCAATCAGAGGAAGGCAGCTGGGTGTTCATCTTTGAGTAGGGTACCTGGCAGGCACTCCTGGGGGGCAAGATCCTGGGTTTGCCTTGGTTAGAGGTCTGCTTTGAACATGGGGTTGTCATTTAACCCTACCATGATGGTTTAAGAGACCAGTAGCTTCCCTGGGATGCTGCGGGGACTTGGCCACAGGGGCTCTGACCCATTCCCGGCAAGGAGGAAGGGACCGCCTATCCAGTGCCTGAGGTGGAGCTCTTAATAAATGTTAACTCTCTTCTCTCTGCAGGGATTGCTCAGTCAGCAGCCCCAGAGGGAACAATTAGATTGTTTATCCAAACCTCCGCCACTTTGCTATGTAATTGATTTTTCATTGAGTGTATTTAGGAAATGGTTATTTACATGAATACAGGCACACCAGGGACAGAGCTCCATCTGATCATAGGAAATGGGAGGGAACCTGGATCAAAGTGTGGAATCTAGCGGGGGAGGGAGGGTGGGCTTTGAAGGCAGGCAGCCTACCGACATTCTGACTCTGCTACTGACTCTACATATTTGAGCAAATTATGAGCCCTCTGAGTCTTGGTTTCCCCATTTGAAATGGGGTAAATTAACTTCCTAATAGGGCTGCTCTGAAGGTTAAATTAATGCTAGGAGCTGGGCTTTGCGCCATCCTGTATTTCAGTAAGATGCCGTTATTGCTATGAGCATTACTACTGTTACTGCTCCTGCTGGTGAAGTTTCCCTTCCTTCCTTTAGTCCACTGCACCCCTCTCCCCCAACCCCATCTCAACGCTTGGCCTCAGTCCTGCCTTTTCCCCAACACCTTCCTGACAGCTCCAGTCTCGTTCCTCCCACCTCCCATGAACAGCTGTGAGATTGAGTCTATAGCACCGTACTTTAAGCCCGAGTTATAAGCAATAGGATTTTATTTTCTTTTTTCCTGTCTAGACCAGGGGTTGGCAGACTGTAGTCCATGGGCCAAATCTGGTGTACGGACTGTTTTTTTATAGCCTGTGAGCTGAGAACAGTTTTCACATTTTTGAATGGTTGGAAAAAAAAGAGTAAAGGTTTGTGACTCGTGCAAAAATATTTTGTGACACAAGAACATGATATAAAATTCAAATATTTGTGTCCATAAATCAAGTTTGATTGGACTACCGTCCCCGCCTTTCCTTGGAAGGTCCAATGGCTGCCTTTAGGCTGCAGTGGCAAAGCTGAGTAGTTCCAGCAGAGACTGTACTACCCATAAAGCTGAAAATACTTACTCTATGGCCCTTTACAGGGACTTCGCTGAGCCCTAGACTCTCAGCTTCTTTGGCGGGCAGTGTGTGCCATGCTAGTCCTACAGCCAGGGCTCCCTAAATCCCGTGGGTTGCTGATTACAACTCAGTCTTGCCACAAGGGGCCTCTTGTCCATCCTTCCTCTGCTCCCCTGTTGGGGCGTGAGTGAAACATTACTTGTACAGCAGGTGCTGGCAGTGAGTTGTTCCCTGGGTAGATATGAGGTCCTTCAAAGCAGAGAGACCAGTTTTTAGTGCAGAGCCCAGAGAAGGAAATGTGTGTTAACAGATATCAGTATGCACTGGGCATTTTGCCAGCTTTATCTCATTTAATGCTCATTCATTCATTCAACAGATTTTTTTTCAAGCACCTACCGATGGGCTAGACACTGTTCTGGGCATGGAAATGCAGCTGGAGCAAAACAGACAAAACATTTTTTCTGCAATCATGGCATTTACTTTCTATATTGGAGCCGGTAAGAATTCCAAATAATAAGTAAGCACAATATATTGAAATATTTGCATGTTAGATGGGATTAAATGGGAAGCATAAAGCAGGAATGAAGGACAGTACTTACCAGCTTTTTATTTTAGGTACAAAGAGTAGGAATTTTAAATAAGGAAGTCAGAGAAGGGGTCTTTGAAAAGGTGACTTGGGCAAAGACAGGTTGTGAACAATGTGGACATTTGGGGAGAAGGATATTATAGGCAGTGGGAACAGCAAGTGAAAAGGCCCTGAGGCCGGAGAGGACTTGGTTTGTCCAAAGAACAATAGGAAGAGCAGTGTGGCCAGAGCTAGGACAGGGAGGAGAAAGTAGTAGGAGAAGAAGGTAGAGTGATAAGAGGGAAGGAAGCAAGGGAAGGAGATAGATTATGGAAAGCTTTTCCTGTCACTGTGAGGACTTTAGCTTTTACTCTGAGTTGGGAAGTTGCTGTAGTGTTTTGAATAGAAGATTGAGGATATTTAATTTTTACTTCAAAGCAACAGCCGTGTGAGGTAGGTGTTACTTGTCTTCATCACATAGAGAAAAAAAAAATTCGCAATTCAGATAGGCCAGGTGGTGTGTGGCCACAGGTAGTAAGAGGTAGAGGTAGGATTTGAACCTACGCTTAGCCCGTCTCTACACTCCCCTCTCTGTCCGCCTGGTTGGCATGGAGCGGAGCCTCAACAACCACTTATTAAATGGATTTCAGGGAACTTCCAGGGCTTGGACCATGGAATGAGCTGTGCAGTCCCACACATCGCTCCATCTGCCAGCTCCGCCTCGGTGCTGGGAACAGTTGGGACCACGGTCTAGGGAATGTCCAGCTGGGCCTTCTGTTTTCTTTTAAACTTGCACCAGCCACGCAGTGGTTGAATGACAAACATTAATCAAATATGAGGCAACAACCTAATTAGCTCCTAATGGTCACATACTGCCAATTAAACACCTCGATGACTAGTTTACTCTGGAGCTTAATTAGGTATTTCTAAATAAATCTAGCCCTGTGCCACCACCTGTCAGTTTAGGAGCCAAATCTTTTCTTGGATGTGCCCTCTCCTGCTTGGGAGGGAGTCGGACGGCTGGTTTGCATGGAGAAGTGAAATCAGATATTGGCACCTGTCAAAATGATTTCATGGTCCTGTTGTGCATTTCAAGCTTGGGGAAGATCACCACGGAGGCAATAGCTCACTTCCTGCTTGTGCTCCTTGCAATCCCTCTGGCAACAGGAAGCTCTAGCCAAGGGCCCTTGAGAGAGGAGGATGGTATGTGCACGGGACTTCTCCCTCCCGCCGGCAGTGTGAAGTCTCACTCTCCGTCCTGTCTGCTGCTTCAACACAGGCTGTCCTCTTAGCACTCATGGAATTGGATTGTTATGACTGAAGAGCCAGAGCTAGCAGCAGCACAGGAGAGCAGGTTTCGGGCTCCTGCAAACTCAGTATGTGTTCACAGAACCAGAAACTGCTGGAGACACCAGCCTGTGTCCATCGATGGAGAAGCGATGATGCCTGGTGGTGCATGGTGCTGGTTGGGGATGAGAGGGGTAGCAATTCCCAGGGAACATTGACAAGGGCAGACATTTCCCAGGGATGTTGCTCATCTTGGTAAAAGGGCCTAAGAATAAAATCAGTTAAGGAATGCTTGAGAAAAATGAGAATACTTAGTGTGGGGCAGAGGTAATTCTTGAAACGGGGCACTGGGGAAGGTAGCCATGTTCCGCTGATGAAGAGTGTGTTGGGCAGAGGGCATAAGCCTGATACATGTTGTAGCGAGGGCCATGCAGGTGTTCATGGTGAACAGGACCACAACCGACATCTTCAACCATCATATTTTCTGGAGGGAAGGTTGGAGGTTAGGTGGGTTTCCAACCCTTACCACTGTTCCTCGCCTACCTGGCGCCATTGAATCTAGGCTCTCTGACTCCTTCAGCAGATCATAGGGGAAGGAGCAGCGTGCTAGCTTCTGGGCCCAGTCATTCAGAAACTGGCAACTTTCACTTTCTCTGTCTTGGGTTGCTCACTCTTGGGACCCAACTCCCACACTTCGAGGAAGCAGGCAGGCATGCGACAGCCCCATGTAGGTGTGCCAGGTGACAGTTCTAGCTGAGGTCCCAGCCAATGGCCAGCGTCAGCCACCAGACACATGGCACAAGCCTTTGAGTGGTTCTTTGTGCACAGTGGAGATGAACTGTCCCTTCCAAACCCTGCCCAAGCTGCACATTTGGGAGCAAACTACATGACTGGTGTTGTTTTCAGCCCTGCATTGGAGGTGGCTTGTTTGAGAACTGGACACAGGCCAAGGCAGGCCCCCAATCCTCAGAAGCAGTCCTAACTTGAATGTCAGGTGTTCCTGCCTCTGTTTCGAGTGTTCTCGGTCACCACCTGCACACGGTGGTGACTCAGAGCATCTTTTACAATGACTATACATTCCAGTCATGCAAACGGAACCTTTGCCTTAGCCTGACCTCCATTCTTCCTCTAGTGTCCCAGCTTGGTGTATTTTTAAACCTGGATTTTAATAATGATGGCCCTTTACTAAATACAATTTGAAGGTATTCCAAATAGATTAAAAAATGTTAAGTGTGGAGCTGCTCTGGGTGAAGCAGGGAGAGGGCTCTCGGTCCTGCCAGCCCAGCCTCCCCCCCTCCCCCCCCCCCCCCCCCCCCCCCCCCCCCGCCTCACACCGTCCCTGAGAAGCTCGGCTTCTGTGGAGCTCAAGTGGAAGCCGATGTCCTCAGTCACCTGCATATCCTTCACCTCTGGTCCTCTCCTGAGTTCTATCCTGACCACTTTTCTCTCCCCTGGGTAACACCAGGGATTAAAACTGAACCATATTTCATTTTTTCCTTCTGTGCCCTCTAAATCCCCCACTCTGCCTCTCAAATAACTCATATCAGGGAGATCATATGGTAATTGTCTTTCTCTGATTGACTTAATTTGCTCAGCATAATACCCTCTAGTGATAGACCTCTACCCCGGGGCAAATAATACATTATATGTTAATAAAAACAATTAAAAAAAAAGCTGAACCATAGTAAATGGTAACAGAGGTCTTGTTGCCAGTAAGAATCCTGGTGAGCTTTCTGAGAGAGGAAGTTTTCACATCTCAGCAGATGAAAGAGGAAATGAAGCAAGTCCTGCATTTGGGGGCAAGAGGCTGGGCTGGCTATGGTCTGCCATGCTGCCGTGAGGGAAAAGTGGGGGATGAGAGGGATTCCGGGCAGGTGGATGATGGCGGTGCTTAGGGAAGGGGATCAGGAGCACTCATATTTGGGTGAAGTTGAAGACAGTAGGAGTGTGACCGCAGGGAAAGCTGAGTGCTCACTCGATTGCGGGGTGGGGGGGGAGGTATGTAGGCGTGAACCTGGGTCCAGAAGGTGGAATGTGAGGCCCAAAGGCACATCATGGCACCATCTACTTTGTCTGGGCCCGCTGGACACAGGAGGGCGGCTCCGGATTGAGGCAGAGGTGAGGGAATGTGGAGGCATGCTGAGGAATGAGGCTAGAAGGCAGAAAGGCATTGCAGAAGGACCAAATGAGGCAAGCCAGGGAAAGGAGGACCTGCAAACTTGCTTCCATTCAAAGGCCTGATTGGTAGGTATGTGGGAAGGAGAAGGCAGGAGTCCAGTGAAGGCACCAGGCTTCCTGAAGATTCCTAAAGAAGTGCTCAGTTTCCTCCTACATTATGGTGGTGGTGGAGGTGGGTGGGGGTGTGTCCTGTGGCCCATTTCTTCTTTAGAAAGTTGGTGCGGTGTAGCAGGAAGAGCACCGTCTAGGAGTCAGGGGGTCTAGCTTCCTGTTTGATTTTGCCACGGGTGAGACATCTCCGTGTTCTGGGCCTTTCATGTCCTTATCTGTGAAATGAGAGAGTTGATTATAATTGGTTTCCAGGTCTCTTTCCATTCTGGAAATTTATTATTCAGTTCCATAGGCGTCGGTGGTCAGGTGCAGGGTTGGGCTCGGGAGAAGCAGAGGACAGATGCCCTGCCTTCGGGGGGATTGTGCTGAGGTGGGAAAAAGAGGCCCTTTCTACAGGTGGCTGCGCCGCAGCATGAAAGGGGCTGGAACCGCTGATGCCGTTACTAGAGCCTGTTTGAAGTTAGGGCAATGCAGTAAAGAGCAGCAAAATCCCCCCAAAATGGGGCCAAGGGAAGAACTGATTGATTCGGGGGCAAAAGAAGAAGGTCCGGGAGTGTGTGTTCAAGGCTTCACAGCCAAGTCATGAAGTAGGCAGATGAATATGGTAGGTATTTGGCCCAGTCCATCCCGTGGCCTGTTCTGGGAGGTCCAGGCCCTGCGCTGAGCCCAGCGGTGTAGGAAGGAGCCCCAGAGCCCTCCTCAGGAGTATGGAGAAGTGGTACTCGAATCCATTTCATTCCTTTGAGACATACATTTATTTTTAAAAAGTATTTATTTTCAGTGCTAAGCAAAATAAGCCAGAGAAAGACAAACACCGTATGGTTTCACTCCTATGTGGAATTTAAGGACCAAAACAAATGAACAAAGCGGAAAAAAAGAGACAAACTGAAAAAACAGACTCTTCACTATAGAGAACAAACTGGTGGGGAGGTGGGCAGGGGATGGAGGAAACAGGTGATGGGGTCAGGAGTGCACTTGTCGTCATAAGCACCGGGTAATGTATGAACCTATCAGGTCTCAGTAGTGTGCACCTGACACTAACACAGCCCTGTGTGGTGACCACACTGCGGTTAAACACAAGTATTTTCATTTTAGAAAAACTAGAAGATTCAAAAGCCAGATGATTCATAAGGCCAGCAGACAGTTAACATACTATGTATCACACACACACACACACACACACACACACACACACACACACGCACACATTATATATGTATATATATCAGATACTATATCTCTCAATGCACAAACATAGGCACAATTATACTAGACTATTAGACTATTTTGTGCCTTTCTCACTTGGCAATGTATGAACATCTCTCCTTGTTGATAAATATGGATCGACCTTGCCAGCAGACATCTCGGACTCCAAGACGGTGCCAGTCATGCCAGTGAAGAAGAAACTCAGGACATCAAAACAAGGGAGCTGCCAAGCTGGATAATGAAGTGGAATTTCATCCCTAAGGGCACTGTTGGAGCATTTCAAAGAGGTTAGTTACTGCCAGTACATAACCAGTCACAACCAGTACACAACACAGTCCATTAACCAAAGAGGTTAGTTACTGCCAGTACACAACCAGTCACAACCAGTACACAACACAGTCCACAACCAGTACACAACACAGTCCACAACAGTGGAATTTCATCCCTAAGGGCACTGTTGGAGCATTTCAAAGAGGTTAGTTACTGCCAGTACACTGCCAGTCACAACCAGTACCCCAGTCTGAGAAACGGAGCCTCACAGGGTTTCTGTGGCACTGGCTTACCTGCCTCTCAACTGCGACTTCTCCCCGATACTCGCACATAGGCAGCCACGCACCTACCCCTGAAGAGGGTGGGGAGGGTGCACCTTGCCAGCACCCCTGAATCCTTTCACATCCTAATTAACACCCAGTGAAAGATGACATATCTATATAGATATATAGATATAGTATATAATATATACAAATATTGTATATATATATAAATGATATATGATACGTATAAATCAACATCATCATTTTTAATGGCTTCATAATAATTTTATTGTGTGAACATAACAAATTATTAAACAATTCCTATTGTTGGAACTTGAAATTTCTTTCCTTTGCTGTTATAAACAGTGCTTTAATGAAAACCTTATGCAGGGCGCCTGGGTGCCTCAGTTGGTTAAGTGTCTGCCTTCTGCTTGGGTCGTGATCCCAGGATCTTGGGATTGAGTCCCGCATGGGGCTCCCAGCTCAGCAGGGAATCTGCTTCTTCCTCTGCCACTGTCTCCCCCACCCGCCTCTGTTCGTGCTCGCTCTCATGTTCCCTCTCTCTGTGTCTCTCTTACAAAAATACATAAATAAAATCTTTTCTTTTTTTTTTTTAAAGAAAATAGTCTTATGCATAGATTTTTGCACACTTCCATAATTACTTCCTCGGATATGATGATTGCTACAGCTTCTGGTGGGTGCGACTGTATTAATCTCTGGAAGTTTTGTTCCCACTTATTCCCAGTAGCAGCAGGTGGATATCCACTCCCCTCGACCCCGCCCCCGCCTTGCCGACACCAGGCACTGTTACTCTTTTTAATCATTACCTTCTGAAAAGTAAAGAGGGCATACCATTGTTTTAAGTCCCATTTCTTTTGTGACCATTGAGGTTGAACACTGGCTATGTTTTTATTGTATTTGCATTCCGTCTTTTATGATTTGCTTTTTCATATCACCCTGCGGTTTCTCCCTTGACCATGGTGTGTGTGTAGTTTCCCAGCACTGCCATAACACACGACTACAAACTGCGCGGCTTCAGCCAGCAGTCCTCCATTCTCTCATCGTTCCGGAGGTGGGAAGTCTGAAATCAAAGCATCGGTAGGGGCAGGGCCGCGCTGCCCCTGAAGCCTGTAAAGGAGGATCCATCCTCCTCTTTTTTGCTTGTGGTGGTTGCCGGCATTCCTCCGTGTGCCCTGGTGTGGAGCGCATCACTCCAATTTCTGCCTCGGTCTTCCGTCTGTCCTTGTCCGTATGTCTCCCAGTTTCCCTCTTCTAGGGATGCCAGTCACGGAATTAGGGCCCACCACCACAATTCAGTGTGACCTCTGCAAAGGCCCTCCTCCAGAAAAGGTCGCATTCACAGGGACTGAGGGGGGTAGAATCTGAACATATCTTTTTTTCTGGGGGGGGGGTGTGAGGGGACACAATTTAGCCTACAACAGTGTGCTTGTCTCTTCCTTATTAATTTGTAACAGCTTGAGGCTTCGACTCCTAGCTCCTCTGACTGGCACCGGGCCGTCTGCTTGGTCAGAGAGTGACAGAGATTTGACTGGACTTGAGACGGGGGTTCTTAGGCCTCGCTACCTTGTGAGTCATGAGACATGTAGGTCTCAGGAGCTCCTGTATTAACCCTTTCTTTCCGGAGAAGCTAAGTGATGGAGGAAGAGAGCAAGGCGTTGTCTTCCCGGCACTGCTGTGAGCGACTATGAGCAGCTCTTCTAGTAGCAGGTCTTGAAGCCATTTGGTCAAGTGGCTGATGACCAGGATGGGGAAGAGGCTGAGCCACCAGTGACTGTTTCTGAATGATGGATATGTGAACGCACGACCACTGGGTTTGGGAAGGGTGTCGTCTGGGTTCATTGGGACCTTCTGGGCTTAGATGAGGCTGATTGTCTAATATTGGTTTATTAGAGCATGATTTGGCTTTTTCTCCTGCTTCTCAAGCACTCAAGCATTTCAGTAGCAGCTTAGCCCTGAACTTAGTTTCCTTGCACCTGAACGGATCATGCTCGTTATAAGAAGCAGAATTATTACAAGCTAAGAAGAATCTCTGCTCTCCCAGGCCTCTGCAGTGGCCTTTCCTAGATAGGTAGTGTTGGGGTCCGTGATCAAAGGAGCGAGACGGATACAAAGCGAAGGTCAAGCAAAGCTTTATTTCGCACCAGAACCGAGAATCAAACCAACCTGCCGTTGGTTTGATGGCCGTCTCTTATGGAGAGAGTGACCACCCCCAGCCTCACAGACTAGCTTTTATAGAGCAAAAGTCATGTGGTTGAGCCTGGCCAATGAGATTGTAATACACAGAGAAAGTTGCATAGTTATGCTAGGTCACACATGGGTGGCCAACTGAATTACAGTTTACTCCATAGTAGCTATTTGAACTAGCCTATCACTCTGGCCAGAACTGGCGCCCTAGTTTGGTGCCCAAAAGGTGGGGTTTACATTCTTTTGTGGTTAGAGAGATAGTATGTGTGCTTTACTGATTGGATGTCTCCACTTGGCCTGATTCATCCTTGCATTCTGGACTCTGTTATCTCCACCTGACCTGACCCGTCCTTGTATTTGGGCTCTGTTATCAGGGACTGGTCGACCATATTTTACTGGTTTCCCAGACTTGTTTTTAAGTAAGTTCCCCGGCTTGGGGGTGGGGGGCAGGGTCAGTTTAAGTTTTACTGCACAAACAACAAAATGGCTATTTAACCGAGATGGAGTTGCTCTGGCTAAGTAGGTCCCTATAGGTAGCAGGATGGAGAAGAATTGGCTCCAATTTCCAGGTGAGTCACACTGGAGCAGTAGTCCAGTGGTGAATTTCACTGGGACCCGAGTCCGGATCCTTCCTGTCTACAACCTCACCTCTGAGGAGTGGCTCTGTAGAGTCAAGAGCGAGGCAAAGCTCATGAGAGGCTCTGGGTTTCTGAGAGTGGGAAGTGCGTTGTTCCAAGATGGTAGGGAGGCTGTGTGTCAGTCAGTCTGTTTCCCGATGAGCCCAAGGCCATAACCAGTGTGGTAGGTCAGCTTGTATCTTTCATTGGGGTGGCAAGTGGTGAGTGGTGTCAGGACCAGCAGAGGCAGTGAGGGTGGAGAAAAGTGTAGCGTGCCCACCACTGTATACTCCTGCTCAGGGAACAATGTGAGCATCAACACAAATGGCTTCTAGAAGCTGAAAGCCTACAAGTAGAAAGTGCTGGGGTAGGGGACTCCTGAATTTCAGAGAAATACAGACATAGGTTTGAATCCCAGCTCTGTAATTTATTAGTTAATAGCATGAGTTAACTGTCTTAATGTCTTTAAGTTTCAGTTTATCTTTTGTAGAAGTAAGATAATACTTTCTTAAGTTGTTTACCAGATAAAATAAAATAATGATGAAAAGCCCATCAGAGGGTCTGGCACATATCTTACACCATATAAAAGAGATCAACTCAGAATATTTTAGACTTGAATGTAAGACTGGAAAGCGTAGAATTCCCAGAAAACGGAGGCAGGAAACTCTTGGACATCAGCCTTAAACAACATTCTTCTGGATTAGTCTCCCCAGGCAAGAAAAACAAAAGCCCCCCAAAATAGTTGGGATTGCATCAAAGTAAAATGCTTTTGCACCGTGAAGGAAAACCATCAACAAAATAAAAAGGCAAACTACTGAATTGGAGAAGATATTTGCAAATCATATATCCAATAAGAGGCTCATATCGAAAATATATAAAGAACTCATTAAACTCAGTACCAAAAACCCCCAAAGAATCTAATTAAAAAATGGTCAGCAGATCTGACCAGACATGTTTCCAGAGAAGGCATATAGATGACCAATAAACTGATACATACAGATGCTCAACATCACTCATCATCAGGGAAATCAAAATCCAACGAGAGTCACTTTACACCTGTCAGAATGGGTTGTATCAAAAAGTCAAGAAAGAGCAAGTGTTGGTGAGGATATGGAAGAAAGATCCCTGGTGCATTGCTGGTGGGAATGTAAGTTGGTTCAGCAACTATAGAAAACAGCATAGATTCTCCTCCAAACATTAAAAATAGAGCTACCATATGATCCAGCAATTTCACTACTGATTCAGTATCTATCTGAAGAAAACAAAAACACTAATTTAAAAAGACATACATACCCTATGTTAATTGTAGCATTATTTACAATAGCAAAGATGTGGGAGCAGTGTAAGTGTCCATCGATGAATGCATGGATAAAGAAGATGGGGTATATATACAATGGAATGTTACTCAGCCATATAAAGGAACAGAATCTTGTCACTTGAGACAATATGGGTGGGCCTTGAGTGTATTATGGTAAATAAAATAAGTAAGACAGAGAAAGACATATACCGCATGATTTCACGTAGATGTGATAATGATGAATAAAATGAATAATGAATAAAACAACAAGATGAATAAAACAGTAAGATGAATGAAACTTATTGAATTCAATAAGATGAATAAAACAAAACAAACAAAAAGAAATAAAACCCAGACTCATAGATTGGTGGTTACCAGTGGGGAGGGGGTTTCGGGGTGAGGAAGGGGATTAAGAAGTATAAAATTCCAGTTACAAAATAAGTAAGTCACAGGAATATAATGTACAGTATGGGGGATGTGGTCATTAGCGTCGTATTAATGCTGTAAGGTCACCGATGGTAACTAGATTTATCGTGGTGACTATTTCTCAATGTATACAAATGTCAAATTACTATGTTGTATACCTGAAACTATATCTCAGTAAAAAAAAACAAAGAATCAGTCTTTTGAAGGATTGGGCATTTTCATCACCAGGGGGAATGAGATACCACAAGGACTACTTTGGTCTTTTTCCCGAGGGCTTCATAACTCCATAGGCTGAGACTTTGGTTATGTGTATGGGGCAAGGGACATTATGCTCTATGTGATTGAATGTGTGATTCATTTGACAATGAGAATAAAACCAGGTTGAATAATAAGAAAATACAAGCCTCAGAGGATATGAGAGAAAGCCTTGAAATCATTGTCAAATCATAAATTAACACCCATAACAAGAGTAGAAATTTACCCTGGATTTAGGACACACTGTTTTCATTTTTTTCTATAGAGTTTAAATGTTTCCCATAAATCCCAAATATCTGGGGGCTGTAAAGATGATTAAACACCTGAAATGTAGTTCCCTGGGACATAAAAAGAAAAATATTAAGCACTTTCTTAAAGTCCATGAGTGGGGACTGAGTTATGGTTTCTTTGAATAGTGAGACTTGTGCCTTCTCTGCTGAGGTCAAAAGGAAGTAAAGAGAAAGGAAATCAATAGGAAAATGAGTCTTATGCTTGAATCATTATTTTCTTCTTCCACCAGTCCTGCTGTTTGTTTGTATAAGTTAACAGTAAAGTAGTTTAAAACATACTCAGACCTTGAAAGAGAGTGTGGGAGCAGTAGCCTGAGCAGAAAGATCCTTGCTTCTTCATCATTCTGTCCCCTTGGTGCCCCCTCCACCATCCTCTCATCCATCACTGGAGCATGACTCCTGCCTTAATGCTGCTGTGACATTACGTATTTATATGGTGATTCGTCTTTTAAGAGAGTTTGTGCCTAGCCTTGCAAATAGTTCAGCTGTCCACATTCTATCAGCTCTTCCCACCAATACTGAACCATGACATCCCCATTGCCCAGAAATACTGTGCTTGTTGTCCTCCTACCTGCAATGAATGGGTCTTTGCCTACTGTTTGATACCCTTAATCACAAGTCAGATGCTCAAGTCAGTAAGTATTCAGTGAGCACCAGTTCTCAGATCCTACTGTTTGATGTGTGAGGTACATTTGTAGCAAGCTGACCAGTTGTTACCCAGGGACTGGGGCAGAGGCCTCTTACCCATAAGATGCATTATCTCCACCTTTTGGAGAGTTTAAATAACTCACCCAAGGTTCCAGGCTAGTGAGGGGCAGATTTCAACCCAGGTCTCCTTGCTCTGAAGTGGGGAAGTAGGGAGTGACAGAGACGGTAACTGGGCAGTTTAGATAACTGGGAAGCTGGCCCGCCATCGCCAGTGGGGAATTTTTCACATCTTTTCGGTATGCACTTACTTTGGTGAGCTGAGTGTATTTGATGTGTTGGAACAGACAGACATCAAGTACATACTTAGCACAATTCCAAGAACTGCGGGGTTACAAAGTGCCCTCCAGGACCTCACTTCCACTGCCTCTGCCACTGCAGACTTAAGTCAAAGGGAAAGTTGGAGTCTTGGATGAAGGAAACTTCATGAAATAAGAACTAATCCACAGGGTTAGGCAGATAGCTGGGACCAGCTGCCAAGAGAAGAACCAGCTGCAGAGCTCCAGTCAGGAGAGAAAGAGAGTCAACTCTCAAGCCTGGAGAAGTCCCCTAAGGTAGTAGAGGGGTAGGAGAGAAGACCTGCTAGGCTTTTCTGCACTAGGTCTTTCTTCTCTGCCTGAATGACCCCATTTTGTCATTTTGATGGTTTTCTTGCCTGGAAACCTAGCCTCTCCATAGCCAGTTACTTGACTTAAGGCTCACTCTCGTGCCTTGGGGACTCTCTCCTACCTCTCTTTGCATGAGCAGGACTGGCAGATCATTCCCTGATCCACTGCTTAAGGTCCAACTGGCAACATCCCTTGAAGAGCGACCACTTCTTGCTGCTTGAAGCCTAAATACCGACTGCTACTTGGGTTCTTTGCCTCTTTCTCCCACTAAATGGATCACAAGATTGTAGCCTCTCTGAGAGCAGGATCCAGGTTTGAGGTGAATTCTTTGGTGAATCGGGGAGGCGGAAAGAGGAACAAATCAAGGATCAGCTCAGGAACCTCACACTGGAGTGAGTCGGTGGCTTAGGACACTAACTACAGAGGATGTCTCAAACCTGGATCCCTCTCACAGAGGCTGCAATCTTGTGGATAAGCAAAAAGTATGCAAACAATACAGATGGAGGACACAGACCAGTGCTAAGCTGTGTAGTGTGACACGGCATGAAGTTGGAGCAAGGAAAGCAGCACAGAGCACTGGAACCAGGAAAGGGCTCCATCGAGGAGGTGAAGCACGCACTGAACTGGAAGGTTAAAGTCAGTCTTCTCTTTCCCCATCCTGGCTACAGATCCTCCATGCTTTCCTTGTGAGCATGGAAGTCCTAAGTGCGTGGGCTCCCAGGTCGACCTTTTTTATACATGAGTGCCAGCAAAGGGGACTAGGTGGATAGGAAAGCAACTGTTGACCAACAGCTACTCAATCTTGGCAGCTTGTCCACGTAGGTAATGATCATAATGAAATCTACTTTTCTGCCAAATGGACATGATAAAATCTTAGAAAATGAAGAGATGGCTTCTTTGGCAGGGAGCTGGGAGCAGCATCTATTAGTAGTAGCAGGTGCCCCATTCTCAAGTCAGGCTGCAGGGAAGTTAAGTACATAGGTGGGACTGGGGTGGGGAGGTAGGGAGCTGTGGTGGGAAGGGAGCTGGAGTTATGTCTGGTACAGAAGCAGTGATATAAGGTTTTTGAACCAGAAGTTTGTACATGAGACTCCTGTGGAACTTCGGGGAGTTGTATGTGTCAGGGTAATTCCTGCTCTGGGATGCTAATATAGTAGGTTGGGGTGGGGGAGGAGAATCTAAGGTACACCTCTCCAGCTAAATCATAAGGGAAGGTGGTTATAATCCTCACTCAAATCCTAAGCCCATCTGGAACTTGGGAATTGCTGACTGAATGGATAACAGAGCCATTTCAAGAATGGACAGGACCTGGAAACCTGGTGGTTCAGTGTTTCTCCAAGTATGGTCTGTGGGCCACCTGCACCAGAATCACCTCAGATCTAATGAAGCGGCTCTCTAAGGGTGGCAACCAGAAATCTGCCCTTTTCACAAACACGCCAAGACAGTAGATGTTTGTGTACTTGCATATTGATGTTTGAGAGCCACATAAGAAACTTCAGTTTCTAAGTGCGGAGGCATAGGAGCTCATCAAGCTCATACAGGCAGTAAGTGTTAGAGATGGGATTCAGACTCCAATCGGGCTGATTCTGAAATGCACCCTTGTTCGGCCGTGTTGAGTGGCCTCTGCAGAGGAAGCAACAGGAAGGATTCCAGGCTGGCCATGCTTGGACAAGGGCGACTGTAGGATGACAGAGTGGACCCCTTCACACAAAATCTGATGGGTCGAGGCAAGACCCAACCTCAGAGGGAAAGGCAAACAAGAGGGACTGGGTGAGGATGCTCATTAAAGCCTCTATCCGGCAGGGGTCCAAGAGAAAGGGCTAGTACCGGAGCCCAGTGGCTGGGACAGAGATACAAGGTGGGGACTTAGTTTTCAGGAATAAGAAAAAGACGCAGGCTGGGGTATCAGGGTAAAGGTTAGTTTTAAAATTCGGGATTAGTCTCTGATTAATGCCCAAATCTGAAATGCTCCTAGCTGGATACACACTCATTCCTGGGTAGGAAGCTGTGCTGTCTTATTTGGCATAAATGCTGATTGCCCAGTATTAATTTGAAGGCTACTGGGAAGGTTCCAAAGCCTCCCGCACAGGTTCCAATCTTTCTACCACCATCAACCCAGTCATCCTAGAGAGACTCCCTGTTTTACATGCTGAACTAGGATAACAACTCAACCCCCGACTCCTGATCTTTGGCCTGTGATAAATATGTATGTATGTATGTATGTATGTATGTATGTCTTTATGTATTTATTTATTTATTTATCGGCTGCTCCACATTGAATCTCTTTTCTTATGTTGGAAGAATTTTTGACCCTACAAGTTTTACTGAAAAGCAGATCTTGACTCTGCTATAAATGTCAAATACTTAATTTCTAATCTTCCATGGCTAGAGTAGGATACATGACATGTGCTCAGCCAATCAGATAAAACCATCTGGACTTTATCTGGGAGCTAGCTTCTAAGGGCTGCAGGGTTGGGGCCCAGTGGCCCATGCCGGCGGTGCTGGGAGAAAAGCCCTTAGTTCCAGGGCTCACCGTGGCCATGGAGGACTCCTCACAGCGGTTTCCATGGAGTGCCTTCGGCTGTGGATCTTGCTGCTTAGCCGCTGTCATCCCTGGCAGCTCTGCAAATGACCCATCATACTTCTAATAAATGACTTCTCTGCTTAGACCAGTCAGATTGTATCAAGTTTCAAATAGGAGAAAAGAAATCACCCAAGGCCTTTTCACTGGGGGAATTTAATATCAGGAGTTTCATACAGTGAGATGGAAAAATCTGGAAAGGCAAACAAGGAGTGTGAGCCAACCCAAAGATTAGCAGTTGCAGGACACTGCTGCTGCTGCTGAACTGGGGTCCAGGTGGGAGGAACTGTGTTTTCAGATCCCTTAGGCTGGGGCTGACCAAAGGGAGCTTGAATCATGCCTGGCCTGTTTGGTGCCTTAGGCAAAGCAGGAAAGGAAAAATACTGCTTCTCCCCTCTTCCCTACTGCCAGGCTCCCACCAGGGCTGGCAGTATTCTACCCATTCACCGCTGGCAGAATCTACCCAGAGGCCAGCTGCAAGGGACCCTCATTCTCCAAAATGCAGAACAGTGCAAGGGAAAGCTGGTAATGGATAAGAGAGCCAACACACACTTGACCAGCCCACAGAATGTGTCTCTATTGCTTTCATATGAGAACATTGCTGATAAGATGCTTAGGGAACGTCTGTACATGAAATACAAAAGTATATTGGAAATCAGAATCTACAAGGAAGGTATTGCTCAGGTCAAGGAGTATTTCAGCAGAGAAACTATAGGTACATAGAGTCATCACAAACTACTTAGAAATGCTCATAGCTATGTCTGTTTATTTCACTGTCTCCTACTCTTGGGCTGTTGGCTCTTTCTCTTTTAGCCTGGAATCCAGGGGCAGTCATTAACTTTTGTGAGAGCATTATAGAAATAACCAACTCCCTTTCCAAATTTCCATCTTTCCAGTCTTTTCTAGACTTCTCTTAGCTGCTTGACTCTGAGGTTTTGGTCTTGTCAACTGGTTGGAGTGCCATCGCTTGTGAGAATGAATTAAATGATTAGGTCACAGCAGGGGGTGGAGGGTGCAGAATGTTAGACACTTGGCAGAGGAGGAACCCACAGTTGGGAAATTGGGAGAAGCCCCAAACACTTCTTTGTGATTTCACTCAGAGCTTCCTCCTGTCCCACGGAGGAGATGGGATAGGCCTGACCTCAGGTAGAAGAATTCATTCCTCTAGTTTATGAACCTGGGATCTCAGCTTCTAGAGTTTTCCTTGCTTTGCTCTAACCCTGAATCAAAATTAGAAACTGAGTTTTTAAATCTTGGTACCTCCAAGGCTTAATATAGATCAATATAAGCGTGGTGAAGAAATATATTGAATGAGAAAATGAATGAATAACAACCGCTATGACAACTAAGGCATATACTCCATTGTATGGCCATATGAGATAAGTGTCTACTAACTGATTGCCTTTTCTTGTTGTTGTTTTTTTCCTAGTAGATGGGCATGTGTACCTCACTATCTTTGCTGATATGAGCAGGAAGATGATGGGGAACCCAGAAGCCCAGAAGCTTCAAACATGTGGAAAGACAAGGAGATGGCTCTTACTCTTTGCTACTTCAAAGAGATGGCTCAGTGTCCCAGCAGGGCACTGTTTTGGCTTGAGCCTGCTTTTCTGCCTTTGATCTCCCCACTCACACTACTGGCCAAGTCAGGCCGGCATAGAAAATTTCCCTGGAGAGTCTTGTAAGCTAACGTCTTTCTCTTTTTAAGTGGAGGATTTTTATGATGGGGAGAGAATGGGAACTGTTACCTCCAAAAGTCAAACTCAATTTTCACTATGGTAAAAGAACATAAAATCAAGAGGAGACCTTGGCTCACAAAGTCTGTCTGTTGTATATGACCTTCCATTATGAGTGACCGTTCCAATGGCAAGAGTGTTCTAAAGCCCTATAGCTTGGGAATAGAAATGGCTGGGTCTCTACTGCTAGACTTCCTCTGCCTCCACCTACTTCTCCACGAAAGCCTGCGTGTGCATGAGCGTGTGAGCATGCGTGCACACACACACAGACACAGGTGTTTTCCTGCCAGCCCTGATACCTCCTTCCTGCTGTTAATTTATGACTTCTATACCCTGGTGTCTGTTTTGGCTGATGCTCAAGTGACTAGTCTCCTTTTGGGGATCTTTGGGAAACTCCAGGAAGCTGGAAAGGATCCGGATATGGAATTAACATCTGGTTGGATGAATAATGGGTACAGAGGGACACCTAGTAGCTTGCCAGAGACCAGGAACATGTGCTCTTTAGGGGGGAAATGTCATCACATCTCTTGGGTGGTCCATTTTCCTCTTGATAGAAGATGAATGGACATGAGATTGCCCTGATTCCCTGAAACTGGCTTTTTGGAAAAAAATATTTTTTTGGACCAATACCCAGGTTCTCAACTTTAAAACTGGAAGCCCTTGAGCCAGAGTTGTAGGAGTACGTATGAATGTGAGAGCCACAAGGGATTCTCAGGAAACCAGTTAATTGGTCTCTCTTACTCGGCCTCTTATTAACCCCAAAGAGAATATTTGGATCACTTTCCATGGTGTAGTTCAGGCCCCATTAACAGGTTTAGAGTTGCCCCCAGGTATCTAGACAGAGAGAAGGTGCATATTTGGGGGGAATTCTTTAAATACCATAAATGTTTCTCTCTGCCTCTCACACCTGATGTGCAGGAGTGTGCATGGCTATGTTTGCTTCCCTTACTAGCATCTTCCTTTTGTTTTCCTTAAAGACTTTATTTTTAAGTAATCTCTACATGTAATGTGGGGCTTGAACTCACAACCCTGAGATCAAGAGTCACAGTCTACTGACTGAGCCAGCTAAGCTCTCCTCACTAATACCTTTCTGTTTCTCTTTCTTATTCTTTTCTGTTGCATCTCTCTGTCTGGGTCTGTCTAGTTCTGTCTCCTCCTGCCTCTGTCTCGTTCTCTGATTTGTTCTCTTCTTGTTTTTTTTTCTGTTCAGATTTCTTGGTCTTCCTCTTCTGCCTGAGTCTCACGTCCTTGTTTTACTGAGTTGAATAGTGACTACCCTCCCATCCTGCCACCAAATTTATGTCCCACCTGGAACCTCAGAATGCAAGCTTATTTGGAAATAGGGTTGTTAGAAATGAAATGAGATAACTTACAACGAGGCCACTTGGGAGCAGGGTGGGCCCTTAATGCTGTGCAGTGGTGTCCTGATAAAGGGAGTAGAGATTCATGAACAGACTCATCCAGGGAGCACCCATGTGACGACAGAGGCAGAGATGCACGTGATGTAGCTGTAAGCCAAGGAACGCCAAGGACTGCTGGCAATAACTAGAAGCCAGGAAGAGCTAAGAAAGGCTGCTTTCCCCGAGCCTTCAAAGAAAACATGGCCCTGCTGACATCTTGATTTCATATTTCTAGCCTCCAGGACTGTGGGAGAATATGTTGTTTTAAGCCATACAGTTTCTGGTAATTTGTTACACCAGCCCCAGGAAATGAATACATTTATCACTAGGTTTCTGCATATTTCTCTTCCTTAGCCACAGCTCGTTTTTTCAGATACAAACCATTAACCTCATCCATCGCATTTCTGGCACCGGATATCGGCTGGCTCCTTCTCTTTGAGGGCAAAGCTCACATCTGCTGGACTCACAGCTCAACAACTGCGTGGGCTGCTTCCTTGCTCAGAAGTGTCAGAGTCCGTAAATATTTTATGAAGAGAACCTCCTTTTGACCTGATCCTCCCAAGTGAGTATGCCGTCTTCAAAAAGCACAGAAAGACTCAAGAATCTGGGTTTTAAATCTCCATGTGGCCTTGGGCAAGCCTCTTAACCTCTCTGTGCTCCAATGTCTTCACCAATAAAATAAGGAAAGCACTTCTGTCTTGCCTGCCTCCAGAGAACGTTGTTAATGTGAAGGAATCTTCGAAGGTACAGAGAAGAATGCACTGCAATTTTATAGCCCTCTGTTATCCAGACTTAGGATGCTGGCATGAAAGTGAATATTTATTGAATACCCAGAAAGTAACAGGGACTTTTTTTAGAATGTTACTACATGGAATCCTCAAAGCAACTTACCAGATGCGTGATCCCCATTTTTAAGTGAGGAGGAAATGGACTGGGCCAGAAGTGAAAAAATGTCACTTGCATAAGATATGATAAAGTTCCTAATTAAAATAGGATTTCCTGATATCCAATCAAGAGGTTATTCTACTACATTATGCCATGGCCCTCTTACATGTCAATTGATTGATTTTTTTTTTAGAGACAGACTTCCTTCTTACCTTGTCATCTCAGGAGAAGTTACTAACCCAATAGAGTCCAGTTCCTTTCATAAGACAAAATTTTTACAAGTATGAATTTTAACAACATGCCCAGAAACCATAGAGGAGACATTTTGGTAGAGTAATTGATGAGAACAGACAAGGATCTGTCAGGAGGTAAAGGGTCTGTTGTTTGTAAAATTGAGTTTTAAGCAAACCTTGGGAGGGGACATAGGAAAGACAGCATCCAGGAAGTAGGATTCAGAAGTCACAGTGGGCTAGAGAATGCACAAATCTGGGCGCATGCTTTGCCCGGGGGGTGGGAAGGTGGGGGAAACAATTTGGAGATATAAAATTTTATCTCCGTAGTGGTGTGCGTGTGTCAGAGAGAAAGAGAAATTCCTTTTGTCTCACGCGTCTTCTAAAAATGTACATGCTTCAGAAATGATCACTTTCTCCCCTACTGATTTTCCCTGCTTTCTATGCATCTTCCCACTTGCTGATTCTCTCCTTCCTTCAAGAGCAATAGGAACGCCAGTTCCTTCTTTGGACATTTTTCTGGCATCTGCCTCAGTACGGAGGGAGCCGACCCATTTTCTTCCCTTCTCTAAGTCCCAGTTGTAGCTTTCATCTTCCCACTCTGAGTGTGATTAGGGTGAAGAAAAGCTCGTAAAAAAGAAAATCAAACGTCGGGTAATTACGGCCCATAATTTGTTTATCTTTAAGAAGCCCATGTTGGAGGAGCATTACTCACTCTGAGGATCCCAGCATAGGCAGATGCATCATTTATACTGAAGTATATTATCTGCTGTGATATTTATGATGAAATGAGTTTGCCAGCCACCGTCTATCAGGTCATAAACATCTTACTCAAGCTTGAAAAATGGCTTTTAATACGGTCTTGTTGCAAGATTGGGATGAATGTGCAATGTGTGACTTTCCCACTTCCGCTCCTGGGAATGGGGGGTGCAGGTCTGTGTCCCAGGTTGGGGAGCCATGTTTGTTTGCTTCGTTTACACCCCCACGCCCTCATCCATCCAGTGAGATCACGGATTCTTTAAAACCAAATCCTTATCTTACTCATCTTTGCGTCCCCTGTGTCAGGCACGTGACTGATTGTAAACAAATCAATAAAATGGAATAAAATGAGTGGATTCACGTGTGAGGGTGTTTAGATTCTAGGTTCATAAACTCATGAATTCCTGGGAAAAATAGAATAAATACTTAGCATCACTTGAGATCATTTTTTTTTCGTTCATTTATTCTATTATGCATTTTCTCATTCATTCAACAAGTGCCCATTAAGAACTATTGTGTGCAAGGCTCTGTACTAGGTGCTGTGTGGGCTAAAATGATGAATGAGACATGGCTTCTACTTTCAAGTAGCTTATGGTCTAATATTGAAGGTAAGAGAGAGATAAATGGTACAGAGAAGACAATAAAGCCATTAAAATGCTATGGGTGTTCTGAAGAAGAACAGATCCCTTCTAGCCGGAGGCATAGGCAAGAGTGAGTGTTTGAATAAGATTAGAATGGATGGTGTTTTTGTTTTTATTTGTGAGTAAAATAAATCAAAGCTAATCTGGCTTTAGATGTTCACAGAGAGTAGGTTGTGATACCTTACAGGAAGTAGGTTGTGATATCTTCCAGCATCTAAGGAAGTACTCAGCCAATAAGTCTCAGGCTGGGTGGGAATCAGAGATTCCCCAGGGGCCTCAATAGTGGGAAGTATGACCCTTCTCTTAAGAGTTCCACTGTCAGTGTGACTCAGGGCCAAAGGATTCTCTGTCTTTCTGGTCCAACCTTCAACTTCTGGGACATATAATATGATTAACCAAGTGGTGTGTCAGGAGTTCAGCCCCTACTTCAGTTAGCTAGGGCCAGAGGAACTATCCATAGAAACATGGCTGCCAAGACCTGATTTTGACAGTTTCTAGAGAGTAAGAGCTGCCTATAGATGGGTAAGATTTGGAAGTCTCTGGACATGGACATGAAGGATGCCTCAGGTATGGGGTTGTACAGAACTAAAAGCCTTCCCACGAGGACTTGGGCTTTGGTTTCCATCTGCCCCTCTGTCCTCAGCTGTGGTCATTAATTCTCAATGTTTTTCTTCTAGATGGTTTTGTGTATGAGTGTATGCTCTTGGACCTGCGTGTGAGTGCGAGTGTAAGCATGCGTGACTGTGACTGTGCATGAGTGTATGTGCATGTGTGTGCACCAGTGAGAGCGTGAGTGTGTGTGTGAATATGTATGTGTGGGCAGGCATGAGTGTGATCATGCTTTGGGCAGTGGTGGGGAGATCGCAATCAACAGCCCATCTGAAACTTCTCACTCCAAATGAGCTTCTACTGGGCATAGCTTTTATGTGCTGGTGTGAGATGAGTCCCTTGTCCTCCACCTGAGAAAATTACTTAAAGACTAAGTGTTCTCTTTTGTTACCCCGTCTTGTATACGTGCCAGCCCAGACCCTGGAGTGGAGCAGGGAAACACACCTGTTCTTCAGCACGAAGCCCACCCCTTCTTCATGCCCAAGCCCACACAGGATTTCTTTCCTACACAAGAACTCATTTCATCCTCTTGAACTTTCCCTATTTACTCCTTATGATAATCCCTAGGCTGAATATAGCCATCTCCCTCCTTCTCACCCCCTTTCCAGACAAAATAACTGGTTCCAACCACTTCTGTGTGCTCCCTTTCCAGCCCCTGAATGTTTGTGCTAGTTTGCTGTTCACACATTATGCTTCTCCAGTTTCTTCTTGCTTCTCTTTATGTTCATGGAAGCTCCGTATTTTCCCAATAGCTTAAGTGGATTTTGTTTCCTTCTCTTCACTGAGGATCAAAAAGAAATGGCTGCCTCTCCAGGGAGGGTCTGTGTGTCTTAGTAGAGAAGTCATTTGCAAAGCCTGGTGGGATGAGATAGCAGGCATTTGTAGTTGGAAAAAAAAAATCGGGGATGTCCTTCCTGTCATGAAGAAAAGACCCTGTCAACTGCATGAGGGAGAATGCTGCACATGTATCCCACTGGACTTATGTTTATGAAGGAAATATGGTGATTTGACCAAATTCTCATGCTCTCCACAAACCCCCATTGTTTCCGTGGGAGAGTATAGGAGCCTTGACCACCTCTCCATGCCTTTTATAAAAGAGCCACCCGGCTGGCTCTGCTGGGTTATTCCCCACTGGAGAAAGCTGGCTGCATGCATACCATGGCTATAGCCTTGCAGCACAGGCCCTGATTTATTTATTTTTATTATTTATTTTTTTAAAGTAAATTGACATGCAACATCCTGTTAGTTTTAGGTGTATATTATAATGATGTGATATTTTTATGCACCTGATACTTTATCAGCTGCAGTTCATTTAAAAATTTTTCGCCTCTCAAGAGTCAGTGCTCAAGGCAGCCCATCCTCATCACTGTAAGGACTAAGTGAGGAACTGTACTTTGAGTATCTTGCATAGTGCTTAGCATATAAAAGGCATTTAATAGATGGAAGCCAACTGGTCTAAGTAACTACAGCTAGAAACGATAAATGATCAATTCTTAGGAGAGTTGGAGTTGGAGGTAAGGGGCCCTGTTGGGTGGCTACTGTCCAGGAGAGAAGATGATGCGAGCAATGATTATCAGAATGGTGAAGAAGGCCGAGATTCAAAACTGTTAGGAGGCCAAGTCTTTAGGACTTCCTGGTCGACTGGGTGTTGGAGGGAAGAGAGGACCAAGGATGATATCCAAGATTTCTCTTAGCCAGCGGGGAAAATGATGGTGCAGGTAACAGAGAGAATGTTAAGGGGAGAAGGAGGCTTATGGGGAGTATAAAACATGGAGTGTTGTACTTGTTGAGTATGCTTAGAAGACACCCAAGTGAGGACGGACAGCCAGCAGGCAGTGCACCCTGAGACTGAAATTGAGGAGGAGGTGAGAATTGGGAACATCACTTCTTCTGGGCCACACCCAAGCCCAGAAATTAGCGATGACTGTAAATGTCTCTTCTTGACCTCACTAGTCTTGTATCTTCCTTACTCTCTATTTTCGTGCTGAGCAGAATATCACTAATGTGTAGAAAACCAAATTGCCTGGCCTGGATTTCTGATCCCACCATGATGTTTCCCCCTTTATGCTGCTCCCTCCTTTTGGAAGACCTTTCCACTTTTCTTCGCCCATTGATTCTTACTCAGCCTTCAAGACTCAGCTCCAGGTTCAGGGACAAATATTTAAATCAAATTCTACCAACAGCCCTCAGGATTCTCAATGTCCTTGAGGCAGATATAGCAGCTGGTTTTGACAGCTCACCTTGAGTCACATCTGCAGATGCCTGTCATTGGGTTTTCCTCTCCCCTTCCCTCCTTTCTTTCTCTTCCAGGTTTCTTTTTCTTTTGTGCCTGCAGTTTCACATGCTGCAGGGCTGAGTAGTGACTGCAAATCAAGAAGCTTCCCTTCCAGTGGGCTTCTGCATTGAGGTGCCCCTAGGCCACCCTTGCCCTGGGATTTCTCAGCCACTCCACTGTGATCTGCATTGGCTTATTGAAAGTCAATCACAAGTCGAAATGACAAACTGACATGGGAGAGCACAGCTGTTTGGGCTCAGCAGCTCTGGAATCAATACCTTTAATTGTTGAACTTAAAGTGAAATAAAAATAGAAAGGAAGGAAGGGAGAGAGGGAGGGAGGACAGAAAGGAGGGAAGGAGGGAGGGAGGGGAAAGGAGAAGAGGAAGGGGAGAAGCGAGAAAATAGAGATAAGGAAGGATTTGTTGAGTTTCTACTGTGTACTAGGCTTTTCCCAAAAAGCTGTTGACCCATAGGTTCATTCAACTTCCATTCATCACACATCTACTCTGTTCTGAATATACCAGACACTGGATCTGGAGGTGAATAAGCACTCACAGGAGCTTTGAAAAGCTTACAATCTGGGGGACAGACAAGCACCTAATGAATGCACAGTGCAGTCATTATGCTGTGCAAAGGCTGTGGAAGCTCGGAGGAGAGAACAGTTTCCTCTGGTTGGGGAGCAAGGTGGGTCAGGGGAGACTGCACAAGGGACTGAGAGGCGCTCCTGAGCTGAGCTGGGACGGGAGACCATCCCGAGCAGAGATCGGTGGGCACAGAGGCACAGGAGCACACACAATGCCTGTGTGTTTGGGGGCTATTGAGTACTTTGGCTCCGAGTGGCTCCTATCTTCCAGTGCCCAATAGTCTAGCTCCCTGAATATTTACTTCTTTATTTGCTTTTAATAATTAAGTACTAAGGAAGTGGCTTTGATTGTCAGTCTCACTCTCGGGCTTAATTAGATATTTCTAAATAACTTGCCAAATGCTTGCTTTTGTCCCAAGCTTGGCTCCCCCATCTCTCCCTTTCCCCAAACACTGATTTCTCTGGAGAGCTCTTGTTGGAGAATTGACTAGAGCTAATTATTCCAGATAATTAAGATCGCTAAGCAAAGCAATTTAATTCTTTCTATTTCTCTCTCTCTCTTTTTTTTTTTTGGAGAAATGTTAATGCCTACATAGCACACACCATCAATAAAACTCCTTTTAAAAGGTTAAGTTGGCCGAACACAGTATTGAATTGAGAATGACTGGGATCAAATGAAATCCAGTAAAGATATTTAGCAGAGTAATGAAGTTTATTCGGGAACAAATGGCTTTTCCTTATCAGAGTTTGCTTTTACTTGAGGCCGGGTGGAAATGGGGAAGAGCCAATCAGCCTAAGCCAATCGTGTGAAAAGAAGTTTGTTTTCCGGCGCTCACCTTCTGTGTTTGTCCTATATCACCATCCTCTGCCCTTTAGTCCCTCTCCCTCCTAAATGTAAGGTCTTAGACTCTGGCTTTCTCTTTTTCTTCCAAGACCACACTCCTCTCAAGTGTCCTACGCATCACAGATATGTGACAGCTAGGTCAGAACCAAGGTGACAACTTTCAGGGGAGGGTTGGAATATGTAGTATTGAAAAAACAACCTGAACGGTGTTGCCAACATTGAAACATTTGGAGATCTCACATAGACCCAGTTTCTAGAAGCCTGGTATTCCTGTAACAGTAAGTAATTACCGACTGAAAAGCCAGTCGCTGTCCCCTATAGACCAGGCACGTAGGCCCCAACTTGCCAACACCCCGCGTTAATTGTCTTCATGTATTGCCGCCCTTGCTTGGCCCTGTGGGCATTCAGAATTGAAATTCCCAGGGCAAACTGCCCTTTTCTCTTTCTCCCTTCCCCATGATACCCACACTCGCATTTTCTCTTTTCTCAGACAGATTTTAATTTTGTGATAAGATAACAATTGGATGAAACAAATCCACTTATTGAGACTAAATGACTGATAGCCTGCTTAATCCCACCAGGGATGATGCATTTCCAGAGAGTTTCACCTGGACCTCTCACTGTCAAGATTTGGGGTCATGTGCCAAAGGAAAGTGAAGCATATTTTGTGTAGTGTCCGAGGAGTATTGTGGATATAGCCAGGGTTTTCTGGGTTGTCTTCAGATACTTCCATAGTCACAGAGTCCTCTAGTGGACAGAGAATGGACTTTGTAGGCAAACAGATCTGGGTTCACATCTGGATCGTCACTTATCTCTGGCACCTCCTTGTGTTTGAGCCTCAGTTTCCACATCTGGAAGCTGAGCTTGTTCTTAGGATTGTTGGAAGGTCCTTTTGAACCGGCAGTTGTAAAGTGCCTAAGACACAGGAACTGCCCAAGAAATGTTCCTTTTTCCCTGTCGCCTTTCCTTTCCTTTGGGTCTGGGGATAGATATACTGAATGTGTCTGGATGACCACTGCATCACCATCTGATTTACCCCACCCTGAGAGAGAGCACAAGGGACTGGGGGAAGGGGTAGAGGGAGAAGGAGAGAGAGAAATCTCAAGCAGACTCCCTGCTGAGCACAGAGCCCAACATGGGGCTCAATCTCCCGACCCTGAGATCATGACCTGAGCTGAAATCAAGAGTCACTTAACTGACTGAGCCACCCAGGCGCCTCTGTCTGATTTTTTTATTTACAAAGTATTATATTTAAAATAAACGTCAGAAAACACATTCATCATTAGAAAAGCATGTACTGGGGCGCCTGGGTGGCTCAGAGGGTTAAGCTTCTGACTTCAGCTCAGGTCATGATCACAGGGTCCTGGGATCAAGCCCCGCATCAGGCTCTCTGCTCAGTGGGGAGCCTGCTTCCCCCTCTCTCTCTCTGCCTGCCTCTCTGCCTACTTGTGATCTCTCTCTGTCAAATAAATAAATAAAATCTTAAAAAAAAAAGAAAGAAAAGCATGTACTTAAATTAATCGATTTGGTGATGTACATACACAGCCACTGACCTAGCTAGAAACTACATGAAGCATAATTCATTCACTTATTTCTTCTTTTATTAGTGTATCTATTTATTCAATAAACCTTAATTGGGTATAATATTCACCAGTTTTTACTAGATTATGATGTGGTTAGAAATAAACCCAAACTTCCATGACCTAAAACCAAACACTTATTTCTTTTTCATATTATGTACTGATCACAAGTCAGCTCTGCTTGTGGTCCTATTCCTAGATATGTTCTGGCTCCTGGGACCCAGGATGAAGGAGCGACCTCTGTCAGGGACATGCTGTTCTCATTCATAGCAGAGGAGGGAAGGGAGTAGGTAAAATCATGTAATGCCTCTTGAAGCTTCTTTTTGAAATTGGCTGTCACTTCCACTCATATCTTATTGGCTAAATGAGTCACATGACCATGCACGGTGTCAACGGGCGGGGAAACTACTCTTTCCCTTAGGAGAGCACTGCAGGTCATGTGCAGTGGGGAGGGACTGTTAATTCTCTTACAGAGAAGAGGGATGTGAGTATTGGGAAAATGTACTCTAAGTGCTGGGCATAACCAAATGGATGAGCTGTGTACTATGTTCCCCAAGAACTCACAGCTCAGAGAGGAAGAGGGCCCTGACAGTTATAGCAACATGTGATTGACGGCTATGCCATCTCACAGGGAGCACTGATCTGAGTCATTTACATGTATTAAACACTTTAATTCTCATACAACTCTCTGAAGTAGAAACTGCTATTATCTCTACTGTATTTTTAAAGTGAGCAACAGAGGCATCCAGCAATCAAGAAAGTGAACTCCAGATGACATAAGCAAGGAGCACCTGGCTGGCTCAGTCGGTGTAGCACGAGACTCCTGATCCTGGGGTTGAGAGTTCAAGCCCCATGTTGGACGTAAAGATTCCTTAAAAAAAAAAAAAAAAAAAAAAAAAAAAAAAAAAAAATATATATATATATATATATATATATATATATATTTCTTTTTCTTTCCTTCTTTTTTAAAAAGATCACACAAGTGATATGCAGCAGAGATTAGACTCAAGCCCAGGTCATCCGGCTCAGGTATCTCTTTCCTTAACCATGGCACTGTACTGTTGGCCTGGTTGTGACATATGAGTGTCACAGAGGCTCTGGCGATAGAGGCTGGGGGTGGGGGAGTGGTGACAGTAGAGGAGACTCTCCTTAAAGACTGAGGAGGAGTTAGCCAGCTAGAGGAGAAGATCCTCCTGATGGAGAGGAAAGAGGGGACAGAGGCTCAGAGTGGAGCCATGTCCTGAGTGTGGCACCGCGAGCACCACGGTGCTGCTGAGGCCAGAGGTGTGTGGCTGCAGAGTCAGAGAGGGGACAGAGTCTGGGGTTAGCTTGTATTTTGAAGTCACTGGGAAGCCATTTTGGGTGGATTTGGAGCATAGGGTAGAAGTGGGGAGACTAGTAGGAGACAATTGCAGTATACTCCTCTATCCCCTTCCCTCAAAGGGACTTTCTATTAGGAAATGATGTCTCTGATTTCAATGATCATTTTCCCTAGCTGTCAGCCTCTGTCTCCCTGAGGCAGGGGCCCCGAGTGTGAAGCTGGGGCTGGGGTGTCCCGTGTGGGTCGGAGAGCCAGCCCATCTGCCAGGCTCTCCGTCTTCTCTCCGCATCCACTGTACTGTCCTCCACAGGTCTGTAGACACACTGAGCATTTCTGTTTTCCCTCAGAAGCAGGATGTTGGCAACTTTATTTTTCTCAAGGGTATCGCACTGAATGTTATTTATTGTTCTTCCTCTGAATTCAGTGGTGTCTTTTTTTCAGTTTCCGTCAGACAGATGATTTCTCTTGAACAATTAACAGACTGAAGGCTGGGTTCCATCTCCTCACGGGCTCCCGCCAGGCACCCTTGGGAGCACAGGAGGAGAAAAGCTTTCTTCTTGATCCTATTACTGTTGCACGGCATCGAGAAGGATTAATTAACCCACCAGGTTTTGCTTCATTACCAGGAAGAAGGAAAAGCCCATGACAGTAGAATTCAAACATGGAAGATGCGAGGCGCCCGGGAGTCCTTCTAAGACTCAGCCGGGCTGTGTGGTGCAGTGGCTGGGGGAGGGGGTGACTTGGTGCAAGTTACACATTCTCTCGGCCCTTGTGTATCATGCTCAGAATTCATACCTCAGCTCCACAAGATTGACTGTGTACTCTGACCTGAGCCCCAGAGAGGCCAATCAGAAACAGAGGCTTCTCGTCCCTCAGAAGCGTACTGTCTAGTAGGAGCTGGAGAGCTGAATCATGCCTGCTTCCCTGGGTTGTGAGAATTCATTAGCTGTGGTACCATGTGTGAAAGTTCTTTGTAACGAAGCATTATGTCAATGTTGTTGTCACTTCCAGATTGATACTCAAACATTCTCACAATTGTTGCACAGTTGCTAGGGCAGAGGACTATCCTTGGAGCTAGTAGTTATGTGAAAGAATTTGGAGACATTGGCTCTGCTGTGTGAGGGGGGTCCAAAAGCTGCACATGTGAGATAGTTTAACCACAAAATCAGGGCCTCCTAGAAGTTTTGTGTCACGTGCTATCCATGACTGGTTGGCTGTGGCCATCTGGAGTATCATGCTGAAGATATCATGGCTTCTGAAGCTCTTTCTAGGCTCAGTTTAAACGGATGGAGCAGATTAGGGAGCACCTGGGTGTCTCAGTTAGTTAAGCATCCAACTCTTTGGCACAGGTCGTGATCTCAGGGTCCTGAGATGGAGCCCCAGCAGGAGCTCTGTGCTCAGCATGGAGTCTCCTTGAGATTCTCTCCCTCTGCACTACCTGCCGCCCACTCATGCACGTGCTCTCTTTCTCTAAAAAAAAAAAATAATAAATAAAATATATAAATAAAATATTTCAAAGGATGTAGCAGATTAGAAATAAATGTCATGGTCACAGGCTTGGCTTGTCGTGATACATGTACTAGGTATCTATAATGCTTGATACTAGCTAGTACACTGGATGATAAAAATAACTGTCAGAGTAATTTAGCAAAAGTTGGCACCTGTGTGGGCTTGTGTGGTTAGTGAACGATGTAGAAGAGTTGGTTGAAAGTTGAGGTTGGCCTTGAATTATGGGCAGAATTTCAGTGGGGGATGAGAGGAAGACTATTTCAGGGAATGAAAGACTATTTCAGGAAAATGCAGATAGCCAAGGAGGAAGGAATGGATGGTACAGTATAGAAAACCCTGAAGAGAGTCAGGAGACCTGATTCAAAGGCGGCTGTTTCCCGGAGGTGAGCCATGTGTCTTGTGGTGCTGTGGCCCTTATGATCTCAGAGTTTTCATACACAAAATTATACAGCTTGACCTGATGTTCTTAAAGATTATTTCTAATTGTGCAATACAGTGCATATGTGGGCTAGATGAACCTTTACCAAATTATACTTCATGGAACAATGGTTTCATTAGCTGCTCTGTGAAAAATGAGTTTCATCATCAAATAATTTGGAGGAAATTCTGAATTCTATAGACTGTTGATTCCTATTCCTGTCTTTCCATTCTTTCTTGAGTCAGCTTCAACTGGTCCTTAGATCTGGGGTTGGTTTTTATTATAGTTTTTATTATGATGGTAGTAAAGATGGGAAAAGGTGTATTCCACAGACATTTCAAAGTATAAATCAATAGAACTTGGTGATTAATTGCACGTAGGTAATGAAGGAAAGAGTCAAAGCAGAGATGACAAATGTCTCAATCCAGAATGTGGTTAAAATATGCCAAGAGAGTATTGATCCAAAAAAGAGAAGTTGAGCCAGGTTTGGGGACCAGGACCAGAGCTGGGGGAGGGAGAGGCCCATCCTGTATGCCAGACGCTTCATGGATTTCATAGAAGAGATGCATCTAGATTGCTCAGAGCCACGGACATTTGTTGCAAATGTATAAAGAAAGGGTGCAGAAGATGAGGTTATTACCTCAACAGCCACACAGTGTTTGGATCTAGAGTGGCCAACCATCTTGATTTGTCCACACAAAACTTTCAGTTCAAAACTGGGCAAGTCTTAGGCAAAGAGAATTAGTTACTCTGTTTGGGCATTAGTTCCCTCACTCTAGGGGGTGGATAGCTGGGTTCATCATCAAAGGACAATTTATTTGTTGCTAGCAATTTTTGCTGAGGAAGGTTTCAAGAGAGGGATGGAGAGGGAAAAGGAGAAATAAGATGATCAGGGAAAGAAAGGGGAAAGGGGAGGGAGGAGAGAGAGGAAGAGGGAGAATGGGTTGTCACAACTAGGCTTTCTGACCCCACCTGGTACGATAGTAGGTTCATTATTGCAGCTAAAAGGGTAAAGCATGCAAATAACGCATACATTTACTTTAACATAAATGCTGTCAGCAACCCATACAGGACTCTGCTGGAAGGGACCCGTCACTTCAGATAGCTCTTTGACTTCTAACCAATCAATGTGCATTTTGCAATGTCAGTGTCATTTTGCAGAGAGGGAAGCTCAGCTGGAGGGTCTGAGGCCCAGGCTGGCCTGACCACAGAAGGCAGCATCAGGGCAGGGAGTTGGGAGACCCAGGTCCTGGCTTCTTCTCTTCTATGCCGCATTGTGTGATCATGGGCAAGTGGCTTTCCTTCTATGGATTTTGTTCTTCCAGCCTTTCAAAGGATGCAATGACCCACTCTCTTTTTGCTGGGAGGAGCTAAGGAAGAAATTACTTGGCACAGGGAGAAGAAGAAGGCTGGTGAGGCCCATTCTAGGTGTCAGTGCCCAGTCTAGTCTCCCACAAAAGCCCTTCCTTCCTTGTTGGTTACCAGGGACTTGCAATCTCCCTGGGCTCTCAAAAGCCAACAGGAGCCACCAGGCTAACTTCAGAGGTTATGGTTTGATATAACCAGTGTGTATATAAGAAGAGGTCCCCAGGGTCTCCCCAAACTGCAAGCGAGTCAAAGCTCAGCCCTGGGAGAGTCCAGTTGGGGATGAAATGAACTTTGACATTCAGGGCTTATCTTCAAAGGCTGGCTGGGGCTTGGAACACAAGGTGGTGGCAGAGGTGGCAGGTCAGCCCTTGGCAAAAATCATGCAGTAGATGAAACCTGTTCTCGGGCAGATCCAACATCTGGGCAAGTGAGTGATAACAGCTGGCAGTTGTAGTCATCAGGAGAGTATGTTAAAAGGGATCAGAGCTTTATCAGAGGAGTATCTGGGAAGTAGAGGAAGAGCTGGGAGCTGCCGGAGTACAGGAACAGGAACCGGGGCGTGGAGGCAATGTTGCCACAAGCAGTGTTGCAGGCAACCAGCACTGCACACAACTTCACGATCTGCAGCTGAAAAGCGGGAATAAAGTCCAAGGTTACACGCGGAGTCTAGCCCTTTGGACCCAAGACTGTAATGAGGTATAAGTACCGTTAGGTGGCGTTGCATGAATGCTTTTTTTTTTTTTTTTTTTTTTTTTTTTTTTTTGGTCTCCTAGCTCCTCTTATGCAAGCAGCTGACTTCATCCTGCCCCCAGCACCTACAGAACAGCTTTTGCGCCCCGGAGTGCCCGCTGCACATGAGCGCAAGTGTGCTCGTGTGTGATTTGCCCGTGTGCGCAGGTGCTTATGTGCCCATGGATGTGTGCTTTTACTTCAGTGTCAGTGACCAGCAAATGAGGCAGCAGGCACACTCTGGCAGCGACAGACCGCGTGGGACCACACTCTGTGAAAATGGATCGCCTCTGTCTTCTCTGCTTGATCTTCGCCGGGGAAAAAGAATTAAATTAGATTTCAGGGCGTGCTCCTCAGCAGCCCTTTTCAGAACAAGCACATTTGCATAGAAGACGCGGAGTCTTGCGGTTGGCAAAGGCCACCTGGTTCCTTTGCCCTAGACAGACTGGGCTCCTTTCCACCCCCACTTCTTTGCCTCTCCACTAGGGTTCTGTGGCCGGTGAAGGCTGCTCCCTGTCCTGCTCTGCTCTCTTGGGGTATTAGCCACACTGTTCACCAGCCTCGTGCCTCAGTATGGGATTTCTACCAGCTTCCTATCCCCTGGGGAGCATGCAGGTGCCAAAGGAATGAAACCAGCCTTTCTCCATTTATCCAGGGTGCCCTAGGGCTCACCCTGGGGCTGGGGGAGGAGGGTACACATTGTTGTTTATAAGTCACACCAAAGATAATGTGTTGCTCCAAAGGAAAATGCCACCGGGTGAAAGAAACATTTAAAACTGTTGCAAAATAAATTCCATTTTTGGCCTTGGAGGTCATCCTGCTGGGAATTTTGCTCAATCTTCTGCTGGTTATAGTCTCAAACTGAGTGCCAAGGGAAGACTTTCACGTGCATGCCTTGAATTTCTACCTCACGTGAAACAATGGTCGGCTAAGGGCCACAGAAGACACTGAGTCGGTTAAAACTGTCATCGTTTTGCAGTAGATTTTACCCAGTTAGAGATTTGCTAGCTCCCCCAACCCCACAAACATCCATGCCATGCTGGATGGCACACGTATGTGCAACACACTTGTGTGAGTGGGCCCGGGTCAGGCACAGCTCCCCCCGTGTGGGCTCAAATGTACACCTTTCCTTCCTTGCGTGAAAAAAAGTAACAGAAGAGTGAATGACCTTGCAGAAATGCTACTGAATCTGCTCCACTTTGCACATTCACGAAATTTGAGGCTATTTAGTCTAATAGATGAAAATGGTACACAAATAGCTACCATAGGAAGTGAGGGAAGAAACAACATCTAGTGAATTCTGGCCTTAGGGGAGGGAGAAATTGCAGCCAACTAGGAGTAGGAAGATAGGCACTACGTGGGTACCATCATTTTTGATGGATGGATAAACTTTTTTTAAGGTGTTTTTTCCAGCTTTATTGCCGTATAAATGACAAAATTGTACACATAAAATCATAAATTTATATTTAAAGTGGTGATTTGAGATAGGTATGCGTTGTGAAAAGATCCCCACCATCTAGTTAATTAATATATCCATTACCTCACATATTTATCATTTTTTAAAAGTTCTTTTTTTTTTTTTTAAAGATTTTATTTATTTATTTGACAGAGAGAGAGATCACAAGTAGGCAGAGAGGCAGGCAGAGAGAGAGGGGGAAGCAGGCTCCCTGCTGAGCAGAGAGCCAGATGCGGGGCTTGATCTCAGGACCCTGAGATCATGACCTGAGCTGAAGGCAGAGGCCCAACCCACTGAGCCACCCAGGCACCCCTATTTATCATTTTTTAAAAGTTATTTATTTATTCATTTGCGCAAGAGCAGGGGGAGGGTCAGCAGGAGAGGGAGGAACAGACTCCTCACTGAGCAATGAAACCTGATGTGGGGCTCCATCTCAGGACCCTGGGATTATGACCTGAGCTGAAGGCAGCCACTTAGCCCACTGAGGCACCCAGGTGCCCCTATTTATCATTTTAAATTTTATTTTTTTAATTTTTTTTTTTTTTTAGTGAGAACATTGAATGTCTACTCTGTTAGCAAATTTAAATTACATAATATAGGTATTCAACTACAGTCTCCATGTTTTACATTAGATCCTCAGACCTGATTCTTATGGTGAAAGTTTGAGTTCTTTTACCAACCTTTCCCTATTCTGTTTCTGTGAGTTTAAATTTGACTTTTTTTTTTTTTTTTTAAAGTGATACCAAGCAGTATTTGCCTCTCTGTCTGGCTTATTTCACTTAGCATTATGCCCTCAAGATCCAACCATGTTGTCACAAATGGCAGAATTTCCTTATTTTTATGGCTGAATAATATTCCATTATTTCTATCACATTTTCTCCATCTGTTCATCCGCTGCCCGATACTTGAGTTGTTGCCGTGTGTTGGCCATCACAAACAAGGCTGCATGGATAGTGGGGTTGTAGCTCTCTGAGGTAGAGACTTCCTTTCCTTTGTATATATACCCAGAAGTGGAAGTGCCCAATCATATGCTAGTTCTATTTTTAACTTCTTGAGTTATGGTTTTCATTAGTAATTGCAGAAATTTACATTTCCATCAACAGTGCAAAATTCTTTTCTTTTCTCCACATCCTTGCCAACACTTAACTCTTACGTTTTGAGATAGCATTCTAACAGATGGGAGGGGATAGCTCACTGTGGTTTGGATTTGCATTTCCCTGATGATTAGGGATGTTGAGCATCTTTTCATGGACCAGTTGGCAGTCTGTATGTCTTCTTTGGGAAAATGTCTATTCCGTTCTGTTGCCCATTTTTTGTTGTCTTCCCCCCCACCCCATTGAGTTATATGAGTTCTTTACATATTTTGGATATTAAACACTTATTGGACTTCGGGCCCATTTCATAGGCCGCCTTCTCATTTTCTTGATGGTTTCCTTTAACTTCTTAGTTTAATGTAGTCCCGCTTGTGTATTTTTGCTTTTGGTGTCTTTGCTTTTGGTGTCAAATCCAAAAAAATCATTGCCAAGACTAAAGTCAAGGAGCTTACTACCTGTGTTTTTTTTCTAGGCATTTATGGTTTCAGGTCCCACATTCAAGTCTTTGTGCTGATTTTTGTGTACGGTGTAGGGGAGAACTCTGGTTTTCCCAACACCATTTATTGAAAAGACTGTCCTTTCTCCCATTGTATATTCTTGTCTCCTTTGTCATAAATTAATTGACCACACATTCAGGGGTTTATTTCTGTTCCATTTATCTATGAGTCTGTTTTTATGCCACACCCATACTATTTTGGTTATTATAACTTTATAATATAGTTGGAAACCAGGAAGTGCAATGCTTCCAGCTTTGTTCTTTTTCAAGATTGTTTTGGCTATTTGGGATCTTTTGTTGTTCTATACGAATTTTAGGATTATTTGTTCTATTTCTGTGAAAAAATACCACTGCCATTTTGATAGGGATTGCATTGAATCTATAGATTGCTTTGGGTAGTGTGGACATCTTAACAATATTAATTCTTCCAATCTATGAGTCCATAATATCTCCAATTATTTGTGTCTTTTGCAGTTTCTTTCATCAATGTCTTGCAGTTTTCAGTGTATAGATCTTCCCGCTCCTTGCTTAAGTTTATTCTTGGGTATTTTATTCTTTTTACTGCAATTATAAATGAGATTGTTTCTTTCAAGGCATTTTTAAAATCTTTATTGAGATATACTTCAAATACTATAAAATTCACTCATTTAAAGTATAAAGCAATGTTTTTCAGTATATTCACAGCAATGTGCAACTATCACCAAATCCTATCACCAAATCTAAGTTTAGAACATTTTTGTCACCCCAAGAAGAAACCTGTTACTAATGAGCAGTCACCCTATTTCCCACCCATCCCTGTCCACCCCTCTCCAGCCTCAGGCAACCATTCAACTATGTTCTGTGTCTATAGATTTCCCTACTCCAGACATTTCATATTAATGAAGTCATACAATATGTGGTCTTTTGAGACTGCCTTCTTGCACTTAACATGATTTCAGGGTTCATCCATGTTGCTGTGTGTATTGAAACTTCATTTCTTTTTATAACAGAATAAATCCATTGTATGGATGGACCACATTTTATTTATCGTTTCCTCAGTTGATGCACATTTGGGTCATTTCCACTTTTGACTACCATGAGTAATGGTGCAATGAATGCTCATGTACAAGTTTTGGTGTAAACAGAAGCTCTCATTCTTCTTGGGTATATACCCAGGACTGGAATTACTGGGTCATATGTTATCTCTATGTTTAACTTTTTGAGAAACTGCCAAACAGTTTCCCAAAGTGTCTGTGCCTTCTTACATTCCTATCAGCAAAGAATGAGGGCTCCAGTTTCTCCATAACCTTGTTACTGTCTGTCTTTTTGATGATAGACGTCCTGGTGTGTGTGAAGCAGGATCTCATTTGGTTTTGATTTGCATTTCTCTAATTACTAATGATGTTGAGCATCTCTTCATGTGATTTTGGCCATTTGTGCTTGTGTTTGTGTGCATGTGTTTGAGAAATGTCTATTCAAATCTTTTGCCCTCTTTTTAATTGGGTTCTGTGTCTTTTGATTATTGAGTGGATGGACGAGTTTTTGAGAGGAAGAGTGCAGGAGTAAAAGCTCAGAGATGGAGAAGGTGATGCTAGCAAAGAATAGGAAATTAAACAGACTGGCTGCAGCATAGCACGGCATAGGGAATGTGAGTCTGCACCTAGCAGAGGCGGCTGTCAAACGTCGCTATTTATTTATTAAGTGGGGACAACGAAGAGACACATAGGATAAGGAACCATGGTTTACACACAGGATAAACTCATAAATAGAAGGTAATACCACCCCTTTAATGGGCTGGTCACTGATTTAGGAACAGTATGTGTGATCTGGTTTAATCCTCTATTCTGTGACTTACCCCGTTTTTTCAGACGAGGGGACTAATGATCAGAGAAGTTAAGTAACTTGTCCCAGGTCACTTGACAAATAAATGGCAAAGGTGAACTTCAAAACCAGGTCTGTCAGCCCCTGAAGTACAAGAGACCGGCAGTGTGCTAGTTGGGAGAGAAAATCAGAGAGGAAGGCCTGAGATCTTGTGGTACAGGGCCTCGACTATTCAGGGGAAGAGTTTATGCTTGATTTGCACGCAGGGATAGCTGCCATTTATTAGGCAGGGCGATTAGAACTACATTTTGAAAACGTAGAACAGCGTGGTAGGGAATGGGGAAGGCCAGAGCTGGGAGGCAGGTTAGGAAGCTATTAAAATAGCCCAGCTGAAATATGCAGAGGACAGGGACCGAAGAGGTCACAGGAACCCCGGGCAGGAAGATAGACGTGCAGTGGGGTGCTGGAGCCTGCTTACACGGACTTAAAAGAGCCAGTTATTAAATTTTCAGCCAATTGTTAAATGGTGTCTTTATTATGAACTAAATTACATCAATGTACAATTTAACATTTTGCATTAAAAACAAAGATAATAGACACTCCAAAGTCATGGCTTCCTAAAGATTTCACTGCATTTTGCTATTATCTGTGCTCTTGAGGCTATTTTCATCTCTTTTCCCTATGTGGTGGAAACGCTCTGTGAACGGTGCTATTGCACAGCTCTCCCCAACTTCAGTGACATTGCGATGGTACCTTGATATTGGCCATGGTAGAGTATTTATAGCACCAAAATGGACAAATCAGTAAGTCAGGGGCTTTCTTGCCCGGGGGGGGGGGGTGGTCTGATGGTTGTTAAAGGTTTACCAGCACTCTGCTGGGGAACAGAGGTGTTGGGAAGGCAAAACATGTAGAATCGGGCAGTTCTGTAGATAGATGTAGCATGAAGGGGTAGATAAAGAGGTGTACAGTTTCTGGTCTGTGACACATGCCTGGAAGAGCTGGCTGTCCCCATGCACATGAGGACTGTGGGACATGGAGCAATGGGAAAGACAGACTGACCAGGAATGCTTCCTCCAGCAGGCAGGTCTGGTTCAGGGTTTGAGATCAGAGGAGTCTGTACAGGAATGCTGGTATACATGGGACACCTAACTTGAGTCTTTGCATACTTTGTTGGTCACCTGATTTCTCCAGCCACAAGACAATGGGTAGAAATTTCCAGGGCTGTTTTATCTGTGTCTCAGTGCTCACTTCATGAGGGTCTGCTAGGTGCTAAGTGACAGGATTTGAACTGAATTCTCCTTTCTGGGAGTCACACTGGAACCATTGTTCTCCATCTTTCTCGGACAGGTCAGAAAAACATCCAACAGGGTCAAGGTCTCTGGCGATAGCTGGTGCGGTAAGAATCCAATGTGTACTTACAACTAACCATCAGAACTTGGACAAGTTATATAACTGCTCTAAGCCTCATTTTCTCTGTTCAATTAGAATGTTGGACTAAGAGCTTTCCCAGATTGGGTTCTATGAGCCTTTGCCCTTCACACCACGTCTCCTTGATGTCTCTTCAACCGCTGGGCAGGCATGTCTGTGTTCTAGGGCTCTGTTCCCAAGATGGTAATTTATGAAGCAATCATTCATCTGGCCATCATCCATCAGGTGGGAAAGGAGGACCTGTGATCCTGTCAGCCTAAGTAAAGGCGACACAGAAGGGCTTTATCAAATGAAATGGGACGGATGGATGGCAGGCTTCCCAGTGTCAGGGAAATATTGATTCAGGCAAATATATGATCTATCACATGAATATCTCAGAGGCTCTTGCAAATAGAGACACAGCAGTATGGAGAGTGTCTTTTACATGATGAAGGATGGCTTTTTGGTGCCGCATCATTGCAATGAGAAGTGATGCGCAGAGCCCCAGCCTCACTCCCTGCGCCTTGCTTTTTGGAAACAATGATGCTCTTGCATTACCGCAGGTAAGTGGAGAAATGTACAATTTTGGTGTTAGTAAAATCAGAGGAAAAGAGACAGTGGTAGCTTTCCCAGGGATCCAGAGTTTCCTGGGATTAGGAAGGGTGCAAGTCTGCTAATTGTACTTTTCGGAGCTGCCTGCTGGGGGGAATTTTGAGGTCACTGCTGACTTCGTGCATTGTCTCTCTTGCTTGGCAGTCAGTGAGCACACAGGAGCCCTTTATCAGGCATCAGTTGTGCAACCGGTTGTAATCACCAGTGAATTATCTTAGTCGCAGGTGACCTAACTCACTATATTGGTTACTTGAGCATATAAACCAGCATGCTTTGCTGACACAGGAACTGGACTCAGAGAGGTCAGGGGCCTCATGAAGGCTATTCTGCAGTCCAGTGCAAGGGCTAAGGCCAGGATTCAAGCTTCCTAAGTAAACAGTCCAGGGTTGAGTTTCACCATATGCCAATTTTGAAGCATAATACAAAGACCACATCAGAAACCCTCCATACCTCACTGGAAAATCTCCAGCGCTGCTCTTCAACCGCACGAGTGTTAAAGACAGAGATGATTGTTTGCCAGCCTTTCTACTGTGGGCTTGAGAGGGTATACCTGTTTTTCAGTCTTGGCTGTGCTGCTTTCTATCTTGTGTATTCCGAATACTTAACTCTTTCTAAGCCTCAGTTATCACATCTATAACATGTAGATGAATTCATTCCAAGTGTATTAATTGAACATCTATTATATATCAAGTTCTGTGATACAGATGCTGATAATAATAATATGATAAATATTCTGCTGGTGTTGGCAGTTAACATAGGTCAAGTTTCTCTATGTATCTTTATTTCCCTCCTTTTACATATATTTATTTGAAGACCTGATAAAATCTTGGGGTTCAGGAATGGATAAGACATAGTCCCTCCTTTTGACAAGGTCTGTCTTATGGCACTGGTCATCCTGGGTTTGAATCCCACCTTTGCTACTGGCATAAGCATACGGGCTTTTGGGAGGTGTCAAGATTATATGTATAAAAGTCTAGTCCAGTGCCTTGAACACAGTTAGGATTCAGTTAATGATGCTATCATGATTATATTATCATTACTGTCAGGTTATTATGTGAAGATACTGGAGACAAAAAAAAGGGAAGGACTCCTAAAGGGATGAGTTCACAGAGCTGGTTCTTGACAGGTACCTTGAAATTGCTCAGGAAGAAAAGGAGAAGGAGATCTGCCAGAGCAGAGGGAATAAATTTGCGAAGGCTGGAATGCTCAGGGAGGAGGACAAGCTCTGTGTGTGCGGAGGAAAGGGACTGTTGGGGAGGGTGTAGCAAAGTGAGGCCGGAAAGATGGGACAACACTGTCAGAGGTCATAGAAGTTACTAAAGAGTTTGTCTTGTAGGAACTGGCAATGAGGAGCCATGGCAGAGGTACAGGGGCATATTTTGGGATGGGAGACAGAGACCAGACTTTGATTACCTGGGGCGGGCTGTGTTCATCCCACCTCACTCATCGAGCTAAATTCCCAGGCAATAACATTAAAACTCGTGCTCTCCTGTCCTTGCTATTGGGGTGCTGAGCCTGGGGTGGTCTATGTTCACCATGCCCGTCTACATGGTCCTGCTTTGCCAGGAGCTACACTGAGCATCTGAATTCACCTCCAAAGGCAGAAGGAAGAAAAATTCTGTGCCAGGCTCTTTGACCAACACTTAGCAGTACTCAGTTTCCAAAGTGTACCCGTTCCGGACACCCGAAGGCTCAGGCAGTGTCCCTGGGGTTGCTGCTCTGCGCGTGATATGGGAGAGCCTACCACCAAGTCTCCCTGGGGTGGGAGAACAAGGAGAAAGGATAGGAGCAAAATCTCTCCTGCAGGCTGACCGAGTCAGGGAAATTTCAGAGGCTCCTTGTTCTTCCTCGGCTTCTCTTTCATCGCTGGATGTTTGGGCATTTCCTGAGGCTGCCTTTCTGTTATGCACTAATGATGGACTGTTTTCCACTTACCCCTTTGAGATCTTAGCACTGTTATTAACTTGTCAACATGTTTCCCCTCCATTTTAATTACTCTTGCTCAGCAACAGATGGTGGAACATGGACACAGCTGATGTCCAAACCACTTCTCCCCTTCAGGAGTGCTGTTTCCTCTTGCTGGTGACCTCTGTGAGCGAAAGTCACATTGTCTATGTGGCGTCTCTGCTGGCCCAGTTCTCCCTCTCAGCTTCCTTCTGTGGCAGGAAGCTGTTTTCCCTTGCTGCTTCTGGGAATGTTTGAAGGCGTGTCAGACTTCTCGAGGCAGACGGCAAGGGCTGTGTTCATGGAGCAGAGAACCCAGGTCCTGCCCTGCTTCTCCTTTCTGTCCTTTTAGGGATGAACTGCCTTGATCCCCTGTAAAAAGGAGGTGAATTCTACTGGTATCAGCTCTCTGACTTGTTGTCCTAAAGCTTCCAGAGCCTCTGGTGTTCCACAGAACCTGGGGCCTCACAGCCCAGCCGGGTTCTCCATGAGATCAAGACCCCCCGCCCCCTGACTCCCCTGATCAGAAATAGGTACATGTCAGCAACTAGCCCTTAGAAGATGGGGAATTGCTTTCTCCGATGATCTTTACCAGTAAAATCACTCTGGTTAGTGGTCACTCACTCAAGCTAACTTTTTCCCCCTTTAAACAAGAACTTTGAGGATACTGTGCCTTAGCCTGTAGTGTGGTGGTGGAGGAGGGAGGCTTGTGGGCAGACAGACCTTTGATTTGGGGCTCTTGAGAAGCTAACTTTACTAGGCAGGCAGCTGCCTCTCTCCTGCTGTTTCTGGCTGGTTAGCTCTCCCTCTGGCTTTGCTGAGAGAATCGACACAGGGATGGTGCGGTGTGGTAAGTTTCTCAAGGTTGTTCTGATGTGGCTGAAGAGAGGAGCGGCTTCTCATTTCTAAGATTCCTTCAGTCAGGACCTTGGAATTAGTCCCTGCTTATCTGGGTTGCCATCTCTCACTTTGTATAGATGATGTGACTCCCCCAACAAATCATAACTTCCCTGAAGTCAGGGACACGTACCTATGCCATCTGCAAGTCATGTTAATGGGTGATCCTTGTTCAAGGTCAGAGATAGTTATTATTTTGACAGTCGTTTTATTTAATAGTTTCAAAACTCTGTGAGGACAGGTGCCATGATTGCCATCTTACAAACGAGAAGGGAGAAAGGTTGAAATGCATCAGTCGGGGTCCCCAAAGCTAGGAAGTGGCAGAATCGGGATTTTGAACCCAGCTTGGCAAATCCTGCGCAGATCCTCCCATGTCATACCAAACGGCCTGAGCACCAGTTCTCTCGGCTTCCAGGCTACATGACGACAAGTCTGTCTCTCAAGTTCTAGCTCCTTAGCTTGGGAGCCTCATTTGTTATCTGGTCAGTGCTGATCACGGTGGGCCAGTAGAGGGGAGAGTGCCGGGAGAGCCTTCGAGAACAGGCATCGGGGCTCACAGTCTCATAGCTCTGCTTCTCCACCTTTCATTAATTTTGATTTTTATTTTGTTTCAAAGATATGCATGTACACAGTCTTTTTCCTAAGGGATCCCTCGTTTGAACTACAAAATCAAGAATGTGATTCCCCCAAGAATGAATTAAATTCTTGGGGGAATTCAGTTCCCCCAAGAATGATGTGTAACTGGTACCACCCTAGATGCATGGGGAAGAAATTTATTTGTCACGTGCAATGGATGCCTTAGGGCAGTGGTTCTCAAACTGTGGTGCTCAACTCCCTGCATGTCCCTCAGAACCCCTCAGGAGATACCCAAGGTCAAATTGACTTTTCATACTAATACTAAGACATTATTTTCCTTTCTCACTGGGTGGATATTTGCACTGATTGTGGAAGAGTCACAGGGTGTGAAACTGCTTGAACCTTAGCATGAGTCAAGCAGGGGCCCCAAATGGCACCTGGCGTCGTATTTTTCTCCACCACACACTTGCTGAGGAAAATAATTAGGTCTCCCCTCAGAATTCCTTCCTTAGATCCTTAAAACAATTTTTGTGTGGCAAAGTAAGAAGGGTTTATAAGTTACATCTGCTGCATACCCAGGCACCATGAAAATCTTGAGGAAAAGCAGTAGTGTGATTACCTGAGCTGTGGGCGAACCGGCAGCTTTTTCCAAAGAACAACATTTCTACTTGGAACAATGACTGGTGGACAAACTATCCTTATTCACATTTGGGTATTGAACAGGTATTTTCTAGAAAATGCAGAACATGGACCAGTCATTTCAAGGAAAACAACCAACAGTATTCTTGTCTAAGATAAAATTGAGCTTTCAAATGAAAATTAGGTTTTAGAAAACCTGTATGGATCAACTAAAAGCTCCACAGTTCCTCAGTTGTTAAAGATTTTTCTGAGGAGATCGATGGTGATATTAATGGTTGTATGACTGTTTTTGGTATTGTATAATGAAATATGTCAACATTTGGAAGATGTGCATAAGTCAGTAAATAAATATTTTCCAGATGACCAAAGCACACTGTTATAAAATCATGCATAGATCAAAGAACCATTCAAAGTAAAAGTTAGGCCAGTGGATTTTAGTGTAACAGAGTACATAAAGTCCACTGATATGATTTCAGATTCCATGTTACAACTAACCTTTAAGGAGTCATCATTTGTTGCATTTTGGTGTAGAATCGAAGAATATCCCTAATTATTGGAAAGGGCCATACGGTTATTCTCCCTTTGTGTGGCTGGATTTTCTTCATCTATTTCGCCACAAGACTATATTTCAAAAGATTAAATAAAGAAGCAGATATGCAAATCCAAATGTTTTCTATTAAGTCAAACATTTAAAAAGATCTGCAAAAAATAAAACAATGCACTATTCTCATTATTTTTGAGAAAACGTTTCTATACAGATCTAATGTTTCATGAACACGTCATAGGTTTATTATGGTTATTTTAAAATAAACATGAACAATTTTCTTAATTGTAATTTGTAAAATGGTAATTATCAATACATAGAGTCCAAATAAACTAAAGCTGTTTGGAGTCCTCCATGATTTTAAAAAATATTTTATTTATTTATTTGTGGGAGGGAGGGAGGGAGACAGGGGGAGAGGAGCGAAGAGGGAGGGAGAGGGACAACCCCGTGCTGAGTGTGAGACTGGATCTCACAACCCTGAGATCATGACCTGAGCCGGACTCAAGAGTCTGGTGCTTGGAACCTGGTGCCCTGATTTTTTTGAGTATAAAGAGATCTCCCCCAAAACAAGTTTAATTCTCTCACAGACTCCAGAACTTTAGAGTTGAAAATTCTGCATGAATTGCTATAAGAAAGGCAGGCACTCTCGTATTTGCTAATACCCTCCTGAGGAAGATAGATGAACAGGAAGTCAACTTCTTGAGAACTTGCCTGTCTTAAATTAACATTATTATACTCTCCTACGTAATTGATAGTTTTGTTCCAAAAAAAGATTGTTCAATGTCTTCATTTTCTTGAAATAATATGTTTATTTGACAGTGTCCGTTCGCTCTCCTTCATTTCAATGCTGATGGGTCCTTGGTGGATCCTTTCAACCTGGCAGCTCACATCTTTCAGTTCTGGGAAATTCTCTTGAATTGTTTCATGTTTGTTTTCATGTTCTCCAGAGTCTTTTTCTAGAATTCATTCCATTTGAATAGGGGAGCTTCTAATTTTCTTATTCTTTCTCCTCGCCATTTTCCTTCTGTTCTTTTTTTTCTTTCTCCCTTCTGGTTTACTTCCTGGGAAATGTCCTCAATCTAACCTTTGAACTCTACCAAGTATCTGATTTTTGCAATTGTCTATTTAATTTCCAGGGCACTTTTTTTTTCTTCTCTTAATTTTCCTTTACCACAGTGTGGGGTTTCTGCTTCATAGATAGAGTAGCTCTCCTGCTATCTTCCTGAGAAAACTGATGATACCAAACTTTATATGTTTTGTTTTCCTTGGATTGTGTCTGTTTCCTGCAACTTACTGTTTTCCCTTTGATTTTTATGTCTACCTTTCCCGTGAGGGGACTCCCGCTGGTGTTCAGGAATCCTTGTTCATTTGCTTATGTTTATGAACAAGCACCAAAAAGCAAACTGAAATCCTGTGCACATAGGTGGGGTTTGTTGACTGCTGAGCTCTGCTATAAGGTGGTCTGTGTGGGCCCTTTGTTTGGAAACCTCCACTGTGAAAATCTTTAACTCTTTCCATTTGGGTTGTCTTAGAGATATTTCTAGAAGTAATGTCTTCCAAATATCTATTTTACAGGCCTAGCTAAAGCATTCTGGAAACTGACTGGAGGGAGGAGACTGAAAGCCGTAAAGTATTGAGCATAAATGTTAATTTGTATGCTTGCTTATAGTAGGACCCCTGTTGTTAACTCTCACTGATATCCTCCATTCCAAAGACTCTCTTCTGAGATTAAATCTCTGGTGTTCTTGGGCTTGGAACAGGCAAGTCATCCAGGTACTTGGAAGGGGAGAAGAGATCTGGTTGTGTGTTATTTTTAAAAATGAATTATGTCATATTTTTATAAAGGACAATATGCAATTATCACATACAAAAGGATACAAGTGATACATATGTAAATTATGACCCTCATTAATAAGGTGCACATCAATTAAGAACTAGAACATTCTAAATATTTTTGCACCTACATCTGCGTTCTGTTTTCTTTCCCATCTCCCAGCCTTCGTTATCATCCTGACCCAGAGATAATTACTATCATAAATTTTGTATTTGTCATTTCTTTGCTTTTAAAAAACAGTTTAGGGGTGCCTGGGTGGCTCAGTCGGTTTAGAGTCCGACTCTTGATTTCAGCTCAGGTCATGATCTCACTGTTGTGGAATCAAGCCCCTCATTGGGCTCTGTGCTCAGCATGGAGTCTGCTTGAGATTTTCTCTCTTCCTCTACCTCTGTCCCTCCTAATGCTTCTGCAATCTCTCAAAATAAACAAAATCTTTAAAAAAATAAGAAATGGTTTAATGTTATATACCATATATGTATGAATCCATAAGCAAGGTATGGTTGTGGTTTTGTCTGTTTCAAGCCTTGTAAGAATGGTAGCATACTATATGTAGTTCTTCTATAATTTGCTTTTTTTACATTCAAGATATGTTTCTTGGAATAAGCGCTTCTAAACAGACTTTAGGTCAGTCCTCCTGTTTGCAGTTCCGACTTCATCGCCACTTCCAGAATTGTCTTGTGCTGCGGATCCCTGAGCTTTTGGAGTTTCCTCAGTGTAAATCGCCTTATGTGTTGGATTTATCTACTACAGTTTAGGTAGGATTTAACTTTTTTGAGGTTACTAAATCACCAAGTTACTGTTTTTAGGTGTTTTCCGGCTTCTGAAATGTTGTTTGTGCTTTTTTGTTTTGTTTTTCAAGGTTTACGCTTTAAAGCCCTTTGTGCTAATATTAATGAAGTTTGGGGAGGGAAGCAATGTAACCGGGTGTTTAATCTGTCACCATTATTTATGAGGCTTTATTTACTTCCTCCCTTCAACTGGATTAAAATCACCCAGGATGGTCCAACTTTACTGCACTGCAGTGGTACCCTCATTTTCAGAGCCTGCTCTATAGATAGATATATATTCATGCATGTGTGTCTGTGAAACAGAGAGCACAATCACGTGTATGTACAGGTGTGCAGATAGGTCTCCAATGCGCCTTTTTTGCCATGGGTTTCATGGTGATTTTTTCAAGTGTACTGAATGGCTATTGTCTGTCATGCATTGTAATAAGCACATCAGGATATGGCTAGTTACGGCTCCTTTCCTTACAGAGCTTATACTATAGAGAAAAAAAAAGTAAACCCATGAAATAGTACAGCATGATACATAACCACTTTGAAATTGCAAGGCATTGGGATTGGGTGGTGTAGGGCTGAATAAGGGGAGAGAGATGGGAAGGTTCTAAGGGTGTACTTTGGAGGGGACAAATGGAATGGAGGCCATTCCAGAAGGGGGGACCTTAGTATGCCCTCTCTTTGGCCTACTAAGTGCTAGCTCTGCTACTGTTCTACATCCTTGGATGTGCCAATATCTTCCCTCTTACAGGAGACAGGCTCATCCCGTTTCCTGCCTGGAATACTCGTTCTCCCATTCTTCCCTTAGCTCACTTCAAAACTTAAATTAGGGGCACCTCAGTTGGTTAAGCATCTGCCTTCAGCTCAGGTCATGATCTCAGGGTCCTGGGATCAAGCCCCACATCACGGTCTCTGCTCAGCGGGGAGACTTTTCTCCCTTTCCCTCTGCCTCTCTTCCCACTGCTCCTGCACTCTCTCTCTGATAAATAAATAAAGTCTTTAAAAAAAAAAAAAAACACTTAAATTAAAATTTTGCTTTCTCAGGCAAGCTTTCCTTGACTCCTTCCACCAAATAACTTGCCTCATTTCACCTTCATCTACAAAGTTCTATGCTCAGCATGCACACTTCTTCTCCTTCTCAGTTTCTCCACAGATTTTTAATTGTACATTCATTTGTGTGGTTAAATGATCTACTATCTATTTTTCACATTAAATATGAAATTCAGGGGAGACTGGGTCTTTAAGTGTCTGCCTTCAGCTCAGGTCATGATCCCAAAGTCCTGGGATCGAGCCCCACACTAGGCTGCCTGCTCAGCGGGAACCCTGCTTCTCCCTCTGCCTCTACCACTCCCCCTGATTGTGTTCCCTTTCTTGCTATCTCTCTCTCTGTCAAATAAATAAATAAAATCTTTTTTTTTTAAATAATAAAAAAATAATAAATAAATAAGTATGAAATTCAAAGCAAAAAAAATGGGCTATTGTGTTCACAGCTGTATCACCGGTGTTTAGCACAATGCCCGCATTGTGTGCACAAGACAAGAAACGGTGGACAAAGCTAGGAAGAGTCTGAGGTACCCAGCTTCCAAAGTGGCCCCCCACTGCTCTCCACCTCCTGGTGTTCATACCATTGTATAATCCTCTAATATTGCCCTAGGAAGTCCCATGTGACCAAAAGAATATGCATGTCACTTCTGAGATTGGGTTATAAAAGAGTATGACTTCCATCATGGATTCTTTGCCTCTCTATTATTTGCCTTAGGGCAAACCGGCTCCATGTCTTGAGGACACTGGGCAGTCTTGTGGAAAGGCCCATGTATCAAGGAACTGAGATTTCTGGCCAATAGTCAGGGAGAGACTGAGACCTCCCAACAACCACATGACTGAGCTTGGAAGCCAATTCTCTAGTCTTAAGAAAATCCCAGCCTTGGTTTACAACTTGATTGTCACCTCACAGAAGACACTGTGCCAGAACCATTCAGCTAAGCTACTCCCAAGTTCCTGATCTCAAAAACTGTGTCAGATAATTAGTGTTTGTTTCAAACTGCTAAATTTGGGAGTAATTTGTTATGCAGAAACCGATAACCCATACAGGGCTTAATGAGAGAAATAGGTGCATTAGAATAATCCCGCTTCTTCTCTTAATCCATTTAAACAATGCTTATTTGTGGCTTCTTCTGAGGGAATCTCGGATCTTGGACCCATCCCTTTCCGAGAGTCTTTAAATAAAGATTTGTCCCAGCTGTCCCAGCCCTCATTGTATGGTTCTCTGTATTCCTGTGTTTCAATCTCTGGTGCTTGTCAGAGGGGCTCTGGCTGTACTCACAGCTTGAATCCTCTAATACATTACAAAGCTCTAGCTACCTCCGAGCACTGGTTTCTTCAGGGTATGGTGAGGGAGGTTCCTGCTCTAAGAGTTACATATAGGGATGCCTCAGCTTGAAAATCCTCTCTGGAAGGGAGAGAGAAGGTAACATGGGCCACATGGGCATCACTCCCTTTCAGACGTCAGGGAAGTGGCTGCCCTGAAGAGGCCATGGGAGATTAAGGTCTGTGCTGCGCTTCAGAGTGGGGGACAGTGGTCAGGAGCTCAGGTTTAAGGTCACACAGGCTAGGTTTGAGCCTTGTTCTGCCTGCCACTAGCTGCATGTCACGTAGCGGTTCTCAGCCTCGGTTCCCTCACCTATAAAATGGCGTGATGATACTATTCATCTTCTTCATAAGGTTGATGGGATAATTAATTATACGAGGCAGCTTATTTAGCACAATGCCCAGTGAATAACGGGGACTGTTTTGATAGCAAGTGACAGACTAAGGCTGAGTCAGAAGCTAGTGTCAGGTTCTAGATTTGCCTCTAATTAACTGTGATTTTGGGCAAAAGGTTTAACTTCTTGGTACTTTCATTTCCTCACTTATAAAATGAGGGGGTTGGGCAAGTTAGTGTTTTTGTAAAATTTTATTTAAATTTTAGGGTCACCTGGGTGGCTCAGTTGGTTAATTGTCTGCCTTTGGCTCAGGTTATGATCCCAGAGTCCTGGGATTGAGTCTCGTGTGGAGTTCCCTGCTTCTCCCTCTCCCTCTGCCTTTCTGCTCCCCCTGTTTATGCTCTCTCTCTCACTCTCTCTCTCTGTGTCAAATAAATAAATAAAATCTTTAAAATAAATAAACTTCAATAAATTAATTAATTTAATTTTTAGAGAGACAGCGTGCACACAGGGAGGGACAGAGAGAGAGGGAGAGAGACAGAATCCCAAGCAGGCTCCACGTCCAGTGCAGAACCCAACATGGAGGTCCATCTCAGGACCTGAGGTCATGATCTGAGCTGAAATCAAGAGTCCAACACTTACTGAGCGAGCCACCCAAGAGCCCCATGTCAGTGTTTTTTTAAAGTGTGATCCAAAGAACTATTTGCACCTGAATCATCCAGGTGCTTGGTAACATAAACGCAGATTCCTAGGTCCGCCACCATCCCGCAAAATCAGAATCTCTGAGTGAAGCTCAGGAATCTGTTTCAGTCAGGTCCTTGATGATGCCTGTTGTATACGTCCTGCTCTGCCATTGCGTGAACCTATGAGGTGGACGTCAGTAGCTGGTATCAGGGGAGCCTACCACGAGGGCCTGAAGGATCCTTCAGAACGTGAATTTTCCATCAGGGAGGTAGATTCAAGTTCTTCTTTAGTCCACACCAGGAATCCTGGATCTGTGGAAAGAATGTACTTCTTTCTTATGCCCACAGGAGGTCAGTGAAACATTAGGCCTATTTTTCTGAAAATTTCAGAATAAAAGAATTTTGAACAGTGTTGGTCTAGAAGTAGAATGCTTCCACAACATAAAAGATAAGCCTTATTTACTAATAGGCTTCTTGGGTGAATATTTGAGTTTCTATGCAGCCCCCAATCCAACAGCACCCTGCTCTTTATAGAGGAAGGTGCATTCGCTTTCAGATTCATAAACTTTAATCCATCAGTAGGTTTCCCAACACAACTGTCCTTTGAGCTCTGGGAGTCATTTTAAGGGAGAGAAAATTCTCTGCTTTGAATTTCCCTAGGATGTCTCGTTAGAAGATTTCTAGATATCTGGCATGTGCTGTTTCACACACCTACCCAACGGACATGGAATAATGGAGGCTCAGAGAGGTCAGACCACCTGGCCGAAGGCACACAGTAATAGAATCATCAGACCCCAGGTTCACCACCTCCTCATCGAGGACCTTCTTTATGAGATATGGTTAATGTCATGGGTGTTCAAGCCCTGTGTTCTTTTAGGCAATGTATACCATCCTGTTCACCTTTTATTGAGCTTCTGTCTGGAGCTCAGCAGTTGGTCTTTTTCCGTAATTCAGTTTCTTTTCTTTTTTTTTTTTTTTTTCGAACCACAGTTATCAGGGGAGAGTGGAAGAAGTAGGATTAGCAGGGAAGAGCCCACGTAATGTGCATATGGGTCTGTATCAACACCGGGAGCCCTGTTGCTGCCTGGGCGTCCGACCCTGGGCTTGTCCCCAGACCCCGCTACAGGAGGTCAGTTAGAGAGTTGTTGCTGAAGAACTGGATAAGCATTCGGTGTTAACATGGGCTGAAGACCCTAAAGGTTACCCCCTTCAGTGTTTTTCATCCTTGTTAAACGCCCTCCTTTGTAAAAGCTAAGTGGCAGCCTATTGCAGAAAGCAAATATACTTGCCATGGCCAGCCCAGCGTCCTGCTTCTTTTTCTTTTCCCTTTGGCCATTGCTGGAGCTTGAAGGAACTCTACATCTTGGAAACTGCAAAGTCGTCATCCAACCCATAGGTTTTAGATGGAGGTGGGGCCCAGATGGGAGCAATGGTTTGCCCACAGCCCTGCAGTGAGTGTTGGCAGGGCATCAAGTGTGGGGAGCTTTCCCATGGTGCCAAGAGAGTTTGGGCTTCCGGCCAAAAGCAGGACAGGCCTCCTCATGCCCTGATGTCCATCATCCCCGTCCCTTGGCTGGCAGTAGGATTCGCTTGCCGCCCCACCCATCCAGCCCTTACTCATCCTTCAACATGAAGCCTAAGTGTCACCTCCTTTGTGAAGTCTTCCTCAACTGGTCATGCCAACTGGGCTCTTCCCATAATCCCACGGCCCTCTGCCAGCTACAACGAAGCAGTTCTCACGTTCTGCCTCACTGACTTGTCTGTGGCTCAGTCACTGCCACTTCTTGTGAGCCTGTATCTTGTCTCCTTCCAAAAAGATTTTAAACAGATGGCTCCCTGCTATTGTGTGGGTTCAGCGGTGTGACTCCAGCCCCTAGCAAGTGCCAGCACTTAGTGGGTGCGTTGATTTATTTTTAGGAAGAAAGAATTATGCAGCTGTGTAGAAATTAAATTAGGTTCTAAGGCAACATGCTTCCAGATTTCATGCACATTAAATCATCCGGGAATTGTGCTAAAATTTAGGAAGTATAGTTTTGGGTCCATGATTCTGCATTCAACAAATACCCAGTAGATACTCATATTACTGGTACACAGACCTCACTTCAAAGTAATAATGGAGGGAAGATGGCAGAATGCTTTGTTAATCATCCTGAAAAGAAACAGGAAAGTAGGATAAATCAGGAACTACCGAGGAATTCAGAGAGCATCCACAAGGAGGATGGCAAAGAGCTGAAACTCAGGAGGAAACTTAGAGAAGTGCCTCTCCTTAGCAATTCCTATCTGCCTGGGGCTCAGCCAGAAATGGACTTCAGCATTGTTGACTTTGGCAAAAATCAAAACCATCAGGAAGTTCACTCACCATCTAGTTGGATGGGGGCCTTCAAAAGGGAAGGCAGGAAAACTCTTAGTAATACTTTCTCAAGTTTGGGCAAGAATCCACATTTTACAAAATGCTGCAACACACCATCTTAATAACTCCTTCAGGGAGAGGTGTGATATTCCATTGCATAAAGGACAAAACTGAGACACACACAAACAAAAGACTTGCCAGGGTAATTCAAACCATAAGGCATTGATGAAAGGGTACTGAGATTAGATTTTCATTATATCCTTCCTAGAGCACTTCACCTACCTAACATCCTTAGGATTTCACTGCTAGAGCTTGTTTTAATAGCCATCTTCCAGGCAAATTGGGACCTTGTCCGAGTTGTTTGTTATCAAGCCAGCAGCACCTAGAATGCTGTTTTATACCTAGAAGGTACTCCATGAATATGGGCTAGATAAATGAATAGAATTTCATCACTGGAGGGTCTGCACTTATGCATTCCACAAGATTATGGGTTCAGCTGATTATAGCATAGCACTAATGAAGTAAAAATTCTGGGTTTGGTTTCCCTGTATGAATGACAGAGCTTTGCCCTGTTCCCCACCCATGCTTCTCAACATATTCAACCACCTTTCTGAAAATGGGACCTATTAATGACTCAGGAACTTGGTGAGAATATGACCATCCAAAAAAAAAAAAAAACCAACTCAAAGTGTGTGCTGGAAACGGAAACAGCAATGGCATCTTCCATGAAGATGGTAACTCAGGTCATAAGCATTTTGCCATAGCAGCCCTTACCAGGAATGCTCCGGGCCAACTCCATTCTCCACTACCTACTGAAATTCCTATCTCTGAAGTGTGTAATGATCTCAGAACATGGAGCCTTGCCTACAGGAGGGGTTAAGGAGGGAAAATGGGCTTACTGCCAAACCAGAGGCAAGGCTGGACCCTCTGTTTACATTTGTTCAGTCCTTATACTTTGATTGCTTTTGTGCCCCTGATATGTATTCCTCAGAAAGCATTCAAAAATACTTCGAAGAAAGGTCCTAATTCACATGGGATCCAAGCAAACTGCAAAGGAGGCTGGGAAAGATAGCCTTTCTGTGTGCCTAAGAAGAACAGATGAGATGGATGACAACCTAGCCAGTCTCTATTAAAATCACCATGCAGTTTCTCCTCACCTCCAGTTTTTTTCTAGACTTTTCCATCCAACCATTGATTTGAAAAATGACTATAAATAGTAATAGCTGACCTTTACTGAGCACTTAGTATATGCCAGGCATTGTGCTAACTGAACTGCCCAGCACACATTATTTATAAAATCCTTACAAACAACTTAAAAGGAAGGCACTCCTTATATCTCCATTTCACAGATTAGGAAAATGAGACTAAGGGAGATGAGTGACTTGCCCCAAATTGCAGGACTGTTGGCAGAGCCAGGCTGGAACCCAGGGCTGTCTGATTTTTAAACCTTTACATGACATTGTTAACTGACGAACTGACCCTTGGCTTCCTCCTGATAGGACCACCTTCTTTGTAATTCTTTCTTTGGAAGTTGGTCATTTTTCTGCTATCTCCACCATGATGCCTCCTCCAGTGCCAGCCTGAGACTAGGTTGACATCCTCTAGGCAGTTACTCCTGCTCTCCACCATTACTGTTCAATTCATTCCCTCACCAGCCCTTCCCCCTCTGACACCCACAGCTTGGTTGATGCCATCTACTGACACATGGCCACCTCTTCATTGAAGTCTGCAGCATCTGGCTTCCTGTGTTCCTCTGCAAGCCATTTCCTATCATGGTCTGGGCGATTCAGCATCCATGTGGACGGTATGATCAATCCCATACCCTCATCTGCTTTCCACACACAAGCTCACTTCAGCCTCTTTGGAACCTGCTGTCACTAGGAGCTGTTTGGCTTTTACCTTCCATCTCTCCATTAACCTCGTCATCAACCTTGTGGAGCGCTTCTCCCCCTGTCTAGGCCACTCCTCTTCCTGGCCCTACGTCACTTCCTATATAGTGTGGAATCTGTGGACACTATTTCATAAAAGCACTGACAGAGGAAGGTTGGCTAGTGTCACAGTGCAGTAAAGAATCTGGAAAGTACCTGTATGTCTGGGGCAAATAATACATTATATGTTAATTTTTAAAAATTTAAAAAAAAAAAAAAAGAATCTGGAAATGAAAGCCAGAGGTTTCCCTAAGATGAATCCTTTTTCTTTTTTTGAGTAATCTCTACACCCACTTTGGGGCTCGAACTCACAACTCCAAGATTAGGAGTCACCTTCTTTTACAACTGAGCCAGCCAATTGTCCCAATGAATCCTTTTTCTAATCATGATGCCAATTTAGAGAATTTGAGAATCAGATCATATGATTTGAGAATAGAGAAGTGAATTAAGGGAATTGTCAGGCTCCTACTTCATATGAACTCTGTCTGCGTAAAGTGTTACTTCTATAGAAAGGGAATCTATTGGGGGCCTCAGGGGTCTGGGATTGAGCCCCATGTCAGGCTCCTTGCTCCGTGGGAGTGCGCTTCTCCCTTTCCCTTTGCCCTTCTCCCCTACCCGGCTTATGCTCTTTCTCTCTCACTGTCTCTCTCTCTCAAATATATAAATACAATTTTAAAAAAGGGAAGAGGGATCTATCTGTAGGGATCCTAGCCCTGAATCTGGTTCATGCTGTCAAGTTTTTCTCAAGGTATGAGCTTGTGGATCACCTTACTGGAATGATCCTTAAAAGCCCTGGCCCCATCCCAGACCTCCTGAATCATATTATTTGTGGATGGGCCTAGAAATATGTATTTTCAGTGAAATCCAATTGAATCTCATCTAATTTAAGCTTTGAAAAGCTTTGATTTAGGCTGGTCAGACACATTTCCCCCAGAAGGAGTTAAAAGTCTCCGTCACCTCCTATTTCCATCCCCATGACTCACTCCACAACTTGAACGGGATTCACACTTGCCCATCCATCCATGTGACTTTTCGTTAAGTCCCTTAGAACTAACTCCACTCCTTTCCCTGAAGGGCCTGGAGTGAAAGGAGCTTCTTGGCTCAGGAACAAACAGAAACTCCACCCCGAATCCCTGTCTTCTCCCCTCTCGCGTCCTCCCCACGTTGAGAAGTAGCCTCAGTCCCTCCCTTCTGTGTGCTGGTGGAGGGGAGAGCCAGGGTGATCAGGAAACTGATTAGTCTACTGGGGTAGGCATCAAGAGATAAAAATCCAGTCTTTCATAACTTGTTAAAACCTGCCTCAAGGAGAGGACAATAAACCAGGATTCCCGATACTCTGAGGACCTCGGTAGTTCCTTATCTGCGTTGAGATAAATCAGATCAATCAAGTTCCCTGCAGAACAGAGAGTTTCTCTTTCTGCTTTTCAAACAGCTCCTCTGCCTCCAGGGTCTCTGCCGCCTCCTCCCAGTGCGGCAAAGCAGGGGCACGGCTGTTCAGTTCTGGGACGGCTGATTCTAGGATTTGACACAACACAGGATTTGAGCTCAGCAGACCTGATTAAAATCCCAGCTCTACTCCTTTCCTGCTACAGGACCTTGGGGTAGTCATTAAACCTCTATTTCCTCAGCTCTTTAAAAAGTAACTGATTCTATTCCTCCTTACCTTCTCATAGGGCTTTCGAGGACAAATGAGATGATTCTCGTTTGGAAAGGGTAGAGCTGCGAACTGTTATCAGTAGGAGCTGTCATGAGCAATTTCCTGAAGCCGCCCCACCAGGCTCCCACCAGTAGCTGACAGACAGCCACCTGCCTGGCTCCCGCAGCCCACAAACACTGGTGAGCCTCAGAAGGCTGCCATCCTGACAAGTCCATGTGTCCTGCTTCTGCCGGAGACTCAGTGGTGCTCCACGTTGTTCTAGGGCAGACGGACCAGAGGCCCAGTACCTTATCCAAACAACCCTATGCAGGGATGGAAGAGGGCTGGCTGCCTCATGAGGTGGAAGGTGAACCTTGTCTTCTTTCATCACCCAGGGACTGAGCTCTAGACTGAGCTCTAGACTAGACTAGCTCCAGCTACTAGTGGGTATCAAGAGAGGGGAAGTCACTTATTCAACTTCCTGCTAGTTTTCAAACACACTTGAGTAAGGTTTGGGAGGCTGGGCAGGCTGGCTGCTCAGGCTATTGGATTTTGAGGGGCTCAAACTCATGACTCTGAGTTCAAGAGTCTCATGCTCCTCCAACCAAGCCAGCCAGGCACCCCTACAGCTGGGATCTCGAATCTGCAGCCCATACCGTATCAGCTAGATGTTCAGAGCTTCACTTCCTTCCTTTGTTAAATGGTGATTGTAACACTGACTGCAGAGTTGTAAGTATTTAATGGGAACGGATATACAAAAGTGCCTTGCATGTGGGAGAGGCCAACAACATTAATCAATTGATTAATTATTATAATAATTCCCTTCCTTTCTTTGGCCCTGGGTCTGCCATTTTTGAGTCCTGTGACCTTGGTGAGTCACTTTTGTTCTCTGGGCTTGATGAGGGGGAGGGACTGTTACCAGGTCATCAACACTGACTGTCCAAGTTTATTTTTTATTTGGTGGAAGGAAACTAGGTTCTTTTTTTCCCCCAGCCACGTGGCCAAATGGGTTTCCCTAAGTTACTACAGAGATGTCCTCCTCTGGCTAATTGGGCAAGGTGGGGAGTGCAGAAGGAAAGCTAGTAAAGGGGACCACCGTCTGAATACTAAGCAGCATCTTAATTTCTCCTTCAATTGGCAAGCCTTATATTATGGGTCTGCCATTGGCAGCTGTGGGGGCAGGGTGGGGGAAGCCTTGATGGTGGCTGAGTTAAATATGGCTGGGATTTACAGTGGAATAAAAGGTGCCAGATTAATAGGGTTTCTTTTCTCTGAACCATAAATTGGAAGCTCTGGTGTCTGATCGGCTACTAAATCTCTAGTCCCTGGGGTTTCTAGACAGAGAGCTCTGGAAGCACCCAGCTGGCAGCCAAAGGTTGGAACAAATAATGATCTCACCAGGGCTTTTGCTCTGCAAAGGGAGCTGGGTTGAAGGGTAAAGAGACCTCCCACATTTGCAGGGTGGCAGTGACTTCTGATTCCGCCTCTGCGCACTGGCTAGGAGCCCTTGTGCATCATCTCAGGGGATGGCCTGAGCTGAGGGCAGCAGATGAAGAGATGGAGAGAACGTGGCAGGTGGCTTCATCATCAGGGTTCAGCCGTCTGGAGTTATTTAAACATGTGTGGTGAGCCGCTCCTCTGCCTTGAGCTCCTAGGTGAATGTTGCAGAGGGATGGGAAATGGCCCAGCGCCTGTGATGGCTCAGGGCCACCCCTGTCAGCCCCTAGGGACATTTACTTTGAGAAAACACCCTCCCACACATTTCAAGAGCAGGTTCAGGGGACAGTTTGAAGACTGGAGTCTTCACTTGCTTGAAGTTGGGTGGCAGAGGCAGGGACCAGAAGAGAGGGTGATCTGATGGTCCCCACAAGGCTCTCTCCAAGAAAGCCTTCTTGCCTAAGGGACCAAACTGGGAGGCAGGGAATATGTGTCATTTCCTTGTCGCCATATACTTCAGAGTAGCTCAGACTGTGATCAATTTCATTTTAGGAGCAAAGAAATCTAGATCCAAGGAGATTAGGGGACGTGTTCATAATGCCACAGTTGGGGTGGCAGCAGCTGAACAAGAAACAATGTCTTTAGACAGCTCAGTCCCTACGCTTTCTCCCTTTAAAGCCATCTTCCATGCCATCTTAGCAGGGGCTGCTAAGCCATTTAGTGACTTTATGAAACTTAAAAAGAGATGTACACTCTGGGTGAACGTAGCCCTGTGCCAGCCCTGGATTTTGGCCTCCGCTTGCCCTTTTGACTGTGTATTCTTCTGCAGCGAATAACGTGCACATCCGTACACAGCTGCCCTGCTGGTGGACACTCACAGAATCTCAGCTTCAAAAGGAGGCTCTTCATCACAAAGGCTTGCCATTTACCTTTCTCCTCTTTCCCTGCGCTCTTTTAAGCAGCCCCTTCCAGGAAACACCCAGACAGCCTACCCAGTTGCCTATCTGAGACTTTTGGTGGAACCCCACCGGGCCCTTCAACCCGGGCAGGAAAACAGAACCAAGTGGCAGAGGTTGGGGCAACGTGCTGAGGCTAACGGTCAAATGGAATCCACCCCCTGGTACCTCGGGTGTCTTCTGCTGCCTTCCCAACTAACCTTGGAGCGCTCCCAGCCCCTCTCTGAGCCAGTAGTCATTAAGCTGCTTTGGCTAGATCCTCTTTGGACATGTAGCAGAATATTTATGTCCAACCTGCCTTTTTTTTTTTTTTTTAAATGTCAACAACTCAACTTATTTTTTGGCTTTTTCTTTGCCGCATTAGAAAAAGTCAATTTCTCTTATAGACAGGAAGGTGACCTTCTCTTGAATAAAATAGAAACATTTTTCCTACTGGCAATGTGCTTCTGAAGACCAAGCTTCCCCGCCCTAAAGCAAAAGCCAAAACTCTGTGTGTGTGTGTGTGTGTGTGTGTGTGTGCTTACATGTACATGTGAGTATGTGCTAATTATTTAGGATAATTATCCTATTTATCCTAATTATTTAGGATAAAATTGCACTCAGAAGCCTTATGAAAGAGAAGAATAAAATACAACTTTTAGGCAAAAGGCAATGTGAGTATGGTCTGCAATTGAGTGGAGACAGGGGAGGAAAGGAGAAACTGGGGGACCTGGCACAAGGAATGTGGTCAGAGTAGAACAGTTGACGTGGAGGTGCCAGGCAATTGGGCAGAGATGACCAGGGTGGGGGTATGGGAGTTTCTAGAAGGTAGGCTTAATCAGGATCTTTGCCACCGGACAAAGTACCTCCTGTTTAATTCACATGCGGGGGCCACCTGGCCTGCACCTAAAATCCTTATCATCCCAAAGTTCAGTGACTTGCTCAGGCTACAGGTCTTTCCCCTCCTACCATCTAGATGCTTCGTGGGGCTCTGTCTCTGCAGGGGTCCCAGTTCAACTGTAATGACGGAGAGGAGTCTCAAGTAGGCAGCAAGGAGATGGGGAGGAGATGATACACTATGTGAAGGGTCTAAGCTGTGCCAGTGAAGGTCTGGGGAGTTAAACATGTGAGCCCTGATATCTCAAGTAAGCAACCTCCTCAAATTGGATAGACTACTTTTTGGTGAGATAAGACCTAATTACAAAGGCATGAGGGGAGCTTGCAATTTTGAAAAACCCAACTGCAGATTATTTTCTAAAATATAAGACCCTTCGGTCATGAGCCAAGTTTGCCCCATAACTTAACTTAAATAAAACACTGTGAAAATGCAAACCTTTTGGCAAGTGGATTTTTCTAAACCTAACTCTAAATGCAGCCTCTTTATCTCCTCCCTTAGATAAGAAGCAATAGGCCCTTTTAGACAAGAAGGATAGACCCGTGTCACAAGGAGCTCCCCCATCTTATCTCCTCTACCCGCATTCAAGCTGAAATGCACTTGTGAGATTTTCGGAGACCAAACTTCTCAGAAGTAAGACCCACTGGATTCTGTAGTTAGAAAGGATCTCAGAAGTCATCTGGTCTACGCTCTTACCTGTTGTAGTAAGATCCTCCTCATGATAGACGGCCATCTGGGGGCAAGGACAGTCAGGCCTCATCTGATTTTGGTTCCCTAGCCCCGGAACATCATTTGACAAGTAGCAGGTGCTCAGTAAGTGTTGATTGAGTGACTTACTGACTGACTGGGTCAATGAATGCATATTTCTCAGTGACAAAGATGGTATCCTTCACAGAAACTCCACTCAGGCTCCTCTGAGCTCTCTTCTCCATACAGCCCTGACTTTTGGGTTTCTGTGTTCATCTTTTCATTGATTTCAGCAAGAATTCTGATAACTCAGTTTAAACAGAATCCCCCACCCTCCATACCTGACCACCCTCAACATCTGATCAAATTCCTCATTTGCCACTATTCTCTAGGGGATTTCTGATAATCCTGGCCTTCCGCAAGAATCCTATTAGATGGATTTAGCCAGAATTGCCTCTGGCCCCTGATGTTACTGCTTAGTAATTTTTATCCACTGACTCTCTCCCTGCTCCTTGGCCTTAAGTTCCCACTTTTCCTTGTATTTGGAGTTAAGCCTAAGCTGGGGGATGTCTTTTGAACTACAAAACTTCCTTATTGTAGCTCCTGAATAAAATCTTTCTATCCTTGACAAGTGTCATGAATAATTTTTAACATCAGTAACTACTTGGATGTACATAGGAATAGGGTGCTTACTATCTCAGAAGGCAATGTGCTATTTTTGTAGATCACTATGATTATGAAGAAGAAGTTGTTTAAGTGGAATCAGAACCTGATTTCTTGCAAATTTTCTGCATGTGTCCTGGTTCTGCTCTCTGAAGGCAGCAAGGAAGCTTGCCCCTTCATTGTTTTACTGTAGTTTTTGCTCTCCTATTTCCCCTGGTGTTCTTTCGTCAGAGGCCAGTGATCTCATGTTTGTTCCTGCTGATCTGGAACATATCCATGAAATTGTTCAACTCACAGATGCCTCACCAGGGCCATACTCTATGATTTAGGTCTCTCCTTTTTTCCTGGCCTTGTTCATGTTGACTGGACATGTCTTATGTAGGTACCCTTCTTTCTCAGTGAGCTGCTGTTATTAAAAAACTAGCTAAAAGAGAAGATATCTCTGGTGGTGATATTATCAGGGATGTTTATTTTTTTTCTTTATGTTTTCTTATAATAACAGAATAAAATAACGTTTACAATGGGAACGCCTTACTTTCATGATCTGGGGGGAAAAAGCCAATATAGCTAATTCTACTGTGGAAGAAAGACACCAATAAAGTAATTTATAATAGAGTGTTGAGGAACAGTATCAGCCAAGAGAAACTTGACCAAATATTTACTAAGTACCTGGCACTGAACTAGGTAATACAGGGATAAACAAAAATTGTTTTTTCTTTCAACTAGTTCCCAGTTACTTTGCAAACAATTATGTCCTATGAAGACAAAATGCTCAGATTGCTCTGGGAGCACGAAGGAGGTACACAGAAAGTGCACAGCAGCAGAGAACTTTTAAAAAACAGATGTTCCACAAACAATGAAGAGCAGAAAGCCAAATGTGAAGAGGCGTGAATGTACAAGAGATTGTGTCCCCTTTCAGGGAATTCCCAGGGGTTTGGTGGGTTGGGTGTGTGGGGTGTGAAGCAGGGAGGGGCAAGAGCTGAGGTGAAAGGGGGACGCACACACACAGAAGAAAGTCTGAACCTCCAATGGCCCATTCTTCATGAAGAATTTCTTCATGTATGTGTGCGTGGGGGTTGGGGGTGACTAAAGAGGCAGGTAGGGTGAGAACCTTTAAACAAAGAGAACTAATAACTGTGTCCAGAGAAATGATCTGTAATGACAGAATTTCTGGCAACCCGGTGGTTAGCAGGAAAGATTTCTGGGTGCGGGAGGGAATAGGAGGGATATATGACCTTCCATCTTCTGTAGTTGATAGATAATAACGGCCCCATTTCTTCCTTCTGTGCTGCTGCCAGAAATGAGTAAAGGAATTATCCAAGACTTAAGAACATGTATTCTAGAACCAGTCCTCCTAAATTTGAATCTCAGCTCTACTACCTCTTGGACTCCCTGTGTCTCAGTTTCCTCATATGTAAAGTGAGAATAATAATAATATCTACTTTATTGGGCTCTTGGGAGGAATAAGTGAATTAGCATATGTAGAGCTCTTTGAGCCATGCTTGGTATTTAGGAAGCAATGTGTTTGTTATTAGGTCTGTTATTAGGTATGTCTTCTCTTCTGGAGGTCTAACCAAACTAATGTGAGTTTGCTCCTTGGTGAGTCAGGGCTAGAAACTATACCAGGTGGAGTTGCCACACAAAGTAAACTTTATCTGCAGCAAATAAGGAGACCACGGGGAATAACTTCTAAAGCTGTGACTCCCCCAACAAGGGTAAATTTATTTAGGGTTAGGATGAATATTTAGAAAGGGGAGCTTTGTCATCATATGTAGAAGTGGGCATAAGGTCCCACATGTGCTTTAAGGAAACATGCTTATACATAGGTTCATTGTGTGCTGTGTAGACAATGCTTGTGCTCCTCCTTGGGTGGAGAATTTAGGGTTATAATGAGGTAAAGGTAACGGTCAGTTCCTCTGTGGCCCATTTACACAGGCCTAAGTGGGGGGTTGAGTTCAACCTGGTTTGGGTGGTCTGCACGGTCTGCACGGTCTGCACGGTCAAGGCCGTCATTATCGCTTGAGGGACTGTTCTGATTTGCATCACAGGAGGCTATGCCCATTGGGTCTTTTGCCTGAGTTAAGAGATAAGCTCGAAAGAAGAGCTTAAGCAGAAATGTGGGACAACGGTCTGTGAGTACAAGCAGGTAGGCAGTAAAGGTCAAGTCTTGGGGTCTAGCAGATGACAAAGGGGACCAGAATATGTCTTTCCAAAATATGCCTCTTTGGCATATATATTATTGTGAGGTACAAGGCCACTGAGAACCAGCAAGATGCAGGCAAAGCTCTAAAAAGAAGGCAAAATTTTTCCTTTTATAAAGGAAATTTTAATTTTTTTTAAAGACTTTATTTATTTATTTTGACAGAGAGAGATCACAAGTAGGCAGAGAGGCAGGCAGAGGGGGAGGAGGAAGCAGGCTCCTCGCCAAGCAAAGAGCCAGATGTGGGGCTCGATCCCAGGACCCTGAGATCATGACTTGAGCCAAAGGCAGAGGCTTAATCCACTGAGCCACCCAGGTGCCCCAGGAAATTTTAATTTGTAAAGATGTCTCTCTTGCCCATATCAGGAAAAGGAGGGCCCTTAACAACTCATTAATGGAGAAGATATCTGTTTAAATCTGTGTAATACCTTCCTAAACAATACTTGTTTACCATGCTTTTCCTGATCACCTGCCCATAACTTGCTTCCACGCAGTACTCCCTTTCACCCAGAAGTCCCAACCGCTTTTTTCTTTGTTTAGGTTAAGATGGTATATAAATCCAAATGCAAATAACCCCTTTGGGTCACTCAATACTGGATGCTTCCATGCATCCATGAGTGGGGCACATGTAAATAAACTTCTGTTTGTTTTTCTTTTGTTAATCTGCCTTTGGCCAGTCACATTTACATGGCTCCTGCTGAGGAACCTAAGATGGTGATGGGGTGGAAAAAATTTCCCTCCTTCCTTTTTAGATTCTTTAGCTGTTCTAATAAGTAGATGGATATAAGACAGATTAATAGGAGAAAAACAAATTCTATATGTACAGGAGTTCCCACAAAAATATGAGACCCCAAAGGGCAGCCAAGTAATTGAGGCTTATATAACATCTTGAGCTAAGGAGGAGGGTAGGAGTTTGGGGATACAAAGGGAACGAAAGCCATTCACAGGAAGGCAGAAGAGATGTTTAGGAAAAAAAGGTTGCCCTGTTATGCAGATAGTTTTCATAAGTAAAAAGCATCACTTGTAATAACTCTCTTCCTGGTACTGGCTCTCTTTCGAACGTAAATTGAGGGAGCTGAAAGGGAGGTAAAAGATTTACCTGAATCTGCTGGGTTTTGGTTGCCTTTAGCTCAAAGTGATCCTTGTGCCAAAGAGACAGAGTTTGGGATAGCAGACTATGCTCCCTTTCAATGGGCAAAGGAAAAAAAAACCTCCTTTACATTTCCCATTATTGTTCAATCTACGAAGGACGAAGAGGGACCAAAAAGGATTTGGTGTTAGAAGCAGCATGCCTCCATCACTAATTGATTGTGTGACTTGGGCAATTTAACCTCCACCAACCCTAGTTTTCCTGTTGGAAATGCAAATGGTAATTCCTATTTCACAGGGTCTTGTGGGGATCAAATAAGATAATGGATGCAAAAACACTTTATAGATTGTAAATTGTTGAATACCAGGCAAAGGCTTAATATTATCTCACCAGTCCTCCTGCAAAGAGGGCAGGGATGGGTCTCCCTATTTAACAGGGAAACTGAGGGCCAAGGGGTGCAGTAATTTACCACAATTCTCCTGCAAGTCCGGGTCAGGTTCGGCCTGGGACATGCCTCTGCACTCAGCAATTTCCCCACAGGGACCAGTCAAGTAAGCTCTGCTGGCCACATCCAGACCCAGAATCCACATAAATAAAAGCAAAATCCTGGGCCAGCCCCCTCCTCCCACTTCGCTGCATTCTAATTGCCTCTTACATCAGAAATAGGAATAATTAAACTGAGCTTAATTTTAATAGGCCTAGGTCAGGCTCTGCATTCTGCCTCCTTGGTCAATTTCCCCATGTTTCTCAGCTAATCTGGGGGAGAGGAAACTGTCCTGAAGTGGTTCATTTGCATCAAAACCACTATAATTTGTAAGTAAATGGCATCACTTTTAAATGCAAAGGAGAGTTGATAGAACAGACTGTCTTTGATTCTTCAAAAAATTGCAACTCTTAAAGTTCTGGAAATAATCTTTCCTTCTCTCCAATTACACCCATCCCAGGAGGATCCCCTTTCACCCCTCTTCAAAATATAGCCATTAAAGTTTCTCCAATCAAGGGCGGCTCTCCTTGCCCACAGGGAGACTTATTTGAGGAGCAATTCTCCACTGGGCAGACGCATTGAGATGCTACTAAGTGCCAAACGTTGGGAAACAAAATGAGTAAGATACTATCCCATCCATTGAAAAGTTTACTATTTCTGAAGGTGATTAAGTTTTAGAATATAAGTGAGGTTCAGTGGGGTGGATTCCAGAGCCGACAACCAAGCAAGAATTCTTGAGACGTCTTTGGTGCAGAATGGTGGTTTATTAAAGCACGGGGACAGGACCCACAGGCAGAAAGATTTGCTGCATTGGGGTTGTGAGGGGTGGTGGGTTATATACTATGGGGTTGGGGGTTGTAGGAAAAGGGAGGTTTCAAAAGAGCTTTCATATGCTGAAGAAGACCTACAAGGTCCTGGAGGCCTCGAGGCCTTGCCATTGTCAGGTTAAGGTTGTTTTTCCCCACTAGCAAAGTTTTAACACAAGACGGGAGATTCCTGGAAGAATGTCACACGTGTTCCACCCAGGAGTGTGGGTGGGGGAAGGTTGCAGGGTGTCAGCTTCTGCTTTGTCCTCAGCTTGCCTTCTGTTCCCTCATCAAAGGGAGAGAAGGCTGGAACATAGGTGGTGGAAGGCAGAATATGGTGTTTTAAGAGGGCTGAAAAGCAACTCATGATGTAGAGTCTGGACCTGCTTGGGAGATGAGGAAAGTTGTGGAGAGAAGACGGTTACGAGGTGGACTTCGAAGGTCAGGTCCATATAACTTCTCTGACGGCTGGCTGAGGACAAAGCAAAAGGCTGACACCTTGAAACCTCCCTCCCCACCCCCACTCCTGGGTGGGACATATGTGACATTCTTTAGGAATCTCCCAACCATCTTAATAGGTTGCTCAAAAGGGCAAAATAACCTTGTCAATGGCCAGGCCTCTGGTATCTGTATCTTGTAGGTCCTCTTTAGCATATGAAAGTTCTATTGACACCTCCCTTTCCTTACCTCCCCCAACCCCAGGGTACATAACCTACCACCCCTCACAACCTGGGGCAGCAGTTCTTCCTGCCCAAGGGTCCTGTCCCTGTACCTTAATAAACCACCATTTTGCACTAAAGATTGTTATGCCCCGATAATGGGTCCGTGATTAAAGGAGCGAGACTGATACAAAGCGAAGGTCAAGCAAAGCTTTATTTCGCGCCAAGCATCAAGAATCTAACCGAATGTTCAGGGCTGCACCTCTTACAAGAGAGGGCGACCCTTCTCTGCTTCACAGACTAGCTTTTAAGGGCAAAGGCCATGTGGTCGGGCCTGGCCACGCACAGGTGGCCAATGAGATCGTAACACACACAGGAAACTCCATAGTGATGCTAGATGACCAACTGAGTTACAATTTACCCTAGTAGACATTTGAACCAGCCTATTACACCTTGATTGGGATTGGCGCCCAAAGGGCGGGGCCCATACTCCTTGGTAACCAGGGAGACAGTATGCATCCCCCCTCTGATCCGATGCCTCCACCTGGCCTGACCCACCTTTGTATCTGGGCTTTGTTACCTGAAGCTGGTTTCCCGGACTTGTCTCCAAGTAAATCCCCTGGGGGAAGGGGAGCAGGGACAGTTTTTAAATAGGTCCTTACATAGATGTCTCAAGAATTCTTTCTTGGTCATCGGCTCCAGACCTCACCCCACTGAACCTCACCTATATTCTAGAACTTCATCATTTCCACCAGGACCATTCTCCACTGTCTCCCATGCCCCATACTCCGCTCACAATCTTAGTCCAGTTGTGTTGCTTAATGCTTGGTCTGCGCATCTGATGGTCTGTCTGCCTGTGAAAGCACATTGCTCCCCCCATGATTCCACTGGCAAGAAACTTTGCATTGTCAGGAAAGAATTTCCTCTGCCCTTCAAGGTCCTTCTAGCTAGACTGAGAATCAAGTTGACATGAGACAGATTAACAGGAGAAAATCAAATTTAACAATGTGCTTATGGGGAATCCACACAGACATGGAAATCCCAAAGACAGTGAGGCAATGTGACACTTAAATGAGCTAAGGAGAGGAGTAGGAGTCTGAGGATACCAAGGGGAGAAAGACATTAGCAGAAAGGTGAAAGGTGCTTGGAAAGCAAACATTGCACCATTATGCAGGTTCAGTTTCTTAGGTAAGAAAAAATCTCTGTCAACAGCTATCTTCCTGGTATAAGCAGGTGGTTGAAGAGGAATTAAGGAGCTTTTTCTGAATCTGCTGGGTTTGGATTGCTTTTCACTCAAGATAATGTTCTTGCCAAAGTGGCCCATGTTGGAGTGGCCTGTCCCTGGACCCTTCACCATCTAAAGGAAATTGGTGTATCCCTAGCTCCCTGCCTCTTTTCTGGCCCTTGTTCTGTTTGCTCTGTGCCTGGGTTCTTTGGGCCAAGAGCTGAATGCTAGCAGGTAGATGATTCAACGAGAGGTTAGAACTAGGGGTGGATGGAATCCAGGTTCTGACCCTTGCCAGCTGTGTAAACTGGGAAGGATATTAACCCCTCTGAACTTCACACTCTTCATCTATAGAATGACAATAATAACTACCACTTTACTGAGTTATCAGGGAGGGGTCGTTAATGGATATTAAGCAATTAGAAACTGCTTGATAAAAAAATGTTTGTTTTCACTTATGGCTCTAAATCATTAGTTGTATTGGGCCATTGTCCAAGTTTGCACAAAGATCTTTGTCCAGTACGTGGTACCTAGTAGATGATAAAAAAGTACTTACCAAGTGAATTAATGGTATTTCATTTCTCTATATTTGTATATGCTTTTGCCCCCATTTGGAACATCAGCATTTTAATCCGTGCCTCCTTTAACCCCCAAGTCACTTGGTTAACTACCACTGATTATTTGAAATGCAGCCCTGCACCCCACTCCAAGGCTAGATAGCTCCAGTTATAGAATTGGGAAAGGGGGGTGATGAGGAGACTTGTTTTTCTAGAATGGCGTGCCATTGACTATATTATTGTTCAAAAGTATTCACTGCCTCTCTCTGGGAGAGGCTGTACTTCCCTACCCCACTGAGGACAGGCTAGACCACGTGACTTGTTTTACCCAATGAAAGGTAAGCAGCAGGGCCATGTGTCATGTCCAAGAAGGAGAGTTTAAGAGCCAGCATATAAATACCATGATCTCTTTTCCTTTTGCAATCTCCCACCAACTATGGGTCCTGGTTAAAGAACTTGGGGCAGAACCACAACTGGCCCCCAGTGCACATGTATGAGTGAGAAATAAACCTTTGATGCTGTAAGCGCTTCCTCCAACAGGGTCATTGTTACTTCTGATCCTCACGGATACCTCGGATTTGCCCCGCTCTTTTCTCCCTCTTTAATGATTCAGTGATTGCATCAATTCTGTGCCTTAATATTTGCCAGATCTGTGTCTCTCAAGCTGTGGTCCTTACCATGAGGATAGGCTCCCCTCACCCTTGGCCTGCACAGAATGACGCTCACTAAAATATTCTGCTTCTCCCATTATTGCTTTCTATATCCAGGAGACTATCTAGACAACTCTTAGATATCACTGAGGACGTTCTCAAACCCCTCATCTCACTGATGGCTGGGGCTGATCGATTCTACTGCTTAAATGTCTCTCACTTCTGTTTTCTCTGTTTAAAGCTCCTAAACAGTAATCTGGCTTCCATTTGTCATCTGAATGCCTGCAGGAGCTCTACAGCTGTTCTCCCTGCCTTTCGTCTCATTCCTGATCAATCCATCAACCCTAACATTTGCAGGGCCTGGGGTAAGGATATGAATGGAGACCCAAATGCTAAATGTCTAAATATTTAAAACTTATAAATCAAGATTAAGAAAAACATGCTAAACAGAATATATTCTGGCTTTCTGTCTTAGCAAATATACCTTCATAATTACATGGAAATCCAGATCAAATTTTAAATTTTTGAACTCCTCAGAGTTGTATGATAGAATATTATAGCATGGGGAGATCTGGATCCTGAATCCTGGCCTACCATCTACACCCTCTTCCCTCCTCATCCCTGGCTCTACCTATGACAGATGAGGCCTTGCACATGTGTGAGAATTTTGAGCTTACATGTGTAAGATTCATCTGTACCCCATGCAAGCAGCTGAGATTTGGCCACCCCTCAGCCTAGGGTGAATATTAACAAAAGCACAGACTACCCATAGGACAAAGGACCAGGGAAGGTAACCATTTGTGCCATGGAATCAGTCTTGCAGTCATGTGTATAGGGATTTCCAATATCCCGGACACCCAGAGCATACTCTAGTGGGAAGGACATAGGCTTGGATGCTCATGGCCTTTTAGCTCCATGTGTTTTTACCCTATGGAAAGGCGCATGGCTGGATATGGATCAAAGTGATCCTACTTAAGTGGGAGCCCTACAGCAGACCCCTTTTCCTGTGTCTAAGAGCAATTCTGTAATCCATAATCATAATCAACATTCATTGAGCATCTCTGATGTGCCAGGCATTGTTCTAAATTCTTTACCAATGAAGAAACTCAGGTACCTCTCTCTCTCTCTCTCTTTTTCTTTTTGGTTTCTTTTTTCTTTTTTTTTTTATCCCCAGGCACATCTCTTAATTTGCTCAAGTCATACAGCTTATAGGAGGCAGAGTCAGGGATTGAACCTGATTTCAGAATCACTGCATATAACATGCTCCACTGCCCCTGGAATCACCTTCTAAGTCATAGAGAGCTAATTGAGCTTGTCTCCTATTCACCAAAGTGGAGGTGATGCAACGGAAGGAAAACAAGATTTGGAGCCAGAAGATTGTGGTTTCAGTGTTAAGTCTACCACCTGCTAGCCCTGTCTCTGAATCAAGGAACTTCGCCTTTCTATAAAATTAGGAGAGTAATGAAATGTTCCCCATTGGGTATTAAGTGAATTGTGGATATCAAAGCCCGATTATTATTAAGTCTGTTATTATTAAGATGATATCCCAGTTACTATGGATACATGATAAATTACCCTAAAACTTAGTGAAATAGAAGAACCATTTGTTATGCTCTTAGATTCCATGGGCCAGGAATTTTGACAGGGCATTTCCTCTGCTCCACAATATCTGGGGTCTTGGCTGGAAGGCTTGAAGTTTGGGAGCTGGAATCATCTGAAGACTTGCTCTGCCCCATGTGCAGTGGTTTGATGCTGGCTGTCAGTTAAGGTCTCCATTGGGTTGAGAGCTAGAACACATACAAGGCCTCTGCATGTGCCTCATATCATGGTTGCTGGATTCCACTAGTGAGTGCAGGGAGATAGATAGAAAGATGACAGATGACCAATCGACAGATAGATAGAGATGTATAGTTTTTATGATCTAGCCTCAGAAGTCCTTGAGTATCATTTCTGCTGTTCTGTACTGGTTAGATGGGGGACAACCTGCCCAGACTGAAGAAGAGAAATAGATTCTGTCTCTTATTGGAGAGTGGTAAGTTTCTAGGAGAACATGTGGGACTGAAAAATACTGCAAAGGCCAATTTTGGGAAATGAGCTGATCATGAGCTTTCTCATCACCAATATATAGACTAACTCCAAACACCTTGACATGGTACCTAACGTAACCTGTGATCTAGCCTCACCTTCCCTTACCATTCCACTCCCTGTTTATATCCTACAGGTCCACCTTGATGAGCCACAGAGTCTCAAGTCTACTGGGAACTTTCATGCCCTCCTTTTGGGTGCATGTACCCTCTGCCATAGAAAGGAATGCTCTTTTTCCCCATGATAGTGAACACTGTCCTAAACTCAGAGCACTCTAGGATAACTAGAACAACCCTGGGACACACCTGCTTTCAAATATCTGATTCTACTGTCAGTATAAAAAGTAGAAGCATCATAACTATAGCTCTTAGTTAAGAGCCTGTCAATAGATGGTTGGTTGTGTCAATGATTGTGTCCTTTCACTAAACAGGGAGTTTCCTGGGTTTATTTCTCTTCATCTTATCCTACCCCCTTCCCACTTCTGGCCCAGTATAGTGCCTGACACTAACAGAAACTCAATAAATATTTTTTTGCTCAAACTTCTCTGTCCTCCTCAATTCACCTAGGATTCTTCTCTCACTGAACGTATTTCCCAGGGAATGAGTAGAGCCAAAATTGTGCATGGCAGTTCCAAATCCAAATTTTTCAAAAGGTTAAGCATTTTCATATTTGGCTTATATGAAGGCATTATTGGCATGTGACTACCGAGTGGACCTGGCTTGTCATTAAAAAAAACAAAACAAAACAAAACTCTCTTATTCAAGCAGTTGGTTATTTGAATGAACTATCTAAATCCACTGGTTTTCTTTATCCCATGGGGATGTGACCTTATAGTTTCTGCAAGTTTTGAATAATCACCAACTCTTGTAATATCCACAGTCATGAAACTAAAGTACTTGTAGAGGCCCCTGGTTTATTTGCAAAATATTTATATTCTTTTGTATTTGTTTTGCATATAATTTATGGAACATGAGAACCAAATCTACTATAGAGTTCAGGAAATTTCCAAGTGCAAATTTGATTATTGCCTTTCAGAAAATTGCCTTTTATTCAATTTTTCTCATCTCTGCTGTTTCTTAATTCCTTAACTCCTTCTTTTCCTGGTTACCCTCATCCCCTTCACTTGTTGCGTCCCTGTAGTATAGACAAGAAAGCTGTTGATGGCTAGACCTACAGATGGTGAAACTACAAAGTTCTTACGGTTGCTGGATGGAAGTTTCCTTGGATTTTTATGGCACTGAACTAGGCTAAATTGTGCAAATAGTTGTGTCTACATGGTAGACATAAGAAATGGTCTGCAAGAGAAAGACCAGTAGGAAGAAGACAATAACTTTCCTGGGGACAGGGAGTGAGAGGGGGAGAAGAACAATGCTGAACACAGCTCTGCCTCACCTGGATTGCATCTTCCTGGAGGGACATTATCTCTCCAGCACTCTTCACAGTAGCTGAAACTGATGACAAGGTCTCCTCGCCATGGCATAAGCATCACAAATTGGGATAGATCCCCATCTGCTTGCCTGAAATGATCCCTCATCTTTCTGGCTCATATTGGATGAAAATTTTGTTAAGAGCAGGTAATTGGCTGTGAAGCTTTGCTTTTGAATGGAGGAATTTATGGTGTATCGAGCAGCAAACATGCCCTCCAACATCATATTATGTTAATTCCTCTCCATCATCCGAAGGTGATTTGACACAGCTTAATGTGATATGACTATAGAACATCAAAGGAAAATACACGGCGGAGGGGGGCACTTACTGCCCAGGCTCCTGTTCCTGGAAGGGAACATGCTTCCAAATGGGTTGTCCTGAACAACCTGAGGACCCGAGGCATCACGGCTGTTGACTAAGTGCCTTTGTGTGTGGCATCTCATTTCCTTCTCGCACCTTGATCTTGTGGGATAAACGAGGTTGTCGCTCACATTTTTACTAACGAGATAGTGAGGATCAGAGACTGTAAGTTGCTTTCCTAAAATCACATGGCTGTTAGGATGTAGAGCTGGAAGTTTCTCCGGAGAAACAAAGAGGGCCATCCAGTGAATGGATCTGGAAGCTTGGGTTGCCTGATTCTGAGCTGGCTGGGAATCCGGGTTCTCCCTTCCACAGAGGAAGGAACTTTGCCAAAACTTAGCTTGCTACATGTCCTGAGGATCCCAAGTTCCCCAGGCATTGGGTAACATGCTTCTTGATATCACTTTAAAAACCCACACCTAAGCTTAGATCGCTGGACACTTGAGCCCTAAGTGTGTTTCCTCACCCCATACAAAGCTGTTCCTACACTCATCTCACAAAAACAATGAGCAAACAATGGTGAGGCTGTGCTTCTGCTGGGGTCCAGCCCTCTCGTGCACCCAGCTGGACTCTGGCCACTTTTTTACAAAATGTAGAAAACATACGTGTGCATCTGCTCACATCATGCCAAGGGTTCCCTCATCCTCGTGAGGTTTCCTGGTGTTGTTGGAGCCCTTTGCTTCACAAAGATGAATCCAAATTTTCTACTTCAAATCCTCTGCTTCTTGTATTGTTTGAGGCCTTTACATTTCATGGAGACATGTTCACATTTATCCAACTCTAATTTATATTAGCTAGTGACCGACACAATCTCTTAGAATCTAAATGGGTATTGGAATGTGGCATAAGAAACTATTCTCCATCACAACAAAATTTTTTCTTACAGATCTGCATCTTAAGGGAGTGATAGAGGGTGATAGAATCAGCTGCTTTTTTTTTTTTAACCTATTCTTTACTGTCAACTGTTTTTTATATACCTAGGGAGAATTATGCTCATAAGATCAGGGTAGTTAGTGCTTTGGAATCTGCTTGGAATCTGCTATCCCCAAAGTAAGCCTCTTGTAGGTGATCCCCAACTGGAAAGCGCCAAGACAGAGTCTGAACAGGGAAGGGAAGTATAGTGCATTTGTTCCCTGAAAATGACATTGTTATATCTAACAATGTAGGCAAAATTAATCATTTTTAAATGACACAAACTGACACAGTAGAGATACAGAGATTGAGACTCGGAGATATGGGGCTGCTTTGAAAATTGAATGGACTGCCTCAAAAGGAAGTCAATTCCCCTTTTCAGAGGAATTCAGATGGACAATCATTTCGTGAGATTACATTAGAATGACCAGAACAATTAAATGGGAACAGTGTTACCACTAATAATAGCAGCTTTTATTTTTTGAGACTGGGCCTAATCTGGGCCTAGGAAGTTGCTGAATAATTGACATACACTGTATTAGTTGAGACTCGTAACAACCTCATCAAGCAGGTATTATTAGCCACCTGAGGATGAGAACAGGAGTACAGAGGTTAAATGGTACGTTTGGGCTTAAACACCTCAGAAACAGATTTAAATCTGGATCTTTTTGATTCTAAAAGCACTGTTCATAACATATCCTTTTTTAGTCCTGGGACTCAATGACATTCTTCTAAAGCCTTGCTCTGACCCCTGCTAAACTCTTGATTTAATGCACATGGAATAAGTCCTCCTTCCAAGGGAATTTCAGAACACTTGCATTGAGATTAGAGGCTATTTTCCTACAATATTTTCTTTGGAGTGGTCCCCACCTCTCTATCAGCAGATAGAGATGAGCAATGGTAAGTCTCCTAGTGGCTGTGAGCTCATGGTTACCTGTTGTGATGTAATGACCTGCTGTATTATGAAGGGAGGGCTGCAGGACTGGGCTGATCCAGGCCACTAAGAGTGCAGGAAGCTCCTTTGAAGTAGAGAGTGTAGCTTCTTTGGGATAGAGTTCCCCAACAGCTGTCTGTGGTACCAGTGGAGTATAGGGGTACCAAGATTTTGATTCCCTCAGTCAGTAAGGCAGCAGGGCAGAGGCTGGGATAGCCAGAGCCTGGATCCAGAAATCCAAATGGCTTTGGCCACAAACAGTCCCTTCTGATTACCTGAGTGTCATATAAAAACATTTTCTACATATGTCTTGATGTAAAAAAAAAAAAAAAGAAAAAAGTGGGGAAACCCTATTTTGAGCACCCTGCAGGGTGGCTCCTCTGGACAGAAGAAATCCCTGGATATTATGGATGGAGAAACTGAGGCTCAAAGGACTCGACTCTGCAGGTTGTCCACAAGTTCACCTCAGGTTTCATCTGAATGACAGTAAGTAAGCAAACAAGCAAGAAACCAAAAACAACGAAGGGAAATGAATGAAGAAGAGGATCTCCACCGTCAAAGGCAAAGGATCTACAGTAAATACGGCGAGGACTCCAGATCCGCCACAGCTGGGCGGGACCTCGCCTGTGACGACACAGCCGGGAGAGATGAATGATCAAAACGCCGGAGTTTAGCGTGCTATTCTTACTAATAAGCTCTCTTCGCTACAACCCCAAAAATACCACTGCACGTCGAGAGAAGATTCATAATGACACTTAAGTTGGCAAAGGCTCCTGTTTTGAAACTGCAGCCATAACGCATTACCCATGTCGCGCTGAGCTCATATTGAATTCTGACAAAGGACAAATAGGGGTGGTGAGAACTTGATGTTTTTCCCTCCGCCGCCGGAGAAGAGAAGTGTTGGGCCATATTGCTTTTGACACGGCGCTTCAATTAGACCTTAAAGAATAGGTAGTACATGCTCAATGGAACGGGAGATGCTGCGCCGATGCCGGGAGCAACCAGCAGCTTGGCTGGAGGTCTACGTCTGATGCTCCCCCACCAGGGACCCACCAGTCACAATAATTACATTGCTGTCTTTTCATAATATGATTTATTTAGATGTTGCTTTATGAATTAATTCCCTCTAATTACTGCTCCTCTCACTGTAAATCAAGGTTTCTTGCTTTGTGTAGTACGATGAACACCATCCTACAGTGCAGTAATTAGTCCAATTAGGAAGCAAGGCAGATGTGGAAAACCAATTAGTTTCAGGAATCTGTCTGTGCCTATGTATCCCAAGCCCTGTTCAATTGAAATTTAATAGCGACTTAATAAAACATTGTTTTATTCATAAACCATCTCTTCCTTCCAAGCTCCCATTTGTTTGTTTATCTGTTCATTTCTAAAGGAGCTGCCGCCAACTTGCCTCATGCTTGGTGAGTCTCCTTCCGTGCCGAGAAGATGATGATTTTTTCTCCCTGTGGTTGAAGCGAAGCGATCCTTGTTTGGAAAGGGAGGCCGAGGCCAGTGGTTTGGAGAAGGGGTGAGGTTTGGGTCTCTTTACTCTCTTTATTGGAAATGTAATCATGGCTTGATTGAGAGACTTAAATCAGGAGACGTCAGTGTTGGGTTTGTGTAGACACACGTAAGCACACACACATACACATCTACACACACAGAAACAGATACATATACACACATGTATACATGTATGGACCCATATACACCTACACAGAGGCACACACATGTACACACATGTGCACATAGACAGACCTGCATATAGACAACAAGCACATTGTAGGCACACACATACATGTTGTATACACACATTCATGTATACACACATACTCCTAGTCAATCACCCCACAAAAGAACCCCCGTGCCCAGGCTCCTCTCTGAATCTAAAGCCAGTCTTGCAGAGCTTCTCCTCCCTGTGTCCGAGTGTGACTCAAGGGCGCTCCCGCTTCCTGGGGATGATCCCACTGGGAAATCAGAATAAAATGAATTATGGACTTAAAAACCAACAAAAAAAGAAATAAAATGAATTATTAATCTTATGGGTTCAGAAGATAACTTGGCCCTCAAAGTTCTTAAGTATTAACCCATCAGTCACTGAAAAACCCAAAATGGTTAGAAATGCAAACAGTTTGGGGCGTAACCCAAGGGCAATTACTGTGTGTGACACCCAGTTACAGGTGCAGACCAACCATCTCACCAAGTGTAAAAAGAGACAGAGGTTTATACCGGCCCTCAGTTCAGCGTAGGGTTGGGGGAGGAAAGCAGTGCCCACAGAGTAAGGGGATCTCCAGTTTCTCTAGCTGGAAAGGGCTGGCTGACGTTCCAGGATGTCGCTGCTCTCTGCAGAGGACAAGGCAGGGGGAGCCCTGCTGTACTTCTCTGAGGAGTCATAGTAGAACCCCGGAGAGGAAGGGGCCCTTATAGAGCACAAGGATGCTTCTGTGTGATAGGAGCATCGGAGGAGGCCCCCGCTTGAAGGGAGGGGGCTTCCTTCCCCGGGGCCCAGAGTTGAAACGAGCCCCAGGCTCTCTTGACTCATGCCGTGTTCTTTACACAGCGTCCTGCTGCCTCCCTTCAGGAAACAAATCTCCAGTTTCCAGAACATTTACGTACCAGAGTTATTAAAAAAATCTATCACAAAACAATCACAGTAACTGAAAATCCCTATTCACTGCTCAATCTGATAGGTAAATTACCAAACTTTTGATTTATGTAACTCATTATCATTGCACGGTCGCTGCAGTGATATGCTCCATTTGTCTCCTTGATCATTATGTGGTTGGTTCTCTCTGTGTCCTGAAAGCAAGACCTTAATAATAACCAGCAAGGGTAATGCAATTAGCAAGATTTGGCATTTGTGTGTGCAGTTAGCCGTGCATGTGTGTGCGTGCATTTATGAGAGTGAGTGTGTGTGTGTCGGGTGGGGGGTTGCTGAGGAGGTGTGAGAGTTGAGAATGCTCAGGGCAAGGAGGAATTAAGTCTAGCTTTTGGGACCAGCGCCCCCTTCCCTGCAGACCCAGGAGGATCATGGGGCTTGTGGATGTCTATTTAGATCCTCAGATAGTCCAATCGGGGCCCCTGGGGACGAGCTGGGCACGAGCTGCGGAACTGTCGGTTGTGGGGAAGGAAGAGAAAGGATTGTCGGGGATTTCAGAAGCTGGTTGCCCTAGTGACCTGAGGAATAAGGTCATTCATCCCAGCTCACAGATCGTCATTATTGCTCTTCTGATTGCTTCTCTCCCTTGGGGAAGATCGTGACAGTGCTGGGTTTACAAATGCCCAGCCCCTCTGGAGTGGATAATGCACCAACCCCAGCTGATTAAGGAAGCCGGAGGAGCAGAAATGCCTCCCTTGCCCTTCCCAGCCTTTCCCCCAGAGAGGTACGTTTTTGGAGGTGGGGTGGCATAATTGTCAATCAAATGAATACAGTTTTTTTAAAGTTAGACTCAGTATCTCAAAAGTCAATACAATTGGGCACCTGGGTGGCTCAGTCGGTTAAGCGTCTGCCTTGGGGTCAGGTCATAATGCCCGAGTCCCAGGACTGAGTCCTGATCAGGCTCCCCACTCAGTGGGGAGTCTGCTTCTCCCTCTAACCCTCCCGCACCTCATGCTTTCTCTCTCTCTCTCTCTCTCTCTCTCTCTCTCTCTCTCTCTCGTGTGTGTGTGCGCGCGCGCGCGCTCTCTCTCTCTCAGATGAATAAGCAAAACCTTTATTTATTTAATTTTAATTTTTTAAAAGATTTTATTTATTTATTTGACAGAGACAGAGGGAGAACACAAGCAGGGGGAACAGCAGGCAGAGGGGGTGGGGAGAAACAGGCCACTGGCTGAGCAGGGAGCCCGATGTGGGGCTCTATCCCAGAACCCTGGGATCATGACCTGAGCCGAAAGCAGATACTTAATGACTGAACCACCCAGGTGCTCCTAAATAAAATCTTTTAAAAAAACAAACATTCAATACAATTAATGCAGCAAATACTTATTGAAGGATGCCCGACAGTTATAATTATTATTGATAATATAAATAGTGTAAAGTTTCGCAGGTGAGGTAAACACAACACCAGGCAAGGTAGGCACAAGGCAAGATTTATTAAAGGCATCTCTGGCGAAGTTTCAGGGCTCAGGAGAAGGGGAGCCAGGAAAGTCGTGCCGGGAGGAGGTGGGCACCCTCGGAGGCGAGATTCCGTGACTCTGGAAAGCAGAGTCGGGGAAGTCGCACAGGGAGGGAGTTGGCGGGGGTCTTTTATCGGGCCAAGGCAGGGCATGGGCTCACATCCATATATGGTAGGGTATTTGGTGATTGGAGGGTATGGAGTGGGGGGTCCTGATACTTCTGTTTCCTGCATAGGTATCGGGTTACCTATGGAGAGGTGACCTGGGCATACATCCTTTTGGCGGGAGAATCAAGGGTTAAGGAAGGGGCGTGGGGGAGGAGGCTGGAAGGGGGCGGCCCCAGCTGTCATTTCTATTGTTCCTCCTGCATTCTGGGAACCACCGACCCAACAAATAGCATATACCGTCCTGGAGTGAATTAATTAAAAAAAGAGTAATAAATTCCTTGCTTCAGAGGGGTTTACAATCTACTCAGGCAGGAGCCAGTGGTCCAAGTGCCTGTAAGAAAAAGAAACAAGTAATGAGTGATATGCAAGTGTGGTGAGGTGACAAGTTTGGGGATGTACATGTAAACTGCATGATAGGGAATGGCGGGTTGGGGACAAGAGCAGGAGGGCATTGCATGAAGGCAGGAGGAATGGCATGTGGCCAAGCGGTGCTGGCAGAGTGGCCGTCACCTTCAGGGGTGCCACATGTCCAGTAGATCTAGAACCAGGATCACTGTGAAGGGAGAATCTGCTCCGAGTTTTGTGGGCAAGGGACAATGACGGAAGCCTCAACCTGGGTGTCTCTAGCATTTTTAGCCTTAATTCTTTTCCTTCCTTCCTTCCTTCTGCCCTTCCTTCCTTCCTTCCTTCAAGATTTTATTTATTTTTCTAAGTAAAGTCTGCACCCAACATGGGGCTCAAACTCATGACCCCAAGATCAAGAGTTGCATGCTCTACCAACTGAGCCCATCAGGTTGCCCCCACATTCTAGAGATTTTTTAAAAAAAGATTTATGTATTTATTTATTTATTTATGTATCTGAGAGAGAGCACAAGCAGGGAGAGGGGCAGAAGGAGATGCAGGCTTCCTGCTGAGCAAGGAGCCTCCATCCCTGGACTCTGGGATCCTGACCTGAGCCGAAGGCAGACGCTTAACTGACAGAGCCACCCTGGTGCCCCATTTTGGGATTTTTTTCTAAAAGAGAAACCACTTCAGTGATCCATTCCATCTGCTCTGCTAAATGATTGTTTTGGAAAATGCAATGCATCAACCCTTTGCAAATGACCTATTAATCTGGGTCCCTCACAGCTCTTGTTAGCAGAGTCCTCTAGCACACATTGCTTGCAGGCTAGTCTGCGGCGACGATAGGATGCTCATGTGTCCAAAGATTTGCAAGCTGTTATTGTAAGGGACATTTTTTCAGGGACAGAGCAATGTAACTTTTCTGTTACTAATGTGTATGGCGGGAGTGCACATTACAAATAGCAGTTATTTTAAGTTTTTTTCAGGGAACCCGAGGGGCCACACTTGCCCATCGGTCCCTTATTTGGAGAGAACTGGAAGCCAGGACAAAGGCTCAAAGACTCTTCTCTGGCTTCCCTGGGGCCCGCATTGATTGTGCAAAGTACTGCTTTCAGGCCTCTGCTTTCCCAAGCAATCAATGCAACAACACGGGTGAGAAATGAGGAACAGCAACTGCTTAGCATCCATTCTTCCTTGTAATTAATATCACGTGGCCACGTGAACGGCCTGGAGCTGTCTGGTGGAGAAACGCTCATTCAGAGAAACCAAGCAACAAACAAACAAACACGAAAAGGCATGCTGGCACATAATTCTTGCAAAATGCGAAAGGGAAAGGTCTTACCTCAAAGCTGTCTATAACTGAAATACCACTGGGGGTTTATGTTTGGTCTTTTTTCTTTTCCTCTGAAAAATCAGCTCATATATTTCCTTGCAACCAAGACAAGCACTCTCTTAATTGTTCCATTAAAAGAGGTGTTGAAATGTTACTAATTGTCAAATGCAATTAAGTGGAGCAACATGTCACAGGTAAATTAACGAGAAGCCAGGTGCTTGGAGGGGGGCGGGGCCCAGCATTGGCGCTGTTGGGAATAATCGTTATCCTTCCTGGAGGTGACTCCTGCTTGCCTAACCAGGGAACTGTATGCATCACGCCAGCCCCTGATTACAGCTTTTAAGGGTTTCTGACTCATCAGTGGCCATTTGCTGTGAGTAGTTTTTAGCTGCTCTCTCTCTAAAAGCTTGATAGTGATGTTATTAGTAGAGTGTTGGTAACTTAAAAAGGAAAAGTCGATTGTTATCCTTGAGTAACCCAGCAGAAAGAAACAGGATTTGCAAAGAATCCCGCATCTCCAAGTACAGAAAGTAGCGCCCACAAGGATAGAGGTCCTTGAAGGACATGGTGCTCTTTTCTTAGTAGCTGAGTTAGGTTTGCATTTCTTCATGTGATTTCACATTTACTCATTTCAAAAGCATTCCCACTTGTACTATGTGCAGTGAAACATACAGAAGTACAAAACAAGACTGGGGGAGTCCTGCTTTCATTTACAACTACTTCATCTAGGTTAAGCACACATAGTTTTTATTTTCTTTCTTCGTTTTTAAAAATGATTCTTTAATTTAATTTATTATTATTATAATTATATTATTATTATTTTTAGAGAGGAAGAGAGGAGGGGCTGGGGGGAAAGAGAGAATCTTAGGCAGGTTCCACACCCAGTGTGGAGCCCAATGAAAGTCTCAATCTCAAGACCCTTATATCACAGCCTGAGCTGAATCAGGAGTCGGAAGCTTAACCAGCTGAGCCACCGAGGTGCTGCAGCACACACATTTTCAAGAAGTCTATAAACTCTTGTATAGTAAGGACCTGGTCCTATTCTTTTTTTGTATCTCCAACATCTAGTTCAGTGCCTGGCACATATTAAGAACTCAGTAAACATTTAATGAGTAAACAGAAATGATAAAACCGGTTGGGAGAGGGGGTTGCATTGGGGGAGGAGGGTACCTTTGGTTGGAGTTGTATTTCTGGTGATGACAGGACCTCTGTGTGAGGTGTTTTGAGTCTGGTCAGACATTTGAGACCAAGTTCCTCAGGTTAGGTTAGGGCTGGATGTTTGTCCTTGGAAGCCACTTGTGAAAATGGGCTAGTTGAACTGCGGGGCCCTGTTCCTGATGCAGGAAGAGGGAGAGGACCAAGGGCTCCTGCAAATGTGCATTGTGCTGGATGCCCAGGGTTCTGGGAAGAGGCAAAGGATCTAGACCCCTCTGTAACTGCAGGGGAGGAAAAAGTTTCCTAACCCATTTAGGGTTCTTGGCTGGGTCTGGAAATTTAACTGACAAAGATAGATACACAGGAGGAAAGCATACAAATTTTATAAAATTTTCATGTATATGGATACCTCCCCAAGAGAATGAAGAGGGAAGGAGGAACCAGAGCAGGAAGGTTTTATACCTTTTAGACAAAGAAAGAGTAAGTTTGTGAAGAATTGATAAGATATGGGGTGCCTGGGTGGCTCAGTCATTAAACATCTGCCTTCAGCTCTGGTCATGATCCCAGGGTCCTGGGATGGAGCCCTGAATCGGGCTCCCTGCTCAGTGGGAAGCCTGCTTTTCCCTCTTCTGCTTCCACTGCTTGTGTTCCCTCTCTGTCAAATAATAAATAAAATCTTTAAAAAAATTTGATAAGATAAAGAGGTTTGGGCTAGGCTTAGTAAATGGTGAAGAGATAAGTAGGAAGATAAAGGTTAGTTTAACAAGATTTGTTTGCACAGATTTCTTGGTTCTAAACTCCCCATCTCTGGTGATAAGAATATCTTCCTTTGGTACAGACAGGGAAGCTTTCAGAGAATATCTTCCTTTTGGTACAGAGAGGGAAGCTTTCATGTGGGAGTTTTCTGACCTGTTTCAGGGAAGAAGGGTGAATGGGCTGGGGAGAAGGGTTATCAGGGCGACCTTCCTGCTTCTGCCATTTTTCAAATTCCTTCAGCTTATATATTCAATATGACAAGTGGCATATTGTGGGGTAGCATGTCCTGAACCCCATCATTAGCAACCTCCTTGTTTCTCAGTGCCAGGCCCTGAGTGGGCAGAGAAGTCATTGGAAGATCTTGTCTGACAGACTGGCTGGGCCTTTCTGGCACTGCTGTAGGAGGGCCATGTGTGAGGGGCTGTGCAGGTTTTCCTAACACCTACAACGAATCTTCTAACACCAGTTTGGATGTCCAACACTCCAATTCTATTCAAACACTGATGATCTGGAGTTAGTGCAGACCTCACAGGTCAGGATAAGAGCTGAGTCCCATAAACCTGACCCTACTTCAGACACCAGTCACAGATGGGGTGCCCAGACCACCAACACTTCTGCCTGGCCAGTTACAAATTCAGTTTCCCATGACTCTTTCTTCAGGTTTGATAATTAACTAGAGCAACTCGCAGGCATCAAGAAAGTGCTTTATTTACTATTACCAGTTTATTGTGAAGGATAAAACTCAGAGGCAGCCAAAGGGAAGAAATGCATAAGGCAAGGTATGGGGGTGGGAGGTGGAAAGCTTGCATGCTCTTAGTGGGCACACTACTCTCTCTGCACCACCCCTAGAAGCTCCCCAAACCTCATTGTTTTTTCTTTCTTTTTTCTTTTCTTTTCTTTTTTTAAATGGGGGTTTCATTATGTAGGTATGATAGATCAAATCATTGCTGATTGACCTTAATCTCCAGACCCTCTCCTCTTCCTGGAGGGAGGTCAGTGAGGCTGAAATTTCTAGCCTTCTGATCACGTGGTTGGTTTTTCCAGCCACCAGCTCCTATCCTGAAGCTATTTAGTAGCTCCCTCCCCACCCCCAGCCCCTACTCCTGCCCACCAAAAGTTATCTCATTACCATACAAAAGATACTGTTATAGCTCAGGAGATTCCAAGGTTGCTAGGAGTTCTCTACCTGGAACAGGGATGACTAAGTCCAAATGTTTGTGTTTTATTATCCCTCAGGGCCCATTTCCAAGATGTACACACCAGGAGCTCACCTCCCATGGGAATGTGATGCATTCTGCTATTACTCTGCCTCTTCTCACTTTTTTTTTGGGGGGGGGGTGTTAAGATTATTTATTTATATTGTTATTTGACACACAGAGAGAGAGAGATAGCAAGAGAGAGAACACAAGCAGGGGGAGCAGCAGACAGAGAGAGTGGTAGAAGCAGGCTCCCTCCTGAGCAAGGAGCCCAATATGGGGCCTGATACAGGACCCTGGGATCATGACTTAAGCCAAAGGCAGACACTTAACTGACTGAGCCGCCCAAGCATCCCCTTACTTCTCACACTTCTGAGGCAAAACAGTTTAGAGATGTTGTTGCTAATATGGTCCCTGCCATCTGTCAAAATGGATTGCCTCCTAGGACGCACACTCCTGCTCTTCTTCTTCTGTGGAGACCCAGTATTGTGAAAGTTAGCCTGGGGTGGGGAATGCGTTATACAAATAAAAGGACATAGTACATAAAGTTATTTCTAAACTTGGGTACAATCATGTTTGGTTTTATTTTGTTTTCAATCAAAAACAGTGGCTATGTTGAGGTTAGGCAGGAAACTGAGTAGTTGTCTTGTTAAATAGCTCAAGTTAAAGAACCCATATGAAGTAAGTAAGTTCATCTGAGGAGCTACACCATATTAAAGATTCCCAAGCTCCACTCCAAGACTTATAACCTCACATTGTTGAAGTGTGGGAAGGCATATTCATAGGCTCCATGTGTAATTTTTTAAAAAATATTTTATTTCTTTATTTTAGAGAGAGAGCATGAGCGAGTTGGGGAGGAGGCTCAGAGGGAGAGACAGAGAATCTCAAACAGATGCCACGGTGAGTGCAGAGCCCGAAGTGGGGTTTGATTCCATGACTCTGAGATATGACCCAAGCTGAGACAAAGCTTTGAATGCTCAACTGACTGAGCCACCCAGATGCCCTTCCACATGTGATTCTGATGTCTAATCTCATTTATTTTATACATCTGATCACCCTATGAAATTTGTACCTGGGTCTCAATAAAGATATGTACATCCTGTCTTCCCTACATCTCCTCATGGTGGCATATAAAGACACACTCAGCTATAGAGGGAAGGACATAGAATATTGAAGACTTGGCCCAGGACTTAATCAAAAGAGTAGCCAAGCTCCAAAGAAAGTTTCATTCTCAGCAAAGGCATGTCAGCTATGCCAAAGTCAAGGTTCTGGTTGGAAAGAATGAGATTCTGACATCTGGGTTAGTGCTCCTGTAATCTTAAATTCCTATATTTTTCTAAACACTCTGAGGCTGAATGAGAGGACCATTCTTTCCTATCAAGGGTTAGACTCAGTCCTTTCATGAAGATGATACAGTAGTTTTTCCAACAAAGACATGCTTGGCCTGCCAGGGAAGGAATGAGATGGTATTCTCAAAGGAACTGAAGAACCTAGCCAGGAAAGAATGCATGGGATTATATTTTAACAGTTCTGAACCAAGGAGTTGGGAAAGCAGAACACAAATTTAGATAAAAGGGAGCTTACTGATATGGAAGCATTTTTTTTTTTTTTTAAACTCTCTAGCAAGGAACTCAGGTGATGATCATGGACAAAGTGATGGCTCACATTAAGGTGGGTAGAAATGCCAGAATTGCCATGGGAGATGGTGGAAGAATGGATTAGAAAGCTCAGAGAAGTGGTCATGTCAGCATGAATATTATACATACAGCTGGATGACTATGTTTCATGGAAGTGCCCAGAGGAAACAACAGAGAATGTACTGAGAGGAGCACCAACATCAATAGGAAGGTGAATGATGGTTCTCTGTAGGCCTACTCTGATAGGAGATATGGCTGCAGAAATGGGCTCCCTAGCGACAGTGGGGATGATAAACCCTGTAACAGTGGCTAAGTGGCTGTGCTTAACTGTCAGAAGCCTGGTGGGTACAATTATCATAAGTGATAGCAAAGCTACACGCAAAGGGAGTCTGAACGGCAGAGTTACGGAGGTATTAGTGGAACACAGCACCCCTAGCGGCAGAATATATGGGCAGCCAGCAAGGGTACAATGTAAAAAAAAAAAAAAAAAATCAAGAATGGATAATTAGGAGGCTGAGTAGTTACTCCATAAAAATGTCATGATTCCTTGCTCAGTTTTCATAGTTGAATCATTTTTTAAATTTATTTTTTTAAAAAAATGTTTTATTTATTTATTTGAGAGAGACAGAGGCAACGAGAGAAAGACCAAGCGGGAAGGAGGGGGAGAAGCAGACTCCCCCCTGAGCAGGAAGCCTGATGCGGGACTCAGTACCAGGACCCTGGGATCATGACTTGAGCCAAAGTCTACACACTTAACACACTGAGCCCCCCAGGTGCCCCAGCCAGTTTTCAGGTCTGGAACTCATTCAGTGAAGGAGAGGCTGGGTTCCTAGGAGGAAGGCTCCTAAACACCATAGCAAGTGTACATAATATTGGGTCTACTAGTTATTCTCCAAAGGGATTAGAGCCATTTACTGCACTAGAGAAAGGGGACACTCAAGCATTTTAAGGATCTTGGGCACAGGATCTGAGTAGACCTTGATACCTAGAAACTGAAGTAGTACCATGTCCTCACTGATAGAGTAGGAGTGTAGGGGCCTATTTAGCCAGAGCTGCCCCACCTCAGTTGAACAGCCATTTTGTTGTTTATGCAGTAAAACTTGAATTGACCCTGCCCCCCACACCCCCGGGGAACTTGCTTGAAAGCAAGTTCCGGAAACCAGTCCCAGATACAAGGGTGGGTCAGGCCAGGTGGGGTATTCAATCAGTGGGGGCCCATACTGTCTCCTAGTTACCAAGGAGTATGGGCCCCGCCCTTTGGGCACCTTTTGGGTGCCAATTCTGACCAAGGTGATAGGCTGGTTCAAATGTCTACTAGGGTAAATTGTAATTCAATTGATCACTTACGTGTGACCTAGCATGGCTGTTCAGATTTCTCTGTGTGTTACAATTTCATTGGCCACCTGTGTGTGGCCAGGCCCAACCACATGGCCTTTGCTCTATAAAAGTTAGTCTGTGAAACAGAGAGGGGTCGTCCTCTCAGTAAGGGGCGGCCCGGACCGGTCTGTTTGACAGTCGGTTTGATTCTTGATGCTTGTTGCGAAATAAAGCTTTGCTTGACCTTTGCTTTGTATCAGTCTTGCTCCTTAGATCATGGACCCATTATTGGGGGACCCAACATTGGGGACCCAACAGGAGCACACAGACAAGCTGATCATTGAAGGTTTGGCCAACATCTGGCTCATGGAGTGCCCACTGGGTTTAAAGACCATCCAAAGGCGATTTCCTTGGTTTCTCTGTGTATAATGGGAATAGACATCCTTGGTATTTGGCAAAGCCGTCCATTAGTTCTTTGGCCTGAGGGGTAAAAGTTATATTGAGAAAGGCTAAATGAAAGGCTTTGAATCTGCCACCACTCCCAAAACTGCTGGCCAAAACAGTAAATCACAAACAGTATCGCAGTATCACATCCTGGTGGGAATGGCAAAAACTAGCTCTCATCTTAAAGAGCTGGAGGAAGCAGGGGCTGTGATCCTTCTCATAACCTCTATTTCATTCACCAGTCTGACTTCTGCAATGAAACACAGGCCCTGGAAGATGACAAGGAATTATCCAAAACGCAAGCGAATAGCAAATCCTGTTGCATCTACCTCTTGCTATGACAGATGAGCATGGCCTGCGGCATGGGGCATGTTATAGGCAGGATGGATGGGCAAATGTGTCCTTTTCCATCTCTATCTAAAAAGAGAACCAGAAACGATCAATATTCACTTGGGATGGATATTGGTCTATCTTTATGATTTTGTCCCATCCTCTCCCATCCTCCATCATAATATGATGTAAAGAGACTTGGGTCATCTAGACATCCCACAGAATATCACAGTGGTCCACGATATGGATGCCATCCGGTCAATCAGACTGGATGCGCATGTTGGAGGTCTTAGTAATAGTACGAGGGTCCTGATGCTTGAGCTACACAGTCAAGCCCGCTCGATGGGACTAGGGTGCCAGTGATGGTGAACCATGCACATTGGGAAAGTCCCAGTGAGAAAATTGCAACATAGACACCTGGGGTTCTGGGATAAGGCCATGCCATTTGCAGCAGAGAATGACACCTTTGGAGAAGCAGCTCATGGAGTGGCACCAGACCCCCGGACAGGGGGAACATTTGACCCTGGGACATTAAGTGACTGTGTGTTTGGAATTGCCCATCACGAGCTGTGTCTGTTGCAGGATGAAATGCATTTGGATTTTACTGTGGTGAAAACGAGGGCAGGTAGTCTGAGTACAGCTGTCTTCACTGCTAAGTATTCTTGGGCGCACAGGTGTTTATCCCATTTAAAAGAAGGCTTTCTGATGTCCCAGAAAGGGACACTTTCTTTTTTTTTTTTTTTTTAAAGATTATTTATTTATTTATTTGACAGAGAGAGAGATCACAAGTAGACGGAGAGGCAGGCAGAGAGAGAGAGAGAGAGGGAAGCAGGCTTCCTGCTGAGCAGAGAGCCCGATGCGGGACTCGATCCCAGGACCCTGAGATCATGACCCGAGCTGAAGGCAGCGGCTTAACCCACTGAGCCACCCAGGCGCCCCAAGGGACACTTTCTTTTTATCTAAAAGTTGCTTTTCTATCTTCTCTGGAGCCTGGTGCTCTAAGATTCTTTTCTTTTCTCAGTAGGAACTGGGTAAACGCTAACAGACTCCCTGACACCCCGCATAGGAGATTGTCCGGCTTGGCCCCGGGGGGAAATTACATAAGCAACCAACGTTTGTCTTCAGCTCTCCAGCATCTCTTTGCTCTGTTCTTTCCCCACTGGGTGCCGCGTCACCTCTCTTTCCTTGCCATCTTTTCCTGGAGTATGTGCATTAAAAAAATGTGGGTTTTTTTGGTCTCATTTTTTGCTTTGGGAACAAAACACTGCAGAAAATCTAACAAACTCTGTTCCTCCCGTTCAAAGTATCTATTTTCGTTTTAAATTTGAAAGCATTAAATTGAGAACATTTGAGACCCACAAAATGGAGGCCACCTCCATTCCATCACAATCCTGCCACAATCGAAACGCAAGTTGGCTTGCTCTTACGGAGAAGCCTCACTGTCAAAGACACCTAACGCCACTCACAGCCCTCCAACTTGGCTTAAGCTGGAAAACAGGACCTGCTAGCTGCGTAAGGAAATCCCTGACCTCCTAGCCAATCACACCCTGTTTTGCAATGTCTCTGTTAGAAATTCGCTCTTACCCCAGATCCCTTGGGAAGAGCATCTGCTTTCCGTAGTCACTGCACTCCCCCAATCCATGGGTGGTTTTCCCTTGAGCGAAGGACATCAAACTCATTACTAAATTGTCTTAGTTTTGTCATTTGACAAATTAGATATTCAAGAAACAGCGTAATTATTTAATATTTATTTCCCTTTATAACTGTATATGCAAGCAGGGCCCCTGTTTTTGTTTTTAGCATTATACTTCCGCACCCAGCATAATACCTAGTATTACAGTATAATACCTGTAATTTATAAGTAATGTTGAATATACTTTTATAAATAATTATATAAACATGTATACATTTATAAATAATTGTTGTAATTAAGAAAAGGTCTTAGGGGTAAAAGGATGATAGGGTTCAGGCAGGTGGAGAACTTTGAGCTGAAGATAATCAAGGCCCAATAGACTTAAGAGGAACGTTTTTACCTCCTCCACTGCCTAAAAGGATTTAGGCCAAAAGCCTACACCTGGAGGAGAGCTGTTATCAAAGCTAATTTTTTTTTTTTTATTATTACATAAGAAAGACTTCTCAGGGCATCACAAACATTCCTTTACCAGGCATCTGCTCTGCCCATCTTCCTGTGGTTTGTCTTCTTCCCCTTTGAAGTCCCAGACCCCTCCTTCTCCTCAGCAATCCGGGCTTATAAACTTCGATTGCCTGACTGTCGGGGAACCTCTCCTGGCTTCGTGGGGCTCTCATACATATATAATTAAATTTGTTTTTCTCCTGTTAATCTGAATTATGTCAGTTTATTTATTAGACCAGGCAAAGAGCCTAGAAGATAAGAAGGGAAAGGTTTTCCTTCCCTACAGTTTTGGCACCCAACACGGGGGTCTTCACTGGCTAACCACTACCCACTCCAGGCCTGCTGCCCCTGAGAGATCCGGGGACTTCTGACAGGCACGGGCGGAAGGTAAGAATTCTTACCACCTCAGCTTGCTGGATCTCTGCCTGCAGGGTCGATTGGAAGCCATTGGCTTTTTTATAAGTTTAAATTAACAAGAAAAAAATATTTATGTGAACTAGTTCCTTGGGCATAGCAATTTTGGTAAAGATTTGTTATAAATACTCCTGATTTCTATGCATTACTTTCCTCCAGAGATACTCATTGCTTTCTTTTGTTTTTGTCTTTTGTGTTGTTTATCAGAAGGAGGAAGACCATAGATCCTTTGGGGTTTTCCTTCGATCTTGTCCTATCCTGAGAGCTTGGCTTTGTGACCAATGAGAATGTTCTCACTGGTCTCTACTCTCCAGAAGGTACAAATAATGCTGTACATCTGGTGGCTGATTGAATAGACTGGGATTCATTAATTAATTATATAATTATTTAATTATATAAACATGTATACATTTATAAATAATTGTTGTATTATATAATTATATAATAGACAGGAGACAAAAATCACAAGCAGAGTTCTCTCTGTCCAACTTGTCTGCTCTTAGCGGGGGGAGTTTATCAGAAGGGGTCCCAGTCCATAAGGGGCCTTTGTCATCTCAACCTCCATTGCTTTGTTAGTGCTGGAAGGTCCCATTCCAGTAGCACCTGCCCAGTCACAGAGTAGTGGGTCTGTCACTGAAGGCCTCCTACACTCCCGTGAGAAACCAGAGACACGTTTCTACTACACAGTTCTGAACACCTGTGAGAAGAAGGCCCTTGCTTTCTTAGGCTAACTCCGGGAGTGAACGAACTTTCTGTATCTCGTGAGGGCTACATCTTTTGTCCTCTCTTGTGGGATGCCTCTTGTGTCCTTGGGTAAGTCATAGAAAGGCTTATTGGTTTGAGTCATTATTGAGATAAATATAAAATCCTACTCATGAATGACCAGATGGTGAATCTTTTGAATTGGAAAGACTTCCATATTTGGGGGAAAAAAAAGTTTTTAGAGGGCTCTCATCCTAAACAATTGTATTATGGGTACCTATGGAAAGACCAAATTAAAAGAGATACAAACCTTAGGGATTCCCTTAACAAAATGAAAGGACAGAACTAGAGAACAATCCATATACAATTTTCCTCTCGTCTCTTAGCCCAGAACATACAGGTTACTCATGTAAATACTAAGAGCCAGGAACGCACAGTAAAGCTCAGACATAAAACTTGTTGGGCTCTGTAATCAGGCTCTGCCAGCTTCAGGCTTTTCTACGCAATATGTTCTTTGCAGGGATGTCCAGGACCCCACCCAAAGAATTCATGTCCCTTGGACAATGAGGGATCATTTAAATTATAATGTCCTTTTACCTCCACTTTCAGAAGATCTTCCCAAATTTAAAGAAAAACATGTAAAAATTAAAGCCCTATCCTCGTGGAAACAGATGGCCAGAATTTCTCCTGGCCCTTCTACAAATGACCAGAAAATAGCTCAACTGCAGGCTGGTATTCAAGGTTTGATAGGAACAATATTGGAGGCTTCCCCTCCTAAAGTGAACTGTTCTAAGGTTAAATGATACACTCAGAAAGAAGTTGATTATCCAAAGGCCTCTGTTGAAAGCTTTATACAGACTTTTTAAGACATACTGCACTATACCAGGGAGATCCAAAAGTATAGAACTCTTTTAATTTTCATCTTAGTTGAAAATTTTCTTCCTAATAGAAAAAAGACAAATTTATAATAGCATGATTGAGTGAGCAAATCGACCTCTACATGTTTGACAAAAAAGGCTACCAAATCCTTCTGAGATAACTTGCAAGAATGCAGACCAATAAAAAAGTGTTAGGCTGAACAATTTGTGATTTACCAACTTGAATTTTTAGAAAAATAAAAGCGTAAGTCCAGGAGCAACTCCTGGCCCATTCAGAGCCTTCCCTATTTGCCTCCAGGTATGTACAGAAACTGTAGATATAAAAAAAAAAAAATCAGGACATTGAAATACAGTTGTTCTGCATTTAAGAAAAAGAGGACAAATTTAAATAGTAATGACCCTAGACTCCTGGTAATAGAGACATATATCCAGAACTTACTTCTAGGAGAAAACTCACATTCTTTCTCCATCTCTTGAAGATATAAATCTTACTGTGTCTTTGAAATGTGAACACCCTGGGAGGTAACTAAAACAATGGTCTGAAACTATTAAAAAAAGGAGGTGGGAGTTGGGGAAGAGGAGACCTTTTTGAAATACAGTCTGCAAAAAAGGCTCTCTTGTCCAGACTCTGGAGCACACCTTCCTTAAGATTACTTGTCAAGGATAAGTACAAATCTTAATAGTCTTCTCCACAAATACTAGCAAAAAGCTTTTAAGTGGGTAACCTTAACTTGTTCTCTGTCTGCCAGAGACACATTATTTATAAACTAGTGGGTTTTGTTCTGTACCTGATTCATGGTTAAATTTTTGAAACAAAAGCAACCAGCTCTCTGTCTGCATGTTTATATATGTCTGTATATATATATACCTGATGGATGTGGCATTTTCCCACCTCAAGACGGTGGTGCCAAAATTCATTTCGAAAAAAGCTCTATTTAATGGGCTTAAAAACAAGTGCTTTTGAACTAAGTATTTCTAAATATCAGAAATATAACAAAAACTAACCCAACCATTTTTCACGCTCATGTCTAGGATAATTTTTGGTAAAAAAAAGCAAGTTTAAGTTTGCTGGTTTATTAACACAGACATAGCTTTAGAGTTATTAGCATTAAGTAGAATACTTTTATTCTACCTCCATTTACTGAAAATAAAATAAGCTCATGTTATCTCTGTTACAAAGTTTGGCAGCAAGAAAAGTAAACTAAGATGAAAATAAACTAAGATGATGGCTAACTGCTTTAATGTCTCATGAAATTTTCATGAGTAATCTAAGTATGATTGTTAAGAACAAGTAAATAGATATAAGTGGGATAAGAATTTTCAGGTGAACTTTTCGGTAAGAGCTGTTTTATGGTATGCCTACTTAAAAATAGTTTCCTAAATCTCCTTGTCACCTCACCCTTAGAATTTTGCTAATTTAAAATTAAATGGTGGGAAGTCATTAAATGTTTAGGTTATTTCCAAATAAGATAAAATACTAGAACAATAATTAATTACTAAACATAGGTTTTCTTTTATAGAGATGCTAAAGATAGTTGGGGTCCATTAGTAAACATGTCTGTGTCATACTGAAAATTCTGCTACAAGAAACATGTTTCTAGATAGTCTAAAAGTATTTATAAATTTGCCAACCCACAGAATGCTAATATAGAAGATAGTTCATAGGGCGCCTGGGTGGCTCAGTGGGTTAAGCCGCTGCCTTCGGCTCAGGTCATGATCTCAGGGTCCTGGGATCGAGTCCCACATTGGGCTCTCTGCTCAGCGGGGAGCCTGCTTCCTCCTCTCTCTCTCTGCTTGCCTCTCTGTCTACTTGTGATCTCTCTCTGTCAAATAAATAAATAAAATCTTAAAAAAAAAAGAAGATAGTTCATAATTGTTTTATCTTCGTTTTCACTACAAATGAAGGTTTTTAAGAGTTTAAAAACTCTAATCTATGTAATTAATGCCACTAGAAATAATAAGGGAAACATTTCTGAATGTGAGACAGGCAAGATGGGTGTTTTTAATAAAATTAACACAAGAAATGGAAATGCATTTTTTGTTAAGGGAAAATAAGGTAATTTTGTCAATTGTTTTAAAATGGGAAAGAAAAATTGTAGGACAAAATTTTAATGTAAAAAAGAAAGTTGTAGGAGATTTATAGAAAAGGGATCTTGGCAAAGGAGTTTTAGTCAAGCTCACTAAGATTAAAATAAGTTTAATCAAGTTAAATGAATTTTAATATAAAAAATAAGCTCATATAAAATTAGAATTGAAGTTTCTTTCTGTTCAAAGAAAAAAAAAAGTTTTCTTGAGCTGTTGGTGTGTTCATAAAAGACTTTTCCTTACCTTTTAAAGTAATCTACCTAAAAAGCAAAGATTTTGTATCTTGTCAAAATAATTTTGCCTTTATCAGGTCTTTGATTACTTAAGAAAGCTGAGGGTTTTCTATTCAAAGGACTAAGGTTTTTTATCTTATATATATATTTTTAAGATTTTACTTATTTTCTTATTTGAGAGAGAGATTGAGGGTGGGGAGGGAGGGGCAGAGGGAGAGAATCTTTAAGCAGACTCCTTGCTGAGCTGGAAGCCCTATGCAGGGATTGATCTCGTGACACTGAGATGGTGACCTGAGCTGAAATCAAGAGTCAGACACTTAACTGACTGAGCCACCCGGGCGCCCAAGAACTATGGTTTCTTAAACAACTATTTAGCTTTCCAGATTTGCCTATGAAGTCTTTAATTGACAATATAGTTAAATGGAGAACAAAATATTCTTTCACAGTGACCTATGATCCTATGTGACTAAGTTGTTTAAAACCTCTTTGACATTTTTGACAAGCATCTCAAATATCAAATTCTAAATGAAGTCTTTTTGATCTCGAACTAACTTTGAGAATTTTTTAGAGGGTCCTTGGGCATCTCAGAAGATTTGTTTTCTCTGCTTATGAAAAGGGAGATGTTAAGCTAATTAGGTTTATTTGATATGTTAAATGACGTGGGAAGTGTTGTCATTTGGAGAGTGTGTGACTCTTGACCTCAGGGTCATGAGTTCAAACCCCACATTAGACATAGAGATTACTTAAAAAGTAATCTAAGCATTTTTCATGTTGTATTATTTAGTATGTGTTATCAGTGTTCCGCAAATTGTATGAAATTTCTAGAAATCTAATATGTCCTGGTATAACATTATCAGTCATAATTCTAGTTATCTTAGAATGTGATGTGTCACAATAATAAATAGATTTCCTTGTCAAGTGCATTGTTGAGGACTTTCATCAGATCTTTAATCATGGCTATTTTTAAGTCTTTTGTCATTCACAGATGGTTATTATTTCTCTGATGCTTTTGCAAAAATGTTCCTGCAGAAGTACTTCATCTTCAAGAAGACTCTAGAATACAGATTTCTGATGACTTTGAAATTGGAAAACTGAACTGGGTAAGAATTTCTGAAGCTAATAGAATAAGTAGATTCAAGCTGAACAAGTATCAGTTACATTGTACTGAATGAACCAAGGAGTATGCTTATAATTTTTTATTTTTATTTTTTGTTTAAAACATGACCAGCTTAAAATATATATATTTTGTTTTCCAGAATTAAGGAAACTTCTTTCTCTTCTTTTAAGCTACCTATGACTTAGAATAATCTGATAATGTATACCTTTGTGAACAAAGATTAAACTTTTATCCTTCTCTTCCTCCTTAATGTCCTTAGAATTCATAAACTCTCAGTGGGTATTCTGATTTTCATTGTAATAGTTATTTGCCTATGTCCACTAAGAATCTGTTCTTGTAACAAGACACACTTGAAAACATTCGTTGCATTACCAAAGCTTTGACTGGAATGTCATATTTGAGAGAGCTATACAGATATTCAGATACGACCAGACAGCTTTAAGGAGCTAAGGTTGACTGGAACCAGTAATGCCCCTTGGGAAAAATGTCCTGGTACCTTACTTAAGGGATTCCTGCAACTTTACCAGGTGAGTCAGAAAGGTGACTTCCTGGTAGGTGCAGGAATTCCAGGATATTCCGGGGGGCCTTGAAAAGATAGGATGTAACCAAAATCTATAGGTATTGCTGGAAAGCCTGATGGTATACCTTCAGCTTGGCTTCCTAGCTTTGAGAGGCTTTTTAAAAGTACAATCTGAGATTCCTTATAAAAAGTTTCAGCAAAGCAGATTTAAAAATTCTATAGGATCCATCACTATTCTTGTTATATTTATATAAACAATCAAGCCACATTGATTAAAACTAGACTTACTCTGCGAACAAATTAGTCTTACCTTGGTTATCTTTAATGGCAATAGGGGTGATTGTGGAGAACAAAATGGTGTTTCAGTAGAAATTATACACTTACAGAGATTAAATTCTAGTTCTGTCAATTATCTTTGAGGTTTTGTTTTCTTTTTGTGAATTGGACTAGATTCTGCTGTCTTTTAGTTTCCTCCAGTGTTTGACTGTGACTTTTTAAACTAACACTTCCAATTTTTCTTTTACCCTTCTGACTTAGAATCATTGAGAACTAAAGCTGCCCTTTTTCTGAAGCCATGCAAGCTAACATTGGACAACTTGATATAAACTTCAGAGAAATTAGCACAAAAACTCATGTATGAACAGTCTTCATGTCTGTGGCTGGGTGGGTGAGTCTGCGTGATCACCAGAGGCCTCAGACTACAAACCAGCAACATCTGTCCAGTTGTCATTGTCTGCCCTTAGTCCCTCTGACCATGCTTCAAGCCTGATATCTAGAGATCTTTTCAACTGGTGATCCTCAGAACTCTGCTGGTTTGTAATTTGCTCCTTATTAACCATTTTTTCCTCTTTGTTTGTTTCCATAGAAATGCCTTATTAAATACCTGATTTCCCACATCACGCAGGCCTAACTTTGAGGTCCCAGCCACATCATCACCTTCTAAAATGAGACACAACTGTTTCACTGGATTGACCTATTTTCAAGACTAAGAGATTAATTCAATGAAGTAATATCCCAAGATGAAGACCGTCAAGGTCCAACCTGCTTAGATTTTCATCTCCCTTTTAACTGCCTCAAAGAATTTAGATAGGGAACCTGTACCAGGAAGAGTTATTCCCAAACATTACTTTTTCTTCTGTTTTTTTACAGAAGAAAGTCTTCTCCACCATGGCATGGAAAACCCTTGTTTACCAAATGTTTGATCTTCCCATCTTCTGGTGGATTGTCTTCCTCCCTTTTGAAGTCCCAGATCCCTGCCTGCTTCCTGTTAGCTCAGGATGGCTAGAAACCGCAATTGCCTGACTGTGGGGAGCCTCTCGTGTCTTTGTGGGGCTCTTGAATGTACATAATTAAATTTGTTTTTCTCCTATTAATCTGTCTTATGTCAATTTAATCATTAGATCAGCTAAAAAACCTGGAAGGGAAAAATGAAGAAGTTTTTCTCCCCTATAAGAAGCAGCTCCGCCCTGTGGTTTCCCACTGAGCTCGTGTCTCTGCCTCTTACCTATACATCTGTTCCAAGCCCACTCCCTACTGTTTCTCAGCAGGGACTTCTACTTTGCCAGTAGCTCAGGGAAGGACCAAAGAGAAGGTGGGAAGAGTAGGAGAAATTGAGGAGTGAGGAGTATTATGAGCCCATGGGACCATGGGAAGAAAGCACCTGCTGAAATTGACCAGAAGGTGAAGGAGGTTAATGAGAGCACATGGGCTGCTCTCCCCAGTAGGTGCCTTTAACAGCTTCTAGCGGAAGAACATGAGATATTCAGAAGTCAGGGATCGAAATGTGGACACTCTACTAGTTTTCTAGGGCTGCCATAACAAAGTCCCATAGACTGAGTGGTTTAAACAACAGAAATGTATTATCTCACAGTCCTGGAGGCTAGAATTCTGAGATGAAGGTGTCAGCAGATTGGCTTCTTCAAGGCCTCTCTCCTTGGCTCACAGATGGCTACGGCTCCACGTGTCTCTGCATGATTCTCCCTCTGTACCAGTCTGTGTTCTAATTGCTTCTAGTCTTACTGGATTATAGCTTATCCATAAGAATTTATTTTACATTAATTACCTCTCCAAAGGCCCTATCTCCATATATAGCCACAGTCAGAGGTGAGAGTGTTAGAACTTTAAGAGATAAATTTTGGGGGAACCCAATTCAATCCATAACAGTTACCCAGCCAGATAAGGGCAGTATAGCTCAGGGGTTAAATAGACTATATTTAGAGTCAGGAAGAAGGCAGTTAGGAGTCCCTGGTTGGCTCAATTATTTGGGTAACCAACTCTTGGTTTTGGCCCAGGTCATGATTTTGTTGTCCTGAGATTGAACCCCACGTCAGACTCTGCACTCAGTGGGGAGTCTGCTTGAGATTCCCTTTCTCCCTCTGCCCCTCTCCCCTACTTGCATACACACATGCACACTTTCTCTCTCCCTCTAAATTGAATAAGTAAGTATTTAAAAAAAAAAGAAAGACTGAGGTTAGAATTCTGACTTTACACTTAAAATCTCTTGGAACCTTAGCTTCCTCCTCTGCTAAATGGGAATAAAAATAATTATGGCTCCAGCTCTATTAAAAGGGAAGAGGTGTGCAAACACAGAATGTGAGGACATAGGAGGTACGCAACAACTTTCAGCCATAGTTGCTGCTGGTGGCTTTATTCCTATCCCCGTTATTATTACTGGTCTCCTTTTCCATAAAATGGGGCTAATAAAATGCCCCCTCCTTAGAGCTGTGAGGATTGAATAGGCTGCACGGCAAATGAGCTTATGTTTTGCCTGCCCCAGAGTGAGCTCTCCCAAAATGTTAATTGTGGCCATCATCTTCATGGGATAAGGACTGAGTTTCCCTATTCTTAGCCTACTGAGTAGCATCTGATGCAGCACAAACCGTGTCTGTATTTAATAAAATGCATTTTTTTTTTTTTTTTTTGGTCGGGACAGTTTGAACCAGAGAGACCACCTATTTTAGGCAGAAGCTCATATTTTAGTTATTAAAATATGAAATGAAGCAACATTGGAAGATGGACGACTTATGAGATTATTTAGCTGAAGGGCGCCAGGATCTATATTTCCAAACTGCAGAGCCAAGAAATATTCAGGTTCAGTGTGGGTGATTCACCATTTGATATCTTGTCAAGCTTCCACAAAGTCTTCCTCTATTTTTTTTTTTTAATATGTCTTGTTGTGTCTCCTGTAATTAAGAAATGGTGCCGGGTTCTTGTCATCCACCATTAAGGACTAGTCACAGATAGTTTCATAACATCTGCTTCTCGCAACCTTCTAATTATCCATAAAAATCTGGCAGAAGGACCTGACAGTTTATCTGGAACACAGAATATGAATACAAAACAGGGTGCTTGGCTTCTAGATACAGAGCAATGGGATAAAACAGGTACTCTCTAAGCTCCTACTTTGCATGCAACGATGTAGTCTGTTCAAATCAGAGTTAGGCGCATGTCATCTCAATAAAGACTCAATTTTGAAAAGCATCTTTTGACAAAATGAATGTGGGTCAGATATATGTTAATGGTGCTGTGGCAGAGTCTGCTGTCAGCCGCTGTTCCACTGTTCCTTTTACAATCCAGCCAGACACGGTGATTGCCCCGCCAATACCTCCAGGCTCTGAGCTATCTGTGCCCTGATGGGAAGAACTAAGGGACTCTTGACCCCGCCAGACACTTGCCTCTAGCAAGGTCACCTCCTCACCTCCCGTTGCTTGTTCCTGGTAGCAGGTGCCTTTCGGGCCCACCAGCTTGCCTGGCTTTCTGATTCATCAGCTCACCTTGACTCCAGGAAAGGCATCTCCTTCCATCCCTGCATTGTGGGCATGTGATGTGCTGAACCACTCCTTTATTGGGATTATTGGTTATCCTGTGTCTACATATACCTCCAACATCCATGGGACCCATGGATTATGGACTTATTCTGTCCTCTGGGTCTGAATCCACAGATACTTGTCTGCCCATTTGGCTTTAGACCCCTATCTTGTTGAGGCTTCTGGTCCTTTTGTGTCTTATAATCTCAGGGCTATGAACCCTCAGACTTGCCTCAGCTCTCCTGGTCTTTCTGTCTTGCATCTTCTCTGTCCTAGTATCATGGAGATGTATAAAAACACTCCTTTTTCTATGTATCGCTCACTAAGCCCTTTTTGTATCCATAAGACCTCGAGAGGCAGAGACCATGATTTGCTTGGTAACTTTGTAAACTGAAGGGCAAAGAGGTTTACCATTCTATGCAAGGCTTCAGACCGGATTTGAACTCAAATCTCTCCAGCTTTGGTTTGAGTTCTCCATGGTTCTTATTTTACCAAAAAAAAAAAAAAAAAAAAAAAAAAAAGAATGGAGACATTGAGTTTTAGGGCATGGACAGGTCACATGGGGAGTCAGCAAGGAAACAGAAGGTTCCTAACACAGTGATAGAATAATTTGTTGAAGATGCCACTAGATCGAGAGGCAGAAGATGGGTCAGTTCAAGGTCTGGCTGAGAATCCTGATATTTGGTAAATTCCTTGACTTCTTTCTTCCTTCCTCTTGAAAATTGGTCACTAGGTTTAGCTACGAGTTTTCTGGCAGCTAAAGTATACTCATGCTTACGTGTTCCAGATCAGCAGTCACTGGCCAAGAGACTTGAAGTTGTCTCATCTTACTCCTACATCACAGAGATTTCATTTCTAAATGATCAACTTCATATATTAGTCATTGAGGGGCCACTATTACTATTCTAAACTGTTGTGGGTTCATGAGTAGGAATCAATCGGGCCATTTTCTTGTCCAGAAAAGACTCTAACTTGTTCATTGCATTTCAGAGCCTGGGCTGACCTGACAAGCCCTCTGGGTCTCTCATGTCCTTGCTGAGTGGCTAAGACAACAATGACTTGAAAAATGAGAGGAAAAAGAGCAAAGCCAGCCTGAGACGTGAATTCTGGCCTTCTGCTGAAAGGAGAGGAGGGTTGGGGGAAACTGGGCTTTGATTCTCGGATGCTCTAACTCTTTGCTATTCCACACGCGATCCTGGCACCACAGTGACATCACCTGGGATCTTGTTAAAAATGCAGACTCTCAGGTCCATGCCACATCTGCCGAATCATTTGTACGAGATTCTGGGGTGACTTGTATGCACATTAAAGAAGGACTGCTGTTTTATTAATCCATAGAAAGGTTTAGAAATTAACCTCCAAGTGGCAAGAAATGTTTCCTAGGACCCCTTTGGAGGGGCACGGAGAACTTGCTGCCATTACTGGCATGGGCTTCACTGAGAAAGGGAGTCTGGACCTAATTACAGCAGATGAAGTGACTTCGCTAAAAGCTAAGCTTTCAGGAGGGCAAAGGGGAGTGATGTGGGCTTTTGAGGTGGGACCATTAACCGTTGGATTATAGCACAATGTGCCATAATGGTGTAGTAATGAAATGTAATTGATAAGGTTATAGGGGATACAAAAGGACACTTGCTTTGTTCCAGCCTCTCTTTTTCCAGAGAAGGCAGATGATCACAGGGTGAGGCTATCAGACAAGAGAGACTCATTCTAGAAACATTTAGGCTTCGATCTCAGAGGACTCTTTGTCCAGGTTCGGGTCAGACCTTCCTTAGTGCGGACAACTACCAGGTGAGCGGTTTCCAGCCACAACCCTGAGGGGGCTGGTACCCCTGTCCCCCCTATCCCACCTCTGAAAACCCTTGGGAAATGAGCTCCAGCCGGGGGATGGCGTGCCTAGGGTCAGAGCAGCTCCAACTTGGGAAATCTCTTTCACGGGACCCAAGAGGCATGGCTTCAGTAGGAAACAGCCCCTCAAACCACAAACTAGGAGGCCATCGCAGCCTCCTCACTGAGCAACTCTTGGCTCTTTCTGGATTTGTTTCTCCTGATTGTTCCACTTTCTTGGGAGCTCAAAACTTTTTTTTTTTTTTCCCTTTATTAGCTCTGCACCAGTTTCTTTTTCATGAGTACTTTCCACCTGTCCCTGGGAAACCATAGTCAAAAAATGAAAATGGCATGTATCCTGGAAAAATGGTTATTTATTTCGGACTTACGCCACACCTATTTAAAAAAAAAATCCCACAGAATGAGATGTGTGCTGATCGTGAAGCTGAAAAATGAAAATCACCTAAAAGGAAGGTGGTAGGAGGAGAGAATTGGTCGAGGGGTTCAGTTTGATCATAGTTGTGATGAATTTGCACCGTAATCTTAATGCAGAGTTCTTGGCCGCCAAAGATGTGCATAGAGGTACTCATTCCTGGTCGGTGGGCTCTACCCCCGCTTCTCAATGACACCTTTCCTGAATACTGAGTTGGCAATAATAAATACTATTTTTTTATTTTTTATTTATTTATTTATTTATTTTTAAATACTATTTTTTTAAAGATTTTATTTATTCATTTGACAGAGATCCCAAGTAGGCAGAGAGGCAGACTGAGAGAGAGGAGGAAGCAGGCTCCCTGCGGAGCAGAGAACCCCATGTGGGACTTGATCCCAGGATCCTGGGATCATGACCTGAGCGGAAGGCAGAGACTTTAACCCACTGAGCCACCCAGGCACCCATAAATACTACTTTTGAGTCCTTACATTCTCCCAGGCACTTGCTAAGCCCTTTGCATGCATTATTTGATCTAATCCTCACACCAACATGAAGAGAGAGGATAGAGTGACAGTCCCCTGTTTGAACTCCACAGCCAGGAAGCCCCAAGTTTGGATCTCATCTCTGCTACTCACAAACCAAGTGACCTTAGGCAAGTCCCTTAGATTCTCTCTGTTTCCGTTTTATTACCTATAAAAGTGGAATATCAGTCATACCTTATAGGGTGATCGGGAGCATTCCGTGATTTAATAGACACAAAGCATGCCATGTCTGGCCCTTAGTAAGTACGTGCCATTATTATCGTTATTTTCATTTGACAGATAAGGAAATTGGGTCTCGGAGAGGTTAAGTGGCTGGCCCGAAGTCCCCTGGCCAGATCAAATTGGCACCGGATCTAATCTGACCCCTCTTAAACACTTCTCAGGCTGACTCGGAAAATGCCGCTTGCTGCTGGCAAGGCACTTGCATGCAAATAAGGAATCACTAGGAGCCTTGAGCAGTCGGTGTTGGAGTGAGAAATGGTGATCTGAAGATTATCTTCGGGGCGGGGGGCACTTCTCCCCGCTGTTTAGGTTGGGTCTGAGAAGGTATCTACTTTCTTTCCTTTTTTTTTTTTTTTTTAAAGATTTACTTAACTTATTTGTTAGAGAGAGAGAGAGAGAGAGAGCACGTGAACTCTGCACTGAGCAAGGATCCGAAAGTGGGATCCATCCCAGGACTCTGAGATCATGACCTGAGCCCAAATCAAGAGTCAGATGCTTACCGACCAAGCCACCCAGGCGCCCCGTTATCTACTGTCCACAGGACCTTACATAAAGTTTAAATAATGAGGAACTTGTACTGCAAATCACAGTGTATATTTGTTTATCTGTGGATTCTGTTTATATTGATTTCTAGCCTCCAGTTCTTCCCAAATGCAGCTGAACATCACAGAAATGTAGGTCAGCATCTACTCAATTGCTACTGTATTTAAAGCCCACTTCAATACCACATGTCCCGGGGGAGCTGCTTGCTTTATATTATTTCCCACAATTTCAGAGGGGCCGCAAGCTTCCTCAGATCTAGGTGGTGACAACGTGACAGGAAATATGGGTGTAATTTCCCTATTGACCACCAGGTGTCCCACCCAGCCCTGTTATCAGCAAGGAAAACCAGCCTTCTTTACCCCTCCAAAGAGGAAAAAGGAATTGAAGGTGGTTGAGGGGGGTGTGTGTGTGGGGGGGAGACCGTGATAAGACTTCCAGATGCTGCTTCTTGCCTCCAGAAAAAGGGAATTTTTTGCATTGTTTCTCTCTGATACATAGATGTCTCTCTCCAGAAAGCCTGGTCAGTTCCTTACGATTTAGGAAGCTTTTATTTCCACTAAGGAACTGGTGTCTGGCCAGGCCTTTTCATTTCTGAGCTTGAGGCTGGGGCTGTAGCCCCCTTCTTTTGCCTGGAAGCTCTGTCTCCTATTCCTCCTGGGATCTTTCTTCTACCAGGGTCTGATTAAAAAAGAGATAAGGAAGGGATTCACCCTGCTTGCCCATCTGAGTCCTCATGGCTTCCTTAATCAGGGGAGGGCAAGGAGGGGGACCAGTGTGTGAGTGTGGCACTAACTAGCTCTCCTGCAAACGGTAATGTAATTTGCCCATGATGTTACTATTACTATGAGTAGAAATACTTCCTCCTAACTTTCAAATAAGACTGTCATTAGCTTTTCCTGGTGGGAGGAGTAAGAGAATTCAGATCCACTGTGTTTTAAGAACTGGAAACATTTTAAATTCCAGAATAAATCTCTTATCCTTTGCAGGTGGTTGGCTCTCTGCCTGTCATCTTCAGTCTTCCCTCCCTCCTTCCTTTCTTGGGGAGGACCACACACAATTGGGGAAGCTGGGGTCAAGATCAGGACAAGTGGGAGCTCTGAAGCCACGTGATTTCAATCTCCAACATCGCCTTCTCTGCCCCATTGCCATCTGCCCTGGGACTCTGTACAGTCCATCATTGTAGATCACCCTGCACTTTCCAGACATTTACCAGAGACGGGAGGCATCCAGATGGAGGCAGGGCTCTGAGTAGACTGGCAAACAGGGACCCTGATTATAGGTTATAGTGCGACTGAAACTCCACCCAGAGATCTGCTGAGGATGTGGATGGGATATCTTCATTTAGCACAGGCTTTAGGAGGTTCAGCACAGGCTATTTCCCCTATAAAGGACCTTGATAACAAAGACCGGAATCCAGTCCTCAGAGAGTGTCTGGTTTTGTAGCCACTGCCTCATTATATGCATGGCTTTTAATATTCGGAGAGCCTTTTGCCAATACACATTTTCTAGTGAACTGGGAAACCGGAGCCCAGATGCGATGTATTATTGATAGGATTGTAATTTACTCCTCTCGGGTTGTATCTACAGTGTATACCATTAGCACAAAATATTAAATTACCAGTGGTTGTATATATTTGTCTGTTCAGGTTTGGCTCAATGATATTTGCCTTTCGCCTCAATAAAAGATCATGAATAAAGAAAGCAGGGCAATATTGTTTTTTTTTTTGTTGTTGTTGTTGTTGCAAGGGAATGTTGATTAAATCATTTTCTGTGTGTTGTGTTTTAGCGAGCCATGCTTTGCAATGAAGATAGGAGACATAAAATAGTGGGGGCTGGACAGGGAAGATGGATGGGGCGGTCTACTCCAGCTCGAGGCCCACACTGGCTTCCCTGGCAAGCTGCTCTGGGCCAGGCTCTGGGTTTTCTCCCTTTGCAAAGGGGAATGAACAGTCTGTGTTGTGCTGGGAAGAGGAGGTGGACAGTGTAGACCTTGGTGTTAGAAATATAGAGCCCCCGGCCTGTGCTGTGAAGGCTACATCTGAACGGGGTTTGGGGGATGGGTATCCAGCAAGGCATCTGGCAGAGTCCTCTGTAGCCCAGGCATGGTGCTCTGCTGCTGTTTGACAGGAGGCCCTCTGGCCACCAGTTTTGGCTCTAGCTCCCACGTGGGGCTTGGACACACACACACGCACACACACGCTCATACCCCTCTTCCTTTTTATTAATTTCTTTTTTTAAAAAGATTTTATTTATTCATTTGAAAGAGAGAGAGCATGACTTGGGGGGAGGGGGTAAGGCAGAGAGAGAGAGAAGTAGACTCCCTGTTGAACAGGGAGCCCGACATGGGGCTCAATCCCAGGACCCAAAAATCATGACCTGAGCTGAAGGCGACACTTAACCCACTGAACCACCCAGATGCCAACCCCCTCTTCCTTTAAAAATAAATCCAGGTTACAGGGCTCAAACAAAGCTGGAGATGGAAATGCTGTGTGACTTCTGCTTTGTGGCCCTTTTGTTCTTTCAGAACCCTGAAGGGGAGGTATTTGCTGGTTCATTTGCCTGAGTCTTCCCTCCCCGCCCCCAACCCCATACACAGCACAATTTTTATGCGTGAATATATATATATATATATGCATATATATATATATATATTTAAGATTTTATTTATTTGACAAATATAGATCTCAAGTAGGCAGAGAGGCTGGCAGAGAGAGAGGAAGAAGCAGGCTCCCTGCTGAGAAGAGAGCCCGATGCGGGGCTGGATCCCAGGACCCTGAGATCATGACCTGAGCTGAAGGCAGAGGCTTAACCCACTGAGCCACCCAGGGTCCCCTGAACATATGTTTCCAAACAATGCCCATGGCTTGGCCTCCTCACCCTTTTACTGTCCACTGGCCTCAGAACAGAGAGCAGAGGGTGACAGGAACAAGGTTCTGAATCTGTGCTGACCTGAAGCAGGAAGATACTTTGTCGCAACGCTTATTCCTTTTGGCTCCTGCCGGGAGTTTGGGAGCCCCTGATTCCTTGGGGGCAGAGTTCCAAGAAAGGGAGGAAGGGAGTGAAGTGGCTGCTTCCCTCGGAGGTCCCTGTCTGGGGGAGGGGGCTCAGAGACCCAAGTGACCGGTATCTAGACACAAAGCTGTAATCTCTTAAGAAAAGGCAGCATTCAGCCACCGGTATCTATTGACTTTTGCTGCCGGGGCGCATTCTGGAGGTGAAAACCGGTTTTTCTGAAGACTTGTCAGAGCAACGCTTTGTTTGGAGTGAGTTTGCCTCTCCCGCAGGCCTGCCTCCCTGAAGCAGACCCCATTCACCCGAGGAAGGGGCAAGTAACACAAAGGCCTGGGCATCTCCTCCATAACGGGGTGGGGCTTTCTTTGGACTTAGGGTCTCTCCCTCCTCCCCACAACCTCCTCCTTCCCTAAAGGAGAGATGGGGAATAAACAAACAAACAAAATCACGCAGCCTGGTAAAGCCAATGAAATCAGTGCTAAATCTATCAAAGCAAATCATAGACTCTGACAGCTGAGAAGTAGTATTTGTTGTTTTCCTCCCCAATTTCTACCGAGCCTGGTGTTTGAAGTGTCTGTGTTAGGGAGAAGAGGCCCATATAAAGGCGATTACAATTGGTAAATGATTAATGTTGGATCTGACATTTTTATGTGTCAAGTATGTTTAAGTGCATTAACCTTTGCAGAATTTACACCCGTACGATATGAGATATATCTTGCATAGCACCTGAAAGATCGGCAATCTGCCTTCACTTAAATCTTATTTACATTTATTTTATTACAATATAAATGGGTTGAAACAAATCTTAATCGAGTTTTTTACCCCGTTCTGCAGGTCCTGCTGGCACCGTTGGGGAGGCCGAGGGCAGCGGGGCTCCTTGCCACTTGCAAATAAAGTTCCAGCCACCTGTCTGGAGAGCCCCAGGAGAGAGGGGGCCTGCGCCCACAGGTCCAGCTCCTGTCTCCATTTTAGCCCCACGGGGAGGTGCCTTAGAAGGCCAGGGAGTCCGCACCCCATAGCATGAATCACGGAGTCAGGCTTTCCAGTAGACCGACAACTTTTAATTTTTGGAAGGTACAGAAAACACACATTTCCATAGCATCAATTTTAGGCAAGAAGGAAAAAGCAGCTCCCATCTGTGGTGTCTTTTGCAATCTGCCCACCGCCCAGCCCCCAGCCCCCTCTGTGGGGGGAGAGGCACTCCAGATGTCTCCTTTCAGCGCTCACGCCCCTCACTGGGCCTCGCCTTGGCTAAGTCGGAGCTACTCTCGCTGCGGCGGCCGTGTGAGCTCCACGCCTCCTGAACTTCACTCCACTGAAATCTGGTGGCTACAAGACAGACTCCGGTGGAATGAAGGACAAGAGAATCACATGGACGGTCTGGGGCTCTTTTTCTTGGCAGGTGGGCCCCGTGGCCACCCTGGCCTGTGTGCGTCGGGGTACTGCCCGCTGAGGGCCCACAGGATCTTTGAAACACAGTGTCAGGGAAAGCGGGGGGCGTTCGAGTGTGCACCCCCTCCCCAGGGTCGCACTCCTGCAGAAGGCTGTGGAAGCCGCTGACCAAGATACCCCCGGGCCTGCAGCCCAAGCAGCCAGTGCTGAGTGGCCCGGATGGGGAGGCGGGGTGCTTTGGGGCTTGCGTCCTCCCGGACAAGTCCCTGGGGAGCCTTCTCTGCATTTCCCTTGCTGGCATGCTGGTTATCGTCTGCCCCTGTCTGTGTCCCCTGCCGGGGCCATACCTGAGTCTGATGGGGTTGGTCCTGGCTGAAGGAGGCAGGTACTCTGAAATGACTTGAGAAAAATCCATCTATAATGAACTTGCTTACCAAGGTGATGGAACGCAGGGGCAGGGGCATTCCTTTCCAGAATGTGCCATCCAAGGAGCATGAGCAGTACTTTGCAGGCCCATCTGCCAGTGTGAAACCAGGCAGAAGTGGGCGAGGAGCTGTGGGGGGACCAGAATGCCTGGCTGGGGCCAGGCCCATTCCCGAGGGCAGAAGTGGGCAAAGGAGGAGACTTTCTGATCTTGTCCCCTGCAGATGATATTATCTAGGATGTCCACTTCCCAGTGACCTCCTTTGCCAAATCAGCCTGGAAACGAGTATATATTCTTTGGGCATGGCATTGGAGGCTGGGGGTGGGCTGGGTAGGAGGTGGCCTGGCTTTCGGAGGCTGGACCAATCAGGAAGGATGGAAACTCTCAGAGGCTCTCCGTCCTCTTTAAAGCAATGCCGGTCCACCTGCTGGCCCCTTCCTTGCTGTGTCCAGGCATGCCCGTGGCTCAGTGTAAGCCCCATAAAAGGCTGTTCTCAGCACCAACACAGACTGGGTGAGTTTGGGCAGACCCACCCTGTTGTTTGGAATACTTTCTTCCTGGGGCTTGTTCTGACCCGACACAGGGAGGCCCTGGCTTCTGACGCGGCTCCTCCCCCGAGAGCCGGCCCCCTGGGCATCGGGGATCTGAAGAAGGCTCTTGAACAAGGGCTTGGCTGTTCAGCTATCACCGAGGACCCTGGCTTTCCTTGCTCAGGGCGAATACAGGTGCTGCTGGGGGCAGGGAGTGGGGACAGGCTGGCCCATCCTCTCCCATAAATACTCACAATTCTCAATCCCGAGAGAGAAACGTGCCCTGCTTGTGAACGATCTAGACTTTATAATCCTCCTGCATTGCCTGTGGCCCATTTCACAGTCAAGGAAAGAAAGAGACCGGCCAGGCTGGTTTGGATCACAACGGTGGGAGGAAGTCATCTGGGGACGGAAGGACTCTTTGCTTTCCCTTCGGATTTCAGGCCAACTTGGACAGCAAAGGGACCATCTGTCCCCCTGCAGATCCTCATCATACCACTCTTACCCTCCCAACATGTGTGGTCCACTAGCTTCTTCAAGTCTTCAGCTGGCATGTGCAGAGTCTCACCCTTGTGTGGGGTTTTTAGCCTCTGGGGTGGATACCCCAGAGATAACAGTGTCTCCAAAAGCACTTTAACTGAGAAAGACCATGCAAACAGGAGGTAGTTTTGACATTGTAGAGCCTAAAAAAGACAGGCTCCTCCTTCTATCATCATCCACTCTGGCCCTACAGACCTGCTACCAGGCAGAGACAAGAAAAGAGGAGCCTAGAACCTGTACCCGGAGCCTCAACCCACTTGAGACCCCATACCCAGAGTTCAAGAACCTCTACCCACCATGCTTTGGTCAACTTGGTGCCCCAGTATGTTCTCCTCGGCCACCTGCCGTGTTGGGGTTGGGTGAGAGAAGCAAATGGTGCCGGGGTTTGGCTTTAGGGTAACTTCATGCAGTGACTGCTCTCCTGATCCCCAGATGCCTTCAGAACTGTGCCCCAAATGGCTTTGAAATAAAACCAACTTGGACACGGGAACCCAAGAATGGAACCAGGCCCGGAAGTTCTTGCTACAGCTGTACCCTCCAGCCCAGCGCTGAAAAGCCAGTACCGCGAGCACTCCCCTCCCCTCTGCCCCACCCCATTCCTCCAGTTGGGGTGAAATCAGACAGAGCTGTAATCTTGGTATGTGACTGCTCGAGACCCGCCTTACCCCACCAATTTCCACTCTCAGTGACCATTACTGCCTGAGATCACTGGAAATTGCTCTCCAAGACATAAAACAGGCTGGAGATTTGGCTAAAATGAAGTAGGTCCTCCTATTTTAGCCTCGGAAGTAGTGGATCATCAACTTGCAGAGAGTTTGGCTTTTTTTCCCCACAGCTCATGCTCTTCTCTGTCCAATGATCCTCCCGGTACAGGCATGCGGCTTTGGTTTCCCAAATCACAGATTTCACACTCACCTGGAAGTATGCGCGTCTATACCTTCAGATATCAGGGCTTACTCTGAGCTTGATGCAAAATAATACACAGAGTTTTTCTTAAGCTAATTCGGGACAAGGAAACGGCTGGAGACTCAGGTGTACGAGAGGAAGAAAAAGAATTCCGAGTCTCGGAATGTTCTTTCGCTCCTAGGGTCTGAGGACAGGGCCTGAGAAAGGAGAAACACTTACTCTGTCGCGTCTAGCCCAGCCGGCCTGTTCCTGGGGGAGGGTGGGGGCCAGTCTTGCAGAGTCATCCGCCCTTTAAGAAAAAAGAACACGGAAGCAGAGAAACGTGGAACTGGAGTCGAGGGCGCAAAGGTAGCTGGAAGAGAGGGTTGGGAGTAGATAGCGGGGTTCAGGGGAACTTCCAGAAATAGAATTTGAAGGAATAGGTAACAGACAATAAAAGAGAGAGAAACTGGTTTTTCCAAGGCAAAGGTGAAGAAGGACTCAGCCCCTTTCAAGGAGGTGGTACTAGTTTCACTCTTTATTTATGCACCTCTCAGTCCAGCTTCGGGTTACCTGCGAAGCCCAACCAATGGCGTGAGGGCTCGGGCGGTTGGCTCCGCCCCTCAGAACCCACGCCCGGGGTGCCAGGGACCGCGGGCCCTTCTGCAAGCTAACCTGGCTTTCTTATTGTTCTGTAAACGCCAGCAAAGGGAGGTAAGGTCTCTATCATTGGAGGAACACTGCAGGTTACCTGAGCACTGCCCCTGAGGTCTCTGGTTCCCCAAAGGCCTGGGGAAGGAAAGATGGGGAAGGCTCAAATCTTATCTGGACTACCGTGTGCGCTCCCGTGCTGCCACTCCTGTGTGTGTTCGCAGTGGCCATCGCTGGTCTTTTGAGCTTTTCAGCCATGCCCCGGCTTCCTAGCCCAACACTTCAGGAATGCAGAGAGCCCACCAGTCATCAAGGGACAGCTGTAGAAAGGCGCCCAAGGGTGGGAGCAGAGGCCCAACCCAGTGGGTTTTCCCCGCGTTTAGCCCAACGTGAGTTTGCTGCTCTCCTGTGAGAAGCAAGTGCCTTCTATTTGTATTTATTTGATTGGTTTTTTGGGAGAGCGCAAGAGCACAAGCAGGGGGAGTGGCAGCGGGAGAGGGAGAAGCAGGCTCCCGCTGAGCCCAGAGCCTACAAGGGGCTCGACCCAGCCCCAGCATCCCGGGATCATGACCTGAGCTGAAGGCAGACACTCAACCTAATGAACCACCCAGGGCCCCCACAAGTGGTTTTATAATCCAGGAGGCTTTGTGATCTGTTTCCCTTCTATTTCTGGGGGTGGGAAAAAACTACTCTGGAGGAGGGGAAGTTGGGGAGAGACCAAAGGAATTACAGAAAGAGCCAGCAAACTCACCAGGAAACGTTAAAGCGGTTGGATTCTCACGCCTGATTATTTTGATTTCACCTTCCTCTGCTCAGCGGTGGCCCCTCCACTTCCCTCCGTCCTTCTCATTTCCTGCTTCTCTTTTCCCACTTTGCCCTCTTGGCGCACTGGAAGGGCAAGGGAAGTTGAAGTCTCCCCATGCGTAGTGCCTTTTGCTAAGAATTTTAGCCTGACTTCCACGTATTTTCCTGGCCGATCTCTGGGTGTGCAGCAAGGGTGGGTCCCTCCCTTCTCCAGGTAAGAAGGGGGATTCAAGAACCCAATCTATAGGGCATCTTGATGCAATCCTGTCCCATGGCCCTTCCTGAAACTGAATCTTCCCTGCTCCAAATCTCTAGAATTCAGCTAATCCAAACCTCTCACGGAACAGATGGGGAAACCGGGGCTCAAAGAGGCTCTCGGTCTCAGGTTCTTGCAGATGGTGTAGGGCCAAGGGTCTCGTTGATCTGGATCTACAGGCCTCCAGGGAGGCTCTCTTTATAGCAAACAGTGTAGGCTGCCTCTGCCTCTGGACGGCCTCACATTCGTCCAGAGGATTCTGTACTCTTTGTGGAAGAAGAAGAAACTCCTCTGGGGACAAGGGGAGGGAGATTTTCTAGGTGATGGCTTTCCTAAGTGTAGGACTCCTCCCCGTAGCCGTCAGAGCAGGGGTCTTCCCCACCAGCTGGACCCAGTGTGCCTTCGTGGAGCCTCAGCCTGCCATTTTGTAGTCAGTAAGGTAGACCCAGAAGCAGAGTCCCTGGCCAAGATGCACACACTTGTGGGTTAGAGATCTTGTGCTCTTGTCTCTCCCTTGCTGTGTTTCATTCATTTTCTCACTCTCTCTGTAAAAGCGTCAACTCAGTACAGGTGAGCGAGAGGCCGTGTTTTCTCTTTAGGAGCTCCCGACCTAGATGTACACATCCATGAACGGACATCAGAAACAGGCCACTGAGAAAAACACTATGAGTATGTCCCAAAAGGGAAATGTCACCTTTTGTCTAGGTGATGCAGGAAGGTCCCAGAGAGAAGGTGACATTGGAGCTGACTGGAAAGACGAGGCAGGACAGGGGGTGGGGATTGGGGGGTGGTTAGGACATGACTTGAATGAAAACCCTGAGGAAGGGCCCTCACACTGTGGCTTGGAAGCTCACTCTGGTCAAGGGTGGGGCTAGACGCAGGGCAACGGGCTGCTGATGCATCAGACTGCCCCAGAATGAGGGGAATGGAAGGGGAAGGGGGAAGCTAGGGCAGAAAATAAGCATAAATCCTACTGGTTATGTTCTTCCCCTGAGGGGTGATCTTTGGCTTTTCCATTCATTCTGAAAAATGGAAACAAACTGTAACCTAGTTGACCCAGCCAGGAAGGACTCCCCTGCCCTAAATAATGAGATAATAATCACATTTACTATTATTATTGTTACTGATTTCAACTTGATTCAACAAAGCCCAGGGGGATGCTCTGTGGACCGTTTGGACACTGGTTTCCATGGTGGGTCTAGAGGGGGTTTGGAAGCACATTTGGGTGTCTTTGCTTGAAGACACCTGTCCCCCCACCACTCAGTCAGGTTCTTTGTTCCAAAGTCAGCTCGAGAGGCAAAAGACCTAGATGCCCTCCCTTTCTCCACATTTCCTGTCCCGAGGCTTGAAGGGGCATTTCCAGACTCAGACTGCCTCTCATCTCCACTCAGGAGTTCACCATTTCAAGGGTGTTTGTGCATTTCTCTAACGTAGGGCTTTGGGTTTCAAACTGGTGTACTGTGTTATCACTCTCCCACCCCCCACCAGGCCCGAGCCAGGGTTTCTCCACTGTGAGATCTTTGGTCCCTACACGTATCCCTGGGTCTTGGAAACACACCACCGTTTCCTCTGCTCTGACTCCAGCCCCATATCTTATACCCCATCTTTGGCTTTTGAGGAAATAGGGAGGGAAGATATTGCAAACTCTCCCAAGTGTTCTGACTAATTAATATCAATCTTACCTACCGGTCCCGCTAGATTGAATTCAGGTGTAATCACCTCTAACTTGGCAGCTCTGCCTCCATGCCCAGCACGGGGCCTGACATCCTTCATAAAGGTCTGTGGAATGAACTTTAATTCTTTCTACTGGGGAGGGGCACTGAGGAGAGGTTTCCAAGAGCCCCCATGGCATAAAATTTGGGGTGGGCTGATATCTTATGGGTGAAGCAGGAAAGTTAGTGTGACACAAGGAGACAGCTTGTCCCCAGAAACCTTATGGGGACATCAGAGCCCATGGCCTCAAGTGTGTGTGTGGGAGGATGTCTGTTGGGCTTCTAACAGACTGGAGCCTTCATCACCAGCTTTTCACTTGTTGTTGGCTTCTAGCTCTGCACCATGTTTTGAAGACCAGGAGGACATTTCCCCAAGAGGTTTCTCAGTTAGGCTCGCATGTTAATTCTTCTGCCACTGCCTAGGTTCAGTACTTGGGCCTAGAAAGTAACTGTACAAACATAGGGTGGGTAAGATGTGGTTCAGCAGCAGCAGAAATAGATTAAAAAAAAACACAAACCCTAAAATCAACTTGGGCTTGAACTTATGATAAACTTTATGGTACTCAAAGAACATGATGTAGTTGCCAAAAGAGCAAATTCTGTCTTTGGTTGTATCATTAGAAATATAAGATGGAAAACAAGGGAGGTGATATTCCTATTCTACTCTGTACTGATCAGATTACATCGTGTTCATTACATTCAGTTATGGGTTTCCCATTTTAGGAAGGGTCAATGGAAATCTAAAAGTGAGGAAAAAAAGTGGTCAGGTGGATTTGAAAACAGGTCACTCTGGGGAAGGATCAAGAAATGGGATTTTTAGTCTAAAGAAGTGATGCCTGGGATTGCAGGGGGAGAGATATGATAACTATTTTCAATGATATGAGGATGTGCCACATAGAAGAGGTTCATATTAGTTCTTAGTGGCTGCATGGGGTAGAAGTAGAGGTAAGTTCTTTTCCTGTTATTGTTTCCTGTTACCAGTTCCCCAGAGAAGTACCTGCTTAGACTACAGAGGATGCAGGCAGGCACCCAAAGAAACTTGATGGTTCTGGAGGCAGTACAGCCAGTGGGAGAGGGGGAGGTCTCTCCTCAAGTGGTAAGGGGAAGGACCAGATATCCTCCCAGCACATGGTAGAGAACACCTATCTCCACAGGTGGGGGTAAAGCCCTAAACCCAAGCCCATAAACCAAACCAAGATCCCTTCCTCCCATCTTGACTAAACCTTCCCTCCTCTTTCATTATTTTCTCTTTAGTTGATGTGCCTGGTGCTGGTGCTGTGCAGCTGCAAGCTTATTTGGTTTGGTCTTCACTAGCCACGTCTCTGTACGTTGCCTGTTCCTGAGGCACATCCCCGCTCTGCATGTAACGCCCTGTGGCCTGTGCACACCTATCATACCTCGCATTGATTTCTTGTCTTTCTCTCTCACTAGACCATGAAACTATTCGAAGAAAGGAAAGTCCTCTGTTCTTCATACTTAGGAGTTCCTGGCACAAGGTAGGTGCTCAGGAAATATTTGTTGAGTGGGTGAAGAGGAAGAGGGGCTTGCCTGGGGGAGTCTGACCCTTTGTGACTGAGGAGACTTGGGGTCTGGGTCTAACACCCCTTTCCCTTCATGCTCCTGACCCTGTTCGGCTCCAGCATCGATAAGAACCTATCCCAAAGTTGCAGGAGCTACAACCAGAGGTTTTCCTGCTCCAAGGGATCTGAAAGCTCATCACCCAGTCTTCGGTTTCTGGGCTGGGGCTAGAGGCTCCATTCCAGAGGTAAAGGTATATTCTCTGGAGACTGTAGAGGGTATGAGGATGGTCTCTCCTTCCTGGCCCCTCTCTCCCAAGGCCTAAGGTACTCCCTCAGATGAGGGGAAAATACTAAGAGACATGATAGGGAAGTCCTCTTCTCTTTAGGTTGGCCACTCTGGACATTTCCCACCATTTTCTGCTCCAAACAATTTCTCCAACTTGCCTGGAAACTTTCTGGGTTTGGAGAACTTCCATTTCCCTGGGAATGGTTGTTCAAAATTTTCTTTTCTTTTCTTTTTTTAAGATTTATTTTTTTAAATTAATTTGAGAGAGAGAGAGAGAGAGAGAGAGCACAAGCATGAGTCAGGGGGAGGGGCAGAGGCAGAGGGAGAAACAGGCTCCCCGCCAAGCAGGGAACCTGATGCGGGACTTGATCCCAGGACCCCTGGATCACGACCTGTGCCGAAGGCAAATGCTTAACCAACTGAGTCACCCAGGTGCCCCTGAAATTTTATTTTCCTACATTAACATCTGAACATGACTTTAGGAAAGCGGAGGGGTGGGAGGAACATTTGGGGGGGTGGGGGCCAGAGCAGTCTTCATAGAAGAGGCTTTGATAAGCTGAAACAGTTCATATTATTAAATAGCAAGGAGAGATTTCAGAGGATTTTTCTCTTCGGTCTTTAACTCATGGCTCCCACCTTTTGGAGAATGAGAAGGTATGGGCAATGCGGAGGAGAAACAGGTGTCATTGTTAATTCACAGCCTTCGCTCAATCTTTATCATGCACTTACTAAGGCCAGATACTCTACCAGGTGCTGGGGATAAATGGATGGCTAGCACCCATCCCCTGAGCACAAAGACTTTCAGGTGCAGTGACAGAGACAGCCCGGTGACACATGGGAGGGGCAAGTACTGGAGCCCCTGCACTAGCACTGTAGGAATCAGAGAGAGGATCCCATATTTCCGCCTGGTAGATCAGGAAGGCTTCATGGAGGTGGTGCCACCCAGCTGAGCTTGGAAATGCAAGAGGAAATACGCCAACTGGAGGAAAAAATGATTTGTTCTGAGGATTCCTTGGGGCTCTAGGGTTGAGCAGAGATGGAGAAGTTGTCTTCTTCCTAAGTAAAACAGTGCAAACTCCGCCCGGGGTCACTGGACAGATTCAGATTTACCACCTGGGGGGTCTAGATGGGAGGAGATTGAAGGAGCCCACCCTGCCTAGGAGGAAAAAAAATCTAAGCCAAACTTTTTCTCATCAGCTTCTCTGCAAGATGGACCTACGCAGGTAATCACGTTTGGCGATCTCTGTTGGCTGCCTCTTTGTGTTTTTTGTATGTTTCATGAGATGCCAGTTCGAATTTGCTAAATAAAGAGGGAAGGTTGGCAGGAGAGGGGCGAGTTTTAATGGGGGAGAAACTAACTGGTGAGCTGGTAAAGTGAGGCAAGCAGGCTTGAGGCCACCAGGCTGCTGAGCTCAGCACCAGGGAGGGCTGCGGGGCGCCTGGGCGCGCATGCGTACGCGTCTGCCTACCGCTAATTATAATGCAAGCCTACTTCTGCCTGGCTTGCCCAGTAGTTCCAGAAAGGAGATGAGGTGGGCAAAATGGATGCGGTAGAAAAAGAGGGGGGAGAGTCAGATAGTTGCACAACTTTTCTGTGAAAGTTTCTTAAAACCTATTGAGCTGGTTATGGGGGAAATAAGCCAAATCTGGGTCTCTCTTCCATACCGGAAACCCTTAAACAGAACAAGAAACAAAACTTCAGCCGGGGAATCTTCCTGGGGCGCAGAGCACAGGCTCTGCTCTCAGAACGTGCTAGGAGGTGCCCCCTCATCCATCTTGCTCGAGTTCTCAAGAAGCAAAGCTCTGGTGCTGAGTCCAGCAGTTCTTTGCAACAGAGCAATAAAAACAGTCGAGGAGTCCTTCACTGCAGTGGAATGGGATAATCCTACAATTTAATAAGCAGGAACGTTACAGCAGGGCTGAAGCAAATTGTTCCTAGGTGATGAGATTGCCAGCTCCTCCTGGGTGGGGAGCGCAGCGGTGGGAAGGTGTTTGAAGATCCCGTTACTGGGGGTGGGGGATGGGAGGAGGGGAAGCTGGGGAACAGGGGGACCCCAGCCTTATGAAATAATCGGGGTGGGGGCGGGGGAGGCAGCGTCAGGCAGGCAATGAAATCCTCTGGGGTGGGGGCTCAGGGGAAGGGAGCAGAGGTAAGTTCCGTTACTGCTAATTACGCAGTGTAATCACGTGGATTCTGCCGCTCGCTTCTCCATCTATAAAATGGACACAGTAGTAGTAATGCCTAGACAACGCATGGGAATATCTGCCCCCCTCCCCCCAGAACGATGAAGAGATTCAGTCATTATGAATGCTTATCACACCTAAGATTCAAAAATGTTAAGATGCAGAGTCTTATGGACTTAGGAGTTGCTAGTGTGTCCAGTTTCTGGGTTCAGTGTGTGATGTTGGGCGCTCCTCGGTTCCCCTCCAGCCAACCCAGAGATGCATTGCAGCTGGCTAACACCTGCTGGTGCGAGCCGATTATTAAAATTTCAGAAAATAGTTTGCCATCTGGTTGTTAAACATGTTGGTTGTTGGAAATCAGCCACGGTGGGAGTACTTAAACCGTGTTACAAATCAGGGTCCTCTGGAGAGCCTGAGGAATCAGGCATTCCCAGCACGCCCCTGACCCCACCTTTCTGCCTCAGTGGTTGGGTGGGCCGCTTCCCTAGGGCCAGCTCCCTGGTTCTGCTTCCCGGTAACACTCCTCACACTGGGGCAGGGATGCTGAGGGCCCTGGAGGGGGCCTGGTTCTGGTCCTGCTACCCAAATTCCTGTCTCATCCAGCTGCTTTTCTGTCTCTGGATGTGGGCTAAATGTTTTTGTATTCTTGGCTTTTGATTCCATTCTCCCCTCCATCCAGAATGTTCTTTTGAATTCTGAATATACTTGATCTTGAAGCACCAGCTCCTACTAAAGTTTCGGCCACCACTTCTTGCATTCCCCGATCTTGGGGGCCACTCTCCTCCCCAGGGGACTCTCCACGATGCCTCTTCCTGTGCTGTTGGCAGGTGGGAGCTGGCTCTCCCTGCCACAGGCCTTGATCTTCCTTCTGAGGCAGGGCCAGGCTCCACTAACGTGCCCTGATTCCTTCTCTTACAATATTATACCAGGGTTTTCCTCATATTTTGCTCCTAGAATCCTCAGGGCATAGACGTTTTATAGATATGGAAACTGAGGTTAAGTAACTCGTATGAAGTGACATAACTAGTAAGTGTTAGAATTTAGATTTGAAGAAAGGCTTTTCTGACTCCTTGGGCCTGGGCTCTTGCTGTCTCTTCCCCCAACATTTCCATATTCTGGGTCATTTTTTCTCTCCCGTACACTGTCAGGGTTAAATGCCTGTCTGGTGAGTTGACTAAAACTTCCCTTCCTTTCAATCACGTATTTTGTGATGAAAATGAGATAGGCACCAGGGAGGGATTATGAAATGATTATCACTTCTGCAAAATCAACCTTCCCTCAGGAAAGCCCTGAGAATACTTCCCCTGGTGGACACTCCCGGCTCCATGTTCTCCTCAGAGTGAAGCCTGGAGCTTGTGTAAAGGCTGTTGAAAGGGACTTGTCCAAGGGCTTTTGCCTGAGGAGAAGTATTTAACAGGATTTGTAGTTCTAACAGTGCACCTATCCAACCTTCCAACCTTTCCAACAGCTTTAGTGAAGCTCCTCTGCTCCTTGTTGGTTTTGTAGACAGCACCAACACCAATTTGCATTTCCCTCAAATTTGAGGGCCATGAGCCCATGAGAGAATGCAAAGTGAACAAGTAAATAAGCTCTTTTACAATGAATGAGAGACACTCCTGGAGGGTTTCCTTGTCATTTCTGACCTATGTCTGCATGTATGTGTATGTGCATCTGGGCGTCCTCTTCCCCCACCAAGCAGGGAATGGTGAGGATATAACAATGAGAATTTCCTATTTTTCCACAGGCCTGATGCCTCATCCTATCTGGACTTGGAACTCTGAGCCCACCCTATTTTCCAGCCAGGTTGAAAGGAGGTAAGAGACGCTGCCTTACACCTGTCGTTTCTGAACCCTAAGAGAGCCAACACCACACAGTGGGCAAGAGGCATTCCCTGGGCTGTCCTCTGATGGAAAATCCAGAGCCCAGAGTGCCTTCTTTCCCATGAAAGTTCCGCCAGAATGACAGTAGGTAAAATTATAGGTTTACCTCAGGCCAACGTTTTGAAGAACTGTGGTGCTCCTGTTCTCCTCCAGCTAAGCTCTGATGTGTGCAGACTCCCTGTAATTATGGTATAATTGAATTTAACTACAGGGCTAGAACTAGTTTTCAACCAAGTCCCCTCAAATAATTTGTTGCTTATTAGAAAGAAATGGGTACTCTTACTGGCTTTAGGGACATGCGTGCATGGCTCCCCCAAACTTCCCAAGAGAGAAAAGAATGGCTGCCGTGAGCCCCAGTAATTTAGTGGTGTTGGTTGAATCACAGTACCCTTGTATCCCAGCTCTGAACGGTCCAGAAATTTCTTTGAAAATGAAATCCAGAGATGAGGCTTCCCCAGGGCCCCCATGGTGATGTTCCAGGCTCTCCCACTCCTTTGGTTAGGAGATTATTCTAAATACCCAGAGTTTGCAAACCACGGGTTGTGGGTTCAGTCTGGGCATGGGTTTATGTTATTTAGCTTGCAAGGTGTTCAGAGTTTTTTGAGTTAAGGGTAACAGATTTAAATGAGACAGTTTCACATAAAATTCTGGATTTCAGCTTTCCCTCAGAAAGAAAAATAGAGGGACGTCTGGGTGGCTCAGTGGGTTAAAGCCTCTGCCTCCGGCTCGGGTCATGATCCCAGGTCCTGGGATCGAGCCCCACATCAGGCTCTCTCCTCATCAGGGAGCCTGCTTCCCCCTCTCTCTGTCTGCCTCTCTGCCTGCTTGTGATCTCTGTCTGTCAAATAAATAAATTAAAAAATATATTAAAAAAAAAAAAAGAAAAATAGAATCTGTTCATCCAGGGCCTGAGGTCCTTCATTACCACACTTCACTGGACTCAACTCTCAGGGCCTTTAAAGAAGGTGCCCATTTAACTTTCCCGACGACATCATTCACTTCCTTACGCTTCTTTCATTACTGGCACATGTCTCATTTGGACTTTTGAGTCTCCGTCTGTCTCTCAGTACCACCCCCAATCTCTCAGTAATATGAACTGATCTTTCATTGAAGGCGGTGTGACCTAGTGCTAAGAGTAAGGTCTTTTGAATCCCAGAAGCTTCTTTCAATCCTGGCTCCCTTGTTCAATAACTGTGTTACTTTGGAGGCCAACTCTTTGTTTCTGATCACCTATTTCCACATCAGGGACTCGCAGCGTACCACGTCAGAGGCTGGTGTGAGTCTCTCAGCCCAATCCTTGGCACGTGGTGGAGAATCGGTAACAGGTTCCCCACGATCTCGTGCTTCCCGAACTGGAAGCAGAGAGGATGCAGGTATCAGCCAACCCCATGGAGCCCTTGTGCAGAAAGACACCTGGGGAATTACTTTTGTTTCCGTCTCTGCCTCCAACTTAACCCCCTCACACAGGTGAAATGCAGAGAGCTAAACCCACCTGCTCCAGATTACTCGGTGAACAACCAATAAACCCAGGCGTCCTGGGCCCTTGGCCCAGTGCTCGTTTCACTCAGGACAGCCTGCCAACTCCACACAGATTCTTTCCAGGAGAGTTGAAGATGGAGCGAGCGTGGGATTTCTGTTGCTTGGGGCTTGACGAAAAGGTTGCAGACAATGAGTGGTTTGAATGTCTGAAAAGAAGCATCAGGGAGTGACCTGAATTAATCACACAATTGTTGCAAGATATAAGCAGGGTATGAATAAGCTCTACATTACCATTTTACTCTTTAACGAGGCGGTTTGCACAGACGTACCTTCCTCATGCCTTGTCATCCTTTTTGAGTTGACTGTGCAGGAAAGGTGTGACATCTGGGTTGGCACTGTCATCATCTCTGGCTGACTCTTTAAAGTGAAGGAAAATAATATCAAATAGTTGATCCAGCCTCATCGCCTTCCCACCACCAGGATCCTTTATGGACCGTGTAGTCATCAGACATGTGTCTTCACTTGCAGATGCCTCAAGGGTTCAGTGGGGGTAAGGGAAGGTGCCTGGGCAATCCTGCCATCTTCTCATAGGTGACTCAGACTCCCCATGATCTGGGAGAGAGACAACCAGGATTCCAGCCCACACCCACTACCGAGGATCTGTGTGACCCTGGACAAGTCACTTCACATCTGTGGATCTTCATTTTCTCATTTGTTAAAATATGGGGCTGGAGAGGATGGACTCTCTGCAGCTCTAACAGAGCTCCTTCCAGCTCTAACAGTCTTTTTTTTTTTTTTTTAAAGATTTTATTTATTTATTTGACAGAGAGAGATCACAAGCAGGCAGAGAGGCAGGCAGAGAGACAGGAGGAAGCAGGCTCCCTGCTGAGCAGAGAGCCCGATGCGGGACTCGATCCCAGGACTCTGAGATCATGACCTGAGCCGAAGGCAGCGGCTTAACCCACTGAGCCACCCAGGCGCCCCAGCTCTAACAGTCTTACGTGACTATTAACACTATTAACGGAGAACTTAACCTTCAGAAGGTTGCAGAAACAGTTGGGGAAGGACCCTAATCAGGTTGCTGCAGGACAGGAGGGACGTTATGATGCTCGATGGGTCAAGGAGAGGCTGGGGGCAAGGAACCAGAATTTATGGTTTGTTATTTACAACCCTTGGTAATTTCAATGAGCTGGAAGAATGCCAGGCTGCTGAGTTGTTTTGGCTGAGCACAGTGCAGGGGTCAGAAGATGGTTCCATGGAGGTGGGGAATGTGGTGGGAGGAGGGGGCAGGAAGTAGAAGACTTTGCAAGTCCATTCTTAGGTTTATAGACTGAGCAGTGCATCCTTGGGTAGTGGGTTTCACTCAAACTCACTTACCTAGAAATGTAGATGCGGGAAGATTGTGTGTGGGTCAGGGATGACATTTTAACAGGACTGGCTCTTCAGATCAGGTCAGACCAAAGATAGGAGTGTATAGAAAAGAAGTGGTGATGGGTTTCTTTTTCATAATCGACTGAATGGTTTCCAACAAAGCATTTAGTCTCTCTGAATCTCTGGGGTTGATGTCCTTCCTGGGGCTGACCTGATTTTATTCTTTCCAAGCCTTTGGATAGAGAGGATTCAGCTGGAGCCAGAAATAATGCACAGATATTGATTTTTTGGACATGAGATCTTGACTTTGGCTCAGGACCACCGTGAACTGGGGTTCAGAGTTTTTTTCTGTCACCTGCATCGTGGCGGAGCTCTTGGAGTTGCCCTGTAGCTTCAGAAATTAGAAAAGTTCTGTGGAAAGGTGGAGGCGAGATTGAAACTGGGCTGGACTGGACCGGATCAGGGGTGGTTCTGCTCAGAGGAGCCTGATTTCAAGTCAGCCACGCCCTCTTTTGCTTTCCTGAAGATTTAATTCAAGGGGTACCTCTCCAGATGCTGTTTACAGCATCCACTGGTTTTCTGACCACACGGATGACCACCGACGACTTCTTTCTTTCCTCCTCTGTTGCTCTCCCCATCCTCTATGCTGCGGTGTGGTCTTTATCACATTCCCCCGCCCCCGCCAGATGTTCCCGCCCATAGGGTTCTCTTGCACTGACCTGCTTTGGCTGTTACATTCTGAATCCTTCAGTCTAGCTTTTAATTACAAGCTATTTTGTATTGTCCTCTAATTGTTTCACATATACTATTTACCTCCTTGCACCTCTCCAGATTGTGGGTTTCCTGGAGCCAGGGAACCTGTCTTCAGCCTTCCTTGTGTCACCAACTGGCCCGAGCTTGCTGACCTCACGGAGTCTGACCTTTCATGGTCATGGGCTTTGTGCTAGACATGTTCTTCCCTGGACCTTTCTTCTGCCTCCACGCACCTCCCCCAGCTCCTGCCACTGACAAACCTTCTTTTTCAGCTGGGGCCCTGTAGCTGCCCTAGCATGCCTGCTGCAAATCAGTTTGAAGTGAGCTGTCTGTAAGTGCCCCGGTGAGTCAATCAGGGCCCCTCCTCGGAGACAAGGAATTCTGAGGTCTTGCAAGCACATGCCTGCCCATCTGTGGAACGATTCCACGGCTAACCCTCATCTTGCCTCTGGGAATGCTCCTGACTTCTCCCTTGCTAGAGTAAGCTTCTTCCCTCCTCCACGGTCTGCCCTGACTTGTCAGGTGTAGATGGCAGGGCAGCTCTGAACAGCCAGCCGTTGGTGGGGAGAGGTGGGACATCTGCCTTTCTGGGGCATTGTGGGATTCTGGTGGGCTTACTTTGGTAAACCCAAAAGAAAGAGGAGAAACCATGGAATCAAGGCATTTTTGTACTCTTTCCCCAAAGAGAGCTAGAGTAGGGTGGGGAAGAAGAGGCCAAGGCTCTGATCTGGCTTGGCCACCAATAAGCTGTGTCATCTCTCATGACTCACTCACTCTCAGCCTCCTTTTCTGTAAAGGGAGGTAGTTGAATTAAAGCAGTAGCTTCCAAACTTAGGAAACAAAGGAATCCTTTTATCAAATGGAATATAAGGAAGCATTTCAATTTCCAGAATGGAAGAGCAGAGCCATTCTGGTTGAAGCAGGGGTGTCGAAGGGCCCTTGGTTTCCTCCCGGGCTTTGAAATTATCCCCTGAAATACCTTATCAGAGCTTCCCAGGAACCCACTATGAAAAGTGCTGAGAAGGATGATCTCTATAGCCTGTTTTATTTATTTTATTTTTAAGATTTTTACTTGATTTATTTGTCGGGGAGAGAGAGAGAGAGAGTGAGCACAAGCAGGGGGAGTGGCAGGCAGAGGCAGAGGGAGAAACAGGCTTCCCGCTGAGCAGGGATCCCCATGTGGGGTTCTATCCCAGAACCCTGGGATCATAACACGATCCAAAGGCAGATGCTTAGCCAAGTGAGTCACCCAGACATCCCTCTATGGCCTATTTTAGCTCTGACAGTCTCCAACATTTGCTACTCAAAGGTCCTGGGGCCAGCAGCGGCACCAGGGAGCTTGCTAGGGATACAACAATCAGAATCTGCATCCCCAGATTAAGAAGATCTCCAGGTGATTTATTTAAGCTTGAGATGCACTGGTCTTTATCAGTGTTCTGTGACCTGGAGAGCTAGGTGATGCAAAGACCGAGGGGGGCATCACATCATTCACAGAAATGGGTGGGCCTTGTGGACAGGGGTTGGAAGTGCGGGTCATATTTCTTTCTTGCTTGAGTGCATTCATTGTCCCCTGGATGGGGAACCAGCCATTGGAAACAGCAAAGCTTGTTCTTGGCTTCACTGAGGAGGGAGGAGAGGGGCTGCCCCTTGGCCCTGAGGAGTCTATATTCAGTAATGCTGGAGACAGAGCATTTTGAAGAAGGATTCCTATACACAACATGGCCGTGCTCACTGCGGATGCTGGACTAGCATGACTGGGATAGACCTTCATGCTCTCTAACATCTGTCTCTTCCTCCCTTGTGCAGGCCCCCTAATCTCTCTTTGGCATCTGGGTTATGATGGATGGGCTTGGATTAAAAGACCTGTATTTTAGTCACAACTCTGGCCTTTTCTAGTGTTGTTCCCTGGGGTCCCTCTACTTCTCCAGGCCTGTCACACAGCATGGTCACGGTCACATAGCTGGGAGGATGAACAAAAGTGTGTGGAAGCTCTTTCTTTCAATTGTGGAGTGCCAAAAATGAAGGGATATTTTTATGTCACTTCTGATTTGTAAAAATATCCAGAGTTTGGCTTCTTCTGGCCCTACCAACAATGTTGACCCACATGCTGCTAACACCCTTGGGAGGCTGACAGCTGGTTTCCTGGGTCAGCCCTCAGCTTTTTCTGGGGTCTGGGGTTCTTCAAAGTTGGACAGCCCTGCTGACGTTTTTTAAAAACACTTCATCAGGACTTGATTATACAGTATTGTGGGAAATTGGAAAGAAAGGAAAAGTAAATCTAAAATGGTTTTTAAATGAAAGGTAAAACACTTATGAAAAGTGGAAAAATTAAAGGAAAAGGAAAAAGAAGAAAAAGGTGTGACCCTTACCATGTCCCTGTCACTAGACAAGGTCAGGGGACCCCTTCCTGGTGTGGGTTTTTTTTTTTTTTTAATTTGGTCAGAAGTTGGGAAGAGATGGGTCCTGAGTGAACCCTGCAAATAAATTTGCTCTTTTACTCTTTTGTTAGTTAATGTTTTAATAGACACTTCTGTGGAAACACTTTTTTTTTTTTTTTTTTTTTTTTTTTTGCTGGTGGGCGGGGTTGTCATGGGAAAATTTCTGTTTCTGGTGCTTTTTTATTGACAGAAGAATTCAAGTGTCATTTAATAATGAGATCTTTAGGATTCTCTCCTGATTTCTCATTTCCTCTCTCCTTTCTGAAAAACTGAAATCTTCCTCAGGCAAGAATAAACAAATTTAGCCCCCAAGGAGTGGGCTTGGTTTGCCATCCAAGCAGTTGGAATGAAGTAGGGCTTATAGCTTGGCAGGGAGCCTCGGCCGTGCCCTAGTTCTGTCGTGCACAGGGTGGGGGGCCATCCCGCCTTTCTCCCTTGTCTTTGCTTAGTCCTGCGCCTGCCATTTCCTTCCACCCCATCTACCAATGGCCTTCTTTTGAATGGTGCCCACAAAAGTTCTAGGAAACACTGCTTTGGGGAACTCTGTGCTAGGGTTGGGGAGAATCTCTTTGTTTACTGCGACGCCGCTGTATGAAGGGACGAAAGTCCAGCGCTGTTGGGGGAGACGTTAAAACTCTTGGGAGGGAGCCAGGTCAACTTCCCATCAAAAAACAACTTTAAAGAGTATTCAATCTGGTGTTAAGTCCCCACCTTGTGAAATTGTTCTAGGGAAGCTGGATTTGGCGGTGCTCTTAAGCAGAGCCCAGGGGACTTTGCTGGTAAAGCCTTCTGTACCACTATTCGATGACATTTGAAAGGTCCTATATGGCTGGCCAGCCTTGCAGGACGGAAAGAGAGCTTTGTGCAGCTGTATCTGCTCAAAGCTGTTCGCCTGTTGCTGAAGGATGCTGCCTCTTGGGCGAACCAAAGCTGCTTTTTGTGATTTCATGGAATTTTCCTCATTCATTAAAGAGCTTTCTTTGAAATCTAGGCCAGTGATCAATTCCCAAAGCACTGGGGGATTTTCATGTGGATCTTCTTATCTCTTTGGGGACTAGAAAGATACACAGATCTTCACCAACCTTTCCTTTTCTCCCACTTAAATTCCCTGAGTGCGGTGCCTCCAAAATTCATATCTATAGCCCAGATCTTTGTCCAAAGTGTAAGATCCATTTGCCCAAGTTTCTCTTGAACATCTGCACTTGGGTATCTCCCATGCAATTCAAACTCCACCTGTTTAAGATTGGATTAATCAGATCTCCCCCGGACTTGTCCCTCAAACGTTCCTGTGCTCCCTTCTTCCTCCTTCTTCTCCTCCTTTTTCTTCTTTTTGGTAAATGACATCAGCCTTCACTCAGTTGCTCATGCCAGAAATTTAGGAGTCATCTTTGATTCTTTTCTTTCCCTTACTCTTCATACCTCTCCATCAGCAAACCCTGGCAATCTCATCATCTTAATAAGCCTTGAATCCATCCATTTTTTTTTTTTTTTTTTTTTTTTTTTTTTTTTTTTTTTGTCCATTCCCATTGCTGCTACACTGGTGCAGACCACAGATCTCAATTATCTGGATTAGGACCCAAAAGAGAAGGTTTCCCTTTCCCTCCTGGTAGTTCCAAGCACAGGGACAACAGATGTTGAAGGTGTGTCTGCTAAAGGAGGAAATGGAGAAAAGAAGGAAAGACAAATGAAGCCATTACCAATGACCGCCTCTTGGAGAGACCAGACCAGACACATGAGAGAGACAAGAAGCTCTTTGGATGTGAAGAGATCTGGATGGAGGCTTCATGACAGTCCTCTGTCGCAGGGCTCCTTATCAGTTCTTCCTTTTCTAACTTAGATCCCAGCAGCTACAGTGTAAGCTTGTCTTTGCTGACTCTGTCCTTAAGGAAGAATGAATAACTAATCCCATTTTTTCTGTATGTGGCAGAAGCTATAGGGATTCTACAGCCTTTGCCCAAAGCCAGGCTGGACATCTGAATCCATTTGCTGGAAGAAGTGCTGCCCCAGGGCTGGATCTCAATGCCAGGTAATTAGCACAAAACTAAAAGTGAATTGAAGGTTTGGGCCCAACTTCCAGTGTCTTCCAGGTAGCTGGGTGCATACTTCCCAGGTACATAGCCCCTTCTCTTTTCTGGGCAACCCCCAAGCCTCTTGTAGTCTTTCCCCCTGCCCCCAAACCAGGAAGAAAAGAGCAATGGGAGAATCCAAGAGCCTTAAAGCCGCACCCACTGGAGAGTGTTTGAGTCCTCTTCTCTTTGTCTCTACACCAGAACATGACATGACATGTTTTGCTGATGCTAGATCCTTGAGCTGCTGGGAAGGGAAAGGAAGCCTGACAGAATGCATTGTTTTAAAAGTACTCAGTCCCCATTTTTACTCCCTTACCAAGAGCGGGGGAAGAAAAGCAAAGAAAAGAGGGTTCCTCAGTTTCACAACCCTGTCTCTCTGTCTGGACTAGCTCAGAATCCTTGGAAGGGGCCAGATATTTTTGGAGGAGGGTGGCCTTCTGCTGTGAGGGGAAAACACTTTCTGCAGACACCCCTGCATGGCACTAGAGTAGCTGTACCAATTTCTGCAGAGGGGAAGCCAGCCGGCCATGGCTTTGCTCTCCTTGGGTGGTGATGCAGGTGGTGTCAGTGGTGGTGGTGATGGGGTGAGGGAAGGGGCTGGTTTGTGTGTGGGGAGGTGGGGACAGGAAGATATTGTGAAGGGGAAGGATAAAGCATAAGCCTCTTTGGAAAGCAGAGTGTTAATGAACCAAATTATTTGCTCTGAGATGAGGCAAATATACAGTTCTGAGCAGGATGGTAATTCTCCTGGATTTGGGGGAATTCTTTTGATCTGCAGGAGAATTTCCAGGTACAGAAGCAAGTAGGAAACTTGTTCAGATTTTACTCCTTTAAAACAAAGGGAAAAGACATACAGATTCAGCAGCTTGCTTTTCTTTATTGTGATTCTGTGATAGGAATTTGTCAACATTTTTCGTTCATCTCATTTCTTCATCCAATTGACTGAAATGATGAATTGTGTACTAGTTTTTCTGAATGTCTTGGTTTGTAATTAGTTACCCCTGCTAATTTAAAAAAAACTGGAGAAAAATTTTGCATGCCTGCTGAAAGAAACAGACTACTTCTGTTTCATCCAGAGGAATGACTTTCAATAATGTAATATGTTATTGACTAAAACTTAACATAAAGTTATTAATTATTTAAAACTTCAAAGCTTCTGTCTGCAAAGAATTATAGAGCCAGAAATTTAAAGCTAAAAGGGACTTGAAGGATCATCTGTCAGTGGGTCTCAACCAGGGACACTTGGAAATGCATAAGGTTGTTTTGGAATGTCACAGTGATGGAGGGACACTACTGAGTTCAGTATTCTGAAATGATGGATGCTATGCATTCTACATGCTTCCATGCCATATGGTTTGATACAGTTCCACACAGCTGAGAATTTCCCTGTCCAAAGGGGCAACAGTGACCCTATTTAGAAGATGGAGTCCAGCTCATCATTTGAGTTATAAATATACTGGGGCCTAATATGCCCCAGGTTAACACACTGGTAGTGAGTGGGGCTGATTTACATGTCTTTGATTTGATCCATTTTTTGTCCTCTTGTTCCCTTATGCCAATTTAAATAGTTACACAGCTGGTGTGTGCACTGTGAAGAGACCTTCCCCTTATACAGTGAGAAAACCAAGGAGAGCCTGTGTCTTGGTACCTCGGTATATATTTTTTCCTCCTTACCTCTTTCTGGGGACCACAAATCTGATTTCCCCAGCCAACAGAAGGGCTAGAACATGTAAGAAGAACAGTGAAAATGAAAATGACCGAGAACAGATGAGCCAGTTGCTTGAGGAAATGATAATGGATAAATGAGAGAAGATGGAAGATCAAAGGGGGTTTAAGCTCATCCTTCTTCAGGAATACGGAAGTCAAATGTGAGAAGTTGGAATATGTGCATTAGGGGTGGGTAAGAGATATTAATAAATTGTCAGTTCACAGTGTCCAAGAGCAGGTGCTTTCATCCTCATTATTCAATACATTTGCAGATGAAATCTCTAAAGCCTTGTTTTCAGCAATTGTGAAGCATGGAAAGGTTTCCAGAATACAGGAAATAAGAAAATACTCTTCTAATTTTCAGAAATAGAGAAGAAGTAGTTTTGGAAGCCAAGTGCAAAGGAACTTGGCATTGAATCTGATAAAACTCTTCAACAGTATGCTAAACTCATGCTTTAGGCATGCTTAGAAAAGATTGAGGTGATATCTGACAGTCAGTGTGGGTACTGCTGCAATAATGGGCCCATAATGGATTAGCCATACTGGCAAATCTGGGAAGTTCCACAAACCTAGCATGTCTTGATTTCCGCAACAGGTTTGAGAAACAGGTTTGTGATATCCTAGTGGGTAAAACTACAATAGGTGTATGACGTGAAATCACAGTTCATCGGACATCCTGTTGGCTGAATTAATGCAGTTAAAGAATATTAATAAATGATAATCTGGAAGGAGAGATCAGTGAAATATACCTTTGCCTTAACCATGTTGTGTTCAACCTATGCATCAATACTCTGAAGGGATTCTGTGACAAATATGATTTTCAATTTCTGTGTATGACTAAGAGTCCTATGGAATAACACTGAAAGTGATCTTAGTAGACTGGGAGGCTGGACCAAATTCAAGAAGATGAGATTGAACACATCTAAAATGTTAATCTGCTGCACTGAAACTCAAAAAATCAATTGCATAGCCCCAGAATCAGGAGACCTGGTTTTGCAGGTGTTAATATTGAAAGGGAGTGGGCTTTCCTAGGGAAGGGCTTTCTATTGGACAATAAGCAAAAGATGAAACAGTAGTGGGATATGGTTTTCATAAAAGTTAATGAAATCTGAGCTGTATCCAGAGAAGCCTGTTAGGTTGATGAAAGGCTGGAGAATACATCACATGAGGAATGATTGAAATAACAAAAAACCTTGTAATATCTGGGTTAAAGTAGAAGTTGTCTACTAATACTTGAGGTTTCCTTGTGAGGAAAAGGGGGAGGATTTCCCTTGCAAGAACTTAAGGCAGTAGAATGAAGACTAACAGGCAAAAGTTATAGGGAGACAAATTTTAGTTGAGTATAAGGAAGAACTTCGTAGTAGTCAAGAAGAAATGGGCTTACACTCATGATAGTAACAACATGGCTGATAGGTAGAAGCAACCCAAGGGTGCATCAATAGTTGAATGGATAAACAAAACAGGATATAGACATATGTTGGAAAATTATTCAGACTTAAAAAGGAAAGAAATTCTGACACTCGCTATGGATGAACCTTGAGGACATTAGGCTTAGTGAAATAAGCCAGTCACAAAAGGACAAATACTGTATGATTTCACTTACATGAGGTCCCTAGAATAGTGAGATTCATAGAGACAGAAAGTACAATGGTGGTTGCCAAGGGCTGACAGAAATAAGGAACTGTTGTTTAGTGGGGACAGAATTTCAGTTTGGAAAGACAAAAAAGTTCTAGAGGTGGAAAGTGGTGATGGTTGCTGAATAAGATGAGTGTGCTCCGATTGTACACTTAAGAATCATGAAGAGGGCCCTATCTTACATAATGTGTGTCTTCCCACAGTTAAAAAAATGTAAATCAGGGATTCCATTGCCTGCAGAATCAACCTTGAAAAAACACAGAAGAAATTAGCTGCTACGGGAGGTATGGAGTTTCCCGTAACTGGAGGGATCCAAGCAGGCGCTGGACAGCCCTTCTGGTGGCATGTTCTGGAGGGAATTTCAGAGTTAAAGGGGACTGGGCCAATGATGTCAGAACTTCTGTAACTCTTGGGCCAATGATGTCAGAACTTCTGTAACTCTGCATGAAAGTGGAGGCTTCCTCCAATGCTATAAATTGGGCCAGGCAACATCCTTTCCAGATATTATGTCATGTACACAAGAGTGTATTTATATACAATATGTCATACAAACATAAGACCACATTTTGTAACGAATATGCATTTCACTCTATACGGTTTAATGAATTTTTTTTAAATTTAAAAATTTTTTTATAATCATATAATGTATTATTAGCCCCAGGCATACAAGTCTGTGAATCGCCAGGTTTACACACTTCACAGCACTCACCATATCACACAGGCAGCAACCTCTTCGACCTCAGCTGCAGCAACTTCTTCCTAGGAACATTGCCAAAGGCAAGGGAAGCAAGGGCAAAAATGAACTATTGGGACTTCTTCAAGATCAAAAGCTTTTGCACAACAAAGGAAACAGTTAAAAAAACCAAAAGACAACTGACAGAATGGGAGAAGATATTTGCAAATGACATATCAGATAAAGGGCTAGTATCCAAAATCTATAAAGAGCTTATCAAACTCAACACCTAAAGAACAAGTAATCCAATCAAGAAATGGGCAGAGGACATGAACAGACATTTCTGCAAAGAAGACATCCAGATGGCCAACAGACACAGGAAAAAGTGCTCCACATCACTCGACATCAGGGAAATACAAACCAAAGCACAATGAGATACCCCCTCACACCAGTCAGAATGGCTAGAATTAACAAGTCAGGAAATGACAGATGCTGGCGAGGATGTGGAGAAAGGGGAACCCTCCTACACTGTTGGTGGAAATGCAAGCTGGTGCAACCACTCTGGAAAACCGCATGGACGTTCCTCAAAAAGTTTAATGAATATTTTTTAAAAAAGACATACCCACTTAGCCCCCATCCAGGTTTAATATCAAAACATTGCCAATATCTTAGAAGCTTCCCACTCTGGTCCTGCACCCTTTTCCCATTGACATCCCTTCCTTCCTCCCTGAGATCACCCCTCTCCAGATTTTTGTGATGACCTGTTCCTTGCCTTTTTAAAAATAGCCTTATGGCCTATCATGCATCCCTAAACAACATAGTTTGATCTTGCCTGTTTTGAACAGCGTGTATGTTACATGATATGTCTTCATTTGTTACTTCTTTCTTTAGCTCATTATGCTTACAAGATTCATTGGCATTGATACATGCATTGAAACTGTAATTCATTTTCAATAGATCAGAGTGTTCCCTTGTGTACATAGGCTACAATTTATTTATTGTTTCTACTGTTGGACATTTGGGCTGTTTCCAGCTTTTGGTTTTTATAGACTCTGCAGCTGGGAACATTCATGTGCGCGCCTCTGGTCCTCCAGTTATAGGAACTTCTCAAGCCAAAGGACCGGGGAGTGGAAAGTTGGTGATGTAGGGTCCGTGTATCTCTAAATGTTCAAGATAATGCAAACTGTTTTCCTAATGATGGTATTAATTTACATTGTCACCGTAATGTATTTTTGATAGTCAAGTACTCCAAATGTATTTTCTCTTCCTTATGATTTTCTTAATAACATGATCTTTTCTCTGGCCAACTTTATTATTATGACCTAACAGTATACTTCATGTAGCACACCCAATCAGTGTTAATCAACTGTTTTTGTTATCGGTAAGGCTTCTGGTCAACAGTAGGCTATTAGGAAATCTTTTGGGGAGTCAGAAGTTATATGCAGATTTTTGACTGTGTTGAGGGGAGGGGGGTCAGCATCCCTAACCCCCATGTTGCTCAAGGGTCAGCTGTACTTGTCCAATTCAGACTCCTTTTTACCCAAGAGTTAGAGAAGGTGGTGATGTTGGTGGTCTGGCCCTAAGATCTTGTGGTCAAGTGGGAAAACGTACTTGAGTTGCCCCAAGAAGAATTTCAGCTCCTAATCAATATAGGTTTTTCTTCTGCATGAAATGGCTTTAATAGAGATGAGCTTCCCATGATGTCCTAAGCACACGAAGGGCAGGATGTACCATGGATCCTTTGATGACGCCATCCCCACCTCACCCCTCAGCTCTAATGTCTGCTCCTCAAATACTGATGGCCTCGTGTACAAAATGCCGTCTTCAAAGAAATTTCAAAGCGGGATAGGGTTTACTGAATTGTGTCAACATTACAGCATGGGGAGGCTTACCAAAGTGCACTGGACTTGGGAAGAGGTTGGCCACATAGCATTGTAGTTTATAGCTCCTGAACCTAAACGCAGTCTTGCTCAGCCACTTTCCAGCAATGTAACCTTGAACAAGTGAGTTGATCTTAACCTCAGTTGCCCCACCTGTACAATGGATAGAGTCGTGGGACCTGCTGGCTGCATGTATCCATATGGGAAAGGCCACTGTGAAGACGACAGAAGTCTTGGGAAGTGCTAAGCTCAGTCCCTGATGCATAGTGTTCAATAAATTCAGTGTCTATTATTGGAATCTGTATCCCTCAAGAACTATTTTTACAATGGCTTCCTGGATAATATAAGTATGAATTTGCCCAGGGAGATGGGGAAGGGCTTGACCTCTTCAGGGCTGTTTTTTTCCTTCCCCCAGCCCCCTACCTTGGTAATTCTTGTCAGTGAACATTTAGAATAAGCTCTGGTTTTACTTTCCATCAGACCAGAAGTGACAGCAAAAACAGACTTTTTTTTTTTTTTTTTGGAAAAGAAATTAATCTCCTAAACAGGGTGATTTTACCCTTTTCTTTAAATACTTCTAAACTCATGAGAGGGAAGCAGAGCGCACATTATCCATCAGAATGAAGCATCATCGGGCTGCTGAGTTTCATTGACTTTAAGATTGCCCTATGAGCTATAGGCTTTTTTTTTTTTTTCTTTCCCAGAGCACAGTTAGCAGGGATATTTTTCTTTAAATGGCCCCATTTCATTTGCATTTTTAAGCTTTCACTGCAGAGAGTAGAAGCAGTTGTAAATGGTTCTGAGGAGGTGGTTGTGATTTCTCCAAACTCAGAGCCGCCTGCCTGAAGTTTTTGAAATTGAGTGTCAGTTTCCCTCCGAGTAGAAAGATATTACTTCATATTTGTGCACGCGGTTCGCTGCTCTGCTCTCGGCTTGATAGTCTCATTTAGCCACAGGCATTCTCCGGCAATGATTCGTTCTCCCCAATAAAATTAAATATCACCTTTCTCCCGCCCAGCCCACCCCCCCTTTTTTTTAATAAGACATTTTCTTGTTTAGACTGAAGCGAGACAAGGTGAAAAACTGTGAGTTCTTCTCTGATTCCTTTTATTGCTCTTTTTTACTTTTTTTTTTTTTTAATCGACAAGGAGAGAACAGCAGGAAGATAAAAGAGGAGGACATCTACCATCAGAAATCCAAATAGAAAGCTATTCCAAGATCAAAGATCAATGTGAGATTGTTTAAGATTTAATAAGAAGCCCTTAGAGAGGGTCTGGGAGGCTCTGCAGTGCTGTGGAATGAGGGACAAAAGGACTAGCCTTAGTTCCACGTTGATTCTTGAGTTCATGACAATTTACCCGAATAACCCCCTGCAGGGAGGCACCAGAGTTTGCAGGGAAGCCCACACGGCCACTGGGTCCATGGGGTCCTGATGCCTCCCAAGCTCTGTCAGGAGGAGGCTAGCCCATGTCCAGAAAGTGCTGGGTAAGCAGCTCTTTGCAAGATGAGAGGATGTCAGGGGAAGAGGCTTTGCTGCTTGAGAAGAGAAGGGAGCTTTTGCTGACTCCCTGGCCATTGTCAGAGGTGTAAGGCACCATGCTCTGACTGTTAGGATCCTCGAACAAAACAAGTTGAAACATACATGTTTTCTCAGATCTGGTTTCACATGTAGGCAGTCTTCATCATGCTGATGAGCCGCGTGACTGAGGTTTACAAGTTGGCTGTCTAACAACCGGAATACAATCTACTTGAGAATCATTCTTTCATAGGTGGACAGGCATCTTGGCCTGCTCAGGGAAGTCCATCTAGGACCTCCAGTTTTGGCTGAGATGCACTGCTAAGAGTCTCACCGGGGTGGAGATAGGCATCTATGTGGTGAGGGAAGAGGAGGTAGAAGATTTTCCACTCCTTTTTCCTGGACCTTGAGGCAAGCTCTGGTGAGAATTTGAAGTAGACCCAGCGGGAGTTTGGCACGGGCTCTTATGAGTTCTTCCCACTCTGGGTGTCTGGGCTCTATGCTGCCCCCAAGGTGACTACATGTGATGTAGTCAGGAGTGACATAAAGAGGATTCTTGCTTTGGATAAGGGGTAAGGCTCTTGCTACTGAGATTATGTGATCAGTCGGCCAGAGTGGAGGAAAGGAGGATTAGAAATTCAGTCTGATCGGCTTTTGTGTGATTTGGTGTCCAGGTGATTCTTGGGTGTTCCTGAGCTGTCCTGGTGGGCTGTCTGACTCGAGGGCCCCGGGTCCAGCTTGATGACTCCACCCTGACTACCGAGTTGACCCCAAGAGGAATTGGTTAGAAAATTTGAGGTTTAACATCAGGTGCTTCCCATCTCAACTATCTGTTTGCCCAAGGGACTTCCAGACACCTGCTTTCCCCTGGCCTTTATCATTGCTCTGTGTTTCCTCTCACTCCTTGCTCCTACCCCAAATTTATGTCTGTCCTCTGGACACTCCACGAGTGAGAAATTCATTCAGAATCTCTGACTTCTCACTGACCACTCCCTCCTGGCTCTTGTTTGAACCTGCTTCTCCCTCCTCAAGGGGAATTGCTCCCTCTCCCACACCTCAGGGTCAGCATCTGGCATTGGCTCTCTTCCCTACTGTAATTCCCCAAAATGACTCATGTAAACGCTTTGACCCCCTTAAGGCTCATGTCAGTGGCATTTCCTGCCCTCTCCTAGAGGTCTCCAATGAAATGCCAGTACCTTGAGCACCTGTGGGGACTGTAGTGAACCAGACACAGCAAGATACTCTAAAATCACTCCTCTGTTCTGGAGCTCATGGTGGAGGGAGAGGAGCCCCATGTTGCCAGATAGTCATGGTTTTTAGGAACAGCCTTCCAGAGAATCCAGATTTTCATATGAACTCTCCTGATTTTTAAGTGAGGGGAAGTAATTCATCATAAAACAAGCCAAAAACCTCCAGTCAGCCAAATAGAACCTGGCTCTTGGTCTGATCAGGCCTATCAGCCTCTGCTTTGTGATGTCCATGCTGTACTTCTTGGTCATCATGTAACAATCTCTTTGTCATCCTCCCTTTCGCTAAATGGATCAGCATGTGGTTCACAGTCTTTTCCTGCACCTGAACCCCTTGCCTCATCTTGGGTTGGCTCCATAGTCATGAGGGTGCCCCAACACCACTCTGACTTCCCCATTCCTGGGTCTTCTCATGGACAATGACCTTCACTTCTATTCTGCTTGAGCCCCACACATGCATGGCTCCACCCTGGGCCCTCCACCCTGGGCCTCGTATCCTCTAGGTCATATCCTAATTTCTGACCATAACTTTTGATCTTTCTCCTTTACTCCTTAAGTCACACTCTCTGTATCTTTTAAACTAGGGACCCTCAGACCGTTGGGTTCCCTCTATCCACCTTCTTCATAACCCTATGCCCTCTCCTCATCCCCTTCCAGCTTCATGCTACTTCAACCTCTGGCCAGCCAGTCTCATGATTCCATTGGCTTTCTTTCCTAGTTGGCTGGCAAAGGCTCTCCCTTGGCTCTAATGAATGCCAGCCTTGACCAGTTTTGTCTTATGCTGCAGTGGAACCCACACAGAACTGCAGATGAATTTTACTGGAGCGTCATGGTTCTAGGACACTCCTGGATTGTTGCTGGTGCCCTGTAGTCATTCCACAGTTCCTTAGTCAGTTCTCCATCTAGTTCCCTACACTAGCATTTCTGTACATCCTTCACTCTCCCCCTCTACTCAGATGTTTGACTTTCACAAGTTAAACATATGGCATTGCTTCCTACATCACAGAGAAGGTAGACGCCAGTGATGGGGCCACTCCCCCTCTGCTACTTCACTCACTGCCTCCAAACCTATACATTAGCGGTCACTACTGCCATGCCTCCCTCCTTGACTGCCGTTGTCCTGGGAGATGAGCATCCCCATCAGGGTGGATTCCTCCACTTGTCCTCTGGAGCTCTTCTCTCCCAGGCCTTAGTAGCCTGGCTTGATAAATGTTCCCTCTCTCTTGCCTGTACTGTCCCCCTGTCCCTTTCCCTTTTGACTTCTTCCTATCGGCATCTGAATACATTCACATCTTCTGTCTTGAAGATCTGATTCCTGTCAGGCCCCATGGCACCTTTCAGTGACTGCTTTCTGTCTAAAGAGACATATATATCTGCTTCTCTGCTTCTTTACTCCCCCTTCTCTATTCTGCCCACTGCAATCTGGCTTCTGCCCTTATTACTCCTCTGAAAGTGCTTCAGCAGGGTCATCAATGACGGTTTTATTGCTGAATCCATTGGAAACTTTTAAGCCATTATCCTTCTGACCTCCCTGTAGTAGCTGACACTGTTGGTCCTTCTCTGTATGCCGAAGGCTCATTTCCTGAGCCTCCAGAACCACGTGCAGCAGCTGAATTCCCTCTCCTTTTTCTTCAGGCTCCTCTGTAGGCTGCTCTGCCTTCACTTATTCTTAAATACCAGCATGGGCTCTGTCCCAGGTCCTCTTCTGGTCTCATTCATCCATTCTCTTAAGGTTATCTCAGCATTCAATGACTTCTCTGGAGAAACTGGGGCAGAGCAGGCAGGGTAGGGTGCAGACTTTGTGATGGGGAATATTGGAAATGAGCTTGGCAGGGTCTGATGGTGCCAGAAGATGAAGAGACTGAGATGCCAGCAAGGAAGTTTTGACTTGCTAAACTTATTGGCAGGAAAGCCAAGGATTGGGTCTAGAGTGTCAATAGTGAGTTTTTTAGAAGTTTGAACCTTCCCTTGTTTTGTACTATAAAGTATGTTTCTGGTCTTTGTCCTGGGTTCCTGGAGTAGAGCTTCTAAACTCTTGGGATTTCCAAAATGATGGGAGTATCTTTGCTATTCATGGTGGGCTTTGGGGACCACACTTGAATTTCAGCCAGTGAAGTGTCTCATAGTGAGCCGCTAGATAGTTTCACTGTGGGGGATAGTCAAGCTGGGAAGACCCACCATATGATTAGAGTTTTGGAGCTTTGAGCCACATAATAGTGGCCCAGTCTTCAGGAATAGAGGGAATAGAATTTTTTAAAAAGATTTTATTTATTTATTTGAGAGAGAAGCAGCATATGAGAGAGAGAGAGAACATGAGCAGGGGGAGAAGCAGGCTCCCTGTTGAGCAGAAGTCCGATGTGGGGCTTGATCCCAGGACCCCGGGATCATGATCCTAGTAGAAGGCAGACACTTAACTGACTGAGCTACCCAGGGGTCCCTACAGGGACTAGAATGTAACTGCGTGGCTAATGATTCAATTAACGGTGCTACATAATGAAACCCCCATGAAAACTCTGGTCCTGAGGCTTGGTTGGGCTCCTGGGTTGGTGAACACATCACCGAGACCACAAGGGTGGTACACCCTGATCCCACTGGGAGAGGACAGAGAAGCTTCTCATTCAGGACCCTCCCTGGCTTTGTCCCATATAGGTTCATTTGGCTGGCCTGGGGATTTATAGCCTTGAGGATAAAATTCTCATCATAAGTGCAGCACTTCCCTGAGTTCTGGGAGTCACTATAAGTTTAATATTAATGAACCCGAGGGAGCTATGGGAACTCCTGAGTTTTAGCCAGCTGCTAGGAAGTGCAGGCAGCCCGAGGACCCCTGAACTTAACCGCTGTTGTGTGAAGCAAGGGCAATCTTGTTGGAGACTGTGCCCTTAACCGTGAGGTCTGAAGTAGCTCTGGGTGGTTAGTGTCAGATGGCACTGCACCATCCAGCTCTCCGAGAGAAAGCGTGTGAGCACAGCGAGGGACCGAATGCTTGTCACTAGAAGAGGTCTGCTTCTAGAACACAGAGGAATAGAGAAGACTATGCAATCACAGGACATTACTTAGACTTCACTTAGAAACAGTACCTCTAAGGGCGCCTGGGTGGCTCAGTGGGTTAAATCCTCTGCCTTCGGCTCAGGTCATGATCCCAGTGTCCTGCGATCGATCCCTGCATCGGGCTCTCTGCTTAGCGGGGAGCCTGCTTCCTCCTCTCTCTCTCTCTGCCTGCCTCTCTGCCTACTTCTGATCTCTGTCTGTCAAATAAATAAATAAAAATCTTAAAAAACAAAACAAAACAGTTTCCTAGCTTTAGAGGTAGGATAGCAACAAGGGGTTTTTAAAAAAGCAGAAAGATTATTCACTTTAAGTCTGGTCATACTTTGTTTTCATAACTGTTGTGCTTCTGAGTTCTTGAATCTGTCCCTCAAAAATTCTGGAATACTGTCTATTTCCAGGTTAAAAAATATGCCTTTTTCTTTTGTGCCCTAGAAAAGGCAGAGAGCAGCCCTTGGGGATAATAATGATGCCATTTATGCGGTGCTCTCTTGTAGTTAAAATTGTGTCAGCCATTTTGACCCCTGATGGGATTTATGGTAGCTTAGATCTCTGTTGGAGAAATGAGTTTTGGGCAGTAGACAGGAGGAAAAAGGTTTCAGGCTTGGAGCATATTATTTTAGTGAAATGGGGAAAAAATTCACTCAAACCTTCTTTTTTCTTTTCTTTTTCTTTTTTTTTTTTTAGCTGTAAAATTGGTCTGTTCATATGCTATTACCCCTGTCTGCATCCTGATATCACTGGGCTCCCTTGCATGGGACGCTGGTTGGTTCTATCCTTTCCAGTCATAGGAGCTCCTATGATGTGCTGACCTCCAACTATGTGGCCAGTCACAGGGCCAGCTCCTTACAGACCCTCATGCTGTACCTTCCTCCAACGTTTGCAAATCAGAAGTGTCCCCATTTTACAGATGAGCACACTTGCAGCTTAAACTTTGACAAATAGTTCACTTTGTCAAGGCCCTTTCTTAGAATGCCACGGTGATTGGAGCTGTGGTCCCTCCAGCTCTACTGTAGAGTGTCTTTTAAGGGTGGAGTGGACACTGAACCTAGAGCTGGAGGAAAATAATACATGAGATGTGTCCTTATCCCTCCATGGAGCTTAGTGTTGAATCAGAGAAACTGACCTTTTCTTTTTTAAATTATTTCTTATTTTTTAAAGATTTTAGTTATTTATCTATTTGAGAGAGAGTGCAATCAGGGGGAGGGCCTGAGGAGCAGGGAGGAGGGAAGCAGACCCCCCCACTGAGCAGGAAGCACGATGCAACATGGGACTTAATCCCAAGACCCAGGCATCATGACCTGAGCCAAAGGGAGAGCTTAAACAACTGAGTCGCTCAGATGAGCCTAAGAGAGTCTGACCTTTATCTTCTGATCAAGGTGCTGGTTTGGCACAGGAGTTGGTTTGACAGGACTTCTGTTTTCTTCTGTTATATACATGGCCTGTTGTTAAAGCTAGAAACATCGTTAAGGTGGGTCCCCAGCAGGAGCTTAGTTTAGGAGTAGCTTGCTTTTACTTCTTCGGCCTTCTAATGATCATCGATCATTGCATATACTTGAATTTGAATCTTTTTATCTTTCCTTTGTAACCAAGCCAAATCCCACCCTTGTTACCATGTAGATGGAAGACAATGCTGTTTTCAAAACTTCCAGATCAGAGGAGAAGAAAGTAACATTTACTGGCACTCATTATATTCAGAGAACTTCATACACTTAAAAATGCTTTTGATACTTTCAGAGATCAAGATGCAGAAACTCTGTGTTCAGCTTCCCAAGGGTCTCATAGCTTTTAAGAATGAGGCCATGATTCAACCTGACTCTAAGGAAATATTGGTCACCCCTCTCAAGGTTTTCTGTTTTATATTGCCTGGATAGTAATCATATCATGTCAGTGACACTTTTAACTTTTGCAAGTGTCTTCTACTGTTATGTTCTTAGTAAATTGAACAACCCCAGCTTTATAAGGCAGGGAACAGGGTCCTTATTTGATTGAGGAAAGTGAAGTGTAAGTATAATGTTTAGTGACTGAACTCCTAAGAGGAGAGAGAAAAGGAGAACACAAGCCTCTCTCGCACCAACTTTTTTTTTTTTTTAAGATTTTATTTATTTATTTGAGAAAGAGAGATAAAGGGAGAGAGAGAGAACATGCACAAGTGGGGGAGAGGGAGAAGCAGACTCCCCACTGAGCAGGGAGCCTGACATGGGGCTTCATCCCAGGACCCTGGGATCTTGACCTGAGCTGAAGGCAGACACTTAACCAACTCATCCACCCTGACACCCCTGCACGAGGCATTTTTGAGTTACTTATTACAACATCCATTCAATTTGCAAGTTACTGTCTTTTGTTTTACTGATTAGAACTGGGGCTCAGAGAGGTTACAGAATGGTCCTGGAGTCAGCAACTGGCTGCTCTGCTCTTTTTATTCCAGTGTGCTGTCCTCCATGTCTAACCTCTTTCTACAGGAACTTTCAGTTGAACATGTTACAAAAACTCATCTCGAAAAGAAAAGAAAAAAAAAAATCAAACCTTCTTTTAGCCTCGTACAGCTCTCACCACACCTTCTCACCTCTCATGTGCCCTTTCCTGGGCAAGACTCATGACAGCTGACTCTGCTTGGACAGTCCCTTCCTTCCCCAGCCATGCCGGCCCGAGTTTGCGGCCACCCTGCTTCCCCTGTAGCTTGGGCGTGCATGGCTCACAGCTCAACTGCATGTGACAGCCTCATTGCTCTCCAACAGCTGGTGTTTCCTTGTGTGTGTTTCCTTGACTTCTCACCAACCTCTGCCACTAGCCCCCTATTTCTGGAAGTTCTGTCCTCCCTTGGTCCCTGGACCACTAATCTCCACCCACCCCGCTTCCCCCATCTCTCTGACTGCAGGTTCTCTTCTTTAGCTTTTAAATGTGTTTCCCTTGAGCTCCGTTCTCAGCCTTTTCTACTGTAGTCATTTGTCCAACCAGTAGTTGTTACGTGTCTGTCGTGTGTCTAGTCCCGTGCTGTTCGCTGGGGACGGAGACAATGGAGCGGTGACCAAAGGGTCTGAAATACGGGAAGCTGGTCATGCTCTGACCCTGCTCCCCGGCCCTCCCAGCCCCTTCACGGCTCCCTTGTCCGCTCCCAGAACTCAATGATCTCTCTTCTGCCTCCAGGCTTTTGCAAGGGTCGTTTCCACAACTGGGAATGTTTTCTGTGTCTGTCCCTGTGTTTGCTTAGCCCTCTCTCATCTGTCAGGATGTGGTTTGGGCATCCTCTCTTCTGAGAAGTCTTTTCTGACTTGCCAGAGGGGGCCAGGAGCTGCCTATGGGCTCAAGTTCACCCCAGAACCTACATACAGAATAATTGCACTTGTCTCATTATTCTGCCCACTCCTTGATAACGGGAGCCAGAGGCTCCTTCCTGTTCCCAGAACCTAACAGAGCCCTTGATCTGTAGCTCTTTGTGGACTGAATGAGTCAGGCTTGACAGGACTGGTCCCTGCCCCTTTCCAGCCTGGACTCCTATACCTACCCCACCTACATTGTCCGTTGTATGTTCATTGTCCCCCCTGACTGAACATGAGATTCAACTGCGGAAAAAAAGAAATGATATGCCTGGACCCTACCCCATTCCAGTTACATTTGATTGTCTTGTGGTGGGACTCAGGCATCCATTTTGCACCCCCCCACACCGCTGTCCCAGGTGATTCTGGTGAGCGAAAAAGAATCACATCTATCCCAGCGGCCAGCGCAATGCGTTGAACATAGTGGATATTCCATAAAGATTTCTAGAATAATACAGCAGATCCTAAAAGCCTAAATTTTGGGTATTCAAATTCAAGCCAGCCATTTCCTGCCTCCAAGCGCCCACACACGGTAAGTCAGCCGCCAGCCGAGATTCTGGAGGAAACTGTACTGCGGAAGAATTTGGCTCCCCAAAGTTATCACTTACTGTTTAATCCCCTTTTTACAAAATAAATCAAGGTTTCAAAGCCTGAAATGGCTGTTGGTTTGTGTAACTAAGTGACACATAGCTTTTGTTTTAACCTCCAGAAAAACAGTAGTCAAGTAGGTGGGGTTTGGGTGAGAAAGAAGTACATGGAAATTACTGGCTTTCATTACACAAGAATTTATGATTTGCCATGGTTTCTGGTAAATGCTGGTACAAGTTTATTTGGCCCCAGGCCTTAGAAAAGCGCTATGCTGCTTCCTTTCTGCTGCTGCAGGCTTTCTTGGGCAAGGACATAAGATGTAGCTGAGTCGGTCAGCGAGAGAACAGGGCAGGGATAGGTGGGTGCAGGGAAGGAGTTACAGCACAAGCCTCCTCTGCCCCATTCCCTTAGGTCACGTCGGCACTTAGAAACTCTTCGAAAGCAATTTGAAGTCTCCGTGATCTCTGCTGAATTGTGACTCAATTCTCTAAGGGTGGTTATTTTGGGGGAGGGGTCCTTCCCTCATTTCCCATTGCCCTTCTCGCCCCCAGGATCATAGGACAGAGCTTGGATTGGGGGTGCTTATCACCGTGATTGGCTGGCTGTGACTCCGGCCATACATGCCAGACTCTCCAAGGGAAAGTTCGTGAGCATAACCTTATGTAATCTTCCCAGGAATGCTGTGAGGGAGGTGCTGTTATCCCCATTTTACAGACAACAAAACCAAGGCTCACAGAAGTTCAGCGACAATGTGGCTACCAGGCAGCTATGCTGTGCTGTCATCCTGATTCCCTGACTTCCCAGCCAGGACTCCCTCTGGCACCGTGGAAGTGACCTACGTGGACTGAGGAAGGCAGCAGGATGCAGGCTGGCCGAGAAGCAATTTTTCTTGGGGTGGCCCAATGGGGAAGTGTTGGAACAGGGGTGCAGAGTGTTCGAGACCTCTAGATGGGCTGAAGAGGTGGGAAAAGCCTGAAGCTGACTCTCTGGCTGAGCCGTGGGAGCAGGGCTGCTGGGCTCCGGCTGCCTCCTTCTCCCTCCATTCCCGAGACCTGGCGGAGAAGTCAGGAAGCTTCTTCCTTCTCTTTGGAGTTTGGGGAGAACTCGGAGTAAACAGGCACATAAAACCTACCTGAACTTGTTATTATAACCCCATAAAAGGTTAGGAAACAGTTGACGGATGGGAAGAGAGGAATCAAGCAACCTTTTGGCATAGTCGTCTTGTGTACCACCGGCTGCTTGTTTATCGGGGCTGTGTCTTCCATTTGTCAGGCTCTAACGATAGCAGCTTTTATGAGTAAGCAATTTTTTAATGAACTTGTTCCAAATGTGTATTCTGTTCTTGGAACTCTCTGTGCTCTGAGCAGCTTTATAATTATTGCCTCTGGTGGACTCACCAGGCTCTATCTGGCTTTTATGTAAGCAACTTCTCTTGGTTTGCCTCTTCCTCTTTTAGCTTCAAATAAGGAAGATGAAGGGGTGGGGGGATACAATAATGATAGCTTTTTGTCAAGAGGGCTTATTATTATAGGCTAGATATTGCTCTAGATGTTCCGCATTCATCTTTTTATTTGATCCTAACATTCCTGGGCTCGAAGGCATTGCTGTAGCCCCCGTGTCCCAGACAAGGCAAGTGGCCCAGAGGCTTTGCGCAAAGTTTCTCGGGCGGTGAGCCGAGGAGGCAAGATCTGAACCCAGCTCTGTCTGGCTACACAGCCTGTGCTCCTGCTGTCGGGGTGGGCTGCCCAGGGCAAGGCAGGCTGAGCTGGAGCAGGGCTGGGAGGAGGAATTTAAGACACTCATTCATGCTGTGGAGTCAGTGGCTGTGCTGGCCCACGCAAGAGCTGTTGCAATTCACTGCGGATGGCTCTGTAATTATGGATAATTTTCTGGTCTTTTGCTTTCATAAAGGGAAATAAGAGAGTTTAGAGAGCTCCCTAAACTTGTTGCTGCCCATAATAATGTCACCTTCTGTCTTGGCTTATGGCTGCACAATTTTCCCCAAGCTCAAAAAAAAAAAAAAAAATTTCTATCGTAAATCGGTCTCTTCTTTGTGACATGGACTGTTACCATCTTATTCTGAATCCTGAGCCTGCTCAACTGGACTGAGACCCTGGCCACTCCCCTTCCTCTCCACCCTGCGCAGGAATGGACAGGAAACTCCCCATTCTTCCATCACACACATCTGGGGCTGGCACAATGGTAGCCGTGGGATGTCAGCCCTAGGGGAGGCTTGGCTCAGAGTTCTCACTGTGTGACTTTGAGCCAGTCATTCAGCCTCTCTGGCATCAGTTTTCTAATCAGTAAAATAGTAATAAGAAATAGTAATAAGAAGGGTGTCATCTCATAGGGTCATTGTGAGAGTTGTATGTAATGATGCATGTCCCTGGCTGGCTCATACGTTGGATCACTTATCTTTCAGCTCCTATGTGAACCCTCCAGTTAAGTGTTGGGAACCACTTGCAAACTATTCCCAGGATCTTGCTTTATTTCAGCAAATGTGCATAGAAGGTCAGGAGCCAGGCTGTCTCAGGGTCCAGTTTCTTGATGCATCGTTATTTCCTATATCTCCTAATGGGGTGGAACAGTATAATGAGCAAAGTTGCTTTGGAGAAAGCCTCTCCATCTCCCACTCCCCATATCATCACCTTATTGCATGGGCTCCCCTCTCTCGTACCTGCTATCTTCTTGCTGACCCTGGGCTCCCCAAAGCTCCACACGGGAACACCCAAGCGCCTGGACCCTTACCTCTTGATTAAGACAGAGCTACGCACTTTGCAGGAGAGGGAAAATTTGCTTGGTTTGACCCCGGAGTGGATTTGTTTCCCTCCAATTAGTTGGAAAATCGAACTTGATCTATGAAGGAGGCAGATTTACAGCCTGAGCTGATACACGACTGCCCCAGCTTTGTTGTAATAAAAGATGAAATCACTCCAGTGGGAGGCTTGGGTGGACATCGGCTGGCTTTCTAATGATGGCTCCCTCTGATTTTCAGAGCCTGAGAGAAGCTGGCCAGGATGATCAAATAGCCCTTCACAGCAGGTGAGAGAGACCCTGGGGAGCCGGAGATGAAGAAGGTGGGAGTGTGTCGGTTTTTCTTTGCTTTCCATTCCACTTCCTTTTACGGAGACTTGATGGTGCTCTCTAGATGCAGAATTGGAACCTTTCTACTTCCAGCAGAAGTCTGTGTGGACTGCGGGTCCTCAGGCCAGATGGTTGCCCGCATGGCCTTCACCCCATATGAAGGCTGCATCTCTCCCCTTTGCTCCCGACCTCTCCTTTCTCTGCCTCTCTTCAGCCACTGATGACTTCTCTCCTGTTTCCCCGTGGCTCACTTTCTGCTCCGTCTTTTGCTGACTCTGTCTTGCTGTCTATTTACACATCGTCCTGTTTCCCTTGCTCTCCCTTTTTCTTCTTCTTTCTCCGCACCCCCCCCCCCACGGCCACTGCATCCCATTTTCAGCCTAATTTGCCTCCCTTCTTCACACGGTCTGATTTTTGGCACTCCTCTTTCCATCCTTTTCTCCGGGTGATTCTGCTTTTTAATATCGAGCAGGAGCGTTGGGTAACGTTTGCCTGACCCTGCCTAACATCGGGTGAGTGATTCTCCTCCAGCAGCTTTTGATGTGGTCGGTGCGTGATTGATGAAAGCTGCTCCGTTCGCTCTTCAAAGCTGTGTGTGCTGCGTGGGGTGTATCTCCTCGGGATTTCACTCTTTTTCTCTCCAGAAACAAGTCCAATACATAAGACAAGATGGCGTTTCCCGTTTGTTTGTCATTCTTACAGATCCCTTCAGGCACCCAAGAGAAGGACCATAATTATACAAACCCATCTCTTTGAAACTGTTGTTATTCCCAGTGCCCTCCTTTTAGAGGTTTTCCCCCACAGAAAAAGTTCCTTGGGTAAACTTTAATTTGACTACAACCACTCTCAGCTCCAAGGAGGACACATCGATTTGGACACTGGATAATAAAACAAGAAGAAAAATCCTATTACTTTTAACACCAGAATGAAGGCACATTAGGTACTCTGGCTAAAGGACATGGTCAGTGAAAACGAGAGGGGCTAAGATGGAAAGAGCTGTCTGAGGCTTCTGGTTCCAAACATGGTGGGTCCTGTTCTTTTCAGTACTATTCACCCTGGATCCCACAAGCATTTGAGAGCTGAGACCCATTTTTTACCTGGTTTAGGTTTCTTGTAATGCTGTTTCTATTTTTCAGCCTAAGAGGAGAAATCAGCACCTGCACCAGAGGCTTGCCCATTCAACTGCTTGAAGAAAGAGGGATGAACAAAGAAATCTCTGGAAGATCTTTCTCACTCTTAGACTCCCTGATTCTGAGAATCCAATACTTTAGGTGTGATAAATACAGTACACTGGAAAGAGGGCTGAATTTCGTGCTAGAATACCTGAGCTTAAATGCAGATTTGGATTATGAGCTGAGTGATCTTCAATAAATTTTAATTTTTTTCAGCTTTAAAAAAAAAAACAGCTTTACTGAAGAATCATTTACATACCATAAAAGCCAGCCATTGGAAGTGTACAGTTCAATGATTTTTAGTAAATTTATAGAGTTGTGCAACCATCATCACAATGCAATTGTAGGACATTTTAAGTAAATCTTTAAACTCCGTCCATTTTCTTCCTTCATCTTAAAATTGGACTTACGCAGTGGATCGACTGCAAAAATGAGCACAATCCTTCAACACGTAGCAACGTGACTTTGTGGGTTCTGCCATCAAGAGTGGGAATTGATTTGGCTTCCGCAGCCCTTGCATCTGGGGCTGCCTTGTGGCTCACTTTAAACAACAAAATGTGGTCAAATGAGTGTGTGTCAGGGCTGAGCCTGGACGTCCAAGATGCTTGCAAGCTTCTGCTGACTCTCTTGGAACCCTGCTGTCCCCACCATGAATATAAGGTGGGGCTGGCCCCCTGGAAAGTGACAATTCATGTGGGGAGAGGCTACAGTCATTCCTGCCATGCCAGCTTAGGTCATCTTAGGTCAGCCTCCCCCAGCTACCCTCCAGTTGACCACAGGCACATGAATGGGCTTTCCCGAGATGGGTGGAGCCCACCCAGATCAGCAGAATTGGCTACCAACATAGAGACCCACACAAAATAAGAGGTTCCTGTTTTAGACTACTAAACTTCAGGGTGGTTTGTAAAACATCATTACTGTGGCAAGGAATAGGGATAGGCATGAGAGTTAATTTTGTAAAAGCTCTGAAAACATCTGGCACTCTGCCTATCGCATAGGGAGCTCTCACTAAATTAAGCAAAATTCAATTTAACAAACGTTGATAGAGGCCTTCATATGTGAAAGCACTATGAGGTTGTAAGGAATGCAGACTTGAAAAAGACCTGATGGAAACCCTTCAGGAGTCAGTTCCAGTGGGAAAAATAGACACTTACACAAACAGTTATAAGACAGGCTGTCCTTCTATGATAACATTTATGTCCAAGTGATTTTTCCATCGTCTGCAAATAAACATGGTCTTTTCTTGGTATTTTACTTTGAAAATGTTCAAGGGATATGGTTTATTGAAAAAAAAAAAAAAACCCAACCCCAAATAAGCACATGACCAAAATTAAATTTTATTTTATATTCAGGTATAGTGTTTGCATTTATAGGAAATGGTCTATACGGAAACTTGGCCATATGACATGCCTCATGTAGCCAAAGAAACAGAAAAAGCAGACATGAAGTCAGAGCCAGGGTAGGGAGGGAAGAAAAGGTGGGTGGGAAAGTCTTACTTTCTAGAATGCCCAGGAACTTTCATTCTAGGGATGCCTAAAGAGGAGAGCACTGCTTGGCCAGAATGTTTTTCTGCTCACCTCCAAACTATTCCAGAGGCTTGGGAGGCTGGAATTAGAGTAGGGAGGAGAGAGGGAAGGAGTGGGATTTTGTAGACAGGACCTTTGGTACGCAGGAATTTGGTTGAGTTCTGGCAGATTCTCTGATTCATACTCTCTAGGGAGCAGGCCATCTGGGTGGTCTGATGGTACCATGTTGAAGAGCCTTGGTTTTGGAGCCAGGGGTCCCTGTTTTAGTTCTAGCTCTGACGCTAATGAGTCCTTGCTGTGTGACTATGGCCAAGTCACTTTCCCTTTCTGAGGGTTGCCGTAAGTGATTTCTAAGTCCCTTCTAGTGCAGAGTTGACAACTTCAGGCCTAAGTCACCTACTAAGTTGAAGGAGGGAGTTGAAATCTAAGCAAACTGAGAAGCCCTTCTGACAACACCTGTGGATCCTTGCAAGACGGAACTGCTCAGAAAACCCAGACAGAGACCAGTGGGCGGACCCTGCAGGTCTGGGAACCCACCCGGAATTCCCTACTGCTGTGTTGGGCTCAGATGGTCCTCGAAGACCAGACATCCTGGGTGCTCAGCAGCCTGTGACTCTTCTGCTGGGCCAGCTTCCACAGCCCTGATCTGGTCCCCTAAGGGGCTCCTCCCTCTCCTTCTAGAGCAAGGTTGTTGGAGGGGTTTCTTAAAACTCATGTGAGCTCTAATAAAGGACTGCTTAAACAAGGGTCCATATTCCCAGACGTCAGGTAGTGGGGAGAAAGTGACCTTTTCTCAAACCACGGAAATTAAAACAAAAACAAAAACACCCAAAGAATAAAGAGAGCTCTTTGCCACAAGTACCTCCCTGAACCTGGGATGAAATCGGTGTTCAGTGCTGGTTAGGTTCTCTTTCAGCATGATGACCGTAAACCATCTCAGTAATAACTGTACAATTTCAGGGACATCTTTGGGGAGACGTAATCCTTGTCACCTCCTGAAACACCCCTGAGAGATGGTCAGGGACAATGAGCACAAGCCCTGCTTAGATCTGAGTCACCAGGAAGGGACCTCGCTCTCTTGCTGAAGAATGAATTCTTGACTGCACGTTTTCAAATCATACCCACTGTAGCACTGACGTTCCGTCAGCTGGCTTCTCAGCAGAGGGGGTCCTTCGAGGGGCAGGGGGCTCCTGCCTTCCTAGAGCAGAGAGGCAGTAAGGGCAGGCCTTGCCACTGTGGCTGAGGGCCCAATGCCCACTGCAAGGCTGTGCATTGTAGAAGTAAGAAGTAAGAGCATGTCAAATGGGGTTCCATCTGGTTCTTTCCTCATTTCAAAAAAGGAAACAAGGGTGCCTGGGTGGCTCAGTTGGTTAAGCGTCTGCCTTAGGCCCAGGTCATGATCCCAGGGTCCTAGGATCTAACCCCACATCGGGCTCCCTGCTCAGAGGGGAGTCTGCTTCTCCCTCTGACCATCCCCGTCTCGCACTCGCTCTCACAGAAATAAATAAAATATTTTAAAAAAAAAAGGAAACAAAGTACAAACAGCATCATTCAGGTCGTTGTCCTTCTCTCATCATCCCACAGAGTCATTCTCCAGTCTGTGTATTCCCCTCTCCTTCTTCAAACACCCTCACTCTTGCCTCCAGGATCAGCGGATCCGTGCAGCCCTGCCCCTCACTACAAATCACCCAAACTCAGTGGCGTAAGACCACTGTTTCATTCTGCTCCCAGACTCTGTGGGCCAAGGGTTCAAACAGGAGGTGCAGGGCGGCTTCTCTCCACTTCCCAACACCTGCAGCCTCAGCTGGGAAGGCGCACAGGCCGGGGCAATTCAAGGCACGGGGCCGGGGTCATCAGGAGGCTCATTCACGCATCTGGCGGGCAGCGCTGCTTGTGAGCTCAGCGGGCTGTCAGCCAGGACAGCCACATGTGGCCCCTGGACATGCTTGAGCTTCCTCACGGCGTGGCAGCCCTGGTCTGATGCGTGGCCCAGAGTCCCGGGCTCTGTGTGCAAGCGCTCCAGGGAAAAAGGAACTGCCAGGCCTTTTGCTGTATAGCTTTGAAAGCCATGGGACATCACTTCTGCCACATTCAATTGATGGCAAGCAAGTCAGAAACCTGCTCGGACTCAAGGGAAGGGGCTATCCTCAGAATGATTAAATCCCTCCAGTGTAGCCAGACCCAAATAAGGTCTTACATCCCTCTCTGTACCTCTCCCTGAAAGGAGCTCCTTCTTCTTTACTTCTTGGATCCTAGGATCCTTTGGAGGGGACCGCGGGGAACTTGCTGAAGTGCTTCCTGGTTCTTTGGCCTTGGTTGAGTTTAAAAGTGGTAGGAACTCTGTGGGACGGCCTCTTTCCCTTTCCTCTTCCTCCAGTCCATGGCCTCTGCCACTGTCTCACCACCACATCCAGCCTCTGCCTCAGTAGCTGTTTTACGGGTCCCTGGGAGTGGTCTGGCTCCCTCTTGCACATCCTTGCAGAACGAAGGATGGCACAGATGCCTCCCTTGGCAATACCTCCAGGTCAAGCCCTTGCCTTACCACACTTTCTGACTGAAATTGTTTTCCCCCCATGGGGTGGCGTGGGAAGACATGCTCTCAAGCATGTTCCAGAAAGTATTGGCCTGCAGTGCCTAGCGTAGAGCCTGGCCCTGGGAATTTCCTCAGTAAATGATTGGGGAATAAATTAAGCCTGGCTTGTATGTGCTCTAGATGACTCACAGGGACCGATTCAGCCTGATTTGTGGAAGGATGGGTGGGAATTTTATCAGTGGAGGGCTTTGCATATTCCCAGAAGGGAGGTAGTGTAGTGTGTGTGTGTGTGTGTGTGTGTGTGTGTGTGTGTGTGTTTTGGGGGGGAGTGTGTGTGCCACTGTGCGTGTATGTTTTGGAGGGATTGGGAATGATTGGTGATGGTCCTGTGACGTGACACTGAAGGCTGGGGCCAGCCTGGACACCATAGGACTCATAGGATTACCAGGCTTCTGCAAATCTGCCCTGTATAATCTCCATTCCTTGGAAACTCTTCTGGTCATGTTGAGCAAACAGTCCCGATGCCAGGCTACTTGTCAAGTTTCCAGGGGCTCAGACCCCGGTTGCTTCTTCTTTTCTTCCTCAAAGTGTGAGGATAAATCACCAGAAGCTCTCTGAGTAAGCCAGACCTCACTTGAAAGGACCTATTTAGGAAGGGTGTGTGAGGGGGGCCGGGGGTGTCTAGACTTGTAGGGCCCTGTGTCAATGCAAGATATGACAAGAGTGACCTGCTGATCAGTCAACCCGGCCAGAGATGCTGCAGTCTCAGGAAAGCTTTTAGGAACAATCTGCTGTGTGTTTCTCATTTACAGAAAAAACAAACAACAACAACAACAAAAATAACAAAGAAAGAAAGAGACTTCCAGACTTCCTGCAGTGAGAGAGCTATTGGTTAGGACAGTACCTCCAGGGAGAAAGGGCTGCACACTGACAGTGGGAGTCTTCATGGCACAGAAATGAGCTTGCTTCTTTTTCTCTCTTGTCCATTTCCTGTGCAGATCCACAGCCCTGTGCACAGGAATTCTCCATGCCTGTGCATCTCCATTGCAGCAGACTTTTCCATATGCTGCTTCTAATCTGAACAACATCTCATTGAGAGATGGATTATTACTTCTAATCTCCAGATGAAAAAAATAGAGGCTCAGAGAAGTGAACTAAATTTCCTGGAACACACTACTAATAAGTGGGTGATCCAGATTATTTATTCATTTAATGAACATACTGGGTTATGCATTAAGCTCTGGAGAGAAAAAAAGGAATTTCTGGCCAACAAGAAATTCGGTGCAGGAGAGGGAGATGGTAATTATACAACAATACAGTAAATCAATGGCAGAGCTATCCTTTGAGACTAAGCATCAAGAGGGGCATCTAGTGCAGCTGGAAAGGGTCAGGGAGGACCTCCTGGAGGAGGTGATGTTTGAATGGAGTATAATAAGCAGGAGTTATATAATAACTTTGAACTGAGTATAATAAGCTGTGGAGTGGGGTAGAGCATTCTAGAAAGAGGAGACAATACAATCAAGGTGTAGAATTAAAAAACAGTGAAGTGATGTGAAACTATATAACCAGTTCTGTGCTGCACTAAGGTTGGTCCGACTGGGGTTTATCTGATTTGAAATGCAAGCACCCTTCCACAGTACTTGGCTTCCTTAACTAGTTGATTCTGGAGATCATGACATGCGTGGTACTTTCTGGGGATTCTGGATGCCCAGTTTTTACTTTTAGACATCCCTTATGGAATTAACAGGGTGTGGGAGGCGTTTACTGGTATTTCTCCATTGTGACTTCTCAGCAGAGCTTAAAGGGGCCCAGGAGGTAGCCATGCCAAAATCTTTTGATGAAACGAGGGAAAGTCAATCCACGGCCCATTGCTCCATGAGTGCCTCGTAGCATCTTAGAAGAAGTAGGCCAAAGATCACCAGAAAACAATGGCTTCTGGGTTCACCACCACAGAGCAAGCTCTGATGAGTCAGAATGAAGCAACCGTTGCATACACCAACAGGTCCAGTTGGCAGCCGATAAAGATATTACCTCAGTGAGAGAAAGGCGCGGGCTGAAAATGGACAAGGTTTAACTGTGCCAAAGATCTGTTGTGTTCTTTCTTTTTTGGGGGGGTGGGGTAGGAGTGGGGTGGTGGTGGTTGGGGGGAGACATGTGATACATGTATTTACATTTCCAGCCCCTGAATAAACAGATCCTCTTCCTATAGGCTGACCCCAAACTGTCCTCTCACCATATGGCTTTTTGATAACCTTTCTCTTAGGCTGAGCACCTGAGGATACGGACTCGGGTTCAGTCGGAAAAGATCTTCTCCTGCATTCCAGGTCTTGTGCAAAAAGAGGAGCTTCAGTCCTGCTGTGAGACGTTCCTAGGAAGGACACTGGGGGATGATTAAGTGACGGTGACCTTTCTAAGAAGCCCCCTCTGGTGTGGAACCTGGAATTAAGTACCAGGAGCAGGAAGTAACCTTTGTCATTTGATGGGTCAGGGAGTCCGATGGAGTTGAAGTTAAGATGGAAGTGACTTTTGCCAAAAGTTCAAGTAGACATAGAACCAGGGTACAATCCAAATTCAAATTCTTGACTTGGAACCTAGGCTTCTTGGTCACGTTGGCCTGCCCACCATCTTGCTGTTCTGCCCACTGTCACAAAGCCTCAAATATTGTTTCATTGTCTTTTAAATGAACATTACTCTTTATTTGCCTTTTCTTTGCTGAAAGAAGCCCCTTGAAAGACCACACTTTTGTGCTCTTTGTAGGTTCAGTGCTCAGCACATTGTCTAAGATCGAATTGACACTAGAAGTGTCCCTATAGTATTTCTACTCTTTTTTTTTAAAGATTTTATTTATTTATTTGACAGACAGAGATCACAAGTAGGCAGAGAAGCAGGCATAGAGAGAGAGGAGGAAGCAGGCTCCCTGCTGAGCAGGGAGCCCGATGCGGGGCTTGATCCCATGACTCTGAGATCATGACCTGAGCCAAAGGCAGAGGCTTAACCCACTGAGCCACCCAGGCATCCCCAGTATTTCTACTCTTGAATACACAAGCAGAGACCCCACTAGGAGCGGAGATTGGGTGGATCATCTTGATTTAAATGTGACCTCACATTTAACAGGTCTTCCGGTCCATTATTTTGCCTGGCCCTGTTCAAATACGGCTGTATTTTCTGGGTTATTTTTGCATTCATAATTCTTGACAGGAAAATCCTCCCATCGAATCATTGCTTTATTTCTTTGTTTCAGGAGATTATCTAGCATGTCTAATAGAGCAACAAGTCACGTCCCGTGGCTCTGGGTCTGCTATTCTTCAGCATACCAGAATCAACCACAAAGACCTTGCCTCCAACCTCACCCAAGTCAAGAGTAGAGGTGGGGCTGCTCTCGGCCCTCTGGGGAGTTGGAATCTATGACCAAATGGGTATGTTCTTTCTTGATGTTCTGGGGTTTCCCCCAAGAAGTGCTAGCATTTCTGAATGATGGGGAGCTCTGAAATTCACTGTCCATGAAGCAACATAAGCTCAAATTGAAGAAAGAATTATCCAGCTGGGAGTTGCTGGAATATGGGTGGACTATCGCTTTTTGCTATTTAATTCATTCATCAGGGATAAAAAAGACATCTCTTGGGGTGAATTAGATCAGTTGTGTCCAACCATTTTTTAGTATGAAGAGCACATTTTAATCTCAAAAGAATTTATAGACCTGCAGATAAAGATGCTTACATTCGAGAAATGCATTGGTAGAACAAATGCTTAATAGTAGAGGCTACTGTCTTTGAAGGGATTTGAATGCTGATAATCACAACCTTTTCTGTATGCTATCCCAAAGCTGACTTCCTGCTTGTATTCTGTGTTTCTGTAACTCTCTGTGCCTGTCTTCCCCACTGGACTGGTGCCTCGTCAAGGGCAAAGCTGGCTTGACATGGTCACTATCTTTTATATACTCCACAGCCAGACCAGTCCTTGGCACAAAGTAGGCACCTTCTGTATATTTGTAGAAAGAATGATACATACATTAAATTGTCAGAGTATATGTACATGAGTCATGCTGTGTAGCCAGTCTAGAGGGACTGTTCATGTAAATATGGTGCCCCCACCTATGGGAGCCCATAGACTGGAGACTGTGGGTTTAGATTTAACATTCTTTCAACCGGTATTTTGTCCCATTTTCCCCAGAGGGAGGGAGTTCAGTGTTGAGTTGACCACAAACACTGGTCTCTGGGTTTAGAGACAAATGATAACCAAAAGCAGAAGCCTGGTCCAGCTGAGCTCCTGAAGTCCCTTCCAAAATCATAAGTCCATGAAGAGGACAGAGTGCACGGCTTAGAAAGGTTGGAACTTCCCAACACCCACGGAAGCAGGGACATTGATGACAGCTTCTTTCAAGGGCCAGTTTCTAACATTTGTAGGAGCAAAAGGTAAGCTAATCTCTGTGAGCCTCTAGGTAGTCTAGTTGTTATTTCAACCAACCCCAATCAGGTTGCAGAGGCACTCTGCCTATTTCCGCTGTCAACCTATGTATGTGGAGTGTTGATAAGTGAGGTGACACCCAGTAAACACGCTTTGTTTTACAAGACGTTGGCTGGAGTGGAGATGGGTAGGAAAATACAGGAGTTGAAAGAAGGAATGCTTGCTTTAAAAAACGTGTGTGCACACATCTTCATAGAGTGTGTGGAATACTATTTAAATGCTGACATCTCTCTTCCTTCTTTGGAAAACAACCTCTTCTCTTTCTGTCTTCTCCAAACAAAGAGAGAGTGATGTTCCAGGTGTGAACACATCAGGGAGGTTTCCTGCTTGGGGTTCAGAAATTCACAGCCTCGAGGAAATGAGAGGAAGAGAGGAGAGAACAAGAGAGATGAAAAACAGAAATCTCCGCCACCTGCTATTTAGTGATTGACTCCCAGATAAGGAAGGCGAAGACACATTCCAGAAGCTCAGGACTTGCCCAGACGGAACTCAGAGGATGGGGTGGGGGCTGGGGTGGGTGGGGAAGTGAAGCCAGAAGTGGGAGGGGATGACGGGGCCACCAAAAATCATCTATCAGTTCTCTCTCAAAGCCTCCCCTTTCAATGCAGCCCTTATAAATTTCAGTGCCTCCCTTTGCCCTCTCTCCCATTCATCCACCCTACCTGCTTGGGTTTATGGGAAGGAATTTTGCAAAGACTGGCTCTTTCACTAACAAACTGCGTGAGGCTGGGCAAATCTGTTCTTAGATTTGGGTCTTGACTTGCAATAGCTTAATGGAAAGCAGAAGAAAAGAGGTCAATGATAGCACCCAACCAACCAAACAACAACAACAACAAAAATCCCCCCAAATACAGTAAGGCTGGGCAGGAAAAGTGCTGGTGAGTGCACAGGTGAGCAGCCTTCCTTCCCATTCATGCTCCTGAGCACACCAGGCTGTTGGACTAAACCAAGTGCAAAGTGCAAAACAAGTGCTTATTTGTCCCCTCACTTAGGAACAAGCTGCTCAATTGTGGTGCTTTCCTGCTCAGTAAGTAGAAAGGGTGAAAACCATTCCTGTATGACCTTCCTTTCTGCAGGGGGCACCTGTGGCCACCAACTTGACCCTGGGTTTTGAGCAGAGGGGTCAGGGAACTGTGTACCTCTCCGGGGTGTGTAGTCTCTTCCCTCATGAGCCTTTTCTGCTCCCTTTGTTCTTGTAACTGACAGTGTCTTGTCCTTGACAACAGCCATGTGTTCAATTTTTCCAACACGGTGAGGTCAGCACGTTGGCTTTTAGCCTCTAGAGCAGGTAAGAGCCATTGAGTCATGACAGATACAAGAGCAAGTTACTAATTCACCCTGATTTTCATTTTGCTCCACTCCCATAAAAAATAAATGCAGAGCCATGAACAATTACGCTATAGTAGAGAATAAATACTCTGGTGATTAAACACTGGAAATCACTAGCTTCAAAATTTCTCTAAAAATACAGCCCCAGATGTCATGCAAACTCCAATCAAACATGGGCTATAAAAATCAAGCTGTAGACATTGCCTTATGAAGTGTTCACAGATGTAACAGGAGCAGAAATTCTCACAGCTTAGAAAAGCAAGACTTAACACTTTCTTCCTTTCTTTCCATCTTTTTTTTTTTTTTTGAGGAGGGGGATGGGGAGTTGTGCATCAAACTGCTCATTTCGATATGTGATTTGCCTCAAAGAATTCCTGACTTAATTTATTTTCTCACCAACCTAAACCAATTCAAAAAAACATTTATTAAAACCCGAACAATCTACTTTTGGCTGACGAGTGCTAATAGGTGCAATGTTACCCCTGCCAACTTGTAATATCACCTGCTGAGCTTGGAGCTAAACAGGAAAAAGTAAATTGAACTGGAGTTCGAATTTGTCTCCTTCTATGTCTCCTTCTAAAGTCTCCGCCATAGCTGGACAAGCACAGTGCTTAATGAGAAACAAATTGCATTGTGGGCATTTCTTTATTAAAAAACACATTTTTCCTTTTTTTTTTTTTTTTTTTTTTTTTTTTTTTTTTTTTAAGCTGGAAGATGTTCCCATCTCAATACTGGCTGTGCCTCTAATGCAGAGGGGATATATCTGTATGTCAAGACTTCTTTGTTAGTTCTTGGGATAAATCAGTATTTCCAGTGACCAACTTCTCTTCCATTGTAGAGTTCAGAGATAGGTAGATTCCCTTGAGCAATTTGTCAACATCATGCCATTTTTCGGGGGAGACCTTTTGTTGGGGTAGCTAAGAGGAGGAAACAGGAGGGGGTGAGTGGCACATGTGGGCATGCGCCCTCCCTATATGCATGTGTTTCATGCCAATGACGGGGTATCACTCCTGCACCAAATTCCATAGCAGCTCTGAATAAATCAATTTGTTCAAAATAGTTGGCCCAACATGACCTTCTTTCTCCTCTTGACTTGTAGTTAACTAAGAGAATGTGGCCATTAAGAGTTAATTTTCTAGACTTTACCAGCCGGTATCAAAGATCATCTCCTCCCTCCCTCTGTGTGCAGACTACTTCTGTTTTTCGGTATGGGACCATTCAATCGATCTTCTGTTCCTTCGTTCACGCACTTACACAATAAGGAGCAACCAAATAGCAGCTCTGTCCCTCAGGCAGGTCGTCTAGGTGCTGAAGATACCAAAGAGAACAGGACAGAGCAGGTCTCTAACCTTTAGAGGCTTGCATTCTGGTGTGAGAAGACAATCAATAACAAAATAAATAAATACCATCATCTCAGGTCCCGATAATTACCATGGAGATGGAAAACCAAGGAGATAGGTGGCAGATGAATGTGTACGTGTGGGTGCTTTTTGGATGGGGGTATCAGAAGAGCACTGTCGGAGAAGGCACTGTGTGGAGGCAGGCGGGTGGGGGGAGGTGGGGTGACAGGCTGCGGGGGATGCTGGGAGCTGAAGCATGTCCCCTCACTGCCTTCTCACTGAGGAGATTTTCTTGACCCATTTGTGAGCTGAGTCGGAAGCTGTAGTCTGGTAGGCATGGCTATGAAGATCTGGGACAATTTATTAAGAGAAACTGAAGTGTTTCTTTCCTTAGAGTAGGAGGATTTTCAGGCGAAGTGGAAAAACCACAGCACTGAGGCCTCACTTTTGGTAGTAATGGATTATGTATGTTTGGGGAAGTCCCTTCCCCCACCTGACTTCCATTTCTTCCTGAAATATGGATGTTGGATTGAGTGATCTTAAATTCACCTTCCAGTGAAGATGGACTCTGAACCCTTTGAGAGCAGAAGCTGGAGTTGCATTTCCCTGTTTGAGAATGTCCTATTAATATGGACTTACGAGGGTGTTCCTAGGTAAAAATGAGCGTATGAATTGGAGTTACACCTGACTGGCTCCTCCTGGAGTCCAGAGGAGCCGTGCTCAGACCCTGGACATCTCTTCATCTCCTGACTTGACCTGCACTATACCTTTAGCCAGAAGGGAGCCCCTACAACACGCGACCAATAGAGAGAGTTCTATGGAGACGTCAATCTCCCAATGGACGTCAAGATGAGGTGCCCTGCCCAGGTACAGCTGGGTGAGAAAGGACAGGCCTGATGGCAGAGAAAGGTCAGACAGGGGTACCGGAGCCTTAGCCTTCAATCGCAGATGATCCCTCCTAACACAGGTCTTTGGTTAAAGACAGCCTTTACTGTGATCCTCCGGCTTGCTGGCCTAGAAACAGGCTTCTTTAAATCCTGCTGTAATGAACAGAGAATCCCAGGGTGATTTTTCCTCTGTTGGGTCTGCTGCACAGTGTTCTATTAGTTCGGGGTGAACAACATCCCAAATCCTAGTAAAGATGGGCAGATGAAGTGGTTTTATTCATGTGTGTGTTTTGAGTATCCTTGCTATATAGGAGAAGGCATCTAGAGAGACACACAGTGAATCAGATGTAGTCTTTGACCTCAAAGAACCTCCTCAACATAGACCCTTAGGCACACCCCTAACACTTGCACAGATCAGAGAAAAGGGAGAGATGGGTATAATGAAAGGGGGCTGGCGGTGGTGGTGGTGGCGGGTGAGTTGATAACTTGACTCAGTCCTTACCACTCTTGGAATAATTACATCCTTCAAAGGTCAGTGACAGGAGCATGGAAAGGCATTCCCAGCCAAGGGAACAGAATGAGCAAAAGCTGGGCACAGCATAGAATTTCCAGGAAGACCAACAATTTATCTGGGCTTCAAGGGGAGGGACTCACAGATGTTTAAATTTAAACTCCCAAGAATTGATGCGAAGGAAGCCAGAGTTCTGCCTCTTTGGAATGCAGCTACTTTTGGTCCTGGTGTTCCAGTTCCCATTCCAAAAGCACAGCACCCTCCTTCCCCTTCTCTTCCCTCCTCCCTTCCCCAGCCACACGCACAGCAAAACTATAAAGAGGGCAAGTTTGTGGCTAAACTGGCATTTATAATCCGGGAAATATTTTTAAAAATTCTGTCCATTTTGTCTGAAGAGTTGGAAATCAACTTTAATCTCAAGATTCTTCCTTGTTTCTTTGCTGTGATTTCTAAATGGCCTTTCTGCCTCACCTTCCTCCAGCCAGACAACAGGCTTTATCTCAGATACAGGTCTTTGGAAACTTCCTTTTTCCTTTCTGATTTGAGTCTCCAGATCCTCCACAAAGACAGTCACCTGTTTGTAATCCTCTCTGTCCAGATGCCTCTGAGAAACAGAAGCACATACTTGCCATACTCTGGTCATTCGTGTGTCACAGTGACTGTGTCCCAACCTAATCCTCCATTGTCATTCCCATCAATACTTTTTCATCTCAGTATGTGCCAACCAACTGACTCATACTTACTCTAGACAAGCATTTGATGATCACACAGAATTTTACTAGCTTGTTATTTTCTGGCCTCCTTAGATGGTGGTCTTTATATTCCTTCTCTTAACAGTGACAATGTTGCTAGTTAGGCAAAATGATCTTTTATTACCAGACTCTTGGCCACATGGTAACAATAATGGTAACAAATAATAACTTTCATCATGCAGGGCTTTAAGGAAGACTCACCTCACGGGTGCTCAAGGCAACCTCTGAAACATATTATCCCATTTTGCCAATGAGAAAATTGAGGCCTAAGGGGATTAAGGGACATGTTAAAGGTCACTCGGTTGGTTGGAGATAGAAAGGGTTCAAACTCAGGTGGTTCTTGGGATATAAAGCATGCTCAGGATTCTGTCCTGGTTCACCCATACTTCTGAGAAAGGCCTGCCAACCAGAGGTTCTCAAACATCAGTGGGTTTTAGAATTACCTGGGGGCTTGTTTAAAATTCAGATTCCGCCCCCCTCCCATACACATTCTGATTCTGATGCGATGGGGCCCTAGAATTTGCATCATCACCATGGACCCGTATGTCATGGATGCAGGAGCATGTGCGGAGAAATTGCTGAGCAAAGTGGAGAAGCTTGAGTCTAATAGCCTAAAAATGTTCTCTTTTTCATTTACCCTTCATTGTATGCAAATTTAGGTTCATTCAGGGAAAGACAGTTTGTATTCTGCTTTCGTTCTTATAAAACACCACTTTAATCTTATTTTAAATGGCTGCATTGCTGGAAGACCATTTTATCCCAAAGAGAATTTTATGTCTGATCATTTCAGATAGGTCTCTTATTTTAATGCTCCTTTCCCTTCTTTTAATATGACATCATAATCCTCTTCACATTTAGATTTTTGTGTTATATTGGTGTTTTTTCATGGAATATTGCCAGGGTTGGCATAAATGATGGAGTTGTCAGAATTGTATTCTAAATGAGTGTAAAATTCAAATAAGGACCCAAATGGAAAATATGCCTATAAATATTTGAAAAGATCTCTCTCTCTCTTTCTTGGTCTTTTTTTTTTTTTTTTCCTTTTAGCAAAAGGAAATGTTGATTTACATAGGTATCTTAGGGGATGGATGCATTTTCTGTTATATGCACCATCTTAAGAAATATTCAGCTAAATTCTGCTTGTCAGAGCTCCAATAGAGGTCAGAGCACTGGATAAAGAAATGAGTCCAGCTTTGATTTCCTTATGTAAATGTTTTCTCTAGGTATGTCCATTATGCCAAACTTAATGGTTTTAAAAACCATTCCAGACCTATCTAATTCAATTTAATTCTCCCCAATCAAAAAATACAAACCAATGATTTGAAAGACAGAGATTAGCTCTTTCTACCACTAAAGGAAATGAGAAAAGTATTAAAGACATGAGATCTCAGACAGAGCTTCAATATTGATGTCATCTCCCCAAAGTTTGATCTTGTGTACAGTACAGAGTGATATTTGGTAAGAAAATATGCATTCATAAGGCCCAAGGAAATATAAAACAAATCGTCCGTATTCATCTCTTCTTTGGTGGGTACTTTCCTTTCCTTGGGATCAGTGCAGAGGTTTGAGATTTCTGGATCGTTGCCTCGTAGCCATGTTTTCTCATGGGCGAGGGCTTTGGCCCCTTGAACAAGATGTCATATTTCACAAAAATATCTTCTTTCCACGGAACAAAATGTAAACTCCCTCTTTACATATTTAGCCCTGTTTTGGGGAAAAAAAAAAGAAAGACAAACTTACTAAAAAAAAGCTAAGTTTTAGATAAGACATTTCAAGCTCTTGCACAGCCTAATGGGAAAAGTCCTTTGGTCATTCACGTTCTTGCTTACACTGCTACTCTATTTTCATCCCTACCTGGCCTTTCAAACCACCTTGTAGATCAGCGTGGCATACTTTTTGCCTACACTTCCCACTTGCTGGTACATTGGTGATGAGCTGGTGTAAGAGTCTGTATATTTGCAGCTCCTCTGGGAGTCAAGTTCTTCAAGCCCGGGTAGGAAACTGGGCAGAAGTTAATGAATGCTCTTAGTGTACAGGTACCTGGCTAAGCTCTGGGAACACAGAGGAGCAGAAGAAGGCCTCTCTCTCTCTTGGAAATGATTATACTCTAGTTAGAGGTCAAGGGCCAAACAATAAAAATAGCTCCTGCTCCTTGAACACTTGCCGTCCCCAAATCATTTGCACTAGAGCATTTCACAAATGCAATTAACCTTCATCCTCCCATAAGACTGATGGGTTAGGTGCATTTAGTCCCATTTTGCAGATGAGGAAACGTGGGTTCTCAGTTATTTGGGCCCCCACTGAGGATGTGTCCATGTTGGCATTTGAACCCTAGTCTTTCTGATATGAGAGCCTCTCACTATATATGTTATACTGGCTGAAAATACAAATAATTAGTCGATGACTGTAGACCAGGAAAGAGCAACAGAAAAAGAAATTCATCTCCAGGGTCAGAGGGATTAAATTAGATGCTGGAAGGTTCTATTCATTCTCAGTGAGAAATGTGATGGGATTTCATGGTGTCTCTGGGATGTAGTCAAGTGTCAGGCATTGCTGAGACGTCCCACAGAAGTCTGTTGCTGGGTAGAGAGGTACATACCCCCCCCCCCCCCGACCATAGCCGTCATTAGCATTTCCCAAGCACTACTTACATGCTAGTCCCTGAAGCGGATGGTTTGCACCATCATCTCATTTTATCCCATACACGAGACATGAGAGACTATATTGATTGTCCTCTAATACTCATCTCCCTCTCCTTTTAGTAAGAAACGGAACCTCTGAGTTTCAGCTGAGCACATGGACACTAAAATAAAAATAAAATCTCCCAGCCTCCTTTGCATACAGATGTGGCCAGCTGACTCATTCCTCGCCAGTGGACTGTGAGAGGAAGGGCTACATAGAACTCCTAAGAAATAGCCTTAAAAGAGGGATAGCGCATTCCCCTTCTGCCTGGCGGCTGGACTTTGGACCAAGTCCCAGGAGTTTGCGAAGCCATCTTGAACTGCGTGACCTGAGTACCTGTGACAGAAAGGTAGAGCAACCCGGGGAAAGGAGCCTGGATTCCTGATGATTTGTGGAACCACCATATTAGTAAAAAACTGCTTACATGCAAATTATTATTATTTTTTCTCCTGTGCATCTTGTTTAAGTCACTTGGGGGTATTAGAGTGTCTGCCACTTACAATTGAGTCCAATATAACTAATACAGCAGGTTCAAATATTCCCATTTAAAAAAGGAAGAAATCGAGGCTCAAAGAGATTAGATAACTTGCTTCAAATTGCAGAGGTAGGACGTTGTAAACGGTGGAGCCTGGTTCTCCCTAATTCCAAAGCCCCCCATGTCTCTTCCGGCTAGTGAGTGCAGACTGCTAAAGTGAGCCTCTGATTTTCTCTCCTGGTCTGCTGATTCTTCTAAGCATTCAGTTAGGTTGAGCTGCCACTGTCTGTAAAGAGGTTCAGAGGTCCGTTCACTGGCTTGAAATATGTTTGAACAAACCTCTGTACTTCTGACCATTCAGGGACCCTGGAGAGATTTATCCCCCAGCTTTCGGGTATGCTTGCCAGGGAGCTCCCTCTTAAAACGTGGGGTAGCGTGGATACCTTGCACACCCTGTCAGACCACTAAGCCCGCCTGTCCAAACAAATCTACTCTGCTGAGACTTTATTCCTCTGGCATGTCGATACACATGCTTCTCCCACTGGGGCTCGGGGCCCAAGCATGCTGGAGACATTGAATGGCAGCAAGTCGTTCTGCCAAGACCATAGCGCACAGCCCTGGAAACAAGGAAAGGGACAGGCTTACTGTGACATGTTGCGGTTTCTGTGTGGATCTTCTGCTGGAGGATTCCAGAAACTTGCTTTAGATACAGAGACCCTCAAAGTCGTTCAGATGCTTCACAGCGGTCTATGTCTCAGTTGAAAACACAATCCCAATAGAGAAAAACGTGTCTGCTTTTTGCTTGTGTGGATGTACAGGGGTCCTGTACACGGGCTTTGATCTAGTTTACTGCGTGACCTTGAAGAGAGACAACATGTTGTGTTGAAAGCACACAGATTGAGACTCTGGAAGCCTTGCTGCTTGTTCTAACTCCCACACAGCGTAGTTCAGTCTTGGGCATGTCACTTAACCTTTCTGAGCCTCTCGGCTGTAAGATGGGAATTCATCTGTCCCCTCACCTCTCCAAGCATGCCTGCACACACACATCCATCCAATTCAGTATTTATGAAGTGCCCACTTTTCTGGGTTCTGGGAACACAAATACAAAGTAGGGCTTTCCCACTCACAGAGTCGACCTCCTACCTGACAGTGTTACGGTTAATGTCCAAGTGTTAATGGATTTGAAGGCATAAAGCTGCACGTAGCAAGAGTTATTTTTAAGTCATAGCTTTGGTATTTCCTCTCCTGTAAGGTGGGAACCCCAAAGCATGTCAAAGGGAGTCAATGGAGAAATAGGCCAGAGTTAGTCAGCTTGCTACTGAGGCCACCAGCAAGAGACAGATCGTAGATGGGGTATCAGATGATGCCTGTGGACCCATCCGAGGAAATGTCCATACTGAGAAGCACCTAGAAACTCTCCCTCCTCCAGGCCCATGCCTGAGCTCAGTCTCTGATGGGAGCCACAGGCCACACACTTCTATCCTTTTGATTGGGAGATGCCTCTGTCAGTCAGAAGAGAAATTTCAATATTTTATTGAAAGCATTTTGCAGTGAGAAATCCTCCCCCACCCCCCACACCTCCTTTTTTTTTTTTTTTGCCAGTGCCAGCATAATTTAACTATGATTTAATAGCTTCTTTCATTTACTTGTTAAATTATGCCCCTCCATCACCTTCCCTTTGGGTTTTCCCGCCTTTTGGTCCTACAACCTCCCATTATTTATTAATGCCCCATAATACATGATCGAGGCAGGCAGAAAGCACCATTTCACGATGATATAGGAGACTCTTGGCAGTGAGACAACAAGAACAGCAGCATATGTTCTGAGAGTCTCCCCTGTACTCGCCTTTTTGGAACAGGGTTGGATAGTTGTTAGCTGTCGTCTGCGTGGGTCCTCCCCTCCTCTCCCCAGCCCAGCCCCCTGGCCATTTTCCTGCCCTGAGCAAATTCAAACTACTTGGCTCAAAAACCACTGGTGAGTCACAGCCCATGTTTTTTCCAAGTGCCCACTGCTAGAATGAGCACGCTCGTCAATGTCGTGCTTCACCTGAAAAGACACGAGAGGTAATTTGGCTTTCCCTCCAAGGGAGGAGTCCTGCGTGGGATGAGGAAATTTCAGATAATTGAGGGGCTCAGTTCTTGGAAGTAAGGTTGAAACAAAAACCAGGGAGGTGGTCCTTGCATCCCCCCACCCGTCTTTTGCTGGGAAGAAGCTTGGACTATTTCTACTCGTGGAATGACCGTCGCAGGGAACGGAGTCGAGATGAGCAGTTCCCAAGTACAAGGGGGGAGATAGGGGTGGTTCAGGGCTTACTCAAGAATATAGGTTGGGTCATATCTGAACCTGATCACAATTCTGCTTCCCTCGGGCATTTGTAAGAGGCACATTCATTTACTTCCTGGGCTTGGTTTCTTATTCCTCATCTTTTCCTTTGTGCTTTGGACTAGGCTAGTACTCGTTCTGTGATTCAGTCGATGACATATGGAGTTTCCACAAATGAGGGGGATGGTCATACAGGGTGCCAGAGGCAGCATGACACCTAGAGAAGTGCCATGACCCATCCAACATCATACAGTTGGAAAATGGCAGAGGCGGAATTGCCAAATGTTCTAACTGTAAACGTTTATTGAGGTAGGCTGGTGTTTACTCTTTTGGAGATAATATATATTCAAGCTCTTAGCACAATGCCTGGCATTTAGTGCAGGTTTGCCTTTCTTGACTTCAGACCATCAGAACTGAAAACACTGCTTAGGAGGAGGGGGCAGTGTCGCACTAGATCCTGGTTACTGACTGGACAACTGTAGATGATCGGCGATGCCTCTTTGGGCTTCAGTCTTCGTATCTGTAAGATGAGAAGATTGGGTTAGATAGTCTTTGAGATACTTTCTTGCTGTAACTTTGTTCTTGAGACTGGCTTCATTGAGAAAGTCAGTGAATTGTGAGCCTCGAGTGAGACTCTAGAGTCTACAGAATGAGTTGCCCAAAGTGGAATGAGCTCAAAGTTCTTCAGCTTGATGATGGTTATCTGAGTGATGGTCAGTCAAAGCAGGAGGATTTCTTCTACTTCTTGGCAGTCGGCCTCTCTTCTCCAGGTCCTAGGATGTGACTTGGCTTATACTGCACTGTGTCCCCACTGGTTCCCTTTCCAGCTTTTGCAGAAACACGATTACATGAAAGCCTAGCCTAGGCGTGCTTGTGGTTCCTCCTTCATCCTTGAGTACACTCACCTGGTTCACCCCTCCAGATGGCAGCAAGAGCCTTGGAGCCCAGGGAATTGCCCCCTGGGGACATGTTCTGGCTTTCCCCTGGGGCCCAGGCAGCCATTTCCCATCTGGTAGTCTAGAATTAAAGCTGGAGGACAGGAGAGGAGAGCTGAGCTAACATAACAATGGGAATAGCAATTCTGGTCCCTCTGCACCTCCCTCCCTCACCCCCCATGATGTTATGTCCTGCTCCCTGCCCTGCCTTGCAGAGAGTGGCAAATGAAGTCCATCTAGAGACTGGAGCTTTGGATTTCTTTAGCTCACCCTAAGTTCTCTTCTTTGCAGCAAGTCCGACTTTGTGGTGACCTTGGCAATCCCTCCATTAGCATTTCCGCAGTGCCCCAGGTTTGCAATGACACGCTCCATTCCTCCAGAAGTCTTCATTCCTGTGGCGCCAAGGCTGGGAAACTTCAGAGGGCCAGGCTGTTCTGTAGCTAACGTCAAGGTGGAATCTGCCTAAGCCTTGACTAATGTATTCTTTGCATTATTAAACACAGATTAAATATATATGGATATTTAAATGTAATGTGTTATTTTCCTAAATCTAACTTTACTCGATGTCCTTTGACTTATGCCTTTTCATTGCTCATAATTGTCTCAGGGATCATGAATTACAGGAAGAAAGGAGCCGGAGCTCCTTTTGGATGGGATGACTTTGCCATCCCATTACATTTGCCCAAGAGATTCAACCCAGAAGATTCTTGCTGGGATTCTTCGCATGGGGATGTTCTTGTTGTTGTTTTTTGGTTTTTGCCACCCTAGACAGAGCTTATTCCTGACTAGTGATTCAAAAGCCAAGGCCGCCAGAACCTGGCAGACATGTGGGTTCGTCTCTGTGCTGCGAGAAAGCTTATGTTGGGGGCAAGTCCCTGAATTACAAATTCAGGCAGAGTCTGTGGCTGAAGCCACAGAAACTGCAGGTGGCAGTTTCATCCACTTTCCAGCACCTGGAGAGGCAGCCATGTGGCCTCTGTGGGGGCTCAGAGGACCCCAGAGAATTCTAATTGTTTTTCTTCCTAAATAATCTAGTTTATTGGGTTCCTGCTCGACACCCCAGTGCAGTGGCAGGGACACCTAACCTGTCAACAGAAGTGTGTCTGAAGCGGAGGCTATCGAAGTCACCCCATGCCTGTGTGATGCAGACCCCTTTCTGGAAGGGCCTGGATGAGGGGATTGGTCTTGCTTATAGGCACGATCTTCACTGGCTCTAAACATCCCTTGGTTTTCTATGCTTCTGAGGGACCAGAAGGGAGACAGAGAACAGTCTCCATGCAGCCGTGTGGTCCTTCTTCCTGCCACCACTAAATCACACTTCTCTCTGGGGCTCAGTTAAAGACTTTGCATCTGATGCCGATCTATCAGTTGATCTGGAGATTCTGTGACCACGTCCCGTGTTTATCTGTATCCGTGTGATAGACGACAAGCCAGCGGTAGTTTGGAGTCAGCTGAAATCAAGCAGCAAGAGCAGCTTGTGTTCATTTCCTCCCAACTCTTCATGTTGGGAGGAAACTCTTCAACCACAGTGGGAGTATTTACACCATGAAAATTGGCAAAAGCTTGAAAACAGGCTTTTTTTTTCCTCCCCTCCTCTGGAGAAATGGTTACTAAAAATTATAAGGATACCATTATCACAATCTCCCTGAGGGTGCTGGGCAGCACCCACGGCTCTCTCTCTCTCTATTACTAAACACATACCAGAGTCTCTGGAAGGCTTTGTAAAGATGAGCAACAGAAGATACGTCAAGCCACAGATCTCTCCCAGTTTGACTATAAATAAGTTACCATCTCCATTAAGTACCCCAGTCTACCAACTTTGCCTCCTTTCTGGAGCACTAGATTACTTGTCATATCCTTTCCCTGGGCCATGTTTGATCCCACCTCCTACGTCTCTCTGAGCTGATTCTCCCTTTCACGGGTATGCCAAACAGACCTCCCTGAATTAGGAATTGTTTTTTATCTGCTTCTGGACCCAGGACAATTTTTGGTACTCTCCTTCTTCCAATAGCAGAGTTCCCAGAGCAAGGTGACCTAGGCTTGTCTCGGAAGGATAAAAAGAAGCAGACGTTGGGATTACTGGTGAGGAAGAGGGATACTTGGCTGGCCTGACTCCAGCGGTCAGGTCACTTGTCAGCTGAACTCACAAAAGCCCCCAAAGAAGGAAAGGCAAAGACAATGTTCCATGTTTGTAATATACAGGGTTCCTGAATTGGTCAAACAGTTAGCAGCACATAGACCCTCGTCTTTCCTGTGCCTCCTGACTTGGAAGTTCTTAGCAATAGCTTGATCTTGGTTTTCCTCCCTAAATGCGTAGTCTGGAGCCTGAAACCTAGCAGGCGTTCAACAAACATTTATTCAATGAGTGAATAACTAAGTTAATGAGGCAGCTATGGTTTTCAAGGTTTAACGTGAATGCAGCTGTAGTTGGGGGCAGGGAGCGGGGCACGGGAATGCTTCCTTTTCCCTTACGCTTTAGGCAAAGGGCTAACCAGGCCCCTCCGAGGAGAGGAGGTGATCTGCAAGATATGAGGGTGCAAGAGGAGAGAAAGTTCTGGTAGCAGAGCCGTGCAATGCCGGTTCTCTCTTCAAGGGGCCTTTCTCAACAAAAAGTGTCTGCAGCTCAGGTAAGCAGGGAGTTAAGTTTGGAGGAGAACGGAATTTTCCTCGTGGTCGTACAGACTTGTTTTAACCACAGGAATGAACACAAGATTCAACTTGTTCCCTCAGCTATTGTCTGGAACTCTTTTTCCCTCCAGCCGCCGGCAGCTGGAGGTTTTAATGTGACATTTTTCTAAGTATTATGATTGCTCTCTGGCCTCCTTTTTATAGCTTTTGTGCTTCCCTCCTCGCAGGCTCTTACCCCCCTGGCCTCCAAATGCTTTCGGATGAGCAAGCGCTCTCCTCTCTGCCTTTCCAGTCAGGGGAGGACATTTGGGCTTGGTTTATTTGTTTTTTAAAGCTGTGCGTCTCTTCTCCTTCCTGAACTGCCAGCCTGCAGCTCCTCCTTGAAACCGCAAACCACCACCTTCCCACTTCCCAAATCCCAGAGCACCACACGGAGATGTGCGCAGAACACTGAACTCAATTCATATGCTGTCGAACCATCTTCATAAGGGCTCCTCGGCAACCTTATCATCACCACTAGAGGAGAGGCGCCTTTGTTCTCATTTACTATTGCCTGCTCCGCAGCGTTCAAACCTTCCGAGCCTTCCTTAGATCTCATTCTGTGGATCTTGCTTTATATTTTCTAGTCTGTGGGCATGTCCTTGTGAGGGGTCTACCCAACCCCACACAGCTCCATTCGTTCACCTTTAATTGAAGGTGACCTCCGAAAAGTGACCCCAAGACTGATTGACATATTGGAGGTTGGGGAGAGGGAGTCCTTCCTGGATGCTCTTCCTCCATTGTCTTGATGATCTCGCTGGGTCTACTTCATCTTTTTGCCTGGTTTCTGGGTCCAAGGATGATGAATGGGAAAAGAGAAGTCAGCGTGCTTTGAAACCTTGAGCAAGCTGAAAGCTTGCTTGGGGCTTGCTTTCTCCCTGCCAGTATTAGAATGGAAAAGCATTCCTGGAGACAATTATGTTTTTTTATTTTGTTTTAAAGCAGCATTAGAAGGATCGAGACAGATTTCTTTCCAAAGCATCCCCCTTTGATGAGGTGCAAAAAGGTTAAACAAAAAGCCAAACTTTGGTTTTAAATATAAGACACCTTTATTCTAATTATAATCATAATGATTCAATGTGTTTGGGATTTAATTATTTGGAATTAGAATTAAAAAAAAGACATCCTGTAATTACCATTGAACTTATCTTGAGGCATAAATCTAATAATTAAATACTTTTAGACTTCATTCAGTGAGTAATTAAAATTTTAAAAATACTGTGGATTCTTTTCCACCTCTGCAAGGAAGGTTCTAAAATTATCAATGGATTCCAATGGAAAGATCTGGATATTATTGCATCGAAAACACAATTCTTAAGAGAATTATCATTTCAGTTATTTGTAGTCCTTTTCCCCTAGTGATCGGGGTGTTTCAGCAGGTGAGAAACGACCGAGTTAGGAGTTGGATCTGAATGAAAAATATTTCCTTCGAGAAAGACAGTTCCCTGAGCTTGAGCTTCATTTTTATTGTCAGCAAGGAGAGGGAAGCAGGTATTGTGCAATTTTTATGAGAACTGAGTTTTGTTCTCTGATCCGTTTTGGCAACAAATAGTGGTCCATATGCTTTCCCCTCCTGGAAGCAGAGCACGGGAATGAGCTTTGGCAGGAGCAGGTGGTTGTAACATCCAAGGAAAGGTCTTGGTAGAGGAGTGATTCAGGGAATTTAGCCTCTTGCTTGAGAATAGGCCCCCAATAGGACCAAAGCCGATGCACCAGCTCTGGATGGGGAAGATGAGGAGCTGGCTGGTGTGGGGAAGTGTCTGCTTACATGGTCCAGTCTCTTGAAGCTGAATTGTGAGCATGCCGCCCGTCACTCAGCTCCCCTCACCCCCAACAGAAATCAAGGCATGGACAGTGTTATGAGGAAAAGAATAGGGGCTCGGACCCATCTCATGGATCAGCTGTATGGCTCATCTCCTCAGGTTGTCTCTCCCCAAGTGTTCATTCAACCTCCCAGAACATTCCATCACCAGTAAGCCCCCTGTGAAGTGCGGCCTTCCTGGGATGGGCACTACCGCAAATCAAGAACGCCCCATATGAGTGATGCCAGTGAACTTGGACCTAAAGAGGAAATTTGGAATAGGTTCAGGGAGTGCGTACCACTCCCAACAGCAATAATAACTGTAATAACATGCAGACATGTTACCCATGTTTCATGTATATGATCTATATACTGACACCGCTAGGGAAATGTTATCTCCATCCTGAAGAAGAGGTAACTAAGACCTAAGAAGTAAAACCATTTGTCCACATGTTGTCAACATGGAGGCCAGATTTGCTATTAGTCATTGAAGTATACAGCAGGGTTCTCAAATGGGGTGCTCCTGGGAGTTTCAAAAATTAAGATACTTGGCTTTCATTCTAAATATATTGGAGACAAGTTAGCGACAGCACAATAGAGAAGTTAAAGTTTGATTTTTGGAGCCAGATAACCTAGGTTTGTTTATTACTTGTCAAGCCTTGACAAGTCGTTAAGCCTTACTGAGTCTTAATCCCTCACCTATGAAATGGGTATCATTGATGTGCTCGCATCACATGATTACGTGAAAGAGATAATACATGCGCAGTGATTGGCATCCTGAACATGCTTGGTAAATTCAAGCTATTAAAAATTGTTTTGCATTAAGAATTTGGCTAAAGCTTGAAAATTGATGTTCACTTAAATGAAGGGAACCTTAGAGAATATTGCAGGTGAAGAGGAAATATCACATTCAGATATGAGATTGTTTTATCCTGATCTTGTTTCACATTTCTACTCCCCAAGTGTTGACATCACTTAAGCTTCTGTCCTTGGTCTTCTTTTCTTCCTCTGTCTTTGGGCATCTCATCCATTCACACAATTTTCATTATCTCATTTATACGGAAAGACCCTTAAGCTTTATCTTGGGTGCCAATTTTTTTCTTAACGTCCATTCTCTTGTTTCTAATTCCTGTGGAATGGTCCTTCTCCCTGGTATCTCCATTCTACCATGCTAGAAGTGGTCCTCTAAGTGTCTCTCTTTACTTTAACAGCCCTACCATACTCCAGCTCACCAAGAATAGGTCCTCTTTGTCATGTCTATTCCCTGTCTCCCATCCAATCAGGTCTACAAATTAGGTCAACTTTATTGGCTCCAGAACAAAGCCTGCTCTTTTCAATATGGGTGATTGCATTGCCTTCTCAACTGCCCAATGAATTTCTTCTTCTAAACTGTTGTGTACACAACCATCAAGTGGACCTTTCTAGAGATAATTCTAATGCTCTCAATCCATGCTCAGAAAACCTTGATTTCTGAAGTATTAAAACTAAAATAACAACTATCTATCTATCTATCTATCATCTATCTATCTATCTATTTTTGTGTAGATTCCACACCTAGTGTGGAACCCAACACAGAGCCCAAACCCAAGACCCTAAATCAAGACCTGAGCCGAGATCAAGAGCCAGATGCTTAAATGACTGAGCCACCCAGGTGCCCCTATTTTGTTTTATTCTAACCCCAGTATTATTACTAAATCTATTTTTAAAAAAACAGCTCAGCTGGAGCCTGTTATATTCTCTTCTCTGGACATAGCCTGACCTCCCTCTTTTATCCTTGGCTCCCAGCTTTACCCGGTGGACTTTTACCCCTCTTCAAGAGGCTTAATGCCCCCTCAGCCATTTACTTTTCCAGATCATTCCTGGATGACAAAACCTCTTTTTTCTCCGTACTGCTGGAGCATTCTGTGTCCCTTTTATGACAGTGATATTATCTTGTGTTGTGGTTTTCACCAAATAATATAAGTACCTAGAGGCCAGAGACCTGCTGTTATTCCTCCTATGTATGTATGATCTCACTGAATGTACAAAATAACACCCTCGAGAGAGTGGTTTCCTTCCTCCAGATGAAGAAGCCGAGGCTCAGAACCATTGAGTCAATATTCCAAAGGTTCCAAATGTACGGAGTGATTAGGTGGGCAAATCATTGCAAGGCCACGCTCATTTAGTTCCAAAGCCATCATACAATACTGCTGGGCTGGTGAGGGTTCGGGGAGGAAGTGGCAGGAGGGGTAGAGGTTGGAAAGATGTCGAGGAAAGCTGTAACATAGAGGCAGACTTTGAGTTGGACCTTGATGATCATGACTGCTGTAGGTGTGTGTGGAGGAGGGCCTGCAAGGCAGGGGGGCAGCATACACAAAGGGGTGGAAGTTGGCTCTCACTAGTTGCTTGTTGAGCAAAGGGCCTGGAAAGCAGGTGTGGTCCACTCTCCTACCTGAATGAGGGACATTCTTAGCAGTGGGGCTTTGTCCTCAGTGGGTTCTCCATTCCCACATAATTTGCAGACCTAGGGAGAGGAGAAGCTGTTCACTGGAAAGTTCTGGTACTCATTTTGATTTTCAGGAAAATGGAAGGACCTTCCTCTCAATCTTTAAGTTTTCAGAATACGGTGAAACCTATCTGGTAAGTACAGTGCCCTCCACGCCAGCTTGGGTTTCCTGCTTCCATCTGGTACCAGCCCGAACTCAGGAGGAAACACTCGCTGAGTGAGTCCACAGCTACCCCTCCAGGTGAGGTAAGAACAAAGAAATGTCTTCCCTTGAGTGGTGGGCAGCAGTCCATGGGTCTTTTGCAGTAACTTCTTTAAGGTCTACTTTCTTAAGCCCTTCACTCCCTGATTGCCCTTGGCGTAGCCTGAAGCAGGACAGCCAGAGTTGAGAACTCCACGGGCTTAGGCCCCATATGGCAAAATCTCAGCCCACACCTCAGTGATCCAACAAGCAGGGGAAGTAAACGAGGAAGATTAAATTAAACTGCTCCACCATGAAAAGCAAGAGCTGAGTCATATTTTCTCAGCTGAATTGAAAGAGGTGGTGGGTTCTCTCTCTCTGAAGGCTCTTCACTTGGTTTAAAAATCACAGGGAATTAGGACCTCAAGTATAACCCCAATTAGAGACACGGCTGCCAAGCCTTTGGATACAGCCACAGAACACACCCGTTATTTAAAGCCCGATGTCAACCCTGCAGGGAGCTGCATCCTTGCGTTTCAAGTGGCTGCCTTAACAGAATTCTTTTAGCAAAAGGCACTAACATGTATTTTAGGCAAACAATTGAGATGGATTAATAACCTCACTAGAGAATATTTATATAATATTAGGGTGGGCAAGGCCCAGGACACAATGACACGGTGCGAAGCATGAAACCGAAGGCAGACACTATAAGAAAAAAGACTGATTGATGGATTTAACCACACACACAAAAAAGTCAAAACCTCTACACATTAAAAACTCAACTTAAAAAAAAAAAAAAAAAAAAAAAAAAGGGCGCCTGGGTGGCTCAGTGGGTTAAGCCGCTGCCTTCGGCTCAGGTCATGATCTCAGAGTCCTGGGATCGAGTCCCGCATCAGGCTCTCTGCTCAGCAGGGAGCCTGCTTCCTCCTCTCTCTGCCTGCCTCTCTGCCCGCTTGTGATCTCTCTCTGTCAGATAAATAAATAAAATCTTTAAAAAAAAAAAAAGCACCAAACTGAGAAAATTACCAGTGGCAAAGTGGCATAGCTTTATCAACATTTATTAAGAAAAACAGAAGCACGCTAGTATAGATAAAGGGCATAAGGTGGCAAGTAACAAAAAACTGTGAAGTAGAAAACATATGAAAAATATTAATCTTACTGGTAATTGAAGGAATATGAATGAAAGTATTGGCCACAATACTTTGAATACAATGTAAGTGTTGGCCACAATCACCAGCTTCCAGATAGACAATTGTGGGATTTCAATGGGTCAATCAGTTTGTTAAGAGATTTGGAGTCTGATCTTGGCCAGGGTTCTGGGTATGAGGACTGGACAGTCTGCTCTGCAGGGGAATCTGTGAACTGTCATGAGCTTCCCATAGGCACTTTGGCCATAAGTATCCCAAGCCTTAAAAGCAACCATAGCCATTGGCCCAGTTATTATGTTTCTGGGAACTTGTCCTCAGAAAATACCAGGCAAATATACCAATGGGCATGAACAAGAACGTTATGACATCATTACTGGTATGTATAGGAAACTGGAAACAGGCTACATGTTAAAAAATTACAGCACAGTATCATAATAGAGCATGGTACAGTCATTAAGATGCTGACATCTACAGTTGTATCTGTCTGCCTGGGAGGATAATTACATTACCTTGTGAAGTGAGAGAAGTGTATTAGAGAATACTCGGTCGAGTTTTGTTTTTCTTTAAGAAACAATATGGAGATGTTTTAAAAACGGTTGCATTCTGTAGTTTCTAATTTTAAACTGTTCCGTATGTTCTAATTTTTCTCCAAGGAACATGGATTATTTGTGCTCCAACACAGACAAGACACATGTGGTAGACAAAATAAAGAGCCCTTTCTCAGAATGTCCATGTTCTGAGTCCCAGAACATGTGAATATGTGAGGTTACAGGGCAAAAAGGACTCTGCAGGTATAGTTGAGTGAAGGATTATGAGACAGAAAAATTATTCTGGATTATCTGGTGTGCCCAATGTAATTACTATGGTCCTTGTAAGAGGGAGGCAGGATGGTCAGAATTACAAAGCTTTGAAGATGCTAGGGAGCTTATTTTGAATATGGAGGAAGAGGTCATGGGCCAAGGGAGTACAGAAGACTTTGAGAAGCAGCAAAAAGCAAGGAAATAAATTCTCCCTTAGAGCTTCTAGAAGGGATGCTCTCCTGCTGGCACTTTGACTAGTCTAGTGGGACTTCTAATCTCCAGAACCGTAGGAAAATAAATTTTTGTTGTATGGAGACACTAAGTTTGATCATTTGTTACAGTGGCAATGGGAAACTCACATAGTTCACAAAATCACCGCCCACAATCAAGCCCTGCTGGGGGAAGGGGTAGCAGGAGGGGGTGTGGGGCAGCTTTTGGTCCAGAGACAATCCTCATTAGGCCATAGTTAGTAAAGTGAAGTATGTAATTACAGGTAGACTGAGATATCCTCCATAAGATGAATCCTTCCTCCTTAACCTTGGCTTCAAGAATATTTTCAATTGTTTAACCCTTTACCTTCCCTTTAAACTCTGACAAGTCAGGGATCTGTGTTTGCTTCGCCCATCCTTGCCTCCCTCACCCTAGCACCATGCAGACCCAGGGGCTTGTTGGCTACAATCACCAGCTTCCAGATAGATAATAAATGGAGGGATTCCAAAAGCTACTCTCTACCCTTGGAAGCACACCTTCCAGTTGAGGCAGGACCTTGGAGTTGATATTCTTCCCTCTTTTTCTAAGCACGTGGTAGAGAACGTGAAGCCAGCTGTGGTCTTTCTTTCAGGTCTGCATGGTTTTTCCTTCCAGATTTCAGAAGCCCAGACTGAGGTTTCAGCATCTGAGCAAACACCCATCCACATTTCAAACCACGAATAACAACCATGGCACCGGAATGGTAGTTTAATACCCGGCGTGTGGTTCACATCTCTGTAGGATCCCGGTTTTAAGAATGCTTTTGGGGGCGTCTGGGTGGCTCAGTCAGTTGAACGTCCAGCTCTTGGTTTCAGCTCAAGTCATGATCTCAGGGATGTGAGATGGAGCCCGGCTTCGGGCTCAGTGCTCAGCAGCGGGTCTGCTTGTCTCTCTTTTTTGGCTCCTCCCCCTGCTCGCTCTCTTTCTCTCATAGATAAAGAAAATAAGACCTTAAAAAAAAAAAAAAAAGGAGAAGAATGCTGTTGGATGACTTCTATAAACAGGAGTTCCAGGTTCTTAGAACAGGCTTGACCCCTGACAAAAGTACGAGAAAGAGGTTTGCCCGTGGTCTTCTGTGCTTGATTATCCCTCGAGTGAATAGACCAGCTTTGTTCACAAAAGTCTGGGCTCCTTGGAGGCCTGCAGAGGGGAAGGAGTGGGGCTGGTTGCATGTGTTGTGCCTCCACGGGATGTCGCCATTTGCTGTGGGGTTCCTGGAGGCCATGTCGGCCTCGCACTGGTGTCCTGCAGTAGAGAAGTGTCAGACGCTGACTCTCAGGCTCAGTATCACTGAATCATGTGGTTTGACACTTAAAGGGATCATGAAAGGAAGAAGGGGTTTGCAGGCGTACCCCCTCTCCCTTACATTTAGGAAGCAGACTGCTTTGGAAAGATACAGCTTCTTTGCTAAATTGGTAAGTATGGAGGCAGAGTCTGATAAAACCCTTCCTACTCGGAAGAAGACAAGAGCTCTGAGTGGCACTAGATTCTCTTCACGAAGCTTCTACGCACTCTGAATCACGTGATGCCGGGATCCGGTTGTATAGGCAGGTTCACACAGGCTTGTGGTAAAATGCAGTCCTATATAGCTGATGGGGTGGGAATAGGGTCTTGACCAGGTGGTTGAAGACAAAATGTAAGAGCTTAAAGAATAGGTAATAAAAAGGGTTTTTAAAAAAAGGAGATTATTGGGGCGCCTGGGTGGCTCAGTGGGTTAAAGCCTCTGCCTTCGGCTTGGGTCATGATTCCAGGGTCCTGGGATCGCGCCCCGCATCGGGCTCTCTGCTCAGCGGGGGAGCCTGCTTCCTCCTCTCTCTCTCTCCCTGCCTCTCTGCTTACTTTTAGATCTCTGTCTGTCAAATAAATAAATAAAATCTTAAAAAAAAAAAGGAGATTATTTCACAAAATAAAACCCTTGTGTGCTAAATCTGTAGAAATCCTAAATCCACAAGTGTGCAGAATTACGCAGAATATGGACTGAGTACGGTCCATAAGGTGTCCAAAATAGCTTCATTTCAGTTTTGCCAGAGAGCAGGCAAATAGATTCAATAAGCCCGATGGCCTCTTCCAGCCTGAATTTGTCGCTTCTGTTCCTAGTCCGGTTTGGCCTCATTTATACAAAACTGGTGATTTCTGCCTCCTCTGCTCTCTCTCCTGTGCTCTCATACCAAGGAGCTGGCAGACCCCATTCATTAGGGACACGGTCCAGGTGGGAGGTGCAGGGACTGATACTTGCCTGTCAGGTCCCTGTTACAAGGGGCTTGAGGATTCAGTATCTAGGGTAAGTAAGAGTCACTGGCCACATCTCGGGAGGGATTCGGGGACTCCAGAGCGCGACACTCTGCTGGGCTTCTTGACTTGTGGCAGCCACACCCATGGCTGTGGGAGGGCAGGGACCTTATTTGGGAATTGCACCCATCAGCACGCCCGATCAACGGCTTTTTGTATTTGTTATTTTAGCCATGAATCTTGGCACTAGTGTGTAGCAGATCCTGGCTGTGGTTTGCCTCTGACTTTTCTAGATAAATGCAGCAGATTGAGGCTGCTCCTTGCCATGGAAATAACAGAAGGACGAATACGTGTAGTGCACAGGTTGTCAGAGGTGATCAGAGCTCATATTCCTCTGCTTTTCTCTTCCTCTGCGCTTGTCCTCTGTTTTCATCCCTACCCACGGTAGCAGGTGCTGAGGACACTGAGCCCCGGGGGCCTAGGAGCTTTTGAGAGGCTTCTGACTTAGGACAACGTTGAAGAGCTCTTCTTTTCCCTGCAGCCCCCATGCTGGATCCATAATTCAAAACCAAAATTGCAAAATCAAAATAAATTAATTTCTGCAGACCATTAACATGACAACCAACTCAAAACAAAACTGCGGTCTTGGTGACATGTCAATTTATTTAGTGTGAGATGTGGCTGCGTTTTTATACTTTTGACGTGATGTGGAATGTAAGTGCTAAAATAAGCTTGCCTGGGGCCCACGGAAGATTCACAGCACCCTTCTCCGTAGCTTTGGGAAGGTTCTGGCCCCTAACAGAGCCAGGACACTGGCTGGGCCTCCCGCAGTTTCTCCTGGGCCTGCGCTCCCAACACTGGGTGGCAGCACGGCACTTCCTAAGCCCCTTGCAGAGTCTGAACGCAAACGGGCACCATTCCACCTTAAGAAGGGCCACGCACACAACCATGCAGAAAGTGCAGTAATTCTTGGACGTGGCTAATCTCTATAATTCACCCGATTGCAGATACACGTGACAGCTGCAATAGGGGTGATGTGCTCTCATTCGCTGTGTCACCAGGATGCTATTTTGAATCTTTCTGAGATTAGAAAAAGGATTACAATTGCCCCCAGGGCCTTGCCATGTAATTTTTATCAGTCTTGATCTGTAAGCTCCTCCCCCCTCCCCACTGTGTGTGTGTGTGTGTGTGTGTGCGCGCGCGCGCGCGCGCGCGTGCGCGCGTGGGTGCACATGTATGCACGTGGCTCTGTGTGATGACTGGGTCCATGATGGCATGTAAGGCTCCTGAGGACCACATGGTCTATTTTGCACCCAATTCCAAGACTCTTTCTTTTGCTATGCCTGGGGCTCAGTGGGGCAGGGCCAGCTTCGTGGACACGCAACGTGTTTCGCTGAACGGGGCCCAGTGCTCAGCAGGTTCCTGGCTTTGGTGCCTCCTCGGTTATTGCTGTGTTAAAATTCTTAATAATTTTTGAACAAGGGCTCCTGCACTTTCACTTTGTTGTGGGCCCCATACACAAAGTAGCCAGTCCTCCCCTGTGGATAGGTGTGGCCAGAGGTAGATTTCTCTCCAAGGGCTGACTCCATTTTCCCAGCCTTCTTTCAGGGACTGGCTTGACTTAGAGAATGCAAAAGCATGGGCTTTTGGTCAGAACTCCTTGCATGCTGGTTGGGAGCCTGCCACTTACTGCCCGTGTGACCTGGAGGACACTTGTCATTGCCCTTGGCAAGTCCTTCTCATCTGTCGGAAGGGTCCCACTGTCCTCACCCCATGGGGTGTGGTGAGTCTTAAGGGCTCGAATACATGCAGAGTGGCCTGGCACGTGGTGGACGGTTGATAACTACCGCTGGCCGCCATTCTCCATTGCTGCAGGACATCTGCATCCATTCCTCCCACTTCACCCTCCTTGTCCAGAAGAGCTGGCTCTGGTGAAAACTTGGTTTCATTTTCAATGGAGCAAGTATAGGGCAAGTGTTCAGTCCACAACCCGACTCCCTGAAAGCTGAAAGCAATTTCCCGTTCAGGGAATGGAAGCATTCAGGTGTCCGTTCTGAGAAAGAGCTACATGGCCACGCTGTGGTTATGATTTCTGCACCCCGGAAAAAGCTGGCTTTACAGAGCCACCTACTGTTTGGGGAGCCTCTCACGAGACCTTCTGATGGAATGGCATCTCCAGGAACCACTCCTGTACTCATTAGCTTATATGTTGTATGTCGATAGTGGCCTTTTTCTCTGCGGACCTGTGGACACTTGGCAAACAACCATGGATCGCTCTTGCCTGCCTTGATGCCAGATACCCATGCAAGTGACACGCTTGTCTCCCCAGCTGGATGGGGAGTTGGAAAGCCCTGGGTCCTGGGTCTGCCTCTGCTCAGGACTTTTGTGTAGTCTTGAACAATTTTTCTGGACTTCAGTTACTTCAGGTTAATAATTTCTGTTTGGCCTCAGAAACCCTCTGAAGACGGAAGAGTCCCGCAGTGGAAACACACTTGCAAAAGTAGAAATAAACTCACAATGCAAGGAATGGCAGTATTACATTTTTTTTTAAAGATTTTATTTATTTATTTGATAGACAGAGATCACAAGTAGGCAGAGAGGCAGGCAAGGAGAGAGAGGGAGAAGCAGGCTTCCCGCTGAGCAGAGAGCCCAATGTGGGGCTTGATCCCAGGACCCTGGGATCATGACCCAAGCCAAAGGCAGAGGCTTTAACCCACTGAGCCACCCAGGCGCCCCCACATTTAGATAGTTAAGTTCAAGTTTAAAATCCAGTGCTGTACCAAATAATATGCTTTTCTAGGCATTGAAATTTCTTGCTGCTAAAACTGGGGTCATATGTCCAGGAGGCAGATGGGAAACCCCTTAAAACCCTGAGAAAATGAACTCTATAATCCTGTTTTATGTTCGCGCAGTCTGTTCCCACATGGCTAATAAAATACCGTGCAGAGACCAGGGGCTCAATGAGTTCTCTCTGGGCCTTTCCAGAACCTCCTTGATCACCTGATGTCAGAGGTATTTTTCCCCCCATCTGAATTTTTATAACTTTCAATATCCATCAAAGTCATGTGACCCTGGATCAGCCAAACCTGGTTTGCCATTTGTAACTTGAAATCTAGGTCTTTGTTCTCATGATGCTGCTAGGCTCCCCGAGGGGAAGCATGGGGTGAAGGAGATATTTACCACCCACTACCCAGCACAGTGCTTTGTACAATGGGGCTGTGATAGTGACAGCACTGAAAGGGACGGCTGAGCTAGCCTACCCCTTCTAACTCGATAAGTTCTATATAGCTGCCTGGAGCCAGGGAAGAGAACCACCTTTGAGTGGTACTCTGTGTGGTCTGAGCTAAGTCTGCCATCAAAAAATGTATTTCCTCTACCAGATTGATGTTAATGAAACCTTAATCTTCAAAGTTATTAATAAATGCAGCCACTGCTGGTAATTTAGTCATATAAAGGATTCTGGGTGACTCGTATGGGAAAGTTTATCAAAATTATAACAAAACTCTTTCAAAAAAGCCAAAAATGCTATTGCGCTATTAAAAATCAGAAAGCTCTTTGATGGGAGTATTGAGAGAATAAGAATGTATTTATGAAGCATCGGCAGTTTGTCACTGGTGAAACAAATGATGGGTCAGATCTTGGACTGCTTTGTCATTCGAATTCTTCATGCCAAGTGTATCTATCCTGACTTCTATTTCTATATTTTACATCTGTACAGTTAAAGTTTTTCAGCTCACCCGCCTCCACCAGCTTGCACAGTCCTTTCTATAGACATCACACATGGAATGAAACTGACATTGTAATTACTCATCGCTAAAGATTGTTACTATCTCTCATTTAATGAAAGGAGAGAACTATTTACGATATTGATTAAGAGATGAACGTGGTGTGTATCTGGTAAGTTTCAGGAAGAGTGGGGAATAGACCTCAAGCCATCTGTCCCTGACTAATCAATCTGGTCTAGTAATTAAGGCCACAGTCCTACATCTTTTTTTTTTTTTTTTTTTTTTTTTTAAGTTAGCCTCTGAGAGGGGGCCTGGCATCTCATGGCATTAAATGGCTTCGGAGGCAAAAGGCCAATTTTCTTCTAGCGCCAAATCATGAATTCCCTTCAGCATTACGACCCTCTAACTCTTCATTCAAACTGCTTCTCTTCCCTGTGGAAGGAGGGTGACCTTGACCCGTTCCATAGCTCTCCACTCTGCTACAGAGCTGGAGCTGAATATGTCATTGAAACCTTTCACTGGGGAGCGGGGAGAAAGAAGCAATCTCTATTTTAGGCTGAGGTTTTCTGAAAGCTATAAAGCTAATGATCCCTGGAAGCAGCTTGACTTCACTCCGAAGCTTTGAATAATCTACTTCTGGTGGTAAAAAGAAGCGACAGTAAGTCATTTAGTCCATCCCTCTGTCTCTGGGCTGGATTATGAATTAAAAGTTCCAGAAAGGTGGAGTCATAACAGTCCTTATGCTTGATAGCACTTTAGTGTTTACCAAGCATTTTATATACATCATTTCATTTACCGCTTTTCCCAAATACTTCAAATTAGTTATTACTGTCTCCGTTGTACAAAGCAAATTGAAGGTCAGAGAGGTTGGGACTTAACGGAAAGTCACGCTGCTTGAAAGTGCCAGCTCCTGGGCATGGACCTTGTCAAATGTCCTTTCTACACCATTACTGCATCAAACTATCTGGCAGATTTTGGTTTTCCCCAGCCAAGGAAATTTCTACCACTTCCTTTTAGGTCCAACAGCCCTCACGGATGGTTCTGTCAATTCCCCTGTACCTAAGCCTGCATCCTTTGTTCTCTTCTGGTCTAATGCAAATGGGTTTCCATTCTTTAAAGAATAATCTTAGACTGACCTACAGTTGACAAGAGCCATCCTCATGGTCCATCTTCTCAAGGTTGAATATGCCAAGGTCCTTGGGTGTCTTCTTCCACTAGCTTGGGAGCCAACCAGTTCTGCCATTGGACAAGTCGTTCAACCGACCTATCTTTTCTCACCTGTAGTGAGGGGATAATGTCACAGAGCTTACAGGGTTGTTGTGAGGATTAAGTCAGAAAATACACAGAAAGTGCACATGTGAGATGCACAACAAATCAATATACTTAAATTATTTTTTTCCTCTTTCTCCTACCTTTCCCTTAACTTCCTGTCTGGTTTTTCATTGTCCTTGGAGATCCCTTCCCCATCCAGGGGTCTAGATTGGTAGCCTGGCACTTTTCTAAGGGACTCTACTTTTGATAAACGTTCTCTAACAAATCATAGAGATAATCCTAGAAATACCTGAGGAGCACACCAGAGGTAAGCAGACCCTCCACTGACTTAATGCCTTTTATTCTTGTATTATCCATGTGCACCAATTATAGGCCTAAAACAGAGCCAGGAGGTGCCACCTAACAGCATTTGATTTATTAGTTTTATTAAACATAGATGCCTTTAATGTGGGGTTGTTTGTAGCCTGTGCTGGATTTCTAGCTACTTTATCACATCTCTTGGCCAATGTATGAATTATCTTCAAAGGACATGGCTTTGGCTTTTTATCACACTTTCTCTCCAACTACCAAGGAAGAGGTCACTTGGGAGACACATCCTTTCATAGCAAGAAAGTAGCCTCGTAGATCAAACATGTGTTTGTTCTGGAATGGCGAAGCAGCCAGGGCACCCCTGGAGGAGGGACTGACATTGCTCAGAAATCCTCATCAATCACACACCAAATGGGACCCACAGGTAAAGGTTTTGCTGGGAGATGAGTCTAGGGAACGGAGGGAGTGGAAGGAGAGAGTGCTGTATGGTGGGTAGCCCATCTGCTGTGGGGCCAGAGAGGGTTTCAAATTCTGTATCTGCAACATACCAGCTTAGAGGCAGATCCTCGATTATGCTGAGCCTCATCGACCTTATCTCTAAAATGGGATGAATGCAAGCTTCCTCCTGGCCTTCTCATAAGCCCTGATGAGATTTTTGACCAAGGTGAATTTCCTTCCCCTTCCTTTTGCTAATTACAGCCTCACCTGAGGGTCTTAACCTTGTGAGTTGGTGTTGCTGAAGGAGAGCTTGATGAGGGGGCCAGGAACCTTTGCTTCACTTAACCTTCACTTAACCTTCTTCCAGCTTTTCCTGTTACATGGTAAGTTGCATCAAAGGAGTTCCCCTATTTTTATTCATTTCTGACTTTCCCCCAGCATCTATCACACAGAACAGAGGGTCAGAAAATGTAATTGAAAAAAGTCAAATGGACTCTTTTTTGCACCTCTGTGATGATTTTGTTTCATTTTTGTTAGGCCCAGCAGACTTGACTGGAAGAGTCCAAGGGTGTTGGCTGCTGATAATAGCTTCTGAGTTCCAGGCAACAGCCTGGTGTTTTGGAAAGAACACTGAGTGGTGAATTAAGAGACCGATGGTCCTGGCCTCACTTAAGTGGGTTTGAGTTCTGACTTTCTGATCTTGGAAAAGTCATGTTGGAGAGGAAGAATTTTCCCTCTATTCTTCCTGTTCTTTTAGCTGCCCCTATAATCCAATTAACATAATTTATGTGTTACATATATGTCACAAAACAAATTATTATGAGAAAAGCAAATTTAATTTTGTACATATGGGGGCCCCATAAGAATATAAGGCCCACAGACAGGCAATTTAGGATTATATGATATTCTTAGCTAAAGAGAAGGGGTTAGGGGTCTGAGACCTAAGGGAGGCAGACAATTCACAAGAAGTTGGGAAGAACAAATGTATGATAAACAAGTATTTGCCATGCCATGCAGAGACAAAGGGGCACATAGAGGAATTTGATCTCCCCCAGCTTAGCACACCTACCCCATATTTTTTGTGGTTACTTCTGGTGTTAACTCTCTTCCAAGAGCAGGTTCTCTATCTAAATCTTTTAGACAGTTTAGGAGGAGGTAAAAATCTCTCTCTGAGTCTTTTGGGACTTGGTTGACTTCAACTCAAAATAATCAACATACCAAATAGCATATTTGGGAGAGACTTGTTCTGAACCCTGTCAGTGAGTTAACCTCTCTGGGTCATGGTTTCCTTATCCAAGAAATGATGATAATAATATTTATCTTACAAGGTTGTTGTGCAGATTAAATGAGTAACTATATTTAAAACCTTAGAACAGTGCCGGCCCATCGTGAATGCTGTCTGTGTTTGCTGCTGTTACTAGGACTACTTCTACTACTATTTCTAACCAGCTATGCCAGCTATGTGATGTTGAACAGGGCTCAACTCTTTTCCAGCTGTAATATTCTGTGACTTTGAAGAGTCTAGAGGGAGTAGAAAAAAAAACAACAAATGGGGGAATAAGAAAGGCAAGACAAAGCAGAACTTATGTGCAAGTGGCCTGCAGCTGTGGTATGGGATCCAGAGTGTATGTGAGTTCTGGTGGTGCCATCACCTAGACCTCAGATGACAAACTTGTCCAGGTATTTACACTGGGCTGGATACCGAAGCTATTAGATCGAGTCTTATGACACACTTAGCAGATAAGCTCTTCTGACTTACAGAAATGGAAACTCATAAATACTGAAATAAATTCCAACTCCTTGAAACTGGCAGTAAACATCAAAGATGAGAGTTGAGGTGGGAGCTTCCATCCCAGGAATATTCTAGAGAGTTGCAGATTGCAGGACCGGGGCTTAAACATGGGGCCAGAATTGTTCAGGTTTTGTTATTCCAAACAGTTTTCTACCTTGAGGCGGGAATGGACCAGCAATTGAAGAGAGGCCTAGCTGTCATTTTTTGGCCTTTAGTTCATTCTGTCATCAAATACTTAATACTTTGGTAAATATGATATGTGGGACCCGGTGATGGAAGCAGGTGGGGTTGACAAAGCTTCTTGCTTCAAGCAACAACTGTCTTCAGGATGGATGGACCCTCAGAGGAACAGATACCTACCATGGAGTTGTGGAATGCAGCCCCGGGAGAAACACCTACCAAGGAGAGAAGCATTTATAACTTGTGGGGTGGGGTAAAGATAGAGTAATTTACTGCTAACAAAAGAATGTTTTTCTTCCATCAAAAATAGAATTTATTGTCTGTATAATGTGTGGAGTCTCCAGACTGGAAAAGCAACATTTTGTTAGAGATGCTTTGCCTGGTAACATCCACCCCAGACACCAGAATTCTTTAAAAAAATCAAAATAAACATTTTTCTTTAAAATGAATACAGGGTATTGTAGAAAATTTATGCATGGAAAAATTAAAATCTTTCATAATCTGACTACCAAAGATAGCCAATTAGCATTTTGTTGTAATTCTATGTATTTTCTGTAATCTTTAAACATGGTTCAAAATGGCACAAAATATAAACAATTTAATTCTAACTCTTAAATCTAACAATTAGGCATAAGCATTTCCATGTTATTAGAAAGGTTCATAAAATTATTGTGATGAGATTATAATGTTCTATTTGTTTCTATACTGGAATTTACGAACCCATGATAATGCTGGCAAACACTTTACGTCACTTGTGATGTGCCAGATACTGTTCCAAGTGTTTTACACTATTTCATTTAATTCCCAAACAACAATATAAGGCTTACACTGAAGTTCGCTTACTTTCTAGATGAAGAAATTGAAAGGTTAAGTAGCTGGCCCCAGGTCACTCAGCCGAGGAGCAATGGGACCAAAATTGGAAGGAGGCACTCAGTGTTCGCTCTTACAGCTCTCCATACTATTCAGCCACTGTACTGCTGTCAGCCCTCAGACGATAGCACTCCTCTTCCTCCCTCCTCCTCCTCCCCTTCTTCTTCTACTTCTTCTTCTTCTCATTCTCCTTGTCCTTCTTCTTCTCCTTCTCTTTCTCCTCCTCCTCCTCCCCACCTCCCTCTCCTCCTTCTTCTTTACCTCCTCCTTCTTCTCTTCTCCTCCTCCTCCTTCTTCTTCTTCCTCTACCTCTTCCACTTCTGCTTCCTCTTCCTTTCCTTCTTCTCCTCCTGTTCCCCCTCTCCCTTCTTCCTCTCCTCCTCCTTCTTCCTCTCCTCCTCCTCCTTCCTCTTCTTCTTTAAATAAAACCACTTAAAGAAAGTGTCCTCTTTTCCTTACAAGTGAGAGCGTGGGCTGCTGAACCCAGGTGGGCTCTTGGCAGTCAGGTGGGACGCAGGGATGGATGGGCTGCCTGGCCAGTGGGCTGCTGGGTATGTGAGAATTTTGCAGACAGAGCCCAACATGACAGCCAGACTGTGGCAGAGTCAAAATTAGAACATTATTTTCTGCCTCTTTCCTACCCTATTTTTCTTTCTACTGCTTTATATAAAAAGGCACACAATGTCTTTTTTTCATAAAGAGAGACAATGAAATCTTTTTAGAAAATGGATGTCTGGAATGAGCCTTTGGTGGGCAGAAACTATAGCATATTAATTATGGCAGATTATTTTCTTCCTATTTCTGTATTTATGTCTTGCCTTAGCAAGTTGCAGGATTTTCTGAGCCTTGTGAGTACTGGGAAGGGTTTTGCACTCTTCTCTTTGCCTGGGCAGATGAGAGTAGGATGTCACCTGATTGGGGAGACCAGGTGAAAGGCAGGGGGCGCGCATGTCTCCGCCCCTGCCAAGTCCACACCCTGCCCTTCCGTCTGACTCTGATCTCCTGCCAGAAGGTCTAGACATCCATCTGTCCCTTGGGCACTTGGACTCTCTGGGTTCAGTAAGGTGTGTGGCATACCAGGCTCTTCCTGGAGGCTGGCAAAATAAAGACCACTCTTCAGACCCCATCTCCCTCATCTGAGCCCGGGGACTAAGTGCGACAGAAACTAGTATGAAGCCTGATCTTGACAACCACAGATCTGAGGTCCTGCAATCCAGGTTTGCCAACATTTATATTTGGATTTCCTTAAGCCTATAGTGCCTAGTTCTCAAGTGATTTAGAGTCCACAGGAAGATGTGTGTGATTAAAAGTCCTTTTAGGGGCACCTGGGGGGCTGAGTTGGTTAAGTGTCTGCCTTCAGCTTAGGTCATGATTTCAGGGTCCTAGGATTGAGCCCAGCTCCTGGCTCAGCCAGGAGTCTGCTTGTCCCTCTCCCTCTGCCCTTCCTTCCCCTAACTCATGCTCTCTCTCTCTGATTCAGATATGTGGGGGTATGTGATCAGATACTGAGAATCAGAGGAACAGGGAAAGATAAACTCAAGAAGTTTTTAGTGGGAACTATAATTGAATTCCTTTGACATTTTTATTAAGAGACACCAGTAAGTATTAAAATTCTCTAAAAACCTAGGTAGATTGGGTTTCTTTGAATGTGACTCTCTTTGTAGAGTGGGCTGTGACTTGGGCTCAATTGTAACTGGGTTGTACTTGTCTCCCCAAACATTTAATCTGACTTCACAGATGTTATCACAGAAATGGAGAAAAAAATGCTTCTAATATCCTAAGCCCTGGGACGTGGAGCTGCAGGTCCACGTGTATGTGTTCAGGGGGCTCTGGGAGGTCCCAAATTGAGCCCCTCCTGTTTTACACTGAGGCTGGGAACATGGGGAGACCCCTACACTGCCCCCTGGTGCCTACTTGCTTGAGATCCCTAGGCTGTTGCTGGGAAGAAAAGATTTGAGGGGAATGAGATTGGCCAAAGACATACAGCAAAGAGGAAGGAAGGGGAAGTCTGGACATCCATCCATCAGGACCCACACCCGACGATAACCCCAAACTGGGATTTGCTATAAAAGAAGGAGTAAAGCAGAAACACTGGCTTCATCAGACGTCACCAGTGTCAGGCGACACTAGGGAATTCTTGGGCAAACAGCTGGCTTTGGCCACAAGAGGTGATGGGAGGTCTGAGGTCTCTTCCCAGACCCGTTGGTCTCGGGTATCTGTGGCCTCAGCAGCAACTATCACTGGAGGGGTGGAGAGAGTCAGCAGATCCCACCTGGGGTGGGAGAGATGTTTGTGATCCCCTGGGGAAAGGCACACACAGACACTCTTCTCTAAGTGCCCTGGAACAAGCTAATGGGGCCTAGGAAACAGAGCTTACTCTTATTTTTATTCTCCCTCTCCACACCGGCCAGAGAAACCAACATTATCTCAGTGGGTAGAAGGAGGGAGAAACTTTCAAATAGGTGTCAGCTGCACCGGGGAAAGTTTTGAAGAAGTCTGGCAGGAACCCCAGCCGGCAGTTACATCTGCGTTCCTGACATCGGGTCTGTAATATTTGGATTCTAGGCTGAGGCAGATGGACCATTTGCCACGTGTCTGCTTTTCCTGGCTCCGGTTTCCCAACAGCCCTCTCTAGCTTGGATCGGGCCATTAACAGATCTGACTCCTCTGCACCTGGCCCTTTGCGCACATATGTGCCCTCACACACGCGGTTTTCTGGTTATTGGTGTAAGGACATGAAAAAGTAGAGGAATGAGGTCCTTCGTCTAGCCCGGTGTGGTGTCCTTCTGCCCACCGAAAGCAGGCTTGGCCCTGTGTTGGAGCTGCTGGCACGGATTCTTCCAAAGGCTCTCAGTGCTACATGGGCACTTGGCCGTGATCTGTGGCAGTTTGGAAGCCAGACATAAATCAAAGATCCAAACCCTGACCTGCTGGAGCAGGACGTCACAGTGGGAGTTGGGGGGTGGGGGGCAGAGGATGGTCACTGAAAGGACTTGAGTTCATCTCCAAAACCTCAAGGCAACAAATCCAAATACAGATGGTGCATACTGGCTCTTAGGGGGACCTCACTGGGACGAAGTGCATTTTGTTCCAGAGACAGTGGCATAGAAGAGAAACAAAGTCACACATGGATACGTTAGCTCTCCACAGGAGCTTCCCGAACAGCTAACCCTACTACCAGGCTCCACGGCTCTCTTTGGTTACCTCATGGTGGTATTAGGTCCCAGATTTTCCCCACCAACCCTGGCTTCAAAAGGCCATCTTCTGGTCGGATGGGCACAATGAATATGTACCCCATTGGGACGGGGTAATTATGGAAACTGGGCTTCAATGGTCTGAGCCAAGTACCAAATCGTCCTGTGCCATCCTTTCCTCGCAGAGGAACAACTCAGCATTGGCTAGACACGGAAACCAGTGCTGTCTGGTCTTGTGGTTCTTTACATCGTTGCTGACAATGATTGCCATTGGACAGCCTCCTTCAGGAGGGAACGCTCAGCTCTCGCCAGTGTCTGCGAAAGGCAGTTGCAGGAAATCGGTTTCTTTGTACTGTGGGCTGGGGATTCCATTTCTACCCTGGAGGCTCGGATCAGAAGCGAGGCATTAAACTTCATCCTCAACTCTTCGCTTCACAGAGTAGTTACAAGATGGATATGCTTTTAAACCAGGAAAACCAGAATGTGGGATAAAGATGGATTGCCAGAACTTTTTAGCTTAGATGGCTTGAAATGTCTGGTGGAGAGTTTTGAGTCTAAAATACAGGGGAGTTCATACTTCGGGTAGGTTTGGGGAAAGTGTGGCCTCTTGGGCTTCTAAAAAAAAAAAAAAAAAAAGAGCCTCAGAATTTCACCAGCAGATTTTATATCAACATTTGGAGTTGTGAGAAAGAAGCAGACAAACACCAACCGAACGTTCCTAGAAAAGCAGAGGGGCTGAAAATGGAACTGCAAAGTGTTTTGGCAGTTGGGGATTTTGGAATGTTATTAGCATCCTCCCACCCCAAACACCACCAGACAATTGACTGCCTCTACTCAGCGGGTATCTGTTGGCCTCTGAGACAAATGGTTTTGAAGCCTATTAGGAGACAACATTTCTCTGGAAATGCTTCTTTTCTTTATTGCTATTATTTTTGTGTGTGAAGGATAAATCAGACAGAGTTTGGTCCATTAGGAGAGTGATTTCGGTTTTAAATATTTCTAGACAGCCGCCCCCAGATCAACGCTCCCAAGAAAGGGGACGAAGCTATAAAAGACAAGCCTCATTTCCCGGCTTTAATACCAGGACCCTCAGAAGTGCAGGAGTCAGGGAATTCAAGAGGCTGCTCTCTTAAGTCATACATTCATCCCCAGCTTTGATGCTGGGACCAGCCGGTTATGGACGCTCCCCCTTCCCCCATGAGATGAAAACCGGGAACCTACGGAAACTGTATTTACTTTAACATCTACACTTAATGCAGTTTGGAGTCCCTGAGCCTGATGGGCTTACTGTCTCCTTTATTCCAAGAAGCCCAGAGCCAAGCCAGTCGAAGGCTGGTGGAAGTGATCAATGCTGCTCCATTAGCTGGATAGACCGCCCAGAGACAGCATGATATTAAGCCCTCCAGAGCAGGAGGGAAGCTCCGAGAAGGTCCGCGAGGGAAGATTTCTGGTTGTATTGGGAACGGACTCAGTGGATTCTGAGAATCAGGTACCCCGGTGTCAGAAGCAAAGCGCACGGTGTGAGACCTCTACCCCTGAACACACCTGTCTTGCTCCCCGGCGGCCAGGGGACAGTGTTGATTCAATTAGGCCATCTAGTGGTGGGATGGGGCATCGCCGCTGGCGATCCCGCCTCGTGGGGCCGGGCGGGGGCTCGGAACAACTCCCCAGAGTAACAGGTTACATTTCCTCTCTTGCTCCCACCCGATTTTCTGTCTCTCCATTTATCCTTATGGATGCAGAGACCACCGTCTTCACTTGTCCCCAGCTCCTCTGCTCTCACCCGCCGCCTTTTTGGACCAGTATAGATTTCTCTTTTCCATTTGGAAATCACGCGTTATTGCTATCTACACATTGTCACCAAAACTAATTTGTGCAAACTAACAGGCTTATCAGTGCTGCTGAAATGAGATTAAAACTGCTTCCAATGAAACAGATTAAAAACCAGATGAATGAAGGCCTCTAATAAGACATTAAAATAATGACAAGAATGATTAACTAGCATGATATAGTGAGCAGTTATGAGGAGTCGGGTGCCCAGGATCAGTAAACTAATAAAAAAGAATCTACCTTTAATTCCCTTTAGCCAGTGAGGTATAATCACATCAACATTATGATTTTAGAGGTTATTATTAATCTGCGAGAGCAATATCACACCTTTCCTCCAAATTGCTCAAAGCTTATTAGAAAAAGAGAGAAAGAGAGAGAGAGAGAGAGAGAGAGAGACAGATTGCTTTGGGGAGGAGAACTCTCCGCATCTCAGCTCTTTAAGAATAAAAAGGAATGCTTAATACCCTGCTTGCATTTACACACTGATTATGCACACACTCTCATTTTCGTTTTGTCTCTGAGAGTGGCCTGTTCATAGCTAGACTGTTTTACAGTATAAAATCAGTTTGTCAATTATTGCATTATGGAGTCCCATCAGGACAATCTGAAAATGACATTTGTGCTGGATAATATCACAATGGGCTGGCTGTGGCTGCCCCCTTGGAGTTCCAAGCTGCACCGAGCCCTTGTGGCCAGGTTTCAGCTCGGTTTCTCTCCCTGCCTTGTTGGGTTTGTGCTTGTGAGGGAAGGAATGGGAAGGAGAAGGCAGTCGTCTCTTGTTCATTGAGAAATTTTTTTTTTAAGATTTTATTTATTTATTTGACAGAGATCACGAGTAGGCAGAGAGGCAGGCAGAGAGAGAGAGGGAAGCAGACTCCCCGCTGAGCAGAGGGCCCGATGCGGGGCTCGATCCTAGGATCCTGGGACCATGACCTGAGCCGAAGGCAGAGGCCCCAACCCACTGAGCCACCCAGGTGCTCCTTGTTGAGAATTTTTGAACCTTACTAGGTGACAGACCCTGTGCCATGCTCGGGGGAGACAGGGGATTGAGAACTTGACTCCATAGTGTCTCGGGGGGCAAAGAGGAGGGAAGACAATTAGACAAAGGCAATAACAAGTAAACAAGCCCAGGTGAGAAGGGACTCTGGTTAATGCAGGGTACCATGGATCCCAGGAGGAGGGAATATCTCTCTGGGGAAGCCAGGGAAGGGTTCCCAAAAGAGGTGCCCTTTGGGGAAGGGATGGAAGAAAAACTGGGGTTTTGCTACAGAGAGAAAGAGAATACGGCAGAGATGAAGTATATGGACCAACAGCCATGAAGATCCTGTTCTGGGAATAAACGCTTGGTGGCAATGCAGTCTGGGAGAGCCCCGCAGAGGACCTGTGTTCTACACTGGGCCACACGTTTTATCCTAAAAGCCAAAGCAGTCCATTAATACTTTGTAAGAGTAGCTGGAGGATCCAACCTGAGTTTTGCACCTCTGATTTTGGCAAGCTGTAGAGAACACAAGAACACAAGAACACAAGAGAAATGAGTCAGGGAAATTCTGCTAGAGTCAGTGAGAAAACACAGATAGGACCGAGCCAGGTACACACCTGCGTCTGAACGGAGCTCATAACCAGCCCCATGATCTGGGGTAAAATCGTCTGTTGACTCACAATTTTCTCATCTGTAAACTGAAGAAAGCAAGATCTGAAATAAGGTAAAGTGAGGTCCAGATGTGCACGATGTGATAAGCACATAATACATACCTAAGTGGTAAGAACACTGGGGGCTGTGGAAGGAGATGGGGTAGGGGGTGGGGTGTGCGGGTATCTGTGGGTGTGTGTTACTGTTAGAAAAATTGATAAAATAATATTAAATTATCACATTATGGCAAGAACAGAAGGGAATCTGGAATTTTAAAATATACGTTCAGATGGATATATGATTTCTGTCACTGATGTAGTTTGCCGGATGAAATTGCACAGATTAGACATTTTTGCAGTATTTTAGAGAGCTAGCAGATGACACCTAACTCCAACTCACCCACTTCATAGGCAGCAGCGAGAACTCAAAACTGAGAGTGAAATTCCTCGATTTCCCAAATGTCAGCTTCATGAGGGCAAGAACATGTTCCCTGAAACATCCTGAATGCCTCGAGCTCAAAAAGTAAATACCTAGTTAATAAATAGATGAATTGAACATGAATGATGGCAAAAAACCCTGGAAACATTGACTTGATTACTAGCCAGTGGGATCAAAATATCCAGGTTTAAGCTTTCTCTCCATTTCCCCTTACCAACTAAATTTTTACTCATGAATTCAACAGCTAACCAAAATTCTCGAGTCCCTGTAAATATCCTTGGACTCTTTGGGCCATGTGTGTGGAGAGTTGTGTGGTATCTAGTGGTGACGGGTCCAGACATGGTCTCAGCCTGAGCTGAGCTCAGGCTGAGCATAGGCTCCTTCCCCCCTTTCCCACTGCACCCCAGTATCATTCCAGTTGGGAGTTGAATGATGGCCGTGAGAGTCCCTCAGTAGAAGGCAGTGTCACAAAATAAGGAGTCTGTGTCCTGGGATCACACACATTTGCTTTTGCCTCCTGACTCTGCCACTGACTAGACATGAGGGTTTAGGTTAGCGAAGCTGAAATTTTCTCATTTTTAAAATGGGTACTTTCAATAGAAATAGGTAAAATTAGGTCTGTAAATCATCTGGTGCAATTGGCTCCTCATATTATGTTTTCCTTCCTGAGAGATTGCCTTGTAGACCACACTGATCGCTGTGGAGAGACCGTTGTTTTCCAAAGGATGTAAAGCTTTGCTGTCCACAGTTGCTCCTTCCCTGTCTACACATGCATCAGAGAAGACAAGGGACTCAACTTTATTCAGAAAGTGGAAGAATCAACTTTTAGACCCTCTCCTAGCTCATGAAAATGCTTGTCTTTTCTGGTGGTTTATTAACATGCAATCAAGTCCAGATTCAGAAACCATGTGTGCTGAGAGGGCAGTCCTGTTAAAAATGGACAGACAGGATATTCCACAATGGAGAGAAAAATCTAAAAACAGTCTGTTTTAAAATGCATTCTCACTGTTAAAGATCCCAGATAAGAAGAGTTGGAAATGTGAAGTCCATCATTTTTACATGCACTGCTAAATTTTACAAACAGGTTTAAAAAGCTATCATTTCTGAATTTAATAGAAATTTGAAACGTATCTTTTGGGTATCATTTTATAAAGGTCTTAATCAAGATGCTGTCCTCACTTGTGCCAACCCTACACCTTCCATCTTACCTGTTTCCTTGCCCATCTACAGAAAAAGAAGGATTTTCTTAAAGTTTACCATGCTGATGCATACCAATTTTTCTAACCATCTTTAATTCAAAGACCATACTTAGAGAAACCTAGAAACATTTCTGTAGTTTACAAATGACTCTATTTATATGTGAAGGGGATTGAGAATACACTTATCTTGATGAGCTCCAAGTAACATATGGAACTGTTTGCTATATTGTACACCTGAAACTCATATAACACTGTAGGTTCACTACACTGGGATTAAAATTCAAAAACAATAAACACAAAAATACTCATTTTTACAAAAATCTGCATGCTTACAGAATGTATGTTTTGAAAAGTGGATATTTACTCCCAAAGTGAAGACCTAGAATCTCCTTAAAATTATATTTGCTACTGAGATCCTTTGATGAAGAAAGTACTCTCCCTCTACTTTCTGAGATCTGTTGTTTGGAAAAAGAGCTGAGATTATTTTTCTGGCGCAGTAGGTAGATTCAAGAACAAGAGGTGCGGGTATGATGGGTCTGAGTTGCATTTTCTCTTCAGTTTCTTTCCAGCTTGAAAGTATATGTTTCTGTTATTTAAATTCTGAAATTTAGGATGATTCTGCAACTAATGTCTCTTATTTTTCCGGGAGGTCCCTAAATCAAGACTGTTCAGGACAATATAGCCACTGGGCGTGGGGGCCCTGGGATGAAGGTTTTCTCTGCTAGATTGAGAAAGAAATTGGCTACCATTTAGTCCCTGGAAAGCAAGACTGGTTCCTGAAGTAAGTATATAATCAGAAGGGTGAAAGTATGAAAGCACTTAGGGTTATATAACTTTTGGAAATGTGTATTTATTATATTATAAATGAGTTTATTATATGGATGAACATATGAGTTAACCCCACTCAAAAATTACCTTCAAAACTAGAAGCATTTTTAAAAGTAAGAGTAACATATATCAGGGTGCCTGGGTGGCTCAGTCGGTTAAGTGTCTGCCTTCGGCTCAGGTTATGATCTCGGGGTCCTGGGATCGAGTCCTGTGTTGGGCTCCCTGCTCAGCCAGGAGTCAGCTTCTCCCTCTCTCCTCCTTCCTGCCAGTTTTCTGTCTCTGTCTCTCTTCCAAATGAATAAATAAAATCTTTAAAAAAAGGAAAAGGTAACATATATCATATGTGTTAAAGTAAAATGACATTTCTTCATATTGATTATATAAGCATTAGAAATAACATAAGTAAATAGTTATTCTTGGTGTATCTTTTACATATTTTAGTGTTGGATTATGTCAGTCTCTCATACTATGACACGGATATTTTTCAGAAGAATAATATTTTGAATACGACTTACTGATCAATTTTTTTTTCATAGGATTGATTGTGGTCTCCTTAAAAGCTACGTTTTATGGCTGATAAGTTTAGAATTGTTGATGGCTTCAATTGACTTCTCTGTAAACAGTACTATTTTTAGTTGAGGAAACACTTCAGGTATTAAGGTATCTGGTAAGCTCTGAGTAAATTCTGCTAGAGGGAAGGGTTTTTGTTTTTGTTCTTTTAAGTTTGCTAAATGCTGCCAAATCACCCTTACAGGCCACTGTACAGGCTGATGCTCTGACCAGAAAGGCATGAGAGAGCATTGACAGCAACACAGTATTCGAGCAAACTTTTTGATCTTTAGCTAATCTGTTAGGTTAAAAAAAAGCTATCCTCGTGTAGTTTTACTTTGCATTTCTTCTGTTATGAATAACTGTAATCATATTTCATATCCTTAAAATTAGCCTCTCTCTCCATTTCTGTGATCATTTTGTTCATATCTTCTACATCCTTTAAAATCAGGTTGCTAGAGGGCGCCTGGGTGGCTCAGTAGGTTGGACGTGTGCCAACAGGCTCAGGTCGTGATTCCAGGGTCCTGGGATTGAGCCCTATGTCGGGCTCCCTGCTCAGCTTCTCCTCCTACCCCTCCTCTCTGCTTATGATCTCTCTCTCTCTCAAATAAATAAAATTAAAAAAAAAATCAGGTTGCTAGGCTTTTTCTTAAATGGAAGATATTCTTAATTCCATTTTTAATACACAAATGTATACATATTATATGTCAAATATTTTCATGTGTACTGTCTTTTTGCCTCCATTTCTCCAAAAAATGTTTTTACCAAACTTATCAATAAATGATCTGCAACATTTGAGGGCTATATCTCCCTATAGTTCATTCTAGTACAGAATATAAGTTTATTACAAAATAATAATAAAAACAAAACACCAGGGATCTCAACTAGAAGATTTTCCCCAGAGGTAAAGATGTTCCAAAGTATAATCATAGAATTTCAGAATTAAATGTCTTATGCTTTTCATGTCCTATCATTTATTTATTTTTTTTCTTTGCTTTTATGGGATTACATTTTTATCATCTTTCTGGTTTCAAGATTTTCTTTCAATAATTACAATTTCCTATGCATTTCAAAAGCTGAAGTTTGGTGTTCCATCGGCTGAAAATTTTGATTAAAGATTTGCACTTCTTTCAAACAAAATGCAACTCAATTGAGAGGGTTGGTTTACAGTAAGTTTCAATGCCATTGTTGGATTCCTAGATCGATCTACAAGGTGTTCTTTAAAAATTAAAACATTTCTAAAATCTGATGATGACAGACAGCAGAGGGAAAAGCATACCTTGCCATACTCAAATATTATAAAAAGAAATTCAACATGAAGGTTGTCACCAAAATTTATAACTTAGCTGACTTTGAATACAGCTTCTATTTTGACAGAGGAATAGTAAAGCTTGTTAGGACACACTCTGAACAGTATGTGCACTACAACCAATTCCAGCAAGACTTCTGCTCCACAGGTTTCTTAATGTAATTAGAACATTTTTTTAAACCTTGATTATTGGTCTCTACTAAAATTTATATCATACTATCATTGTAAATGCAGGTAACTTTATCTTCAAGGTTGACCATTTTATCCAGATTTATAATAGCATTTGCAATGCTGTTAAGTATTTTACCAAGACAGAATGAACTTCTAAAAGTTTTACTTTGATTTCATGAATTGGATTTGAAAGACATTATTGAAATAAACTGATTTTCTATTTGAAGAACCTCATGACACTAATGTAAAACTGACATCATCTCTCAGTGAAGTTCTCTAGCTAATGGAGCCAATACTTTTAATAGCCATCATTCTACTTTCACACTTTTTGACAAGAAAACTTGGAATCAAGAGTGGAATTAATTCAGAAAAATACTCATTTGATCCAAATGAAAAGTCATGCTTCCCAGTGTTGTAAGTGAACTTTCTGCAGCTCTGTGTGTTACACTGACATCTTTTCTGAAGTAGATGCTCCCACTTCTTCAGGATAGCTGCGTCTTCAGGTAGATGGCAAAAGTCAACCGAAATTTTGTGTGATTTACATCTTCATCACTAAGTTTCTTAAGGAATGGAAATGCGGTATTTAATATTTCATTAAATGTGCACTTCTTGAGGTCATTGCTTTGCAAAGGCCAAATAAAACAAAACCTTGCTAAAATAAAGTAAATCCGTAGTGGTAGATTTATATCTTATGATAAATAATAAAAACCATTGAATAAATGTATTCAGAGTATTCTATGATTTATGGTAGGACTGTCAAGTCTATATATCCTGCACATATTCCAAACCTATAATTCTTGATGTTTCCCTGTGACCCACTGACAAGCAGTACATGGTTTCATGCCATTCACAGACGGCACCATTGATCATCCTACCGGTCAGAGCAAATGGCTGCTGTTACAGGAAGGGCCACCAGGGGCAGCAATGCTGAATGCTTCGCGCACTATGGCCTGAGCAGAGGAGTTAGCCATCCCTAGCTACCCTTCACGTGAACCCACTTCTTTTTATCAATGAGTGCATGATGTCCCTGAAGGGAAGGAGTTAGTAGCATATGTCCTGAAAGGGAAAGGAAAAGTAAGTCATCTTTCAGATTTCACAATATGTTACTGAGAATTCTACGTGCTACATACTGACTACGTATTGTTAGAGGTGACCCTGGTAGAAATCGCCTTTGTACCTGGTAGAGGTACAAAATAGAAATAACCAAACTCATCTTAGTTTATGTTAATGCTTTGTTAAAAAATGGAAAATCTAAGATACATGTTAAACTGTGCAGGGTCTGGGATGATGTAAACTGAGAGTGTTCTGAGCAAACTAGGATGTATGGTCACCCTAATGATAGGGATTATTTTCAACTGTAGAAGTTTAATCATTATGCAGTAGTGGAGATTAAATAAAGAGCCATTGTATCTACCCAAATTAATAATTAACAGAAAACTGCAAATATTAGACTAGTTATAGTTGAATTCAGTGATTCTCAGATTGTGTGTGTGTGTGTGTGTGTGTGTTCAGGATACAGGTTTGAATACTAAACAAGTGAGCAATAATTATGAATCAAGTATTGCCACAGGAGGGCAGGATCTCCTGGAGTCTATTAAGTCACTTGAATTTTCAGCCCTATTCACTTGGTTGCTCTTCAGCTCTGTGTTACTTTTTATTTTTATTTATTTTGTTATTTTAAAAAAGATTTTATTTATTTATTTGAGAGAGAGAAAACAGGTGCAGGAGGGAAGGGTAGAGGGAGAAGCAGTCTTTCTGCTGAGCAGGGAGCCCAAAGCGAGACTGGATCCCAGGACCCTGGGATCAAGACCTGAGCTGAAGGCAGACACTTAACCGACTGAGCCATCCAGGCACCCTCTGTGTTATTTTTCAAAGTTTTTTTTTTTTTTAAAGATTTTATTTATTTATTTGACAGAGAGAGATCACAAGTAGACGGAGAGGAAGGCAGAGAGAGAGAGAGAGAGAGAGGGAAGCAGGCTTCTTGCTGAGCAGAGAGCCCGATGTGGGACTCGATCCCAGGACCCTGAGATCATGACCTGAGCCGAAGGCAGCGGCTTAACCCACTGAGCCACCCAGGCGCCCCCCTTTTTTTTTTTTTTTAAAGAATTTATTTTAGGGAGAGGATGAGCAGGGGAAGGGGCGGAAGGGCAGGAGGGAGAGCGTCTCAAGCAGTCTCTGTACCAAGACCAGAGTCCGACATGGGTCTTGATCTCACAAACTAAGATCATGACCTGAGCCGAAATTAAGAGTAGGATGCTTAACTGGCTGAGCCCTCCAGGTGCCCCTCTGTGCTATTTTTGGAGCTCCACTGTTTATTGCTTTGGTTATACTTGCGCTTTCTTAAAGACCCGGAAGGGAATGTTCTCACAATTCCCTGTAAAGACGTGGTCTTCCCTTGGTGCCAGCATGACATGAGTGGGGGAGCTTTTATTCATTGCTTTCCTGCGGTTGGTCTTACTACCTCTTCCTCCATTTGTGCCATGCGTTGTCCTAACATCACGTGTGCCCATTGTAGCAAAAGCAACTTTTATGAACAAAAAGATTTTTTATGAACTCACTGATATACAGTGAGAAGAACCTATAATTTAGTCTCAGTTGATCAGAGCACTCCCAATTCTTATTCTCTTGCCTCCCTGGTCCCATCTAAAGCAAACTTACATAATCGACACATGACTTATACACATCCAGTGGGAATTTATCCTTTCTCAGATGTCCATTTAACCTGCAGGGGTAAGGGAAACAGGTGATTTAAAGCTGGCATTATGATAGTCATCCCAAGAAAGACTTGCCTGATTCCTGATAATTCCTAACCTCAGAGTTTTTCTATGCTTGTATTATTATAGGTACCCACAGTTTGGGAGAAGCTTTCTAGGCCCTTATCTTTTTTAAGTGCTGGAACAAAGTCCTATAAAAGTGAGTCTGTGCATTCTTCATTCAACTTCCCACTTTTGTTTACTAAGTCACCTCAAACTCGTACATGACTAGGGGCAACCCATATATTGTCACAATTCTGCCACATCATTCGTGTGTTCATCACTCAACATTCGGTACGTATTAATGCAGACCTCACACTTGCCAGTCACGGTGCAGGTCGTACAAGTGTGAATAAAACACAACTCCTGACCTCAGGGATTTTAGACTGGTGGTAGATACAGGGACAGAGGCAAACATTTTATAGTGTGCCCATCGCTATAATTATGGAACGTAGAAGCTATAAAGGACAAATGAAGGAAAATGCCTGGATCTGTGGGGAAGTTCTATGAGTTCTTCTAAGAGGAATGAGTGTCTGAGTTGAGAATTTTGCCACTCTTGGCAGATTTGGAGGGGTAGATGAAAGGGCATTGCAAGCACAGTCCATAGACATATAGGAAGCTATGCAAGCAGTGAAAGCCTCTGCTGAGGCTCTCGACATGCTATTTCCTATATTTGGACACTCATCTCCCTGCAGCCCAGCCCTTGACTTGGCTCCTTCAGGCTCATTTCCCATGGGACTCCATCCAGTAGTCCTTCCATGACATACAAAGTCTGGTTTTGGTGCCTTTTTTATGTGCTTCCATTGCGTCCTGAACTTCTTGTAATAGTAAAAAAAAAAAAAAAAAAAAGAACTCAAATTTCAAGTTTCAAAAACTAGTTCCACCCATAAATTCTAAGTGGTTTGAAGACAGGGACTGAGAGACCATCTCTTCATGGATCACCCTGCTACATGGCACAGCCTGTGGTGTAGAAAAAGCTCTCAGTGTGTTGAAAAAAAAAAAAAATGAATGAATGAAGAAACCGTTGAGTCAGGTCGTGTAAATGGAGAGGTAATTTTCTCCAAAAGCTGATCAAGGTTCTCTTAGAACCCCATCAGCCACTGCTTCAATTTTTTTTATAGCCCTCTTTTCTCATAAAACTTGGTGCACGTTCTCCAAAGGACATTTATGAGTATTTTTCTAATCTTGCTTGAGACAGCAAACTGAGACCTTTCCTCTCATAAGATTGCATCAAAATTATAGCTTTAGGGGCACCTGGGTGGCTCAGTGGGTTAAAGCCTCTGCCTTCGGCTCAGGTCATGGTCCCAGTATCCTGGGATCGAGCCCCATATCGGGCTCTGTGCTCTGCAGGGAGCCTGCTTCCCCCTCTCTCTCTATCTGTCTGCCTCTCTGCCTACTTGTGATCTCTGTCTGTCAAATAAATAAATAAAATCTTAAAAAAAAATTATAGCTTTAAAGTCTACGAATCAATGAACACCCAATAGCAAAAGTAAGGGGAGGTAGGTTCAACTGCTGAGGGATTTCAGCCCATCAGACAGGACGGATGGACTAATGTTGACAGATGAAACAGTAGGAGAAGTTGTTCAGCTTGATCATTTGCTAGATGAGGCTGCAGCACAGGTGAGACTGGCTTGCTGTTTAGAACCTGGGCACACTCACAGCTTGCTGTTGAAGGGAAGGAGGGTAGAAGGGGAAAGAGTAATTGCAAACAGGAAGATTCATCCAAGATGTATCTGTGGAAAGCTGGCCAGATGCATTCACTCTCCCCTCTCCCTTCCTGTTCACAAAATGGCAGGCATAATGATTACACTCTAGGGAAAGATCTGGTTGCTCTTCTCTAAGGCTGAAATTTCTGGAGCAACCAAGCCTTCTAGGTTGAGAGTGGTGGCCCAGAGTAGAATTTTTTTTACATTGGCACCTGCGAAGCTCATGGCCTGTGGGTTACTGACTCTCCCATTCTCATTCTGCATAGCCTGGAGGGAAACTGCTGGAGAAGGAGCCCACCCACGTACAAAGACATCTGCCTTCCCCTCTGGAAAGAGGCCTATTGGGAGAACATGCCTACAGACTCACAGTAAATGAAATCCATTCCATCCGCTCAGAATAACCAGCTTACTCCTTAATTTCTCAACATAAGAAATACACAAAGATGGCCAGAAATGAGGGAAACAAGAGGATGAATGAGAATGGCCAAGATAATAAAGAATAACTGATCCCAAAGGAGAGAGGATTGCTCATGAACAAAAGAGAAAAGTGTGTGGGGTGCCTGGGTGGCTCAGTGGGTTAAAGCCTCTGCCTTCGGCTCAGGTCATGATTCCGGGGTTCTGGGATCAAGCCCCGCATAGGGCTCTCTGCTTGGCAGGGAGCCTGCTTCCTCCTCTCTCTCTCTCTGCCTACTGGTAATCTCTGTCTGTCAAATAAATAAATAAATAAATCATAAAAAAAAAAAAAGAGAGAGAGAGAGAAAAGTGTGCTTTGTGAAAGGAACAATTAGGATATATGATTGCTCTCAAGGGAATAAAAAATGTGATTGCTACAACCAAGACCCGTAGTGGTCATCAACTAAACATAAAATTTGTGTTCCTCCTTCCAAAATATATAGTTATTGAGGGAAGCAGTTGTTGAATCAGGAATTGTATTTTATGGTGCCACCCCCCATAACCCCTAGATTGCATCTAGGTGAGACCAAGTGACTGTTTTCACAAAGGGAATGTGAGCAGAAATGCTGTGTGACATTTGCACGTCAAAGCTGTTAAGAATCAATTTTGCTTCCTTTCCCCCTTTCTTCTGTAATCAGAAGATTGGATGGTGGAAGAGCCTGGAGTATGGAAGGATTCAGGATCCTTGAATCTTCATATGGGGAGGAGCTACCCAACACAGGGGACACCTGTGTTTAAAGAGTTTCATGGACATGAAGTAAATTATGGGAAGCCTTTCAAATTTGTGGGTTTATTTATTACAGCAGCAGGTAATATCCCAGCTAATACAACTGACAAGATTTAATTTTAAAAAATCAGTAGGAGGGTGGGATGGTAAGCTGAAGAAATCTCCTAGAATCTAGAACAATTAGGGAGAGAAAAAGAAAACCTGAGAAGGTATAGGAGACATGAGGAATTCATCCAAAAGGTCTAAACACTAAAAAGAATTTCAGGAAGAGATAATATAGAAAACTATAAGGAGAGAATGAAAATGATCAAAGATATACTAGAAAAAAAAGTTCACAGAGCGAAAGCCAGAGTTTTCAGACTGAAAGGGGTCAAGAGGTTTGGCTAAGACCAAATTTAAGATACATACATGCAAAATTTCAGAAGGTTAAAGTTAAAAGGAAGACCTTAAACGTCAATGCAGGAAATAGCAGATGATGCACAAGGGAAAAGAATTAGATTGGCGTTAGTTTTGTCAGCAGCATCATTGTATGCCAACAAACAACAGAGCAATGACTTCAATGTTTTGAGGAAGAACGTTTTTCAACCTAGGTTTTAATCTGGACCTAGCCAACTCTCAGCCACTTATGAGGGTAAAACAAGAGTCTATCTAGACATTCAAGAACTTAGAAAATCTACCTCTTATGAACCCTACCGAAGTTATTTAGTCCAACAAATTGAGAGAAAAATCAGGACAGAGGCAATGTGGAATCCAAGAAACAGTGGGTGTGATGTGAGCTAAGAGAATCACAGAGAATCTAAAGATTGGAGCCCAGGTGTTCTTATTAGGGGAGATGGTTAATGTGTGCATTGTTTAAGACTGATCAAGTAGGATTTTCTGTTGTTTGTATCTCAAAGTATCTAATTCTGTACATAGGCTTTCTCTAGAAATTAAAAATCATTGCCCTAATGATTGTCTGACTACTTCAGCTCTTTCTTCCCTCAGGCTGAGCAGTTGTAGATCTTTTGGTCCATACCTTCTAGAATCTGGGACCAGATATTTTTCACTATGCTTTCTTGGTACCCTTAATTTCCTGTTTCCTGGGCTCAAATATCAATCCCAGGATCCCTAACATTTCTCCCATGGAGCTTAGGAACCTTAATGCAAGAAGGCCCTGTGGACTATGCCATTTTCTGGACTTCCTCAGGTAGACACACAGATTAGTCCTAGATTGACCCCTACTCTGTTTTTTCCAGAGCTTGCAAAACATGAGTCCCTCAGTGCTCCAGGATAAAAATGGTTCTGTGGGTAATGCTTCCTCCCATTCTCCTCTCTTGGAGACTTACGCAGGGGATTAGCATATTAACAGCTCAGAATCCTTGTAGTGAAGAAACCTAATGATTAACTTTGCTTAATGCACTGTCTCGTAAACATAATTGACCACAGAACCTTGCCTCGCCTTTTTTTCTATTAACATACTTTAACATCCCAAGGGACTAGGTTTTCTTAGGACACATTTTGACCAATGCTACTCCAGCAACAAAGCCAATCTGTAGAGTGGTATGTGGACCCATCACTTGTTTTATCTGTGATATGCTTCTAGATTATAAGCTGCTACATATTTCAACTGACTTTGCTCTGGATTGTATTTGGAAGAGGGAGCCATTCTGTAGGTCCCTGATCCAAGATTTCCTGCACCAAAACCCAGCATCATTGCTACAGCAATGACGAGGGCTGGGGACCCATTCTGAGTTCTGGGTGTCTTGAATGCTATACCTGATGATGTTTGAAGATGACATAAAATCATGTCAAGCAACTTCAAAAAGATAGAGTGGAAATTACACATATGCCATGAAAGCAAAAATAAATGGGGTGATTTATGTATGCTGAACAATATGTATGCTGAAGCTTAATAAATATTTTTGATGGTGACATGATTATGATTCAAAATAAAGAAGCTCAGATGCGCAGGATCCCAAGGGGGTGGAGTGGGGCAGGGGCGCAGAGACTCTGACAATGAGATAATTGACTGTGAGCTTGCTCTTGTGATAGAATGAGTGCCTGGTCCTTGCCTTCTGGCAGCTCTCACATGAGTGGTTCTGCGGTTCCCTGTGGTCTGCAGAGGGAGGGGGAGGGGGATTATGTAGAACATCTGGTTAATGGAGAAGACGGGACACTCTGGTTTTGCTCATTCCTTTGAAGCTAAATTTTAAAAGGGACGTTAAATTAATTAAATGCAGTAAGACTTTGCTGCTTTCCTTACAAATCAGGTACTTAGGGCTGTAACATTCACTGGGCACTAAACATTCACCATTTGGCTATTCATGTATACATGAAAGGCAGTGTGCATGGCGGTTCTAACACAGACCGACTTGTGTTTGAATCTGGTTCTGCTAATTGCATGCTGTAATTAAACTAGTAATTGACTAGTCAGGTCACTTTTTGAGCCTTAGTGCTCTTGACTATAAAATGGGGCTAGTATCTTCCTCATAGTGCCAGTATGAGGGGTAAATAAAATCATGCCTATAAAGTTCTTTGTGCACTACCAGGCACATAGTACTCAGGAAATAGTCATTTTCCTTAGTAGTTGATGTTCTATCTCCCAACTAACCTGATCTTTGAGGGTATGGATTCTCATCTTTAATCATTGTATCCTAAGGCTTGGAGCCGTGAGCGTAGTACACAGCAATTAATTGTTAGTTGATAGTCCACGATTATGCAGACATAGCTTAAGGGACAATATGGGTAATTATCCATTTAACCTGGAATATTTAGTCTCCCAAATGGAATTTTTGTTATGGTCAAATTTGGTTAGTTGCCTAATTAACCCTTAAATAACGACCACATCCATCACTCGCGAAGACTGGTATTGGTGCTTTTGTCCCACTCCCCAAAAAGCAGATCCATTTGCTTTAACGCAGTAATCTAGAATCTAGTTTTTCATCCTTTGCTGCCATATGCCTGGGGAGTATGCAAAAGAACCAGCCCTTAAGGGGGCAGTGTTCTCCAAGTGGACTGCCACATTTACTGAATTGCAGGGAGAACTTCCCAGCTCCTCACCTCACTCTGTCCCTGTGGGCCAAACCAGGCTGGCTGGAATGTATTAATGAAGAGCTCAAAAGTCAGACCATCACCTCACAGTCACACGTATCTACAAAACAGGTGACACAGAGAAAACCACCTCTGGTTGATGGACTGCAGTTTCCACTTTCCAGCTGGACTTTCGCATGTCACATAGAGCGGGGCTCTGGGGACCTGCAAAGCAGCAGTCAGTGGGGCTGCTGATATGCCCAGCCCTCCGGGGAGTGGCAGCAAAGGTGAATGGCAGGAAGGGAGCCTTCATGGGGGTCCCCTGGATTCTTCTGCCTGCCAATCCCAGCAGCCATGTGGCATCAGCTTCCCCCACCCAGCAAGGCTTAATGGCCATGCTCTGACTTAAAAACAGAGTCCCAGGAAAAGCATTAACATTCTGAGCTCAGCTGTGTCATCCCAGTTGCCATGGCAATGCCGGGAAATATATTTTGTGTCCGATGGTTATTTCTCCACGCTAATGAAATGGACATTTTTCTTCAGTGAATTGAATCAAAACTAATTGAGTAGTAATCAGTACAGACCCTGAAGTTCAGGGAAATGTAGTCTGACTAGTGCTTTGTAGAAATGCAGAAACCATTAACTATCTTCAAATGAGATTTTTTTTTAATTAGTAGAATCTTAGCAACCTATTACAGGAGGGTGTGAGTGTTATCATACAAAAAGCTCCTCATTTGTTTAGTGCTGCTGGGAGGGGAAATTTATTTTCAATTAATTCAAGAGCTGATAGGGTTCTATGGTTTGTTGTGCTCTCTCTCCTAATAAATATCCTAAACTGATGTGGGTATATATATATATATATATATATATATATAATATATTTACTAATATTATATATACATATATATATATAAATGTGTATTTGCATTGTATTTTGGATTCTCAGATGCTTTCAGAAAAGTGTGTTTTTTGCTGAGACCAACTGAAGCCCACTGAGCAGTGAAGATAAAAAGGTGATTTCCTTTTCCTTGTTTGTTTTTGATATATCTCAGAACTAAGTCTGTTCAACCTCAAATTGCACTATGTTATAAGGCACTACATGGAGAGATGGCTAGGAGCCATTATATTTATCTACAAACAATTATTTGATTAATCCGATAGTTCTTTTTATTTCCGTTTGGATGATGGGTGCACATAAAAATACAAGCACAAACCCATCCCCTAAGAACATCATGCATATTATTACAAATGGGTCTTTAGCTCCTTTGAATATGGGCCTAACGCACAGCAAAGAGACATTTGGTTATGTGCAAATGAGTATCCCTTCTCTTCACTGCAATAAACTAGAAAGTTGTCTCTAAATTTGTAAGACTTCTGGCTTGCCAGGGTTGGTCCCACAGCAGGATAGGGGGAGCTAAATGAGTTCCCAATTTTAGATGTCCCTATTCTCTTTATTTGTGGGGTCTTTGAGACGCGTCTGAGCTCCCTTTGCCCTCAGAGCACTCTTGTGTGACATGGCCTCTGGGAAGAGGATCCTTTTCTCCCTCTGTGAAGGCATCAGAAATGGGGCATGTTCCCGAGGTTACCACGAGCCCTTCCAGGAAGGCCGTCTTCTTGAGGTTGGTATCAGAGCCAGCTTAAGGCAGGTGGGGTTTGAGGAAATGGACCCCAACATTTGGTGAATGGACAAACAGAACAGTCATTTCCCTGGGACTCAGAGTCTAATGCTCCCAGCCAGCACGAAATTCACATTAGAAGAGGATTGCCTTTAATTTTTAAGAACAGCCAGACCTGCCTGCGCACGTTAGCATTTCCTTGAAGTGAGCTAAAGCTGTTGGGTGTCCGTCTCTCAGCCAGCTGGTGGGACCAGCTGCAGCGGAAGAAACAGCTAAAGGGAGAGAACAGAGACGCTGTTCCTACACACTCTTCCCAACACACCTTCAGTTTTCATAACCCCCGGGGTCTAAAGTGGGAGAAGCTGCTTTCCTGTCGCCATAGCAACCTCCGTGCATCACCGTGGGATCAGGGGTTTGAAAAGCAAGGAATGCCAAGCTTGGAGGAGTTCGGGGTGGGAGACAGAGGATGGGTTTTTGCTAGAAATAAACACAATAAGGTGGCAATAGAAGAGAGTGGATTTATGGTTTATGACATTCCTAAAATACCTTTATTTAATAATGAAAACTTCATTATCCGGGCCCGGGTTGAAGTGTTGCTATGGGCCCTCTGAGGATCCCAGCAAAGATCTTTCATCTTGACAGAAGTTCTAAATTACAACATTAGTGTTCTAACCGAGAGGCTGTTATTGCCTATTTGGTCTGTCCAGGGAAATGAGACACACGTTGCCGGAGAGTGGGTTATTGAAATCTAATAGCTTGGAATATTAAAAATGGGGGCTGGGTTGGGGGGAGGTCCCTCTCTCTCTCCCCATGAGCTGGGGATAAATTAAGTGATAAACCTGAGATGTTTACCAAAGTTTCATTATTTTTCAGGGAAAAAAAAAGTAATTTATCTTTATTATGGCCAAAGCCATTACTACGTTTCACATCATTAAGAAACCAACGTAAGGAGACCCTTAAAGCTAATTTTCAGACCAACTATATGAACCTATTGTGCCCTTTATTTTCATCCCTGGTATTTCTACCTCCCTTTCAGCCGCACAGCCTGACCTCCAAAAAAGTGTTTGGGTCTTCGGATGTTTCAAAGACAATTAGGTCTAACTGGCTCCTGGTGTTTGACTAATGGTCAGAATGGATAGCTCTCCAGATCACAGTTCAATTTCCACTCCTTCTGGCGGGGCTGGAAAATGGCCTGGCTGGGCCAGGAGAATCAGAAGAGGCCCACATGGGCAAGCCAAGGACTCTGGGCCCTTCCCTGCTTTGCCCCCATGCCTCTCCCCTCTCACCATCCACCAGCACCCCAACTCCACCAACACACAAACACACTCACTTTCATTTTCTTTCTCTAAGGCCTGTCTCCCTAAGGGAGGGCAGCACTCCCAGGTGGGCTTACCATGTGGCAGGCACTTTGATCAGTGCTTTCCATGTATTGTCTCATTCAAGCCTTGTGCCCACCTTCTGAGGTGTAACTCAGAGGTCAGCTTCTGAGTGAGGCAGCTGCAATAGAGAGATGGGGTAATGGAGCTAAGTCCACATAGTAAATACCTTATAGCACTGGGCCTTGAATTCAAGCCATTTCTTTCTTTTCTTTTTTTTTTTTTTTTTAAAGATTTTATTTATTTATTTGACAGACAGAGATCACAAGTAGGCAGAGAAGCAGGCAGAGAGAGATAGGAGGAAGCAGACTCTTCGCTGAGCAGAGAGCCCGATGCGGGGCTCGATCCCAGGACCCTGGGATCATGACCTGAGCCGAAGGCAGAGGCTTTAACCCACTGAGCCACCCAGGCGCCCCGAATTCAAGCCATTTCACTCAAAAGCGCAGACGTGCTGCCCTTCACTGCTATACTGTAGTGCCTCCCAGGCATAGGGTGTTAAAACTTTTCTCCTGCCATATTACCCACATATTCCCATCCCCATTCCATTAAGGCTTTCCTTAAGATAAACCTGGTATTAAACACTCCCTTGCTTTAAGAAGGAGGTTGGATTCCCCTTTGTAAAATAGAAATGTATTCCCAGGTGATAGGGTGGCAAGTTTGCTGCCTAACTTGGGTCAACAGTGATAGGTCCTCTCTTTCCGGTGGGTAATACGGCGCAAGATTTGCTGGAAATACTAAATGAGATATGACATTGCAAATGGCTTTTGGAGCCATGGTACTAGATGGGGCCATTACCTTTCCTGGGGGTTGTTATCATGATGAGCTAGAAGGGTGTTCACCAGCACATAAGTACTGAAAACTTCATTCATTGGCAGATGGCAGGGTCCTGAGGGTTACAGAGTGAGCTGGTCAGGGTGGCTGGGGAGAGAGATGGAGGAAGGCCCTTGGCTTAGGGCACAGCTGGGAGTGAGCCGGGGACGGGGCACTAGGCGTTTGTGTGTATGTGATTGTGTATGTGTGCACATGCATACGCAGACGGGCATGCCTTCCGGAAACAAAGGGAATATAGAGGGTAAACTGAAGAAAGGGAGTCGCCTCTGATGAAGGGAAAAGCCAACACTGAGAACCGAACTTTCCTTTTTTTGTTCTTTGTCATTTATTCAGGGCAGGACCTATGTGTCGAATTTAGTGGTTTCCCAACCTGGCCAAGGATCAGACAGCAGACTTAACCTTCCCGGGCGCTACTCAAGACTCTGATTTAGTAAGACTAGGGCAGGGCCTGGGCATTCATAGTTTTTTTCAGCATCTTTCTGGGTGATACCCACCACGAGCTCAGCCTGAGGGTCTGTGCAAACACGTGGCTCGCACACGCTCCCTTCCTTCCCCCTGCTGGCCTTTCCTCCCTGTGCAACTGCACCTGCTGAACTGACTCACCAGGGCTCCTGGGGCCAGCGTCCCCTCCTCAGCGTGCCTTCCCGGACCTTGACTGCTTTAGGCTCCTTTGTTATGCAATCTGGAGAGCTGTGTTCTCCTCCTCCCAAGCACTTAACTCAATTTTAATTATATTCTTAGAAGGCGAGATTCCATAAACATGAAGCCAAGGCTATATTTGTTTCATGGAACACCAGTTCCTCTCCAGCACCTAAAACGGACCAGAACATGGTTTGGTGATTCACAATGTATGTAATTTTTATTGTTTGTCTTAGCTTGGGTTCCCTAGACATTAGGGACGACTGAGGAACTTAATAGTTCTTTATTAGGGAGTGCATTCCAGTGGAAACAACAGTCAGGATAAAAGAAAATAGAAGCAGTAAAAGGAGGAAGGGCAGGCACCAGGAAGCCTTGCTGAACCAGCTACAGCTTTGTAACAAGCGCCGCTGATGGTCTTTGCTAGGCTTTCTGAAAGGTCTTTGGATTAACTGTGTCTCTGGGGAGGAGTGGAGGGGACTTGTCTGCCTCCTATTGGTCAGGATCCAACCCCGGAGGCAGGAACTGCTGTGCCCTTCTTGGCAGTGTCTTGGTGGCAGGTCTAGGTCATGGCAGCAGCCACAGCGGTTGGGTTCCATGACCCTTGGTGGCTACACTGGCTACAAAATGTGGCAAGGTGTGGACCTGGGTGAATAAATGGTTTCATCCCATGTCCCTGGGCAGGCTGATTGACACTGCAGGTCCAGTGTCCAGGGTCAAGGTGGATGAGCAGATGAGGATGGGGACCACCGTGACGATGATGGTGATGGTGATGGGGATGGGGATAATGCTGCTGAGGTCATGACTAGGACAACCAATGCTTCACGACCTCCACATGGGGTCCCACAGGGAGCTTTACAGAGAATTCACATGCACAGAGATAATGCTAAGTGTCCACTGAGAGGGATTTAGGGCAAGAAGTACTCATTCCCAGCTTTGCCGTCCTGACGGGTCCTCATCACTTCCACCCTGACCACCCCAAGAGCTTCTTCAATTGTTCTCACTTCCTCCATCTCTTTTCTCCACTTCTTCTACCTCTTGAACTTCCTAGAACACTGCTTTCACCGGGTCTATCCTTTGGTCCCTTTATCATATTATGTCAACTGAAAAACCTCTACCTGTCAGCCAAGACCCTTCATCATAGAGCCACACTTCCTATTCAACTTGATTTTCCAGGATGTCTTTTTTAATGGGCTGGATTCCTTGTTGTCCCACATACATGCTTTTGTTTGCTCTAAACTTCAGGTCTTTTTAATTTTTTTTTTAAGATTATTTATTTATTTGAGAGAGAGAGAAAGAGCATGAGCAGGGGGAGGGGCTGAAGTAAGGGGCGGAGAGAAGCAGGCTCCTCACTGAGCAGGGGGCCGGATGACTTGGTTGGGGGTGAAGCTTGATCCCTGAACTCCAGGATCCTGACCTGAACCAAAGACACACACTTAACCAACTGAACCACCCAGGTGCCCCCTTTAGGTCCTTTTTAAAAAAGCCATTTCCTTTCTAGAATGCAACAGGCTTTCTCCTGATCTCCACCCATTTAGATCCTTTCTGTCTTCCACCTCAAGTTTCATATCCACTGTACATCTTCTTGTTATGTGTTGAATTGTGTCCCTCCAGAAGATGTTCAAGTGCTAACCCCTTATACCTGTGAATGTGATCTTATTTGGAAATGGATCTTTGCAGATGACCCAATTGAGAGGAGGTCGTTAAAACAGACCCTTATCCGGTAAGACTGGTGTTCTCATGAAATGAGGAGATTGAGAGGCAGACCTGCACAGGAGAATGCTATGTGAACGTGGAAGCAGGATCAGGGCAATGCTTCTTGGAGCTAGGGAATGTCAAACACTGCAGCAAAACACCAGAAGCTATGGGAGGTGGCACAGATTCTCCTTATGGCCCTCAGAAGAAGCCAACTCTGCCCACACCTGGATCTGGGACTTCTGGTCTCCAGAACTGTGAGACAATACATTTGTTTTCTTTCCTTTTTTTTTTTTTTAAGATTTTATTTATTTGAGAAAGAGAGAAAGAGTGCACAAGCAGGCAGAGGGAAAGAGGGAGAGGAAGAAATAGACTCACTGCTGAGCAGGGTGCCCAATGTGGGGCTCGATTCCAGGACCCTGGGATCATGACCTGAGTCAAAGGCAGATGCTTAACCAACCGAGCCGCCCAGGCACCCCGAGACAAAACACTTCTCTTGTTTAAGCCACCCAATTTCTTGTACTTTGTTAGAAGAGCCCTAGCAAACTAATACATTTTCTTAGACTTTTCTAGTTCTTGCTGATTTTCTCATTCAATATTTCTAAAACATCCAGTCTTTGCCTCACAACTTAGCATGTAAATATTCTTGCTTGTATTGTGAACATTAATTATGTCCATCACATGTCTTGTTTCCCAGTTAAACTGCAAGATCTTCAAAACTAGGGACCCTGGCTGATACATAGTTCCTAATCCAGAACTAGCGAATAGTCGTTGTTCAGTAAATGTCTCTTCCTCTGTCAGGCTGGGTCATATGAGAAGTAGGCCTGCCCAGTAATATGAAGTTCTTTTTTATCTTTAGTTACAGTATGTGAGGCCAGTGGATAAATATTATTCGAGAAATCATGTTGTAAGTACTAACAGCCAGGTCCAAACTGAGTTACCATCTTGGCTAACTACTTTAAGCAAGAGCCAAGGTATTTAGTTCTGTTGGTGCCAAGAGGCCAGGGATACAGGTGGCTGCCTCCTGTTCTCCCAGATGAATTCCTAAGGCTGAATGCAGGCTCCCTTGTCAGCTATTTGACTCATTCCCAAGCCACCTGCAAGGCAATGCCAGGCATATTTCAAAGAGGCAGAAAAAGGATGAGTAATATTGTGTTCCCCATTCTTCTCATCTAGAGGGTACTGAGACTTGCCTCATGGATGGGGCAGGTAGACTGGGCTATCTCAACATTCCTGGTCCTGGATTAGCACTATTCACAATTAGCATTTTGAGTTCTAGGCAGCCAAAAGGTACCTATATTTTAACCCTGAATGTCTCTTGTCTCCAGAGCCGGGGAAGGCCCCAGGGGGATTAATAATCTACTGGTAGACCTTCTAAGACCTGATTTCTTGGAGCCAAAGACCTGCTATGTCTTCCAACATATTTTATGTCAGGAGACCTGGCCAAGGAATGTGTCTACACCTGGGAATGGCCTCTTTTCTTGATGGCTTTTTGGGACTAGGTTTGTCATGAGAATACACAGGTTACTAAGCAGGGCATAGTAGTGACTGTCACTTTGCCAGCATCTTCCCAGGCTGGCTCAGATAACTGCCCACTTCTGAGGACAGCGTCTGACCATAAGAACCGGGCCAGCTGGACCCTTGTTTCTATTCAAAGAGGTCTGAGGGAAATGCACTATGGTGGTGCTCCCAGAGCAGTGGCCTCCGCAGACCAGGTGTTCCCTCAGCTTCCTTCTAGTTCATGTCCCTCTTGTCCTTCATGTGCTTCTCTCCATCCTGCCTAAGGAGAAACACTTCCTTTTCTTTTTTCAGTTATTCCTTCTGAGCTCTTGTCCTGCCTTCTGAGGACCATGTAACGTGAGTTTCAAGCTGTCTGTAGAGCTAGGCTTTCGACCCTGGACAACTCAGGATGTTCAGCATGGTGAGCTTCTGTAGTCCTGGGGAGAAGCACTCACCAGGCAGTTGTAAGTGACAAGGAGAACAATCCTCATGAGAATTGCCAGTGATGTTTAAAACACATAGCGTGTCACCCTGAAAATGACATGTGACTATAGCTGACAGGGGGGTGATCTTCTTCAGAGAGTAAAAGAGGTGCCAGGAGCATAGGAGGCATGATCCCAATCACTGGGACCTTCAGGAATGTATGGGTAACTCCCTCTTGTTCAAAACCATTTGGATAAAATAAAATATACCCATTTTGGGGGGGGGTTGAGGAACTGAACCAATTTTTTTTTTAAAAGGGATCATCAAAAGTAGGAGGGTAGAGTGATAGGAAGGATTTTTTAAGGATTGGAGAATAACTTCAGCTTAAGTTATGCTTTTCCACTATGTGTTTGAATCCTACCTTTTCTCCCAATTTTTCCCCAGGAGGACAAACAGATACAGATGGGGGATGTAAGGCTATCAGGCTGAGAGGAGGTCTTCCTTCTGAGATCCAAATTAGAAGAATGGTTTTGTGACACTCTCATCCCCTAGGAGTCTCAGATTTTCCATAGGTCATTTATTTGTTCACTTGGGTGACATAATTTCCTTATAGACCAGGAAGTTAAAAGTCAATTGAGGACTGAACTCTCTACTCTCTCTGGAAGATAGGGACTCTTAACACTAAGCAGGGTTCTCCAAGCATTTATAATGCTGTGCCACCTGGTAAATCTTTGCAACTCATTGGGTCTGTTACACTCTTGCCTGTTCTTATTGTGTTCTTTTCTTTGAAAATGAGGACCATGTCCAATGAAGTGGAGAGTTAGGATGAGTCACTCTGAGTGACAGGTACAGCAGAGATACTTTTCTGTTTGGATGGATCCTGGCATAAATGACTTAAACTTTTCTAAAGCTAAGAATCATTTACTTTTTTGGTGGGGTCAAATTTCGAGTAACATAGGGGTGTACCTAAAATGATAGATTTCTAAGAATAAGCTTGATAAGATAGATTGGCTTTGGAGTTGAGTTCTTACCTCTCTTTACATATGGAATGCAAGTATGTTTGAGCTATTAACACTGCCCTACTGAAGTTTTCATGACAGTTAAGTGAAATAGGAATATGAAAACCAGGGTTGACACTTACACAAGCTTGGAATTAAGACCCTCCTCAAATTTTGCATCCAAGCACCTCTTTTCCTCAGTCCTGTTAATAATACCTAGCCTGAGGTTGGGCACGAAAGTAGATAATCGGTATTCAGAATCCTACCTTCTTTGATCTCGGTTGATGGAATTGATTAGATGCTTTACACCCTAACCTCAAAGTTCTACCCCAGACTCCATCAGTGTTTCCCATTCTCCTTCTCTAGATCTCCAAGTCTGATGCCCAGCCAGGGTCCCAGCCAGCAGAAGTCCATGTGTGGATGGAGAAAGTAAGGTTTTGGGTCCTTAGGAAGAACCCAAGCAACTGCAGTTTTAAGATGAATGCCATCCATCTTGTACCTCTGGCAGGCTGAGAAGCCAGGTGGCAGGTTTCATCTGTGGCACCAGGGGCAACTGTGGTGTTAAAGGAAATGTTGAGAGTACAGTTATATTGTTAAGAAGCCTTGGATTAGTGAATGTGGGTTTTTCAAGCACTCCTTCTCAGTTCCCATTAGAGTGAGCCCCTCCCCTGAATTGACTCAGAAAAGCCCCATGGCCTATGATAAAATCTAGGCTTGCCACTCATTGTGTGACCTTGACCATGTTGTTTGACCTTTCTATGTCTTGATTTGCTCATCTGTAAGGGGCGATAATATGGTATCTATTTCATGGAGAGTGTGTGGAATATGTATAAAGTACTAGCACAGCATATCTAGTAAGCTCTCAGTAAATGTTATTCAGAGACATTATTATTATTTCAATGACCACATAGAAGAGAAGGGCCATAACTCAACCAGAGGAATTATCTTGTATAGCAATCTATTGCTTTATGTACACTCGTTATAGGGAAGGGGATGATTTTGCTTCACCAAAAAATGCAGCACAGGAGAATTTTAAACAGCATACCCTCCACTACATTTAAAATATGACTCATTTCTCCAACCTAATTTACACACTTTATTTAGAAACACACCTTTTGTTAGAGCAGCACACACCTTCAAAATATATATTAACAGCATTTGCTGCAGAAACTCAAGAAACAGGAAGAAATTGAAGGAGCTAATATTAATGAAGTACCAACCATGTGCTAGGGGGACATACATTATTTTATTAGTTCTTCTAAAGAGGCATATAAAGAGTCTACTCTTGTGTCCCTTTTATAGATAAGGGCATCAAACTAAAAGAAGTAAATTTTCCAAGGTCAGAAAGCTGGTAGATGTCAGAGCTCTGATTTGAACCTCTGCTGATGCTCATTTTATTAGACCATGGAACTCCTGACAAGAGCCATCTTTATTCCTTTTCATAGTCTTTTCCTGTGTCCCCCTTGTTACCCCCGTCCCATTCTGCTACCCCAATCCTGCTGCCCTTGAACTCTCACCCAAGGACCTTCTGTGCTTCTCAAAGGAGAAAAATGAGCCTCATTGGCTTAGGAACACATTTGTTTGGGGTGTGAGAGAACAGCATGATGGACAATAGGAAGCAAGGATACAATGCTGTAGTGCAGCTTAATTAAATTAGCTCAAGATAATGGTGTATCCTGAAATGGGAACACATCCATTAATGCTGTTATTATTATCAAGGACACGAATGGCCCATTGAGGATTGATGAGAGAATAAACTGTCCATATGCTGTGAACCATAAGGAAACAATTGATAGGAAAAACCTCAGCGAGTAACTTTGGATGGGATTGATAATGCACCCTCCACGATAAAGCACACACACACACACACACACACACACACACACACACACATCGTAAAAGGGATGTATGCTTGGCATCTGGTTAATCAATGAACTGTGAAGGGACTGAGACAATAAAGTGAGCAGGTTCCACATTAATATTATAATATGATATGTTTATAGGATGGGAACACTCAAAAGTGATTCCAGCAGCTATGTCTAGGAACTATTTTAATTGAGTTGGTGTTCTGCAACAGAAGCACAGACTTCATCCATCACTCAAAGAAGGGGGTCATAGGAAGGGAAGACTTGGGCTTGTCTGCCCCCATAAGTGGCCTTGGTTTTTATTAGATATAACTTGTACAATGCATTATTTAAGGCATCGACTACTCAGTCAGAGAGGTTGTTTAGGAAGACACAAGCTTTGGCAGCCCTATACCCAAAGGATGTTAAAATAAAATATGCATACCTTAATGCCTTCCTGAAGCCATAAGCCTGTTCTGGTTCACCGGGGATCCATCTCTGCCTGTATGATCTATGGTGTTATGGACAGAGGGGAGCTAGAGGCAGCCAATGATACCCATGGAGCAAATCCGGAGAAGAGGAGGTGTATTACAGGCACAAGGAATGATTTGCTGCTGAAAAGAGCTCCGTTAGCCCAGGAAAGAGGTTATAGGGAAAAGGTTCGCAGCATAAGGATACAGCTATGTACCAGGGAATGTCATGAAGGGCTGCCAACGGTGAAACAAAGGGGAACTCCCCACCTGGAAAATGCTCCTCCTGATAGCAATCTGTTCCAAGTGAAATCAAATGGTTTGCAAAAATGTGCTGGAAATCACAAACGTTTTGTGGGTTTGGGATGTGAAATCACTCAGTGATCAGGTCTTATGCATAGAGCCCTGTGATGGCTTGTGAGTATTGATCTTGACTCTTGATAGGGCCCACTGGGTTTGCTCTCAGGCCCACACATTTGAAATGGAAACTTTCTCTTCAGCCTGTTCAAGTGAATGGACCAGGACTCACCGTCTGATACCCACCAGCCTCTGCTGTCAAAGCTCTGACAGGTCTCCGAAAGTGACCCAGCACCAGACTTCTCTGTTAGTCTACTGCAATGGCCTTAACTAGGATGAGGGCTGGGGGTCTACCACCAGTTGAATTGTGTGTTTATGTGAAACAGTTCTGGGGTATCTACTCTGTGCAGGTTCCATGCTGAGATGACATAGATGGGCTTTGTCTTCTGCTCACAGAGCTTATTTATGGCTGGGAGTGTACCGAGTTGGGTCAGCAGTTACAGCAAAGTAGGATCAGTTCTAAGGTAGAAGTATAAGTTACCATGGGAGCAAACAGCAGAGACTCTCCATCTAGACTACAAGAGTGAGAAAGGCTTCCCAGGGCAACACTGTTGAAGCTGGGGGAAAAAAAAAAAAAAAGGAACTATTTCACAAAATTGCTCATCAACCTTTGAATGGGCAATGTTAGCTCTTCCGTAGCAGACCACACCCCCGCCCCTTCCCTTTGCCTCCTGAGGAAATCAGGAGAGGTTCCTGAACAGTCCGTGCTCTCTCCTATCTTTGAGCCTTTTTATTCTGGTGTGACCTTCTCACAAGTCAATTCCTATCCATCTTTTAAAACTCTTTTCATCCCGTAGTCTACAAAGGCCTGTGTGCATGGTGGTTCTTGCCGCCACCAAGGCAACCAAGATTCAGTCCGACTCTGCCCCTGAGCTCTGAATCTTCGGGGCCAGTTATTTTACTCTTATGAGCCTCATTTTTTCATTTGCAAAATGAGGACAAATCCAAGTACTTACTCTTGGGATTTGAAGGGACCGAATTAATGGTGGCCCTCCTTCCCACCCAAGTTTTGAAGGAATTGCAGTACATGACAAAATAATAAAGCAGATCAGAACCTGAATGTCCCTTTCTTCAGTGATTAAGCTGGTACTAGAGAAAATGGTTGTTACTCTGTTTTATTGGTTCTAAGATGTACTTTCTGTTTACATTTAACATCATGTAACCAAAGGGGCATTTCACAGTCAATAGCATCTTACAGTCGCTGCTGGCCAGGACGAGGTGGCGGTCAGGACAGAGTTGTTGGTGTCTACATACACATGAACTGGGGTTATTCTGGATGGCAAGACCAGGTCACGGAGCCTCCTGATGTTTCTGTCAATAAACTATTAAAGACCATTTAAGGAAGGACTATAAGTCCTGGTTGTTGTCTAAAAACCTCCCACTGACACCTTCTAAAAGGTAAAGATGTCAGCATTAAAGTCTGCAGAGGGATTTCTACAGCTTGGAAGGAAATCCCAGAGCAAGAGGAGTCCCATGTTCTACCTCGCGGGCAAAGAGGAAAATGTAATATTGTAAATTAAAGATGTAGATAACTCTGAGTCAAAATGTGATTCCAAACAGTTTGACTCTGAATGGTAATTTTTTTTTAGAAAAATGTGGTCAACTTCTTTCCCTTTTTATGTATACAAAAGAGTGATATGTCATAAATACTGAAATATGTCTAACTAAATTAAACCATCTTATTCAATAAGTATTTAAAAATTCCAAGTAAGAGAAAGGATTGCATTGCTTAATTGTTCATGTTTTACTTATTTGTGGTGCATAAAATAATGGGGCAGCCTTCCAGTTGATGGTATTTTTCCACGAAATGAAATACAATGTATCTGCAAGCAAGCAGGCTTCCAGATGCTTTCAAAAGCCGAACCATACCGCTAAGCCAATTTATCTATGAGGACAACAGCCAGGTGCTTTATACTCTGTTGAGGCAGAGCAGAATTATGTTTCCTTTGGGAAGCTTGTTTCCCAGAAAAGGGAAACAGAAGAAGGAGCTAGATTACACATCTAATTCCTTCTTCCAAACTCACAAATCAGATTAAGTCACTCTCTCTCTGTGAGGAGGATGGGGAGAGTTCAGGAGTGTTCTATACATGGAATTGCTTCCACATGGAAGGAAAGATGAGAAGTGGGAAGATGTGTTTCATAAGTTTCGTGTGAAAGTAAATCAAATGGGTAATTAAAATATTACTCAATTGGGGCACCTGGGTGGCTCAGTGGGTTGAAGCCTCTGCCTTCGGCTCAGGTCATGATCCCAGGGTCCTGGGATCGAGCTCCACATCGGGCTCTCTGCTAGGCAGGGAGCCTGCTTCCCTTCCTCTCTCTCTGCCTCTTTCTCTGCCTACTTGTAATCTCTCTCTCTCTGTGTCAAATAAATAAATAAAATCTTTAAAAAATTATTACTCAGTTGTCTTCTAGCATTCGGTATTGTTGATGAGAAGCTTGATGCCAGTCTGATTCTTGTTGTTTTATTATTTTCCTATTTTATTTTGCTCCCCCATCCTTTGAGGAAGACTTCTATTTTCTCTTTAGCCTTAGTATTCTGAGATTTCAAAAATATCTCTTTATGTATGGGTCTTTATTTTTCACTTCTTAGGATTCTTTTCCCACTTAAATTTTGAAATGAATGTGTCTGTTCATTTCTGGGCAATTGACTGTTACTTATTTGACAATCTTCTCTCCTCTGTTTTTCAGATTTAAATTTCTGGAATTCCTCTGATTCAATGCTGGATCTCCTGGAATGAATGCCCATGTCTCTTATTTCATCCATTTTTTCCCCCACTTTTCCATTTTTTTGAGACTGTCCCAACTTCCAATTTCCAATAGGTTCCTCCCCTTTCCTTTCCTTTCCTTTCCTTTCCTTTCCTTTCCTTTCCTTTCCTTTCCTTTCCTTTCCTTTCCTTTCCTTTCCTTTCCTCCTTCCTCCCTTCCTTCCTTTCTTCCTTTCTTCTTACCTTTCTACTTTCCCACTTTCCTACCTTCCTTCCTTCATAAGCTTCATGCACAGTGTGGGGTTTAAACTCACAACCCTGAGATTAAGAGTTGCAAGCTTTACTGACTGAGCCAGTTAGACACTCCCTCCAATAGTTTTCTTACTGTTTCTTTGTTCATAGCATCTTACCCTTGTTTTATAGATGTAGTATTTTCCTGACCCTCTCTGGAGACTTTTGGTCAGGATGGAGGCAGTCAGAGATGTAGAGCAAAATGGGTTTGATGCTGGTATGGTGGACAGTTAATTCTACTGATGTCCTCAGTGCTTCCCTGTAGTGTAATGGTTTCTGATATCACTACTTCTTGGGGCAACACATCTCATGATGGCAACTTGAAAACCTGCTGCCTTCTCTTCTCAGAAATCTTGGTTAGGAAGTCCCATATACCTTTTTGGCAGCCCACACTTCCCTGGATCAGAGCCTGTGTTTACTGAGTAACTACTGTGTGTTAGATTTTCTACTTTCTCTCCTGCTTTGAGCCAACATCTGGATCATGGTGCATCTTCGATATATGCTTGGAGAATGAATGGTTTCATTTAAATGAGTTTCAGTAATTGTTTAATATACATTTCTTATTTATGTGCCCAGCAGAATACAAAGTGTTGTGTGTCGGGAAACACGAAAACATTGACAATAAAAAAAGTCACATCCAATGTCATTGTGGAACTTAAAGTTTAGTAGAGGAATTAAGCCAGCACAAGGAACAAAAGTCAAGAACAATACAAGACAGTATTCAGATAAGACATGTCAGAATGCAGACTTCTGACAAAGTGCTCAGAAGGGAGATGTTGCTAGATAGAAGTGTTGAGGCAGGCTTCAGGAAGGATGAGACCTTTGAAGGGGCCATTCACTGGGGACCTCGAGCGGTAAAGCTTCCCAGGCAGTAGCTAGGTGGACCTGTCACTTCCTTGTCATTGCCCATCACGCAGTGCTATTTACATCACCTGTCTTCCTTCCAGCCTGTAGAGAAGAAGAGGCAAATCCCAGGGCACTAAGTATGCTTTGCCAAATTCCTGCTTGAATCCAATACCAACATGAGTGGTGCTCATCTGCCCAGCAGTCTTCTGAGCCCGGGCAGCAGAAGCTTTGTGGGAATATGGCCATCCTTTCCCCCCTCCTGGTTTCTGTTAATTTCTCAGGCTATCTATTGTCATCTCTTTGATTTGTAATCTGTATTCCTATGATGCCTTATTGTTTTCTCATCCTTATTTTCCTTTTCTGCCTAATGGCAGGTGGCAGTCGCTTGGACAGGACTCAAACTACAGCTATTTCTCCTTCTGCATGGATTTCTTATATTATTTCTACCGAAAGCCATTAAATGTTGCTGTTGACATTTTCTTGTTGGCCATATGACAATAACAACATTCAGATCTCTAGCCAAACACCTGCTCAGGAAATATGTTGTGGAGAAACTTGAAGCCTTTCTTTTCTCTGTCATTCTTATCCCACACCCCTGGGTGACATTGACTCCAGAGCATGGTTCTAAAGTTCATACTTTTAAGCCTGGTACTCACATGGTTTAAAGTCAGATCTGCATCTACTTTGCCAAGGTCCTTCTTCCCTAGGTACCATCTCATATTTGACAGGGATGTTGAAGTCACAGGGTTAGGTAAGGGTGGGGTCAGGACCCAAACCCTTCTCTGATTTTTCGATCCATGTCAGTTTCTTTTCGCCATCGTCTTCCTGCAGTCTTCCTCTGCAGCCAATGGGACGTCGTCTCTTCCTGCTGACGTCCTATAACATGCATTGCCCAGGCCTCTCAGGTGACTTTCTTTTGGGGGGAAGGGGTGGTTATTTTGTTTTATTTTTTCAATGGTCATACAGTAAAATTCACCTTTTTTCTTTTAGTGTATAGTTCCAGGAATTTTAACCTATGTATAGATTTGTGTAACTATCACCATACACAGGATGCAAAAGACTTCTAGTATGCCCCTAAACAAAAAATCCTTTGTTAGCCCTTTTTTATTGAGATATGATTGACAAGTAACATTGTATAAGTGTAAGGCATACAATGTGTTGATTTGATACACGTATCTATTGCCGTATGATGACTCCCACAGTGTTGGCTGGCATCTCTGCCACATCACATAATGATTGTTGCTTTTTGTGGTGAAAACATTTGAGGTCTAGTCTCCTAACAGCTTTCAAGGATATAATGCAGTGTTGTTATAATCACAACGCTGCGCATTAGATCCCCAGAACTTTCTCATTTTCTCCCTGCCCCTGTGTACCCTTTGACCCACATCCCCCCAATTCCCCCACCCCCAGCTCCTGGTAATCACTATTCTACTCTGTTTCTATGAGTTTGGTTCTTTTAGGTTCTCAAGTGACATTTAGTCAAACAGTGCTCTGTATTCTTGGTTAACTCTGTCCAGAATTGATATTCAGCTGGCATGTTCCAGTGTGGTCATATAGGTTGTTAAAATATCAAAGGACTTCTGTGGTGGTGTGTAAATAACGGTGACTCTGAATCCTTGAGTAAACTGCTCCCACCATCGTCCTGGCCGTCCTGGTCCCCACTCCGGGACCCTCCCAGAAACTCCTTATGATCTTGCTCTTGGGTGTACACTTGGCCCCCCTATGAGACTCCCTGCCCCTGCTCTAGTCCTATGGCTGGTGTTTGTTTTTACTGGTGGATGCCCCAGTACTGGGGTCATGATGTTGCCTGGTTGTTGTGTAAATAGCTGCGGGGCTCGTTAGCCTGTACCGCCAGAGAAATGGTGCCCTCACTCTCCTCACAGCCACAGCTTCAGAGCAGGAGCCTTCTCACCATTGCTGGTGCCTTGCACGGTCCTACCCACCTCCCTTCACCAGTCAGGACCTGGGTTCACTGCTTCTGCTGCTGCTATAAGGCCACCTCCAGCCACCATCTTGTCATCCTCCTTGGGATGCTGCCCGCAAAGCTAATGTGTCCCTTTCCCCCACCACTGCGGTTCCACCTGTGGCCGCACATGGTTCCTCCACCTGGGCGGGCGCAGCTCTACCCACTGCTGCTCCCCGCTGAGCTCTTCACTGGCCGTCCCTCCAGTTCCAGATCCCCAGCTGTCACCTCTCACTTCCTGCGAGCTTTCAGAGTTTCCCCACAGCAGTGTTGCTTGGACGCCCTAGGCTTCAAGATTTGTTCATGCTTACGCACCAGCTTTCCTTTTCTTGGAAGATGCCTGCGCATCCAGGAGGCTGAGCGCTCTTCTCCCAGCCCCGCCCCATGTCGCTAGATCCACCTCATCATGCCAGACAGATGTTTTTCTCCCCTCAGAGGGGATTGCGTTCCAGCGGTGGATCCCACAGTCCTCCCCTGTGGTTTGGTCTTCATCAGGCTCTTCTGCAAACCCATCCCGATATTTCAGAAAAGTCTATTTCTCTCTGAATTCATGGAGACTTGAGGGTGGTGTTCTTCTGGAGAAGGTCCCCATTCCCACATGAACGGCCCTGGGAAAATGAACATGGGAAAGAAAAACATCAGCCGTTTGGAGTCGGCCAGGATGTCCTCTTAGCACTCTTACACCTGTCACTTTATTGGGGCAGAGAAGTTGTTCCCCCGCCGCCTTTATAGACTCTCATATCATCTAACATAGGACGAGGCACCTCCTAGGCATTGAATATAACTTCACGGAGAGAATGTGGGCATGGATTTACTTCTCCCATGGAAATCGGGGCAGCTTATCCTACTAAGGACTCCCCATTTCACTGTGTGCCATGGAGCTTCCGACATCCTGTGAGCCTCTTAAAATTATAAGCAAAGATTCTCTATATGTGAGGGAAGCTATAGCTTTTCTTCCCTGAGGATTTTCAAACAAGTCTATGTCTTTCTACTTTTAAGGTAGATCTTAGGAATCTTCCGGGGGCAATCTTACTCAGATGAGAATTCATGATCCTTCGCGTCTCAAAGTCTGAGTCTGGAAGTATGTGGAAGTGGGTGCCCAGGGAGGAACAGGGAGCTCTCCATATTATTCTATCAATGCTTTGCTTACCTGCTGGTCAGATCTGGTGCTCTGTCTTGGCCTGGGCTTCACTGATGTAGAATCTGCTTTGTGGCTGCCTTCCCTTGTCCACTTGGCAGTCCACCAAGTCATGCTTATTTCCTGATCCGTGTCCCTGTTATCAATGTCACCATGCATTTTTCAGATAGGCTGTCTGTGCTTGCTATTTAGATAATCTATTTTTGGGAATCTATAGAAGGCTCCCCAAACACATGCCTGAGTCCTTTTCTTCCGAATTACACTCCAAGGGGGCACTGAACAAAAAAAAGATGAGTCATGTTAATGACATCTTGGGTTGAAAACGTATTTGAGATTCTCCTTTTGATGTCTTAGAAGCCTAAAATCAGGCCACCCTGAATCTGTGATGCTTTTCTTAGACTAGGATATTGTAGAAGTAAGCGATGCAAAGTGGGAATGGGGATGGGGTCTTCAATTATAAAGCATTTCATGAAACTGATGCAATTAGAGAGTTTTTTATAGAGGAGCTAGCTTCTCCAGCATATGAAGTACCAGGAGCTGGTATTACCCCTCCCTTTCGAAGCAGCCGAAAGCAGCTCACTTCTAGAGCAACAAAAAACAGTATAAGAACCCCAAGCACTTCAGGAGCTAAAATAATCACAACTCCCTTCCTACAATAATACCTAGGACAGGGGCTAGACATTCATGAATTTTTTCACCATCTTTGTATTCACTGTTTGTAAGAGGTATAGATGGACAGAAAAAAAGAAAAGAGAGAGGGAAGAAACGGCAGTCCAAGCTCTCATCAGGAGGCAGGCCTTCGATGGAGCCTCCCTCCTTTTCTTCCAAGAGGGTGCTATCTGGATTATAAATTACCAACCCCAGGGAATCAGCTTGTCCCTTTAAGGCTATTAAAGGGACCAAGATGAGCCGGATTCCCAAATGAGCTTAGAGGATTACTGGACCAGGTGGAAGGTGGCTGCCCAAGGGGGGAAGAGAAATTGGCTGCTAGTATATCATTTTGGAGTTGTCCAGCATTAATCCCCAGACTGATTTAAGCAGGAGGAATTTGAGATAGTAATGGCCAATTGGCTATTGCTTCTTCCTGATAACAGCTGGTGCTCTTACAATAGACGCTTATCCCAGGTGTGGGGAATGTGAAAGGTGGGAGCCTTAGATGTGGGCAAGATGATAAAGGAGTGAAGTGGGTGGGCGCCGGGTGGGGATGGGGCGGGGGGGATGGGTGGGACAGGTTTGGGGAATCCAAGTATCATCTGCTTCTCTGACTGATTTCTGGGAAGAAAAAGCAGGCCTGCTCACATTCCACAGAGGGACTATGGCTTTAGGGCAGACGCCCTCTTCAAAGGCAGGAGCTAATTTTCTCCCAGGATTAAGGAGAAGATTCATGAGGTCAATGGCGTGGGCTGTGCAGCCCACTCAGAGGCTGTCCTGGAAGCATCCATCAAGCGGGGGACCAGCCGGTCCAGTCTTGACCATTGGCAAATATCTATTTTAGGCTGACCTCATCCTTACTTGCTGGAGGCAGGAGATGTTATTCAGTATGTCAGGAAACTTATTAAACTACTAGATGGCAATTTTTCTAAGTTAACTTTTTTTTTTTTTAACACATGCTTGGCATGTGAGCTCTGAGAGGATCTTAGGATGGGTTTTCTGACAGATGGAAACACTACCAGAGGCCTTCGGCTGGCTGGCTGGCTGGGTTAGAGGCTTTGCCGGCTCTCTTCTGGTCAGTCACAGCGCCCATCTCACCCAGTGTGGCTCATGCTCTGAGCCGTCCCCCGCCCCCCGCAGCAGTGCCCCTTCCACACAGGCCCCGTCCATACTTTCTCAAACAGCATAGCGATGAAAAAGGCCTTCGCTTAAAAACTGCCAGAGGCTCAATTTCTGTCCTTGATACAGTCCTCATTCCTTAGCGCGTCTATTAGCTTACTAATAATCCAATTCCAACTTTTTGTCCAGTCTATCTCCTATCGCATCTTGCCCTGCAGGTTCTCCGAGAAACCACCTGTTTTTCTGTGTGTAGGCGCCTCTCTTTCAAACATTGACTCATGCTGCTCTAATCAGAATCCCATCTCCTCTGCCTTTTCTCAGCCACCGGTTCCTCTGCGACCTCATTTGAAAGATCTCCTCTTTCCTCCCACTCTGCTTTTCTCTCTGCTCTGCCCCATTCAGGCAGATGTCATTTTGTCCTCTGCTGTTCTCCCAAAGCATTTTTAACGGGTTTCTGCTAGAACATTAACCTGGACTAGACAAACGATATTGTGCTTTTGCATTTACATATCTGTCTTCTCCACAGTGGTGTTCTGGGTCTTGAGGGTGGAGGGGGGGGCGCGTTTTCTAAGACCACCAGCAACCCAGCCTCATCTACATTATTTTTTCCCCCCAGCTTCAACACCTAGCACAATACCTGGCAGAAAGATCCGCAGGAAATACTGGAAGAGAAAATGAATGAACACTTGCATGAATGTAGAAAGTGGGGCACAGACACAGAGATTTAGCATTTTTAGATAGAAAGGGCCTCCCGAAAGTCACACCATCCCATGCCCTACCTCAGTCCGTCCCCACCTCTCCTCAGGCAATTTGCACCTAGCCCTTGCCTTTTCTGTTCCATCATGTCTTGTTGCCCTCAATTGCTTTCGTCTGACGTTGACCCTGCACGACAAGCAGATCAACTCCTAATCTGCCAGAGCCCCAGTTTTTCTGGGATGTTTGAAAGCTCCTGACAGAACGGGAGGAGTGGCAAACTGTCAACTCTCACTTGTCAGCTCTCTGAGCAGCCAGTCCAATGCTTAATTTGCACCTTGAAATCCCCCGAGGCTATCCAGGCTCTGATTGCTGGTTTAGGCCCCTTCAATAGTTTCTCTTAGGAGGTAAGTAGCTGAGAAGAGTGGAGGGTAGGGAATCCTCCCAGCTTCTTCCTGCATCCGGTGGTGGGGTGATGGGATAGGGGTATGGAGCGAGGGTCACCGGCAGGGGTGGGAGATAGAAGCAATGGACAGACTGGTTTTAAGTTTCACATCCAATTGGAGTACTGAAGGGAAAATCAAGTGGGGAAACATTTGAAAAAAGAGAGGAGTCCATGTGTATACAGCACTGTCCAAACGGCTACAGAACATCCACACGCGGGGCAGTGGGGGGGGGGCGCTAAGCCTGACTCGGTGATAATGAAAGAGGCAGCTAACGCAGAGAGATCTCCCCCGTCTACCAGCTTTCTATCGCTTAATCAAAACTGACTCCAACTACTGCAGCTGCAAAAAAATGTTCCCAACCTTCCATTAATTTCCATACAATAACCCTCTAATGGGGGAGCTGTTCGGGGGAGGAGGACAATCAATCTGGCCTAATGACACACCCGAGACCTGGGGAAAATGCAAACTTGGAGCAATTTCATGGCAGGTGCAACCTTGGAAAGCATTACCATTTTTCTAAGTTAATTTGTTCCCTTGATATGTTTGAAATCCATATTTGTACTTTAAAGGTCTAAAATGCAAGATGATTAAAAAATATAACTGGATTTTTGTAAACCTTTCACCAGCAGCAGCAGCTGATGTATTAGCCCGTCTCCATCCTTCCTTCCCCTGTGAGCGGGGACCACTTTGCCTTCTTTGATCCTTTGCTGTCATCTTAGACATGGCTGAGTCTGTTTTGTTTACTGTTTGGAGGTTCCTCCCTGGCTCTCCCTTTGGTGCTCTGGGCAGAACCAAACCAGGAAATTGCAACCAGACAGGCTGGCTCTCCACATGGGGTCCCAGACCCTTGAGGAGGCGGAGCAAGAAAAGGCCAGCCCCGGATTGGTTGCCGAGAGGCTGTGATGTCTTCTCCCTGTCTCCAGCTCTTACTCCCCGCCGGCTTTTCCTCCCAGCCAGGTGGGTGAAGAAGGGTCTGAAGAAATGGAATCAAAAGTTAGCACTTGGCCTCCGTTCAGTTTCTTGATTTCTCAGTTTCACTAGGTCTTCCCTGGCCTTGAAGCTGGTCAGGCGTGGCAGCTCGCAAGTGGCCTCCGGAGGCAGACTGGTGTCTTTTTTCCTAGATGAACCTGGCAGTTCCCTTTCCTCTTAGAACTTGTCCTAGGAAATAAAAGGACGAGTATTCTCCTACACTGAAATGCCCCTTCTCTCTCTCTGTCTCCTTTCAATGCCCACTTGGAATAAAACTATTACGTGCACGTGCAGATTTCTAATCTCTAGTCTGGTATCTTGCCAGAAGTTGAGTAAACTAGCTGGGGTTGTGGAACATGAGGTCACTTCCTTCCCTCCCATCTACCTTTGTCGGGGAAACCCCACTCTGAAGGAACCCTTTCTAGACTCTTGGGGATTCCTCTTCCTGCTCTTCCAGTCACTTCTCCCTGTCCAAGAGCAGAAGTGCATCAGAGCTCCAGTGCTCTCTCATTGGCAGGGGGATTCAAACAGCCAGGACCTTACAAGTTCATTCAGCCTTTAGAAAAAAGGTGACATTCCATTCTGTTTAATGATAAGGTTTATGGATTAATCTAGAAACTCTGAGGATTTGGAGATGTGCCTGGAGATTTAGCTCCGAGGCTCCTGATGGTGGTTAGAGTTAAAGGTTGCATGGTGTTTAACCCTACAGTACCTGGTATTCTGGGATGAGCTGCCTCTGGAAAGAAGCACAAACCTTTGAGACCTAGAAGCTGGAGATAGTTTCTTTGGAACATTCCCTAACTAGCTAATTACAATATCTTGCTCAGAAAGAAAACATTAACATTTGTCATGAACTTGGGAAATACTGTCTTTATTATTCTGCATCAGTACTATCTCTGCACCATCAGAATTCTCATCCAGCAACCAGGAGAAGGTCCCTTGCAAACCCTCAACTCCAGGGAGTGTACTTTGACCAAGAGTGCCAACTGCTAGACTCTGAGCTCCTCTGCTGCATTCATGCTGAAGCCACATCTCCTACAGGTGGCTCCCAGCCAGAGACCGAAGAGGACAGGGATGCTAAAGCACACTGAGCCCTGGGAGATACTGGACTCCAGATTCAGGCTTGGTGACTCCCTGATAACTCAGCTGAACCTTCCAGAGATTGTGTGGTGGTATGGGACACTTCCTTCCTCTTGGCTTCCTGGGAAGTCTTAGATTTGCTACTGGGTCTGATGGCTCCCTGGATCCCTTCCTATTTTCTCTCTAACAGAATTCCTTCACCATGTTTAATGTTCCCTTGGTGTCTCTCCTTCCCAGGACCTGGATTAACAGACATAGTCACAGGCACCAGGGAACCACATCTCTGGGAGATGAGAATTCAATTCGTTAAAGTTCCATTTGCCTCTAAGTGTTCAGATAATATTATTCATTTTGTATGTAAAGGTACAACCCGAAATATAAAACAGGGCTCAAAGAACCCATTGAACTCCCAGACTTTTTCCCGGGTTTTGGAACCTTCTTTCTGTGTGCAGAATTCACTTTGTTCCAGAAATGTGTTGCCTTTCAACTCCTCACCATGTGATCTGTGTACGATATGCTAGGTAACAGGAGTTGACATTTATTGTTAAACCTGCCTCTTGAATCACTCTGAGGGAGACCGTAAATGTCTCAGATGTGATTCCATATAGAGACTTAAAATGGCAATATTATCTATATGTGCAATTATGATTCTCCTATTCCTTTCAAAAGATTACAGGTGCTGCAAAGGGGCTGCAATCTCTTCCTTGGTGAGGTGGGGTGAACAGTAAATTCAGACAAACACCGTAGGGTCATGAAAACATTATCCTGGTCCAGAGTCTGGGACCAAACTTATTTATCAGGAACACGTTCCTTGATCCAGAGTTGAAATAATCTGGACAGATTCCAGGAATTGTGGTAGATGTTCCATGTGGCACAGCTGGGCATGTACCACTGGGCATGTGCTAACATTTAACCTTTACAGAGCACATATGACCCAATGTTGGTTCAAATGCCACTGGAGAAGCCAACCTACCCCTGCTAGTTGCTCTGTGTATCTCTTTTGATATTCTGCCATTTATTCTCATTGCAGGAAACAATAGACGTGTGGGTAGGGCTCCTGTTCTGATCTCTGCATTTTTCAATCCTTACTTTTCCTGGAGAAAAAAAAAATAGAGTCCTATTTCATTGGGATGGGTAGCATTTTATTTTGTAGCAGAAGGCAATATTTGACAAGAATATTCAATCAGAGAAGTTTTACCCATTCATGACTTCTTCCATTCTTTGGAGCAAAACACCCCTGACATAGTTTATGCCTTTATAAGATGGAAGAATTTAAAAACAGCTTTCTCTTTGTTTTCTTATTATTAAAGAAGTATTGCTGTCTGATTTCTGGGTTCTAAAATATTACCAGAAAACAACCTTATGGCTCACTCTGAATGAAAACATTGTGACTGCTACTCTCTAAGCTTATTTATCTAGGGGGCAGGCTTGAGATACCAGGCATCATTTATTCTTTCTTCCATATTTGTTTAAATTTGATCTAACAAATGTTTATTGAGGACTTGTCATATGCTAAGTGCCAGGGATTCTGTAATAAACAAAATGAACAAAATCTCTACCCTCATTGAGCTTATTCCTGGGGGAGATGCAGCCAATGAACAAACAAATAAATCTATAATAAGGGAATGCCAACACTATTTCTGATGGGTTAGCTGTAGGGATATTAGAAAAAGAGGAGTCGGGCGCCTGGGTGGCTCAGTGGGTTAAGCCGCTGCCTTCGGCTCAGGTCATGATCTCAGGGTCCTGGGATCGAGTCCCGCATCGGGCTCTCTGCTCAGCAGGGAGCCTGCTTCCCTCTCTCTCTCTCTCTCTCTCTCTCTCTGCCTGCCTCTCTGTCTACTTGTGATCTCTCTCTGTCAAATAAATAAATAAAATCTTTAAAAAAAAAAAAAAAGAAAAAGAGGAGTCAAGGATGGGTGCCAGAGGTTTAGCTTAAGAAGCTGGGTAAATGTAAAGAAAAGGAGAGTACTGATGGAGATGCAGGTTTGGTGATTGGTTAATTGGGAGTTGGATCAAGATTTGTGTTTTGGGGGATGCCTGAGTGGCTCAATCGATTAAGCATCTGCTTCAGCTCAGGTCATGATCCCAAGGTCCTGGGATTGTGTCCCACATCAGGCTCCTTGCTCAGCGTGGAGTCTGCTTCTCCCTCTGCCTGCTGCTCTCCCTGCTTGTGCTCTCTCTAACAAATAAATAAATAAATAAAATCTTAAAAAAAAAAAAAGAAAGAAAAAGAATCCTGTTTTGGGTATGTGATACCAGATACTCTGGTAGAGATTTCGTGGAAGGAGTTGGATGGGTAAGTCTGGAGTTTGGCATCTGGATTGAGACTGATGATATATATTTAGGATGATACTTAAGGCTTTGGGACTAGATGAGAATCTCAGAAATGTGTTGATGGAGGCAATAAGTGTTCCAAAAGCTAATTTTGGGGCTCTCCAACATTCAGTAGTCAGACAGGGGAAACAGATTCATCAGAAGACACATTTACCATGTGCCAGGCACTAAGCTAAGTGGTGGGCTTATAAAGAAAATGTTAGCTTTCAGTTCTTTGAGGAAAGGAAATGTTTATTGTGTCACGGCCAGCGTGACAAATCGACCAGGAAAACGTGAGGGCTAAGAGGATGGTGAAAAGAAATTAAGAGACAAAGAGATGGGGGCAGGAGGGACACTGAGGAGGATGTCCAACAGTGCCAAATTTATTCCACATCTTACAATCATTTATAAGGCAGACCAGAATAGGAGGAGTAATACATCAGTACCTAGTCAGATGACCCAAGTTTCTATAACAAGTTTACATTAACTACAAGCAAACCTCGTGAGGTCAGGTAGTTTCGCCTAAAGCCATTAGCAAGACAATCAGCCAGGGAGTGGGTTATGGGTGGTACAGAACAACAAGGACCAACTAAGAATTCATGACCCTGACCACATTGTTCCCTTCTGTAGGGGGAGTGTGTGGGAAGTCACGTAGGCGAGCGCACGACACATAGAACAGACCCTTTTCTTAGTGTACTCAACTTTCCCGTCCTTAACCTTGTCAAGGTGTCTGGACTTTGAAGGAGACACAAGTCAGGGCCTGGTTTGATCCTCGACTCCAACCATGCCGTAGCCTCCAACAGTATTGTTTTCTCTGGATGCCCAGAATTGACCACAATAAGCCACACAGGACTTTGCTTAACCAAAAAGATAGAATGGAGGAAGCATGCAAGGTTCAATGAGGAACCAAAGATTCTGCTGAGTTTAATTCTGTGCATGTGAGATTCTATGTGAAAAAAATAAAATAAAAGTCATAACCCAGTGGGGGGAGGGATAGGCAAACAGATAAAGAAACTATTACAGCACCATGTGATTGTTTTTCAAAAGGAATTCAGTTCTGAAAGTTTGGGGAATGTAAGAAGAGCACAGCTGCTTCTGACCAGGGCTGCCACCAGAAAAGGGGATGCTTCAGTGGAAAAGAGGGAGATGGATGGATTGATTCTCACCAGGCAGACAAGGATGAAGAGGGCATTTGTCAAATTACCGAAGTCTAACAACTTTGTTGTACAACTTGGTGTCATTGTTTCCTGGGTGGAGTGAGATTCTCCGCTACAAACTCCCTATAGTTGCCAAATGTGAGCTCATCCTTGGCTCATTTTCCACTACAGTTAATATTTGTCTCCTTTAAAAACAGATTTAAACAAACACTGATTTAGTGCCCATCTTATCCCTACTTGTCTTCAAGGGCTTCGAACAATGGAATGAAAAGCAGAAGTTAATAGTCAACAAGCCACGCCAAGATGAGAGCATTCTAAATAGAGATGTGAAGATGGGTTACAGCCATCTACAGGTAGGAAGAGTGGATTCTGACCAAGGATTAAGGGAGGCTACAGAGCAGAAGCAACACTAAGTTGTTAAGTGGGGGTTTATAGAATGAGCGAGTGGTCTCTTTCAGGCTGAGGAAGCAGCAGGAGCAGGAATAAAGGTGATACAATGTTTGGTGTGGGAGGAGCAGTGAAGTGTGACTGTCAATGGTTGGAGGGATGCTTCGGGGAGATTGGCTCAAATGCTGTTTGCAGTCAACTCATGAAGGGCTTAGGATACCATGCTGGGGTGTTTGGTCTTTAATCTGTAGGCAACAGTGATGCTCTATCACAAAGGAGAGAGAACTTTTCAGCAACCCCTCAAAGATCAAGTCAATAGAAGAAAATCCTGGGTGAGGCTGGGGAATTTTCTTATAAATAAAGAGAAGGGTAAGAGCCTTACATCCTCCCTTTACTGAGAAGTTTTTATAAATCATTAATAATAACTTTTAAAAGTCCCATTAATTCTTGCTTTTAGTTAATTAGTTTGAGGGCGTTAGGCTGACATGATGAGTCATTGGGTTTCTCCAAGTGCTCTCAGAGATATTGCTATATCTAAGACTTACAAGTAAAGCCTGAGGCTGGTCGTAGGACTTCAGGTAAATAGGGTGGCTTGCCAACACATTTATCTCTTCTCCTTACTTAAGGCTCCTGAAACAACCACGAGGAGCCGCAGAACAAAGTGACTGAGAAACGTGACACAGGTGGACAGACTTTAACTCCCATTTTCATTTACTATCTGGGACACATGAGGCAGACGATTTTTGAATCAATGAAGAGGTGAAAAAAATAATTAGATAAAGTGTTTGGCAAGATGCAGAGATGCTGGGGTGATAACTGGATAACTGGAGAGGAGGCGGCTCTGAGCTCTGAGCTTGCAGAGGGCAAATGCTGGTGTTGCTGGGAAAGATCCTGCCTGCTCTTTGTGTCTTGCTGCCTCTCTAGGGCTGGACTGTGTAATCCTGTTGTAGTTGTTAATCTTGTTGCAGTTGACTCTTATCCAATTCAGCATGCTTCTTAGATCCAGAAACAGTCAGGCTCTGTCCTTGTGTATCTATCTGCTCTGCCCAGTTAGAGACTGTCATTTCTGCCCAAGAAGAATTCACTGGATCCTGTAAAATCTTCGTGTTCAGTCTCAGCCACAAAAAAGAGGAAACATCTCAAAATTTTGACCCTGTGACTTGCCCCATGGGCTGCGCTGACTGTAGGAAACCCCCCTGACCTTCAGCTTTGGTGTCCTTGAAGTGAATGAAATTGTGTGGTCACTCAGGGCCATGGTTTTGTTGTTGTTGTTGTTTTTGTTGTTTTTGTTTTTTTAATTCCTCATTATTTCCCTCCAAGATCTTAAAAATATGATTCTTCTTTGAGGGTTAAAATAGTAAACCCAAAACAAAGCTTATGATTGTCCATTTGTAGAACAAACTGGAAAGATACTCTGTCAATGGGCAGCTGAGTGATCTAGGGATAAAAAAGGAGGGGAGGCTTTGGCTGGCTGGCCTTGCAAGGCCTGATGAATTAGTTCCTTCCTGAAGAGACCATCGTATGGTGCTTAGGAGCACGGCCTCGGGAATACAGCTCAGAATTCAAACACCTGCTGGCTTCGGGTGACTTTGTGTAACCACTTATCCTCTACGGGGATCCGTTTCTTCATCAATTAAATGAAGAGAGTTGATATGTCTCTGGGGTTGTGCACTGATTAATGAGGTGATATCTGTAAAGTGTTTAGCACTGTGTGTAGCACATTTAACTAGCGATCCTGCATGAAGCTGAAGAAGGAAGACACCAAAGGACCGGAATTCATCATTCATCTCACACGTCCAGACGGCTGAAACACTGGTGAAGGAAAAGAACATTCATGTCCCTGGAGAGTTCAATTTGTGGGACAGGTACAGTTTCTCAGGATTTTCTCTAGCTTCTAGGACTCCTCCTTCAAGTTTCCCCGTTTCCCACTTTATATACTCATCAAAACGATGATGTGGTAAATCATTTAGCTTCCAGGTTTGCTGGTGTCTGGAAGAGGGAACTCTAAATATGGGATTCCAGTATTCTGGTTACTTAGCAAAGGGTATTTTCCTTCTAAATGCATGAATGGCAATTTTGATTTATACATTAGTCTCTTGTGAGTTTAGCGTACATGAGTCACCATCTAATCTTGATTCTGTCTGGAGGTGAACTCAAGTGAGACCTGTGCAGTCATAATTTTTTCCCACAACGTCTCCATTTCTTCCCTCTATTTTTGCCCTTTCCAGGGATGATCTATATCCACCCGACATTGGTTTCTCTCTGTAGATTCTCCCACTGTTTACCTTGCCCCATTCTGTGGCCAGTCAGACACCTCTCTGGTGTCTGGAGCCCTGCTTTGTATCATGTGCTTTACTGATACAGGGGTCTTCATGGCTCCTTTAGCTGTGGGGGATCAACAATCCAAAGGGATACACTGAGCCCAAATAGGTCTGATATCAGGTGTCCCCAGCATACAAACATATTTCACTGATGCATCCATACCTATTGTCTTAATGGGTCAATTTCTTCTGGAATTATGGTAGTTTTCCTCATGTTGAAAAGAGGATGCAGCTCCTGTCTTTGGCCCTCTGAGAGGTCCCCGCCTCTCTCAGACTCAGTCTGTTAGATTTAGCAAAATTTCCCCAGATTTCCATTTTACTTTCCAGATTCTGGAAAGTGATTCTTTCCAGATGATTCTTTCCAATGATTCTGCCAGAGGATCTAGTTCAATGTCTGGGAAGTAAGAAATCCCCTGGCTTCCCTGAGATGTCAGCTGCTGTCCCCTGTCTCCAGTCAGTTGGTTCTTTAAGACCTTACTAGAATTCATCACAGATACTGGAATTTCACTTTTCAAATAGATATATGTATTTTCAGGTGAAGTCAGTTTCTGCCATTATCACGTCCCGTATCACATTCAGCCTTCCACAACCTCAGGCCCCAGATGTTTGCTTTCATTATTTTCTGGCCAGTCGCCCTGGTAGGTTACAAGAGTTTATTTCCTTTTGTTTTTTCTCCACTCTTCTGCTGCTTTTGAGATATTATTTACTCACAGTAAAATTTACCCATTTAGCTGCACAGTCTGGAGAGTGTTTGTAATCACATACACTTGTGTAAATCATCAGCACAATCTAGACAAGGCAGCTTCTCTACCCTATCACGTCTCTGTCTTCTGCTGCTTTTGAAAGGTGGCTAAAAATCCTTGAAAACATCACGCTTAAAGATCCTTTCCAGGGAAACAACTTAGGGGAAATTTTATTTAAAAACTTTCACCTGGGTGACATGTGCAAAGTTCTGACTTTGGGACACTTCCAAGTCTGAAGTTCCATTTGTATTTCTGAGCTTTTTCTCACTGTTAAGGGCCACATTTGCCATCTACATCTGCTGTCGATGAGGACTCTATTTGCAGATGGCAGGTGTCTTGGGTGACAAACCCACTGGCCTCATCCTCTCTCCACTCCTGCCAGATGCTGTTTTAACAATTCTTGGTCAGGTTCAGAATTCAACTTTCAGTGTCTGGTCTTTCCCTAACCAACATACTGAATGAAGTTTCACAGAACTTAGCAGCTGTGGAAAAGTGCTATGCAGAGGGGGTACACTCTTTTCAGTCCTTCCTGGGGTCTGTCATTCCATTCAACATTCCAGCTCTCCTTTCACTAAGAAAATGGAAGTGTGTGTTTTTTTCATGTTTCCTTCACTGCTTACCAATATCTGTTCGATATGATTATATGGGACCATAAGAGAAATGATGCCTCACTGGATTTCCATTTTCATTCATTCATTCATTCATCAATAAGTATCCAGTATGTGTAAATATGTGGCTTACATATGGCAGACATTTGCCAGCATTACACTTTATGGTAGTATCTAATTGGATCCTGAAAACAACACTGATTTGGGGTTGCTTGGGTGGCTCAGTTGGTTAAGCATCTACCTTCTGCTCAGGTCATGACCCTAGAGTCCTGGGATTGAACCCCATGGTGGGCTTCCTGTTCAGTGGGAAGTCTGCTTCTTCCTCTCCCTCTGCCCTTCCCCTCCCTGCTCTTCCTCTCTCGCTCATTCTCTCTCTCTCTCAAATAGAAAAATAAAATCTTTAAAAGCAAGCAAACAAAACAAAGCTGATTTTACATTTGGGGAAATTGGGTGGCTTGCTTAAGGAAACTGATGACCAAGAAATGATGGTGCCATATCTCAAAATCTAATTCTCTCTGATTGCCAAGATTATATTCCTTTCCTGAGTTGGTTGTGTTGCAAGTATGATACCCTTGTGGAGATAAGCAGTAGGGATTTAGGTCTATGAGTCTGATGTCCAACGGAGATGTCTCGGTCAAAAACAGAGATGTAGGAGTCATTGACATACAGATGGTCTTGAAAGCTATGCATGTAGATGGGATCACCAACAGAGAAGGAGAGAAAGATCAGACTAGAATTATAGTCCAGACATGGTCTACTTCTAACATTCTATCTTCCTCTGGACTCCACATGGTTGTATTATTGCTTTCTTTGTCAGCTGTCTGTGGTATTACAGAAAAACCTAATCACAGCTTTGTCCCTTGGTATCCTTCTGTTGATCTGAGAGACTTGTAATAGTTCAGGGCTGTGCTTCTACTCTCTCAAAGGAAGAAGAAGAAGGCCCTGCTGGGTGCCCATCTTCTATACTCCCAGGCTGTGCTTAGGTCTTGAGTCTGACTTACTGACCCCACACCCATTCCCTCACCCACTAGGGGTCTATTACATGCTTGTTCCTCCCCTACAGCCTTTTCCATTGCTCAAGGAAACTTTTCCTGATCTAAGACAGCTTTCCTTCTCTACTTGATTGAACCTGGGTGAGATTGGAATTTACCATGGGGTGCCATTATTCTGGGAAACCGAAGTATGGAAAACTCCAAAACAAAGACAAGAATGCATTTGAAAGTATATATTGTTGATCATAGTTTATTTATAATCAAGTCAGAGACTCGCTTATCTGTTCTTCCTTATGGAACACTCCTCAAAATTTGCTCTTTCTTTCTTAACACTGTTTGCCAAGCCCCACCTCAATTCCATATTTAGAATTTTGGGGATTCTCCCTCCAGCTTGCTCCTGTGGGAGGCCTAGATTTATCCTGTCTTGGTTTGGGGTTAATGAGAAGCTTCTAGTGGAAGATGATTTTCTCTTTTTTATATCATACTTCGGACTCCTGTGGCCCACTAATTAGGCTGTTTATCCCACTCACATATATTTCATTTAGTCAGAGATGCCTGAATGTCTTCATTACCCGAAGGAGATAGCGTAGGCCAGGTAGATCCCCAATCTTGGGACTGTGCTATGTACATAATTAACGTTCATCTTGCGAGAGAACTCGGAAATCGAGAATAGGAAATAAGTTTGTGTTTCCTTAGAAAGACTTGAGTTAGATATTTAGAACTTTTTGACCCTGAGGAGGAGCCAGACCTCCTAAAGCAAGGGACTTATGCCATGCTTGTTGGTATTATTTTTTTAAGAAGAGAAAACAAATCACTCTCCAAAGATAGTTTAAATGTCATCCTGCCTGGAGGAAAGGCAATGGGCTAAGTGACTTCTCAAGGTCTTTCTTAACCCAAGGATTTTTATAACTACTCACCCAGAAAATGGGCTCCTTGAGTAAAAATAAGCTAAGCTGGACTTTCCCAAGTAAGAACTTGAAAACACCATTTCTCTGTAAGTGTGGAACTTCCAAAGATAGAGGAATCCCATCACCTTCTCTCAGATCTTCTGTCACTGATACAAGCAAATGTCATTGCTCTCAGACTTCTGAGTGGCTCCCAGGCAATGTGGAGAGAGTCAGGAGATTTCATGCTCATTCTCTGGCTGGGTGGCGGGGTATCATAAGCATCTGGAGACACATGTGAGGCCCCTCTTTCTGGCTCAGGAACGCACTGATGGTTTAAGGGCTCTGCTTGGCAGACTTGAAGATATGCCTGGCTCAGCTCCCGACTACCAGTGGCATGAGAGTCTGGAACCCCACAGAGCTCACATCATAGAGGTTAGAAAGGAAGGTGCTAGAGTCCAGCTGGGTCTACTTCTTATGAACTGAATGAGCTTGTCCCAACGACTGCAATACTTGAAATTCAGTTTGCAGTTTTGCCTTTCGTAAAGTTGTGGTGACAGTGCCTACTTTTAAGAAACCTGGTAAGGATTAGAGGGCATCACTTATGAATATGGGGTGGTCCATCACCATCTACCTGTTCAAGGCTGTCATCAGTTTCATTTTCTTATTTGTAGAATGAGGAGACTGGGCCAAGACAGGAGATATTTTTCACCCTTGAGAGTCCACGAGGCAAATGCTACTTTGTCCACAGTGCCATCAACTTCATTTCCTCCTCCCATCTTCTTGGGAACCCCACAGTTTCCCCCAGCTATGGGGCTGGCTGTCACGTGGCCTGCTGTGCTGACTTGTCTCTTGCCCATTGCACGAGGTGCCTTCCTTGTCACTCACTCCTCCACATGGTGGTCCAGGGTTTGAGGAAGGATCCTGTCAGGTCTACAGGTATATGTTCTCCTCCTCCTGGGCCATTTATCCCGTCAAGCGCTGAGCGATGGCCTTGCCAAGTCTTCCTCTCCTGCGAGCCATCTACGAGACTGCCTGACATTCATAAGTTCCGGAGCTGTTTTTCCCTCTGAAACAAAGTCATCTCCAAACTTTTACATTATAGATCATCCCAGGGCTTTATTTTCACCATCACTGAGCTGGAAAGGGGACTAAGATATCCCATATTTCCCTCCTCCTCAAAATCAAGCATCTCAAATAAAAACCCTTCTGATTCTCATCTTTTTCATTTGCTCTCCTAATGCTCAAATGAAAACGAGACTTTGCCTTTTGATTTTCACTCCTTTGTCAATTTTCCGGTGGCTGCCAACCCAAGAGCGCTAGGGACAGGCTTCGGCAAGTCCTGGGCAAGAACGTGATGGTGGCAGCACTGTCAGCAGGCGGATGGGCAGCCAGGCTGTTCTCTTGGTGCTGGTTTTGCTAATGCCCCAGGACTAGTTTGACTAAATACCTTTCACAACAGTGAGGTCCGTGAGGCAGCGTAAGAACCAGACTGTTCTAAATAGCACAGGTGGGAATGGTATGACATTATCAGGGGCAGACCAGAACTTCAGAACCAGTGTGAATTTCCAACTCCTCCTAGGCTTCTCAGTGCTTTCAGGATAATTTAACCTTCTGATTGCTGGGAGAATGTAATCAGATATCCTAATCTATGGGAAGATGCTACTAATTGATTGTGTTGACCCTGGACAGGGCATTTGCCATTGGAATGAAGACTGCACGAAAAGTGTGCTTAACCTCTGATATGCTTCTCTAAAGATGCAATTTCAGTCCGTCTACTAGGCAGACTGAGGAAGATGTATTTGCCCTGGAGTGTGTCCCTGGTGTTTCTGAAATTTCAAATCACATGTGTAAGGTAGCTATGGAACTCTATATTTCAACCTGATTTTACACCTGTGCACAGAGACACACACACATACACACGCTTGCACCTGCTCTGGGTGGGGGTCTCTCCCCAGCCTACTTGATACCCCAGTGGCCCAGACTGGCAAGAGCTTGTTTTATTACTACATGATTATTAAGCTTTGTTCTTTCTTTCCTTTGAACTTTCGAGATATTGGTTTTTATTCTACGTGGCTCTTCATTGAAGGAAAGGAGAAATTTATTTGGCGGGAGCAGTTCTTTGTTTTAAAATCAAATTGACTCTATCCCTTTGTCTTCCTCCCTTAGAAGCACTTATTTACGTGTGTTCTATTTCTTGTTTTACTTTCTTGCCTTTTTCCTCGTACTTCTCTTTCCCTTCCTGTGTCCTCTTTCTCTCTTTCTTGTTCGCACACATACACACACAGTCACTTTCTTGGCTCGATCTCTTTGGTCTGCATATAAATAATTCCTTCTGCCATGTTCTATAGCACTGAGCTGAAGCGATGTCACTTGATGAATTCTCTCATGACCATTGCCCCCTGGGAGCCAATTATTGTTTGTGGTTAGAGAGGGCGTCTCTGGATCTTAAGGTTCTTTCAGTTTCTTTTCCTTAGCTTAGACGTACAAGTTCTTTTGTGCTTGGAAGTTTCAGTTCAGGCTTTATTGACTCCTACCTTGGGATTTTTTTTTTTTTAATGGAGAGTAACTACTTCTATGCTTGAGCTAGAAAACTTTGGCTAACCTTATTAAATGAGTTAACTTGGCAATGCTGATAGATAGAAGTGGTCCAGATTTTGTGGGGCCTAAAGCTAATACAAGAAAATGAATTTAAAGTTACAAATAAAAACACTATATGCAGGACCTTAAAAGGGATCTCTCCAAGGGAAGGGCACAGAAGCTTAAGCTCCCCTCACTTCATGATAAATTTATTTCTGGTAAAACAGGATCCTCGGGGCACCTGGGTGGCTCAGCGGGTTAAAGCCTCTGCCTTCGGCTCAGGTCATGATCCCAGGGTCCTGGGATTGAGCCCCACATCGGGCTCTCTGCTCAGCAGGGAGCCTGCTTCTCTTCCTCTCTCTGCCTGCCTCTCTGCCTACCTGTGATCTCTGTCTGTCAAATAAAAAAAATAAAATAAATAAAATAAAACAGGATCCTCATTGCAAGACCCTAAAATAGTTCATTTCTCCAAACATCTTGTTTGCTTTACTATAGTTCTTTATGATACCTTCCGTCACCTCCCTGCCATGTACCCACTTACATTTAAAGATAAGAGAATCGGGGCACAGTGGGTTAAGCCTCTGACTTCAGTTTAGGTCATGATCTTAGGGTCCTGGGATCGAGCCCCACATTGGGCTCTCTGCTCAGCATGGAGCCTGCTTCCCCTTCTCTCTCTGCCTGCCTCTCTGCCTACTTGTGATCTCCCTCTTTGTCAAATAAATAAAAATATAAGCTTAAAAAAAAACCACAAGAGAATCGCCATTGGATTTTGATCTAATTGCGCAGGTCACTCTGAGTCACAGTTGCTCCTGACTCATGACTTTGGCTTCATTTTCTGGCCTCACTCCTCTTGGCTTTCCTTTCTGTCTCTCTTTGGGTCCGATCACTTTCGACTCTTCCTTTTCTAGATTCGATTAATCTGCCCTACATTTCTGATTATATTGGATTAAACTGCCCTATATATTCTGTAGAAATCTCCCACTGTACTCTCAGCCCCAAGGAAGCCAAATCCCAGTCAAATTCCAGTCCCTGGGAAGTAATATCTAGAAAGTCTTGATCTGTTGGTGCGGTTAGAAGTGGGGGAGAGCTTTCAGTCAGGTACAGAGCTTCAGTGACATCCATAGTGAGTCCAGGCCAATCCCCTGACTTGGCTCCATTAGTCATTTTCTTCTACCATAAGAGAGAAAAAAAGAAAAAGATGATCTTTTTCCCTTTAACAAATACTGCAGTCTTACATAATGCAAAAGCTCAATGTCTCCAGTTGAATCCTGCAATATCAGGGGTGTGCCCAAGGGGCTCTGGAAGCACAGGTGAAGGGAACTGAACCCATTTTAAAGATTCTGGAAGGTTACCCTGCCGTTTTCACAGAAGACTGAATGCCACGTCAACCAGTTTGAACTTTATCTTTAGGAAAAGGGAATCCACTGGCCAGCGTGGTGGCTTCACCAGCTTTCACTTTTAGAAATCTCCTGCTAGCGGCTCCTGGAATATGGGTTGGAACAGGCCATGCGAGAGGCAGGAAAAGTAGTTGGTCAATGACTGCAGTCCGAAGAAGATACCAGAACACTGTTGGCGGGAAGGGAAAGGAGGCATAGGAGCTAAGAGGTATAGGTTCGATACTTAGGAAACAAAGTAAGTAGATCTGAAGAATCCAGAGCCTGAATTCTAAGTCACAGTTCCTGGTAGGACTACAGAAGTTTCCATCTCTTTCCTGCCCGCCTCACTCTATTTCAACCCCTTTGTAGCCAGGACAGAGAGACGATGGGGGAGGCCTGGTATGTTTCTTTTTTGTAAGATGAACCGTGTTTATTTGTTAAGCTGTGTTACCAAATAAGGCCAGTGGCAGGTCTGAGGTGAGTGACGGAAACTCTGCTGCAGGGGACCCTAGATTCTAATCAGTTAGAGACCAGGTCCATCTGTGATGGTTAGGTGGGCTTCTCAACTCTCTGCCTTGCCCAGCTGTTCTGTCTGGGCTTGCTTTGTCTCTCAGGCTGCTGATTTAAGAGAGCAGCCTTGCCTTTCACTAGTGTTTACGACAGGTGAGACACAGGCTCTAGGGACTGAGAAGCACTGTAATTCACAGAACTCACAGCTCCCACTGGGTGAAGCTCAGATATATAAAGCCTGGTCTGGAAGCCAAGGCCTCCCAGATTCTAATCAGACAGACCTGATTCCTCTCCTTGCAGTGGCTTTTATGACCCATCCTCGTCTGAGATGACAAAGTTCCTCATTGTCCACCAAAAGGTAAAAATCCGTAAGAGGCAATTCAATTTCACAGGTCATAAAGTTATATGTCCACTTCTCACACTTCTTCTTCTTGTTTATTATGGCAGAAAACTTCTGAGTTCACCATCTATATTTTGTCAGTGGATAGAAATTGTTTTATCCTACATGTTTCTCCTGCCTCGTGCCACCCTCTCTCCTCAGCCTGGCCTTGCTTGTATCTCATTCCGTTCCTTACCTAAGAGATCCCTTAAATCAAAGCTCACCACTTCCTGGCAGATAAAAGCAATCTGCCTGTTCCTGAGACTGGGGATACATTTCCGCTAGGTGATGGGATTTGGGGTGGAGCGAGGGGCAGAGGAGATAAGTCAAAGGAGGGGCACATGCTCCCTTTTCTGAGCAGCACCTAAACAAACTACATAGTTTTTCTTTTCTTCTGGGCCTCCATGATTTTACATACACAGATACAATGTTTCCATCCTCAGGATAGTAAATATCTAGTTCTACATGTTTATTATTCCCTTTTTTCTGTTCTTTTTTAAAACTGTATTTATTTATTTATTTATTTATTTATTTATTTTCTTACTTAGAGAGTAAGCGAGCATAGGGAGGGGCAGAAGGAGAGGGAGAGAGACTCCCAAGCGGACTCAGTGCTGAGCATGGAGCCCAATGGGGGCTCGATCCCAGAACCCTGAGATCATGATCTGAGCCGAAACCAAGAGTCGGATGCTTAACTGACTGAGCCACCCAGGCACCCCTGTTCTCTTATTTCTACGCACCTGGTAAGGAGGCATGTTTCATGGTATCAGTCTTGCATACAGCCCCTTGATGGAGGCAATTTCTGTCTTTGGTGACTTCTTGCCCCCATGGCCTTGGCTGACTGACCCAGGAATAAACCCCTGACCAGAAGGTGGACAGCTAACTCATTACCTGACTGAGGATGTAAGACTTGGGCCAATCAGATTCTCCTTTTTGAGAATTTGGGTATTTCCCCCCCATCATTTTATTATAAAAAATTTCAAACAGATGAATCACTGACTTCTACCCCTGGCACTAATAAAACACTATATGTTAACTATATGTAACTTGAATTTAAAATAAAATAAATAAGTTTAGGAAATTCCAAACATTTAGGAAAATTGAGAGAATTATACATTAACTACCTATACACCCAGCACTAGATTCTGTAAGTAACGTTTCAACCTGTTTTCTCACATCTCTACCCATCTAGCCATTCTTGTAGATCCATAAATACATAATATTTTTTAGGCATGTCAAAGTATCTTGCAGAAATCACTACACAACAAAACATGGCAGAGAGACTGTTGTGCATTGGTGGAGAGTGTTGGAGCTAGAAGGTCACATAGAACTAGGGGCTGGAGGTGACTGGGTCTGAGTCACCGATAGCTGATAAGTGGTGGGTCCAGTTTGCAGAGAGAAGGAAAAGGAGCAGACGTGTGGAGAAAAGCAGAGGCTTGTAACCACTATGGGGCACAGAGATGCAGAGAAAAGCTGCTTCAGTTCAAAAACCTTTCCAGTGCCAGGTTATAATTGCTATGGGGACCAGCTGTACTAATTTTTTTAATTTTTGTTTTTTTGGATACAATAAGGTTTCTGGGTCTTTTATAAGATCTCTTCTTAAATTTTATTTATTTATTTAGAGAGGGAGAGAGTGAGGAGGGGCAGAGGAAGAGAGGGAGAGAGAAGGGGGAGAGAATCTTTTTTTTTTTTTAAGACTTTATTTGTTTATTTGACAGACAGAAATCACAAGTAGGCAGAGAGACAGGCAGAGAGAGAGAAGGGGAAGCGAGCTCCCTGCTGAGCAGAGAGCTCAATGTGGGGCTCAATCCCAGGACCCTGGGATCATGACCCAAGCTGAAGGCAGAGGCTTTAACCCACTGAGCCACCCAGGTGCCCCAGGGGGAAAGAATCTTAAGCAGGTTCCACACCCATTGTGGAAGAGAGGAAGAGAGAAAGGAGAGAGAATCTTAAGCAGGTTTGACATCCAGGCCATGGGGCTCATCTCGCAATCCTGAGATTACAACCTGAGTCGAAATCAGGAGTTCTATGCTTAACTCACTAAGCCCCAGGTGTCTTGATAAAATCTCTTTTTACTTGAGGTACTTTCAGGCAACCTAAAGACTCCCACTTTGAACACCCTATTTATTTCAGCATAGTCCCTGGGCTCTTACCATGGTCCAATGAGGATTAGGCACTCTGAAGACATGGTTCCCTCTTCCTGAAATGCTCTGGCCCCATGATTCCATGGCAGACAAGCAACACCTCTTGCTTTAGTGGCCCATTTCTGTGAAGCCTTCCCTCACTGACCAAGGCAGAAGGAATCAATCTCTTATTTGTGCTCCTAGAAACCCTTATACACATTCACACTGTATGGAACTCAGCATTGTGTCTGAGTCCTCTGTACACTATGAGTCACAAGGCAAGTGATGTAGTCCTTTTTTTTTTTTTTAAAGATTTTATTTATTTATTTGACAGAGAGAGATCACAAGTAGACAGAGAGGCAGGCAGAGAGAGAGAGGGAAGCAGGCTCCCTGCTGAGCAGAGAGCCCGATGTGGGACTCGATCCCAGGACCCTGAGATCATGACCTGAGCCGAAGGCAGCGGCCTAACCCACTGAGCCACCCAGGCGCCCGATGTAGTCCTTTTTATATCACCATGAGCTAACAATATTTGGCACACAGTAGACCTGGAATAAACGTAGCAAGGTTGATGTGCATCTTCTCCCATTGGTATGACTGGAAAGCCTTCTGGACCTCTTCTGCTAGAGGCTTGCAGCAACCATGGAAGTGTACTGCTCAGATGTCCCTGCAAGAGAGAGGCTCCCACAAGGAGGACAGTGAGCCGACAGTCTCCAGCTGCAGTGTCCTAGGCTCTGTCATGGTGTTCGAGCTGAAGACCTGCACTCTTCTAGCAGCTCCTGCCAATGACGGAGGACAGGGGTATGTATGTGGGTGGAGTAATGGGAGCTCCACATTTCTGACCAACATGGGGCTGGCCAGCACTTTCTCAGGGCTGCTCTGCAGTCTGAGGCTCTTCTTACCCAATCCTCTTTCCTTCCTTTTCTTCTTCCAGAGTTGGCAGACCTGCATTGTGGCCTGAAGACCACCATGTTTATTTCTATTCCCTTCCTCCATTATCTTTCACAGGTATTATCCTCCAGTAAATCTCTTGCATTTCAAACTGTCTTCATTCCTGCTTCTTTGAGAACCCAAAGTGACATAGCTATAACTAGTACTGCAAATGGTTAAAAAAAAAAAAAAAAAAGAAGAAGAAGAAGAAAAGAAAAAGTCAGGTGGTAGGTTGGGGTTTGGGAGCTAGATCCCTGATCACCGTCTGGCTGTCCAAAAGGATCTCAGCTAGAGTGGCGTAGAGTTCTTGCAACAAAATGGCAATCCAATTTGTCAGATTTCATTAGTTGTGATTTTGGAAACTGTCCCCCTAGAAGGAATGCCCTTCCTGGTGTGATGATTCAGGCACTGGAAAGGTATAGGGTGACAATGCACACAGGACAATAGAATTGGCTGCTTATTATTACGTTGCTGTAACCTCCTACAAAGGGATAATGAGAAACTGAGGGTAGTTAACGAACAGCTAAAACATTAGCGTGTCGGCCAGAGAGCTTTTTTGGTAGCTTAAAAAGCTCATTATCTCCTGCAGCAGATAATTAAATGAGGAGGTAATGTAGGTTCTCATAGTTCTAGTTACAGAGCTTCAAATACTGAATTCTCAGCCAAAGCTCAGCTCTCATATGGTTATAGGGACATCTGGGCAAATATTGTGGGGATTGTACCTCCGTACCTCTGTAAGCTCCTCTGAACCCTCAGAGCATGAAGAGGTTAACTACTTCTCCCATTAAGAGATAGCATTTCTCCTGGTTAGAAAGACATGGCAGAGACCTTGCTGCCATAAGGCAACGGGTTCCTCCCTCAAGAGCTGTACTTCCTTTCCTGGTTGCCAGACTGAGTACCAGACCTAAATCCTACCCTAACCCACCTGGGGGAGTGTTGAGCCTGATAAGGAGGGAAAAGACTTCTGTCCCACAAGAGAGGCAAGACTTAGCCACTGTTCCCTGGCGGAAGCCATCAAAGTGGATATGGAAGAGGTCCAGAGGCCGGAACCTGAGACTGAATAAGAAGCATTCACTGACTCAGGGTTCCTCTCCCAGGATGTAGTTTCCTATCCCGGAAAGGGTTTGGGACAAACTCACTGTCAGAGTGAATCTTAGAAGCCCCAAGGAAATGCGAGCCCGTGCGGAGCAGAACAAAAATGCCTGAGTTGATGTAAAAGATGGTGTAGGAATGATTTAGGAGGTTCCGAGAATGGAGGCATCAGCAGGGACCAGAATACCCACTGGAAGATGATGCTCCATGCGGGGGCCAAGAGAACAGACGCTCTCTTTGGGAAGGCTCTCAAAACTGTGCTTAAAAGGCGGACGCAACATCACTAACGAGTTCGGGGGTGGCTGACCTCCACAGGTAAGGCTGGCAACAGGCGAGGCTGTCACAGAATTTGGTTTCTTAATGTAATAGAAACGACGGGGCCCCAAAGCAACAGAAGCCAGGTAGCAGTTCTTAATCTTCGGAAGCTGGTGAGATTGGTGGGGGGAGGACAGCCAAGGGGGACGGACCTACCAGGAATGAAAGAGCTGTTGATTTCTTCCTGGCATCTTTGCTATGATGAGAAAATCTTTGATTTTATTTTCCAACCCTGCAAGTAGTTTGTTGACTTTCAATACTTGTTTTTAATTCTGTTTATACTGAAGACAATTCTTACCTGAATTCATACCTCTCTTGTGGTACTGTATGAAATACGGTCAGCAGAAGCCAGCTCGTGTTTCCACATTTGGCCTCAAAATCGCTCAACTGGATCAGCTCATTTGATGCTTTTTTTTTTTTTTTTGTCTTTCAGTTGATCTCATGAGACAGTTTAACCACATGTTTCATCCCCTTACAGCACAGCCATGTCTTCAGTGTTATTTAATAATTTCCTTGAGCCAGATCCATATATTTTAGGTGTTTGCTAACATAAGTGCCCATTTCTAGGTCCCAATATCTGTATCAGTCAGCTTCTGCTGTGTAATAAACCACCCCTGTATTCAGTGGCATATAATAATGGTCCCTCGTCATTTTGCTCACAACTCCATAGGTTAACCTGGGTGCCAGCTTCACACTGTGTACAGGCAGGCTCTGCTCCACACTGCAGGCCCATGGGTTGGCCTCTGCTCCCTGCGATACTTTTATTTGGGAACCCATGGGTTACCCAAGGCAAATTCTTCTCATGATAATCGCAAAAGCCCAATTGAACAAACGCCGCTGCACAGACACAGCTTAGGTCTTCTCGTGTCATGCTTCCTAATCTTCCACTGGACAAATCAAGTCACGTGTCCAAGCCCAGTGAGCTGTCGAGTGAGGAAGTCTATCTTCCCACAGTGGAAAGGACAGGAGGAACTATTTCCGGAACACTAATCTGAACTGTCATAGCTACACTAATTTGGGGATGTTTTCTTACACATCTACATAGAGTACTTGGATGTATATATGAGTTTGGACTTTAAGACAGGGGTGTAGGCCCGAGAAAAGCATTTTGGAGGTAGTAGCATAGAAATGCATATAAAGTCATCACCTAGGATGAGGCGGCCCAGGGAGTGTGTGAAGACAGAGAGCAGAAAAGGCCCAGTTCTGAAAATTGGGGCAGTCTGGCTTTCAGGGATTGATAAAAGAGGAATCAGCAAAGGAAATAGGACAAAAGTGATCAATGAGGTAAGCGGAAAACCAGGAGACCACAGGGTCTGAGAGTATTTATAGAATTCACTTCAAAAGTTATTGAGGTGAACATTTTGAGCCTTAAATACCCATGTGAGGAACGAAAAAAGTAAAAAAAGGTAGAAGTTAATAAGATTAACATTCAACTTAAGAAATTAGGAAAAAAGCAACAAAATAAATAGCCAGGGGAAAATGATGAGAAAGTAGACATGAGTGAAACAAAAAACAAAGATAGAGTAAGAATGACTAGCAATATCAAACATTATTCCTTGGGAAAACTAATTCAGTTGACACAATTATGGTGAGATGATGAACCAATTCAAAAGAGGGGAGGCCCAAACAAGTAACACTAGAAATGGGAAGAAAGTCAAAACTGCAAGTGTTACAGAGTTACAAAGAAGAATGTAAAGATCTTACCATCAATTCAATGTCAGTAAAGTTGAAAATGAATGATATGGGCAAAATACTCCAACCCAGTTATCAAATCTGAATCAAGAAGATTGAGGAAAAGCTAAACACTATAAAAATTTAAAATGTTGAAACTATCGTGAAATTTTCCCATAAAAATATCACCCAGAAGTTTTTTTTTCTCTTCTAATGTCAGTTGTAACATTCAAAGCAGAACTATTTCTATGTTTATACCTGAAATATTGTAGAATATAGTCAAAAGGAACACTCTTTAACTCATTTGTGAGGTTAGCAAAATTTGATACCGAGAACTAAACAACAGTAAAGGAAATTACTATTCTAGGCCACTACCTCTTATGAACATAGATGCAAAATTCCTAAACAAAATCTTAACAAATCACTTCTGCTGCATGAAAAAAAGATAATGTGTGATGACATTAAATTCTGCAATCCGAGTTTAATTCAACACTAGACTAGCAATTACTAGAATTCAGTGAATTAGCGAATTAAAGGAAAACATGAAAAAATTATATTTCATATAGGTGCAGAAAAACGTTTTTTGGATGCTGCACATACTTATTATTTTAAACAATACTCTCAGCAAACTAGCCAAAGAAGGAAATTTCTTTAACAGTTAAATGTCATCTGCAGAAAACCTAAAGCAACAGTGTTATTTTAGTGGTGAAATGCTGAATGCATTCTTAATAAAATAGACAAGGGTGTTTATTCTCACCACTTTTATTTAGCATTGCAGTGAAAATTTTAGCAGAGCAGAAAGGAAAGAAAACATAATAAAAGGTAGAAGAATTGGAGAATAAGAAACAAAAGTGTGATTTTTTTAACAATTATATTACTGACTATGTAGAAAACCCACAACAATCGAATTTATTAGAATAAAGAGTTAAGCAAGGATGTTGGATATAGAATCAGTATACGAAGATTAACTGCATTCCTATACCCAGCAATACACATTTAGAAAATGCAATTTTAAAAGGAATCATTTGTTCTGGCTTCGGGTAACAATAGGGTATTTTAACTGAACTAATCATTCCTCAGATAACAATTAGAAAATAGGGGAAAAAATATTTTTAGAACTGTCCAACTTTTTCAAGAAACGGGAGAGTGACCAAAACCAGGAAGAAACTAGCAGGGAGTCCACCCTGGAAAGATGAACTATGAGTTAAATATTTTAATATGGGATGCTCCCCCATGCAGCAAAGCCCCTTGGGCAGAAAGCCACAGCCTTACCAGCTTAACGCATTAGAGACCAGAATTTGAGACAACTAAAAAAAAGTAAAAATAAACAAGTGGAACATTAGGTGGGAAATCCTAGATGGTAAGGCTCTTCAAAGGGGTGAACCTCCAAATCTGTATGTATGTATATGTGTGTGTGTGTGTGTGTGTATATATATATATATTCTACCCAAATCCTTGGATGACCATTCACTTTCCTCTCACAGGGGAGACTCCAGAAGAAGGTGTGATAAAAAAACAACAAAGAGAAACCGTGGACGCTGAAACAACTGAGAAGAAACTTCAATTTCTGTCCTTCGCAGGAGAGACAGAATTTGGAGTTTGAGTACAGCCAAAGTAAAAACCAAAATTACTCTTCAGGGTACGATAACAGAATGCAGATTCTATACAACTTTCATCATGTCCAGAAGCAATCAATTCTCAAGAGACATGTGAAAGTAACAGAAAAGTCTGGCCCATACACAAGAATAAAAGAAGGCAATAGATCCCAACTCCAAGATTATGCAGATGTTACAGTGAGTAGATAGGGACTTCCAAGCAGCTGCTGTGAATACGTCCAAGGATTGAGAGAAAGATTCATTCATAAGAACAGATGGGAAAGACAATTAGAGACCTAAAACCTATAAAAAAGAATAACATGGAAATTCTAGAGCTGAAACATATCAAAACTGGAATGAAAAATTCGTTTAATGAGTTTAATAGCAAATAAAAAAGTCAGTTAACACAGAGCTAAAACAATAGCGGATTGCCAGAAGGGAGAGGGTGGGGGATGGGCAAAATGCGTGGAAGGGAGCAGGAGGCACAGGCTTCCAGTTAAGGACTGAAGAAGTCACTGAGATGAAAGGTAGAGCAGAGAATGTCCTCAGTGGTTTTGTACTAGCATCGTATGTTGACAGATCAGAGCTCTACTTTACAGTGAGCAGAACATAACAGACTTTTCAAATCACTATGTTGTAAGTCTGAAACTAATGTAACATTGTGTGTCAATTATGCTTCAATTAAAAAACACGAAAACAATAGAAATTGCACAACTTGAGAAGTGAAGACAAAAATATTAAATAAAAAGAAACAAAGCTTTCCAGACGTGTATAGCAATATTAATATTTGTGTAATTGGGGACCCAGAAGAAGAGGTAGAAAATGTGGCAGAAAAAAGTATTTGAAAACATATTGGGTGAAAACTATCAAGACAGGATAGAAAATTCAAAAATATGGGGCACCTGGGTGGCTCAGTTAAGTGTCTGACTCTTGATTTCAGCTTGGGTCATGATCTCAAGGCTGTGAGATTGAACCCCACATCGGTGCTGGGTATGGAACCTGCTTAAGATTCTCTCTCTCCCTCTGCCCTCCCCACCCTGCTTTCTCTCTCCCTCTCTCTGAAAAGAAAAGAAAACAAAACAAAACAAAAAATACCCGCAGTTAATTGATTTTTGACAAAGACATCAAAGCAATTCAATGCGAAAAGAAAGGCGTTTCAGCAATTGTGCTAAGACACCTGAATATCTATATGGAAAAAAAATGAACCTCAAACCCTTACCATACAAAACAACTCACTCAGAGAAGTAAAATTAAAAGCTAAAACTGTAAAGCTTTTAGAAAAATATAGAACGACCTCTTTGCAACCTGGGGTTAAAAGTTTTTCTTAGACATTGAAATAGCAATTATAAAAGAAAGTAACAGATAAATCAGGTATCAAAATTTAAAATATCTACTCATCAAAATAAACTGCTATTTAAATAAATGGCGAGGCCACAGAATGGGGAAATATATTATACATAGACACACAATCCAGTGAAAGTAGGTTAAAGTTAAGAAGTTCTGTCTTTCAAAATGCAGCATAAGGAAAGTTAAAAAGGCAAGATACAAATTTGGTGAGGATACATGTAACACATATACTTACCCAAAGATCAGTATTTAGAATCTATAAGGAACATCTCAAGAATAACACAAAATCCATAGAAGATGAATAAATGATAAGAAGACAGAGATTAAGAATCCAATAGAAAAATGGGCAATCACTTCTCAGAAGTACCAAATTTTAAAAAATCAACCTCTTTATTAGGAACATACTAATTGAAGCCATAATGAAATATTTCACATTTAATAGATTGACAAAAAGTTTACAAGTCCAACCAAATCAAGTTTGACAAGAAAGTGGATCAATTAGAAGTTTTTTTTCCAGTTAGAACTCTTACACACAGCGTTAAAAAGTGAAAATTGGCACTAATGTTTTGAAAAAACTTAGCGTTACCTAGTTTACTTGAAAAGACACATGTCTTTTAACTTAGCAGCTCTTTTCCTTGCTGTGTACCTAGAAAAACTCTGGTTCATACCATCAGGAGACAAATATAAAAATGCTTGTACCAGCAGTCCTATAATGGCAAAGTATTAAAACCAGTTCAGATATTTATCAGCAATAGAATGAATACACTGTTGAATGAATGGAGTACTCTATACCAGTGAAAATAAACCAGATAGGGCAATAGACAGCCACTAAACAAATCTCAGCAAAATGAAACTGAACAACAAAAAGCAAGGTCCAGAAACATACAACGGCACTCCATTAAAAGAAGTTTAAAAACATGCAGAACTAAAGGATATATTGTTCAGAAATAAAGTTACATGTCACAAAATAAAAAAAGAAAAGCAAGAGACTGATAAACAGAAGATACAGGGCAGTGGTCTCTAAGAGACTAGGGCACGGATGAGGTTGGTAACAGGGACAAAGGTGGCTTCATGAGTAATGGGAATGTTCTACCTCTTAGACTGGTGTGTGAGTAAGTGGATGTATTCACATATGCATAAGAATATTTATATATATATTCATTCAATAGTAAATAAAATATGAATGTATAAATATAAAAAGTAAATAAAAAATTAAAAAATACATCTCTCTTGGTAGTGTTTGTTGACCTTGTGACGTTCACCACGATCACAGTTCTGGAACTGGAAACCCTGGGGTATGAATTTCAGCTCCTAGAACAGTTTAACAGGGGTTTGTATGTTACATCCTTATTCCTGTCTCTCAGCCCTAATTCATTCTCTACCTCACAACTTCCCCTCTCCTTTATCAGCACAAAAAGACATGCTATCAGAAAGCACTTAGGCATTATCAAAAGAAATGTTAGAAAAACTTAAAGATGAATTTAACCTTTCTCTTGAAAAGTTTTGAGATGTTTGTTTTCAAGCTCTCACTAAGGGTTGTGCTGGCCCTTCGTATAACTGGCCAGTCAGCACTAGAGAACTCATTATCGGGGTGGAGGCTTTTGAACCCTCAGCTCCAAAATAGACCTGTTACAACCATACAAATCTTTTTAAACATACAGCCCCAAAAGATAAGGTCTATATAATGGGGTGGGGGAGATAAATAAAATAGTTATATTATTCTGAATGTTTTAAGGTCAAAGAAAATGCTGGTTATCACTAAGTATCCATGTTTCATAGGTAAGGAAATGTCGGGTGTTAGAGCAACAGGAAGGTATTGTCCTGGATGATAAATGGAAGCAGAATGTAGGTCAAGCTATGCCGACAGCAGGTATGTCCCTTACACAGGATTAATATAGGTCATACAGATTTATGTCTTCCTAATTTCTTTTTCTTTTGCTGCTTCTCTCTCTCTCCCTTCTATCCTTCCTCCCTCCCTCCTACCTTCCCTCCTTCCCTCGCTCGCTGTCTTCAGAGCAAACGGAACGATGGCAGGACACCCCGCTTCCTGGCACTAGGTGGTATGGGGCTACAGACAGTGATAGAAGAATCAGCAGTGGAACCAAAGGAGCCCTAGAAGGTGATAGGAAACCAGCACCAAAAGTGAGAAAGAGGATTACTTAATATCTAGTGTTTGTTTGTTTTTTGTCCTATCTAGAAATACGACCTTCACACTGAAAGAAAGAGAACAAACACAGCTCGGGAAGAATTAAATCCCAAGAAAGGTAGGGGACTGTCAGAGAACCTGGATGTCCCGAAAGGGTCCAAGTCCCCAGGTTCAATAAACCCCAGGAGTTCTGAGGGAACTTGTATTGGTCTTGACCCAGCGGCTGTTCTGCATCTAGGACCAGAAATATCAGCTGCTCAAGCTGGAGAAGTAGGCGCTTGGCTACAGAAGCTCACGAGAAAAGATTAGGGTCTACTCGTTGCGGGTGTGGTGAATATGCACCAGGCATAACAAGAGATAGCAAAGTGACGAATGTAATCTTACGCTGAGCTGATGGGAGTGTGATGCTCAGACAAAGAGCATGTAATCTGCCTCTGTTTATTTCTGGCATTTCAAGAGGAACATTGACACAGTGAGAGTCTGTGTGCTCCGTAATGAATGCTCGGTCCTAGGAGGTTGAATAAATTGTTCCGAGGACTGGAGACCGCACCACAGGAGGAGCAGGTGTGGGGCGTGTTTATAATCGTGAAAAAACACGAGCCTTGGCCATGAGGAAGGAGTCCAGTAGCTGTCTTCCAATATTTCAAGGGCTGTAAAGTACAAAAGTGATGAGACATTCTGCATAGCTTCAGAGCGCAGAACCAAGAACGGTGTTTGGAAGTTATGGGGAAGGAAATTCCATTCCGTAAGAGAAATTCTAACAATCTCTTGAATTTATGTGATGCTGTACAATCCACCTCGATTCTCCTGTGCATCATCTCATATTAGGAAGAACTCCCGAGCAATCAGTGATTGCATGAACGGCCGGGCAGGTTTAAGCGGAGACTAATGAATCGCATTAGACCGTCGGGCGGCAAAATCGTTTCTAACGAAGACTGCCAATCCAGCGAGAGCTACTTGCAAGCCAGCTTCTGAAATGAGAAGAAACAGGGAACAAAAGCATAAGACCTGCAGTGATTCATCCTTGTCCGTCTCAACTCACGCTTTTCAAAGCAGAAAAAAGTGAAAAGATCTACATCTGTGTCCACCGTAAGGGGAAATAGGTTGGTTAGGCAAATGCTAAGGCAAATGCTTGTGCCCTGAGCCTTGGGGTTTTCAAGAGGATATTGGCCGCCTCTCTCCTGGTGCTTTCTGCACTGGCTAGGAGGATGGACCGTAGTACCTTTGGGGTTCCTCCTCACTCCAAGATTCCGTGAAAGCTAGATTCCACATGTGGCTTTGCTATTTCCTCAAATGGCTTCGAAAAGCTGTTTTCACTCTCTGGGTCTCAGCTGTCTTTCTCATTAAGTGAGACTATTGTCAATTTTTTTTTTTTTTTGAGAGAGAACTCACATTCTGCAATTGCAAGATTTTGTAGACGATTTTAAGAGCTTTCTTCTTCCACGTTCTATCAAAAAATAACTGATTTTTATACATATAGAAAGCGATTTCTGGTCCTGGGAAGATCACAGTCATGTCTGAACTTCTCTGAAGCTCCTCCTGAAAGCCAAATAGAAAATTAGGATAGTGTAAGAAAATACATATGAGTTATAGTTTAAAAATACTAAGTGTGGGGACGCCTGGGTGGCTCAGTTGGTTAAGCAGCTGCCTTCGGCTCAGGTCATGATCCCAGCGTCCTGGGATCGAGTCCCACATTGGGCTCCTTGCTTGGCGGGGAGCCTGCTTCTCCCTCTGCCTCTGCCTGCCATTCTGTCTGGCTGTGTTCGCTTGCTCTCCCTCTCTCTCTGACAAATAAATAAAATCTTAAAAAAAAAATACTAAGTGTGGGTGCCTGGGTGGCTCAGTTGATTAAGCCTCTGCCTTCGCCTCATCCCAGAGCCCCAGGACAGAGCCCTGTATCTGGCTCCCTGCTCAGCAGGGAGTCTGCTTCTCCCTCTCCTTCTGCCCCTTCCCCCGTTCATACTCGTTCTGTCTTCTGCTCTCTTGGTCTCAAATAAATAAATAAATAAAATCTTTTAAAAAATAAAATAAAAATACTAAGTGGAAAGAAACCCCCCTAAACCTCAGAGTACTGGTTGGTGGGATCCAAACCGCACCCAGCAATGGCACCTGAGAAGAAGCTGCCATGGTGTGGGGGTGGCCACTGCGCGGGACACAAATGTCTGATGGATGGTTCAGAAGGTGGGACAGGAAGGAGATGGGGAAAGGGAGGAGAGGCTCCAGTGCAAACCCATGCATCCCCGACAAGCTACGGAACCCCAAATCATCTATGAATATTCACCCTCAAGAAGAGAAGGCCTTTCCCGGGAGGGAAACTGTCTGAACGGGCCGGAGAATAACTGCGAGTTGGACGTTCTGATATGCGATGAATTCCGGATGAGAACCAGCACTGCTCAGCGCATCGCCAAGACATCCAGTCATGCTGGAGTCCAGCAGACTCTTGATGTGCCCAGCCAATATCCTTTTCCAGAAATGCAGCTTCTCATTCTGAGGGGGAGGTCGCTAGGAATCAGTGACCTGAGCAGGGCAGTAACGCTGGACTGTTGAAGGGAAGGGAGGGTGGCCCCAAACTAATCAGATCATGGAAAGTAAGGTAACAGCAAAAGCCTTCATCAAAGAGCAAGACCACAGCCTTGCAAGGCAGGAGCTCTGGGCAACACGGGCCTAGAAGTAGAAAACCTTCTTGCCTGGACTTAGGATCAAGAGACAGATGGGCTGTATGTTGTGTTCTCACATTAACAAGGGAAGAGGAGGCCTGTGTGTAAACTCCGAGAGGTTCCCTAGCTCCTCTCGGGCCCCCACCTGCCCCAGGAACTTGCTGCCTATATAGTTCAGGGAAAGCTGTCACCTTTAAACATGTGACACGCAGGAAAGAGTAGACTTAATACAAAGTCATAAGAAAACAAATAATAATGAAACAAATATGAGAGTCCAGGAATAATCCCAGAGAAATACGAACACAAAGCAGATGAAAACCATAACCTGAGATATTGAAATGAAAGAAAAGAAATTAAGGAAATGATAGACACTTTGAAAGAACAGAATAAATGAGAAATAGAAGAAATAGGTAAATAGCCAATGGTTATAAACTGAGAACTCACAACACTCAAGAAAGAGTAAAAAAAAAAAAAGTTCAGAAATAAAGGCTAATAAGAAGAAACACATGAGAGGATAACTCTGTGGAAAATACAGGAAGGAAATTTGAAGGTAGGAAAGAAAAATGAAGGGAAGCAAACAGAAGTAAAGGAAGAGATAAAAAGGCTTTGGGGAAAGTAAAAAATAAGAAGATAGGCCAAGGTAAGATAATAATGAAAGAAGTAAAGAAAAGACACAAACAATGAAAGAAAAAGAGAATCTAACCAAAAAGTCCCTTATGAAGGAAAACTAGACTTAAAACTGTAAATCAGGAGAAGTTTCCTGACATAGGGAAAGCTTTAAAATCCACATATTTAACTGGAAAAATGAACTCATAACACCAAGGCTCTCTATTAAAGACTCTTGAGTCAAAGGGAAACTACAAAGCAAAATTGTAGAATTTCTAAAAGTAATAATAATGGAGATATTATATATTTGGAAAACTCAAGAGAACCAATGAAAAACACTACTATAACCAATAATAGAATTTAGGAAAATAGCAGGATACAAAATCAAATGACAGAACTCAACAATCATGTCATAAAGAAACAGTAACAATTTGAAGTTTTAATGGAGGACACAACCATTTAGAACAAAAGAAAAAAAATCAAGACATAAACTTAATGAAATATACAAACCTTCTATTTAGAAATCTTTTTTTAAAAAGATTTTATTTATTTATTTGAGAGAGAGAGAGAATGAGAGAGAGAGATCATGAAAGGAGAGAGGTCATAGATAGGGAGAAGCAGACTCCCTGCTGAGCAGGGAGCCTGATGTGGGACTCGATCCTCGAACTCCAGAACCATGACCTGAGCTGAAGGTAGTTCCTTGACCAACTGAGCCACCCAGGTGCCCCTAGAAATATTTAATACATATCTAAAAGATACAAAAGCGAAATAAATAAGTGGAAAGCTTAGCATCAAAAATGATAAGGGGGATGCCTGAGTGTCTCTCTTGGTTAAACGTCTGCCTTCAGCTCTGGTCATGATCCTAGGATCATGGGATCGAGTCCCACATTGGGCTCCTTGCTCAATAGGGAGCCTGCTTCTCCCTCGGCCTGCCCCTCCCCCTGCTTCTGCCCTCTCTCTGACAAATAAATAAATAAAATATTTTTAAAAAATGGTAAGAAAAAAGGATGATCGATACAGCAAGTATAATAAAACCTTGACAATTATTGCATATGAGTGAAGACTATATCAAGATTATACCATCTTCTCTACTTATTAGTATGTTTGAAAATTTTATAATAAGCTAATTTAAAATAGTTAATTCTGGTGTTAAAAAGAAAGGTATTTAGGTTCTAGCTCCATACTATCAAAACACACCTAGATTAATTATATGAGTTAATTAAAGTGATTTAATTAAATTCTTACAGTCAGACTTAACTAAGCTCAACCTCTTTAGAATCTTTACTTTATAATATAAAGTTAATTGTACCTGCATGTTTTGGATACTTTAAAGTAGTAGCTGTTACTCTCTACTCTTTTCCAATTTTGGCCAAATGAAGAATCCCATTTCTTCCTGCCTCAGCAGGAAGGTGAGTTGAGAGGCAGAGAGAAAATTTCCCAGATCCCCAGAGCTGCTGGTGGGAGGCCTCAAGTTCTTAGAGTGGGAGGAACGTTCCAGAGCATCTTATTCCTACTGTGGGTCTACATGGGGTCATGTGAAATCCAGATTAATGTCTAAGCTTTTGTCCATTCTCCTCTGAAGTGTTAACATTGAAATGGTAAACCTTCTAAAATATTCTTTAAAAAAAATTAAAAATCTTCATCACATTCTATGCTTATCCTGACAATTCCAGTTGGATAATTCCAGTTGGATAATTTTACTTTTCCTTGGAGTTAATGTTTGCTATTCTTGAAATAATAGGCATTAATGCTGTTACAGTGGTCTTCAACAAAACAAAACAATACAAAGCAACAGAAAGCAAAACATGAGTTGACTTTTTAGTACCTACTGGACAAAGTTTAGCCTCCTCACCCTGGCATCCTGGCCCTAGCACCCCCACCCTCCAAGGTATGGCTCTAATATATCTTTTTCGCTGATATTGTCTATCATGTATCAGGGCACTGATAATGTCCATAATTTAGACAAACCAAAAAAAAAAAAAAGAGAGAGAGAGAGAAAATTATAAAATCTAATATTTGTTGAATGTTGTTTAGTTTACAAAGTATGTTTTTAATATACTTCTTATTTAACCCCAATAAAAGCCTTAAAAGCTGGGCATTATTTACTTCCATTTTATTTTTTTAATGGGTAAAGCCATGCTGGAAGACCTAGAGCTTTGCCCAATATCAAAAGCTAACATGTGATAAAGCCAGAATTTTTATTTTGAATTCTGTGCTCATCCTACAGTAATATATTACCGCTAAACGAGGTACTCATTAATCCCGGAGAACATTCTGAATTGAACCGCTTAATTTTGCTACCAGACTCCTTTCTTATGAAACCCCATTTTCCTCCCCACCCAAGTCCCCCAAAGTTCTGTTTTCTTCCTTCCATTCTCCCTCCCTCCTTTTCTCCCTCTTACCCTTTCTTCTTTCCTACCTCTTTCTTGATTCCTTGAAATTCTTCTTGATCCCTTGAAGCTGTTGTCCTCTCTTTCCTTTGAACCAACGCAGGGCATTCTGTGGTTTTCGGGGCACTCGACATATTCCACTTAGTGTTGTATCTGTACGCTTGCTTTTTAGGCAGAGCCTATGTCTTACTCATGTTTTTGTCCTTTCCATGTTGCAAGTGCAATGGCACATAGTAAGTATTATACTTTTTTTTTAAGATTTTTATTTATTTATCGGACAGACAGAGAATACAAGTAGGCAGAAAGGCAGGCAGAGAGAGAAGGAAGCAGGCTCCCCACTGAGCAGAGAGCCCGATGCAGGGCTTCATCCCGGAACCCTGGGATCATGACCTGAGCTGAAGGCCAAGGCTTTTAACCCACTGAGTCACCCAGGCGCCCCTAGTAAGTATTATACTTAACAAATGTTTGAGCAACTACATGGGAATTTGGTTTAAAATAATCGAAAGACCCACCTTCTTTCTGAAACAGTTATTGCCTTATAATAGAAATTCACATGGTAAGTAGAAACCATTTTTGTAATAAGTAGACAGATTCATGTGAAGCCTAAAAATAAAATAATACTGCTAATAGTTATAATCAGTGACATAATAATAATGGTAATCTTATAAACCTGAATTATAAGGTTCCTTCCTTTCAGATTATAATAATTCATATCAGCCTCACTTATTTTCTCAATATGCCCATGAGCCAAGGAAAGGGTTGTCAGTACAGTGTTTAGATGGGAACCTTAAGAACAGGAGCCTAGGATTCCCCTTTGTGTTTGAGGGCCAGCTCCCCCACTCATTTGAATGCTATTTAACCTCCTGAGATCTCAGGCACCTCTCCACCTTTTACAAAATAGGGATAATAAAATGACAAAATTTGCAAGTTCTTTGTGAAGAAAAAGTGAGATTAAATAGGCCAAATTCTTGGCACAGCATCTGGTGCATAGTAAGAACTTATTAAATGGTATCAGTAATTATTGTTATGAGTGAAGAGAATGAGATCTAAGACCCCAGATGATTAAGTGGTTTACTCAAGACGGTACAATGAAATCTAACTGGGACTCAGGTTTTTGCTTCCTGAAATAATCATCTTGGGGAGGCTAGAGATGGAGTCACACGGCCAATGACTTGATCAATCATCCCCACGTAATGAATTTGCAGTAAACTTATGGACACAGAAGAAGTTCGGGGGAACTTCCTTGGTTAATAATACTCCATCCACTGCCACACACTGATGAGTCAGGAGGTTGATGGCTCCTGACTCCATAGGGAGAAAACAAAGGAAGCTGGGTGTTTAGGACCCTCCCAGACATTGATGTATGTGTATTCTGATCTGTAGCTTTTTGCTATAATGCAATTATAATCATAAAAGTAGTGCTTTCCTGAGTTCTGTGCATTGTTATAACATATTATGGAACCCTAGGGGAGGGTGGGGACCCCTGAAGTTGTAGCCAGTTGGTCAGATGTGAGGGAGACCCGGGGACCTCAGAATATCTGGCTGGTGTCTTAAGGAAGGGCAGCTGTGTGGAGAACTTCACCCTTAACCTACAAAGTTCAACTCCTCAGAGTAATTGGGTGTCAAGAGTCCTGCTCTCCCCTTCCCCCAGAACCTCAATAGGAAAACCAGTGTTTCATCAGGGACATATTTTGCAATCTCAGACTCATAAGTGAGGTTTGTTTAAAATCTGTAATTCGATTTCTTGTTCATTGTAGGTGCCTAGTGTTGAAATGTGGTCCTATTGGCTGTCTACAGCCCATCATTTAGGTAACAATAGTCTTGAAGTTAAACACACACACACATACACACTCAATTATTTATATTTATACACTCTTTTCTTTCCAAAAACCCTTCTGCAACTTCCAAACAAATTAATTCATCTGCACAGTGAGAGGAGGAAACTAAGCACATGGCCTCCACCATGAGGGACGCCAGGGGGACATTCACCAGGACAGCTGGAGTGTCTATATTGTGGCTCTCAACACGCAGCTGGGGGAATATCCTGCTCACCCCCAGTATGGCGATCGTAATTAGCACCCTGGAGCGACTCGGGACTTCCAACCCACCCAAATCTGTTTGCAACCTTTCATGACTTACAGAGAGCAGCAACTCTCACATTTAGGTAGCTGTCTCCCTCCCATCTGCTCCGCTGGCTCTAATGTATTTAGATGGATTCTCCTTCCACGAGGCAGAGCCCAAGTTCATTAGAATCATGCGTTCTGCTTCAAAACCTCCCTTAATCTCCCCAGGTGCTCTTTGGGCTTTACCACTTGTATTCACTAACCTTGGATGTGGGTATTTAGGAACAATGCTAATGTTTTTAAATTGCTTTGCGGTCTCCTCTCCTGGATTATACTGGCAGGCACAAGAAAGAAATACCAATTAAGCCCCCAGAGCCATTTTGCAAATGCTCTTTTTCTTAAACCAGGGGATGTCTGACTGCGAACCCAAATGGAAAAGATGCAGGACAGTTCTGGGATGTGTTATGCATGTTGACTCTTTTCTTTCAAAGGGATCTAATCTTTTGGAGTGGGCATTAGGTAATGTTTTCAATGTATTAGTAAGGGCCAGAAAGAGAGAGAAGGAGAGGGAGAGAGAGAGAGACACTTCATATGTTTTGGATAATGCCGTGTTGGTGCTTTAATAATACTCATCTTAAAAGGATATTTGTTATTCATTATGTACAATGCATTTCAGAATTCTGTGTTCCATTAACCCCTTCTCTGAGCAGACTGCAGCCTGTTCGAAAACCTTTCTTTTAGGAAAGCCAGCCTCAGCCTGGACATCAGGCTTGCTAGGAGTGACTGGGGGCGTGACAGTGGCGCAGGGTAAGTAGGCACATGGGCTGCCTTTATATGCGGACATAAATGGCATGGAGACAGGGGTAAAAAGTGGATATTTTGTTGTTAATGCTATGTTTTGTACCATGTCAATATATCAATGATTCAAAACACACACGAAAGCAATATATATAATTTTTTGAAATGGCAAGACAAATGATGCAGTCGCTATGGAAAACAGTATGACAGTTCCTCAAACAACTAACATCCCATCACCATATGATCCTGCAATTCCACTTCTGGGCACACACCTGAAGGAACTGAAAACAGGAATTCAAACAGATGTTTGCACACCCATGTGCGTTGTGACCTTAGTCACAATCACCAGAAGTTGGAACCAACCCAAAGGACTACGGTAGATGAATGGGGAAACAAAATGTGGTATACAATATTATTCAGCCTTAAAAATGACCAAAAAAAAAAAAAATTCTGACACAGGCTACAACATGGATGAACCTTAAAGACATAGAAAGTAAAATAAGCCAGTCATAAAAAGACACGTACTGTATGGTTCCACGTACATGAGGTACCTGGAATCATCAAATTCACGAAGCTAGGAAGTGGAAAGGTGGTTGCTGAGAGAAGGGAGAAAGGGCGAGTTGAGTAGGGACAGAATTTTAGTCTGGGAAGATGAGAAGTTTCTGGAGATGGAGGCTGGGGATGGTTGCAGAACAATGTGAATGTTCACTGAACTGTACACAGAAACGGTTAAAATGGCTAATTTTATGCTATTGATTGATTTATTTTTTTGCCATGACACAAAGAGAGAGAAAAAAATGTAAGAAAGATTTGTGGTTTTCCCCATTGGTCATTGCACTCACTTTTTTTTTTTTTTTTTTTGACAGAGAACGAGATCACAAGTAGGCAGAGAGGCAGGCAGAGAGAGAGGAGGAAGCAGGCTCCCTGCTGAGCAGAGAGCACAGTGTGGGGCTCGATCCCAGGACACTGAGATCATGACCTGAGCTGAAAGCAGAGGCTTAACCCTCTGAGCCACTCAGGCACCCACTGCACTCACATTTTGCCTTTCCATCATATGTGGGAGGCAGCCTCCATGGTCTGTCACCCTCTCTTCCCAAGACCCCAGCAAACCCCTGGTTCAGCACGGCGCTTGTGGAGTGATGGGTAGAAAGATTCAGCACAAGAGAATGTTCTCCTTCTGTCTAACTAGGCCAGTGAGGACAAGTATCTGTAAGTAATTAGGGAGGACCTCTTCAGGCCCTCACACTGTACTCGGAAAAGGGAAGGCATGGAAATCTGGTAGATGGATTTGGTGACTTCTGTTCATGAAAATAATGCAAATAAAAACTAGATTCCCTGCTGTGTTGGGGACACAGTGTTCAGTCCTGGAGACACAGAGATGAAAAGACAATGCTAGATATTGAGTGTTTCACAGTCAGATTTGCATATTGATAATTAGATAGGTTGTTAGACCGGATAATGTGTGCGTACGGAGAGTGAGCATGGAATTCCTCGGGCCTGACTTTATGGGACGTAGAAGTTTTAAGATCTTGCAGCAGGTCTAATGACCGAATGTTTATTGGAATACCTACTATGTGTCAGGGCCTGACCTAAGTTCTGTGAGTGATTCAGACTACGGATATGTGAGACTGTGTTCTGTTCCTCAAAGAGTTTTCTTCTAGTTATATACCAACTAGTCCAGAAGGACGATAAGGCAGCATATAATTGTGTCTGATACGTTCTTACCTTTGCCAGACACTAGAGGAAAGATAGATCAGTTAGGGCTGGGATTGTCAGGAAAAGTTTTACTGAGGGGGTGAGACAAGAACTGAGCCCTGAGAAATGAGCAGAATCTCAGCTGGAGAGACGAGAGAGCCTACAATAGGTCCGTGATTACCAGATCGAGTAGATGAAGCAGGTTTGCTTTCCTGAGCTAAGCTGCTAAAAGCACCCTACTGGCATCGGAGTTGGTTAAGCAGGGACCCTTGTTCATGAATGAAGCACCTACTACGTGTCAGGCATTGTTCTAGGCATTGGAGGCCCAGCTCGCTACCAGCGAGCGCACCAAGTTCACACCCTCCGAGAGTTTACATTCTACTGGAGAGATACAGACAAATAAAATACACCTCATGCTAAGGGGTGGTAAGAGTTCTGGCTAAAAGCAAAGTACAGGGTGGGGTGACTGTTGGATAGGTTTGTGGGAGAGACTACTAGGTGTCTCATCAAGGGACAATTGCAAAGCAACCATGCTTCTGAGATGTTTAGAGAGCCATCCTGCCTCAGATGGGAGTGTGGACTCCTTCTCCTGGTGCTTCCAGTCCCTAAAATCTATGAACTTTGACTCTGAGCCCAAGTGAATGTCCACCAAGTTTCCCACTGCTGTGAAAATGTAAGGTGGTAACGGTCTCAGAGACCACGTGTCCTATCCCTAATGGACCCTTCTGTGGCTTCTTTACTTGGGAATACTTATAGTGGTGTATTCTGACGCCAATTTTCTGATACCAACAGAGTGTCCTGAGATGAAATTCAGTGACGACAGCAACCTACCTGGAGTTAGGGTCAGACCCCCCACAAGCCCAAGGGCAAGGTCCCCAACAAGACTGCCTTAGTTCTGATGCCAGCCTTACGTTCCCAGATGGCCCACACTTCTGTGCAGCCGTTGGCAATTTTAGAGCTTCCCATGGCCGCCTCAGGTTCATTTGTTCTCTAGAGTGACTCACAGAACTCAGAAAAGTGCTAGACTTCGAGTTACCATCTTCCTATAAATAAACGCAAATGAACAGCCAGTTGAAGATATACACAGAACAAGGTCAAGGAGGATCTAGCAGGGGCTTCTGCTCCCATGGGGTTGAGGTGCACCATCTTCCTGGTGCGTGGATATGTTCGCCAACCAGGGTATTCACCCCAGTTTCAGTGTCCAGAGTTTTACCTGGGGTTATATGAAGTAAGCCTTTGGGTCAAATCATTGTCCATGTAGTTGAACTCAACCTCCCATCCCTCCTCTCTCCCCGGAGTTTTGGGGTGGGCCTTTAAGTTCCAACTCTCTAATCACATATGTTGTCTTTCTGGAGGGACCCTCCCCTAAAAGTATCTAAGGGTCCACCCTGAAAGCACTTCCTTAGCATAAACTCAGATATATCAAAGGGGCTCCTGTGAATAACAAAAAATACTCCTATCACTCTGGAAATTCTAATGGTATTCAAAGTTCTGTGCCAGGAACTGGGGACAAATACCAGATAGGTTCTTTCTTGTATCACAGGTAGCAAGAACTCTATCTTGATTTCTCCAGCTAATGGTATAATGGTCATAAAATTGCCTATATTCTACCCAGCATAGAAATCAGCTTTTTTTTTTTTTCTTCAGTTCTCAGCAAAGATATCCTAAGAAAGCATGACCTCAGCAAAGCCATGCTTTGCTGCTGATTTAAAATCTGTAACCTAAAATGTAATGTAACTGTATCCTTTGTCCTCCTGGCTAATGACCAGTCATGGAATACCAATAAGAGTTCCTACTTTCAGCCTTTTGAGCCTGGACCCCTCTTGCTGGTGAGCTCTCCAATCAACTTCCCTCTGATACCTCTTCAAGCATCAAGCAGCTGTTTAATGCAAGGTTCTTGTCTATTCTTTTCCCTTTTTCTTGGTCAGTGGATTAGCCAAGATTGATTTTTCTGCATGGCTGGGGAAGGCCTAAGGTTAAAAGATAAAAGGTAGAATTCTTTTAAATGTAATTTAGATTTCTTTTCTTGGCATTAGTTCTGATATCAACTGCAGAATCACTTCAGTGTTCCAGAAACACCTGCGGCCCCAACCACAGATGCTGGGGAAGGGCAAGCCTCGGTGTCCAGCAGAGCTGGGTGGTCCTGGTGGAGTTGAGGTCAAATGCCATCCTCGGCCGCCCCCCTCTCTTTCTCTCCACTCTCCTCTTTCTTTCTCTCTCTTTCTGACTCCTTCTTCTAAATTTGATTCTGCTTGCAAAACGCAACTAGAGGGATGCCTGGGTGGCTCAGTCGGTTGACCGCCTGCCTTCAGTTCAAGTCACGATCCCAGGATTCTGGAATCGAACCCCGCATCAGGCTCCCTGCTCAGTGGAGAGTCTGCTCCTTCTCTCTCTGCTCTTCCCGCTGCTTGTGCTCTCTCTCCCTTTCTCTCTCAAATAAATAAACAAAATCTTAAAAAAAAATGCAAGTAGACATCACACATTCATCCCACAGTACTGTCCTTTCAGGTCAGTATGTATTTATCTTTTATAAGTGACAGAGCTCAAGGGGAACTGTTTCTGAGTCAACCAGATGACAAAAGAAACAACTGATTCATCCAGAAAGCCTGTCAGTTCAGTAGAACAGCGTTGGCAGGAGAGGTGGTATGGACAAAGCAGCCACCTGATGGGCTCCATTTTCCACTTTTCACCAGGCTTCTCTTTGGCAGCGAATAAACCCTGTCCCAATGCCATGGCAGGTGTGAGGAATAACCCTCTCCACCTCTGGGTGGATATCCTCCCACTCACCCCATGGAGCAATCCTCCCTCCGCTAAATAGCAATGGGCAAGTTTATCAATACGATCTGCTGAGGGCTGGGCAGTCCCTGGAGCCAGAAGCTGAGTGGCAGGGGCAGTGGTGGAAGAGGGGACGATGTGAGGCTACACAGGAGAGAAAGAGAGAAGTAAGTGTGCGGGAACGGAAACTGACGTCCAATGCGCAGGGATAAGCCAGGAGAGAACATTGGAGACTAGGGAGAACAGAAGAATGCAGGCAACTCCAGGGCGTAACTGAGGTCAGACTCCCACTGTCCTCAATAATCCAGCTCAAAAGCTCTGAAAAACATCCGTGCCCTCAGGAAGGGGCAGCGTGATGTCACAACGTGGAGTTTACCGGGGAGATGGGGGCAAGAGACAAGAGGTCCTGCTCTGCTCTACCATCTCCTTTCTTTCTTCCTCTTCTCCCCCCGCCCCATTCTTCATGTAGCTGTTGCCAAGATTGGAAAGGGGCACTTGAGTGATCCTTACCTATGTCTCAGCCACACTCAGAGTTACAGTCGAAGAGCTGGCTTCAGTCCAGCCAGCCAGGGAGAGAGCGTCCAGATGCCAGGATGGGATTTCAGCCAGCCAGCTGGGTGTCTCTTCTGCACGCCGACGTTTCCTCTGCCCTTGGGTCAATGGGTGGAGAGGCCAAGAGGGTTTGGGCAGTGAACCCAATGCAGTGAAGCCTCAACGTGGGAGCAGAATGGAAGCCCTCACATCCGTACTCAGGAGATGGACACATGCTCACAGACAGACTGGGGGTGAACACGAACGGGAAGAACTGGAGAACGGAGGGGAGAAGATTCTCGATCAATTAGGATTCTCCTGCTTGTGGGTAATAGGAATCTATTGTGTCCAAGCTTAGGTGAAAAGGAAGTTTATTGGTCAATCAGGTAAAAAGTCCGAAGGGGCTCTATCTTTGGGCAGGTGGAGCAGATGCCCCCACAGCGCCTGGTGCTGTCTCTCTGCCCTTCTCGGAGCCGGCTTCACTGTCAGGCACATTTTCTGTCGTGGTGGCAGGGGAGCCCCTCAGCATTTACAGACTCAGACTCCAATTCCTTCGTACGAGGGGAAGTTCATGACTGACTCGCCTTGGATCAATTTAGTTCATCTTTCCTGTCGGGACTAATTGCTGTGGCCAGGGAGACAGGATGGTCTCATTGATCATCAGGTGGGGTCATCCCCGCCGAACGTACACACTCTGGAGTGGTCAAGGAATAGTCCTGCTGAGAAGGTAGGGGTCTTCTTTACAGAAGAAGAAAATGCTGGAAACAAACCAATAAGCAAAACAAAACAGATGTCCACCCAGATGCTCAAAAGAAGCCAAAATCATAAAACTTTGAACCACGATCTGTCATGCACCAGGTGCTAGAATCCAGAAATGGGTCAGATCTATATGGGGATTCAAGGCTTATGTGACAACTGCCCAGGCCACGTTTGGTACACGTGTCTCTTTTTCTGATAACTGGTTCACGGCCTTTCTGGCCTGCTTCTGGTTGCTCTTAAAGGGAACTTGCTGGGGCTCCTGGGTGGCTCAGTTAGCTAAGTGCCTGCCTTCAGCTCAGGTCATGATCTAGGGGTCCTGGGATGGAGCCCACATTGGGTTCTCTGCACAGCGGTGAGCCCCCCCCCCCCCCCCCGCTAGTGTTCTCTCTCTATCTCAAATAAATAACATCTTAAATTTAAAAACAAAAGGGTGGGGGGTGGAATTTGCCATTCCCAGCCCAGATCCCAGACATCCCATTCCAGAAGGGAATCTCTTTATGGAGTTTAAAGGTGTCCTTCTGTCTTTCTCTTTTTCATCCTTACATGCTCTGGTCTTATATTCTTGTCCCCCGCCCCCCGCCATGTACTCATGTTTTATGTTTCTGTTGCTTTCACACAGTAATCAGAAAGGATCATTGGTGTGGCCATTCTGGTGAACGGAGCCATTGAGACAGACACTACTCTCATAGACACACAGTTGATGCCCCGGAGGTCCTGAGTGGGGAATTTAACACAGTGGCCCACATAGTACACAGAAGAAGTGGAAGAGAGGACAGGAGGGAAGAGCTGCATAATCTCATAGTTACAAAGGATAATTTTGGTTGCATTTACCAAGATTTTGCAAGGAAATGAAAAAAAGCCATACTTACCGGGAGAGCGATCTTTATTTACACACCTCCCGGAATGGGTGGCCTCGCCCACCTTCCAAGCCCTGACAAAGGACACACAGCAGAGAGGGCTCAGGAAGGGAGAGCAGAGCAGTGGGTCCTGGTGCTGAGAGGCCCAATTATCAAAGCTGCATCTCCATCCTGTTGCTATCAGTCCTGGCAGGGCTTGGCGGCTGCTGCCAGCCGAGAGGAAAAAAATTACCCAGGCTGACGCCTCCAAATAATTGATAATTTGCCTAAATGAACAAATCGAGTAAGATTTAATTGTTGGCAGGGATTACCACCCAGGAACAGCAAAGTATATAATTGCTTAAGTATTACACATGGCTTTCCATGAATCCCCCTGCCCTCCCCCTTTCTTTCTTCTAAACCAAATATAATTGTTTAATGACATTGATGGGGAATAGACTTGTGACATTATAAATGACACTTATGACAGCACTGTCAGCTGGTGACAGCTCGATGACAGCCCCAGTGAGAAATTAATCATTTTAGATGCTTTACGATTTGCTCATTTAATGCACAAATAAGATCTTGCTATCAAACCATACAGAATCTCATCCCCTAAGGGAGCGTTGGGTTGTGTTTCTCCCTCCAGGATGGGGGCTGGTGGGGTCTGGAGTAAATGGTGGGGAACATTTCGTGGTAGCTCCCCGATACCTCTAGTTCCAGGGAGAGGCTAAAATCTCCCTGGGGGAACCTGCACCTGTGCAGAGTCCGAATTTAGTTTTCTCTCTCACCACTTGTTTAAGGAAGCTTTCAAGGGGAAAGAGCTAACCTGTTGGGACTGATGTTAATAAAGACAGAAAGCTGAAAAAGCGGAGAGGTTATTTTTAGCTGGGTAATGGGGAGTAAATGGGGCCACCCTGTGATATGCTAAGATATGCCTGCACTCATTTCTGCCTGGAACTCCCACACTCTCTGCTGGGCAGACATCTGTTAATTGCATTCAGTTGGACTTCACTTTGACATTTGGGGAAATGGAAGGAGACTGCCTAACCATCTTTCTTTTTTTTTTTTTTTCCCCTTTTCTTTTTTCTAAACTATGTCTCTGTGGAGTTTTGGAGCCAGGGAGGAAAGGAAGCGAGGTGAGTTAGAAACTTGCTCTCTGCTTGGATTTGCTAAAACCTTCAACACACAGTGCCGCGGGCAGTTTAGCCTGGATTTTATCGAAAACCCTATGTGGGGTTCCCAACAATCAGAGTCACTCAGGTTTTCCTTTCCACGCTATACTGGCCGGAGCTCCATTTAATCAGGACACATGCTTATCTCTCGACCCACCTTTCCATACATTTTACTAATCTTATAAATAGACTCTTGAAAAATAAGAAAATGAACTTTCCAATTTATAACAAAACAGCATTCATCTCCGTGCATATGCATCAGTGCTTTCTTGCTGAGGCAGTTCCTGTCGCCAAGCAGCAGGAGGCTAAAAACCAACTTTCAGGAGGTCAAGGTGGTAGTTTCACCGGTACCTAATCTTTTCTCTGCCTTTTCTTTCATATCCAGGCGCCTAAGTTTGTGCGCGTGGGCGTCAATCGCGTTTGGGTAGGTTGACCTAGGCGGCGTAGTGTAACTAGTGAACACTAGGTGGCGACAAACGACCTCTTGGCTGGATTATTGGATGGGCGCAAGGACTGAGGCTGGTGAAATGGGTTTGCTTTCTGTTGTAACAGAATCAATAACAACTTAGTGGGTGCTGAGCACGTGGCAGGCACCACCAGAAGTGCTGTTTATACATTAACTGACTTGTTTATCCTCACAGCAATCCCGTGCGTTTTACGAAGGATAAGGAACTGATTTGTCCAAGGTCACATGCTTGGTGGCTGGCAGCTGAAATTTGATCTCGGCTCTGACTGATGGCACAGGTTGTGTTCTTATGGATTGCACTCTCCTGAACCCTTAAGGAAATACGCTATTAACTCGGGGAACAGGTTGAATGGTAAAACGAATGTCTCATCTTCACTGATGTCTGCAGATTCCCTCATCACCATCAGAGAAGGAAAAGGAGTCTGAAAAGAGCAAACTTATCAGGTACTTAGATCTGAGCATTGGAAAATTCTCAACCATCTTGTCCAGGCTCCCATTCAACGTAGGATTCTCCTTGGCACAGCCCTGTAGGAGGATTACATAGTCTCTGCTGGATATCTTCTGGGACGAGCATGCCAAATGAAGATGGCATGTTTCCTTCTCTATCTTCCCATGGTCACCTTCCTCTCCAAGAAGGGAAATTCAGAGGGACAGGACCAGAAGAAAAGTTCATAGCCCCTGTTCATCACAGCAGTTGTAAGGAACATGGCGGGTGTGTTGGTTAATTGTATGTGTCAAACTGATTGGGCCACTGTGTCCAGACGTGTGGTCAAACCTTATTCTGGGTAGCATGTTTCTAGAGTGAGATTAACCTTTGAATTGGTACCCTGAATAAAACCGATGGCCCTCCCCAGTTCAGATGGGCCTCACGCAATCTGTTGAAGACTGGAAGAGAACAAAAAGGCTGACCTCCGGCAGGTAATGGGGACCTCTTCTTGCCTGCACCCCCCCACCTTTGGAGCTGGGATATAGGTTTTTTACTCCCTTCACACTACAGGGTCTTCTCAGATCTCACACCTGCTGGCTTTGGACTGGAACTACAGTTGACCCTTGAACAATGTGGGGGGTGGGTGGGTTAGGGATACTGGGCACCCGCACAGGTGAAAATTTGTGGATCATTTTGACTCCCCCAAAACTTCACTATCGATAGCCTCCTGTTGACCAGGAGACTTAACAGACCATTAACACCTATTTCATATGTTATATATACTATATACTATACTCTCACAACTAAGTAGGCTAGAGAGAAGAAAATGTTATTAGGGGAATCATAAGGAAAATAAAGCACATTTAGGGTACTGTATTTATTGAAAAAAATCCACATGTTAGTGGACCCATGCAGTTCAAACCTGCGTTGTTTAAGGGTTGACTCGAGTACTGAACCTACTCTTCTGGGTTTTGAGGTTGTCACTGAAGATCCTGGGACTCCGCTCCCTAATCACATAACCATGTGAGCCAATTCCTCAGAAAACATACAGAGACACTACATGTATCCATACACACACACATACATATATGCACACTTCCACTCTTCCACTTAGACGTCCAAGCATCACCGAAAATGCTGCATTCTAAATCTGAATCTTTTATTGTAATACCTGTATTGACACATCTTCTATTAGTTCTGTTTTGCATCAGTGAGAGCAACTGGACAGCAGACCAAGGCAAAAATTCATTTTGTCAGTATTTCCTAGGGAGATGACAGGAAGCCTCTCAGGCAAGGCTTCGTGACAGCAACAGTGGTGATGTCTCCTGTGTGGCTTCTAGCATATTCAACCAGGTAAGCAGAATGGAACGCAGATTTCCAGGAAAAGACATCCTTAGGATGGGCCTGTGTATAGCTTTGCTTTTTGATAGACAGGCCAGCTCTGGGGGCATCCCTTACCTGAAAAAATTATTTCTGAAGAACGGAAGGGTCTCTTGGTCTGGGTATAATATTCTTTTAGTGGCACCTGAACCTTGTAACTACCACCGGACTGAGGAGACGTGAATGGGAACACTGAACTTCTGAGCCAGAGATGGTTTCCAGGCCCCGTTCCCCTCTCCTGCTCCGGACCCCACAGATTCTTCTCAGGTACATGCAGATACACACTACTCTGCCTGGCTTCCAGATGACGCCCCCTGGGTGCATGTTCATTCATCTCCCCTTCTTCTCCGGCTTCAGTCAGGCCTCTGTATGTCCTCCACAGCCTCCCTGTGATGCATGTGAGGAGTGTTCCCGGAAGCCCGGGCCCAGGGCTCAGCCAATGTTCTCTGCCTTCCCCGGGCCCTGGGGCTCGCCCCCCACCCCACCACATGTAGCCCACCAAACCCCTCGGAGGCCTCATCTGCATTCTGATCTCAGCTTTGTATAATGTGAAATGTAATTAGTCAAGAGATATCATATACATAGCCTTTAAAGGTAAAATTCTGTGGACAACACTTAGGTCCCCTTTGATGACTTTCCCCTTGCCCAGAGGTAGCATGGGGAGGTGGTTGAGGTGTTTATTTCCAGATATTTTTCGATGTTTTTATACACATATATATGCGCCCACAGAGAATATGTGGTATTTGTATTGCCTGTGGCCATTTTTAATACACACATCATCATACCTTTATATCTTGTAAAATTCCTGGAAATCCACCCATGTTAGCCCACCCAGGTGAACCTCGCTCTGGTTAGTGGCGGCTGCTTCTCTGTAGTATGAATCCATCCCTGTTTACTTGACTGCTGCCCTTTGATAGGCATTAAATTGTTCCAGTGTTCAGGTTTACAAACACTGTTTACTGAACAACGGGAGGACACATCCTTTCCCACGTGTGCGAATTGTTTTCACTGATTGCATTTTCTTGCTGGAATCACACAGTAAGATTACGACGAAGCTGAGATTTAGACAAAGATTCTCAGATACAGGCCCTGAGAGAGGCATTTGCAAAAGAAACTTTGAGCTACGTATTATCATCCCCATTTTATAGGTGAGAAAACTGAGGCTTCAAGAGGCACAGTGAGTCAGAATTGAAATCCCACTAATGCTCTTCCTCCTACCAGTCCCTTGTGTGGAGTACTTTCCCTCCAACTCTGCTGTGAATTTCCCAACGGCAGGAACTACGCGTGTATTCCCTTTCATTCTCTAATATGTCCTGAATACACGATAAATCTCAATAAAACTTGATTGATTATTTGGAAGACAAATTAGCACTATCATCTTAACTAGCAGGATGTTTTATTTAGGTATTTTAACAACAATAAGAAGGCACTAGCATCATAGAGTAGCTGGTTAAAATATTATTAGAAGTTAATTCATATTTTAGCAGATAATTCCTAATTAATTTGCTGTAGTTATCTTGTTAAACATCAATTAAATCTCTCCACATCCCTTACAGGTTTCTCCTATTCATAAAATGTAATTATACAGCTATTGCCCACGTATTCTTTATTGCTTATATAATCTACCAGTTAAATACAAGTCAAAAAGATTTATCTTCCAAGTTCTTAATAACATCACTAAATGTTCTAATTAATAATCAATAACCCATTTGCATAATTAATTGGGGGAAAGAATCCTAATGAGACGGTGCCCTGCAGCAAACCAAGCAGAGGCTGAAACTTCATCTCTCATGGCGATCATTGCTCAGGGCACATGATTTTCCAGCGATGCAGATTCCTCTCTCACTCCAGGAGGAGGTGGAGCTTCAGCGCTGATGCTGGTGATTCCGCTAGCACATCCCCAGTGACGTCGTTTCTTAACAATATGTGATATAACTGTCTCCGTGGAATAGGAGCTATTTGTTGGATATGAATTTTCACGGACACAGGCTCCGGTGAACAAAAATAAATTTCTTCACTTCCCTAAAAAACAATTTAATTCCCTAAATCTGAACCCTTACTTCACCTGTTACACAAGCCTAATCTAGGCTCTTTCCAGTAAACTCAGTCCTAGTGAGTATCTTCTCAGGCAAATGGGCTTATCATTCTCTCACATTCTGGATTTGGAAAAAAATCACAACCACCACCACAACCCAAACCCTCTCTCTTTCATTTTTTTTCCCTCACCCTCTTCCTTGGCATTGATTTTTAACTGGGAGGAGGAGGGTGGTTTTACAATGGCGCACTGCTATGCTGTCCTCTGGGCGGGGGTTTTCCATGTCCCATGTTCCACCTATTTGGGTCCTGGCTGTCATCCTTCCAGACAGGACGTGAATATTGGGCCCCTTTCATTCTGGTCCCACCACACGGTCTTCAATCATCCTTATTCTACCCCAGTCTCATTCACTGGAGTATTTGGTGTTGCTGTAGCCTCCAGCTACCCACGTTCATGAGGGTTCCTCTTCATATCCTTGTTCTGACCCCTGGATCCTGCGTATCCATCCACCCTTGTTCAATGCTTCCTAGCCCTTCCCATGAGCTTGGGATCATTTCGCTGTGAATCATTTTTTAACAGTGGAAGCACTAAGCAGTGATTAGGGGTCCTCACTCCGCCCTACCCCTCCCCTTCCAGCCTGCCTGCCTTGTTTTTCACATGCCCAAAAGCATCAGGGCCACTGAAGGGATCCTGAAGACTGTACCTCCAGGTGGGGCCAGTAAGAGGTTGATCCGTCTTTGGCCCCAGAAAATCAGGGTCTTGTCCTACTCCCTCTTCCAAATTATTTGGGGGAAGTGGTCATGATACAAAGATGGACCCACATCTCTGCTTTCTAGAGGCTCTCGATTTCTTCTCTCCCTCTCCTGGACTTAAACGGGAGGGTGGGGCAGAGAAAGTTCTACTTAGGAGCACGCTGTTTCTTACACTATCTTACAGCAGAAATCTCAGCATTTTATCTTGGAAGTTGACAATGTGGCATCTTTGTTTCCTGGCACTGGAGGTAAAGGTGGCCCTTTGTCCGCAGCGGGAATAGGAATGATCCCGAGGGAATAGAAAAAACAATATGCCAGTAACACCTCAAGTGTTACTCTGCCACACTTTATCTTGTCAGAAGCAAGACAGGGAATGCTGGGATATAGGGAGTCACCAGTGTTCACGCCAAAGAGGACCAGCTTGAACCTGCGACCCAGAGCCTGGGAAGTATTGTAAAGTTTCTGAGGGTTCCCTCAGTCAGCCGTGCAGTTAGTCACAGGGATGGGTGTGTGGACCCCTCAAAGGGACTTTCAGTCTCAGGCAAGTTTCCTGTAAAGTAGAGAAACAATGTTCCATCAGATTCATTTTTTATCCCAAATCTTTGGCTTCGGTTAAAAAAAAATAAAGCTATATGCCTGGGGACTTGGGGGCCGAGAGTTGCACATTCTAAGAGTTTTCAAAGAACAAAAAAAAAAAAAAGAGAGAGAGATTAAAATAAAATTCCATCATTGTTCATTGAACTACAAATTGCGATTGGTGAAAGAAAATAATATTTTGATTTGGAAGCCCGAGCACGCAGTGAGCCTCTTAACGCGGTTGCCTCTCTTCAGACAACACTGCCTGCTCAGCCACACATCAGATCAACCAGAAGTATTATCACCTTATTGAAAAGACTATTGCTTGTCATTTTTTATGAAACATCTGCCCCTTTCAGTTATCAACAACAAAGAGCTTTCCCCCTTCTTTCCTGCTTATTCTTCCTCTCGGCTCTTATCACAAGGGAATTGCTTTTTCACACTGGCCCTTCTCGCAGAGAAGAGCTGCTTCTTCTGTCCATAATAACAGAAATAAGATGAAAAGGATGGGTCAATCTAAGAAAGCTCTGAAAACACTGTCAATCAGGTCAGCACCAGCGCGGTGGAGACCAGCGTGGGCAGCCCCCTCCGAAGGTCATCTTGTCCATCTTCTGTCTTCTGGCAAGATGCCCTTCAACTCAACCAACAGAGGTCTCCCCTTGAAAATCTCCAAGGAAGGCCACTCCTTGGCTTCTTGCTATTGACCATACCCAGTTCTTATATTTGGGAGAGCTTGATGTCAAATGAAAATCTGTCTTATTGTTTTTCATTTTCCTTCCTCCTCATGAGACTTACCCTTGAAAAACTGATGATGTAAATAATGGTTGTTTTGGGTACCTTCCCTTTCCTCATCCTCCATTTTTATGCATCTTTTGCTCTCTCCATTTCCTGGGTTTTTCTGGGTCTTAATTGTCATAGAGGAATTGTCATAGAGGAAAGTAGATGGATGAGATTTTTGAAAAAAGATATTACAAAATGAACCCTGCAAGAAAAGAGCAATGCTTAATACAAAGTGTTGAATTATTAATGATGACATTTCAGGCACCTCTGAAAGGGAGACCAGGGTCAGGGCGAACTTTGCTCACATCCCTCAAATAATGTCATGCTTGTAAGATCAATCATGACTGTTGAGTTAAGGCAGCTAGCTATGAACTTCAGGAAAACCTGCATCTGGCTCTTCTTAATAGCCTTGTCACCCTGGCCAACTTCTTAAGTGTCTCTTAGCCTCATTTCCCCTATCTGTAAAATGGGGGTATGTGGCCTCCTTCATAGATTATTGTGAGAATCAAATGAGATGATGTGGGTAATGCACTTTATGGAATGTCTACTGGGCACATTGTGCTTAATACACATTGGCTATTATTATTGCAATCCATGGTGACTTTTAACAGATACAATCAAAAGATTTTCAGATAGGCTCGTGGAATGCTAAGAAATGCCAGTGTGGGGGGTTGGTGCCTGGGTGGCTCAGTGGGTTAAGCCTCTGCATTCAACTGAGGTCGTGATCTCGGGGTTCAGGGATCAAGGCCTGTGTTGGACTCTGCTCAGTGGGGAGCCTGCTTCCCCCGCCCCGCCTGCCTCTCTGCCTACTTGTAATCTCTGTCAGTCAAATAAATAAATAAAATCTTAAAAAAAAAAGAAATGCAAGTGGGGAGTAGCTGCTCTTTCTACTGGTGCATTTGATAAATATTGCTATATAATCGACAAATACCTTTCTCTCTCCCCAGGAAAACGTAGCCTGGCAAGTAGTGAAGGAACAGAGGCATCGGGAGGACAGAGGCTCCCCAAAGTACAATAGGAACGGTTGGCCAGGTGAGCACGAGGAAGGACAGCTCCTGTGTCCTCTGCTTGCCCTAAACATTTTGTGATTCTCATTAAGTAGTGTGAATGTCAGCAAGGGCTGGGAGTTGGGTTGAGCCTATGCACATTTCACATCTCGTGGTTTATATTTCCCAGGACTGACCCTTATACAGCCTCTTTCACTAGAAGATAGAGGTCTGCTCAGCATACAGTCAAGTAGACAGACAAGTCGTGATTTGGTGAAACCTGGAAGAATTATGAACTGTAGCAAAAATAGCCAACTAAGGGATAGCTAAGGCATATTTTCCTTTCCCCTTGATATCTGTGGAAATGTACATCTTCAAGCATCACAGAAATAATCACCTATGTTCTCTATTCCCCCCTTTTTTATGGTTTTTATTGGTATACAACATTATTCAGACTAGGCTCTTCCATCTCCCAAGCCAATTTCTTTTGCATCTGTGTTTATATTGATGCTATTCAAACAATGATCCTCCGCCTCCCCTGTCAGTTTCCATTGTGCATTTCACATATTATGAACTTATTTAAACAAAAATCATCCTCTCCGGGTACATTTCTTTCCCATCTGTTTCCCCCTGCCCCATACTACCAATTCTCATTTCAAAGCAACATCATAATATCATTTATTATTATTCTCTCTTGTTTTCCTGAGCTTCTTCTGTAACATTCCGAGGGAGAGAGGTGGTGACAGCAAAATATACAGTATTATTGATTTATAGTCAAGAAGGTGTTTCTTATTCAAAATGTTTCCAAAAGGATTCATATCAATTTTTTTTAAGAGTGATGAGTCCTTGGTAATGACTACACTTTATATTTTTAGGGTGCTTACAGATAGTTTTTAATGTACTTTCACTAGTGTCGTTTTAGGAAGTTTAGAGAAAGAAGAAAGGAAAAATACAGCTGGCTATCCAATTCATTCTAAATATCCAGATTTTTGGCAACATTGTAGACTGGCATGCAGATGTTTGACTGAATTATTCACCCTTCTTCTAGATGCTTGGTGTTGTGGAAATACAGCTAATTGTCTATTAGAATCAATACGGGGGGATGGTGTAGGGGTGGGAGTTGTTTTTATTTTATGAAATAATTTAAACATGGAAAGGCAGATGTGTCTTTGAATACATTTTTAGCCTAATAATGATTTTTTAGTTTCCATTTGTTCAGAGGTAGTGTTCTGGTTCCCAGGCTCAGAAAGACCTGCTATAAATACCCTAATCCTTTCTAAATCAGGCGTTTGTATACCTGTTCCCATACAGATACGTTAGGGCCACGAGAGATAATTTATTCTCATAATCAGTCTACAAAAGATGAGTGTTCCTCCTGCCAGTGCCAGCCTGGTCCAGATGAAAGGTCCAGCGCCTCGTACACGTTCCAGAGGCCAGCTGTGGGAGATCAGCTCAAATTTTTTAAGAGAAATAAGCCTTTCCCATGTTTGAAGAAATATCTGTGGAATCCACACTCTGATAGACAACTTCCAGAGGTCACTGAATCCTGCATGGAGTTTCTAACTCATTCACCAATGGGCCATGTTTCTCTCTCCAGAATGGCAGTCTGGGAGAGGAATACTATCTCACAGAACACTTAGCCTTGCTATCGGAGGTGGTTTAATGATTCAGAGGCCTTTTTCAAGAGTTCCTGAGCTTTGTTAGAATCTCTCACATACAGGAGGAACAGTGGTGAGGTGGTCATCCTCTGTCTGGTTCAATCCTTCCTGTTGACTTGAGGCTCAGTACTCCTGAGTGGACCTCGAAGCCTAGTATATATTGAAAACCATCTGCTCCACTTTCTCAGGGCTCAAGGAAGCAAGAGAGGAAGAAGCTTCAATTGCTTTTCGTCTGTGATGGTTTTATAAGTGAGGAAGAGTCTATTCATCTCTTTTACAGTTCATTACACCTGAGGAACCTTATTTAGTCAAAAGAAATTGCCCTCTGGGGAATGGTTACAATTAGCAAGAAGTAAAATCTTTTGGGGTGGAAAACACTCTCTGCCTGTTATAGAAAACAAAACGCAACTCCCAAACCTGCTCCATCATACGGTCTCCCATGGACACGCAAAAGTCTTCCCTCTTCATGACTCTTCTCCTTTGGATTTTATATCAATCTGGTTTCTGCTCTTCTGTTCTCATCTGGTTTCCGTTCCACACAAGGACAAGCTTTCCCAAAGTGGGAAGAGCCAAACATAAGGTGTGTCATCTTGAGTAGTCATGTAGTCACTGGAAATTCCTCTGTGGGCTGTTGGAAGAATTGAGTCAGGAGAGTCTAGCCTCAGAAGGGGCATTGGATCAGGTGTTTCTGGGTTTTTTTGTTTTTGTTTTTTTTTTTAAGATTTGTTTATTTTTTGGAGGGGGAGAAAGGAGCAGAGGGAGACTGAGAACATCCTCAAGCAGACTCCCCCTGCTGAGTGCAGAGGAAGTCTGATATGGGGCTCATTGTGGGGCTTAATCCCAGAACACTGAGATCTTGACCTGAGCCGAATAAAGAGCTGGAGGCCTAACCAACTGAACGACTGAGGTGCCTTTGGACCAGGTGTTTTTAAGTGAACCCTCCTTATCATGAAAGACTAGCATCCTGGTATTTATAAATAGTTCACTCTTGTCCTAAGTCATCATGACCATGACCTTGGTCAAGTCATCACTGCCATGATCTTTGTTCCCAAAATCTTCCTCTATTTCTCTATTCTTCCTGGCCTCTTCTGACTTGAAAAGGCTCCTTTCAGAGATGTCAAGGTCTATAATCTTTACTTCTTTACGAAGGCCGCTTATGTTGCCTTCTTTTCCAGTATTGATTATATTCCAGCAGCCACTTTCCACTGTCCTGGCCAAGTATACTTGTGCAGTTGAAGATAAAGGAATTTCTGAAATCAAGAGGCTCAGAGATTTAGATCCGATATGAGATACTTAACCACAGGCATAGGACCAGGAGATGGGGGTGAGGGGCTCCTGCAGAAACTCGTCCCTCTTCCCTGAGTGGGAAGTTACACTTTCTGCCTGTAGTCTCCACGTCAGGGCTGAGAAATCTTTAACTGAGCGCTCGGACCTGTGATGAACTATAATTTGAAGAGTGTCTGGAAGTTACTGCTCTGTTTTGTGGCAGTTTCAACAGTAAATTTTGATAAGGGGGCTCCTGGCTTATGTCATTCTTTCCTAAACTCTTTCTGAATTTAAGGGACCATGTCCTGGTTTGGAGCCAGGAAGCTGGTTTTAGAATGTTCTGTCTTCTGCTGCCCTCAGTGTGATCTTTGGTAAAGCCAGGGAGTGGCTCTGGGCTGATTCCACATCTGGGAAATGGAGGTGGGCCTAGGTGATCATCAAGGAGGCCAATTGCTGGGCAAGCATAGCATTTCATGTTGGTTGCCCTAGGATCAGAAGTTCACATACTTCACTGGGCTTTACAACCATCAGGCCAACTTATTAAAGGATACATTTCCAGACTCATTCCAACAGGTCTTACTTAGTAGTTTTTGGGGGAAGACATGGTCCACCAGACCCCATGTTTAATCAGTGAGCTAGGTGATGCTGACACGCAGGGTCCTCAGACCATGCTTTGAGAAACACTGCTTTGGGAGGTGTAATTACAGAGTCGCAGAGAAACAGTTCTCTCCAACTCCTCATTCACACTTGAAAGGTCCCTACCGGAGTACCAAGGGAAGATTTCTCATTGAGCTTAAAGTCCACAGGTCTTAGATAAGAATATAATCATACTAAAGACTGAGTGACAAGTGGGTCCTTTCTAGAAGTAGGTTTTGATGGCAGAGAAGGGGGGAGCTTAAGGGCACTGAAGGGGACTGAAGATTGAAGGGGACAACAGGAATGGGGACATGGCAGGAACGATAGAACAACTCACCGATGAACTTCCCTGACTCTAAAATTTTGCTACACGTGGTCTCTGGAGTTATAGACAAGGAGTTGGTGAGAGGTGGAGAGATGTAGTAAGGGGTTGGGGGTGTGGCTGGAATAACGCATCCAGAGAGTAAATGCCTGGAGGTGTTTTCTGAGGGGCACACTGGTGAGAAGATGGCTTGTCCCGGCAGGGACCCTGTGGGGCCTGGCTGTGTCCTGGAGACACAGGCAGAGCCATTCGATGATATGACATCTGTGGGGTGATAAAAACTATTAGCTTCAAATAGCCAGAGCATGTGTGCTGTGGCAGGTGCATATGTGTGTGGAGGAGAGGTGAGAGAGATAGAGGAGTCCTGGGTAAGAGGTCCTGCAGGGCAGAGGGGCCCTGAGCAGCTCAATAATACTGAGTTTCAACTCCTCTGGTGCAAGGGCAAGGCACAGAAATTAGCCTTCCATCCAGTTTATTTGTTGTTATCTAAATTCCGTTTTTTTTTTTTTTTTTTTTTTTTTTTTTGGTCAAGTTGGTCTATTTGCATGCAAGATGCCTGGCTCTAATCTACTCTGATAATGATTTGGGTAAGCAGGTTGGAAATTTCTTAGTTCTCCCCGAAGGCTCACAGTGTGGGAAGGAAGACGAGTAAAGCAACCTTTTCATGATTCAACAAGGGAGAAAATTATATCTTGTTTTTATTCTTCTCATTTTCTTTTTCCATCTCTTAGGACTTTGAATGATGAACTAGCCTTGGCAGGGCCGTAGACTTGAAGAGATTGGGTGACTTGTTTCTTGGAATTCAGACATCTCTGTATCATGAAGCCTTAGTAATGCTGTGCAGCCAATTTCCGCATTAAACAAACACAAAGTGAATGAGAGGAACATTATTTAATTTCCACGTGGCCAACACCTATTAATAACTTAGATTTTCATGAACCTAAATGTAGTAGACAGCTTATTCCTCTTTTTTCCTTAAACGTTTGAGTCCTCCGTAAGATTTAATCTCAGAGATACTTAATTCTTACATGACTGAAGTTATATATTCTCTAGATAAAAACTCAACAACATTCCTTCCAATTCCAATCCATTTCATTTGGTTCTCTTTCATCTTGTCCCATTCTCCTTCATGTTTTATTCTAGAAATCACTGGAGTCAGACATGGAACTTAATTCGATTCTGGGGTGCCTGGGTCAGTTACCAAGACTCCATTGCAATGGTGGGGTTAAATCTTTGCAAAGGTTTAATTTCTTTAAGCACCCCATCACCAAACCCTCTTCCAGCCCTGCCAGACACTGAGCATAGAGTAAATGGGGATACGTTCATTTGAGAGGCTAGGATCTAGGTGAGTGTCCAGATACTGCCAGGGCATCGTTGAAAAACGATCAATAGAAAGGAGAGTCGGGGTGCCTGGCTGACTCAGTTGAAAGAGCTTTGACTTTTGAACCTGCGGTTGTAAGTTCAAGCCTCATGTTGGGTGTAGTGATTACTTAAAAATATATATATATATATATTTTTTTAAGTGATGTTTTTAAAAAAAGAAGAAGAATGAAAGAAGAGTCCATCCAAGGGAAAGTTTGAAAAAGGTGAAATTTATTCAAATTTATTCAATCTCCTTTTCTTTCTTTTTTCTTTCCTTGTGGGGCCCTTATTCACTTCCCCTTTCTCTCTCTATCTCTCTCTTTTAAGATTTATTTATTTATTTGAGAGAGAGCAAGCACGAGTTGGGGGAAGGGCTGAGAGGGAGATAACCAGACTCCCTACTGAGTGAGGAGCCAGATGCCTGGCTCCATCCCAGGACCCCAAGATCAAGACCTGAGCTGAAATCAAAAGTCAGATGCTTAACTATCTGAGCCACACAGGAGCCCACCTCCTCTGGTTTTTTTTTTTTTTTGGTGTGTGTGTGTTTAAGATTTCTTTATTTATTTGAGACATACAGAGAGCACAAGCAGAGATTGGGCAGAGGGAGAGAAAGAGAGAGAATCTCCAGCAGACCCCTGCCCCACCTCACTGAGCACAGAGCCCACTATGGGGCTTGATCCCACAACACATGAGTTCATGACCTGAGCTAAAACCAAGAGTCAGACACTTAACCATCTCAGCCACACAGGCATCCCCCCCCCCCCCGCCACCCCTTTCTCTTTTGGAGTCCCAGCACACTCATGATACCCTTCTGTTATCCTGGACCCTCCTCTATGGTACCGTATTGGATGCCTGATTCCTGCTTCCCATCCAAACACTAGCTCTCTACTTTCCTAGGTGAATGTTGGTTTACTGATAGACTAAATTACACTGAAGAATAAAAGGTTAATATGTTATCCTCTCCTGACTTTTTGGATTTTAAAAGGAGGCTTCAGAAATGACTGAATCCAAATTATTGAACCCAAAAGTGGAGAAGAGGCAACTCTTATGTACTGCTGGTTAAGTATGTAAACTGGTTATAACCACCTTGGAAAACAGTATGGAGGTTCCTCAAAAATTAAAGCTAGAGCTACCATATGATCCAACAATTCCATGTCTGGGTCTTTATCTGAAAAAAAGAAAACACTAATTTGAAAAGATACATGCAGCCCCCATCACTATTGAAAGTAGCCAAAATATGGAAACAACCTTGTTGTCTGTTGGTCTGTGAATGAACGAAGATGTAATATATAGAGACAATGGAATATCATCCCTCCATATGAAAGAAGGAAATCCTGCTTTTTGTGACATCATGAATGAGCCTGGAGAGCTAAGTGAAATAAGTCAGAGAAAGAAAATTACTGTAGGATTTCACATATATACAGACTCTAAAAAAGTGGAAAATATAGAGACTAAAATTGGTGGCTGCCAGGGGCTCGGGGTGGGGGAGATAGGGAGATAATGGTTAGAGAGTGCAGACTTGCAGTGGTAAGACAAATAAGTTCTGGGGATCCAATGCACAACATGGCAACTATATTAATAAAACTGTATTATATACTTAAAAGCTGCCAAGGCAGTAGATCTTTAAATGTTCTCACCACAAAAAAGAAATGCTAAGTATGTGATGGGATGGAGGCGTTAGGTAACACTACTATGGTCATCATTTTGCAGTACATAAGTATATCAAATCAGCATATTGCCTCTTTTATACCTGAAACTTGGACAGTGTTGTAGGTCAATTATATCTCAATAAATCTGGAAAAAAATTAAGTGCTCTTTGTTTACTTTTAAAAAATAGGTGATTTAACTCAAAGGAATGAATCTCTTTGGTGAAGTTCTAAGCACCTTTGTAGAAAATTTTTGAATTGAATGTTTGGCCTATGGTTCACACACTACCATTGCTTTCTATTTCCTCCTTAGTTAAAGTCAGTTCTGCCAGCTGGGATGAAGGGATAACTTTTAATTAAAAATACTTGGGGCACCTGGGTGGCTCAGTGGGTTAAGCCTCTGCCTTTGGCTCAGGTCATGATCTCAGGGTCCTGGGATCAAGTCCCATATCCGGCTCTCTGCTCAGCAGGGAGCCTGCTTCCCCCCCCCCCTCTCTGCCTGCCTCTCTGCCTACTTGTGATCTCTCTCTGTCAAATAAATAAATAAAATCTTAAAAAAAAAATACTACCTGAGTAAATCACTCACTTCATTCACTTATGCCATCATGTGACAATTATTTATTCAACAGCTATTTACTGAGCACTTACTATATTCCAGGCTGTGTGGAGAGTGTTTGGTAGAAATGATGAATAAGGCAGTATTCCAGGTAGTTAAATTAAGCAACCAGAGTTCACTTCCTGACAGCCTCTAGGCTGGGAATCCCTGCCAGACCCATCCCACCCAGCAAGAGAGACGGGTGGGGGGTGGGAGGGGAAGCAAAGAAGGATGGAGAAGATATAGCACACACTTGAACCTAATTCTTGTTGCTCTTGTACTATGGCTCAAGAAGAAAGGGTTTGGAAAAATGAGATAAATACTTCAGTCAGAGCAAGCTGGCTGCCGAAGCATATTTAAAAATCAAATTACCATTTTAATAGTATGCATCGTTTCCATATCAAATGATGACATTATTGGCAAAGACTAGAAGGTGACACAATTTTGAGTGCTTAAACTGTACCAACAATAGATGAAGCTATCTTAAAGGGACTACAAAGCCATTCTGCCATCTGGCACCCTCTCCCCATCCTGGTGGGAATGGGAAAAAGAACGCTTCCAAGTGGTGAAATGATATTGGCTGCTGCCTTGAGAATGTGCATTGTGGAGGGCCTGTGAGCCCATCTGACATTCTTTTTGCTGTGGCTGCATAAAGGGTTGACTTCCACAACAGCACTCTTATAACCATACTGTTTTTTATTATTACAAATATATGATGTGTTTACTGGAGAAAACACAGCAGAATACCAAGCAAAAAATAGAAATCACTCATAAGACCTGCAGATAGCTAATATTGTTACTTCAGTGTATATCTTTTCAGTCCTTTCAAAATTTCCACATAGTATGTGAGCACACGTGTATGTGTGCATGAGTATGTGTGTGTGTGTGTGTGTGTGTGTGTGTGTGTGGTTTTTTCAAAGCAAAAATGAGATCAAATTCCACTGAGTGCGGGGCTGACTTCATGAACGTGTAGCCTATGGTTGGTTTCATGTTCTGCCATTGCCATCATGAGATTTGTAATAATTTTATCTTTGAACTTGTGTTTTGTAAGTGAAGTTCCCTGGGAAGTGCTCGGGAGCACAGGAGATCTGTAGAATATGGGTGACTGCTTGTTCTTGCTGCTTCATCTTCACAGTGCCCCATGAGCACAGGATTGTTGCAGATCCAAAATTCATGGGTCTTTCTTGATACTGACACCAAGTTCTAGGTAAGGGTGTTACATTCTGACGGAGCGAGTAAGAATGCTGACAATCGTGGGAGGTCATGCTTTCCATCTGAACCAGAACTTACTTCTAACGGGGAAAGAAGACAGTGGTGTTCTAAGAAACATGAATGACCAAGAAACCTTATATCCTTCCCACTCATGCTCCTCCCCTCGGTTAGCCAGTCACTTGTGCCAAAAATGAGGACATTGAAGGAAAGGGAAAAAATAGGGCAACCCCTAGTTCTTTTTTATTTCAGTCCTTCCTTACTCATCAGTAAGCTAAAAGTAGAGAGTGTTGGTGGCTTGTGCATGTATCAAGAAGTGAAATAAAAACAGTTGGGTTCATTTTGCACAGCGTTTCCACACTTTTGGCAAGAAAGAAATACATGTGCATATGAACTTTAAAATATGAATTGTATAATTTTGGTAATTCTGCTATAGAGCTAAATGGTTTTATTATTTGCATTTTAAACTCGCATCGTACAACAGAAAGATGAATGGTAAAATTCATGTAATAATTTAAATTTTTAGTTTTTTTTAACTTAGAACCACACTAAATAGCAAAAAATGCCATGCCAGCTCAATTGAAAGACAATTGAAGAAAGGAAACTTACTTTTATCCTGCTTATCTACCCTACATTTTCATTTTCTACTGGGCTGTTCAAATTCTATAGCCAGCCCTGACCAAACCATATATTGTGATCATTTTTCAAGTCATTAAATATGATTTTATTTTATTTTTTCAGTGTTCCAAGATTCATTGTTTTGCACCATACCCAATGCTCCATGCAATATGTGCCCTCCTTAATAACCACCACCAGGCTCACCTATCCCTCCATCGCCCTCCCCTCTAAATATGATTTTAAAAGATTATTATGAACAGCTGTATTGAAGCTGTTTCCATTGATGAATTTATTCCATTTATCTCCTATTATTTTTTAGACCTTTAGATGGTTTCAGTGTGTTCACAATTAGTTGATTCTCATAGTATGATGAAAATTTTTATACATAAATATTTATATACATCCATGGTTATTTCTTGAAGTCAATTCTAAAAAGTGGGATTGCTAAGTCAAATGATAAGTCCATTTTTAAAGGTTTTGAGATATTATGATGCATTGTTCTTTATAAAGTTTGTAGCAATTTACAATTTTCACCTTAATGTGGCAACCTCAGTCAGTTCTTCAATTATGGTTTCTAACCATGCATTCTGTCTTTGGCATTTTCTCATCAGTTTATTCCTTCATCAAAAAAGCCACCCATGTGCCAGGCACTGTATTAGGAACATACTGAGGCTAATGGTGAGCGAGATGGGAACTTGCCTTCATGAAACTTACAGCCAAGGAGGAGGGATCAGGTGTTAAACAATCGTGTGAATACATATGTATTTACAAACTGTGAAGAGCCTATGAGGGAGAAGAAGGACCTTTTTAAAGCATTTAGCTACGGACTTGACTTAGCTGGAAAATCAAGAAGAGTCCCCCTGAAGAAGTGATATCTTGCTGAGATTGGAAAGAAGAGGGCAAAGTTGGTAAAGAAGGATGGGGAAAGAGATCAGAAGCATTGAAGACAGAGGAGGGCCAGCCTGAGCAAAGCCCTGTGGGAGGAGCGTAGACAGCAATATCTTGGGTCAGGTCAGTGCAGAGAGCAGAGGGGATAATGAAGGGAGATGAAGCTAGAGTGGTAATTTTGGACAAGGCCAGAGGCAGCAAACTATGGCTTGCCTGCCAAATCCAAATCCCACCTATTGTTTGTTTTTATATATAAAGTTTTATTGAAACACAGGTGTGCTTGCTTTGTTTTTGTTGTTCCATACTGTCTATGGGTGGCTTTCTTGTTACAATAGCAGAGTTGAGTCCTTTCCACAGATATCGCATGGTCTACAAAGTCTCAAATAATTACCATGAATGCTCTATAAAAAGGTAAAATTTGCTTCCTGCTGGACAAGTTCATGCAAGACCTTGAAATCTGGAGACATTTCAGTCTTTAACTCAGCAATGGGAAATGATTGAAGGGTGGTGTGTGGTGACTTGGACCCTGGAGTGGGTTGGAGGGGGCTGAGGGAGACCCAGGAGCCCAGTGCAAGCTGTCACAGTATTCCAGGAGAAAGTTAATGGCCACTTGGAACAGGGTTGTGGCTTTACAGATGGAGATGAAGAAACAGTTGGGAAATAAAAGCAAGGGATGTAACAGGATCCATGAGGGAGAGAGGTACCAAAAGTCACCCCAGCTTTCTGTCCAGTAGAATCATGCGGACCATGGTACCCTTTGTAGAAATAGGGACAACTACAAATTTGATGTGCTCCCAGAGATGTTAATGAGTTCAGTGGGAGGTCCCTTTAAGGTACCCAAGAGAATTTTGAGCAGGCAGTTGGACAAAGATTTCTATAGCTCAGAATATTGGTAAATACTTCTCATTATCATTTGCCCAAAACCATACTTAGTATCTCATCATATTTTTTCCACTGGGGTTTATTATCTGCCACTGACTTTTCAACACAGAGGGTATCTATTTATTGTCCACCATGTACTAAGCACTTATGGCTTGCTGCAAGGGTGCAAATATGAACACCACAGGCTCTCTGCTCTCAAGACATATACATACTACAGCATAAGGCCGTCACTGATGAATGCCTTGAAAAGTGAGCCAAAAACTGTTATGGGAGCACATGGCAAGCACAGAAACAGAGGGACAGAGGAAGAGCTCTTAGTTCTGGAAGGGGTGAAGAATCCGCAAAGGAGGGACTGGAGCTTTGAAGGATGAATGGGTTTTGGGGTGGTAAAGAGGGGTGAGGTCCATGGATGGACGCACAAGCAAGAGGAAAAGCATGGGCTGAGCAGTGGTTCGGAGAAAGGAGAGCAGCGACTTGTAGCCACAGGGTTCTTTTTCTGTCCTTACCATACTCACCCCCAAGCCCCACCCTTGCCCTAGAGTTCGGAACAATGTTTGGCACCCTAATACTGCTTTTGCTGGCTCTAATCTCTATTTCCTGTGAGCATAGAATGTGTCATAACCCATACTACAGATAGAAGATCTTATCTGACGGATCCTTTACTCCCACTGCAGAAATCATTAATTGCTTTCTCCTCTGCACTTTCATATTGCTTTATCTTTTATGCTAAAATTGCCCTCATTATGTGTCATGGGGGTTAAATGCATATAAGTCTCTCTGTCTATTGGGACAAGAACTTCTTAAGAGTTTCTACTCTGTTTCCTATACCTCTGCGCCCCCAGCGCCCAACACAGTGCATCATAACAACCACCACCACCACAACAAAGGACAGCTGAATGGAATTGGACAGAAGCCAGGAGCTCCTGGCTCCGGCACTGGCAGTTTGAGTGATCTGATGGAAAGTCCCAGACTGCATGCTGGTGAGGACTGGGAGCAAGAGAAGAAATTGGATTTGAATAATTGAATTTTAAGAAGGAGGCATATGCTTCTGCTGTAACCTCCCCACCCCAGACAGCATAGCCCAGATGCAAGTCAAAATGCATTATGTATTTAATGTGTCTCCTGGGGTTGGCGTTTGAGATAATAGGAAGAGAAGGCAGGGATTATAATCAAAGTGGCAACATCTGAAGACATTTAGCTGGTGGTGAAAGGTCAGGGCATTTCTTAGATATTTAGTCAACCTTGTGCCAGAGAAGAGTGGATATGATTGAGGGCTGGTGTGTGTGTGTGTGTGTGTATGTGTGTGTGTGTGTGTGTGTGGACAGTTTAGAGAGAAAAGAAACTAATAACCAGGATCAGGATCCCTAGGGCAGATGTTTCTCTGGGCTGTAGGATCTGGATGCCAATTCCTACAGTGGATGTTGATGTTGGTGTTGGGATTCAAACCTGGGAAGAACAGAAGTATTTTCCATATAGGGGTGGGAGAGGCAGCAGGAGGGTGGATCCCTGGGAAGAAGTATGCCCCACCCAGTACCCTGGAAACCCCATAGCATGGCTGGCTGCACAGCTGTTTGCAATACCTGGGGCTGAGTACACGCCTTGGCCTGAGTGCCCAACGGCATCACGCAGATAGCTTTACTCATGTCTTTCGTCCATCGCTCAGATGTGAATGGTGTGATCAGATGGTGGCTGGATAACAATGATGTCTACTTCTGTTGTCTCCACTCTTAAAAAAAACTACTCAGAAAAGAGGAAGCATGAAACAGGAAAAAAAAAATCACCCTTGAGGAGCCAGACTCCTCTGGGAACTCATCAATGCCATCTTGTCACTGGTCAAGGATGGAGAGATTGAGAAATCAGGAGATGAAGGGCTGGGTTGTCTGTTTTCTTGGTCCAGGAGGAAGACAAGGGGCCCAGGCATTGCACTGAAATTCCTTCAGTGTCCAGGCCAGCCAAAGGAGCATGCTTCCCGCATCACACAGAGAGCCTTAGCGTTTCTCGCTGTCTCCACTGTGTCGTTCCGTTGACAATTCTGAAGCCTTACTGCAGCAACCAGCTGTCTCTGTCAACCCCAGCGTTTTTCTGTGTCTCATGCTCACTGGCTTTCCATCACACAAAAGAGTCCTGTTAACTAGAAGTCTTTGCAGTCAGGCAGTGAGGTCGTGGGGGTGGGAGCCCCCATTGGCCAAAGCTGCCGGTGGCTGTCTGGGGCTCCAGACATTTTTAAGATCAAAATCAGGGGAAAAAATATCAAACCCTTTTTGAAGTTGCTGCTCCAGCTTTCTTTGGAGTGCCGGGTCTCCTCCCCACCCACGGCCCCAGGCACTGTCTGACCCAGCCTTTTATATACTTATGCTCTAGAACATTTCCAAAAATATATATGCACTTTAACAAAAAGTCATCTTTGCCAGTGTTCCCTTGGTGGGAAGAGTCTGTATGTGGGCTCCAAGCTCTGCTGCTTGGAGGAGAGAAATGTGGGAGAAGCTGCAGGTTACAAGGGTGAGCCTTTCAGTTCTCTTCTGATCTTCCTTCTGGAAGGACTCTTCTGGCCACAGAGTGCAATGAGGACTTCAGGATTTGCAGGCAACAGACAGCTCACAAGCCTGAGGCCCTCCTTCACTGCTGATAGGACCTTGCAAAAGTTACTTAGCCTCTCTGAGCCTCAGTTTCCTCATCTGTACATTGGAACTAATGATACCTTTCTGCGGGATAGATGGGAACATATGCTTAGAGTCTAAGACAGTGAGCCCATGGTTGGTTTGCAAATGCAGTAGCTGTAATAACTGTTACTCCTGTGTCTGCGCTACAACTATGTCTTTCCTTATCGAGAGTTCCCCTCTAGCTGGGGAGTCTGTGACTCGCCCAGCTTTGCATGTGGTAATCTATGAATGCACCCAGAAGAGGAATAAAAACTTCCATTGTGGGGCACCAGGGTGGCACAGTCGGCTAAGCATCTTACTCTTGGTTTCGGCTCAGGAGGTGATCTCAGGGCTTGCAAGACCAGGCTCCACATCGGGCTGTGCACTCAGCACGGAGCCTGCTTAAGACTCTCCTTCCCCTCTGCCCCACCCCCTCTCTCAAATAAATGAATAGATCTTTAGGAGGAAGAAAAGCAACAAAAAGACATCCAGGGAGGGGCAGACCAGAGCTCTAGGCGTTGCCATAGACACTCCTGCTGCGGGGCAGGAAGAAGGTGCCTCAAGGTTCAGGGCAATAGAAGGAAGGACTCACTTTCCCCTCAGTCTGCCTGGCTGAAGCCTGAACTCCCACCATTACCGATTCTTTTCTTTGACAGATCAAACATGATCTCTGATAAAGAAAACTCCCCAGAGGGGAGACGTGTTATCGGGCGTTTGTCCCTGCCTGTGACCTGAAAGCATGCGAAGAGAATGCCATTTTTATATGAGCTCTAACTCTCTAGAATTGCAAAATTCCATATACCAACTGTCACTGGAGTTTAAGCCTTTTTGTAGGGATATTATTAGGTCACTTTCACGGGGGGGAGGTTTTGTTGCCCCACTTAATGTTGGGGTCCCAAGGTGGGGTCATTTCCTTTCACACCCAGCCTCTTCTTTCCCACCACTGGCTGGCCCATGTGCCCTGAGCCAGTCCTGGCTGCCAGCTGTTCCTCACACTGACAGCATTTCTGTTGGACATGCACTTCCTGCCATGCATGTCCATGTGACAATGCCAGGAACTTTCCTGCCTATGTCAGTTGGAAGACCGGGGCTCTCCAGCATGCTCCCCTGCCCCTTCCTCATCCTTCCCTATATCTTCCCTGCTAGAAACTGAAGGGGAATTTGATGCAGTCAGGGTAGAGGGAAGAGAGTCTTTCTAAAGGGTCTGTGGAGCTTAGCCCTCTCCTTGCTCCCATCCCCTAGATGCCGGGAGTCCCGCTCTTAGAGGAGTGAGGTACTTGGAAAATTTGCTAGGAGCTGGCCTCAGGAATTAACAAGAGAGAGAAGTCAACAATGTACCCCTATTTGTTGAGTGCCTGCTGTGTACTTGGAGCTGTGCCATTAAGGGGGCGGGGGGCTTGTCAGTGTGGCTGTCCTGTGATGCGTAAGGGCAGTGCAGTGGGGGAACGTGTTTAAAAAGAGGATTTAAAAAGAGACTGGAATCGTCCCGGCTTCAGGGAACCTTCACTGTAGCAGGGGTAACACGACCTGAAACAACTGAAACAGCTAGAGACACACGCCCGTGGAGGCGATGGAGAGCGTTGCAGTCCATCAGGAACCAGCCCCCCAAGACTGGCGTCATCAGAGAGCTCTTTAGAAGTGGACTGGACTTCTCAGCATGGACACTGAGTAAGAGCCTTTGCAGGTCAATGAAAGCACGGGTGGAATCAAGATGGATAAAGACAGGGTGGGGCGGGGCAAACGTGGAGGGTGCTCGGATGAGACACTCACCCAGCCCAAGCTCCGAAACATCCTGGCAGAGGCCAGATGCAACGGGGTGTTCCAGGCCCTGGATTACAAGGGTTTGTTCCAAAGCCATGAGGCCAGAGGTGGCTGAGTTCACAGGTGCTTGAATTCCAAATGGGGCAACTCAGACCTGACGTATTACACAAAGGGTAAAATGTGCTGAATTGTCCAGTCAGTATTATGACATGTTTACGCAGGGTGTGGGCCCAGCTCTATAAGGAAACAAGAGATTAGCGACGTCAGTGAACTGGAAGGGAGAGTGCACATCGGGTTGGGGTGAGTCTTACCTGAACAGGAGGCTGGGGAACCCTGTGGATGCTTGCGGGGGGGGTGAAGACTGGTCCTATTTGGTGGCAACAGGATAAGGAAGAAGAAGAGAAATGAAGAGATGTCTGTTTCCCCAAAGGATGACTCGATAGGTCTTAGTGGTGCACGGGTGGACTTACCTGCAAAGACTAGAGAGGAATCATGTGAACTGTGTCTTTCTCTTTATCGTTCCTCTGAGCGGAGAAGAAACCAAAGGGGGGAAAAAATCCCCAATTGAAAGGCAGAGGTTCCAAGCCGTTGAACCTGTGATTTGATGCTGTGGTGGCTCCCCATACAATAGCATCTGGTGTGACCCTGGGACGCTGACTGAAGTCCTTGGTAGCGCCCACTGGACCACCAGGTTTTGCAAGCCCCGCCCTGGAGGAAATGTGCCTGGGCAGCTCTGCGCAGCAGGCCTGGCGGACCAAACTGGGAAGGAATCCAAGATCGAGTTGTCCTTCCTTCATTGAACCGGTGTTTATTAAGGATAAACTTTGTGCAAAGCACAAGCAACCCTATGGACATAAACTCTCATTACCTAAGTCTCGAGATGCTGTGCATCTCCTCATCAGCAAACACCTTGGGCCTTAGGCGTGTTTGTGTCCCCAAGTGTCTGATGCACGAGAGCATCTGGTTTGAGCTTCACAAATGGGCACACAGGTGAAGGAAGGGAAGCTGGAAGGGGCCGGAGAGGAAGGCTGGAGAACCCGGAGGCACCTCTTGGAGAAGATGCCTCGGGATTAGGATACTGTGGGTGGGCTGATGGAGAGGGACAGGTGGAAGGCTCCCCCCCAGGTGGGGGGAGTACGTCCACACAGCAGGAGGGTGAAGTGGAACTAACAGCGCATCTGTTGGGAAGGCAGAGCCGCTGATGAATAGGGATTCCTTATCTATGACTCAGAGACTCCGCCAGCGTGGGGGTCGGTCTTATCTGCTCTTCTTTCCAAGTCCCGCCTCTGAGCCGTGACAGAGATAGCTGTCGAATCTTCTGTGGTTTCAGCATGCTTCATTTTGTTAATTTAAACACTCCCTGAAGGTAATGCTCAGAATTGGGGGACAATTGCTCAGTCTCCCCCGTATCTCCACGTGGTCACCAACCCGGAAGGTCTTGGAACCCTTTCCCTTCGGGTTTTTGTGGAGGCTTCACTACCTAGTCACGATTGGTTCAATCATTGCTTATTGGTGACTGATTCGACCTCGGGGGCCCTCTCCCCTCCCAGGACGTGGAAAGGTTCCCACCTTCTCCTCACAGGGGGCAAGCAGCCCCCCTCCTTAGGGGACCCAGGGGCTTGCCCAAAGATGCCTCATTAACTTAATGAAAGACACCTCATCAGGGGAAATTCCAATAGTTCTAGGAGCTGGGAGCCCGACACCAGGAGGAAGACCAAACACGGGTCTCTTATTACACATCCATGCCACCATATTACACCCCACTCTCTCCCTGACACAGTGATGCCCATAGCGGGCTTTCTGGATCTCAGCTCTGCTGCCTTCTCCACCACGTGGTGATGCTGAGGAGGCAGATGCTTCCGGGTCCCGGCGCAGTCAGTGAAAGTCGGGAAGGCCTGGGAAGCTCAGCTGCAGGAGAGTTTGTGCCTCCCCACACCGCCTCACCAGGGCTGTGCGGACATGGCTATGACCACGGGGCAGCCTGGGAAGCGTCCTCCAGGGACAGAGCCCTTGCAGGTAAGTGAGCAGAACAATGAGGGCAAATACATGTATCCCTTTCTAGCCAAAGCTTTCCTCTCCTACCTCTCTCTGCCTTCTTTTTCTCAGCATTTCCTGGCCCTTCTGGGAGGTAACCCTGGGCTCCTAGAGCAGAGTCTCAGGGCGTGGCCATCTTGGACCAGTGAGGCCCCGAGGTGGGTCTCCCGGGCCGCATTCATGCTAGAGGAAAAGGGACCTTAAGAAATTTTTAAACATCACATCCCAAGACAGTAACCCCATTTGTCTGGATGCAAATTCCTGCTTCTGACGCTGACTCTTTATTCTTTCTTTGCCTTCCGTCTGTGGAAAAATCCCCTCAGGGCAGAGAGATTCCTTAGACCACTGGAAAGGTTAAGAAAGAACCTCTCGTGGAGACACATTACAGGTGTTTCACAAATTTCCGTGGTCAAAGGCACCCTGCCCCATTCTGCAGGGGCACCTCAGGCGTGGCAAGTGAAGAGACTGGTTCTTAGGAACTGGACCAGAACTGGGGGCTAGGTCCTCATTTGTAGGTGTCCCAGTCTGGCTGCCACATCCCAGTACAATTGAAGTGGGGGCAGCCATCCGGGGGGCCCAGGGAGTGAGACTGGAAGGGAGGAGCAGGGCTGGAAGCCAGGAAGAGAAACAGGATGGATTCAGGGAGAGAAGGGGTCTGGTGGAAGTTTCCTGGGAAAAAGGTTTGGGGGTAGAAGCAATGTTTAAGGTGGTCCGCCAGGGAGAAGGCTATAGGGGGTTTCTTTCCACCCTCCCCCACCCGGGGTGGAGGGGAGACAGCTTTCCTCCCAGTAGGAGCATTTTGAGAGCTCTTCCCTCCTGGGCTCCATCTGCGGGATCCCCTGCTAAGAGCTGCGCAGGCAAACCAGCGGGTGCCTTTGAAGCCTGGGTCTCATCCTCACTCGGGGTGCACTGAGGGGGTTCCAGAGACCCTCCAGTTATCATAGGATGCCCCTTGTTCCTGCCCCCCAGCTGCTTCTCTCTACCCCTTCACACCCCCGCGATGACCCTTCCACCAAGCTCCTCATTCGCACTAGATGGTGTGGAGGAGACAAGCACTATATAAATGCTAAACAGACAGCCGTGCCTGTCCCCGGATAAATAGACCGCCAGCTCCCGCTGTCAATCCCACACCTTTCATGAACACAGACACATCTCCTGAGAAGGGGGAAAATGTTGGTATCACTTCTCCATTTCATTCTGCGATCTACCCTCGATCTTGATCCCCAAATGTTGTGCTCTGGTTTCTGTTTTGTTTTGCTTTATTGCTTTTTTGGTGCTGATTTCTTTTTCTTTTCTTTTCTTTTTTTTCCTCCAGAAAGACTTTATGGTTTGTTATTTTAATTTCCTGCATTCATATTCAGAAAAATAGGATGTTTTTCTTCTGATTGCTCTTCCAAAATAACAGTAATAACTATCATATGTATGGTCCTCTCACATGCATGATCTCATACAAATTCATTAGACTGGAGTCAGAGGAAACAGATTCCTGTCTTGAGTCCATCTCCCACTCCCTGTGTGACCTTGGGCACATGACTTGACCTCTCTGAATCTTGCTTGTTTTATTCGTATAATGGGCATAGAGACAGACCTGTTCTTCCTAGAGAAAAGGAGCAAATAGGATAATTTATATGAAAACTTGAGGTAGGTATTGATTTTTAGATGAGAAATTTGAGGCACAGAGAACGTAAGTGGTTTGCTCCAAGGGCTGTAGCTTATAAGCAGCAAAGTCCATATATAAACACAGGTCTTCTGACAACAAGTGATCTATCCACAGACCACAAGTGAGTGATGGCTGGCACGGGAGCAGATGGACGTGAAAGCCAACAGTACAGAACATAATAATCGTTAGCATTTATGAACACTTACTGTATGCCAGCCACTCTTCCAAGAGCTTTACCGTATAAATTCTTTCAGTCCTTATAACAACCGTATAAGACTATCGTTAGTATGTTGATTTCATAAAGATTAATTTCTCTAAGGTCACAAAGGTGGTTCTGAGCAAAGACTGCAGGTCCCGTGTCAGTAATCACTACCGTGTCCTGCCTCACAGCCCATGCGCTTACACGCTGGACTCCAGGAGCCTTTTCAAGAAGGAGGAGGGCCCGGGAGGGGGGAGTGGGTTACAGGAGCACTGGGCCACTGACCTCCCTAAACACATTGCAAGGTTTACCTCCAGGGTTAAATGAACAGGCCAGTGGTTCTCAACCTTGAACATGCACCAGAACCTCCTGGAGGACTTGTTAAGACACAGAGGGCTCCTTCTCCCTCTCCAGATATTCACTCTCTTGTTCAGGGGTGGGACTTGAGAATTTGCATTCCTAACAGGTTCCCAGGTGGTGTGGATGCTGCCAATTTGGGTACCACATCTTGAGAAAGTAGGTGAGAAAGTAAAGTAGAAGTAAAGTAGATGGTAGAAGATGGTAGAGCAACCACATGCCATCCAGGCGTCTAAGGGCTTGGCCTTATCTGAATCAGGAAGAGCTGGTCTGGACCCTGGACATCTGAAATGGTCTGGACCCATTCAGTGGGTCTCTATGAAGATACTTCCTGCAGAAGAGGGCTGGGACTGCCCTCCCCGGGGCCAGCGCAACCTCCACCGGTTGCTCTGCCCGCTGGGCTGAGGGCTGAGGGCTGAGGGCCGTGTGCTCTGCATTATGGATGAGCGCGCTCAGAAGCCCCCGCTGCAGATTAAGGAAACAGCCTCTTCAGCCGCAGGAAAGCCTGTGACCAAGCCCCCAGCCCTCCCAGACAGAACCTTGCCTTCAGCTGTTGTTGTTTTGTTCTGCTGCTGCCTTCTCATCGCCTTGTACTGACAATAGTCGTAAATAACCGCAGTGCTGTAGAGAAATCATTTTAACAGCAGAGAGTCAAATAAATACATTAGACCTGACAGCTTAACTATGCGGAGTCCATTTGTATGGGGTGGCCAGCTGCTTCCCGAGACGCGCGGTGAGCGCAGCGGCCACGAGAGGGCGCGCCGAGCTCACTTTGAGCGAGGCCAGCCGCAGCCGCCCCCCAGCCCTGCCGGAGCCAGGGGCTGGCCTAGGCCAGAGCAAAGCTCTCAGATTCCAATTTTGGCTGGAAAGTAGTGCCAAGTCCCGCCCCTATCTCTCACCCTTTTGTAGGGAAGGATTTTGCTTTCTACTCATCTCAGAGGTGAGGGTTAGAGTCGAGGTTTGGGGTGCTGGAATATGTGTCCCCAGAACCACGTTGTCCCTAGGGATGGCAGAGTCACCAGGCCACATAACCTCATGTGTGTGCCACCCAAGCGCTCCGCAGTCCCATCCAGATGCTCAGTGATTTTCTTTCTTGGCCCTGGTTTTCAGTGGATTTGGCCTATCATGGCCATTCTAAGTCTGGTCCCCTAACGCCCAGGAGGAATTGTCTACCTCTTTCCCTTCCTACAGTGTCCTGGTGTTGAGGCTGCCCACCCTTTCAGGAAGTGCTGAGGGTCGGTTGTGGGCCGTGCAGATTTAAGGTACTATCCTTCTTTGGGCAAAGAACATCCAGGAGGTCTGCTGGATCCTGCTTCACCGGCAGCCCTGGGCTCTCCCCTTGTCAGGGCCCTACAGGCTTTGAGCTCGAGGGAGCTTCCCTGGAGACAGGACTAAGCACCTGTGTGTGGAGAGGGGCTTTCCATTCAGGCTGACCACGGTTCCTCCAAACTCTCAACTAGCTCATAAGCCCCTGGGATTTGAGGTGGAGAAACAGGTGTGTGAGTTCTTCCCAATGGTTCCGCCCAAATGCTCTCAAGCTCATTGGTTGGGGGTTGATTTTTCTTTGTTGTCTTCCTAGACACCAGACTTCAAAACTCCTTGTGAGCATAGATTGGATCTCATTCTCTGCAAAAACCCTATAACCTAGTAGGAGGCTTGTTATTGGCTGTCTCTTGATTACAGGGGACAGATGATAAGAACACTTAGCAGCTGTTTTGGGGTCTGTGGCCGTGAGGTGAATATTTTTTGTTCTCTCAGGGCAATTTAGAGTAGAGATAGTCAGGTAAAAGGAAGCACTTCCTGGCAATGAAGCTATGAGATGCCATAATGAATTCTAACAGAGTTGTGGTCTATCTCTCTGGGAGGGGACCGGGTCAGACCATGTTGTGCCTGCTTGAAACTGACACTGTCTCTTTTCTTTTCTTTTCTTTTTTATTTTTTTTTTGAAACTGACACTATTTCTGCTGTTTGAGAATGGAGTCGCAGCGGATTGGGAGCCAATGGGACTGTCTGCTTGGTGCTACTCTTTTCTCCCAGCCGGTTCAAACGTTGCCTTAGCAGACTGTTCCATAGCGGGTACCTGATATGACCTGGTTCTATCCAAATTCTTCCCTGGGAAGACTGACATGGAAATTGGAAAAAACAGAAGTTCATCTTTTTTGGGGTTCCTGGATGGTAAGATGGACAGCCAGGCATTCTTGCTACCATGTTTCTCATCTTGTGGATGAGAAAAACAAAAGAGGCCTTCAAGCATATACTCCTCACATATGGAATAAGAGAGAGAGAGAGAGAGAGAGAGAGAGAGAGTGCGCGCTGGAAACTTGCCATGGGGAGGTAGCTGGATTTTTGACGATGTCCAAGTCCCTGCTTCCTGTTGTTTCTGGGGCTTAGCTACATCCTTGTTCTTAAGTTCCCCACAATATTTTAGTACCTCCATAGTCATTTCCTTTACAAACAAAACCCAGAAACCTCTCCTCTCTCCCCAACCCCATCTTCAGTTGGATTATTGTTGCCTAAGAGCAAAAGGATTTGGCTCATTGTGGTCTATTTAAAGTAAGACCCCAACCCACTTCATGAGTTCAACTCCCAGTGTTCTCCATCAGGTTTTATCATCACCACAAACAGATGGTACAAGTCTCTGCTATTGTATCAGGCACCCGTCCTCTCTGCCAGGATCCCGCAAAATCCCCTCATCTCCTTCAGCCTCTTATAAGAAGGATGGCCCATCTCCTCTAAAGCTGTCCCAGACAGGCAGACTTATTTGTTCCCATAGCCCTTTGTCCAAACTTCTTAGAATGTGCTTCTGTGTACAGGGGTTAGAGAATGGTGTTCTGCACAAGAATTGCCCCAGTCAGCCCCATTTCCATAATGCCTGCCACATTGAAATCCAGAGGGTGTCTGTTTATGGACAATGAAGCTTGCAGTCCTCCCCACAAGCGGGGAAGTAGGTACTGAAAAGTTCCCTGCGGCCAGTAATTCCTAGAAGATGCAATTATAGAAGAGTATAGAATAGAAGAGAAGAGACCAATAGAGGGAACACAGCAACACAGTGAGACACAGTGAGGACCTCTGTCCCTTTTCCTTCGGTCTTATCCCCATTTAACTTACTCTTTCCTTCAGAGCACGCGCGCGTGCGCGCGCGCGCGCGCACACACACACACACACACACACACACACACACACAAGACTGTCCCTTGCCGCCATAGCTCCCACTCAGTGTTTAGAACTAGCCCACACCCCACCTCACCATCTCCCCAGCTGTTACCTTCAGAGCCTTCTCCAAGCTCCGAGTGCCAGACAGAACCTTCCAACTCAAAGGCAAAAGAGAAAAGGGAAAGAAAAAAAGAGGGAAGGAGGAGAGAAGAGGTGAGAGAGAAAGTAATACCCAATTTCAGCGTTTTGTTCTTCCCCGTTTCCACTTCCGGAGGCGGCAACTGTACAATTTGTATGTTTTGTATCATGTCTGCTTCCTTGTGGGAGTTTCATAAATTGATGATGATAACACAGCACATTTCTTTTAAGCCCTTAGACATTCAGTCTTTATTGCTTTATAAAGTGTGCTCGGGGCACAGATGAAATGAAACTGGTGAGATTTTGCTCCGTCCATTGTGCAAATTCCATCACAGGATTTGCACCTGCTACGCAACTGGCATTTGGAAATAGCAAGTCATGTTACCAAAGGTACCGGAGGCCAGCGCCGGGAGGCTCGGGGCAGTGGGAAACCCAGGGCGATTGAACAGGGTCCGCTCAGCGCTGCGAGGGGAGGAAGCAACCTGGTGAAGGTTCAGTCTAGGGAAACAGCTGCGTTCTGTAACCTCAACCTCCATCTGGGGTTTTTCGAAAACTATGCAAAATTCATTTCCCTCCAGCCCTATAATAAAATACATGCAATATGTAAATAGCAGCATTTCGAAGGTGGAAGCCATTAGAGTCACCTACTGTATTTAATTAATGGAATATCAGGATTTTTTAATCCACAGCTAAATAGCGACGCTGCTAGGAATATTACATCGATGGACAAACTCACTCCCCAAGCCAAAATGTTTTTTTTTTTACCTTTTATGTGGATTTCCTGAAACAAATGTGTGGCATTTGTCATTTGCACCAGAAAACAATGAGTTCTTCAGTGTGTCATTACCTACCTGTGCAGAGCTGGGGAAGACTCTGAACTTCAGACTGGGAGGAAAACCTTCATCTGTTAATAAAAGGAATCAGACCTTTCCAGGCCAAGTTATAAAACTGAGCAGATGAAAATAATCTCATGTGAGTAGACTTCCGTTCTCTTACCCACTCCCAACCCCTTCAAATAACACCCCCCCCAACACACATATACACACACACACAGGATTTGTTCTCTTCTTGAATGAGCTAATTTATTCCTGAAGAGCAAGGGGGACTTAACTCACGCTGGCTGTATGCAAATGACAAGCTGTAGCTGGTTCCTTTCTATGTGGAGAAGAGAGAAAAAACCCCCATCGCATGGCATTATCAGGCCAAACTGGGAAACACTGCACCCGCCCAAGGTCCCTAGCCTGGTAAACTTGGTCTTTCGGCTGCCGACCTCGCCATGGTGGAGCAGCTTCAGGTCCCAGAGACACCTAACTGAAGTGACATCTGTCGCTTGCTGAGTACCTTAAAATCCTGCCATTCATTCCAAGAACTTGCGCAGCAACTGTTTCCTTATAAAGTGCATTCAAATGGGTCTGCGGGACACTGCACGTGCATTGTTGATCAATATAATGAACTCGCATTATGGCCAGGCTCACTGTGTACTTTCACTTGTCGAATAAGATGCTGCGTGCAAAAGAGCCTTGCGAAACCTACAGTGCTTTGTAAACTATAAAAACCATAGGCACACCGGTTTGCTATTATCAGGGTTGCGATTATGAATCCATGAAGGGCAGACAGAGCATTACAGCAGACAGGCTCGGGGTCCTTGCAGACATGGAGCAAGATGGGCTTGAAATCAGAAAGGAGCTCGAGATTTACTGATTTTATTATAGGGAATAAATGCTTGGAGACAGAAGGGGATCCTTTATGACTGCCGTTAATACCTTACTTGGAAAAAACGAGCATCGAGTTGCCTGCCATCTAGTGGCAGGAGGGTAAACGTGCAAGTCCCTGAAGTCCCCGGGGAAATGCCTTACAGATTGTCTCTGGGAAGGGCTGGCAGATGGGCGAAGGGCTGTCGGTGGAAGCTGACCGTGCAGGAGAGAGAGAGACCCAAGGTCTCTGCTGCCTCCGCCAACCCAGGAGCCTGACCTCGGGCACAGCCACAGCTTTAACCGGTATCTCCACTGTGTAAACCTCGAGAGCCCTGTGGGTCTTTGAGACATTAAGTAAGAATAACAACAGAAATGATCCGGATGATGATGATAATATTAAGAAGCATAAACAATTATAATCATAACACCAGATTGCTTCCACTGCTTCTTTCTAGGCTCTGATGAGTAAACACAAAAAAGGCTGAAGCCAAGCCGGGGTTGGAGCAGCCGGGGAGACCGCCCACAGCCTCTCCTCCCTTCCCTGAACAACCCGCTCCACGAGAGACCACTAAGTTACCGTGGGCCTCTGCAGCCCCTGGAGCTTTGGAAGGCAGGAGACCCATGTCAGCCATCTCTGGGTTTTTTTCCAGCAAGTTGTTTGACTTCGGGATGCCCTGGACGGCTGGCCACGCCTGCCAAGCCCTGCCTTCCCTTCCTGCGGAGCACCCACCAAGCACAACTTAGGGGAGCGTCCAAAAAAAAAGTCTGGGTGATCCCTGGAAGGAAACAACAAAAAAATTGGTACAGCACTGGCTTAAATTGAAAAACGAAACCAAAAACTTTAAATGAAGCATTTAATTGGTTTATTAATGAATTTGAAGTCACTGATCAGAACTGCCATGCATTGAGTAGTTAGCTATGTATCAGGCCCTCAACATGCACAATGCCAGGTAAATGTCCTCCTCATCATCTCAGGTCAGTAGAGATACTGTCCCCATTTTACAGATGGAGAATTAGAGGATCAGAGAGGTTAAGCAGTTTGGTGACAATCAAATAGTAAGTCGTGGAACCGAGCACCAAAACCTGTTTTCACCCCTCTTTGGGTGTCTTATCCCAACCACCAAATATCAGAATCTTAGTGTAGAAAAGAACTTTGAAGTTCACCTAATTCAATTGCTCATCCCAAGCCAGAACTTTCTTTTATAGCAATGATTTATAGACTCTGGCAGGTTTTGATGGGTCATATTAAAATCATTAACAAACCAACAAAACCAAAAAACAAGTTCTGAGACCACTTCCCTCCCTCACCTCTGCCCCAGCACCCGCACCTTCCTTTGCCTTCGCTTTCTGATTCTGGGGCTTTGCACAGACCTCTGGAGATTCATCTACAAAGGCTTCTGAAGTGTTTCTCCAGCCCAGCCAGGGTGGAAAGCGGGGCCCCAGAGCTCCTCTAGGGCACCCAGGAGGAAGAAGGAATAAGAAATGGGTTGGGGTGGGCAGAGGAGGGAGCTGTCGTAATTGACCTCGAGACTTGGAGGAGGGAAGGTAGGAGAGCACAAGGCTGTAAAAGAGACTAGCTTTCAGGAACTGGCAGGTCCATTTTTTTTTTTTTTAAAGGGAGTGAAGAACATTATCATCATTTTCTTTTTAAAATGAAATACCAAACAGAGCTGCCTCAGGAGCCCACACCTTGCTCCTCTCCTGTGAGCCACCTGAACAAACGGGCCACAGTGAATTCAAACCCTAACTGATCTGAGTGTCGTGCTTCGGTTTTTTTTTTTTTTTTACTCACTTGCTGATCTCCAGGGCACCGTGAACTGCTGCTATCTCTCCAACAGAGTGTTAGGAAAAGACAGGCCACTGGGGGAAATGTCCAGGTGGGGGATGGCTCTCCGAGATGCACGTGGGAGCTCACATACTTGCTGTCCCGGAAATGGCCCTCTGGGATGGGGAGCCTTATGGCTGAGGGTCTCTAAATCCTATGCAATGTGAGTGGCAGCTGAAGCTCCCTAATACCCAGATCTCAGGTCCTTGTGGTTGTGAGCTGGCTCTGGCTCCCTATTTGGCCTTTGACTTTCTAGAGGTGAACGGGTGATTATTTGAAGACTTGGGTGTCTGTGTGTAGCTCGAGTCTTTGCTTCCCATTAAAGTGAAAACATTTATCTGGCCAAATGAAGCCACCCTAGACTATTCTAAAAGCAAATGTCCTTTAGCTATTTTGTGTCTGATGTTTGTCTTCCTGTGTATTCTCTCTTATCTGGGGACTTTGTGGATTTCCTAAAAAATCAATATAAGAGGCTGAAAGGAAGTTCACACAAGCTACCCATAAAAGCTGCATTGAGAGAGAGAAAGGAGAACAGTCCCTCAGCGAGTGAACATCCGTGTGCCTAGCCCTGTGTTGGGAACGGTGAGCACACAGGCAATCAAGGCAAGTTCAACACTCAGTGGCTCCCACAGATACTGGAGGGGACAACACAGAAAGAAAGCCACATAAATGGATTCTAGTCAAAGGTCTTGGGTTTAAGTCTTAACTCTGCCCAGCATTCGCTGCTTGGCTCATCACTTATCCACTCTGAACCTCATCTTTCTCAGCTATCAACTGGGCATTGGAAGAGATCGTCTCTGTGAGAGTCAGGTGAACTTGCAAGTGATCGATCAGGACGTCCAGTGCAAGATCAGAGAAACAGAAGGACAAGATGGTTCCGAGTGTGGGTGGGGAAGCTGAGCTCCTGTAAATAAGACTCGTGCATGTGACAGCGCATGCCCGCTGGAGAACGTGCATGGGCGGTACGTAATTAAGAGCTAGAACATCACTACATGCCCAGAAGATCACAGTGTGGTGTACTGATGAGTGCCAGCAAGGCTGAGAGGGTCTGCCGTGAAGACACCTGTTTGACTTGGTTTGACCGTGTGTTGCCTCAATTTCCTTGAACATAGACTCATTTCATTTCATTTGATATTTTTATTTTGTTTTTACCTTCCATGCTCACCTGTGTGGCTGGAGTTCTGACAAACTCGTGTTGGGCAACTCAGATCCTGATGAATGTCCTTTTTCTGTACGTGAGGAAGTGGGCCCAGAGAGGGAGAGGGGCTTGGCTGTTGTCCCATGTGGCTGGCTGGTGCTGCCAACACAGCCCTGTCCCTTCGTCCTCAGCCACTGGCTGCTCTCTCTGACTGAGCACCGGTGACTTGTTACAGGTTCATTCACATGTTTCAACAGTCAGAGAGACCTCACAACCATCCATGTAGCGTCTGACCGCACTTTATAGGTGGTGTGGGTTTTATTTCTTATTGGCCAATCAGTATAGAGCATTCCTTTCTCCATCGGGTAAGACCTTTCCTTTTAGAGCCTTCTTTTCATTCTCCTCTTTTTTCTTGCTTTCAATTCCAGGCCACGTGCATGCAAGTGTTTTCTGAAATGCAGTTAGCATCACACTTGATAACATCTTTAGGAACTAAAGGACTTCTTGGCTTCCGAAATAATGGGTTCCATTAAACAATGAATGTATCTGTTAAGGAAAGAGTGAGATCTTTGCATCTAAAACTAGCAGCTTCGTCACGTTGGTGTGTCTTTGTGTTGGGGTGGAGAGCAGTAATACGGGCAAGTGTTTACAGAATGCTAAATTCATTCGCTGTTAAAAGGACACATGTGGAAATGGTGCCATAGGCTCTTTAGGGTTTTGAGATAGGGACATTTTAAAAACATTTGTCTTATCTTAAATTTTGCCTTAGATAAGATGCCTTCAGAGTGAATTCTCTTCACAGCTGTTTGCTTTCCTTAAAGCGGTAGACTTAAGCCCTTTGTATCACATTTAGATCAACTTTTTGACAGAAACAGTGATTTTCCTGACTTTATTTTATTAATGTGCTTGTTTGCATTGACCAGCTCAACCAGCTGTTTTGGATTCTTGTGAACTCAGGGTCAAAGTGCTGATGCAGCTGAAGAATTGTAGAAATTAATCCTGGAAATGGCAGCAAAAGGAAGTAAGAACCTGAGCCTGAGACCGTGCTTGGTAGGCTAAAGCTGATCAATTTCCCGGTCCCTAATTAAAACAAGCCACCAAACACAACAGCAGCATAAAATCCAGGGCTTTTCCTGGTGACGAATGCGACCAGTCTGCAAATTTCTCCTCGCTGGGAACAGAGATTTGGTGTGCTACAGCAGTTAAACAGAAAGCTTGCGGCAATTTATGTTTGATAATCTGTATATATCTCCTCCCTGCCCAAACGCTGCCCCTACCTTACCTTCACCTCGCAACATACACACCCATTGATATTAAGCCAACAGAATGAGAGAGGACGTTTCCTTTGTTCACAAGTATGTCTTTGAAGGGTGTCCATTCCTGGATATTGAAAGGGTAAACAAATATGGCAGGGTATCTAAATCTTTTATATTACTTGAGTTGTGAAAATTTGCATGTGAACCATCTGCTTTTAAATTGAATCCAAGCTTTCCATCAATTAGCACTATAATTTCAGATGTAATGTAGGTTAACTTCTGATTGATCTTCAATTAACACTAGTTCTTAACCATTTACTTTATGGAATGCATTTTCCCCTCCCAGATATATAGGGAAGTTGTAGAAAGACCTTCCCGCTTTTGAAATGCTGATAGCTCTTTCAGGATGAAAGAATCCGCATTTCTCCCAACCTCCTTTTCTTCCTGAGTTTCTAAGAGCCCAGGTAATACAAAGTCAGTAGAATGAGATTTTCCAAAAGAGCATCAAGGAAATAGCTAGAAGAATCTCATTTCATGGCACATGTGTGTTGTTGTTTTTGCTTGACATATTTAGGTGGGGATGTTCACAAAATAAGTCACGAAATCATTCCAGGAAGCCTCCAAAATAGCATTTGTAAAACCGAAGATTTGGTAAATATGTAAATCTGAAGGAATTTGGAGATTTGGCTCCTTTCCTAAGACACAAACTCTCAGGGTTTAAAGACAACTCAGATGTCCTCCAGCCTGTACCCACCGAGGGCAGGCCGGCCCACTAGAGTATCCCTGCCAGATGGTCAAGCAGATTTTCCTTATTGTCACCATTGGACAAAGGTCAGAATCTTACTGATGAGATTGTTGAAGAGAAATTCTGACAGCTCAATAATGTTTATCCGTTGATACAATTCAGATACTTCTTTTGAAATACAGAATATTGTGCAGTGTTTCTAATAATTTCTCTATGGCTTATGCTAGTGTATGAGTGTGATATGTTATTCAACTTTTCTTCTGTATGTTTGATTCATGAAAGATTTATTATGTCCTTGCACGTGTAATTTTATCACAGAGGAGACTTTTTTTTTCCCCAGAAAAACACACACAGATCTTTTTCCGCTTTTGATGGGGTTACGTTCCAATAAACCTATCATAAATTGAGAGTATCATGAATAGAAAATGCACTTAACATACCAGACTTACTGGACAGCATAGCTCAGCTTAGCCTAGCCTGCCGTCTGGTGTCATCATGCAACACGAAGCCTATTTTATAACATGTTGAATATCTTATGTAACTATTATGTAATTACTTATGTAATATCTTCTGTAACTATTGAACACTGTACTGGAAAGGAAAAAACAGAATGGTTGTTTGTGTACAGAATGGTTGTAAAAGTACCAGTTGTTCACCCTTGTGATTGCGGGGCTGGCTGGGAGCTGTCCCCGTTCAGCATCACGAGAGAGCCTAGTCCTACATATCGCTAGCCTAGGGCAAAGATCAAAATTCAAAATTTGAAGTGTAGTGTCTACTGAATGCATATCACTATTGCACCATAATGAAGTGGAAACATGGTAAGTTGAACCATCATCGTAAGTTGGGGACCATCTGTACTGGTTTTGTAATGGTCACCATTATGAACATACAGTGTGCTTAGCAACCATGTCTGGTATGGTCCGCTTGGATTTTGGACCATTAAGCAAGGACAAGTTTTTTGGCTTTTTGTTTGTTTGTTTGTTTGTTCGTTTTTTTAAATGAAAAGAATTTGTGATTTTTTTCCCCCCTTTGGATTATCTTCTTTCTTTCTTTCTTTCTTTCTTTCTTTCTTTCTTTCTTTATACTATATGTATCACTGTTTCTCTTACCAGCATGATGTGTTGAAAACCCAGCAAGGATCACTGCGCTAGTTAGGCCGAGTTATCCTCGCTGCTGTAGTACACCAACCCGAAAGCTCGGTGGCTTTACCGCAGTTAGGGTTCACTTCTCACTCCTGTCACTGTTCAGTGTACGTGTTCTTTGGTGGGTGGTGCTCCTTGTTATACTTCCACTGTGCTTCTCCATTTGGCTCAGAAGTGGGAAACAGAAAATAGAGTAGAAGAGCAAACATGGGAGTTTTGGGGGTCCTGTATCCACCGTTTCTTCGGGCATTCCGGGAGCTTAGAACTTAGTCACTGGCCAAACCCAACTGAAGATGGGCCAGGAGAAGAAACCAAGCTGTGAGCCATGACCAGTTTCTGCCACCCATGCTGTTAGCTGTTATTTTACCTCTTTATCCTGGAGACCCATGTGTCCCCGATGGCTTCTAGAATTTCTATTGCATGTGTACTCTTGGTTTTCAATGGAAAACAAATGAAGGGAATACGAGGTTTTTAGGAGCTGCCCTGAATTCTTGGGTATATACATTGAAAGAGAGAGCATGCAGGGCTCCAGTCTGCAGTGATCTCAGAGAATGTTCTCTGCATCAGGGAGTCCAATAAGGAAAGAGTTTGCGATTAGACTTTCAGTACAGTGCCTCACCTTTTTCCAACAAAGATCTGCCCAAGACCACAGATGCCACTAAAGGCACAGCAGATGTCTTACCGAAAACCACCCCTGCATGTGCCCAGGACTTAGTAGCAGTTGGTGGTGTTATAAGTGGGGAAAAGACATGAAGTCCTTGGCAGTATAGTCATTCTGGGCCACAATGGTATCACGGAAAAGAGGAATCACCAGCCTTCTTTTTTTTTTTTTTTTTTTTAAAGATTTTATTTATTTATTTGACAGAGAGAGATCACAAGTAGACGGAGAGGCAGGCAGAGAGAGAGAGAGAGGGAAGCAGGCTTCCCGCTGAGCAGAGAGCCCGATGTGGGACTCGATCCCAGGACCCTGAGATCATGACCTGAGCCGAAGGCAGCGGCTTAACCCACTGAGCCACCCAGGCGCCCAATCACCAGCCTTCTTAAAGGAAGCCTTGAAGGCCCATAAACTTGGACTGGAAACTCCCACTCCTCCTCAACCATTCCCTAAAGAATATAATCCAGGAAATAGGGCCTTGAAGTGGATTGTCTAAATAGGGTAGAAAATTAGCTACCTTCCTAAACCACCGAGATATCTTCTTTCCTGATTGTTAGTTTTTCATTCCAACCTATGTGAGGGGCTAGAAGAGTAGGGGGTGGCCTTAAGCCTTGTCCTTGTTTTACTTATATCTAGTGAATCTGTAGAACTTCTTTGTGAATCTATGGGAAACCCCTGTGAAATGGGTCATTTGCTTAAGGGAAAGTCCCTTAAGCATTTGGATATTAATCTTCAACAGGACTAAAGTAAAGTGTCACTTACTCAGTGACCCCAGCTTATCAAAATGTAGCTCAGAATAAGGAACCCAGTGAAGGAGGCTCTCAGTATGAAAAGAGATGCCACTAACTGAACACAACAGTTGGGAAGGAGAGATTGCAAGGGCAAAGCTCCGCTTCCTACAGAAGAGGCCATATAGTCTCAAGAATATATAGGGCCCCTTCCTTTGTCACAGGTAGCTGAGAGTTGTCTCTGTTCACTTGCTGAGGGTGACAGGGATGTAGGGAGGCAGGGGGAGGGATGTGCTTCCATGATCAAAACCATGCTGCCGTCCTATGTTCATTTACCGAAGTCAGTGCCGTTAACTCTGTTCAAAATCACCCAGTTGTCCTTTGGAATCCCTACTTTCAAGGTCGATATTATCAAAATCGGGAGTATTTGTTCTTTTCCATTAAGCGATTCAGTTATAACACTAAATCTCTCCCTCTCTCTCTTTTTGTTCTTCCCTCATCTATGGATGGAAACTTCGAGCTTAACTTTTTTGCTGACCAATACATTTGCCCCCTTATCAGTGAGTATCTGTATGTTCACTTCTCCAGTTCTACCTGAAATGTTTTACTTTATTTCCCTTTTTCCAAGAGGCAGCCAAAAGTTGAGTAAGCAACTTATTCATTAGGGTTTAGTCTTGAAACTTGGGGAAAATCGGGTCAGGATATCTAGACTTAAATACTCCCCGATAAGTAGCTTTAGTTAAATTAATGACTGGCATGAGTGTCTGTTGCCTGGAGGGCATCACAGGCAGATCAGATAGGTGAGAAGTTCATGGGCCTTTATAATGAAAGTGCCTGTCCTTGATCCCTGGGACATAGGGTGTAAGACCCAGAAGGCTGAGATGTAATTTATCCCTTACTGTGCCTGTCCCAGGGCCTTAACCATGATGGTCGCTTAATTCCTGATTTTCTGAGCGTGCAGACAGACGTTAGCCTGTAGGCCTGCCAGCAGAAGGAAAGGGAACCTCCATAGAAGGATAGGGAACAGAAAGAATGGTTTTTCGATTTTAGGCCACTGTGAAATGCTTGGAGGGTAGAGGTCAGTGCATTTTGATCTCTGAGGAGGTGAAGCATCCTGAGTCGGCAGCCGAGGAGACACCCCAGAAAAACGCAGTTAACCTCTGAGTCTGCAAAGGACTTTTCCATAATGTGTGAGGGAAGGTACCAAGGGCAGAAGTTGTGTCTCCTTCAAATCCCATTAGTGGGGAAAGAAGATTTTCACAGCACCTTTTAAAAAAGTGAATGGCAAGAAACAGGATTTTTCTTTCCTTCTGCCCTTCCCTGGCCAATACCTCCCTGGCCCCCCACCCCTGTGGGGACGGAGGGAGGGCCCCTGTGCCACTGAGTTTGGAATAATGACACCAGAGCAATAATGAGACCTTTCTCAAGGACTGATTTGTCTGCAGAAAGGAGAAGTCATCAGGTATCCATTGTGAGAAGAGTCGCCTTCTCTTAACAATGGCTTTGATGAAGCTGCTAGAAGGTTCTTATCAGGAAGAAAAGACTCCCAGCAGCAGGAGAAGGGGAGAGAGGAAAAAATGAAAGCCTACAAAACCCCCAAATCATCCTCTGAGCTCAGTGCAGTGGAGAGGGGGAGGGGAGGCACACTTCCTGAATGCCAAGTGACACTGGCTGGTCAGTCCAAATGAGCCTCTGAAGGGAGATATTAACAAAGATGAGAGCGGGGCCAGCTTTCCTGCGGACTGGCGTTTAGCAGGGAGTGTGAGTTCGGCTGCACTCAAGGTGTGCAATCCTGCTTTTCTCAAGATGCAGGAAATAGCTAGAGGTCAAACAGCTTATCCTTTGGCCTCTCTCCAGGGATTTTCTAGATCTGGGTCACAGGGCCACCCTTCTTTAGCTGGATTCTGGGAAGGAAGAGGAAACTCAGAGCCAGCAGAGAGTCCTGACTGAGACTCTAGGCCCGTTTTTTTTTTTTTTTTTCCCCGCCTCGGCTACAGGCACTCGATTCAGAAACAATAGATTTTCTGGGTGCTTCGAGAAGGGAGACGAGAACTGGAATTAATTTTGCACCTGTTGACTTTTGTTAGGAGCTTTACTGATTTGACTCAATTAATCCTCATCACCTCCCGAGACAGGTGACTCTGATCAAACTCTAATCATCTTGCCTTCTGTTCAAAATGCTTCATTGACTCTTCATATTAAAACCGAGTGAAGCTCTGGCCTTCCTCCACACCCAGAACCGAGAGCTTTGGCCACAGGGCTACCTCGTCCCCTGCCCTTCCTCCCATTACTTATGCGTGTGTATCTCTTGCTTTAGTGTCAGGCCAGGTGGCTCCTTGATGCTTCCCAGTCCAGACATCAGTGCTCCACTTCCACCCCTTGCCTGTTGCTGTTCCCCTCCACCTGGAATGTTCTCTTGACATCCTCTCCTACTCCGTTCACTTGTTGAAATCCTATCTTTCAAAGTCATGTGAATTTTCCTCCTCCATGAAATCTTTATCAAAATGGAGGTAACTTCTACACCTCTGGAACGCCCAGAGCAGTTTTCCTCTCTCTTACAAGATTTCTCGTATGGTCACCTTTTACTGTTATTTATGGTCTTATCAAGCACTCCATGGATCGTTGAGTTCTTCAAAGGCAGGGGCTGTGTCCCGCCTATTATCTCTTTATCTTCCAGCGACTGGCACACAGTAGGTGATCATTAAATAGTGATGGAACTGGATTTTCATTCGCATTCAGGTCTCTAATTTTGAAGTAGCATGAACTTGTCTTGCCATTCCTAGGTTGATTTGGGAAGCAAATTCATGGGAAACAGCTGGGTCTGCAGAAGCAACATTTAATTGCTAGATCATCACACGGAAGAGCTCTTCCTGACTGGCATCCTTAGTAGGGACGGGGGATTTTGGTTCCTTTCACCCCTTTTCCTTCTCCTCTAAAGAGAGTGGGCTAGAACAATACAAAATGGAATTTATTTCACACTTAGCCTGTGCCTAGCACTTGTTAACCACCTTACATTGTAAACTGGTTTAATCTTTGTAAGGATTCTTTGAAGGAGACATTATTCTCATTGTGTAGTTGAATAAACAAAGGTGTAACAAAGTTAAATAAGTTGCTTAAGGTCAAATAGTTAGCAAAGACTGATACTGATCCCAAACTTGTGTACTTGCCCACTACTCTATGTTGTCTCCTGGGCTCAATCCAGAGGATGTTCTGAAAAGGAATAGCCAAGGAACACATGTATCCTTTTAATTTCTGTAAGGTTTTGTGCATAGTTTTCCATTCTTTAAGAGCTGACAAGAAAGTCTGGTTTCCTACTGTTATGTGAGAATATTCTGGACACCAGGGCTACAGACTTGCCCTTCTTTGTTAAAGATGAAATTTCAAAAAATTCCCTTAAGGGTAGACTGGATGGATAATAGGAGGTAGCGGTGGTCCTGTATCTGTGGACCCTCATAATACCTGAGTCTGTCTTAGTGATCATCACACCCAGGAACTGCTGGCCAGGCAGAAAGACTATGGGTGTTACAGTCAGAAAACTGTGGTTCAAAGCCCATCTCCGCCACCGACCAGTCAAGTGAAATTTTTTGAGGAAGTTATGTAAACTTCGAGGGCTCAGTATTCTCATCTGTAGAATAGAGAGCATAATAACCCCTGGATTGGTTGTTCTTAAGGATCGAAAGAAAGGACTAGATGTGATGAAATGACTATGGAAGAGTTGAAATTGCCACCATGAAGATTGAGCCACAATTAATTAGAGCATCCTTTAAACATGTCTTTTAGATGTGTTCTCTTATCCCTCCTGAAAGCGACCAGATCCATGTGATACAATGTTTTATTTTAATGCCTTTCTGCCTTCCTGTAGGAAGCTTGCCCAGCCTGATCCTTCAACTAAAGGAGCTCCCATTCAGATCGCTCCTGCGCAGACGTCTCTCTGCCTGTCTTGCTCCATAGACATGATCTATGGAAGAATCTTGGACAGAGGGCACTTGGACAAAGAGCGGAAGAGGCAACAATATACCCATTTTTAAAGATATAAAAGTGTGTAGTGCTCACTTCTGCAGCACACATATGAAAACTGGAATGATACAGAGAACACTAGCCCAGCCCTGTGTAAGGATAACACATAAATTCATGAAGCATTTCATATTAAAAAAAGAAAGAAAGAAAGAAAGAATACCGTAATGTTTAATAACTTGCCTGAGACCATGTGGTTAGTTAGTAGCAGAACTCCAAACCAGATCCCAGGACTCCATTCACTACACCAGGAAATAGCCGCTTAGAAGAGAACTTGTCCCGGCTCAGGGAAGAGGTGACAGTCCAGAGGTAGATGAGATTAGTTTTTTCTCCTCACCTCTAATTTCCTGTGATTTCTGTAGCCCCGCTACATGCTAATGGCTTGGCAGAAACTTCAAAATTAAACTTGTGAGAGCAATCACTGTTATTGGACCTCTAGGCAATTATAGTAGCTGTCAAAGGTTTTAAAGCCAACATCCAGCCTGACCCTTTCCAAATGACTCAAAAGTGGCATTTTAATGAGAAACGAAAGCAGAAAAGGTGTTTTTAATTTTTTTTAAATAAAAGCTTCTTTTTTTTTTTTTTTAATGGTCAAACTGACTGAATTTTACTGCCTATCAAAGAGTACGGGTGGGATTGTGAGACTGGGGACCAGAGAGCCCAGGGCTGTTGACTTTTGTTTGTAATGGCAGCTCTCCTAACCTCTCCCACCGCAAGCCTATTATGAGAAGCCCCACAGAGGAGTGTCAAAGGGTTAGCACCGGTTCAGCTTTATGCCCCTGAGTGTGTTTGGGATAGTAGAATTACCAGCACAGGTCCATCTGCACTTTCTTCTTTATCTCTAGGTCTGGTTAAGGCTAACCTGCCAAGATGGAGCTACTTTTAAAAATCTGTTTATCTTTATATCTATCTATCAATTATCTATCATCTATCTATGTATCTACCTATATATCTACCTGTCTTCCAGTTTTATTGAGATGTAATTTACATGTAACATTGTGTAATTTTAAGCGTACAAGGTGAGGACTTGATACATGTATGTACTGAAAAATTATTAACTGCAGTAAGTTTAGTTAACACTTTCACCACCTCGCATAATTACCATGTTTTGTTTTGTAGTAAGAACATTTAAGATCTGCTCTCTTAACAACTTTCAAGTAGTCTATAATACAGTACTGTTAACTGTCCATTAGATCCCCAGAATTTATTCATCTTATAGCAATTTGCGTATCTTAAAAAACTATTTTTGTGCTACTTTTTTAAAAGACAAAATTCACACGCCATAAATGCACCCCTTTAAGATACATGATTCGGTAGGTTTTCCCACGATCACCACTGATTCCAGGACATGTTCATCACTCTAAAAAGAAAGCTGTACCCATCAGCAGTCACTTCCCATTCCCCCTTCCTCAGGTTCCAGGGTGAGCCGGCGGGCTGAGGCTATGGGAGCCCCTAGGGAGCATCCAGGGCTGGGGGAGTCAGCCTGGGGCAAGCTGCATGAAGTCAGGCACTCACTTCACCCTGCTTTCATGCAGCAGGTGTTGCCCTGCACTGGGCTACCTGGGCTTGGGAGAAGGGGTGGGGGTGATGTAAATTTCTCTTTCCTTCCCCCTCCAATTGTCCTTTACTTCTTTACTCCTGTGCTTCACAAGAAACTGTGAATCTTGTGAAGGTGTTTTCCTGTGCAGATAGCTGTTCATATGGATGTTTCTAGGGCAAGAACAAGCTTCTGAGTTTCTACGCTGCTGCTGTTTTGCTGATGTCACTACCTCCCTTTGTAGTCTTGATTCTATTTTCCTAATGAATCATGGTGTTGAACACGTTGTTTGTGTTGTTTTTGTTTTGTTTTGTTTTGTTTTTGTTTTAAGAGAGAGAGTCCGCACATGTGTGAGCAGGGGCAGAGGTGGCAGAGGGAGAGGGAGTGAGAGATTCCTAAGCAGGCTCCATACCCAGTGCCGAGCCCTATGTGAAGCTCCATCTCACCACCCTGACTGAGATCATGACCTGAGCCAAAATCAAAAGTCTGACACTTGGGGCGCCTGGATGGCTCAGTCGTTAAGGGTCTGCCTTTCGGTTCAGGTCATGATCCCAGGGTCCCGGGATCGAGCCCCACATCGGGCTCCCTGCTCCTGAGGGAGCCTGCTTCTCCCTCTCCCTCTCCCTCTCCCACTGCTTGTGTTTCCTCTCTCTCTGTGTCTCTCTCTGTCAAATAAATAAAAATCTTAAAAAAAAAAAAAGTCTGATGCATAACCGACTGAGCTACCCAGGCGCACCACATGGTGCAGAGCACTTTTAAGTGCATACTGGTCATTTGTGTATCTGTGGAGAAATGCCCGTTTAGATCCTTTGCCAGTTTTAATATTGGATTATTTACATTTGCTGTTGAGTGGTATGGTTTCTCTCTATTTTCTGGATATACAAATCCTAGATACATGATTTGGAAATACTTCCTTTCAATTTGTGGGATGTATTTTCATTTTCTTGATCGTTTTTGAAATACAAACGTTTGAAATTTTAACACCATCCAATATACCTATTTTTAAAATTTTGTTGTTGATATTTTGGTGTCCTATTTCAGAAACCTTAATCTTAATCAAAGGTTATGAAAGTTTATGCCTATGTTTTTCTCTAAGAGTTTTATAATTTATTTATAGTTAGCTCTTAACTTTGGGTCTTTGATCCATTTTGAATTAATTCTTTTCTGTGGTGTGAGGTAAAGTTCTTACTTCATTCATACAAAGATAGTCTAACTTTTGCATGTGAATATCCAGTTGTCTCAGCATCATTTTTAAAAAGAATATTTTTTTTCACTCAGTTATCTAAGCAACCTTGTCAAAAGTCTGTTTACCATAAATTTAAGGTTTTGTTTCTGAACTGCCAATTTTAGTCCATTGATCTACATGTGACATTTATACCAATACCATATTTGTCTTGGTTATTTTAACTTTGCTTTGTTCTGTAGTTTTGAAACCAGAAAGTGTGAGTCCCCCACCTTTGTTTTCCTTTTCCAAGGTTGTTCTGCTTATTCTGAGTCTCTTGAAGAATTCTGGGACCTGTTTGTCCATTTCTTCGAAAAATCCAGGCAGGATTTTGGTAGGGATTACACTGACTGAATTTGTAGATCAACTAGGGGAGGATTACCGTGTTTACAATATTAAGTCTTCAATCCATGAACATTGACTGTCTTTCAATTTACATAGGTCTTCTTTAATTTCTTTCAATAATATTTTGTAGTTTCCATTAAATGAAACTTGCATTTCTTTTTTTTTTTTTTAAGATTTTATTTATTTGTCAGAGAGATAGAACACAAGTAGGGGGAGCAGCAGGTAGAAGGAGAAGCTGGCCAAGCGAGAGGCAGGCTTCCTGCTGAGCAGGGAGACTGATGTGAGACTCGATCCCAGGACCCTGGGATCATGACCTGAGCTGAAGGCAGATGCTTAGCTGACTAAGCTACCCAGGCATCCCAAAACTAGCATTTCTTTTATAAAATTTATTCCTAAGTATTTTATTCTTTTTGATGGTAGTGTAAAAATAATCATCTTAATTTCATTTTTAGATAGTTCATTGTAAGTGGGTAGATTGTATGTATATTGATTTTGTATGTATGTATATTGTATGTATATTGTGGATTTTTGTATATTGATCTTGTGTCCTGTAACCTTGCTGAAGTTGTTTATAAGAACTAGTTATATGTGTGTATTTTTAAATATTTTCTATATACAGTCTAAGTACATTTTATTCCTTTTTATTACCTAATTTCTTTTGGTTAGAACCTCCAGTACAATGCCAAACAGACATTGTAAGAGCAGACACCCTTGTTTTGTTCCTGATCTTAGAGAGAAAGCATTCATTCTACTGCCATTGTGATATTACTTGTGAGGTTTTCTTAGAGACCCATTATCAGGTTGAGGGAATTGTCTTCTAAGATGGTTGAGTGTTTTTATCATGAAAGGGTGTTGGATTTTGTCAAATGCCTTTTCTGCAACTATTGTGATGATCGTGATTCTCCCCATCACTTAATTCTACCAATATAGTGTATGATATTGATTGATTTTCATAAGTTGAACTAACTTTGCATTTCTGGAATAAATCCCGTTTGCTCATGGTGTATAATCCTTATGTTACTCCTCAGGTCTCCCGAAATCATGGGCTCCAAGCTCAATTGGATAAGAAATGCTTTTTACGGTTACTGAAGCCATTAGTTTGACCCTATTGTTAAATAGGAAAATGACCTGACTTCAACAGCTAGATTGAGTTCAAACTAAGATACCTCCACCTGTTTGGAGGTATGAAGGTACAGTGTTTGAGCACTGTAACTATGTAATCTCATCTCCAGGCCCAAGTACTGAACCCAGTCTGGTGTATAGTAGACATGCGACCAGCAATTTTTAAATGAATTAATTCAGTCATTCAGGAACGAATTTTAAAACAAACTCTGACTCCTTGGAGGGACCTCTTCTATAGTTCTGAACTATGGGAGGTTGTGAGGTGAGACTCTGGAGAAGCAAATATACCACACGTAGCAGGTCTTCTGCAAACACTACTGATGAAATCCTACTTTGTGATCACGAAGACTGGTTTGAGAGGTGAAAAAAACCAACTGAATTTAGAAATCAGGAGTTTTTTGGGAGTATATTTAATATGATGGCCGTTTTATATATTTCTAGTTGTTAGATGTCAATACAACACTTATTCTCCGCCATGTAGCTTTTTTCTGTATTTTCTCAGCTCTGTGCTTGTGAGAATAATGTTAACCTTGACCACTGTTTTCTTCCTTAATGACTTACACCGTCCATGGCAGAAGAGTGTGGTGGATCTCTGTTGAATAAATAAGTGAATTACAAATATATGTGGAATGAAGGGTAGATGAATGCAAGAAGAAACCAGTGGAACCGGTCTTTCTGCTAAGAATCTGGATAGCCTGCCACATTCTATGTTTGAGTCAGTGCCCCGTCCCACCTCCATCATCCCATCTCTTCCTCTAATTCTTTCCTCTTTCACCCTATAGAAAGTTACTAATCAAGGTGCAGGCCCGGAGAGTACCAGAGGCATCACCTCAGGGCAGGAGCTCAGACCCCCTCCCCAGATGACTGTATTTTGGCAAGAGTATTTTGCCAACTGTATTTTGGCAAGAGTCAGAGGTGACTCCCATGCACAGTCAAGTCCGAGAGACAGCAATCTAAAAACGTGACCAGATGATTGCTCTGGAGTTGTTTCAGTTTCACATGAATCATGGTCTCCTTAGGTACAGTTCAACCTTAGATAGTGAGAATCAGCATGAAAGGGTTTGTCCCATATTCATAAAATGAAATCAGCAAATAGTTTTTAAATCCCTATTGGATTAAGGCATCCCTTTCTGTGCTGTGAAGAGATGAGCCTGTCTAGTTGCTCTTGCAAAAAAATACCTCAGGAATGACCTGCAGGGACTTCCAAATTATCTGAGTCATCCTTTTGGATTCAAATTCTTTGTCACATCAGTTGGGACAATGAAATATTTTTATGTGAATTACATTAGCATAAGTAAGAAAAACAGATATTGAATAGACCAAGTTCAATTTTGATGGGGGAGGAAGCAAGGGAAAAAAAATCTTAGGGTCAGAGATAGTAAAAAAGGTAAAGGTTGCTTGTGGGCCTCTGCAGGCACAGTGCCAGGACCTGGGGATGCTCTACTCTGGGTGGGGAGAGGGGAAGAGAAAGAACTCAAGATACATCTCATATCCTTCACCATCTTACACCCTTCTGGGTTTGGCTGCTGAACCAATGCAATATGAGTTTTCTAACTCAGGCTTGATTTTCCTTTAATAAGAACCACCCCAAAGGATTCTTGGTGTGGCACACTGGCAACGGTGGAATAAGACATGCTTTCTTCTCCAATTTCTTTGGAGAGAGAAAGATTGATGGGCAACAATGCAAACATCTTCCTGGCACAGATGGGCCAAGCATTTTGCTCGGGGCAGTTCAGTGCTAGCACACTGAAGACAAGTTCCAAGAACCACATCAGAAGTGCTTCAGGCGGGACGCCTGGGTGGCTCAGTTGGTTGAGCGGCTGCCTTCGGCTCGGGTCATGATCCCAGCGTCCTGGGATCGAGTCCCGCGTCGGGCTCCTTGCTTGGCGGGGAGCCTGCTTCTCCCTCTGCCTCTGCCTGCCATTCTGTCCGCCTGTGCTCTCTCTCTCTCCCTCTCTCTCTGACAAAAAAAAAAAAAAAAAAAAAAAAAAAAAAGAAGTGCTTCAGGGAATGATGGAGTTGGCTGGGAAAGGAATAACAACAGGAGCTAACTATGGACTGGCTGGCTAATCACCTCTGGGGAGCCAAGCCGCAAGGCTGTGCTCTTGTGGGGAAATACTACTGGGAGTTTGCCTGGGCTGTAAGTCTTAATCGAAGTCAACGTAAGGTCAAAGACTACAGGAAGAGTACCTCGAACTCATGGATTTACAGGAGACCCTCCCTCTCTTCTTTCTCTCCCTCTAGTGTGTTACATGTTTCTCTTCTTTGTGGTGTGTGCGTTTATAATGTAAGAAATCTGAGAAGACAACTTGAAAATTGCCTGAAGAAAGACCACTTGGTGTGTGCTAACCTACGCAGATGATGTGAATGCAACACCCAAGCCTTCTTCCAATTTCATGCACCTTGATAGGCGGACACCATTTGGAGAAAGCTTTCTGTACAAAATGCTGGAGTGTGTGTAGCGTTGGGGGCCAAGAGCAGGGCACCCCAAGATGGGACACTTTAGTATGAAGATGACGTGGACTTAAAAAGGCAATCAAAACCCAGCAGATTCAGGAAAAGCTCTTTACTTCCCACACAACTGCCCCAAAGAATTTAGATAGAGGACCTGCTCCAGAAAGAGAGTTATCACCATGGATAACTACGTTTTGGTATGAACTATGCATGGTTGACAGGAAGGAACCTAGCAAAGTCCTCTTTTTGTCCCGTTGTTTTAGTGTAGCCCAGTAAACATTTATCATTTACCCTTTCTCATTCTCCCTGAAGATAGCACTCTTTTCCCGTGAAGTCCCAGACCCCTACTCCCTTCTCCTTAGTTCAGGATGACAACTATCTCTCATTTCACCTGCCTGTCTCTAGAATTTCCATGTCTGGGTGGATTCCCTGTAAGTACACTATTAAATTTGATTTTTTTCCCCCTGTTAATCTGTCTCAAGTCAATTTGATTCTTAGTCCTGCTAGAAGGTTCTTGAAGCGGTCAGGATATTCTTGCTCCCTGACAATAGGAGGGGCATAGCTTTTTCCTTGTTTCTTTTTTGCTTGCTGTAGAGGAGTAAACAAATATTTTCTTCTTAGCCTTTGAAGTTCTCAGCTGGAGCTCTGTAAAAAAAAAAAAAAGACAAACTAACTAGAGAGAAGCATATGCATTTATTTAATATAAGTTTTACAAGATGAAAGAGCTTTCATAAGGAAATAAAGATTGAGGGGAGCCTGGTTGATTCAGTTCATAGAGCATGCAACTCCTGATCTCAGGGTTGTGAGTTCAAGCCCCACACTGAGTGTACAGATTACTTAAAAACAAAATCTTTAAAAAGAAAAAAAGATCAAAAACAATGAAATTTTAGTGTTTTTTTTTGTCATTCATTCATTCATTCATTCAAAAATTCCTCAGTGCTGGCCATCAGTCTAAGTGTACTCTTCATGCCCTTCCCCTATCTTGCCCACCCCCTACCCATCTTCCCTCTGGCAAACAGGGATATGAGCTAAGTGTAGCAAACAAGGAGATGCTCTACAAGGCTCATTTATTTGGACTCTTCTTGGAATCACTCAGTCTTGGAGCTAGGATGCGTCTTTCCCTCAGGTGTAGGGAAGGTGCCTCCCACAAGGGTCTTAGGACCAGCTTCAGGTGAAGGTCAGGAAGTCCTCCTTGCAAGGACCCTTGCTTAAATTCCTTCAGTCTAAAATGTTCCAGACACAAAGGCACCATATTTGGGGGCAGGGTTTTTTTTTTTTTATTTCCCCTGAATCCTGTCATTTCTGAAAATACAGTAAGATAGTGAAGGTTTTTAACTTAATTTTTAAATCCATTGAACAGTTTGGCGGGTGAACAGAGTGTGGGGGCTCTTTTGATTGGATAAGGAACCACTGTCATAATGATATTTTTAAGTTGTTTTTCTTGTTTTTTAATAGATTCAAGTGGACCATTATGAGAACACCGCCATGGTCAGTGGTCAAGGGTGATTCCTGAATCTGCTGCCAATACGCAGGAATTAACTTTTGGTTTAAAAATTTTTTTCTTTTTTTTTTTAACCAGTTTCATGTACCCGATTCTAAGTAACATGGCTCCCCTGCTCCTTTGGATATAATGTCAGTTAGGTGTGTGACCTCGGCAGTGCAGGTGGGGAACGACTGGCTTAGATCTTTAGTTTTTGCGTGAGAGACCGGAAATTGAGATGCAAGCTGAAGGGAAAGCTGGAGAGCTAGGAGCTGAGCTGAGCCATAAACCTTCCTGGCAGCGACCCTGAAGCTTCACCACGGCTCTGCTGACGGAGAGGACGTGGACTCTTGAGCGCCATTATTGATGGGGAGCACCCCCGGAGCTGGTCCTGAAGTAACAGCCCTGTCCTGTTCCTCCATAGAAAGGGCTGTAAACATTTACGAATCCTGAGCACTTCCCGCACGCAGCTGGCTGGGTTTTCAAAAGCAGATTGTTCCCTTGCCCAACACACCGCAGGCCACTCGTAAACACTGCCTCCTTGGAAAATCTGCTGACTTCGATTTCATTTCCCTGCATCTTCCTTTGACTAGAGGAACTGGAGTTTCAACTGAGCCAACTCCTCCTTCTAGGGTCAGTAGGACACCATGAGAATGGAGGGCTAGCCCCGTGTAGTGGGTTTTTGGCAAGCAGCCCCCTTTCAGGAAAGGGCGTCCATTTTGTGTGTGGGGAAGCATTCATGGCGCTGTGAAAGGAAGCCAGTTAGTCATGAGGTAACCAAACTCCTCCGGAGTGGGAAACAGGAAGCTGAATGACACGCATCCAGCCACAGATGTACTAATTTAATTTCATGCCTCAACATCAGCTGCTCCTCTCCACTTAAAAGGAACATTTGCATCCATCTGTCATCATCTCTCCCTTTCATTTTAAAATCTCTTTGCTCTCCTTTCTTTCCCTTCACCTCTCCCCCTCCCCACCACAACTTGATGAAATAATGGGGCACATTTAAAATCCAAAGTCAGGCAATTCAAATTCTGAACTGATGTGATTTTGTTCCATTCTGAGTCAACCTCCGAGAAAGAGTGTCTGGGGAGTAGAAATCAAGGGGCCAAACAAAAAAGCAAGTGAGAGAGAGAAGATTTCGAATGCAAATCAATCTCCTCAACCCATTTGAAACAACCTGCTGTGAACTGGGCTAGAACGTATGGCCCATTAGCACCTTGTTAGGCTGTCAGAGTTGGAGCAGCTTAACTGGGTGATAATGGGGAAGAAATGGCTTGAGACCTTTTCCCTCCCAGCCCCAGCTTCTTCCTATCCTACCCCACCCACGCCAGGACCCCAGGCCTGCGGCTGCTAAGAGTAGCTCAAGAGAAAATGAAGGTGGGAGAGAACACCTTCATGAAACACATCGTGATAATTGTTAAAAGCACCTTTCTAACAAAAAAGAATATAGAGTTTAATTTCAGTTTTCTTGGAGTGTGGGGGTTTCATTTTTTATGGGAATCTTTTTGGGCTTGCTCTCTCCTGCTTCATTCAATACTGAGCTTTCGTTTAAAATTTGAAAAAAAGATATTAAAGACGACATGGTAAAATCTCAGGGATTAAATCTTAATCCTCATAAAACAAATCCTCAAATATGAACTATATGGTTGACATGTTGCGGAACCTGGACTGGATCCTGGCGGAAGAACCAAGTGGCACTCGGCGATTCGGAGGATGGGTGGTTTATTTAACACCGGTGGGCTCAGAGAAGGTGGTTCTCCAAAGCTCTGAGCCAGAGCACAAGCAGGGAGGGGGATTTATACCCTTCTAGTTCCGCATACTTGGTACTTTTGGCGTGCGCAGGAAACAGGGTAGGAAAGAAGAATCCAGAAGGGCTTTGAGACAGGGACTGGAATTCCCTGGTTGGTTTGGTCAGCCATTTTGGAGTACAGTTTTTCCCTGAGACGCACCTGCAAGTAAACATTATGTGCAAATGCTTTTAAGAATACAATACTTGCTTTATTTGGAGCAAGGATTCAGAGAGGGAAGGGCTTGCTGGAAGATCTACCATCCTCTTCTCTTCCTCTGCTTGGGTGGAGAGCAGCATCAGTGGTACTATCTTTAACATCATAGAGGCTAGACTGTAGGAAAGCCATAGCTCTCGCTGATGAGATGCTTACTTCTAGATATCAAAGATATTAGATAGTCCATTACCAGGCAATAGGAATATTTTCTTTTTTCCATCCTAAAAATGCAGTTTATCAGGTTTAGTATGAAATAAGCCAGAAGAACCTTACTGATTTTGATGAACCATTAGAGAGGACATTGGGGAGGTAAAATCTGTTTTAGGGTTTTTGCCAAAAGGTTTAAGTGAGATGATGGTGACTTTAAGGTCGGGCTTGATGAGCTTGGACTAATTTAGGGTCAGTGACCTGATAGACTTGGGACTTGTGCCCAGGGTGGGGTGGGGAACAAGCAATAACCTCATGAATTAGTGTGGAGAAGGTCCGGAAAGAATAGTTACCGGGATATCTCCCAAACGAACTCTGCTGTTTTCAAACGAAACTTCTTTGAAACTATTTTTATTTATTCTGTTGTCGCTACCAGGATGGTTTTTATGTGGTTTTGCTTGGAGTAAGGGGATAGATTTCATAACCTCTTAAAGTCACCAGAATATTTCTATGCTCCCAGACTATGCTTAAATACCAATAAGAGATAAATGACCCAAGGGTATTTGTTTTAGTGTTCATTTTGGTGCGGAGGTAGGGATTAGGATTTATAATACTAGGACAATTCTTTTGTCTCTCTGTCAGAATAAAAATGAGTAATAAATAGCCATATTATACTTAATTTTATAAAACTGCAAAGTAAGTGTAAAATTTTGCAAATTTTTCAATCGTGCCATGTAAGTGCTAACCACTAATAGCCCTTTGCTTTCACTCCTAAGGGAGTTTTCTCCCCCTTTTTTCTATAGGCAGGATCCCTGAGGCTAACCCGACATCCCGCTATTCTTCAGGGATATGGAAATGTCCCCGGGACAGCTGTACTCTGCTGGCTGAGGAGCCCACAAGGTTAATGAACACCCACAAAGACTGAGGAGGAGAGCTGCGTTCTTGGCGGGATGATTAGCATGCCAGCATTCTTTCCTTTGTGGTAATGATGGTCAAGAAGGTGCCTGGCGATAGAGGGGAAAATGGAGAGTTTCTGCTTCTTCTGCCTCCAAAGCTTATTAAAATTCATTTTCATTCAAATAGCCATCGTCTGATTTTCATCATCAAATAAGCACACACTGTACATATTTAACAGGCAGGAGACCTGTGCTGGGTTCATGTCGTTTTGAAGTGAAGGCCTGTTCTCTTAATGACTGTCCATGCTTATCTCTGCATGTAAATTTCTCCCCTTCCTCTTTCTTACCCTAGCCACTTTCCTGCTACCCTGGTTCTGGGATCTTTGATAGGCAGCCCAGATGCCTATTATAATGATAATTCATTTGGAGCGGAAAGGAATCTCCTCCACTCCTCTAGCTCATTATAAAGGTGAAGCCCTGGGGAGGGCAGGCTGGGAATGAACAGGTTTACAGAGTTATTTTTCCCTGTACAAGAGGCAGAAGACAGGATGGGGGAGGGAGGTCTCCTCACTTCTCTGTGTTGGGTTTTCCTCCCTTTGGAGCTGGCCTCCATTCCCAGACGTGGCAATTGTCCTCTCGCGCTTCTGGGGACCGCCATCAGCTGGAAGGCATTTCGGCTTGGGCAGTTTTATACCGAACAGCTGCTGGGAGCAGCTGGGCCTGCCCTACTGTTGTCAGTGAGAAACCAAGTGGCAAATGTGAGTGTACCGGGCTTCCTTAAAGGGGGCGTGTGATCTGATAATACAGCGGAACACAAAGATGTTGGCCTCTCTTGTGGTGTGCCCAGTAGACCCTCGTAAGTCTCATTTTATTTTATTTTTTATAAACTCAAGGGACACACAAAATCCCTTTGAAAGCTTTGGAAATCCCAGAACATGATCAAAAAGGGTATCAGGAAAGCAATCATACCAGTGTTGAGAGTTTTATCAGACTCATGACAAGATAGCTTTTTCTAACACGATTCAATTTGTAAAGTATCTCATTACAGTTATAGTCCAATCGGAGCAGGACAACAAGTAACTTCCTTTTCTTTTCTTTTTACGTTTTTCTCACCTGCCTTAAAAAAAAAAAAAAACCCGACTTTAGATCTAAAATAATCCAAATCGGTCTCACGGATTGAAAAATCATCTGTGCATCTGCAGAGTCCTGGTGTAGAGGGTGGGGGAAGAAATTAGCTTTACAAAGCATATGCTGCACCAAAATATAAGATAAGTGAGATCTGGGATAAAGCAAAGAAAAATATTTCTTGCTCAGGGTCTGGTTCTTGTGATTTCTTTCTTCTGTTGAAACATATTGTGTCTCCTAATTTTAGACATTTGATTATTCGGAGGAAGTTCATTCTGATGAAACAGTTCTCCTGTTTTTCAACAAAGAAATTGGACAAGTTCAGAAAGTTTGTCTAAGATCCTCATCTGAGTGTCTGGGAAGAACAGTTGATGGCAGGAATTGCCAGGAGCTCATTTCTAGCCTTCGGGATCACCTAAGAGTTGCCTGGCCTAGCCTCATTTGGGCACCAAATGACCTGAAGATATCTGACTTTTTATTGCTTTGGACACATTGTTTTTCTGCTTAGGGAATGTCACTCATGGCTGGTGGAACAATGAGAATAAAGTTGTATAGATGTAGAATTATGAGAGTAGCTGTTTCAACCTCATCAATACCAAGGTTGGCAAACATTCCCCTTTCTTATCTGTAACAAAAGACAGCCAAGGCAAAGTGAAGGATTCCAAAAGAGGCAATATGGATGAAACCATTTATTAGATTTACAGGAGCTGAAGGGAAGTGCTAAAACTATCCATCTCCTATATTTTATGGAGAACAGGACCAATGACTCAGACTATCAGGACCGTATCTGCAAGGCAGAATTGAAATCCCAAAGTAAACTGAGAATAAGTGCATGCATTTTAGAAGAAGGATCAAAGGCCAGACTGAAAAGCACATGTAAGCCTTCAAATACCCTGAATACAATTCTGTCTGTAACAGCTATGCAGCCACATAAGCTTGTAAATAAAGACCTCATTTCAGAAGGTCTTAAAGATTTTTTCCCCCTTAGTCCTTTCTTACATTGGAAATCAACCTCCAAATATGTGACAGTGGGCAAAATTATTATTTGGCTCATGTGAAATGCATGTGTGTAAGTAAATAAAACTATGAATGATACAAAGAACAAATAATACCATTTAATTGAGAAATATACAAGTTAGATCTTCTCTTTTGGCATGATGACATTATCAGAATAAGTCAAATTGACTAAATATGTTTAAAAGTGTCTTATGTGCCTTTGTGTTTGGAAATGGAGTAAATCTAAAGACGTTTGCTTTAAAATCTTAAAATACAAAATGTTAACATGTTAAGCTAAGGACAAAGATTTCATTTTTTCTGTTAGACATTGATTTCTTTTTCCTTCCTTCCTTTTTTCTTTCTTTCTTTCTTTTTTTTTTTTTTTTTTTTGGCCTATGTTCCATCATACAGAGATGGTTTCAGGCCCTGTAAATGGTTGGTTTGGTATTTATAAGCTATGTGATCTGGGGCAAATTTTATTTGTCTTTGCTTAGGCTCAGTTTTCTCAGTTGTAAAATGGGGATAATAACAGCCTTTAGTACAAAGATGAAACTGGGTAATAAAATTAAAACAGCTCAGTGCTCAATCAATAGTAATTGTTAGCTATTATTATCATTATTATTTTGCAAAAGAGTGGGTAGCAGAGCCTTGGACCCTTCTAGAAGAGAGCTATGAAGCAAGGAGAGGGCATGAGCCTGGAATCCTCTGAGGTATCTGGGTATTGCAGGGGATTGAGGCTAAACTACTAACTCCATTGAAAGAATATCCACTGAGCGTCCATTAGGTTCAAGTTACATACTCTTGCTCTCTTATAGACTGGGTCCAAGTTATAAGTTATAACTTATAGTTACAAGTTATAACTTATAGTTATAAGTTATAACTTATAAAGTTATAAGAAACCCACACAGTTTACTTTGTTTCAAGCCAGAATAATGGGGGTACCACAGCAGAGACACATCCATGGGACTATGGGGAGTTTAGGGAGAGATACCCACCCACCTTCAGCAGGGAGGGAGGTGGTCAGAGAAAGCTTAGATGAAGGAGTGAAGATGCATCCTTTAAGAATAAATATAAATTTGAAAAGCAGAAACGTTCATTCATTTGGCAAATATATATTGAATATCTGCCAGATACTCGTTCACATGCTAGAAATTCAGCAGTGAGCAAAGCAGCTAAATTGCTTTGCTTGGTGGAACCAGGAAGGAACATTGGAATGAATGTTCTTTGGATTTGGAATAAAAAAAATCTAAAACTTTATGATGACAAGTAACAGTGATTTCCACATAAATATCTTCAAGTCACAATACCTCACTTATCTCTATCCAACAAGCATAAAATTGTGATCCATTTCTCAGAATTAGAAGATGATTAGAGGCAAAATTTTATAGATAGACATAAAGAGATAAAATCTTAAAGTGGAACGTGTACTCTTCACTGTTTCCTTGACTCATCCTCATATCCATTAAGTTTTTCTATTTGACATAAAGATAATAATTTTCTCAATATACCCATATCTATATTTATATCTTTTCCATCTCTCAATATAAATTTCCTTTTGAGAGCTGAATATCTAAGTTCTTTCATGACTAAGATTCTTCATTTTATTTTCTAACTTGCCCACTTGGCACATTTCAGCTCCTGCCCCTTTATTTCTACTTCTAGTTTACAGCACGGCAGTCCTAAATATCTCCCCATCGTGTACCGAACAATTTACTGAAGGAGACAAAACAAATCCACTTTTGATATAGGACTCAACGATGCCAGCCTGAGCTTTATCATTCCCCCCAAGGGAACAAGGTAGAAACCTAGTGTTGTTGAATCCTGGCACCCTGTTCCTAAAATACGAAATTATTGAATTAAATATAACACTATTATCAGCAAATCTGGTGACATCATGATTAAAAAAATAATTTTTCTTACAGGACAAGCACAGTTGTCCTTGGTCTGCCTGAAGGATTCAGCCTCTTGGGCAATATCGATCTTCATTGAGTTTTGAAATCCCAGAAGCTCATACAAACCAGATGGCCCCCCCAAATTAAGATGAATGCATGTAATTGTCATTCAAAACTCTCAACATTAGATACTGCTATATGCATGAGGAGTTTGCCGCCTGCGTGTGTCCCTGTCCGAGGTACTAAAGAGCCTACCAGGACTTCTGGGAACTCTATTAATGAAGATAATAGTAAATTTTAGAAAAGCATGTTTGAAAGCAAGGTTCTGGCAGTGCTATTTCTCAGAGATCCATGCACTTCATTGAAAACTTTTTCACACTGCTGATTTACTAACAGTCTCCTTTTAATTACTATCCTCTCTCTTTCCCTGATTGATTGACCTTGGGTCATGGGAGGAAAATGTCAGGGTTTGCAGGGGGAAAGGAACATGTATTTATTAAAGGCAGATAGTTGAACTGAGCTAGGATTTGTCACTTCTTATTATAAAATCTTATTTTCAAAGATTTTACAACACAACCATGAAAAATTATACTCTCGGATAAAACTTAGAAATGACTCTTTGCGGGATAGCTAATTAAGGGAAAGTCCTGTAACCTGCAAGTTATGCTCATGGAAAATAAGGCAATGCTGACTGTAAGTGCCTAACTATCTACCACCTATTGTGTGGAATCCTATAATTCGAAAATCAATAACTGAGTAGTGTATTTAAGACTTCAAACCTCAGAGTTGTACAATGCTTACCGATGAAAATTGGTCTTTGAGCAGAAACATTGATATTGGTGCCAAGAAACGGTGGGGACGCTGAAGTTCATGAGGCAGGTGTTATGCATTTGTTGTACTTTCTACCAATGTCATTGTGAAGAAGATGGTTAGTGAGTTGGCAAGAAAACCTATTGCCTGATGCTTTTGAAATCATTAAGTAAGATGGGATTTCCTCAGCTTATACCAGGGCTACCTGAGCCCTTTGAGAACAGGTACAGAGTGGATGCCTTGGTGGCTCAGGTGGTTAAGCGACAGCCTTTGGCTTAGGTCATGATCCCAGGTCCTGGGATTGAGCCCAGCATTGGGGTCCCTGCTCAGCGGGGATTCTGCTTTTCCCTCTCTCTCTGTCCCTCCCGCCTGCCCCTGTTCCCTCCCTCCCTCCCTATCTCTCAGAATAAAGAAATAAAATCTTTTAAAAAAAGAACAAGTACAGAGATTTCTCTACATAACTGATTTTAAAATAAAACCAGAAAAAATAATAATAATAAAGTAAAAAACAGGGCAGCTTGAAATTCAAGATTTCTAGTCTTGTATTAGAAATTGGTTCATATATATCTGTTGCTCAACAGGAAAAACAAAGAGCAAAACAGTCTTTTTTCCTCGAGTGGCTGAAGTAGTAAAACCTATAATTACAATGCAAAAAAATGTTCGAAACTTGTATTTCAGATCTCTACAAACATTAATATGTTTGTTCAAAAAAATAAATTACAGATATTTGATTGTAGGGAAATTCTTCACAGCTGTGACTAACTAGATAAAGGAAAACAGAAAAGATAATTTTGAGAAAGTGCTGTATTAATTCTAGTGAATGAGTTAATATATTAAATGATTTACATTGAGTACTTAGAACAATGAATGGCACACAGCAAGCCCTTTTTCTATAAATATGCTTTGTTGTTGCTGATGAGGAGTGTTTTATTATTGTCATTAAACAGATAGAGTCAGAAAATTTCTATTCTTGGCCACAAACCCACATTATCAGTTAAATATGATCTGATATTATATCACTTGGTGATATAATTGACCCAGAGGTGCTTGGGTCTCTTTCTTCCCTCCTCTTTCCTTTCTTCATCTCCATCCCATTATGTACACATCAATATGTGATTTCTTGTCCTTATTATCTTGGGTGAAATTGTTATAGCTTAAATAAAAATTAATCATTCAAAGCAAAAGTTCTCTGTGTGTGATCTAATAGTGATAGAAGGGTCCTTAGCTCAAATAACAAAAACATATATTAAAAAGATAATCAGTAGTTTAGTCTGGGAACCCACAGAATAAAATAACATAGTCAGTTTCCTTCCATGAAAAATTGAATGCATAAGACCTATCACATAAGGGTGCCTGGGTGGCTCAGTCGGTTAAGCGCCAGACTTTTTGTTTCAGCTCAGGTTATGACCTCAGGGTCCTGAGATTGAGCTCCACGTTGGCCTCCGCACTCAATGCGAGTCTGCTTGAGATTCTCTCTCTCCCTCTCCCTCTGCACCTCACCCTTGTGCTCTCTCTCTCAAATAAATAAATAAAATCTTAAAAAAAAAAGACCTACCTCCTAGAATATAATGTAAATATCTTCAAAGTAATTAGAACAAGGGTTGGGACTGGATGTCTAAGTGTTTTTAAATAATTTTTTTAAAAGATTTTATTTATTTGACAGAGAGAGAGTGATCACAAGTAGGCAGAGAGGCAGGCAGAGAGAGAGGGGGAAGCAGATTCCCTGCCGAGCAGAGAGACCAATGTGGGGCTTGATCCCAGGACCCTGAGATCATGACCTGGGCCAAAGGCAGAGGCTTAACCCAATGAGCCACCCAGGTGCTCCTTAAAATAATTTTTAAAAAGAAAATTAAAAAGTTTTTTCTTAACTGTTTGTATTTTTCTCATCAGAACCAGAATGGATATGAAGATCTTGGAGGGTCTGAGGTAGTTCTGAGTAGGAGACAAAGAGTAAAACCCTGCTTCAGCAAACCAGCCCAGAACTAATTTAATAAAATCAGCTCAGTTTCTAAGGCCCAGGGAGTTCCCACTTTGTCTATGTACAGACTTTCCCTTTTATATCTCTCTGATGCTTTCCTTCTACAGAGAGAATATGCTTAGGGCCCTACTCAGTCCTTCATGGGGCATATGAAGCCACTGTATTCATCTTAGGCCTGAAGATCATACCTGGGAGTAATTTATAGACGTCAAGGGTCATTGAATCTTAAAAGACTCTGCTGAAGGCAATGTTCAGGATTATAGGGTAGCCTCTGCATTTTATCCCCTAAATCTTCCTTGGCTTTTAACTCTGCTCCAAACCAGAGCCCACCCCTCTCTATTTCCATGAGGTTGGAGACAGCTAGCATGTCTGGTTTCTGGCTGGATTATACCGGAATTACATGTAATCCAGGCAGCCTTCAACATTGGGAGAGCCCCTGTCTTTGGTTTTCCATTGTTAAATATCTTCTTAAATTAATTTTGTTTTTCCCAAGTCATAAATTCTGTGACTATCTCTTTGTTTCAGGTCTTTCCCAGGTGGATGTCTCCCTGTAACTCTCAAATTTGTATAGTGGCCCGATTTATGACTTTCCCCCACATCTAACCCTCTACCACCAACTGTTTTTAATTCTATTTCTAGCTTTTGTTTTACATAGGTGAACAGAAGTTCCCTAGCCCATACGTAACATGTTTATTTTTATATTTATATTATAATTACTTTTGCCAAAGTCAAGCAGATATAAAAAAAAAATTAGGGGTGTTTGCACTGCAACCCAATGGAAATATTCATAACTCAGGAGACTTGAACTAATATTTTGATCTAGACACAGGTTATATACCTGTTTTCTGTAGTTCGCCATTTTTTTCCCTAGTAAACATTTTTTTTTTAAAGATGGTTTGGTTACACTGGCTAGATATTCTATAGTCACATATCAAAAGATGCTACAAAAATTCATCTCCTAGCCACTTACAATGTGAAGTGCAAACTTTGTTTTGGTAATTGTTGATTTGTTTTCAGAAGGGCAATTTGACCTGCCCATAGGCTCAGGATGACATAGTGGAGGGGTGAAAGAGGGAAGAACAGTCATTTTCCTAGACAATGCTTATAGGAAGCCTACACTCTTCAGGATGGGGAACTGTCGTCTGTTCCCTCATATCTTCTGGGTCCAATTTCCTGAGACAACTCAGTGGGGGTGACCATGCATACACAACTAAGAAATCATATTTTATTCTTCAGAACATTCTCCAGCACTTGCCTGTGGAAACAGGAAGGAGCAAACCCCGTTTGTTTTAATATCTCAGAAATTCACTTGTACTGTTAAGTTGTTTTCAATAGTCAACTGTTGAATCTTTGGCTACCCCTGTGTGTAGAGTAAGGAGATAATTGCTCTGATCCCAGGGTGAGCCATCTGCTAGTACAAATTGCTCTGCGATCTGCTTCATTGAAATGCTTGTGTTCGTTGTATTACGTTGAAATGTTCATGAAACGTGGTTTATACTAAGCAGTGTTCCTGGAAAATTTGATTCTATAAATGGGCAGAACACTTTTAATTGCAAAGGCTCATCTCTCTCTTTAGATTTCTAAACTGCTTTGCTGATTCGATCTGGGGCACTGGAAAGGCAGCATCCTCTGATGGCAGCTGATTGTCGATGCCGAGGGGGGTAGAGCAGTGACAATCCAAGACTCATAACGGTTTCTGAAGCCTCTTTCAAAAAACAGACATTCCTGAGTTCTGGAATCTGGGGGAAAAAATATGTCTTGTTATTACCATTCTAATAGTCCTTGTTGGTGCTGCTGTTGGAGAGTTCAGGTAGCGTCTCATCTATCAGCTTTACTCTTGTATTGTAATACCAGACAGGGAAAGTATAATTTGATAAATGTCCTCTCCCAAATCTTTTAGTTTGCTGTGTTAATGTAAGATTAATGACCAGGATGGTGTGAGATGGGATTTTTTTTTTTTTTTTTTGATGTGTTGCTTTCTTTATGCCTCCCGATATCACACAGATCTGCAAAATATATCTATGGCACAAAGAGAGACTTAAGTAAGAGAGGGGAGTAAGGTCTTCAATTAATAAGACAATGTTAACATTTATAGGTGAATTTCATTATTCTTCAGACACATCTGGTGGAAATTTCAAGAAGTAAAGGTAGGGAAAGGCAGAGAGACAATGTTAGGATATTAGCAATTTCCTCCTGCCATAATACTTCTTACTCCACTGTGAATAAAGCTAATGCTAATTTATGTATTCATCCAACCTTTGAACTACAGTTTAAAAAGTCATAAAGCAAAGATTTGGGCAAGAGGGCGGATTTGCTCTGATTGAATACTCCAGTGATCTCTATCATCTGAGGTCTCTTGACATAGTATGAATATTAGAGGACCTGGAATCACCAGGTTGACCCCCTTTCACTGATATCTTCATCATTCATGATGATTTGTACACACCAAATATTTCTTCAGGTGGAATCATTTTACAAATGATGGGTGGAGATTCTATATATAGGGCCAAGAGTTAGTAGATGCAGCTTCAAACAAAAAGTTATGGATCTGACCAATGAGAGTCTTCCGTCACTTGCTAGTAGGCTGGATGAGACAGATGGGAATTTAGGCTCTTGTGTAGTAAATTAGTTTTAAAATTCCTCCTTTGTCTTTCCCACCTGTGTTGGGCAGCCAAGACTGAGAGAAGAGCTATTTATTTGAAACATCTCTCCTCTCTCTCTTCCTCATCTTTCAACACATTTGATTCCCTTTTTATTATCATTATTTATGTTTTGTATAACTAGAAAAATAATTTGTCATGGATTACATCTTATTTGCAGGAGGCTCTAGCAAGATGGCAACAAGGCATGCACAATATATCATAATTTAGCAGTTTCTCTTGTAACTATACAGAAGTAATGGTGGAAAAAATATATATAAACAACTCTGAGGACAGATTTTGAATGATCCAGTAATTTTGATTTATACTTGGTATTTGATGGAACTGTATTAGCCGTTAAAGTCAATGGCTAAATGATTCCCAGCACAAAATGAACCAGAAGTACAAAAGAAGCTTTACAATGCACGATTGAGAGCTCCGAGCCTCCCAGCTTCAATTTCCAAAGTGCAGTGTAAATTACAGGCCTGGTTGTCACTTTTAACTAACAATTCTACCCAATATGGTCTAGCTGGGTAATTTGTCCACTATTCCTTTATGAAACCGTAAACACCAGCTTAATTCCATTGGCTTTTCTAATGCAAGCAGCCTCATTTCTCATATCTACCGCAGAGGAGGGGTGACTCTCCTGCCTCTGATGACAATAAGCCCCACTAAACAAAACACATGCGGAACCTGGGATGGGATGGAAGGGCTTTCTGTGTCTATCAGTAGCATGGGCTGCTGGTCATCTTGAGGATATCTCAAACTCCAAGGCCTCCCCGGGGTAGGACTCTCCTATCCTTGTGTTTCCCTTCCTTAGCCAATATCCCCTCCCACCTCCCAACCATTCCCTTTGCACTTGTTTCCGCAATGGCTTTCCCTGTCACCGACAGAAAAGAAATGACAGCATTGGAAATCAAATCCCAGCACTGTCCCAACATTAGCAGAAAGAGAAAAACAGTCCAAATTTTAATCAGAGCCTCAAATCCAACCAAGCCAAATAAGCAATTAAGCAGGCAGGTGTTAGTTGGGCAGCCACTGATATAGACTGATTTCTACTACTTCATTAATTTGACTTGCATACCCTGGGCGATTTGGTCCGACTCCCACACATCGGATCTCGGAAGATTACAGATGTTTTGAGAGAAAGGCCATTCAGACATGAGATCTTTGATCCCTGCAGGCCAGGTGGGAAAGCTCATAGATGTGCATGGGGCATTGTAGCACTGAGGCAGAATGTTTAATGCAAGGGGCTGGATGTGGACTGGAGAATCCTCTCTCTTCTTTAACCTAAATGCAGCACTGAGGCACAGAGCACGGTCGACCTTTATGTCTACCCCCCTGGTCTTTATTGAATCTCTTTTGAATCGAAGAGGATGATCCCTGCTACTATCTTTCATTTGAAAAGCGTCATTGGAATCTTTCAATCATACGCATTCACCAAATATTTACTAAGTTCTTACTTTGTTAAGCATTGCAGTGGACTTTAAGGATGTAAAAACGAACACCACTTGGCCACCGTCCTTACAGAACTCAAGGGCTAGAGGGAAAGACTGACCTGTGAATAGACAGCTATAACCACTATAATCATAATAATGTGTGTAAAAATTGGCATAAGGATCCTGAAGAGCACTGAAGAGGGAGAGACTAACTGGGAGAGTTAGGACAGCATTATTAAGAACAAGTGATAATTAGAGCACGTTTCTAGAAGATACCTAAGAATTTACAGCTTGTGATGGGGACTTGCTGTGGTGGGGAGGGCCCGGGAGAATGTGGTCTCTACTCAGTTGAGAAGATTTCCTTGAGCCATTGCTGTTCTCAGCATTGTGCCCAATGAACTCATTATGCCAATACCTCTCCAATGTCCAACCCTGACCTTCCTGTGAGCCATCTCCTCCAGGATGGGAAAAAAGGGGGTGGAGCTGTGGGGTGAGGAGGAGGAAACAGTGAGATTCATTACCTAAAGGTCACTTGGAGAACAAGATGAACATGATGTGGCTTCTCTTTGGAAGCACATCTTCTCTTGAGCTGCCAAAAATGCCACCATTTAAGAAGACACTGGCAGAGTTTTACTCTTTAATTTCTCTGCTCATTAAGCCTTCACTTCTGAGGTGTGAAAATGACTCCAGGCTGGTAATAAACTGCTGGAGAAGTCATTATTTTAAAAAGGATCTTGCTCCCAAAGGGGATGGAGTGGTACAAAGCACAATTGGTCCAAGATCAGCTCCTCTGTAGGATGGTGATTGTTCAAATGTTTCAGTTATCATAAGAATAAAAAAAGGCTGTCTGGTTACAGTCAGAAGAGACGAAACGCAAAGTACCCAGACCTACTCAATAATCACAGTAGTCTGTTTTGCGGGGTGGGGAGAAGGCACATTTCAATGGGGGAAAATTATAGTATTGTTATAGCTTGTGTATTATAATGCAAAGACAGCTGAAAAGGTTCTGAAAGGATCGAAGAAGACAGAAGTCACTTTCAGAGAATTTTGTGATATTAAAGAAGGGATATGGAATACATTGGAATAATAATAATAATGCTGCTAATAATAACACAATGCTCTTGGAATGGATAAATGTCACTCACCTTCACTTTTGAGAGAACTTAGTCCCCTGTAGGACCTCTTCAGTTTTGTTTTTTTCACAGGGCTCTCATTTTACCCCCAAATTAGTAAGGGGCAGAAAAGTTTCTCTTGACTAACACAGACTCTCCCCTTATCCACAGGGGATACACTCCAAGCCCCCCAGGGGATGCCTGGAACGTCTCATAGTCCCCAACCCTATATATACTATGTGTTTTGCTGTTTATACATGCATATAAAGCTTAAATTTATTTTTAAATTTAATTTTATTATTAAATACAATTATTAAATAAATAAAAACTTTTCTTAAGATTTTATTTATTTATTTGACACAGAGATAGCACAAGTAGGCAGAGCAGCAGGCAGGAGAGGGTAGAAGCAGGTTCTCTGCTAAGTGAGGAACCCCATGCGGGGTTGGATCCCAGAACCCTGGGATCATGACCTGAGCCAAAGGCAAAGGCTTAACCCACTGAACCACCCAGGCGCCACATTAATTTATAAATTAGGTCCGGTAAGAGATTAATTTTTTTATTTTTTTCAGCATAACAGTATTCATTATTTTTGCACCACACCCAGTGCTCCATGCAATCCGTGCCCTCTACAATACCCACCACCTGGTGCCCCCAACCTCCCACCCCCCACCCCTTCAAAATTCTCAGATCGTTTTTCAGAGTCCATAGTCTCTCATGGTTCACCTCCCCTTCCAATTTCCCTCAACTCCCTTCTCCTCTCCATCTCCCCTTGTCCTCCATGCTATTTGTTATGCTCCACAAATAAGTGAAACCATATGATAATTGACTCTCTCTGCTTGACTTATTTCACTCAGCATAATCTCTTCCAGTCCCGTCCATGTTGCTACAAAACTTGGGGATTCATCCTTCCTTTCTTTTTTTTTTTTTTTTTTACAGCTTTATAAACATATATTTTTATCCCCAGGGGTACAGGTCTGCGAATCGCCAGGTTTACACACTTCACAACACTCACCATAGCACATACCCTCCCCGATATCCATAACCCCACCCCCTCTCCCAACCCCCTCCCCCCATCAACCCTCAGTTTGTTTTGTGAAATTAAGAGTCACTTATGGTTTGTCTCCCTCCCAATCCCATCTTGTTTCATTTACTCTTCTCCTACCCCCTCGACCCCCCATGTTGCATCTCCTCTCCCTCATATCAGGGAGATTATATGATAGTTGTCTTTCTCCGATTGACTTATTTCGCTAAGCATGATACCCTCTAGTTCCATCCACGTCATCGCAAATGGCAAGATTTCATTTCTTTTGATGGCTGCATAGTATTCTATTGTGTATATATACCACCTCTTCTTTATCCATTCGTCTGTAGATGGACATCTAGGTTCTTTCCATAGTTTGGCTATTGTAGACATTGCTGCTATAAACATTCGGGTGCATGTGCCCCTTCGGATCACTATGTTTGTATCTTTAGGGTAAATACCCAGCAGTGCAATTGCAGGGTCATAGGGTAGTTCTATTTTCAACATTTTGAGGAACCTCCATGCTGTTTTCCAGAGTGGTTGCACCAGCTTGCATTCCCACCAACAGTGTAGGAGGGTTCCCCTTTCTCCGCATCCTCGCCAGCATCTGTCATTTCCTGACTTGTTAATTTTAGCCATTCTGACTGGTGTGAGGTGATATCTCATGGTGGTTTTGATTTGTATTTCCCTGATGCCGAGTGATATGGAGCACTTTTTCATGTGTCTGTTGGCCATCTGGATGTCTTCTTTGCAGAAATGTCTGTTCATGTCCTCTGCCCATTTCTTGATTGGATTATTTGTTCTTTGGGTGTTGAGATTGCTAAGTTCTTTATAGATTTTGGACACTAGCCCTTTATCTGATATGTCATTTGCAAATATCTTCTCCCATTCTGTCAGTTGTCTTTTGGTTTTTTTAACTGTTTCCTTTGCTGTGCAAAAGATTTTGATCTTGATAAAATCCCAAAAGTTCATTTTTGCCCTTGCTTCCCTTGCCTTTGGTGATGTTCCTAGGAAGATGTTGCTGCGGCTGAGGTCGAAGAGGCTGCTGCCTGTGTTCTCCTCGAGGATTTTGATGGATTCCTTTCTCACATTGAGATCCTTCATCCATTTTGAGTCAATTTTCGTGTGTGGTGTAAGGAAATGATCCAATTTCATTTTTCTGCATGTGACTGTCCAATTTTCCCAACACCATTTATTGAAGAGGCTGTCTTTGTTCCATTGGACATTCTTTCCTGCTTTGTCGAAGATGAGTTGACCATAGAGTTGAGGGTCCATTTCTGGGCTCTCTATTCTGTTCCATTGATCTATGTGTCTGTTTTTGTGCCAGTACCATGCTGTCTTGATGATGACAGCTTTGTAATAGAGCTTGAAGTCCGGAATTGTGATGCCACCAACTTTGGCTTTCTTTTTCAATATTCCTTTGGCTATTCGAGGTCTTTTCTGGTTCCATATAAATTTTAGGATTATTTGTTCCATTTCTTTGAAAAAAATGGATGGTACTTTGATAGGAATTGCATTAAATGTGTAGATTGCTTTAGGTAGCATAGACATTTTCACAATATTTATTCTTCCAATCCAGGAGCATGGAACATTTTTCCATTTCTTTGTGTCTTCCTCAATTTCTTTCATGAGTACTTTATAGTTTTCTGAGTATAGATTCTTAGTCTCTTTGGTTAGGTTTATTCCTAGGTATCTTATAGTTTTGGGTGCAATTGTAAATGGGATGGACTCCTTAATTTCTCTTTCTTCTGTCTTGTTGTTGGTGTAGAGAAATGCAACTGATTTCTGTGCATTGATTTTATATCCTGACACTTTACTGAATTCCTGTACAAGTTCTAGCAGTTTTGGAGTGGAGTCTTTTGGGTTTTCCACATAGAGTATCATATCATCTGCAAAGAGTGATAGTTTGACTTCTTCTTTGCCGATTTGGATGCCTTTAATTTCCTTTTGTTGTCTGATTGCTGAGGCTAGGACTTCTAGTACTATGTTGAATAGCAGTGGTGATAACGGACATCCCTGCCGTGTTCCTGACCTTAGCGGAAAAGCTTTCAGTTTTTCTCCATTGAGAATGATATTTGCGGTGGGTTTTTCATAGATGGCTTTGATAATATTGAGGTATGTGCCGTCTATCCCTACACTTTGAAGAGTTTTGATCAGGAAGGGATGCTGTACTTTGTCAAATGCTTTTTCAGCATCTATGGAGAGTATCATATGGTTCTTGTTCTTTCTTTTATTAATGTGTTGTATCACATTGATTGATTTGCAGATGTTGAACCAGCCTTGCAGCCCTGGAATAAATCCCACTTGGTCGTGGTGAATAATCCTTTTAATGTACTGTTGAATCCTATTGGCTAGTATTTTGGCGAGAATTTTTGCATCTGTGTTCATCAAGGATATTGGTCTGTAGTTCTCTTTTTTGATGGGATCCTTGTCTGGTTTGGGGATCAAGGTGATGCTGGCCTCATAAAATGAGTTTAGAAGTTTTCCTTCTATTTCTATTTTTTGGAACAGTTTCAGGAGAATAGGAATTAGTTCTTCTTTAAATGTTTGGTAGAATTCCCCCGGGAAGCCGTCTGGCCATGGGCTTTTGTTTGTTTGGAGATTTTTGATGACTGTTTCAATCTCCTTACTGGTTATGGGTCTGTTCAGGCTTTCTATTTCTTCCTGGTTCAGTTGTGGTAGTTTATATGTCTCTAGGAATGCATCCATTTCTTCCAGATTGTCAAATTTGTTGGCGTAGAGTTGCTCATAGTATGTTCGTATAATTGTCTGTATTTCTTTGGTGTTCGTTGTGATCTCTCCTCTTTCATTCATGATTTTATTTATTTGGGTCCTCTCTCTTTTCTTTTTGATAAGTCTGGCCAGGGGTTTATCAATCTTATTAATTCTTTCAAAGAACCAGCTCCTAGTTTCGTTGATTTGTTCTATTGTTTTTTTGGTTTCTATTTCATTGATTTCTGCTCTGATCTTTATGATTTCTCTTCTCCTGCTGGGTTTAGGGTTTCTTTCTTGTTCTTTCTCCAGCTCCTTTAGGTGTAGGGTTAGGTTGTGTACCTGAGACCTTTCTTGTATCTTGAGAAAGGCTTGTACCGCTATATATGTTCCTCTCAGGACTGCCTTTGTTGTGTCCCACAGATTTTGAACCATTGTGTTTTCATTATCATTTGTTTCCATGAATTTTTTCAATTCTTCTTTAATTTCCTGGTTGACCCATTCATTCTTTAGAAGGATGCTGTTTAGTCTCCATGTATTTGGGTTCTTTCCAAATTTCCTCTTGTGATTGAGTTCTAGCTTCAGAGCATTGTGGTCTGAAAATATGCAGGGAATGATCCCAATCTTTTGATACCAGTTGAGACCTGATTTAGGACCGAGGATGTGATCTATTCTGGAGAATGTTCCATGTGCACTAGAGAAGAATGTGTATTCTGTTGCTTTGGGATGAAATGTTCTGAATATATCTGTGATGTCCATCTGGTCCAGTGTGTCATTTAAGGCCTTGATTTCCTTGTTGATCTTTTGCTTGGATGATCTGTCCATTTCAGTGAGGGGAGTGTTAAAATCCCCTACTATTATTGTATTCTTGTCGATGTGTTTCTTTGATTTTGTTATTAATTGGTTTATATAGTTGGCTGCTCCCACGTTAGGGGCATAGATATTTAAAATTGTTAGAGCTTCTTGTTGGACAGTTCCTTTGAGTATGATATAGTGTCCTTCCTCATCTCTTATTATAATCTTTGGCTTAAAATCTAATTGATCTGATATAAGGATTGCCACTCCTGCTTTCTTCTGATGTCCATTAGCATGGTAAATTCTTTTCCACCCCCTCACTTTAAACCTGGAGGTGTCTTCGGGTGTAAGATGAGTTTCTTGTAGGCAACATATAGATGGTTTTTGTTTTTTTATCCATTCTGATACCCTGTGTCTTTTGATTGGGGCATTTAGCCCATTAACATTCAGGGTAAGTATTGAGAGATATGAATTTAGTGCCATTGTATTGCCTGTAAGGTGACTGTTACTGTATATTGTCTCTGTTTCTTTCTGATCTACTACTTTTAGGGTCTCTCTTTGCTTAGAGGACCCCTTTCAATATTTCCTGTAGAGCTGGTTTGGTATTTGCAAATTCTTTCAGTTTTTGTTTGTCCTGGAAGCTTTTAATCTCTCCGTCTATTTTCAATGATAGCCTAGCTGGATATAGTATTCTTGGCTGCATGTTTTTCTCATTTAGTACTCTGAATAGATCATGCCAGCTCTTTCTGGCCTGCCAGGTCTCTGTGGATAAGTCTGCTGCCAATCTAATATTTTTACCATTGTACGTTACAGACTTCTTTTCCCGGGCTGCTTTCAGGATCTTTTCTTTGTCACTAAGACTTGTCAATTTTACTACTAGGTGACGGGGTGTAGACCTATTCTTATTGATTTTGAGGGGGGTTCTCTGAACCTCCTGGATTTTGATGCTTGTTCCCTTTGCCATATTGGGGAAATTCTCTCCAATAATTCTCTCCACTATACCTTCTGCTCCCCTCTCTGTTTCCTCTTCTTCTGGAATCCCAATTATTCTAATGTTGTTTCGTCTTATGGTGTCACTTATCTCTCGAATTCTCCCCTCGTGGTCCAGTAGCTGTTTGTCCCTCTTTTGCTCAGCTTCTTTATTCTCTGTCATTTGGTCTTCTATATCGCTAATTCTTTCTTCTGCCTCATTTATCCTAGCAGTGAGAGCCTCCATTTTTGATTGCACCTCATTAATAGCTTTTTTGATTTCAACTTGGTTAGATTTTAGTTCTTTTATTTCTCCAGAAAGGGCTTTTATATCTCCCGAGAGGGTTGCTTTAATATCTTCCATGCCTTTTTCAAGCCCGGCTAGAACCTTGAGAATCATCATTCTGAACTCTATATCTGACATATTACCAATGTCTGTATTGATTAGGTACCTAGCCTTTGGTATTGCCTCTTGTTCTTTTTTTTGTTGTGAATTTTTCCGCCTTGTCATTTTGTCCAGATTAGAGTTTATGAAGGAGCAAGTAAAATACTAAAAGGGTGGCAACAACCCCAGGAAAATATGCTTTAGCCAAATCAGAAGAGATCCTGAATTGTGAGGGGGGAGGAAGGGGATAAAAAGGGGTTCAGAAAGAAAGAAAAAAAAAAACTATTAAAAAAAAGAAAGCCGATAAAGAAAAAATATAAAAAGAGGAAAAAATATATATATATTAGATAAACTATTTAAAAAACGTTAAAAAAAGAAAACGGTAAAAGTTAAAAAAAATTTAGCAGAAGAAGAGAAAAAGAAAAAAAATTTGAAAAAGAAAAAAAAATTAAATTAACTGCAAGGCTAAAAAATCATGGGGAGAAAGCCATGAGTTCCGTGCTTTGCTTTCTTCTCCTCTGGAATTCCGCCGTTCTCCTTGGTAGGTGAACTTGGTCCTGGCTGGGTTTCCCGTAGATCTACTGGGGGAGGGGCCCGTTGTAGTGATTCTCAAGCGTCTTTGCCCCAGGCCGAGTTGCACCGCCCTTACCCGGGGCCGCGCTGAGTCACCCGCTAGCGTTCGCTTTCGGGAGCTTTTGTTCCCTGAGCGCTTTCCGTAGAGTCCGGAGGATGGGAATAAAGATGGCGGCCTCCCGGTCTCCGGCCCGGAGGAGCCGAGAGCCCGGGGCCCCACTCCTCAGTGCGCCCTCAGAGAACAGCGCCAAATGACTCCCGTCACCCTGGCCTCCGGCCGCGCTCCGAGCTGACCGAGCCTGCGACCGGTTCAAGGCAACCCTGAGCTGAGAGTCACTCCTCGGCTCTGTCTCTGCATCCGGCTTCCCCGTTCTAACACCGGTAAGCTCTGCGACATTGAGACACCCCCGATCCTTCTGCGATCCTGCGGGACCTGAGGCCGCACTTACCCCGCCTGGGCTTCACCCCAGTTAAGCCTCTGGAGCGATGTCCCTCAGCAGAACAGACTTTTAAAAGTCCTGATTTTGCTCCGTTGCTCCGCCACTCGCTGCTCGCCGGCCCCTCCCCCCGCGGTCTATCTTCCCGTCGCTTTGGATTCACTTCTCCGCCAGTCCTACCTTGCAGAAAGTGGTTGATTTTCTGTTTCTGGAATTGCTGTTCTTCTTCTCTTCAATCTCCCGTTGGATTTGTAGGTGTTTGCAATCTTTAGATAAGCTATTTAGCTGATCTCCCGCTACCTGAAGTAGTCTCAGCCTGCTACTTCTCCGCCATCTTGACTCCCTTCAGGTCCGGTAAGAGATTAACAACAACAACTAATAATAAAATAGAACAATAACAATATACTGTAATAAAATTTCTGTGAATGTGGTCTCTCTCTCAAAATATACTGTATTTACCCTTCTTATGATGATGTGAGTTGATAAAATCCCTAGTGATGAGAGGAAGTGAGGAGAATGATGTAGGCATTGTGACACACTATTATTAGTCTAACACTGACTTTCTGACACTATGTCAGAAGGGGAATCATCTGCTTTTAGACCTGGGGTACCTAGAACCTCAAAAGCGAAAGCATAGATAAATGGAGACCATTGTATTTTCCTAAGGAAGTAAGTCCCAGACTTTTGGAATATCAATTCTCTGTGTGTCTTTTCCCTCCTTTCCTTCTTCCCTTCTTTCTTTCCTCCCCCCACCCTCCCTTCCTTCCTCCAGTTGTTTCTTCAGGGCTTATGGCTCTATTTCTCCCCTAAACACCATCGTGAAGAAGGCAATGTCTGCATTTCTAAGTAAAAGTAAATTAAGACAATTTGATTTTGAGAAATTTTTGAGCCTGCAGTAGAACCCAGTGAGATAATCAGACAGCTCCTGTGTTGTTGTCTAAGTGGGATTGTGGGAGGTATAGAGGGAAGAATGATTGGTTGAATGTGGATAAAATGTTATTCTAAGGATTCTGCTTTTCATCCAGCATTTTAAAAGTCTGAGCAATCAGCTCCCTCTGCTTGGGCCAATTAAGGGGCGTGATTAGAGGGAAATTGAAGCTGCTGGCTGGTGATACAGGGATAATGTTTCTCTTCAGGAGGTAATCTCTTCTCTGGGAAAGAGAGTTCACTCAGTCACCTCACCTCTGACCTAGAGCCATTGGACCTCTGATGGGGAAAAGGAATAGTAAAACCCCTGTGGCCTATGCAAGCTTTTTGGCTTTTCTCCTGAGGTTACTAATTATTTCCCTCCACAGCAATTTGGTCACATGTCAGTGCAGAATCGCCCAGGGACTTGGCCTTCACTTCTAAAGACTCATTCACAGGTTTCCTTCTGCCACCAGGTACATGACCTTGTACAAACACATAGCAGATGCTATTCAAGGCATAAACCGAGTAACTGTCCTTCTGGTGACTGCTGTCTGACTCTGTGATCCAAATAGCATTCACAAGTTATAGCTCACCTCTTCTCCCACCCCTTACATCATCTGGCCAGCTTCCATGGGATCATCATACTTCAGCCCTTTGATAATCAATTCTGCATCAGTAGGGAACTAATGAGAGGACTGAATTTTACTCACCAAAAGAAAGCACAAAGGAAGAAAGAGAAGGTGATCTCAACTGGAGTGATGTGGTAGAATTCTCTCTTATTTTTTGGCTTGGCTTGATAAATGAGGCTAGTCTAGGAATTTTATCAAATAGAACCCCTATGTCTTGTTGGAACAGCTCAAAAAGCTTTGCCCTCACAACCTGTGCCAAAACGCTATCACTACCTCCAGCTCCAACTTCACTACCACCTTCACCTCCACCATCTCCTCTTTAGTTTTCTCTTTAGTTCTTTCCCTTTATGCTATTTGGGTTTATTTTGATGTTTTCATTCTAATTTCTTTTGAAGGATGCTTAGCTCATTGATTTTCAATCTTTCTATTTTTTTAATATGAATAATTATGGTGATAAATTTCTATGTATTCTATTAGCTTCATTCCAGGTCACAGTATTTACATTATTTTGTGATTTTTCAGTTCGAAATATTTTAAAATTTCCATTATGCCTTATTCTTTGACCTATTTAAAAGCATGTTTCCTGACAGGGATTTATGAAGGTATCTTTTTGTTATTGATTTTTACCTCAATTGCATTGTTGTCAGAGAATGTATTCTGTAGTTTTTTATAATTGTCCTTTTGGTCTATGTCTCAGTATATGATTTTTTTTTTGAAAAATCTAGTAGCTGAGGCTCTGTTAAAATAGTTTCTCTTAAAGGCAGGTCTTGTTAAGAACATAATACTCTGGTATATTTTAAAATGGTTTCTTTTCCCCTTTTTCTCTGGTAGCATGAGGGGGTTTTTCTCTATACTCACTGTGAGAACTTGGTACAGTTTGTGGGGGTAAAACTCACAAAAGTGTTGGTGCACCGTGCCCCCTCAAATACTGAGCCCCATGGACTTTTTAACTCTCAGACTCATCTGCCCTGAGCACCTAGCAATTCTTCAATTACAGTTTCCGTTCTGCTACCTAGTACTGGTTTCTGTAGAGGTTTTTTGCTCCTTTAAGTTGTGATTCTTTGTATCTGCCTCTCAGTCTCTCCAATTCTGGGGGCATCAGTTTGCTTCTGTGACCTCAATTCTCTGATGGATTTAAGAAGAGTTGTTGACTCTTCCTTTAGCTGTGTGTGTGTGTGTGTGTGTGTGTGTGTGTGTGTGTGATGATGGGAATCATGACTTCCAAGCTTCTTAGATGCTGAGTTTGAAACACTTTTCCTCAAATGCTGTCATTTTCTTAAATTGAAGTATAATTGACATACAGTGTCCTATTAGCTTCAGGTGTATATCATAGTGATTTGATATTTTTATACATTATGAAATGATCCCTACGATAAGTCTAGTTACCATCAGTCACTATACAGAGTTATTGAAATATTATTAACAATATTTCCAGTGCAGTATATTATATCTCCTGAACTATTTATTTTATTAACTGCGAATTTGTACTTCTTAGTTCCCTTCACCTATGTTGCCTGTTTCCATCAAGCCTTCCTTTCTCTGTTAACAGTTTGTTTCCTGTACCTATGGGCATTTCTGTTTTGTTTTGTTTGCATGTTTTCTTTTTCAGATTCCACATGTAAGTGAAATCATAGGGTATTTGTCTTGCTCTGTCTGACTTATTTCACTTTGCATAATACCTCCTAGGTTCATCTATGTTATTGAAACTGATAAGATTTCAATCGTTTTATGGCGAGAAATATTCTAGTGTATGTATATACTACATCTTTATCCATTCATCTATGGATAAAACTTGGGCTGCTTCCAGATCTTGACTTATAAATAATGCTGCAATAAACACAGGAGTACATAAATCTCCTTGAATTGGTGGTTTCATTTTCTGTAGATAAATACCCAGAAGTGAAATTACTGTATCAGGTGGTCTTTAATTTTTTAATTTTTTGAGGAAATTCCATGCTATTTTCCATAGAGGCTGCACCAGTTTACATTACTACCAACAGAGCAGAAGTGTTCCCTTTTCTCCACATTCTTGCCAACACTTGTCATTTTTTGTCTTTCTGATACTAGCTAATCTGACAGGTGTGAGGTGGTATCTCATTGTAATTTTGATTTGCTTTTCCCTGATGATGAGTGATTTCGAGCATATTTTCCGTGTGCCTGTTGGCCATCTGTATGACTTCTTTGGAAAAATGTCTATTTTAATCAGCAGCCCATTTTTAAATTGGATTCTTTGTTAGTTTGCTTATTTATTTATTTAATTTATTTATAAATATTTTATTCACTTATTTGAGAGAGAAGATAGAAAGCATGGGGTAGCAGGGGGTGGGAGGGGAGGGGCAAAGGAAGAAGCAGGCTCCCTGCTGAGCAGGGAGTCCCACAGTGCAGGGATGGATCCCAGGACCCTGGGATTATGACCTGAGCTGAGGGCAGAGGCTTAACTGACTGAGCCACCCAGGTCCGTCTGTTTTATTTATTTATTTTATTTTTGAATTGTATGCATTCTTTATATTTTGGGTATCACCTCTTTATTGGATAAATGATTTGCAAATATATTCTCTGATTCAATAGGTTGCCTTTTTATTTTATTGATGTAAAAATATTGCTAAGACTAATGTCAAGGTGATTATTGCCGATGGTTGCTTTTAGGAGGAGTTTTATGGTTTCCAGTTTTACATTCAAGTGTTTAATTCATTTTGAATTTACTTTTATTATATGGAGTAAGATAGTGGTCCAGTTTTATTCTTTTTCATGTAGCTGTCTGGTTTTCCCAGCACCATTTATTGAAGACTTTGTCTTTTCCTAATGTATATTCATGCCTTTATTGTCATAGACTAGTTGACCATATGTGAGTGGATTTATTCTGGGTTCTCTACACCTATACCATTGATTTGTATGTCCATTTTTATGCCAGTACCATACTGTTTTAATTATTATAGCTTTATAGTATAGTTTGAAATCAGTGAGCATGATACCACCAGCTTTGTTCTCCTTTCTTTGGCTACTGCTTTGGCTACTCAGGGTCTTTTGTGGTTCCATACAAATTTTAGGATTCTTTTAGTTCTGTGAAAAATGCCATTGGTATTTTGGTGAGGATTGCACTGAATCTGTAGATTAATTTATATAATTTGGACATTTTAACAGTATCAATTTTTCCAATCCATGAGCATGGTATATCTGTCCATTTACTTATATCTTCAGTTTTTTTTTTTCAGCAATGTTTTACAGTTCTCAGAATACAAGTCTTTCACCTCGTTAGCTAAATTTATTCCTAGATATTTTATTAATGCTGTCATTATAAAAGGCAGATACTTTAACTTTTGTTGTGAGGATGAAAAATTTTTCTTTTACCCTTCTAGGTTCTTTGGTTGTAAGAGATTTTAAGAAGAGAAAAATGAATTTAATTATATACAGGGGCCTCTCAAACACAATGAGATGCAAGGACAAGCTGGGAAATTGACACTTATATGCCATCTTGAGTTAAGGAAAGGATTAGAGGCCTGGGACTTCAGTGGGGAAAGAGTGATTCACAGGATGATAAGAAAAGCAGATGTTTGGTAATTAGACCTTTGTCCTACCATACAGATAGGTCATTCAGATTAAAAAAAAAAAAATCATCTCTTGGTAATAGCTCTCTTTCTGAGCCATGTGGCCTATCTAAATTATTTTAGGTAGTTTAAGGGAGAGGCATCAGTTTTTCTTGAGTCTGATGGGTTTTGATTGCATTTAGCTCAAAACAGTCCACATTCAAAAAATAACACATTTTAGGTTGGTTCTCCTACTACCTTTTTCCTTACATCATTCATAAGAAAAGCTTATGACTAGCACAGCTGTGCCACCCATGGCGCTTAAAAATTATTTGTTTAGGTTCTCATAGATCTTGGATGAAGATATCTTCCTCCAGAGTTAACTTGCATTTCTGTTTCTAGGTATCTGAAGATAATAGAACCAGACTGTAAGGACCTATTTTATATTTTTATATTTTAGCAAGAGGCTTTCATTGAGGTTAAACAAAAACCTTGCTGTTTAACTCTTAAACTGTCCCTGCTCCCCTTCCCACAGGGGATTCACTTAAAAACAAGTCCTGGAAACCAACTCCAGGTAACAAAGCCCAGATACAAGGCTGGGTCAGGCTAGGTGGAGAATTCAATCAGTGGGGGGATGCACACTGTCTCCCTTGTTACCAAGGAGTATGGGCCCCACCCTTTGGGAGCCTTTTGGGCGCCAATCCCAATCAAGGTGTAATAGGCTGTTTCAAATGTCTACTAGGGTAAATTGTAACTCAGTTGGTCACTTAGCATCATTGTGGAGTTTCCTGTGTGTGTTACAATCTCATTGGCCACCTGTGAGTGGCCAGGCCCGACTGCATGGCCTTTGCCCTTAAAAGCTAGTTTGTGAAACAGAGAAGGGTTGCCCTCTCTTGTAAGAGGTGTGTCCCTGAACGTTTGGTTAGATTCTTGATGCTTGGCACAAAATAAAGCTTTGCTTGACCCTCGGTTTGTATCAGTCTCGCTCCTTTAATCACGGACCCATTATTGGGGCACACAGACTTGACATTTTTTGACCACTCTGACCATGACAATTTGAACAATTGCTACCAGATTGTCAAAACTTGGTTTACAGCTAGTTAAAAGCTGGGTTTGTTTTTCTCCCCCAGGTCATCATTTTATCCTCCCCTCCCCCCACCTCTTGTCAGGATGTGGGAGATTTGTTTCTAAGGAGCCTCTCTCCTAAGAGGGTAGGACTTTAATATACTGGTTGTATGTGTGTATGTATGTGTGCACGTGCATATGTGCACGCATACATGCTTGCCATAAGCACGTGCCAAAAGGACATTGTTTTATAGTACTGCCCACCTTGGTTTTCAGTTTGTCCTTTTTACCTAGAAAAGCCATCAAAACTTTAGTTCATTTTTTTAAAGATTTTATTTATTTATTTATTTGACACAGAGAGAGAGAGAGAGAGAGATCACAAGTAGGCAGAGAGGCAGGCAGAGAGAGAGGAGGAAGCAGGATCCCTGCTGAGCAGAAAGCCCGATGCGGGGCTCGATCCCAGGATCCTGGGATCATGACCTGAGCCGAAGGCAGAGGCTTTAACCCACTGAGCCACCCAGGCGCCCCTTTAGCTCAGTTTTATAGCCATTTCCTCTCGATTGTCAAATGCCTCAGGGGAAAAGCAGCATGGAATCCCAACTTACTTCTCTGAGTTCTCAACTTTTTCTCTATTTTAAGCCCAGTAATAACTCCTTTCAGCTCTTCGATACTTTTATTTAGAACAGCTATTTTGAATTCATGCCATTTGTGTGTCTCCATTTCTTTAGGGTCAGTTGCTGGAAGTTTACTGTTTTCCTTCAGTGGTGTTATATTGCCCCAATTTTTCTTGATCCCTGTAGCCTTGCAAAGGTATCTCTGCATTTGAAGAAGCAGTCACCTCTTCTAGACTTTATGGACTTATTTTAGTGAGGAAGGACCTACAACTATGGATGGGCAGGGACACACTAGAGCATGCTGTGACCCCAAGTTAGGGGTGCAGGGTATTGAGGGCAGGGGCATAACTTGACTCCAGGTGGGAGGGGTGTGAATTCTCATCCGTTTAGGCCACTGGGGTTCACAACACCAATAACTGTGTGGTTCTTGGCAAGAGTTGCAAGGGTTCTTCAGTGGCTGTGAGGGTTTTTGGGGTCCTCAGCAGCATGTCCAGATCCAGTGACTGGGGACCAATGCAGACTAGCAGTGATGGGCGGAGTGGGTGGTGTACACATGTTCCATCACAGGGGCCCAGCTGCAGGTGCCTGTGAAATAGCAACGCCCAGCTGTAGAGACACACGGTGTTGAGGGCCAAACCTGGCAGTAGGGAGCCAGGCCAGCTGTGGGCTTACTAGAAGCTGTGGCGGTCCTGACTGTCAGCATGAACTCATGTTGTTTTAGTTTCTCACCAAAGACAAATGTGGTGATGGAATCTGGTGATGGGGAGTCAGGATGGCAGTGCAGGTGCACAGCTGTGGGCTGGGTGCAAGTGAGCCTAGGGGTGCTGGCAAGTGACAAAAGCCAGGGTTGGATCCGTCTGGGCCCAGGAGCAACTATGGGGGCCTTGGCTGGCTGTGTGCCCTCCTGGGGCTGCTGGGGCTAGCCAGGAGCATGCAAATGGCAGTGGGATCAGGGGCCAGTGTCTAGGCTGGTGCCTTGCATGCTTATGGCCACAGATGCCTGGGCTGACTGCCAGGGAATCCTGAGCTCCTTGGAGAGGAGAGATTTGGGAAGCAACTTTCAGGGAATGTGACAACATGTGGGGAGAAAACCTCATTAATGAAATCTGTGGGGATACCAGGATGACTGTGCTGGCCATTGGTTTCATGGGCAAAAGCTGTTGGGGTTCTCCACACAGCTGGGGTCCATGATCTGTCCTCAGTGAAACCTGGGGGTACCTGCAGTCTCGACAAGAATTGTTAACGTCCTCAACAGTGAAGGCCAACAGACTCTTGTGCAGAGGAGGCAGCTGGGAACTGCATTGTCTCCCACTGCTTGACTCCCACTGATACATAGCCCCTGCCCTTCTGTCTTCTTCCTAGATGTCTCTAGATGTTTCAGCCTTTCTCCACCTCTGGGTGGGGTGGAATGGAAGCAGGTCCTTTGTGAAGTGCCCTGAAAAGTTGGGGTAGGTGGCTGCTCACCCCAGTTTTCCTTTACTGGTGAGGGAAACTCTTTTGACCTGAGGAGTTCCCTCTTGGTGCTGAGCAGTAATGGCCTGGGGGATGGACTGATATAAAAATATTCTTTTGACCCTTTTTGTGCCATATTTTCAGCTATTTTTTTCGCTGTATTGTTGAAGCTTCTTAACTGGACTCCTGAGTTCTCCCTGGGCTATTTTTAATCAAGGATAGCTATCTAAATTTCAATTTTGTTGGGACACGGAAGCTGGGGTCATCGACTCTGCCATCTTGATGATGTCACTGTCTCAGCCCTTTGATACTTCAAAGAAATTACTAAAGAAAAATATATCCAGCATTTTATTTGTTTTCCCCTGGAAATTAGTCCAAATAACCTAGTGTCATTACTAGAAGCAGATGTCTCCTATATGTTTTCAAGTTGTCCTTGATTATTCTTTTGAACTTTTGCTCAAAGATGTGTCAATATAGCTTTTCTACCAATCCAAAAAGCCCATTTTCAAAACCATTTAGTCTCAGAATTTTTTGCAGCAAATTTGGAGCCTGCTTTGTCTCTACTGGTTTATTCAGAGATATACAGGGAAGGGGCATGCATACAGCCCCTGCAGTCTGATCCATTTGGCTGGTTCTGATCCTGGCAGAGGGTAGGGGAAGAGGTCTTGTGACCCTGGCCTCAGATAGCTAGTCCAGCTAGACAGATGGTCCTGTAGGCATAGGATTTCAAACGACTCCTTCACATACCTAAATCATTCTTCTACCCTCAGATTTTACTCCACTAAAGATTTTTCTCTTCTTTCCTTTTTGTTTCTTTTTTTATCTTTCTATTCTTGGGTCATTATTGACGTTCCAGTTCTCTACCTCTTTCTCAGACCTGAATTGTCTCTTGTGAGATGTTAATTCTTTTTTTAATTTTTCAGACATCTCCTGATTTATTACTCCTCTTTGAACCACATTAGGAGTCGAGAGGGTCTGGATCCAAGATAAAGCCTTTGTGCTTTCCACACTATATCTCTTTGCTGAGTCACAAACGATGACATTTTTTGAATGTTTACTATGTGTGCTAGCCATTTTACTCATTATCTTGCTGAAATTTTACTCACGTCATGCATGATTGTTTGGAAGACAAGTATTACATGTGAAAGATTTGTCTTACAGATTTCAGACATCAATCATTTTCTTGTTTTTGTTTGCTTATGTTCCTTCTCTCTTTGTTTCAATTTGAACCCTTGGGGATCATTTTATCTAAAAGTTTTCTTTTCAAAGATGAATAAACCAGGAGTCAAAGAGTTTAATTTTTGCAGATCATACGTGTAACTCATAACAGAGTTAGGTTTAGACCTATAGAACTAACAATACTACAGAGAATTTCCTTCCACCTTTAGCCCAGATTCCCCTATTGTTAATATGTCATGTGATCCTATTCCAGTGATCAAAAGTATGAAGTTAGTGTTGGTATAATAGTATTAGCTAAGCTACATATTTTATCCTGATTTCACCAGTTTCTGCACTGATTTCTTCCTTCTGTCCCAGGACCCAATCCAGAATGTTTTGTTCCTGTCTCTTTAGTCTCCTCTGGTTTTTGACAGTTCCTGTTTTCCCTTGTCTTTCTTGACCAGGATATATTTGAAGACTTCTGGTCAGGTATTTTGCACAATGTTTTTCAGTTTGGATTTGTCTGATGTTTTCTCATGACTGATTGAGATTATACATTTTTGGAAAAAAATGCTATGGATGTGATATGGCCTTTTCAGTACACTGTATCAGGGCTATGTGGTGCTGGCATCTCACAACTGGTGATGCTGATCTTGAACACTTAGATTAAGGAGGCATCTGCTCAGTTTCTCCCCTGAAAGCTGCTATCTTTCCTTTATAATTAATACATATTTGGAGGGAGGTACTTTTTCCATTTCTCCATAATCTTTTGCCTCCTAATTTTAGCATCTGTTTGTTGCTTCCTCTGTATTTTACCTTTTATAAAGCAAATCTCTCTAGCAAGAGAAAATGGTATCAAATTTTCACATTCTGCCTGAAGGACCAAGGGGACAGTATGGGGTAGTTTATGTTGAAATCAGAAGAGAGAGTTGATATGAGTTTGAACTGATGTAGAAATGTGATGTATCAGAGTAGGATATAGACTAGAATATGGATCAGAAGTGGTAAATGAGAGACTATGGACTCTGAAAAACAATCTGAAGGTTTGGAGGGGTGGGGGGGGTGGGAGGTTGGGGGAACCAGGTGGTGGGTATTAGAGAGGGCACAGATTGCATGGAGCACTGGGTGTGGTACAAAAACAATGAATACTGTTATGCTGAAAATAAATTTAAAAAATGATTAAAAAAATAATAAAATAAAATATTCAAGGAAAAAAAAAAAAAGAAGTGGTAAATGAAACCCAGATGCAAATGGCATCCAGACTTAGGACCAGGCTGTCATATGAAGAAAACTTGGACAAGATACATAAGCTAAAGCCATGCAAAATGATAAAGACTACTCAATTTGAAGATATGGGTGAAAAGTGAAATGTCAGATAGAGAAGCGACTACAGCTACCTAAAACACTGTGAAGGGAGTGCCAGTGGAACGGGGGTTTACTAGGGAAGACTATTATGAAAGGCTTTTGACAGAGGGGCATTTTCACCAATCAAAATGAGATTCCATAATAACAGAGAAATAGTCAACTTAAGCAGATATTATAATTATTTGTGGAGGATTTTTTTTTTACCATACCCATTAAGGGATACATAATTGGAGCCCAGTTGCCATTATTTTTATTTTTGCTTTGCTGGTCTTGGCCACATCCATTGTTTCTTCTCCTCTCTTCTCTCTCCTTCATAATCTCAGAGAGGAGATTTAGTGGGGTCATGAGCAAAATGATCGAAAGAGGACAGCACAGAGTAATTCCCTTCCTTTGCCTCCTTTTCTGTATTGGGAATCTTTTAATGGGAAAAGTAGATTATTTTAGAATTTCTCATTGCTCCCTAGCTTCCTTTTTCCACTTTTCTGACAAAAAGGAGTTTTGAACAGTCCCTGTCATCTATTAGGGAAGTGCCTCGCAAGGTCTAAGAGAATTATGGAGAGAAGAGAAGACGGAAAGCAGGAACAAGGGAGAACCGGGCGGTCAAGAAGTAGAATTACAGTCCTGTCCAGTCTAGACCTTTGGGACAGGAGGATGTCAGGGTGCAGGGTGTGTGGATGCCTGGAACATCCCTCTGACATATTTCTCAGGATCCCAAGCAAGGGGTTGGAGGGTAGATTGTCCATTGAGGCAATGTTAATTTTACAGGCTGGGGAATCCTTAAAAGATTTTTGCTCTTTATCTTTGTGTTGACAATGTTAATCTCAAGATTTTAAGTTTGATAGTGGAGAGCAGACCTGCTTTGGGATGGCCATCCATATCTCAGAATCTTCTATTTTTTTTTATACTGCTTCCAAGTTTGAAAATGCAGCTTCTCCCGAGAAGGGTAAGATAGGCAATGTAAACCACCTTAAAATCAATCAGCTTACCAAGGACAAACAAGGCAGTTACTTTTGAAGCACTTAAGGCTTGGTGCTAGTTGTCTATTGCCAATGTAATGATTTACCACAAATTAGCTGATTTGTATAACATAAATCTTACAGTGTCTTTAGCTCAGGAGTCAGAATGGTTCTTGCAGGGTCTAAAATCAAGATGTCTGCAGGGCTGAATTCCTTATTGGAGGCTCTGGGGAAGGAAGAATCTGCTTCCAGGCCCACTTGGGTTGTTGGCAGAATCCAATTCCTAGTGGTTGTAGGACTGAAGTTCTCATTTCTTTGCTGGTTGTTGGATTTAGCTTGTAGAGGCTGTTTGTCTTCCTTGGCTTGTGGCCCCCTTCATCATCAAAGCCCGCAATGGTGGGTCAAGTCCTTTGCATATTTTAATCTCCTGACTGCCACGCCTGTCTCATCTTTCTTGCTTCCCTTTGCTATTTCTCTGACTCACTTCAGCTGGAGAAATTTCTTTAGCTTAGACTGGGCCTGCATGAATAATCCAGGATAGTTTCCCTGTTTTAAGGTTTGTAACAATTACATCTACCAAGTCCCCTTTGCCATGTAATAGGATGTATTCACAGGTTCCAGGATGTAAGGCATGAACATTTTGTGGGGGCTGGGGGTTGGTAGGGGCATTGTTTGTTATATCGTTTGCTCAAACAACACACAAGGAAGATTATGAATGGGGTTGGGGAGAGAGACAGGCCAAGTCCTGGAGTGTTGCTTGTGATAAACCCAAGGGACCACTGGAGGACACCACAGTGATGGGCAGGAATGACAGAGAGGAGCGGGAGGCACTGGTCTCCTGTGCAGATGGGAGATAAGAATTTAAACTAGAATGTCAGCTGGAGGCAGAGATCATAGAGGACAATATTGCCTTCTTAAATTTACCTGGTCTGACTTTGCTGAGGAGAGCTAGTGGGTGACCGGGTGGGACTGATCCCTGGAGCACTCGACTTCTTTGAGGAGCATGTGGATGTCTGTCTAGACTCTGGCCTATTGGGCACATAGGTCAGCAGCAGAAGACAAAGCAGAACTTAGAGAATCCTGGAGGAAGTGACCTGCTGAATCCAAGGCAAAGCTCTCTGGCCATCTGTCTGCTTTGTTGGCAGTTCTGTGACAGCTCTTAGAGCCCTTTGACTCTGACTGTCAATGGCACTGGCCTTATGGTATGGCTTCTGAGAAGCTCTCACACTCCCTGACTTGCATCCTGACTCCCTTCCCTGCTTTCCACTTTCTTCTAAAGGAAACTCTGGTACAGTCTGTCATTGGAGCTGGGATGTCCAGTCTAGACATGTCTTATACAGGACACTTCGTGCACCCCATCTCACATTCCTGCAGCCCTCTCTTTACCCCGGCCGTTGGTTGCTAGGGCAGCTAGCTCCACACAGGTGCCACCAAATATCTCCTTGCTTCCCTTCTACCTTGGGAACATGTGACACCATGGTGGGGTTGGTGCAGAAAGTAATTGGGACCACACACATCTCAGAAGTGAGTGAAAGTTAATATTCCGTGGAATAATCTTTGACTAGCTGGAAATGGGAGCTTGCGATAAATCTCCCCACTTCTTTCTCTGAGGTGGATGTTTCTGAAGTGTATTCTATACTAGCTACTCACAGGGTCCTAATGAAGAGGATTCCCACAGTAGTGACCAGCTTGATGATATACCCTCATACTGGCTCTTATCCCTCCCTTGTTTTATGCTCTCGCCTCACTTTCCAGACTACATTACCTATATGCAAGCATTGCCTCAGGTTCTGCTAAGACATGTGCCAACAATATTAGCTGGCAAAGCTGAAGAAAATCTTTGTCAGAATCAAAAAATTCAGTAAGACAAAGCTCCGTCTCTTTTTATAATACCTACCTATGAATCATAGGCCAGGGCTGGGAGAAAACAGCCTGGAGCATCTCCCACCACAGGCTCTTGGGGAGACACATGGCTTTGTAAAGCCCTTTTAACTGCAGGCCAAGTTGTAGATGGCTTGCTTGTGTAAACAAAAGAGGCAGAGAAGCATAGAGGCAGCATCCTACTAGTGTTATCAACAGCTTATATGGATATCGTGAGGAAACAAAATAGAAAGCCTATGATATATCAATTAGTCAAATGAATTGATTGCTGTATTTTAGGCCTATCCTTTGGAAGGAATTGGGAGGGAGCTGAAGAATATAGAGTCCTCATCAATCTTTTATTTAAAAATGTATTGTAGAAGCTTAAGTATTGAAAAATCTTAAGGCTGCTTGAAAGGCCAGACACTATAAGGTTGGAATGAAAAAAAGAATGCTAGAAAAAAAGAATACTTGGCTGTGAGTAAAATATGTAGTTTAAAAGTGCTGACTCTTCCTCTTGCCTATCTGTGAGAACCTGCTTCCAGTGACTTAACATGTTTGAACAATAATTTTCTTGTCTGGAATTTGGGGATACTGTTTTGTTCTGATATGTTGTAAGAATCAAATAATATAAAGTATGGATGACAAAATTAACATAAAACAAACATTTGGGGACACCTGGGTGGCTCAGGAGGTTGAGCATCCACCTTCGGCTCAGGTCATGATCTCAATGTGGTAGGATCAAGTCCTGCATCAGGCTCCTTGCTCATCAGGGAGCCTGCTTCTCTCTCTGCCTGCCGCTCCCGCTGCTTGTCCTCGTGCACATGCGCTCTCTATCTCATATAAGTAAATACATTAAAAACAAAAACAAAAACAAAAACAAAAACAAACATTTGGAGAAAGCCCACTTTGTACCAGGCCTGCCCTGGACAATAGGGAATAGAGAGATGAGTGTGATATTGTCCTTGCCTTTGAGGAATTCCAAGGTATGAAAACAGAGAGCGGTACATGTGTGAATATATAGAAGGCAATGCCATTAAAAGAGGGGAGGAAAATCTGAGGCATCCAGAAGAGAAGCCATCAATTTTTCTGGATGTGGGAAATGAGAAGTGGATATCTATGCTAGAAGCTTAGTAGCTTTATTAGTGCATAGAAAGAAATGGAATATGTGGGGGAAGCAAGGACATTCCAAGGAGACTGGTGAGCAGAACTAAAGGCATCCATGTGCAAGTTAGAACAAAGAGATAGTAAGTTTGCTATGGGTCTTATTAAATGGCAAGTTCCCATTGAACCTCCACAGTGTTAGTGTACAGTAAGCAGTTGTAATTAGGACACAGAGACTCAGGTGAGAGGATGGAACTAGACATAAGGATTTGGAAGTAATTTGCACATCTGTAACTGTTACCATGACAGTGGGAAACTACTCAGAGAAGACTGGAGTATTGAGTGAAGGAATGATTGGGTCAAGGACAGAAACCTGAGAAATATCGAGATCCAATGGGTGAGGAAAGGAGGATGAAACAAGAGGTTACACTGGACATTTTCACTGAGACAAGTAAAAATAGGTTTGGAAACTATACGGTCAAGCATTAGATCACCAGACAGAAATTTAAAAGTAGGTGTCTGAGAACACTTTGTTCACTCTCATGTCAACAAGGAGAATATGAAAGAATCTGTAGAGATTGACAGAAGAATTTTATAATGAGGGCTTCTTAGAGGAAAGTCTATTCTGGGATTCCTATTGTTTCTCATTCAGGTCTTTTGGGAAGAGCCTCAAAGTCAAGCTTTTGGAGAACTTTGTATGCAAATCTTGTGTTTGGAGTACAAGGGGTCAATCTCCTGGCATCCAGCACATGACTTAGGAATTATAACACGAGGGAGGGGCCAGCTGGACTGGCCCCTGGCAGCAGCACAGTGAGAAATGCTTGCATTTTCTTCTAATGATGTGTCCAAGGTACATGATCCTCTGGACCTCATGATAAGATGTTCATATGATGTCATTTAAAAAGTTATCTTGACCAGGAGACCTTATGTCAGAGAGAGTTCTCGTCAGAGATTTTGGTGGGGGGAGCCTGCAAAACACCCACTAATTTGCTCATGAGAGGGAGTCAGATTTACATTCCTGTCAAGTCTGGAGGCAACAGAACCTCCTAAGACAGTACTAGTCAGGGCAGAGCCTTCTCATTCCTCTTCCCTTCTTCTTTCATTCGATCCCTAATTAAACTGCGGGAAGTTTAAAAAGAGCAATTAGGAGGAGGTGACAAAGAAAGAGAGAGAAAGTGAACCTCACCTTTTTTCTTGAAAATAGTCAATCTGCTTCCAGTCCTGTGTTATTTGGGATGTGTGTGGCTGGGGAAGGGATGGTTGTACCTTTGAATGAAGATTGAAATGCCAATTAACTTACTTGAAATGCCTAAGTTCCAAATTGAGACTCTATGAGTTAAATCATTCTTTTGTTTTGCTTTCCAAGAGTGACTGTCTTTTTTTTTTTTTTTAATAAATCCAGGGACCTGGGAAAGACATCTCCCAACGAAAAAGCATAAATAAATAGCAAAATACCAAAATAAGTTTACAGTTTGAATAGATCCTGCAAATTGCGGTTTTGGGTTTTTTTTTTTTTTTTTTTTTCAAGGCTTGATTCACAGAGGATTCAGACAAAGAAAGAGAATAAAAAGCCAGAGAAGTCAATAAGATTAGAGTGGTAGAAACTGGGGATTGGAGGGGGAAGCTATCAAAAATAGGGCTGATGCACAAGATAGTTGTTTTCATCCAAACGATGAAGACAATCTGGATAAACTGAAAAATTATACTTTTTAAATAAATCCATCTGAGATCTGAGGGTTTAAAGAATCTTAAATGAACTAAATCCAGAAAGCAATGAGCTCTTTCTAAGAAGAAAAGTTCTTACAGATGCTTTAAATACTGGAGACGTAATGGCAAAAGACGTAAACCCCATAAAAAGGGTAATGAGAAGCCCGACTCTTAATGAACATTTCACGACTGCATATGAACCCGCATGACAGGCCAGAATTTTGAAGAGTTCTAGTTACAGGATGATTCTTCATACACCCACCGACTCTTTCCCATGGACCTTCTCCATACCCCCGTACCACACCAGGGCAGTAAGCCAAAGGTTGGGGGGGTGGCAGGGCAAAAGAACTGAGAGAGATTTACCCTTGTGTACGAGGGGTCTTTTCTAAGGGTAAGGCAGGGACCAGCAGGGCATAAGTAGAGGGAGTGGCAGAAAAGTCTTTAAGTTTCCCTGGGCCTTTACCAAGTACAGGTTAGTGGCTCAATAAAGTCCAGGGATGGGCCTGCAGAACACATAGCTCTTCCAAGGCATAGAGAGCCAACATCTGAACTGGACAGCAAAGAAAACTCTCCAGAGACCCACAAATCTGACATCCAGGCAATAAAGGAATGGAATATCCCACAATTTGAAAAGGAAGTACCTGGAGAGATCTCCACATTATTGCCGGTATATAGATTCCAAAAGACCTGATCCTACCTTCACAATATTTCAAACAATTGGTAAGGTGAGTTGGTAACTAAAGTCATGAAAAGGTCCAGATCCAGGTCAGTCCATCACTGTGTCCACAAACTGGCACTATGGCACAGGAAGAGGGAAGGCTTTTTCTGGGGATTAATATTATTTACTTTAGTATCTATTGGCCTTTTATACAGGATATCCTGTGAGCAATAAAAATTATAAAACAAGAGAAGAAGCAAGTAAATGTGAGGTCTTATAGGAAGAGTCAAATGGAGACCCACAGATAGCCCAGATAAGGGCTTAAAATGAATCATTATAAATATATTAAATATTTTGACAGAAAAATGAAAAGTATAAAAAAGACCTACATAGAAGTATCAGACATGAGGAGTTTATATTGGAGATAAAGAATTGATTCAATGGCTCCATTAGCAATCTAGGTACAGTGGGAGAAGATGTCCAAGGATTGGTATATTGGTTAATGAACTTACCCAAACTAAAAATCAAAGAGAAAAAGACAACAGAAAAAACCAAGCAGAGTGTCTGAGACCTGTGAAACAATCCCAAAAGCTCAAGAACATATGTAATCAGAATCTCAGAAGGAGAGGAGGGAGAGAGAATAGGGTGGAAGAAATATTTGAATAGAGAATGGCTTGGAAGCTTTCAAAGTTGATGAAAGACATCAATTCACAGATTCTAAAAGCTCAGCAAACCCCAAGAAGGATAAACACAAAGAAAATAACACTGAAATAAATCAGAATCAAATTGATAAATGCTAAATATAAAAATTAAGTCTTAAAAGCAACTAGATAAAAAAAGACACATGAGATGTGGGACAATAATAAGACTAATGGTTGACTTCTTATCAGAAAGACAATGAGTACCTTTTTAAAGTACTGAAAGAAAAAACAAGACAAAAAAAATTTGTCAACCTCAAATTCCTTATACCGTAAGATTATCTGTTTGTTTTTTTCAGGCAGAAAAGAGCAGAAATAATTCCTCTTCAGAAGACCTGAACTGCAAAAATGAGAGAGGATATTCTTATACCAGAGAGAAGTCTGGCTTTTCAGGAAAGTATGCAGAGCAACACGAAGGGTAAAACTGTGAATAAATATAAATGATCTTTATATTTTCTTTAAACTTCTCTAATGGACCATTGGCTGTCAACATAAAAATTTTAGCAATGTAGGCTGAGTATGAAGAATTGACCAGTTGTCTGGTGGATCCTGTGGGACCAGGGATAAGAATTTCATTTCGTGGGGTATGGTCTAGAAGGATCAAGGCAAGGCAGTTTGTGCGGCAGTGGCTGGGGTCAGGGAGAGAACCTGATATGGATTAAAGGCAGGGAGATTGAGCAAATAAGCAAATAATTTGAGAATAGTGAAAATGAGATTCTGACTATTACAGTTATAAACATAGAAAGAGGGAAGGCCATAATAAACCCTCTGGTGTTGGTTTAGGGTTGGAGGTATTGGTGTGAGCTCATGGTTTTACATCTATCTATCTATCGATCGATCGATCTATCTACTATCTATGTATCTATCATCTGTCTATTGATAAACATAGAGATATGGAAATAGAAATAAATACAGATGTTTGTGGATATATACATAAATACATTTTCTAGATTTGCCCATTGAGAGGACCTAGAATCAATGATATTCCAGGAACAACAAGCACACCTAGATTTTGCTTACTAAGTACTATATCCACTGAAAGAACCAGAACTTCCGGAAAAAAAAAATAATTGTTTCTTGGACTGGGTCAAGAAAAGTTCAAGGTAGGTATGTCACTTTTCATGCATCAAAAAGCAAGAAAATGCTCAGAGAATGTTGGAAGATATAACAGAAGCATATAAGACCATGCTTGTGTGAACTCCTGCTAGTCAAATCTGGCAATATGAACATCAAAATAAGCAGTGATAGCAACAGGTTATGATCCATTGGATAAAATAAGAATCTGTGTTTCCATATTAATATAAATTAATGAATTAATGGAAGAGAAGGGGAAGCTCTATCTTATGGTAGGATGACAACTAATAAATGTAGAAGTACTATAGGCATTAGAAAAATCAACATTTCAGTGCTATCATAATATGAAATGATTTAAGCAAGAATCATCAGTAGATATTAAAATTAGTGGGTAAAAGTTTGTGTAGGAACAAAATATTTATGTACTGTTAAAGCATTTTCCCACAAGTTAATTATTAACTAGTAAGTACACAATACTTAGTAATTTACAGTAGAGACTTTTTCTTGCAGACTCCATTTTAATCAAGAGATATAAGTTAATATCACCAGTAATAGGACACGTAGACATTGTATGCTTCTGAGATGTTTCATCTGGAAGCACACAGCATCACTGCTGTGGAGTTCCTGCAAAAAACACCTAACCTAAAACTTAATTATGAGGAAATGTCGAACAGCTACAAACTGAAGATTATTTGACGAATAAATAGGTTGTATATAACAATGATTTTTGTTTTGAAAGACTCAGCCAAATGGGTTGCTTGCTTCGATTCAACCTCAGTATGTAAATAAGAAGCTTTCAGTGGGATAAGAAAGAAAGGGGAGCGGTTAGCCAGAGTAGGCAAGGCCCAGGAAAGGCCCCTAGTCTCCCCATACCTTATGGACATCCATGAAGAAACTTATTATTATTCTTTTAAAGATTTTATTTATTTATTTGACAGAGATCACAAGTAGGCAGAGAGGCAGGCAGAGAGAGAGGGAGAAGCAGGCTCCCCGCTGAGCAGAGAGCCCGATGCGGGGCTCGATCCCAGAACCCTGGGATCATGACCTGAGCTGAAGGCAGAAGCTTTAGCCCACTGAGCCACCCATGTGCCCGAGGAAACTTATTTTATGGTTAATGAACTTCTTTTTTAAGACAAAACCTTTATGAAGGTTACACCTCCTATTCTTACCTTAGCATGAATTTATTTAATCAGATAATTAAATTGCTTTCTTTTGAACAAACTGCAGAAACACAAACTGAGAGAATCTTTTTTTTTTCTTTTTAATTAAACATTTTTTTGGGGTGGTGGTGGTGACGGGGAGCACATGACATTTAGGAGAAAGAAAATACTTAATCAGAGAGTGGGGACAGCTGAAGGGCAGTTGAAAGATATCTCCCTGTAACAGTGAGAAGCATGCAGGGAAAAGTTGAAGATTAGGGGTAGAGAAAGGTCAACTGAAAATTTTGTTTTCTTGCCTTTTTTTTTTTTTTTTTTTTTTTTTTTTTTGTGGACTCAGCTATTTGTGTTTATGCTCTGGAAAGTCACCCAAATGGCCATTGTCCTATGGGAAGAAGGTAATCGCCAATGCCTTGAACAGAACTAACAGCTGGTCAAGACAATTTCCAAGGGAATAGTAAGTGATGAGTTTGCAGCACTCACCCATCCGATCAGAGCACCAGAGAAAATCATTCTCAAGGGGGTGGGGGGGTTTGTTGCCCTATCAGATATACATAGTCAGAAAAGTCATCTGGGTGCCAGAGAGATTTTATAAAAGCCACGGATTCTGTTGTTCTAACACCTCAGAAATCCATCTCCTTGGGCTATCTGATCACCTTGAGGCCAGCCCCAGAAAGGAATGCTGCCTCAGAATGGGATCAGGGACATTAGAATTTCAGATAAGTAAAAAGCAAAGCAAAGTGAAAAACCGTGTTCTATAGTCACTTAATAATGTTTCCTATGAGTAGCCAAAAAGAAAGGCGAAATTGTTTCCATCAAACAAAGCCTGGCAGAGAGAGAGAGAGAGGAAAAAAGTTTAGAATGCTTTGCTGTGTCCATTTAGTTTAATCTTAATATCTTCTCAAATTCCTGGAGAGAGGATGTGTATGAGGATGGCCATGGGCAGCTGCCTACAGATCCATCCTCTCAATCAGTGAGACCCCAAAGGGCAGAATACAGGTGCATAGTTATCCATTGAGTTCCAGCATTCAATTGGCTAAATGACAATGTCATCAGTGCCCTTGTGCTAAAGATGCCAGGATGCTGAGGGTTGGAGAATAAAAGTAAGCATCATTTGGGGGTTATTTAGGATGAACAGCTAATCCCAGTATGCCTGGGACTCTCCTGGTTTTAAACCCCATGTCTCAGTCCCAGGCAAACCTAGATGTCTGGTCACCCGTCTAGTGGGTCAACCTCGATGACACCTGAAGGTTTTTTCAACCCTAAAATCCTTTTGTTCTGATGCTTGTATATATAAGTCCAGTGTTTCCTTCGTGAAGTCTGGGCTTGGTAGAGCAGAATAAACAACCTCACTTGGTCAGGAGGGCAGAGTGTTGGACTAAGAACTGGTGATTTCACCAATAAGCAACTATTGTGACCTTGGGGGGGAAAGAAGTCTCTCCTCTCTGAATCTTTTTATTTCCCAGAGTGAGGGAACTCATATGGAGGTTTTATAAGATTCTTTCCAAGTCTACCATACCTTGGCTTTTTTCTATGAATTTAAATATTCTCATGTGAGTCTTCAGAAGATGCTCTTGCATACCAATTCTCTGCTTATCTGTGCGTTTGTGGAGGGCAAGTGGGTGTAGGAAGGGAGGCAGGGAAAGCAAGTAGATCGAACAAAAAATAGGGGATAGAAAGGATGACAACAACAACAACAAATAGGAGAATTTCTGAGCTTTTAGTCCAAGAAAGTAAGAGGACACATTATAAATCTATTCACTTACTGTATAGAATTCCTTTTAGGGGCCTACGAAGCAAGATCTCCCCTTTCCCCACCGAGGCCCACAGAGAAGAAGAAGTTAGTTCAAGGTTACACATTAGATTTGTGGCTAAGGTAAGAAGTAGAGGTTATGTCTCCTAGACTGCGCCGTTTTCTTGGCAGATTGTGCTGTGTATGAAGTGGTCCTAATTAGAGCAACTGCTCTTTTCTCCTTCTCATTTTGAACCAAGGAGGGGAGCATTATGTCTGATAGAAAGCAGACACGGTAGATGGGGAATAATTTTCAGGCTTGGGCTCTTCTCCCAACTCATTGTCCAACCCTTGGCATTGTTGACACTTTCAGATACGGGTTAAATACAGCAAGGGGAAGTCAATGCTACCCCTTAAAAATTAATTGTTCAAGTACTAGGTCATTTCAGAGTAATGCACCGTGAAATTATGTTATTCTCCAGAAGAATTTCCATAAAGTTTAACATGCCATGACACATTCTTTTTCCATTGGAGTTCTTGTTTTTTTTTTTTTTTAAATACATAAAAAGAGTCTTTGGAGTCTGGGGATGTGTGGAAGCCTGGCTGCAGACCAAGCAGGGCTTGTGAGACCAGACTTCCACAGCCGCAGATGCTGCCAGATCACTGCTAAAGAAGACCCCATTACCATGGCATGTCCCCTAAATGCACAGCCTGGCTGGTATCTGCAGAGGCAAGCGAGGAAGAAGTCATCAGTCTTGGTGCTTTTTTTTACTGTTATTCACACTGGGATAATGAGATTATTGGAATATTTTTTTTCCTAATGAGAATGAGACAGAATACCTTGGTCTCTAAATGATTTAGTCACAGGGGGAACACATTACTCTTCCCTTGATTGCTGTCAAATGCTGGAAAATTGGAATATTATACTGATATTTATCGTGATGGGCAATATTTTTCCTGCTTTCTCAGTGTCAAATGAGATGGCAAAAATATTTGTCTGAAAAGCAGACTCCTTTACAAGGTTTATAGAAAGGAAGACAGATGAAGATGCGAGATAAGGAACCAGGGGTGGAGGTTAGAAGGAGGATAATTGGGGGATGGTTTTTTTTTTGCTATTTCTTCTTTTCCTTTCCTTTCCTTTTCTCCGTGCCCCCCGCCCCCCCCCCCCCCAGTAGTGCTAGACCCTTGCTTTAATTTCCTACAGTCTTCTCTTCCAGTAAGCTTACCAGTGCTTGGGGCTAATTAGACATTGTTTAGATTCAGAATAGAAGGTTAATTTCAAGGGGAAATGAGTTTGTGCTGGTCTGGACGTCATTAGTGGCAGCTAGTTAATTTGTGTTGCTTGGGTAGAAATAACATCCTGGGGATGGAGAATTCCTTGCAGAGGGAAGGAAGGTTTTCGCACTTCCTCTTAAGAACCTTTCACCTGAGACCTGTCAGCCCTGGGCTTATGCGGCCAGTACAGACTAATTGGGTGACCTGATGAACCGAGGTCCAACCCAGGTAGCTTTGCAGCCAAGCTGGACAAAGAAATCCTGAGTTCTAACTTCTGCTCCAAAGTTGTTCTCCAAGAAGGGCTGAAGCCTCAGAAAAATGAAAAATACTAAGTGAAACACGGCCTGTCATCATGATGTGTTGGCTTTTGGAAGGGAGATGTCACTGCATTTCTACATTTTAATCAGGAAATTTTAGTGTTCTCAGTGTAATGGCAGGGGTCAAGGAGAGATGTTTCCTGCATTAACATTGGCCCTTGATTTGTAGAGATGACTATTTGTTGGATTCATTCTGGGATCCTGTTATAAATACAGTAATTCAGTTTTACTCACTATGATCCTGATGCAGTGAGTTCAGGTGAGGCCCTACTCATCTGCCTTCTGACAGGCTCCCAGAACATCTCGTTGTAGCCCTGATCATAAACTGGGGATCTTACAGGGAATGTAGATGTTCGAAATGCTTAGGACAGTGGGGGAGGCAGCCAGAAAGAAATGTTGAAGACCTCATGTCAGTGAATGAGCTGCACGGCTGTGGATGTGTCTGGGGTTAGGATGGTATCTTCTTACCATGAATCCCTGGAAAGGAGAAATTCCTTAGTGCCAGGAAAGAGGGCATTCGTGTAGCTTAGGTGATGCTCAGGTTCCAGCTCCTCTGTGCAATTTCCCACTCCTGGCCCAAAATCTGTCTTGAAACCTTGTACATTGAAACCTTGAAATCTTGTATGTTGAAACAATGTACACCTCTAAATTAAACTTAGCAACGTCCAACTCATAGTATTGGTCTCCATTATCTATAATTGACCCCCTACAGAACTATTTGCAATTTGAGACAAGAAATCATTTGTTCTATTCCTCTTTGAGTAAATATCTGGGGATTTCTAGAGAGCCTTCCCTGTAATCTATTTGTACTGAATTAATTAAATGGACAAAACTGTGCCACACAGAGAGACCACCTCATGCAGTGAATGGCCCACCTCTACACCATGTCATATACCCTTCTGTCTCTTACTCCTTCTTTGCTTTCCTATTTGGATGTCCTCCTCTCCCCCCATCATCTCAATTTCCCAGATAGTGGCTTGCCTTATCTCCTTCCTTTCCTAGCTCAGCATCACCTACAGGAACACTGCTCCACCCATTACTGGGTCAAGGCTCCCTACTGCTGCTGGGGACCCTGGAGAGGTTTGGGATTCTAGCATCGTTTTGTATCAGAATACATGCAAATCATTTCCTTGGGTGGTGAGGGATGGTGTATTCTAGTCATGTCAGTTAGCTTCAAGCTATCTTGTATCTCACCCCCAGTAAAACCACTAATTTATAACATATCAATGTATTGACAAAGTCAGAGAGCAAGGCTGTCCTAAAGTGAGATGCACATTCCAAAGGGGCGAGCACTAATTGTCCCAGTGATTGTTTATCTATTGCGACGACATAATTACTCTCTTTGGGGTCACACATTCCCTTCCAGGTTTCTACGTCTTTGTGCCCTTGGGATCAGGCGGTGGGGGCAGAGTGTGGTCACTGACAAGCAAACTCCCAAAGCAATCAGCTGGAACCTCCTGGAGAAGGTAGCGGTCCTATTTCCTGTGGGATGGGAGTGGTGGTGGAGAGGCTTGGATTCTGACCCGCTGTGGAAGCTCGCTTGGTTTTTTTGAAGTGGTGCAAGTACCATGTGGGTCCAATGTATTACCCAAGTGACCCCAAATGGAAATGGGCACAGCAGACACATAAGAGTCCGTCCGGTTCTGGGAAATTAGTACCAGGGCTCTGCATTTAGAGGTGTGCAGCAAGAACCTGTTTCACAGCCCCTGTATTTTGTAAGCAAAATTGCTTACAGTTGCACAGCTAAGTGAGGAACCCCTGAAAGGTATCGTAGGGAAATGTTTAAAACGGATTTGCTTGACTTTTACACATCCGGCCGCAGAAAGTACATAGCAGGCTCTGCTCCTGATTGGAAAGCAGTCATTTCCCAGCAGTGTGACTGAGCGCACCTTCAGGGACCCACGGCCATCCTCGGAAACAGGGAAAATGAGACACCTGCCGCTGGTTGGCCTTAGCCGCCCCTGCGGGCCCCAACAAGGAGATGGATAGGTCTGTGATCTTTTTTGGCGGAAGCATGCTTGCAACGGTAGGCACAAAACCAGAAACCCAGTAGGTTCCTGCAGCCATGGGTGCCGCCAGCTGGCCCCCTACCTGGGAGCCATCAGGGCCCTGCAGCAGCAACCCTGGGCTGGGACGTGGGGTGAGTTGAGTGTGCACTCTGGCCTTCCCTGGCTGGCAGCTCTGGGAGAGGGACGAACGGATGCAAGGAGAGGGCTGAGCGTGGGAGAAATGGGTTTCCACCAAAGTGATTTGTCCAGTGTTTTTCTGTTTCCTTATACATTTTTAAAGCAGATTTATTGCTAGCAAAAGTGCTGGCTGGACAGAGCTCTCTCATGCTGTACATTTGCTTTTTCTTCTCTTGAATGTTTTTTAAATCTCCCTAGGTGTTTTCTCCCTGACACAGACTGACAGAGAGACCTAGCAGTCTGGATTCCCAGTTCACTGCTGGAGAGGTTTCACTGCTTGCTGGCTGCCCTGCCTGGCCAGCTCCAGGCCTGCGGGCCCCACGCAGCGGGACATGCAACACCAGATGGAGAGAGGGAAGGCCGACCCAGCGAGAATCCTCTCGAAGAGAAGCAAACTGCCCAGGGAGGAGAAAGATGGTGCTGGACCAGTTGGACAAGAGCCCAGCTCCGAGTTACTCCCCCCATTTGGGGGAGAATAAAATCACAAATGAGAACACTGCGGGGACCAAGAACCAGCTGGAGACAAAGGGGTGTTAGCTTCGGGGTGGGGGCTGTGAGACAAGGAAGGGTCCGACGAGATGTTCAAAAGTCTGGCCTGCCATGGACAGCTGCCACCCGAGCTCCAGGCCCAGATCATTGTCACAAGTCCAGCAAGCCGGCTGTCTGCCTCAGCCCAGGACACAGGAAGACTGATGAGACAAGGAAAAGCCTCAGGCCTTCTTCCGCCTCCCCCATCTTTTAGTTTTTCCTGTCCACCCCTGGTGGTGAAGAGGGGAGAGCCAAGATCCCTCTCCCTAGGCAACTGGCAGCAGGAGGAGGAAGAAAACTAGGAAGGGGGAGCAGGAGGGAGAAAGAGGAGGGGAGGGAGGAGGAGGAGGGGAGGGAAGAGGAGAGAAAAGAACAGACGGAAAGAGGTGGGGGAGGGCGGAGTGAGGAGGAAGAGGGGGAGAATAAGGGAAGGGGGAAGGAGGAGGAGGGGAGGTAAAGGAGGGAAGGAGGGAGAGGAGGAGGAGGAAGAGCAGGGTTTGAGAGTCACTGAGTTACATAGGAGAGGCTGCTGCTCATCTTCCCCACCCCTGGGACACTCTCTCTGGGCAAGAAGCTGAAATGGTCTTTCTGGAGGGTTTCAACTCTCCAAATTTCAGAACAGCAAACAGAAATGGAAATCAATAGTAGGAGGATAGCCTTAGTCTTGCTGATCCTATCCTGTGGGGCTGGCCACTTGCTCCTTCCCGTTCTGGATTAGAAAATCATCCCTGCTTGTATTCTGACTGAACTTTTCATCCTGGAACATCAGAGAGCTTCTCCCCGCTGTCTATTACTGTACGACTCCGAAGATTAAAGATGTCTTCTTCCCCCACGCCCCCTCAGAAACAAGAGCAACACAAGGTGTCATTTAGTCATTTCCTTGCATTAACTGACGATCCTCTCTTGAGCTGACTTGAGGTTTTCCAAGGCATTTTCCTACTTTCCTACTGGGCAAAGACAAGGCTGAGGCCTGGTGTGTGGAGGAGAGAAGTCAGGCTCTTGAAAGGATATTATGTAACACAAACACACACACACACACACACACACACAGATATATATATGTACAAAATTTATATATATATTTACACATACATGCTTATATCTATGTTTAAATGAGATTTATACATTATTTAAAATATCTGTATAATGCTTCATATTTTACAGTATTTCCATATCTAGTGTCACATTTGAGGTGGCTCCTAGGGCAATCTTGAAGCATACATAAAAACAGAATCCTGATTTTACAGAGGAAGTTAAAGTTCAGAGAGGTTGGGATTAGTGTAAAGTCACACAGCTCCTGAGAGGCATAAATGGAATTCAAATGTCATTTTCAACGTAAGATTTTATGTTCTTTCCTTTATACACTTCTGCCTTGTCTCTAAGGTAAAAGAACGCTCATGAAAGGGGTTCCTTCATCTTTACCAGGGAATGCGCTTGACATGATTTCATCTAATTTAGTTCTATAAATAGTTATTTAAGAGATAAATTAGTATTCGTTGGTATATAAGCGGTAGAGCCAGGATTTGAGCCAAGGTTCTGGACAGCTCTAGAGCCAGGCTCTTTCCCATCACTCCAGAGAATGGCCAAGGTGACATCCTGCAGACACGTGGGGACAGGATAGTCCAACGGCAAGGCATGGGTTCCCATTGGAACTTGGCTCTATCTGTTATGAGCTCTGGTAATTTGAGCAAGATCCTTAGTCACTCTGAGCCTCAGGGTCCTCAGGCATGATGGGATTAACAGTATCGATGCCACTCTGTGCTCTCAGGATTAAGTGAGACCAGGTAGGTCTCCAGCATAGTGTCTGAGACATAGTAGGTACTCAACACTCGACACTTATAAAGCTTCTGTCATATTCTGTTTTTATTGCTGATTTGGGTATGATTCCCTAGTCCTCACTTAGACCAAATAACCCGTAGAGATCAAGAAATGTTGTCTCAGTAAGAACAGGACATGAAGATCCCCAAGAGGGTTTTTGATGCTGAAACTCAGGCTCTAAGGCAAGAAGAGGAAATCCTGGACCAAAGAAGTTCTGAGGATGGCTGCCGTTAGCTCTCTCTTCTCCACTTACACAACTTTCTGCCTGAGTGGGGGACAACACAGAACTAAAACCTCCAGCATTGCTCTCCCTTCTAACCAACCCCCTGGGGGCCATGTCAGCCATGCCCACATCATCTGCTCCATGCCAGCTTGAGGGGCTCATTCTTCTTTGGTTTTACCTTCCTGAAGGAAACAAGAGAAGAGTAGCTTAAGTTATATATTAGGACAGGGGAAATTCCACAATGAACCCTCCTCCCCTCCCAGTCCAGCACAATCCCACCTCCGTCTTTCCTTTCTGCTCACTGACAGAGTCCTCACACCTGTTAGCAATGACGGAGCAATGAGTTTTCAGAGTAAGGCCCACACCCCACCTTCTCTGTTGCAAATGCGATATCCCTTGGAAGCTTCACATTAACAAGTTCTGTCCCTTTGTTACTTTGTATTTTGAATTAAATTTTTCCGATTCTGTCTTAAAAAGAAAATAAAATGCCAAATTTGCCCCCTAACTCTTTCTTTGACACATACAGACACTACCTTTCCAGGCTCTTAGGATTGGTGTTTTTTTTTTTTCCCCCGTCTAATGCATGTGACATTTTAATAATTCTAATACCAGGGGTGGAGAAATGAAAAAGGAAACAGCATGACAAAATACTTCTGGGCCATTTTGGAATTAGTGATATTTTTCAGGAGTGATCAATTACATTACTTAACTGGAGAGCTCAGATTATAAAGAGAAATATAATTAGTGGCAAATGTGGTGAGATATATAAAGACAGATAGGCAGGCCAAGGCATGGGAGCTCATCAATTTTTCCAGGTTCCATCAGGAGGGCAGCTGTTTTAGTGCAAGACTCCATCCGAGTGATTGGAAAGCAAAAGCAAGCACACTCTGAACCTTGCCAGTGCTCAAAGGAAAAAGCATCCGCTGAAAATCAGCAGGTCTGCATCTGGTCTACCATTGATTACCACACAATTCACTTATTCTGCCCTGTGTCTCAGTTTCCTCCTCTGTAGAAGAGGATTAATAATGCCCATCCATCCTGCCTCCCTGGGAGCTGTTGTGGGGGCTTAAATAAGCCATATGGATGTGGACTTGCTTTGAAAATTAAAAACCCTATATACATGCAAAGGAGGATTAGGAATATTATCACTATTTGAGCTGGATCTTGCAGAATAAGTAGGATTTGACTTTCTGGAAACAGATATGGGGATATCAATTAAAGGATACAGAAAAAGCAAGGCATTGAACCCATAATTAGTCTCCTATAGCACAGAATATTGAAACAGAAGAGGAAAATATTACAACCAAAACGTGGGCTGGAGCAAGAACATGAAGGCTTAGGAGTTTGAGTTTTTTTTTCCCAAAGCAGGAGCAACTGCTGGCAAGTTCTAGTGGAGAATTCCATATTCTAGCCAGCTTTGCAGAAAGATGAAACAGAGAGTGTAGGGTAGAAGGATTTCTCAGGGGGAAGTGGTTAGGACATTGTGGTAAGAAATAAGGGAGGCTAATGCAGAGGCATTGGCTCTAAGAAAAGGGGCATCACAGGAGAATTACTAAGGCAGGATACACAGGGCTGATGGAAATGCCAAGGAAGAGTTGGGGAAAGGGAAAGGGGGAATCAGCTTATTTCAAGGATTCCAATGTGAGTTCCTGGGAGGATGGCTATGCCATTGACAGAAATCTAGAATGCAGTTGAGGAGCACCTTGGGACAGACATGGAGAGCATAATACATGTGATCCATCCTGCCAATGTTGATTTTGGAGTACTGATTAGACCTACAGTGAAAAGTGCCACTTACATGGTAAAACATTGCCAGGCTAGACCTCAGGAGGGGTCAAGGCATTTTGAAATCATTAGGAAACAGGAAAAGACAATGGAGTTGAGAAACTCTAGGAAGAGGACAAGAAGAGTCAAGGAAACAGAGGCAGGAGTTTCAGGAAGTTGACTGGAAGGTGAGGTGGTACAGACTTAACTTCCTCATTGAATTTTCTGCTTCCCTTCCAAAACAGGATTACCTTTCTTTCAAGGGCAGCGATGGGGAGGGGAGGCATTCTTATGTCCTCTGAGGAGGCAACCAAGGGCCATAGAGGTAGTGAGAAAGTTTGCTCAGACTGGTCATCCCTGGAGTGGCCCTTGAATAGGGGAAGGGGCAGGGGCTCTGTCAGAGTCCACTAAAGCCACGGTTGGCCACTCTGTGGCCTCAGAGAGTCTGGGAGATTACTCCGCAGCTAATTAGGAATCACTCTTAAGGATCAATGTCATTTTTGGATTCCTGTATCCTTAACCAGAACATCAGCTTTTCTCTGAGAATATGGATGTAGGGCTATGTAGCCCTATGTAGGGCTGCTCTGTTCATGGAAAGCTACATTCTACTTTACTGGAATGTTTTTTCACACTAGCAGCTTGTTGATGTGGAGAAGCCATGAGCTTGCAGCACTCCTTTCCCTGGAACACAGGCTGGACACTGTCATAGGAGAAAGGAAATGAATTGGACTGACAGATTGGAAACTCTGATCGGACAACTTTCCATTCCCCGACTGGAAATTCCACTCCTGATTCGGAATGCCAAAAATGGCATCTTTGTTTTTGGTGTCTCCCTGTGCCTGGGTATGATTTTTATGACTTTGTTTACATATGTGCATGAGTGCGAGTGTTTGTTTTTGCATTCTCAAACACACATTTTACAGGAAGAGTACTGGCATTTCAGAAGTCATTGAGGTTTTGGGTTATTGTATCTGAGAGATGTGGGTCATTGCTGAACAATCTGACATGAGCATTATCAGGCTTGTAAACCTGTTTTCAAGTGAGATGTTCTAAAGCAATATTTATAGCAAAGTTATGACCTCGAGGCATCTAAATGTAATCCATTTTTAAATCTCATTTTTTCCCTCTGAATCTTTCAATCTAATTAGGCTCACATCAGTATATTATTACGGAGAGTAATCATTCCTTTCTTCTAATAACATTCATGGATAATTTTATTTCTCATTTCCAGCCTCCTACTCCTGTGGTGTAATTAGTGTCTTTGGCACCTCGTGATGCTCAGAATGAGTTGCAGCTGCTAATTGCTAATTGAAAAATTAGAAACTCAGTTAGAAAAAGGATCTAATTAAAATGAAATTAGATAAAATCCCTTCAAACCAGCTCCTGTCTCTCTCTCTTTCTCCCTTTTCTTTGTTTTTCTTTTTTCCTTCTTCTGTCTTCTTTTTCAGCCGCAGAACTATTAGCACTTGCAAAATATGTGTGATAACTGGAAGCCAAATACCTTTCCAGAAAGTGCTATCCAGGGGCCTTTAGGAGGGAGCTGCAGAGAGTTTATAATAACTGAACTCAACTTCAGAACTTGGACTTTCTCTCTATTCATGTTCCACCCATGAGTAGGAGTTCCACCCTACAAATTAGACTTGCAGGCTCTCTTTGGAGGGTAAGTGTGTGATCAGTCCCATGTGCTTCTTGTGTGTTTGGAAGGGTCATTGCCAGGCTCGCGCCTATGAACTCTAGGGAGCCACTCACTTCCTGTTGCAAATCATCCCACCCTCTTCTCTCCTGCATTGTCCCACCCATAAATGATGATCTAGTAAACACTCAGCCTTGGGAGAGACACAGAGTGTACCAAGTGTCTTCTGTCTCCAAAGTACTTACAGTCTGCCAAGAAGTCTAGACAGATAGACATAACAACAGAACATGTCATCAACAGAACATATTATCAAATGCAAAATATGCATTAGACTATATGTGGTATTTAATCCTTCAAATATTTTTAAGCACTTTCCAGCTCTACATGCCAGGCACTGTGCTAGAGTTCGACATGTAAAATATATACCACATAATTCCTACCCTTAAGGAGTTCATATCTGAACATATGAAAAGCAGTGATTTATGATATCATATGATAAAAGCAATAATAACAAATGTACAAGTTGTTGAATTCCTGTAGAAATATGGGTGAGGAATTCTGGTGGGCCAAACAGAGAGGACAAGAGAATACTTCACATAGAGGAAGTGACATCTCCATAGGATTTTGAAGGATGAACAGGAGTCCAGTGGGGGGATAAGCATTTTAGACAAATGTGTCATTTCCAAAAAACAGACACATAAAATAATACGGTGACTTCTGGAACTATAAGTAAGTTGGTATTGCTGAAGCCTAAGTTAGGAGGTATATAGCAAGAGGTGAGATTGGGGAAGTGGGTAGGTAGGGGTCAGATTACAAAGCATCTTGTGTGCTTTTGAAGTCTAAAAGAAGAGATAGATTTGAATATTTGGGAGCAAATTTTTTCCACGATATAGGAATTAAATGATGGAAGAATCAATAAAAATCTTCAGGAGGGGATTTTGTGGAATTAGAGGTACATTCTAGATTAAACCAAAAGATAGAAAAGACTTCGAATATCTAGTTTGGCTATAACAGAATAGTTTAGGAATAGGTAAAGTAAAGTGAGTTTAGACTGTGGTTAAATATCAGGCAAGGAAGGAACACTGGGGTGGCTCAGTTGGTTAGGGTCTGCCTTCGACTTCCATCATGATCTCTGGGTCCTGAGTTGGAGCCCCCTACTAGGCTCCTTGCTCAACAGGGAAGCCTGCTTCTCCCTCCGCCTGCCACCTCCCCTCCTTGTGCTCTCTCTCTCTGACAAATAAATACATAAAATCTTTTTAAAAAGATCAGGCAAGGAAATTTCTCTTAAAAAAAAAAACAATAACAACAGTAAAAATAAGCACTTTCAATTGCATATTTTCCTTTTTAGATATAAGTATATGCTCCTTTAAGACATGGACACTAAGAGTCAGAAAGGAAAGCTTAAATAATTTATCCAAGATCACGCAGCTAATCTGCGACTCAGAAGCCGTGCAACCTGAGCGGGTCTGATTCCCGAAGCCCTTCTCTTCACCCTGCACCAGCCCCCTACCTCGGGCCCTGCGTCAGCCCAGTGTCTGCCCCATCGCCTTTCGCCGCCTGCGCATTCTGAAGGAGGCACCATGAGCTCAGCACAGCTCGGCACAGCGGGCAGCTGCACCTGTCCCCAGGTCCCCGGCAGATCTAGAGACTTCATCCTACCATTCCTTGACTTGCCAGTCCTCCCTGTTCAGCTAGCGAGGCAGTCCCTGCCAATTGTTCTGCAAGCCTGCACTTAGGGGAAGCCATTCTGTTTTTTAAGAATTCTCAGTCAACAAAAACCAAAGAGATAAATGGGAAAGAGTGCTGAACTAATGGGCCAAGGGAGTACTTCCCTGCACATGCTGCGGAAGGAGAGAGCCGGAAACCTCTAATACCAGGAATTCATTTGCCGATAATTTAATGTGTCTGGAAAGCTTCTACACGAGTAATCTATTTTCTGCTTTAGGAATACTGCCCAAACAACTCTGAAAACAGAGGTCTACATGTTCTGTTCCTCATAACTTATTTTGATCCCCAAAGATAATGGAATGGCAATTTGAGATAAGCCTTGCCTTCAAGAAGTCCTTTTGGATAGCTAACCTATTTTTCATGCTGCAGTTCAGCTAATTTCCCTCCATTTTATCAGAAACAACCTGATACTTTTTAAACCTACCTACATCTTCTAGAATAATTGAAGTGCTCTGGTGTGCCCATGACTCATCCCACTAAACAGAGTTGAGGAAAATGGGTGCAAAAGATGGAGGAGAGTGGTGTGAGTGTGTGAGTTTTGCAATGGATCACTTGGATTCAGATCGGAACTCTTCCATCTAATTGTGCGAGCCAATAAATCTCTCCATGGTGATGAGGATGGCAAAAATCATAGCATTTATAGGGTTTGGGGACTTTCCAATGAGATCATACATTACGTGTTTAGTCCATGTTTGTCACACAACTGTTACTGAGATAAGAGAGTAGGAAGGAAAAAAAAAAAAGACGGAAGAAGAACAGAAGAAAGTGATGGGCGGCCCTATTGATAGCGCTCAGCTCTGTGCCTGCCAGAGACTAAGCCCTCTGTGCTCACGGCTTGCTTGTAGAACGAATGTGTGGATAGCACCAATTCTTTGCCTGATTTGTTGCATGTCACTTTTCATCATCCCAACTACATTGACCCCAAGCTCTCTTGGTGGAGGTGAGATGTTCTAAAGCCTACCGAGAGGAAATGACACACTGACAATCTCCTGTTTGTCATTACTCGAAGGAGACTGAACAAGGAAGAAAACGGCATTATGAACCATTGGAAAGAAGCAGCTTGAATTCAATCTTTGGAGGCGACCCGAGGGGAGCTACTTCCATTGCTCCTCTGCTTCTCCGTCCTTGCTGCTCTCTGGGCTCTCCTCTTCCAGGGTCCCCGGGGCTCTCCTGTGAAATTCTGGTGAAGCTTGAAGCTTTCTGCCTCCTCATTTTGGGGGAAGAGCCTGATAAGTAACTGGGTAAGATGTAAATAAAGACTATGGGAAAGTTAAGTGAAATGACCACTTCCTGGAAAAGAAAGTTACTGGAGGATCTCCCCCATCTATGCTAATTTACTGAGAGGCATGTTTTAAAAACAAGCTTTTAAAGATGTTCAAGGGAATATTTATGGATTATAAATTATAACACCCTTAAAATTCGGTAGCAGTCAGCTCAACTCTCAGGAAATACACTGAGTAACTTGGCTCTGCTCAACTATTCCCTTGAACATCACCTTTTTCCATTTTCCTCTTACATAAAGTATCACTGCACGTCAACACAAAAATAATTTAGCCTACATGCCAGGGGGAGAAGCATTTTTCCTACTTCAACCTAAACTCTCTCCTCAAATAGGCATCTGGGGAATTCTCCACCCTCTTGGGCTCTGTGTTTTAAAGAGGAAAATGAGAAGATGCACATCAAGAAAGTATGCGAGGCACATCCATATTCGAAGCATGATTCTGGTGGACAGGTCAGTTCTTCTGGGGTTCAGCACGCTTCCCTCTCCACAGACCCCACGAACTATAGCCAAGATGGCAAAGCTATTGCTATTCTGCTTCATAGCAAAGGGATTTTTCAAAGAAAGGTGACTTTGAAGGATTCAAGGTGAAAGTCACTGTCAGCTGGCAGAGCTGGCTGTTTGCAGAGAAGGAATTCACTAGGGAATATAAGAAGGGCTGGGGGCTTTAAGTCCTTGCAATGGCTAAGCTTCCCATTTCAGAGAAGCAGGTCATCCTGCTAATTATCTGTCATGTCACCCTGGCTCTCCATAGAAACAGATAATTTCCTTCTCTGGTTTTTTCAAATCCATTTAGAGTCGCAAAAAACCCTTCCTACCCTGTCTTTCAGAGATTCTAGGAATAAGAGTAAAGGTTGTGACCGTTGGAGCAATTTTCTTCAATGACTTCTGAGTATGTTAATATTTTCATGGGAAGACAAATGCGCTAACCCAGTCACCACAATACCTTTAAGTGAATAGATGCTGTTTTATGGCTTCTAGCTACCTGGAGGAGAAGGGATGAAAATAGTAGTAAGGGCGAATTTACTCAAGGGGAATAGTATAGCGTATTATAAGGCCCAGGTCAATGTCGCACATGGGATTTAGACCGTCTGGCCCAAAGGTTCCAGCACCTAATAGTCTAATAATCTAGATGTTATTATGTGCAAACATCTTGAATCACCATTTCACATAATGTGAAAATTATAGAAGGAAATCAGAGTAAAAGGAAATGCAGAGGGGTGTGCCCAAGGAAGACCTGTCTCCTGAGAGACCTAATAAGACTGGTAAATTTACTGAAATCTAGAGACTACCACTCAGCTTTATTGGTTCAGGTTTACATTTGTCAGTTTCTTAGAGTTCAACAGGGAGACTGATACTCAGCAGGGACAGTAATATAAGAATGTTCAATACAAGTGAGCCCATCGTGTATCCTTCATTATGGTAAGAGATGGGCAAAATCCAGTGCCAAGAAGAGAATGAGCCCTTGGTGAGGTGATCTGGGTACTCTTTGTAGCTTCAGCATCCAGCGCAGGGCCTTGCCTTTAAATCCATTTTGCCAGATGGCAAATGATCACTCTGTGACCACTCTGTGACAGAATGATTGGCTAGCTGGTTGGGTGGGTGAGAGAGTAGATGGAGAAAATGGGTGGAGAGACAAAAAATAAGCGGAAGAGAAAGAGTGAGGGAAAGGAACACAGCAGTGGTCCCAGCTGATCTTTATGGGACAGCACTGTGTGCCCAGCACTGTGCTAAGTGCTTTCACCTGCTTTAAGCCCATCCCTCACAACAACCCCAGGATGATAAAGAGGCTGTATTTGCCATTTTATACAGGAAGAGAGTGAGGTTTAGAGGAAGGTGGTTGGCTCTAGGGTACCCCAAGACTAAGTGGTAAAGTGAGAATACCTACCCAAGAGACTAAGGCATAAAATAATTTTAAGAGGGCACAGTGAGAACTTGAACATCGACGTTAACACCTGCTTGTGTTCTTTGGCAAGCATAGTCTCTCCTGCTGGACAAGCTGTGTAGGATGCCAACCGTAATTAGTCATGTTCTTGTGGAGGTTAGTCTCAGAAGGAGGAAACAGCTATGTGGTTTACATGTTTAATATTGCCTAGTGCCTCCTTCCATGCTCATAATAAAAGTGTAACTACCAGGGACCCAACCCTCGTTGAAGCCTTCTGAGCTCTCTCTCCCTTGACAATGCTCATATGGATGGCTCGGTTTCTCTACATTCTGTGCTTCCATCGCTCATCCTTTAAATTTATACTACCTTGGGCGCCTGGGTGGCTCAGTGGTTACAGCCTCTGCCTTCGGCTCAGGTCATGATCTCAGGGTCCTGGGATCGAGTCCCGCATCAGCTCTCTGCTCAGCAGGGAGCCTGCCTCCTCCTCCTGTCTCTCTCTGCCTCCTTCTCTGCCTAATTGTGATCTGTCTATCAAATAAATAAAAAAAATAAATTTTTACTACCTTGGAAATCAGAGGTCCTGTAAGATAGTTTCAGGTAAGTCTACTCTAGTATATATTGCATGGAATGTGTCATTATCAACAGCTTTTCTTCTTTATCTCATTTTTCAGTGGCCGCTGTGCATTTCAGTGTCACCTAGCATTAGCACTAAGTAGGTGGTGGGGCACGAGGAACGGGAAGTGGCTTGCTCTGCTGGATGGGGCTGAGTCTCCTAATTCCAGCCCAGTGCTTTCCTGCTATATTATACCCACAGTTGAGTGAATAAATATCATTTCACAGAATCTTGTATCCATCAAATTAAAGTTGTTTTTAATGAGATAGGTCATGGTTTTTTAAATGCTTCATGAGTTCCATGGAACATGGGATTTCTCAGCTCTTCAGGCTGAAAGATCTTCTACTTTCTTCGATCTTCCCCAGCCAGGGACCTGACCCCAGACTGTGGGCTTCTGATACTGGTTTTTGGAATCTGAGTGAGTCTTTGTTTTGTGGTTTAAGAACTTTGGAACCCAACCATAGATCGTATAAATGACTCCTCCTGTGAGATAAGCAGACACCACAGGGACAGATCTCTTAAATCTACATACCTTTCTGATACATCTATTTTGACAGCAAAATGTCAAGATTACTGGGTATTCTGGACACCTGTCAATCCCACAGTTAATCACAAATTCTCCCTGATCTAGAAATACTTTTCCGTATGCCCTTCCTAAACTTGCAGGACTCTGAAGGCAAATTGATGACACCAGAATTTCTTGGGGGATTGAGCATCTTCTGAGATTTTGTTTTTTCCCCAGCGAAAAAGTGACGAAGATATGACTGCCATGGGGGATAAAAGATGGGTCACTTTTTGCAAAAAACAGAGGGCTATTTATAGGGAATTTATCCTTTTAAGGAATAACAGCTTTCATTTGTTCCATGGCAAGTATTAGCAAAAGAAGCCACAGGAGGAGTCCTGTGTTAGGGACACTCCCTCCTCACCCACTCTAGCCTGCACCTCCAGGGGAAAACCTGAAAACTAATCAGGCTGGCCTTACATAGCTAAATAGACCTCACCATTGTTTTTCCCATGTATTTTTTTCTATTTCTGGGTAATGTGTCCCATATGCTCTCCAAGTACTTCATTATCTGCTTATTTTCTGTTTGATTCACCCTCTTCCCTGGCTAGCAATTTCACTGGTATAGCTCAAAATTACTTTTAATAGTTTTTTTTTAAGCTCATTTTAAAATATCTCCCCTTCCCTAATCCTTTCATGCTAGACTTGGCTTTCTCCTAAACTAATCTCTGTGGTAGCAAATTAAGGTCAATATATATTAAATATACTATTAATCAAAGTTTATAATGAGAATCCTTCCATTTATTAGTTTTGTTTTAAATTAAGTGGAATGATCGATGGGAGGGATTCAGAGCATTGAGGGTGATGGTCTAAATTCTCCCAGCCAAGACTACGGCAAGCATCACCGAATCCAGATGGTACACCTTCCAACATTTCTGTGTCAACACAGTCTGAGGTATTGCCTTATAGTGAAAAACACTTCTCAGCCTCACTGTGGGATCAGGATCCTAAGGTTTTCAGGACTCTAGGGCAAAAGTACCAAATGGAGGCTCCCATGCCTATGTGTTTATTCTAAATCAAGTTAACAAACTGTTAAATATGTTCTGAGTGTCTACGGAGATGATAATATCTAAGGTATAACCTGAACACTGGTTGACATTTAGAATGCTTCAGCCCTTCAGAATTCTGTTCTTGAACATGGTAGCTAGAACAAGAGCATGGGAAGGCCTGGCTCCTGACGTGTGACCTTCCCTTTGTTTGCTTTCCATCGCTGGCTCGATTTGTCCTGCAAAGGCCTTCTTGAGCCTTCATAGGAACATCATAGTCTGCATATCCAAGATCTGTCCAATCTTTACGACCAAACCTCTCTTCTCTTCTCAACATGAGGTGTGGGTAAACAGAAGACCTGGAGAAGAGGCATAACTAGGTTCTAGAAGTGAACTCCAGGCTGACTGGGTTGGGAATTGGTAAAGGGGTCTGTGTACTCTGAGTGTGGTCAAGATAGATGGGTGTGGGGGACACGTACACTCTGGGTAGACATCTCCTCTTGACTCCAGGGGGTGGGGAGCAGTCAGGGGAGTAAGACAAAAAGGAGCCCTCTAAAGTATGGGGCCCATAGTATAGGCCCCTCTTGTGGGGCCAAAGGGTAGCACTGGTGTTAGAGACTCAACAGTGTTTGGAAGAAATAATGTGAGAAGAATCGGAGCTGACAACAAATTATTACTTTAAGGATATTTTCATCTTATTTTTATTAGGTAGTTTCCATTATTATAAGCAATAACTATTTTTATTAAACTAATAAGCATTACACACTCTCGAGACTCCTCATAAATCATTCAGAGCGCCGCTGTTTTAGCTAGATGAAACAGTACGCCAACTCCATACCATCCAGTCTTCTCCTGGACGTGTTTGTTCCAGCCGGCATTACCAACAGCACGTGCACACATGCAACGTCGGTACAGACGATCAGAGGAGAGTTTTGAACTAAATTAAACCTCACTCATATAGTAAATATTTCTAAGCTGTAAGTGTCCTGAGAAATCTTTACTCCCACCCCATTCCCCTTGTATAGGGTAAGAACTGAGATTGAGAAAGAGGAAGTGATTTGCCAGTGCTTTGTTGGCCGACCTTCACGTCTTCAGATCTCCACTGTGACTGAAAATCGGGATGTTGGGGCCACCAACAGGGTTAATTCTGGGGAAGGAAAGTAATCAGGTATCCCATGGCCAATGGCTAATTGGGGGTGCTCCACTAAGAAATCATCTCCCCCCCCACCCCGTTTTAGAAATCTTTTATCTACTTGTGGGGAAAGTTAACTAATCGGAGAGAATGGAAATATTTTCACTTGATTCTAGATACAGAAGACAGGCTAGTGTGTGTCCAAGAACAGAACCATTTTTACCCCAAAAAGAGTGTAAAGATTTTTTTTAAAATCAGGATTATAGAGGTAAATTTTACATTAAATAAAAATCGTTAGTTTTAAAAGTACAATTTGATGAAGTTTAACACGTGTTTATAGTCAAAATCACCATTAAAATAATCACATAGACCATACCCCCAAAGTTCTTTCCTGCTCTTTGGAAGTCAACACCTGCATCTGTCCCAGCATCTGTCAAGTCATCAGCTCTTTGCTGCCATTGTTCTGCCTTTTCTAGACTTCCATGTAAATGGAATCATATAGTAAATAGACTTTGGTGTCTAGTTTCTTTTACTTCTGAGATTTACCCATGTTGTTGCATATAATAGAAGTTAATGTTCTATGTTGTTGAAGAGTACTTAGTTAGAGAGATAAACCACAATTTGCTTATTCATCAGTTGATGGACCTTGGATTGTTTCCAGTTTTTGACTGAGAAAGAAACAAACAAAAAAGAGCATCCCCTAACATTTCAAAGCTGGCCTGGCACTCACAGCTAGGTCATACTATTGTCCTATAGCATGTTAACAATCTCACAAAATAAACATCTAAAACAAGGTTATTTTGAGACCATGAGAACATGAGACAAAGCAAGTCTGCCTCAGATTTTTGCCTAGGTACAGACAAAAATATTCTTATTTTAAGAAAAGATTTATTTATTTGTTTGAGAGAGAAAGAGAGAGAGAGTGAGCACCAGCAGGGCGAGAGGCAGAAGAAGAGGGACAAGCAGACTCCCCGCTGAACAGGGAGCCTGATGCGGGGCTCGACCCCAGGACCCTGAGATCATGACCTGAGCCAGTCAGATGCTTTACCAGCTGAGCCACCCAGGTGCCCCCAGACAAAAATACTCTTATTTGCTACTTCCAAATTCAAAATGTTCCCCTTCTTAGACCAATAGGTGACTAGTGCTTCTTTAATGATTATACCTATTCGTCCATCTGTCCTCCCTGTAGATTTATTATCTAGATATCCAATCACAGAATTACCTTCACTTTGACACCCTCAATCTAGGGTCAAACCCCACTTCCTTCTGATGCCTCTCAAATCACCCAACCAGAGCTGAATTCTATAATAGTCTCATTAGAATACCCTCTTGTTGAGATTCCCTAAGCTTCCCCATGGTATGTTTTCTACTTTGCAGTGAGTAATAAACCCAATCTGTTTAGTAATAGGCATCTTCCAGGGGAGTTTTGGTGGGAGAGCTATCACTTTAAAAAAATTATTTAAATTAAATTTAGTTATCATACTGTGTATTATTAGTTTCAGAGGTATAATTTAGTGATTCATCAGTTACATACAACACCCAGTGCTCATTACATCAAGTGTCTTTGTTAATGTCCATCACCCAGTTGCCCCATCCCCTCATCCACCTCAGTTCCAGCAACCCTCAGATTGTTCCCTATAGTTAATAGTCTCTTATGGTTTTGCTCCCTCTCTGTGTTTATCTTATTTTTAATTTTTTGTTCCTTCCCCCTACGTTCATCTGTTTTGTTTCTTAAATCCCACATATGAGTGAAATCATATAGTATTTGTCTTTCTCTGATTGACTTATTTTGCTTAGCATAATATCCTCTAGCTCCATCCACATAGTTGAAAATGGCAAGATTTCATTCTTTTTGATGGCTGAGTAATATCCCATTGTGTATATATTCCACATCTTCTTTTTTTTTTAAGATTTTATTTATTTATTTTGACAGACAGAGATCACAAGTAGGCAGAGAAGCACGCAGAGAGAGAGGAGGAAGCAGGCTCCCTGCTGAGCAGAGAGCCCGATGTGGGGCTCCATCCCAGGACCCTGGGATCATGACCCCAGCCGAAGGCAGAGGCCTTAACCCACTGAGACACCCAGGTGCCCCTATTCCACATCTTCTTTATCTATTCATCTGTAAATGGACATCTGGGCTCTTTCCATAGTTTGGCTATTGTGGACATTGTTGTTATGAACACTGGGGGGCAGGTGCCTCTTTGAATCACTATTTTTTTATCCTTTGGATAAATAATTAGTAGCACAATTGCTGGGTCAACCACAGGGTAGTTCTATTTTTAACTATTTGTGGACCCTCCTTACTGTTTTCCAGAGTGGCTCTACCAGTTTGCATTCCCACCAACAGTGTAAGAAGGTTCCTCTTTTGGAGAGCTATTACTTTAAACACTCAAATATAGGTCATTACATGTGTTTGTATTTCCCTTTCTGCTGTATGAATCTAGGGTTGGAATGGTTGCTGTGTTGGTAATATATGCTTAATTTTATAAGACACTGTCAGAATGGTTTTCCAAAGTGGCTGCAGTGCTGTGTTCCCATCCGCAATGGAAGAAAGTTTCAGTTGCCTCACATCTTCCCCAGAGCTCTATCTTTTAGGTCTTTTTGATGTGACCATGATGGGTTTTTTCAATGTGACACACCATGTCAGGGGGTGTGTCCAGGTATTTCACTGTGGTTTTAACTTCCATTTCTCTGTTCCCTAGGGGTGTTGAGTATCTTTTAACTTTTATCTTCTCTGTTTCCTAGGGATGTTGAGTATCTTTTAACATGTCAAACACAATCATATATCTTTGGTGAGGTGACTTCAAATCTCTTGCCCATTTTTAAATTGTGCAGTTTGCCTTTTATTGGGTTCTAATAATTGTTAGGTTTCTTTATATAGCTTGGATTCAAGTCTTTTATCAGTTATACTTTGTAACTAGCATACAGTTATACTTTGCAACTATTTCTCCTCATCTGTTGTTTATCTTTGTTTATCTTTGTAGCAATTGTATTTGAAGAGCAGATCTTAAAAACTATAATATCTATTTTATCACTCTTTTCTTTTTTGGCTTGTGGTTTTGTGTCCTAACATGTCTTTATTTACCTAAGGCAATAAAAATTTTCTCCTATTTTATTTTTCTAGTCTTTAAAATCCTGTGTATGCTTTATACTTATAACATATTTTATTTTATATTAGCCACATTTTAATTGCTCAGTAGTCCTGTGTGGTCTGTAGAAACTTGTTGGATAGTTCAAGACTTAAGGTGCATCAATCTTACCGGTCTTTTTAAAGAATCAGCTTATAATTCTTTGATTTTTCTCTACCAATATCCTGTTTTCAAATTCACTTATCTCTGTTCTCATCTTTTTTATTTTTGCTCTTCTGCTACTTTGGGTTTAATGGTTTCTTCTTTGCCTAGTTTCTTTTCTTTTCTTTCTTTCTTTTTTTTTTTTTTAAGATTCTATCTATTTATTTGACAGACAGAGATCACAAGTAGGCAAAGAGGCAGGCAGAGAGAGAGGAAGGGAAGGAGACTCTCCGCTGAGCAGAGAGTCCGAAGTGGGGTTCAATCCCAGGACCCTGGGATCATGACCTGGGCCGAAGGCAGAGGCCTTAACCCACTGAGCCACCCAGGTGCCCCTGCCTAGTTTCTTAAGGTAGAAATTTATATAACTGATTTGAGATTTTTTTCTTTTCTACAAAGCTTTATCGACAAATTCTGATATGTTTTGCTGTCATTTATACATTTCAAAACACATTCTAATCTTCCTTCTGATTGTCTTTATTTACTCGTGTTATGCAAAACTATACTTTTGATTTAAAATATTTTAGAGTTTTCTAAATTGCGGTTCATTATTCATTCCATTTTCTTTCTGCTGTCAGAGAACATATGATTTTAATTTTCTTAAATGTATTAAGGCATGTTTTATGGCTCAGTACATGGTATATTTGGTGCATGTTTCATGTGTACATTAAAAAGGAGAATTCTACTGCTATTGGGTAGAATAGTCTATAAATGTAATTGATATAAATATCAGTTAGGTCATGCTCATTTATGTTGTTAAAGTGTTCTATATCCTCTGGGGCGCCTGGGTGGCTCAGTGGGTTAAGCCGCTGTCTTCGGCTCAGGTCATGATCTCAGGATCCTGGGATCGAGCCCCCGCATCGGGCTCTCTGCTCAGCAGGGAGCCTGCTTCCTTCTCTCTCTCTGTCTGCCTCTCTGCCTGCTTGTGATCTCTCTCTGTCAGATAAATAAATAAAATCTTAAAAAAAAAAAAGTGTTCTATATCCTCATATTTGTGTGTGCATTACTGGGTATTTTATCAATTACCAAGAAAGAAATGTTGAAATCACTGACAGTAATTGTGAATTTGTCTTTCAATTCTGTAAATTTACTTTTTTTTTATTTTGCTCCATCTAATCAGCTAGTAAATCTACCCAATGTCATTTTCATTCCAGATACTGCATTTGTTATTTCCAGAAGTTAGTTATTTAGTTAGTTTGTTTATTTCAAATATCTTTTATATCTCCTATCACCATACTCATACTGTCCTTTGCCTTTTGAACAAATGAAGCACATCTATGTTAACTATTTTGACATCTTGATTGACTAATTCTATCAACTGTCATTTCTGGGTCTGTTCTAATTAATGATTTTTCTAGTTATGGTTCATGTTTTCCTATTTCTTGCATGTTTTTGACTAAATGCAGACATCATGAATTTTATTTTGGGAGGTACTGAATTTTGCTGTATTATTTATAGAGTGTCATACTTTATTTTGACTTGCACTTAAGTTCTTCAGATCAGTTAGTCCTTTGTGAGGCTTGTTTTCAAACATTCCAGGGCAGAGTTTGGACAGTGTTGTTCTAGTACTCATTTAGTTCCACTACTGAGTCAATTTTATTCTGAGGATTTTATCCAATGTCTTGTGTATTTGGAGTCTCTCACCTTGGCTGGTAGGAGAACAAATTATTCTCATCCCTATTTGATGTCCAGACAATAGTCTGTCTACTGCTTTCTGGTGGTTCTTTTCTCAATTTCAGGAAGACTTCTCTCATGCATACTCAAAATGGTGCTCAGTCAAAGACTCCAGGGGACCTTTCTTAGATCTCTGGATTGTTCTTCATGGCTATCTCCTCTACCACATTCTTTCTTGCAAACTCTAGCCACACTATCTCCAACAAATCCAGTTGCTAGGTCTTTAACTCAGCAAGACCATCGGCTTTACTTGTGTTCACCTTCTCTGAACAGTAGCCTAAAGACTATCTCATTTATTTTTTATTCTCTTAGGACTCAGTCATGTGCTTCCTGGGACTAAGTCATTTTCAATGGCTGAAAAAATTTTTTTCCTGGTTTTCCAGTTGTTTGAGGTAGGCAGATATATCTGATCCCATTTTTCTCAACAGAGTCAGTAATGGAGGTCATTAGTATACACCTTTTTGAATGATCAACTTTTTCTGTTGAGCTCTCAGTTATTTTCTGATCACCAATAAAGATCTATTGTTGACTTAAAAGGCAGGAAGTAGGTAAAAGCCTTAGGAGGATAGAAGTAGGGGAAGGGTTTTAAATTTTGGATTTTAAGCACATGGGCTCTTCTATGTAGTCCTAAGATCATTTAGTAATCCAGAAAAGGGTTGAGCTGGTGGACTTTGTGTGGAGATCCTTTTTTTTTTTTTTTTAATTTTTTAAATTTATTTTCAGTGTAACAGTATTCATTGTTTTTGTACCACACCCAGTGCTCCATGCAATCCGTGCTCTCTCCAATACCCACCACCTGGTTCCCCCAACCTCCCACCCCCCACCCCTTCAAAACCCTCAGATTGTTCTTCAGAGTCCATAGTCTCTCATGGTTCACCCCCCCTTCCAATTTCCCTCAACTCCCTTCTCCTCTCTAACTCCCCTTGTCCTCCATGCTATTTGTTATGCTCCACAAATAAGTGAAACCATATGATAATTGACTCTCTCTACTTGACTTGTTTCACTCAGCATAATCTCTTCCCGTCCCGTCTATGTTGCTACAAAAGTTGGGTATTCATCCTTTCTGATGGAGGCATAATACTCCATAGTGTATATGGACCACATCTTCCTTATCCATTCTTCCGTTGAAGGGCATATTGGTTCTTTCCACAGTTTGGCGACCGTGGCCATTGCTGCTATAAACATTGGGGTACAGATGGTCCTTCTTTTCACTACATCTGTATCTTTGGGGTAAATAGCCAGTAGTGCAATTGCAGGGTCATAGGGAAGCTCTATTTTTAATTTCTTGAGGAATCTCCACACTGTTCTCCAAAGTGGCTGCACCAACTTGCATTCCCACCAACAGTGTAAGAGGGTTCCCCTTTCTCCACATCCCCTCCAACACATATTGTTTCCTGTCTTGCTAATTTTGGCCATTCTAAGTGGTGTAAGGTGGTATCTCAATGTGGTTTTAATTTGAATCTCCCTGATGGCTAGTGATGATGAACATTTTTTCATGTGTATGATAACCATTTGTATGTCTTCATTGGAGAAGTGTCTGTTCATATCTTCTGCCCATTTTTTGATATGATTAATTTTTTTTAAGATTTATTTATTTATTGGGGGGAGGAAGGGAGGGAAAAGGGGCAGAGGCAAAGAGAGAGAGAATTTTGAGCAGACTCCCTGCTGACCATGACCTGAGCCAAAATCAGGAGTTGAATGTTCCAGTGACTGAGCCACACAGGTGACCCTGTGTGGAGATTCTAATGAAGGCCTGGTAGCTGTGCGGGTATGGAAAAGAATCACCCAAGTAAGTTCCCTTGTGTAACTGGGACACCACATCTTCACCTGTCATGAGAGCTAAGCACTCTGTAAGACTGACATTTTGCACTCTCCCAGTCACAGCCGCTGGAGGATGGTGGGACAGCCAGTGTGTATATGTAAAGGTAAGTGGGTAAGGGTAGTGGGTAAGGAGTCTCTTTTCCCAAACCAGGTTCTCAGAAGCCAGACTAGGGCATCCTATGCACTCTTATTATAAAAAGAATGTTGCTTTGGAGCTGAGCCATGGCTGTATACTTTTTTCGTTTTAAAGCATTTTAATCCTTCCTATGTCACAGCACTGGGTGGGAAATAGAGGGATAAATTAACAGATGAGGCTCAGGCTTAGTATAATCTTTCTTACTTTTTAAAAAAATTTTATTTATTTATTTGACAGAGATATAGAAAGTGGAAGCAGGCAGAGTGACAGGCAGAGAGAGAGGGAGAAGCAAACTCCCCACTGATCAGGGAGCCCAACGCAGAACTCAGTCCTAAGACCCTGGGATCTTAACCTGAGCTGAAGGCAGATGCTCTACGGACTGAGCCACCAAGGCGCCCCTCTTTCTTGCTTTTAGAATTAAACCAAAGATAAGCTAAAAGTTTCATTATTCCTCATGAGAGATATAGCTATTTTTTTTAATAAGTTAATACTTATCACTCTTAAATTTGAATTTTTTCTCCTTTCTTTATAGTCCTAATTGTTTTATAAAATAATTGGGCCTGCTCTTCTATGGATATATTTCCAATCAATTGATGAATTACTTTAAGTTAAGCCTACATCCTATTTATAAGTGTATATAGAATAGTTCTTTCTCTCTCTCTTTTTACATTTTTAAAAAAGATTTTATTTATTTATTTGAGACAGAGAGAGAGAGGGAGTGAGCACTCATGAGAAGAGGGAGGGGCAAAAGGAGAGGGAGAAGCAGGCTTCTGCTGAGCAGGGAGCCCGACAAGGGGCTCGATCCCAGGACCCTGGGATCATGACCTGAGCTGAAACTAAGAGTTGGACACTTAACTGACTGAGCCGTCCAGGTGCCCCAGTTTCTTCTGTATAACAGATTATGCTAGGTGCACCTGGCTGGCTCGCTTGGTAGGTCGTGCAACTCTTGATCTCAGAGTTGTGAGTTCAAATCCCCACATTGAGCATACAGATTATTTAAACATAAAAACAGTCCAAAAAATTATGTTATTTGACTCATTTGGACACAAGAAAAATAGATCTTCATAATGTCTGATCACTCTAATTTATAGGATTTTTAATCATGACACTAAGAAAGTTGGGAAGACAGGAAACCCCAGGAACACTCAGCTGAATTATAAGGGGAATGAGAACATACTTTAGGATCAATGGGAGTTCTGAGAGCCAAGTGTTACATTTTAGGAAGCCTTTTGATCCTCTACTGCTCCCCACCCAATTGCTCTGCCATTACAGTCATGATATATGACTTTGCTCCTCTGTCTTTGCTTTGGCTTATTCTCCTTCTCTGGATTGACCGGGTCTCCTCTCTTACTCATGGCTTCTGCTCGTTTATAGCCTTGCTATATCATAGCTTTTGCTTACTGCCTTCTTTCTGCATGCATCTCCTCTTCTGTCCTTTTCAATTTTCTGCTTAGTCTTTCTACATTCTGATTGGACGGAATTCTCATTTTGGGTTACATCATAGGCCGCTGGACAGATGGCTGTGTTAGAACAAGTACCCATCCTTGGTTCAATCACTTGTAACAATGCAGCATGAATAATACTACCAAACTGCTGGCTCATCCCTAAGAAACCGGTTAGAAGGGTGCTGGGATTACTGAAGGCACTGTGAGATATTCCAGAGGGAAAATAGAGGAGTTAGACAACTTGTATTGACTATACTATATGTAGATGTCAACTAAATTATCACTGAGTGAGTGAATGAATGAAATAAAAAACCTACTCTCCTTTGTTTGGATGAGGAACACTTAGCTAAAGCATACTTTATGCTTTAAACTTCCATCTTTTTTCATCTGAGCCTGGTTTTTCCCCCTTTGTAACTTTTCCTCTTCTCTGCTTTCCCGTTCGTAACTGAAAATGGACCTGGGTACCTTCAGGTAGAGCAGATCCTCTACTGTTAAATGAAGGAAGGTGTTTCATTTTCTGCAGCATCTCATCTCCTGACAGCCAAGTGCCTCATTCCTCATTTGCTTCACAGGGTGGCTGTGAGGAGGAAATGAGATCCTTTGTACTGATTCACCAACCTCCGTGTCTGTGCCATAAAAAGTGTTTCATATCAATTGGGTATTATTTTTCTGTGCTCCTTATGATTGGGTCCTCATTTAAGGCATATCCCAAGCTCTAAAATTACTTTTTAAAAAATGTTCCCTTTCATATCAGGAGGTATTCCTTATTGCTGCGCTATCAGTGCTGTTGCGGGAGGGGGCAATAAATTAAGTAATAATCATACTAAGGGATTCATAATTTATTTTTCCCTCTTTGTAAGATTTTTTTTTTAAAACTCATCTCTAAGACTTTTTTTTTTTAAAGATTTTATTTATTTATTTCACAGAGAGAGATCACAAGAAGGCAGAGAGGCAGGCAGAGAGAGAGGAGGAAGCAGGCTCCCTGCTGAGCAGAGAGCCCGATGCGGGGCTCCATCCCAGGACCCTGAGATCATGACCTGAGCCGAAGGCAGCGGCTTAACCCACTGAGCCACCCAGGCGCCCCAAGATTTTTGTTTTTAAAAGAAGATTTTGTGAATTCTAAAAAGAAGATTTTTAGAATTAAACTCTAAGTGTATATACGCTGAGCCAATATGGTTTGGGTAAAGAGCATCTTGTTCATGAGTGCTCAAAGGCAATTAAAATGCAGTAGGAAATACTTATTTTGGCTTACTGGACTTTCTTAATTCAAGGGCTGAGTAAATCAGATCCCTAATGTTAGGGCCAGGTTTAATTTCTACAGCTCCTAGAAGACAAGGACCAGATCTATGTGTTAACTTTATGGAAAACCCTCAGCAATCAAACACTTAAAAAACAGTGGTGACAACTGAGTTCACAACAGTGTAGTGAGAAGTATTTTTCTGCTTTAGAAAAGGGTGAATGAAGAATGAAGATTCTTAGTCAATCTAATTGATGTGTTAGAATGTCAATATGGACCCCATATTCCTGGACTGTTTTTTTTGGCCCTTGAGCCCCTATTTGTTTATGTTTTCAACTATTCCGTGAACTCTCCTCTTGTTTGGAGCTCAAGGAGAAAGTGGACATTGGTGAAGCTGAGATGACAAACGCCATGAGACCCTGGAACATTGACAACTTCTCAGAAGTTGTCGCCTCCCCCCCACCCTCACACCCATTGAGGTAGATAACCATAGGTAAACTCCTGCATCCCCTCATATACAGCTGCTTGCTTTGGGGATATCTTGCTCGCTAGCTATTTTAGCAATGTTTCAGCAGGCAGTGCAGCCAAGCAGAAATACCATACTCTTTGCGAAAACCCAAGGTCAGCACAATTTCTTCCCGGGGAAATTGTAACCTTTTGTGCTGAGATTGGGATGTCTGGGTTAGAAAAGAGGAGAGAAAAAACAGTTTCTGGGGTCCCCAAAGCCCTTATCTCTTTCCAGAGCACCAAAGCTCAGATCATAAGTTCATTCCTGGCAGATGGAAAGTATCTTCTCTCTCAGGGCTGCTAAGAGAATGCAGAGTATTTTGCAAGTCATACTACCAGGAATATCTACATTGAAGGGATGTATGCTTTTGAGTTTCCCATTGTCTTGTTCTTGCCTCTTTCCCATTTTATTCCCTCCTTCTTTTTGCCTCCTCTGGACTAATCCCTCTCCATCCTCAAAGATTCAACTCTTCCAAAAAGTCTTCCCCGAACCTGACACATCACATGGGTAACTTCTTTACCAATTCTAGGTAGTTGAACTTCTTTGCTCCTGAAACATCCCATGCTTGCCTCCAACCTAAAGAGCACAGACGATGGTATTAAAGTCTGTTTACATGTCTGTGTCTACCATGGTTCTGTGAGAACAAGAACCATATTTAATTTATCACCGTGTCTTGAGGGCTCAGGGTTGAGTAAAAAGCTTTCAAATTAGGACTTCTAGATTCAAACCCATACAGTCTCTGATGTCTTCATGAACTTAATTTCCTCTTCTTTAAAATGAAGAGAATAATGCCTTGAAGGTTGATAAGATTTTTAAAAATATATATGTAAGTTCCTGAGATTGTGGCAGGGTTTTTGGCTTTTACTGAATACAGGTTTGCTGAACATCAGGACCCTTTATGAAAGAGAAAAGATGCTGTGAAAGAGACACAGGTTGAAGGGCATGTAAGAAGGTAGACAGTAGAGCAGCCTGACTTTTGGTGACATGGGTCCAGGGCATGGAGATGGATATTATGACCTGATTCTACATGTTTAGGTCTGCCGGGTCTTTCATGCTGTAAGTCCGCTTGGTATCCACTTTCTTGCCAGGCCCAAGCTTCTTCTCCATTGCTGTCTCTACCTTCTACAACCTGAGATGTATGGACCCAAATCATTGCCTGGAATTACCATGTTTTATGGACAAACATGGTATCAAAATAAGGGTCTCAAGAGAAAAGGTCTTTCTGTTTTTATTCAGATCACAGTTGAGGCTGTATTAGCTAGACACTGACCTTTTCTTAGAAGACTGGAATGGTTCCGTTGGTTCCAGTGGATTTCCATTTGTGTAGAAACAAGTTTATCACATAGGCCTATTTCATATCTCATCTTTATGGGAGGAAAAAAAAAAGCCACGAAGACTTACTTTGTCAGTCTGTGAGCACATCTGAGAAAGTTATCAATTGAGATGGTGAGATTGCTGAAGTAGGAGTTAGAGTAGTGGTCCTCAGTGTTCTGTTTCTCTAGATACACACTGAACAAACATTCCTTGAAGATTTCTGGTGAGCTAGCCCAAATTTTTCCTTTTGATCCATTTTTCTTAATTTTTACAGCATGTGAGATAGATATTATTGTTATAATTTGTAGAAAGAGAGACACTGAAGTAAAGTGACTCACACATAGGCACATACAAAATAAGGGGAATAGTCAGGATTTGAACCCAGGTCTGCCCCAGTGTCAAGTTCAGCTTCTCTCTTTTAACCCCAGCTGTTTCCCCACTGTCAAAAACTACTTTTCCCCAAAGCAGTACAAATGCTCAGGTCAAGTGCAACCATCAGTTTCATATATTTGGGAAACCATGGCCTCACTGTGAATCTGAGAAAAGCCATACTCCTTACTCTTAGAAAAAATATACATATGTATCAAATTTTACATCTGATTTCTTGGGTTAACAGAGCCCTGAATCCCATCCGTGGCCTCAACTTAAGAATTCACAGTCTGGTCTAACTCGTCAGGTTACTTAGAGAGAAGCGAACACCAAGAGAGAGGGGAAGGAAATAATTTAGTTGATCACTTTGTGGCAGAATCCAGGCCTTTCAAATCTTTATCTAGTTTTATTTTACCACCCAATGGCCCTCCCATATGCAACTGTGCACTGAGAGAAAAAAGCTACATTTGGGAAAAGAATGAAAGTCAAGATGAGGGAACATAACTGCTTTAATTATTTTAACTCCAATTTCTAGGTCCAAGTTACTGTTGAGTGAGGACACTACCTGACAGAGGGAAGGTAGAGCATTCCAGTGATTTTAACTCCTTCAGGTGTTTATTAGTCCAAGAATCCAGAATTTCCAAGGCACCTCATTTACTAAGGAGCAGCATCTACATAGAAAGAATCTATGACATCAATATTCTAGCCTTGCCTCATGCGCTATAGATCAATGGCTTGTTCTTATCTGACAGCATCCACTGACATATTTCCCTGAGATCGAAGAGGGAAGAGAAGAAATTGCAGGTAGGATTTGCAGGTGGTTGGCATATTGTGTTTTTATTGAAGGGCTTTACTGTTCCCACATTGCCTGGATTTCCCAAATCCATGCAGTCAAGAGTCTCCGCATGCATGAGAAGGTGAGCGGAGAGCCTGTCAATAAGCTTCCACTATTCCATGTTGGTTGTCTCCTTACCAAATTGGAAAATCATCTTCAAGGGCTCTGACTCTTATCCTGGCAATTCTGTATTTTTATGAGAGAATAAGGGGAGGAAATCTATGCCGTGTAAATGTAGATCCATATACAGACTCTCCTAGGGTACTCTTTATGGTGGACTATCTACACTGTTAGGTTCAGGATCTGCAAAGGGAAAAAAATGTATAAAGGCACACTATAATTTTGATGAATTGTACAAAAGCACCTCTCAGGTAAAAATCAACTCTTACAAACTCTTATTGAGTATGTGCCTCAGACTGTGTTAACTGGAGGGATATAAGATAAGTAAGAGCTGAGGCGCCCATCTATCCGTCCGTCCATCCATCTATCCATCCACTCTTTCAGGGGAAAAATGTGTTCTAGGGTTTCTTCCAGGAGCACAGAAATAAGTGTAAATCAGATTACACAATCAGGTAGGATGACCTAGAGAAATTGGCCATTAAGCTAAATTTGGAAATGAAGTGGGACACCCTGGATAAATTAGAGATTGAGGTAGGATGAGTGGGGCATTGGTTCAGTGCAGAGATTGTATGATCCACTGGCATGGAAGTAGTAACCAGCATGGTGGGCTTAGGGAATTGCATGTACTTCAGTATTGTTGGAGTAAAGGTCATGGAAGGTAGAGGAATGGGGGCAGGGAGGGAAGAAGCTAGAGAGTTAATCAGGGACAGGATCACAAAGAATTTTATGTGCTAAGCTAAAGAGCTTGAACTTTACCTTGAAAACTAAGGGGAACTATTTAAGGATTTTAATAGAGGCAAGTGGTAGGATCAGATTTACATTTTGGACAGATTATTCTGTCTGCAGGGAGGAGAATGTGTTGGAAAGTGGCCAGACTAGAGGCTGGGAGATGAGTTAGGAGGCTATTGCTGTAATCCAGATGGGATCCAGAATGAAGCAGTAACAGTTACTAAAGATAGGAAGGCATAGCTATTAAATAGATATTTAAGATGTAGGATATACTGTTTGTAAGTGGGAATGAAAAGGAAGGAGGAGTCAAGGACTCTGCTCTGGGCAATTATTTGTATGTTGGTGCCATCCACTGAATGGGTGGCTATAATGAGAGCATCAAGTAGCAAGGCCATTAGCTTAAGGCAAAGTAATTAATTCATTTTAAGATATTTTGTAGTTGGAAGAATGTTCAAGTGGCAATACCAACATAGCAGTTGATTATATGGGTCCAAGGAAATAAGTTTGAACTGAAAATGCAGATTTTGGATTCATAGATAGCTGTGGATGAGATCACTCAATGGGAGCCTGAATCCTGAGAGGAGCAAAGGTGAGAATGGAGTCCAGGAAGTGGCCAGAAGGTTAGATGGAAACTGTAGAAAAGTTCTTTTAATAGAGGGCAGAAGAGGAGAAAGTTTTAGGAAGAAGTCTGTGTGGTCAAGTGCTTTAGAAGACAAAGATGAGGTAATTTGGATTGTTTAATGATCTGAAGGACTTTGGGGTCCTAGAAAAGATCAATTTCATGAGAGAAGCATGGTTGGAAGCCACAGTATAGGCGAATGAGCGATGAGTGGGAGAAATGATAAATTATAAGAAATTAGAAACAACTGATATGGATGATGCTTTCAAGAAGATAGTAAAAGGAAGGAGGGAGGTTGGGAAAGTGGATATAGTTTTGATTCGTGTTGTTTCACTTTGTTGTTGTTTTAATGGGAGAGACCTGAGGGTGTTTATGTCCTCTGTGGGAAGAACCCTTACAAAAGGGGAATTAAGTAAAAAGGTGACAGAAAGGGGGCACCTGGGTGGCTCAGTGGGTTAAAGCCTCTGCCTTAGGCTCGGGTCATGGTCCCAGGGTCCTGGGATCGAGCCCCACGTTGGGCTCTCTGCTCAGCAGGGAGCCTGCTTCCTCCTCTCTCTCTCTGCCTGCCTCTCTGCCTACTTGTGATCTCTGTCTGTAAAATGAATAAATAAAATCTTAAAAAAAAAAGGTGACAGAAAGGATGGAGCTGCATCCATTAGGAGGTACAAAGGGATGGGATTTAAAACATGAATGGAGAAACCATTCTTAGATAGCAGACCAGAAGGAATACAGAGGAGTAGGTACAGATGGAGGTAAGAGACTGAGGGAGTGGTCCTGTGTCTTCACCAAGATAACATAGGCAAGTCTAATTTGAGAATTGCTGTGAGTTATTACTGAGGGTTTGGGATTACTAGGCTCAGAAGTTACTAGAGCCCTAAGAGGGTGCTTGGGCAGCACCAAGGGCCCTGTGGAGACAGCAGACTTGAAGCTGTAGTGGCACCAATGCGTTCTTCAGAAGAACCAATTGTAGTGTCACCTAAATCCTGATGATGCATCAGATAGCAGTCTGGAAAAAAAGCCTACCTTCCCACCACAGCAGGATGCAGGTGTGGTGTAGTAGAGGATACACTGAAGAGCGGGGAAAGAATATCCCGGGTCTTCATTTCACTAGACCTTGTTCCGCTTATGTGACCTTGAGCTGGTAACTTTACTTTCTGAGCCTCATTTTTCTGATCTGTAAGAAGGTTAAGATGGTACGTATCCAGGGTGGTTACTATGTATGAGAATTCGCTCTGTCAATTATTTAGTAATATGTAAAAATGATGGATGTTTTTCTGAATATGAAAAATGAATTCAGAGCCTTGGAGAGCTTACTGCTATCTGATATAAAATAAAAGTAAATGTGAGTTGACATGGCCGAAACACAAAGTTGAGCTGTGCTGAACAGAAAGGACCTTTGAGACTGAAGGCAAAGGCCCAGGAAAGTCTCTTCTTCCTATTTTTTTTAAACTTTTTTTTCTTTCTAAGTGAAATTGTAAAAGTTATAAGGTAATGTGGAGTGACCAAGATACCTACAGTATCTCTATCCTAAGAAGCTCATCTGAGAATAAGAACCAAAGGAACTTGCTGGTTGACTAGCCAGGAGATAAATATGGGGAATAAGATGCTGGTACGAGCCTTTAAGAAGTTGCCCCAGGGACGTGCATCCAGAACACCCTTCAGGTCCCACATGAGATTAAATGGAGGAGTCTGCCATTTTGGGAAAGGCTTTTGGATTCTTTCTGAGCAACTAAAGATAGATCTTTTTCTCTCTGACAGCCAGGTAACTTGGTACTGCTGCACATAGTCTGCCCACCAGGGCATCATGTCAGATGAGCAGTGTGTGTGTGTGTGTGTGTACATATAAAGGGCTGCTACAGCTAATGTCTTATTTATAAAATCGATCCACTTTCCAAAAAACATTGTATGTTCTGAAATGCCATTTGTGCAACACATTTTGAGGAGGGAACAACAGGAAACAATTATAGAACAATAGAAGGTGGCGTGTAACCTGGAATGAAACCATGAGTTACAGCCGGTAAGAATTACAGGAATTCATGGTAAGAAATTGGGCATTGTGGGCTGGAAGATCAGAATTGGGAAAAAAAAAAAAGTCAAAACTAGAAGAGCCCTAGAAGTGATATACGTCCTTGGTCTTTTCTTTCTTTCTTTCTTTTTTTTTTTTTGGTTTTTTTCCAAACTCAACTCCATTGTACAGGTGGGGTTGCTAAAGCTCAGAGAGATGAAGTCACTTACCACTTACCTGGGGTCACAGTGAATGAGAGAGCTGTCGTAAAAGCCGTAAAAATGGCAGCCACAGCCAAGAAGCAGATGACCAAAGCAAGAATGAGGCAGCAAGAGCAGCCACTGTTATGAAAACAATTTCCATTGATGTCGTGCTTACTGGGCACCTTCCCTGGGTTAAGCATTATCTATGCATAATTCTCTTTTAATACATGCGGCAGCTATGTGAGGTAATTTGTAGGTTATGATGAACAGTTATCTCGTTTTTTGTGTTTTGTTCTGTTTTGTTTTAATTTGGCCATTCTACATCAGAATCGCCTTCTTACGTTTGAAGAATTGGTTGCTTTTCGAGGCAGACAGTGAGCTTTACTGAGTTAAGTTGGAAATTCCAAGTGAAGAGCAGAAAGGAATTTTCCTGGAGATAACGGGCTCTGAAGCCAGACAACTTCGGTTTCCATTCCAACTCTGCAAGCACTAGCCAAGTTACTTGGCTCTACTGTGCCTCGGTTTCCTCACCAGTGAAAATGGGGTTGACGTAGAGACTTCACAGAAGTCCTGTGAAGATTCAGTGAATTTGTATATAGAAACACAGAAAAGTGCTTGTCACATAATAAATGTTCAGTAAATTATAGCTACTTTCTCAGACTCCCTAGCACCTGCCAAAAAAAAAAAAAAAAGAAGAAGAAGAAGAAAGGAAGAAAGAAAGAAAGAAAGAAAGAAAAAAAGTCATTTTTAGTTAATATCGAGTGGCTGCAATTATGACAGCAGCTATAACTAGTTTCTGAAGACGTCAGTGGCAGCCGTGGACTGCTGCGCTTCCTGTGAGCTACCCAATTTCCTTCTAATAGATTTCTTTTCTCCTTAAATTATCAGCTGGTATCAATATCCCACATCTAAGAATGCTGACTCATTAAGGAAGGCGTGCTATTTTTGGCTATTAGCGCTTAAGAAATGTGTTGAAGTAACTAGTGTATAGTGAAGCTAGGACGCTAATTCGGATTTTTCTCATTCCAAATCCTTGTTCTTATGCATGATGATGCTCTGCCTTGGAGACTCATGAAGTCCTCATGTTTATGAACATGAGGAAATTGTGTAGACCCTTCAGGGCAGGAGTGTCCTGTACAATATCCTAATTGGTGGTCTTCCAGACTCTGTATGAACTCCACCCATGGTGGGGAAATCACTCCCCTTCTATTTGATTAATTGTCAGACACCTTTTTGGGTGCTGTACTTTTCTCGCTCTCTCTCTCTCTCTCTCACACACACACACACACACACACACGCACACATGCACACACACGGTGGTTGGCAGGGCAAAGAGCATAACTTTTGGAACATACTGCTTTATTTGTTTCCTGGGACAACTGAACCAAGTTACCACTAACTGGGTGGCTTAAAACAATGGCAATTTCATCTCTTAACCGTTCTGGCGGCCAGAAATCTGACATCAAGGTTAGTTCCTTCTGGAAGCTCTGGGCGGGAATCTCTCTCTCCACTCCTCTCTCCTCACTTCCAGCTGCCACCAGCAATCCCCAGTCTTCCTTGGCTCACAGAGTCACCGCTCCAAACTCTGCTCCACCCTCACGTGGTCTTCCTCTTCCAAAGGTTTTTCGGTGTGTCCAAATCTCCCCCTCCTTTCTCTTGCAAAGACAATATCACTGGGTTAGGGTCCTGTTTAATTCAGCATAACCTCATTTTGACTTGATTAAAATGACAAACACCCAACTTTCAAGTAAAGCCACATTCAAGGGTAGGAGGGAGAGGACTTGAACATAACCTCTTGGACGACACAATTCAATCTACAACTGTGGTCAATAAAATTAAAATATGAAAATATTTTTAATACAGGATAGAGGAGTTTAGCAATGAGAGAGAAAAGGCACAATTGGTTCATGGGAGGAGGAGGAAGCTAGGAAAATGACAAGACGGGGGCTCGCAGGCAGTTCTGTCTCCTGGAGATGGGTCAGGTCCCTGCTCCAATAAACTGCATGAGGTCTTAGAAAAGTCTAGAACTTGACAGACACTTAGAGAGTAAAACATTAACATTTATCTCCCAGGCCCTTCCCTTTCTGAAAGGTAACCACTACTAAAGGATTTTCTCTATTTATGCATATATATAATTTAAAAAGTATATATGGGATCAAACTATATTATATATATATATATATATATATATATATATATATATATTTTAAGATTTTATTTATTTGAGAGAGAGAGAGAGCAGAAGCAGGGGGGACGAACAGAGGGAAAGGGAGAAGCAGGGTCCTTGCTGAGCAGAGAGCCTGAGCGGAGAGCCCGACATGGGGCTCTATCTCAGGACCCTGAGATCATGACCTGAGCCGAAGGCAGACTCTTAACTGACTGAGCCACCCAGGCATCCCATATATTAATTTGTATTGATTCCCATCTTGCTATTTTCTCTTAAATTTATATCCCATATGAGCATGTGTAGGCCCGCCTTATTCTTGTCATTTTACTTTTGATCTGAAATTGATTTGATTTTTTTACCAGTGCCAGCAGATTTCAGTTAAGAACTTACACAAAAGAAGTCTTTGCCCACAAATGCAATTATTTTGTTAGATCTTGGAAGGTGATGTTATGATATCAAAGGGTATACATTTGAAATCTCTATTAGATACCACTAGCTTTTAGAAATCAGTTTATAAATTCATTTTCTCACAGCCTATTTTGTGTGTCCTTGCCTACGCTAATATTACTCCTTTATTTTTGCTAATCTGATATGAAAAAAATATGTTTTTTCCCTTCACCCTTATTAGTGGTAATGTTGGAAAACTTTTCCTGTCCTTATTGGCTATTTAATCTCTCCCGTGAATTAACTGTTTATAGTCCTTACATTTTTATTGATCTATTTATCTTTTTATTATTAATTTGTAGGTGTAACTTTTATATTTTGTATATTAATCCTTTGTTTTATATGACCACTGTAAATCTTTTCTCCCAAGCTCCTGGTGTTTTAACTTTACTTACAGTTTTTTGAGGATAGAAGTTTTAAAATTTTGTGTATTCATATCTATAAATTTTTTTCATGATTTTACATCTTCTACATTTTTGGATACTTTTATAGTTCTTTGATTTAATTTTTTTTTATTTTTGTGCACATGTGAGGGTCTAGCTTCATTTTTTCCGAGAAATAGCCACTGATTTCAACACCATTTATTAAGTAGTTTATATAAAGCATTGAATTCTGCTTAGCGTCTTTTTTTAAATAAAGTTTTATTGGAATGCAGCTACCATCAATTTCTTTGGTTTGTCTGTGGTTGCTTTCACTCTGCAGTGTCACAGCTGAATGGTTGCAACTGAGCCTTGATGTCCCACAGTGCCTACAGTATTTGCAATCTTGCCCTTGACAGAAAGGACAAGATTTTTTTTTTTATTTAGTTAAATTATTTTTTTTTAGCTTTATTGACGTAAAATTAACATAAAATTGTAAGATATTTAAAATGTTTATTGTGGTGATCTGCTACAAATCTGTTGTAGAAGGTTTCCCATCATCTAGTTAATTAACATATCCACCATCTTTCACATTTATTTCTTTTTTGACTGTTAATTCCCTACTGAATTGAAATACTTTCCTTTATATACTACCCATCAGCTCATACAGTGACTTTTTCTGAGTTCTCTTCTGCCCCACTGATCTATGTCTCTATTCCTGGGTTAATGCTGTACTATACAATTATAGGTTAACGGCATATTTAGGTATCCAGTATGTTGAATAATCCCTGTGTTTTTTCTGTTTCAAAAAGTTCTTTGCACTTTTGCATGTATTATTCTATATATGTGTGTTAGAGCCACCTGCTGAACTCTAAAACAAGCAAAACCTCTAGCATTTCTAATCAAATTCCAGTAAATTTGTAGATCTGGTGAGAACTGACATCTTAACAATATAAACATTTTTCTTTCTGAAAATGCCTCATCATTTGTTTTATATTCCTTTTACTTCCTTGGGGAAAGTTTATAGTTTTCTTCTATAGATCTTGACCATTTCTTGTTAGATTTGTGCACATCAGTTAATAAATTCTGTTGCTATTGTATGTTGGGTATTTGCTATTTTGCTGTCCATACTCATCTTTTTTGGGGGAATCTCATGGTAAGAAAAGGAGTCACTCTGGTACTACCTGCCTCTCACTACAGAAGAAAAAGTAGAGGGGATATTTTCACTCCTCACCTCTGGCAGCTACAGAATGAACATATAAATTAATCTTGGTCCATGAAATGCTACTACCAGAGACTTTAAACCTTAAGTGAATAACACAAAAAGTCTGTTAGAGATATTTTTGGTGTAGTAGCTGCTTGGAGACAAGAGGTTTAGTGGCTTGGTCGTGAGTGTGCTGGGACAGAGGAGACCAGCAGCATGGCTGTGGGTATCCAATGGTGGCATTGCCATGCAAATTGCTTTTGGCCTGATCTTGGCAGTACATTACCTATTCTTAGTTTTTGCCTGAACTTCTCTCAATCAGTTCAGTGACCTATTTAATACCCTGCCAATAAACTTTGTTTCTGCCTAAGATAACCAGAATTAGTTTCTATTATTTATAACCAAGAACCCTGACAAGGGATCATCTTACCATTACAGTTTATAATTGGTTATTGTTGATGCATATACATGCTAGCAATTTTTGCAGTAGTCTTAGACATCAAGGCAAAAATGGATTATTTGACCTTCTGTCACTCATGTTTAGAGGATTCTGAGGCTGTCATTGTCCTAGAGTGCCTGGCTATTGAACGCCTACCAGATGACGGATGCATGTGTCCTTACTACATTCAATTCCTGCAATTATCTTGGAGACCTGGCATTTTTTATTCTACTTTTATAAATAAGGAAATGGAGTTTTAGAGAGATTAGGGTCCATGGTTATGTAATTAATCAGGAATGGAGCCAGACTTTGAACTTGTATTTGTCCTGTCACTGAGGCTCTGATCGTTTTAGTTCACCAAGCTGACTTTCTAAATAAGTGTCATCTTTTAAACATTTACTTTCCAAGTACACACATGTAATATTCATGACATTTTTTCCCCCCTAAGAACACAGACATGGTCCTAGGGCTTCTCTTTAGACCTCTAAGCTTTGTTCATGTCCATCCTCTCTGCCCTCTGCAGCACCCCCACACCTGTAACCAGACAATTTTTGCTTCCTTGCTACAAACACATCATTCTTTCCCCTCCCTTTCTCCAGTTTATATAACTAAAGGCTTCTGTGTGTTCTCTGGTGTATAAGGTTCTTTCTCTCCCTTCTCTGAACTTCTGCAGCAGATCTCAGTTCCACTCATCTGGAGTCTTACACAGCTTTGCATTTTTGTTACCTCATCACCCCTAAAGAGCTGATCTAATTCTAGAAGACATGAATTTGCCCTCTTCATCTGTGAGGTCCCCTACAGGGGGGACCTCATGTTAAATGGCATGCTCACAGTAACTCTAAAAGCCTCAAAAGTCATCGAGGCTCTGAGGTCTTAGAGAACAACTGGCTCTTGTGTGAGATAGTTCGAGGTCATGCTGCCGGTGCTCTATCCACAGAGCACAGACTTCTATGGAAGTGGTTTTCAGATTCCATCTAGAAATTAGCTCAGGCCTGTGGAATGTTCTTGCCAATACCTAAGGTGTGCATTGAGACCACCTGACAGTCTCTACCACCATGGAACTGATGCAGAAACACATGGCCAGAGCTGCAGCTCCCAGTTGTACAAGGGTGCAGGATAAGATGGCCCCCGCCATCTGACTTGTGCTTCCCAAGCCTGGTGCTCCAGCCTGGAGTGGGGCCGCCAGAAAAGGTACTTTTTCCTAATTTGTACAAAGGCTCTCAGTGGCCTCTAGAGGCCCTGGGATGGGTGAACTTTGCCTAAGTAGAAAGTATTGGTAGTAGATAGCACTAAGTACTTTCTTATTCAGAAACCCAGGCATTGACTTTGCTGTTGGTTTTCCCCTCTATAGAAATTTTAACCAATGACAAATGACCATGTCCTCAGAGAAGTTTAGTTTTATATTTACCTGAAGACAGAATAGATGTGCCTAAGGACTGCTGGTTTTCGTCAGCTGCTTACATTCACCATGATTTGAAAGGTTTTTGAAATTCATTGCTCAGAGGTATGTGTAGGAGATCAAAGTGGGGCTGACACACCCACAGACTGGAAATGGAAGGGATCGCATCCACAATATCCTTGACCTTGACCTTTCCCCACACTTACTCCCCTGTTCCTCCTTACAACATGTGGGTAAGACACACACACTCACACATGTACTCACATGTATACACGTACACTCTCTTTCACACACACACACACACACACACACACACACACACACACACTTGATCCATCTAAGCTACACTGTATCCTCCAACCCCCTATGCTTATCAAACTCATGGCCACACCATAAACTTTTTTTTTTAAGATTTTATTTATTTATTTGACAGACAGAGATCACAAACAGGCAGAGAGGCAGGCAGAGAGAGAAGAAGGGAAGCAGGCTCCCTGCAGAACAGAGAGCCTGATGCGGGGCTCAATCCCAGGACCCTGGGATCACGACCTGAGCTGAAGGCGAGGCTTTAATCCACTGAGCCACCCAGGCGCCCCCACACCATAAACTTTTTATAGAAACTCAAGCCCTGGGGCTCCTGAGTGTCTCAATCAGTTGAGCATCCACTGTTGATTTCAGCTCAGTCATGATCTCAGGGTTGTGGGATTAAGCCGTGTGTTGGGCTCCACACTTGGTGGGGAGTCTGCTTGAGATTCTCTCCCTCCCACACCCTCTGCCCCTCCCCTGCTCATGCACACATGCCCTCCCTCTCTCTCAAATAATTACATCTTATAAAAAAAAGAAAGAAAGAAAAAACGAACAGAAAAGAAAAAAAAAAAAAAGAAACCCAAGCTTTTTCTCCATTTTGAAAGGAAAGGAAAATACGATCTCCTCTTTTTCAAGGAAAATAAGATTTGGAGTTTTAAGAAGGGACAGTAATTGGAAAAATTAAACCAGGTGCCACAAACAAGTACAGACACACTTTGCAGAACACAGACATCTGAGCATAATTTTATATACTGTTTAGTCAGCAAATCATGGCACATATTTCAGAATGCTGAGAGACCAATTTCTTTTTTTCTACTCACCCCATTCTGGAATAGATATCGAGTTATGGTGTTCAGATTTCTGGCCTTGGTAGATTTTACTGAGTGTAACTTGGGTTGTAATGGAGTCTTCAGTTTCCTTCCCCAAACCTTCACTGAGGCCCAGTTCTCTTGCTCATCTCCTCAGGTCATCCTTTCTGGCTTGGTAGGTTGGAGATGGGAGTTGGGAGACAGCCCACGTGTGTGCTCTGAGACTGCCTTCTCTTGGAGCTCTCCCCCTTCCCCATCTACCAGGAAAAAAGTCCTGTCCATCTGATTGTACAAATGCCTCTCAGGGCAGTAGAAACTCTTACACTAACTTTCATGTCCTTGTTTCTCTCTTTCTGGAGGTCTCTATGGCTTCAGTCTATAAGCTCCATATCTGCCCCAGAAAAGGTTTGTTTTTCTGAAAACTGTTCATCAATATTATTAAGGTTGGTTCTATTCCCCTAAGTTAATATGCTGATCTAGTGTCTTAAAGATTTGGTGGTCACATTTTCCAAATGCAAAATTGGAATATATGGTCTGACAAGGTGATAGTATATTTGGAATTGAGACTGACCTAGAAAATTCAGGACATGCAGTTGTCATACATAATGGCCAAGCGACCTAGATAATACACACCACTTTGCCTGACGCCTTGTCTGCATCATGACAGCTTCATCTGATGATCCAAGATAGCCTGTCTCTTTCTGCTTTGGGTCACCCTGTTAGTAAATCCCAATTTCCTCTCAGAGGACTGAATCCTGCTTTCAGCTTATTTGTAACAGAGGGTTGAGTGACAAGCCTTATAACTGGTTCCACCCACTATAACAGATCAACTTGACTCTACACAAAGTGGGTTTCTCCTGGAATCTCTTGTGGCTGAGGAACCAGCCTAGCCACACTGAGACTCAGGCTATGGGAGGCTGGGAGTCTCTCCTCCAGCCTGTTCACATGAGCTAGCATGCAAAGGGTGGGATTGAGACTCTTTGGGGAGAATAAAAGAAATTAAGGAATTTTCCCCTGGGAAAAGGCAGGGGAAATGAAAATAAAGGTGAGGGGCATGCTTGTTTTTCTGTTGTGGACTGAGATGAGGAGCTGAAATTGATTTGCAAGACAGAGGAGCAAGACTAGCTCTCTTGAGAAGCTTCGTGGTTTTCTAAGCATGAGTATGGTTGCCAAGGATCCAGGCAGTAAAAGAGAAGAGAGAATTTAGGAGAAAGGCTCTCTTCTTCTTTCTGGGTATGGGGCATCTCTGTGATTTATAGTTTGGGAAGCACCAACAGAAGGTACTGCAATGGACTGGATGTGTCCCCCCTCCAAGTTCACTGTGGAAGATCTAGCCCCCACCCCTGTGACTATATTGGAGATAAAGCCTCTAAGAGGATGACTGAGTCTAGATAAGTTCATAAGCTTGGAACCTGATCTGACAGATGTCCTTGTTATAACAGAGGAGGAGGTACAGAAAGCTTGCTCTCTCATTTCCCTCCATGTTAGGACAGTGAGAAGGCAGCCATGTACAAGACAGGAAGAGAACTCTCAGTAACTGAACTCTGTTGGGACTTTGATCTTGGACTCTCCAGCCTCTAGAACTGTGAGAAAATAAATGTGTGCTGGTTTTTGTTTGTTTGTTTGTTTGTTTTTTAAGATTTATTTGAGAGGTGGGGGAGGGGCAGAGGGAGAGAATCTCTCATGCAGACTCCCCCTGAGCATGGAGCCTGGCATGGAGCTCTATCTCAGGAGCCTGGGATCATGCCCTGAATTGAAACCAGGAGTCTGACCCTCAACCGACTGAGCCACCCAGTGGCTGCTGTTTAAATGCCCCCAGTCTATGTTGTTATGGCTGCTTGAGCAGACTAAGTCACCCCCAATACAGATGTTGTTTCTTTAGACTTCACTGGCAGTGGAGGCAGTGCAGGGTAGAGAGCAGAGAGGTTCAGCGGAAAGGCTCTGGAGCTGGTTGAGTGGGTTTATATCCTGTTCTGCAGTCACTAGCTCTGCAATTGTGGAAATTAATTGACCTCTCCATGTCTTGATTTTCTCATCTGACAAATGGGCATAATTGAAGATTAAATGCACAAATACATGTGAAGTGCTTAGAGCAGTGACTAGCGTATAGGAAGTTCTGAGCACCTGTTTGCTTTTACAGGCATACCTTATTTTACGCACTTTGCAGATACTGTGTTTTGTTTTGTTTTGTTTTTTACAAATTGAAAGATTGTGGCAAACCTGCCTCAAACAAATCTACTGGAGCCATTTTTCCAACAGCATTTTCTCATTTAATGTCTCTGTGTTACATTTTGGTAATGTTAGCAATATTTCAAACTTTTGTTTTTTGAGGTTTTTTTTTTTTTTTTTTTGGTTTTTGGTTTTTGTTTGCTTGTTTTTGGTTGGTTTTGTTTTTTAGTGAGCTCTATGCCCGTTGTGGGGCCAAACTCACAACCCCAAGATCAAGAGTCACTTGCTCTACTGAATGAGTCAGCCAGGTGCTCCTCAGACTTTCTCATTATTTCTGTATGGTGATCTGTGATCAGCGATGTTTGATGTTGCTATTACAATTGCTTTGGGGCACCATGAACTGTGCCTATGTAAGTTGTGCCAGCAAATTGTGCCTACGAACTTAGTGGGAGACTGTTGTGTGTGTTCTGATTGCTCTACTAACCAACTGTTTCCCCCACTCTTTCCTTCTCCTCAGCATCCCTATTCCCAGAGACACAATATTGAAATCACGCCAATCTGTAGCCATACAATGCCTACTAGGTGTTCAAGGGAAAGGAAGACTTGCACGTTTCACACTTTAAATCAAAAGCTAGAAATGAGAGGAGTCAAGATGGCGGAGAAGTAGCAGGCTGAGACTACTTCAGGTAGCGGGAGATCAGCTAGATAGCTTATCTAAAGATTGCAAACACCTACAAATCCAATGGGAGATCAAAGAGAAGAAGAACAGCAACTCTAGAAACAGAAAATCAACCACTTTCTGAAAGGTAGGACTGGCGGAGAAGTGAATCCAAAGCGACAGGAAGATAGACCGTGGAGGGGAGGGGCCGGGTCCCGGCAAGCGGCGGAGCAACGCAGCACAAAATCAAGACTTTTAAAAGTCTGTTCCGCTGAGGGACATCACTCCAGAGGCTTAATCGGGGTGAAACCCATGCGGGGTCAGTGTGGCCTCGGGTCCTGCAGGGTCACAGAAGGATCGGGGGTGTCTGAGTGTCGCAGAGCTTACAGGTATTAGAACGGGGAAGCCGGCTACAGAGACAGAGCCGAGGAGTGAGCTCTAAGCTCGGGGTTACCTTGAACCGGTTGCAGGCTCGGTCAGCTTGGGGCGCGGCCGGAGGCAGGGTGACAGGAGTAATTGGGCGCTGTTCTCTGAGGGCACACTGAGGAGTGGGGCCCCGGGCTCTCAGCTCCTCCGGGCCAGAGACTGGGAGGCCGCCATCTTCATTCCCGTCCTCCGGAACTCTATGGAAAGTGCTCAGGGAACAAAAGCTCACGAAAGCAAACCGGAGCGGATTACTCAGCCCAGCCCCGGGTTAGGGCGGTGCAACTCTGCCTGGGGCAAAGACACTTGAGAATCACTACAACAGGCCCCTCCCCCAGAAGATCAGCAAGAAACCCAGCCAGGACCAAGTTCACCTACCAAGGAGTGTAGTTTCAATACCAAGGAGAGCAGCGGAATTCCAGAGGAGGAGAAAGCAAAGCACGGAACTCATGGCTTTCTCCCCATGATTCTTTAGCCTTGCAGTTAATTTAATTTTTTTTCTTTTTCAATGGTTTTTTCTCTCTTCTTCTGCTAGATTTTTTTAACTTTTCCCCTTTTCTTTTTTTAACGTTTTTAAACTAGTTTATCTAATATATATATATATATTTTTTCCTTTTTATATTTTTTCTTGATTCGTTTTCTTTTTTTAATTGTTTCTTTCTTTCTTTTTTTTTTTTTTCTTTCTGAACCATTTTATCCCCTTTATCCCCTCTCACGATTTGGGATCTCTTCTGATTTCGCTAAAGCATATTTTCCTGGGGTTGTTGCCACCCTTTTAGTATTTTACTTGCTCCTTCATATACTCTTATCTGGACAAAATGACAAGGCAGAAAAATTCACCACAAAAAAAGGAACAAGAGGCACCTTTAAGGCTAGGGACCTAATAAATACAGACATTGATAATATGTCAGATCTAGAGTTCAGAATGACGATTCTCAAGGTTCTAGCCAGGCTCAAAAAAGGCATGGAAGATATTAGAGAAACCCTCTCCGGAGAGATAAAAGCCCTTTCTGGAGAAATAAAAGAACTAAAATCTAACTAAGTTGAAATCAAAAAAGCTATTAATGAGGTGCAATCAAAAATGGAGGCTCTCACTGCTAGGATAAATGAGGCAGAAGAAAGAATTAGCGATATAGAAGACCAAATGACAGAGAATAAAGAAGCTGAGCAAAAGAGGGACAAACAGCTACTGGACCACGAGGGGAGAATTCGAGAGATAAGTGACACCATAAGACGAAACAACATTAGAATAATTGGGATTCCAGAAGAAGAGGAAACAGAGAGGGGAGCAGAAGGTATATTGAGAGAATTATTGGAGAGAATTTCCCCAATATGGCAAAGGGAACAAGCATCAAAATCCAGGAGGTTCAGAGAACCCCCCTCAAAATCAATAAGAATAGGTCCACACCCAGTCACCTAATAGTAAAATTTACAAGTCTTAGTGACAAAGAAAAGATCCTGAAAGCAGCCCGGGAAAAGAAGTCTGTAACGTACAATGGTAAAAATATTAGATTGGCAGCAGACTTATCCACAGAGACCTGGCAGGCCAGAAAGAGCTGGCATGATCTATTCAGAGCACTAAACGAGAAAAACATGCAGCCAAGAATACTATATCCAGCTAGGCTATCATTGAAAATAGAAGGAGAGATTAAAAGTTTCCAGGACAAACAAAAACTGAAAGAATTTGCAAACACCAAACCAGCTCTACAGGAAATATTGAAAGGGGTCCTCTAAGCAAAGAAAGACCCTAAAAGTAGTAGATCAGAAAGGAACAGAAACAATATACAATAACAGTCACCTTACAGGCAATACAATGGCACTAAATTCATATCTCTCAATAGTTACGCTGAATGTTCATGGGCTAAATGCCCCAATCAAAAGACACAGGGTATCAGAATGGATAAAAAAACAAAACCCATCTATATGTTGCCTACAAGAAACTCATTTTAAACCCGAAGACACCTCCAGATTTAAAGTGAGGGGGTGGAAAAGAATTTACCACGCTAATGGACATCAGAAGAAAGCAGGAGTGGCAATCCTTATATCAGATCAATTAGATTTTAAGCCAAAGACTATAATAAGAGATGAGGAAGGACACTATATCATACTCAAAGGGTCTGTCCAACAAGAAGATCTAACAATTTTAAATATCTATGCCCCTAACGTGGGAGCAGCCAACTATATAAACCAATTAATAACAAAATCAAAGAAACACATCAACAATAATACAATAATAGTAGGGGACTTTAACACTCCCCTCACTGAAATGAATGGATCATCCAAGCAAAAGATCAACAAGGAAATAAAGGCCTTAAATGACACACTGGACCAGATGGACATCACAGATATATTCAGAACATTTCATCCCAAAGCAACAGAATACACATTCTTCTCTAGTGCACATGGAACATTCTCCAGAATAGATCACATCCTCGGTCCTAAATCAGGTCTCAACTGGTATCAAAAGATTGGGATCATTCCCTGCATATTTTCAGACCACAATGCTCTGAAGCTAGAACTCAATCACAAGAGGAAATTTGGAAAGAACCCAAATACATGGAGACTAAACAGCATCCTTCTAAAGAATGAATGGGCCAACCAGGAAATTAAAGAAGAATTGAAAAAATTCATGGACACAAATGATAATGAAAACACAATGGTTCAAAATCTGTGGGACACAACAAAGGCAGCCCTGAGAGGAAAATATATAGTGGTACAAGCCTTTCTCAAGAAACAAGAAAGGTCTCAGGTACACAACCTAACCCTACACCTAAAGGAGCTGGAAAAGAACAAGAAAGAAACCCTAAACCCAGCAGGAGAAGAGAAATCACAAAGATCAGAGCAGAAATCAATGAAATAGAAACCAAAAAAACAATAGAACAAATCAACGAAACTAGGAGCTGGTTCTTTGAAGGAATTAATAAGATTTATAAACCCCTGGCCAGACTTATCAAAAAGAAAAGAGAAAAGACCCAAATAAAATCATGAATGAAAGAGGAGAGATCACAACGAACACCAAAGAAATACAGACAATTATAAGAACATACTATGAGCAACTCTACGCCAACAAATTTGACAATCTGGAAGAAATGGATGCATTCCTAGAGACATATAAACTACCACAACTGAACCAGGAAGAAATAGAAAGCCTGAACAGACCCATAACCAGTAAGGAGATTGAAACAGTCATCAAAAATCTCCAAACAAACAAAAGCCCAGGGCCAGACGGTTTCCCGGGGGAATTCTACCAAACATTTAATGAAGAACTAATTCCTATTCTCCTAAAACTGTTCCAAAAAATACAAATGGAAGGAAAACTTCTAAACTCATTTTATGAGGCCAGCATCACCTTGATCCCAAAACCAGACAAGGATCCCAACAAAAAAGAGAACTACAGACCAATATCCTTGATGAACACAGATGCAAAAATTCTCACCAAAATACTAGCCAATAGGATTCAACAGTACATTAAAAGGATTATTCACCACGACCAAGTGGGATTTATTCCAGGGCTGCAAGTTTGGTTCAACATCCGCAAATCAATCAATGTGATACAACACATTAATAAAAGAAAGAACAAGAACCATATGATACTCTCCATAGATGCTGAAAAAGCATTTGACAAAGTACAGCATCCCTTCCTGATCAAAACTCTTCAAAGTGTAGGGATAAACGGCACATACCTCAATATTATCAAAGCCATCTATGAAATACCCACCACAAATATCATTCTCAATGGAGAAAAACTGAAAGCTTTTCCGCTAAGGTCAGGAACACGGCAGGGATGTCCATTATCACCACTGCTATTCAACATAGTACTAGAAGTCCTAGCCTCAGCAATCAGACAACAAAAGGAAATTAAAGGCATCCAAATTGGCAAAGAAGAAGTCAAACTACCACTCTTTGCAGATGATATGATACTATATGTGGAAAACCCAAAAGACTCCACTCCAAAACTGCTAGAACTTGTACAGGAATTCAGTAAAGTGTCAGGATATAAAATCAATGCACAGAAATCAGTTGCATTTCTCTACACCAACAACAAGACAGAAGAAAGAGAAATTAAGGAGTCCATCCCACTTACAATTGCACCCAAAACTATAAGATACCTAGGAATAAACCTAACCAAAGAGACTAAGAATCTCTACACAGAAAACTATAAAGTACTCATGAAAGAAATTGAGGAAGACACAAAGAAATGGAAAAATGTTCCATGCTCCTGGATTGGAAGAATAAATATTGTGAAAATGTCTATGCTACCTAAAGCAATCTACACGTTTAATGCAATTCCTATCAAAGTACCATCCATTTTTTTCAAAGAAATGGAACAAAGAATCCTAAAATTTATATGGAACCAGAAAAGACCTCGAATAGCCAAAGGAATATTGAAAAAGAAAGCCAAAGTTGGTGGCATCACAATTCCGGACTTCAAGCTCTATTACAAAGCTGTCATCATCAAGACAGCATGGTACTGGCACAAAAACAGACACATAGATCAATGGAACAGAATAGAGAGCCCAGAAATAGACCCTCAATTCTATGGTCAACTCATCTTCGACAAAGCAGGAAAGAATGTCCAATGGAAAAAAGACAGCCTCTTCAATAAATGGTGTTGGGAAAATTGGACAGCCACATGCAGAACAATGAAATTGGATCATTTCCTTACACCACACATGAAAATAGACTCAAAATGGATGAAGGATCTCAATGTGAGAAAGGAATCCATCAAAATCCTCGAGGAAAACACAGGCAGCAACCTCTTCGACCTCAGCCACAGCAACATCTTCCTAGGAACATCGCCAAAGGCAATGGAAGCAAGGGCAAAAATGAACTACTGGGATTTTCTCAAGATCAAACGCTTTTGCACAGCAAAGGAAACAGTGAACAAAACCAAAAGACAACTGACAGAATGGGAGAAGATATTTGCAAATGACATATCAGATAAAGGGCTAGTGTCCAAAATCTATAAAGAACTTAGCAAACTCAACACCCAAAGAACAAATAATCTAATCAAGAAATGGGCAGAGGACATGAACAGACATTTCTGCAAAGAAGACATCCAGATGGCCAACAGACACATGAAAAAGTGCTCCATATCACTCGGCATCAGGGAAATAAATACAAATCAAAACCACAATGAGATATCGCCTCACACCAGTCAGAATGGCTAAAATTAACAAGTCAGGAAATGACAGATGCTGGCGAGGATGCGGAGAAAGGGGAACCCTCCTACACTTTTGGTGGGAATGCAAGCTGGTGCAACCACTCTGGAAAACAGCATGGAGGTTCCTCAAAATGTTGAAAATAGAACTACCCTATGACCCAGCAATTGCACTGCTGGGTATTTACCCTAAAGATACAAACGTAGTGATCCGAAGCGGCATGTGCATCCGAATGTTTATAGCAGCAATGTGTACAATAGCCAAACTATGGAAAGAACCTAGATGTCCATCAACAGATGAATGGATAAAGAAGATGTGGTGTATATACACAATGGAATACTATGCAGCCATTAAAAGAAATGAAATCTTGCCATTTGCGATGACGTGGATGGAACTAGATGGTATCATGCTCAGCGAAATAAGTCAATTGGAGAAAGACAACTATCATATGATCTCCCTGATATGAGGGAGAGGAGATGCAACATGTGGGGTTAAGGGGGTAGGAGAAGAGTAAATGAAACAAGATGGGATTGGGAGGGAGACAAACCATAAGTGACTCTTAATCTCACAAAACAAACTGAGGGTTGATAGGGGGAAGGGGGTTGGAAGGGGGGGTGGGGTTATGGACATTGGGGAGGGTATGTGCTATGGTGAGTGCTGTGAAGTCTGTAAACCTGGCGATTCACAGACCTGTACCCCTTGGGATAAAAATATATATTTATAAAAAATAAAATTAAGGGACGCCTGGGTGGCTCAGTTGGTTAAGCAGCTGCCTTCGGCTCAGGTCATGATCCTAGCATCCTGGGATCGAGTCCCACATCGGGCTCCTTGCTTGGCAGCGAGCCTGCTTCTCCCTCTGCCTCTGCCTGCCACTCTCTGCCTGTGCTCACTCTCGCTTCTCTCTCTATGACAAATAAATAAATAAAATCTTTAAAAAAAAATTAAATTAAATTAAAAAAAAAAAAAGCTAGAAATGAGTAAGCTCAGTGAGGAAGGCATGTTGAAAGCCAGTTAGGCTGAAAGCTAGGCCTCTTGCTCCAGTTAACAAATTTGTGAATACAAAGCAAAAGTTCCTGAAGGAAATCAAAAGTGCTGCTCCAGGGAACACATGAATGAGAACAGAGGCACACACACACTTATTGTTGATATGGAGAAAGTTCTAGTGATCTGAATCAAGTGAGTGACCATGTTCTTTTGAGCCAACACCCAATCCAGTACAAAACCCTGACTCTTTTCAATTCTATGGAGGCTGAGAGAGGTGAGGAAGTCTCAGAAGAAAAGTTTGAAGCTTGCAGAGGTCAGTTGGTGAGGTTTAGAGAAAGAAGTCATCTCCATAACATCAAAGTGCAAGGTGAAGCAGCAAATGCTGATGGAGAAGCTGAGCAAGTTACCCAGAAGATCTAAGAGAATTCATGAAGCTGGCTACACTGAACAATAGCTTTCTATTAGAAGAAGATGCCATCTAGGACTTTCACAACTAGGGAGAAGTCAATGCCTGGCTTCAAATCTTCAAAAGACAGGCTGACTTCCTTGCTAGGAGCTATGCAGCTTGTGACTATAAGTTGAAACCAATGCTCAGTTGCCATCCCTAAATCCTAGGGCCCTTCAGAATTATGCTCAATGTACTCTGCTCGTACTCTATAAATGGAACAACAAAGCCTGGATGATAGCACATCTGTTTACAACATGATTTACTGAATATTTTAAGTCTACTGTTGAGATCTACTGCCCAGAAAAAAAAAAAGATTCCCTCTAAAAGTGACTGCTCATTGACAATGCACCAAATCACCAAGAGCTGTGGTAGAGATGTCCAATGAGATTAATGTTGTCTTCATGCCTGTAAACACAGCATCTTTTCTGCAGCTCAAGGAGTAATTTTGGCTTTTATGTCTTATTGTTTACAAAATACATTTCGTAAGGTTATGGCTGTGTAGATGGTGATTCCCTTGATGGATCTGGGCAAGGTAAATTGAGAACCTTCTATAAAGGATTCATCATTCTAGATGCCATGAAGAACATTGGATTCATGAGAAGAGGTCCAAATATGAGGATTACCAGGAGTTTGGAAGCAGTTCATTCTGACACTCATGGGTAACTTTGAGGGATTCAAGACTTCATTGGAAGAAGTAACTGCAGATGTCATAGAAACAGCAAGAGAACTGGAATCAGAGGAGGAACCCAAAGCTGTGAGTGAACTGCTGCCACGTCATGAAGAAACTTGAATGAATGAGGGTTGCTTCATTATGGGTGAGCAAAGAAATTGCTTTTTTTTTTTTAAGACTTTATTTATTTATTTGACAGAGAGAGATCACAAGTAGGCAGAGAGGCAACAAAGAGAGAGAGAGAGAGAGGAGGAAGCAGGCTCGCTGAGGAGCAGAGAGTCTGATGCAAGACTCGATCCCAGGACCCTGGGATCACGACCTGAGCCGAAGGCAGAGACTTAACCCACTGAGCCATCCAGGCGCCTCAGAAATTGCTTTTTTGAGATGGAATCTACTGGTGGAGTTGCTGTGAAGATTGTTGAAATGACAACCAAGGATTTAGAATACTATGTAAACTGTGTTGATAAAGTAGGGCATTTGAGAGGATTAACTCCAATTTTAAAAGCAGTTCTACTGTGGGTAAAATACTATCAAACAGTGTCACATGTTACCAAGAAATTGTTGATGAAAGGAAGAGTCCATTGATGTGGCAAACTTCACTGTTGTCTTATTTTAAGAAGCTGACACCCTAACCTCCAACAACCACTTTCCTGATCCTCAGTATCCATCAACACTGAAGCAAGACTCTCCACCAGCAAAAAGATTATGACTTGCTGAAAGCTCAGATGATGGTTAATAGTTTTAAGCAATATTTTTTATTAAGGTGTATACATTGTTTTTTTCAGACATAATGCTACTTCATAGCTGCTAGACTATAGCATCATGTAAATGTAACTTTTACATGCAGTGAGAACCCCCCAAAAATCCACTTGTGTGGCTTTATTGTGATACTCGCTTTCTTGCGGTGGTCTTCAACTCAACCTGCGCTCTCTCTCAGATCTGCTGTGTTGGTTTGCTCTTATTTTTGTTGCTGCCATAAGGACTTCTATTATCATTTTCTCTTGTTTTTGTTGTTGCTATGAGGAATTCAGAGTAGGATACCATTAATGAAATTATTTTTGAGCTCATTAGAGATCTTGCTGGAGCTCCCACAAACAACCTGCCTGAGCTTTTTACACAGGGCATTGGGGAGCTGTAGTTAATCAGTTGATACAAAAGCCTTTGCAAATTTGGATATAAATATTAATGTAACCTCACTTTTAGCCATAGGCTGATGAGGCCTGTGTGTATCAGTCTAGCCTATAATTACTGTTTTATCATGCTCCAGAAGCAACTGTTCTCTCCTCACTGAAGTCCATGCTTCCCTGTCCTTCCTGTGTGAGAAACATCCAGCTGTAGAAGGTGACATGGAAGTGATATGTGCCACACCCAGGCTTGGCCCATGCAAAATTCCCAGGGGCGCATCTTGTGAGTTCCTTCTTCTAGGTAGCAGGAATGAGAATATCACTAAAGAACAACATCCAACCCCTGAAAATGGCAGAAACTCCATCTGTCTGTGTCTTTGAGTGATAGCACCTGTTCACTCTACTGACAAAAAGTAAGCTATTGTGTTTGTGCTATACATTTTCAAAAGGTCATTTGCTACTGCAGTTAGCCTAATATATTTCAAATATCATAAAGCTACCATAAGTATAAAATACTTCTTTCATGTTTCTTCAGAAGGGTTATTTACCCACAGCATTATAGATGTACTTATTTCTAAAAATAAGCAAGACTTGTGGGATTTGGTCAGAAAGCTTTTTTGTATTTATTCCCCACTGTCTTTTTATACCTGCTCAGTGGTAGAGGTTCTTCTTTTCCCACAGACAGAAACTAGGGTGAACCTCACAACATTCCTGGTCACTTCTGGGAAAGAAAAAGACCTATGCTGATTTAAAATTGCAAACACAAATTCAAGTTGGTAAGAAACGTGTCTCTTCCTATATAATTACCAGAGATTCCAAACCTCATCAAAAGGTCACATTTCCTTCCTTCATCTTCTTGCTAGGAGCATGCTGCAGATGGAGTCCCCTGCCTTAGGGAGAGATGGTGTTGTCAGTTTTTTCTCTATGTTTTATCTCACCTTCCAGGGTAGAGTGGAGTGTGGAATATGAGGGTGGGTATGACAGGAATTTGAGGAGACAGAAGGGGAGCAGAAAATTTCTTACTTACCAGCACTGTCAAGCTCAAGAGGTCGACCTTTCTATCTATTTTTTTCATGAGACTCTTTAGAAGTTTTTTGAAGATATCCCATCACTGGTAATCTCTCTCCTCTGTTCCTTAACTTGGGTGTATGGTTCTCTGGCCCAACTTTATTATTGGAACTTGATTCCCCTTTCAGTTTTTAAAAGTCTGCAATCCGCCTCCAGATTCTCTCTGGTCTTAGCATCCTTTTAGGTGGGCTATTTTGAAAAGCATTGTAAAAACTCTAATTCTGGTTCTCTCTCTTTGGTCTCCTTTGATCTGCTAACTTTTATTTCTTGTTGGCTGGCTGAGTAGTTAACAGATACCCTCCTTTGTTCTACCACCAAAGCCTCTAGCCAGCTTATCTTTTGTTCTCTCGATTTCTGGAATGGAATTAAGATATCAATACATCATGGCTCCCTTCTCCCACATCCAAGCACAAGAACACATTTCGCACCCGCTGAGTGTTCTCATTGAATCCCTCTCTCTTGGAAGTTAGGTGAAGGTCAAGAGGAGATACTCAGCACCACTCTCCCCAAAGAGATTCTCATCACAGATCTCTGCATGTCTATTCTCTCTTTCTCTCTTTTAAGATTTATTTATTTATTTTAGAGAGAGAGAGAGAGAGAGAGAGAGGCAGGAGGAGGGACAGAGGGAGAGGGAGAAAATCTCAAGCAAACTCCACCTGACACAGGGCTTGATCCCACAACCCCGAGATCATGACTTGAGTCAAAAGCAAGAATCAGACACTTAACCAATGACGCCACCAAGGCACCCTATGCATTTCTATTCTCTGGTCCCTTAATATATATCCTTAATGTGGGTGAAGAGGTCTAAGAATCATAACACTGGTTCTTATCATTTCCTCTGAAAATCTGCATCTTGATTATGTATCTGAACCTGGTGTCCAGTATAACTGTAACTCGTGTAAAACTTTAATTTAACATCCTGCTACGAAGAAGTTAAGTGTGTTATATGTCAAAAACTAGCATATGAGATTCTGAGCCTCAGCAAGTAGACAGCTAGTGAAACAATGGAGAGAAATCAGGATTTGTTAATTTATTCAACAAACATTTACTGAGTCTTTATTATACAACAGCTTCTGAAAAAGGCATTCGAGGTTGAATAAAGTAGAAAACATACATAGTCACTGCCTTTATGGAGCATAGAGTCTAGGTAGGGAGGCAAATATTAATTAAATAATGAAACAAAATGATATATAATTTAAAATAGTGATGATTGTATGAAGGGGCACTGTTGGGTGTTATGAGACAGAATCAGAGAAGCACCTGATTTAGGTGGAGAATTTTTAAGGTAAAGTCAGCAGGAGGAGTAGCCAGGTGAAATTTTGGAGAAGAGTGTTTCAAAGAGAGGGGAGGTTGTCTTTAAAGTCCGTGAGGCTATAGCTAGCATAGCAAATTTGAAGAACTAAAGGAAGTCCAGAGTCAGTGTTCCCTCAGGAGCCCAGGCAATGCAGTACCTTGGAGGCCACATGGAACATTTTGGAGATCCATTAAAGTATTTTAAAGGGGGAGTAAAGGGATAAGATTTGTGCTTAGAAATGATCACATTAACTGCTTTAAAGAGAATGAATTAGGGCTTGGAGTAAACCTAGGTAATCCAGAAGAAATATGCTTCAGGCCAGGTATGCTAATGAAGATGGATGGAGAGAAGAAGGCTTATTTGAGATATATGTTGGAGGTATACACAAAAGGACTTGGATCTGAACTGGATGAAGGAAAGGGAAGTATTTAGGACAACTCCCAGGCTTGTGACTTGGGTAAAGGGTGGACAGAGGAGCCATGTACTGATGGGGGGACTCTAAATAGGGGCCAATTGTAGGCAAGAGTGAGACAGAATAGGGAAAGCTAGAGGAACTTAACTCCTGCAAAGCCACTGGTCTGAGGGAAGGATTAAAAATTCCATATGCTTAGAGACAAATACCTCTTTCTGAGAAAGAAAATAAATGAGCGAGAACAGCCATTAGGGAGTAATGGCTGCCTGAGAGAAATCAGAAGGAACCATTTAAAGCCTGCTTTAAATACATACTGCTTGCATAAGTATTTTTATTTTCCAGGAGCCCTAGAGAATGTTGATCATGAGCAAAAGCATCCTGTGATTGTCTTGTGTCCACTAAAAAGTAATGACTACAAAATAATGACTATGGGACTGAAGGATGCTGCCCTACTCCCAGCCCTTCACCCTTTGGAAAAGTGCCTTTATAAACAAACCTTGCATGCTCCCCTGTCAGAGAGTGAAAGTCCTCCTTGTTGGCTCCCTGGTATCCAAGCTGTCCCTAATAAACTCCACCTGCTTTCTTCTCTCAAGTTCACTGTTCATTTCTATGATGTCAAGACTTAAGAACCTGGTCTTGGAGGTCCAGTAACAGGAGGAAGGTAAGAAATTTAGTTCAAGACACACTGAATTTGAGGAGTCCATGGAACTTCTAAACACAGAGGCTAAACCAACAGTTGCATAGAAGGATCTGGAACTTAGGAGAAAGATTTAAACTGGAGATGAAAATGTAGGAGTTGGCAGCATACCCTTGTCACCTGAGGTTGTATAAGGAGGAGGAGCCAATGAGGTTAGAAGAAAACCAGGAGTATGGGACATTATCAAAACAAGTATATCAAGAAAGAAAGGGTGGCCAACTCCATTGAAATTCGTTGAGATATCAAGAAAGAACGGGAACTGAAATGTGCCCTTTGGATTTTGCAATATGGAAGCCATTCATGATCTTAATGAGAACATTTAAGGGAGAAAGAGCTTGGAAGAGAAGATACTGAGTGTGTAGCAAGCATCCCAGGATCAAATACTGGAATGACGAAGTCTGTGAGAACATTATCAGAAAGTGAGATTCAGAAAGTAGAGAGTAGACACAAGTCAGGAATCAAGTATACAGAAGAATGCCCCCGGGCAAAGTACTACATCAAAGTGACAAAGAATGATTTGGAGTAAAAGGGTCCTTATTGATCATTTAATCAAACCCTGGCTCTATGGATGAGTGAGCAGAGTCCTGGAAATGACTTTGAGGACAGAGGCCACACAGTGAAAGGATGGGTGAGCCAGGACTAGAACCTTGTCCATGATGGGAGTCCACTGCTGTTTCTGTTACCTGTGTTGCCTCCCATGGTCTGCTTATTCCGCGCAAGCGACTCGGGAAGAGGATCTCGCCTCCGTTGTCAGGCAGCACCTGGCACTTCCATCTGGAAGAAACTCATTGGAGCAGACTTAAGTGACCTGTAACTTACAACCAGCAAGCCAGGGTCAGAAATAATCAAGCCTCAGTCTGAGTTATCAGCAGCCAGAAGCACACTGCTGAGGCTGCCTGTCTCTTTGAGTTGCTCAGGCACGGGCCACACAGCTCTCCCCCAGTCCTCCAGTGGCAGGCGGACTTCATAAATGACATTTGATTATGCTCAACACAGCAGCCGGGGGCTGTACACCAACTACAGTCAAGACGGCAAACACGAGCGATCTCCATAAACCACCAGAGCCCAGAGGCAATGGAATCGAAATCTTAATGTAGAGATCCACGGCCACAAAGGCAAATGACAGCAAAATGGGAACAAATTGCAAAACCAATAATAATAAAATTCCTGCTTGTGCTGCCTGTAAGGCATTGGCTCTCCTATATCACCCCCAGGGAGCAAAGTCAACTCTCCATGGGGTCAGTGGAGGCTATTAGAAGCCTGCTTGCTGGGCTTCTCAGCTGGAACCTGTGGCTGCTGAAATAGCTTTGTGTTCAATTGAGTTGGAACCCTCTAATCCTGCTCTTCTGCCTGAGGGGAATCATAGGCAAATTTGGCCTTATTCCCAAGCTGGGAATATTCCTTGAGACATTGGAGTCTTGATTTTTTTTTTTTTTAGATATCTCAAATATTTAGTTTTGAATGAAATTTTTGAATTTTTGAATTTTAATGCTAGAAGAAGTCTTGGAGAAATCATTCAGTTCTCCCCCAGTCTTTATTCACAGAAACAGAGAGCCAGAGAAATAGGAGCCTTTGTCCCAAATCACACAGCACGTGACAGTGCTTGAATTGGAATCTGGGGCTCTGAATACAGTCACTGCTCCCGGGCAGATGTAGTGAAGGAGAACTTACTGTTCAATAAGCAACTAAATATAGATGGACCTTTTTTTTTCTTTCTTTCTTTTTTTTTTTTTTTTTTACATTCTAGGAGAGTCACAGAATTTACCTCTGGGGGAAAATTTATTCTTTTGTTCAGAAACACACTTTAGTTTAAACATTTTTTTTTTTTTTTTGGTCATAAAAGGCACAGCCTTGGGTCTTGTCTAAAATGGGGAAGTGGACTGTGTAAGATGGCAAAGTGAACGTACAAGATGCATTCTCCCAGGGGCCAGAGGGGTTGTTTTGATGTGTTGTGACTAGGGATAGCAGCGGAGTAGATTTCCTCTGGAGGAGAGTTCTGGTGGATTCTTTGTTTGAAGACAGAAGGGAGAATGGACCAGGTTGAGTGAAAACTGGCTGTGGGTTCTACAGACCCAGACAATTTGGAGAGCAATATCCCCCTTGCAGTGGAGGTGAATCTAGAATGTCCGACCTTGCCCTGACATTATCCCCATTAGCTTTCAATGATGATGGTTTATTTCAGCCACTAACCATAGTGTGAGCAGTGTGGAGAGGAAGGGAAGCAATATATGGGTGTCTGTGCCCTGAGTTGAGAGGCCTTCCCAGCACCTCTCTCCCGGGAGAATTTGAGGCCTGGAAGTAATAGCAGCATCCTAGGAAAAGAGACCGCACCCCAGGATTCTAGCAGCTAACCAGCAAGCAGAGGCCTTGAGAAGATTAGGCAGGGAAGACGACCAGCCACATGGCAGCATGGGAGTGGGCAGCAGTGGGACCCAAACTCAACCCCAAACCAAACTTACTGGGGGAAGTTACTCTTGCAGGCAGGGGTGGTGGGTCAACCATAAAGGTAGGAGGCTCTAGATTCTGCTTTAGAAAATGAGAAACCGTATGGGTAAAAGTGTCAGAGGCTTTGAACACATTATTATTTCTTTCTACTTCTGCTACATGGGCCATCTCAACCCCAAAGCGAATCTGTGCCACTATCAGTACAATCATTCATTTACCTCTATGCTCCGGATCCCATGCTTAGCTCAGCCACAAGGTCATTCCAAAGAGCAGGTAAGCAAGGGCACTTGGAGGGTGATTCCAGGCCCACTCCTCCTCAGGAAGCCAACATTTCTTTCCTTGAACCTCCCTTTTTATTTGGGGTTTCAGAATAAAAGATTGAGGGGTTGAAATCTCCCCTCTTCTGCATTTTGAGGTTAAGATTCCAGAGATATCCATAGTGGGAAGAAAGTCATGAAGAAAAGTAAAGCCGTTCTAATCACCAGATCTTGCCTATGGTTCAAGGCGGAAGGGATAGCAAGAGAGGAGAGAGGAAACACAGGAGGAGTCAGAGAGGGTCCGAACCTCTTTTACTGGGAGTCCTCTGGAGCTTGTGGGAAAGCACGATATGTATTTTGAGCTGTGGACATTTCATTTCACTGTTTAAAGGAAAATAGCAGGCCCAGGCCACCAGGGGCCCACACGGAGAGAGGGGTCCTTGGGGCATGCATACAGTCAATACTGTGACCTTCTCAAATATAAACATTCCAGAGATGAATAGTTTATGACTTCTGCTGGTGCTCGAGATAGCTTCATAAATGAATGAATTAGATTTGGCCACAGTAAATACGAACTGTAAGAAATCTGCAAGACCAGCAAAGGAAAAACAAGGTAATGGAAGTTTCTGGTTGTCCTTATAAGAAATGTGATTATTTTTCCTTTGTAGCCTCTGTGATACATATTAATTTTCATGCAGTAGTTTGGGTCTAAAGAAAGCATTCTTACTCTTTATCGCAGATGCTGCAAATGGTCTATTTGATGTCTATTTTGTCTTTTTTTCTTAATAATTCGACCCTGACTTTGTTTAGGGTGGCAAAGAGCCTAGTTAATCGCCCAGCCCCTCCCTGTACCTAAGGGTGGCCCAGTGGAACAAGTCTGGCCAGTGAGGTGTAACCAGAAGTCACTGGATGGAGCTTCTGGGAAAGGTCCTGGGAGGGGTACAGAGTGATCTAATTCTCACTCTTCCTCCCTTGCTTGTTCTTCTACTGTCTTCTCGAATGGAAGCCAGGATGCTTGTGACCATGGGGATGGCCACTGCTCACTGCGGTGGCTGAGAGGAAACACAAGGCTCCTGATTTCTGCTGGGACCTTGGGGCCACTGCACTGTTCCCCAGCAACCTACCTCCGGACTTCTTTTTTCACAAGAAAAAGTAACCCCCAAACTGCCTTTGTGAATTTGTCTGTGGAAACCAAGAACATTTCTCAGAGAGAATGGCAATTTTTTTTACATCATTTTTTAATCTTGAGGAATATTGTATTCTAAAAACAACATTATTAATAAAATCATAGGTCTATTTTAAGATTTCTTACTATCTTCTGTAACATTCCACTTGGGAGGTAGAAAACCACTAAGTTTTTTTTTTCCAAGGAAGGGTGCAAATGGAATGCCATATTGCATTACCGCATGTACCGAATGCAAACCAGGAGGAGAAGAAAACAATTTATACCCCCCCTCCAAGAGAATAGCAATTTTAAACTGTAAGACACATATGGAAATGAAAAGCAGTAACAACCATAACAAGTTCACCATGATTTCCTCTGAAGGATGCACAGGGCTGTCCCACTGGTGGCCAGGATTCTCCATGGACCTGAACAGCCTCAGGCGGGGGTGAGAAAGACTACCTCCTCCTGGAATTAGAGAGGCAAGTTGAATGTAGCCCTCCCAGATCCCCTCCAGGATGAGATGATCTATAACACACAGGCCAGAACCCAAGCTCATGCACGTGGTCTCAAATCCCAAGCTGGATCTTCGCCCATCACCTGCGAGAAAACTTCAGAAAGGTAGTCACACTTGTCTCATGACAGCTTTGTAAGCATTTTTAGATATTTTCATGCTAAGAGTGCAGTAGTCACTCCACAAAATTTTGTGAGGTGAAGTGGAATTCAGAAGTCTCTTTAAAGTTGTCCAGACGTTTTGGCAAATCATAAGGGTGTGTGTGTGTGTGTGTGTGTGTGTGTGTGTGTGTGTGTAACAGATATGAAGGTTCAAGGATATCCGATTATTGAAAAAAATGAATCCAAGCTTCATACTAACAGGGTCAAATGCTGTGTCTGTGTTGACTTCTTCTTCTTCTTCTTCTTTTTTTAAATATTTATCTAAGAGAGAGAAAGAGAGAACGAGTGGAGGAGGGCCAGGGCCAGAGGGAGAGAGACACTATCCCCATGGAGAGTGGATCCGTATATGGGGCTCAATCCCATGACCCTGAGACCATGACCTGAGCTGAAACCCAGAGTCAGATGCTCAACGAGCTGTGCCACCCGGGTGACCCGGTCCCTGTGTTGCCATTAACTGTTCTTTCTTTAGGGCACAATTACCATTAGGTTGGTAAAGTCTATGTGACATCTCTACCTTTACCCACGAGACAGTGACTCGTCTTGAATCCTCTAAGTCGAGTCAAATTAGAAGGAGAACAAAGGAAGCATGTCAGATACATGATGAATATTTTGTAAAGTGAATCAGAGTCCCTTCTCCACTTCATTTAATTTCAAGTTACCTATCTACTTTGTAAATTTTTAACTATTACAGCCCAGTTTTCCTTAAAGGAGTCATGCTATTGGCAATTATTTATAGCCTTTGAGAACAGACAGAGCAACCCCATAGAACACGAAGGAGACCACCAGCAGCTGAGCAGTTAAGAGAGACATTTGCTGGTAAAAGAAGCAAAAGTAATTGTGCAAAGCTTTTATGAGTTTTTTCAAACAGTCTGGAAGGTGATGATCTTTCTGACGGCTAAGCTCCTCCTGAATGACAAGGAGAGGTAAATACAGTAACAAATTGTTCTCCAAATGTGGCTGGGAGGTGACTTTTTTCAAAGGAAGCATACTGGAGATAAAATGAGGCAACCTTTTAATGTTCTGCTCCCAGTCAAGTTATTATGAGTTGCTGTATAACAAACAACACCAGGAGTAACATCCCCAGGCAACTTCCCTAACGTGGCCCTCAGGAATCCAATTTGTAGAAGGGGTGGACCCCGGGAAAGGGCAGCCTTCATCAGAACCACTCCCACTCTCCAAGAGCTTCACATCCGTGCATGCGCACATAAAAATGAATTCAAAGTGATTTTTGATGATTTGGCAGCGGCAGGAGACCCTCGTCCCTCCAACAGCATTTCCCATGGAACACATTACTTATCAGAGCTGGTCAGCATCAGCAATCTCGCAGATAAATAATGTATAGGGGAACTGATAAAACAATGGAGTTCTTCGGAGGAAGGTAATAAGCAGGCAGAGCCAGGGTCTCCTGGGGACAGTCTTGAGAAAAGACATGGGTCTACAGCTTGGGTGCACTGCTTGTCTTTGCTTTAACCCCCAACGGCCCCCACTCCCTCCCCTCACCCATGAAATGTCATCTTTTATTGTCCTTGCCTGTACTTTAAATGCATGTAGATTCTCGACGCCCATTCCAATAACCAGCTCAACTCTTTTCTTTTTGGTATAGCCTTTCCTACCCCTTCAAACCTCATCTCTCTTTCCTTAAAATGTTCATAGTATTTATGTTTATATGATTTGTTCAATATCTCTCTGACATAGCTATGGGTTACCCCTTATCTTGCATGTCTTTGTTTTTGTTTTGTTGTGTTTTGTTTGACTAACATTAAACTACAAGCTCTCTGGAGGCAGGACGTGTAGAACAGTCTCTGAATTCCCAACAGTGTATATATAGCCCATCATTTCATATCTATCAGTTGGACACATGTGCTGATTCACCTCCAGGGCAAGAATCCTCTCAAGGAATTATTTCTTCTATTATGTGAATCTAACAGGTGAGGAAGGGTCTACACATATTGGATTTTGATGTCAATTTCAAAGGCAAGGATTTTTTTTTTTAAGATTTATTTATTTGACTGAAAGAGAGTGATCACAAGTAGAGAGAGTCAGGGGGAGACAGAGAGGGAAGCAGGCTCCCCGCTGAGCAGAGAGCCTGATGTGGGGCTCGCTCCCAGGACCCCAAGATCATGACCCGAGAGGAAGGCAGAGGGCCAACCCACTGAGCACCCAGGCGCCCCATGTTTTTGAAGAAGTTACAAGCTATGCCCAAAAAACAAAAATATCGTATTATTTTGGAGGAAATTAGCAAAGGACAGGGACACTCTCATTAGCAGTCAATTAAAAAAAATTTGTCCTTTCTAGAAAGAGGTCTTTGTTCCAGCTTGCATTTTTTTGGGCCAATGGAATGGCATCAAAGAGAAAGGGCCTTAAAGGTAGGAAGGAGATAAGGGACCCACTGGAGCTCCAAAATCCTTTGTTTGATGCCTGAGTGGCTCTCTGGATCCTTTCTTCAGTCTCTGGGTCTTCTTTGCAGAGCAGGAATCTTTCACAGAATCATCAGTTCTAAGAAGCAGTTATAAACCCCTTCTCTCTTACAGCCCTGAGCTGACCTCCCTCCTGCATTTCCTCATTGTCTTTTCTTGTTCAGGAAATCCTGACATCTGGGTAGAAGCCAGTTTTCTCAGGTCTTAGATTCTCTCATGTTCTCTCTCTCTCTGTGATACTTCAGATCCCCACCAGAAAGCCAGTGCTTCTTTGGGCAGGATGGTCATGATGGATCCTCCAGAAAGCTGGCATTTAAGCTGAAGCCTAATGGATAAGAACAGCCAGCCAGGCAAAGAGCAGGAGACTTGGTGGGTGCCCAGGTAACACCAGTCAGCCTCCTCACCCCACAACCATTGGTTAACACGGGTGTATATACGTGAGTAGGGAAGCATCGTCTTTTCTCCCCGGACAGGGTGAGGAGATTTCTAGGGTTAGAGCCCAGGAGAGCCCTAGCTGAAGTGTTAATAATGGGTGGTGATTTGAAACAGTTTTCGGGTGTATGAGATCCTTGAGAAGAGAAGAGAGAAGGTCTTCAACGGTGTTGAAACAAGGTTGGTAGAAAAGACCAGATGAAATGTGGGGAATGTGTAGAGCAGTCACAATAGCTTGTCTAAGGATTCCCAGATGTTCAGACCCAAGTCTCACTCAATCCTCACTTTGTGCATTGGACATGTGTGTTTTCCCATTCTATGTGTGTGTCTGTAATAACTGTGACAAAGTAAATGTTAATAGGAAGGGGCAGTGGGTAATACATGAGTCTAGACTTGGGGTACTGCAGCATTATGATCATTTTAAGGAGCACATCACTGCTGAGCTCCAGGAGATTCAGGAATCTTGCCTAGTGTTGTCATATGTAATAATTTTTCAAGAGAAACTAAATATCTGAATTTGCACGTGAAATTTACTCATTTCCAAATGTTAACAACTAATAAGAAAAACATTTTGTGGACCAAAGAATGTCCTTTGGTAGACCATGTGAGTCATCTGTTATAATGTAGCACAGGACTGGAAGCAATGTAAAGGTGAAAATAGGGCTTCTTTTGTACACTATTGTCTCCTCAACCACATACCATGTCTGGTACCTAGTTGTCTCGAACATGTGTAGATGAATGGCTACCTGTACATCCCATCCTCTAACCACTGCCATGCCTGGTTCCTCCTAACATAGTCTTTGAAGTCTTACACAAGATCAACTTCACCAAAGAGAGTCCATTTCTCTCAACCCCAATCACATACCCAAACCCTTCCAGGCCTTTCCCAGTCAGACTGATCTTCCTAATGCATTCCAGCATTTTCTTCCAAGCAGCCATAATGAGGTAGTTATCCACCCCCCGCCCAGTCTGGCATCTCAAAGTGTTTTTTTTAATCAAACATCTAATTAATTAACCTTAATTAATTAGAATTTTAAATCGTTTTCCAAATCCACAATAACATAAAGCTGTCCTCTCTCACTCTAGGAAAATTCAGTAGAAAGTCCTGCATTATCATTAACAACATAATATTCTTAAAACACGTCTCTCATGAAGACTATGAAATTGTTCAAAGAGAAAATCTGGAGAAATTGTCTCAAGTGGCACAAGGCTATTTAGATAGAATTACTTTGTCAAGCCAGCTTTGAGCTAAGTTATTCTTTTTGAGATTTCTTTTTTGCTTTGAGTATTTTTCTTTTTTACCCCTTCCCCTCTCCCTGATTCTTGTAAAAAAAAAAAAAAAGAAAGAAAGAAAATCAATGTTTTCTGGAAGAACAGAGATGAGAGACTTTGGAGAACTCCACCTCCTGTTTGCTGCAAAAACATTAATAAATGTCACCAGCAACGTTGGGTACCAGGGGAAACTGGATGACCTCATGAATATATTTTCTAAAGAGCTTAAAATGTCCATCTTGTATATTATTCGTCCCTTAAAGAGTCTAAGAGCTATTGATTCCTTCGACTGCTGCAAAAAGCAATTTAAATGCACTGAAAGCTCTAAGTACGAATGTATAGACAGAGCCGTGCCTGTTCAGAGTGGCTTCTAAATGTCCCCTTTCTCAATGTGGAGAACTGCTGTGCAGTAAAAGATGCCTCATGGTAGGGTAGTCATGATGTCATTGAGTCTATTAGAGCAAAATAAAAGAAAATTAATGCTGCTTTCACTTAAAATGATATTAGAGCTTAGCCCTGTTAAAAGTTAGCTGTTGATAAAAATTGATTTTTATGTTCATTGGTCACCCTTGCGGGGCTACCCCCTGACCTTCTAAAGGGGCAATCATCTGACACCCTTGGCCATTTACTTACTTATTTAGTTCTCCTTCTGCAAGCATCCAGTGATAGGTATGATATTCCAGAACAGCACCTAGAGTAAGGAGTGACATAGACAAGAAGCTATAGATAGAGATCTTGTTGTTACGGGGTACCAAGTGATGCATTCTTATCTCTGCCAAAGATCTCCTAGGTGATGCTGGATCACCTGCTTCACCTGTTAGCTCTGATTTCCCTGCTGATAAAATGTCCTTTCTTTATCTCTTGGGGGTGGTAGGAGGGTGACTAATGAATGTGCTCTGAGATTAGTAGTGTGCTTTGTCAAAATGAGGCAGCCGTAGGTCTAAGCCTACAATTTCCAGGACAAATGAAAGAATATTTAATATTTTATCCTTCAGGAATTTCAAGGCTCTTTGAGGATTTTGGCTCTGGCTGCTGCTGCAGATGTTCTCCATCAGCTCTCAGCCCGAGGAAAAGGGGGCTCCTTCGATTACCACTCCTTATTCATACTGAGACATCTTAGCAGGGATCCACAACTAGGTCTGTCTTCTTGAGTTCCCAGTGACAGGAGGAATCAGGGATGTCTCTACAACAGTGATGGTAGCACAGAGGGAAATGTACAAAGTTGGGACTCAGAAGATCTGCTCTTTAGCTCCAGCTCTGCTAACTAACTAGCTGTGCAAACTTGGCTGGCCATTGGCCTCATGGAGTTTCAAGTTTATCTATCTGTAAAATGGGGATTATGATAAAATAAAGGTGAAAAACACTGCAAAAGCATTGTGTAAGCTATAAACAGAAAAATACTATGACAAGAAAGGTTAGTCACAAACAAATATATATATTTTTTTCCTTTGAGAACAGTTTCCTACTGGTTTCCCCAGGATCTCACTCATGGGCTCCATGATTCATCATTGATCTTAGCATAAGCTTCTCTTCTAAATTTTCCTCATAAACACTCTCACTTCTGCCATCTTTCCTCCAACTGCAATCCGAGGATAAAAACACTTACAGGCAAATCTCTCCTTCAGCAGATGAAAACCCTTTGGTTCTCTCTAGCTTCCATCTCACCCAGGAAGGAACTCCACCCATTCCAGGAAACACTAGCAACAACACACCTAGGATCCATTACGTTCCATCCTAAATACAGGAATGTGTTCTACATTTTAAAAAATGGTCCTGAGTTAGTAGCCAGATGGTTTTACTCTGTACCATTGTTCCAGCCTCTTTGTTGTAGAGTAGATGCTTTTTCAAGAACCTTAACTCTTGCCCTTGTATTTGCTGCATTTTTGATATCCATGTGCGATCTCACAGGTGATGGTATCTGGCTGGGCAAAGCCACTCAGGTTCACAAAATTTAATGCCAAAAAAGGGCGATGCTTCTCTTTGTAGGAAGGCATCTATTTTCTGTTATACTCATGGACATGCGCAAACCAAACTGGCCTCGTTTCAGTTAATCAAGGTTTGCAGAACAGTACATTCAGTGTTTGTCAGGTCTCGCTGGGGCTTGGTGGGGATAAAGCTATGAAGTTTGTTATTCTGTCCTAGCATTCTGGTGATGTCAACCTCAAAAGATTTGGGATATACATGAATTATTTTACTTTTCTATATATTAACTCATCAAAACTTTTGAACTTACATATTTCTTTTCTAGGCTGCATTACTCCCACAGGGTAACAAATGCCTGAAACACATTTCTAAAACGTGAGTCTGATTGTGTCATTTCCCTTCTTAAAAATTCCAGGTCCAGGTCCTCCTCCCTGGGTTGGAGACCAATTTGCAGGTTTGCCACCCCTCCTTCCCACTTCCTGTAATAGACCAACTATTTTCATATCCCCATGATTTCTCATGCTTTTCTTCTGTGCCTGAAATGTTCGTGTTCACCTTGTCTGATGACATAATCTTACTCATTCTTCAAAGCTCAGATCAAATGTCACCTCAGCTGTGAAGTCCAGTGATTCTTTTCTTTTATTACCACATACTTATGATAATGCAATCATTACTATTTTTCTATAGCTCTCTCTCTCTTCTGGTAAGTTTCCCATCAAGGGCAAGTCACATTCTATTCATCCAGGTGTTTTGAGAGCCCGGTTGAGTGGTTGGCACATAGTAGGTGTTCCATAAATGTTTAGGAAGAATCAAATATTGACAAACACCGAGTCTTTTACTGGTTCCAATATTATTTTTTTAAGGTTCAAGAGTTAGCGTCTACTTTGTATCTATACACAGTACTGTCGGTGGATACTTTATGTGACACATTTTTTTCACACTCTGTACCCTTAAAGAATTCACAGCACATCCTCTCTCAATTTTTTTTTCTTTCCAGATGGTTCTAATCTTTCTGATTCATTTTCATATATAGCATCCTGTTGATAATTTTAGTTGTTTTCTCTGGAGCTTTGCAGTATTATTTCATCTTTTATAAAATGAGGACAGGTTAGACAGCCTGAGCTGTATCCAGGATTCAAAGAGTGGAAGATTTATGGTTTGTACAACACTGCAACAATGTTTTCTGCCTTATTACAATATCTTCTTGCCCCTGAAGGCCAAAGGCTCTCTTCTGGGAATGGTTGCAATGTCTCTTGAATCCCCTTATCAAGTTCTAATGATCACTCAGAGCCCAGTGTCTTTTGAGTATAGATGGATTTTTTTTCTAAAGTCATTGCCTTATTCTTGTTCATGTGGAAATGTGCCTCCACCTTTTGACCTGCACTTGGTTTTCCTGATGTTTTTTCACAAGTACATCACAGGAGTTTTCCTTTCCCCCATATGAAGAAATTCTCTGTTATCTGTAAACTCGGGGATTTCACTAAATATTCACTATTCTACTTCATTAGCCAAACTTTTAACTAAGAATGATCAAGAGTTTGATATCTTGGTGATCCTACTATTAACATTTCATCACAGAATGCTCATTTATTTCAATCCTTTCATTCCTGGATCTATGCCAGTTCTTTTGCTACAAAGAAAAAAGATTTTCTTAATTATGTGTTTTTAGAAAAAAAATCACTTAGCATATAATTTAGTCAAAGTCTTTTTAAAAGTGCAAATAATTGCATCTCTTAATTTTATTTTACCAAGTTCAAGTTATTTGTTCAGAACACCACAAGGATCTGGTGGCCAGGCCAAGCTGAATGAAGAGTAGATCTAGCTGTCAGTGGTAGCCAGAAATACACTGATTAGTAGAAAGATCAAATAAAAGAAGAGCAAGGAAAGGAAAAGCAAAACAAGGAGGTTAGAGTTTGCAGACAATAGAGAATGGGGGTGAGTTTATCCAGGAGACCAATAAGGTAGGCAAAAGGCTGGGGAAGACAAATGCCCATGAGACCAGGCTGATGTAAACCAACAAGCAACCAAAGTTTCAGAAGTAGATATAGATGGTGAAGAGGAATATCCTTGAATTGTGGTTATTTTTAAAGGCTGGGATCTCATTTTTTTAAGGGTTTGCATCTTCCTTAAGTGCATGAATCCCTAATATTGACTTCTGAAAGTATAGATTTCCCAGGTATGATTTCCTCCCACCAATCCTGTGCTACTGTATTTTAAAATCACTTCATCTGCTGTTCAGTGATTTTATCCTTTGTTATCCAGTCAATAGACACTTACTGGACACCTGTAATTTTGGGGTCCTTGTAGAAAACATCCACAAGATGGAGAGAGTAGAGTTCTTCCCTGTCCTTAAAGATATTGTAATCTAGCAGAATGCATAAGGCTAATAACCACAAAAGTTGAATATGATAGACTAGAATAAATGCTGTAAAAAAAGGCAAAACAAGGTGTTCTGCATGCTGGGATCTCTGTTTAGAAAGTCCTTCCTGGGGTGCCTGGGTGGCTCAGTGGGTTAAGTCTCTGCCTTCGGCTCAGGTCATGATTTCAGGGTCCTGGGATTGAGCCCCATGGCTCTCTGTTCAGCGGGGAGCCTGCTTCCTCCTCTCTCTGCCTGCCTCTCTGCGTACTTGTGATCTCTCTCTCTCTGTCAAATAAATAAACACAATCTTTAAAAAAAAAAAAAAGAAAGAAAGAAAGTCCTTCCCATCATCACCAATTTCTGATTGTCAAAATATGGCTTTCTTTCCAAACCAACCTGTCCTATGAAGTCTTCTCTGACTAGCCCACTCCATAAGCTTTTGTTTACACCTTCCTTATGGCATGGTGTGTGTTTGAGGAGTTCTGAGGATTCTAGTTCCCAGTATTAACACTGTGAGTATTCATCCTAGATTTTTCTGGACAGTTGACATTATGTAACTGTGTTTCTTTCTTTTTTTTTTTTCTTAATAGAATAAATTCAATAAGTGTATGATTTAATTTTTAGACTTTGTCACTTATTAGATGACATGTTCTGATCCTGACCTTTGTTTTGGACAATATGGTCTCTGTAGCTAGAATCAGAGATAAAGTGCATGTTCCCTAGAAATGGCTATTTGTGATTGGCACCCATCCTGACTGATTAGGAAAAGTCTACTCTGACTGGTCAGAACCTATGCTATTAACTATTTTGAATATTACTCTAAGTGATAGGGCATTCATGGAAAGGCAAATTGGGCTCAGAAAGGAAGAAACTTTTATGCTGCATTAAGAAACTTTGAAGGGCACTATAATACCATCAGTGGTTTTATACCTATTTGCTCAGGTTGATTCACTGGTCTGCAAACTCAAAAAAGCCTCTTATTGGTGTAGACATTCTCTTTTATTTATGCATCTTGGATCAAATTATTCAACAAATACATATTTAGGACCAATGTTTCAGGGACTGCTAACTGTTTATCCAAATCCACTTCTTATTTCTAGGCAAAGCTATATATTTTTCTGCCTCCTTTGCAGTTAGGTGTGACCATGTGACTAGACTCTAATATGGTATGACTGGGATGGAGAGGTCCCATGAAAACTATGGGCTTGATAAGGCAAAGTGGCTATCATCCTGGGTTGTGAGTAACTGTGTGGACCAGTGTACCCTCTACTTGTATCTCACCAATCTGACACAGCTAGTGAGCAAAAATTAAATTTCTAAGCCTTTAAGCCATTAAGAGTTTGGATCTATTTATTATTATAGTCTGGCTATATCAATTAGGATAAGTGAGGTTATGATTTTTTTTTTTAACTCAGTGCTCTAAACAAGTGTTTATTTCTTACTCACACTACTTAATCATTGATGGTTTTCTGAGGGATATTCTCCCATATTGTTCTTACTTTGTCATCCTCTCTCTGGGGCCTAGCCACATGGAACATCCACTGTCTGGATCATGCTGGTCCCTCTGAAGGAGAAAAAAAGAATCCTGGAGAAGCTTTCATTAGCTATTAAACAAACAGCCAGATGGACACATTGTTCCCACCTATAATTCGTTGGTCAGACTTGGCCATATGGCCCTAGTCAAGGCCAGAAAGTACCACCCGAACACGTGCCTAGAAGCTGGACAGCAAAAGAATTCAGGGGCTATCACTAAAGACCACCACACCAGCCTATCTGAAATAGCCTACTGTGTGCTAGACAGAATGGGAAGTGTTGGCATTTAAAAATATGCCATGGTCCCAATTTTATAAATTACAATGCATTGTCTCCTAAACCTGTGGGTTGATATCACCTGTATTTGCTGATTTTCTATAATATGTTTTAACACAACAGTACATATACTATCAATTAGCTAATTTATTCCTTCATTCCATCAGCAATACTTATTAAGTGTTTTTTTACTACATATGTCTGTGAGCTGTGGGGTTTACAATGATGAAGTCAACATCAATCCTCCTCACAAAGAACTCAGAGTGTAGAAAATGCATTTGTTCTTATACCTCCAAGCTACCCCCATATATATCTCCCTGGCCATTTTCTCAATAAAACTAAGGCTGGGATTTCATTTTGCTGCTTTGTTCTCATCACATGGGAGTCAAGTGTTAAATTGGAGGAATGTCTAGACCACTTCCCAAGGCTCATGGAGAGATCCCCTGGTGATCTTCTACTGCTTGGTTCATGGGCCCTCGGCTCATTTTGAGGTCCTGTGAACCATACTCTACGCATGATACGGACCTCCACCAATATAGCAGAGAAACAAAAGTGGGGACATAGACTGAGAACAATGTACTCTGCTCTAATTCATTCTTCTTCAGATATCCAGGTCCTACTTACTTTTGGAAACTTTCTCAACTTACAAGTCTCCCTGAAAGTTAAGAAAATAGTGGTTTTCGAACTGTGTTCTACAGTGCCCGAAGGAAAGGGGAAGGTGCCCCAGAGAGGGGAGGGGCAGCCCAAGCAGGAAGCTGTAGTCATTCTGTCTCAACTCCAACCAAAGCAGCTTCACTTTTGGTGGTTTTATGTATTGGAATTATACCTATGATTCTATGATTAGAAAGTTTAATTTCTTTAAAAAGATTGAATAATCTAATAAGTTGCTGTTTCAGAACATTGCCAGGAGCTCAAGAGAATGCACAAAGTCACCTTCCTAACAAATAACAGACCATAAAATCTGGAAGGGACTCAGAATCATCCAAATTCTTTGGAAAGAGAAGCTTTGGTCTGTGGCTCACTCTGTCATTCGGAAAGTACCAAAGATCTCATTGAACAGACTCCATCCTCTCGATGCCATGTTTTCCCCAAAGGAAGCAGTTAGCCCCTTGCGTTGCACACAGTAGATGATCAAAGAGTATCTGTTGAATGAACAAAGGAAAGAATCAGGATTAACCTTCCTTGTCATGGGTAGGACAAAGCTCAGAGTGGTGATGGTTTGGTGCAAAGTTACACTATAAAAACAAAGGCAAAGTCAGGAGAAAACTCCAGGGCTTTGTTCACTGGATTATGTCATCTTGACTCCTAAACATCAATAAAACATCTAGACTCAATCTCTTCTCCTTTGCTCTGTCTCCACAGCCATCCTAATGGTGTAACAGAGATAGCTCGAGTTTCAACTCAAATGATCAGTGGCCTCGTATTTCGATATGGGATGTGAACGAGGGCAGGTGTCTCTTTTATCCTCCACTATACAGATTGTATCTCTCCTCTTCCTACCACTGCCTCGCCAAGGGCAGGACACACTCAGTGGGGGACAGCCCAGAGGCAGTATCTGAGGGAAGTGCTGAACAGAGGATAGGGGGCAGTTGAAGAAGGAAAAGTTATGCTAGGATTAGGTTCTTGCTGTTTCTTTTTCCTTTGTGCCTGCTTTTCTTTGCATCACCGATGATGTTATTTATGGAATGCCAGTTTCTTTTTTTAATTAAAAGGAGGAAAAATCCCGTCTTGCGCAAGAACAAGAGTGATGACTCAACAGGACTGCTCGGTGCCAAATGATTTCCTGTAATCACTTCTCTAACAGTGTTTCTTACAGAAGCCAGCTCTTGGACACACGGTGAGAGGTGAGACTGCAGCTTCGGATGCCCACCTGTCCAAGCGGCTCACTCATAAGGTGGCCCAGGTTGTCTGGCAAGCTGGCAGTCATGAACTCTGGCCTAGAGAACACAAGGTGACCAGATCTTGCTGGTCTCTGAGCACGGAGAAGGGAATAACTTAGCAGAGAAAATGGAATTCTTGCTCAAATCTTTAGGTATAATCTAAATAGTGGCCTTTTCTGGCACTGTAATACGTTAGAGGATCATTATTTTTTTTTATTTTTTTTTTATTTCCAAACAATTTTTTTTTAATTTTTTATTTTTTCAGCATAACAGTATTCATTATTTTTGCACCACACCCAGTGCTCCATGCAATCCGTGCCCTCTACAATACCCACCACCTGGTGCCCCCAACCTCCCACCCCCCACCCCTTCAAAATACTCAGATCGTTTTACAGAGTCCATAGTCTCTCATGGTTCACCTCCCCTTCCAATTTCCCTCAACTCCCTTCTCCTCTCCATCTCCCCTTGTCCTCCATGCTATTTGTTATGCTCCACAAATAAGTGAAACCATATGATAATTGACTCTCTCTGCTTGACTTATTTCACTCAGCATAATCTCTTCCAGTCCCGTCCATGTTGCTATAAAACTTGGGTATTCATCCTTCCTTTTTTCTTTTTTTTTTTTTTTTACAGCTTTATAAACATATATTTTTATCCCCAGGGGTACAGGTCTGCGAATCGCCAGGTTTACACACTTCACAGCACTCACCATAGCACATACCCTCCCCAATATCCATAACCCCACCCACCTCTCCAAACCCCCTCCCCGCATCAACCCTCAGTTTGTTTTGTGAGATTAAGAGTCACTTATGGTTTGTCTCCCTCACAATCCCATCTTGTTTCATTTACTCTTCTCCTACCCCTGCAACCCCCCATGTTGCATCTCCTCTCCCTCATATCAGGGAGATCATATGATAGTTGTCTTTCTCCGATTGACTTATTTCGCTAAGCATGATACCCTCTAGTTCCATCCACGTCATCGCAAATGGCAAGATTTCATTTCTTTTGATGGCTGCATAGTATTCCATTGTGTATATATACCACATCTTCTTTATCCATTCGTCTGTAGACGGACATCTAGGTTCTTTCCATAGTTTGGCTATTGTAGACATTGCTGCTATACACATTCGGGTGCACGTGCCCCTTCGGATCACTACGTTTGTACCTTTAGGGTAAATACCCAGCAGTGCAATTGCTGGGTCATAGGGTAGTTCTATTTTCAACATTTTGAGGAACCTCCATGCTGTTTTCCAGAGTGGTTGCACCAGCTTGCATTCCCACCAACAGTGTAGGAGGGTTCCCCTTTCTCCGCATCCTCGCCAGCATCTGTCATTTCCTGACTTGTTAATTTTAGCCATTCTGACTGGTGTGAGGTGATATCTCATGGTGGTTTTGATTTGTATTTCCCTGATGCCGAGTGATATGGAGCACTTTTTCATGTGTCTGTTGGCCATCTGGATGTCTTCTTTGCAGAAATGTCTGTTCATGTCCTCTGCCCATTTCTTGATTGGATTATTTGTTCTTTGGGTGTTGAGTTTGCTAAGTTCTTTATAGATTTTGGACACTAGCCCTTTATCTGATATGTCGTTTGCAAATATCTTCTCCCATTCTGTCAGTTGTCTTTTGGTTTTGTTCACTGTTTCCTTTGCTGTGCAAAAGCTTTTGATCTTGATGAAATCCCAATAGTTCATTTTTGCCCTTGCTTCCCTTGCCTTTGGCGATGTTCCTAGGAAGATGTTGCTGTGGCTGAGGTCGAAGAGGTTGCTGCCTGTGTTCTCCTCGAGGATTTTGATGGATTCCTTTCTCACATTGAGATCCTTCATCCATTTTGAGTCTATTTTCGTGTGTGGTGTAAGGAAATGATCCAATTTCATTGTTCTGCATGTGGCTGTCCAATTTTCCCAACACCATTTATTGAAGAGGCTGTCTTTTTTCCATTGGACATTCTTTCCTGCTTTGTCGAAGATGAGTTGACCATAGAGTCGAGGGTCCATTTCTGGGCTCTCTATTCTGTTCCATTGATCTATGTGTCTGTTTTTGTGCCAGTACCATGCTGTCTTGATGATGACAGCTTTGTAATAGAGCTTGAAGTCTGGAATTGTGATGCCACCAACTTTGGCTTTCTTTTTCAATATTCCTTTGGCTATTCGAGGTCTTTTCTGGTTCCATATAAATTTTAGGATTATTTGTTCCATTTCTTTGAAAAAAATGGATGGTACTTTGATAGGAATTGCATTAAACGTGTAGATTGCTTTAGGTAGCATAGACATTTTCACAATATTTATTCTTCCAATCCAGGAGCATGGAACATTTTTCCATTTCTTTGTATCTTCCTCAATTTCTTTCATGAGTACTTTATAGTTTTCTGTGTATAGATTCTTAGTCTCTTTGGTTAGGTTTATTCCTAGGTATCTTATAGTTTTGGGTGCAATTGTAAATGGGATTGACTCCTTGATTTCTCTTTCTTCTGTCTTGTTGTTGGTGTAGAGAAATGCAACTGATTTCTGTGCATTGATTTTATATCCTGACACTTTACTGAATTCCTGTACAAGTTCTAGCAGTTTTGGAGTGGAGTCTTTTGGGTTTTCCACATATAGTATCATATCATCTGCAAAGAGTGATAGTTTGACTTCTTCCTTGCCGATTTGGATGCCTTTAATTTCCTTTTGTTGTCTGATTGCTGAGGCTAGGGCTTCTAGTACTATGTTGAATAGCAGTGGTGATAACGGACATCCCTGCCGTGTTCCTGACCTTAGCAGAAAAGCTTTCAGTTTTTCTCCATTGAGAATGATATTTGCGGTGGGTTTTTCATAGATGGCTTTGATAATATTGAGGTATGTGCCCTTTATCCCTACACTTTGAAGAGTTTTGATCAGGAAGGGATGCTGTACTTTGTCAAATGCTTTTTCAGCATCTATGGAGAGTATCATATGGTTCTTGTTCTTTCTTTTATTAATGTGTTGTATCACATTGATTGATTTGTGGATGTTGAACCAACCTTGCAGCCCTGGAATAAATCCCACTTGGTCGTGGTGAATAATCCTTTTAATGTACTGTTGGATCCTATTGGCTAGTATTTTGGCGAGAATTTTTGCATCTGTGTTCATCAAGGATATTGGTCTGTAGTTCTCTTTTTTGTTGGGATCCTTGTCTGGTTTTGGGATCAAGGTGATGCTGGCCTCATAAAATGAGTTTGGAAGTTTTCCTTCTGTTTCTATTTTTTGGAACAGTTTCAGGAGAATAGGAATTAGTTCTTCTTTAAATGTTTGGTAGAATTCCCCCGGGAAGCCGTCTGGCCCTGGGCTTTTGTTTGTTTGGAGATTTTTGATGACTGTTTCAATCTCCTTACTGGTTATGGGTCTGTTCAGGCTTTCTATTTCTTCCTGGTTCAGTTGTGGTAGTTTATATGTCTCTAGGAATGCATCCATTTCTTCCAGATTGTCAAATTTGTTGGCGTAGAGTTGCTCATAGTATGTTCTTATAATTGTCTGTATTTCTTTGGTGTTCGTTGTGATCTCTCCTCTCTCATTCATGATTTTATTTATTTGGGTCCTTTCTCTTTTCTTTTTGATAAGTCTGGCCAGGGGTTTATCAATCTTATTAATTCTTTCAAAGAACCAGCTCCTAGTTTCGTTGATTTGTTCTATTGTTTTTTTTGGTTTCTATTGCATTGATTTCTGCTCTGATCTTTATGATTTCTCTTCTCCTGCTGGGTTTAGGGTTTCTTTCTTGTTCTTTCTCCAGCTCCTTGAGGTGTAGGGTTAGGTTGTGTACCTGAGACCTTTCTTGTATCTTGAGAAAGGCTTGTACCGCTATATATTTTCCTCTCAGGACTGCCTTTGTTGTGTCCCACAGATTTTGAACCGTTGTGTTTTCATTATCATTTGTGTCCATGAATTTTTTCAATTCTTCTTTAATTTCCTGGTTGACCCATTCATTCTTTAGAAGGATGCTGTTTAGTCTCCATGTATTTGGGTTCTTTCCAAATTTCCTCTTGTGATTGAGTTCTAGCTTCAGAGCATTGTGGTCTGAAAATATGCAGGGAATGATCCCAATCTTTTGATACCAGTTGAGACCTGATTTAGGACCGAGGATGTGATCTATTCTGGAGAATGTTCCATGTGCACTAGAGAAGAATGTGTATTCTGTTGCTTTGGGATGAAATGTTCTGAATATATCTGTGATGTCCATCTGGTCCAGTGTGTCATTTAAGGCCTTGATTTCCTTGTTGATCTTTTGCTTGGATGATCTGTCCATTTCAGTGAGGGGAGTGTTAAAATCCCCTACTATTATTGTATTCTTGTCGATGTGTTTCTTTGATTTTGTTATTAATTGGTTTATATAGTTGGCTGCTCCCACGTTAGGGGCATAGATATTTAAAATTGTTAGATCTTCTTGTTGGACAGTTCCTTTGAGTATGATATAGTGTCCTTCCTCATCTCTTATTATAGTCTTTGGCTTAAAATCTAATTGATCTGATATAAGGAGTGCCACTCCTGCTTTTTTTTTGATGTCCATTAGCATGGTAAATTCTTTTTCACCCCCTCACTTTAAACCTGGAGGTGTCTTCGGGTTTAAGATGAGTTTCTTGTAGGCAACATATAGATGGGTTTTGTTTTTTTATCCATTCTGATACCCTGTGTCTTTTGATTGGGGCATTTAGCCCATTAACATTCAGGGTAAGTATTGAGAGATATAATTTAGTGCCATTGTATTGCCTGTAAGGTGACTGTTACTGTATATTGTCTCTGTTTCTTTCTGATCTACTACTTTTAGGGTCTCTCTTTGCTTAGAGGACCCCTTTCAATATTTCCTGTAGAGCTGGTTTGGTATTTGCAAATTCTTTCAGTTTTTGTTTGTCCTGGAAGCTTTTAATCTCTCCGTCTATTTTCAATGATAGCCTAGCTGGATATAGTATTCTTGGCTGCATGTTTTTCTCATTTAGTACTCTGAATATATCATGCCAGCTCTTTCTGGCCTGCCAGGTCTCTGTGGATAAGTCTGCTGCCAATCTAATATTTTTACCATTGTACGTTACAGACTTCTTTTCCCGGGCTGCTTTCAGGATCTTTTCTTTGTCACTAAGACTTGTAAATTTTACTATTAGGTGACGGGGTGTGGACCTATTCTTATTGATTTTGAGGGGGGTTCTCTGAACCTCCTGGATTTTGATGCTTGTTCCCTTTGCCATATTGGGGAAATTCTCTCCAATAATTCTCTCCAATATACCTTCTGCTCCCCTCTCTGTTTCCTCTTCTTCTGGAATCCCAATTATTCTAATGTTGTTTCGTCTTATGGTGTCACTTATCTCTCGAATTCTCCCCTCGTGGTCCAGTAGCTGTTTGTCCCTCTTTTGCTCAGCTTCTTTATTCTCTGTCATTTGGTCTTCTATATCACTAATTCTTTCTTCTGCCTCATTTATCCTAGCAGTGAGAGCCTCCATTTTTGATTGCACCTCATTAATAGCTTTTTTTATTTCAACTTGGTTAGATTTTAGTTCTTTTATTTTTCCAGAAAGGGCTTTTATATCTCCCGAGAGGGTTGCTTTAATATCTTCCATGCCTTTTTCAAGCCGGGCTAGAACCTTGAGAATCGTCATTCTGAACTCTTTATCTGACATATTACCAATGTCTGTATTGATTAGGTCCCTAGCCTTTGGTACTGCCTCTTGTTCTTTTTTTTTGTTGTGAATTTTTCTGCCTTGTCATTTTGTCCAGATAAGAGTATATGAAGGAGCAAGTAAAATACTAAAAAGGTGGCAACAACCCCAGGAAAATATGCTTTAGCCAAATCAGAAGAGATCCCAAATTGTGAGGGGGGAGAAAGGGGATAAAAAGGGGTTCAGAAAGAAAGAAAATAAAAAGAAACTATTAAAAAAAGAAAGCCGATAAAGAAAAAATATAAAAAGAGGAAAAAATATATATATATTAGATAAACTATTTAAAAAACGTTAAAAAAAGAAAACGGTAAAAGTTAAAAAAATTTAGCAGAAGAAGAGAAAAAGAAAAAAAAATTGAAAAAGAAAAAAAAATTAAATTAACTGCAAGGCTAAAAAATCATGGGGAGAAAGCCATGAGTTCCGTGCTTTGCTTTCTTCTCCTCTGGAATTCCGCCGCTCTCCTTGGTATTGAAACTTCACTCCTCGATAGTGAACTTGGTCCTGGCTGGGTTTCCCGTTGATCTTCTGGGGGAGGGGCCTGTTGTAGTGATTCTCAAGCGTCTTTGCCCCAGGCGGAGTTGCACCGCCCTTACCCGAGGCCGGGCTGAGTAATCTGCTCAGGTTTGCTTTCGGGAGCTTTTGTTCCCTGAGCGCTTTCCGTAGAGTTCCCAAGGACGGGAGTGAGGATGGCGGCCTCCCGGTCTCCGGCCCGGAGGAGCTGAGAGCCTGGGGCCCCACTCCTCCGTCCGCCCTCAGAGAACAGCGCCCAATGACTCCCATCACCCTGGCCTCTGGCCGCACTCCGAGCTGACCGATCCTGCGACCGGTTCAAGGCAACCCCTAGCTGAGAGTCACTCCTCGGCTCTGTCTCTGCAGCCGGCTTCCCCGTTCTAATACCGGTAAGCTCTGCGACACTCAGACACCCCCGATTCTTCTGCGACCCTGCGGGACCTGAGGCCTCGCTGACCCCGCCTGGGCTTCACCCCAGTTAAGCCTCTGGAGCGATGTCCCTCAGCGGAACAGACTTTTAAAAGTCCTGATTTTGCTCCGTTGCTCCGCCGCTCGCCAGTAGCCGGCCCCTCCCCCTGCAATCTATCTTCCTGTCGCCTTGGATTCACTTTTCCGCCAGTCCTACCTTTCAGATAGTGGTTGATTTTCTGTTTCTAGAATTGCTGTTCTTCTTCTCTTCAATCTCCCGTTGGATTTGTAAGTGTTTGCAATCTTTAGATAAGCTATTTAGCTGATCTCCCGCTACCCGAAGTAGTCTCAGCCTGCTACTTCTCTGCCATCTTGACTCCTCCCCTCCAAACAATTTTTTTATTAAAAAAAAAAATCCCAAGACAACAGACCACCCACTTGGTGATAAAAAGAAACAAACTATTGATCCAAACAATGACATGTAAAAATACCCCCAAAATTATGGTGAGCAAAAGCTAGGTACTCAAGGACAGATGACCTTTTCACAATGTGGAGGTTAGGAGATCTAATCTTTCACACAGTCAAAAAGCCATTCATTAAGTTTGTTTGTTTTTTTTTTTAAATTTTAACTCCCATTTAGTTAACATACAACATTATTATATTCAGGAGCACAATAAAGTGATTCAACAATTCTATACATTACTCGAGGATCATTATTTTTAATGATGTAAATTTCCTTGAAACTCACCCGTTTTAACTCCTTCCTATGTCAGGTGGGAAAACCGAGACCTAAATCAATTTGGCAAATATTTATTGACCACCTACTCTTTGTAAAGGATAGTGCTCAGCCTTTCTGGACCAAATGACATTTTAAGGTCTCACAACTTATTGGGTGACAGATAGAATTAAAAACTAAATGTCCTTACTCCCTTGCCAATCTTTTTTCCACCATTCAAACCTATAGTTTGAGATGTTATCGTATCTTGCTGGTCTAGAAATTCTAGACTGGAGTGTGATTGAGTGTGAGCATATGTGTGTGTGTGCATGTGTGTGCGCATGTGTGTTTCTTTTAACCCTGGGCATGTAGCTAGGAGAGATACATAGCGACCCAAGCTGATAACAGGAAATGCTGGAGGCGGCATATCAGAATCAGAAAAACACTCACTTTGGGATCAAACAGACATAGTTATGAATCGTGGCCCTTCCACTTACTATGTGACCATGGCTTGATTTCATAATCATTTTGAACCATCATTTCTTCCTATACAAAAGTATAGTAAAGTTTGTTTCATGTGTACATTAAAAGCATATATATATACAAAATATACGGAAGTAATACATTAACCATATCTTTTATTGTCTGGTGCTTTAATGTTGGGGACTTGCTGACCATGGAAGGATTATCCCTCCCGGGGTTAGCTAATCCTAGTAACTTTCATAGGCAAACATAACAATCTAAAGTCCATATCCCCAACCACTTCCTTTGTTGAGCTCTCACACTCTTGACCACTATTCCTCTGGCCTAATCACTCCAGGTCCAGGTTCCAGAAGCATAGGGACAGCCCCTATGATCCAGAACCTCTGAAATTCTTCAAACTGCTCGATCCTAAACCTGCTCACCCTGCCTTGTCCATTCTTTCTCATGGAAATGACAACTAAGGCTTTTGCCTACATTTTCCCCTCCTCCCTCTGCCTCCCCATCTTGGTCATCCCCCTGTGCTCTCTCCCACCATGGCTTCAGCTTCCCGCAGCTTCCCCCGTTGGGATCTGTGAGTGACAGATGATCTTTTCCATGACAACAATCCAATCTATGGGCCTCACCATACCTGAGTAATAATAAAACCTATATTTTCAAGCATAGTGTGCTTGACAAAGCACCTCATGCAGAAAGGCTCTCAATAAATTCCTTCATGGAACATAATGTAGTAATGACTTGCTACATGTGAAGTCCCTGGGTGCACGGATGTGAATAATACCTAGTTCCCCTTCTCAAGGAACCCCACTGAGAATAAGGAAAACAGCAACCTAACAGAAGTGGGGGTAGGTCGTGAGCATTTCTCTATGGCAGATGGAGACAGAAGAGGACAGCAGAAGCATTATTAGGGACGCACAGCAGGATGAGAGAGAGGAGGACTCCAATTCAGGCTCTTCTGTCCACCAGCCCAGCATCTGGTTTTCAGTGGGGTCCATGATTTCTTTGAGTGCACAGGACTGGAGCTGGAGGAGGAGAGCACACCCAGGTGCCCCTGGAATGGTCATCTTCAGCCTCTCTCAGCCACTTGAGGGCTTTGTTCCTGCAGTGCTTAAGATAAAATATTCAGTTCTTCCTTGGCCTCTATTCTACATTCCATATTCATTTATTTTCAATAAACATTTTCAGATTCCTTATTTTTCCCCCTAAAGCTTACAAATAAATTTTTCTGTCTTGCATTTCTTGCTACATTTACATAAAAGCCACACTGAAAAATTTATAGCAGTAATGAAGGTCTTGGGGAAAACAAAATGCTACCGAAACCCTTTCCTGAGGAGCAGGGCCATGCTGGCCCGACCACAGAGCGGGACCCTACAGGGCAGAGGACACACTGTGGTGCTCCTCTTACCCATGAAGCGTGAATGATGGGCTCGAGTTGGGGATCCTCATGACTTCGTTCACGACATGCTTTAGACCACGAAGGATACCATGGAAATTAAAGTGAATTCAGTTGTGAAATTTTGAAGCTGCTACATAAATTCTGTGAAAGTTTACTGTTTGGAAATACTGAAAGGATGGAATATAGCTTAGAGCAAAATACAACTTCCCGAGAAGTCTGCATAGCAATATTTTATAAGGATTATAATTCGACCACTTTGAAATACAGTACATATAAAAGAAAAGACAAAAATCATTCCTCCTTTCATCCAATGAACATTTAATGAGCATCTACTATGTGGGCGTCCCTCAGGATCCAGAGAATCTAAAGTATTCCTTGCCCACAAGGAGTACGTAGCCTAGTGTTCATTAATAGAGAATTGGTACTAATAAGCCAAATAAGTTAAATTAATAAAAATAAGGTTCTTTTTTATTTTATAATGTAGCATACACAAGGAAATACTTGAGCACATGAGAATTAATTTCTGAATGCCTGGAAGTAAAAAAGATCTTTAATTTATGGCGTGTTTGGTTCAGAAAGGTTTCTAATTTTAGGATGAATTCCCTTTGTGGGAGAGCCCTAGAACATTCAGAGACAGACATGATTCAAGCCTTTGTAGTCACTCCAATCAAGCACACTCTGCCTACCATGATGGAATTTGTACCAAATCCACTTTATGAACACTGGACTCAAATAGGCTTTGCTGACAGCCACAACATTGGTACCATCCAGCCCTTGAAAAGGACATAGGCGGTCTCTGCCATCTGGTTGCTTCAAGCCTTCCTTACCTTGAGCAAGTGAGACAGGTAGATGGGAAGATTTTGCAAATCTTCTGCAAATGGTTTCCAACTTCTTGGTCAAAATGATCATGGCTGACATTAAAAAGCTATTATATATTGCCAATGTTTAGGACCTTCCAGTCCAATCTTTCATGTTGCCCTCTTTACTCCAGAACCCAACCTCCAAAGCTTTGCCTCTATGTTCTTCTATATAATCTGATGAATCATCTAACTCCACTGGAGAGTCAGAGAATTTCTCCCATCTAAGGGTAGGGTATGTGCATAGAGTGTGGTAGTCTTGAATGCTGTTCTTCCTCTTGTTGTTTAGATACATTCTGATTCTACCTGGAGGTCTAGGCTGAGGATTGCTTCATCAGATCCAGGGAGTACCAAGGGAAGTCCAGCTGGGTAGCTGCCAAGGCAACAGATATGTAAGGGGCACTGAAACACCCCTAGAAATGTGCCCAGAGGGATAAATGGTATTTAACCCAACACCTTTGCAGAGATAGCAGAGGATGCAGTTGGAGAGAAGATGACGAAGTCACTGGGAATGATCATGAGCAAGAACCGACAGGTGACACACAACCCCCAAGAATGGATTCACTTGAATACAGGACTTCTTTCGGGACACCTGGGTGGCAAAGTCAGTTAAGGGTCTGCCTTCAGTTCAGGTCATGATCCCAGGGTTCTGGGATCAAGCCCCATGTCAGGCTCCCTGCTGAGTGGAGAATCTGCTTCTTCCTCTGCTGCTCCTCCTGCTTGTTCTCGCTCTCTGTCAAATAAATATATAAATAAATAATCTTTAAAAAAAGAAAAAAAACAAAAAACAGGATTTTTCTCTTCCTTGCTGTGTGATACAAGTTTGGAACCAGAAATTAGTTGCTCTGATGATGGAAGCAAGGTTGAGTGATGCTGTCTTTGGTTCCACTTCTCCATCCTCCCCAGCAGAGCATTCTGATTCTCCTCTATGTAAATATTGAACAAATATTTAAAACTATTAGTACCCATGTTTCAATCTCTCCCTGATCATAGATTGGATACTCAGGGAAGTTAGTGTTTCTGTCTTCAAATCACATGTGTTTGACATTCAAGATAATAATAATAGTGATAGCATAATAAAATCAGGAATATTACTTGTAGTGATGTCAATAATGGTGACTATTATTTGCTGACCTCTCCCTTTGTCTTAAATGAGGAGACTTGGAGTGAGAACTCTGGGTTTGAAATGCCTGGTTTTACACCCCAACTCTGTTGTATAGACTTGGTCAAATTAGTTAACCTCTACTTCTGTTTCCTCCTTTTTAAAGTGCAGGTAATAATAGTACACAACTTTGTAGGGTTGACAAAAGGATTAATTGAGGTAGCAGATGCAGAATCTTTAGAATGTTCCTGGCATGTGATATGATTATATTACTTTAATTGTTATTAAAATTTTATATATTCCTCATAATAGCCTAAAAAGGGAGGTATCATTCCCATTACATACTTAGGAAACTAAAGTTCGTGGAAGTTAAACAATTGGTTCAAGACCAAATTCCTGATCAGTGCCAAAGTTGGGATTCAAACCCAGGTCTTGCTGATACGGCAGCTTCTCTGACATGACATTTTCTGTCAGTGTTGCATAGTCCTTGAATGCAGTGGCACTGGGATTGAACTGATTGCATTCAAATAACAGCTCCACCTTTTTTGCTGTGTGACCCTGGGTGAGTTCCTTTCCCTCTCTGTGCCTTCATTATCTCATGTCTAAGATGAGGATAACATTAATCCCCATCTCAGATGGTTAAATAGTGAATATACATAAAATACCTTGCACAGCACCTCGCACAGAGTAAAGTACTCAAGGTTTGTTATTTTCACTATTGTCACCGAAGTCATTCTATAAATTGGGAGCATTTGTGTCCAGGGTACTAACTCCAGTGTTTTTCTTTACCCTGCATCCTGTAAATAAACACATTCACATTAGTTGACTTTTGTTGAGAGAACATAAAACCTGGGTTTGGAATATTCTCTGCCACTCTATCTTTCTCCCTCTCAGAAAGTGTTCAGACTTCCTTCCGCTTTGTATGTTGTAACCTACTGCTCCTCCTGTCCAGTTTGCCAAGCCACAGTGAGCTCTGTTTTTTGGGGTGATGGGATGAATTGTGTCTTCCCCCCCAAAATTCATAAACTGAAGCTCTAGCATGCAGTACCTCAGAAAGTGACTTTATTTGAAGACAAGGCCTTTAACAGGGTGATTAAATTAAATTGAGGTGGTTGGAGAGGCCGAATCTAATATGACCGGTGTTCTTACAAGAGGGAGATACCAGGGGTACTCATGCACAGAGGGATGACCAGGTGAGGACAGAGCTATAAGAAGGCAGCCATGTGCAAGCCAAGGAAAGAGACCTTCAAGGAAACCCACTCTGCCAGGACCTTGATCTTGAACTTCCAGCCTGCAAAACTGAGAGAAAATGAATTTTGATTCTTTAAGCCAATTGGTCGGTGGTTTGTTGTCATGGTAGCTATACCAAATGAATATTTTTGGCTTCATGTACTTGCTTCAGCATACCTACAACCTTGTGTACCCACTTAAACTCGGTCTCATTCCGACCATATTCTGATACTCCTCCTCCATCTCCCCACCTTGCTTGGTCCCAGAACCCACAGCAGATGGGCCTTCTTCCTTCCTCCCATCCTCCCTAGGGTAGAGACTTGGGTGTTGGGCATCATTTCCTGATTCTTCTTTCCAAAGTTGTAGTACACGAATGGATTGATACTGAAAACAATTACGATCTCACAGCCATATATAATTAAAATAAAAACAATACTCTGTTAGGAAGTAACATACTTCTAATTTTGACCAGGGTGGTTGTTTTGTTGTTTGGAAATAAAAAACAAATAACAAATTTTTCTCTACCCTCATGTCACCTTCACTTTATTTTATGGCTTCCTGGCACTGCTGGAATCCTGAGCACACATATATGTTGCCTGTCTATTGATAAAGACTTAATAAGCAGTTTCATGCTTATTAAATTCATGCCAGCAGTTTCATGGTTGCACAGCTCTGGCATATTTGACTTGCTTCCTTGACCTTCCTCCTACTTTAGCTACATAATCGAGGTTGACCTCCAAGTCTCTGCACCTCCAAACCTCCTTTTTCCAACTTCAATTCTCCTTTCTAATTTGCTCCCAACTTGCAGCTCCTCTGCTTGGTGGCAAAGTCTGGCATCATAGGCACCAACTTTGCTAGTCATTCACCACAAGGTTCTGCTTCTCCATGCACCAATTTCTGTTCTGTTTTGTAGGAACTTTGAATCAGTTTAGTGTCACTGTAGTGTGGGGAGATATGAGAAAAAAGCAAGAGCTTTGGAGTTTGAGGGATTGAGGTTTGAATGCTGGCTCCACCTTCTGGACTATGATCATGTGTAATGTATGAGTTTCTTGTGGCTGCTATAACAAATTATGACAATCTGGGTTAAATGAGTTAAAACAAGGAAATTGATTCTTTCACAACTCTGGATGATGAAAGTTTGAAATCAATGTGTTGGCAGAGCCTCACCTCTGACAGGCTCTGGGGGAGAATCCATCCCTTGCCTCTTCTAACTTCTGGTGGCTGCCCAGCATCCCTTAGCTTGTGGCCATATCACTCCAATCCTTGATTCCATGGTCACATTACCTCTTCCTCTTTGCATGTTTCCTCTTCTGTATATCTATCTTATAAGGATACATGGGATTGATCACATTTAAGGCCCACTGGGATAATCCTGAATAAGCTTATCCTCTCAAGATCCTTATCATAAACTCATCTTTTACCATGTAAGAAAACATTGACTCTTTTTTCATATGAGGTAATGTTTACAGAGTCTGAGGTTTAGGACTTGGATAAATTTTCTAGGAGTCACATTGAATTCACTTCAAGCAAGTAAAAGTGCCTCAACTAACTCATATATAGAGGAGGAATAATAACAGCTACTTCACAGACTCAAAGGAAGAGTGAACAAAAGGGGTTCAGCAAATGGTAGCTGTTACTATTAATAAGTCAGCAAAAATCTGTATCTCAAAGAGCCCCCCACACTGCTGGGTATAAACTGTAGAACCCCCAACTGTCCCAACCCCAGTCCAGCTGTATTTCAGGAAGTTTATTAACCTGCAACCCAGCTCCTCCCAGTCCTAGACCACCGAATGAGAGGCTGTGCCCAACATTCCATTAAGAATGGTCTCCAGAAACCAAAGGCAACTCTAGGCTCATTTTCCCAGCGTGAAGGGATGGATTTAGTTTTCTAGTTAGTTTAGGAGCAACTGCAACATCTACTTTCTCTAACTAATCCAGTCTTAACTAATGGGCCTTTAGTCTTGGTTACTATCTCAGCTTTGGAGTCTGCAGTAGATTTTAACCAGATCTGGTCTCTGTCAGTCTGTTTCCCAGAGATAGGCGTCTGCTTTTCTGTGGTATCTATCCTGCCTTGCAGGGACCTGCACTCAGCCTCTTCCCTTCCTCACCTGCCTACTCCCTCTGCCCCTGAGCCATTCTCTCACTTATCTGTTCTCTTTGTACTTGAGCCATTATCTGCCTCACCTGGTCAGTCACTACACTTGAACCATTCCCTGCCTCATTCCCTCTTAGCTAAAGCCACAACACGTGGGCACAGGCTCCCTCAGTGGCACCATTCCCTGTCATCACTATCCCTTGGCATGTGTAATTTATTTCCCTAGAATGTACTCTCTGCCTTGTTTGTCTGATTACTGCTGTATTTCCTTGAAAATTATTAGTTCGTATAGGAAGTCTTCTCATGTTGGGGCCAATGTGACTTCTCTATGCCTCCATCATGGCTTTGATACTGTATCATGCTTGTTTTTTTTACGCATGACTGGCTTTCCTAGGAAGCAGTGAGCTTCTTGAGGCTCAGTGTCTTTTTATACCATTGGCCTCTAGTGCAGTGCCTCAAGATATTTACTATTCAAAGAAGGATTGTTGAATGGTCCTTATGTCAAGAACTATCATCTTCCTAAAGTCATGATGCTCTATTCTTTGAATTGGAATCTATTTAACAGACAATGAATGGGCCCAAACTGGACTTTAAAGTATTAATTAAAATTGTTTTAGATCTCCAGATCCTCTCAAGACCATCTCTGCCACTGTAGTCAATTGTTGTTTTTAGACCTATCTTGGGCTAATCCAAACAGGTTCCTAAATCTATCCTCCTCCTTGGTGGAGGCTCTCAGGACATGCTGAAGTGGGTCTGTGATGCGTTTGACAAATGAAAGCCTTTAGGAAATGAAATTCACTAATCTAGCTGAATGCACTCAGCTGGGAATGAACTTATTCACTGTGCTTTCTAGATCTAGAAATGAGTCCTGTTTTTATTGTTATTAGGAGCAGTAACAAACTACTTCATAGTTTGCGAAAGTGTTCTTTTATAAATTGTGTTAAGCCTCATATTAACCCTTACAGGTAGGTGTTAGTTCTATTATTTTCTTGTTTCCTCTCCTTCTTTTCTAGAAAAGTATCATGGAGAAAGATAATGGTATAGAGTTAGACTTAGGTTGGGATTTCATCTCTGTTGATTACTAGCTGTATGTCTTTGGAAAAATCAGTTTAACCTCCTTGATCCTCAGGATTCTTAAGTAGCAGGATATTTTAACCATACCAAATTGAAACTGCCATTTGATTCCACCATTTAAACTTCAGAGATATTTCAATCTTGCTGCAAAATTGAAATGGAAAAGAAATAATGCTAATGAAAATGGGAAAAAATTACAAATGATTAAATTGTGCAATATGGAACATTGATCAAGGAATTAAATTGGCTTAATGGAGTTCGCTGGAAAAATACTCTCTCCACAAAAATGCATTGATGTTAGCATAATTCTGATTATAATATTTATATCTGAAATGTACTTGGGGGCCAAAATGGGGTTGAAATGGTGAGCACAAATAGCCTGGTCCCTGATGACCAGAATAATAACTGTAATACTTTTACTGAGCACTATTTCAAGGGCTTTGCATGCCGTATCAGCTAATTATCCTAAAAGTCCAGGGGATAGGGCTGTCATGTGGCTCCATTTTACAGAAATGGAACAAGGTCTGGCACATATGACTCCATGATCACCACCATCATTATTTCCATGCCTCTATGCTGACATTTTATGGTCTCTCAATATAATCAGGATAAAATCCAAATTCTTTATCAGGGTCAGGAAGGTCCTGCCTCATTTGTTCCCTAAACTTTTTACCATTTTTTCCCAGTCTTTTCGACGCTCATTCATACTTATTTCTTAAAGCTTCTGCACACAAGCTTATTTCTGCTTTACGCCCTTGCTAGTCCTATTTATGAAACGTCCTTTCCCTAGATAGGTGGACTGTTCTCTCAGTTCATTACTTCGGGGCCACATGCTATGGAGGCTTATTTTGACAACCTTGTCTCCAGTAACCACCCCGACCTTTTTGGTTTTTTACTTACTCTGCTTTCCCCCCCTTTGTGGAACATGTATGAAACTATATTTCTATAATTTTTTGTTTATTGTCTATCTTCTTTGCAAGAACATTCCATTGACCCTTGAACAACATGGGTTTGAACCGTGTGGCTCCATTTACACCTGGATTTTTTTTTTTTTAGAAATACACACAGTACTGTGAGTGTATGTTCTTTTCCTTATGATTTTCTTAATAACATTTTCTTTTCTCTGGTTGCTTTATTGTCAGAATACAGTATGCAATACATATAACATACAGAATTTGTTAACTGACCTTTTATGGTATTGTTAAGGCTTCCAGTCAATGGAAGGCTATTAGTAGTTGAGTTTTTTAGGAGTTAAAAGTCATATGTGGATTTTTGAATGTAGGAGGGCTGGAAGGGGCAGGCTTGCCTAACCCCCATGTGGTTCAAGGGCCAACTATAGTTGCCACGAGGGCAGGGATTATCTCTATTTTGTTCATTATTTTCTCTCGAGTGTCTAGGACAGTGCCGCATAGTAGGTTCACAATAAATAATATCAGAATGAATGAAGAGATAAATGATTGTGAGATCTTTGTATTCCATCATATGTTTCTAAATGCCTGACCTTTGGTTTTATTTGAGTAACTTGTTCAGAGAGGCCCAAGTAAGAGGTTTCTGAAGGGGATGTACCAGAAATCAAGTCTGCCTTGTCTCTCATCTTTACCCTTTAAATAGCACTCCCCAGGCTTTCTGCTCTCTATGAAGAGGCTTTTGCCCAAATCTTGTCCATACACTGGTCATTCTTCTTCCCTTTTTCCTGTTGCTCCAGCCTGTCACCCTGGGAATGACAGGATGTATTGAGAAAACAAAAAATCACTTCTGTGAAAGTCCTGTTCTGGGTGGGGGTCATTGTATTTTATTTACTTAATGAATTTTTTTACAAAAGATTTTATTTATTTGTTTGACAGAGAGAGAGAGAGAGAAAGAGAAAGAGAGAGCACAAGCAGGGACTGCAGCAGAGAGAGAGGGAAAAATCAGGCTCCCCACTGAACAGGGAGTCTGTTGTGGGGCTCCATCCCAGGACCCTGAGATCATGACCTGAGCAGAAGGCAGATGCTTGACTGATTAAGCACCCAGGGGCCCCTTTACTTAATGAAATTTTTATGTGTGGATTATGGGCATAATTTCTGGGGTCTGCAGAACATGTAAAGAGCCTGTGACCTGGGAAGGAATCGTGGGGAAGCATCAGGTAAGGGCTGGCTTCCCAGGGGCCTGTCTGTGGCATCAGTCCCTGTGCTGACTGCTGCTTTACGGATTGCAGATTTCATTCCTATTGACAGATGTTACACGCCTCATGGATGGAGTATGTTCAGTCTCCCAGGCGGAAATTGATCTCAATTGAATGACCAGGAAGTTGGATTTACATTGCTTGCAAAAACAGCCACCTTTTCTCTTTGGATTAAAAAAAAAAGGGATATAATGAACAGAGTATGTCAATGTTCAGGAAGAGGAATGAAGGCAAGTGAGAAAGGGGAAAAAATCAAATATTGATTAAAATAAAAAAATATTGAAAATGAACAAAGACCCTTTATTCTTCTGAGCAGGGTAAGAATTTTTTAAAAAAATGAGTGATCGGCTTGAGTTGGAGGGAAAGAGGCCTGGTGGAATTGGAAAACAGCCTAAAGATATATACTTTGGATTTTTGAAGTATTTATTTGTGTAAGTGAAATCCTAATGGAGAGAACAGAGAAGAAGAACAAAACAAAGATCCTTTAAATCAACACAAGAAATGGAGTCCAGGTCCTGAATAAGATTTTGGCTTTGAGGTTTTCTAGTGTCAATCAGCATCTTTAAAAAGGTCTCCTCTGACCTAATCCAAAAGCTGTATTTAAAACATGAATGAAAGGGTGCCGGATAGATCATCTCCACATTCATGGGAACAACTCACAGCCTCTCAATTATCCACTAAGACTTTTGTATCACAAACCAGCCACTGGGTGGGGCAAAGTGCAGAAAAACTGAAATCGAAGGAAAAAAAGAGTAAGTCTAAGGCAGTCAGAAGGCAAGAGTGGCTATGAGGGAGTGACACCGGAGTAAACTCATGGGTCTGAGAAAAGAAGGCAGTTGTAGACATGGATACAGGTCAAGGGAAGGAACCCGAGAGAAATAAGGTGGCAGGGGGGGTGCGGGGAGGGGGAGATGGGAAGGAGAGTTATGGGTGGTCCAGCTGAACTATGTACCATCTCACACACCTAGATTTCTTTGGTTCTTTTAAAATTTCTAAAAATAAACAATCGAATGAATGTAATCAGTCATTTCATTTGGGCAGAGCTTCTTTTAATAGGTTTTGAGGATATCATGCATATCTTCTATGCCTGGCGCTGTTCATTTTTAAAAGCTGATCCAACACGTGACCCTTATCTCACATAAATATTAGATGTCTCCCCTTCAAACTAAGATTTGAGCATCAGTGAGGGTAACTGCTATGTACTTCAGTGGCTTAACATATAAGAAGATTATTTTTTTAAGTTTTTATTTAAATAGCAATCAGTTAACATACAGTGTGATATTAGTTTCAGGTGATTCAATGCTTACAAACCACGCTCAGTGCTTCTTACAAGAGCTCTCCTTGAACCCCATCACCTTTTAATCCATCCCCCCACCTACCTCCCCTCTGCTAAGCATCAGTTTGTTCTCTATAGTGAAGAACCTGTTTCTTGATTTTCCTCTCTTTCTGCTCCTATGTTCATTTGTTTTTTTCTTAAATTCCACATGTGAGTGGTGACATATGGTGTTTGTCTTTCTCTGACTGACTTATTTCACTTAGCATAATACCCTCTAGCTCCATCCATGTTGTAAATGGCAAGATTTCATTCTTTTATTTATGGTTGAGTAATGTTCCTGTGTGTGTGTGTGTGTGTGTGTGTGTGTGTGTGTGTGTGTGTGTGTCTGTGTCTCACATCAAGAATATTTTTTAAAAGTAATATTTTATTATGTTGAACCCCAGGTCCAGATGATTCATTTTGTCTGTTTTTACTATTTCACACTGCCAAATATCTTCTTCTTTTAAAATTTAAATCCTATTAGCCAACTTATAGTACAGCATTAGTTTCAGAAGTAGAGTTCAATAATTCATCAGTTGCATGTAACATCCAGTGCTCATCACATCACGTGCCCTCCTTAATGCCCATCATCCAATTACCCCATCTCCCCACCCACCTCCCCTCCAGCAACCCTCAGTTTGTTTCCTGTAGTCAAGAGTCTCTTATGGTTTTTTTCCCACTCTAATGACTTCCCATCCAGATATCCCTCCCTTCCTCTATGGTCCTCTGCGTTGTTTCTTATATTCCACATATAAGTGAAATCATATGATAACTGCCTTTCTCTGATGACTTATTTCTCTCAGCAAAATACCCTCCAGTGCCATCCATGTCAATGTAAATGGTAAGTACTCATACATTGTATATATATATATACCACATCATCTTTATCCAATTCATCTGTCAATGGACATCCGGGCTGTTTCCATAGTTTGGCTATTTTGGACATTGCTGCTACAATTATTGGGGTGCAGGTGACCTTTCAGATCATTACATTTATATCTTCGGGGTAAATACAATTGCTGGGCCATAGAGTAGCTCTATTTTTAACTTCTTGAGGAATCTCCATACTGTTTTCCAGAGAGGCTGTACCAGCTTGCATTCCCATCAACAGTGTAAGAGGGTTCCCTTTTCTCTACATCCTTGCCAACATTTATTGTTTCCTGAATTACTAATTTTAGCCATTCTCACTGGTGTAATGTGGCATTTCATTGTGGTTTTGGTTTGTATTTCCCTGATGCCAGGTGATGTTGAACATTTTTTCATGTGTTGGTTGGACATTTGTATGTCTTCTTTGGAGAATGTCTGTTCATGTCTTCTGCTCATTTCTTGACTGGATTATTATTTTTTTTGGGTGTGAGTTTGATAAATTCTTTATAGATCTTGGATACTAGCCGTTTATCTGATATGTCGTTTGCAAATATCTTCTCTCATTAGGTAGGTTGCCTTTTAGTTTCGTTGGCTGTTCCCTTTGCTGTGCAGAAGCTTTTTCTCTTGATGAAGTTCCAATAGTTCACTTTTATTTTGTTTCCCTTGCCTTTGTAGACATGTCTAACAAGAATTGCTGCCTAATATCTTCTGGTACCTGCCTTCAAGATCATGTGTGCTGAGATATGAGGTGCAGGACATTTCCTAACATGTTTATCAGCTCAGAGAAAATAATTGCTATATGCCTCCACTTTAAGAGGGTTTTATTCATGTCACCATGTCAGTTTGAAGGAAAAAAAGTGACAAAATCATAGCTTTCAACTTGGGCTCTGCTCTCTGTGGTTGTGAATGTGTGGCAGGAAAGGTAATGTCACATCTGCTTTGAGGCTTACCTTGGGCATGTCAACATTGTGTTTGTCCCCTCAGGGAGAAAGGAGCCATTGGACTTTATTTAGATCTTGTAACTTGTACCCCTCTTCCTACTCCAGGGCAGAGTTGTTGGGCCATAAGTAGACTCTGACCCAAGAGCAGACAATCTCCAGCATAACTAAAGGCCTCTTGCATCGTTTGGCAAAGACAGGGCTGTGCCAATGCAGTTCACTTCTCCTAGAATTAGAGTTGAGAAATATGGGGTCCAAAAGAGTTGAAGTTACGGGGTCAAGTGGAACCTAAACTATGAGGAAGCAGAGACAATAAATGTGGAGAAGTCATGCGGTAAGAAAAAGTATAAAGAGTTGCATAAAGTGCGCCTGGGTGGCTAAGTGGGTTAGGCTGCTGCCTTCAGCTCAGGTCATGATCTCAGGGTCCTGGGATCGAGTCCCGCATCAGGCTCTCTGCTCAGCAGGGAGCCTGCTTCCCTCTATCTCTCTCTCTCTGCCTGCCTCACCATCTACTTGTGATCTCTCTCTGTCAAATAAATAAATAAAATCTTTAAAAAAAAAGAGTTGCATAAAAAATGAGCAAGTTAGTAGGAGGAAAAAGGAGCAACTGCATAGAAGAGAAAGACATGACATAGTGGTCACATATCCTTTGAACAAGAAAGAAAGCAGTTGACTCCAGGAACTGCATTGCTTCTGACAGAGTGACAGAACAAGCTTCAGATCTAGCCCACATGTATAAATATAACCAGCACAAATCCCTTGTTTATTACCTTACGGTGTTTTTGTGAATTTCTGTCCCATACACCACCCCCACAAAAAAAGCCATACTCAGAAAGAAACCTCACCACTGACAAAAAATACAAAAGTTAACCCAAATAAAACAGACGTGATATGGGCAAAAGTTATAGGTTGTTGTTACCTCCTGTCAAGTAGGAAATTTAGACCTTAAATTTCAAGCACGTTTTGTGATAGGGAAACTGATTTCCAGGGCTGTGGATCCCATTGTGACTCACCAAATAATGATCAATTTGGACCAGTTAGCATCCAGGCAGGAAAGCAGAAACCAATCCAGGTTTTTTCTAACAAAAAGAATCTAACTCAGGGACTTTGTTACAAAATTATTGGAAAAATTGAAGAAGCAAAAAGAGTGAGAGAGAAATTATCTAAAGATGAGTGATTGCAGGCAACTCTCACCACTCCTTGAGCTGGAGGAATAGAATGGAAGATAGTGTTTTCTAGAGCTCAATAAGCTGGTCATCGAGGCTGCTGGAGCATACTCTACTTCTGCTACTGTGGTTAGAAACTCTTGTATCACTTTCTAGGCTCCCTGAAACATGGACATCACCCCAACTTGTATTAATTTAAGAATCTATTTGTAGGCAGAACTTGCCCTGCATGACATGCGTTTCAGTAGAACAACCAGCACGTGTATCAGCCACCCTGATACACAAACATAGTCTGAGTAGTTCAGAAAATGCCCCAAAGTTCCTTGAGTCAGATCTTCTCTAAGGATTAAAGCATTCCAATAATTCTGTGACCAATTGCCTGTATTGAATTCCTGCTGTTTTAAATATCTAAACTGGCTTCTGTTTTCCTGGTTGGTTACTGACTTACACACCTCCCATTGATTATGGCTCAGCAGAGAGACACAACTGGAGATTCACTGCCCTTGACAGAAAATGTCTTCCCACTATCAAAAAGAATGAAGATAAATGTGCACTTATAGATTTTTAACCTCAGTGGATAAGACCTCTCTTTTGTAAATAAAATCTTCATCAGATGATCTTTAATTTATGTTTGGTGATGAATATGTGTTCTTCCTTAAGCTATATCCTAATAATTGAGGGGGTAATAAAACAGACGTAAATGGAATACATACTGCATGCATCATCCATAAAAGTTACTCAGGACCTATTGAAGAACAAAACAGTTCAGCTGGCTAATGTGATGCCATGGGTGTCACACTACAGAGGCTGCAGGCTTGTTGTTATAGACACCATTGCTGGGATTGTTCTATTTGAACTTGGACCCCCCCCCCCCCGCCCCAGCACACACCCATGTCTATAAATGCTTCTGCTGGAGACACCCACAGAAATTGGCAAATACTAGATTCTACCTTCCAATCTCTCCTACTTCCCCACACCAACAGAGTCTAACTGTAAAGCAGCTGGGAAAGAAATCTTGGAAAGGTAGTTTACAGGCTTACTTCTTACCCCTGTGTTACAAAGGAACTCAAAGATGGGCAAAAACAGAAATGAGAGCCAACAAATAATAGACTCATGAGATAAACTTAAAAAATTCTTTGTATTTATAAGACATTGAACCTTGTGAATATTTAGCTTTTCATTACAACAGTCCACAACATTTCCATTGCCTTATGGGAATCAGGGCACAACCCACGCACAGCTCTGGAGATAAACTCTGATGAGTCTAAGCCTGATTCTAGGGTCAATTTTCCCAGAGATTAGGTTTATGGTAACATATGTGAGGCACTTCCGGGTCAATGATACTACATGAAAAAGTGCTGGAGGAGGTTCTTTTCTAGTTCTTTGAGAGAGATGAGAAGCCAGTCTCTCTTTTGCCAGACACGGTCAAGAAAACAAAGAGCCATACTCGCTACTCTGCAAGTATGGGAGGAATTAGAATTAAAGTTGCCCATGTAGATGGCCAAACAGAGATTTGGAAAGAAAAAGAGTCCTTCAGGAAATTACTGGGCTACCAAATCCATCAATCCTGAAGTCCCTAACGTACCCCTATACCACTTTTATATGAGTTAATCCATTTTCTTATTGTTTAAACTAATTTAAGTTGTTGGATTTTTTTGTTGCTTGCAGCTAAGATCCCCATAATAGACGCAAATATATTCAAGGGTATTTTCGTAATAATGTCACTTTTTTGCTTTCTGATAAACTTGCATGTGGCAGGGGGAGATCAAAGGGAGAATTATATCTAGAACATTAAGAAGTGTATGTAACACCAGGATACTACATGACTATGATCCATCATGTCTACTGCAGTTGTTAAAAAAAAAAAAAAGTATTGTCCATATATTAAAGCATTAAGAGAAGATGCAAAACTAATGTTCACTGAGAGAACATTTAACCAAGAGATGGACAGATTTATGGCATAGTTTTCTTTGAGCTTCTTTGCAATATGGGAGATGGATTCTTCCATCTACAAGATGCAGTGAGGGCAAAACTGACAAAAATGACAGGGAGGTAGGTTTCAGTGCATTAAAAAGTAAAATTATAGTTTCAGGGCTGCCCCAGATGGACAGGGCTTCTTGAAGACAAGGAAATGAATCCCTTGTCATTGGAAATGTTTAAGCAGAGATTGACTACTCTGCGGGTGTCAGACCGGGCGTCATATTGTGTGTGGGAAGAGGCTAAAGAAGATGGCACCGGAGGTCTTTCCAACTCTAAGAACGATTTAACTCCCGTTGCACTCGCCAGAGAGAGCGGGGGAAGACATTTCACCCAATCCGCCTCCCTAACGATGAATCACCCACAGACAGCTTGGCTTTACTGTCTCTAGTTTAGACTCCAGCGCCTACTTCAGAAACAATTATTTTGGGGGAAAGGAAGTTAAGCCCACCGACTAAAATAAGATTTTTAGATTTTCCACGGGCTTCCCTTTTTAGCATCTGAAATCTATCCCGGGAGTGGCTGAAAGTTGGCACAAAACACACTACAAACGTCAGAGAATATCTGCAAAGCCTGGGCAAACTCTTGTCCACACAGTTCATACCATGAGGCATGCCTGGAAGTCAGCACAGCGCAGCAATTAAAATATCACAAGATGAGCCATAGCGCCCAGTAGGTAGAGCTCCTTTGTCTAATGACCTTTTTCATCATGTGATAACAAATACAATAGGCTGGCCTCATAAATCATACCTCCAGAAAACATCCACAGGGCAGACTGTGACACTGTTTGCATATTCAAATGTCACCTCGTTCATAAGAGGAAAGACAAAACACTTTTTTTTTCTCTCAAAAATGTCAGCATAGCTGGATTAGAAAAGATAATTCGGAAGTACTTCTAGACAATAATTACCTCTGGTACCTATCTGCGGTGTACCTAATGAATGGAAAGAGGAATTTTTTTAATTTTTAAAAATTATGATTATTACAGTAATTAATCAGCTGCTCAGTGACAGCTTCCTTGAGGGGGGGAAAGTGTCTCCAAGGCCATCTTGCTTCTGTAGGGCGTCTTGCTGATTTCACATCACATATGCAAGACATATCCTATTATTATTAGCAACAAAAATGCTTGTGGAAGTAGAATTAGCCTCAATTTCCTAAAGAGTCAGGAAACTCTCACATTTTACAAGTGAAAGAAAAAAAATTTCTAATCCCAAATGCTAGTTGGAAAAAAAAAATGTTTCAGACTTGCTCAGCTGTGGTTGTTAAACCAATCTCTTACTCTTAATTACATGCAAAAGGTTCCCGGTTCTAATTATGGACCTTAGGGAAATAGCCCATCTCCCCAAACCAATAACGCCTCATGTTAACTTCAGCTCTTTTGTGTTTAATATCCTACTGCTGGATTTCCGCTTCCCTAGATGATCTGTAAATTTGGCTTTTTCCACTTCATTTTTCACAGTGCTGCTCAGAGCAGGGGCTAGGAGACCTCACTTTCCCCAGTGATTCTTATATAACATTTCCTGCTACTCGAGTACAAAATTCTCTAACCCAAGATATCTACATCATAGGCCAATTCTTTCCTGAAATTCTTTCCTCTGCTGTGCTCCTACTTTTCCTCCCTCTGCCCACATCCCTCCAGTTACTACATCAAGGTGCCTGGGGTGATGTGAATACAGCATTCTCGTAGGGACTCCTCTGCACATGTGTGGAAGTGGAGATGATTCTAAAGGTCGGCAGGCAAGGTGCCTTCTCTTCTTTGGACTCTGTGGAACATCCTGGTGACCAAGTGCTGGCTAGGCACTTAGAATCAGAGACTTAGTACTCTAGGGGCATTAGAGAATGTTCAGTCCAACCCCTCCATTTTCTCAGATGATAAGGCTGAGCTATAGGAAGGAAAACAAAGGGACCTGTTCACAACATAAATGTAGTTAATGACCATGTCAGTGGATGTACAGACTCCATGGCTAGTGCTTGGGGATTATGGTCTACACTCTAGGTTCATCTCAATGAAACAATCAGCATCTCTAGCTAGGGAAAGATAAGCTAACATGACCTGGAAGTTCACGACTCTGGCCCTGGATTTTCTTCTTATCTTTTCTGTTAAAGCATATTTGGACTTCATACATCTGAGTTCTTTCAACAGTGAAATGGGGATCATAATACTCACTCTTCAGAGTTATTGTTAAGGGGGAGAAAAGGGGGAAAGGGGAGGGGCCCAAATGTGAAAGGTCTTTGAAAAATAAAATAAATGGAAAGGAATGATTTGCCGTACATTTTGCAAGGATATCAGATCAGACCACTTCTAACATTTTCGAAAATGTTTTTGGGTAAATCTCATCCAAAGCTTTTCAGCAAAAAATACTTTGAAAATATTAAAATGAGGAAGAAATCCTGTGGCATAAGGATGTGTCTACTTTCTTTTTTTTATTTTTTATTTTTTTTAAAGATTTTATTTATTTATTTGACAGAGAGAGATCACAAGTAGACGGAGAGGCAGGCAGAGAGAGAGAGAGAGAGAGAGGAAAGCAGGCTCCCTGCCGAGCAGAGAGCCCGATGCGGGACTCGATTCCAGGACCCTGAGATCATGACCCGAGCGGAAGGCAGCGGCTTAACCCACTGAGCCACCCAGGCACCCGGATGTGTCTACTTTCTAAAACAGATGTTGGGTAGTAACATTTTTGCACTTTATAGGGAGCTCATGTTTACTATTTCTCACGTAGCAAGTGTCCAACTCAGTACATTTCAGTGAAATGAGTGAATGTTTTCTTTTTGCATTACCCATCCAAATCCGACCCATACCTCAAAGCTTATCTGAAGATTTACCACGTCACTTCAGACCTCAGTGATTTTTTCCCTTCTTTTAATTGATGCCCACCACACCTTGAATCCATGCTCTGCAACCTACAGCAGGCTCTTGTTTATAGACAGTGTTCTATTGTAATCTACTTCTTTGATGTGTGTTCACGTTAGCATTTGGAGGAAACAGTGAGTTCCATAAGGACAGAGGCTGTGTTATAATTTTCTTATAGACCCATAGCACCTGGCACAGTGCTCATTTGCAAGCAGAATCGGTCATGCTGCAATTCATTGACTGTTGCTTATACTCTGGCCTTCTGTAAAGCAGCTGCCTATATACCTACATGAAATCTATTGGCTATAATTTGTGTTTAACGTTTGTTTGCCAACTCTTAGGTAGATGGGTGGCAGTTCACTGCTAAGCGATTTCTGTTCTTCTGGGTGGCTAATGACTCCTAGTCCTAGGTGAAATCACATATTAAAGAGAGCCAAGAAATCTCTCTGAGCTGAGACTCAAGGTTAGTTGGCAAATGAGAAATGGTTAAGGAGACGTTAGCAAACCCATGAGCCTTCTGTGGAGAGAAGAGAGCAATTCTAGTTTATTTCTAGAGAAGGTGGGAGCAGGACTCTAAGAACTAAATATAGACTATTTCTTCTTTGATTGATTAAGAGTATTTAGTGTGAAAATTTAGCTGGGATTGGGAATAAGGGCATGGTTTAGTCAGTAAATACATAATGAGTGACTAAAATTCCAGAAATAACTAAAGGAAAATCTGAATTTTTAAACAAAGTTTGCATCACGAAATATGCTGTAAACAAACTGTGAGCTTGGGCAAAAATATTCAAGGCAGATAATACAGACAAAGGGCTAATATCTAAATAAATAATTTTTAGAATTGAAGAGAAAAAGACCAAACACCTGATAGAGAAATGTGAAAAAAGGCACACAAAGACAATTCACAAAAAAGATCTTCAGATAATGAAAAAATGTTCAAGCTTGCTCGTAATAGGTGATATACACATTAAAACAACTCTGAGATGCTACTTCTCACCAGGCAAGACTAGCAAAAAATTTAAAAAAAGAAATGTTCCACATTCTGTTAGTGGAACTACACTCATTTTCTCTGGGGAAAAATTTGTTAATATCTAACAAAACTACACATGCACTTGCTTTTGGGCTGACAACCATGGCTAGGAATTAACCTCTATTAATAGGAAAATACACTCGCAGACAGCTACTTATTATAGCTGTTTGCGATTACAAATATTGAAAATGACCCAAGTGTCCATTCATAGACTAGTGCTTGTATAAACTAGCTTATACCCACACAAAGAAGAGCTACACAGCCGTAACAAAAAATGAGGAAGATCTTTATAAATTGATATGAAATGATTTCCAGGACCTGCTGGTAAGTGAAAAAGTAAAGTGTGAAAGAGTATGTATGGTATGCTACATTTCTGTATGAAAGAATGGGATATAGGTAAATGCACATGTATCTACTCATTCATAAAAAAGAAATAAGGGGAGGGTAATTCACAAAATAGGGAAATTGGTTGCCCACTAGGAGGAGAGGCCATGAGAACTGGGCAAAAAGAAGGGGAAATTTTTTTAAAAAGTGAAAATGGGCTTATAAGACTGAGGAAGGAGTTTACTTCTTTGAGCATAACTTCTGGCTCTTAAAATCACACTATTGTTTCACACACCCTTTAAGTGTCACCAAAATAAACAAACCAACCAAGGTGGGGATAAGGGAACAAAATAGAATACAAAAATAACAAATTAACTTGATTCTATAAAGTCTACAACAAACGAGTAACACAGTTGAACTGGAGAGGGTAGAGAAGAAAAAACTCAGTTTGGTGAACAGTATCTTGACAGGATACTACAAGGCTACCCACAAAAAGAACTGTGCACAAATGCTGGATTTCATCAGTCCAATTGTTTCTCACTGGAATATGGGTTAATGATTCTAAACTAACTTTAGGAGCACAGCAGAATCCATGACATCATTAAGCATACTATATACATGAGAGACAGCTTTCTTGCCATTGGAGAAAGAAATTACAAATGAAGGGGGAAAACTAAAATAAACTCTGTGGAATGCATTGAAATCAGTTATTGGTATAAACCCATGGTTTTTAATGTGTAAATATATACATACACACACACACTACATATAAATACATATATAAACAAGTGTACATATGTACACACACACATGCTTATACCAGCCCACATCCATACGCACACGACACAAACACAGTTCAGTACAGATGTCTGTGTGTATGTGGGTTAGCATACATACTGCATTTCCTACTTTGTCCACTGAGAAATTCTAGAAACAAAGACACTCCAGTTGCAATGAACACAGCCAGTGTCTAGATCTTGATACCAGATCAGAGGCAGGACCAAAAAAAAAAAAAAGAAAAGAAAAAAAAACCTGAGCTTGTAGCATTTTTAGATGCCACAAAATAAGAAGTGCTCAAATGAAAAGAGTAGGCTTTTCATAAAAGACAGTGGAATCAACTAGAAAGCTCTCCTAATGGTCTAAGTTGGAAATACTTGATCATAAAAATAAATAATAACAGTATTAGATTTTAACAAATAGCATAAAATCAATACCCATAAGTCATATTAACATAAATATTTGAATAGATAAAGAGATGGGGGAAAGAGAGCTCATCCTTACACAAAAAATTCAATGAGTAAACATAGAAGGAAATAGGAAAAGAGAAAAAAAACCATCAGGCCAACACCAAAGTAATAATTGTTGGAAACAAGATCTACTGGTGGATGCTAAAGACAATGGGAGAAAATCTGAGGGAAAATAAGATATGCGTGCAGTCTCTATGTATCTCCTACCGATGTTTGGTAATCACAAAAGGAGAAAAAACTCACTTTACAGAGGAAAAAACATCTAGCAGGACCCCACCTTAACCAGGTGATTAAGGTTAATATCAACATTTCCAAGGTCTATCAACAGAATGAGGCCCTTGATAAGAACATAGCATCATTTCTGCTATATTCTTGCCGAAACCACTGGGAAATTTTGTATCAGAACTCTCATGTGGTTAACGTTATTGCACCAGGGTTAACAGTAAAAATTGTACTGTGGTTATATAAGTAGTTAAGAATAGGGGAAGCTGGGTGAAGGGTATATGGAAATTAGCTGTATTATTTTGTAAATTTTACATAAATCTAAATTTAGTTCAAAACAAAGAAGATGAAAAAAAGTACATGTAATCAGTGCCTACATTTAGACATTCAATTTACTCCAGTCTGGCCTCCAGCCTCATATTCACCAAATTAGTTCTTACTCCATTCTTGTACTTTCATAGTACCATTTGCTTGACTTTTTCTTCCCTAAGATTTTATTTATTTATTTTAGAGAGAGACAGAGAGTAAGAGAGACTGAAAGTAGGAGAGACTGAGGGAGAGACTGGAGAGACTGAGGGAGAGATTGGAGGGAAAGGAGCAAGCAGACTCTGTCCTGAGCATGGAGTCCAGGACAGGGCTTGATCTCACAACCCCGTGATCATGACCTGAGCTGAAATCAAAAGTTGGTCGCTTAACTGGTTGAACCATCCAGGCATCCCCATTTGCTTGACTTTCGTGATATAGCTCCTCCTGGTTTTCCTCCCCTGCCCCTCTAGTTTTTGTTTTGTTCTTTGTCTCCATTGCACATTCATTTTCCTCTATACAGGCATTAAGTGTTAGAATTCCTTAACCTTGGATTATTTTTTTCTTATCTCACTCTAAACTTAGTTTCTTAAGAAATCTCACCCAAAGTTTTCATTACCATGTAAATCTATAAGATTCATGATTTTTGTAACACAGCCCAAGTTTTGTTTTGTTTTAATTTGGGCTCCATATTTACATCTACTTGAGGTTGGAATTTCTAAAAGGCACTTCAAACTTAGTATGTCAAGAACTAAGTTCATCTAACAGTTCCCTCACATGATGTTTTAAAATATGTCCACAAATTACTTGACACACCCTTCAAAAGTAGGACCTAATTCTACCTTAAGCATGGGTTGGATGTAACAACTCACTTAAATAGAATAAGAAGAGAGATGATGGTGTTTTACTTCAGAGACCAGGTCATAAAAAGAACTTCAGCTTCCTGCTTTCTGTCTCTTTCTTGGATGATTCATGCTGGGGAAGCCAGCTATGATATCCCCCATGGAGAAGCCCACGTGGTAAGAAAGTGAGGCCTCCAGCCAACAGCCACATAGGAAACTTTGGAAATAGATTTTCCAGCCCCAGGGGAGCCTTCAGATGAATGGAATTCTGATCACCATCTTGATGGCATCATCCTGAGCCAAAGTCACACAACCTTTTCCAAATTCCTGATCTTCAGAAACTGGAATAATAAATATTTATTATCTTAAGCCACTGAGTTTGGGACAATCTATTATGCAATAATAGAGAGATAATACGTTCCCTCTCCCCATGCAATAAACAACCAGGTCATATTCTCGTGCCTCTTTTGATGCTTCATTTTACTCACTATCTACCCCTTACATAGTCAGAAAAAGAGGTGTCACTCCTGTCTACTAGCTGTCTCTTATTCATTTCCCCATTTGAAATCCATTATTAAGACTTATCGATTTAAACTCCTGAATATCTCTCAGATGTGTCCACTTCTCTCTCATCTTCACTGCTTCTACACTTGTCCAAACTACCATTATTTCTTGCCTGTATGGCCTTGTAATAATTGCTTGACTCTGGCACCCCTCTGATACACTCTTCACATTGCTGTCAGGATGATCTTTTCAAAAACACTCACTAATCACCAGTTCTAAGCTAGAAGCACTGGCGTGGATCCCCAGACAGCCAGAATTCTCCTAAAGGCAGGAACAACAAAGAAAGTGCAATGATAGGAACGTGTCTTCTCCTTAGCTGCTCATTACCTCCACCATGAACAATGTCAAAGGCCACCATTTGAGGATCGGGAAAGTGGCCTTTGATCAACTTGATCATTATTGCTAATCTGGAGTTGTGTATGTGGTGAAAAAAAATTTTCGTACTCTCAAATTGTTTTTAAATGCAATACATGCACATGTTTAAAAAATTTGGAAAACATGCACAGTTTTTAAAGAGCAGGAAAAAAATCATCTTTAATTCTACCATCCTGAAATTTTGGCTTATTTCTTTCAAATTTTCCCCCAATGCTTTTAAAACCTTATTAAAATTGTTCTGTATATTAATGTAATTTTCTATCCCATTTTTGTGCTTAAGGTTATAAGATTCTTTCCATATCATTAAAAACTCTGTGTAAATATCATTTTAATAGCTGCTTAACATTCTATGATATTAGAAATTTCATTTTGAAATTCATCTTCTTGCCTAATATTAAAACGAATTATTCCAGTTTTTGGGGTTGGGGGGAGGTAGTGAGGTGGTAGTTTTGGGGGTCTCTTTCCATGGCTTGATGATACTTGGAGGCTGCTGTTTAAATATTTAACAAAATTGCATTTCTCTAGCTATGGCCTCAATCCAAATGGTAGCAGAGAATCTGCTTGGTGATTCCAGGACTTTCTAACAATATTTACTCCTTGAGGCTTCTAAAGTTAATGCATTCTTGGTTTTCTAGTGGATAAGCTGATAGTGCCTCTAGGATGTCACTCAGGTCAGACACCTTTAGAGAAGGGAAGAGGGGAAAAGTCAAGAAGCCCCAGAGAATGCTATGCTGAACTCTGCAAACATACACATGGCCCTCAGAAAACCCGAATCTGGCTGCGTATCTTTTCATTACAATGCACAGTGATTAGTTATCCATAATTTATGGCTTTAATTAATTCTTCCCTTCCTCATGGAGAAAGACTCATCCCAGCAAGCCACTCTGATGCTTGCACACACTGCTCCACCCGAGCCCTGTATTTCCTTGCTGGAAAGTCATTTTGCAAAACTCATTAAAGCTGACCAAAGATCAGAAAGCCATCCCTCCCCCATTCTGCTTTATTTCATGAAAAAATAGACGAATAGAAAAAAAAAAATCTGATTGTGTCCTTTCACTGAGGTTACATCTCCTTCAAGAGGACCCATTTGGGCCTCTAACTGCAGCCAAGGCACGTGCACAAAGAGCTGACGTTCTACTAAGGCTGTGAGGCTGGTTCCCGGAGGAAAAGGAGAGTGTGGCAGAAAAATCAAGTGGCTTTCCAGAGTGCACTTCTGCATATTACACACCTTCTGAGAGCATCACTTGGTCACCCTTCACCAAGCCACTCTCTCTTGGAGCCTGCTGACCCGGTTCAGGTGTATCCAAATCCTTGAGAGCATCAACAAGGGTCTTTCCATAATCTGGCCATAGCCCTGCATAATGGAAGAGTGGACATCATCCGGTGACTAGTGCTGGGCTCAGCAGTCTGCTAATCTGTAGTCCGCCTTCTTGTATGGCTTTAAAGGATAAATTTAAATTTAGTTCATGTTTATCGAGAATCCACTCTATACCAGGGATTTATTAATTCATTTGATGCTCATGAGAACTCACTCTTGTTAATTAGAGTGGACATTTCTGACAGCAGAGCCTCTGTTTTGTTTTCTGCTGTATCTCCATCTAGAACTTGCTTGGCATACAATACGCATTCAATCAATATTTGCTGAGTGAGGACTCATTTTTTGCACATGAGAAACCTGAGACACAGAACAAGTAACTGCTTTAACAAAGTAAAGTTCAATCCCTTGCATTCTGGTTCCAGAGCTAATGCTAAGTATTACTCCGTGGTGTGTCCTTGACTTCTGCAGAAGTTTGATTTGATTTCCTTTTTTAGAAGATAAATCTATTAAATGTCCCAAAATATTTTTGAGTTCAAGGTGTAATGTAGATATCAGGTGTTAATTACCACCAGCATGGAAATAAGGCAGGTATAGCTGACCATTGGTGACAGCATTGCCACTATTATTAATAAAATAATCGTGGCCTGCAAGCAGAGGAGACATCTATTTCTCTCCAACCCAATCCACTCTTGAATGTTCTAAGTCCCTTTCTTATAACAAGCCATGTCAACCTTCAGATGCCTTCACCCACAGGCCAAAGGAAATGACCCATTTCTGCAACCACAAGGACAGATGCCCTTTTCTACCACCTCACCTTTGTTCCTTTGCCCTCTCAGGTTGGGTTTAATTTCATTTCTTTCTGATCTGCAGATTGATGAAAATCTTTCATCTTCTCCAAGCCTGCCTGAGCCCCAGACTGTGGCCCGGGTATTGCCACGTGAGAGCAGAGCCCGCAGCCACAGCTGAGAGAGGTGTTATTTACATATTTATTAGAAATTCTGTCCTGCTGGCAAGAGACGCTCACTTCTGACTTTAATTCCGATAAGTAAACAACCCCATTGGCAAGGAAGAGGGGGAAAACAAACCAGAGTAGTTTGCACAAGATAATACAGTACAGCAGAAAAATATCCGTAATGCAAAACCATTTGCAGTACAAAGCAAGAGAGAGGGAAAAAAAAAAATCCATCTCCAAAGCCTAGCTTAGGTTAAATACTCCAAAAGAAATAATTACAAAGTAATTCAATTATATTTGGTATCAGTTGCCTCGCAGGCCAGTAGAATGACAATTAATCCCAGGGTGTCCTTTTTTTTTTTTTTTTTTTAATACTTTGTGGTGTGTTCAGAATTGCCCTCCAGCAGTTAACCACACTCTGCAGTGCTCTGGCTGATTGTGTCTCTCTCTCTACTTCCTCATTCATTCTGGCCTGATAACACCTCACACTAGGGAGCCATTCTGCCAAGTTCAACCTTCTCTGACCCTACTCTCAAACTGTCCGCATCCTAACATTTTGCTTAGGTGCCCTCCTGTTTCCCCTTAATTATATTGTATTGTGAGGATTGCAACCGTGGGAGAGTTTAGTGTCCTATGGCTTTCTCCAAACATTCAAAATTGAGCCAACATCATCATCCCCGTGACAAAACAGCAAATTAAATCCTTCTCAGGATCACATGTCTAGCTATTCCCAGAAAAAAAATTACATTTTAGGAACATTAAAATGGACTGACTTTAATCCACAGTGGCAAAGGAAGGAAGAGATATGGTTTAAATCCTGCCTGATGTTCTGACCTGAACTTACTCTGCAGATAAAATCATACAGAATTCTCTGCGTTTCTATAGTTTCTTTCAGCCAGGGATTGCAAGGTACTTTACACACAGTAATAAGTTCCACAACCTTTCTTTGATGCTGTTCCCTGGATCCACGAAAGGTTCATGCATCAGAAATCGGCAATGAAGGACAGAAAGGGACTGGCCCAGGCAACCACCCCAGCTGGAAGTGGTGGAGAAATGAGATCTCAGGCATCTGGATTGTCGCACTCAACACTGATCATCAGAAAAATCACTGTACTTCTAAACCACAAACATACTTCTAGAAATAAAAATTAAAATTAGAGTGAGACCAGAATTGTGGATTTCTTCTGCAGGGGAAGAGTAAACCTTTTCCTCTACTCTCTTAGGTTATCCAACTGGGGCCCAGCACTTTAGACTGACAAAAAACAGGTTAACAAGAAAAAACAAACAAACAAACAAAACCCAGAAGTTCATCAACCTGCATAAGTACAGGAGAAACCCAGTGACGAGTAACTCCAAGGGATGCTTAGAACTTGGAGCTCACATAGCATGTTTAAAAGAATAGTGCATTTGTGGAGAAGTGACAAGAGAAAAGAAAAAGGGTTTAGGCTTTTAGAGTGTCTCGCTGAAAAGGGAAACCTCCAGGGAGAAACTAAGGAAGACAGAGATAGTTTCAGTAAAAACTGTTATGTAGATGTCCCTCATGCCTTCTCTGGGCTGATAGGAGTATAGAATTGTCTCCAGTGATTAAGAATCATCCTGTCCTTCCTGGTAGAATTTTTCCTGTGTCTGCTTTTTTTCTCTATTGCTCTCATCTCAGAAGAATCCTTGGCCAGGAGGCCATATTTTGGAGTGGCATGCTCTGAACTCATTCTGTAGTCATCCAGCTGACTGAAGGACACATGGACCCAATGGCTTAGAGTGAAAATAATTTCTATTAATAAACATATCTGTATTGTTTCACAGCGATTCTTATGACCATGGAAAAGATCTGCCCCCAACAGTGTGATATCACCAAAATCTTGAGTTACAAACCAGACAAAGGGGTTGTCCAACAGTAATCGCCACAGCCAATTCAGTGCCTATTATGGGGAAGATGCTGCACTAGAAACTTTATATGCATTGATTAATTTAATATTCCCTACACCATTATACAGATACTAATCTCATTTTCCATACAGCTAACTAAGGCTCAGAGAGTTCAGGTAACTTTCCTAAGTTCACACAGCTTATAAGTGGTAGAGCTGGGATCCTAATCTAGGTAATTTGGTCGCAAAATTCAGGCTGAGTGTTCTCTGACAGTGAAAATAAAATATACAGCTGGAAGTATGTGGATACAAGAGAGGATTGGGTTCAGGTGGCAAAATGGGATGAGAAATCTTCTTTAATCAGACACAGAATGGCCCTAGTCCTTGGAAGAAATCTTTGCTGGACCTTCAAGATCCTTCCCTCCTAACAGAAGACAGTCTGTGTCTTCATTATTTAAGAGTAGGGCCACTAAATCGGACTGTTTGAGTCTGAATTCCTGGTCTGCCACCTTCTAGTTGGGTGACCTTGACTTCTATGTGCCTCTGTCTCATCTGTAAAATTCAGGTAATGGTTACTGCCTCAAAAGACTGTGGTAAGGATTGAGATGATGCATGTAACCCACTTAGAACAGTGCTTAGCACTCAGTATATTTTAGCTAATATGATTCAAGATTATTTTACGAAGGTAGGTTCATCTACTGGTCAACATATCCTCTTTTATCTTTCCCAAACTTAGAGCCTTGGGGTGCTGGTAGGGCTTGATAGGTACAGATTCTAGGGCTTCATCCCTTCCTGGTGACCCTAAATAAGTTTAATCAAAATTGAAATTGTCATGAATACTATAAAATAAAATTCCAGAAGATGAGATAAATGCTAGAAGATGAGATAAATACCATTCCAAGCATATGCAGAATGTTTGGGAGGGAATATAGCAAAAAAGTGAGAGATGACCAGTGTGAGGAGAATGCAGGTGGAGGGGGGATGGATTTGGAAAAGATTAGACACTTGTGGATATAGGTAGCGGCCAGGCCATAAAGATTCTGATCCTTGTCCTGTGAGCAGTGGGAACTACTAGAAGGGTTGAAGCAAGGATCACCAATCAGATTTTGTTTTTAAGAGATCATTCTTCTTCTTTTAATCCAGTCTCCATCATCCCAATACCCATGTAAATAACCAGTTAAAAACAGTAACATCTTGGGGCACCTGGGTGACTCAGTCAGTTAAATGCCTGCCTTCAGCTCAGGTCATGACCCCAAGGTCCTGGGATTGAGCCCCACATACAGCTCCCTCATCAGCAGGGAATCTGCTTCTCCCTCTCCCTCTGCCTCCTCCCCTGCTTGTGCACATGCTCTCTTTTCTTCAAATAAATAAATTTTAAAAATCTTAAAAACAACAATAAAAACAGTAACATCTCCCAGTGCCTAAGTTTCTTTTGCAAATTCCTTTGTTTATTCCTTCTTTCATCAGCTCTTATTTAGCGCCTAATCTGCGAGAGAGCACTTTGCTAGACCAAGAGCACATGGAAATGACTAAGATACAGCTCAATGGGGAAGACAAGTTAAAAAGATAAATTATGATAAGGTGTGATCAGTGTTAAGAGAGAAGGGCTACCAAAAAGGACGCAGTAACTTCAGGGGGCTATGTCCTGACTTGGAAGCAGAAAGAGCTCAGGTGAAGTACTGGTTGGGTTGATCCATGAACAATTGGTATGAAATCTACCAAGGGCAGAAAAAAAAATTAAAAATTAAAAAAATAATAGATACATTTATTGAGGAAAATTAGAAAAATGCAGAAAAAAAACACAAGAAGGATATCAAATTGCATATAATCTTTCAACTTCTAGCCTACAAAGATTAATGAAAGTATCAATTAAATTTTTTTTAAAGATTTTATTTATTTCTTTGACAGACAGAGATCACAAGTAGGCAGAGAGAGAGAGAGGAGGAAGCAGGCTCCCTGCTGAGCAGAGACCCTGATGCGGGACTCGATCCCAGGACCCTGGGATCATGACCTGAGCCGAAGGCAGAGCCTTTAACCCACTGAGCCACCCAGACACCCCAATTAAATTTTTTAAAAGAGTGTCCTTTGAATCTAGAAAGTCCTCAACTTACAAATGAATTATATTTTGGTGTTTCAATAGTTTTTTTTTTTTTTTCAAGATTTTATTTATTTATTTGAGGAGAGTGAGAGAGCACAAGCAGGGGGAGCGACAGGCAGAGGGAGAGGGAGAAGAAGACTCCTCGCTGAGTAGGGAACCTGATTTGGGGCTCGATCCCAGGGATCATGGGATCATGACCTGAGCCAAAGGCAGATGCTTAACTGACAACTACTGAGATGTCCCAGTGTTTCAATAGTTTGTAAGGAAAAGTTTCTATAATTCATAGCACACTGGCATATTTTCCTGCAGGAACAGCATTATGACAGGATTCCAGGTTCCCAGGCCAACCTATAATAGTTTATAAAAATATATGTATATTTACATATACCAAATGTATGTGTGTGTGTGTGTATGTGTGTATATATATGTGTATATATATATATTTACATATACAAAAATGTAAATATACTTAAGTCACATAATTTACCAGTAATTGTATTAGTTATCTATATCTCTATATAATAAATTACCCAAAACTTGGTAGATTAAAATAAGCATTTATTATTTTATCGTTCCTGTGGGTCAGGAACCTGGACACCACTTAGCTCAAGGTCTTGTAAAATAGTAGTCACGTCATCAGCTGGGCTGTCATCTTATCTGGGAGCTTGACCAGAGAGACATCTCTTTCTAAGATCACTCATGTGGTTGCTGGAGGGATTCAGTTTCTTATGGGTAGTTGCACTGAGCACCTTGGCTCCTTTATGGCTGTTTGCTGGAGGCCTCCCTCAGTCCCTTGCCATGGGGTGGGTTTCTCCATAACATAGCTCACAACATGGCAGCTGCCTTCAATCAGAGCGAATAAATGAGAAGAACTGCAGAGAAAGTACAGGCAAGAGGAAGACACAGTTTGTTTTAAGCTAATCTGGAGAGTGGCATCTCATCAATTATTCTATATTCAATTTTTCATAAGGCAGGCTAGGTCCAGCCCATACACAGAAGAGGGGGTTACACAAAGACATGAACAGCAGGAGGCAGGGATCATTGTAAGTCATTTTAGAAGGGACCTACCACCTCTTTCTCTTTTTCTGTCTCTCCTTCTCTCTAGATATCTATGTATGTATCTGTATCTACATATCCCTCTGCATACCCATCTATTTTTTTCTAGATACATATCTATATAGAAAGCTATAGATATATTTGTTTTCAGTGCAACTCTTTTTTAAATGAATGGTTCTTCAGAAGCCCATCGTGTAAAGCAGACACAGGTGTCACTCCAGCAGTGGGGCCCGAGAAGTGGACACAGAAGCTTGGTCTGCAGGGCTCTACAGACCCAGTCTGAAAATTCCTAAATAATTGAACCACCAAGACTCCCTAGGGAGTAAGAGAAGACTAGGACATATTATCACAAATCAAAGAGAGCCCTTCTGTCGTATTCTTTGGAGATCAGACTTTGTCCAAATTGCAAATTTGACGGAGGTAACATTAATGTAGACATTGTCTTGGTGGCACTTTTTTCTCCCCAATTCCTGCTGCTCTGGCTCTTGACAAACTCTGTGTTCCTGATACTTTAATGCAGTTTTAACTAGTTTTGCCACTCAGTTCTACTTGGTTTAATTTCATGTATTTGAAAGCTCTAATGTCATAGTTGTACATGTTTAGGATTGTTATATCTTCTTGAAAATTGATTCCTTTGTCATTATGTGATGTCTCTTTATCCCTGATAATATTTCTTTTCCTGAAGTCTATTTTGTTTGACATCAAAATAGTTATTACAGATATCCTTTGGGCTAATATTTGCATGGTATGTTTTCTCTTTTATTATGAATTTATACTATATTGATAAATTATCCTGCATGCATATTTATATTTAAATTTGTATTTAAAGTTGGGTTCTTGAGAGAAAGATCTAGTTGGGGCTTGCTTTTTGATCTAATCTAACAGTCTTATTTAACTAGTGCATTCAAGCATTCATATTTAATGTGAATATTAATATGGTTGGATTAAAACCTACCATCTTATTAGCTGCTTTTCATTTCTCCCATCTGCTCTTTATTTCGTTTTTCTTCTCTATCTGCCTTCTCTTGGGTTAATTGAATAATTTTATGATTCCATTTTATTTACTCAATTGACTTATTATTTATATCACTTTTAAAATGGTTTCAGTGGTTGCCATAGGGATTACAATGTACAACTTTAATGACATGAACTTTTTTTTTGGTAGAAAGTTGTCACGCCCCTTAAGACAGATGGAAAACCACTGAGCTTTACTACAGGTTGATGTGAGTCATATTTACTGAATGCCATCATGTGCCAGGTATTACTCTAAACATTTTACATGCATTATCTAATTTATTGCTCCAAACATCAAAAAAGTTGTATCCAGTTGTTATCCCCATTTCACAGATAAAGAAATTGAAGCACAGAAAAGTGAGGTCATTTTCCCATGGTCAGAAAACTACTTGGTCTCCAAAGCTTATGCCTAAAAGATTATGTTGTACCTCTGTGGGCTAGACAAGGACTCTGCAACTTAGAATTTGGGCTCCCAAACCTTCAATTTGCACACATCTTTTGAGTGCTTCATCCTCAAATATACTAAAGGCAGTTGACCTTCTGAGGGGGTGGGTGTTAGGAGAGGAAATTGATGCTTAGCTTACATTTTTATGTGTTGGATTTTGTAAATCCGTATTTTTAAGTCATTAGTATCATAAAAATGATTGCATTTTTAATCACTTAATTTTAAAACTGAGAGTTTACTTGGATATCATCCAATGTTCTCATTTTGCTGATAGAGGCAATGAGGCCCCAAGAAATTACATTTCTTGCCTAAAGTTATATAACTAATAATTAGTAACAGAGTCAGAGCTTGAACCCATTACAGAAACCCCCTCCCCAGAGTTCTGCTGTCTCCCTCCTCTTTGCTCCTATACTATGTAAGCTTACTTCTTATCAATGAACATGTCACACAGTGGTGTCTTTGTTCTTTTATATATTTTCATCCTCTATTAATCTTTAAATTGCTTAAATGGCAGCTTTCATTCTTATTTGACTGACTGTCCTGAGCAACTGTCATAGAGCAGAACACATCATAACATTTTTTTTTTTTTAGGTCTGTTGAATGAAGAGTCCTTCTATTTTAGTTTCAACCTAGAACTCTGGTCTCACTGTCCTTTTACTCCACGAAAGCCCAGGAGCCATCCCCAGCCTTCCAGCCTCCAGGAGAGTGACCCTCAGTTTCAGCGTGAGACTTTTAACTTTTCTGCCATAGCAACTAGAGCTATTTTAGCACCAGCAGAAGCATATCAGGACCCAATGGCATTCATTCCTGAATCATCTGTAAGGGGCAAACCAGGATAACTCTTATACTTTGCTTATGTTCAAAGACCAACATGCCTTCATTATTTTGCTCCTCTCCATCCCTCCAGCCAAATCTCCAGCCATTCAGTCTTTGCTGTGGAATTTTGACAATGTTTGCCTGGTTAACTTCTCCTAAGACTCAATGGTCTCTTTTTGTGTAAACTCCTTGCCAGTCATCAGCTTGTCTTATTAATTGTGGTGATTCTGGTACTGAGCCCAACCTGAAGAAATATTTGTTGATATTCAGAAGGTGGCCTGATAGGGTGGTTTGGGGGTTCACTACTTACTGCCTATGTGACTTGTGGTAAAGTAACTTATTTCTCTAAGCCTCATATTCCCCATCTTTAAAAAGGTGAAAAGTAATTACTTCATAGGGTTGCTGTGGGGATGAATGGGGATAGCAAAGGGCCAATGACACATACATTTAGTATTTAGCTTTTATCATCTCATTGTTATTACATCATGTTATCATCATTATTCACAATGTTGAACAAATCTGAGTGTGGAAGAAGAGTTACAATGACATTTCATTCTATATTTTAAAATGTATAGTTACAAACAAGGTCACATCAAAGACCAGTTCACTTGGCAATTCTAAAGCTCTTCAGGCCACCAAGGCCAGAGATAGGCAAAAATCGGGACTCTTATTATTGAACCAAGGACCAGAAGGAAAATCTGATGATTTTATATGCCTGTCTTTGGTGTGGAGAAAGCACAGTTCAGTCACAAACTTGTGTATTTTAAAAGAAAAAAAGACAATCTTTGTAAATAAGTGGAGAAGTGCTTGTAGCTCGAGACCCAGGAGGTCCCAATTATTGGGTCTCTGTAAGGGGGGTGAGAAGTGTCAAGGGCTGATGGAAAACAAGCTCTCAGAGGCTGCTTCCAAAAACCTGCTTAGACAGAACATAATTCTCACAAGTAGAAATGGTATTTACCACCTGGGACCTGCTGTGGATCTCCGGAAAACCAGAGGGCCAGTTCCAGGAGTCAAGTGTTTCTGGAAGCAGGTGTGGAGAGAGGAAATCTTGGGAGACCTCCTCTCCTTGTTTTTCTGTTGCTTTGCTGCCCTTCCCAGAAAGGCTTAGCATTTGTCTCAAGATACATTGATTTCCTGCATGTTCTTACTCAGTGGTTGAAGGCTTCTGGGAGGGACAGACAAATAAACACTGTGAACAATGAAAAATACAAAATTAAAGTAAAACAACACCTGAGCTGTCTTCATACTAGGTCAAGCACAAATCCCCATGGAGTATGTGGGGCCACACCAAAGCTGTAGCTGGAGAAGCCTTTTCAAAGACTGTGTCTGGTTACTGGGCTTCACGTGGCTTGTCCAGAGCCCTGAACTTCTCCAGCACTGCCACTTCTTAACCATTTCTCTGTTCCCTAGAGCTCTCCCAAATAGAGAGAGAGAGCAAGACCCTGCCGAAAGGCTTGATGCATTAGAGAGTATAGGGGAGAGAGAAGGGTAGATGAAAAGTGAGGTAGAATATCTTTGTGGAAATGAATTTTCAATTTCTTGGTGAATCTCAATTACACAGGCTTTCCCTGAGGCGTGTTACTTCAGAGAATCAAAACTCTGCTGTCATCTCTAACAGAGTGGAAGTTCTTAGTCAATCAGTTTACCTCATTTTAGGAGAACATTTGTCCCCAGGAACATTTAACTAAAAGATACGATGACAAGAACCCCCTGGGAAAAGCACACCCTCTCACACCCTTTCAACTACAGAATAAATATTTTCCAGACATACTGAAACAAGTTTTCTTAACTCCACAATTTAGCATCAACCTTCAGGAGGTGTTCAATAAATAACTATTGACTGAATGAGTGGCCTTGATGATCTTTTGCATGTGGGGTAGCTTTCAAGGATTGAAAAGCATAAAGATTAATAAAAAGGAAACTTCTAGCCAATATGGTGGACTAAGCAGAAATGGGAAACTTCCTGTCCTGCTCCAAATACACAGAAAAGCTGAAAAAGATGAAGCACAGATTTTTCTTTAGCGTGCATAGCTGAAATTGAAATCAAAAAGGGGTGGAAAAAATCACAAAGTCCTAGAAATGAAAAAGGAAACTCAGAACCAGAGTGATAGAATAACATATGCCTGTGGGGATAAATGAACCAATTATGCACCTAAGGGTGGATAGGGGCAGTATCACAGCAAAGTAGAAGCAAGCTGTGAGACAACAATCATGGGTGCTGTGAGGGGGAAATTCAGACTTCAAACACTGCAGTCCTCATTTTGTTCTGTAACATGATGGAGATTTTGGTTAGTCTTAGGTTTGGCTCTTTGTGCATTAAAACTCTGAAGGTAAATACAGAAAAAAAAAAAGAAGGGGGAAGGAAATAGAATGTTTAATCTCAAAACCAATGAGGGAGAAAAGGATATAAGGAAAATGCAGCCAATCCAACAAGAAAAAACCTGGTAAACAGAGAATGTCAAGGTGATATATAGATACACATATATCAGAAATTACTGTAGGAATGCCTGGGTGGCTCAGTCGGTTAAGTATCTTCCTTTGGCTCAGGTCATTATCCCAGGGTCTTGGGATGGAACCCCATGTTGGGCTCCCTGTTCTTTGGGTAGTCTGCTTCTCTCTCTCCCTCTGCCTCTCCCCTGGTCATGCTCTCTCTCTCCCTCATAGTCTCTCATGCACTCTCTCTCTCAAATAAATAAATAAATAAAATCCTTAAAAATCCTTTAAAATATTAAAGAAAAAGAAATTATATAAATTAGAATGCATTAAAGTTGACACTTGAACAACAGAGGTTTGAACTTCTTGGGCGCACCTATATGTGGATTTTTTTATGGTACAGCACTGTAAATGTATTTTCTCTTCTTTATGATTTTCTTAATAACATTTTCTTTCCTCTAGCTTATTTTATTGTAAGAATACAGTAGATGATAATATAACAAACAACATATGTGTTAATTGACCATTTATGTGATCAGTAAGCCAGTTGTTCAACAGTAGGCTATTAGTAGCTGAGTTTTTGGGAAGTCAAAAGATTTTCAACTATACAGGGGGTCAGTACCCCTATATTCTCCTTATATTCACTGTCAGGAGGTAGATTGGAAATTAGAAACAAAAAAACTTCTGCTATATGCAGGAATTCCTAAAATATAGTGACATACACAAACTTAAAAGTCAGAAAAAGATATGCCAGGCAAATATTAATTAAAAGAAATAATAATAATAATGATAGATGCATTAACTGGTGGGAAGTATGGGGTTTGGAAAAATATGGGAGAAATCCTGACTATAAGGAGAGAAGAATTTGGTGGCTGTTGCTATGCTCCATTGGACTGTTCTGAAAGAAGAACAAAAAGCTAAGAGTGACTAATTAGCAGTTAAAAGCTGAGAGTAAAACTAGAGAGCCTCCTTGTGTACTACCAAGGAGGCTCTCATCTCCTATAGCAGGATGGCAAAGAAATTTAAGAACTAGGCCTAGGACTTAATTGTAAGTGTAATCAAGTTCTAAAGAGGTTTAAATTCCTAACCCAGGTAAGTCTGCCATGCCAAGGTCAAGGCTGTAGCTGGGACATAAGACATAGGGCATCCAGGTTGATGCATCTGAAAATCTTGAATGCCCAGATGGGGATTCAACATGGCAAGCCTTCAGAAGTGGTCCTTCCCCACAAAGAGCTAGTATTTTCCCACTGCTTGAAGAGAGAACATATGTAGCCTCCTCCCTGCCACCAGATTCTACCCACATCTCCCTTCCAGGTCAGTGGGTCAATAACCAAGATTAAATAAATCAAAACATAACCTGGCCATCCTAGGTTATGATATACTTGAACCAACTAGGAAAGGAAAAGAAACTAACCCCCAAAAGAACTTCAGGGCCTTGTAACACAGGAATTGGGAAGTTATACTTAGAACTGCATTTTGAAGTTACTAGACCCCCCCAAAAAACCCACTAATTTGGATGAAATAAATTTTATTAATTTGGGAATCCACTGGGCTTTCAGGGATACAGGCACTAACATCCTGGCCAGGATCTCAGGAGAAGCTGTGAAAGGTTAAGCATGGTGGCTGCTAGAAACATGGGAAAAATGATGCTCTCCATGAAGAAGAAGAGTCAGAATGAGCATGATGGGAGGTGGGAAAAAATGAAAAGACTCAGAGAAGTGGACAAGTTAGAGTGGATACATGATATAAGATAAGAAATCCTATTAGATAGCTGTACCTCATGTGAGGGTTAATAAAATACATCATTTCCCAGAAAAATGGGAAATGTACCTGGTGGGAAAACAGCATCAGTAGGAAGTTCAATAGTGATTCTTCTGTAAGCTAGGTTTGATCATAGAAGCCATTATAGAAGAGGCTCATTAACACAGAGCAAAGGAGAGCCTAGGGTACTCTGACTGCAAATGGTAGAGGCCAGGCAGCTGTGTTTTGTACTCAGAAGAGCACAATTAGTACAATAAGTAGCAAGGTTGGAAGGGCAGTTAGGGGGGCTGAGTTGCAGAAAATTATAGAGATAGTAAAAAAAAATGTGGCATCCCTAAGGGCATCATAGATGGTCACCAACATGAGTACTATCCTCTCTGTAAAATAAAAATAAATTGAGGATAATGATCAGAAGGCTAAGGACAATCATTTTAATAATAACAATCCTCTATCCAATATCCAGTTTTCAGACTCAGACCCATTGACTAGAGAAGAAACTGGTTCAGAGTAAGTATCCTGAAATATTGTGGCAAATACACATGACAGTGACTTCCTCAGACCTTTCCCAAAGGGATCTACTGTCACTTATCATGTTACTAGGGAAAGAGGAATATACATTTTGAAGAATATTGGGTACAAGATTCAAGTTGCTATCAATGTCAAGGTGTCATTGTGGTCCCTCTGTTAGAGTGGGACATGTGATAGCCAAGTTAAGTTCACAGTAGGTGAACACAATGTCTGTGAACCCAGCTATTGTTCATTTCCCCAGGCCCCAAATTGTAATTGCAATAGGTCTACTTAGGAGTTAGCACAACCCCTACCTTGGGTCCTTGGTCTTTGAGTTGAGAGCTTTCTTGTGGGAAGGACCAAGTAGAAGCCTGTAAACTATCTCATCTCCCATCCCTGTTTCAAGATTGTAAATTAAAAAAAAATCACAGTCCAATATGAATGGCTGAAATTATTACCAACTTTAATATATATTAAAGGATGCAGGAATGGTGATGCCCATTGGTCTTCACTTAATTCAGCAATCAGGACACTGCAACAGTAAAACATGTCCTGAGCATTTTACAGTGGATTACTCCAAACACAGACATCAGACCCAATGGAAGATGTTGTAGCTTTGCTAAAACACATTAACATCTGATATATGGTACGGAGGCATTGATCTGGCAAACACATTCTTTTCCATCCTTAGGAAACAAGGAAAAGAAAGAACTTTCATTTCTCTAAAAAGTACAACAGGATACCTAACAAGATTGTGCTGGGGCTGTGTTAACACCCTGGGCCTTTGTCAAAATAGTCTGAAGACGTGTAGACTATCAGGATAGCCACACAGAATTTATATCCCACTTATTCATTGATAACATCATGCTAATGGAACCAGAAAGGCAAAAACCAGATGCCAGTTGGAGGCTTTGTTTAGAAGCATGTGTTTCAGAGAATTGGAGATAAACCCTATGAAGAGTCAGGGCCTGGCACATCAGTAAAATTTTAGGTGTCTGGTGTTTATGGCATGATGAGAATCGTCCCTCCTCCTCCAATAAAGAACTGATTATTGAAACTTCTCAGCATGAAGAGAGAAGCAAAATGCCTGGTATGCCTCTTTGAGTTCTAGAGGCAGCATATTTCATACCTAGGAACCCTATCTGGAAATACTTGCCTGGGCCACATACCAGATGATTTGGAAGGCTGCCAGCATTGAGGGGCTCTGACTTCGGGTGCTGCCTGCACACTTTGGAAGCCCAGGCCAGAGAACCAGCAAGTAGAATGAATCAGCATCTTGGCAAAAGTAGGTAACTCTGCTGTTATACAGTGAGAGGAAGAGGAATATATTTAACAACCAGGTACTACATTTGGGTATATGTTTGTAAATGCTGGTAGAATTGCAAGAAAAAAATCTAAAAATATGTAATACTTGTGTAACAATTTTAACACTTATTTTAGAAACTGATTGATCAAGAAGTCAATATTTGTAAGGATACAGACTTGAACAATAAATTGTTCTCTCTCACATAACATACGCAGTGTAACATAATGTAAGACGCATAACCTAACATAGCTATATTTTTATGTTGAAGAGGGGCACACATATGAATCATAGGCACAAGGGTATCATTTTAAAAAGTTGATCATGTTCAAGTTTATATAAGGTCTCAAAAATTGTCAAATAATTTAGCGCTTACAGAACACTTTGTTCTAGTACAGTACAACAAAATGAATAGAATTGGATTTTCCCAAGCATTTGTTGGACAAATAATCATCTATGGTAAAAACAATTGAATCAGTGATTAAAATTTCTCCCTCCAAAAGGCATCAATTCCAGACAGTTTTAGGGAGAACTTTAACAGAAATTGTAACTTGTCCTTATCTTATCCAACTTGTTTCAGTAAATGGACAAAAAGAGCAAAGGCTCTACATGTGATATCGAAATTAGGCACCAAGAGTATAAGAAATGGAATTTACTTTCCAATGTCACTATGTTGCGGATGAACAAATCATGATAACATATCAGCAAATCCAGAATTGTATTTAAGGACATCATGATAAACCAGAGTTTATCTTGAGAAAATAGAGGTGCATCAACATTAGAAATAATTAAATAAATAAGAAGAAATCTATTTACACAAATTAACGCATTAACCAAACAAATGGAAAAATGTGATCATTTCAGTGGAGATGGTCAATGCCTCTTCATAAAGTAAAGGGAAAAAAGAAACAGTAAATTAAAAATAGAAAGAAACATCCTTAATCTGATAAGGAGCATCTGTCTCAAAACCACAACAAAGGCCATAACTTAGGGTCAGATTTTAGAAGCATTCTAAATTCAAGACAAGAAAATCTTCACTAAGACCATTTTTTTTTTTTTAATTTGACAGAGAGATCACAAGCAGGCAGAGAGGCAGGCAGAGAGAGAGGAGGAAGCAGGCTCCCCGAGAGAGCAGAGAGCCTGATGCGGGGCTCGATCCCAGGACTCCGAGATCATGACCTGAGCTGAAGGCAGCGGCTTAACCCACTGAGCCACCCAGGCGCCCCCACTAAGACCATTTTTATACAGCAGTTACTGGAAGCTCTAGCCAATTAAAAAATGCAATAAAAAAATTACATGATATAATTATTGGAAAGAAAGAGGCACAATTGTTATTTGCAATATAATATTGTTTGCATACAAAAAGCAGAAGAATCCACAGACAAACCATTTAGGATTAAAAAAATTGGGAAGTTTAATGGAAATAAAATCAACATACAAACATGACTACAATGTGAGATTTTATTTAACAGTAATTTAAAATTAGAAAAAAGTTATTTTAGAAATACTACATTTACAATTTCATTCAAATTTACATGGTACCTGGGGGGGAAAATCAAACAAATGGTATTTAATACTTTTATAGAAGAAAATTATAAAATAATACAAAGTAAAAAAATACCTGTTTATGCATATTCAAGTTCAATATCATAAATATATACTGTAAATTATCCCCAAGTTGACCTAAAAATTCAAGAAATTCACTAAAAATCCCAATAGAATTTTTAATGAAATTTGGTGAACTTATTTTAAAATTCCCGTGCATAAGTAAATATTCAGGAATAGACAGGACAATATGCTAAGAAAATTTGCTCTCCTGGATATCAAGAATTATTTTAAAGAGATAGTGATTAAATGCTATGATATTAAGCAGAGTTAAAAATAGTTTAATTTAACAGACTTAAGAATTTAGGAATAAATCCTAGCTTCCATAGGAACTTGATTTATGATATAGGTGACCTAAAAAATCAGAATTTACCAGAATAACTGGCTATTTGTATGGAAAGAAAGAGAATTAGAGCATTACCTCTATATAAAAATAAATTCCATATAAATTCCATATAAATAAATTCCATATAAAAAAAATTAAAATATTATATAGGAGGACAACTTCTATGATTCTATGAAGAAAAATATGTTTGGCTAAGTGGAAAAAACCAAAATCATAAAGAAAACTGACAAATTTACCTAAGAACTTAAAATACCTACATGACAGAAGTTATCAAGACCAAAAAGACAAAGATTTTTACAACATACATAATAGACAAAGAACCCACCCAGAATATATAAAGGACATTTTCTTACTCATAAGGCAATGATAATACCTAACATTTGTTGAACAATTACTATATACCAAGGTCTGTTCTAACTGATTAGTATGTACTAACTTTCTTAACCACCATCATAACATTATGAGATACTATGTTAATCTCCATTTTAAGGATACAGAAACTGAACTACCGAGAGTTAAGTAACACACCCAAGTATGAGCAGCTATTAAGTGACAAATTTGGAATTGAAACTCATGCTGACCAGCTCCAGATTACATGAGGCTAACTCCCCCCTCCCCCCTCACCCCGCCACCACCAGAAAGAGACAAATAATCCAGCAGAACAACAAGAAAGTGAGATGAACAAGTTATTCATGGCAGAGGGACTAGAATTGCCAATAGGGATGAAAATGTGCCCAACATCACTAATCACAGAAATGTAATTTAAAGCCTTAATGTTTCCAGCCCATCAGATTGGCAACATTTTAAAATTTGGTCTGAGAATACCAAATGGTGAGCAGATTTGACAAAATAGGTATTCATATATTCTGCTGAAGGGACTACACATTGGCACTCAAACTGTAGAGAGCAAGTTGGCAGTCTGTAGGGGAATCGACACCGTGGAGGTACCTGACGGCCCAGGAATTTCCCTTCCAGGTTTAGTCATGTATGAAGAAAAATAAACAACGTTGTTCAATGCAGTTTTTTAGAAATAATCAAGCAATGAAAGAGAGTTTAAGTTAGGGAAAAAAGAAATTGTGGTATATTGTAGGATATATATGGTACAGTATACTGTAGGGTGTAATTCCATTTAGCAATTAAAATTAATGAACTAAATTTATGTGTATCAACTTGGTTGAGTCTCTAAGATGTACTGTTAGGTGAAAGAAGTATTATGCAGTACATACAGATATGTAGGATATAATAACATTTATATAAGTTTTTAGGACATAAAATACTATGTGTTTTTATGGCATGCAGGTATATCATTGAAGTATAAGTACATGAAAGACAGTATGCAAACCAGTTTCAAGATAACAGTTGCTGCTGGAGAGGAAGTGGTTGACTGGGACTATAGAGGCAGACATGGGACATTTAGTCACATCTTTCATGTTTTGTTATTAAAAAAGCTGTGTGATGCACACCTACATTTATTAATTCTGGTGTTGGGTGCAGGGGCTCTTGGTTGATTATTCTCTGTGCTTTTCCACAGTATATTTTTAATGTTAAAAATAGAAAATTAACAACAACAACAATAAGGAATTTGATTCAGATACAGTCCTTGCTCACAAAGAACTCATCCCTACTTAACCCAGCACAAAGTTCTGTAAGTAAGCAGTACCCTTTTAAGTAATAAAGGCACAAACAAGAATAATGTTTCCTGTCTACCCAGGCTTGTATCCTAACCTCCCAAGTTTCTGCTCTAGCCCACAGTTGGAAGATAAATCAGAGCAGACACAGGACTCGGTCATCATCTAATCCCCCCACAGAACCACTGAGGACACAGAGATCTACGAGGGGAGGACTGGCCAAAGGTCAATATAACCAAGGCACACACACATAGACAGCTAATAAGTGATGGAACTTAGACCAGAACCTAGACCTCAGGACTTAGAAAACGGGTTGAAGACCCATAGTGGAGGTCAGCAGGCCAAACTGGGTCTGCAGACAGGTTTTCTTAGGCTCATATGTCATTTGATTATTTAAAAAAAGAAATGCAAACATGGTTATAAAAATGTGTCTATAGTTAGCCACAACTCTCTGTTTTCTTACCTGGGCACTTTGCTCATTGCTGTTGCCTACCCTGCCCTTTAAGATATTTGCACTTGTGATCCTCATCACTGAATTTTTGACTTGGAAGGAACCTTGGCGAAGGTCACCTCTGTCCAGTCGGCCCTCAGTGTGATGATTCCCTCAATAGCGTCCCTGACAGATATGATACAGCTCTGCTTGGCCACTTCAGCTGCGGACGCATGCCACTCTCGGCAGAGCCCAGCTCATGACTGGGGAGCTCTGGTCAGGGAGGAAGTTTTGCCTTCTGTGGAGTGATAACGTACTTGCTCATGAAGTCCCACTCATTATTCCTAGCCTCTCGAGGCGTGGAAATAAGTCTAACCGCTCTTCTGCAAATGTTAACAGCTACCACTGTTCCGACGACTCACTTCTTCAGGATCAACACTGTTGATTCTCCCAACTCGTTTAGTTGTTTGGTTTTCCTACTCTGTGCTAACTTGGTTGGCCTCTGGAGCTTCCGACATGTTCCAGCTTCTCACTACGAAGGAAGTCGAGGGAGATGCTCTTCAAGACCAGGACGGTCACTGCCAATACTCACGTCATGCTTAAACCCTCCAGCTCCCTCCCTATTTCTCTAGCAATTCCCCCACGTTCCTCATTTCTCTTATCCTTTCTTTTTCCTTCCCCCTTGCCATAGCCATGCATTGTTTTTACTTCTGCAACAAGAAACTCTGGAGTTTCCTAAACAACCATGCTCTCTTAGATTGTTATGCCATTTCGTACTCCATTCCCTCCACATGGAATGTTTAATGACGAACTTCCCCAGGGGAACTCCTATTTATTCTTTAAAACCCAGCTTTCATGTCACTGTTTGAGGTTTTTCGGTGCCTCTCACCCTCCTCTTTTCCTCTGTCACACTCCAGTCTAAGTGAATCACTCCCTCCTGCATGCTACCTCCCTGCTGTACACATTTCTAGTCTGCACATTACTTCTCTCACTGTATTATAATTATTTGTCTGCATTTCTATCTCCTTCTTTCATATTATAAGCCCTTAAAGGGATGGTGCCTTACTCCTTTTTGTAACTACGGCACTGAGTGCAGGGACTGGCACATAATAGGTATTCAGTAAATCCTTGTTGAGTTGAATACAACTCTGAGACCACTGGTTATTGCCCAGTAGGGTCTGTCCTAAGGATAGCTTGAGCCTTCTCCATTTTTCAACTAGAATTGAATGCTGGAGTTCAAAAACCATAGGTTTTTTTGTTTTTGTTTTTGTTTTTGTTCTTCTAGCACCAAGCACAACTCTTACCAGTCACTCACATGATCGTTAAATGAATTAAAATGATTCAGACCTATGCGTGCTGTGAACATTCACTGAAACATGGACCTTTAAATTACAATAAAGAAGGGTCTTTATTGTAGAGAAGGACAAAATGTGTCTATGCATGAAGATCATATTTGTATTCATACATACATGCACACAGATATCTGTATACAGTACCACTGCCACTGTGTGTATATATATATAAATAAAACAGTGTTCCTTCACACACCCAGGCAGATATACATCCTCTGAATTGCAAAGTGTGCTCCAGGTTATTTGAAGTTCTGTACAATATGTCTAGCCTCCCAGGCAAAGTTTCTTGTTAATTTTCTCAGCTCCATGAACGTATGATTTATTTAACAAAACTTTCATGCAGCAAATTAAACAACATTTGTTCTACCTAGAGGGATAGTTCCCCAACATCACAGAATTGACAGGCCCACTTATAAAGGTTGGCATGAGAACAGTGGTCCAACTCAGAATCCTAAGTATGACAGTGTCTACTGGCTTATTCCCTCTAGATACACTCCAGTGTCTAATTAGCCCAGGGGGGAATAAGAAAAAAAAAAAAGGAAAACAAAAACAAAACCATGCTCCTAACAATGCTTTTGTTGTTATTTTTTCATTTTCTTTTTTTCTTCTTTGTTCTTGATTCCCATCCCTCCACAAGTATATACTCAGAAATGAATATGATTTAATGGATCTCTTTCTTCTATTCCTTTCTTCTCTCCTTTTCTGCCTCTCTTTCTTTCTTTTAAAAAGATAACCTATGTTTTGTTGTTTAACCAGAGAATATCAAACATTTAGCCATCTGTTGCAAAATTTTTTACATAGGGAAAAACCTTGAGCCATTTCAGTCTGAACCTCTGGGAACCTATCCAAGAGAGATGAGAAATGTGCCATACCTGATCTTTGCTCTGCTTCTTTGCAATCTCCACCCAAATTAAAGAAGCCATAAAATAAATTGCAAGGCAAGGAATCTATAAATTATTAAATATCAACAATTAATATTTTTTATCCAGCTTGCAAATCTCTATTATCCTAAAGCAAGGCCCATTGCTGACCAGCAGAAGGCAGATTTATTTGATAAATTCTGATAATATTTTTGCTTTTATTCTTATTTTCCCCAGGGTTCAGCATTTTAGGAGCTGTTTTGTGTTGGAAGGCTCAATCTTGGTACACATCAAATCTTGGTTCATAATTGGACATACTTTAAAAAAAAAGAAACTACATTCATTCATTTATACCATCAACATATATCGAACACTTTACTTGGAGAATAAAACATGAATGTTATAGTCCCAATCCTTAGTAGTATTCCAGCTAACTATTGCTTTATAATGAGCTACTGCAAAGCTTTGTGTTTCTTTGTTGCTCACAGATTCGATAGAGCAGGAATTCAGAGGTTATGGGGGGAAACCTAACTGTATTCCACAATGTCTGGTGGCCTCAGATGACAAAATTTAAGTCTGGGTGTGACCAGATGGCTGAAGGCTGACATAATCTAAAGGTGTATCTGGCAGGAGAGCCTTTTGGTTGGCTGAGACAGCTGGGCTGTTGGCTCACTACAAGGCAGTCTTGCAGCGGAGGACTTCTACTAAGACTCCAAAGAAGAATGTCCTTATTGTACACAGAAGTTGTGTTCCCTTTTCTGACCTCTTCTTAGAAGTTAGATTACACATCACTTCCAATGCATTCTATTTGTTACAAGCAACTCACAGCCAAAATAGTTTCTGGGGAAGTGAACCAAGATCCCATTTCTTTCTTTCTTTCTTTTTTTTTCTTTTTCATAATTTTTAAAATAAACACGTTATGTATTATTAGCCCCAGGGGTACAGGTCTCTGAATTGCCAGGTTTACACACTTCACAGCACTCACTATAGCACATACCCTCCCCAATGTCCACAATCCCACCACCCTCTCCCTTCCCCCTCCCCCCAACAACCCTCAGTTTGTTTTATGAGTCTCTTATGGTTTGTCTCCCTCCCGATCCCATCTTGTTTCATTTATTCTTTTCCTACTTCCCAAACCCCCCACGTTGCATCTCCACTTCCTCATATCAGGGAGATCATATGATAGTTGTTTTCTCTGATGGACTTATTTCACTAAGCATAATACCCTCTAGTTCCATCCACGTTGTCACAAATGGCAAGATTTCATTTCTTTTGATGGCTGCATATTGTATATATATATACCACATTGTATATATATATATACCATTGTATATATATATACCACATCTTCTTTATCCATAGGGATGCTATACTTTGTCAAATGCTTTTTCAGCATCTATTGAGAGTATCATATAGTTCTTGTCCTTTCTTTTATTAATGTACTGTATCTCATTGATTGATTCGCAGATGTTGAACCAAACTTGCAGCCCTGGAATAAATCCTACTTGGTCGTGGCGAATAATCCTTTTAATGTACTGTTGGATCTTATTGGCTAGTATTTTGTTGAGAGTTTTCGCATCTGTGTTCATCAAGGATGTTGGCCTGTAATTCTCTTTTTTGATGGGATCCTTGTTTGGTTTTGAGATCAAGGTGATGTTGGCCTCATAAAATGAGTTTGGAAGTTTTCCTTCCACTTCTATTTTTTGGAACAGTTTCAGGAGAATAGGAATTCATTCTTCTTTAAATGTTTGGTAGAATTCCCCTGGGAAGCCATCTGGCCTTGGGTTCTTGTTTGTTTGGAGATTTTTGATGACTGTTTCTATCTCCTTATGGTTATGGGTCTGTTCAGGTTTTCTATTTCTTCCTGGTTCAGTTGTGGTAGTTTATATGTCTGTAGGAATGCAAGCATTTCTTCCAGCTTGTCAAATTTGCTGGCATAGAGTTGCTCATAATATGTTTTTTAATCGTTTGTATTTCTTTGGTGTTGGTTGTGATCTCTCCTCTTTCATTCATGATTATATTTGGGTCCTTTCTCTTTTCTTTTTGATAAGTCTGACCAGGGGTTTCTCAATCTTATTAATTCTTTCAAAGAACCAGCTCCTAGTTTCATTGATTTGTTCTATTGTCTTTTTGGTTTCTATTTCATTGATTTCCACTCTGATCTTTATTATTTCTCTTCTTCTGCTGGGATTAGGCTTTCTTTGTTGTTTTTTCTCCAGCTCCTTTAGGTGTAGGGTTAGGTTGTGTATTTGAGACCTTTCTTGTTTCTTGAGAAAAGCTTGTACTGCTCTGTGTCCCTCTCAGGACTGCCTTTGCTGCGTCCCATAGATTTTGAACTGTTGTGTTTTCATTATCATTTGTTTCCATGAATTTTTTAAATTCTTTAATTTCCTGGTTGACCCATTCATTCTTTAGAAGGATGCTCTTTAGTTTCCATGTATTTGGATTCTTTCCAAATTTCCTCTTGTGATTGAGTTCTAGCTTCAGAGCACTGTGGTCTGAAAATATGCAAGGAATCATCCCAATCTTTTGATACTGGTTGAGACCTGATTTATGACTCAGGATGTGATCTATTATGGAGAATGTTCCATATGCACTGGAGAAGAATGTGTATTCTGTTGCTTTGGGATGGAATGTTCTGTATATATCTGTGATGTCTATCCGGCCCAGTATGTCATTTAAGGCCTTTATTTCCTTGTTGATCTTTTGCTTGGATGATCTGTCCATTTCAATGAGGGGAGTATTAAAGTCCCCTACTACTATTGTATTATTGTTGGTGTGTTTCTTTGATTTTGTTATTAATTGGTTTATATAGTAGGCTGCTCCCAGGTTAGGGGCATAAATATTTAAAATTGTTAGATCTTCTTGTTGGACAGACCCTTTGAGTCTGATATAGTGTCCTTCCTCATCTCTTATTATAGTCTTTGGCTTAAAATCTAATTGATCTGATATAAGGATTGCCACCCCAGCTTTCTTTTGATGTCAATTAGCATGGTAAATTGTTTTCCACCCTTCACTTTAAATCTGGACCTGTCTTTGGGTCTAAAATGAGTTTCTTGTAGACAGCATATTGATGGGTTTTGCTTTTTTTATCCATTCAGATACCCCTTGTCTTTTGATTGGGGCATTTAGTCCATTTACATTCAGGGTAACTATTGAGAGATATGAATTTAGTGCCATTGTATTGTCTATAAGGTGACTATTACTGTATATTGTCTCTGTTCCTTTCTGGTCTACTACTTTTAGGCTCCCTCTTTGCTTAGAGGACCCCTTTCTATATCTCCTGTAGAGCTGGTTTGGTGTTTACAAATTCCTTTAGTTTTTGTTTGTCCTAGGAGCTTTTTATCTTTCCTTCTATTTTCAACAATAGCCTAGGTGGATATATTATTCCTGGCTGCATATTTTTCTCATTTAGTGCTTTGAATATATCATGCCAGTTCTTTCTGGCCTGCCAGGTCTCTGTGGATAAGTCTGTTGTCAATCTAATATTTTTACCATTGTATGTTACAGACTTCTTGTCCCGGGCTGCTTTCAGGATTTTCTCTTTGTTGCTAAGACGTGTAAATTTTACCATTAGATGATGGGGTGTGGACCTATTGTTATTGATTTTGAAGGGTGTTCTCTGCACCTCCTGGATTTTGATGCTTGTTCCCTTTGCCATATTGGGGAAATTCTCTACAATAATTCTCTCCAATATAACTTCTTCTACCCCCTCTCTTTCTTCTCCTTCTGGAATCCCAATTATTCTAATGTTGTTTCGTCTTATGGTATCACTTATCTCTTGAATTCTCCCATTGTGATCCAGTAGTTGTTTGTCTCTCTTTTGCTCAGCTTCTTTATTCTCTGTCATTTGGTCTTCTATATCACTAATTCTCTCTTCTGCCTCATTTATTTTAGCAGTAAGAGCCTCCATTTTTTATTGCACCTCATTAATAGCTTTTTTTATTTCAACTTTGTTAGATTTTAGTTCTTTTATTTCTCCAGAAAGGGCTTTTATTTCTCCAGACAAGGTTTCTCTAATATCTTCCATGCCTTTTTCGAGCCTGGCTAGCACCTTGAGAATTGTCATTCTGAACTCTAGATCTGACATATTACTAATGTCCATATTGATTTGGTCCCTAGCCTTAGGTACTGCCTCTTGTTTTTTTGTTTTTTTTGTTTTTTTTTTGTGGTGAGTTTCTCCACCTTGTCATTTTATCCAGATAAGAATATATGAAGGAGTGAATAAAATACTAAAAGGGTGGCAAAGACTCCAGGAAAATGTGCTTTAACCAAATCAGAAGAGACCCCAAATCGTGAGGGGAAGAGAGGAGGTAAAAAGACGTTCAGAAAAAAAAAATTAAAAAAAAAAACAAAAAAAGAAAATATATATATATATATTAGACTGGTGAATAGAGCAGGGTCACCCACTTAATTTTGGGAGTACTTTGGTCTCTTAGAAGAAACTACCTCCTAAAATTTAAAAGAATGAAAAACATATATAAGGGTAAACACAATGAAGGGATGGACTATGACTATAAAGATGAAATTTTTTTTTAATTTCTAAAAATGAGTTGATAAGATAAGTTGGTTGGGAGAATAAAGAAAAAGAAAGTGGAGAGAATTTGCTCAGGCTGGAGACAAGAACAAAGCTCTGTGCTAGATTTAGGGTGTATTTTGATCTATTATAAGTTGTATCCCAAATTTTTTTGGAAGAAAAAGCCCTATGTGTAAACAAAAAATAAAGTTAGATACAATGAAGGATAAAATATGATAATAATGATAAATTTATATGAATTGATTTTAAATTCATAAATTTGATATGAATTGATATTAATGAAAAATGATAAATAATGATAAAATATGATAATAATAATAATGAAGGTTCAAAAAAGATTTTTTTTAAATGAAAGATATTGTTAAGATAAACTAGTTAAAAAAATGTTTAAAGAGGAAAGGGTAAAAGTTAAAAAAATTCAGCAGAAGAAAAAATTAAAAAAAAATTAATTAACTTTGCAAGACTAATAATCATGGGGAGAAAGCCATGAATTCCATGCTTTGCTTTCTCCTCCTCTGGAATTCCACTGTTCTCCTTGGTAAGTGAAATTTGTCTTGGCTGGATTTCTTGCTGATCTTATGGGGAGGGGCCTGTTGTAGTGATTCTCAACTATCTTTGCCTGAGGTGGAATTGTGCGCCTTTACCAGGGGCCGGGCTAAGTAATCCGCTCAGGTTTGCTTTTGGGAGCTTTTGTTCCCTGAGCGCTTTCTGTAGAGTTCTGGAGGACGGGAATAAAGATGGCGGCCTCCCAATCTCTGGCCCAGAGGAACCGAGAGCTCGGGGCCCCACTCCTCAGTGCGCCCTCAGAGAAAAGTGCTCAATCACTCCCGTCTTCCTGGCCTCAGCCGTGCTCTGAGCTCACCCAGCCTGTAACCAAGCTTCTCTGTCTCTGGAACATAGCCCCGCCTGGAGTCTCCAAATCCCACAGATCCCTGTGCTCTTCCAGGGCAGTCTCCCCAGATCTTGAGGAATCCCTGCTCACAGAGCAGTGGCCTGTGCCAGAGATCACAATTTAAGGTAACCCCAAGCTGAGAGCTCACTCCTCGGCTCTGTCTCTGTAGCCGGCTTCCCCGTTCTAATACCTGTGAGCTCTGCAACACTCAGCCCTGATCTTTCTGTGACCCCACAGGACCTGAGGCTACACTGTCCAAGTGTGGGCTTCACCTCGGCTTAACCTTTGGAGCGATGTCCCTCGGTGGAGCAGATTTTTTAAAGTTCTGATTTAGTGCTCCGTTGCTCCGCCACTTGCCGGGAGCTGGCCCCTCCCCCCACGGTCTATCTTCCCGTCGCTTTGGGATTCACTTCTCCGCTGGTCCTACCTTTCAGAAAGTGGTCAATTTTCTGTTTCTAGAATTGCTGCTCTTCTTCTCTTCGATCTCCTGTTGGATTTGTAGGTGTTTGGAATGGTTTGATAACTATCTAGCTGATCTCCTGCTACCAGATGTCATCTCAGCCTGCTACTTCTCTGCCATCTTGATTCCTCCCTCCACAGATCCCATTTCTTTTTTTTTTTTTTAAAGATTTCATTTATTTGACAGAGAGAGATCACAAGTAGGCAGAGAGGCAGACATAGAGAGAGAGAGAGAGGGGAGGAAACAGGCTCCCCGCGGAGCAGAGAGCCCGATACGGGGCTCGATCCCAGGACCCTGGGATCATGACCTGAGCCGAAGGCAGAGGCTTTAACCCACTGAGCCACCCAGGTGCCCCCCATTTCTTTTTTTTTTTAAATTTTATTTATTTATTTGACAGAGAGAGAGATCACAAGTAGGCAGAGAGGCAGGCAGAGAGGCGGGGGGAAGCAGGCTCCCTGCTGAGCAGAAAGCCTGATGTGGGGCTCGATTCCAGGACCCTGAGATCATGACCCAAGCCAAAGGCAGAGGCTTTAACCCACTGAGCCACCCAGGCACCCTCACAGATCCCATTTCTTGATGAAAGGTATGTCAAGGTCACAGTGTACAAAAATAAGTATGGTGGGAGATGTTTTTGTGGCCATCTCAGAAAATACAACCTGCCGCAGATAGTTATTATTCAATCAGGAAGTTAGGCATGTAAATAAGTCAACAAAGAAAGAGGCCTTAGTGTTATACTAGAAGGATGTGATAGGGGCAATGAGTCACCCAGACAATCTTATCTGGAGAAAATGAGGTCAGGAAAAATTTCAAAAGGGGGTGAATCTTAAATTGGATGGCTTGGACATCAAGTAGTACCCATTTTGGTGGAAGTTGGTGGAATTTGGGTTTTCAGACATAACTTACATAAATAGTCTTTAACTAGTAATACCTATATTTAAAATACAACTTAGGTAAAACAAGACAAAAAAAAAAAAGAATAAAAACCTTGTACTCTCCACTGCTTTTCCAAACCCATTTGTTCATTGGAGAATGAGCTGGAGATGGAGTGAGCGCACCTGCAAAGCAGCGATCGCTCTGGGCCTGCAGCAAACAGAGGGCAAGGTGAGAAATGACAGTGTCGTGCAATCATGACAACCCTTGTGCTCCATATACAATCTCCAAAAGCTGTGAAAGCCCAGCAGGAGTATGGCAGCCAGACAAGACAGACGCTATTCTACCTTTATTCCCACAGAGCAGCTATTACACTAGGTTTCAGTCAACCTTAGTTGCCATAAGCTTGTGTTGCCTGCTCTCCCCACCTCTCGGGACTTAATGAAACTTCAGGTTGTGGAAGCTACGGGAGTTGGTCCTCAAGGAATTCAACCATTCTATGCCTTTATTTAAAGGTGAGGCCAATCCTTGGAGCTTTGGGGTAGCATGAAAGCCATCCGAGAGGGGTCGCCCGATGTTCCTGGGCAGGACGGAGGAAGAGCGTGTGTACATGAAGTTCCCCCAAAGCAGATGAAAAGACTTCTTCATGTTTTATTTACTTTGTGTTATTAGAGGAGCATCACTGTGCCATCCGTGCTGAGCCACAGCTTCTAATTCAGTGGAAATGAAACTCTCACACAGTGTGTGCTTAACTTCCCCCGCACCATAAATCCATTTCTCTCTGTCTCTGGCTAATCTTTCCCTTTGTAGTGGAGAGAGGCACAGAGCTGCAGTGCAATCTGACAGTGGGAAACCACTCTGGCAATTTCTGAGGGATGTCTGAAGAAATGAATTGAGGGGTTTGCCTGGGGTGAAGACACAAGACAGACTATAGCCACTGCTGGGTACAGCTTATCTATGCATCTCTGTTCTGTTCCAACACATAGAGAAAAAGATGCCCAGCCACACACTCCCCAGCTCATTACTCCATATCAACCCGGGAACAACACAGGTTTCCCATTTCCCCATTTGTGAGAGCAGTGGGGAGTTGGCAGAAGCTGCAGTGTGGGAAGAAAATGGACAGGAGTGCAGAGGGACTGTAAGGTGGAGATGGCATCAGGAGGGTGGGGTGGGAGGCAGAGCAATGGGCCCTCTCATATTTGATGTCAGGGAGCTCTGGTTGGCTAGCTGAGTAAAGCTATTCTTTCTGCACTCAGGCTTGTTCTCTCTTGCTTCTCAGTATGTGTCCCTGTGATTTGCTTCTACTTGGGACACTCTCTTCCATCCCGCATTAACCCTCCATACTCCATCTTTTTAACTTCCAACTGTCCATCACATTTCAATTTAAGATGACTTCTGATGGGAAGCCTTCTCTTCCTTTCCAGTATTTGCTTGGACCCTCCCTCACTGTCCTCACTTAGTGCCTTGACTTATTTCCAATAAAGCCTTCTCACATGGTATTATAATTTCCTTTTTTTTTTCTTATTTGATTCCCTACCTAGAATGAAAGGTACTTGAGAACAGAAAACTTATTTTCTCTGCTGCTCTACTTCTATACATGTAGTACAATGCCCTCCACATTGAAGGGGCCCAGACAAAAGTACGGGTTGGTAAGGAAAAGAGATTGAAGCCAGAATTACAGGGAAATATGTGGTCAGAGTGAAGGTCCACATGGATGGATCCAAAGTTGAAAAATGGAATGAGGTTTTATACCAAGCAGATTTGAAGAAGAAAACAAAACAAAACAAAACAAAACAAAACAAAAATAGAGAGAGAGAGAGAGAATAGAGTCAGGGTGAGATCTTTGTGAAATTATTACATATATTCAAATGACAGCAGTGTTACATTAGTAGGCTATTTTTTGAAAATAACACCTCAGGTGAATAAAAAACTCTAAAATACATATACCAAATTGACTCTGTAAATCCCACCTCTGGGAATAGAATTTAAGGACGTAATCTTAAAAGAACGAACATGCCATTTACATGAAGATGGTACATTGTACCATTACTTATAATAGTGAGAAATTGGAAACGATTTGAACAGTATAGGAATGGTTAAATAATGACAATATCATACAATATAATACTATGTTACAGAGATTAAAATGATAGATATGAGGTTTATTTGTCAGCAGAGAAAATATTTATTATATAATTTTACGTTAAACAATGAAATTGTACCTGTACCTTGCTTTAAATTATATAAAATTATGTTTTTGAATAGGCAAGCTCTGAATAGAAATAAATGAAAATCGCTGTATTTACTGGAGTGGCTGGATTTTGTGTGTTCTTTTAAACTTTCTTTTGTGTAGAGCCTCTTTGGTGCTGTAATGCTACGTGAATGATCTTAAAATAATTTTTTCCAAGGAAGATCTTGAGGAAGTTATTGAGAATTGAACCAGAAGTCTGTTAGGTTCTTTCTTCAAAGCACCTACCTGGGATTTGTTTTAGATGACCTTGGCTAATGGAAGTAAAGTCTCTTTTTTCTCTTTTCATCTTGGAAACTTTAGTTTCCAGTATCAGGATGTTTGGACGATTTTGTTTCAATCTTAACCTTCCACTTAGGCCAACTGCTGGTTAGCTAGCTGTTCACCACTCAGTTGTCAAACAAGTGCTCAGACACAAGGATCTTCAGGTTTTTAAAGGAAATTATGACATGGCCAGTCATGATTTGGATCAGCTACAGGGCCACACTGCATTTCTTTCTATTTGTCCATGAGGGTCTTTTTGAGCACAGACTTGCACCTTTTCTAAACTTCCGCCAAGGAGAGAAAGTATCAGAGACAAATTTATCTACATTTATTTGTATAAGAGGGAATCTGACCGGGAGAATGGTGGGTGACTTGGGATGGTAGAAGGATGGTGTTTTTGGAGCAGACAAATTTCAGTTTATTTAGGAGTAGGACTGAGGGCATGTTAAGCAATCATTCACGGTCTTGATCTTCTCAACTGAAAAATTTGGAAACTAATACCTACCTTATGTGATTCTCAAGCAGATTCAACAAGACAAGGTATGTAATGCCCTCAGCCCAACACCCGCAACACAGGACCCTCTTCTTTAGTTCAACAAACATTTATTGAACCCTTACCATAGTCCAGGCTAACTGGGAAATGGATAGCATTGACGGTGGACCAACCTAACAAAATGACCACCTCACACAGATGGCTTTGTGTTCAAGACAAAGTTGGAGTCTCTACCCATGGCCGATGGGCAGCTAAAAGGCAAGTGATCACAATGCGAACCCCTCTGAGGACCATTGTGTGGCAATGCGGGGGTGACCGTATGACATATCAGGAAAGAGAGGCTCTATCACTTAATCCAGTGAGCAATTCTGACCCTGTAAATGAGGAAACAACAGCACTTCCAGAAGCAAACTGTGCAATTAACAAGATGCAGACAATTAAATCTATGCTTCATTGACCTAGCTTTGTTCCCAGTCTGGGAGTCTTTAGCAGTGACTCCAGTTCTGGTTTGAAGTACTTCATCCCCACAGAAATGGACCAAAAGAACCCTTTTCTCTCCACATCTCTTACTACTGTGTAGATAATAAGCACATTGTATCGATTGCCAAGCGATCTCATAAAAAGGGGTTTTAAAAGATCAAGGAATTCTGGCTAGGATATTTGTCCCCCACATATTTCCCATGTGATTTGGAGGAAAATGGCTGACGTTTTCTGAGTCTCGGGATCTTTCTGTCTTTTAATCATTTTAATAATTTTACCAGGTTCCCAGCCAGAAATAATTCCACAAGAAAGGAAGGGGGAAAAGAAGGCAGGCAGAGGAGAGGCAGCTCACCACAGGCAGCCTGGTGAGCTCGGAGGAAGAAGGATGGCACATGTAGCCAGTCTGGGAACCAGGGTGGGCCATGCATGATACTGTCCTCTATCCTGAACTCCACCCACGCCCGCACTACACCTTAATATTGCAAATAAAACTTGGGGTTCAACCACCACTTCAAACTCAGCACTATGATTTTCCAGGTTTTTCCTCCCATGGGGGGGATGGGTAGGGGGCAATCAGTCTTTCCAGCTTCCTGTCTTTCCAGGGCCCTTAAAACCCTGGAGCCGTCTTTCTACTCATTGTTCTAGACAGCCACCCTCCCACAGCCACCTTGCTTTATTTTTTGAAATGTGTATGTGGCCTCTTTTCTTCTTTTTTTTTTTTTTAAAGAAGGTTTTTAAAATGTTTTTTAAAGATTTTGTTTATTTATTAGAGAGAGAGAAGGAGAGAGAGCACAAGCAGAGAGGGGGCAAAGGGAGAGGGAAGAGCAGGTTCCCCCCTGAGCAGATGTGGGACTTCAATCCCAGGACCCTGGGATCATGACCTGAGGTAAGGCAGCTTCTTCCCCGACTAAGCCACCCAGGTGCCCCTGTGGCCTCGTTTCCACCCCCACAGTATCTACCCTACCCAAGGCCTTATCAGCCTTCCCGGGATTCTGGTGATTTCTCCATTCTGCAGTTTCCTCTCCAGTCCGCCACAGCAGGATCTTCCTCAATTTTTGTTCTACCCTGGTTCTCTTCCAGTGTGAAAACCCAGGTCACTCCCTGTTCCCTCCGGCGTGAAGTCTAATTTCCTCTCCCCGGCCTTTAAGGATCTCTGCAACTCCTCCGCTTCAGCCTCTTCCCAATCTGCCCACGTCCTTGCTACCCTGCTCACCTCGGCTCCGCTCCTCTTTCCAGAGTAATTTTTCTCCTGTGTGTCCCCGAGGATCCCTTGGCCTAGTTCATTGTCGTGCCACAGAACCACCTCCCAGACCAGAGCGGCTTTCTCTGCCATCCCCTCTCACGCTTCCGGGCAGGAGACAGCCTGCGCTCCTCTCCTCTCAGGGACCCCGCCCTCCCCACTTTCCTCTCCCAGGGAGCCGGAGAGTGGGGCGTGTTGTGGAGACATGCTCTCTGATCCCTAATGTCCCCATCCTACCTGCCATGATTTCTTTGCTAGGATTTCTGAAAGCGAGGTGCGCAAGCTTCCTTCGTTGGTCCGGCTGATAGGGCTATAAAATCAGCGCTCCTGACAACCTGGGGAAATTAATCTTCTTTATTTTGTCTGTAACACCTGCAGTTTGCCTCTCCAGCCCGCAAAGTGCAGAAGAGGAAGGAAAGGGAACTGTGTTCAGCCCCTCTGGGTGGAGAGTGGCCAGGTAAAGCCAACCCTCAAGTCATACAGCTCCTGGACCACACTTCCCGTCCTGATGGAACAGCTACGGTCCTCATCCTTACACAAACAGTTTAAAGGAGGCAGGGAATGGCGCAGAGGTCCCTGACACTCTCCCTTCCCCTGTTATCCTCATGATCTGATGTGTCCATTCATTCTATGCCTACGTAGACACAGCAGGACGCTAAGAGACACCCACAGTCATCCTGCTTCCTCCTTTCTCGCACTTCTCCGTGTCCTGATAGGGTTGACTTTGGCCCCTTCTTTGGACATTTGTAGTTTTTATGGATGCTCAGCATCTTTGAACAGACGTACTTTCCCCCTACATTTCCTGCCTGCTATCTGCAAAGTGAAAGTCAGAGCTTGATTTTCCAGTCTCCCCTGCGTCCAGGGCAGGCCTTGACATAGGCTCACGAGCGGAGACCCATGTAAGTCCTGGATTCAGAAGAAAATGTGAGGAGAGGGAGGAGCTCTCTGCCATATGTCTCCCAGGCAGCGCACCGACACCAGGCAGCCGGACACTGAACTCCCCGTGGGCCTGGCTGTACCCGCCCAGCCTCTCGGCTTTGTGGCTGTGGCATCACTCTCATGCTTGTTCCCGTGGCGTATTTTTTTCCCAAAGATGCTGTTTCTGAGGCCGGTTCTCTGGCCTTTGAAAGTCCATGAACTATCTAGTATCTTTTAATAATTGTGCTTTATTAAATAATATACACTCCCAAATCTGAATATATCACTCTTCCGTACACACACACACACACACACCGGCCTTCTTGCTCGTGTCACACTTCTGTATTATTTTTGTGGTCGATGTCAATCCTTTGTATATGCCAACTGGCAGCTTACAAAGGACCTGCTTTCTGGCTTTCTTGTTCATGGAGTCAGGTTCTCAATCTCTCCCACCATGGTCTCAGATCAGTTTTGCATGTGGAACTTTTGTCATTTTGAGAATAATAGTAAAGTGTATCACTTTGATATTTATAAAAATATGAACCTGTTAATGTTGTTTTCTTGGAAGACTGTGCTTATCTTTTCCTTCTTGAAGGCCTCGTTTCTCTAGAAATTGACTAAAAAATTCCTGGGCACTGTGAGTCATGCCTTAGAGTCTACAGGAGTGCTAGACTGGAAGAAAGCCCTTCTTCTTTGGGGGCATTTCTTCCTATCTTCCTTTGCACCTTAGTCTTCCTCAACCCAGTCCTTTGGCTTCAGTTTTTCCCTTTCTAGGAAATTCCCATCATGCCCCTGGTGACGCTTTCCAAACCACCTGCCCTTCACATCCCCTCTCAGCTTTTCTCGGTGACTCGGATTCCCACTGACTTCCTTCTGCTCTACCCTCGTTGACATTTACGGTCGGTGTCACACAGGTTAGCACTTAATCTTTGCCACATGTATCGTGCCCTGGCAGAAAGAAAGCTGACGAGAAAATACTTGAAGAGGTGCAGTATCTCTGGTTTTGCCTGCCACAGAATTCAGAATCTTGATTATTATAGATTGTGTGAAGCCAGCTGCTATCATACATTATTGTCAAAGGAACAGGAGGGAGTTTCTTTGTCTCAGAACTTCAGACTTGTGCATCTCTGCTCAGATGTGTAATCAGCACGTTAAATACAATATGTCCAAAAATCAACTGCCCCCCCCACCTCAAACCTGTTCCTCCTCTAGCCTTCTCTACATCTCAGTAAATGACAGTTTCATCCTTCTAGTAACTGACTAAAAGCCTTGATCTCCCAAGCTTCCCTCCGTCCTCTCTTTCTCTCCTAACGCTCTGCAATCTACTTGCTGATCTATGGTACAACCTTTAACTATATCTAGAATGCAAGCACTTCTCACCAGCTTTGCAGCAACCGTCACTTCTCTCTGAAATCATTATAACGGCCTCCGACGGGCTTCCTGAGCTCTGCCCTCACTCTGCATGCAAACCCAGCACGTTCTTGGCACAGTCCTCAGAATGAAACTGAGCTGATGTCCTCTCTTCAAAAGCTTGCATGGTCTTCCCGTGCATTCAGAGTCAGAGATAAACTTCTTTCAGTGACTTGGAAGACTTTACCTGATCAAGCTCATGGCTACCTTTCTGACTTCATCTCCCACTCTCCTCACTGCTTGACATTCTAGCAATGTGAACATCTCTTCTGCTCCTCAAATAAAGAAAGCCTGCTGCCACCCCAGGGTGTTAACTTTGATGGTTCTTCTGCTTGAAATGCCTCTCCTGCAGATTTCCAAATAGCCACCTCCTTGCGTCTGTCAGGGTTTGCTCTGCATCACCCTGTGAGACCTTCTCAAACCATGTCATGTGATCTGCTAACCATCTAGCTTTACTGGCTCCTCCTCTTCTCCTGGTTTTCTCCATAGCACTTACCATGACCTGATAGACTTTGTAAATGCTGGGTGATTTATTTGCTGTCTGTCTCCTCCCCTTCGAATGTAAGCTTCAGGAGAGCAGAGGATAGAGAGGAATAGCGCCTGGGGAACAACAGGTACTCAACACTTTTTAAATAAATGAATAAATAGATGAAAGAGAGAACAGGACCAAGTATCCATTTAGAATGGCTGAATCTGTACTCTACTATACTGTAGCATGAAATCATATGGAGATTTCCACAGAGTTAACCTAGATAGCACTTGAAAAAAAAACTATGAAAGCTGTGAGTTTGTTAATTTAATAATAATAACTCTTTCCCCTTCTCACTAAGCCAATTAACTTGAGAATCTTTCACTGTGTGGTCAAGAGAAGAGTCTCAAATTTGGGCAGATTGGATGCTCCTTTTTAGCTCTGTCTTAGGTACGTAGGTTCATTTTTTTTTTTCCTCTTGTCTCCCAGTGAGAATTAGTCCCAGTACATCTGGGATTGTGATGGCTGATGCCTTCCTCTGAGAGCCCTTATTACAAAGTCTTGTCTGTGTTGGCTTCCACAGTTGGTTTACATCAGTTTTTATGGAAGCTTTATATTTCCCCAGCAAGCTGTGCACAGTGCTCACTGCCTGCTCTCAGTGATCCCCTAGGAATGTGCTAACTCTCCCCATTCTCTCTCTATCCTTCTATCTGTCTCTTGTCTGTGTGGATTTTATCTGCTCACAGTGGTCTCTTGCCATACCTTCAGCATTCTTCATACCTTCTCTGGTGCTGTAGAAGGTGAGGGTTTTATTTTGTTCCTTTTAGTGAGAACCGTCATTTGTTAAATTCCAAACTGAGGGATGCTTTTCTGCAACACTATCAAACACCTCCCTGTCGGTTGAAGTTGCAGGCCATTGCTATGGGCTAAACTTCATCACAGTACCGTGGGCTAAAAGACACTGAAATATAGTTTGATGGCAATCTTGGTACCTAACTAAAGGACCTGGGAGCAAATATCTTTTGTTGTTGTTGCTGCTGTTGTTTTCCTACAGAAAGTAGCAGAGTTCTGGGTACATCATAATTTTTAATAAATATTTAATGTAGTTATTCTTTTGGACAGATCTTTATTTAATCAATGAGTTGTGTGGGCCCACCATGTGCCAGGCATTCTTAAATGCACCAGGAAAACAACATTGGATCAACAAACAAGCCCTCATGAAGTTTGCATTCCAGCAGAAGCAAGCAGACAATAAGAGAATAAATAGAGAATACGTAATACTGCAAATGGTGAAAAGTGCTAAGAAGAAAACTGGAGTGGCAGGAAAGGAGAGCTTAGAAAGGGGGACTTTCTATTTTAAATGGAGTTTGGAAAAGCTTGCTGATGGCCCATAGGAGAGACCTTAAAGAGCTGGTAGTCTAAGCCATGAGGCTATCTGGAGAAAAGTGTGTTCCAGGCAGATGAACGGACAAGTGCCCAGATCCTTAAAAGAAAATACATTTCTTGACTTTAGGGAATATCCCAGAAATGGCCAGGAAGTGGAATAAGCAAGATGGAGAGTATTAGGAGATAACTACCAGTAGGACAATAGGATGCTTAAAATTGACATTAAGAAGGGGGCACAGTTATTGGTAACGACAGGGTCTAGGAAAAGACCAAGGGATTGGGTGGCTGAGGGAGCTCTGGGAGGTGAAGGCATCATGGAACTGAGAGGCCAGGACTTTGAAAGGATCATCCTCAGGCATACTGAAATAATGAAGGATTGTGACAGGAATTGTATTGCACTCAGAATATCAGTGAACTGGGAGTGAAAGACATCAAGGAAGGAGGAGGGTTCATCCATCCGGGGATCTATAGATAAGTAAGGTAGAGGATGATACAGTGAGGTGGCATGAGCATTAGAGCTGGAGGGGAGTCAGAGGGAGTTAGGGAAGTGGAAGGGCTAAGGAGAATGGAGGATAAATAGCCTGCCTATAGGCAGTGTCACCAGTGGCATGGGGTCCTAGAGTTTTCTAGAATTTTCTCAGTGAAGTCACTTGATAAGGCTGTAGGAAAGGCAGTATTTTTAGGCAAAAACCAGTAAAAAGCAAAAAGATTTAAAAAAAGAGACTGGGTGAAGGGGATTTTGCTGATGTCTCTAGAAGCATTTCAGAATATATTTAGTGCCTTGGAATCATTATTCAATTTTGATGGTCATTGTACTGTAGATACGCATAAGTGGTAGTTAATAAAGAACTCCAAATAGCCAAGTGTACTGTTTTATTGTTTTGAGAGTTCTGGGCCCTTGTCACATAAAAAATAATGTAAATATCAGACTTTCACTCTGTACATAACAATGGGAATGGGCTTCGACTTTTCATTCTAGAAGCATGATCAGATTTTCCCCTAGAGCATTAGGACACTAGGAACTACGTATCTTTTCCTCTGGACTGGGGCTTCAAGCCAAGATGAAAAACAATCAACTTTCAATTTTCTGTGCTAGTTTGCTTTCTGCCCAGAATACACAGAAAAGGCATTTAAGCAAACCTTGGGTTAAGTTTTCAAGGACATCTTTCCATTTCTGCCAGCAAAGGATTTGGGAGCCAATTGCTCCTGGTCCCCAGGAGCTCGTTTTTATTATTTAAGTGTGGGTGTCTTCATAGCAAAACAACCTCAAAAATCCAACCCAAGCCCCTCAACCCACCACCATTTGCTAAATGAAGCAAAACACCATAATAGTCTTAATGGTGTGGATTTATCTCTTAACTGTTGTTTTGAGATCACAACAAATCATTAAAATCATTAAGTCTTCTAGCTAAATTAGAGTTTAGATCTTCTAGAGTGCATGGCCAATGTGGTTTGTTCCCTAACCTCCCAAGCCCCCCCACCCCATACACTCATCACTGTCCTTCAGAGATTGCTTCCATGCAGAAAAAGCTGGCTTAATATATTCAAAGTCACATTTCCAAATAGCTTTTTACCTCCCTCTATACTCGTTTCTCTCCTGCCCCCCAGAGCTACTTCCCAGAGACATGCAGACAGCAGACAGAGAAGCGAAGGGGTTTCGATCATGCTGACTCTGGGGACTGGCACAACAAAGTGTGACAGAGGCAGGGAGACAGCCCATGGAGTTCTGGTTCTCCCAGCACTCCTGTGCAGCAGAAACTCTCCCCACTCACCTTCCACTCAATCTAGCACAGATGTCACTTTGAGAAGGAAGACAGGTAGAGTTGCGATTTCCCCTCATTTCTTCTTAGGTCTCCTGCTAACTTTCTCCCCAGCCCATTCAATGGAGGTAAAGAAGCATGTCTTCTGTTGCTGACTTGGACAGCTTGGGGGAAGGAAGGACAGGTGTTATGTGGGTATTGAGGTAATGGATGAGGCCTCTCAGACATATGAACTTCAGATAGCTATGTATATCTATATATATCTATACACATACATACTTACATATGTTGGAGAAGTTCATGCCCATTCTTCTAGAAGACCCTTATGCATATAAGATGATGTTGTACTCAGAGAACTTGGGGACAGCCATTGATTCACCTTTCCTCCGGATAAGTAGAACAGAGCCATGTGTACCGTGCAGCAAAGGACAGGTTTAATGAATCGAGGACTTGACAAGAATACTGAGCTGAAAGGGGCTTAGGAAGATTGGTTAAACTCAGCTGGATGAGCGATTCAAGCTTACTTTACACTAATTGCTAAACTAAGTTACTGTTAAATAGTGACACATAGCTCAGTGCTGCTCAAGCACCAGGAGATATCCAATTAATGTTGGCTGAATTAAAGATTGTATGTAATGATCTCCTTTGGGGGCCGAGGCTTCTCTAAGTTAAACCCGCTTGATAAAGAGATTAATTTTTTATCTGGTCACCTGTGCCCCTGCTATAGCTGAAGCCTGCAGGCCTGTTACAAAGCGGGCTGGTGCATCTTTCTCATAATTCAATAGTTTGGATTCAGGTGCCAGTTATGCTTGAAATCTAATGTGTGATTTACTGTCAGTCATCGCTGTCAAAGGACTGGTGGGTTACTCTTGCTGGGGAGGTCCTCCCCTGACCAACTCTAAATTCTAAATTTCCACTGCCACTTGGAATGATTGGAATCCTCGAACTGTGCTTGGTAAGAATAGTGAATCAGAAAGGGTGTTTGAAAAAAAAACCTGCCCCCTTGAAGCAATGAGCATCTTCACTCACTCCCATGGTTGGAAGTTTTACCTGTTTCTTCTCCAGTGGGTTTCCAGAAGTACTGAAGTGGGCATTAAAGCTCTCTTATGTTTTAGTTATAATCTGTCAGTCCAAGCGAACGTATATAAAAGTCCATTTATGTCTAAATAAAAGAACCTGCTCTAAGCTCTATCTTGGGTACCAGAAACTTAGTCTTTAATCAGGCTAATTGGAGAGCCACGTGAAGGACTACAGAATATAAAATCAACGACCTTTTGTAGACAGGCAAAGTCCGGGGGAGGACAGGCTGTGAGCTGGGCAAAGGAATATAGGTATGCTCTGAGCTGCTGCTTGTAGGGGAGAAAGCATAGGGTAAATGTAAAAGAAATAAATTTCCCTAGACTTGGTGGCAGAGAGATTGCTATCTGGGCTGAGCACGTGCCTATATGTTCTCTTCTCTGGGCAGCATGGGGGCTCTTGCTTTTCACATCTCCTCCGTAGGCAAGTGTCCCCACAACAGGCCCCATTACCTGGCTCCAGACCTCAGATTGTCTTGTTTGTGCTTTTCACAGTCTTGTAGCTTGCGAGGAAGGGGATTGAAAGACAGAACAGCCATATCCAGGGAAAGGAGTGGACAGTGGCACTCCTATCTGTGTGGCTGTCCTAAATGAGTCCCTGGGCCATACTATTTTCCATTCACGTCTGAGCTCTCTCTGTGGCCCTCACCTCTGGGTTGTGACTGCGTGGCAGCTTATGGCCCTGTTTGCCACCCAGTGGTTACTCCCAGAGCTCTCCCATAAACCCAGTGCGCTGCTCTCAGGGGGCTGAGTGTGAATGGTGAGCGAGGCCCTCCTCTTTGCTCCAGTGTTGTCCATCGCCAGCCCAAGATTAGTGCCTGCCTCACTCCTCCATGCAGAACCCCCAGAACTGCGAGAAAGGAAGCCATCAGCCGAAGGCCAATGAATGCGTACACCAGGCGTTCACAAGATAGCTCCTGCTTCCTCCTCTCACTAGTTTTGTGAAGTATTATGGCCTGCATTTTAAGGCCTAGGAAACTATGGTAGAAAGAGGTTAAGTGAGTTGTATAAGGTTGGAGAGCTAGAAAGAGGCAGGGTTGGCGTTTAAACCCAGGCTCTTCCGGCTCCTCGGCTTACCACCCCAACATGCGTCTGGGCAAGCCTGTGAAGATAAACAGCAAATCTTCCAGGACACCAGCTGGCCTCTAGGGACAAGCTGGACTAATAGTCTTACCTTCTGAATCCCCAAAGCACACACACTCACACAAACACCACTCTCTCTCTCTCTCTCTCTCTCACACACACACACACACACACACACACACACACACACACACATTCACACACACACAGACTCTCTCTCACACACACACCCCATGCCCTGCCTGTATTGTTCTAGTTTTGTTCTTACTGAGGGAGTTGTTCTTACCAGGCTCACGTTTCTGTATTCATTGCCCCTCTGTAACTCTGCTGTCCTGAAGCAGTGCAGGGCCCCCAGCGCAGTTGGAATGACAGGGACCCAACTGAGAACTGATTCTGCTGGCAGCTATGAGTTGGTTATTATGTGTTCCCCTGTCTTTTGTTTGTTTGTTTGTTTGTTTTGTCCAACCAAAGCATGACAGTCAATCAGACATGGGCCAGATTCTCAGATGTGGATTGTTGTCACAGCTGGGGTCTCTTTCGCGGGGAGAGTCCATCTTGGATTGAGAGAACCTGTTTAAGTTTAGCACAGTGTGTGGCGTGTGGTGAGAATGTCAAGGCTTTTCTCAGAATCTTTCAAAATACCACTTTTGTTATATCACCTTGGTGATAAAAAACGTATAATGGCTGTCTATCTTCTGCCCCAAGGCCATGCACAGGCCCCCATTCCAGCCCCTCATGAACTCAGGAAAGATGGGTTTCCACCTCATCATCCCCCCTCTCCCATGAAACTTCTCTAGCTGGAATCCCTCTCTGCCCCTCCTTCAAGACTAGAAGTTCAAGTCCCAACTCTCCCTGGCGGCTCTCCCGCCCCAAACTGGCCCTCTGGGGCTTTTCCTCTGAGCTAACCCCCAAGGAACTTACTGTCTGAACAACTCTAAGCATGGAATCGTGTGCTGTCTTATATTGTTACTTAATATTTTTATAGGTAGCGTCTTCAAAATTATAAACCCATTATGTACCGAGATTATATAGTAAATGTCTTCTGTATTACCCAGAGTGTTAGCCCAGTGTTAGGAATAGAAAAAGAATTTTATAGTACTTGAATTAAATTAAATTAAAATTCTATTCTAGTCAAAGCTTACACAGTATGTTATTTATCAATCTTGAATGTATGACCCCCTTGTAAAGAAAAAAATTCTCAGAAACACCCAATGTTTACTTTATTTTTATTATGCCATTTAAGCATATATATACATAAAACTAAGTATGAACCCCTAATAAAAGCTTAAGGTTCTTAAATCAATGTAAAGCTCAACGAATTTATAAAATTAAATATAAATAACAGTATAAACACTGTAAAGTTCAAATTAACAGTGTAAGTTTATTGTGATAGATGTTGCTTGTCAAGCCAAAAGACGTCACAGATCTGGAGAGGCTATGACTTAAGTTCTTTTAAATTTTTGAGTTTGGCATGATTCATTTCCTACACCACTCTCTTCCGTTCCTTACACAGAACAGGAAAGCCTTCATTCCCACAATGTGGTGTCAGGTCACTAGGGCCTTAGTTGGCAAAATGGCATCATCATCATGAAGGCTAGTCTTTTCTTACTACCTGTGACAAAATCACAGTGTGCTGAAAATCACTTGGCAGTGTTTGGCTTGATGTAATCACCCAGGTATAATTTTTAGGATTATTTTTGATATTAGAAATCTGCATCAATTGAGAGGACCATGTGGTTCTTCTCTCTTCTCATATTAATTTGTTCTATCACCTTGATTGATTTGCGAATGTTGAACCATCCTTGTAGTCCAGGAATGAATCCCACTTGTCATGGTGGATAATCTTTTTAATGTGCTGTTGGATCCTGTTTGCTAGGATCTTGTTGAGAATCTTACCATCCATATTCATCAGTTATATTGGTCTGAAATTCTCCTTTTTGGTAGGGTCTTTGCCTGGTTTGGGGATCACGGTAATGCTGGCTTCATAGAAAGAGTCTGGAAGTTTTCCTTCTGCTTCAATTTTTTGAAACAGCTTCAGGAGAATAGGTGTTATTTCTTTTTTGAAAGTTTGTTAGAATTCCCCAGGGAATCCATCAGGTCCTGGGTATCTGAATTAAACTATCCTACAAGAAAACTTTTGGACCATTAAGAACATACCTGTAGGCCCCTGGTTGAATAATGCAACATTGTTGACACACTAATGAGAGAAGAATTATTTAAAGCAGAAAGAAAGAATGGAATTACTCTTCTTCCCATTCCATGGAAGACTGCTGGCCAGAGTTGCATTATCTTATTTTTTTTACTACCAAATTTATTATTTTAAAATTATTACTAGAATTTACTTTTTCCTCACACAAAATGACACATTTATCATAGAAAATTAAAAAGTCATTTTTAAGTTTTTTCAAGAAAAGAAACTATGGCCCCCCAGAAACCCACCTTCCAGAGATAATCATTCATCTCTTGATATAATAGTAATGTGTCTTTTATTTCTACTAATATTAACAACATTGGCAACCAATGCAAACTGATTACCACATGCCAGCAAATGTTCAAAGCATTTTATTCATTTACTCTGCACATAACTTTATGGTGTAGGAACCATTAGCCTTTCTCTCATAAGATGAGGAACTGAGGCCTGAAGATTTCAACTTTCAAACACATAGCTAGTAAGTTGTTGGGCCAGATCCTAACTGAAGCAAAATATGACAGTACATAAATAAAACAAATGAAACCAGATAGGGGATCACTTATTTTTCTTAAAAAATACTTTAAACATGGGCACCTGGGTGGCTTAATCAGTTAAGCATCTGACTCTAGATTTCAGCTCAGGTGATGATCTTAGCGTCATGAGATGGAACCCCACATTGGGCTCAATGCTCAGTGCAGTCTGCTTGAGATTCTCTCTCTCCTTCATGCTCTAAATAAATAAAAAGATAAACAAGCAAACAAATAAATAAATAAATGAAAATCTTATTGAACATCTTTTTGTTTCAGTATGAATAACATTTGTGGGAATGAGATCAGTATATTCCATTATAAAGAGACAACACATTAGTCAATCAATACTCTGTTGACAGCCTTCTGGGTAGTTTTTAATCTTTACTATTAGAAACACCACTGGGATGAACATTCTTGGACCTAAAACTTTGAGCATACCCTTACTAGGGAAACATCCTAATTTCCTATTTTACTAATCTAAGAAAAGGAAAACACAGAAATCTCAGCAAGCGTGGTCTAACAGTGTGGTACCTGTTCATTTTTTACTCAGTGGATAAAAACTTAGCTTCATATAATGCTCAGTTGTATGTGTGTATCTGTTTAGCATTCAACCAAATTTTAAGATTTCCCTAATGCTAATAAGTGCTTTTCAGCTATAAACACACATAAGTATGAGTTAGTATAAAACTCATTGGAAAGTTTAGCTGAATAATTAGAAAAAGTATAATTTTTAAATAGAACTGGCTTTGAATGTTGCCTTCACCACTATGGGCTTGGCCATCTTGGGCAAGTTAGCAAATCTTTCTTCACCTAAACATCCACTGTATTAAATGGAGAAAATATTATCTTCCACCATTAAAATGAAATAAAAAAACATATATTAAGTTCTTAGGACAGAGAAGACATGAGCTGGATCCACTTTGTATTTCCTAATTTTCAGTAGTTAAGTTGTATTTTTCAAGGAATGTTGGCATTTTTCAAGAAGATTCAGTGCCAGGGCAATGCTTAACTCAAAGGAAAATTCCTCTGGTGTGACATCTAATGATTTTGGGGTCAAGAAGTTCTGGAGACTTTTAAAACATTCCACATGAAAGCACCCACATATGTGGAATCATTTCTCATTCACTCAATTCTCAAGGGAGAAAATATTTAGGGAAATATGTTGCAGAGAAGTGAAATAAGGCAAAGAAAACCATATTTTCCTAAGCTTGCCTGGAATTCTTAAGAGAATGTTTGGCCTGAGTAGGTAGACTTTTGCTTCCTGCCTTTGTCCCACTTTCAAAGTTTATCTTCTCACAGGCTATAAGAATACGTATTTCCAGGGCATCTGTTCTAAATACGTTTCTCCGTTTGTCTTTTTGGAGTTGAAGTTGAGTCCCCGAATGGTGGAGGAAGAAGGGAAAACTTTGTACCAGCCGGAAGTGTGGGTACTGGAGCAGTGGGGACCTGCAATTTCACACACTTCGCAGAACCCCCGAGTGTCTGGGAAGGCTGTGCTTGACGAGATACATCTGGCTTCTAATTAAGTCTGCCAAACTCATCCCCTCCTGTCCTCCAACATGTTTTCAGACAGTTGCCAGTCATATGTTCCAATGCGCATATTTTCTCTTCTTGCACGAAGGTGGAATGGATTATTCTTTCATAACATTCTTTGGCAATCTTAGGAAAAATCTATCCTGCCAGATCTCCACCAGTTAGTTCTAATGGCTCATCGATTTACCCACCCCTCTTTTTTGTCTCATAGTCAAGACAATTACACTTTGAGATGTGGCAGAAGTGAAATGTTACTTCATAACAGCAAAGTCTGTCCAAATCTAGGCAGAGGCTGGGAATTCTTCATTCGAGTAATTCATTAGGATGAAAACATACAACATGCTCTTTAGGAAGGGTGAAATGTATTTCAGCTCAAATGCTATAAAAAAGAAGTGATATTTATTATTACCATCTAGGTGCAAGGGGCCAAGCATAAACTATTTAATGTCAGAGAAAATTCCATGGGTACTCTGAGGAAGTTGTTAGTACTTTCATTTCCAAAATAGAAAAGTGGCTTCAACAAGATGGAAATTCACATGAAGTGATAGACCTTATTAGGGATCAAAACAGGAACTCAGCCTGCTCTTTTCTGACCATGGGGGGCTCCCTTCTAGAATGGGATATACCAGAAGATTGACACAGAATATTCAAAGCAAACATTCAAAGGTAGGTGTGAGTTCTAGCTTTCTATCTTCCATGTAGCTGATTGGACCCTTGCCAGCCCTGAAAATGGACACCTTCTCACCAGCCTCATTTTCCTTCTTCCTGACAGCTGAGTTGCACCCTTATTTCACTAACCATGTGGAGAAACATTTCCTTTTCTTCTCTTCTCTTCTATCTCCTTGCATGGAAAACATATTTTCTCCTGGAGAGGAAAGATAGCTTTGTCACCATCTGGTCTGATTCCAGAGTCATCATATTGCAAGAATGAAAAGCTAAAACTCCCAAAGATTCTATTTGCTGTCCTGTGTGGCTCTTACCACTGCAGCCTCAGAGCTCTCAAGAGAGAAAATTCCCACTCAAGAAAGAATCTGGGCAGCCGGATGGGGCTTACCAACACAGAGAGCTTCTCTGTAGGGTCATAGCCACATGGATCCACCCCACGTTGTTTTTCACGAGCTGAGCCTCAGAGGCTGCTGGCCAGACAGATAGAGAAATAAGTTCACCATACTGCTCAGTTGCCAGTGGCAGAGCTAGAATTTCCCTCTCACGACCTAGAAAACTCCAAACCCTGGTCCCATCCGCCAAGCTGGCAGACGTGGTTCTCCCTGGTCCAAGCTGGGCTTCCATAATGGAGGCATTGCATCCACTCTCTTTTTTTGGTTCCCTTGAGCCAGGCATTGGCACAATGCAGGATTGCTAGCAAATGGGCATTTTTGTGCCATTTGTGAAAATTAACTCCCCTAATGAACTTACTCATACAATGGTGTGCGGGATGAAGACATTAGGATGATTACCTAGAAAATTACTACCTTGGTTTAGTCCCCTGTGCTTCCTTTTGCCTCTTACATGTGCCAAGAACAAAATTGCTCTGATGACATTGTCAGATCTCGGAGAGCAAGTAACTGATGAACAAAAGAACGGTGCCACACTTTGGCTCCTTTAACCCTAATTATAGCTCATGGATTCTGCTCAGCATGGGGTGGCCAAGAGATGATTTCCTCCATCCAGAGGGGAGCACTGGTGAGGATCAGAATTATTTCTTGGTGCATATTCAAGCACCTTCTCAAACAACAGGCTACACAGCAATTATGACTAAATGAGCTCTGCGTCAACTGGGACCACAAGGGGGGTCCTCTTGAGGGGGCCAGTAAGAGGCCTACATTTCAGAAACAAGAGGCTATAACATTTCATTTTGTTTACCCATTCTACAAATGCAGCTTTATTATTTTTTTATGAAGCTGCATATCTCCAGGTAGAGCCTCAGGATTATGAAATATTTCTAACCCTTGGAAACTTTACTTCCTCTCTTTGAAATTCCCTATATATAGGTGTTGGTCATTCTTAACAGGATCAAAGATTTCTGGAAAATTTCCATCTTTACCATAGTTTTTCCTTCAGTCTGCTATTTCATATGAGTGAATTGTATATATTGCATACATTGCAATGAAATGCATGCTTTCTCCAAATTTTGTTCTATGTTTTTTGCTAGGAGAGGCATGAAGAGGAGCTAAAAGGTATGTGGTGTGTCGTTCAGTGTTACTGGTGCTAACAGCATAGCTCCTACAAAAATTGGAGGTAAATTTGTATTCTGAGAGTTTAAAATAATGTTGTTTTTTTTTTAACTCTGCTACACATTAGATTCATCTTGTGAGGTTTTAAAAAATGCCAATGCCTGAGTTCCATCTCAGACTAGTTAAATTAATATCTCTGGGGGTTGAGGTAAAAATATCTCTTAAGTTCCCCAGATGATATAATGTCAGCCAGGGTTGACAGCCACCCATTCATTGCTTTCATACATATATACTCATCCCCTATTCTGTCCTACACCCTACTCTAGAGGATGGGGCTATAGCAGTGAACAAATCAAACCAAAATTCCTGCCTTCACAGAAATTCCATGTAAGTGGATTTTGACTGGATACAAACAAAATCAAATAATAACATTCATGGCATAGAAATTGGTGACAAGCGCTAAAGAGAAAAATGAAAGAAAGGAGATATCACTTATAAGAGGGGAGGTATTTCAATATTGCAGGGAATCCAAGCACACATCAGGAGAGTATGACATTGTGTAAACATCTGAAGGAGGTTGGGGAAAAGTGTCTGGGGGTAAAGGGGACAGCAAAGTCACTGGTCTTGAGGTGTGAGCATGCCCGTTCCAAGAAAAGCCCGGGGACTAAAGTAGAATGTGAATTAGCATTCTAAGCTAACAAAGTCCATGCTCAGGGTATAAGATGAATTATTTGTGAAAGTGAACCAAAAGACCGTGTAAATGTGTAACTAATAATTTTAAGAATACCCTTGCCCAAATCAATGTGATCTGGCAGGGATGTCATAATAGTATGGTAAACGGTAAATGGACAGACATAGTATGGTAAATGGACATAGTATATATAGTGTATATTCCATTTTAGCCTGTTTGGAGAAAGGCAGGAGTAGAAGATAGGTTCGTGTAGAGAACAAAATAAGGGGGGGTGAAGGAAGCAAAGGAGAAAACGGTGTTCTGTGCACTGGGGGGTGGGCATGGCCAGCGGGTCCTGAGAAATGGTGACAGGTATGTGGTTAAATTTGAATCACATAACCGACAGTCATCATGGTTAGTGCTCTTCAAGCTAACTTTGAAAAAATTTTGACTTCTGATATATCTAGCTCATAGGGAATGGCTGTATTGATCAGCCAGTGTGAACATCTAACCTACCCAAATATTACTTCCTGTGATAAATTAAGAAATTACGATTGGGATTAGATACCAGTCTAAGTGGACTTTGTATCAGTTAGTTCCCCTGAGTCAGATTAATCCAGCTTTAAAGACTCAGAGGATAAGGCCTATGGATTTGAGACAGTGAATCTTGGACAAGACAAATGCCCTTTGTTGGACCTCTCAAGGCTCTCTAGCTTGCTGACCTCTCTTGCTGCTGGCTTTGCATTGTCCTGTGGAATTCACCTTTTCTACCCAAAACTTCAACCCCTATTTTGCTGTTTGACTGTCACTTTTCTGTAGTACATATATTTCAGAATGATACCTAATATCTAATCTGTCTCTTACAGGTAGTATGAAAATCAGATGTGATAATATATATGAAAATAATTTTAAATCTTAAAATGGTACATAAAAGAAAACATTATTTTTATTAATAGTAATAGAATTAAATCTAGGTAAATGGGGAATCAGAAGCCTGTTAGAGCCACATTGTACTTTCTCTATGGGTAGATTGGATACAATGTCTCTTGTAGATAAATACATCTTTTAAATTTAATCTTTTTAGTTTATACATTCTATGTGTATAAATATATGCCAAAAAAATCTAGAAGGTTAATAAAAATACCAAAGTAAAAATACTGGCTGGATCTTGAATATAGAATTTTAATTATTCTTTTCTTTTTTCACATAAATCAATGTTATGATCTTATCCTATGTCAAAATATAGGTATTCATATTTGTATATTCTGAATATTTGGTAGCACATATTATGAAGATGAACAATGAAAGTTACTTTTAAAGGATCCTACTCCTACTGTTTTATGTAGCTACTAAATAAATGGAGTATTTGAGTTGACATGACTCTTAATGGGCTGGGTGTTTGCGGCCGTGAATCAGTTTTTGAATGTCAGTCAATAAAAGCAGTGTCCCAGAGCTCTCCACAGTCAGGTCCATGAGAGCTGCTTGCCTTCCAAACTGAGGAAAGCATGCAGCTTTTTCAGAAGCCACGTACAACCCCGGAGGTTTCAAAGAGATGTTCTGGGTATTTGGTATTCTTTTCTTTTACAAATATCAACAATTCTTCCAGAAAAAAGGAAAAGATTGAATTCAAGCAGAAATAGGCAAATATATCCTCAGAACATTAAATTAAGCAGGGAGATTTCTTAACTTAGGTTAAGGAATAACTGGCAGAAGAACTTGATTGGGAGAGAGAAAAGTAGTCACTTCTCTTCCAGGATCTTCTCTTGCTGGGCCATAGTCCAGCTGTGAGGACAGCCTGAGACAAGGAGAGAAGGAGAAGGGAATAGATTGAACCCTTCCTCTCTCTGGAAGATTAGCTTGCACATCAGTTAACAAAACCAGTAGGATTTAAATCCATAGAACTACAGACCTTAGGATATTTTTCCAGGGCTTAAGGTAGGGCTTTGTTTTCATCTCTTTGTTCTTTATTAGAAGTCAGGTGCTGAATAGACCTCTTCATTTCTTCTCAACCACATAATCAGCCATGTAATACTTGGACTTTTTCTCTGTTTCCCAGTGATATCAAGAAGCACAACACAGTCATCTTGGAGATGCCCAATGGGGAGTTTTTATCGAAATGGTCCTAAGACTTCCTGATCTGGGTCGGTTCTCACCTCCCAGAGACATGCTTTTCATGAATAAATTGCTGTATCTCATCAGCGGCATTTCATTCTCCTATCACGTATTTTACCCATTGGATCAGAAAGCGTAACCCATGAAATTGACCCTGCACATATTTTTGTTGGTCTTCTCCAAAGCTGGCATGAGATGTGTCAGGCTCTGGACTACTCCATATTCCTCCAGGCTGTCCACTCAATGCAAAAGGAAAAAAAAAAAGAGTAAGGATACAATTGGCATTTCTATAGCTTTCTCTTAGATCTTTCTTTAGCCAGAGATACATCCCAAGGCCAGAAGGAGTAGTGTGGAAACCCATTCTGACCTCGGTAAAGAGAGGGAGAAAAGAATTTGCCTGAAGGCTCAGACTGGGACCAGAATTAGGGTCTAGAACATATACAAACTCCCTGAGTCCCATTTCTTCTTCCAGTTTGAATGTCATACCCCAGTTCTTGGTTTTGTCTCTTAAATGCAAACACTAAGACTCACTGCATACTAACAAATCCCTAGGAAGACTTAGGTAGAAACTGCTTTTGCAAACCAGAGTAAGTCTGCCACAAGAGGAAAAGAGGGGTATGACACAGAACGAGGAGAAAGAAAGTCAAAACATGATTGTGGTCCTTGACCTTTTCCGTCATGTCTTCAGCCAGCTTTTCCTGAGTTATGCCCCTTGCACAGTATGCTCAGTCACTATGCAATGACGGTGAGTTGCAAGTGGAGATGTGTCCTTCATTAGCTTTCTCCCTCTCTCTTCTCATTTTTCTGCCTGGTGAAAAAAATAAATAAACAACTCCCTTGTTCAAGTCCTTTTCCTGCTAGTGGTTGTTTCAGCTGAAGAGGATATAATAAAAAGAAATGAAAGAAAACCCTTCAGGAGTAACCCATATTCTTGATTTTGGGCACTCTTAGAGCAGGCTAAAGAACCCAGAGGGATCAGAGTGTTGACAGATGTCTGCAATGGGGTGTAAGGATTGGTTCGCGGAGGCTGGGTGGTTGGGAAAATGATGTTGGACTCAAGACTTTTGTTTATGTTCTTTTAAACAGCAGCCCAGCAGAGTCACATCACATTTGACATGAATAGAGGGGCACACTGTCTTGAGAAGTGGAGCAGGTTGATGCTAAAACATGATCTTGACATTGAAGAATTGGCTTTTTGGGACTAGGATTTCCCCCATGACTTTGATGAGATTTACAGGAGTGAGCCACAGCCTTCTCTGATCTTAACGCAACTTGGGTTGCAGAGCAATTGGGGAGGGCCTCTGGAGAAAGGTCAGACTGCCAGTCAAACAAGCTATGGGTTTGGATTACCGCACCAATCACAGATGCCAGTTTCATGGACCCAGGTGAAATACTGTGTTTTGTTGTGTTTTGTTTTTTCAGCCCCAATAAGGGGTGATTTGTGTCTTTTACCTCCTGGGTGGATTTATGGAAGACAATTTTGAACACGACATGCATTTAGGACACTTTCATTGCTTCTACATGTTGCTCCTGGCTGAAATGTCCCTTTGCCCACATCTATTAAACAAACTACTCCCCAAACATCCTCTGTTGTGCCTTCCTTGGCTCTCCCAGGCTGACTGCCTTCCTCCCTCCACAGAGGTCTGCCCCTCCAAGGCTAAGTGGACTGTGAGCTGCTTCAGAGATGTTGGTTAGGGTTCTTAAGTGCACAGGCCAAACCCAGTCCCTTGTTCATTAGCTCTCAAGGAAATTGACTGTATCTTTATTCCTTTCGGGACGGTTTTCATGTTGCCATCTGGTCAGGTGATCCTGCTGAGAAGATTTCACATAAAGTCCATTCTGTCTTGGCTCTTAGGCCACAACTGGGAAGTTCTTTCCCTCATGGAAGTTCAAGTTTAGAATTTTAATCTTGTATTTTAACCTTCAAATACTACTTGGAGGGAGGATAATTTCAAGTCATTCATTAAAAAAAATACATGGGGCTGAGCTACATGAGCTCTCATTGGCCTCCTAAAACTCAATCTTGTGCTCAGCACACACATGGAAACTGGTGTTAGTAAGATGATACTGGAGTGGTAGCTCGAGGTCCAAGTTCTTTGGCCCAGCTCTACCGCTGACTATCCAAGTTGTTTAGATAATGGCTCCATTTTGGGGACTCAGGTTCGTCATCTATACACAAGAGGGTCAGGATCCATGATGTCCAGGTACAACTTCCAGCCCCAACAACAGTCTTAAAATGTTCGGAGTCCCCATGTCCATAAAACACCAAAGCTGACAATCCAATTAATGGCTGTTTTCCTAATGTTAGTTTAGCAGATGGGTTCCCCACTCCCACCCCTGTTGTTTAGAAATTTTTCATCATTAAAATAATTGATTGGGATGTTGTGTTTATTCCTTTGACCTCTCCACCTTCCACTGCTTTAATGAAACTCTGCACTGCTATTTGGTGACTAGGCTTCTGGGGTGTTCTCTTATGTGCCATTACAATATAGAGGTGGAGGGGAAAGGACACTGAATAGAAATCAGACATTCTGGGGTCTTGCCCCACTCTGCCACTAACTAGATCTCTGGCCTTGGGCTTTTCATGTCCCCTTCTGGGGTCTTCATTTCCTCACCTGTTAATTGGGGAGGTGTGAACCAGATGATCATTTTGGTTCTTCAACTCTTGCATTCTGTGAATTCTAAGCACTGACACCTCCCTAGAGATTGAAGGCTGAAAAGAAACCATGTCACACTACTCTAAATGCCAAACACTTAATTATGGAATTCCAGCAATCAGCTCCCTTTCCTGCTCCCTACTCCACGTCTGCCTGCATTTAATGGCATTTTTAGAATCTTCCGTTTAGAACTACATGTCAGTCCCAGACTAATTGGCATCTTTCCATCAATGTCAAAGGGAGTTAAGGGATTGTTACTTAGAATTCTCCTAATTCCCCTGTGAGGTGGGAGTGGGCTGTGCCCTCCACTTCCCACGCTCCTCTAGTGGCCTCTAATGTGCTGACCATATTCCCCTTGGTTTGTCTCTTCAAGATGTGTGCTCATTTGAGAAATCCCACCAAACAGAAGAGTTGTCCATATCATTCAATATGCATGGAATTTACTGGACCACTTTGTAACCATATGCTTACAAAGATTGAAGTTCAAGGAGGAAAATAAGAAGATGCTCTTTCCTGTTGATTCCAGTATCAGGCAGGGTTTAAGAACATGGACTCTGTAGGACACTTGCCTTGGTTTGAGTCTTTATTTTCCACTGAATCAGCCATGTGGAAGAAGGAAATTTACTTTCTGTATCTCTGTTTTCTTATCTGTAAAATGGGACTAGTGAACAAAAGTAACGGTTTGACAATGAAATAATGTCTCATAATTAATGTAGTGCTTAACATAGGATAGCTTTTTTAAAAAAGATCTTATATATTTGAGAAAAAGAGAGTGTATAAGTGTGGGGCGGGGGCAGATGGGCAGGGAGAGGGGTGCAGAAGGACAAGCAGGGAGTCAGATGAAGCCAGCTCCATCCTAGGACGTGGAGATCATGACCTAAACCAAAGGCAGATGCTTAACCAATTGAGCCACCCAGACACCCCAGGATAGCTTTCAATATTAAAATCATGATGTTTTAACATTATTTTTGGCTAATCAAAAATTGGTGAAGCCAGTTCACTTTCAGTAGTTTAGCAGCAACTTGCTTCTGCCCATCCCCCTGAGTCCTCATGTGCCAGGGCATCTTTGGTGTGACTCCTAGGAGATCTCACTGTTCCCTGATGATTATCTAGCAAAGTGCTTTTCCATTCGGGGAACACTTCTCCCGACACCCCTCCTCCCAAACCCGGGGATCCTCTAACTCCTGGCCTGAGCAACTGTGCAGCTCACAGGGAGCCTTTGTAAGAGAGAAGACACTTAAAAGCAGAAGGCATTTTAATCATTACTTCTGGTGTGCATTCTGTAAGCATGAAGTTCACAATGCACGCACATTGAGAGCATCTTATTCTGCTTAAAGAAGAGGGGGGAAATGCCTCCCATTTATAGAACTCGCTGAATAGAGGTCCAGTTTCTGTTAGTCTTTCAGTAACTAATTCCATTTTCTTTTCTCCCTATTCCCCCTCCTTTAATACCAACAGCTGGGACCGTGCACTGTGCTGCAAAAGGAATTAAGACTTTCTCATGGATGTGGGAGGAAGTAGAAGCAATTCATTTAATGTGTTTTATTGATTTTACAGCACATTTACTCCATGGGTTCAAAATACCACGTGTCTGTTCTCTTGAAGTCAAGTCCAAATCACTTATGGCATCTTTATGGAAGTTCAAAATTAAATGGAAATATGACTATGAAGCCATCAGCTAAAAAGCATTGGCTCCTCGTGGGGAATTTTGCTTTTTTTTTCTGTCTCTCATTTGTATCATCTTTCATAACAGTGTCCTTGAGGAAGTCTCTAGGCCTTCTCTACAGCAATCTGAAGGACAGCTTTGGTAAGAGGCAGTAAAAATATCCAAGCCATAGAGCTAAATTGAATGAGATACCTGATTTGGAACATGCATCATCATAAGTAAGCAAGCAATCATTTATAAGACCAAACTAAATCAGATATAAGAATTCTCCATATTTGTAAAAATCAGAATATGTGTTTAACAACAGTCAAGTTATGTGAATGCTATCTAGTTCCCATTAATGGAAACAGGATGAGTGTGGTTGTGGTAACTTCTGTGAAAACCAGACTAAACCATTCTGATGGTTATCTATGAATGACAAGTTAAGTCAGGCATCTAGAGAAGAATGCCAAGTATAATGATCAGGAGCCAAGGCAGTATGACACTATGATGTCAGAAATCAGGAGTATGAGAAATAGTGTGGAAGGGTTTCAGGACAAGGTGGGAACATGGCCTAACATCATGCATGGCGATAGGGTGACAAAGGTCTACTTTCAAATAATCCACTTATGTGTCCTGGGAGCATACCTGGCATGGACTCTACTTTCTCTTATTCCAGGCAAGCATTCTCATGTGTGTATTAATAGTGACGACAGGTACTTTTAAGAACTAGTTTGTCATGGGTCAGTAATATGTGGGAAGCAACTAGAGCAAAGGGGGAAGGGACAGAAAAAGGAGGTCTTGGGATTCTAACCCTTAGAAGCCAATTCTCTCTTTTCACGTGCTTCCAACTCTTTGCTGAAAGCCCAGCAGTGGCACCCATGCTGCTAAGGAATTAAGACTTCCTCGTAGAAGGAAGAAAACCCAAAGCAATTCATTTAGTGCATTTTATCGACTCAACAGCTCATATACCTCCTGGGTTCAAGATAGCCCATGTCCACTCACCTGACAGCAAATTCAAATCATTGCTGGCATGTTTGTGGTATCATTCTCATCCATAGCAGAGAGTTAAGGAAAGGTTGGGGGAGATTTTTTGTGTGTGTGTCTAAGGGAGAGGAAGAGAGAGAGAAAGAAGGGGGGAATCTAGGAGAAAAATACTTAAGAACTTAAAGGAATTAATATTTAAAGGCAATGGCAAGATTTGGAGGACAGATGGCCAAAGGAATGCAGCCTTTAGGGAAGAGGTTCTGGACACTTAAGGGTCTAGAATAAGGAAGAAAAATCCTTTGGAAGATTCTGGATGTCTGGTTGCCTGGTATGAAAGATGCAGCCCGTGAACCATCTAATTTTCCAAAAACAAGAACAAAAACAAGAGTGAGGAAGTCTCTAAGAAAAGAGGGTGGCTGACTCACGGTGGCGAACAATGCTAAGAAGAGAAAATGGACTTTACAAGCTGAAGGGCATCCAGGCTGGGAAGAAACTAAACATTTTACTGCTTAACTTAGCATAGCCTGGGCTCCAAACTCTTAAAATCACAGAGTAGAAACTACTTTTACTACAGAGGAAGGAATGGAAGGGTGATTTTGCAGATTATCCCCTTCAGCAGGGCTGGGGGCGGGGGGTGGACACAGAAGCAGGTTAAAAGAAGAGGAGATGAGCTCCTTCGGGTGTTGGCAGATTTAGTGTGCAGGGAAGGCAAGGGTTATCTTGTTCAAGGGAGTCCCTGCACTTGGGAACCTCAGTCCTTCTCAATGGCAAAAGTTGGTTCCTCTGCCCAGTGCGGAGAGCTTCATTTTACAGTCTCCATACTCAGCTGTCGGTAATTTACAGGGGCAATGACTTGGATCCTGCCTGCCCAGAAGTCTCTGGGTAACTTAAACCAATTACAATTCTTCACTCCTGTTATAGATTTAAAAATGTATCTGGGATAATGTCAAACAGCATCGAGAAAAGACTTTGGGCCTCAAATAAAGCAGCAGTGACCTCCTTACCCTCAATTTTCCCTGGATGTCAGGACACCCCTCCACAGGGTGAAGGAGTATATAAATTTAATCTGGTTGTTCATACTAGGGTGAATGGAAGGACCAATCAGTTGTCACTCTGGGCAGTGACAAGCTCACAGCCTGTCAGTAATGGGCAATGAAGCACAAGTTGCCATTAGATACATCCCTGTCACCTGAGGAAGAAGAAAATGGACAAAGGAATCCCCTCAGGAATGCCTTTGTTAGGATGGTTTCACAGATTTTGAGAGGAACTGAGCTCCCTAAATAGAGAAAGAGACTCCCTCCTGACCCAGTCAATGCATTTCTATTTACCCAATTTTTAGGCGGGGTTAGAAACCATTTAGCAGCCACGATTTCCCCCCCTTCACCTCCTGTAACACATGATTTGTATGCCTATTGACCACTGTTGTATAGAATTCTCTAACTATCCGATTTTATTGGAAAGATATTCTATAGATATTGCTTCCATTACTTAGGCATGCTTTTATATCATACTGAATGCACACTTTTCAGCCAATTCAGCTAAACTGGATCAGGTAGGAAGAGAACATCATTTCCTCCCACCACCACCACCCAGTTCTAGCTTCCCAGGGAACAGAAAGCAAATGCAAGGAATATTTAATTTCTCTTAAACTTGATACCTGATTTCTTCCAGATCTTTTCGTGGCTCAGTTGAATTGTCTGAGTATATGAGTGTATGAGTGTGTGTGTGTGTGTGTGTGTTGCCCACATAAACCTAAACATTCTACTTGGTATTGGCCAATTTCTAGATAAAGCAATGTGCTTCTTCTCTTCGTAGCACCTCCTCCCTTTGATTTCTTAAAAAAGAATTATGGTACCTTTTGCCACACATCCAGTCTCCGTTAAAAGATAGAGCAAATAATGACTTAGGGCAAGTGAGCTAAACTGTCTCATTATCATCATAATCACCTGTCTGGGCTTATCATCACCCCTTTCTGCCTGAAAGCATTCCCACCAATGCTTTCTCAGTCTCAACTCAGGAAGTCTCAACTCACTGGACCACCTCCTCCAAGGAGGGATGCGGAAGTATGAAGAGGTGGAGACTGAATGCGGGGACTGATGCTCGAAATTTCCTTCCCCACAAGAATCCGGTGGACCTGAGAACCTTGAAGGCTGTGTGGGAGGGAAGGGGTGGCAGAAAGCAGAGGCTCATAAGCCCTGAAGAAAAACACAGAACGGGGGAGTACATCCAGAGCTCATCTTTATATTCCTTTTCCATTTTGTTCGGCATTAATCCGCAGCGTACCACGTGATCAAGTTGGCGAGCCTGGAATAGGTGTCCCATATCCTCCTCCAGGCACATCCTACCCACGTCAAAGCCCATCAGAGATCCACTGCGTTGTTTAAATAACTAACCCAACTTCAAGAAGGTGCTTGTTGTGGCTCTGGTTGTTCCAAATACACAGACACATAAGGCAGTATCCTGACCACTTGCACCTCAGTGTAGAATAGAAACATGAAATGTGTGGGCTTTGGGGCCAAATTCTTTGACTCTGACTTCGAAGATATATAGTCAAGTTGCTTCAGATCTGTGAGCCTTCTTGCTTCTGGAAGCCAGCCTCTCTTAAAGAGGAGATCATAAACCTTGTAAATGTAACGAAGATGATACAGACTTCTCCTACATCTTATTAGGCACATATTAGCTGCTTACTAAATACTAATTTAAATTTTGAGTGCAATTTAAAAATCAGTAAGATACAGGAGAACCTGAGTTTCAGCTGAGCTACCAAGTAGCTGAAAATCCTTGGTTAAATCATTTAACCTTAGGGATTTTTTTTTTATATGTAAAAAGAAAAATTGGAAAATTTCAAAAATGCTTCCTACACCATTTAACATGTGATGCTTCTCTAGATTCCAAACTTTGTGAAATGTTACATTACTCTTTTATAACAAATTCCATATTCATAATTCACTAAGATATCCTTGGCTGTATATATATGTATGTATGTGTATATACACACACACACACACATATTTACACACATATTCATACAGTCTCTTATATATATATATACACACGCATATATAATATATATGCTATCAATAACACATATATCTATTTTCAGTCATTTTCTGTATGAATTGAAACTTTACAAGATATTTTAGTAATTTAAAGGCACAAAATGTCTTAGAGTAAGGAAGGCATTGGACTTATCTAATACAGAATTTCCCAAGCTTATTTTAATCCCTTCCTTTTTTATATAATGCCAGTTAACATCTTAGTTTTCCTGAGTATATTCAACCCAAAGACCTTTGCTATTCTGTATTTTTAAATCTTAGTTTTGAATGGTCACAAATAATCTCCAAGTTGCATTTCATATAGCAATTTTTAATTTTGCTCAACCACCAATGCATATCACGCTCCAGACTAGCAAGCAGGATGGAGTCTCTACAGCTAATGATCAGGCCCAGCTGACTCTCCTGCCCTCACCCAGATATGATGTCCTCCATTCACTGTCACTACCAACTCCCAATATTGGTATATTTGCAGATTGTGGATTCCCAGTGGTCTCCTATAATCCTAAGAACATCAGAAGATAAATATTTCTGCTTTTGGATGCAGGCTCCTATTTTAGGCCACTGGTACCGGTAACTAAAGATGGATCGCTGTTCTTTTCCTCAAGGCGTTGGTACCACATTAAGAGAAATGTGGCGGATAATCAACAGGATCTTTCAATCTCATTGGTAAGATTCCAACTTTCGTGAAATGTGAGCCATATACCAGTGAAATTTGTAGTGGTTTAAAAAAATTCTGACATTTGTTCAGCAAAGCCCAATAGTTTTCCTTTTAGAAATGACCTAACCACAGGAAGCTATGTCTCCATATTCCTTATGCCAAAACTCATCCTAGCACCTCCTTTCATGGAAGCTTCTTGGCAGTGAAATGGAACTGTTTCTCTGGGGCTTCTAATCTAAGGCCTAAATTCTGAAGACGAGAAAAAGACATTTTTGGGAAGCAGAGTCTGATTCAGAGACTGGAGTGAGACCATCAGTTCACATCTCCAACTGATACCTTCTCAACTATTCCCTGTTCCTTGTCTTGATATATTGGACCCTGGGGATGGCTCCTCTTGATGATTATGGAGATTCACGCAAAGAAGAAACCATTTCCCTCTTCAAAGGAGTGATATAGGCCTAGTTGGAGGCAAAGAGTGTTTATTGGCCTCCACTATTCAGTGACTAATGAAATTAATTTTTTAAGAAGAGTTACAAGCGAAATACTGCAGTCACTCCACAGACACCTGGCTCACTGGGGTATTAAATGAGCCAGACTTAGGTCTATGGAATTTCCCCAAGAGATTGTTCTTGGAGAAGCCAGAGTAGATGATGCAAAGATTGAGCACTTCTCAGCAGAAACACTGTAATAGCATGTCTTGGGTTGTTTTATTGTCTTTGTGTTACAGCCAGAAACATGAGGCCAGCAGTCCACAACAAACTCTCTTATTTTCAAAACAGTAAATGATAATTCTTGAACCCAAAGGCCATGCGAAATTAAGATCAGAATTCATTGCAAGTCAATTATTGATCTTTAAATGCAGAAAGTCATGGCCATCGGGGTTCTATAAGTCTTGCAAACCGTTCTCCAGCCCTTGCAGCTTCTTTGGTTACCAGAAAAATGACAGAAGGTTGACTAATATTGACTTCAGTTTGCAGAGATTGTTTCATCCATCATACCGGTGATATGGGTTTCTCTTTATAATATTATTGATGATCAGTTGGGGGTACTGTTTATGATGGATGAAGCCAAAAAGGGCTAGCCGAAAATTCTGTGAGCACAGGTAACACAGAAATGAAAAGTTAGGTGGATGGAAGAGTTCCCAAGTCATTAAATTCCCTGCAGTTATGTAGGATGAATAAGCCTAGAGATCTAAAGTACCGCATGATGATGATAGGTAGTGAAACAGTACTGGACATTTGCTAAGAGTAGATTTTAGGTGCTCATATCACACATACAGGAAGATACTATGTAAGGAGAAGACATATTAATTGACTTGATTACAATAATGTGCACTGTAAGTTTACACAACTTTTATTTAAAACTAAACAAATAAAACAAAAGCAAAATAAAATCTGATTTTGAACTTTTTGGATGAAAATAGAATTAAGCTAGAACTCATCAGAGCTGGTCACAGATAAGGCTGCTTTTTTGATCATGTTTTTTTCTTAGTAGCAATGAGATCACAGATGACAAAAATAACAACATAAGGGAAATCTGAAAAAGAAGATTCAGAGCCAGGCTATTTGACTCTAAGGCAAATTATTGAATAAAGTGTTCAATGAAGTATTCATGAAGGTATTCAATGAAGAAGAATTTGTTCTTGTTTAATACAACTATCCTTGTTTACAGTTCCTTCAGCACAAATTACGTGAAATGTGTTTTATACCTCTTTGGGTGCAGAACTTTATTTTAGGAAGAGAGAGAATCCAAACTATAAAAAAAAAAAAGCAGAGCTATTGATTGAGAGCCTCTGTGTTTCTTTCTCTCAACATCTATTCATTCAATAGCTATTTATTGAGAATCTATTATGTGCTAGGTTCTCTTTCTGTCTGAATATGCAGCAGTTAATAACAACAACAAAGGACAAGATTAATTTTTTTAAAAATATAGAAAGAGCTACATTACAGCAAAAGAAAGCCAAAAATGAGAAAACCAGTAAAAACATCAGGCAAGGTCCTTTAAGGGCAGTTTTAAGTTCTATGAAACAATAGTTCATAGAAAATTATGATGAGGGGTGCCTGGGTGGCTCATCGGTTTAAAGCCTCTGCCTTTGGCTTGGGACATGATCCCAGGGTCCTGGGATTGAGCCCCACATCAGGCTTGCTGCTCGGCAGGGAGCCTGCTTCCTCCTCTCTCTCTGCCTGCCTCTCTGCCTACTTGTGATCTCTGTCAAATAAATAAATAAAATCTTTAAACTGTCCTGCATAACATATTCAAACATATATCTGTTGCTACTTTAAAAAGAGTGAGAGAGAAAAAATCCTTTCTTTTTCTATGTGGATTTGACATCATGCTGTCCAGTAAACTTCAAGATTTTATTGAGGCTACTGCCCAATTTTGAGAAGTCCAAAGATCTGAGCTTGTCTCATAATTCTACTACTCCCCCCCCAATTCTACTACTTTTAAAAGTGTTACCTTATATAAGTCATTTAATCCTTTCAAGTATGATTATGCCAGTCAATTTTTCGAAGAATATAAACTGTGTAACTTATATAATTATTGATTTGAGGATTGAATGAAATAATGTATGTCAAATACTCAGCCCAATGATGGGCATTTTGTATATGTTCTACAAATGATAGCTTAAAAAGTATTGTTCATAGGGCATATGCTGAGGTACAATATTAGGAATGGCTTGAAGTTCTGTGTTCACAAATTTAGCTTGGAGATTGACATAAGATAGGGGCTAAGTGTCGTAGATTTTGAGAAATTCACTATTTTTAGACCATTGTTTTCTTGAACAAGGAGATGGGACGTAGGTTATCTTCTCCCTAAATTACCCTCACACTTAACTTATACATCTAAAGCTTGGTGATTCTCCCTGAGCATCCCTTGCTCTTTTCAGGGGTCATTTCAAAATGTTTTGGCTTCTAGGAATCTCCTACTTTCCATACCTAACTACTTTCCATCTGTTGTAGGCTGCAGCTCGAAAGGAATTAAATATTGTTGGAGGAAATCAGATTGTAGAAGCTTGTTACGTGATCTTTAAGTCAGTCCTCTGAAGGTAGCCCAACTCTCTTCCGTAAAGTATAGTACATAGTCTTGTTGACACTTTTCTGTGTAGTTTTTGTTATACTCATGTTTACAGCTGTATTCTGGCTGATTCTGGTTGTTAGAAGGCTGACCATTGGGCTAATAGGACATTTTTATACTTCATGAATAAGCTTTGATTATGAAACAGTTGACATGGTAAATAAAACTAGTTAAGCACAGTACTGGGGACTGTCATACCATCCTGTCTATTGCCCATAGTGGTGTATTCAGTTGATTTCCAGAGCCCCTGGAAGAGAAATTCTGAGCATTAGTGTAAGCCAGAATTTCCTGAACCATGGCTCGAACCCATGTGTTGAACTACCCTTGTTTCTGACCCCATGCACATGTCACTATGAGCTGACACCACACCAGAGAAACACATATCCTGACACAGTGTAGTCTGGCCCCCCTTTTCACACCTCTTTTAGCACATGCTGCAGGGACCTATTAATAGCTTGTATCACAAAAATCCCCAGGGCTGTGTTCAAGTTTAGAGTCTTCAGAAGAAACAAGATGAAAAATATTTATAGGGGTTGCTGAGCAGCCCTTGTGCATTCACAATGGCCTGGAGGTTGGTGAGTTAAGAGACAAATGGATACATGGGGGAGGTCTTTTGGGAGCTGTGGCACCAGAGTTAGCTTTCCAACCAAAATGGGAGACAAGATTTTCTTTGACCGCTTCCATTTTTCACTTAGTTTCTCTTCTACTCATTCCATTGTCCCTGGCAAACACACTACTCCCCAAGGTTCTCACTCTGGCACTTTCCCTAGGACTCTGTCCTTGGTTAGTACTTCAGGAACGGGGCCACATGATATTACTAAGAACCCCTAAAGGTCGGATGCCTCCTGATGGCAGTGCCATTTTTATAGGTGAAAAGTTTTCAATATTTATTTATATATTTTAAAGATTTTATTTATTCATTTGAGATAGAGAATGAGAGAGAGCAGGAGCAGCAGAGGGAGGGGGAGGAGCAGGCTCCCCATTGAGCAAAGAGTCTGATGCAGGACTTGATCCCAGGACCCTGAGATCATGACCTGAGCCAAAGGCAGACCCTTAACCGACTGAGCCACCCAGGCACCCTGAGATTTCAGTATTTAAAGGAATGACTTTAATGTTAGTTTTGTGGCTAGAGTCCATACAGAAGACCCCATCTCATCCCACCACAAATAATTACCTGCTTGCTTACTCCCAGAGCCAAGCACTGCCTGTTGTATCCTGCTGGGTGAATAATGGAGTTGATTCTCTAACCTTTAACAACAACCAGACTAAGGTGAATTATAGTTTGGGGCAAAGGTAGCAGGAGAGGGAGGTGGGCATTTGGATTTAATTGGAGTTGAGGCCACCAGCCTCGTAGATAAATGTCTTCTATGCAGAATGTATTCAATAATTATAGCCACCATTCACACACACACACACAAAGTGCACCTGAGTTCAAGAAGGGGAGTGCGAGGATTATTTTTCAACCCAGTTGGTCTGAATCCTCTCTCCACACTTCTTGGCTTCTGCAAGCAGATGCTGAACATGCTTTGAGCAAAGGGCTAGGGGTTTCCTGGCAAGCACTCCAGAAGCATCTACAAACCACAATCATTGAAGACGTTTCCCAGAAGGCTTTAGGAGTACAAATCTCTTTAATTAAAATGGGAAAAGCCATAGTGAGGGAGGTGAGAGGGGGTTGGCTGAGCAGGGAGGGAGGAGGGGAATGAAGGGAAGAAAGGGAAAGAGAAAAAGTAATAAATATTTTACAAGTGTTTTCAAACACTAGCCGTCTAACACCCAGTGGAAAATACCACTTGATGGATTATATTTTGGGTTGGAAAGTGAGGCTAATTCAATGTAATGAGAGGTGAATGGGACTTCAGGCCCTTATCCAACCACAAGAGACCCCTTACAAAAGAGTCTGCTCTTTCAGTCATTAATTTTTTATGAAGTTTAATAGGCCTGAGCCTAGAGACCTTCTGTGGTGTTGATTAGCTTCATATTTCTCTCATTAATGTACAATCTGATTAGCTCTTATAAAAAGCATTTCATCTTGGGCCCCAGCATGGCAACCACATTGTTCTGATATTAGGAATTGCAAGTTTGATTCACCCGAGGAAAGAAACATCCGTAGGGACAAAGGCCCTGGCCTCTTGCTGTCACAGAATGAGAATACTGGGGAGACCAGCTGTCTCTCACATTTTGCTGGCTGCAATAAGGAGCCCTCAACATTTGGACTGGGATAATTTTACTGAAGGCCAGCAGAGCTGGTGCACTGCAAAGAGAGCAGAATTAAAAGACTAGGCAATGGCCAGGGTACCAGTCAGAGTCTCATCAGAAAAGCAGAAGTGCTGAGTGGTACAGAAAAAGGGGGCTCTTGTAGGGATGAGGTTTTTTGTGATCATGGGAGCTGGCAGAGTGATCCCCTTCCCTGGGTCTGCTCTTGGGCCTGAAGTTGCTGTCGATCAGCTAGACTAGGAGTCAGAATGGAAAGTTGGATGTGGACAACAAGGATACACTGGACAAGGACAACCTGGAATCCCTCTCTGTTTCTTGCTACCTCCAGCCTTGAAGTCACAGCTGACCAAGAGAAGAAGCCTGTGCCTTTCACCACAGAGATGACCACACACGTGGCTCAAGACTTGAAGAAATGGAAAAAGGGGAATCTGGGTGCTTCTGGAGAAGCTGCAGGTGTAGGAGCTGCCTGACCTCAGGAAGGTGAGCCAACTGGTCAGGGACAACATGTGAGATCTGCCTCAGAGTCTAATGTCTGGCATTGACCTTCAGAGAGTAAAAGCGATTACTCCTCCATTTCCATCTAAATCTCATGATTCTCTAGGACTAACACTAAACAGCAACCCTATGGGGAAGGGAATTCTGGGCAATGCTGTTCCAGTGTAGCTAACATGTCACAGTACAAAGTGTCCACAGGCAGTCCCAAAGATTGCACATTAAATAGAATGACTTCATAGCCGGGGGGAGCTCTAACATGCAAGCGGAGGACAGATGAGAGGTGGTGTGCAATGAAGACTCCATCTGTGGGAAACATGGAGAGAACTTAGGCTGAAAGAATTTTGTTTTCAGTAAGGGTGATAAGGGCCCCATGACCATCCATCTATTGGGATGTTTATGGAGGCTTCTTCATGTAAGCATAACCAATTAATAACTCCATTTCCAGTCTCTCTCCATTCTCTGGAGAAGCAGAAGGTGGGTACTGAAAATCCCAGGCTTTTAATCATGGCACGGTCTCTCTGGTAACCAGCCCCCAATCCAGAAGCCATCCAGGGGTCTGGCCATATTTGCCTCATTAGAACAAAGGTGCTCCTAGTGCTCTTATCATTAGGAATTTACAGGGACTTGTGGAGCCCTGTCCTGGGAAATCAGGGGCAGATATATATCAATTTATTTATTTGTTATCTCACAGACTGATAAAGCCATAAAGAAACATAAAAATGTGATCACTACAAAAATCAAGATGATGGGTATTGGATTAGGACTAAAATAAGGTTGTGACATGTGGAAAATCTTCTGGGGGGCTGGCAAAATTCTATTTCTTGCTGTGTGTTGTGGTTAAAAGTCTGTTCACCTTAGAACAACTCATTAAGCCACACATTTGTCTTTGTGGAGTTTCTTTACCCATCTTTTATTTTATAATAAAGGTTTCCTGGGGGCACCTGGGTGATGCAGTCGGTTAAGAGGCTGGCTCTTGGTTTTGGCTCAGATCATGGTCTTGGGGTCCTAGGATCCAGCCCCAGGTCAATCCCAGTGTTCAGCAGGGGCTGAGTCTGCTTGAGGCTCTCTCTCCCTCTCCCCTCCCCGTGGGCTCTCTTTCTCCCTTGAATACATAAATAAATCTTAAAAAAAAATGGTTTCTGTTCTTTCTATCTTTAATTCCACAAGGCCCATTCTCCACTGCATCAGCTCTAGCCTATACCACGTTTTGACCCCAGAACTGCTCTCATCATGTACCCATTGCCTGCAGCTGCTAAACTCCTGGCAGAGTCTCAGGCCTTATCTTACCTGCCCAGCTTTCATGACTGGGCTATTATAACTCTCCACTTCCTGCATTTCTTTATTTTATTTTATTATTTTTTTGTTATTAACATATAACATATTATTTGTTCAGGAATACAGGTTTGTGAATCATCAGTCTTACACAATTCACAGCACTCACCATAGCACATACCCTCCCCAATGTCCATCCTTCAACCACTCTACACCACTTCAGCAAACCTCAGTTCTTTTCCTGAAATTAAGAGTCTCTTATGGTTTATCTCCCTCTCTGGTTTCATCTTGTTTCAATTTTTCCTCTCTTGCCCTATGATCCTCTGCCTTGGTTCTCAAAGTCCTCGTATCAGAGAGATCATATGATAATTGTCTTTCTCTGATTGACTTATTTCACTTAGCATAATACTGTCTGGTCCCATCCACATGGTTGTAAATGGCAAGATTTCATTTTTGATGGCTGTATAATATTCCATTGCATATATATACCACGTCTTTTTTATCCATTCATCCATTGAGAGACATCTAGGCTTTTTCCATATTTTGGCTATTGTGGTCATTGCTGCCTTGAACATGCACATTCCCTTTCAGATCACTACATTTATATCTTTGGAGTAAATACCCAGTAGTGCAATTGCTGAGTTATAGACACTTCTTACATTTCTTAGTTTCCTTTCCTGAGTTCTTTTCTCTTCCGCTACCTCCTAAAGTTGCAATGCCCAAAGCCTCAATCTTTGGGCTCTTCTTTTCTCTATGGACCCTCCCTTCCTTTGTTGATGTCATCCAGTGTGTGGCTTTAAATAACATTGACACATGGACAGTTCCCAAGCCAAACTTCTGATCTACCCGTCAAATCAGTTCTACCCAGGGCTTTTCTTGCCTCAGTTAATGACCTCTCCAGACTTCATGTGGCTCAAGAGAAAACTTAGATTTATCATTGGTTACTCTCTTTCTTTCTTTCTTTCTTTCTTTCTTTCTTTCTTTCTTTCTTTCTCTTTCTTTCTTTGTTGTTGTTGTTTTTAAAGAAAAGGGGAAAGGGAGAGAGAGAGAATCTTTTCTTTCAAAGATTTATTTATTTATTTGAGAGAGACCATGAGCAGGGGGAGGGACAGAGGGAGACAATCAGACTCCCTACTGAGTGCAGAGCCTGAGGTGGGGCTAGACATGGGGCTTGACCTCAGAACCTGAAATCATGACCTGAGCCAAAATCAGGAGTCAGACTCTTAACCGACTGAGTCACCCAGGTGCCCCTCTTATTCTTCATTCAACCTGTAAGCACATCTTGCTGACACCATCTTCAGAAAGTATTCAAGATCCAACTATTTCTCCCCTCTGCTATACTGACACCAGATTCAAACCAGAGTCATACCTCACCCACCATACTACATACACCTTCTCAGTCATCTCCTTTCTCTTCTTATTACCTCTCTCTGTCCCCCATGCAGGAGAGCCAGAGTATATCTTCAACAGGGAAAACTGGTGCATTTTACCCCTGTGCTAAAAACTTATCAATGTCTTCTCATTTTGCTCAGAGTAAAAGCTGAAGATCTTACAATGGTTTAAAGGGACTTACTTACATGGTCTGACTCCCCTAGTTACCTCTTGAGTTTGTGTCTTACTACAATTCTTCCCCCACCTTATTCTTTTCTTTTTTAAGTATTTATTTATTTATTGGAGATTGAGAGAGAGAGAGAGAGAGAGAGAGAGCAGGCAAGCAGGGTGAGGGCCAAAGGCAGAGGGAGAGAGACAAAGAATCCCCAAGCCAACTACTCCCTACTGAGCATCCAGCCTAACACAGGGCTCAATCCCGCGACACGGAGATCATGACCTGAGCCCAAACCAAGAGCAGCCACTAGCCAACTGAGCCACGCAGGTGCTGCCCACTCCCCTTCTCCCTCATCTTTGACTGTATAAGTCTATTTGCCAATTCTTAAATAGGCCAGACACACTTGTACCTCAGGAGTTTTGCTCTTGGTTGTTGCCTCTGCCAGAAATATCCTCCAGATATCCATGTGGTCCATGTCCTCACATTAATTCAAGCTTTGACCAAATGTCATTATGTCAGTGTCAGTGAAGCCATATATATATATATATATATATACATATATATATATATATATGTATATATATATATATAAAATATTTAATATGTATTTAATTCATTATGTTTAATGTTTGATATCTGTCTCACCACAATGAAAAACGAGTTCCGCAAAGGTAGAAACTGTTGTCTGTTTTGTTCGCTGATATATCAGCAGGATGTTGTTCACCTCCTGATACATAATCAGAATTCAAATTTCTATTATGAATGAGAATTCATAACAAATACATATCTGTTAATGAATGACTGTAAGAAAGCATACTATTCCCCTCAAATTTCATCGTCTTCTTCCCCTTTGACTAAAAACTTTCTTGAACAGGAAAAAAATACACTTCATCTCAGATTTCCAAAAACTGAAGAAAAAAAAGATTTTGGTCACTTATAGAGATTTTTCCACTAAGGAATGTTTTGGGTTCTCTAATGATCTGGTTTATGACCTCCCAGCTCACTCTTTTTGCAAGGCAAGCACACATTTAATGAGTGTGGTACCCATGTGCATTACATGAAATGTTTCTAAGAAATATAAATTGGATATTATGGCTGGATGTAGAGTTTTCTTTCAAGAAGTCATACTCTCACACAATTAATAAGCAATATTGCTAGGTAACTTTCATTGCTAGTTATCTTTATTGTTCTATGACTTGATTTCCAACTTGAACATAAACTACATCTATTTCAGTGTATTTCTTGACATCCTTTTACCAAGCTCATGGTAGTTTTTGTACCTAATGGACTCTAAATCAATACACAAATATATTCATTGCTGACAAAAATGCTGAAGTCTGTGTGAGGATAGGACAGATGAAATCACGGGTCCAATAAATGAAAGGCGCACATACAAGGAAGTGAATAGGAAATGGACTCCCTGATTTTTTAAACGAATTAATTAATTAACATGAGAGAGAGCACACACACATGTGTAAGTTGGGGAAGAGGGAGAGACATGAGCTGACTCCCACTGAGCACAGAGCCTGATGCGGGGCTCAAACCCAGAACTCTGGAATCATAATCTGAGCTGAAGGCAAGATGCTTAACCAACTGAGCCACCCAGGTGCCCCTACACTGTCTGGGTTTGCGGCAACCACTCAATCCAGCAACAACCCTGCCTCCTTTTCACATCCTCCAAGGATATTTCTTCTATTCCTTGTTCATGTCCAGGTTGAATCTTTAACCTGTCTTCCTTGTTGTTTTCAGCTCAGGTGGAGTAATTTTAACAAAAAGACCACCAGTGCCCTACCCATCCCTGACCCCATAGTGATTCAAGACCCTATCTATCACTCATGGTGAATGAGGGAGGCTGAGAACCTGACAATGGGGAGTTGGGATGTCAGCACACTTTGGGATTTAATTTTAATTTCAAGTGTAAGGATATTTTTTTCTCTGTTACTTTGTGAAATCATACACTTAATAGGCTGAGAAAATTGGGGAAATGACAGTCCTTTCCAAATTTTTGAAGCAAAAACTCTCATATTCGATGCTTAGAGGAGAGGACAACAAAGTTTTCCTGCTCATTTTTCACCCTTTAGCGTTAAGGAAAAGAAGGGGCTGAGGTTCTGAATTAGGCTCCTGATGCATGGCTCTTTAATCTATTCCTGATGCTGCATTTACTTTGCTCTGTCTGGAAAGGATGCGGAATTTGCCATAATGAATGACCCAAGCAATTTCAGCTAATGGCCAGAATTGAAACCTTTGATAATCCCAGGTGAATAATGTTGTCTCAACAGACTGAAGGAGTCTTTTACCTGTCTGACACAATGATAGATGTAATTAGTTAACAGGGATAGTCAGAGGTTTTAGTGCAGACATTAGCAGAGATTGCTCAGGTCATTCTTAATTATGCAAATTCTCAGTCTTCTTCAGACAGAATACAAAAAAAAAAAAGTAAACACAGCTGGATGTAAAGATTTCAGGGAAACCAGGAAGCTAGGAAACATCAGAGGAGAGATTATGCATCCCTCAGGCTAGGAAGGAAAAGAAATACCCACCAAGCCTCTACTGTGGGCCACCCCCACTTTTAGCCAAGCCCAGACAGCTGGGATGCCTGCGAGGAATGCTTGTTCTAAGACAGATGTCACCTTGAGCAGACACGGCTGGAGAGAGGACTATGGCAAGGGTTTTAAGCCCTTTCTAAATAGCGGGCTTGCTCTCTGGGGAGAACAGACAAGTTAAGTGACTTCCGGCATTCAGAACCAGGAGCCCGAGAAACGATGAGTTGGGTTCTAAAAGGTGGAATTGGAAAAGGAAGAGGAGGGATAGAGAGAGCACGAGGGTTTTCTCCCAGGCCTAAATTTGCACCCATCTTTGAATCAGCTGTCCTTTGCCCTTCCCTGACATTCCTACTTGAGACCCGACATGCCTCCACTCTGCCTCCCAGCCAACAGGCACAGCCAGTGTCAGATCTGAGAGAAGGTGCGTAATTCAACCTGGCATCAAAAACAAAAGACTCTTTGCATCAGACATGTTTATTTTTCTTGTAAGGCTTTGACACGTCAATGGTTGTCACCCGTGGTTGACTGAGATCTTGGCATGAAATCAATTTGATGTCCAACGTCAAGCAGCCTTCTTTAATGTCTCTGGATAAGGCACGAGGGCCTTCGCATCCTTGAAGAGAGGCAAATGAATGACCTGGGGTCAATCACTGAGGTTTGACAAGGATCCAGCTGGTTCCCAAAAGCAGTCAAGAGAAGTGAGCTTTGAGGCAGGGATTGCTGCTGGTTGGTTTGCAAAAGCTTCAGAAGACACCCTGGGAATCGCCATATCTCTTCTCTCTCTGCCTGGCACAGGAGGGTAGCAAGTTTTAGGGCAGGATTTCGCAGCCTCTCTACCATGTTTTTGTTTTGTTTAATTGTTTTCTTCTACAGCTCGGAGGAGGCAAATCAGTGAAATATTTTACAATTTAAGGAATTCACCACCAAGAATATATATGGCACAAAAATATAAATAAATAAATGCAATTAAAAGGCAGAGATGAAAAAAATACAAATACAAATAAAAAAGTCAGCAATGTTTGTATGATAAGTCACTAGGTGCAGTAGGAATGTAGGAGACTGCAAAGAGCATTCAAATTAAAGTCCTACTTCCCTGGATTTAAATCCTGTCTCTACCCGCTTTGCGAAGGAGTCACTTCAATCCCCTGAGACTAGGCTTTCTCCTCTGTAGAATGGAGATTATAGTGCCTATTTGAAGATTAAATGAATTAGAGTTTAGTACACATAAATCTTAAGCCATAATTTTTATGGGGAGAAAAATTTTTGAAGCTACATCAGAGAAAAGACAAATCTTTCATATTCCTTAATGGTTCTTTAAGAGATAGAAAACAGTGTTAAATATATTTTATATGGAAATCAGTGCACCAATGATTATATTCCTATGTGTCAAGATCAATTCCACTATTCTGTTAAGTCTTAAATAGAGACTAGTTTAATTAAGAGTTTGTCTACATGATTAACAAAATAGAAATCATCCAAGAAAGGGGCACAGTGTAGAAGGGTCACCCCATTTGCGAGAGCATCGACTTCCCAAATAGACACCTTTATGGAAAAATTATCCAAATTGGACGCCAGGGATTTACTAACAAACCCTCATCTAGTATGTACTCTATGTTAGGCATCTGCTCCCAGTGCTTTACAGATAACAAGTCATTGACTCATCGTCACAAGCCTAAATTGTAGGTAGGTGTAATTGTTAATTCCATTTTGCAGATGAGACAATTGAGGAGCTAACAGGGTCACCAAATTGAAAAGATCACACCACAAGTAAGTGGCAGAGCCAGGTTCCATGGTTCCATATGCAGGGAGTCTGGCTCCAGAGCCCCTAATTTTAATCAGTGGCTGTGCTATTCCCTTCACATTGGCACTCCTCTGTAGTATAGGATTTGCTTCTTAGCCTACCAAAGTGTCAATGTGCTATGTTCCTATGATTTCTTTTCTTTGTATATGTGAGGCACATAAGTTAATGTGTTATATTATAAGTCTAATTCACTAGGGCCATATAAAAGCTTTATTTCTATTTTTATCATGTACATAGTAGGGGTCATGAATTACCTATAAGAAATGTCAAAAGTAGGAAGATATTAGTTTCTATCACCAAGAGAAATCATGAGATAAAAACATGATATACATTAGTTGTCAGTGATATTGTAATGTAAGTATAACTTTAAAATCACAATCTTTTTAGTCATCTATTTATTCAGAATTAAAGGGATTTTATAAGGTAAGATTCTAGATTATATTCTCTCTCTTTAACATCCATCCCAAGGATTCTCCCATTAGGTTTAGGTCACTCCAGTAACTGCTAGTTTGCTGGACATGCCAGCCCATTGTTGATCCCAAGGTGGCTCATGCATGCCATTTTTTAGATTTTAATAAACACTTTTTTGAGATATGATTTACATATTCTTTAGAAGTATATAATTCAGTGGGTTGTAGTTTATTTATTTACCTAACCATGTGGACTATCTAATTTCAGGACATTTTCATTCCTCCAAAAGAAACCCATTAGCTGTATCTTCCCATCCTTCACCCTTCTTCTACACTGACTAATCTGCTTTCTGTCTCTCCAGATTTGCCTATTCTGGACATTTCATTTAAGTGGAATCATATTAAGTGGAATCATGGCCTTTTGTGACTGACTTCTTCCACTTAGCATCACGTTTTTAAGGTCCTTCCATGTTTTGGCAGGTGTCATTACTTCATTTTTTTTTCAAGGTTGAGTAATATTCCGTGGTATGGGAATACCACACTGCCTTTAGACAACCATCACTGATGGGCATTTGGAAAGGACTGGTGTTAATTCTTTAAACATTTGGTAGAATTTACCTATGAAGCCATGTTCACGCATTCTGTAGACCACTGATGGTTGGTGAGTGGGTCTGTAACATCTGTCATCACCTAGGATATTGTTAGGGATACAAATTCTTCACCATCAATCCCCCCACACCAGATCTGTTGAATGAGAATCTCAGGGAGTAGGTCAGGCTATGTTTTAACATCTCTACAAGTGTTTATCATGCGTACTAAAGTCTGAAAAGCACTATTTTAGACAACTTTGAATATTCTATCTATCAAACTCAAGAAGTTTTGGTAGCTTCTCCCTTCTTGATCCTTTTAGGTCAAGTCTCTTTTTCATATGTTCAGCTTTCTAGTGCTTGAAAACAACTATACTAATACACCTGGACACTGTCCTCTCGATCAACATCATCCATTTCTTTGGAAAAAGCATAGGGAGAGGTTGTATGCTATAGAACCGTGCGGGAATCTTTGTCTCTATTATTCGATGATGCACCTCAAACTCCTAGAATATTCCTTGGCACATAGTATGTGCTCGATAAATATTTATTTGAATGCGAGAACAAATATCATTGGCAAATTAGATTATTATGATTTGCTGTATTAGTTAACACTTCTGGTCGAAAATAGCAGATGCCCATTAAATGAGCTAAAACAAAAACATGATATTTATCATATGGATACACATGTATCTAATGGAACCAAGGGATTTTATTCAGAGAATGAAGTACTGAGTATAAATGGCCAAGGGTTTTCTCTCTGTCTCTCATTTCTTACTTTTTCCTGCATTTGTGAGTCTTTCTTCTCTCTGGTTCCCACAGAACTACCAGTTTACACATGTTCAGAGCATAAAATCTCCTCAATAATACCAAGAGTGGCCAATATTATGACTCATTATTGAAGAGTTAACTCAGACTAATTAGACTAACCTGGTCTCAGTTCTGAATTCCCAAAGGAATTTAGTATGTGCCTCTAGATCACTACCCTCCCCCCAAATCATTGTATTTAGTGAAGGGTTTGGGGTCTCAATGTTTGAATGTGGCTGCCCCACCCATTGAAACGGTGTGAATAGGGATTGCGGCTTTGAATTAGAAGGTGTTGAATAAAAAAGAAGGAGGCATTGAACAGACAATATGATAGATGTCTCATATCTTTGTCCATTGGTCGATAACTTGATTAATCTAACATTTCTGAGAAACCTCTTGTGTTCAGTGGTCTGTGCTATATGTTTCAGGAAATATCATTTAACCTTTGCTCTAAGGAGAGACAGAATTTAGATAAAAGGTCAAGACCTGAGCACAAGAAACCTTAATCTACAATCCAAGTAGTACATGTTACGTGTCACTAAGTGGAATGAACAATCAGTGTTACATGACCTGTATCATCAACACTAAAAGCAATAGCCACAAAGCGTTCATTCTTACATCCTCCTAAGGATGTCACGGGTAAAGACCTCATTTGCTCTATCATAACATGATCATTCCCTTTAGTAGAAACCTTGGCACACCTTTTATTTGAGTCTTTGTATCAGGAACCCTTATGCAGTTTCTAGGGGATGAACATTTGCTTTTATGAAAATTGTGATTCTTAATTCAGTTGAACAACCAAGTTTTTAAAACGCCTTTGGTAACTCTGCAGGACCTCCTGGTTTCTAGTATACAAACTAATTCTATTCCTGATTTGATTTTATTTTCCTATGCAGGTTTGTTACTTTACTGAAATTCCACACATACTTGAATTTTCAAACTGTACTACAGGTGTATATTTTTCCATATATTATATGATGTATTTCCATAAGTTTCCTTAAGTCCTTTCCTTAAAACAAGATGTATTCGACCAGAAAAAAAATCTAAACTCCCTTAAACAGTCCTTAGAGGGAGAATTGACTGTAGGAATTCACAGCCAGAGGAAGCCTTATAACCATATTTTGCCTTGGTTCCCTCTGGATTTTTATCATCTGTATTTGGGCAATGTGGAGAAGGACAAATTAGTTGGGGTTAAGTTACTAGGAAACTCTTAATATAATTCCATTTTTTCCCCCCAACTTAAACATCCCTTACGGTATTCACTGTAAATGCTATTTAATAATCTGGTTAGTTACCCAAATATCTAAGTTTTTTTTTTTAAGATTTTATTTATTTGGGACAGAAAGAAAGAGAGCTCGCATAAACAGTGGGGGGAGAGGGCAGAGGGAGAAGCAGACTCCCCTCAGAACAGGGAGCCAGATGCAGGGTTCAGTCCTAGGACCCTGAGATCATGACCTGAGCTGAAGACAGAAGCTTGACCGACTGAGCCACCCAGGTGCCCCCCAAATATCTAAGTTCTTCTGGTGGCCTAGACATGACAGTAGTTTTTTAGGACAACCATTCAGCAAAAATGTTTAAAGATTCACTAGGAAATAGAATTTGAAAACTGTGAGGAATTCTTTTTTGTTTTGGCTTTTTCTAGAGAGTTCATTCAGGTTTTCAGAGCATCGGTGTCTGGTTAGCTCAGTTGAATTAAAGCATGGAGCCAATGACACCAAGGTCATGGACTTAATCCTCTACTGGACTCCTTAACTTCCTTTCTGTGCCTTGTCTGGAGACTATGTTCCTAGACCCTGCCTCAAACACAGGGCCCATGCAGTCTATGGGAACCCTTGGGGGTAATTCTGCAGGGGTGAGGACTTCATAGCATCTCTGTGCCAAAGTCCTCCAAAAGGACCCCTTTCAAGAGCACAAAATACTGAAGTTATCATTTGTTTACCTTCTATGGGCCGGTTAATTTCTCTCTCTCTCTCTCTCTCCCAGACTGTCTCTCTCTCTGTCTATCCCATTCCACTGTAGAGGAATAACTCAAAGCACAGACTGTCTTTGTGATGGGTCAGTTAAACCACTTGCCTTCTTTGCATTCAGACAGGACAGTGCCTTCATTGAAGTGAGATACCCAGAATGTGGCTGGTTCTTTAGCTGGATACATGTACTCTGGGATCATCAATCAATTCTCATTTGATTCCGCAAAGCCCCTTTACTGAAAAACATCCAGGCCTCTCCAACCAATATGACTCATGGGATACTTGTGATTAATACCAATCAGGTTAATGGCTTAGCTATGGTTAATGGTGCCGGCTCTGTAGCTGCAACAACGAGAATTAATAACAAATCCCACACTCGTTTTTGCAAATCAGTGGAAAGATGCTAAGGGCTTGACAAGCTCTAATCTTTATGATTTAATGGAATCGTGTTAGAGCACAGAGACTGTGGAGATCGGGAAACTGCAAAAAATTCTCTGTCACATCCCTGGCTTTAAAGATCTGAGCTCTTTCTAATACTCTGTCAACAGCTCACTGTCACTGGGGCTTTGCAGGACAGGACAGCCCTGGTGACAAACCATCTAGAAAACAACATACAAGAGCAAGGGGTTCATTAGTGCAGATAACACACATGAGGCTTAATCTCTACAGAGGGGGACAAAAAAAATGTAACAGACATCTTATCATAATGAGTTGGAAAGTATGTCTTAAAGGCACAAGGGATGATTCATTTTGTCTCTGCTGGTGACCTTTAGCGATTCAATGTCACAGACAAGGAGTTGAAATATTCAGCTATGGCCAGTCCCTGGGATCAGGCACTGGGACTTTCTGTAGCCAAATGCCAATGTATCAAACCACCAAATGTCAAGCTTTAGCACAGGTTGAAGTGGGCTTCCAGAATCCCTGAACTGCTCAGCATTAGGGCTAGTCATTTGCTGCAGGGAAGGTTAAGATTGGGGTGATAGGACTTGAGGGAGATGGAGGAAGTCCTTAGGTGGGTAAGGAGCCAATTCTATGCAAGAGTGTGGCATATGGGGTGGGGACATTAGCATGGTCTGAGAAGTCGGGGAGGGAAGCAATGAAACAAGGCTTTATTTTAGCTGCTGCCACAACAGACGTGGGCGAAACCTGATGTCCAGATGCATGGGTAACACTGTGGCCTTGGTTTGGAGAAAAATCCCAGCTCTCGGCTGGCAGGACATCAAAACCAAAGCCTAAACCAAACCAAAACAAACGAACAAAAAAAACAAAGCTCAGTCTACCAGGCGAGAAGATTAACAAGAACTGAGGGGGATGTGTGATGGTTGGCTGAACAGTTTGGGATTCTTAAAGTAAACGAGAGTCTGGAATTTGTGCAGAAGAAGTCAATGTGGCTGGAGTTGGGGGAACCCCAGCATTGAGGGCTGTTTCCAAGGAGATACCAAATACCCTGGATGTAGGATCCAGGGAATAAGACTCGTTGTAGACCTGACCTGGGGATGGGGAAGAGGTTCTCAAAGTCTCTGCCTTACTTAACTGTAGATGGTAGGAATCCGCGAGGACAGAAACCAAGGGGGGAGATCTGGACACAGAACTGAAGAAGGCACCACTGGGTGGCATTTACAAAAGCCACCTTGCGTGTGCTCTGTGGTTTCTTTGCCTCCATGGAGATGTCTGGTCCTGTAATGTAGAGAACAACCTTATTGTAGTAGGTACCACCCGATAATCAGCAACACTGCAAGCAGGAAGTATGTACTCGATCCTTTCTCTTGGTTGTCTTCACAATCTTACTTTAATTCTGAACTCTTTTTTTCTTGGGCTCTGGAAATGTTAGGCTCAGAGATAAATGGCCGTTGATGGGCCTTGGAGACCATAAAAAAAAGGGAGAGAGATTTTGAAGAATTGGCTCTGTACTGAGAATCCTCTCACAAAGGAGGCAGATGGTGATGGATCAGCAGCTGGTTTATGGATTGTTTTTCCCACTGCTTCAGCAGGACTTTTCCCTCAGCCTACTTCTCCAGTGACAACAGGCGGACACCCTCTAGGAGGACATCCTTAACCCTGAGGTGGCTACAGCGTGTCTGAAGGAAACCTAGCCCGCGTCCTTGAGTGGGGCTTCCATATGGAGGTCTGTGGGGCGCATTCTCCATTTGGCTGGCTTTGGAAACAATCCAATACGTCCCCACACTTCCCCTACCTTCCACACTCCGGTTAGGTGAGGGCAAGAGCTTCTGGGCCTCGGCTAGCACCAGGAGCCAGAGCCCGTGAATTAAAACCATCTTCTATTAACCTCTCCCAGCCCTCAGGAACCCACATCTCTAGTAACCACAGATTCCTGTTCACGTAACAAGGATAGATTATTGATACAGCAGCTGCCAGCTTCATTCAGCTATTTACGTTTAAATTAATGTAAATAACACGAAATTAGGCAGTGTTCTCCTACACCAGCCACCCCTCAAATGCTCCAGAGCCCCAGGGGCAGGGAGCTGCCATCTTGGACAGAAGCAGAAGAGCGCCGTTCCCTTACATGGCACGCACTACTGGACAGAGAGGGATGAGACCGAGTGCCCTCCGTCTTTGCATCTAGCACCTAGTGGCAGTTTGGTGGCTGCCTAGGGACATGCTTGATCAACTGCAACAGATACGGAGCTCAGTTTTTTTCTGTCTGCCTCTCTCACCCCCTTAGGTTCTTTGTGATTAGGCTTCCTTCCCAGCTTCTCTTTGCTTCGAAGTCCTTCCAGACACACTCAAAGTAGGCCTGTTTGTGCATTCTCTCTCCCATCCTCCCTCACTCTGTCTCTATCTTTCAAGGCTTGTTGGGCCTGGGGCACAGTGTCTTTGTACTGAGTCTGAGCTCTCAGACAGCATTAGGTCCTGTGATTTCTGCCCTGTGTTCAGTGAGAACAAAATCAAAGGGGCTGAGGTAATGGGATAACTGGGGAGCACTGGCTTTGGGTGTCTGTCCTGTCATCCAGAGGGGAAAGGGAAGGAAATAGGAAGACACAGGATAACTGTGCCAACGGGTCCCCTCCACCAACAAACATAGGAGAGAGGGGCGAAAGAAGCCCACATTCATTAAACCCCTCACAGTGATCTAAGTATCTCACAGCAAACCCAGGAGGGAGGTTTTATTTTCCACACGTAGAGAAAATTTTAGAGAAATTTAGGTTTCAGAAAGGTTAAATGATTTGTTCGAGGCCTCACAGCTCGTAGAAAGCAGAGCTGATATCTTTTTTTTATTATTAATTATTTTTATTAACATATAATGTATTATTTGCCCCAGGGGTACAGGTCTGTGAATCATCAGGCTTACACATTTCACAGCACTCACCACAGCACATACCCTCCCCACAGAGCTGATATACTGAATTCTTTTCAAGCCCATCAGCTCTTTCTATTACTTGGAAACATCGAGGCGTTGGTGGGGGGTGGGTGTGTGGAGATTTAGGCTGCATGTACAGCGAATGGTCCTTGACCAGGACCCATCTTCAATCTAGCAGTCTGTAACTGTGCCATGGGAGGAAGAAGCTGGGTGCTGGCACAGGCTGGTGGGGACTTTGCAGGCCTAGGCTCTGTTAGCCCAGGCAATGCTCTGGCAGGAAAAACAGAGAGGAGATGATCCTTTACCTGTTGTGTAATACAGTTTTTGCTTTTGTAAAAGGCTTGTGGTATGACTTTGCTGTCATACCACATAGCTATGCTTCGGGCTAATGCAGGACTAGGTGCTAGGTGGCCACCTGGTACAGAATTCATTCTCACATTGGATCCTACATTCTTTCTTTTTGGTTCTTCTGTACGTTAGGACATGGACATGGATGGTGCCATGCCAAGTTCTTCGATGGAATTAATTTTCTGAGTTTCTGGTGGTGGGATTTCTCCACAGTGTGAAAATCAAGATTTCCTCCTATCACAGATATTTCTGGTCTCATATTTGTAAGTGGTTTAGTAATTTTAAAAATTTTTCACATGCATTTCATATGATTCTCACTAATATCCTGTGAGTTATAATAATCATTCTTTGCCCAGCTGGCCAAAACAAGGTACAGTGTAGCTAAGGGAATAATGCAAAAATCATGAAGTAAATAAGCTCAGGCTTCTGATTTCTGAAGCTTTGTCATTTTTGCCCACGAACAATAGAAAATTAAAAAAATAAATAAATAAAAACAAAAACTCAAAATCCAGACACTTCTCTGTCTGTCACCATCATCCTGTTTCTTTCCTGCATCTTGTTCTTGGCTGGGAAATCTCTAGCTTCCAAGTTGTGGAAGTTATTGAGCAAAGACCGAAGGACTTGGGGTAATAAACTTACTTCAGAGTCACCAATGTCAAGAAATCCAGAAGGTCTAGAACATGGAAGCCAGTCTCCTGCCTGCAGGCAGAAAGGGTCTGGAAGCAGTCCTTCACTAACCAGTTAGATAACCAAAACAATCAATCAACTCACTAATTCATCTATGAGAGGCAAACTAGTGGCCTGATTCCCTGTCTCATCCTCACCACACCCACCAAATTTGAAGGTCATTGTTGTACCAGGTTTAAATTCCTCAGATTAAGAAAATTAATTATTAAGATTAAAGGTGCAACATTGTCTGGTAAGTCATTAAAACAACAAACAAACAAACAAACAAAAATCCCCCAAAGTTTTACAAGCAACTGTCTAGTAAAAGCCAAGTTCTCTTCCACAGCTGGGTAAGCTAAGGCCCATTTGGGGTATGGAATTTTGACTTCCTATCTCTGTTCATTAACTCACCAAGCCAAGAGATGAAAATTAGGTACAAACCAGAATTATTAAAAACTATTAATATTAATTGATATTTTAAGGAGTCAATTATCCAGCAAATATTTAATGGATTCCTGTTATGTGCCTTATACCCTCTGGATGGTTACGTTACAGACCAATTCACAAAAATAAAGCCATGCAGCATAATCTAAGCCAAGCAATAAAGATTTTCTTCTTCCTTGGACTGTCCAGGTAATTGCTTCAATACTCCACTCCATGGCACCTTGCTGCTAAAGTTTTAATTGTCTTCCAAGACCACAGGCAAAAGGAAATGCAAACCAAAGCTATACTCTCCCTAGATGTCCCCCCAGAGGGAAACCCCTACAAACTGGAAAGGAATGAAGAATCATCTCACATCAAGAAATTTGCCTTCAGAGGAGTAGGGCTGGTGAGAAGTCTTTTACAACATTTTCCAGGACAGCATTAGATCCATTAATTACCTAATTCTCTGTGCCTTATTAGCTCCCTTAGAACCCTTTAGATGCCTCTAATTCCCTTATCCTAAAGGCTTCAGAATTGGGGCTACTAGTCCTTTGGTCCCAATTAGGTCCACATGTGGCATATTGTGCTGCAAATCTCTGCAGCGTATTTACACTAATTATGAACATTAATTATAGGGGAGCCCTGGGAGCTTAATGCCCATTCCAAAGTCATGCATGGAGCTAAGCAGAGTTTACAATCTTGGAAGCACAGCAAAAGCAAGCCCAGAATATATAGAGTCAAGGAGGAGAAAGAGAAACAGACATGAAAACAGTCAGAGAGGCAAGAATTTCTAAGAAAGAGGGTGTCCTGAACACAAGAAAAATGGGCAGATGCCCCCTTAGTTTGAGTAAATGGGGCACAGGGTCAGAACTAAACATCCAGCCCAAACCTCTTGAAATCCTTCTTCCTAAAGGTTCGAATTGATCTCAGGAGACCAGCAGGAGCTGAGTCTACAGGTAGGGGTTAACGAACCATAGTTGCAGGGAGAACAGAGTTCAAAGCTGACACCGAGAGAGCTGTACTAGGAAATAATTAAACTATAAAGATGTTTTAAAGTAACATTTATTTGTTCAATCATTCCTTCACTCACAGAACCCATACAGTGTGCTAAGTTCTATATACTAGGTAACAGTAGCTATCATTTACCGCAAACTTGTCACATGTCAGATACTATTCTAAGCACCTTATAGGCATTTATACTTTTTTTTTTAAGATTTTACTTATTTATTTGACAGAGAGAGATCACAAGTAGGCAGAAAGGCAGGCAGAGATAGAGAGAGAAGAGGAAGCAGGCTCCTTGCTCCTGACCTGAGCCAAAGGCAGAGGCTTTAACCCACCGAGCCACCCAGGCTCCCCAAGGCATTCATACTCTGTCACAACAGTTAAGTAAGACTAGTATGCCCATTTTATGTATGAGGAAACTGAGCCATAGAAAATTTCAGATTCAATTTCTCAAAAACACAGCTGGAAAGTGTCTGATTCAGGGTCCAAATCTAGTCGGCCTCCCAAGCACACACTAACGAACACTGAATGAACACTGCTCTTCTGCCTGAACTGGGTATGAAAAAGTAAATGGAGCACGAGTCCAGCCATAAAGGAATTCCGAGCCTAGGAGATTTAGACATATAAATACTTACACAAGGTGGGCATTCTCCAGAGGCTTAAATGATACCGGATCCTAGTCCTTCTTGTCTGAACAAGGGCATCCCTCCTTCTTTCCTCTACATGTCTGAGAAAGGGCGTCGCTCCTTCTTTTCCTCTGCAAGTTTTCTTTCTCCACTATTATTGTTATTAGCATATAAATATACTATTAAATCTCTCAGTAGAAAAAACCTCTTTTAATCTCCTGTTGCCTTCTAACTACTCCTATTGTTTTCCCTGCTTCTTTTTATTAAGACAAAACAAAATCAAACAAACAAGTAAAAACCGACACACACCAGCCTTGGAGGAGGTGTCTTTTACTGTCTTACTTCCCCTTCTCTTAATCCCCTTTCACTCAGGTGATTCTTCCCACCTGCCTAAGAAATGGTCCTTGTTAAAGTCACCTAAGATTCCTGCATTTCCAATGCCAGTGGTCAAGCCTCAGTCCTCATCTGTATTTTCCTCTCTTCCTTGCCTTGTCAGAAACCACACCGCTTGTTTTCCTCCTATATCACTGGCTGCTCCATTCCAGTCTTCTCCTGGGTTATCCCAGGACTCTGACCTCAGACCTCACCTCTACTGACATTTTTACTGTGTGACCTCAATTTTCCCCAGGGTGGAAATACTTGCCACGTTTCCTCAAATCTAAGTATGAATGGTTTCACCTTTTACATCTCTGGAACGGGATGCCTCCTCAAATAGTTGTCATCATCCAGACAGAGGTCCGGATTTAGTCCTTCACTGTCTGCACCGTGAGAACTTGGTCATTGTTCTTAATATTAACTCCGTTCAGTAGAAACATATGGATCAATGGCACTACACGTGTTGGGTTTAATGCTATTTGAAATGAATCTGAAAATTAATACTGTGATTTGTCATTGAAAGAAAACTATTATTATATATACAGAAAAGCATGGAAATAGAGGAATGTGAAAGAATACAAAATTCTTTCTTCAAAACAACCACCAACCACTTTATGAATCTTTAGATTCATGAAGAATCTCCATAAAGAATTCATAAAGAAGCTCCTCCTTCAAGAGGAAGTCTTTTATATTTTGTTCCTGAGATATCTATCACATTTATTTATTTATTTATTTATTTGAGAGAGAGAGAGAGAGAGAGAGGGGAGGAAGGGAGACAGAGTCTCAAGCAGACTCCACACTCAGCACAGAGCCTGTTGATCTCAGTTTCAGGACCCTGAGATCATGACCTGAGCCAAAACCAAGAGACGCCTAACTGGGTGTGTCACCCGGGTGCCCCTATCACATTTTTATTAATGCAAGTGGCAACAGCAGAAGTCACCAAATGCTTTGAAAAAAAATCCAAGCAACTTAGAGGTGTGACCAATTCATGCATCAGAGAGGACTATTACTAAGTTACGATATCATAGCTAAATTGGTAGGGCTTTATTTTTTAAAGGTAACTAGTTTTTTAAAAAATTCCAGTTGTAGGGTATTTTGTTTATTTTGTTTTGTTTTGCTTAAGGGTACATCTTATAATCAATAGTGCCTTCGATTTGATGAAATACAGAGCACACTGATGATTCCTATATTTAAAATTTCCAAAATCAGCCTTCTTCTTTGCTTCAGATATATACATAGCTACCTCCTCAATATATGCACTTGGATGTCTAGGAAACGCTTTAAAGTCAAGACGTCCATTGAATATTGTTTGCTCCCTATTCTCATTCCCAACTCACTTCCTCCCAGTATTAAAAAAAAAAAAAAAAAATCATCACCACGCCTCAGTTACTCAGGCCAAATCCCTGAGAGTTATCCCTGATTTCTCCCTTATTCTTATACTACATATCTAATCCATCTGAAAATTTTATCAGATGTCCTTTACAATATATCTCAAACCCTATCACTTTATGCCATCTCCACTGCTATCTGAATGGTCTAAATCATCATCATTTCTTCCTTCTACTTCTGGCTTCTCATACTGTAGCAGCCAGAGTGGTCTTAAAATGTAATTAAAATCATCATACTCCCTTGTTCAGCCCTCCAAAATCATCATCATGATCATCATCAACATCATCATCATCTCAGTGCATAAGCTCAACAGCAGAATGGAAGAAGATAAGGAAAAGAATAAGCGAACTTGAAGATTGAATAAAAACCATCTAATCTGGGGCACCTGAGTGGCTCAGTGGGTTAAAGCTTCTGAGCCTTCAGCTCAGGTCATGATCCCAGAGTCCTGGGATCGAGCCCCACATCAGGGTCTCTGCTCAGCGGGGAGCCTGCTTCCCCCTTTCTCTGTCTCTGCCTGCCTCTCTGCCTGTCAAATAAATAAATAAAATTAAAAAGAAAGAAAGAAAGAAAGAAAGAAAGAAAGAAAGAAAGAAACCATCTAATCTGAACCACAGAGAAAAAACTGACTGAAAAAAGTAATGAACAGGACCTTGGTGACATGTGGAACTATAACAAAAGCTCCAACAGGGCAGAGAAGAGAAACAGAGTGTCGTGAAGGAGTCATGGAAGAAATAATGGATGAATACTTTCCAGATTTGGCAGGAAACATAAAACAGAATCAAGAAGCTGAATGAATCCCAAACTGGATAAACTGGAAAGAAATCTGAACCCAGACACATCATGGTCAAACTTCAAAAACCAAAGACAAAGGAAAAATATACTGACAGCAGCAAGAGAGAAGCAACATCTCACCTATGAGGGAAAAGCAATTTCAGTGACAGTGGCGTTCCCATTAGAAGGCATGGAGGTCAGATGAATTGGCATAGCATTTTTCTCTTTTTTTTAAAGGATTTAATTAATTAATTAATTAATTAAGAGAGCAAAGGTGAGGGGGCAGAGGGAGAGGGAGAGAAAGAATCTCAAACAGATTCCATGCTGAGTGCGGACCCCAACACAGGACTAGATCCCACAACCCCAAGATCATGAGCCGAAATCAAGAGTCAGACACTTAATCCACTTAGTCATCCAGGCGCCCTTCAGCTTGACATTTTTTAAGTGCTCAAAGAGAATAGCTGTCAGCCCAGAATTCCATACCCAGTAAAAATGCCTTTCTGGAAGGAAGAGAGAATCAAAGACACTCTCAGATAAAGGAAAACTAAGAGAATTTTTCACAAGAAGGCCTCCCTTAAGACAATGAATAAAAAAACTTTCCTGTCAGGAAACATTAAAAAAAGGAATCTTAAAATATCAAAAAGAAAGAAATAATAGCAGAAAGAGTAAAACATGGGTAAATACAATACATGCTCCTTCCTTTGAGTTTTCTAAAGAGTATTTAACAGCTCAAGCAGAAGTTTAACAGCCTGAGTTGGTTCTAAATATATGTAGAGGAAATGATTAAGACATTTATAATTGGGGAATTTAAAGAGACATGAAAAGAAATAAGACTTCTGTATTTTACTCCAACTGGTAAAATGTCAGCACCAGAGAACTTCGATGCTATTTATATATAATGCAATACTTGGAACAATCACACACACACACAAACTATACAAAGAGATAAGCCGCCCCCATATTGTAGATAAATCAAGATACAATTCTAAAGAAAGTGTTCAATTAACACACCAAAAAAACAGGAAAAAGATAAGACCTACATATTAGAAAGGAGGAAATAAAACTTTCTTTATTTGTATATTTGCAGATAGTGTGCTCATATACCTAGAGATTTCCAAAGAAACTAAAAAAAAAAAAAAAAAAAAAAAAAACCTCACAAGTGTTGATATAAGAAAATATGTCTAGGACTGGTATGCTGAAAAACTATAAAATGCTGATGAAAGAAATCAAAGATCCAAAAAGTGGAGAAATATACTTTATTGATGGTTTAGAAGATTCAGTATAATAAAGATGTCAGTTCTCCCCAAACGACATACAGGTTTAACACAATTGCTATCAAAGTTCCAGCAGACTGTTTTGTAGATATAGAAAAAATATTTTAAAATTTATATGGAAAATAAAGTAAAATAAAAGTTATATGGAAAGTAAAGCAAAAACAAAATAAAACCAAAAACTGAAACAAACAAAAAATTAGGCTAGCTAAAACAATTTTGAGAATAGAGAAGTAAGTGGAAGGAATCACTCTTCCTGATTTCAAGTTAAAGTGTTCAGGAGAGTTTGGGTGAAGGAAAGACATGTGGCTCAATGACAAAGAATAGAAAATCGCTCTTTTAACAAATAGTCCTAGGGAAATTGGACATATGTGAAACAAAACAAAAAACAAGAACTTTTGCTCCGTAGAAGACCTTGTTAAGAAGATAAAAAGACAAGGGATGCCTGGGTGGCTCAATTGGTTAAGCTGCTGCCTTTGGCTCAGGTCTCTGATCCCATAGTCCTGGGATGGCGTCTCGTATCAGGCTCCTTGCTCTGCAGAGAGTTTGCTTCTCTCTCTGCCTCTGCCTGCCACTCTGCCTGCGTGTGTGCTCAATCTCTCTCTCTCGGACAAATAAATAAATAAGTAAAATCTTTAAAAAAAAAAAGATGAAAAGACAAACTATATACTGAGAAAAAATATCAGATCATCTATCGGTCAAAGGACTAGTATCTATAATATAGAAAGAACTCTCAAGACTAAAATGAATAAATAAATAAATTAACTAATTAACTTTTTAAAAAACCAGCCAATCCAATTAGAAAATGGGCAACATATCTGAAAAAGAATTTTTCACTAAAAAAAGTATGTGGATGACAAATAAACACTTAAAAATGTTGGGTATCATTAGACATTAGGGAAATGCAAATTAGAACTACAGTGAGATAGCAAAACCTACCTATCAAAACGGCAAAGCTGAAAAATAGTGATAACACTAAATGTTGGAGAGGATGCAGAGAAATTGGATCACTTTTCTATTTGCTGGTGGGAATAAAATGATACCCAGCAACTCTGGAAAACAATGTGGCAGTTTCTTTAAAAACTAAACATGTAACTTCCCTATGTCCAGCACTTGCACACCTGGGCATTTATTCCAGAGAAATGAAAATTTATATTCCTATACAAACTAGCTTTATTCATAAATGTTGACTAGACTAGAAACGACCCAGATGTCCTGAGCAGGTGAAATGATAAAACAAGCTGGCTCCTCCATCTAGACCATAGAATACTATGCAGCAAAACAAAGGAAAAAATGATTGTTACATGGAACAATTGGGATTAATTTCCAGAGAGTTATACTTCATGAAAAAAGCCAGTCCCAAAAGATTACCTCCTGTATGCTTTCATTTATATGATAATCTTGAAATAACTAATTATAGAAATGGAGAACCCATTAGTGGTTGCTGGAAGTGAAGGACCAGAGAAGGAAAGATCGGGGAGGTGAGGGAGAAGGGACATGGGTAAAAAAGGGCACCATGAGGATACCTGTGATAATGGAAACATTCTGTTTCCTGACTGTTTCCGTCTCAGTATCCCGGTTGTGATATTGCTATGTCTGTGGGTGGGAAAACTCTTGTAAAGATAAAAATTCTTTCTAAATGAAAATAAAATCTCCGGATAACTCTTATCAAGTACACCAGAGGTTTCCATGAAAAAGTTGATAAACTAATGCTAAAATCGGTAAAGAGCAAAAATCGGTATGAGCAAAAGCCAAGAATATCTAAGAAGATTAAGATATGTGCATATTGAGGAGGAGGAGTCAAGATGGCGGAGAAGGAGCAGGCTGAGACTACTTCAGGTAGCGGGAGATCAGCTAGATAGCTTATCTAAAGATTACAAACACCTATAAATCCAATGGGAGATCGAAGAGAAGAAGAACAGCAACTCTAGAAACAGAAAATCAACCACTTTCTGAAAGGTAAGACTGGCGGAGAAGTGAATCCAAAGCGACGGGAAGATAGACCGAGGGGGGAGGGGCTGGCTCCCGGCAAGCGGCGGAGCAACGGAGCACAAAATCGGGACTTTTAAAAGTCTGTTCCACTGAGGGACATCGCTCCAGAGGCTTAACCAGGGTGAAGCCCATGCAGGGTCAGCGTGGCCTCAGGTCCCGCAGGGTCACAGAAGGATTGGGGTGTCTGAGTGTTGCAGAGCTCACAGGTATTAGAACGGGGAAGCCGGCTACAGAGACAGAGCCAAGGAGTGACTCTCAGCTCGGGGTTACCTTGAACCGGTCGCAGGATCGGTCAGCTCCGAGCCTGGCCGGAGGCCAGGGTGGCGGGAGTCATTGGGCGCTGTTCTCCGGGGGCGCACTGAGGAGTGGGGCCCCGGTCTCTCAGCTCCTCCGGGCCAGAGACTGGGAGGCCGCCATCTTCATTCCCATCCTCGGGAACTCTACGGAAAGCGCTCAGGGAACAAAAGCTCCCGAAAGCAAACCCGAGCGGATTACTCAGCCCGGCCCCGGGTAAGGGCGGTGCAACTCCGCCTGGGGCAAAGACGCTTGAGAATCACGACAACAGGCCCCTCCCCCAGAAGATCAGCAAGAAACCCAGCCAGGACCAAGTTCACCTACCAAGGAGTGTAGTTTCAAAACCAAGGAGAGCAGCAGAATTCCAGAGGAGGAGAAAGCAAAGCACAGAACTCATGGCTTTCTCCCCATGATTCTTTAGCCTTGCAGTTAATTTTTTTTTCTTTTTCAATTTTTTTCTTCTTCTGCTAAATTTTTTTAACTTTTGCCCTTTTCTTTTTTAACATTTTTTAACTAGTTTATCTAATATATATATATATTTTTTTTCCTTTTTATACTTTTTCTTTATTGGTTTTCTTTTTTTAATTTTTTTTTTCTTTCTTTCTGAACCACTTTTTATCCCCTTTCTCCCCCCTCACGATTTGGGATCTCTTCTGCTTTGGCTAAAGCATATTTTCCTGGGGTTGTTGCCACCCTTTTAGTATTTTACTTGCTCCTTCATATACTCCTATCTGGACAAAATGACAAGGTGGAAAAATTCACCACAAAAAAAAGAACAAGAGGCAGTACCAAAGGCTAGGGACCTAATCAATACAGACATTGGTAATATGTCAGATCCAGAGTTCAGAATGACGATTCTCAAGGTTCTAGCCGGGCTCGAAAAAGGCATGGAAGATATTAGAGAAACCCTCTCCGGAGATATAAAAGCCCTTTCTGGAGAAATAAAAGAACTAAAATCTAACCAAGTTGAAATAAAAATAGCTATTAATGAGGTGCAAACAAAAATGGAGGCTCTGACTGCTAGGATAAATGAGGCAGAAGAAAGAATTAGCAATATAGAAGACCAAATGACAGAGAATAAAGAAGCTGAGCAAAAGAGGGAAAAACAGCTACTGGATCACGAGGGGAGAATTCGAGAGATAAGTGACACCATAAGACGAAACAACATTAGAATAATTGGGATTCCAGAAGAAGAGGAAACAGAGAGGGGAGCAGAAGGTATGTTGGAGAGAATTATTGGAGAGAATTTCCCCAATATGGCAAAGGGAACAAGCATGAAAATCCAGGAGGTTCAGAGAACCCCCCTCAAGATCAATAAGAATAGGTCCACACCCCGTCACCTAATAGTAAAATTGACAAGTCTTAGTGACAAAAAGAAGATCCTGAAAGCAGCCCGGGAAAAGAAGTCTGTAACGTACAATGGTAAAAATATTAGATTGGCAGCAGACTTATCCACAGAGACCTGGCAGGCCAGAAAGAGCTGGCATGATATATTCAGAGTACTAAACGAGAAAAACATGCAGCCAAGAATACTATATCCAGCTAGGCTATCATTGAAAATAGAAGGAGAGATTAAAAGCTTCCAGGACAAACAAAAACTGAAAGAATTTGCAAATACCAAACCAGCTCTACAGGAAATATTGAAAGGGGTTCTCTAAGCAAAGAGAGACCCTAAAAGAAGTAGATCAGAAAGAAACAGAGACAATATACAATAACAGTCATCTTACAGGCAATACAATGGCACTAAATTCATATCTCTCAATACTTACCCTGAATGTTAATGGGCTAAATGCCCCAATCAAAAGACACAGGGTATCAGAATGGATAAAAAAACAAAACCCATCTATATGTTGCCTACAAGAAACTCTTCTTAAACATGAAGACACCTCCAGATTTAGAGTGAGGGGGTGGAAAAGAATTTACCACGCTAATGGACATCAGAAGAAAGCAGGAGTGGCAATCCTTATATCAGATCAATTAGATTTTAAGCCAAAGACTATAATAAGAGATGAGGAAGGACACTATATCATACTCAAAGGGTCTGTCCAACAAGAAGATCTAACAATTTTAAATATCTATGCCCCTAACGTGGGAGCAGCCAACTATATAAACCAATTAATAACAAAATCAAAGAAACACATCAACAATAATACAATAATAGTAGGGGACTTTAACACTCCCCTCACTGAAATGAATGGATCATCCAAGCAAAAGATCAACAAGGAAATCAAGGCCTTAAATGACACACTGGACCAGATGGACATCACAGATATATTCAAAACTTTTCATCCAAAAGCAACAGAATACACATTCTTCTCTAGTGCACATGGAACATTCTCCAGAATAGATCACATCCTCGGTCCTAAATCAGGTCTCAACTGGTATCAAAAGATTGGGATCATTCCCTGCATATTTTCAGACCACAATGCTCTGAAGCTAGAACTCAATCACAAGAGGAAATTTGGAAAGAACCCAAATACATGGAGACTAAACAGCATCCTTCTAAAGAATGAATGCGTCAACCAGGAAATTAAAGAAGAATTGAAAAAATTCATGGAAACAAATGATAATGAAAACACAACGGTTCAAAATCTGTGGGACACAACAAAGGCAGTCCTGAGAGGAAAATATATAGTGGTACAAGCCTTTCTCAAGAAACAAGAAAGGTCTCAGGTACACAACCTAACCCTACACCTAAAGGAGCTGGAGAAAGAACAAGAAAGAAACCCTAAACCCAGCAGGAGAAGAGAAATCATAAAGATCAGAGCAGAAATCAATGATATAAAAACCAAAAAAACAATAGAACAAATCAATGAAACTAGGAGCTGGTTCTTTGAAAGAATTAATAAGATTGATAAACCCCTGGCCAGACTTATCAAAAAGAAAAGAGAGAGGACCCAAATCAATAAAATCATGAATGAAAGAGGAGAGATCACAACGAACACCAAAGAAATACAGACAATTATAAGAACATACTATGAGCAACTCTATGCCAACAAATTTGACAATCTGGAAGAAATGGATGCATTCCTAGAGACATATAAACTACCACAACTGAACCAGGAAGAAATAGAAAGCCTCAACAGACCCATAACCAGTAAGGAGATTGAAACAGTCATCAAAAATCTCCAAACAAACAAAAGCCCATGGCCAGATGGCTTCCCGGGGGAATTCTACCAAACATTTAAAGAAGAACTAATTCCTATTCTCCTGAAACTGTTCCAAAAAATAGAAATGGAAGGAAAACTTCCAAACTCATTTTATGAGGCCAGCATCACCTTGATCCCAAAACCAGACAAGGATCCCATCAAAAAAGAGAACTACAGACCAATATCCTTGATGAACACAGATGCGAAAATTCTCGCCAAAATACTAGCCAATAGGATTCAACAGTACATTAAAAGGATTATTCACCACGACCAAGTGGGATTTATTCCAGGGTGCAAGGGTGGTTCAACATCCGCAATCAATCAATATGATACAACACATTAATAAAAGAAAGAACAAGAACCATATGATACTCTCATAAATGCTGAAAAAGCATTTGACAAAGTACAGCATCCCTTCCTGATCAAAACTCTTCAAAGTGTAGGGATAAAGGGCACATACCTCAATATTATCAAAGCCATCTATGAAAAACCCACCGCAAATATCATTCTCAATGGAGAAAAACTGAAAGCTTTTCTGCTAAGGTCAAGAACACGGCAGGGATGTCCGTTATCACCACTGCTATTCAACATAGTACTAGAAGTCCTAGCTTCAGCAATCAGACAACAAAAGGAAATTAAAGGCATCCAAATCGGCAAAGAAGAAGTCAAACTATCACTCTTTGCAGATGATATGATACTCTATGTGGAAAACCCAAAAGACTCCACTCCAAAACTGCTAGAACTTGTACAGGAATTCAGTAAAGTGTCAGGATATAAAATCAATGCACAGAAATCAGTTGCATTTCTCTACACCAACAACAAGACAGAAGAAAGAGAAATTAAGGAGTCCATCCCATTTACAATTGCACCCAAAACTATAAGATACCTAGGAATAAACCTAACCAAAGAGACTAAGAATCTATACACAGAAAACTATAAAGTACTCATGAAAGAAATTGAGCAAGACACAAAGAAATGGAAAAATGTTCCATGCTCCTGGATTGGAAGAATAAATATTGTGAAAATGTCTATGCTACCTAAAGCAATCTACACGTTTAATGCAATTCCTATCAAAGTACCATCCATTTTTTTCAAAGAAATGGAACAAATAATACTAAAATTTATATGGAACCAGAAAAGACCTCGAATAGCCAAAGCAATATTGAAAAAGAAAGCCAAAGTTGGTGGCAGCACAATTCCTGACTTCAAGCTCTATTACAAAGCTGTCATCATCAAGACAGCATGGTACTGGCACAAAAACAGACACATAGATCAATGGAACAGAATAGAGAGCCCAGAAATAGACCCTCAACTCTATGGACAACTCATCTTCGACAAAGCAGGAAAGAATGTCCAATGGAAAAAAGACAGCCTCTTCAATAAATGGTGTTGGGAAAATTGGACAGCCACATGCAGAAAAATGAAATTGGGTCATTTCCTTACACCACACACGAAAATAGACTCAAAATGGATGAAGGATCTCAATGTGAGAAAGGAATCCATCAAAATCCTTGAGGAGAACACAGGCAGCAACCTCTTCGACCTCAGCCGCAGCAACATCTTCCTAGGAACATCACCAAAAGCAAGGGAAGCAAGGGCAAAAATGAACTATTGGGATTTTATCAAGATCAAAAGCTTTTGCACAGCAAAGGAAACAGTGAACAAAACCAAAAGACAACTGACAGAATGGGAGAAGATATTTGCAAATGACATATCAGATAAAGGGCTAGTGTCCAAAAACTATAAAGAACTTAGCAAACTCAACACCCAAAGAACAAATAATCCAATCAAGAAATGGGCAGAGGACATGAACAGACATTTCTGCAAAGAAGACATCCAGATGGCCAACAGACACATGAAAAAGTGCTCCATATCACTCGGCATCAGGGAAATACAAATCAAAACCACCATGAGATATCACCTCACACCAGTCAGAATGGCTAAAATTAACAAGTCAGGAAATGACAGATGCTGGCGAGGATGCGGAGAAAGGGGAACCCTCCTACAATGTTGGTGGGAATGCAAGCTGGTGCAACCACTCTGCAAAACAGCATGGAGGTTCCTCAAAATGTTGAAAATAGAACTATCCTATGACCTAGCAATTGCACTGCTGGGTATTTACCCTAAAGATACAAACGTAGTGATCCGAAGGGGCACGTGCACTCGAATGTTTATAGCAGCAATGTCTACAATAGCCAAACTATGGAAAGAACCTAGATGTCCTTCAACAGACGAATGGATAAAGAAGATGTGGTATATATACACAATGGAATACTATGCATCCATCAAAAGAAATGAAATCTTGCCATTTGCGACGACGTGGATGGAACTAGAGGGTATCATGCTTAGCGAAATAAGTCAATCGGAGAAAGACAACTATCATATGATCTCCCTGATGTGAGGGAGAGGAGATGCAACATGTGGGGTTAAGGGGGTAGGAGAAAAGTAAATGAAACAAGATGAATTGGGAGGGAGACAAACCATAAGTGACTCTTAATCTCACAAAACAAACTGAGGGTTGATGGGGGGAGGGGGGTGGGGAGGGGGGTGGGATTATGGACACTGGGGAGGGTATGTGCTATGGTGAGTGCTGTGAAGTGTGTAAACCAGGTGATTCACAGACCTGTACCCCTGGGCATAAAAATATATTATATGTTTATAAAAAGTAAAATAAAAAAAAAAAGCTATGTGCATATTTATCAGTGCCTACTGAAAAGTATATTAATTGAGGCAGGGAGGTACTGGCATAGGGTTAGCCAAAAAACACCCATGCAACAGTTAGAAATGAATTCCTGCCTGTATGGGCCAACCATATTACAGGGCAGTATTATTTTTTTTCAGAGTGATATTTAAATCAGTGGAGCAAGTGTACTGTAATTAGCAGATAATGTTATGATCATGTAATACATTATATATATCCCATCCCATTCACACAAAAATCAGTTTCAGCTATATCTAAAACCTTATGTGAAAAGCAGAATTGACTTTCAGAGGAGACCACAGAAAAACACCTTTATGAACCTGCAGTGTAAAAGAGACTTTCCTAAACAAGCCACATACACAGACACACGCACTCAACGGTAAAGGAAAAGATTGACAACTTTGACCACATTAAAATTAAAATCTTCTGCACAACTAAAAATGTCATGAAAGAAATGAAAAGATATGTATTTGTAACACATATAAAAATCAGTGACCAGAATAATAACCACTCTTCTAAAGAGTAAGATCAAAATCATCCAAGAAAAAAATGGACGAAAAATATTTGAACAGAAAGTTCATAAATGCGGAAACATGAGTGGTCAGTAAACATATAAAAAGAAGTTCAATCTCATTTGTAGTAAAAGAAATATAAATTAGAACCAGAAGGTGTAAATTAAAACCACAGTGTGCAGAAATGTGAACCATCATTCAGTGCTAGTCAGTATAAAAATTGGCACCTTGGAAGGCAATTTGGCAGAAGCTAATGTAATCAGGGATAGGAATGCTTTCTAAGTCAGTGATTCTCCTCCTAGAGAATTTCTTGCATTATGTGCTCATGTAGATATATATATATATATATATATATATATATATATATATATATATATATATGAATGCTTTTTGCAGCATTACTGTTGGTTTCTTTTCCCTCCTGCTGCCTGCCCTGTGCATGAGGGGCTGCCCTGAAGCATTGTCTTTAACAGAGAACAATTAAAAACAACTTAAATATCATCAACAAAGGAGGGATAAACTGTAGTACAGGCATACTGTGGAATGACATTCAGATAATAAAATAAACTCAATGTATCTATAATGATATGAATTAACTTAAAAATATGTTAATTAAGAAAAGCAAGTTGCTTACAAATACTTAACAGTTCACATACAAACAGTACATACAAATAAAATTTACCTGCAATTTAAAATACACAAAGCAATAATAGATATGATTACAGATATATCAGTATGTAGTAAAAGCATTAAAAGCTTGCTAATGATACCCCACCAACTCTGGCTTCTGGATTGCTCAGGGTGAGAGGGAGGGTGAATGAGTGTCATGGAGGTGGGGCTTCAGTTACATTATAACTTTAATTTCTTTGAAAATAAAAATATACATATATATGCATATATGGAGCTAATACATTAATGCATTAATATCATTTGATAAATTTAGATGTTGGTTTTATGGGGTTTCTTATGTTATATTCAGTATTCTTTGTTTATTCTAATTTTTTCTTAATTCAAATATGAAGGAAGTTTCCAAAATGAAGTAAGCATTGTTAAGGGAGTCATTCAAAATAACATGGAAAGATAAAAAGGAGAAAAGGGGCCCAGGTGAGTCTCCTGTTTCAATTCTCAGAAACTATGAACTTTGGATTTTTGTCAATTACACCTTGTCAAATACAGCTGGATCACTTTCTGGAACACATTCTTTTACTTTGGACCAAAATAGAGATAATGTAACATGTGTTAGCTAAATAGCCAAAGGTGTATTAGATAGTTTAACTCTGCGGGCGCCAAGCATAATTCTTTCAAAACAAGTTAGGTAAACTTGGTGGGTTTTGCCTTTATAAGCCTGCTTTCCCCAAGGGCAATTCTGAGCACACTTTTGATTTGGGGGGGCAGGGGGGCACTATGTTTCCTGTATTGCAATCCCTAAGACCCCAAATACATGCTTTTGGTTACTGTACAGTCTCTGCGTCTCCTTGGTGGACAAAAATAACAAACTCCAAACAAAATGCCAGAAGAGGTTCTTCAGATCCCCACACAGCCTGCTTTGGGAGGAATTCTACCTCGAGATGAAGGAAGCATTGTATGGTTTTCAGTGAGGTGAGCATTGCATTTTTGCCCTAGAATTAGGTGCTAGTGGTCAGGGCGGCTGTCGCTTGTCTCTGGGTTCCTTAAATCTGCCCTTGCCACACACTGGCATACAGTCTCTACATTAAATTCTCCTTGGATGACCCATCTGAGTGGGATATTGTTTCCCTGCTCTGACCTTACTTGCTTTCTCTGGGAACCTGTTGGACAATGAAGCCCTGATACTCTCAATTCTGTTATAGAACACAGGGCAGAATAACGGGAAATTCCTCCTTACAAAGGCCAGTTGCCTTCTCCTACCATGCTTAAGGGACTGGGCAGAGTCCTTCTCTCCGCTGGGTGCGAAAGAGTAACAAAGTAGCAGAAAAGAGTAGCAAATCAGGGTTGACTTTCCAGCCAGCCTCCCTGCTGCATGGGGGTTGTGGGATCACCCGGAATTGCTAAACCACACCTTCCTCAGTTTCTTCATCTAGAAAGTGGGCTTATTAACACTCACCCCACAGGGTTATTGTGAGGATCAGGTGAAACGATGCAATATACAAATGGCTCTGAATGGCCTAGTGTGAAGCTTCAAACACTCTCAAATCTGACTTGCAACCAGTTGCTCACCCCAGATAAGTCCAGTGCCTGGACATCTCTTCTCCCCTTCTTTCTCGGGCATACTTAGTCTCTGATCCATTTTGATTGTCTGCTTCTTTTATACAGAGCCTCCTAAAGGAGCGGGTGGAGTAATAATAACAACAAACAAGTTAGGAAGAATTAGCCTCCCATCTCTCTTGTAAATGTCGACAGGTCCCATCCTCATATTACAATCCCAATTAAAGGGAAATTCCCCACCAAGCCATAAACCTAAAATGAAAAAAACCCTATAGGGATGAATAAGGCTCTTCCGTGAACAAACCTGCTATTTATCCTTTTTTTGTCACCGCTTATGTGTGCTCAAATCCCTGCTGAACCAATCCTGTAAGCTGATGAAGAAGTAAAGCTACAGGCATCCATCGATGGGTCTGTCAAGATGTTACTTGTAACGAGTCTCCCATGGATTTGATTATTATTGGGTATTAATTATTAATGGCATTTCCTGCAGGAGGCCAGAGTGGGCTTCTCCCCCCCCCCAACCTCTATTTTGAACTAGAATTAAAAAATAACCAAAAATTTCCCCCAGAGGAGCAGGAGGGGAAAAAAGGCAGGAATTAAGGGTATCCCTCTGTAAGATTTTACTACTGGCACTACTTGATATTCTGGGGCTGTGCTCATAATTAAATGTGGGCGAAGCAGACCTGTGCAGAGCCTCCTGGGTGCCTCCAGCTGCAGCCCCTCGCTCAGAATCACAAAGAAGGAACAAAGCGCCCCTCAGCTGTGCCCCTCTCCCCACCCCACCCCCCATCCTCACCATCCTGCTCTAACCTTGTCTTCTTTGGCAATTAATTTCCTCTGATGGTTATGTTAATTTTTATGGCTTCCTAATGATCAGAAATATTTGGCAGATTAACATCATTTAACTTTCCTTTCCCTGGGGGGTAAGACACAGAGAGGGGGCTAAATGGTGAGAAACAGCTGGAAAAGGCAAGAGGGAAAATTCAGGATTCCGTGCCAAGCATGTCAGTGGGACAGTGAGAGATGGACACCCAGGAAAGCCTGGAGAAACTTCAGCCAAATTAAAAAATCCCAGTAAGGCTGGAGGATCAGAACCGGAGCCCCTCCCCCACCCTGCGTAGTTTTATCCTTCAGTCACTGCTGACAATCCATATGTTGCTTCCTAGCAATGGTTTAAAGATGGTTACACCTATCAGGGTGTCTGGGAGGCAAAGACAGAGCAGATGTTGAGATTTATGCCATGGAAGGGGCAAATTCATCTTGTCTAGCAGAAAATGGCATGTTCACAAGAGTCCTGAAGGGGTCCCTCCTCCATTGCTCTGCTCCCCTTTTCCAGAAGGTGGTGGTCCCTGCGTGGTGCCACAGATGGAAAGATGGAATTTAATTTTACTGGCGTTCAGTCAAAACAGAATAATGTGTTTAATATCCCTGCAGTGTAAGTGAAAGGGAGAGATTCATGAACTCGTGGGAGGCGAGGGATTCCAGGCAGTGCTTTGATATCCCCTAGTATATATAAACAGAGAAATCACAGTGGAAAATACAGATAAATCCAGGTTAAGATCGCCACCTGCCCCCCAGGTTCCTACTTTAAGTTCAAGCCTTTCTGACAAAGGTATGGCCCTCTCCAGGACAACAATTGCATTAACCCCAAGGTAGTCAGGAGCCCTGAGCTTAATCCGGGGGTGGGTGGGGGGAATGACTTGGCCGCAGAGTCCAGGAAGGGGATAAACCTTCCTAATTGGCAGCTGTAGTAAATACGGAAGGACCTCCCAAAGAAAGCCACGAGAATCTCCACTTAGAAGTTTCATTCAAAATCCTGTAGAGCATAATCTCATGGCTATAAAATTTTGCTTATAAAATAGCAACACTCTTGTACACGGGAGGAAAAATCTGGAAGTAAATATATTCCTAAATGCTATAGATAGTTGAATTTGGAAGGTAGAATTATGAATAATCATTGTCTTTTATAATTATTTTCTAAATTTTTTCCAATGCAGTTGTATCGTTCTTTAATAAAATGTATGTGCGTGTGTGTATACATATATATGTGATTCCCTACTTCGGTTGTACATCAGAATTGCCTAGGGAGCTTGTGAAAGATGTGAATGCCTGGGTCCACTTTAGACCTCCTGAAATCAGTAAAAAAAATAAATAAAAATAAAGGTATAATTAAAAAATGGAAAAGTGCAGTCCTCTTCTAACCTAAACTGAGTTTTCTCAGATCTGTTTACATGATGGGGAGCTGTCCAGCAAGCTTTCCCATGTGGTTTTCATTATATTCCTGTCTGCTTCCCCAAGCTTTTCCCCAAGAAAACACTGCTTTCTATATAATTTTCGCAGGAAATATTTACAACCATGCATATTTCTGATTTTTTTTCCCATAAAAAGTCTTTAAGCTCTGTACTTTAGATGTGATTTTCTTTCTTTCTTTCCTTTAATTTATTTGTTTTACCAAGAGACAAAGTGTGATCTGGGAGAGGGGCTATCAGAGAGGGAGAAAGAAAGACTCTCCCGCAGACTCCCTGCTGAGCACTGAGCCCATCACAGGGCTCCTTCCTAGGACCCTGAGATCATGACTTGAGCAGAAACCAAGAGTCAGATGCTTAACCAACTGAGTCACCCTGGTGCCCACCTCGATGTGATTTTCAATGTCAACATAACAAAGCCCAATGTCTTCAGAATCTCACCTTGTTCCTGTCCTTTGTTTATACATATACACACGTCTACACTCACAACCTCAAAGACTGGTCTACCCATACATGGTTGTTCCCTGTTATGTAAATTCAGTTAATTTAGTGAAAAACAAAGTCCAAAGTTAATCAAATCTGTGGTTGATTGAATGAACCATTTGGGAGGATTTAAAACAAACAAACAAACAAACAAAAACAACCCTTTATATGGTATGTATCACTATTAGTCCGGAGAGTGGAATCAATTAATACTGAAGATGTTAGCATCTAGCTGCTAAGAGACATCTTTTTTTTTTTCTTAAAGATTTTATTTATTTATTTGACAGACAGAGATCACAAGCAGGCAGAGACGCAGGCAGAGAGAGAGGGGGAAGCAGGCTCCCCGCCGAGCAGAGAGCCCAATGTGGGACTCGATCCCAGGACCCCGAGATCATGACCTGAGCCTAAGGCAGAGGCTTAACCCACTGACCCACCCTGGCGCCCCCCCCCCCCACCTTTTTTTTGTCTCTGGTGACAGAGCACAGTCATGTAATATAGTTTTATTATTTTAATTTCTATGAGTCCAGTTAATAATAGTAATTGTATCAAATGAAAATTATAATAATAAAAAAAAAATCTCTTGGTTACCTTGCTACCTTAGGCACAGTTGATGGGATCTACACACACACATGCAGACACACATCAATTAGAGCCCCGAGATTGCCACCACATTTGCATAAGGATGTGGTGATCCATGGTAGTGGGTTTTTTAAAGACATCCTCAATGGAACTGAATGCGCTCCTCCCCCAGCCAATTGCACAGTGCTGCAAGAAAAATGCCAAGGCACTTCATTTTGTTTTTGTTTAAGCAGGAGCTATTGATGCAAAGGAAACCTCTCATTTCTCCTGCCTGCTGTCTGTACCATTAAGTGACTGATGTTACATTGAATCAGTGGGCTCTCCTGGTAGGTCCTACAACAAATCAGATGTCAGCTTCTTCAAGGAGGGACAACCCCCTCCTCCTCATTTGTTTGGCTCTGGGTGAAACAAGCTCTTTGAATTTCCATGTTGCCCATTTCAGCAGCCCTTGTCTTTCTAGATAGATAACACTTTTTTTTTTTTTTTAAAGATTTTATTTATTTATTTGTCAGAGAGAGAGAGAGGGGAGAGAGAGCGAGCACAGGCAGACAGAATGGCAGGCAGAGGCAGAGGGAGAAGCAGGTTCCCTGAGGAGCAAGGAGCCCGATGTGGGACTCGATCCCAGGACGCTGGGATCATGACCTGAGCCGAAGGCAGCTGCTTAACCAACTGAGCCATCCAGGCGTCCCTAGATAGATAACACTTAATGATACTAGTAACACCTTCCATTGACTGGTACCTTCCGCCCTCCAGAGCTCTTGCATGTCCCTCCCTTGTTTCCTCTGGTTTGCAAGGCATACCGGTTTTACAACTCACTTGTAATTCTCTGACATACTAGTGACCTGGGATACTCCCAACTTCTCATAGATACCAACTCAAGACCCTTAGTGACTGAAAATGGTACCTTTTATTTATTTATTTATTTTTAAAAGATTATTTATTTATTTATTTGACAGACAGAGATCACAAGTAGGCAGAGAGGCAGGCAGAGAGAGGCGGGGGGACCCTGGGATCATGACCCGAGCCGAAGGAAGAGGCTTTAACCCACTGAGCCACCCAGGTGCCTCTCTGCAAGTAGGCAGAGAGGCAGGCAGGGGAGGGGGAAGCAGGCTCCCTGCTGAACAGAGAGCCCGATGTGGGGCTCCATCCCAGGACCCTGAGATCGTGACCTGAGCTGAAGGCAGAGGCTTAACCCACTGAGCCACCCAGGCACCCCAGAATGTTACATTTATCTACCTGATACTCAGCCGAGATATGTATCTGTTCAGTCTAGCCTGAAAGCAGTGTAGCCCACTGTTTCTTCAGTGGTTTGTCTGACACCCTGATCCTGTGATTCTCCAGACTTCAGAGCAGGGGCCACATGACCCTGATGCAGTGTCAGCCTGACTAAGAAGAGTCTCGTCTTGCGTGAAGTTGAACGTAAAGCATGCTCAGTCACCACTACTGAGCTCTCATCGTATGCCTGGTGCTTAACTTTTCTATCTCACTTAATATGTGCAACAGCTCTTCAGTGCGGAAGATCTAGCTGCATTTTAGAGGGATGGGAACTGAGGACCTAGAACATATGCCTATAAACAGGGAGATCAGGATTCAAACCTGGTACGATCTGAATCTGGAACCACTGATCTTTTTCTCAAATTCCTTGCTGCCTCTTTTCACTAGGAGCTTTCTATAAGGGTAGCATGACCCATCCCAAGACCCAAAAAGACCAAGTGGAGTCCTTTAGCTCACGACAGTCATACCCCACTTGTTCTCCCAGGCCCAAACATCGTGTCCTGTCATGCAAGGTGTATGTTTCTGTACCCCCTACTCTGTGTCATCCCCTGAACAGCTGCAATTTCTTACTCTCGTCATTCCAGGATCTAGCAAAGTTCCTGGAACATAGTAACTACTCAATAAATGTTTATTGAATAAATAAGCCAATGAGTATGTATATCCACACGAGGCCTGTGAAGGATGAAGTTCTGCCTTGGAAAGAAGCTGTGCACTTCTATAGGGCCATCTGGATCCTATATTCTCACTACCTGTGCCTTCGTGGTCTCCCCAATCCTGCAATACTTCCCAGAAGCAGCCGTTGCTGAGAATGATGGAGGCTGTTCGCTATTTTCTTCTTTATGTGGCCTCTGTAGCCTGCTTCTTCCCCTGGAGCACACTTAGCACACCTCTGGCAATTGCCTCCTAAATCCCTGGGTTTCTAAACCTCATGATACACTCCTCTGACCCACTAAAGTTCCATCTTGCGATAAATCCTCAATGCTCCGCCTACTACTTAAGGTGAAAGAAACCAATTTTTCTCCCAATTTGTCACAGGCTGATGCATATGGAAAATAAAACATCACACACTTCGATGTCACGGCAATGTTAAATTTATGTAAAAGTTCCTAGATCCTTTCTCTCGGGTTCTGCACTTATCGTCACACCGACTAGTAATGATGATGTGTGGATGGATGCCAGTCCACGGACAGCCCTTGGAGAAGCACCAGCATAGATTACCAAATTCTGCTTTTCCCTAGAGAGCAGCAGACATAGAATGTAAGCCGCATAAGGGATGTTAATTTTTTTTTAGCGGCTGTATTAATCAAAGTAGAAAAGAAAGCAGGTGAGTTTAATTTTAATACTCTATTCTATCGAACCCAACATATTCAAAATACTAGCTTTCCAATATGCAATCAAAATAAACATAATTCATAAGATTTTATATGTGTGTGTGTGTGTGTGTGCACACGTGCACACGTGAACATGTGAATGCATGCGCTAAGCCTTTGAAATCTGATGTGGATTGTATATCTCCAGCATGTCTCCATTTGCACTAGCCTCATGGCACGGGCTCAATAACCACACGTAGCTTGTGCCTGCTGGATTGGAGACAGCAGCCCTAGAACCCACACTGCTATCACACATCCTGTCTCCCCAGGCCCAAGAACCCATCTGGGATTTCACGGTTGCTCTATAGAACATCCCTCAGTGTCTCTAAGCTTCAGCAATTCTCCCACTGATCATGACTTCTGCATTCAGTTTTAAGCAGTCTTCTGGAACTAAACATCTTGGTCTAGTTGAAGAAGGGACAGAAAAGAGAACAGCAAGAACTGATAATAAGAAAGATATTCTCAAACACAGGAGACTTGGGTTGCCATTAAGAAAACCTTCCAGAGGTGGTAGGCATGGGTGGTAGGCATGGGTGCTATGTAGGTGAGCAGATGGAATCTATACACTCTGTCTCTATTTTTAACGTTGACATAAGCCCGTTCTTAGATTCTAAAGACCCTAGAACTCCTAGCACAGGAAGAGAGAAGTCCCTAGATCTGTAGGCTGTCTTCAGTTCAAGTCAGTATTGCTCTGGTCTTACTTTGAACTCCCTGGTCTGCATTGCTTAGATTCCATCCTCCTCCCATAGTGATATAATGTCTGCCTACAGACAGAGAATGGAGAATGGACTGCTGCTATTCAGGCTGTCTTCTTTAGTTAGTTCCTACCAAACCATCTAGATGTTGATCTAGTGTCTCTGTGGGACCTCTATCTTTCACTGCTCTCGTTCATCCTTCAGAACCATCCTGAGTCATCGTGGACTTTGGCCGAGGACATTTGTGACCCATTTGTCCTCTGCCCTGCAGAATAGTAGGCAGAAACTTCCTGCCAAGTTTTATTTCTACTGTTGTATTCAGCTTTTGGAATCCATTCCTTAGTCCAGTCATCATTTGACCTGGTGGCTTTGTCCTAGAGGTGCTATATATACAGAAGTTGACCCACATTTCCATTGCTTTAATCTCCCTTTGGGCCAGTTATTATCATTAAGAACCATCTCAAGTCCCCCAAAGCTAACATGGGTAGAATGACTTATGTTTCAGCGACTGGTATTTAGACTCAAAGACTACGTTATTAAAAAAAAAATCAATTAGCTATAGAAAGATACCTTTGTTCCAAGTTCCTTTCCAATTTGCAGCATGGAAGCAGTGGCTGGTTAGCATCTGGGTGTCCTCGAGACATACTGAGCATTTCATTCATCATACATGACATTTGCATATTGCAAATATCATACTTTATGCACATGCCTTCCAGGCTGGTATAGAGACTATGATTGCTGCCTAATCCTCACATAAATCAATGCACCAGGGAATGCCACTTCTAAACATGGGAAAAGACAAGGGTTGCTCTGCTTTTAGACTTTTCCTAGAACCTTCTCATTCTTTCCACATCCCAAGTAGATTCAGTGTTTTCATTTTCTCTTCTTTCCTGTAGCTATTAAAATTCTATTAGCCATTTGTGAATATTATTTTATACCATCTGCATTTTCTCTAAATTGTGACAGTGACCGCTGAAATCATTTGTGTGCATTTTCTGCACAGGAATTTTTTTGGGGAAGAACAAAACCTTTCCTTTGTGAGACCATGTATCCAAATAGAAAGATGCTTGTTTATGAATCTATTTCACACCGAAACATTATTTTATTTGCTTAGGAGACAGAAAAAGAAGATGTTGAAAGACAGAAGGCAAAAACATTTAATCTCAAATGACAAAGAGTAGGTTTGCTTTTTCTGTGTTCTTGGTTTGTTGCCTCTTAATCAAAGTCAACATGGTAACTACCATTTCATTCTGTTTTCTGTTTTGGAACTGATGGCCTTCAGGGTATTTTCCCCCATATCATTACTACCATTTGAAAGTCCTTCTCCCTTCCATGTCTTAGTTAGCAGAATAATGCATGTAGCCAGGCTTCTCCATTGTAAACAAGAATGACTTTTGTTCTTCTTTGGGGGAGGTATAAAACTGGGTGGGAGTCCAGGGAAACCAGACCACAGTCTATCACACTGTGGAGTTATCTGCCTGCCATTGCTCCAGAAGGGGGGCGGTGATGACCAGGAAGCAGAACTTGCCCTTCCTGAGTATCACCTGACATATTATCCAAAAATTAAATACATGCTGGACTCCAGTTATGGTTTAAACTGACCTATGCATGGAAGGTTTAAGTAAGTCTTCCAGGAAGTTGCATCAGGGGATTGTCATTTGCATCGTGATTCAGCTAACCAATCCTTTCCCACCACACTGCGAGGTGATGGCGGTCTCATAGTCCAGGTACCTGGGAGCTGTCCTCCCTGGTGAGTAAGGCTTTCTTCTCTAGCTGCTGACCTCATCCATCATACTCACCTTTTTCTGACAGACCCTTTTGGAAGGCTTTAATAATATTCAATGGCTTCAGGCTTCCTCTGGACACTAATGGTGGGAGCTGGGCTAGTTTCCCTCCAGGGCTCTTCTGGGTTTTAAAACAAAGGAAATGAGTGAGCTTTGTTCCGATGGAATACGTGAGGAAGATGGTGCTTCTTTCATGTACATTTTGGTCTTCTTCCAGAAATGGCTCTGGCTCGATGTTTCCAGAAAAAGGCAGATACTCTTAGCACCATGATGTAAAGTTTTTTTCTAGAATTTCTTCTAAGTCTAATCTCATGTGAGATGCACACATTCCTTCTGTTGAAATGGTTTTACTCTCTGTAAAATTGTAAACCCCATCTGTATTTTCTTAAAGTAGCATACTTCCTCTTTTTTAGACTTACTTGCCAGTTCATATTGTCTCTATATTAGCGAAGAAGGCTTCTGTCTGAACCACTTATGATGGATGGTGCTGTCTCAAATAGTTGACCTTTGACCTCCAAATTTCTCCCCAGATTCAGGGTGAGAGTGGCGATAAGCTGTCAGTCTATCCTGTCATTATCTCGTTGGTAATGATTGTCAAAGGGAGAAGTAGAGATTGAAAAGATAAAAAGGAGATACAGTGGAGAGATTTTAAAAAGTAATAATTTTACAGTGTTTTATGGCACATAAAAAAAAGACAGAAAAATGATATCTGAACCCTTGGGGCTGTGGTCTTGTCTGGTGGAAAACAGGAGGCTGTCTGTAATTGAAGACATGTTGCAAATAGGTGATAGTGTTTTGGTGGGTCCTAATATACTCTGACAAAGAGTTATCTCCTAAGGAGTAAAAACCATATGTATTCCTGTGCACTGGGAAGAATATCCCTGGTGTGTACGGAAAACCTAGTGTCACTAATTTAAATTAGGTAACATAAGTCACCCAAAGCTTTCCCTCCAGAAATAATCAACGTAGTTGTAGTTGATGAGTTGAGGACTTCTAATCTGTAACTCAATGGCTCATTCTTGGGCTTAAGTAAAAGAGACACAGCTCTGTTTCTCACAGGCAAGGCACTAGGGAGGAGAAGGAGAAGTGCATTGGGCGCATAATTTAAGGAGATTGCACGCAGTGAGAGCGGGCGCCTCCTTAAATTTTGCTCCCTAGATGCCTCACTTTACCTTCTTCCTGATCCTGCTTTCAAACGTGGGGGAAAAACTTCCCAATGGGGCAGGGAGGCCTGTTAGCACAGATATCACTGAATGACCATGGCGAAAAACCAGCCTACATCTGTTCTATGTAGTTAACAACTGTGTGTGCCAATTGAAGCTTCTGATCTCTTTTTAAAAATGTGAAAAATTTGGGGCGCCTGGGTGGCTCAGTGGGTTAAGCCGCTGCCTTCGGCTCAGGTCATGATCCCAGGTCCTGGGTTCGAGCCCCGCATCGGGCTCTCTGCTCAGCGGGGAGCCTGCTTCCTCCTCTCTCTCTGCCTGCCTCTCTGCTTACTTATGATTTCTCTCTGTCAAATAAATAAATAAAATCTTTTAAAAAAAATGTGAAAATTGCTGATTTCATCTGTTGATATTAATTATATAATACTTAGGGTGGTAAGGTTGATGTTGTTCTCTCTTCTGTGTCCAGGGACAATCAAGTCTTTGAGGAGGGGGTCAGAAGAGGAAATGCACATTGACTGAAAACCTACTAAAGGGCAATGTTAGCTGACCAACCTACTTCTATCCCCCACTCCCTAGAAAGGATGAAAGAACCAAATACTCCCCCCCGCCACCCCTCCCACCACTTCCTTTGTGGATAAGGGCTACAGGATGATAGAGTCAGCCAATCAGTTTGCACCAAATGGTTCACGAGGTGTTCCTGGCACAGGGCTACCAGATTTACCCGATAAAACATGGGATGCCGAGGTAAATTTGAATTTCAGGTAAACCACAAATATTTCATATGCCTCAAATATTGTGTAGGAAATACTTATCTTAAAAATGTATTCATTTATTCCTCTGAAATCCAAATTTAACTGAGCTTCCTGGATTTTATCTGGCAACCTTACCCGTGCATATATTTTTGCTTTGTATGTAGTTCACAGTGTCCCCTCCTCTTTCTTCCTGTCTGAAATGAGGACTATGACAGTCATAGTCATCACAGAGATGCTGTTCAGGAAGTCTCTGACGAAATGTGAAGAACATCCAAACCCTGGACTACTTTCTTTGGGACAAAAATTACTCTAATATGTTTAGGTCATGCTTAATAGGGTTTTCTGTTGCTAGGACACAAAAGCATTCTTAACTGACAACCCCATTCAGTGGCAAACATGATGTAGTTTCTCTATATCTCGTTTAAATCTTTATAATTCCTCTGTGAGACAGGTGTTATTCTGTCTATTTTCAGGTGAGAAAACAGAAATTAAAAGAGCCTGAGTACCCTGCTCCATGCCTTATAATAATAATGGTTAATGTTGGTTGTGTACTTGGTAGATTCAGACACAGGTCTGAGTATTTACATGTCCTCACTCATTTATTGTTCCAAGCAACTGTTGAGACTAGTACTGTAAATATTGTCCATTTTCAAGATGAAGAAACTGATACCAAGGGAGATAAAGTAATTTACCCGGGGCCACAGAACTGGCATTGAGTCCACGTAACAGGGTTCCAGATCTTGCACTTGTCACTAGCGTGCATAATGGCCAGCCTGCTCTAGGGCTGATGTCCACACTAAGCCCTCTGATGCTGAAACCAGTGCTCTTTCCACTCTGCCTGGCAAGCTAGGGAGTACAGTACTGGCCTGCTAGATTTCCAAAACCTTCTTTCTCTAACTCTACTAACTACACCTTACCTATCCTGCCCTGCAGTTTCAACCTTATACAGATAGGTTCAATCTAGCACAGATACTGATACTGGGCAAGTGTCACAAGGCAGCTTCCCTCAGTTCATCATGGAGTTGGTCTCAGTGATTTCTGGTGCTCTAAAAACTCAGTCATTGGGTCTGCCTTGTTCCCAAGATAGTGGGCTCATGTTCTATACCACTAAATTGCATAGTGGGTCTTGTGCCCCAGAGACAGGGTCTTTCCTTCCCTACATCCCTTCACTCCACCCCAGTGCAGGTTTTCAGCCTGCATGGAGCTTTCTGGTGTGCTTCCCCCATCTTTACTGAGAGGAATACCCTGGTGTTTCCTCCTCCACTTACTTTCCCCTTCTGTGCCTCAAATTAATCACCTCATTGGGAAATCTACTTTCTAGATTCCCATCTCTGTCTGACTAGCCAAAGAAAACAGATGCTTCACCACACTCCCATAGTAGCCTCTGGCCTCCCCTGACCTTCTGGTCTACTTGGACTCCTGGCATCAGATAACTTCTCTCAGCCTATCCTGCCTGTACTCAAATTCCTCTCATGATAGGGGATACACACTTTCCAATTTTGCCTGGAGCTTGTCCTCATCTTGAAGAGACGGCAGGGTTTGCCTTAATGCCCTCTGACAGCCCAAGGATAAGCACAGTTTATTTTAGGGCTGTATAGATGGGTGCTTTTTTTCTAAAACAATCCCCAAAGGCAAAAAGGTGTGGTTGGGCATTCCACATACTAAATGAGAGACTTGTTTACTCAACCTTGTTTCTATGGTCACTGATCATTGAAACAACAGTGATCTCACAGCCTTGAACCAGAAAGAACCCTGTTTCCTTACAGAAACAATGATACTTAATTTGCCATTTCTAAGAGGAAAGGAATGCTCAGACTGACAGGAATTAAAGTTCAGATTTTAAAATCATATCCAACTACTTACGTCTTCGGGCTCTGTTCAGTTTCCATCCGAGCTCATGTCCCCTCACCATTTTCTACCCCTTCTGTCCATTCAAGTTTATGGTCTTTCTTTTCATAATCAGGTGTGTGGTGCTCAGGTAGGGACAGAGGAGCCGGGTGGTAGGAAACCATTATCTCCTTTGTTCTTGAACTGCTCTCTGTGTGCCCCTGTTTGTAAATACAGAGAACCAAGCAAGGAACAAGTTAAATTGAAACCTTGGCCTTTAGAAAATGCTTTTTTGATTTGATCTCATTTCCCAGCAAAGAAATTGTTGGTACCATTTCAGAAGTAAATGAGGTTTGATTGCAGAGAGAGTTGTCTTTAGAACATCTCTACCTAGATACTATTTTTCCTTATCGGAATGCTGAAAGGTTGACTTCCCTGCTTGTCACAGAACCTCTTCATCTAAGCCTAAACTTTTCTCTTTCAATGTGCTATCCCAGTGGATTTAAGCCTAAGCCCAGGAAACATAAGATGGGGGGATACTTTCTGAAATGGCATTGTTTTCACAGGGAACTGCCATTCATCTTCCGGAAGAACCAGAGGTTTTAACTTTTCCCTTTCATTATAAATCCCCAAATAAGAATTTTATTCTAAAGAAAATCATTATACCTTTTATATTGTTACCAATAAAGAGGTAAAGCTTACTAATTTTTAATTTCCTTACCATTTTCTCTCTAAATGAGGAACAGATTGTGGAAGGAAAAATTTGATAATCATAGTTTGTTGCTAGCTGCTTTGTTAGCGTAATCTATTCCTAAGATTTTATGAGATCTGGCTTACAAAGCACTGGGTGATAAATGATTCAATATTTAACCATGATTTACCTGTACCATGTGGAAGAAAATTATGCTGATGGGGCTGAAATCACAGGAACAGAGATTTTTCTGTCCCGTAGAACATGTCAACGTAGTGTTAAGTGTGAATCACTCACTCGGGACATAAAGTGTTCTTGTTTTTAGGATCCAGGATTATACCTCAATATAAATGACTATGGAAGTAAACAAAATGAGCCCAGTGCACTGCCTGGTGACATTTGGTAATAAAGTACAGCGGAGAGGGATGGAAGGGCTCCCCAGCCATCTCTAGATGTCACAGAAGTGATTTTTAAACTCCATGGGTGGTAGGAACCTGGAAAACAGAGGGATATTAGACCATATGGAAATCGATACAGCTCCTTGCAAGGAAAGATGTGGAGCAGCTCTACCTCTTTAAGGGAATGACTCACGGAGGGACCATGATCCCTGGGTCTCTCCCCGAAGACTCACTACCTATACATTTAGATGAAAGTTGACTTCATCTGAATTAATGAGCTCCAGTCTGTCACAATCTAGTACATTTCAGTCAGAGACTACACCTGTGCAGACATCGCAATGGCGATACCAATGCAGAGTTGACTCAAATTAGAATACGCGTTCAACAGACTAATACAGTATTTACATTACTATATTCCGTATGCTAAAGAATGCACAGGAGCACACCTAAAAGTTGGGGAAAGCTTTATACTCAGGATGGGAAGGGCAGTAGATAGTCCATCTCCCCAGGGAAAAGTTGTGTTTTGCTAAACAATAAACTCCCTGTACAGAAGCACATGGTTTGGTCACTGGTGTATCCTTTATCCCTTCTGCCTGCCACTGCTGGCCCAAAGTCAATTTTAAATAATATTATTTTGGTCTGGCTTCTTGGAGAAGAGAACAGTTCAGACGCAGTGTACTTTCTGGAAGAGAGGTAACTTGAGGGGAAAATCATAAAACAGAAAGTGGTGCAGGTGAAATAGTATTGTGCTGTAGGAGAAGATGTGAGGCTGGGGAGGAGGTCCTGGGGTCCACTCTCCACTCTCATTATATTAATCTTCAAACCTTGGAAACTCCGACAGGGCTACTATTCCGACTTAAGGCCAGGCTACTATCCTGTGTCTTATTAACCTGATGCATCTGTGGCCAAAAGCAAAATCTGGCTTTGCTGTATCCCTTTTCTATAAATTCCCATCAAGTTAACCAGATTTGTAGTCACAGCCAATAAATATACCATACACTGGCCTTTCTCAAGGCCCAAGGCATTTTACTTGTGTCCAGGCCAAGAATTAAAATGAGATTTCAAGCCCCTTAAACTGATTCTGGGTCTTGCAGTTAGGCTGACAAATGACATTATTCTTGTAGAATCCAGCAAGTGCCAAAGTCTTTATCCTCAAAATCTGATGGCTTTGGATATAGATAAAGGACTGAGTTTTCTAAAGGTGATGAGACCAATAGCACCCAAAATGTTCCCTTGCCTTTGTCTTAGGCTTATTTGCATCAATGTTTCTTAAATTTTGTGAGGTGGCCGACAGCTTGAAAATCTTTGCATAACACTATGAAATATGGATGTATTTAATTCCAGCATTTGAACCAGGGACAATTTTACTGGCAGAAAATGACTATATTATAGGTATGCGACATAAAATGTCGATGCAAAAAAAGCAGGCTCTTGAGGGAGGCACGATCTGTTGTTTCTGAGTTTTGCCATTAATATTCATTTGCTGTTGTTCATATGTTTTGTTGTCTGCCTCACAGACAAGCAGTGGAAACCACCAAAGATTTAAGAAAAATTTATGGGAGGAAAATTTAAAATTGAAAACATTCTATCCATTAAGTTATTGTTCCTTCTAAATTGGCAAGACTGACATTATTCAATTTCAGCAGTGAAAAATCTTGGATCAGCATGGGGAACACTGATAATCTTTGAGAAAGTGTTTTGAAAATTACAGGTGGGAATTGGTACTGTACAAGTTAAACATTTGAAACTCAGGATCAGGCACACCCAGATTTGAGTCCTCAGTCACTTACTGTCTGTGTGACTGTGGGCATGTCAGTTAACCTTTCTTTGCTCTCCTTCTCTCCACAGTGCAGTGGTTATAATTGTTCACATCTGAGAATTGCGTAAGTGAGATAGTATATCATTAAGGATACTTTGATTATAAGCAAATGCATTTTGGGTAAATTCAGGAAGAGTAATTTATTGGAAGGATATTGGTGCTTTAGAATGTCCACAAGAGCCTGAATAATCAGGCATGGGAATGGGATTGAACCAAAGCATCTCTAAAGACTCAGAGACCGAAAATATAGCAATAATTTCATAATTTTCTTTTGTAACGATTCCAAGTGTAGGTCTTCAAATTAGTTCTATGATCACTGTTCCTCTAAATTGTTCATCCTTTGATAGATCTTTTCAGAATAAACATGGCCATAAAGACCTCTTTTTGTGGATCTTATTGCATGTTGACTACAAACTAAATCTACAAATATCCCAGAGAGTTTGGCAAATCTGAACCATCAGAATATGATAATTCCACTGTTTCTCCTGGAGTGACTGGGAAAATTCACTTTGTGGACATGATTGCTGGCTAGACTCTAAAATCGTCCTTTTATCCCTCTTTCATTTCTCGTGTAGCTTGGTTACTTTATTTGATAAGCCACAGTCCATTTATTCTTATGTATGTTTGTAACTTAAGGAGAGCTTTCTAACTTCGGTCTTTTGAAACTCCAAGAATTCACACTCTGATGTCAATGTTGTAAAACAGATAACCCCGCATTCCACCCCCAGTTATAATTCAGTAACGATGCAGGGGGACATTCTTTGTGTTCTGGACTATACTTCTTCCCCACTTCACCTTTGTGACCAGATTCACCACATCACCTCCGGAGTCCTTCATTAAATTATCAGGATGCTACTGCATTTAGGACTGATTTGATAGGGGACTTGGAGGCCATCAGTGCCACAGGGTCTGTATCACCAGCTTTCTTTTTCTTTGTTCCTTCTTAAGTCAAAAAATGACTTTGGTTTGTCACACCCTGACCCATCTATTCAGAAGTTTCTTCCATTAACTCTTTTAATAGTCCCTTCTCCAGGGCTCTGATGAGATTAAAGTTATTTTCCCCCTAGAGGCAGGAGAGCTCCTGCCTTTCACCATAATTCACTGGCTCAAGCTAATGGGCAGGGGAGGGAGGTGGGGGAGGTTATTGCTAGACTAGACCACACTTTGCAGTGACTGTGGGGTTATTGAAGAGGTGAAATAGTGGGCGTTCTTCTTTTCTTCTCAGGTCTTTGTTAGAATGCTTAATTTTGTCCCACCATTCACTCAAGTCTATATAAGGGGTGTGCTGGGAGACACCCAGTCCTTTCATATTTCTTTCTCATACTTCTGGCTGAGGCCTAAACTCCCACAATTAGTGATCATTCTTTCAATCTACAGTTTAAGATTTTCTAAAAATTTTTAGTAGAATAGTATATTGAGTTTTATGAGTCATTAGCATCTCATAAGAAATTTATTTCACACTTACTAGATAACAGAATTTGAGCCAGAAAGATGAAAAGAGTCAGGGCATACCAGGTACCTGGATTCGTGGGAAAAGATGTGTTAGGAAAGCCTAGAAGTTGACAGCATCACTAAGAAAGCTTTTGCCGAACTTTAGGATGTTTAACCCACAGCTGGCTGCTGTCTATCCCCCATACTCAAATATTGTCTGGATTCTCAAGAGACATGGATACCTATTTTCTATTTCTTAGAATTAAATATTTACCAATCACTCTCAGGAAAGCGTGTCTTATTCCTTTCAAAATATATATATATCTGGGGGCGCCTGGGTGGCTCAGCGGGTTAAAGCCTCTGCCTTCGGCTCCGGTCATGATCTCAGGGTCCTGGGATTGAGCCCCATGTTGGGCTCTCTGCTCAGCAGGGAGCCTACTTTCCCCTCTCTCTCTGCCTACCTCTCTGCCTACTTGTGATCTCTCTCTGTCAAATAAATAAATGAAGTCTTTAAAATATATATATATATTTTATATATATATATATATATATAATATATATATATATATATCTGTACACCCTTTCTAATCTTTTTCCCTGGCACAACTGGGGAGGAAATTATGAGGAATATTTCTAAAGGAGAAGTGATAGACACTACCAGACCACAGATAACATCAGAAGTCTGAAGGAATTAAAAACGAAGTGAAGTGAGTTATGTTTTCAGCTATGTTTTAATCCCTAGTCCTGGGCTTGCCCTCTTGACATAAAAAACTAATTTTTTTTAAAAAAGAGGGAACAATTGTTTTCAGACATTAGATAAAAAGCAGCACAAGACTATGATCCCCTAGGGGGGTGGGGAGAGGGGTGGTAAACAACCCAGGTAAATCCTACAATTGTCTGGGCTTTCTGCTTGAAGGCATTTTTTGGACCACAGTGTAGAGATGGGCATACAAGCAGAGAACAACCATATGGCTAAGATGAAGATACAGTAATCGGAATTGATGAGGATGAGGAGGATTAAATTTGTTGAACAGAGGGCCAGATTGGAGGCAACAACACAGAGAAAGAATCCTAGAAACCAGCATGGTAGTTCCTTTGAGCTGGTTGCTGAATTCTAAGTTATGCACTTGTTGGGTAAGACTGTAAGCCTGAGCAAAGAACAAATATGAAACAACAACAACAACTAATGGGTAGCTACAAGATGAATATTCTTAAAAAGAAAACTAGGATACTAGGGTATGTTCAAGTTCCAATCTGTCAGATTAGAAAGAACCCAGAGGATCATACTTTAATAGTAGAAATATAAACTAAAGTGAAAGCTACTCTACACACAACAAAATTTAAAATTCTTACTTTGAAAGGGTTAAGAGGACCTCATGTAATTTAACTGCCTGCACAAACAAAACTCAATACTCTTTAAAGGAAGGCAACAAAATCAGTATTCAAAAATACAACCTTTACAATGCCAAGCATCTGACAAAAAATAACCAGATATAGAAAAAATAAAGGCAGAAAAATGACCCATAATTAAGAGAAAAACCAATCAATAGAAAGAGATGCAGAAATGATAGAACAGATAACATCTATTCCAAACATATATTCAAGGATTTAAAGAATAATAAGAATATAGTAAGGAGAGAAATGAAAGACATAAGAATAATCAAATGGAATTTCTACAGTTCACTAATACAGTATCTAGAATTAAAAACTAACTGGATGGATAACAGATTATACATTGCAGGAGAAAATATCAGTGAACTTGGAAATACAACAATAGAAGATACCCAAAGAGATGTTGTGAGAAAATATCAAATGGTATAATGTAAGTAGTTGGAATCTTAGAAGGAGAAGAGAGTAGAGAAAATAAATGTATTTGAATAAGTTAAATTTTCCCCAAGTTTGACGAAAGCTATACAATTCTAGATATAAAAAGTCTAACAAAACTCAAGCATGATAAACAAAGAAACCATATCACAGGACATCATAATGAAATTACTGGAAACCAATGATAAAGAAAAATCTAAAAGCATCTAAGAGGAAAGAAAAGATACATTATATACAGGACAATAAAAAAAACAAAACCTACAGACTCCCCAACAAAAATAATTTCAGTAAAAAAATAACTTTACAGTTCTGAAAGAACAAAAACAAAAACAAAGACAAAAAGTCAAGTTCTCAGGGGTGCCTAGCTGGCTCAGTTGGTGGAGTATGTGACTCTTAATCTTGGGGCCATGAGTTCAAGCCCCACGTTGGGTGTATGGCTTACTTTAAAAAAAATCACAAAAAGTATTTAAAAAAAAGTCAACCTTTCAACCTAGAAATCTAAAATCAATGAATATACCCAGGGTAAAAGGAGAAGGATGGAGAAAATATAAAAGCAAACTAGAATCATAGGATATTGCAGTGGCTGTATGAATAAAAGACAAAGTAGATTTGAGGACAAGAAATATTTTTGTAGACAAAATAATATATTTTGCAATGATAAAAGGGTCAGTCGATCAAAGAGGAAAGTATACTAATCCTAAACGTGACTGGGAAACTTGACTTGACACTTACCCAACTATAATTGGAGGTTTCTATATACCCCACCTGCCAATTGATAACCCAAGTCAAAAGAAAATCGGGATAAGAAGAGTAGAGAAAATTTGAACATCATTATCTACTACTTTAATTTAATTGACACATATATACAAAATGAAAGCATATCTATCTTTAAAGGAGACATAAACAGTCACCAAAATAGACCATACTTAGGACAAAAGAAGTCATAATATATTTAACATATAATATATTATTATATATACAATATATTAGGTATATTATATATATTTAAATTGCTTGGAGTCACTTAGGGTATATTCTCTGACTATAATATAATTAAATTGGAAATAAATTTTAAAATATATTCTAGGAAATCTCTTAAAATTTGGGAAATTAACAAGTGACCTCTAAATACCTTAGGTGTCAAGGAAGAAATCACAGAGGCAATTAGGAAATATTTTGAACTTAATAAAGTCACAATATGTTACAATTTGTGGGAACACCTAAAACAGTGGTTAGAGGCAAAATGTAAAATGTTTGCTTTAGGAAAGGAGTCTCTAAAATCAATGATGTCCTATAAAAGCTTAAAAAAAGAACAAATTATCTCAAAGTCAGTAGAAAGAAAATAAAAATAATATTTAAAATAAATGAAGTAGAGAGCAAAAAATAGAAAACAATTAGTAACACCAAAAGTTGATTCTTTGAAAAGTTGAAATTATTAAATATTTTGCAAGAATGACTAGGAAAAGGATAATTACCAATACCAGAAATGTATGAGGATATATCACTACAGATTCTCCAAACATTAAAAAGATAATCACGTGTAACTTTTTTCACTTAATAAGTTTTTGAGCATTTCCCTGTGAGGAAAAAAAATAAAAAAATATTAGAGCAACTTTATGTCGATAAATTAAACAAGTTAGATGAAATGGAAAAATTGCTTTAAAGGATTATATTACTAAAAATGATACAAGAAGAAACAGGGTACCTGAAAAGCCCCTCATCTATCAAATATATTGAACTCATAATTTAAAACTTTTCTACAGGGAACACTCCAGGCCCAAATTATTGAATTATATCAAATATCTGAAGTAGAAATAATACCAATCCAACACAAATTAATTCAGAAAAGACTTTCAAACTGAAATATGAGGCCAATATTATTCCTATTTCAAAGCCAGACAAAGACATCACAAGAAAAAACTAAGACCCATATCCCTTCTAAACATAGATTTAAATATTCTTAACAAAATAGTAGCAAACTGAGTCCACAATATATAAAAAGGATCATAAAGTAAGAAATGTAATTTATGCCAGGAACACAAGGTTGGTTTAGCTGAGAAAACTTTAAAAGAACCTCATAGATGAAGAGACATACTATATTTATGGATTAGAAGACTCACTATTGTTCAGATGTCAATCTCCCCAAGTTGAAGTATAATTCATATAAATTTTATTCAACATTCCCACCAGGCTTTTTAAATAGCAGTTTATGAGCTGATTCTAATATTTATATGGATGTAAAAATTCTAGGGGGTTCAAACCATTTTTTTAAAAGAATAAAGTTTTAGGACTCAGAGTATATGATTTTAAGACTCACTGTAAAGCTGTAGGAATTGAGACAGAGTCATACTGATGTAAGTATAGACACATGGACCTGTAATATAGAATAGAGAATTTAGAAATAGATTTAAAAATAAAGGATCGATTTGGTTTTGACCAAGTTTCCAAGGCATAGCAATAGGAAAAGAGTGATGCTTCCAGCAAATTGTGCTGGAACAATTAGCTATCTCCAAAGAAAAACAAAAACAGCAATGAACCCCAGCCCTTACCCTGCACCGTACACGAAAACAATTCAAAGTGGATTATAGACTTAAACATAAATACAACTATAAAACTTCTAGGAAAAATGCATAGGAAAAATACCTATAATTTGGGATAGGCAAATATTTTTTAGACAAGGCACAGAAATTTTGAAACATAAAAGAAAAAAGTAATAATGGTTTATACTTCATCAGAATTTTAAATTTCTGCTCTTTAAAAGATGCCATTGAGAAAATTATATAAAAAAATAAAAGATAAACCTTGCAAGGGGAAAATATATTTATAGTGCATACATTGGACAAAGAACTTGTATCCAGAATACATAAAGAAGTCTTACCACTTAGTAAGAATAAAATGCCACAATTTAAAAAAAGTGAAATGTTTGACCAAACACTTCACGAAGGAAGATATAATAATGGCCAATAGGCACATTAAGAGATGCTTGACACCATTTGATATCAGGAAAACACAAATTTATTTAAAGAATTTATTTTTATTTATGAGAGAAAGAGAGCGAGCAGGGGGAGAAGCAGAGGGAGAAGGACAAGCAGACTCCATGTTGAGCATGGAGCCCGATGTGGGCTCCATCTCAGGACTCTGAAATCATGATCTGAGGTAAAATCAAGAGTCGGGGGCTTAACCAACAGTGCCCCTGAGGTGCCCCAGGAAAGTTAAAAACTACAGTTAAAAAGATAAAGCTAAAACGTTATGCTGAACAAGAGAAGGTACATACAAAAGAATAAAAACCATATGATTCAGTTTAGATAACAAAGGGGCACAAAGGAAATTTTGAGCGGTTTTGGAAATAGGATCTACCTGCATTGGCAGGGTGATTACACAAGTCTGTACATTTGTCAAAACTCACCAAATTGTACACTTTAACTTGATGCATTTTGTTATTGGTAAATGGTATCTCACTGAGATTTATTTCAAAATTAACAAGAACACATGAGGGATGGAAAAGGCTTTAAAAGGACTTTTTATTCTCCAGTTTAGGCATGTTCTTAATTTGGTGGTCCTGTGGCAAGAGTAGAAACAGAGAATCCTGTATGTCTGAAGTTTTAAGAAGTATCATATTGAGATTAAAAAAAAAATTACATAAAATATGTTTTTAACCTCACACCCTCACTCAAATGCCTGACTTATGACCTGGAAGCCGGATTTGAGCTGAGTATTTTGAGACCCCATAACCTGGAGACTGTCATAGAGACTTTAGCTTTTAGTCCACCTCAATTCTCCATTTACCTATGCTCCACATCATCTACATGGACATCTCAACTTTCATGTCCAAATTCTGTCCACACGGCCCACAAACCACTGCCTATTGGTCATTCCTATGGGATTGCACACTGAGAGTGTAGTTCGCCCTTGGAAACATAGACCCAGGAAGAGGCACACACAGGCCCTGAATAGTGGCTTGGGTCATTTGGATGGGAAATTACACTCTCACAAAGTCATCTGAGAGGGATATGGGATGCAGTTGATCACTAGCCCTAGTCCCAGGGACTACTTCTCTGAAGGGGGATTGTGGTTGGATGACAAGCAGAAGAGGGCCTCTAATGCAGGGTTCCAGCCAGGGCCTAGACCCCATCCCTTCCTGGTTTGGGAGCAGCATTGATCAAAGGACATGGAATATTAAATATTCTTGCCAAGAAACTACCATCAGATTTCTCCTTCCTCATTTTTAAAACAAAGGAGGGAAGAAGTAAAGTAAAAGAAATAAATCTCACTTAGCCACTGTATAATTGAAGCTTAAAATATCAAACTGGAAGAAAATGTAAGGTTCAGATGTGGGAAGAATAGGTAAATATGTTTAGGGCAAGAGGCTATGCAGGTTATAGGTGTAGGGGAGAATGCAGGCATTGGTGTTTTGGAGTTCAACACCTAAAACTGTGTGGATGACACAGCAACTATAACAAGTGTTAAAGATTTAGAAGTCTCAGTACATAGAGAAGAATCATTCTCCCTTCCAATCCTCCTTTTATCTTCCTTCTTCCTTTTCTCCCTCCCTCCCCCCTCCCTCCCTCCATTTTTCCTTCCAACCATGTACTGATACGTATCAACTTGGCACAAGTCTCTGTAGTTGAACAAAGCAACGTAACCCATGGTACCTATTCTTGAAGGAATTGACAAACAAACCAGTTGGTGAAATAAGGTATAAACATGTGAAAAATAGGTCAACCAAGCCATATTATGATGCAATGTATTATTTGCTGTAAGATCCTAGGATGGGGGATCAGTGTAAATTAGCATAGTTAGAAAGTACCTGATACTCAAGCTGATAAGTAAACTGAGCTGGGAAAGCTGGGGACAAGAGAGACTCTCAGGAGGAAATGGCATCAGCAAAGACTCAATTATGGGAATAAACATGGCATGCTTTAGGAAAGTGCAATAGATCAGTTCAGCTATAGATGAATATGCAAATAAAATCAAAGACCTAGGTTTTGATGCTAGAAATTGAACATAAATTCGGAAAGCTAGGTTGGGGACAGATTATAGGAAATATAGTCCTATAGTAAATATGCAGTCACCAACAATGAGAACATCTGGTATACCTAAAAGCTTACAAACTTGTCCGCATACATTATCTAAGCTGATCTTTATGAACTTTGGAGGATATTTTGCAAATGAGAAAAAAAAATGTCTCGAAGGAGAAAGTGACTTGCATATGTATATAGTGCAAGCCATGGTGAGTCAGGACTCAAACCTGGGCTTCTGGGCTTTAATATTTAAACTCTTACCTTGTTGGGATGCCTGGGTGGCTCAGTTGATTAAATGTCTGCCTTTAGCTCAGGTCATGATCCTAGGATCCTGGAATTGAGTCCCATATCCAGCTCCCTGCTCAGCATTTGCCTGATGCTCACCCTGCTTGTGCTCTCTCTCTCTCTCTGACAAATGAATAAATAAAATCTTAAAAAAAAAAAAAAACCCTCTTACCTTGTTAAATATGACCTCCTATATAAAGTATGTCCTAGTTATTCTCACTAATGACAATTTCATCTTTTACAGGGCACTCCACCTGTGTGTTTGTCCTGTTTCTTCCACTGGGTTATAACTGTCCTAGAGGTCCGAAGTGTATCTTCAACTTGTTTTCTATCTTCCGCAGGGTAAAGCATAGTGCTGGGCTCATAGGGGATATTCAATAAATTAATTAGGAATGAATGGATGAATGAATGATGAATGAAGGCATCCGGTAATGAGTTGACATTCAAGAAGAGACTGGAACAAACTGCACATTAGAGTCACCTAGTTGAGTATCTAAATAACGAATGCCAAGGGTCCACACCAGAGATTTCTTGTTTGTGATGGATTCTTCCACACATGGCAAAGGTTGCCATCTAGGCTTCCCTTAGACCTTCCCCAGCCAACGTTATATCACCATATAAGTGCATTTGAAATGTGGGCTGAATGCTTTCTTTAAATGGAGATATGGGCAACTCAATTCTTTTAGGACAGAAATAGATCGTATATAATTTCAATAAATTAAACAAAAATGAACAAAGCTTCTGTAGCTAAAGGTGTCAGGTTTTGGGATGAGTGCGTTCATGACAGGTCTGGAAAATGTAAGAGGGATGACTTCTTTTTCCTCTTGTCTTTGTGATATTTCCAATAACTGAGCCATTGAACTCCTTAGATAATATTAAACACTGTTTAACAGAAAGCCCTAATGAGCAATGAAGTGAGAGCCTCCTATCTGGACTGTCCACACGGTATGCATACCAAACAGGCACATTGGTGTTCATCCCAGGATCTCTGCCTGGTACACAGGGAGAGAAAGCAGGAGAGCAAGGAACTGAGACAGAGGGAAAAGCGGGGTGTGAATTTCCAGATGACAATGCGAGTGAGCTAGTTTTCCTTAAGCCCCTCCGACTCCATTCTCTGAATATTCCTGCCCTTGTGTGGTTCTTCTAGGTTTGGAAACAGAGTGCAAAGGCCTGCCAGTAACATCTGTTGAAGACTCCCTGCAGATGAAAATGAAAGCCAAACTAGCACGCACATGTGAAGGGGATTATCAACCAAATGTGTTGATTTTATCCCTGGGTCTTTGCTGCAAAAAATGTATGTTTCCTGAATAATAATGATGTCTTCCACTCCCATCATGCCTTTCTTTCCAGGACTCCAAGAGATTCTGTTTTGTCATTTGTCGACTGTTGGGGAGGAAGGGAAGAAAGAGTATAAACATTTCCTAGAGTGACTAGCCATCTCAGTTCGACTGGTTTCAGTACTGAGATTCAGTCTCATGGCACCCCAAGGAAGCCCTCAGTCAAGGGCAAACTGGGACAGCTGGTCAACAGAATGTCTCCCAGTGTTTTACATGAGATTTCTCAGTGTTACCATGACACGTTTCCCTGGATCAGGGATAAGAGGACCTGTTACTGTTTTTTAAACTTATAGGACATATATAAGATATATTTGTTAGAGAAAAATTAGGAAGCGTGTATGTGTGTGTGTAGAGAAAGTGTATGTGTGTGTGTGTGTGTGTGTGTATACACACATGCATACATACACACACACCCACACACACTGCTTTGTTATCTTTTTTGACTCTTCATGTAACTCCGAATGAATATCTTTTCAAGACTATGCTGTATTTATAGCTATAATTATATTTTTAAGCTGCATGGTGTTTCACTGTAAAACCATTCTATGCTGTATTGAGTCGGTCTCTGTTTGTCTCCATATATATATATACACACAAACCAGATTTCTGCCTTTAAAAATAGAGCTGTGAATAACACCATTATCATATATAATTGAAGATTTTCTGATTACACTTTGGTGATGTCAGTGTCTGCTTATCCTTCCATAATCCCAACTATCTTAAAATGGATTTCCCCGAAACAACTCCTGAGACAAGGATTTGGGGATAGGTGATTTATTTAGGATGTGATTCTAGGAAGCCCAGTAAGCAAGTGAGACAAATAAAAAAATGCCAATCACAGGTGAATTACTGAATGGGTTTCTCGTGCGGGAACGGAAGCTCAGTACAACTAAAGACCTTCTGAGAGACTATAGCACATATTTAGAACTGTATGTCAGAGGGGTAGTGAGGTTGGGGAATTTTCCCCGCTAATTCCCTTCCCTCGTTGATTGGAAGTCACTCTGGGGACATTAGCTCCCCAGCTATGTAGGCCATGGAAATGCCTGTGGTTACAGAACATCCCCAGGCAGAGAGGCAGAAAGCTACCAGCATTTCTGAGAACTGGCTAGGGTGAAAGCCAAGGGGGACCAAGGAGGTACAGGGGGACACCCACAGCATCTCCCCTACTACCTCTCAGTCCCTGGCTTTCTCTTCATTGATGATGCTGTGTTCCCCCTACCACAGCATCTGTTGCCAGCAAAATATCCTCAAAATATCCCAATGTCTAGCTCCCTCCTGGCTTTCTCACTCCCTCTGGTACCCCAACACAGCAATTATTTTAACACACCAGAAGTCATAATACATCTACTTTTTCTCTGTCATGCATTCCCTTCAAGTCATCGTTTCCATCCTTAGCCATCATCATAATCATGCTCTTGTATATTTCTTCAACTCTTCTGTCTCTCTCTCTCTACAAATTGCACTCATCTGGAAAAATCCCATTCCTTAGTGAAGTCCAAATCTCCATCTAATCTGTGCACGTAGCCTCAGTGTATTCTAGGCATATCACTTGCTCTCTCCTTAAACCTCCAAAATTCAACCCATCCTCACACTCAACCAGTAATATTGCTTTCTACTTTGAGAAAGTGAACTACTCAGAGGAGAACTTTCCAAGCTTCTATAATGCAGCCATCTCCCTTGGGCATCTGTGCACTCCTGTTACTTGTTGTTTGGATAAGCAGCTCAGGGTCCTATCTCAAGGGCTGTATTGTGCGTTGGATCCTAGTTCTTCTTGCTTACTTGAGGACATAATCCTTTGCTCTTTCCCCTATGTCATCCATTTTCTCCTCGTATTTTCATCAAGGCACAAACTTGGTAAGTATATCTCCTGTCCTGAAAATACCTTCTTGAGACCACATGCCTATTCACTTCTGCCTCTTTTTTTTTTTTTTTTTTTTTTGCTTCCCTTTCAGTAAGACACCTCGAAATCGTCACTTATACTTACTGTCGGCAATTTTTCTCCTTACCTCTTAAATCAATGTCAATCAATGACCCATCACCACCACTGCATCAATGCTCCTCTTGTAAATGCCAACAATGGCATCCATGTTACTAAATGCAATGGCTGATTCTCACCCCTCACCTTATTGGACTCTTAGCTGCGTTTGAGTCAAGCCGATCACTTTCTCTCCCTTGATATATGTTCCTCATGCTACAATACTACTTTTTGGTTATCATTTTACCTCACTGGTGTCTTCTTCTCAATCTCCCTCCTCATCTCTGCAAGCTCTATGGTTAGAAATGCCTGGGCTGAATTGGTTACTGTCACTATTCTGTTTGTATCCCATTCCAACATCTATTTATCTATTCTCATGTCTTTAATCAAACTCCTGGCTTTAAGTACCGTATGTTTGCTGGAAAGCCCAAATTTATCTGTCCTCTATACCTCTCCCTGACCTCTGTAATAATAAACCCAACTTCTGCTCAACGGCTCCATGCAAAAATCCAAAAGGCAAATCAAATCTCTGATGCCTAAACTCCAACACTTGATCTTCTCATCCAAATCTGCTACTTCATCTCAGTCTTTCCACTTCAGTAAATAGAAATTCCATCCTTCCAATTGTTTATCAAAAAACCTTGGAGCTATCTGTATGCCTATGCTTTTCTCACGTATTATCGCAAATCCATCAGCAAATCTTATAAGCTCCCACACTCAAACTACACAGAGAAGTCAACAACCAGGCTGATCCGAGCTGCTGTTATTTCTTGCCTGGATTACTGTGCTAGGCTCCTAACTGGTCTTTTGTCCCTGGCCATCCTCTGTGAAGTTTAATCTCAACTCCAGAGCCAAAGTGATTCTTCCAAGAATTGGATCAGATTGGCTATTCTTTGTTTAAGACCCTCTCAGTAAAGGCCTATTAGGCCTGGCCTGGTCAGACCCCACAGTACCTTCACGACTTCATCATCTCCTCCTTTCCTCCCCCTCTCCCACTTTACTCCAATCCCAGTGACCTTCTCTTTCTTCTTCAGTTGGGCCAGACACACTCCCATCCCAGTATTTTTGTCTTTGCTGACATCTACAGAGTGCACTCCCTCTTCTACTGAAGTTACACAAATTTCATTCCTCAGGTCTTCACTGACCACCTTATTTAAAATTATAGCCACTACTCCCCCACTGCCCCCCACTCCTGTGCCTTTCCAAACTGTGTTTCTATCATAGCACTTTACAAATCATGGCATGATGTTTTTTAAAACACAGTCATTTATTTTTATATATATTCAAGCTTTTATATATATATTCAAGCTTCATAAGAGCAAGGATTTTATCTCTTTGGTTCTCTGTGCCTAGAAAAGTACCTGGCATATAGGAGGTGTTTAACTGATATTTGTTGAATAAATGATTAAATGAGACCTGGTTTGATCTCCCAAACAGGTGTCTCTGTTTATTAGCTGTGTGACCTTAAGCAAGTCCCTGGGACAATTCATTCCAACTTTATTTCCTCACCTATACAATCATATAGCAATACCTAATTTATGGTACTGTTGTTAAGGAGTCATGTAAGCAAAATTCCCCTTTGAAGTACCTGGCATGAACTTTTCATTCAATAAATACTCACTGAATTTATTGCCTCTAAACAGAGATTACCAAAATTTCCTACAAATTACAAAATTTGTTTCTCCCATATTTCCCACTCTACTGCCTGCCCTCAGGCATTTTCACCTCTGTTTTCTATTTTCCATGCATTTTGCTAAACCAGTAGCAATTGTTTACCTTGGCCTGTTCAGTCGACAGCGTTGAGTATATTAGTGCCTAGTGACAAATTATCCTTCCTTCCTTCCTTCCTTCCTTTCTTCCTTCCTTCCTTGTCTTTGTTGTCGACCTAAAAGATCATGTGTAGGTAATGTAAAAGATGTAATAGACTTCAAGGAAATTCTCCCATGAGCTTCAAAATTAATTATGAAAAGAAAATGTCACCCTTCAAACAGCCAGATATGAAGCAAAATGACTCAGATCTAGTATTAGATATATGCAAAAATGAATGTCTAGATGGGTACAGATTTAGAGACAGCTCTCTTAAGAGAAGTAATACTTAATCTTAACCCTGAAGGATGGATAGGTATATCGTTCACAGTTATTAATATTAACTGCAGCAACAAACCCAAAAGAAGAAAGCACAATAAGTGTTTAGTTATTGCTTATGTCACAGTTTGATGTGAACTGAGGGGCTCTTCCTGGTCAGTCCTCTCCCAAACGGCAATGCACATGACCTTATAGATATGCCAGCTGCAATATTTGGCTTCTAAGATCATCAAGCTGACCTTCTCTCTTCTGGGCCCTGAATAAAGCAGTTCATGGCGCTAATCCAGTCTTGATTCAGTATGACCTGATTGAGAGTATTACTCTGCTTTGGAGAAGCTTGGGGGCTGCCATGAAAGGTTTGATGTTTCAGACATGTTTGAATGAAACAGAGCATTATAACTAGTGCCCCAGGGATGGTGTGTGGGTCTCAGGGTGTGGGATCAGAGAACCGTGGTGGCCCATTTTCAAACTTTATACTTTAAGACAAGCGAGAAAGTTCCTGAGGCTGGCATGAAAATGTATGGGTCTGTTGAAGAGACAGAAACAACTATAAATCAGGCAAACAGGTGTGCTTGGGATTACAGGTTCATTAATGAAGCGATGGACCTTTGAAAGAGAGAGATTGCATTTCAGCAATTGTCATAAAGAGGTTTGTTTATGATGAGGACTGTGACCTTGGAGGCAGCACCACACTGCATCTCTTGAGAAGATTACAGTGTAATTATTACTCTAATGTGCTCCAAGCAAAGACTCTAAAGTAACCACAAAGTTCCTATTTCCTGTCTCAGAAGGGTATGTGCAGGGGAGATATTGGGACTAGCTCAAAGGGAAGGTATTGCTTAAAAACATTTCAGCAATGAAAGGAGAAGACAAATGAAATTTCCAGGGAGAGGGCCCTTCCACTGAAAGTTTATTTGTTTATTTTTTACTAATCTCTACAGCCAACATGGAGCTGGAAGGTACCTCCCCAAGATGAAGAGTTGTGGGCTCCAATGAAACTAGCCAGGTGTCCTGGCCCTTCCATTTAGAAGGGGATTCTATACCTTCCAAGATAAACAGTAACTGTTTTCCCTCTGTGTGTTTCTCTTTCTGCCTCTCTATTCCTACATTTAGCTTTTCCTTTGATGCCATTTCTTTTTCTCTGTATTAGTTTTGTTTTTTCTATCTCTATGTCTGTGGACCTGCCTTATCTCTCATTACAGAGATATCTCATAACAGAGATATCTCTCAGAATAGAGAACATGTTCTCTGTTTCTAAGGGAGGATCAACTCTGTCCCATGGCCCATAAAATCCTTCACATTTTTATGAAATAATAATCAAGTACCTATTTTTTCTGAAGATACTATGCCAGGCCAAAGAAAAAGAAACCCAAGCCAAAGCTATTAATTCCATAGTCTCAGATGCAAGCAGGATGTTTTATATAAAACAGACACAGCCATCCAGAATGGGGACTATTCCAGTGGCCGTAACAGATGCTCTCTCATCAGTTTGGAATTTCTGTAACAGTCTATACCAGATTAGCTGGACCTAGATTTTACTCTTAGTTACTTCCAGCTGGGCAACAGAATTCTCCAATGTCTTTTTGGTGATCCACTTCAAGGCACTTTGAGTTTACTTTACCTCAGTCTGAAAAGGCATTATCATCCACCCTCTTGGCTCTTAGTAGAGAAATATGCAGAGAGATGAAGAAAAAGGATGAGATTATCTTCTTCCTTTTAAGACTTTGTCTCAGAGAGAACAAGGAATTCCTATGAAAAGAACCTAATAATATTTCATATATATTAAATCCTACTGTGTGCTGGACTGTGATAATCATTTTACAGATGTCAGCTCACTTAACACGTACCACAATCCTGTGGAGGAGGTGTTGTTACCAAGAAACTGAGTTTAAGTTGGGAGAGTAACATGTTGGAGGTCCTACCATTCATCAGGAACAGAACCATGGTTCAAATTCACTTTTTGACTCAAAAGTCCGTGTGATTATGTGGCTCCTGTGGGCCACACATTAACCTCACATAATTGCTGAGTAGGTCTCCATTTTATGTGTAGGAAAACTGAGGCCTAGAAATTAAGTATTTGACCAAGATGATATAGGCGGGAAGTGGTACTCAAGGTTGTAGAGTCCCAAAGTACTCCATTCCTTAGACGACTCCTGTCCTTCTTTCTTTCTCATCATTCTGCCTGCTGAACTCCTTCTGGTCAAGATCTTATGTTCATATCTCTAACCTAGATCTCTGATAGTAAAGTTTATCTTTCTTCCTCTCAGTATCAATCGCCAAATAGAAAATCATGTTTATTGTGATTTTTGAGTATCTAGTATGTGTGAAGTCTGGTGCTCAGAACTGAAAGAGGTAGAAAGGTAAGTAGCAAATGGTTCCTACTCTCAAGGAAGGAGGGTCTTAATTGGAAAGAAGAAAGAGAAGCTCATGATAAAGTTAAATGGCTTTTCCAGACAACCACGGAAGGCAAGTCATGCAGCAGGAGATGATGAATGGCTGAAACAATGTTACAGACAATCTGTGCTATAGGATTGCAGACAAGGGAGGAGTGAGAAGCAGATGGTCACTGTTCTGTGCAAAATACACCCTCATATACTTAAAGCCCATCATTAGGCCCTTTAGAAATCCCTTGGTCAGGATAAATCTTTTCATCTTTCCTTGGGAATATTATTCCCCACTCGTTTCAACCTTTCCTTGCTTCTCCTCTAGCCATCCCAGGTTTCTTAGCTATGTTGGCATCTAAAACACAACTCAACAATATAAGGGAAGAGTCTTTCTTTTGAGGTCCTGTGTGAGCTGAGCCTTGGCCTCAGACCATGGGACAACTCACAGGCAATCATGAAAAACCACAGTGGTCCCAACATACTCTTGGTTCTGTTATCCCTGTGTAAGTGAAAACGTATGTATCTGTAGGTATTGTCACATTAATCTTGAAATTGAAGGGCATGACTAGCCATACCCCAATGCCTGCAGTAGACAAGGATAGGGCATGATGGGGGAGGAGGCGGCATGGAAAAACACCCCAGCATCCCCTTAGCACCAAGATTTATCCTGCACATCCGGGTGGTGCTCAGCCTTGGAGATACATTCTTGGGTAGCCTCTTTAAAATAGAAATACTCTTGATCCCTGTATTACACAGTCTCCTCCTTATAAAGGGCTAGGAGTGTGTGTGTGGTGGGGGTGATGGAGGGGAGGGTAGTGGGATGTGACATGACATTGTGGGTAGTGGGATAAGAGATAACTGCTCCTGGATGAGAGAAGAAGTAAGGAAAGAAATGCAAAAGACTCCAAGGGTGGAAGAAGCAAAATGCAGGTGGAACGTAAACCTCCCCCTACAGCATCACCATGCCAGGGACTAAACCTTGCTGAAAAAGTTCACAGCTCTGGAAATATATGCACCCATTTCCTTCTTTCTTTCTTTCTTTCTTCTTCTTCTTATTTTTTTAAAATCACCCTTCCATCAAATGTTAAACACAAATCCTAGAAGACCAAAAGGTTAGGCCGTCATAAATGCCCTCTATCTCAAGTCGAAGGTGACAGAGACAAGACAAACAGACACGATAATCTTCAGAGGTTTTAGCCCCTGGACAGCTTTCAGGATACATGTTTCACAAGGGATTGTTCAGAGTCACTTCTGTATCCCTTCCTGTTGTCATCTGATAAGTTCAAGACACCTAGTTTGCTGAAAACAATTCTCTGTGAAGAAACTGCCAACAATCTTTGGTTCACATTTTTTGTGAGAGGATGTTAGAAACTTTCTCAAGAGCCATGAATTCCTTTCTTAGGGTGTATTTAGTCCTGGGATAGAGGACACAGCCACGAGCCCAGTCTGCTCCTTAGGGGCCCTCAGCCAGCTAAGTGCACGACTCACTGATCCTGCTGGAGGCAAACCACAACCGGCGGGACCTACGGTCACATGGAGGTATGGAAAGAGAACTCCAGTACTGGACTTGGAGGCAGAAGACCCAGAGTTTTAGCTGGGGATTTGCTCTTGTCACTTAAGCTTATTTACTTTCTGATACATTATCTATGAATGGTGCTAATAACTTTATGACATATCCCCACGGGTGTCTTGGGTTAAGATATTTTGTCTGCCATTGTAGTAGGAAAATAGCATATTTCATGAAATAGTTTAATACAGACCTCCCATTATTCAAAGCAAAGGAGTTTGTAGGGAGGGCTGGGCCAGAGAATACCAAGTGATGGCTTCAGGATGGTTACCCAGACCCTGAACAATACTCTCTTTATTTTGATGGTCAAAGATATTGTTTGATCTTTCATGAGACACATTATCCCAAACTCAACTTTATATTGTCCATGCTACACCTATAACAATTGCTCACTGAAGGTTCCATGGGTAATAAATGCATGGATGAGTGACTGACTTTTAAGGAGCCTCTAGATATTTTCCTCAAAAGGATGACCTGATCAACCATAGCAGCTTATGTCTCAGACACCACAGAGGTGACCCCTTCCAAGCGTGACGGTAGTGGACTGCCTGGAAGGACACCATCCTGGAAATCATTTCCACCTGAAATTCCTCAAGCAGGAGAGAATCTCGCGCTGGTTGTGCTGGTTGTACGCATTATAGTCTGAGTCATCTCCCACTTCCTCTCAAGCTCATCTGCACACCGGTTCAGTGTGTAATCTTGCTGGCTGTAGGATTACTGATGACTGACAGCCATTCCCTGAGAACATCGGGTGTGCCTGTAGCCTGGCTGTGCATGGATGCTTTACAGTGACAGGATTAAGTGCCGAAGCTTCTCCAGGGACAGCCCATGTTCAGGATGTGTGTCTGAGATACTGTCAAACATGGCAGCCAGGGGATGGCTACTAGGCACTGATGCCTCCTGTGTATGAAGAACATCGCAGAAACAAAGCACCAAGGTTCACTTTCAGGCTAGCTTCCCTGGGCTCCTTACTTTTGTCTGTCTGGTCAAGAAGATGTTGGTGGGAGGCAAAGGACCTCGTTGATACCACCTCCTTTATTTTGAGTGGTGTTTTCCCAGTAATTAAATGTGTTACAACCTCAAAACCCAGCTGGATCCTTGTAGACGTACAACACATTCTCATCTTAGTCCAGGGATTAAACTTCCTGAACCAAATGTTTGACAGAATATATGAGCAAGAAGGAAGTAGGGAGGTAACCAAATGATTGCAGCTTTGGAACTGTCAAAACACACTAGGGTTTGGTCACTGAAAGAGAAGAGTCAGCCCACTGAATTAATCAGTGGGATTAGTACATAGTTTTGTACCACTCAACAAGTTATTTTCAGGAACTCTTGACTTTCAGTCCTCAGGCTTAGTGCATAATGAATATTAAGGCTTCAAGGAAAAATACAAGTCTTGACTTGATTGTCTCTGCTCATAATTAAAAAAGGAGATTCTTCCATTCTTCTGTTATGATACAGTCACAAATGGGGCTAAACTGGGAGGAAAGATCCCCCAGATCCTTTGTGGATCCCATTAATATATATATTTTTTAATTGACCCAGGAAGCTAGAATTAAAAGTGGCTTCCAGGTTTGGGTTGAGAGAAGCTCTTAATCCCATTATTACCATCCCCCCTTTTCTGAAAATCCTGCCACCTTCCCACCCCCACCCCGTGGCCTTGCCATCCTGGGGCTCTCCCGCAATAAGTATTCTTTTCCCAACTGGGCTCAAAATTCTTCAGGGATGAAAGACGTGGTGCCATCTAAAGGAAAATTCTGATCACTGTTATCAAACCTAATAACAGGCAATGACAGACATGGGGGACTGAAGTAATTGGTTCCAGTTCAGATGGACCCTGATGACTGTAATTCAGGTCTTTGGTGAAGCCTGGCCCTGTGTGCTCTATCCCCTTGCTAGTCAGGCGGAAGGTGACCTCCTCACTTTTCCTGAGCAAGGATATGGATTGCTTCTGAGAGACGCTGGAATATGAAACCAGCACACCCTTCCATCCCCTGTTCTCTTCTCGTCCCTGTCATCTGATTACCTGGGATTGCCCTGCTAGCTCTTCGTTATTCATGATCCTCCCTTTCTTTTGGCCAGTTTCCTGAAATCTTTAGCTCCCACAGGGGCTGTGTCTCTTCCAGAAATCCTGGTGTTAGTACAGGCCTGTTGCCAATGACTCCCATAGACATAAGGTCATTTAGAATTACACAATGATAGAGATCATTCACTTCTACATTTCAGTTTATAGAATGGGTCACAGAAGCCAGAGAGCTGTAATGGATTATCGAAGTTTAAATGGATAATTGTGGCCGAACAGGGATGAGAAGCTAGGTGTTCTAACTCCCAGATCACTGATCATTCTGGTCAGTTAGTTCCCTACCAGCTGCTTCCAAAGCTTCTACTTCAAACTCCATGGATAATTTCTGCTTTCCTCTCTGCAGTGGCTTGAAGATCTTACAATTCATTTTTTATCCATCTTGTTCTTTACAGTCTCTGTGTCTCCTCTCCCCATGTTTCCTCCTACCCCACCCCCCACTGTTGCTTGCTATTGTTCACTCACCTTTAGGAAGACACACAGAATTGGCTGAATAGAAAGTACATTCTGTATTCCTTGCCAATGCAGCCTGAGGGAAGTCATTAAGAAGCAGCTCTTCCTAGAGATGTTTCTAATGTGCTTGCTGTAATTGTGGCTGAAATTTCAATATCAAAGGTTAAAGAATCCTGCTTTCCTTTACACTTCCTTTTATTTGCAATTACCCTGGGAAGAGAACACAGCCATGCAGGAATACTCAATTCAATTCTTCCCATCCCAGATTACACGAGAGGGTGGTGAGCTATTTACATGTGTTATCTTGGACTCCAGGAATACAGAAAAGATGGGGAGAGACAGATGGAAAAGGGTGGACAGAGACGATCCCAGAGGAGAACCAAACTGAGGTTGAGGTGTGTAGACCACACCCCTTTGGAGGGAAGGATTTTCCAGCTTTGGGTCCTTATTTTAGTAGAGATGGAAGAGAAAGCGGGTAAGTTTTGATTCAAGAAAAGAAATAGAAATGGATTAGAGGAATGTGGCTATGATCAGGCACCTAGGAAGCAGGGTGAACACAACAGATCTAATACTGCCTACGGTGCTGGTGTGGAGAGTCCAAGAGAGACTGAAAGCCAGAGGGCACGGAACACCCCAGGCTAGGGCATCAGAGGTGTGGTTTTTATGCTCAAATTACTTACTTGACTTTGAACGTGTGATTTCGCTACTCCAGGCTTCAGTCTCCTTCACGCCAAAATGAAGCAGTTGGACTCGATTATCTCAAGGTCTTGACTTCTCCTGACTCTCCCGAAGCCAGCCTTCTCTAAAGGTGCAATTCTACTTCGCCGAAAGTGCCAGGTGTAAGTGCCTCACGCCCTTTCCCTCCCCTTGCGTGCCTCCTCTCCAAAAAGCAAACTTTTTGGGCCTTTTCTATGAAGCAAATCCGAGCATCTTTTGGAAGCCTCATTTTACCGAAAGCACAAAACCCCTGGGGGCCTCAAACCCCTGGTAGAATCCCTTCCCTCATTGCCCCTTCCCATCTACCTCCCAAACTCGTCCCCGATCCCTAACGGGTCGAACTCATTTACCGTGTAAATGATAGCAAATCAGGAACCTCCCGCTGCTTATAATGATAACACTTCCTATAATTTGCATGCTAAAATTCAACTGATTTCAGATAGCATTTCTTAGAACAGATAGGTGACACCAGGGTTCCATGAGGGGAATAAATTACCACCTCAAGTTCCATGCCATCGCAGTTGTGGATTCCAATTGGCTGACATTCAGCCCCAAACAAAAGCACAAAGCCTTGTCTAATGGAGCAATGAGAAAAGAGATCTAGGAAATATTAACAAGTTTCTCATGGTAATTTATGCAAATGCACGCCATACCTCAGCTGAAGAGCTTCGGCTCGCACCTCTGGAAGGGAGCTGCACTAGCCAGGGATTTTATGGAACTGATGGCACCTTATTACATCCCAGAGGTTGTGGGTTTCCATACAGATTAGCACCGGAGAGGCTTAGGGTGGCAATTAGTCCTCAGACCATCTGCATCAGAACCGCTCTGGGGTGCCTAGTAAATGCAGTTTTCCCTGCATTTCCCTTTCAATTACAGACCAATTGAATCAAAATCCCTTAGAGTGGGCCTGGGAATCTGCATTTTAGGACCTTTTATATACACACACACACACACACACACACACACACACACACACACCACTTGCGCCCGCCCCCCCCCCTCGTCCCGTCCCCCGCCCCCCGCCGCCTCGTCCCGCCCCCAGGTGGTTTTTATGCTGCCGAATAAGACCATCTTTCTGGGCCTGGCCTCCCATGGTCAGTACCAGCTACATTTAGGTTATACGCACCATGACCCACTCTCTTACTGTGCGAATTGGCCAAGTTACTGCACTGTTCTGGGCCTCACATCCCTCATCTGTAAAAGAAGTGGATCCAATTACCTCTTAAGTGTTCCAGACCCTGATTCTTTTTTCAAATGAAGTGGGGGACAATACTGCTGCCTAAACAAAATGTCCATGCAGGTGGCCAGTTGGCAAAATGTCCCCTGTGGACCGTGTAGCCATGTGTCTCTGGAGTTCTGCAGTCCCAAGAACAAAGAAGACTGTACTAAGCCGACCCCCCATCTGTCTTTGTCTCCCCATTTTCTTGCCCACACAGTCTCTTCTCAGCCTGGAAACCGTGCTTCCCACAACGAGGTATCTGGATTCAAATCCTTTCTCTTACTGGGGACTTCGGCTTTTGGAAGCAAATCCATTATACTTTTTGGGTTTTTTGTTTTTGTTTTTGTTTTTCTTTTGAAAGGTGGTTACGTTTTGCTTTTCAGTGTATGTCCTCCAAGGAAATAATGCTTTGTATATTTTATATACTACAATATTCCCGGCACCTAGAATGGCATCTGTCATGTAGTAGGCTTTCGATAAATCTCCTTTGAATGAAGGAATTCAAGGACAATTACCTGCTAGAAAAGGGAACAGGAAAGGGGGAAACAGAGGGTGGCAGGGATATATTTTAATAGCTCAATATATTAGCACATAAAGCTAACATTTATTTACAACCAAATATGCTCAAGGTTTTCTACACATATTATCACATTTATTCCTCATACATCTACGAGGCAATTATTCATATATGCATTTCACTTGAGGAAACCGGGCTCAGATAGGTTACAGTGTTTACCCAAGACTTCATAGAGCTTGCTGAGGATGAATTCAGGGCTGGGTTTGTCTAACAATAAAACCCAAGTATTTCTGTCTCAGCACTCTGTCTCCCAAGAGTAAATCCAGCAAAAATTGTTAACCAAGTGTTTCATCTAGGTTACTTTCCCCCTCCTTTATTGTTACTTCTTTCTTACGTGAAACTGGTTTGTCTGCATGGTTTTAAAAAATGAGAAGAAGATCAGAGCTAATTTAGATCAGGGTTCAGCTGTTTCCACAACTAAGACGCCAATCAGTGACTGCACCTTGATCTTGGGAGAGGGTAGGTCAACACAGAGCCTCCTCTGGCATAGTTGGGATAAAGTGCCAAGCTCGGGAGACCCATCCACTACCCCTGTGCAGGAACTGGGAAGGATTTTTTAGGTGCTCTTGTCTCCAGGTTAAGCATTGCCTTCTCTTTATCCTTCTAGACTTTTCCAGGCAACCAGTTATTCCGGGAGTGTCCTCTAGGTGTTTCTCCCTGCACTCCTCCTGACTTTTCAGGTTAAATATGCTTTGCAAACGAGGGGACATTGCCAGCCAAATGAGAGAAACGTACTCCAGGCAGAGGAGTCAGCACAGGCAAAGGCTCTAGCTCTAGGAGTCCAGCGGAAGCCTGGTGATTTGAGGAAGGAATTGTAATCCTACACAAAATGATCCCTGTTAGTTAATCAGAGACCCTTCTCCTTATTTTTTTCTCTTTCTCTTTCCCTTCTCCTTTGTCTCTATAAGGCCCACATATAAACTCCTGGAGAAGGTCTCATTGCTCAGTTGGTCCTTCTCATTCTTGGTGTGTGGAGCACTCGGGCCAGGCCAGATAGCCAGATGAGAGACCAGTTGGTCATTCATAAGGTCCATTTCCCTGAGGAGGGGTGTAGGCATGGCCGGCCCCTGGTGCTTAAGCTTCCTGGGCAATATCCCCTCCTCTTGCTCATCTGAAGACTTGGTCATTCAGCATATTCAAGAACAGGTACAAAGGTGATAGCTATCCCCGGGCAAAAAGGTACCTGGGGGACACAAGTTGTGTGTGTGTGTGTGTGTGTGTGTGTGTGTGTATGGGTGTGGTGGCGGAAGGCATAGTTCCTAGCAGGGGAAAGATCATTATAATCCGCAAAGCGCAAGCACAATAAGGTGGCCTACCAGTGGCTGACCACTGCTTCCTTGTATTTATAAATATGGCCAAGGACCTTCCTCTGTGGTATCAGCTCCCTGAAACTCAAAATCCAGCCCCCGTCTCCTTGAATCCTGCTCCCCTCCTCTTTATTGTAGGGCATCAGTCTATCGTAGACTCTCATCCTGTCATGTGGCTTGTAGCCCAACTCCTGATTCTTGTGAGGGAAGAAGGTGCTTATCATTGTAAGAAGCACAACTGGGACACAGGCAAACTTGGAGCTGATGCCTACTGTAGCTTTTCCTCAGCCCAAAGCCTTCTCTGAGGGTCCCCACTCAGCCTGTAGCTTGTCCCCTGTCTGGCCTCCACAGCATCTCCCCCTCTCTCTCTTTTCGTTTTGAGCCTGCCTTCCTTTGGTTGCAGTGAAGTCTGGTTTCATCACTCTCTCTCTCTCCAGTCTTTTCTGTAACTGTTCTCTTTGCTCCCACAGGCCCACCACATGGGCTGTCTTTGTTCTTCTCACAAAGGGAGTTGTCAGTATTGAAGGCTCTTTTCAGGAAGGCAGGGAGGAGCTCTTGTTTTTCTAAGTCACAATCAGAAGCATTATTAGTGCTTCTATCCTCTTTCAGGCATGCAGCATAAACATAGCTGCATAAGAAGTATCACATATTCATGGGCTTAGGATGGAGGGAATGTGTGTGTTAGGGGGATGGTGCAGTTCATCACAGGAGAAAAACGAGACACACAAAAACAACAAAGGGGGCAGAAGCAAAGGAAGAAAAAAGTAGAAGCAAAAGAGAGGAGGAACTTGGGCCATAAGACCCATTCGGTAATGGTGCCAGGGGTTCCAAGACTTCAATATCCTACCCCCAGGATAGCGTTTTCAATGTCAGATCTTTTCAAGGCTTCCTTCCGCTCAGGGGTTCACTGGGTGTTTGGGCATTGTTCGTTGTGACATCCAGAGTGACACCCATCAAATGCCCCTTTGGGGTCCTCTTTGGGCTGATGAAATTGGAATTGTCAGTGTAGAGACAAGCAGCTCCGCAGTGACACTGACCAGGGACACCAGCCCCCAGAAGTAAAGACACAGCACGTGGTCTCTTCGGGGCGGTCTAGCTGGGTGCCAGGCTCTGTGCCCCAAGGGCAGTTATTCAGCCTTCACTTTTCATTTGTCACCCCGGCTTTATGTCTGTCGTCCCTAAAGGTGGCCTAGTGCAGAGGAACAAGTCACACGGCCATTCCTTTGAGGACTAGATGCCAAGTTCATGTGTCACCATCAGGACCCCTGTTTGGTTTTGTCAGCTTTTTCACATCCCGTGCAGCTCCAAAACACCTTGTGACAAGCTGACTCGGCTTGACGAGAGCTGGGCTCGCAGACCAGCCATTAGCCCGTTTGGAATCCTGGTCCCATGGCCAGGCTCACAAGCTCTGCTAATGGGGAAGTCAATTAAATAATGCCAGCCACTGCTTTTCTTCCTTATGGTGCTCGGTGCTGCCAGCAAAAGGTGTTTTGCAGATTATTAATAACAACAATTAATGGGAGAGTAATCGACTGTGAAAGGAGGCCAGTCAGGGGGGCAGGGACAATCCAACCATTCATTGTAGGGGGCAGGGACAATCCAACCATTCATTGTTGGGGCCTAGGCCTCCCAAGGGTGCAGACTGTGTCCTGGACGAGTCGTCTGTGCACTGAGGACAAGAACATCTTGGGTTCCATGGGGCAAAAGTTTAGGAAATGCTAGCCAGGTGGAGGAGTGCACGTGGGCCCCAACTGCAATGCCTGACAAATTCTCCCTGTTGAATTAAGCTCCTGATTCTGCAGAGAAAGTCATTTCCATAATGTGCAAAGCCATAGGTTTGCAGGCTGGAGCTGGAGATGACATTCATTGTGTGATTTGGAGCCACCTCTCTAATTCTTCCAAAAGATAATTTTCCTGGATTCAGTGAAGATATCTAGTAACTTAAGATTAGAGGTATAGTCTTTAGGAGAGTAATTCGTGTTAAAATGCAAAAAAATCATGGGAAGGATAATTCACTGAGCATTGTAAGTCAATAATGTGATCAGAGCGGTAGTAATAGCAACCAATGTTTATCAAGACACTATCATCATCATCATCACCATCACACAACCATCGTCATCACCACCATCATCACCATCATCACCACCATCATCATCACCATCATCATCACTATCATCACAACCATCACCAGCATCACCACCATCAGTATCTCCACCACCACTACCATCATTACCAAGTAGATCACAGGTATTGAGACATACTCATTCCCAGCACTCTTTTAAGCACATTCTGTGTGATATTCCTTTAATCTTAATTCCAACATTATGAGGTAGGTGCTGCTGTCACCTGTTTTGTGTAGACCAGGAAACTAGAGTGGAGTATCTAAGTAAGTTGGCTGGAGCTACCAGCTAGCAAATACTGGCAACAGAATGCCCAACTAGCAGGCTCTTCTAAACTGTCTAGGTTCTGTGCCACTAACGATTGCACTGCTGGGACTGAGCAAACAGATGGGTCTTAATTTCAGGCTTGGGCTATGCAGCTTTGGGCCTCTCTATGGCTGATTCTGTATCTATGACATGGGAATACAAGTACAAACAGAGTTAAGAGGACCAGAACTAGGTGAGGCAAGGGTGGGGGGTGCCTAGGTGCAAAATTTAAGGAGGTGCACCCCCTCAGGGTGGTGCATGGGTCAGTCCTTCACATATGACCCTCAGGAATGAGGGCCTCCCTACACTATGTGCCCATGCAAGTAGGCACCTTATTAACTTCCTCCTAGTTTTGGCCTTAGGAGTGAAGATGAAACTAAAGGAGATCTTCTATTTAAGTGACTGGCATATAATAGGTTATTAATCACACATATCCTTCTTTTTCTTGAGACTATATTATGAGATCTTTCCTGGAGAGTACAATCGGTTTCAAGAGAGGGAGGCGATCCCAAAGACCTGGGCCTTTGATTGGGGCATGAGCAGCAAGAAAGGAAATGGAGAAGGCCCTGGTGGCAAATTTCATGTCCGCTTTGATCCCGCTTGGTTTCCCTGGGCCTCACTGGTGCCTGGCCCTTCTCCAGTGGTGAAGGTCTCACTTCACAGGAGAAGAAAACAAATACATCTGCTGTCGCAGAAAGGCTGTATGTTCCAGCCTCCCAGACACTGTGACTTTGGGTTGGGAGTGTGGTGTTCATGCTGTCTCGGCCTGTCTGCCACAGTGCCTGCTCTCCACAGGCACATCTGTGTCCCCCATCAGCAAGGAGGTCCCTACCACGGGGTCATTTTATATAAGCAAATTACCCTTTGCGAAAGCAAGATATTGTGGCTGAAGAGAACTTTCTAGACCTTGACCTCTAATCTAATTTTAAAGATGTTGCACCATGGCCCAGGGAGGAAGAATGATTTACCCTAGGTCTATGGGTTAGTATGACTTGCAGATAGAGCTGGGTCTTCTGAATCCACTGTTACTCGGGGCTACTGTTCTTTTTTTTTTTTTTTTTTTAAGATTTATTTATTTGTTAGACAGAGATCACAAGTAGGCAGAGAGGCAGTCAGAGAAGAGAAGAGGAAGCAGGCTCCCTGCTGAGCAGGGAGCCCGATGCGGGGCTCGATCCCAGGACCCTGGGATCATGACCTGAGCCGAAGGCAGAGGCTTTAACCCACTGAACCACCCAGGCGCTCCATACTGTCATGGTTTTATGTAGCTTTCTGCACTGTGCATGAGATGTGCCACCAACAAGTCCAGCAGTGGTCGTAGCAGGGCCGGGATCTTGCTTTGCTCTAAACAACCTAGTCTTTCCCTTCTAGAGAAAACTACTTTTAGAAAGATTGAGGAGGATTCCCCCATCCCCGTCTAGAAATTCCAAATTAATGTGTCAGTAACCTTCCTGAAAGGAGAGTTATAGCTATTCCACTATTCCATACCTCTGCTGGGGAAGGGATGGAAGACGTGAACTCTGCTGGGAAGATGGGCTGTGAGGGAGGATTTGAGCTGGCAGGTAACAAAGCAATTTCTCTTTCTGTTACAGCTAATTGCAACATTTTCCATCTGAGGGTCCAGCACAGTGATCTCGCACAATACACGCTCAGTTTCTGAGCCTTCCCGCCCTATCCTGCCATCTTGGATTCCCAGCACTACAGCCCTAGAGCGAGAGCTGACCTAATCTCAACCATATGGATGTTGCCACCACAGCATGACAATTATGCTTTAAGCGACTGTTGCCTTATGCATCTTTCTCCGCCTTCCCCATCTTCCTAATGATGACAAAGTCACAGGCTAGTTCTGTTCCCTTTTCCCTCTGGTCACAAAGTGACTCCTTCTAGGAGTCTGGTGGCTTGCTAATTGCTGATGAAGTCTAATCTGCCAGAGCCCCTAGCTTTGCAGGTGTTCTGATTCCCCGAGACCTGCGGCTGAGTATTTAGCTGAGTATTTAGAATAATGTCCCCCAGAGCCCTTGCCCTTTGGGAAAGTATGAAAGCAATCGATCAATCACCAAATGCTTCTGAAAGAAATGTCGGGGAAATACTATTGTCCTTCTCAGATAACTGCTTCTCCTTGGTCACAGTGACTCATGTCATCCAGACAGAACTAATTGGGAGGAAATTTGGAATATCCAAATATCCAAATATCACTCTTTGTAGCCTTGAATTATTTTGGAGACTGGGAAATTGCCTATACATCTAGCATGTTCAGTGCTCAATCCGGTCTATATGTGTGTCTATGTGCATGCACATGGTGTGGAATAATTATTTAGTGCTATTTGGCCTTAATAATTATTTTATTTAGACCATTCCATAATCAAGTGTTAGTAGTTATTTCTATGATCTACATTTGTCAGTTTAAAAAAATGACTCATCCAAGGTCATATAGCTAATATGAAGGCAGAGGTGGGACTCTGGCAGGCATATTGATTGCACATTTGTAGTTGTTCAGTGATACTAGACTTGCTTTCAGAAACTTTCCCAACATGTATCAGTGTCCTACTACTCAAAGTGTGGTCCACAGACCAGCAGCACGAACATCCCTGGGAGCTTGCTACCAATGCAGAATTTCAGCCCTCATCCCAGACCTACTAAATCAGAATCTGCATTTTAACAAGACCCCCTCCCCACAGCCTCAGGCAATTCCTGTGCATATTGAAGGAAGAGAAGTAGTGTTGCCCAATAAAAACATAGAATGTATTACACATGTACTATTGGGTTTTCTTATGGACATTAAACAGGTAAAAAGAAGCAAGTATAATGAATTCACTTTGGTTCCCATAATACATTTTCACCCCCAGATAGCAAGCATATTATTTCAACAAGTGTCAATATAAAAAATTATTAAGAGAAATTCTACAATTTTTTGGCGCTAAGTTTTTGAAATCTGGTGTGTATTTTACACTCCACATCTCTGTTAAGACCGGGCACATGTCGTGGGTGAGAGCCACTTAGATGGTGCAGACTCAGAGCCGTGGTCCAGTAATAGTTCTCAAACTTTCTCATGAATCAGAATCACATGAAGGAGTCTTAAAACACAGAGGAATGCCCACCTCCAAAGTTGCTGATTCAACAGATGTGTGTTGATATTTCTAACAAATTCCCAGGTCATGCGGATGCTGTTGGCCCCAGGACCACACCATGAGAATTGCTGCCCCACCTGAGACAGCAACAGGTTCTAGACTAAGGGGAGAGAACAAAGGCGGACTCATGAAAGTGGGAGAAAAAAAAAATGATAATCAAGACCAGAAAAAAGAACATAGACTTCTTGACCTGCAGATGACATAGGGTGGGATGGTCTTTCTCCTGGACATCAGTTGTCCACATTAAGGCAAGTTGGTATGCAGATTTGAGCCCATAGGTACTTCGTGAACCAAGAATGCGTGTCTGTGTCTAGACCCACTGACTACAGTGTTCATTGTTATACTAAAGAGTCGCTTCAGAGGGTGTAGCCGGACATCCCTGAGCCAGTCCTGATCTCCATTCCACCTCCCTCCTGTCCCACTAAGAAGCCCCCTGGCAGGTCTCCCTGTTTCTGGGCTTGTCCCACCCCCAACATATTCTCCCCAGGGCAGCCAGAAAGACCTCGGATGCTCTTCCTGGCTCTCTTTGCCCTTCCTGCAGTCACATAATGACCCCCGCTCCCTTTAGCAACGTGCTCCAGCCAGCCTCTCCCTCCTTCCTGAACAAGGAACAAAAAAGCTCTTTTTTGACTCTGGGTCTTCCCTTGGATAGTCCCTCTGCTTGGAATTCTCTTCCTCCTCTGATTCTTTGAGCTGGCCACGGCTTCCTTCAGGTCTCAGCTTAAATGCATGTCCCCTGACAAGCTGTCTGGATCACGCCCTGCAAAGTAGCTTTCCTGGCCTCCAGGCTTCTCCATAGTACCGGATTATTTTCTTTACCCACTTAACCCGATTTGTTATTTTGCTCTTCTATGGCTATTTGTTCATTTACTGCTTCATATTGGTCCCCCCAGTAGTCTATAAAGCAACAAGAGGAACGAGACCTCATATTTGGTTAATTTCTATATGCAGTATAACTCAGCACTGTGCCCAGCACAGTGGCGAACCCTTACGTAGCTGTTGGTTTGATGGATAATTCTGTCACGTTAATAAGTTGCAAGAACACTAACAGGAGAAGAGATGATCTGGAATATGTTTCTAATTGGCCAAGGCCATTGGGCGACGGCCACAGAGAAAGGGAGCTACTGCTTTTCCCAACAAGATTAACACTAATATAACCATATTGACAATTTTAGAAATTGTCCAAGAAAACAGACAAATGGACCAGGCCAGATCGTCTGGGTTATGAAAGTCACCGTCTAGAAGAAAATGTGTCAGTTATTCACAGCAAAATATTTGCCAGGAGGGGCAGGTGGGTGGCGTAGAAAAGACAATTACCATTTTCTTTATTTGAGCAACAGGTAGAGCCTGATAGCCATTTTAAATTAAATTGCATCCAGCATGGTTGCTTACTGTAGAATTTTATTTTTAGGCTTTCATTACCATCTCTGGGATGTATCCGCTTTCCTTTTATATTCAGACCATCGCTATTGATTCCCGGTATCTTTGTTCCTTCCCTGTCTGGGTGCAGACAATATACAATCTCGGGAAGGAGTGATTGCCTCCCACCCAGAGGGGTTGCCCGAGAAATCCCTGGGGCAGCTCGGCGTGGTCTCCCCTTTCTCTGTGGCTCATGCAGGCCAGGCTGCGGAGCAGCGGTGGGAGGGTGAGGCTTCCCCGCCCGCCGCAGAGGTTCTAATAAATCAGGCAGAATTCCGCAGAGGGGCCCCACCGAGTCAGGCATTTAGGCGAGAGCAGACCAGAACCAGAGCTAACCCATTCTTCATCCTGCCTGGCGTTTCTTTCTCTTGGAGGTGCCTTTGTTGTGCCCCAACTGAAACGGAGTCCCAGAGCCTCGCTTTTGTGGCTGGGGGCGGGAGGTGGGGGTGGGGGGATGGGGAGGTTGGGGAGGGAGTTGGAGGAAGGGGGGCGTACATGCTCCTCTGCCTTTTCTCCCTCCTTTCTTCTTTTTATTATCATTAATAATGAAATATTGCGACCAGGCTGCTAATGAGCCTAAACTCCCTCCTGTTAGTTTATTTTTCGCCTTCAGACTGTCACTTCAGAGTAAATTACTTCTCCCTGCATCTTGTTCCAGTAATATGACACCAGCAGGACCCTCCCCCCTCCTACCCCGAGGCTCATTTCAGGGTTACTCGCTTCTCTCCCCGCAGTTTACTCAAGCCGGGGAGGTGGCCCCATCTATCACACTTAAACCTGCGCACCGGGTCCCCCCTCCCCGCCCCTGCAATGGAGACATCATTCTTGTGACTCTGGGTCGAGTCAGGTTTTAAATACTTACACAATCCACGTAGATACAACCTATAAAGCGAATAAATAAATAATATATACTCATCTCTGTGTGCTGGGTTTTTGTTGTTGTTGTTGTTTTGAGTTCTGCAGAGAAAGATTTAGAGACTGAGAGGTGGAGCGAGACCTGCTTGGGAAGGAGGGGGCCTGAAAAGCGGAGGAGCCACGGTCCCGGCCATCCGTGGCCACCGCCGTCTGCTCGGCTCTGGCTCCCGTTCATTTCATGGCACGCTAAGCATCTCCTTGTCAATTGGGAGACGTCAGGATGTGAAAACCACCAACATTAAGTCGATGCTCTATGCCAGCACAACAGCCAAGTGTCTCAGATATGCTTTTGTCTCCTGTTCAGAAATGCTAAACTGGTCTTCCAACAGCCATGAGTTCTTCGGATCAGCTTCTCCACTGGGGACTTAAAAAGGACTGGAAGCCCGGATGCCCCTTTCTCTCCCTTTTGCTTCCTCTCTGCTTCTTCTCTCCTCTTTGTCTTCAGGATGATTAAAAACAAGGGTTCTCAAGCCTCTGTGACATAGCAGCTCTGCCATTTGCTAATGTGATCTTGGAAAACCAACCTTTGCGTGTGTGTGTGTGTGTGTGTGTGTGTGTGTCCTTGTGTAGGGAGAGGTGACAATAATAGTATCTGCTTCATATTGTTTTGAGGACTGCGTGAATTAATACATGCAGTGTGCCTAGTACAATGCCTACTCACACTTTAAAAGCACTCAGTCCATCTTTTTCTTCCTTTTCCTCTGTTTTTAATCATCCTCTTGCTTTTCTTCCTTCCTTCCTTCCCCCTTCCTTCCCTCCCTCCCTCCCTTCCTTCCTTCCTTCCTTCCTTTCTTCTTCTTTTTTTTAACCATTGGTAATTCTGGCCTCAGAGAATTAGCTTTACTCATCACTCTCCCATCTGTTGTATACACAACTGAACATAGTTCCACTGTTGTGGCTGGTAGTCACAGACAGGGCTGGGTAGAACCATTGGATCCTAAAGCAAAAAGAAAACCCAGAAATATGTTCCTGCCTTTATTGACATTTTTGGCATTTTTGATATTCTGGATTTTTTTTTTTGCTTTAATTTTGATTTTTGAAAACAATGCATTAAAATATCTTTTATCTTGTTTATTGAGCTTTTTGGCAACACTTTGATTTGCACTCGAGGTAAGAGGGTCATGGGTTTCACTTGCCTTATCTTAGCCTCAGTGTTATAGCTGCACAGAAATCAATCGTCATTTATCCGCCATCTTCTCTCTTAGGCTACATGTAGACCCTTGTACCAGCACACACCTTCTCTACAAATGGCCACCCACCCAGGACTGGTCATTGCAGAGGAAGGGAAAGGAGAATCATTTTTCCCCAGAAGGAAAAATCTCTTTGGACTCAACATGAAACAAAAAGAGGCAGAGAGACGCATTTGAGATCTAGGTGACCTCGAGGTTAGGCCTTCAAATCTCTCCAGCTGATCCATGAAATCTTGTCTTGCCTCCCTTGATAGGACCTGAATAGGGGCCAGACTGGAGGTGGGGTTATTTATGAACCTGACACTCTGAGTGCAAGATGGGGCTGCTGGAGGGTCAGACAGTAGAATCCAAATGCATAGCATTCCCTTTCTCATTTCCATCCAAGTGAGTAGGAATCAACCCCTGGGATTAAGCATTTTTATGGGGTCTGCTCCTGTACTCCATGATAAAGTAGGAGCTGCACAGATTCTGTACTCCATGATAAAGTAAGAGCTGCACAGAATTTATCCCTTACAGTTCCTTTGATTTAAGAATAAAAGGGCAACTGTCGGGCACATGAGAGGTGGACTGGGCAAGCTTCTAAACTCCCTTGCTCATAGACCCACCTACAACAGCACTGAACCTGCTTCCCTTGAGTATTCAGGATACAGTTTGAAAATCAGGCAAAACTTTTTGAAGCTTTGAGGTTCTGGGGGATGCTCAGCTCCTTTAAATATGCTCTAGAAAAAGCTACTTTCTACTAAATGCTGAGACTATTCTATCTCTTCCAATCCCACACAAATCTTCTACCTAACCTTGTCCTAACCAGAAAATATACAGGCTTGGGATCATACACGTTTCTAGACAGATCTGAAGCACTTTAACCTGATGCAAGTCTATTTTTTTTTTTTTTCTTTTAAGTAGGTTCTGGCTTGAAGCGAAGTGTCAGTAATGCCTTTGTTCCAATTTGTTCTTTTTATATTTGCAAATATGCCTGAAGAATATATCAGCATTTTAGGATTTGGAACATTGAGCCATTTACCTTTGTGAACATGTTTCAAAATCCATCCTGCTCCTGAAATCTTCAGAACAGTGGTGCTCAAACTTCAGCATCCATCAGAACCAACAGGAGGGCTTCTTAGAATTAATGGACTCCACCCACAGAACATCTGATTCTGTAGATCTGGTGTGGGACCCAAGAATTCACATTTACAGCATGTTCCCTGGTAATGGTGAGGCTGCTTGTCTGGAAACCATGTTTTCAAGACCACTGGTGTAGACTTTATTTATTTATTTATTTATTTATTTATTGTTGCTTTTTTTTTACTTACCGGTGTAGACGTTAGTTGTTCATTGGGTCACAGTTTCAAGTTGCTACCTTTACTGTTCTGTTGAACTACCCTGTAAATTCAGTGTAGACAGGACTGTCTCTCCTTTTATTATCAATCTGGGGAGGTTATATTCTTACTAATACAAATTTCTTTTTTGGTGTCCTATTTTGTGTTGCCTCATCCTTCTCTAGCTTCTTGAGGGCTCTTCCCTTCCGTTAGTGGGTAGGGAAGGAGAGGAGGGGGAATTATATTGCTTCTAAACCATTTTGGCCCAGGATTGGCTCCTATCACTGGAAGGATGGAGGAGAATGTAGTCCAGCAATGTATCCCAGAGGAAAAAGAAGGGTGTTTCCGTGAATTCACAGCTCTGTCTGCTACACTGCTCAAGAATATCTGGGTGTTCCATTTTGTATTACGTAAAATCAGTCAATGGTCTCCACCTTACAACAGCTGTATCAAACACGGGTGGTTATGCCTTACGTTCCTTCCCTAGTTATTTGTCAGCTTGATATAACCCATCACATCCTCCTAGAGAGAACGTTTTCCCTCTGGGTGTAGTGGAGTTTGAGGAAGGATGCCACCAGTAGGTGAAGATACCGATTCTTCTTTAAAGACCCGTGATTCCCTTCTATAAGAGTTTCTGAGAAAAGAAAAAGTATTTTGTCTATCTCCCTTCTATTTTAGATGCCCCATCTTTCTCATACTGTTTTGTTAGTGGGGGGAGACCAGGGGCAGATAAGAAGTGGAAGGAAGAAAAGAGTAAAACTTTCCATGTTTCTTTCTACCCACCTGACTCTTTCTGTATTTCAAATGCATATGGTCTGTGTGGGAACATGAGAATGAACATCTGACCAGACATCAATTTTTGTTGCAATCAGGCTTCTGACAAACTGAATGATGTATAACTCTGTATGTAGGCAGAGATCCTTAAAATAGCCTGGAAATCATTACTTGCATGCAGGCATATCATTATATATGACGAAATAATGTCATTGTATGTCGAGTAAGGTTAAAAAGAAGTGTCTCACACTGAAATCAGTTTCTCTCCCATCCTCCCGGAGTTTACAGGGAGAGAATGAATTGCTGTGAAGTCTATTCTGGCTGATGGCAACTCTGTCCACGTACTTATTTAGACACTTCTCCTCTTTCCTTCCAGGGGTGTCTATTTTCTTTTCTTTTTCTTTTTTTTTTTAAGTATGTATGTATTTATTTATTTATTCATTTATTTATTTATTTATTTGACACAGAGAGAGAGAGAGAGAGGGTGCAAGTAAGCAGAGCAGCAGGCAGAGGGAGAGAGAGAATCAGGCTCTCCACCAAGCAGGGAGCCTGATGTGGGGCTCGATCCCAGGACCCTGGAATCATGACCTGAGCTGAAGACAGATGCTTCACCGACTGAGCCACCCAGGCACCCCAGGGGTGTGTTTTTTCTATACAGAAAGCCTAACTCATTGGAAGTAGCTCCTCTATAAGTCTTTCATATCCCAAAGAGATCCTGAGGACAGGAAGCTGGTGTTCTAAAATTCCTTCAGAGTAACAACAAATATATATGTGTGTGTGTGTGTGTGTGTGTGTGTGTGTGTGTGTGTGTGTGTGTGTATGTATATAAAATCTCCTTATACTTCTAATAGTAACATCGCATGTGTTTTCCCCTTTAGCCTTATTTAGAGTCTTATAAAAAATATATGGGGTGGGTACTTCATGCCCCCAATTTACAAACGGGAAAAATGATATGCAAAGGGGTTGAGTGACTTGCCTAATGTCACCGAATGAACTTGGAGATGGAACCAGGTCTAGCATTGAGACATCTATGCTTAATAGAGTACTATACTTAGTCCCATGTGAATATAACACCTACCCCTAATGTTAGCAACCCTTTTCTCCACTTCCTTCCCATCACCTGCCCAATTAAGAGTGGCATGTGACATCTATGAAGTCATTCTTTATGTAACTTATAATAATATTTAAGCCACATACATTCTTTTGATGTTGTAAATTCTCGATATGTTCAGCCACTAGCTCCAGGAAATTCTAACATAATACAGACACATTTTAGACATCAAATTATTTATCTGCAAAGAAAGTGACAAGGTCACTTTCTGAAGGGCAAAGCTTCCGCAAGCAAATGATCAAGCACTTCCTACCAGCCTCTCTGTATTTTGAAGAAAGAAAAATATAGCCCCCAATCCTCCTGTATGCTTCTATCTTCTCCCCCTCCAGCTTCCTTTCCAGGAAATAAGGATCCAGGAAATAAGCCCGACTCAGATTTATTTAGGAGCTTATAATGGCTTCACTGACTTAGTGCCTCGGTAACAATTTCCAAAAATACTTTAGAACCATGACTGACAGGACCCATTCCACCATTTTAAAAGCCAAGTTAACTATCCTTCCTATCCATAGTGTTCTGCCTTGCCCAACACCCAGAGATATCTCTAAATGTGATGTCCCCATGCAACCTGAATCTATATTCCAAGAAAAAGTACTTATTAATATATCTTCATAACCTAGCAGATGAGGCACAGGTCAAATGACATAAAGAAAAGCCAAAGCCAAGCACTTCCATATTCCCTTCGTTTCTTCCCAGGGCTCCTTTTCTATCTGCTTTTGCAAAACTCTTCCTCAAATTGTTTTTGTCTGAACCAAACCGTAGCTGATCAGGGGTAGGGGGTTATCAGGGAACATGTCATGGCATTTCCTGTGAGTTCCCCTCTCTCCAGCTTGGTTTTAAATGCCCTCATGGCACTGACTAACAATTTGGGCCTCATGTGGAGGCCCATGAGCCTTGCCAGCATTATGATTACATTTTTTGCATAGTCGATGTTGCTACATTAAACTCCAGATGCTTTCTCACAAGTCACTAAATTAACATCACATACATTTTTGGCCCATTAACGTTACACGAAGATCACAGCAGGATCATCACCCAGAAAAGTGATGGTGTGCGTGTCTTCTGCTCTCATTGTTCCTTCGGCATTCACTTCTCTACAGTTAGGTCAGGGAAAATGAGGGTAGAGACCTAACGAGGACCCCATGCCTAAAACATCACAGGAAACTGTGTCCCTGTCAAGAGAAAAATCTCTCCACCCTCTGTCTGTCAGCAGACTGACGTGTTTTATGAAGTGCAAGGGATCGCCTTTAACGTACGTACTCGCAAAATTACTGTGGGATGGCTTTTTTAGAAAACTAATATAATTTATGACATGAAATATATTAAAACGTCAGTGTTTTAACCAATGTTTATAAAAATATATTACAGTCATTTATTGAGTTTGTAAAGCATGTTAGGGACTAACAAGATAAAAGATGTTTTGCAAATAAAGTTGTTATTATTTAGAATGTGTATCTGCTGCTTGAGTTCGCTGAGTTCAGAGAGGTGGCCCGTCTGACCCCTTTTAAACAAAATAGCACTTCATTTTGGAAGATAAATAAATTGCTCTCAACAATCGTCAGCCCTCATTTGTACTTCGGCACAAGTGCTTTTCGTGGCAAGTCCTGTACACCTTGCCATATTTGGGTATCCCTCTGAGAAATGGGGTCACAAATCTAACGCTGTAATTGATTGTACCTCTACAGTTGCCTCCATACTTAACGGTAGACCCTCATTAGACTCTCGGCTCCCTGAAACGGGAGGGATGCGTTGTTTTCCTTGGTGTGTCCACTGCCTTGCTCAGGACGAGACACACCGTAGGTAATCCATACATGCCTGTTGAATAGAGAAAGGAAGGAAGGAAGGAATGGAGAATAACCCAGATCTGCTGGTCTATCCTGTAATCACAACCTTGAATAAATTGGGTAGAGAGAGTGTATTTATTTTAAAGAATGGCTGTGCCAGTTGTGTTGGCCTTAACAAATCAGACATTTTTATGTAGCTGTTATTAACTGGAGAGGTGCAGTTTCAGAGTTAGGCTTATTAGCAAAGGCCATCTTTGCTGAGAGGGGGACCCTGAATTCAGGCTGTGATTCTAAGTTTTCTCTTTTAAGGGAGAGGAAATTACTGAGTGAAAGGACCTTCATGTTGTACAGCTCAGGGAAGGAGATTCATGTGGCTAATTGGGCTTCATATGTCAATAGTTTTTCCTCCTAAAAATTCTCAAATTTTTTTTATGCAAAACTGTCACAGAGAGGGGAATATCTTGGGTGAGAGATGTGTCATGTTTTGTATCTTAAAACACCTGTCTAATTTCACTCACCACCAGGCTACTGCCCTTCTTGTGTTCTCAGCTTCTTCAAACTTCTGGAAACCACGGGTCTCTCCCCAAGCCCCATGCAACTTCAATCATGAGGGGAGGGAGACAGTATTTAGCCTGCAAGATATTTTACTTTGCCGAGTGCATTCAATTCAAGGAGGAGTTGGAAATGGCTTTCAAGGTGTGCCTCAGTGGCTAAGTCAGTTAAGCATTTGACTTCAGCTCAGGTCATGATCCTGGAGTCCTGGGATCCAGCCTTGCATTGGGCCCTCTGCTCAGCATGGAGCCTGCTTCTCCCTCTGCCTGTCCCCCCAGATGATGGTCGTGCACGCTCTCTCAAAATAAATAAATAAAATCTTAAAAGAAAAAATTGGAAATGGCTTTCAAGGAGCCAAACCAGTAAGGAGCCATATGGGGGTTACTAAAACTCAACCCAGGCTTCACGTGCCTGTAGTCTTTTACACGGTTCAAATTCCAGTTTGTCTGAAAACACATTCACATTTTAGAAAATCTTAAAGTTAGAGAAAATTATAAAGAAAGGGACTGATGCCACAAAATAATCCCACCCCTGAGATATAGCCACTGTTTACATTTTATATTTCTTTCCATTATAAATATATATATACATATATAACATATATGTACATATATTATGTATACACCCATATGTACATAGCTATGTAAATATTTTTTGCACTTTGTTTTCTACATTTTTTACTGGGGTGATAGCAAAGGTTGGCATGAGGTTAAAATTAATTTATCCAGTGATAGGTCACCATCGTCAACTTAGAGTGAAATCATAATAAAATGCCACAGATTGAAGGAGCTTAGAAATCATGTATTCAGGGGCACCTGGGTGGCTTGGTCAGTTGAACATCAGGAGAGGAACAGACAGGGTGGGTTCCGAGGCAGAGGAGGGGGCCAGCCAACCTTAATGTGCTCCACCTTACGGGCAGAGATTCTTTTGCTCGTGTGTTTCTAGCTTGTGCACCAATATCTTTGGCATCTGACCAGGCACGTTTACCTTAGAGTAAAAGGAAAGACAGCAATGCCCGCTCTGCTTAGAGCCTGTAACGTGAGGCGTGAGGTCGAGTAACACTATTCATTCCTCATCTGCAGACCCAGGGACCTAAGATTTCCAGAAAACGCTGGGCAGAGGCAGCGTGTTTGAGTATCAGTGCTGCCACGTGCCGCAAGTCCGACTTGGAGTACATCTCGCAAACCGTCCTCTGATCACCTGTCCGATAGGCCCAAGAATCCGGTCTTACTCATGGGTTGTCGTGCAAACAAATCAGGAAGTACACGTGCTTTATGCCCGGGAAAGTGTTAAGGGCTCAAATTGTGGCTCCTAAAATCTCCTCAGCTTTCCCTTTACCCTCGGTGAGCAGCACACCAAGCTCTCCGCTAGCAATCTGTGCTGCTGTTGCGGGCGGCGGGTGCCCCTGGGGGCCCAGCACCGAACAGCTGCGCGGCGCAACTGAGAAGGTTTCCTAGAAACCACGGAGCAGTTCATGGGCTGCGTGTGCATCGCAGTGACTGATTAAAAACTACAAGATGAAATATTGCAGCTCTCAATAATTCCCGCACATGACTGACTTCTAATGAAAGGATAAAGTTTCTCAGGGAGAGAGAAGAAATGAAAAGAAGGGTTTTTATCAATTTCAGAGGAACACTTTGATATAACCCCCCCAAAATTTTTCCTGGTGAAATATTTTCTTTTATTGCCCTCCATCACACAGTGTTTGTTTAATTTCCCCTTTTCAGCAGGTATATATTTCAGTTTTTAATTTAAAAAAACACGGTTGCTTCTCATTGGCTTCCTCGCGTCATTTCATTTCCTATCTGCTAGCTTCTCCTTGGAGTTCTGTGTTGCTGAGGAACTTCGTCTGCTATTTTATTTTCTAAAACTTTGGTCTGAAGAGCAGAATACGACCACAAGCAATTTAATTACATGAGACTTCATTTCCATACCTGCCCTGAAAAGCAATCTGTAATTTCTGTCCCTACCTCCAGCACTTAGAAGCACATGGCCTCCTCCATCAATATGGCCCTCGGAAATAGTGTAGTAAAAATACTATTAAAAATAAAGCTTCCACAGTGTAATTAGCGGATGTCCTACAACACGGCAGAGGAGGGCTCTGTGAGGTTTCGAGAAGCTGCCTGTGTCTCTTGCGAATGGTGGAGGTGGCCGTGTGCCTTTCTCCTCCCTCCCCTGTCCTTCCCCCTTCTGTCATCCACGCCATCCTTCCCACATCAGTCTCCTTCCCCATCCTTCCACAAGAACAAGCCAGACCCAGGAGCAGAGGATCTGGGTCTAGCTCCCAACGACCACAACAAAACAGGAAAGAGACAAAGGCCCTTTATCTCCTGATCTTCATCCCACCAGCTTCACATGTGACCCTCATGCACAGGGGGCTCCTCTGCGGTGAGTCTGAGGCATGACCCTCCTCTCCGTCATCAAAATCACAGCTCTTGAATAGGTCTTGTGAGTCTGGCTGAGATCTGGACATCCAGATAGGCAGGGTACCCAGGTATCAACCAAATTCTGAGGTGAAGGACCTGGTCCTGAGGACTGCCTAGTCTGCCCCGAATTTCTGGCACCAGCTGCAAGCTTGGGAGTTTTCCAGAATCACCCCGCCTGGGCAGAACCCTCACTGTTCTCTCCTGCTCTTATGCTCCCAACACTTCTGACACCAGAGGTGGGGTTTCTCCCATTTGGACCAATTCTCTGACATAAACTGGGTGTCCTGCCATTCAGTTCAATTCTGACACTACCCACAGAAGGGCAGACCCTACGGGTTAAGGGCTCTGTCCCACAAGACTGCTCCCCTTTTAAGATTTTATTTATCTAGGGGCGCCTCGGTGGCTCAATGGGTTAAAGCCTCTGCCTTCGGCCCAGGTCATGATCCCAGGGTCCTGGGATCAAGCCCCACATCGGGCTGTCTGCTCCGCAGGGAGACTGCTTCATCTTCTGTCTCTCTCTCTCTCTCTCTGCCTACTTGTGATCTCTGTCTGTCAAATAAATAAATAAAATCTTTAAAAAAAAAAGATTTTATTTATCTATTTGACAGACAAAGATCACAAATAGGCAGAGAGGCAGGCAGAGAGAGAGGGGGAAGCAGGCTCCCTGCTGAGGGGAGAGCCTGATGCGGGGCTCGATCCCAGGACCCTGAGATCATGACCTGAGCTGAAGGCAGACTGCTCCCCTTTTAGATACTAATCATAGCTCAAAGGTCCCCAACTTCCATGGAACTTGGTGACAAATCAGAAGTTCCCACGGCCCCCTGCTCAGATTGGAAAATTTGCCAGAGCAGCTCTCAGAACCCAGGAAAACAGTTTGCTTATTATTGCCAGTGTGTTACAAGGCATATTTTAAAGGATACAAATGAGCCCTCAGGTAGTATGAGGTGTGGAAGAGTTCTGAGCATAGGACATCTGTCCTTGCGTAGATGGATACATTGTCTTCCTGGCACGACAATGTGTTCTTCAACCCAGGAACTCCCTCAACTCATGGATTTTTGTGGAGGGTTCATCACAGAACTCTGACTGATAATTACCTCATTTTCTAACCTCTCTCCCCACTCTGGAGAATAGAAAGGTAGGGCTGAAAATTCCAAGCTTCTATTTGTGGCTTGTCGTTTCTAGTGACCGGTCCTCCTCTGGAAACACATGGAGAGTCACCTCATTAGAACAAAAGATGCTCCTATCACCCAGAAATTCTAAGGGATTTAGGAACTCTGTGTCAGGAACTGAGATCAAAGACCAAATATCGGCAGGAACTAGGGACAGATGCATTGTGTATATATATATATATAAAAATATATATGTATATATGTGTGTGTGTATATATATATATATATATATATATATATATATATAATGGAGAGAGAGAGAATATATAAATATATATATTTTTTCTTATTTCTCATACTTTTATGAGAAAGTCTCCACAGAGCTCACTAGAAACTAATGTACTCACAGTCATGTTTATTACAGGGAAAGGACGCAAATTAGGACCAGCCAAAGGACGAGACTCATAGGATAGAGACAAGGAGGCTTCGAAATGCAAACCTCCCATCATCCTAGGATGCATTACCTGTGAAGCTCGGTCAAGCTGGATAGGCAGAGTTTGTACTGAGGCTTCATTACCCAGTCATGATGGCTTGATTGCCTGTGGTTGAACTCAGACTATAGGTCAACTGATACCTTAAGACCAAAAGCGTTCCACCTTCTAAGGATACTGTTGGCCTCTCTGGCATTGGCAGAGTCTACCGTAAGATGACGAAGTGTGGTCATCCCCACACGGAGTCATGGTATGTGCATAAACAAGCAGGTGTGGTCCTGGATGGGGTGTACCATGAATATCAAATGTTCTTGTGAGGAGCCAAGGACAAAGGCTAGATGTTTGTTTTGTGTATGGCCAAGTTCTTCACTGTACCAGAGCTAAGAAACAGTGGAAAGGCCACAGGAGACACGTCCATGACCAGTTGCCTATTGCCTATTGAGTAACTCCTGGCCCCTTAGCCCACTCCTTATACTCTTTAAAGGGTCAAGTTTATTCTAAGTAGAGTATTGATATAGAACCGTTGTTTTTACTCTATGTGTATTTATTTAAGACAATATTAAAATCCTCATGAGGTTCCATATCGGATGTGTTCTCGCACAGTAGATTCGTTTTAGCTGGCATTTAATGGAGCTTTTCATACACTAAACCTTCTATTTAATATTCAGAAAGGAATTCACATATTTCTTTGAAAGTTTTCTATTTTTGAGGATTGTGTTTGCAACCCCAAAGTGAGTCACTGGAAGCTCCGTTTGTCGACAGGGAGATGGCTATCTAGATCCAATGCAGGTGTTTTCCAAACAAAACATTTTAGTGAATAACATTTCTTTTCTATACTGTTCCATATGACTTGAAAATAGAAGAAATTGCTCTAAGTTTTGTAATGTAACATGTTATTCGGTTCTGTCTCACCAGTGCTTTCAATATCTTAAAAGTGGCCTAAAAGCGATTTAAAACATTTCTACCCATTAAGGGCAATGGGAGAGAACTCCTTTGTGAATAGAGACACTAGTCCAAATGTTTTGTCTGTAACACAGTGCTTGTTGTCTTGAAGGCGGTTTCCCCGTTTAAAGAAGTTGTAATATGCATCCACGCATAACCGTCTGCATCTTCAGACACATCACTTGCTAACATAGTCACAGGTGGTGAAAGACTGACTTGTGAATGTCTGTGCGATTTGGTGTGCTGAGCCGCGTGCTGGCGGAAGTGGGTGTATTTCACAGAAGCAGGATGGGCAATAAATTTTGAAACTTTATCCTCATCTTTGGATAGAGTAATATAAGTTTGTAGGCTTAAGAAAGCAATATTCCCTGGAACAGCAATATATGGGAATGATGAAACTCAACTAAAACGTCCAGTAATCTCTAAGGCCTACCGTGGCTCGAGAGGTACAAAGTGAGAGCCATAAAGCAAATTTTAACACCTGCTTCACTAAAAGTCATTTTCGGCCTCTGACCAATTTCACACAGAATTAGGAAATATGACTAATATCAAGGCCTGATTCCCTGGGGGGACCTTAAGAAGGAGCGTGTCAGGAAGAAAAGTGACGGCCCCCGGTTCCTCGAAGCAATGAGAGGTCAGAGCTGGTAGAACAATGTCCCAAAGTCTCCCCAACAGCAGCTTTCTTGCCCTTCTCTTGGATCTCATCTGCTTTACCAAACAAGACTTGCAGCCATCCTTAGGGACTTGGGGCCTCTTTGGGTCAGGAGACCAAGAATCTTCTTTTCCATGGAGTTTGGTTTAAGATGTAAGAGAGTCAACTCTTTCCCATGACATAATGTTTACATTGTGCAATTTACTGTCCCTAAGGACACCTCCATCCAATAGGCTAAGACAGGCAACCCAACACTCAGAGGAACCAGATCTGCACAACCATCCAAAGAATCTAATCAGGACGTCTAGGCGATCTGAAGCATTCAACCCAAACTTCTCCCAAACCTCTCTACCCAAAGGCTGAAAGTGTTACTCTATTTTCTTCTTTTTCTGACTTAGATACTATGTTGCATCTGGCACTTGGGCTCCCCCACTTAAAAAAAAAAATTATTTATATTTTTCAGATAGAAGCCTTCAGATAGGGAACTTGTTCTGTGTCTAGCTTGTTCTGTGTCCAGCTTGACTATCTCTTTCTCTTCCTGCACCATGGAGTAGTCCCACCTTTGATGATGGTAGACCTAGTCACACACGACTATCAGCTCTGGTTAATGTTCTCGGCTTAGTGGAGGATCATTGCCATGACAGGAACATGTCAGCAATGGGTGATTTCCACTGAACAATGACTTCTAGACTGTGGCTATGCAGGCAGAGCAAAGACGAAAGATGAGCAATTATCCAGTGGATATGATCCGTGCTGACAGCCAATCTGGATAATTCAAATAGAAACAACTTCTTTGCCTCTCTGGCAGGTTTGTGAGATCATTGTTTAACTTTCTTTGCCGGCGGAAATGCAGTACATGTGTTTGCTGGCTAAGTGAGGGTTTGGGGGTTATAACCACAGCATCTGTTAATTTGACATTCAGGTTTCACTCTGGTTTGGAAGCCTTTGTGCCTAAAATGTAAAAGCAGCAATACATACCTAACTCCCAGCTGTCTGGGAACTCAGACTGCATATGCTTCTTGGGTTTCTAATCTGCCCAGAGAAATAAAACCATCACCTGAGCCAAAGAGTAGTTTGCCTAATTGGATTTTTTTTTTAATTTGAGAGATGCACAAAGTGTATTCTAATGTTGCAGTTGTCTGAGTGACATTGTGAGCTGAGCCAGACCACTTACCTAGACTTGAAGATTTACATTTTGATGATGTTTTTCAAGTGCCATTTTATCTAGAAGAAAAAAGCAATAATTTCAGCAGCTGCAGAATTCCTTGTGCATCTGCAGGAAGTCCCGCCTTCTGCCCTGGGCAGCACAGCAGAATGGAGAGAGCACAGGTTTGAGAGTCAATGTGACCTGGGTCAAATCCCAGTTTGGGAACTATGTTAGTTATTAGCTATGTTATCTTGAGAGAGAGACCTGATCTTTTCATCAGTCGCCTTACTTATCAAACAAGGGTGGCAAGCAACCTGATAACTTCCAGGTGCCATGAGGAATAAAGATTATTCCTCCAGTATAATCTACCATGTGTCAGGCACTGTTCCAGGCACTGGGAAACCAGCAGTGACCACAGTAGATGGAATCATTGCCTTTGTAGAGCTGATAACCTATGCGGAGGAGACAGATGAAAACAAGACTCATAAGAAAAATAAATAATAGGTGACATGGTGAAAAGAGCTCTCAAAGAAACATAAAATACAGGAGAACGGAAGAAGAGTGGGGAAGAAAGGTGGAATGTGGGAAGAAGTGTCAAAGGAGGCTCCCTTAACATGGTGATGCATAAAGAAGGGAGAGAGTAGGTTACGGGGGGAAAGTCATTGGGGGAAGAATGTTAAGAGTTGAATTGTGTCCCCTCCTCCCTTCCTGCAAAAGATCTGTTAAAGTCTTAGAGCCTAGTAATGCAAGAACTTGACCTTATTTGGAAATAAGGTCTTCATAGAGGCAATCAAGTGAAAGTGAGGTCATTGGGGTAGCCCCAAATCCAATATGACTGGTATCCTTACAAATAGGGACAGTATGGACACACTCACAGACCCACGCGGAGGTATGATGTGTGAATACATGGGGAGAAAATGGTGTGGTACTGGACTGAAGAATCACAAGTCACAGGACAGCCAAGAATTGTTGGCAAACTCCAGAAGCTAGTAAAGGCCAGAGAGGATCCTGTCAGAGGGAGCCGGGTCCCACCGATGCCTCGGTTTGGGAACCGACCCTACCAGCTGTGAGACAACCCATTTCTGTTGTTTGAAGCCACGAGGTTGTTGGTTCTCTGTCAGTTGCTCCAGGAGGCTAACACAGCCCGTGCCCGGGGCCGAGGGATCAGCAAACCCAAAGGCCCTGAGTCAGGAGTACACTGGAATGTTCAGGAACCACAGCAGAGTCCAGGATGCCGGCGAGGTCTGAGCTGGGGCAGTAGGCAGCCGGGGGGAGAGCAGCATGGGTGCCCGGGCTCTGTGTGGTCCCCCAGGCACCCCTTGGGTCCGTATCTTTCCTCCACATGGTAGGGAAAATTGTCAGAGGGCTTTGAACCGAGGGGGAACATGATCCGACTCACATTATAAAATTATATATGTAAAGTGCCTCCTGATTGGCAATTATTATTTTCCTCTTCCAGCCCACTTCACTTCTGATAAATTCTTGTTGAGCGGTGGGTGGGGAAGGCGATGTTTTTCGTGTTTATTATTTATGCAGCTGTTGCCCGGCTATGTGTCGTTGAGAACTCGCACTCACCCTGATTGCCGTCCTCACAAGTCTACAGTGACAGCTTCTCTTCAGCTGTGCCACCCAAATGCCATTTATCCAGGTCGGAGAGGATGATTCATTAAGATCTAGCTGCTCATTTTGTTTTGATTCTGCCTCACTGTGGAAAGTTAATGAACCTCAACTTGTTCACACAGGGATGGTGGACCATTTCTTGAGAACCGAATGACAGTTTCAGAAGGCGAGATAAGAGTGCAGTCTTTGAGGTGTCCGCAGCTGCTGGAGATGCCTGGGTCGCTGCTGAGGGAGTGACAGGAAGGAGAAGTGCCAGGAAGAGGAAGGAGATGCTGCTCTTACGACCTAAGATGGCAGGGCAGTGTTCATGGCAGGACAGTGAGGGCGGGACGGATTTTACAAAATTCATCCGTTCAGTCTGTACTTATGAAGCACGCGCTACACGGTGGTCACCGGGTAAAACTCCAGGCTGGACCTCATCCACAAATCATTCCAGTGTGTACGAATGAGAACAACACAGAGGAAGGAGAGGTGCCCAGTTCTGCTCTGGGATTGGAGAAACCATGAGCAGGAGGAACACAGAAGCTGGACAATAGGTGATGAGGGACAAGGGAGTGAGTCATTCAGGCCAGCAGCCATCAACCAGGCTGTCAGCAAGACGAAATTCTCATGTTGACTCAGGCTAGGTGGCAGCTGAACCGAGCATGCCAGAGGGAGTTCTGGGAAGTGCTGGGGATCTAGAGAAACAGGCAGGGCATATGGAAAATTGGGTCACCTTAGTGGGAGCCTCAGACACAGGGTTGGGACTCAAGGAAGTCATCCTTCCATGGGAGTCTTGGGTTGGGGTGGAGGAGTAGTGGGTAGGAGACCATGAGAACAAGGAGGTCATGGTCCTAAGGGAGGTGAATATTCTGCTGGTGATCCAATGAAAAGTCAATTAAAAAATACTTGAGCAGGGATGCCTGGGTGGCTCAGTTGGTTGGACGGCTGCCTTCGGCTCAGGTCATGATCCCAGAGTCCTGGAATCGAGTCTTGCATCAGGCTCCCAGCTCCACGGGGAGTCTGCTTCTCCCTCTGACCTTCTCCTCGTTCATGCTCTGTCTCACTGTCTCTCTCTCAAATAAATAAATAAAATCTTTAAAAAAAAATACTCGAGCATAAGATGGGTTCAGTTTTCGGAAACAAAACAACTTGCAAATTATTACAATGTGCAAGGAAATAGGTTGGCGCCAAGCTTAGAGTATGAGAGATGATGGCACGTGAAGGCCAGAGTCATCCAAAGCATGTGGTGGGCCTGGGTTTGCTCCCAAGGCCCCACTTGCTTGGCCATGAGGAGAGCGGGAATGGAAGGAGGACTCTTGGGACACTGGATCAGCATGAGATTTCTGAATTCCTGGAAACCTGGCTAAGCCACAGGATCCGCAGGAAGGAGAGAAGAACACACTACCTATCACCACGGCCCAGGACTATTGCCAGGCACCATGGCTCCTGCCACCACAGGCCTCCTAGGTTGGTAGAAAATTAGTTGCTTCATGCAAAGCAATTTCCTATCTTGCTAGTGAAACAGAGAGGAGGACGTTACGGAGCCTGAGTTGGGTGCAAACTTACACAGTTCATTCCCGCTGCTTCATTTCACAGAGGAGGGATCGGGGATCCAGAAGTGTTACTTGGTTTAAACAATTTTTTAAAATTAATTTATTTAATATTTTATTATTTGAGAGAGAGAGAGAGGACACAAACAGGGGAAGGGGCAGAGAGAGAGGGAGAAGCAAACTCCCCACTGAGCAGGAAGCCAGATGCGAGGCTCGATCTGGGCACCCTGCAATTACGATCTGAGCCAAAGGCAGATGCTCAACTGACTGAGCCACTCAGGTGCCCCTAAAAAAAATTTTTTTAAGATAAAAGGACGGTTGTAGTCCTTTGCTGGTCTGTGTCTTGACTTAGATTTTCTTTCTTTTCTTTTTTTTCTCAAATGGCTGCAGAGGAGAAAGAGAGCCTTTTAGACATAATCACTGTAATTGAAACAACTTCTTCTTGGTTTTCTTTCTGGAGAGAGAGTCACATGTGTGTGCACTGTTAGTAATAAACATCTCAAGAGAATGAAGTAGAAATAACCATCTCTCTTGGTTGCCACTGTACTTGACTTCATTTTTTCTGTGTGTGTGTCCCCACCCCCCAAATCATCTTCATCCTAAACAGGGGCACTGAAAAGTCTTTCTCTTCTTATTCGCTCACTCAAAATGTCTGAGCCTCTAACACATACTCTGAAGTCAGAGTGCCTGTGTTGAGTCCTGGCTGTATCTCGAATCAGCAAAGTAACTTTCTTTTTTTTCTTTTTCTTTTTCTTTTTTTTAAGATTTTTTATCCATTTATTTGACAGAGATCACAAGTAGGCAGAGAGGCAGGCAGAGAGAGAGAGAGAAAGAGGAGGAAGCAGGCTCCCTGACAGGCAGAGAACCCAATGTGGGGCTCGATCCCAGGACCCTGGGATCATGACCTGAGCTGAAAGCAGAGGCTTTAACCCACTGAGCCACCCAGGCATCCCAGCAATGTAACTTTTGACAGGTGACTTCACCTCATGTGTCAGGTTTCTTCTCTGTGGAATTCCTAAATATTATCATGTTAGGTAGGATGAAACAAGTTAATGCTTGTAAAATTTCTGGAAAAATGCTTGGCACTTAGTCAGTCCTCAATAATGATTTGCTATTAATATTATTTTAATACTTTTATATATAGCCTTGCAGGAGTGACCCCAGGGCAAGTCACTGAATCCGTCTGGGAATCATTTGTCAAAATGCATGGATTGAAAAAACTGATCTCTAAAACCTTTTCTGATGCTGAGTTTCTAAAGTTCTTCCTTACGGTGTTGCCATAAAAGTAAAATCAATAGTTACATTTTCACATTGACTGCAACATTTCTGGAAAACCATGCTTTTGGGGGTTTAAAGATGAATGTCACTGATAATTGGAAAACTATCTCATTTTCATGAATGATCTTCCCCATTTGCTCCTTATTGCTCATAAATTGAAAAAGTTGTCTTGAACTTCCGTTTTACAAAATGTGAACATTAGTGAAGAGATGCAGATGTAAAGAATGGAGACCATTAGCGCTCCTTTTGCCCTTTCTGGCTTCATTGTGCAGGTGTTTCCATTCTGCTGGCGAGGAGACTCCTGCTCCCTCTGACCCTGACCTTTGCGTAATATTTATTGGATTAGAAAAAAAAAATTCACAGAGTAATAAAGATATCCGTGCAAACATTTATTATACACAGAACTGTGTTTCATTTCAGAAAATCTGTCCCAAACCTGCTCAGGCAAATCAGCAATAACAAAGTCACTGCAGACTTAGCAGAATGCCCTACAGATGTCTTTGGTTTTAGCTTGGGTGTCAGTGATGGGATAGAGAAAAGGAGAGAAATTTATACAGAGACAGGGACATTTCACCAGCTTGTGCAGATAAAATACAGATATTCAAAGTGATCTTGGGAAGGCTAGTAAGTTGGAGAAGAGCCATGAGGGTGTAATGGAGACCCACCTGCCTTGGGTGGGGGGGCTGGACCATCTCCCCCATTCCCCTTCCTCTCTCCCTCCACTCTCCTTCCTAGCCCTTCCCACTTTCCCTTTCTTCCTCAGCCTCCCCTATTGTCTGCCTTTCTATCTCCATGGTCTCTTCCTTCTCTCTGAAAAACCCTATAGATTCAAACTTCTCTGTTCTCAGTGGTCACCCCAGGCCAGGGTCTCTGTACCTCATGTCTCAACATCTCTGAACAGCTTGCCTTGCTACTCCTTGGTTCTCACAGATCCATCCCACATAGAGCTTCCAAAAATATTCATCCTATATTCTGCTTTCCTTCAGTCACTCAGATGATGGATCTCATGGATTTGCTCTCCCTTATCAGTTCAAATCAACATTCCTTCTTCGACCATTTCAGCTCTCTAACAACTGGCCTTCAAAAATCTACCCCAGAGGAGTTCTATAATCCCATTTTTGCATTCCGCAAGATTCATCTCCCACTACCCAGCAAATATATGTCCCCTGCCTCCCACACCATTTCTCAGCCATGTACTCTTACACCTGCTGGTTTCCTATTTTTTGAGTAACATCTCACTTCTCATCTTCTAACCACCTAAGTCAATTTCTTTAAATTAAGCTGGAGAAACATCTTCTCTGAGAATTCTTTCTTGTTTGCCTTGATCAATAATAATTTTGTTTTTAAACATTTGGAGGAATTTATTGGTTGAGACATCAAAGCCCAGATATTTCTTACATAAGGAAGTTTTAATTATGAATTCACTTTCCCCTATAAATAGAGAACTTTTCAGGTTTTCTATTTCTTTTGGGGTTTCCTTTCATGAGACTTTTTTTTTTTTACAAATATGTTCATTTTTTTATTCATATATTTATGTCAGATAATTGTTCATAATATCATCTACTGAACTGGTCGTGATATACCCTTTTTCTTTCTTATTATTAGTAACTTGTGCTTTTAAAGATTTTAATCAGTCTTTATTAGAAATTTTCCAAATGTTATTTGTCTTCTCAAAGAACAAAGTTTGGGGCGCCTGTGTGGCTCAGTGGGTTAAGCCTCTGCCTTTGGCTCGGGTCATGATCTCAGGGTCCTGGGATGGAGCCCCGCATCGGGCTCTCTGCTCAGCAGGGAGCCTGCTTCCCCCTCTCTCTCTGCCTGCTTCTCTGCATACTTGTGATCTCTCTCTGTCAAATAAATAAAATCTTTAGAAGACCCACAAAACTTAAAAATAGAATTATCATATGATCCAGTAACTCCATTTACGGGTATTTACCTGGAGAAAACACAGACACTAATTCCAAGAGATACATGCATTTCCCTGTTTTCTGGAGCATTATTTACAGCAGCCAAGATACGGAAGCAACCTAAGTATCCAACGATAGATGCCTGGCTAAAAAAGAAATGGTGTATATACATGCAATCGAATATTACTCAGCCATAGAGAAGAACAAAGTCTTGCCATTTGTGACAACATGGATAGACCTAGAGGGTATTATGTTAATTGATGTAAGTCAGACAGAAAAAGACAGATACAATATGATTTCACTCATATGTAAAATCTAAAAAACAAAGCAAACAAGCAAATAAACCAGAAATAGACTCATAAATACAGAGAACAAGCTAGTGGTTGCCAGAGGAGAGAAGGGTGGGGGGAAGGGCAGAAGTAGGTCAAGGCAATTAAGAGGTACGGACTTCCAGTTATAAAATAAACATGGCACAGAAATAAAAAGTACAGCATAGGGAATATAGTCAATGATATTGTCATAACTTTGTATGGCGATTACACTTATCATGGTATTTCATAATGTATGACATTGTTGAATCAGTATGTTTTACATCTGAAACTAATATAATATTGTCTGTTAACCATACTTCAATAAAACAGAGAACAAACCTGGCTTTGCTGATTTTCTTTACTGTATATTTGTTTTATATTTTTAAAATTTTTACTCTGTTATTTCCTTCTATCCCCTTTTTTGGTTTAATTTTCTGTCATTTTTTTCTAGCTTTCTAAGAAAATCCTTGAGTACTTAAAAAATTGATTTTCGGCCTTTCTTCTTTTCTGGTGTATACATTTAAAGCAATAAAGTTCCCTTTAAGATTGACAAGGGGAGATGGAGAGGAGAAGGGAGTTGAGGGAAATTGGAAGGGGAGGTGAACCATGAGAGACTATGGACTCTGAAAAACGATCTGAGAATTTTGAAGGGGTGGGGGGTGGGAGGTTGGGGGCACCAGGTGGTGGGTATTGTAGAGGGCACAGATTGCATGGAGCACTGGGTGTGGTGCAAAAATAATGAATACTGTTATGCTGAAAAAATAAAAAAATTAAAAAAAAAAAAAGATTGACTTTGGCTGTACCTCATGAATTTTAGGTTATTTTATTTTATTTTAATTCCAGCACGATTAACATACATTGTTAGTTTCAGGTGTACCATACAATTCTATACATTTCTCAGTGCTCACCCTAATATGTGTTCTGTTAATCCCCTTCACCTGTTTTACCTATCTCCCTACCCACATTCCCTCTGGTAACCCTCTGTTTGTTCTCGATAGTCAAGATGGTATTATTTATTTTTATCATTTAATTCGAAATATTTTCTAATTTCCATTACGACTTCTTTTTTCTTTTGACCAAAGGGTTATTTATAAGTCTATGGTTTCATCACCAGACTGGGAGAGTGGAGGAAAAGGCTGTATGGAAATATTTTATTTATTTATTTATTTAAGAGAGAGAGAGGAAAGAGAGTGTATGTTCACTAGCTGGGGAGGGGCAGAGAGTGAGGGAGAAGCAGACTCCCCAGTGAGCAGGGGGCCCAACATGGGGCTCGATCCCAGGACCCAAAGATTACCACCCCAGCTGATGGCAGACACTTAACTGACTGAGCCAAATAAATGGAAAATAGAATCTAGACTTGAAGCAGCAATCTGAGGTAGAAATAAAGATCAGGGATTCCTCAGCAAAGAGGTGGTCCTGAAATCCCGTAATTAGGTGAATAATCCAGGGACAGTGTGTTGTGAGAGTAGAAGGAGCAGAGATGGCAACTGAGGGAAAAAGAAGGCTAACCTCAAAGTGTGAAAAAAAAAAAACGTGCATAGGAAGGTGCTGTGCAGCTCATCGGAGTTAGGGAAGTGGGCAGGAAGAAGAAATAAAATTAAAATGCACCTTACCACCCAATGTGCCTACCAAGGGCTGAGGAACTATGGTGGTATTTGAAGAAGGACCCTGGGCTGACAAAAAGTCTTTTTAAAAGAGATTAAAGTCCTGAGTCTCTGTCAATGGAACTATGTAAGAGCCACAGAAGACAAGATACTGGATATTCCTGGAACATCTCTGAGGCTGCCAATAGTCAACAGAATCCCCGCTCTAGCGGGGGGACGTACTCTTTGCAAGAAAAGGGGCTCCTTATTCTCTGCAACCAACCAAGAGACAGGCAGAGGGAGTGAGTGCAAACTCATAGGGATATGTGTTTAGGGGCTTTTCCTGCTGTCTGGCGCGTTACATCTTTACTTACATAATTCTTGTGGTGATGGTGAAGGGGTAAGAAAAGTATTCCACACTTAAGTGCTGGTTCACTTTCAGAAATTAATAACAATGATAATGGAAATCAGGAGGGCCTCCACAGTTGTCCTTTCCTTTAGTTATTCCTTACACAGCCTTCTCTGGAGAGGTTCCACAGGGAGGCTGAGAAAGCTGAGCAAGGGCTGCCTGAGAGAGGGACGGTTCTCAAGATGTGGTCCCTGGACCAGAAGCATCAGCATCACCTGGTGACTTGCCAGAAATGCAAACTTTTAGGTCCCACTGAAACCTAATGACTGGGGAACCCTGGAAGTGGGCCTTGGTATAACTCTTCTTGGTTTTCGGTAACAAATGGCCACATATTCAGTGTCTGAAAACAGAAATTTATTTTATTGTCATCCTGGAAGCCAGAAGGTTGAAATCAGGGTGTCAGCAGAGCTGTGCTGCCTCCAAAGGCTGTAGGGGAGAATCCTGGCTTCTTCCAGCTTCTGGGTTGCTGGTGTCTCTTGGGCTTTGGGGGTCTAACTCCAATATCTGCCTCCATCCTCATAGGGCCTTCTCTTCTGTGTCTCTGTCTCAAAACTCCCTCTGCCTTTTTCTTATAAAGACATCTACCATTGGATTAAGATCCCACCTTAAAGTCAGGATGATCTCATCTGAATATCCTTAACTTAATTACATCTACAAAAACTCATTTTTCAAATAAGATCGCTTTCTCAAGTTTGGGGGCTAGGACCTGCATGTATCTTTTTAGGGGCCATTATTCAACCCACTCTGAGCCTAGTAATCTGCTTTTTTTTTTTTTTTTTAAGATTTATTTATTTATTTGATAGATCACAAGTAGGCAGAGAAGCAGGCAGAGAGAGGGGGAAGCAGGCTCCCTGCTGAGCAGAGAGCCTGATGCGGCAGGGCTCGATCCTAGGACCCTGAGCCCAAGGTAGATGTTTAACGACTGAGCCATCCAAGTGTCCAGTAATCTGCTTCAAGATGAGCTAGAGGAGGAGTTCTCAACCTTGGCTACACACGAGAATCACCCGCAGAGTGGGTGGATTTTTTAAAAATCCCTAAAAAAATTACATTAGAATTTTTGAGAATGGAACCCAAAGTTCACCAGATGATTATAATATCAGCCCAGTTTGAAAACCAATGGTAGAGAGGAAAGAGTAAATGGAAGAGTTAGACAAGCCTGGGTTCCAATGTTTCTCCTTTGTCTTATCAGCAGAGCCTACTTTTCTAGAAAATGGAGATAATCATACCTATCTCATATTAGTACATTATCATTGTGAAGCTTAAATAAAATTCTCTTTGTCAAGCTTGGATTTTTTGGCCATCATGTGATTCTAGAGTTTCATTCACCATTAGCCTGTTTACTGAAGCACAGGAAATGCCCTCCTGCTGAGAATTTGAACCCTGCCTGTTGTCCTCCTTCAGGTCCCCTCTGATGGCAGGTGGAAGGATCCCCTTTTAAGTATTCTCCTTATATGCCCCTCAGCTCTCAGAAAGGAACTCAGTCCCACCTGCTCCAATTCAATGATCTCTCAAGTTGTGGGGTTTATATTCCCGTGGCCACACAGAATATCTGGATTCTAGGCATTTTCCAGGAAGTACAATCTTGAGCTCATATGCACTCATTATTTATCAAACATTCTGTTGCACAAAATAATTTTCCAGGAGGATTGCATGAAAGATGGAAGACATTCTAGATTCCAGATGTTTTAAGCCCCTTTCATTCAAAAACAAAGAAAAGAAAATTGCTTATTGAGCATCTAAATCTCAAAAACTGGAGATATTGTGATGATTTTAGTCACCCTGTAGCTTGGAGTCTAGTCGGGAAGACAAAACACAACCAAATCATATCACTTGCGACTATGGCAAACGCTGTGAGGGAGGCTTCCATGACCCTCCAAACCTCTAACAAGACTTGACAGAGTCAGAGGTCAGGCAAGGTTCCCTTGAGGAGAGCTTCTTAAGCTGAGATGTCGGTAGGACTAGGAATTATCCACATAAAGGAGGGAGGGGAAGCGTTCCCAGCAAAAGGAAGAGCAAGCTCAAAAAGACTGTGTGGCAAGAGTGTTTCTCCCCACCCTCTCCTTCCCTTTGCTTCCTATCTTACCTTGCTCCCTTTTGTCACCTCATGGGGACAAGATGGTTACCACAGCCCTGGACATTGCACCCACGTTCAAGTCAGGAAAGAGGGAAAAAGGGTCAACTAGCCTTGTCTGTCCCTTTAATCAGAAATCGGAGACTTTTCCAGAAGCTTCCCAGCAGACTTCCCTTATATTTCATTGGGAAAATGCTCATACTTAGGTTAATCACTGACAAAGCGGAGTGGGATAACATGATTGGTTTGAATCAAGGGAACTTTTTCTTTGATTTTAAGGTCAAATATGAGTTTCTTGAGCATCTCTCTCAGGAAACTGAAGTGTCTGACCCAGGAACTGCAGCAGTCATTCTTGTGGAATAGAAAGCAGGCTTCGGGTGATACTGAGGAAGTCACAGGGGCCAGGTTCATCAACTCTTTTACCCCAGGGGCTAAGAATGCAGGATCTTCTGGTAGAACAAGCAGCCACATGAGCAGGGTGTTGTGTGTGTAAGAAGTATGGCTCTCCTGAGAGCAGAGTTGTCTCAGCCTGGGCACCGCGGACATTAGTTTTTGTGGATGGTTGCATTTGGTAAGTTCTCCCAAGAAACAGAATATTTCTATGAGAACTTGGCTCCTATGATTGGAGGCTAAGAAGTTCCACCATCTGCCTCTGCCAGTGGAGATCCAGAAGAGTTGATGCGTCATTCCAGCCCACATTTAGAGGCCTGAGAACCAGGGAAACAAAAGGTGAAAAATCTCAGCCCAAGGACAAGAGAGAATGAGATGTCCCAGCTCAACAGTGAGGCAGGAAAAATAGGGGGCAGGTCCCTCTTTCCTCCACCTTTTGTTCTGTCCAGACCCTCAGGGGATTGGGTGATGGTCCCCCTGCTGGAAAAAGCAATCTACTTTACTGAGCCCACTGCTTCAAATGCCAGTTTCACCCAGAAACAACCTCACAGATGCATCCAGAAATAATATTTAATCTGGGCACCCTGTGGCCGGTCAAGTTGACACATACAATTAACCATCACAGCGGCTGTCCTGTACCTTGTGGGATGTTCAGCAGCATCTCTGGCCTCCATCCACAAGATGCCTGTACCACCTGCCCGCCAGTGACAACATCTCCAGATTTTGTTGACTGTCTCTTGGAAGGAAAAGTGATCCCCTGTGGGAGCCGTTGCCTTAGAGAATCCTTCCTACTGAATATGACTTTGAGCGGTGTGATCACAGGGACAGGACATGGGGGAAAATGAGGGTGCCTAGGGCATAAAATTTCAAGATACATTGGCCCAATGCGGAGATCGAGAGTCTTAAATTTTCACCCTAGGAGCCTCCCTCACCACTCCCTAGCTCTGACTGTGTGGTATGAGTCTATATTTCAACAGAAATAAACCTGATTCTACTTAAAATTTGTTCTTGTTCAAGGATGACATTGCCCTTTGTGCAATACACAATGACCTGTTTATGAGATCCCCAAGAGAATTCCTGTCCATTTTTTTTTCTTTTGTCAGAAGGATGGACATGTTTTTCCTAAGCCACTGGTCTGCTCTTATCTGATGAATATTAGGATCTGTACAATTTTTGCTTCCCTTTTTGCACTGATTGTTATTAAATTGTTTCCCATTTTGTATTGGCTGCCGTCAAACTTGGAAGTCAAACTTGTCACTTCCACAACAAGAATGTATGATAATATTTCTAGCATTATCCCTGACTATATTTTAAAGTCCTACCTTCATTTTTTCCTTTTTGTTTTGTCTCAACTTTGTTTTGGCTGATCTCACGTGTGCTGTATTTTTATAAAATACTTGAAAGATGTTTGGAAGTAGTGTCATGAAGTACCCAGAGCAAGGGCTGGCCTCCAGGATGCATTTGGTACAGGGAAGCTTCCTTCCTGCTGCACTGAGATCAGAAAGGGAGATGTTGTATGGGACAGACCTTTGTCAATGGCCAAATGCTCTGGAAGCGAAAGAGCCATATTTGGGGTAAGGGTCATTTCTGGGGGCAAAGAAACAGAGACAGCATGCAGCCAGAGATTTTAAAAGTACATCTACTTCTTCAGGAAAACAAATCACATTCAGTGGCTGACTTTTGACCTGTGTCTTTGTTGATCCAAACTCCTGGGGCTTAAAGAACTTTCATAAAACCCACTGCCTACCTCCAGCCCTGAAAGCTCTTAAGAGCCTGTGTTCAAGTTCCTGAAGTGTCATCCTCCTTCACAGTGGGCACAAGTTATGTCTGTGGGACTGTGGATTGTGTTCCATTTTTCAAAGACAAGACGCCAGCAGCATGACAAAGAGGGATTAGTTAAGAGGCACTTGGAAAACGGAAAGCTGTGGTTACATTAAGTGAGAGAACAATGGGCCCTGATCTGCAAAGACAGAGCTGAGATGGGGGCCGGGGTGCTGGAAATCGCCTTTGCCTCTTGCAATGAGATGACTGCATTTTCATCATAGTTATTAAATCTTGGCAAGAGACTCAGCAGCCGGTTACGCACCTCCCTGATGTCAGGCTGCTTTCCCACTCTGCAATTTTGAAACCTGGTTGGCAATTGCACCCAGAAGAGTCGTTCTAACAATGTTGCAGCAAACTTTCCCCCACTTGAAATCTTCAATTATATATGTATCGACTAATGGCAATCTACATCCTGCCATTTTCTCCCTCTGTCTTTTTTCTTTTTGCCATATCATTAGTTTCAACCAAATTAAGTTAGGGACATTTAGTCCTCAGAGAAGCCAGGGGAGTAATAACAGATGGATTAGGGTAAAGGGGATAAGGCAGAGAAAGGACAGTTTGACTTCCTTTTAGAAAAGTTTGAGCCACCCAGAGAGAAAGACACATGCTCACAAAGATAACATCAAAATTTGCAGAGAAAATCTCAGCTTCTGCTGTGTCGATCTACTAGAAATCCCTAGGATATTAAAGAGTCACCAATCCATGGGGGAAATGTAAGGGGTAAATTGAAATTATAATATGGTTTGTGCAGTGTTGAGTATTGGAAAAAATAGAAGAGAGATAATAAAGTATTATTATTTCCTCCAGCTTATTTAAATTTTTAGTTAAATAAATAATAAAGATTCTGAATTAAAATAATTCCTGTGTTCTAGGGACACTAGGGAATGACATTTGAAGGATTCTGCAAAAATACGGTGTCTGGGCTTTGGCAGAACCCAGTAAAAGTCAGATTTCAACAGACACCCTTTGAAGGGCTTACGAAACTTTGTATGTTCTGTTGTTGGCATCGAATAGCCTCAGAGGTCAGGTCTGAGACAGGGGAAAGTGTCTCGAACATAGGAAGTATTCAGTATATGTTCACTGAATTGAATTAGGGTTCAGTGTGTCTACATTTTATTTATATATATATTTTAAAGATTTTATTTATTTATTTATTTATTTGAGAGAGAGAGAGAGTACATGAGCAGGGGGAGGAGCAAGGGAAAGGGGAGAAGCAGGCTCCCCACTGAGCAGGGAGCCAGATGTGGGATTCGATCCCAGGACCCCTGGATCACGACCTGAGCCAAAGTTAGAGGCTTAACCATCTGAGCCACCCAGGTGTCCAAGTGCGCCTATGTTTTAAAACAAAACATAAATACCAGAGAATGTCATTTGGAAATAATTATCTAAAATAAATGTGTTTTAAGATTTCATAAATCTTATATAGTCTCAATAGGAAATGAAGAAACCAGTTTTATAGTATGGACCTAGCTTTTCAGAATTTGTAAAGAAACTTTTTTTTTTTTTAATTTCTCATGTAATTTTTCACTACATTCTTGTGGAAAATGTTGTTGTTATCCACATGAGGTAGATATTAGGAGAGCCTTTCTAGTCTAAGGAAGACCTCACTTCCATTGGGCCAGGCTAGGAACTGAGTTTTAACCAATAAGCTGCTAGATGAAGTGACGTGAGTTTCTTCTGGTGGAGGCCATGAGATGGCCATGGTGTTTTTCTAGCCTCCCTTCCCAAATTCATTGACCAAGGAGTTGTTTTGTTCACAGCATGAGGCTACAAGATGGCGTCTTTATTTTCCTGGACTTTTAAGTGACCACATGGAGAAAAATTGTCCTAAAAGGTCACCCAGACCTATCTAGGTATTTGTGCCTTTGCCTAGGAATACAGCTTTGTTGTGTGAAACTTCTTAGATCTTGGCTCATTATAGAGCATTGTAAGACCCGTACTTACTACATAGTAACTTTTATAAGTGAGAAAACTGAAAACTATTTTAAATTGCCCCAGATTGCATTGCAGATAAGAGGCAAACTGGTATATAAACCCAGATCTTGTTGAAAGCATGTTGACTCAAGGAGAAAACACCCAGCCTTTCTGCAAGATGGGAGGGGAAACTGTATTTGGTCTTTTTTTTTTTTTTTTTTTTTTTTGGTGTAAAGGCTAGTGGTGGGGTCTACTCTGGACAGTAAGATCAATCCAACATTTGTGAGGAACAGAACTGAGACTCCTATGCTGAGACCGAGGCTGGCAGAAAAACAGGGGAAATATTTCCTTCTTGGCTTTTTGTTCTGCTTGGAGAATCCTTCCACGCTGTATTATTAAATACCTTTTGTTTCTATGAAAGAAAGCCGCACATCTCAGTGGCTTAACACAAAAGAAGTTTATTTCTCGCGTATGTGAAGGCCAATCAGCAGAACTCGGGAGACCAGCCTCAAGGAGTTACTCAGGAGCTAGGTTGATAGACTCCACCATCTGTAACGCAGCGTAGCCGAGGTCACCCTGGGCACTGGCAGAAAGCCAGCAGACAGAGGAAGAGCGAGCACGGGAGACTGAGCAGATCTTTAGGGACCCAGTCTGGCAGTGGTACACATCACTCTCATTCCATCGGCTAGAAGACGGTCACGTGGCCCTTCTCGCCTGCAAGAGGGACTGTGCCATGTTGTCCAGCTGGCTGCCTAGGAGGTACAGGAAAATAATAGGGAAATATATAGTGGTGTACACCACAGGCAATCGTTCTGGTCACCAAATAAGCATTCAACTCTCCTTCCCAAGCATAGAAACACACTCATTCACCCCATCTCCACCATTCGTCCATCCTGGGGAGGCAGCTCGGAGCCCAGTCTAATTCCCTGCACCCAGCTCCAAGTCCAAAATCTTTAGAGGATGTTCAGTTCTCTCCATCGAGCGCCCCTTTGTTTCCAGAAATCTGAACTAGAAAGATAAGTAAACTGATGGCCTAAATACTAGTCCCTTGGGACAGAAAACTGTGAATCTTCTCTCATGTAGGAGAGGACAGATGGCAAACCTGTTGTAGTTCTCCACAGTTATGGACCCCGGTGAGGCAGGGATGGAGAAAGCCCCTTCCTGGGATTCTGGATATTTCCCTGTTGAGTTTTTAATTGTTCTCTGCTGAAGAGGCCACCTTGCCAGAGTCCCCATAGCCCCGCGTGACACCCTTGGAGTAGCTCTGCCTTGAGGGCTTCTAGCTTATGAAGCCTGTTTTCTTGTTTTTGTGTATTGCTGGTGATGTGTGAGGACCTAGCAGTTGCTTTTGGTTTCATACTCAAAGAATTTTGGGTCTGAACTCAGAGGACCTTTGGTCCAACACAATTACCTAAAATCTTACAAGGTTTCTGATGTATTTCCTTCTTCTCATCTCCTTACGCCAGAAATCCAGTCCTAATTTGTTGTCTAGACAATGTTCTCAATCTGTTTTGTTTCTCACCTTCTCGTGTCCTCCTTCTTTCCTCCCTTAATTTCAGTTCACCATGGATTTAGGAAAATGCATGAAAAGGTGACATTCTGTAATCCCATCTTCACCATAGGGAAGATCGATTTTGTTCAACTGATCTATTCAGGAAGGCTCTGACACTAAGCATCTTGTTCAATCATGTATATATTTTTAAATATTTGAGTTTATAGGTGCTTGGCTTTTGTAGTCTTTTGAGGCCCCACATTTCTGGTTTCTCTTTATTTCCTTTCCGTCTAACTGAAAATCGGCCATTTATGCCCTGAAATGATCTCCTTCTTACCACAGCTTTTCCATAACGAACAACCATGACTACTTCTTTCTGATTCTACCAGTGATTTTTCTGGATATCCCTGGCTTAGCAGGCATACAATCTTAGTTCCATATTTTGCTAAAAATTTTGCTTCTAATTAATAGGTGCCCTTGTTCATGCTTCTCCAGTATCCGTTTTTGGTGCTCTCTCGAGCTGCCAAGTCAGTGCCACAGATTTTAGGTTTTTCATTCAATTGTGTCTCAGCTCTGATGGCAGTTTCTCTGTCTTTTAAGTGATTCTAGTGTCCATAATGGGGAAACCTGAAAACTTAATGATTTAACAGGTTTCTCTTTTTCACAGATACCAAGTGTGGTGCCTGGATGTTCTAGTCCATGGTCATTGAGGATATCAGGCTGAAAGAGTCTCAAACGTCTTGCTTCCAACATTGCCATGGTCATTTACCTCCAGCTGGCAAATATAGAAGGAGGGGATAAGAAGGATACTAGATGGGAGCACCCAGGTGGCTCAGTCGGTTGGGTGTCTGCCTTGTACTCAGGTCATGATCTCAGGGTCCTAGGATCCAGCCCCGTGTTGGTCTCTCCGCTCTGCAGGGACCCTGCTCCTCCCTCACCCTCCGCCCTTCCTGCCCCCACACTTGCTCTCTCTCTTGAACAACAACAACAAAAAAGCATACTAGATGTTTTCAGGAGTCTGCCTTAGCAGTGACATGCCCCCTTTCTGATCTCAATTCATTTGAGGCTAAGATTTTGCTGAATGGTTGAGACAAAAGAGCAGGAACCCCTGAGAGCAAGGGTTAGAGTGAGCCAGTGATTGGAGTGAGAGAGTTTATCTTGGTAGGTAAGAGTTCAAAGTCAGGAGGAGGCTGATAGGTTGGGGGAACTGTTGGGGTTGAAGAACTGGTGATCTTGAGGAGATCTAAGAGCCCAAGCATAAAGAATAACGTGAGAAAACGGAGACACAGAAATGGTGGCCAGAGAGTGAGATGTTGGAATTTGTGTTTTCATAGATGGGAGAAATCTATAATGATATTAAGATTCAAATTTGGTTACAGAAATGGCGTGCTGAAGCCTCGCTAAGTTGTCCTCATTCTAATATTTCAGTCTTTGTGAATTCAGCTCAGAGGCAGTCTTATGGTACAGGGTTAAACTAGAAAGTTCTAGAGCCAAATACCTTGGTTTTAATCTTGGCTCTGTTAAGGAAGAAAAGTTTTCCTTTACCCTTCCAAGGTATTTTTGGCTGGTCTAAGAATTAAATCGATAGGAGATAGGTTAATAGGAAAAAAATCAAATTTAGTTATGTGTGTACGAGGGCTCCATAAGAATACGAGGCCCATTGGCAGCCCGGCAATTAAAACAAACATGTAGCCACTCAGAGCTAAGGAGAAACAGTAGGGATCTGACACTTGAAAGGGAAGGAAAGCAATTCACAGGAAGATGACAAAGAGTAAATGTTTAGTAAACAAATGTTTACTGGGCCATAGAGAAACAATGGGACAGAGAGAGGAATTTTAAGCACATTGCTAGGTTCCTCCAGATCCATGACACCGAGTTCATATTAGGAACCGTTACATAGTTGTTTACGGTAATAGCGCTCTTCCTGAAGCAGGTCCTCCATCTGAATTCTTTCAGGCAGTTTAGCGGGAAGCTCAAAGAGTCTTCCTGAGCCTTCTGTTTCTTAAAAACAATCAGCCTAAAATAACCCATATGCCAATGAGGCACATTTTTGGGTGACAGATTTTGCCCCTCTACAGCTCCAATGCTTACTAGCTTTGTGTCCACTAGCAGAGTACTCTCTCCCCTTCCCTACTCATCTGTAACATGACAATATAAAGTGTCCCATACACTCTAGCCCATACTGAACAGTCATTTAGCATCTTTATTCTGTCCTGTCATTCTTGACGTTCTTCTCCTGTCAACATTCCCACCTCCACCCCTATTCCTACTCTAACTCTATGGAATGAACCAATATCCAATATACACACAGTTCGCTCTTTAATGAGATGTTGTAACATCAACCTTTCTTCCAAATTCATCACACAACCTATAGATGGGAATTTCTTTTATATCACATGAAGTATCCAATTTCAGATGTAGTGGCTTAGTCTATAGTGGTTCCATTTCACTAAATTTCTCTTAAGAATAAGCACCTGCTCCCACCCTCCAAAAAAGAAAGTTTTTGTTTTTTTGGATTTGTTTTGTTTTGTTTTGGTAATAGAAAGCTTTGTCCCTAAGGTGTGGCAGATGACCCACCATTCCATTTACATCACAGCCAGTACTATCATAGCTGCTGGTCACGTATCATTTCTAATGACAGTCCTGGTGCCTTTCCTCTCATTTGTCCAGAACTCTCCCAGAGTTTCTACAGCTTGACAACCGCAAATGTGGTCCACAGACCAGGGTATCAGCATCACCCAGGATGTTAGAAATGTGGAATTATGAGCCTTACCTACACCCTATTGCATCTAATTCTGCATTTTAACAAGATGCCTAGAGATTCTAATGCATAATAGAGTTTGCAAAGCACTGCTGCACGGCAAAGAGACTAACCTTTCCATCCCTTTGTCTGAAGGAAGGGTTACATCTTAAAACAGACATCAGGCAGAGCCCACTTAAAATTCATCCTTCCTATCTAGAGATGTGGAACTTAAAATTCTGTGGTTACCTAATGCTCTTAACTTGAGATTTGGAGATGAGGGAGGTGAGGATGGGGGTAGCTGGTTTCTCAAAGGAATTTCTGGCTCCACACAAGATTTGGAGAGTGGTTTTTAAAATATTTCTTTTTTAGGTTGCTTGAAGAAATTTGTTAATTTCTCTACTGTAAGTTTCCCTGTACCTGGGAAGGGGAGAAACAAAATAAAAAGACACAAAGAAAATACAACAGGATTTGTGTTTCTGTTTATAATCCTCAAGGGTCTGTTGCATCTGGAGTGAAGTCTAGTGAAATAAATCAGGTAGACCTGGAAAGTGGCGCCCACTTATACACCGATAAAGGACGGACGAAGAACAGTCTGCTTAGAGAGAGGTGGGGAATTGTCCCAAAGAACTTGTCTGTGGTGGTGATTAGTAGGGATTATGGTAGAAGCTAAAATCCATTGCAAAACTACCAGCTTAGAAGACAAAGTGTTTACTTGATTGGGGTCTTATTATTAAACAGCTGTTTTTCTACAGAGATTAAATGTGATTTAAGGTTGAAAGTTTTTATCCTCAGGAATAAAAGCAAAAAGTGTAAGTTAGGGGTGCCTAGGTGGCTCAGTGGGTTAAAGTCTCTGCCTTTGGCTGGGGTCATGATCCCAGGGTCCTGGGATTGAGCCCCTCATTGGGCTCTCTGCTGAGCGGGGAGCCTGCTTCCCCCCCTCTCTCTGCCTGCCTCTCTGCCTGCCTGTGATCTCTCTCTCTCTCTCTGTCAAATAAATAAATAAGATCTTAAAAAACGATTAAAAAAAAGTGTAAGTTAGTGGAATTTTCCCTTACATTGCTATAGAGAGTCTGGAACATCAGACCAAAAGCAGAGACCATCAATAGATGGTAAATTTGTTAATGCTTTTGACTGCCCCAAATTTGTTTAAATTTTTCCCTAAGATTCTACTGGGTGACTACTAAATAAAATGAATAACTAAATAAACAAATTAATTAAAAAATTATAATTTAAATCTCTGGTAAACACCTATTTAGCCAGTGATCAAAATTAACAACACCATCTGTAAGATATATTAGCATCATACAACCCTCTGATTTGATGCATTTAGGACATGATGTCATTTTTATGGTAATCTTGCCAAAAAAAATGTATGACTTCATTCTATCTGAAGCTGTCAGAAGAAAACATGAGACAAACCCAAATCGAAAGACATTCTGCAGAATACTGGTACTTTTCAAAAGTATCGAGGTTATAAAAGACAAGACAGTGGGACCAGCTCAGACTGAAGAAGGCATCTAAAAGCAATATGGATGCTAGATTGGATCCTAGAACAGAAAAAGAGCCTCAGTGGAGAAAATGGTGAAATTCTCAAATCTGTAGTTTATGTACTAGCATTGTATCAATGTCGCTTTCCTAAGCCTACTATGGTGATGTATGATATTAACAATAGGGAAGACTGTCTGAAGGATATAGGAGCACTTTTTGTACTACGTTTGCAACTTCTGTATAAGTCTAAAATTATTTCAGAATAAAAAGGTTTCCTTTTTAAAAAAATATTTATTTATTTATTTGAGAGCAAGAGCAAGAGTGCCTGTGAACAGGGAAGGGGCAGAGGGAGAGCGAGAGAGAGTCCCTAGCAGACACTGTGCTGAGCTGGGAGGTGGCTAAGGGGCTCCATCTCATGACCCCGAGGTCATGACCTGGGCTGAAACCAACAGTCTGACATTTAAATGACTGCATCTGCCAGACACCCCTGGAATAAAATGAAGTTTTAAACAAAAACTCACAAGTTTTACTTTTGGTTTACTTTCAGAGGTAACTACTGAAAATAAGTCCCAGTCATCTTGGGATGGATACTTTAAATAAGAAGGAAGAGAGACCAAGATCCTGGGGCCAGTAGGAAGAATAGAGAAAGCCCCCACAATTGTCCTGAGTCTGGGAAGTGATCCTGGGCCTTACTACACAATAATTCACGAAGACTGAAACCATGACACATGCTAACTGCATACACACACATACACACACAAAAACATATAATGTATATCTATAGTCGTAGTCATGGGCTAAATTGTGTCCCCTCCCTTTAAAGAAGTCATTGATTTAAAGGGAGGCTGTTAGGCTGGGCCCTAATCCAATTTGAATGTGTCCTTATAAGGAGAGGAAATCTGGTCACACACAGGGATACCTGATCTACGTGCACACAGAAGAAAAACCATGGAGGACATAGCCAAGAGGCGGCCATCTTCGAGGCTAGGAGACAGGTCTCAGGAGAAATCCAGCCAGCTGACACCTTGATCCTGAACTTCTCCCATCCAGGGCCTTGAGAAACTAAATATCTGTTGCTAAAGCCACCTGATTTGTGGTATCTTGTTAGGGCGGCACTAGTAAATTATACAATCGTATATATATTTTTTATGATTGTGTCTATATTTTAAATAAATTGTATTTAATTGATCTCTTTAACCTTCTTTAAACATGTCATATTTTTCCTCCTGCATTCATGGATGAGCATACTATTTTTGCATAGATAAGATTCTTGACATAGGCTTCTGAGAACCCTTAATGTCTGTCTTTCATCTAGAGGGTGCTCCACTCAGTGTTAGATGAATATTAGATACGGACAAGGCTTCTCAGTGCATCCTTAGAATGCTTTCTTCAATTTAGTGTACTGTGTTTAAGGACTTGAACCAACTATACATAAGTTTGAAGGAAATTAACCTGATTAAGAGCAGTCTATAAATCCTGTCATTCTGGAAGCGGCGGTAGAATTGGGGTTTGCTAAGATTAAAGAAGAGAGTCAGGAAGGACATAGTAGATAACTTTCACTATGTATAGGGCTGCCAGGGAAGGAGATTAGTTTTATTTCATTAATTTTTAGAGAGCAAACTGGTTAGTTTGAGGGAAAAGATTTTGTACCAACATAAGAAAATATATTTTTTTTAAACTTTACTTTTTATAAACATATATTTTTATCCCCAGCGGTACAGGTCTACGAATCGCCAGGTTTACACACTTCACAGCACTCACCATAGCACATACCCTCCCCAATATCCATAACCCCACCCCCCCAAGCCCCCTCCCCCCATCAACCCTCAGTGTGTTTTGTGAGATTAAGAGTCACTTATGGTTTGTCTCCCTCCCAATCCCATCTTGTTTCATTTACTCTTCTCCTACCCCCTTAACCCCCCATGTTGCATCTCCTCTCCCTCATATCAGGGAGATCATATGATAGTTGTCTTTCTCCGATTGACTTATTTCGCTAAGCATGATACCCTCTAGTTCCATCCATGTCGTCGCAAATGGCAAGATTTCATTTCTTTTGATGGCTGCATAGTATTCCATTGTGTGTAGGGTTAGGTTGTGTACCTGAGACCTTTCTTCTTTCTTGAGAAAGGCTTGTACCGCTATATATTTTCCTCTCAGGACTGCCTTTGTTGTGTCCCACAGATTCTGAACCGTTGTGTTTTCATTATCATTTGTTTCCATGAATTTTTTCAATTCTTCTTTAATTTCCTGGTTGACCCATTCATTCTTTAGAAGGATGCTGTTTAGTCTCCATGTATTTGGGTTCTTTCCAAATTTCCTTTTTGATTGAGTTCTAGCTTCAGAGCATTGTGGTCTGAAAATATGCAGGGAATGATTCCAATCTTTTGATAATGGTTGAGACCTGATTTAGGACCAAGAATGTGATCTATTCTGGAGAATGTTCCATGTGCACTAGAGCAGAATGTGTATTCTGTTGCTTTGGGATGAAAAGTTCTGAATATATCTGTGATGTCCATCTGGTCCAGTGTGTCATTTAAGGCCTTGATTTCCTTGCTGATCTTTTGCTTGGATGATCTGTCCATTTCAGTGAGGGGAGTGTTAAAATCCCCTACTATTATTGTATTCTTGTCGATGTGTTTCTTTGATTTTGTTATCAATTGGTTTATATATTTGGCTGTTCCCACGTTAGGGGCCTAGATATTTAAAATTGTTACATCCTCTTGTTGGTCAGTTCCTTTGAGTATGATATAGTGTCCTTCCTCATCTCTTATTATAGTCTTTGGCTTAAAATCTAATTGATCTGATATAAGGATTGCCACTCCTGCTTTCTTCTGATGTCCATTAGCATGGTAAATTCTTTTCCACCCCCTCACTTTAAACCTGGAGGTGTCTTCGGGTTTAAGATGAGTTTCTTGTAGGCAACATATAGATGGGTTTTGCTTTTTTATCCATTCTGATACCCTGTGTCTTTTGATTGGGGCATTTAGCCCATTAACATTCAGGGTAAGTATTGAGAGATATGAATTTAGTGCCATTGTATTGCCTATAAGGTGACTGTTATTGTATATTGTCTCTGTTTCTTTCTGATCTACTACTTTTAGGGTCTCTCTTTGCTTAGAGGACCCTTTTCAATATTCCCTGTAGAACTGGTTTGGTATTTGCAAATTCTTTCAGTTTTTGTTTGTCCTTGAAGCTTTTAATCTCTCCTTCTATTTTCAATGATAGCCTAGCTGGATATAGTATTCTTGGCTGCATGTTTTTCTCTTTTAGTACTCTGAATATATCATGCCAGCTCTTTCTGGCATGATATATGTGGATAAGTCTGCTGCCAATCTAATATTTTTACCATTGTATGTTACAGACTTCTTTTCCCGAGCTGCTTTCAGGATCTTTTCTTTGTCACTAAGACTTGTAAATTTTACTATTAGGTGATGGGGTGTGGACCTATTCTTATTGATTTTGAGGGGGGTTCTCTGAACCTCCTGGATTTTCATGCTTGTTTCCTTTGCCATATTGGGGAAATTCTCTCCAATAATTCTCTCCAACATACCTTCTGCTCCCCTCTCTGTTTCCTCTTCTTCTGGAATCCCAATTATTCTAATGTTGTTTCGTCTTATGGTGTCACTTATCTCTCGAATTCTCCCCTCGTGGTCCAGTAGCTGTTTGTCCCTCTTTTGCTCAGCTTCTTTATTCTCTGTCATTTGGTCTTCTATATCGATAATTCTTTCTTCTGCCTCATTTATCCTAGTAGAGAGAGCCTCCATTTTTGATTGCACCTCATTAATAGCTTTTTTGATTTCAACTTGGTTAGATTTTAGTTCTTTTATTTCTCCAGAAAGGGCTTTTATATCTCCCAAGAGAGTTGCTTTAATATCTTCCATGCCTTTTTCAAGCCCGGCTAGAACCTTGAGAATCGTCATTCTGAACTCTATATCTGACATATTACCAATGTCTGTATTGATTAGGTCCCTAGCCTTTGGTACTGCTTCTTGTTCTTTTTTTTGTTGTGAATTTTTCCGCCTTGTCATTTTGTCCAGATAAGAGTATATGAAGGAGCATGTAAAAATACTAAAAGGGTGGCAACAACCCCAGGAAAATATGCTTTAGCCAAATCAGAAGAGATCCCAAATCGTGAGGGGGGAAAAAGGGGATAAAAAGGGGTTCAGAAAGGGGAAAAAAAAACTATTAAAAATGAAAGCCAATAAAGAAAAAATATAAAAAGGAAAAAAAAAATATATATATATATATATTAGATAAACTATTTAAAAAACGTTAAAAAAGAAAACGGTAAAAATTAAAAAAATTTAGCAGAAGAAGAGAAAAAAAATTGAAAAAGAAAAAAAAATTAAATTAACTGCAAGGCTAAAGAATCATGGGGAGAAAGCCATGAGTTCCATGCTTTGCTTTCTTCTCCTCTGGAATTCCATTGCTCTCCTTGGTATTGAAACTGCACTCCTTGGTAGGTGAACTTGGTCCTGGCTGGGTTTCTCGTTGATCTTCTGGGGGAGGGGCCTGTTGTAGTGATTCTCAAGCGTCTTTGCCCCAGGCGGAGTTGCACCGCCTTTACCCGGGGCCGGGCTGAGTAATCCGCTCGGGTTGGCTTTCGGGAGCTTTTGTTCCCTGAGCGCTTTCCGTAGAGTTCCGGAGGGTGGGAATGAAGATGGCGGCCTCCCAGTCTCCGGCCCGGAGAAGCCGAGAGCCCGGGGCCCCACTCCTCAGTGCGCCCTCAGAGAACAGCGCCCAATTACTCCCGTCACCCTGGCCTCCGGCCGCGCTCCAAGCTGACCGAGCCTGCGACCAGTTCAAGGCAACCCCGAGCTGAGAGTCACTCCTCGGCTCTGTCTCTGTAGCCGGCTTCCCCGCTCCAATACCGGTAAGCTCTGCGACACTCAGACACCCCCGATCCTTCTGCGACCCTGTGGGACCTGAGGCCGCGCTGACCCCGCCTGGGCTTCACCCCGGTTAAGCCTCTGGAGCGATGTCCCTCAGCGGAACAGACTTTTAAAAGTCCCGATTTTGTGCTCCGTTGCTCCGTCGATCGCCGGGAGCCGGCCCCTCCCCCCGCGGTCTATCTTCCCGTCGCTTTGGATTCACTTCTCCGCCAGTACTACCTTTCAGATAGTGGTTGATTTTCTGTTTCTAGAATTGCTGTTCTTCTTCTCTTCAATCTCCCGTTGGATTTGTAGGTGTTTGCAATCTTTAGATAAGCTATTTAGCTGATCTCCCGCTACCTGAAGTAGTCTCAGCCTGCTACTTCTCCGCCATCTTGACTCCTCCCCCAAGAAAATATTTTTGAACAACTGGCACTATTCAGTGAGAGAATGGTCTAGAGTGACAGGTAGTGAGTTCTCGGTCACCCAAGGCATTCAATCATATAATGACAGCCAGCTGACAAGGATCATGTAGATCAGTTCCCTTCACTCGATGTAGGGTGGACTATATTAAACTTTTAAAGTTTACTGGCCCTAAGAGTCAGAGAAGTCTAAGGGTTAACAAAGGAAAGTAAAGGGATTCAGGATTTGGGGAAAATACTCTGGGGAAAAAAAAAACTGTCAAAGATATCAGGAAGGTCATGTCCCATGAAGTAAGAAATTATTCAAAACTCATGCATCTACCCCGCCCCACAGGGAGTTGGTTTAATTGCTTTGGGCTAAGGCCCAGGCCCGAGAATTTCTAAAAATCTTCACAGGGAACTCTCAGGAGCAGCCAGAGTTGAGCTCTCTGATCTCTAGCTGAAGGACGTAGCAATGCTGTACAATGTCTCCTCCCAACTCCTTACCGTTTCCAGGATTTCTCAAAATCCTGAGCTTCACACCAGACTTCCTGACAAAAGGGATGACATAAATTCTTCTGAAAAATGCTAACACCAAGTTACCAAAGACTTATGAGTCCATCACAGGCTTTTCCACTGTCTACACTTGTCTAACAGCAATCATCACACCCAAAATTGATGCAAAAGATGTGTACGGGAACGTTGCACTAAATATAAAAGTTTTTCCAACTCCCCCATTGCGTGATAAATTGGTAGTGGTTGGGTAAGTATTCCAGATGCTGCCTGATATGTACTACCCATCTATCATCTGGCACGGACAGCTGGTGCCTAAAAGGGGAGTCACCTTTGTTTGGGATAGTGTAGAAAAACACCACAGGATGTAATAAGAAATTTTATTTTAATTATTGGAAGATTCAGCCACTGTTGCATTGCAGAAAAGATTCTCCCTCTTCAGGACATTAGAATAATTATAAAAATAAAAATAACAGCTAATATTTATTGAGCATATATATACTCCAAACCTGGCAGTGTTCCAAGTAAGCACATTACATTGATCCATCCGTTTAATTGTCACAAGACTCACATGAAGCAGGTGCTATTTCCTCTTCCCCCTCCACTTACACAAATGTGGAAACTGAGTCACAAAGAGGCTGAGTGAATTTCACCAGGTCTTAGAATAAACAAGTGACAGTGCTGGGAGGCAAATTTCAGTGTTATGGTGTAGAGCCCATGCTCGTACTATACCGGTCACATCCCCCCACACAGATCTAGTTTGGTATCCTCAAAAGACAGTGAAACCCACATGACGTCCTCTGTTCTAAATCTTTGAATTGTAGACGCCTAGGAAGAGACATGACTGACAGATTTGTCAAGCAGGTCATTGCCAAGGTCTGGCCACCATGCAGCTAAGCAGATATGCAGATCAAGGAAACTGTAACAGGTCCTTTTAATCAGGGACTAGATCATATACCATCTATGTCACTGCTTTCATTTCATTCAATTAGCTGATTCCTCATACATAAATGGAATTATTTAATTAATTTAAAAAATCTTATAACTGAGACAGACCATTCGGTCACTTCTACAAGTTAGACTTTGTATTATGTTGCCAAGAAGACCTTCCTACATAAGTAATCACTAGCCCGGACTACACTGTTTCAAATTTAACCTTGGCTAGCTGCCAATACCTACCTATTAGCTTTCTTTTATACTTGTCTAACTTATCATTTTGCTTTTTTTTTTTTTAAGATTTTATGTATTTCTTTGAGAGAGAGAGAGAACACAAGCAGGGGTAGGAGCAGAGACGGACGGACAAGCAGACTCCTTGCTGAGCATGGAGCCCCAAGGGGACTCGATCCTACAACCCTGAGATCATGACTGGAGTCGAAATCAACAGTCAGATGCTTAACTGACTGAGTCACCCCAGTGCCCCATTGACTACTTTATCTTTAAAAACAAACTGAAGAAACTAGTCCTGGGAATGTAATTTTGTGATTAACATATTTATCTGAATTGATGTAAATGAACATTTCTTTTTTTTTTTTAAATATTTTATTTATTTATTTGACAGAGAGAGAGATCACAAGTAGGTAGAGAGGCAGGCAGAGAGAGAGGGGGAAGCAGGCTCCCTGCTGAGCAGAGAGCCCGATGCGGAACTCGATCCCAGGACCCTGAGATCATGACCTGAGCCGAAGGCAGAGGCTTAACCCACTGAGCCACCCAGGCACCCTAAATGAACATTTCTTAATGGAAAGCTGTTCTATGTTCATGTAGAGAAATACCCAATACAATTAATCCTCCCAAATTACTTTATGAAACTATTACAATTCCAATCAAAATTGTACTTTTTCACTAGATAAAATGATTCTAGCTTTCTTCTAGAAGAGCCTAGTGAAATGCAGCAAAGATACTTTTGAAGAATAAGGTAGGTTTACACTAGCTGGTATCCAGGCATGTTACAAAATGTAAGAAGTAAACAGTATGATAATGGTATGGGAAAAGAAAGATCAATGGAAGAGTACATTATTTCTGACTTATTTTAGACTTTACCATCTTTGGGTTTTCATTTACATGGGGATTTAGTGCCTTGAAAATTTGAGAATGGGGGAGAAGGTTTATAACCAAATTTGGGCCACCTAAATGTTATTGGTATTTTATTAATGGTGTTTCTTTATGCTATATACAATCTCCTGGCAGAATCTCTGATAATGTGTGTTATTAGACATAATTTAAAATGAGAAATAGAATAGGGAGTTTTCAACTCTCATTGGGGGCCTTGGGATTGGTTTGATTAAAGTGCTGTTTTTGATCCATTTCACAGTTTTCTGAAAGCAAAATCTAAGCTCCTTCCAGAAAGGAGACCCAAAAGAACAGTGGGCAGTTCTGGAGAAAGTGATTGAAGGAGATAGAAGAATGGTTCTCTCCGGGCAGCCCTCCTCCCTAGGGAGAGAGCCATACCCATTACTCTTCAAGGTTTAACACCATGATCTGGAGAATTAAACCTGAACCAGGGTAAGAATCTTCCCACTGGGGAGATTCCTTGTCTCCTTGTGAGGGGATTTTCTCTAGCCCTCCTGGCCTCTCACTCTTTACACCAAGGGAAGAGGGAATAATTTACCTGATTAGTAGATTTTGAAAAAAATAAAACAAGCTTGCAAAACTCATCACTCTCCTTTTTATTATAGAACTAGCTGCCTGCAGAAGACGGGATATTTCTCTGTGAGTCCGTATGTCATAGCTTGGAAAGACAAGCCCTCGGATGCCCTTGCCTGTGACTCGACAGCTACATTAAATTTGGGGGTTCAGTTAACAGGGGACATTTAGCATCCCCACTAAGCTAATCCTCTAACATACCCAATAACAATAACGAAAGTAATATTTTGTCCCTCATCTGCCCTACTGATTCTTATTTCTCAATTTATTTAGAACCCAAGTAGCCAAGAGGGTACTACATCCATATAGGACCTTGGGACCTCTCCAGACACCTCCACCAATAGTATTTGGAAAAGTTGGCTTCTTGCCTTTTCAGTTAGATGCTTACCACATGTGCTATGGAGCATTAATCTCTCTGATGCTAACAGATGTTATTTGTAAAAGGATTACATGGTTAAATACGTAATTCCAGGTAAAGCAAGATAAAATAGCTATCTTTACTGCAGGACTTCTTGAAGATTTTAAATGGAAATTTGCTCTGTGAATCTTAATGAGGGAATAGATTATTCAGCATCTCTTAAATATATATGTATCTGAGGGAATTGTTTTCTTTGAGTTAAGTATTAATGTTTCATAGAACATATTTAGGGAAATGCTAAAAATTTCCATCAACAGCATTGGCCCAATGGGCAGTTTGCGGAGAAAAAACAAAAAGAAAGAAATGACCACCCAGGCAACATACAAAACTAAATTACAGATGGATTTTAAAAAAAGAAAATATAAAATAACATATTGGTGACTATAAAATCTCAGAATCTTGAAGATTTTTCCAAACATCACAGGAAAGAAAGACCCATAACAGAATAATAGATTTAATTTATCTAACATTAACACTTTACCTAAATAATAACAACAAAGCTGTAAATATGAGGGTGAAGTAAGTAACAGAGTAGAATAAAGGGTATTTTTAAGGATGTATGAAAATGGTTTAATATGTTTAACATGTGTTAACTCTCACAAGTGAGCAATAAAAAGATTAATATTTTGAGGTATAAAATAAGAGAAGAATATAATGGTTCACAGAAAAGAATTTTGACCAATAATTATGAAAGACCAGATCTGATTCCAGTGGTAGTCAAAATTACAAGTAAAAGTTATGATGAGATACAATCTTTATTTTTTTTTTTTAACTTTATTTATCTCTCCCATTTGTTGGTTCTGGGGATGTAAATGGGTAGGTATAACTTTTCTGGGGAGCAACTTGACAATATGTTCAACAGTCTTTAAAATGTACATAATTTCTGACTCAGCAATTCCACCTCTAGAAATTTATTCTAAAGACATGATCACAGATGCTTGCAAAGATTTATATTCAAGCATAGCCACTTTATCATTGCTTATAATAACAAAAATGGAAATATCCATAATGTCCTATAATAAATATGACAAATTCTTGAGCCAGAATACTATGCAGTCATTAAAAATCGTGTTATACAAGAGCATTTGCAGTTGGGGAGATAATGGTACAGTAAGTTAAAAAGCATGTTTTAAGGTTGGAAGTACCAGAAACTCCCATTTCACCAGAAAATATATAGAGTGAAAAAGGCTATACGTTAAAATCTAAAATGATTATATCTGGTTAGGTGTGGATATGTGTGATTTTTTTTTCCTTCTTTCTGTTTTACTGTATTTCCCAATTTTTCTGCAATTAAAAGACATTGCTTTCTGCAATAAGGAAAAAATAATCTCAGAAGGATTATACTAGTAAAGATTGCATTTTACAAAGAAGGAATATGTGTGCCTCCGTTATTAAAATATCATAATTAGCGAATCGTTAGCCTACTAAGTTTTTAAATGACAGGCATCATGACTCTACCACATTGTAGAGAGCCAAAAACAATTTAGACACTTAAATCAATGTCATGTATGGTATAAATTCCTCAACAATCACGTGTAGATTTGTATGGTCTGAATGACTGGCCTTTTGGGTGATACATAGACTATGACAGTCATGCATCTTCAAGTTACAAGCATACAAAACCATAAGTCAAGGCATTTTCTGATATGAATAAGCTCTGTATTTCCAGAGACTTCCCAAGTAACCCATGAAGTCTACATTTTACAGTCAGTTCAACCAGAACGACCATCAACCTCCCCCGTGCCTCCCAAACTGCATCTAAACTACCCATATTATCTGTACATCTCCACAACCATGAGATCTGTTTACTTGGAACCTAGGGATAAAGAGTTAGTGGAAGGGAAAAGAAAATTGTTCTACTCGGATATCTCATATCACAGTGAGGGCAAGACTTTTGATTCTTCGGAAAGCCTGAAAAAGATTGTGTTGGATCCAAAATGGAAACACTCTGTGTATCTGGTCTCTCCAATTATGCTCAGTGAAGCCATGTCATTTAAGTCTGTTTCTTTCTACCTCTTTCTCTTTTCAAGCACATCTGTGGAATTAAATTCCATGCACTGACAGGGATGCTTTCAAAAGCTCGGAATCAATTCTTCAATCATTCCACTTTCTTAGCTGTGATTAAAAACATGTGTCCCCTAATTAAGCTAATGAGAAATTGTTAATTGGCACAAAGCCCCCCTCTGTGCACACTTATTAATGTCACCGTCTTTGACAGGAGAAAGGATCAGAATCAAGGGCAGAGAGTTCTTAAGTGACTTCGACATGGACTTAGGTATAAGAGCTCTATTTAGAGAGTGAGGGCTGCCCCTTCTAAGACCTGCATGGAGAAATAAGGAATGCCACTGTTCTCCTGATTTCACAGGGAAGCAGAAGAAGGAGATGCCACAGGACAACAGTTGATAAGTTGATTTCTCTTTTTCTCTTCATCGAGATGATGATATTCACTCTCTCATCAGCTTTTTATGCAACAACGAATCAGTAGGGATGAGGCACAGCTAGGCGGGAATGCATCCTTCTGAAGAACCAGCAGGAAGGAGGCTTCTTTAGTTATTCAGCTCACTGTTGGCTCAGCTAGTTTCCTCCTGACCTCTAATGAAAAATACCATTGCAAATTATCCTGCACCCAAGACACCTTATGGATGGGAGTGGTATGCTTTGGCGTTGGAAGCGTGTACTTTGATCAAATTGGTTTTCATATTTTCCTATTATTTCTTTTTTAAAGATTTATTTATTTATTTGAGACAGAGAGAAAGAGAGCACAAGCTGAGAGGAGGATCAGAGGGAGAGGGAGAAGTCCCCCCTGAGCAGGGAACTTGACCCAGGGCTCGACCTACGACCCTGAAAGCATAACTTAAGCTGATGCAGACACTTAGCTGACAGACTCAGGTGCCCCTATTTTTCTATTATTTCCATTTGGGAAATACTAGAACTTTTTACCTCCCTAGTTTGTTCCTAGATTTTGCTGTGTACCTTTGCATACCAAAAATGATTAATTCTTAAAGTCCTGGAAACTTCTGGAGATGTACAAATGTCCTACAAGGGGGAGGTTGGGCAGGACTTTGGGAGGATTCTCAAGAGAGCCTTAAGTGAGACAGCAGCCACAGATAAGAAGAACTAAAAGTACATGAACTTGCCTTTTTGTTCACAGTGGCTAGTTCCAGGAGATGGAGTGTTCTACTTTGAATAAGCCCAAACTCAAGACCTATATTGATCCTTTCTGAAAGGGACAAACCTAATAACTCAGGTTGCCAACAAAGTTCTGAAAATGCTTAAGAGAAACAATGTATGTGGGGGAGTTCTGGGTGCCACAGCTGCAAGTCCACTGAGTTACAATTATTGATGGGAGATAGAGGTGAGGAGTTTCTGCTGACCTAGAGACCTGTCTCTCTATCACCTGCCTGAGCCCAGGTACTCTGTACTCTTGTTGATCATCTCAGAAGAGCAAGTGAGCTTTGCAGTTGGAAGGCATATGGGTCACTGCTGGAACCCTGAGATGCCATAGCAGCAAGCTGGTTCCCTGACCGGGTGTGCTGGGTGGGTTGCTCCTTAGGCATCTGTTCCCATGAGTGCTTTGATGTGAAAGGGTGGGAGGCTGGGCGGTCTGGAGGAGGGAAAAATTTTTTCCTTCAACCCTTCTAGGTTCTTAATGGAGTGATCTCCACCCTGTTATAAAAACAGATTTAACAGGAGAAAAACAAACAGAAGTTGAGTACTATGTATACCTCCTGTATATATGAGAGAGACCCAGGAAAACTGAGTCATTCCTCAAATGGCCCCAGCCACTGCCTTAAATAACATCTCCAGTTACAGACCAAAGAAGATGTTGGGGTGTAGGGAAGACAGGGAGGTTACCAGGAAAAACACAGTCAAGGAGGGTCAGGGGTAAGATTGTTATGCAGATTTAAGTCCTAGACTTCTGTATTGAGTTTCTAGAGATTTAGAATCCCTTCATCCTGGTACAGCATGGGAGAGACACCCTTACAAATGAAGATTTCCTTTATAAATGTAAATGTCTCTTACAAAAGGGTAACTTCAACTCAGTTTTCGGAGCTTTAGTCATGTCTGCAGTATCTTAAAAATAACCAGATCAAGATAATCCTAATGCCAAAGAGACACATTTTGGGGTGTCAGATTCTGCTCCCCTTCACCAGTTAAGGAAAAAGCTGTTTCAGGGGTCAGAAGGAACAAGTATGAGAATATGGTAGTGGTAGGTAGTATATTCCCTTCATCCAATGTCGTGGACTGTGTTTGAGTCCAGAGAGACTACAGCTGACCTTTGAACAACATGGGGGTTTAGGGGTACCAACCTCCTGCCTAGTTGAGAATCTGCATGTAACTTTTGACTCCTCCAAAATTAACTACTAATAGCCAACTATTGATTTGATGCCTTACCGATAACATAAGCAGTCAATGCACACATATTTTGTATGTTATATGTATTATATACTGTATTCTCACAATAGAGTAAGGTGGAGAAGAGGAAATGTTACAAAGAAAATCTTAATGAAAAGTAAATACATTTATGGTGCTGTATAGGATCTCGCAAAAAGAACGCACATGTGAGTGGACCTGCATAGCTCAAACCTGTGTTGTTCAAGGTCACCTGTCTTTGATGTGGGCTCTGAGAATCATGGGGAGGGTCAAGAAGCACTGTCCATGTCTCAGCTGGGAAAGCATGACAGTACATGAAGGAGAGAGGGATGGCCCTGGGTCCTACAGAGCTGAGGGGAGAGAGCTTCAGGCACAGAAGTTGGGCACCGCGGGTGAGCATGGAAACAGAGCGGAGGAACTAGACAAGGGGGGCTTGATGAGAGAGGAAGAGCACGGAGGCCACTGTGTGGTGGCTGGAGCTATCAGGAAGCCCACCTTTGGCCAGCGAACCTGGAGGGCACTGTGCAAAAGCACATGTCCCCATGTGTCTGTTGGGGTGGGAGGCACGGAGAGATTTGAGTCACACCCTCCTGCTGGGAATGGTTTGAGTAGGAAGGGTTCGGGGAAGTCTAGGTGTGGGGTCCAAAAGGGAGGGGGTGGTGCAGGACTTCGACGTACCATGGAGTGAGTGTAGGCTTGGATCATCCCGTCAGATCCTGTCACGTGCAGCTGAGCTTGTATTATTTCAACCTACTCATGGTTTTCCATCCTTATAATCTCACCTTGGGGACTAGAAGCACAAAATTTGACCATGGAGCTTCCATTAGCTTTTATCTGGTGCATTAAGGGCAAAGATAAGAACATTCCAGGATGGGCTTCCAGAATATCACCTGGGGGGCCACAGGAAGAGGAAAAGAAGGCAGACAGTGAGTTTACAAGGGTGGACAGCATGTCCTTGGCACTCCCTTCCACCTTCTGCCCCCAGGAATTTGTGGTCTAACACCAGAGTTCTATCCTATGGCCAGAAGGCAGGTATGAATGTTTTATAATCTAGTCTTGTAAATCAGTGAATCTGTTCATTTGCGTTAAAAATGTTTAGTTCAATCAATAATAGATGGCATGGGAACCAAATAGGTCATGTCTTGGGATTCATCTGAAGCAATTCCTTTCTTGTACCTCAATGCTTGCCAGAGGGACAGAGACGAGATGAGATGATGTATATGAAAGTGTTTGCAAACTCTAAAACATTCAGAAAATAGGTTGAAATCTGCCGAGAATAGCAGAATTGTCAATTTTTAAAGTACGGATGACAGGCTATGATTTTAGACCTTTCAAAATTCGGTTAGCTCACGTCTCCAGATGCATTAATAGCAACTCTTGTCTACCACAGATGGGCTGGAAGCCATGTCTTTGGTGTCCGTGAGTGCTTCTGGCCTGGCTGAGAGGCATTCCTGAGCAGGAACGAGACATAAGTTGGTTATGCTCCAAACACACAACATATTTGTGGATTTACCTTTAAAAAAAATAAATAAAAAGAAGGTTTTGAGAGATGTTCTAACTCTGTTATTTTTATAGACACTGACTTTAACCTACTTTTTAAAGAGATGAATATCCTCTATCTTTCACTGAGTCTGTTGCAAAGTTAACTTAGAGTTGCCTATTTCTATCCGAATATTCTTAGCTCCTTCAACAGGCCCTACCTTCTAAGAGAGAGGATGTAGGAGGGCCAGGCTCTAGGCTTCTATCTTCTTCACTCAGTCTTCAAAATCTGTTTGCTCCTTATTGTTGCTTTCTTTCCATCAGTTATCACTTCTAGAACATTTATATATGGACTTCCTCTTTGGTTACCACATCTGCCCATGGATGCTCTCTTTTTTGGGTATCTCACTACTATATTCTTCCTGTGTCCACTATAGTCTTCTAGAACACCAGGCCGAGCCAAAGACCAAGGTCTTAAGTTGGCATGGGAAAAAAGTTTGGATAATCCCACTCTTTGATTCCAATATCTAAGAGCAGCAGCAGGAGAAGCTCCAGATTATATCCTAAGTCAAGGGCAGGTGCAAGGTATAGACATCCATGACTCCTAAGTCCTCTAACCAAAGCATAGAATTCCATGCTATAAAAATCTTCTGAGTGTCCCCAGCAGCTGATTCTGCCCTCATTGCTCTGCATGGCCACTCTAAAAACTTCCCCGATGATAAGAACAGATCAGTAAGGGGGGGAGCAGAGAAGGCAGAGTGGCCGTACTCAGGTTCATTATGCTTGGTTGCTTTTTGTCCCAGAATGATGCCACAGAGTTAAGGGAAAATTTCTCCCCGACTATTGAGAAGTGCCCTCTCACTGGCATGAATGCTTGGGCTGGTGGGTACGGTTCCTTTTTATAGTCTTCTTTCAAACTTGGAGTCCAGCTTCCCAAGGTCTGGGTCAGTGGTTGACTTGCACTCTCGCACGTTCCTTCAAAAACTCTCTGCTCTGATCACCATTCACCCGTGTTCTGGGAGGAGCTGGGTCCTACAGTCCACCCGGAGCCTGCCCCCCATGCTGAAGCAAACTTTCTTCCCAATTTTTCAGAATTTTGACCAAAGAGTGGACATAATATCCATTCTTTTCAAAAATATCTATTGAGCACTTACATACTAGCCCGTGTTTCAGACATGGAGGATCCAGCAATGAACAAAACAGACGAAAATTCTGCCTTCCTGTGCAGGTCATGGGGGAAGAATGAGGTAAATACATGGTAAGTGCTACAGGGAAAAAGAAGTAGGTAAGGTGGGCAGAGAATGTTGGCCTGGTTCTGGCAAATTTAAACAGGATAGCCAAGGAGGTGACATTTGGGTAGATTTGAAGGAAGTGAGAGATGAGGCTCTCTAGGGAGTGTTCTGGACATAGGGGTGGGTGATGGCAAAAGCCCTGAGTTGGGGGCAGTGCTGACATTCTGGAGGGACAAGTCCCAGAGGCCAGGACAGCCGAATCCCAGTGAATGCGGGGGCGGGAGGCAGGGAACATGAGGTAGCGAGTTCAGGGAGGGATCTGGGCAGGACAGTGGTGGCGCTGGAGGCTTATGAGGTCTCTCAGGCTCTGCTGCGGAGAATAAAGAGAAGGCAGAGTCCCGGGCAGTGGGTGGGAGCAGAGGCACCTGCTGGGACTGCCCTAGAAATGTGGGTGAAGGGTGTTGCTGATTTGGACCACAGGTCTGGTGACAATAGAAGAGATGATAAAAGCGCATTAGTTTTGAATAAAGTGAATCAACAAGATTTGCTGATGGACGAGACAGGGGACATCAGAGAGAGAGAGCGAGGGAGAGATCTCCTGCATTAACTCCCCCAGGAGGTCTTAGGGTCTCTGGGGGGCCTGCCAGTTCAGAACAGACCTCCAGCTTGCAGATGAGGCTTCCGCCCCTCCCCACCAGCCTCATTGCGCATGCGGGGTAGACAGGACTCTTGTGACGCCAGGCAAAGCAGGAGGATTGGATGACACAACAGTGGATATAAATGTGTTAAGTTAGGAGTCATAAAAGATTATCTTCCTTCCTCGGCCTCCGAAGATATGTATGCCTTCTTTTGTGTGGTGCCAGTTGGATTTTCAGAAGGGACCCTTGTGCCCAGCTTACTTATGACTCCTTGCAACAGGAGCCCTTAGGGGGTGCCAGTCCCTCCTCCTGACCCCCCACTCCCCAACTCCTTTCTTCCGGATACCCTAGGAATCCGAAGTTATTATTTTTCTAAAGCAGGAGTCTTTATGATCTTCCCCGCACAGGGTAGAAATTAGTTTTATTAAAGTACTCCTAAAAGAGGCTAAGTTAATAAAAGAGAGAGTTGGGGGAGACCAGGGAGCCACAGGCTTCAAGAGAAGCACGTTTTAAGTGTTTTCGGCAGCTCAGCCTGCCCTGCTCCTTTCCCTGATCAGCGATCACTGCTGGATTTCTGCTCGCATCAGCGACTTTCCACCTCATCTTTCTTTCTCTCGGTAGTTTTGAAACCTAATTTCAACCTGTTTGGATGAGATGCCAGCGCTTGACGGGGAGCCGGGCGTCCACCCGCAATCTGGCACTCTGTCCCAGCCAGCCCAGCGGCGACCTGGAAAACATGATAGAGAACGGGGAGCCCGCGTGGGTCTGCGGAAACAGGTGTTTCCCAGAGCCACCCTGGCTCCTCACACAAACTCTTTGCTGGGAGAGATTCAGCTGTGTCAGCCCCGCCCCGGGGGAGACAGGGAAGTCGCCTCCCTGTGCCCGGATCCAACAAAACACCTCTTGGGGGTAATACGATGCCTTAAAATTAGCTTCCCACCTCTTCTATTGTAAAATGCGAGGATGCGTTTCTCTACAGACTGGAAGGTAGCGCGGGTGTAAGCAAGGCCTGCTTCAAACGCTCAGCTTCCCGAAAGGTTCAATCATGGCATTTCTTTCTTCCGCACCCCCCCCCACCTCTCTTTTGAATGAATGAGAATATGGAATATGGAAGGCCCTTGAAAGGATTACCACCACCACACTTGACTGGAATTGAATGGGGACAGGCAGGGCAGAAGCAGCTAAGAGATGTGGCCTTTCTCTTCCCCAAGCGAAGATTTTACAAAGCCTTGAAGAGGGGAGGGAGAAAGGGATCAGATTTCTGAAGGGGTTGAGCAGCTGTAAGCTTCTGCATATGAATAGAGGCTGCGGGTACAAAGCCACCAACCCCAGAGCTCATGGCCATTTGTCTACACCAAAAGGAAGAAGGAAACTAGAAGGGGGGGGGTAGTTTGAAAGAAATAATAAAGGTTGTATTAAAATGGTGAATAATGTAATTCAGAGGTTATCACTAGAGTTGAAATGGAATCTGAGGTTCTCACTTTGATTCTGTCTTAAGCCGTTGTGCACTGTTGATGTGTTTTATTAAACAGCTGTCCCAACACAGGCCCCTGAGGCAGAGGCATTCAATAGGGTGTGGAGAAAAAATTCCAGTAGAGGCAGGTACAGCAACTGGTTTCACCACAGATTCTCCAATTGCAAATGCCTTTCCATTCTTTCACTCCCTGCTATCAGGAAATAGGAAAGGAACCAAAGAATAAGAAAGTGAGTAAAAGAATAGGACAAGTCCGTAACAGAGGAAGAAGACTCTTGTAAGAAACTCTAGTTTGTTTGTTTTGCTTCATTTCCCTCTCCACAATTAATTAAAAATGTCTGGTAAGCCAAGTAAGTTACATGCTGTGAGATGAGCAAAGACCTACCATGCTGTGGCTGCCCATTTTGGAGACTTAGAATCCCAGGTGAAGTTTGAGTTGAAGGATGAGTGGGCTTTGCCAGGATAGATCATGGAAGTTGGTATTCTGAAGCAGAGAGAATAGAAAGGCCTGCAAATCTTTGTCATCCGTGTAGCTCAAGCATGAGAGCTGGAGATATTTAGTAAGAAATAGCAGGTGGGGACCTAGAAAGACATGTTGGGGCACAACACAGAAGTTCCTTGGTTGCCATTCTGTGGCATTGGGGCGTGATCTGAGAGGAAAGGTGAATCCTTGAAGGGTTTTAATCAAGAAGCAATCAGATTCCCATTTTAGAAGGACCTCTTCAGCTGCAACGGGAAAGACTGGTTGGAACGAGGAGGCATGACAGAAGACAGGGGGACAATTAGGTGACTTTGTCCAACAGTCCACGTAAGCATGGGCCCAGACTCCTCTGCAAGAGAGAAGGACCCCAATCCTCCTCAGCCCAGCTTGCACCCTCTGTCTTGTCAGAGCAGCAACTGAAGAAACTGCATAACCAGAGTTGTTTGAGGGAAGGTTGCGGGGCATGGTGGGGGGAGGGAGGGCACTTCACTGGGGTTAAACAGAAAACCCTAAAAGCACAGTGTTCCGGAGCCTCTAACTGGCTCCAACCAAAGCCTTTGTAAAGTTTTTCCAGCGAGATAAGCACAACACCAAGCAAAGTGGGTGCAAGGCAAGATTTATTAAAGGCCCTCTCCGGCGCAATTTCAGGGCTCAGGAGAAGGAGAGCCAGGAAAATTGCGATGGGAGGAAGGCACTCTCGGACGAGGTTCCGCAACTCTGGGAGCAGAGTGGGGGAAGTCGCCCCTAAGGCAGGGAGGAGGGGGCTTTTAAGGGGTCTCCAGGGGAGCTCAGGGGTCTTTTGGCAAGTTTCCCTTATTCGGATATTTCGCCTGCTCGTCGGGGTCCCATTGGTCCACCAGGGCCCGGAGCGGGGTCTCAGATTCCCGCTTGTCAGGGTCCCATTGCCCCATAGGAGCCCGGGGCAGGGGTCTCAGATTCCTGCTTGGGCCTTTGTTCTCCTGTCCGAGTTCAGGTCTTGTGGCGGGAACTTTCGCCATCTTAAGTAGCCCTTTCTGTCAGCCCAACAGCCTTGGCAGTCCTAGAGTCAGGGCAGCTTTCCTCTTCCTGCTCCTCCTCCTCCCCTGCCCCCTTTCCTCCTTTTTTTAGAGAGATAAGGGGTGGAGGAAGACAGAGGGAGAGGAAGAGAAAGAGAGTCTTAAGCAGGTTCCAAGCATAGGGTAGAGCCTGAGCTGGGGCTGGATCCCATGACCCTGAAATCATGACCTGAGCCGAAATCAAGAGTAGGACACTCAACAGACCTAGCTACCCAGGCACCCCAAGTGTTGGCAACTTTTTAAAAGTGCCCAAGACCCCACTGAGAGAATGCCCTTTGGAAGAATCTGATTCCCACTTTTAGGCTAGATAATAATTATTATCTCCAGTTCTAAAATTCCTTGAATAATGTGGCTTTTACTTCTATTCACAAGTAGATTTAACAATCTCTTATGATGCAATGCTATTTAATCATTAATTACATTATTATTTTATTATCCAGAAATGAGAAACACTTGATATGCTTTAACATTTTTAATTCCAAAGAGAAAGGAAATTAGATTGTTAACTTTTTTCAATAAAAGGAAATAAAATACTTTAAATCAGCCTATTCTTTGCCTTATAGTCTTTTTTCAGCAAGTGCTACATGATAAAATAATTGTGTAATTAGAAATAAATGGCTTCCAAGAGCGATACTTTGTTCTAAAAAGGTGTAAGTGTTCTGTATTCCCTTTTAAGGTGTTCAATTTGTGATGAAAAGAAACAGGGACTGTAATTTTGGAATGAGTGCACTTAAGTAAGTTTGGTGACAGAGATTTTTCCATTGGTATGGTTCCTTCATTTCCCCCCAAACAACATTCAGCCTGTTTCAGGAACTGTTTAGAAATGGGATGAACCATCTCCCTCAAGTCCGGGTTTGATTATCCTGGGACAGGATGACAACTCTGGGTGGGCATGTACTTTTATTTCTCTGAGCAGGTCATAGAAGAATTGGATAAAACAGTTGCCAGCTGTAGATGTGTTTTTTTCCTATGATGGGTTTGGCTTATAAACGTGAGATTTGTGTTGTTCTTGTTTCAATAATGATTTAATAGCTATAGTACACCGAGATTTTTTTACATTTGTTTCATAAATTAGCATTCCAATTCTGGTTGACTCATTTGGTGGAAATGCTAAGTGTATGTGCCAAGGAAAGAGAGAAGAGGGACGAGCACAGTGCTTAGGGAGAGGTGAATAAGGCAATTACAATTTATCAGACAAGAGTGCCAGAATTTCATTTTTCATTCTAAAGCGAGGACTACTTCTTAAGAGTAAACTGTCACATTGGTAAGCTTCTTTAGACTTTTCTGGGACACCTACTTACATATTTGATCCTGTGACTTGGGAGGGCAATGACTATGCCCACTTGCCTGGGTGGGAGACTCACTGGGAGCACTCTTCAGTCCTCTTGAACAAAAGGAGCATTATCCTGAATGGATCCAACCCTTCCAGGGGTACTGGGATGAGAAAATGACATAACAGATGTGAATGCATTTAAAAAGTAAAGGCAATATATAAATGCAAGAGAGTCTTAGTTTTTATTACAGAGATCCATCCAGCCCTGCCACATTATGACTGCAAAGCCCTATTAGCTACATACATTATAATAATCTATTATTGGCGGAGTCAGCCTTGGGTGGTAACAGCTGGCTTTGACTATTACCATGGAATCTGTTGGAGATATGATGGATGAAGTATGGCTGTAAAGAAATGAGACTGGTTAGTGCTTGTTACCTGTGGAAACTGGTCTTGGTTCCATTCCAAGTTCTGAGAAATCCCCCTGAAGAACCTGTGTCTAAATGAGGCTAGGTGAGCCAGACTGGATAGAGTATCAGGCATGAGGGCCAAAGTTCTGGTTTCTAGAACCAGGCTGTACCACTTACTAATTGGGCAAGATCTTTCTGTTAGAGCCAGGCCTGCAAAGCTTCTCAGAGTAAGTCTTGTTATGTCATGAATGAATTGTTGGGTTATCTTGGTGCATGCTGGATCTTTAAATGTCAACCACTGGCAATTGTTTGATTTTTAAAGGAGCAAATGGACTAAAACTTGAGATACATTTGAGATAGGGAGCCTTTTCCCCATTCATTCATTTATTCATCAATCATAAATAGTAAACGTTTAGTCTGTACCAGGCTCCAGCTTTAAGCAGTGTGGTTAGAATAGAGAACCAGGGTGCCTGGTTGGCTCAGTGGGTTAAGCCTGTGCCTTTGGCTAGGGTCGTGATCTCAAGGTCCTGGGATCAAGTCCTGCATCGGACTCTCTGCTCAGTGGAGAGCCTGCTTCCTCTTCTCTCTTTTCCTGCCTCTGCCTACTTGTGATCTCTGTCTGTCAAATAAATAAATTATCTTAAAAAAAAAAGAAAGAAAGAATAGAGAACCAAAGGGAAAGAGTTCTCTTTCTCTTGGGGATTACATTGTAGCGAAGAACGGTATGTTAGTTTCTCATATTTGCTGTAATAAATTATCACCAACTGGTGGTTTACAATGGAATTTAATTCTCTCGTAGTACTGGAGGCCAGAAGTCTGGAGACAAGCTGTTGGTGGGCTTATCTTCCCTTCATCTTTTCCTTGCTTTTTCCGGTTTCCAGAGGCTGCTGGAATTCCTTGGCTCATGGCCGTGTCATCCAAATCTTCAAGGCCCCACCATCTTCAAGTTTCTTTCTGCACTGTCTTACATTCATGTCAAATCTCCCTCTACCTCTTTTTTAATACATGTGATTCCATTTAGGGTCCATTCTGACAACCAGGATAATCTCCTCAATTAAAAATTCTTAACTTGGGGCGCCTGGGTGGCTCAGTGGGTTAAAGCCTTTGTTTTCGGCTCAGGTCATGATCCCAGGATTCTGGGATCGAGCGCCGCATCAGGCTCTCTGTTCGGCGGTGAGCCTTCTTCCTCCCCCCCTCTCTCTCTGCCTGCCTCTCTGCCTACTTGTGATCTCTCTGTCAAATAAATAAATAAAATCTTAAAAAAAAAATTCTTAACTTAATTACACCTGCAAAGATGCTTTATCCATACAAAGTATATTTGTTTCTTCCAGGGTTTAGGATGCAAATCTCTTTCAAGGAGCCATCTTTCTGCCTACCAGAGCGATAGTTAACTGATAGACAGGAAGAAGTACAATATGTCAAAGGGTGTTGGTGCTGGAGTAGGATAAGGATGGTTGGTGTGTTGGGGTAGAGTTGGGGTTTAGATATGGTATGAATAAAGGCCTGGCCGAAATGCTGAAATGCTGATCTCAACAGGAATCTGTAGGAAAGGAGCCAGCAAGCTCTGCGGATGGCTGGAGGAAGTATCATTTATGCAAAGATACCACATTACTAGAGGTGTGTTGTTTCCCTCACTTGCAGCTTGGTTTCCTAGAAGTATGGCCTCCTGGTCAACCTAACAATGCATATTCTCAACTCTTATTTGACCTCCGGTCTTGATTTCTTAATCAGACAACCTCCCTCCATCTGGATGAATCTGGAGCACTCAGAGTTACAGATTCAATATCCTAAAGGAACCTCAAAAAAATGGCCCTGGAATCCTCAGTCCTTTGGTGTCTCAGCCAACTTCTGAAATAGGGAAGCTTAAAACTTGACAGATAAGGTCATCTACTTCTTGGCATAGAACATATTCTTTTCTTTTAAGGTCTCCAGATATATTTATTTTCTTTCTCTTCCTTCTTTCCCTAGTTCTCTCTTATTATTCAGAAATCAGAAACATTTAAAACTCTGTTTTTTAATCTAGATCTTCAAGGAATCCTCTAAAATTATTTTTAGTTTATATTGAAGGTAGTTCAATTGTTTCTCCTTGCTTCCGTTGATCCTCCTTAGAGACTTGACTTAATTTCAGTACTTCTGGATGCCGCTGTTTCCCTGGATGCCGCTGTTAACCTCCTCCATAACCTGATGGCTAGTCACCAGGAAAGTGGTGTCTCCCCATCTCCTACATGACGCACAGGTGGGCTACATGTTGGCTTCACATCTCACTCAAGGCATCGTCCACAGAGAGGTTAATGGTGTCCCTTGAAATTGAGCTACACAGTGACCTGATAGCCTCATTTAAATAGAGTGTGAAAGACCTTTGATATTCAACAAAAATGCTTCTATTCCTTCTGCACCCAATCCGTGCTTGAAATCCTTTCCATCAGAATTTTGCATCCTATTCTGAAATGGCATTATTCTCGGGAGGGCATACATATGGTTTCTATAAACCAGTGTTTCTCATTAACATTGCAAAGTGTATTGGCTTATTCTTGCTAAATAAGAGCAAGTTTTTTCATTGAGAAAGAGAGAGAATCAGGATTAGAGCTATTGACCTGTACGGAAGGAAAACTGGCCTCCCAGCCCTTGTGTGACACCAGGAATAAATGGGAGAGGACAACATCTAAAGATAGGGGAATGGGAGGCACTGAAGGCTCTGGGCCATTACAGCAGTGTTGTTCTGGCAAGTTCATTTCGGTTTCCTGGATCTCCTTTTACTAATTCCTTATAAAGAGGTGATATTAAATGAAAATATCTCCTTTGGTTCTACAGCGTCTGATTTAATGAATAGCTTACATTTATTGGGTGTTTACTGGATGCCAGGCCCTTGTGAGGTCTTTGATATACATTATTTTATTTAATCCTTGCAAGGACTCCCATGAAATATTTAACATGATTATCTCTGTTTTTGAGATGAGGAAACTGAGACTCTGAGGGATTCAGAAAATTGCTGACATTCTCCTGGCTCATAAGTGATGAAGTCAGGATGAAACTCCATGCCAACGGGAGTCCAAAGCCTTTGCCCTTATCTACCATACTGGATGGGCAGGGAAGGCATCCTACATCATGAACCCTGGATACCCATTGCCCCTTCCTTCCAGCCCCACACCCAACAGAGACTTTTCTAATTTGTGTGAGTCCCACTGGAGATCTCTGGTAACATTTTCAGAATCCTCAGAGAACGTGTATACTTAATGATAAACTGCCGGCGTGTTGGTTTCTCACACAGTGACTTTCCTAATCCAGACAACACACAGCTTGCGTTTAGCTGCTCTGAACCAGCTCTCTGGCCAGGATGATTAGAACTTTGCTGCAGACAAGCCTACGAGGGCTGGGTGACATCCACAGATAAGTTGGTCATCAAAGGGCTCCTGCTATTAAAAACCACATCATATTCTTGGTCCTGAGCTCACAGGTTTTGTCAGTGGCCTCTCACCTGTTAAGCCTCCTCCAAAAAGATACTGGGGCTCGGACGAGAATCACTTGGCAAGGCAGAGCATCAGGATGGCTGTCTGGGAAACCCGCTGAAGTCCCCTTGCCCGGAACAAATGCATCTCTAAGCATGGCCCATCATTTTGATATTTTTTTGACAATTTCTCAATGTGTATAGAAACAACCTGCCTCCCTTTATATTCATGTATTCCAGCCTGTAACGTCTGATTTTCTGCATGGCAGGAGTCAACCAAGCACCCACTCTCCATTCCCCAGTTCATCGTTTTAATGCATTTCATGATTTTGTTGCTTTGGTGTGCATTTCAAAATGACACATTTGATCAGCTCTTTAGGTAATATTGATGTTTTGCCCTTTTAAATGTGTCATTTGATTTTCTGATGTTATTCTCCATCTGCTTTGGTAACACTTTCATTTAGTTGCAGCTTTTTATTGGGTCCCCAAAGGTTTCTATAAAGGAATCTGACTTGAGGGTATTTTATTTTATTAAAAAAAAAATTTTAACCCATTCTTTGCTCTTCTATACCCCCAACCCCACCTTGGCCAACCTTCTCCCTCCCTCTCCTTCCTGCCCCCTCTCCTACCACCTCACCTCCTTAGCCACTTTTAAAAACACTGTATATAAATTCTTCACTACAAGAGCCTCAATTGCTGGCCTTTCCTCAATCCTATTTAAGTATTTCATTGTGTAAGGCCCATTGCCTTGCCTCTGCTGTTCCCTGTGGATTCAATCAAAGAGCAATTTTTAAAATCAGGTATAGGGAGTGGGTTGATGCTTTACATTTCTGACATGTGTGTATTGCCCTTGTTGAAAACATTTCCAAATGGTAATTCCAAATTTTCGAAGGCAACAACAAAACCCCAGTAAGACCTGTTCTTTTCTCATTGTTTGACTTTTTATTTTTTAACTTTTTTGCTTTCTTTTACCTGCTCTGATTATATTTACCTTACATTTTTGGCAGGTTAATTTCCACATTTCTGATCTCTTAACCTCTTCTTCAAATAAAGTCAATGCAGATATTACAGACACATAAGAGGGTTGAGAGACTGATGGAAAGTAAGCATATGCCAATTTCTTCTTGTAAAAGATCTTAAAAGACCTGAAGGATGGGGTCAAATAAATAATAAAAAATACCTTTGTTTTACTTTTATAAATGTCATCACAGAGCATGTCAAAGCTTGGATTCTGGACAGAGTGACCACGCAATCTGTGAGTCCACTTCCTTAAATTAGAAGAAGTCTCCAACATAGAGAACTCAAGACTTTTCCTTTAAGAAAAGACATTGCATTATAAATAAGAACTGTGAAGTAATTGGTATCAAGTATTGTTTGTTTCATTGGGAAGGCTAAGGATCTGTTAACTTGTGGGAATTAACATAAAGCTGCAGGATTATGAAATCTTTAGGACTTTGTGGTGGGAAAGTGGAAGTGAGGTAGAAGAATTCATACAGGCTTAGCCCTTGACATACAGTGGATAGGCCAAGTTTGTCTTAAGATTCATTCTGCTTTCTCCCTTTCCTTTATGGACCCACTGCTCCTCTAAGTTTCTGGTAAAGAAGGATATGCAATGAAGAGAGTGTGAATTTTGACATAGAAATGACTGCTGTTTGGATATGAGCTCCTACACGATCACGTTGCACACTTATACTTTGTGACTTATTTCCATATCTAAGAAGGATTAGCTGAGTCTCATCTACTTCCCAGAAGGAGGCTGATGTCATTTCCTGGTATGATGGAACATGCCAGAAATGGAATCCCAGGGCATGCTACCCTCGCACCTGGGAGCAGCAGTGATTCTGCCCGTGAGGAACATCGTAATAAGGGAGACATGTTAAAAGCTTAGCCAGGGCAGGCGTGAGGGTACATATCAAGAGCATCCCAGGGTAAAGAGGCACCTTGCAGGTCCAAATGGTTAAGATCAAGACTAACTTAAGAAAGGGGGCCATGTATAAAGACAACAGAAGGAGAGATAGCACCTGGATAGCTACCACGTTTCTTCAGGATAATACTGGGTGTCGGCTCTTGTCTTCAGACCTGGCAACTTCTTTTAAGTATAAACTTGTGTTTATCCATCTAGACTTCCAAGCCTTCCTTTTATTTTTCCTTAAAGGAAGACTGACAGAAACTAGGATGTTTCAATTCCTCACCACACATGCCTCCAACAATGACACTTCTCGATCTCAGCTTTATTGTCCTCCATAGCACTTATCCCATCTGTCTCCCTACTAGAACATAAACTCCACAAATGCGGTGATTTTTGCTCTGCTTTTTCATTGCCATATCCCCAGCACTTAGAAAAGAGGCTGACTCAGAGCTCTCACTTAGGAAACATGTGTGGAATGAGCAGATGAATTATTAGAGATCGTTAAGGAATGTATAAGAGTTGTAGCTTCAAAGAAAAGGAGCTAATAACCTTCAGTGACAGCTTCTAGATATCAGTCACTCATGTATTCCACGTTTTCTGAGCACTAATTTTCTTCCGGGTACTGTGGTACGCATGGGTAACCCATCAGCAAATAAGACCAGGTTATGGGGTCACTGGGTGGCTCAGTTGGTTGAGTGTCCACTCTTGATCTCAGCTCAGGTCTTGATCTCAGTTGTTGTGAGCTCAAGCCCCATACTGGGCAAGGAGCCTACTTGAAAAAAAAACAAAAACAAAAACAAAAACAGGACCAGGTTATCCCTCTTTAGCAAATATCCTCTCCAGCAGGGATACAAGTAAACTATATAACTGTGGAATAAATACCATTATAAATGTATCAACAGATTTCCTTAAGAAAGTGCTTTAAAATATTTTTCCATGATTCTTCTTCCTAGGATAAAAGCTATTAATAATGGACTTGGAGGAAAAAAAAATCCCAAATGGCAGCTGTCTTCTGCCCCAAAGAAGAAAGCAACATAGGTCTGCGTCATGGTATCTTCTTCATCTCTAAGAGACACCTGACTCTGATGCTGTCTCCACAAAACTCGGAACTATACTGACTGTTCACACATCAGTCCTTTCCACTGTGGCCCTCGGGGTAGGAAATAAAATCCCTTATCCAAGGGGATGGAAACTTGGCTAATTTCTCCCTACAGAAGGCCTTTGAAGTTCAAAAGCATTTGAATTTGCTTTCCAGTAAGCGGTGACAAAAACTCTTTCTCTGAGCATTTTGCCAAGTAGAAATCTTTTAAATGGCACATCAATACCACAGCCCTATAATGGAGTCACACTGATGAATTTTTTTAAAAAATGTATGTCAGAAAGGCCCCTTTATGGGGCATACGACAAGCAGAGTTATCCAGAAAAAAACAGGAAATGCAATTTAATGTAGGAATTTAAAAATCACACAGAGATTTTTTTGGATAATTTTTCCTTAAAAAAAAATGCTCACTGTATCTTTATGGTGCATACTGGTACCCAGAATATAGTTGAATGATTGGTGTTTTTCTCTAATTGTAAGAGGATTTTTATTGTTTTGGCTTACATATCTTTAATTAGGAATAAGGTGAAGTATTTTTCTATATTATTTTTTTTTCCTTTCAAGTACTTGCTGTTTTCTCTTAGGTTATTTATATTTTATAAACTGATAGCTGTTCTCCTTCAAGTGAACATTTTTCCTGATGAAAGACAAGGGAAATGCCAGCTAGAAGTTTCATAATTGGGGCATTTGACTAGTTTGCTATTTTTAAGCACCGAAGACTTTGCTTGGAGCTAAGGCTGTGCATAGATCTGCAAATGCTTCCTCACAGTCTTGTGAATGGGAGGGGCTCAGATGATGAGTGTTTCCATTTCTTTCATGGAAAATTGAGTCATGAGCTCAGCTTTTTTGTCTACAGTGACGAAACTATTGGATTTAAAACAGTCCACGGTAGCCCCCCACCCCCCGTAGAGTATTAATCTATGAAGATTTTTTCTTCTTATAAAGCAAGAAGATAACAAAAGAGAATTGCGCAGCAGTATTTCTGAACATGCACAAACCCTTCTTTTGTTAGAGATCAGGTGCCTTTTTACTACAGGTGCATTGGCATTATTCTTTGATTAATCAATGCTGGACAGTCCTCCTGGCTAATCTCATTAGCTAATAGTGCTTCTGGATAATTAGCTTGATGTGTGCAATTATCCTCAGATTTTAGGGCTTTTTTCCCACTTTGATAGTATTGGTACATATTTAATGCTTTGGAGTGCCCTGGCCTTTTGAAAGATCGAGCAAAATTCCCAAGTCTTTTCACATCAAGAGAGTGTGGTAGTATACATGGCAATGGAATTATCTGAGTTCCATCTATTAAGAACTTTCTTAATGCCAGCAGTTTCTAAACATGGGCCTCCCTGCCCACATATAGTCACACACTCCGCATATACACAGAATCCAGTGGATGAAATCTGGAAATTCTTTCAGAACTTTCCATTTTGGCTGGGTCATGATTCTCCGTGTTCTGTGAAAAAATTTCTAGAACTTTTAGATAAATAAAAAAATCTATAATTTAGCCAAACATACCAAACCAGAAAGGAAATCTCACATGGCAGACAACATACGACTGCCATGTAGAAGTAATATAAAACCTTCGGACCTTTAAAGATCCATTCTGTGTATGCAAAGAACCAAGAGATCTGAGCTGTGGTCTCAGTTCTGCCACTTATCTAGTCTTATGGGTTTGGGCAAGGCATTTACAAAATGAGAAAGACCGTTCAATCACTTAGTATGTTTTTTTTTTTAAAGATTTTTTTATTTTATTTATTTGACAGAGAGAGATCACAAGTAGACAGAGAGGCAGGCAGAGAGAGAGAGAGAGGGAAGCAGGCACCCTGCTGAGCAGAGAGCCCGATGCGGGACTCGATCCCAGGACCCTGAGATCATGACCTGAGCCGAAGGCAGCGGCTTAATCCACTGAGCCACCCAGGTGCCCCCACTTAGTATGTTTTAGGTTTCTACTGTGAGCTGGGCTTGTGCTAAGCAAAAGATATCATGAGTACATAAGAAAGATTCAGAGTTTTTTGTCTGACCAGGTTGGATTAAATGATTTTCTAAGATCCTTTCAAAGCAGGCAGACTTACAATTCTACCATGAGCCACTCTTCCCATTTCCTTTTTGCCTTCCAAAATCCCCCAGGAAATAAGGAGGAAAAAGTAAGGAGCACTTTGTGAGGTCAGGTGCTACCAAGATGTTTGAAACCAGATAAAGCTATTAGTATTAAGTCCCCCAGAAGAAGAGTAGGAATGTCATGTCCTTTCATTTTACCTTATTTTTTAACCTTCCCCATTACCATCCTTAATCCCTCCCATTGAAGCCTGAAAAAAAGGGATTAGGGAAGGCTATAGTTATAGATTTTAAACCATTGGTCTCTACCTGTGTCTGTGGGTCAGATTATTTCATTCCTCCAATGACAGCAGAACATCCAATTGAATTTCAGTCCTGAGCATATATCCCTGGCTGCCAATCAATGACCCTCAGCTGCTATATCTTGGCCATTTTGTTTCAGGGCATTTCAGCAACCTTGTCTAAACTAATGTTGTCAACTAAATAAACCCTATGGGCACTACTGGAGACTGTGCAATAAATTGTCCTACCATGGAAGCTTATCTTTTTTTTGTGGTTGCCTTAACAAAATGGAGATTATTTGTTTTGTTTTGTTTTTCTGGATCCAGTTGCAAAAATCCAAGAAAGTACCTTGGTTATGTTCCAGGTCTTGCCTTTATATGATCTTATACAGTGCTTTCAGGGAGAGAACCCTCAACCATGACTCCGAGGAAATTTGCTGCTAGGATGCACTATGGTTCAGCCACTGGTGGTCTCTCACCCAGGCGCTGGAGGCCTGGAAAAGTTGGGTTTACTGTCTCATCTCAGCCAAAGCTGGTTTATATTAATGATCAAGGCAATGGGAAATATATTGGATTTTATTCTCCCTTTTAACCTGCCTTAGAAATAATCTTAATAATGGGAAAAGATGCTCTCATGATCTTTCTCAGAAGCTCTGTGTTGCCGTCTCTTTCAATTTCTTCCCCTGAGAGCTTGAGGGAGACAGAAATGGAAAACTCAATGCTTTTCTTTCTCTTAAGTATGAAAAAGAAAGGGAGTATTTGAGTGCCTACAAAGTATGGGAAGTGACAATAAGTCAACTAGTGTTTTTCTGTTCTTCAGTTCTACTCCGGAGAGGGATTCTTTCTCTTCTCTAAACTTAGTAAATGAGAGGCATTGAATGGTTCTCTAAATAGCTAAGCACTGGAGCATTTATATTGTTATTATTATTTTTATGCATGCCACTTTCCCTTAGCAATAGAAAAGAAAATAAATAGTCTTTTCATTGCCAGTTCTATTTTTGTTGAGGGCTTAACTAGAAGATATATCTAATCATAATGAGCAGAGCATAAAGAATATTAAGATTAAAAGAACTTATATTTTCCTTTATCCTCTCAACAATCTCCAGATGGATTTCCTAGGGGTTGCCTTCTAAATCTTCTTACACAGTGAGCTGTAAATCCCAGACCCAGCAAGCTTCTGGTTTGGCTGAACATAGCCTTTCATGTACAATATGTACAGCCTGAATAATGGCAGAAAATTATTCAGAGGATAATTACAGCAATTGATCTTGAGATGTTTTGTAACGTCCTTCATAGATCATTCTTCAAAGCCTTCTGGAGAAGTTGTGTCTGTGGAGTCCGCCAGAGGCCCAAGACTTCTAGGGTCTAATGTAGAATAAATAAGTCCGCGAGAGTCCTAGTCACCTGAAAAGGGGATGGGGGAGGCAACTCCAGGGGAACTCAGGCCAGAGGTCAGAGACAGCTCAAAGAACCAGATGATTTTGGTGATCCCTAGATGAATCTTACCTCGATCTCCCTTTCGGACTATGGCCTCCATCTCAGATATTATAACGCACATAAGTCTTTAATAATACATCGCTTGACGATTTCTGAAGAGCTCTCTTGGAAGTTGTCCCACAAGATTCTGATCATCTCCCTATGAAGTGGGAGGGGTGGTGAGCCATCAACCTCTTTCTAGATGAGGAAATGATGAGCAGTGGTCAGATCATTTCGCCAGGATCAAAGCACTGGCAAGTGGTGGAGCCTGAGGACAGCAGGGTCCTCTGACCACAAATCCATAGGACTCTGCGCCCTCACAACCTCTAAATAGGAAATGAAGCTCCCACTTGACTTTTGGGGGAAATGTTACCTGCTATGCTGCCGATGGAGTGTGCAGCATGTCTTCTTACCAGAGAGGAATGGTTTCATCCCTGTTCTTCTCTTTAACACCACCTCTTTACACACACAGACACAAACACAGACATAGACACACACAGACACAAACACAGACAGACAGACACACACACATACACACACATATCTTCTTTCTCTTTTATTTTTCTCAATGGTCCTGCTGTAGGCAGCAAACAGATGGGCAGCTGAGCAAGCACACCTGTACTGGACGCAGAAATCAATAGAGACAGTTATTTCATAAACGGCTCCACTAGGCACGAAGGAAATTCATGGCTCAGAGCGAGCGGGTGGTTGGAGGAGGAGGGGTTTTGGAGGACGCAAGTGCATCCTTTATTGATGGCGGCTGGTTCTCAGGGGTACCTGGAACATTCACAATCGGGCCACAGATGAAAACACGCAGCTCAAGTGCTTAGATTGTGACATTTTCATTTTTGTATGCCTAGCATTAAAACACTTCATGTATAATTTCTATAAACATTATAATGTATATTCTGTATATTCTGTATTTTATAATGAATATTTATATCATTTCATAAATGCATTATTATATATATATTTTAAAGGACAGATTTTAATTAAGCGGATGGTGTGATTTCTGACAGACTTTTTTTTCAGACAAACTTAAAAGAGGTCTGGGTAACTGGTAATTATGGTCTGAGGAAAAAAAAAAAAGACGTGTGTTTGGAACAAAGAAAGCATGGAAATCAAATGACTAACTTAATCTGGTCAATTAATAGGAAACAAAGATGGCCAGATTTGTATCCCCAAATCATTAGCTGGTAATTAACCTTCCCCCACCTCCACTTTTTACCAGAGCACTTTTTTTCTCCTAGAGAATTCCCATGAAAAATTACAGTCATTTATTGTTTTCTAATATGTGCATCACCAACTTTAAATTATCACAATTAAAATAATCAATTATTTCTCCATGTCCCTGAAGCCAGGACTGAGGTTTCTCTAAATGAGATTGGACAAGATGCGTGTGTTTGTGTGTGGGTATGTTCCATCTTTTAAACCAGTTCTAAGAGTGATCATCAAAGCTTGTACTTTCATGCAGCTTCCCCTAGAATTTAAAATCTGAACTTACTCTGAACTTCTTCTTCCCTGCCAAAGTCAACACAGTGCTTCTCATTAAGAAGAGGACTGGGGGTGTGTGTGTGTATTACAAGACAAGTGACATAGGATCATGGAATTGCCATATTCCAACAGATTCTTAGCCAATTAGCCCGGTACTCCATTATCCATCTGTATCTTCGGGGATCTGCCATGGAAGTGCAATGCTATTATCTCTAATTCCAACCATAAAGGAAAGGCATTCATCTGTTTTGCTTGTTTGATATGTTTCAATCAGTGACAAATGTGTTTAAATTTTCCTTCCACCCATTTCTAGGTTAGGACCATATATGATAATATTTTACAAATTTCCGTATTCAAATGGACATTATCCATTTCAGAAGAGTGATTTGGAAATGTTACACATTTTCTTATGATGCTACTAATCCATTAGCATAGCTAGAAGAATGCTGGATTAGGAGCCATGCAACCAGGCTCCTAGGCGTGAGTCCATGACTGATTGTAAGTGTGTCCTTGATCAAAGTTCTTCCCCCAGTCGCTCTCAGTTTTCTTGTTTCTAATGTGGGAGGGCTGATAGTCTCTTAAACACTGTTGGGTCTGAAAGTATACGATGCTATAGCATCTCAGGCCCAAATTTTGGGGAATTTTTGGAAGTTGTCTTCTGCCCCTTATGATACGTTCTTTGGAATTTTCTTAGTGGTTGCAACTCTATTTTTTTTTCCATTGAAAACAAATTTTCTTGACAACAGCTGAAGATCGTTAAGAGTGCAGTCAAGGGATTCAAGACCTCGATCAAGCTGGTTATGAACACTTTAGGTCAAAATGAGCTGTGACCATAAACTAATAAGATTAGTTTTCTCAACGCGTCATGTAAATTGACTTTGAGAGGTTCACCCAAAGACCAGTTCCAAAAAGAATCTGAGTCCTGACAGCTTTAAGAAGATTGTTTTGAAGGGAAAATATTCTTCATGTGACCCAACACGTTGTCACATGTTGTGCCACTGTCAAAATAGTCTCATCATTTTTTAGGACTTTTTCAAAACTTGTAGTTTGAATGTAGCAAGCCAGAAATGCTTCTTCTTGTATAAATTTACAAAGCATAAATTTGTATAAACTTGACAAAGGTGTCAAGTACTGCCATATTTCTTTATTATAGTATTTATATCTTTTTTTAATAAAAGAAGATATAAAAGTATATTTTTTATATCTCTGTCTATATATCTCTTTATTATAATAGTCACTCAGGTTGTGAAGAGGTTGCTCTTGTCAAGTGTTCAGTTTATTATTATTATTGATAATAACAGTAGCTAACGCATATCTGACATTTCTACCTCCTGTGTTTCCCTGACACTACGAGACAAGGAGCAGATGAAGACACTGAGTAGATACCAAGTGGTCAAGTGACTTGTCCAGAATCACAAAACTAGGATTCAGCACAAAGCATTCCAAAGGTATATTACTGTTATAAATTTAGAAATTCAATTATTGGTGAAAAATGATGTTTTTTCTTAATTGCACTTTGCCATGATCTTAGGCTGAGTTGCTCTAAAATGCAGAGCTGGAAAGGAAAAGTTGGGTGCGGATGGTTTATTTGGTGATGATAGCCAAAGAAGTGGGAGTGAGGGAGGGGAGAAGGATTATCCAGGTAGCTGCTGGAGATGACCTAATGGCAGAAGCACACAGAGCGCTGCTGGCAGATCTCCACCCTGCATGGGGAAGCCTGAGCAGCCACCCACCACACAGAAGCCCATTGGCTGGGGGTTCCTCTGCAGGCGGTTGGCTCTCTGAACTTCCGGTATCAACTTGTGCTCACGGGGTGCGGGATGCTCATGGGAGAACATTCTACAGTGGAATACGGATGTGGGCAAGCTCATCCTGGAAGTTGAAAGGGCAGAACAAGGTGAGCCCGTGCTCTTAAAGAATTGTCCAAGATGACTGCTGCGGGGACATCTGCTCCAACCCCACAATGTTGACACTATTGAAACTCCCTTCCTCTCACCCTTGAATACCCTCCCTCTCTTTTCTACTGAAATTCCACTCATCCTTGAAGGCTCAAGCAGGTGCCACGTCCTTTGTGAAGCCTCTCTGGCACTATGACTTTCTCCCTCTGACTTCTACTATAGTTCATTCATGAGGCCATCAGAGAGTCTACTGATGCCTGGAAAATGGAGGAGACTCTTGAGCAACACAAGGGTTTTGTTGAAAATCTGCATATGACTTGACTCCCCCAAAATATAATTACTAATAGCCTACTGTTGATTGGGAGCCTTACCGATCACATACACCGTTGATTTTGTACACTCTATGTATTATAGATGGTATTCTTCCAACAAAGTAAACTAGAGAAAAGAAAATTGTTAAGAAAATCGTAAATAAGAGAAAAGACATATACAGTACGTACTGTATTTGTTGAAAAAATCCATGTATGAGTGGACCTGCGCAGTTCAAACCCGTGTCATCCAAGAACCCACTGCACTTGCTTCCAGGCCCGTCTCCCCCATTAAACTGGAATTCCTTGAGTACAGAAGTTGCACTTATTCATGACCATCACACAGAGCCAAGGTCGTTGTGGATCCTCCACACATTTTTATAGTGAAATACAAGAGTGAATAAATATCCTCTTTTCATGATTTCCTGTATTTCCGTCCTGACCACCTTTGCCTTCGTTTTTGGTACCTTTCCCTGGACCTGCTCCAGACCTCTTCGATCCTGAGCTGCAGCATCCAGAGCCGCTAAGAACATTCCAGGTGAGCAGGCACTGTGGTTGTACATAGCAAGGTCCTGGCACCTCTTTCCCTCTCAACCTGGTGGCAGCAACCACTACTTCATTCCTGGCAACGGTTGGGATTTCCCGCATTACAGTGATTCATGGACAGGCCTCTCTTCTCTAATGAACTGCAGACTTCTGAGAGGAGGGTGACCATCTTATTCATCTTCCAAGTCCCACAAGGGAGAAAAGGTGACATACTGAATGGTCAAGGACAGCCACCTTCTCATATAATGGCAACAATAATAAAGATAACTCACAGAGATTAAGCATTTACTATGTCCCTGTCTCTCTCAGTGCTCTGCATAAATTACACCATTTTCTCACTCCAACTTTTGAGATAGTCTGATTATTACCCCCATTTCACAGGCAAGGAAACTGAGGCTCAGAGAGATTAAGGGACTTGCCTGTGATTAGGCATCTAGCAAGTGACAGAATCAGGATTGAACTCAGGTCTCCATGCCCTTAACCAAAGTCTGTGCAACTATGAAATCCTGCATGGTCTGCTGAGGGCTCTCCGAAAGATGGGAGAGAACAGAGATCACTAAGGACAATCAGGGAAGATTTCTGTTTATTTGTTTAGATCAGTGGTTCTCAACCAGGGGCAATTTTATCCTTCAGGGGGACATTTGGCAATATCTGGAAACATTTTTGGTTGTCACAGCTAGGGCAGAGGAGGGGGACTGCCCGCCGCTAGTGGGTGGAGGTCAGTGGTCCTATGAAACATTCTACATGGCAAAGCAGGAAATCTCTGGTCCACATTGTCCATAGTCTTGAGGTTGAGAAACCCTGGTTTACATGGAGAAATTGAGGAGAAAGAATGAGGAGGAAGTGGGTCTAACACGACACAGAGCAGTTGGAATGAGCTCACTGCATTTCCTAATTTACTATTCATTTAACCATGCTGGCTTAGGCTGACCTATGACAGCAGCCACACGTCCAAGTACTTTGTAAACTGTAATGTTCCCACAAAGTTTAAATTCTTATTGTCAGCATCACCTCCCTGCTGAGCCCACAGTAACTGACTTCTGGGGACCTCCTTGGTACTTTCAGCCTCCTTTTGTGCAGCAGAATCCTGAGTCCTCTCTCCTTGGCCATCCCTATATACTACAGCCTGAGATGAGCACAGAGAATTTTACCATATTTTTTGTCTCTAACTTCTTCATGATTTTTAGTGGGATGTGGCCTTTTCAGCTGGTGGGCTACTCTAGACTAATGCGTTCAGGGATGTTCTTGTCCTTCCAAGCCTCATACCTAAAAAATGCAAGATTTATCAAGTTGGGTCTTATTTAAAATCTACTCTGAGAAAAGATTCATTCCTGGACAGCTTACTGTTGGCTTCTTCAGATGGGTCCTGTCGTCTGACAAGGCCACCCATCTCCAGAACTCACACTGGTCCTCTTCAATTTACCTGCTCTGACCTTGTACTTAATGTTGGCATCTCGCATAGTTCTGACCTCTACAGGTTTATGCATCTTGACCCTAAGTCTCCTTGCAAACCCTGCTGGTCTTGATGGCCTATTGTGGACATGATACTTTGGGTGGATTCCATTCTTCTTCACACCCAGTTTCTTGCCCAAGCCCCCTGCTCTCTAGGATAGGAAGATTAGACATATCTCTCACAGTGAGATTGCTGAAGGTCAGTTTGCCATCAGCCTTAGACAACTTCACTCAGTATTCTGGGTCCCTTTGAAATTTATCATAGATGGTTCATCCATGATTTTCTCTGTACCTTTTTGAATTTCTACCTATGCTCAGCCTGTAATGGATTAGAATTAATCAAACAAGCAAGCAAGCCATCCATAATCTAAATAAATAAATAAGTCAGAACTCTGCAATTTACTGCCCACTATGGGAAACAGTGATGCCAAAGTAAATGTTCCAGAGTTGCAGCAAAAAGGAACATGTCCAGCTTCATGCATTTAGAAGGGTGTGATGAGTGCTCACTTCGGCAGCACATATACTAGAAGGGTGTGATGAGAGGATCACAGTGGGACATACACACGTCATATAATTCCTTTCTCTCTTTTCCTTTTTCCCCCCACTCTCCCAGTGGAAGATAGTTAAACACACAGGATAGAATGATCTGGCCTAAAAAAGAGTAAAAAAAAAGTCAGGCCAGCTTGAGGGAAAATAAAGATTGTAGCTTTCCATATTATATCTGGTATCATCATTCAAACCCCAGCATCGATTTTTAGTAGCAAAACTGGTACTTCCAGATCCCAGGCAAACTACGAAGTACACAAGTTGGTTTGGTTGGACCTCCCATCTCCCTGTTTTTATTCTCTGCTTAATGTCAAGAAGGAGACAAATTTTGAGCACTAAGGGTGGCTTTGCTTCTGCAGATGTCTGTTATAGTCATTAGAAAGGCCAGAGTCACCGTCAGTGGCAGAGACCCCAGGTTTCTTCTTTTTAAGCACTCAGAAAGGCTCTTTTTGCAACATCTTGGCAAATGCTCCCTGGAGTTCCACTTAGAACTAGGACCAAAGACAAGCCAGAATGAACAGTAACTTTATGCTGAAGCTATCTATATTCCAAGCTTTGATGCCAATCAAATTCTCCATCTTTTACAGTCTTGCCATCATTAGATACTGCCAAAAAATTCAAGCCCACTGGTCATTTACTTTTCCATTTTAGGCTTCTCATTATGAAATGTTGAGGATTATTTTTTTCTTAACCAATTTGTGCTGTCTCTGCTGCCCTTTCCTCCAAATGCCATCTGGAACCCCAATTTCACACTAAACAAACTCATCTATATCTGCAAATCTCTGGAGTCCATTTCTGCTCTCTCTGGCTTTGGGTGGATCCTGGCAATCACTCAGGAACAGTGCAGTGTAGTGTGGGTGTTAAGAGCTCAGATTCTGGGTTCAAATTCCAACTCTGCCACTTACCACATCGGTCACCTTGGGCAAGTTACCAAAATTTTCTTATCCTCAGTTTCTACATCTATAAACGAGAGGAAAAACTCATTCAGGATTATTGTTAGGATTAAATGAGTATATGCATGAAGTACTTAGAATAATACCTAGCACATTGAAGGGCTTTTTAAAAACAGTAGTATTTAGGGGGTCCTGGATGGTTCATTCAGTTAAGTGTCTGACTCTTGATTTAGGTTCAGGTCGTGACCTCAGGGTCCTGAGTTGGAGCCCCACGTCAAGTTCTGCAGGTGTAGAGCCTGCTTAAGATTCTCTCTCTCTCTCTGCCTCTCCCCACCCCGTATACACACTCTCTCTCTTTCTTTTTTTTTTTTTTTTTTTTTTGACAGAGAGATCACAAGCAGGCAGAGAGGCAGGCAGAGAGAGAGGAGGAAGCAGGCTCCCCGAGAGAGCAGAGAGCCCGATGCGGGGCTTGATCCCAGGACTCCGAGATCATGACCTGAGCCGAAGGCAGCGGCTTAACCCACTGAGCCACCCAGGCGCCCCCACACTCTCTCTCTTTCTAAGTAAGTAAGTAAATAAATAAACCCAGCAATATTTATTCAGTGCAGCAATGACTGTCTGAATTCTCGTACTTCGGTATTTATTTTGTTGGAGGTTTTCAGTACCTTTTCACTGATGCATTTCCTTCTTCATGCCATTATCCTTCACTCTTATGTAAGACTTGGAGGCAGTAACTACACTTATCTCGGTGAACATGCTGTAATGTATACAATCGTCAAATGACTATGTTGTGCTCCCGAAACTAATATCACAGTATAGGTCAGCTGTACTTCAATACAAAAATAAAAATTGAAAATACCACTTGCCATGAGACTCATCATTGAAAGAAGGATTGATAGCTCTTTTTATGCTTTATCACTTCCACGGCCTCACGTATATTCAGGACTTCTGTGTCATGTCACAGTACCTCACTTTCGAGTCCCTCCTTCATACCGAGTGACATCTGTGATGGGACAACTGTTCATCCTCCTGGAGAACCACCTCGGTGTGTTGGCTTATCTCCTCAGCACCAACACCATAGCTTCGTGGGCTCCTGAACACAGCTGGAGGTCAGGACACATCATGCTGCTACCCATTCACTGGGCGTCAGGATTAAATGCCCCATTTTACTTGTCTCTGAGGAGCCAAGTCTCAGTCAGAGGCTCAGCCTTTTGCTTCAGAGCACACATCTAGTAAATAATTAAACCCAGATCTCCTGATTTTAAGTGCAAATACTTTGTACTGCACCAGGGCTGCCTCATAAGACTTTCTGAAGTTTATGCACATTTGCTTGGCATTTCAGTGCTCCCAAAGAAACATTTAATGTCATCTGAAAGCTTTAAAATGCTACTCTTCTTCTCACTCGTAAGTTTTTTTTTCTTTTTTTATATAAATAGTTGTCTTTCATTGTCAAAGATGTAGTTTTTCCATGAGAGTTCCATAGCTCTCCTTTCCCTGCCTTTGGGGATGTATCTATAGTCCCATTTCTTTAAGTGGAAGGGCCCATTTTATCATGGCAGCCCTCAAGGACAAGGACAATCTTCTCAGCCCTCAGCCCAGCAGGGTTACCACATTACGAGGCTTAGCCACGGGCTGATTGTCATTCCAGGTGCAAAGGTGGCTAATGGCAACACTGAGACAGGGAATGAAAGTTCCACTGGGACTGAGCTTGGGGCTGAGAGCTCGTTGCTGGTTGGTTGGGTTTTTATTTGTTTTCCCTTTTAAGGAAGGGGATGGGGATGGCAGATGAATCACCCAGTAGTCTTGTGGGACAGGAAGTGGTCTGGGGTGTCTTCCAAGGAGAAATGAATGATATCTCTTCAGGCACAGGAAGTGGGAAATGGTTTGCTCCTCTGTGCAGGGCTACGACCTTCTGAATAGCCCACATCCTCACATGGAGAGAACTGGGCCAGAGGGCGCAAGTGTTTATTTTGAGAAGACATGAACTTTTCTGGAAGTAAAGTTCCAATCAATTAAATGAATTGGTTAATCATAATTAATTATATATTGAGGACCTACTATGTACATGTACTGGAAAATCCTGAACTTAACAACAACAAAAAACAAGAATAAAATAGCTTCTAATCTTAAGGAGTTTACTATTTACAGTTAAGAACCGAGCAGCAAACAAGATGATTTCACTGAACCTTTGAGGTAGTCCAGGTGATGTCCATACGTGATCAAATGAAAACTGCCCTCTTAGAGAACATTTAATCTTATGATTTTTTTTTTTTTAACTGCAGGGATGAGAGTCCTTTGAGGATACGCATTTTTTTTTTTTTTTGTCCTTTATGTCAGATGATCAACACTGTTCTGGTTCAGTCCTGGGGGTATATACCACATTCATTTTCAATATTCCTATTATAAGAAGGAAGAAGATGGGCACGCTGATAGAAAATTATACACCGAGTACTTTTTGTAATTATTTTTATCAGTCATGTAGAAAATTGGGATTCATGGGAGAACCAAGTAAGCACTTGGGACATTAAGAAAGTTTCCATCGGGGGTTCATATATTAAGATACACAGGGTTAAGGTGGGGAGAGGCAGATTTTATTCATTAGTTAGAAGAGGTTTTACTATGCCCAGAATTATAGTCAACTGCCTTCAGAGACAGTGAAGGGCTCATCACTAAAAGCATTCATGGAGGAGTTGGAAATACACCATCAGGGATGATGAGGATGAAGGCCTTTTTTGGGACAGGAGTGTTGATTACCTGCCAAGCGTTGATTACTTGCCTTTTTACGTCATGATCTCTAATTCCAGTGAAAGTTCCCAGAAGTGTAATTCTTACTCAGATTCTTAGATTCTACCTCTTTCCTCCTCTCCAGTCATGGTTCTGAACACCTCTAAAATGTTTCCATAGGAGTAGACTCAGGCCACAGAGGAAAGAAATATTATTTTGCAGAAACTGGTGCTCCATCAAAACAGAGGCCTTGTGAAATGACGGCAGACATCAGTAATCGCCAAAGCGCTGGCCTTATTTATAGGTTTGAGGGAAAGATAAATACTGTACACGCACATTCTAATTAAGGCCAAGAGTTCCCAGCATGCATAGCTCTGCATCTCATTCTCGCTGTCACGGCTGCCACGGCTCTCATATTTTCTGTGGTTTCTCCTGGTTATTAGTAATGCTGTGCTGACTAAAATGGATGGAGTCCCAAGCTGGCTGCTGACCGCAGGGATTGGATCTTCCACACGGCTGGAGCCTGGATTCCCAAGTACCACGGCTGCAACTGCCCTTGTCTTCAGTAGCTGACTGGAGCATTTAGGCCAAGAAGATGAACTGAGAAGGGACTCCTGCTCCAGCATGATACAATGGTGGAGGGGAAAGAGTGAAGCAATCCAGAGAAATGCTCCCTTCTCAATTCCATTCATGTCAACCAAGTATCTTTCAGGTTGGGAGGAGAGATATAGTCTGTTTCCATCAGGCACATTACTAAGATAGATGTCTAAATGGCATGAAGCTAATGCTCTTTTTATAGTCTCCTCTACCTATTACGTAATGAAAAAAATTGAGCACGTGCCACAGACATATGACTAATGGCCCTTAAAGAACGTCCAATCCTAGCTTTGATCTTTGGGGGATGAGGACATCATAATCTAATGTAGCTAATCATGTCAAAGGCACAATCAATAAGCATACACCGATCTCACAGCATAATTAAGTCTCCATAAGTTCATTTACAGACCAAATCAATCAAGAGTAGTCAGTCTGACCAGGAATTCACAAGTATCATTAATGAAAAAAAATTAAAGTTTATTTTGCAAAATATTGCTGTCCTGTTATTAAAAAAACTATCTATTCTTTGTTCCTTATATAAATACATGGCAATAAAATTTGTGCTCTTTTCTTGGCAACAGTATGATTTTGAATTACCATAGACAAAATTTCATAGAAGCCTTTTCTCTTCCTTATATCTCTTTGGAATCCCTATCATTTTATTCCAGAACTATCTTCAGGTCATCCCCAAAACATGTATACATAGTGAGCAAGGACTAGGCAGAGATCTGGTTTTTTGTTTGCAGCTTCTTTTGGCCAAAATCAATAATCAAGAAAGAAGATAGAAACACAGGAAAACACAGGGCTAACCTAGGGATGGAACATGGTTTCCTTTTCAGGACTTACGACTTGAGTCCAACTGAAAACTCTTCTGAATGCTCAGCTAACTTTCCTTCTAAAATTTTTGTTAATATACAGACAAGGACCAGATGTCTGCCTGTCTGTCTGTGTGTGTGTGTGTGTGTGTGTGCGCGCGCGTGCATGTGTGTGCGTGCACATGCATGAGAGTGTGTGTGTGTGTTTATGCATATGCAGGAAGGCTATCTACATGACAGAAAGACTTACTAATTGAGGAGTACCTTTGTTCTCAATGGATGTAACTAATCCAACAGTGCAAATCTCAACTTCACAGAGTGTGCTCGAGTCTGTAGTGCACCATTTTTCACTCTCTGAGATTCATTTGGATAATTGCAGAAGCTTAGCACCACATCTTGGGAAGCATCAGCAAGCAGTGGGGGGGAGGGAGGAGATTGATACTCATTTTACTACCGCTTAACCAACTATATATCTGACAAAGACCAAGATACTTCACATCATTTTTTCTACAACGTGAATAACACCTATCTATCAGCATAGCAATTTTTATTCCTATTTTATAGACAAGGTTATTATAGCTCAAGAAATCAAGTAATTTCTTCAATATGTCCTAATTAGTAAGTTGTAATCAGGGATTTGTTCAAACCTCTGGAAATCAGGCGTGGGAGTCTGAGTTCATCAGAGAGGACTCATGGATAATTTGGCAAGGGCAGGGCTACAGGGGGTCATGACCAACATTTAGCACAGGGTCTCATACAGCAGGTGGTCAAAAAACTGTTGAATGAATGACTGGAAATCCAGGGCAGTCAGCCTAGTTACAACAGAGCGAGGGAACAGTGTGTGGTGTCATTCTGGTTCGAGCAGGGCCCAGGTGCTCCTCCGAGGTGGGGAGCAGTAGTCCAAAAGCAAGGATTTGATTCTGCAGGCAGGGTTCGAGGTATGGGAAAACAGGCAAGAAATGAAATAAGCAAATAATTGAGCTTTAAATACATAAGATTCAATTCAGAGTCAACTGCCATTTATTGAGTAGCTGCTATGTGCTAGGTTCTTACTCTTCTATCCACATTTTCATGTTCTCTCACTTCACCTTTACAGCAACCATTTTTTACCATGAAGGAAATGGAGTTTCTTGAAAGGGTGACTTTCCCAACATCACAAACAAATATGTTTGTTTGTTTGAGGTCAGTGTTTGAACCCAGGTCTTCTGATTCACTCTGACATTATTCACATAACAAGCCAAGTCCATTCTCAGGAGGCATCTGTCACCGACATCTAGCAACACCTGGCTCCTAAGGCAGTACTCTCTTCTTGTTTCCTTTTATTTTACCAACAGCTCCTTCTCCACTTCCTCTGTCAGCTCCTCCTCATTCCACTGACTTCTGAACACTAGAGCATCCACAGTTCGGTTTCGTATCTTTTCTGTTTTCTATCTGCACTTATTCTCTGCATGAGCTTATCTGGTGTAATAACTTTAAACGCCCTCGTGATGACTCTAACATTAGATCTCTAGTCCAGACCTTCCTTGGGAGCTTGCTATAGCTCTAGTTCAATGACCAAAACAGCATCTCAAATTCCAGCTTGTCAACACTGCACCCCCGATAAGCTCCAGAATGTGGGCACTATTGCTCTTTCTTCTATCTTCATTAATAGCAATACCGCCCTTCCCGCTGCTCAGCTCAAACCGCAGAATGCTGAGATTGTCAGTCTTCAGCAAATCCTGTTGGCTGTGTCTTCAGAAAACAACAGTGCCTGACTGCATCTTACCACTCCTACAGCTATCCTTTTGGCCCAACTCATTGCCAACTCTTTTGGAATATTGCAAGAGCCCTTCCTGGTTGAATTTTCCCACTTCAGCCTATTCTGCTTATTGTGGTCAAAGTAACCTTATAAAAGTTAAGTCAAATCATGTCACTCTTCAGCTGACAGTCAATTCACTTAGGGCAAAATCAAGTATTCTTATACCGGTATACAGGGCTCCATGTAATCTGGCCTCATTAAACACAAACTTCCACCTGAAAAAAACTTTGCCCATGCTATTCCCTCTGCCTGGAACATACTTCCCCGGACATCTGCATCACTTGTTCCTTCATATTTTTTAGGTCCTTCTTAGCCATACCCCATCATCTGGAGCACCTTGGTGGCTTCAGTTGGTTAAGCATCTGACTTTTGATCTTGGCTCTGGTCATTATCTCAGGATCCTGCTGTCGGGCTCTGCACTGGGTAGGGACCCTGCTTGGGATTCTCCCTCTCTCTCCCTCTGCCCCTCCCCCCTTCCACCACTCATGTTTCCTCTAAATAAATAAAGATAAAATTAATAAATTTACAACATCTTTACACTTACAACTCCCCATCTTTTCCTCTATGTTTTCTGTGCAGCACTTGTCAAACCCAGCATTTAACTCACATACCTTTTAAATTGTCTCTCTCCCCCTATAAAAATGAGTACCATGGGGCGCCTGGGTGGCTCAGTGGGTTAAGCCGCTGCCTTCGGCTCAGGTCATGATCTCAGGGTCCTGGGATCGAGCCCCACATCGGGCTCTCTGCTCAGCAAGAAGCCTGCTTCCCTCTCTCTCTCTCTCTCTCTGCCTTCCTCTCCGTCTACTTGTGATCTCTCTCTGTCAAATAAATAAATAAAATCTTTAAAAAAAAAATGAGTACCATGAACAAAAAGGCAAGGATTTCTGCTGTTTTGTTTGCATTGCATCTCCAGGAAAGGAGATGGCAAAAAGGAGAAATGCCTGGCACCTAGGGGCAGTAAAATATAGTGTATATTGATTGGATAAATGAGAGGGAGGGAGCCATAAGAACTCAGCACACAAGGAAGGGGCGTGAGACATGATATAACCCCTAATCAACAGGCAGCAGCCTAAGAACTTTCAGGGAGCTGTGAGGAGTGTATGCACCAGCCTAGAACCTCACGTAGTCATTTTTCAGAAAATTGCCCCCAATATCCTGACATGATATCCTTATGTCTCAGGAGAAAACACATTAGCTCTCAGAAACCTGATAGATCATGAGCCATGAAAGTACTTGTAAATAGTTCTGTAAGCACAGAACATAAGTCCTGACTATTTCTTCTGTGATAGTACACAATTGCAAAACAAGAGTAGAAAATAGAAAAAAAAAAATCTTCGAGTATCTTTTCATGCAAACCCCCGTTACTACCTTGCCTCCCCTCACACAGCCCAGCCCCCTTAAGGCACACTTCATTTTGTGGAAGACAGCACAGCCTCATCAAAAGAATGTGGTCCTGGAATCAGAGACACCTGACTTCACATTGCGGATCACCGTACTTGCTAATCACAGAATCTTGGTCAATTTTCTTGACCTTTTTGGGCATCAATGTTTATTTGTAGAATAGGTAGGGTAGTAGGTTAATTATGAAGATTGAATTATATATAACATATATATGTACATATATCAGTTATACACACATATATAAATTATACACATTATATAATTAATTGATTATATAATAGTAAATATACACATTTGATTGGAACCTAATTCCTAGTCCTTAAAATCTGATTATGTTAAAGGCTGTGAAATAATAGAGAATATATCTAAACATATATAGATATATATATATATATATCTATATATGTCTCTGCCCCCAGGGCTTGACACAGAGTTCCTAAAACCTTTGTACTTTCCTAAGTTATAAGGACACCAGAAGCATCTTTTTGTTCTGATTTTTGGTCTTTGACCCTCATTCTTGACAGAATTCCAAAATCCCTTGGAATTTCTGGCTGATAGCCGTGCCTTTTGTTTTACTAAGATGACTCTGGGTGGGCTCCTGGATGGGTGCCGTTCACCAGAAAGGTGGAGCCAAGAGGGAAGGTTGGAATTTTTGACCCCACTCCCATTCTCCAGCTAGGGGAGAGGGGCTGCAAATGAAGTGAAGGCTCCATCACACCTCCACAATGAAATCTCCATAAAAATCCAAATAGTCTAAGATTCAGAGAACTTCCTGGTAGGTGAGCCAGTGGAGGGGCTGGGAGAGGTCTATGTCCAGAGAGCTCGTGGAAGCTCCATGCCCTTTCCCACAGAAGTTCCCCTATGCCTCTTTCCCATCTGGATGTTTATCTGTAAGCTTTATCACCCCTGTCTCTAGTAAACTGGTAAACATTAAGTAAACTGTTTTTCTAAATTCTGTGAGGCACTATAGTAAATTAATTGAACCTGACAAGGGGGTCATGGGAACCTCCAATTTATGATAGACCAGAAGCACAGGTGGCAAGCTAGACTAGCAATTGTTATCTCAAGTCCTGTGGGGAGTCTTGTGGGACTGAGCCCTTAACCTGTGGGATCTGATGCTATTTTCTGGTAAATGGTGTCAGAAGTGAGTAAAATTGCAGGACACCCAGTTGGTGTTGCGGAACTATTTGGTGTGGGGAAAGCACCACGTGAGTGGTGGCAGAAGTGTTTTAAGTGTGAAAGTAAAAGAGAGACACAGGAGAAATAGAGCATAGGTTTTCTACACAAGCGCCAACCATATATATATATATATATATATATATATATATATATATATTATATAGAACACTTATGTATTACCTAATATATATTTATTATACATTATAAATTGTTATTATAAAAATATATTATTACATAGGGGCGCCTGGGTGGCTCAGTGGGTTAAGCCGCTGCCTTTGGCTCAGGTCATGATCTCGGAGTCCTGGGATCGAGCCCCGCATCGGGCTCTCTGCTCAGCGGGGAACCTGCTTCCTCCTCTCTCTCTGCTTGCCTCTCTGCCTGCTTGTGATCTCTCTGTCAAATAAATAAGTAAAATCTTAAAAAAAAAAAAAAGAATATATTATTACATATAACAACATAGTATTATGTATCACATATTTTATATAGTGTATCTTTTAAAATATGTAATAATTATATATTTAAAAATATATATCAATATAGAAAAATAGATATAATATAAATCATATCTATTTCTATATAAATATATAAATATATATTATATAAATAATATATATTAATATTTAATAATATGTGATTATTATATATTTTAAAAAGATAAAGATATAAAAATATATGTTACATATTTTTAAAATAAATAATATACAATGTAAATACAAGTGTAAATACATAAAGTATTTGGCTGGCACTTAACACGTGTTATGTAAAATTTTCTAAGTTCTGTGTAAGGAAAACAGTATTGACAGAAAAGTGGAGACTGATAGCTTAGCGTTGTGTCAGAAGTAAGGGCTACAGCTTCTGGCCTCATCTCTTCTCACATGTATTGAACAGGGGTCCATGTCCTCCGATAACACTGGAATACCTATAGCATCTGTCTTAGAGCATGACGGAAGATCTAACACTTGCACTTAAAAATATGTATGGTAATACTTGCTGATTGTCATCCAGGCTGGGTTTCTTTTGCAGAATCCAGTCCATTTCAGTGACCAAGTGTATAGGCTTTCGCAAGTAGTTCTGGTACGTGACCTGGTATTACCAACACAACCAACCCGGGCTGATTGTCCAATCAGCACCGACAGCTTCGAGCACAGAGATCCTGTCTGAAGGAAATGTAGAGGAAATTGTTTTCCTCCCTTGTTCTGACTCCAGCAGTATTCCTGCCTCTGGGATCCATTCAAGGTCTCAGACCACTTCGGAAAGAACAATGATCTGTGTGGCCAGCAGAATCGTAAGAAAATTTCACTCAAGTTATGATGTCCGTTGGTACCATGGGAATAAGCAATGTGATTTGAAGTCCAATTCAAAGGAATAAAATTTGAAGCTTCTTTATAAAAATAATGACTTTTTCCGTATCTCATCTTCTTTTAAAATTTCTTCTCAATTTATATCTCTCCGAACACCGCCAGAGCCAGCATCTCTTAGCAAGCAGTGGGTAGACGTTGTGTTCTTATCCATATGCATGATCTGCTCTATTTTCTTCCCAGTTCAGATTCTTTCCATCATTATAAGAAAAAAAAAAGTGGTGTGGGCTTATTAAGAAGAGAGAAATAGCGACCCTCTGGGGAGATAACTTAATCCAGTTTAAAGAGTTTTTTCTCTGACACGTGTTTGTGCTTGGGTCTCTGCCACTGATGAGCCTTGGCCCCTCACACTTGCGTGTCCACAGAATCACCACATAAGATTCAGAACCACCCAAAGCCTGTGTTCCACCCACCAGAGACTATGATGTGATCGCTCTGGGGTACTGTTCGGACTTCGGAATTTTTAAGAGATCATCAGGTGATTCTGACTTGCAGAAAAATTTGTGACTCACTTCCACTGGCCCATGATAGGAACCAGCCATTCTCACCAGAACGTCCACCCAAATCAGTGTTTCTAACTTCATGGAGCTGGAGCTATGTTCGGGCCACAAGTATGTTTGCCAATGTCTGGCATCTATAGAGAAGGCATATAGAGAAGACATAGCTAATTCTGAAAGCTGAAGGGTTTTAATCTCTATTTAGTAACACTGCAGTAACAAACGTATCTAAGTTATAAAAGGAAAAAGGGATTTTTTTTTTAATTATAAAGGAAACAGGAAAATCTAAATTATGAGCAGGCTCTCTGTCAGCAGCAGCTTAACCATTACAGGAGTGCTATCTGAATGGAAAAATGAAGTAGAGCTTGCAGCTGATGATAGAGCTTTGTTTCTTGAACTGAGTTCATATAAAATCAGTTTGGAGGTGGCTGGGTGGCTCAGCTGGTTAAGCGTCCAACTCTTGGTTTCTGCTTAGGTCATGATCTTAGGGGCATGGAGTCCCTCAAGGTGGAGTCCCACTCAGGATAGGTGCTCGGCAGGAAGTCTGAGACTCTCTCTCTGTTAACCAACCCCCAACATAAATAAATAAATCTTTTAAAAAAATAATAAAATCAGTTTGAATGTATCCTTTTAAAAACTTATCCCAATAATCAGGAGTGGAGAAATTAGGAAAATTCAGACTTGAATGTGAGAACAGTAATAATTCTGTGGACTAAATTCTTTCTAATTTGGGATATCCTCACTGGGACTCTGAAGTGGTGATTAAAGGTAATAAACCATCCCTTCTCTCTGCCACTTTGTAGGAGTCTGCGTCGTACAAGCCTGCAGGACAGGTCACGATTCCTTGGGTCTGTAAGCACCTGAGAACAAAAAGGACAAGGGCAGCCTGACCAGAATTAAGTTGAATCTTCAGGGGAGGATTTGAGAGTCTGAGCTCTCATACTGCTTTCTTTGTGAACCCATACTCAGAGAGGGAAAGATGTGTAAGACAGTGCCGTTCTATGAAGATAAAATGTGATCCATGCGAGTACCTTAAAATTTTCTGGAAGCCACATTCAAAAGAAAAATAAATGAAATGAATGTGAATTTGTCTTATGTATGTATGTATGTGTGTGTGTGCATATATATATATATATTTGTATATATATATATAAAATACATGTATATAATATATATATATATATACTGTTGAAATGACTATATAATAGTCATTTAAACAGGTATTTCATATAAAAAATTTAAAAATCAGTACACTGGAATTATTTTACATTCTTTTTTTCCGACCTGGTCTTTGAAATCTGGCACATATCCCACACACTTACAGCCTATGTCAGTTTGGACTCTGCACGTCCCAGTGTTTAGCAGCCATGTGTGGGACTCGTGTCCACTGTTTTGGGTGCTGCAAGTATGGAGGAAAGATCACAAGGTCTAAGTAAAAAGACCTTGTGTTCTAAGTGGTCTTTAAATGGTGGACTATATTAAATGATCTTTAGAGTCCTTTTTTAGCCCTTACATTCTCTGATTCAGGGGCAAGTCAGGAGTATGAATGTCACACAAAATTGGATGAGAATGACCAAGCGTCTGCAGCTGGGACAGTCTACAAGTCAAGTTCTGCACTGGTCTGCTATTTCTCTCTCAACTTTGGGAAATGAGGGGGAAAAAAAAAAGTGTTTTATTTTGCACCAAAAAGAGCAGGTCCTGAGCAGAGGGTAGGTAGGACCTTTGTTCCATAAAGCAAAGGGATTCCCTGGGATGTGGCTCCAGAGAAAATCCCATTCTAGGGATTTGCTTAATTGGAAATTATACTTCACTGTTGACCCGAGTGGTCAGCCAATGAGCAGTGTGGCATAAATCAAACCCTTGACCCACAAAAAGCAAGCAAAACCCTTTTGATTAGTTTTTGCACAGCTTTATTAAAAAGAACACGGAACAGTGCCACGGCCTCTTCCAATCCCCACTGGTAGAAGTCAGGAGGAACCATTCCCCACCCCCACTGCCCTCTGCTTTCAGAGAGATAGTAAGCTCAGGCGCAGCACACCTTTGTCTTGCCTCCTAGCCTGGGGTAGCCCTGGAGCCATTAAACTTCTTTATTCATTGTCCCACTTACTGATGAATTTGTTCAAATGGTTGTCTATTTAGACCGCAAGTCACGAAACTTCTGTTTTCACCGGTGTGAGATCCAAGTGGCGGTAGAGAAATACTTGAACTAAATGAGAGAACGGAATGCTCAGCCCATCTGTTCTCCTGAAGCAGCCTGTGACCTTAGTCAGATGTCTCCCCACGTCTAGACTTCAGTTCTTCCCCGTGTAAAACAAGTAAAGCTCTTTCCCCTTTGATGGGGAGGATCATATTCATGGAGTCCTGGCACATTTCACAAGAAGGTTTATGATAAATGCAAGATACTATGATGAATCATTTCCCCGGACCCCAGGGAAGACGCAGGATGGTAAATAACTGTCAAATCTGGGCAAACAGTTCAGAGGGATGAAGAGCTCTGATATCTTGATGGGCAGGTCAAGGACAAAGGGGGAGGGGCAGAAGAAGGAAGGAAGAGGAAGGAGGGGGTAGGGGGCTGGGGAACACTCATGCTGGGCCACCTAACGCCAAGGCTGGCAAAGTTTGGAAACCTTGCCTTTGTTCAGGGAGGACTTGAGGAGCAAAACTGATTAGCTGTAGAATATCATTTAAATCTCCTCTTAAAGCAAATCCAGGTCTTTAATCATTATCTCCCAAACCACCAAACAGCTCCAGACACACACCAGCCTCACTGAGAGACTTGTCAAGACTGAAACAGTAATTCACAAATTCACTAAAATTCCCTGCTCCACCGAGCAGTATGACAGCTCCAGCGACCGCGGTAACATTTCTATTCAAACTGGCTTTGGAGCTGAAGCTATAAATATCCTTGCAATATTTCCTGCTTCAGAACATAAAGACAGCTTTACAGCACTGATAAAATAGAAATTACTTTCTCTCTGAGGTCTTGCTGGAATTTTAATGTCTGTTTTGCAATAAAGCAGCTCCTACACAATTTGATTTGAGGGAAAGAAAACAAACGGTCTAATTTAGTTACAATAATGACTCTTCTTGTATTGTTTGCCCTACTTGCTTCTCTGGCTGCTGGGCTGTTAAAGTTTGTAGTGGAGAGCAGAGGGGATGATGTTTATGAGAATATTAAAATGGTTTCTTTATTATTTAAAGATACATTGTCTCTATCCCCGCTCACCACAAAGCAACCAAAAAAAATTTTTTTTAAAGGAGAAATAGAGAGAAGAAAATAAAGTTTACAGCCCTTAATAGCACTTTGTGAAAATTGCTTGTTAGAACTGTAAAACCATTGACCAAAGATGACATGAATTTAAAAGGTTTTTGAAACGTAAAAGATCATAGCAGCTTTAATTATCCCATACATGTTACCCCAGTTCTTGTTAGTGCCTTCAAAGCTGAGCAAAGCATTTTTCTTTTTTTTTTTTTTTAAATCCATATACACTGGTCTCCTTTATAGATTACATGATATAGAAAGGGAAAGAGAGAGAGAGATTCCTATTTGCACATGGACAACGTACTGAGAGCGTAGAGAAGTGGAGTTGAGAATGGAAGCTTAGGATGGAGCAGTTTGGGGACAAGAATTAAATGATAGAGGGGAGTCAGGGCTTGGTTAGATGCTGAATTAGGAATGGTCTTAACCCAGCTTCCTGGCAAAGGATAAGGCTTAGGGTTAGGTCCAAATTAGTGCTAGACAGGCTTTGGATTCCCACTAATTTATCTTTGGACCAAAAGAAAGGATTCCCCCCTATTTGAAAACACCAGGACCTCACAACACCCTCCTACTGGTTTCTCAAGGAAGGGTATGTCTCCTAGGCCAGATGGCCCCAAGCAAGCCCATTAAGCAGAACTTTCTTCTACAATTTGCTCCCCTTTTCCTTTATTCATCTTCCCTGTCTTGTTCTTGTTTGCTTAGAGCAGATGGCATTACCTTTTCCTTTTGGTTTCTCAAAATTTCCCATTTCCCTTCATCCAAACATTCCATCTAATTGTGCCTACATCCCAAATCCTGATCCACCAACTATCCCTGCCCTTATTCTAAACCTCTCAGTGCTTCTGCATAGGTATACACCACAGACCCATGAAATATTTGGTTCAGAAGGGAATTGGATGACTGCCTCTCCTTTGTGTGTGTGTTTTTTTTTTTTTTTTAAGTTGTATTTCTAGGAGCTTTAGGTGTCACAGAAATATCTCAGTTGACTGTAAGGGAGGAGGTGGGTGTTGTACTCTCAAAGACAATCATAGCATCTGCACTCTTATCAGTTTAGTAAAAGGAAGTCTCAAGAAGTTTTAAAGTGCTCTGCTTCTTTAAAAAAGTTGGAAAATGTTTTGCAGAAGAGAAACCCCAGTCATGGAGACAGGAAATGGCCATCAGTTTTCTTATAGCTGGATAACGGCACAGTGGGAATACAAACTCAAGGGGGCATACTGTTACATGTGATAGGGTACTAATCTCTATAATAAACTAATTCATACCTTATTATCCTTATGATTTATTCATGTTAGGGATCGCTAACTAAAATTCAAAAAGTCATGATAATCATAATACCATTGCCAAGGAGACATGTTAAGAATAGATAGTGTATATCAGCAGTTCTCAAAGTATGGTCTGAAGGTTCGGTGGAGAATGAACTTTACAACAAATAGTGCTGGGAAAATGGAATATACACACGCAATGAATGAAACCAGATCCTTGTCTTCTACAAAAATGAACTCAAAATGAATCAAAGATCTAAATCTCTCACCTGCAGATCTCTTAGATGATCTCTTAGAAGAAAACGTAGGACAAAACTTGGACTTGGATATTGGACTTGGAAATGGTTTCTTGGATGTAACCAAAAGCACAGGCAACAGAAGAAATTAAAAAACAAAAACAAAAACAAACAAACAAACAAAAAACAGACAATTTGGACTTCAGGGACATTTTAAAAAATTGTGCCTCAAAGAAAATATAGACAGTGTAAAAAGGCAACCCACAGAATGAAAGAAAATATTCGCAAAAAATATATCTTTCAAGGGATTGATATCTAGAAAATATAGAGAACTGCTGAAACTCAACAACAAAACCCAAACAACTCTATTTGAAAATGGGCAAAGGATGTGAATAGACATTTCTCCAAAGAAGATAAACAAATAGCCAATAAGCACATGAAAAGATGTTCAACACCACTCATCATCAAGGAAATACAGATCAGAACTACAATGAGAGACCACCTCACACCTGTTAGGATGACAGTGGTCAAAAAACAAATACAAAAACAAGAAACAACCAACAGAAAATAACAAGCGTTGAGAAGGATGTAGAGAAACTGGAATGCCTGTGCACTGTTGATGGGAGTGTAAAATAGCCTAGCTGCTGGGGAAAATAGTCTGGCAGGCCCTCAATATATTAACAATAGAATTAATATGGGATCCAAAAATTTCACTCGTAGAATGGAAACAATTATTTTCCAAATGACCAATGCATGATGTTACATAATCATGCCTGGTTAGAAGATCCAGTCCAAGTGCAAGAGAGACCAATGGATTTTGATGTAGCAGAATATGAAAAGTTCTTCGATAGGGCTTCAGACTCCACACTGCAACAACTCAATTGTTGAGTTTCAATGTAATGTTGAAGTTTAATATCTACAATAATGAGAAAGATTAAAATACGCCTCCCGTTTCTAATGACATATCTGAATGAGGCCAATTTTCGTCATATACTTCAGTGAGGAAAACATGTCACAACAGATGGATTGCAGAAGAATATTTGAAAAATGCAGTTGTCTTTTATTCTGCTAGAGATGAGAGATTTACAAGAATGTACAATAATGTAATGAATACTGCTATGCTGAAAAAATAAAAAATTAATAAAAAAAATGTACAATAATGTGACTTTTGCCACCATTTTTTCTTGTTTGCAAGTAACAAGGAGGTCCCAAGAGCAAGAGGTTTGAGAATCACGGCTGTAGATGTAGATGGTAGATGTAGATGTAGATGGTTCACGAGGCTTTTGAAAACGCCCCTCGAATTTCACTAATATCGGTAACAGAGTATTTTGTTTCCCACCAGTTCTCCTGAAGACCAGCTGTAAGTGTCCTGTTATTTAATCCTTTATATAAGCCGCTTCACACACCAAAGCTGAAGTTACAGAGGGCGCTTAAACAGGATTAGACAAAGCCCTCCTAACTGTGGTGGCTTCTGAATCCCAGGACCCATGCATCCCCTCATTTCCTTCTCTTGTCAGTGGGTCCCAATGTCTCCTGAACGAGACTTCTAAGTGTTCCAGAAGCGTTTACAAATCCCCTACAAGCCCACTCATGGTTCTTTGTATTGATTCATTCACAGAGCTGTGGCCCCAAATGAGAGATTTTAGAGAACAGAAAGGGAAACTTTGTTTCTAGAAGAAATAAAACACAACCCAGAGGCCTCAGTGTGTGAAAGAAATGCTTTAAACCAAAACAAAGAAACAAAATATTCATCGATCATTTCTAAAGCCTTCCTATGTAGGACTGGTGGAAGACGGCAGACACAAGGCTAGACTGGTGATGTGTATTCTGTGTCACTAAGCAAAACTTCTCCTTGGTTAACTCAGTTTAGAGAGTAGGCTGTGTATTCTTGTAAATAAAACACAAAGCCAAGTATTAGAATATATTGGCTCTAGTCCTGGTTTTATCATTCAAGAGTTTTGAGATTATTAAATATATCATCCACAGAAGATGGTAGGTTTCTTTTGTATGCACAGGGTGGTAAATCAAAAGACCACTGGACTAAGAGTATTGGGGAATATGCATGCCATCAAGAGTATATTCCTAACACAGGGGAAATACTCCACTGGCTGGATATTAGTATTTACTTTTGCAGTAACAGTACTATGGGATATGTGATGCTGGGAAAGTGGCTCATTGCTTTGAGGCCTCATTGTCTCATTTCTAAAATAGCAATTGCTGTAGTTCCTAGTGCATCCCCCAAAGCTGTGAGCCGCAGGGAAGATGGGAGAGGACCAAGGAGTCAAGATGCCCAGATTTTAGTCCCACAAAGAGCCACTATCAACCAAGTGACCTTGGGGAAGCCATTTTTCTGGTCAACCCCTTAGTTCGCTCAACCATGAAATAAAAGGATTGGGCCAAATCATCTCAGGTTCTATCCAACATTGACATTCTTTCCAGAATCTCTGATGACCCCATAAGTGTTAAAACTCTTTTCTAGGTTACTTACTATATTCAGAGCAGAGCTGAACCTAGAACCTAGCTCTTCTACCTTCTGAATAAGAGGATTATTCTGCCTAATGGAATGTTCCAAGGTAACCCGAACTCCTGAAAAATGACATCTCATTGACTCATTTATACAGACCAAACTTTGAAAACAAAAAAGTTGGGGGAACTTTTTTTATTTAAATGAGGAAAGGATATGCTATCTCCTGAGGACCAGCTGTCTGGCAAGATTTCAAATACTTCCTAGTTCCAATGGGTTGGAAATGCCACAACAACATTCGTCCTGGTATCATTTTCTTAGTTTCAGTCCCAACAGCAATCAGAAAGTGCAGAGGAGTGTAGCAACAATGAAACAAGAAATTAATCAATCTCTCTCCAACTACACTGAATAGAGGAACAGTAAGACCAAAACTATGACAGGATTATATGGAGAAACTGAGATAAAATATTTGCTCTATGTCTTATATCCATTTTATTGGAACAGTAATGGAAACTGAGTTATCAAAAAAAATGTACATTTCTTTGGAGCTTAGAAAACTTTTAGTTTTCATCCAAATCATTTGAAACAAAATCCATGTCTACATTCATCTTCAGTATGAACAATGAATCAATCTTTTTTTTTTTTAATTGAATGTTCCTCCCCATCTTTGCCACGGTAATGGCCAGTTTCTGCACAGTTGATCAGATCAACCAGGCTATTGATTTGATTTGGTCATTGAAATGGCCTCTGAATTAGATAATTTTATGTTTTTCATCTTACGAATGAAAATCATAGTCACCTAGTGTTTCTTAAAAATACGGTCTGGATTCCTCCTGCATTGAAATCATCAGTAGTGCCTGTTATAAGTGCAGATCCAAAGGCCTCCGCCCTAGTCCTTCTAAATCAGAACCTCTGAAGGTAGGGATTCAAGAGTCCTGTTAATAAGGTTTCCAGGTAAGGTCACCCATGCCCTGACAGCCAGACCAATACCATATTTGTAGTCCCTGTCCAGTTGAAACATTCAATGCTGTGTACAACTTCTTCCTTCTTGTTCCCTCAGAAAAAATTTCAATATCCAGATATTACTCAGCTTTAATTTCCCCATTATAAATACTAAATGGCTCCAGATATTAATTCATGTCATGGAATTCAAGCACCTTTTTTTGCCTCCTAACTCTCATGCCACCCCTTATATGATAGCCTAACCACACCATTCTTTCTTCTACAAATACTTCACACTTTCTTACTTCTACATATTCCCCTATGTAAGTCCCTTCAACATAAATAATTCCTCCATATCCATTTTGGTTGAAAAAACACTCTTGTTAATCCTATTGATATTTCAAATTTTGTTTTAGATGTTATCTTTATAATCAACACTTATTACTGAGTTACTTCTAAATAAAACTCACGTGGGTTTGATATTGCAAACAGGAATGAAGACTTGTCCTTTGCCCTTCATGGCCCTTGGGTTTAGGTATTACTTCATTAGGTCAACTTCCCTGCCCAGGTTTTTATTTGAATGCGCTTCTCCACGAATGTGCTTCTCCACAATGGCAAGTGAACACATTCCAGTCTCTCTCTCTCTCTCTCTCTGTGTGTGTGTGTATGTGTGTGTTTAATACAATTAGAACATATCCTAATCCTGTGACTAGGCTGTAAGCTTTACAATGGTGCAGGTCAATTGTTATACAGCTTTCTAGCTCTCAAAGTGTTCAAAGTAGATGCTCAGTAAATACTTGTTACGTGAGATTGGATTTAATCTATCCCAACCCCTTTGCTTGAAAAATGAAGGGAATGAAGTCCAGAGACAGTAAAAATAAGTATTCAAGGTAAAAGAGCTAGTCAGTAGCAGAGGCAGAACAAATACCTTTATTTCCTTGACATGTTCTTATTCAAGTTCAAGTCTTAGCATGGGAGAGGAGACTTGCTTTTGTATTTCGATATTTGTCCTTTTTACATTGTGTTTGTATGTGACATTCCCAGCCCTTCATGTTTATAGACAATCTGTATTATCCCAAAGCTATTTTTTTTTTCTTGTGATTATTTTCATTGTTGGTGTCTGGATTTCCTTCAGTTCTGTCACACATATCTCTCGCTGTATACATGAAGGTTACGTTTCATGTTTCAGCTGCAGCCACATCGTGATTCTGTACACAAAATAATAATGTTGTCTGTGCCTTTCCAGTCTCCTTTCTGATCATGTCCAGGTAATTGCTGGTCTTCTGGCAGCAACGGTCGCACCTGGAACAGCTAGTTAAGGGAATGGATACAAAGGTTCCAACATTCCTATTCCGGATTGTAACTGCTATTGAACCCATCATCATACAAATATTATCTGTATTTATTTTTTCTCTAAATGCATTCTCCATACAAGCTTATACTGAAGCTTGTGGGCTAGATATCTGCCCTGTCTCATAGCCTGTAATTTACTCGCATTGGCTTGGTGCATTACTACATGGAATGGTTTAGTTCCACCTGCAAACTTCACTGTGTACCATTTTCAAAATAATTCCTTGAAAAATAGTATGAAATACAGTCCGGTAGCTATATCCTAGAGGTTGTTCCGTTTTTGCTATAATGTCCAGAAAAAGCATCTCATTTACTTCATCTTTTGTTTCCTATCTTTTACCAGTACCCTAAAAATATCAATAAAACCTTTTTCCTTGTCCATTCCATACATAATGAGCTCTTAAAAATCCATTAGAAAATTGACAGAAGACATCAGGAATTCTTATAAAATATATCCATTGGCTTTCTCTGTTTATAATATTTACCAAGCTTTTCAAGCAGCTCCAGGAGATCAATCAGAAATAATTTCCTTTTTCAAAACCACAATACGTAATGTTTACTTTGTATTCAGTGAGCCTTCACCATAGGATAGATTCTTCCAGATACCCAAGGTCAGTGTTACTCAGGCTGCTCTGGAGTCCCCTAAAAAGTGTCTAGCACAGTGCTTGGGACACGGTAGTACTGAGAGGTTAGTTGTCTCTTCCTTCCCCTCTGAAACTCAATCTATGCTGGCTGCCTTTGGTGCCCAAATGGACAGGGAACCCAAGGACTTGGGCCCTCATTTTGGGTCTCCACTTGTGCTAATGAGTCATTTCTCCTCACTTTTCTGTGCATTCAGTTGTAAGATCAGGTGTTTGCAACCAATGGCTTCATAGTTCCTTTTAACATACTTTTTCAAGGATTTGATTCTAAAACTGATATCGGCCCATGGTTTCGCATCTGCTATTCAACTTAAAAAACATTTGCTAGTTGGAAATAATATATTATATGTTAATAAAATTTAAAAAATAAATAAAAGAATGGGTAAGATTCAAAAAGGTGAAGTTTGAGAAGATTCTTAAAAGATGGGATTCATACCATTCATCACCCCTAAAAACCAATTAAAACTCTTAGAGATAAACAAAACAAAACAAAACAAAAAAAACACTTGCTAGTCTGAGATCTTTACCTTACCTTGTTCCTCAGTTACTGCTGTAACATCCAAGACATTTATTTTGATTTTATTGTGTGCCTCTACCTCTCCACAGAAAAGAGAAATTGGAGCAGAGCCAACTTTTTGAGCAAAAACCAAGGTGCACAAATATCCCTTCTTTTAATTCTTGAACACAGTTTTTATCCTTTGTTTTCTCTTTTATTTTTTGTTTCTGTTTTGCCTTTGTGTTTTTTTCTTCTTCCCTCCTTCCCTCTTTCCTTCTCTCATCTCTCATTCTGTCTCTGTCTCTCTCTCTCTGTCTTTCTCTGTCTCTCTGTCTCTGTCTCTGACCTTCTCTCTTTCTTTCTTGTAAGAGGAGCCGAGAATGGTGTCAAATAGCCTCTCCAGGGCTTCCTGCTTTTTAGATCTCTATGCACAGAATTTTAGATGAGAAAAGACATTTTAGAGATACATGCTGTAGTAAAAAGAGCATCAAGTTTTTTATTCATGCGTCTTACTTCTCTGATTTTCCATATGAAAAAAGGAAAGTGATAATTAAAATACTAACCACTTTTCTGAAGACTAAACAAGCGATAGGAGCAAGTACACCGCCAATGTCCCTGCCTCCATGTTGGTTATTGTCATTACACAGTCCTCTGGTCTTCTCATTGACTTGGCAGCCCCTTAGAAACTGGAGCTTGAATTCATTTTTGAATTCTAGTTTGCACCAGACATGTTGTATATTTAAAAAGAATGGCCAGAACAAGCTTTTCTATTTCCACATGGGCTATCCATCCCCAACCCCCCCTTTTTTTAAAGCACAATGCCTGTGCTCTGACAAAGACCTCTTTCCTACGATAGCCATTTGCTGGGGGTTTTGTCTGAGTGCCTGTTCAAGCAGAACGTGTGATTTACTGTTGGTTGTGAAGGTGAAAGAGATTTTGACAAGTGGAGAAATGGAGAAAGTCTGAGTTTTGTTCATTAACATGCAATCCTCTTTGTATTTATGTAGGGGGTGGGAGACAGAGTGGGGAGGGTTAGACATATGAGTCCTAAACTTGAAGCCTAATTTGGTTATGGAAACAGATCTGTGTCTGGCAGAAACACATGGCACTCCAGTCCTGGACCATCAGTATTTGGGAAGCCGGCTTCATTTAATTGGTAAATCATCTGTCTTACATTGTTCTCCACCAGCATTATCTGTGAGGCAGCTGCCCACCTTGGCTAATTTAAATATGATTTAGCAGGATAGCCTCCTGTCCCTCCTGCCAGGACATTCATAGTACCAAATTGATGTTGATTGTCGTCCACCTCCCAGCCATTGGTGATTCATGGATAAGATTCTGTTACTGATCTGCACCAGGAGTTAGATGAGGATATCTTTATTGCCTCCTTTTCACTGGAGAGGATTTGACCCATTATCCATTTGCTAATTTTCTTTATTTGCCTGCGAGATCCATTGTGTGAGCAGCTGTCATGCATGTAAGTAGGGTCTCCTCAAAGCATTCTGGGCAAATTCCCACGGTTCCAGGCCACTTTCCTGATTTATCTTTCGCTTGTTCAAACACTGCAACTAACCCTCCAGGTGACCAGGAAAATTATCTTTTCCCCTTTTGCAAAGTCTAATGGGAAGATCATTCATTTGATGCAGTAAATACGCTTCTGGGGATAACCACTTAATGGGTCAGGCATTGTGCTCAGTGCTGGGGTGAAAGACTGGGGACCCCACACCGGGCCCTTAGGAAACTGGAGTTGAGATGTGTCAACAGATAACCAACTACACTTGCAAATAATCAAAAGCCTGAGCAAGATTTTCATGATATTTTGTGATATTTGTCTACTTTTATTACTTAGATTCTAATCCTCAATCCACTTCTTCTCTCTGTTCTCCTTAGATGCTATTTCAGGTTTTTGTTTTTGCTTTTCCCCCCTCAATAGCCTTTTAAGTTATTGTTTTTAAAACTTAAGTGTAAGGAAACTGTAGATGCTTTTGTACCACTCATGTACCCTCACATAAATAATTTTTCACATTCGATCGAGAAATTCATTTTATAAAGAAAGTGTTGATTAAATTAATTACTTTGATCTTCGTGTTACAATGTCCTTCCTTTCTCTGCAGAAGTTAACACTATCATGAATGTGGGGTGTAGGTATCAAATCCACATTTTCAACCTTATCTACATGTGCATTTATCAATAAAAATATAGAATATCATACTATATTTTTTTAATCTGTAATGATTATATTGTACTATAAATATCCTTCTGCAACTTGCTTCTTCTGTCAGTATTATAGTCGACAGATCTGTATCATGCCGCTTAGCTCTATTTTATCTTTTTTAATTATTGTATAATATATCACATGCCATTCTTTCCTTACTTGGCCTATTGGATATTTGATTTTTCCTGCTTTTTTGTTTTGTTTTTACTATATGTAATCAACAATGCTTCACAGAATATCTTTGAAGATGCTTCCTTTTGCACATGAGGGAGAATTTCTCTAGAGTATTTATTCAGAGATGGGACTGCCAGGTCATAGGCTATGCACACATACAATTTTACTAGATTTTTGCCAATTGATCTTCAAAAGAGTTATGCCAATTCCTATTCTCACCAGCAGTGCTTGAAAGTTCTTATTTCTTCTCTTCCCTGCCAAGGCTTGGCGTTGTCTGGCTTAAGGATCCTTGCCAGTATGATGGGTTAAAGAGTATCTCGTGGATATTTGCATTTTCCTGATTAGAGTTGGGTAGAACATTTTTTCATATTTATTATTGCTTTGGGTTTCATCTTCCGTGAATTGTCTTCTGCATCTTTCATTCATTTTTCAATTTTCCCTATCTAAATTGATTTGTAAGAGTTCCTTTATATTGAGGATATTAATATTTTCCCTCTTACATATGCTGTAAATCTCCTCTCCCAGTGTGTGGTATATTTTAATTTTGTTTATGATGTCTTTTGTTCTACAGAAAGTTTACATTTTAAGGATTTTTCTTTTTGTTGTTGTAGTTAAGAAATGCTGTCCTACTTTAAGGTTTTACCATTCCCTTCTGCATTGTATCCTAATAGTTTAATTTCTGTCCCCCACTCCCCCATTGAGGCATTCAAGACATTTGGAGTTTGTTTTTGACTTTGGTTGAGGTGAGTCTAATTTTGTTCCAGTTTACATATGAACAGACAATTGTTTCAACCTCAGTTTGATCCCAATTGATTTTGGATGTCTCCTTGAACCATATACCTAGGTCTCAGATATGTCTAGTTATCATCCTGGGATCCTAATTTTATTGCATTAACTGTTTTTCCACTACCATGCTTATATTATATAATCTTAATTTCTATGTCTTTGTCAATATATTTATATCTTTCAGGATAAATCTACAATTGTAATTTTGGTTTTATAGGTGTTCTGCTAATCCTTTCTCCTTACCTTAAAAAAAAAATTATGACAATTTTTTTTCTTTTGTAGTATCTCTGCCTCAGAATCTTTGTCCTCAAATAAGTCACACAAGTTTACTCTTCTTTATCTAAATATGAATCATCTGCATTCTTGCCTATCTGAATTTGAATCTCAGTGTCTTGGATTTTGATCAATAAATCAAAAGATCCCTGTGCTATTTCTTCAAAGACACCTAGGGACCACCAAGGGGATTAGACTCCTGGTGATAATTCCCTGAATTTCCAGGGCAAACATCTTCTCTAATCTCCCAACACATGACTTACTACAATAATATTACCTTATACAAGGCCAAAATCAAAATCAAGCAAACAGTTAAGTGTCCTAAGAGATGTCAGTGTTGAAATGAGAAGTTCAAAATGAAAAGTAAAATCTGTGACTCATAGGAAGGTGAAGTTATATCTGGCACAGCATTCAAAGAAAACTTCATAAGTATGACAATATTTTAGTTGAAACTTTGAAAATGGGCCAGATTTTCATATGTACAAACGGAAAATGGCATTCCTCATCTAAGGAAACTATGGTTAAGGCTGTGGTAACAGAATATAAAACAGAACTCTGTTGAGTTTGGCTAAAGACCAAAGAGGATTCTAGACCACCTTTGTGAGATTTGCATAGGAGCTGGCCAAAAGGTAGTTTCATGAACAAAACATATTTCCTTTTTTTTAAAAAAAAATTAAATTCAATTAGCCAACATATAATACATCATTAATTTTTGAAATAGTGTTCAAAGATTTTCAAAAACACTCATTTTATTGCCTGTACCTTCAATCTATGAAAGAGATTGGGGACAGTAAGAGGAATTGAAAGGACTGACAGAGAATTTGTTGAGGGGCTCTCCCCTCACCCCCTGATGCACAATGGAATAGATGTGGGGGGATACCTACTCCTTACCTCAAGACAAGTGAAGAGTTCTAAGAGGACGTGTTAATCATGTCTTTTTATTTTCTGTATTTTAATTCTTTGACAGGTTGGGGCTGACACTGGAGGGGCTGTTCCTCCCAAGGCTGGTTAATTCCGAGAGATAGCAAACAACTCATGTGGCAACAAGTTTTTCATGTGCAAACCAGCCAGTCCGGAGCCTGTACCCCAACTGCTTTCTTTATCATGCTCTCTCATTCTGGCCACTATTCCCCTGCCCTAATCACTCCAAGGACCAAATACCTCACAGCTAGGGACAACTCCTATACCCCAGAGCTGATCCTAAGCCTGTTTATTCTGCTCGGCCCATTTCTTTCAGCAGAAATTACAATAGAGTTTCTCGATCATGTCTCCCACTCACTCCCTCTGCCTCCTGACTGACCCTGGTGTTTCCCCATGTGGCACAGCATGGCATACTGTGCTTCTTTCTTCTAACGAATTAGGAGTATAACCAGTTTCTTCCTTCATGACTGTCATTTCCATGTTTTTATGTCTTCCAATAGCTGATTAAACATATTTCAGGTGCCCTATGATAGAAGACCGTATGGAAGCCTGGTGTGGAACATGCATCCATGATGAATTGAACTCATGCCTGTAAATTCTAAAGTGCAAGAGGTAGTAGCCTGTGGTCACTGTTTTTGTGGGGTAACATTGCCATTTAGGTTCTCCAAAGGCCCATGCCAAGATGAAGTCAAAGGTGCAAGGTATTTATTGGGAGAGCTTGTGTGAAGGATAAAGGAAGAAAAAGGAAAAGTAAACAGGGAGACACTTCCACCATGATAGAGGTCTAACACCTGTGAAAGAGAGAGAAAAGAATTAGGAAGAGTCTCAGGTAGTTGCTTAGTCTTGGAAAGTCTCAGAAATGGAGAGTCCTCGAGTTGAGGTCACCTGCTAGAAGAATCCTGCATTGGGCAATGCTGGCTATTTTCTAGGACCCTTGCATGCTTTGTCCTCGTGTAGGAGCAACCCAGGAAAGAATGTCCTGGGGATAAATGCCTTGATTGATTCAGAGCTGCAGCAATTCAGCTCTTCCCTCCACAGCAGTTTCTCTTGAGAGATGTCTGAATGGAATACTTCCATGACCATCCAAGTGCACCCAGATTGTATACTGCACATGAACTAGACATAGTCATGTAAGTGACATGCCATACTGCCCAGCAGACTCTTGGAGTGCAATGAGATCTCTGCAGCAAAAGGCTGCAAGTGAGCATCTTCTTAGAGAAGGAGAAAGGCAAGACAAAGGCAAAAGACACATAGGCTAAGTATAAGGAGGTCACATTTTTTTACTCCACAGATTTCTCACTTGCAGTAAATTCAGAACATATAGAGGACTCTCCTGGGGAGGAGTCTAAAATTTAAAAATTTCCCCATCTTGTTCATTTCTAGTTGTATTTTTGTCACCAGTGATGTCTTAACTTTTGCAATAGATCATTGCCTTATGCATCTTTGCTGCCCTTGGGCTGGCCGTCTCCTCAAGTCTGTTGTGTTTGACTTCAGGTCTTGGGTCTCTAGACCTCACCATTCCCTCCTTATTATTTAGTCTCCCTTTGCAATTTCTTACTTTCTTGCACAGTTTAGATTCCCTTGTTCATCTCTGCATCTGGTCCTTTGACATATTGGTTCAGCTGCTCATTATTAATATATCACACATATGCTTTGGAGTATCATGGGGGGAGCATACAGACATGCAGATATTGCCATTATAAATTTATGTCCTTCCTCACCAATGGTTTCTTCAGTACTGCCCATTGGACCTCCTGTTTCCCCAGTCAGAGTTTTTTCTCTGCGTTTCTTAAGTCTTGGAAAGCCACCTCTCCTTTCATCTCATTCTCAAATGCTCTATTCCCAAGTCATGCAGAATGTAAAAGCCATCAACTTTTACACCACAAAATTTACCATTTGCATCTGGATTATTGCAATAGCCTCCTAAACACTTCTAGTTTTGTCACATTCCAAACTATTTTCCACTCTGCAGCCAATCTGATCCTTTCACTCCCTTGCCTAAAATCCTTCCAGTTCTTAGGATGAAGCACAAACCACCCGACAGGGTGCACACTCCCGTGCAAGACCAGCTCCCCCTTATCTTGCGGGCCTCATTTGTCCCCACCCACCATTGTATTCAAACTTGGCATTCCTCCCACTACAGGGAACTGCAGTTCCTAAACTGACCGCTGCATGGCCCTCTCTAGCCTCCAGGCCTTCCTTCATATTTTTTTTTGTCTACCCAGAGCCCTTTTCTCTCTCCCTCTTTACTTGGCCAATGGTTACTTATCCTTTATGACTCAGCTTAAATGTAGCCCCTTCTCAAAACCTTTGCTGCTCCCCAAATCTGTTTAATGCCCTTTCTGGATGCTTCCTAGTGCTCTGCATGTCTATAACAGAAGATGTGCTACAATTGTCTTGTCTGTCTTGTCCTGCTCTAACAGGGCAAAAATCATGTCCCTCTTACTTATAAATTTATTCCTAGATCTAAGCAGAATCCCTAGCACGGAGAATGCACTCAGTAAATTCCCACTGAGTACTGAAACTTGAAAATTCTTTTGGTAGTGCACTTGGGTGGCTCAGTCAGTCAAGCATCTGCCTTCAGCTCAGATCACGATCCCAGGGTCCTGGGATCGAGCCCCACATTGGGTTCCCTGGCCAGTAAGAGCCTGCTTCTCCCTCTCCCTTTGCCTCTTCCCTCTGCTTGTGCTCTCTCTCTCTCAAATAAATAAATAAATCTTTAAAAAGAGAGAGAGAGAGAGAGAGAAAATTCTTTTGTCAGTTGGGAGGAAAACAAAAGCATAACAGAATAGTCTATAATTAGGGAAACCTGGCTATGTATCCCTCAAAGAAAACAACTTACTTAGAAACATACCAGCATAATCTGAACACTCTATGGGTATATATACATGTGATGAAAGTTGTGAACTCAGGCCCAAACTGCTGTGGTTCTAAACACGCACCAAATCATCAGATAATTTTGTACCTTATACCACAAAGAAGCCTACTACTGCAGTTGGCTGACGTTCATAATTAATATCTTGTAATAACCCAAATGCCTTTATTTCTATCTGAATCTCTATGATAAAACTGCTAATAAACCTCTTTCTCAACATGAATAACAATTACATCTCCTCTGGTAAAAGACATGCAAGTGTATTTCCCTTCATAAATGAGAGTTAGAGTCAATGAAAGCAACAACTCTCTTTATCTCTACAACTCTGCTGCAGTAAAATGGTCATATAGAATTCTAGCAGAATGCCATACATTATTTCCTTCTTAAAAATTAGCATCTTTAGTGCCACAATGAATACTAATTTATAGACTTCTTAAATATCCTCTTATAACATTATTTTAACATAAGATAGCTAACATCTCTGAGTTAAAACATATTAGAATAACATTACCCAAACCAGCCACTGTGGAACAGTAGCTTCCCAGCTGAAAGATGTCTTTCCTGCTGGGCTGAAAGTGAATACAGCATTAGGAAAGCCTTTGCTTTCAACTTTTATTAGGTGGTAACTACAACCAAACAGGACTAATGGAGTGGGGGAATTGTAATATAAATCATTTTAATCCTGAACATTTTCACATACTGTGAAGACAGCTAGCTGCCTGGTTTAGGGATTTAAACCTTTAAAATTAATTCCTAATTTAGTTTGTTTGTGGTATTAGGCTTAATAGTCAGAGAGGAAAATAGTTCACCCAAGAATGAGTTATGCTTCAGGAGGTCGGGAAGGGGACATGATGGTCCCTTTCCACTGTGAACCTGGGGACAGAAAACTCTTGCAGCTTTGATGTGTCAGCTAGAGGCTGTGGCAGTGGAATCAGGGACAAAGAAGAAGGCAGAGCTCTCTTAGGTATTGTGACTCCTATCTCCTCTTCAATCCTGCTATTAGAAGAGACAGAGAATACTGAACTCAGGCCCTGACTGAGCAGGGTTATGTACTAATGAAACTCATGCTTCTTGTTTAAAAAAAAAACAATGACAACACCAACATCAACAAGAAACTCAGAAAACTCTTTATTTGAGCAGCTCTTACCTGTTTTCCAAACCCTCTCTAGGACATTTAATTTGGCTTCTGCAACAACCTCTCCTCCCACTCTGTATTTTATAAGGTAACAGAACTGTTACTTTTCCTTTTTACTGAGGCTTAGATGGTATATTGGCTTCCCACAGATCATACAATTAATTAATAGTGGTGTTAATGCCAGAACTTAAATATTTGACACCTGCTCAATTCTGATTTTGAATACTTTTTTAGCTGCAATATCCCCTATAGGCAATATATTACTGAGTCTCACAATTGTGAGTGTGTATCTTGCCTATTGCCCAACTATAGCTCTTCTTAAGATGTTAAAAACTGCTCCATCTTATCCTATTCTCAGTGAAAAACAAAACAAAAGAGAGAGAGAGAGAGAACTGATACACATATTATACAGGACATCTTAGTTTATTTTTCACTAGAATAAATGGCCATATTTAACACAGAACAGGCTAAACTCTTAGTAAATAACAGTTTAAGATTAATACTAGAGAAACAGAAAGAGAATGAAACATTCTGAATCAAAACCTTAAAAAGTGTATAAAAATATAGAGAAGAGCTTCAGATAATACCAGATCTCTAGAGAAAGAAACAATTAGAAGCCAGTAAAATACATTTACCCTGACAGAGTGCTTAGAGACGTAAGAATCCATCAGGGTAGGATTTTTTCTTTCCTTACAAGGGCTGAGTTCATTCCTAAACAGACAGCAATTCTGGCCTACTCTCATTTAATCTTCTTTGATCGTGGCCTTCAGTTGGAACGTAGTTAGGTGTGGTAGCATTCTGATGACACAAAGCTGTTGCAAGCAAGAAACGTCAATGTAGGAAGCTAGTTTTTCATGTCTGTCCAAAGGTTATATTTCCTTAGGCTGCTGGGTACGGGACCTGGCTTCCAACATGAAAATGGAAGTGAGTGTCTAACAACAGAAGGTAGAATGTGAGAACAAAAATGACAGAGTACTGATAGGCCAGCAGATAGACACTGATATCGCCAATAATGGTAATAGAGGAAAGATGAAGAGGAAAAACAGTAAGTCAGTTACAGAAAATTTCAAAGATTAAGGAATATAATACTAAGCATGAGAGAGCAGGGCAATGAAGTCTGATGGCCTGAAATTTAACGGAGGAAGAAAGAACAAGAGAACGCTTTTGAATTACTGGAGAGAAAAGAGCATCCCTACCGCTTCTTAATACATGGAGTGTGAGATAACAGATAACTCTTAAAAGAGGATGCCATTTTTCATTTTGGAAATTTGAAGAAACCAAAGAAGAGGTAAGGGATATAGAGAAGACAATTAATAAAGGCCATATATTTCACAAGTCTCATGAGAAATTTTGGGAGAGCAGGGAGAGATAGGACATTGGTCACATGACTTATGTACAGAGTAGTATGGCTTACAATTCTGGAGATGGTAGATGGATGGCCCAGGAGGCTTGCGTGATGTATAATTCTGATGGTGTCTTATAGCAGCAGTACTCAATGCATGTTAGAATACCCTATGGAGTTTTCAAGTAGTACCAATATTTAGGACCTACCCTGATCAATTAATTTTGAACTTAGGGATCAGGGATTGAGTATCAGTATTTCTTAAAAGCCTTCCAGATAATTCTCAGTAAACCTGAAAATCAATGTTTTAGAAGAAAACAGATGCACAACTGGGTGTGCAGAAACTGGCCAGAATGTTGTGTGCATTCAGCTTTGGTCTGTTGGAGCAGGCCAGGGATGAGTTTGAAAAGCCATCTAAAACCATTCACTTCAGTTTCTCCAGTGGTCCATGAAAGGGTGGGAAGGAAAGGATATAGAGATTGGGAACTACTCAATATGGAAGAGCATGCTGTTTTAGAGTGAGATGGAAAATATGTCATATCACTGCTTTATCATAAATAAAATAATAGCAGAGATACTTACTACTTGAGGGTATCCTTGATGTATTCTTATTTTTTTTTGAACTTCTAATTTTGAAATAATTTTATTCTTAAAAAATTAAGAAAATAGTGGATCAGCAAAATTATAGGATAGAAGATCAACATGCAGAAATCAATTGTATTTCTATACACTAAAGACAAAAACTGAAAAATAAATGAATAATGAGCCATCTTATTCATAATAGCATCAAAAACAATAAAATACTTAAGAATAAATTTAAATAAAGAGGCAAAAGAGCTGTACATCAGAACTAAAAGACCATTGAGAGAAATAGAAGGCACAAACACATGGAAAGATATCCTGTATTCATGGACTGGAAGAATTAATATTGTAAAAATGTTCATACTACTCAAAGCCATCTATAGATTCAACATAATCACCATAAAAAATAAAAATGTCATTTTTCAAATAAATAGAAAAACATTCTAACATTTATATGGAACCACAGAAGACCCCAAATGGCCAGCCAAAATAATCCTGAGGAAAAAGAATAGAGATGGAGGTACAACACTTTCTAATTTCAAACTATACTACAAAGCTACAGTAATAAAAGCAGTATGGTGCTGACACAAAAACAGACACATAAACCAAATGGAACTGAATAGAGACCCCAAAATTAAATCCTTATTTATGTGGTCAACTTATATTTAACAAGGGAACCAAAATCATCCAATGGAAAAAGAATAGTCTTTTCAAAAAATGATGTTGGAAAAAATGGTTTAACAATGCAGAGCAATGATATCTTAAACCACTCACAAAAATGAGCTTGAAATGGACCAGAGTCTTAAACATAAGATCAAATACTATAACAATCCTTTAAGAAAGTGTAGGGAAGAAACTCCTTGACATTGGTCTTGGCATGATTTTTTGGGTTTGACACCACTAGTTGACCCACAGGTGGGACCTAGACAATTGGAGGCTTCTCACCCCCTTTTCTGTCCTTGGAATGTATGTTCTACTCACCATTCCCTCAGTGGGAAGCTTTATAAGGATATCCCCTTGGGAGAGGCTCAGTGTGCTGTTGAGACCATCTGGGCAAATACGTGACTAAATGTAGGTAAAGCCTTGATATAAACTTTTAAGATTCTGGCCGGCAGGTTTGAAGGTCTGTTTGTCTAGCAGCTGCCTCAGCAAAGCCTTATAGGTAAGTTTCCTTGTTTATTAAGCCTGTCACCCACCAAACTAGAGTGTTCTGCCCCTTTATTTGGTGCCCCCCCTTTGTAATCTGTATATGGGGGCCAATTTCAGATTTCACCTGGGAATTCCTGAGCTTGCAAAATCAACAATAAGAAAAATTGAGAAACAAATTGTAAGCATACTTATACTTTCTCACTGTACCAATATATTATGTGCATTATAAACAAAATTTTAAAATAACATTAGAATGAAATGATATTTTAAAAGTCTTGAAAAAGAAAACAGTGCAAAGAATTTCAGTGCATACTTAACCCAAGTTCCCTCATTTTAATATTTTGCAATTGATTTATAATCCTCCCTCTCTCCCTTCCCTTGTGTGTGAGTATGTGTGTGTATGTATGTGTTACTTACATATTTACTAGCTCTCTCAGCTGTGAGGGTCTAGAAACGATGACATTCAGTACCAGGGAGTACATCTATTACCCGGATCTTGATTTCTAAATGCTAAATAAATTTCCAAATAAAATGTCATAAGGCTACTTGGAGAAATGGCTGATTCCAGGGAAAGGGCAGGGAAAACACAAACCCAAGCTTCATCTTGTGGTAAACAACAATAGAGTGCTCAAAGAATTCATAATAGCTAATTTTATATGTCAATTTCGTCTAGGCCACAGTACCTAGATATTTGGTCGAACATTATTCTAGATATTTTTGTGAAGATATTTTTTAGATGAGATCAGCATTTAAACTGACGGACTTTAGCTAAAGCAAATTACTCTCCATAATATAGGTGGGTGAGCCCTATCCAATCATTTGAAGGTCTTAAGAGAGAAACACTGGCTTCTCTGGAAGAAGAGGGAACTCTGCCAGTGGATGGCTTTCAAGCTGGAGCTACAACATCAAATCTTCTCTGAGTATCCAGACTGCCAATCTACCATTGAGAATATGGACTTAACAGAATCCATAATCATGTGAACAAATCCCTTAAAATTAATACCCCCACCTTCTCTTTCTCTCTCTCCATGTATACACACACACACACACACACACACACACACACACACACACACAGTATTTCTCTCTCTCTCTGTCTCACATATACACATATCCTACTGGTCTATTTTTGGGAGAATTCTAATACAGAATGATAAGAACATGTGAGAAGGAGCAGGGTTTTGTTGTGAAAGTTACCCTCAGTAAAACACTAGCTTCAAATTCTTCTAACATTACCTTATGCTTAAGGTGGGGTTTTGGTTGCTGGTGGATTTTTTCAATGTTTCTTTGTCATCTTCCGCTTCAGGTTTTCCCTGTGACTCTGCACCTTGGAGGTTCTCTATCCATGTTCTTCCCCTTCAGGCAGTAAACGGCTCTTACTTGTTACTATTTGATGCTTACCAGCCTGGTAGTGGGGCTCAGAGGGACATTCTTGGTGGTCTTGGTTCAGCTTTAGTTTTAGACAAACCCAGAGCTCCTGGGTCTCTTGGGTGGGCTTCCTAAGTCATCTTTCCTTCTCCTGGTGTCAGAAGATCTCTAATGACCTGCTCCTTCCATAGAGGTAGATATTGTTTTCTGTTTTCTTCCCCTAGACACAACAGGATTTTACCTGTGTTATGGGGAAAATAGAGTTTACCGCCCTCTCCTAGTGGGTTAAGGCTTTTGTTCCATAGAAAGAAGGCTCTGGACTAGGCTTTGCACGTTTTCTGCAGTAATGGCTACTCCTATTCCCCAAGCCTGCAACATGAAGGATCTCCCTGAGTCTGATATCCTGCCTGTAATCTTCCTAATGAATCCCCAGTGAAGTTAAAGAAAAAGTTTTCAGTGGTTGCAAACTGTCCTTCCCAGCAAACTGATAAAAATTTTAGCTGAAATGTCTTTGCTTGCTTGATCAAATCAACTGACTTCCTTCCATTCTGTGTTCCAAGTAAGCCAGTGCTTAGTTACCTCCTGTATCTACTTGGAGATGTCTGCTTTTCCTTATATTTTGAATTAGCTTGTTGCCCTGCAACTCCAACTTTTAGATATGTTCAAGAAAAGTTGTGATTTTCTTCTTTTTCTTGCTGTGAAGTTGGCAGCCACATTCTTTCCAGCTTTCCACAACTTGAATGGATGTTTGATATTCTGATGTAATCTTTTTAATAAAGCTGTGCATGTCTATACTCAAATTCTTAAACCGCTGATGCTGGGACTCACAGTGAGTATAAAAATGAGGTGACATATGCTCACTGAGTTTTAGAATACCATCAGGAGGTATGATTTTACTTGGATACACTGGTTATGGGGACTGAAAAGAGAAAATAAATAATAGCTCTTTGGAATTTATTATCCTTGTCTTCAGTCAACTTTGGTAAATGTTTCATGGACACACGGAAAGATACATTAATTTTGCAGTGATTAAAATCTGCTTTATGGTAATTAAAGCTGCTATTAATTTTTCATTAATTATAATATTCAAAACATGTGTCTGCTCTCAAACTCTTGAATTGCCAAACTTTGGTCACTCTATCCTCATAATTCTAAGAGTTTGGACAAAAAAAGCTAAATCATCTTAATGCAACAGAAGGAATTCAGTACAATTTCACTTCTTTCAATCCACCTTTATATGATCTTTCTAACATAATGTAAATTTATCATCTAAGCATTCTTTTTATTAGACACTGCTCTTTCCAGTTTTTACTTTAACACTTATTTTTGTTAGATAAATAATTAAATAAATGTCTCAACTAACTTCACTGTACTTACAATCCTTTTATCCTCAGACTTCTTTCCTGGGTTCCCACATTTGATTTATATGTTTGTCAGCTGGCTTATGCCTTAGAATAACTTCTTCAGGAAAGATACATGGGTGGAATATTTCTTGAGCTCTTACACACATAAGAATATATTTCTGCTGCCACAACTCATAAACTCCTCTTTCATCTTCAGCCACTTTTGCATTTCTGCAAGTTGGAGACTTCCAAAGAGTTTCAGAAACAAAATAAGTACTGATAAAAGAAGGGGCTTTGATGAAGGTCATATCCCTAAGCATCTCAGAAGTCGGAGCCTTGTGCAGGAGAGGGACTATCAGGCTATTTGGCTGGAACTTTGGACTCCATATCTTGAACGTAGGGGTAAGATGTCTGAGTGGCTAGAAACATGCTCTCTTTCCTTTTTTTTTTTTTTTTTTTTTTTTTTGGGTGTTGAGCTGTTTATTTACAAAGTGAGGGCAGGCTCTTCAGGGGCTGGTGGACCCAGGCCGCTGCTTTTTTCTCCGTCTGGTTTGGAGAGCCCCCTGGGTCCGCTCCAAATCAGGGAGCTTCCGCTTGGCAGCTGCCTCCAAGGAGGCCCAAAGTTCATCTGTCTCTGTGTCTTCCAGGGGTGCCTTTTTGGGCTCCTGGGGCTCTTGCGGCTCATCCTCCCAGTTATCCCTGCCTGACAGGAGAAGGCAGTTCAGTTGAGACTTCAGATAAACCTTATGCTCTAGGCCCCGTGGATTCCGGATCCTGTGTACCCTCAAGACTCTGTCCAAGCCACAGGAGGCCAGCAGGGGCTTTGAAGGGTGGCACTATAATCCTCGGACACTGCCCGCCAACCCCTTCAGACAGCCCAGTAAGCGCCCTTGCCGAAGGTCGATTTCTGCCAGCTGCCCGTGAGTGTTCCCTATGATCACTGAATTGGCCCCAGGAGTGAGGGTCATGGCCGTAAGTGGGTACTCTCCATAGGTGGCCTCTAGGACTGGCCGGCGCTGGGGGGAGGCTGGATCATAGACACGGACCTGGTGGTACCCTGTGCAGGTGACAAGCTTCTGAGACTCAGGCAGGAACTGTATGTCCTGATCCCAGATGGGAAACCGCAGGTCAAGCCAGTCATTCCGGACGTTCTTGGCCCTGAACACAGGCTCCTCAGACCCCTGTAGGTCCCACACCTTCAAAGCATTCTCTTTCCCACCCGTGGCAACCACATGGGGGTGTGCCAGGTCTTGGCGCATCCTACACACCCCAGGACCCACACTCAGTTCCAGGAGTGGGTCAGAAGATGCCTCTTTGTCACTGTCACGCCAGACTTGGACAATCCCAGAATCCACACATGTGATAAGGGTGCCGTCGACCTGGGCGAGGCCTCGTAACGTGCCCTCTCCGCCAGGGCAGTGCTTCTGGCCCTGGAATCGGCCTTCCTCGGTGCTGAAGTACCTCACCGTTCTGTCGACGCAACCCACCAGGATCTGAGTCTCGCCTCCAGCGCCCCAGCACAGGGCGCTCACCGCCTCCTCGCGCCGCGGCTGTCCCACCGCCGTGAAGTTTGCCGCCTGTTTGAGCTGAAGGTTCACCCCTTTCAGGATCCCGGTCTCCGTGCCCACCCACACATGATTCCAGCGTGCCCCTGCAGCCGCCATAACCTCTCCTTCCTTTTTTGATGGGTTGTTTTATTTCACAGTGTCTGAATCATTTTTCTTTCTTGCCTGGACACACTAGAATAGGAGTATTTCCTCCAGGAAACTCACATTAGTTTGAGTGGTATCATTGAATGATCTCCATTTTTGCCGATCTGACAGTGTCAAAAGAAGGGCAAAAAGGAATGAATCGAGTATGGATATCTGAACTTTTTCACTGGTTTTAAAGTTATTCCTTTATGAGGTGCCTGGGTGACTCAGTCAGTTAAGCCTCTGACTCTTGGTTTCAGCTCAGATCATGGTCTCAGGGTTGTGAGATCAAGCCCCCCTTCTGGTTCCACACTGAGTGCAGAGTCTGCTCTAGAGTCTGTCTCTCCCTCTGCCCCTCGCCCCACTCATGCTCTCTTTCTCTCCTAACCCCCCCCCCAATAAATAAATAAATAAATAAAATCTTTAAAGTGACTTCTTTATTAAACAAATATTTATGGGGTAACTTATTGAAGTCCATATTATATTTCAAAAAATTTATTTAATCCTATTTGGACATTTTCACCTACAAGATAACTACCTATTAGGAAACACTATTTTAGAGTAGATTTTTATATGTGGAATTTCTAGGCTAAAGGTTTTAGTCACATCTCTTGACATATAATGCTGAGTTACCTTTCCAGTGAAAATATTCCATCACCAAATAGTTACGTTAGGGTTTAGTTACCTGTTAGGGCATCAGAAATTACTCCAATCACCATAGACTTGGCTGCCAGGAGGGAACTAATATCTAAGAACTCACTAAGCAAGGAAGCCTCCTGTCCTATGGACAATGTGAGAGAATTGGAGAGAGGCTGGAACAAACCCCTGAGCCAAGGTATAAGAAAGAGAGTCAAACCAGAGACAAAATTCAAAGGCACTAAAGAAACCAAGGAGAGAGGGTGAATGGGTTAAACTTCTAAGAAGTAAGGGTAAGATGGAGAGTCCAAATAAGATGCTGCAGTCTTAGGGACAAAGTGTAGATAATGCCAGTGCAATTCTCGAATGTGAATGAAAACCGGAAAACAGGCCAATGTGGTCAGAGAGACACAGATGCCTCTGTCATGATTTCTGCAGGGGATTTTCAAGAAATTCATTCAGAACCTTCAGCAGCTAATTCTCTCTACTCTTAAAAAGCCTTTAGTCCTTCTTACAACAAAAACCATGGCACCTTCGTTGGTGTCCTCACCAACTCAACACAGTAGTGGGACGATAGTGAATTCTCAGTAAGCACTTCCTGCATGCTCATTGAACCCGGTTTATGTACTTGATAATTGCTCAGTACAGAGGGGGAGAGTCCTATGAAAATGTAGACCCACCACACCCACCACGTTCCCCTTGTTGAGCTATAAGTGTCAAAGGAAAAGGAAAAAGTTTCAAGACGAGTCACGGACAAAGACCAAGTAGCTCCAAACTGGGTATCCAAGCCTCTCAAAAGGAAAGGCTCAGAATATAAAGAACAGCTCTAGGGCTCCGTTAGAGGTTTCATTTTTATTTTAAAATGTGATGAGATGCTAAAAAAGCTGCTGCTTTTTAAAACATTCTTGACTCCAGCAACCACGGTAGCACTGAATCATTTGGTGGCTTAATTTGCAGCAGGCAAGTTGAGCAGTGAGCATTTTTCAGTAGTAGTGGTTGAACTAACATTTTCAAAAAAAAAAATTTTTTTTAAGCCCACAGAATAGTAACTGAATAGCTCATTATTTCCTTTGAAAAGGCTAGACTCTGCAGGTTGTCCCCACCTTTGCCGTTCCCTCTGTGGTGCTGGCTTCATGCAGTTCAGTCCTGAGTGTGTAGGGTTGCTTTGGAAGTAAAAAGTCTCTGACTTGAATGTCTCCATCCATACTTGAAAAACACCCAGTACTGATCCAAACTAATCTAGGAGTTTCCATAGAGTTTAATAATCCAGTGATAGCAGCACCTCAAAATTGTACTCCACTATGCCATTTTCCAAGAATTTCACATGTAAGATTTCATTTAAAATGTAAAATTAATATCTCATTCTGTGAGAATGGCATTTTACAGATGAAACTGCTAGACACAGAGAGGTGGGTGGGAGACCTGCCCCAGAGAACAAGCTGGCTAGAAGCTAAATGGGAAATGGGGAGCAAACTTACCAACTATTTCCTCTTTAATCTCACATATTTTTCCTCACTGAGGATGGAAAACAACTTAATTAAAGGAAGATGAAAGCACCAGAGGGCAAGTGGGATTTCTGAAGCCTTACACCAAATGTGCTGCTTTTCCAGAAAATTCCTGTTTCTTCCAGGGAGGGCATATCCCACGACCCAAACCTGTTAGCCAGCAGTTTCTTCACCAAGCAGTCTCCATCAGGCCTTGTCCTGTGGAAAACCAAAACCCCTTCTGTCTGTCTTATGTGCCTATGAATTACTCTACGTTAATTCTGACATTAGCCTGCTTACAGAATTATTTTGTAAGAAATCTATTTCTGGTGGTAAGATCAGAATCCCTAAAGATGAAAACTTTATACAGCACATGATACAAAAACTCGGGCAGTCTCACTTTAGCTTGGGAGTCTGGATAATCACTGGCATGTACTCCTCAGGAGCAAGGTTGAGACCATGTGGGAGAAGGGAACATCAGAGCTGGGGAATAATTCAGAGAGCATGTAAACCAGTCTCCTCATTGGACACATGTACAAATGTGGCTTTGAGTTAGTGGTAGAGTCACGAGTAGGAACTGAATCTCCTGATTCCCAGTTTAAAGTTCCCCTTCCCACCTACCCATCCAACATCATTCAGCTGATCCAAATAGAAAGAGAGAAGTATGGGGTCTGATCCATTGTCCATTACCTACATAAATGACATGTGGAGATTCCCTTAGCCTTCTGTGGACTGATCATTTCCATGCTTCCTGACTCTCCATTCTGGGTGGGGCCAAAGTCCATGCTCAAGGATCATAATATCCCAGTACTAGTGCCAAGGGATGTCTGTCACTCTCTAACAGTAATGATAGCTCTAAACTCATGATATCACTATAAAAATCCAACAAGAAAGTACAACCTTATTGACATGGTCTTTTGAATAGAAAGTTGGCTCTTTTAGGGAGCTTTGGAGGAGGGGGAGGATTAAATCTCTCTCTGTTTTATTCTGTCCACTGTCCTGATTTCCAAGTTTGCATTACATTTCATAGCATGATAAACCCATCTCTTCATCTCTTGACAGAGGGGAGACTAGCATTAAGCAGATTGATTTCTAGTCTCTCCTCTCTCTGTGGCCATTAGACATGTGTTCCACTGGAGGCAGCCCAGTGCGGCCTTGATTAATGCCCACCAGTTACTCTGTACTACTTTCCTTCCTACTGGCACTTAGTTCTTGAAAGGCTGCTCATGGACAGAGAGCATAATGCGGATGCATGCCAATGAGTCCCGATGGTGGGGAGCAAATCAAACGGGAGGCAGAGAGCCATATCTCTGTCTGTTCTCAATCCACGCAGACACAGCTCATGTTTTCCCTCCTGTGCAAGCAAGGACATTTGTTCAAAGGCCCACATCTGTAGTAAAAAGGTCATGATGTATTGAGCAATCTCATTTAATACCTAAACCTTGACTATCTCTTGACCAATTCAATGATTTGCCTCTATCCAATTTCTTGCTTCCATAAGGGAGAGCCATAGAAATGCCACAGAGACAGAAACCAGAGACATACTGTGGATAAGTAACTGAAATTCAGGATAGATTAAGAAACAAAAAACAAACTAACAAAAAAACCCCTCAGTCCAGCTCAGATTCTAATAAGTCACCTCTATGTTAAAAGGTGCAAAAAAAAAAAAAAAAGTCACACACATAGACCACACACATCCACACACGTGCATGCGCACATGCACACACACACACACACACACACACACACACACACACACACACAGTTGACCCTTGAAGAAAAAGGGGGACATGCTAACCCTTCTGTTGCCAAAACTCAACAACTTTTAGTTTCCCAAAAACCTAACTACTAATAGCCTACTATTGGCCAGAAACCTTACTGATAACAGAAACCATGGATTAGTAAGTCTTTTTTATGTTAGGTATATTATATACGGTATTCTGAACAATAAAGTAAGCTGAAAAAATATAATGTTATTAAGAAAATCATCAAGAGGAGAAAATACATTTACAGCAATTTTAACATATATGTATTCATAAAACATACGAGTGTAGGCAGGAGCAGGAGTGCCATCAGGTCTGTGGTGGAGGACCTGTCCTGGCTGATGGTCATGACCCACTGCCTGGAGGCCTTGGATCAGTAGCAGCAGCAGGTGCCTGGCTGGCCACTGCCTGGAGGCCTTGGATCAGTAGCAGCAGCAGGTGCCTGGCTGGCCACAGGTGGGGACAACAGCCTAGAGTTGCAGTACAGCTGCCTCATCTGCCTGCAGCTTTACCACGGCCCATAGCTGTGGCAGCTGCCACCATAGGAGAGTGCCTGGCCTCCAGCAGCTCAGGAGGCTGACAGTCAGGGGCATTAGAGGTAGCGGCCAGGCAGGGAGAACTCAGGTGAGTGCTCTGGACGTGGGGCTTCCTGTGCAGTGCTATCCTGTGGCAGATTGTAATTATCAAAAATGGCCGCCACAATATTTCCATCTGACATACTTTCCCAGAACCTTGCCACTCTGCATCAAAGTAAAATCTGTTTTCCTTCCCTTTGCCCTGGGCAATTTTGTGATGTGTCAACATAGAGAATGTAGTAGAAGTGGCATTGTGTGACTTCTAAAGCTGTCTTAGAACAGGCAACAGAACTTCTGCCTGGCACCCCTTGCTCTTTCCCTCTTATATGCTCTACCTTGGAACTCAGCTGTCATGTTGTGAGGAAGCCCAAGCCACAACGAGAGCTGCGTGTGTGTTCTGGTTGTCATTCCTAGTTAAGATTTCAGTGGAGCATCAATGTCAACTCTGAACACCTGAGCGAATAAGCCTTCAGATGACTCTAGTGCTCACTCCTCAAGCTCCTGTAGGGAGGAGACAAATTATCTCTACTGAGCCTTGCTCAAAATGCAGATTCAGAGTGAAGTAAGTGCTGTTATTGTTTTAAGCTATTAAGATTTAAAGTGGCTTGTTATATAGCCATAATAACTAGACTGGATTTTGGTATCAAAAGGGGAGGGTTCTCATCAAAAACTGAAAGCAGTTTTGAGACCAAGAGGAAGGTAGACGTTAGATAGCCCTTGAGGAGCCTGTTGGCTGAGGTCTGATGGCCCTGAGGAGGTTGTCTCTGAGGGCTTTTAAAGAAGTGAGGAAAGTAATAATGGAAGCTCAAGGAAAGGATCCCTTGTTATGAAGTGACAAAAAGTTCAGCAACATTATCACCTATAATGACATAGGAAATAGAAATTTCACCTAATGAACTGCATGATCTAGCTCAGGATATTCCCAGGTAGAATGTTAAAAGTGTCATTTAGCTTCTTTTTGTTATTCATAGTATAATGCAAGATGAAAACAATACTCTGAAGAAAGCTTTGTTAAATAAAAGCAAAAACAAAAGCAAAAAAAACAGGTCTTGCTGTTTCTCAATACCAGCCTCTCCAAATGGCAAATGATGTTAAAATTAAAAAATGGTTTCCAAACAAAGGTCAATTCTAGACCTGCATAAGAAAGGGCAAAGCTAGGGCTTTATCTAAAAGATAATGTTTGTAACTGAACAACCATATGCTGAAATCTCAGAAAAATTTAAGATGGCATCTCAAGCTCCCAAGAATAGGTTGATTCTATGACTGTAAGGTCATGCCTCACAGAAAGTGTTAAAAAATAAAACTAAAAATCTGAAGGATATTGTCTTCTAGCAGCCTTATGGGAACCAAGGGTAGAATTTCTCAGAAATTTTGTGGCTATGTGGCTACTCTTGTCTGAGGGAGTAAACTGTAAGAAAATGTTTAGAGTGAGACATAAGGTTGAAAAGAGCTCAGGAAACTAGGAATAGGATTGAAGTTCTTCAATCTGATAGAGGATAGCTACAAAAAGAAAAAAAAAAGAAAAAGAAAGAAAGAAAGAAAAAGAAAAAAAAATCCACAGTTAAAATGTCAGACTTAAGAGAAAGGATTGAATGTTTTCCTCCCTAATACAAGGAACAAGTCAAAGATGGCCACCCTCACCATTTCTATTATATGGGTATCTATCCAAGAGAGGCAGAATAAATAAATATGTAAGCAAGCAAATAAATAAATGAATGAATAAGAAATAAGACTTTCAGATTGAAAAGGATGAAATAAATCTATTTATCTCTATTTTCAGATGATGTGATATTGCATGTATAAATCCCAAGGAATCCACCACTCTTAGAACCAATAAACAGTGCATGATAGATGCTCAATCTAGAAAAATATATTGTATTTCTATACACTAGCAATGAATAATCTGAAATAAAATGAGAATAAAATTCCACTATAATAGTATCAAGATGAGCAAGATACTTAGGAATAAACTGAACAAAAAGGTTCAAAACTTAGACTCTGAAAACCACAAAACATCATTGAAAGAAATTAAAGAAAATCTAAATAAATAGAAATACATCCCATGTTCATGGATTGGAAGTCTTACTATTATTAAGATGGTGATATGTTAATTGATCTATAGATTCAGTGCAATCCCTATCAAAATCCCAGCTCTCATATTTTGCAGTAATTGACACTTTTATCTTGAGATTCATATGGAAACCCAAGGGACCAAAAATAGCCTAAGTAATCTTAAAAAAGTAAAACAAAGTTGGAAGACTCACATTTTTTAAATTTAAACTTACTACAAAGATATAGTAATCAGGACAATGCCATATTGTCCCAAAAACAGATGTGTAAATCAATTAAATAGAATGAAGAGTCCATAAATAAACCCTTACATTTATGGTTAGTTGATTTGGGACAAGGGTGCCAAGACAATTCAATGGGAAATACATAGTATTTTTACTAAATGGTGTTGGAACAACTGGATATCCATATGCAAAAATAAGCAAGACAAAAAAACTGTCTCAAAGTGGATCATAGATCCAAATGAGAAGTTAAAAATACAAGATTCTTAAAAGAAAACACAGAAGCTGGGGTACCTGGTTGGTGCAGTTGATTGAGTGCCTGACTCTTCAGCTCTCGTTGCAATCTCAGGATCATGAGATTGAGCCCCACCTAAAGCTCTGTGCTCAGTGCAGAGCATGCTTAAGACTTACTCTCCCTCTTGCTGCCCCTCCCTCCCTCAATAAATAAATCTTAAAAAAAAAAAAAAAAAGGAAAACGTAGATGTAAATCTTCATGACTTTGGCTTTGTTAATGGTTTCTTAGATAGGACACCAAAACAACAGCAACAAAATAACAAATAGGTAAGTTGGATTTCACCAAATTAAAAACTTTTTGATATAAAGGGTTTGATACATCAACAAAGTGAAAAGACAACCTATAGAATGAAAGGAAATATTTTCTAGTTATATATATGATAAGGGGATTATATCCAGACAATATAAAGAACATACAAGACTCAATAATAAAAAAGATAAATAACCCAACTTTAAAATGGGCAAAGGATTTGAACAGACAATTCTCCCAAGAAGATATACAAATGGCTAATAGGCACATGAATATATGTTCAACATTGTAGTCATTGGGGAGATTCAAATCAAAAGTCACAATGAGATATCACCACATTATACCAATTAGAATATAGTCAAAAAGATAATGTGTTGATGAGGATGTGCAGAAATTGCAACCTTCATATATTGTTGGTGGCCTGTAATAACAGTGCAGCTATTTTGGAAAAGAGTTTGGCAGTTCCTCAAAATGTCAAGCATAAAGTTACCATATGACTCAGCAATTTTACTTTTTGTTACATACCCTAGGAAAATAAAAACATAATTCCATCCAAAAAAAAGTCATTACACAAATGCTCATTGAAGAATTACTCATTAGAGCTCAAAAGTGGAAAGAACTAAAATGCCTGTCATCTGATGAATGGATAAATAAAACATGACATATCCATCCAATGGAATTTTGCTTGGCAATAAAAATTATGAAATACTAGTATATACTATTACATGGATGAACTGTGAAAACAATATACTAGGGGAAAGAAGCCAGACACAGAAGACCACACATTGTACGATTTCATTTCTATGAAATGTCCAGAAAAGGCAAGTCTTGAAAGATAAAAAGAAGATTTGTGGTTGTCTAGTGCTTCAATTTTGGGGAAGAGGAATGGGGAGTGAATGTCAATGGGTAAGTGGTTTCTTTTGGGGTGATAAAATGTTCTAAAATTGTATTACAGTGATAGTCACACAATTCTTTGGATATGTTAAAAACCATTAAATTAGGGGTGTCTGGGTGGCTCAGTCAGTTAAGCATCTGCTTTGGGCTCAGGTCATGATCCCAGGGTCCTGGGATGCAGCCCCCTATTGGGCCCCCTGCTCAGTGGGAAGTCTGTCTCTTCCTCTCCATCTGCCTTTCCTCCATCTCATGCTCTCCCTCGCCTGTGCTCTCTCTCTCGCAAAAATAAATAAATAAAATCTTTTAAAAATCACATTGAATTGTATACCTTAATGGGTAAATTGTATGATATATGAATTATATTTCAATAATGCTTTTTTTAAAATAAAAAAATCAAGGTTGTGAAAGATAAGAAAGTCTGCAAAACTGTAACAGCTTAGAGAGGATTCAAGAGACATTATAACTAAATGAAATGCAGTGTTCTGGGTTGAGTCCTGGAATTTTAAGATGTTAATGGAAAAACTAGAAAAATCTGAATAATGTCTATAATTTATGTTAAAGAAAAGAAAAGGAAAGGAAAAAGGCATCAGAATCTTGAATGACTACAGGCACAAACTATCTGCTTCTTATAGAGCAGGAAAGAATTTCACAGAAGGCATAAGCAAATCCCAGATGGCAGAGCCAATAATAATAGTGAATCATTCTCAGGAAGTAGGACCAAGCTCTAATCAGGGATTGGCAAAGATTTCACATTTACCATGAACCAATGAATATGGGATGCTTCCAGTTTTCCTACTTTATGAATGGTGGAAGTATTATGGTATCTTAATGCTTGTCTTACAATTTAGGTTAGTTATGTAGGGTTCAAACAGCTCATTTCTTTAGTTCCCCAGTCTTCACATGGAAAGGAACCCCATTCAAGCCACTGTGCTTGAGGAACACACCCAAGGAGATTTCTCTACTCTTGGATCTGACTCAGACAGTAAGATATTGGCCCTTGAACTTTAATATGATGCTGAAATGGGATAAAGCTTTGAAGGGTCTTGCAGAAGGGGCAAATATTTACATTGTGGGAAGGAGGTGAATTAGGCCAATGATATTCTGTGGCTGGATGTATTTTTCAAAAACAGCCACAGCAATATTTCCTGTCCTATATACTCTTTTTTTTTTTAAGATTTTATTTATTTATTTGACAGAGAGAAATCACAAGTAGGCAGAGAGGCAGGCAGAGAGAGGAGGAAGCAGGCTCCCCGCCGAGCAGAAAGCCCGATGTGGGGCTCGAACCCAGGACCTGGGATCATGACCTGAGCCGAAGGCAGCGGCTTAACCCACTGAGCCACCCAGGCGCCCCTCCTGTCCTATATACTCTTCCAGAACTTTGCATTCCCCATCAAGAGTTGAATTCCATTTCTCTGTCTCCTGAGACTGGGCAAGCTTGTGACTACCCCGACAAATAGAAAATGATGGAGGTGATGAAGTATGATTTCCCAGGCTAGGTTAAAAATGGTGATAAAACTTCTGCATGGATTTCTTTCTCTTGGACATTCACCTTCAAAACTCAGGCATCATGCTGTATGAAAGCCCTAGTCACATGGAGAGGTCATATGTAAGTATTCCCTTCAACAGCCGATTATTCACCACTAGATGTTTGAATGAATGAGAGAGGATTCCATACCCTGTCTTCAAGCTGCTTTGGCTGATGCTGAGTGGAGCAGAGATGAACTATCCCCACTAAGCTCAGACCAAATCTGACCAAAAGTTAGAATGCCATTGATTTAAGCCATTAAATTTTGGAATTTTTTGTTATAGTGGGTTATACTAGGATGTTATGCTGTTATAACGGGAACAATCCCAGTGTCAAGTATTTCTTTGTACCCAGCATATGGCACTGATTACTTTTCGTAATCAAAATATAACTTACATACAAAAATGCACAGATCTTAAGGAATTTGATGAGCTTTGACAATATATATATATATATATATATACACACCCTCATAACCACATCCCAGAAGAATAAATAAAATGTGTTTATTGTTGGAGAAATTTTCCTCATACCCACACAGTAGTGGGTGGAAGCCTGCTTGCAATGCCTTGTGCGAGTCAATTGTGTATATCTAGTCCCAACAACTCATGCAGTCACGTCATGGTGGCAGCTGGAAATCTTGAAATTGAGAGTATTTACAGCATGAAAATCAGCAAACGCTATAAATCAGGACTTTCACTCCACCCCACCCACAATGGTTCTTAAAAATTTAACAGACACTATTGAACTCATGCCTTCTTCCAGTCAATTCTTCCATGCTCCTGAGGCAGATACTTTTTAAATTCCTCTCACTATAGCTTGTTTTGTCTACTTCTAGATTTCTTATCATGGGCTCATACAGTGTGTATTTTTCTGTGTCTGCCTTCTTTCACTTAAAATAGTGTTTAGAAATTTATCCATGTTGCTGCTTCTATCCATATTTCACTCTTTTTTTTTAAATTGTTGAGTTGTATTCATTGTATGAACATGCAACAATTTCATTATCTTTTGTTGGTGAACAATTGGGCTGTGCCCCCAATACTGAGCTACTATGAACATGGCATGGTATTATTATATCTGTCTTCTTGTGGACATGTCTTCATTCTCTCGAGTAGGTATCTAGGAATGTACTGTTGGGTCACAACACAGAGGTATGTTTAGCATTATTAGAATAAGAGAAACAGTTAACCAAAGTGGCTGTAACATTTTCCTCAGCCACAGGCAATGTACAAGAGTTTCGGATGTTCCACATACTTGTCAAGAGTTGGTATAACTGGCATTTTACTTTAGACATAGTCATGGGCACATATGGTATGTCATTTTGGTTTCAATGTATGTATCTCTGACAAGAAAGATATTGAGCCTCTTTTCATGTTATTCAGTCTTGTGATCATAGGTCATTTGTAGCTTCTTTTTTTTTTTTTAAAGGTTTTGTTTATTTGACAGACAGAGATCTCAAGGAAGCAGAGAGGCAGGCAGAGAGAGAGGAAGGGAATAAGGCTCCCTGCTAAGCAGAGAGCCTGATGCGGGTCTTGATTCCAGGATGCTGGGACCATGACCTGAGCCGAAGGCAGAGGCTTTAACCCACTGAGCAACCCAGGCGCCCTGAAGCTTCTTTTTTAAACTATTAAAGCAAGCATTTATAATGGATTGTTTGTTTTCTTGCAATTCATTTGTAGAGGTTCTTCATACATTCTTTTTTTCCCCATTTTTTTAAATTTTTATTATTTATTTTCTTTAAACATATAATATATTTTTATCCCCAGGGGTACAGGTCTGTGAATCGCCAGGTTTATACACTTCACAGCACTCACCATAGCACATACCCTCCCCAATGTCCATAACCCCACCCCCCAACCAACACCCGTCCCCCCAGCAACCCTCAGTTTGTTTTGTGAGATTAAGAGTCACTTATGGTTTGTCTCCCTCCCAATCCCATCTTGTTTCATTTACTCTTCTCCTACCCCCTTAGCCCCCCATGTTGCATCTCCTCTCCCTCATATCAGGGAGATCATATGATAGTTGTCTTTCCCCGACTGACTTATTTCGCTAAGCATGATACCCTCTAGTTCCATCCACGTCGTCGCAAATGGCAAGATTTCATTTCTTTTGATGGCTGCATAGTATTCCATTGTGTATATATACCACATCTTCTTTATCCATTCATCTGTTGATGGACATCTAGGTTCTTTCCATAGTTTGGCTAGTAGACATTGCTGCTATAAACATTCAGGTGCACGTGCCCCTTCGGATCACTACGTTTGTATCTTTAGGGTAAATACCCAGTAGTGCAATTGCTGGGTTATAGGGTAGCTCTATTTTCAACATTTTGAGGAACCTCCATGCTGTTTTCCAGAGTGGTTGCACCAGCTTGCATTCCCACCAAAAGTGTAGGAGGGTTCCCCTTTCTCCGCATCCTCGCCAGCATCTGTCATTTCCTGACTTGTTAATTTTAGCCATTCTGACAGGTGTGAGGTGATATCTCATTGTGGTTTTGATTTGTATTTATTTCCTGATGCCGAGTGATATGGAGCACTTTTGCATGTGTCTCTTGGCCATCTGGATGTCTTCTTTGCAGAAATGTCTGTTCATGTCTTCTGCCCATTTCTTGTTGGATTATTTGTTCTTGGGTGTTGAGTTTGCTAAGTTCATTATAGATTTTGGACACTAGCCCTTTATCTGATATGTCGTTTGCAAATATCATCACCCATTCTGTCAGTTGTCTTTTGGTTTTGTTCACTGTTTCCTGTGCTGTGCAAAAGCTTTTGATCTTGATGAAATCCCAATAGTTCATTTTTGCCCTTGCTTCCCTTGCCTTTGGCTATATTCCTAGGAAGATGTTGCTGCAGCTGAGGTCGAAGAGGTTGCTGCCTGTGTTCTCCTCAAGGATTTTGATGGATTCCTTTCTGACATTGAGGTCCTTCATCCACTTTGAGTCTATTTTCGTGTGTGGTGTAAGGAAATGGTCCAATTTCATTTTTCTGCATGTGGCTGTCCAATATTCCCAACACCATTTATTGAAGAGGCTGTCTTTTTTCCATTGGACATTCTTTCCTGCTTTGTCGAAGATTAGTTGACCATAGAGTTGAGGGTCTATTTCTGGGCTCTCTATTCTGTTCCATTGATCTATGTGTCTGTTTTTGTGCCAGTACCATGCTGTCTTGATGATGACAGCTTTGTAATAGAGCTTGAAGTCAGGAATTGTGATGCCACCAACTTTGGCTTTCTTTTTCAATATTCCTTTGGCTATTCGAGGTCTTTTCTGGTTCCATATAAATTTTAGGATTATTTGTTCCATTTCTTTGAAAAAAATGGATGGTACTTTGATAGGAATTGCATTAAATGTGTGGATTGCTTTAGGTAGCATAGACATTTTCACAATATTTATTCTTCCAATCCAGGAGCATGGAACATTTTTCCATTTCTTTGTGTCTTGCTCAATTTCTTTCATGAGTACTTTATAGTTTTCTGAGTATAGATTCTTAGTCTCTTTGGTTAGGTTTATTCCTAGGTATCTTATAGTTTTGGGTGCAATTGTAAATGGGATGGACTCCTTAATTTCTCTTTCTTCTATCTTGTTGTTGGTGTAGAGAAATGCAACTGATTTCTGTGCATTGATTTTATATCCTGACACTTTACTGAATTCCTGTACAAGTTCTAGCAGTTTTGGAGTGGAGTCTTTTGGGTTTTCCACATATAGTATCATATCATCTGTGAAGAGTGATAGTTTGACTTCTTCTTTGCTGATTTGGATGCCTTTAATTTCCCTTTGTTGTCTGATTGCTGAGGCTAGGACTTCTAGTACTATGTTGAATAGCAGTGGTGATAACGGACATCCCTGCCGTGTTCCTGAACTTAGTGGAAAGCTTTCAGTTTTTCTCCATTGAGAATGATATTTGTGGTGGGTTTTTCATAGATGGCTTTGATAATATTGAGGTATGTGCCGTCTATCCCTACACTTTGAAGAGTTTTGATCAGGAACGGATGCTGTACTTTGTCAAATGCTTTTTCAGCATCTATGAGAGTATCATATGGTTCTTGTTCTTTCTTTTATTAATGTGTTGTATCACATTGATTGATTTGCGGATGTTGAACCGGCCTTGCAGCCCTGGAATAAATCCCACTTGGTCGTGGTGAATAATCCTTTTAATGTACTGTTGAATCCTATTGGCTAGTATTTTGGTGAGAATTTTTGCATCTGTGTTCATCAAGGATATTGGTCTGTAGTTCTCTTTTTTGATGGGATCCTTGTCTGGTTTTGGGATCAAGGTGATGCTGGCCTCATAAAATGAGTTTGGAAGTTTTCCTTCCATTTCTATTTTTTGGAATAGTTTCAGGAAAATAGGAATTAGTTCTTCTTTAAATGTTTGGTAGAATTCCCCGGGGAAGCCGTCTGGCCCTGGGCTTTTGTTTGTTTGGAGATTTTTGATGACTGTTTCAATCTCCTTACTGGTTATGGGTCTGTTGAGGCTTTCTATTTCTTCCTGGTTCAGTTGTGGTAGTTTATATGTCTCTAGGAATGCATCCATTTCTTCCAGATTGTCAAATTTGTTGGCATAGAGTTGCTCATAGTATGTTCTTATAATTGTCTGTATTTCTTTGGTGTTCGTTGTGATCTCTCCTCTCTCATTCATGATTTTATTAATTTGGGTCCTTTCTCTTTTCTTTTTGATAAGTCTGGCCAGAGGTTTATCAATCTTATTAATGCTTTCAAAGAACCAGCTCCTAGTTTCGTTGATTTGTTCTATTGTTTTTTTGGTCTCTATTTCATTGATTTCTGCTCTGATCTTTATGATTTCTCTTCTCCTGCTGGGTTTAGGGTTTCTTTCTTGTTCTTTCTCCAGCTCCTTTAGGTGTAGGGTTAGGTTGTGTACCTGAGACCTTTCTTATTTCTTGAGAAAGGCTTGTACCACCATATATTTTCCTCTCAGGGCTGCCTTTGTTGTGTCCCACAGATTTTGAACCGTTGTGTTTTCATTAATATTTGTTTCCATGAATTTTTTCAATTCTTCTTTAATTTCCTGGTTGACCCATTCATTCTTTAGAAGGATGCTGTTTAGTCTCCATGTATTTGGGTTCTTTCCAAATTTCCTCTTGTTGTTGAGTTCTAGCTTCAGAGCATTGTGGTCTGAAAGTATGCAGGGAATGATTCCAATCTTTTGATAACGGTTGAGACCTGATTTAGGGCCAAGAATGTGATCTATTCTGGAGAATGTTCCATGTGCACTAGAGCAGAATGTGTATTCTGTTGCTTTGGGATGAAAAGTTCTGAATATATCTGTGATGTCCATCTGGTCCAGTGTGTCATTAAAGGCCTTTATTTCCTTGTTGATCTTTTGCTTGGATGATCTGTCCATTTCAGTGAGGGGAGTGTTAAAGTCCCTTGCTATTATTGTATTATTGTCGATGTGTTTCTTTGAATTTGTTATTAATTGGTTTATATAGTTGTCTGCTCCCACGTTAGGGGCATAGATATTTAAAATTGTTACATCTTCTTGTTGGACAGTTCCTTTGAGTATGATATAGTGTCCTTCCTCATCTCTTATTAGAGTCTTTGGCTTAAAATCTAATTGATCTGATATAAGGAGTGCCACTCCTGCTTTCTTCTGATGTCCATTATCATGGTACATTCTTTTCCACCCCCTCACTTTAAATCTGGAGGTGTCTTTGGGTTTAAAATGAGTTTCTTGTAGGCAACATATAACATATGTTATATGTTATATAACATATGGGTTTTGGTTTTTTATCCATTCTGATACCCTGTGTCTTTTGATTGGGGTATTTAGCCCATGAACATTGAGGGTAAGTATTGAGAGATATGAATTTAGTGACATTGTATTGCCTGTAAGGTGACTGTTATTGTATATTGTCTCTGTTCCTTACTGATCTACTACTTTTAGGGTATCTCTTTGCTTAGAGGACCCCTTTCAATATTTCCTGTAGAGCAGGATTGGTATTTGCAAATTCTTTCAGTTTTTGTTTGTATTGGAAGCTTTTAATCGCTCCTTCTATTTTCAATGATAGCCTAGCTGGATATAGTATTCTTGGCTGCATGTTTTTCTCATTTAGTACTCTGAATATATCATGCCAGCTTTTCTGGTCTTCCAGGTCTCTGTGGATAAGTCTGCTGCCAATCTAATATTTTTACCATTGTACGTTACAGACTTCTTTTCCCGGGCTGCTTTCAGGATCTTCTCTTTGTCACTAAGACTTGTCAATTTTACTATTAGCTGACGGGGTGTGGACCTATTCTTATTGATCTTGAGGGGGGGTTCTCTGAACCTCCTGGATTTTGATGCTTGTTCCCTTTGCCATATTGGGAAATTCTCTCCAATAATTCTCTCCAATATACCTTCTGCTCCCCTCTCTGTTTCCTCTTCTTCTGGAATCCCAATTATTCTAATGTTGTTTCGTCTTATGGCGTCACTTATCTCTCGAATTCTCCCCTCGTGGTCCAGTAGCTGTTTGTCCCTCTTTTGCTCAGCTTCTTTATTCTCTGTCATTTGGTCTTCTATATCGCTAATTCTCTCTTCTGCCTCATTTATTCTAGCAGTGTGAGACTGCATTTTTTATTGCACCTCATTAATAGCTTTTTTGATTTCAACTTGGTTAGATTTTAGTGCGGTTATTTCTCCAGAAAGGGCTTTTATCTCTCCAAAGAGGGTTTCTCTAATATCTTCCATGCCTTTTTCGATCCCGGCTAGAAACATGAGAATCGTCATTCTGAACTCTACATCTGACATATTACCAATGTCTGTATTGATTAGGTCCCTAGCCTTTGGTACTGCCTCATGTTCTTTTTTTTGTGGTGAATTTTTCCACCTTGTCATTTTGTCCAGATAAGAGTATATGAAGGAGCAAGTAAAATACTAAAAGGGTGGCAACAACCCCAGGAAAATATGCTTTAACCAAATCAGAAGAGATCCCAAATCGTGAGGGGAGGAGAAAAGGGATAAAAAGAGGTTCAGAAAAAAAAAAAAAGAAAGAAAAGAAACAATTAAAAAAAGAAAACGAATAATGAAAATATATGAAAAAGAAAAAAAAATATATATATTAGATAAACTAGTTAAAAAACGTTAAAAAAGAAAAGGGTAAAAGTTAAAAAAAATAGCAGAAGAAGAGAAAAAAAATTGAAAAAGAAAAAAAATTAAATTAACTGCAAGGCTAAAGAATCATGGGGAGAAAGCCATGAGTTCCGTGCTTTGCTTTCTCCTTCTCTGGAATTCCGATGCTCTCCTTGGTATTGAAACTGCACTCCTTGGTAGGTGAACTTGGTCCTGGCTGGGTTTCTTGCTGATCTTCTGGGGGAGGGGCCTGTTGTAGTGATTTTCAAGTGTCTTTGCCCGAGACGGAATTGCACTGTCCTTACCAGGGGCCGGGCTGAGTAATCCGCTTGGGTTTGCTTTTGGGAGCTTTTGTTCCCTGAGCAATTTCTGTAGAGTTCCGGAGGGCAGGAATGAAAATGGGGCCTCCCAGTCTCCAGCCTGCAGGAGCCGAGAGCCCATGGCCCCATTCTTCAGTGCGCCCTCAGAGAACAGTGCCCAATTACTCTCATCAGCCTGGCCTCTGGCCGCGCTCCGAGCTGACCGAGCCGGCGACTGGTTCAAGGTAACCCCGAGCTGTGAGCTCACTCCTTGGCTGTGTCTCTGTAGCTGGCTTCCCCGTTCTAATACCTGTAAGCTCTGTGACACTCAGACACCCGTGATCCTTCTGTGACCCTGCGGGACCCGAGGCCACGCTTACCCTGCGTGGGCTTCACCCCAGTTAAGCCTCTGGAGTGATGTCCCTCAGCGGAACAGACTTTTAAAAGTCCTGATTTGTGCTCCATTGCTCCGCCGCTTGCCGGGAGCCGGCCCTTCCCCCCGCAGTCTATCTTTCCGTCGCTTTGGATTCACTTCTCCACCAGTCCTACCTTTCAGAAAGTGGTTGATTTTCTGTTTCTAGAGTTGCTGTTCTTCTTCTGTTTGATCTCCCGTTGGATTTGTAGGTGTTTGCAATCTTTAGATAAGCTATTTAGCTGATCTCCTGCTACCTGAAGTAGTCTCAGCCTGCTACTTCTCCGCCATCTTGACTCCTCCCTCTTCATACATTCTTTAGGCAAGTCTTTTGCTCTATCTATCTATCTATCTATCTATCATCTATCTCCCTATCCAACACCTATCTATTTATCTATCAGTCATCTATCTAGCTATCAGGATTTTTTCCTGTTTGTGGCTTGCCTATTCTTTTTTGGCTAATGCTTTTCATGTTCTGTAAAAAACACAAAGTTCTTTAAAACTTCCCCTAGGTTGCAAAGACATTCTCTTATATTTTCTTCTAGCAGTTTAGGGTTCCAGCTAATGGTGGGATTTATTAGACATCTTAAATCAATGTTAATGTCTGTTGGTAAGTCAGACAAGGGTTGGGGATCATTTTTACACTTGATCTTAGTCAAAAGGCCAAGAAGCCATTTGAGGATCATTTTTGATCCATATTTTTATCAGGCATCCCAGCACTATTTAAAACTAACTTTGTGAGGGGAGGAGTCAAGATGGCTGAGAAGTAGCAAGCTGAGACTACTTCAGGTAGTGGGAGATCAGCTAGATATCTTATCTAAAGATTACAAACACCTACAAATCCAACGGGAGATCGAACAGAAGAAGAACAGCAACTCTAGAAACAGAAAATCAACCACTTTCTGAAAGGTAGGACTGGAGGAGAAGTGAATCCAAAGCGACGGGAAGATAGACCGCGGTGGGAGGGGCCGGCTCCCGTCAAGCGGCAGAGCAACGGAGCACAAAATCGGGACTTTTAAAAGTCTGTTCCGCTGAGGGACATCGCTCCAGAGGCTTAACCGGGGTGAAGCCCAGGCGGGGTCAGCATGGCCTCAGGTCCCACAGGGTCACAGAATGATCGGGGTGTCTGAGTGTCGCAGAGCTCACAGGTATTAGAACGGGGAAGTCGGCTACAGAGTCACAGCCAAGGAGTGACTCTCAGCTCGGGGTTACCTTGAACCAGTCACCGGCTCGGTCAGCTTGGAGCGCGGCCGGAGGCCAGGGTGGCGGGAGTCATTGGGCGCTGTTCTCTGGGGGCGCACTGAGGAGTGGGGCCCCAGGCTCTCGGCTCCTCCGGGCCGGACACTGGGAGGCCGCCATCTTCATTCCCGCCCTCCAGAACTCTATGGAAAGTGCTCAGGAACAAAAGCTCCCGAAAGCAAACCCGAGCAGATTACTCAGCCCGGCCCCTGGTAAGGGCAGTGTAACTCCGCCTGGGGCAAAGACACTTGAGAATCACTACAACCGGCCCCTCCCCTAGAAGATCAGCAAGAAACCCAGCCAGGACCAAGTTTACCTACCAAGGAGCGTAGTTTCAATACCAAGGAGAGCAGTGGAATTCCAGAGGAGGAGAAAGCAAAGCATGGAACTTATGGCTTTCTCCCCATGATTCTTTAGCATTGTAGTTAATTTAATTTTTTTTCTTTTTCAATTTTTTTTCTTCTTCTGCTAAATTTTTTTAACTTTTACCCTTTTCTTTTTTAACATTTTTTAACTAGTTTATCTATATATAGATATATATTTTTCCTTTTTATACATTTTCTTAATTGGTTTTCTTTTTTTAATTTTTTTTTCTTTTCTTTCTTTCTGGACCCCTTTTATCCCCTTTCGCCCCCCTCACGATTTGGGATCTCTTCTGATTTGGCTAAAGCATATTTTCCTGGGGTTGTTGCCACCCTTTTAGTATTTTACTTGCTCCTTTATATACTCTTATCTGGACAAAATGACAAGGCGGAAAAATTCACCACAGAAAAAAGAACAAGAGGCAGTACCAAAGGCTGGGAGCTAATCAATACAGACATTGGTAATATGACAGATGTAGAGTTCAGAATGACGATTCTCATGGTTCTAGCCGGGATCGAAAAAGGCATGGAGGATATTAGAGAAACCCTCTCTGGAGAGATAAAAGCCCTTTCTGGAGAAATAACAGCACTAAAATCTAACCAAGTTGAAATCAAAAAAGCTATTAATGAGGTACAATCAAAAATGGAGGCTCTCACTGCTAGGATAAATGAGGCAGAAGAAAGAATTATCGATATAGAAGACCAAATGACAGAGAATAAAGAAGCTGAGCAAAAGAGGGACAAACAGCTACTGGATCACGAGGGGAGAATTCGAGAGATAAGTGACACCATAAGACGAAACAACATTAGAATAATTGGGATTCCAGAAGAAGAGGAAACAGAGAGGGGAGCAGAAGGTATGTTGGAGAGAATTATTGGAGAAAATTTCCCCAATATGGCAAAGGGAACAAGCATCAAAATCCAGGAGGTTCAGAGGACCCCCCCTCAAGATCAATAAGAATAGGTCCACACCCCGTCACCTAATAGTAAAATTGACAAGTCTTAGTGACAAAGAGAAGATCCTGAAAGCAGCCCGGGAAAGGAAGTCTGTAACGTACAATGGTAAAAATATTAGATTGGCAGCAGACTTATCCACAGAGACCTGGAAGACCAGAAAGAGCTGGCATGATATATTCAGAGTACTAAACGAGAAAAACATGCAGTCAAGAATATATCCAGCTAGGCTATCATTGAAAAGAGAAGGAGCGATTAAAAGCTTCCAGGACAAACAAAAACTGAAAGAATTTGCAAATACCAAACCAGCTCTACAGGAAATATTGAAAGGGGTCCTCTAAGCAAAGAAAGACCCTAAAAGAAGTAGATCAGAAAGAAACAGAAACAATATACAATAACAGTCACCTTACAGGCAATACAATGGCACTAAATTCATATCTCTCAATACTTACCCTGAATGTTAATGGGCTAAATGCCCCAATCAAAAGACACAGGGTATCAGAATGGATAAAAAAACAAAAACCATCTATATGTTGCCTACAAGAAACTCATCTTAAACCTGAAGACACCTCCAGGTTTAAAGTAAGTGGGTGGAAAAGAATGTACCATGCTAATGGACATCAGAAGAAAACAGGAGTGGCATCCTTATATCAGATCAATTAGATTTTAAGCCAAAGACTCTAATAAGTGATGAGGAAGGACACTATATCATACTCAAAGGAACTATCCAACAAGAAGATCTAACAATTTTAAATATCTATTCCCCTAACGTGAGAGCAGCCAACAATATAAACCAATTAATAACAAAATCAAAGAAACATATCGATAATAATACAATAATAGTAGGGGATTTTAACACTCCCCTTACTGAAATGGAGAGATCATCCAAGCAAAAGATCAACAAGGAAATAAAGGCCTTTAATGACACACTGGACCAGATGGACATCACAGATATATTCAGAACTTTTCATCCCAAAGCAACAGAATACACATTCTGCTCTAGTGCACATGGAACATTCTCCAGAATAGATCACATTCTTGGCCCTAAATCAGGTCTCAACCGTTATCAAAAGATTGGAATCATTCCCTGCATACTTTCAGACCACAATGCTCTGAAGCTAGAACTCAACAACAAGAGGAAATTTGGAAAGAACCCAAATACATGGAGACTAAACAGCATCCTTCTAAAGAATGAATGGGTCAACCAGGAAATTAAAGAAGAATTGAAAAAATTCATGGAAACAAATATTAATGAAAACACAACGGTTCAAAATCTGTGGGACACAACAAAGGCAGCCCTGAGAGGAAAATATATGGTGGTACAAGCCTTTCTCAAGAAATAAGAAAGGTCTCAGGTACACAACCTAACCCTACACCTAAAGGAGCTGGAGAAAGAACAAGAAAGAAACCCTAAACCCAGCAGGAGAAGAGAAATCATAAAGATCAGAGCAGAAATCAATGAAATAGAGACCAAAAAAACAATAGAACAAATCAACGAAACTAGGAGCTGGTTCTTTGAAAGCATTAATAAGATTGATAAACCTCTGGCCAGACTTATCAAAAAGAAAAGAGAAAGGACCCAAATTAATAAAATCATGAATGAGAGAGGAGAGATCACAACGAACACCAAAGAAATACAGACAATTATAAGAACATACTATGAGCAACTCTATGCCAACAAATTTGACAATCTGGAAGAAATGGATGCATTCCTAGAGACATATAAACTACCACAACTGAACCAGGAAGAAATAGAAAGCCTCAACAGACCCATAACCAGTAAGGAGATTGAAACAGTCATCAAAAATCTCCAAACAAACAAAAGCCCAGGGCCAGACGGCTTCCCCGGGGAATTCTACCAAACATTTAAAGAAGAACTAATTCCTATTTTCCTGAAACTATTCCAAAAAATAGAAATGGAAGGAAAACTTCCAAACTCATTTTATGAGGCCAGCATCACCTTGATCCCAAAACCAGACAAGGATCCCATCAAAAAAGAGAACTACAGACCAATATCCTTGATGAACACAGATGCAAAAATTCTCACCAAAATACTAGCCAATAGGATTCAACAGTACATTAAAAGGATTATTCACCACGACCAAGTGGGATTTATTCCAGGGCTGCAAGGTTGGTTCAACATCCGCAAATCAATCAATGTGATACAACACATTAATAAAAGAAAGAACAAGAACCATATGATACTCTCATAGATGCTGAAAAAGCATTTGACAAGTACAGCATCCGTTCCTGATCAAAACTCTTCAAAGTGTAGGGATAGACGGCACATACCTCAATATTATCAAAGCCATCTATGAAAAACCCACCGCAAATATCATTCTCAATGGAGAAAAACTGAAAGCTTTCCACTAAGTTCAGGAACACGGCAGGGATGTCCGTTATCACCACTGCTATTCAACATAGTACTAGAAGTCCTAGCCTCAGCAATCAGACAACAAAGGGAAATTAAAGGCATCCAAATCAGCAAAGAAGAAGTCAAACTATCACTCTTCACAGATGATATGATACTATATGTGGAAAACCCAAAAGACTCCACTCCAAAACTGCTAGAACTTGTACAGGAATTCAGTAAAGTGTCAGGATATAAAATCAATGCACAGAAATCAGTTGCATTTCTCTACACCAACAACAAGATAGAAGAAAGAGAAATTAAGGAGTCCATCCCATTTACAATTGCACCCAAAACTATAAGATACCTAGGAATAAACCTAACCAAAGAGACTAAGAATCTATACACAGAAAACTATAAAGTACTCATGAAAGAAATTGAGCAAGACACAAAGAAATGGAAAAATGTTCCATGCTCCTGGATTGGAAGAATAAATATTGTGAAAATATCTATGCTACCTAAAGCAATCCACACATTTAATGCAATTCCTATCAAAGTACCATCCATTTTTTTCAAAGAAATGGAACAAATAATCCTAAAATTTATATGGAACCAGAAAAGACCTCGAATAGCCAAAGGAATATTGAAAAAGAAAGCCAAAGTTGGTGGCATCACAATTCCTGACTTCAAGCTCTATTACAAAGCTGTCATCATCAAGACAGCATGGTACTGGCACAAAAACAGACACATAGATCAATGGAACAGAATAGAGAGCCCAGAAATAGACCCTCAACTCTATGGTCAACTCATGTTCGACAAAGCAGGAAAGAATGTCCAATGGAAAAAAGACAGCCTCTTCAATAAATGGTGTTGGGAAAATTGGACAGCCACATGTAGAACAATGAAATTGGACCATTTCCTTACACCACACACGAAAATAGACTCAAAGTGGATGAAGGACCTCAATGTGAGAAAGGAATCCATCAAAATCCTTGAGGAGAACACAGGCAACAACCTCTTCGACCTCAGCCACAGCAACATCTTCCTAGGAACATCACCAAAAGCAAGGGAAGCAAGGGCCAAAATGAACTATTGGGATTTCATCAAGATCAAAAGCTTTTGCACAGCACAGGAAACAGTGAACAAAACCAAAAGACAACTGACAGAATGGGAGAAGATATTTGCAAATGACATTTCAGATAAAGGGCTAGTGTCCAAAATCTATAAAGAACTTAGCAAACTCAACACCCAAAGAACAAATAATTCAATCAAGAAATGGGCAGAAGACATGAACAGACATTTCTGCAAAGAAGACATCCAGATGGCCAACAGACACATGAAAAAGTGCTCCATATCACTCGGCATCAGGGAAATACAAATCAAAACCACCATGAGATATCACCTCACACCAGTCAGAATGGCTAAAATTAACAAGTCAGGAAATGACAGATGCTGGCGAGGATGTGGAGAAAGGGGAACCCTCCTACACTGTTGGTGGGAATGCAAGCTGGTGCAACCACTCTGCAAAACAGCATGGAGGTTCCTCAAAATGTTGAAAATAGAGCTACCCTATGACCCAGCAATTGCACTGCTGGGTATTTACCCTAAAGATACAAACATAGTGATCCGAAGGGGCCCGTGCACCCGAATGTTTATAGCAGCAATGTCTACCATAGCCAAACTATGGAAAGAACCTAGATGTCCATCAACAGACGAATGGATAAAGAAGAGGTGGTATATATACACAATGGAATACTATGCAGCCATCAATAGAAATGAAATCTTGCCATTTGCGACTACGTGGATGGAACTAGAGGGTATCATGCTTAGTGAAATAAGTCAGTTGGAGAAAGACAACTATCATATGATCTCCCTGATATGAGGGAGAGGAGATGCAACATGTGGGGTTAAGGGTGTAGGAGAAGAGTAATGAAACAAGATGGAATTGGGTGGGAGACAAACCATAAGTGACTCTTAATCTCACAAAACAAACTGAGGGTTGATGGGGGGAGGGGGGTTGGGAGGGGGGTGTGATTACCTGGGGAGGGTATGTGCTATGGTGAGTGCTGTGAAGTGTGTAAACCTGGCGATTTACAGACCTGTACCCCTGGGGATAAAAATATATTATATGTTAATAAAAATAAAATAAAAATAAATAAATAAAATAAAATTAACTTTGTTTTCCAGGTACACACCCTTTCTCTTCCCCAGTTGAATTGACACAGTGATTTAGTAAAAATTAATTGACTATATATGTGAATATATCTTGGACTATCTAATCTGCTCTGTTGATCAGTCTATCTATCTTTGTGGTTCTACCACCCTGTCTTATTTGCCGGAACTTTATAAAAATCTTCCAATCAAGTAGTATCAGTTGTTATTTTTCATGATTTTTTTTGACTCTACTAGATCACTTTATATTCTCATATAAGCTGTAGAAATAGTTTTTCAATATTTTTCTTTAAAAAAGCTCTTGTTTTTTATTCAGGTTATGTTCAATACATTACTTATTTCCATTATTTTAGGGAGAATGGACAACAATGACTATCTCAAATATGGCATATCTATTTGTTTATGTCTTTAAAGTTTTCTTACCAATAATTTCAGTTTTCAAGTGTAGAGGTTGTATGTACCTTTTGTTAAATTTGTTATTAAATCTATGATGTGTTTTAAGGCTGATGTAAATGGTATGTTCTTGTGTTCTTTCTGATTGTAGTGGGAAAAACTTAGTATTTTACTCTTTATAATGATATTAAATATGGATATTTCATGGATATGAAATTTCATAGAAATTTCATGAAAATAACAGATCAAGATTGTTCCTTTGTATTCATAGTTTGTTTTGAGTTATTATATATGGATATTGAATTTTATAACATTTTCTTTCATCTACTGAGATATTGTATGGTTTTCTTCTGTATTCTGTTAATATTTTGAATTACACTGATTGATTTTCCTAACATTTCAACTTTGCTTTCCTAGTATAAACTTGATCAGGATTTTTAAATCTTTTTTATTTACTTTTGGATTATATTTATTACTGTTTCATTAAAAATGTAAACATTCATGAGGAATGTTGGTCTGAAAATTTCTTTCCTTTTAAATATGTCTGTCAGGTTTTGATATCAGGTTTATGCTGGTCTCATAAAAGAAGTTAGGAAACATTCCTTCCTTCTCTGTTTTCAGAAAGCATTTGTGTAAAATTGGTGTTATTTTTTTCTTTAAATGTTTAATAGAATTTACTACTGAAGCCAACCAGGACAGAAATTTTCTTTCTGGGAATATTTTTATCATAAATTCAACCATTTGAATAGACCTATGACTATTTAAATTCTCCATTTCATATCCCTTTTATGTTTTTCAAGGAATTTATACATTTCATGTAAGTTTTTGATTTATCAGCATGAAATCATGCCTAATATCTCATTGCTTTATTTTCTTAGGCTTTGTAGTGATGTTCTCTTGATATTGATATGTTATGATTTTGTTTATTTTGAAAGAGTTATAAACATTAATATTTCAAAAGGATAAATTTGGATTTCTTGATTTTATCTCTTTTATACTTTCATATAAAAAGATTACATAATATGTACTTTTACATATGTCTTTCCAAGAGCATCTTTATTTTTAAATTAATCTATGTTGTTGAAGGTATCTACAGTTTGTTCTTTTTTTTCAAGATTTTATTTATTTGACAGAGAGAGAGAGAGATCACAAGTAGGCAGAGAGGCAGGCAGAGAGAGAGAGGGGAAGCAGGCTTCCTGCCAAGCAGAGAGCCTGACGCAGGGCTTGATCCCAGGACCCTGAGATCATGATCTGAGTCAAAGGCAGAGGCTTAACCCACTAAGCCACCCAGGCACCCCAGTTTGTTCCTTTTTAATTGTCAATAATAGCCATTGTATGTATACACCATTTGAAGGACATTTGAATTGTTTCCTGTTTGAGGCTATTCTGAATATAGCCACTATAAATATTTGAGTGCAAGTTTTTGTGTCAACATGTTTTTAGCTCTCTTGGATAAATATGTAAAAATTGAATTGCTAAGTTTCATGGTATATATATGTATAATTTTTAAAGAAACTGATGGATTGTTTTCTTAAGTGGTTATATCATTTCCCATTCTCACCAGTAATGCATGAGAGTTCCAGCTGTTCCATAACCTTATCAACACTTATCAACACTTGCATTTATCAGGTGGTTTTTTTTCTTCTAATTTTAGCTATTCTAATATGCATGAAGCATTATACCATTGTGGTTTCAACTTACATTTTTCAGGTGACCAAAGACATTGAGTGTGCTTCCATGTGTTTACTGACTATTAATTTATCTTCTTTTGTTGAATATCTTTTTGAAACTTTACCAAAGTTTACCAAAGTTTTTACTGAAACTTTTTTGTCTTAATTGCTTGTTTGTTTTCTTATAGTTGAGTTGCAAGGGGTCTATATGCTTTCTGAATATAAGTCCATGTCAGATATGGCTATTCTTCCAGGCAGTGGCTTGCTTCTTTTTCTTAATGGTGCCTTGAGAAGAGCAGAAGGTAATGAATTCGATGAGGTACAATTTATCCACCTTTTATGTTTCATGCTTTGTGTATCCTAAGAAGACTTTACTTATTTCTATGTCACAAAAAAATTTTTTTTCTCTAATGGTTCCTTCTAGAAGTTTTAGAATTTTGCTTTAGAAAATATCCAATTGTATTTTAATAATAGGTTATAATATAACAATTTCTTTTTTTTTAAAGATTTTATTTATTTGACAGGTAGAGAAGCAGGCAGAGAGAGAGAGAGGAGGAAGCGGGCTCCCTGCTGTGCAGAGAGCCTGATGCGGGGCTTTATCCCAGGACCCTGGGATCATGACCTGAGTCGAAGGCAGAGGCTTTAACCCACTGAGCCACCCAGGCACCCCAATTTCTGTAATAATGCAATGATGTTAGTAATTGGTATGACTGAATATACTTTTTCAGAAAAGCAACTGGACTTCAAGAGCATCTCTATATTGCTTTTGGATATGTTCAGTTGATAATGTACATTTAAAATTGTTTTTTATTTATGCTAAGTGAAATAAGTCAGACAGAGAAAGATACATACCATATGATTTCACTTATATGTAGAATCTAAAAAAAAAACCAAACAAACAAACTCAAATACGGAGAACAAACTGGTGGTTGGCAGAAGATAGACGGATGGGAAAATGGGTGAAAGGGGATTGTGTGGTATAAACTTCCTGTTTTAAAATAATTAAGTCACAGGGATAAAAAGTACAGCATAGGGAATATAATCAATAATACTGAAATAATGTTCTATGGTGACAGTTGTTGACTACACTCATAGTGGTGAGCACTGAGTAATGAATGTATGGAATTATTGAATCACTATGTTGTACACCTGAAACTAATATAATATTGTAGAGCTTTCTTTTATTTTCAGGTCTATGATTCATTTTGTATTAGTTTTTGGTTACAATGAAAGGTAAAGGTTGAGGTTCATGTGTTTCCTTAGGAATGAGCAGTTGTTCCAGTATTATTTGTAGAAGAGATTCTATTTCCCAGCTAAATTACCTGTCCTTTTTGTCAAAAATCAATTATGTGTAGTTTTATTCTGGACTTTCTATTCTGTTCATAATCTATGCTTGTTTTGGCCTTTTAAAATTTCTATCAGCAATGTCTTGTAGTCTTCTATGCACAGGTTTTACATAAATTTTGTTAAATTTTTCCACAGGTATTTCATATTTGGGTCCTGTAAAAATGGTATTGTATTTACTCTTTACATTTCCAATTTTCCATTGCTAGCTTAGAATAATTTTAGCCTATTACACTGCTCTCTTTCTAAACTCATGTATTCTGGTAATTCTTAATAGATTACTTTTTTTCTCCTCTCTTTCCCACCCCCCCTCTTTTTTGTTTAAATTCAATTAGCCAACATACAGTCATCATTAGTTTCAATCGCTTCTCGGCCTTTTGGCTAAGATCAAGTGCAGTCATCATTAGTTTCAGAAGTAGTGTTCAATCATTTATCAGTTGCATTTAACACCCAGTGCTCATCATATCAAGTGCCCTCCTTAATGTCCATCACCCAATTACCCCATCCCCTGCCCACCTCCCCTTCAGCAATCCTCAGTTTGTTTCCTATTGTTAAGAGTCTCTCACGGTTGGGGCACCTGAGTGACTTAGTGGGTTAAAGCCTCTGCCTTCGGCTCAGGTCATGATCCCAGGGTCTTGGGATCCAGCCCCTCATTGGGCTCTCTGCTCGATGGGGAGACTGCTTCCTCCTCTCTTTCTCTGCCTGCCTCTCTGCCTACTTGTGATCTCTGCCTGTCAAATAAATAAATAAAATCTTAAAAAAAAAAGAGTTTCTCATGGTTTTTCTCCCTCTATGATGACTTCCCATTCAGTTTTCCCTTCCTTCCCCTATGATCCTCCTTGCTGCTTCTTATATTCCACATATGAGTGAAACCATATAATAATTATCTTTCTCTGATTAACTTACTTCTCTCAACATAATCCCCTCCAGTTCCATCCACATCAATATAAATGGTAAGTATTCACCTTTTCTGATGGCTGAGTAATATTCCATTGTATATTTATACCACATCTTTATCTATTTATGTGTCAATGGACATCTTGGCTCTTTCTATAGTTTGGTTATGGACATTGCTACTATGAACATTAGGGTGCAGGTGTCCCTTTGGATCACCACATTTGTATCTTTGGGGTAAATGCCTAGTCGTGCAATTGCTGGGTCATAGGGTAGTTCTATTTTTAACTTCTTGGGGAACCTCCATACTGCTTTCCAATGTGGCTGTACCAACTTGCATTCCCACCAACAGTGTAAGAGAGTTCCCCTTTCTCCACATCCTCGCCAACATTTGTTGTTTCCTGTCTTGTTAATTTTTGCCATTCTGACTGGTGTGAGGTGGTATCTCATCATGATTTTGATTTGTATTCCCCTGATGCCAAGTGATGTGGAGCATTTCTTCATGTGTCTATTGGACATTTGAATTTCTTCTTTGGAGAAATGTCTGTTCATGTCTTCTGAACATTTCTTGACTGGATTATTTGTCTTTTGGGTGTTGAGTTTGATAAGTTCTTTATAAATCTTGGATACTAGCCCTTTATCTGTTATGACATTTGCAAATATCTTCTCCTTTTAAATAAATACCTTTTAGTTTTGTTGACTACTTCCTTTGCTGTGGAGAAGTTTTATCTTGAAGTCGCAGTAGTTCATTTTTTAAATTTTGTTTCCCTTGCCTTTGGAGATATGTCTAGCAAGAAGTTGCTGTGGTCAAGTTGAAGAGATTGTTGCCTATGTTCTCCTCTAGGATTTTGATGGATTCTTGTCTCACATTGAGGTCTTTCATCCATTTTGAGTGTGTCTTTGTGTATGAGGTAAGAGAATGGTCCAGTTTCATTCCTCTGCATGTGGCTGTCCAATTTTCCCAGCACCATTTATTGAAGAGACTGTCCTTCTTCCACTGGATATTCTTCCCTGCTTTGTCAAAGATTAGTTGACCATAGAGTTGAGGGTCCATTTCTGGGTTCCCTATTCTGTTCCATTGATCTATGTATTTGTTTTTGTGCCAGTACCATACTGTCTTGATGTCTTTTAAATTTAGGCATTTTAGGGAGAATTTAGATGAAAGCTCATTTTAAGTTTTGTATTCCCTAATGATTAATGATGTTGAATATTTTTTCCAATTTATACTTATTTGATATTTTCATATCTTCTTTGGTGAAGTGTCTATTCAAATCTTTTGACCATTTTTTACTTGACCTTCTTGTCTTCTAATTATTGAACTGTAAGAATTCTTAATATGTTGTAGACATATATCCTTTATCAGTATATATTTTGGAAACATTTTCTTTCAAGACTGGGGCATGCCTTTAATTTTAGTAATAGTGTTTTGAAGAGCAACTTTAAAAATTGATGAATTCTAAGTTATTGAAGTTTTCCTTTATGGTTAGTGCTTTTTGAATCTTAAGAAATATTTTCCCAATCCAACATTACTAAGGATTTCTACTGATTTCTTCTAGAAGATTTATATTTTTAACTCTTGCATTTGGTTTATCATCTTTTTCTTTTTGATTTCCCTATTATATACTGAGAGAGAAAAAAAACTAGGTTCATTGTAAATGTCAATCCAATTATTGAACATTGCATTTTGAAAAGATTTTTTCCCCATAGAATTGCCTTGGAAGCTTTGTTGAAAATCATTTGACTACATATATGTTTATCTAGCATTCAGTTTTCTAGCATTCTGTTTCATTGGTGAATAGGTACATGTATTTTTGTCAAGCCATGCAAGCTTAATTACTTTAGCTTTACAATAAGTATTGGGTCAGATTTTCCTTTTTATTTTTAAAGCTATTTTTGTTATTTTGTAAAGTTGTTTTGCTACTCTAGGTCTATTACATTTCAATATAACATTCAGAATCTATTTTTTAAATTTCTAGTAAAAAAAATGTCTGCTATTGGGGTGCCTGGGTGGCTCAGTGGGATAAGGCCTCTGCCTTCGGCTCAGGGCATGGTCTCAGGGTCCTGGGATCGAGCCCCGCGTTAGGCTCTCTGCTCAGCGGGGAGCCTGCTTCCCCACCAATCCACCCCACCCCCCCCCCTGCCGCCTGCCTCTCTGCCTACTTGTGATCTCTCTCTCTCTCTCTGTCAAATAAATAAATAAAATCTTTTAAAAAAATGTCTGCTATTGATTGGGATTGCACTGAATCTACAGATTAATTTGGAAGAGTTGGCATATTAAAAATATCAAATCTTCTTATCCACTAACATATCAATTTATTTCAATATTTAATTTATTTCAACAATGTTTTATAGTTTCCAGTGTAACAAATTTTCTAGGTCTTTCATAGTATTCAGTAGTAAGTATTTTTATATTACATTAATTTATATTTCTGTTATTATATAATCTATTATACAATTTAATTTCTATTATAGTTAATACTATTAAGTGTTTTTCTATATTAACTTCATATACTATAACTTACTGGTTCTAGTAGGTTTTTTCATGGCTTCCATAGGATTTTTTTACATGGATGACTGAGGATATTAAGTTTCTTCCTTTTTGACCTATATGTCTTTTATTTCTTTTTCTTGTCTTATTGAAATGACTAGAACTCTAGTGTAACATTGGAAAGTACTGATAAATATGGATACCTTTGTCTCATTCCTGATATTAAAAAGAAGTATGCAGTCTTTCACAATTATGTATGATATTAGCTACAGGTTTTTTTTCAGAGATGTTTTGTCAGGTTGAGAAAGTTCTTTTCCTTTTTTAATATGTATGACTGGTTCTTTTTGAATTGGAATTCTAGTTGTGCATTTTACTTTTTGAATATCTTATTGAATTCTTATAACTATTCTTATGTGTTTTTTCTGGAATGCGGCTACGTTACTTGGAAACTGTTTTGTTATTTATAAGTTTTGTTAGTTGGGACCAAAGTAACCTTTAATCTAAGGCTAATTTTTCCCCACTCTTGAAGTAATACTTGTCTAAGTATTCTACTGGTATTCCACAATGTATAAGGTTTTTTCCCTTTGGATTGTAGGAATACTAATTTTTGCCTCTGCTCCTTTCAGGTGATTCTAGCTTTAGGTAATATCTTCACATGCATATGCAGACCATTATTCAGCTGAACACCAGAAAGGAAACCTCTACAGATTCATTTGGTTCTTTTCATAAAGTTCATCTCTTTGGTGAAACTCTCCATCTATTTGAGAATGTGTCTAACATGTATCCTAGACCCATTAATATATTTGTTATGGTTATTTAAAAGTCCCTTTATGATAATCCCAATATCTAGGTCATCTTTGTATCTATTTCTCTTGAGTGTTTCTCTCTTGACCAAGGAATTTCATTTTCTTGCCTCTCCCTTCATATATTTGATAGCATGCTTGAATTATCTCTAAAAGATCAGCAGCTACTGAAATAAATAATATTATGCCCCAAATTGGACATATCTGGTCTGTCAGACTGTGGGAAGTAAGTCAGTTTAATCTCCAGTTGAGCTTGGTTTTGCTTTTGTTGCAACTCAGATTCAGTTTATCACTGACTTCAAATTTTTTTTTAAAGATTTTATTTATTTATTTGACAGACAGAGATCACAAGTAGGCAGAGAGGCAAGCAGAGAGAGAGAGGAGGAAGCAGGCACCTTGTTGAGCAGAGAGCCCGATGTGGGACTCTAAGACTCTAAGACTCTAGACCAGGACTCTAAGACCATGACTTGAGCCGAAGACAGAAGCTTAACCCACTGAGCCATCCAGGTGCCCCTGACTTCAAATATTTTGACAACTATATCAGGCCTTTACTTTCAGCAAGGCTAGGATCTGAGCCCTTAAGAAATTTTGTATATATTTTATGCTTTGCAGTTCAACTGCTAGCATTCTGAACCATCAGAAATCTGTCTCTGTTTTTGGGGAAAATGCTAGGGTTTTTTTTGTTTTTGTTTTTGTTTTTTTTGTTTTTGTTTTTTTGTCACTAGAGAGTTCTCTTTGCTCACCAGTATCACCTTAAGTTCTCAAAACCTCAGACGATCTATTTCCACTTAGTTGCCCTGCTACTAGCCTTTGAGGGCAGCTGTCTCATGTATCGTATAGGGTCAGAATATTTTGCATGGGTTTTTATGAGATATCCTTTCCCATCAACAATCTTTTGAAAGTTGCTTCTCTATTCCTGATGACGGTCTTGCATGAGGGAGAATCTCTCTGTTTTCTGGTTCTGCCTTCATCGTTTGACATAATTCCCCTTATACTCAATTAAGACTCAAAAGGGAGAATTGAAAAGCTGACTGGTATCCCCTTTTCCCCAGTTTCTTGTATTTTTCCTCATCCCATAGCACAGCCTAAAATAAAAGCAGCCATGGGTTTCTTCTCTCGGGGGAGGAGATTCTCACTTTCTGAAATTTAAATTTCTTTGCACTTTCATCTCTCTGATGGTCTTGAAATGAAGACAAATTTTATAGCTTATTTGGCTTCTTCTCATTAATATGAGAGTAACTCTCTTATCCACAATCAGCTAGGAATAGGGCCTATTGTGGGTCTCTTCTCTTCGAGGAAGATGTCATCACTTCCTGAAGTTTAGCTTTCTTTACATTCTCAGCTTTATTGTGTGTTTAAACGCGCACACACACACACACACACACACACACACACACAAACTATGTTTTTCTGGCACATTTGGTTAATTCTCTTTGTTAAGGTTGGAATAAGAGTCTTTTGTGACTTTCCACATAGTAGCCAGAAGCAATATTATTTGCACTTTAAATACCCAATGTATGCTTTCCTCACCTAAAATAAACTATATGCTTCTTGAGGGTAAGAAATACAATTTAAAAAAATCTCACACGCCTAGCAGTTACTCAGTACATATTTTAAATGAATATCTCACACATTATCTAATTTTATCAACTCATTGGTGTCCAAGGAAACCCAGAAAAAAAGGTAAAAGAGCCCTGCCTAATGTAGATCTCCTGGCTCCCAATAACTTTGTTGAACAATGTTGCATTTGATTTGTAATCCTAATAACATTCTATGTGGTATTTATCTCCAGGGTCCTGTGTTATCATCCTCATCTTCATCTTCATCTCCTTGGCATCAAGCTTATATCTAAGTCAATATCTACTTATTTTGTTTTCCAAATGAATTTTCTGTGCTACTTTTGTTATTTTTTTTAAAGATTTTATTTATTTATTTGTCAGAAAGAGAGAGAGAAAAAGCACACAAGCAGGCAGAGAGGCGGGCAGAGGCGGCGAGAGAGGCAGGCTCCCTGCTGAGCAAGGAGCCCGATGCGGGATCCCAGGACCCTGGGATCATGACCTGAGCCGAAGGCAGCAGCTTAACCCACTGAGCCACCCAGGCATCCCAACTTTTGCTATTTTAATGGAGTTCTTTCCCACGTGACCAATTATTGAAAAAGTAAAAAGATAATCAAAGATGTCACTAAAAACTCATTGGGAGACTAAAATATGTAAATACAGACCTAACCATGAACTTTGCTATAGATGTGGTATATATGTATACATCAGCTTGCATCAAATAATGAGTTGGACAATTTAAATGCCTTTAATATGCATAATTTAAACACCTGATTGCTTTTTTATAGCAATTTCATTTTTTAATGTTTTGTATTCCAATTTTCCTTCTTTTAATCTTGCTTTTCTTTCCAGAAACTGCTATCCTGTCTTGAGCAGGAGGGCTATTATGAAGCAGGCAAGTAGTTCTTTAATTGAAACACTTACAGGATGCACTAGAAAACTATAAAGACTTTTAAGAAATAGCAAAGCTTTAATAGGTTCTTGTGTACTCGTGTTATAACCTAATTCAGTGCTCTTTCAGCAATGCCAGAGGATGTTGCTAATTTATAGGTGTGATGAGCAATAAAGCAATAATAGTAATCGAAAGGTGCAATATTCCTTGTTTAGGGGGCATTTATGGTTATGTATTAAAACTATAAATACTTCAAGAGGCTGCAAAACTGATCTATAGAAAATGAAAGATAAGATCTCACAGCCTTCTAAAAGTGCTTTTCTAGCAGAAATCTGAACTTGACTTTACGGTTTATAAATATAAACAAACCAAAAGTGAAATGCTCAACGCGTCAAACCGTCCAAAGGGACCACTTAAATAATGACTAGCACTCAAACCTAATAAGGGCTGGAAAGTTCCTTTCTCTCTTCTTTTATTTTTCAACTTTCTATTTCCTTCTCCTTGTTTGCTTTATAAAAATTGTTTTTCCTCCTTCCTTCACACCTTTTACTCTCTTCTTCCTTTCTCTGTTTCTTCTCTTCTCTCTCATTTTCCATCACATCACCTCCTATACCCATATTGGATGAAAGAAGCAAACCATGTTGGGGTGGAAATAGGGTCGAGCCCACATGAGAAATAAGAGGAGATCCAAAACACATTGTTTTTGCAGGCCACATGGCAGAGAGCCACAGGACTCTAGGTCAGTCTTTTCTGAGTCTGATGCTCTTGTTGAAGCAGTCCTAACCTCCAGACTACCTGTCCAAGCAACCCCTAACATTAATATACCCGTTTGACACTGTTACCCAACATCCCCGCCTCTTCTTACCTATCCTTAACCATTATGTCTTGTTCTTACACTTATCAATTTGATCCCTGTGTTCCCAACCTGCCTTTGATATCTGCTATTGGAATGTTTCTTTTTTTTTTTAATTAAAAAAATTTTTATAAACATATAATGTATTATTAGCCCCAGGGGTACAGGTCTGTGAATCGCCAGGTTTACACACTTCCCAGCACTCACCATAGCACATACCCTCCCCAGTATCCATAACCCCACCAGGAATGTTTCTTTTGTATCCCATAAAGTACCTTTTTACTCTTCTGAGTTTGCTACTGCCTAAAAATATGTGTTTTTGATGTCATATCTCAGGCTGCTACCTCACTTCTCCTGGGTCTTCAGTTTCTTTGAGGAGGGGGGAGTGCAGACAGGTGAATTGATTTCTAATGCAATCAACATCTATTCATTCTTTAAGGTTTGGGTTAGCTTCTTTCTCTGGTTAGATATCTCAGTCCTCTCATGGTTCCCTATACATTTTCAGTCCTCTCAGTCCTCTCATGGTTCCCTATACATTTTCCTGCCATTGCACATTTAGGTTATATCTGATCATGTGTCTGTGTCTCACACAAGAATATGAGCTCTGTTTAATTTCTAACACAGGGCCTAACCACAGTGGTCAGTCTATAAATGTAAATTAAATAATTAACATAATGATAAGCTTTGTTTTCTCAACAAATATTGAGCACCTGCTTGATACTATGCACTGTTCCCGCTATATGGAATTGAACAGTAAATGAGATAAGTAAAGTCCCTGCCATCATCAGACATATATTTTAATGGGGCATCCATACAGTGGATTAACAAATAAATAGGAAATGAAATGTCATGTAATGATAAGAGCTATAAAGAAATTAGGATAATGGATTGAGAGTGACCGGGTGCCAGTTAATCAAATTATAAACATGAAGAAACTTAATGGCACTATACCAGTCTGATTCTTTCACAGAAAATAAAGAAGGCATAACCCCTTAATTTGGGTTTTTTAAATCTCATTTCCTCTACTCCTGGTTCTTCCACTGATGAAGAAGTATTAGGAGAGTTGGAATAGACATATTTCCTGCAGAACTCTTCCATTCATCTCTCTCTCTCTTTCATGAAGTTATTTCTTCTGGAATCAGCATCAGATGGGCTCCTCGGGGCTGAGAATAAAGGACCACAAGTCCCAGTAGTTTTCATAGGCTCTCGATCCCACATATATAATATGACAGAGGCTCCCAGGAGTGTCTGCCTGGGCAGGTCAAATTCTGCTCCCCACTGCAGTTGAGACTCCAGGAATAACAGAGCAAGAGAAGATCATTCAAATATTCATGAGAGGGAGATGCATGCATATACTTCATAAGAATCAAGTAGAAAGAGGTTTTAAAACAGTGTCTGACAGAATGAATGAAAAATCTATTTCCCTATTTGCCTTCCTTTTGTTCTTCTCTTGGAGTCCAGGCAAGGAAGACTAAAAGAAATGAGTGAATTGTGTCTGCATTAGGTCAGCTGATGAGCCCAAGGATACTTTGGAACCATGTCGGCTGTGCTATAGGGAGAAAAACTGGGGGACCAAACTCTCTGATATGAAAGACTTTTTAGCAATGTTCTCCCACCCAGAGAAAATTTGCAAAGTGGCAAAACAAGGGCCTTCCCCTAGAAAAACAGAGGTTTGACTGTCTCTATGCCCAGCACCAGGTTGAGAAAAATCACCAACAGCCCCTTATACCAAGGGAATCATTCTTAGGTTTTCTGGCTCTTTCCAGATCCCTCCGACTATGAAGATATCACCTTCCCTGTCCAGCATTATCTCCTGGGCTCTTCAACATATATACTCTCTGCTTTTGGATGTGTCATCTCACTGTCCCACAACACAGCAAGTTCATTCTTGCCCCTGGGAGGGTAATGGGGTTCAGTGGAAAAAATATGATCTCTCGAGTCAAAGAGTTTTGGTTTTCTATCAAGGATGATCATTTACTATGTGATCTTGGGTAAATATCTTACCTCTTTGAACCCATGCTTTCATATTTTTAAAACAAAGATAATACAGCATCTTCTTAAGTTTTTGGAATACTAGAAGCATTGTATACAAATACATCATCTAACACCATGTCTTACACATGGTCACATCCTTGTCTACCGAGTGTCTACTCTCCTTCTCACCCTTTTGTCCTTCAAGAGTGAGCTCTAAACCCAATCCTCATAACCTTCCTCACTGATCTGCTGGACTCTGGTTTCCTTCTCCTGTGGATTCCTATAACAAGTGTGGTTTGTAACAACAAAGTGACCACTTAATAACCTCCTGTCTTGGCTCTTCTATGAATTGTTTCTTAGAGAATAAGAGTGTTTCCCTCTTCTAATTGTAGTTGTCAAGCAGAGATTGGAAATACAAACATATTGATAAAAATGAGACACAAATCATGTCAGCCTTCTCTAGTGATGTCTGGGTTTATTTTGATTCAAACAAAATGAAACATTATCTTGAAATGATACAGATAATATGAATCTCTGAATACCAGAGACTGGCTACCTCAGATAATTAAGGCAAAAAGGAAACCCTGGTTTGTTATGACATTTCACATATGTTACCTGATTTAACCAAGAATACATTTCTGCCAAAAGTGTATTAAGTATATGTATTTCATGATAAGGATACTGAGGTCAAGTAATCAGATTATACAAACAATAGAGGTGGGAAGAGGGTGTGTTGTAAAAGGAGAGTCAAAGCTGGTAACTTTGACCCTGGACCACAAACCCTATTCCTCTTCATTTATGTAGTTTTGTCTTTCCCCTTCCATCTCGTACCTTCTTTTAAGTGGTCATTACCCCTGTTTTCTTCTATATCCAAACTTGTCTGCACTGGGGATAAAGGGCCTTTGGTTCTGCCCATTGTCTCAGTCTTTAAAGTTTCTTGGCTTTCTCATTAGAAACAAACACCCCAAACAGCAAAATAATCCTTGTTTTGATATGCTAGAGCCCATTTGTATGGTGTTTTAGGACTTCTGGTTCCTGAGAATTCTCCAGATAGTAGTTTCTCATACTCTCCTCTCTGTAGCAAAAGGAAGGAAACTGGCAGAATGACAATGTTTTACTAATTCAAAAGCTTGAAATCATTGGTTTTCAATTTGCCTCCTTACTGTATTAGCCATACCTCCAGATACTGATGGGAGAAGGGCTATCAGTGGTTGAGAGAGACAGATACAGAGAGATAGAGATGGAGTAGCAGGATACAGAATGGTGGCTTGAAGGTATGATGCATACAGAGGACTATTTCAAAAGAGAAAGCCATGAATAATGTGCTAACATCTGTAGAGACAAGAGAGCTGACTGGACCAGATTTTTTTTTCTTTCTTTCTTGTGTCTCCTTACTCTGCAAGTGTGATACTCTCTTCCTGAGAAAGAAAAGTTTTCAAAATGATGGGAAATAAATTCTAGGTGTATCAGATATTGTAAGAAAACACACACACACACACACACACACACACACACACACACACACACACACACATCCCTCCCAGGAGTTGAAACAATTGAGCACTTCTTCTGCCTGGGTTTCCACATCAACTGGATGGTGCTGATCTTCACCAGCCTTTGCACATCTCGACTGGGCTTGTTCATGCATCTCTGGTCACCTGGTTGGTAAGCTGTAGACTGGCTAGACTAGGAAAGCCTCTCACATGTCTTGGCTCTCACATGGAGTGATGGCATTGGCTGGGCCACATGTCTCTCATTACCCACTTTCCAGTGAGGCTTTTCCCATGGCATAGGTAGGAGTCCCAAGAGAGAGTGGGAGTGACCAAGGCTTCTTGAAGTCTAGGCTCAGAAATGGCCCAACATCACCTTTGTGTATTCTGTTGGCTCAAGCAAAAACAACAACAACAACAACAACAACAACAAAACGAAAATGCCAGTCCACATTCAAAGTGTGGGGAAATACACACTCCACCTATTGGCTGAAAGAGCTACAGTCAGTCACAGTGCAGAGGACATGAACTCAGAGAGGGATAAGAGCTGCCAGCACTTTTACAACTGACCTGCCACAGTCTCCTGGTCACAACCGTTCACATCCCTCCCAAAACCTCCCTCACCACCTCTATAGGTCCCACCTATGCATTAAACTGGAAGTCTGGGATCTTCTGATTGACATCAAGTCTGGGGGCAGCTTCTTATAATCCAGATCCCATAAAATAAAAAGACAAGTTATCTTTCACACACACAAAAGATACAATGGTGAGTAGGAAAAAGATGATGACTATAAACACTTGCTTTCAAAAAGGGAAATGGCAGAAGGTGAACACCAATTGTGAAATCTATTAAGCAAATGTGTCTAGGTCCCCTCCCTCTGGACTTGGGAGAGTATCTCGATTGGGCCCCAGTTCTGTGCCTGAAAGTGCCTCTCCCCCAATCTATTACTGTACATGGCTCTTAACTTTGCCCTTGAGGGCGCTTCTATTTCTGTAGTTTCCCTTATCAACTTGAACAATATTCTCATCCTGCTTACAGGTGAACCAGAGAAAGGTTGTGATACAGTAATTACAAAATTGGACCAAATGCACCCTCCACCCTGTGTTCATGCCATTAAGAAGTGAAGTAAATTCTCATATTCCTTGGATTTGGCTTCACTGTATTATTTGCTCTGGCCAATACAATGTAGCAAAAGTGATGAGTGTGCTAATGTGTGTGTCAATATCAAGGAGGCTTTCCTTTGGATTCCTGTGAACACCTGTGAGCAAGGTCAGGGTAGTCTGCTGAATGAGAGGTAGAGGGGAGAGTTGTGTCACAGTAGGTCATCCTAGACCAGCCATTGCCCAGATGACTGGTCTGCTGACTGCCCACACATGACTGAGTCAAGCCAAATTTAGTTTAACCTAACCCAGACCCCCATTAGATATTTAGCTTCATATGTTAAAATAAATGTTTGTCATTGTGCATCTCAGAATAGTGTGGTCAGTGTGTAATATTATTGTGGCAATAGATACAAAAGGAGTCTCTTTAAATCACAACCATTGTCCTTTGAGTTCAGCTCAGGGGCTGGGCGGCTGATGCCTGAACCTTATGTACCTACTGAACCTTATGTTGTCATCTTTCTATTCTGTTCTTTTCCATTTTCTGTATTTAAGATGTGTATTAAACTTACAGACAGTGCCTCAGTCTTTTCTCACAATAACACTGTGAGGTATACTTCTCAGAGAGGTTAAGTGTCTTGCCTGGGTCACACAGAAACCAAATGGAATATGCATTCTTCTACATTCTTCTAGACTTTCTTTCAATTTTTAGAAATTTTAGAAATTATATTATCTTGTCTCTTCTTGACCCCACTTCCCATTTTCCATGCTTTCGTCAAAAGAGATAGTGTGGTTTGGATGACTGACCCTCCATCTGGAAATCAGAACTCCTAAATTCTGACCAGTTTTGGTCCCTCCCTCTAGTTCCTTCTTAAGCAAGATAAGTGTGCCTTGGAAATCAGTCACTAACTATAGTCACTAACTATAGTTCGATTATATTGTAAGATTGAGAGGGGAATGGAAAGAAAAGCCTCTTCTTAACTGGGATTTCAGAGGGCAGAACTAGGGCCCTGGATACCAGTTACAAAGAAAAAGATATCAGGTAAATAGAAGATAGAGCTTTGTAACCTGTCATTGTGAAAATTTCAACATTTGGTAGGAGGGGAAGCTAGATGACCTCTGGGGACCTTCTCAGCTCTAGAAATGGATTACTCTGTTATATCAAATTAAAAAAGAAAAAAATAGAAGAAAATAAAATATTATACTTCCATTGCTACATCAGGAGAGTCTAGCTGACACCTAAAAGGAACATTCAGTCAGTTACTACTGAAATGCTTTCTCAGGTTATGACTCCCTTGTTGAAATTTTCTCTTCTTTGTCTTTTGAAATGCTACTGTGGTCTTCCTGGTACTTTTTTGATCATTTCTTCTCATCCTCTACTTATGGCTTTCTCTCCCATATACAGAGTATCCTAAATGAGGTACTTTCCTAGGACAACACATGTAGCCCCCTTCTTTTCAAACTCAGTTCAGTTTTCCTGCATTATCTCCCATTACAGCTTTATGCCATCTACATACAGATCATCCTCAGAGCTTCATTTCTGGTTCTGTGTTAGCCATTACTGCTATTGCCACTATGTCCAGCTCTCTGTCTCTCCAGGAGGAATGCACTTCTGATTCCCTGAAAGTTAGTCCTTTTTTTTTTTTTTTAAAGACTTTATTTATTTATTTGAGAGACAGAGAGAGAGAGCATGAGAGCATGAACAGGGGGAGAAGCAGACTCCCCACTGATAAGGGAGCCTGATGTGGGCCTCAATCCCATGACCCAAGCTGAAGGCAGATGCTTAACTGACTGAGCCATCCAGGTGCTGCCCTCCTCCATTGACTAGTTCTTTGTAGAAGTGCCATCTGCCACTTCTTCTTTAAACATTTAATGACCAAGGCAAAACTTCCAGACTTTCTTTCTCCTCTGGTTCAATAGCCAACCACTTTTGAAATGGTGGCTACTCTCCCAGCTTGGGTCCGTGAATGGCTGACTACAGTGAGTGAGGGGCCCCTGTAGACTTGGAAATGATAGCAGAGTGAGGAAGAAATGAACCTTTCTTATTATGAATCACTGAGATTTTAATTTTTACCACATAGTAACATAGTTCTTCTTGAATGACAAAAGCCCTGATGTATGTCTTTTGAGCTCCAAATCCATTTTATACCACCCCCTAATGGTAGGGTGACACCTCCATTTGGGTGTCAAATGTGTATCTCTAACACCGACTCCCAAGCCAACATCACCAATGCAAAGGGAATCATCGATAGTTTTTGTTCCAAGCTTGCTTTTTCACTTTCTCTGTATGATGTTATGCCCATTTGTCTGACCAACCAAAAGACAAAATGACTTTCTCATAGCCAATCAAATACTATGATTTTTCTTCATTTCCTTCACATCTTCCTTACTCAGGTTCTCCTCTTTCTGACAGTTGTCACTGCTCTAGTGTGGGCACTCAACAACTCTGAGTGGATGATTGCCTCTGTCTTCTAATAGCTCACTCTCTGTAACAACAAACTGAACTTTCTAGAAAGCACATCTGAGCATGTCCATGTTCTGCTTGAAATCCCTTAATCGTTCCTGGGCCTTCAAGATAAGGCTTAAAGTGTCCAGCATACTCCAAACACTCCTCCGTAGTTTCAGGAGTACTCAGGAGAGAAGGAAGGGAAATTCAGGTAGAAAGAGCATCATGAGAAAGGACCAGAAGCTGGAAACAGTGATGCATTATGAGGGAGCTGCATGCAGATGAGTATGACTTTAGAAGGGGTGCAAACAGAGGGTGAAAAGAAAGAGGACTAGACCAGTCCTCTTTGTCCATGCTGCATTCTCTGCTTAAATCATACTTTCTTCTTCCTCCCAATGCTTACATCCTCATGGAAACACCTACTGATTTTCCAGATATTTATCTTGTCACTGCCACTATGAAGACTTTCTTGCTCACAGTAACACTTTATCAAGCTTATTTTGCATGGTTCTTCTCCGTCACTAAGCCTGGAGCCTCCTGAGGGTAGAAACAATCCATTTCTCCCATGATTTCAGATCTGACAGCACGATAACTGCCATGTATTAGGTATTCAAGAAATGGTTGCTTGAATGAATGCATAAATGAATGGATGAAAGCCCTTCTTTTGCATCTTTTGGATGCTCTATTCACTATTCAAATTGAGTTACTTCTAGTCCTAGCTTTATGGATGGATAATGGAGGGGTGCGCCTTTGCTTTCCACCTCTTCTCCCCCCATATTATTGACAGTTCCCCACCCCCCGCCTGGTGCCAATTTCTGCCTATAATCCTGTCAGCAGCCAGCTGCTTGGCGCCAACACAGCCATCTCAGCAGCTCTCCCCACACATCCCTGGGGGAAACCATTCACCTTATCACCAAAGAGAGAGAGAGAACTCCCATCTGTTACAGCTCAGAGCTAGAAGCCTCATAATTGTATCAGCACACAGGCTGCATATCAGATTTTCTTGTTTTTAGGGAGCACTTAGGGAGATTTCACTCTCCTTTTATTGTTGTTTTCTTCCCAGCAAGTGACCGTATTTCATCTCCACCGAGGCACAATGAAGGAAATTTCCAAGCAAATTTGTTGCCTAATGATTCCAGGGAAGGTGCTTAGAACCATAAATGTCTTCCTGAAAATCTGTAGTGGAACCAGCTCTGTAAACTTTTTAAAATTAGCACATAGTACATGCGCAACTCCTGTGCTGAGTCCATACTCTAAACAAAGATAGTAATGACATCAGAAGGTCTCCCAGAGTAAGCATGGCACTACACAAAGGGCAAGTACTCATTGAAAATTGACTGGAGAGTTTCCAAAGACATCAGCAAGGGCAAGGTGGAAATTGCATGGTAATCCCTTAGACTTCTAAGTATCTTAGGAAATTACTAAACTGGAAAAACATGCTTGGATTTATAATCAAACATCTCCTGATCACATGTCTGATCATAGCTGGCTTGTTTCTCCATGTGTAATATAGAAAAAAATCCTATTGCCCTTGACTTTTTTGAAGTTGAAGAAAGATGATTGAATTTTATGAAGTTATTTAAACACTAAGAAATAAAAAATGTATTTGTTCAGTTAGCATGCAACTGTTGGTTACCCACTGTATGTCAGAAGCATGTAATAAGGAAAACAAACATGATTGATTTCTGCCCTCAGCCTGGTAAGGGAGATGACCATTAAACAAATAGTCACACAAATACGTATTTTACTGTTAATTAAGTGTTCTGAAGGAAAAGTATAAATTTGCTATGAGAGGTATGAGAGGTGACCTCATTTGGATTGGGAGCTCAGAGAAGCAGAAAGTGGGGAAGAAGACCTTGAAGGGAAGGAAACAACATGTGCAAAGGCCCTGAGGTAGCACACTGAAAAGTAATAAGAAGAAAGCCATTAAGCTGATGTGAGCAAGGTATGAGATACCAGGCACTAGATTAGGAGGTGCTCCTGTTATGTGGGCCTTGGATGCCATGCTAAGAAGTTTAGCTTCTGAGCTAAGTGCAATGAGAATGCATGGAAGCATTTTAAGCAAAGAGGTGGCATATCCATTTAGAATGGACTGGAGAACACTCATAGTGAAGAAATAAGAACAGAATCTGAAAAAGGTAAAAGCTGATGGTGACTTAGACCAGGGGTTGATAAACTCTGACATGTGGGTCAAATCTAGCCCATCACCCATGTTTTTGTAAATTCATATCCATTTGTTTGCACATTTCACATCTATGGCTGCTTTCACTCTACACGGCAGAGTGGAGTAGTTGCTATGTAGAGTATATGGCCTGCCACACCTAAAATACTTACTATCAGGCCCTTTCCAGAGAAAGCTTGCTGACCACTGCTTTAGACTGTAGGGTTGTTGATGTCTCTGTAGATAAATGAACCAATTCACGATGTATCTTAAAGTTCCATGATAAGTCTGTCAGCCTTAACTCCCACCTTATCTTATTTACACTGATCATCAGGGGAAATTGAGTTTCAGAGACTGTCATCTTGATAGTGGTAGATGTTTGGGTGGGTTTATTCACCTAATACTTGTACACTTTAGTCTTACTGGACCGATTTCACATTAGCTTCAAATGAACCAACACTTATTAACTATCATTGCATTTTCATTTAGTCACGAGCACTTCCTATTTGGATTAGAAACTGTTCAGACACAGATGGTGACTTCAGGTTTAGCTCTTTCTTTTTTTTTAAGATGCTTGTTAGAACCCCACAAGTATCTGCCAGTTTGGGAATGGGCCCTACAGGGAGGTGTGGAGGACTTTTGTTAACCACCTTATGTCCACACAGTTATGTCTGGAAGCATACCAGAAGCTCAGGAGCTTTGGGACAAGCTTGCCTTTCTTCAGTTCACATTCTTTAATGGGTAAATGGAGACATGGAATGTTCTGGGTCATTGCTCTTGGGTAGCTACTCAGTGGAGAGTCCATTGCAGAGCTTCATGGTTAAGGGCTGACGTTCAGGGGCTGGGTCACGTGGGCTGGAATCTTGGCCCTGCCACAGATTGGCTGTAGATGGTCAGAGGGTCACTGTGTTATGATACGGAAGACACTTAGCATGGCCACAGCACATAAAGACACTCTAAACGTTTGAGCTATTTTGTGTCCTTACACTTTGTAAGAAAACCTTGTAATTAAACAGTTGCTGTGTATCCAGAGGTTGAAGTATTGTTTAATCCTTTCAAGGAAACTGGGAGGTAGGCAATCTCTCACTATTTTACAGGTGATAACACTGAGGCATTTTCAAGCTTTTGAGGCCTATGAGGGTCAAACACAAAGCCTGGTGTCAAACACAAAGTCTGCTTGATCCCAAACTGTGTACTCACGACAGTGTTGCTGACTGCTTCCTTGACGCCCCTTTGTCCTGCAGAACTTGCCCAGACTTTCCAGAGAGTGACAGACATGTGGGGAAAAGGGATGAGGAGTGATGTGTCAGAGCTGTTGACATTTTACGTTTTCCCTTAAATCCCATAGGAATTCTGGATTTAATCTTTTGTTGATCTTCTTTCAACTTCATGGACAAAGCCAATGTCCTTGATTAAATGTCACAACCTCTCATTTTCAGCAAGGAAGGGTTTGGGAGACCCAAAGCCATGATCTTGGCCACCACTGGAGTTAAAGGATCTTAACTGGATTAAAATTTTAAATTTACATGGAAATGGCTTTAGTACATCTAGATAGCATGTAAGGGGGCTTAATAAATCTGTTACTTGTTTAGAAATTTTTAGTCTCACCCAGTTAAGGTAGGACCACACTGCTGACCTAGAAGAACTGTTTTAAACCACCTAATTTCCTGTCCTTGAAAAATACAATCTCCCTAATGTCAGTATATGTCCCAGAAGCCCGCACTATTTTAGATTTCCTTGGGGAGGTTATTATTGCACAAACACTGTAGGGGTAACTGTAGAAAAGACATAGAATATTTTATATATTTTCTGCTAATACTAGCCAAGAAAATTAAATTCTACTCCCTGTTTACACCCACCAAAAGTAAGCACTTAAAGGGCAAATGGCTAATAAAAAACACACTTTGTGATTAATCTAATTCTAGTTTCTTAGTGTAGCCGCCTTCATTTGATATTCCATCCATAAATAATGCACAGTGCACCACTCTGACAATGATATGAAATTAGAGGTGAAAAACATGTGACTCCTAAGGGGAAGAACAAAGGGGATTGTAACTCAATTTATTTATTTATTTATTTTAAATGGTTGTTATTTGGGTAAATTTGCAGCCGTCAATAAAGCATTCCTGTAGGGCGCCTTCATCCCTGGGTGGCCTTTAATTTCATTTGCATATTGGAAATTCAGCACTTTCTTTTGCTCTAATCAAAATTGCCAAAAAAAAAAAAAAAGCTGGCTTTTTGTAACAAGGGTTTTCGACAATGGTAGAGTATTGCAAAAAATACAAAATCATTGAAGGTACCTGCTTATGAGTGTCCTCCTCCCCTTTTTGTTGGCCAACGCTCCGAAGCCCAATGCTTCAGCTTTTAGACATGTGAAATCAGATGCAGTGTGCCACGGAGAAGCACGAGAGGCTGGGACATCAGACGTTCCGGGGTGTGCATCCACCTTGCTCCTCACTGGCCTCTGCTCTCGGCATATCCTGAATAGGATTTATGTCTCACTTTCCCCATCTTTAGAAGCAAGTTGTTGGTTCATGGCCCCCACCTACCATTCTCTTTTATGTCTTTGTTTCTTTCCTCATACCCTTTCCTCCAGTAAATATGTCTTCCTACGGTTCATCGGGGGCACCGATTTCTTTTTTTAGGACTCAGGTCACAATCACTTTGGCAGCTGTAGTGGAACTCAGTGTCCCACTTCTGTGGATAGTCTTTTATGTGCACTGCTTTCTTGTTTGAGGAAGCTTGTAAAAATCTCCAACAGGGAAAGGGTTAATTTTTCCTTTCAGCATCCAGTGAAGATTGTTTTCCTTCCCGGGGAAGCAGATGACCTGGATGCATCGTGCATGGACTATGCTGAGAGAACGTCCAAAAAGGCCATGTTTGGAAGGACAGAACAATGAATGGCTGACAAATTGCCGTGTGAAAGGTCTCGATTTAAATCCTCGTTGTTGTTATTTTTTTGTTTTGTTTTTTCTTAATTTGTTTCTGTACACAGACTGGGAAATTTGTGTCCTGTATGTTCCTAGATGGCAAACATTAGCTGTGTTTGGACAGCACCACGGACCCTTGGCTCTGCCCAAGGAGTCAAAACTCTTCCCTTGGCTCCGTGTTGTGCAGTCCCCTGGGGGGGGTCCTTGAAAACATGTGGCTATGGGCTCCAGGGAGCCACGAGAAACCGGGGACCCAGAATTGCTCGCACTCCTGAAGAGCACCGTCAGGAGCCCAGATAGCATCATTACCGTGCATTTCTCGTCAGTGGATGGTGAGCACAGCAATACGAATAAAGTCATCTGAGTGTTCTTTGTCTATTTGTGATCAAAAGATTAATAATACACTATTCTAGGGGCTCCTGGGTGACTCAGCTGGTAAAGCATCCAGCTCTTGATTTTGTCTCAGGTCATGGGATCAAGCCCCACGTCAGACTCCTCACTCAGTGTAGAGTCTGCTTGAGATTCTCTCTCTCCCTCTGTCCCTCCCCTCACTCACTCTCTTTCTTTTTAAAGAAATAAATTTTTAAAAAAATTTGAAAAGAATACACTATTCTAGAGAGAAAATATATCCCTAAATTTTGCATTGCTTATAATACTTAAACATTAAATTGAAATTATCTAATTTCCCACTGCCCTAAAGTAAATTTTTTTAAAGCTTTTATTTATTTATTTCTTAGAGAGAGAGAGAGAGAGAGCACAAGCATGGGGAGCAGCAAAGGGAGAAGCAGGCTCCCTGCTGAGCAAGGAGCCCAATGTGGGACTTGATCCCACACCCTGGAATCATGACCTGAGCTGAAGGCAGATGCTTAACCGAGTGAGCCATCCAGGCATCCCTACCCTAAAGTTCTTAAAAGCAGGGACTTGTCTTATTTTTCTCTCTTTTTAATCATGTCTGGCACTATGAAATGTGCACTGTAGAAGTTAATAGGATTGGTAAAGTCAAGCAGTGTACTACTTTGGGAAGAGTAGTTGATAAGCTTGGTGATTTCTGGGGACATTTCTTCACTGGAGCTCTGCTATTTCCTCTGTAAAATGAGGAGATTGGAACAGATGATTTTAAGATCCTTCAGTTTTTTTCATGGGTTTCTCCATTTATTTCTATGGATTTTTACTCCACAGGAGCTAAAAGAATGAACAATGCTCAAGAAGAGAAAAGCTAGGGCTAGAGACCTGTTGGCCTTTATGATCACCCTGAGGAGGATTTTCCTAGGGCATATCTTTACTCCAGCCTCAGTGGATCGTTTTTGTCTCATATTTGCTGAAGGAGACTGGAAAATGACTCTCATAGGATCAGAATAAAGGGAGTGGGGATTGAGATTCAACTTCATGCATCTTGCTTAGATGATTGCATCTAAGCATCTTGCTTAGATCTCAGAGAATACAAAGATCCAGGTGACAGAATCAGATAACCATCCTGGGTCCTCTCTCCTGTTCTTCTCACCTCTCTGAATCCACCCGGTCGACAGGTTATACTGCCGGTTTCTGGGATGGAATCACCTAGAATAGGGTAAATATGAGTTCATTGGCCAGGGCTGCAAGGAGGCTTCACCTTGTTTCAGAAAATTTTCTCTTGGGAGCTACTTCAAAGGAAATTTCACTGAGGATCTAAACCCTTAAGGAAAACTTCATGCCCTTAAGTACTGTCCAAGCCATTGAGTTGAGCTTCCTAGAGAAAGAAGAGGCATGGATCACTGATCAGGAACATGGGTCCCTCCAGGGACATATGGAGTTCCTTCTCTGCCTGTGCTCTTGGATCTCTGGACAGGATCATGCCAGAAAGATGAGAAACTGTAACTAGATACTGACAGCCCTTGGGTACCACTTGGTACTGGTTATTTCTTCTGCATGCTACACAAGGCGCAATATTTAGTTCAGAAGGCAGAAGCCTCTAATTACCAAAGTGCTGTCTTCCCCTGGGGGGGTGGTTAACCAACCTCTCAAGCACAATTCTGATTCTCACTCCAGACCAGCTCTAACTTTGCAAATCTCTGGATTCTCTCTATGTGTGTGCGCGCGTGCGTCTGTGTGTGTGTGTCATAACAGTTTTTTTAAAAAATTAGAATGTTCAGATAATGTGATATGACATACTTAATTAAATATTTGCAGAGGTCCCAATGTCAAATATCTTTAGAGGTCAAGGAGATAAAGTGTGTGTGTAAAGCAGCCTGGCAGAACAGCAAACAGAGGGTAGGGAAGATGAGAACAAACTGCCACATGCTCGTCCTGCCTAGCAAGTATGTTCTGGCCAAACAGCACGTTTATAGGCTGTATTTGCATCAGTGTCCAATCCCTGGATTGGAAGAATTGTTGAATGTACCTTGTAGCACACATTCATTACTTCAACACCTATATATTGAGGGGTTACATGTCAAGTGTTGGGCTAGATATCTAATACTAATAAAGGATATAGATCTGGAGTTTAAACTACTTATGCATATTGACTTGTTAGTTTTCATTAAAAGTAGTTATCACTAATTTTTAAAAAATTGAATGTAGGGGCGCCTGGGTGGCTCAGTGGGTTAAAGCCTCTGCTTTCGGCTCAGGTCATGATCTCAGGGTTCTGGGATGGAGCCCCACATCGGGCTCTCTGCTCCGCAGGGAGCTTGCTTGCTCCTCTCTCTGCCTGCCTCTCTGCCTACTTGTGATCTTTGTCTGTCAAATAAATAAATAAAATCTTTTAAAAAATTGAATGTAAAGAGAATAAGGTAATATAAAGTGTAACGTATTCAAAAAGTTGCTTCCACTGTGAACATGGTAACGTGTAAGTCAGTACACTCTCTTTTTATTCCCAGAAATTCTCCCAAGGCAACAAAAATGGGAAATAAATGCACACATGTGATTTCCGATGGAACAAGATAACTGCTGAAGGCAAAACCTTGAAGTGATTGCAAGTGCTGCCCAAAGCAGAGGGGATCTGGCCAGGGTTCAAAGGCGAGGATGCCGAAAAGGGACGAGGAGGACTCAGGTCTCAGAGTCACAGGTGATGGATGCATCGTAAGAGTGAACAGCGCAGTCTGAGAGGCATGAGGCTCCTGACTTGTTGGGGGTGAGGGGGTGGGAGGAGTGGAGGGATGGGGGGATCGGAGCCTCGCCGTGCAAGGAGCCACGGAGACCAGTCAGCTATTTCTTAGCTGTTTGCTGAGGATCTGACCCTGAACTGTGGAAATCCATACATCTTTGTTTATTCTTTGGCTGCAGAAAAATCAAGGATCAAGAACTCACATATAAGGCTCTAGTCAAGAGGAGAACTCTGGTTAACCTCAGACATGGCCCTGACTTCTCTCAACATAAACCTCCAGCAAATCTTTGGTTTGGAGAAAAAACAAAAACAAACAAACAAAAACCTACCTCCTTCAAAGATGAATAATCTGAAAGGAGGACCTGAAAATCTGGTCCAATATTTTGCCTAAATAAAAAAAATGAACAACCAAACTTAAAGCAAGGATTTCTATGAAACAGGAGCACACCCAGGTACAAGATCTCAGGAGGATAGGAGTTGGACCGTGACCTAGCAGACAGCAATCAAGAAATGGTGGGGGAAAATGATCATGGCAAGGGAGTTGAAATTGGAAGGGGAATGAATAAATTCAAAAACTGATTTTGCAATAAAATAAAACATTGAAGCTGTTGGCTAATCTAAACAAGAAAAAGGGAAGAAACCCAAATAGGCAAAATAAGAAACGATAAGACATAGCACTGAAGATATAAAGGAAATTAAAAGAAATCACGGAGCCCAATTTTATACAAGTAAAATGGAAAACAGGTAAAATGAAGTCTGTGCTAGAAAATATACTAGAAACATTAAACAGACCAGTTAGTACACATGAGTTAGTACACCAAAGGCATAAAATCCAGTTTTTTAAAATTCCACTAAGTCTAAAGAACAAAATGAATCTTACTGAAATCATTCCTGAGCACAGGCAGGGTGGTGGGGTGGTGGGAAGGAAGACTTCCCAACATTGAGGATAATCTTTTTATGAAGTTTACACCAAAGCCTGATAAGGATGGCACAGGAAAATAAAACTATAGCTGAATCCTATGTATCAATATTAATGTAAGGATCCTAAGTAGATAAAAAATATAAGCGACTCTGACAAAACAAGATTTATTCCAGGAAAAGAAAGGTGGTTCTTTGAAAATACATTTCATCATTTTTATGACGTAAAGGAGAATATCAGATGGGTTTCTCCATAGGTACTGAAAAAAGGCACTTTATATCCTAGATTTGCTTTTCAAAAAAGGGGAAAAAATGAAAGGAAGAGTTCATGAAATAGGAATAAGAGGAATTTCTTTAATGTAAAAAAACATAGTTCGGCTGCAAAACCAGCATCATGCTTAAGAAGAAACACCAGAAAGCACCAGAGCCAAGAATAGTGGTGTAGTGGTGTCCTACGTCATACTGCTCTTCACTATCATCTGGAAGTACTAGCAAACGCCATCCTGGAGAGGCAGAAAGTAGAGGCATACAACATAAAAAGGAATTTGTAACATTTTATTAATTGCATATGATATAATAAAAACCTATTACAAACAGGGGAATTCAGTGAGATGAAAGGAAGGAAATCAATAGCTTTCTTAGGTTAAAAACAGCTAGCTAAAGCTCCAATAGAAGAAAAGATACAGTTAGCAGGTAGTTTTAAAAATACAACATGCCTGGTAGTAAATTTAATAAGTACTATGTGTACTTGTGTACACATGCAGTGTGCAAGATATGCTACTGAGGATATGTGACAGTTTGCACAAAGTGATAGGTACATTGTGTTTTTGAGATAAAAGGACTCAGCAACACCGGACTATCAATTATTCCTTAGAGATACATATAGTTAACATAATCCCAATTTTTTTTAAAGTTAAAAAAAATCTGTTTTTGGAAGCAGACAAGCTGATTCTGAAACTCAAGTGGAAAGAAGAATGAAGAAAAGGAAAAAATGGAAATGAATAGAAAGGAGAGAGAATGACTGGCATTACCAGATATTAAACAAACTTGTCAGGTTGCAAACATTAAAATTTTGGTTCTGGCACATGAATAAACTGGCAGTCAATGAGAAAGAATTGGAAATCTAGAAATAGGTCTGGCAATGTAGGCAACTTTAGTATATGATAAATTTCCATTTCATATCAGTAAGAAAAGATGAATTATTCAATAAATTTTTGGGGGAAACTGGGTCACTTTATGGAAAAAAATTAAGTTGGATTCATGCTTCAAGTCTTATAACGGGATAAATTGAAAACAGATCAGACTTAAGGGTGAAAAACAAAGCAATAGAAGTACTAAAAGAAACCAAAGAAAGTTTGTTTTGTAATCTCAGCATGCTAAAGCCCTTTCTAATCACATTGCAAATCTTAGGAACTCAAAGGAAACACTGACATATTAAACTACAGTAAATTAGAAAACAAATATATATTTATGGCAAAAGCACCATATGCAATCAAAAATTTTATGATAAACTTTGAAAAAAAATACTTTCAAATCTTACCACAGACAGAAAGCCAATTTCTCTAATATATAAAGAGTTAATATAAATCAATAATAAAAAACCCAACATCCCAAAAGAAAAAAAAATGGATAAAACATATGAATTCACAGTTCACATGAAAGAAAATAAAAATATGGCTATTGAGCATGTGAAAAGACACTCAACTTCACTCACATTAAGAGACATGGAGAGGCCCCTGAGTGGCTGAGTTGGCATCTGACTCTTGATTTCAGCTCAGGTCATGATCTCAGGGTCTTAGGATCAAGCCCCACATTGGCTCCTCACTTGGCAGGGAGTCTGCTTGACAATTCTCTCTCCTCCCTCTGTTCCTCCCCCTATTCATGTGCTTTCTCTCTCTCTCAAATAAATAAATAAATCTTCAAAAAAGAGAGAGACTTGGAAATAAGACTACAAAGAGAGATTGTTTCTCGCTTATCATATAGCCAGACATACAAAAGCTTCATAACCTGCTATCTGGCTAAGAGTGTGGGGAGACAGACTCTTGGCCTTTGTGGAAGAGTATAAATTGGACCCACATTTTTGGCAATAATGAACATACCTTGAGATTCAGTAATTGCACTGCTAGACATTTATTCCAAATATAAACTTTCAAATGAATAAAAATGGTAACTACACAAGATTAAGCACCGATGATTGTTTTCTGGAGTGAGTGGGTGGTCACACCTTAAATATCTATCAGTAGGAAATTGGTTAAATAAATTATGGGATATCCATACGATGGGATATTATATAGCCATAAAGAAGAACAAGGAACTCTATGGGCTGATAAGGAAAAATCTCTAAAATTTGTTATGTTAAAAAAAAGAGAAGGGAAGGATAGTGTATTCAGCATACTACCATTTGTGTAGTAAATAGCTAGAACACACAAACATACACACACACATTCGGCTGTACATAAAATCTCCAGAAGTCTTCACAAGATAACAATTGCCTGTGGGAAATGGGGCTAAGCGGCTATGGAAAAAAAGTGGAGAAAAATTTGACCATATTCTCTCTTTTTTTTTAAAGATTTTATTTATTTATTTGACAGACAGAGATCACAAGTAGGCAGAGAGGCAGGCAGAGAGAGGAAGGAGGAAGCAGGCTCCCTGATGAGCAGAGGGCCCGATGCAGGGCTCGATCCCAGGACCCTGAGATCATGACCTGAGCTGAAGGCAGAGGCTTTAACCCACTGAGCCACCCAGGCGCCCTGACCATATTCTCTTTTTTATCTTTTAAACATTAAATCATGTGGTAAGTCCTATTTATATAAAAATGCAGTTCAAAATATTAATTCAAACAAAGTTAACAATCAAAAGAAGTCATTTTCTGTAAGCTCAGTTTATTCAATCTTTATTTTATGTCAAAAGGTCTCACTTTTATAATACGGTGGTGATTATGAAAGGATTTATACATTTTTTTATTTCATGCCTTTATTTCTCAAAATAAAAAGAAGACAACCCTTTAAAAACATTATATCTTGTTCTATGGGCCTGGGGCACCTACACACAATCTTGATATTTTAAAGCCCTGGAATAAATAAAGATCAAATAATATACATAAGAAATAGGAAAATGTGAATAAGGAACAAAAGTGACTTCTTACATTTTCATAAATAGTATCAAAAAGCATCAACATACTCTTCAATGAGAGAGATGGGGACATCTAATTATTGAAAAAAAGGGGCATAAAATAGGAGGAAAACGCAAATACCTCAGAAGAACTATGGAAACAGCTGTTGCTGAATAGTCAAGGAATGTAAAATACTGAAAGTTAATTATATGCTTTTTATAGCAATTTGAAATGGACCCAGTGATCTGATTCCACAGTTTTAAAAACATGGACTTATTTTTTTCCAGCTCTGCAGGGTTGGGCTGTAAGACTGTGACTACGGCCATGGTGAAACTAGCTTGTAACTCACTCACACATTTCACTTCACAGTTTGCAACTTATTTCCATTTACATGATGGTGATGCTTCATTCCAATCTTAAGGGCTATTCAAAGCAAATATTTTTATTTTACTTTTACAGACCTGGAGGTGAAGTTTCGTTTGCTTAAGTGGCTTGCTTACAATGATACAGCTAAGAATTGTAGAGCTAAAACTCAGAAATATCCTGGTTGCTCTCTAGTCTTTATTGCTCTAAATCAAGCTGTCTAACTTAAATATTTCTTGTTTTGTGGAGCCTGCAGGGAAGGCTGCCCTGCAGAAGGAGGCCACCAGCATCGAGGAACACATCCAATCATTCTTGCATTAAACCCCAATAGATTTCTCAAACACAATCTTCCTCTAATTGTGTCTTCTATGTGAGCAGTCATTTCTTTGGTGTGTAAGTGTGAGTGTGTATGTGTAATGATGTTATCTATATGCCATCAGGACACCTGCGCATTTGCATGTTGGGAAAGAACTGAATAAAACATGAGATGCTCTCCTCCAATGGGATGCAAGAGCCTCAAAGGATATTTACAAATGTACTCAAGTCTTCAGGATCAATCAATCCCTGTATCAACAAATATTTTTTGATTCGCTGAGCTGTACATAGCACTTAGATAAGTGCTGGAGGGGAAACAATGAAGCAAGGAGAGAAGAGTCCTCTCCAGATGACCATCAGCCCACCACCCCCATCCTACCTGCCATCAACTTTGGAAAGCTTCGGTTTAAATCAGATAAAATAATTCAATTTCTGGCAGTCTCCAACCAGTGTCTACAGAGCACACACTCCCTGGATTTCCTTCTAAGGGCTCCAGTTGGATATACAAGAGGAACAGAAAAAGCTGAAGTTCAGTTAGCTACATCCCAGTGACCATTCCTCAGAAGGTGAGTGAGGAGAAACTGAAGGCTTCCCTTGTAGCCGATGAAATAGGGCACCTTGTTAGGGTGGAGAGCTAGCCCTGCATGTGGCTTTTGTCATGAATAAGCCTTAGTGCTGTTACCTTGCTTCCCCTCCTGCTTCTCCATAGTCTATTTCCTAACCAGTCAATACAACGTTTTAAAAAAGTAAATTGGGGGTGACTCAGTGGCACGGTCAGTTAAAGCGTCCAAACTCTTGGTTTCAGCTCAGGTCTGATCTCTGGGTCTTTGGGTCGTGAGGTTTAGCCCTGCCTGGGGCTCCATGTTCACTGTGGAGTCAGCTTGAGTTTCTCTCCCTCTGCCCTTCACCTCACTGTCTCTCTCTCTCAAATAAATAATTTTTTAAAAAGGTTTTATTTATTACTTGACAGAGACAGTGAGAGAGAGAACACGAGCAGGGTAAGCAGTGTAGGAAGAAGAAGGTTCTCCACCGAACAGGGAGCCTGACGTGGGGCTCGATCTCAGGACCCTGGGATTATGACCTGAGCTGAAGGCAGACGCTTAACGACTGAGACACCCAGGCACCCCTAAATAAATCTTAAAAAGAAAGTAAATTGGATCATGTTGTCCTTGTGCGTATGGTCTTAAAATGACTACCTGTCTTATTCTTAGAATAAAATTCAAACTCTTCACTGTAGCTAGCAAGATGATTAACCAACCTCTGATTCCCTCTTATACTCACCACCACCTCCTCTTCTCATTCATGATGCTCCAGACATGTTTCTGATTTTCTTCCTGATCCCACTCTTCCCAACTAGAGGCTCATGCACTTTCTGCACTTTCTCCCTGGAGTGTTTGGACCCAGTTCTTTGCATTGCTGGTTCCTTGTCATGATTCAGGTTTCAACTCCAGCACTGATTCTCCCTATCCAAGCCAACTAAAGGAACTGCTTCTGCTTTTGCCCCACTCTCTATTTATCAACAATCCGCTCTTTTCTTACAGTAGTTATTACTCTATGTTAATTACCCTACACAGTTGTTTGCATGTTCATTATCTCCCCCAACTAGAGTGCAAGAGCTCTATGAAAGCAACAGCCTTGTCTGCCTTGCTTATTGTTCTTTATGTAGTTGCTAGGACAGCATGTAGTAGCATTTAACAAATATTTATTGAACGAATGAATGAGAAGCCTCAGAAATTGAATGTTTATGGCTTTCACTATCATCTGCATCCCTTTACAGCCTATGACTCTTTTGAGATATTACCCAAGAGTCTCCCCACCCCCATGCCCACCTCACTTCCACAATGCACTCTGGGACTCTCCCTCTATTAAGTCAGTGGCACCCTTTGCTTCGGGGAAGATTAAGATGATTAGAGCAGTAATATAAAGAGAAAAGGAAAATAACAGTAGGTCCTGGACTTTTTGAGTTTCTAAATGGATTTTTAAAATTATAGTAGTTGCATTGCAAGAGCCAGGCCCTTTTAAGCATCAGAGGTAAAGCCCTGAAGGAACCACGGCATAAAGAGCATACCATAAGCAAGTGACTAGAAAAAGAACAGAAGAGCTTTTTATCCAATCACAGAGAGAATATAAAGATAGTAGTTGTGGGGGGTGGATGAGGAGGTTGTAGACAAGGAGACAAGGACTGGGGTGGTGGGGGGATACATGATGAGATATTAGATGATAGTTGACAAGAGGCCCGGTGTTTTTCCAGCTCCCCAGTTGGCCATGCTCTGAAAGACCCGGGGGTCTCAGACTAAAGTAGAGTTAGACTTCATTATTCTGGTAAGTCTGAGGAATCATGGGAGAATGGCCACATGCCCCACGGTGTAACAGTCTTAAAACAGAGAGGTGGTGTGGCATGTCCAACAAAGCTGAATCTGAAAAAGCCTTCCAGATTTATTTGGAAGCAGCCAAATGGAACCTGTGGAATTTTCTGAGCTCCCAGGAAAGAACTGAATGCTTGAGGAAGACCTGGTAGATTGGAAGTGGCCTGATGGGATTAGAACAGAGAGGTGCCTGTGAGTTCTGATAATGAGAGATCACTGCAGGACCATGGACAGAAGCCGTTGATTCCCTGGGACTCAACACTAATGACCAAACATAGAGCAGTATCCTGAGCCAGCAGAGGATGGTGGGCAGTGAGTAGCGAATGTGATGTTTCTCCCTCATTCTTATTTTATCACCCCCTTGAATGTTCATAGATCCTGCCTCTCTTCCAAATATTAGATGGCACTCAGTTAGAAAGGAAACTAGGGGATGAATTCTTAATATAGCTGAATGTATACCCAAAATATTTCATTCTAATTTTGTGGGATCATACAAAAATCTCCAGATGGTGGGGGGGTTCTAATTAGGTGGAAATCAGACTTGATGTACAAGTTAACAGTTCAAAGACAGTTCCATTTTTTCCACACTGGAGTTTGTGATGTGAAACTTACCCATTACACGTATATGAAAAGATGTTCAGAAGTTTCAAAGCTAATATATAGTTAGAAGTTAACCAGGATAAGCTATTACAACAAAAGATACAGCTATCTCACAGAAATAACTGTTTTGCATTTGACAGTGGGCTAAGGTTTCTGAACAGGACTCTGAAACCCAGGCTTCAGGTCTGGAGTCAGACAAATGTACATTCAAATCTCTGCCTTTAATTTTTACAAGACAGTAAGTTGAGAAAAGACATTTAAACATTGGGGATCAGTTACCTTGTCTATGAAAATAATACCATCTCTAAAAAACTGTTAAAGAATTAAATAATATAATATGTATAATTGTTTAGAATATTTCCTAATTGTCAATAGAAACTCAAATTAGAAATTATCACTGTCTTCATAAGCTGGAATGACTTTTATTTTAACCAAACTTGATGTGTTCTTTTAAGCACAAGCATTTTATATGTTGTTCATGAATTTCTATTGTATAAAGAAGTATTTCTTTTAAGTACAGCAATTCACTGAGGAGGAATTAACAACCAACATAGAAGATACATTGGTTCAGATTGTGAGTTAACAAAGTAGACAATTATCATAAGCTATAAATCAGAGCATTTGTATTCTCACATTTAATTTAACCTGCTCTTAGACGAAGAACAAATAACAATAAACAAAAACACATTTTCTGGTTCAGTTCTCCTTAGCAACCAATAGCATTCACTTAAGGGAGGTTTTTCTAGGATTTCCTGTTACCAATTATGGGCACTAAGTTCTAGAATTTGGAGAAACATCAAAGAGAACTTAGAGAACATTTGGCTTAACCCTTATATTTTTGCACGGGAGAAAACTGAGGCCTTGGTTGGGATTAGCTGGTTATTGGTTATTGGAATATTAGTTGGGTTTTGCTATGTAACAAACCACTCTAAAACTCAGTTGTGGCTGGGCTGATCTTGACAAGGCTCTGCTGGGTTTGGCTATAAGTTTCTGGCTGGGTCAAGGTCTACTATACACATCTCTCACCCTTGGATCAGCAGGTGCCAGGGGCATGTTCTTCTTATAGTGGAGCATTGGAGTATAGGAAGGCAGGCAGAAAAATGTGCTGCTGCTTGAGAACTAAGCTCAGAACTGAAATGCTTTATTTAACTTCCACCCACATGCTATCAGCTAAATCAAATCACATAGGCTGAACTCCAAAATCAGTGTGTTAAAGAAATATACTCCATCCATTCTAGTGGACATTACTTCCACGTGACATGGCCAAGATGTGACTATGTAATTCTAATAAAGGGAGGACATGAGTGACTACAGTGACTGAAGAGAGAGGATGCCCGTCTTCAGATTCCCACATGAGCTTTCATTCCCTTCCATAATGTTCTAAGTAGGCTTCTAACATAGTGAGTTAACTTCCCATTTGAAAGCGCTTGGTGCTGAACCACATAGGGCCAGCCTTGGCAGTAAGTTAACAATATTACCTTTAGAGAAAACAATCATAAAGTCTAGGAACAGTCACACAGTGATAAAGAAATTTTTTTAAAAATTGTTCATTGGCCAAAAATATTTTCTACCTCCCTTCCACAAAACTGAAACTCTTGGTAAGTTTTCCCTTCAGCAAGAAGAGATTTATAGCTTCAACCCTATCAATTGTTTTTTAATTAAAAATGTATTGAGGTCCTCACTACTGGAGCACATAAACCAGACATGCCAATGCTTGGCACCATCAGCTCCGTGTATGCGTATAAATTGTTTCCAGGGTGAATGGGGTCTGGCCAGCAGACACTGCAGCAACTCTGAGATACACTTTCTCTGACTTAGAACTACTAAAACTGACCATGCTTTAACAGAATATTTAAAATATCTATCGTAGGTCTGCAAATGGATGACTTCTCCACCCCATCCCTTCCTTTAGCAGTTTCAGATGCTGACCTTACCTGCCGTAAACTGAGTTTGCTCCTATCAGCCCAACAGATACCACGTTGGTACAAGAAGAGATGACCTGGATGTCCTTCAGCATCTTGCACTAAAATCCAAATCAGCAGCCAAACTCTGGCTGCAAGTGCCTTCATTGTCTCTGGTGACCCTGGAGAGAGAGAGGATAAGGCTTGATACTGGGTTTCCAGGGTGCAGAGGAGAAGCCCAGTGACTTATGATCCTCCATCCATCCGTTCACTGGCATCAATATTTACTGGGATTCAGCTACGAGGTGCAAGCTATAGAGTGGAAATAGCATAAACTTTGCCATCAGACCCACCTGGTTTCACACTTCTAGGCCAACACTATCTAAGAATGTGTATTGGGAAATTTCACTCATTCATTCACTCCTTCACCAACCATTTAACTCTGTGACTGCTGTATCCCAGACACTGCTCACTGGGCACTGGGGTTGCAGTCGTACAAAGCAACAGAGTTCCTGCCTCCTGGGAAGTCACTACTGAAAGAGAAAGCAGGTAAGTTCGTAATTATATGCTCTGGCATAACAGAGTGCTTTTCTCTTGTCTAAAAACAATAACGACAACAAAGCAAAACCTTTTCATTATAAAGTAAGGTTATAAAGTACTTCAGTAAATAACGTCTGCTGAATGTCTTTTGTTCCTAGTAAGTTACTTACACTCACTTGTCTTCACAACCTGTTTTCTTTGTTTGTTTGTTTTTCAATCATCATCCCCTTTTATGCATGAAGAACTGAGGCTCAGAAAGAGAGTATAGGTTTTTTAGGTTACTCAGCCAATGGTGGAAGAACTGGGGTCTGAAGCCAGTTCCGTGTGGCTGCAATGCCAGGGGTCTTTCTCTTCAGTGTATGGGCCCTAATCCTTATTCTCCAGAGCCGCCACACAGATGTCACCAAAATGCAGTAGTTCTCTTGACATTATAGGACGAAATCATGTGAAAAGCCAGTCTGGTGTGACTTCTCTGCTCTGAGAGTTTGCCCACATTAGCAGTGAGGGAGGATGGGATTTGGCTGCAATTCAGGGCCGGCTTTGCTGGCCAGGATTCCCATCCCTGGAGGCCCCAGTTCCCATCTCCCAGGGATCTCTGCTTTGCGAGGTGTGCTTCTCCGAGGTACCATGTCCAGTGCACAGGTAGTGCTATAGCAGCTGCATTTTATCCCTTTCCTTACCCATAATCTGGAAAAAAAAAAAAGAGTTTGTGGAGAAAGCCAAGTACAAAACATAACTCAGAAATGGTAATGTAACAGGGCCCACCACGGCTGCTGACTAGTTGCATTCGTAATGATTTTCTCCAAATAATGCAAACACTATTTTTCCCTGAGAAAATGAAATATAGGAGTGCCACATTCCATGGATGATAAGGGAGAACTCATAAAAGATTTTAATCTTTCCTTGTCAGGCTTCAGAAATGCAAACGGCCTCGTCCTCATTTTCTTTATGCCCTGGACTTCTAATTGAGGAAGCTGACATCAATTATGCATGTGGGTACCGCTGGGGAGGGAACTAGAATAAATATTTGGGGGGTATCGTTAGCCAGAACATCGCTTCATCTTCATGTCACCATAATTCCCCATGTCGTAGTGCTTTAGATTAGAACATATGGCAATAAGGTAGGTAATGAGAACAACAATTTTCTGAAACAACATTATAACTTTTCCCTCTTTATGGTCACATTTAGTTACAGTACATGCTGCCATTTAGGTATGGAGCTTTATAAAAGCAAATCTCAGAGAGAGGGATGTTCAGGAGCAAGAGCCTAGGAAGTCTGAATGCCTGGGCCCAGAGCCAACCCTGCAGATGGGAATTTGGAGGTGTGGGCTATGTAGCTTTTGCTGCTGCATCAATTCCCATTTTGAAGGGGCTTAGAGCAGCAGCGTTTCTTTCATTTCCATGTTTCATGAGGGTTCTGAGTCTCCATGAGGCAGCTGGGCTCAGCTTCACCCACCTTCTCATCCAGAAGCCAGGTTGGAGTGTCTACTTTCTGGGAGATGCTGCTGTTATGGTAGAAGCCTCCAGACCAATTATTCAAGAGTACTTAACACCTCTGCTTAGACGGGTGTATTTCATAGTCACTTGCAATCCTCTTTCCAAAGCAAGTCATAGGCTGAGTCTGTCAATAAAGCAGGGAGGCGTGGCAAAGACGGAGATGTGTAATGTACACTATGGAGAGGGGCAGAGATTGTGGACAATGACACAGTGGACCACAGGGTGGTCTCTCGACTCTACCCCATCATCACTGGGGAAATTATATTGGAGTAATTTAGTAAATCAGCAAACGAGCAAAGAGATCCACCTGATCCAGATCCACCTGACACCTCTCCAGATCCACCTGACACCAAACATCAGGTGTCAGGTGGATCTGGAGAGCATGTGAATACAAATCCAGGAGGCGGCTCAGCAGTACAGTCTAAGTGCAGGGCACAGGGCAATGCATCCTGGGAAAGTGATGCTGAAGAAGATGACCTCTGCCATTCAGGACCTTTCCACTTTAAAGACATGATAGCCAGGCTAAGAGTGAATCAAGCTCATGGTCAGAGTGGAAAAGTACTATAAAGGAACAGGAAAGGGAGAGGAAGGAAGGTTTTAGTGCTCTGTGTTTGGCATGTTATAGTACTATCTCATTTAATCTGCTCAGCATACAGAGCTAGAAAGAATGAAAGTTGAGCAAACTTGAGTATCAGACAAGTTTAATGGCCTGCCTGCCTAACAACTATTGGGGGCTGAAACTGGGAGCGAAGGGAGTGATGCTGTGGGAGAGGAAGTCAGAGCCCTTCCTTTTGCCTGGGATGATCAGTGAAGGAGCCACACTCTGGAGGCAGCATTCAGACAGATCTCAACAAATGAGCAGCATTTCAGTAGACAGAAGAGGAAAGACCGGCAGAACATCCATCCAGGGAACAGCAGAGTAAAGCCGAGGATGCATGAAAGAGTCCAGACTTTGTAGGGAACAGCCAGGGTAGTCCTCTAGTGCACTTGAGGCATAAGGTAGTATCAAGGATCAGGTTATTCTGGGTGTGCAGTGTGTCTCATGTTGAACATTTTGGACTTTACCCTGCAGGTAGTGGAACTATTGAAGAATTCTGAGTAAGAACTAATAGGATCTCAGTTGTATCTTTAAAAGGATAATTCAGTTAAAAAGTTCTACAGGGCACAGCTCAGAGACAGACTGACTGACCTCTATGATATTATACACTCCCTTAAACTCCCTCCAAGGCTTTAGAGATAGGTAGGGACCTTGGGGGAGAGAGAGAGAGAGATTCTAAATTCAAGGCTATATTTGATATGATTTTAATCAGATGTCTCTTTGTTAAATATGAAGTAGTGCTGTTCCATAGATGGGTTTACTGTAAGACCAGGTTCCCTAAATTCCTTAAGGTTGTCTTACCTGTGCCTTCATTCTTGTCCTGTCAATGATCTTCATGTTTCAGCCCCAGATCAGCCTCTAAGGAATAGGTACCATTATGAAAATAAAATATAAACACAAACAACAGCCACTTCCCCAACCTCATCATGTAAAACACACACGCACACACATTCAGCACACAGACACAAATTAAAGAAAGAAAAACTACTGGGAAGGATCCTAGGTGTTCCTTATGATTTTGTCAACCACCTTCTTGCCAGCCACCCCCACAAAGTCTCTTGTCCTTATCAGCCAAAATGTAGACAAAACTTTTTCTCTTGATTCTCTTTAGTGGAAAGATGAGGTTGGCATTTAAAAGAAAAATGTTTAAGGAAAAAAACTGGGGGATGATGTATAATCACTTTTCTGAATCTGGAAATCCCACAACATTCTGACTAGCTTTCCTCAGTCCTATGCCCCTTTTTCTAAGAAAACTGCTAATGCTCTTGATGGTGGACTCTAATCATTCCTAGGTCCTATCACTCTGCACCCCACAAGTATGGTCTACTTCAATACCTCTCCTTTACCAGGACAAATGTCAAGAATTTCTCAGCCAGCTGGCATCTTCTCACCTGCTTCCAAAGGAATTTTCTTAACTTCTCACTTGATAGGCAAAATATGGCAACTAATACCCAGTAAGGTTCAAAGAATGAGGTAGGCCAGTGGTTCTCAAGCTTTAGCTTACCTGGAAGAGTTGATAAATTGTATTTCTGGGCCCTATCTTCTGGATTATCTGCTTTAGGTGGTCTGGGATGGGACTCAAGAATATATTTCTACCTAGTCCTCTGGTGATGCTAATGGACTGCGCCCCCCCACACTTTTAAAACCACAGATTAGCCAATTAGGTCCACAGGTCACCGCCCCACTCTCTCCTGGTGTGTTCTAGAAATCAATGCAGGATGGTATGGGAATGGAAGTGGGAGTGCTTCAGTGCTTTTTTATGCCTAATTCTGAATCCTGACTCTCTTACTAGTTAACCAAATCATCTTGGAAATATGGCTTAACCTCACTGGGACTCAATTTTCAAACTTTAGAAATAGCAATCTTGGGCGCTATTTCTGGTGGCTCGGTGGGTTAAAGCCTCTGCCTTCGGCTCAGGTCATGATTTCAGGGTCCTGGAATCAAGCCCTGCATCAGGCTCTCTGCTCAGCAGGGAGCCTGCTTCTCCCTCTCTCTCTGCCTGCCTCTCTGCTTACTTGTGATCGCTGTCTGTCAAATAAATAAATAAATAAAAATAGCAATCATAATATCATCTCTCTCTTTGTGGGGAGGAATAAAGACTATAACATAGATAAAGTCTCTAGTATGTTTAGTGTGTGTTATGCATTCTGTAAATATTAACCTTCCAATTCTTTTCGTACCATGGGACCTCATTCAGGTGCAAGTCTGCCACCCTGTCATACAGGAGAGTGATCCCACACCAGTTCTTCTACTAAGATGGCCCATAAAACAGTGCAGTCTCCATAACATGTAAACAACAATGGTTTATGTGTTATGTTGACATGCTATACTTGAATACAGCATCCACCAGTCGCCATTCTGTGGCTCAGCCCAAAGGAATGATATTTCCATATGGAAGTTGCAAGAAAGACAGTCATAAACCAGACTAATGGAAGTCTAAATTCTACTTTAATGACAGCTATATCTTCAACATTAGGTACAGAATGCCAAAGAAGGATGGCTCTGCTTTAGAGGTAAGGACTCAGGTTATTTCTTACGGAGTAAGTCCTGCATGAGTCATACACAGTGAGGGGTGGGGTGGGGATGGAGTTCAGCACCAAGGGGAAGGGTAATCAGTGACTCGCACATCAAAGGGGAAAGCTGGCAAAAGCTATGCAGAGCTATGAAATAAAAAGCTCTGACTTCAGGACATTAAAGTGTCTTGGAAGCTGAATTTCTCCGGCTTATCTTTGGAGATAGATAGATGAGATAATGTTGGCACTAAAATTCAAGCAAATACAGAGGAATACATGAAATAACCAAGGGATTATGAGTGATGCATTTGATAGGAAGAAAAAGTTTGAACTACCTCTCATCATCTTATTTAGGATGATATTTCCGGGGTAAAGCCCTTAAAGAAAGGAGATAATACATAGTAGTGTTTTGTAAAGGCTAATGAGATAACGCATTAAAGGTGCTCACCAAAATTCTTGATGTGCCCTAATCCCTCAATAAATCATGACTATTACTGATTATTATTCTGAAAAGCATATTTGTATTATAATGAATTGCTCAATGGCCATCCTATGTTCTTCCCTTACCCACTAGATTGTAAGCTTCACAAAGGCAGGGACCAGATCTATCTTTGGAATATTCTACGCCCAGTTCTAGTGAGGTGCCTGGGGCATAGCAGATGCATGATAAATATCTGTTGGAGGCAAAAAGAAAGAGGAGGCTCAAGAGGACACAAAAGATTTCGGTATAGGCTCTACTCTGGAGAACACAAGGAAGAATGAAAAAAATGTGGGGAATATGAATGGAAAAATGGGACAGAAAACTTCTGTTGGCTCTAGGCATACAGCAATTCCTTTGTGACTAAGTGTCTATTACTACTCAGCTTTTTCTTTCACTTCCATTGTCCACCCTGGAATGCCAAGTGTTGACCTCAATCCCTCTAGTCACTGGCTGTGGGCTCCCCCTAAGGATCCCAATTGTCTGAATTACCTGAAGCTCCATGAAGGCCACCATTAACCCATATGACATCATTGTACAAATTAAAAAAATGTGCTCCTTCTTCCGGGTTGATGTAGCCAACAGCTAGGATGCTCGATTTGGTGAGTATAGAGTATGGGCTGGGGTTTAGGCTTCTCCCACCCATTGTTCCCATTACCCCATTTAGCCAGGTCCATCCTTATGCAATTATACTTGCTGGGCCAGGGCTCCTTTCAACTTCAGCTATAGCAACACCCACTCACCAAGTGCGTATTTACAACATGTAGGCACTGGGGCTAGAGCGATATGGCACATATAGCTCCTGTCTTCATGGAGCTTATTCTGGAACTAGGGAAGAGGCAGCAGGCAAAATGGTTGAGCAGAAAGCCTAGGGGTGAGACACGTCTTGTTTGAACATGGTGCCAGTCACCAGCCATGCCATCTTGAGCAAGTGATGGAACCTCTCAAAGTCTTCATTTTCTCATTGTGAAAATGGAGGTACTGACACTACCTCCCTCAGAGACTTGTGAGCACTGAGAGGCAGGGATATGCTATGATATGAATGTTTGTCTCCCCCACCACCTCCAAATTCACATGTTGAAAACCTAATGCTCAAAGTGATGCAATTGGGAAGTGGGGTTTTGGAAGGTGCTTAAGTCATGAGGGTAGAGCCCTCCTAAATGGGATTAGGGTTCTTATAAAAGAGATCTTTAGCTCCTTCCAGCAAGTCAAGACAGAGCTAAAAGTCAGCAGTCTCAACCTGAAGAGGAACTTTGTCAGACACCAAATTTCCTGCTGCCATGATTTTGGACTTCCCAGTATCTAGAACTGTAGGAAATAAAGTTCTGTTGTTTATAAGCCACCCTGGCCATGGTACTTTGTTACAGCAGCCAGAACAGATTAAGATAGTACATGTTCCATGTATGTTAGCTATTATCATTATTATTATCATCATCATTTCATAGTATCAGTGATATAATCATGAAGAGAATAAAGATATCCTCTTGGACCAGGACATTCAGAAAAACCATCACCAAAGCAATATAACATAAGAATGATAACACAAAATGCCTTCAGGGAAGACACAGGACCAAAACCTAATAAAATAGGCCCAATTTGAGGCAATAAGGGCTGGTGTGGAGTATGGCAAACTAGAGAACACATTGAAAACATTCAGCTTCAAATGTTTGAAAATAAATGACATTGTCTTTGAGTAAGTTCTGCCTCTCCAGGGTGGGCAGAAAGATACACAACACTGGATAAGAAGATGTCCAGCCCTCTCAGAAGGTTTGCTCTTTGTAATCAACTGCCATATCTCTTCCCCCTCATTCCTCTAATGATGTTTGGGAAAGATCTTGGGCCCTCAAAATCCCCTATAGCAGACTTGCTTGACAACAGTATAAGACCAAAGCTACAAAGAGCAAAACCACTGTTTTCAGACTCTCCATGGTGTCCTGTACTTAACTCTCAGGAATTCAAGGCCTTTCATCTCCCTTCAACCCCCTCCCCCCACTTAGTCTGAGGTGAGTTGACGGCAGAGACTTCTTGCTAGCTCAGAGTACATTGTTTGAAAGTTTGTGTCATAAACGTATCGATCTTGCCCAGCGTTCCCAAACAGAATCTCGATGTTGAAGCACTCCTTTAATCAAAAGTAAATTATGTACAGGCCACGTAGGTCAGCTCAGCCAGGCTCACAAAAAAGGCAATCCATCATTTATTCGTAAATGTCAGTGAAATCTGGGGATCAATATGTGCGCCAATGTGGATTATGTTTATTATTTTTCTGTAAATATCAATGCTGAGAAATATTTCAAGAGAGCATGTAGGTGCCATGGGAAATCAGAACTCAACCTAGGGTAGGTGGTGAAGTGGTTGAATTTTTCCAAATGGATTCGATCTGGGTTATTTTCTTTTCTTTTCTTTCTTTCTTTTTTTTTTTTTTTTTTGGAATTCCTTTGCAGGTGAGAGCCGGGCCATCCCTATTCTTGTGGGAAATAAAGGAGAGAAGCATAGTGATTAAGGTGTCTGAGAAAGTTCGAGAATGGATATAGCTTACAATGAGATAGAAATGATTTCTCCAGATACATTTTGAAGGGTGAGTTTGTACACAGAAAGTAAAAACAATTCCCAAAGTTCTGGTTCATCTACAGGATCCCTAGAGCCAGAAGGTGATCTCTAGTCCTGTCCTACCCCTTTTTGTTGGCTTCTCTGGATTAATACAACATATATGTGATGTCGGAGTCTTGCGCAGTGGAAGCAGCAGCAAGCAGTTGTTTGAAAGGAAAGACCTGATTTCTTACTGCATGTTTTTTCTTCCATGTATTGTAGAGGGGATACAGAGTCCTGGAGGTTTTTGAGTTAATGAAAAACAGGATCCAAATGGTATATAGGAAAGACAAACAATAAAAATTTAATAACCAATATCAGACACTTAAGAGATTGAAAGCAGAGAAGCCAATTCTGAGGTCCAGGCTGGCTAGATAGACACCTTTTTGTAGTAGAAAGATCCCTAGCTTTGGAATCAGATGTTAGGGCTTGAAGTTGAATCCTTACTCTACTGATTATTAGATGCAAATTACAATACCTTGCCAAGGCTCAGTGTCCGGCTTCGTAAAATGAGACGAATAACAACAACTGCACAAGTCAGGACAGACTAGGTCATGCTGCTCTAACAAATAATCCTTTGTGTCTCTGTAGTTTCAAAAAGGTTTCTTTCCCTCTCAGACTTCATGCCCATCCTGGGACAAAGGGACAAGGGTACCCTGTGAATCATGTGTTTGCTCTTCCTCTCAAATCAAGCATGCTTTACGGCAAGGGGTTTGGAAAAGTCCAGTCTTACAGTGTGTTCACTGTAAGAAGAAGACAGGAATATGCTTGGCAAACAGCATTCATAGGTATCACACCAAACTCCTTCGACTTGGGGGCAAATGAGAAGCCATATGGAAATGTAAGGCAGGGGTGTGGCACAGGACATAAAGTCAGTAAACCAGGGCTATTTACATTGGGTCAGTCCTTCAATGTCAGAGTCTGAAACCTGGATTTGATCTAAGAGACAGCCTAGTATCTTCGCAAGTGTGAAGAAGGAGTATGACTAGATTGTGGGCTTTTGACATAAATTTAGTCCAAGTGTGGAGAGGCTAAAGGCTTTGAGAGCTTCCTGAAGGGGGCGCTACAGTTCTAGGCATGTGGTAGGGAGGCCAGGGACTATCAACTGACATTTGATTCTTGCCATTCTGCTAAATATGAAGCCGAGACCTCTGGAAAAGGATGCCTTGAGCATACCGACTGTTCTCATGAAAAAAAAAAAAAAATCAACTTAAGCTGTGGCCAGTCATACAGTTAGCACCCAGTGTACTTGAGATAACCTATATTGCTCTCTTCCCCTAAAGTTTCTTCATCGTCTTTGCTTCTCCATCGAAAGCCTTGCAATAGTGTCAAACTGGATTAGGTAACAGAAGACGTAAATTCTAGGGCTATTACTTAAATTGTCTCTCTGACCTTGAGAAAGCAGTCCCATTCCTTCTCTGGGCTTCAGTAGACTCATTTGTAAAATAGAAGAGTTAAAATCCATCATCTCTAAGGTCTCTTTCAACATCAAGTTTATAGTTTTTTGACAAGTGTTGGCAATGAGCATATGATTACTCTCCTTTTGTGCAAGTTAACTGTAATAAAAGATAGTCTTAGGATATCCAATTTGGTTTGAGCATTTGTGCTTCAAAGAGCCTATTTTCTCAAACCAATGAAGGATTAGGAAAAAAACAAAAGACAAAGGTAGAATATAATTTATGACAATTCCTTTAATGTACTGGAAATAATTAAGAAGTGAGAACTCAATTCATGCTTTTTTGTTTGTTTTTGGACTTGGGAAGATCCTTGCAAACCCTCCAGTAGGATTCTCTCAATCTTAGTTAGCAGGGCTGAGAGAAAGATGCTTGGAATCAATCCAAACAAATGTGTTTGGAATCCATGGTATCCCTGTAGCACCCAAGCTTTGTAAGAAGGCAGGGACATTGTCTTGTTCATTGCTGGGTCCTCAGCATTGAGGAGAGTGGATGACATGAATTAGGTGTCCAATCGATGTCTGTAGAACAAATACAGGAATGATGGGGAGGAAACTAATCACATGGTCCTCCTGTTCATGGTCCTTTTCCAATCCCCTTCTTGCAGGCCAAAGTTCTTTCTCTTATGTATATTTCCAGTGTTCTCCATCCTTCAACCAACACATACAAAGCACTTAATCTGTGCTTAATCCTACTACATTTCCTTAATAAAACGTGTGCAAATCTGCTTTTCGCCACCTAGTGTACAAACTTGCAAATTGACTGGTGCTGAGCCTTCATTTTCAGAGAAATGGAAGTTTTGACCTTTTCTCTATGTACGTTTGGGGAGCCAGGAGAGCATCTTTTTCTGCTTTTTTTCTCTTGCTAAAAGAAAATCTATTAATGGATCATAAAAGAGCAATACATACTCTTGCCTCAGATTAGTTATTAAAGGAAATAATAGTGTTTTTAGAGAGTATGTAGCCCTATGGTTAAAGTAGATTTGGAACCAGACAAGCTTGTATGAATCCCAGTGCTGCCCATGCTTAGTCGTGAGAACTTGGCAAATTATTTGCATTTTCTTAGGTTTGGTTCCCTCCTCCCTAACGTGAATGAGAGTAATAGTAACACTTCTCAAGAGAATCTGTAAAACCAAATTTATGGCAAGTGTTCATTCATTTATTTATTTATTAAGCAAAAATTTATTGAGTGTTTTCTACTGTCCTAGACATTATCTGAGTCTCTGGGATAGAGCAATTAGCAAGCAGATAGAAATCTCTGTCCTTATTTTGCTCAGCTTCTAATGTTCAATAAATATTAGCTAGTATTATTCTCGTTATTAGTCTTAGGCCAAACGTCAGTGTTTCAGAATTTTTATCTAGATGAATTCTTTTTTTCTCTACGTGATGTCAGTCAGTCAGTTGCATTTGCTAAGTAATCACAGAGCACAGAGCCATACGCTGGTGTCTGTATGGGGGCTAAGAGAGGGGAGAGGATAGATTGAATTTGGATTTGAGAAGCACATCTATATTAAACACACTACCTCTTACTTCTTGTTCCTAATTACCTTTCAGTAATAATAAGAACTTGAGTGGATTTTCATCACTGTCCGTTGTACTCTGTCCAGAAAACCCACTGAACCATTCTTTTTTTTTTTTTTAAAGATTTTATTTATTTATTTGACAGACAGAGATCACAAGTAGGCAGAGAGGCAGACAGATAGAGAGAGAGGTGGAAGCAGGCTCCCTGCTGAGCAGCGAGCCCGATGTGGGGTTCAATCCCAGGACACTGGGACCATGACCCGAGCCGAAGGCAGAGGCCTTAACCCACTGAGCCACCCAGGTGCCCCACCCACTGAACCATTCTTAAGGGGCTAGGAGAAGAAAAGCAGCGGCTGTATCTAAACTACTTGGGAAGAGCATAGTTTGATACAGAAATGGATGCAGGCTTCCCAAGACAAGCGTCCTTGTCCAACACCTAAGGAGACAACAAGCAGATGACTGTCCCGGTTACATATTCGATACGTGACCCACCTACATAACTACGTGAACTCAGAGAATTTGGGTCTCTGAAGGGGATATCAAAAAGTCCCCTTACTCAGATCCTTGATATGACAGACAAGGAAACAGATGCAGAGAGAACAAGACCGTGTGGCTGGTGTGCGGACCACCTGACCAGACGGTCAGTATCCTGTTCCCTGCCCAGTGTTTCTATAGCCTCTGGAAGTCTCCTTTGTCTAACTTTGAGTGAAGACCCCTGGGGCTCAATGGTCCTTTTACTAAATTGTTTGTTCTGGACTCAGCCTCCAGCACACAGTGAGGGGAGTGGAGGAGCTTTCTGTCACAGAGCGTGCCTGCAGTGAGTTTAGACGCATCCCAGTGATGGAACAAGAAGGGGGCTTTGCAGGCACTATCCCTCACATCGCTCTCTTTCCCAAGGAGATTTCCCTCCAGGACCTCACAGAATGGCTCAACAGTTTTTTCCGGGCGGACTACAAAGGACAGGTCTGCAAATCCACTTCACGTTCTAGTTACTACTACAGACAGGTAACCGGTAACAAGGAAGACAGTGTGGTGTATTTAATGTATGCATCTTTCTTAAATTCAAGAGTCCCCATGACCGTTGCAAGGGTCTTCTGTCACCATGAAGGGGACAGGACTGACTCCAAAATCCCTCCTCTAGAGTTGACTAAATCCCTCAAAGATGCTTTTTGCTTCTGAAAAGATCCAGTTCACTAGGGGAAAGTGGGGAGAGATTTTAAAGGGAGGTGCCACCTAGCGGCCTCTGGGGTGATCAGCAGCTAACAGCGAGAAAAGGCTGGTGGCTCAGGAGAGAGCAGCTGTGGCCATTTATCTCAAGTCCTACTAAATGGCTAGAGGAATCATAGAATGTTTATATTGGGAGCAACCTCCAGAGATTTTCTGTCAAGACATCTGCCTCCAGTCAGTCCGAGTAAAAGGCCTGCCACTTAGAGTTTGTAAAAAACAATTTTACAAATATTAGCACATTTAATTCTCAGGTCAGCCCCGTGCATTTGGATACAATCATCTCTGTTTTAAAGATGAGATGATCAGTCATAATTTAGGTTTCTTCAACAAAAGCACTCGACTAGTGAGAGATTAATTAGGCTCCTGGCTGGAACCCCAGCTGTGCGCACCATGAACCCTCCCACTTGAAATCACCTGTCTGTCTCCCAACCCCAGGAAAACACCTAGAGACCCAGAGACTTAGAGAGACAAGTTCCTCACCCTAGTTCCACACCCCATCCCTTGCCCAAGGTTTGGGCCAGTGTTTGAAGGCAATTCTACAGCAGAATTTTTGAGTTAGGAGAAAGTTCCTTCCACCTGCAACTCAGCTCCAAATTCCCCCTCAACACACTGACAAATTGGTCTTCGCCAGCGGGAATGTAGGGGGAGAAGAGGACTTGACAAGAAGTGGCAGGGGGAGTGGGCTGCTGTGTCCATGTGGCAGTGAACGATGGGGCCATCCTGGAATATGGGAAAGGCTGCTGGTTGTGTCAGAAGAGTCCTTGTAAGAGGAAATTAAGCCGGATATAACCCCACTATGAAATCACTGGGCATATCTCGGGTCCCTGTTTTAAATATTCAGTAGTCTTCAGGGAGAAAATGAATTAATGGATAGGGTCATCTGACAGTAGAATGAAAAAAATTATTTGAAAAGTAAAAGAAAAAAGTATTCTATCCCATCTCCTTGCTCAATGCCTCCCCCTCTACAGAGGGGCCAATGCCTCACAGGTACGGGGGTGTGTCTCATTCTTACCCATCTCCTCCACCAACTCCTATCCTAGCCCAGTCTGACATTCATCACACCCCACATCTCCTGGTACTTGGACATTCAAGGACAGTGGCCCTTAGCCACTTGTGCAATCCCTGGGCATTCTCTGGAAGAGAAGCAATCTTGTGTGGGTCGGTTGTTTGAGAAAGAAAGCATTGTTAATGGAGGTCTTGACTTGTGGGCTGAAATAGCAAGCGAGGGATGTGTTTGCTTTTTCTGGCTGTTACTTGTTAGAGAAAAATATATTTATGAGGGAAAAGGTCATCCCTACAGTCGCTGTGTTCTCAGGGGATCGGGCTGGGCGGGAAGGTCTCCAAGATTCAAGCAGGAGAGGAGAGCAGACTCTACAGCACCAGGGTCTCCCTTGGAAGCACTCTGGCATGGATGTCCAGACGTTCTTCACTGAAGGTTGGGAGGGACCTTCCTTCCCCTCAAGGAAGAAGCTGTGGCTGTGTAGGATGCATCCTGACAAGGGAAGGAAGCTGGATAGGAAGAGCCACAAGGTATGCTGAATGCTTTCTCATGGGGGAAGCTCAGTCAATTCCTTGCACTTCCTGAGTCCCAGTCACTTCTTTTTCTCCTCAGGACTCAGCAAGTCTGGTGTGGTCTCCACTGTCGAGGAGGACAGAGTGAAGTAGGGGATCTTAAGTGTTAATGCGAGACCAAAAGTTTCTTTCTCTCTCTCTCTCTCTCTCTCTCTTTTTAATTGGTCTGATAGGAAACAACATGGCATTGGAAGTCAGTTCTCTAGTGGACAAGTGAAGGGACAGTTGGATAAATGGAGACATCAATTTAGTCTTAGTAGAGAAAGTTCAAAGTAGTGGTATCAGAACTTTCATAGCAGCCCTGAGGCACTCAGATCTGGGAGAGAATTGGAGCAGTGATCTGATCCATCTCTCTGCCCCGGGGAGCAGGATGGCCACGTGAATAGTGCACGACTCCTGGACAGACCGTTGGACTGTTCAGAGCCCAAGAGCAAATAAGCCACTAGAGACTTGGGTTTGACTTCTTCCTCTCTTCTGTCGGTGCCCGGAAAAGAGATGACGAGCAGGTACAACAGGTAGCAAGCAATCTGCTCTCGGGAGGAGCTGTACCTAATCCAGACCCCCCAGGCTTCCACATGGAGGAAACAGTCTCAGCCTGGGATCCCTTCTCAAGGAAGCTTGTTACACAAAAGCGGCCTTTGCCTTCTAACAAAGCTGCCCCTGTGAGGACGGGAGGCTGGAGTGTGCACGTCTCTTCCACAGAGGAGAGAAAAATGATATGGGAGCAGCTTGGATGGGAACAATATTTCAGGCATGGCTAGCTGTTAAAAATGAGCTAATTCAGAAGAGGCACATTTAAATAAATATAATGCAAAGGCATAATGGTACAAGATAATAGTTTTGAATGGGGAATTCTAATGACTTCAAGTGCATTTCACAGGGCAATTAATACACATGGCAATGCTGCAACATTCAGCCAAAGGGGAGGGGAGAACTGGGGTCGGGAGCGAGAAGACGGGAGATGACAGCACCTGATAAAAATAGGATTTGATTTTCTTTGCAGAAGGAGTAATGCTTACAAATATAATAAAAGAGAAAAATAAGTGAGTGTCAGTTTTTATAATTCAGCTTGTAAAATTCAGAATGATTAGTTTTTGAAGAGGGCAATTAGTCCTCTTTTGCATATTCATGGGGATTTAATGAAATAGGGTTGGGCTTTCTCCATTCTTTCCTGGTTACCCCTACATTACCCTTCCCCCACTGCTAACTAAAAATATATCTGATATCCATCAAACTGAGGCCTCATCCCCTTGAAATCATAGAGGAGGTTCTCTCTGCTGATTGGTACATATACCAAATACCCAGGACTATCTTTAAGAAATTACATGTTTTTAGTGCCTCTGCCATTAATTAACAGATGAGGTGTGTGATTCTTCGGGGGGCTGAGGAAGAGATTTTTGCTGACAGCAAAGAGGGAAGAATACACAGGGTAAGAGGCTGGCCCCCTGGGACAGCCAGAGGACATCTTATTTGTATGTTTCTTCTTTCTTCTTGTTCATTTTTACTTGGGCGTGTGGGGGGTGTTGCACATGTGTAGAGAAGAAAAGAGAAGAAGACATAAAGACAAAAAGAGAATGTGAAGGACAGAAAGTAAGAGAAGGAAGGAAGGAAAGAAGGAAGAGAGAGAGGTAGGGAGGAAGGAAAGAAGGAAGAAATGGAAGAAGCTAGGGAGAAAGAAGAGTCTGAAGAGATCAGAATCCTTTGCTGTCCGGTTTGGTGGAGGCCTATTGGGTAATTACAAGGCAGCCCACAACAGTAGGGATTTTTTTCTCCCCTTTTTGTTTATAATCTTTTCAAGTGTTGCCTAGAGCAAACACAACGAGAAACCAGTGAACAAACAAACTCCAAAAGCCACACACCGTCAGAAACCACCTCAGCACAAAAGGGAGAGACCTTGATGGTCCATGTGGTTTGCTTACATTTCCCCAGTGCACTGACTTCTGTTGTGGGGTGTGTGTGTGTGTGCGCGCACGCACAAACCTCAGTCATTTTCCTAATGTCTTGTACTAAGAATCGTTAGGGTCAGCTCCCAAACCTCAAAGCTGCAAAATTCTCCTCATGCCCTGATCCTGGGAACAGTTCAGTTCCTCCCAACATTGTTTCGGCTCTTCTGCCCTCCTTCCCCCTTTCCAAAAGCTTTGTTTTTAAAATGCATTTCCTCCCTCTTTGACCTTCAATAGGGAAGAAGATAAATGACCATTTTAGTCCCTCCCTGATACAAAAATATTTACAGATTTTATCTGCACAAGATTTTGCCCATGAAGACACTGAGGCTGGGAGGAATTCATTGTTCAAAGTCACAGTGCTAATGAGTGGTAGAGTGAGGGTCTGAGTGCAGGTCTGTCTGCCTCCAAATTCCACGCTCCTGACACACCTATGGCTTCCCAGCTTCTAAGTCCTGAACGTTTGCAAGGAGAAACTGCCTTGGATTTCCCCTGAAAGGGGAGGGAAATTGGGAGAAAAGGGATTGGCTGCAAGACAACACTTGCTTTCCATTCCTGATGTTCTTTCTTAGAAGTGATGTCCTCTCACCTAACACTCTTCAGCCCCCTTCTCCATCCCTCCTCTTTGGAATCCACCTGCCTGTAAGAGTGTGCATTCCAGGGGCCTCGTCTATGGAAAAGGCCAGTCTCCAGAATAGTCTGTGTCTAGAAGAGAAGTCTATGATTCTGGAGTTCAATCTTAGGAAACCTAAGTCACATATTCCAACAACGCTATAATAATAAATTTTGAAAACTCACCTTTGGTTTCCATTTTCCTGCCTCCAGTCTGTCCTTTAATTGGTTTAAAAATCAGGTGAAGAAAAAAAGTTACTATCTATTGGACCCGCTCAACCTTCAACGCTAATATTTACTGAATTGCTTCCTCTGACCTGGTGAGTCATGGTGCTGTACTCCTGCTTGCTCCCTTCCTCTTGGATTGATATGTCATCTAATGGGTATGGGGAAAAAAAAAAAAAAAGTTCTGGCCTTATCATTTGATTGCCTGTGGATATTGAAAACACTCATAGGGAAGACCCAGGAGTCTGAACCTGGCATTTTCAAATCCTAGAATTGGGAGTATAGGCAAGTGGGTAGGGATAATTATATTTTGCGTGAATATGTGTGTGTACCTGTATTTTTCTAGGAAAGGTCCACCACTTTAATCAGATACTCAGAGTGTCTCTCCCTAAAATAAGCCCCTAGATTAGAAAGTCATAGTGACAGGTACCCGCTTCAAAATAGAAACTTTAAGATCAGCTCCTCGATTCTTACTCTATATGACTATTACCACTTCCCATATTTTCAGCGTCTCCAGTTTCTGGCCTGATAACCCCAACTAGAGACTGGCATAGTTACTGAAATTCAGGAGGAACAAATTCCTGTTGAGAGTTTTTTATACTCTGAAAGTGCAGAGTAACAGGAAGAGTAAGCTCGAAGGCCCTGGAGCCCCATACTGTCCCCTCCCTGCTGTGTCTTCCTGCCCATTCTGTATGATTGCTGGGTTTTCCACTTGACACAAAAACATGCAGGTCCTGGTACCAAGGTTCATTTCCCCCTTTTGGCTTCCTCTTCCATTTTTGGAGACCCATTAAGTGAACCCCTTCAGAGAACGTGCACTCTCCAAAGGTGGCCCCATGCTGTCCTTGAGAAGAAACTAGACTTCATAGTGCATGGCAGTTTAATTCATAAATAAATATTACATGTGCTACCAGATGGTTCATTAGCCAGTTGTTATGGCAATCAGCATTTCAGCCAATTAAAAACCTTTCCCAAGACTTTAAAATATGTTGATTGTGGAAACATGAAGTGCCTGAAGACCATGCAAATACACTTGAATGCAAGAGGCATTTCTGTTTTCGGGATAAGAGGGAGCAGGTGGGGGCTGGGAAGGGGGAAAGTGAGGGGCACATCAGTGCAATGTAGACAACAGAATAAAGATTAAAGATGTTGGGGAAAGAAGACATTTTTTTTTTAAGATTTTTATTTATTTATTTGACAGAGAGAGATCACAAGTAGACGGAGAGGCAGGCAGAGAGAGAGAGAGAGAGGGAAGCAGGCTCCCCGCTGAGCAGAGAGCCCGATGCAGGACTCGATCCCAGGACCCTGAGATCATGACCTGAGCCGAAGGCAGTGGCTTAACCCACTGAGCCACCCAGGCGCCCCTTTTTTTTCTTTTTTTTAAGATTTTTATTTATTTATTTGACAGAGAGAGATCACAAGTAGACGGAGAGGCAGGCAGAGAGAGAGAGAGGAAAGAAGACATTTTTATTAATCTCTACCCTACATGTATAAAAACTCTTTGGGTACAGTCAAAAATTAAAGGAGCTTTCCTTTTCTTTTTTTCTTTTTTTTTTTTTTTTTGAGTAGATTCTTTGAAGGCAGTGACTGTGTCTTATTGACTTTTGTGTTTCACTGCCTAGAATAAAGCTAGGCACATAGTAGGTGGCAGTTTATGTAATAAAAGTTTAACAATCATCATCATCATGAAATATAATAAACAGCAGAAAAATTATTCTTGTCCTAAAATAGAACCCAGAGACAAAGTGTGTTACTAGGTCTCGATAAAAGCCAGCGAAGGAGGCCGCTGCTGTGGTCTGGGCCATCTGGCTGGGGCGAGAGAACCTCATTGGTTTTTCGTCTTCAGGTAGGATTGAACGGTTGGGAATAAAGCTGTGGCTCAGAGCGGTGAAGGACAGGAACGGGCCCTCCGTTGGACTTCTGCCATGGGCTGTCCTGTCAGTTTCAATGACCCTTGCATGCGTAGGTGTTCTGTGCCTCCACCTGAATCTAATCCCCTCCAGAGCTGGTGTTTAATGGCCCCACTCAAGGAGTCTGGGAGTGAGGCTGGCCTGGCTGGGCAGTAGCTAAGAGGCAAGCATCAGAGATGTGATTTGGAACAGCAAAATCTGAGCTAACAAATTTCTATCCAAGTTGCTGGGAGGTGAAGAGGGCCAGAGGCATGAGTCAAGATAAAGTCTAGAGGGAAAGGCTTAGATGCACTAGGAGGATGTGAAGGACTCCAGGTGGTAGTGGAAGCTGATTTGTAGAGTAAAACATCCTGAGTTCCTAGAAGCAGATGAGAGAGAAAGCAATTAGACATGGACAAGGAGATAGGCCCATATTCTACTCATCTCTGTATCCCCATCACCATCTGCACTTGTTATCACATAATAGGTGCTCAGCAAACATTGATTAAATGAACAGCCCTTTTTTTTTTTTTAAGTCATCTCAGTGTATGCTAAAACCATGTCACGTGTGGGTGTCCAAGAGAATCAAAATTCTGAAATCTATTTTGGGCTTTTTCCATTCTCTCCCTAGAGAATCCTCTTCCAATTATACTACTCAGAACTGAGATTTCCCTTCATTTTCACTCTCTGATCAAAGGAATTTTCTAGGGAGGTGGACTCCCTCAATGCCAGGAGTCGAATGCTTTTCAGGGACCCAGTCCAGGGGACAGTGGAGGGTCTAGGATTCCCACCTCACCGGCTGCCAAGAGGTCTGGCTCTGTTCCCAGAGATCTGTGAGCCCCCACTGCCTCCCCCCTGTCCCCAGCCTGGAGCCTGCACAGAGCTGTCTGGACGGACCCCTCCGCCCGGAAATCTGCTGCCTCTGAAACGGCACTGATACAGTGAAGGGAAAGGAGGCGCGAAAAATAACTTCCCTAGACAATCAGAGCAGATTATTTTAATGAGGGCTTGGAAATGAGAAACAAACAGCACCAAATTAGCCTCCCTCCCATTTGTAGCTCTGTTGGAGAAGGCGTAGCGCCTTCGTCTGAGTCAGCAGTGGGGGAGCCGTGAAGCCTGTCTCTGGTTTCGGGAAGGTTTTGGCACAGGAGCTCCCGCTCTCTCTCTGAGCTGCTTCTCCCCAATCAGCTCCAAGGCCTCCACTCACGGAGCGTCCGCACTGCCAGGGCCCATCATGGCAAGTCCGCAACTGGGTTGAAGTGCAGATCACTGAAGGGAAAGTGGGACCCAGAGTCCACCTGTAACTCAGGGGGAGGCGGGTGGCAAATCTGAGCTGCTCACGTCTCCCAGATTCTGGCCTCTGAGACTCTCTCCAGGAACCTCTGGTGGGCCACACGGCCGCATGAGGTGGTTTCTGTTTCCTTCTCAGGCACATGTGATCGCTCTCTGTACTGTCCGGTGTTGTCTCCTGGCATCTCCTGGATGTTGTCACCAGAGGTCACCAGCTGAACTGGGGCCAACCATGGCTCCACAATTCACAAAGTAGAATAGCACCAAAAACAATTCTCCCGGTGCGGCTGGGTGGGAGAGGCTGAGCTCCTTGGAAACCCGGGCTCAGGTCACAGCGGTGAACGGAGGGGACTACAATAGATTATTACATTAAGCAAAACGAAATTGTTTCCCTGCTGGAAGGAAGGAAAGTCATTAACTCAGAGGGTCCAGTTATCAGAGAAAATGATATCACATCTGCAGTGTGTTTTGGATTGCAATTTAAGAGGAAGAATTGGAAGAGAATTTGATGTGGGGTGAAAGGTGTAGGATTGACAGCTCAGGGAATTGGAATGTTGTTTCTTTGCCCCTTCCCCCCCACCCCACCTTGGTCTTTGTCTGTCTCTTGGTCTCTGGGCCTCATCTCATCTACTGTGACATCCTCCCCTCCCTCTCCAAAGGAGGCAGTGTGGGGAAGACACTGAAGTGAATTCAATCCCTTTCTGTTTCTGAAATCTTGGAGGTTCTCCACTTTCAAATCTATATCCAGATTCCAGTTGGACTCTCAGCTGATGGGAAAATTCCAGGGCTTTCTGCCTGCTTTTGCTACTTTGGGGGCAACTGCATAAGAGCATTTGTTCTAGAACAAGAGTAGGGCTAGTGTTCATAGCAGAGTAAGTCATGTGAGGTTACTCATTCGACCAAAAATGTTTTGCTGAGGACTTTCCACATGCAGAGCCCTATTCCATAATATGGAAGACGTAAAAATGAACATGACGTAAAGCTCCCTTGAGATGGTCATCCTCTAGATGGGCAGATAAAACACTCATTACAGGGGAATCTAGAAACACCTGGCAGTTGATGGTCACGGTCACTGAGGAAACGATCTTCTTTTTCCATTGCTGGATTTATATTCTGACTTTAGACATGCCCCATCCCTGTCTTGTGCTGGCACAAAAATAGAGAAATCTGGTTTCTGCCTTCAGGCGTCTTCCATTTGCTCAATTACACTTGCTTCTTGCTAACTCCTTTGTTCTTACCCAGGTTCTGTCTAAGTCTTCACCTGGTTCTTCCTGCTGGCCCATTCTTTTCCTCAGAACACCTGGGATTGTCCTGGTGTCGTCCTTGCAACCTGTTCTGTTTCCACCCAGAGGAACTCTATAATCACACACGATCATTTAATTTACACATTCACCACATTATCTTTTTGTTAAAAATCTAGAGTCTGTTCCTACCCTGTGTAGACTCTGGTGCAGGCACCGAGGACATGGTGCTCAACACATTGTCTCTGCCATCCCAGAGTTCACTCTTGCCTGTGGAGACTTGCAGTGAACAAGTAAGTGCACTGATAATTACGGATTATACAAAGTGTCTTGGAAAAAGAAAAAAAGAGAGGATAACAAGGAGGACTTTCTTAAATTTGGGGTTAGTCTGGGGACATGATATCAACTCTAGAACCTAGAGGAAGAGCAGGGTTATCCAGGCAGTGTGAGGAGAACAGCATTTCAGACAGAACACCACATTTGGGAAACCCTAAGGTGGAAAAGAGGTTGGGGTGTCTGAAGAACTGAAGGAAAGACAATGTGACAGAGACGTGGATTGTATAGACACAAGAGATGATGGTAGGGAATGGAGGATGTCTGAGAGGATGGCAGAACACAGTTTTGTGAAAGGGAAACATACCAGAGGGTCTTAACAAACACGTTCTTTTTTTTTTTTAATATTTTATTTATTTATTTGACAGAGAGAGATCACAAGTAGGCAGAGAGGCAGACAGAGAGAGAGAGAGGAGAAAGCAGGCTCCCCGCCAAGCAGAGAGCCCGATGCGGGACTCGATCCCAGGACCCTGAGATCATGACCTGAGCCGAAGGCAGAGGCTTATTAACCCACTGAGCCACCCAGGCGCCCTTAACAAACACGTTCTAACCTATGTTTTAAAGTTCACTCTACCCTGAGGAGAATGGATTAGCTGGTGGCGAGTATGAAAGGAAAAGAAAACGACTATCTCACTCCCAAGGAATAGGGTGGCCCCGAACAGGATGGGCATGGTGATGGAAAGAATCATGGTGTCTCACTAGACTAGCTCAGGTGTAGTTTGTCCTCCACTTATTTTTGTAAAGAAAGTTTCATTGGAACACAGCTACTTATTCATTTCTATCTTTTCAATGGCTACTTTCTGTTTTTCATGGGAGAGATGAGTAGTTACAACAGAAACCCTATGGTTTCTAAATTGTTTACTTTCTTGTCCTTCAGAGGCTCTGCTGAGTCCTGTTCTAGACAATAGACTCAACAGATATATAATGTACAGGAAAAGCTAGTCAACCTACCTGCTCATGATTTTTTAAAAATTAAAAAAAAAAAAAAATCTTTGATATACACTGAGAATCTCTTCCTTTCACCAGCTTGAGGTCAAAGAAGGAAGAATGAAAAAGAACGTCCTGGGAATGAAGGAAACACTGAATGAGTAGCAAGGAAACCAAGACAGCAACAGTCATACTGAATCTCCCATAGTCTTCAAAGGAGCTGCAGACCATGAGAAGAAACCATAGCCATTGGTATTTTTCCATGAGGAAGATCTGGAGTAATCCCCATGCCTTCAGATACCCTCACAGTTGCAATAGCTCATGCCCGGCACACTGAACCAGCAATCTACCAAATTATTTCTTTGCTAGACAACTTCACTCACAGCCCTATTATGGCTGGAAGGCTTTTTAATAAAACTGTCTATAAAGATTACAAAATAAACCTCCGGAGCAACCGCCTCATGACTTCCTTCTGTTTTCCCACCAATTTCTCTCTTTCCCACAGAGAAGGTTTGTGTTTCCAACCAGGTGCCTCTTCAGAGCTCTCACAGAGAAGAGCTGAATGCAGCAATCTCCGCCTCTCCTCCATGCAGATGAACATCAACGAGCTGCCTTTCACAAATGATTTGACATTGAAGGACACATGATTTTGGCTTCTTCCTCAGAATACATCCCTCTAGTCAGGCACTAGGTATTTTTCATTCAAGCTGGAAGCCAAAATTATCTTAAGCCTATTACTTTGGTTTCTCCTACAAGCTGTATCCTCTGTAGTAAGAGTAGAGGTAACTTATCTGTCTTTTAGGTAAATAGCTATTATTTTCCCACCCAAGGTGAAAGTCCATTTTTGTACAGGAAAAATCATTTCAAATTGATTTCGAAGGAAATGGATGTAAGAGGAGAGACTGGATTCCTTAGCTATGAGAGAGATTAACAAATCAAATGAATAGACACAAACAGCATGGTTCTGGCCAAATTGATGCAGGGAGTTTATGCCAGAGAGGGTGGTGAGCTAGGAGACTGGCCTAGAATCCAAATCACTGGCTTCTTGGGAGTGAGGCTTTAATATTCAAGGCGTTCAGATCTCTCAAGGGGTGTTGTTAAAATGTAGATTCTGTTTCAGTAGGGTCTGGCATGGTGCCTGAGATTCCACAATTCTAACAGGCTGCCAGGTGACACCAATGCCATCGGTCCATGGGCCACACTCGGAGTACCAAGGGCATTAGTCTCTCCCTCTAGGGGCCACGTGTATGTGGATTCAAGATTTTGAAGATAACATAGGTTATCTATATCCATTTGGAGTCTTAATCATTCATCGGGGTCATAAGGGATGGTTGTATGTGATTTGAGAAAGTGTACAGAGTCAGGAAACTCGGAAAACAAAGAAGTGAGCAAAAAGTTAGTGGATTCCCTAGTGGACAGGCTGGCAATACCTGTCAAAAGCTTAACAGGTGATCTTGGCCCCAGATATCTAGGCAAAACGTGGTTTGCAAGATTGGTCACCACACCCAGGGCCTGAACCAGGGAAGTAGGAACACTGGAGGGTTAACCCCACTGTTAGGGATACTGGACAAGAAATCTGGCTCTATCACTCTGAGATTCATTTGTTTTATCTCTGAAACTTGCCTCATGGGTCCACTGGGAGCTTGAAATAAGAAAATCCCTGTGTTTTAGGTTCTTGTCCCTAAAAATAGACCCCGAGATGATAATTTGTGTGCAAGTGACTTACTGCATGGTACTCCCAGGCAAAACCAGTAGGAAAGCAGGAAAATGGAACCTAGGAAGCAAAATGAGTTAAGAAACTTTCATAGTAAGCAAACTTCCATGAGCAAACTTCCATAGCTCAGTCCCACAAGGGAACACTGCCGACAGTTGCAAACCAAGAGTCCTCCTGAACTAGAATTCACATGCATTGTCTATCCCCTCAAACTCATCAGTTATTAAGGGCTGCCCCCTAAGAGATATAAATTTCCAAGAACTTCTGGTCCTCTGCAAGAAAAAAAGGTTCTGAAGCCTGACGGTAGCTCTTTGACAAGGACTCGGCATCTGCTTTGTGGAATCAGAAGCATACCTGAAATTGTTTGCACACAATTGGTAAACAGCAAAGGATCCAAGGGGATAGGGGGGCAATTTGCACTTTCTCCTAAATCATGCAAAGATCATAGATAGCATGGTTTCTGGCAACCCTAAATCATCAACAAATCTCCCTTTATTATATGTAGTGTATAAATAAACATTATCTGAGAAGACGAAGACAAAGAAGGACAAAGGAGAGATGAAGGGTCCATCTTATGACCTGCTAGGCCTGTGGGTAGGGCAGACTTTGCAAATGCAACATATCACTAGAAAACCTGAAATGCAGTTAGTAAGTGATCAAAATGACCAGAAATCCTTAAGACTCACCTATTGATATTAACAAAAAAGCAACCTCATGAACTTCTTCATCTCCTCCTTCTGCTTCTTCTTGTTCTTCTTCTTGTTCTCCTTCTCCTTCTTCTTTTTTTCACTCCAGGAATTCACAGACTCTGATTCAGCATTGAAAGTATTTCTAGATGTGAGTGGCCATATTTGATAGCTTGTGGCTTAAAGAGGCAAAATCTGTTTCATGTCTCCCTGGGCTCGACCTTCTCATGTTTCAGGTGAGAGGTCCTCCAGCTCTACGATGCTGTGATCTGACACACCTCTAAATATAAGAGGAATGCTCCATAAATACTCCACCTTCCTCCTGGTGGCACATCTCCAAAGTTAGGTATTTCCCTTCCTTGCTGACAGTGTCACAGACAGCCTGAGTGGGTCTCCTGCATCTCTCCTTTGCAGATTTCTATGGTGCTCACCCAGACAGGCTTCTTGTGGCTGCCCATGGCATCTATTCCTCCTAACTGTGATCAGGGTGTGCGTGTGTGTCTTTTTCTCTCATTTTCTGTGCATTGAAAAAACAGCTGAAGTGCCTTTTTGCCCTGATTTTGGAGATTATAGCTTTTAGGCTGTGTGGGTTAAGGGGTGAAATGGGAAGCAGGAAAAAAAAATGTGCTCAGTCAAGATTCTGATGCTACTAATTACTTACCAAGATATGGATAAGACCACTTTTGCAAGCAGAGAATTGGCTCATTTAAAATTCCTTTGTTTTGTTTTAGAAGAAAGAAAAAGGAAGAAAAAAGAAAGTTGAAGGATGAGAGAACAAAAGAAGCTCCTCATAGAAAGACAGAATTTTTTGCCAGCACATTGGAGAATCTAAACGGTGCCAAGTGCCCAGCAGATAGAAGGGCTCTGCTAACGGCATGGTAAATAAAATGGAAGGCAGGTGGAAGCAGGAGTCAAACAATGCTTTCTGAAGGAGGGACGAGGCTTCAGAGCATTCAAACCCCAACTTTCCTGCCTCACCTGGTAGCATAGCCAGGCACAAAATGTTAACTAACAGAAATGGGGTAGAATCGACTGGAATCAGACCGAGAACAGACCCTTCTCAACACAGGGGGGTGCGGTAATCATTGTGAAGATAGACCCAGCCGCAGCCAGGGGGATGGCTGGTGGTGGCCAGAGGGCATATCCAGATGGCAGGTGGGAGTCCAGACTATCAGATGGTGTCAGTGAGGAGAGCAAGAAGGTTTTGACTACCTATCACAGACGATAACAGTGGAGTGTTCTGGGAAGGCATTGGAATGAGCTCCAGGCAGGTAATTTCTTGTCAGCAGGGAAGACAGATGGTGAGGGGTGAGAGCTGGAAGGCTTTGGTCACATTGCCAGAGCTAGTAGGCAGGTTGCCATCATGGGGTGGGTTTGGGAATCAGCACTCTTGTCCTGGTGGCTGCAGAGTGGAAGGGGAATTGATAAGAGGAAGGGCAACCATGGAGTAGGTTTCTACGTGACTTTTCTAAAGCTGCCATAACCAAGTACCACGAATTGGGTGACTTGAAACTACAGAGATTCAGTATTTCACCATTTAGAAGGTTGGAAGCCTGAAATCTGGTTATTAGCAGGATTGGTTCCTTCTGGAAACTCTGAGGGAAAATCTGTTCTCTCTCCTAGCTTCTGGTGGTTGCTGACAATTCTTGGTGTTGCTTGGTTTATGGCTATATTACTCCAATCTCTGCCTCCATGATCACATAGCATTCTCCCTCTGTGTATCTGTGTCTCTGTTTTCTCTTCTTATGCAGGCAGAACTCACTGGATTAGGGTCAAACCTAATCCAGTATGACTTCATTTTGTTTACTTATTATATCTGCAATGACCCTATTTCCAGATAAGGTCCAAGGTTCTGGGTGGACACAAATTTGGGACTAGGAGAGTGGGGGGCAAGGAGAGATACTATTCAACCCAGTATAGTTACCAAAAGAGATTGTAGCTTTATGGAATAATATAGAAACATGTCACTAAAGCAAGGGCATGAGACTGTGCTCTGGTTTTGGGAACAAGGCTGAAGTCATGTTTTAATCATAGGAGGTAGCAGAAGTATGGTTCCAGAGCTGATGATGGCAGCCATGGAACGGTAACTCCAGTTTCGTGGTTTAAGAAGAACCTCAGTGGTCAGTTCGATGTGTTTAGCCTGAGTCAGGGTTGACCTCTCACTGAAGGGTCCTATTTAAATTAGCACACCTCTTCTTCCTCCCCAAGATGCTGGTCCAGCCCAGGAAAGGTATCAGCTCTTCTCCTTACCATCCTTTCCTCATCAGAACTGCTACTATACTGAGCCATCTCCATTAATCTGAGAATGCCAGACTGCAGCAGAATGGCAGGGCTGTCGCTATCATATCATCCCACCTTTTGTGTGTGAAGAAACTGGGGTTGGACATCTGGGGACTGTTGAAAATCCTGATGGTCTCTTCTCACATCAGCTGTGGCTGGATTTTCTTAGATTATTCTGTAAATGATAGGGCGGACACCTCTGAGACTGAGAAAGTTAATGCCTTCGGAGAGAAATAAATAAAGACTCTCAGAGTCTGTGAAGGAAAGAAACGCAAGACTTTCCTGTTGAACCACTCTGACAAGGTTAACGGTATCAACACCACCAAATAGAGTCGAGAACAAGCAGGAGGAAAGATGGATTCATTAGCCTAGGGGTCGACACATTGTGATGAGACGTGGAGTAGAGCTTCTGGGGAGAAGGAGATATAACCACTATGAGCAAAAAGCTCTGAGAGATGGAATTTCTCTGTTTCTCTGAGAGCTCTGAGTGTTCAGAGAACTGCAGAAACTCCATCAGTTAAGTCCATTTGCCAAGTTTGAGCCCGTAAAGCCAGGGGTCAGAGGAGAGACTTGAGAGTCCCTGAGAGGCAGGCCACCTCTCCGATGAGGACAAACAGATTATCAGCATGCAGGAGAGTGCCTGGGGGCTTCATCCAGCCCAGACTTCTTTCTGGGCCACTTGATGTAGACCTTCCATTTAACCCATACCCACGTGGAGCCCCTGCTACCCCACCATATCACAACCAAGCGATTCTTCCCTTGTGAGTTCATCTTCCTTTCACATGCTGGGTGGAATAATAATAGAAGACAAGAGTGAGAACAGAAAGGTGAGGAGATGAGAAAGAACAAGGATTTACTTTTAAGAAACGATGTGCAATTGTAGCTGGTTGGTACTCACAATAAGAAAAAGGACTTTGTCACATTATTAGTTGACTCCCTTCTCTCCTTTTCTCAGCTCTTTTAACCTGCCTTTTTCTGAAAGCTTTCAGCTTACTTAGGAATAGTCACTGTGGAATAATTAGGGCCACTACAATTTAGAAAACATATTCATTAGTGTCACTTGCATTCAACAGTCCTGTGACGTAAGAAGTCCTGCTAACCCATTTCACAGAGGGAACTACAAACCAGGCTACAACCAGAAATAAGGTGAGCAAGGACTAGTCTCTGGGATTCCCGATTCTAAATTCTGTGCTATTTCCACACATCACCCCTCTCTGCTGTGCAAGAGTGGAGCATTGGACGAGAGCGTCTGTCAGCGTAGGAGACTGTGAACCAGGACTGATCCCTCCTGGCAGAGCTCAGACCCACCTTGGAGCAGGGGCTGATGGTGGAGTCGCCAGGAGCGGGAGGGCTGGAACGCAGACCCTGTACCCAAAGGCACCAGGGCAGCCCAATTTGCTGTCTTCATCACTTCATTAGCGCAGCGCCGCACCCCATTTGCTGGGGTCTCCGCCACACTTGCCATTGTATCACTTTTTTGGCTTTTCATTCAAGTGCAAGGCTCTTCATAGGACCTCCTCCAGCCCCACAGGGAGCTGGATAGGAAGGGAAGAAAGGGATGTGGTGGAGATTCTCTGAACACGGCTCTGTAGTGGCTTCCCCTGTGATCTCCTGGTTTCTATTGCTGTCTCGCCTGGTGAGGTTCCCGGGGAGCCTCCTGAATAGAGCCTCTGAAACGTGTTTGAATCCCATCCTTACTCCAGAAGGCATAGAAGCCACAGCTCCGGCATCTCACTGCCTTACTCATTTAAAATTCTTTTTTTTTTTAACTTAAATTAAAAAAAAAAAGAACAAAAAGTAAAGAGAGAACAAATTCAGTGGATGAACAAACAAAGAGAACCCCTGGATCTAGAGGGAGACGTTGCTAATCTACTCACAGCTAACTCGCAGACACTGACGGAGAGCTGAAGCTTGGCATGTGGGTCACACGTGGCCACCCAGGAGCTCAGGGGGGCCAAAGCTATGAAAATCCCTGTTCTCAATTTCAGAGAAGCACAGTTCTCTTCTCTAAGGTATTGTGAACTGGCTTGGGCTGGCTCCCAAACTTTAGTGAAAGAAGCATGAAATGGGTGTCAGAAATGAAAGGCCCATGTGAATGGGCTAAACCAGACCCTCCTGGCTCTTACTCTTGAGCACTGAACACCAAATACTTCAGGGCCAGGCCTTTGGGCAGGATGACATGGGCGTGAATTTGATGCAGGCTGCCCAAGAATTGCCTGACTTTCCGAAAAACTGGGAAGAGAAGAGAGGTCAGCCTCAGTGGCCTCCTCTGCAAGCCCTTGCAAGATGACAATGAACCCACCTTGGGTGGCAGTTCCCGTCACCCAGGCTGGTCCTCCTGCTTTGACCACCCTCCCGTCTGAGCTTCCTTCCTCATCTGCTGTAGTGGCACAGCAAACCTAAGCTCACACACTAAGACTGAGCCCTTATTTCAAACACCAGTGAGAATTCATCTCAATGATTGGAGACACTTGCATCATCTTCTGATATGTATGAGGACGTAGGAGACATGGTGGGAAGAGGGAAGAGGGAAGAAGAGAATTGAAACTTAGCGCCCTGTCTGCCTCCCCAACCCCACTGATCATTCTGTTTAATTCCAACTGCCAAGAGGGAGAAAATAGATAGATTTCATCCCTTCGAATTTATCTTTCCTCCGAGCCGGGATATTTTCTCTCCCTCTCTTCACGCCTTCCTCCCTCAGCCCTCCTTACTCTAGGACTGACACTTACATAACGTCTGTGGACTATGGAGCCCATTTTGGCACAAAAGGTCTTTCCAAAAGTGGGTATGTGGCAGCTTAGCAAGGGTTCAACATTAAGGACTTTGGAGGAACTGATGGTTTGCCTTTTCAGAGATCTGAGAATATCTGTGTCTCTCATTGTGTCCTTTCTGGGCAACCGAGGGGAGAATGTACAAGTAATCTCCTTTCAATGGGCCAACAGTAATAACCAGTCTGTTTAAAAGTTCATGAATAAGACATTGTATATAATCTTCACGCTATAAATTATGCACAGACTGTGGACAGCAAAGATATAGGCAACTTCCCACTTGACTCACCTCTGCCAATTTCCCCTTCACTTCCAACATCCCTGGGTGGGGGCATCCATCAGATCTACTTCAATCTATTAAAAAGGAGTTGGTTCAGGAAAAGAGCACTGCTAACATCAAATATCCTTGACTTCGGTGAACTCATATAATTCTTAAAATTTCTTTCCCTTGATACTAATTTCAAATCGCCTAAACTAATTTCCACTTCAAAACTCCTGACAGAGACTTCAAATTGCAAATCCCAGTTGTTAGCTGAGGGCGGGGGAGAAAAAAAAAAAAAATATATATATATATATGAAAAGTGGGAAAAGCAGTCACTTAAGAAAAAGTGAATAGAGAAAGAGAGAGAAATGGAAATATCTTAGATGATGACTAGTAAATAACCTTGATAAACATCTGGATCTGGAGTAAAATTTAGCTGCTGCCTCAAAAAGTAGTGTTAATAAATCCTTTAAATAAGCATGAGCAGCTAGATCTTGGGGAGCCATATCTCTCACACAATGGCGGAATCTGGCCCCCTCTCCCATTTGAGCACTGACAGTAGGCTGAGGATCCCAGCAATAGCTGGAAGTTGCACGGTCTGTGTCTGCGCATCTTGCACGAGCCTGACGTCCAGGAACGGGCCTCTGGGTCAGGCTAGTCACCAGCACCAGCACCAGGAACTATTTATCCAGTCCTATTTACAGAATCTGTAGGAAACCAGGGCTTTCAGTTATCATCTATGGGTCTAACCTGTTGCAATAGATAGAACACTTTCCTCTACTGCTTTCCTCTGTAGCCAATGTCAAAGGGGAGACAGAAATAATACCTGTTAGTTTACCACATCACCCTATAACATTTCAGGGCTAAAAAGAACCTCAGGAATCATTTTATGCTCTCCAGCCTCCAAGGAAAGCTGCCCTGTACAATCTCAAACAAGAAAAAGTTGCCTCTATTTTTTTTTTAATTTTATATAAACATATAATATATTTTTATCCCCAGGGGTACAGGTCTGTGAATCGTAGGTTTACACACTTCACCGCACTCACCATAGCACATACCCTCCCCAATATCCATAACCCCGACCCCCTTCTCCCAACCCCCCTCCCCCCAGCAACCCTCAGTTTGTTTTGTGAGATTAAGAGTCACTTATGGTTTGTCTCCCTCCCAATCCCATCTTGTTTCATTTACTCTTCTCCTACCCCCTTAACCCCCCATGTTGCATCTCCTCTCCCTCATATCAGGGAGATCATATGATAGTTGTCTTTCTCCGACTGACTTATTTCGCTAAGCATGATACCCTCTAGTTCCATCCACGTCGTCGCAAATGGCAAGATTTCATTTCTTTTGATGGCTGCATAGTATTCCATTGTGTATATATACCACATCTTCTTTATCCATTCATCTGTAGATGGACATCTAGGTTCTTTCCATAGTTTGGCTATTGTAGACATTGCTGCTATAAACATTCGGGTGCACGTGCCCCTTCGGATCACTACGTTTGTATCTTTAGGGTAAATACCCAGCAGTGCAATTGCTGGGTCATAGGGTAGCTCTATTTTCAACATTTTGAGGAACCTCCATGCTGTTTTCCAGAGTGGTTGCACCAGCTTGCATTCCCACCAAAAGTGTAGGAGGGTTCCCCTTTCTCCGCATCCTCGCCAGCATCTGTCATTTCCTGACTTGTTAATTTTAGCCATTCTGACTGGTGTGAGGTGATATCTCATTGTGGCTTTGACTTGTATTTCCCTGATGCCGAGTGATGTGGAGCACTTTTTCATGTGTCTGTTGGCCATCTGGATGTCTTCTTTGCAGAAATGTCTGTTCATGTCCTCTGCCCATTTCTTGATTGGATTATTTGTTCTTTGGGTGTTGAGTTTGCTAAGTTCTTTATAGATTTTGGACACTAGCCCTTTATCTGATAAGTCATTTGCAAATATCTTCTCCCATTCTGTCAGTTGTCTTTTGGTTTTGTTCACTGTTTCCTTTGCTGTGCAAAAGCTTTTGATCTTGATAAAATCCCAATAGTTCATTTTTGCCCTTGCTTCCCTTGGCTTTGGTGATGTTCCTAGGAAGATGTTGCTGCAGCTGACGTCGAAGAGGTTGCTGCCTGTGTTCTCCTCAAGGATTTTGATGGATTCCTTTCTCACATTGAGATCCTTCATCCATTTTGAGTCTATTTTCATGTGTGGTGTAAGGAAATGGTCCAATTTCATTTTTGTGCATGTGGCTGTCCAATTTTCCCAACACCATTTATTGAAGAGGCTGTCTTTTTTCCATTGGACATTCTTTCCTGCTTTGTCGAAGATTAGTTGACCATAGAGTTGAGGGTCTATTTCTGGGCTCTCTATTCTGTTCCATTGATCTATGTGTCTGTTTTTTTGTCAGTACCATGCTGTCTTGATGATGACAGCTTTGTAATAGAGCTTGAAGTCAGGAATTGTGATGCCACCAACTTTGGCTTTCTTTTTCAATATTCCTTTGGCTATTCGAGGTCTTTTCTGGTTCCATATAAATTTTAGGATTATTTTTTCCATTTCTTTGAAAAAAGTGGATGGTATTTTGATGCCCCTATTTTTTAAAATAAGATAAAGGGATGAGGGGGTTAGAGATGGAATGTTTGTGTCCCCCCAACATTCATATGTTGAAACCTAATCCCCAACATGGTAGTATTTGCTGGGGGGTGGTGCGCAGATTGGGGAGGTGATGAGACCATAAAAGTGGAACCCTCATGAATGTGATTAGTGCCTCTATAAAAAAGTCCCCAGTGAGCTCCTTCACTCCTCCTGCCTCGTGAGGACATAGGGAGAAAACAGCCATCTGTGACCTAGGAAGCAAGCTCTCACCAGACACTGAACAAGCTGGTACCATGATCTTGGATTTCCCGGCCTTGAGAATAGGGAGAAATAAATTTCTGATGCTTGTAAACCACCCTGTCTATGACATTCTTGTTACAGCAGCCAGAACAAACCAACACAGAGAAGACTAATATTTTTGAGCATCCAATATGTGCCAAATAGTATATAAAATAGTCACCCTGACTGGTGAAACAAGAATGGTTGTTGAAGTGAAGACTGAATTTTTGGGAGCCAAATGACCTGCCAGATTCCCACAGTTGAAAAGTTTCAGTGTTTGGAACCTGACTGGTCTTGTGTCAAAGACCACATGCTTTCCTCACTATTGTGGCCTCTGTTCCAAGAGAGTTTTCAGCCTTGCTTGGAAGCCTATGCCAGTATGTGTGTGTGTGTGTGTGTGTGTGTGTGTGTGTGTGTGTGTGACCATCTAAAACCAGAAAGTGCTTTCTTGTATCTTGCCCAAATGCTTCCTGTTATAGAACATGTGCCTCCCACTTCTCTCTCTCCTTTATGTCCAATCTTTAAAAAATTAACTTTACAAGCCTTTGGAGGGAAATACCATATAATTCCTTTGGGGCTATTGTTTCTATCATCTAACCATTACAAGCACTGTGTCAGGTTACATTAGGGTTCAGGTACTGATGTGATGGGCAAGATCAAATGGAGAAAGAATTCTGCCTCATTGCTAAAAGTAGGATGCTCCCTGGCTGAAAATCTCTTTTCATAAATTCAGGTACAGTGAGCTCTATTACCCATACTCCATGCTATAATCCACCCTTGTCTCCCAGGGGCTCCCCATTACATATTGAATATTTGGGGGTTGCTTTAAAGCCTTTCGTTATCAAATAGTGTTAGGGGAGCCAGTGTGTAATGAGGAAATTGGCAGGCATCCCAGAGTGATCCGAGGGTCTGGGATTCAGAATACTAAGCCACGATTCAAAATGTAAATAATTAAAATTAATTAAAAATCATTAGATAAACTTTCACTTTCACAATTTCAAGGTGCAACCCAAGTCACCAGAGCTCATAAAGGATGTGCACGTGGTCGCATCTATGTGAAGTATTTCCATGACCTGAGCATGGATGAAGGGAGGGACTGAGCTGGTGGAAGCTGCATCGAAGAACCATGGTGAGTCAAACCTTTGTCTAAAAAAAATGAATAGATAAATCAGCGCACATCCATACACATGGATCCCTGACTGGCATGGCTCTGCTTGATCCGCTCACAGTCCTATCATCACTCAATGGTACTTATTCTGTTACTCTCCAGTGCTCAACATGTCTGAGAGCTCTGCTACTTCAGCAGTGTAGAGAGCATCAGACCTCCCCTCAGGTTACTTATGATCCCATCTGATGGGGAAGATGGACTAGAAGCCAAGAATGACACAAATGAGGGAATGGAGAAGAATGCATCCTTCGTTCATTCAGCACACGTTACCTGCTCCCATAAAGGCAAGCATTGTGCTAGTGTGTGTGTGGTTACAGAGTCCTTGCCTTCAAGGCCTGAAACCTGCAAGGTAGAATGAGGACAACTTGAAGGGTAAGGTGTGTTACACTCATGGATTTAAGCATGAGCGTAATGTGTTTCTGCATTAGGCTGATGACAGTAAAGATGCATAGTAGAGATCAGTAGTAAAGACCACTCCTGCAACCCAGTGATGGGTGAGATGGGGGTAAGGATCAAATTAAGGAAAACCTTCATAAGCAGGAAGTGCTTCTCTGCAATCACGTCTTAGGCAGTTGGGATTCCACATACAAGAACTTTTTAGACCAGAAGTGACCTGAAGAGGGCATGCCCTCCATTTGAGAACCACAAACAAATGAGAACATTCATTATATAATTTTCAGCACTACCTTCATGTTGAAGCGTCCTCACTGTTTATAATACTGAGAACAGATGGTCCAGATGAGCATGTTCTTTAGCAGATTGGGAAGTCAAAGTCTGGTTCCTGTGGAAGGAGCCAGGGAAATTTATTCTGAAGGGAAGAAGGGATTAGCATGTGGAAATGATGGCTACTTTCAAACAGTTGAAGAACCAGTTCCTAAGTGGACAAAATAATTCTTACACACTATTTTTCCTTTTGCATAGAAACCTCTGACAAGGAAAAATCTAACACTGAAATGTAAAGGAAATGAGCAGGAAAAGGGGGAGAAAGAGATGCTCAAATTGAAGCAGGAATGTTCCCAGAGAGAGAGAGAGAGAGATAGCTTTTTCCTCTCATCACAGAGAGAGATTGGGGGGCTCCCCAGAAATCCCAGAGCCAAATGGAACATTCTTTGAAAAACATGCTCTGGAAGCTAAAAGTTAGATTAATCAAAGGGTGGTTGAAATCATGAGTTAGAGTTTGACTCAGGTTAAGCAAGAACTTTCTAATAATTAAAGCTCACCTACAAGGAAATGGGATTCTCTATAATGTAGTGGCTTCTGTGTCTTTGAAATGTTCAAAGAGTAGCTAGACCGCCACTGTCAAGAAAGTAATAAAAGTATTTCCTGCTCTGAGGGATAAGAAAGATGACATTACCTCAAACTCCTTTTCAACTCTCAGGTTCTATGAGTCTTTGCCATGTTTCAAATTATATTTTGAGGTAGCAAGAGGCCTAAGAATTGAACCCAAGCCTTGGCTTCTAGATCTTGGAAACTTAGAGTATACCAGTGAGTGAGGCATCAAGAAAAGCTTGAATGCAGGGTTTTGCCCAGGAGCAAAGGAGCAAATGAAATGCCTGCACATCCAACTTGAAGGCACATGCTCAGGGATCTTGCTATCATCAGTCTTCCTACCAGGACCTCAGGAGGAAGCTGATAATGGTAGGCCTCTCCTGCCTTGTAAGGAGGAGACCCAGAAGGCAGAACATCTGCTTCTCGATGCAAATCTCATAAACATATTTATAGAGAATGTGTCTTTCCATGTGCTGTGGTCCCCATGTCTTTTGGATGACCTTCCTTTCTCCTGACAAGGAATTCAACTTATTCTAACATAAGTGGTTTTTTTATTGGTTGGATTCCCCTCTCCCAAAAAAAGATACGTTGAACATCTTCAACCCTAATGACTGAACGTAGGGTCACTGCAGAGGTGATTAGTTCAGATGAGGTCGTAGTAGAGTAGAGGGGGCCCCTAACCCAATATGATTAATGTCCCTGTAAGAAAAGAGCCAGGTGAAGACAGAGACCAAGGGAGAACACCAGCTGAAGACAGAAGAGCAGTGATGAATCTACAAGCCAAGGAATGCCAAACATTGCAAGTAAGACCGGAAGCTAGAAGAGGCAAGGAAGGATTCCCCTATAAGTCTCTAAGGGAATGCAGACCTGCCAACACCTTGATTTTAGACTATTATCCTCCAGAACTGTGAGACAACAAATTTCATTTCTCTTAAGCCCTTCAGCCTGTGGTACCTTGTTACTTCAATACTAAGAAACTGATATGCTGACTTTCCCCATGATGGTCTCCATTACCTAGAACAGAACAGAATTGCTTGTTTTCCTTCCAGGTCATGTCATAGGGTCCACAATGGGCAGAAAGTTGACAGCATGTTTTCTCTGCTTTGCAGCTCACTGCCTATGTTCCAGCAGGATCATCCTCCCAAATCTTGAGAATTTTGGCAGACAAGAATGACAGGAATGAATGTTAGGCAAGTAGACGCTGTCTTTTTTTTTTTTTTTTTTAAGATTTTATTTATTTATTTGACAGACAGAGATCACAAGTAGGCAGCGAGGCTGGCGATGGGGGCGGGGAATCCTCCTCCCTGCTGAGCAGAAAGCCCAATGCGGGGCTCGATCCCAGGACCGTGAGATCATGACCTGAGCTGAAGGCAGAGGATTAACCCACTGAGCCACCCAGGCACCCTATGGACACTGTCTTGAAACTGATCTTGGTTTGATTGACCTAGGTGCCTCATCATTTTGGAACATCGTCTAGCTGTCTACAAAATGCAGATCATACTCTTGTTATACTGTCTGCCTCTTTTGTGGTCATATCTTATGGGTAATGTGAGGGCACAAAAAGGGGGCAAAAACTTGGAGATGCTCAGACAGGAGCATAAGGAAATTAGCACAGGCAGCACTGGGCTGTCCCAGCAGCATAGCTGGGTTGTTCAGGAAGGGCCAGGAACCAGAGCCAGACAAGAAGGATGGATGGACCTGGAGCACTGGTGAGGTCAGAAACAGGGGAGCAGTTAGTAAAGCAGAAAGGACACATGGGTATCATGAATCCAGGGAAGAAAGCCAAGTGCAGACTTCAGCATGTCAGGTCAGCCAAGAGGGGACAGGCAAGGTGTGGAATACAGCACAGTCAACAGAGCTAGCCAACTGGGCAGGACATGGGCAAATGTAAAGACAGACTACAGAGAAGAAAAACAGAACATTCAGAGGCATAAATCGAAAGACTGGAGTCAAAGCAGAGTGACAAGACTGCCCTTGGGTTTCTATAGGAGCAAACTGGATTTAATCACTGTTCCTCAGGCGGAACTGTTTGCCTTCATTCCAATTATAAGAAGACTTCTTGGTCTGCATCAGTGAAGGCCAGAGTACCAGCAACTTTTACTTCTAAGAGACTAAGTGATTAAAACCTTGCATTTAGTAGGAGCACAATAAAAATAGTTTCTGCAATTATAATTACTTTTCAGTATGATACAGGTTCAGTGGGGGTTGGTGGTTACCATATGCATTCCACACCAGTGCTGGCCCCGAGCTACTTTTATATCAAATGCATTGTTTGTCTTAGAACAATAAATACAAACAGCTTTCATGACTCAAAAACAAAAAACAAAACAAAACCAAAACAAAACAAAACAAAAATAAGCAAAACCCTCACAACACCCAAAATCCACTGCAGTTTGAAAACAGCCCCAAATTCGCTATCTTTCTGTGTTATTTTCTCATTACAGCTTTAACCTACTGATTTTCTAAGCTGTGAGCTTCAAGATTTTTAATCTATAAAATAGAGGCATTGTGGTAAATACCAGTCAGATAAGGCCTGAGGTTAGAACATTTCAGAAGTCATAAACTCCTGCCACAAGCTACACCTATGTGTGGTTGTGGAGAAAAGAGCCTAATAACCCAAAAGGAGGACCACGTATGGGAGAGTCAGGTGTAATGTCTCCCAAGAGTTCAATGAGAAGCAACAAACAAGCCAGAGAAGCGGTCGTATTCTTCAGTCAGTTGGTAGGATTGTTTTTCATTTCATCAAAAGAGTCAATGAAAGAGATTTTCGGGAATAGAGACAGAGAAGCTGAATGCCCTCCCCAGCCCTCCTCCTCTGGGATGTGCACATCTTCCTCCCTTTATAGCTCACTTGTCAACATTTTGGATGAAGCAATGCATTTTTCCTCTTTGTTAGTAAAAATTGCACAAATTCCAGCCTGTATAATTGCTTCAGCCGTCAATCTTATACCTGAGCACGTTTATGGACACTTACCAACAATACCATTTATTGAATGCCACTGTATGCTACACCCTCTGCATGCATTATCTCACCCAATTATCCTAACAACCCTCTGATACAGGTGCGAACACCTCATTCCATTAGGAGAGGAATCTGAGACACCATATGGTTATGTCATATACCCAAAGCCACATGCTTCATAAGCAGCACAACTGAGATGGGACACCCGGATGGTCACGATTGCAAAAAGAATCTCTAATAGTGGAATTCGTTATGAATGAATCATGAAATACTTTTGGACAGAAAGAATTTCCTGTTGAGAAACAAGTCAGGGAGGTAAAAAGAAGGAAGAAAGAGGAAAGAACCACCATGGGTTGTGTACCCCCTCTGCAGGGCACTCCTGACATACCTTTCATTCCCCTGGCATAGCAGGCTTGTCTAGCACTCCACGTTGGCACTTTCTGTGCTACTTTACACTGCTTCTCAGCAAGAATCGGGTTCTCACTTGTCTTATTTTGACTTCTAGTCTTGCATCCCCCCTCCCTGTCTACATGCCCAACTGACTTCCCAGAATTTTGGATCTAATGGTTATGGTAGATAATGATTCAATGTGACATTTACAGCTCACTTCCCTGGTGCCAGTCTCTGTGTTGAGCTCTCTAGGTAGACCTTTTCCTTTCAATCTCCCAAAAAGCCATGAAGATGACATTATTGTCCCCATTTTATGGATTAAGAATATTGCCATCATCTTGTTTTCTCTATCTTATTCCCTCATTGCATTAAAATATTCCCTCATGGATCCAGGGGTCATGACTTGGGAAGGAACACAAGTGCTAAAAGAAGGAACACTATTAACAGAGACACAACCACCCTTTCCCCCACTTGTCGTCCAACGAGAAGATGCTTTATCCTACTTCCTGGTTCATAGCAGCCTCAAAGTCAGTGCATGGGCAGTCGTGCTCAGATTATTTAGATTCTCACAGCACAGCAGGGAATGACTAATGCTGGGACCTACCAGGGTTCAGTGGGTGTTATATTAGTGCCTTTATTCAAGGGCTGATAGAGCCCTCCCCACCCCCAACAATGCAGCTGTCTTACCCTGATGAGGTCTACTTTTGAAAGGGGATCCTGACAGGCCTACCTAAAGAAGATGAAAGAGGCAGCAGGGCGGGGGACAATGGATCGGCTAATGTGCAGGAATAAACTTTACAGCTCCGGGCAAGGCTACCATAAACCTCCTCCACACTGCACCGCACAGGTTGTGATGGCGGCAACGTGCCTTGGGTGGTGGTTTTCCTCGGGACCTTCCAGGGAGCTCTGGTTGGCAGACTGCCGAGCTGTCTCCTCCCTGCCATGCCAGGGGCCACCATTCCTGAGCTCTGCAGCAGCTACACACTTTGGGACCAGGAGACAGGGTCTGCGGTTCTCAGCAGGGGCCTCAGTGGACTCTAATGCCCCAGGTGGCTCCATGGGATTGGAACTCGTTCATAGCAGACATCGCCTACAAATAAGACCTAGTGACCCATTTGAACGCATTTCAAACAACATCTTTTTTGAAGATTGTATTGATTTGAGAGAGAGAGAGAGAGAGTGAGAGAGGGAGCAAGGAGGGAGGGGGAGAAGGGAATGGAGAGAAAATCTGAAGCAGACTCCACATTGATGCGGGGTTGGACCCCAGGACCCAGAGATCATGACCTGAGCTGAAGCCGAGTCTGACACTGAACTGACTGAACGACCTGGGCGCCCCCATTTCAAACAACTTTTAAAGGTCATCTCATGCATGTCTCTGTCTCTTCTTTGGATCGATTCAAAACTATTTCAGGTCAAAATTTTCCCTTTTCAAAAACTGCCAAGTATAGAATTATGGGTGTGGGTTAATTTTAACAACCTTAGATGACCAAAAAAAAAAAAAAAAAAAAAATCCTTAAGTCTAACTTTAACCACTCATGCTTCAGGAGCCCAGGCTATGTTTTTTTGTCCTCTGCCATCTGGAGTGGTGAAGGATATTCCACTGACATCTTGAATCATTTAGAGGGAGTCAGGATTCAATTTAATACAATAAATATTTACAGAGTTCTTCTGTACCTAATACTAATACTGAAATGGGGCCAAGAGGTTCACAGGTTGATACGACTGTCTTCCACCTATTCTCAAGAAACTCTCGGGATGGAGAAGGAGGACCATTCTGATATCACTAATTATGCAGAATGTGGTAAATGGGATAGTAACACCACATGAGGAGGGATTCAGGGTCATTGATTTTTATCTGGAGCCAAGCAATCCTATGGTGGAGATGAGGACCCGCATCCCATCAGTGCCAAACAGATGGGAAGGAAAGTCTGGGAGAGGAAGACAGGAAGGAAAGAACCACGACACGGGGGTCTGACCAGAGGAGGGAGTTGGTGGAAGCAGCTTCGGCTGACTGTGGCTATAAATTCGGATTCCTGCCTGCATGCTGGCACTGAGTCATCTCTGTGTAACACTTTCTGCCTATGTAGCTTGTGTTTTTCCTTCCTCCATTCATTGATCTAATTAATATTTATTAAACACATGCCTACTGTGTTATTGGCCCTGAGCTATGTGAAGGAAATTCAGTGGTGAACGGAACAGACAGATGGGACGGTCCCTGCCATTGTGGAAGAAGGCATTGAAATAAGAATAATTAATTAACAAGCATTGAGCATAATCCACAGTATGAAATACTGCAGAGAGGCAGTGCTGTGAAGAGCCCTCAAGGACCTGGCCGTGCAGTGGGTGGTGAAAGTAACAACCTGAGGTCCTCTTAAAATGTTCCATCTTTACCCCAGCCCCTCACTACCAGTACATCATGCTGCTTTCTTCTTCTTCATCTCATCTACACACACCTAATAGGACATGACATTGTTTATTGCCTGTCTTGCCTGAATGGAAACTCCATGAGGGTAGGGGGTTTGTTTTATTCAATGCTCTATTCTTATAACCTAGAATCATACCTGGCACATAATAGGAACTCAAATCTGTCCTATCTATCCATCTTTCTACCTACCTATCACTTATGTACTTCTTTATTTACTTATAATAGCATATAATAGCTAGTGAAATTTAGAATCAAATAATTATTTCAAGGGTTCAGAAGAGGAAGAACTAAGTGTATGAAAAGAAGCTTAATATCTCTAGTCATTACAAAACTGGAAATTAAAAGCACAATGGGAAGCCATTACATGTACCTGTTAGAATGGCTAAAATTTAGAAGACTGACCCTACCAAGTTCTGGAACAACAGGAAACCCCCAGTGCTGTTGTGGGAGTATAAAATGATACAACCACTTTGGGAAAGAGTTTGACGGTTACTGAACAGTCAATCATCTACAGACCATAAGATCCAGCTAGACGCTTCTACATCTGCTCTCCAAGAGCAATGAAAGCGTTTGTCCCCACAAAGACTTGTACAGAATGCTCAGAGGAGTTTTATTTGTAATAGTCAAAAACTAGAAACAACCTCAATGTCCATCAACAGCTCCGGATAAGCAAGTTGTGTTGGGGACTATCGACACCTAAATATCATGGGCGAATCTCAAAATAATTGTGTTGAGTGAAAAGGAGCTAGAATGACAAAAATACAGAATTTATTATTCCATTTATATAAAATTATAGAAAATGCAAACACAGTGACAGAAGCAGATTAGTGCTTCCCTGGGACGGGGATGTGCAGGGAGGGGATGGGAGGCAGCACAAGAAAACATGAAGAAACTGTTGGGGATAGAAAATATGTGCATTATCTTGATTGTGGTGAAAGCTTCATAAGTAGATATTTATATCGAAACAAATTATAAAAAATTATCACTTTTAAATATGTACAGTTTACTATGTCAATTGTACTTAACTAAAAATGAGGAAAAATTAAAAGCTACATTCTTGAAAATTTCGCGATTGCTGTATGAATATATAAGTTAGGCAAGGCATGTGCCTGTCTTAGAAATTTGACTCTAAGAGTAAGGCATATTTCTCTCTCTACCTAGAAGTATTAAGAATATTCATTAATATACATTAAGAATATGCAATGTGCCTGCACCAGACTTTCTGCGTTCATTATCTCAGTTCAGCCTCACAACAATTGTGATGCTGGTACTTTTATCACTCCCCTTTTCAGTTAATAAAAATGAAAATCAGGAAATTTAGTGACTTGTCAAACACCTAGGAAAGAACCAAAATTTGAAAACAGGCCCATTTGATTTTTGAGTTTAAACTCTTAATCACAGTGCTATTAATAAAACAAACTTAATGTTAGGAAGAATTGGGGATCAGTTTGCGAGAAGTATTGATGACACAGCTGAGTTTAATGCTAAGCATTCACTATTAGTACAGCACTTAATTGGAATATTAATTCCCCAATTCAAAAATAATACAGTGAGAACAACTACTATAGTTCTATAATTTAGAAATCCTTAAAATCATCCTCTTACCTGTCTCAGAAGTGACCTCTTCCACCCACAGCTCGGGCTCTGTATGCGATGCCCCTCACCTCTCTGCCTATCTGGCTATCCAGCCTCCTGACTGGTCTACTTTGCTTATAAGGTCCACATCTCAGCCTGAGGGATGGTTTTGAAATAATATCTTTCCACTTGCTTGAAATCACCTACTTGTTTCCCAAAGTCCTAATTCTGATGTGATCTTTTCATATACTTAATGCTCCCTCCTCCTCAGTTCCACCAACCACCTCTCTGTTTCTCAAACACATAATATGGGTTCCTATCTAAGGGCCTTTGTAATCGATGCCCCTTCTTCCTGAAATGTTCCTCTAGATTCCTGTATGGTTTACCTTTTCTTACTCTGGTCTCAATTCAAATGTCTCAGTTCAAATCTCAGGTCTTCCTGAACTATCCTAGGTAAAGAAGTCTCACACTTGACCCCACAGCTGTTTTTTTTCCATTATATTACCACGTTTTTAATTTTTGTAACATTTACTACTATCTGAAATAATCTTATTTATTTGTCTCTCCTTAATTGATTTGCTTGCCATTAGAATAGGCAATATGTCAAACTCTGTTCACCAGTGTATCCCCAGTGCTTAGAATGGTGTCTAGGCACATAATAATTACTTAATAAATATTGAAAGAACATATTAACTCCAGGAAAGAAGAAAGTCCATAATGAAATGCAATCCCAAACTTCACCAGTAGGTGTTATAATCCAACATCTGACAGTTTCCACTTACAATATGTCAGCATGGATGGATACAATTCCCAATAGGTCAGATTCTTTGTTAATAATTGATTTCTTTGGGGCACTTGGGTAGCTCAGTCAATTGAATGGCTGCCTTTGGCCCAGGTTATGATCCCAGGGTCCTGGGATGGAGCCCTGCATAAAGCTCTCTGCTCAGCGGGAAGCCTGCTTCTCCCCTGCCTGCCGTTTCCCCTGCTTATGCTTGCTCTCTCTCTCTTTCTCTCTCTCTCTCCCTCATACTCTCTGTGTCAAATACATAAATAAAATATTTTAAAAAATAATTGATTTCTTTACTTTTTAAGTTTAAAATTCCATCCAGTGAGTGATATCAAATAGACAGTGTCTAGTAAATCTGATGCAACCTGAAAATTACAGATTGTCTTCTGCCTTAATTGACCTAAACTTGCCATCAAATGCCATGCCTTTCTGCTCTCTCAGGGTTCCAGAGACACAGCCTGGCCCAGGACATCGGCAAACACTGGGGAGCAATTCCTTTCCTCATTTCCAACTTTCTGTCCCTTTGAAACTTTCTTCTATGGTGATTTGTTTGCAAAATAACCTCAACCTAAATCCTGAACTAGTTGAATATTCACAACTGCTTCTGAGTATCAAAAATCATTTGCCTCTTTGGTGCTCTTTGGAGGAGAGATCTTCATAATGCCTCTCTTTGGATTACCAAACCTGCCAGTTCTCCCTTCTGGCTGCCAAGAATTAGCAGCATCAATGAAAGCTCAGGAAAGCCTGCTGTAAATAACCCAACTTTCTACCCATTATAATCAATCAATAAATTGCAGTGGTGCTGGGCAGCAGCCTGCCTCATAAGTGTTTATTAGAATCTATGGTTTTTCTAGAACTCAGGTTTGAGGTGACTCTCTTTGGATGTGATCAAGATGCACTGAAAAGAAATCCAGATCATAAAGTTGATAGGGGCAGAGCTAAGTATCCTGACCTATCCTTGAATTATATATATATATATATATAAAATATAAATATAAATATATATATATATATATATATATATATATATATATATATATATAAATCCTTCGTGAGGGCTGTTTCCTAGCTGCAGTGAACCAGAAAGGAAAGAAAAGAATCTTTTTTTTTTTTAAACACAAAAACAAACACAAACTATTCCTTACTTCTTTGTAGATGGGTGCTGTTGAGAGCACAGAGAAGACACAACCCAAAGAATGATGCAAGCCCCTTGCCCACATGCAATCAGGCATTTGGGAACAGAACAAAACCAAAGCAAAGCTACTGAACAAACACAATGGCCTTGTCTTTGAATTTCCCTGCATAAAGCAGGACCAGACAGCACTGTTCTCCCCACCCCCCACCCCCACCCCCATCCCCATCCCTCTCCTCCAGTGTTCCAGTTCCCTGGCCACCTGCTCTTGTTCTGCCTCAACCCAAGGCATGGTGCTGACCAGCAACTTGAGAGTCTAGCTTGTACCTTTATCCACCAGCTAGCACTGCAGCCTCAAAGACAGCCTTGCAATCTATGAAAGAGTTAGAGGGGGAAAAAATTGCCCTTGTTTGTAGATAATGACCACTGAGAGTGATGCTCCCAGGGACAGTGCAGCAACACGAGGGAATCTTAAGGAGATGGTGGTACCACCCACTCCCAGAGCCTCTTCTGAATTGACCTTACTCAGGAGTCTTGAAAGACCTTCAAGCTACTTCTTTTTTTTTTTTAAAGATATTTTTTATTTATTTGACAGAGAGAGAGAGAGAGGTCACAAGTAGGCAGAGAGGCAGGCAGAGAGAGAGGAGGAAGCAGGCTCCCTGCTGAGCAGAGAGCTCAATGTGGGGCTCGATCCCAGGACCCTGGTATCATGACCTGAGCCGAAGGCAGAGGTTTAACCCACTGAGCTACCCAGGTGCCCCTTCAAGCTACTTCTTCAGAGCTCTTGGCAGAGCAGTAACTGGGAAAGGTTTTGTGAAGACCAATGTTCAGAGGCCTTGGCTGTAACAAAGGACACCAGGGATGGAGAGAAAACAGTAGCACACGTCTGTTTCCATACACGGGTGTGTAGAAGTGTGTGTGTGTGTGTGTGTGTGTGTGTGTGTGGTCACGCTCACACACATGCGCTCACAATAACAACGAACATGAGACCTTGAAGTCAACATGGATTTTCAAAGTTCTTGTTGAATAAAGGAATAAATAAAGGAAAGCTTATGATACATTGTAGTCTGTAGTTGCCAATTCTAGTAGACTTCTTAGGATCACTGATCTCTAAGAAATATTAACATTTAGTCCAATAAATCCAGGTAAAATGTTATCAGTCTCTCCTAAAGCCTACATTTCTTTATTCCGGACATCACTTCTACACCATGGAAATGCCACAAATACTCCAGGAGGCAACTATGGGCTTAAATCCGGAATTCACCATTTAATAACTAGGAACGCTTGAAAAAGAAGTTTAACTCTTTGGGCCTGAGTTTCCTCCCCCCACAATGAAGATAGTAAGTGTCTATCCTCACAGGATGGGAGTGACACCTCCCAGAAAAAACCCAAGTGAAAGTACTTCGTAAATTGTAAAGTGGGCTACAGAGGGACGAGAGTTGCCATTTTGTTCATCGTTGGTCTTTTTGGCCTTTGGACAAATACCATAGTTGAATATGACAAGTTTTGTGTTCAGACAAGGTGGCCCCAGATAAGCTGTTGTCACTTCCCATGCCAGGATGGCGATGGTTATTTGTGGTTTCTGGGCTCTGAGGGAGAGGAGAGAACTGTCCTGGATGGCGAAGGCAGAGGAAAGGCTGCGTCCTGAATACATCATGGAGCTGGGTTCATGGTTCAGGTTCAAGACAACTAGTGGTTTTTTAGCTGTGGGTTAAATTAAGCCCAATGTGAATTGTTTGAAGTTTGTTTTATATAAAATGTATGTTTTATATATGTGTATTTTATATAAAACTTAGTAAGTTGTAGTCACAAAGCAGTGTTGGTCCCAAACCTAGAACACTATGCAATCAGACAGAAGGCTGGATGGCCACTAGATGATCCAGTGAGTAGAACTCCACTCAGATTCATCTCCACAGAACACAAGACGCTGAGGATTTGAGGAAATCAAGGAGTGAGGTATGCCGGAGAATGGGAAAGAGAAGAGTTTGAATGGGAACGTGAAGGTGGGATCCCTTGGATGCAGTTACACAGGCAAAAGTAGCCAAAGGGAGAGGGTTTTGTAAGGTCAAGGGCCAGTTTTCTAAATATGGCAAAACAATTTTGCAGCCTAAGGATCATGAAATATTTTGATGTGTGAGTCATATTTGACCTATGGGATTTCCAAATGGCTGTAGGGTATTGGCAGAAAGTTAAGGTCACTCAACATCACTGAACTGGATATATGCTTATCAGACAAACCATTTCCCTTTATAAAAAATTTACACTGAGCTTCACCTCAGCTTGGGTCAAGGAGCAGCAGAGCCCTTTTCCATGTTCCAGAATTACCTAGAGCCCTTGAATTCTCCATGAGTCACCGTGGACCCACGTTCCCTGGATGAAACATGCATGTCTGGAAGGACTTTAATGTTACCTGTAGTAATTCTTGCCTTGCAAGCCTAGGAGTGCATGTCAGGAATCACAGAAACACAGAGTAAAATGTCTGCAAGGGATTTGAGGGATCATTCAGTCCAATGCCTTCACTTCTCGGGTAAAGAAGATGAAACCCAGGCAGAAGTGACACGCTTAGCATAGGATTGCATGTGAGTAGTTAGACTAGATCTTGACTTCTCGTCCTATGGTCTTTATAAAGTGGGAAGGGGTGTCACCCAGTTCTTTTCAGGAGAGCACAAGGTTGTTATTTTCTCTATGGCACATTTTACTTAGCAATCATTTCTTGTGGTCTCCCATTAGGTCTGTCTATCTGCACGTCCATCAGTCCAGCAAAGACACAGAAATATGCCATAAGGAGCTAAATATATCATGGAAAGTGCCAGCATAAATAATCCATATTTTGAGAGGCCAAATTTGAGTTTTCACCTAAGAAATGGACACCCCCTAGCCTACTTCCACAATTCCAAGCTGGCTCTCACACAAACCATCTCCACTTTCTTGTAAGTAGATGCAGATAACAATTGATGGGGTACTAATCCTTCCACTCGAGGTCACTGTACTGCCTCACGGATGTAGAAGCCATATGTTCGGGAAGGAAGAGAGGAGAAAGGGAGGAAAGAAAGAAGGAAAACAAAGGAGACAATGGCAGATGTAAAAAGGAAGGATGTACATGAGCTCTTTTCTCACCTAGAACGAAACAATTCACTAGACAAAAGTTTCTCAGTACTCGACACCACAATGCCTCTCTTACATTTCAAGCTCTGAAATACAAAGTTTTGCCTTTTCATTTCACCACCCAAAATAAAACTCAAACCTCTCACTTTCCCATTTTTTTCACGTCCAGCTCAGATCTTAGAAGTAGCATCTTCCACACCTACCCTTGTGTCATGTCTGGCCCACTCCCCTGCACCCTTGAATGTCACAAGAAGTTCTGAAATTTGCTCAGTTGCAAATATATTTCACCACTTTCTTTGCAGCTCCCACACATTCTTGGCTTTCCAAAGCCACATAGCATCGACCAGGAGAGGAGCTGTTCCGAAGGCTGGGCAGATGTTGCAAGGTGACATCATAGCCCCCAAGGCCCGCTGAGCTGAACCTGGCAATGAGTGATGGTTCTATCTGCCTGCCATCTCACCCCTTAGGTACGCATTACAGCAACCTTCCCTGATTTCAAAGTCAGATACTCTTTCCTGAATTATTAAGATGCAAAGTCATTATTAGAGACGATCCGTAAGTTTATATGTTTAAATTTATCTCTGTGCTTGTTACTTTTTAGCTTCAGAGTCTCTCATCCTCAGCTGGCAACTCCAACCCAACATGGTGCTGTCAGCCTGCAGTACTGTGATTTATAAGAAATACGTGCAGTTATTCAAATGACCAAAATATACTTCTCAGAGATATTTGGTCCTCAGCCACAGTTCCTGGATTACAGCTTCTCTTGGACTTTCCTGAAGGACAAGAGCAGCAGGATCACCCTTTGTTATGATATTTAGTCTCTTGTCCTCAGTTCCTGAAACCATCCCATAGACATAAAGGTGAACTAGTTGTCTTGTTATTCATAAAAAGCTCCTATCCATCACAACCAAGTTTATGTTAAAGAAGGTGACTTCTGCAAAGCAGCTAAGGATGGGGCCAGTTGCCAGAGAAGCAATCGTCAATAAAGGGTTGGAACTTTTAGTCCCACACCTTGATTTCTAGGGAAGGGAGAGGGGCTAGAGGTTGGATCAATCACCAATGGATCAATCACCAATGGCCAATGAGTTAATCAATCAAGCCTATTGAATGAAGCTTTTGTAAAAACCCCAAAAGATGGGGTGTGGAGGGCTTCTAGGTTGGTGAACACATGAAGATTTGGGAAGAATGGCATGCTTTGAAAGTGTGGAAGCCCCGTGCCTCTCCCACATAACTTGCCCTGTGGTTTTCTTCCATCAGGCTGTTCCTGAGTTAACAGCCTTTTATAATAAACAGTTGATCTAGGGAGTAAATTATTTCTCTGAGTCCTGTGAGGTGCTCTAGCCAATTACTGAACCTGAGTAGGAGGTCCTGGGAACCTCTGATTTATAGCCAGTTGGTCAGAAGCTCAAATGAAAACCTGAGCTTGCAGAAGGCATCCAAAATGAAGTGGGGGAGTGAGTGCTCATACAGTCTTGAGGGACTGAACCCTTAACCTATGGAATCTGATGCTATCTCTGGGTAGATAATATCAGAATTGAGTTGAATTGTAGGACATCCGGCTGGTGTGGAGAATTGCTTGTTCGTGTGGGGAAGCCTCCACACAAGTGTGTGTGTGTGTGTGTGTGCGCGCGCACACACACACATACACACACACACGTATACACTGAAATTGGGTCCAGGAACCCTTTCACAGCTCTCACCTAAGATGCCACACAACATGGCTTTCTAAACATGACAATTCCCTGTGCTCTGATATGGTTCCCAGGCCTTATGTTTTCTCTCCTTTGATGGGTCTCCCTTTAACTTCATATTTCACCATACTGCAGCTTTCCCTTTGCTTATATCTCCCTTCTCCCCAGACACCCCATTCTATCCCATTAATTAATTAATTTATTAATTAATCCTCAGTAGAAGTCAGACACCAGAGAAGCACTTTGGGATTTGCAAAAAAGTATAAGACATAGTCTCTATCCTCGGAGAACTTCCAACCTAGCAGTAGGCGTCAGATCAGCACAGAAATAATTATGAAGCAAGAAGAATGTGATGATTCATTGCCTTCTAAAATGTGTATGAAGTCAGAGAGGAGGGAGAGAGTCATAGTGGTTTGAGTGGAGGGAGGTGACATGTCTCATAGAGTGTGTAGGATTTCAGCATGCAGCGTTGGTCTATGGTGCCAGGAAGTGCAACAACAAAGGCAGGGAGGTAAGAGTGTGTGGGCGGGTGCGGGGGTATATGCAGTGATTTCTCATACCTGCTCCATCAAGTAGGGTTCTGGAGGGTGCAAGTAACAGAAAAACCAATTAAAATTTGTCTAATAATAAGGATATTTATTATCTCTTATATCAAATAAATGGTTCCGGAGTTGGCTAATGTAGCAGCTCAATGATGTCAGCGTTTTGTGTCAGCTTCTCTACAATTTTCTTGGAATCCCCTCTCATACCTGAAACATAGCTCCAGAAGCTTTTAGCATCATCTCTCATGCAATAAAGTTCAAAGAGTGGGGTTTGTCACTGTCTGTAAGTCTTTTTACAAATGCGAAAAACATCCCCAGAAGCCACAGCAGACTTCTCATGATTGGCTAGAACAGCCCCCTTGTCCATGTCTTGACTGATCACTGGCAATGGAGAATGCGATTGTCTTAAACAAATCAAAATTCGTCCGTAGGACCTGGGAAAGGGCTCATGAAGCATTGGGCTGCCAGATACTAGAATAAAATGGGCACTTGAAATAGCAAAGAATAGGGAATTATTGCCCCTATATGTTTGTTTTCTCTCATTTTTGGAAGCCTTTGCACAGACAATTCTTTCTACCTAGGATCCCCTATTGACACTTTCACCTTCCCGCCAGGAGCTCCCAAAGTGTTCTATAGGCTCCTGACCACACGGAATTACAGCCCTTATCTTGTTGCTCGTCAGCTCAACTCAACTGTGAGCATGTTGAGAGTAGGGACCATTTCTTATCCACTTTGTATGCCCAGCACAAGGCCCAGCCTACATTAGATGTTTATTTTTTATTATTTTTTTTAAAGATTTTATTTATTTATTTGACAGAGAGAGATCACAAGTAGACGGAGAGGCAGGCAGAGAGAGAGAGGGAAGCAGACTTCTTGCTGAGCAGAGAGCCCGATGTGGGACTCGATCCCAGGACCCTGAGATCATGACCTGAGCCGAAGGCAGCAGCTTAACCCACTGAGCCACCCAGGCGCCCTACATTAGATGTTTAATGTATGTTTGTTGAACTGAATAAATGTTTGGCGAATAAATGAATGGCTGAGTGGGGTAAATGAGGCTCAGTGATTTAGGTGGAAGGAGGTAGCATTCGAGGTTTGTCATGTAGGTGGTTTTACTCCTCTCCCTTCCTTGCTTTTGTGATTAACCATTGTCCAAACTCCGCAACTGATGATGGGGTAGCTAGTGCCAAGCAGCTCAGCACGACCTTTAATAAGCTTGTGTAACAGAGACACGTAAGTAATTTCCAGGCTATAACTTGATAGAATGTGAGTAAGGGAAGCCAGGAGGGGGAGATGAGGGAAGGGGAAGTCCTCCGTGAAGAAACAGATGAAATATTCTTGACTATTTAATAGAATCTCCAAGGTAAAAGCCTGTATCTTCATCCTCACCCTCCCTTTGATAATTCACAGTTTTTAATTCCAGGTGAGAGCTCGTAATGAATGGGTCACAGCCACAGACCTAATGAGGTTGAATATCTTTGTGTTGATAAAAGCTTCCTGTTTCTCTCGATAAGCCATCACCAAGTACGTACCAAGTACATATAGCCAATAAAGCCACTTGCAGAGTTTATCAAAGTCACGTTTTCATCTTAATTAGACAGATGGCAGGCAGTGGGGTTGTAATTCTAACAAACCTCCCTCTCCCTAAATAAAACCCAAGCAGGAAGGATCCCTGGGTCTTCTGGGAGAGAGCATCAGTACTTTCATCCCGAGCTGTGTGGTGTGGCCTCATCCCCATGCTCAATCGTAATTTCCTCCCTCACCAGTTGCAAGAAAAGCAAAACATCAGGAAGCCATTGCCACAGCCTCACTTCTGTCCTCTTCTGTGTTAGACGCCTTCAGTCTCCAGGGAGTGGAGGGATGCGATGTGAAAACGGGATATTCAAACTCAAGCTCTGTGTCTGGGGCGTGAGTGTCATGTGGGGCTTATGAATCCAGGCTTTGTAGCCAGAGCACCTGAGTCTGAATCCCGACTGCCATTTGTGAACTTCTGATCTAGGCCAAGTTACTCCCTAGACCCTTTGTGCCTGCGTCTGTTCCTCTGTCGTATGGGGATAATATTAGCGTTCTCCTCGAAGGGCTGTTGTGAGAAATAAAAGCTGTTATGTGTAGAAAGCCAAACAGAAGGGGCCCATTACAGAGTTACATTCGATAAATATTATCTTTTATTTTTTTTTTGTTACTCTCATAATAAAAAAGAAAGGCTCATTTTTAAATTTTTTTATTTTTATTTTTATTTTTTGAACCAAGGGGGTTGAAAGAAGAGGCTCCTTGGGGAAAAAAAAAAAAAAATGAATGATTTTATTCCACACGGAGCTGCATTCATTCTGTCCTCCAGAAACGTCCTCCCAGGAAGAGGAACAAAAACAAAGGTACCACCAGAGAGTGAGGATGATTTGTTTTGAAAGAATCTTAGGATTGGAAAAGAAAACCAAATCTTCTCCATGAAATTGAGCTGCAGATAATAAAAGTGTCAACGTGGGACAGTGGTCAGAATACCGACTCTGCTGGAAAAAAAAAAAAAAAATCGTCATAGTTCTGAAAAATATATATTCAGGCACCTTGTCAGTCCACATCTCGTCGCTCTCTGTGTCACGCCGGCAGCAGATCTGCTCCGTTTGCTGATAACAAAAAGAGAAAAGAAAAGAAGAAAGTTTTTTTTATTATCTCCCAGCTGAGTGCCGCGGGGCTAATACAGCGGTGGGTGGAAGAGCACGCCAGCGCCCGGCTCCCAGCCTCATGCATCATCGGCCGAATGGACAGCTGCGTGCAGACTTCATTGTTCCCCGCAGCCCCTGGAATGAGGCGCAGGGGGAGGCAGAGAAGAGTCTTCCTGTTTGGGGGGAGAACGGGGGTCTTCCCTAGAATTACACGCATCCCTATGAGCCCGGCCATAGGAGAGGTGGACGACTGCGGGGAAAGGGGCAGCGTGTTGGCTCAGCGACATGGAAATTGAGAGTCCCCCAGTGAAAAAGTAGGCACATGCCCTCTTCTTTGAGTCACACACCGGGGGCAACTGCGATCTGGCTTCCGACCACAGCACAGGCTGCGTGGCCCTGCAAGAGAGTAACCGGGTGAGGTTGTGCAGGTACACCCTAGTCCCTGGTCCCCACGCATCCCCACACAGACTGTAGGCTCTTAAAGGCAGAAGCAGTGGATTAGTGGCTTCGGTGCCCACGTGACCTAGCACCTGGCCGGGCTTCTAGTAGGTTCTCAGTGCACACACTTACAAACTAATGAAATAGAACTGAAGGACAGTTATGGAGGAGGAAAAGGGGCAGGGATATGTTTCTTCTGGAAGTTTCTGACACCTCTAGACCAATGACACCTCTAAGGAAAAGAGTTCTCTGTCTTTGATGTATGTCCGCATCTCTTGGGCTGCATTTGAATATGCAAATGACTGAACCTCACTTGGCTTCCTAAAGCTCATTTCCTCTGGAGTGTCCAGTCAGAGAGGAGGTTGCATTTGGGTCAGACAGAGGCAGACATAAGGAGGGAGGGCGGTGCCCTTATAATGATTAACTCTTTTCCTTGTGGGTTTGATTTCATTGGAAGAGCACATGGATCCTGTGTATTTCGCAGTGATCAGGAATGAACTGATCAGTAACAGAGTCGTCTATCCAGACACACCACATTGCCATTGCCTGTGGAAGCCCCTTTCACAACCTGACCTAACAGAGAAGATGTGAGAGGCAGCCACAGTCCCATGAATCAAAGACCCTGGATTGGGGGGGAGGGGGTGCATGTGTCATGTGCTTATCAACCCTGCATTTCTAAAACCTATGTACAGAAATCCCTCTGCTGTCTCAATCCTGATCCCCTACTCCAGGCTTCGGTGGGACTCTTTATTTTTTATTTTAATATTTATTTATTTATTTATTTATATTTAAAGATTTTATTTATTTATTTGACAGAGAGAGAGAGCACAAGTAGGCAGAGAGGCAGGCAAAAGCAGAGAAGCAGGCTCTCTGCTGAGCAGGGAGCCCAATGTGGGGTTCAATTCCAGGACCCTGGGACCATGACCTGAGCTGAAGGCAGACGCTTAACCGACTGAAGCACCCAGGCACCCCTGAGATTAATTTATTGTATTTGAGGGAGAGAGATAGTGAACATGTGAGTATTGGAAGGGGCAGAAGGGGAGGGAAAGAATCCTCAAGCAGACTACCTGCTGAGCGGAGCAGGGATCCCGATGCGGGGCTCAATCCCAAGACTCTGGGATCATGACCTGAAAACCAAGAGTCAGATGCAAAATTGACTGAGCGACCCAGGTACCCCTCCAGTGGGATTCTTATTCCTGGTTCATTGCTTCCTGAGGGCTGGCCTAACCTACAAATCAGGCCTGGTGTTGTTCTTCCATGACCCAGAACTCAGTAGCTCAAGGTTGGCAAACTTTCTCTAGAAAGGACCAGAGAGTAAATGATCTGGGTTTTGTTGGCCATGCCATCTCTGTTACAATTGCCTCAGTCTGCCAGTGAAATTTGAACTTTATATAATTTTTATGTGTCATGAAATACTATTCTTCTTTTGGTTTTTATTCAACTACTTTAAAATGTAAAAGCCATACTTAGATTTCTGGAGAGAAAGAAAGAAAATGAAAGAAGGAAAGAAAGGAAGAAAGAAAAGAAAAGAAAAAGAAGGTAGGGAGGGAGGAAGAGAGGAAAGAGGGAGGGAGGGAAGAAGGGAGAAAGTAAAGAAAGAAAGAGACGAAGAGAGGAAGGAAGAGGAAGGAGGGAAGGAAGGAATGAAGAGGTACCAGGCTGGCCTTAGCCCAGGTGCTATAATTTGCTGATCCCCACATTAGCTAAGGGGTCATTGCCAGAGCTGGAGAAGGGCCCTGACTGAGCCTGTGTCAGACATGCAGGGACAGAAAGAATACAAAGAAAACTCATCATAGGCAATGACATAGGCTGGCTCTGTTCAAAAAGACCTAAATGTGAGATAGGAAACCATCAGAATCCTGGGGGAGAACACCGGCAGCAACCTCTGTGACCCTGGCCACAGCAACTTTTTGCTGGACACATCTCCAGAGGCAAGGAAAATAAAAGCAAAATTGAACTATTGGGACTCATCAAGATAAAAACTTCTGTACAGCAAAGGAAACAGCTATACAACTATAAGGCCACTGACGGAATGGGTGAAGATATTTGCAAATGACCTATTGGATAAAGGGTTAGTATCCAAAATCTATAAAGAAATTCTCAAATTCAACACCCAAAAAACAAATGATCCTGTTAAGGAATGAGCAGAAGACATGAATAGACCCTTTTCCAAAGAAGACATCCAGATGGCTTACAGACTCATGAGAATATGCTGAACATCACTCATTATCAGGGAAATACAATCAAAACCATGACGAGATACCACCTCACGTCTGTCAGAATGGCTAAAATTAACAATACAGGAAACAACAGACATTGGTGAGGATGAGAAAAATGGGAACTTTCTTACACTGTTGATGGGAATGCAAACTGGGGCAGACACTCTGGAAAACAGTATGAAGGATCATCAAAAAGTTAAAAATAGAACTACCTTATGAATCAGCAATTGCACTATTAGATGCTTATTCAAAGGATTAAAAATGTTGATTTGAAGGGGCACATGCACCCCGATGTTTATAGCAGCATTATCTACAATAGCCAAGTTATGGAAAGAGCCCAAATGTCCACCGGCCAATGAATGGATAAAGAAGAAGTGGTATATATATATATTCAAGAATGAAATCTTGCCATTTGCAATGATGTGGATGAAACTAGAGGGTCTTATGCTAAGCGAAGTAAGTCAGTCTGAGAAAGACAAATCTCAGATGATTTCACTCATATGTGGAATTTAAGAAACAAAACAGATGAACATGGGAAAGGGAAGGAAAAATAAAATAAGACAAAAACATAGACGGAAGCAAACCATAAGAGACTCTTAACTATGGTGAACAAACTGAGGGTTGTTGGAGGGGAGAAGGGAGGGGGTAGGATAAATAGGTGATGGGCATTAAGAGGGGCAATTGTGATGAGCACTGGGTGTCATATGTAAGTGATGAATCACTAAATTCTACCCTGAAACCAATACTACACAATAGGTTAAACAACTTGAATTTAAATAAAAATATGTAAATGTATTTAAATTTTGATTAACATGTCCTAAAGAATATTAAACTTGTCTTAGATGTTTAAAAAAAGGTGGGGCGCCTGGGTGGCTCAGTGGGTTAAGCCGCTGCTTCCGGCTCAGGTCATGATCTCAGAGTCCTGGGATTGAGCCCCGCATCGGGCTCTCTGCTCAGCAGGGAGCCTGCTTCCTCCTCTCTCTCTCTGTCTGCCTCTCTGCCTGCTTGTGATCTCTCTGTCAAATAAATAAATAAAATCTTTAAAAAAAAAAAAAAGGCACTGAGGAAGGTTCAGGAGGGACTCCAACTGTATATTCCCACAGAAGAAGGGAGTTGTGCAGATGGGTGAGTTGAAGAGGGATGAACAACAGCTTTAAATTTTTAACAGGTGCTCGCAAGTATGTGGTCTGTTAGAAGCATCTGGCTGACCCCAGGAAAGGCTCCTGATGGTGCTGGCTGAAACTTTTTCACACGGTGATGCTTTTTTGGGGGTATTAAAGAAGAGGAAATATGCTTAGGGAAAATAGAAGGAAAATACTTAAGAAGAAGAAAACAATTAGTTTCTATTCCTATAATAGGATCATCATTTGAGAGACAGACAGAGACAGACAGAGAGAGAAGCATCTGTCTCTCTGGTCAAAGTAAATATATATATATATATATATATATATATATATATATATATATATATATATGTATATAGTATCATTTTCAGATCACACCCAACAGATTTTTTTCTTGCACTGTGACCATTGTTAGGCTCTGAAACTCTGCTCAGTTGTTTAAGTCATTGGTGAAATAAATTGTCTTCCCACAGTCTCCTCCCAAACCTTTCCTGTCCTCATGGCTGAGGACCAAGAAGACATAAAAGAAGCACATACCCGCACATGTAGAGAATGTGACACAGTCCTGGGGTGAACACGATCACCTGTCTGTGAGAGGGGTGTGTGCATTCCATCCGTGGTAAAGGATGGAGGGATTTTAGAGCTGCCTTTTTGGAATCCATAGCCCTGGGTACTGTGGGGAAGGCTGGAGGTGTCAGCCCCCAGGGAAAGTTGAGTCCATGCTGATCAGGACATAGCTGACAGACAAATCATTTCTTTCCCTGGACTCCCCCCCCTTCCTTATCTGTAACCTCAAATCCGCTTTAGGTTCAAAGCCCAGTTTCGCCAAGCCCAGAGTCAGCAAAGTCCTATAGACCCTGGGAAGTCAGTCTACATGGTCTACACTCCTCTCCAGCTTGTGGCCCTGATGCCTTGGGTTGTCCCATTCTGCTTCTTTGCTTCCTGGGTGGCCACCCGGGCTACCACCTAGGGTGATGCAGTTGTGCCCTCCCCTGGGACACCCAACAGAGGCCAGGAGGGATGGCAAGCCAACCTGCCTTGTGCTTACAGAGCCCTGTACCTTCGGGGTTGTGTCTGATTCCCCTGACCCACCTTCACTCCCATGAAGGGTCACTCTTTTCTTTGCACAAATCTGGTAGTCAAACAGTATGGACAGGTGACTATGTTCATCCACACGGGCACTTTTTCTGATTCACCTAAAGATACTATATAGGCTTGTGTTGGCCCGGTGTGTGTGGGGGGGTTCCTTTTCAGGACTATCACCCCACAGCCTTCATTGTTTGCTTTATTTAACCATCCATACTCATCCGAGGCTAGTGGAAAGCAAGATACAGGCCTTCTCGAGGAACAAGGGAGCACTGTATGTGAAGGCCTGAATCCAGTGAGAATGCAGAAGTGGCCAGGTGCTCATCACTAGTCAGAGGTTCCTAATGTCTTCAAACGTAATGTATTAAGTCTCTTAGAGAATAAAGCTACCTGTAGGCTGCAGGACACCCTAATTTCTCTTCGTGGCTTCGGTGCTCACTAGGGTTTGAAGCAAGTCCATTTCGGCTTCCAGTCCTGAGAGTCGGATACCCAGCGGGCTGAAGGCATCGAAGGCCTATACGGCCCTCTCATACCGGAAACGACACAGCTGTCAGCGTCGGGGGCCCTGGAGAGTGTGGTTTCTGCTTGGCTTTCTTTCCCCTGAGGTCTGGGGTTTCCTTCATTTTAATCCAATTAAAGGAAAGAAAAATCAGTAAGTTTTCAGCACTAGTGGGAAAGGGCTCAATTGACAGCATCTTAATCATTGTGCTAAGTGAGGTTAATTTCCACCCTTGGTCTTTAATAGGCCTGGTTCTGGAGATGAATTTTTCAGTTCATGCCATACTCAGGTCACTGGGCTGCCCATTTTAATCAGAAGGCTTCCCAGCTCTAAATTTTATGTTTCTAACTACTCACCCAGGCTTCTCTGGAGGCAGACATCACATGAGTTGCAAGACAGGTTCCTCCTGTGCTGAGTTATCTTGAGAAGATCCAGTCTGTTCTCAGCCTACTTCTTCCTCTCCTCAGCCTCTAAACATACATATCTTTTCCTCTTTGCAGACTCTGCCATCCAGTAGAAGATTGTGTTTGAGTGTGAAGGTAGAGTCCTGCATCCTTCCTTCCTCGCAGGTCACCTAGGACGGGGGTGGGTGCTCGCTGCTGTACCCTCTAAGCAGAAGGTGCTGGAAGATCAAAGAAGTAGGAGGAGATCAAGACAAATTAAAAACTATGCCAAAACTATACCAGATGAAATTTCATTAAATGCTGATTTATGGTTTGATGACCCATGATTTTTTGCTGGCTGATAGAAGTGTGCCTGAAATCTGTGAGTGTCTAGGTATGTTTGGAGAAGCCCACACAGCTCTGAAAAGTATTTCTCATTTAGGTGGATTAAGTAAGATCTTTTCAAGGGGGTTTTCTGGATTGAAGAATATTCTGCAAAGACTGCTCTTCTTCAAGAGAAGTAGCCTCATTAAAGTTGGGGCTGATGTACCCTGGTACTTTCAAATGTCATGTACCACTTCTGGATAATATTCCGAGGCATAGCAGGGATACTGACCATGTGTCAGGCCCAAGTTTACTCTAGTGGATCCCTGGAGCCATATTAAAGAACCAGGGTTTAGTTAGAGACTAAGAATCGAGCACAGCAATGGCTCAGACAAACTAGTGCTGTGAACCTCTCTGGACTCATTGCCTCCCTAGAGAAGCCACAGCCAGAAATTCCTACCTGGATGGGCCCAACCTAGAGACCATAGCTCCTCAATTCACATTTCTGGTACTTTCTTGGAAAGACATCAAACTTGAGTGGAAGAAGTATTTGGCCTTGGTCCAAAGAGACAACAAGGGCAATAATCGACTTCAGAAGGCAGAATGAACTTTGTGCACTTTTGTTCTCCTCCTCTTCTTCCTTCCAGTTATTTCAAAATGGAGTAGACTCTCAATGCAATGGAATTTCTAGGCTGACGGACAGAGGAAGCAGATCATTCACACTGCCTGATCTCTGTAAGAAGCTGTCATACCCTAGACTCTGCTTCATGCTCCTCACCTGGACCGAGAGAAAGGCTGTCCTCCACGTGAGGGTGCCAGAGCAAACAAGGCTCCTTTAACACTGTTGTCACATATCCTGCTATATCACTGCAACCAGAACACCTCTGTGCCACCTTCTGCCAATGCTAACTTCCTCCCAAGCTACCTGACTCTGTCTGCCATCATCTGGACTGCCACTCAGGTCCTTCTTTTGATCACATGCCCCCTCCTTCCCCTTCCCATCACCACCAACAAAATGGATAGTTCTTCCCTCTCCTCGGCTTATTTTTCATTTGTACTACTTGTAGATCTTGCTCATGTCATAAGTTCTTTAATTACAGACTCGTCTGTAAACAGAGCTCATCCCAAGAGCCCCATAAAAAAGGACTGGCTCTAACAGATCCTTGTAACTTCATAAAACCCTAGTCTGTGGTCTGATCATAGGAAGAGTCCATAAAAGTAAGTTGCACTGAAATTAATAAACTGGATTAAAATTCATCTATGTCTCTCAAATGCCTTTGTTGCAGAAGCTGTATTATTGCCTTTATCAAACAGCAGGCTCTTTATTAAGGCCTTCCCTGCTAGAACCTGGGAAATTACAAAGAAAGTTTCCACTAATGTAGTCCCTCTGGTGCTTTGACTATTTCTGCATTTATAGTTTTCTCTAAACTCCTTGTGGAAACTTCTGGAAGAGCAAGGAATTTTTTTTTTTTTTCCTGAGTGCCCACCAAGTATTGATCACATGTCCTGTGTATATATCATTTCAGTCAAAATCATCAAAATTCTATAAGATTGGTAGTTTTAACCCATTTTACAGTGGAAAAGGTCAAGGTTAGGGTACGTTAAGTATTTTGCCTGCAGTCACAGTTAGAAAAGAGCAGATCTGGGATTCAAGCCTAGTTCTTTCTGGCTCTGAGGACTAAGACTTTCCCATTACACTCCTCTGTCCCTTAGTGACCCCACCTTATTTATCTTTGTGTATCAAGACCCTAGTCTTACACAAGGTAGGTAAAAACCAAGTGATTGATGAATAAATGAAAATACAGTCCCTCAACTCCAGGAATTTATTTACAATCTAGCTGCAGAGTCAATACATAGGGGGACTAAAAAATAAATAACAATTCAAAAGATATGTAACAGTCCAGTACAACAATACAAAAACTGTCATAAGACTATACAAGATTGATTGCTAAATGAATGATGCAGATAATAGGTACTGTAGGGCTAGAATGATCTGGAAAGCTTCATGGAGAAAGAGGGATGTTCTTAAGTACAACTTCCATACTCATGAAGTGCCTATTCTAGGCAAAGCCTTATATGCAAAGATCAACAAAACTCAGTCCCTGATCTCCACACACTTTGAGCATCGATGGGGAAGGCCAGTAGGCAAGTAAGTACAAAATGAATGTGGTCTTCAAAATGGACAGGGCCACTGACAGACAGGGGAGAAGAGGAAATAGCTGTCCAATCATCTTCCTTTGTTGTCCTTTGCCTGTGCTCTCCTAAAAGACCTTATTAGAGCCTTGCTACTCAAAGGGTGGCCTACAGACCAGCAGCATCTGCCTCATTCAGAAACTTGTTAGAAATGCAAACTCTTGGGAACTACCCCAGACCTACTGAACTAGAATCTGCATTTTAACAAGATCCAGAGTGGGTCGAGTGTACACTGAAGTTTGAGAAGCAATGTTAGAGGGTGCAAGGCATTTAAGCAGCTGGCACAACCATGACTCTCCGCATCTTGGCCACCTGCCCCACTCCAAAGCTGTGCTGTCCTCTTGGAGGTGGTTTAGTGCAGCATTTGAAGAAGCAGCTTAGGAGTCTTGTTGTCTGTCCTTCCACCAGTGTTGATGGATAATTTCTCCCTCTTTACCTGTACTAGATCCCCACCCCCAAATCCCTGACCCATTCTCATCCCTGCAGTTCACTTGCTGCTCTAATCCCTTCTGTTCCAAGAGCCTGATAAATAAGAATTACTCTTGCTACTCGGTCCCCTCAAATGTCAAATTCTCTCTGGCACTGCTGAACGTGTCAAGGAGAAGGAATTATCTTTGTGGTTAAATATAGACTCTGACTCTCTTTCCCCCACACCCACCCCAATCCCCTTGAGTCAGAATCAGCAGCAAGGGGAACAGAACAGAGAGAATGTTTTGCTTCTTCAGATGGGAAGGTATTGATCAGGCAGAGAAGAGAAACAAAACAAAATATAAAAACAGGAGAGAAAGCAAAGGCATTCAAATTTCAGATGCAGCTGGCCCAGATACAAAGGGGCTGTTTTACTAGACATGGATTTCACCTTCAAGAACATAATGCAAAATGTGAGATAGAAAATCTGAGAAACCGAAGCAAGTATTTGCAGTAGGAGACATATTAGCTATGATGATTGAAAACCAACCCAATGGTTTTCCAAGATAATTTTAATACCAGATTAACAGTTAAAGGTACTTGCTATGGATAGTCTGGTAAAAACAAAAAAACAAAAAACAAAAACATTGAGGATTCCAAGTGGAGAGAAAGGGAAGTGAATGGGAAAGAGTAAGAACTTTGCTCCTCGGTGTCTGAGGGAGTGTACTGTGTGTTCTGCGGATTCATCCCATGCATTATTTCTTTTAATCCTCACAACAACACTATGAGGAAGTATTATTCATCTTATGTTATAGTTTGGCTTAAAGAGAGGAGGGAAACTGTCCAGTATCAATATATACACATATACAAACACAGTTCATCCTCAGTATTCACGGATTCTGTATTTGAGAAGTCACCTACTAGTGAAGGTATATTTGTAACCCAGAATTCATCCTCGCAGAACTTTTATAGTTAGCGGAGGACATGTGTAGAGTGATGAAAAATTAGAGTTGCCCAAAGTGCACATTCTCAGATAAGGCTGAATGAGGTGATCTCTCCCTTCTCATTTCAGCTTTCATACCGTAAACAAGTGTTCTTTTCATGGTCTGTTTAGTGCCACATTTTTTATGTTTGTGCTTTTTGTTGATGATTTCACTGTGTAAAATGGCCCCAAGCACAATGCTGAAGTGCTAGTGTTTCTAAGCGCAAGAAGGCTGTCCTGTGCCTTCTGGAGAAAATACGTGTGTTCTGTAGATAAGCTTCACTCAGGCATGAGTTATAGCGCTGTTGGCTGTGAGTTCAATATGAACAAATCAACAACATAGTAAATAAGTTGCCTTTAAACAAAAATGCACATAATAAAGGTTATGTGTTGACCAGGGATGAAGCTGTCATGACCAGAGGCTCACAGGAACTGAACCCTGCATCTCCCCTAGGAGCGATGGTTCTGTAATCACTAATTCGTATTCATGGCAACTTCATGGGGCATAAAAGCTGCAAATAATGAGAATCAACCGTATATATTTTTTTCACTCTCAAGTAAAATTACACATACACATACATATACACATAGGTATTTATCTTCAAGGAAACTCCTGGAACAGAAGACTTTGAAACCCAGTTGAGAGAAAAGGCAAGACCTCTAGGGAACCTGGTAAACCACCTTTTAAAAAGCCAAACTCTGAGTAAATGCCAGCTTTTGTTTTGCTGGTTGAGGGTTGTAAGTGGAGTCATAGTTGAGCCATGGGCTCTGGCAATCTTCCTTCTCTGCCCTCCCCTTCATCAACCAAATATGTGTTGGGCACAGTTTTTAAAATTTTAGATCGAAGAGGGACTAAATCATGAGACTTCCCAGGGTGCCCATAAGTACCTGTCCAACACTGTCCCCATGGCTGCAGTTGGAAATTCAGGTGTGTTACATTCTAATCCCATGCTCTTTCCCCTACATCTGTTCACATCTTCAATGTCCAGCAGGTTTCTATATCTTGAATTCTAGAACTTTGGTGAATAAGAGGAAAGATCTTATCACCCTTGTGTTGAAGACAAGTCACTCTCCTCTGCTTCTATGAGCATTGTCTTCTTGCCAGGTCATCCTAAAACAAAACTAGAACCCCTTGGAAATGCCATGTTTCAGCCAAGACTAGTGGATATTTTTCTGAGAACTGAGAAGTATCCTATAAGCTGAATAGCATATGACTACTTCAATGGCTTTCGCATATTCTATGATGAGGTATTTTCATATTTTTATTGTTTCTCTTACTCCTAATTTCATCAGGCTCATCTTTAGCTCTGGGTACTGCCTTTTTCTTCCTTTACAATCTACTTCTACTTCTTTCCATTCAGTCCTCAACTCAGTGTGTTCTTCTATCCCAACCACCCCATTCACCAAGTGCCAAAATCAGCAAACACATTTTCTTCTTTATTTTATCCTATCCCTCTTCAACCTTTGACATCATTGACTATGTCCTCATTTTTTGAGGCATTGCATAATGAGAAAATAAAATTTAGGAAGATAAAATATTAGAACAAAAGGGCCTCTAGAGACTGTCAGACCAAACCATTCAGTTTCCAGGGGAGGAGGTGAGTAACTTGCCAAAACTCATGGCTCCAGCTGGTAGATGAGTTCCAGTGCTGTCTCTCCTGTAACATCTGGTCTTTCAGTCTCCAGCTTGCTATTCCAACTTGATCTCTTATCCAAGCATTATACAGATCTGACCCTGGCCAACTCCATGACTGGCTGGGCTGGAGTACATTCAAGGTGATAGATCTATCTTTTCTGTCACTTTAGTCTCCTCTGCTTCCCAGGGGCCTCTACCCCTCAAGCTGGCCTTTTGCTGATCATGACACCAGAGAATCAATACCAAAAGGAGAAGATGATTGAAAGTGCCAGGCAGAATCCTTGAAAATGCCATGCCACATTGATAAAGGTAAACTGATTAGAACTTACAGAGTTAAAGACCTTTGGACCTTTATTCTATAGAGCGAAACAGTTGCCAAGCTGTAAAGGGATATGCATTTGGGGTATCTTCTACATAAACTTGTGCATTATCATTTGTCCAGATGCCCTGGTCAACTTCCTGTGACCTCTGCTAGTGGGTATCATGGATCCTTGCACGTGGAGAGGCCCACTCCACATACAGTATTAGTAAAAACACAAGACTTTTAGAACAAAGAGGGAGGAAGGGAAGGAGGAAAGAAGGGAGAGGATAAGTCAACTTAAGTCATCCCCACCCTTGGCTGCTATAGGGGTGGGGCACTCAGTTCAAAGAAAACTCCCTCTCCATACGAACAACAACAAAGATTCATGGACTCCAACTTCTCCATGCAGAGCTGCTTCTTTGTCCTTGAGCCTTTGGGAGCACTCCTCATGCGCTTGGGAAACTGGGTGGAATTCATAATACTGGATATACTGCACCATGGGACTTAATTCACGTAATAAACAGCCCCAAGTTCTGCCAGGGCACAGATATGACAGACTTAAAAGATGGACCTTTGTTTCTATAAACCCCCAAAGTGCCCTCAGAATTTGAAAGGAGCAACCATTTGTTGAAAGGTTTTCTCTTTTTTCTAACTCACCCATCTTTTACTAATGGACTTCCAATATGCTAAAGTCTAACTAATCTTTGTTGTCCTTAAATTTTCTATTTCTTTTTATAGGGCAGCCAAAAGCTGGATCGTCTTTATTAAATTGAAGAAAGGAATGCATGTGGAAAATATGTTGTTCAATGTGAAACACGCTATGAATGTTAGTCATTGATATTGTCACTTACGAACCAGCGCTGATTCTCATTAGGAGGAGTTCAGTGAACCTGTCTCCCACTTAGCCACCCTCAGCATGTTATTTTACGATGAGAAATAAGTCGGGAAGAGAAAAGAAGCAATAAACTGTCCATGTGCCACATGCTATCAGAAGGGGGGGAACCCTCTATTTAAAGGTTTCTTTGTTCAGCAAATATTTCTTGAGTCGCTATTTGTGGGAACGATACAGAGGGGCGCTAACTAGTTTCCCCTCAAAGACCTTAGTGCTTTCTAAGTGCTTTTTATTTTTTTTAAAGTAAACAATAAATGTATTATAAAAAATCATGTTAAGTATGAAGAAGAAATAGAATAAGGTGCAGGAGAGAATATAGAGAAGATACCAGGAGACCTTAACTATACAGGGAGAGAAGCTCAAAGATGAGTAGACTGCCTCACCGTGGAACAAGTGCTAGATTTGTATTCATTGAGTGAATGAACCAGTAGTAAATGCATTAATTAATGGTCTCTCTGCATAAGTGATATTTAAGCTGAGAATGGAAGGATGACTAGGAACGAAGTAAGAAAAAGAGCTTGGACTTTTAAAGAACTGAAAAAGACCAGTAGAATGATAAGAGAGGAAGAAGGTGGTATGAAGGGCAGAAGGAGGAGGGTGGGGATAGTGTAGAACTCCGCAGCCCCCTGGCAGGAGTTTGTTTGTTCCAACTCGAATGGGAGGAACATAATCTGATTTAATCTCTAAAAGGATCACTCTGGCTGTTGCTTGAAGAATGGAGGGAGGGTTGGGACCCAGGGACACAAGTAGGGAGACCACCTAACAAGTTTTGTAGGAGTGTAGATGAGTGACAGCCATGGTGAGAGCTAGGGTGGAGGCAGAATGGAAGGAAATGAGCAGACAGACTCATGAGGTCCCTTGAACAGAGTTAAGAGGCCTTTGATGATTGGTCAGGAGGCAGTGGAGATGTTAGAGACCGCCTTGAGGTTTCCGGCTTGGGCAACTGGGTGGGTGAACTTGGGGCACACTGAAGGAATTTGGAGTGGGAGGAAAGCATAATTTTAATTTGAGAATGAAAAAACAAACAAACAAACAAACACTTGGTCAGCTGAGAGCAGCGTGTGATCTGTCTGGAGAGTGACATGGGGAAGAACTACAACAATAACTTCCTTTTTCTCTGTGATGGGGTTTGTGAATACATCCTTCAAAAGCACCTTGTGTGGAAGGTTCTATCAACTCTGATTAGACAGTGCAACATGACACAGAGGTTTTCTCCTGGCTCAAGGAGACCAGAAAGGAGGAAGTACCCTTTTCATGTTGGGGGTTTCAAGATTCCCCCAAAAGGCAACATTGTAAAATTAACTAAGCTATGATCAGTTTCTCCCCTTTCCTTACCCTGGCCCTCCGCTCCCTGCAAGAAATTCTCCTTTCTTGTGATTCTTTTACTTCTGATAACATTTCAGAGAATACCTCGATTATGTGATAATAGTCTTTTTTTTTCTAATTGTGTTAAAATGTACATAAAATACAATTCTCCCTTTTGACCTCTGTCATGTGTACATTTCAGTGGTATGAGGGGCGACCATCACCACCGTCCATCTCCAGAACTCTTTTCATCTTGCAAAACAGAAACTCTGTCCCCGTTAAACAATAACTCCCCATCCCCCCGCTCCATGATAGTAGTGGTTTTAACTTAATTATAACAATTTTAACTGCCTTATAAAGAAAGATCTCTCGCTTTGGCTGGGGCAGATTAGACTTTAGGCAGAGGAGCCGTGAGTCAGCCAGCAGAGCTCTGTCCGGGTGAGCGTCAGTTTTCTCTGGAGATGGCAGCTGGAAGAGAATGACAGAACCCCAAATGGGTACCCAAACCGGGAGGGGTCGGAGCCCAGCACTTGGCAAAGCATTCTCTCACCAGCAAAAGGCAACTTTCTGTGCCTTCTGGGATGAAACCTTGGTATTGCAGTGTTTCTGTTAACAGCTTTATTGAGATACAATTCACCAATAGTTCAAATAGCTTTCAGCCTATTTACGGAGTTGGCAGCCATCACCCCAGTCAATTTTAGAACACTTTATCACCCCAGAAAGAAGCCCTAAACCCATTAGCAGCCACACCCCATCCTCTCCCACTACCCACCAGGTTCACTGCCCAGGCCCTAGGCAACTATTCATCTATTTTCTTTCTTTCCGGCTTTGCTTCTTCTGGACACTTCCCATAAATGTCGGCACACCATATGTGGTCTTTATGACAAACGTTTGTTTTGTTTTAACAGAGGAATGCGCTGCTCTTTTGCTAGGGTTTCCCTTAGTAAGCAGTGAAAAACAACAGCCTTAACCCCCAAATCACAGCCAGGCAAGCCTGGAGAGCTGCAGTGTTCCAGGAGCTGCCAGAAATCCCCTCTCCTTCCGGGTCCCCAAGGAGGCAGGGGATCAGGATTTCAGAGCTCCCTGTGTCATCACTTTTGAAAGGCATAAGGCCCTTCCTTCCAGGGCCTTATGGATCCTCCTGGGGGATTCCGTGGGGGTCCCTGCTCCCCGTGATGGGAAAGCCTCAGGCCTACAAGCGTTTCAGGTCACAATGCTCTGCCCTTTATCATCGGGAGCTATGCTAGAAGCAGGAAAGACTCAGGCTGGCTTGCTCTGGAACGGGGACCAAACACCCTCCCAATGTCTCATGGCAGAGCCACTGGGAAGATTTTCCCCTAAAAATCTGTCTCTGCTGGCACAGGAATTCCTTAGATAGCAATTCTTTCCTTTGGCTAAATCATAAACACCCCCTCCACGTGTTCAGCGCTTTCGTTTCCCGAGCACTCGGGCACATATTGCCTTTGCAATATCTTTCATTCTATTAGTTCTGATAGAGCACTATCCATCTGTTTCCTTGTAACCAGATTGTTGAAGATGCGGTGCTTGGCCTCATTGATGCTCCCAGAACGCTTTGCACTTACCTCGATTAGAGCACTTAGCACCTTTTATTATAGCTATTTGTTTACACAGTCTACTTGCCCCTTCAGACTATGAGCTACCGCAGAGCGGAAGCTTCTGGCCCCAGCGCACTGCAGGACACATAGTAGGCGGACAGTACAAAATGGCGGCGCTCACAACCCATTTTACAGGAAGGCCAGACCTTCAGCCTGTAAAGATAGAAAGTGATTTCCTGAAGGACACGATCCAATAAAACACGCGAACCCAAGTCTTTGTTATCTTCACACGCGAACCCAAGTCTTTGTTATCTTCAGACTCAAGGCTTTTCACTTGGCAGAGGGTGCTTATGAACACGCGTGTATGGTTTACAGTTTACAAAGGACGTTCATATAGATGGTTTCAAGTGGCCTCCATAATAGCCTGGTGAGGGAGGGACACCATTTTTGAACTTAACGAAAAAGGGAACAGTCTCAGAGATGTCAGGCAATTTGCTAGGCCAACCAGCTCCAAACAAAGGCTTTGCAGAGCTGTATTTAAATGCTAGTGCCGCCCCTTCTTGCTCCTGATTTAACTGAGGTATGGCTACTTCATTTAGAAAATGGGAATTGTAAACCCCGCTTTGCTGAAGTTGCCGAGATTGATAGATAATGTAAATACGTTGCTTGGCTCGTGATAAGCATTGAATAGATGGTAACCATGCCTGCTGCTAGTTGGAAGTTGGAAGCTGAAAGTTACATCTGCATTTTTGGAGAAGCCCTTCTGCTCTTGTAGTCAATGCCTAGGGAGGGATAATACTTGAAGACTGGAATATCAGAGCAGAAGGGATTAGAGTCCAGTACTGGGGAGTTAACACCAGAATACGGAAGGGAACTGAAATTTGGGCTAGAGGGAAAGGGACAAAGATAAATGTTACTCACCTAACATTTTTTTTTTTTTCAGTGTGGTCTTAGAGAGTGCAGGGAGGGGCAGGTGGGCCAGCGAATGTATTTTCATGGTCTCTCCTGCAGCCCACCACCCACTTTAAATTCTATAGGAGAGTGTCATAGAACCCGGACCCAGGGACCCTGCAGCCCTCATACGCTTCATGCCCCAACACCTTCCTTTCTCTGTTCCCTCTGTTCATGCTGTTCCTTGGGGGAGAACATTTTGCAAATTCTCATGCTCCCTCGAGGTGGGGTAAGTGGGTTTCCATGCTGGTTATGGATCAGAGAAGCATGCGCCTCTGTTTGACTTTGATGTGTCAACACTTGTCTGCATGTGTCTCCTTTTGCAGCGTTTGGGAAACGAGTGTCTAGAAGATGAAGTGTTACCTCTTGCCTTGGCCACACTTGGAATGAATAGCCTAGTCACTCTGAATTCATTCGGTGTTTATGGGAATATCATGTGTAGTTCTGTCGACATTCCCTAACCATTATAATGCAGTTACCGTGGATAATACTCTCCTAGTGCAATATGTTATCGCCATTTTAACAACCTGACATACGATCGGCTCATATTATCACTTAAATGAATCCATTAAGCAGCTAGAGGCTTCCAGGAGTTGGATATGAGAGCATCAAATGGCCAAACCTGCGCCACTTCCAACACGACCGACCTCATCAGCTAGAGGAAAGACTCATTCTACCTGAGGGTCATCCAGTCAGCCCGTCCAAGGACTCGGGAAACTGTTCTCTTCGGAAGCTAAGTTAGACCCCAGGCCCTGCTCTAAGAGAGAAACTCCCACCTTATTACAGCCTTCTTTAATGTACAAAAGAAATGTTGGTGCCTAAGAGCAAAGCAATGAGATGTAATCAAATTCGCACTCTGGCTACAGAGCTGAGTAGTTTAGGTCTGAGGGAGGCAGCAAATTATGCAGAGATGGAAAATTGTGCCTGAAATTATTGCTTGCCTGCAGGGTTGGATTTGAAGGATCGACTAACATTTGTAAAATGTATGAGGTTTACAGACTCTTATCACATACACTGTATTTTATTTGCTCCTCAAAAGTACTCAATACTGTAAAACCAATTATCCCCATTTTACAGATGAGGAAAGGGAGTTTTTCCTCCAGTCAGCCTCACAGGCTTCTGTGAGGAGTAAACAAAGTAACACACGTGACTACCTAGCATTTAGTAAGCACTCCCCACGTATTACTTCTCTTCCTCTGAGATCTTCCTCAATGGAAAGGAGCTTCCATCCCAAATTCTCTCTCCATCTACCCTGAGCTCAATTCCAAATTCCCACCATCAAATCAGCAGTCTGATTGGTATGGGATCCAGGAGATGGGTACCTCGTAGGAGTCCGGCCCCTTGAGTCCATTTTTATAAACTGACTAGTGATGGGAAGAACCAATAACTTGGGAATCAAAAGAACACAATGTAATTAAATAATTAAATGTCATGATTAGTGGAGTCTCAGTGACTAGGAACCAGCCAATTAATTCTACAGAAGGTGCCCTTTAGACCAGGAAACAGTGAGAAGTCCCAGAACGCTGAGAAGTTTGGATCAGGAGAGAGAGTTTGAATTTTAAAGTCCATCAACGAAAAGTCTGTCCTGAGTTAGGATAGCATAGACTTTTTTTTTTTTTTTTTTTTTTTTTTTGAGAGAGAGAGAGAGCATGCGAGCAGGGAAGGAGGGTGAGAGGAAGAGGGAGAGAGAAAATCTTAAGCAGGCTCTACTCTCAGCACGGAGCCTGACCCTGGGCTTGATCTCATGACCCTAAAATCATGACCTGAGCCAGATGCTTAACCGACTGAGCCAGCCAGGCACCCCTAGACATTTTTTTTTTAAGACAATTTTTTTTTTTTAGAACAGTTTTAGGTTCACAGCAAAATTGAGAGCAAGGTTCAGAGATTTCCCACTGCCCCCACACACAGCATGGACTTTAAGAGCCAGCTTCTAGGACTCAGGGGATAAGACAGAGTGTGAAGCTCTCATGGCTAAGACAGGAGGAAGAAAAGAAGGAGCCCAATGACACAGAGGTGGTGCTAGCCGGCGAGGGCTTAGAGCAGGTCATCCCAAGACAGGGGAGCCGCAGAGCCCGGACCACACCCGGGCTCATATGGGAGCACAAACCCACTCTCTGTACACCGGCTGGGTCATCCCTGTGCCAGCTGGGGCTCCAGGCTCCTCAAAGCTTTGGGTGAACCCTTCTCTTGCAAGGTCTAATTCCTCCCCCTAGCCCTCTGATTTCAGGGCCGCCACTCTCGATTTTGTCTCTTGGTTGGAGGTCAAAGTCATCCTCTTCATTTTCTTTTTTCTTTTTTTTTTTTTTTTTTTCTTTTTACTTTCTTTGAGGGTTTGTGAGATCATAGAGGGGGTGGAGGGGTGGGGTCACAGAGCCACAGAATGGCTCTTCCTCTACTTTCTCTACCTCTCTGCTGACACCTTCACGCCCTTTTTCCTACTTCCTTTAGAATCAATGTGTGACCCTTCCTCTGCTTCCCTCCTGGGAGCAGCCCTGTCCAGCCAGTTTACCTTCTGTAGCCCTGAACTGTTCTCAGACATGGTGCCCTGCCCCCCCTCCCCCATCTTGGGAAATCTTGGTGGATTTACATTCTCCATCTTATTTCAACCATTTTTTTAAAGTGCTTTTTAATTTTCTTTCTGTATCTCTGTATTTCTTACAGGGCCAGAGGGGAGAAAAGTGGATGACCGAAGGAAGTTAAAGGGCGCTCCAGCAAACTAGATCTATTTTACAGTCGTGTCCTGACACTAATAAGCTGTAAATGGCATTCACCTGCGGACAAATAAAGTGACCGCACTAGAGATGCTGACTTAGTTAGCTGCCAGCGGGAGCGATATGCAAACTACTTAGCCAGCAAGGCAGAAAGGAGCTCCCCAGCCCTACGACCCTGGAGCTCATGGGGTGCAAGTTTCTCCCTCTTCCAGACACTTCCATCTTCTGTTCATTTTATAGTGTGTCTGAATGAAGAAGTAGAAGGGATACAGACGGAGGAAAATGAATTCAGTGCTCAGGCCTGGACTGGTGGAGACAGGAGGCGCCGTGGTTAGCCCAGACAAAGGCGGAACATTCCGGCAAGGTGAACATTCCCTGCCCACTGGGGCAGGTTTGCCCTAAAGAAAGTGAGAAAGGATATGCCCCCTCTGTGGCTAATGGGGTAAAAAAGGGTACTTCCTCAGCTCTGCAGCCTGTACCATCACATAAATGGAAACAGACAGAATTACCATTGATACAAATTAAAAACAAATAAAAAGGGTACACAGAGCTGATTCTGAGAGTTCAAACTCCATTACCCGCTGATTTACTGAGCAGTGACCTGTGATTGTGGGGGGAGGGCGGGAGGAGTGAGGAGTCTCTGCGAATCCCATCAACCCCATTGCCATGTGGCACACCAGTCAATAAGCTATTTAATTTAATGGGAAACAGTATTGACGAGCGGGAGAATGCAAGTCACAAAAGATGCAGCTGCAAGGAGCAGATAAAGTCTTCAACCTGGCCTCACTCTCGGGGTACCCACCGCTCAGCATCCTCCCTGCATTAGAATTGGAGGAGGGATCCATGGGATTTGGGGAGTGAAGGGACCCCAAGGGGACGGTGCTTAGGAGGGATTACCCACACAGAGAGATGGAGTCAGCGAGAGGTGGGCTGCAGGGAAGATTGGCAAGGAAATGGGAAATAGATCTTTGGAACTGAGGACAATGTTATCAATGACCTTTCAGAGTGAAGGCAGCCAGCAAGGGGGAGGTCAGCAATTCTACAGGGAAACCCAGCCACCGAATCCCAGGAGAATGAACCCATCTGTTTGTTTTACTCTTTCCTAGGGGGTCAGATCAGGAGTGAAACGCTCCTGGAACCAGAAGCACTCTTTGTCCACCACGAAATGGAAGCTGAGAAAACCAAGCAGTCACACTCATGTTTGGGAGATTTTTAGAAAGAGGTTAGATAAGTAGAAAATTAGAAATGGAAAATGTCTGGGAAAGACTCGAGCTCAATCCCCCCACTGCCCCTCCGGGCCGCCACCCCCATTCCACCCCACCCCCCCGCTGGGGACAGCCAGCCCCAGAGAAGAGAGAGAAAGAGAAGGTAAGGAAGGCAAGTGTGATGGAGGGGGTCAGTCCGCCCCAAGTTCAGTGCACGTCCCACTGCTTTGAAGAGCGTAACAGCCTCAAGTGAATGCACAGGACTTGGACCACCCCCAGCCTAGCACACCCTGAGTTTCAAGATGCGAGTTTTAAGGAATAAACATAAAAGAGGGAGTTGGTAGCGCTGTCCCATAGACTGATATTTATTTATTAAACAAACACGGAGAGAGTATGTATTTGTGCAGTTGGTATTGTTCTAAGGGTTTTGTAAACATCAGTTCCTTTCATCTTCAAAATAACCCTGTAAGAGAGGGACTATTTTTATCTGTGTTGTTACAGATGAAGAAGCTGGGGTGTGGAGAAGCAGCTTTCTGAAGGTTCATCCAGCTGGGACTGGAATGCAGGCAGCCTGACTGTGCAGTCGTTAGGAAGTGCTATGCTACTTCCAAAAATAATAATAATAATAATAATAATGGTGATAATAATAATAATGTTAGCTATCATTGGTTGATTGCTTACCAGGTGCCAAGTGTGCTGTGAAACACTGCATTATTGAACTTTTAGAACAATTGCACAAGGTAGATTTTATTATTCTCATGTGACAAGTAAGTAAACTGAGGCTCAGATTAGGAAAGAGAATTACATAAATCCCACAGCGAAGAAGTGCCAGTGCCAGGCCTCAGACCCAGGTCGGTCCTACTACAAAGCCCATTCTTTGAACTACTGACGGAGCATGTCCTCCCCCCATGCCCGGCGGAAGAACCAGTTCCCAACAGTGGCTCTCGCCCTGCTCCATGATGCCACCTCCAAGGTCAGCTTCTCATTGCCGAGTAAACTCCTGACCCGAGCATGGCTCCATACCCTCATCTGTTCAGTGGAAGGAAACTACCTCTTAGGACTGTTCGTGAAGATGGAATGATATAAATATATTCATAATTAAAGATGATCATGGTTATCATGATTAATACATGATCATGTATTGAATGATATAATGATTCAACCACTATGCATGAGGCAGTGTTCCAGGCTCTGGGGACGTAGCAGCAGGGCTGGCTTCATGGGGAGACCGCCTGTGCCGGTGCATGGAGTCCTGTGTTAAGAAAACCCTCACACATGGGGTTCAGTGTTCAGGGGTTGCTCACTTAAAATTCTCAGTCCTGTAGTTTTGAATTTGCATTTTGTAAGCGAAGTCTAATAGAACAATGGAACGTAAATGAGGGTTGAGAACCTCAGCAGCAGGTGCGGGCCTCTCTCCCCAGAGCAGATGATGACCACCTGCTCACCTGCTCCCCGAGGCTCTGATCCCACCTGGCCTCCTCTTCCCAGTTCCCATCCAGCAACCAGTGCTGCTGTCTGCTCCCGGTGGCGGTCTGAACACATATCTGGAAAGAGTGAGGTACGCCTGCCCTGTAGCATCTTGGCTCAGAGTGTGACAGTGACCATTCCCTCTCTGCTCGAGGGGTGCCAACGTGTAAGTTGGCAGGCGGCCTTCATCCACCCCCAGCCCAGCCAGGGAACTAGAGCATTCCAGCACAAAGGTTACAATACCGTTAGGGGTTGCCCATCCATCATGGGTTGGAGTAGAGGGCCTGTGGGAAAGGGAGCTCCCTGGCTTGACTTTGCTGCCTCTGTGCAGCACAGTGCCTCAGTCCAGCAGCTGGAACCTGGCAGTCTGTGGACCTCAACTGCCTCGAGTCAGTGGGTGGTCCTGTGGGCAGCTGTGAGGGTCAGCACTGGCTCAGCCACTATGCCCAGGCCCGATGGAGTGCGACTTTACAGCGCCAATAAAAACCACCATGACAGTCCTGGAGAGATCGGAAAAAAAGAAAAAGGCTTTATATCTAAGTACCTTGCACAGCACCTTTTTTCTGCTTTTTAAATTAAGTGCTTGCATTTTCATTTACTGGGTCCCTATATGAATTTGCTAAAGCTTCATAATAAAATACAAAGTTAATGGTTTGAATGACAGAAATGTATTTCTGGAGGCTAGAAGTTCAAGATCAAGGTGCTGGCTGGTCTGGTTTCTTCTGAGGCTTCTCTCCTTGTAGTGGACATGGCACCATCTGGCTGTGTCCTCACACGGACACACTTCTCTGAGTGTGCACATTCCTGGTGTCTCTTCATGTGTCCAAATTTTCTCCTCTTATAAGGACACCATAATCCTATTGGATTATGCCTCCACCTAATGGCCTCATTCTAACTTAATTACTTCTTTAAAGGCCCTGTCTCCAAATATAGTCTTATTCCAAAGTACTAGAGAGTAGGGCTTCAGCATATAAATTTTGAGGAGAACACAATTCAGCCCATAATAGTCCCTCAAATGACATTACTAGTCTTGCACAGAAGTGGAAAAAAGATAGAGTCCTTATAGAGCTCACTTTCATGAGAGAGGAGATAGGTAATTAAAAAGCAAATATGCAATATGTCAGATGGCAATAGGCGCGCTGAGGAACCAGCACACAGGGTAAAAGGGATTAAGAGTAATGGGGAAGACACTTGCTGTTTTACATAAAATGACCAGGGAAAGCTGCTCTGATATGCTAACATTTAAACAGAGACCTGAAGGAGGTCAGGAAATGAACTGGACGTCTATCTAGATGAGAGAACGAAAAGGACAAAGTTATTAGAACAGTGTGTGGTGCATAGTTTCATATAAATATTTATCATCCCCATCCCGTAGTACTTGTGATTATTTTCCTTGGGTTCATTCTGCTGGAGGTAATAGAGACCTAAGTGCACCCCTCAGTCTCGAATCATTCTGACCAAGTTCAAGGATTCTGTACCCTACAACTGGCCAAATCTTGAATTCATCTTGACAATAGGCTCCGTACTTTATGTGCCCAGAGCAACCGAGCCCTACGAGCCCCACGTGCCCGCTGGGCCCCAAGCAAGTGTCCCACTGATCGCGAGTGAATGGCTTCTATGTTTGTGACTCAGCTGCAAAAGTCCTAAGACTCCTTTCTGACTCTTCATTTCCCAGTCACGACTGGGGTGCAGGCTGCAACCCCAGGCTTTTGGCTTGGGACTTTGCTCTGGTCGCTACTTCCTTCTAAAGCCCCCGACATCATGGTTCTTAACTTGGAGTGTGGGTGGAGGAGGTGATTTTTCCTCACAGAGAACACCTGGCAATATCTGGAGATGGTTTTTGGTGGACACAATCGGGGGGCCTGCTCCTGGTACATGGTGCATGAAGGCCAGAGATGCCAGTAAGCACCCTCAGATGTACACAGCAGCTCCCCCAGTGAAGAATGACCCAGTCCAAAACAGCAGTACTGCTGAGGTCGGAAGAACTGCCCTAGAGGGTAATATAGAAGGAAAGTAATACACCAACTGCCAGAAACAAGGCAGAACAGGGAAAACAGGAGGAAATAGGAGGAGAAACACAGGCGAAATGTTTCCTTAGTGCAGTGTGTCTACCTTCCCTAATGACCTTCAGCCCTTTCGCAGGGACCCCAGACAGTGGCTGAAGGGGTCCCTGTAGCAGATGGCTACCCTGGGAACTGCCGCCCAGACCCTGGACCTTGCTCCCTGTCCCTAGGTGTCCTGCCCCGCATGCCCACATGGCTGGACACCCTTCCGATGGCTCCACTGGGCTTCACAGATGCCTTTGGAGACTGATTTTTGCAGCACTTGCTACACCCCCGGGGATGAGCCACCAGCTGGGAGTCTTGCCACATGAAATCAGCCCAGTTCCTTATCCCTTCCCAGGATGGCTTACGGCTCCACCCCAGGGATGACACTGAGGTTATTACATCAAAAAAGTCGCCATGTGGGGCGCTTGGGTGGCTCAGTTGGTTGAGCGACTGCCTTCGGCTCAGGTCATGATCCTGGAGTCCCGGGATCGAGTCCCGCATCAGGCTCCCAGCTCCACAGGGAGTCTGCTTCTCCCTCTGACCTTCTCCTCGCTCATGCTCTCTCTCACTGTCTCTCTCTCTCTCCCTCTCTCTCAAATAAATAAATAAATAAATATTAAAAAAAAAAATAAGTCGCCGTGTAAGATCATAGTCAGATCACCCCAGTCTGTCACATAAGCTCCACTTTCACTCCCCGTGTGCTTGGGAATTGTCCCCCTAGCACCTCAAGTAATAGAGTGTCCATAGATGTTCTTTAAATTGAATGAAACTTCCTCCTTACGCGTGGAGTGACTGTCCCTCGCGCTGTCTTTGGGCAGCTGGTTGTGGGCAAGGTGGTGGAGCCCTGGACTATTTCCCATTCATAGTTTGGGTGATAATGGCACAGGGACCAGCTGGTCCCAACAGTGTCTGAAAGCTTTTGTGATCCCCACAAGGCATGTTCCAGCAACCTGAAGACTCCCTTCAGACAAATTTCTATGGCAACAGACAACATCTAAGAGATGAAAGGGATGTTCTGAGTGTCACTAGCGTCTCAGGAACCGATGAAGTAGGGTCACTTAAAGATGTGGGAGGGAGGAGGGTGCGGAGAGGGAAAGAGGACATTGGACTAGGAAGAATGTGTGGTGAGGTTGAAGCCAGGTTATACACAAAGCCTACGGAAGTTCTCCCCAAAAGGCAGAGGTAAAAGAGAGGAAGAGAGTGTACCACTGCTAACTATAAAACAAAAGTGAGGGAGAGGAGGAGGTAGGCAACATGAGGCGGGGTGTTCTGGATGTGGGTTTGCTCCCTATTGTCTGCTTTGCCCTTCTTCCCCTCACCCAGAGATAGATGTGCTACTTCTCAGAAAAGGTCACAGAATTGCCTTGAATTCAAGGGTGGTAGCAAAGAAAGAGACAGGGAGAGATTATGTAACAGGCTGCTTACTCTTGAGAAATTGACTGCCAGGCAAAAAAAAAAAAAAAAAAGAAAGAAAGAAAAAGAAACACTGGGCTGAGAACCAAGAGGCAGAGACTCGAGAATGTTCTCACCACTGCTTCTGGCCACCCAGTCCTGGCCAATGATTGGACCTCTTCAAACGGTGGCTTTTCCACAGTAAAACCCTAATAACCACTCTGCCTCCACCAGAGCCTGTTTTGAGAACCAAATGAGATAATAACTATGAATATGTTTTGTAAACGGTAAAACATTAAACTAGCATTTCCCATAATGTTCTCTGTAGAACATTAATTCCATGGGATGTTAGTGAGATTCTCGAGTCAAAAAAACAACAATAAAGTTAAAGGGTTGTGGCGGTTGTTCTAATTGTGGGATTTGTGAATATCTTTCCAATACTAAATCGACTGTGGAATCTTTTATTGCAGAGTATCTTGCATGATTAAAGTTGCAGAGCACACTTTGGGAAATGTTTCCCTGAAGAAATATAAAAAATTATTCATACTGTTCTCGGCTGTGGTAGGAATGGTAGCCATGTGCAGAAGAGCAAAGGGTCGGGTTACCCTGGAAGCAAGAGGAAGGGGCCCTGAATGTGTTGCTCCACAGGCAAGGCTAACACATAAGAAAAGCCAAATGTGAGAAGCCCACACTTCCTAAGAACGTGAAATAGGTTGAACTGTGTCCTGACACAAAGATGTGTTGAATCTCTACCTCCCAGCACTTCAAATGTGTCCTTGTTTGGAAAGAGGGGCCTTTAAAAAAATAACTGAGTTATAAATGAGGTCCTGAAGGTGAGCCCTAATCCAGTATGACTGGTTCCTTATAAGAGGGGGAAATCTGGGCTCAGGAAGAGGTGGGCCCTTGGTAACCAGCTGTGGAAGACGGAGGCAGAGATTGAGCTACAAACCAAAGAGTGTGAGCAAACCACTAGAAGCTAGGGGAGAGCCACAGACCAGATTCTCCTCATGGCTCTCAGAAGGAACCAATCCAGGGAGCCTGAGTGGCTCAGTCAGTCAAGTGTCTGTCTTCCACTCAGGTCATGATCCTGGAGTTCTGGAATCGAGCCCCACATCCGGCTCCCTGCTCAGCCTGCTTCTCCCTCTCCCTCTGCCCTCCACCCCCCCACCCCCATTTGTGCTTGTTGGCTTGCTCTCACTTGTCAAATCAGTCTATCAATCAACCAATCAATCTTAAAAGAAGAAGAAGGGCAGTGTAGGGGAGGAGGATGGTCAGGGGGAGGAAGAGGAAGAGGAGGACCCAACCCTGCCCACACCTGGGTCTGGGATTTCTGGCCTCCAGCACTGTGAGACAATACAGTGTTGTCGTTCAAGGCTCCTAGTTCAAGGTGCTTTACTATAGCAGCTGGGGAAGTGAATCCACCATCTCTCCTCTAAAGAACCCACAGTCTCATACACCCACTTTTGCAAGGTCCTGACATGTCACTGCAACTGAAGACACAGGTGACACAAAGCTGAGCTCTATTTAATAAGGTCGTAATAAAATTGGCTAACTTTCCTGATGACCAGGCAACTCTAAAGACAAGTTGTCTTCACTGGGGAGAAACACATCCCCACCCAGAGGAGGATAAAGGGAATGGCATACATTGGCAGTGGTTGAGATATTCCAATCCCTTCCAAAAAATATACCCAACCAAGCCATGGCGGAGGTATGGGCCAGGGGTCTCGACTTCACATGTGATTATGGTGTCCAGCATCTGGCATGAAGGGCTGTCTGCAAATGGGGAGAAGAACACAATAGTCAGGCCTCAGTGGCTGCTCAGAGGGATCCGGATAAAACTCCAGTCAGCTTTAAGCAATCAGTCTTTGGAGAATCACAGGGTTATTCAAATTTCTTTTTAAAGAAATTGTTTTGTTTTCCTAAGATACCCAATTCTTACAAATATTTAAACAACATATTGATGCCTTTCTCTATGACTTCTGACAGGGTCAAGTATTTGTTCTCTAGTGGAAAATGTTTTCAGGGAGGCAGTGTGAATGCAGTCCTCAAATCGCATTCTCCAGCCTTTCTTTGATAGGGAGTGTCATTAGCACTATGCCATTTCCCCAAATTTCCTGATGTATTGCATTGGGCAGACTCAATTTTTCCACAAGCTCTGACAAACAGAAACACAATGTGGACAGAATATCAGCTTCCATTTTGCCCAGACTTCCAGGAAGCTCCAAATGACATTAAATGTTCAACCTCAATAATTACTAGAATTTTCACTTCCTCTATTTTTTTCTATGTGGATGATTTCTGTTTTCTACTTCTACTTCTAAAGCCTTATTTTATCATCATCTATCTGAAGTATGTCTTAGATTATCTTTCCTGAGCTCCAAACTCCAAATATCCAGCTTTCTACTATCTATGAGTCTCTGCTTGGATACTCTACAGTGACTCAAGCACAGATCAAATTCAAAATCATGCTTTTTTTTTTCCTTCTAAAACAGACAAATCCTCCTGCCTTTCTGTCTTAGTGATATCACCACCATTCACTAACTTTCTGAAGTCACATATTCAGGACAACTTACATGTCTTTCTTTTTAACTGCCCATGCTCAATCCATTGTCATTCTGCTGACCTTGACTCTAAATTTCTCAGATTAAGTTTCCCACTGTCTCTGTGCCACATCCACCTTTATTTGGGTCTTCCTGGATTCCTGCAACACCTTCTAAGAATAAAATTCCCTTCCTCCAATCTCTTCTTTCAAAGAAATTAATCCAATAATGGCATTTGGCTTTTAAGGCCTTTCTCAAGCTTGTTCTCCTTGTGAGGATGGATTCAGGTCCCCATAGCATGGTACACATGGTTACCCCTCCAGCTTTAGGTCCCTTAGTGTGTTTTCTCAAGTTTACCTCCTCAGACTCAGGCCATAGCAGAATGTATATCCATGATTACCTTACCTCAGAGATTACCTCTGAGGAGGTAATAGCAGAAAGGATGTCCATGTTCACTTCCTCAAACTCAGGACTCTATGCACAGGAACTATGCTCAGCTTTCCATCTTCAAGCCTCAATATGGCATTCATGAATACCTTCACATTTTCAGTAGATTTAGATTGTAATTTATGCTCCAGACATTTTGAATTACCTTCAGTTTCACAATGAGAATCGATCTTAAATGTATACATCTCTGAGCCTCCTTCTTCTGGGTCAGTAGCACTACCATTAAATATCTCAACAGCTCTTACTCAACCAGAAATAAGAGTTGTCTCCCCAAAATAAAGCGTCAGAGGAAAAGAAATGCCAACCCTTTGAACCTACTGTTTTCTTTTCCTTGAATGGCATTTTCAAACCCAATTCGCTTGGATAATCCCTCGTCATTCTGAGACTCAGCTCAAGCATCACTTCTTCCTCTGGAAAGGTTTTGCTGTTTTCTCGCTTCTTTTTAAAACTATCTTGCCTGTGTGCTTCTCATGTGTCTGATACATAGTTCTACTATCTTATCACACTGCATGGCAATTACACATCACCTTGTCTGTGCTCACCACTACCATGATCACTAAATTAAAGTTCCTTGAAAGCAAATAAGGGTACTACTTGTAAACCTGGAATCTAGAATAGTGACTATCACAGAATGTAAATTCAATAATAAGCTAGTCCAGGAAATGAACAAATGAGAGTCTTCCTGGAGTTATATGAATTATAATAGGTAAATAAAACATAACGACCTTTAAAATTTAAAGCAATATCAAGCACAGCTAGTTGTAATTACTACTGATCTACTTCAGGGCAACGTAGTTCGGGTCTATGAATATGTCTACAGCCAATGTGATGATGTTCCCGAGGTAAGTCACGTGCAATTAACTGAAATTTACATTTTTAACTTTTTATATAGCAAAGCCTTAGGATATCATGGGCAACAAGGACATGATCTCTAACTGTAAGAATTCAAGATGAGGTTCTATATAAGGATAATGAAAAGGAGGCACTAAAAGAATAGGTAACTTTCACCGGGTCACTCAGGGAGGAAGTGGCCTGATGAACATTCACATTGGGGAATACTGCCTCCAGATTCAAACTGCTTTCCATTTCTACTGACTGTGCGATACTAGAGAGAAATCAAAAGAATAGCATCCTTTTTAGCTCAAACTTTGATTGTGCGAAAGCTGTAAGAGGTCAGAGAAGTAGATGGAAAAGACAGGATGGGAGAACTAGGATTTGAGCTGAATCAAGAGAATTGACCACAAATACAAAGAAACCAGAAACGTATTCCCAGAGAGGAGAGTATCATAAACTAAGCTGCATGTTTCGACAAGTCATGGAAAACGTAACAAGAGTAGAAGGAAGAAAAGTATTAATTATTTACAGACAAGTTGTTAAAATAGTCCTAATCTATTTTTCTCCCAAGGATTTTTCCCCACCTAATGCATCAGTTTCTGTTTTTCAAAATTGAGACCGTATTATGACAATTTTGAATCCTACTTTTAAAAACTTGAATATATACTGACACAAGCACTTTGTTGTTTTTATAAACTATTTGCAAACATAATTTTTAATGGCTCCCTGATCATCAAACAGATGTGTGATGGTTTAATTAAACATTTCCCTATTGTTGAACACTTAAATTTAAGTACAAATTTGTTCTTCGGATTAGAAATAACACTGCTAAGAACATCTTTGTCCATAACACTTATATATTTACTTATAATTCTTCGTGATAAATTACAACAGTGGAATTCCTAGGGCTAAAGTTACTAACATTTTTACTGTTTCTTCCCCCCCCCAGATAATTAAACTAATACTTGCAGGAATTAGGACCTCAGTGATAAATAACTTAAAGTCTCTGTCCTCAGGGGTTCATTTTCTAGAGCAAAAGTAAGGAGGCACAGGCAAATAACAAAATACTGCAGAACAAGTGTTTTAATTGAAAGGTGTAAGAGCAAAACTAGAGGACCATGTGTAGTAAAGAACCATTTCTGCTGGGAGAGCGAGGTACATCTCAGAGAAAGTGACTTCTGAAATATGTTTTTATTAGTGTAATTCGACCTTCATTTTGGAGAGACAACTGTTATATCCGATCAAGTCTGAGCTGTTGAGATAGTTAGAGCTGGCGTTTCTAACACAGAAGGAGCCCAGAGATTATGTATGTTTTAAGATGTACTTCTCTGTACTATTAACTAATTTAATAATCATTACTCACATGTACAACCCACTCACCAAAAACAAACACACTCAGTCACTGAACCCCAATTTGAAGAAACAGTTCAGGGCCTTACAGGCATCATTGAACTTTGTAGTATTTGAAGTGGGAAAGAAGCTCCTTCTATTTTGGAAGATTTGGGTATCAGAGGCACCTTGACCTAAACCACTGAGAAGAGAGTGGAGACAGCCCCAGAGTTTCTAAGACTCTCTCCCTCTCACTCCCCCTCCGGCTCAGAGGTTTCTAGACTTTCTCGGTTCATGGCCATTCTTAGTCTCAGTAATTGATTTTGTGTGTGTCCCTAAGCCAAAGGAAACAACTGTTTCATTTATTATTAAATAATTAGCTTAGATACATACCTAGCTCAAGTTAGGTTAAATATACAATAATATTACGTCCTAACAAGATAGTAGCCATTTAAAAAAATAATGCACATTAATTGAAAGAAAAAATTGCATTTTATTCTCAAATAACCACAATTGCTGACAAATGGGACATGTGAAGAACTCTTGACCTTGGAGTCAGATTAAATGCAATCACTCTTATTTCCTGTTCCACACTGGTTTTAATGTAATACTTGCTTATTCTCATAGCAGCTACTATAAACACAACTTCACAATGGTGTCACAGGGCATTGCTGGTAGGAATGTAAAATGGCGCAGCTGCCACCAAAAATGATATGGTGGCTCTTCAACAAGTTATGTATAGAATCACATGATCCAACAATTCCATTTCTGGGAATATCCTTGAAAGGATTGAAAGAAGGGATTTGAACAGACACTTGTACACCAATGTTCATAGCAGCAAGAGTCACAATAGCCAGAAGGCGGAGCCAAGTCGTGGTTCTATCTACAGATGAATAGATAAACAAAAATGTGGTCTATACATTTAATGGGATGTTTCACCATTAAGAAGGAAGGGAATTCTGACACCTGCTGCTACAGGGATGAACCTTAAAGACATTGTACTACATAAACCAGGCAAGAAAGCACAGATCTTGCATAATTCTGCTTACATGAGGTACCTAGAGTAGCCAAATTCATGGAGACAGAAGGCAGAATGGTAGTTAGCAGGGGCTGAAAGGAGGGGAGAATGGGAGTTGTTGTTTAACAGATATAGTCAACCTAGAATTGTCAGGAGACGATAATGAAGCAAAAGCATTTGTTTGGAATCAAAGAATTGTAATGGGGGGGGCGTGTACAGATTTGGGCAGCAACCCAAATAGTGTTCCACTAGGAAGCAAAAGTCAGGGATTTTTAAAGACAAAAAGGGAATGCTTGTATACATTGTTTACAAAGAATTTTGATTGGTGTTGGTGGCAGAAAACAAAACTTGGCTAAATATAATCTGTTGCTAAAGCGATCACAAAACAAACGTCTGTTCCCATAGTGAGTTGTAGGTATTCTTGTGAAGTCCTTGGGGTATTTCCCATTCAGAATGTCATGGTTCCGCTCAGTGAGGAAGTGCATGAAGCCTGCCTCCTCTATGGTCTCCCAGCTGCATTTTAAGACCCCATAACATACGTGACTCCATTTGATTCCATCTTCTATAATAATACAGAGTTTCAGTTTGGGATGATGAGAAAGTTCACAAGATGAGAACAGAGATGTCTGCCCAGAAATGTAAATATACTTAATTCCACTGAACTGTACTCATAAAAATGGTTAAAATGGCAAGTTTTGTTACCACAATAATTTTTTAAAAAGATGCAATGACATTAAGGGACATGTAATGCAATCTAATGGTGAAGCATGAGCTAGCCTGAGCTGATAATTTGTATGGTACCTGAAAGATGTTGAGTCTTACTATAAAAGTCTTACTTAAGTTAAATCTTACTTACTTAAGTTAAGTTAACTTAAGTTAACTTAACTTACTTAAGTCTTACTTAAAAATTTGAAATCTACAGAGACGCCTGGGTGGCTGAGTTTGTTAAGCATCCAACTCTTGGTTTCGGCTCTAGTCATGTTCTTAAGGTCATGAAATCCAGCCCCAACTGGACTCTGCACTCAATGGAGTTTCTGCTTGAGATTCTCTCTCTCTACCCCTTCCCCTTCTTTCCTCTCTATCTCTCTCACAAATAAATAAATAAATCTTCAAAAAAAATTTTTTTTTGAAATATCCAGCAACATGCCAGTGAGTTTGTTACATTACTGTGGGGTGCCTTGGCAGACAATTTGGAAACCACGCTATTCTCTAACTTGAAGCTTACTCCTTCCCTTTCTGGGTAGGTATGGACAAAAGGGCTTGGAAAAAGCTATACATAGCTGTTCTGCCACTAACCAGTTCTGTGATCTCAGAAAGTGACTTACGTCCCTTGTCCCCAGCTCAAAAGGACAAGCTAGATCCTGTCCAGTCCAGTGAGGTCCACCTCATAGCCACTGCTCATTGCCCCCATTTCCCTCATTCACTCTACCCTGGCCATCTGTAAATTTTCTCTCTTCCTAATGTGTCCCCAACTCTGCTCTCCAGGGCATTCTCCTTGATGTACGTCTACCTAGAAAACTTCCTCATTCCACTCTCTTTACCTAGAAATCCCTGCTTGTCCTTTAATCTCCAGTCTGTCACTACACCTGTTATCTTCCTTGTTGTCCCAGATTAGCCAGCTGGGATCACTCCTTTGTGGACGTTGGATAAGTCTTCTTTTCTAGCCTGGAAGCTCTTTGAGGACAGGCAGCCACTGCCCTTCCCATCACTGGGTCCGTGGGTCCTGCTGATCCGGTTCTGGGAATGTAATTGTTTGTTCAATAAATATGCAGACATCCTCACTCACAGGAAATGTCAGTATTGGTACAACTGAAGCTGAGAGAAAAGAAGGAGACTGACTGCATTGTTGGGAGCTCACTTGATCCCTTCATTCATCTCAAGGTCAGTTTGTTTTCCCTCCTCCCTTCCTCTTTGTTAATAGCTTCTTCTTTCTTCTAAAGCACTGTGTGCCCTCATGCCAGGGACAAGAAAGTACTGCTCTGTTTTGTTGATCCAAGGGTGGGGGGAATGAAAGATTTTCTGTCTTACGCACAAAAAGATGAGAATTTATATATTTGAAAAGTATCTTTGGAAAGTAAACAATTATGCCCTCACCCCCCACTTCCCCCAAGGGCGTCTTCTCTGTTAAAAAGATCTTCACCAGCAACGGGGTGGGGGTGGTGCGGTGGGAGGGAGTCTCCTCTTAGTTTTCCACTGGCAATAAAGCACTGCCTGGGCAAATCCCACCACTCCCTCCCTTATTACTGAAAACCTCAGATGTGCAGGGATTGGGTAAATCATTTTACTCCCCGCTGTCTACTCCTTGTTAATGAACAAGAACCCTGAAACAAGGGTCTCATTATCCCCATTTTACTGGTAGGGAGGTTGACTCTCAGAGTGGTTAAGTGATATTCCTGAGGACACACAGCTAACTTTGAACACTCTTGCTATTCTCCTTCTTCCCCAGCCCCACCCCAGACTCACTCTATTTTAGCTTCCAGAAAAAGAAACATTGCAAAGATTCTCCCTTAGGAGCCCACTCATTTTCTTGGGCACTGGGGCTTACAGAGTGCTGAGAGTGCCTATGATTTCGTCTGCCACTTAACTGAGATTAGCTGGAAGCAATCTGCTTAAGGTTTAAGCATCAACTTATCACTTTGTTAACTGTGCATTCATTTTCAAGGGGATGGTTAACTTTAATGGGAATGGGGATTGAATCATGCAGCAACAGGTTCTGTGACATGTGGGAACCAGAAGGGAAGTGAGAGGCCTTCCCTGTCAGATGTTGTATGGTGGGAGATCTGGATTAATTTTCTGCCTGCAATTTCCTGCAGCGGACAGGCAGGAAGACTCTCATTCTGTTACCCTGTGATTGACATCAAGAATTCACTCTGTTCAAAGCAGGGCAGTGTCCAGTGCCTGAAAGAATGATGGAAGGGGAGAGACAGGTGGAATTCTTCCCAGCCACAAGAAACACAGATGATGTACACACTCTCAGAACTGCCCAATAGAAGGGGACTTCATGCCCCTTGTATCCCACTACTTCACTTTAGAGAGGAGGAAACTAAGGCCTAGGGAGGAATCATGACTTGTCCTACAATACAAGGCAGGTTACAGCTTGACTAGAATACAGCAGACTTCTTTCCCCATCTCTCAACTTTTAAGAGTCTCTTGACTTCTCAATGGCAGCAGAGTTCAGCTCACTTAATTCCATGAGCTCAAAGCCAACTTTTCTGGACTTTTAGTAAAAAGTGTTCATTGATTCATGCCCATATGGTTTCATGTTTTCTCCAAAAGAAGTAAAACTTTTTTTTTTTAGAAAGTTAACAGGCTCACAGCTTCTTGAGTGTTGATGATTTTTTTTCCTCCCATCTTTAATCACTGTAGCATAAAACATCCTTTTTTTAATGTGTATCATACGTATCATGTTTCCTTATTAGGTAGGGAAGGCCTAGGGATTTTAACCTAATCAATAATGAATGAAGCAACTAGTTGGGAAGGTAGTTATGAGAGAACCTACAAAATCCAGAGAAGTCAATCTGTTAAGAATCTGGTAGCTTCAGTCTCCATCCTGCTAGCTGCATTAATGATGTTACCTTGCTTGGCATTTTAGAGGTGACAGCCCCTTGATCCACTTTAATCAGCCAACTTTCTCTTACAGAGTTGGGCAAGTTTCTTTACCAGCACCTCTAATTTCTAAAGCCATTCATAAAATAAACAATGGACACCTACTATGCATATGACATTGTCCAATATTCTGAAAATTGAAAAAAAAAAAAGAAAAATCCCATTGGATAACTTGTCAAGGGTCTAATATAAAGTAGGATCTCTCAGTCTGTAGGTAGTGATCCATTTGTAAGATAAGATAACTTATGATCAGTAAGTAGGTCATGACCAGCATTTTCTTTTAATGAAATTGTGGCAAATTGCTAGTGTCATGGCCCTCAATTTCTTCTTGTCTCCATGTGATTCACTGACCAATGGAACAATGACAAGCATGACGCAGGCAAGGACTTCCAAATGTTTGGGCATTGGAACTTGCCCTTTCTTGCAGTTGTTGAAAACTCTGAGGCCATCATTATGTGGATGAACCTGGACAAGCTTGTGGAAGAAGAAAGACAGCTCAATCACCTGTACCCTGGACTGCCACCATATATGTGACTGAAGCCTATCAGATATGTGACTGAAGCCCATCCTGACCCAACCAGCCTCTCCTACGCCCCACAACTGACCCACCAGCTGACCACTGATTCATGAGCAAGCCCAACAAAGGTCAGCTGAACCCAGTCCAGTCAAGAATAGGTTTATGCAATTTTGGCATTATTGACATTGGGGTCCGATAATTCTTGGGGGCAGACTGTATGCTAAGCATATATGCTTAGCGGCATGCCCAACCTCTACTGACTAGATGCCAGTAGCATCACTACCCCAATTAAAAAAGCAAAAATATCTCCAGACATGGCCACATGTCCTAGTTGATTACTACTGGTCTAGAAAAATCACCCAACAAAATCATGAGCAAAATACATGATTCTTGGTTTATGCCATTAGGTTTTGTGGTGGTCTTCATGTAACCAAAACTATCTGATGGCCTAGAATAGGATAGATCAGAAAACATTCCTCGGTAAAGGCAAGCACTATTTTGTGAAGCAATATCTTGTATGTACTAGGTCATGATGTCAAATGTATTTCTTGCTCTGGGCTGTCATCAATAAAGGTTTGAAAGTCTTCTGGATTATTAAAGGAAAAGGCATGGAACTGGATTTCCCCCCCCAGCTCTGATACCTATTGACTGAGTAATATTAAGTCTCTTTTTCTAAATTCCCTAAGCCTTAGACTTCTTCTCTAATAAGATCAGCCTATTGTAAATTTATGAAGGCTAACTACATAAAAGTGCATCGTAAACTATGAGAAGTCATAGTGCTACATATTGATGTCATCATTGGGTTGGATTCTGTTTGTCTTCTGCTTGTGTCTTCCTGTCTCCTGGAAGCTCTCCATTTGCCAGCTCCTAGTCCCCCTACATCCATAATTTAAGGTGAACAGGGCAGGCCACATCAAGCCATGAAGCATTCCTTCTCTGACCATTCACTGACTCATTTTGGCACTTGCTAGATATGCCAAATGTCCACTTATCAAATGTCACTTTGACACTTATCACTAATTTAATTCAGTGTTCAGTTCCATTCTATTTTGTTTATATATGGTACATATTTTAGTTTCTCTCCCCACCTAGTTTACAAGCTCCCTGAGGCTGGGGGCCATGCTTTATCTTATTTGCCTCCCCCACAGTGTATGGCACATTTTCCTGGACACATCACAGGTCTTCACAAGGACTTAACTTAATGATTCTCATTCAAAAGACTTGGTGTTTACTTCTTTTCCACTTTCTCGATTTTGCCTTCAGAAGCCCACGGTCTCCTCCGTAAATTAGTCTGCCCCCCTCGTGGACCGCCACAAGTCCCCTCTGGGGCTTGAGCCATCACCCAAGTCCCCTTCCTGATTAATACTGGAGACCAGAAGTGGAATAACAGCACCATGCTGATTGTTTGGGGTATCACCTGATAAACCGTTTCCTAAAAGGAATATCACCCACCGGGAAAGCAGCAGCTGCCTGCGATAACTATGCTTTTCAGCTAAAGAAGGCCCCGGGCACCTGACCTCCTCCTTGGCCACAAGCCCTGAGTCAGGCAATTACAGCACCGCAGCCTCATACCAGCAGGGCCGGGATGGAGCCCGGGCTCCTCTCCTGGTTAATTCGCTCTACCCGCAGGAAGCACACCGGGCTGGAAGGGCGCCCTTGGCAGGGAGGCATCCTTGTTGCCCTTGGGTCCTCCGAGTCTGGGCTGGGCTTTCTCAGCAACACTGCTCCCTGCCTCACCATGTCCCTGCAGGAAATGGCCCTGTGGGGCCAGCATGGTGAGTCGAGGCTGAAAGGAGGATTTACTGTTTGTTGTTAGACTATTAACAAGCATAGTCTGTTAATGGACTCTGATTGATTTCCGGATGCTTGCTTCCTTCTGGACTGTTGGAACTCAGATGCAGAAGCTAGTGTGAGGAGGCAAAATGTTGGCTTGGTTTCTCTTCCCAAGGGCAGCTAGAAAAATGCATAGGTATCCATTAGATGGGTGCCCAGGTAGGAAATGGAAAGCTAATTTCACCTTCCCGGGAAATCACGTTCTCTAGCAGAGGCAGTGTGGAAAGAAAGCACACTGGACTCAGGGCCTGACTATCTGAGTTTGAAGCCTATTTCTTTCTATTAACCGGTTGTTTCCCAGTTGCCAAGTATCTGGGACCTTGGATAGCTGGCTTAAGCCCTCCCAGTCTGCCTCAATAAATAAGGATAGTAATGGTCCCGCTTTTAGGGCTGCTGAGGAGCTCACATGAAATCCTCCCTGAGAAATTCTGAGTAAATAGGATCATCAGTTATATACAAATGGAATTAGACCATTTCCATGATTTGTAATTCCGGGAATGTTAGGGGAAACATGGCTCCCCTGGCCCTCCCTCATCCTGAGAAGCCTGCTACCAAATACGCCAGCTGTCATTAAATGAGAGTTTGCTTTGATTTTCTTTGAAGGAGACAGCTAACTTCCACTTGAAGTTTCCCTTAAGAAAAAAAAAAGAAACTAATTTGCAGTGAAAGATTTTAAGTTAAAGGTGAATACTTTTCAATAAAGGGTATAAAACTAGAGATGAATAGATTAACACTAATAAACATCTGTAGGACACTTTACAGGCTAGAAAGGCAGGGTCTTCTCTGAAAGCTTCTGAGAGGATAGCTGACCCCAATAGCTCTAGAGTTCATTCATTCAACAAATCTTTAAGGAGCACCAGCCCTATGCAAATCACGATGAGGCCCTCAGGGTATAGGGTAGAAAAAGGCAAGCAAACCCCTTTTCTATGGAGCTTACATACCCCTAAGAGATAGTCCAGAAAGAATAAAAAAACATGAAAACAGAAATGGAATATTAGGTACTATGAGGAAAATAGAATGGGTAATAGAATAGGAGAGAGTAACTACGGGATGCTGCTTTAGAAAAGATAGTATGGGAAAACTTTCTGGGGCACTGACATTTGAACAGAAAGTTTAATGGAGGAAGGGAGAAATATATACATGGATTTCTGAGAGAAGAAAATATTCCATAAAAAAAGTAAGTGTAAAGGCCCTTAGGTAAGAATTTGCTTGGTGTGTTTGAAAAACAAGACAATTCAGACCCATCCCCCTCCAGATTAAATGCTTTCTCAAGATTCTCTTCAGCATGTTTTTGTCTCCCTAGAAGAGATTTAGTCTTTTAATTATTATTTATTCACTCTTTAGGGGTAATAGAGCAGCAACATAAACTTGGCATTCAAGTGGGATGGAATTTCCAGTCAAAGCTGGCTGAGTTCAGCCTGTCAGCTGTTTTAAATAAGGGCCTTGAACTCTGAAAGCGCATTTGGGAATGTTTATCTCCTTCAGACCTCCTGAGGCCTCCACTCCCTGTTTATCTTCAGAGTTCAGTTTGAAGTGCCTGGTCCTGTATGCTCTGCGGTGACAGAAGCCACCGAAGGACTTATCACCACCCAGCGGGACTCCTGAAAAATCCCCAGCAGAGAGAGTTAGCCATGCAACAGGGAACGTTGGAAGGGAACAAAATGGACCATCTCGGCTGGACTGGGAGAAGCACACACACTTGCTTTAGCGTCGTATTTATAGGAAGACCCCCATCCAAACCCAACGATGGAAACCCACTTGCCCGACTCATTCCTCTCTCTCATATGGTGGCGAGCGCCTCACAGGTAGCCCGCTCTGCTTCCCAGAACAAACGCACAGAAAGCTCAAACTCTCCTCGCTTTTCTCTGCCACCTCAGTCACAGCAAGGAGACGGTTGGCACCACAGGGTCAGAAAACAGGACCGTTGTGACCGTATCAGGGTTAAACCAGTTAATGACGACCCTTCTATTGCCTTCATGTTCCCTCTTAGAGGGAAGACTATCAGGCATGAGATTTTACTTCATTTTCCCCATAGGAACCCAGAAGGCCACTATCTGAATGTGCTTACTCAGGATCCCTGGGCTTGCCATGAAGGAAGGAGAAGCAGACCAGAGCAGAAAAAGGACATAGATCAACAGAATTCGCCTCTTGGCTGGCTTCTGTGGAATTACTGAGGTTCTGTCCGTAGCCCTTTCGCCACTCCTAACCAATCATCCCAATTACCTACATTTCCACATAGAACGATTTGAAAAGCAGACTGACTTGTCATTTTCTATTTGTTAGAATCTCTCCAATGTCCAATTTCTATCGAATATGGCTGTGTGCTCCGTGTCTGACAACCTTTTGTTTCCTAGGCTATGCCTGGGCCTGCCAATCCCTCTTCACTCTTCTCTTGGGTAACCCTCTTTTACCATAGTCTCTATCTATCTGGAGGTCAGTCATAGGCAGTGTGGTCATACACTTTTTTTCTTTTTAAACATTTATTTTGTTTATTTGAGAGAGAAAGCATGTGCACAGGAGGAGGGGGAGACGCAGGAGAAGAGGAAGACAAGCAGACTCCCAATGTGGGGCTCAATTCCAGGACCCCAAGATCATGACCTGAGCTTAAACCAAGACACAAACACTTAACTGAGTGAGCCACCCAGGAACCCCTGGACATACATATTCTTGAAATTGAGTGAATTTCTACAGCCAGGCCACTTGAAAAAGCCTTCAGAAACTCAAGCGCTGAATGCCCTTTCTTCCATCCATTAAGTGGGAATATACAGATTTTCCCACAAGTGATAACTAGATGGGTTTCCCCCTAAAAGGTAGCTCTGCCCACCATCACCATGTCTACCAGGAGTGGTCACTCATCCCTCAGCTGTAGTGGCTGCTCTGGGAGATAGGGACATGAGTCTTTTCTTCTTCTGCAGTCTTGGTTGCCTCGTTTGTAGCCTAAGGGCATTCGGAGCAGACCGTGTCCCACCCTAGTGTTACTGAGTCAGAACCCCAGAGGCGGCCCCATCCATCTGCCTTTTCACAAGTCCTCCAGCTGATCTGGAAGATACTCAAGTCTGGAAACCGCTGCAGAGGAATGGACTCAACCCAGTTTTGCCAAATTCTCTTACAACTCCCCATCCCATCACTTTCACCCTATGTTTTCAAGGCCACAACAGACACACACTGCCAACTCCTGGAAGCACAGCACGTTAGCTTCCAAAGGGAAAGCGGGAGCATCCAGAACACTGGCCTACAGCGATGATGAGGCTCAGGGAAGGTCTTTGTAATTGCATCCGACCAAAGGGCCGGTTCCTTTCTGCAGCTGCTTTCAGGACACCAGAGCTTTCCCGAAGGAGGAGCCTCACTTATTAACATCATAACTCAAGCAAGTTGCTTGGAGTCGCCGCACATGGCAAATTGCATTCTGCAAAGTGTTGAAGCTGCAAAGTCACCGGCTGAGTCGATAGACTTTTATTTTAACGATGTTTGTGATCAATATTTAAACAGGATTGACCCAGCCTGCTGCTAGTGCACCTCTCTCCTTCCAGCTGCTTGTGAAAGATAAAATATTTACTTGGGGGGTGGTGGTTATGATGGTCTGAGGCCAAGGCAGGAGACAATGGGGGTGTGGTAGAGGGCAAGAGTGCCATAGGATACATTAGCATCAAACTCTAATGGGTCTGGGGTCTCTTGGGGCTTTGGTTCAGACATTCTGGGCCGATTATGAGGGAATCAGAAGAGTATTTATGGAATGATTTAGTCACTAGTAGTATAAACTTTAGAGTATTAAGAGTTTTTCTGGGAAACAGTCACCGCATATATAAGCTTGCCTTCACTGAAACCCAACAAGAGTTAGTAGCTGAGAACATGGTTTTGGGTTCACACAGCTCAGGTGTGACCCTGTCCCCCACATCTCCACAGACACTTATTTTATATTTTGGAGTCATGTTCATCTATAACAGGATTCCTCATAACGTTGTAAAGGTCTAAATGAAACACAACGTAAAGCAGTTGAAATATTGGCCCTCCATGGTACCTGCTCAGTAGGTATTAGGGAATCACTTGTCGATCTGGGCCTCAAAACTCAGTTCTATTTGTCTCTCACACCCTACTTTCAAAGACTTGTATGATCTATGTACAAAATTAGATAACATATTAGGATGCGGTGTGATTAGAGTGCAGTCTCCATGAAAGGAAGTCGAAGTAAAAAGAAACCAGAAGTGGCTTGAGAAATCAGGAAAACCCATATGGAACAGCCCGCCCACACTACAGTTAGACATGAAAGGCCAGCAGGACGATGGAGAGCAACATTGGGAGAAGAGCATACATGAATGGACAGGGCCTCCGAGAGGGACCTGTTGAATCTGAGGTACTTCTTGCATCTCAGAGCAGAGAAAGAGTTAAACGCCCAGTGAACAGGAAACACCAGAAAATGTGTTGTCTGAGGGGAGGTTAGAACTGTGCTTCCAAAGGATGGGCAGCACAGAGGAGCCCATGTTGGGGGCTGGGCAGGGAAGATTTGTGAGGTGTGTCCGGGTGACCAACCTGTACTAGTGTGTCTGGCACTTTCTCATCTTAGCACAGAAAGTCCTGAGTGCCAAAGACCATTCAGTTCTGGGCACACCAGGACGGTTGGTTTCTATCATGAAAAGGACAGGCGGCGTGTGATCTCCTAAAGCCAAGGGAAGCAAAGTTCCAGAGAGACTGACTGACAGCACCAAATGTCAGAGAAAGAAAACCTGAGAACTGCTTATCGGATTTGGCAATTAGGAAGTCACTGGGGACAGATTAAGGAGAGCTGTGATGTCGAGATGTGGGTTCTGGGGCTGACTTTTTGAGCCATGGGAAGTCATCACAGTTGCTTTCTTCAGCCAGGGAATGACTAGATGAAAGCCGTCTCTGAAGACCGTGATTTGTCTTAGGACTTTTTTAGAGCAGAATAAAAATCACGCCATCCAAAACAAAGCACACAGTCCCCAAAGGGCCATCGATGGAGCCTGTGTGTTCAGCATTCCTTACCTCTGGTCCAAACAGTCAGAGGAGTTCGATACGCTGGCCTCTGGTGTTTGGTTCATAATGATTCCAATGTTACATGGATGGCCAAATGACTGACTTTCCCATTGATCATGGGAGCCTGAGATGTGAATGATGGATTGAGCCACCCAAGTGGTTGCTTATGGGAAGTCTGATTTTGTTCAGATGAGCTACTTCAGACAACCTCTTCTCCCCATTCCCTGATGACCCTATGTCTCAGGCTCTCGGGTTCCCTCTGACTCTCTCATGAAACCTCTTACCTTCCCGACTTCCTACCCATCCACCCTCCCTTCCGTTTTTCTTTCCTTATTCCTGTTCCTCTGTTCCTTCCCTTCCTCTCTTTCTCCTTTTGGTCACATGTCTCCCTTATTTGTTTTTTCTTCTTCTGGCTTATTTCTTAAGGTCCATTGTTATTTAGTTGGGACTTGGCAGGAAGAGGGCACAAGAAGCATTAAGATTCTTTTAAAGCATGGGATGAAATCCAAAAGTCCTCTTAGCATATCCCAGGGTCTCCGAATCATATCTACTCTGGTTTTGGCTGGGGGAATTACCTAAATCAATGGAAAGCCACGTCTCCCTTGAGCTGGCCTCCGTGAGACAGGCCCCACTGGAGGAGATAAGCAACTCAACCCCTTTCGACCCAGATCGTTTTTTTCCAAGGTTCAGGAAACTGAACCTAATAACTTGAGCTTCACAGACCCGTCTATTGTAGGAGACTGAAGGACTCTATTTCAGGGATGCAAAACAAATACATATTACGGAAGATGGGCTGACTTTCCTTACTATTTGAAGGGTTGAACTGAAGCCAGCATGGATTATTTTAAAAGCGCAGATATATTTCTAAAGTCAAATCAGTCTGGATCTTATTAAACTTGACTGTCTCCATGTGTGTTTGAGTAGGCTGTGGATAGGGATGTGTGTCTAGATGTTTTCATCCTTCTGCAATGTTGTGAAGTCATTCCTCCACCAATAGAGGGGATCTGCTTCTACGCATTCGCTCGCCCACCTCAGAAACCACCGTGCGAACTATGAGGGTCGAAGTTCACACAAACTCAGCCGCTCCTTGAAGTCTCCGTGGGTGTCTCAGGGGTGTGTTTGAATAGGGATTGCAGGTTCCTCACTGTGTTTCTTGTGAAATCAGGGAAAAGAAAACTGAAACAAAAATTTGATTTGGTTTGCAACACACTTTGTGCTGCCAATGGCAACCAGCCACACATGCTGTCATTTACGCAGAATAATTCTGTCTGGATTGTTTTACAGCCTCCCTTTCCCTCTGTTCACCACACAGACTATTCCGACACCCTCCTAATGCATTCGTGTCTGTGTCTATACGTGTCTACAAACTATAAAATTATAAGTGTGTGGATACATATATATAAGCTCATTGGGGGAGATGTATTTTAAGTGCCGTGCTCTGTACGATCAAACTGATTTGGGTTTCCTTTCCTGCCTATGTAAATTCCCTCCTGCCCGTATGTGTGGCCCTTTGCCCAAGGAAAGCGCTTTCCACAGTAAGTTAGCACATCTCCCTTGCCCTGTTTCTTTCACTTGCATACGTCCCCTTGGTATGTAATTACAGTCTGCTTTATCTCCACAAAGCCTTCACTGCAACTTTTAGAAATTCTGCAATACTTAATCTTCCTTCTCTGACACTCAAAGCTGGTTACCATTTCCTTTGTCCCTCTTGCGCCTGCCTGCGTGCACCCCTGAGACTCAAGACTCACCCGGGGTTCCTCTCTGCTTATCATCATGTCCTCAGAGAATCTTCCCTTCTGAGGATTTTGGCCAAAGACATCAAAACAAAGATCCTCAGGTCTCCATTCTAATTTTAAGCCTTACCTTTCACCTGCAGATTACTTCTATTTTCTGAGCCACCTACAGGAATTTTTAACTGAAATTTGCCCCCAGATTTCATCTCAAATCATGCCTGATGTGTTTTCCTTTTGGACAGATTTTCAACCTTCATTTCTCACATCCCATATGTATTAAACCATTGACATTGTCATTTTATTGCCCGCTTCCAGCATTTCTGGTCGGTCCCCGAGGGTGATCAGGTTTGCTGGGAAGGTTCACATTCTCTTTTGTTCACTCATCGCTCAGCCAACACGTCCTTGTCAATACATCCCTAGATTCATGCAACACATTCCTTGTTTCCTCTTCTGCCCTGTTTTCTCCCACCTTCCTCTCCAGTGTCTGCATTACTGACAGAAGGTTCTGCAAAATATCACGAGCCCTCAGCATTCTCATCAGTGACTGGGTCACAGCCACATTCAAGACTTCCTTTTTTCTAGACCTAAATTTCTTCTTTCTCTCTCCAGTCATATTCATCACCATACAATGCTTTCATCACTCACCACACCATTCTACTTCTCAGGTATCCACCAAAGCTGGTCCCTTCAAGTGAGTGCTCTTCTCTGACTCCCTACCAATCCAACTCTCATATTTCCTTATGGGTCAAATTCAGATCTACAATCCAGATAGAGCTTTCCCAGATCACTCATACTCTTCAGTAGGTTTTGAGTTGGAGTTTTCTAAGCACATTATCGGGACACTTATTATTACCTTTATGTGGTTTTTTCCGTATATATTTTGATTGTCTCCTCCCCGTATTTCCCTGAATGTGTATTGAATGACTTAACAAAACAATCCTTGTTAAAATTTCCAAATAGTCAAATGCAACAAGAGATAAAAATAAATACTTGTTGAATGGACTGATCATGTTTTGGAAGAGGTCGTAGGATTGATAAATGCACATGGCAAAAACTCAACTCAACAGACTTAGGAAAAGAGGGATTTACCTAGACATATTTACTGGTTAACACCTCTGGAAGGTCCAGAGGCAAAATTGGTCCATGGTATGGCTGGACTAGGGGCTCAAGTCTGACCTATTAACTCTTAACTCTGCTCTCCTTCAAGGTGGCTTCACTCTTAGGCAGGGCTCCTCTGTGAATGGCCCCCATCAATTCCAGGAGTATGACCTATCTGAAAGGAAATTCCCTTTCAACTGATTATCCTGGAGTTAATTTTTGTTGAACTAGCCTAGGTGTGTGTGCCCATCCTTACACTCTTCATCATGGCCAACAAAATGATGATTGTGCTGATTGGCTGGGCTGGTTCACACCTCCATCCCTGAGTCCGTTGATGAGATGAGGGCATGTGATGCTCTGACCGAACTAGCCTTGGTCACTTGTCTATTCCTGAAGCCCATTGCTCAAAGGACAGGAGCTAAGGATGAGGAAGGGGTTTTTCTCAAGTAAATTAGGTTTCTGTTGTCAGAAGAAAGGAGAATGGTTGCTGCCACAGTAAAGCAACCTTCTAGGAGATAATTCCCCACTTAGGATCTGATAAGACTGAGTACTCTGGAAAGGGGGAAGAGAGTCCAAGGTCAGACAACTGAAGAAAAAAATGTTGGTTAGTAAGTGGTTTTTCCTACTCTCATATAATGAAAGGAAATATGGCTCTGAGTAGAATTCCTCTCTCTTCATGTCCTCTGCCTCCCTGTCAGATCTACTACCTTCATTCATTGTCCATGGTAAAAAGAAACTGACTCCAATAGACATTAAAATATAGTCAAATTACATTGTAACCTCAACTTAGAAAGAAAACACAAAACAGACAGAAAGCCAAGTCATGCTATAAGATTTCCTATAACATAAAAAAATGGTCCTTTCTTGGCAGACTTAAGAAGGATTCAGGTGTGTTAGATCTGTAAAATGAAGTGGGGTCGGACTTAACATATAATTAATTTTTGTTAAGTTTTTAACACAACAGACATCGTTGAAGTGAAAGCCTAATTATTGGTTCAAATTTTCTTACATAAAGCTTGACCTATCCTTGCCTGGACAGTTTCCAACTTTGTGAACAAAAGACAGTGCCATGTAATTCTCATGCTTATGAGGTGGAGAAATTGGTTTTGAAAGACAGAAACCGAAACTACCCCTTTTTCTTTTTCTCCTTAATAGAATGAAAAAAATGCATTGATTTATTTTTCCCATCAAGCCCTGCAAGTCTCTTCTTGGTCTGTCATACAAATTCAAGAGAGCTTGGCAGGAGGCAAAATGTCTGGGCTCCCAAATGGGTCACCAAATTGGCCCATTAACCACATTTCAGTTTTCTTCTCTCCCGTTGTTGGTGGCCTTCGCTCTCTAAGTGAAAACTAATATCGTTCCTTCACATGGGGCTCCTTAATGACACCGGGAAGCAGAGTGGTGACTTCTCATATTAGAGCAATTTGTACAAAGCCCAAAGGAACTCTGCAGCGACTTCATCAAACCATTTCCTTCTTCCCAGCCACATAGCGTGGCCATGAGATTCGGACTAACTGCCCAGGTTAGTCATGCAGTTAGTCTAGCTTCAAGACACTGACCATTAAAAAATCATAAGGAAAAGACTTTCTGAGGGGCCTAGTGGGAGGGATAGCACTGGCAAACATGTGTAAAATGAGAAGAGAGTTTATCCCTAATTTTGACAATCTACCCCCAAAATGAATTAGAAGAGCTAGTTGCTGTGTATCCATGCAGCAGGGTAAAGAGAAAGAATCATTTCTCTATTCTGAGCCATAATCCCAGCTCAGACAAACAGGGTTCCCCACCCTCCCTGCACTGACAATCACCAGACTTGAGATAAATGGACTCCTCGGTTATATTTTGCTTTTCTCCCCCTGAGCTAACTAGAGACCTAGCCCCAGACTCATCCCCCCCAGGGCTGAAACATTTCATTCCGTCCACTGCATTTTATTAGCATTATTCAGGGTTAGTAGTTAGCTTGGAGAGTGGAGACACAGCATCTGGCCCTGGGCCGGGTGCTCAGCGTTGGGGCCCACAATGGGCTCCCAGGGCTCCACCTACTCTCTGCGGGGCTTCATCCACTGCTGTGTTGGGTGGTCTGAGCAGCCACTGAATAGCCCATTGCATAGATGGGATCTGAGACTCACGGCCCATGACTTCTGGATGCAGTGTTTTTCTCTGTCCTTCAAATCTCCTTGGGTACCATCTTCAGTTGCTTTTCAACTCTAATCCTGTTGCAGTCTTTACCATTATGACTCTTTCTTGCCATCTCACCCAGGATTAGTCATGGACCCCTTCTGGACCCAACAGACATATATGAAAGGAAGTGAGCTCTGGGGCCTCCGTGTTTCATAAAAGCAGAATATTAACATTTCTTCATCAGTAACTCCCCAGATCATAGGATTGGTTTGGAGATTAAGGAAATAAAAATGTGTAAAGTGCCTACAAAGTGAGCAGCAAAGAGAGAACACCCAAAAATTCTTAATTATTTTTGCCACCATCACCGCAGTATCCCAACCTGAACTCCCCTGGATGTTTCTCTCTGTTAGCTACCAGAGAAAAACCAAGCAAACTAATTCTGTCTAAGAAAAATAAATAAAATAAAAGACAAACTTCATCACTTCTGGAAAGGCACCACAATGGGCCAACTGGCAGACACATTAGTGGACTGTCCTCAGCCAAGTAAGTCCCAGTCGCGTTCTGCTGCTGCTGCGGACATCGGTTGTCTTTTCAATGGAAGTCTAGTTTATTCTCATCCCTAAGGTACCTCCACAATCTTCCTTTCTTCTCCCTTCCAATGATGCAGTCCCAACCAAAACAGGAGAATAAAAGGCTCTATTTGGCAAGTGGCTAGCCAGAGAAACCCTGGAGGGAAGGAAGCAGAAGGAAGCTGCTCCCATCTTTTAATTAGTGTGTGTGCCGTCCAGCGCTGGTCATTGTAGCAAGGGCTGGAAGAGCAACAGGCATCTCTTTCCCCACCCGCTTTGATTTTTCCCTCAACTACCCCTCCCTCCACACCCCACCCTTTTACTGTCTAACACCCAACCAAATGTGATTATTTGCATGAAATCAATACCATGATTCACACACAAAAGCCCAGAAAAACCTGCAATGCCATTGTGTGAGTAATTTTTCATGAACCAGACTCCTAAGTGCTTGCCAACAAGCTAAATTATCCTCTTGTTAAGTGTTATATGTTTTTTCTTCCCTCTTTCTTCTCTCCCATGTACTTCTTAATATTGATAAGCTTCTCTTAGTTGAAGAGAACATTTGCATTTTTCTTTAGTTCTCTGTGTAGCAAGCACATCAAAGGACCTGACTCCCCCTGCCTTTTTATTTTTCCTTCTCAGAACCTGAACTGTCTTTAGCCAAACTCTTTGAGAAGATGGTGCTATTTTAGAGGGAAAAGGAAAAGCTGGGGTTTCAGAGTCTGGGTTTTAGATCTAATACCGAAAGTCACATGAAAGCTAGGGTTTAACTTCTGATAATTTGATCAATTAATCAATTAACCACTAGGTAGTTACCTCCTGGGTTTCCAGCCCTATACTCAGGACTTTGGTAGTAGTAAGAGTAAAAAGAATTTTTAAAAATAGTCTATTAGTGTAGATAAAATGAAAGTGGTTTTAAACACTAGTATAACTGGGGGGGGGGGGGGGGGCACCTGGGTGGCAGAGTTGGCTGAGGGTCTGAGTCTTGGTTTCAGCTCATGTTGGGATCTCAGTGTCCTGGGATAGAGCCCTGAGTCCGGGTCCCTGCTCAGGGCGAGACTGCTTGAAGATTCTCTCTCCCTCTCCCTCTGCTCCCCCATCTCTCTTTCTCAAATAAGTAAATAAGAAAATCTTTTTTAAAAGTACTGGTGTAACTGTAAAATTATGTGCCATGGGGGCAGTAAGGCAGCAGATGAGAGCAGTGAGGGGAGTCACAAGGGCTAGACAAGGTAAGCACAGGTTCCCAGAGGAGGGGCAGGGACATAGACGCCTGGGAATTGGGTAGAATTTGGATGGCGGTAGACAAGGCAAGTCATTTTAGATCCATTCATGATCAATGGTGACCATAGGCCCTCTTCCATACATGCAGGATTCATAGCCTCCCAGGCTCCAGGTGAGTCAGCCTTGATGGCCAGGGAGGTGACCTGCTAGAGAAGGGCAGATGGGGGATCCAGCTGAAATGGATTTCCTCTCAGCTAGGTAGAGGGTGATGCAGCAGACTTAGCAGGATAAAGAAAAGTGACATTTCTTGGGCTCCACTATAGTATAATATAAAAGCATACCAACTAAACATTCACATGCACAATAATAATTAGAATCATAACGTACATACAGCTTTCTAGTTTTATTCCTTTAATAAATCATGAGCTGTTTTGGCTATGCTGATAATTAAATACTATTTTAAAATATAATTTAATTGCTGAATGATCTATCATATTGCTTTGCTACAATATATCAAAACTCCCTCCTCTTATTGCCCATTTATATTATTTCCAATTTTTCTCCATTACAAAAAATATGGTGATAAATACCCTTAATATTAATCTTTGATAACATTTCTAATGATTTTTAAGACATAGTCTTACAAGTAGTATTATTGAATCACCAAGTATGAACAGTTTAAGACTCTTTATAAATACTCCTAATCGCTTTCCAGAAACATGGTACTCATCTTAGTCCCAGAAGAAGCAGTGCCAATAAATAAATAAATAAATAAAAATAAAAAAAATTATATATAGGCTTTACTAAACCCATCTCAAACATGGGATGCTGCACACACTTCTTCCATTTAAAATTTTAAACTATATCATACATACAACGGAATATACGGTTATTTGCAGGTATCAAATGTGTATACAATTTAAAAATAACTCATGAAAACTTTAAAGCATGAAGAAACATGTTAAACCTGGGATGCCTGGGTGGCTTAGTTAGTTAAGTGTTTGCCTTCAGCTCGGGTCATGATCCCAGGATCCTGGAATCGAGTCCTGTAAGGGGCTCCTTTCTCAGTGGGGAGCCGGCTTTTCCTTCTGCCTGCTCTGCTGCCACTCCCCCTGCTTGTGCTCAATCTCTCTTTAATCTTAAAAAAAATTTAAAAAAAAGAAAGAAAAAAGAAAAAAAACATGTTAGACCAGCCTCACAACTTAAGAGAATATAACCGAGTGTTGAAGCTCCCTACGTGCTTGTCTCCTACACACCCCCAGCCTTCTACCTACAAGAAGTCAACATGACATTGAATTTTCTGTCAGTTACTTCCTTATAGTTTTACTATATATGCATATAACTTGAATGCTACACAACTTAATTCAGCTTGACCTTGAACTTTGCAAACATGATGCTGTATGCATTTTTCAGCAAGTTTCTTGTTTTCTACTCATTTATTTCACTGCTACCAAGTATTTCATAAATGCATCGTGGCTTATCCTTTCTCCTGTTGATGGATATTAGGGTTGTTTCTAGTTTGCGTCTGTTTTCGGACAAAGCTGCCGTGAAGGTTCTTGAGTAAGACTTGCTCCTGGATCATGATTTACAACCCGGAGTGTGTGTGGCCCTGTGGAGACCTGGGGCTTTCCAAAGGCACAAGATCGCTTTCAGGGAACCAATTTACAGACCACATTTTCTGTTCATACATTTTCCTTTAACCAATACCTGCTAACCTCTCATATTTGATAGCTCTTTCCCCACTTTACAAAAGAAAAACATACCTCTCATTCATCAAGTTTCCTATTACAGTGCATTAAACTGGAGTATAAGAAAATCACAGAATGATAAACAAAGAGACATTTAAAATTTTTATGATCATGTTGAGAAAGCGAATGACTTTAATGAATGGTAACAAATCATTTTGCAAGTCGGATGCATCCCAGTCCTTTGTTGTCTACAGAAGTGATCTTTCAACTGCTAGATTATTGAAAATAATTTCCGACGATAAAATCATCAATCATAAATCACTAGTTGAGATTTAGTATATAGCTGGGAATGAATTCAAAGAATTAAGTGACACTATTCAACAAAACTTCCACTCTATTTATTTACAAGAACAAGGGCTCATTTTAGCCACAAATAATACTTATCCTTAGATATACGAAACCAATTGGAAAAAAAAAAAGTTTCAATTAAAAAAAAACAAACTGTTTTCAGGGCATGTGGGTGTCTCTGGGGCACCTGGCTTTCTCAGTGGGGAGCCTGTTTCTTCCTCCGCCTCTCCTGCTTGTGCTCTCTCTCACGTGCTCTCTCTCACATAAATAAATAAATAATAAAAATTTAAAAAAAGTTTTTAATAACATTTTAGTTTTCATAATTACTAATTATCTAACAAAATTTTATTCATATTGTTGTGATCAATTTTGTCCTACTAATAACTGTAATGATAACTCAATCCGGAAGAAATTTTCAATACTTAGAACCTCATGGTCTTACAGAATATCTTTGAAAAACCCAATTTATGCATATATATTTTCTCTAAAGATATATGGCAGGATAATCAATTAAAGTTTTTCAGACCAAAACAATTGTTAAATTTAGATAAAATTATTTAGGGAGATATGGAATAAAAAATATAGGTCTAAAGAGTAAAAGAAATGATGAACCATTTAAGAACTTGACCTTGATTTTTTTTTTTTAAGTAATTGTTACACCCAACGTGGGACTCGAATTCACGACCCTGGGGTCGAGAGTTGCGCGCTGTACTGACTGAGCCAGCCAGGTGCTCCTGTTTGTTTTTATTTAAAGTTAGTACACAGGAAATTATATGTGTTGCCTGCACTAAAATCTCCAATGAAAACTGTAGATGCCAATTTAAAATTGCATCAGCAGTGCACAGTTTTTCAGAATTCTCTTAGAGGTGTGTAAGTGAAAACATTTGACAACCATCACATGAGGGCAATAACCCCAGGGTGACAATACATCAAATGGTGGGCATCCCTTCACAATTTCTAGGTAATATTACATTGTTTTTCAAGTTGTCTAACCCTATCAGAACTGCAGAGTTCCTAATTGCTGAACATCCTCCCAAACCCTGAGTATTGCCAGAGTTTTCCATTTTTGCCAAGCTAGTGGGTGTAAAATGGCATTTCATTGTGGTTTTAATTTGCATTTTCCTGATTTAATGAGGTTGAGCATATTTTCATATGTTTATTGGCATTCATGTTACTATTATTTATTTTTAAGCTTTGCTAATTTGATTTACAAAAAGTGATGCCTCATTTACATTTCTTTGATAACTAACAGGGTTAATACTTTTTCATATGCTTATTAGTCATTTTTATTTTTTATGTGAGTTGTCCATTCATATCCTGCCCATTTTTCTATTGGGATTTTAGGAGCTTTCTTATGAATTCAAATGAGTTCTATTAAGGCTAAGCCCTTTACTTGTCATATCTATTGTGTTGCAATCTTGGGATAAACTGTACTTTTTTATATGATGCCATAGTTCTTGTAATATACTTATGAATGTGATTTGCTGATCTTTTGTTTTGGATTTCGGCATCAATATTTATAACTCAGATTGTCCTGCCAGTGTTCTGCTCTGTTTTGTTTTGTTTTGTTTTGTTCTGTGGGGGTGGCACTGTGTCAAGTTTTAGCATCATGTTAATAATGCTTGTTTCTTAAAATGAATTAGAAGATTTTTATTTTTTTCTAGGCAGATTAATCAATCGTACTCTCTGGAAATTGTTGCTTGAAAATTTGAAAAAAGACAACTATAAAATAAACTACAACTGATTTTTGTGGGGAAAGAGTGATTTTTTTTTTTAATTTTTTTATTTTTTCAGCATAACAGTATTCATTATTTTTGCACCACACCCAGTGCTCCATGCAATCCGTGCCCTCTCAATACCCACCACCTGGTGCCCCCAACCCCCCACCCCCCACCCCTTCAAAATTCTCAGATCGTTTTTCAGAGTCCATAGTCTCTCATGGTTCACCTCCCCTTCCAATTTCCCTCAACTCCCTTCTCCTCTCCATCTCCCCTTGTCCTCCATGCTATTTGTTATGCTCCACAAATAAGTGAAACCATATGATAATTGACTCTCGGAAAGAGTGATTCTTAAGGCAAGTTATTAGGTTTTCTTTAAAAAAAAAAAGCCAAATTTAGGGTATATACTTTGTCCAGCGTATCATTGATTTAATTAAGAATTTCAAATTTATTACTATTGATAAGCATAGTTTGGATTATGAATTTTTTAATGCCCTTTATACTGATCATTTATATCCCTCTTCTCATTGCAAATTTTGTGTACTTGTACTTTTTATTTCTTACTTTGAAATGTCAAAAGATTTTTAAAATTTGTTTTTCTTGAAGAACTGTTTCTTAAATATGTTTATAAATTTACTATTCATCTTATTGATGATTTGTTGATTTCTCCTTTTATCCTTCATTTTTCCCCTTAATTAGGTTTGTTTCTAATCTGCTGAGTTCACTGCTTTATTTATTCTTTTTTATTGACTTTCTATTTAATCATGAAAACATTTAAAGCTATTTCTTGTTCTTATTATGTCTTTAGTCAAGGAACAACTTTCAAAAGTCAACTAGAATATACTGTCTGTGTCTTCTTCTTGTGATTAATCCTCTAAAGATGCAACTCTCATCTTTGCTGTCCTTAAAATACCTTCACTGTTTTTTTGCCAGGTACTAAAATAAGTTTCAAGTTCTTACCTTCCATGCAAGGTCCTCCATATTCCAGCCATCATAGACACTTCTAAAGTCCACCCCTAGTACTTCTTTTTTTTTTTTTTAAAGATTTTATTTATTTATTTGACAGAGAGAGATCACAAGTAGACGGAGAGGAAGGCAGAGAGAGAGAGAGAGAGGGAAGCAGGCTTCTTGCTGAGCAGAGAGCCCGATGTGGGACTCGATCCCAGGACCCTGAGATCATGACCTGAGCCGAAGGCAGCAGCCTAACCCACTGAGCCACCCAGGCGCCCCCACCCCTAGTACTTCTTAATCTAGAACCCATTCTAGAGTAAAACTGGACCCTAATTTTTCCAAATGTTCTAAGCACCATGCATTTACCTGGGCTATTTTTTTTTTTTTTCTACTACCGGGAATGCCTTCCTTCTCACTTCTCACCCCCTAGAACCATAACCATCTTTTACAATTTTATTCAATCCTGCAGGTACTTGTGCCTTCCTGGGTTCTGGAGTCACACAGAGTTAGAGCCATCAGGTTCTCTCTTGTTAGTCACTTGGCTTCATTTTGGACCAGTGCCACACACAGGCTTGATGATGGGGTCTTGCGTACTCAACAGTACCCTTGTTTTAAAGCTGATGTACCAAGCCTTCCTGCTGTAACATCAGCTTAATCGACAGTAACCAAATATCATCCAAATCAGGACACTTGTTTTGCTGCAAGGAGTCATTCAACAATTATACCATCACAACAGATATAAACCAGGCCTTTTCTGGCAAACCAGGACATATGGTCATCACCCAACTAGATCTCATGATCTCATACTATTTTATATATATACATATGTGTGTATATATATGCATATATATATATTTTAACTTCTCTGTAGGAGGTAGATGGGATGATGGAAGGGGATGGAAGAGTTTATTGCATAAAATTGAAGAAAGAAAGGATGCATTGATAGAGACGCCTGACCGAGGATTCTTCAGTGTGCTTATTTGGGTTTTCTAGATATGTGTATAGATTTTGGGTCTTGCCAATAACAAGTATCAGAATCCTTTGCCCTCACTCTAGCCTCTTAGGGTCCAAACTAACTGAGAGGAGACAGACCCATCTGGCTCAAACAATCTTAAGATATTACCTTGACCTCCTAACATCTGAGACATGTCATGGGAGAGAGGGATGTGATGTCCCAAGCTTATCACAAGAGACACACTGTCACAAAAATTTTATAGCTCCCAGTGTTACAATATTTTCTCAAGTCTTCTCCCAATTCCATTTGCTCTCCTATCACCATGACAACACACATTTCATTAATAATGGATACCTGAGGGAAAGCTTCTGGTGTCAGTCCCCTTCTCAGGACTCACCTCCTGCTTTGGCATTCTATGAAACCATTCTGATTCTAGACATCATGCTTCAAAGAGTCTAAGTTATCTCAATTTTGCATATCAGAGGAGAAGCTGATGAAATACTGCGGATGGTGACAGGACGGGAGTTTGCCAAGACGTCCTGAAGCGATTAGCTGAACAACAGACAGAACCAAGAAAGCCATTACAGAAAAAGCTAAGCCTTTCGAGTTGAAGATCAATGTCTGAGTCCTGGTTCTGACACAGAGAAACGAGGAGAGATGGATTCCAGAGTTTCCCACCTGTTTTCACAGTGCCTCTCAAATCCAGGCCTTAGGAATGGGAAGAACAGAACTTGCAAGAGGGACCGGTTCCAGCTGCTTAGCTAAGTTGCTGACATTCGGTTGGTCCCTGGTGCTTTTTCCCATATATACTCAGTCAACTTTAAAAAGCCTTGCAATGTAATTTAGAAGAAGGAGGAGGAGGAGGAGAAAGAGAATGAAAGGAGAAGTAGCCACAGAGATCTTGTGACCAGACAGATTTACTATTAAATACCAGGTCGAACACTTACCAGCCGGGAGATGTTGGGTAAACACATATCACTCTTCTAAATCACTGTTTCCTTCCAGGAAAATGGAAACAGTAAATACTAATACTGAAGAGGAAAATTAATACATCTGAACCTGTAATGTGAACTCATCTCAATAAAGTTAGGCATCATCATACTAAAATCGGCGGCAGCAGCAGCAGCAGACCCACGTATAGGCTTTGGGAGGACCAGGTCTGAGCCCTTCCTCCAGAAGTGCTATGGTCAGATGGGGCCCACTCCAACCATAGTCCTGGTTTTAGGAGCTCCAGGCATCCTGTAGAGCAGTGGAAGAAATCAGACGTGATTCCAGGGCCCAGTAGACCAAAATAAGTTAAGGTCAGCAACATGAGCAGTCAGAGTCAACAACAACAAAATCCTGAGTTGCAACTTTCTGTTCTCAGAAGAGCAGACAGGCAGGTCAGAATCAGCATGTGTGCCTGAGGATGGTCAAGATGCGGCAGACCCAGGGGGAGATTTCTTTCCCCAGCCCCTCATGCTGCCTTGTGTGGCCATTCTGCCTTCTCCCTCATAGGGTCATGGTGGTCTAAAGATACTGGGGGAGTCTGAGCAGCAGAAAGCAGAGGCAAACAAATGAGCCTTCTCATCTCTCCAAACATGAGGGCTCTGGCCCCAGAGTCCAACCCAGTGGAGCCCATTTTAAGTTTTCTTTCTTTCACTTCCCATTACCTCATCGATCCTTTCTACCCTGAGCCTTCTCTTCTGCTCCAATGTTTCTCTTGCCTTCCTTTTCTGTTTTACCGTTTTACCGTTTTACCGTTTAGTTTTACCGTTACCTCTCTACCTCAAGCCCTATCAGCTCATGTCTGGTTTAATTCAGCACCTTCCACTGGGATGTCCCTGTCTCCAGGGTCTGCCGACTCCAATACATTCGGCACAGCTGCCAGGAAAATCCTCCTTAGGCAATGTTGGCGTCACACCATCCCCCATCTCCAGGGCCTCCTGAGTCTCCAGGTCCCCTCCCCGCTCCTCGCCCCTCCTGGGTCCCCTTCCTCAATCCTCATGGCTCCCCTCCACCCTCCCCTGCCACTGAGCTCAGTGGCTTCTCCAGGCGGACTCAGGCTTTTCTTTCATAACCTTTGCATGTCATTCCCCCCATCTGCAATGTTCTTCCCTTCCTCTCTGCTCACTGTGTCCCTGATTGCCCTTCAAAGTTAACTGAAAATTATACCTTCCTGTACACATCCTCTGCTGCAGTCTATCATCCCTTGGCTTGTGCCGGACCTGGAGATTTGTGGGATAAACGGTGATCCCTAAAATCCCTCCTCGATGCCCAAGTTAGCCACTAAGTTTGATCTTGATCCTTCCCCAGGTGCCAGCTTTATAAGATGACTCCACGGCACAGTAATTCTTGCTTGATGATAGGTTAGTTTATAAATGTGACTTCATTTCAATCTCTCTCCAGAACTGGCAGTCAAGTCCCCAAAGGCGGATTCTGCTTTCTAGTCGCACCCCCCACTGATCACAGATGCATTACTGGGTGCATGAAACCAGCCCAAGAAATGTGTGTCGCTGCCATGAGTAGGACACTCAGATGGCCCTGGGAACACTGACCTTTCAGTAAGAGAAAGAAATTGGAAATAATCTCAGTAGTCAACCTTATAAATACATTATGGGATATCACTCCCACCTTAAAAACATTTTTGAAGAGGTTTTTAATGACATGAGAAAATCTCACTACATACACTTGTGTTATGTTATATAAATATACATATATATACACACACACTTTTTCATATAAATATTTCTATGCTATAGTATAAAGATGAAAGATGAGAAAAAAGAAGGAGGGAGGGAGGGAAGGACAGATGGGCCAATGGGGAAAAAAAAATGTAACAACATGTAAATGATGGTGATCCTGAGTAGTTCTGGGTAATTTTACATTTATTTCCTTCTTTTGGACCTTCTACTTCTTTAAACCATCTAAAATAACACCACACTGCTTATAATATAAACAGAAAATATAAGCCTTGTTAAGATACAATTGCTTATCAAAAGGTCGCATTTTCAAATAGTACTTTTTAAAATATAACATCCTAGAGTGAAAGAGTAGGCAAGTGGTAGGGTGGAGAAACGGATTGGTCATTGAAAATAAAATTTTGATTTTTAAGAAATTTCTAGTTGCTATTAAAAAAAAAAGCAGTTGCCGGGACGCCTGGGTGGCTCAGTTGGTTGGATAACTGCCTTCGGCTCAAGTCATGATCCTGGAGTCCTGGGATCGAGTCCCGCATCGGGCTCCCGGCTCCACGGGGAGTCTGCTTCTCTTTGTGACCTTCTCCTCGCTCATGCTCTCTTTCACTGTCTCTCTCTCAAATAAATAAATAAAATCTTAAAAAAAAAAAAAAGGCAGCTGCCTGGATGATCCAGTTGGTTAAGTGTCTGCCTTCAGGTCAGGTCACGATCCTGGGGTCCTGGGATGGAGCCCTGTGTCTGGCTCCCTGCTCAGTGGAGTCTGCTTCTGCCTCTCTCTCTGCCCTTGCCCTGTCCCTGTGCTTATTCTCTCTCTTCCAAATAAATAAATAAGATCTTTAAAAAATAAGTAAAAGGGGCAGCCAGTTTTCAATGAGTAATATCCTATTCCTCAGACCAGGTAGGAGGCCATTTTTGGTGTTTCCATTTTGAAATGCTGCCACTTCCATCCCTTGAATGACAAAATCACCATGTCCACTTCCACCACCTCTACAACCACTAACATCACCTTCACCTCCACCATCACCTCTAGCTCCGTCTTCATTTCCATCACCCCCTCCACCTCTTACCACCTCCACCACCATCAATCTAAAAGAATAGACAAGTCCTCTATGGCAAATTGGATTGGGGAGAGTGTAGAAATATAGAAAATTATAACACATTCCTCAGAGTTCTATACTTTAAATATTAAAAATAAGTAGAACTTTCTTGTTGGGTCCACACATCCATGGCTCAGAATAGATGGGATTTGGGAGTAGTTGGCCAATGGAATGGGAAGAAACCTTCTTGTCCTAGTTCTTTTGAGTTGGCTACAACAATATGACCATAGGTGGGGTAGCTTATAAACAACAAAAATTTATTTCTCACAGTTCTAGAGCTGGGAAGTCTAAGATAAGACACCAGCATGGTTGGGTGAGGGCCCTCTTCTGAAGTCATACCCAGTGCCTTCTGGCAGTGTCTTCAAATGGTGGGCAAGGATGGGGATCTCTTTGAAGCCTCTTTAGAAGGGCACCAATGTCATTCCAGATGGTGAAGCCTTCATGACCTAGTTATCTCCCAAAGGCCCACCTCCTAACACCATCATCTTTCGTGGTTAGGATTTCAACATACAATTTGGGCAGAAGGGAGGACACAAACATTTAAACTATAGCGTCCACTCAGTACCTGAGCTGAAAGGGGAAGAATGACCTTGGAATGAATTTTGCCTCTGGTGGGTCAAGAGTTCATATCAATTCTCTAAGAACTGGACCCCTCCATGAATCCAGTATCATATCAATAATCCAACAGCTCATGGAGTGTTTGCTTTAAAAGCTCTATTATACTGAGGTACTTGGGTGGCTTAGTCGGTCATGGCTTCCAACTCTTGATTTTGGCTCAAGTCATGATCTCAGGCATGAGATTGAGCCCGTGTTGGGCTCTGTGCTCAGCATGGCGTCTGCCTGAGATTCTCTCTCCCTCTTCCTCTGCCCCTCCCTCCGCTCTCTAAATAAATAGATAACAAAATCTTTAAACAAAAACTAAAAACTCTTGTATATTGACAAACAATAGAGGACAAGGACAAAATGGTAGGTAGGGGGTGAGCACAGCTGAGGTTGAGGAGAGCTGAGCAGGTGTGTATGCACGAGCACACGCACACGTACCAATGCTTGTCCAGCCACTGGAGCGCACGTGAGCATCACAGAACATCAGGACGTCTGTAACGCCATTTGGTTCTGCTTAGGTTATTACATATTTTCATATCCAAATTGAATAATAGTCATTTTTGCCCAGCAGCATGAAGGAATGTACTGTTTCAAATTAACCTTGTCTCTGAAGGAAAACCTGTACGTGTGACACAGAAAGACGGAAAGTGGCTTCTCTTCTGTGACACCTGTTACAATTCAACCAAGTCTGCTGAAAGATTCTGTAGCTCTTCAGGAGCACAGGGCAGCAGAGAAGGGGAGGCAGTCTGTCAGGACAGAGTCTGGAGTGGGGGATGGAGGGCAAGTATCTGTGGAGCTGGGCCATGAGACCAGTCATTTGTTCATGTGCCCATATCCAAAGGGGAATGCGGTGGTGGTACTGTCTCTGCTTCGCTCATTCATTTCCTCATCTCAGTAACAAATGTTCATTGAGCACTTACAATGCCAGCACACATTGTCTGGGCATTGGAAATAGAGAATGCTGTGAACAAAATGAACAAAGTTCTTTCCTTCACAGACTGAGCTTATATTCTAAAAGGGGATATAGATAATGAACACATAGGGAGCTTATAATATCAGGAGTAGTAAATGGGATGAGGGGCATGATGAAGAGACAGTGTGACCACAGTGCTAAGGGCAGTGGTCAGGGAACGCCTTGATATTTGAGCCGAACTTTGAACAGGGGGAGGGGGAAGCCATGCAAACATCTGAGGAGAGAATGTTCTAAGCCAAGGCAATCAAAAAAGCAAAGGTCCTGAGGCCAAAACAAGCTTAGGGTGTTTTACTTTTTGGTGTGCATGGTGGTGTGTGGCCCAGCCTTCAGGGTGTTGCTGGAGAGGGATGAGCCAAGGTAAGAATGTAGGAAATGAAGTCTCCTGGGCAGCCCAGGTCCAGATCATGCAGAGCCATGGTGGCCAAGGTCAGGGACTTTGCATTTTATTCTAATTTGATGTAAAACACTGGGGAGGTTTTTCAGTCAGGATGTGTTCATAATTTTATATATATATATATATATATATATATATATATATATAATATATAATCATATATAATAAATATATACTATAATGATAAATATAAATATATAAAAATAAACATATATTATGTATACATAATATATAACTATATATAATTTTTTATATATTAATAATTATTTACTATAATATATGTAAATTTTATATACAGTGTTATATATTCCTTTCTTCTACACGGGATCTTCCCCTGACTGTCTATCAGATGCACTACACTTGAAATCCCTCTCCTTCCTTCCATGTCTCTCTCTGTCTCTCTCACAGCTCTACCTCTTACTTCCACCTCTTCGGCAGGGCCATGGCCCAAGAGCTTCCACCAGCTTTGCTCAGGCACATCCTGATAGCACCGTATCTCTGCCTCTCCATGCACCCCCACTCCCTGCCCCAGAGCTTCTCTCATTTCCAACTTGGCACTCACAAGTCTAGTCTGGAAGTGCCAGCTGGTATGACCCAGTGGGGGGTCACTTGACCAAAGGGTAACAGAAAATGATGGATAGGTGCTTCTCCTTTTGTTCTCATTTTCATGTCATTTCCCCCTTGGAAAACACAGTGGGGTTAAGCACCCATCTCTTGCTCAGTATTCAACTCCATAACTCCTTGTATCACCCTGCCTGTCCCCTCCTCCCTGCTTTCACTCTGTGTGTTGTGTTCCTTGTATCTGGGGTCAGATTCCTAAATAAACTTCCTGTATATTTCATGTTGTGGCAAAGAGGATACAAGATAAGACAATATAACCATTTACATTTTACAGATGAGGAAGTAAGAGGTTAGGTAAATTGTCCAGGGTCACACTGGAATGAGAAATGGAACTGAGAGGGGCACCTGGGTGGCTCAGTGGGTTAAAGCCTCTGCCTTCGGCTCAGGTCATGACCCCAGGGTCCTGGGATCAAGCCCCACATCGGGCTCTCTGCTCAGCAGGGAACCTGCTTCCCCTTCTCTCTTTGCATGCCTCTCTGCCTATTTGTGGTCTCTGTCTGTCAAATAAATAAATAAGGATTTTATCTATTTAGGAGGAGTCAAGATGGTGGAGAAGTAGCAAGCTGAGACTACTTCAGGTAGCGGGAGATCAGCTAAATAGCTTATCTAAAGATTGCAAACACCTATAAATCCAACGGGAGATTGAAGAGAAGAAGAACAGCAATTCCAGAAACAGAAAATCAACCACTTTCTGCAAGGTAGGACTGGCGGAGAAGTGAATCCAAAGCGACGGGAAGATAGACCGCGGGGGGAGGGGCCGGCTCCTGGCGCACGGCGGAGTAACGGAGCACAAAATCAGGACTTTTAAAAGTCTGTTCCGCTGAGGGACATCGCTCCAGAAGCTTAACTGGGGTGAAGCCCAGGCGGGGTCAGTGCGGCCTCAGGTCCCACAGGGTCACAGAAGGATCGGGGGTGTCTGAGTGTCGCAGAGCTTACTGGTATTAGAACAGGGAAGCCGGCTACAGAGACAGAGCCGAGGAGTGAGCTCTAAACTCGGGGTTACCTTAAACCGGTCGCAGGCTCCGTCAGCTCGGAGCGCGGCCGGAGGCCAGGGTGACGGGAGTCATTGGGTGCTGTTCTCTGGGGGCACACTGAGGAGTGGGGCCCCGGGCTCTCCGCTCCTCCGGGCCGGAGACCGGGAGGCCGCCATCTTCATTCCCGACTTCCAGAACTCTACGGAAAGCGCTCAGGGAACAAAAGCTCCCGAAAGCAAACCCAGCAAACCCGAGCGGATCACTCAGCCCGGCCCCGGGTAAGGGCGGTGCAACTCCGCCTGGGGCAAAGACGCTTGAGAATCACTACAACAGGCCCCTTCCCCAGAAGATCAACGGGAAACCCAGCCAGGACCAAGTTCACCTACCAAGGAGTGAAGTTTCAATACCAAGGAGAGTGGCGGAATTCCAGAGGAGAAGAAAGCAAAGCATGGAACTCATGGCTTTCTCCCCATGATTCTTTAGCCTTGCATTTAATTTAATTATTTTTTCTCTTTTTCAATTTTTTTTTCTCCTGCTAAATTTTTTTAACTTTTACCGTTTTCTTTTTTTAACGTTTTTTAAATAGTTTATCTAATATATACATATTTTTTTCCTTTTTATATTTTTTATCGGCTTTCTTTTTTTAATAGTTTCTTTTTTTTTCTTTTTTTTTTTTTTCTTCTGAACCCCTTTTTATCCCCTTTCTCCCCCCTCACGATTTGGGATCTCTTCTGATTTGGCTAAAGCATATTTTCCTGGGGTTGTTGCCACCCTTTTAGTATTTTACTTGTTCCTTCATATACTCTTATCTGGACAAAATGACAAGGCGGAAAAATTCACAACAAAAAAAAGAACAAGAGGCAGTACCAAAGGCTAGGGACCTAATCAATACAGACATTGGTAATATGTCAGAGCTAGAGTTCAGAATGACGATTCTCAAAGTTCTAGCCGGGCTTGAAAAAGGCATGGAAGATATTAAAGCAACCCTCTCGGGAGATATAAAAGCCCTTTCTGGAGAAATAAAAGAACTAAAATCGAACCAAGTTGAAATCAAAAAAGCTATTAATGAGGTGCAATCAAAAATGGAGGCTCTCACTGCTAGGATAAATGAGGCAGAAGAAAGAATTAGCGATATAGAAGACCAAATGACAGAGAATAAAGAAGCTGAGCAAAAGAGGGACAAACAGCTACTGGACCACGAGGAGAGAATTCGAGAGATAAGTGACACCATAAGACGAAACAACATTAGAATAATTGGGATTCCAGAAGAAGAGGAAACAGAGAGGGGAGCAGAAGGTATGTTGGAGAGAATTATTGGAGAGAATTTCCCCAATATGGCAAAGGGAACAAGCATCAAAATCCAGGAGGTTCAGAGAACCCCCCCCAAAATCAATAAGAATAGGTCTACACCCCGTCACCTAATAGTAAAATTGACAAGTCTTAGTGACAAAGAAAAGATCCTGAAAGCAGCCTGGGAAAAGAAGTCTGTAACGTACAATGGTAAAAATATTAGATTGGCAGCAGACTTATCCACAGAGACCTGGCAGGCCAGAAAGAGCTGGCATGATATATTCAGAGTACTAAATGAGAAAAACATGCAGCCAAGAATACTATATCCAGCTAGGCTATCATTGAAAATAGACGGAGAGATTAAAAGCTTCCAGGACAAACAAATACTGAAAGAATTTGCAAATACCAAACCAGTTCTACAGGAAATATTGAAAGGGGTCCTCTAAGCAAAGAGAGACCCTAAAAGTAGTAGATCAGTAAGGAACAGAGACAATATACAATAACAGTCACCTTACAGGCAATACAATGGCACTAAATTCATATCTCTCAATACTTACCCTGAATGTTAATGGGCTAAATGCCCCAATCAAAAGACACAGGGTATCAGAATGGATAAAAAAAACAAAACCCATCTATATGTTGCCTACAAGAAACTCATCTTAAACCCGAAGACACCTCCAGGTTTAAAGTGAGGGGGTGGAAAAGAATTTACCATGCTAATGGACATCAAAAAAAAAGCAGGAGTGGCACTCCTTATATCAGATCAATTAGATTTTAAGCCAAAGACTATAATAAGAGATGAGGAAGGACACTATATCATACTCAAAGGAACTGTCCAACAAGAAGATCTAACAATTTTAAATATCTATGCCCCTAACGTGGGAGCAGCCAACTATATAAACCAATTAATAACAAAATCAAAGAAACACATCAACAAGAATACAATAATAGTAGGGGATTTTAACACTCCCCTCACTGAAATGGACAGATCATCCAAGCAAAAGATCAACAAGGAAATCAAGGCCTTAAATGACACACTGGACCAGATGGACATCACAGATATATTCAGAACATTTCATCCCAAAGCAACAGAATACACATTCTTCTCTAGTGCACATGGAACATTCTCCAGAGTAGATCACATTCTTGGTCCTAAATCAAGTCTCAACCGGTATCAAAAGATAGGGATCATTCCCTGCATATTTTCAGACCACAATGCTCTAAAGCTAGAACTCAATCACAAGAGGAAACTTGGAAAGAACCCAAATACATGGAGACTAAACAGCATCCTTCTAAAGAATGAATGGATCAATCAGGAAATTAAAGAAGAATTGAAAAAATTTAAGGAAAAAAATGATAATGAAAACACAACAGTTCAGAATCTGTGGGACACAACAAAGGCAGTCCTGAGAGGAAAATATATAGCGGTACAAGCCTTTCTCAAGATACAAGAAAGGTCTCAGGTACACAACCTAACCCTACACCTCAAGGAGCTGGAGAAAGAACAAGAAAGAAACCCTAAACCCAGCAGGAGAAGAGAAATCATAAAGATCAGAGCAGAAATCAATGAAATAGAAACCAAAAAAACAATAGAAAAAATCAACGAAACAAGGAGCTGGTTCTTTGAAAGAATTAATAAGATTGATAAACCCCTGGCCAGACTTATCAAAAAGAAAAGAGAAAGGACCCAAATCAATAAAATCATGAATGAAAGAGGAGAGATCACAACGAACACCAAAGAAATACAGACAATTATAAGAACATACTATGAGCAACTCTACGCCAACAAATTTGACAATCTGGAAGAAATGGATGCATTCCTAGAGACATATAAACTACCACAACTGAACCAGGAAGAAATAGAAAGCCTGAACAGACCCATAACCAGTAAGGAGATTGAAACAGTCATCAAAAATCTCCAAACAAACAAAAGCCCAGGGCCAGACGGCTTCCCGGGGGAATTCTACCAAACATTTAAAGAAGAACTAATTCCTATTCTCCTGAAACTGTTCCAAAAAATAGAAATAGAAGGAAAACTTCCAAACTCATTTTATGAGGCCAGCATCACCTTGATCCCAAAACCAGACAAAGATACCATCAAAAAAGAGAACTACAGACCAATATCCTTGATGAACACAGATGCAAAAATTCTCACCAAAATACTAGCCAATAGGATTCAACAGTACATTAAAAGGATTATTCACCACGACCAAGTGGGATTTATTCCAGGGCTGCAAGGTTGGTTCAACATCTGCAAATCAATCAATGTGATACAACACATTAATAAAAGAAAGAACAAGAATCATATGATACTCTCCATAGATGCTGAAAAAGCATTTGACAAAGTACAGCATCCCTTCCTGATCAAAACTCTTCAAAGTGTAGGGATAGATGGCACATACCTCAATATTATCAAAGCCATCTATGAAAAACCCACCGCAAATATCATTCTCAATGGAGAAAAACTGAAAGCTTTTCCGCAAAGGTCAGGAACACGGCAGGGATGTCCGTTATCACCACTGCTATTCAACATAGTACTAGAAGTCCTAGCCTCAGCAATCAGACAACAAAAGGAAATTAAAGGCATCCAAATCGGCAAAGAAGAAGTCAAACTATCACTCTTCGCAGATGATATGATACTATATGTGGAAAACCCAAAAGACTCCACTCCAAAACTGCTAGAACTTGTACAGGAATTCAGTAAAGTGTCAGGATATAAAATCAATGCACAGAAATCAGTTACATTTCTCTACACCAACAACAAGACAGAAGAAAGAGAAATCAAGGAGTCAATCCCATTTACAATTGCACCCAAAACTATAAGATACCTAGGAATAAACCTAACCAAAGAGACTAAGAATCTATACACAGAAAACTATAAAGTACTCATGAAAGAAATTTAGGAAGACACAAAGAAATGGAAAAATGTTCCATGCTCCTGGATTGGAAGAATAAATATTGTGAAAATGTCTATGCTACCTAAAGCAATCTACACATTTAATCAATTCCTATCAAAGTACCATCCATTTTTTTCAAAGAAATGGAACAAATAATCCTAAAATTCATATGGAACCAGAAAAGACCTCGAATAGCCAAAGGAATATTGAAAAAGAAAGCCAAAGTTGGTGGCATCACAATTCCGGACTTCAAGCTCTATTACAAAGCTGTCATCATCAAGACAGCATGGTACTGGCACAAAAACAGACACATAGATCAATGGAACAGAATAGAGAGCCCAGAAATAGACCCTCAATTCTATGGTCAACTCATCTTCGACAAAGCAGGAAAGAATGTCCAATGGAAAAAAGACAGCCTCTTCAATAAATGGTGTTGGGAAAATTGGACAGCCACATGCAGAAAAATGAAATTGGACCATTTCCTTACACCACACACGAAAATAGACTCAAAATGGATGAAGGGTCTCAATGTGAGAAAGGAATCCATTAAAATCCTTGAGGAGAACACAGGCAGCAACCTCTTCGACGTCAGCCGCAGCAACATCTTCCTAGGAACATCACCAAAGGCAAGGGAAGCAAGGGCAAAAATGAACTATTGGGATTTTATCAAGATCAAAAGCTTTTGCACAGCAAAGGAAACAGTGAACAAAACCAAAAGACAACTGACAGAATGGGAGAAGATATTTGCAAATGACATATCAGATAAAGGGCTAGTGTCCAAAATCTATAAAGAACTTAGCAAACTCAACACCCAAAGAACAAATAATCCAATCAAGAAATGGGCAGAGGACATGTACAGACATTTCTGCAAAGAAGACATCCAGATGGCCAACAGACACATGAAAAAGTGCTCCACATCACTCGGCATCAGGGAAATACAAATCAAAACCACAATGAGATATCACCTCACACCAGTCAGAATGGCTAAAATTAACAAGTCAGGAAATGACAGATGCTGGTGAGGATATGGAGTAAGGGGAACCCTCCTACACTGTTGGTGGGAATGCAAGCTGGTGCAACCACTCTGGAAAACAGCATGGAGGTTCCTCAAAATGTTGAAAATAGAACTACCCTATGACCCAGCAATTGCACTGCTGGTTATTTACCCTAAAGATACAAACGTAGTGATCCAAAGGGGCACGTGCACCCGAATGTTTATAGCAGCAATGTCTACAATAGCCAAACTATGGAAAGAACCTAGATGTCCATCAACAGATGAATGGATAAAGAAGATGTGGTATATATACACAATGGAATACTATGCAGCCATCAAAAGAAATGAAATCTTGCCATTTGCGATGATGTGGATGGAACTAGAGGGTATCATGCTTAGCGAAATAAGTCAGTCGGAGAAAGACAACTATCATATGATCTCCCTGATATGAGGGAGAGGAGATGCAACATGGGGGGTTAAGGGGGTAGGAGAAGAGTAAATGTAACAAGATGGGATTAGGAGGGAGACAAACCATAAGTGACTCTTAATCTCACAAAACAAACTGAGGGTTGATAGGGGGAGGGGGGTTGGGAGAGGGGGGTGGGGTTATGGATATTGGGGAGGGTATGTGCTATGGTGAGTGCTGTGAAGTGTGTAAACCTGGCGATTCACAGACCTGTACCACTGGGGATAAAAATATATGTTTATAAAAAAATAAAATAAAAAAAAAAATTAAAAATAAATAAATAAATAAATAAATAAAATCTTAAAAAAAGAAAAAAAAGAAATGGAACTGAGGTTTATCTGGTTTCCACAACCATGACTTTAAACACCCCATTAGATGCTGCCTCACACTCAGAATTTGACAGATGGCATTGTATCTTGTCTGGATGGTCTTTCCTTTTATGAGCAAACAGAACTCAGGCCCATGATAGAGCTATAGCAGATTGACAAGAATGAGAGGGGTTTCAAGTGCAGTCCATCTGACGGAGTGCCAGAAGAGGCCCTGGTGTAGAAGAAAGGATCAGAACCAACTAGGGCTGAAGAAGATGCCTTGAGCCCATGGCTCAGGGAACAGAGGGCTGGCTCTGGACCAGTGATACAACTATCCTGGATACCAGGCCTTGGTGACAGAGTAAGTTTCAGAGCTCACTCTGTAACAGGCAAGTGAGGAATCTCACCTGTGGGCACACAGAGGAATTAATGTCAGCTATTTTTTTTTTTAAAACAGATATAGTCAGATGGATAAGAAGCAAAGAAAAAAAAATCATAATTTCTAGTAATAATAGCTCCCTTATTCAGCACTTACTTGTGCCAGGCCCTGTGCTAAGCACTTTGTATAAATTACCTTTTCAACAACGCCATGATGTTGATACAATTATTATTCCTTTTTTAATGATCAGCGTTAGAGTGGGTTGACTCAGTGAATGTTACACAGGTAATAAATGATGGAACTGGGGCTCAAACTATGTCTGTGTGACAACAAAGCCCTTTCTTCTTAAGTACTTTTCTGGAATGGCTGAGTGAAGTCTTTTGGGAGACAGTGAAGAGCTGCTGGAGATATTGGGGCAAGACATAGCAGATAACATTACTCTGATGTCAGCATGGCTGTTGAAATAATTCTAAGAGGAAACCATTAGAATATTTTAATGGTCCAGAAGAAGGTGACATGAGATGAAATTGAGGGAGTTAAGACAGAATCTGACCCAAGTGACACTGAAGAAAGAATTCTTGAGGACCACAGTTCCAATTAACCAGAGCACAAGGGAAAGAAGAGAGTCTTGGAAGATTCAGAAGCTTTGATTCTGATGGAACAGTGATGGTGCCATTAATAGTTATAGGGGCACCAGTGGGAGAGCGAGGGGAATAGTAGGGTCAGAATCAGGGGATAGAATTTGAAGGCTCTTTTGAAATGCATATCCCCCAGGTTGATTGAAATGGATGTGGGGGCTTAGAAATGAGAAGGCCTGGAGATCAAGATTTAGAAATCATTCCTTAGACTGTCAGTCTTGCACCCTTGGGGGCGGTCAGCTGGAGAAAAACGTTCAGGCACTGCAGTTCACTTCTACAGAAGAGCCTGGTTTCCCTCCCTTCTCTTGCCACCTGTCTTTTGCCCTTTACCAAGTGTACCTGATTTCCGACTCTGGTTTCTGACAACAGATTTACCCATGAGCTGTCTTGCTGGTTTAGATTCCAAGCTATTTGATGGTAGGGACCGTACCTTAAACTTCTTTTTCTTTTTTACCAAATGATATTCTTGTGGGTTGTTAACACAATCTTCTATTGGGCTTTTATTTTTTATAGGAGGAAATCTGAAATGCACCACGTATCATCATTCACTTCAGGTCTGGGGCCACTTGGAGCAGAAACGTAGACATCCAAAGCATTCATCTAAAGTGCCTCATTTTAACCTCAGTCCTCCGCAGGCCTTCTCATGCGTGTCTTCAGCTCTTGGTTCCTGCTTCTTATCCACGCTCCAATCTCCCAGTCTTCCTGGTCCGATTTCTAGCCTCAGGCAGCTGAGACTGAGGAGCTTTGCAATTAAATTCTCCCCTCCAGCCAAACTGACCCCAAACCTTCCTTACAAAATTGTTCAAGTTTATTTATGGTGTTGATTTTGTTTCTGCATTTTCTGGGGGCACACAGAGCCCTCCTCACAGGCAGGGCTGCTTTGCCGTGCCCTGAAAGGCCCTCTTCTTCAAGGCACTGGCCCCACATCTGCTGAGCCTTTCCTCTCGCTGGATCCACAGAGGGACCGTGGGCAGAGGCAGGCCAGGCCCTCTGCAAATGTAGAGCCAGCAAGGCAAAGCCATAAAACCATCCTGCCCACTCGCCCCATAAGCCCATGTGTGCTGCCTTGTTGGCTGTGGCTGCACCCTCCGGACACCATCTCACAAGCTCTGTCTTCCTCAACTACCCTGCTCATGAAGAATGGAGTGGCAGCCTGTGGGGTAGGTCCCGGGTAAGGCACAGGAGCCCACACTGAGTAAAGCCCACTCCCCTCTCCTTAGGAAGCTCCCCGTTTAGTTGTGTGGTATGTGCAGAAGGAGGGGATGTTTACAGGAACAACCCAGAAGGTCTGCCTAACTGGCGCAGGAGGGAGGAAAGGCCTCTTAGATGCACGGCCGACTTAGCCACTGGGGCCAGGAGTCATGCCCCGGGGTCATGACCCTTTTTGGAACCCATGACCATTTTTAAATTTTAAGTTCTTTTAAAATCAGAAAAAAAGAGATGAATATCATTATAGAATTATAATGAATATGTAACAATAAATTCAGCCTCTAATCCAATGCAGTTGTAAAATACACTTCTATTTATTTATTTAGTTAGTTATTGGGAGAAGGGTCCACAGAGGGAACATGGCCTAAGGCCAACGAGAGTCACAACATGGTCCTTCCTGGACGAAGTGACTTCAGGGCAGAGGAGAAGACATGTAGGAACTGTGGGAAGAGTGGAGTAGACTTGCTAGTTGAGGGACCAGTGGAAGCATGGGTCGAGAATCCCAGCAACCTAGAGATGTGGGGGAACCACTCGCCTACAGGGAGTCGTAAGATGAAGGCAGGGATGTGGCAGAGAGAGACTTCCCACCATAGTCACAGCCTGCGATTTGCCCATAACCTGTGGACTCGCTCCCACTGAATGTGTTGCATTAAATCAACACTTGCCAACCCTGTGCCCCACCCTCTGCCAGCAAATATTTCTCTGCAACTCTCATTTGGGTATCGAATGTGTGACAAGGTGTCACCACCCGGGAGCAGCTTCTTCTGTCACCTCCCCTGTGGAGGGAGCCATGCTTCAGATGGCAGGTGAGGGCTGAGATTTGGGAACAGGAAGGCTCTGGGCCACCCGACCTTCTCTCTGTGTTAGGGCCTTAGCTTGAGCCCCTCTGGAAGGCCAGGGATGGGCCATTGGCTGCCATGTTCCTTCTGTTTACAAAGTGCCCAGAGGTCTGCTCGCTCAGTGACCATTTTCGAAGCATGAAGTGAAAGCAGATGAAAGACCAGGAAAATATGTTCATTATGCAGGCGTATCAGAGCCCCCTCCCCATCCTAATGCATGTGTCATTTAAACACACTTGTGAGAGGTGTTCATTAGTTCCCCCATTATTTAGAAATGTGCTTCAAAGACCCCTCAAACAGCAGTGTGCCGTCACATTGTTTAAACATATGATTTGTTAAATCACCACCCTTACCGCCCTGAAGCTCCGGGGTTATATCATCTCGGAGCCGACACAACTCAGGGGTCACCCTGCTGCTGAGGGCTGTCTCAGCTACTCCCCACCTCATCCTGATGGTTAATAAGGATCAGCTTTTGAAAGGCAAGGTCAAAAGAACGAAGTGGCTTCTGATGCTGGCTGATGGTGTGTGAGTTCATTGTTCCCAGGGGCTGTTGAACATCCGGTGAGGAGGGCCCGTTATTGTCAAGAAGCTATGGAGACAAAGCCTCGCCCCGCCATCCACCTGGGCCTGGCACTGAATGGGGGCTTCCAAAAGGATCCAATCCTTGACTTTAAGAATAGCTCCCTTTCGGAAGACTTGTTTCCATGAAAATGGAAACCTGTAAAAAGATGTAGTAAGTGCTGACCATGTGCCTTATCGAAGCACACCTCCAAGCACCCTTTCTCCCGGGGTGGGGGGCAATACAATGTTTACAGGTTTTAAACTGCAGGATAGAGATGCTTATGGCAAGCCACTGATTATAGAAAATCAAACTGAGATGCATTCATTGATTTGAGGGGAAAATAAGAATAATGGGGAGAAAGGTTTCCAACTTTAAAAAAATCAATTTATGTAAATTTATCAAGAAGATGTCTGCTCCATAAAGAGAAGTCTGTCTCTTCCTTTCTCTTGTTTGTGGCAGCGCATCGGGCAGCTCTCATCTTCTCACTGCAGACTTTCACAAAACACATTTTTTTTTAGGTGAACCTACAGTAAAATACATAAGGGTCCTGTGGCAGCACATCAGTTAAGACCTACCTTTTGTGGAAGGGGGCGGACATCTACTAGGGTGGCTAGTTGTGTTGTTGGGGTGAGAGTTTCTATCCCCTCTGAGAGCAGAGGCAGATCTCCAATGACTCCCCTTCTCCAAATGCCTTTACTTAGTTAGCTGTATAGATCAAGCAGGCTCCAACTCTTGGAGATAGTGTCCGTCAGTACTTATGCTTAATCCCGAGATGCTGTCGGCCACCAAATCCACGCCATACTTCCCTGGTCCTTGTCCCTCATGGTGAGTCCTGACCATCCCAGGCTTTCCTCACCTAAGGCCTGAGAATCTATAATAGGCTTTTATCCCTTCTCCCTGCTACTTTCCACTCTGGGCGTTTCTTAAAGTTTGCTTGGTTCAGTTGCCTGCCATGCTATGGTGGGCAAATGCCAAAAGCGTGTGGGCTGTTTTCTGATTCCTGATGGTTTCCTCTGGTTGGTCTTTTCTCTAGCATGAGGTGAAGAGTATGCCCGCAGCACCTTCCCGTCGTTTCCGGGGCCTGGCTTCTCCATCTCCTGTGAGCGTCACTTCAAACAAGGACTCACGCATCTACAGAACAAGCCATGGTCTGTGGGCATAGCTCAGTTCAAATACATGCCTCGGAAAGAAACGTTCCTTCCGTGGAAAGAGTGTGAAGATCTGCGGCGCAGCTCACCACACAGACAGACTTCTTACCAGGTCACAGAAGACGGGTCAGCCCCTTGCAACAAACGCCCCTCCCCATGGCAGTCTTCTCCATGAAAGACTGGTGCTTGGGTTTCAAAGTTCTGTACCATGCACAGGATTTCCTGGAACACTGTGTGAAAAGTGTATGCAGGTGTCCACTTCTCACAGGACAGGAAAAGGACAAATTCAGACCCTGGGCCAACTTTCAAATGAGGTTTTCCAGCTTCACTATTTCGGTCAAGGTTTTGAAAGCCTCAGGACCAAGTTTCATTTAGGAAGAGAGTTCAAGAAAAAATGGTTTTTCCCTCCCTCTCTTCAGACCATTTGAAGAGACGCAAAGTGAATTTTTTGCAGAAAGTATTAGCTTGTCCAGGAGATAGTCGATGTTCTTTCCTAATGTGACATTATTAAACTATGCCAGGCTTAAAGGAAAATTCTGAGTCTTCATATAAAATTTTATTAAGAAGCCACCCTTATTACCTTTCCTCTAGAAAAAAAAAATTAAAAATTCCTTAGTGTACAACATGGAATCTGTGTCCTTCCCTGAAAAAACATTGACCAAGACATGAGTTCAGTTCCCAGTTTTTCTACTAACTAGTCGTTGACTAGCCCCTTCTCATCTCTGGTCAGTGAGTGTCTTCCTCTCCCAGATGAATGAAGGCAAAATGTAAGATGCCCGAGGCTTTCTGTCCTGGTACAGGGCTGTGACCTTGTGGGGTTTGCTAGAACATGCATCAAGTACAGTCCACCGGGGAGCTCTGAGACCAGACAAAGAAGCCCATCTCCAGAAAGTTCCCACATTAACCAACTGCAGCGACACCCAAGTTAGGCGAGCATATTTTTGATTTCTGATTTTAGATCCTGCAAGGGAATTGGAGAAAAACAGTATTTTCTCCCCCAGTCAAAGAAGAAAGGTTTTGTTCCCTAGTTCATCATCAATCCTAGCATGTTTTATATAAATGCCCCTAGAAAGCTCATACTTTCACTCCTTGCCAAATCTGGCTGAGCTCCTGGCTTGGGCTGGGGAACAGAGGAAGAATTACGAGTGTGGTTGAACACACTGGCACGCATGAGGCTGAAGCAGTTCTGTGTATCAGTAACGTGTAATGACAACCACCCATCTGTTCTCTGAAACTCTTCATCTGAGCCTTCATCAAGCTGGAAATCTGGAAGGAGATAAATGCAAGGGGACTGTTCAACAGCCATACATGAACTCAGAAGTACCAGCAGAAAAAGATCCACCGTGAGCCGGCAGTGGAGAGGCTGGCCGACTGCGGAGCTCAGGGTAGTGGGGCAGGGGTCTATGAGGTCAAAATGAAAGTCAAGGACTCCAGTCCCATTGACAATGCTTCTGAATAGGGACTTGAGCATTTCGTGCAATGAAGCATCAGCCCAGGAAGCAGCAACCATTTTCCAAACCTTTGCTTCAGGATCACGAGACCCCAGATTTTCCCAATGTCCATTGCATTGGGGCCAACACTGGAAATGAAGGTCTGACAAACACTCAGAAAGTCCCCCATTCCTGCGGACACCCTGGCCTCTACTCTTGGGGAAAGACAAATGGACAGCAGGGAAAAGGAGAGGGTTGAAGACAGCCTACACCCCAAAATGGTGGTGTCTTTGAAAACAAAATGAAATAGAAGAAGGTCTGGGTTTCTTCCAGGGGTATAGAGCTGGAGCTACCTAAGCCCTGGGAGTCCTGGAGAAAAGCTGCCCGGGGAAAGCGAGCAAACAGAATGCAATTTGCCCGCTGCATTCTGAGCACCAGCTCTGCTGCGAGCAGAGCAGCTCAGTGGTGGCGGCCAGCATCTATCACCAGCTATCTGGGAGCCCAGGGCTGCTGGTGTTTGCCGCAGGCAACTGATTAGATGGCAAGAAAGCTTATTAGATCCCCAGTTTCCCCCAGTGAAGCCTCCCCCTCAGGGGAAAGGAGGGGGACATTTTCATGGATTTGATGAATGCTGTTGGGGATCTGAGATCACAGGCTAGGAAAAAAAAAAGGGGGAATGTGAGCAGGAGATTATGGAATTTGTTGAGGCTGAAATATGACCTGTGAGAAGCCATGGGGAGTGCAAGCTGCCTGCCCTGGTCTGGGCCGAGGACTGCTGCCTGGCTGCAGGCTTCAGACTTTTCAGCCTTGTGATTAATGGAGCAAATTCCCAAGCCTGCTTCATTGGTCTCTGTGCCCCATGAAGCTTCCTCCAGCCAGCCCTCTCTGCTTTCTTTCCCCAAAATTTGGGCTGCTGAGAAAGACCTCCGAAACACAAAGCAGACAGGAAATGTTTACTGAACACCTGGAACTTTTGTTAAACATCCCTCCCAGGGAGTGTCGGTAGAAAGAAAAGTTTTAAAAGAGGTCTGGCTTCATTCATTAATTCATTGACTTAACATGTCGGAGGGCATCCCAGATATCAGGCAATGCGGATAAGGAGCTGTTTAGTTGGAGGCGGAGCACATGCGTAGAGAAGGCCATTACGGAACCAATCTAAGGCAATTGTCAGGGAGGATAGATGGTGAGAGATAACAAGCCAAGTGTTGCTATGGAGAGAGATGCTCGGGGGCTTGACCTGGTCAGAGAGGACTCGGAGCAGGGGAGTGTAAGGTGAGCCTGGCAGGGCATGGAGGCTTTGAATGGAGTGCAAGGCCAAAGGTGTCCTGGAAAATTGGCAGAGGAAAGCCTTTTGCTTCTTCTCAGACAGAATCCTGGCCCTTCCTCCCCACCCTTCCGGAATTAGTAGCAGCTCACACCAATCGAGATCTCTGTAAACCACAACCACCTACCACAAACACATGCCTGAAACTCACAGACAATAGGTCCCCAGGAGACAGGGTCAATGTGGTCCCTAGATCAGTGACACCAACAGCATCTGTGAGCTTGTTGGAAATGCACAAGCTCGGGCCCCACTCCAGACCTACCATCAGAATTTGCATTTAATGGAGTCAGGAGATCAACACGCATATTAAAGTTTGAGCAAAAAAATAGGCTCCCAGGTTCTCTCCTCCAGATTCATCTAGCAGGGTATGGAGAGCTGTCCCAACCAGAGCCCTGATAGGAGTTCTCAGTGCCTATCAGGAAATCTCAGCATCCTGACTCCTAAGCTGGCCTCTTGTGTCTGCCTCCACTTACCCATCCTGCCTAGCTTGGGAAGTGCACTTCCATTCTGCAAGTGTAAAGTGGGAATAATAATAGTAACACTTCAAGCATTGTAAGGAGGATTGAGTTAATATTTGAAAAGTTTTGAGAATAGTTTTCGACGTACTGTAAATGCTACATAAGCATTTATTAAATAAATAAAATAGAGCATCTGGCAAAGTGACTGGTCTAAAGCAAGTGCTCAGTGAGTGTTTGTTGTTTTTGAATTTGAAAGTCAATAAGATAAAAGCAGAGAGAGAAAGAGAGAATATGCATGAGCTCCAGGGAAAAGACATACCCACCTCTGCCTCGCTGGTGGCTGGAGTACCTGGTGAATGAGACTAGTTTTGTGTGCAGCCTCCTGAATGGGGAAGGTGATGGAAGGAGAAAGCTGGTGAGGAGGTATGGCAGGGCATGACGAGATACGCAGACATGCCTGCCCTTTAGTCCCTGTCAATCGCTCCCCAAGCTGATGATGTACTGATGCGTGTGAGGGTCCAGACAGTGCCTGCCTGGGCTGGATCTTCACGCATCAGTCCCCGGGGAGCTGGGGCTCTCACCATGTCCGAGTCACGGAAGAGGAGGCACGCCTCCCCAGCCCCACATTGTCAGGCTCAGCCTACAACATAATTGCCCACCAGGCCCTCGGCCCCTCCTGCTTCCACTTCAGAAAAACCAGCACGCAGGCTTGCTTCATCCCATAACCTCTACCTGTAGCATTGAGTCCCCCAGCTGGTCTGTTTGGCTGGGAACCCTGCTGCAAAGGAGTAGAGAGTGTGCCAGGGAAGGAGATGCTTTTAGAAACGAGGACCAACCTTAAGGAGCGTTCTCTCCCAGACCCCCACCCCTCCTGCCACTCCTTCCAGACACATCTGTCAACAGCTGCTTCATTGTGTGGACCCCTAGTTAAGACTCTTCTTTTCTATCTTTTCAAGTTGAAGCCGCCCTACCCGTCCTGGCAGCCCTCAGCGACATGGAGCTGCAGCCCTCTCGTCGGTGCTGACTCTGTCTTACTCTACATTCTACCCCCATGACCATCTGTGGGACTGTTGTCATAGTGAATAAGAGCCAAGGTGGAGACAGAGACGATCTGACCTCAAAGCCCAAGACGCTGGCTTTCTTGCTTGTGTTTCCTGTGTGAGTCATAGAACACTAGTTCTGAGGCTTGGTGATAGATACTAAATATATATATATATATATACATATATATATATATACACACATACATACATACACACACACACATATATATATCCATAAAATATGTGTGAATATATATGTATACCTGTAGCAACCTACATTTGAAAAATTCTAGATTAAATTAACTGAAAGGATTTCTTTATTGCAGGACTACTCAGAGCCTTAAAAATACAGACACGAATAGCTAGCCTCAGAAAGACGGTTAAAGCTCATTGACCTGTAGAATCCTGTCTCCCTCACAGTGCCACTTGCTGGCTGGGGCTCTCCGCAGGTGTGCACTGCTGTCTGCCATGTTACCCCTCAGCATTGGTTTCCCCCTACTGTATAACCCACGCCACTCCCACAGCGTTCAGGCAGCCTGGTCTTCCTGCCTCATGAATTATTCCCGAAAATACAACCTCGTCACAGGTTGCTCCTTTCCTTTGTGGTGTCTTGGTCCTCTGAATTCTCTCTTTTTTCAAGATTTTATTTATTTATTTATTTATTTATTTGGGAGAGAGAGAAAGAGAGTGAGAGAGAGAGAGAGCATGAACAGGGGGAGGGGCAGAGGGCAAGGCAAACATCCCATTGAGCAGGGAGCCCCATGTGGAGCTCAATCCCAGGACCCCGGGATCATAACTTGAGCCGAAGGCAGGCGCTTAACCCACCGAGCCACCCAGGTGCCCCTCTTGCTCCTCTAAATTCTTTCTACCCGTCAAGGCCCCAAGCAACCCCTACTCTCCCTTAGGAAGCCTTTCTTGCACACTCCAGCCTTCCTCTTACCTGCTTCTCTCAACTTCTGCCACATTTGTCATCTTATTTAAACACTGGTTGGTGTACTGATGTGACTACTGACCATATAATGCCCTTAAAATAAGAAACAAAGCTTAACACTTCCCTGTTGCTTACAGGGTCCTTGACAAGGAGTGGAAAATACTTAATCGGGATTTGCTGATGGCTTGGATTATTTAAAACAGGAATGGGGTCCCTGCTCCTTGAGCGCCAGCCAGTGTAAAGAACACCAGCTGGGGTGAAGAGCCCCGCCATTTGCATTGTGACCTGGCTCCGGGCCAGCTCCCCTGCTGGGTCCCCAGCCTGGGTCCCTGGGGAACAGCTTCAGAGCACCAGTCACAGCAGTACTGGACTTCAGGATCTTTCCTGCCGGGTCCAGTAACTCTATTGGTTAAAGAAAGGGAGCTGTGCCCTGGGACACTGGTCCAGCTACAGCCAGCCCCACTTCCCACCCCCACCCTCTAGCGGATGTGCTAGCCTGCAGACTCTCTACGACAAGGCAAAAAAAAAAAAAAAGAGCTTCTGCAGCCTCTGGGATCATTGCCTATTTGTAATCTTTTTCTCTTCCTGAGCTTCAAGTCTCCTTCTGCGTCTCGTTGTATCTGTCTCTGCCTGTCTGTCAGCTTGCCTTCCTTTTCAAAAAACCTGAATAAAACACAGAGCAAACTGTCTCCCTTTCCTATCTGAGAGCAGAGAATAAAGCAGTCACATGTCAGGGGCACATTTTCAGGTTTTATTTTCATCGGCAATATCCTGCAAGCACCCCCACCCCCATAATTGCTGTAGAGACACCAAATCCCCCTCCGTCCTTTAGTGCATGCTGACAGACTTCACGTTAGCAGACCCTCAGACGAACCTCACCAGGCTCCAAGCCAGCCCCGGCACCCGTCAGTGCCCAGGGGTGTGCCAGAGTCGGCTGAGGCGCCCCTGTCCTGTGGACGCTGGACGTGCTCTCCCTTCCCTGGTTCCGACTCTCTCTCCTCTAACTTAAGGTGCAGCGCAGAACATCAGAGCCAGACAGGATGCTGTCTGTGTGGTAGCATCAACAACAGAGGCAGGCGGTGCTTTAGGAAGACAGAATGCCAGCCAGGAAAGGGGGGCGGTGGGATGCTGCCTGGGCGGGGGCACAGGGGGGCTTCTGGATGTGAACCTGTCTGTGCACCAGGAGGCTGGCCTTGCAGAGGGGTCCACCTCAGACTCAGAGGTCCTGATGCTCTGCATGGCCTGAAGGAGAGAGGAAAGCTCTCTCGTTGAGGCTGGAACCCAGTCTCCTCACGCACTGGCCCATCTGGCTGCGTGGATGCTGTTTGCAGATGGAGGGAAATGGGAACTGGTCCCTGCAGGTCCAGCTTCTCCAGGTCTGGCACAAATGTGTGAGCTCCTGGAAGGAAGCAGGGCCAGAGGAGGCTGTGCATGCCTTGTCTGAGCGAACGGCCAGTTGTGACTCCTTTTCGGGGACTCCAACAGTTGGGAAGCAGCTTCGGACGAAGACGGGGGTGGGGAGCGGTTGGTTTTTCCCAGTCACAGTGAGAGAACCTGGAGGCTCACCATGCAGAGGGGTCAAAGACTCCCCTAAACGCCTCTGCCTGGGGGGTCTGATCAAACAGAGCCCGGCTGGACCTGGGTAAACCCTGACCTCCTCTGCCCCGGAAAGATTTAGCTTGAGGCAATGCAGCCTGCCCGGACACACGGAGCATGAGTTATGCATTCTACAAAATGATCCCATAAATCCTGAAATGAGTTTGTTTTGTTGTTTTTTTTTTTTTAAAGAAAAACAAAGCAAATCAAGATGAATAAATATTAATGAATCGCCTCCTCTCCAGTGGCAGAGGAACGAGAGGCGGAGCTAATGAATGACTCTGTCAGCAGATCACAGACACTCTGAATATTTCCTGGAGCAGCGGAGGTGGACCTCAGACAGGGGTCCCTCACCCCACGTGCACTTAGAGACCGACAAAAGCTGTGTGCGAGGGACACATCTTGGAGCAGAAGGCTGGATTTCCTAGCCAACTTGCTGGGGTTAGCTGGCACCTGACACACAGTAACAGCCCTCCATTTGCCGAGCCTGGCTCTTTGCTGATGCTTTCCTTCTATTACCTCGACCCAGGAGCTATTACTAAGCCCACTTCCTAGGAGAGGAGACCCAGGCTGAGAGGAAATAACGTGCCACACGATATGCGCCTGGTAAGTGGCAAAGCTGGCATCCAGACGCAGGGCTCTCTTGACTCCCAAATCCAGCCCTACCCTACACAGCCGCTCAACACATCGCTCCCCTTTCCTCCTTCCCACGCATCTTCTCGGCCTTGGGCCATGTTTCCTTGGCTCCACATGAGCCTTTCATTGACTCAGCATGGGGGACAGACTCTCACACAGTAGGTGCTCAATAAATCAATACGTGTTTGTTGAATGGGATCGAATTTCCTGCCAGGGGAAGAAAATGACTTTGCCCTCTTCTCATAGCTAGATGGAAATTCACAAAATAAGTTCTTCCCCCAGGGGTGGCTAACCCATGCAGCTGGCCCTCCTCGGAGGCAGACTCGAGGGATATCATCCTCACAGACATCACTGCTGTTATCATAGGGCCTCTGAGGGCTTGAACAGGTGAGACAGACATGAAAGAACCCACAGACAATTAGGTGGTGGTTGAGAGAGAGCCCCCCTTCAGTGCCCTGGCTTTCAAGGGGGACCCCCAGGGGCTGCCAATCACAACCCTTTCCCCCCCGGCACCAAATTCACTTAAAACAGTTTTTTTCTCCCCTAAATTAACAAATGGAAGAACAGGGGCAGACTTTCTTCAGCCTCTCCCCACCCAGCGACAGCTAAAACGTTTCACTTGTCAGTCAGCAGTAAATACCACGTCTCAGCTTTGTACTGAACATCCCCAGAATAGATGTTGCTAATGGCCTTGATGACAGTCTCTGATTTCTAAAGCATATGTGAGAAAGTGAAAGAAGGGGGGCAGCCAATGGGAGGGGGCAGGAAGGCAGGAGGGAGACTGCAGGAGGGAGTCAGGGCTGGTGCGTAGCTCGATTCCTTCTCCTTCTGATGTTTCCACTTTTTTGGGGGGGGCATTTTCCCCAAAAGCTTTTTCAAGTGTCCACAACACTCACGGTGCTGAGCAGCTGTAGCCCTAAAAGTCAAGAAGAAAAGGGCAGAAGGAGAAAGAAATAGCCCTACCTTCTACGGTCCACTTGACTTGCGTTGGGGAGGACCGCCTCCAGCCTTCTTATGGACCCCAAGGAGACCACATGCTCTGGGACATGCTCACTCTCTCTTCTGATGGAAGCGGGGGCCACCCAGGCAGCCTTTCCTGGGGCTGGGGCGCTCACGCTCAGGCTGCAGGGAGCAGGGGAAGGACGAGGCCTCCAGATCATAGCCCACAGCGACGCTCAGTCAATTTTTCTAAATACCTGATGGCCACTCGTTAGGCAATGGCTAGAGTGGTTCTTCCTTCCAATGAAAAGAAAGCGGGAATAAAATTAGAGAGGGGTGGTCAGCTTGGAAGATTGATTCACACAAACAAAAGTCACTGATATCATGCAGTGTCACCCTCACCAGTTAAGTGAGTCAGACCCAGCCTCTGTTCTCAGAAGCTCTGCGGTCTCCCCTTGCCCTTGTCAGATGCACTGACTCAAAGTAGAGGGACTTGAGGGTTAATGACATGACTCTGGACCAGGGAAAATGGGCACTAATCTCCTTGCTTTCTCTGAAATGAATCCCTACCCCCAGACACTTACTACCCCTTCCACCTCCCCACAAAAATATGTTGCTCTCCCTGCCACCCATCCTGGGTTCCACAACTGGAAATAGTCCGTAGAAATCCTCCAGGATCAGGTCTCTTTAACCTGCCTAACATTTGTTAAGCCTGACTGTGTGTCACTTGCTGTTATGGGCCTTACCTCCAGGACCAGCACAACAAAGGCTCCATTTTACAGGTGGGAAAATGGAGGCTCCTCTTTGTTAGGTAACTTAATCCTGTGGTTGGGGAGCTGGGGCCCTCCAGCCGCGGAGTGTGCTTGTTTCCTGTGTCATGCACCTGCCCTGGCTCGGCTCCTGTCCTCTTTTACTGACAAATCTTTGCCCTCTTCTTTCCACAAAGAAAAATAGTCTCAGCTTCTTGGCTCCTGTGTGCTGTAGGATCCTGGACTGAAGATCAGCGGTGCGGGGTCATTTAGCTTCCTCCTTTCTGTTCTTCACAGATAACTGCAACTAGATTGTCTGAAACACTCAGGCTGAAAGAAGGCCACAAGGCTCAGGGGACAATGGGTACCAGGCCACGTTCTGTGGCACCTGTTGACTCATCTGAATACTTTTTCTTAACCTCTATCATGAGCATGGTGGTAGTGATTTCAAACACCTTAGAGAGGGCTGACGGGTCTCCCAAAGGTCCTGTAACTTATGGTATAGAGTGTCTGCAGACAAATGGGGATGCCATAGGCAGTCAACTCATGAAAAGCTTATTTTTAAGGATAATGATTAAATTGCTTTTTCTAAGGCCTTCACCGCTAGCCCTGAATGGACTTCATATTCTCGAGACGCCTGCGTCCCCATTCTCTCCAGAACGTCAGCTTTAATTTAAAGCCCCATCAGAGATCTTTGAAGGCCTAAATCTCTCCCTTCCAGCTGGTCAGAGATATTGGCATATTAATCTATTTAGTAATTATGTGAACAAGCTCTGACCATGTGTTATTGAAAATTAAACTATCAAAATGTGTCCAATCAAATTGCTCAATTTCTCAATCCCATCCTGTCATTAGATTCAACACTAAGATTAATTACGAAGCAACGGGCCAGGTTCGCCAGATGTTGCTCTAACTTCAGTCAAGGTACATCTGTTCATCCACCTACCATCACTGCAGATCCAGCCGCTGATTCCACAGTTTTGGGTCTGGTTCAGGGATACATTAGCCCAAACATGCCTGGTATTGACTTTGTCCAATACTCCTGAGTCTCCTGCTCCTTGCAACTGCTGTCCAAGGCCACTGTCAGCCAACGGTCTGTCCCAAGGGAGTCCCAAGGGGGTGAGAACTGCCAGCCAGCTTTGAGGTAAAGGAAAGAGGCTGCTGCTTTGAAGGGAATTATAATTACAGAGATAAGGAGGCCACAGAGGTGGGTTCTGGCCCAGAACCTCTGATCTTTGCCCTCATGGTACAATTTCGGTAAACTGCTTGGCCTTCTGGCTAGGTGGTGTCACCACCTGTTACATAAACCCACCCAGCTAGATGCCAAGGGCACTGTCCAAAGAACAGAACCTTAAGGGCTACACACAGTCAGTCTTACCCTGGCTCTCTGCCTTTTGCTGGATGTGTGGCCAAGGGCGGATCAGTTCTTACCCTCTCGGAGCTTTCTTAGTTGTAAAATGCAGAGGTAAAATTACCTACCTCCTAAGGTTATGAGAACTGTGGAAGTATATAAAAAGTGCTTGGCTGGGACGCCTGGGTGGCTCAGTTGGTTGGACGACTGCCTTCGGCTCAGGTCATGATCCTGGAGTCCCGGGATGGAGTCCCGCATCGGGCTCCCAGCTCCACGGGGAGTCTGCTTCTCCCTCTGACCTTCTCCTCGCTCATGCTCTCTCTCACTGTCTCTCTCTCAAATAAATAAATAAAATCTTAAAAAAAAAAAAAAGTGCTTGGCATTTTAGGAGTGATTAAGCCCTTAGGCTCTTGAGTCAGCCCAGCTGGGGTTCAGTTCCTGCTCCACACCCTGCTAATCACCAGACAGGGGATTTTGAGTGAGGAACCTCACCTTCCCAAGACTTGATTTCCTCATCTATAAGATGGGATGATAATAGGACATCAAAGGTAGGATGAAATTACATAATTCGTAGAAGTGCTAAGCAGAGTACCTGAGAAATAACAAACATTAAATAATATTCAGGAATGTTACTAGTATTATTATCCTGGAATTTGTAGTAGACATGCAGAAAACATTGTTTTCATTTTCAACTCTCTCTTTTCTTCCTCTTCCTGTATGTTTCGCTATGGCCCCCAGACTTGAAGGAGTTTTAGGAGTCATATAATCCAATCTTATAACACACAGACATCCATTCCTTTAATAACATTATAGGAAGAAGAGTTTGCAATTATAAACCCAACTCTTTCCTTAAGTAAGAGGATATATATTTTATTACATGGAACATATATTGTTTTACCAAACTCCTTATGATACAAGTATGGAAATGTAAGTTAAGATTGAATGCTCAGCCTAATAAAGAAAGAATATAAGGGTATCTCAATAGTGAGGTCAGGAGGGAGAGGGTGAAGAATAGAGAAAAACAAAAAGGAGAATGGAGAAGGAAAGATGACAAGAGGACAAAGTTCTATAAAATAACCTCTTCCCAATGACCACTTAAAATATCAGTTAAATCCTACTAAAAGTGCGAAATGAGCTGATTTATTCTGGAAGACAGTAAAAGAATGGATTTTTGTTGACACGATGTAAAAAAGAAATTAGATTTATGGATAAAGGAGTTAGAGGCATAGATGACCAGAAAGTGTAAACTTCCAATGCTTCAATCAAGATATATTCTAGATAATTCTGTGTTAAAAAATTCAGAACCTTAAAATAACAAAATCTGACTTCAACTTCTATAAAAGTCATAGAAAATCATAAGAACATGTTGCTAGCATTCTAACACTAAGAACAAGATGAATAACCTACAATATCATAATTCTTAAGCCAATCAAAGAGCCAAAGATGAACACAAAAAGCTAATAAACTAAAATTCAGAAAATCTCATGGCCCTCCTAGGAAAGAAGAGACTCATATAAATGATATTTTTAAGAGATTTATTTATTTATTTTAGGGGGCAGGGGCAAAGGAACAGGGAGAGAGAAATTCAAGCAGACTCCATGTTGAGTGCAGAGCCAGACATGGGATTTGATCCTGAGCTCACAACCTGAGTGGAAACCAAGAATCTGATGCTTAACCAACTGTGCCACCCAGGCACCCCAAAATGATATTTTTATCATTATAAAATAGTGGCATAAGGAGAAAGCCATCATAGATACATGTAAGAAGAAAACAGCTAAAATTTTAATGAATTTCTAAGGGTTGCAATTAGATAGGAATGATGGTTAGAACCTGTAGGGGCCCTAGAAATAAAGTCTAAATCCACTCACGAACTTTTCCACTGACTTTCCTTAAGTGCTCACACAGAATATTGGGGGTAAGAATAAGACAGCTGTCAATGTCTTAAAATATAAACATGTGTAAGCTGTTAAAACCCAAAGAGCAGGAGAATTGAGACAAACCCTCTAGGAATTCAGACCTCAGTCCCTGGTAAAGGTAAGATTCTAACCCTGCCTTCAAATCAGTTTAAGCCTACAGTCAGCCCTGATTCAACTCAACAACAAACTAGATCAACTCAAACTCACAAACCGGAAGGCTGACAGAGAAAAAGAGGATGTCCTATTTCTGGAGTAAGCATTATTTACTTCAATTTCTGCTGTATTTTTATCCATGATGTCTGAGAGTCATTCAAAAGCCATGAGACAAAATGTCAAGGCTGTGAAAGACAAGGAAAGACTTAGGAAATTTCACAGATTGGAAGAGACTAGAAAACATGACAAATAAATGCAATGTGTTATCTATATTGGATCCTGGAACAGGAAAAGGGCATATGTAGAAAAACTAGGGAAATCTGAATAAAAATTATAGTACAATGAATAGTATTGTATTAATGTTAATTTCTTAGTTTTGATCACTGTACTATGTGGTTATATAACATATTAACATTAGGGGAATCTGGAGGAAGGGTATCTTACAATTTTCTACACTATCATTGGAATCCTTCCATAAGTTTTAAATTCTTTCTAAATTAAAAAAAAAAAACTTTATGGGCTATTTAGAAAGCAAAAAGATACGAATTATTATCTAGAGAATAAAGAGTCAATAGAAACAGTCACAGGGGGGCACCTGGGTGGCTCAGTGGGTTAAGCCTCTGCCTTTGGCACAGGTCATGATCTCAGGGTCCTGGGATCGAGCCCCGCATCGGGCTCTCTGCTCAGCAGTGAGCCTGCTTCCCCCTCTCTCTGCCTGCCTCTCTGCCTACTTGTGATTTCTCTCTCTCTCTCTCTCTCTCTCTCTCTCTGTCAAATAAATAAATAAAAAATCTTAAAAAAAAAAGAATCACAGGTGCTCTCTCATCTGAAATCATGCAGGTCAGAAGACAATGGAATAATATTTCTAGAGCACTGAAAGACAAGACAAAACAAAACAAACCTAGAGTTCCATACCCAGAGAAAATATCCTTCAAAAATATAGGTAAAATAAAGACAAGTTCCTCCAAACAAATGCTTAATTTGCTTCAGCAGATGTGCATGATGAGACATAATAAATAAAGCTCTTCAAGCTGAAAGGAAATGACACCAGATAAAAACCTTGTTCTGCAGGAAGAAATAAGGAACACTAGAAATGGTGAATATGACAGTAAATCATATAGTTAGATGTTCAAAGTAAAAATTATAGCAATATATTTGGGGGATTTTAATCTATGTAAAAGTAAAATATATCACAAAAACAGCCCCAAAGGCAGAGAGTTGGTAATTGGAAGCATATTATTCCAAGGTTTTTAAATGTTTAACAAGTAGTAGAATATTTTTAAAAGTAGAATATTTCGGATACATTAAAAGTACATGTTGTAATCTCTTGTGAAACCACATATACATACACAAATAATACAAAGGGGCATCATAAAAAACTTAATACAGGCATACCTTGAAGATATTGCACGTTCTGTTCCAGACCATTGCAAAAAAGGAAATATCAAAGTAGAGAGAGTCAAATGACTTTTCTGGTTTCCCAGTGCATATGAAAGTTACATTCACATTATACTGTATTCTATTAAGTGTGGAATAGCATTATGTCTAAGAAAAATATAAACACCTTAATTAAAAAACACTTTATTGCTAAAAAGTTCTAACCATCATCTGAACTTTCAGTGATCATAATGACTGATCACAGATCACCACAACAAATATAATAATAATAATGACAAAGTTTGAAATATTGTGAGAATTACCAAAATGTGACACAAACACACAAAGTGAGCAAAAGCTGTTGGAAAAATGGTGCTAATAGACTTGCTCAATGCAGGGTTGCCACAAACCTTCAATCTGTAAGAAACGCAGTATTTGTGAAGTGTGATTAAGTGAAGCCCGATAAAATGAGGTATGCCAGTAGAGGAGACAGAATAGATTACTTTAAAAATCACTTTATTCACCAAGAAAGCAGGTAGAATACAAAAAAATGAGTAACAAAATACACATGGGACAAATTTTAAAAACACATAAGACTCAAATACAAATGTATCAATAACTTTATTAAATTAAAGTGTACTAGACTCCCCAATTATAAGGTATAGATTGCCAGATCGGATAATAAAAAGTAAAACATATGCTATTTATTGGTAGCACACTTTAACATAAAGTCATGGGTTGAAAATAAAACATGGGGAAAATATAAGCCATTTGTGATAAGGACTGAGGGTAGCTTTCAGCCAGCAATCAGCTAGGAACTGACAGCAGTCTGTAGTGAGCTACCAGCCCCAAACTGAGTCCCTTAGTCCAACAGGATAACAGTAACTGAGTTCCACCAATATCATGGGCTTCAAAGTGGATCCTTCTTCAGTCAAGTCTTCAGGTGAGAACCCAGTTATTGTAACTTTGCAGAGAACTCATCTAAGCTGCGTTCAGACTCTTGACCCACAGAACTGTGAATAACCAATGTGCTTTGTTTTCAGTCACTAAGTGTGTGGTAATATTTTCAGGCAGCAATAGAAAGCAGGCTCCGCAATGGGCTCCACACTCAGTGGGGAGTCTGCTTGTGGTTCTTTCTCTTCAGCTCCCTCTGCCCCTTCCCCGGCTCACTCGCTCACTTGCTCTCTCTCTCTCTCAAATAATAAATAAATTTTTAAAAAAGGAAGCAAATACACTATATAAACACTAAGCATAGGAGAGCTGGTGTGGCCATATTAATATCAAAATTTTCAAAGAGAATTACTAGAGACAAAGAAAAATATTTCCCAAAGATGACAGGGTCAATTTATGGAGTTCTTTTTTCAAGTTTGTTTGCAGATTTATTGAGATATAAGATTAAGTTAAATAGGATAATGATTTGACATACATATACTATAAATCCTTACCACAATAAATTTAATTAACATTCATCACATCATATAGTTAGAACCTTTTTTTCTTGCGATGAGAACTTTTAAGATCTATTCACCAAATTTCAAGTATATACAGGGTCATGACAGAACAATCTTAAATGTTATGCACTTAATAACAAGTCTTAAAAACACATGAACCCCAAAATTGACAGAGGTAACTAGAAATAGAAAAATCCATAATCATAACTAAAAATTGTTACATTATTCTAACTAGTAATTAATGGCACAGGTAACCAAAATAATCAGTAGAGAATTGTATACGCAGCCAAAACATCTTTCAGATGAATGCTAAGTAGGTTTTTGAGGCCAACAAAAACAGAGAGAATGCACTGAAAGCAGCACTACACTACAAGAGGTGTTAACAGAAGCTCTTCCACAGAAGGATCATTATCCAAAGGGATTTTTTTAAATTAAAGTACAGTTGATATATAATATCATACTAGTTTCCATGTATAACACAGTGATTTGACAAGTCTCTATGTTATGCTGTGCTCACCCCAAGTTCAGCTACCATCTGCTACCACACAATGCTACTACCATCAGCTATATTGCCTACGCTGTGCCTTTTATCCTGGTGACTTAAACATTCCCTAACTAGAAAGCCTCCCACTCCCCTTCATCCTTTTTGCCCATCCCTCAATCCTGCCACTGGCAACCATCAGTTTGTTTTCTTTATCAAGGGGGAAATTTGGATCTGCAAAAATTAGTAAAGAGCTCTGGAAATGGTAAAATAATAATAATAATAATAATAATAATAAAGGTAAAGATAAGAGACTGTGTTTTTCTTATTTTAATCACTTTAAAAGAAAATTGGTAATTGAAGGCAAAAATAAAGTTTTTTCATGGGTTATAACATATATAGAAGTGTGAAAACATTAGGATAAGAGATTGGAGAGAGAAAAAGTTGACTGAAAGGCTCTTACACTATATGTGAAAGGTACAATACTATTTCAAGTTGACTGTGATTAAAAAAAAAAAAGATTGACTGTAATAAGCTAAGGATACATTATAAACCCTAAGCAACCACTAAAAACATTTTTTAAACAGATAAACCTGAAAAGCCAAGAGTGGAAATAAAATGGAATTATAATAAATACTCAATTCAAAATTAGCAGAAAAAGAGGGGAAAGTAATAAATAACAGATGCACAGATAGAGGATGACTAGCAGGATTGCATATTTAAATATGATCATATCAATATTTTCATTGATGATGAAAGGTCTAAAACCTTCACCAAAAGGCAGAAATTGTCAGACTGGATAAAAAGAAAAGATCCAAATACATACTACTTATAAGATACCCGTAGCAAATACAAAGATAAAGATAGGCTAAGGTCCAAAATTCTAGTTATAAAATAAATAAGACACAGGGATTAAAGTACAACATAAGAAATATAACCAATAACACTGAATAATTTTGCATGGTGACAGATGGTGACTACAGTTATCATGGTGAGCATTTCGTAAAGTGCAGAATTGTCAAATCACTATGATATATACCTGAAACTAACAGAAAATTATATGTCAACTATAGTTCAATAAAAAAAGATATATAAAGGTGAAAAATAAAAGGATAGTAACAGATAAACAATGAAAATACTAATCAGAAAAAGTTGAAGCAGAGTTCTTGATATAGGTGAATATTCAGTATTAGCCTCTAGCAGTAGTAATTGTAATGAGATCTTCAACCATCTCAGGTAACTGGGAAAACAACTCACAGTTAATACAAAACAAGGAAAAAACTCAACAGTGGGTTGGGTGCTCCACCAGTCAGCTGGTGCCCATGCACTGGGGAACTGGTATAATTTGTAGACAAATCCATAACAACCTCCTCTCTCCTACTGCACAGCAGTAATACTTCTTTTCTAATGCTTAAAAAAGTATTCAAGTTCTTTCTCATATTCCTACATACATACCTATGTATATTATTATTTTTTTTTTTTTTTTTTTGCTATAACTGGAATTCTCAGGGGCCAAAGAGCAATTTACATAGGTGGAAAGAACATGAACCCAGACTATGTTCAAATCCCAGCTCTACCATTATTGAACTATGTGATCTTGGACAAATTACTTAACCCCTCCCTGAACACATTTCCTCCTTTGTAAAATGGGTTAATAATCCTTACTTCACAAGATTGTTGAGATGAATAAATGAGCTAATTTATGTGAAGAGCATAGAGTATGTGCTTATTATGGACCCTGATCTCCCAACTTGCTATGCGATAGGAAAATACTGTAGGCATATCAGGGAGTATCATGGAAGCCCAATCTATCTCTGGAGATGGGGAGGTGCACTATGGACCTTTTTTTCAGAATTGGATAGAATGTGGCCTGGATGGCGCATATAACAGAATGGGCAAAATCACCTTCTCCCACTCAAGCTTGGTAGCAGGAAAGTCAAAACCCTGGGGAACTTTCACCAGATTAAAAAATGGAAAGCCCATGCCTTCTGCATTCCAAATACTCAGGCTGATAAGTCAACAGTAGTTACTGAAGGTGTTAGAAAGAGCAATAACCATACTGACTCCTTACAGGTAAGGAAGTCAGCAGCAAACATCTGCAGTTCTTTAAGAAAGGCCGAGTAGCGTTGGCCTTGAGACCAAATCTAAGTCAGACTTGCAAGAAAAGTAAAATCTGGGGTGCCTGGGTATCTCAGGTGGTTGAGCATCCAACTCTTGGTTTTGACTCAGGTCATGATCTCAGCATCGTGGGATTGAATCCCAGGTCAGGGGGGAGTCTGCTAGGAATTCTCTCTCCCTCTTTACCCCTCCTCCCCCATAAAAGGAAGGAAGGAAGGAAGGAAGGAAGGAAGGAAGGAAGGAAGGAAGGAAAGAAGGTGGGTGAAAGAAAGAAAGAAAATCTTTTAAAAAAGAGTAAAATCACAAGCCCATATTTGTAAAATGTTCATTTGTTTGCTCCTTCATCCATCCATCCAACCATTCATTCATCCAACCATCCATCCATCCATCCATCCATCCATCCATCCATCCATCTCTCCTATTCATTTATTTAACAAACCTTTATCAAGGATCAACTAAATGCCAAGTATTACATCATAAAATCAGTGAAATGATATCCTTTTCTATCACTTGGCAACAAATTATTATTAATGGAAGCAAGTGAGTAAGAAGTTCTTTTACCGATAATCAGCCAAATTCTTCATCCTTGTCTTCCATAATGTATGTTCTCAGTTTTTGATCTAGACTGGCCGCAAAACCTGTAAGCCTTGGTTGGGACAGGAACCAAGGCTGAGGTGAAACCACCTGCCTTCAGAAGATGATCACAGCTGATGAATGAATTAGTCTTGGAAATGTTTTCAGCAGGTGATCTGCTTGACTCATTAGGGGAACTATCCGGTTCATTAGCCGATATACCTGGTTCAGTGGATAATACATCCAATTAAGCAGGTGAAACATGACTTCCTTTAAAAAACAGACCCCTTTTCACCCCTAACCCTCATCCCCTACAGTAGTGGGAGCTTCAACTGCTCAGAGCAACTTTGATTACTTCTGTTCTCCTCTTCCCTGCCTTAATGCCTGTGAGTGATCTGCCCCAGGTATCCTGAGGGACCACATGCCCGTGTGAGACCCGATCTGTGCCGATACAGGCAAAAATCTGGATTTGGCTATTTCAGTAAATCACTGTCATCCAGAGTGGTTCCGAATTCTGTCAAAAAAAAAAAAAAAAAGCCTCAATTTGCTATGCAGACAGAATGGGGCTGTTTTTATCCTGCAGAGAGTCACAGCCATGAAATCTTTGTTTGCACATCAGGGCTCTTTTCAACAATGCTGGGTGTGGGGACCAAAATAGCCTTCCTAAAGTCACCTCTCTCCCCCTCAGTCTGCTCTCTCTGCTTGGGGAAGATGGGATCCCTGCAGGAGGAACAGCTGTTCCCTGGCCCGCACTTTTGTCACAACCAGGAACAAAGAGTCGTGCTCAAGAAATGTGAAGGGGTGGGGGGTGGGAGGTTGGGGGCACCAGGTGGTGGGTATTGTAGAGGGCACGGATTGCATGGAGCACTGGGTGTGGTGCAAAAATAATGAATACTGTTATGCTGAAAAAATAAAAAAATAAAAAATAAAAAAAAATTAAATTAAATTAAAAAAAAAAAGAAATGTGAACAAATCTGAATTGTGGATTTCTTTAGCATTGGGGAGGGAAAATCAGAAGGAATTAGAGTCCCCGGGAGGGCTTGTTAAAACATGGATTTCTGCGTCAAATGCTATCCTAGTAAGTATTTAACAAACTTGCTAGCTTTGGAAGAAAAGATGTGAATTGCAAATTGCATTTGCCAATTTCTGTGGTGTAAATACTCCTAAAATAGTCTATTTCAAGCTGCATGGAAATTGGGAAGAGATGCACAATCCCCTTCTTCTCAGGAGCTCATCCTAGCCAGCTCCAGCACCACTGAGGAGAGCCCCACTCTCACGGTTTCTGACTTAGCAGGACAGTGGGAGGACTAAATACTCCAGGGGAGCAAAAGCACGGGGAAGGGAAGCATGGCAGGAGATGAGGCTGGAAAAAAGGGGTGGGTTCTCAACTTTATCCTAAGAGCAAGGGGTACCATGGAAGGATCACAGGCAGAGGAGGGCAGATCACATCTGGCCTAAGAAACTGTTGCCTTTGGAAATGGTGCAGCTTGCACCATTGATTGTGTCTTGTTTCTAAATCAGAAACACAGACATACGCCCTATTATGCAAGGTTATAGCTGAGCTTCTTCTTAATCCTGTTTAGGTCAGCCATACTCTTCCCTGTCATCCTCCAGTTGTGTTGCTCTTGTTATCCAATGAAACGAAACTGTTCAATAACAAGGACGTCGTCTTTATTCCTTTTGTTGTCCCCTTGTGCCTATAGTGGCGCTGGGTGACCCCTGGGTCACTGGTGAACAGCCACAGGTACTGAAAAGATCATTTGAGTTAATAAAAGGCTATCGAGCTTCCAATCTATTTCCCATTCATCAATTTTGAGAAATTAAAACCCCTGGGATGGCCTCTCTGGCCAACTCAGTAGTCTTAAAGTTTTGGCAAGTACCTTTATTTAGACTGTGTGATTGAGTAACTAAACCTTTCTTTGTATGTTGATAGATCGTGCATTGTTTCCTGGAAAGACTGTGAACCAAACCCTCCCATGCAACCTCCCCCAGGGCACCAATACACAGCCTCTGAGCCCTGTGCTACCTCTGCCTGGCACCATTGAGTCTGCACACAGTCAAGAAGTATTACAGACCACAGTGCTCCCCTTTTACTGATTAACTGCCCTAAAGCTCCTTTAAAAATCTTTGGGCCAGGCACAAACCTTGGAGTTGGGTTTCAGACAAGAGTCTGCCTTTTCCACAGGTGGCTGGGCTCCTGAATAAATCTCATATTCCTTTCCAATCAAAAAGTCATCTCTTGAGTATTGGGTTTATTTATTTATTAGAAAGAGAGAGAGTGAGCAAGCAAGTTGGGGGAGGGCCAGAGGAAGAGAAACTTCAAGAAGACTCCCCCACTGACACAAGGCTTGATCTCACGACCCATGAGATCATGACCTGAGCTGAAACCAAGAGTCCAAGGTTTAACTGACTGAGCCACCCAAGCACCCCTTGAGTGTTGGCTTTTTGAGTGACAAGCAGCCAACTGGGTTTTTCAGTAACAAAATCAGATGTATTTTTTAAAGGTTTTGTGAAAGAATGTCACAAGCAGAAGTTCTAGAATGCTGCACATTTGTAAGATGGTACAATTGATGACAGGTAGTGTGGTTAGGGATAGTGGACCAGATCTTCACCCAACACTGTCCTCCTATCTACCTTCCTGCTCCAAATTACCCAACCACTGCCTCCCGTTTTGGACTTTCCTCACACTTTGCAGGCTCCCAGGGTGAAAGGATGGGGCTGCGGCCAGCACCTGGGAGCCCAGAAAAACATATGTTCCCTTATGCTTCTCTCACAATGTGCATTTGATGCTCTCTGATATCCAACGTGCTACCCTGTCAACACCTGTCCTCATAGAGACATGTCGCTTTATAGTTTCTTGGAGCAGAAGGAGGGCACTGTGGCTTAGGGAAGTCACTTTTACATTAAAGTCCATGGACCACCCACATCAAAATGGCCCAGACTCTTACTAAACCTGCAAATCTGTGGGCCCTACAAGATCACATCTGAAAAATGAAGGCTCCTGACTCTGCTGTGGTCTATAGAAGCCCATCCTTCAAACTCACCCACTAAACGATGACCCACGAGCTCCAACAACCTGACCCCAGCCCCCTCGTCAAAACTTTGGATTATAGATTATATTTTATATGAATCTCTCCCTTAGACAGGGGCTGTGAGGGTTAAATGCAGTGAAATATACACAGTGCTTAAAACAGCTCTTGGCACTTAGAAAGCACTGGATAAATGGTCACGTTTATTATATCACCCTGGCTCCTCAGCAGCCCTGTGCATGTGTGGATGGTGAGCTGATATCTCAAAAAGCAAAATGAGTTACCAGAGGCCACACAGCTAATTAGGAGCCGGGCAGGAGTCAGCCCCGGAATGCCGAACTCCGAATCCAGCACCATTTCTACTACACCAGGCTGCCTTCTTCAAACCCTGATTTTCCCTAAATGCTTCTCTTCCGCGGACCTGTCTCTAGGTAGTCGAGCAAAGCTCTACATGGCTCCCTTTCATTAGCAATTTATCAGGATGTTGCGTTGTATCTTGCAAACAGATAACCAGCTAAACTCGGCTGACCTCTAGAATCCCTTCAGATATAATTGAGTTTGTACTATCTGACATGTAGCCCATCTTGGAGCATTTAGGTAAATCACAGAGCCTCCCCACCTGGACCCCTGGGCTCTGAATCCTTGCCTTTCTCTCCACACATCCCCTCCCCACCTTCCCTTTTGCAAGCAGACCCCGACCCCTCTGTTGAGGGATGTGCTCCTCACGTTGATGGCGACTTAATGCTAAGCACGCGAGAACACAAAGCCCTAACCGCTCCCCTCACAGATCCCAGCCCTGCCTTTTGGAGACCGGGGGGAGATTTAATTTAGATAGAGGTGATTTTTTTTTGCGATATGGATGTCCCAGCCTACCCTTGAGGAACAAACAAGGCAGGAGTCAGACGCTGGAACACAGCAATGTAGCCTCCATGTGCCAGAATCTAGCTGTTGCCTTTCTCTGTCTGCAAAGAATTAAGGAGTACCTGGATTGAGGCACCTTTAAGCTTTCTCAAGCTACTCTTGGTGGAGGAGAGGAGAGGGTAGGTGGTTTTCGGGGGCCAATGTAACCTTTTCTTGCAGAGTCAGCTGTTTGATCCCTTAGAGACTATACCTCGCTGTGACTGCCCCCTTCACACACACCTGCTCCTCCCTTCTCCCCTGCAATCCAGACATAAAAAAATATGATTGGGCAAGTCACCTCAATGTCTCAGGGTGCCTACTTGCAAATGACGATGCTAATCCTGATGATTTAAAGATCTCTTCCACCTCTAACTTCTTGAGCTTACTCATTCTTAGCTATCCCCAGGCACTGGGCCAGGTACAGCCATCTGCCGATGATTCTTACAGCATAGGTGTTCCATTTTTTTTTTCATTCACGACACCCTCAAAGTTCTTGGTCAGTTTTTCACAGTATCCAGAGGCCAAAAGCAATACCTAACAGATCTATTTATTGCGTGGTTAGGTCCAAAGAACTTAATGAGTATTTATGTCCTAGCCATTAGTAGCTATTTAAAAAAAAACACCTAAATTGAAAGAAAAATAACATTTTTACTTTATTCTGGGAAAATAACAATCAGTTACTAAGGGAACGTAGGTGCCTGATGGACACTGCACGGATTCTCAACTGTAAAAGCACATGGGACCCCATCTGCCTCGTTTCCCGCTTCACCTCGATCCTTGGCATGGTACTTATTTTTTTCCCCCAGCAACTGCCAATAATCTAGCTTTGTAAAACTATGAAAGGGAGGTTGCACAATCCAGTGTTGTGACTGTACACAAGCTAATATTTTACAGTATCTGATGGATACCGAGCAGCACTGTATTTCCCTAGAAAATTAGAAATAGACTGTGGTATCTCTGTGAGTTTACTGCAGTCCCCCAGGGTGCCTGGGTACGGAGTTTGGGAACTGGGGTTCTCCAAGAAAAAAAAGAAAATCTCAGTGTGCATCTCATTGTACTCCTTTTCACTCTGACCTCTCAGAAGACTCTGAAGAGCTAGTCACCCTTGTCTTTAGAAAAGGCTCTTGGGGGGCGCCTGGCTCAGTTGGTTAAGCAACTGCCTTTGGCTCAGGTCATGATCCTGGAGTCCTGGGATCGAGTCCCACATCGGACTCCCTGCTTGGAGGGGGGTCTGCTTCTCCTGCTGATCTCTCTCTCCTCTCATGCTCTCTCTCTCTCTCAAATAAATAAATAAAATTATTTTAAAAAAAAAGAAAAAGAAAAAGAAAAGGCTCTTGGGGCAGTCTGGTTTGAGAAACTAGAAGAACGTTCTACATCTTCTTTCATAGCCCACGCTCAGAAACAAAACCAGCAGATCACTTACACTCTGGTACTTCGAATGCTGATTGTGTTTTCCAAAGATGCACACAGCTAGGCTACATCCTAAACACGCTAGTGGCAGAGAAAGAGACAAGAGAAAAGGCTGCCATGGAAGGTGATCAGGTCAGCAGCACACAAGATCTGAATTGCCTGCATCATTCTGTAGCCCGACATTTTGTGCGCAGAATGGACACAACCAGGACAAAATTAGGCATAACAAATACTTGAAATGACTGTCGAACCTGGCCATGGGCCTGGCGCTGTGCTGAAATCTTTACACTCATGGATTTTCCCTTGAGAATGTACAGCTCTAGAAGGTACATTTCATTGTATCCCCAACAAACCATGAAGGCACCAGGGCACAGCTCGTCACACAGCATGAAAACAGTGAGACCAGGGCTTGAACTCAGACCTTTCTGACTGCCCACACCCAACTTTGAGCTCTGTGCGGTCTCTTTGGAAGTGTGATTTTTACCCTCAAGGATGCCAAATGGCCCAACTGTCAGGGGCATCCAGAAATTTCACTTCAGAATACTTTACCAAGCTTACAATCCTCAGGCCATGGTTCTCTAGACCTGAAACCACCTCAAATTCAAAAGCAAATGTACCTGTTTTCTGTTTACCAGTCACTATTGCCTCCCATTTCTGTGAAGCCTCTATCTTCTCAGTGCTGTAGATGGCTGTTTCCCATCTTGTTCACCAACTCTAACAGCAACACTGAGAATTACCTCCTTTCTGGGCGCCCTCCTCACCTGGTAACTGGGACGGATAGAACACCAAGTGTCCTTTAAAGAAAAAAAGTCAAAAGCTATAAAAGAAAAAGAAGTGGGATTTGTCTCACATAAAGAATGGATCATTTAGTTATAATCTATTAGGCCAGGCTCATGGATGTTTAATTCTCCCTCTTGCCAACACAGGGACCCTGGTTCTATCTATAAAGCAAATGTCAGGGAAGCTGTGGCTCTCCCCTCCATGACCTGCCATTAATGCAGGTGCAAAGCACGAATGCCTGGAATTCGTTGCTGGCTTCCACCTGCATTGTCTCTGAAATTCCCTTTATTGACAACCTAAGTGTATTAAGACTTGGGGAGTGAGGCAAAAGGAAATCCTGGTGAGAACGAGGAGCCTGCCTCCTACACGGAGGGAATGCTGGCTCAGCCACCTCTCAGATTGCTGCAAAGCTAACCCGTAATAATTGTCCTCCTTTTGCTCAGAGGCCTACTTGGCTTCCTGCTGCCACGCATGCTCCTGCTGCTTTCCTTCCTGCTCCTTGTCTTCTGCTCTTATCGCGGTATAATTCACTTTTTGGTGTAATACTGTATCGTTTGACCATTGTGTCACCACCACCATGATCAAGATTAAGAAAATTTCTAGGGCGCCTGGGTGGCTCAGTGGGTTAAAGCCTCTGCCTTCAGCTCAGGTCATGATCCCAGGGTCGTGGGATCGAGCCCCACATCGGGCTCTCTGCTCAGCAGGGAGCCTGCTTCCCCCACCCCTGCCTGCCTCTCTGCCTACTTGTGATCTCTGTCAAATAAATAAATAAAATCTTTTTAAAAAAAAAGAAAGAAAGAAAATTTCTATAACAACAACAAAAAAATCCACTACACCCATTTGCCATCAACGCCTACCCTCCATCCATCTCAGGCCCACCAACCACTGATCTGTTTCCTGTCCTTACGGGTTTCCCTTTTCCACAATATCATGTAATTCGGATTACATGGTATGAAGCTTTCTAATTTGACTTCTTTCTTTTAGCGTAATGCATTTGGGAGATTCCCCGGTGTTGTTGCATGCCTTGGTAGTTCCGTCCTTTTTTTTATGCCAAAGATTAGCCCATTCCATGGCTCTAGCCCCCTGTATAGACATACCATGGTTTATTCACCAGTTGAAGGATGTTTGGCTTATTCGAAGTTGGAGGTGAATATGACTAAGTTGCAGTACACATTCCCATGCAGGTTTCCGTGCTAACAGACTTAATGATCCTCAGGCCATGGTTCTCTAGACCTGAGACCACTTCCTTCTCTAGCTCCAAAGCAAATGCACCTGTTTTCCATTTACCATCCATTATAGCCTCCCATTTCTGCTAAGCCTATACCTTCCCCGTGGTGTAGATGGCTGTTTCCCCATCTCGTTGATCTCCTCCAACAGCAACACTAAGAATTCTCTCCTTTCTGGGTGCTCTTCTCACATGATAACTGGGAGGGGTAGAACACCAAAAAGGCCAAAAGCTATAAAGGAAAAAAAAATGGTATTTGCCTCATAGAGAAGATGGATCATTTAGAGGTTGTTGCTTTAAGGTTAATGAGATTAATATGTTTGTTTGCTTATTTACTTGTTTTTAAGTAGTACCTAAAAAGGGGATTGCTGAGTCAGGTGGTAAGTATATGTTTACTTTTATAAGAACCTGTGAAACTGTTTTCCACAATAGCTGTGTCAGTCTGCATGCCCACCAATGTGCATGTGAGTTCCAGTTGCTCTGTGTCTTGACTGGCACTTAAAATTGTCAAGCCCCCTCCTTTTATATTTCAGTCATCCTATAGCTATGGAGCGATAGCTCAACTTGGTTTTTAAATTGCATTTTCTCTAACAACTAATGATAGTAAGCATCTTATTTGCTGATTTACCATCTGTGCCAATTGTTGCTGAAGTTTCTTTTAAAATTTTTTACCCATAGTCTCTCATGGTTCACCTCCCCTTCCAATTTCCCTCAACTCTGAAAAACAATCTGAGGGTTTTGAAGGGGCGGGGGGTGGGAGGTTGGGGGAACCAGGTGGTGGGTATTAGAGAGGGCACGGATTGCATGGAGCACTGGGTGTGGTGCAAAAACAATGAATACTGTTACGCTGAAAAGAAATAAAAAATTAAAAAAATATATTTTACCCATTTTTAAAATTTAATTTAAACTTTTTTCAGTGTTCCAAGATTCATTGTTTAGGCACCACACCCAGTGCTCCATGCAATACGTGCCCTCCTTAATACCCACCACCAGGCTCACCCAACTTCCCATTCCCCTCCCCTCCAAAACCTTCAGTTTGTTTCTCAGAGTCCACAGTTTCTCATGGTTTGTCTCCCCCTCTAATTTCCCCCAACTCACTTCTCTCCATCTCCCATACCCATTTTTTTTTAAATTGGGTAGTTTGTCTTCTTATTGAGTCTGGAGACCTTTGATATGTTCTGAATTTTGTGTTTTGCAAATATTTTCTCCTACTCTGTGGCTTTTCTTTGCATTCCTTGAATAGTGTCTCTTAAAGAACAAAAATTTTCAATTTTTGCAAGATCCAATTTATCAATTTTTTCATTTAATAGATCATGCTTTTGATGTCATGTCTAAGGAATCTTTGTTTAACCCAAAGTCACAAAGATTTCCCTGATGTTCCCTCTAGATGTTTTGTAGTTTTAAATTATATATATAAGTTGATGGTCCTTTTTGAGTTTATGCTTCCTTTTTAATTGGTTGTCTTTTGAAAACAGAGAGGCTGGGGCACCTGGGTGGCTCAGTGGGTTAAGGCCTCTGCCTTCAGCTCAGGGCACAATCCCAGAGTCCTGGAAGCAGGGAGCCTTTTTCCCTTCCTCTCTCTCTGCCTGCCTCTCTGCCTACTTGTGATCTCTGTCAAATGAATAAATAAAATCTTTAAAAAAAAAAAACAAAACCGAGAGGCTGAAGGCAGAAAGGGAGATTTGACTTAACCCCTGTAAAGAGTTGGTCTTATGACAGTCAGCTCGTCACTGGTTAGGAAGCCACTGCTGTAGTGGGTGGTAATGTCTTAGGCTCTTCAGCAGATGCCTTGAGTTTCTGTCAGTTTTCCATATCCTAAGTTGTAACATGGAGTGATTACTTACCTCTCAATTCTCACTTAAATAAGCTGTTAATCAGCAAGACTGAGATTAGGACCAGGGCTGTAGCACTGAGTTCTATCAAAAAGCCTGGTCCTGTGTGAGGAATACAAGAACTCTTAGTCAAGGAGCCCATTCTAAACAGTCCAGGAGAGGTGGCCAGAGTTGTTTACCACTAAATACTAGAAAAACCAATGAGGCTATAAGATCAAGTCCCTTGTATCCTTCATATGGCGTGTAGCCAAACTTCGACCCCTCACTGCTCCTCCTGGATCAGAGTTCGTCTGGACCATTGGCCCCCTTTGGGTTCTTCTGCTTGCTGCTCAAATACACTCAGATGTGCTCCTGCTTTATCTGCTCTTCATCTTCCTAGGTTCCCTTCTCTGGCCTTTTGTTTGTAAGGTGCAACTATCAGCTCTTGTCTGGACACTTTCTTCCAACAAAGACACCCACATCGTAATCCAGAAGGGATTACAAATTCACAGCTCAATGTGATAAAAAAGTGTTTACCTTATGTGTCTCCAGCCTCCTGGCAGCCCTTTCCTAAATCTCCTTGAAAACGAAATTATTTAGATGAGAGGCAATATAGCATGGTGGGTGGAGGGTACATAGTTCTGGACTTGGACTTGAGTTCGGATCATAATTCTGGCCCTTATTTTGCCATCTTGTGCAAAGCATTTAATTTTAACCTCAATTTCCTGATCTCAAAGTAAAGAATATGAAAATCTTTATTTTTTTGTGAGCCTTAAATGACAGACTATGTGAAATGTCTGGTATATTGTGGCACTTTCATAATTATGATGATGAAGCCTGCTCAGCCTTCCTCAAACACTGTTTCCAGGATTCATAACCTTCAGTTGGAGGCACTTTTTTTTTTTCTTTTCAAATCAAAATGCACCCTGCTGTAGGCCCAGCTCATTTCTGATGATCACATCCAGTCAATGGCCCTCCAGCTATCAGATAGGAGTTGAGAACATCTTAATGGCTTTTGAATTCTTTGAAAAGTACATATGTATGTATAGTGCAAAACACTTGTGAAGAACTTGTAGCAGATCAATTCCTGTAAATACCCTAAACAGCTTTAATTGATTGCCATGTGTGATCTGAAGTTCTGATTAATAGAGGTTTTGTTTAAAAAAGAAAGCATGAAATGCCTAGGAATAAATTTAACCAGGGAGGTGAATGACCTATATTCTGCAAACTCTAAGATGTGGATGAGAAATTGAAGAAGACAGTGCAAAGTAAATGGAAAGAAATACTGTGCTCATGAGTTGGAAGAATTAATATTATTAAAATGTCAATACTACCCAAAGCAATCTGTAAACTCAATGTAATTCTTATCAAAATGCCAATAGCACTTTTCACAGAACAAGACAAAATAATCCTAAAATTTCTATGGAAACATAAAACACCCTGAATAGCCAAAGCACTCTTGAGAAAGAACAAAGCTGGAGGTATCATTCTCCCTGATTTCAAACTATGCTACAAAACTATCATAATCAAAACAGTGTGGTACTGGCATAAAAGAGGACACATAGATCAATGGAACAGAATCGGAATCGCAGAAGTGAATCCATGCTTAGATGGTCAATCAATTTATGACAAAGGAGGGAAGAACACAACAATGGGGAAAAGACAAATCTATTAAGTGGTATAAATAGTATTGTCATAAATAAATGGTGTTGGGAAAACTGGACAGCATGCATGAGAATGACACTGGACCACTTTCTTACACCACACAGAAAATAAACTCTAAATGGATTAAAGACTTAAATATAAGACCTAAAACAGTATAACTCCTAGAAGAAAACACAGGCAGTCATCTCTCTGACAATCGTCAAAGCAATATTGTTTTGAACGTCTCCTCAGGTAAAGGCAACAGAAACAAAAATGAATGAATGGGACAATGCCAAAATGAAAAGCTCTACACAGTAAAGGAAAACATCAACAAAACAAAAAATGCAACCAACTAAATGGGAGAAGATACTTGCAACCCCTGGTAAGGGGTTATATACAAAATTTATAAATAATTCATAAAACTTCCTAACAAACAAACAAACAAAAACCCCAAACAATGTGATTAAAAATTGTGCAGAGGGCCCGAATAGACATTTTTCCATGGAAGACTTACATATAGCCAACAACACATGAAAAGATGTTCAATGTCATTAATATCATCAAGGAAATGCAAATCAAAACCACAATGAGATACCACCTCATACCTGTCAGAATGGATGTTATCAAAAGACAAGCAAAAACAAGCATTGACAAGGATGTGGAGAAAATGGAAATCTTGTACAGTGTTGGCAGGCACGTAAATTGGCACAGCCATAATGGAAAACTCTATGGAGTTTTCTCAGGAAAATAAAAAATAGGACTATCATATGATCCAGCAATCTCACTTCTGGGTATTTATCCAAAGAAAACAAAAACGCAAATTCAAAAAGATATATGTACCACCACGTTCACTGCAATATTTTTTGTAGTAGTCAAGATATGGTATCAACTTAAGAGACCATCAATAAATGAATGGATAAAGAAGATGTGGTAGACATATACAATGGAATACTACACAGCCATAGAAAGAAAGAAATCTTGTCATTTGCAACAACATGGTTGGAACTAGAGGGTATTATGCTGAGTGAAGTATGTCAGAGAAAGGCAGATACTGTATGATTTAACTTATATGTGGAATCTAAAATGAATAAACAAAACAAAACAGAAACAGATGCATAGATAGAGAACATGCTGGTGGTAGCCAGAGGGGAGGTGTTTGGGAGGGGGGTGAAATAGCTGAGGGAGGGGCGTCTGGGTGGCTCAGTGGGTTAAAGCCTTTGCCTTTGGCTTGGGTCATGATCCCAGGTCCTGGGATAGAGCCCCGCATGGGGCTCTCTGCTCGGCAGGGATCCTGCTTTCCCCTCTCTCCCTGTCTGCCTACTTGTGATCTCTGTCAAATAAATAAATAAAATTTAAAAAAGAGAAAGAGAGACTAGAGATTAAGAGTACAAGCTTCCAGTAATAAAATAAATGTAAAACGAATCTACAGCATAGGAAATATAGTCAATAATATTGTAATAACTATATGGTGATAGAACAAGGCCCATCAGCGATCATTTCATAATGTATTAAAAATCACTATCTTGACCATCTGAAATTAATACAATATTGTATGTCAATTATAATTCAACCAAAAACAAACAAACAAAAGAATAAAGAGGGATCTTGTGTACCTTCTACAAATTTTCTCTGCATGGTACAATGTTGCAGTCTTACAGTACAGTATCACAACCAGGATGTGGACACTGATTCAGTCAAGACATAGAACACTCTATCACCCTATCATCACCAGCATCCCTTATGTTATCTTGTCATAGCCATACCACTTATCTCTGGGCCCCACCCCTTCTACTCTGTCTTCCTGGAAGTGGAAGTCTTCCCTTTTGTTTTTCCTCCAACTGGAGTATTTTAAAGCAAATCTTAGTATACCATTTAATCTGTAACTACTTCACTTTGTTTCTCTAAAAAATAACATTTTAGAAAGCAACCATGTACCATTACTTCACCCATCAAAATTAATGAATCCTTAAAGAAAAGCATAGCATTTCTAAGAAAGAGCAGGAAAACATCACTGTCTATGCTTGCCAATATTTTGAATTATGAGGTTGTGAAATAGTCTCCTCTGGCAACTCTCAGAGTCCAGCTACCTGCTCCTTCCAGAACAAGTCTCTGCTTGGACGAGTACATCTATTTGTTGGCGTACTTGGAGAGAGTCAGCTGGGATCATCTGGTTCCAACATACATTGTGCCCAGGTTCTTAGGCTGAAAGTGCCATTACGTATTCCTGGGTGAGGGGCTATCTCATGTATCTTAATCCCGTGCAGCCCTGGTGACTCACCACGGCTCTTTGGGGCTTAGCTTTGAATTCCCTTGACTTTGAGGTTACAAACATCAATCCTTCCACATTGCTTTGCTTTCATTTCTGAAGCACTGGTGTGCATATCTAACCCCTGCGTGCACATAAGTATTCATTTGCCTGGAAGTCTTAAAAATGCTAATGTGAAATTGGGTTAGAATTCTACAGGCCAGACTCTGACCTCAAATATTAATCATGCCCGGGTAGCCGAGGGGAGCCTTGGCCATTGTAGGGAAAAGGCGGACGTTCAGGCGTGCTCCCTCTGAAGGAAGCACTGCCAGGCAAACTAATCAAAATCAAACCCCCATTTTAAAACATTTCACTCACCAGCAGGCTGTTCATTTTTCTCAGGTGTACATCTTGCTTTTGATTAGACAGAAGCAGTGATCTGATCAACTTCTCGATTGAACAAGAAACAAAACAAGACATGGCCAATTCATATCATGTTTCTAGAACGGCTTTTGATAGAAATTTACTTCTCTGAATTCCATTCTTCTTTATTCAATATCATCTCAAAGATTCTCATCCTGGCTCCCCCACTTTTCTCCTTTACCTCCCTTCTCCTACCAACTTTCTCACCCAAATGCTTTCTTCTACACTGAAGAATTATTTAAAAATTGATTCTGATGTTCAATGTTCCAGAGAGTTGCCTCTTGCTGACTCTGAACAGTCCCTAACCAGAGGTCTCAGAAGGGTCTCTTGGGAGTGCACATAACCTGCCAAGGCGAGCAGGGCGCATGCTCTGAATCAGGTCAGTGTCAGCCAGTCCCTGAAGTGGGAGCCACGATCCCAGTGTGGTCACTCTGTCCAAGAGGTCTGTGCAGACACAGCTCCCTTCTCCTTGATGTTCTGGCCCTTGTCCATTCATTTAGCTCCTTCATTATGGTGAGTTCTGTGCTAGGCACTTGATCTCATTTGGTTCCCACAATTATCATGTGGCTTAGATATTATTACCATCCCCGTTCAGGCATAAAGATGAACTAGCTAGAAAAAGTAGAGTCAGATTTTGAATCCAGATTTTGACCACAACCCCCCTTTTTACCCTCTGTGTCTCACTGCCTTTAGGTTAACATCTAATTTCCTTCCAAGAAAATAGAACACAATTATTTCCATGACCTTACCGATTGGTCTAATATCTGAAATTAACCAATAAGAAAACGGAAGCCCAGAGAGCCCTTACAACTTACCTGAGGTCACACAGCTCTTGAATGGGCAGAGCTGAGACTTGGGTTTGTGTCTTATCAATTCAAAGTATTACACTACTGTTGTATGCACCATACAGCCAGTCAAGGGGATAAAGAAACTAAGGTTCAAAGTCAAAGAAATAAAGTCAAACTCATGCCATCTCCTCCTAGAGGAAGCTGCTGCTTCAAAACAGATACAAAGATTGCTGTCCTAGTACATCTCATGCTTATAATATGGCCTCTCCACCACTTCATAAACTCTTTATGTTTTATTTTGATTATTTACTGCTTAATTTGAGATTCTTTTGTTAGGAATATGGAGACAGAAACAAAACAACAAAGTACTCAAAACTGCCATGTGAAATACAAACAACTCTGAGCTTTCCTTTAGGTTTTCTTAAATTTCTATAAAATATACCCCTGCAATTTACATAATATCCTTTTTAATTTTATCTGGACTGACCTGGTCTAGTTGTTTGTCTCAGAACAAGAATGGGGTAACCTCAGAGACACAGCATCCTAGGCTATAGCCAGGTCCATTGTTAACCAAGGGTAAGAAAGAGAGAAGGGAGGAGTAAGAACGAAAGAAGGTAAGAGTGAACCATATTGGAGGGAGATATTGCCATTGTTAGATGGTTGCGGGGATACCAATGAGAAGGTCTCAACTACAAATCTTATCTTCATTTACTGGGCTGTAATTTACTGCATATTTGAGAACATACTCCCTAACAATGCAGTGAATTACAGCCCAGTAAATGAAGATAAGATTTGTAGTTGGGATCTTCTCATTGATCTCCCTACAACCATCTAATAATATGTTTTGTCATAGAATCTATTCTCCAAGGGTATTGACCTATCAGAAGACCAAAAAGAAAAAGAAGCATTGTTAGGAATTGAATCAACTTTTCATTCTGGGGAGATATCTCCAAGGAGAATGAACGGATTATGGGTGCTGGTCTAGTTCCCCAGACCTGCTTCTATGCAATTCCCGACTTCCTCTGTAAGAAAATGGATGGAATCCGTACCACAAATATACTGAATTAGAATGGCAAGAATTTTATCAGTGTTAAGTGTTTGATTCATTGGTAGGCTAGCCTCTCCCCAGCATAGCTATGGGATATCTCCACTCAGTACTATATATGTTCATTTATCCTTTCAACAAATGTCTAGTGCTATCCTTTTAAGTTTTAGGGATATAACAGTAAACAGAATTGACCAACAAAAAAATTCCTGCCCACTTTGTTAGAGAAATAAGGAGATAAAAGTAACAGGTCAGGTGATGATGAGTACAATGAAATGAAAGTGGTGGAGAGCCCACAGTGCAGTCAACAGAGGAAGAAGCTACCCAGGCCCTGGGACGCTGGCCTCCTTCTGTCTACCTGTTTGTGCTCCTCCCCATTGGCCACCACCTTCTCCAGAATCCTATTTGCCTTGGCCAATTGCATCTCAACTCAGGGATTTTTATCTCAAAAAGGAAGTCACTGAACTCAGCTGTGTCCACACTCCCAGACCCAGGTGTCCAACAGCTTCCCAGGTTCCTGTCTTCTTCCTGGTGGCCATTTCCTTGCTCTTGCTTCCAATATTTCTCACTCTGCTTCTGCCCAGGAGCTCTCTTCCATGTTCTCTTTACATGAGCCAAGTCATCTGGCTTTGTCATCTCTTTCCTGCCCTATGCCTAGAACTTGGTGGCCCCCAAAATCCCAGGGAAGGGTCTCCACTTACTCTGTTTCCTCCACATCCCAGTGGTAGAATTCCAGCAGACTTCTGTGTCTGGTGCTCACACAGAGATTACTCGGCCTCTGTGTGCAGTATCTAATTGGAGAGGATTATTTCCACATATCATAAAGCAAAGAAATAGCCATTTCCTATGCCTACATAGGTGGTGCTTTAAAAAGTTGTCATCTGAAAAAGCATCAGCCTGCCTTGGACACAGCCTCCACGATGCTTCATGCCCCTCACAAACCAAATTCATTCACAGGGCAATACTCCCATGGAGATGGGGCTGCCAGGTTTTTTCAGCCATATGCTTAATATGCTCTGAGTTTCTTTAAGCTCTTCCCCCCAACAATATTCTGCCACAGCAAAGGTCCTCAGGTTAATTACACCTTCCTAATTAATACCATTTCATTTCTTAATCCACTTAAAATATATGTCCTTTAGACCAGAATGCTGGTCTCCCCCATCTGGAGATGTCATATTACTAGATGCCTAAATGGCTTTCAGATGTAATAATTACTTTAGAGCTCTGTCTCCCAGAGAGGCCTCAACCATTCTGTTACCAAAGCCATGGTCATTGTCGCTCGCCAACACCACTGCCCAGTTGACCCAGCTATGCCTGTCCCTTCTAGCTATGGGACTGCCCTTCTGAGACAAGCCACCTACCTAACTCCATATCCATAGACTTGCAAGGCATCAGCTTTGGATCGTTTTTAAGTCTCTACAAATATCCACGGTACTTCTCCAGGCGAGGAAACCTACCTTATGACAGTTATTGTTTAAATTTAATAACAAACCATGTAAACTCTAAATGAGCACATTTTTACTTTTTGTCTTTTAATACACATTATATTTTATGTGAGAGTTAAATTGGAGAACTGTCAATTATGCGGTTCATCCTAAATACACATGGATTCAGAAACACACGTTCCTTTCAAGAGTAGGTTTATGATAGCCTGAATGTTTGCACTGGCTTCTGCACAAACCATCTCTCCAACCCCTGTGGCAGTACATAGTCTTATGTTTAAACAGTAGATTTGGAATAAACAAGGAGAGTGCAGTGATAGAAAAAGCAAAGAAAGAGAATATGAGTAATTTCTGTTTTGTTATTCTATATGATCTCTTGGAGTATTTATTTGTGTTTAAATATTTAAAACAATAAAACAGTGTAAAGCATGAAATGTCTTCCTGAGTCTGAACAGTATCTTTAAGATTGAAATTCACTCATTTTAAGTAACTGTTTAAAACCAGAACATCAATTAGGAGGAAAAGTAAGTTTAATCATAACTTATTGGACAGTTATGTACATTAAATATTCTATCAGATTATCATCAAAGGATCAAAGTTCAAACTATTAGGTAGATATAAAAGCGCAGAATAAATAGTTGTGGTTTTTGGTTTTTTTGGTTTTGTCTGGTGGGAACATGGACGAACTAGAAGTAATCACAGTATTTGTTCATGATTACTCTGTATTTCGCAAAGAAATCTGAAGTGGGGAACTAACATAAAAATTACATAAGTAACTGTTTAAAACCAGAACATGAATTAGGAGGAAAAGTAAGTTTAATCATAACTTATTGGACAGTTATGTACATTAAATATTCTATCAGATTATCATCAAAGGATCAAAGTTCAAACTATTAGGTAGATATAAAAGCACAGAATAAATAGTTGTGGTTTTTGGTTTTTTTGTTTTTGTCTGGTGGGAACATGGACGAACTAGAAATAATAACAGTATTTGTTCATGATTACTCTGTATTTCGCAAAGAAATCTGAAGTGGGGAACTAACATAAAATGACATTGGCCTAGTGAAGCTCAACAAAGAACAATGAAAAAAAAGAAACAAATAAGGGACAGAGAATCAATATCTATATCTATTTTGAAATACATAGTGCCTTCACCATCACAGAGAGCTTCTTTTCATGACTGTCACTGAAAATGATTATGTTGCATAGAGGAAAGGATGATAAAAAATCGTATGTTTCAGGTGTCACATGTGCTAGACACACCACAGAGTCATTGATCTAATTTGCGTGCCTCTAATTAATGTGAAACTCAGCACATTTTCACGTTTATTGGTCAATCAGTTTTCTTTTTTTATGAAAAGCCTGCTAAATGCTGTGTCTATTTTCCTATGTGGTTTTAATATTGAACTTATACAATTTTGCGTATCTTCTCAATTTTAATCCTGTCATCCTCAAACATCTGTCACTCTCCCCAAATTCCCAGATCATGTACCAATATTTTAGGGGTTTATGTGAGGCTATTTTTTTGTTAATAATTTTTAAATCTATTGCATTGTGGAATTTGTGCTCTATGACAGCAATTCCTTGATATTCTGAATTTCATATTTATTTTTTGTGAAGAACTTACTTATTTGAAATCATATTTATTTTTAGTAGAGTCCATTTTTTTCTCTTATTAATATTATTCTATCAAGACTTCTGCTTCCCACCAAGTTGAGGTAACAATGACTGGATTTTACCATCCTTGAAAAAAAAAAAAACACAAAACATCGTTCTTGAAAAAAAAAAAAACAACAACACAAAACAAACAAAAAAAGCGAAGCAATAATTTTCAAACCACTACACAGCAGGCAATGGAGAATAGCGATCCCTGATAGATGGGAAACAAATGAAGTGAGAAATTGGTCCACTTACTGACCTGAGAATTTCCAGGATGTGTTGTAGGAAGATCCCAGGGAGTTTGACAGACTCTCTGGGTAAAAGCAATAGAGCCACAAGTCAGGGGAGAACAAGGTGGCTGGAGTTCACAGGACAGAATACTGAAGAGTTGCACGAAGAAAGAACTCCACAGATCTCCCAGGCGTCCTCCTGGACACTGAACAGGAGAGGCACGCGGAAAGCACCTGAGGCTGGGGAAAGATCCACCCAGAAAGGACTGGAAGGAACAGTGACCAAAAGTCAAAAGGATGGGGAATAGTTCCATTTTCTACCAGCCAGACCAGAAAATTTCATAATTATGGGTCTTCAGGTACAGTAACATGAAGTATTTTTCCTCAGTGGTGGAGAATAATCACTGCTCCTTCCTAACAAAGATTGAAAGTGAAATCCAAAAGGACTAAACTGTTTCAAGGTAACTTAACTGTATTCAAGAACAAAGCTCAAGGCAAAAATCCACAGGAGTGCAAAAATAGCTAGGACTCAAGGTAAAATTTATATTTGGCATCCAAGAAAAAAGAAATCACAAGACCTGAGAAGTAAAAATAAATAAATAAATAAATAAATAACCCAACTGAAGGGAAGAATGAGTCAAAGCAAAGCAACTGAGAACATTTTGTAATGTTTAGAATTAGCAGACAAGACGTTGTAGCAACCATAATTGTATTCCACATGTTCAAAAAGTAAAGTAGAACCATGGAAGATATATAAAAGATACACACTGAACGACTATAGATGAAAACTACAATTTGTGAAATGGAAAATACATTGTATGAGATTAATGGCAGATTAGAAATAGCAGAAATGATTAGTAATTTTGTACTGCTATCAATGGAACAGAATAGAGTTCAGATATAGATCCACACTTAACAAGTAATTTTGACAAAGGTGCAAAGGCAATTCAGTGGTCAGAGAACAGTCTTTTCATGAAATGGTGTTCGAAGAATTAAATATCCATATGCAAAGCAAAAACAAACTTTGATCTGTATCTTGCACTCGGTACAAAAATTGAGCTCCAAGTGGAAGCTAAAACTATAAAACTTCTAGAAGAAAACAGAGAGAAAAATTGAGTTAGGCAAAAATGTACTGAATAGGATGCCAAAAGCATCTGTAAAAGAAGTGATACCTGATGAACTGATCTTCATCAAATATTTGAAAATCTGTTCTGAAAAAAACACCATTAAGAATAAAAAGACAAGGGGTGCCTTCAGGTTGGGTCATGGTCCCAGGGTCATGGGATCGAGCCCCGCATTGGGCTCCCTGCTCAGCAGGAACCGGCTTCTCCCTCTCCCTGCTGCTACCCCTGCTTCTGCTTTCTCACTCTCTGTCAAATAAATAAACAAAATCTTAAAAAAAAAAAAAAAAAAGGAATGAAAAGACAAGCCACAGAGTAGAAGGAAAATATTTGCAAAGCATGCAGGACCTGTATCCAAGTTACATAAGAGCTCCCAAAACTCAGTAATAACAAAACAACTTGATTTTTAAAAGTACAACAAAAGATTTGAACAGAGAGGCACTTTACCAAAGAAAACACATAGATGGCAAACAAGCACATGAAAAGATGTTCAACCTCATTAGTCCTTGGGGAAATGCAAATTAAAACCACAATAAGATACCACTACCAACTTATTAGAATAACTAAAATTAAATAATTGGTTGTTCCAAGTGTTGGCGAGGATAAGGAGAGCTGAAGCAGTCAGTCCCTGCTGTTGGGAATGCAAATGGCAAAAACTATTTTAGAAAATAGTTTCTCGGTTTCTTACAATGTTAAACATTCACCTGTGTTCCAGCCATTCCATTCAGAGGCATTTACCCAAAAGAACGAAAAGTATATGTCTGCACAAAAACCTGTACAGTAGTTTTATTTTTTCATTGGAAAACCTGGAAACAACCCAAATATCCATCGACAGAATTACTAAACAAATTGTGCTGGAATACTATTCAGCAATAAAAATGAATGAACTATCAATTTTAACAACGGTGGATAAATCTCAAAAATAATTACACTGAGTGAAAGCAGCCATTAAAAAAAAAGAAAGAAAGAATGACAGCACATGTATTTTATAGAAAGTTCTGAAAAAATACAGACTGATCTGTAAGTGACAGAAAGTGGATTGATTGTTGCCAGGGGATGGAGGGGCTGAAGGGAGACATTACAATGGGACTCATGGAAACTTTTGGGGGTTCATTATCTGATTATGACGACAGTCTAATGGGTATATGCATATGTTAAAATCTATCCAATTATACACTTTGAATATGTACCATTTACTATAGGACAACTACATCTTAATAAAGCTATTTACAGAATTGTTACACCAGCTTTCCTTTGATAAACATTTTACCCAATATTTCTCTTTTTCCTCCTTTGCTTTCAGTTTTTCTGTCTCATGAGTATTTGCTCTGTCTCTTATAAGTGGTATATGCCTGGATTTTTTTATCTCTGAAAATCTATCTGTAACAGAAGGATTTAATCCATTTATGTGTGTCATTCTCACCAATTTGGTTTATTTCTTTTTTTTTTAAGGTTTATTTGTTTATTTTATAACGGAGAGAGGGGCAGAGGGAGATGGAGAGAGAAAAAGAATTTCAAGCAGACTCCATGCTCAGCTTGGAGCCCGACAGGGGTCTCCATCTCACAACCCTGAGATCATGACCTGAGCCCAAACCAAGAATCAGATGTTCAACAGACTGGAAGTCCTCATTGTACACATCTTTAAATAGGGATCAATGTTATTTTTCTTCATATGTGAGCTAGGTTTGCCAACAACTCTACCCCCATAGCCCCCAGCTGTCTGTCAAGTGGGCTCTGAGGCTCTATCCTCAGATAGAGGCTTAGCCTGCAGGAGTGCCATACCATTCCGGTTGACATGGCTTTGTAAGGTGCTCACAAGATATCTTGTAAGGAAAATCGTCTTCTTGCTGTTTTTCTAAGTTGGCTTAGCTATATGTGAAACTCACTTACATACATTTCCAAGTTTGATCAATTCCTTTAAAAAGGCAGCTGGCATTTGTATTAAAATTAAATTTATGAATTAAGTATAATCAGTACCCTTAGAATATTTTTATCACATCTCAACACAGAATATGTAAGATTTTTGCATCTTTTCAGATCTTCCTCTGTGTCCTTTAATATATTTTTATTTTCTTCATCAAATCTTAAATGCTCATTATAAATTCCTTGATGCTTTATCGTTTTTGTTACTCTTGTGAGTGGCATTTTACTTTTAATATTTCCTTGGCATACTTTTATGAGCTGATCTTTTATTGCTTTATATTCACCTGAATTACAGAATTTTGTCTATTAATTTGTGCATGTTCTATATAGACAATCATCTTGTTTGTGAATATTGATTGATAGTTTTACCCTGTTTTACTTCTTTAAGTTCTATTTCTTCTCTTTTCCTACAACATCAGCTGGGACCACTAGTAATACCAGTCATCTGTGAATTCCAGGTTCCCCCAAAAATGTGTCTAAAATATCACCATTAAATATAATGCTTGCTTGACACTTTTGTCAAGTTAGAATGTTCACTTATACTCTTAGTTTGCTAGATTTTTATTAACATTTGGGTGATTTCCTATATCTGATAAGATAATCAACATTTTGAAGAGACTATTTCATTGTCTTTGGCCATCTTTCATTGTTGATAAGATATTACTATCAATATTGTTATCATTTCTCTGTAGGTAATCTGATTTTCTTTCTAGTTGATTTTAAGAGTTTTTCATTTATGAAAAATGAAATTTTCATAAATTTCATAAAAAAATAAAATGAAAAAATTTTCATAAATTTCATAAAAAAATAAAATGAAATTCCCCTACAGTGGCTCTAGATATAGAATGTTTAATTTGTCCTGTTTGGTTTCTGAATTCTTCCTCAATCTGCAGACTTCCATATTTATTCAGGTCTGCAAATTTCCCCTAAATTATCACATCTCCACCATTCTTAACTTCTGGAATTTCTTTCTTTCTTCCTTTCTTTCTTTTTAAAGGGTGGGAGTTACATAGGTTTTTGTTTGATTGATTGACTTCATTTATTTATTTTTACTTGTTGAAGCCATTTTTTTAAAGATTTTATTTATTTATTTGACAGAGAGAGATCACAAGTAGGCAGAGAGGCAGGCAGAGAGAGGGCGGGGAAGCAGGCTCTCTGCCGAGCAGAGCCCGATGCAGGGCTCGATTCCAGGACCCTGAGATCATGACCTGAGCTGAAGGCAGAAGCTTAACCCACTGAGCCACCCAGGTGCCCCGAAGCCATTTTTTAAAGTAATCTCTGCCCTCAATGTAAGGCTCAAATTCATAAGCCCAAGATCAAGAGTCCAACAATCTAAGAAGTCAACCAGGTGCCCCATGAAATTTCTATTACACAGATTTTGAATTGTCTCTATGATTTCTCTTTTTATCTCTTATTTGTATTGTTCATCTCTTTACCTCTCTTGGAATCATAGTGCCAATTTCTTTAGCTATATCTTTAAGCTTTTTAACTCAATATTGTTTTAATGCAAGATTAATTTCTATGACCAACTTGTGTCCTCAGCACTGGAAGTTCTTTGTGAGTCTTCATATTTGATTTCCTATTCACAGAAACAAGACTGTGGAAAGTTGACTTATCTGTGCACAGCCACGGGGGACCTGCTAAATCTGGAAAATGCTTTAGGGGAAATTGAGAATCAATTGAAGGAGCAACACAATGAAAGAGAGCTTTAAGTAAAACAAATGTCAAGTTTCCTCTGATTTGTGACAAGTAGGACACAAATGGCCCCATTAAAATGTACTTGGAGGACAATTTAGCTCTGGAAATTTGTACACCTGCTGTAAAAATACATCCAAAAATATTCCCCTAGAAAAGAATTTGTTTTTGTCTTTTTTTTTTTTTAATCTCAAACTAGATTCAACAGGTCAGCAGATTTTCAAGGCCCTAAATGATCTGTACTTTTAGTCTATGTCCATCCAACTGAAATTCCATAAATGGACCAACACACATGACCTGCAGTCTGTTCCTCTTTGTCTGCCACACAACATGAGGCAGACTGGACATCTGGTGACATGAGCTTAGGATGAGAATGAGCGCCTAGAGAAAACTGTCCTCTTCCCCCACAAATGATAGCAAATTAGGGAGGGCTGGGTTCTTTATCAGATGCTTATTAGTTACCAAAAGTTATGAAAAATCAGTTTTGTGCAAATTTGGTAAATATTTATTGTGAGAAAAGAACTTTGAAATTTAAAGTTCTTAGGATATCTAGCTAAAGTCCTTCGATACCTAAAAATTAAAATCAGCACTCAAAGTGTAAAACATTACTCAAAGATTCAAAATAATTTTACCATTCACAAAATTATGCAAATATGATGTGTACTTATCAAAAATATGAAATTAGCTTGGAAATACCTTTTTGGAAAATTGGTTTAAATTGCCTCAAAAACTACTGTATGTGGCAGAAATATTTTTTATAAAATGAGATCCTTAAAAGGAATATAAAGAATCTTTTTAAAAGACTTGAATTTTAGGCCAACTAGACAAATTGATTAGCAAGGGACTGGTTTTAGCCAAATTGCTTTCTGGCAAACTGATCATTAACCCATTTTGTTGTTAACTCACTGGGCCAGAGAGAAGAGGGGTTCTTCTACTAACCTACATAAGAGCAGAATTGGAAAGATGCAAAATTTTTCATTGATTGAAATAATGATATAGAGGGAAAAATAAAGGTTAGAACAAAGTATCAAAGAATTTGGGATGAATGTCTCATGAGATAATGAGTGTAATGGGATAGGAAAGCTAAAAGGACCTAAGATATCCCAAGTGTAGAGGCAGAGTCCATAAGAAAATCTGAGGTCAGAGACAGGAGATGGAGGTGCCAAAGGAGCCGTGATTGATAGCTCATGTTGGTTAAGCATCAACCTTTGGCTTTGGTCATGCTCTTGGGGTCCTGGGATTGAGTCCCACATCAGGCTCCCTAGTCAGCAAGGAGTCTGCTTCTCCCTCTCCCTCTGCTCCTCCCCATACTCATGCTCTCTCTCGCTCTCTCTCTCAAATAAATAAATAAAATCTTTCCTGAAAAAGGAGTCATGATTGAGAAAAGATACAAAGAAGAGTTACTACAGAGCAAAGAAGAGTAAGCCCAGATATCCTATAGCTAAAACCAACTGCCCTCAGCTATTTTGGTAGGAAATGTACCTGCAGATTTAGTATGGCTTTGATCAGAAGCCAAACATGGTGATCCATAACCCAAACAGGAAAGGTTCTCTTTTCTCCCCTGAGACTAGAAGAGGCGTCATAAGTGGGAGGAGCTGTGGCTGCTGCTGCCGCCACCGCTATGATGAGTGGATTGGCTCACAGTAGGTAGACCAGATGCCTCACATGCCTGAGTCATGGAAGAAGATCTTTGAACTAACAGGCAATGGTAGAGGAGAGCACCTGGAGGAAGCAGTAATAATATTTTGATTATGAAAATTGTCCATAATGATAAAATACTTTTGATTATTTTTATTTGTTGGTGAAGCAGAATTCTACCTGGTAGGGGCAAGGAGTAGGGAGAAGTTTATATTCAAATAGCGAGTGGCCATCAGTGTAGTCTGGGCTGGAGAAACCTCCCCATTTATACTCTTGGGTGATTCAGAAAGTGAGCCTCTGGATGCTGTAAGCAACTGGTGTGTAATCAGCACCTTGCACAGGAGCTTTTCCTATTTCCATACCCCGTCTCTCTCGCCTGCCCCACTCCCTCCCAGTCTGGCCTTGGTGATCTTCATCTGAGTACCCACAGCACCCTGCCTTATCTGTCTTATAGCACATGTATGTGTTTTTACCTCTTTTTCTCCTTCACTACACAATGAGCTTCTGGAGGGCAGGAACCTCTGTCTTTCATCTTTGTAACCCCAGTACTTAGCCCAATGCCCAGCACACAGAGATGATGCTGACTGAATGAAGAGATGTAAATAGTTGGATAGATAAAAGAATGGATAGAGGAGCACCTTCCACATCCCCACACATGAACACACACATATGCAAACAGCCAGGGTCACAGGCTCCCTCATCCCGAAGTCAGACCTCTCTATGTTGTTGAATGTAATCCTAGGAGAGACTGCTTTCAGCTGTCAACAGTTCCACCTCATCAATCAATCAAACAAAAACCTATGTAACTCCCACCTCTCTAACTGTCGTGTTTAATATCAGCTATGAGATTTTGGAGTGTTGTCGGACATTCCATCCCCATCTCTGGTATCCATCTCCATCCTTCCAATCTCTCCTCTTTGGTGTTGTTTGGCATTTTCTCTCTGTTAAGAAGAGGGCAGCAGTGATTTGCTTTCTTGCTGTGTTTACTTTATGTCTTTGTCCAATATCTATTTATCATTTTTATTGTATTTTTTTCTCTCTGCATGCATCTGTAGATGAAGCCTCATGTTCAACATCTGCTTTCAGAAATGACAACAGGATGCCTTGTGGAGCTAGGAATGAATGTCCCTTGTCCCTCCTGAACCCAGCTATGCAGGAAGTAGAACACTGGCACATCCATTAGAGACTGCAGAAATGTAACACTGTGCAGTGAGTTTACATTCTTCAAAGCGATTCAAGGAGCATTAGTGCAGTTGAGCCTCACCAGGGTAATTTAGGGCAGGTATCATCCTCTAAAAATAGATCAGAGTTTTGAAAAGAGCAGTTAGGTCTGATTTGTATTTGAGCTCTTCCTATCTGCTAGTGTGACTATGAGTAAGTCACTTTCTACCCTGAGCCTCTTTTTTCCTACCTTTTTCATGGTGATAAATAATACCTATCACTTTCCTATCTTTTAAGTTAGAACAAGTATATATAATAGCATATGCCTAACCACTTCACACAGTTTTGATAAGGCTTATTTTTAAAGTCATGAAGCATTATCAAAAAAAGATAGGGATTGCCATTACTAAAGCATTATCATTATATATAACATATTGGCAAATTCTGGGGATGCAGACAATTTTTGATGATCAGAACTCAAGTCTCCTAACTCCCATTCCAGGGTTTTTTCCATGCTATCGTGCTACCTGTGCTGGTACAGATAGAGGGGTCACCTAAGACACCTCTTTGCACCAGGACACAGGTGATAAAAATGTGATCCTCCTACCCTTACCCAGCCTTCCTCTTTCTGGGTGGAGAAGCCTTATCTCTTCCACCAACAAGAGCCACAATCTAAGTTTTTTTTTTTTTTTCCATCTTAGTGACTCTTGGAAGAAGGGCTTGGGCTCAGCACCTGTGACCGTCCCCCCAACTAGTCACCATACAGCCAACTCAATGATCTGCTAAAGAAGTGAATATGGAAAATCATATTTGCTTCTTTTGGGTTTTCCATGGTCTCTCAGTCATGGCTGCAAGACCTGGATGGTTTTCTGATTTGCTGAATGATTGAACTGTCTTAAAACCTCTTGCGACTACCAACAGATTTCCTTTCTGGAAAATACTTCAGTGGTTGCCATCTGGGGGCTTTCTCTTACATGGCATTTGTAATTTTTTTTCATGGGGGCTAACTTTTTAAAGTGCATTTACATATTAGGCCAAAACTGGCCTGAGATCCACAGTGAGATGACATCCGTGGCCAGGTAAATGGATTGCAAAAGGAGAGCGACCTCAGAGAGTAACAAGAGGTTAAAGACACTCCTGAACAAACAAAATGAAATTATATTTTCTCAATTCAAAAGCAGCTTGATGGAAACATCTTAGCCTCAAATCCAATTGCTTTCAACAGGATAGTGATGAGACTGGCTCTGTTGATAAAAGATGGCATATCTCCCCTCCCTAATTGCATCAGCTTGACCCTCTCTTCTGATTAAATGCTTATAATTTTTCTCCCAGCATGTAATTTTTTAATTATAATACGTTTGAAGAACATCAAAATTATTTGGCTGTTTGCAGGGTGATTGTTGACAGCAGAGTCAATTCCTTTCTTCTCTGATGTGCGGAGCACCCAGTGGGTGCCTGTGAAATTGTAATTGATGACAGAGACAGAGATGTCCCTGTGGATGGCTGATGGGCTCATGGACAGTTATGTATGGGGAGGAGAAGTCTCTGGATCCACTGGGTACTGAATTCCTGCCTCCCCATGCCTTTGGGGTTGTATGAAAGAGAAGAAATCCCACGTTATATAACCTTACCATTACTCACTGTAGAGGTCTTTCTGTTCAAAGGCCTCCAGTTAGTTCAGCTGGTTTTCTTTGGGTTTGGGGATGGGATGCAGCAATCTTTTAAGAGAGAGATTCTGTTTAGGAAATACTTACTTGTCATGTTTAAAGCAATCTTAAACCAAGTAAAATACATTATTTTCTGGCAAAACACATACACACCAAACCAACGAACAAAAACCACCCAGAATTCTGCAACAATGGGGTGACAAGAATAGAAAAGAAAAGATAGATTTGAGGAAAATGAGTCTCTGCAAGGGACACAAAAGGAGATCAGGCTTCAGTCTCCCAATTTCAGTGCAAGGTGGGTAAATGGTTAGCCTCAAACGAACTGTCCTGGTATTCTGCCTCGTCACTTACCAGCTGGGAAGCCTTGAGGAATACATTGATCCTCTCTAACCCTTGCTTTCCTCATCTGTAGTGGTGACATCAGTGCCCCTAACCACATACACAGTGATGCTTCTAAGAAGCACTATCTGTAAGAGTGCACAGCACACTCCTCCACACAGTGACAGTGCTTGGAAATGGGCAACATTCATTAAAATATCAAGAAATTTCTGAACCAGCATCAATGGTGTAAACACAGTTTAAATCCAACACTCTCTGGAGTCTGTCCATTCTGGAAGCAGGTAGCTGGACAAGATGCCCTCTAGAGGGTACTATCTGAAGGAGTTATTGGTCCCTATCGCTGAAGGCATGGCCCTCAGCTCCCTGTCCTGCTTTTTCTGATCTGTGTGAGTGGAGGGTGGCAGGAGAGTGTTTGTGTTTTTTGTTTTTCCTGGAGTCAGCTGCATGACCCTCAGACCTGAAAAGGATACTGAATTGCCAATTCAATTTACCTAAAACTGGTGGAGCCTGAAAGCCTAGCCTACATTGACATACAACTAATCTAATACAAATTGATTTTGGTTTTAAATCCAGGCAAGTCAAGAAATTGCTGTGGATTTTTCCAAAACACAAAGGACCCTGCTTTGCTACGCCTGCAGAGCCTCTGACTTAGCATTCTGGGTCCTAGTCTTCGAAATCCTATTCATGCACCCCGTAGCTGGAGCTACTCCCATTTCCTCAAACACCCTCAGCCTCAAATGCCAAGGACTTAAGCAGTGATAGATCTCTTTGCACTGTAGCTCCCCTTTCCTGCCCTGAGTAGCAGTTTGAGTCCATCCTTGAACCTGAAATATGATTACTGACTCCATAACCATGCACTGTTATTCTGGAAGCTATATCCTTGGATGTGAGCCCTTATCCGGAGTAACTTGTGACTAATTAGGGTCCTCCAGAACTGAGAATCTGCACTGTTTGGAGCCTCTATTTCTATCAACAAGGACTGACTTCCTGAATTCTGGGGCAAGGCTCAGAGCCCTATAACTCAGGACCCTTCTCCATTGCCAACTATCTGCCTGCTTCCTTGGGTTTTCTCCACCTCCGGATGTGTGACTATCCATTGTCCATCACTCACTTCAGATTTTACAGACATCTGGGCTGGTTTTCTCTTGCCCAAACCAGCTATAGTTATTTGTCTACAAAGGACTCTCCAAAAGCATTTTTATTGAGGTAACCAAAAATCAACTTTAGTCTGGGTTTCCGGATATGAAAGAAAAGAGAGGATTCAGATGTGACCCTCTGGGGGCCCATGGCAAGAAAGATCACTGTATCACATGTTTGTGGCAAATTAGAAATCATATGTTAACTTTTCCAAGGATGTGTCCAAATGTAGCAAAAATAATAATACCTACTGAGTGAAGTTGGGGCAAAGAAATGAGATCATGACACATAATAGTCACTTAACACACGGCGACTATAGTCTTATGGTTTTTGTAAAAGATTTTATTTATTTATTTGAAAGAGACAGAACACAAGTGGGGAGAGAGTCAGAGGGAGAATCAGACCCCCACTAAGTGGGGGGCCTGACTCGGGCCTCAGTCTTAGGACCCTGAGATCATGGCCTGAGGATGTCAGATGCTTAATCGACTGAGCCACCCAGGCACCCCGTCACTGTATGTTTTTTAAAAGCCTGAATCAGCAGGATGGGAAATGGAACAACTGAACAGGGACAGAACCTAGGAGAACCAGCCAGCTGAGGTGGAACTGGGGCCAGGGGGAAGGATGCCTCCAGCTGTGGGTTTCTGAAAGATGGATGGTCCAGTAGATGCCACTCTTTTTGTGGTCCTGTGGCAACCACCAGCCAGGATTAGGCTGCATATGGAGATCGAAACAAGCAGTCAGGTAGGCAAAGAGTCAACAAGGGAACAATGGAAAGGTCTTCGATCTAAGAAAAGGATAAGAAGTTCAGGTCCTACTTGTATAATCATTCTTAAATTCTAATGTGTGTAAGAATTACATGGAGTGCAAATTGGAAATGAAGATTCCTGGGGCAGCTGAGTGAATTGGTCAGTTAAGCATCTGACTCTTCATTTCAGCTCAGGTCATCTCAGGGTCCTGAGACCCAGCCCTGTGTCTGGTTTTGCAAAGGGCAAGGACCCTGCTTAAGATTCTCCCTCTGTGTCTGTCCAGCTCTCTCTTTTTCTCTCCTTCTTGAAGAAGAAGAAGTAGAAGAAGAAGGAGGAGGGGAGGGGACAGGGAGGAGGGGGCCGAGGGAGAGGAGGAGGAGGAGAAGAAGAAGAAGGAGGAGGAGGAGGAGAGGAAGAAGAAGAGGAGGAGGAGAGGAAGAAGAAGAGGAGGAGGAGGAGGGGAGAAGAGGAGGAGGAAGAGGAAGGAGAAGGAGAAGAAGAAGCTGCTTCTCTGTCATCGTCTACAGAGTTTTTAAATCATTATGTTCTAGACAGGACACTTCTAACGAGTTCTTTAGATGATTCTGATGTCAGTGGCTTAAAGACCACTCTCGGGCAAACCTGAATTCAGAGAGATAGACAATAGCAAACAATCCCAAGGACTAGGGGAACCAAGCCACTCAGAAAGTTAACCAGAGAAAGACTTAGGTCCAGGATTTGGTTAGCATGACAGCAGTGTTAGGAGTCTGAGTCTTTGGAAACAGAGCAAATCTCCTTATTCTTTTGATTACTAAGGGAAGCAAGTCACTATGGAGGGGGTAGGGAAGTTTCAAGAAGAAAATGAGTCAAATGTACGTGAAAAAAAGTGTGTTTTTCTAAGCTCAAGAAAAGTAATGATTATTTTGCCCCCAAATCTGATGCTGTTTCGGTCTTCCATTCATTCAGGTCGACATTCATTTATTCATTTATGTATAAGTACATCAAGATTCCTGTCTCTATTGCTCCAACTATGATCTCGCTCCTAAATCTAAGAATTACACCCAAAAATCCTCTTAAGAACTTGCTATATACAAAGTCTAATTCATCATATTTCTTTTCATCTCCAAATTAACTTTCTCTCCTAAATTCTTATTCTTCAAAGGATCAAGAGAGAAAATGAGAGTCTCTTGTTATAGCTCTGTGCCATAGACTAGAATACCAAGAAGTTCACCTGTCTTTGCTGTGACAAGTGGCAGAGGGGCAAGGGATTTTTGGCCGTTTCACACACCTTGAAACAGAGCTCAGAGAGGGTTTGTGGAGAGGTAGAGGTATGAACCCTGCCATCCTGATTCCCAGATTGGGGATTGGGGTTCTTTCCATTTGCCCCCCCACTGATGAGCTGAGTGTCCCATGGAAGGAAAGGCTCCATTGTTGTCACCCACAACAACAGCCTGAGGCAAGACCTGAAATTCTACCATCAGCAATTCATTCTTTAGAAACCTTGCTTTTCAATGTCAATAAATGCCATTGCCAGAGAAACTAATGACAGCAAAGGTTTTTCAAACTGAGTTCCCAAGATGCCTTGGAGGGTCCCCTGACTGCTTTCCCAGGATCACCAGAGGGGCAAGACCTCTCTAATCTATGGGTCTCACCAGCTTTGCTCAGAATATTTTTTTTCTCCCTTGAGAAATGTAGGAATTTCCATGCAAGAGAAAAGAAAAGGTACTTTAATGTTCAGAATGTTAAAAGTCATAAGCCTATTTTGATCTTTGAATAAAAACTAGTTCTAAAATTTCTGAAAGTGACGGGGTCAAGGTATCACTGGTCATTGTTAACATCTTAGCAGCTACTACTTCCTGCTTTCTTTCCACAGCGACCATTATCTCAGAGAAAAGGAGCCCCGAGCAGGTAATTGAGAAGGAAAGGGCTCCCCTCTGGGGTGTTGCCTCTCAAAGAGTTGGTAAGTGGACAGTTCTGTCCTGTTTGGGGACTGACATTTAACAGGGAAATACTGCCTCATTGGGAGAAAGAATGAATTATTAAGAGAAAAAGACTCTCCTTCTCTGTATTTTGGCTTAGTCCTCTTATAATATAATGCAAAAGATTTGCAGCAGAGAAGCTGGGTTCCTAGGGCAGGAAAAGTGAGAGTCAGCTATTAAAGGAAAATCATTTTCTTTGAAGGATGAGAAGGCCGTTATCTGGGTTGGACAACAATTCTGATGAAATCAACCAGACTGTGGCTCAACTCCACGTCCTGAGCCTGGGTAAGAAGACGTGGACTTGTAGGTCTAAGGGTATTGGAGTCAGAACGCCTGGGTTTGTGTTCTAGCTCTACCAATTCATAACTGGCGACCTTTGTGCAATGAAGAAATCAGACCAGATATTCTGTAAGTTCCTTCAAACTCCGAGCTCTGTTATAATTCATACACAGGCACAAAAACTTCCAAGGGCTTCCCACTCTCTCCTCCACCTCTGATCCCCTCTTCCAAATGGGTTCTAAAAATCAAGTATCTGCCCCCTCTTGCTATGAACCAGCTTCTCCCTGGCTCGTGTGGATGTGTATCCATGCACCTGCCTGCCAGGCTGAGCCTGTGTCTCTGTGCTCCCTCATGAATGATGGAACCTCTGTTCTTCTACCGGGGCCCATGGAACAATGCTGTCTGGGCCCTCAGTCACACTCCCTCAGAGGGAGACCAATTTGAACATCACACCTAATGAAGCCACACCCTTGAGCGGACTCTCAGGGTCCACTTGGGAGTGTAATTTAGGTGGCCCTGGCCAGGTTGTCGTCTGATATGCAAAATCATTCTTATTCTCTGCTGTTGTGGGGGAGGGTACAGCAGATGAGGACAGCAGATGACGAGCCCCAACTTTCCCCCACGCTCCCTCCTCCCACCCTGGTGGAGGGGGAAAGTCAGGGGTGACTTGGGGCTGATGTCGGAGCTGAGCAGGGGCACAGGTCAAATGCGGGGGGCACCTGGGATCCAGCCCAGAGCCACGCTCCACTATAAACAAGCTTCTGCCTGGGGATTCTGTATCCTGTTAACTCAGCCTGCCTCCCGTTGCTTGTTCAGCTCTCCCGTGGGTGGTCCTGCTGGAACCTGTGGTTTGGAGAGTGTCAAAGAGCTGGTGTATGTAAACACAGTGTCCAGCCAGCAGTGTTCACAGGCCAGCCCCGCCAGGAGTTCCTGGCTCCCGTTCCTTTTCCCCACTTGCTCAGGCAAGTCTCTCTCCATGAACTGGATGGGTTTCCTTCCAGGTCTCAGGTGATGAGAGCCACAACTTCTGAAGCATTTGAGAACTGTCCTTGACTTCTCTCCTTCACCCACCATCCAATCAGCCACTGAGTGCTATTGATTCAGTTTCCTAAAGTTTCCTCAAATCTGCGTACTTTGCTCCATGCCCCCGCCCCCGCGTGCTCTTATCACCCCTTTCTGAAGATTTGGCCTCTCCGTTGGCTTCCCTGTGCCAGACTTCTTGAAAGTCCATTCTGGGCCTCATTGCACAAGCATGAGAATTACCGAATGCAATCCCGAGACTTCCCAAATGCAATCATGAAACCCATGGGAAAACATCACTTGTCTCCCCCCACTCCCCGCCAACACACACACGAAGGTCAATCTCCCCGTGGCCCACAGGGCCTTGGGCAGCCTGGCTCTGGTTCGCCCCATAACAACAGCAGTGGAAGCAGCTGCTGCGGGCGATGACCAACTGGGCATTTCACATAGGCAGCAGAGTATTTTAGAAAATCAGATGCAACTAATTGGTTGCTAATCTCAAATATGTCCAGCTCCCTTAAACCTCATCACTTCCGTATGTGCCGTTCCTTCTGCAGGAAGTGCTCTTCTCCTCGATCGCATTCTCTGCCGTTCAGAATCCAGCCCAGCGGGCTCCCTGGAGTCCAAGCTCCCCTGCACATGACTAACTGCTCCTTCCTCTGAGTCTCCAGCAGTCCTGGAGCATCCCAGTGCTCGTGATGACGGTGAGCGCGCCTGTCCCCTCCCTGGGTTGGGGCTCTGTGGGAGACAGAGCGCCACGTTCTCCCACAGAGCCCCACGTTGTGTCTTCCACAGGATTAGGACCTCATTTAACTCAGCTTTCAAGGAACGGGGGAGAGAGGAGGACTACATGGTTGGAAGGCAGGAATCCAAGTTCCTGCAGAGTCAGGTTAGGGCACACCACTGGGATCTCAGGTTACCCCAGAGCTTCCATTCTCCTTCCCTTTCCCCTCATCATAGGGTGGGGCTGAGTGGGAAGCAGAAAGCCCCCCTTCTGCAGGACTGAGGAGTTTGCCATTTTTTTTTAATTTTTTATTTTTTCAGCATAACAGTATTCATTATTTTTGCACCACACCCAGTGCTCCATGCAATCCGTGCCCTCTATAATACCCACCACCTGGTGCCCCCAACCTCCCACCCCCCACCCCTTCAAAATTCTCAGATCGTTTTTCAGAGTCCATAGTCTCTCATGGTTCACCTCCCCTTCCAATTTCCCTCAACTCCCTTCTCCTCTCCATCTCCCCTTGTCCTCCATGCTATTTGTTATGCTCCACAAATAAGTGAAACCATATGATAATTGACTCTCTCTGCTTGACTTATTTCACTCAGCATAATCTCTTCCAGTCCCGTCCATGTTGCTACAAAACTTGGGTATTCATCCTTTCTTTTTTCTTTTTTTTTTTTTTTACAGCTTTATAAACATATATTTTTATCCCCAGGGGTACAGGTCTGCGAATCACCAGGTTTACACACTTCACAGCACTCACCATAGCACATACCCTCCCCAGTGTCCATAACCCCACCCCCCCTCTCCCAACCCCCCTCCCCCCAGCAACCCTCAGTTTGTTTTGTGAGATTAAGAGTCACTTATGGTTTGTCTCCCTCCCAATCCCATCTTGTTTCATTTACTCTTCTCCTACCCCCTCAACCCCCCATGTTGCATCTCCTCTCCTTCATATCAGGGAGATCATATGATAGTTGTCTTTCTCCGACTGACTTATTTCGCTAAGCATGATACCCTCTAGTTCCATCCACGTCGTCGCAAATGGCAAGATTTCATTTCTTTTGATGGCTGCATAGTATTCCATTGTGTATATATACCACCTCTTCTTTATCCATTCGTCTGTAGATGGACATCTAGGTTCTTTCCATAGTTTCGCTATTGTAGACATTGCTGCTATAAACATTCGGGTGCACGTGCCCCTTCGGATCACTACGTTTGTATCTTTAGGGTAAATACCCAGCAGTGCAATTGCAGGGTCATAGGGTAGTTCTATTTTCAACATTTTGAGGAACCTCCATGCTATTTTCCAGAGTGGTTGCACCAGCTTGCATTCCCACCAACAGTGTAGGAGGGTTCCCCTTTCTCCGCATCCTCGCCAGCATCTGTCATTTCCTGACTTGTTAATTTTAGCCATTCTGACTGGTGTGAGGTGATATCTCATGGTGGTTTTGATTTGTATTTCCCTGATGCCGAGTGATATGGAGCACTTTTTCATGTGTCTGTTGGCCATCTGGATGTCTTCTTTGCAGAAATGTCTGTTCATGTCCTCTGCCCGTTTCTTGATTGGATTATCTGTTCTTTGGGTGTTGAGTTTGCTAAGTTCTTTATAGATTTTGGACACTAGCCCTTTATCTGATATGTCATTTGCAAATATCTTCTCCCATTCTGTCAGTTGTCTTTTGGTTTTGTTCACTGTTTCCTTTGCTGTGCAAAAGCTTTTGATCTTGATAAAATCCCAATAGTTCATTTTTGCCCTTGCTTCCCTTGTCTTTGGTGATGTTCCTAGGAAGATGTTGCTGCGGCTGAGGTCGAAGAGGTTGCTGCCTGTGTTCTCCTCGAGGATTTTGATGGATTCCTTTCTCACATTGAGATCCTTCATCCATTTTGAGTCTATTTTCGTGTGTGGTGTAAGGAAATGATCCAATTTCATTTTTCTGCATGTGGCTGTCCAATTTTCCCAACACCATTTATTGAAGAGGCTGTCTTTTTTCCATTGGACATTCTTTCCTGCTTTGTCGAAGATGAGTTGACCATAGAGTTGAGGGTCCATTTCTGGGCTCTCTATTCTGTTCCATTGATCTATGTGTCTGTTTTTGTGCCAGTACCATGCTGTCTTGATGATGACAGCTTTGTAATAGAGCTTGAAGTCCGGAATTGTGATGCCACTGACTTTGGCTTTCTTTTTCAATATTCCTTTGGCTATTCGAGGTCTTTTCTGGTTCCATATGAATTTTAGGATTATTTGTTCCATTTCTTTGAAAAAAATGGATGGTACTTTGATAGGAATTGCATTAAATGTGTAGATTGCTTTAGGTAGCATAGACATTTTCACAATATTTATTCTTCCAATCCAGGAGCATGGAACATTTTTCCATTTCTTTGTGTCTTCCTCAATTTCTTTCATGAGTACTTTATAGTTTTCTGAGTATAGATGCTTAGTCTCTTTGGTTAGGTTTATTTCTAGGTATCTTATAGTTTTGGGTGCAATTGTAAATGGGATGGACTCTTTAATTTCTCTTTCTTCTGTCTTGTTGTTGGTGTAGAGAAATGCAACTGATTTCTGTGCATTGATTTTATATCCTGACACTTTACTGAATTCCTGTACAAGTTCTAGCAGTTTTGGAGTGGAGTCTTTTGGGTTTTCCACATATAGTATCATATCATCTGCAAAGAGTGATAGTTTGACTTCTTCTTTGCCGATTTGGATGCCTTTAATTTCCTTTTGTTGTCTGATTGCTGAGGCTAGGACTTCTAGTACTATGTTGAATAGCAGTGGTGATAACGGACATCCCTGCCGTGTTCCTGACCTTAGCGGAAAAGCTTTCAGTTTTTCTCCATTGAGAATGATATTTGCGGTGGGTTTTTCATAGATGGCTTTGATAATATTGAGGTATGTGCCGTCTATCCCTACACTTTGAAGAGTTTTGATCAGGAAGGGATGCTGTACTTTGTCAAATGCTTTTTCAGCATCTATGGAGAGTATCATATGGTTCTTCTTCTTTCTTTTATTAATGAGTTGTATCACATTGATTGATTTGCGGATGTTGAACCAACCTTGAAGCCCTGGAATAAATCCCACTTGGTCGTGGTGAATAATCCTTTTAATGTACTGTTGAATCCTATTGGCTAGTATTTTGGCGAGAATTTTTGCATCTGTGTTCATCAAGGATATTGGTCTGTAGTTCTCTTTTTTGTTGGGATCCTTGTCTGGTTTTGGGATCAAGGTGATGCTGGCCTCATAAAATGAGTTTGGAAGTTTTCCTTCTATTTCTATTTTTTGGAACAGTTTCAGGAGAATAGGAATTAGTTCTTCTTTAAATGTTTGGTAGAATTCCCCCGGGAAGCCATCTGGTCCTGGGCTTTTGTTTGTTTGGAGATTTTTGATGACTGTTTCAATCTCCTTACTGATTATGGGTCTGTTGAGGCTTTCTATTTCTTCCTGGTTCATTTGTGGTAGTTTATATGTCTCTAGGAATGCATCCATTTCTTCCAGATTGTCAAATTTGTTGGCGTAGAGTTGCTCATAGTATGTTCTTATATTTGTCTGTATTTCTTTGGTGTTCGTTGTGATCTCTCCTCTCTCATTCATGATTTTATTGATTTGGGTCCTTTCTCTTTTCTTTTTGATAAGTCTGGCCAGGGGTTTATCAATCTTATTAATTCTTTCAAAGAACCAGCTCCTAGTTTCGTTGATTTGTTCTATTGTTTTTTTTTTGTTTGTTTGTTTGTTTCTCTTTCATTGATTTCTGCTCTGATCTTTATGATTTCTCTTCTCCTGCTGGGTTTAGGGTTTCTTTCTTGTTTTTTCTCCAGCTCCTTTAGGTGTAGGGTTAGGTTGTGTACCTGAGACCTTTCTTGTTTCTTGAGAAAGGCTTGTACCGCTATATATTTTCCTCTCAGGACTGCCTTTGTTGTGTCCCACAGATTCTGAACCGTTGTGTTTTCATTATCATTTGTTTCCATGAATTTTTTCAATTCTTCTTTAATTTCCTGATTGACCCATTCATTCTTTAGAAGGATGCTGTTTAGTCTCCATGTATTTGGGTTCTTTCCAAATTTCCTCTTGTGATTGAGTTCTAGCTTTAGAGCATTGTGGTCTGAAAATATGCAGGGAATGATCCCAATCTTTTGATACCGGTTGAGACTTGATTTAGGACCAAGAATGTGATCTATTCTGGAGAATGTTCCATGTGCACTAGAGAAGAATGTGTATTCTGTTGCTTTGGGATGAAATGTTCTGAATATATCTGTGATGTCCCTCTGGTCCAGTGTGTCATTTAAGGCCTTGATTTCCTTGTTGATCTTTTGCTTGGATGATCTGTCCATTTCAGTGAGGGGAGTGTTAAAATCCCCTACTATTATTGTATGATTGTCGATGTGTTTCTTTGATTTTGTTATTAATTGGTTTATATAGTTGGCTGCTCCCACGTTAGGGGCATAGATATTTAAAATTGTTAGATCTTCTTGTTGGACAGTTCCTTTGAGTATGATATAGTGTCCTTCCTCATCTCTTCTTATAGTCTTTGGCTTAAAATCTAATTGATCTGATATAAGGAGTGCCACTCCTGCTTTCTTCTGATGTCCATTAGCATGGTAAATTCTTTTCCACCCCCTCACTTTAAACCTGGAGGTGTCTTCAGGTTTAAGATGAGTTTCTTGTAGGCAACATAGATGGGTTTTGTTTTTTTATCCATTCTGATACCTTGTGTCTTTTGATAGGGGCATTTAGCCCATTAACATTCAGGGTAAGTATTGAGAGATATGAATTTAGTGCCATTGTATTGCCTGTAAGGTGACTGTTATTGTTTATTGTCTCTCTTTCTTTCTGATCTGCTACTTTTAGGGTCTCTCTTTGCTTAGAGGACCCCTTTCAATATTTCCTGTAGAGCTGGTTTGGTATTTGCAAATTCTTTTAGTTTTTGTTAGTCCTGGAAGCTTTTAATCTCTCCTTCTATTTTCAATGATAGCCTAGCTGGATATAGTATTCTTGGCTGCATGTTTTTCTCATTTAGTACTCTGAATATATCATCCAGCTCTTTCTGGCCTGCCAGGTCTCTGTGGATAAGTCTGCTGCCAATCTAATATTTTTACCATTGTACGTTACAGACTTCTTTTCCCGGGCTGCTTTCAGGATCTTTTCTTTGTCACTAAGACTTGTCAATTTTACTATTAGGTGACGGGGTGTGGACCTATTCTTATTGATTTTGAGGGGGGTTCTCTGAACCTCCTGGATTTTGATGCTTGTTCCCTTTACCATATTGGGGAAATTCTCTCCAATAATTCTCTCTGACATACCTTCTGCTCCCCTCTCTGTTTCCTCTTCTTCTGGAATCCCAATTATTCTAATGTTGTTTCGTCTTACGGTGTCACTTATCTCTCGAATTCTCTCCTCGTGGTCCAGTAGCTGTTTGTCCCTCTTTTGCTCAGCTTCTTTATTCTCTGTCATTTGGTCTTCTATATCGCTAATTCTTTCTTCTGCCTCATTTATCCTAGCAGTGAGAGCCTCCATTTTTGATTGCACCTCATTAATAGCTTTTTTGATTTCAACTTGGTTCGATTTTAGTTCTTTTATTTCTCCAGAAAGGGCTTTTATATCTCCCGAGAGGGTTGCTTTAATATCTTCCATGCCTTTTTCAAGCCCGGCTAGAACTTTGAGAATCGTCATTCTGAACTCTAGATCTGACATATTACCAATGTCTGTATTGATTAGTTCCCTAGCCTTTGGTACTGCCTCTTGTTCTTTTTTTTGTTGTGAATTTTTCCGCCTTGTCATTTTGTCCAGATAAGAGTATATGAAGGAACAAGTAAAATACTAAAAGGGTGGCAACAACCCCAGGAAAATATGCTTTAGCCAAATCAGAAGAGATCCCAAATCGTGAGGGGGGAGAAAGGGGATAAAAAGGGGTTCAGAAGAAAAAAAAAAGAAAAAAAAAGAAACTATTAAAAAAAAGAAAGCCGATAAAAAATATAAAAAGGAAAAAAATATGTATATATTAGATAAACTATTTAAAAAACGTTAAAAAAAGAAAACGGTAAAAGTTAAAAAAATTTAGCAGGAGAAAAAAAAATTGAAAAAGAGAAAAAAAAATTAAATTAACTGCAAAGCTAAAAAATCATGGGGAGAAAGCCATGAGTTCCGTGCTTTGCTTTCTTCTCCTCTGGAATTCCGCCGCTCTCCTTGGTATTGAAACTGCACTCCTCGGTAGGTGAACTTGGTCCTGGCTGGGTTTCCCGTTGATCTTCTGGGGGAGGGGCCTGTTGTAGTGATTCTCAAGCGTCTTTGCCCCAGGCGGAGTTGCACTGCCCTTACCCGGGGCCGGGCTGAGTAATCCGCTCAGGTTTGCTTTCGGGAGCTTTTGTTCCCTGAGCGCTTTCCGTAGAGTTCCGGAGGACGGGAATGAAGATGGCGGCCTCCCGGTCTCCGGCCGGAGGAGCCGAGAGCCCGGGGCCCCACTCCTCAGTGCGCCCTCAGAGAACAGCGCCCAATGACTCCCGTCACCCTGGCCTCCGGCCGTGCTCCGAGCTGACCGAGCCTGTGACCGGTTCAAGGCAACCCCGAGCTGAGAGTCACTCCTCGGCTCTGTCTCTGCAGCCGGCTCCCCCGTTCTAATACCGGTAAGCTCTGCGACACTCAGACACCCCCGATCCTTCTGCGACCCTGCGGGACCTGAGGCCGCACTGACCCCGCCTGGGCTTCCAGTTAAGCCTCTGGAGCGATGTCCCTCAGCGGAACAGACTTTTAAAAGTCCTGATTTTGCTCCGTTGCTCCGCCGCTCGCCGGGAGCCGGCCCCTCCCCCCGCGGTCTATCTTCCCGTCGCTTTGGATTCACTTCTCAGCCAGTCCTACCTTTCAGATAGTGGTTGATTTTCTGTTTCTAGAATTGCTGTTCTTCTTCTCTTCGATCTCCCATTGGATTTGTCGGTGTTTGCAATCTTTAGATAAGGTATTTAGCTGCTCTCCCGCTACCCGAAGTAGTCTTAGCCTGCTACTTCTCCGCCATGTTGACTCCTCTCAGGAGTTTCCCATTTTAAGCCTTTGCAGTTTGGACCTTGTCTTCCCTCATTCCTGGCTGATGGTGAATGACAGAGCTGCCTTAGTCAGACTGGATGCAAACACTATTTTACTGCAGTGTGACGGAAACCCCGCACTTCCGTGACCGGAGCAGGTAAACTGATGCAAACAACCTTTAGTTACTAAAAGCCTGATGAACTTGGACTCATTCATCAGGCTCTTTCACTCACCTCCTGGCATATGTCACTGCCTGCCTGAACCAACCCCCATTCCAGCGTGACAGGGACACATGATTTCTGTCCCCGCCAAAGATAAATTAGTATCTAGGCAGATCATCGAATCCTGGCTAAATGGTTCTTTTCTAACTGACACCCACCTCTAATTTCCACTCAGGGAGGCCTAGTGGTGTGCACCGAGGACTGGCCTGACCATCACTGAGCCTCACTGTCAGTGGGAATGGTACATGTACTCCCCACCTCAGAGACATACTGTGAGGATTGCAAAAGTTAATCAAGGCCTTAATGCAGATAAATATTACCTAACAATAGTAACCAGAAACTCCTTCCATGGTACAGGGATGCTGTGGCCACTTTCCAAATTGTCATCATTTGAATTTCTCTTCCCAGCTCATGCAACTGGATTCCCACAAATCGCCATCCTCTGGAGCAACCACGGTCTTCTGGTCACTTTCCTAAGTGCCTTCAGCTAGAACAAATCATTCTGTTTTCTGACCTCTTTCTCTCCCTGTTTCTCTCCTTCCTCTTTGAAGTCGACTCACATCCTGGGAGAGACACAGAGAAGCCTCACCTTTCCAGACATCCATCCTGTCTGCATGTCCTAAATGCACAAATGAGTCCAGGACATTGTACACAATTGTCTTGGGGAAACAAAGGGTAGGGACAGAGTGAAAGGGGGTATTTACTCCCAGATGATCACCTGATTTTTTTTTTCTTTTGAAACAGACAAATTCTTCCCAGGAATTATCGAGTAAGCCAGATCTCCCAAAGAAGAGACAGAGGGAGAAAATCAAACTCAACATGACCAGCTGTGTCTCTCCTTGCCTGTCCCTGCGTACTCAGAGAAGGGGGTGGGAACATCCTGGAGCGCCCCCATCTCCTGCCTACTCAGGATTTAGACTCTGAGTCCCTCAGCACTCAAGGCAGAATCAGAGCTGAAGGAGTCCTGGTGTGTCTTGATACCGTAAGCCACATGCCTGTGGGTCATGTTGCCCACCGCCCTGTCTCTCCCCATTGGAACGCACTCTGCCATTTTTCTGAGGATGGCATCTCACCATGGCATCACCTTGTTCCCTCCATTGCCAATAAACAGAGCCATGCTCCTCTGGCATAGCACTCAGACACTGCAGAAGTTCCTCCTGTGATCATCACCAACAGCACTGCAGCTCTGCCCCTCTCCCTGCCCACTGAATCGTAATTTCTGGGGGAAGAGCCTGGAGCTCCCCATTTCTAGAAAGCACTGCAGATGATTCAAAGTGAGAGAACCATTTTATTACAAAAGGGTCAGCATGCAAGTCTCTGTGCTCTTGGGTTTACTACAAAACTCAGCACGTGGGTCCTACCCTCCTGGAGCTTTCTGATTGAATGAGGAGAGAAAGCTGTGTACATGGACATGACAGACAGGTAAAATAGGTAAGAAACTAAAGAGCTGGTTGGGGGAGGGGAAGGGGGAGCAGGTGGAGAGAAGCACGAGGCTGTCTTTGAAGGTGTTAGAGGAACTGGAGTTTTCTGGGAGATTTGCAGCATGGATAGGACCAGAAACTTGGGGAAGTGGAGGAGAAACTTGCGGCAGAGGGAGGAGTTGGCAGTCGCACAAAGGTACGGGCAGCGAGGGAAGAGAATATACAGAGAATGGGAAGTATGGCGCCTTGGCTTGGCTTATACTAAAGTCATGAAGAAATGTGCAAGATTGGGCTAAAATATAGATAAACATGTCCTTGGCTCTTACCCTCCTTTGAACTCCTTTAATTTTAACCATCTGTATCAGCTCAGCGAGATCACTGAGCCCAGATGCTGGTGCAGTTCTTTCAATTGTCATCAATAGATTTCTGAAAGCAGGGTGCCTGGGTGGCCCACTCCGTTAAGTATCTGCTTTCATCTCAGGTCTTGATCCTGGGGTCCGGAGATCAAGCCCCACCTCAGGCTCCCTGATCAGCAGGGAGCCTGCTTCTCCCTCTCCCCCTCCCCCACTCTTGCTCTTGCTCTCTCACAAATAAATAAATAAAATCTTCAAAAAATTTTCTAAAAGCAAATATTTTTCTCATTATAGAGTATTTTCATTAAAGAATATTTGGAAAATACAAAAAGGCAGTAAAATTTAAAACTTATCCCTAAATCTACCAAGTGGAAATAAGCACAGTTAGCATTTTGGTTGATCCTTATATTCTTTCTTCCCCATCTACATTTTGTATATGTTTCCTTGTAAAACTGAAATAAGATGGGGCGCCTGGGTGGCTCAGTGGGTTAAAGCCTCTGTCTTCAGCTCGGGTCATGATTCCAGGGTCCTGGGATCGAGCCTTGCATCAGGCTCTCTGCTCAGCAGGGAGCCTGCTTCCCCCCCCCCTGCTCTGCTGGCTTCTCTGCCTACTTGTGATCTCCATCTGTCAAATAAATAAATAAAATCTTAAAAAAAAAAACTGAAATAAGAGGACATAGAATTGTGCATTCTATTTTTGTCACTTAGTGTATGATGGGCATAAACCCGCACCAGAGGATATTCCTTGAAAACATCATTGTTAATAGCTGCATAATATTCCAACACACAAGCATTCCGACTTTATTTTACCTAGCATTTCCCAAGGGTGATTCTGTGGGATGTTAACAAGGAATTTATTGATAGGTTAAATCAAATTAAAGTAATTTCTTTTCTTCCAAGATTCTGTAAGTCTTGGAGAAGTCACAATGTGGATTTTGACTCTTTAAGAAGGAAAGGCAGCAAGCAGTAATTTCCTAATTTATTAGCAACAGACTCTTTTTTTTTAAACAAGCATCTCGTGGGGCTCGTTTTCTACCAAAGTCTGGGAAAGACTGGTTTAACCTTTCTCCCATTGTAGAACATTTAGATTGTTCCCAGTTTTTCACTATTATAAATAATGCTTAGAAAATGATCTTTGTACAGAAAATCCGGCCACGGTTCTCAATATTTCTTTAGGATAGATTCCGGGAAGTGGAATGGTGGGGTCAATGCGTGTGGCTTTTAAATTTTTTTAATGTAGTACTCGTATTCCTCTCTGCATGAGTATCTCTCTGTTTCTGGCTTTCTGTCTCCCCTGACCCCGGTCTGTGTGCGTTTGTCTCTCTCGACAATGAGCCTCCTGAGCTCCGTGATTATGCTATGTGATTTTTTTTTTTCTTTTCACATCTCCCTTTTATATAGCCTGGTGTCCTTTATTTGGAAAAAAGTACTCAGGAAGTGTTTGAGGAGAGTGATGACCACAATAAGGAAGGAGAATCATCAGGAGAGAGGGTAGGTTCGGACCAGGGAGGAATTGTGTCTTTCAGGAGAAAGTGTCAGTGTAAAATTGTCCTTAAATATAGGTTATTTTAAGTCGGCCAGCCTGAGTTCAGTTGTTCCACTCACTCTCTGTGTGACTTTGGCCAAATTACAGTGATAATAGTACCTAACTGCTAGGTTAGTGGCCAGACCTAAATGGGAAAATATGGGTAAGGCTTAGAGTACATGCCTGATCACCCATAAGCGCTGAATAAATATGGCTATTGTTATGATGATGATTAGCTGATGTCTGAAGGCCAAAGGAAAGGGGACCATTTCTTCAAAAAGTTGCAAGTGGTTGAGAGTTGACCAGGATCAGACCCAGGAGCAGCTGATTCAAGCTAAACTTGCAGCAGTTGGAGGTATCCAGCAGCCGTGGCTAGGGAATGGACAGATTCTACCAGAAATGGCCACGTGGTCATAGGGAAAGACTGAAGCCAGCCAAGGCAACCATGGATTGCATTAAAGATTAAAAAAAAAAAAAAAAAGCAAACCTGTGTTGATGTGGTAGAGACTAACATTTTCATGTTAACTTCTCTCCCACTGGAAAATTGTTCTGGTCCCATTTCCCATTTTAGAGATAATCAGCCATCTCCCTCTGGCCGTACTCTAGCTGCCACTGGCCGGTGCTTAACTATCAGTTCCCTGTTCACTGCCTAAGTGACAGCAGGCCCTCCAAGCTGGCAGCCCCAGACGAGACCCTACAAGGACATCTCAGATGCCTGGCTTGCTCCCTGGACCCTCGTGTTTATTTCTCTATTCCAAGGAAGGATTCATTTCTGTGTGTTTGCGGCCACTATCACCTGCCTCTGGATTTTCTGGGTGCATCCAACCGAGCACCAAAGACTGGACCATTTGGTCCCATCTCTGAAACCCAAAAGGAGCTGCAGCTCAAAAGGCTGAAGAAGTGAACCCAGAGCAGTGAGGGCCAATGACTCCCGGCTGGGTCCCAGCCCCCCTCCAGAGCCTTGCTCTCGCCTCTCCACCCTTCCCCATTACTCTCAGAACTGCTGAGAGTTAACAAGTGTTAACAGCCCTTAGATCTATTTAGAGGGAAGGCCAATTTACTGTGATTAAATGCAAGGTAGCATTCAATTAGCAGAAGATAAACACAACATATCAACCTGCTAAGATAATTTTTAAATCAAAAGTTAGAGCACACATAGGCTGCTGCAATAATAATTTACTAATTTAATGACGGAGCTTTTTAAGATCTTGCCATTCTCTAAGAGTGTGTATGAAGGACACCCCTAATGTTAATTACAGTTTGCTTCATTAACAACTTAACCAAAAGGCCACAGTTTGTGAAATTATTTGGGAGCCTATGAGGAATGAGAGTTGATGGAAGGAAATTACCATGAAGATCTTTCCCATCAGCTAATGAAGGCTATGATGTATAAATCATTAGCAGGGGCCATATGGTGACAGTCAGGACAGGAGAGGAGCACTTGGAGTGGATGGATAGGACCAGGGCGGATAAATGGCTGTGAAGGATGTGGGAAGCACATGCCTCTTCCTATCTGAGGCCCCGTGGCAGCGAAGACCCGCTCACCACACAGCTGCAGACAGCTGTTGCTTACACCTCTGGGCTCTGCCTGACAGTTCGAGTCCCCTCCAGCAGAGTGCTAAAGCTCTGACAGACAGGCAGTGCGTGGGAACTCAGGATGAACTCAGCTGCCTACTGCAACGGGAGAGACGACGCTTAGATTCAGCCCGGGTCCTTCTGTCCCTGCTGGCCGGTGCCTTTGCAGATGTGTGTGCTGGTCCACAACCGTCCAAACTGACTTGGGAACCTGACGGGCTGGCCAGTAGTCCCTAACGATTCCTACAACTGGGGATCTTTTAAAAAACACTAATTTCTGGCTCACACCCTCAGATATTGACTCCATATAGGGGATGCTGTGCACGGAACATTTGTGTCCTCCTATTTTGAAACCCTTATCCCCAGTGTGATGGTATTGGACGTGGGACCTTTGAGAGATGACTAGGTCATGAGGTGGAGCCCTCATGATGGGATGGGATGGGTCCTTGTAAAAAGAAACAGGAGAGAAGCTGCTTGCTCTCTCTGCTTCCTGCCATGTGAAGATATCCGGGGAGGACACCTGCAAAGCAACAGGAGGGCCATCACCTGCTAGCACCTCGATCTGGGACTTTCCAGCCCCAAGAACTGTGAGAAATAAATGTGTGTTGTTAAAACCACCCATTCTGTGGTCCTTTCGTCGTAGTAGCCCAAACGACCCAAGGTAGGGTATGACCTTAGCATCAAGATTTTTTAACACTCCCCCTGCCTGGGTGATTCTAACATGCAGCAAAGTCCAGGGGATCACTAGTCTGTGATCTAAACCCAGGGTCTAAGGTACATGAAAGGTTCTGAGCCCAGTAGCAAATCCTAGAATCTGGAAAGAGCATATTCCTGGCAAAACTGCTGGTCATTAAGGGGTGGGATCTTCAGAAGGAATAAGGGTCTTTAGAATTGACATACCTGGGTCTGAATCCCAGCACCACTGCTTACTCTGAGTTTTCTGCTCACAAAATCAAGGTAGTAATGCTTTCTTTAGATTTATGAGCAGTAGGGAAATAAGAGATGTAGAAAGCATAGCCTGCAATATAATAAATGAGAGAATGGCTTATCTAACCAATAAGAATTAACTAACAAAAAAGAAAAAGAGAATCATGGGCCAATCAGTATCTAGGGCTTGTTTGAAGTTGCCAAAGGAGCTGTGAGCTTTGGTGCTGGCGTCTGAACTAAACCCAGGCTGCTGTGGGAGTGACTGCACAGTACTGAGTGTCAGCTAGAAAACAGTCACTGTTCTAGACACTGTGAAACACTCTTAGGTTGTTAACTGCTAGATATTCAGCAAAGATTTGTCAGCAAAAGTGGACTAGAGAATAGTTATCTGTGGGGCATGGGGGTGGCTCAGTCTGTTAAGTGTCTTGACTCTTGATCTCAGCTCAGATCTTGATTGGGCTCCACCCTGGGCATGGAACCTTCTTTAAGAAAAAAAAAGAAAGAAAGAAAAGAAAAGAAAAGAGAAGAAAAGAAAAGAAAAGAAAAGAAAAGAAAAGAAAGAAAAGAAAAGGAAAAAAAAGAAAGAAATTCCAATAATCCAAAGCACGTGCTGCCCATGGCTCTAAGCCACGAGTATTAAGGGAACAGCTGTTCTTCTCCCAGCAGATAAGACGTGATCTGGTGGAAAGAAGACTGGATTCAGGAAAGACCCAGTTACAAGCCTCAGGTCTGCCAATCCCACAAGCTGACCAACCAAGCTTCTTGCTCACCACTTAGAACCTCTGTTTGCTCTATGAGCTATAATGCGGCCTCACAGAGTATAAAGCATGAAATAATGTATGTAAAAGTTCAGGTCATGGTGCCAGATTCAAGCAAGAATCCAACAAGCAGGGGCACCTGCGTGGCTCAGTCGGTTAAGCAACTGCCTTCGGCTCAGGTCATGATTCCGGAGTCCTGGGATCGAGCCCCGCATCGGGCTCCCAGCTCCATGGGGAGTCTGCTTCTCTCTCTGACCACCCCTCTCATGCTCTCTCACTCTCTCTCTCTCTCTCTCTCTCAAATTAAAAAAAAAAAAATCCTTAAAACAAAAGAAGAATCCAACAAGCAGTTCGTATAGTTACACACTGTAAATGGCAGAGGGAGGAAACATGGGGTGGAATGTTTACAGGTGGGAGCCTGGGAGTGGGACTCTCTGATTCTAAGAGGAACAGGAACTTGCATGCCATGCACTGTCCGACCCCATTTCCCAGCAAACACCAGGTCTGATGAGCTCTTGCAATTGTCCTCGTCTCGCTCCCAGACATAGTCATACACCCGCGGACACTTTGTTCCAAGCAAGCCCCTCAGCTGGAGCTGAGTCCCCCAAAAGGACTGGGCAGTAGGCTGGGCCCCCCGCAGACACGAGGGCCTGCACCTCAATCAGACACTGTCTGAGAAAAGCCAGGCCCAAAGGCCCACTAAGCACCTATCCTTTCTGCAGAAACAACCACCCCCCAACCAGGAAAATCAATGGATTTTTCTCCCCACCGATATCTAAATAGCTATTTGAATGTGTTCTGTAACAGGAGGAGCTATTGAACAAAAGGTCAGGGCCGATTTGAAGTCTGTCTTTATATCAGCAATTGCTTTTAAGGACGCAATTCTCCAACTCTGTGAGCCCCTGAAGATAAAAAAAAATTATATAAATGTACAAATGACTTTATGACTTTGATTATGCAGCTTCTGAGAAACTATACATATGAACTGTTAAGGAAGACTAAAGATATTGTGATAAAGAAGACTCTTTGAAATTCTGCTTTAAAAAAAAAATCTATGTCATGAGATATGAATGTAGCCAGAGCCTTGATAAAAGTCGTGTCATCCTTTTGCCATAGAAGCTGCTGAGGCATGAAAGGGACCACGGGCCTGGAGATCTTTGCTGCCTTTAAAGTCTGGCTCATTAACATGCATTAGAGTCTTCCTGAAGATGGGTCTGGCCAAAGGTTATCAACGGAAACTTGATTTAATGAGCCCAGAACACAGGGAGAGGAGCCCTGTAAAGCCAACGCCGAGAGAATTTGGGGCAAGGGCATTTCATTTTCTGAAGAGGAGAAATAAAGATAAACTCATTAAAGCAGAAGGGACTATGTTGTTGGTTTTTATCCTCAGAGTACCACTCTCTTGGTATGGGGGTGCCACTCACTCTCAATTTGGAGGTGAAAACCCCTCCCCGCCCAGAATGGAAGCTGATGATAATAGAAGCTTGGGGGAAGAGAAGACCCACAGGGAAGGCTGTCCTGCAGACCAGCCGCAGTGCTGAGATGCGACTGCTAACGTGCACTGGCATCCGGCATGCTCTTCCAGGGCCAAGGTTGTGCTCTCTGCAATTCGGTTAGCAGTAACCATCACGCTTGTATGGCTGCAAGTACGGATTATGGGAATCCAGAGGACAGAGAGAGATGCTCAAAGCAATGTTGCAGCGCTCCCCCACCATGAGGACAAATTGTTCCCCCGCTAGAACGCTGAGGACACCTTCCTTCCTTCCTTCATTCTTTTCTTTTCTTCTTTCCTTCCTTTCTTCCTTCGTATTTTTTATTTATTTATTTATTTATCTATTGAGATTGAGAGTGAGAGAACGTATGCAAGTGGAGGGAAGGACAGATAGAGAAGGAGTGAGAGAGAATCTCAAGCAGACTCCATGCTGAGCACCGAGCCCCAGTGCAGGGCTCAATCTCATGGCGCTGAGATCATGACCTGAGCTGGAGTCAACAGTTGGCGGATCAACTGATTGAGCCACCCAGGAGCCCCAAGGACACCTTTCATGCAAGGTTCACAGACTGACATGCCGATAGGACACAGAAACCTAGCGGAAGTCAGTGAAGCAGGCCAGCAGTGAGACAGAGGGCGTGATGGGGTTGAGATTGCTGCTCTCCGTGCGGTGGCTGATTTGCAGCTCTGGGGTTGGCTGCCCTACTAGAAGGTGACATGTTACCCAGTTGGATTGTTCAAGGGAATCTGGAAGCTGGAATGTGTCTATAAAATCTCCTAATTTTAAAGTATTGGTGACTAGCTTACTGGTGTTTTGGGTTTTTTTTTTTAAATTTTTTAAGACTTTATTTTATTCATTTGAGAGGAAAAGTGGGGAGGGGTACCAGGAGAGGGAGAAAGAACCTGAAGCAGACGCCACACTGAACACAGAGCTTGATGCGGGGCTTAATCCCACAACCACAAGATCATGACCTGAGCTGAAACCAGAAGTGGATGCAATGTCGCAGCGCTCCCCAACCATGAGGACAAATTGTTCCCCTGCTAGAACGCATTAAACTTTTTGTGAGCCAAGAAAAACACATGTATGGAATGGATATAGCCAAAAGCCTGTCAATTCAGGGCATGTTACTAGACCAGGAGGTGACACTGGATAACGTGCCCTGATACTGGAAGTCAGAGAGGGAAGTACCTGTTCCAAGGCTGCATGAGCTACAGCATTTACATTTATCTGTGGACAATATGCCATCCGATTATAACTCTCGGGAATGGCCATGCATGTTATATATTAAACAACTCCAGGGGGCTCTATTTACAACAGAGATCATATATATGGCACCTCTTGAAGTTGCAGAGTATACTATCTACACAACCACACTCCAGCAGCCCGGGTTGTGACACACACCCAGTCCTTCATTCTCCTGGGGTCCTGAGGGGTAGACAGCAAACATATTCAAGTCCTACTCTGAAACACATGGGCCGGAACACCCATTCTTGACCCTCCAATGGACTTTCATCAAAATTGATTAGAAACAGCTCATTGGCATTGTAACCAATACCCAGAAAGAGTTGAATTTTCTTCTTCCATCTTGCTGGCTGCAAAGTAGGATGATGCTGAATGTCATTAGCATAGACCTGGCAGATTGTACTTTGGTAGTGACAGCGTGAGTATACACAAGTACAAGTGTGGAGTTTTTTGTTTTTTGTTTTTTGTTTTTTTTTTAATGGAAGAATAGATTACATAAATTCCAGGGGTTTTGTTTGTGGTAGATTTATAAAATTGCCATGTAAGACTGATTGTTGGGCTCTATATTCTTTACTAGATTAATATAATAATGAAACACAATTTATGCCCTCACATACACAGACTGTTTAAAGTTATATCTTAAATGACCCAGAAGTTTCAAAGGCAATGACCACACTGGCTGGCCTCTGGAGCAGTAAGTCACCTGCACAACTGACCTCATGGTAAAGGATAGAAAGGGAGTGCCAGAAACTGGTCGAAGGAAACTTCCCTAGCATCTTAAATAAAGAAATAGTTATTTTCCTTGGACGCTCAATAAGGACAGAAATATGTGGCTGCAGTAAGGATCTTCAAGGAAGAGAAATATACGAATGTGTTAGTGAATGTGATGAGCTGTATTTCAGTGGCTCGGAAATATGTAACCAGTAATTCCCATAAATATTTAATAATAAGCCAGATATATAGAGACAAAGGGGGATACAAACACATTTGTTACCCAGTATTAAAAATGCATCATAAACATTTGTTGACTCAAATGATATTTCAATTTACACAATCCCCCAAAGACAGAGTTTCATTCCCGATGACAAACAATGGCAATCCCTAAGGGAGGGGATGAAAAAGGAAGTAGCGTGTCTCAGCTGACCCTGCTGCTGCTTGTCTTGGTGGCAGTGGTGGGGCATGACAGATCTCAGACAAATGAAGGTCTTCACTTCACTAATGAAGACCATAATCCCCACCCATCTGCATAGGGGCTCTCCTACCACATAGTCTCTGGAACGTAGGGGCAAATACTTCTGAGACACTCATGTCTTTGGTTAACACTGGGTCAGTCTGCAAATACAAATCAAGTGTTCAAAATAAGAATGGCTAGATCTGACGTGTCCCATGCTTTACATAGGTGGACAAATGAACTGCCACAAAGAAATATCAGATCAGAACAGTGAAGGAGCCTAATAAACATCTTCATGAAAAGTTAAAACAGCTGCCTCATTTGTCTGCAGCACGAATCAGACCACTGTGAGGGTTCTTCTACTTCCTTTCCAAATCAAGGACAATTTGCTGGCTTCAGAACAAAGAAAGGGAAAGAGAGGGGCCCTGTCTGGTCAATGATTTATTTATGGAGCCAAGAAAACTCGTCTCCAAAATGATATTTTTCCTGGGTTCTAACCCTTCAATCTTCTTCCAGCCTGAGAATATATGTTTCTCCCATCCATGTATTTTTCAGTGGTTTTCATTATTACATGACACAGAGTTCACCTCAATCTACATTGCCAAGATCTCAGCGGGGTTGCCCTGGCTCAGAGAATTTTGCCATTCTGAAGTTCAGAATCAATGCTTTGTCTCACTAGAAGACCCGAATCGTTTCCCTTCCAGAGGGAAGGACCTCCCCACCCCAGGAAGAGGCTGTAAGCAGAGTGATGGGAAGCCATGGCATCTGTAGTTGGTAACATCCACAATTTGTACACAAATAGCTTTGAGAGTCAAGCAGAGAGAAGGGTTGATGATCAAATGACCCAAGAGATAGCCTGTTTCTGGGCAAAGAAAATAATCTTAGCCCATATCCCTGGAGGGGCCCCAGTTGCCTTGGACTTTAGACTGATTACCCACAGGCGCTTGCAGATTTGAGGAATAGGGATATGTAAGAGACTCCAAACAATAATCCCTGGGTATGGGTTAGCCTGCATGTCAGAGAACTCCGTGTGAACAGAGTACCGATGCCTTCATAGAAAAGCAGGCAGTGAGGCGTGCACGAGCTCCCAGGGCTACATAAACATAACAGCATAACAAGATACATCCTAGCCCAAAGTCCAAGGTGTGAAGGGAAACATCAGTTGGATTGAGAAATGTAGCCATCCACTTGCTTCTCTGGCAACTCGGAGAAACGCACTTCAGGGGATAGTATTTATTTACAGAATCGTTCCTTTAGGTAGGTGTGTAATGGCTCCTTATTCCCTGCTCATACATCTACTTAGAAAACTGGCCATAGACCAGAATGCAATTCAGATATTACCTTCCTGAAGAAGCTTTTCCTTCTTCTATGTATCCTGTACCTACTCATGTGGTCATACCTGTCACCAAGCTGCCACTCTTGACTGGATGGATATTTCTCCTTGTAGAGTGAGAGTTCTTGAGGGAAGACCACGGCTTATTCAGCTCTGTGTCTAGTACAGTGTCTGAGGACACATAGCATGGAATCAATAAATAATTGTTAATTATGTTTGTTAAGTGAATTTTATTTTGATTTCCATTTTTCTATCCCTGCCCACTATGGTAGTATGGGCATTTTTTTTTTTTAATCTTTGAGAGTATTTTTTTCTGGTACTCTGTCATTCTCCTTTTGGGGCACTTTATTTATCTCTCCTTTCATGCTTATTTGTCACTCTATCTTCCACCCAACCCCCATCTTCCTGCTCTAGACTTGGCTTTGGGTCAACCAATGATTCCCATGGGTATGTCTTAACAATGCATCTCCATAATTTTCTTGAAGAAAGGCTATTTTACAGTCCTTTGACATTCCTTAGAATTACCAGAGAGATGAGATGGTATGAAACAGTGGAATCTTTCAATGGGGTAGAAGGGAGGAAAAAGGAACAATGCCATTTATACTCCCAATGGGATAGGAGACTGGACAGGTAATGGGGGATCCTATGGTAATAACCACTTTTGAGCCTCACTGCAAGGTAGCCCAGAATTTATAAGACATACACACCCACTAGTTAGGGATTCCCTTATTTAGTACAACAGGTAGATACAGGTGGCCAACTCTGTTTTAGGGAATCAGTCCTGTTTTGTTTTGTTTTGTTTTGTTTTGTTTTGTTTCCCCTAATCAGTAGGGCCCAACCAAAACTGACACATTTTTCTTTCTTAGAAAATGATGCTCTAAGTCTGGAAGTCAGGAAATGAATAGAATCGTCCAATGGCAGACTCCATTAGTAACATCTCAATGCTCTCTAAACATAGTCCTCCCAGAGATGCCACATTCAGCAATTCTGAGATGTGCCCATAGAGCCTGTGATATTAATCAAATTCATGAAGGGAGGCTGAGGCCAGAATGCTTAAGGCCAATACATCCTAACATGCTCTTCCTCCATTACGGGAAGAAAGCTCGCCTCAGTGTAACGTGACATCATCAATCTAAGTAGGCAAGTGGAATAGATTTCCCGATTACCAGGTTAAGCGATGCATCAAACAGGAGCAAGCCTGGTCATTACTAATCATTTAAATTTAGGAAGACTGAGCTCAGTGACATTATCAGGCCCACATTAAAGAGTGACTTCTCCCTGCTATCAGGAATGCATTGGTGTCCCCTCTAGGATTTATTACTCTGGGAAGCTGCGAGATGGGCTGAGGCAGCAACTATCTATGGCACCAGCACCCCATCCATCATCCCCATGACCCCAATTCTCATCAGCCTTGAGGGGCCGGGGCCTCTGATCTCTCCCCTTGTTGGGGCCCTTTGGTGGTCAAGACTACAGGCACATTGAAGAGCAAGCACCTAAAAATGAGTTCAATTAGAATCCTTTGTTACATTATCATTAAATCTCCAACCCACCTATTTCTCTCTGATATTCTTTTTGGGAAAACAATGTTTTGTCATATTCCAGACTACAACAACCCTCTGAATCCAAAGATGGCTTTTTCCCAAGATATACATGCTTCGAACCCATCCCCAGAGATTTTATTTCACTGTGCTACAGTGGGCATCAGGTATGTAAATTTAGAATAAAATTCTCAAGTGATTCTGAATCACACATAACATTAATAATCACTGATTTGCAGGATCCCCTTTGGGAAAAACTAGGGAGTGGAGCTGATAGTTGGGGACTGCTGACCAATAAGATGACTATACAAAGAGTCACAAACTGGACTTGAGAACCAGAGTAAAGACATCCATCAAGAACAAGGTCTTGCACAGGGTATCAGAATGGATAAAAAAACAAAACCCATCTATATGTTGCCTACAAGAAACTCATCTTAAATCCGAACACACCTCCAGGTTTAAAGTGAGGGGGTGGAAAAGAATTTACCATGCTAATGGACATCAGAAGAAAGCAGGAGTGGCACTCCTTATATCAGATCAATTAGATTTTAAGCCAAAGACTATAAGAAGAGATGAGGAAGGACACTATATCATACTCAAAGGAACTGTCCAACAAGAAGATCTAACAATTTTAAATATCTATGCCCCTAACGTGGGAGCAGCCAACTATATAAACCAATTAATAACAAAATCAAAGAAACACATCGACAATCATACAATAATAGTAGGGGATTTTAACACTCCCCTCACTGAAATGGACAGATCATCCAAGCAAAAGATCAACAAGGAAATCAAGGCCTTAAATGACACACTGGACCAGAGGGACATCACAGATATATTCAGAACATTTCATCCCAAAGCAACAGAATACACATTCTTCTCTAGTGCACATGGAACATTCTCCAGAATAGATCACATTCTTGGTCCTAAATCAAGTCTCAACCGGTATCAAAAGATTGGGATCATTCCCTGCATATTTTCAGACCACAATGCTCTAAAGCTAGAACTCAATCACAAGAGGAAATTTGGAAAGAACCCAAATACATGGAGACTAAACAGCATCCTTCTAAAGAATGAATGGGTCAATCAGGAAATTAAAGAAGAATTGAAAAAATTCATGGAAACAAATGATAATGAAAACACAACGGTTCAGAATCTGTGGGACACAACAAAGGCAGTCCTGAGAGGAAAATATATAGCGGTACAAGCCTTTCTCAAGAAACAAGAAAGGTCTCAGGTACACAACCTAACCCTACACCTAAAGGAGCTGGAGAAAAAACAAGAAAGAAACCCTAAACCCAGCAGGAGAAGAGAAATCATAAAGATCAGAGCAGAAATCAATGAAAGAGAAACAAACAAACAAACAAAAAAAAAACAATAGAACAAATCAACGAAACTAGGAGCTGGTTCTTTGAAAGAATTAATAAGATTGATAAACCCCTGGCCAGACTTATCAAAAAGAAAAGAGAAAGGACCCAAATCAATAAAATCATGAATGAAAGAGGAGAGATCACAACGAACACCAAAGAAATACAGACAATTATAAGAACATACTATGAGCAACTCTACGCCAACAAATTTGACAATCTGGAAGAAATGGATGCATTCCTAGAGACATATAAACTACCACAACTGAACCAGGAAGAAATAGAAAGCCTGAACAGACCCATAACCAGTAAGGAGATTGAAACAGTCATCAAAAATCTCCAAACAAACAAAAGCCCAGGGCCAGACGGCTTCCCGGGGGAATTCTACCAAACATTTAAAGAAGAACTAATTCCTATTCTCCTGAAACTGTTCCAAAAAATAGCAATAGAAGGAAAACTTCCAAACTTATTTTATGAGGCCAGCATCACCTTGATCCCAAAACCAGACAAGGATCCCAACAAAAAAGAGAACTACAGACCAATATCCTTGATGAACACAGATGCAAAAATTCTCGCCAAAATACTAGCCAATAGGATTCAACAGTACGTTAAAAGGATTATTCACCACGACCAAGTGGGATTTATTCCAGGGCTTCAAGGTTGGTTCAACATCTGCAAATCAATCAATGTGATACAACACATTAATAAAAGAAAGAAGAAGAACCATATGATACTCTCCATAGATGCTGAAAAAGCATTTGACAAAGTACAGCATCCCTTCCTGATCAAAACTCTTCAAAGTGTAGGGATAGACGGCACATACCTCAATATTATCAAAGCCATCTATGAAAAACCCACCGCAAATATCATTCTCAATGGAGAAAAACTGAAAGCTTTTCCGCTAAGGTCAGGAACACGGCAGGGATGTCCGTTATCACCATTGCTATTCAACATAGTACTAGAAGTCCTAGCCTCAGCAATCAGACAACAAAAGGAAATTAAAGGCATCCAAATCGGCAAAGAAGAAGTCAAACTATCACTCTTTGCAGATGATATGATACTATATGTGGAAAACCCAAAAGACTCCACTCCAAAACTGCTAGAACTTGTACAGGAATTCAGTAAAGTGTCAGGATATAAAATCAATGCACAGAAATCAGTTGTATTTCTCTACACCAACAACAAGACAGAAGAAAGAGAAATTAAAGAGTCCATCCCATTTACAATTGCACCCAAAACTATAAGATACCTAGAAATAAACCTAACCAAAGAGACTAAGCATCTATACTCAGAAAACTATAAAGTACTCATGAAAGAAATTGAGGAAGACACAAAGAAATGGAAAAATGTTCCATGCTCCTGGATTGGAAGAATAAATATTGTGAAAATGTCTATGCTACCTAAAGCAATCTACACATTTAATGCAATTCCTATCAAAGTACCATCCATTTTTTTCAAAGAAATGGAACAATAATCCTAAAATTTATATGGAACCAGAAAAGACCTCGAATAGCCAAAGGAATATTGAAAAAGAAAGCCAAAGTTGGTGGCATCACAATTCCGGACTTCAAGCTCTATTACAAAGCTGTCATCATCAAGACAGCATGGTACTGGCACAAAAACAGACACATAGATCAATGGAACAGAATAGAGAGCCCAGAAATGGACCCTCAACTCTATGTTCAACTCATCTTCGACAAAGCAGGAAAGAATGTCCAATGGAAAAAAGACAGCCTCTTCAATAAATGGTGTTGGGAAAATTGGACAGCCACATGCAGAAAAATGAAATTGGATCATTTCCTTACACCACACACGAAAATAGACTCAAAATGGATGAAGGATCTCAATGTGAGAAAGGAATCCATCAAAATCCTCGAGGAGAACACAGGCAGCAACCTCTTCGACCTCAGCCGCAGCAACATCTTCCTAGGAACATCATCAAAGGCAAGGGAAGCAAGGGCAAAAATGAACTATTGGGATTTTATCAAGATCAAAAGCTTTTGCACAGCAAAGGAAACAGTGAACAAAACCAAAAGACAACTGACAGAATGGGAGAAGATATTTGCAAATGACATATCAGATAAAGGGCTAGTGTCCAAAATCTATAAAGAACTTAGCAAACTCAACACCCAAAGAACAGATAATCCAATCAAGAAACGGGCAGAGGACATGAACAGACATTTCTGCAAAGAAGACATCCAGATGGCCAACAGACACATGAAAAAGTGCTCCATATCACTCGGCATCAGGGAAATACAAATCAAAACCACCATGCGATATCACCTCACACCAGTCAGAATGGCTAAAATTAACAAGTCAGGAAATGACAGATGCTGGCGAGGATGCGGAGAAAGGGGAACCCTCCTACACTGTTGGTGGGAATGCAAGCTGGTGCAACCACTCTGGAAAACAGCATGGAGGTTCCTCAAAATGTTGAAAATAGAACTACCCTATGACCCTGCAATTGCACTGCTGGGTATTTACCCTAAAGATACAAACGTAGTGATCCGAAGGGGCACGTGCACCCGAGTGTTTATAGCAGCAGTGTCTACAATAGCCAAACTATGGAAAGAACCTAGATGTCCATCTACAGACAAATGGATAAAGAAGAGGTGGTATATATACACAATGGAATACTATGCAGCCATCAAAAGAAATGAAATCTTGCCATTTGTGACGACGTGGATGGAACTAGAGGGTATCATGCTTAGCGAAATAAGTCAATCGGAGAAAGACAACTATCATATGATCTCCCTGATATGAGGGAGAGGAGATGCAACATGGGGGGTCGAGGGGGTAGGAGAAGAGTAAATGAAACAAGATGGGATTGGGAGGGAGACAAACCATAAGTGACTCTTAATCTCACAAAACAAACTGAGGGTTGATGGGGGGAGGGGGTTGGGAGAGGGGGTGGGGTTATGGATATTGGGGAGGGTATGTGCTATGGTGAGTGTTGTGAAGTGTGTAAACCTGGCAATTCGCAGAACTGTACCCCTGGGGATAAAAATATATGTTTATAAAGCTGTAAAAAAAAAAAAAAAAAAGAAAAGAAAAAAATTAAAAAAAAAAAAAAAAAGAACAAGGTCTTGGGCATTATCCTCTATGCCAGTACTTTTCACACTTTACTTTACATGTGAATCACTTGGGAGACTTGTTGATATGTGAATTCTGATCCTCTAGGTCTAGACTGGAGCCCGAGAGTCTCTACTTCTTGCAAACTCCCAAGAAATGCCAGTGCTGCTGGCCCATGAAACACAGTTTGAATAGCAAAGATCTATAAGAATGGCTCTCAACCTTGACCTCACGTTAGAATTACCTGGGCAGCTTTTAAAAATCCCAATGCCAGCCGTACTGCAGACCAATCAAATTAGTATCTCTAGGGGTGCACCCCAGGCATCAGTATTTTTTTTTAAATCCTCCTGGGTGATTTCTTTGTTCAGCTCAGGTTGAGGATTATTGATCTATACTGATGGACAGCTCTGCTCCTGTAGGTGAATTCAATAATTACTCAGTCTTCTATGTTAGCTATTTTGGTGGACTTTTAGTATAAAAATCTACCTTCATCCCAAACACATGCCAAGTGCTTACAAGGAAGTTGACCCCAACGTCAAACTCCAGTTATAAGTCTGAGCTGTTCAAAGGTTATTTGACTTCCACCACTGGTTGCCAATGGCTGTTGAGGAAGATGTATATCGCCTAATATGAGTCAATGGGATGCCAAGAGAAGTTCCTGAAATTTATTCTTACGTGTAGATATATACATGAACTAATAAATTTCTTATTGTTTAAGTCAATTTTACTTAGCTGAAGACACCTTCTCATATTGGCACATGGCTTATGTAGAACAAAAGACTGGATAATGCAGTAAAACTCTCCTAATATGTCCTGAAATGGGAACAGGTCTGCCAAATTTGACTAAAACTTATCCCACCTTCCTTAACCTTCCCTCACCTCCATTTCTTCTGCCATCCTCCTCTCTTTGTAGAAAAGGTAGGACAGAAGGCAAAGGGAAGGGCTTTAGGATGACATCCTGTGTCCACCCTCTCATAAGAAGAATGACCTTGGAAAAGTCCCTGGCTTAATTTGAGCCATGGTTTGCTGATGTTAAGCAGAATAGGAACAATATCTGTGTTACAAGGCTTTTGTGAGCATCAAATGAGATAATGGATGTGCAAGCATCTTGTAAGTGGTAAGTTGCTATAAAAATGTCATCTGTGGTTTTTTTGTGGTTGCTGCTTGCCGTTAGGAAAAATCAACAGTGATCCCGAAGGTGGAAGTGTATTCATAGTGCTAGTCATTGTGCATCCAGGCACTGTCTCCTGGAGAATCCAGGCAATGCTGGGCATACTGCTGATTCTGGCAATGTTCCCATCTGAGAAGGTGTCCCTGAGTTATCTAGAGCATTCAGGGTGGAGGAAGAGACATAAATCCTACTGTTCCTTGCAAGAAGAGGGTGTAGTGGGGTGGCGGGAGAGAAAGGGAGGTTGCAACCTAAATGATTTTTAATTATTTTCTAATTCACTACATCATTAGGAAGACAGGGAAAACTCTGAAGACTTAAGACACAGTGATCTAATGTTATTGATTTTCACATATATTTTATGAGTGATGAAATATGATTAAGCTGGAGAGGAAAGTTTTTCAAATATGATAAGACTAGAGAATCTTCAAGTCTATTTATAAAAAGAAGTCAGGCTGAGGGCTCAGGGTGAGTTTGCAAAAGTCATGTTTCAAGATGCGCCCCCTGTGGGTTAGGCCTGAAAGTTTCCTGACTCCCCAGACCCACTGGGCATGTTTTGACTGCCTCCTTGTCAATTGTAAATTTAAGAATTATTAAGTCTGTGTCTACTAAAATGTAAATTTCTCCCTATCATTCGCCATCACATCCTCAGCTTTTAGCATAGGGCATGGTGCTTAGTAGGCCCTCATGTATTTCAAATGAATGAACTCCAAGTATCTAGCACTGCACTGGGTCCTTCAGGGATCAAGGAATATGACTCTCTTGCTATTTCCATTGGGCTTATAATTGTTTGGAGGCCTATGTGCAAAAATAATTTAACAAGAAACAGACAAGTTCTATTTCCCATATTCTGACAACAACTCCAAGAAGTTCATCTCCTGTACTTATTTTACTGATAGAGAATCTAAGGAACACAAGGCTTCAGTTACTAACCCAGAGTCACACAGTTAGTAAGTAGCAGAACCAAGGTTAGAACCCAGATCTATCTGACTGCAGAGACCATGCTCTGAACAGAAAGCTACACCACATCTCTCTACTGCTGTTATTAAACTAGAGATTTTCTAGGAATAGAATAAGACTCTGCTGCTTCAAGACTTACTTAGAAACAGAGGACAGCCCAGGGAGGGGATGGAAGCCTTTTCTCTTCTTCTTTGGGGGCAAGAAACTATCTGCAATGATCTGGAAGCCTGTGAACCACATGACAACCATAGGTGAGCTAAGCTTCAAAAGATTACTGGAGTTTACAAGAGTAGGGCATGAAGGTTGGAGCCCGGGAGTCACTGATATGGTGATGCAAGGGCAAGAAGGATAGTCCCTGAAGAGGATGACTTAAGGAAACCAAGCAATGAATGGGCTACATCAAACGAAAGAAAATTAATTCTGAGTTCACTACATCTACATGGGGGTGGGAGGTGAGGGATCAGAACCCTTTTTATAAAATTGGGAATTCACCAAAAAACCTCTGCTGTGATTAGAGAGCTAGAATGTATTTCAGGCCATAAAAGTAAGAAGAAGTCAATATTTTTTTTTAAATATGAATGACCAATTGAAAAAGCTATCTTATGAAAATTAATCTATTAGTGAAGTACAGGAAAAACGAAGGTGGGAAGAGGTTGAAGTCAATGTCTCAGGAATTCAGCAAACTTTTGCTATGGTCATAATCCATTACGAGTTATTATAACACAAGAAATCTTGAAAATGATGATTGATAAAAACATTTGGAGAGGATATAGAGTAGCATAAAATGTTTCCTTGGAGGCTAGATTACTTAGGGAAGACTGATACCATCAATAAAATAATAGAAAAACAAAATATCCAGTTGGGAGGGAAATTAATAGCAGTAATGGCCACCATTCATTGAAATATTACTGCACCAATCACTGTATCAAACACTCTTCAGACTGCATGTAAGTTAGTCTTCATAAATATCCTGTGCTTTAGGCAATTATCATTCTCTTCTACAATCAAGAAAACCAAGGTTCAGATTAAGTCATTGGCCCAAAGTCACATAGGCAGCTAGTGACAGTGCCAAAAAAATGAGTTCAGTTTTTAACACATTGGGATGGTGACAGAACATCACAAAAGAAACACTGAAATACAATTCAGAAAGTGGGGTTGGAAGTAATCATTGCAGCGATTTCTGTCGCCCAAAAGTACCACCAAGAACTGTTCCTTAATAACACCAACGTAAGGGTGTGAGGCTGGAAATGCAAACTAGGGACCATTCCTCATGGCCTAACCAAGAAGAGATGATTTCTTTATGAAATACCCAGGAAAGATCAGGGAGGAGACGGTATGATAGGCTTTTATGAATTCCCATAAATCAAAGACTAGTTGGCCATTAGGATGGCCATTATCCAAAACCCAGAAAGTCAGAAATATGTGGAGAAACTGCAGTCCTTGTGTACAACTGGTGGGAATGCAAACCGGGGCAGCCACTGTGCAAAACAGTATAGCAGTGCCTCAAAAAATTAAGTATAGAGTTACCATATGACCTAGGAAGTCCACTTCAGGGTATGGACCCCAAAGAATTAAAATTGGGGCTTTTAACAAATTTGTGTTCATTTAGATGAGATATCTAGAGTAGTCAAATTCACAGAGATGAAAAACAGGCTTCTAGGGACTGGGGAAAGGGAGTTGAAATTATTATTTAATACATACAGAGTTTGAGTTTGCGAAAATGAAAAAGTTCTGGAGATGGATGGTGGTAATGGTTGCACAACAACATCTACTTAGTGCTACTGAACTATACATTTAAAATAGTTAAAATAGTAACAGCAAATAACTACTGTATTTTAACATAATGGAAAAAAATTAATGGCTAATATGTTAAATTTTATATTATGCACAGTTTATAAAAAAATTTTTTTTAAGTGGTTGGCCAAATCTAAAGATGGTTGTTGAATGTAGGTTCTTCTACTCTGCACTGTGTGTGTCATGAGGAGGTAGGAGAGATCCAAGTCACCCAACTTAAAGGACAGTCCAACTAAGCTTCTTAAACAGGCCAGAATTAGGAAAACAACTTATGGGTATGGGGTTGCTTTTTATGCTATAACCCACCTTATTTTTTTTTTAAGATTTTATTTATTTATTTGACAGAGAGATCACAAGCAGGCAGAGAGGCAGGCAGAGAGAGAGGAGGAAGCAGGCTCCCCGAGAGAGCAGAGAGCCCGATGCGGGGCTCGATCCCAGGACTCTGAGATCATGACCTGAGCCGAAGGCAGCGGCTTTAACCCACTGAGCCACCCAGGCGCCCCTATAACCCACCTTATTAAAACAAAGAGACTCGGACTAACAAAATGATTTCAAGAATTTGAAACCAAATTCATTAGTTTATTCCCCTAAGAAATGCTGCCTTCAGTATAGCACATAGCCATCTCTGGTCCCAACGTGACAACAGAGGACAAGGCATCTATAATTGCAATTAAGGAATCCAATAGCAAAACTAAAAATAAGGACAAATTCTCTCCTGGTGAGAATTCTTCATCCCGGCATTGAGTGTCTCAGGGAGTAAGAAATCTTGTTTTCTGGAAATATTTTGGCACAGGACAGGGTGAAATCCTCTAGGTAAAGACAAAAGCAAGGAATGGCTACCATCACCATCCAGCTTCCTTCCTGCCTTATGGTCCTGTAGCCCATTAAGCTATGTGGTGTTTCCTGTTAAGTGTCTCCTGCAGATTTAGAGATTCCTCAAGTCTTCTTAGCTTGAGCAGAAGGACAAGCTATCCAAATACTTAAATGGGGGCTGAGGGAGAAGGGTTGGCATTTAGTGGAGACAATTCTCAACACATTTCTCATCTCAGAGATGTTACAACTCCTGACCGCTTCAATCTTTCATTTTAGAAATTTCTATTTATTGGGTAAGAATCACACATATTTTGTCCACAGCACAGAGATATCAAAGCAAACTTCTCCCCTAGTGCCTTTTCCCCAGGGAATGGAGATGATTGATTTTTATTGGTTCAGCTTCTGGGATACTCACATCTCAATCCAGCCAATTTTCTTTGGAGAGAGCCCACTCCAGTCCACTTAATTGTATTTTCTAACCAAAGAGTTGAGAGAGATTTGTCATCTTTACAGTCCAGAGGAGATGAAACTCCAGACTTCTCTTCCAATTGTGTGAGCTTGTTTCTAAAGTTGGTAATCGAAGAAGGGAGCCAGGGCTTAGGGGGAAAATCACATAAAAATAAAAAGCTAAAAATACAGTGACTGAGAGGTTGGAGGAAAACAACAAAAACAACAACAACTAATCAGGGCAGGAAGGAATTGAAAGTTCTGAGGAGAAACTATTTGCTCCCCACTTTCCTAACTTTTTTTGGACACCAATTACTGTAAATAGTCTTCTATTTGGATCTGAATGGAGAAGAACCACCTACTGGCTAATAAAATCACCCCCTTCATTCTCTGATGACATTTTCCTTCCTGTTTGCCTTTTCTCAGGGCTCACTCTGTATTTCCATGAGGCTCTCACAACCTCACCTCTGCTTTTCTCTGTTTTTTAAATTTTAATTTAAATTCAATTTAGTTAATGTGTAGTGTATTAATAGTTTCAGGGGTAGAATTTAGTGATTCATTGGTTGATATAATACCCGTTGTTCATGACCTCCAGTGCCCTCCTCAATGCCCATTCCCAGTTACTCCATCCCCCCAGCCCCTTCCCCTCCAGCACCCCTCAGTGTGTTTCCTAGAATTCAGGGTCTCTTAGGGTTTTTCTCTCTTAACCTTCAGTTAAGCCCTCACAGGTTCCCGAACACCTCAATAGCTTGCTCTGGAGCGTGGAAATGAAGATCCAGAGTAAATTAGAATGCCAGCGTAGGGTGGGGTTATGGATATTGGGGAGGGTATGTGCTATGGTGAGTGCTGTGAAGTGTGTAAACCTGCCGATTCGCAGACCTGTACCCCTGGGGATAAAAATATATGTTTATAAAGCTGTAAAAAAAAAAGAAAAAGAAAAAAGAAAGGATGAATACCCAAGTTTTGTAGCAACATGGATGGGACTGGAAGAGATTATGCTGAGTGAAATAAGTCAAGCAGAGAGAGTCAATTATCATATGGTTTCACTTATTTGTGGAGCATAACAAATAGCATGGAGGACAAGGGGAGATGGAGAGGAGAAGGGAGTTGAGGGAAATTGGAAGGGGAGGTGAACCATGAGAGACTATGGACTCTGAAAAACGATCTGAGAATTTTGAAGGGGTGGGGGGTGGGAGGTTGGGGGCACCAGGTGGTGGGTATTGTAGAGGGCACGGATTGCATGGAGCACTGGGTGTGGTGCAAAAATAATGAATACTGTTATGCTGAAAAAATAAAAAATAAAAATAAAAAAAGAATGCCAGCGTAGGGGCGCCTGCGTGGTTCAGTGGGTTAAGCCTCTGCCTTCAGCTCAGGTCATGATCTCCGGGTCCTGGGATCGAGTCCCGCATCGGGCTCTCTGCTCAGTGGGGAGCCTGCTTCCCTCTCTCTCTCTCTCTACCTGCCTCTCTGTCTACTTGTGATCTCTCTCTCTGTCAAATAAATAAATAAAAATCTTAAAAAAAAAAAAAAAAAGAATGCCAGCGTATCTGGAGACTTCAGAAAAATCCATGTCCATGGCAAAGGGAAAGGTCTCCTCCTTTCTCCCGGCAGAAGAAAACGTGCCTAAATCGGTTTTTTTCTGACACTGCCACTTTCCACCCTTCAGTTATGCCTTTTTCCCTATTAAAGTGTAATGCCGTATGTTAATTATACTTAAATGAATACACACACACACACACACACACACACACACACACACATAGAAAACCAGACCTGATAATTTCTTCACACTGACCTCCTCCAAACCTTTATTCTATATTTCTATATTGTTACACATTTCTATTCTGTGCATGGATTTTTTTTCATCTTCCTTATTATACTGTAATATTCCCAATTAGACGACAATATTCCTGTGGGCCCTCTAATACTGTTTCTTTTGCTTCTTCCGCAATACCTACCAAACACAATGTTGGGCAAGTCTTTGGAAATGTTACAAGATGGTATTGCCAAGTGGTAACATTACTTATGTTCTTTTTTATTTTTTTCTTTTTTCTTTTTTTAAGAAAAGAACACTGGTTGGGGCTCCTGGGTGGCTCAGTGGGTTAAGCATCTGACTCTTGATTTCAGCTCAGGTCATGATCTCAGGGTCCTGGGATCAAGCCACAAGTCAGGCTCCGTGCTCAGTGGGGAATCTGCTGGAGATTCTCTCTCCCTCTCCCCCTACCCCTGCCCCGCCCCCTGCTCACACACAGGGTCTCTCTCTCTCAATAAATAAATTTTTAAAATCTGGAAAGAAAGAAAGAGAGAAAGGGAGGGAGGAAGAAAGGAAGTAAAGAGAGAGGGGAAGGAAGGAAGGAAGGAAGGAAGGAAGGAAGGAAGGAAGGAAGAAGTAGGTAGGCAGGGAGGAAGGAAGGAAGGAAGAAAGGAAGGGAGAGAGGAAGGGAGTGAGGAAGGGTGGGAGGGAGAGAGGACAAAGGAAGGAAAGAAGGAAGGCAGGCAGGCAGGCAAGCACACTGGAAATCAAACAACCGAAGTAGTACCGGGATGGCAGAAAAATCACAGAGTTCCTCAGTTTTGCCCCCAGTGCTGCCATTTCCTTTTTTTGTAACCTTCACTGACAATTTGTAAACCCCTGGAGACAAGTTGTCTTAGTTTACAGTCAATCATCATTTTTGACACATTGTTATTAGTTTATTTTTTACCTCTATTTTTATATTACGCAACTTGATCTAACACAGAATACTGTTTGATGGCTTCAAAAATTACTACTGGTGATTTCCTCCAAGCGTAAGAATTAACCTCTGTCAAAGAAAAAACAATGTAACTGCAGGTCTGAAGGCTGTCCCCAAGCAGGGACACGAAAGACTCGAGCAAGGTGACATTTTTAGTCTAGGGCTGCTGAACAGAGCCTCTTTGAAGAAGATACTGGGAGACAACTCTCCAAGGGTGTTTTTACCTTCTTGCATGGTCCAGGCTTTCTAAGCGAAAAGTACTGCAAACTGGGTTAAAAGGATCATTGAACAGTAAACATTTGGTCAGAGACAGTGTATTGTTCCAGGGATTTAGAGACCCAGATGAGCTATTTGGCTATTCTCTTAAACCAGTAAGTGTTGAGAAGACTTTCCTCTCTCCTCCTCATGCAAGATCCATCTCTCTCTGTCTCTCTAGGTCTCTGTCTGTGTCTCTGTCTCTTTCTCAAGGTTAGGGTGAGTATAGGTGTGCCAGATATCCTATATAAGCTCCAAATCTCATAATTTTAGTGTTCATCTTCTATAGTACTAAGGGTTCTGCACCCAATTTCACCATGAAGTGAGCTTCCATACTCTCTCCAAGTGCACAAGTTTCCCCAAATTTTTATATGTTCACCAAACTAGAAGTTCACTGAATGAACTCCATTGGGGGTGGGGAGTGGTTATGATGGTTTCATTGTGTAGCCTTGATTGATTAAATCTTTAGCCATTGGTGATTCATTTTCAACCTCCAGCCCTCCTCCCCTCCCCGCCCCAGGGGTTTGGGGTGGGGGATGAAAATTCCAACCTTCAAATCATAGGGTTGTTTCTCCTGGCAACTAATCCCCTTCTTTAGGAATTTTCCAAAATGTACCTCATTAACATAACAAGAGACATTAAAGCTCTCATCACTTGAGAAATTCCAAGGTTTTTAGGAGCTCTGTGCCAAAAAATAGGATGAAGATCAATTATCATTTCTTATTATAAATCACTATCACAGGTACAAACTCTCCTTCATACACAGGTGACATCAGGCTCTTGTCACATCATCCCAGGGATAACTGGGACAGAGGAAAGTAGTGTTAAGATACTCAACAACTTATAAAGCATCTAAATAAGCATCTAATAAAGATGTGTAGTGTTTATTCTGGGGTGTTTATACACTGTGTTTATACACACTATATATATATATAATATATATATATTATATATATATAAACACTATGTGTTTATACACTGTTAGGGTATATGTGTGTTTATACACACACACACTCACACCACACACAAATTATAAATATACTCCTACACACACCTACATGGCAGGTTCAATTGTTGCAATTGTTAGCTTGCAATGTCTCAGGTTAACTCTCCTGGTTTGGGACTTAATAAAAGACAAAATCATTATAACATCACCGGGTATTAATCAAATAAAATACATAAATAAGAGCTTAATGGTGTGTAATTAGTTGGGAGCCTTGTGGAAGGATTTCAAAACCTCTGCCCTTAGCCCTATATTCTTTTCTTACAAGTATTTGCCTACTACGTGCAAGGTGGGATCATTGCCTTGGGGCTACAATTGTAAATGCCCCTCATTCTCAGTCCTCAGGTGTCTGTCCTCTACATGGGAAGATAAGGCTCTCCCATCAAGGGGGATGGAATGGGTAGGCAAAAAAAAAAAAAAAGCAAAACAAAAAACAAGACTCATCTAAATGCTGACTACAAGAGACTCCTTTCAGACCTAAAGACACCTGCAGATTGAAAGGGGGAATGGAGATGGAGAAACATTCATCATGCAAATGGCTGTCAAAAGAAAGCCAGGTTGGCAATACTTATATTGGTCCTTAATCCCAATATCTTGAAAGCAAAAGAGAAATCATTTCTGTGAAAGAAATATTTTTAGTACCAGGAGGCCACGCATGTTGTTGGTAGGAAGGAGCTGACTCAGGAGTTCCCGCAAAGGGAAAAATTTCAGTATCTGTATCTATCATTTAGGCAAAGCCGTAGAAGCCATGCTTCCTGAATTTGTATTATTCAATACAAAGCAGGGTGTGATGGCCAGTAAACAGGTGAGCAAATCAAAATTCCGAAATATGTCTAGAAACCTAAAGGACAAAAAAAGCTAACAAAATGAATCTGTATAGTTATAACAGTCATCAGCAGGCTTAACAGCAATACTTACGGAGAAATGAGAGTTGTAGCAGACTTCCTAAGCTCCATAGCAGTAGGTATAAACCCCCAAATCTCTCTTGATGTTATTGTAAATGTTTTCATGTACCTGGTCACCTTTGAGGCTCACGCACACCCTAACAGGGCTACATTGGGCAAGTTTCACCGTTCCCGTGAATAGAAGCGGGGGATGTGATCTCAGAGCCCGAGTGACTTGACCGCAGTGGTGTAGCAATCAAAAAAGTGAGCTCCACCTTTGGTCTTGTTGATTGAAGAATGCCCTCACCATCGAGGAGGCTCGACAGCAATCAGAGTTCTGTGGTCAGTTTCCTGGGCAACATTTTCTGAAGGACGCCGGCAACAAGGTGCCCACCACCCAGTAAAGACAGTCATGATGATGCAAAGTCTGGGCATCAAGGCATATAAGGAATGCTGGGAGGGTCTTGGCCAGGAACAGAGAAGACCTAAGAAGAACTTCCACCCGCACGTGTCTGAGAAGCTGTCCTGTGAAAAGGAATCAGACTTCCTGTGAACTGGCTGTTCTGTGAGGTGTCACAGCCCAGAGCCAACATCACTGGGTCAAAGTTACAGTGAGGAAGAGTTCAGATTACTGCTAAGGAGTATGTTCTATCATTTAAAGGGGGAAAAGACGGGCTTGCAGGAGAGTGAACCCACCACCATAGGGCCAATTACAGCACAGACCGCGACCAGCCACAAATCATGGCTTCTGTAGAAGGAATTCCCGCCTAAAACATAAAAAGTCCATGGCTTCTCAGATCACCTCCAACCCTAAGATTCTATTACTTAAATAAAAATCCACAATCTCAGGAAATTCATGTCCCAACGGTAGATCTCCCAAATACGCTTCGACATTAAGGACCATGCTGACACCATGAGTTAGCACCGTATTCATCTAGGTTATAAAAACACCATAAATAGTCATAAGGCTACTCACATTTCATGACTTTTGCTTTTTGCTAGGCTTCATACCCCTCCATGAATGAGAAAAAGGATTGTTGAATTATTATAACAGAGAAGAGATGAGTTTAAGGTGATACGGCAAGTTAGTAGTGAAATCAGGGCCAGAAATCCGGTCTCCCCTGTGATGGCACAGAGATCTCAGAAATAGTGTGAGTAACAAAATTATTATTATGTATACGGACAGCTCTTACTATGGGACATGCCTTGCTTTAAGCACTTTACATCAGCTATCTCATTAGATTATTTACTTCTTTGTCTAATTATGTATCTATTATATACATCTATTCATTTATGATTTATATCTATTATCACAAAAACTCTGTTGGGTGAGAACATACATCCCCATTTTATAGATTAGGAAACGAAGAGGCAGAGAGGTTTAGGGACTTGTGTTAGGTAACAGATGTTCTATGGCAGGGCTAGATTTCCAGCTGTGGCAATCTTATTCCAAAACCCGAACGATTCTCAGCCGTGATGCTGCGTCTTCCCTCTAGATCCATTTTACTTGTGAGAGAGAAAAGCACCTCCCCATATTCCTACATCACAGCGTCTGCGGCCCACGTTGCCAAAGGCACCAAATAATCAAGTTTGGAAGGACTCTCTACCTTAGGAGATGATCTCCCTGCCTCGCTCAGCGCACCCCAGAAAGGAAGCGCGGTTGGAGAAGCTTCTTCTCCCTGCTTCGACAGAGCAAATTAATCGAGCAAGCTGCAAACCTGAGACCCCGATGTCCTGATAACCAGGCTGGACCCAAGTGTGGCCGAGATTCCTCCGGACGCAATGGGGGAGGGCGCTCGGTGTAAAAGCATACGGCAGAATCCACATTTGACCCTTCGTGGAGTGTGAGAAAGACAAAGCCGAAATAATGGGTACCACGGCTAACTGTTTATTCCTTTCCAGCACAACAAGCAAATAAACTGCCATGGGTGCCTCAAAACTTCATACAGGGTAATATTCCTTTAATGGAATGCTTTTAGAGAAGAGTCATAAAAATAAATTGAAAAGTGCTTTCTGCTGGCTACAGCTGGCATAAAGCAGCATCTAAGCAAACAGGATAACACAAGGCTTAACTTAGCATCGCCATTTTTATTACTCACCCGCGACAGGTCTTATAATAGTATAAATTCACTTAAAAAACGGACTCTTCCCCCCATCAGTGTCCCTCCTTCCCTCCACCGCCGCACACCCAATAGCTTTCTGTGTTCATTCCGAACAGCATAATTACAGGTCTTTTTATGATTTAGGTTTGAGACCAATTAGCTGATCCTGCAAGCCTTTCAAATACCAGCTTCCCTCTCCTGGCACTCGCTGTTCTGCTGGGATTTATCTGTGTGCTTGTAAAAGGCAAATGTTTTGGTGAGGAGTGGAGAAATCAGATCTGCTCATGGATAGGGCTCCCCTCCCCTCTCTTCTCCCTTTCTCAGCTGCCTGTGCATCTTGGGTGCACCTGGTCTCTAAAATAGTCAAAGTGCGACATGCACACTGAATATTCATGCTGGCTGCCCACGCTGCTTCTGACCCAGCTACCTGGTATCAGAAACCGTGGCATCTCCTCGAGAGGCCGTTCCTCACATTGGAGCTGCAGATCCAGGCGGGGCAGGGGATCGCTGCCATGTTGGAACCTGGTAGCCACTGGCCAGAGGGGTGAGTGCTCAGGAGCTCAAAAAGGCACAGATAGCCCCTCCTTCTCCACCATATCTGCCCCTAACATCCTCCATCCTGTGTCCATCACATGGTAAGGCTGCTGCATAAGCCTTGACATTGGATATTCAGCCAAGAGCTCCAGAATCGACCCACAAGCATGAATCTTAGAAAGACTTCTGCACCAGTAGAGGATTCAGGGGTAAATAAAATAAGATTCCTGCCTTCTCTGGGCTGTCAGTTGAATGTAAGAAGACACAAGTGATTCACAGAAAAAGATAACACAGAATAAGTGTCAGCATGTAGTAAGAGCTGTAGCAGAGCAGGCGGGGAGTTCAGAGGATGATTTTGCCATGGGGATGTAAGAAATCACTATCTTCAGATTTCTACTCTGTAGCCAGCGCTTTACAAATAATTGTGTTTAATCCTTATACAACCCTTCAAGATACATATAAGAGACATAAAATGTATACACAGGCAGCCCTTCAAGAGACAGATAAGATACATATAACATAATTATATATATATTTCAGACAAGGGCATTTTCCAGATGGAGAAATCATGGCTCACAAAATTAGGTAACTTGTCCACGTCACAAGATCCCCAAGCTAGTAACTGATGAAAATTAGAAATCTGATTTCTGGCCTGACACCAAACCTTTACCACCATAACATTGCAGGGCAGCAGAAATCAAGTTCAAGAGCATTCGGCTGTTGATTGAGAGAGCAGTTATAGAGGGAACAGCATGGATATTTGAAAAAGGAAAGGCAGACCAGTTTGGATAGAACAGAGGGACTCAGGAAGACCATAAAACATGAAAATGACTGGCCAGAAATGGATAAAAGAGTGAATCCCAGATGGATGAGTAAACTAACAATTCAGAAATATATTGAGATATTATGCAGCCATTAACATAACTGTGAAGACGAGGTAGAATTGTGAAAAATGCAAATGCTATAGTGTTGAGTACGAACTAAATAAAGAAGTAAGATAAAACAGAATACAAACTACTCTCTGATTGCAACTCGGTGAAAATAAATATTGATCGTGTTTTCCCATCAAATTTTTTGTTAAAATTGGTAAAAGGAAAAAAAAAAGTCTATCCCCTGGGCATAAACATGACTATATTTATACCGTTCCAGACAGATGGTTTTCTCTTCTCTTCTAACAGATTTCCATGGAGGGAAAGCTAATGCCCTCCCTCTGTGATTTGAGAGCCTGACGACCCATTTCCTCAAGTCTAGCCTCCATTTTCCCACTGAGGCAATTTCACCCCACAGTTGGTTTCTGTCTCTTGCGAGCAAACTGCTGGTTTAGCATTTCTAACGTGCTTTGGGTTCCAGAGATAGAGAAAGCAAGATTGTCGTTCTCCCCGTCCTCTTCTTGCGTTCTGCATACCTGCTCTTAATGCTTTTGATATAACTGAGGGGGTGGCAGGAAGGGAAGTTATAACTGAGGGAAAAACTAAACCTCATAATTCACCAAACCTGTTATTTTCCTATCTCGTGCTCCTCCTTCACACTGCTTTTGCAATGATTTCACTTAATCTCCCAATATCATTCATATCCAGTAATTTTTTAAAAGCTTCTGTACTCCAGAAGCTTTATCTCTTCTCTGCTGTTTGCCAGTGGGAAAGTCACGTACTTGGCCTCTCAGATGTCCTTACTGCTCCCACCTAATCTCCTCCCACCCAGCCTCATCCCAGAGTAACAAGACCCTTGATGAGTTTAAATGAACAACATCCCATTTCCATTTATGTGTAGATATCAATAGGCCCCTTTAAGAGAGGGTTTTGTTTGTCTTATCTGCTCCTCTGTGCCCAGAATGGTACTAGCACTGTCACACCTTGTCATTGCATAGCTTGGCAAAGGAGAAATGTCTGTGTTGAAGATGAAAAGAAGGTTTTGATGGAAGAAAGGATACAAGGGAGGGCATGAGTAGATCAGGAGAGAAAGAGAGAGAAAGGGAGGGAGGGAGGGAGGAAGGAAGGTAGGAAAGAAGGAAGGAGTCACCTATGTAGAAACAGGGATGCTATGACGCAAAGTCAGTAATCAGCCCAAGGGTCAGTCTCCAAATCTGTGGCGGCCAACTGGAAAGGCAAAGCCAGGAGGGAAATCAAAGCCTGAAACTAGCTGTAAAAATTTTTTTTTAATTTTTTATAAACATATATTTTTATCCCCAGGGGTACAGGTCTGCGAATCGCCAGGTTTACACACTTCACAGAGTCACCATAGCACATACCCTCCCCAGTGTCCATAACCCCACCCCCCCTCTCCCAAACCCCCTCCCCCCAGCAACCCTCAGTTTGTTTTGTGAGATTAAGAGTCACTTATGGTTTGTCTCCCTCCCAATCCCATGTTTCATTTACTCTTCTCCTATCCCCTCAACCCCCCATGTTGCATCTCCTCTCCCTCATATCAGGGAGATCATATGATAGTTGTCTTTCTCCAACTGACTTATTTCGCTAAGCATGATACCCTCTAGTTCCATCCACGTCGTCGCAAATGGCAAGATTTCATTTCTTTTGATGGCTGCATAGTATTCCATTGTGTATATATACCACCTCTTCTTTATCCATTCGTCTGTAGATGGACATCTAGGTTCTTTCCATAGTTTGGCTATTGTAGACATTGCTGCTATAAACATTCGGGTGCACGTGCCCTTCGGATCACTACGTTTGTATCTTTAGGGTAAATACCCAGCAGTGCAATTGCAGGGTCATAGGGTAGTTCTATTTTCAACATTTTGAGGAACCTCCATGCTGTTTTCCAGAGTGGTTGCACCAGCTTGCATTCCCACCAACAGTGTAGGAGGGTTCCCCTTTCTCCGCATCCTCGCCAGCATCTGTCATTTCCTGACTTGTTAATTTTAGCCATTCTGACTGGTGTGAGGTGATATCGCATGGTGGTTTTGATTTGTATTTCCCTGATGCCGAGTGATATGGAGCACTTTTTCATGTGTCTGTTGGCCATCTGGATGTCTTCTTTGCAGAAATGTCTGTTCATGTCCTCTGCCCGTTTCTTGATTGGATTATCTGTTCTTTGGGTGTTGAGTTTGCTAAGTTCTTTATAGATTTTGGACACTAGCCCTTTATCTGATATGTCATTTGCAAATATCTTCTCCCATTCTGTCAGTTGTCTTTTGGTTTTGTTCACTGTTTCCTTTGCTGTGCAAAAGCTTTTGATCTTGATAAAATCCCAATAGTTCATTTTTGCCCTTGCTTCCCTTGCCTTTGGTGATGTTCCTAGGAAGATGTTGCTGCGGCTGAGGTCGAAGAGGTTGCTGCCTGTGTTCTCCTCGAGGATTTTGATGGATTCCTTTCTCACATTGAGATCCTTCATCCATTTTGAGTCTATTTTCGTGTGTGGTGTAAGGAAATGATCCAATTTCATTTTTCTGCATGTGGCTGTCCAATTTTCCCAACACCATTTATTGAAGAGGCTGTCTTTTTTCCATTGGACATTCTTTCCTGCTTTGTCGAAGATGAGTTGACCATAGAGTTGAGGGTCTATTTCTGGGCTCTCTATTCTGTTCCATTGATCTATGTGTCTGTTTTTGTGCCAGTACCATGCTGTCTTGATGATGACAGCTTTGTAATAGAGCTTGAAGTCCGGAATTGTGATGCCACCAACTTTGGCTTTCTTTTTCAATATTCCTTTGGCTATTCGAGGTCTTTTCTGGTTCCATATGAATTTTAGGATTATTTGTTCCATTTCTTTGAAAAAAATGGATGGTACTTTGATAGGAATTGCATTAAATGTGTAGATTGCTTTAGGTAGCATAGACATTTTCACAATATTTATTCTTCCAATCCAGGAGCATGGAACATTTTTCCATTTCTTTGTGTCTTCCTCAATTTCTTTCATGAGTACCTTATAGTTTTCTGTGTATAGATTCTTAGTCTCTTTGGTTAGGTTTATTTCTAGGTATCTTATAGTTTTGGGTGCAATTGTAAATGGGATGGACTCTTTAATTTCTCTTTCTTCTGTCTTGTTGTTGGTGTAGAGAAATGCAACTGATTTCTGTGCATTGATTTTATATCCTGACACTTTACTGAATTCCTGTACAAGTTCTAGCAGTTTTGGAGTGGAGTCTTTTGGGTTTTCCACATATAGTATCATATCATCTGCAAAGAGTGATAGTTTGACTTCTTCTTTGCCGATTTGGATGCCTTTAATTTCCTTTTGTTGTCTGATTGCTGAGGCTAGGACTTCTAGTACTATGTTGAATAGCAATGGTGATAACGGACATCCCTGCCGTGTTCCTGACCTTAGCAGAAAAGCTTTCAGTTTTTCTCCATTGAGAATGATATTTGCGGTGGGTTTTTCATAGATGGCTTTGATAATATTGAGGTATGTGCCGTCTATCCCTACACTTTGAAGAGTTTTGATCAGGAAGGGATGCTGTACTTTGTCAAATGCTTTTTCAGCATCTATGGAGAGTATCATATGGTTCTTCTTCTTTCTTTTATTAATGTGTTGTATCACATTGATTGATTTGCAGATGTTGAACCAACCTTGAAGCCCTGGAATAAATCCCACTTGGTCGTGGTGAATAATCCTTTTAACGTACTGTTGAATCCTATTGGCTAGTATTTTGGCGAGAATTTTTGCATCTGTGTTCATCAAGGATATTGGTCTGTAGTTCTCTTTTTTGTTGGGATCCTTGTCTGGTTTTGGGATCAAGGTGATGCTGGCCTCATAAAATAAGTTTGGAAGTTTTCCTTCTATTGCTATTTTTTGGAACAGTTTCAGGAGAATAGGAATTAGTTCTTCTTTAAATGTTTGGTAGAATTCCCCCGGGAAGCCGTCTGGCCCTGGGCTTTTGTTTGTTTGGAGATTTTTGATGACTGTTTCAATCTCCTTACTGGTTATGGGTCTGTTCAGGCTTTCTATTTCTTCCTGGTTCAGTTGTGGTAGTTTATATGTCTCTAGGAATGCATCCATTTCTTCCAGATTGTCAAATTTGTTGGCGTAGAGTTGCTCATAGTATGTTCTTATAATTGTCTGTATTTCTTTGGTGTTCGTTGTGATCTCTCCTCTTTCATTCATGATTTTATTGATTTGGGTCCTCTCTCTTTTCTTTTTGATAAGTCTGGCCAGGGGTTTATCAATCTTATTAATTCTTTCAAAGAACCAGCTCCTAGTTTCGTTGATTTGTTCTATTGTTTTTTTGGTTTCTCTTTCATTGATTTCTGCTCTGATCTTTATGATTTCTCTTCTCCTGCTGGGTTTAGGGTTTCTTTCTTGTTTTTTCTCCAGCTCCTTTAGGTGTAGGGTTAGGTTGTGTACCTGAGACCTTTCTTGTTTCTTGAGAAAGGCTTGTACCGCTATATATTTTCCTCTCAGGACTGCCTTTGTTGTGTCCCACAGATTCTGAACCGTTGTGTTTTCATTATCATTTGTTTCCATGAATTTTTTCAATTCTTCTTTAATTTCCTGATTGACCCATTCATTCTTTAGAAGGATGCTGTTTAGTCTCCATGTATTTGGGTTCTTTCCAAATTTCCTCTTGTGATTGAGTTCTAGCTTTAGAGCATTGTGGTCTGAAAATATGCAGGGAATGATCCCAATCTTTTGATACCGGTTGAGACTTGATTTAGGACCAAGAATGTGATCTATTCTGGAGAATGTTCCATGTGCACTAGAGAAGAATGTGTATTCTGTTGCTTTGGGATGAAATGTTCTGAATATATCTGTGATGTCCCTCTGGTCCAGTGTGTCATTTAAGGCCTTGATTTCCTTGTTGATCTTTTGCTTGGATGATCTGTCCATTTCAGTGAGGGGAGTGTTAAAATCCCCTACTATTATTGTATTCTTGTCGATGTGTTTCTTTGATTTTGTTATTAATTGGTTTATATAGTTGGCTGCTCCCACGTTAGGGGCATAGATATTTAAAATTGTTAGATCTTCTTGTTGGACAGTTCCTTTGAGTATGATATAGTGTCCTTCCTCATCTCTTATTATAGTCTTTGGCTTAAAATCTAATTGTTCTGATATAAGGATTGCCACTCCTGCTTTCTTCTGATGTCCATTAGCATGGTAAATTCTTTTCCACCCCCTCACTTTAAACCTGGAGGTGTCTTCAGGTTTAAGATGAGTTTCTTGTAGGCAACATATAGATGGTTTTTGTTTTTTGATCCATTCTGATACCCTGTGTCTATTGATTGGGGCATTTAGCCCATTAACATTCAGGGTAAGTATTGAGAGATATGAATTTAGTGCCATTGTATTGCCTGTAAGGTGACTGTTATTGTATATTGTCTCTGTTTCTTTCTGACCTGCTACTTTTAGGGTCTCTCTTTGCTTAGAGGACCCCTTTCAATATTTCCCGTAGAGCTGGTTTGGTATTTGCAAATTCTTTCAGTTTTTGTTTGTCCTGGAAGCTTTTAATCTCTCCTTCTATTTTCAATGATAGCCTAGCTGGATATAGTATTCTTGGCTGCATGTTTTTCTCATGCCAGCTCTTTCTGGCCTGCCAGGTCTCTGTGGATAAGTCTGCTGCCAATCTAATATTTTTACCATTGTACGTTACACACTTCTTTTCCCGGGCTGCTTTCAGGATCTTTTCTTTGTCACTAAGACTTGTCAATTTTACTATTAGGTGACAGGGTGTGGACCTATTCTTATTGATTTTGAGGGGGTTCTCTGAACCTCTTGAATTTTGATGCTTGTTCCCTTTGCCATATTGGGGAAATTCTCTCCAATAATTCTCTCCAACATACCTTCTGCTCCCCTCTCTGTTTCCTCTTCTTCTGGAATCCCAATTATTCTAATGTTGTTTCGTCTTATGGTGTCACTTATCTCTCGAATTCTCTCCTCGTGGTCCAGTAGCTGTTTGTCCCTCTTTTGCTCAGCTTCTTTATTCTCTGTCATTTGGTCTTCTATATCGCTAATTCTTTCTTCTGCCTCATTTATCCTAGCAGTGAGAGCCTCCATTTTTGATTGCACCTCATTAATAGCTTTTTTGATTTCAACTTGGTTCGATTTTAGTTCTTTTATTTCTCCAGAAAGGGCTTTTATATCTCCCGAGAGGGTTGCTTTAATATCTTCCATGCCTTTTTCAAGCCCGGCTAGAACCTTGAGAATCGTCATTCTGAACTCTAGATCTGACATATTACCAATGTCTGTATTGATTAGGTCCCTAGCCTTTGGTACTGCCTCTTGTTCTTTTTTTAGTTGTGAATTTTTCCACCTTGTCATTTTGTCCAGATAAGAGTATATGAAGGAGCAAGTAAAATACTAAACGGGTGGCAACAACCCCAGAAAATATGCTTTAGCCAAATCAGAAGAGATCCCAAATCGTGAGGGGGAAGAATAGGGATAAAAAGTGGTTCAGAAAGAAAAAAGAGGAAAAAAAAACTATTAAAAAAAGAAAGCCGATAAAGAAAAAATATAAAAAGAGGAAAATATATATATATATTAGATAAACTATTTAAAAAACGTTAAAAAAAGAAAACGGTAAAAGTTAAAAAAAATTAGCAGAAGAAGAGAAAAAGAAAAAAAATTGAAAAAGAAAAAAAAAATTAAATTAACTGCAAAGCGAAAAAATCATGGCGAGAAAGCCATGAGTTCCGTGCTTTGCTTTCTTCTCCTCTGGAATTCTGCCACTCTCCTTGGTATTGAAACTACACTCCTTGGTAGATGAACTTGGTCCTGGCTGGGTTTCCCGTTGATCTTCTGGGGGAGGGGCCTGTTGTAGTGATTCTCGAGCGTCTTTGCCCCAGGCGGAGTTGCACCGCCCTTACCCGGGGCCGTGCTGAGTAATCCGCTCGGGTTTGCTTTCGGGAGCTTTTGTTCCCTGAGCACTTTCCGTAGAGTTCCGGAGGACGGGAATGAAGATGGCAGCCTCCCGGTCTCCGGCCCGGAGGAGCCGAGAGCCCGGGGCCCCACTCCTCAGTGCGCCCTCAGAGAACAGCGCCCAATGACTCCCGCCACCCTGGCCTCTGGCCACGCTCCGAGCTGACCGAGCCTGCGACCGGTTCAAGGCAACCCCGAGCTGAGAGTCATTCCTCGGCTCTGTCTCTGTAGCCGGCTTCCCCGTTCTAATACCGGTAAGCTCTGCGACACTCAGACACCCCCGATCCTTCTGCGACCCTGTGGGACCTGAGGCTGCACTGACCCCGCCCGGGCTTCACCCCAGTTAAGCCTCTGGAGTGATGTCCCTCAACGGAACAGACTTTTAAAAGTCCTGATTTTGTGCTCCGTTGCTCCGCCGCTCGCCGGGAGCCAGCCCCTCCCCCCACGGTCTATCTTCCAGTCGCTTTGGATTCACTTCTCCGCCAGTCCTACCTTTCAGATAGTGGTTGATTTTCTGTTTCTAGAATTGCTGTTCTTCTTCTCTTCAATTTCCCGTTGGATTTGTAGGTGTTTGCAATCTTTAGATAAGCTATTTAGCTGATCTCCCGCTACCTGAAGTAGTCTCAGCCTGCTACTTCTCCGCCATCTTGACTCCTCCTCCTCTACCTGTAAAATTTTCTAAGAACGGAAAATTAGAAGCCTATTATATAAAGAGTGGCAGAATTATTTGGCTGCACTGTATTTTGCTGTTGCCCTTGTGGAAGATCCATGATCTTCTCCTTGTCTTATTAGAAGGCACCCTGAACCTGAGATCTGACCTTGACAAAGGAGGAGCTCTGATGTCGTCAGCCCCATCCTACCTTTCCAGGATGCCTCTTCACTCCCTTGGCCCCCACTCACACCTTCTCCTGGGTCATACAACACTGCTTCATGTTCCCCCAGACTTGATCACTGCCTCTGCCTGGAGGGCAGTGCCATACCTCCTCCATCTGACACTCTCACAGTCATTCAGAGTCTTTGTCAAACTGTCCCCAGTACCCCTCGGCAATTTATAACTCCATCTCCAAGGCTCCCCTAGCGTTTTGTAGAGGTTTCTGTCAGAGAGAGCTTCTCAGCATGTTCTTATTGTGTATTTACATGTCTCTGTCCCTTACTGTACACAGAGGTCCTCAAAGACTGACTGTACTTTTCTCGTTCATCTTTGGGTCCCTTCCACTTAGCGCACTGCTCGACACATCATCGGTCCTCGATGTACGTTGCTCACATGAACGAATCAAATATTCTTTATTCTAGTTTCACTCATTTGCTTTCTTCTCCTCTAAGATCTTGCAAATCAAGAGAGGTAATCTCCTAAAACAGAGTATGACACCTAATAGATGTATCTATCACAGTTAACAGCTAGCCAATGGCTTCAGACAGGAAAAATCATTAGTATGCCCAGATACTGTGTTTCTGTTGAGCCTTTTATTCCCACGACTACTTGCTGAGGGAAGGACTCTGTCTCTGGGAGCACGAGCCGATATATTTTCTGAGACTCGTTCCGTAGAGTACAGGGCAAGATTGTAAAATTCAACACACACCTGGGAAATTCAGACACGATCTCAATAATAAGAGCTGTAATCAAGGAAGAAACCCTTACTTAGGCAAATAATTTGCCTTGGGAGTAAAGGCTGAACACGATGTTCTTCATACACAGGGACTTTAGCTGGCATTCTGTGTTCATTCTGAACAGTCCTTGCTGAACAAATCACAAACATAAAACATTTACACTCTGCCAAGCATCAGTACAAGTGGTCTTCCAATCAGAGAAGCAAGCAGTGGGATGGGAATGAAATGCGTAAGTTCAACAAGGACATGACAGGCGGGGCGGGGGCCACGGAGAAAGAGACAGAGAGAGAGAGTGGGGAGAGGGAGAGAACATGTTTAAAATGAAAGGGAAGTGTCATCTGAAGGCTAAGTAATTTGAACAAAATTCTCATGTGAGGGTAACCTAGGTGGTAATGAATTCTGTCTCATCTCTGCAATTATGCGGGGGGGACTGGCAGACACAGATTTTGTGATGTTACAGACATGGTCCCCAAATCGAAATAGAAGGGGGAAACTTGATGAGGAACAATATACTTGCACCAGATGAATATTAGCCAGACAACTCGCTATCACAGCAAAATGCATGGTCAGGTGCGGAATCAGATAAAACGCAAGTAATGGTGGGAAAGAAGGCAAACTCAAGTACCATGAGCAGGTAAACCAGAGCAGAAAAAGACTCACTGGGCAGAGATGACGGGAGGCCATGGCAGGAAGCTGTGAGGGAAGCATGGACATCCAGATAAAAACTGCAGGCAGCTTCCCCAAAGTCAGAGAAAATCACAACAAGAAATAATAGGGTAAAAAGGTGGTGGTGTCAGCTGTGATAAGCAGATAATTTGTTACTCTTTACGGCGCTGGGGCCCCTTCCCAGAGGCGGGCAGAAGTCCAAGTGCCTGGACTTATCAGCCTGCACAATCAAGAAGAGAAGGTGTAATGCAAAGAGCAGCAAGAATCAGAGCTGGCCCTGAACGGGACCTTCAGAATTATTCAGAGCGACCTCCTTTTCCACCACAGCACATTTCTTTGGTTTTCCCCCCACATCGCTGGCCATTTCTTCTCAAACCCTTTTCCGATTTCTCTTTCTCTGCCTCTCTTCTAAATGTCGAGTCTGGGATCCTTTCTCTAGCTACACTCATTCCCTAAGTTAGCTCATCTAGTTCCCTGGATTTAGATAGCAAAGTGTGGATGACTTCCACATCTGTATTCTCTAGCCTTGACTTCTCCCAACTGAGCTCCAAACTTGGACATCCAACTGCGTACCTGTTATCGCCACCTGAACGGCTTGCAGGTGTCTCCAGCATAGCATGTCCAGACAGAGTTCTCGATTCTGCTTTTTCCACCAAAACCCATTCCTCTCTGGTCTCTGCCATCTAAATAAATGATACATTCATCTACCGATTTGGTCAACACCAAAACCAAGGGACCACCTTTGATTCTTCTCTCTCTCTCTCTCTCTTTCATACACACATGCAGCATGTCCCATCTATTGTCAAGTCCTGCTAAACTACTTGTTAGTGACAAATAGATGTCTCTATTATATTGTACTGCCAGCACCCAGATTCAAATCACCATCAGAATTCACCAACAGTGGCCTCCTAGGCGACCCGACCCTCTTCCTCAAAGTTCAATCCTTACTCAGAAGCCAAAGTGATCTTTTATAAAAACATTTTTTAAGTAGTCAAAATTGGACAAATATTTGTTAAACAATGAATGCCCCCCACCCCGCAACAAAATGGATGAGCAGAACTTCCCAAGAGTAATAATCATGAGTGAATGTAGCTTCACTCAAGCAAAATCTTTCAAATGCATAATACCCACTGAGCATGCAGTATTTCCATAAACACTGCCATGGTCTCGAACAAGACCCCATCTTTTCTTAGGGGCCACTCTGTACATCTGCTTGCTCAATAGGAAAAAAAAAAAAAAGCAAACCCTCTTTCTATTCCTCTCTCTTCTGGAACATTATTTCTAAATTGCTGTATGACTATTGCCAAAAATCTGGACTTTTAGAAACATGTGGATAGTTAAAAATATTGCTTACCTTTCTTTTGCAGACTGAATGATGAGCATAACTACAAAATCTCTTAGCTTAAAAGAGAGCAGAGACAATTCAGGATTTGGGTGACTGGCTCATTCCCATTAATCCCCCCTCCAAACTGGAGCATATAGGTCAGTGGTTATGTCCACAGTTGCATTAAACCCATTAAGCTGGGGATGAGGATGGGAGAGAGAGTATGTGTTTGCTTGTTTATGATAAGCGCTCAGAAAGGGGTCCTAAAGTGCACCAGAGACTCTGGATTCTGAATAATATAATGATGGGCACTTCCCAAAGTGCTAGCACATTCATTATGTCATTATTCAGCCCAGTAATGTTGACATCTCTAGTCTCCAGGAGAGGAAACTGAGGCTCAAAGGGTAAAATAGAGTGGTAAACAGCACAGAGCTATGTTGCTTTAGGACAAATCCTGAGTGCATTTTAAAATGAGGAGACTGTGAAAACACCTGGCACCTGTCCCCTGAATGATGTTATGGGGAAGGCATTTCAGCAAGAGTACCTGCTACTTATTAGAGACCAAGGGAAGCGCTTCCCTCTCAAAGGCCCCGTGGCTGGCACTCTTGCACATAGCCACTGTGAGCACCAGAAGGGTCCTGGGTCAGTCCATCTCCAGGGTGTTTGTTTCCCGGTACGAGATTTTCTAGGGGATCTGCAGATTGTCTTTTTGCCACCTCACCTCACCGGGCTCTTTCGGTGGGTCTGTCCTTGCTGCAGGGACAACCTCACATTCACAATCCCCGACCCACCCCAGGGAATGACTGCTGATTAGATCGTGGGCTCTTCCCACCCACAATCCAATCTGAGGCCAGAGGCACTGTCAGACGGCCCCTCCGTCATCTTCGGCTCTCTCTGCCATGTGTTACTGTACAGACAGAGGAAAATGACAGTTTTCATCATTTCCTGCTAAATGATTCAGTGCTGATTCAGCCAGTTTTAACTCCACAGCAATGCAATGAAGAAAAAGGGGGAAAGAAAATGAAGAAGAAGAATAGCAGAGCAAATTCTAGTGTGGGGCTTTTCTTTCCCTTCACCCAGGAAAAGTCCTGGTACCCTCTCCAAGGGCATCCAGCTGCCCTGGAAAGGAGCCTCCTTGGGTCTCTCTTCACCTACCCTACTTATTTCAATTTCTGGGACTCTTCTTGGAAATAACCCTTTGTTCCTAATGCCCCAGCAATGGGAACTGCATCCCAGAGTAAGAATTGATAGACCAGAAATGTAATGATTCTGCCATGGAATGGAGCCGTGACCTTGGATAAGTCATTTTGCATCTCCAAATCTCAGGTCCTCTTTATAGAACAAAGATAATCAAACCCTCTTCAAATGTCTGTGAGACGCTTTGCAAGCCATAAAGTAATGGGAGGAAGTAAAATGCATGGGGGTTCCTCTCTTAAAATCCCCAATATACTTTTTTTGTTGAATCTGGCTATGGAAGAGCCTGAGGGTACGGTGACCCAAATGAGGGGTTTTCATGACAGAAAAATACCCAGGAGAGAGTTATGTTTTGCAGATGAATTCAAGGAAGGAAAGCTTGTCTTGGCATCCTAGTGGCTAAGAGAAGAGAGAAGGGCTCATTCCCTTTGGCCCTCTAGAGCTTAACCCCCTCGGGAGCACCCCCAGCTGCTTATTCTCCTCCAGCCAGCCCCAAATTCCATGACTTCAGTCAGTTAAATTCTGCCTTCGAAAGACAATCCCCATTCCTTTCATCCCTTCCAGATCACTCTCATCTATGCCAAAATGTATGCATTCCTTCTCCAGTTTCCCCTACCTACACTTTTAATTTAATATAACCAATTAAGCAGTGCACATAAATTCTCAAGATTCTTCTTGCATACCACAGTTTACTTTGTCCAGACGTCGAGCTGAAGTGTTATCCCACGAGAGAGACTTCTCGTTCTTTCTCAGCATGTCAGACACACTCTTCTCTTTGCACGGGGTATTTCTCTCTCTTCTCCTCGCCAGTCTCTCCTCCTTCCTATCCCACACCAACTCCTGTTCACATTTTAGGTCAGTCTTAAAACATCACCTCCTCTAGGCAGCCTGCTCTCACCCTGTCCGGTGACATAGCTGTGACACACTCCATGGCCTCTGCACATCCTCACAAAAACCAGCACACGTGTACATGTTGTTCACTCTCTGTCTGCCCCACTAACCAAGAAGATCCGTGACAGTGGGGGTCTATGCTTGGGTGTCGACCTCCTCGTCCCCAAAGTGTAGCACTTGGACCAACACATGATAAGCACTTAATAAAGAAAGGCTGGCTGTATAAATGATGGAGGCAGGGAAGATATGTTGTGCCAACTTGGGATTGACAGGACCTTAGCGATCATCCCTACTGTGTCCCCACCCAAGTCTGACATCCCTGTGCTATAGCCCTGGAAAAGAGAAAGGCAACTGGCTTCCACATGAATAGGAGCAGATATGGAGAAATCACTTTTTTACAAGACCATTCATTCTCTCCCTCAGCAGTTCTAAATATTAGCAAGTTCTTTCTCATCCAGACCGGCTCCACTCACTGACTGCTCCCTTCCCGCTGCAGGTGAGGTTAGAGATGTGCCTTAATAAGCCTTGAGTTGAGTCTAGCACTCACGGGATTGGTCACACAGGGGTCTCTTGATTCCTTTTTGAAGTCATTTGCTTCATCCTGTGGTCTCCTCTTTCCATCCCGCTGCGTCGTGTCCTATTTCCATCATTTTGTCCAGCCCTTTCAGATGGAGGCTTCCTTAAAATTCTCTTTTACTTCAAGGTTCACCCTCTTGGCACCCCGTCTTTCACATCTCCATTGAACCCATCCTCCCCATTCCACACTCAAGACACGAGTACCTGAACCTCTAACAGAATGCAGCACTCTAGATGCCCTCTTCTCTGGAAGGTGATTTAGGACACTACTTAGATGGAGTGACAGTACTTTCTCTTGTGAAAAGTAGGCACTGGTCCAGGTGTACATTCTGGGGCCACATGCCTCCTGCATGTGGGGCAAACGCCTTCTTCCCTCTACCCTCCTCCAATGAAACTATCTCTCCTGCTGTGATTTCTCACATGGCATGGATTCCAAACCTTCCACAGCTTCAACCATCCTTCACAGGCTGATTATTAATTAGGATCTTCCCCCCAAGCACAAACCTCTGGTCCTGACTCCAGTCACATCCACCTGAGCCCCAAGAGAAACAGATAGGACTGTGAACCCCGCTGGGCAGGTCTCAGGTTTTCATTTATATGTGTGGAACACTAAGAAGGGTCCCCATCACTATCAGATAATTATTCTTTCTCACAGTAGAATATGTTATGTTCAGCAAAGCAGAAGTTGCCCTGGGGAAGGACTAGGATATATACAATCTGCTCTATATTTAAAAAATGAAAAAGAAAATGGGAAAAAAATTCCACAACTTCTCCCTTTCTGCACTGTTAAGATAAACATCCTTTCCCCAGTTACACATCTCAAGCTGATGGTGAATACTTTTCTCCCTACAGAAATCACTTCTGAAAAGTAGACATTTAACATTTCCAATCTGTCTCTGAAGCCGAGATTAAATTACATTCTGTTTTGAAGGAATCGAAAACATACTTGTTAATATAATAAATGCCTTCCGTTAGTTCTAGAATTTGTCTTTGTTAGGCACATAATTCAAGAATTATCTATTATGGTAAAAAAAATTGAGCCATCTGGGTCTGTGCTAATATCTGTAAGCAATAAGTCTTCGATCTCCTTCATACTTCATTACTGGCGATACACAGAAAGTGATCATTCCAAAATCAGAGCTTGTTTTCTGTTGTGGGACTATTGTTCATCAGGATTTATGAAGCAACAAAAAGGCATTTTCTTGATTTTCATAAGTTAAGCTAACAGTCCGGTGATGACAACCCCATTAAAACTCAGCAAGTTAGATGTTTAAGCAATGGAGTTTTATACCGTATCTATCATTTTTACAAAGTGGCTTTCTTTCCTCCTTCAACTTTCTATAGAATCTTTTATCAATAGAAAGGACAGGAAAAATGCTTATTTACCATATATTTGTTAAGCCATATACATTTGCAATGTATCCTACCTGACAATGTGGAAAGGATATAAAACATTATTAAACTGACCAATTTTGATGATGTAGGAGGAAGGGATGGTAGGCAAATAGTATTCTCTTCATAATGGACTCTGCAGCACTGGCTTTTTCATGCATTTCTCCCAGTGGATGGGGAAGAGGAAAGGGGCAGCTCACTGGTAGTTGGGGTTAGCAGGACATTTCCCTGTAGAAGTAGTGGTCCTGTTGTCTCTGGGTTATCAGGGACACATTCTTTACCTGCGCAGCTATGTACCTGAGAGTCTCCTTGTGACTTAGGTTCCTGCAAACATGTAGCACCAGCCGAGACTTCCACAATGAATGGGGGAGAAGAATCTCAGACAGGAAAGAAAAAGACACTCCTTGGCATTCAAGTCTTGCTTTTGGGGGGATCTTGTTTGCAAGAAGGGAATCTTGGTAGGTATTAAGATCATAGTTTATTCTCTCTTTCCTTCCTCAGGGTTGCCCGTTGGATTTACCAGGAAAAACAGATATTCAGTGCAGAAAGCCTTTCTTTCTTTCTTTCTTTCTTCCTTCCTTCCTCTCTTCCTTCCTTCCTTCCTTTCTTTCTTTCTTTCTTTCTTTCTTTCTTTCTTTCTTTCTTTCTTTCTTTTTTTCTTTCTTTCTTCCTTCCTTTCTTTCTTTCTCTTTCTTTCTTTCTTTCTTTCTTTCTTTCTTTCTTTCTTTCTTTCTTTCTTAGGAAGGGAGCTCTTGTTATCTAAGAGCCAAAGAGCTCTCAGGTCAGTTCCATCTGAAATCAGCTCACCCCTAGCAGGTGGCCATGGCCTTGGGAGCAGAAACCAGAGACCCACATGTTCATGATGCTAGAAAGACAGGAGCTGAAGAAATTTCATTCTAAGATGAGGTAAGCTTCTGAAGCTGTGAGTGAACTGTAAACTTGCTCGGAGCCAGAGGTGGACTGAGCTCCGGAGAACCCAACCAAGTCTTATCTCTAGACATCATCCATTGTCTTGCTATTCTAGAGACATGGTGGGAAAGAAAAAATGGAGACTGACATTTTTTTACCCATTGTATTCTGCACACTGTCCTAGGCGTGTTTGTATATGTAATCTGTGGTTTTCAAAGATGCCCAATCTGCTATTTTCCCAAAGACATAGCCTTTCATGAACCCAGTGCTACAAATTCCAGCAGCGATGGTGAGACATGAAAAAATGTCTGCCCAGTTGTGCTCAATGATCTTCCCCCTAGGAGGTGACTGATGTGGAGCTGGCAAAAGCACAATCGCTTTGATAGATGACTGGTTCCTTGAGGCTCTGTTTCTAAGAAACTCAAAGTCTTCCTGCGGGATTGCCCAAGATTCCAGAAAGCCTGGGCTTTTTTTCTTTCCGCCATCATTGTGGCTGAGGTCAGATGCCATCTACTGTGTGACTAACTCCCTTTCCTGAAATGAAAACCAGCAGAGACAGCTACCAAACACAGTTGTCATGGGCCAATTGGTGGCTGAATTCCCCTATCTACCCAGTTGGGCCTCTTGCTCGCTCAGTCTGGCGGGTTAGTACCATAAACTTAATTCCCATTAGTTCTATTATTACTCTTTATCTAGCTTCCCTTGGGGCCACCCAGTAGAACACTGTAACACAGACTATTTTTTTTTTATGAAACTGCCCTGTAATCAAATAATTTTTAAAATGATAGATTAGATCTTAAAATATATGAGCAGCTTATGTTATCGCTTGCCTGGGAAACTTCACCCCTCCTATATGGTTCTGACTCTGTTTCTGATTAAAGAAAAAAAAAATTGCTGTTGTGTGCGTTTGGCTTCTGATTTTCCATAATTCTTATTTGTAAGCACTTTTGTGCTGGTACCTCCTTATAATTTAGTAAGTGCTTTGCTCTTAAAGAGCACTTAGCAGAAAGAGGTGCAGGGAAATTACATCTGGCAATTATGCCAGTAAATTTAACTCCAGGACCCAGGCAGTATAGGTCATCGCTGGCCTCAGGTTTCCTGTCCCTGTCACCCACAACAGGTTGTCTGTGGGCTGCTCCTGACCATGTTGAAGGAGGCTTGGTGTGATTGTCTGCTGTTAAGCTGTCATTTAGGGCTCTTACGGCCCCCAGAATGCATTAGTGAGACTCATTCAAGAGCCAGAACAAAAATAGTACAGCCAAGGCAAAACTCAGGAAGCCTACATTCCAAGAAGTCATGTGGTCTTAGTTTCTTGTGGTGCCAGCTAACTCAGCCCTCAAAAAAGAATGTGGCCAAACATTTTTTCTCTGCCCTAAAGAATGCGATGATAAACTTGCCTGTGACTTGTGCCTCTCTCTTGCCTAACCACTTCCCATGCTTTCTACATGTAACAACCATATAATATCGCCCCAAATGAGGGCACTTTTGAGAGGGAAAGTGGGGCGCTACTAATAGCCACACAAAGAAAATGGGTGTTCAAGACGATTCCAGGGCAGACGAGGGATGAGTGGACAGTCTCCTGTGCCTCCCACTTCTAAAGTTAACAAGAAATAGGAATATGAAATAAGATCAGAGAAAGAGTGGTTTGAGTCATTAGCTCTGAGTCCAATCCTCTCTGCTGCCTTTTCCAAATAGTTGCTGGTTTCAGCCTTCTTGCTGCCAAGGGGAGAAAACACGGTTGATATCATGTGGACTTTGGTGAACCATCAAAGCCTGTGGCCTTTGAAGCCAGACTGTCTGGGTTTAAGTCCTAGCTCCCCACTTACTAGCTCAGTGACCTTGGGCAAGTTACTTCACTTTGCTTGTGCTTCCGTTACTCAGTGAGTGAGGAAGAGAAAAGCCAGGAGGGTTACACCAATGGAAATACATCTACCTGGAAACAAGAGGCACGAGGAAAGGAGCTGGCGTCCTAGCTAGGATTACCATTGATGAAATACCCACCAGCATCCAACCCTTCGTAATGTCTACCTGAACGATGGCTCCGCCAGGGGCCTTCTTTGTCCCCCTCCTCATCGTCACCATTGTCATTATGTCTGTGTCACAGGTGTGAACATGGAAGCTACGAGACAGTATGTTTCTTGTCCAAAACCATACAGTTAGCAAGAATTAGAATCTCCAGCAACAGACCTCTGACTCGAAAGTCCACATTGCTTCTAGAATGCAATGTCTCTCAACTGGAGTATGTGTGTATATGACGGGAGTATTTTGCTTCCAGTTAAAATTACCTCCCCTCACCACCAGCACACACTCCCTAGAGACATTTAGCCCTAACTCAGATGCTCTTCATGCTGGAGTATTTCTTCCTCCTAAGGACTTCAGTGACTTAGTTGTGTGAACCAGGATAAGTTATTTAATCTCTCCTTGTTTCAGCTTCCTCATCTATAAAGTGGGGTTAATATTCACACCTACCTCATGGGAGTTTGGTGAGCATTCAATAAGCGAATACACGCCAAGCCCTTCGAATGGTTCCCAGCACATGGTGAAGTGCTCAGTGACTACTAGCCAACCCAGTCATGGCCCCAGCTAGTTGGGGGACATCAGAGCACTTGACAGGCAGGAACCTCTTCACTGGGTTGGGAAGAATGGGGAGAACTTTGGATTCCTCTGCCAAACAAGAACGAGGTAAGCAGAACAGATGAAGGATTCTCCATTCCTGCCTCCATAGAGAACCTTCTCACGGACATGGCTCCCAGGCAGACTTCTCTTGTCCCCTTCACTCACACGGTGGCAAGTATTTTGTCCACATTCCCCATCGCTGACATCCAGGTCTGCAATCTCTTCCCTTGTCTACTGACACCCTTCTACTTCCATATTTTGCCCACAAATTAGTAGAATTAGCTGGTGCGAGTACCCCATGACCCTGCCACTCTCTGTCGGCCTGGAGAGCATGAGTGAGAGCAGAGCAGCCAAGCCTGCAAGACACACATATCTGAAGAAAGCTTCCTCATCTGTGAAATGAGGAGGTTGGACTCACCAGGTGATTGCCAAGGCCCTCTGAGCTCCCATATTCTCTGGGTCTGTGATTCCAATGCACCCCTGGGGTCCCAGGGCCTAGACAGCTGTGTTTCTCATGCATAATGGACTAGAGAGAAACAATGGTGGGAATTAAATCTTAGGTCCCCAGCACTGCAGTTTGTCCTCGCAGCATAGTGAGGAGCCGAAGGTCGGGCTTTGCCAGGGTCTTAAATATCAATCTCATCCATAAAGCTCATTCAGGCTTCCTGGAGAGCCAAAGTTTCTTATTCAAGAAGAGAGCAAGGTGGGAAGAGGACAGAGGACAATGGAATAGTTTAATGCCAGAAAACAGCTTTGAGAGTCAGATCGCCTTGTTCGGCTTTCCTTTGCAACTTGCACAGTTTGATCTCCTTGCCTTTGGGTTGCAAACTGTAAAAATATTTAACTTGCAAAACGGCACGGTGAATATGCCACCAGCTTTTAGGAGGCATTAAATGCATTGGAACGCTATGATAACCAGAGACCCTGGGCTGAAATCATCAAGGACAAATAGGTCCTGGAAATAGGAATGAAGGTCACGGGCTTTGTCTGGTCCAGCCTATGAAGTGCAAATCTGAGAATGAGTGGGGTGGAGTGGGTGTGTGGGTGGGCGAATTCTCTATAAAACCAAGGAGAGGCTTCCTGGATGTCACATTCATCACGGCCCTGGGCGGAAGGAGAGAGATGGTTCTCCTAGTCCCCAGAGCCCTAATCCAATCCCACCTGCTGTTGGGATTCCACTTACCCTCCAGCAAGGAGTGTCTCTACCATATTACAAAGGCATATTCAACAGTGTGATGAGCCCTTTGCCATGGATTCTCCTGCCAGCTGGTTAGGATTGATTCTATTTCAAATGCCTCTCTGATTCACATCCTATAACTTGGCTCTGCAAACCCACCAGCAAGGTTCAGTCGTGATTTCAGGAGGTCAGGGCTCCAGACACACAGGATCACAGCACTGAGAGGCAGAGCAAGAGACTGCTAAGTACTGAGACCCACAGCCGAACCATCTGGGTTCAAACCCCAATCCTGTCACACCTTGACAAGACACTTAATTTTTTGACTCAGGTTCTCCATGTGTAAAACGGGGAAGCAAATATAATTTACCTCAGAAAGTTGTGGAAGGATTAAGTGTGTGTGTGTGTGTGTGTGTGTGTGTGTGTGTGTGTGTGGTGTGTGTAAAATAACATGGATTTTCTACTTCATCATCACCAACTGTGGGCTAGGTATATCATGTTAGAGACTGCTGGGGAGACCCTTACAGCCATTTAAAATCCTCCTTCACCTCCTAAGAGATTTATTCCTTTAACATCTAAAGTTGAATTCCAGTCTTTGTTGCTGCCAAAGGGAAAGGTTACCTACCTCACTGTCTTGGTGAAATCAAACCTTGTCTTGGTCTAAGAGGAAGAGGAAAGGAAACAGGAAGTTACCAAGAGCTGTGAAGCAAGGCGCGAGGAGACTGGGCGAGAAGTGGAGTAGGAGCCAAAGCAGAGTCGCTGAGACACCTGAGAAGTTTGGTTGACTTCACAGATTGGCTTTTCTGGTCCCACTGACTGTGCTCCCCTTCTGTCTGTCACCAGAAACTCCCGTATCTCTTCCTGCCTTACTCTCCTCACACTGTGCCAGCTCCCCGCTGCCTGGTCCCCTCAGAGGCCCCTCAGAGCTGAGGAAAAGAAGCCGGAGGGATGAGATGGGGTTTCCTGTGACTTTGTGGTCCCCACCCATAGCACCAAGCCCTGCTGAATATCACTAGATATTCAGAAATAAGCCTGGGAACACGCTTTAAAGTAGTGCTCAGATTGACACTTGAGCTGCTTTCTCACAGCTGTGCTCAGGGCAGAGTTCCTGGGAGGGTGGAAACTGCCAGCCAGAAACTTCCAAGGGAGGGGCCTCCCACCTTCAGGGAAAAGAGGCTGTCTCCTCCCCTCATGCCAAGATTTGATTTCTTCTTCTCTGTAACTCCGAGGCATTCAGGATTCTGTCAGCGGCCCATTATATTGACTAAGAACTAGTGCTTTCTCTGGAAAATTTCAGAGACCGAGGTGGCCAGCCGCAGAACCCCATATTTCACCCCCTGTGTCAGAGTCCTCGTCTCTTCTTCCAGTTCTGGTCTCTTCTCTTCACCTGCAGACAAAGCCCCTGGCTGTGTAAGGGACTTGAATCTTTACAAGGGGGAGGGCATTACAAATGTAAAATGTGTTCATGGGGAAGAAAAAAATGAAACAAGAATTTGTGAAGCAAAGGAGGCCTGGGTGGCTCAGCCGGTTAAGCGTCTGCCTTTGGCTCAGGTCCTGATCCCAGGGTCCAGCAGGGAGTTTGCTTCTCCCTTTCGCTTTGCCCCTCCAGCACCATGCATGCTCTCTCTCCCCTCCCCCCCTCAAATAAATAAATAAATAGATAAAATATTTTAAAAAAGCAAAAAAGAATTTGTGAAATAAAAAGCACATCATTCCCATAATGGCTTCACCCAACAAGTCCCCTCCACAGAGGTAATAGTGTTAAGTATCCTGTGGATATCTTTCCAAAAGATTTCTAGGTACATATAAACATATGAAAATAAATACAGCATTATTTAAAAAATAAATTTATATGACATTTATTGGTCTGCATCTTGATATGTTGCTTCATGATAGATCATCGTTTCCTAGGGCCGCTGTAACAAAATACCAAAAACTGAGAAGCTTAAACAACTAAAACATATTCTCTTACAGTGCTAGAGACTAGGAGTCCTATATCAAGGTATTGGCAGGGCCAAGTTCTCTCTGATGCCCCTTTTGGTTTCTGCCGTCTGCCAACAATCCTTGTCATTCCTTGGCTTGTAGACACATATTACTCTGGTTGAATGGCTGTCTTCTCCCTGTGAGTCTTTACATCACCCTCCCTCTGTCCCTATCTCAGTATCTAAATTTCCCCTTTTTATAAGGACACCAGTCCTACCAGATGGGGCCCACACTTAATGACCCTATTTTAACTTGATTATCTCTGGAAAGATTCCTTCCAAATAAGGGAACTACTGGGGGTTAGAATTTTAACATATCTTTTGGGGAGAACACAATTCAACCCATAACAATGAACGTACATCTAGATCTACTTCATTTTCTTAATGGCTACCTGCTATCCCAGAGGTTTTTTTGTGTTATAATTTACCATGCCCCAAATGATGGATATAAGGTCATCTTCAATCTTCTGACATAACAAACAGTAGTGTAATAAAAATACTTATAGCCCAAATACTCTTGCACACTTACTTTTTTAATTTTTTTTAATTTTTTTTTAATTTTTTTAGGCTGGGTTTCTTGCAGTAATCTCTAGGTCAAAGGATATGTACATCTTAAATTTTGATGGACACTGTAAAATTGTTCTTGCTAAGATTATATCAATTTTACACCCACCAACAGTATATAGCAGTGTCCTTGTCCTTCACACCTTGATTAACACCGGATATCATCAATCCTTTATATTTCTGCCAATCTGATGGGTAAGAAGAAAATTTGTCTTGTTTAATAGGTAGTTCTCTGATCTTTAGTGAAAGTGAACATAGTGTTTTCATAATCCATTTGATTTTTTAATTCAGTATATTTTTTTATACTTTTCCATTATTCCATGGAGTTATATATTCAACGAACAAATATTTGTAGAACACACATAGGTGACAGAGCTCTGGGTTCTTTTTGTGTTTGTTTGTTTGTTTGTTTTCTTACTGGTTTATAAATATTTGGAAGGCATTTTTACATTAGGAACACTATTCAGTTGTCTATAATGTAGTTAAATTCTTGGGATTTTGTTTTTATTTTGTTTATAGTATCTTTTGCTCTATACAAACTATAAAAATTTAATTGACTTACTCCTCTCTATATTTTTTCTTACTTATTGGAAATCTCTGTTTAGAGGGCTTTTCTTAGGCCAAGATTATGAAAAGCGTTCTGATTTTTTTTCTATTACTTTGTACTTTTGGTGGGGTGTTTCGTATTTAAATTTTTAATCCACAAAGAGTTTTTATGTGTTTGGTGTAAATTTATCTTTTTTTTTTCCAAAATGGTCTGCTGATATTTAAATACCAGTTACCAATGATTCTGCCCTTTCTCTTACTAGTTAGCAATAAGGATATTAGCTAACATTTTATTGTATATTTCTATTTTAGCTCTGGTTCCCTGAATGAAGAACTTGAGACAATAGCTGTGTGCACTTAGAAACGTGATCCCATGAAACATCAGTTCCTAATGGGGAATGACCGAGACCTGGCAGGAAAAAAAGTCAATACAATACATGGGCTTTCAAGTCAACCACCCTATGGGTAACTATTGCCTAATTCCCTTGGACCTTCTCGGAAAGTTTACTACAGTATATTCTGGAACTGTTACTAAATACACTGGAAGTGTAGGGGAGCATTTATCCCCTGATTCCTGTTCCTCATGGGTCAAGGGTGGCCCTTGACCTACTCCCCTACAATTCTAGGCTGAGCATGTATGAATGCTGAACCCATTTTTAACTGTGTTGTTCCACTTTTCATTGCAATGTTCCACAGCAGAAAATGAGTAAAGTGGTGGGGGCCAGAGACAAAAGTGTTGTCTGACTGCCTCTGCATGAGGCTGGTCAAAGTTTGCAATTCATGCAACTGGTTGTTGCAGAAAGCTCTTGAACAGTGCCGTCCAGTAACACTTTCTGCAAGGATAGAAAAGGTCTCTGTCTGCACTGCCCAATATGGTAGCCACAAGCTTCATATGACTGTTGACTCTTAAAATGTGGCTAGTGAAATGGAGAAACTCAATGGCCAATTTTGGGTTTTAATTAATTTAGATTTAAATACATGTAGCCATATGCATCTAGGGTCTACCTCTGGACAGCATGAACTTGGATTAAGAGGTAAATGAAGAGAATTTTGAGATGGCATTTAAGTGGTGCCAATACACCTTCTATGATCTACCAAGTGCCAGAAAACTTAGCATTTTCTATGATGTACTAAGATTCTTCTGTGTATTATCTTATTTAACCCTTGCAATGACACCATTGTCATAGATATTATTTGTGTTCTATAGACGAAGTGACCAAAGTTTAGAGAATTTACATAGCTTGTGTTTGCATAGCTAATAATTGGTGGGGTCAGCATGCATATCTGGGCAGTATAATTCCAGAGGGTGTACTTTTTAAATTTTTTTTTTATAATTTTTTAAAGATTTATAGATAGATTGATTTATGAATGACAGAGACACAGCAAGAGAGGGAACACAAGCAGAGGGAGTGGGAGAGGGAGAAGCAGACTTCCCACGGAGCCGGAAGCCCGATGTGGGACTCGATCCCAGGACCTTGGCCTGAGCTGAAGGCAGACGCTTAACGACTGAGCCACCCAGGAGCCCCTAAATTTTTTTTTAATTTTTTATTGTGTTATGTTAGTCACCACACAGCACATCATTAGTTTTTGATATAGTGTTCCACGATTCACTGTTTGCGTATAATACTCAGTGCTCCATCCAATACATGCCCTCCTTAATACCCATCACTGGGCCAACCCATCTCCCCACCCCCTCTCCTTTGAAACTCTCAGTTTGTTTCTCGGAGTCCACAGTCTCTCATGGTTCATCTGCCCACTGATTTCCTCCCCTTCATTTTTCCTTCCCTTCTCCTGATGTCCTCCATGTTATTCCTTACGCTCCATAAGTAAGCGAACCAAATGATGATTGACTTTCTCTGTTTGACTTATTGTACTCAGCATAATTTCCTCTAGTCCCATCAATGTTGATGCAAAAGTTGGGTATTCATCCTTTTTGATGGAGGCATAATACTCCATTGTGTATATGGACCACATCTTCTTTATCCATTCATCTGTTAAAGGATATCTTGGCTCTTTCCACAATTTGGCTCTTATGGACATTGCTGCTATGAACATTGGGGTGCATACGGGCCAGAGGATGTACTCTTAAAGATTATATCATGAGGTTCCCTTTTCACTCAACTCCCATATACCTATGGATCTGTATCTGGATTTTGTATTTTTCTGTTCATGCACCAGTACCATATTGTTGAATTTCAGCTGCTCTAGGGTAGGATGTGATTCCTGATTGTTTTTTATCATGCAGTGTTTTAAAATGTTTGGCCATAACTATTTTCCCCACACAAGCCAGAAGTAATTAGAAAGGCAGAGACCAATTAAAATGCTTCAGGCTTCAAAAAATAAGAAAATCAACTTAAAAAAAGGTATTGTTACTCAATATAATAGGAAGTTCATAGGCAGACATCTCCAGTTTTAGTTCATAGAGCTACTCAGAGACTTAAGGTTCCAGATTCATTTCTTTTTTCCTCTTTTCCAGCATATTGGTATTTGCCCTATGGTTTTTCTGTCCATGGTGTGATAGGACTACAGCAATTCCAACATCACATCCTCACACAACCATTCCAGAAAATGTGGATTTAGATAGGCAACTTATAGTGTCTGCTATAATCACAAAGGAGACCAGGATTCAGTTCAGAGACAAGGTAGATTTAATAGTCAATAATACTGAAAATACTCCAAGTCTGTTTTCTATTTAGATATGATGTCTAAGTTGAAACCAAAATAAGGGGGAGAGTACAGGGTTTGGTTCAGGGAATTGAAATCGTTTTCATTCAATTCGTCATTTTTCTACGTGTAGAAGAAAAACATCTCTGAGTAAAATAAATAAATAAATAAATAAATAAATAAATACACTATAACTCTCTTTTGGAAGAATTCTATCTTGCCACAATATCTTATTCGACTGAAGAGAAGCTGACTTTTCACCCACACCTGACTTTTGAGCAGCAGTTGTCAGTGGAGATTTAAACAGTAGAATCCTAAAATTTTAGATCTGGGGAAATCTGGAAAATTATGTGGCCCTGATTTTCCCATGGCAGAAGAAACTCAAACCCGCTCAGAGTGAGTAAGGAGTAGAACCTCAGTTCCTAATGACGACCATGCCGTCTCCCCTCTGAAGGTCCCCAAATGAGCTCTGATTACCTTTTCTGTGAAAGCCCTTGAACAATTTTTGACCCACTTCTAAAACAGGATCTGCTAACAGAATGGTCAGAACCCTAGTGTTGCTGTTGTTCAGAGGATCAGGATATTTTCTAAACAATTTAGATTATGTTTAACTCTTATAGACATTCTAAGAGACTATCGAGGCATTTGATGGACACTGTAAACCTGAAGCTTAAAACCTGAAAAGACAGATGTAAAGTGTGCCATGTATTTTCTAACGACAAGGGTGACATGTTCTGATGTCAGAAAACTCAGCAACCTCTTGAAAAAAGGAAAAAAAAAAAAAAACAAAGAAACAAAAATCACCCTGCAACATCATGGCTTCTTGTGTTTCCATACTTTTGTAGTGTATTCACACATACATTAGAAAAGAGAAAAATTCTCATATATTTACTTTTTTGCAGCCTCCTTTTTTAAAAATTTAAAGATAAGTCAGGATCATTTTCCAATATCAATATACGGTATACAGTTTGATTTTCTTTTTAAATGCAAAGTATCATATGATATAAATGAACCACACAGAACCTAATCAATCCTCCATTATTCAACATGTAGTTTATTAATAATATTTTAAATTTTAGACATATATCTTCATGCATTTCCAAAGATAGAAATATCCCGTCAAAAGATATACACCTTGTTAAGGTCATTAACGTGTTTTGCCAAACTGCCCTCGGGAAAGCTCTTACCAATTTTCAAAGCTCCCAGCCCTGTGTAAGCTTCCCTGGTCCGCCTCCCTTCCGCACACTGTCGGTGATCATCTATTGTAATCCCAGCCAAGGACAGCTCGGTAAGAGCCACGCTTACCTTTGTGACTGCATATTATTTGTCCCCCTCTGCAGCTCCCATGAATTCTTGTCTTGGCCAAGGCTGCATGAGAGGTTTCTGGCCTCACCCTGCTGAGCTGACATTGATTCAGCAAACAGTTTTGCCGAAAGGACAAAGCGAACGGATGTGCTCACTTGAGACACCAGCCAGCAGTGGACCATGAAGAGGGTTTGGGGGGAAACCGCAGCTTCTGGAGAGGCAATCCTTTCTTTAATTGCTTTCACCTTCTTTTTCAGGTGACTACCCCACCCCCCCCACCCCCCCCACCCCCCCCCACCCCCCCCCCCCCCGCCTCAGATTTCCCTAGATAAGAGCTCATTTGCATTTCCTTTTGCACCTCTGGCTAATGGAAACACAAAGGAGAATCTGGGAGCAAATTTAACTCACTGGCAGGAGAATCTATTCCAGATTGTCCAGGATGAGCTCGGTGTACCAGGGTATTTTACTCACTGCGACATCATTGCAAACAACAAGGTGCTTTCCCTCTTTCCACGCAAGCTTTAATAACCCAACCCAGTCATAATGAATTCGGGGCAGAATTAATGAAAGGGAGTCATGGTGATTAGGTAATTATCAAGTACAGAGTGTATGGTTAAATACTCCCCATGACAGAACTGCCTAAGACTACCTGATATCATAGATGCGCTCTGGAAATAATTAATAATTTAAAAATTATCCAATCTCTACTATTAATCAAGAAATAAGGATCCAGGAGCAGCGTCAATCAAATGGAGTTTTTCTTCCATTTAACATCTGCCAATGCGCTCCTTCTCTGGAGCGTCTTTGAATGCATCGGCCTCTTTTGAGTTTTATTTCCGGGCTAGCCAGACTCCAGCACTTGCAAGTCCCTCCAAATAGCTCAACAAGCTGAGACACATCGCCCTCTAAAATTATCCACCCTGAGTGAAATGCCAGGGAGTAACCTTTGGCCTCTGCCTTTTTTAATTGCAACTCAAGCCATTTTTAAGCCACAGGCTGTGACAGCCCCCTGTTCTGCTCTCCTTCACCCACCCTCCACTCTCCTTCTTCGTCTTGGGCGGTCTGCTCAGAAGAGGATGAGTGTGTGTGTGTGTGTGTGTGTGTGTGTGTGTGTGTGCCTGCACATGCATGCATGTACCCATGTGTGTGTGTTAGGTACTGTATTATGTCCTAATAAAATATATATATATATAGGCATGACTTCTCCCTGAACATTTACTTTGGTTCTATAACAAAGGCAGCTATACGCAAATAGAGCTTAGCAACCCGTACATGCATGAGTGCCGGTGGGTACCCACAAACACACACACGTGCATATACAATATGGAGAATAGAACAATTTGTTGTGCTCAGTGACAAAACATACACTATGGGGAGATTCAGAGTAGAACCACCAGAAAGGACATAAAGGTTATTTTCTCCAAACCCCCTATAGAGATAAATCCTGAGACACTGAGGAAAGAAGTGACTTTTCCAGGGTCATACGATCAATTGAAAAGAGGAAAATAACTAAAATAGTTTTCTGACTCCTGATCCCAGAACTCTTTTCCCTAACTGTAATACAGTCCAAGACCAGGGCAGTCAAGGAATAACACAAGGAATCTAATTACCAGAAAAAAGGTGCTTTTATGTATGCTGCCTCCTCTTCCAAGAATTCCTATCCAGCTTCCTTCTTTGGCTGGCTGACTTCTTCAAGACATAGATCAGGAGCACTTCCTGTAAGAGACCTTCCGTGATGCACTCAGCGTTAGGTAAGATAGATCCCTTCTGTGACCTCCTGGAGTATTCTGTGCTTGATCTTAAACTAGCACTGTTTACATTGCTTAGCCAGCGCTGGTTTTCTGGTCTTGTATTTCTCCCTACATTCTAAGCTAGGAAGGCTGCATATTATAGCCCCTTGGCTCCCTAGGCCCTTGTCCAGTACACAGTACTCAATCAGATATCATCAAATTATGCAAAATCCCATGGATTCAGAGAGCCAGACAGGGCAAGGGGGCATATATGCTGAAAAGCTCAAGCCAGATAATCTGTCAACAATCTGGGACAAACAAATAGGAGAGTGAAGGGGAGTCCCTCTGGGAGTGTCTCCTAACAGGCAAGCCCAGCACAACCCAGAGAGCCTTACTCCTTCAAGAAGCAGAAACGTTCATCTGGGGAAATCCGTGTGAGCCAAGGGAGGACAAGAATGGGACCCCACTTGCACAGGAAAGCAGAAAGGGAGCAGGAGGCAGCAAGGGAGCATAGATTCCACTAAGAGCCTAGAAAGGACAGAAATCTGGATGCTTACTTGGGATCTACCCCTTGTTTCTATGAAGAGCACTATTTTGGGGCCAGGGGAGAGTCTAACTTCTGCTTGCTCAATCCATTGGCCATCTCCTGACTCCAGATACAGGCTCCATGAGGTTAGTTTCAGGATGTAGTTGGGGGTGGGGAGGTGGGACAGGGGAGATCGTGAGTGTCTGAAATATACTTAGTCTCCGTTAGAGTACTAGGCTCTCATAAGGCAGATGATTTGAGCCAGCTTTTCCCAGGTGTTCCTCTTTTCCCCATTAGGCTAGACCTGCATCATTAATCCTGCTTCTTCAATGTCCTTTATTCTTTGCCAACGTTTGCTGGGGTCTCTTGGTGCCAGTCCCTGGCTGGGCACTCAGTTATACTGTTCAGTGTTTCCCAAACTTCTGTGATGACAAAAATCATTGAAGCACTTCATTCCATTTTTATTGACAAAATCTTGGGCAACCATTCTATATCTACTGATTTAAGATCTAGGGAAGTAACCCAAGCATATGTATTTTTTTTCAAGTACCCCAAGGAATTCGTACCATGAGGTAACTTTGGGAGGTAAATAATACCAATAACAAAATAATCATAAAATAAAAATAAGGGCCCTTTTTTCCAATAAGTACAGTCAGATGAAAGAATCTTCTTCAAAATAATCATTCCTGACCCAAGGGAAACTCGCTTTGCTTTCTAAGAAGACACGTGAAAATAACTAGAAGTACATGTTTTTAACTCCATTGTATTAATTTGGGTGATTTCTGTGCAAGTGTTTTTTGTGGGGATTGACTTGGAAATCCTCACGTGAGGATGAGTAACCAAGGAGAGAACCCCAGAGTAGCTAGCTATTGGCAGTGTTGGCCCAACCGGGGGATCCTTTGCAAAGCCATGATTAGGAATCGAAAATGTAAACTTTCATGTTATATAAAATGTAAAAGTTATAAAGTATAATTTTTATGGGTTCTGGGAAACATTTGCAGACACTTTGGAGAATGAGTAAGAGTAAAACTCAGGCACCCCCAGCAGAAACTTATGATAGATGAGACACTTAGTACATCTAATGGAGGCAAAAAAAAAAAAAAAAAAATCACCCAGCTTGGGCCAGTAATGCAGAACTTGGAACAGCTGGGCAAATAGTTCCCAGAAATTACTGGACAATCTAGATCCTATTTGGCTACCACCATGCTGGTTGCCCAGTACAGTATCCCTCCTCCCTTCCTTCCATCAACATCTCTGCCTCCTTATCTACTTTTATCTGTACCCTCACCCACCCCACCCCCCCAGCCCAGAGAACTCATTCCCTTTCCATCCACTGGACTTGGCTCCCTTTCAAATACTCTCACCCAACTCCAGGAGCTTTATCAGTCTTGAGACATTAATGCATGTACCCACGGAGGAGACACAATGAAGTTATTTCTACACATGCCAAGATAATCAGAGCACTTGTTAGTGGGGAAAAATAATCTGCCTGATTGACAGTTGCTAGATACAAAGAGTAAATGATGGACTGTGTTGATCACTTTTCAACTGGTACATTTTGGTGTTAAAAATTATTAAATGTTGGGGATTACATGGTCCCGAGTTTTTGTTCCCCATTTGTTTGTTTGCTTGTTTGTCTTGACTTGTTTGACAATGGGATCCATTTATCCAATGAAATACTATGCAGAAGCCTAATAGAAATGTATGTAAGTCAAACTACTTTGGGCAAATGACGGGAAGGGATCGGATTCCTGCTGCTGCCTGCACTTGTTCTCCCTCAGTGTCCTCTACATCATCCCGCAGAGCTTAAGGCTCTGAAAAAACCTGTCTAGAGCCCTCTCAGCCCTTCAGTTTACAAATGAGGAAACTGAGATCCAGAGATTGAAATCAGTGCTGAGGTCCTGAGCAAATAGGCACACTGATCGGGAGGGAATATGTCTGAGAAACAATTATCTAGCAGGGCTGAACTCAGGAATTGGAATTCTTGCCAATGGCAGCAGGACAAAGAAGCAAAACTCAAGTCTTTTGAATTCTAATCTATAACTCTTGCCTCCACTCCAAGAACCCAGCCTTGGTCAATGAACCAACGTTCTTCCACAGGTTCTCACCACCCAGGTTCTGAGGCCAGCCTTCTAGAGCACACTATACCCCTCACTGCTTTCTCTGTAAACACTCTCTCATTTCTTTGGGGTTCTCAGCTGGATTAAGGTAAAAAATGTTGAGCGAACCCCTTGTAAACTAGATAGATATCCCCAAAGAAAAAAATGGAAAGTTGCAGCTTTCATCTCCAGTCCACCATCAATTTTTGTGTACTCCAGACGTGCCTGTCAAGGAGACAAGTGTTCATATAGCTCTGTGCATTCCTTTTTTCATCCTTCTACCTCCCTCTCAATTACTGACCCAGTCCACATCTCTGCATTTGTATCCGTCACCATCCCCTTCTCCATCAAATATTCTGAGCTTCTGTCCACACTCTTTGCCCTGCCCTGGAAAGCCTCTCCTTTTATTATCTGCCAATAAGGTATTAATACATTAGTTGCCTCAAAGTGCACTCTTTAATGAAGGCCATGGACATTCATTTAGCTGAATTTGATAGTGACAACACATTGACATTGGTAAGGTTAATGATCCAATGCTTTATTTCATTGAACAAGTTGAACAACACTTAGCACATTGATCCGCAATGTCCTACAATCCGTCTTTGCTATTACTTTAATAGTGCCATGGCATCGATGCCCTTTAAGTAATTGGCACCATGAAAAGATGGACTTGGCCTTGTCATGTTGGATTAGAGCTATGCTGAAATGTGAAAGATTTTTCTTTTCTTTATTCTCTCTTCCCTCTCATTTTATGTCCTCCTGATTGAAGAGGCAAGAGGGGGCGCCTAGAGACCAGGAGGGAGTGTCTGGCTATATAGCAAAGAGACAGAACTGGGTATGTAGAGATACAATGACCAATGTCTTCTAAGTCCTCATTTCCTTCCCATATCATCAAGCCTGTGGGACCTGAGGCAGGCAACTGAACCTCCTTAGATCTCAATGTCTTCATCTACAAAAATGGGGATAACTAATGAAATCTACTTGTCCTCACTGCCTCAGAAAAGAGGGTACTAGCTTCAAAACATGGTGCTCTGCCCCTGGGTGCTAGGAGGTGATGGAAGAAAAAGAAAAGAGTGGGCTGGGATTTCACCTGAGCCCCCTGCCCCTGAGAATAGGCAGATACTTGTTTAGGGATGCCGTGTACCAGAGCTTGCCTCCAGGGCAACATCTGAAATAGCCAGAAATAGAGTCAAAGATCTTGGTAAGCTGATGGATTTACTGGGACAGGGCAATGAGGTCCTGACCAAGTAGGCAGAACACACTGACTGAGAAGGAATATGTCCTTGACACACAGACATACTTGTCTATCAGGGCTATTTTTCTCTTTCTTTCTATCTTTCTTTCTCTGTTTCTCTTTTCTTCTTCTTTTTCTTTTTTTTTTTTTCTTTTTCCTTTTCTTTTCTTTTTTTGGACAAGTCTGACCTAAAGGTAGGCCTTAGATGGGTAAAGACTGTGAAAGAGGGATCCTCTTGATGGGAAAATGGGCCCCACCTGGAGGAGCACCCAGAATTCAGTGGTCTCTGAGTAAAGTTATCCCACTATGGTTTAGCAGGAGAGTGTCTAATGGTAGCTAGATCACTAAGTGCAGTTATCTCTCAAGTCTACAAACTCACTAGATTCAGAATTAAGTCTATTCAAAGTCTGGCTTCCTTGGGGTAGGCTGAGAATTTGAAAGAGAACACAGAAAAGTGAACTCTGAGCTAGTGAGTGAGAACCCCATAACACATGTGGGCTCTGGAGGACAACACATAGACCTTGGCTTTACCATTGCTTGTTGGCTGACTTGATCAATAAGGAAGTTACTGAACAGCCTTGGAATTTCATTCCCCTCCTCTGTAAAAGAGGGATGAACACTACCTCACTAGGGCATTGTGATATTGATTGGCATAACATTTGGGGTCAGGTTTAGACTAGCTGGGGATAGGAGAGGAATCAGCAACATCAAACTTTTGTTTGAAATGAATGGAATGAAGCAGAAGAAAGAGACATGAAGAATGTCTAACATCATTCACTTAACAGACTAGGCACCAAACTTGGAGTTAAGAAAACAAAGACAGACTATACAGTGTTCCCACACTCAAGTTCCCCACAGTCTAACAGAAGAGACAGACTGTATATTTTGATGTCAACTCTAAAATATTTTGTTCCCAAGAAGGAAAACATTACCAATCCACAGAAAGAGAAAGTGTGGGGGCCCCAGGCTTTCCATCGTCACTCACTGCCCCCCACATTTGTGGTTCTGCCTAGGAGTGGATGGGTGAGTTTAATGCTGGAAGAAATTGTTAGGAACCACATTTGGCTATAGACCTAAGCCATGTTCTCTAGCAAATTTTACCAATAAAGTTTATATTTGTATTTCCATCTGTTTGACAACTGTGCCTTATTTCTCAATTGATTCTGAATTCAATAGGGGACTAGAGAGGGCGTTGTTTATTGGTTTTACAAAATCCAACATGATGCAGGTTCTTGTGTTGCAGAAGTTTGTCCAAAGCATAAAAATAAAATGCAGACTGGAAGGATCTGTCCTATATGGTGTGTGTGTGTGTGTGTGTGTGTGTGTGTACTCACAAGTGAACATATGGAGAGGGGGTGAGTGGGGGAAAGATTTACAGAAGGAGGGGTGGGCTGCTAACCAGAGGATGATTTGGAAAAGAAAAAGAAGCAATCCAGACAAAAACAACTATGTGTTCAGAGGCCAAAATGTGAAAAAGACCATGTAAAAAGTTTCAGAAAGGGCAACATGATGTGCAAATTTTGAATATGAGTTTAGTGTCATTTTGTTCACATTGCACCAAAGGACCTATATCTCACAGATAGCACTTCTCAGATTCCTTCCTGTCCTAGTCGAAAATGCCCGACCAAACCAAGGAAATACCGCATCAGACCTTGCCCTGTACTCACTACGGTGACACAGAAGTGAATTTGGGGACATTGTTGTACCTCAATCACTCTGAATCTTGAGTGTCATCCCCACCATATCATCATCATGAGTGCAAACTCTGCAACTCCGGTTTCCCCACATGGAAAAGGAACAGTATTACATAATCTCTAAGACTTCCTCCTGATGTTCCATGGATTTCTCAACCTTTCACACTGTTTTTTAAAATCAGTTCTTTCTTGACCTTTCCGACTCCCAGTAGGGCTCTCTATTCTCAAGATCTGGATAGATTAATTATCAATATTTCAGCTCTAACTCGTCCAACTCTTGGGAGCATATTGCTATAAAACATCACTTGGCACTTATTTTTATCACTTTATTATCCACATAGGAGGGTATGGTCAATTTTATAGAGAGGAAACAAATATTGAGCTGAGCCAGTGTTTGGTTTTGAATCAAATACAATTCTTGAAGTTCTTCTCTTTCCCTTAAGAACTCCATTACCCACTAGTCATAGACCCAAAAAAAAGTTTCATGCCGAGATTGTCTCTCTGCCAAAAATTGGGCACATATGGAAATGTTTATTCCTCAAGGGCAGAGTTTCTCACCTCGGACACTACTGACATTTTGGGCTTGATGATTCTTTGCTGTGTGGGGCTGTTCTATGAGTTATAGGATGGTTAGCAGCATCACCTGTCATTACCTACAGGATACCCATGCCACTCTCTCCCTGGTAGTGACAACCCAAACTGTCTCCAGACACTGTCTAATGTCCCCTTGAGTTCACAAATGCTTTTTTTGAGAACCACTGCTCTAAGAGGTTGCATTCCCTCTTCCTAAAATGAGAGAATTAATAAAAAGTACGCATCCTCAGAGAGAAGCTAAGGAATATACTTCTCTTTGATAGTATTCATTCCTTTGTTCATTCAACTAATGGAGTTCTTACTGGAGGTTTGCTACACTTTTGGTTATTTAAATTCCCATTGCTAGACCCCCTAACTCTACCCACATCTAGACCAACAATGCTGACTTTCCCTCACATAACCTTGTTGTTTCTTACAGCATGGCTGCAATGGTCACTTCTTTTTTTTTTTTTTTTAAGATTTTATTTATTTATTTGACAGAGAGAAATCACAAGTAGGCAGAGAGGCAGGCAGAGAGAGAGGAGGAAGCAGGATCTCTGCTGAGCAGAAAGCCCGATGTGGGGCTCGAACCCAGGACCTGGGATCATGACCTGAGCCGAAGGCAGCGGCTTAACCCACTGAGCCACCCAGGCGCCCCTGCAATGGTCACTTCTTTTGTTCATTCTGGGGCTTGCTCATTTCCAATTCTGTATGTCCACATCTGCCACTCATCCACAGGAGATCATACTGAAAACACCAAGGACCTGACAGGAAGGCCTTGAATTCTAGATCTGGTTCTGCCACTTCCTAGATGTGCAACCTTAGAAAAGTGTGAGCATCTATCTCTGAGTGCCCCACCCTGGTCTGTAAAATGGGAATGAAAATGGTACATTCCCGCCAGCCCACCCATTTGTTTTGAGGGGGTGGTGGAGGAAGTGATCTAAAAACTATGAAGCATGATACGAGAGAGAGAGAGAGAGAGAGAGAGAGAGAGATTATCATTCTCATGATCATTATCTGTAAAACAAAAGATCATTAGCATGAACTGCTTATGAAGCAGAGAGAAAGCCAGCTGAGGGATAAAACAATAACCACCTAGACTGGAGGCAGGAGAAAGAATTAGAAGAGAAAGAAACAATTCCTTTGCTTATTTGGGGGGAAACTAAACTCATTTCCTCCAGGAGCTTGAGCCTAAAGATCGGAAGCCCCAGGGTGGACGTGAGAAGGAGCTCTACTGGACCCCAAGAGCAGAGCTGCTTGATGGAGCCTGGGCTCGGGCTTCCAAGGGCAGTACTTCCATGGCAAGAGCTAAGCAGGAAGTAAGCCCATTAGCATATATTATATACTTCCTATGTGCTAGGCACTGTGCAAGGAATGTTCCTCAGAATGTCTTAAGCACTGAATCTAGAAAGGATGGTAGGAGTCTATATTCCAGGAGCACAAAATTGGTGAATTTTGGAAACTCTAGAACATAAAACAGGATAGTCCACGAAATCATTTCTGTAAATTATGAAGCATGTGTCATGGTTCTGTATTTTATAAGGATGATGATGATGGTGGCACCTGGGTGGCTCAGTCAGTTAAGTGTCTACCTTAGGCTCAGGTCATGATCTCAGGGTCCTGGGATTGAGCCCCACATCAGGCTCTCTGCTCAGCGGGGAGTCTGTTTCTCCCTCCTTCCTGCTGGTACTCCCTCTCACTATCTCATGTGCAGAATGCTTAGTATGTACCAGGTATTGACTTAGACACTTTAAAGTCCATTCCTTTAGTAACAAAACTAAAACCAAAGATAAATATGAACACCATCACAGGGAGAGGACTGCAACCCTCCCTTCTCGCCACCTAACCATTCCGATGGTTCTAATCCTCTGGATTTTCAATAAAAGGGAAAAACAAAGGGCAACTATTCAGGCAGTACCCCAAAACAGCACTCCCATCTGAGGTGAAAATGACCATATCACATTGCATAGACAAGCAAGAGGATGAACAATGGTGGATAGGGCTAAAAGGTGTGCCATGTGGCTTCTCTGGCTGGCTGGAACAGAAATGGTGAGCAGTAACCACGGGAAGAGAGACAAGGGCAACCTGTCAGCACACCCGGGGTTAGAAACTCTGAGGGAAGCTGGAGAAGATGTCAGTTTACAAGATACCACAGACATTTCAAGGAATGAATCTTGGCATGATTCTTGGAGTGGGAAGAGAATAATTTAATAATTGTTGTTTGCTTGTGTACAAAGGTGCATGACCTACTAAGAGGGCCATCAGAGTACTGTAAAGAGACATTTTCTTCAGCACTCAAGGAAAACCTTCTACGTCCCGGCAAGAGCAGTGTGGTGCTCCAGTGACATTAACTTTATGCACTGCCCCTTCTCCTGACTAAGGAGACCATGGTACCCAAAGATCTCAATTTTTGTAGACAACTAGTGAACACAAGTCATTCCAAGACTTAGAAGTTGTAATTATTTTATTTTGCCTGAGGTTAAGCCCTTCTTTCTGAAACAACAAACATTTCATTTTTCCTAAGACAAAGTAGGAAGGAGAGGCAGCCTTCCCTGACATGCTGTCAGGAGGCTGTGGTTTCAATCTGAAAGGAAGGCCCCATTCATTGTGGGCGTGACCATCACTGTGATGGCCACCCCTGGTTGATCAGCAGGCTCTGGTCCAAGGAAACATCTTTGGCAGCCACAGATTTTCTTTTCTGCCAAATACCATGGGCCCCACATGTAAAATCACCTAGATGTGTATCTCTATACTCTTATAGTTCCCCACATCATACAATTCCATTTAATCCTTAGAACAACCTGGGAACATGGGCATTATTATTAGAATCCCTGTTTTACAATGGATTGGATGGGGCTGTGGTTGAACAAAAAACATTCCAGTGACCAGGAAGCAGTAGAGCAGATCTTCACTGCGAATGACCATCTGAGGTCTTAGACCCCTGAAGACCTTGATTCTCACACTGTGCCACACCATGTCCACTTCTGGGCTGTAGACCTAGAAATTTTGCTGGGGGCCCCTTCTGCCTCATCCTCCAACAATGAGATCCTGTCCATGGCAGCAGCTGGGCTTGGTGGCGCCGGGACTCCCATAGCTCACATCTCTTATGGAGGCTTTCCTCCTTGCACATCGAGCTGTTAGAATGGGGCCTGTGGATCCCAGTGCAGTTGCTTGGGATCCAGAAAGCACCCAGGAGCCTCAGAAGGGGGACAGTTGAGGCACAAAACTTTCTGATGTTGTCAGATATGGGGTCTGTCCTTTTTTCACCTTCTCTTTTCCTTCTAAATTACTCTTGATTATGCAGCATCTGCTTCCTTCTGAGATGCATATGCTTCTCCCCCTAAATCGGAATGCCTGTCGAGTAGCCCATACAGAGAGCTGCATACAAATACACAGCTGAAAGTTGTCTTTAGGAGTCCTCCATAAATCAGATCTACAAGCTCAGCTAGCGCATCTCTGGAAGTGGCAGATAGTGGTACAGGCAAAGATAGAAAATACCAGACCTCCCCAAGTCATCAGATAGCTCAGAAGCTTTCCATTGCTCTAGACAGATGCAGGAAGCAAGACAAATAGCAAGGAAACACTTCCCCTTCTCCCATTGGTGGGTTTGTGCAAACTTCCTGGCAGTGGAAGAAAAAGGGAATCTGGGGTGTCAGGATGAGGCCACAAAATTCAATGAGGGAGGTTCAGAAGATGTTCTTGTCTCAGTAACCCCCATGTCAGTTTATCTGCAGGTCCCCCATACACCATCCCCACTCTGCCTCTCCATAAATCACCAGCGTTCTCATGTGAGCCCCCAAACGCTCCTCTGCTAGGACTTCCTTTTAGACATAGCCTCTTTCTTACACATCTTTGTCACATGTCTTACATAGACTTAGCATTGAAAAAATATTGGTAGAATTAATTTGGTATGGTTGGATGATTTGATTTGTGTTAGTGGCCACAAGAAAATTCACAAAATAAAGAAGTAATTATTAAAGTCAGGACAGCAAGAAGGCTTAGTGTGAGCAAGGAAATGTTATGGACTAAAGAAAACAACTTTTCTTGGAAAGCAAAAAGAGAAGTCTTTGCTGACCTCTTTCTTCTAACAAATATCTTTTGGGAACGGCATGGGCAACCCTGAAAACCAGGACTGGGTTCCAACAGGAAATCCTGTCCAGGCCAGGGTGGGACGTTTCTCTTGCCTGTAATTTCAGTGTGTGGAGCCAAGGGGCAATTAGAGAAAACAGACTCTCACTGAGAGCCAGAAACTTTAAATGGATTATCTTTGTTTTTACAGCTTTATTGAGCTATAGTTGACATACAATAAAATGTACATATTTAAAGCACATAATTTGATAAGGTTTGACATATGCAAGTACCAATAATTTGGTAATAACCACAATCAAAATTGTGAACATATCCATTTACCACCCCCCAAAATTTCCCTGTGACCTCACTCCTGCCCCTTCCCAGCACCATCCCCAAGCAACAAGTGACCTGATTCCTGCTGCTATAGATTTGTCTGCATTTCCTACTGTGTTGAAATAAACAGAATCACGTGCCATGTACTCCAAAGTTCATTCCATGATATTGTTGCATATTATAGAGCACAATTAGTCTATCCATTCACCTGTTGATGAGCATTTGGAATGTTTCCAGTTTTGCACTACCACAAATAAAACTGCTTATAAATATTTATGTAATGTACAAGTTTTTGTATGGACATGTGTTTTCATTTCTGTTGGGTAAACACCTAGAAGAGGAATAACTCAATCACGTGGAAGATGTATGTTGAGTGTTCAAGAAACTGCCAAGTGTTTTTACCCGGTGTTTGTACCATGTTACATTAGCAGCAGCAGTATGAAAGTCCCAGTTCCAACACATCCTTGCCAACACTTAGTCAATCATTTTAATTTTAGTTACTCTAACAGGTAGTGAGTGGTGTATCATTGTGGTTTTCCTTTCCATTTTCCGAATGACTAATGATGTTGAGTATATTTTTAAATACTTTTATCCATCTGTATATCTTCTTTGGTGAGTGTGTGTTCAAATATTTTGCCCACTTTTAAAATGGGCTTTTTTTGTCCTTATTATTGAGTTTTTACAAGATCAGCTTTGTTGTGGATTCATTTACATACATTTCAATGAGGTTTGAAAAACTTCTCTGTCCCAGTAACCACTGCCAAGATCAAGATGCAGAGCATTCCCATCACCCTAAAAAGTCCCATTTCCTTTTGGAGGGTCCATCCCCTTCCCTCATTGTTTATCTTTTTTGAAATGACAGGTTTATTGAGATATAATTCATGTACCAAACAATGCACCCATTTAACATGTACAAATCAGTGGTTTTTAGTATAATCCCAGATTTTGAAATATCACTATAATCAACTTGCAGCATTTTCAACACCTCGAGACCCCAGACCCATTAGCAGTCACTCCCTACCTCCCCTCCTTCTTCCTCTACTCTCCCCACCCAGCCCCCCCTGCCAACCACTTATCTACTTTCTGTCTCTACAGATTTGGCTTTTCTGGCTATTTCATAGAAATTAAGCCTTGTAATAAATGTCCTTGTGTGGCTGGTTTCTTTCACAAAGCTTGTTTTCAAGGTTATCCATGTAGTAGTGGGTGTCAGAACTTTATTTTTATTGTCAAATAATTTTCTATTATATGGCTATGCCACATTTTACTTATTCATTTATCAATTGATGGATATTTGGCTTTTTAAATTTTTTTGGCTCTTAGATAGAATGTTGTTTTGAATATTTATATACAAGCTTTTGTGTGGACTTTTGTGAAATCACAGAAAATATGTATATTGGTCTCTGCCCCCAGTTCCTAGCACAGAGCTTCTGAAACCTTTGTAATTTTCTAAATGATAAAAGTGCTAGAAGCATCTCTGGTTCTAATATTTGGTCTTTAGCCTTATCACTGACACAGGGCTCCTAAATCCCTTGTAAATTCCTAAGTGCTAAGAGCATGAGGAGCATCTTTTGTTCTAATAAGGAGATTCTGAGTGGGCTCCTGGATGGGGGCTGGTCACTAGAGAACTCAAGCCATAATTAGAAACTTGGAATAGTCCCCATCCCCTTCCCAGCCCATTTTCCAGAGTAGGGAGAAGGGCTAGGAATGAAACTAGTAACTGATCATGTCTATGTGAGGAAGCCTCCCTGAAATCCTGGGGTTTGGGATTAGTATGGGATTTGGTGAGTTCCAGATTTGAACACATCCACAAATCAGGAGGGTAAAAAAACCCCACTCCGTGGAGTCAGAAGCTCCTGTCCTTGGGACCCTCCCAGACTTTGCCCTAAGTATCTCTTCATCTGACTGTTCATCTGTATATTTTATCATATCCTATAATAAATAGGTAGACACAAATAAACATTTCCCTGAGTTCTGTGACCCACTCTAGCAAACATTAAATCTAAATGGGGAAGAGGTCATAGAAAACTCTGTTTTATATCCAAGTTGGACAGATATTGTGAGTAGCTTGGGGACCTACTACAGTTGACCTTTGAATAATGTGGGAGTTGGGGGTGCTAACCCCTGTACAATCAAAAATCTACATATAACTTTTTTTTTTTTAAGTAGGCTCCATGCTGGGCATGGAACCCAATGTGGGACTTGAACTCACAATGCTGAGACCAAAACCTGAACTGAGATCAAGAGTCAGAAGCTTAACTGATTGAACCACCCAGGCACCCGCATTTTTAAAATAATAATATAATATTAATAATTATTATCTTTGCACATAGCTTTTGACTTCCCATAAACTTAACTGCTAATAGCCTACAGCTGACTGGAAACCTTAACAATGACATAAATGGTCAACACAATTTTTTTTATGTTACAGGTATTATATAGGTATTATAGGATATAGGTATTATATATAGGCATTATACATAGGTATATACAAAGTAAGCTAGAGAAAAGAAAAATTTTACTGAGATAATCATAAGAGAAAATATGATTAAAGTATTGTACTGTATTTAACCAAGAAAAAAATCTGTGCAAGAGGACCTGTGTGGTTTAAAAATGTGTTATTCCAAGGTCGGCTATACTTGTGATTGTCACCTAAAGTGGGGGGCAGTTTTGTGGGACTGAGCTCTCAACCTGTGGGATCTGTAGATAGCTTCAGAATTTAATTAAATAGTAGGACACCCAGCTAGTGTCGTGGAGAATTGCTTGTTGCTGTGGGGAAAACTCCCACACATTTGATGACCAGAAGTGTCAGAAGTCAAGTATTCTGTGTAAAAGTAAAGGAGACATAAGGAGAGCTGGGTTTTTCCAGTACAATTATGTTTTGTGTGTGTGTGTGTGTGTGTATGTGTGTGTGTGCGCGCGCGCGCGCGCGCGCACACACGCAGATAGAGGAATTGTTAGACCATATGGTAATTCTATGTTCAACCTTTTTTTAGAAATTGACAGACTGTTTTTTAATGATCTGTACCATTTTACATTCCAACCTGCAATGTGTGAGGTTTCTGATGACTCCACATCTTCAAAGACACTTACTATTATCTGTATCTTTTATTACAACCATGTTAGTGGTTATTAAGTGGCAATTATTGTGTTTTCAATTTGCATTTCTCTGGTGGCTAATGATCTTTAGCATCTTTTCATGTGCCTGTTGACCATTTGTATATCTTCTCCGGAGAAATGTCTATCAAATGCTTTGCCAATTTTTAAACTGAGTTATTTATTTTTTTAATTATTGAGTTGTACGTGTCCTTTATGTATTCTAGATACAAGTCCCTTATTAAATATATAATTTACAAAAATTTCCTTGTGGGTTGTCTTTTCACTTTCATGATGCTATACTTTGAAGAACAAAAATTTTAATTTTGTTGATGTCTTACTACGGAGATTTAACAGTTCTATGCATATCCTAGACATATGCATATATTTTATATATGCATATGAGAAAATATCTCATAAAGATATATCTCATATCTTATATCTATTCTTTATGAGATATATATATATTCTTTATGAGATAATATGCTTTGCAAATATTTTCTCCTAGTGTGATTTGTCTTTTAATCTCTTAACATAATCTTTTGAAAAGCAGAAGTTTTAATTTTCATAAAGGCCAATTGATCAATATGTTCTTTTATAGCTTATCCTTATGGCGTATTATCTCTAAAACTTTTGCCTAGTTGAAGATTACAAATATTTCATATTACATTTTCTTTTAGAAGTTATATAGTTTAGGTTTTATATTTAAGTCTGTGATCCATTTGAGTTAACTTTTCTATATAATATGCAAGGTATAGATTAATTTTTTTTCTTTTTTCTTCTTCTTTTCCTTTTTTTTTCCCTATGGATATTCCATTGTTCAGCATCATTTGTTAACAACTATCCTTTCTCTACCAAACTACTGAATTGCTTTTTTACCTATGTCAAGTAAGTTGTCCAGATATGTGTGGGTCTATCTATGGATTCTCTTTTATTTTCCATTGATATATTTGTCTATCTTTAAACTAATACCACAGTGTCTTGATTATTATAGCTTTACTAGCCTTGAAATCAAGTAGTGTTAGCCTTCCAACTTTGTTCTTTCTTTTTTCTTTTAAGATTTTATTTATTTATTTGACAGAGAGAGAGATATCAAGAGAGGGAATACAAGCAGAGAGAGTGGGACAGGGAGAAGCAGGGTTCCCACGGAGCAGGGAGCCCAATGTGGGGTTCAATTCCTGGGATCATGACCTGAGCTGAAGGCAGACACTTAACAACTGAGCCACCCAGGCACCCAAGCCAACTTTGTTCTTTTTTACAGTTGTTTTTGGCAAGTCTAGATTCTTTGCATATCTAGTGAATTTTAAAATCAGCTTAATAACTTGTATCAAAATAGCCTACTAGGATTGTACCAAATCTACAAATCAAATTAAGGACATTGACATTTTACCGTTGTTGTGTTTTTCCACATGTGATAAAGTATATCTCTTCATTTATTTAGGTCTTTAACTTCTCTCAACAATATTTTATAGTTTTATTGTATGAGTTTTTCACACCTTTTATCAGATTCACTACTAAGTATTTCATATTTTTAATACAATTGTAAATGGTACTGTAGTTTAATTTCAATTCCATTTATACATTGTTATTTTATGAAAATATAACTGGTTTTTATATATTGACCTTATAGCCTGCAATCTTGCTAAACTTACTTATTAGTTCTCATAACTTTTTTATAAATTCCATCAGATTTGCTGTATGAGTGGTTCTCAAGTAGGGATGGATTTACCCCTGAGGGTCATGCAGCAATGTCTGGAGACATTTTGAGTTTTCATGCATTGGAGTCGGGCATGGGAAGTGAAACTGTCATCTAGTGGATGGAGGCCAAGGTTACTGCCAAACATCCCACCAACCCATAGGGCAGTCCTACACAACAAAAAATTATTATATTCAAAATGACTGGCAGAGATAGAAAAAAAAAAGTTCTGCATAGACAAGTATGTCATCTGCAAGTAAAGTTTGACTTTCTCTTTTCCAATCCTCGTGATTTTTATTTTTATTTTTCTTCACCTAGTTGTGCTAGACAAATCTCCAATGTTAAATAGAAAAGGAGGAAGCATACATGTTTGTCTTGTTATTGATTTTAGAGGAAAAGTATTAAATCTTTCACTATTAACAATGATGTTAGCTATAGGTTTTCTGTAGATGGCCTTTATCAGGTTGAAAATATTCCTTTCAATTCCTAGTTGCTGAGAGTTTTTTAAGGACTGGATGTTACATTTTGTCACATTATGTTTTTGCATTTATTGAGATGGTCGTGTTGTTTTTCTTAATAGTTTGATAATAGTTTAGTTTATAATAGTTTTTATATAGTTTATAATAGTTTAATAGCTATAATAGATTATTTTATAATAGTTTTTATATATTTTAGTTTATAATAGTTATAATAGTTTTTCTTAATAGTTTGATAATACAGCGAATTACACGGATTGATTTTCATATGTTAAAATGACATAAATCTTTGTTTCCTAGGATAAATCCCACTTGCTCAAGATATTTTTCTCCTTTTTTTATATTGTTGAATTGGATTTGATGAAAGTTTGCTTAGAATTTCTTTATGTATGTTGTTGAAAGAAATTAGTCTATAGTTTTTCCCTTGTGTGTTTGTCTATTGTTGTTGTTTTACCTGTCATGTCTTTTTCTAGTTTTAGTATCCAGGTAATGCTAACCTCAAAAAATGAGTTGAGAAATATTTCCTCCTCTTCAATTTTCTGGAGCACTTGATTAGTGTTTTTTCTTCCTTAAGTGTTGGGGAGAATTCACCAGACAGGCCACCTGAGTCTACAGTTTTCTTTGGAGAAAGATGTTTAGAGATATAATGTATTTTTTGCTGGATGGCTATCCAGAATACCTATTTCTTCTTGATGAGCATCAGTAGTTTGTTCCAGTCAAGAAATTTGTTAATTTCATCTAAAATGTCAAAATTATAGGAATAAAGTTGTTCACAATGTTTCCCTTATTATTCATTTAATATTTGTAGTGAGGTCAACTCTCATTTCTGATATTGGTAAATAGTGTTCTCTCTTTGCTTCCTGAGCATGGGATTGGTTCTTGGAGATTGATAAAACTGAAAAACCTCTAGACAGACTGTTTTCTATTTTGGTGATTTCTGCTTTTGGTGATTTCTGATCTTTATTATTTTGTTTCTTTTGCTTTAGATTTAGTTGTCCTTCCTTTCCAAGTTTTTTAACATGGAAAGTGAGATCATATGATTTTAGTCTGTTCTTTCTTAATATAGATGTTTAGTGCTATAATTTCTTCTCTAAATACTGCTATAGAGCATCCCACAAATTCTAATATATTATGTATTTCTTTTTATCCAATTCAGAATTCTTCTGATTTTATCTTTGACCAATTTTTGACCAATAATTTTCTTTGACCAATTATTCAGAAGTACATTATTTAGTTTCTAAATTTTGAGGGATTTTCCAGGTATCTTTCTGTTATTGACTCCTCGTTTAGTCCATTGTGATCACAAACCATATATTCTGAGACTTGAATCCTTCTAAACTTGTTGAGACTTGTTTTCTGGACCAGAATATAGTCTATCCTAAGAGGTGGCAATAGCAACCAAGCCCCCACCCACAGGACAGACATTTAAGGGCAGTCTTCCATCCCTAAGAAAAACTTGACCATGTTCTAACAATTAAAAAGAATATATATTCTGCTGTTATTGGGTGAGATTGCTCTGTAAAGGTAAATAAGTCCAATGGTTGATAACTTTGTGCAAGTCTACCTTGTCCTTGTTGATTTTCTGAGATCTGTAACTTCGTAGTTTTCATCAAGTTTAGAAAAACAACTATCAATTCTGTCTCCAAATAGGTTTTTGACTCCCCTTTCTTTTTCCTCAGGGATTTCCAATCACATGTGTGTCAGGAGGCTTGAGTTATCCCATAGCTTTTTCGGTTTTTAAGTTCCTTTTTTCCTTGTGTGTTTCACTTCTGGTAATTTCACTTGCTATGTCTTAATGTTTAAAAATCTGTTCTTCTGCAATATGTAACCTGCTATTAATCCCATCTGATGTATTTTTCACATCAAACATTGTAGTTTTTATTTCTAAAAGTTCAAAGTTCATTTTGGATGCTTTGTATACCTTCCATGTTTCTACTTAACTTTTTGAACATATAAATACAGTTGAATTATTGTTTTATTGTCCTTACCTAACTCTATCATCTATGCAGTTCTTAATAATTTTTAATCAATTTCTTTTCCTCATTATGGGTCATATATCCCTATTTCTTTGCATTCCTAATAGTCTTGTATTAGATTCCAAGCATTGTGAGCTTTATTTCATTGGGTGCTGTATTTTTTTAAATTCCTACAAATATCTTGAGCTTTGTTTCTAAGCAGAACTGAGTTACTTGAAAATAGTTTGATCCTTTTCTGTCTTAACTTTAAGATGTGTTAGGTGAGACCAGGTTGTGTTCAATCTAAAACTAATAATTTTCCACTACTGAGCCAAGATCTCCCCGAGTATGCATCCTATACCTCATTAATTATGAGTTTTTCCTGTCTGGATAGTAGAAACAAGCACTATTTGCAGGATTGTGTGATCACCCAACACTACTCTCTCTAACACTTTTATTTATTCATTTTTAAGGCTTTGTTTATTTAGAGAGAGAATATAAGCAGGAGGAGGGGCAAAGGGAGAGAAAGAGAGATTCTTAAGCATTCTCTGTGCTGAGCATAAAGCCCCATGTGGGACTCGATCCCATAACCCCAAGATCATGCCCTGAGCCAAAATCAAGAGCTGGACACTTAACCAACTGAGCCACCCAGATGCTCCTCTAATACCTTCAGATGACTATTTCTTGGCCAGAGGTATTTTCCTAACACACATGTATTAATTAACACTCTACTGAATACTTAAGAGGGACCCTCTGCAGACCTCTGGGGTTCTCTTTCTGTGTCATTCTCTCCTCTTCACTTCTCTGTCTTGTAAACAATGGCCAATTTGAACTCTTTGGATTCCTTATCTGTTTTTTCAACTCTAGGAAGTTCACTAGGCCCTGCCTGGATTTCCCTGCCTGTGTCACAAACTAGAAACTCCTCAAGGCCATAAGCTTGTATAACTGAAGCACTTACCTCATCTGTTTCCCACCTCTCAGGGATCATAGTTCTTTATTGCCTGAGGTTCAGTGCCTCAAAACCAGTGTTTCACATATTTTGTCTGTTTTTCTCCTTTGGTTGCTTCAGACAGGATGGTAAAACCAGTCCATGTTATTCTATTTTGTCCAGAAAAATAAGTCTTTTAAATCTTTTTAAATTATCTTTTAAATCTCATAACTACATGATAAGTACTAAATTTGTATTGAAATTGTGCCTACTTTATTGGAAGTTAATTCAAAGGACAGAGAGTTTAAACTTGTTTATGTTTGTATGGTTCCTATGTGAATGATTCAGGATTTATACCTGCGTAGACCTGTGACACCAGGGTCTGTACTCAGAGCCATCATAACGCATATCTCTCTATTCTTGGGACACCATGGTATCTGTGAATTTGCTACTCCATGACCAACCCAGAATCATCTTTACTTGAAGTCCAATTCTAACCACTCCTGGACATTCCTTTACTTCTTTAATTCTGGCTTATTCAAGCAATGATCAGGGAGGGAAGAAGGGATCTGAATAGTCCTTAGATCCCAGCAAGTAAGTGAAGGGTAGAAAAGAAGCCCAGGGTAAATGATACCGCTTGGTCACGTGGTCTCCTCTGGCCATCCACAATAGAAAACAGGCTCCCAACCACAGGATAGCCATTCAAAGACATCCCAGCCACGATAAAAACTCAGTAAAATTAAAAACAAGGCTGGAGAGAAGCTTGGAGTGGGATCAAAATAGAATTATTGTTTTCTAATATGGTTCACAGAACTGTAATTGGGCACAAGATAAAGGCAAGGGCTGTTCACAGAACAGGTGTGCCATGGATGAGGGGGTGGGTGGAAAGGGAAAATGAAGTGCCAGAATTAGTACTAGGCACCATATCCTCAGCCAGAATAACAAGGAACATGACTCAGTGCTAAACCACCATAAGATGTGGTGAGATACTTTAAGTCCTTGTTCTAGGACAGGATCTCAGAACTCAGCTAAGAGGAAGAAAGAGAAAGGACCAGCTGTGGAGAAGTAGAAATGAATGTTCTGTGGACTTCCTTGCCCCAGAAACCCTCCTATGGTCACTTTGGGAAGCTCAGTGGAGACATTTGCCTCATTGACTGAGGCCGAGGGAAGTCATAGAGTCAAGGATACGCAGGAAAAGAGTTCAGGCATTGGAAGTAGCTCAGTCCATGAGGTTGTGGTGACAAGTTCATACCCACAGTTTTGTGAGCATTTGAGGAGCACTTTTTTGTACACAAGAGACACACAACTGAAGGAGGCCTGCAGGACCTATGCTACTGCCAGGGTTTTTCTGATTTGTGACATGGATTTGAAGGCTCAGGGGAGAAGGGATCCTTCAGCTTACAGAAAACAGCATGGCAGGTTCATGAGTAAGGCCAGTTCCCAGGTTAATTCTCCTTCCAGGCAGTGGCAAGGAAGGATGTGTGAGGGACCATGAGCCCAGAGGTGGTCCCTAGGAAGGATATACCTTGGGGGATGTGGTCTAGGTCTACACATCCTGCATAAGAAAATTAGAAGGTGCCCCTATAAGTTTGGGAGTGTTTGACAAATGATAGTGGCATCTCACAAGGTCATTTCATGGCTAAATAATTCTTACCCTTCAGCTGTCAGCTCAGCAATCTTCCTTGGAGAGGTCTTCCCCCACCATCTATCCTACAAGGCCTTTTGCACTTACTCCCTGCCCCCTCAACTTGCATGCAGGTAATGTAACAGTTAAGAGCATGGACCCTGAAGCCAAATTGCCTGCATTTGAATCTGATTCTGTCACAGACTCACTCCACAAATTTGGGCAACCTACTTGCCTGTCTGTACTTCCTACTGATTAAATCGTCATGATAATACCTAGGGTTGTTGTATAGATTGACTTAATATTAGGTTGAATCTATGAAATTGCCATGGTGGAGGGGGCTGTCAAGAATGGTCCAATGTGAACAATTTAAAAGCAATCAGCCAAATACACATATATAAGGACTTAGAACAAGGCCACTATGCTTTATGTAAGAGTGTTAGGTATTATAATCTGTAACTATTTTTCTTATTCATTCATTCATTGCTCATATCTTACATCAGAATGTAAATCCCTAGATGGACACTAGCCATATTTTTTGTCACTGTTTCCAGAGCACTGGGTGCAGTCCCTGGCACATGATCATTGTTCAATAAATAGTTATCGAGCAAATGAATGGCACTTTTGTCCCTACCCCTGTAATGAATGACCACAAGATTCTGGGTAGGAGTCATATACCTGTGACCAACAGGAACCACATTTTTAACTGATGTGTCTCTATGGAGAAGTAAGGACAAAAATAAGAATTGCAGGGCTTTGGTCTCATACCCCCTACCCTCCTTGCTTGTCCTTTCAGCCCCCACCAGCCTGCATCAGGCTTAAAAGAGCTACTTGTTGTTTCTAGTGGCCTTCATCACAGTCACATGCTACTGGGATGAAGGCAACATTCTTCATTTTCCCAAAAGAAGCAGAATTGCAAAATGAGTAAATAAGAAATATACCCTTGTGTCTGGTGTTTGTTTGATGATCTGGATTTGTATATTCCATTGCCATAATGATGGGGGTGAGCTAAACTTAGGAGCCAAGTTCCTGTCTGTATCTGGATTGCCTGGGAGCCAGCCTGGTGGGACAATGAGTGAGCAGAACCACAATGGATCTAAGAGCCACTTATTAAATACATGGCCCAGGATCTAGGGACCTACATTTGTTTCACGTAAATGTGGCTTTTGTTCAGGCTAATCCGTGCCAGCAGGTAGCTTGGCATTGTAGTAAAGCACCAGCATTTTCCTTGACAGCCTCCTGGCTGCAGAACTTGCCAAAGGGTGGGCCCTGTGCTCCTGGCAGAGCTTCCAACCACAAAGCCCAGTTCACCCTCCCCATGCACTGGGTCCCCATCTTTGCTTTGAAGAGTAGCATTTTAAAAACAAACAAACAAACAAACAAAAAACCCAACTCTGCTTTGTCTACCCATAGATATTTCTTAGAGGCAAGATATGGGCTGTGTCTGTCCCTTTATGGGAAGGCTTTGTGGTGTCATTAACCTAACATCTGTGCTGAGTCTCGGGGGCCCCAGAACCACGAGTCTCAGCAACATTTTCCAGGCTCAGAAAGGCAGTTAAGGGAAGTCAAACTGTGTGCCTGTTAGCCCTTGTAATGGTTCTTTTGAGAACTTTGCTCCTCTCTCCATGGGTATCTATGTCTCTATGTTTCTTCTACATGTTTTTCTCTTTTTCTGTTGGATTGATAGCTTCTCATACTCTTCCTTCTCTTCTCAGGTCTTTAGAGTCTCCCCCGTTGTCACCATTGTACTTTGACAGATCCAGGAGCCCAACACAACCCAGATTTAATTTTCTGCCACTCGTTTTTGTCTTCCCTACTCCATCTTTTCAGGCCCGCTAAGCATGTATCCCCTTCCAAAACACTCCACGTCCTTGTTATATCTTGATTCCTTTTGTTATCTCACTTGGCTGGAATTTTTTTATCTGATATACTTGTCAATGTCCAACACGTCTTCCAAGCTTGATCCCAAATGGTCACTTGTCTGACTCTCCTTAATACTTTATCCCTTCCTATAGCAGCACTTTACTATTATAGTGTAATTCCTCATGATTTTCATACTAGAATGACTGCTCCTCCAAAGCAGGGGCCATGTTTCATTTCTATCCATATCCCTTGTTTCAAGTATGGAATTAGCTACTAGTAGGTACTCAATTAATAAAATAGTAGATACTCAATTAAATGAATGAATGAATGATCTGAGGTCTGCTGAGTGTCAGGTGCTTTCCCCTAAAAGATCAGCGTTCATAGGATTCTCAAGAAACTCTTGCCTTTTCAAATGCGTCATCTTGAAAAAGAAGACCTCTTTTATAGACATTCTTGGGCTTTTATTTTTCACTTTACTGTATCCAATATTAGTCTTGGGTGTAGAATACAAATTGGAAAGAAATATAGATGGTGTTTTCCGAGTGGGTTATCCCCATCATTACTGACAGCTCTCTACCAGAAATGCCCTGTACTCTTAGCACTTCATCTTTATACATGGCAGTGCTAGACTGCTTCTTTCTTAAGTGGATCTCCTGTTGTCAACAGATGTCAAGTATAAGGAACTTTGCCTTTTAGTTGGATGAAAAGATTTCTGTAGTGGAAGGGAAACAGTTGTTGGCCTTCTAAAGGAGTTAACAACCCACTGCCCTGGATTACTCAGGTCCATGCAGCTCCCACGTTCCAAGCATAATTCTTGTTAGCTCTTACTTACTTTTAAGTCTCTATTAACCATGGAAGACCTTGATTCTCTCACTGAACTCATTCAGTCTTTAGCAATTTCATTATGTTATTCCAGTATATAGCATTGGTCATGCTCTTGACTCCATTCCAATGGAAAGACGGGGTTCTGTTATGTGGCTGCTTCTCTCCTGGCATTTTGACACTTAACCCATCCCCACACTCACTATTCATTTCAGATTGCCTAGGGCAGCCCTAATTTACACACATTGTCCCAGTGTAATTATTAATAGCACCCCCTTTCATTTTCCTGAGTGTCACAGTATGGATGATAAATTGTACAGTCACCCTACCCATCTCTGGTTTTTCCTACTTCTGTCTCTGAACTGACAGCTCACTCACTTGTCACACCCACCTTATAATATGCTGAGATAGGACAATTCCTGTCCTGACCTACTTCTGTCTATTCCACAGCATTTGGGTTGCTGGGCAGAGAGTCTGTGAATACCTTAGGATGAAATTCCAGCCTTCTGTCCATGCTCCATAAACATGTCCATACTCAAAACACACACACACACACACACACACACACACACACACACACACACACACTCCCAGTTGAAACAACATTAGTGTCCTGTTTTTAACAAAGAGACCTCCATGTAGTAGAAAGGGTGGGAGAAAATTGTCTGGCAGCATTCTAATGATAGATATCAAACAGTGACATAGAAAAGAGTTACAAAGGACCAAAAAGATAAGGCTAGACAGTGATCAAACCCTTTTTATCCAATGGGATGCCATTTTCCTTTCAAACCCCACACCATAAAGGGAAGCAATATTTTTGCACAGACCCTGGCACAAATAATGCTCACAAGGTCTTCCCAGCAGATGCTCATTACCTAAGCTGACCACCAAAGTGTTCCCACCTAAGTTACACCCCATGAGCTGCTCACCTCAAGCCAAAAGGGAACATTTGCTTGTTAGCCGTGTTTCATCAGTGTGGCTTCCCATTCTGCCTCCTCTGAAACCAGCAGAAACCTAGGGGCATTTGATCTGTTAAGCATTTTATGCTGAAAATATCCCTTATTTAAAATGGCTTCATTATACCTCCAGAATGGCCCCAAATAGCACTCCGGGGTTATAAGCTTGTCTGTGAATTCCAACTTGGTGTGGGTAGCCATTCCCTAAACATTGCTAAAAATCTAATTCTTCCAAGAAATCTTCCCAAATCAAGTGGGGTCAAAGTGAGGTGACTTTTTTCCTTCTAACAATCACTTATAACCAATACCGCTTTCACATCAGCACAGATAAATACAGACATAAAATTCTGATCGCAAATCCAACCAGTGTGAAAGATAAGCTTATGTCCAGCTCAGCACTCTTTTCTGAATGCCAGAATTTCTCCAACTACGCATCCTGGCTGGGTTACTGGTGTGCGAAGGTACTGATCCTCAGCTCCTCAGGTGGCCAGACTGGGACCTGAAACAGCCAGAACTCATGAGCAGTTGTCCCAAGGATTGAACAGCCTCATTGGCTTTCTCCATCATACTCTCCAATATTAATATTTTCTATGTGTGCCATGGCATAAAATCATTAGGATATGTTGCCATGGATCAAGGCAGGGCCCTAGGACCAAATGCGAACCTTGAAATGAATTAAAAGGAAAAATTTATCATTAATGTGATAATTAACAAGTCAAAAATAATAATAACAGATAGAAAAATGGGTTAATAATGTAAAAATATGTCAGTTCTAAACAAAGCAATGAATACATTCGGTGGTAAGACTGCAAGGAAAGTCATATGCTGTCCATTTTTCACCGAGTCTCATCATGTCTCACTTTCATTATTGCTCAGACTTGCACCACATTGCCTTCTGAGGCAATGCCTCACCCCACCGCTGATGCCACCCAAGGGATACAACAAGGGAAGGCAACTTGATATATAGAGAGTACTAGCCTGAAAATTAACTTGTCTTTGATGACAATTGGGAGGCCATGGACAAGTCATAACCCCTCCAGGCCTCAGCCTTCCTATCCTTTCAAATAAGAGATTGTTTTAGTCCTTTTAGTACCAAAATCCTGTGACTGTTTGAACATTTATGAACATCACTGTAACTGGAAATAAAAAGAAATGATAAGTATATCAGGTTTTTAAAACAAACAAACACCATCATTCCATTTAGTTCTACTTCACTAATCCAACCTAGAGTAGAGACATAATAAAACAGCAGGAAAGACTTCTAGGGTTCACCCATGACCAATTCACCCCTCCTTCTAGGCACACAAGAGCATTATCCTCCCTCAACTGCTTGCAGTTCGCAGACCATGTGACAGGTTCTGGACAATAGACTATGGTTGGAAAGAATGTGCTTCAAAGAACTTCATTGCCAGTGGGAGACACTCCAGCAGATTCTTCTTCTGCCAGAACCATTGACAAGCCTGTGTGTTCTAGATGGTGCTACAACAAACTTGTGCCCCATCAGCCTGGGTCCCTGAGTAGCCACATAATGTAGATTCCTCCCTTGACTTTCATGAGAAATACACTTTGTCTTGGAGAGATTTGGGAGTTGCTCATTTCTGCAGCATAACCTAACCTATGCTGACTAACACATTAACCCCACCCAACCAGTCAGCTATATCCATTTTCTGTTGTTCATTTTGTCTGCCTGTCTGGTTGTTTTAGAGAACAAGCCCCTGGGTGAAGTAGAAGAAGAAAAAGAAGATGGGTCATGCCCTTGTATTTTTTATTTGTTTGGGCAATGTTGTGTTGTACAGGGACTATAGAGTGAAATTGAGGCTACTGCTCACAATATGAGTTGATGATTCTGATAAAAATAGAAAACTCACTATCTGAGCGAAGATAACCAGAAGGAAAACTATAAAAGAGGAGGAAGAATGCAATCATATTTTTTATTATTGCAAAACACTCATCTTTGGTCCCCATCACCCAGTGTCATACTTTTGACCCTTTCCTTAGTGAAGACCTGGAGTGGTCCAGATACATTTGTCTTTTGCTTCCCTGCACTTCCATTATGATGTGGAATTCTAATGCCAGAGCCCCCATCACCACCTCTGCTCAGTGGTTCGAAGTGGGTTGAATTGTAGCCGGCGGCAGGGGGTGATAAATGTAGCGTGAGCTGCCTTTCCCCCAGCAAACTGCAAATTGCCTGAGCAGTACAGCCCACAAAAGGTTCCCGTGGAGTGAATTTATCTTGCATTGTCGAGTGGAGAGGGAAAGAGGAGACACCAGGCATTCTATTTTTGCAAAGTCACATTCGATCTTGTTCAACGCACAGGCCACACATCTTTTAAAGGGGGCTCCAATGCAAAAGAATACCAACCCAGGAATGTAGAACAGATAAAGGGATTTATTTTTAACGCTGTTGGAGTTCACAACCGTGTGAGCATTTCAATTTCAAGTCACTCGCTCCTGAATAATAATAATGTGTTCTGCTAGAGCGCATGTTATGTCACCCAATAATTCAGGATGGAGAAGACCATGCCACGGACCAGAGGACACAACCAACAAAAGGCAAGCTCTTCTTTCCATCATATCACCTCTTCATTCAGAAGAGGAGACCTATGTTCCTATCAGCAGCCCAAGTTCCTCTGATCATTGCTTCTGAGTTGGCATGCCTAAGTAAATTATTCCCTTCTAGACAAAATTCCATTAATATCATGGATCTGTCAAAACAGCTGCCATTTTGGAATCTTCCCAAGGGTTGAAAAGTAATAAAAAGTTGGTATCTGACTAGCTTCATTACACAAGGCTTTAGAATGAGGTCTTCAGGGCAGGTCTTTCAGATATAGATCTTTCCCTGTCTCTTGGAATAAGAGATAACGTAACAGCTTTTCTTGAGAATGCAAAAGTTGTCATAGGACTTCATAATATTATTCTAGGCACTGGTCAGAAGATAGTCTGTTATATGACTCAACTGTCTTTTTTTTTTTAAGTATTTATGGGGGGGTGGTTATTTAGTTTACCTTGTTATCCAGAAATCATCCTCTTCTTTAAAGTGTTGGACAAATCCTCTCCCATTTTTCCAGACCCACCTACTACATAATTACTTCCCTGACAACTCCAGCCCACAGAGCTTTCTCTTCTGCCAAAAACTGAGTACTTATGGCCTGAACCACTGTCTTGACCCTCATTACAAACACTTGCAATCTCCCTTGCATCCTTCACAGCGTATGTAATAGGTGACAAAACCTAAACTTTCTCAGCTGGGGCAGCAGTTAATATAGTGGCGATTGATAGCTGGGGCTCTGGAATCACACAAAATCAGGCTTAATACCAGGCCCTTTAATTATTAGCTGGGGCAAGTTAGTAATCGTCTTCATATTTCACTTCCCTCATTGCAAAGTGGAAATAATGATCATAATATTGACATCATAGGGTCTTTGAGAGGATTAAGTGAGATAATGCATTTAAAGGGCTTAGCATGATGTTCAAAATATGTGTTATCTCTAGTAAGTATTAGTAGATATTATTGTTCTTAATTATGATTTATGGACACTCCCTTTGTTAGGTGATGACCTTCTACCAACAGCTCTTTTAACTGGAGTCTTCTGAGTCATAGCAGGGACTCCATTCAAGAATTTATTGTTCTAAGGTTGTTGGATTTATGGAAAATAAAGACAAAATTTTCCTATTACCATATTCTGGTACATTTGGTTAGAAGAATGTCCCTGGGAAATGTGAGCAAAATGGAAACATAAGGAAATCCTCCAAGACAGAGGAGTCAGACAAATTCCTGACCAGAGCAGAAATTATGAAGTGTTCTCCATCAAGAAAGGACTCCTGAATTCAAGTTGTTGCCTGATTGAATTGGAAAAGCCATCCCGTAGAATATAAGGCTCACTTCCACAGATAACTGGGCATGTGCTAAGAGCTAAGACAACTCACTAGCCCAGCAAGCTGCTCACAGGTAGATGTCTTCAGGAGAATCCTGCAGCGGGCTCTGGGCACATGCGTTTCCTCTCTGGGTGAAACAGACCGACTTTCTCACAAGTCACTGTGACATTTGAGGCTAAGATAGGGCAAAATCCACACTCCGTGGTGCTCGGTTATTACCTATAACTATTTTTAAAGGTGTGTCCAAATATCATTGGATACCAATATTTTTTCCCAAATACTACAGCCTGCAAGGGAGACTTTTTATACACCATGGGTTTGGAAGTCTGTACAGTTTTAGGAGAGAACCTCTTTATCAATTATCCCAAATCAGCTAAAACTTCGCTTCCAAACACCAGTTGGTCTAGCAGGGGTCTCTTCACTCTTGAAAACAACAGATCTCCTTAAACCTGATCCTTTCAAACCATGGAACCTAACTTCCCATCCCAGCAGACCACATCCTGCCATCTACTCTAATATCATTTGCTCTCATCTGCAGGGCCCCGCCTCCAGGGAGTTTGTCTCTTGAGCCATGTGGTCATTTTTAATTAAAGATTCCCAAAGCAATAAACATGAACTTGAAAAATTTTACAAAAAAAGAATGCTGAACAACCGTAAGAATATAGTGCCCACACAGAGACTATAAACTATTTGCAATCTTTCAGAAATAATACATCAACAACCTTTACAATTAACAAGGTTAAAAATTAAGAAATGAAAAATAGTCCAGTTGAGTTACAAAGAGAGACTGTTTCATTATTTTGATGGTGTTTGAATTCACCAATTTCTAACTCCATGGAATGTTTCAGTAAATTGAATTCCTTTTGTTTTTAAGTTATGAATCATGCTTTCTATACATATCAGAAAGTTCCATTTGTCAATTTGCTTGTGGACTAGCCCATTTATAATGGTCCTTGCCCTGTACAATAATGTCTTGTGTGGCTCGTCCAGGCCTTCCGTTGTGTTTCTGGCAGTGGAGATGGAGTAACAGGGAGTCAGACTCTCACCTCTCTGATGCTTTCCCCTTTGGGACCAATTGATGGTGAGGCCACAGACTTATCCCTGAGGCACAGATTGAGCATAAATGGGATATAATTAGACCAGAACCAAATCTACAACCCTAATGACAGTAATATTCTTTTTTTTTTTAACTAAGCTTTTATTTATTTATTGGAGAGAGAGAGAGACAAAGACAGAGAGAGAGGGAGTCAGGGGAGGGGCAGACAGAGAGTGAGAGGGAGAATCTTAAGCAGACTCTGCTGAGGGGGGAGCCCAACACGTGGCTCAATCCCACGACCCTGAGATCATGACCCGAGCCAAAATCAAGAGTCTGACACTCAACTGACTGAGCCACTCAGATGCCCCAACAGTGATATTCTGTAAGCAGTGAGGCTAACTATTGGTGGAGAGTGAACAAGACCAGACTGAGGCAGAGCACGATTGCGTGGTAGGGGTGCTTATGAGATACACCAGTGCGGAACAAGAACTGTTATTTGTCAGTGATTCTCTTCCAAGGGCAGAATCTTCCCGCACAGTTCACAGTATGTAAGCTAGTTTAAATATTAGACATATGGAGTACCTGGCTTTGGTATTTGTGAGGATGAACACAGGCCATGAAACACTGGAAACTGTTATTCACTATACAATAGGCAAGTCACAAAAAGGGAAAGGAAAATCAGAACAGCTAATAAGTATATGAAGGATGTTCTACCCCCCAATCATGAAAAAATGCAAATTAAAACCAAAACATTGCAACTTTATGCCTCGTATATTGTAAATATTTGAAAATCAACTAAAGTAGTAACACCTATTATGTGCCAGGCCCTACGCTGAGCAAAACTCATTTAACCTTCGTAATACTTTTATGAAGAAGATGCTAGTTAAAGTCATTCTGTTTTCAAGGGAGGAAACTGAGGGAAATAGATGTTAAGTATGTTAACCAAAGTGTACATAGCAAGAAAGTGACAGGGCCAAGATGGAATATTGGCAAGGAAACCACTGGCAAGGATGTGGGGAAATGGGCATTGATGTACTTGCTAATGGGAAATCAAACTGGGACATCCTTTCTAGAGTGCAATCTGGAAACCCGGATGTCGTGGAGTTAGATGTGCTTTACCTGATACCCAGCAATCCTATTCATGGATGTAACGTCATGCAGGAATTTCCACACAGGACCATATCGAGATATAGACACAAATATTCACTGCAGCTCTGTTTATGCAGTGTTCATGCTAGGAATATGGATAAATAAAACATAGTGTATTTCATATAGGTCTATGAAAGAATGCTACATATGGGTTAGAAATAATGAACAGGAAAGATTTAAAAAGATGATCGTATAAATAAAAATAAATAAACAAATAATATATATATTTTATATTTTTTATTTATTTTTATTTATAATATATAAAATATATATTTATTATTTATATAAATTATATATATATAATATAATTTATATAAATTATATTATATATATTTATATTTATATAAATTATATTATATATATATATAATATTTATATATTATATATATTTACTTGTTTATTTATTTATATATTTATTTATATATATTTTACAATATATAAAAATATATATATTAAAATAAATATATTTATTTTATATATTATAAAATATATATTTATTTATATATAAATAAAATATATATAATATAAATATTTTATATGTATTTTTCATTTATTTTTATTTATAAAATATAAATATTATATGTTTTTATTTATTTTTATTTTTTATTTATTTATAACATTTTATATATATAAAATATAATATATATAAAATATACAAATAAAAAAATTAAAAAATTAAAAGATGATCTTAAGTAAAGGAAAGTAAGATTAAAAGCACAAAATTATTTCCGTAATTTTTAAACTATTATTTTATTATTAAAGAGGGGGCAGAGGGAGGACGGGGAGAGGCAGAGGAAGAGAGAGAGAGAATCTTAAGGAGGTTTCATGAGTGAGTCATGAGTGAGTCCCAATGTGGGGCTCAATCTTAGGACCCCAAGATCATGACCTGAGCCGAAATCACAACTTAGACACTTACCAACTGAGCCACTCAGGTGCCCCTTTAATTTTTTTTTTTAATTTTTTTATTTTTTCAGCATAACAGTATTCATTATTTTTGCACCACACCCAGTGCTCCATGCAATCCATGCCCTCTACAATACCCACCACCTGGTGCCCCCAACCTCCCACCCCCCACCCCTTCAAAATTCTCAGATCGTTTTTCAGAGTCCATAGTCTCTCATGGTTCACCTCCCCTTCCAATTTCCCTCAACTCCCTTCTCCTCTCCATCTCCCCTTGTCCTCCATGCTATTTGTTATGCTCCACAAATAAGAGAAACCATATAATAATTGACTCTCTCTGCTTGACTTATTTCACTCAGCATAATCTCTTCCAGTCCCGTCTAATTTTTTGATATATACAAATGATACAGTTTTTTAAGGCTATTCTTGTAAGTAGGCAAATGAAAGTTGGGTTATAATAGGAAGCAAAATTATGACCTCCAAGAAGATGATACTCACTAATGCCCAGAACTGTGAATATGTGATCTTATATGGCAAAGAGGACTTTACAGATGGAAGTAAATTTTCTAAACATGTGACCTGGAAGTAGGGAGATTATCCTGTACCTTTGGAGTGGGGGGCGGAGGCGGGATCAACTTCCCCTGCAAAGCAGAGAGGAGAGAAGAAGAGGAAATTGGAGACATTCTAATAAGAGAAATGCTAAGCACAGGAAGTTTGAACACATCATTGCTAGCTTTAAGATGGAGAGGGTTATGAGCCAGGAAGTGGAGTGGCTTCTAGATGCAAAGAATGACTCTCACCAACAGCCCACAATGAATGTCTACGCAGCCAACAATGTGAATGAGCTAAGAAGGAGATTCCCCCTCCCTTAGCCCCCTGATGAAAACTGAGGCCAGCACACACCTGGATTTCAAACTTGTAGAACCCTTAACAGAGAGACCCCAGCCAAGGTGGCTGGAATTCTGACCTACAGAAACCATTAGAGAAAAAGTTTGTGTCATTGAATGCTTCTATATTTGGGGTCGTTTGTTAAGGCAACAATAGAAAACCAATACAGCCAGCAAGGTTATGTATGATGCACACAAGAATCAGTGCCTACAGAAGGAGGGCTAAAAACGTGAACAGAGGAAACAGAGCAGTCAAAAATTATGGAATAGGATATCAGGGGGTAATATTACTATTGTGTCATGAATTGAGGAGGCCGATCAGCTCAGGTATGTGAATCTGAAGCCAAAGAATATTACGCAGGAAAATCAACTTGGTAACTATTTGTCCAAGAAATTTCAAGACTACTCTCTGATCTAGCAAAGGTGCAATTCTGCATGGAAGGAGAAAGTTAGACTCGCTCCTGGCCAGGCCTCACATTGTCAGCCTTACTTCTATAGAAGTGGTCTCTCCCAACGGTGTTGGTGGGAAAGCAGATTAGTAGGCTGGCCTGGGGTCCCTCATGAACATCTGTTCATTTTCCTTTCTTCGTTTTCATTCTGGTTCCTTCTCTCTGCTCTTTGATATTTTGAAACAACCTGGCCCATTAATTCTATAGTAGATTTCACTCCTTTTTCTAATATTACTACCAACCACACATTATCCCAGAAGTTCCCTTCTTGGTCTTCCAAACAAGTACCATATCTCTGTTCACAAATAAAGGTGGGCAATTTGAGTGAAGTTTGAGTAATTTGCAGTCAAGGCCTCTGTATGTCATGGCATAAAAATTTAATCCTCCGAAGCTTCTGGCCAGATATCAATTATTGTTTCTTTTTTTTTTTTAAGATTTTATTTATTTATTTTTTAAAGATTTTATTTATTTATTTATTTGACAGAGAGAGATCACAAGTATACAGAGAGGCAGGCAGAGAGAGAGGAGGAAGCAGGCTCCCTGCTGAGCAGAAAGCCTGATGCGGGGCTCGATCCCAGGACCCTGAGGATCATGACCCGAGCTGAAGGCAGTTGCTTAACCAACTGAGCCCCCCAGGCGCCCTCAATTACTATTTCTTAAGTGAGAAAAGGGCCTGATGTTTCCACTGAGCAATGGTAAGTGCGTGGGCACAGACATACCCCGACTCACCGTGGCGGTCCACAATCCCAAGGGCAAGAAAAAATCGATGTCAGGTTTCCAGAATCCCCAGGAGTAATCTCTGGTCTTGTCACTCATGAGGTGGCTTCTCCCTGTCAAATCGAGGAAGATCCTCTGAGCTCTGAGCCCCCAGTTGGTCTGTGCCTCAATCCCAGATGGAGAAACAACCCGGAGCGCCCGTCTGATGGCATTTGTGACAGCAATTATCCAGGAATCAGACACCAAGTCATTACCAGTGAATGAATTATTACTAGAAACAGTTAGTGTCCAATAATGAAGTTAATGGGAGGTAATATGACAGTCATTAGACTGACATGGCTCTTTTCATTGTTGAAGAAAGAGGAACAGCTATCAAAGGCTGGCAACAGGCAGGAAGGATTAATCTACGTCAGACAATGTTTATGACATATCTCCTGGTGTCTGTTCCTGTGGTTTCAGGAATGGGCCGAGCTGTGGTCAGGGTTTGCGGCTGATCAGAAAGGAGCCCCCTGTGCCTCCATAATGCTGAGAGTCTTGCAGTTCCCACCCTACACAAGGCTATGTTTTTGCAAAAGCTCTACCCTCTGCCTATACCTTTTCTTTCATCTGTAAAATTCCTATGCTTCCTTCCATCCTTAACACAGATACTACTTCCGGAGAAAATTTTCTACTAATCCTCCAGGAGGATTTAGCCTCCCCCCACCTAGAAAGTTCCACAATGCCTTACTTAGACATCTGTTGTTCCTTTCCAACACTGCATCTTTCTGATGTGTTGACCATGTCTGTGTTCCCTGTTTCACTGAGATGCCTGTTCCTCATCGCCAGCACCTAGGAAAGTACCTCCAGGTTCCCTACAAGCAACTGATGAGAGAGAAAAGGGAAGGAGATGGAGGCATGGAAACATGGAGGGAAGGGAGGAAGAGAAAGAAGAAGGGAAGAAGAGAAGGAAAGCAAAAGAAGAAGGAAGAGAGGAGGGAACAAGACTTTCTAATGCAGACTCCGCAAGTTCCGACTGACAACACATCATTTAATCCACCCCATCCCAAATCTCTTCACACGCCACATGAGGGGGGTCATCCTCGACGCTCTGACTTTATGGGCTGAGGAGCAGAGAAATGAGATGAAGTTGATCTAGAATAGCGCTTTGGGCTAAGATGAAAGAATTTATAAATACAAAGGATTTTTTTCTCCACATGGTACTGAATAGAGACCACACCTTTTTGACATTGTATAAAAATATCCTATGGTGTGATTGCACACCTCCGTGTGTGTACCTGTGTATATTCACCGATGGGCCTGAGAAAGCATGAATCTCGCTTGACCCAGCAGGAAGAGCCAGAGCTGTATGAGTGGTCAACGATACTCCTGCACTGGAGGTCGCCAAAGACAACTTAAATAACTGCCGTCCACACCAACACCACTTATCAGCGTGTCTTTATTTGCAGCAACAGGTATGACTCTGGGCAACGACACCCTCCTCTCGGGTGGCTGCGGGACCCGTGACCCCAGCTCTGACTATGCCACCTGCTTGGGCCATTGAATAGGGAATTAGAGTTGGTCTGAAACAACTCATTTGTAATGACTAGAGCATTAATTATAAGTAATTTGGAAAATGTCTTGGTGACTATGCATGCACTGAGTGGAACCGATTAAACTGCTATAGCCAGCCACTTAGGAGGCCAGGTAGCTGCTTCACAGAGGGCTCAGGTGGGAAGGGAGCTGGGAGCTGTCCACCCAGCACCCGACAGTCCGACATCAGCCGGAAATGTCCGCGCCCAACGGCTGCCTTGGGCTGAGCTGGTGATGTTCAGCAGAGGGAATGAAGCATGGAATGGGATGTGGGAGAAGAAGAAAGCCCCCATTATTTTTGCAAAATTAAACACACTTCTACAAGTACTAAGTCTATTACTAGCTATTATCTGACATTAATATACAGGAGCTGATAATGGAAAGGGGTTGCTGATCTCTTAGACTAAATCCGCGTATACTTAAGCGAGACACTTTGGGAAAAAAAAAGGCAAGGCAATTAACAAATCAGGTCAAATGCAGATGTATCCCGTCTAACCTATGATGGAATTTTTCAGCCTGGCTTGTGAGCCACTAAGTTTTCTAGTGGGGACAGCAGTTATACGGCAGATAACTCTTTCACCAATGCTGTTACCAGTGTGACCACCTTAACTAATTTCACCTCTGACATCTCCAAATCACCCAACTTCTAGGAAGTTAGATTTCAATTTAATTCCTATTTCCTTTTCATTTTATGGCATATTTTTGGTGCTAGTGAATTTGCATCGTGTTTTGACATCTTCTAGTTTCCACTATATTTTATTCCCACATTTCATATGTCTTTGATTTTCCTTCCTGGATGTTTTCCAGTATTTGTTTCCTGTAGCAGGGGTCACCAAACATTTTCCTAAAAGGGCCAGTTAGTAAATATATTAGGCTTTACGGATGATACGGTTTCTGTCACAGCTATTCAACCCTGCTATTGTAGCTCAGAAAAAAACACAGACAATAATTCAGCAAAATAAGAGTGGCTGTGTTCCAATTAACCTTTATAAAAACAGGTGGCACAGATTTAGCTTGGAGGCAAGAATGCAACCTCGGTCCTATAGGAACTGAATAAGAGAGAAGAGTCCCCTGATGATGAAGCCTGTCCAACTTCTATGGACCTCTGCATGCAGGAACACGTTCCCTGCCCCCTTGGGATCTCCTGCAGAGGTGTCTGCATGAGCTACTGTGACCCGAACCCTCATGCTAACACTGGCCCAGAGCTGTTCTGTTAACATGGAAGTCAGACCAAATCCCTCTTCTTCTCAGAACCCCCTGGGGGCTCCTCGTCTCACTTAGCATAAAGCATAAAGACTCAACATCATCTGCACACCCCTACCACTACCCCTGATATCTTTGCTTTCCACTGGCCTCCTCATACCTTTGTACCCATAGTCCCCTCTGCCTGCCACGTCCTTTCTCCAAAAACTACAGGCCCCACTGTCTTACCTTCTTAGTGTCTTTACTTGAGAGCTACCTTCTGGGAGTGCCTGCGTGGGTGGCTCAGTCAGTTAAGCCTCTGACTCTCGGTTTTGGCTCGGGTCATGATCTCAGGGTTGTGGGATCAAGCCCTACATTGGGCTCTATGCTCAGCATGGAGTCTGCTTGGGATTCTCTCTCTGCCTCTGGCCCACCACACATACATGCTCGTGCGTTCTCTCTTTCTCTCTCTCAAATAAGTATATCTTTAAAAACAAAACAAAACAAAAAAACAAGCTGCCTTCACAGTGAGGTCTTCCCTGTCCATCCCTTCCCCTCCGTGTTTTCCCCCCGGCACTTACCACTGCTTCGCGTCATGTACATAGACCCTCACTTACTTAGCATTCTAGAATACATATATTCTCTGACTCTGTGTCCCTCCACTTCACAGGTATATAGGCTTCTCAAGGGCAGTTTGCTTTGTTTACTGCAGTATCCCCATTACCTAGAACAGTGCTCAGAAGATAATAATTTGTTAAATGAAGGCATCCTGCCCATAATCCTGAGATGATCCTCATTAAACAGATGCATTCTAAATTAAATGAGGCTTCTCTTTTGTCTGAATACACATTCCTTTACTCTCCAGCCTCGGCATCTGCCTGCCTGGGAGAGATTAGAAATTGTTATAGAATGAATATAAAGGGAAAAAACGGAGGTAATAGTCAATTCTGGAAGTCAAAATCTAGATTGTTGACGCTCAGCAATAACCAGCAAGCCAGGCTATTGTCCTGCGACAGGATTACTCAAATCTTTTCATCTCCTTCTTTAACACTCGGACACCTGGTCTCAATCAGCTCCTGGACTCAGTCTTTGGTGTTTTTCTAAGTGCGAAGGTCCGTTCTGTGAGGAAGGGCCTAAGGCAGAGGGAGAAGGAAGAAAAGCCCACCCTTGATCGATCCTGGGGAAGGTGGGAAGGATCGGGCACAGAGAACAGCACAGACTCACCACTCCCCCAATCTGGACCTGGTACAGAGAAGAAGGTATACTAGGTAAGAGGTCAGAAGTACCAATGGGAGAAAGCATCCATCCTTTTGTTCTTCTGGAACTCTGGAAGGAATCTTGGCTAACAGGCAGCCTCCTACCAACCTAGACTTTCGCCAGAGATCATTCCTGCTGTGTGGTCAGGCATGGGGCAGCTATGAGTTTAGGTCGATTCCTAAGTTGAGGTTCACTGGGCTCCCCATGATAATACAGGATGACCCCACAAGAGCGGCTGGCTGTGAACCTTCTGGCCAGCCAGCTGACCAGAGACATAGTGTGAGGCTCAGTAGTAAGGGCCAGCGGGAGCCAAGGCAAGATCAACGCAGCAGGGAGCTCCACTGGAGGTGTTGGCTGAGCCAAGACAAAAGACACTGAGTTACATCAGGCACCACTTCAGCATCAGAAGTAGACAAGGTACCCAGTGACTAGGTGGGAGAGGGGAGCTGGCAGCCAGCATTAGCAGGAGGAACTAGCCACAGGGCAGGGGAGAAACTCCTCATGGCAGCAAACTCCGTCTAGGTCCTGCCAGTCTTGTGTCCTCTATTGAGCACACAGGAAAACTACATTTCTCAGCTCCCCATTCAGTTCAGCGGAGACCTTGTGACCAGGTTCTGATAAATGGAACGTGAGCACTATTAATGTTCACCCATGCACAATCCCTTTATGCACTCTCTTCCCAGAAAAGCACTAAGGTCATGTATTAGAGAGAAAGGGATGTTTTAAAGGAAAAACAAAACAAAACAAAGAAACAAAAGGAGGCTGAATCAAAGTCACCACTTGGTGAAAGCCATTCCCACATCAAATGTTACATGAAGGGGAGATAAACCTTGTTTGTGTTAAGCCACAAAGATTTTTTTTTTTTTTTTGAGGAGGATTGTTTGTTATAGAAACTGGAATTATTTGTCCTAATATATCTGCCAATGCCAACCCACACACCCCACCTCCTTATGCCCAAATTCCAAAGAAAGAGAAGCGCTCCATGACTCTCAGACTTCTTTTTTTCCTAGAGTGAAATTAACACATTACCTGAAGGCATTATTTAACTTAAAATGGGACTAAGGTTATATAAGACCGGACATGGAGTTAATTTATTTTCGCACTAAGGGGAAGTGCAGAAGAAAGAACAAGTTAATTATAGACGAAAGTAAAATTTCATATTTTATTCTTTTGCACCTCTGTGCGAAGTTGGGAGCTAAATTTGTGATCCCATTATGCACAATTTGGGAGAAAGGTTTGAATAGTAATTCTAAGATTCTAATTCTAGCTTCGGAGATCCTACTAGTGAAAGGCAGGCTCAGGTCCAGGGAAGTATAGAAATGAGCTGTGCGTGCAGGGGTGATTCACAAAGCGTAGCTTCTGCTCAGCTTCGGATGAATTTGTGATCTTGAGAAAGTCGTTTAATGAATTTGAGCCTGACTTTCCTCACTTTAATGGAGAAGATGCTTCCTCTGCTGCAAGGGGTGGGCACTGCTCTGTATAGAAATCACTTAGCTGGGAGCCTGGCAGAGCACACCTGTGTGATGATTAGCAACTGAAACAATCATAAACTTCAGAGAAGACAGAGAATTCCAGATGTGTGGAGTTGAAAGGACACTTTTGTGTTTTAGGTCCTGCCTCCTGAAAGGATGCCATATTTCTCAACACTTATGAAAAAATTCCTGCGGTGACTGGTGGCTCAGTCAGTTAAGTGTCTGCCTTCAGCTTGGGTCACGATCTCAGGATCCTGGGGTTGAGCCCTGCATCGGACTCCCTGTTCAGCGAGGAACATGCTTCTCCCTCTCCCTCTGCTCTGCTCCCCCACTCCTCTCTCTTTTAAATAAATAAAATCTTTAAAAAAAGAAAGGAAGAAAGAAAAAGAAAGAAAGAAAGAAAGAAAGAAAGAAAGAAAGAAAGAAAGAAAGAAAGAAAGAAAAAATTTCTCTCCTCTCTAATCTGTGCCTATCCATCTGCCTCTTCTCTCTGTGTGTGTGTCTCTCTCTCTTACGTACACATACACACACTTACTCCCCATGTAACAATTTTACTTGTATTCAAATGTGCTACTAAAAATTTCTGCAAAGATAGTCAGCTCCTAACTTGGATTTCAGACCTGCAATTCAACATCATAACCTCACCTCTTTCCAAGTAGTCATCTGGGAATCTGGGATAAGTTGCAACACCCCATCTTCAATAATAAACAGGTCTACTTTCCCCTAAGTGGAATGTGACCCGACCTGACCCCTAAAGGGACGGATATCACTAAAGATGCATATGCAGAGACTGGATGACCACCCAAGTAAGGTATGGGGAGGGAGGGAAAAATCGTACATTTTTTTTTTTCTGACTGCCTTTGATGTGTCCAGCTGTGAGGAATAAGCTTGTGCTTCCCACCAACACCGCACCATTAGTTACTGAAATAGAGAATCCACTCTGGAAATCTGTAGGAGCTCACTCCCCATATGAATGATGTCAGCAGCGCCTCAGGTAGAATTTGCTGCTAGGGACCCCATGGGCACTGGGCTGCAGCCTTCTCTCTGTCCCCACTATAGGGAGACCAGATGAGTTCTCTCCTCTCTGCTCCTTGGCTTTTCATGTCATTTCTTGTGCCCCAGGGAAGCTCAAACCCTACCCCAAAAGACCAGAAACACTGCACCTTGGTTTAGCTCTTTCCTAGGGAGAAGCCCATCTGTATATCCTCACCATGAATTTGAATCCATCTCCTGGGGAACAATGCAGTTATCAAGGATGTCTCCCATGTCCCTGTGGCCTCGGAGTTTACCCCAGTCTAGATCCATCTGAAGTTCTGTTTCTTCTACCTCCTGACCTGCAGTCTTGGCACATGACCCTTTCCTGACAAGAGCCAGACCTGTGTCCATGACTGCAAGACCAAGGACGGAAACTGTTGCTGAGCAGCTGAACACAAAGACATTGTGCTACACACTTTCATCAGTGTAGTGTGTACAGTGTAGTGTGTACACACTTTCTAATATAAAAAAAGTACTTTGATATATTGGTATTTTGACTATTTGCTGATTGAAGAATACATAAGAAGGAGTTACTACGAATTCAATGAAGTCTTTTTAAGATTTTATTTTATTTATTTGACAGAAAGAGAGATCACAAGTAGGCAGAGAGGCAGACAGAGAGGGGTGGGGGGAAGCAGGCTCCCTGCTGAGCAGAAAGCCCAATGCAGGGCTCGATCCTAGGACCCTGAGATCATGACCTGAGCCGAAGGCAAAGGCTTAACCCACTGAGCCATCCAGGTGCTCTTCAGTGAAGTCTTTAAATGACTTTTTATTTTATTAACCCCAACAGCACATACACACACACACATATCAACAATCCACACACAACATGCACACACATATACTTGAAAATAAGTTGTACGAGTAAGAGTAAAATATATTTTTTACTCTTTCTTAAGGCAATGCTTAGCCTACAGCATCTAGAATCATCTCTGGCTCTCTCCGGGACCATACCTCACAGGTAGATTCTTAACCACTCAGGTGGGATGAGTGGTGAGGGCCTCCACTGGTTCTTTCCTACCGCCTCACACTTGGCATCTGACATGTTTCCCTGCATATACACAGGTTGGGCACAATCCCTTCTCACTAATTAACTCTACTTCTCTCTCCGTCCTCCAGAACCCACGTAAAAATGTAAGCCAGAGTGGCATCCATGCAGAGATAGCCTTTATTCTACTCTAATCTATGGAAAATAAAGAACTTTTCATTTACAGATGTTGGTATTTTCATTCCGATTTTAAAGGAATTCTATACTTCCCAAGTGACTACGGCACCCAGAATATCCTGACAATGGACTTGACACCGCTGCGTCCGCGGTTTTCATGACAGCACAACAGCATTTATTGGCTGTTGTTTTTGCCTGACAGTTGACATACTTTGCATCATCTCCCTGGATCCTTACCATAACTCTGTGAGGAGGTTCCAGAGAGGAAACTCAGACTGAGAGAGATCAACAACTACCCAGCCCAAGTCCTAGCACTCCTGAGTGGCTTCCAACTCAGTTCTGCTACCAAAACCTTTGTGGGGAACCATTGTTCTTGACTACCTATTTTTTTCTTAGGATAGTCCTCAAGGGAAGGAGATTTTGACCACTGCTAAATTGTTTTGAGTTTTTGCCATTTATACCCATTTTTTTTAAAAAAGATTTATTTATCTAAGAGAGAGAGAAAGAGCAGAGTAAGGGGCAGAGGAAGAGGGAGAAGCAGACTCTCCACTGAGCAGAGAGCCCAATGCAGGGCTGGATTCCAGGACCCTGAGATCACGAACTGAGTCAAAGGCAGATGCTTAACCCCCTGAGCTACCCAGGTGCTCCTGTACCCATTTTTAATACAGAGGCCTCCATGAGGTCAACTATTAAGATTCTGCCACTGATTAAAATTTATAGGAAACAGATCCAGGTTCCAACTAGGCCACTCAGGAAGTCCATATGTTTCACTGTCTCTTGACCTCAATAACTTCAGTGTGGTGTGTACAGTGATTCAAGTCAGATGTCCTGGAATAAAGTCCTGACATTATCTCTGGGAAACTGAGAAGACCTGAGCAAGTTACCTAAACTTTTCATAACTCAGTCTCTTCATCTTAATGAGAAGACTAGTACCTCCCTTATGAGTTAACATACATAAGTGCTTAGTACATTGCCTGACACATGATAGGAACTCTGTAAGTCTTAGCTATAATTTCTAGATACCAAGAATTGAATTGAATATAGGTCAGTTTTCCATCTTGAAACAAAAAATGAGCCAATAAAAATAGAAAAGGGACCAAGGAGAGCTAACATCCAGTGGCTACAATCTATCTGATGAAGACAGTATAGTCTCTAAACACTAAGTGGGGTGTCTTTTCCTCAGTGACCTGTGAATCCAGGTGCATGTCAGGCATTCATTGTGCCCAAGGCTGTGTGAGGCAATGCTGGAATGAGGGTGAAACCCAGTTAATTTAACTCTAAAGGCTCACTTCTACTGCAATAACATGCTACAGATCTGTAATTTTAACCAAACTCAGTGACATTTGGGCAGGGGCTGGAGAGAAAAATCGCATGGAGAAAAACATGGCTCTTTGCCATTTAAAAATACCAAAATGAGTACATTACCCTTAGCATTTACATTGAACTTAAACCATCCCTTTATACCGGATAATGTGGAGCCTGCATTACAAATGAGGGCTTAGAAAATGCTGTAGTTGGAGTCGGCTGTGAAGTGAGCATGAATGATCTCTACCTCAACTAACGTAGAGTCTCACACATCACCATTCAGTTCATTGTGGATTTAATGTTTGGGATGATGGATGTGGGGAGGCTGATACCAGATGGAGAAGAAATTGTGAGGGAAGACACTGAGGGAGTAAAGAAGGGAGGTGGGGAAGATTGGACGGTAGCGACAATAAAGTTATCAGTTAGAATTTCTGAAATTGTGTTAGAAACTGGTGGAAAAGCAGAAGTAGGGAAGAGATTTGGCTCCATTTCAGACTAGAGACACCAACACCCAGAAAGGTCAAGTGATTCGCTGAATATTTCAATAAATTAGCACATCCAAGAACAAGAACGGCAGGTCCCTCACATCCGGGGCTCTGGGACGGCCCTCCTTTCTCTACAAGCATCATCCTGCGCATGCGGGGAGTCAGGGTCTCCTTCCCGGAAGAGGTGGGCCCACCGGCTCTGCATAGAATCAGAAAGCCGCCATCTTTGTTCCCTGGGGCTGGGGTAACTGAGCATCATAGACCAGGTGGCTTAACATCGTATAAATATATTCCCTCAGAGTGCTTGGCTCTAATGAGGAAACCCTCCATGGGTCCTCCAGCTTCCGGTGGCTCCCGGCACTCCTTGGCTTGTGGCCTTATCACTCTGGTCTCTGCCTCTGTCTTCACGGGGCCACATGCTCTGGGGTCTGTGAGCTCTTCTTCTTAGAAGTTCACCCGCCATTGAATTTAGAGGCCACCTGAAAGCCAAGATGAGCTCCGCTTGAGATCCTTTAACCAACATATCTACAAAATCCTATTTTCAAAGAAGCCAACATTCTAAGGTTCCAAGTGCACCTGGATATTTGGGGGACACCATCCAAACCCCTCTAGCAGCCATGAGAACAAACAACAAGAACCAAATGCCGGGTTGGGAAGGGCCATTTCAGCAGAGCCACCTCTGGTACCACTCTCTTGGTGCCAGGTATCAATAGTGACAACCCTCAGGTCACCACTCTGGGGCCCCAGAGGACCCTTGTCCCCACCTCTCAGTTTTGCCATCTTGGCCCCTCAGTACCCATCAGGCGGGTGCACCCCAAAGGTCACCATTTTGAAAGGAGAATAAAATTTCTTTTGAACACAGGCTTCATTGAGCTAGAGTCTGAGGAGACAGCTCGTGCTTCCCTCTTCCCAGAGGGCTGTCCTGCATTTGTGGTAAAACACTCTCAAGAAACTGCTGATGAGGGAACCATGCCTTCCTGCTAAAGGCACTGCCTAGAAAACATGACACACAGAGATAAGGAGCAGAGGATTGAGGGGAGCAAACCTCTGGGGCTCCATACTTGGTCTCACATCACCCTGAACAACACAGAAACGCCAAGAAAATGGGTCTTTCCTACTGTTGGCTGAGTGATGGTGTTGACCCAGAAACAGGTGGGTGACAGCCTGAGGACAGATTCCTCCAGAGACATGCCTGGCTCAGAAGAGTTTCGATTCTTCCATCAATACCACACACTTAAGCATTTAGTTTTTCTCCAATTGTTTAAAGCAAGAGGTTTTAAACTGAGCCTGTGCCTAGACTTCTGGGAGAGTAAAAATCTTGAAAATGAACCCCACACTAGCCACTGGGTTTCTCTACCCAGCCGCTATCAGGGAGGATAGGGTCTACCCTGATGCTCAATACTGAAAGGGGTCTCTCACCCCCAAAAGAAGAAGGACCACTGGGTTTCCCTTCCCTTTGTGAATTTCAGATTCCTTGAGGAAGCTTTTTTCCGTACCTCCCAGATATAATGCTGGAGCTTAGGGAGGAGTAAAATCTTTGTCTGTTGATTGACTTAGATTTAAGACCAGACAGTCAGAGATCTTAAGTCCCCTCCCCTGCTTTACCACAGACCTTTTGGGAGAGGGCCCTGATGTAAATTGTTGAGGTCAGAATGGAAAAGTTAAGATATTTGCTCCCAACAGTACCTGACATTCTATAAAACAGAACTGTTCACGGAGCAGACAATTGACATTAGTGGTCTGGCTGGTCAGCATTTAATGAAACCCTTGGAGGCAGCTATGGAGGAGGCTGGGCCTGTCAGTCTGTTTGCTGTGGAATTATACTACTTGATCTCTAGATAACAAGATTTGCTAAAATACTACTTAATTCCATGGTTTTTTTCCGTGGTCTGAGGGAAAAAATGTCCTGACTTGGTAAGCGCAGGTAGACAGAAGGCAAACCCTGCTGAGGTCATGGTCCTTTGACTTGTGTTTCTATGGTCCATGCATTAAAACCAGTTTTTACATTTTTAAAGGATTCTAAAAATAAAAGAATATCCCTCCCATCCAACAAAAAAGAAGAATATGCTCAGCAGAGAATCACATATTTACCATCTAGGCCTTTAGAGAAAAAGTTTGCCTACCCTTGGCCTATGTTATAATAAATAAAACTTTGGCTCCCCAACCAGTTTCAAAAAATTGAGATAATATAGAGTAGGGGGAGGTGACAGGTGAATCACAGTGGATGGGACTGAGTCTGAGTCCTGACTCCACCCCCTACTAGCTAATGACCCTGGGACTCAGACTTGCTATCTGCTGACTGGGGATAATGAGAACATCTCATTGGTGCACTTTTGTCAGGATAACACCACAATTGCCCTTTTAAGGCACTTAACAGATGAGCACAAAAGAGAGTGAGGACTCAGTAAATCTCAATAGGATTTAAAATGCCTTACATAAAAACAGTTTTAAGCAAGGAGAGAAATCTGAATGGATACACCCTCAACAGTAAACACTGTTCCACGTTCAAATGCTTTCACACTACAAGTGTCCTAAATCTTAGAGTAACCTTAAACTACTTCTAAGGGCCCATCTCTCAACCTGGAAGCTAATACAAATTCAAAGTTCCTCGATGAGTCAACTGACCTCAGACAGAATTGTTAACAAGACAAAAGTCACCATCTCCTATTATAACACGGAAAAATTATGCGTTCATTCATTCACTCAACAAACACTTGACAAACAGCTGTCCTGTGCCAAGTACTGCATGAGGCACTGGCACCAGAGAAAGGGAGAGGAAGACACACTGTCCCTCGTGAGTGCGACTAGTGGAGGCTGAAAAACAAATGCAAGACATCACGTGCTACAGAGGCTAAAATGAGGGAGGAAATCGGCCTTTAGATTGAGGAGAAACTCACCAGGAGGAGCAAGCAGCATGTGCAAAGGTCCAGGAACATAACAGAATCAAGCATGTGCTGAAAACTTCAGAGAGCTGGACTGAAGTGAGGGGAACATGGTGAAGGGAAGTAGAAGCAAGGGCCTAAGAGGCCATGTAAGCTACACTGAGGCATTGGGCCCTCAGTCCATCGCAACTCTTCTTGGACTTTCAAGCAAGGGAACACCATGGTTTGCACTTCAGAAAAATGGCACTGGGAGCAGCAGAGTGTGTGTTGGAAGGAAAACCAAGTGGAGGCAGGGAGGTCAATTGGGGTCCGTTGCCAAAGACCAGAGAAGAGGATGTGGGGAAGTGGCTACTAGGGTGTCAGAAAGAGGAGGGAGAGAGAAGCTGGGCTGAAAGTGGAGTGGGCAGAATTTCCTATTTATTTAAGTGGTGATATGGGAGAGGAGTAGGAAGAGGGTAGGATGAGTCCCATATTTCGAGCCGAATGACCAGAGTGGAGTGATTTATTCAAAACAGCACAGTGCGAGGGAGGGAAAGTCATCTGGTCTGTTCAGGACCTGATGGATTTGAGGGCCCTGCCAGAGGCATCCAGGCAGAGGGATCTGGTGTACAAGGACTGAGCCTCCAACGGGAGGTCCAGGCTGGGGACACAAGTGTGTGAGGAACCAAGACCCAAGAAATAGGGGCAAGCCTGGAGATAGAGGCAATTTTCATGCCATGTGAGAACCTAAGAAACACCAGCATTTAAGGTATAGACGAAGGAAGAGAACGTGAAAGACAAATGTGAAATTGCAGCTGAGAAGGACCAAGCTGCCATTGCTTCTGCCTTTTGTTCATTTTGCCATTTCTTGGTCTGTGTGCTTTTTAATCAGTGGAGACATAGAATTTTCATCAGCTTCGGAAACTGTAGCAGAAAAGAGGAACATTTTGGAAAAGTGGAAGTGGAAGGAGCCAACCAGCAGAACAGGGCTTCCAGAATGATGAGGGGGGTAGGGTAAGAGTACAGGCAGAGGCCTAACTCTGACAAATAGGCTCTCTCACCCCCTGGCCTGTCCTGTCACTCCCTCTCATCTCCCCCCACAGTGTGTCCACTAAAACAGTATTTTCGGGAGTCAATACTCTATTTCTTACAGTTTGTGATTAATAATCTCGGGTCTGGAGGTGCCTGGGTGGCTCAGTCAGTTAGGCGTCTGCCTTTGGCTCAGGTCATGATCTCAGGGTCCTGGGATCAAGCCCCACACAGGGATCCCTGCTCACTGGGTAGTCTGCTTCTCCATCTCCCTCTGCCCCTCACCCTGCTTGTGATCTCTCTTTCTCTCTCTCAAATAAATTTAAAAATAATAATAATCCAGGCTCTGGAACCACAATTCTTAGAGCCAAGTGCTGTCTTCACCATTCACTAAGAGACTCGAACTCATTACCTCTGCTCTGTGCTTTGGTTTACTAATCCCCTAAGTGGGGATAACGATAGGACCTTTCCCAAAGGATTATTGAGAAAATCAAATAAGCTAACATTTATAAAGCACATTGAATAGTCCCAAGTATTCTATAGGCACTAAATGAATTGAGATTATATTCTTTTTTTTTTTTACTGCATTTCTCCATGGTAGCATTTATCACAATTTTAATTCAATAAATAATTTGTATAATTATTTATTTAACTCCTGACAACCTCTAATTGCATATAAGATCCCTGAGGGCCTAGAACAATCTTTCTCCTTCTTCGTTATATTCTGAGGGAGTGGAAGGAGCTAAGCCATCGAGGAATATTTGTGGAGCCAATTGAATTGATTTGACCAAGAATACTGAGGGGGGTTAGAAAGAGTCGTAGATAAGATGCACCCCGACAGTGGGACTACTGAGGAAGTAAGGTTTGAAGGGGGCTTAGTGACTTTGGAGAACAGTTCAATATGAGCAAAAGGAGAAAAACGAGTTCAAATAAGATATTTTATCAGCGATTGACAAGTATTTGACATTTAGTGCCCCATTCGAAAGAGAAAGAAGAAAGGTTATTTGTGATAATGATCTGATGGTGAGGGAGGTTGTTAAGACAAGTTCTTATTACCATGTCCATCTGGGATGGGAAGAGGCATTGTCTCTAAAGTCAGCAGGAAGAATTTCCACTCCGCCTGCAGTGTCTGTAAACATGGAGAGTATCTCAATGCTTTCAATTCTGAAATGGGGAAGATCATGCCTTCTTGCTAAGTCGTGATGAACAAATGAAATATGTAAATAATTCATGAGGCACATAGTAGGTGTTCAGTAAGTGGTGGCCGCTCTTACCAAAACCATGATTATTCATGCAGAGCAGTTGTGTTCCTGAGTGACTGTATGCAATCAGTGGGTACTTGAAATTCGCTCTCATGTTTACTCCATGAAAGAATCTTATGTTGAAGTCTTTTGTAAAACATAAAATCAGCCTGTGAAGTGTTGACCCCTCCCCTCTTTATTTAATTTGTAGAGTACTTTTATGAGAAGGATGATGCAGGGTAATGGGGCTACAATGCTGGCACCTGTGGGCAAATTTGTACACCTGTCACCCAGGTCCAGGTCCCTCTTGGGACAATGACCAGAAGGGTCCTGTTGCTCAGCCTGGAAACTGGAGCAGAGGAGAGATTCCCATAAGACAGCAGGCTGGTTTTCTCTCAGGTTTGACCAGGAAGGTGTGACAGCATTTAAAAGAGGTCTTGAGTAGCGCGTTGTGAGACATGGATTTCAATCTTAACTTCACCACTTACTAGCTCACATGGCCATGAGCTAGGTCATTAATCCGTTTGAGACTTTGTTTCTTCATCTGTAAAGTGGGCTTCAGAATACCTATAACATAAGATTTTGGGAACCAGGAAATTAAATAATGCATGTGAAGTATTTTACAGGCACATATTATCAGTTAATAAAAGGCAGATGCTTCATTCTCATTTTCAACAAACAACCCCCCACCCCTGCAGGTACAGACTAAGATGAAATGTGTCAGGATCCCGGGCAAAGGGCCATCTAAGGTTTGCCAGGCCTTGAGGTGTCGGAGGGTAGGACATGTGCCCCTTACAGCAGGATGTGCTGGCATTGGGAACCCATTACAGAAGTGGGCCAGGATATTTAAAATATATTTTCTATTTCTCCCACTTCTTTCCCACTCTTGATCTCTTCTAGGGTTTAGTGAAGGCTTGCCAAAGGTCTGTCTTGTCCCCATGGGAGCAGGGGCCCCAGAAAGGCATTTGGGCCCAGATCAGGCTAAAGAAGAAAGTCAGCACATGCCAAACATGTGGGCCAATGTCCTGAGCATCCCCTCGCACTAGGCTTATGGCCCCTCCCTCGTGAAGATTCTCCTTCAAGAGCTAATCATCAGGGGTTGAGATTTGAACCCATAAGGGGGCCAGATCTCTCCAGTTGGCTTCTGAGTCAATCTGCCTTATAGAGATGGTTTACCTAATACACACCTGACTCTGACAAGGGCTGTTTGTCTCATCACCGACTCACCAGATGAAAAAAGGGGGGGAGGCATTATCTACAGAAGGCAGAGCAGGTGATAATAGCCTCCCCAAAGCCCCCTCAACTCCTCCCCTCCCTCTCAGCTCCCAGGTCCCGCTGCTAATCTTCAAAATGCAGCCTGATGGGCAGCCCCTGCACCCCTGGGAGCTGGGGCTCTCACAGCGCTCATCAGCCAGTCCCTTTCTGGGGCTGCCTCTCCAAAGGCCATTGGCCAGAGCTGTCTCTCAATCGCTGGAATACAGCCCAGCCAGGGCCTCAGGCAACACATTCCTGCTCCAGCCCCAGCCTCCCCTGCTCTGCTCCCCAGGTTTAATTTCATGTTCATCAGAAGTATAGAGAAGGACATTTTCAGCAGATCAAAGGGACATAGTGAGCATGAAAGAGACACAGTCACAGAGCAGGAGCAGGTGATGTGATCCCCACACAGAAAGACTAGCTGCTTTCAGGGACGCTCTGGGGGCTGGGAAAGAGTGTGGCCTGAAGCCATCTTTGGGAAATACAGGAGTCTGCACACAGACTCAGGGCAGTCTGAAGCTTGGGGCAGTGTCACTCTGAGAGACTTGCTTCTGCAGAAAAGAGCCAATTCTGGGAGCACTGAGTTCAGCAGCCCCATAGCCCCCCTACCCACTCGTCCTTCTTACCCCTGCCGCCGTGCAACATGCTTCCCAGAATGAAGAGAGGTTGAAAGCACTGTCCATTATCTGTGTATGGCAGGGGTATACAGTATAGTGGAAAAAATAAGACTATTAAAATCATTGAATAATATTAACTTGCTTTATTCAGGAATGCAACCATCCAGAACCCAGACATAAGCAAAGAAGAACTCTGAACTATAATAAGTGTCAAGAAAAAATAAATCCCTGCCCAAAACAAAAGAGGATTCTGGGCCACTGGCAATTTTCTATATCTTGATCTAAGTGGTAGTTGCCTGGATATTTACTTTGTAAAAATTCAAGAGACTATGCACTTATGATTTGTGCAATGACTCTGTTATATCTCAATTTAAAAAAAAAAATTATGGAAATCTTCCTGCCCCAGAATTGCAAAATTTTATTTATAGGAAAACTCCCTATGCCTTCCCTCAAACCTGTTTATTTTTGTTTCAGATAAAATTCAACCAAAGCAAATTACATAATTTCTTGGCCTTCATAAAATGGAAGTGATTGGATGAGGGGTGGGAGGGGGCGGGGAGGGGGAGCCAGTGGTGTATTCTACCAGTCTCAGGTACACAGACGATGCAAAACTGTGACATTATAAAAAGAAATAGAGAAAATAGGAAGGAAAAAACAAGAACATAAAAATCATACCCAAGAAAACACGAAATAAACTCCTATCAGTCTCCTTAGAATAGAAACAAAAGTTTCCATAAAACTCCAAAGCCATGAGAGGGCATTAAAATCCAGCTTCCCTCCCTGGTTGTGTGACCTTGGGCAAGTCATTTAACCTCTCTGGTCCTAGTGTCCTCACTTATGAAATGGAATCCACGTTAGTGCCTGTCTGGCCAGGTTGTTTTGAAGACTGAATGATAAATGTTCAAATGTAGTGACACGCAGTTACAGATTAGCTTCTGGTATTATTTTCTATATTTGGGCACATTCTACTAGTGGAATCATTTCAACCAACTACCCAATATATAGTGGTAGAATCTTTGTGAGGCATCAAGAAGAAAACATGCCCCTTGCCATCAAGTGGCAGGAATAGCTCAAATTCAAGTCAGAATGTGACAAATATTTTGAGATGGATACTCCACAGAAAGATAAAAAGACATATATATTGCTTACTCTATACCAAATATTGTAGTAAGTCTTTTCTATATATTAATATATTTAACCCTGTAACAGACTAATGAGAAAGATACAACTGTCATTCCTATATTTAGCAGATGAGAAAACTAAAGCGCAGAAAAATAAAATAATTTGCCCAGAGTCTTTAAGTGTCAGGGTCTTCAAATCTGGTCAGTCTGGCTTAAGCATTCATTCTGTTAGTCATTTGTCTCATCTGAGCTGGAAAATAAATGTAAAACATACTTCATAGTTCATTTAAAATAAAGTAAATAGTATCTGAGTTAAGACCTAAAGGAATCAAAAACACGATTTTTTCCTTATTCATAATAAAATTGTATTGAGGTATAATTTACATATAATAAAATGTACCCATTTTAAGTGTATAGTTCAGTGAGTTGTAACAAATGTCTATCCTTATGTAACTAGCATCCCCAAAATGATACAGAATAATCCCTTGGCCCAGAAAGTTCCTCTGTGTCCCTTTGAAGTTAGTACCAGTTTCTTAAAGACCCATGCAACCACACGTTTCTCTCATTATTCATTATTTATGACTGTTTTAGAATTTTATATAAGTGGATTCATACCATGTGTGTCTTTTATATCTGGTTCCTTTCACTCAGCATAATATCTTAATTCACCCATGTTATGATAAAGATCTATAGTTCATTCCTTTTTAGTGCCTAGTAGAATCCCATTTTTTAAAATATATTACAGTTGGTTTACCAGTTATCATCTGATGGACATGGAGTTGTTTCTGGTTTGGGGTTAATATATGTAAAGTTGCTATGAACATTCAAGTACAAGTTTTTGTAAGAACATAGGTTTTCATTTATTTTGAATAAAATATCTCATAGTGAAATTATTGGGTCATATATTAAGTGTATATTTAACTTAATGAGAAATTCTCAAACTATTCTCCAAAGTTATGGTGTAATTTTACATTTCCACTAGAAAATGTCTTAGAGTTCAAGTTATTCCCCAGGCTTGCTAACACTTGGTGTCGTCAGTTTTTATTTTAGCTATTCTATTCAAGATACAGTTGCATTATGTTTCAGTTTTAATGATGTTGAGCATGTTTTTACATATTTATTGGCCATTTATATATACTCTTTTGTGAATGAGATTTTTTAGCCATTTTTTAATTGAGATTTGTAGGTTCTTATTATTGAATTGTACGGGTTTTCTGGATGCAAAGAAGTTCTTTGCCAAATACATGTAGTATGAATACTTTCTCTCAGTGTCTGGCTTCTAACAAACAAACAAATAAATAAATAAATCTAAATTGTACCTTGAAAGAGGCAAAAGATAGACAAATGGACAAAGGTGGCAATAAAGATAAAAATAAACAAACCAACGATTTTAAGTACAAGACAGTTTCAAAGTCAAAGATGTATAGAGAGTAAAGTAGAAAGGCAAGTTGGAGCCAGGTCAGGGAAGATGATATTCATAGAAATTAGGAATTTATTTTTTATGCACTGGGAAGCCATAGAGATTTTCCAGTAGGCAACTAATGCAATTAGAGCTCTGCTTGAGGAAAAAGAAATAGATAAAATAGTTGTATTTATCATGGAAATCAATCAACAGATCTTAAAACCCATGGAACTTAGGGATGAAAAAGGAGATTTAGATGATAGGGATTCAGGTTCTCAAATAAGTGACCAACAGACATGGCTCAGAAGCTAAGAATAGAAGCTGCTTTTAAGACTTATAGGAATCAGGATTTAAACTTGTATTTGTGCAGTCTCCGGGACCTCTGGGTAGCCATGCTTGCCCCATAGAAGCTGAAATGTTTTATTTTCTGTAGAGAATGGACTCGGAGATGTGAAATGAGGGGTCATCTGCCATCTGCAAGGAGAAGACTGTTGAGACCAGAGGAATAGAATCATTTTGCTAAAGAACGAAGAAAACAAAAGAAGAAATTCAGTGACATTTAAGGAGTAGGAGGAGGAACAAGAGTAGGTTAAGGAAACTGAGAAAAAAAAATGGTGCAAAAAGGAGGAAGAAAACTGAAGGATGCAGTGCTGTGAACGCCTAGGAAAGTTTCAAAGAGTGGGATGTCAGTGTTGTCAAATGCTTCAGAGAGATTGAGAATTTGGAACCATCAAGAAAAGTGTGCATTATGTTCAACATATTCTATGTTCAACATATGCTAAAAGGAGAAGTGTGCATATACTTTTTAAATTTTCTTTTTATATACTATATATTTTTGTAACATTTTCAAGATCAAGTAGTAAGTTTGAGTTAACTTGGAAAATCATTTATGTAAGGAAAAACATAGAATTCCCTGATGGCAAATGAGACAGTGGAGTGTTTTTCAAAACTCTCTGTCTCTCTTTTTTTTTTCAACTAGATAACCTTTTCTTCAAACCAAACCTTACTCAGAAGCCCAATTTCTAAAACAGACAAAAAGCTATTCTTATTAAAGGTAATGGAATGGGAGCAGAGCTCCCACTACCCTCTGAGCCCTCCAAAATTGATCAGTAGATGATAGAAAGATAGATAGATAGATAGATAGATAGATGATAGATAGATAGATAAGAGAGAAAGAGAGAACTTTTACCCCTTCAAACTCCCAATACGATGGAGTCTCCATGAGAACAGGGACTTATCATTGTCTGGCTCACTACTGTCTTATTAGAGCCTAAAATGGTGTCTGGCACCTGTTAGCAACTAAACAAGCACCAGTGAATAAATGAACCTGAATCTCTCAATGGTGGTAGAATCAAACAAAAAGAAAACGGACATTTACTGATAGTCTACTATGTACAGAAATCTAGGTTATTTGCAATTGCTCCACTGTAAGTAATACCAACCCTATAAATACATATTATTATTTATTATTACATAATAAATACATATTATTATCTATATTGCATACATGAGGACACATCAGTTTGAAGACTTGCTCAAAAGACACCTTAGTTTCAGACCCAAAATGCAATCTGGAAGCCCATAGTATCAATGTGCATGACCTTTCTTTCCTACCACGACGTCATGTCACTCCTCCCCTCACAGTGCTGGATCACAGCTCCTGACAGTCACTCCCTAACAACTTATCTGAGTTGTGACTCCCGAGGGTAAGCACATTCTGCCAGTGACAGTGGGCACATCCTAGAAAGGGTAGAGAACCGTAAAGCAACGGTAACAACTCAGCTCTTCTTGTCGATGGTGTCGGTGTTTGGGATGAGAAGACAGGTGTGACAGGTGTGGTAAATCAATACAGAGTAAACTCTGTTCTCTCTTTCTTTTTCCTTTTTTTTCTGATTATTTATTTGATAGAGAGATAAAGAGAGAGAGCAGAGCCAGTGGGTGGAGCAGAGGGAAAGGGAGAGGGAAAAGCAGACTCCCCACTGAGCAAGGAGCCCAATGTGGGATTCAATCCCAGGACTCCAAGGTCATGACCTGAGCCAAAGGCAAACACTTAACCGACAGAGCCACCAGGTGCCCCCGAGTAAACTCCATCTGGGAAAGGCTTCCGTACCCCCCCCCACACAGGGACCAGTGGGGGGATGCTCTGAACTTTGTGGGCCAACTCAGCACGCATGCTTTTACTGCAAGACCTCTGCTGCATCTTAACCTTTATATCCTTTACCCACTGCTGGGTGAGAAAAAAAAAAAAAAAACACTCTGAAACCCAGAGACTTAAAAAAACAATCTCCCATTTATGTCACGGTTCTGTGGGTGGGTAAATTGGGCTGGGATCCATTCAGTGGTTCTGCTACCCTGAGCTGCCCCAAGCCAGGTTTGGCTGATGTTAGAGAAACTGGTACATGAGTTTGCGATGAACTGCTAGGCTGGTCTATTCATTTGCCTTAAACTACTAAGTCCGGGTGCCTTAAACAAGAGAAAGGTATTTTCTCACAATTCTGGAGGCTTACAGTCACTCTCAAGATGTCAGCAAGGTTGATTTTTTTTTTTTTTTTTTCCTGAGGATCCCCCTCCTTGGCTTGTAGATGGCCATCTTCTCCCTGAGTCTTTACATGGTTTTCCTTCTGGGCACACACGTCCATGTCCAAAGATTCTCTTCAACTAAGGACACCAGTCATTGGATTCAGGCCCAATCTAATGACTTCAGTGTAATTTAGTAACCTCTTTAGAGTCTTATCTCCAGATCTAGCCACATTCTGAGATTCTGAGGGTCAGGACTCCAACATACACATTTCCAGGGAAACACAGTCCATCTCATAACAGTTAGCAGTCATTAAAAGGTCTAAGAAGTTGCAGCTGGCATGGTTCTTCTCTGCTCCACGTGGTCTCTGAACTTCCGGAAAGTGAGCCTGGGTTTGTCCACATGACAGCGGTTACAAGCACCTGAAAGGAGAGGGAAGAACACCAGGCTTTTCCTGGCTTGACCTCAAAACCAGCACCATGTCAATTCTGCCACATCTGAGTGGCTCAGGCACATCACACTACCAGCCCCGATCGAAGGGATAGACAAATGGGCCACTTCTGCAAATTGTGACAGCCATTCTCCTTCCTTCCCTCTCCCTGAGCCCAGGAAAACCCCCATAGTACAGCTTTCACTCTTAGGCAGAGACCCTGGAAAAACAAGGACTCTGTGCAATTTGTCCTCCAGCCCCATCCTCATACCAACCTTCTTTCTAGTGCCTCCCCACACTCTCCAACGCGCAGGCACCCCCTGCTTTCCCCTCATCTATCAGAAGAGGATCCCATGCAATCATACACCCTGAGGGTAAATGAGTATGAAGGTGACACCCTTCTGGGGACAGATGCATTTTAGTAACAACCTGGGTCTGACGTGAAGGCATGGAACAGAACTTCTGGGGACACCGGGAGGGGGAGAAATTTCCTTTGTCCCATGAAAGTTGCTTCTCCATGTGCAGCAAGAAAAGTCTTTTGCGTGTTGCCCTGCTAGTTCCTTTCTGCCTGCTGAGCCCATAGCCCCACATCTGACAGCAGCTCAGTGAGCATGCCAGGCCTGAGTGAGAGTGAAGGGCCTACCATCTTTTCCGTGAGTGCAGCGTGATCACGGAGGAACGTCAGTCGAAGCTGGGAAATCAGGGAATATGGCTGCCAGTCTAGTCTCAGCTACCATCTGAGGGCTAGACCCTCCGTCAACGGTTTTTAGTTTATCCGAATCTCTGTTGTGTTGTCATTTGCAACATGAGAGATTTGGTGAGGCAGTCTCCAGGACTGACTTCGTTTCCAATTTCCTATACATTCTGATGAAGTCTTCATTATGTCCCATCCTCTCTCTCCGCAGCCAACCAGCCCATCCTGGAGTTTACCCAGCACTTGGAGGCCCATGTCCGGCTGGCACCGAGTCTGCAGCTCTGACCTACACAAGCAGTCCGACAAGGACCAGCTGGGAATGGGTGACAAACTATCCCCCATGGTCTAGATTCTTCTAAGTGGCCCCGGGGAGATAATAAAACTATTAAATCAGGGAAAACTTGTTGGATTTCTACCCACCAAGCAAGCCCAGTCACTGGGGCTCTGAAAAGTTGGAGCCCCTGAGCCTCCTTCTGCCCCCTTACTCCCCCAACAACCATGCCCCGTGTGTATTGCTCAGTGTATACACTGAAATGCAAGCTATTGTATACACTCTCTGTCTATACACCATACATCTGTCTGCCTGGCGTAGACACAGCCCGTTTCCAACTTCAAACACCAGTCTGTATATACAATGTGGGTGGGTTGAGTTTGGATCTGACCAGCACGAGGCCATGCACCCCCATATATTTAATGACCCCGCCTTGACAATCTACCATTATAACAAATGTGAAAAAAATAAACAGGGACAGGACTTTCTTTTTTTTTCTTTTTTTCCAAACTCAACATCAAAAGTTACTGAGTGAACTTGCTGTGTGATAGCCAGAGGTAGTGTGAACAAAGGAAAAGCTCTAAGCTCTACTTACTGAGTGGAAAGTAGTTCATATGTTTTATCATCGCTGAGGACCTGTCAAGCTTGGTTAGCTGGGTGGACATGGATTCCTCAAATGGCATTTGCTACACGTTTGTTTTCCAAACACACTATACCTCCTTAGGAAGGTGAATCCCAAGAGGGAAAATGTTTGGAGGTTGATTTGGGGCTTACCAAGTCGGTCCCCTTTAAAACTCAGTCTCCAAAAGAAAAGACAGGAGCTACGTGTAGAGCAGGATTACCTATCGGAGGAAACCTAAGCTTTAGTTAAGCTTCTGCTAGTCACTAGCTGAAAGGGAATGCTTTTTTTTTTTTTTTTTTTTTTTTTAGGCAGAGAATTTATTTCTGTTCACAAATAAGTCTGTTTCTCCAGTCACCTCAAGGCTCCAAAATTCAGTCTTTCCAATTTCAGGGATTTCACTGACTGCCTCCACAAAGATATCGTGTGGCATGGCATTCCAGTGGGTTCTCCCAAGGCCTTTGAGCAGTTCTGCATTGCAAGGTCATTGCTCAGTATATTATTAGCAGGACAATAAAGAACATATGTACAGCAACATATGTACAGCGACAAGATGAAAAAGTAAATAATAATAAAAAAAATACCAGCACCTTTTAAGCTTCTCCACAACAGTGAAGGGGGTTACAAATAGTTACCAAAAAATACATACCTGCAGCTTCCTGGCTCTGGAAGTTGAAGAGACTAGCCCGGCGACAGCTCAAGTATAATATGAAACAGAGTACCATGGAGTGTTTACAGGATCTGGATGGTAACAGACCACACGGGAGCTTTAGGAATTTCAAGAAAGTCAAGAACTTTTGTGCAGGGCAGTCAGGGAGGGGGTGTAGGCAGACTCCTAAAATGGCCCCCAACATTTCCATCCCCTGGTGTGCACGCCCTGTACAATCCCTGCTCCTTGAGTGTGGGTGGGCCTGACCTAACCAGGTGAGCCCTTTCAAAAAGGATTAAGAGACTGGAGACAGAAGTCAGAGAGATCCCAAGCTGCAGCAGATGCTCTTCTGTTTGCCTTGAAGAAGGAAACTCCTATGCTAGAGAGAAGACCACGTGGCAGAAAAATGGAAGACAGCCTTTAGTAGTTGAAGAGGCAGCTGGCTGATGGCCAGCAAGAAAGTAGGGAGCTCCCTCCTCCAACTGCAGAGAACTAAAGTATGCCAACAACCTCGTGAGCTAGAGGATGACAAGCTACAGAAAGGAACGAGACCTGGATGACACCTTGATTTCAGTCTTGTGAGATCCCGAAAAGTGAGCCTAAGCTAAGCTGGGTCTGGACTCCAGGCCCGCAGGGACTCGGTGTTTTAAGCCCCTACGTTTGTGGTAATTTCTAACACAGCCATAGAAAGCCAACTCAAAAGGTTTCTTCTGAGAGCAGATTTAATAAGCAGAGCTCAGAAGAAGAGGCTGGCAGCTTGCAGAAGTTCAAAGGAGACAGGAACCCGCCATGCTGTGGAGAAAGGAAGAGGCATATAGTATAAGCAAAGGTCCTGCCCAAAGTAAGCCTTAGAAAAGGAAACCTTTCCCTTCTTTGTCATTTTGGTGCATGCAACATGTCTACTTGGTGAGCGGGTCCCCAGTCATTAAGCCCATTGCACACGAGAAAACTGAGCTCTCTAGATATTCATCCCTTAGGCATTGGCATGTGATTAACCAGGGACAGAGTTAGCTTTCTGAAATGGAAAATCTGGTGGAAATATATGAAGTGCTTTTCATTCCTATAACCTGGAAGATAAGATCGAAATTCCTTAACCAGTGTACAAGGCCCTTTGTTTACTTCTTGTTATTCAACCCCCCTGCTACACTCTAGACAAGCCACGCCCCCCCCAGCACACACACATACACACATAGAGGCACACACCCCTCTGCCCGGCATTCCTGCTCTAGGCAGATGGTTCCCGCCATAGGGACCACCCTCCTGTACCCTCATCCGCCCCCACCGAGCTTCCCATCCCAAGCTCGATCAGGTATGGATCTCCTATCCCTCTTTTCAGATTCTGGTCAAAAGCAATTTCTCCCCTAAAGCTCTCCTCTACGCCCCCACTTAAGACCCCAGTTACAAACTTTCCTTAGGGATCCTGTAGCACTACGAACACACTTCCGTTAGGACTTCAGAATGATAAAGCGCTAATGTCAATAAAAGTTCACATTTGTTGAGTCCATAGCCAAAGCCATGTACTATGCCTTTGACATGCATTATCACGTTGTATTTTTATCACTTTTTTTTTATATGTGTTTACATGCCTCTGTACTAAATGGTGGCTCTTTCAAAGGCAAGGATGATGGCTTTTTCATTTTTGTATCCCCCAGGGCTTTTCAAAGTGCAGAAGGCACTCAAAATATATTTAATAAATGAGTTAAAAGAATCAGAAGTAGGGCTGGAGTTCAGGTGTCTGGATCACAGTGCAGAGTTATTTTCTGCCATCCCATCGTGATAAAATGAATGTGCAAGGGCTTTGTGAAATTACAAAACACTGTGAATGGAAGGTAGAGGATGCCAAACCAGCTCCTCCTTTCTGTGCCCCTCTCTTCACTCCTGTCTGTCTCTTGCTGCCAAAATAATTTTAGATTATGTGAAAGCTTAACGGCAATGTCTGTCTACTTCATCCAGCCCAGACACCCAAAAATATAAAGAAGTGTGCGTATGTGTTCACGACAGCGGGAAGCATCACAAAGGCTGGTGCCAGGAGAAGCGGGGTATCTGGCAAATGGGGCATACCCATCTGGACACATTCGTGGAGGACCCAGAATACCTTGAGAACCCAGAAAGTCCAAACAGTGAAAGGGAGCAAGCTCCTAAGTGGGGCCCCCAGAAGACAGGTGTGTGTTCTCTTGGTCCTTAGAATTCTGTGTTGAACTCGAAGCATTGCTCGGGTAAACAAGGTAAATCGATGTGACTCTTAAGTGAGCTGTACCAAACTCATTATCATCTGAGTAACTAGAATCCTCCTTATTCAAACCCTGCTATTCAGAGAGAGGTAACAATCATTCTGTGTAGTACTAACCTAGCCTTTGTCTCTAGCTCTTGTGTTTAGGCAAAAGTTGAATATTACATCAGCTACCAGCCAGCACCGTGCTCTGTTCTGTTGACCCTAGGGCTCAGCCAGAAAAATCAGACAAAGAAATTTTTCCTCTCAATTTAATATAGCAGTTTCTATCAGGGCTTCATGTATCTTATCTTTTTTTTCCCCCCAAATAGCAAGGTATACAATTCTTTTCTTATTTTGCAATTGCCTGTGACTCTCAAACCTCTCTCCTTCTCACTCTCCCCCTGCCAACTGCCACCCACCCCACAGAGCACAGACCATCCTTAATGTGGGCTGCGTGAGCAAATATTTGATGGAGTGAGAATAAAGGAAAAACATATTAGCGTCCAGCTTGCATAGTTGGCACTGGGCTTAGGAAGAGCAAATTGAGGCCAATTAAAAGTATAACCCTTAGGAATAGCTAGCAAGACTCTTCTCTATTTTCTATGGAGGAGAAAACATTCTTACAGCTTTTTACCTGAGGAGCAGAGGGAAATAGCCTATTGTTTCGTATTATGTTTGAGGGTAATTCTTGCCTCCGCCCAGTTCAATTCAAGAGACCTTATGTAAAGCAAAACCAGGAGCCAGAAGAGACACAGATGAGAAAGAAACAGTTGGTACCCTCCAGAAACTGACAATCTAGTAGCAGACTGTGATTGATAAGTAAAGAAACAAACAAATGAGTACTGTAAGCAAAGCAAAACCAGGATAAATGATACCTTAGAGAGGGAGGCAAAGGGATATGCTATGGGGAAAATGACATTTACTGGGACAGACTTCTGATGCTCCTCAACTTCCCTTTTTCTGGAACAAGGGGCAACCGAAAGCTATTCCAATTCAAATTTCTGAATAATAAAAAAATGCTCTATTTTCCACTATAAAACAACAGTTACATGCCTAAAAAGTAGCCCATTATCAAAAACTGAATTACAAAAACAATTATTCTAATAGAGAAAAAAGGGTTGGGGTTAGAAACTTTTTGATATGAAAAAGCAGTTATTTCCCCCCCAGGAACATCAGCACTGAGAATGTTTTTACTAGGTCTAAGTGTATTTTGTTATTTTAGGCAATATATTAGCTCATCAAAGCTGACAATAAGAAACCTAAACATTCCTGGGCAAATATGGGCAGTGTGTAAGACAAGACCAAAATCTGTATGTTTTGAAACTATCCAAATCAATTACAGCCCCATTTGCAAGGGAGGGGGTTGGAGACTGTCTTACTCTGCTAATTTCTGGTTTCAGCTCTGTTCAGTGTCCCTCCCAGAGAGAAAGGATGAGGTCCACCAGCACTGTTGAACTCTACAGTGACCATGGGGCTTACTTTGACCAGCAAAGTGTGAGCAGAAAGGACAGGTGTCACTTCCAAGCAGGGGCTTTCAGACCCACTGTGTCTTTTTCTCCCTGGCAGCACCACCAAAGCTACCCTTGCCAGGGAATGCTTTTTCAGAGTTCTGGAGTAAAGATGTCCACAGGTCAGAGCCCCTAGTCAACCCAAGATGTGGGCACATAGCATAGAGGGAGAAAGAAACCTTTGTTCTTATAAGCCAGTAAGATTTAGGGCCCATTTGTTACTACAAATTAACCTACTTTATTCTGACTGATACACAAGTACCAAAAAATACACATGAATTGAGCAGATAGCATAAAATAATTCAACTAAAACAACTACCTAGAAGCCCAGTGGCTTTTCCCAGTTGTGATCCTTATTAGCAATGACAGTCTAGATAATGTCACCATTCTTTGAAGACTCTTGCAGACACTTTCATACATTATCTCATTTGATGCTCTCAACAGTGGTAATGAGGTAGTTTTCCATCTCCGTTGGATAGATAAGAAAACTGAAAACCAAGGAGGTTAAGTGATTTATCAAATGCCACTCACCTCGTAAGCGCCAAAAGTGGGAGTTCTTCTGTTTGATTCAAAATTTGCCGTCCTATGCCCCTTCCACAGGGCCAGTTAAGGAATAAAGTAATCGGCCACACAGAGGGACCTCCAAACACAACTTTGAAGTCATAAGAGCTGGGGTCCTGCTAATGTAATCTGAGCTAAGTTTCTTAGCCCCCCGAGACAGTCTTCTCCTCTGTAAAATGGAGGTGACGCCCTGTCCAGGGTTGTTAGGGGAGTAAATATACATGCAGGTACGAGCTCATTTGCCGACACTTATCGGCTCCCAAGGAGTGACTCTCAGTGTGATCAGTGGCAGTCCCGATACAGACTGAAGAGTGGCAGATGTACTCTCCCCACGTACTTAGATAAATCAGTCCCCTCCTGCATCCTTCTGAGGCCAGGACACAGCAGGGAACTAAGTCGAATGAGATGTGAAGCTGGGTCAGAGGGCAGGTTGGGCCTCAGCCCCAGCGAGAGGGCCACGGCCAGTGCAAGAGCCACAGACCCGGTTCCTCCCTCCATGGAATAGGCCAAGTCCGAATGGCAAGGGACAGCCTTCAGCAAGCCCCCTAACAGATGGCCCCATGAAATGTAGGAACATGTTGGGCGCCGATGGCCAGAAAAGGAGAGCTTAGAGGAGCAAGACCTGGCTAGGGATGAAGGCAGAGAGAGAGAGAGCTGCAAACAAGAGCCAGTCTGTGACTTGTCCTGGCCCCTGACTAGCAATGAGCGGGTGGAAGCAGCTGATGGCATTAATGACAGGAGCTAATGATGTGTAAACACTTAAGCAAGGGGCCTTCAAGGAGCTGTTGTTGCTGCTGAAAAGCCTCGCCACCGAACAAAGCAATTAGTGGGTCACCCCGCCACCCAACCCCTCCTCTGCCCGCCTCCGTTTTCCCACCTTTCCAGACCTCAGACCATTCATCCCTTTGTCTCCCAGCCCTGACGGCAGCCGCCCAGACCGGGCACACAGAAATGCACCAGCTGGAGCCCAGCCTATCACGGCTGTCTCCCAAAGCAGCAGCGCCCAAGGCGGGGCTGCGCAGGGGGGCGGCCTGCGAGGCACCTTTCCGTCTCCCCACTTTTGCCCTGAGTTGTTGGTGAAAAAGTGACCTGCATTTATATACTTCAGCCTATGGCCCTGGCCTTTTCCCATAACACAAAGAAGAGACCTATTGGTTTTTGCAGCTGGGAACAAGGAGTAAACTCAAAAATAATTTTGAGTTTGGGCACTCCTCTACCCAAAAAGAAAAAGTACTAGGAGGAAGAGGGGGGTACCTGAGTTCTTGCTTATGCTTCCACTCATCTTTTAAGACTTATTTTAAGCCTTCCCATTCTAGAATCCTTCCTCTGTCCATGAACTCTCCTCTTTTGGTACATGCCCATTACCACAGGTGTTGCCATTTGATGCTCCATAGTAATGGCCCCTTCCTGTTTTGCCTTCTTCTCAGGACTCTGAGCTCACAGAGGACCTCTTTTGAGCCTCAGCACCCAGCACCTAGGTCAAGTTTATGCAACTTCCAAATCTATAAGTAGGGATGTAATATATGCCCTAGTTCATGTTCCTGTTTGATGTTTTATGATCAAGTATGACAGCGAAACTCGAGATTGTTTGGAAATGCACAATGACAAATGAATTACAGATGTTAGGCACTGTGTATCTCGGCTTTCCTCATTCACTCCCACAACATGTTTTGGGCACATATATGTGCTAGCTACTAGTCTGGTACAGAGGGATCCCCTCTTTGAAGCCCCCTTCCCACCCACTAATCTCACTGTCTCACCCCCTCATAGCCCTGTACTTAGCCTCTGGCACACACCAGTGAACCCACTCTTGATGGGTTCTTCCTCCCTTTGCTGGGGTCCAAACCCCAAACTTACTAATAAACATCCATAAAAAGATCAACAATCATATTTTGAGTGCCAGCTACAAGTAGGACATGGAACCAGGCATGGGAAGGAGAAATAAATACACAGGGTAAAGTATGGAGTCTCCCCCAAAAGAAGATAGAACATAATATAAACTGAAAGTAGAAAAAGTTAGGAAGATATACACTAAAAAAATGAGGTCGCAATTCAGAGAAGGGAGAGGATTCATAAACTGACCCATTAGAAAAGTCTTAAGGAAAGAGGTGATATTTTAATATGGTCATGAAGAATTGAAAGGCTGCGGGAGGCAGACATTATACAAGGGAAGCTATTTGCAGAAAATTGGAGCTCTAAGTTTCCTTAGAGGGTCAATCTTCAACCTCTTCATCATACAGATGAGAAAATAAAGGCAAAGAGAGATTCGATAACCTGCCCAAGATCAGTAAGCTAGTCACTGGCAGGCCAGTGATACAAACCCAACAGCCCACATTTTGGCCAGAGAAATGACATGACCAGAATTGGCTTTAAGCAGAAGACAAAGAAGCAAAAGACACAGAGGGCAAGAAAAAAAGAGAATGGAAGAAGAGGGCAAGAGAAAAAGAGGGAAAATGAAAATATCTCAAAGGAGGGGAGACCATTTAGGAAGCTACTAGAAGTAAGAAGCAAACTAATGGAAACCTGGTGAAAGGTTGTAGCTGTGGGAGTGGGAAGAAATGGATAATTCTGGAAAGGTGCAATGTTAGTCATTCTGGGCTGGTCCACAAGGAACTATAGACCAAGTGGATTGTAAACAACAGAAATTTATTTCTCACCATTTTGGAAGCTGGACATCCAAAGTCAGGATGCTAGCAAGGTTAGGCTCTGGTGAGAACCTAGATCCTGGTTCATAGACAGCCATCTTCTAGCTGTGCCCTCAAACAGCCTCTGGGGGTTCCTCTGAAGGGCACTAATCCTATTCATGAGTGCTCCACCCTCTTGCCCTGAACAGCTGTCAAAGGCCCAGGGTCCCAATACCATCACTTTGGGGGAAATTCAATTTCGACATATGAATTTTAGGAGTGGGAGACACAAACATTCAGTAGGTCCATGGCAGATAGATTCAAAGTCTGATTACTGATGTAGTGAGATGAAGTGGGGGGTAGAATTCCAAGATATCAAGCTTGGGGAACAATTGAAAAGATCCTTGAAACACCTGCATTTCCCCAAGAATACCATCCCACTCCCCAGTACTGCCACGACTGTGAGCAGAACTCTGTGAGGAGCTCAAACCCACCCAAATGCTATTTTTTTCTGCCTTGTGAGAAGAAAATGCTGTCAAGTAGGAAGTGGAGAATGATTTTTCTCACTACAGGGCTTCTCTGTCATGGCAGTAATGTTATCAAGTTAGTAAATAATTGATCTCAAATGAACACCTAGGTTTTGGAGTTATACAATCCATCCTACCTCACCCAAAGGCACATCGCCCAGGGTTCCGTCATCCTGACTTCTCACAGGGGCTCGGGGGGCTGGGGAGTAGGGGTGGGTGTAAATTCCTCCCAATCTTGTCTCCAATCAGAAGATACCAGCTTTGTTGAGATGTAGCCACGTTCAAATCTAGGATGTGCCCAAACACGACAGAGGCATTGTTTTCTCTCCCTCGGCCCTCCGTATGTTAAAAACATCTATTAAAATGTGTCTGGGATGGAAGACACCCAACACGCTGTCATTAATTTAAGGAAATAAAATTACACCATATGAAGGGTTATCATACGGAAGATGGTGACCAGCTGTTCTCCATCTCCTCTGGGCAAGAATAAGAGAAAGTGGGAGGGAGTTCAATTTGAAATTGAATTGGAGTGGGGACTTGACAGAAGGATGGAAGCATAGCCAATGAGGGCTACAAGACAGACAAACAGCTGAGTTGGGGTAAATGGGGAGATGGGGGTGGGGTGTAGCAGGGAGGGGCTCAAGGCAAAATAAGGTTTTATTTCTTTTCTCCCCTTGGGCATCTAATGGCCTTCGAGTTTCTCTTTTTTTCACCTCTTTCTGGAAAAATACTGCTTTTTAAGATTTTCGCTAAGGTTAGAAACAATTGAGGCATTTTCATTTAAATGTAGATCAAGGACTTCTAGTAAATGAATAAAGCAGGAGATAGACTGTGAGAGACACCTTCCACTCAGTAGTTCGTGGTATGCAGCCTTGTGTAGCATCCAGTCCAGCCCTGACTCAAGAATTCAGAACCTGCCTGGATGTGGAAAACGGGCAGGGTAAATTCGAAGTTTCTCCCAATTTAAGGAAGCTCTAATTCCAACCTGGCCCAAGGCTAAATTATGAGTGATCTGGTTTATTCATCAGTCACCCACAGATCCCACACCTTCTCTAGGACAGTGTCCCTATCCTTTTTTAGTCATCCAGAGTGACAGTCCTCATCAAAAAGTGTTTTTAACAACAACAAATTATATCAGTCACTTATGACTACTATGAATTGAAATCACTTGCTGTCTCTTTTCCAGTCCTGCTTGTATGTAAGTTTCCATTCCTTTCCAGGAGTCTAGGTGGCAGGCAAGGAACAGCTAGGGGAGCAGGAGGAAATTAATCCACAAAGGCAGGATGGGGCCATGGCTTGCATTGTCTTGAATCCCACCAGGATAAGGAGCTTCTATTCTACTCAGATGACATGGAGTGACTTGAAGTTTTTGAGAAGGAAAAAAGTCAAGCATCACATAAGCCACAAGATCCCATCTGGCTCTCATCTCATTATAATGCATTAGCTAATTTTTCACTTGTTAAAATAATTTCAGAGTTTTACTTTCACCATTGGGTTTTGCTTCCTGATTGGCCAACATGTGCCCAGGAATGACCACAGATCAGCCTGCTTCATGATCACCCTATTTTTCCATCCTTTTGTTCTTCAAGTGCTTGAGATCCCCATTTCAGTCTAGAACAGAAACAGTTCTCATTGAAATGAACAGAAGGAGAAATGCTTTTGAGTAATAATCCTTGGCATTCCGAGTGCCATTTTTCTAGCATTGAGGAACACTTCAGTTGAAAACCTGGCATTGCCCCCAAGTTGAGCTCTGTTGATAATCAGTAAAAGAAACAGGAGCATGGTGAAGAAAGAGGGTGGAGGGTAGATTAGCTCCACAGAGAGGCATGAAAGCTTGGAGTATGTTTTTCTGTCCCCTCAAAAGAAGAGGCCAGGTGCCTCTGTTTTCCCTGGCAATTCTGCAGCAAGCATGAACCCAGTCTCCAAGTCAGCAGGGACCTTGAAAACAGTTAAGGTGACGGAGTCAGTTTTGTCCTCTCCAAATCAAAGCTGTATTCATTTTGTTCGTAAGTGTTGTAAAGTTGTTGGTAATGATTTGCTCTCCTGCTGACAATCTATGCCAAAGTTTCAGCCTCTCTGGAAATGGCTGTGATCTGAACTCTTTCAAGGGGAAAGAAAGAAAAACAAAAAACAAAAAACAAAAAAAAAAAAAAAAACAAGAAAAATGAAAGAAAACACACACAACCCCCACATATCTCCAGCTCTTTTAATGGACAAGTTGACAGAGTCCTTAACGAGTGTCTCTCTGGGTCCCTACCATAATTATAGGCTGGGAAGGAGGGCTGTGTTCTGTGTGATTAGAGACTGTTTGTGTTTCTGTCCATTTGGGAACAAAGAGGTGGAGGCATTTTCAAGAACTTGAGGCCAACCATTTTTCATGAGGGAATTTTACTCAATTGCTTGCTAAATAATTTCAAAGATGGTCATTTCATCATTAAAACGTTCTTCTAGGGGCACCTGGGTGGCTCAGTGGGTTAAAGCTGAGGTCATGATCTCAGGGTCCTGGGATCGAGCCCCACATTGGGCTCTCTGCTCAGCGGGGAGCCTGCCTCCTCCTCTCTCTCTGCTTACTGTGATCTCTGTCTGTCAAATAAATAAATAAAATCTTTAAAAAAAATTTTTTTTCTTCTAAAAATTTATCACAGACTTGTTGAGAGCTGATTTTGTCTGGTGGCATGTTAGAAATTTTACACTTGATTTAGCATCACCCTCTCCTAAAACCACACCAACCACGGGCCCTTCCCCATCCATGTCCCAGGAACTGAGTCAACCTCTCACCTTCCCCCACCCAGACGGTGATGAAGATACACAGTACCAAACTCCTTAGCAGTTCCCTTTCCCTCTTTTGTCACAAGACTCCATTAACCTGGAGAGGTGGGGGGAAATGTCTTGGGGAAGGGAAAAGAGAGATAAAGGGTCTGATCACCAGCAGCCCTTTCAGAAAGCACTAGAATTGGGGTACAGTTTTCTTTACTGAAAGAAATCTCTTTATAGCTTGATACTGGTAATATGGCTAACCAGTAGAGAATGGGAAACAGGAGAAAGAAACCTATTTAAGATACCCTTAAATCTCAAGGCATTTGAGCCAAGAACTTGTCAGGGAAATACATTTCCACCCTTTACTGACATCCAATATTATATCATCAATGCCCCAAGCACTATCAAAATTTCCATCAAGCACCCCCTCCTCCCCTTCTACAGCTAACCAAAATCCCCCCCAATCTCCAAAATGCAGCTCAGATCCCCCTTCCCCACTGTCGCTCTCCTTAACTGCCACATCCCACCCTTGTTTCCCCTGATTTTCACTTCGGGTCACTACCACAAAGTCCAGTTTCTCATTAATTAACACCCCTCTCGAGAGCAGAGCCTGAACTAGAGAGACTCTGCCAAGACCCATGCAGATGTCTCCACAGCACAGCTGTCCCACATGGCAGGAGAAGGTGGTGGGGAGAGATGGGGTGGATCACCTCCTTGAACATCTGCCACAGAGACATCTCTCCTCCACATAAGGACACACAGGCGTGCTTCTCACAGGGGGAAAGGAGCTGAAACCATCACTTGGGGAAGGCAAGGAAGGTGTTAAGTGGGAAGGAGGCAGAGGAATGAAAAAGGGGCCCTTGGGCCTGCAGAGGGGTCTGCTTCCTTCTAAGTCCCTCGAGGCTGATACATCAAAGGGAGAAAAGAGGAGATGGAGCCCGTTGTGGGGGTTTGGGAAAGATGGTATCATGAAAGGTGCTCCTGAATCGAATTAATACAGCATTTTCTGTGGTTGGCAATGAGTATGGAGAGTCTGTGTGTGTAAAGAAAAGGCATTTGTGGAATGTATGTTTTCCCTAAGTATGGAAATATGATCACAGCACCACAGATACCCAGGACAGGTCAGATAGGAAAGGCACGAAAGGGCCTTTATTTTGTAGCTCTGGGGAAAGTTTGTATATTTCCATTCTGGTATCTTTACATACCTCTTCCATTACTCCCTCCTCACACCACACAGACACACACACACACACACCTATTTTGTTCATTCTTCCCTAATAATAAGGTATGTTTTTGCGCTCTCTCGCTCTCTCGCTCTCTCTCCAAATGGTCCCCATTCTCAGCCTGTAATGCTCATACTCTTTTCTGATTATTTAAAATCTATCAGGCAATGTTGTCACCCCCATTAAACCTTCCCTGATGGTTTGCTTTGACAAAACCAGCATTGTTCTCCTCTCAGAAGTCCCACTGCATTAAAAATCTGCTCTCTGTTCCCTAGTACACACATGCTCTATGTGTATGTGTGCACGTGTGGGGGTGTGTGCTGTACCTATGGAACAAAGTTTCTTGAGGTCTAGCAGGAGAACCCCTTAAACAGCTAGTTGACCAGTTGGATATTGGACCAAACCCAGGTGGCTATGTTTACTCCCCACTATGTCTGCTATCAAACAGTAGTAATTTGGAAGGTATTATGCTGTCATTCCCCTTCGTCAATGATGAAGAGGACTTGGGAAGTCCCAGAAAAGCTTTGGGAGTGCTCTTCCCTTTTTGTGATATCCAGCCTTGACTCTACCATCTTCTTACCCAGGGCCCTAGGAACTGTTCATCACCCCTGCCTCAGGTAAGGCATTAAGCACCATTCCCATCAGTACGAAACCAAACACAAAGTCTTGAAGTCATAGGATCCCCAGCAATCCCACCTGGACAATGTATTCATTCCACTGCCATAGAAGTTAATCAAACATCCTCTCCCCATCCCCAAGTTTTTATCTTTTCCATAAAAATAGGAAATTCAATTATTTCTAAAGTTTTGGCAAAAATTACTTCAGCTCTTCTTTCTGCATATTTGATTCTTTCCAAAGCAAATGGAACTGACCGTCTAATGGGTAACACGGGAGTAAGGTACTTTGGCTTGCTTGACTGAGTACCTTCTGGGTTTCTGAAACTGTGCACAGAAAGAGCATACTTGGTTCTGCTCCTGTTTCCCAATTGTGTGGGGGGTTGTCTGATGAACTTATAACCATGGACCTGGAGGCTCATGATTTTCTGCTTCTACTTTTAGGCATTAGCAGACTATTGAGAATGATCTTAGGTAAGTCTGACCATAGATACAAACCATAGCTTGTCAACTCCAGTATCACAAGCAAAAGCTTATATTTTGACCCATATGTTTTCTTCCACTTTTTACTTCTCATTTGATTCAAAACTCAGTGAGAGCTTAAGGGATGAGAGCAATCATCACCCTGAAAACCCCAACAATTCATGCACTGATTGAGAAACTTGAGGTAAGTCCAGACCTTGATTTGGAAATCAGAGTACCACACAGAGAGGCTGATGCTTCCTATGCAGCAGCAACAGAAACTTCAGGTTTCCAAGTTTCAGTTTAGTGTGGATCACATGGCATTTGACTTTTGTAGGACAGAGAAGCTTTTTGTGACTGTGTCCATGGGCAAGGGGCTATTTTTCATTAAAGATGTCAGGCTATGTTTTAAATGCTCGGTCCTATTTTAACAGATGCTGAAATTTTCATGCATAAGCTGAATGAGTCTTAAAAGGAGGCCCAGGCTACTCAGACTTCTGCCAACATTTTCTCACCTGCGATTGTACTTAGAAGACCAGAAGGGGCACCCCATATTGCAAGGCTGCTTGTTCTACTATGTTCTTCTTCCTCTTATTTTGCAGAGGAATCATGATAATGATGATTTATATTAATTCTACTTCTTTATTATCTTAATTTTCTGGTTTTGAATTTCTAAGCCTGTATTGATTAAATTTGCCATTTAGGTCTACTGGAATGTAACCAGTAGGGGACAAATGGACATCACCTAGAGATTGGAAATTAAAGTGGCCTTTTTGACATTGACTCTGGATGCAACAGCAGGTCAGGACATCACATTGTCTTCTAATGGGAAGAGGTGACACAGACGTGTACCCATATGTATGACAATGCCTCTAGTAATAGCTCCCATTCATTAAGCGTTCACCTTCTGATCCCTTTTCAGTGTTTTATATGTATTTTCTGGCAGCAACTCTACTATGTGATTGCTGTCCTTATGCCCATTTTATCAGTCAGGACACTCAAGAATAGAAAGGTTTAAGTAGCTTTCTTAAGAACATAATAAAACTAAAATGGCGAAGCCAAGAGTCACACTCAGTCAGACTCCAGAGCCTACACACTTCACTACTAAGCTTTAAAGATAGTTATTTATTTAGGCAGAAATATGCCTGGAACTAAATGTGTGAGAAGAGAAAGCAAGGAATGGAATGTACTAGACAATTCTGCAGAGCTTCCTGCCCGCTCCCCCATCTGACCATAGCTGACTGAACCATAGGAGGACACTTGACACAAAAATAATGAATCCATAAGCTGATGAACATCTTATGACTACTACCTAAAAGACAAGTTAGTTAATGAAATTTTCTCCAAGGATTTAAGCTAAGATACGTAGAGATACTTGCCAATACTAAAGTTGGTTTGGCACTGGAAGACTATGTAATTTTAGGTACCCGGGTAGCCATTGGGACCATATGGAAAAATAAGTAAGTAGAAAAATCTGGCTGGTGGAAAGGAGAACAGAATAGAAATTTAGAGAAAATCTGAGATAAACATGCAATATCAAAGAGAAAAAATCATTCTTCCTTTTTTTTTTTTTTAGCTCTCTTGAGTGTGTCTGTTCTTTTCCCTTACAACTTTAGCAGTCCAACAACACAGTATTACTATTGGCTTTCTGTTGTTGTTACCTGGGGACTAAACACAATGTCTGGATCACAGTAGGTGCTCAATAAATGTTTTTCAAATGAAAGGGTAAGAAATATGGATCCTGAATAAACACAAAATTCTGAGACCCTGTGCTGAACAACCAGGTGATTTTCTCAGCATACCTATTGCTCTCAAACATACAGCAGAATATTTTTCAGAATAGTTAATTGGGTACATGGTCTTGAACTTCCTACCCTCAAGTCTGGATCTCATAGGCACTGTAAATCTGAGAGGAAAAATAAGAGTTGTGTGCTTCCTTCACAATCCAAAGAGACTCTGATATCATCTACCACCCCATTCCAAGTAGATTTGCTACTTAAAATGAAAGATACCCAACTAAATTTGAATTTCGGAAAAACAACAAATGATTGTTTATTATGTGTGTCCCCAAATTGCTTTGTACATGCATATACTAAAAACAAATTCATTGCTTATCTGAAATTCAAATTTAACTCAACATCCTGTATTTTTATTTGCTGAATCTGGCAATCACCAAAGGTCAGTTTTCCACCAAACAGCCAGGCTTATCCAAGAGGTCAAGTTCTTGGTATTGTCTTCTCACAGCATCTCACCTCACATAAAATATGGTGGATTCCCCTCTGCCCTTATGCCATCCACCCAACAAGTGCAAAACAACATATGTGTATGCACACACACACACACACACACACACACACACAGTTCAAAAGGAAGCCCTAATACTTTTCGATGCTTAAGAGATAGAAGTTACTAGATTCAAAGCATTGTTAAATTCATTAAAAAAAAATCCTGGTGGACATGGCAATACATTGACCTTATCCTTCACTTTCGGTAGGAAGGAGCTTAGTATCACCAATATAACTTTCCTGCTCCCAAAGGATACTCAAGGTCACTTTGCTTGACTTTCCTTAACATGTGAAAGTGTTTCAGCAAATGTATCCTTAACCTGTTACAATGAGCAATTCTTCAAATTATGAGCAAGAGCTACTGTGACCCATCCTTCTCCAGTGACATCATAGAATCCCTCCAATAGGAAGACACCTATCCCTGCTACCCAAGCATGCTTTCTTTGGGAAAAGCATTATAGAGAAAAGGAGGTAGAGAATATGGTCTGGAGACTTCTTGCCATAGTGTTTCCCCACCAACCAACATCACCCCCCCTCCTGCCATACAACCGATGTCTAGGGGTGTTCAGTCATCACCCCTCCCCCAGGGTCACAGTTAGAGGATACAGATGAGAGATGGTCTCTCCTAGTCACTCTCATGATCCGAGGTGGTGTCTGCGCCAAATTCAATTTTTCGTCATTTCTCTAAGACATTACCAAACTTCCCTTCTTTGCGTCACTTAGTCCCCTCAGTGACCACCTGGTGTGGAGAGAAAAGTGGGGCCAGAGGGGGTTCAATCAAGGGACTTATCCAATCACAATGAGACGCTGGCAGAATTAGAACCAATAGAGCTGAGACTCTGTATCTGACCTTGCCCTTCCCAGCCCGGAGCTTCTCCCCATCCCCCTGCACCTGACTCAGGTAAGAATGCATGGCCGTGTGATGATAAGATTTGCTGACAGATGTCATATCCTCTCTCCATATAGGGCTGCTGGGGCAGGGACTGGCCCCACTTCACAGCCGGGAATGCAGAGAAAATTAAAAATACATTTCCTAAACAAGTGAGAAAAGCACAGTAGGTCAAAGGAGGGCTGGGATTGGAAGATGCCCTGCCCCCAAAATAGACTGATATGTCTGAGCCAAGGGCAAGAGGTGCTGCTTGCCAGTTATCCAGGGCACACCCGCTCACTACAGAGGGCATGAGCACTCCTAAACCATTGCACTAGATGCTAAATGAAGCAATTAAAGATGAAGGGGACATTTTAATTACCAGGCTTGGCTGGCTCCGAAGGGGCCCAAGATTCAAGCAAATGTGAAGACTCAATTATGCTGAACGGGAGCAAGTCACCTGGCATCGTGGGGCTGGTTACCCAGAAGCCCCGGTGGAGGAAAAGGGATTCCAAAGAATAAAACAAAGGAGAAAAGAGAAGCCACGTGACAAAAAATTCATAAGACAGCAGGAAAAAGCAAGAGATCCATAACATCCTGAAGTGTAGGATCAACCTGCCTCTCAAGGGAAAGCAGGTAAATTAGTCCCATTAGCAATTTTAGAAATTCCCTCCTCTCTTTGCTCTAATGGATATGCGATTTTTTATTTTTTCAGCTTCGAATAGCTCATGAACTTTTCACCTTTCCATCTTTCCCAAGCCAGAATTTCTGCTTGCCTCCATCAAGAGCACCCCAAAGACAGATGTCACAGCAATTCTGGAGCTAGTCTGTACTTTCTGGAAACTTCCAAACAAAGTTCACACGGAGAACACCCTGGGAGTAAGGAGAAAGGGTGAGTGGTGTTGGGGGTGCCATAGACCATTTTTTCATTGTTTGAAAGTAATCACTGAAACTCCAATTTGTACATAATTACAGTATTTTTCCTTCTACTTCCTCTCCTTCTAGTCTGTTTTAATATAAACTAGAATCAAAAAAGCAAACTCAAATACCTTTACATCTGTGAGAAATGTGTCCGGAGAAACCTCACAATTTCCCAAATTTAGGCTACCATGATTTTAGGTTCCATAAAATGCATCATATCTAGGAGCAGATCAGTTTTCAAGCAGACACAGAATCACCCAAGCTCACCCCCTGGTCAAGCCGTTTATTACCATCCATTAGCCTTGCAGCATGTTGGATTCACATGAGCTAATTTGTTAGCTCCAGACTTGAAACTATAACCTAAAAATCTGGGCTTTTAGTCCTAACACTTCCCCCAGGTGATGCTACAGGCTGTCTTTGGGGTTTTGCTTAATTTCTAAAAATAAATGCATAGTCCAATTAACCCTGGGTGGATTCTCCATAGGGTTCCATTGTTGCAACTCCAAGGCTGACACATTTAGGTGTCACAGAACCTCTTTGCACAACCCTAACAGCATCTAGAAATAATAATAATCTAGAAGATTAGATAGATAACAATAGATAGATAGATAGATAATCTAGAAGATTAGAGTTATCAATTTCTCATTTTCCCATCTCCTTATTTCCACAGGGGCCAGCTAAGATCGTTGTCCAGTATCAGGAGGATGTCTGCTCACTCGCTGGCAGAGCTCCCTTGGATAGGGCTCACCTCCCTGCCCCGCCGGGAAAAGGCTCTCTCTTTTCAGGCTGGAAGTCGGAGGCACCGTAGGGAACGAGCTGACAGTTGAACAGAAGAAGAGACAATTGTTGCTTCAGAAGAGCAAGCCAGCCCCTGAAAATGAGGCCTGCCCACTAATGAGTGGAACCACCCCTCTCCTGCACATGGAGGGAAGGACCCAGGGCTTTCAGCGAAGATGCATTGTCTTCAGTTCCCAGAGGCAAGACCTGTTTGGCAAAGTCAGTGCCCCACCAGCTGGATCTGAGGAAGGTCTAAGTCAGCAGGTCTGCTCGGGAAGTTAGATATCAATATCGTCTCAGCAAATGCATCTCAGCTATGACTAAAAGGATGGGAATTGGCACCGGGCACATCCCTAAAACTCCCCCAGGAGAACTATGCCCCAGCCTTCACTTTCACTCAGCCCCATCCCCACCACATAACAACACAAGAACAAAAGCACCAAGTTGGCACCACTGGCCTTCATAGTCCCTCCCGTGCCTCTTTCCCACCTTTCCCACATTTGCTGCTTTCAAATTAATTTGTACAAAGTAGTCCTTCCACACACACCCCATCCCCGAAATAGCTAGGAAAGTTTGAGTTCTGTTTTGACTGATGGGGAAACTGAGGCAGAAAGTGCCTTTGAGCAAGGGGCCCGGGGACTGGTGAATTCTAGTTCTCACATCTCCACCCAGCAGAATGGACATTCCTTTTCCCTTTCTCCCTGTAATTAAATCAGACTGTCACCACTTCAGTAAAAACAACATTTGTTTAGGGAGGAAAGGGGGGATGTGCTGTGTGGTGCTGCCTTCCCTTTGAGCAGCCCTGACAGAAACAGCACCGAGCCCTGTGTGCCTGCCGGCTCCCCTTTGTAGTAGGCTCCATTCATCATAGCCTTTTGGGGGCGGCTAAGCGGAGGGCTGGAAAGAGAAACAAAAAATGACACAAGCTTCCAAAAACACGGTGGTGGTTTTTTGTGGGGTTTTTTTTTTTTTTTTTTTGGTCTTTCTTTTCTTTTCCTTTTCATTTAAAAGTCCAAAATGTAAAGTGCATGGCTCAATCAGAGGGCTAATGTTTTCCATTTCAAAGGTCCTTTAATCTGAGCAGACAATTCGCAAACATCTCTTCTCTGGGCGTCCCCTTTCCCAGCCCATTAATAATAAACTACCGCGACCAACAGTAGGTGGGGTGGTGTGTGCAAATCCACTCATTCATCCTCCCTGTTCTGTATTCACACCTACTACACTCCTGATCTGAAATGCACACTACACATCTACCCCGTTTTAAGAAAGCCCTTAGCAGAGAGGCAAATTGCCCCCATTTCGAAAGGTTTTGGAAAAAGGAGAGAGAGAGAAAGACAAAGCTGCTAAAGGCAGAGCACACTGGAGTTGCGAAGCCTGGGTTCAACTCATTCATCCATTAATGCATGAACATTTGTCTGCTTTCCTCTAACCGAGCATGTACTGTGTCCCAGGCCCTCTGCTAAGGATCAAGGTTAAAAGGTGAATAAAACACAGATCTCCCTTAAGCATTCTCAGCCTGGTTCAACCAGTGATCAGCTATGTCCTTGAGTTAGTTGCTCAAGCCATGTGGGTCTCAGATCTCCCTTTTGAAGAAGAAGAATAATAGCTAGCTTCCCTCTAGCTTGCAGAGCGAGAAGGTAGTAAACCTGTGCATTTAAGTGTGTCTTTACAGATCATTAACTACTATGGGGAATGGAGGGTCATAGGAATAATAGAATTTTTGAGCTAGAAGGAACCAAAGAAATCAACTATTCTAACCTTTTCATATAAGAAGGGAGCCAGAGAACTAAAATGTTAGGAGCCTCTGTCTGTTGAAAATCTATCCAAAGTGAAAACAAAACACTTTTGAAATAATAATGTAAGACAGAGGGTTAGTGGCTCAGTGGGTTAAGCCACTGCCTTCGGCTCAGGTCATGATCCCAGGGTCCTGGGATCGAGTCCCGCATCGGGCTCCTTGCTCAGCAGGGAGCCTGCCTCTCTCTCCGCCTCTGCCTGCCTCTCTGCCTGCTTGTGTGCTTTCTCTCTCTCTCTTTCTGACAAATAAATAAATAAAATCTTAAAAAAAAAAAAAGACAGAGGGTTAGGTTAGGGGATTTATACCAATTCTTTTCGGAGGGGGCAGCTCTCAGGAATAGCAATCAGGAAAACTGGGATCTAGTCTTGGATATTTCATGAACCAGCTAAGTCCATGGATGAGTGATTCAATGTCTTTTGAGTCCCAGTTCTGTCAAATGTAAGAGGAAGATTACAGATGATTAAAAAAAAAATGGTAAAATGAAAGACCATCGATGGCCTTGGAGTCCTACAGATGAGGGTTTGATTTCTGCCTCTGCCACATTTTAGCCATGTGAGCTTGGGTAGGTTACCTAAAAGTGACTCTCTGAACCTCGGCTTCCACCTCCATAAAGTGGGCATAACTCCATCTCCCTAACGGGGTTGTTGGGATTAAATATGGTGAAGCCTATAAAGCACTTTGAACATGGTGAGTACTTTTAATGAATGTTAATTCCCTCCTTTCCTAGACAACCTCTTCTAACATTAAATTCTATGACTATGAAATGTCTCCTAAAATGTGACCTCATATAAGTACATTGGCTTTACTACTTCCTCACTCTACAAGGTAGGGAGGAGCCACACACTTTTCTTCTAATAGAAAATGGAATGGGAATCTGAAAGTGTGACAGCTCACTCAAGGTCACAACAGGTTAGCCACAGAAATGGGAGTTGAACCTGGAATTTCTACTTCTAGCTTGGAAGCATGTCTCCAAATAGCCATCTGTCGCTAAAAGAGGGAGTCTCCTTACTTCCCATCAGCCACCTTAGAATGAACTCAGTTGGTTCAAAGGAACAAGAAAAAGGAGAGAAAATTGTGTTGTGTTGATGGTGCCACTGGTACTTCCTTTAATCTTTTCCACAACCCCCTGGGGTAGGAAGTATCCCCATTTTATTGATGACGATACAGAGGAACAAAGGGGTAATAGAATTTCCCAAGGTGCCCAAGACTGTGCACGATGAAGCCAGAATTCATCCAGATACAAAACAAGTGTTCTCACGTCGTATCACCGTCCTTGTGTTGTCATCATTGTCCATGCATTCAAGGTAAATCTCAGCAGAAATCTTTGTATCATTCAATCTCTAAGGTCGTGCAAAGAATCTTTTCTTCTACTCCACAGTCTCATTCATGATCTTTGCTATGAAGCCACAAAAAGTATTACCCAGCCTGAAATTTACTTATACCTTTCCCCTACACGATTGCCTGGAACCAAAGAGAAAGGTCAAAGGGATCTGGAGTTTCTGGGGGACAATAGTCAACACCTCTGACCAACCCTAGATAAATACACCTGGTGATTTCAGAGGCATCGAAGAAGGGACTTGGGAGACCCAGGACATAGGAACATGTGGCATGCTTTAAGGTTAAAGCCAGAAGCTGATGATAAATGAAAAAAGACTTTTCAAACAGAATGAATGTAAATGAGAAAAGAAGCCCCTGGTTAAGGAAGTTATTCTAGCAAGTGGCTATATAAATGTCTTTATATTGTTATTTCCAATATTAGTTTGTTGTTCCTCCATGAAAGCTGATTTATTTGAAATGTTATTACTAGAAACACCCTAATCTTTTGGTAATAATTCATATACTGGAAGATTACAGTTTTGGAAGGCAGCCCAGCACTGTCTGGAATCCTATTTATGGATTAAAGGATTTGAACAGCATTGCAAGCAAGATCTCTAAAGAGTAGGATAATGTAAACCTGGTTCCATATAAAATGCTTTACCCCAGCTATAGTAACCCCATTAAAGTCAGATTGTTAGAGGACACTGGGTATGAGGACTTTCATTACACTAAACCAGGTATCATTGCCCCTGAAGAGCAGGGATTTTCAAGCCCAATTGCCCCTTGTTTTGACAGACTATGCTTAACTTTGCATTTCCCCTTTCTCCTAGGACACACTAACCTCGCATGACAGGTCTGGCCTCCTTGAAAGCCTATGTTCAGGTGGAGGAAGAAAAAAAGTCATTTGTCAAAAAAAAAAAAAAAAGTCATTTGTCACAGCAAAGGCAGTCATGAAGCTAATGTGGTTTATCCACAGACCTGGGATAATGTGTACCAAGTGCTTTTTGTTCTTGGAAATCTTCATGTTAAAATCAATCCCACTCTACCAAAAGAGCTCCTTCAGTAAGTAGTCCAGGTCTTGATGCTAGAAGAACCCAGAGAAGATTAACTAAACCTGACAAGAGCAGGCAAGAATCATCATGGACCATCATGAGAGCACAGCACTAAACAGACCCAGATGAGCAACCAAGACAAAGGAGGCCTGGTATGCTCTCTTCCCCTGGAGGGCCTTTGGGGAGCTCTGATACTCTGACAAGTAGTGGGGAGGCCCCGGGAGTTGGCTCCACTCTTTATTGTCTGTGTTGCCATGAGCTGATCATTTAACCTCTTTGAACCTTAGCCTCTTGATTCTTAAAGAGGTAACATCTACTTGCAAAGCTGTTGGGAGAATTTTATGAGGTCATAGACGACAAGTGCCCAGCACACAGAGGGTGTTGAAGGAATGGTGGCGGTACCCCTAACTGTGTCAAACAATGGGCACAATCCAGAAAGATGGTCACCAGGGTCTGAATCAACAACTCTGAGTTCTGTACTCCACTTCCTACAAGGTGCCAAACCAGAAATGCTGTTAGAACTGGCTGGGGCTCAACAGAAGGAGAGAGAGAGGGAGGGAAGGCGGAGAGAGCAAGGCTAGAGCAATGTCACATTCCCCTTCAGCAAAGACACTGCCTATTAACATAGAGTCATCAAGCATCTCGTGAACATCATCTGCCACATAAATAATGGATAATAATTCTAATTATACCACCATCTAAAACTTGACTTAGGAAGTCTTTATTTTTTTACTCCAACTTATTTTAGTCACCTCAACCAAATCTTATTTTATTTTATGACTTCTAGGTTCTGCTCAAGGATTCCAATCTTTGTTCTGACTTTAGACACAGTACAGGAAGGAAAATTTCTCTTCAGGCCCACCATGAAAAAGGGAAGCATCTGAGGGTTGTTGGAGGCTCTAGAGAATCACAGAGCAATATTTATAGAAAGGTAGTCTTTGGGGGCGCCTGGGTGGCTCAGTGTATTAAGCCGCTGCCTTTGGCTCAAGTCATGATCTCAGGGTCCTGGGATCGGGCCCCGCATCGGGCTCTCTTCTCAGCGGGGAGCCTGCTTCTCTCTCTCTCTCTCTCTGCCTGCCTCTCTGTCTACTTGTGATCTCTCTCTGTCAAATAAATAAATAAAATCTTTAAAAAAAAAAAAAAAAAGAAAGAAAGGTAGTCTTTGGACTACCTGTGTTAGCGTCACTGGGGGAAGGGAACCCCTCCTTAAAGTGGAGGTTTCTGGGTTCTACCCCAGAGCCATTAAGTCAGAATATCTGAGAATGGGCCATAGGAATTTACATTTTTAACAAGTTCTCCGGAAGAGCTTTATGTACAGAAAACCTTGAGAATGGGGAATTCCCTAGGGATTCCTAGAGAAGAGCCAGTGGGTGTCCGTGTCCTTCAGGGCTTCTAGGGAGCATGGTGATAAAGAACATTTGTATTGTGTTTTAGTGTTTACAAACACAAACGTGATCTCATGCTAAAGAGTGTACATACAAACAAAACAAATATATCCATAATGCAAATTATGGATATTGATAAACAATACAGTACACCTCATCGACCCAGCACCATCAGAGAAAAGTCTGTTCTACATAAATGAATTTGCTAGAAAAACTGGGATTTAACTCTTTGAACGCCTAGTGTTTGAAACAATTAGTAATATCAGCATTTTTTTGGAATGAATTATACAGACCCTTGTCTTAATAAACCAAGGATACTAAAGGTAATTGAACATTATAATGACTCAAGGTCACATTAGGACCATCTGCTCTTGCACGAAGCCTAGAAGCAGGGATGTGCTGTTCACTGATGAATAGTGATGTGCTCTGGTCTCCACTTGCGTGAAACGTTCTTTGTCCTGACATTTGACAGCCCCAACCTTGAAGCATTTTGCTTGCCATTTATGGTTTTTCTGACTTCCCTATGAATTGGCTATCAAATGTCACTTCCTGTGAATAGGACACAAAGCACCCCCTCTTTTACCCTTTCTGATGTACCACCTGTATTCTAAGGTAGGAGAAAATAGACAAAGCCTTATACTTGTAAGTATAACAAGAAGAAATCAACTCTGAGTTTTCATGAATAGATGATCCACAGAGTAATATTCATGAGGTTGAATGTGTTATACGGACTCTATTTCCTCTGCTCAGAGGCCTCTCTACTTATTTCTAGTAGCAGCCGTGCAGCAGTGTTCAGGGAGTTGAGGGGTTCTGTACCCAACCTCTTCCTAAGTGACGTGAACAGCTGCATTGCTCTGAGGTTCTCGGGCCTGAGTGCCTGCTCACCAGGATGATCACGTCCAAGGAACCTGTATATTTACCTGTATATTTACTGTCAGTGCATGGAAGGAAGGGAAATGGGCAAATAAGGTCACTTAGAAAAAGAAGATTTAATATTTTCAGGTAAATTAGTAAGAATTCTCTCCATTACTATCAGATAAACAGATTAATTTCAGAACAAGGGGGATTAGCCACAAAATCAACAGGCTTCTCTCTATACAAAGCTCTTGACTCTGGTTCTGTGTGTGTTGACAATGCTCTTTCCAAGAGCAGACGGCCTGTCTCCATACAGCAGGAAGCATATCTGCATTCAAGGCTTCCTATCTTAAAGACCAAAGGAAAGAGGTGCTTCTACTTTCCCACTTTAAATACAGCAGGAAAGTTCTCTGAATAAACCAAATTGGGTCATATTTCACCCTTTGTGCCAACTGTTTGTGAAATGACAAATGGTCAGGCCTAGATCAGTGTGCCCATTTCCTTGGTCAGGGGTACCTGATGCTAACCGGCAGCCCATCATAATCAGAAGGTTGGTGTGAGGCAGGAGCAGTTCCCCAAACACAGAGAGGATTGATCTTTGTGGAAGAAAAAGGGAAAGATGTTACAGAAATCAAGCAAGAGATGTCTGCTGGGGTAAAGCTATGGCAGTGGTCTTCCTAAGGAGAGTGCCATGGAAAAGCAGGCAGGATGAGAAATCATGGCTCTCCGCCCACAGGGGTTAGATCAGGGAGAGCTAGAGCTGAAAAAGTGTCAGCGTCCATAACGTTGAACTGCTTCTCTCAATAGAATTCCCGGAAGGAAAATTCTAGCAAAGAGAAATTTTTTATTTCAGTGACTTTGCATCAGCCAGGGAAACCAGATTATGCTGTGGTAACCAGTAACCTGCAAATCTCAGCAGCTTTTCATATCAAGCTTTATTTTCCAATACTAGTATGTGTCCAATACAGTTTGCCAAGGGGCTCTTCTCATCATTGTCCCCACTCTAAGACAGAGCAGCCACCATCTGAGAGTGGTGAATCACATCTCCACTCTAGGAGCTTCTGTCTAAAGTGACCCTTCCACTTCTGTTAGCCAAGTAAGTGAAATCCTGCCATGAGTCTGGAAAATATTAATGGGTAACACTAATGACAACCAACAACTATGGATTCCCCAGCCTAAGAAGGAAGGGGAACAGAGAGGGGAAAGAATGATTCCCTATAAGACTCCACCTAGTAGATGAACCTTTGGGTTCACCACAGCTCCTCTACCTTCTATGTGCACCATTGCTTCCTGTACAGGAAACAAACAAAGGATTCTAATGTTGTGATGGTAGGGAGAGGAGGAGCAGAATGTACCAACTTCCTGTTGGAATACTGGGAGAATGCAAGAGAGAATGGGGCTATCTGGGCCATGACATGAGCTATAAATGATATAGGTAATCATATACGTGTGTGTGTGTGTGTGTGTGTGTGTGTGTGTGTGTGTGTGTGTGTGTGTGTGTTTGGTGATAAGAGTAGAAAAATCAGGGAGGGGAGCTGGGGAAGGGCTCTAAATCTCTCAAGAGTTACCTGGGAGAGACTGCAGAGGTGTTATCTACCCAATAAATGACCTCCTGCTAAGCCCAGTTAAGTACCATATGTAGCACTAGGGAAAAACATCCCAAACTAAGAAAGAAATAAGAAAGGGAGAAAGGAAGGGAGGAAGAGAGGGGAAGGAAAGGAAAGGAAGAAGGAAGAAAGAAAGGGGAAGGGAAGAGAAGAGAAAGAGAAGGAGGGAGGGAGGGAAGGAAGGAAGGAGTGAAGGAAGAGAAAGAGAAAAAGAAAGAGAACGAGAAAGAGAAAGGAGAGAGAGTGGGAGGTAGGAAGGAGGAAGGAAGAAAGAAAGAGAGATGGTGGGAAGGTAGAAGGTGGAAGGAAGAAAGGGAGAGAGGATGGAAGGAGGAAGGGAAAGAAGGAGGGAAGAAAATAGCTTACTTGTGAGCAATTAGCTTATATTGGCATAGCTCAGACATTTATCATCCAACATTTGCTAAGAATCTATTGATCAAATACAAGACTTGAAAAGATGACTAAACCATAGTTCTTGCCTCAAAAACTGAATTTCTTGTAGACAAACAGGCAAGCAAAAAGAAAACACACACACAAACAGAGAAATACTGCTATGTCAGAAGTAAGCCCAAAGATTATGGGCACCTCAAGAACAAACACTTGATCTTAAACCTGATCCATGGAAATCAATTATTAATGGCATCCAGGTGAAGGGAAGCTCTGAACTAATCCTAAAAGACAACTAGAAGTTAGCCAAATAAGGGAAAACAGTTTCAGGGAGAATATTCCAGGGAAAAGGGGGTACATTTGAAAAGATTCCCAGGTAAGGAATGGTGCTGCAAGTAGGTCAGTATGGAAGATGGTAAGAGGTAAGATTGGAAAGAACAGTCCAAAATGAGCTTTCTTTTTGACTTGCAGATGAGTTTGAATTTTATCCTGAAATAAGTGAAGAGAATTTTGAGCAAAGAACTAACATGGTCAGATTCACATTTTAGAAGAGTCACTGTGTCTAAATTATGGGATTAAGACTGGAGGAACGGGTGGGGAACAGCTAGAGGGCTCTCCCTTTAATCCAAGTGAAAAATATTGAAAGTATAAACTGAACCAGTGGGGGCTGAGGGAGAGGTGGGCCTCAATCAATGCCAGTCCCAATTGGTTAGTTAGGGAAAGCAGGTCCTTGGGAAGGGAGGAAGATGGGACCTGGAGCTCTTTGGACCAGAGTAGAGACACCATCTTCCTTATTTTCTTCCTTGGCCCATGCTACTCAAACAGGTTCCCTAAGAACCATGACACTGAGAGAGTAAACTTGGTGAGCGATCATGTCCCCTGCACCAAGTCAACCTCATTCTCCTAGAAGTCAGTTGTGTGGTGTTGAAGGGGTCAATCTGGATCACCCAAGGCAACAGGGAAGAATAACTTGTGCAGTCAAAAATATCCAAAAAAAAAAAAAAATCAGTGGGCTGTAGCCATAGCAGACTCGGATCCTGAGAGGGTAGAGCTTTCAGGGGGATCTTTCTCTCCATCCCCACAAAGCTTACAAATTGTTTCACAGAACATGGCCACAGGTCTTTGTGTTCATGGAAAATGATGTGCAAATAGAGTTATGGCACCATTTCACAAATCTTAGCCCACAAATGATGATATTTGTTGTCTTAAACACTGTATTAAAATGATGGCAGTGCTCAACACTGCATTATTTCTAATTAATGATCCAAAGCAGCGGCAAACAAGGAGAAGGAGTTCACACATTCTGGGCCCTGGGCCCTCTAAGAGCAAGATGGCTACATCTGTTCTCCTTCTTCCTGGAATGGAAAGGGGACTCCGCTGGTTCGAGGTAACAGATCTACCCAAACCAACTGAATTTATTATAACAGGAAGAAGGAGAAAGGAAAGCAGCAACACTACCGGAAAGTGGGAGGGAATGAAGGACATTCAAGGAAAGCACACTCTTCTGGACACATAGCCCTTGTTTTCAACTCGCTGTCCTTGTCTTGTGTTTTTATCTGCAGAAAACAACACTGAAGGGTGGGATATAAGACAGGCAGTCATTTCTTATAAAATGTAAAGTCTCAACATCCTTTTCTCCACTTTCCCGATCTACACTTGTATTTCACAAAGAGGTCTACACTGCTTTAGGAAGAGTCCCTCCACCTTGTGAATAGTTCCCAGAGCCTTCTCAAGTTCCCGGTGACTGGCTACTGGCTCAGGAGCTCAATGGAGAGCGTAGGACTCTGAGAGTGGATCAGTAATGAGTTTCCAACAATGCCTGAGTTCTTGCCAGTCGGCCTAGCTGTCCTGTGACACCCACCCCATCCCCGCCCTGCTCTACTCCTGTGTGGTATCGCTTTGAAAATCCCTATGATCAGACAGGACTTCTTTGCTACACCATTTTCTTTCCTTTGGAAGAAGGTGGGCAAGCAAAGGGCAAGAATGGCAATTGTGAGCCATCTGAGCCCTTCTCCCACTCAGAACAAGCCTTTCAACTCATCTCCTGTTCTAGGGGAAACAGCTAAGGTTCGTAATCTTGCCTTGTGCGGATGTTAAACATTCTACTCTACGTGATCCCAGTGTTGCCCTGTTGCCTTGGGCCTGGGCTTGGCATGTTGCCAAAGAAAGGAGATCCTCAGGATGGAGAGCAAGGGCAAGGATCGCCCAACCAGACACTTCGAACTGGTCTCCTAGTTAGGAGGATTTGAGTCCCTCACCTGGAGTGATTTGAGGTACTTCCCTTGGGTCCTCCATGCTTCCAGCCCTAGTCCAAAGTTCCTCCCCAGAGTGTTCTCAGTGATGTTGGAATTTGCGCCATAACAGTAGCATTCTTTGAATAATAATAATTCAGCTTTCCAATAGTCTGCTATTAAAAATGTGAACCAGCCTGATAAATATTTTGGCTCTAGGCTGTAACCAGCTACCCACCTCTCAGATTTTTACCTTGCAAAGCTGAGACACTTGCAGCAGGATAACAAAGGTAGGGTTGTTTAGGTAAGGGCTGCCTAGGAGAGGGAAGAGGGGATAGGACAGGTCTCATTTTACAATGAGAAAGGAGCATTAATAGAAAAGGTAGATAGAAAAATAAAGGTAAACCACAACAGCTCCTATGTCCCTCACTTAGCCATTTGTTCAAGGCCAGTTTTGACCTTGGTCTCAGTCTCCACTGGATTTTAAGCACTAGAGAAATTTCGAGAGAAATGCAGGGCAAACATTCATTCTCAAGTACGATGGAATCATATTTCTTTCTAACAAACTAGAATGTAAAGTGGTGTTTTTATATCAATGTATCAATGTAGAAACATCTCTGTTTTTTACAAGGACCATATCAGCAATTCTGTCAGGATTTCAGTAAACATTAGTTTGCAAGCACTTTAATTTTATCTTCTCTGCCTGCACATCCACCTGCCCCCAACTGGGGCGGAGGGAGGGGGGTTCTGTCTAGTCATTAATGATGTATACACAGTCACTTAAGAGAAGTAGAGGAATCATTCTTCAAGGAAGCATGTTTTTTTTTTTTTTATTCTTTGTAAAACAAATAATTGCCTCCAAGTGTATATGCTACTTGAAGTATTTTCTATGTTGGGCTTTCCAGTACCCTTCTCAGAGAAATAAGATCTCAGGAGAATGTCACATTTTTACTAAATTTAAGGGAGTGTGTTTCACTGGAGGTGGGGAAGAAGACTCTTGGAAAGGAAGACTGATAAACTTTAGAATAGGTTACCAAGAACAATTTTGGGAGCTCCTACTGTGGAGCCCAGCTGAAATGGGCTGGGCAAGGTAGCCTCCCTGCCTGCTGAGATGGGGGGATGCTGCCACACATGCTGCCAGAGGCTCTCTTCCAAGGCTCAAGTGCCACCATCCTAATTCCGGCTCTTCTGGATCCCTTGACAAAGCGAGAAAGCAGAACATCTTGTCCATCCTGTCCTCCCGGTGTGCTGAGAAATGTAATGAGATAAAAGCCCAGGTTTATGTAAGGAGTAAATCAGAGGAGACCCATCTCCACAAATCCTGAAGAGAGCCCATCTTGATAAATAAAGTGTGACATCCATAACAAACAAACCAAAAAGCAGATAAAGGATGAGGGTCCTCAGCATTAATGCTGGAAAACCTTTGGTGATAAATAAGTAATATTATAATAAAAGATATTATAATGCGTTGTCATTTGTAGGGAGAAATGTAATATAGTCTGAGAAGGAAGATAGATGGCTCAAGTTGTTTCCCTGACAGTGGAAATAATAGCTATTGAATGTTATGTTTAGCATATCCTAAAATCAGTGTTAGCAGGCAAGACAGCCCTCAAGCCTTCCTGAAGTCCACATTCAGCCTTTTGACATCAGCCAGAAAAAGGCCCAGAATGCAGCTCATCTGGGATGGATGGCCTGAATTCAAACCAAATCAGGAGAGACAGAGCTTCCCTTTGGCCCTCAGCCTGAAGTGGAAATGGACTTGGGGGTGACTGGGGAATATCTTTCTTCAACCCCCCCTCTTTACTTGTCATCCCCAATGGGCTCCTGCCAGTTGTAGGAGCCAAGCTATAGAACTTGAATTCATGGAGCACTGGAAACTTGTTGAGGATGATAAGGAGCAGTTCTCTTTTCACATTGAGTAGCCAAAGACAAACGTAGGAGAGGTGCTGAAAATCCTCTATCTTCTTGCTCTACCAAAAATCATCATTGCCTTCTTCATCATCATCATCATTATCATCTACGTATGTCTCTACCACACTTATAATTTCTTGTGTAAGTTATATCCCATCCACCCAAAGGAGAAGAGCGAGTTATGTGGATCTGTGAGACAATAGAGCCTTGCCTCCCCGTATCCACTACTGAGCTGCACAGACTAGCTTGTTATAGGAACGCAAAAGCCAGTAGGCAGAAATAATTCAACCAAGTGCTCACACAGGAGGGGGTCTTCACTTGTGCCAAATGCATGCAAAAAGAACATTATTTATTTTCTTTTTAGTGTATTATTTGCCAGGAGAGACCACTGGCAAAATATCCTGGGAAAAATGTCATTTTCAAAGATACAAAAAAAATTAATAATGAACTAAAAACTGAGGGATGTTTAACCACATCTAAATGGATTTTTTTCATTCTGAAGCAGACAGTGAGAAGGAGCTGAGCAAGGATCAGGATAGGCCTTAGCCTCTGCTTCCTGGGAACTGTAACAGCAGTACTAGAATCCAGGCTCTTCTACCTCTGGACTCTGTAGCTTGGAAGAATAGGGACCCGGGACTCTTCATGCAATGGGGCTTAGAAGAATAAAAGAGGATGACTGGAGGGAGAGCTATTATTTCCTGAAAGGACTCAACTTACCACAAAGTTTTCTCCCTTTCTGTCTTATCCTCAAGAAAGAAATGCCATCAGAAACCTCTGGCTCTCTCCCTCTGCCACCACCATCAATCTCAGAGATGGACAGAAGCCTTTCATTCCCAGAGGATACGAGGAACCATCACCTCCTGGTTGCATATGGATAAAGAAAAAACGTCCTCCAAGGAGAGTTCTGGGTAGAGCAGCTGAGCAGGAGGTAAAGGCAGTATGAGAGTGGGTGCTTGAGGAAGGATATACCAACCAATGGAGGCAGGTTGACCAGTCCTTTCCTTCCTTGGGTCCTGGTCCATTAACCTTGTAGAGAATAGAGAGAGACATCAAGGATCTTCTGTGCAGAACGTTCTGTGCTAGGTGTTCTTTGGGCTACAAAGGCAACTATTTCCTACTTTCAAGGAAGTGACAAGCTATACCCTCTTGAAAATAAGAATATGGACAGACAGTACAGCCTTTGTTTCCTCACAAGATCATAGAACTTAGCTCTGATGCCCATGGCCAACTTCCTTTCAGTGTAATGAGCATGCATAGGAAAGGGAGCTTGGAATAGTGGTTAAGAATGCGAGCTTTGAAATCTTAGGTACTAGGATCTTCATTTTACTTTGACTACACACTAGTTCTGTGGTGCTTGAAAAGTTCTCATAAGCTCTCTGAACACTGGATTTCAATATATAAAAAACAGACAATTGTTGTTGCTACTTCATGGAACAATCTAAAGGGTTAATAGATAGAAAACATTTTGCATAGCATATAGTAAATGCTCAACAAATGTTGGCTCAAAAAAGTTGAAGATGCGTCAGATGCTGGGATTGAAGCTGCCTGCCCAGATGGTTAATGTGTTGCTCTCCAGGAGGTTAGAGTCTAATAACTTAGAGGCAAATAGCTGTAGCAAGATAGCAAAAACACATACTGAGCAGCCTGTTTTTGTTAAAATGTTAGAAATGAAATAACTGCCTTTTTTTCAGATTGTTACTTTTAAAGGGATTTTTGAGACTGGGAAATTTCATCTTTCAAGTGTGCACAAATGAGGTCATTTGGTTTAATGATAGGCCTCAGGTAGAGTCGAGTCTATAATTCTAAACCATCCCATCCCAGTTGCACCTAAGGCTAAATGTGTGACCTGGGGAAGTTAATGATTTAATTGGTAAAAATATTTATTAAGTACCTATAAATCAGGCACCAGGGCAGGTGCTAGAAATATAGCAGTTATGGAATAAATTGTTGTGTTCATCAATTTCCATGTTCTCCCTTGCTTCCTAGGCATGAAATTCTTACATTTCCCAGCCTCCTTTACAGCTAATGATGTCATGTGACTTAAGTTCTGGCCAGTGAAATGTGAGCAGAAGTGAGGTACTCCACTTTCAGGTGTGACTCTTGGACTCCTCCCACCAATGATCAGTTTCTCATTCCACATCCACCTACTAAATTGGAAGATCTTCAGGGACCCAAAGGAAGATGTAGCCACAAATGGAGATTTACATCCCTGAACCCTGTGCCCATGCTGGCCTGAGATATGAATAAAACATAGACTTTTATGCTAAGTCACTGAGATTTGGAGTTTTATTTCTTATAGTAATTAGATTATTTCCCATATTTAACATATCAGTGAACAATATTAACTTGTCCCTGGCCTTGTGGAGCTAATAGACTCTTAAAAATGAAAAATTAAATAAATAATTTTAACATGGCATAATGTTATGCCATGTTAACATGGCAGAATGTTAGGGCAGTGAAAAGACAGAAATGGGATCACACAGTAGGATGACCTAAGCTAATCCAGGAATTGGGGAAATCCTGTCATAAAAGGTACTATTTATGGTAAGACTTGAAAGATGGCATATTCATTAGCTAGGGCTACATTAACAATATACCACTCACCGGGTAGCTTAAACAACAGAAATGTATTTCTTCACAGTCTGGAGCTAGAAGTCCCAGATCAAGGTGTCAGTGGGGTTTGTTTAATTCTGTGGCCTCTCTCCTAGGCTTGCAGATGGCTGCCTCCTTGCTGTATCCCCAGATGGTCTTTCTTCCATGTGTACATATGTCTATATCCTAATCTCCTCTTCTTATCAGGACACCAGTTATATTAGATAAAAGTCCCACCTGTATGACTTCATTTCAACAGAATTATGTCTTTAAAGACCCTATCTCCAAATATAGCCACATTCTGAGATCCTGGGGGTTAGAGCTTCAACATATGAATTTCGGCAGGGACACACCACACAGCCCATCACAGATGGGTAAGAGTTGGCCAGTTGAAGGATTGGGGTGAGTTCAGGTTCTGTATCTGATCCAATAATGAAAACTGGCACGGGTAAAGCAGAATGAGAAAGAAGCTCAAATTTCTGAAGGATAAGATACTAGAGCTATTCAGGGAAGAATTCAGATCACAGCCCAACAGTAGTGCTTTGAGTGCAGATCTGGAACTTAAGATATTAAAAATCAAATGATGGAGGGTAGGAAGCAGCAGCATACCTTGGCTCTCTGGAGGTGGAAGAAGACTGACTGCAGATGTGGTCAGTGGTCCTGGAGCCTGCATGGGGCTACGGTGCTTTCTAACAAATCCCAGGGGAGTCTTTTAGAGTAAAGATTGGCCCCAGAAGTCAGATCACAAAAGACCTGGTCATGTGCAAAGACTGAAGATCAATGGGTGAAAGATCAATCTGAATAAATGATCTATTAATACATACAACAGGTTCCCAGCAATTAATCTCCAAGAGGATGACAGCCACCAGTTACAGGGAATTGCTGATGGTGATTGACATAATGGGATCGTCTGCAGCTGCCAGGCTGCTGAGTTAGTGATATTCACATTTATTTTCCTGCTTAGATAAAGTGGTTTCTGGGACAGCTCTGGAGTTTGGGGCTGAAAACATACCGCTCAGGAGACCAAAATTATGTCTTCTAGAGAAGGTATACATGAGCATATCCAGGACCAATGTCTGGTCTACTAGAAGAAAAGAGAGGAGCCTTTCTTCTCTCCTAAGTGATGAGCCAGACATTTGTAATACGGAATTTGGTAGAGGAATTTGGAGATACTTGCTCAGAAACCCAGCAAATTACCCCATGTTAGGGCTACCATTGTGAAGGGGAAGAGCCACATATCCATTAGAAATATGTGCTTTCGAGTATTATTTGTTCCTTTAGTCCAGTGAGAATAGTACAAGCCAACCTTCTGCTTCCGACATACATGCCTCCAGACTTTTGGGCTTCTAAATCTAGAACTTTGAATGTCTGTCCAGTAAATCCCAATTTATTCTTTAAAAATCCATCTCATCACCTCCTAAACTCTACTAAAAGATCTTTTCCAGAAACTTTTCATGCTACTCCCAACCCTATCCTGAATCCATCCACCGTTCTCCATCTCCACATCTACCATCTTAGTCCAAGTCACCATTATCACCACCCGCAGTATTTCAAGGTCCTCCTACCTGCTCTCCCTGTTTCCAGCCTTACTTTCTACAGTCCCATCTCCATACAACAGCCAGAAGTGTTTAAAGTATATATCTATGCATATTATTATCATTGCACTCAGAGTAAAATTCAGTCACACTTACCATGGTCCACATGGCCCTATGTGAGCTGGCTCCAGACAGCTCTATGCCTTCACCTCTTGCCAAGCTGTCCCAGGTTCCTGTTGTACTGAGAAGAGGTCAGTTCTGTCCATTCCATCCAGCCTCTCATTTACTGTCCTTCCTCCCTATAACACACTTACTCCAAGCCCCAGAGGTCAGATCGTCCCATAATTAGTTCCTCATCATTTGGATTTCTGCTCTTCAAAGAGGCTTATTTAGACCCACCCAAAAGTATCTCCCGCTCTCCCACCCCCAGTCACTACCATATTATCCTATTTATATCCTTCACAGAACTCATCGCAATCTGGAATTATATACATACATACACACATATATATACACATATATATACATACATACATAGATATGCATATATACATATATAATATACATATATATACATATATAATATATTTTAAATTGTTCATCACATGTATTTCCCCACTAGAAGGTAAGCTCCTTAAAGATAGAAAGCTGAATGAGGTGGTCAAGACAAAGTCCTGCTGCTTCCTTAGAGGAAAGAAGCCACACATGGTTCTACGATTATTTGCACTTCCTTGCTGGCAGGAGAATACAAGGCGTGTAGCAAGTGGTTAAGTATTGTTAGAATAAATGAGTGAATGGCATAATCAATCCTTCCTTCCGTTGAATTTCCGTAGTATCTTCTTCCCATCTCTATAAAGACATTCACCACATTGTAGAGTAGGGATTTGTCAGACTCTCTCTCTCGTCCTTGATTACGAGCGCCTTAAAGAGAGGATTGTGTCTCATGAAATGATGGGTGCTAAAGCAGAAAACGTGGCATTATCGGTGTAGTCAGTACTTCTCTAACTTTAATGGGTGCATGGATCACCTGGAGGATCTTGTTAAAATGCAATTTCTAATTCATATCAGAATCAGAGGGGGAGGACTCAAGGGTCTGCATTTCTAGCAGATTGCTAAATGAAGTCAATGCTGCTGGTACTTGGCATATTTTAAGTGGATGCTTTAAAACGTTGTGGTTTTTTTCTCCCCTTTGTATTTGCTACAGAGCCTTTTACAGCACCTGGATATAAAATACATGTTAAATTAGTATATATTAAGTAAATGAATGAACAAGTCTAGTCAGCTCAAATTTAAAGAAATGCAGCAAAGTCTTAAAGAATCAAGCAATCTGCTCGCTTAAGTCCTCACAACTGGCCAAGTCTGCTCTAGGACCCTTGCCTCTAGTGCTTTCTGCTTTCTACTAGGTCTCAAATTCCTCCTCCCAGCTCTCCCCTAAAACTGAGGTTTAGATGTTCAAGGACATTAAGGATGAGCTACCGAATGCAAAGCAAAGAACAAATGTCAAAAAAAGCTGGAGGAGCCCCGGTAGGGGAAGGGGGCCACTGCTGGGTACCCGCCCTGTGCATCCATATCCTTGAAGGCTGTCAGGGTGCTCATAGCCCGTATTGAAGGAGCATCATTCAAGAAACCCTTCTGTGCCAGGAAAGCAGACAGGAATTTCTTCTTGGCAGAATCTGTCACACCTAAGGACACATAAGCCAGATGCTGAGAGGGGTCTGATGGAGGCATCTGACTGAGACCTGTGAGAGTAGATATGTAGTTTGGGGTTGAGGGCGAAAAGGAGAATGTCCATGACCTGAGACCGTGGGGGTGAGGAGCAGAACGAGGGAAGGGAAGGCCGCCTTCCTTTCAAGAAGCTCACAGAGCAGGCACTGCATTTCTGGTTCAGCCTCTGCTCCACATTAGCTCAGAAATCATCCCCCACCCCATCCCCCACCGCCGGGCAGATGGGTTCTTCATTCACAGCCTATCTGAGAGCCCTGGAGCTAGTTGGAACTCCTCACGCAGAAGCACCCACTACACACTTGGACCATGAAATCTGCTCAAGGAGAAGCCCTGGCAGACAAGCCTGCAGCTGAGCACAGAGAATAGCCCGGGAGACAGATGTGCACCGTTTCCCCAGCCAAACATGGGAGAAAATACAGAACACACAGAAGGAGCATATGTTGCCAAAACCTGACCCAACTTGGAAACTTTTCCTAAACTCTTTCCTTTCGTCATTATTTCCACCCAGGTTGGTCCTGAAAACCAGGAGGTTTTGCCCCGGTCCTTCTAATCAGTCATTTGGAGCAGCACGGGGCCAAGACTGCAGGGAACGCTCAGAAACCAGCCAGTTTGCCAGGTTCTCAAGAATTGTATAGTCCCCTCCTTCCCAGATGACTCCAAGCACTCAGGGAACTGGAAAGATTCAAAGTATCATCATGAAGAGGGGGTTCAACCTGTTGGTGGTGTGTTTCAGTCAGAGAGGCAGACATGCTTCCTCATGGTGCAGACGGGGAGATCCTGAGATGTGAGCTCCTTTTGGGCAGGACTGACTGACAACTTGCTATTCAAAATGTGATCCAGAAACAGTAGCAGCTCCTGAGAGACTGCTGGAAACACAGGATCCCAGGCCCCTTTCCCGGACCCAGATGTGCCTCTGATTGGGGTAATTGCTCCAATCCCAGCCAAGGGCAACGAGAGGGACTAATGAGGAATCACCTTCCCTGGGATTTTCTCACTAAAACCCCTTCACCCGCTGTCCTGAAGACGGGTCCTCATGACTGTGCAGGAGCAGAACCTGCATTCAGGCTTTATCCCAAGGACAGAGTAGTATTGTACCCTCAGGCACAGAAAGCAGCCAGTGAGATAAGCTCAGATTTTCTCCATGAACCAAAAATAGAACCAAGAGTGGCTTCTTTCCTTTTAGGAAAGAACAGGATCCACCTCATGCAGCTCTACATTCCCCAGACCATCCTTCTTCTTCCTCCCACTTCCTTGACTCAGGAAAGTTGCTGGCAGAGAAATCTGGTGCATCACGGCAAAGGGTTTCTTGCGTCTGAAGGTTTGGTCAAGTGGTTTAGACCAGGAAGCCGTCCTCCCTGTCTCCATCTCTCCAGATGGCTTTTAGACTCCTGACATTTCTTGCCATGTGCTCCCCCCCTCCCCACGCTGCCCTTCTGCCTGAGGCTTCTCCACAGCTCTGGGCTACTGTGAGCACATTCTTCTGTCCCTGCGTACTCTCTCTTCTTACCACTCTCTGGCTTTAACCCCTCTCTTGCCTGGCTGAACACCACGCCTTCTCTCCTCAGGGAACCAGAAATGGCAGATGGCAGCTTGGTGTTTGAGACATCTTCACAGGTGAGTGAATATGCCCCAACTTGGAAACAGTCCCATTGGCTGCCCCTTTGTGGACTGAAAATATATACCCCTAGAGGCTCTGTGGTGTAATAAGAACCTCTCTGGCTGGAGAACCTGGCTGGAGTTCAAATCCCAGCCCTGCTATTTAAAATTTGTGTGACCTTGAGCAACCATCAGATGTACTTTTTTTTCCTTTGGATTCCTCAGCTGGGAATTGAGGATAATAATACCCACTTCCTATAATGACACCTAGCACATAACCCATTGATTTTCCTAGGCTTCCTCTCCTTCCACAAGCCTCTCTTGGTTGACTGGGTGCTGGGTACCACATTATTTGCCTGTCCCTCGTCCTGGGTATACAGACTACCTGTCATACCTCTTACCCTTCACCCCTTTGTTCCAGAGACAAGTGGTCAGGATACGAAGGGCCTCCTAGAACTGGCCTGTCCCAGTCTGTGTCAAATAATGCTGGAAATCTTAACCTTTCACAGATGAAAGAATTCACTATGGACACTGTCAGAAGCTTTGGGACGACAAGGACTCCCAGGACCCCAGGGCCTGCATCCACCTGTCCATGTCCAGGTGGTTCACTCAGGTGGCCTTATCCTGTGTTCAATTTTTAGCCACTATTCAGTGTCTTCATTGTTGTAAAAAAAGAAAGAAAAAAAAAAAAAAAACCATGCGCGCACGCGCACACACACACACACACGTACACAAACAAATTTTTTTTAAAAATTTTGAGCAGATCAATTAAAATTTAATTATATTCTATAATTAATACAAAATAGTTATTGTGGCCTTTTAATTAAAGATTGAGTTTGGAAAAAAAGAAAATCATAAGAATAGTTATATAACAGTTTCTTCCCTCAGGGAGGCTTTGACTTGATGTTCTCAGGAGATATGAACAGCACATAGCAGTTTTATTCGCTTTTATTAAAGCTTTGATACATGTACTTCAAAGGACTGGCCATCCTCCTTTTTATCTGAAGTATAGGAATTTTCTCTGGCATCTGGGCTGCTTGGAGCCACTGCTGCCTTCTGTAGGTCTCAGAACTGAGACCCTAGAAGAAACAGAAGTTTCTGACAACCCGAGTCTTCTCTAAGCCTATTTTCCTTTTCTTGATCTGCTCCCACAGAGTTACAGGAGGGAGAGAGGGGACAATGTGACAATCAGGGCCCCACACCATTTAGAGATTAGTAAAAGTGGCCCAGCCCAGAGACCAGATTGTAATCCTGGAGTTGAAAGCAAACATGAAGATTCCCTGGTCCACCCACCCATTCTGTACTAGAAGCTTCTCAAGCATCCTGGTCCTCCGGTGGTCACCTAACATCTGTTTTTAAGCCTGTCAGTAACCAGGAACTGGCTAACTCAGAAGTCAGCCTTACCTGCATATAGATACCACTATTCTTTTAAATCTTCTTTACACTGAGGCACTATATACTTCCTATCACCATTCCAGGGCCTCAGTTCTGCCCTCTGGAACACCACAGAATAATCCAATCCATCTTCTCTGTAGACTCTCTCACGTGTTTAAACCAAGTTGTTATTACTTCCCAAAGCGTTCTCTTCCTAAATGCATCACCAACTTTCTCAATCAATCTTCTGTTGACAAGACGTCTGGACCCTGTTCAGAGTATTCTGGTTTCCATTCTTCTCTTTGTTAGTGTCCCTCCCAAGCATAGATCCCAGAACAGACCACAGTGCTCTAAAGGATCTCTAAATGAGAGAGAGGAAGACAGTTTGCTCTGTAGATAAAAACCCTCTCGTTATTTATATATAAATAAATGACATGGTAAGTTAAAGCTTATATATGTGTGTCTATGTATTTCATATAGTGTATATTTATATAAATATAAATTATATAGAGAGAGCCTGGTCAAGTCTATGGTCAGCCAAAGCCCTCCCAGATATTTCTTAGATGAACTGCACTCAGACCCATTCCTCCTTATTCTCTGTTTGTGAAATTAAGCTTCTTTCAAACCTAAAACCCAGACTCTGCTTTCATCTTTGTCAAATTTATCCTGTTAGTCTCAACCCATCTTTCCAGATATCAAGATCTTTTAAAACTTATTTATATCCTTTGTCATATTAGTTGACCTCTGCTTTGTGTCATCACAAATTCGATAAGCCCGTGCTCAATATTTTATCCAAGTCATTGATAAATACGTGGAACATGACAGGGTTAGGTAAAGCCCTCGAAGTTGCTGCCTGGAGACCTCCCCCCCTATGGTTATCATTCTAGAGATCAACTCTCTTTTGAATGGTGTTGATCTATCAGCTGCAAATCCACACAAAGCATGGATTTTCGAGGTCATCCCAGATGACATCAGGAGAAACTCTGTCACCAGCTTTACTATATTCTTATTCTCTCTGTCTACATGACCTACCCTACCATCACCACCCCTGTCTGCCAGTCTAATAAAGATGTCAAAAAAGGAACTAAGATTATTTGGCATGCCTTACTTTTAGGAAATCGTGGATGTTTCCAGTGATCACCTCTTTATTTCTTCTGTGATCACAGACCATCTGCTTAATAATGTGCTTTAGTGTTTTCCCTACAGTGGGCCAAAGATCACTTGTCTATAGTTTCTATAATTCACAATTTCCCCTTTGTGAAACTGAGGACAGAATTTTCCTATTAATCCAATTCCTCAGATGACAGCGTCAAGACTGCCCAAGAGTATATAACTCTACATTAAATTCAGGGTCCCAAGAATTGGAGAATCTGCATTTTCAAAACCTATTACTAAGCCAGACGGAGTGGCAGAGCCCAAGCCTCAAAGAATTCTCCTAACAACCTTGAGGATTTACCATCAAGGCCTGACTAACTGTTAGAAGATGGAGGGTAAAAGTAGGTCTTAGTTTTCTCATCTATAAAATGATGGGATCTATTCTAGTTCTAAGTTTTAGTGATTTAAGAGGTTAGCTGCCAAGGGTGAGCAGATAGGTGGCTGGATTTATCTACAAAGATCTAATTTCCTCCCCCCTCCTCTTTTGGAGGGTTTCCACAGCTACAAAATGTTTATACGTCTTCTGGACCCAAGCATGCACACACAAATACACACACACACACGCATACATACACACACACCAGCATCCACAATCATTAGCTGGTTTTCTTTCTGGTATGTGCATTTGATGAGAATAAAATCTGCTGTTTTAACATGATTTCTATGTTATAATGAATCTGCTTTAGGAACAGCTTGTTACAGAGTCATCTGTCAAGAATGTATTACTAATGCCATTTAAGACAACCTTTGTAATATGTTACTAGAGAACAGCACTGGGTCTAGATAACATTTATTAAATATTAGAAACATTGTCAAATAACTTCTCATACAAGTAAGGTTTGAGGAGTTTGTGTGTATTAACATCCATGTATATTTTTAAGGAGAATAATGAAATCCAATGTGAACAGAAATATTTGTGATATTCTGTCAAATCCAACATACCCAATTAATGTTCCCTGAGACATTCCAGGGAGTATCTATTTATCCAAACAGAATTGTAGTAAACAAAACAGAGGGAGGCCAGAAAGACACACGCGCGCGTGCACACACACACACATGCACACTATCAGCAGCCCCAAAAGGCTCTTACCAAAAAGAAAATTAAGAAAAGGAGTGTAAAATTTAGCCCAAAGGGCTAGGAAGAACCTTCCTAGAAATTACAAAGCAGATAGGGGTATCTATTTTACCTCTACTTCCTTAGATCTAGGTGGAAAGATCTAAACATGGTTCTCGATCCTCATGGCTGGTAAGAATCACTTACGGAACCTTTCTAACCTACGCGTGCCTAAGCCAAAACTTAGACCTACCTTCCTGGTAGGACTTAGTTTATAAGCATGTTAATTTTGAAAAATCTCTGCTACAAAACTTCAGTAGATTGATAGGAATCCTGACTCCCTTTGTCATAGCTGCTGCTGCTTTTGATAAATACCCAAGGAATATTTAAGGCATAAAAACACTTCATTGCTCCGAAAGTCAGTATGATGGAGTGGTTGAGTGCATAAGCCCTAAAGCCAAACTCCTTGGGTTTAGAAATGTCAACTACCTTCAAGCATCTCTGCACATCTGTTTCCTCCTCTAGGAAACAAGGCTGCTAATCGCACCTCCATGGAGAGCAAATGAGTTAATACACGTAAAGGACCAGTGTTTCATTCTTGGTGAGCATTCAAAAGTGGAAATTATTTTAGGCAAATGTACTCTTAATTTCCAGGATCTTAGTTGACACAGGTAAGTATGTTTCCTGCTTGGAACTCTGGCCAGCTTGACCGTGCACTGCCTGGCATCTGATTTTTGTCCTGCCCTGTCCTGGTTCCTTTTTGCCTCCATCCTGCTTCACTCAGATTACCTACACACCTACACACAATAAAGCATTTGCCATAAATTTTGCCTCAAGCTCCATTTCTCAGGGAACAACATGAAGACTCTAGGATTACCAAGGCAATAACCAGATAAACTGGCAAAGAATGTTTTTAGGCTTTTGCACTGAAAGCATGAATACCCATAGTTGGAATCGAAACAATTGTCAAAAGTGATGAGTTGCAACGGTTTGCCTTGGACTTGAGGGTTAAAGTAGGTGCGGATCTAGAGAATAGTCCCCACCCCCTGCTCCTTTCCCACATCCCCAATGAAAACTACCAGAGGAGAAGTTCCATTTGAGTTCAAAAAAACTTTTTGCCTGATCACAGTCCTGGAGGTGACCAGTGGGAATGAGGTTAGATTCAGGCAAGCCCCAGGGACCATAGAGTCCTTCCCTGGGGAACAAATCCACCTGGGAAGAGCTTGAGAAGCTCCATAATTTGAAGGCTGACTTCAATCCCCAAGTCCCTCTAAGATCATACGATCCAAGGTCCATTTAGGAGAAAGAGAGCCCATGGAAAACAAGGACGCTTTGCATAGCTAAGCCTCTTAATCCAAGGTCTCATGAAATGGATTCTCTCTACCGCCAACACAGTGCTGAGCAAAAGCTACTTGCACAGGTCCTGCCTGCATTCCTGAAACTGGCTCAGGAACTGGAAACTGGAGGGGGCCTAAACTCAAAAGTAGGACTTTTCACTAGATGAATCTTCCTCCCTGATGAAGGGAGAGCTAGAAACAGGGGCTACTTCTAGATAAAGTTTGTCCTGTGAAATCACTGGACCCTACAAAGAATGACTCTGGGACCCAAGTCTTTTTCTGAGCACACTCATGATTAAACTTAGGTATGTGGGGTTCCAAAGAGAAATTGAGAGGAAAGGCCATGGTTCCCAGAGTTAGCTGTCTCCGGTTAAAGCCCTCAGCCCTCTGTGTGGTATCAGGAGAATGCAAACCCCAGGAGCAAGAATCAGCTCTCTTTCTGCCTCCCCAGTCAGCCCCAGGCAGTGATTCTCACTGCCTCTTCCTGAATGGCCTAGATCAGCCGTCCCTGTTCTCGCCCACACAGCAAAGGTATTAGGGGCCACAAATCAAGGCCAAGAATTGCCTCAGCAACCACAGTCCTTATTACTGACACCACCCTTCCATGGCCCCACATTTCCCTCCTGGTTCCATCTCTGAGCCTTAGCATATCCACTGGTTTCTAACATTTTGCCTGGGATTTAACATTTTCTCTTTCCTATACCTTTTGTATCTTCTCCATAGGCATGGGTTTGGCCCTCAGCTGACCGTGCTCTGTCTTTGGTTGGGTCTAACCTGACTTTGGTTGACCCGCCTGACCTGACAGCCTTCTCCTGCCAGGTGTCAGCGCCCGAATATCAGTTCTGACCCTACGCTCCCCACACTCTACACACACACACTCCAGAATGATAAATGACCCATTTCGTGACAGAGTTTTAAAAGAAACAAAGACCATCTAATTCTGTTCAGGAGTTCCCAAGCTCGATCTATGATCCCCATCATAGCCTAGAGTCTAGATGAATTGCAGAGACAGCCCAGCTATACTCAGTGCAGTTCAGCACATATGTCCTTCGCTGAGAGAAGACCTAAGCAATGCTCCATGCTCCTGCTGGAGCCAAGCTGATGGATCCCCTGCTCCTCCTACTCTGTTACCCAACCATCGGGAGCCCAGAAGCCTCATTTGGCCATTGACAAGAAAGGGAAAGAGAAGTGATGCTGGGAACTGGATGAACTCAGAAAGGGGAAAACAAATCAAAGTTGTCTGCAGGTCTCCATCTGTGCTAGACCCACTCCTACCGGTGCCTCAGCCCAACCACGGACGTGGGTGGATTCTCACTGAGGAGGCACAAAGTTGTTTCCTGAGCCACCAAATTCACATTACTTAAGCGAGATTGAGCTGTTTAAAATTTCAGTGTTGTCCGCCAAAAAAATAATAATAGGAAGTTGTATAGAGCAGAATGTGCTGACAGCAGTAATGTTTCGGTAATAATTCATGTGTCGTAGAGGATGCTCTGGAAGTCGGCCCAGCAGGCTAATGTAGATTGGGGATGTTCTCCTCCTGATGGCCAAACGATTGATTGGCATTTCTGCTCCATCATGAAATCAGCTCACAAATGAGGTGGAGGTGGTTCCAAAGGGAGGGAAGCCGAAGAGGAACAAGGGAGTGAAGGGAAACAGATGGGCAAGTTTGGGTAGAGAGACCAAAGTAACCCTTTCAAGCTCAGTCTCCAAACTCAGCCAACCCCCTGATCTTCTGCTATAATTTCAAAAGAAAAAAGCAAATCATCTCATAAAGATGACACTTCCCTATTCATTCTGTCTTCCACTTGGAACCAGCTCTCCCTCAGAAAGAAATTAGCTGCTCCTTTCCAATTGTTCTGTTAATAAGATCCACACAACCAATTAATTCTTCTCTTGGTGCACACAAAACTGAGTGGTATTATCTGCCTCGGTCTTCGTTGGTAAATGTGCCATCAACTCTTGATGTCAATGAGTGGATAACGTGTCTCTCTGTTTCCCCAGGCTCTGTTCACCCTGCCATCCAGGTGCCTTTAGGGTTTCCTATGCCCATGAGTCAGAAAAGGAAAATGCACTTCTGAACTATGATCTATGGAATATAATTAGGCAAGAAAATATGCTGCCTTCTGACTGCATAATGCATAACAAAGCAAAATAGAAATAAAATTTTAAATTGTATACATTAAATTTCCAGGATTTAATGTGGATTATTAAAAGACTTCCAAGTAGATATCCTCAGTGTTTTTGTGATTGAAGGGTAGGAACCACAGAGAATTTCCCAAGAGCCTACCTAGTGCCAAGCAGTTGAAATGTGAGTAGAACATTATGTTGTGTGTCATACATACACAAACATACATTGGATTTGGAAAGTAAGTATAAAAAATAATTGTAAAATATCTTTTGGTAACTTTTATATTGATTACATATTGAAATTATATTTTAGAAATATTGGGCCAATAAAATATACCATTAAAATTAATTTTACCTCTCTTTTGATTTTATTTTTTAATGTGCCCTAGGTTCAAGTTTCAGCTTCCTCAAAGAGCCTCAAGCTCCTGGTCTGCTGGTCTTCCTCTGGGAGGCAGTGCAGTAGGAAGACCCAGAGAACCAGGTCAACATGGGTTTAAGCCCAGCTCTGTTATTTATGAGCTATTTCTTCTTAAGTTACTCAATTGCTTCAGTCCTTAGTTTTTTCATCTATAAAAAGGCTTAATGATAATTAATTTGCAAGACTGTTATGAAGATTAAATAAAAGGATATATGTAAAGCAGTTATTACCATGCCCGGGATATAGTAGGTATTTAGTAAATCGGGATTGTTGCTATCTGTCAAAAGAAGTGGTTAAACAGATGATGGCTAATGGTTTCATAAAGCTGTTATTGAATAATTGCATGCCACTTATGGGGTGGTCATTCCAAATCAAATTACGGATACAGAGGAAGCTTTTTAACAATTGCTGGCTACTCTGTTGATGTATTTTCTGCGTGGGTTTAAAATATTCTTTGGGATTGTTTTAGATCTTTTTTGAATAGAGATAAGAAAACATCCCATGATGTATTTTTTGTGTGTGTGGGTTTAAAATATTCTCTGGGATCGTTTTAGATCTTTTTGAATAGAGATATGAGAACATTCTCTGATCAAGTTCTTTCTGCTCCCTGTTCCATGTCTGGACACTGCAACTTGCCATAGGGGACCATCCATATCCAATCCTGAGAATAAGAATCTCCCACCAGCTGATTTGTTGACATCACCTGTGGAGCTCAGTGTTTGGAGTGTGCTAGGGAATCTGTGGTGAAGACCTCCATCCTCCCCTCCGTATAGGTACCTAGCTGGCTGAACCCTTGTGGGCAACACTCATAAGATTGACGGAAGTAAATCTAGCCATGTAAATAAAGTTAAACAGAGGGAATCTTCTTTACCTGTTGACTTTTCATTAGCTTATTTAACTTCTGCTTCAGGACTTGAGAGGATCTGGCCCACATCTGCCTCACCAGCTGTGTTTTCATACATCGTCCTCCTTCCTTCACATTCGGCTCCAGGCAAGTTGGTCTTAACTCAGCCCTCCAACATGGCAAGGTGTTCCCTGCCTCAAAGCCTTCATATATGATGTCTCCTCCTCCCCCAAATTTTGCCCAACTAACTCCTCCTCATCCTTCAGCTCTATACTTTCATATCACTTCTATAGGAAGATTTTTCCTTTATTTTATTCTAACATCATGCTGATTTTTCCCTCCTGCCTTTTTATGGTCCTGACCACAATTTTACTCTTACTTTCTCTCTTGGGCTCATAGCTTTCTTGTTTTGTTGCCTCATTCCCAGTACCTCGTGCATAATGTGGACACAATCATATTTGTTGAGTCAATGCACAAATAGATAAACAGACGTTGACTGTCCAAAATGAAATTTATTAGTCGTCTACCTTCCTACCACCTGTGTATTCTGATTCCTTTCTGTTCCCACTCCAGAGCCTCCTGTAGAGAACTTCCTCTCTTCGGTGATTCTTCAACAAGCCCCACAGTCAAGCTGAAGATTGAAATAGATGAATTATTCTACGGCCTGATGAAGCACTCAAGGGAAGATTTCCATAGGATTCATCGATGCCCAAGAACACTGCAAATAATAATAACAATAGCTAATAGTTTAAGCACTTGGGAAGTGCCCCCCACTGTATGATGAGTATGGCACATACTATCTCGTGGGTCCTTCATAAGAGTCCTGCAGGGTAGGGACTCTAATTGTCCTCATTTTATAGATGAGCAAACTGAGAGCTACATTAGGCAGCTTGTCTGAGGCCATACAGCAGTCCGTTGCCAAGAGGAGACTGGAAACAAATAATCTGATTCCAACCTTCACGCAGCCCATCTCTGGAGCTCACTGTCTTTCAAACCAGCTTGGCCAGTGTCCACTCTTCTTCCTACCCAATCCAACCAAACTCCCTTAAGGAGTAACATCTCAATGGCAATTTCTAAAAACAGTTCCCAATTCAGGCAGAAGTTTGTTTTTTTTTTTCCCCCTCAGTGCTCTGTTATGGTACAAGGATTGACCAGTCTCTTCCTGGTTCTCACATCTACCGTTTTATTAACTAGATTTCTATAACTCTTTAAAAAAAAAAAAGTACACCCACTACTACCACCAACAACAAAAAGCCAAGGTCACTGTGACTCTTGAACTTAATTGGGGGTGGGGGCAGAGAGGACATAAAAACATTTATTTTGTCCCTTCTGAGTGTCAGCCACTCTTCAGTTTCACTCACATGTCATCTCATCCAATCGCCTAATAGCCCATTGGGTGGTTATTAGTATCCTCCTATTACACAAGATCTTTATCTACAAGATAACACTGAGCCTCAGACAAATTAATTTGCCCAAGGTCACACAGCTCTGCGTAGCAGACTGAAAATGTCATACCTATTTTTTCTTTGATTCCAAAGTCATGCCTTTCCTTTTATACACGTCATGCCCATAAATCTGGATCTTTCTGGTTTGTCTAATAAGCCTCCTCACATCCTGTCTCTCAGTCCGGTTTCTTGTCCCCGTTCTTATGGAGGTTCTCCCCTCAGACATCTCCCTCTGGGCACTGGGTTCTAGTTCCATCTCCCACTGCTCACAAAAATCTACTTCTTCTTCCCTCCCCCCCTTCTTCTAGGCAATGGTTTGCCCAATGTAAATTTATGTTTGTATGTATGTTTATTCGATTTACATTTGCAGAGCAACTACATTTGCATATCTCTTTTCCACAGCCACATTTCCCAGAATGTTAACCAAGGCAAGAGTCCTGAGCCCAGGCTAAGGGAGCATTTTATTTGGGAGCTCGTCTTGTTTGAATGCAAATACATTGTCACATATCATCACATTAGCAGAAAGTAGACCCCAAGGGACCAGGACACAGGACAGCCCAGCTTTGATAGGATAAGGGAAACCTTTACATAAGGCCGCTGATGGATGAGAGGACACCAGAGCTACTGAAGGTAGAAATGGAATGGAAAGAGCTCTGGGGGCCCTAGGAGGACACTTGCAAGACAGAAGCTGGCCAAGTGACGTAGGGAGCACATTGTTTGGGAAAATGAATAGTGCTCTTCCATTTTCATTCAGTCTGGTCCTGAAAATACCACTACCATTAACTTATCTCTAGAAAACAAATAAAAGACCACTGGAGAAAGATAGAATTAGAATGGGATGCTTCTAGGAAATGCCATTGGTCGCAGAGGATCTGGGCCACTCACTGAATCTGATTAGACCGCGTACCCAGAGGACATGTACGAAACAGCAAGCACCCCACACGGCAAACATAGTTTCCTGGGTTCCTCACACCATTTAGGCCTGGCATCTACTCTGGTCGGGCAAACATAAAAGAGGGGTCTGCTCCTACTAGTGAGAGTTCTAGGGACGATCTACCTTGTGCGGTTTGCACCCTCCAAGCAGATCTTACCTTTAAAGATTCCTCCTAGGAGTCATTGGACCCCCCTGCCGTGGGTAAAGCCTGCAGGCTTTAAATTACACACAAAACAATCAAGTTGCCTTGTGAATGCTGCAGTTTCAGTTTAAGGGCAAGTGCAGTGTTTGAATGACAACTGTAAGAGATTTTTAGAGATACAATTTGAAAATATTAACGGGCTATGTATGTGTGCATATGGGGCCCAGGCATAAACGCCTGGCTGTTCTTTTTTTTTTTTTTTTTTAAGATTTTATTTATTTATTTGACAGACAGAGATCACAAGTAGGCAGAGAGGGAGGCAGAGAGAGAGGGGGAAGCAGGCTCCCTGCTGAGCAGAGAACCCGATGCACGGCTCGATCCCAGGACCCCGAGATCATGACCTGAGCCGAAGGCAGAAGCTTAACCCACTGAGCCACCCAGGTGCACCCGCCTGGCTGTTCTTGATAAGAGTCATAACAATATCCAGTTTATAGTGCCACCAAAAGGACCCTTTGGCCCTCTTCCTGGGCTGCCTGATGTGAAAAGACACTCTCTGAGCCACTGCTGTTCAAACTGCTACCATTGCCACGGAGCGGACGCTATCCCTGCCCACCCTTCACTTGTGCCTGCAGCCACTCCTACAGCTCTGCCTTGTCTGGCTGCTACTCCCTTTCCAGCAGCTCTGCCTTTGGTTAAGCAGGAGCAAGACTAACTCTGACACTAGGCTCTTCCACCCCCTGCAAACCAAGCCTTGCCTCAAGTGGGTCATGTTTTGTCTGTGATTTGTACTTCAAAGACTCCCTGAGGGGTCAGAGCTGGAGTGTCCAGAAAAGAACATACCCTTCCTTCGCCATTCCCTTTGCTCCATTCCACTTCCCTCACTCCCCTTCCCCCACGAACATGTACCCCCCCAAAATGTGGGATATATATATATCCACCCACACACAATGGAACACTATTCTGCCATGAGAGAGAGGGGATTCTGCCATTTGCAACAACGTGGATGGACCTTGAAGGCGTTATGCTGAAGTGAAACCAGACACACGGAGAAAGTCAAACACTACGTGTTCTTACCTAGATGTGAAATCTTAAGAAGTTGAACTCATGGAAACTGAGAGAAAAATGGTAGTTACCAAGGCATGGGGGCGGTGAGAGGAAAAGGGGAGATGTTGGTCAAAAGATACCAACTGCCACCTAGAAGATGAATGAGCTCTGGGGACCCAGCGAACAACATTGTGATTATAGGTAAAAATACTGAACTATATACTTGAAGGTTGCTAAGAGACTCGATCTTAAATGTTCTCACCACAGAAAAGAAATGGTGATTATGTGATGGGATGGAGGTGTTAGGTAACACCCCAGTGGTAATGACATTACAATATATGTGTATAAAGTCAACACTTGGCATACCGTAAACTTACACAGCGCTGTATGTCAATTACATCTCAATAAATCTGGAGAAAATCATTTGAACAAGGATCCCCATCTCAGGCTCTACTTCTAAGGGAACACCCCCAGTGGCATGGCCCTCCTAATCCTGGACTGGACAAAGATGTTCTAGAGCCCTAGCCTGGACAACACCCAGCCCCTCTCCAACCCCCACTCAGTCCTGCCTGTGGGTGATGGGAGCTGTCCTCTGTCCTGGACAGGGACACTCACTGAGGACCCAGGAAGAGGCTGGCTTTCCCTTTACTTTGTCAGGTCTGGGTCCTCTGCCAAATAAAGAGTCTGCCCCTGAGTTCACCTACAGAACTAGAAAGTGAGTTTTTTGAGCTGTCTAAACCCATGCTGCTCCTCCTACCCATCGTGGAAGCAGGGAGGGCCTGGGGAAGGCCTAGGGAGGGTCTGGGAGGTGGGGCAGGGAGGGGGCAGGGATAGCCAGAGTTCTCTTGTCTACAGGAGAAAGGGCCAGCCTCTCCGTTGTACCCAACACTGAACAGTCCTGATAACTCTTTTATTTTATTTTTATGTGTTTATTTATTTATTTAGAGAGAGAAAGAGAGAGAGTGTGTGAACAGGAAGGGGTTTGGCATAGAAGGAGAGGAGAGAGAGAGGCCCCCACGTGGGCCTCGATTCTGCAACCCCGAGATCATGACCTGAGCCAAAATCAAGATTCAGACCCTTAACCAACTGTACCACTCAGACTCCCCAAGTCATGACATCTCTTTTAATGATCCTCTCCTCACTGGCAGCTGGGATGAGGGTGGGTGTTCTCCCATGAACCAGTGATGAAAACAGACTCTGGCAGAAAATGGGGAAACCAGAGGCACATGCATTGAGGGGTGTTCAGGAAGTGACATCCCTTGCTTCTGCTTTCCAATTTAGAAGAAAAAAGTCTCCAAAAACAGCTAGAGATCAAAATATTGCCTACATCTTTCGTAAGCTGTATGGGAAATGAGACCGTCCCGAGTCTGCTAACACGCCCTGCGTGAAGTCCACAGCTTCCCGCCGCAGTGAGAGGCTGAGCGGCCCACCGCCGGGGAAGCTGGACATCAGCGGAGGGTCTAATGCGATACACTGTCTCTGCCGGCAGGCAGGCTGGAAAGTGAGAAAGGCAAGGGCTGAGTTCAGTTTCTTCCGCCAGATTCACCGAAGCAGAAAAACACTGCCCTCCCCCAGGTAAGAGAGAGGGGGGGATGAGCCCCCTACAGCAGACCCCCACAGATACTACTTTGTGGGTGGTCTGCATCCTTTCCATCCTGACTCAGTGTCCCTGGGGAGTGGGGGCTGTAGTGCACCGGAGTGAGGGAGGGAGGAATGCTCAGCCTGCTGTGACTTGAAGGACACTGCCACAGGAAAAAGAACAGCCCCACCCCAAAAGCCAGTCACATCCCCCCCAGGGGGAGAACCAGAAGTCCCACTAGGTGGAGATACACGGCAGGAGCAGGAGGCCTCGTCCCAGCGGCCCATCACCCAAGGTGCAGGACAAGAAGCAGAGCTCATCGGGGAGAGGCATGGTGGTCCTGCAGCCTGGGAAAGCCCAGGAATCTCAGACCCCCACGGAGGAAGGCATTGTTCCGCACACTCCATCCAGCTCCTGACTGTAGTATCAGAGCGGCCGTCAGGTGGCCTGTGGCCTTTCCTGTGAGCAGAACACAATGCTGAGGCGTCCTGGTGGCCGGCTGGGGCCATTTGTGCTGAGAGTGGCAGTCAGCTCCCTGGGAGTTCTCACCTCCCTTTCTCCCTTCCCTGTCCTCTTTCCCTTTTCTTGACAGTGGCTCTTCTCTGTGAGGCTAATTGCTTACCTGTCACTGCGCCCAGGACTCCCCCTGTCAGCTCCCTCTGCATAAGGACTGAAGGTATCAGAGAGAGAATTTCTACTAATGCTACCCTCGCATGCCCACGCCCCTGTTCCTTTCCAGCTTTCAAAAAAAGGCTACTGTTCATTCGGCCTTGGCCTTCAGGGAGCCAGGGCCCCAAGCAAGTATTCCCAGAACGGTGGCTCAGTCATCGGATCCGGCACACATCACTGTGTCTGGCCACATTAACGGGGTTATAAATATGTCTGGTAGGAGTCTGAGCTTAAGAAAGGACCACTCAAATAAACATGCTTCTTACTGAAGCCCTGAGCGGGAGGCTATGACACACAGAGAGCTCGTGCACGTCATTTTTACCTTCATTTCCTAATCTTATCTACTATTATTTCATGCCATGTGGAAAATGGATGGGGAGCTACTTGCTATTTTTGATTAATTTTCTCTTTAAGTATTCTTCCCCCACCTGCTGCTTCAGTGAGAGTGACACCGGTATTCTCAGAGTCCCCCCACATCAGGCCAGGCTGGCCATGAAGACGGAACCAACAACCGGCGGCCTGGGAGAAATGGGGGCTCCAGCCCTCCACGGAAATACGGAGGGAGTGCTCAAGAAGACAACCGCCAGGCCTCAGAGAGTTCGGTATGCTCGCTCAGGCTTCCCCGGCGTCTCGGTGATCGAATGAGACGCTGGCAAATGAAAGTTTGTAGATAAAAAGAATTATGGGAGCCAATTGGTTTTATATTTATTTACATGACTAGTTTAGAGAGTCCTGAAATGGTCCTCAACGTCTAGCCCTATTACGTTTTGTAATATACACATTTCATGATAGCAGACACTCAGTTTGGTCCTGGAAATTTTAGTCAAACATTTTAAGATTATTTGTGACTGAGGACAAGATTGTGTAAATATTTCATAAAAAGGCCTAATAATAATCACAGCGACAGCTAACTACTATTGACCATTTAAAATGTGCCTGTCAGTATTCTGAGTTCTTTAGAAAAATTGACTCATTGAATCCTCACAGGAGTATGTCCATTATGCAGATGAGGAAATTGAGGCAGCAGATCAGAATAGTAATGTGCTAGTAAGTTACAGGCAAGGATTTAAACCCGGGCAGACTGGCTCTGGATCCCTAACACTTAGCCAGGGCACTATACCCCTTCTTACGTTCAAGGTCATCAAGATTCTATTATAAACAGGCTTACTATATCAATAGAACCAAATAATGTTAGGGATTTTTTTCTTTTAAAGTAAGTGGTCCAATTGTCTCTACCTTGAATGTCTATATTAATGGGCAAGTAACATCTATGCATAAATCCAGCAAGGTGTAGGGAGGCCAATGAATTGTAGAGTGTGAGAGCAGCCTAAATTGTTTTTGTAAAACACTTTGCTTTAAAAAAAAAAAAAAATGCCCCTAGGCTGAATTCTGCCAGCTGGCTGCCAATATGGGAGCCCTGGTCTTAGTCCAAAATTTTGCAGACAGTAAAACTGTAGCCCAGAGAGGGAAAGTAGGTTTGCACAAGGTCACACATAGTGACAGAAGCAAGGCTAAATGGCAAGACTCAAGGTCTAGCACCTTTCTGCCTATATAACACCAAAATCCTTCTCCATCCCTACTTCCCCTTCCCTCCACCCGAGTACCCATCTCTCTTATGCACAAGCAATAAGGCTTTTATTCTATTTGCAAAGTAAATAGAGCTGAGATACAGATTACTCTCAAGCATCGAAGCTTTTATCCAATATAAACAGAATCAGGGTAACTTGTTCCCGCTCACTCCTCTCTTGCACATACCGTAGGCTCTGCGCCAGCCCTCGCCCAATTAGCAGAAGGCAAACAGAACTCAGGCATCCTGGCCAAACGGTGGAACGCTGCCTACATCCAGTGCAAGCAGGGAGATGCTCTTAGAATGTCCTCCTTCCTTCCCTTTTCCCCACTCACCCTCCAGGGGGAATCAAGGCTAGGCAGTTACATCACAGAAGAGTCCGCTGTAGGCTGGGGGTCAGTGGGGAGACCCAGGTTCTCCCACTGCCTCCTTGAGTCTTGGCTAACTCATCTGTGGTGAGGCGGGAATTAAATGGGTTAATAGAAAATAAGGATCTGAAATATGGTACATTATTAAAGTCCCTAGCCTCTGCTTCTAAGAGTTCCCAAACTAGCACACACATACACACACACAACTTCATATATTCATACCCATGAAAAATCATGTACATGGCTGGGAAGTTACATTTTTCTAACCACAGAGCTGCCATTATTCAAAAGACTATTTTTTCAGAACTAACTCATCCAGAGAATGACATCAGGGACTTTACTAAATTCAGTGTAATTTTAACAGTAGCAAATCTTCATTTTCTGAGGGGGAATTGATTTGACCTTTGGTAACAGCCAAAAGTCTTTCTGAGCTTTGCAGGATAAAGTTGGAACACAGCCTGAGACATGAGTCTTTGTCACAGGGCGTTGGGGTGGAGCAATGAAAAAGATTTAAGATTCTGTGTCAGAAGATCCAGATTTAGGGAGGCCTGGGTGGCACAGTCAGTTAAACCTCCCACTCTTGATTTCCACTCATGCCATGATCTCGGGGTCCTGAGCTCAAGCCCCACACCAGGCTCTGCATTCAGCAGGGAGCGTGCTTGAGGATTCTCTCTCCCTCTTCCCCTCCCCCGACTCATGCTCCCGTGTGCACACGCTCTCTCTCTCTCTCTCTCTCTCTCAAATAAATAAATAAATATTAAAAAAATAAATCTGGATTTATTTTCCACTCAGGTACTTGTCAACCTTGTGCGTCTGGTGGGCCCGTAGCCTCTCTCAGCCTCGGTTTCCTCATCTGTGAATTGGAAATGGTAGCCATTCCTTCATCGGATATTTATGAACATGGAAAGATAATATACGTGACAGTGTTCTCTAAGCCATAAAGCCAAACTGTCAATTTGAAGCAGTTTCTGTCATTGTAAAAGGCACGGAGGGACAAGTATATTAAACTTGAAGGCAGTGTTTCAATGTCCCTGTAATGGGAGCAAGAATAATAATATCATTGTAGAGTTCTCAAAGGGAGACCTCTAAGCAGCCAATCTCATGTCCACATACTTCATTTAGTCAGTTACCAAATGTCCTCTGAGGACCCAAAAGTTCCCAAATCAGGGAAACCAAGTCAAACACCCGTAGCTCCTTGTCCTCTGAAAGTTTACCATAGAACATGACTGGAGAGCTCACATTTACTTTTCGTTTATTTCATTACATTATATTTCAATCTCGTGGGGAAAAAATTGTAGTGCAGAGCAAATGTAGAAGCTTCCTAAGGCTCCCAGGTGTCTACAAAATGCTTTGAAAAGGAAAAGGGGTTTCCATAATGTGTGCCAAAGGAGAGAATGAACAAGGGAGCAGGTGAACGAGGACCACGGGATGGTGGGATGAAGGGGGCAAGGGGAAAGTTTCAGGAAGCAAGCACAGTTAGGAACCAGGTTAGGAGTGCCCCCCATAGCTCCAGAGTAACCCTCTTACCAGAAAGTACCCACCTTCTTTCCTCCATCTGTCCTCTTGTACCATAATCCTCCTGATACAGAGCGGCCACCATACCAGCTAGAAGATCCACCAGTATTTTCAATTTCTCCTCAGACCCAGTCTATTTCTACTTTAGATTTTTCTGTATCATGGAAAGCAATTTGCTGTAGCCTGGAGGAAGAGCATGGAGGAGGCCTGTGTAACCTCAGTCATGTCAGTGTCCTCCTCCTACTCCATTTCCTCGTGTATAAAATAAAGGACTAGAACCAAGTGACTACCAAGGTCCCTTTCTGCTCCAAAATTCATATAGGATGGCAGCAACGGCAACCTCAAGGAGTTAATTCACCTTGAAGAATATTTCAAAACTTGCATCAGCTTAGGTGAGGCAGAATATAAGGAGAATCACCCTTACCCCTTCCCAAGAAGACAAAGCTGCCCATCATTTGCCTTTAATCTGTTTCAGTAATTTTCGTCCTAAGAAAGTCACAGCTCCAATCAGCCCTGTAATCAATGGCTGTACCACTCCTGCACAAATGAGCTCGATTCATTAAAGGGGTCCTCTCTTCGATGGAAATGGGCTCCCTGCTGGGGCTGCAAATACAGGCTAAGATTGACTGCTCCCAGAATAGGTGAAAAGTAAAGACAATGAGAGCAGGCAAGTGATGGCCAAGAGGATACCCAAGGCCTCTGTCTGCCCACCCCATCACCGTGACCATGAACCAATGGCCACCATGGCAGCCTGGACATCTGTCTCTCATTTAGGCTGCCTCTGGGTACAGAAACCAATAGTGACTCCCAAGCAAGTATCCTCTGTCACTTCCCTACACACCCTAGGGAAAAAAATGCATCCAAAAACAGACAAAAGGGGAGACTCTTCCAGATGGAAAACCTCACAGAAACCAGGAGTTTCTAGGCTCTCAGAGCCAGAAAGAGCTTTTAAGGACAACTTACAGCCATGCACTGAAAGGATATTCTGTTAAAGAACCTCAATATTTCTGAATCATTGATGGCCAGAAGCAAAGGAAATGAATATTTCAACTGTGTAAGAAATTATTCATATTCAATAAAAATTAGATATTTACATATTCATTTGGGGTCTAAGAGTTCTTTGTAAAAAGGAAGTGGACACCTTCTGAAATTTCTGGTTATATACACAGAAGAAGCCAATGGAGATACTTGGGACAAGGAAAACCTCATACTTTCTACAAAAGTCAAGCTCTGCCTTCACCGTGGGTAGATTTTTATTTCTGGAAATCAGTACTGTGTTTCAGGGGGCCAGTGATGGAGAAATCAATTTCTTTTTCCCCCTTGAAACCTCAGAGAAGTCTGAAAAACCTGGACCCCAATAGAGAATATGAACAAAGGCACTCATGTGGGGGCCCAGTCCTTGACCCCAGTAACATGGAAGACAGAGAGGAGAGAGAGAGAGAGAGAGAACGCCCCCACGCCTGCCTGAGCACCAGGATAAGAGTCCTGTGCTAGAAGCAATAGATGACAAGTTGCTTAGTATCTTTTTCTCAAATTTTCTGTTCTTAGTTGTAATTTCCTTTTGTTGCCCTCAAACCTCAGGTTTGCTCTACACGTCAGCCTGAGAGAGAGCAGTCTGGGGAAAGAAACCAGTTACAAGACACTACGGAGGACCCACACAGCTGAGATCCAGGTTGTTGTAGTGCAAAGGCGGACAAACCAGGATGGGCCTGTGGAATATGTAAATATTCCTCAGATGAGCCTGCCCTCAAAAATGTGGAGAGAGGGGCACCTGGGTGGCTCAGTGGGTTAAAGCCTCTGCCTTCAGCTCAGGTCATGATACCGGGGTCCTGGGATCAAGCCCCGCATCAGGCTCTCTGATCGGCGGGGAGCCTGCTTCCCCTCTCTCTCTCTGCCTGCCTCTCTGCCTACTTGTGATCTGTCTGTCAAATAAATAAATAAAATCTTTAAAAAAAAAATGAGGAGAGGACAACCTGGTACGGGGCTTGACATTCTGCAGCTAGGCAGGAAAGGGGGGGCTGGTGCTGATTTTCAAGAATAAAGGGCAGGCTGGCAGAGCTCTGAGGCTGGGGTACTCGGAGTCATCTGGCCTCCAGAAGGAACAAGACCAGAGGGCATCATTCAGGGACTTGCGAGTCAGTGACAGAGACATATTCTGTGGCCTGTTCTATGTAACCCTAGACTCACCACACCTCTCCCGGCCTTACAGAGCACAGCCAAGCTTTACTTACCATCCAGAGAAGGAGGGTGGGGAGGGAGAGGGCAGAAACGAGAGGGAAGGGAAGGGGATTCATTCTGTGTTGAGAAGTATGCTTCCTAGAGTTACACTGGTTCTTCACTTTTTTCTTGACCTCGTTCTCTTTTGGAGATCAGCATCCTGTTGCAGTTGGAAGACCGATTGATGTCCTCATTTTTAAAAGGTGGGAAAAACTGCTCAGACAGGAGCGTCTTGCCCCAGATTACTTGCAACTAACAGCCCAAGTGCTTTTGGAAGCAGAGAACAAAAGCAGCAAAGACAAAATGTGGAGGGAGAATATAGAAGAGGAAGAGCCCCAGTAAGTAAGCCTGTAGCTCTAGCCCAGGGAGTGGTTTGAGGATTACCTGTGTAGTTCTTCCCATCCTATCTTCTCCACAAAGCTTCCTTAACTCGGCCAGCTGTCTTACTTACTCTTCACCAGCTTAAACCTCTAAAATAATTAGAGTGAGAAACCATAGCACCTTCCTGGTTTACATTCCATTCTGTCTTACTCTGTCCTAACTTCCCTGGTGTAAATCTTGTCTCCCCAGTATGCCCAGCCTTTGGGACAGGACCTGGATTCCAGGGAGTGTGCCACACCACAGGCTTCTCTCTTATAAATCGCCTCACAGAATTTGAAATAAGCAAATCATGCTCATTAAATACTCGCTTGATTACTCTTTGAGAAAACTTGCAAAATATCTCGTGGTGCAGATTCTTAAATTATAGAAGGAAACACGTAAAGGTGGGGAAACGAGACTCAGTTTTCTAATTGGAAAGAGGGAGAGTCAATGACATCTTGCCTTTCCTTCTTATCTGAGATGTGTCATTTGTGAACAAGATGTAGCTACTGTATTGGCAGACCACACTTTGCACTGGACGCTCTCATCCCGAAGCTTTCTCTTTTTCCCTGACATCGCCCTTGTCCCACATACTACCCTACAGGAGCCTCGCCACGCAGAGGGCTCAGCCCGGACCAAGGCCTTGAAGGACTCTGGCAAAGACACAGGCAGGAATTGGCCTGAGCCTGGGAAGCATGGCTGCTTTGTGTCGCTGTGATGTTTGCTTTATTTCAACTGAAACGCCGAGTCTGAATGTGAGGAATGGGGGTTCTGGGTGCATTTGTGGTTGGGGTTGTTGCCAGAACACAGAGTTCACTTTGCCTGCGGGGATGGGGCCCAGTCAGAGCCTGGGCTAGAAGTGGGTGATAGATGCATCTGGAAAACATGTGTCAGGCAGGTGAGGATGTGGAGGAACGTGTCAGGGGTCAGGGGTCCACTCTCTCCAGCAGCTTCTTCCCCAAATCTTTTCCCTCTTTGTGTTTGTGTATCATTAAAATGCAACATATAAATCGCCACCTCAGAGTCCAAAGGTGACTATGGGAATCGTAAAACACTTTTGGAGAACTTGAATTTTAACTTGTATCCTCTCCTCATTGCAAAATCCTCTAAGGAGGTGCGGGGAGGAGGCGGGGACCCACACAGACCATCTTCTGCATCAGTGGGGGACACGATGACAAAAGACTGGGGAGCAGCAAGCATCTCCTGCCTAAAATTCTCAGGACAAAGTCTCCCGCCTGGCATTATGCAGCACTTAACCTTTTCCACTTGAAAAGAAGATTCCAAATTCATTTTTTGTCAAGCCAGGTCACAGCTCCAGGGCTCTACCAGAGAGGCACGCCTGCAGCCACCATCCTTTCCATTCTGCCAAATCGAATGCAGAGCTAGAGACAGATCCTACTCTGTTCCCTATCCTCTGACCTTCACTTCTGAAAGCCACTTGCTTTCAAGGTGAACAGTCTTGTCTTGGAACCAATTAAGTATACATACCACAGTGACTGGAGCGTTCTTGAAAGGAGGCACAAGGGGAGGACCAAGAAAGAGGAAGCATTTCAGAATGAATTATTGATCAAGATTTCTCTCCTACACAAACACACGAACAAGGGTCTGGCGTCCCCAGCCAGGGACAGATTGCATCTGGTGTGGTCTTCATGGGGTTAAGAAAGATAACCTCTTTGCTCTAAACTCTATTTATTTGGTGGATGGGAAATGCATTTACATCTCTGTGTATCTCCTTTTGTTTGGTTTTCCAAGAAAGCCTGAGTCAGCAGATTTCAGAAGAAAGCTAACACATCTGACAGGCTTAGAGAAATGATGTGTGTCACGCGAAAAAAATTAATTGAAAAAAAAAAACACTTTTCACTTATATAGCAGTTTTTATCCCAGTCTTTAAACAGGTTATGGGTACTAATTAAATGTTGTCATGCATCACTTGTCACCTTGGTTCTATGAACCCAGGTAGAAACATCACGTTTGAGTATCATTAGGGGTGGAAACTGAGGCATTGTAGGAGGATAGACAAAATAGACCCTGGGGAAGTGAAGGGAAGCTTTATGAAGAGACCACCACAATCTCCCTCAGCTCCTGAGAATGATGGAGACGAAAACCAGGCACAGGCCACGCTCTTCCTGTCACCCACACTCTTCCTGGTCGCCATTTTCTGCTGACCCAATCGACTGAAGTGTCTTCTTGCAGGTCAACTTAGCAGCCATGACTAGAGTGCCCCTTGTCTAGGGCTGTGGATGATTACCATGAACGTATAAGCTGAAACAACACACACTATTGTCTCACAGCTTCTTCAGGTCAGGAATGCAAGCATGACTCAGCTGGGTCCCTGATTTTAGGTCTCCCAAGTCAATGGTCATGGTGTTGGCCAGGGTTGGGTTCTTACCCAGAAGTCAGCTGAGGAAGAATCAGCTTCCCTGCTCACGTGGCTCTGGCGGGCTTCCCTTCTGCTCAGTTTTGTGCTGGCATTCCTAACAGCCACCCACAAGGCCTCACCACCTGGCCTTCTGCAACACGGCCCACTTATTCATGGTCAGCAAAGAGCATCTCGAGTCCATATCAAGATGGAGTCTCATAGAATGTAAATATCATCACGTTATAGGCTTGGTCATTACACGGGGGTCAGCCCATCCCTTTTGCTGTATTCTATTAGTTCCAGGGAAGTTACAGGTCCCGCCCACACTGGTGCTGAGGGAATTACACAAAGGTGTGAGTCTGTCTCCACACCCAGGAATCTGAAGCAGAAGTTCCTTCATACCTCTAAGCTTTGATGTAGGGTTTTGGGGGGAAAAAAAAAAGGTAAGGAGCTGATCATATTATGATATTATTACCTATCTAGCAGGAAATAGGAGAACTCAGCAGAATACTCAGCCCGTACAAAAATAGGTGTTTAATAAAGATCTCAGGGCAGTCCCAGTAGTTTAGAGCATTAATCAAGATATATAGGATAAGCCACTCAGCCAGCAGCCAGACTACCAAAATGACCACCTTCAGATCCCCTTTCTTAGTACACAGGAAAAAAAAGAAAAACCAAGGATAAACTAGAGAAATTAAGCTCCATGCAATAAAGATTTAATTGAATGCCTACTCCTTGCTCACACTATCCTAAAAGCTGGACCTGAGGGGTGCCTGGTTGGCTTAGTGTGTTAAAGCCTCTGCCTTCAGCTCAGGTCATGATCCCAGGGTCCTAGGATCAAGGCCCGCATCGGGCTCTCTGCTTGGCAGGGATCCTACTTCCCCCCTCTCTCTGCCTGCCTCTCTGCTTACTTGTGATCTCTCCCTCTCAAATAAATAAAATCTTTAAAAAAAAAAAAAAAAAGCTGGACCTGAGACATAGGATGCTTTCAGACTGGGGCATCCTTTCTCAAAGTGTAGTCTCCAGCTGGATCAAAGCCACGTGCAGGGTGTACAATAAAAGGCAAGTTTCTGGGTGCCATCTCTGACCTACTGAGTCAACTCTCTGGTTTGTAGAACCCAGCAATCTGCATTTTAACAAGAACTTTGGGGCATCTCCTTCACACTGAGGTTTGAGAAAGGTGGATGCACTTTGCAAACTTTAACACACATACGATGACCCAGCCAAGGTCTTGTTAGAATGCAGGTTCCAATTCACTCAGTCTGGATGTGGGCCCTGAGATTCTGTGATTCTAACAAGCTCCCAGACAACGTCATTGTTGCTAGTCTTCTGAGCACACTTGGAATAGCAAGAGTGCAAGATAAGAGAGACTCGAAGATCCAAATACCAAATTTCCCCCCCTTTCCAAAGTGGCTGTGAATTATAGCATTTTAAGCAATTAAATATTTTAAGTGAAAATCTCTAAAAACTTCCCAGAGCCAGATGGGGATTGCCTTTTTCTGTGCACATGGCATATTGTGAATTTGGGAGGAAAGAGGTATTTAGGCTTGTGGGGTGGGAAGGGCTTGGGTCAGGAGAGTGAGTGATACCCAGGAGTGAAATTGTGACGTCAGTGGATAGACAGTTAAAGAAATAAGGGCACCAGAGACCAGGAGGCCGCCATCTTTATTCCCGTCCTCCGGAACTCTACGGAAAGCGCTCAGGGAACAAAAGCTCCCGAAAGCAAACCCGAGCGGATTACTCAGCGCGGCCCCGGGTAAGGGCGGTGCAACTCCGCCTGGGGCAAAGATGCTTGAGAAGCACTACAACAGGCCCCTCCCCCAGAAGATCAACGGGAAACCCAGCCAGGACCAAGTTCACCTACCAAGGAGAGCGGCGGAATTCCAGAGGAGAAGAAGCAAAGCACGGAACTCATGGCTTTCTCCCCATGATTTTTAGCCTTGCAGTTAATTTAATTTTTTTTTTCTTTTTCAATTTTTTTTTCTTTTTCTCTTCTTCTGCTAAATTTTTTTTAACTTTTACCGTTTTATTTTTTTAACGTTTTTTAAATAGTTTATCTAATATATATATTTTTTTCCTCTTTTTATATTTTTTCTTTACCGGCTTTCTTTTTTTTTAATAGTTTCTTTTTTTTTTCTTTCTTTCTGAACCCCTTTTTATCCCCTTTCTCCCCCCTCACAATTCGGGATCTCTTCTGATTTGGCTAAAGCATATTTTCTTGGGGTTGTTGCCACACTTTTAGTACTTTACTTGCTCCTTCATAAACTCTTATCTGGACAAAATGACAAGGCGGAAAAATTCACAACAAAAAAAGAACAAGAGGCAGTACCAAAGGCTAGGGACCTAATCAATACAGACATTGGTAATATGTCAGATATAGAGTTCAGAATGACGATTCTCAAGGTTCTAGCTGGGCTTGAAAAAGGCATGGAAGATATTAAAGCAACCCTCCCGGGAGATATAAAAGCCCTTTCTGGAGAAATAAAAGAACTAAAATCTAACCAATTTGAAATCAAAAAAGCTATTAATGAGGTGCAATCAAAAATGGAGGCTGTCACTGCTAAGATAAATGAGGCAGAAGAAAGAATTAGCGATATAGAAGACCAAATGACAGAGAATAAAGAAGCTGAGCAAAAGAGGGACAAACAGCTACTGGACCACGAGGAGAGAATTCGAGAGATAAGTGACACCATAAGACGAAACAACATTAGAATAATTGGGATTCCAGAAGAAGAGGAAACAGAGAGGGGAGCAGAAGGTATATTGGAGAGAATTATTGGAGAGAATATGGCAAAGGGAACAAGCATCAAAATCCAGGAGGTTCAGAGGACCCCCCTCAAAATCAATAAGAATAGGTCCACACCCCGTCACTAACCCGTCACCTAATAGTAAAATTGACAAGTCTTAGTGACAAAGAAAAGATCCTGAAAGCAGCCCGGGAAAAAAAGTCTGTAACGTACAATGGTAAAAATATTAGATTGGCAGCAGACTTATCCACAGAGACCTGGCAGGCCAGAAAGAGCTGGCATGATATATTCAGAGTACTAAATGAGAAAAACATGCAGCCAAGAATACTATATCCAGCTAGGCTATCATTGAAAATAGAAGGAGAGATTAAAAGCTTCCAGGACAAACAAAAGCTGAAAGAATTTGCAAATACCAAACCAGCTCTACAGGAAATATTGAAAGGGGTCCTCTAAGCAAAGAGAGACCCTAAAAGTAGTAGATCAGAAAGAAACAGAGACAATATACAATAACAGTCACCTTACAGGCAATACAATGGCACTAAATTCATATCTCTCAATACTTACCCTGAATGTTAATGGGCTAAATGCCCCAATCAAAAGACACAGGGTATCAGAATGGATAAAAAAACAAAACCCATCTATATGTTGCCTACAAGAAACTCATCTTAAACCCGAAGACACCTCCAGGTTTAAAGTGAGGGGGTGGAAAAGAATTTACCATGCTAATGGACATCAGAAGAAAGCAGGAGTGGCAATCCTTATAGCAGATCAATTAGATTTTAAGCCAAAGACTATAATAAGAGATGAGGAAGGACACTATATCATACTCAAAGGAACTGTCCAACAAGAAGATCTAACAATTTTAAATATCTATGCCCCTAACGTGGGAGCAGCCAACTATATAAACCAATTAATAACAAAATCAAAGAAACACATCGACAAGAATACAATAATAGTAGGGGATTTTAACACTCCCCTCACTGAAGTGGACAGATCATCCAAGCAAAAGATCAACAAGGAAATCAAGGCCTTAAATGACACACTGGACCAGAGGGACATCACAGATATATTCAGAACATTTCATCCCAAAGCAACAGAATACACATTCTTCTCTAGTGCACATGGAACATTCTCCAGAATAGATCACATTCTTGGTCCTAAATCAAGTCTCAACCGGTATCAAAAGATTGGGATCATTCCCTGCATATTTTCAGACCACAATGCTCTAAAGCTAGAACTCAATCACAAGAGGAAATTTGGAAAGAACCCAAATACATGGAGACTAAACAGCATCCTTCTAAAGAATGAATGGGTCAATCAGGAAATTAAAGAAGAATTGAAAAAATTCATGGAAACAAATGATAATGAAAACACAACGGTTCAGAATCTGTGGGACACAACAAAGGCAGTCCTGAGAGGAAAATATATAGCGGTACAAGCCTTTCTCAAGAAACAAGAAAGGTCTCAGGTACACAACCTAACCCTACACCTAAAGGAGCTGGAGAAAGAACAAGAAAGAAACCCTAAACCCAGCAGGAGAAGAGAAATCATAAAGATCAGAGCAGAAATCAATGAAAGAGAAACCAAAAAAACAATAGAACAAATCAACGAAACTAGGAGCTGGTTCTTTGAAAGAATTAATAAGATTGATAAACCCCTGGCCAGACTTATCAAAAAGAAAAGAGAAAGGACCCAAATCAATAAAATCATGAATGAGAGAGGAGAGATCACAACGAACACCAAAGAAATACAGACAATTATAAGAACATACTATGAGCAACTCTACGCCAACAAATTTGACAATCTGGAAGAAATGGATGCATTCCTAGAGACATATAAACTACCACAACTGAAAACCAGGAAGAAATAGAAAGCCTGAACAGACCCATAACCAGTAAGGAGATTGAAACAGTCATCAAAAATCTCCAAACAAACAAAAGCCCGGGGCCAGATGGCTTCCCGGGGGAATTCTACCAAACATTTAAAGAAGAACTAATTCCTATTCTCCTGAAACTGTTCCAAAAAGTAGAAATAGAAGGAAAACTTCCAAACTCATTTTATGAGGCCAACATCACCTTGATCCCAAAACCAGACAAGGATTCCAACAAAAAAGAGAACTACAGACCAATATCCTTGATGAACACAGATGCAAAAATTCTCGCCAAAATACTAGCCAATAGGATTCAACAGTACATTAAAAGGATTATTCACCACGACCAAGTGGGATTTATTCCAGGGCTGCAAGGTTGGTTCAACATCCGCAAATCAATCAATGTGATACAACACATTAATAAAAGAAAGAACAAGAACCATATGATACTCTCCATAGATGCTGAAAAAGCATTTGACAAAGTACAGCATCCCCTTCCTGATCAAAACTCTTCAAAGTGTAGGGATAGATGGCACATACCTCAATATTATCAAAGCCATCTATGAAAAACCCATCGCAAATATCATTCTCAATGGAGAAAAAATGAAAGCTTTTCCGCTAAGGTCAGGAACACGGCAGGGATGTCCGTTATCACCACTACTATTCAACATAGTACTAGAAGTCCTAGCCTCAGCAATCAGACAACAAAAGGAAATTAAAGGCATCCAAATCGGCAAAGAAGAAGTCAAACTATCACTCTTCGCAGATGATATGATACTATATGTGGAAAACCCAAAAGACTCCACTCCAAAACTGCTAGAACTTGTACAGGAATTCAGTAAAGTGTCAGGATATAAAATCAATGCACAGAAATCAGTTGCACTTCTCTACACCAACAACAAGACAGAAGAAAGAGAAATTAAGGAGTCCATCCCATTTACAATTGCACCCAAAACTATAAGATACCTAGGAATAAACCTAACCAAAGAGACTAAGAATCTATACACAGAAAACTATAAAGTACTCATGAAAGAAATTGAGGAAGACACAAAGAAATGGAAAAATGTTCCATGCTCCTGGATTGGAAGAATAAATATTGTGAAAATGTCTATGCTACCTAAAGCAATCTACACATTTAATGCAATTCCTATCAAAGTAACATCCATTTTTTTCAAAGAAATGGAACAAATAATCCTAAAATTCATACGGAACCAGAAAAGACCTCGAATAGCCAAAGGAATATTGAAAAAGAAAGCCAAAGTTGGTGGCATCACAATTCCGGACTTCAAGCTCTATTACAAAGCTGTCATCATCAAGACAGCATGGTACTGGCACAAAAACAGACACATAGATCAATGGAACAAAATAGAGAGCCCAGAAATGGACCCTCAACTCTATGGTCAACTCATCTTCGACAAAGCAGGAAAGAATGTCCAATGGAAAAAAGACAGCCTCTTCAATAAATGGTGTTGGGAAAATTGGACAGCCACATGCAGAAAAATGAAATTGGATCATTTCCTTACACCACACACGAAAATAGACTCAAAATGGATGAAGGATCTCAATGTGAGAAAGGAATCCATCAAAATCCTCGAGGAGAACACAGGCAGCAACCTCTTCGACGTCAGCCGCAGCAACATCTTCCTAGGAACATCACCAAAGGCAAGGGAAGCAAGGGCAAAAATGAACTTTTGGGATTTTATCAAGATCAAAAGCTTTTGCACAGCAAAGGAAACAGTGAACAAAACCAAAAGACAACTGACAGAATGGGAGAAGATATTTGCAAATGACATATCAGATAAAGGGCTAGTGTCCAAAATCTATAAAGAACTTAGCAAACTCAACACCCAAAGAACAAATAATCCAATCAAGAAATGGGCAGAGGACATGAACAGACATTTCTGCAAAGAAGACATCCAGATGGCCAACAGACACAGGAAAAAGTGCTCCATATCACTCGGCATCAGGGAAATACAAATCAAAACCACCATGAGATATCACCTCACACCAGTCAGAATGGCTAAAATGAACAAGTCAGGAAATGACAGATGCTGGCGAGGATGCGGAGAAAGGGGAACCCTCCTACACTGTTGGTGGGAATGCAAGCTGGTGCAACCACTCTGGAAAACAGCATGGAGGTTCCTCAAAATGTTGAAAATAGAACTACCCTATGACCCTGCAATTGCACTGCTGGGTATTTACCCTAAAAATACAAACGTAGTGATCCGAAGGGGCACATGCACCCGAATGTTTATAGCAGCAATGTCTACAATAGCCAAACTATGGAAAGAACCTAGATGTCCATCTACAGACGAATGGATAAAGAAGATGTGGTATATATACACAATGGAATACTATGCAGCCATCAAAAGAAATGAAATCTTGCCATTTGCGACGACATGGATGGAACTAGAGGGTATCATGCTTAGCGAAATAAGTCAATTGGAGAAGGACAACTATCATATGATCTCCCTGATATGAGGGAGAGGAGATGCAACATAGGGGGTTGAGTGGGTAGGAGAAGAGTAAATGAAACAAGATGGGATTGGGAGGGAGACAAACCATAAGTGACTCTTAATCTCACAAAACAAACTGAGGGTTGATGGGGGGAGGGGGTTGGTAGAGGGGGTGGGGTTATGGATATTGGGGAGGGTATGTGCTATGGTGAGTGTTGTGAAGTGTGTAAACCTGGCGATTCGCAGACCTGTACCCCTGGGGATAAAAATATATGTTTATAAAGCTGTAAAAAAAAAAAAAAAGAAAGAAAGAAAGAAAGGATGAATACCCAAGTTTTGTAGCAACATGGGGGTACTGGAAGAGATTATGCTGAGTGAAATAAGTCAAGCAGAGAGAGTCAATTATCATATGGTTTCACTTATTTGTGGAGCATAACAAATAGCATGGAGGACAAGGGGAGATGAAGAGGAGAAGGGAGTTGAGGGAAATTGGAAGGGGAGGTGAACCATGAGAGACTATGGACTCTGAAAAACGATCTGAGAATTTTGAAGGGGTGGGGGGTGGGAGGTTGGGGGCACCAGGTGGTGGGTATTGTAGAGGGCACAGATTGCATGGAGCACTGGGTGTGGTGCAAAAATAATGAATACTGTTATGCTGAAAAAAAAAATTTAAAAAAAAAAAAAGAAAGAAGGGCACACAGAGGAGACAGCAAGTGTTCCAGAGAGTGGCTGGGAAGCCTAGAGTCTTGTCAGAGCTACCTAGTATAGCCCAGACAGACCATCGACCCCCTTCCAGCAGGACCCAAGGGAGAGATGAAGCACAGAGCCCAGGCGGTTCCAGAATCAGTCAGGGGTAGGTAAAAATAAAAGACAAGCAGACAGGAGTTTTAATAATTATGGATCAGAATTAACCAAGCATGCTGATCAGATGCACGAAAGCAAATGGAGAGCGAATAAGATTTCCTGGAAGAAGCCAGAAGGTAGCAGGCAGCTGGCAAGGTAGATAGCCACCAAGGTACTCCACCATCACAAGCTGACAATGGTCTATCTCAAAGATGAAGGTTTGATTGGAGCCACACAACAGTTGCAAGGAAAATGCCTGGGAAGTCCAAGTGGCTAATTAATATTTTAAACCTGAGTTAAGCTAACTCAATCACGGGAGTAGCGGTGCCATTTTGGAAGTCCTGAGGCTGGGTGATCTGGAGGAAAGGCCACGGAACTGGCAGTCAGGAGGCTTGCCTTCTCCTGGTTCATCGACTCATTTGTTACAAATTTATTGAGAGCAGACCAGATTCTAAGCCTTGTGCTAAGTTCTAGAAAATCTAAACTATTAAAGTAATAAAAACAAGATCTCATGATAATAATGTTACTACTGATGATAACGTTCAGTGATTAATTTGTGTTGAGTACCAACCCGAGGCATTCATATTTACAGGATATCTTATATGTGAGAACAAGCTATTGAAGTAGTTAATGCTTTTATACCCATTTCTCAGATGTGGAAACCGAGGTGAGGAGATAACTAGACAGACTATCTCTGCTCTCAGGGACCTTATACCCTAACAGTAATGCCTCCCATTAATGAATTGAGTTTGAGGGACTATTCCTTCTAGTTCCTCTTCCATTGCCATGGTAATAAGAGCTAAAAATGTTAAGAGTTTTCTCTGAGCATATTATCTCATTTAATCTTAGTGATCACTTTATGAGGTAATTATTATCATCATTCCCATTTTACAGAGGAAGCAACTAAGTTTCAGAGAAAGATGTAATTTTTCTAAGAGGACACATCTGAGATTTAAATGCAGGCAGCCTAACTCCAGCCTAAAACGTGAGTACAAATTAGTAGATTGAACTCCATCTCTGAGCTCACATTTCACTGGAATGTCCTCTGACATACCTGTGAGTTCCCTGAATTTCATGTAGTTTATGACCCAGATATTTAGTATCTGAACCAGCTATGTGTGCTAAGAAACTCTAAGGAACAGCCTGAAGAAAAATCACAACCTAAGGACAAGTTGTGACAGGGGGAAAAAAAATCTATTTGATTTCCATGGCGATGGGAATGAAGAGCAAATTCAAGGTCTCCTCCCCCTACGTGGACTCAGACCCAGCACTGCATGGGGATGCGCCATTCAGCTTGCAGACCTCAAGTCTTAAGAAATAATTGACTCCTTGTGAGTGCAGGGACTTGTTTCAGCACAGATCCAGAATGCAACCTTTCCTGATCAAGTTGAACAGGAAAGGATTTAAATTGAGGTCCTGAACTCAAAGGAGAACACATTAATCATGCTCATTGCTGGAGTCAGAAACAAATTCACTTTTCCTATAAAGAGTGTTATCAAACAGGAAATCAAGTCCACAGGTGAGGGAGGTGGTGAGATGCCTGGGAGCAGACACTGGAGTAAGTGCATCTCCAGACCCTGTAGAACTTCACACACACACACACACACACACACACACACACACACACACGTCTCCATGGGCAGAAAACTGTGTGCAACCTTTTGGCTTGTAGAATGGATGACCCAGCATATAAAAGATGCTCCAAAATTTGAGACCTTTAACTTGTCCAGAGTCGAAATGATTCATTCATTCATTCATTCGACAAACATTTAGTGAATGCCTACTAAGCTCCAAGCCTAAGCAGTTCAGCAGGGAAACAAATCAACATTGGCCCTTCCTTTCTTAAGCTCATTTCTAGAAACTAATCAAAAGACCTGATAATGATACATAAACCAATAGCTAAACAAGACAATTCTAGATGGGCACACGTGTTATGAAGGGCGCACACAGGATGGTCTGATAGGTAGAGGCCCAAGATGGGACTAAAGATAGACCTGGTTGTCAGGGAAGATCTCTATTGTGAGGTGACGTTGGACCTGAGACCTAAGAGATGGAGAGGAATCCATGTAATAGGCAGGAGGACAGCGATGCTAGAAAGAAGGAAGAGCAAGTACAAAGCCCTCTGAAACAGAAAGGAGCAAGCTTGGCCTGTGCAAGGACCCAACCGGAGGCCACCGTGGTTGGTGCATAATGGGAGGAGCCTGCGGGATGACCTGAGTGTGAGAAGCTGGAGTAGGACCAGATCGCACAGGGTTTGATGCAAGTGAAAGCAACAGAAGCTTTTGAAACAGAGAAGGGATTTGATTTGCTTTACGAAAAAGATTGCTTTGCTACAGGGTAGAGCATGAATCGTAGGGGTTCCAGATGGTGGTAGGAAGAGCAGCTAGAAGACGACAGCAGTTGTCCAAACAGCAAATGATGGTGACTTGGAACAAGGTGGGGGCCAGGAGGTTGGAAAAAGGCAGGTGGATCCAGGAGCTATTCTGGAGGTAGAATTGAGAGGACCCACTAATGGATTGGGTATGCGGATGCATAGTGCCCTAGGATTACCATTTTTCTGTACTTGAAGGCTGTTTTTGTGAACTGGGTTCAGCTTCATCTAACAGAGATGCCCCCATGTGTGAAGCACAGTCAACCAGTCTGGAGTTTCTCCTGCTCTTTCCTCCTGTGGAGGACCTTGAGCAGAGGCGGACCACAGGAGGGAGGAGAGAGAGCCAAGAGCCTGGAGGACCCCTGTCCTGGACCTGAGGTCTCCTGGCACATTCAGCTTCTGGCGTAGCTCTGACAAGAGAGTAGCCCTTGGAGGAAGACAATGACACAAACTGTTGGGCACAGAAAGTTCGAAGATGGCCTTGCCAGCAATTGCAGACTGACCTTATCCCATCAACGAAGAATGAGCCATAGATCAGGATGAGCACACACACACTGTGTGTGTGTGTGTGTGTGTGTGTGTAGGAAAGCTGAGTTAAATTGGGAAAGACATGGAGAGCAGAGGCAGCTTGCTATTGTCTTTGGAGAGAAAGGATGTTCCTTACCTGTCTTGAATTAACAGAAAGAAAAAAATAACTACATCTAGATCCTGGATGTCTAATTGTCTCTGATTTGCAGCAAAAAATAGAAGGGTGGGTGGTAAAAATGTGACTGAAACAGTGTTCAGGAACCCGGGTTCCCTCAGAGCCCAGCACCTCCAGTCCTTTGTCCAAGCGGGTCCTCCCGCGGGACCCTGGTGCGAGGAGGCCTGGCTGCTGCCTCACGGGAACCAGGCATGAGGCAGAGGGGATCCTGAGAAATGTCCCCTTTCGGGCCCCTGTCAAAGCCAAATAGCCATAAAGAGAGGGGTATGTAGGTCTCTAAAATTTTCTTTAAAATGAATATAAACACAGAGCTGGGCCTGAGTGACCTGCCTGGGAGAACCGGGGGAAGAAGCCGACTGCTAGGTGGGAGGAAAAGCAGCATTGCTGAAGAGGGAATGGGAGAGCGTGTTCTGCTTGGCACGTGATGAAAGGGAAAGAACCAGCAAGGGGCAGCGCTCCTCTGACCCTTTAACGGGGGGTGGAGGAGGACTCCCTTCCCTCCAAACATTTTATCTCCATGTTTTGACAAGTTACTTAACCCTTTGGGCTTCCATTGCTTTGTACATAGGAAACATAAAATAGAACTTCAAGTGCCTAGAGATAGGCACTGGAGCAAGTGATCTCTGGAGGTCATTTCAAAACCTTGGGCCTGTGGATCTATACAGGAGACAGTGTCGTGTGGTGGTGAAGAATACGGCAAGGGAAGGAAGCTTATCCCCAGCTCCTCCATGTCCTGGCTGAGGAGCCTGGGCGAGTCATCGATCCCCTCTTTGTAAGGTGTGGATTACAACAGCGTTGTTATAAGGATTGAATGTGTTAATAGACGCAAATTGCTCAGAACAGCACCTGACCCATGGTTATGGCTCCATAAACATTAGATGTGTTTTCTCTGAAAACCAGCCTTCTGTACCAATCACCTTATTACCTGGGCTCCAAAGAATTCAACACAAGGATCCTTAGGCTACCAGGAGGATCCCAAGTCAACTTGTCTCTTCTTCTGCTTCCATGGAAACTTGATCAAAACTAGTCCAGAGAGATGGGAGTTGGTGCCACATAACATCATTTGGGGAAGGACCATGTGGTGTCTGGTTTCCATGGTTACCATCACAGCTGGTGGGCTTGGATGTGACCATGGAGTCCCCTTTGACCCGGAGACATTGTGGATACCACAGCCACTGAAATGAGGCCAAGCTCAAAAAATGAGGCATTTGGGCAAAAGGTCACAGGGAGGGGCTCTTTTCAAACATCAGAAAGTGGTCCAAAGAGTCAATTCAAGCTCTTGTCCCCTGCTCAATGTTCCAGGGAATAACAAAGCTGAATAATCTCTTCTCAAACTTTTTTTATTAGTAAGGCCAATGATTCATTAATTAACCACTAGTCTCATTAAAAAGAAGAGACGCAACTTCACAAAGCACAGGGGACCAAGGTTCTCAGTGCCAGGAGCAGAGGCCGTCAGGAGAGGGAGGAAGAGAACTTCGTGACCTGGCTTGGGGAACAAAAGCATACCCAGAAGCCCTTCCTTCCCTAGTGCAACGTTGAATGTTTCTCCAAAATAGGAATAATAAATGGCATGTGGTGGGTGGTTCCATTTTCTTACAAACTCAGACACCTTCAGGAAAAACTGCCATCTTATTCCTTCCAGAAGAAAGAAGCATTGCAAATGCCTTTCCTTATGTAATGGAAGAGAAATCTGCGGTCCAGAGAAGAACTTGTCAAGATAGCAAAGCAGTAGGAAGACTTGAAATAGAACTTCACTGTTCTACTCCCAGCAACTCAGGAAGCCTGTACCTGATATTTTAAGCAAAGAATAAAAGATGGCATCCCATAGGATCTTTGGGTTAGCCCCCTGGCCTGACCCAAAGGAGCAACAATGTTTTGAAAAAAATAGGGAAACCATTTCCTAACGGTCTTGCTGCCTCTGGTCCCTTCCCCTAAAATTCAATACTGTTGCCAGGGTGATGTTTCTAAAACTTAAATCTGCTTATGTCATTCCCCTGGTTAAATCCTTAAATGACTCCCCATTGACTTTAGGATAAAATCCAAAAGGCTTGTAATAAGACCTTTCATTAACTGGCTCTCGCTTTCTTCCCCGGCTTCATCCCTTCCCACCCCCCAATACACATGAACTCCAGTCCATCCATCAAGAGTTTCCACTGGCCCCCAGTAGCCATATGCTCTCTTTCCTCTTTTCTTCTATGTGCTGAATGTATTGTTCCTTGCCTGTCCATCCTTTTCTTTCTCTTTTGAAAAAAGATCTATTTACTTATTTAACGAGGGGGTATGGGAGAGGGAGAGGGAGAGAGAGATTCTCAAGCAGATAGCCTGCTGAGTATGGAGCCCAAGGAGGTTCTCGATCCCAGTACTCTGAAATCATGACCTGGGCAGAAATCAAGAGTCTGCTGCTTACCCAACAGAGCCTCCCAGGTGCCCCTGCCTGTCCATCTTTTCAATTTCCTAACTTCAGCGACTTCATAGCCAGGTATTACCTCCTCCAGGATGTCTTCCCTCACCTCCAGGCTGGATAAGCCTCCTTTGTCAGTGCTTTTGCAGCAGGACACTGAAGAGACCCCTTAGCCAGTGTGTTTCACCACCTGTGGAGCAATCCCGTTGCCAGCTGGCCTGTGAGCTCCCCCTGGGACAGAGGCCGGGCCATATTCATGCCTTATCTCCAGCCCCCTGTACAGTGTCTGGCACATAGTAGGTGCCTAATAGATAGTAAAGAGATGTCTCTCTCTCCCCTAAAGTAGTCACCTTTCCTTTAGTAATATACAGAACTATTTGCCTGGCTATTTAATTACAACCTAGAAAAAAAAAACAGGGGAGGAGGATCAATTGTTACTCAGAATGTGGTTATCATCTGCTTTGTTAGAGAAATAGAATGTCATCAATAACCCAAAACTAGAAAGGATCCAGAACCCATGTCTAGTTGGGTTAGGGGCACGTGACATTGTGGCATAAATGTGTGTCCGTCTGTGTGTGTGTGTGTGTGTGTAGGGAAGGGGCATGTGCAATTATGTATGAGATTTATTTTTATAATCTGACCTTTGTTTTTGTTGATTGTGGGTCTGTGCCTGTTCCCTGAGAGCACACTCACCAAAGTGAGTGAAAGGGCAGTAAATGGCTAGAAGTGAGTCCAATATTGCAAATCGCCCAAAGACACACCCTCCTCCCAAGGTATAACCCATAATCATACCTCAGGAATGCAGCCAGGAGCTATCAGCGTTAGGGATCTCTTTATCATAATAACACCTCACGTTTATGGTGCGTGCTAGAGTTTACAAGGCACTTTCACATTAAAGTACTCATTTGTTTCTGACACCATTCTAAAAGGTATGAAGACCATTTTATCTTGTCTGGTTTTATCCTTAAATAATGTAATAAAATTGTGTTGTGCCCACAGACAACACAAAAAATTAGAACCCTCACGAAAACTTGTTGTGGTCTCCTCTGGTTCCATCCACGCCCCATCCCACACCCCAGAACCCCACACTAAGGGAAACCATCTGCTTTCTTGTAAATGTGTTTCTAAAAGGCACATTTTTGTTTTAGTCTTTAACTACATAAAATGGGCATCACACTGCATGTGCCTTACCTTTCAAAAACTTAGTATGACAGTTCTGAGTTTCATCCATATTCTTGCCCAGAACTGTGGTTTCCTCTGCCTGCCTGCCAGTTCTCATTCCAGATCTGACCGACTTTACTACAGTTCCCTCCCCCACTTCTCAGCCAGGGGGTACGTGAGTTGTTTACACTTTTGCTACTGAACAGTGTCGATGTGTATATTCTTATACATTTATCTTGGTATCCATAGACAGAAGTATCTCTTGGGTATTTATGCAGCATCAAAGTTGCAAAATGATGGAGAAAATGAATGTTTAATTACAGAATGACGTCAAACTGTCTTAAGAGATGTCATACCAAATTGCGAGCCAGTGAGCAACATACAGGAATAGCAACCGCTCTGTATCCCCTCCAACAATTGGGTTAACCTTAGTGATGAAGAGTGATACAATACGGGTCTCAAACTTGCATTCTTCAAGCCAAATCAGGCTGTTTGTCTTACAGGGTATTTTTCTAGTTGTTTTTTTTTTTTTAAGATTTTATTTATTTATTTGAGAGAGAGAGAGACAGAGTGAGAGAGCATGAGAGGGGAGGTGAGAGGGAGAAACAGCCTCCCCATGGAGCTGGGAGCCTGATGTGGGACTTGATCCCAGGACTTCGGGTCCATGACCTGAGCTGAGGGCAGTCGCTTAACCCACTGAGCCACCCAGGCACCCTTGTTTTTATTTTTTTGAATTTTAATTTGAAAGTCTTTAGATGGAGACTGCAGAATACTACAGAGCCCACTATTCCCAGTGTCGGCTCCATGGGCCAGCTCACACATTTATGTTATCTCTTAGCCTCTGTCAGCATTTGAGTTGAGAGCCCTGTGATTTATAAAGTCTATGAATTTAGACTTATGGAATAATAGTGAGCCCAAGGAAATGTGCTTTCTAAGAGAGTACAGGAAGAACTCATTTCTGCAGATTTTGATAAAGTATCCCCAAACCCAAAACTGGATAGTCTGTGCCGAACAGAATGAGTTATAATCTAAGGAGTTAGTGGAATCAAGGTCAAGCGACAGGCACGAATGTGGTGGCACTTGAAATAAACAAACTGGGAAGGGCATGTGCTGCCACAACTCACGCACACACCCATACTTAGACGTACATATCATTAACCCCATTGTATAGCCAAAGAAAATGAGGCATAGGGAAAGTCACTGGCTTCCATAATAATAAGTAGGGGGAGCGGGGATCTTATGGCTGAACAATTGAATCCAAACCCATGTACAGATTACTGTAGCACACTGCCTTCTGAGTAGCACACTATCTCTTCTCTGTTGGAGCACTAACCAGGCTCAGGGGAAGCACCTACTTTTTTTTTAAGATTTTTTAATTTTTGTTTAATTTATTCAAGAGAGAGCAGATTCCCTGGGGGGAGGGGAGCGGAGGGAGAGACGCAGACTCCGTGCTAAGCATGGAACCCAATACCCAGCTCGATCTCAGGACCCTGAGATCATGACCGGAGCCAGAACCAAGAATCAGCCACCTAACTGACTGAGCCACCCTGCGCCCCCGGGAAGCACGTGAATTGAATCGCAAACAGCGGTGTAAGATGGCTGGAGCACTCGCTCTTGCAGTCGTTGTACATAAGGAAATTGAGGTCTGGCGAAGTTAAGGGGCTTGTCCAAGATCGCCTGGGGAGTCTGTAAAGGTCCTGAGATAGGAGCATGTTCTCCTCACACCAATGCTAACTTCTTATTCCATACTGACTGAGCCTCGAGTTCCTGTCAAAGGCCCAAAGACAAGTCATTGCAAACTGATATAATTTACTCTTTCTGGGTTGAACCACATGTCTCCTTGCAACCAGACCCAGAAGTTGATAGTCCCAGAAGGAGCACGTGTGGGGAAGGAGAGCATGACTTTACCTGTACTGATCTAGAAATGGAATACCTTCACAGATGTGGATGTTGGGCTGCACTTTGAGCATCACTATCTTTTTTGGAAAGCTACTAAAACAAGAGACACATGCCAGAACTTAGAGATTCACTAATCCTTCTGGAAAGGAGGAAAACAGTCTTTCAAAGAACAGCAACATCCCTTCTAGAAACAGTGACAGAGGAGAGGAGCCCATTCCATCAAGTTTTAATGTGAGGCCTTTCTCCTCAGACTAGGTTTGGAAGGTGGCCAGAATAAACAGATCCCCTTTAAGAATAAATTCCACTTTGAATTTTTCTAGTCCAGGTCTGCTTCCCACAGTGCGGGATCCTGGTGAAGGCTATCTTCTAGAGACCAGAAGAACCCTCCAACTTCAGAAAAATCCCCCAGAGAAATTTCACTGGATCATTTACCAGCAACAATTTTGACTCCGTATCTGTTGAAAGAGAGAGCATGTTCCCAAAAGACTGAGATATCCTTAGCAGGAGCTACGACACACAACCCTGAGGAAGGCTTGGGATGAGATCACTTGTCGTTCCTCAGGCACAGAGCTAGGCACAGAAGATGCAATGATGAATAGGATAGACATTGCCCTCAAAGATCTCACAGTCTAGTAGGGAAGGCATATACAGAAGCAAGCATAAATCAGAGTACCCTGTACAACGGCAGAAGTATGCAGCGAGGCCTGAGGAAGAGGGGACAGTGATTAGTGTTCCCAGTGGTGGAGGAAACCACTAGAAAAGGAGATGTAAGAGCTGAGTTTTAAGGATAGGTGTAATGCTCAGTTCTGTCCATTGGATCTCAAGCATGTTCCTGGAACCCTTTATCTTGGGTTATCTCTTAACCAAAAAGGGAGAGTAGTTATCTCCTGTGTGGCAGAAAATTAATACTTTTGTTTCGTTTCAGTGGGCCTAAGACTATGGAGTAAATGTATCCCCTTGAAAATCACCCTGCAGAGTGCAGCCCTTTTCCCACAACACATGAATAAGAGAGATCTCCGCCCAAGTGTTCTCCAGCTATCTGGATCTGTTTCATACCTGTGGAGACAGGATGACCTGATGACCCCTCAGCAGTAGCATCCTGCCTCTTATCTTTCTCCCTATTATCCAGCAATAACAGCAACCTCTTATATTGTCTCAGAATCCACGAGTTCAAGCCGGCATCTCTATCTCCTATGACCATCAGATCACCAGATGTGACTGCCTCTGCTTTCCCTCTAGAGAAACGAGAGGTTACTTTGGTTCCAACCCAGTGGAGGAGAGAAGTGGGGGAGAAAGGATTATCATCTCCCACTCCCAGGCAATTTTAGCATCCCCACTCTTCCTGGCCCCCTCCCTCCCATCGAAGTCAAACAAAGCCAACCATTCCATCCTGATCTGTCCCTTTCCCCTGCACTATATAAAGCTAGCCACAGATGGCATGCACGGATTGATGCTCCAAAACTCCCCAGTGCCCACTCTCTTCCATCAAGCTGGTTCCTAAATCTGTGGATGCAGCAGACTTCAGAAGAGGAAGCAGCGTGATCACGCAGCATGAGCCTTGGCACAATGGTGCCTGGGCTATGCCAGGGCCATGATGCCCGAGTCTCACCCACTCTGGTGCAGACCTCGGAATGGCATCTGGTTGCCCCACTGTCCACATGATGGGATCCTCATGCTAAAAGCCAAGTTTCTCTCTTTAGTGTTCTCTGGGTAGTAGGTAAAGAAATTCATGATAAAGTAAGGAGAAAGGAAAAATGGAAATGATTAAGGAGCAGTGGTCGAGGGACTTGGAGGCAACAAAAACTTGAATGCCTCCTTCTCTACTCATTCATTTTCCCCGAATACAGCTTCCAGAAGGGGGGTTCTTGAAGAGGGCTAACCACGGAAGTAAAATGGAGGTTTGGGTGGCTGGGGGGGGTCTTTTCTTCCTTGGGAGCTGTTGTGCTGCTCCCAGTAATCCTACCCACAATTATCCTAGACTCCATCCCAAAGCACTTAACCATAATAATACTCATCTGTTGATATTTATTATGTTTCAAGCACTGCGTAAAAATGTTTTTTTCTCATATCTTCATTTCCTCTTCAGGCAAAACTGAAGACTAGTATTATTTTCCCCCCATTGTTCAGAAGAGAAAACAGAGATGTTAAAGAAATTGTCAAGATCACACAGTTCTTAAATGGCAGAGCCACGATTCTCAACCGGGTCTGTAGGATTTCAAAGACTTCTTCCCTGAAGGATCTCATCAGCCCAAACTAGCTGTCATAACAGAGCAAAAAGGCATTACCTGAAGCTTTCTATCTGGGAGATATTTACATTTTAATAGCCTGTCTCTTAACGAGGCTTCAATGAGCAAAGAAATGAATTGCTTGTAATGCTATTTGGGGCACTGTAATAGGTCACAGAGGAAATACACGGGGTCAGGGGTGTCTCGAATAATAGTGTGTAGACTGTTGTCTATCTCAACTCCATATAATGAAGCCAGGCCCATCGGAAAGAAGGTTGAAACTACTGCTTTGCATTTATTCCATTAGAAACTGTGCTTACTAGGGGTTATAAGCAAAAGAAGCTTTGTTTGGATATAGGAAAATCTTCCCAGTGAGGAAGACTGTGGAAGTTTGGTCAATGACTATTATATATACACACGTGTGTGTGTACTTGAGTGCATGCATGCATACACACACACACACACACACATACAGCTCTCACAATGCCCCCCACCCCAGCCTGGGAGGGATTGAGTCGTACCTAATCACAGAGAGATGAACAAGGTGATTTCCCAGGAGAACTCCTAGCCTCAACTTGGAACCATTAAGTTTGACTTGGAGTATTCCATTTCGTTTCCTGGAATTTCCTAAAGACACACATGCAGTTGGCATTTTCTGTCCTTAAAACAACATTAGATAAGCAAGGCAAGAGACTTCTAACACATTCTTTGAAAAGAAAAACATTTTTCCATACTTGGGTCAAGAATGAGTTGTCCAGCCAATAACGTTGGGGGATTCAATTCCCCCCCCTCCAGACTTTCAGATCTTTCAACCCAAGTTTGATTTTCTGTCCTCCTAGACCAGCCCTCCTTGGAAATTACTCCTGACAGGCGACCAAACACAACTTCTTGAAAGCAAATAGGAGATCCCGAGGTCTTTATTTGTCTTTGTCTACTCCCTCTGCCTGTGCAGGAATCATCTCCAGCAGAGGAAGACACAAGTGGTGCTGACCTGCGCTGATCCTGGGACTGGCAGAGGCTGGTTGCCAGTCCCTTCCTCTAGGGCTCCCACTCTCTTACCCCTCCCCTCCCAGAGTGCTCCTGTGGCTCCCTACCTGAAGTGGAGAGGAGAGAAGGGAACAGAGACAAGAGGACAACACCAGTAACATTCCATCGACAGGGATCCTGCCCTACACTCATCGATAATAAAAGGAAATCTAAACAGGACTTCAACTCTTTCATTCCAGAAATATGAATGCAATGAGCTAGATGCATATAGAGTTATGTTTCCATTCCTCTTCATCATTTTAGCAGAGGGAGGAAGCCCTGAAAGTCCTAGTTCCACCCTATCAACAAAGATGTACATTCATTGACAAATGCTTTCATAATTAGCAGTTAGTCACCCGGGCATGCATTTGTCCTAGGGACATTTGTACCTGAGAAAGGATGCTCAAACTGGCCAATGCTTGACCTCAACATAAAAGCCACCATCCCTGTTATGGTTTCCTATAAGTCTTGTAAAAGTGGCCTCTTCCCCAGCCTCTCCGTCCTCATTTCTTTTTTTTTTTTTAAGATTTTATTTATTTATTTATTTGTCAAAGAGATTGAGAGGGAGACAGTGAGCACAAGCAGGGGGAACAGCAGAGGGAGAGTGAGAAGCAGGCTCCCCTCTGAGCAGGGAGCCGATCCCAGGACCCTGAGATCATGACCTGAGCTGAAAGCAGACATTTAACCGACTGAGCTACCCAGGCACCCCTCCGACCTTATATCTTACTGATTTGCCATCTGGATTCCCCACTCACTCCAGTCCAGCCCAAATGATCTACTTACCAGATCTCCTATTTTAGTCTTCTTAGCCCTGGCTATTCTTTCTGACCTGACCAATATTTCCCCAGAAATCTCCTTGGCTCACTCCCTTACTACATCAAATCATTGCTCAAATACCACCTGTCAAGGAGCCTGCCCCTCCAGTTTCCTAATGCAAAGTTCATCTGTCCCCATCCAGTCCTCAGCCCTGTACTCTCTCCAAGCCCCCTCGACCTTGCACTGTCTTTTCTTCTTCCATGGCACTGGTCCTTTAATAAGATAATACATTTAGTTGTTTATTATGCTTATGGTTTATTTTCCTTTATCTTCATATCCTACAAGAATGCTAACTTATGACAGTAGCAATTTTTTAGTTCCTTTATCACTGCTGTATCCCGAATGCATAGGAGCATACCTTCTGCATAATAGATGCTCAAGAAATGTTGGACGAATTAATGCTGAGTGGAAGGATGTACTCCTGATGGAGCGATTTTAAATACGCTCTCCACCCATATTCCAAGCAACCAGGTCCACCCCTGCAGGTGCACAGGCTTGGAAGGAGAGCAAGCTCCCCACACCTCCTGTGTTCCTCACAGCCTGATTCCCTAGTCCCCGTCCATCTATTTTCCTTTGCACATTTCGCACTCTGCACCCAAACTTGAAATGCACCTTCCTGCCTTTTGACTTCCTGACAGATTTCCCTTTGTAGGTTTCAGGTACGATAACCCAGGGTTTGCTTCTCTACTTGCCTGCAATTCACCTGGATCTGCTTGGAGATTGGGTTCCTCTGCCTGGCAACAGCCCCCACATGAACCCTGCTTGGTTCCGAGGGGAAAATTGGACCTATAAGGAAGTAATGGCTCTGGGAAGTATCTTTATTCACTGTTATCAGGAATACCTGAACACATTTAAATTGGTAGCACCGAGCTCTCAGTGTCATCAGGAAGCAAGTTCAGTAAAGAGTATGACGCACAATTATGCCTCTGTGTGTTCCGAGTGTCAGAACTAACTTTGAATTTGTACATCAGTCTGACAGGCACAAAACATGTAAACTCTGAAGCCACAATGATCACAAACCATCCCCAAAATGGCACATGTGTTTTACAGAAAATTTCTCCTGGTCTAACTCTATCTGACAGCAAAAATCAAATTGTACTTTAGTTTTCAACAGCTACTCAATCTCAAAGCGGGGCAGTCACTCTCAAGCTGTCAACAGCCGCACTGCCAAGCTTGATGGCACGGAGAATCTGAGCGCTCCAGACCACGGCGAAGCTGAGGCATTTATGCGGCGCTCCCCAGGCCCACTGCCTCTGTGAGACTCCAGCATCCACCTTAATCACAAACTCCTCCCAATGGAACCCACCCCTCCCCATGCTGCAGGACCCACCAGCCTCACACTTTACAGTTTTAGCCTTGACCCTCCCTTGCCACCGTAGAAAAATGATACCTACCCTGCGTCTCTATCACTCTGTGGATTCCAGGGGACATTTACATCCGCACCTGACTTCTACTCTCACATCCACACTGCAGAGCAGGGTATCACTGTCTGCATGTTAGTGAAGCAGGAACTGAAGTTCTGAAAGGGTAGGGAAGTTGTGCAAGGCTCACAGCTGGGACATGGTGAGTCTAAGTTCGAACCCAGGCTCTCAAGTACACGGCCAGGGCTCAGCCTTCCCACCTCGGCTGCGTGATTTGCTCACACAGTCCTCAGTGCTCTTCAGCTCCCCAGGGATGACTTCTGCAGATGAGCTCTCTCCATGCTGCCTAAAGACTTCTCGTGCCAACTGCATAGCAATGCTGTCCGATTTGGGGGGCATGCAATGCACGTATCGTAGTTCTGACACCAAACATTCTGTGTCTGGCCGCCCTTCCTCCTCTGTGCTCCTGATCCATACCTTGAATATTGCGCTCATTATATTGCTCCAGACTTATTTGCGTGTGCATTTGTCTCCTCCTAAGGGCTCCTCCAGGACAGGGACTGTGTCTCGGCTCTGTTATCCCAGATTTTAGCACAGTGCCTGATAGGAACATTTTCAATAAAGATGTAAAATTTTTGAGACGTCAAATGAATGACCATTGTGCCCAAGAGATGCAGGAGGATCCTTCAGAGTCCACGTGCACACCCCACTGCCCCAGCCCACGTGCCCTATCACGGCCAAGCAGACCCCTCCGGAGCTCACCAAGCTATGGCTGAGCAGCCACAGCCCACTTTGGCATTGAAAGTCCCAGCATCCCTCAGTACTGTTGCTCCAAGAGTCTTGGGGGAAACTCGACTCAGTGGTGAGTGGACAGGGACAGAGACACAGGAATGGAGGAGAGAAGATCTGTCAAGAGAACAGAGGGGAAAGGGGTGCCAGCAGGAGCTTCAGCAATGTCTCTAGTCTTGGCCTTGATGTAGTAGGTCTGAAAGACTCTGAGGCCCCTAGAAGGAAAGCAACAACTGAGTCAAGAAAAAGCTTATGCTTCAATCTGGAATTGTTTTTCTATAAGCAGATGCCCAAGCTCCGTGAAAAGTGGCTTAGTTATCTTCAGTTTTATCTCCATAAAGCTTTGTTACAAATTCCTCTTCCGACTGGGTCCTCTATCCTATGCATGCGCGCGCACACACACACGCACACACACACACATCTCCTGGGACAGAGCTCAAAGATCTGTCACAATGACATGACCTAGAACTTTCTCAGCTCTTTGTACAAATCAGCTAAATTCAACAATTTCAACGAATGTGTTAGGGTCTTCTCTGTGTCCAGCAACATTCAGGACATACAAACCTAAAGAGACATGGCTTCTACCTGATAGGGCTCTCATTGAGGACATCACATAGAAGCCATATAAAAATTGGAGAAGCTATGACAAGTAATAAAAATGCTGGGGGATTAAGGGAAGGGAGAAGTAAATTTCCCCCAGAGGAGAACGAAAATCCCTGGTGGAGCTGGTGCAAATTAAGGGGGGCCTGCAAGGGTGGTACTGGGGCCGGTTACTTAGGTGTCCAGGCAGAACCCTGTTCCTCTCACGATCTCCATTCCAGGGAGGAACTCAGACAGGACTCGTAGGCTCTCCTAAGAACAGTAAAAGTCAACCAGAAAGCCAAAAAGCAAAGACTCTGGGTTCAGGGCCATCCCCATTTTGGAAGTGGGAAAGATGCTGGTCCTCCAAGCATGCTAACTCACTCAGAAATGGTAAGGACTCAAGATATTAAATGAAAGTCTGAATATGAAGTGCTTGGAACAGAACCTAGATGAAATCACTCCATAGCACCTTTCCCCCTTCCCAGCACCATCTTACACTCTTTTATATTCACTTTCAAATTTGCTCCCATGGCAGACCTGCTCCCAGTCTTGGTATCAAATCTAAACACAGAAACTTGAATAGTAAATTGTGGAGAGAGGCAGCATTCCATGGGAATAGCTCTTGGGATATGTCGGTGGGGAAATACTCCCCAGGGGGCAAGTGAGTGAGGATAGTGGGAGGCAGTGTCACCAGCATATGTGGGGGTCTAGAGCATTTGGGGCCATCCATGCCAAGCCAAGGAGTTTCAGTGGATGGTCCCTGCAGGGTGGACCACTGACCACTGACCACTTCTGAGGAGTGAAGTGATTTAATCATGTCTCACCTCACTTTCCCAGGACTCTGTCGTTACTTCAGAAGTTACCACTTGCCTATACAGATGACAGTGTTAATTCTATCCCTAAAAGATGGAGAAAGCCATTGCTGTCTCTATCGTCTACACTCTCTGTGGGTGCCTGGAACTTGGTCTTTGTACAGATGTCTCTGAAGAGCTTCAATGCCAAGGAATCAACTAGACATGAAACACTGACACGTGAGCCCCACGTGAACACTGATGTGGCTGCGTCAGCTCTTGGTGAGGAACCAATAGTCCTGTCTGTACAGACCCTCTGCCAACAGTATTCAGGTCCCCAGATGGCTCAGGCCAAGCAAATATGGTACATCTCCTTCTCATTCATGGCACATGTTCTCCAAGAAGAATGTGTTGCTTCTTCAGTAAGAGGCAGTGATTTTCATCAGAAATCTATGGTATTAACCAAACCATGGGGAAGAGTTTCCACTGAGACATGCATATGCCTTTGTGTAACCCAAATGGTAACATGTGTTAGCTAGTGGGAAGCCACAAATGACCCATCCTTGGCACGGAATGACATTCCAGTAAAAGCAAGTAAACTCTAATCATTAGAGGCAAGAGTGAATAGTGGTGTGGTCAGTCTTGCTCTTTGAAGAATGCAACTGATTACCTAGCAAGTTGCATTGAAATTCTCCAGCCTGATATCTTGGGATTGGTAGGCTGGTGTGGAGCTAGGGCAGAATCTGTGAAGTAAAGAGAAGTAAGGCCTTTTTTTCCTTCTGTTTTCTGGGTTATCAGGGACTAGAGAGTGTTACCATGGCAAAATAAATAATCTGATAGTTACAGGGAACATATTTTTTAAAACATAAAAATGGGACATATGGTTTGACAAGTATGAGTGTACTTTGGAAAATATAAGGGGAAAAAAAAGCATACGAAATTGGAGCTGTTCGTGAAAATTCTTCAGCATGTGGTCACCTTCACACAGTGCCCTTACTGAGGAGGGATAGAGTATGTACAGTCCAGATAAGCCAATTAACACAAATCACTAATTGCAACTATGGCTAACCTATGGTCTTTGTGTAAGAAGAATTCATCAGCACTGCTCAGCTCAGCCTCTTCCTGACTCTTAACAGCTAAGCTAGTCACTCAGAGGTCTCGGCCTCCTGCAAGCAAGCAAAAGAGCCTTCATTTCTGCACGTCAGGAAGTAACACAACTCTGGCCAGTGTCGCCTTTGGTGAGCAGACTCGGAGGCTAATCAAGTTACAGGGAAATTACACACTGTCCTCCAAGAGAGCTTACCCCGAGGGATTTATCCATCTCTTTTTTCAAACAATTTAAACCAGGAGAAAGCAACGGCTTTCCTTACTACCTAAGAATTGCTTTATTCTCATCTGCAAATGTCGTAGATGGTCTTGCTTGTTCCAGCATACAAATACATACACCTTCACCTCATAATTCCCTCTCCCTACCCCACCTCTCTCTCTCTCTCTCACACACACACACACGCGCGCGCACACACACACACACACACACACACACACACACAGGATGTAAGAGTGGGCTCCATTTGGTTGTAGCTCCTGGGAGGGATGCAAAATGGAGCCAAATTTGCATAGTACGCCAGACAAGCCCTCCGGCCCCTGAAACTTCACACCTGTCTCCTGCCAGTACCCAAAGTGCCATCTGCTTCTCTGGGAAAGCCAGACACAAGGCCCCCTCTTTATGCCTTTGGTAGATGATGAGAAAATCTGGCATGGGGAGCCTTAATTGCTCAAAAATAACTCCATGGTACGTAACATACAGTTACATGAAGATCCGAAGAAAAAGCCTTGGCAGTCTTTTTACAAACATTCAGGATAATGGTTGGGGCATGCAAAAGGGAAACTATTTAAGGACTCAACCTAGTCCCAAATTATTTCCACTGCCAAGAGCTCTACAAGTGAGGAGTTTTGTGTGTGGTAGAAAGCCCCAGAAAAAAAGCAATGGGAGGCACGGAGGCAGGATCCTATTTTCTCATCTCCACTCTGTGCTTGAGCTGCTCTCCCAAAGAGCTTTCGACTACCTCCCATAAAGTGAAGTTTACTCATTAATGCTACTTTTCAAGTGCAGGTCTATCTCCAGTGACGAGAGCAGAGCAGAGGGAAATCCCGTCTCTCAGACCTGCACAGATCTTGCCTGAGCAAACAGGAATATTTGAGAGGAGCGGGAGGGTTTTCAGCCTGGTCCGAGCACAGGACAGGTGTGAGGCAGGAGGACACAGGTTTGCCAACAGTGGCACTACTGACATTTTGGCTGGAAAGTTCTTCCGCAGAGGGAGGGGGAGAGGGGGAGGGGGGTTACTGTTCTGAGCATTGTATTGCATGACACCCCTGACCTCTATCCACCGCATGCCAATAGCACCCCGCTCTCCCAGTGCGACCACCAAAAATGTCAAATGACCCCTGGCAAACAAAATCCCCCCTTTTAAGAGCTACTAAACAAGATGATTTCTTGAGGTTTCCTCAAAGCCTGTTATTGGGGTATGTGGGTGGCAGAGAGGGGTCAGACAGCATCGCATTTATCACAGAGAATGATATTTGCTTGATTATGAGTCTGTCTCCCATTCAGATACTAGTTTTGCGAGGACAGGAACCATTTCCATCTGAGCCCACGGCCTCGAGTGTTGAAGTGTTATGTGACACAATTGAATCAGTGACTGAATGAATGGCGGGCGGGATCTCAGGCTCCTCTCCCCATCCCATGTTCCCTATGCCAAGTGCTGAGTCCTTGTGTTGGTGGTAGGGACATGGTGGGGTGGGGGATATCTTCAGAAAACTAATAAAATAAATGACTAAATAAATGGAACCTCTTGTCTAAAGAACACAGAGATAAGATAAATCATTTTGAGTCCTGGGAAAATTATCTCCACCATCCTGCCCTGGTTTCTCCGTTCAGCCAGAAAACACTTTAATTTATCTTGTGAAATTTTTCATCCGCTAGACGAACATTAAGTATTTCTTTGCTCTTTTTTTTTTTTTTTAAATATTCTTCTCTCTACAAAGGTGGGCTGGCTCTCAACTCATTGTAATAAAAGCTCCATTAGCCTCAGTGCACGTAAGTCTTGTGAAGTTGGCCTGGATTCAGGGCCGGCAGAAGGATAAAGAAACCTGACACTCATTCTTCACGTAATTAGAGTTGGTAAAATAAACTGTGTGCATTTCATTAAAGGAATGGATCCATCAGGCCCTGGACAGGGCGGGAATCCTATGTTCACAGCATCAGTCTTTTGTCTCAAATTAAGCCCTAGCTGATAAAAAAAAGGTTCCCGTAGAGTCATTGGGGAGCATTCCTATACCCTGCTCCCTGTCCCTTTGTATTATTTAGTCTCAGAGCCCACATAATTTCTCAGCTGGCTCAAACCCAGCAAACACTACGGCTGTCCTCTTACACATGACACAGGTTCTCCAACTCACCACAGAGTCCCTGCCTGATAGTTCCCTCCCTCGGTTGCATGATGTCATTTTCATGTGTGTATCCACGTGTGTGTGGCCACGTTCGGCCAAGAGGGCGTTGCTTCCCCATGCTTGTCCGTAGCCAGGATGAGGTTACCCTGGGAAACCCATGGTTCTGACCCGTCTTACAACACATAGCAACATGAATGAGACTGCTGATTAGAAATCCATAGAATGGGGCGCCTGGGTGGCTCAGTGGGTTAAGTCTCTGCCTTTGGCTCAGGTCACGATCTCGGGGTCCTGGAATTGAACCCCACATCGGGCTCTCTGCTCAGCAGGGAGCCTGCTTCCCCCTCTCTCTCTCCCTGCCTCTCTGCCTACTTGTGATCTCTCTCTGTCAAATAAATAAATCAATTTAAAAAAAAATAAAAAGAATTCCATAGAATAACCTATGGTTATGAAATAAGTTCTCTTTGAAAAGCAAACAGCCCCTTCCTAAATTCAAGTCATGGTCCTCAGTTACATGAGCACCCACTTTCAAAAATCGAATCCCACCAAACCCAACCCAGCTTTCGATAAGCCAAGAACTTCTTGGCAACTCCCTTCTGTGTTCTTGGATTACCAGACGTCACAGTCATAGCTAGAGGTGGTCTTCCTCTCCGGTCATAGCTCTCCCTCCCGCCCTCACTTTGGCTAATGTATAATCAGTAGCCATTTCCTCAGATGGTCTTCAGCACCCTCCTTACCCAGCAAATGCGCTTTGTCTCAAATTTGATCTCTAGCACAGAGAGGCAGGTAGGTGGCAAAATTAGGCAGGCTTACGGAACAGACAAGCGAGCTCTCTGCTAGCCGTGGAGGAACATCTGAAGCGAGAGGCAAGAAGGGGAGCTGTAGGAATAGTGCAGGGCTGCCAGGAAGCCAAGACAGTCGCCAAAGCAGACAGGCTGAGGAAGAGGTGATGGAAGTAGGAGTTGCTTTGTCAGGAGACACCAGCGAACAGCCGGACAGTTTCCCTTATTGCGTCCTGGTGGGGCTCCGGGGTTCTGGTGCTGGTACTTGTGCCCAGTCATGGCAGATGAGGAAGACAGCCAAGTATCAGCTAATGAGAGGGCTTCTCTGATGACACAAGCTGTGAAACATGGCAGCCACCATTTCTGGGGGCCCTTAACATGAGGAGAGGCAGGGGTGCCTGAGTGGCTCAGTCAGTTAAGCATCTGCCTGTGGCTCAGGTCATGATCCCAGGGTCCTGGGATCGAACCCCGCATCAGGATCCCTGCTCAGCTGAGAACCTGCTTCCCTCTCTCTCTCTGCCTGCTGTTCCCCCTGCTTGTGTGCTCGCTCCCTCTCTCTGTCTTTCAAATAAATAAGTAAAATCTTTAAACAAAAATTTTTTAAAAATTAGGAGAGGCAATCATCTATCCAGGAAAAACAATGCTGAGCTGGCCTGGATGAACTCTAGGCAGCATCCCTAATTCTAGAAAACTGTGGAACTCGAAGAATTATATTCAGGGCAGAACGCAGCTCCAGAGCAGTTCTGGGGTGGGGGACGGTGGTGCTAGCGGGAACCCGGCTCTGCCCAGCGGCTCCGCAGTTCAGGTCTCCCCTGGTTTAAACATGTCCTAAGGGCCTGGTATATTTCCCTCATGGTCATGGTTGGTCTGTTTCATGGTGTTTTCTCCTTAATTATCCCATTGGTGGTGGAGTGTGTGTGTATGTGTACATGGGTATTTCCTTGGTCATTTGTGTCACGGGAAGCTTTCCAGAGACATTTCTATGAGTATAGAAGCTTCAGCAGAATCGGGAGCAGACAGAGGTGGGTTTGGGGGTAGGGAGGGGGTCTGCTCGTGCCTGTGCCTTCTCTTCTCCGTGAACTCAGCCTTTCGGCATCCGTGACATCTCTCCCATTAAGCTCACTGGAGGGTTTGGGGGCAGCTCCTCTTCCCTGCTGTTCTTTGTAGACCCTCCTCCCTCTCTCTGTCTTCACCCCCTTCTATTTTCTGCTCTCCTTTCCCCTCCGGTTTCTTCAATTTCAATGAGTTTATTGGCATGACGAATGTTGCCAAAGCCAATAGCACTGAGTCTCAGCGTCTGGGGATGGATTTCACAGTGGGAAGGGGGTGACCGGGGCCTCGGACCACATTCCCACTGTGGGTTTCTGCTTCAGTCTGAGGGGGTGGCAGGCTGCCAGAGACCTTATTCACTTGGATTTCCAGTCTCAGCTGAACTCACCAGCCTTGTCTTCAGACAGGGAGAAAGTTCTTATTATGGCAGAGGTCATGTCTGGAGCCTCAGTTCTGGGAGGGGTGGGGGCTTCAAGCTTGTGTTTTCAAGAAGCGGTTTAATAAACAAGTCCCACACTGTCCCCTACGAACAGTGCTGTTAAAACTCCAGCCTCCCACAGACACTCCACACCCACAGGCTGGGGCCAGGGTGACAAAGACCAGCCAGGCTCACTCCAGGCGTTCACAGGAGATTAGAAAGGGTCCTTGACAGTCTTCTAAATAAGTGAGAATCTTACCTTTTTTCGGTATCACCGCCCTGCCCCAAACACACACACAAGAAGAACAACTTGGAGAATGAGAGGTAAGCAGGAGAAAATGGATATTGTTACAACTAGAGCCTCAAACATCCATTTCAAGGGAGTTGCAGCTAAGGAAGTCTCCTTCCTAATGAATGAGCCTTATGAGGCTTATCAAGCTCCTATTTTGCCACCCCTACCGCCCCACCCCCGACCCCGCAGGGTACCTCAGCTGATAGAAATTTCTATTTGCAATGAAAATCAACTTTGGAAAACGTCACAGCCAGGGACTTTTTTCCTGGCTGCCCCAAGATTGATCTGGTCCATAGGATGCCCCAGATCATTGCATTCGGTAATTTCATTCTGCTTATGATCTATTTCTTATACGATCAATATGATAAATGCAATGGAGAGCAAAGTGGGTTACGCCGACGCTGGTGAAGTAAAGAGGAGAGGGGAGCGCTGGGCTGGCGCGCTGTGTGTCTCATGAAGCAGAAAAGCAATTCAGTCAGACTAAAGGCTACAGACAAGGCGGTATATTCTCCCTGATAAATGCAAATGATGTGACTGCATTCCCCCCAGCCCACATGGGGAGGTCTGGGGGAGGGGCGGAAAGCCTCCCCTGTCTGGGAGCCCGGCATTCCCTTAGGAACCCACAGGCATTCTGCACGCGGCAAGCGTATAGGGTGGGGGGAGAGTTGGGGTGCTGGGAAAGAAGAATTAGAGTTTGCTTAAATAATCAGGGCTAATGGCAAGCCCCTTCTTCCTGACCCAGCCATGCCTCCGAGCATTGCCCGTTTTAAGACAGTACAACTGAATCAGGCATCCGGCAAGCAGAGAACCACAGGGAAAAAAGAGAACCACAGAGCACTGAACCATGAGAACCCCATCATCCTCTCTGAGCATCCGAGTTCCCCTGGCTACAGGTCTTGTTAGGTAACAATCAGTTTCGTCCTCTGCGTTGTTATTTGGTACCAGGGCCTTCTGTTCTCCCTTGTGAGCTGAAGTCTCTAGATGTCCTCAGATAAGCCATCCAATTCTCTGCATCGAAGTTTCGTCATGTGTTCTGCAGAATCAATTAGATCTCTGCTGCTGCTGGAGAGTGTCTATGAAGACCGAATAAAATAAGGTAGTATGTCATGTGCCCAACGTGTCGGGTATTGGTTTAGCCACAGCGAAGCCTCTAACATGAAAAAGAGGGGTGACAAGTCTTCAGAAAGTTTAGAGATTAATGGGGATGTGGCTCAAGTGCATGATAAAAAGAAGCAAGACAAGTTCACACAGAAGAGTCTTCACCCAGGAGGTGCAAAGTCTGACTTATAAGCAGGGCTGTACCACTCTCTCATCTCACAATCCCACAAATTCTTTCCCCACTTTGGGCTTTAGTTTCCCCAAAGGAACATGAGACTGTTGGGTAATCTCTAAGGCCACCCAGCTCTGACTTTTTATGATGCTGTGACAGGTTGAGCCCTAAGGTCGGTGCAGGTGTTCAGGAGTGAGGTGAGCTCCAGAAGGAGATGTGACAGAGCTAGATTTTAGAACAGGGAAGGGCGAGCTTTGGCAAATGGTACAGAAGGGACATTCCGAATGTGGAAAATCAACTTTGCTAAGTCATCTACAATATGGGGCGAGGGCATCCTGATCAAGCGGACAGTTTGCATAGCTGGAACCTAGAGAAGAAGAATAAGGGGAAAGGTAAAGTGGTACGGAAGGTGCCCTTGGCCTCTGAGTCCTTGTCTGGAGGGAGGAAGGAATGGAATGTGCTGCCGGGATGGGTGGGCTCTTCACGCTAGCGGTGAGAAGAGCCTGGCCTGTTGCCTTCTCCCACTCCCATCTGTGTCCAAAGGACCTCAGCCTTAAAGATCTTTCTCAGGAGTGTTTTGTCACAACACTGCTGTTTCTTGTGTTCCTTCAGGAAATTAAACTAGGAGTTTCTCAGACCTGCTAGCGTTTGATCCCTAACAGACACTTTCTTCTACTGCAGAAAGCCTGAGGAAGGCTGGAGAAGGTACGGGAGAGAGTATTGTGGAGGAGACTGTCCTGGTAGGATGGATTCCAGCAACTCTAAGTTGCTGATTCTCTGCCTTCCCACACCTCCCTCTGCATGGAAGTCTGGTCTCTGGAGAGGGGCAGGCAGAAGGCCCCGTCCATTTTCTCATCTAGATGGCAGAACCTGTGAGGAGAGCTTTACTGGAAATGTTGGTAAGTGGCCACTTCTCTGAGGGCAGAGCTGGGAACTGTGATCAACTGAGAGTCAAGCCACTCACGGACTGTGTGAAAGTGTCAGGACAGCTCACCTGAACACTTCCATTTGCAAAGGGACCCAGAGAACTGTGTCCTAATATGTACTGCGTCGATTGAACGTAGATCTCAGATTGTATCCAAGAAGACCATCCATTTGCTCATGAGGCATAGTTTCACCTACTGGGAAAAGCCTAAGGAACTGCATCCCTTCTCTCTAACTGAGATGGCTGAGGCCCGCCCAGGGTCCCATAAATGATAACGAGAAAACCCACAGGTCTAGACCATCTTTCTGAGGACACTGGGGTCCTGGGCAGGAAGAGGGGGTCATCCATGGGCAGATGTTGACCCACAGGAAGAAGTTTGCAAATTAAGAAAAGAAATAAAACTTGAAGAAGTGGAAACGACATATTTTAGTCAAAGCTTCCTCATTTCATCTCCATCCAAATGCCTCAGCAAATGTCACGCTCTGAAAGGAGTGCAGAGTGGTGTTATGGATCAAAAGGCAAGCGCCCCCCCACGCCGACCTGCATGAAATGAGTTGCCTAGAACGACAGCATCCTTATCAGTGGCTGAGGATCGTCCGCCAAACCAAAAAAAAAAAAAAAAAAAAAAAAACGTATGGGCTTGCCATCCAGAAAGAGAGATCTCTCATTCTTCCCCACCCTTCTTCCTTCTGAGTTCATTTTCTATTGACTTTTCTCAAACTTCTTTGGGTTCTTGGCCTTGAAGAGATCTTTGACTTGCTCTGCCGGCATCCCGGACTGCTCTTCTTTTGTTGATAACAAGTTCAAGTCACATGAGAAGCCGGACCTCGCTTCTGAGGCATGTGGGCAAGTCCCAGGCAACACATCTGCAAGGGCCGTTTGTCCGAGATATCCTCTCTAGTCCTCGGACGACTCAGACTTCACTTTCTCCAGAACTCTTCAGACTCCTGATGCTCCAGAATAACACCAGCACCAAAAATCCAAGGGAATTTTCCAATGGGAAGACTTCCAAAATCACCAAAGACTTGAATTACCTTTCCATAATTGGTAAAGTCCACCAAATAGCAGAGAAATGATCTTGTTCTTTTTCCCCTGGCTTACTAATGAAAATGCTGTCTGCTCCTAATCCAAGGAATGTCATGAGACCTATTCCCAACGAGCTCAACCCCAGTAATTGGAAGCAGCCCTGCCTTGCCTTTGGTCTTGGGTATTTTCATCATTGGAGTGTTTGAGCCAAGACATAGGTTTTGCCAAGGAAAACTTTCCTTTGAAACCTCCATCTTATACAAACAGAGAGCTGGAATTGACTCTTGGCAGCTCCAAAGATAGTTCTGAAAAATAGGACATATGTGTCAGCCAATCCATGAGACTGTCCCCAATCTGGGGGGGGGGGGGACTTGCATATAAACCCATCTTTCCTTCCTGTAAACTGATAAATCCAATGCACCTGTAACAAGCTCAGAGACCTGCTATGTGGCCCGCATGTCCAGTTCCTTTGACTGTGACCTCCAAATCCTTCTACTCAAGCAGGTTCATGAGGCAAAAGAGCTACGGGTACTCAGTGAAAGGGGAGAGCTGAGTATAGAAGAAATGTGGTCCCATTCTTCAAGGGGAGACATTTGAATGTCAGCTCTCAGCAAGATGACAGTTTGGGGAAGGTTGGGTCCAACTTGGAGGACTTGCAATCCTGGAAGTCAGACTACTTGCAGGCATGATTTCCTTGGGGAGAGGAGCGGGTATTTATAAAGGAAACCATGTTTATAATACCCAGAGGCTGAAGAACACATTTTGCAAATATTTAGACCAATGAGCTTACCTAGAGAACAGAGGGCACATGATTGGCACAGTGCCTTCTGTAGGGGAGGGTCCAGGTAAGGGACAGATGGGCCCTTAATGAGGAACTCCAGGTTTGGTGAGTTCCCTCCCCTGCTGCGGTCTCATCCTGGGTTCCTGGTTTCTCTCCTAGTTGCTTCCATAGCTCTGAGAGGTGAAGAATTGCCATATCGCACTCAGGACTCACTTTCACCAGGACGAAAACTACTTAGAACCATAGAATCTTGGGACACACCTGCTTTCAGCTCAATCATGATCTCAGGGTCCTAGGATTGAACCCTGTGTTGGGCTCCCTGCTCAGTGGGGAGTCTGCTTCTCCCTCTCCTCTGTCTCTCTCTCTTAAATAAATACAATCTTAAAAAAAAAAAAAAGAACAATAGAATCTCATAATGGGACACCATCTTAAAGCCCGTTTAAGTCAAATGGCCAGTCTCAAGCTAGAATGTCCACAGAGCACAATCCACACCAACAACGGGACATCACTGCCAAGAGCACAGGTCAACATGCCGGAGAGCACAGGGCCACATCCCCCCAAGGGCTAAATACATACGAAGGCACATAAACCACTTTGCCAGTTTAGGGGATGACTGGTGGTTAAGCTCATGGGTTCAGAATGCTTGGAGTTCGACTCCCCACTTAGTCCTACATGACCTTGGACAATGTATCTGACCTTCCCTGCCTCAGTTCCTCATCTGTAAAATAGAGATAAAGATAAAACTTACCTCTTTTGGTCTTTGTGAAATTAAAATGAACTAATATAGGTCAAGTACTTAGATCCTGCTTGCCCACTGAATCAGCCAACAGAGATTCCCTTCATTTAAAAAAATACCTTTTTTAATAAATAATCCTATGTATATACAAAAGCATAAATATCAGGATAATGAGCCCTTGTGTATCAACAAAGTATAATGGATGCCTCACTTAGCTTCAACAGTGACGCACAGGTAGTCATTCTTGCTCTCTCTACTTGCCACCCACCTCATCTCTCCCCCCAAGTGTTTTGAAAAAATTCTTATTTCATCTTAAATTATTTCGGTACATATCTCTGAAAAGGGGGACTTTCTGAAAAATTAATAACCATAATGGCATTATCATACTCCCCCCAAAATATAAAAATAAGGCTATAATACCAAACTCAATCTTGGTCTTATCTATATCTTTCTGTCTCCGTCTCTTTCTTTCTGTTGCAAATGACACGAGAAAAGGTCCACACTTTGCAATTGGTTGATATGTCTCTTAAGTCTCTTTTAATTTATAGGTTCCCCTTCAATTCTTTCTTTCGACCATTTTCCCCTTGTTACTTTTTAGTCTAGAGATTAGACCATTTGCTGTATGTTTCTGACAGTTTGGATTTTGCTGATTGCATATCATTTAACATGTTCCTCTGTCCCTCTGTATTTCCTGTAAATTGATAGTTAGATCTGCAGGCTTGATTGATTCAGGTTCAATAATTTGACAAAATTACTTCATAGGCCGTGCTATGTATTTCTATGAGAAGGTTCACAGTGTCTGGCTGGTCCTTTTGTTGTGATGTTAGCAATATCAATGATCATTGTCTACATTTATTTACTCATTGTCAGGTTGCCAAATAAAATACAGGATGTCCAGCTACATTTGAATTTCAGATAAACAACAAACGATTGTTTAGTGTAAGTATATCCCAAATATATATATATATATATATATATATATATATATATATATATATATACACTAAGCAACTATTTGTTGTTCAAATGAAATTTATATTTAACTGGGAGTCCTGCATGTTCATTCACTAAATCTGGCAAGCCTAATTAGGGGCTGTAAAATGGTGACATTCTAATTCTGTGTGTCCTTCTTTGTTGGTTGCAATGCTTTTATACAGAGAAACTTCCCCTCGTCTAGTTGATAGACCTGAAATACCGACCATAGATGAGAAACAGGATAAATGCTTGATTTTTTTTCTTTTACTTATCAATGTAAAAATAATGAGATAGTTCCTCCAATGACCGAGAGACATATCATTATGAACTCATAATATGAATGTGGTTGTTGTGAATTTCAACCCTTTGCAATTATTATCCATCCTGGTATGTCTAAGCTATCCCATCTCTGGTTGGTGAGAATATAATCTAGTAGGATCCTGAGTCCTTCCGACATGGGGACACCAGTGGTGTTTCATATGTAGCTTGCTTTCTGATATGACAAGATTTGGGGGACTCATCTTGTATATTTCCTGCACTGGATCGGCATCAGCCATTTCTCTAAGAAATCTTGTTTCCTTTTAAGAGAAAATGGTATTTAGAAAACATAATCTGGGAACTAGGGCTGTTCCGTGCTACTGAATTTGTTCATTTCTTTTAAGTCTCTTCCATACAGAGAGCCACTAAACATGTACTTTTTAAAAGATAATATATACTGGGATGTCATAATAATATTTCCAAGACAGATGCAGAACCACAGGTATTTCCTCTCCTCAACAATTTCACATCAGTATGTCCTTTCTCCCATAATAAAAATCCCTGTTCTCAATAACATTCATATAATTGCTTATATGCCAACACATACACATATAACAACGGTACAGGTTCACAAAACCTACAGCCTCAGAACAACAATAGAACACCACCACCACCAACACAGCTGCAAAAAATAGCTCCAGGTTTTGTTTCATTTTGTAGTTCTTTCTGTACTTAGAGCATGTCCCACTAGGGATATAAAAAATACACCCTTGTTTTAAGTTACTTGAAATACTTTCCTGGTGTGGTTATGCTCCAACTGGATATACATTTAAGTTCTTTTTTTTTTTCCCTCCTTTCATTTTACTTTCTAAATTTTTTAGGGATTGCTTTTTTTGTATTTTGTTTTAAGATTATGTAAAAATATTTACATAACTCCAAAGACAAATCTATAAAACATGATTAATTCAAAGAATTCTCATGCCTATCCTGGCCTCCTCTATTCCCTCCCTCTTTCTAAAGGTACACATGTTATTTTTATGATCTATCCTTTATTGGTTTCTCCTTCTGTAATTACTTTAATCTAAATAGATACAAAGATATATCTGTATCCTCTTCTTTTTTCAAGATTCCACTCCAATATCATTCTTCTGAGCCTATACCAACCGGAAATAGAGTACTCATCAAATTGATTACAGCCAGAAATATATCCTGCCTGGCAATATACTGATGTGGTCACACAGATAGTTTACGGCCACCCTCCATCTTGACTGTTCACGTCTCAATTCTAACTGGTTGGTTCCCAAGTTTTACCTAATTACAGTTTGTAGCATTCATGTCTGCCTCTCTCGGTAGCAAAAGTTGCTAGGATTTCCTAGAAAGCCAAGGCCAGACCAGCCCTTATGCGTTTTTCTTTTATATCCCATACAGCCAGAGCCACAATGAAAATCTGTTGAATTGAATGCATAAATCAGTGCTTATTAGCCCTGGATAAGCATCCAAATTACCCATGCCACTTTTTCAGTACACTTTTAAAAGTACAGGTTGCCAAGTTCTATCCGAGACCCACTGAATCAGAATCGCCAAAAGTGATCACCAAGAATGTGGATTAAATAACAAACCATGATTCTGCTTTTAACCAGCTTGAGAGCCGTCAACCAACGGCCACTTGCGTAAATGCCCTGTTGGAGCACATACAAGGCCCTTGCAGGGGACGCTTCTCGGCTGATCCTCCCCTCTGCTGTTGGAGATGTTGCGATTCTGCGTTGGTAAAGCCAAAAGGAAAACTTAGCCAGCCAGGCCATCTACCTTGATGATTTTCTCCAGAGAAAACTTAAAGATGGATGGAGGGTGGGTTTGTGCCTCTCAAAGAGAACTGGTTGTATGGAAAGGTTAATTACATTTGAAGGTCGCACAGTTTGTCAACTCCTAGGATGAAACTGGCTTTGTGATCTTTGGGCCCAGAGCTCTGTCACTATTAGCAAAACAGCTGCTTCCCTTTACCAATCCTAGGATTACCCGAGGGCAGAGATGACACAGGGCTTCTCATCCCTTCCAGGGAGCATCCGTCCCCAGGCAGGACTTGAGAGCCAGAGGGGATCTTAGGGATCAAGTCCAATCCCTAAGGTGAGACGACTGTGGCCTGCATCAGAAGGGCAGTTAAAGGCAGCACTAGGATTAGGATCCAACTTCCCTGCCTTCCTGGCTTTTGCCATCAGGCTTTTTCCCTCCCTGGCTGTCTGTACACCCCTATCCATTCTTGGCTCATTCCCACTAACAGTCCAAGCTCAGAGGACGCCTTCTGGTATGAACGGAGCTGCGTAGAGTCTCGGACATCTAGTACAGCCACGCGGGTTAATATAACGTATCTGTGACTATGGAGAAGGCAGGAATCAGACCCTATACCACTTCTCTGGGCTTCAGGGACAAAAGCCATGGCCAGGCGGGTGTCTAGCGAGTGACAATCAGCGTCAGCTGAGAGAAAGGGGCCAGTGGGCTGAGAAAATCCCCTCCTCCTACAATAAGTTTAAATGAGCTCTCCCGTTTGATTTTTCTTGCTCATCCTAGCAGTGAAGAGAGGCCGTGGGTGGGTGGGTTGGCCAGGGGCAGGGGGCCTCCCAGAAGCAACAGCACACTTGCTTCCTCCACATCTGCCTTTTCGCTTTTATCCAGGGCTCTCCAGGCCAGAGATAGTCTAATTGGTGTCCTGGTGGAAGGAGATGGTGGCTGAGCCTTAAAGAAACAAGGCTTAGGGATTTCTTCCATTGTGCCCGTCTCCATAATCCTCACCATTCCCATTCCCTGTCCCCAGCTCGCAGTCTGAACCAAAGGCAAAAACTGGAGGGGGTCCACTTGGTACATCTGGCTATTTTGGAAAGCTCCAGGGAGGGAGTCATCATGGTAATCGAATGCATCAATTAAACCCAACAGATTCTTTTCAATCACAGAGTGCATGCACACACCAACACACACACATACACACACACTCACACACACACACAGACACAATCGCCTGTCTCAACGTACATCCAGGGCTCACTCTGGACTCTCTGGCTTCTATAGTATGAGGCAAGGCAACAAATGTATTCAGTCCACAAGAATGAGGTTATGGAGGATGAAGGAAACCAGAGGGGTTGGACAAGCATGCTGGTGAACTTGAAGGTATGCCAGAGAAGGGGGCAGAAGGGCTTTGAAGGCAAGAGTCCAATAGGGATGCTAATCGTGAGTATTTTATTGTGATTATTCTGGGTCTCTTTCTCTCACTGGGGATGCACACAAAACTGTGAGGTGGGATAGGATCCTCCCGGCGGCTCGCCTATTGCCTTTGGAAAAGAGGTCAGTCAGTGGTAGAGAAAAGCTTTCTGCCCAAGGCTTTTGGAGAAATCATTCCTTGCACTGGATTAAGGTTCAAAAGGAAAATTTAGGCTAGAATTTAAGAATCTTTCAGGCTAAAAGTACTGTAAAACTGTAACAAGTGCCAAGAGTATTAGTAATATATTCTAGACCTCTCAAAATTCCTAAGATGGTAGATGCCTTATCATTAGATGCACTCAAAGAATGACCACCTACTTGGTCAAGACTTTATTTGGAAGTAAGTTCTTTGCAGATGAAATCAAGTTAAAACAAGGTCATCCTGGACAAGGGTGGGCGCAAATCCAAAGAGGGGCGTCCTTCTAAGGTGTCATTGTGCACATACATGCGCACACTTGTACGCACGCCCGTGGGTGGAAAGAAGATGGTTATGTGAACACAGAGGCAGACATTGGCATGATACAGCTACATTCTAAGGACTTCCAAGGATTGTGGACATCAGCCAGAACCTGGACAAAGCTAAGACTTCTTCCCTAGAGCATTCCAAAGGAGCAAGGCCTGGCTGACTCCTGGACTTCCCACTCGGAGCTCCGGCACCAGGAGAGAAGAAATTGTTGTAAGTCACTCAGCTCATGGTCCCTGGTTCTGACAACTTTCGGAAACTCACAGAGGGTCAGACCGAATCGCCTGGAGGTTCTCTTTCCCCTGCAACAACTGTAGTCTTAACTTTGTGGGGGTGTCTTTGTTGGGAGTTAATATGGCAACATCTTTCTGGACTGATTTCCAAATGGTCCTATCATAAGAGGGAAGGAAGCATGGCTGCAAATGAGGAGGGAACTGTGAGAGCCATGGGGCCCTGTAGAGAGAGCGCCAACTGGACTCTCCTTCCCTCTGGGAAGGGACCGATTTTGTCACACGATGAAGTTCTCCTGCACAACCACACCCTTCCTCCTCCTCCTCCATGAAAGTGAAAACAACTGCATACTTGGTGATGGCTCTGGGGGGACAGGAACCAGACCCCAATGCCCGGGACTGTCCAGTGGATTCCTGACTCAGGAGCGCCATTCCTTCCCAAACAATTAAGATAATCCAATCAATACAGCCCACAGCACACACTAATGCCATTAGAAGCAAAATCTCCCAGGGCAGTGGGGGGAGGGGGAGAAGGAGCCACAAAGCAGGGTGGGCTCAGTCTCAAGGTCAGTGTGGTCTTGACTGAGTTACCTGAGCCGGATGTCTCTGAGGCAACGTCAATGCCTTTCTCCGGGGAACCCATGGCCAAAAGTTAAGATGGCATATGCTAAAAGGAAATAGAATCATCCAAAGACTTGAAGGACAGCCCCTGCATCTCCCTGAGCAACGCAGGGGGGCGAGACTCGGGAGACCTTGTTTTCATCCTGGCTTCTCCATTTATCAGCCACATCCCCTTGGGCAAAGCACTTAATCTCCTAAACCTCAGTGTTCCGTTGGAAAACAGGGACGGTTTTACCCAAGTTCCTGACTTTCTTTGCAAGACCAAAGAGCATCAGGATGGACACAATGCTTCTTGCTTTGCAGAGGAGGAAAATGAGGCTAGTCCCCCTGTCCCTCCCCCCACCCCGAAGGCCACCACCAGTGAATGACAGACAGGGGTGGCACAGAGCAAGGGCCTTGTAAATAACACGTTTTCTTCCACCAGACCCCGCAGTTTACACGACTGTCTGTTGACTCTCATCACAACACTTTGATGTCCAACTTCTTTTCCTGTTTTATGGCCAGGGGAGACAAAAGTTAGCAAGAAGTTGAGTCATTCTGCTGAGACCAAGATGCATCGGTATGGGAGCCAGGAATCAAACCCACTCTAAAATCTCTGCTCTTAGCAATGACAACTGAGCTTGCCAATCTTTTTAGGTTACAGCTACCTGCTTCTCGTGTATATGAAAACTTGCTATATTATATTATTACATTAATGTTAACTGTTAAATGTTATCGCAGTAAGGGAAGTGGGCGTTAGTTTGAGTCTGAAACTCATCCAAAGCACAGAGGTGATTCTCAGGTCCTGGGATGAGGTGAATATAAAAATTGCAAACAGTTTGGCATATTCTTCCGTTGAGGATCTTTTCTGAGCTCATCAGTCAAGGGGGAAGAAAGGATGGTACTGTGTTTAAACAGGGCTCTTGAGGTGTTGATGGCTGTCTTCACTGGTATAACAGGGAAACCCAAGGCATCTCTAGTGCCTCAAAGGAGGAGACCTTTGACCTCCTGACATTTCCTGTGTCATCTCGCTCCGTGTATGGAAGACACCCAGGTCCGTGGAGCAGAACTGGACAGAGCCTGCGGTCAGCCTTGGTGAGGAACATGGATCATGGGTGTTCATCAGTATGGGTCCACAGGAAACCCCAGCATCAGAACCAAGACCTTCCATTGGCTCTGGCAGACTGAAGACAAGTTGGAGGGAAGTAGTTAACAGATGATAAAGAACTTTCATTTCCAGTGGAAGATACAAGAGAAACATAAGGTATGGTCCTTGCCCATAAGCAATTTGCAATCTGATGAGAGGAGACAAGTGCTGAAGTGAAACATACGGATCGGTAACAGAAGAGGTTGGAGTGGATTGTAGCACGAACACAGCACAGCAGAGCAGAGGGGACCCAGGACTTGGAATTAGAACATCTGAGTTCTACTATATTCTCTGCCACTTCCCAGACATGTGATCTACATACTACTTAACTTCTCTAAGAGAAGGTGATCTCTAACATCTCTGAAGTGGGTTAAAAAAAAAAAAAAAGGCAGATACCATGAGGGCAGGAACTCAGCAAGCATTTGTTAAGTGGCCTTTCTCTACCAAGCTTGCAGTGGATAGGAACAATTACAGACTCTTATACACTGAGCATAAAGTGCCCTTGGCCAAGATAGCAGAAAAGAGATGGGTCTGGAGAAGATCCTGGAAATTGCTGAGCCATTGGATGGCTGGCGGATGGACGTGAAGGGGGATGATGACACATTCCAGAAGGCAGGAATCCCATGGACAGAAGTTCAGGGAATAAAATGAGCTTAGTGATTTCAAGGGACTGATGGAGAGCCAGTGTGCCTGGGGCGGGTGGGTAGGGATTGTTAGAAATAGACTGTGCACAAAGGGTAGGGCAGGATTCTGAAAAACCTTGAAAGATGGCCTCTAAATCCTCTGATATTATAGTTATGGGTGTTATTTTTATTCAAGGGAAGAAAAAAGAAAAGAAATGCACGCTGCTCACCCAAACATCAGGACATTCAGTTCCTCTGTGATTGTGCTTCGTGAAAATGCTCTCCAGCAAAAAAGAAAAAGAATGATTAAGGGAAAAATATAACTAGAGCCACATTCATTTCAACTCCACTGAAAGCACAGCAGGAGGAAGCCGCTGTGTTTGCCAAACTCCAGAAAGAGACACAATTGATGGGGGGTGGGGGGCGAGGAGGGAGAGGGAGGAGCAAGCAGAAGATGGGAGATGAGGGGGGCACTGCTGTTTTATTCTCCCAAGAAGATGTTGTAAATAATGGCAAGGTATGGTGCACGAAAGGGGAAATTACTATGACAGGGCCCTTTTAGGGAGGAAAATGGAACTAAATACACGTTCTGTTATTCCTGATCTTTCATTCAACACCCCCCCCCCAATTTACATGGGGCCTCCCTGGAGCTGATGTTTCTCCTTTGCTGTCACAAGTAGTCATTGACTGGAGCCCATCATTTCAAAATAGCGGCCTGCAATTCTCCCATTGTTGTGATTAATACAGGCTAATAATTATTAGCCACACTGAAAACTGCACAGGAAAGAGGTGCCCCTGCCAGGCTGCCCAGCTCTATGGAAGCCAGGAAAGTTCCCCGTCGTTCCACCAGGGGGGGTGATGTCCCTGAGAGACCAAGGAAGGCTTTCTACTCTCACCTTCTCCAGGAGGCCAGGACCTGGGGTTCCCTCCCCCGCGGGGGGCAGTAGCCTGGGCTGGGATTCACCCTACAGCCGTCAGGGACCTTGCAGAAGCAAGCAAAATGGGAATTCCACGAGAAAAACAAGAGGCTGGGGCTCCAGGCCAGTGGGGGAAGGAGAGAGAAGGTGAATGAATATACGATACCCAACCATCCCACGCTCTCAAGCCTTTGAAACATCAGGAAATATCGTCGGCTGAATGGATCGAAGGGGCTGGAGTCACCCGTGACTCAGAAAGATTCATAACACCAGAGCCCTGAACAGAAGAGTTTATCAAAGGCAGGCAGAGAGAGTAATCATCCCACTCGAGACAACTCAAAGGCAAAACCCTATTTCTCAGCTCTGTCCCTATATTGCACTCTCGCTGACTTTTTAGGCACTGGGATGTCTTCGCCACTACAAGGAGGCTTTCCTGTATCCTCTGCCCTTCCTTCATCCTTCAAGAACAGAGGTGGAGTGACGGTAGTGAGGCAGGGCTAGGAGAGGAGAGCATGGAGCCTCATTCTTGCTTCTTACAGATGGGGGGACTGGGACCAATGAGGGACGGTACTCGTGCAAGGCCAGGGAAGAACAGAAGCAGGCTCAAAACCCAGATCTCAAAACTCCCAAGAGAGTGAGACCCACTCTCTGCTTTTTGGTGCAAATCACAGTCTTTTCATTCACACTGTGATTCTGAATAAACAGAAGCCATTCCAGAAAACAAAAACAAGCAAAACCGGTGCTCTGACCCCAGAGGGGAAAAGGAGGAAAGTCAGAAGAGAAAGATGGATGCAGAGAACGGTTCTTGTCCTCTCCTTCCCGCGTCATACTCTACCTGGGACATCCGGCAAAAGTCTATTTCACAAACTGACACTGAGGGAAAAGCGTGGACCTTCTAGGAATTCAAAACTTAGAAGACAGAAAGCAAGGCTAAAGACTTTTATTCTGGTGCCTATTAACTGTTTCGTGACGTCGGTGATAATGCAGTGTCTCCTTCTGGCCAAGGGCTCGTGCCATTTCTGGATCATTTCTTTTCGGACCTTTTCAGTTCCCACGCTGCTCCAAATTTACAGCATGGAAGCAGGCACTGGGGTCTGCACCCGGATGGCTGGGTATTTGACTTACTAAAGCAATGTGTTTCTTTGTTTTTGCATGGGGCAATGGACTTGACCCTCTGCCAGACCTGGGTGAGGTCCCACCTACCCCCACTCCTGCAGGGCCCTGGACCAGCCCCCACAGGTCCGGCTTGAGGCCTTCCAAACTGCCCTCAGCGGCTGCGCTCCTCTACCTTTTGGCAAACCAGAGACAGGACCCTGGGGCTGGGTCTAACTTTTCAACCAGACCCTCCTCGTCCTTCCCACCACATACCAGCTCCAGTCCCTGGGAGGGCCTGGGCTCTGTGTTAGGTACTCTACCTGTCAGTCAGGAAAGAGAAGTCGAAGGCTGGGGGCAGACAGAGGGAGAGTGTAATGTTCTGTCCCAGAAGAGCTTGCAGTTCGAAGCAAGAAGAAATTCTTCTGCTATCGTTCTTGTCTTTCTTTCTCCCCTAATTAGGAGGAGATGTAAGTTCAATTCTGTTGGGGTTTGTAGAGCACAAATGCAATCAAGGCAAAGGCAGACACCAGTGTTTTGCTCACCCTGCTCCCTGTGGGTTCCCACAAAGACGGACTGGCGGGCTCTCTGGAAGGAGTGGGGGTCACACACATTGCACCCAATTATCCCATGATTTTGAGAGGCGGGCATGGCCACCTATGTGGCGGTGGTGCAGGGCAGAGGCGACAGGAGCTAGTAGAGAGGTGCCTGTGCTGGCAACTTCTTTCCTCCAGGCCAGCTCTCATTGTTAAACACACGCCCTGCAAAATGGGGAAGAATTGAGCTCATTAGTATGATTGTTTATAATAATCACGATAACAACTACAACATGCTCTCCTTTGTAAGAGAAGATGACACTCATGACCGTAAGTAGGGCTGAAGCTTTTCCTGACTCAGGATGAACCTGCAGGTGCCCTGCCCCACTCCGTTGCAGGGGCTCCCAGGGGGCAGTGGGGAGCTAAGAGGGATGAAACCCAGTGCCTCCCATTTCCTGGCATCTGAAGTACGGGGGGCTTCCCACGGTCTCATCACTTTTGCCTCCTCAGAAGACAACAAGACTGGAGAAAATGGATGTTAGATCAACCTTGGTTCCATTTCTGACCACATCACGCGCTACCTGGGTGGCCTTAGGACCAATGACTTGACTCTCTGGCCATCAGTTTCTGCATCTGTAAAATGGGGTGATGGTACTCACCCCGCAAGCTGAGATTGGCGAGGATTATGTATCATACGGGTCTTCTGCTGACCACTGTGGCTGAGATGGGGTCATTCTCTGTGGATAATTTAAGAAACTGAAGGTATCATTTTGCCTCAAGAAAGAAACCTGGACAAAATGATCGCTTCCTATTGGTTCTGAAAGTTTCTGATCTCAAAGGAAGGAACTGTGCTGCCTCCATCCAGTCTTACCCCCACGGCCCTGGGTGTGCCCGCCGTCAGACAGAATCCTCACAAAGCTTGGAAACCCAGTTCCAGCTGAAGCTTGGAGAGCAAGTGTCCCCCGAATCAACCTGGGCCATCGGAGCCAGGGAGCTCAATGTGGGGCTTCCTGACAAGTGAGGGCTACTGAGCGGGGAGGACCTCGAAAGTACATCTTCATGATATACCTCAGGCGGGGAGGGTCCGTGCCATTCTCAGTCCTAGACAATTAAGGGAGGGTTCACTGAGGCACTTTGGACACTCTGCCTGCCTGGCAGGTGTGGGAGGACGTGGGCTGCCTGCTCCAATGTGCATGTGCTTTATGATTCCGTAGGAGAAGGTCAGAGGCAGGATCTCTCTTGCTCTGTAGCACTTTCCAGTGGAGGCATGGTAGGGAAAGAGACCCAGAGTAACAGGGAGACAACGCAGCCACCTCATAAGCAGAAGTGTATTTCCTTCTCTTTCTGTAAGATTTATTTATTTATTTGAGAATGAGAGAGCACAAGCGGGGGCAGGGGGAGAGGGAGAATCCCAAGCCGACTCCACCCTGAGCACCCAACCCGACACGGGGCTCGATCTCACAACCCTGAGATCATAACCTGAGCCAACACCAGGAGCCGGGTGCTTAACTGACTGAGCCACAGGCACCCCAATAAGCAGGAGGATATTTCTAAGCCCAGCTACTTTCCCTGGAAAACCCAGCAAGAGAATGGACTGTAGTTAACCGCAGCGGAGAAGTAAGTTTGGCTCTGGAAGGAGCTTCTAGATTTTAAGGCAACCTCCCCATATGCTTGCATAATTCTCTCCGAGTCACAGCCAGTATCTTATTTGATTCTTGTGAAGCAGAATATGCAAAGCAAGGGATATCATTTCCACTTCAGAGATGGGGAAACTGAGTCACAGAGCAGCTTAGCCTGAGATTACAGGACCAAATAAATAGTGCCTCTTTTTTTTTTTTTGGAATCTCTTAGAAAAAAATAAGGAAGGAGGGCCCTTTCACAGACTCACAATGTAGGCACAGAGCAGCAGCCAAAAATCGCAAGCAGAGAACTTCAAGCAGCCCTCACCTTCCACACCCGCAGCCCAGCAGTCCAGACTCCTGGCTTGACCCCTTACTTTGCACATTCGGATTCCTGTGGATTGTTCCAGGGCATTGTTCAGGTAGGTTTAGGCTGCAGTTGGTTGGGTCTCACAGAGAATAATGTCCTCCCAGAGGCGCATACTAGATGGATGGGGGAGGGAAGGGGGCTTCGGGAAAGAGGGCAAGGTATACGGGATGTAAGCTCCGCTTGTGGGAGGTTTAGCGAGAAAGGAGTGAAATCCTGCCTTGTTTGATCTGGAGCCTTAACAGGCTCGCTGCTGTTTAAAGTACACAGGAAAGCGGGATTTGTGAAGGGATGAGAGGGGATGCAAGAGAGGGGTGACATCTTTATGAATGGTACTGAGAATCCCGGAGCAGGGGTCCCACGGCTGTGTCCTGGGCGCATGTCCCCACGGCCTGGCATGAGGTTCACCAGTCTGGCATCCCAGCAGCCTCTCCTCCATGCATGGGACTTGGCCCACGTACTCCTGTTTGGCCCGTCAGACCCATCCCTCTGCTCCTAACAATTCGGGGTTAGAGGAGCCTGTGACCAGGGTCCACTGGGTGAAGGTGAAGTACAGCATGGGAGACAGAGGGGCCCACCCACGAGGGGAACGTGTCCCTGCCTTGAAGGCTCGGGGTGAGGGCGACTGGAAGATGACACGCATTTGGAGTAGAGACTGCTTGAGTTGACGGCAGCTTTGGGAGCTAAATGCAAGCCTGGTTATAGGCCATGCACTCCCCCAAATGTCCCCTGTTGACACTGGCAAGCAGGAGGCCCTGACCTCTGTCCCCGCCTGTCAGGTCACGCTGCCTCCCAGACCCAGCCCCCATCCCACTCCAGGCACCTTAAATATATGCACACACACACTCACAGGCAGCGTTCCCATGCAAAATGTGGATGGCTTGCCACCTACCCTCCCACCCCCCACCACCTCTGAAAGGGAGCAGACTTAATGCTGAAAGCCTGCCAAAGTATGGCCGGCTTCCAGCACCAAAAATACCTCCCGGGATCCGAGGGGCTACTGCGCTGGCGTCTATTTGAGGGGTTGGAGCTGCTGCAGTGGCAGAGAAAGGACTCCCTCTGGGGATCAGCTGGTTGCCCTTTTGGGCCTCGTCTCCCCAAAGTCTGAGGCTTGCTGAGAAGCCCTGCTCAACCACACTTGCTCTCTGCAGGAGAAATACTTACTCATTTCTCCCAGAAAAACCCCAGCCCCGTTTCTAGAATGCTATTGCCCCATCCTCTTCCACTTGTCTGATCTTTTTCCCCAAGTCACCCATCCAATGACGAGCAAAGAACAGGCAGTGGCGGGTGGGGCGTGGGATAACCGGGTGCAGGAGCCACAGATGACTTTGCAGGGGTGAGGCTTCAGGAGCACCACCACTGGCCAAGGTGGGCAGGTTGGGGTGAAGGAGAACCCTGCTGAACTTAGTAGGATTTTCCAAAGATGGGAATTTGGCATAAGACAAAGAGATGCCCGTCCATCCAGCCATCCAGTCATCCAGCCATCTATTCATTCATTTGATAAGTATTTATTAAATACCCACTACTTGTCCAGAACTGGGCTGGGCTGGGACCGTCTGTCCTTGTGGAAATGAGGATGAATTTCAAGGCATTGGCAGAGTCTCCGTGAGTCCCCAGGGGTGATGGGTTTGACACCAGCTGGACGGGATGAGGAAGAAGACATCAAAGGCCAGAGAGGCACCAGGAAACTTGAGTTCCACGAAGACATAGACAGGTCCAAGGGTATGGAGCCTATTAACACAATTATTAGCATGATTTCTTTAAAAAGTAGGTGAAGAGATAATGAGGTATACAATTCCATTAAAAAAGAAATTTCACAAACTTATCGTCAATAAATAATATTTGTGGAATGAATGAATGAATACCCAGTGATTGAAGGGAAGCACTTAGCAGAGCACCTTGAAAGACCCAAAGCTTGTGTATATTGTCATTATTTCACAGGATGTTACATTTAAATACAAACCATGAACTTGAGTTGTTCTTTTTTTATTCCCAAGATATATCGTTATAATTATGTACTTAACTAATAAGATCCATATTTATTCTAGCCTATTGGGACTAAAAATATGAACAAATCTTCCCATGTTAATGATGCTATTAATTCTTCCAGTGGTTTTACATAGATCTATTTTAACTCCATCAACTATGTGAAGATTGGAGGTAGAAATTCCCATCTCATAGATGGACATACTGAGGTCCAGAAATGTTAAGCATGCTTCAGCCATGGTATGGCTCAGTGGACTGAATTAGTGTTCTCCTGGTGGTTATGCTGACACCCAAAACCTCACAGGACTCAGATCTTAGACCGTGTTCAGTGACAATGTGGAAACTTGGTGATATTGTGTTATGCTGCCTACAATGTGTTCTTCCACGTGTCTTCTCTCTCCCTTGCTCTCTCTTTCCCTCCTTTCATTTGGAAAGCATGAGGAGGCTACGGAGATGGACAGGATGGGTGGAGGAGTCTGTTTCATTGTATCCTGTCTTGCTCCTCATTCTAGGATTTATTTCTGGACCACAGGTGGGGGAGGTGTTATGAGACAATTATTTAAATTGTATTATAATCTTCCCAAGATGTGATTAAATTGAGGCATGGGGAAGAGATGTGACCCCCTTCCAGGGTCCCACAGAATTTGATGTAGAACCAGAAAGTCCTAATATTCAGCCTCAAGCTTTATCAGTTGAATATTTTCAACCCTAGCACTGGCTGTCTTGGGTGTAGTTGGCCAGACTGATGTTCCATGTATCGACCAAACAGGAGAAATGTTGTTCTAAAATCTTCTAGCATCTTCTTCAAATCATATTCTTTAATAAATTGTGGTTTATATGCAGGCTACTCAGATAAGAGGGTAGACAAGACTGTCTGGATGGGGAGACAAGACCTACTTATAAAGAGAAATAAATAATAATATGGGGTAACTTATGAGAATTGCCTGGAGGGGTGCCAACAATAAATGCTAAAGTATTTCAAAAGAAAAAGCAGGTATGGATCAGGGAAAACAGCTTAGATAGATTCTATGTGGCTCCACAGGACACCACCAGGAATAACCAGTGAAAGTCACAGGGAGACAAATTTCAGCTAATTACAATGATGAAAGAACTTCTGAGGAATTAGTTCATTTCTGTAGATGAAGGAAAGCCTAGATTTTCCTACACACATATTGTACACTGTGTTGAATGGACGATTGTAGAAGACCACCGGTGAGTCTAAATTTCCAACTACCACAACCCCTTTTCTTAAGCTCCTGCTCAGAGAATTTCATGGACTCCCTCCAGGACTCCCCGGAGTGATTTTTTATATTTTTTCCTGTTTATACCACTGAGGACCGTGGCCACCAGAGGGCAGTAGATGGAGCTTATCCGAATACTTGAACATGTTGAGTAAACTCGCCTGTGCTTTAATCGCGAGCAGGGACTACGCAGATCCTGCGAACTCACTGGGGTCTAGCTTGCAGGCCTCTTTCGGAAAGCCGCGTCCAGGCACTGCGGACATGCTGAGACTCTACCGCACGGAATCAATGGTCGTAAAAGCAACCGAGGCATTGCCATCCGGAATCCAGAAACCTCTCACCTTAGGTTATTAAAATAAGTTATTTTACCTCCACCTCTGATTGCCCTGCCAGCCCAGATCCCTGGGCCTGAATATGGAAAGCGCCCCTCGGGTCCCCCCACGCTTGCCAGGTGCCCAGGATCCCTAATAGAGCTGGAAGCTTGAGCTTCAGAGCAAAGCTCACCTTTGCATTAGACAAATAATAATAACAACTTCAAACCTCATTTGACAGCTTGTTGGCTTTTTGAAATTCACGAGCAGAGGAAATTTGCTCCCACCGATTCTGAGGCCCCGTTCTCGACCGCATCTGCCAAAGTCCGTTCCTTCCCACTCACCCCTCACTCAAATTAAAGATGAAGATGGAGGTGTGCAGGATGGGCGCGCTGACAGGTGATGCTAAGGAAGGGGTGGGGGAGGTGAGGGGAGCACATCCCCACTGCCCTTACCCACTCTGCAGGCGTCCTGAGCTCTACGCACAGGGGGCTACGCCAGCTGAGCTCACAAGGCCTCCACCCGAATCCCCAGGCCCTGGCAGATTGTCGTTGCCCCCTCGGCCACTTAAGGTGGCCGGTGGGTCCGGGCTGAGCTGGGCTCAGGGCGGGCAGCCCGGAGGCCTCCCGATGCCAAACCTGATTCTCCTTTGTTGACAGCTCGCGGAGGAGGCAGTCCGGGCGGGCGGGGGCGGGGGCAGGGGGCTGGTGCGCGCCGCGGTGCCAGCGGCGGGCGCGGCCCCGGCCGGGCGGCCGCGGCCGGCAGGGAGGGGGTTAACGCGCGCGGCCTCTATGATAATGAGCTGCATGGTAATATAGGGAGGCCGGCGCTGAGGACTCAGCCGCCGCCGCCGCCGCCGCCGCCGCCGCCGCCACCGCGGGAGCCGGAGCTGCCGGGCGCAGCGGCGTCCGCGCCAGACTGGAGCGGGAGGGTGGCCGAGCGCAGTTGCTGGGAATTTGTCAGCCCGGAGGGCGAGCGATCGGGAGACAGACCCCGCGAGCTGGGGAGCGGTGGGGAGTCGGGCGCAGGAGCGAGCCGAGCCAGCCCCGAAATAGATCTAGAAAGCCAGGTTCCCGGAGGAAATGGGACTGTGACCGAACCGGGGAGCTAGAAGGGAAGGAAGCGCCGGGCTTGCTGATGTCAGAGGAGCCCGGAAAGTCGCGCTGGAAAAATCCTAAGACAGCCGGGGCTCTGCTGCTTCCCCAGGAGAGACACCGCCAGCCACCCCCACACGCCCCCTCGGCGCCTCCGGGTTCCCCCCGCGAGCCGGCGACAGCGCGCGGCGGGGCTGCTGCGGGGCGACGGGGGACTGAGGGGCGCGCGGACCGGAGACCGAGGGGCCACTTCAGGAATACAGATAAGTGGCTGGCGGCTGGACGTGGATTTTAATGAATTTGGACTCCATGTGGATTTGGTCGTCCCTGTGATTGCGAGCTGCGGGCAGCGAGAGGGGCAGCGCGCCGCCCTCGGCAGCCGGCGGCCGAGGCGGACCATCCGGGAGCGGAAAGACAGACCGACGTCGCCGAGCTGGGTAAGCTGCGCCTGGGGCCGGGCGCTCCGAGTAGCCGGCGCCCTCCGCCCTGTCCCCGAGCGCGCGCCCCTGCCGCGGCCGTTGCTACCGCGCCTGCCTGGTTGGGGTCCGGCCCCGGGCCCGGGGGCTCGGCTGCGGCGCGCGACTCCCCGCGCGGGCTCGGCCACTTTCGCGGGCCGGAACGCGGCGTGCGCGCGGGTGCGGGCGGACTCAGAGCCGCCGCCTCCCGCCCGGGGGTTCCCGGCCGGCCACCGGCTCCTGGCGGGGAGGGCGCTCCGCGGCGCGTCCCCACCGCGCACCTGCTGGCACTCTGCGGCTTTGGGGAGCACGGAGGCGGCGGGGCTGTCCCGAGAGCTGGCGCCCAAAGAGGGCCTCGCCTGCACGAGTCAGGGAGCCGGAGGCCACTGTGGCCAGCGCTTGATTCGGAGGCGTTCACTCTGGTGCCACAGTCCCTGGCGGCCGCTGCTTGTTCCTTCGGATCAGGGGACTTGGGAATGGAAGAGGAATGCATCATCCGCGCGGGGTCCCTGAGGCTCAGGGAGCGATTCCAAGGCACTGAGTAGGGATAAGTGCTCCATGACCCTCTCTGTGCTCCCTCGTGGTCGAGCACCCATTAGCACCGTTCTTTGGTTAGAGCAGCACGAGAGCGTTGGGGGCTGAAGTAGGAGGTTGCCCAGGGTCCTAAAAGCTCCTAATAAACCATTTGAAAATATTTCCCTCCATGTGTTCCTTCTTTCCCCATCCCGCAAGTGATGGAGGGATCTTAGAACATTCTAGCTCTTTTAATCCATCCCACAGGTAGTCTCTGTAAATATTAATCCTGGTCTAGATGAGCAGAGAGAGTCACCAGAAATTGACATTCCAGGTCCGTGACAAATTTCCACCTGTTTGGCATGACCCTTGCCCTAGGAGGAGCTGCCTGCTTAGACTCAATTCTGAGTGATTATAGGGGGTGAGGTGGATAAAGGGCTTGGGAGTTCTAGGTCCCTTAAGAGTCTAGGAATGAGAGCCCCATGAACCCGGCAGTGGAATCTGATCAGGTCTCCCATAGGAAAGGAAGAGCCTAGGGTGACAGTCACATACCAATAGTGTCTATGAAAGGGACATAGGGACAGGACCAGTTTGAGAGAGGGGGGCTGCCAGCTGTAGCTTGTGGCAGTGGTTTAGGGCTCTAGCAGCTCAGAGGAACCCACAAAAATGTGGGGATCCATTCATTCTCTTCCTGCTATTCACAAGGACAGTGGACAAGGCTTGTGAGCTTCCAACTAAGATGGGTATCTGGGCCAGGCTGGATGTTTTAAGAGTAGGAGTCAAGTTCAGCCGCGCCCTCCCCAACACAGAAACAGGCTCCTGTCTTGTTGGGCTTCTTTCCCAGACCTTGAAACTTCATTCTTCCCTCTGGGCAGGCTCTGGGTTCTGGGGCCTTCAACAGAGTGACAGAGCCCTGGAAGAGATAGCTCTGGCTGGAGGAGTTCAGCTATTCCTAAATGAAATGCACAACTTTTGTGCAATCACCCCAGAAAGCTCCTGGAGTTGCTAGCTGCCCTCTCCCTTCTGACCTCCCAGCAAGAGAGGAGAATTCATTAACTTCACCCTCTCCTCACACAGCACCATTTGAACTAATTACCTGTGATCTCTCCTCCTTGGCCCAGCGGGTAGAAATGGGGGGGGGGGGCGTGTGGAATGAGGGGAGAGGGTAGGGAACCAAGGAAACTGAGACCAATCTGTCAAGATACCCTAGCAAGGTGGTTTTTCTTTTCCTTCTTCCACCTGGCATTTCCCCCTTTCTCGCCGACCCTTCCTCATCCCAGAACTTGCCCTCCTGCGTCACCTGGAAGAGCCTTTCCCTCTCAGGGACTCTCTGATAAAGGGAGGGCAATGCAGGCTGCCCTCTCTTGCTCCCTCACTGTCCTCAGCAAATTGCATTAGAATGGGGCAAAGTGGTTTGCAAAGCAGTTAAATGGAAATGACATTTGGAACGATGTGCAGTGGGGATACGGGGGTAAAGTAAAAGTACCAGAGGTTCTCCTCTGTCCAGGGGTCATGAGTCTGGCAGGAGAATCCCCTCCTGGCCCTTCTCTTTAGCAGGACAGGAGGATCGGGATGCCCTACAGTTTGGAGCAGGGCAGAGGGGCTGGTTGGCCTTCCAATCCAAGTCCACATGATCAAACCATGTCCATCCACCCCCCAAAGAAACCATACCCTTACAAGGTTGGTGACTCACCTTTCAGAGCTGGCCTGAGTACCTATCCCTTTCCCTAAGAGCTGGGGAGCATCCTCCCTCCCCCCACATGCTTGCCCATCAGAAGCTGCAGGTGTAGTAAATGTATGAAAAGAGTTCCCCATCAGGTATACTGGAGTCTATCCTTAAAAGGTGGTGGAAAAGAAAACCCTCAAAGAACAGCTCCTTCTCCACTAGGCCCCTTTCCCATTTGTGAATACTTCTGATGATTCCGTTAATCTCTATTTCACGGGTGTGATACCAGAAGGTACTGGAGCAGGAGGGGAACCAGGGCCACAGTTAAATATACAAGGCGCCAGCTGGCAGCAGCGGAAGCTGCACACCCCCCCCCCCCCCCCCCCGTTCAGGTACTATGGAATATTTACGTGGCTGGAGCTGTCACTGTTTGGGGGTTTATAGTCTCTAAGCCGCCGCCTCTTCTACAGCTGCCTCCCCAAGATACGACGTTTGTTGGGGGGGGCGGTTCCTGTTCCCAGCAGCAAAGTACCCCCCCACCCCCCAGCTGTCTCTCCGCATTGCCACACAGCTGTCTCCACACACACACACACACACACACACACACACACACACACAGACTGGGGCCCGATATACTTCTGTCCATCATGGCAAATGGAGAGGTAAGGCGTTCCAAGCCAAGCCAAAGCCCCTACCCCCACCCCAGCCCCCATCCCAATCGTAAAGAGCCCAGAGCATTGTGTTACAGTCTGTTAACTACAAATAATTCAGAACTGTCCGCAGGGAAACTGGTGGAAACAGGCTTGGGGGTGCTGTCACCTTACCGCCATCACCACCGCCCTCACCCAGGGGCAGTCTGTTATCAATTCATTATATGTGAACATTCTCTTTCTCCCCTTCACATATGCTCAGCTCCAACAATGATGAATGGAACTGATTCCCTTATGGGAAACAGTTTTTTCACTTAGTTACAAAGATTTCATGCCTGATTAGAGTAAATGAAGGCTGGGAGTGCGTCCACTTCTTTTTTGGTCATTTCTAAAGGTGAGCCCTGCGGAGACAGAGAAAGGCAGTTCTTCCTGGGGTCAAACGGCTGGTCCCAAGGCGCCCTGGGAGGGATGGATGGTAAGAACGGGACACCCTTTTTCCCCTCGGCTTAACCCTCCGGCTCTCCGGGCCCCCATTCCCTGGCACTGGGGCATATGGAACCTCTTTATCTAGCTCCACACTGTTCCATCTGGAATTCGAGGGCAGAAATAGAGGCGAGAAAGTTCTTTGTTGGGGACGAGGGTCCCTACCGGGCAAGAGTGTAAAGGAAGAGGAGGAGGGGAGGGTGAGAGCTGAACCGAGAGGGCTTAGGCCTGAGCAGTGCAGAAGTTCCCTGCTCCTGCAGTTGGTTAACCATTAACCCCCTGCCCTGCCTTGGCCAGATCTCCCGCTTAGGGGGGAAAGGATCTGTCTCAGAAACCCAGAAGCCCAGCAGGTGTTCCCTGCGGGTTCCCCCCCCCCCAAACCACCCCCACCCCCGAGGGCTCAGCAAAACACTTCTTCTGTCTCTCCTCCTTGCTCCAGCCAGAGGCTCAGTCCTGGCCCCCACACACCCTCCCCACTCTTCCCTGGCAGAGGCACCCCCTTTCCCCCAGCCCCCGCCAGCTGTCCCTTCACCCAGGCATTGCCTGCTGTTTCATGCCAGCATGCCTCTCAGTGACCAGGAAGCAGGGGGGCTGGTGGGGAGAATTGATTGACGGAAGCAGGCTGGTTCCACTCAAGACCCCAAGCTCAGGTTCAACAATGTTTCAAATATATGTATCAACCCAGATGGCCCAGGTTTGCTTGGGGCACAGAGGAGGGGAGAGTTCCTGTCCAAGTTCCCTTCTCCAGAACTGTGGATTGTCCTAGTGCTTCTGTGATCTGGCTGGCAAGTCCCCATATAGGCTCTCTGAGAGTGGGTCCTTTGATCCCAGGTCATGTCAGAGCATTTCCAGTTCATCAGACCTGGTGTCTGGAACTTCAGAAGTTTAAAAAAAAAAAAGGGCCAGCAGATGAACCAAGCAGGCAGACCAACAAGGTGCAGGAGCAAAGGCACACATGGGAAAGCCCAAGTCCAGATGGAGAAACAGTCACAGACACACAGAGAAGCAGGGTGACGGCAAAGGAAGATAAGGACGGAGAGACCGACAGTGTAAACGGGGCACAAAGAGCTGAGAGCAAACACCGAAAGCAAGTGGGAAAGAACAGTGTAGGCAGAAGGGAGCTCTGCTCAGTCTTCCCAGGCAAGACGAGGCTCCATCTGGGTTGCAGTGGGAAGTTGAAGTAGCAGGTTATCTCCACTAGAGGGGGCTCTTGAAAACCAGGCTTGGTCCTAAACAGGGGTTTTTGTGCCTTTTTTTTTTTTTTTTTTTTTTTTTTTTTTAGAAGAAAGAAATAGATATATTAGGAACTCCCAGCTGTCACTACCCAGAGACTACAACTGGCAGGGTCCTATTGCCAGTGGGACCTCCGGGCCGCCGTCTGGGAAAGGCGTCGGCAGCATTAAGTGGGGGTGCCCCAGCCGGCCCCAACAGGGTGCATCTGGGGGTGGGCCCTGGGGAAGGGGCTGCCCTCTGGAGTTAGCAGGCAGTGCAGCCTGCTGGCCTGCCCGCCAAGAGGCTCTTGCCTTTCTTTATCAGCAGTGGAAGTTCTTGGCCCAAGCCCAAGGTGCCTTCATATGCCTCCCCCTCCCACTCCCTTCCAGCTCCCTAAATGTGAATCTTTAAGATCTTCCCAGGTGGTGGCAAAACTGCTCCTGAGGTGACTCTTTTAGAAACAGTTTTCAGGAACCGAACACATGTCAATGTTGCCTCGCTGATTTCATCTTCATCTTCATATTCTCTGTGGGAGCCTTTCTCTGAATCATAATTCCCCCCTTTCGTTTCAGCAGAGGACAGTTTGGAGAGGGAACAGAGTCCAGAGGCTTTTCTCATTTTAGGAGATAATAATGGTCTAACAGGGGGCTGGAAAAAGATCGATGTCTGGGGACGGGCAGGGGGCCAGAGACCCGCTTCTTTTCAACTCTGATACCAGGCTCTGATGCCGCATCTCCGCTTCCCTTCGGCTCCTGTTTACCTGGGGTCAAGCGGAGGGAAGGAAGGGAGGAAAGAGAAAAGAAAAAAGAAAAACAGGATAAATGTGTCATGTTATGAAAATTTAATCCTGCTTTTCCTTGGCTAAAATTCCTTTCGGTGTGAGAGATAAAAGTCAGTGGAGTTGCCCTCGGAAAGTTCAACTTGTCTTTGAGAAGGAAGGGGGGGAGGGATCCTGGGGCTCACCGTGTGCAGCCCATGAATGAACCTCTTTCCTCTGTGTCCCCCACAACAACATTCTCTCTGAAGCTGAGAGAGACACAGAGAGAGAGAGAGGGCAGAGGTGCCTCCAGTGCTTGTCTACGCCGTCAAGGAGCTCACACCAGGCTTTCTCCTCCTGTCTTTAAGCACCGTCCCTTCCCACCTTAGTGGCTTGCTTGGGTTTTCAGGGGATGGAAGAGGGGAGGAGGGAGGACCCCAGGACATCCCCTCCAACTTTACCCTTGGTATATGGATCAGTACGCCACCCGTCCTGCCCTTGCGTTCCAAATAGGAAGACACCAAAAGCAGAGACTGGAATCCATTTTCATGTAAGCAAATAGAACTCAGTCACTTACTTGTGCGGTGCTGGCAATGGAGTCGCACCAAAACAAAGATGAAAAAGTAAGAGCTGCTCCCTCCGAGAAATAGTAAGCTTCGGGGAAGGGAGTATTACCTAAGCCAAGCAGCCTCCAAGGAAACCTTATTACGCGATAGGACGGAGTTAATGGTGAGCTAGGGGGACCGGGAAGGTGAAGTCACAGAAGCTCCTGGAAACTTTGGCTCTGGTCAGTGCAAGGTGGAGATTTCCAGGAGAGAGACTCACATGCCTGACAACTTTAGTTGACTGTCAGCAACGACTGTCTCACATTGTCCCATTCCTCAGCTTCTCAGAACTACCCCCTGATTCCCCTCATTCTCTGGGGTTTTCAGCGGACCCCCATGTCCTTGTTCTCTGTTAGTCAACATCCGAGAGCAAGAGTGCCATGGTCCACACTCCCTAGGGCTTTCCATTCTGCATTCTATGCAAATTGTATCCCTTTCCGGTCCTGGCTGCGAGATGCACGTGTTTCATCAGGAAATGTTATTACTCATCTGTGTTCACATTTCAGTGTCCAGAATCCTCCTTTTAACTCACCCACTCTTACCTGAATGAACTCATGAAGTGGATCACACCCAAGAGAAAAAGAAATCGGATTTTACCCCTACCCCTTTGGCTGGGCAGGCGAGCCAAGTCCACCAGCCTCCTTTGCCCTGTTTCTTACCTTGAAGAAGGGACCAATCTCTTTTTAAGATTTCTGTCCAGAAAGAAGGCAGGAAGGATGAATGAAAGGAGGTTAAAATGAGGAAGATTTCAACTCAATGGAAAAACTTTATCCAATCCTATAGTGGAAGGCCATACTCTCCCTGCAGCTTAAAATGGCCACATAAGATCTGGGGTGGGCAGACCCTGCCTTGGGACAGATGGGACAAGTAAGAATGCTTGGGCTTCAAGAGGACTTTAATTTATTCATATGTATATGTAAATATATGTGGATCTGTATGTATATGTGATACATACGTGTATGTATGTGTATGAAGAAAGAAGGTTATGATCCCTCCCCCCATATGCACTGAACCACTAGGCTCTAGGGTCCGGGGCCTCTTCCGGTCCTCATTTTCTGCTTTCAGCTTGGGCTGTGGAATGCGGGCTTCAGAGAAGGAACTAACCCAGCACCCACCCATGTCACAAAGTAGTCGGCCACTCACTCTCGGGGCCAACGAGAAAGCTAGGGACAAGACGGGCTCAGAATGTCAGGGAATCCCTGGCTTTGTCACTGCTCCGCAACTCTGGACAAACTGTGGAACTTCTCTGAGCAGGAGGCAGAGCGGAGGCTCCCCCCATTAAGGGAGAGAGGGAAAGTTCAGGAGAAGAGGAAAAGGAGATAAAAAGTCCCTGCGCTCCCTGTAAGGCAGGGGGACCAGAGAGCAGACAGAAGTGGCAAGAGGGGATGTTGCTGCTTTGAAGTGGTTTCCTGCTTTATAAAAGCGAAAGGCCTCGGCTGGACTGGGTAAATATTACGTTGGCCTCTGACCTCCGGCCTCCCGTGACTGCTCCCCAGGCTTACCCTTTTTTTAAATTTTCTTCTGAGCAACAGAGATACCTGAGGGAGAAGAACTTATTTTCTCCACTGTCCTCAGCAGGAGCTTTGGTCAAGGCCAGACAGGAAGACAACTCCTTCCCGGTCCCCAGACACAAGAGCCCTCTCTTGGGCCAGCCAGCTCTACCTGCTCTCTGCACGCACCATGCTGGTGCATTCCCAGAGAGAGGAGGTCAGACTGGCCCTCACACCCTCACCCCAGCCACCTAGGCCTCCCTGCCAAGTCCTTTGACATTCTGTGGAATGAAAACCCATACCACCGGGGTTTCTCTTAGGCAAATACTCCTCTGAGTTTTATCCAGAAAGGAACACAGTTCAAGTCCATCACCCCATTCTGAGGGACCCCACCACCACCAGGGTGTGGAGCCCTTCAGCTTCCTGCACCAGAGGACCCAGCTGTGAGACACTCGGGGGAATGATGTGAATTACCTGTGGCGCTGGGAAGCCACACCTGGCACCCTTGTGTAGGAGGTTTGGAACCCCCGAGAAGGGTGTTGGAACAGATGGCCAGGAAGAGTCTGGTATCAGAATAAGGTCCTAATGCCCAAGAACAAAGGGCCTTCCGTCACACCTGTCACTCTTCCTCTTCCTAAAAGATTTCTCACTTGCCCACTGGGGCTCATCCACCATTTGCTTTCTGATCACAGGAGGAGGGCAAGAGGGAGCAGTCGCTGAGAGAGGTGGCTCCTGCCCCTTATCCTGTAATCAGTTTCTCCATCTGTACAGTGGAAATGAAAGCTTTGCATGACTACCCAAGGACCCTCACTGCCCTTTGTTTCTGGAGGCAGGCATAGGAAAACAGGGGATTTGGAAAAATGACAATTGTTGCAAATGTGCAAAACTATTCTAAAATTTAGAGCAGGAATAAAGCCAGGCTAGGGACATTTTCCTCCTCTTTCTCTCTCTCTCTCTCTCTCTTTCTGAACTTCTTGGAACTTTCTGAGAAAATAAGATTTTACTTAAAGGAAATCTGTATGCTAAAGGTTCTTCTATAGAAAAATAGGTAAAAGTCTCAGTGGAGACAGGAAACCGAGAGGAAAGGCAGTAGTGATCCTGTCACTGATGCCATATGCATGGCTCATGGGTAAATTTAACCAGTGTGGCTGGAATTTGAATTCTGAACGTGCTACCCTTAGGGTTTTGGTGGCTTTGGCTTTAAGGGTCGAGATGACTGGTACTGTTCTAGAACCGGTAAGCCGGCATATTTCTGGGAGTCCGCCTCCCATTGCAGAAGGGGCAGATCTCAAGGGCCCCTCTGGCTGCCTGCCTGCGGGAAGGCTTGTGTCTCTCCAGCAAAGAGAGCGCTTCTCAGAGCGTGAGTATTTGTGAGGCAGACTCGGCATGAAGGGCACTGGCAGGAGCTGGGTCCCAGAGCCCAGGCTGGACCATAGGCCTCCGGGGTTAGACCCTTGGCCAGCGCTGATCATTGGCCACAACAGGAGGATGGCTGGTGAGATGCATCAGCTGTCATCTCTCCGCCCAAGAAGCCCCCTGCCCTCCCATCCAGCTGAGGCACAAGGAGCCTTGTCCCTTGTGGGAAGCGCAGAACCCCAGAAGGCGGTTCTGGAAGGAGCGAGTCCTGGGCACTGACAGCCCTGTCCAAGAGCCAGCTGTGGAAAAATGAGAGTGACAGGGTGCCTTGATTTTTTTTTTTTTTCCTAAATCACTTTTGAGAAAACAACTTGAATTACAAAAGAAATGGGTGTTAAATGTAGAATACCTGGAAATGGTCTCTGAGGTTGATAGCAGCTTTTACCTAGGCTCCTATCATAGATGTGAAACCTGAGTCCGAACTAGGTGCGTAGACGGCCCAGAGTCCCACAGCAAGTGGCCATGCAGAGCCCTCCATGTGCAAGGACATGTGTCTGCCGCAGCTGAGCCCAACACTCTCCAGCCCTTAGCCAGTGGCCTTCCAGTCTCCCAGTTCACAGCTCTGCCCAGTGACCTCCCCCATCTCTCTCTCTCTCTCTCTCTCAAGATTTTATTTATTGAGAGAGAATGAGCACACAGAAGCACTGATCCCAGGACCCCGAGTTCATGACCTGAGCCAAAGGCAGACGCTGAACCGACTGAGCCACCCAGGCACCACTCTCTTTCCCTTCCTCCCTCAGGTTTGAGCCAGCAGGCACCTCAGGGTGAAGCAGTACTCCCTGAGAACCGACGTCTCCCGCTCTGCCAGTCTGTGGGCACTAGGGCACCCAGACTGCCTCTCCGTGGAGCTGCTCAGCCTGGTGTAGAAAAGCCCCCCCTCTTTTCAATTGCTCCAAGCAGCTTTCCTCCATCCACCGCAAGCCTTGCTATTTGCACAGTCAATGGCTCTGGCAAGGCCAGGCCGCCCCTCCCTCCCCTGGAGGCACTGTGGGCACTGTTTGTGTCTCAGTCTCTATAGACTCAGCATTCAGCACTTGAAGAGGGTGAGACAATGGCCAGAGCAGCTGCCTGCAGACGGGGCTGGCTGGGAGGCTGCTAGGGAGCGGCAGGCCAGCCAGAGTTTGTGCACCTGGCACCTGTGAGCTTTCTCACAGGGCCAACGCGGAGGGGGTGAGCAGGGGAACTGGGATCCAGAGGACCTGGTCCAGGCCACCTGATTGGCTCCCTCCACATGCCCGCAGCTTTCTTGGCCGAGCCTTCCACCAGCTGTGGAGTCCCTCAGGGCCTGGAGGGAAAAGCAGGGTCCTGGCCCCTGGGAAGCCCACCATTTACAGCCTTAGGACAGGAAGAGGCAGGACACTTGCCTAGGTAGAGAAAGACGGACACTTCTCCAGGAGCCCGCCCAGGTTGAAGAAAGGTGCGTTATTTGCAGAGATTGAGGTTGGTGCAACATGATTTAATTTGATTGAACATGCATTTATCGAATATGTACCGTGTGCCAAGTGTTCTGGGAGGAAGGCATGTCCCCGTCCAGCTCATGACAGGCTTGCAGTATGTCAAGGGAATCCGGGGATGCACGTGAAGGATGCTCGCACAAATTCAGTGTAAGTACTGCAGCGGGCCGGCAGAGAGAGGGACTAGCCTGACCCAGAAGGGGCCCTCCAGGGAGGGAATGAGCCCTGCTGCATTGGGGGAATTTAAACAGAGGTTGGAAGGTGACAACCGGGACTGAAGAAGGGATTCCTCTGTGGAGCAGAAAGGTACGATGGGTGATGGCTGAGATCCCCATCCACTTCTGGGTCCCATAACCTGGAGTCCCTGTTTGCTGCTCGGTAAATACAGCCGAGGAAAAAGGCTCCGCTGGAAGTGAAGTGGTGCGTTGGCCCCGGGCTCATGAGAATGACCCGCAGCTGCTGGACTTAATTCCGCAGTAAATAGCGCCGGTTCTTCCCCCCTCCACCCCCATGACTCCCCTCTGAGCAGGGTGCCAGGAAGGCTAGGCTGGGCTAAGCCCTGGGCTCCCCTGGAGCCAGAATTCTCATCATCACATTCAAGTGAGCACTGAGTCTACAAGCAGGGGCAGACCCGTCAGAACAGAGTCTTGGTCAGCTCTCTGCTTGCACAGCTCTAACTTCCAATCATTGTCATAAACAGGACGGAAGCAGCTGCTCACTCCAGTCTATTATCAGCTTGGTTGGAGACAGAGAAATTTAAATGACAGTACGATGCTTAGCAAAGAAACGAAAGTCGGTGTTAAAAATAAAGAAAACAAGACAGCTCGTTTCATCGAAATGGAAGGGTTATTAAACAGCCCCGAATTAATCAGTGATCTGCCAGGGCTGGGAATTGAAGAGCAGCAGGACAAGGGGAGAGAGCTGGGTGAAGGTGGGTGGGAGAGACGTCCCGTGGCAGGTGGGGGCTGCAGTGCTCTCCTCTCGGGCTGGTTGCAGAGATGGGGGGGGGTAGGTCTTCAGAGGGGGAGGTGGCAGCTAATTCTCTGCCCCACAGGTAAGAGCAGTTAGAGGGCCCTGGGGACTTTGGTATCCCAGCCTCTGCCCTTATAGAGTCCTACTTCTGGACTCTCCATCAGCCACCACCGGCACTAGCCCTGGGGGCTGCCTCCAGCCCTTCTCCTTCCCACCAGCCAGGGCTGGATGGGAGCTGAATGGTTTTCTGTGGATGGCCAGAAGCTCCCCACCAGACCTTTCCCTCTTTCATGGGAGTCTGCAAGAACTCAACTCTGAGTTGAGCTCCTGATACCCCACCCCCATTCCAAAGGGCATTCCTGAGTATGACTGGAGTCTTGCCCAGCTGGAGGCAGTGAGTGATCCCTGAAGCAAGTAGTCTCACCTTGGAGATCTCAGGGGGTAACACCTCCAACTCCAGGGAGCAGAGCAGCAGGGCTAACATGAGCCCCAAGTCTCACTTCCACACTTGGTACCTTTGCTAGAACATTCCATCTCAGGTATACCTGTCTTCTCACCTGCGGCAGCTCTCCCGCACAGGCTGTGGGAGGAGTATGCCAGTGACATAGCACATGGGACATTCTTAGTGAGCTCTAGTATCATTGTGCCAATGGCAGTTTCTATTACGGGGCGGAGGGTGGGGATGGTTCCTGGGTTCTAAGAACAAAACAGCAGAAGAAAGGTTTCGCAGAGGGCACAGAATGGGTCTGGCAGAGCAGCTGACTTGCTCACACCTTGGCAGGGCCATGGGAGGGGAGGCCGTGGCCGAGCCCGACTCCGTGCACATGTGCACCCATGCCGCCGTGCAACATGTTGGATCTTGAACCAATCACTCCGAGAGAGCATTCTCTGCTCTTTGACCCCAACATTCTTTCTCCCCACCCCCCCTCCCTCCTGCTTCCCTCCTGGCTGTTTACCCTTTTCCAGGCTCTTCTCTCACACCCCATTCATCATCCGGGCCAGAGTCTCACTCAGGGAGTTCTTTTCATCTCCCGCCCCAGGCCCCACACCCTCCCACTCCCCCCAACTCCCCTCTCCTGCTGCTCCAGCCTGCATCACTCCCACCCACCCACCCCCCACCAGCTTTCCCTCCAGCACATTCTTCTCCCCCTGTGTCAGCCTCTCTGATAACTGTGTCCTTCACTTTCCCTCCCAGGAGGGCTGGGGTCCTAGACATTGCAAGCTGATGGGACTACACAGGTTTCCCCGAGGGGCTGATGCCACTCCAGGTGGTAAGGGTCCTGCGGGACCCCGTGCTTGTGCATCTGGGCACCGACAAGCCCCTTCTTTCCAGAATGGCAACCCCTCCTGGTCCACACGTGTCCCTTTTATCCAGCTCCAGAGCACTCCTCCTGCTCCGTGTGCAGGGGTGTGAACATGCCTGTTACTTAAGAGAGGCTGCCTGGCAGCTCAGGATCTTTTTCTGCAGGAGCTCAGAGTCTCAGACAAAGAGAGAAGAAGAATAGAAACAGAAGGTGGGAAGGCACAGGGTGGGGCACAGCCTGCTTAAGAAGCTTCCTCTGAAAAAGGAGTTACAACTTTTTATTTGGAGGCTGGCTGTCAGTTCAGAAGAGCACTGGAGAGGAAGAGAGGCTGGGGGGGGATCAGGTGGGGGTAGGGTGGGGGGACTTTACCCCTCATGGTGGCCAGACCCAGCATGGGAAGAGTCTGGAGAATGCGGAGCTCCAGCCCGGGGACTGTCCTTGGCACGGGCTCCTACTCCTCCTCTCCCAAGGGCCAGCTTTCCGCTTTCCTCCTTCCCTCCTGCTTTCCTGACAAGGGCACCTGGGTGAATCACCAAGAGCAGCAGAAGTGGCCCTTAAATCACCCTCAGGACGAGAGGAAGTGGGAGGTGAATTGGAAAGCGTGGGGCTCAGGGACTGGGGAGAAAAGTAACAAGGGACCGTGGCACCCAGTTCCTCCTGAGAGGCCAGGACCTCAGAGGCTTCCCCGTCCTGAGAATCTTGCATCACCCGGCTGACACAGAGCCTCCGGCCTTTGTCACCCACACACACAGGGTAGCCGGTTGCTGTCAAGGGGGTGATGTCCTTGTGCAGTGTTTCTCCAAAAACAGAAACAAGCGTCACGGGTGTTTATTCAAAGTGGTGGAGTTTGCAGAATACTTTCCACATCCATTATCTCATTGATTCTCACCACAGCCCTGAGAGGTGTCCTTCCACAGCTGGGGAGATGGGGGCCCGAATGGTTAAATAACAGGCTCAAGGTCACGGAACTAGGAAGTGGTTGAGCAAGACCTGAGCCCAGATCTATCCCCAAAGCCCACAGTGTCTTCCCTGTGTCTGCTGCCTGGCCACACATGCACCACCATGAGTTTGACCCCCTTCTGGAAGAACCCTGTTCCGGAACCTTCCAGGGAGATTCTCACCCCACCCCACTCTGCTCCTGATCACTCTTGCTGTCAGCTGGCCACTTATTATACGCATTTTGTGTGATCTTTGAACTTGGGCAGTTTGGGTCTTTGGAGCTCTCTTGCTAAGACTGTTCCTGCACGAGGTCCGTCTGTGTTGCACGTCCTTCACCGACAGAGCTGGGGCCTCCCCCGCCATTATTCATCCTTCTGCCCCACTTCATCCACCTCCCAGTGACATTGGCTCTTTCCCCAGCGGCTTCAAGATGACCAACATTCAGGGCCCTTCCCAAACTGTTCATCCCCTTCTTCATTACCTCCATCAGTTACGGCAAGTCTTGGAGCCAAGCGTGTTGGTTCATGCCATGTTGGAGGGCAGACTAGTCACTGAGAAAAGCACATGGGGCATCCCCGTGTCCCCTGCCCCCTGCTTGTCATGACTCAGACCCAGCACAGAACCGAGGGAGAGGCATCATGCTGCCCATCACAGGATGCCAAAGAGCCAAGGATTATTCCTGAACTCTTACCTAAGAGCCTCTAATTCAATGGAGAGTAGGACACAGTCCTCTAACAAGAGAGCCAACAACAGCAATGCAGCATGTGCTAAAAACAATGCTTTCTGGCTGACTTTGGAGGAAAGAGAGGCGATGAGGAGTGGGGAGGTCCTCGAGGCTTCCTAAAGCTTTGAAGGATGCACAGGGCTTGGATAGGCCAAGAAGACTGTGGAGACAGGTGTTCCAGGGAGAGCAGCTGTGGCAGTGAAACTCTGCAAGGTGTCCTGGGGACTCAGCAGGTGAACCGGTTCGTTGGGAGGGGAGTCACTCTGGGAGAGGGGGAGGGGAAGCTGTAGAAAGAAGAGCCAGCTTGGGAAGAACTTGAACTTGGGGACTTGGCAGTCCGGCCTTGAGTCTATCTGGGCAGCAGAAGGAGTTGCCATAGGTGGTTATCACACTCTGGCCACGGGCCTGGCAAATAGACAAGGAGTTTGAAGCACAGGAAGTGATGCAGGACAAGGCACACCAGGTAGGGTATCTGCGGCCAAATCTTCGCTGCCAGTGGTTTTCACTGAGGTCCGTCTTGGAGGAGAGTCTGGGCCAGTCTTACATGTCTCAGGGATATGACACCAGGCTTGCTGGTAAGGAGACCCACTCTTGAACTTTGGGAAGCCTGACTTCTGGAAAAGGACAAGGTTTAAGAAATGCACGTTGATCTGGCCCCAGTGGCTCCTTTCCCTGCCGTGAGGATGTAGCTGCAGTGGTGGGGAGTGCTCCTTGTCCCTGGAGCACGTCAGCGGTCAGTGGCCAGCTCTGGGAGCCATAGGGTAGCAGAGAGGCAGGAGGATCCCCAAGAGAAGGAGGACGTGCCAGGGAATGGCCAAGGCCATTGCAGGTTTCCTTCAAGAGACGCAAGACTGGACAGCTTGCCGGGAAAGTGAGTGGGGTTTTGGGCCAGGCCACTGGCGGAGAGCTGAGAGGAATGCCTGGTGTTTTGTTTGGGTTCTTTCTTCCTCTCCTTTTCTCTTGCTTTCCCTCCCACTGCTGTGAATCGGAGCTGCGTCATTATTCTTTGAAAACATTGCAGTTAATGGCAGCATAATATGCCATTGTGTGGTAACCATAATTTATTTAACAATTTAGTCGGGTACTTTCTACCCTGTATCCTGCTCTCCTGCCCCATTTCAACCCCAGAGCCCCATGGCTCTCCCGTGTACAGTAAGGATGGGGTGAGAAGGCAGGAGATACGTCTCTGGGCTCCTTGGAAAAGTCATCTGGAATGTCTCTGAAAGGTGACTGCAAACTAGCAGACCTCTTGCCACAAAACAGCCCCAGAATCCACCTTGTAACAATCATCCCAACCCACACCCTCCCGTCACCCCCGGCCCTGCTTCAGTACCAAAGTAAAATGGGAGTCTCACGTTTTGACCTTTGAAATAAAGCACTTGCCAGGTCTTCCTTAACATTCTGCTGAGTTTTCCCAGACCAGTGATGAGAGGGTTTGGTTGAAAAATAACATCTGAATATGTAGATAGAGTGGAGTAGTGGAGAAAGCCTGGCCATCAGGAGGTCCTGCTTCCTAGTGGAATGACCCTGGTCTAGCAATTCAGTCTTGCCGAGATTCGGGTTTTTCATCTGTGAAATGGGGAGGACACTCATCTTGCAGGGTAATCACAGAATTCTCCATTGCGTGTGCGAAGGATCTAGCACAATGGTCCACTTAGCAACTGGTTAGTAAATAGTATAAGAATGGCAGCTCCTCTTTATTATTTTTTGCTATAGGAGACAAATGGCAGTGGCGGTGGCTAACTTATGCTACTCGTTGCCCTTGGGGTACAAAGGCTCTTAGCACGAATCCAACTCAGTTTAGCAAAACCGTATCCCCACGTTGATGCCTAGCCTGCCTTTGGAAGGAGCCTGAGAATTCCTTTTTCTGTTCTTTCATCCCAAAATGCCAGAACAGTGACCCCACTTCTCAGATGGCTGAAGCAGGGGCCAGCTCAGAGTCACAGGAGAAGCCGAGTGACCTTTCAAGGCCCCACGCGGTGCCCAGGGCAGGCTTGCTCCCAGGGCCTGATGCCCAGAGTCCTGCTAACTTGCCCCAATTCTTTCTGCCCCAAGGGTGAGGTGGCCATGGCAAGGCTTGCTCCTCCTTGGCCATCCCCCAGAGGGGGTTGAAGAGGGCAAAGCCTGCAGAACGGGGAGTGGGAAGGGGGGGCAGGGTGGGCAGCTGCTTGAAATTGATTGCTCTTGGAGTTTAGGTTAGACCATGGGCTCTCTCAGCGCTGCCCGGGGGGCGACCTTTAGATAATAAAGGGAATTCTGGGAGATTTCTGACAGGCCCATGACATATGGGGCAGGTCTGCGGGGTCAGGCGGTGTATCTCCCTGCTCCTGGCCCCAGGGTAATGAATCTTGTTTTGACTTTGTGAAGCTAGCCCAGGCACTGCCCCAGAAAGGAGCCGATCCCCCTCCCCTCCACCGCCCCTCGAGTGTGTGTGTGCGTGTCTTTAGAACCCTTCATAATTCAGGGAGACAACTCCAAGCTTTTATGGCCTGAGAGGGGAGAGGACAAACACCGCATGTTTTGCTAAGGCCCTGGGAGAGCTGGTGTGGTTTCCAGGGCCCCATCGGAGCCCACTGGAAGAGCGGGGGTTGGAGGGGGCGGGTTGAGGGAAGCAACAGAAAACCTGTCACCTGGGGTAAAAAAGGCAGTGGTCCCGTAACAGAGCTGGGAGAGGAGCTGGTGTCAGCTGGAGGGAGGCACAGAATTTCCCATTGGGTTCTAGGGGCCTGTAGGTGACTCCCCTACTCCTCCGGGCAGGTACAGCAGAGAGGACAGGAGCCACTCGCAGGAAGAGCTCCATGAGCGAGAGGCAGCAAATGCCATCTCTGATCCCCCGGGGATAAAGCAGTGACAGGCAGCGCCACTGAGGTCTCTGGGCCTCAGTTGGGCGCTGGTGAAAGAGGATGTTTGCTGCCGTCAGTTCCCGCGGAGACATGGAGATTGACATGTCTATTGCCTGGGCCCTGTGTTGGCGTATGCAGACACGCGTGCCTGCACGGGCCTGCCTACATGCCCAATTCCTTTAAAAGAACAACCCCCCGAACCACGATGGGAGATGGGGGAGTATGTTCTCCGTGCCCCTGTTGGGTTAGCTCCCTAGGGCTGCTCTAACCAAATGCCACCAGCGGGCTGACTTCCCAGCTCTGGAGGCTGCAAGTCGAGGTGTCTGGAAAGCTGGCTCCTTCCAAGGGCCATGAGGGAAGGGTCTGTTCCAGACCTTTCTCCTTGGCCTCTCGATGGCTATCTTCTCTCTCTCTGTCTCTCCGCTTGATCTTCCCTCTGTGCCTGTCAGCCTCTATGTCCAAATTTCCCATTTCTATTAGGACACCAGTCATTTGGATTAGGGCCCAACCTAATGGCCTCATCTTAATTTAATTACCTCAGTAAAGTCACCGTCTTCACATACAGTTGCATTTTGAGGTGCTGGGGGTTAGGACTTCACCACACAAATGGGTGGGGGGGTCATGATGGAACTCCGAACGCCTGCCTTTCTGCCTTTCTTGCCAGGACCCAACTTCTGCACCTTGCCCTGTCACTCTGCCTCTGCCCACTGTGCCATCTGAGAGGTCGAGTCCTTGGCTGTCATGTCATCATGTGGGATCCAGAGCAGAGAATCACACATAGCTCTGGTCACCCAGACCTTCACTGCCTTGCCGCCCAGAACATGGGCTCCTCTTTCACTGCTGATTAGAACCCTTAGCCCCCCCCCCCCCACGTTCCCTTCTCTTACTCCCCAGTGCTTGGCCATGGGCTCTGCTCACCCACCTGTGATGGGAATCCCAGGCACATACAGGTGGGGCATCTCCCTGCTCACAGTGAGAGAAGGTGGCTAGAAACTGTCACCAGAAGTTATCTCAACACACACCGTAGGGCCACCGTATCAACCAGTATCCTCCATTCCACCTCCTCAGGGACAGATGCCAAGAGGCCCGTTTCCTCCGTCGGGCTCCCCTCACCTTCTTCCTCTCGCTCTGGGGCCAGATGTAGTCACTTAGCTTCACATAACAGCACAGAGTCTGGGGGAAAAATGACATTCGATTAATGAAGCAAACGCAGCTGGTACAGCAGTGACATCTAAATTGTTCCTTTGGTCCCTTTATTTTCTGTAGGAAATTCTCCCTCTCCCCACAGCCCCCCCCCTTTCCCTTTAAATCGCGTGCATAAAATACGCTAATAACAATCTTCGGTGTCTGTGCATGAGTGACAGCTGAAATAAGAAAAAGACTAATCGTACCTCCTGCAGCCCTGTCACATGGAGATTAAATGAGCCTCCCCCAGCCCCTCCGTGCTCGCGGCCCCTCCCCCACTCTATCCTCTCCATCCTGGTCTCTCCTCAATGAGAATCATGGGCATTTGAATAATAATATTATAGACGCCATCAGGGTGACAGTGAGGAAAAAATCAGCTCAAACCCATGATTATTCCTTCAATCTAATAATTATTTAAATACCAGATAACTCCTTTCACTCTAATTGAGGCCTTTCAGCTGTCGGCATTACCCGGGGCCTTTGCGTTCGCCCTCTCGCTCACCTTGTGCTACCCAACGTGCCTGGACTACCTCCGAGGTCCGTGTTCGACAGAGTGACGTTCGGCATGTTTGCATGTACGACTGCACAGATGACATGATGACAGGTCCTTCAGGATCGTGCCGCCCACAGGGGACAAGCAAGGCCCCCAGAATCGCACATGCAGACATTTTATCCTCATAGACTTCAGTTCATAGAAATCTTAAACCCAGAGGAGACTTCTGAGGTCACTGGGACCAATCCCTTGCCTCTGGGTAAACGTCTTCCTAAACAGCTGTTGGGAAAATTCACTGTTAGAAGAGCCCATAGTCTCCTTGGCATGAAGCCCAGGAATCCTCTCTAGATAGGATGTCCCCCTTAATATCTAACGTTAGTCTCTCCTGCTGCAGTTCTAACTCTTTGGGAAGAAGAGGCCTCCTGTCGCTTAGACTGCCTCTGACCTGTCTGTGAGGTTGTCTGCACCCCAGAAAGATGTGGCTTGGGATAGCACAGCCCCCGAGTCACAACATGGGTGCCATTCCCACATGTGACAATGGGTGTGGCTTAGAGGAGGTCAGAGGAGGTCATTCTCGGGACACAGAAAGGAGCCACTGACAGTGGCTCTTTCATCCCATCCCCCTCGGCCCCGAATCCCTCACCTCCTCAAGTCTGCCCTGCATAGTCACTCCCTGCCCAGGCCGAGTGGCGGGCTCCCTTCTGCCAATCCGGGGACTCCCACCATCAAAGGCACCTTCTTTGCCCCAAACGGGGCAGTCTTGAGGCGGAACATAACTGACTCCCGGGACCCTTTCACCTACAGAGGAAGCACAGGACTTTCTATCAAAAGGTCCAGTCTGTCTGTGACTCACTTTGGGTCACGTTGGACAATTGGTTTTTTCTTTCCATGGTCTGTGGTTTCTTTATAGGAAGGAAGGAAGGGAGGAAGGAGGAAGGGAGGAAGGAAGGAAAGAAGGAAGAAAGAGAGAAGGGAGGGAGAAAGAAAAGAGAAAAGAAGTGAGTTGGAGTGATCTTATAATCTCCTTTAGCGTTGGCCCGGATTCCTGCTTTATGGGCTCTTACTCATAAGAGCCCATAGAAAGGCAAGTTGGGACAAAGGACGGCCCTCCCCCTGCAGTGAGTGAGGACGGAAGTGACAGAGCAGCAGCTATCTCCCTCTCCGACGTCACAGCCTCACGGCCACACTTACCTTCGCTCTGTCACCATCTGGCTCCTCAGGATCCTGGCCGTGTGGTGCTGTGGTATTAACAGGCACCTTTTGCCTTTATTGTCATGAAGAATGTCATAGGCAAGAGGATGCTGGTGATGACGGTGCAAGTGGTGGTGACAAAGGTGGGGACAGTGGAGATGGAGATGGTGGTGGTGGTGTTGCTGCAGAAAGGTCCAAGGGTTTGAGATCTACGATCATGAACTTCAACTCAGTTTAGCAAAAATGGTACCCCGACTCTAACTCTTCTTCCTATTAGCTCCTTTTGCAATAACGGAGACCAAGAGAAAGCACAGAGGCATGTCACCCAGGATCTCCTGGGAAGAGGCATCAGAACGGGTAGGCAGGAAGGAGAGGCTCCTGCCCTGAGCTGAACTGGGAGTGCCTGATTGTCACTTCCTCCCCGGTTTGCCACCGACACCTACAGCAGCTGATCTGGAAGGTATTAGATACTTCCACAGGCTGTCACCAACACCTGCCTCCTGAATCCTGATCAGGGAGATGGTGTCATCAAGCCCTCTGAATAAAATATTTAGGGATACTTGCTTCCCAGAGAGCCAGGGGTGGCCTCTCCTTGGTATCAGGAGTACTCTGAGTGAAACGTCTTCAGAGGCTCGGCCAAGAGGGCGAATGTCCTGGAGCAGCATGTCCTGAATGGGGACAGGGGGCGGGGAAAAGAAAGAACAGGCAAGTTTTGGCTCTTGAGAATGCCTGTGACAGACTGACTTCACACACAGCCACAGAGAGAGATGACAAAAAGGAGACGTCATTAAGGGAAAACTCCCAGGTTGACATTAGATAGTTGGTATCGGGAAAAAGTGCTGGTTATACCAAGTTCATAGGCACATGTTTGCTGACTTCTTCCAAACCGAAGCTAGAAAATTCATTCTAAGACAGATCGTGGAATGGCGGAGTTCATGAAGACCTGGAAATATTGACAAATAAATTATTAATAATAGTGGCTAATGTCTCTGGAACGTTTCAAATGGACTGGACATCATTCTAAGTGTGTTATATGTGTTAACTGACTTCATCATCATAATCCTATGAGATAGATGCTACTACTAATCCCATTTTATATGGATGGGGACAGAGCATCACAGAATGGCTAAGTACCTTGACCAAGTTTACACAGCTGTCAGCTCTGTTTGAATCCAAGCAGCTAAGTTCAGAGCTCAGGCATTTAACCATTAGAGCACACCACCTCTCAGCAGAGGCACAAATGTTCTACTTTCCTCTGAACTCAGATAGGAGACCTGATCCCTGCCAGCTGGGCCCTGCTTTGGAATGGTAATATCAACCTTGGCACAGAGTGACGGAGGCTCTCAACTTGGCTGTTAAGTTCGTTGTCCCTGTGAGAGCCACATTCCCAAAGTGGACCATGAGCCTCCCTTGCCACCCCTGCACTGTAGACCGTGCCTCCTCTTGACTCCTGTGCACCAGTACCTGCTGCTACAAGGGCAGAAGGTCCCAGGAGCCGTCGGTCCCATAGTAGATGCTGATTAAGGAGTAAGAGGTAAGCAGACCACTATAGTGGTCTAGTGAGAACTCCTGGCCCAACCAGCCTTACCAGGACCACAGTCTCAATGGCAAACTCTAGAAACTAAAGGAAACACACTTCCACCAGTCTCCCTGCAGGCTGCCGAGAGGCAACGTTGGGACGTGTGCAGTAGTATGGTAGAGAAAAATCACTCTGGATCTGTTCCCTTTCCCCTGACTTAGGCTTCCCAGATTGAGCACCTTCACTGAGTCAGGGAGGCCGGGGCCTCATGGTCTACCCACAATGTTCATTCCCATGAAAAGGAAGAATCTGAGCAAAAAGGGAGCTCAGGAGCTCTGGCAGGATTCCTGAAGCACAGTCTCCTGGGGAGGCTTCGGTGATCATAGTAACAGTTGGCCCAAGCTGAACACTCACTGTGTCCCAGGAGCCATGCTAAGAGGTTCCCCACATCATCTCATTCTCTCTTATGACAACCTGAGAGATACCTTCAGTCATTCCCCCGTTCTGCCAGAAAGAGAGGTGAGATTGACTTGCCCCAGAGCCCAGCTTGTCCCCAAATTGTGCCTAACAAAAGCTACTCACTATTCAAATTGTGCCTCAGGAGGAGAGTGGGCAGTGAGATGGTTGATCTTAACCTCACACCGTGTGCTTTGGTGCTCTCTCTGCTACCAGGACCTTCTTCCTCCAGCCACGGGCTAAGCATGTATGTAGCGTGTGTGTTGTGGCGAAGGCAGAAGTGTAATGTTCAGCTCAGGGCCAGAGAGTCTGAGGGCACACTTTCTAAAAGACCAAACCCCAAGTGCAGGGTGGGGACACTTCCACGGCCTTCCTCACAGCTCTTCAGGGGACATTCTGCCCTCCGCATGACCAGAGGAGCTTTCCTACCCAGAGACAGGGGCACGGCCAGAATGGTCTCTTGTCGTTCCCACTCCAGCTGGAGAACGTGAGGCTTCTGTTATTTCCTTTCCATAGCTCCTCTTGAGGAATTCACGTCCTGCTAGCGGCCCCAGGACGTCACTAAAAATAACCTCTGGTTTTTAAACCGAAAGCCCAAAGCCCTGTCTGTCCGGAGGCTTTGCTGGTGCGCGCGTGGGGCCGGAAGGGCTGTGTCGGAGTCGCTGAGGTCAGCCTGGGCCTCATGCCGCTGTTGCCTTCCTCTTTCCAAGGAAGCCTGGGGCCTCATGAGTCACCCCAGAACACCCCAGTTGAGCCTAGTTCGAGGAGGGTGGTCAGGTGGGGCCTCCCTCTGGCTCCATGGTAGCTGTCAAGGCCTCGAGGAGGAGCGATTCTAAAGATACAGAGCAAAACTGCGGATTTCCATGGTGGCGCCTGTTCTAATTCTACCCCATTCCAGCCAGATTTGGGGGCAGGGGGCGTGCGGGAAGGGGGAGTTGAAGGAGACACGACTCTCCTAAGCTGCCTTGGAGCAAATTCTCCATGCTTAGTTTGGGTGTTTCCACTCCTTTTCAGAGTTCTGTCTGGACTTGTCTGAGAAGGTTGCTGGACAGTCTGTCCAGGTAGAGAGCAGATTTCTCAGCCAGACAGCTCACTGCTTCCTCCCACCGCTGCCGCCTCTGCCGCTGTCCCTGTCCCTGGAAATCAGAGGGAGTGCTCTCAGAGATGGAACAAGCTCTACTCTCCCATCCTCTCTGCCCAGGAGTGTGGAAGCTCCCACGGGAGCCCCACCTTGCCCTTCTGGCAGCTTCCTTAGAATACAGAAAAGTTTTCAGACCTGGGGGTCAGAGGGGAAGGAGCAGAGGAGACAGGACAGGAGAGTGACTGGACTTCGGACAGGACAGGCATGGACTTCATGCATCCTTAAACTGTCAAGGGGCCCCCGCAGTGGCTGGAATGAGAGCGACCGTCCACTCATCTCCCTTTGCTTCTCCCTACATGTTTGAAGCCCAGAACTCTTGCCCAGATGGCTCAGAACAGACTCAGGGAGCCAGCCCCCCTCAGCAAGGAGGTCGGTTCCTCCCGTGCTTCACCTGGAGAGAAGCCGAAGTGGAGCACGTCCGGCCAGACCTGGCCGCCTGCTCACTGGAACCGTGGTGACACCATCCCCTTGTCCCAAAGCAGGCTGTTGGATGGGGAGTGATATTCATCCTTCTCCCCAGGGCCGTTCAGACCCCTGAATGCCACACGTGAGAACCCCAGTCCTGTCAGGCTCCCCATATTTCACTTTTCTAACAAGTTTCAACAACTCATGCTCAGGAATTCTCATTTCTGGAGAGGACGAGTCTGAGGGGCAGTGGGGGGCACTGTTTTTCAGGATGAACAGCTCTTCTCCTTCCCTGTGGAGGACAGAGCATGAGACGGCACTGAAATGCAGCAGCGTGAGGGGCTGGATAGTCGGAAATAAGAAGGAATTTTATTGGCAACATCAGGCTCTGGGAGTAGTTGACCTGGAGAGCTTAGAAGAGGGTCTTCTAAACAAGCTTTTCAAAAACAGGAGAAATTTCCACTCAACCAGGAGAGGACAGACGTGACACCTGGGTAGGGAAGACTGGCTTTAGTGCCGACACTCGGATCGACTGACTGGGTGGACTTAAACAGTCTTTTAACCTCTCTGAGAGATAAAAAACGATGTCTTAAGAAGACAGAAATAGAGATGCTTTGTAAAGTTAAAAAAAAAAAAAAAGTATTTTACAGCATCAAGGCTGGAGACCAAAATAGATAACAGGATTCCCTGAACATCCCAAAGAGGGGGAAAGTATATTAAAAATAGAAAAACCAAAATACAGAAGGAAGAGACTCAGAGCTAGCCGGGATTGGGACCCTGGGTCAAGCCATCCTCTTCCCTTTCGCAGGATTTCTTTTCCCCTCTGACCTCTCTGCCTTGTGTTTTCCAGAACCATGTGAGGGCCAGCCCAGGAAGGTGGAGTAGATGAGAACTGAGAGGCTCAGTGTCCTCCTGCCCGCCCCACTCAGAATGGAACAGAGGAGGCCCTGGCCACGGGCTGCAGAGGTCGACAGCTGGTCGGTGGTCCTGCTCTCTGTGGTCTGGGTGCTGCTGGCCCCCGGGACTGCCGGCATGCCTCAGTTCAGCACCTTCCACTCGGAGAACCGGGACTGGACCTTTAACCACCTGACGGTGCACCGAGGCACGGGGGCGGTGTACGTGGGGGCCATCAACCGGGTGTACAAGCTGACGGGCAACCTGACCATCCAGGTGGCTCACAAGACGGGGCCGGAAGAGGACAACAAGTCGTGCTACCCACCCCTCATCGTGCAGCCCTGCAGCGAGGTGCTGACCCTCACCAACAACGTCAACAAGCTGCTCATCATCGACTACTCGGAGAACCGCCTGCTGGCCTGCGGCAGCCTCTACCAGGGGGTGTGCAAGCTGCTGCGGCTGGACGACCTGTTCATCCTGGTGGAGCCGTCGCACAAGAAGGAGCACTACCTGTCCAGCGTCAACAAGACCGGCACGATGTACGGCGTGATCGTGCGCTCGGACGGCGAGGACGGCAAGCTGTTCATCGGCACCGCCGTGGACGGCAAGCAGGATTACTTCCCCACCCTGTCCAGCCGGAAGCTGCCGCGCGACCCCGAGTCCTCTGCCATGCTCGACTACGAGCTGCACAGCGACTTCGTCTCCTCCCTCATCAAGATCCCCTCCGACACCCTGGCCCTGGTCTCCCACTTCGACATCTTCTACATCTATGGCTTCGCCAGCGGGGGCTTCGTCTACTTCCTGACGGTGCAGCCCGAGACCCCCGAGGGCGTGGCCATCAACTCGGCGGGGGACCTGTTCTACACGTCCCGCATCGTGCGCCTCTGCCAGGACGACCCCAAGTTCCACTCCTACGTGTCCCTGCCCTTCGGTTGCACGCGGGCGGGCGTGGAGTACCGCCTCCTGCAGGCCGCTTACCTCGCCAAACCCGGGGACTCCCTGGCCCAGGCCTTCAACATCAGCAGCCACGATGACGTGCTCTTCGCGGTCTTCTCCAAAGGGCAGAAGCAGTATCACCACCCGCCGGACGACTCTGCCCTCTGTGCCTTCCCCATTCGGGCCATCAACCTGCAGATCAAGGAGCGCCTGCAGTCCTGCTACCAGGGGGAGGGCAACCTGGAGCTCAACTGGCTGCTGGGGAAGGACGTCCAGTGCACCAAGGCGGTAAGGAGATGCTCCCCTCCCCCTCCTCCTGATCCGACAGTGGCCTTCCATTTTCCGGTGGGTGACCGTGGTACAGCCTGTTCCCCACCACCCAGGGACTCAGATGAGAGGGGTTTTATGTTCACGTTATCTGGTTATAACCAGGAACACAGAGCCTGACCTAGACCCAACACTTGGAATGTGTCTGTTGATTCATTGAGTTGTTCCAAAAATGCATAGCGGGTGCCCTTGTAGGCCCTGCTGGCTTCCGCAGTGACCCAGCCAGCCAAGCGCCCTGCCTTCGTGGCGCTTTCATGAGTGAGGGGAGACAAAGAAATACATAAGAGGTGTAGGCTGTCAGACAGCAGTAATTACTGTAGAGGAAAATAAAGCAGGGAAGAGGGAGGGGCCATACCCAAGAAGATTGGTTCATTGAAAAAGTGGCATTTGAGCGAAGACTGAGGAAGGTAAGGAAGTGAGTCATGTTGATATCTGGGGAAAACATTCCGCAGAGGGAGCGGCAAAGGCGAAAAATTCAGGGCATGCTTGGTGTATGTGAAGAGGTAGGGAGCATGTGGGATCAGGGCATGGGATCAGGGCATGTGGGAGAAAGGATGGTAAGTATTGAGGCTGGTGGGCAACGACGGGAACCAGACTGTGCACGTGGAGGGCTTTGTAGACCACTGGGAAGCCAGGTGCCAGTGTCAAGTAGTCAGGGAGATATGTAAGTCGTAGGAGAGGGAAAGGAGTCAAGTTGGACTGGTAGATTGAAAACTGGGGGAAAAGAATCCAGAGTCTGGGCAAAGAGGAAAGATGAGAGGAAGGGTAGCTCGGAATCCAGACCTAAGGACAGCAGATACAAGAACAACAGTGATGAGCACTGCCCTGACAGAGGGCCAAGATGCTGCCATCTAAGTGGTCACCATGATCCGTCCATCCATCTGTCCATCCATCATCCATCCCTCCCTCCATCCATTCATCACCCATCCATCTATCCGTCCATCCATTCATCCCTCCCTCTATCCATCCATCACTCCTCCATCCACCCATCCATCCATCCATTTAACAAGAGAGTATTGAAGATGTTCTGAGTGCCTAACACCATCCCAGGCACTGGGGATGCACACATAAAAAGATGTGATAAGTACTCTCACATGTGTCATAATCTAGTAGGAGAGAGAGAGAGAAAAGGAGAGGGAGAGAGAGGCAGATACTGGTAATGTAATACAGTGGCTAGGAGTTTGGGCCTCAGAGACAAAGATCACAGTCCAAATACTATCTGTGCTGCTTCCTGGCTTCAAAAGTAATTTAATGTCTACATTATCATCTGTGAAACGGGGATCGTAATGCCTACCTCATGGGATGATCAGATGAGATAATACATGGCAAAGATTAGCATCGAGTTAGGTTTACCATTGTTACTTACCTATTAGGATGGGTGACAGGTGCCAAGATAGATTTCTGTGCAAAGTGTTGTGGTCTCTGGATCTGCAGCCTGGGGAAAAATCTGAGACCAAGGGTCCCGTATGGCCTTTTGAGTACCCTAAGTTGAGGGTGCCTGCTAGTGGAACCAAAACCACTTCCTGAAGTGAGAAAACAGCTCGTGCCTCATCTATGCTTCTGTTCACACCATCGTTTGCTTGGTATGGTAAGATAGTGGTTAAGACAGTAGACTTTGAAGTCCAGCGGATTTGTATCTTAAAATCAGTTCTACCACTTAAAACTCTGTGACTTTGGGCAAGCCATGTGTTGGTCTAAGCTATAATGTTTCACCTTTAAAACAGAGATAATGATACCCTCTTTTTATGACTTAGGGAGATCCAATAGGAAATGTATATAAAATGCTTAGCACCATACTTGACACATAATAAGCGTTCAATAAATGGAAGCTAAAATTGTTGATATTAATCATAATAACCCAGAACCAGTTATTTGCTCTTATTTTACTTTTATTTTGTTATTTTTTATTTTATTTTTTTTAAGATTTTATTTATTTATTTTACAGATAGAGATCACAAGCAGGCAGAGAGGCAGGCAGAGAGAGAGGAGGAAGCAGGCTCCCTGCTGAGCAGAGAGCCCGACGCGGGGCTTGATCCCAAGACCCTGGGACCATGACCTGAGCCGAAGGCAGAGGCTTTAACCCACTGAGCCATCCAGGCGCCCCAACTTTTATTTTTTTAAAGACTTATTTATTTATTTATTTATTTATTTTAGAGAGACAGAGAGAGAGAGCGCGCACAGGGGCCAGAGGGGCAGAGGGCAAGAGAATCTCAAGCAGACCCCGGCTGAGCATGGAGCCCGACGAAGGGCTCGATCTCACAATCCCGAGATCAGGGCCCTGAGATTGCAACCTGAGCCATAACCAAGAGTCAGATGCTTAACCGACTGCACCACCCAGGCACCCATGTTATTTCACTTATATTAAATGAGGAGGCTGAACTAGATAGTCTCTAAAATTCTTTATTTTGAACTAGATAGTCTCCAAAATTTTTTATTCTTTATTCTGTAATTTATGGTCTCCAACCAATCAGGAGAGGTGAGGAAATGTAAGGGTTAACCCCCTTCCAGAGTCCTGCCTGGTTCCCAATGCCCAGCGGGGGCCTTGTCAGGAGGAAACTGCTGATTCCTGCCTGCTTCTGAGCCAGAGCAAAAAGGAAGCCTACACCCTTCTCTGGCTCCAGTGGCTTGCAGAGAGACAAGCCCGGGCTAGTGACCAAAATGCAGCAAAGGCACTGGGAGAGAGGTGACAGTCGGTGGGACCAGGACCTGAGAGAACAGCCCCTCGTTAGTCCCCCTGTCCCACCCCTGACAGTCATGGTCATTGGGTGCAACTTTTGCAACAGCGTGGGCAGAGAAGCTGGAATACGAGTTGCGGCTTAAAATCCCGACAATCTCAGGAGTCCCAGACCTGGGGATCCAGAAATATTTGGTGGCCTTGGGGAGGGTGAGGGATGGGTCAGTGAAGCTGTGGTCCCACGGCTTAATTTTAGCATAATCTCTGGACTAGCATGTCTCAGATCAAGGGCTTGAGCTTTGTGCCCAGAAGAGGGATGAGGAAGAGGACTGTCACTCACTGAATGGAAGCTGTGTGCTGAAGACCGAGCTGGGCAATTGAAGTGTTACCTTATTTGATCCTCGGTAAACCCTGTGAAGCAAAGACGATCATCCTCATTGAGCAGATGGAAAAACAAAGGCTCACGAAGACTAACTAAATTGCTTACATCTACACAACTCTAATGATGAAGCAGGGATTCGAGCTCTGCTCAGCCTATACGACTTCTGAGTCCGAGCTCTTTCTGTCCAGCCGTGCTGCTGCTAAGGGAAGCCATACTTCAAGCTCTTGCTGTTTGAGCAAAAATAAAGGGGCATCAGATATTTGGAAACCCCTGACAATTTAAAGAAGAGAGAAAGAAATGCCAGTCAACTCCAAGGGCTGAGCTTCTGGAAAAAAATGTCTCCCTTTCAGTTCTGGAGATTCTAGAATCAGGAAAGGTGTAGAGAAATCCACAATCACAGCCAGTGTTTTTGATTTTGCTGTCATTTCTCAGAAATGGGCTTGGTCTCTGCCTGTGCCCAGACTCTGCAGCCTTACCAGCCCCTGGAGAAAGTGGGAAGGAAACTGAAGCCCTGAATCAAGGACTTTCAAGCTAAAGAAAGCTTGACCATCACTTGGTCCAATCCTTTCGCCTCACAGAGGTTCAGAGAGGGTCTATGACATACCCAGGTCACATGGGTGGATAGTGATAGCAACAGGACTACAATTTAGATTTCTTAAGTCTTACCACGGTACCTGCTGCCTATGGTGTAGGGATGGGAAGGAAAAGCAGAAAATGTAAAAAGCGGTAACTGATTCCTCCAACCTGCCTTTCTTGGGAGCTAGAAATTTCCATCACTGGGTCTAGTGCTAGTAAACATTAAATAGCTGGTTCTATGCAGGGAGAGGGGGTGTGGTGGGTATATTTGATTAGAAGCATTTGGCGATTTCCAAGGTGTAAATACTCTCACCATGGCCAAGTTCAGGCCACCAGTGTGATGCTACTGACTGCAGACAGGTTGCACGGTCATCCCTCGTGAGCTGTCCAGCATGCCACTGCTTCACTCCCCTCTTGAGGAACTTATGCCTTCTGCTGTGTCTCACTTTTCTCTAGTGGTTCAAGGTCATCCTTAACCTGAATGTCGGTCCCTTTGCTAAAGAATGCATACATTCACACACACACACACACACACACACACACACACACACACTCACCGTACACTCAGACACACACAAGAGCAGCTCCACCTTTCCCACTGGAGTCGGGGCAGCTGCTCTCTGGAGAACACCAAGGAATCACAAGATTCCTCACGAGGCTCTATTCCCTTGATCTGAGAAGGGAGCAGAAGGGAAGTCCCCAGTTTAGCCATCACATGCCCTGGCTCATAAACCATTTTTTCCAAGGAGGTCAGCTGTCAGTGAGTGATGCCCCAACCTGTTCTTCCCCAGTGAGGGTGAGAGGAGGAAGCTGAAGGGAGCAGCTTGCAGGTTTCTCCCTAATGCTTTCTATGTTTCCCACAACAGTCATTTCCTTCCTCCTCTGGGATGCCTTTTCAGACCCAGGAGGAAAGCTTCTCAGGGTTCTTCCTGGCCCAGGGTCTGTAGCCTCTGCCCACAGGATTCCTGGTTAAACAGTCAGCTGGAGCATCTCAGGGGACCCATCATGACCCAGCCCCAGGCTAGGAGCTGTGCCGGCAAGACGAGCCCCCTCGGCAGCCCCCATCCTTAGGAAGCACGTGGTCTTCCTCTTCTTCTTCTTTTTTCTTGCAACTGAGTGAGATCTTAGAAAGAATCCATTTACTTTCCCATTTAACAAGTCCAAGAGAGTTCGTTACTGTTCTAGGTTTACACAGCCACTTAGCAGGTGAGCAGAGGCCAGAATTCGGGTCTTTCTACTTTGGAGTAAGTTCCTTTTTCATTGGCTCAAGGTGGTCTTCTTTCTAAGGTGCCCTAGTGTCTCCTGAAAGATAGTCTTTATCTGGGCACACCAGCAATCCCTTCAGACAGGAAGGAGACCACCTCCGGCATTGTCTTGTATTCCTGTTCCCATAAACATGGCTGAAGACCTAGAGTATACAGTAGCGGAAACCGTCGTACAACGTAACAAAACTGAGGAATGGATTCTTCCATTTGCTCCTCAATAATTTTCTCAGAAAAATGGTCAAACAGTATGACAAATGAAGAAATGGAGGTTTATGCAGATGAAGTAACTTTTCCAAAGTATAAGGACCTGCCCCGTATTATGATGATCCTTTTCAGTCTATCCTCAGCGTATGATCTGATGAATGTTGGGATGGCTTGCAATGCCTTACACCCAAAGGGAGACAAGGCTTGGCAGCCCAAAACACAAACAAGAAACCCTCTCTGGCTGATAGAAATCCTGTGATGTTGCCTCCAGACTGAGTCTCCTCTGTTTAAATAAAGGATATGGTCCCCAGGGATATGGAGGACATGGAAATGACCAGACAATGAGTTGAAGCAGTCATCTTTCTAGATGACCCCAGATCTCTTGGCAGAAGAGTGGATGAGTGGCTGTGGGTTAGTGCGAGGAAGCCTACAGACCCCTCTGTCTGGTTTCACGGGAGCCGGCGTAGGATTTATGAGTCATTAGGTGACATGTTTTCGTTGGAGGCATGTGTTAGGTTCCTGAACCCCAATAGTGTACCTTCTGAGGCCTGGTGTCCTCGGGCTGGCGGTTGGGTGTGGGCTACTGTAAGGAGATTGCCCTTCTTCCGCTGTCATTTACCCCAGTTCCCTCCCTTCCCTCCAGCCGGTCCCCATCGATGACAACTTCTGTGGGCTGGACATCAACCAGCCGCTGGGAGGCTCAACTCCAGTGGAGGGCCTGACCCTTTATACCACCAGCCGGGACCGCATGACCTCAGTGGCCTCCTACGTTTACAATGGCTACAGCGTGGTTTTTGTGGGGACGAAGAGCGGCAAGCTGAAAAAGGTAAGAGTCCGTGAGCGCAGACCCCCCCAGTGCTGTTCAGCTGTTGGCTAAGATTTGATACAGGTAACTCTTCCTTTCCTTGAAAAGGGGTTAAGATGGGGGAGTAGAAAGGGGTTAATTTTGTGGTTTGTCTTCTAGCTGCTTCCTCCAGTCGTCGGGGAGTGACTGGGGAAGGCCAGCATGTTTCAGTATTGTCCAAACTTCACAGAATTAGAAAGGTACCTCAGCCCGAGGGCCGGGGAAAAAGAATCAGCCTTTATCTCCAAATCAAGTAGAACCGACACTTTGACTCTCTGTGTCATGAATCACCCACATCACAAATCCCTCGCCACCGTTCGCAGAGTTGACGGCACTGGTCGGAAGTCTTTGTCGCGTCCAAAGCAGGTGGTCAAAGCAGGTGACTGGGCCCGATTGGAAGAATCCAGGAGTGTGGTGCCCGCGTGAGAAACCGCTGTCCTGCCTTTCCTCTGCCTGCAACCACAGACCCTTCCCCGCCCTTCCACTTGAGCTGCCAGGAGGAAGTCAGTGTCTTATCTCACGGCTGCCCCGGGCCCCTCTGCCAGCTGGAGGGCACTGGCTGGCCGGGGCCGGCGGCGCGGAAGGCCTCTGGCACGGCGGGCTCGAGCCAGCAGCTTGTTCCTGCTTGTCTAGAGCTCAGGGTGCAGAGAGGAGCCCGGTCTGGTTCATTATGTGGGATTCCGGCAGCCACATTCTTTCCTATTCCAGCTCATCCCTTTGCCCACACTCACCGTCCTGCCTCCTTTCCCCAGTCCCGCCACCTGTGGGCCGAGGCCCGTGCAAGACCTCAGCACGTCTCACCCTTTCGTGTTAACACCCCCAACAGCTCTTTCCCCCAAACCCATTTAGAGCCCAGGGAGCGAGGTCTTCCGGGAATGTGGAAGGACGGGTGGCGGGGAGCGAGCCTGAGGAAGAGTTTGCTTGTTCTGAGTCGCTGCCAGAGGAGATGAGACAACGGGTCTAGGTTTGTGTGGAGGAGCTCAGCTGTCCAGACAGCTTCTGGTTCTCACGATGCGGAGGCCCTTTAACCCTTTTCTGGCTCTGCTGAAGGTTACTACTTGTTCCGGTCCTGGGACCATGGACCTTGGCTTGGCCTTTAGGCCCACAGAAGAGAGTATGGATGTGGTTCCTGCGTTTGCCTTTCCAGAATTTAGGGGGAGGGGAGGAGAGGGAGTTGCCTTATTCTTATTCTACCAAGATTTAAAAGCGGCATACTCCACTGGGCCAGTGTGGAATTCAGCGTGGGCCCCTGCGTAGCGTGGGCTCCTTCCCTGTGGGGTTTCTCCCTGTACTGGCAGGTAGATAGCGCTTTGCATGGGGGCATTGAGCCAAGGAGCCTACAGGAGTTGAAGTCCAGCCTGAACTCTCTCTGTCAAGCCGTGTGCCCTCGAGTATCATCATCCACCCAGGGGGGCTCCCCTTACTAAGTCATCTGCCCACAGAGACCACCTTTTTCTCTAATGCACAAAGGCTTGCCAAGGGTCAGAGGTACCCACCGTGAGGCTGGCGCTCCACACCTTCCCCTATTCTTCCAGCACCTTCACTCACTGTTCTGGATCATTTGTGTGACTGTTTGTCTCCTTTATTCTCTCGAAAGTTCTGTTAAAGGCAGGGGTCATGCTCCATTCGTATATATTTACCTCCTTCTGCCTAATTCTTTCACCAAGTGTTCACACATGGGTTAGGCCCCCAAACTGCTTTTGAGAAAGAGAACCATTCTAAGAAATCTTCGAGAGCATCTTGCCCAATACATTCATGGCTGGTCAGGGAAACTGAGGCCCTCAAGCACAGAGACGAGGACAAGTGGCTTCTTGCCCTGACACTCAATTTGGCATCCTTTTTGCCCTAAGAGGCAGCCATGGAGCATGGGATAGAGGCCGAGAACTATCTTCAGGTCCAGGCTTGCCAAGGAGTTCAGCCAGGGACTTGTGCCTCCATTCTCGTCAGTCCTGGGTGTGCATTAAGGAATGAACGGTTGCTGACCGGGTGGATAAGGACTGGATAAGCACAGAGAGATCCGGCCAGATGCAAAGGAACCCTCGTGCTGACCTTCCCAGTCAGCAGTCCCAGTCCCAGCCCCAGTATCTCTGTGCATCTTGGGCATCACACCCGGGGCGCTGCTTGGGGCATCTTTCCCAGCCACACACCCAAGTTAGCCAAACACTCTCGGCCTTGCTGGAATCCTGGCGGACAAGTCGCTGTGGAGGCAAGTCAGCGGGTTCAAGGGCAAGGCTAGGGGCGTAGCTGCCCACGGCTTGTTCCAACCTGTAAGGTGGCCACTCCTTCTCAGTCTTCACTTGGCCTTTCTTTGACTGTTTCTAAGAGCTCATATTATCTCTCCTTCTCCTGTGCAGCCGCCCTTCCTTTCCACCCACACTCCTTCGAGGCACCTGATACTTGCACCCTGGCTCCCACTGGCCTCCCGTTTACCCACCCGCCTGCTCCCACCCTCTTCGGAGCATCAGCCCATGAGGAATTTCTGGAATGTCCCCAGGAAACTCTACCATGGTCCAGGCCCCATAGCTCTTTCAACACAGGAAGGAAAATAAAGAAAAAAAAATCCAGCTAAGAGTTTGGAGAGGGGAGGGAAGCAGGGTGCGTCAGAACTGGTCACTTCTTCCCTGCCTGACCAGGCGTCTGTCGGACTGTCCGGCCCTCAGCCACTACAGCCATCGGAACAGGATGTTCATGTAGGGAAGTGTAGAGGACGCAGAGACCGTGGCATGACCATGAGGGGCTCTTACATGCTGTGACGCATACTTGCTTATACACTGTTCTCTGCTAGACACTGGAGGAACATCACAGACTAGGCCTTCTGAACCCCAAGACTGTAGAAGGAACGGGCAGAATGAGGATGAGACCTCAAAGCCAAGAGGGGGTCATATCTGCATCAGCTAAGGGTCAGTGCACTACAGGTGATAAAAAGACAGGCCATGGCCCACCACAGGGATGGAATAATGGCAGAGAAACTAACCACTATGGTGCATTCGATCTTGAAAGCTTTAATGAGGAGGAAGAGTACCAGGATTTGGGACAGAGAAACTAATGAATTGACCAATGCGTGAGAGAGAGAAGGGCATTCCAGACCTTGGGTGCCACACTGAGAAGGTACAGAGCATGTACCCGGAAGGTCCAGAGTGCGCAGGGAGGGGGGCTGTAGGATTGGTGAGGGGAGGGTCCGGGTGGTGCACCGTAAGGGTCCAGCCCTGAGAGGACCAAATGAAAAGGATCTTGGGATTTTTGTTGACCACAAGGTCAAGAGGATCCGACTGGGTGTTTCAGATTTCCCCTAATTAATTAGTCCTCACTGCTCTAATAGGAGAATCATTTCCAGGTCGTGAGACAAGGTAGAGTTATGCTATGTGAAGAATTTTTTTTTTAAGATTTTATTTATTTACTCGACAGACAGAGCTCACAAGTAGGCAGAGAGGTAGGCAGAGAGAGAGAGGTGGAAGCAGGCTCCCCGGTGAGCAGAGAGCCCGATTCGGGGCTTGATTCCAGGACCCTGGGATCATGACCTGAGCCAAAGGCAGAGGCTCAACCCACTGAGCCACCCAGGTGCCCTGTGAAGAATATTTTTAAAAGGATAGTAACTCAAAGAAAGAGGAGTAGAGGAGGAAACAAAACAGCTTTCTGCAGATAATACAATTTAGAGTATTTATTTTATATTTTATATCAGGTGTTATATCTACTACCTCATTTAATCTTGATATAATTCTGTGAGGTAGGTGCTGTTATCACTTCCATTTTATGGATGAAGAAATAGAGTCCCAGACATTCATCTGAGGCCACAGAGCTAGTAAATGGCAGAGCGAGAATTTGAACCTTCATCTTCTGGTTTCGGCGTTCATACGCATAGTCTCCAAGCTGTGGAAGAGGAACTAGACTTACGTGGTATGGCTCCAGAGAGCAGAAGAGAACCTGTAAGCAGGAGTTACAGTAAAACACATACCATAAGGAGGAAGTTTCTGGTGGCCAGACTGTCCCAACATGGGAAGAATTGACTCCAGAAGGAATGAGCTCCCAGTCATGGAAATATCCAAGTCACTAACCAGGGGTGCTGTGGTGGGGCTCCTGCACCAGCCGCGTGATCCTTATGCTGCCATGGTTCCTCTGACGGGCGTTGAGGGAGGGCAAGCTGTAGCGGAGAGAGGGAAGCCGAGGCACTCTCGATGTAGGCTTTGAAGTCACGGACTGGGTTCAGCTTGCTCTCGGAGTGCAGCAGAAAGCCGTCAGGGTCAGGGAAGAGGTGTAGGGTACAGACGGGACAGGGCATGGGCAAGATGGTGGGGGCAGGCAGGCCTTGCGGGGGCGGGGAGGGCCGGGATATAAAGGAGGGGAAAGCAGGTTTATTCTGGGGCTGGGCACCATGGTGTCGTGGCTGAGGGCAGGCTGAGCAGCCAGAGAAGAGAGGCAGGGAGCTCGTGCCGAAGCAGATGGAGGAGGACCAGTGGCATCAGGAACTACAGACTCTCTGACTAAGATGTCCCAGCTTGAAGGGAGGAGCCCAGGAGGCGGTCGGAGCACAAGTCGTGGAGAGAAGGAGGGAAGGAGGTGGGCTGAGAAGACAGAAGCTGACAGGACATGGGAGGGAGGACTCTCTCCAGGTTTGGGGAGGAGTCCCTCTGGTTCCTTCTCTCCTTTGACGACTCCTGAAGCTTCTGTCTCTGTCCCAGCTTTGTGTCTCTGCAGGCCTCCTCTCCCCTCCCCGGGCCTTACCCAGCAGGAGTTGGTGGCTTTCTGTTCTGTCTCCCCACTGGAAACAGACTGGTAACGCGTCCTTTAGTCTGTCCCTCCAGGCATTGTGAGGAGCACCCTCCTCAGGCCCCTCCCAGCAGGCAGTTTTGCCCTGGTGGCATCCAACATGGGAGCAGCTACTTACTCATTTGTCCCCTTGAGGTTCCCAGATGCTGAAGGACAGGGACCCTCTCTTTCATATTTATGTCTCCCTTCCCCACGGCCAGACCCCACATCGCTCACGCATTAGGTCCTAATTAAATTTCTCTCCAGTGCACTGGGTGCCACCTTCCTATGCCCGGCACCTAGATGCACTGACTGTGAGAGAACGAGACGCCAAGAGTGACTGCTGTTGACGTGGCTGGTTGCAAGGGAAGGAAGTTATGCTGTGGTAGATATGTCAGGGAGAGGGGGGCGGCAGTGGGAGGAGGCGTCAAGAAAATGGGGGAGCTTGGTAGGTAACAGGAAAAGAGTTTACGAACAACATTTGGAAGAGGGTGGGCGGTCCTCTTAGACACAGTGCCCGGGGTGGAAGAAGGGGACAATGTTTACTCTGTTGCCTGGAGATCCCTAGAATAGCATGGCCGGCCATCTGCCTCCCTTGGATCAGACTCGGGCCCGCTGACGGCGGGGAGCAGGTGCAAAGGCCCAGGTAGCCACCGCCCTGGCCCCACCCTGCCAGCCCTCCCCTCTGGTGACAAGACTCTTGGACAGTTTTAGAAATCTGCAGAGACTTAGCCCTTTTCAGTTCTGGGGAGAGCCCTGGCCTCTTTTGGCACCACCTCCTTTCCCATTAGCTAACCAGCATGGCCTCGGAAATGCCTGTGAAATTCTTGAGGAAAATTCTGTCTTTCCCTAAGGGACATACCAACCAACCCAAGGTCCCTGCCGTCCGCAGCCCACAGGAAGCCCTGACTTCCCAAGTCCATTCTTTTTCTGATTTCACAAGGGGTTTACTAAGCAAAGCCAGGAAAACGGAGCTCCTTGCAGTAGCAGCTTGGGCGCTGGACAAAGATCCATTGAGAGCACCGAAGTCATCGTTCTCCTGAGCCCCAGGGCTATTGTCAGCTTTTTTGTACCACTGATTATTCACAAGACACTTTCCTACGGGTCTTTCCGTCTTCTGAGAATACTTCAAGTAAATTCCGTGATTGCCCCTTGCATCTCTGGCCCATTTTACAGATGTGGAAAACCGAGCCACAGAGATATGAAGTGTCCTTCCTGAGGTGACACGGCCCCTCTGCTGGAAATAATGACATTGGCCTTTATACTTCCTCCCCAAACACACGGAAGTTCCTAACCTGTTACTTGACTTCCTCCTGGGGTGGAGCTGTCTTGGCGGACAAGAGGCCAAAACCGATGAAAAGCTGAGAAACATGCTTTTCTGTCTGTGCCAACGCCACCAAACAATAGCCACTCATTCCTCTGAGTGGAAATGATTCACTCATTTCTCAGCGTGAACCCTGGTTTGAGTCAACAACCGGGGCTGTGGGTCCAAGTCTAGGCGACCTCGTGGCTCTCCTGGCCCTTGTGACGGCTGACCCGAAGCCCTGACCCCCTCGGGCATCTCAGCAGGGCCGGGGGTTGGGGTCTGGGGCAGCAGACGCCCTCTCCCACTTCCCTGGAGCCTGCAGAGAAGAGTCAGGTGGTGGCCCCGAGCTTACCACCTCATCCCCAGTAATGAGTTTGGCTCCCTGCCCAGGCTCCTGCCACCAAACGCACTGTTTGTTTTGTTGTTTTATAGGCCTCTTGGGTCCTAAGCACTGGTCTTCTGGAAGCTGGGAACCGCAGCACTCGGTTGGCACCCAGAAGGAGGCTTATTTTTACAGAATTCCCCCAGACCCCCCTCCCCTGCCCACCACATCCCTCTGTTTGACCATGACAGGTATAGAGAGGCGGGGTATGGGTTTCCATCCAGAGCCCCAGCTGCCCCCCGGCGAGGACACCCTGATCTCCCAGAGCCACTCTGAAAGGGGAGACGTTAAAGGTTTGCTATTTTTTGCGCCTTTTGTGAAGCTCCACAGAGGCTCCCATTCCAGACGGTCCCTATAGGAGGCATCAGGCCATGTGCCCGGCAGGCCTCTCTGCCGTCCAAGAGGGAGCCCCTGGGGCTCGAGGCTTTATCTCAAGACAGGTGAAACTCAGGGAACTGGGTTTCAGGGACAGGGCGGAGGAGGGGTAAGGATTCAAGCTCACAGAATCCAGGTGACCCACATAAGGCCAGGCAGCATTTGTCAGGGACCAAGGTACTAATATTTACAGAGCTCTCATATTTAGGAAAATACAGAGCACATCTTTTCAGGCCATTGAGGCTTGCTTGCCCATGGATAGAGGACATGCATACGTATGTGGGGTTGGAGGGGACTTCCAAAGGCCACTGGTTCTGTTCCTCTCCCTTCAGGTAGAAACTGATTTGCATAAGCAAGCGTAGATGGCTTACGGGATATGTCCTGACGCTTGGTCGCTTTCTTTGTTTGTAACCCGTGAGCAGTGACAGTACTCACCTCTCGAGCTTCTGCTGAGAATTCAGTCCAGTGATTTGTTGTTGAACCAAGAATGACTGAGTACCTACTGTGTGCCATTGTCTGGGTACACAGTAGTGAACAAAGCTGTCAAAATGCTTGCCCTCAGGAAGATTTTATCTCCCTGTCCAAAGACAGACTGAAAATAAAAAAGTAAGTCAGCACAACATATAGTATGTTTGGAAGAGAGTAGGGGCTCGAAGAAAAAACAGAGCATGGTGAAATAATTCCTGAACAGCATGGTGTGGGATCTGAGCGTATTTGATCTTAAATATCACTACTATTGCGACTTTAACACGTGAGCCTCAATTTTCTTCTTCTGTGGAGTGGGGTAGCAATAAACACTTTGCATAGTCGTTGGAAGGAACAAATGAAATCGTGTACGGAAAGTACTTCCTATTAAGTGCTTGTCACAAAAGTGCTTTGCGTTATTATTACTAACTGCTTTGAGGCTTTCCCCAAATCCCACTTCTTGTCTGGCTCTCTGGGGGAGTGGAGCTGTCAGATCAGCCTCCTTTTTTAGTGACATGTTTGCAAGGTCAGAGGGAGGAAGAGAATCCTGCTCCCTTCCCCCCCAGCCCTGAGTCATGGGAAAAAATACTTCGAAGACTAGACCAGCTGAGCCGAACTAATCTAATCCTGCTGGACATTGGCATCCAGCTGCATTAGTCACCAGGGAGAGCTTTCTGAGGGTTGCACGAACAATATGAACGGACCCCTCCCCAGGGCGGGGCTGGGGGAAGTGGCCAGCTGCTCTGGCCGCTTAGCAGAATGAACTACAACAGAGCCCTTCTCTGTCCCGTGCGTGCTCCCAAGCCAACCGCCATGTCCTAGTGCTGTCCATTCTGCCTCAGATTAACTATGGAGGTTGGGGGCGGGTCGGGGGTGCTCAGTTTCCTCCGCTGGCCCCCTGATGCCTGCATGGCAGACACAGCAGATATAAAGAAGCTGATACAGAGCCCGAGGCATGGTAGATGCTCAATAAATGATGGCCGTTGCTGCTGTTGCTACGAATGTGACTCTCAACGCGTCTTATTGCTGCTACCACTTCTGTGCTGTTATTAGACTCTTCTTCCGGGGCCCAGATCCCCCAGGTTTCTGTTAGCTCATTATTCCCATGCCGTTTTCTGATGTCTAGGAAGGGCTGGGATATTTCTCTGCTCTGTCGCAGAGGTTGATACAGAAATTCAGAGAGGTTAAGGACTGGCTCTGGGTCACAGGGACGATCGAGGGAAGATGTGGGAATTGGAACCAGAGCTATAAGTATTTCAGGTGGAGATGGGCCCAGCAGATGTTTAGGTCACTTCTGTGGTTCAAGATGATGAAGCCAGAAGCTTGCAGCTACTTGAACTTCTGTTTTCTTCTTATCATGTGTCCTTCCATCATGTGCTCAGAGAAGCAGGAAATCCATGGAGAAGCATGGTGGTGAAGGTCAACCTGAGTTTCTGTCCTTTGGAGCCCTTCCTAGGATTCTGTCCCTCTCCTGCCACAGGAAAAAGGTCTCTAGGCTCCAGGGTGGGGTAGACGTTCAGGAGCCAGAGCTTCTGTGGCTGTCCCAATCAGCCACCACTCCTATACCATGTTCTGGGTTTTTAAATCAAACGCTACTGCCACCAGCCAGGTGTCCCCACCTAACCTGGAAGGAGCAATGGCACCCACAGGCTTTAGTAACTAATCAGGGATTCTCACCTTTATAGTTCAAGGTAGGTGAGCAACCCAGACGGGCCGGGGAGAAGGTGGACTCCCTCATACAAGGTCAGAATCTTCACCCTGATTTTATACCTAGAAAGGATCTCAGAAAACTGGTCAAGACAAAGATTTTGGGCCAGTGAGATTATTTATTGTTATATTTTCTACTAAGACTGCTGATGCCTACATCCGTTCAAAATCACTCAGGTTCTTAGCATCAGGGGCAAGACTCGAATTCAGATGCTTCAAGTCCATTGTTTGGTCCCTTCCCTCTCTGGCATATGGAAGAATGTTCTCTCTGCACAAAACATCAGATACACCTCCACCTCTCCCTGGCATACAAGCATTCCCTAAGCAGAACATGTGGGATCATTCTCCCGGGGACAAGGGTCTGGCTGAGCTTCCTGTCGCTGGCCTGACCACATAGCCTTGCTTTGGGGTGACCAGCATCCCCAAGCCCTCTCTGCATGCTTGAGGATCTTAGCAGGTCCTGGCCAGCAAGGAGGCCTGCTTGACCACAGGGTGCTTGCGTTGGGGCTAGGGTGTTCTGACCTATCAGAAGGACACTGAAGTGGGAATCTCAGGTCTCACGTGTTTGTCCTCTCTAGGCATGCCATTTTGTGGGAGGGGGGGATTGTATTATCAATCAAGCACTTACTATGTGCTAAGTACTGAGCTAAGTGTTTTTCAGTGAAGTGTCTTAATACTTTTGTAAGTTAAGGATCCATACTCTGTTTTCGTGTGAATAAACTGAGGTTCAACAAAGTGAAATAACTTGGCAGTGACGGGGCTTCTCCGTGAAGAGCTGGAGCCTGAGTCCAGACCTGTGCTCTGGTCCGTCCTGGCTTTGAGCCCTCGGTTGGCCTTCTCTTTGATCCCATCGGTCCCTCTGTAACCTACCACCTGCCCTTCAGAGAGAGGCAAGGAGGGGCACGAGAGAAGCACGGAAGGGCTAACGCTTTGCACTCCTTCCAGCAAAAGTGCCCTGGGAACCCGGGACATGGCAGCTGTCACCTCGGCACACGCTGCCTTGTGTCACCCCCTCGGGCCTTGTCCTCCCCCTCCCCACCCATCTCAGCCCAGGCCACAATGGATGGGGTGGCAGCCCTTTGTGCCACACACAGTCCCCAGCTGACTCCCCTTTCTCCAGGCATCATTGTTTGCCGTGAGCTTTCTGAAGGGAAGACAAAGGGGTGTTGCTGACAAGGCCAAGAGCTGCTGTGTAAAGCGTGGGGGCCTCGGCCCATCACCCGTGCATCCCTCCGAGGCCCCGGGCTCTTCTTCAAAGATGCTGTCTGGGATCTTTTGTGTGCCAGTCATACCCATTCAGAGCTGGCAGGGCAAAGGTTCCAGGGGGGTGGTAGGAGGACACTGAAAAATGGAGTCATTTTGATCTGGCGAAATTGGAAGAGACATTAATGCAATAGTTAACCGCAAACCTCCGCTAGGGGGATGGGCCCGAATGCTTGTTCTCTGTTTATGGGGCTTATGCAGTTCCATCAATATTGATGCCTGATGCCTTTGATTCTGACACTAATCATTGCTATGAATTAAATTTGCAGCCATATAATTAGGATTGCTATTAATAGGGCCCTGAGCTAAGCACTACGATGCCGCATGTCTTTTTCTTGATAGAGAATGGCATCCTTGGAACTCTGCTAATGGGGCACACCTGGGATTTGCCAAGAATGATGTGAAAATTATACATTCTATATTTGTGTTGGGCCTTTACTGAAATGCCAGCAAGCCAAGGTGAGGCTGGAGGAAAGGTTCCCTCCTGCCCACTGCTGTGGACAGCGACGAGGTGTGTCTCCAGCTCCGTAAAGTCGGTAGGAATGGCCATTTCAGAGCCTATTGTGGTTGCTCGTGGTCAAGCCTCCAGCAGGAAGGTGGGAGCTCATGGTCAAGCTCATAATCAGGAAAGTCTTCCCTAAATCCAACCTACTAAGAGTCAGCTTAGGCTAAGAGACTGAATCTTCTGTTTCAGACTTTAAGGTGGCCATGAGTCAACTAAGGGAAAAAGAATGTTTCTTTAAGCTCTAAGCTTGGTTAAAAGAGTCTAAGCCAAGCCCCTGATGGGGCTATTGAGAGGCCCAATTGGACAGATGATTAGGCAAGACCCCTACTCACAACTGATCTCAAGGCCCCTCTCCCAGAGAGCTCCCTGGACCACAGAGCACCAGCTAACCTCATACCTAAAAGAACCTGCTGCTACCTGTGATGGGAAAGAATGACAAAATTCTTCTCTGGGTAAATTTGTAGCGTATTTATTTACTGGGGAGCCCTGCCTGTGATTATGATCAGGCCCCCAGTTCAGGAGTGCCCCATTGCCCCATTCACCCTCAATCTGAGTAATTCATCACACACCCAAGGCTTCTCAAGCCTTCTGCTAACATAGAACATGTAGGAACCCCCCACCCCCTGCCTTATCACTTAGAATAACAATATGTGCCCCTCGACATGAGGGATGCATTAGTCCCTGCTCTTTTGACCTTCAAACTGAGAATAATTTTCCTCCAAATCATCATTTATTGATTTTTTTTTCCCTTTCATATTTTTAAGTCATCATGAGAAGACAGTGGTTTGAGCTCACGTCCTCTCCCTACTATTTATAAAGCATATAACCCTGAATAAGTTACTTAACCTCCTGGAAACTTGGAGTTGAAGGTGATGATAGTAATGTCTACTTCATAAAGATGATAATAACATTCAGGACGTATCTAAATTGCTTATCACAGGTCTTCTGCACCTAAGAACAGCTCCCACTCCCCACTTCTCTGTCTCCTGTCATGTAGACCCAGGTATAGAAGACAAAGGGGTAGCTCTCAGTGTGCATGGCCTCAGAAGAACACCACGTTCTCTGCCACCCGTGCTCAGGGACAGCACATGGAAAATGAATTCCTCCAGAACAGATGGGGTACTGGAACATGAGTTCCAGAGGCCCTCGGCCCTCTCACCTCACCCTGAAACACTCAACAAGGGCTTCTTTTTTGCCCCATAGCTTCTGCTCTTTCTCCTGCTTACCAGCGGTCCAGGCTTTTGGGTGGACCAAATCTATCCTTAAGGTCAGGACCCACAGACCCAGCACTCCTCCCAGGCACTGAGTACTTTTCAGGCCGTGGAGGAGGGGTCAAACTACATTAACCTCACCCAGAAGAGCCTCTTCTTACACAGGATTTGTGTGCATTTCTGCCTTCTGCCTCACACATACACTGTACATTTGGCCATTCTACACAAGGGCATACTTAAAGGCATGTGTGTGGGTAGACAGCAATTGGCCAATGGCCGCCATTGACCAGAGATGGAGGTACTTTTCCACATAAAACTCTAGAAAACAGTGTGTGTGGTTGAATTCCCAAGTACCTGACTTTTTCATTAATTGACAAACAAGGGTCCTACTCTTCATACCTGAAGCTTTGAGGGCGTGGAGATTCTCGTTGGGTTACTGTCGGGGTCGCTGCTGTTTTTGTTCTCACTAAGTAGAAAACATTAATCAGATAATATTAGTCCTTTAATATTGGAAATTAACTTGATGTTGGGTAAGCGCATAGTTACTCATAAATTCATTCAAGCACAGATTCAACATAATTACACTCCCCCTATTTGGTTCTCTTGTCACCCGCAAGATCTTGGAATGATACAAACAAAACCCAAGACTGACTCACCCTATGATGCAATGCCGTGTACCCACAGATCCTCCTGCCCCTCCGGTCTTCCCAGGAGTCTCTCTGCACTGGAAGCCATAAAACACTGAGGGGCTTCAGTCTCAGACAGACTGGTGGTATTCCCAGAGGAATGGACAGTCAGAGAAACAGAGGAAAAAATATGCCCAACTTCCCCCTACCATCAAATCAAAGAAATAAAAAATCTGTCTCCTTGGTGCCTCCCCAATATTTATGTCTGAGCTCAGCAGACACCCCTGGGCTGGAGCCAGTCTGTGTATTAGCATTAGTCCATTACGCTTTTTATGATGCATGTTACCCACCCTCCACTCCCCCCCCACACAACATTTTATGACTGTCCTTTTCATTTCTGGAAAGAGCTTCACAGAATGGCAGATGCCTGCATTTCCCCACTCTTTGGGGAGCTATTTGTAGGCAGCCTGTCCCAGGCCATAAACAACGGGAGATAAACCACAGGCAGTAAATGCGTCCAAGGCCAAGGAGGTGCAAAAAGGAGCGGGAGGGTAAGCTTGGTGCTATCTGTGCAAGGCCAGTGGTCTCGGTTAGATGCCACCCGCAGAAGGACAGTCGAGGGGCTGGTGTGGAAACGGATGCCTTCCAGATTTCCAGGAAAGCTCAAGGGCCACCCTACCACTCTCCTTCATGCCTGTCTCCCTCCATTGAGGCCACTCGTCCCTTAACTGCGATCAGAACCAGTAAACTTTCCAGTGAGAAGAGTATGCTTCCCCCTTGGCATCTATTCTTCTCCTGCCTGGTCATGTTGCTATGTAGATTACTATGTACGACTCATCTCCTCCCATTGATGCTTCTAGATCTGGGAGCATCTCCCTGTGAGCTTCTCTGCCTTCTCCCAGCCTCTCTCCCTGTGACACTCCTCCTCCACCAGTACTCTCCCTCTTTCTCGTGCCTGAGACCGGCTCTTACCAATCAGTTACCACTGCTTCTGGCTCATTAAAACTTCAGCCGGGACTCCAGTGGCCGTGGCAGTGATATTTATTTCCGCTTCTGAGCTGCACCTACAAGCAAGTCACTTGTGACGCCGCAGGAGACAGCACCTGGAGCCAGCTTTGCTCCCTAAAAGGCACCCCTGGGAGAAGAAAACCAAATTCAGAATGAATAATTGGTCTAGTAGAGATTTCAGATGCTTCCTACATGCACAAACAGCAACTGAAAGCAAAGAGCAGAGCAAAGATAAGAGGGGGTGGGATGTGGAAAAGAAAAGCTGACAAAGCCCTGAATTATTAGTGCATCAACTAGTCTTTTTTCTCATCAGCCCCATCTTGGGAGCAGGACGCAGACAGAAGGTGGAGGTGACGTTCTTTTTCTCCTCCTTATTTGGTTTTGGACTCCACATCAAATGGAAACATGTAGATGAAAGTGATGTGCATTTAAAATGTATGTACACATCAGACTGCTGGAGATAGTAGCTATTATACTGCGTGTAGGTTTTTTTGCAGTAAGCTGCTAAATTATTTATTGGGCACTGGGCTTTAATCTCATAAACCTGCCTGCGGGCCCCAGGCACCAGCAGCCTGAGCACTGCATAAAACACAGACGTCAGACGGGCTGTACAGAGCACTCTGGTGCCTCTGGGTAGGGATGGTTCATTTTCACTGGGTTTTCCACCCTCCCCCTCCTCCCCCCGACTGATCAGCTCATTAACAGCAAGCAGACCCAATGAAGAACCTTCTCGTTTTCCCATGACTGAGAACTTGGAAGTTGATTTGTACCTCGTAGTATCCTGAACACAAAGGACCAGGGAGGCTGCTCCCTGAGTCTGCCCTTCGCTGACGGTGGGAGCCACAGATGAGAGAGCAGATGACTCCAGAGTCAGTAGATGTTGCTAGGATTGTCCTGAGCTATGAGCTCCCCCGACACCCTCCAGGACTCATCGATGGATGACCGGGCAGTTCATTGTATATCCGGGACCTGAATTTGTCACTTTTAAGGAATAGTGATCTCCGTTATCCTCTCTGGTTCCCAGTCCATACTTCTTGGTATGAATCTCCCCATCGTCTCTGCATGCCAAGATAAGGAGAACACCCTTAAACCTGTTCGGTGGTTTGAGGAATACAAACAGCTTTCATGTATGTGTTACCCATGCCGAACTCATGTTGTCATCCTAAGAAGCCCATGGGCTATTCATCTTAGGGATGAGGAAACTGGCCCAAGAGAGTCAAGTCATTTGCCCAGCATCACCCAGCAGCGACACTTACAGTGGAACCTAAATGTCCATCCATTGTCCTAATTATCACCTAAATATGTGAGCTCACTAGCATGCATGTAGTGTGGAAACTGAGGCAGAGATCATTTCTGACAGCCAGACGCCTTAGGGCTGTGTGGGAGCAGTGTTAATACCCTTGTTATAGAAAGCGGTGCTCAAACCTGGGGCCTCTGCTCTTTCAAGCAAATGAAGCAAAGCCGGGTCTGTCTGGTTTCACCATTCATGGTACCGTAGCCACCCACCCCATCTTAGAACACTCCTCTGCAAGGCACAGAGGCAGGGAGACCCATTAGGAAATATGGCAGAAGTTGAATGTACGGCATTTAAAACCTGTGTTCTAGGATTCAGGGGGACCATGATCTATCAAAACAAAAAAAACCAAAAAACTGTAAACACTTGCATGTCTATAATTTTTATGTAGACAGCCCATCGCTTTCCTAAGATTCTCGAAGCTGTCTGTGATCCTAAAACGTGAAGACTCCTTGTCCGATGGCTTTTAAACGGTGTGCCGTTGAGCCCTAGAGTGACCACTCCAGTCCCCCAGTTCCACCCTTTTTTTAATCAAAGCATCTTGTTCGCATCTATATTTTCATAGGTCAAGGTTATGAGCATGATTTTTTTATTGTTGCTTAAAAAAAAAACAAGTTCAAATGACAGCTGATGAAATGTTGGGCTTGTCTGCCCATCCACACGGTGTGTACGCCTTGTGGCAGGCACACACACACCATTCTCGCCCCCTGCACCCCCCCACCTGTGTGTATGCGCATGCACACATGTACACACCTGGTGTCAGTAGCAGCAGAACAAGGGAAGGCTATAAGAACCTTGATCAAGGTAAAGGATGAACCAGAGGGAGAGCAGAGGAGGCTTGCAGGCTGGAGAAGACGACACCAGTGGGAGACAGAGCAGAGGTCCCGGGCTTGGCTGCAAAGCCCAGTCATCAAGGGCTGGGAGAGGAAGCCAAATAGGTGGTTTCCAGGGGGTGTACCCAGGACCAGGCCAGGCCAGAAGGTAGGAGTCCTATCCACTGGCTGGGCCCTAACCTAACCATGAGACTGAGGGTGGGGCGTCCACACTGGTAGGGGAGGAACCGTTCCCTGGAACCTTGGCGTGTCTCTCTGTTCCTTCTCACATTCTCACTGTTCTCTCAGGCTAGGGCCACCTCTCCCTTCCCCTCACCCAGCTAGCACCTTCTCATCTGCAAGAGGCTGTGGCCTCACTGACTCCAGGAAGCCTCCCCTTTGCTCACTCTGTGCCCCCCACCCCCCCGTCACATGGCTGTCAGCAGAAGAGCACGATGGTTAAAAAGAGTTCAGGTCCAAGAGCCACGGTGTCCTGGGTTCCACTGCCGATCCTGCCCTTTCATGTATGGTGATACAGTAAGAGTCCTTCCCTTCTCTGTGCCTGCTTCCCCGTCTGCAGGCTGGAGATGGTCATGGTTTCTGCCTCGAAGGCTTGTGGCAAGGGACACATAAATGAGTGTCCACATGTGAAGCACGCAGATCAATGTCCATGAGAGACTAAGTGCTCAGGACACGTTACCTGTTATTATCCCATGTACCATCATGGCCCTTTTCCTTGTCCCTGCCCTTCAGCAATTTTAAGACAGGGGCTACATTTGTCATCTCTGTATCCAGAGTGCCAAGTAATGTAGCCAATGTTCAGTATCTGTTGAAAAAGGAAGAAAGGAGAGTGGGGAGGGAGAGTGGGGAGAGGAGAGGAAGGAAGAAATCCTAGGACCCGAATCATCGCTCTGTTCCAGTGCAAAGACATCTTCTAGTCAGAGGGGCTCGAAGGTGTGTGCTATGCCTCCAGGCACAGTAGGACTTGGGGGTTCCTGCCGATGTCTATGACCGGCCGTGGCTAACGAAGAGGTCCTTTGGGAAGTGCAGATGATTCCAGCAGTGCAGAATTTCCAGCAGAAATTCGAGTCATCACTGCTGCCAGCAAATCCCGTTGGGACTGGCCTTTCCCAGAGGGGACACTGCCTTCAGCCTCACTCAGCTCGCAGCCTCCCTCCTGTCAGTGCTCCACCAGCAAAGCCCAGGTCCGCACCCAAAGACAGCTGGCAACAGAGACACCAAGGGGTTGGGGGGTTGGTCCTGGGTGCCCTCCCAGACCCCTCTGTGAGTCCATCAGGCTTCTAGAGTATAGCACTTAGTAGATGGTACGCCTCCTGCCGAGAGTTTGAAGATGCAGAACAACACCCTGTATTAGGTAGTGGGCTCATTCATACATTTGATCACCCATTCAGAAAAGTGACCGTTCCTATCTGTGCCTGCTATGTGCCTTCAAATGTATCACCTGGTGGTAATGCCACCGTTAATTACATGCAGCCGCCATTTTCTCAACTGGGGCGATTCCATGGATGTTTGGTAACTGTCCAGAAGACATTTTGGGTTGTTATAGGTGCTTGGGGCATCTAGTGGATAGAGGCTGGGGACGCTGCTAGCCATCTCACGTAGGCACAGAACAGCCCATGCAACAGAATGGGAGCCTGTCCAAAATGTCAGCAGGATGGAGGCTGGGAAGCTCTGGTCAGGGCTCCAAACATTTATTATTAATGATGGGCCCATCACGGTGCTAAGCGCTTCACCTCCTTCAGGCCCCCTAAGCACCCTATAACACAGGAATGGTGACGTGGATCTTTCCAGATGAGAAAACTAAGACCCGGGGAGGTTAAATTATTTCCCCATTCGTTCGCGCAGTGTGTCTTTAACGGACAGCTCAGTGGGTGGGAGGTTTGGAGACCAAACCCAGGGGGCCTGGCCCTGAAGTCTGTGCTCCTTCAAAACTATGCCAGCTCTCTGCACAAGGTCAGGAAGGAGAAAACAGGAAATCAGTGAGCGAGCGAGAAGCCTAAGTTTGAGGAGGAGAGTGTAGTTGATAAATGCCATTGGGTATGGAAAAAGATATTACTTTCCCTTTCCCGCCTCCTTCTTTCCCTCTCCCCCACGTATCCTCACAGAGGCGCACAGAAGCAATTGAACAAAATCCTTAAGGGCCGCGGTTCGCCTTTGGGTTTATTTTGGTGTGGGTGGTGATGGGAGCCTGAGATTGTACACTCCTTCCCCTCCCCACAAAATGTTTCTCATCTCACAAACACAGCCAGCCCTCTGGCTGGGAGGAGGGTGGAAATATTTCTCCTATTCCCGAAGTGTCTTGATAAAGATTTGTTCCCTGCCAACCTCCAGCTTCTCCTCGTGCTGATTTAGTGCCTACCGTAGGAGGTGTGGTATTTTATTGGTAGCTCCTGACTGGTGAGCTGTTTGGACAGGGGCCGCGTGTGTAATGGGAAGAATGTGGACTCTGAAAACAGACCACCTTGTTGCAAATTCTGTCTTTGCCACCTGCTGGGGAGACGGTCTTGGAGCAATTGGTTAACCTTACCAAGCTTCGGTTCCTCCATCTCCAGAGTGACAATGATGATGCCTACTTTGAAGGGTGTGTCAACCTCTAGATGAGGTCGGTATGTTCATCTTTTCACATGGTGCTTGGCAAAGAGGGAGGACTGCGGAAACGCTAGCCAATGTGCCCCTCCCCCTGCCTCAGCCCCAGGTTGGCTCCCTCCAGAGGCTCAAACAGATGGGAAGTAGTCAGTGCACGCTCCCTGCTGGACCTCCCTTTGTGCTCTGGGTCTCTTCGGGGGCGCTGTGTGTAGGACAGCCCAGGCACCTGAATGAAGCACAAGACTGACGTCTGGCCCTGTCTCTGCTGCGAGTCAGCTGACAGCCACCACCACCTCCCCTAGAGTGATCATGTGAAGAAGAGTCATCTGTATTTACCCATCAACCCAGCAAGGACCCAAAGAATGGCCCGGAACCATTAAGCAGTGGCAGGACTTGACCCTTTCAGAAGGCATATCATTTTTTTTAGGACTATAATTATTTTACTTCATTTTTAATTTAAATCCAATTCATTAATATATAATGTATTATTGCTTTCAGAGGTAGTGGTCTGTGATTCATCAGTCTTATGTAATACCCAGTGCTCATTACATCATTACATTATGTGCCCTCCTTAATGTCCATAACCCAGGTACCCCCTTCCCTTCAACCCCCTCCCCTCCAACAACCCTCAGTTTCTTTTCCTATGATTAACAGTCTCTTGTGATTTGTCTTCTTCTCTGGTTTTGTCTTGTTTTAGTTTTTCCTCTCATCCCCTGTGATCCTCTGTTTTGTTTCTTAAATCCCGCATATGAGTGACATTTTATGATAATTGTCTTTCATTGGTTGACTTCTTTTGCTCAGCATAATACCCTCTAGTTCCAACCACATCATTGCAAATGGCAAGATTTCATTTCTTTTGATGGCTGCATAGTATTCCATTGTGTGTGTGTGTGTGTGTGTGTGTGTGTGTGTGTGTGTATACATATCACATCTTCTTCGTCCATTCATCTGTTGATGGACATCTAGGTTCTTTCCATAGTTTGACTATTGTGGACACTGCTGCTATAAACATTCAGGTGCACGTGCCCCTTCGGATCACTACATTTGTATCTTTAGGGTAAATACCCAGTAGTGTGATTGCTGGGTCATAGGGTAGCTCCATTTTCAACTTTTTAAGGAACCTCCATGCTGTTTTCCAGAGTGGTTACAACAGCTTGCATTCCAACCAATAGCGTAGGAGGGTTCCCCTTTCTTTGCATCCTCTCCAACATCTGTCGTTTCCTGACTTGTTAATTTTAGCCATTCTGACTGGTGTGAGGTGGCATCCCATTGTGGTTTTGATTTGTATTTCCCTGATGCCAGGTGATGTTGAGGATGTTTTCATGTGTCTGTCGGCCATTTGGATGTCTTCTTTGGAGAAATACCTGTTCAGAAAACATCATTTTTAAAGACGAAATCATTTAAGACTCTGAGGGTGGGGTGACTGGGTGGTTCATTCAGTTAAGCATCTGACTCTTGATTTCAGCTCAGGTCTTGATCTCAGGGTTATGATTTCAAGTCCCGTGTTGGGTCCCATGCTGTTGGAAAAAAAAAAAAAAAAAATCCTGAGGCTGGGAGGGATCCTGAAGATCCTCAGTTATGGTCCTCACAGCTGTCCCTTTGCCCTTCTCCTAGTGCTTCTTATCCTAGAGGATGTTGTAGAATAGATACGCATTCATTGAAAGCCTACCGTGCACCAGACCCCTAGCTCCCCCTCCACCTTAGCCCACCCTCTTAATCGTGGCACACGACACTCAGCCCACCTGGGGAAGGAGGGCGTAAGCGATGCTCTGAGGGCCCTCAGAGGAGGAGCTTCCTTATCTCTCTGCTGTCTGACGTGTGAGCTCCTGAACCTCAGGGTCCTGCGTCACAGGATGCAGCATACTTTTCCATGAGTCATCTCGGTCCCTTCTGATAGCAGTTCTAGGGGTGGATATTCTTACCTCCACCTGGAAGATGTTGTAAATGAAATTCCCACCGGATTATTCAGTCAGTCCGTCCTGGAGCCTTTGACATAAACCCTTATTTTGTGGTTCAAAGTTCACCGCTCCCCGTGACACCTTGGTTCCCTTATGTCCTTCCTTATATCCTAACCCAAAAGAGCCATTCAGACCACTTTTTTGGAAGACTGTGGGTCATGGGCCATGGGAGGTATAAAGGACTGTAAGAACAAGGGCCGTTTCCTCAGGCACCTACAATCTATTTGAAGGCATGGGACGTGTCTTCCTCCTTCCTGCTTCCCGTGACGATGGGACATGGTACACCCTTCTGTCAGAGGCTCTGGCTCTGAAACAACATGGAGCTGGGGAAGAGAAGTCCAGAAACTGAGTGGTCTGGGCTCTAGGCTGACTATACAGCCATGACCTCAAAGAAGTCACCCTGGTCCCTTAGCTATAAAAGGGAGACCTTGGTAATTCTGATTCCCACTTCACAGGATTAAGGGACAGATTTAGTGAGACATAGTATGTGTGGAAGCATCTGGAAAACTGCACACTGCTGTCCAGATAGAAGGGGTCAGTGCTCTCCCCTTCCCCCACCCCTGCGTCTTACTAGTAGCCTCAGACCCTGGGGACACACTTCTGGAGCTGACCACCATTGTACCCTGACTGTCCTAGGACCAGGGTGATTACAGTCACCTGCTTTCCCTGCTGTCCCAAAGCCTTGCTCTTCCCCCATCAATTTCATAGGTGACCTATGCGATGCAAAGTGAAAATGCCGCCTCCATTAAAACAAAAACAAAAACCTAGAATGAGAAAGGCCCTCCAGAGAAAACCTGAAATCTGTAAGTTATTTACAAGACTATGTGTCCCTGTGATGCCCTGCAGGTGGAGGAAATCAACCCGGGAGGACCTTGCACAAAATGTCAGTCATTGTCCCAACAAGCAGTGTCGCCACAGTTCAGGGAGGGCACAGTACCTCAGGACCTCTTCCCACTGTGCTGGTTGCCAAGCAGGGTTTTTGATGGTGAGACTTTCAGGTTTGCCTCCAGGAGGTCAGCCGGAGGGAACAAAGCTGTAAGCACAGAGCAGAAAAGGACGTCAGACTTCAGGGGTTTCTGAGGAATGCATTGGTTGTTTAAGGCTCTGTGGCCACTGCCCCGCCGCCTTCCAAATCTAGCCTCTCACGCAGCATGGAACAGAGATCGGCTAGGTAACAAAAACCAGCTTCCTCTCTCTGGTCCCCGGCCCGCCCCTGCCAACCTGGGAGCCATTACCTTTTCCAGATGTGGAATAATTACAGGGCTCATCACCCCTGGGGTCTGCTGGGATCCGTCTCCAAGGGTCTCTGGGTCCTTTTATTTAATCCTCACGATGGTCACTCACAATAAGGATGAAAGTGGGAGCTGCTGAGTAGAGGAGCCAAGATATCTGCCCAAAGACACAGCAAGCTGCCCGTAATTCCAGCTCAAAATTCTGAGGTCCTCCAAACGCTGGAAGATGCCTCCTGTCCCTCCCCCTTACTTCCTACAGGAAGAATTTTGTACGAAATCACACTGCAGTTCTCAGAACGGCGCTCCATTCCTTAGCCACCTCTCTGCAGATGTGGGGCCTCCCCCTCCTCCCCCCACCCCATTTTCTCCATCACCGCCCCCTGCCTCCAAGCCTCCCTTCCTGAAAGACGTTCTTGACACTGTCATTAAACAGCTCCAGCAGCACCTGCTGGCATTCTCCCTTGCAAGGATAACAGCCCAACTTTAAAAAAAGAAAAAAAGAATACTAAGCAAGAAAGGCTACAGGAGGTGTAGCTGGGGGTTTGAAATTTGTTTGGTTTTTGCCAAATTACGTTTTCTCTGCATTTCTCTATTGATTCTCCTTTGCACTTTCCACTCTCCACTTATGAATCCCCTCTTCCAACCCCCACTTTGAAAATCAAGAAAGGAAAAACTGTTTCGGGATTCACTACGGTATCAGCCTGTGGCTGGGATCTTCATGCCTCAAAGAAAGGTCGCAGGGGCCGTCTCCACCGACCTTCAGTATCGGAAGGGAAAAAAGAGAGAGAGAGATGGAAGAGCCAGTCGTTACCTCCTCCCTTCCTGGGCCTTCTTCCAACAAATGTTGATGCAGGCTGATGAAGATAGGGTTCTCAGAACCTGTGCCTAATGAGAGCTCCCTTGGAAAGTCATTACCTGAGTGGCTTTTCCAGCCCTGTTCTTATACCCTGGAGTCTCTCCTGTTTATTCCAGAAACCGTCAAAGGGAGACCCACCACAGCTTTGCTCATGGCCCCAGTGGTGCCCCAGTGGTTCCTAAGCCTTGATAGATGCCTACTCAGTGCTCCCCATCATGCTGCCCACGGAGGTCTAGCCCCCTCCGAAACCTCCAGCAGCCCATCCTTACCCACACTGTCCCTCAGTGCCCTGGGATCCTGTCGCCCAGCTAATTCCTCCTGCTGCCAGCTGGAGCTCAGATATTGAGCCCATTATTTTTTTAAGATGATAGGTCAAAAGCAATGGATTTTTTTTTTTTTTTTTTTTGCTTTCGGACAGAGGCCAACAAGGAATGAAGTGGCAGCTTCAGGAAACTGAGCTTTATTTTCCGGTTGCCAGGCGCTGGGAGGCCAGTGAGGGCTAGAGGGGTTCAGTTATGGGAAGCAGGGTTCAAAGGAGCTTTGCGAAGGTCAACCCAAAGCTGTGTTTGAGGCAACCATCAAACCGATGACTCTGCTGGTTTTCTATTGTGTCATGGAAAAGTCTTCTAGGGAATTCTTGCCAAGTCTTTAGAAGAAAAGATATATATAGCTAAAGATGTGTGTATTTATAGAGAGATGTATGGATATATTTATGCCAGTCATGCCCATGAGCTCTGCGGGGAGGAGGAGGAGCTCTAGGAGAGGCGGCGTCAGGATCTCCCTGCAGCTTTTCCAGGCCATTGGCAGAAGGAAACGAGAACATCACGGAAGGTTCAGAGATATTTGGCTTCCATCCCCTGGGGCCCCCTCTGGGACCGAAAGACGCTCCCTAGTGGAGGCCAAGCCTCTGAGCCCCGAGTTTTCCTTTGAATTCTTCAGGCAGGTCCCTGCGGTCTAGAGGACATCTTGGAAGGAAATCTTTCTGGGGGTCTGTGATCCCTGAGTAACCTAATCTTCAGAGCAGAGTGTGGGAGGCAAGGAGTCCATATGGGAAATTGCAAGGATGCCGAGGGGGAGGGGATGAGGCCTGAGGGCTCGATGCCCGAAAGAAGGGAAGGAATGGCTCCGAATTCATTTGCTTTCCACCTGTGGGAACAAAGCTTAATTGGACTGTTGGCCTTGGAGGGGCCCAGACCCTGAATTTAGAGGCACTGGGAGACTTGCGGGCTTAGCTGGGACCATCTGCTGGGCCTCCCCACCCTCCCCCCACTCCCGCCAGAGCCTGGAGGAACAGCTGAGGCTTACTGAGAATGGGCCAGAGAGCCTTTCCAGAATCTCCCTGCAACTACGTGGTGGTGTGTGTCTGTGGTCTATGTGTGTTTGTGCGTTTATGTGCGCATGTGAGGTGTGTGTGCACACGCACGTGCGGGGGGACCGTCTGTAGTGTGTATGAGTGCGCGTGTGTGCACATGTGCTCTTCCCGACTTCTCCCCACCAGGGGACCTCTTGACGTGGGGAGAGCAGCTGGGCCCCTGAGTGAGCTGGGTGGCAGGTTTAGCTGGGCGCGCCCGGTATCTGGCTCTGCATCTCTCATTCCATCTCTATCAAGTCAACAACTTTCCAAATTGACTGAAGCGTAACCACTTGCCTCATCCCTAGTCCATGTCCCCAGTCCCCCTCCCTGCCCACGCTCGCCCTGGTGGAGGCCCGGGGTGTGATGAGTAAGTCAGGCTAATGACACTACACCCACCTTATCTAGGATTGCCCTTGGTGTACCTTCCTTGTTTCTGAAGCGGGCGGTGGGGCTGGGAGGCAGGGTATCATTCCAAAAACCCCATGGTTGTCACGGCCCCCTGCACCCCTCCTCTGCCACAGACAGCCACCTGCTTCTCCCCCCGGGCAAACTAACTAGCTTCCTACTAGCAGAGACTCAGGGTCTAAAGAAAGCATACAGGTTGGCAACATGAACAGAAGAGTTGTTACATTCTTACACCTCCCCACCCTCCTCCCACTGATGCCCACCCCACCTGGCCCGGCTCCCACCCGCAGCCTGGGACCAGGAGGCAGCGGGAAGAGGGGTTGCACACAGGGCCCGGTGACGCTGCAGCTGCTGCCAGCCACCCTCCCTCCGTCTCCGCCACTTGCTTTCTCTCCTGTGGACAGCAGCTCCTGGCCCCTGATGGTTAGCGGAGTCAAAGAGGCGCTGCAGACTTCTCTTCCTCTGCCCCTGGTCCCCTGCTGGAGAGGGTGGGGGGGTGGGGAGGGAAGACGAAGAAGGAGACAGGAAGGCAGAGGGAGGGTGAAATGAAATGTTAGTGACATACAAGCAAGTGACTTCCTACAGCTCCACTGCCCACTCCCCTCCAGATTCAGGATGAACCTTGTCTGTTTTCCAAGCCATCAATGACTTCTCCCCCGCCTGAGTTGTCAAACCCTAGTGCCCCCACCCCCTTCCTTCCCAGGCATGCAGGAACACATGTGCCTCCCTCATCCAATGGCAGGTCCATCTGTGACCTTTATTCTTCTGACCTCACCCCTGGAGGGTAAGGGAGCCCCAGAGGAGCTTGCACTCCCTATACCAGACTGAATAAATCCTTCCTTCCCCACCCCTGGGCTTCAGCCTTCCCGATTCCTCCAGGTCTGTGGGAGTAAGAGAGGAAAGGCTCTCTTGCTGGGCCAGGAGGTTGGCAGCCCTGGCTGGATTCCACATGTGAAAAAAGCCTGGCGGGAGCAAAGTGTCCCTTCTTCTGATCCCAGCCCATTGGCCTCCGTTGGCTCCCCCAGCCATGGAAGTGACCGCCCTGTGAAGTTATGTTAATTCACTAGGCCATCCAGTCCAGCTGCAGATTCTCCCCAGAGACAGGCTGAGCTGCCCCTCCCCAGGGGGCAGTGGGCGAGAACCCAGATGTGCTGGATGCAAACGCCCTCCGTAGCTCTGGTCAGTCTAAGACAGGTCTTCAAGCCCCTTTCCCTTCCCTTTGGACAGCTGAAGAGCTCTCATTTCTGCAACCAGCAAAAGATAGCGATACGCCTCAGTTTCACTACCTACGAAATAAGAAAACAGCACCGCAAGGCCCTTCTAGAGCTAACCTTCCGTGAATGGAATTTCCAGAAAATTCTATTCACAGGGGCTGAGCAAAGCCCTTTTAGTAGCTCTGGAACTGCAGTAAGACCCTCTCGTGGGCTTTCGGTGATCCCAGTTTCTCAAGGAAGAGATATGAGCTGGCTTCTCATCTCCCTGAAGGAATCGAACTGCTCACTGCGTTTGGAGCCGAGCTAAGTGCCACACTAGACTGAACAGGCGGTGGAAAGAAAGAGGACCGAGACTGGGAAGCTTGGCTTTTGTTCCTGTAGCAGCTATAGCAGGGAGGAACTGAAGTGAGATCATAGAAAGAACTTCCAACATCAGCCGCTTCTCAGGGGAATGTACCCTTTCCTTCCCTAGCAAAGTTTCCAAAGAAGAAAATCAGAGGCATACATTTGCATCTCGAGTTAATTTGGGGGGCAGGATTAAAAAACACATGTTCTCCTCATATCTGTCCACCAGCACTTCCCGGGCCCAGCTCCGGTCCCCACCCTCCCAACCCTGCGGGGGCCTGGTCTGCAGATGGTGGCAAGAGGTGGGCTCGAGGAGGAGGGGGGCTCGCCGGAGAGCAGGGGTAACTTTCCCCTCCCAGCCCCTCGCTGACTTCTGACCTCTGCACCTCTCTTGCTGGTGATCCCTAAATTACCGAGCTGTCTAACCCTCTCCGGGGAGGAGAGGAGCAAACAGGGCTGACGGGAGGTGGAGCAGAGAAAGTATGAGGTGGAGGTCAGGGGTCCTTTCACAGTATGTTTTGGCAGAGGAGGCCTGTGGAGCAGCCAGTGGGATCAGACTTTCATCCTTCCAGAACTTCCCCAACAAGGAAAACAAGGGCTGTCACTGGAGCCGTGATGTGGAGCCTGTGCTCTGGGGAACAGGGACTCACCCCTCTGGGTCTGCCTACCTGGGAGGATGTGAAAACTGTCGTGGCCTCCCCCTGTGCTCCCCCACTCTCCCCCACCACCACTCTTCTCAGCCTGGGCAGGTGACCAAAGTGTCTGGGGAGGCCACAGGCTCTCCTTGAAGGAGATGAGAAAGGCTCCTCAGGGCCCCAGGCAGGACAGAGCACCTGGGACACTCCTCATGGCTGTGCACAGAGCCAGGTCGCTGCAGAGAACCACACGTGCAAATTTGTCTCCTGTGCGGGGACATTAAGGTCTGAAAGGAAAGAAAAGGTCACAGGCTTGGGCCTGGAGGCTAGAGTTTTCCTGCCGAGTGAGCGCTGGGCTTGGGGATGGGGCTGGAAGGCTGGGAGTTTGGGGTCCTAGAGGAGCCCGGAGACCCCAAGATCCCTTCTCAAACTTGGACAGAAGGGAGCCACCAAATGCTTCCCCGATCAGGGGAACATTCTGGTCTGTTCTGGAACAGTTGGGATTCTTTCCCGGCTGCCTCTGCTCTGCTGCCCACACCCTAGCTGAGGTGTCTTCTGCCTCAGCTCCCCGTGGCTGCTTTGGGGTGGGGGGCGGTGGTCGCAAATACTCTTGAGGGGCAGGAACTCCATACAACGAGCTGGTCTTAACTGGAGCGAAGTCTCCAAAGATGTGGGCCATGGTGTCATGTGGCCTTATTTCCAGGCTCGGTCTGCCCCTTGTTAACTGTGTAACTTTGGGCAAGGTACTTAACCGCTGGGACTCAGTCTCCTCATCTGCAAAATGGGGTTCACTGGAAAGTGGTCGCCGAGTGCATATGCCGTGCCTGACGTGTAGGAAGCTCACGGTCCGTGTTAGTTCTTTTTCACTCTATCTTGTCTCCCAGCTCTTCCCTGTCTTTAACACAGGCACAGTGACCACCCATGCCCAGGCAGCCATAGCCACTGCCATGGCCAAGGCATGGACTGAGGGACGAAACCTTTCTCTTCACCCTGCTCTCAGCCATCTGGGAGCAGAGGTGCCCACTCAAGCCCCCGACCCCAACCCCTCTCCCACTCCCTGGCGCAGAAGCGTTTCCTCTGTTGACAGCCTGAAGACAGGTCATTTTTCTTCTCTTCCCATATAATGGCCTTTACTCCCCTACCCGCCACCCCCTTTTCAAACCTTAATGACTTTAACATACACACAGTTCTTTAAAAAAAAAAAAAAAAAAAAAAAAACAGGCCCCCAGTGAGCTGCCCCAAACCTCTTGTAGTGGAAGAGAAACGACCCAAGCACATGTTCACAAGTCACTGCTTGCGATGACAGGGGGCCTTGTGCTAATTTCCTCCAGTGTTTGAAGCCCATCGTGGGGGCGGGGCGGCAGGGGGCTAAAGGGAAGGGACGGAGGGCTTGGGTATTTGGTTGTTCCCTTTGATCCTCCTGGAAACGCTGTAGCATTTGGGGAAATATTTCATCCCGGGAAATCTTGAGGAATAAGAGATGGGTTGCGCGGGTGGCAGGGGCTTTAATGTGGAAGGAGAATTCTACCAGATGACCTTTTCTCTCCTTGAGATTCTGAATCTCTGCTCTGCCTGCTTTCTCTGGGCAAGGACGGGAGGAGATGATCTGTAAGGGGGAGACTCCAGCTCGAGAGTATTTATGGCTTTGCTGAGGCCTCCTACCCCAACACTCATTCTGTGTCTGGTTTCTCTTCGTGGCTTGCCCTGGGAGGCGTGGAGGCCGGCAGTGCCCCGGCGCCCTCACCTTCTCCAGGGTGAGCCTCTCCCCAGCTGCCTGCCTCTGGCTGTCCCCTGACCTCCCGGGTTGGCATCTCGTCTGCAAACTGAAGACCCACCAGATGTTCTTTCCGGAGGTGGAAGGCAGATGCTGTCTGCCTCTTGGCTGCCTCCCCATCCCTTCACCTGCCCGGACTCAGGACAGACTCCCCTTCTAGGAGCGGGGAGTTGACTGATGACAGGGAGGGTCCTCCAGCAGGGATGCAGGGCCCAGGTCTCGGAGCCCCTAGCTGCACCCCCCACCCTGGCATGGAAGTGGAGCTGGCTGGGATCCAGGTTTTCCTCTAAGGCAGAAGCAAATGCACCAAAGCCGCAACCTTACCCCTTGACCGAAGACGGGAAAGTGCCTGTCTGACCTCACGTTATTGGTGCTATTATCATCATTATTGGTAATATCACCATCATCATCCTGCAATTTACCCGCTTCAATGGCAGGGAAGCAGAGGCCCCCTCTGGGCATTCGTGTTAAGAGAAAATGAGTCATGGCAGCCTCCCGGCCTCTCTCCTTCCCCCCTCACCACCCACGGGGCCTTGCCTCCTGCACTGTCACCACAGACTCTCTCTGGCCTGTGCCCACCACACCTTCACCCTTGGGGGGCAGGCCCTGTGTGGTGGGGTTCAATGCCAGGGCAGGGGAGACGCTCCCCTGTTGTGGGCAGGGAGCTTCCTTCTTCTTAGAAGAAGTACATGCCCTTCTTAGGAAGAAGAAAAGCACTTCAAGCCTTGCCCTAAACCAGTGGTTCTCAAACCTGGGCCTGTATCCACATCCCCTGGAGACCTTGGTACAGATCAGACCGCTGGGGTCTGCCCCGGGGTCTCAGACTGATCGGATAGGGACCAACCTGGAACTGTGCTTCCCTCGGATGCCGATTCAGTGTTTCTGCCTTGGTGCCGATGCTGTCATTCTTGCAAACCACTGCCCTATATCATCCTAAGTTGGGTATATTGAAGGGGTGAGCTACTGAACTCCCCGTCTCCTCCCGTCCTCACAATATGGGTGTTCGCATTGTGTCTCATTCAGTGCCCTCCAAACTGCTTTCCCAGCCGGGGCGCAGGTGCAGCATGAGGTAAGGGAGTGCTGCTAGCGCTTGAGCATAAGGACCCCATGGAGAGAAGGCAGAGGCAGGCAACACCCCCTCCCCAACCCCTGAAGATTTATTCCTTCATTTGGTATTTTAGGCCTTTCTCAGGGGGAGGCTGAGGCCAGCCTGACTCACTGAGTAAACCTTTGTCAGGAGCGCTGGGCCCCAGCCAAGCTCTCCTCCCTCATTCCTTCCCACCTGCTCCTCTAGCGGAGCCTCAGGTTCAGCAGAGAGGGACAGTGTCCCTGTGCACACTGTCCCCACGCCTGCGAAAGAACACGTGCCCAGGGCACACAGCATGTGCACTGATCCTCAAAGCAAGGCTCCCACAATTCCGCGCTGTTGCTTTTGGCCTCCCCCCACTACCGAGAGCTCAGGGATTCTCTGGAAGCAGTGCCCTGGGAGCAGAGATTTTCTCTTTCTTCCCTTGGGTACCACTTCTCTGCAGGAAAAGGAGGAGAGAGGACTCAAAGTGACACTCGGGCTCCTCCTGTGTGGCAGAGCCCATGCTAGATCCTCGGACACAGTCCGCGATCCTCACAGGTGTCTTCTCCCTGATGCTTGTTCTGTTCTGGCTGGAGCCCTGATTTTTTTCAATAGCAGGTTTGGAAGCTCGGGGTGCACAGTGTACCCAGATAATAAAAGATGGAGGAAGTCTGGCCTGGTGGCCTCTCACCTAGAGGGTGTATTTGAATCACTGAGAGCTTGTTAAAATACACCGTGTAGCCCCCGGCTGGGGCAGGGCCTGAGCATTTCTAGTAAGTTCCAGGTGGGACTGATGCCGTTGGTCTGGGGAGCACACTTGGAGAACCGCTGGCCTAGTTCTCCGGGCCACTGATGAGTCTTTCTGCTGTCCGTCATTCCCTGTTTCACTCCGTCAGAACCTTCCTCTCACCCCTCCATCAAATGATACCCTTTCTGAGTTCACTAAGGAAAAATGTGACCAGCTTGCTAATTCCATGTTGTTTCTCCGTTCATTCAAAAGATAATAATTATTACAGTAAACACTTATGTAGTGCTTCCTAAATGCCAGTGTCCTAGAGCTTTGCATATATTAACTCTCTTAATCCTCATAATAACGCTGTGAGGTATCTGTAATTATTATCCCCATCTTACAAAAGGAGCAACTAAGGCACAGAGAAGCGAAGGGTGTGCCATCAACCAGAGGCAGAGCAGGGACAGTTCTAGAATCCGTACTCCTAACCAGGCCTTGACTCGCTGCAAGTCATTCCTACGTGCTACACCACACCTAACTAGTGAGAAGTTGAGACCCGGACTGGGTGAGCTGGGAGGAATACAAAGACGCGTGTCGCATTTTGCCAAATGCTAACAAATGGAACATGCCATCGGAGAGCACCGAGACAGAAATACATACTCGGGCCGAGGGCCTGAAGCAGAAAGAACAAGGGCCTTGGCCTGGCAATGTTGGAAAAGGCGTCAAAGAAGAGTAGGCATTTGAGCTCAACTGATAAATATAGAAAGGAGTTCTCAGATCAAGAAAAGGCTGAAGACTGCTCCCCAGCAATGGCAGGAAGTGTCTATGCAGACCCTACATGCCCGACCGCAGCACGCACAGGGCCTGTGAACAGGTCGGGGCTCCAGGAGGAATGGGGGAGCCACAGAGCCACAGTGGAGGCACACAAGGGCCAGGTGCTAAGTGGTCTGGACTGGCACGCTCAATGGTTCGACTTTGGCCACTGAGGGAGAGCTGTTTAAGGTCTTCGAGCAAGTCAGGGACATAATGGGATGTGTAATCATGAGCGAGAGCTCCAGCTCCAGGGCTGCACGCCAGACGCACCAGTAGCTCACCTCCCCGCGCTGTTTCAGTCATTTACTTCCCCCGAATGAAATCACTCTTTCCTTGGCACTTGCTACCGGGACAGTACCCCCCTTGACTGTCTAGCTCTCACTCTGGGGCTTTCTCCAGTTCTTTCATTGTTCTCAAGACTTTTACAACTGCTGTCATCCTCATGTGGACCTTCTCGCTCGTGGTCTCTGGGTCTTTTTCTCTATGACCTCAAGATATGTGGGTCTTACTCTCCATACCCCCAAGGCCTGTTGTTACATGGCCTCAAAGCCCATGCTTGGGGTGACCAAGGCTGCCGCTCTGGTAGGTAAGGATATGCCTGGATACATGGGGAAAGCAAGAAGCCTGGTGGTCACAGCCCGGCCCACACCCATGGAAATGCATCAGGCCCAGATCTCATTAAAGGCCATTGGGACCTCCTTTGCAGTGCTCACCTCCATGGCATTTAAAAGACTTTGCTGGGCCCATCTAAGCTGATTCTTACCATCTGGCTGGAAAGGCTAGTGGGAACTAACGCCAGAAGCGACATCCTTCAACCTTCCTTTCCTCAGCTGTGAAGTGTCGGGAAGTCTTAACCCACTATTCAACAGATATTTTGTGTGCATTAGATTCAGCTGACTTTGAAAGCATTTTGCAAAGTGTAAAGCCCCAAACGAGTATGAAGGGGAAGGAAGGTCCATCAGGCTGGTGGCTTCAGACAGAAATAGAATTGAGGCATCCATCAGTTCACGTTAAACAAAACCCCAAGATACCCCTCAATGGGAGGCCAACCCATGTCCAACCCTATAACCCTCCTGATGAGTCCCTAGGTATCTTTTCACTGTCTTTTGAACCGTACAGTCTTCCGTCTTAGGCTATCAGGTTTTCTTAGACACTCTCTTAGGAAGACTGTCTTTCTTATATCCTTTCTCCAGCCTGACCCTTGTCCCCTGGGGCCTCAGGTTATAGCTCCCATCCTGCACTAAGGCTGTGGCTCACCTTTCCCGATTTCCAGCCCTGTCCCCAGGAGAGCAGTGACTACTTACTGGGGGGAGGCAGCTGGCCCCAGGCCTCCCAGCAGAGGACAGACCAGGCAGCTTGTAGAGCCCACAAGGTTGCCTGGAATTTGAAGGGCTGCACAGTTAGGCCTTGTCCACCTCAACACCACCTTTCCGAGGTCATTTTCCCTTTGTCTTCTGGCAGGCCACGTAGCCTCCCTCCTTTCCTACTCAGAGGCAGGAGCCTTTGCGTCTCGAATTCAGAGGACCCGGGGTGGCAGAAATGCCAGCCATGGGGGGATGAAGGGGGAAGGAAGGAGAGACCTCCTCCCAGAAAGAATGACTCCGCTCTCTTGCCCAGCAACCAGCTGTATCCCATACTTGCTTCCATGTTTTCCTGTCAGGTGCTAAGCTGGAATGAGTGGACCTGGGTGGGAGACCCCCACTGCTCCTGACCTAGCACATCCCTGTCCCCCACCCCGGACCCGAGCTCGCCCCTTAGCCTTCTTTTGCGCTCTCCCTCAGTCTAGCTTCCGAGTCCTGTTCAGGTAAAGGCTCTCCAGATGTCCCACAGCACTGATCAGACTCCTCCTCCCAAAGACTTCCGCCAGATCTGCCAGTCTGCTCCCTGCCAGAGGGCGGGTTGGCGTGCCCCTGCGGTCTGTTTCCTGCAGGGTCTGGGAGCTCCCACAGAGTGGCCAGAGTGCAAGGTTCCAGCCGCAGCTGGCTCCAGGCTGACCCAGCTCCCCCAAAGATCGTAATGGGCCGGACCCGGCCAGAGAATTCTGGGTCCAAAGTAGAGGTCACATTAGCCGGGGCCAGATCCAGTTTGTCGGGCATCCCGGGACATTGGAGGAGACCGGGAAATACAGACTCATTGGCTTGGGGAGATTTCTCCTGTGGCCGCCACTGCAGTCTGGGGAATATGGGCACTTTGCTGCAGTGACCTGAGGGTGTAAAGGAGGAGAGGAGGCATGAGGGCGGGTGCAGAGCGGGGGTTGTGGTGTGGGGGTCTTGTTGAGCCCTGGGGGAAGCTTCAGGCAGAGCAAGTAGGCAGAGCATTCAGCCGAGGGCCTGGCAAGCCCCACAGTCCTGGCGTACCAGCCAGCGGTGTGCAAGCCCCTCCCACTCTTACTCGTGTGCCGTCTCCGGGCCAGCAGAGGTGAGCTGCTTCTCTGCTTGCCTCGGATGCCCTTCTCAGCCCTCCTCCTCGTATTTTGTCCTTGTCTCCCCCACGCCCACCTCCAGCCCTTGTCCTCCATATGGTCTCCACATCTGGCGGACGACCATCCAGAGATTCTGACGGTGACTTCTTCCCTCCCTCAGCAGCCCCAACGTCTTCCCGCCTCTGCCCGCCGAGCCTCCTTCTGACCCTGCCGTCTGGGCTCCTCCCTGCCTCCCCCAGGTACCCTGTAAGAATAGAACAAGAACACACGTTCTCCCGAGAGTTGTCCCTTCTTTCCTCGTCCCACAGGCCCCCACGCAACCATAAGCCACCAGGCCCTCTCAAGTCCCCACTGCCCTCCTTCCTGTGTTCAGAAGCCACTCTCACTGATACAGGCCAAGACCAGTGTGTAGGCAGGGCCCCTCCATTACCAGGCAAGCCCCAAACAGATTTACGGAGACCAGTCTCATCACGACCCCAGACTCTGGCCTCTGACCCGAGTACCCTCCTCGGAGGGGGTTCAGCATAAGGAAGAAGACCCACATACTCCCCTCACTCTTCTTCTCTCCAAGGATCTCCATCCCCGGGCCCCTAATTCTGTCCCCCGTGTGAGTATGTGTTCCTACACACATCACATCTTGGCACGCCAGGGCCCGTGTAGCATCGCGGGGCCCGATGGAGGAGACAGAAGTCCCGCAGACCTCAGGAGCAGATGTGGCTGAGCGTTCTTGCCGGCTCAAAGCTGCCCATCCCTCCACAGGTCAGGCCTGTAACGAGAGGGTCAATCTTACTTCTCAGCTGGCTAATGCTGGTTCAGCTGGTAACATTTTTCCTGGCCAATCCCCTGCCCGCTGTTAAGACGGGCTCAGCATACACACTGGGTCCAGAACTGGATTGGCTAGGAGCCAGGGCCTTGGCCCTGAAATCTTGGCCAGAAGTGGCAGCTCTGTACCAAAGGACTGGTCCTTTCTCCCCACTGCAGACGGATTTGAGTGGAAAAAGAGAACCGGGTGGGGCCATGTGTGGATCCTGGCTCTGCAATGGGCTAGCTGTGTGACCTTGAGAACTTCGCTTGCACTCTCTGAGCTGTGATGGTCTCATTTCCTAATGAGCCTCCTAATGTCAGTCCCGCGAGACTCATTGGAGGATTGAATATAATAAAACATTCACATGCAGGAGGCGCTCGGCAAAGGCTCGCTAAGTCAGAAGCTAGACGGTGCTCAGAGTGCCAGGAGATGGAGCACAGACTTGGTGGAGGCTTGGAAGGGCTCGCTGACCAAGCAGGCTTGTTGGGAGTCGTGGGGGCAGCGGTCCTGGGAAGCACATCTAACGTTTCTGGTGCCAGGTCAGCCTCTAAGTTTTGAGCATGTATTAATTCATAACCCTGCAGCCCATTTTCCAAGTGAGGAAATTCGGCTTATGGAGTTTAAGTACCTTGCCCCAAGTCATGCGGCACCTTAAGGCCACGGCCAAGAGTCAGACTTAGGGAGAAGGGCTCCGGGCTTCACTCCCAACCACTGCCTTCCACGGTCCTCCATTCCCACATGCCACGGAGATAGCCCCAGCCCAGGGAGAGCAGGGACTGACTCACGGTCACCCAGCTCTTAATCCTCTTCCTCCGAGGCCTGGGCTTCTCTCCATGGCATCAGTTCAATCAGCCACATCCCTTAGGAGGGGCCGGAGGGACCCCTCTTCTGTAGCCAGTTGGCCCCAGAGCAACTCAGTTGCCCCATCTTCTCTGCTGCTCGAGAAGCTACCCACTGAACACAGGGAGCAGCTTGGTTCAGGCTCCTGAGATGCATGCCGGGTAAGGTGCGAGCCCAGCAAGCCCTCCCTTTGGTACAGTGGACAAGGTGCATTCTGGGGGTACCAGGAGGTCTGCTCTCTCTGCCTTCAGAATCTTTTAGAAGGAGAAGACAGCCTCTTTGGGACAGTCACCATCCCAAAACTCAGAGGCCTCGATCTCACGCAGTGAGATAAGTGTAAGGGCGTGTGCTCTGTTCCACCTGCCCTTGCTGACATCAGACCCTGGGGAGCCCTGGGCATCACCTGCAGACGTGGGCAGGGCTGCGGGCGTCTGGAACAGGCAGAGGCATCCCCAACGGAAGCAGCAGTGCGGCGAGTTGCAGGTACTGAGGCGTTGTTTGTAAGGCAGTCGCAAAGTAGAACAGCGCATACCCTTTCCCCAGGCCAAATACAGGCATTCAGGCCTTTCCTGATGCGATCCCATGACCTTTCCAATTACACTTCTCCCAGCACAGAAATGTTACTCTATGAGTTAACAGAGGCCCCAAACAAAGGCTTTCACATGGGTGTGCAAGCACGATATGCACCTCTTTCCCAGAGCCACTTTTCATGATGCTCAGGCTAATATTGATTGGGCACCTACTGTGTGCCAGGCACTGTGCCTGGTGCTTCCCATCTGGTTTCTTATTTAATCCTCACCACACCACCCTATCAGGTAGGAGCTATTATTGTTGTCATGTAATAGTTAAAGACGTTAGCATTTACAGAGTCCATTAGGTCATTTAGGCAAGTTTCTTGAACTTTCAATGCTTCGGTTTCTTCACCTCTAAAGAGGGGAATAGCCTTCCTAATTGTGATTTGAAGATTAAATGAGATGGCGCATAGAAAACCTTTAGAATTGGGGCGCCTGGGTGGCTCAGTGGGTTAAGCCGCTGCCTTCGGCTCAGGTCATGATCCCAGGTCCTGGGTTCGAGCCCCACATCGGGCTTTCTGCTCAGCAGGGAGCCTGCTTCCTCCTCTCTCTCTGCCTGCCTCTCTGCTTACTTGTGATTTCTCTCTGTCAAATAAATAAATAAAATCTTAAAAAAAAAAAAAAGAAAGAAAAAGAAAACCTTTAGAATAGTATTTGGCCACAGTGAGCTTTCAGTAGATGTTAGCTATGATTATGAGTACAATTACCATTAAGTCTGAAGGTACCCCACCCCACTCCCCAAATCCTTAAATCTTACTAGGGCTTTAGGCTCAAGCAGTGGCCATGCTGTCACTCTTTGATATGGATAGTTTGCCTCTTTCTAAGTCGGTCAAACGTACCCACGTACCTTTAATCTGTGTCCCCTTGTCCCATCTTGCAGTCGGATGGCAACCCTTGATGAGAAGGTACCACCCATTACAGGACCACTAGGAGTGACACCCCCTCCAGGAAGCCTTCCCTCCCCAGCCACACCTGATCCCCGAATGCCTGGCACCACCACCGTCATCAGGCATTTGCTCACTGGCATTGCTCCCTGTTATTTTTCTTTCCCTGTCTTGCTCTCGTTGTTAGATCCTGGGATTCTGGAGAACAAGGACTGCATTTTATTCATATTCTCACTGTAAGGATATTTATCAGTAGGAGGAGCTTAAAGCACTAGTTGGTTAGTGGATCACCCAATCACGGTTAGTGACTCATTAAAAACGATACAGGTTAGAGGGTGGAAGGCATTTAAATCCGTTCCAAAGGCCAGAATAATTTAGGGGTCACGGAATCCCATCATGAAGTCTATTTGATTTTGCCCACCAGATTCATCCCGTCCTCTTGTGCTTGGCTGAACTAGCCCCTTTATGAGCCCCCCACAGAACACTCTGGCCTGCTAGCCAGCCTCTTACCCCTCATCTGGCAGGCATCCCACCGCACAGGGCCCCCAGTTCCCCTGCCTCTGTGGGTGGCTGTGTCTCTCCTCCTGGCTGTAGTTCAGACCCCAACCACCCCCGCTTCCCTTCAGCCTGTCAATCACTAGTCTCTGGAGATGGTCCCCAAGGCCCATCCCATTCTCCCCAGCCTCCAGTCACAAATGACTGCTCCAAGGCAGGCTGGTCTTTGTTTAACGTTCCTTTCATTTGACTTTGGGCTAAAGAGGAAGATAAATGACACTCTGTCTCTTTAAGGTAAAAAAGAGGCATTTTAAAAAAAAGACCTCGATTTTTTTTTTGCCTTTTAAGAGGAAAAAACATCCTCCAAGTTATTAGGGGAAAGAAAATCATTTGACTTAAGCAGCCTCTGGCAGTCTGGTGACCTGAGACAATCTACCTGTCAGCATCCGTCAGGTTTGGAAAACAAAGCCATCTGCATATGGGGAAATGAAGGGGGGCTGGGGAGGAGAAGAGGTGGGGAATATCTAATGAGGGATGCATGGGGACACCCCACACTTAGCTGGAAAAGTCCTTGGAGATCCTGTTTCTGAGCTTGGCAGGGACCAGAAAAGTCCAGACATTTAGGGAAGGATAAGTCTGGAATTTAACATTTTTTTTTTTTAATAGTAAAATAGTAAAGGAATTTAGAATTTATCCAACCTAAGCCCTTTATGGGGGCGGGGCGGGGGGGTAAATAAAGTCAGGATCATAAAAGAGAAATGACTTGCTCAAAGCCATACTTGGTTTGTGCCAATACCCGGACTAGAGTCGGCTGTCCCTGGCATCGTGGGTTTTGTCTCCTCTGCCGCCTGAGGTCCGCTTTCTCATCTGTTGAGCACGCTCTTTCTGTTCTTCCTCCACACCCATCCCCCAAGCACTGCCCCAAATCTGTCTTGCACTCCCCCGGATTCTGCCCTTGTGAACCCCAATGTCACCTCCAAGTCCAGGACTGAGTCTCTCTGACTCCATGGTGCTCCCAGCCCCCACAAAGCTGGGGCCACTCTAGAGCGTGTAGGAAAGGGGCCCCGGCTTATTTCCGGATAGGGCCAGATGCACCCAAGATATACTTGTGGACGGAGCACCGGTCTGCCCTGGGACCAGGCCTCTGCAGCATCTGGTCCACTGTAGGAGACAGAGAAATATTCCTGATGAGCCAAAGTTCCAGAAGCACCCGAGCTGCTAGTCCACGCCTTTGCTGATCACGTGTAGCCCATCTGAACTTGCACTGTGTCTTGTCGCCACTCCATTAATCTACTCTTGTTTATCAGTTTTTTAGTATGTGTCATGTCTGGGTCTGGAGCATGTGGCCTGTTACTCCGTCTGCTCTGAGTCCCAAAGGTCAATCTCTTCTGTCCTCTGGCTCTCTGCAGCATATGGGGGCATGCCGTGCAGGGAGGCGCCTGCCTTTCCCCCAGCACGGCAGTCCCATGTCCAATGACTCGGTCTGGAAGCATCAGCAGGCCTGGGTGGGGACAGTCAGAACACCCTCTCTCGGGAGTTCACTCCAAAGAGTGCAAGATGGGCTCATGGTCAGCTCCGCCTAATGGAAAACTGCCCAAGGGGCACAGTGTCTTTTGAAATGAATGTGGGAGTGGAGTCTCGAGTCCTGGATCCCAGAGGAGTCCAGCCTCTCGTGCCTGCTGCAGAGTCCCCTTTCTGTGGCCTCATGTCCTGGTTAAAACTGGGACTTAATGGGACAATATAACCTGGCCACAACTGGCCAGTTAAGAACTGTCTTGGGGCCCATTAGCCTCTCAGGAGCACTGCCCGTCATTCTTAAAAGCCACACCCACTTTATCTTCTTTCTGTCTTTTCTTTCCCTTTTTTTATAAAATGAGAAACTCCCCAAGTGTGTAGAGCCTGCTGCAGGCACTGGAAAGAGCCCTTGAGTCAGACACCTGAGTGGTTCATCCCAAGCTAGCTGTTGGGCTTTGGGCAAGCCATTCAGCGTCTCTGAGCCTGTTTATTCTTCTGCAAAATGTGGCCATAGATTCCACTGCATAGGATTGGTATGAAAGTCGAATAGGAGAAATTGTGTCCTTCAACTATTTCCTGAGCATCTGCTATACGGTGGTCACTCTTGTAGGGGTTCGGGATATATCAGTCAACAAAACGGGTAAGAACGAGTTGCATTCGAGTGAGGGTGCTCTCAGCTGAAATCCGAATAGAAGGAAGGCATAGTTCCATCCCTAGGGCACACCCCCTCCTCCGAACAAATACCCCAGACTCCCCATCCAGATGCAGGTGTCACTGTGCCCACTTTCCATTATAAGGAAAGGTTTAGGACAACTGCCCAGTGTTCCACAGCCAGGAAGTAGCAGCCCTGGGATTCGAACCCATGCCTTCTGACTCTAAAGGCCTGCCCTTTCGGTTCCACCAAGCTGCATCATATAACAAATGCACTTTGTCACCCATCTCAGTATTAATAATGTGGGACACCCCCCCCCCCACAAAGCCAGAAAGTAATCTCTGGATGGATTGAAGGGGGGAAGCAGAGGCAGGGGCAGCACACGGGTGCTGGTGCTCGATCTGCTTAAGTACATTTGGGAAGGGGTTCAACGACGGGGAGCTCAATAGGGAATTGGTATTTGGACTGCTAAATAACCACAATTTGTATTAAGTAGAAACAGAGTCATTATGCCCCCTGTGCGGGCTGCTGTGGCCGACCGCATTATGAGGCAGGAAGCCGATGGCGCTGTGGCCTGTGGTCTGGTGGAGAAGCTTCCACCTGGGGTCCTGAGATGCCCTTCTGGGGGTGGGATGTGGGGAGCAGGTGGTGGGGAAGCAGGAAGAGAGGGGGCCTGGACTTACGGACCTCATCTTCAGGTGGCACGTGCCTCACCCCTCTTACTTCTCTGGGCCTCCCGTCAGGAAGGCCACTCCGGTTCTCATTAACTCGAGCAAATACGCGTCCCAGCACTGGGCAGGGGACACATGTGTTGATATTTAATTATGTAGCGTGCGCCACGTCTGTGATGACTCCTCCAGGGGATGGCGGCTGCAGACAATGAGGTCCAATGGAGTCCATTCAAAACTACTTAGTTAATTAATGCATTAGCGGCTCCCGTGGCTATGAGGGCTGTGGGAGACAGGACACCAGCTCTTTTCCTGGTGTCTCCTCTCCCTTCCCCTGCCTGGCTTCCTCGGAGCCCTTTCCTTCCAGACACTCTCGATGAGATTCTCAGTGGTCAGGGCAGCCCCGTGAGGAGCTCTGGCCCAAGATTTAGTGGGCGAAGGGGGTCATAACTTGGCACACAAGTCAGTGAAGCTTCGAAGTTAGGGCTGGGTTTCCTCCAGCAAACCCGAGAGACTGTGGAAGTCAGCTTGCTGACATGCCTGCGTAGCCCCGAGCCTGGCATGCTATTTCGGGAACGCCCTCTCCCGCTTCTAGCCTCAGGTGCACGAGCAGGTGCTGAGCTGCTCTGCATCCCGTCGCCTGGGAAGGGGAGTGGCTTGGGGCCTGGGAGGAAGGAGCGGAGGTGGTGAGCGCACCAGGTGAGGCGGGAGGGACCGAAGCCAGAGGTGAGGAACCCATCCGCGGAGAGCTGCCGGGAGGGAGACCCTTCCTCCTCGGTTCCTGCCCCCGTGTGTGTCCCCCCCCCCCCCCCCGACCCTCCTGTAGCTCCAGGCCTGCTTCTTGCCTTTGGTTAATTATCATGTCAACGCATGATGCCCTCCTTTTGTGTTCTTTGCAAATCTCATTACTGCACTACTTTGCACATTTGTTGATTTTCCTTTCCTCACCCCCCCTACCCTATGGACTTTATCTCTCATTCTCTTGAACTCTCCAGAACAATTTCCAAATCCGTCTACATTGCATTTGTCATTAAGGCTCGAAGTTTTCTGCATTGCTTCCTCGGGGTGCAAGCTGCCAGGACCAGGACCCAGTCAAGGCCAAGACCCCATCCAGGCCAACTCCCCGGTCCTAGCACCATGCTGGGCACAGAGGGCGTTCCACAGCATTTGAAGTGATGCTGCGTTCTGTCCTTCTCAGCTCTTCAGGGAGTCCCTGTGGTCGGTGATGGTGTCTTTCTGTCTTTTGGAATCTCTGCTCCCACGTCAGTGGGCAGAGCCTCTTGAGGGTTCCGGCCACACCAAATGGGTGGCTGTTTGACTTTAGTTCTTAGGGGAGCCTTCGCCGGCTGAGACCTCACGGTGAGAAACGGGGACTGGGAGTAGAACCAGGGGACCGTGGTGTCGCTGGGGGAGTTTCCAGTCAGTTGAGATTTCTTTTTTTTCTCTTTTCCAAAATCTTGCGATTTGGGGTTGATTTCTTGCCATACCGTTCCCCTCCCATGATTTCTTGCCAGTCTATGAGAAATGTAATCTGCTCTTTCCTGGGGTGGTGGGATGGGGTCCTTTTCCAGAGTCTTCTCTCCTTGGGCCATTGGACACGGGTCCTACTTCACGTGGGAAGTAAACTTCAGTCTAAATCGACCTCAGCTGTAGCAGGAACTTGAACCTTCAGGGGAGCTTTCTGAACAGGAAGGAAGAATATAGTGAACCCTGAATCGGTTTGCCAGTGAAAGTCCAGACATTTGTTCTCTTTGGTCAAAAAATGAGACCCAGATCCCCTGACCTACGTGGAAGATGAAGGCCCACGTTTGGGGCTGTTTGGGGCTGCTCTCGATCCTGGGATGCCGTAGCCCTGAGCCCAGGAAGGGTCACAGCTGCAAGCTTCCATCTGGGTCCTGAGGGACTGAACACAAATGGCCCCCAGGCCAGCCCAGGGCTGGACCAGCCTGGACCCAGTAGAGGCCAGTGGGCTTTAAAGACAAATGAAATTGAGGGCTGGGCTGTTGGGGACAGCCCCAGGGGAGCAAAATCTTGAGCAAATAAAGGATACAAGATGAGCCCTGGACTCACTCAGGAAACACTCCTTCAAATGTACATTCTACTACTTCTTAAATACGTGACCTTGGGCAAGTCTCATAAACACTCAGAGCCTCGTTCTCCAGTATATCAAATTAGGACAATAATTCTCACCTCATGGGCATGTTTTAAGGCTACAGTGAGGTACTGTATACGGAAACACTTCAGAAGCAATAAAAACATTCTATAAATGTAGGGTATTATTATTCCCATCCATCTAGGACCTGGTTCCTCTCCTTGGGTAAGAGAATGTGTGCTATAAAATGAATCAGAGCCTGGCCATCCACCACCTCAGGCAGAGAGGGCCGGGTGACTGCAAGTTGTCCCACCCAAGTCATGGCTGGAGAGGCCTCGTAAAACAGGCAAAATGAATCCCGCCCCCCATCCCCTTCTCCTTGCTCATATTCAAAATGGTGGCAAATTCAAGTTGGAGGCAAAAAAGAAACCGAGGGTCCGGCCCCTTTGGTTCCAGTGCTGTCACAGAGGCTTCTCGTCGCTGCAATTCTCATGGCAGGGGCCCCCACCTAAGCCTCTTTGCTAACAGAGTATTTTTAACCTGCCACCTCCTTCCGCTTTGCCCATCTGCAGACAAGGGTCCTGGCGAGATAACAGAATCCATTAGTGCCGCTAGCGTCAGGCAGCGCCTGCTAACTATGTCCGGAGGCGCTCCCTCCCGCCTGGACCTGCGCAGGGCGAGGCAGCCTGGCTCCGGGGCCCGGGCGAAGGAGGCTCCAGCTGGACCCAGAAAGGAGTTCGCTGCCCCCCACCCCTTCTCAGGAGTTTTCAGAGATGCTCCCTGCCCTTGCTTGGTGAGGAGCCCACTTATCTCACTTCTGTCAGTGAGGATCAGATGCTCTCCTCTTCCCTTGTTTCTCAAAATCCCACAAGGATTTGGGGGGAAATGTCTGGAAGTCATTTTGACTTCCCCAAGGAAGACACCATCCACAAGTAACAGGTGGTTAACTTGCTGAGAGGAGGGGAAGGAACAGCCACCGGCACGGTCTTACTTTCTGAGCCGGGGTGGGGGGCAGACGGAGCCGGAATTCAGGTAGGGCTGAGGCAGAAAACTTCGGGGGAACACAGAGGAGGCAGAGGTGGACAGGCAGCAGGGGCTGACCAGGGAAGGAAAGCCGTAAAGATCTCTTCAGCTGGAGCACCGCGGCTCTGAAGGTGTCCCCTAGCCCAGCGTTCTCTATCGGGCACGCACACAGCAGCCCCCTCCTGCTAAGACCAATTTCCATGCTAAACTGTTCATTATTGCCACCCGGCAACACTGCACAGAAGTGTCAGAACCCATCAGTGTGGTGGGAGTGGACAGGGGAACACACGAATACATCCCCGCCCTGCGCTCCACAGGGAGGCACGGACCCTGGGGAAACGGTGATGAGAAGCCACGGGGCTGACGTCCAAGGGTGGGAGAAGGGCATCCATCCGAGAGGCAGAGCTCGGGTCACGGGGAGCAGGGACTTCCTGACCATTGACAGGCTGTGTGCCCTGTCCAGCCCTGGGGTGCAGGCTGCCCACAGCACGGGCTCATGGGGGAAAGGACACCAGCGAGTCACAGTGTGAGTAACGGCTTGTCCCACTGGTGACCAGTTGAAAGCGATGTACAAGGTCCCATCAGCAGCCGAGACCCTGTCACTAGGGAACCCGAGCTGTTGGGACTGGGGAGGGGCCAGAAAGGGCTTCCCTGGGGAAGTGATGCAAGCTGAAACCTAAATGCTCCAGCAACCACGTTTCACTCCTGCTTGGCACAGTTCAGGGCCCCCCCACCAGTGATTCCAGGCGAGCTCCCCTGGGCTTTCACCTCCCTCTCCCTCATGGCCATGTTTGCTTAGCTGTCCGTCTTCTCGAGGGGCACCCACCTGCCCTCCTTCCCACCAGCCCTAGCTGAGCTTTTATGAGCGGTTCTTCTGGAACTTCCTTGCACCAGCTTCCTCTTGCTGTCCCCAGAGGTAGTGATCACTCTCTTTCAGTGCCCTGAAAGTCTCCCCCCATGTGTTAGGCTGTGGCTCAGGCTCCTGAACAAGGCCCTGGCACCCCCCTACAAGTGATGCCTCACCCCTTCCTGCACCCCTTCCCCATGAACCTCTGCTACACTGTCACCCCTTGGTCCCAGCTTTGCTAGTCCCCTTTCTCTTCCCTAAGTGCCCCTTCTTCAGTCCATGTCTGTGCCATGGCTCAAGCCATTCCTGAGGACCCATCCTTCCTTTCAGGGGTGACTCAGATCCCATCTCCTCAGTGAAGCGTTCTTGGGTTTGTCCGGTCAGCTGAATCATTATCATTGGCTACGGCATGTGGCAGAGCCAGCTCAAATGCGAACTACTTCTATTCCTTTCTCCGAGGCAGTATGCACAGTGGTGAATGTCGCAGTCTTTGGATTGGGACTACCTGGGCTCAAAATGAGGTCTGTCCGCTCATTAGCTGTGTGACTTCAGACAAGTGGCTGAACCTCTCTGGGCCTTACTTTTGTCACCAGCAATACAGTGCTAATAGTAGAAGCTGTCTCATAGAGCTGTTGTGGGCATTTAGTTGTTCTTCTGGGTGAAGCACATAGAATGGTACCCACTGGCTATTATCTTTACGTCCTATGGTATCATAATCTGTCTTCTCCTGATTGTGAATTCCTAGAGGTCCAGAAGCACGCAGAATTCATCTTTGTTTTCCCCCAAAGAGACTCTGCTTCTCCCCATAATTTCTCAGAAATTCTCCCAGAAAGAAACCCAAAAGACCCAATCTAGAAAGGGCCCAGAGGACATCTTGAGTCAATACCAGTTTTACAGATCAGTAAACTGAGGCCCAGAGGAGCAGAAGGAGTTGCTCTGATCACCCAGCTGGTCAGCAACAGTGCTAGAAACCTGGTGGTCAGGAATACCATCTCTGGGTCTTACTCACAACTTTCTTGCTCTGGTACAAATGCAATTTCTATCTTCTCTTGAGAGAAAAACAGACGGTCAGTATCATCTCCGGCCTTGCCTTGGCAGATCACTGAGCCACACTTTCAGATGGCCCCCCGCAGCCTCCCATCCTCCCTGTTATTGCTTTCAGCTGTCCTGAGCCCTTTAGCCCTTCCTAATGAGGCAGGTTTTCCTACCTTCCTCTCAGGGTGCTGCAAGTTCTTTAAATAGAGAGCTGTGAGTGGGATCGGGCCTTGGTCTTAGCAGAGATTCGGGGTGGGGGAAGGGAGGGGAGCCCAAGTCCTGCAGACACAGGCTGGCTGGCCCCTGGCCCCAACCCCCAGCCAGAACCCACCCTGCCCGGCACCCAGGCGGCATTCGGGTTCCTCCCTTCACAGTGGATTTGATACAATCTGGAAAACACATTAAACATTACACAGAGTAGTTGACGCGTAATTAATAAAGTACAGATTTTGGCTGGAAGCCTCAACTTAAAATAGCACCAGGACTGGGGAGAGGAAGGGCAGGCGAGGGAGGCTGGGAAGATGGTGTGTGAAGAGAACAGAGACTGTTATCTCTGAGAATAACAGGACCACTTCTCTCTGAAATTGGGGAGGGAGGAGACAGAGAACAGTTTTACTTACTGTTTTTTTAATTCAAAGGGTGAGACTGGGACTCAAAGAGGCAAACTGTCTTGCCCAAGAATACTCGCAGGTCCCAGGACAGAGCCAGGGACCTGGGGGAGTAGGGCAGCGCCTTTGACACCTGTCCCCACTCTCAGGTAGTGGAAGACCACCACTGGTGTTTCCCGGAACCGCTCTCTCGTGAAGTTGCACATTCCAACTGTTTTTAATGTGAGAGATGTTTTAATGGCATTTTGAGACAGCCTGTTCCCTCCCCGATTCTCCAGAGAGGCTGGAGGGAGCTTCACATCTTCTTTGAAGAAGCAAAAAAAAAAAAAAAAAAAAAAAGAAAGAAAGAAAGAAAGGCCTTTCTTCTGCAAGCATGTTCAGAGAGCCCTTTGCTGCAGTTAACCAGCCTTCTGGTGTGAGGGGAGAGGTGAGGAAGGGGCTTGAGGAAGTGGAGGAAAAGGGGGGAAAAGGCTTCTGTGGTTAATTCAAATGCCTGGCCTCAGGGGCATACTCTATTGAAGCTGGAGCCCTGCTGCTTTCTGCCATCCAGATCCCAAACTGGTTTTCTGAAGCAAAATGCAAATTTCAGCCCCAACTAATCAACCCTGACAGAGCAGCGTCACCTCCAGCCTGCCAGTCATTAACAAACGACCCAAGGCAGACCTGAGAGAAGAGAAGTGCTAGATGGAAGGAGGAGGCTGCGTGGAGGAGGCTGAGATGGAAAGTTCTAGAAACTTCAAAATCAAATCACTGTCTAGCAGAACCTTGACACCAAAAGGGACACTGAGGGACATTTCACCGGACAGGAGAGCCTGATGTAATCCCCTTATTTGATCCGCAATACTTCTTCTCTCTGCCAGGCAGAAATAAACTTGATCTTCCTGTTGAAACACAGTGAATGGGTGAGGATGTGTGAAAGTCTGATTATATTATGAGACCCTGAGGGCCCTCTGTGAGAATAATTAATCTATTAATTACGTGACGTAAGGAAAATAGCACTGGCTTCTAGGGCACCATCTCTGCTATATTTCTTTCTGTATCCCCGAAGCATAGGCCCGATCCTTGGCACACTCGTCATGCTGTTTCAAAAATGTTTGCAGCCACATTAGGAGACCGAAAACTAATCTTGGCTCTAAAACCTCCCCAAGCCTCCATATCTTCATCTGTAGGATGAGGGTAAAGAGAGCTTCCCTTTCCTCCAGCCTGTCGGGTGGAAGGAGATGCTCCGGCTGTTCTGGAAGCCGTGCCTGGCGCAGCACTGTGGTGATATCAGATATCCGGCTGCCTTATTCCTGGTTTTCCTTTCTCCCCTCCCATGTCTGGCCCAGGGCCGAGGAGGCACATCCAACAATCAGAGAGACACAGGAACCTCGGCCCTCTAGGCGCCCCCATGCAGGCAACTGGGTCTCAGAGATCCAGAACTTGAACCCAGAACCTTATATAGCTACTTCTCCTCAGGGGGAAATGGGTCAAAGATCCCAAACGGGGGTCCCCAGCCATGGGCAAAGTCCCCAGCTCTAACCCTTTCTACCTCTGGGGGCAGGGAGTGTACTGAGGAAGGAGAGAAGGGGCTGGGAGGAAGGGTGCTGTCTCTGGTGCAGAGGGGGTGAGGGGCAGTCGGGGGAGAGGCGGGTTGGATTTCACTGGCATTCCACAGCAGGCTTCTGCCACGCAGCCGAATCAGAGCTGAGGGAGCTGCTGAGACCAGAAGAGCCTCAGAGTTGACTCTGGGCAAACCTGATAGTCCATCTGGAACCCATCCATGGCCTGCCTCCCTCCCCCCTGCTCTGAGCTCACTGGAGCGGCAGCAGTGGGGGAAGCAGGGCCAGGCGCCTCCCCTAGCAGGCTGGGCTCATCCCCCAGGTGCCAGCCCACAGCCCCTGTTGTTCCAGCCCTGAAAGCACAGGTCCCTCACGCACCGGCCCCGGCTTCAATTCCTGCCCCTTCCCCTCAGAACCTAATCTGAGGGCTCAGAGGTTTGCTGAAGAAAAGGGGGGAAAAAACCTCTGAGTTCTCCACACCAGGGTTATTCAGGCGGCCCGAGAATGCCAGCCCCGTTGTGCATCAGGAAAAAGTTTGAGTGGGTGTTATGGTAGCACTGGGCTTTCAGAGTCTTCACGAAGTTGACTCCCACCGCCTTGGCTGTCAGAGCCCTAGATCTATCTCCCTGGATATCAGTGTCCCAAATCTCCCGTCACTCCCGTCACATCCTAAATAAATACCCAAACTCACAATGGAAAGATCTCGCAGCTGGAAGATTGTGCAAAGAACAGGGACCAACAGCTACCTGGAGCCCGGAGCCTTATCCTCAGCCAGGCCACGATGATTTGCTTTGTGAACTTGCTTTCTCAAGGACGCAGGTTTTTTTTCTTCTATCATAGGATCCCCACCCCGACAGGATGATCATGGGGGTCAGAGAAGGAAATTTTAGATGACAAAAAACATGAAATGTCCTTACCAGCGCACATTGTCTGCAGAGCATATGACCCTGCAACCTCAGCTGGCCTCAGCCTCACTCTGAGGAGTCCTCCCCAAAGCCTGGAAGAGAGGGATTTATTTCTCCCATTTTGCTGGCATGTCTCCTACTCCCTGGGTCAGTAGGAGTCATGGCGGACTTAGCACCTACCAGCTTGAATTAACCTTTGACTGCCACCCGTCCAGCGTGTGGGAGTGGACACCTCTGGGGCTGTCCCTCCCTCCCTCACGTAGGGACACACAGTGCACTCTAAGAGCAGAAGGAATCCCCTCCCTGAAATTCCCCTTGGCGTGATGTGCTTGAGACGGGCCCACTGTAGGCAGGAGCCTGCAGGCTGGGGAGAGATAGACCCATTTGTTGGAGAACCTGACAGGGTCCGAGGCAGCTTGGCTCACCAGGCAGGAAACAGGCCCCATACCCACCACAAACCTCTTTCAACAACAAACTTTGTGAACAGCCGGTCTCCCAGGGCAGCTTCCTGCACTGTGTTTGCCTAATCTGTCTGTCCAAAATCCCTCTCCAAACACGAGGTTTCCTGCCCCACACTGGCAATCAGAGAGCTAATTATCTGGGATTAGAGATGGAATTGGGGGGGTTCCCTTCTAATTATAGGAAAAAATTAGCCCAACCGATGTTGGCAAGGCCACTGGGATTGGAGTCTAAGCTGGGACACAGGTCGGTGAGGAAGGTGGGTGTGTCCCGAGCTCTGGTACCTTCTCCTCCTGACTGTCTCTGGAGTCTGTGGGATAAGGGCAGAAGGAGAGCTTCTTGCTGGGGGACCGGGGAGAGGGATGTGTGTGTGCACGTATGCCAAAGAGAGGGTGAGAGGCAGAGAGACAGACAGGGAGATAACAGATGAGCAGAAACAGGAATTGGCAGGAGAAGCACAAGAAGGAGCAGGAGAAGATGGAAGATTAGAGGTAAAAGGAGATGGCCAGGTAAGACAGACAGACAGACATCTGTGTAGAGATGACCATTTGTCTCCCCACCATTGCTGTGGGCCGCGTTCTCCTTCAGAGGGGAAGCACAGAAAGGCAGCAGAAACAGGCCTCCCTCTTACCTTCCTCCTTCCCCCTCTTCCCACTCCCTTCCTTCTGGTGTCCAGCACACCGACCCCGTTTTGCCACACACCATGCAGGTGACAAATGCTCTTGACCTGGCCAGGGGACAAGGAGGAGGTGGGGATCTTGACCTCCACGGGGCTTCTAGTGATCTTGAGTTTCTTCTGTGGCCTGAAGATGGGGCTTTCTGCCTAACAGTCCTTGCCTTCTCTCCTACAAGGAGAATCTCTTGGCTCAGAAAACCATTCATTCACTAATTCATTTATTTATTCTTCCGTTTCACACACAGTTAGAGAGCATTACTGTGGGCAAGACCCATCGCTGATCTGTGGATTTCAGTAACCCAGCAGAATGCAAATTGAAATCTGGTTCTTAGTTTTTAATGGTACCTCCCTATTCCTTCCCCCTCTTCCAACATAACGGCACCTATATTTAAACCATCCTAGGAGTAGTTCAGGCCTTTGCTTGGAAACGTCCTGGCCAACACCAAAAGGATATGAGCACACAGTGCAGAGACCTGAGAATTTATCACAGCAATTTACAACAGAGTACAAATTCACGTGGTGCCAACAGAGCATGTGAGAGCATGAGCATAATTATTTGTCCGTATTCCCATCCCACTTCTTTCCAAATAAGGAAATAGATAAGCTCAATAATAAAAACTTTGGCAAAGGTATGTAATGAAACTCATGCAGAACTAGAAAAACCCAGTCACATGAGGGGAGTAGAAGTAAGTATGCTAACAATAAAGCGAATGTAAGCACCAGGACCCAGCCCCAGGTTTGGCCTGAGTATCCTGGTAGCCAAATCAAAAAGGAAAATGGGATGACCTAGAAACCCTTACTCTCAGATAGGAAGAAGTGTACCTATTTTCCAGGAGAGACGATGCCCAGACATTACATTCTCGAAATGATCTATCACGCGAGACCATGTATATAAACCAGAATAAAAGTTTGACATCAGAATCAGAGCGTCTGTTACATGACAATTTCTGGTATTTACTCCTGCTGACGCGCCCAGGCTGCTCAGGCTGCCGTATCCATGTAACAATCAACGTCCAGTGAATTCCTCTCATGGAGCAACAACAATGAACGGCAAGTAGATAAGGCCAATAAGGAAAGCGAAGCTTGCTGGTTAAGCTTTTGTCGGCCAAGCTTTTGGCTTTCTGAGGCTGTAACTTGATTCAAGGATAGAATGCAATTTTTTAAGCACCCCATTGTGCTTGGCACTCTACTAAAAGTTGAGTAAAATGAACTATAGAGATTCAGCGTCTAGATCTGGGAATTTATAATTTTTGTTGGCACTTTTACAGGGGCTCAGGCAGCAGCATAAGGGCATTAAAATGACGGACAGTAAGATGTTAACATCATACACAAGACAAAGGTGAATGCGTTTTCAGGAAGCATGTGGCTTAATACAAGATCATAGAAGCAAACTGAACCAGGCTCAAATCTCTTTCTACCACCGGTTGTGATCCGAGGCAAGCTACCTGACCTATCCGAGCCCCAGTTTCTTCATCAGCAGAATGGGTTTGGGGATTAAAGTAGATATTTTGGGTAAGGCGCCAGGGGCCCTGTTCAGCACGGAGTATGTGCTTGGGAAGTGGTAACTGTAGTCCATTCTAGGATTACTGAATAAGGCTCCATTGCCAGCAGTGGGGAGAGGAGCGATGGGCAAGACAAGGAGAAGACAAGGAGTTTTCTCATCCTCAGGAGGGTGCCTGGGGACTCCCTAGCCTTGCTGAGAAATCCCCTCAAAACCATCGGCTTCCTCCTGGTTGGGACTGTCCAAAGCCAGTTCCGTAGATGTTCCAACCTAGCTTCTTTCCCAGGAGGCCCTAGAACACTCTCTTTCTTGACTCCGCTTCTGCCCTGACCCTCCTTTCTCTCATCATTTCTTTTTCCCTCTTGGGAAATGGATGGCACCTGGGTTTGGCGGCCTTGCAAGGTCCCTGTGTAGGCTCCTGCTTCCTTCTCAAACCTCAGCCCTCGGGTACCCTTCCTCTGCTTGTCACAGGGAGGCTCAGGTGCCAGTAGGGTGAGGAGCATTAATTCCTACCTCTCCTTGAGGCCTCCCTTGTCCAGATTGAAGGCAGCCAGCCTGCCCCCCACCCCCCAACAGCCTCTAGGTGACGGCAGAAGGGGGTGAGGCTAGGAAGCCACACAAAGATCCCTGCTTGCCCCACTCACACCTGCCTGACAGCTGGGGACCCAGCACTCCCTGGAGCCACAGAGTGGGAGCCACAGAGCTGGACAACCAGGTGCGGGGCCAGGGGCCAGGCACACAGCAGGCGGGGGTCCCCGGGACACACCCCTCTTGCCCACCCTCTCTCCAGCTGCTGCTTTGCAGTTTCTCTGTACGTTCCAGCTCACTGCCAAATTGTCAAAAGCTATGAGAGGCAAAGTGCTGTTCAGTTAATGATTCCAGTCCCTGGAGAGGTGGAGCGCTCTTTTAAGAGAAAAAAAAAAATAGAGAGGAGTGGGGGTGTGGGAGGGACGGAAGAGGGGGATGCTTTAGTACTCCGCACAAAAGCTAAGCTGTAGCTCCTTCCAGCTCTTTTTAAGGAGCAGATTAGAAGTGGGTAGGTTTGCCCCAGCGGCCTTCTCTCTGGGGGGAAAAGCCTGGAGCCTCCCCCTCACTTTTCTCCTTTTTACAAAGTAAAAGGGTTTGAATCAGAAAGCTGCCATCCTTTTGGCCCCAATGGCCTCGGCCCTCTGTCCCCAGCACAGGTCCTGCGGAGACCCTAGCAAAACCACTCCCTCTCACACTGAGGCTGCCTTCCCGAGGTGACCACAGACTCCCACAGTGCAAAGGGCTCCTGCTCCTTCCGCGCCCCGCTTTACTCTCCTCCCCCTCCCTCTCTCCTCCCCCTCTCCTCTTCTCCTCCCTTTCCTCCCCCTCTCCTTCCTCTCCGTCCTTTTCTCCCCTTCCCTCCTTCCACCTCTCCTCTCCCTCCCTGCCTCCACCTCTCCTCCTCCTCTACCTCTCCTCTTCCACTTCCCCCTCCTTCTGCTCCCCCTTCTCCTTCTATGGCTCCTCCTTCTCCCTCTTCCCTTCCTCCTCCTCCAATTCCTTCCTCCACCCACTCTTGCCCCCCCCCACGCCCAGCTTACTCCCTTGGAAAGGACAGAAGGTGGGGGTGACCGATTACCCCAGTGGGCCCCTGAAGAATTTCCTCCCTGCCCGATTTTCCTCCTCGGCCTGGTCCCACCCAAGCCTGTGGATCCAAAGAAAATCCATCCAAAATTCCTCACCTCCTCGCAGCCTTTTCCAGGGTCCCAGATGCCATCCCATTCCTTATCTAATCTGTCCCCTCTGCAGCCTCCTCAAGTAGGCAGTATTGTTTTTACCGGTTTTGCAGATGAGAAAAGTGAGAATTAAGTCCTTGGGCTGAGTGCCCCCATGTCACCTCCGCCCCAGCCAGTGAAGACATCAGCCCTGACTGGATGGTCGGCACCTATCAGCCGGGAAGATTGAAGTGTGGGGCTTGAATGATCTAGGAGGGAAACTGAGAAACCTAAGAGGCTGCTGGAGAGGAGACCTGTGTGCCCTTTAATTTCCATCACCTCTAAGTGTGATCTGGCTTTATGGGTTTGTTTGTTTTTTTTTTTTAAGGTTATTTTGTTCCAAAATGTCCCTAGAGTCGTTCCTTGTCATTGTTGGTCTCAGGCATCTGCTCAGGTCCTTATGCTCGAATGCGGCCACTCCCTGGGTGAGGTGATGTGGGCTCTCCAGACTCCGGGAGCACATAGCACCCTGGGACGTGAAAGCCTCTTGGGTCGGGAGGATGGGGGGAGGCTGGGCAAGAAGGACAGGGCTGCTCTTTGCTGACCATGAGCCTGCTGGGCATTCTGCTCGTGCTCTGAGAAAGCCAGTACAAAGTTTGCCCCTTGCCAAGCCGGGCACTTTTCTCCTTCCCTCTGCGCAGTGGATCCTGACACCACCGGTGCATTGTAATGAGCCCCCCGCAGGGGCTGCATCCTGGCGCTGTGCCTGGCAACTGTGGGGCATTGGTGCCAGGAGGGGCTTGGCACTGAGGAGAGGCAGGTGTCCAGCGAGACAGAGCAAGGTGACCGGGAAGGGTCTAGGGGCAGCGAGGCAGGGGAGTCGGGTGACCGTCAGTGGCAGATCACGGAGATCAGACAGCCCTTACTCAGCCTCCCCCACCCCACCCCATCTTGATTAGAGTGATCCAGCCCCAGAAGAATAGCAATGAATTAATTAGGGGTCTGTTGTCACGAAGCAGCTCATTATTAAAGTCCTTCTCCTGGGAGGGGAGATGGGGAAAGGTGTGAAGACGACAGCTAGTCAAACAGAATCATTTAAAAGAGCCAGACCCTCCCCCCAGCTGTCTGTTCTGCCCTTGGGCTCTGCTGGGAAGTCAGACATACCAGAGCACAGGGGCACCCCCGTGCTGGTGTCTCGTGCTGGTGTCTCGGGATTTCAGGGGATAGAGGCCTTCTGGCCCCACTTCCTTTCTTTCCTCCTCTGATGCTCTTTCTCAGACCCCAGCTCAGAGCCCATCTCTGCACTTTAATTAACCCTTGCTTTCCATTTGCCTTTAAGCCAGCTGAGCTCCAGCCGAGTGGGCCCGGAGTTCTTTATACAGCAGCACCTTGAGCCTTTGCAGTGCTTTCCTCCCAAGAGCTTTTAGTAGTCCACTGGGAGCCAAAGAGATCACTTCAACAGAAGCAAGCGTGTATAGCGTCTTTACATACCAGGTTCCAGATGTGGTGGAGGGAGGGGAAGGGTATGCAAAGCCAGATTCTCTCTTTCTTCATTTATTATTTTCCAGAAACGGGAAAACAGAGGCCTAGAAAAGTGAAGGTCTCAGAGTTGAGATTGTGGCTCTTCTGCCCACCGGCTATGTGACCTTGATGTCACCTCACACCTCTAGATGTGCCTCTGTTTCTTCATCTGTAACATGGGACTAATAGGGTTGTGGTGAAGATCTAATGAGAGGGCGTGTAGAGGGCCCTTAGCACAATGTCTAACACTCATAGGGGTTAAATAAATGGGAGCTGTAGCTAGTGTTCCATTCCTAGCCAGTTTCAGTACCAGGGACTCATTCATTCCATCATCAGGTGTGATTCAAGTCCTACTATGTGTACAGTAGTACTGAATGCAGGAAGGCATATGAAGCTGTACCAAGAAGTGTCTGTTTTCTAGGAACTTACAACTTAGGAGAGATCATTGCATGTGTTCACAGATCACCATGCCAAGAGACTTGCTAGGGACTCTGGGAGTTCAAAGGAAAGATCGGGATGGGCTTCCTGGAGGAGGGGGCATTGGGGTTAGGCCTTGAAGGATGGCTAGGGTCTAGGAAGTATAAATTGTCAAGCCAAGACATGATGACCAAAAACCCAGAGACGTAGCTGGAGAATGGTGAGAAGGCCATACTAGCTAGATCCATGCATGGCAAGGAAGGGACATGAGCTTTTCTAAATTCTCAGTGGGAGCAGTTAAAGGCGTTCTGTGTGCATGTGCTTGGGTGCATGCGATGATTTACTTTCTTTCATATTCCGAAAGTAGTGTATGTTCATCACAAAAAAAAAAATTAGAAGTGAGATAAGCAAGAGAAAGAAAATTACAAACACCTGAAATTTGAGGATTTTGCATACAGAAAAGGCAGGATCAAATAAGTGTTTTAAGAAGATTAATCTGGCTGTGTTGGTAGAACAGATTAGAGCAGGAATATGCTGGAGGCAGGGAGATTTCTCAGGTTATTGCTGTAGCCCAGATAAGAGGCAATAAAGACTCAGGCCTTGCCCGTTAGCAATGGGAAGAGAAGCACAGCCGCGTGGGTGTGCTCTCCAGTCTCTCGGTTACCGCACATTTTCTGCACCACAGTGTATGCAAGCCACATGCATTTTCCAAATGACTCTTCCTTTTAAAATCTCAGGGAGCCTCCCGCGTTCAGGCACAAGCCCCGTGTCAGATAGCTGTGCTCACAAGTCTAGACCTCCCTTCCCATCCTTACAGCTTTAAATGTCATCCTCGGTGTTAATGAAAGCCATAGATTACTGTTCCAGATTATAAAATGTAGGGCAATTTTAGCCATTGAAAAGAATGAGTTAATTAAAGAGGGTAATAACCCTCTTAAAGGCCCCACCCTTTGCTCTTTTTCCAGACTGCAGGTGGCCTCCTTTGTCATAGTGGAGGAGAGAGCTATATGATCTATTGTGTCCCCCAGGACTTATCTCCAGGGGCACTGAGCACTTTTTAGATGTCATTTTTAGTCCCAGTGCAGGTATTGTCCTCTTGTTTGACTTAGGCAAAAGTGAGGCCCCAGAGGGAGCCTCATGAAAGAGACAGAGTACAGGCTTTGGAATCAGGCAGACTCCGCTTTCAGCTTGGCTCCGTCCCTAACTTGCTCTCGACTGTTAATGTTTCTTGTTCTGTGAAATGGGGAGGCTGACTTCCCGGTGTTCAAGATCATTTCATGTTTATACCTCCAGCCTTTTGCACTTGGGCTGACATGTTCGATCGATGTTCAGTAAATACGTTGAACCACACTGATAAAGGGAGATAAGCGATTCAGAAGCCACCTGCGTTCCGTCCCAGGAAGTGCTCCTTTGCTTCAGGCAGGGCATTTCCAAGGCATTTTACCTGGGCATCAGGTCTGCCTGATTCTCACCACACCCCCTTCCAAAGCTTGGCAAGGAAGCCTGCATCGCCCTCCCAGTGGGCCCTAAGAGGTGCTTCCAAATCATTCCCAGTCCAAAAATCTTTAAGAAGGTAGATGCTATCCTGAGCCAGGCAGGGCATCCCCAGGCAAGGAACCTGTGTGTGGCACCTCAAATGGGGATTCTGAGAGCCTCACGTGGCTGGAGCTTCAAGTAAACAGAGATTTCGATTTGGCAGAGGTGGCTCATTATTCTTTATTAATTCCTCCCCCCCACCACCCCTCCATGCCCCCCCCCCAACTCTGTGCGCTCCCTGTGAGTTATTGCTTTGCTGCTGTGTGATGTGATTTCGCTGTGGCTGTTTAATGCTTCAGCTGTCCCTCGCCAGTGTTTATCTTATTGTTTCCCAGAACAATCAAGTGCTTCCGCTGCCCCTGGCAACTTCTTCTGGTTCCCGGATCCTCCTAACTGGCCGGAGTCTGAGCTGGAGCAGCGTGGCAAGGTGGGGCTGGTCCAAGGCCAGAGCCCCACACTCCCAAATGCCCATCACAGGCACCTGTGTAAGCTCCTGCCCCATCCTGGGCCTGGGAGCTCAAAACCCTCCCTGACAGAGGGAGAACCAAGAAGTGGGTTCTTTTGCTTCTTGATCTTGATGTCACTCTCTGCTGAGTCATAAAGGGAGAGGCCCCTGAGATAAGGAAGTTGGTGCCCTTTTGAAGTGCAGTTGGTCCTTAAACACAGGAAGGTCTGAAGCAGAGGCTGCCCCTCTCAGTTCTGTGGGGCCGCGTGGATCAGTGGTCACATGGCCATCCAGCCCTGGCTGATGAGGAGCAATGGAGCCAAGATTTAGGAAAAGAGACCCTCACTCCAGCCAACCTCCTCAACCTGATCTCTGAACACTTCTAGTCACTGCTCAGGAAATATTCACTACATCACCTATCATAAACCAGGCTCTTAATTCTCACTGTTCCGAGATGTGGAAGTCCAGAGAACCAATGGTTTCTTTCAGGAGCCCCTCCCCACATTCCAGGAGAAAGCCTTCCATGGCTTAGCCTTCCATGAAGGAAGAAATCCAGGAGCCTCTAGAACATGAAACCCTCTGCCAGATCACCCGCCCTCCCACCAGTTTAATATCAGGGCAGTTTCCCAACATGCACAGAAATAGAAATAATTGTACGTGGAAATGTCAATCTCCAGTGTCAAAGCCCCAGTGACTAACCGACAACTCACCTGGGACCAGTTCTAGAACCATCTGCATATGTGTGGGAGGGTGTGTGTGTGTGTGTGTGTGTGTGCACCTGCATGCACCAGGCAGGGGTGCAAAATTCACAAAGTTTAGCCTATCTTAGTGACCTTCTTCTTTTTCAGGGCCAGGAGGGGTCCTTGGCCTTGTCTCCCCTCCTCCTCTACTCTCCTGGTTCCCTGCGACCCAAAGGCTGAGTTTCCCTGGCTCCAGTGTCCCTCTCAGTTGTCCCAGCATTCAGGGCCCGGCTCCCTCCAGGGATCCTTGGCCTCCCTGGCTGGGAGTCTGCATGGTTAGTTCACCTTTGCAGAGCTCTGGGGAAGGGGCAGACAGAAGCCTGGGAGGCGCTGCTGCCTCTGTGTGCATGTGTGTGTGCGCGTGCGTGCTTGCATACGCAGCGTAGAAGAAGGAAGCATCTCGGAGCTGAATTTACCAAAGGCTTCAATCTATAAATAATTCGGGTCATGAAGCTCTACAAAAATAAACTTCAGCTTGAATCCTCTCGTGCAGCACTAAAGGCAGCTGCAGATACACTCGCTCATTAACTCACCCCCAAGTTCAGTCTGAGCAGCACCAGGCCTGCCCCACCTCTCCCCTGTCTAAACGTCTACGTGTGTGTGTGTGTATGCACACCCCCACACATTCATATAGTAGGTGAGCCCTGAGTCCTGAGACAGAGATAAAATCAAGTAATAAAGGTCTCTTCCAAACTGACTTTTTCGACATAAAGCGACAAGCCCCCAATAAATGCACGTCAAGAGTCTCATCCTCTCCAGGCGCTCAGGTCTGAGAGACCAAGTTTCCAAGAAATCTGGGCTCAGACATAACAATAACACGCTTATACTGACATCACACTTGAAGTGGGCCAAAGCACTCACATCTCCACCCTTGCTCATCCGTTCAGGCACCACCTTCCCCAGGAAGCCTTCTGCTCAGGGCCTCCCTCACACCCCAGCCTCCTGGGGGCGTTGCCCCCCCCCCCCCGCCCGCCACCCTCTCCCCCTGCCAACTCCTCTCACAAGGGCTAGCCCGCGCGTTCGTGAAGACTGGTTGGCTTGTCCGTTCCCAGCTCCTGGGGTTCCCGAAGGGGATCCTGTCCTGTAGCATCCCTGACGCCAAGGGCAGACCTGGCTCACAGCAGAAGTGTCATAAACGGATACTGGACAGTCCTGAAAGTCATAGCTAATAAGTCCTTTCACTCTCCCAGCATCCTTTTTGTGCCCATAAGGACAGGAGTTCCCACCTCCTTTGGCTGCTACAGAAACTATTACACAAACAAGGGAGGTGACTTACCTGAAGTCACATAGGCAGTTAATGAGAACGCTGGGGTTAGATCCCGGTCCTCCAGACACCAACCGGTGTCTCCCTCTGCGCGGTGACGCCTCTCCAACCAATCTGTTTCCTACTGGGAGGGCCCAAGAAGAAGATTCCCAATTGGTTTTCAGCAACTCTTACCAAGTAAATAAATAAATAAATAACATTAATATTTATGCTACCAGTACTACTAATAAAGTGACATTAGGGTGACAAATCCCAGGCAGGGGGTCCATAATTTAGAGCTAACTATAGACAAAATTGATGCCCAAGAAAAAGGGTTTGGAGGGGCCTACAGGTAAGCTCGTTAATTGGAATTGGATATGCTGATTTGAATTGGATGTTCGAGAAGCTGTCATTAATTTCTGCACAGGCCTAGCTGTGGTTTAGAGGAAGGCATTAATGGGATTACTATTTCCTTCTCACTTAGTGGAGGCCCCTTCCCAGCCAGAGGGCCCAGCAGTCACCCTCCCCTGGGCTGCACCTCGCATTCCCCCACCCCACAGATGACCCTGATAAACTGACTTTTCACCTCCCAATGAAGGTCCCTGAAAATTAGGTTCCGAGTTTATGGTCGACTCCAGGCAATGGGTGATTGCCCTGCCTGGACCTTGGGGTCCGAAAGAGGAAGTGTGGGGGAGGGGAGAGCTAGGACTTTCTGTCTTTCCCATCTGTTCTGTCTGTTCTTTTCCTGGCAGTGATGAACAGCTCGTTTGCCCCTTAGTATCCTCTCCTAAGAAGGTCGCAGAGCACCTGAGAAGTCCCGCTGTGTGTGGGACTCCCTTCTCTGACACTCTCTAACTGTGTGATCTTGGGAATGCCACTGAATCCCCCCAGGCCTCAAATTTCCTATCTGTAAAATGGGAATAATAAGAACATTTACCTCAGAGGTACTTGTAAGGATAACAGAGTTGATTTTTTTTTTTAAGATTTTATTTATTTATTCGTCAGAGAGAGAGAGGGAGAGAGAGCAAGCACAGGCAGACAGAATGGCAGGCAGACGCAGAGGGAGAAGCAGGCTCCCTGATGAGCAAGGAGCCCGATGTGGGACTCGATCCCAGGACACTGGGATCATGACCTGAGCCGAAGGCAGCTGCTTAACCAACTGAGCCACCCAGGTGTCCCAAGAGAGTTGATTTTTGTCAAGCACTTTCAACAGCACTTGGCACACTGTAAGAACAATAGGAGTGTATAAGTTCTTGAGGCAAACGGGGCCCTTCGAAAATTCACTAGGTCTGTGCTACCGCCTTCAGGTAGGGCCTTGTCAAGCCATGAAGCAAAAGAAGTAATCCTGTGTTCAAAACCCTCCTGAGAAGGTCTCAGGGTCCTACAGCCACTCAGTCTCGCAGTGAGCGCTCTACGCAGCAGGAGTTCTTACTAGAACCAGCCTGAATCTCCTTGCATGACGGTGTGGGTACCTTCTGTCTTTTCCGGTTTCGATAAAGTCTGTCACCCTCTGGCTGGCCCTCTTATCCTACCTCATGAGCTTTGTCCAACCAAAATGGCTTCTGTAGCTTCTGCATGTCCACTGAGGCCAGGCCCTCTCAGGAGAGGAGGAGCCCAACCCAAAAGACATGTTCAGGTGACTCGCCTGCCCCCAAGTGTGTCGCCTCCTTTCTCTGCCCCAGCTCCTCCCTTGCCCTGTGCAGCTCGGGCTGTAGACCCCCTTCTCTTGGATTGGTTCGTGGCCTACTTCAGTCCGTTGTTGTCCTTGTGGTCATTGAAACCTGGCCCTGGGGACACAAGCTGAAAAGTTGAAAACTGTGTCACCGCAGTTTAGCTCTTCTGGGACCGCACCAAATAGATGCGATTCGTTGGATTTTAAAACCCCACCTTGGCTCAGAACCAGCACCGTACCACTACCATCCTGTGTCTGGCAAGGATGGAGACAACTTTGAACCTCAAAACTTTCTCTCCGAGGCAGAGCAGTCTGGGAAACCGTGTGCTTGCCCTGCAGCAGGACCCTTGTCCCCAGGGTGGGCTGTCTCCATCCGCCATGTGCTCTCCTCTGAGCCACACGGGCTACAGCCGGGTTGAGCCCCGGTTCCACCACTGGCCAGCTGCGAGCCTAGGTGAAGTGAGCTCCAAAGTCCTTACAGCTCTAGCACATGCTACGGTGGTTCTCCTCTGGCCGGCACTGAGCAGATCACCGTGGCCTGTTATCCAGAAGGGAAAACCGAGGCTCGTGGGAGGGATCTGAACGCAAACTGTACCATTAGGCAGAACTCAAGCCCAGGCACAGAGTTTGAACAGAAACCCAGGAACCCTGCATCCCAAACCTACACTCTGCCCACCTGGCCTCTCCTGCCACTGCCTGCCAGACCCCGCCCCCAACTTGTGCCCTTGACGCCCTCGCCTCCTGGCCCCATCCTCCATCTTCTCTGCCCTCCCGCAGGTGTCTCGGAGGGTTACACAAGCTGGAGGCAGTTAACATGGGATGAGGGAGTAAGTGGGGAGGCAATAGTGCTCTTCCCTCCAGGGATTTAGACTGAATGAAATAGGATCACATAGTTCAGGTTCAATACCACGAACAGTTTCTGTTCTGGTTTGGTTTTAGCTTTGACGTTTGAGAGTTATGTAGGTTTGATTCTGCCTTCAACTGCTTTGTTAAAAGATTGGGGTTGCAGATAGAAGAAAAAAAAAAAAAAAAAAAAACCCTGCGTAGATCTCTGATTCAGGAAAAAGTTAGTGGCTGGGATTGGTCCTAAGTGGAACGCAGCAGAGTGTGTGTGAGAAGTTGACTTTGATTCAAGTCCAGCTCTGAGCCAGCCCTGGGTACCATCTCGTCCCAGGGACCACAGAGGGAAGGCCAGACTTGTGGCATTCCCCCTTTGGACTTTGTGTCCAGGCCCTGACAGGGAGGCAGGCGGGTGCCCGGGTTCATGGGGTGGAGGCTGCCCCAACTGGCAGAAGGTTAACAAGCCTCTCCAGGCAGGGAGATCTTGGGCTGGGCCTGAGGGGGGCTACTGATTCCACAGTTCCTGGGGCAGAGCCGGTAGCTTGAGGAGACTTAAATCTCCCTGAAGAGGAGCGGCTGTCGTAGGGAGGGTGATGAGAAGCGCTGGCCCATTTCCCCTTCAGAGGGAGAAACAGAGCCCGAACTCCCCCAAATAATGGAGACAGAACACTGAGGTCAAGCCAGCAGGAAGCCATGACCCTCACATCTTCTCTTTACTCTCTGCAATAGCCCGGGAACTTTTTTGACTAAAAACTGCTGAATTTCTAGAAAGACCTCAAGGAAATTTCAGATCGGCCCATCTAAGAGAGAAAGCTATTTCAGATGTTAAAGGGAACCTTTTTAATTGTGGGGCATTTTTCCAGGTAGAGACCTTTCCCTCTGCTTGAATCCGTAATCATATTTGCACCGGGGTAGAGGGTAATAACCTCAGCCTCGTGGCATCACTGCTGACCCCAGAGTCTTCCTCCACTCTCTGAGAATGAATTAAATGACCCCTCCCCCAACCCTTCCCCGGATGCAACAGCTTTGAATGCAAGAGCCACTAGCTAGGCAGAGAAAGGGCAAGGGGGAATTTATTGTGGCGTCAGGCACCAAGCTTGGCCCTTGGGATGAATAAGTCCTGGTCCTTGCCCCTCAGGAGCTCCTGGTATGGTGGGAGAGGAAAGGCCGTGGTTAGAAGTACAAGAGAAAATTGAAAGGGAATGTGAGGGGGTGGGCAGCCTGAGTTCTACAATCTTCCAGAGAAAATGCCTTTTGACCTCACTTTGACTTAGCGCTAGAGTTCATGAGACTTCATCACCTGGTTCCTAGTTCATGTCCTTTCAACAAGTATTTCTCAAGCATCCCATCTTATCCATCACCCAGCCAGGTTCCTGAACCCATTCTCGTCCTCAGAGGGTTGTTAGAAATAGAAAACGTATCCTTGCCTTCGCAGTGTTGACAGACTTACGCACATGTGAGCCAATTAGAGAACAATGTGAGTGGGTAGTCAATACACAGAGGCAAGTACATACACAATGAACAGATCAATTGATTATAATCCTAAGACAAAATGGTAGGAAAAAAAAAGGCATCAGGGTGATGAGCAATTAGTATGGTGGAGAGATTAGGGAAGGCTTCATGGAGGAAATAGGGCTCGAGCTAGAGGGGGTTCAGATGGGCAGAGGACAGAGACAACAAACCAGGCTGGGGATTATTTGTTCAACGGTCGGCTGCTATGTTGGGAACAAGAAACGGGAGGGCAGGAGCATATTCAAACCGAGGACTCCCGGACACCAGTTTTTTGTATGACCTTAGGGATTGTCTTTGCAGAGCTTAGACTAGCCCTCACGAACCCCCAGACCAGCAGCCTCCACACCACCCGGGAATTTGTTAGACGTGAGAATTCTCAAGCCTCATTTCCGCTGAATCAGAAACTCCAGGGGTGGGCTCAGCAATGCATTTTCCCAAGCCCCCAAACCCCGCCCCCCAGCCCGCACTGCCCTTATCCCTGCCTTGAGATGATTCTCAAGGCACACAGCCTTGAAAACCACTGGACTCCATCTCTGCTTCTTCACCCTGGCCACTCATCAGATTCACCTGGGGAGATTTGAATCCCCGAGAAGACGCCCAGGCCACACCCACAGAGGTTCTGATTAATGGATCCAGCCCTGGCATTCGTATCTTTTAAAACCCCCGAGATGATTCCCAAGTGCAGCCAGGGCTGGGAAGCAGTGAACTTAATGGTGTCTGAGTCCTTTCTTTCTGGCTTATTATCCAGAGCTGGGCTCTGAGAGTCTGAACCAGGATTTTTGGCTCTCCAGAATCCCAGGGTGAATTTGCACACATGCAGGGATATGTTTGGGGGCAGAAAGACCCTCTTCAGATTCTAAAATCTTGAGTCTCTTGACTCAGCTTTCTGATCTTTTATGGGATTGTGGAACCATTCTTCCTCACCCACCCGAGGCAGAAACACTATAAGCAGATGTTGACTCCCCAACCCTAAACACCAGTCAGTGTGCACAAGCACACACTCACACACACACATACCCTCCACACCGGGCTGTAAATATACGTAGACACACGCCACAATAACCACATTGGGATATTCAGAATTGTTCCTAAGAGCGCATATGCACACACAAAAGAACCCACCATCAGAAATCCCAGACCCGGCAGGCTCAGACCACTGGGGAAGGGATCTCTCTTGCTAGAAGCCGGGCTGTTTGAACTGAGAAGCACCTCTACCTTCCCTGAAGCCAATTCTGGTTCAAAGTAGCAAGTAGGGGTAGGGTGGGGGGAATTATCTTCGGTAAAGGGACCTGTTCTAGGCCAAAGCAGGTAATCCCCTGGGGGACAGCTGAGTACCGATGCTGAGGATGCCTTGTTTCTTTTACAGATTCGAGCCGATGGTCCCCCCCATGGAGGGGTCCAGTACGAGATGGTCTCCGTACTCAAAGACGGGAGTCCCATCCTCCGGGACATGGCCTTCTCCGTTGATGAGCGTTACCTATACATCATGTCTGAGAGACAGGTAAGTGTAGACACCCGTCCCTCTTTTCAAAGCCCAGGAGTAACTGATAACCTGTGACCTTTGGTCAGAAACTTCATCTAAGCAGGGGGTCCGCTGAGCTTGCGACTCAGGGTCCAGGGACAGGCAGAGTCCTTGGAGGCTTTCACAGGGAGCCAGAGAGAAACAGCTGGGGCCAGCCACTTCCCGGAGGCTTCTCTCCAGGCCACAGCCCCTGTCTCAGTGCGTGATGAACAGCCCCGCAAGAACGGGCCAGACTGCATGAAGCAGCTTGGTGTGATTAGGGGGTAGATTTACAGCTCCCGGGCCCACAGAGTCTGCTGCTCAAGGGAGCCAAAGAAGTGTAAATAATCCAGGCCTCCTGGCTAGGCCTGATCCTGGGAGAGACAGACCCAAGATGGGGCCCCAGAAGGAGATAAAAATCTTGGCCTGAGTCATAGACTGATGCCAGTAGAAGCTGGCCAGCTCTGGGAAGCCAGAGTTGGCCTGAGAAACAGACTTCTACCCTCTGCGCGGTAACCATTGGGTAGGGTCCCCACCTTCTCTGAAAAGCATGATTCCCCGCTGAGTGTATCTGCTCTGAATATGTGTGAGCAAAGAGAAGGTAAACGTGGGATAGCCACGGTGATGGGCAAGGTGGTGGTGGGTGGGGGGGATGGGGAATGGAGGATTCGCATATTAATGGTGACTCAGAAAGCAAAGCAAAGACCTTAAGAAAGGCTGGTATCTGCCATTCGTTCAGTCAGTGGGTCTACTGCTGTTCAGCAGGAGGATGGTCTTGGCATTGACTCGTCTAGACAAAGATGCTGGGCTGGAGGACCAGTGAGCGTTCATGAGGTACCTCCCAGCTCCTGAGTGTTTGTCGTCCCAAATACACTGCAAAGATTCCCGGTGTACTTGGTGAACCGCTCCTTGCCCAGAGTTCCTTTTTTTTTTTTTTTGAGTATAAGAATTCTGAATCCGGGAATGAGGGAAGAGTGGAGGGAGGAAGGAAGGAAGAGACCAATGGGCACATAACTGCATTGAGGGAAGCAATGATGCAGCTCTAACTCAAAAATTACTTCTTGAGAACAGATGACACAAATCATATGCAGATTGCATGCAAATTTTATCCAGACCCCCTTGAACCCACCTGTCTTTTTACCTTTTTTCATATGGCCCCTGCAGTTGAGGCATAAGCAGGGGCAGATGGGAATTTGGTGAAGCTGGAGGAGGCTTAGCCTAACCTACGATGGGGAAGATAGTCTCGGAAATAAACATTGATGTCTCATTCTAATAAAACAGTCCGTGGGCCCTAACAAAGCCCATTACTGGGGATATATTTATCGGGAACGATGTGCTGGGAAAGCATCAAAATGAAGGGGACTTGGCCTCTACCCTCAGGTTGTTTACAGTCTAACAAGGGAGACATGAGCCAGTTGTCTATAACATCCCACTGAAGCCTATAAATATTCTGCCTTTTTTCCCTATTCTTTTCTATTTATAGACATAAGGTTATTTCTTAAACAGAAACAGTAGATGCTCACCATGCAAATTCCAGCAATACATACAGAAAAGAAAATAGCAATGAGTACCCAGACGGGTCTGCCCAAAATGTAACACCATGTTAACATTTGGTGAATACCGTTCTAGATGCTTCTGCAGGATAATAATCAGACAGAGGGATGGATCAATAGACGGCAGTCAGATGGGTGGATAAATGATGGTCAGAAGGACCCAGCAAATCCACAATATATGTGATATTTTCAGAACATCCTATGTATGCCTGAGGACCAGGAAGGTAACTCTGGGTAAAAACTCTTTCTTGGGTTCTCTGAGCCCAGCGTGGTGGAAAAGCATTGACAGCAAGCAGAAGTGACCAGTGAGGCCTTAGGAGAACTGAGAAGATGCCTAGGCTCAGATTTTGGCTGTATATCTGTTTCTCAAATGGGATGTTTTCTGGAATTACATTCAAAATGTGGCCAGAGGAGAAGGGCCTGGGCCTGAGTTGGAGCATAACAAGTGGCCTTTGGGGAATGGGATGACCTCCTGAGATCATATCTGGTATCACCTCCGACAGCATCAGCCCTGGTCTGCATAACGTATCTCTAAGTGTCCTGGCCTTTGTCCTCATTTTCTGCTGCTGCTGTGCCGTTCTTGTGCTGTCTGCCCCTAACATAGGGCTTCCGTAGTAGCCAGTCCCTCTGAGCAGCTATGGGAAGAACTTGGGGTTAATGGGGCTGTCTCTAGGCAGGTGAGATATTAGTCCAGAGAGCTCCACATGCCAGGTGGGGTTGTGATCAGTGGGCAACGTCTAAGGGGGATTTGTAGCCGAGCTCTGAGACCTGTCACCCTGAGAGCTGTAAATTGTGTAGAAATGGGTAGCAAGGTGATTTCACCTCGGGCTGGGCCCAGGGATGAGGGCCAAGAACAGCTCAGGGGGCCCATCTGTCTGAGCCCGAGCAACTCTGAGTATGGGGTACTCACATCCTTCAAGAAACACTTTCATGGGAGCTGATGAAGATGGAGTCTGATGGCTTAGCATCTGATCCAGCTGTGGCTAGATCTGGAAGCATGACCCTCTCCCTGGTCATGAAATAGAGAAGTTGCTTCAGATAATAAGATTGTCTCTGAAGTCTAAAGCTCTGATTTGGATCCTGTCTCAACAGTCCATAGCCACGTGGCCTTAAACCAGTTGCTCAGCCTCACTGTGCCTTGCCGGGGTCAACGTGAAGCTCGGCAGAGACTCCACTCAGCAGAAGGGAGTTTCTCTCCCATGATCTCACATGCCACACAGACCCTGGGTCACTGAGCTTCTGTAGGGCCCCTTCTGGCTCTCAGGCCTTTATGATTCCACCTCAGGAGGGTGGTGACCATGAGTGACGATGAAGGGGAAGTGAAGTGGCTGTGGGCTGCAGCCAGTAGACCTCGGGCTGAGCCTGGAGCTCTGTGTTCTAGTCCCGGCCTGCCTCTGACGAACTGGAGGGGCCTAGACTCTTGAGTTCTCACAGACTCAGTTTCCTCCCTTTCAGAGACACTGTTAACAAATCTAACTCTAGGTTCCCTTTCCTGTTGAAGAGGCTTGTCCAAGGTGTTGGGATTGAGACTCTCCTCCATCTCCAGAAGACAACACCAGAACTACAGTAGACAGGCCTGAGGTTAGACCAAACGAGGAGCTTTTAAAACAAGAGTTGTATGAGGCCGTGGGTGTCTGTGTGAACTTCCTCCCTGAATGGTGACAGAGAGGGCGGAAATGCTGGCTGCTTATGGATGAGAGTACTCCTGTTTTGAGGCAGTGATTTAAGACTTCCGAGGTTCTGGAAGACCTGAGACCTTCTAAGACATCATGGGAATGGGGCTTCCCCTCACTTTCTGGTAAATCTCTGAGCAGCCTGCTGTCATCCTGGCCCTCACCTCATCCCCATCTCTTGTCTCTCTGTCCCCCTGCTGCTTCCCCAAGACCCAGCACCCGTTATACCTTTGGCATCCTGGGAGTGTAGACCCAGTCTCTGGCCTCAAGTTCTGCCTAGAAAAGTTTGCATCTCCCCACAGAGCTGGAACGATCCCATACAGCTCATTCATTTTCGCTTCCTCCCCCTCTCTCGGTTAATTACACGTAATTAAGAAATAGGACTAGTAAGAAGTGTTGGGTCACTGGTGCCACCACCTAACAAGCCGATGTTAATGGACTGTTAATAGATCCAGGGCTGGCCAGTCCCAGGGGAACATTTGGGAACTGATTTCCCAATCCTGCTAATTGCCCAGGTGCTCCACGGATAGGATGCCTGGTTCTTCCCTAGAAAGTCCGCCCCGGCTTCCTCAACAGCAGATCGACAGATGCTGTGGATGTGAATACAAGTTCTCCCGTCTCCTCAGTGTCTAATGGAAGTCAGACAGCAAGTCCAGGGGAAATCAGGCTACAAGCCAAGTGCAGAACTGAGCGAGAAGATGAAAAGAAACTTGATAGCTCCAGTTTCCACCCAACTCGTCAGGTTGGCCACTCCCAGATAAAGAATATAACGCTGTACTCGACGTGGATGGGAAAGAGTATGGGGATGGGAGCAATTATTCTATTTTATACTTTAATTAGTTTGAATTAGCAGAGGGAATAGAGGCATAAAATGATCCAGCGAAGGGTGAAATGGAAAAAGGGAGTCACAGTGGAGAATGGCTCCTTGCAGGCTGGAAAGGGCCTTGGGAACAGCAGAAAGGCTGACAGTGGGGGTGTGCACACGTGTGTGTGTGCGTGTTTTTGGGTGGGTGGGGGCATGGAATGCAGCTGTCTATTTCAGAGCCTGGGAAGGCAATATAGCGTAGTGTTTAAGAGCTGGAGCCTGAGAATCAGACCGATCTCCATTTAACCCACAGCCACTTGCCAGACATTCAGCTTTGAGATCTCACACCACTAAACCTCAGTTTCTTCATCTGTATAATGGGCCGAATAATGGTAACCGTTTTGTCTGACACATAGTGCCTTCAGTGTGCTATGTAATTATTATCATCATTGCTACTATCAGTCATATTATTAGAAGTTCTCTGGGACCCCAGAGAAGCCTAGAACCCTCTCCACTTAAATTATGGTTGGGATAGAGTTCCCAAGTTAAATACCTCCAACCTGTCATTCCTGCTGCTCCCTCCTAAGGGACGGCTCAGAAGCCTGTGGCCTGGCCCAGTGACAGCATCAGGCTAAGTCGCTCATAATCTGCTATTTATTTTAAAAATCCAGGAATGTGCCCAGCAGACTAAACAGTCCCGCTCCCCTTGATATAGGCAGAGGCAGCCCCGGGCCCAGATGTGAGGCCCAGAAGGCCAGTCATGCAGGCATCTATGAAGAGAAGGGAGGGGCACCCTGAGCATTGGTCAGGCCCCAAGTCCTCAGGGTCCTGTCTGGCGGCACTCGAGGACACGTGGCCAGAAAGGGGCTACCCATGGAGCTTTTCATTTCTGGCCTCTACGGGTAAGGAAACCAGGTCTCAAAATGTAGGGCTGCCATTCCCTGAGTAGTGGGCCCTCGGATCCCAGTTCCGAGTGACCTTGTGTTTGTCTGTAGCTAGCTCACTGTTCTGGTCACTTATTGCTACATAACAAACCACTTCAGAATTCTGGGATATGAAACAAACATTTTATTATGTTCCGAAGCTGTGTCAGTCAGGGACACAGACGTGGTACACTGAAGAGGGCTTGTCTCTTCTCTACAACACAAATAACTTGGGGTGCTAAGAATTCTAGGGACTAGAATCTTCTGGAAGCTTCCCCTGTCTGGGAACTAGAAGGCTGGGCTCAGCTGGGACTGTTGACCCGAGTGCCTCAGACAAGTTGTCTCCATGGGGCATGAGCTTTCCTCACAGCACGGTGGCCCCTAGAGTCCAACTTCTTGAGCATGGCAGATCATGGCAGACACAGCAGCTCAGGACTCAGAGAGTGAGCCTTCCCACAAGTAAGGTAGAATTATCACCCTTTAGACACACCCTTAGAAGCCGCATAGCTATCTCTCCTCCCTTCCCCTTTACCTCTCCACAGCCAGTCACCTGAGGTGATTCTGATTCCATGGCCCATGAGCACACTTCGAGAGGCACGACTCAGGGAAGATAAATACATGGTTTCCTGACTCCTGGGGTCATGGAAGCACAGAGCATCAGAGCCAGTAAGGACCTTAGGGATCACCCATCCTGACCCCACAGGAGAACAAGGAGGCCCAGTGGGCATCTGAGTGGGTTAGCTGCCGCTTTAGTGTCATGCCACGCCCAACACCCAAGTCTAGAGTCATCAGAACTGGCTTGATTTCCCAAAGCTCACAGGGAAGCGCCAGGGGCTTTAAAGCCTACTGGTGATTAGCTAAAGGTTGCGTAGGTCCTAAATGAAGCCCACATTAAATGTGGGCTCGGAAAGTGCTTCCTGCAAGCCTGCAAGGGAATCCACCAGGAACAGGGTCACTCTGCCAGGAAATCGCCCAGAGAGTGGCACACAATTTCAAGGGGTTCTCCTGGGCAGTGTCCCTGCGGTGATAATACATCAGCCCCCTCGGAAGGAAGGCCGGCTTCCGTGGTGCCCCGCCTCGGCTCTGCTGGGTGGTGCTGACTTAGCCCCAGAGAAGCACAGGAAACTGACCTTCTAACTACCTCCGCCTTAAGTAATTCAAGAGAGTTGGAGCAAGAAAAACTTTGGAAACACAAATTACTTGGGAAGATTGTGAAGCCATCCTTCTCTGAGGGGCTCATGGGCAGGAGAGATCCCTTCCCTGGCGCTCGGTTAAGGGGCCTCCGTTGAAAGTATGTGCTGGGTGGGGAGGCTGAAGGGAAGGCCGGGCCACACCACTCCAGCGTGCCATCCCCGAGTGTGCCATATGCCCCCGCTAAGCAGAGAGCTAATTTGGGTTTCCTTGATTTGGGGGAGGGCCTACCTACTGCAAACCTGGACCTAGTACCCAAAATAAGCATTTTTAAAGGGCCTATTGTGACTCGGAAGTAGGAGTCTCCTACCTGGAGCCCGCCCTGCCAGCTGCCAGACCCCAAAGGCATCTAAAGGCTTGAGGAAGGGAAAGGAAAAAATGTGGGCAACCACACTTCCAGATGTTCCCTGCTCATTTATTTTGACATCTCAGACTATTATTTTGATTGTGCACATTTGTTTAGTCCAGGCGATAAGGCTTCCCAGGGTGCGGGCAGAGCGTGCCAAGGTGTATTTTTACAAGGCACCAGGGTCCCAGTAACAGGAGCCCTCCCTCTGCCCTGGGGCGGGAGACCTGGGCTGAGAGGCAGGGGGAGGAGAGGATGTGAGCAGGCTTGGACTATAGCAGAGCCTGAGGGGCTTTGGGGAGAATTACAGAGTTTGCGGATTAGGAAAGTGAGGATAAGCGAATTTCGAATTTCGGCTGCACTTTTGTTTTCAAATGTGTCACTTTCAATTCAAGCCTTTGATGCACATGTGTTTCTGGTTAAGGATGGGGACCCGGTGTGGCCCAGGAGCTAAGCTGCTCCTTTCAGTGCCTTTCCCAAAGGAAGGGCAGAATCCTGCCTCTTGGGGGAGGGGGCCCAGGGAAAGGTGACCACCCCAAGCCTGGGTTTTGATTTTCCCTCTTTCTCCCCTTCCCCCGCCCCCCATTTCAAATGTCAAGGAACAAAGAGGCTGACACAGAGCTGATTCCCTGGCTATTAATATTCTCATTGGAACATTTTTCTAATAAATATTTTCACATGAGAGAAAGGAAACGCAAACCCACCCTATTAATCAGACGCTTGGCTTGTTGTATTTAAGAGAGAAAACTCCAGCCTCTTATTTTAAAATCCTTTCGTTTGGAAAGAAATGATTGAACACAATGCCCAGGCTGGGAGAACTAGTGCCAAAAAACCTCATTTCTCTAAATGGGCAGGGGGGCTGGAGACTTTCTCTAATCCTTGGCAAGGGATTTGATTTCTCTTTCTAGGCATGTAGTGCTGAACACTGACAGTCTGCCTACCCAGGGTGATGTTCCTGTGTCTGAGAGATGGGAAATCATAGGGTCTCACTACCAGCAGGAAACCCACTCCCTTGTTTTTAAAGGTGAGGAGACTGATGCCCGAGAGGAGCGTCACTTGCTGATGTCCTCCCCTGAATGACCAGGAGAAGCAGAATTAATCCTGATTAACCTGGTCCAGCCCAGCATTCTTTTCCCAACTTGACAACATCTTCCCTCGGCACAGGCAAGAGAGAAAACTGGTTGTCTTTAAAGACTTTCAATTAAAAACAACAACAACAACAACAACCACCTGGGCCCAAGAGAGTCACTGAAGATGTTCCTGAGGGTCAAATTAAAATAGGGAAAGATTTGCATACCATTTGCATACATAGACTCATTCACTCAACAGACCTTTAAAGTGTCTACCTTGTATAATGCATAGAGCTGTCCACTGACAAGTCATTTGCATATGCAGATATAGGTAGCGCAGCCTTTCTAAGTAATATTGCAGCCAAATGTTACAAATAGGGCTGCCTGACGATAGGTACCTTCTTGATTTCTTTCTGCTCTTTTCAGTGCAATGGGCAGCCCTGGGAAGGAAGTGTGCTTTTGTGCAGTAATAAATAAAATAGAATCCCTGCCCTCAGGGAGGTTCTGAGGACGGGAAGACAAATTGCAATAGGGAGTGAGCCCGGCTGTAGCAGAGACACACAGTGTGCTCCGTGACTGAAGCAAGTCCTACCAACCGGGGAGAGGCCTGCCCTTGTCTTTCCATTCTCGGGGTCACTCTGGCAGAGGGCTCATGTGCTCTCTGACGCAGCAATTCGGAGCTGGTTAGACCTCAGAGTAGAAGAGCCGTCTTTTCTCTGATAGGTGAGGACAAGAGACAGGAGGGGGAGGTGACTCTTGAGAAAGGAAGGTCTACCGAACCAGAATGTGAGGAAGCAGATGGGGGTGATGATGGGCAATTTCCCGACCGACTGCATGAAGAGTAAGAGCTCCAGACTGTGCCCTCCTGCTGAGGTTTGAGTCCTTGCCTCACTCCTCACTTCCTGCTGTGTGACCTGGGGCGAGTTGCTTTACCTCTCTTTGCTTCAGTTTCCTCATCTGCAAAATGGGCATAATTATGGCATCTGCCTAAGGATTAAATTAAGTGAATGAATACATTAAAAAGCCCTCTGAAAAGTATCTGGCGCCTATTACCTGCTTAATAAATGTTGGTAGTCGTCCTGGTATTTTATGATCCTGTCCCATGCATAATCACCAGGCTCAGGCCCTGCAGATCACGCCCTGCCTGTAGCCACACCTAAAAAAGAAAATTAACCACCCTGCCCTGACTCCCAGCTCTACTTTAAGATGTGTTGAAATCTAACATTCAGGTTGTGTTTTTCTTATTCTCGTTTACAAACATGACCTCAGCGAATCCAACAGTCCCTGGGAGGAGAAGTACTGGCCTCACCTCTTTTAGAGATAGGAACACTGAAATTCAAGTCTGGCTAAGTCATTTGCCGGGAGCCACCAAGCTGGTTAAGAGCAGAGCTGGGACTCCACCCACCCCACCCTTCTGAAGCCGAAGCCACACCTCACATTCTGGAGACGGCGCCCCCTGGCGCCGTGTGTGGGCACAAAGCCCTTCCCCTCCTGTTCCCTCTCCACCTGGTTCCAAATTAAGGAAAAGGTTTAGCAGCAGCTTTGAAGGCTTCAGGGGACCAGCACGGACTCCTAGGTCCTCGTTTGATACCCCCCAAGGAGAATGGAGCAGTGCGCTTTTTGTTTTCAAAACCAACAAAGGAAAGTGAGCACTGCCCAGGGCCTTATGTGGACCGTCCGGGGAGATGGCTCTGGTGGTCAGAGTGGATGGAGAGAGAGTGCCCTGCCCGAGGGAGGTACAGCTGCGGTATGGCATGTGTGGCCGACCACAGGTTTCACAAGCATTATCTGGAGTCCTTACAACAAGCTTGGAAGGTGGGCATTATCACCACCTCTGGGCACACAAGGCAGGCTCGGCAAGGTTAAGGGACCTGAGCAAGGCCCTTCGTACCACCCCTAGGAGCCAGGGCTGGGGTAGAGGTGCAGGCTGCTGTGGTCGCAAGGCTCCCGTCCTGCTTGCCCCACCCCATCACCAGGGAGGCCCAGGGGGTGACGCCATGACCCCCCTGCACCCCCTCTACCCCCATCCATAGCTGGCCATCTTTGCAAGGAGAGCAGGTCCAGAAGACATGAGGCCCTGATTCAGCCCCTCCCAGGCTTCTCCAGTGTGAACCAGACAAATGGTATCCGTGCCTTCGCTGCCCTAAGTGGCGGGGCGGGGGGGGGGGGGTCCTCGGGCTCTTGGGTTCTGTGCTTGCTATCTTGAGACTCAGGAAGCCCCGCAGTGATGCCCCAGAACTCTGCAGCCTCTTTTCAGCTCCTTCCCAGAGCTCTCGCTCATGCTCCCCGTTTTGGATTTCTGTAATTGAATGTGTTTTATTTAGACCATAACATTTAGTGCCACTTTGGATTTCCAATTAGGCTTCAATCAAACACCGAGAGTCTGATTCGTTTTGTTGTTTTGATCAACACAAAAGATGGCAACATCAGAGGAGCCGTCATGAAAAGTTATTTCCATCCGCTGATGAGTAGGACAGTTGCTGTGATGTGAAGATACGGCTTCGGAAGTGCCGAGAGATGCACCAGGCGTCGTCAGCGAAGGGACGTGGGGCGGGGAGGGGAAGTCAGTGAACCCTTCTGAGGCACATGATTGGAAGTTCTGAGGTGCACAGCCCATTCTCCACAGAGAGGGCAGGAGGTGGGTGCTGGCTGCTGGGCCCACTTGTTGAGGCTCCTTCCTCTTGGGCCGGGGGTCCTGGGTGCCAGTGCAGGAGCAGGGAGGAGCTGGGCCTCAGTCCCACTGGCTGCTGGTACGCAGGGCTTGGGCCTTTTATGCGGGACAGGTTCTGTGAACACCGGGTTCCCAGAAATGGGAAGCCGACCATGGGTCGCTTTCTCCAGACAACAGCCTCTGCGCTCCTCAGCCAGAGGTGACCAGCTGTGCTGGCTTACTGACACAAGGGGGTTCTTCCTCAGGGCTCGTGAGTCCTGGCCTGCCACTCACACATGCTGCCCAGCAGACAGCTGGTCTCCCGGGGCCTGGTCCCAGGGACGACTTGAGAACCGAACTGGGAGCTGTGAAGGAGGTGTGTGGGGGAGGGTGGGGGAGGGTTGGCAGGAAGTGACAGGAGAGTGACAGGGGAGTGGTAAGTTAGGATTCTCCCTCCAGTTAATCCCTGGAGTCTCCCCCATATGTCTGAGTGCAGGCCCGCTGGAGCCTCAGTTTCCCTATGAAGAAAAGGTATTTGAATGACCCCTGCGGCCATGACATTTAGCACCTCCGTTCTGGCCATGAGCGTCTGAGGGACAGAGGCTGACCTGGGTCTGGGAGTGTGTGTGTTTATGAGAACAACGTACATGGCGGACGCACCAGATGAGAGCAAGCATTCCTGTGTTCTGGGCGTGGGGAAGGGTAGCCACACGAAACGGCTCTTTCAGACCATAGGTCAGGGCTGTGCTCACTGGGGGGAAGGCAGGTCTGTGCTCCTTCTCCTCAGGCTTGCTCAGTCTTCAGAGCCCCACTTGGCTGCATTTTCCAAGCTGACCCTTTGATCTTTCTATAGCCTGCCCAGCTCAGGGACCCCACATCAGCCACTGTCCCCAGGTCATGGTTTGTATGCTGCACAGTTAAATTCCCAAAGCCTCTTCCACTTTGCACAGAGCAACCTTCCTCACTCCCCCTCCTGGTTATTCTCACACCCCACCTCTGCAAATAGGTTGGGGTTTGAAATTTGCACCAGGTGGAGGGAGAACTGGCTGTATCATCAGCTGCTGGTGGCTTAGCAAATAGTCTGGGTTCAGCCTCTGTCCCTCAAGTAATGTTTAATGAGAAGCAGGAGATGGGCAGAGATGAGAGTTGGGCAGGAGGAAGATTGGAAAGAGAAAAATGAACAGAGCTGAGAACAATGTCTTAGTTAACCACTCAGCTTCCAAGCAATTTATCAAACAACCTTTGAGAACCTATTGTGAGCACAGAGCTCGTTGACAAAATCACACATACGCCAGGGAAAAAATGTTGTGATACAGTGTGCAGAGGGCTGGGAATGCAGGAGAGGGTGCTTTCCAGTAGTCTATGAATCAAGAAAGGCTTCCTAGAGGAGGTGTTGCTCTAGGTGACTCATGAAAGTGGGGGCGGGGAGGAGCTCACCAGGTGGAACAAAAGGCACAGGAGTATTTCTCAAGTGAAGGAAAGCACAGAGACATGAACGAGTTCAGCGTATTCAGGGAATAGTCCCCCAGTTTGACGTTGCTGGAGCTGAAGTCAAGGGTCAGGAGGTATCAGTCCTCGAAGACTATCCGTAGCTCACAGGTGGCGAGAGGACTTCAGGTAGACTCAACCCACCCGCCCATCCCTCCACCCAAGAGAAGGTGCTTCAGGCTCCCTCATTCCCTGCTACTGCCCCCATGAACTTGGCAGAAAACGATCATGCACCAAGCTCCCAGTGTTTCCCCTTTGCTGACAGCAGCACCCCCCCTATCCCCCCCTCCACGGGCCAAGGATCTGAGAGACACCCCCAGGAGAAAGAGTGCCAGGGCCGGTCACAGCCCACCACCAACCCCTTTGTGATCATGCCAGTCTGCACCACCCTTCAGGACAGCCACTTCTCTGTACGGGGAGGAAAAGCTCTGATCATCTAGTTTCATAGGAAGAGGAAGAGAGAGATCGTACCTACTTCATTCATTCATTCGGTCATCCCAACAACATGTCTTGGTAGCAGAGACCTTACCTCTCTGGGCCCCTTCTGTCTCCCGAAGAGATACTGCGGTGTGTGGCCCTTACTAGCTGCTTAATAAACACTTGTTGAAGGTTAGGAAGAGAAGGAGGGGATGACGGGAGATAAGAAAAGAGAGAGTGCATGGAAAGGAGACCCTGTAGGATGGTGTAAGGAGCTCATCTTTGGAGGCAGATCGGCCTGTGTTCAAATCTTGGCTCTACCATTCTTTGGCAGGGCCTGGCTTGTCCTAAGCCTCAGTTTTCCCTTCTGTAAAGTGGGAAAAACGATAATACCTGCCTTCTAGGGCTGCTGAGCTGAAATGACGGAGCCCCACAAAGTGGCTGGGACAGAGCGGGAGCCGAACCCTGGAGACAGGTCCAGCTCTGCCCTCTTCCTTCTCTCGGGTTCACCCATGAGCTCCCCGGTTCACTGCTGCTGAGCCCCCGTAACTAACATGTTGCTCATTTTTCATCCTTAAGTCATCTGCCAGTTGCATCTATTTCTAGCCTCTGTCTTAGGAGACGAGAATAAGGAAGGGAAACAGATAACTGCAGAAGCTCATTTGCCAATTGTCAGCGCCTGCCGTCAGCACAGCTCTCTGCCTGCTTCTCCCTGGGTGCCTGGAAAAATCACTATGACCTTTTATTTACTCATTGGTCTAGTCAGCTCAGGTCTTTCTGTCTCCCCCCACCCCTCCAGCCCACCCTCCGCATTCCCACCCCTCCACCAGCCCAGTGCTGGCTCCTTGCCTCCCGTGCCCCCCATCTCACTGCGGGGTGGGCCTGCTCTGCCGGTCCCTTGGAGCCTCCCTGTCTTCATGATCAGATTCTTAAAAACCTGTGGGCACAGACACACAACAAGAAGAAGCAGAATCTGCCCGGTGCCGGCACCAGGGAGGATTCTTGCCTTTGATCCTCCTCCATAGGCCTCCTCTGAGTTCCCACTGCACCAAGGAGCCAAACAGAGGTCGGGTTAGGCCAGCCAGTGACCTTCCCCCCCGAGCAGTGACTCAGTGAGCCCCAGCGCTGCCCAGAAGAGTAGATGTTTCTCCCAGGCCCCCACCCAGATTTTGCCCTGTGAGCTCTACCGTGCATCTCCTCTTCCATCTCCTTCTCCAAACCCCCATCCTCTCCTTACACCTCTTCTGCCCCCTGGCCTGCCCTGGCTGGTGGCTGTTTCTGCTTTTCTTTCTCTTCCTCCCTTGGCCCGGCCGTGCCTTCACCTGTGGCCCCTCTGAGCCAATTGGGCTGAGGTGTGCAGCCCTGGGGATATGGGGGTGGCAGCTGAGAGTGGTGACAAGGAGACCGACGGGGCTAGCAAGTGAATGCTGACAAGAAGACACTCCACAGAAGCCCCGGGAGGCCGGGAATGAGCCAGGCAGACCTGAGGTGCCCATGCTTTGGCTAGCTGCGGGAGTTAACGATGTATATACAATGTTCACAGTGAGCGTGTGTGTGCGCGCGCGCGTGTGTGTGTGTGTGCAGGGCACAAACACAGGTCTGTATATCAGAAACCCCCAAATTGGCTTCCGAAAAAACTACCCAGGATAGAATATGGCTTTCTTAATCCACTGCCTTCGGGCTGTATGCCTTGGATGTCCCAGAGCCTTCCTGGCCGAGCTCAGAACGGGCCGGCCACGCGGCTCCCTCGAATTTCAGGGAGAGGAATTTTAAAAAGCCTCTTGTACAAGTCAGCTCCCTGCTTCCCGAGCTCTCTTCTTGGCCCTCGCTGTCAGCATCAATTTTCTGCAGGGAGTGATTTAACCTTCATTTATTCATTAATTCTTTTTTCCCCTTAACTTCATTAGGTAAGATTTATAAAGGTGCTGAATTGGAAAGGTCACCTGTCCCCGGGCCCAGGACACGGTGTGCCTGCATCCCTCCTCGTGAGCTTCCTTCCGGGAGGGCTGTGGCAGTAGGGAGGGGAGGGGAGTGGCCGAGGAGAAGGTCAGAGCAGAGCTTGTACCTCCCCGGGAAGGCAGGACAGGCAAGGGGGTTCCAGGCCCTCTGAACACACTTTGTGGTACCTGCGTGCTGGTGGGAGGCCCAGCGGCAGGGGAGGGGCGGGGAGGGCAGCCTGGGTTCAGCAGCTCTGGAATCCCCACCCCACCTCTTTACTAGACTGACCTTTGCCCAGTTACCTAATGGAAGCCCTCAGTTTCCTCTAAGATACATTGTCAGTAATGCTAGACTCTCCTTCATGGGGTTGTGGCAGGGATTAAGCTGGTGATGTCAGAAGACTGAGCGTGGGACGTGGGGCACAGCAAATATTCAACAAACAGTAGCTTTTTAAGAAGATCTTACATCTTCCCGTTCCTACCCTGGCAGTCTTGGGCAGCCATCAGCTCCCTGACCGCTAGAGACTGGCCGGAAGGGAGTCTAATTTCTCCAAGAAAGGCAAGCCGCATAGTCCCTGATAGGTCCTATCTCCAGAACCACAGGAAAGGCCTAAGCTCTTAGAAGAGCCAGAAAAAGACAGAGCCACCCCTTGATTCAAGATTGCCTCCCCAGACCTAGGAGATTTCTGCAGGAAGCCAGGCTAAGCTGCCATCCTGCTCTCTGCCCTGGCCTGGTCGCACTCACCGCCCGGCCCATCCTGCGGTTGTCTGTAGTCATGGGCCTCTCCCAAGCCTCTGAAGCCCGCTGGGAGCAGCCTTCAGCCATCTCATCTCAAGGAGCTGTCTCTCTCATTAACAGCCTCCCTAGATGAAGGAAAAACAGACTCAAGGCTCAAGAACCATGCAGGTATTTTGAACTTGTAGAAAGCGAAAAGTGTCCGCCTGCTGCCAGCTCCCTGTGTCCTTGCTCCTGTGCCCCCAGCAGAACTCAAAACCTCCCCAGTCCACTCCAATCAGAAGGAATTAGGCTCTTTGAGCTCCTTTAACTTCGTGGTAAAAATGACAGTAAATATCCAGTGTCTCCCGCATGAGGCTCCAAGCTTCTAGGAGACTGGATGCAGGTCAGAGGTACCCCGGCCCCTCCTGGCACTGCCTGTGCACTCATTCCCTGTTCGAGAAAATGCTTTTAATAGGAAAGCATGAGGGAGCTGGGGTAGGCAGATCTGTTCTGTGGGCCAAGCTGAGAATATTGGGTTTGAATATGATCACAGAGAATGACAAGAATTAATTTTACCTACTATTCTTAGAGTTAGGGCCTCTGGAATGCTCAGAGAGCAAATTGGAGTGTGTCCAGATTAACGGAGAAGACTTCCAGAATCCCATCCCCCCCCCAACCTGGGATCCCCTGTCTGTTTGCCATTCCCCTGAGGAGTAGTTTGCAATGGAGGAAGGAGCCCTGGGGCTGGGAAAATCTGCTTAGTGCCTCCTCTTTGCTAGGCAGAATGAAGAGCAGAGCTGAGCAATGGACAGCAGCACCGCCTCCCACCCACCCCGAGGAGCTCAGGGACTGCTGAACAGTAGCCATGGGGAGACTTAAACTGCTAGTCTGGTCCCAGGGCGGTCCTCCTTGGTATGCAAATCACTTCACATGTATCATATTAGTTTGTTCTGTCCTCACGCTCCCAGATTTAATGAGATTCTTTGGGCATTGTTAATAAACAATGCTTGACCTTTTTAGAGTGGCAACACTGTCGTTTTATTTCATGAAATAGGGCCCTACACAACAGGCCATTTGGTATCGTTATTGTTCCATTTTCAAATGAATTTAGTTCTAAAAATGAGTTCCTTGGAGTCTCACAGTACCTATTGAGATCACTGGAGATACTGATCGCTGAACAGCCCCGATAGGAAGGGACCAGTAATCATACCTGAACTTCAAGGGCATTCCTCATTAGCGGAGTCCTTCCCCGGTTCTCCAGCTGTGGCTGCTAGCACGGCCACCATGCGTGGCCTCTAAGGCCACTGTAGCTTGTAGCGCTGTCTTGGCCTGCCTGTGGACAGTCTCCTCTCCCTGTGATTCAAGCTCAGTCAGTCCTGGGATTTGTGGGGAAGAAAGACAGCCGGGCATCACCCTCTTTCACTGGGCTTCCCTGAAACATAAGTTATCAGTCAGTGGTAGATCTGGCTCCATTTTTCATGAAGTCCCGTGGCTTTACCAGTGGCCCTAGACTAACATCTAGTGGCCATGGGGTAATGGTGGTTGGCGGAAGTATGGTTCGTGCAGCGATACACACAATTTAGTCTTTAAGTATTGTCTGTCTCTGGGGTCAGCTGGACTGAATAGACACCACCCTATCATTCCTGAAACTCAGCACAGCTGCCCTAAGGGACGCATCCCACTTCAGGGACAGAACGAAGGTGATTGACGTTTCCTGAGTCCAATGACCAGCCTCGTCCTTCTCAAACCGGATCACAAGCCCCTCCTACCTCAGGGACTGCCTGTGGCCCAGGGGTGTCACTTTCCTGCCTCCTGTGGCTACATCTTAACGTACAAAATTACTTTCAACATAAACAATGACAGATAACCATTAGAGAAGAGCCATCCTTTTACATTGTAAAAATAGAGTTGGGAATTGTCACTTTTAAGAGATAAGAGAGAGACATATGGGAAGAATACCAAGAGACTCTCATTTGCCTCTTAACATTAAATCTAAATCATAAAACCATAGACAAGAGACTCTTACATTTGGATCTTGTTTTGTTTTCCTTTGTTCGTGAGAAGCATATGGAGGGCGCAGAGCGCGCACACTTGAAACAAGCATCCTTTCCCCGCACTTTGGTTCTCCCGGTGGTAAAAATGAATGAAACCTCCCGCAGGCTGCCCTCTGAGTCTGTAACTTCGGGACTGGCCTGGATTCAGTGAGCTTTCTCAGGGTGAACTTGTGGACCCGTGCTTGGGTGTGGACATATGAGGCTCTCTTCCTTCCCCTTTTCCACTTTGAGTTAAGAAATTTCAGAAGTCACTAATTTATGCTACAACGTGGATGGGAACGTGACGCTAGATGAAAGAAGCCAGCCACAGAAGACCACATTTCGTATGCTTCTCTTTATATGAAATGTCTCAAATAAATCTACACACAGTTGGTGATTGCCTGGCACCGGAGCAGTTGTCCCAGGAAGAGGGGGACTGCTACAGGGTACAGAGTTTCTTTTGGGGGTGATGATAACGTTCTGAGATTGATGACGCTGGTGGTTGTACGATTCTGTGAAAATATTAAAAACCGTTGATGAGTACACTTCAGGTGGGTGAATTTCCTGAAATTATGAATTATAATTTTGTGGATTATATTGCGATAAAGCTGTTATTAAAAAAAAAAAGTAGGAAGACAGGGCCATACTTGTGTGTCTACTCCACACCCTGGTTCCCCTGGGAACCACCACCCAGACGGGCATGGGCAGCCCAGCACGGATGATGCCAGGGTATAGCATCCAAGAGGCCCACCATCCTCCTCCTCATTTTCTTGTCCTTTTCCTGTCTTCTCTCTGCTCTGCTCCTGCCTCCGTTTCTTGCTGTTCCAATTCCTTCTGTCTCCCTTCTCCTTTATCCTTCTCTCTCCACTGATCCCACCAGCCAGTTGGCTCTCCTTGACCCCAGGAGGCTGAAAAGGGGAGAGAACAAGAGATAACAGTGAAAATTGATCATACCCATATAATAAATTATTAATATTATTATAAGTTATTATTAGAGCTGTCCAGGACTTAATTTAATCTCCACAACATCCCTATTAGGGGGATAATTATCTGTGTTTTATAGATGAAGAAACTGCGGTCAGAGAAGCTGAGGGACATGCCCAGGCTTGTCAGGAGAGAGACCAGAATTCCTGTCCAGGTCTGTCTGGTCTCAGAGTCTATTCTCCACAGCATGATAAGACCTCGGATATGAGGCCGGGCTTGGTTATTTATTGATGAATTACAATAGAAGTAATTTGATGGGGTTCGGAACTGCAGTATCTAAGATCTCATCTGTTGGTCTGATATTTATGGCCATTAATGGATGATATCTGTGTGGCTTTTCCATTCATTATGGTTTTCATTAAGACTCTAATCCTGTTTAGAAGTCTGTTTGTCATTTTTAACAACTCTGTTTAATCTTGGGCAGCCCTAATCCTTCTTCACGACAAACCCGAAGGAGACAGCTCCTGATGGCTCTTCCTGCCCACAGTTGTGCTGCGGGCGGGAGGTTGGGGGGAGGGCGGCGAGTGGGGTAGGAACATCGGTGCATTACGAGTGTGTGTGACAGGAATGTGGGTGTGGCATGTCAGCGTGAGTGTGTGGGAATTGTGTGCAAGGCATCAGGCTGTTGCTGTGAAGGTGACTGTGTGTTTGTGTTCCGTGTGTTCGCGTAGGAACACAAGTTTGTGTGTGTGTGTGATGGTGTTCTTTTTTCAGAAGCACAGGAATTCTTGAGTTGAGGCCTGGGCGTTTGCTCCCAAGCAGAGGGACTGCCTGCCCCCTCCCTTTCCATGTGTATAAACTCGCCCCCCACCTCCCCCGAGGTGAAGGGTTGTTAGGAATCCGGAAGGGATGAGGGGCCTGCCTGTGAGACAGTCTTGGAAGTCGAAGGGGACTCCTGTCACTCATCTGAATCTTAAACCTCTCTTTGGAGCTCCCCCACAATGGAAGGAGGGCTCTCCCGCCCCGCGTTGTTGGTTTATAGGAAACATCTTCCATTGGCCTCTACTTCCTTGAGGGAGGCCTAGAGTTGTTTTATTTTGTTGATTCTTATTTAAAATGTCTACTCCCAGTGGAACTAGTAAGAAAAGAAATCTGAATGGGGATATCTTTCTTATGTCCTTCGCTATCGCCAGAACACACCCCGAAGCTCATTCTCTCTGCTTTGGCTTGTGATGTTTTCCTGCCCAGGACTTTTCACCCCCCCTCCTTCAAGTCCCACCCCTTCTTTGGATACTTCCCTCTTCCTCAGCCCACGCTGGACTCCAACTTTCTTTCTGCCTCCCACTGACCTCCCACAGGGCTGACAAGAGGTACGATGTTTAGCCCTTAAAAATATTCTATCTTTGGCTCAGCTAGGTTTGAACTCCAGTAGATCCACACCACACATTTCAACTCTACTCCCCTACAGACTTGGGACATCAGGGCCTCCAGACATGATGGTTCAGGTTGTTTACTGCACAAAAGTATCTGGCTGAGGGGCAAGTGGGGGCTGAAATGAGCCCTCACTCATCTCACCAGCCATGCACCATGAGGGGGCCGCCTTTTTCCAGTTGCACACAAGTGCTGTACTGGCTAGAGGTGGCTAAGAACGGGAGCTTCCGAGAGAGTTCAATCTTGTTGTCTCAAGACCTCCAGTAGCAGCCAGAAGAATGTTTAATGAGGGCACAGAGAGGGCTGCTTCCCCTTCTCGGCCCCACGTCATCTTCCGGAAGGCCTTTAGCCCCTCTCTGATTAATCCCGTCGTGTTCTGATCACCACTTAACTCTGCTTGCCCTTGCCCCGCTCCAGCTTAATTTTCCCTTCTCAGTGTCTGCCTTTTAAGTATCCTAAATCTTGTTTTCACATCTTTGTTATGTCCTTCCAAGGAGTTAGCAAGCTCTAGGAGGGCAGAGAGCGTGTTTCCATTCCCTTTGCTCTCGGGCACCCCCGTGACATCAATCCGAGCACTCCACCCGCTGTGGGGGCCGAATCCGTGTTGATACAAGTGAGTCACCATCTGAAGGAGAAACCAAAACTCCAGGCTCAAAGCCAGGGGCATTGACCCCACTCCCCAAACACCAGCTCAGCCAAGTGTCTCAGGGGACACGAACACAGCCAGGTAGCCTCCCTCCCGGCTGTGGACCCAGTTAACCCTGAAATGTCAATAAGGGTTGGAAAGTTCTGGAGAAGCTCAGCCCACCTCATGGTCTCTCTCCTGAGACCAGGGTGACCCGAAGTGCTGGAGAGGGAACTTAAGAAGGGGCCCTAGTCCTTCACCAGATTAACCTTTGGTTATCACTCAGGGAGCGATGGATGAGATTTCCGATGACAGTGGCTTGGCTGGGGACTAAAGCTGCACCCGTCTGAACCTGAGTTTGGTTTGGGTGACCGGCTGGCTCCCGTGAAGGCAGACCATCCCAAGAAATGGCCCTTCGCTGGATCTATGACATTAGGGTTTGATTGTTTCCCGGGCAGAACGATGGATAAGGCATGCCCCGTGGCGGGAGAGATAGCTCCTGCCTTTCCTTCCTGAAGACCTCCAACCTGGAGCCCTTGGCTGACCCCCTTCACTTCTATCCCCACCCTTCAGCCTCGGCACCCCCCTGAGGCTCCTCCACACACTCTCACCCTCCAAAATAAAGCATTCTGGCCATCACTAAAGAGCGGTATCGATGCTCCATCCCCGCTTGGCCTGAAATGATAATGCACCACCCGTGGTGTGTATCCAGACGGAGCCAGATTACGCTCAGGTGGTTAAAAGTCCAGGTCTAATTAGAGTTCCAGGGAATCAAGCCATTGTATTATTAATGATTCTCCAGCAATGTTCTGATTAAAACAGTAATTTTAATAAGCACAGCTCGATGCTAAGTGTTCACTGAGCACCTAATTACATCAGTTATAACTCCAAAATTATTTAAAATTCCCCTTTTTTTTTTCCAGCAGACCCGGCATGCACCAAATAAAATAGAGACTCAGACAACTTGGTGATTATTTGCTCTAATTAATTTCCTAAGCACCTGTTTAAAAAAAAAAAAGGAAAAGGAAAAGAATCTTTTGTTTCTCTTCCATTTCCCCAAGTTCCCCTCTACCCCTTTCTATGCCCAGCAGCTCCGTGACATGGGTTCCATCCCAAGCAGCTGTTGGAGGAGGCCAGGAATAGAAAGCAGTGAGGAAAGGAAAGATTTGAACATTCCCTGCCACCGCCCTCCAGGCAGGGGGGAGCGGCAGAGCTGTAATCCCCACGGATGGCTCAGGCAGGACTGGCGCTGGGGTCCAGGAGGCAGGGGCCCCCACAGGGCTTCTCACCAGGAACCAGCACCTCCTAACCCCTTTCTCTCCATTAGACCAGCTTGGGATGTCACATTTAATGATGGTGCTTGCATCCGCTGAGGCCTTCCACTGGGGCAGTTCTCAAATTCTTAGGACCCATGAATCCCTGGAGTTGAAAAAGAGGCTTCTGCACCCCCTGTACACTCCCCGGAAGGACACCAGGGTTTCAGAGAGAACACTCAGCCGAACCATCTGAGAGTCGACACCCAGATTTTATTTAAAATCAAGTTATCGGTAAGTTTTCAGTTTGTCCCCAGAAGTGACACCAGGAGTTGCCGTGGAGGCGTGTGGGCAGCCTGATCCTGAACCACTCAGGGTCGTGGCTCTGACGTCATGTGACTGTCATGAAGACGTGCAGTTAGGAACGGCGCCGTTAGCGTTCTGCTGCCCGCCCGTAAGTTGGCAGATAGCACCGAAACGCTGCTCTGGTTTGTCTCCCGCGACCCCTTTGCCTCTGTCTTCAGCACCTGCGCAGCTCATCAGCTCACTCTTGGATAGAAATACCAAGGCCTTCAAGGCTCAAACAGTCTCTGTTCAAAGTTATAATGTCCAGTTTCAGACCAAAAGTAAAATTCTGGCCTTGACCGAAGCCAGATCCCCCCCATCCTGCCTCCTGGGCCTCCTGCACGCTCCCCACTTGGAGCCACGAGGGGTGGTTCTGCTCTTTTTCTCACTTCTCTTCCCCCACCTGAGTATTGCTATTGAACCCTTCGAGGAAGCTGAGAGGAAGGGTCCTAGAGACCCTTTCTTACTTGAACTGGAGTTGTCACAAGATAGTTTCCCACTCTCCAAGCTGGCTAACAGCTCTGACTCTTTTGGGGCTGGGTCCTTCGTGGGCCCTTGAACACCCCTCTGCCGAGCCGCCCTGGCTCTAGCTCCCATCAGGCAGCTCTCTGCTCTCGGCCCTGATTTTCCAGCTCGCCTGTCGTACTCTTGCTTAGTATGTACCTGTTCTGTCGAGGGGGTTGTCTGGGACAGGTCATAAAATGCTCCCGGGCCAGCTCGCCTTCCTAAGGTGTCCACGTCTGGATCTGGTGCAAGGAGGCACTTCCACACCCTCAGTCGGCCCCCATCACCGGGGTGGGGGCGTTCAGGGAGTGCCCAAGGTCCTGCCTTCGCTCTGCCTCCTGAGAGCCATCAGCTGAGTCTCTGGATGTCCTGCCCTCTGGGTTTTCCTGTCGACTTGTATCCCCTCCAGTACGGGGCATGCATCTCAAGCTTTTCAAGCTTTTCCTATGAAAGGGTGGCTGGCTAGGTTACAGCATTCCAAGGGCTTCCTCCGAACATCTCACAAAATCTTTTCCTTTTCATTCCTTGACCCCTGTATTTCTTTGATTTGGGGCTGGGACCCAAGATGAAGGGTCAAAGAATCTTGACAGTCTGCTCTAAAAAAATTGCGGGATCGTCTGCCGTCTAAGTGAGCTTGCTGTGGTCATTGTAACTTGGTGCTTTGCTGGATGCTTTAATTCTGGTATCTGGTAGTATTTACAAAAACAGAAACTGAGGCTCAGAAAGGTTAAGTGGTTCACCCAGCACAGCTGAGGACAGCGTGATGCCAAGCCCCATTCTAACTCAAACAGTCATGTCCTTTCCGTGACACCATGCACCTCTGCTGGGTGATAAACAGTAAGTCTATTTAAAAAGAAAAACGAAAAAAAAAAAAAAAAACTAACTAAAACCTTCACATCATCTAATGGATCCCAGCAGAAATGCCAGGGGCGTCAGCCACACCTAGAGAACCTTCGAATAGTTCTTAGTACATTTACTTTTAAGAAGCTTAAAATAAAACCTGGATCACTGGGCAAGTGTGATTAGCTTCTCAGCAGGTATTTATAGACCTATTTTGTGTAAGAAAGTGAAGTCAGAGCATACAGGGATATCTCATACAAAGAAGTAAAAAGCAGAGCCCTATGAGTAACCTAAAAAGATAGAGTCCGAAGAAGACTGTTTTTTCACAAAGTGCCTTAGAGTCCTTCCAGCTGGGCAGGTGGTCAGATTCTAAATTCAGAGACATCACAGAGGTTGATCAAGGAAGGCTGCATGGAAGAGGGGGAGCCCAGGGCTGAGGACATTCTGATGAGCAGGAATGTGTGAGTAAAGTTAAGGAGGCAGGACTGTGCACAGCATGAGGGCCCACTGTGCCAGGAGCGGGGGTTTGACACGGACAGAGGGAGTCTGGAGTGGAAATGTCAGGCTGGTGGGGATCAGAAGTTAAAAGGCTCAAATATTGGGGTTGAGGGAGGGCATTTGGACTATAAACTTCATCTAAGAGGCAGTTTTTCTTGTTTTTGAAAAAAAATTTTTTTCTATTATTTAGGTTTTTTAGCTGAGGGCATCATTATGAAACACTGCCTCCTGGAAGCCTTCCGTGGTTTTCCCTTTACTCCTGTAGCTGTACTACATCTCCATCAATCTGTGCTAATATTTCATTAAACGAGGGGGGGAGGCTTATCTGTTTTCCCAGGGCTTATCTGTTTTACACTATGAGTACCTAAAGAGTAGAGACATGTCTGTTTGTTCTTTGAACTTCATGCCTACACAGCATACATACCATGTTCTTGATATGTACCTGTTCCTAATAACTGATCTCTGTGTGCTAGACCCCAACCTAATGGTTTCCTAACCTTCATGCCTAAGAGACAACTTAATGTGGAAGTTTGGAGCACGAGCTCTGCAGCCAGCCTTATGAGACTCGAATCCCCAGCTCTCCGACTTCCTGGCTGTGTGACCGCCAGTGAATTCACTGTGACGCTCTGCACCTCCGTTCCTTCTTCATCTGCATGTAGTGAGTCTTACAGAAATATGTGCTAGTATTAACCCCATTTCACCAGGCAACAAGTGAGGCTTAGCTGAGAGGGTACCCGAGGTCACACAGCTAGTCAGCGAAGAGGCAGGAATCGATTCGGCCTCAGGCGGTCTGACTCTAGTACCCATGCCATCCACCTTTCTGGAAGAACAGAGAAACGAGGGTATGCAGGACACATCTGGCGTCCAGAGAATAGAAGGGAGACCCTTGGGACCAACAGCCACCATCCTGCTCCAAGGACCTGCAGCGGGTCCCTCCTGGGGGAGGCAGCAGGGATGCTCTGACAGGGACAGGTGAGGGACACATGGTGCAAGAGGAAATGCACAGCTTGTCCTCTTCCTCTTTTCTGCTCTGTTTCTACCACCCTGGCCTTCCACAATGTTCCCTCAGTTCACCTTTCCCGCCAGTTCCCTGCTCTCCCAGCGCTCATTCTTGGAGGTCTCTCTGCATCTCCTCACGCTTGGTCTCTGCTCCTGCCCTTCTCTCTGTTCCTGCCTCTCTAAATATCACTGTGGTTCCAGGCCTGCCACAAAGGGTGACACTTTCCTGGCCCCTGCGGCTGATCACTCTCAGCTAGGAACCTCTCCAGCGACCTCGGACTTTCCAGCTCACCCACCAGAGGATATGCCTCTTGAGGGCAGCGTAAGACCGTGACTAACTTTACTTTGTAGCGCCACAGTATGAGACTTGATATCTGGTCTGCTGGATATATAAAGAGATGAATCAATTACCTTGATGGACTAACGAATAAGTAAATGAGTCCATAAGCCCAGGGACAGATATAAGCACCAATTATAACAATCAACTGATAAACACCAAATTATGAACAACCATATGTAGGTCCACTCATGAACGTAGATTCCCAAGACCAGGTCACAACCCCTCCAGACTCGCCCCTGGGTACAGGGCACTGAGGCCCTGTTACTGTTGCTGCCCCAGTGGAAGGGTCTCTATTCCACTGACCGGCCAGTCTATGCAAATGCCCGGAGCAACATGGTGGCTCAGAATCCAGCAAAGCATGGAGCCTTCCTACCTCGCACATCACCGTCTTGCCAGGGTTGTGTGAATGAACACATGAACTCTGTACAGAAAGGAAAATTTTAAAATTTAATAGAAGTGTAGGAGACTTTTTGTCTTTAGACAGAGATTTAACATGTACTATTATCCACCATCTCTCTCTGTCTCTCTGTCTCTCTCTCTACACACACACGCGCGCGCACACGCACACACACACACACACACACACTCATCCATTCACCTACTAACTTGTCCTAGGAAGTTGTGAGTGACAAGAATCTGCTCTGTGCTTCCCAAGGGAGCCAGACACTTGGCATATGACGAAAAATCAGGGGTACTATTTTCCGATCTCATGTGTCAGGAAGACAAGATGGCCAAGTCTCAGATGGTTAGAGAGAAAAACAGAGAGATGGCTGAGAAGATGCCCTCCATAAGGTCCCCTGGAAACCCAATTTCTATTTAACAACATGAGGCTCGAATGGTTTCTTGTCTGCTCAGATCTATGCAACACTTTAGGTGGAGAGAGGGAGGTCCTCCTCAGCTCCATTGCCTGTGGGTAGAGCGAAGCCGGCTCTGACCTTCCTTACGTGTGTAGCTGTTGATTCGGGTGTCCTGAAGGAGGGCTTTCCCTTTGGCCTTGGCCAAATCTTACACTCTTCAGTAAGACTTCTCTCCTTATGTCAAGGTGACCTGGGGCCTTCAACTTGGGGTCCCTTCAGAACCCCAGGAGCAGATGCTAGGGAAGATATCAAGAGTGGAAAATTCGTACACAATTCATACAGCCCCTGAGAAACTATAAGCTTGTGTCACTAACCATGAGTGCCAGCCTCAGAGCTGGAATCACAGTTGGGCACAGGGGACAGAAACCTGGAGCTTGGGTGGGAGGCAGTGCTGGGGCTTCTACCCAAAGGAGCTCATTCTTATTGTCCCCTTCAGGAACAAGGATGTCCTGAAGGCCCCATTTATCCTCTTATGGAAGGATTCCTTGAATCCTTATCCCAAACCACACCACAGGTAGGCCCCACCTTCTATCCAGACAACAGCAAAGGTGGTCCAGAACCTGACCAGCATCCTCCTGGGCCCTGAAGATTCCCACCACAGGGCTCACCTGCCCAAGCTGATGCACCAGAGAGGCTGCAGAGAGAATTTGGGATTAACTGGTGCTCCACCCCCTCTCATCTCCTCTGCTGGTAACTGGAAAGCACGGGGACAAGAAGTTAAGGGGATGGAGCCCAGAAACCAGGGCCGACAAGGCAGAGGCCCAGCTCTTAGAGAAAGTCAATCTCCATGTGGTAAGGTTGTACTTGGGCTCTGGGCATCAGGGACCTCAGTGGAACCACCTGAACAAGTACAAGTGCGGATGAATGAGCAGGAGTGGGTGGCTGGAGTCACCCCTGCCATGTTACTCCATCCCCCTGCCCTTATCACCTTCCCCCTCCTGGGGGTAGAGGAGTTGATATTGACCCGATAGGGAACTTGGTGGCACCTGGCTGGTCCAAGACATCTGGACCCCACGTGGGAGATCTGTTATTTCTTAGGCCCCATTTCCCATCCCCGATTTCCTCTCCCACCCGCTTTCCCTAACTGAATAAACCCACGGTTGTCATGGAGACAGCATAGTATCTGCATCTCTGCTTCTTTGTAGATCCTTCCGAAAACCAAAACTAGAAAGGGCCCCACTTCTACCTCCCTTATATTTCTGGCCCAGAACTCCTGTCTAAGAAAATATGTTAATGGTGTTTGGAATATCCACTTTGCCCACTCGGTTTCCTACCCTCTTTGTGCTTTTCCTTTGCCCAAGTTTTACCTTAATCCTGAGGAGACGAAGCTTGATCTGACTTCTTTCCGCAGAGGATCTTGAGTTTTTAGGGTACTTCGGCCTCAAGGAGGGATTATGTCATCACTAAGGACAGCCGTTGGAGTGGCTGTACCGCTCTTCATGCAAAGGGCAGACATCATTCTCCCTGTATGACAGACACATCAGCAGTCTCAGCCCAGACGGGCTAGGCGGCCTGCTCAAGGTCGAGCAGCAAAGGAGTGCAGAGCCTGGGTGAGGGCCCTTTGCCCCTTTCCCATGCAAACACTGCCACCTTCAGTGGGGTCTGTAGATAAAGACTGAGCATGGTAATAACTACCACTACTGAGCACCAGCTGTATGCACAGCTCTTGGTGTGCAGGTGTCAGTGAGGCCCCCAAACATCCCTGTGAAGTTGACATCATTATAGTCACCATTTCACAGAGAAGGAAACTGAGGTTGGGAGCGCTGACAAGTTAATGTCCTACTACAGTTTATCAGCTGTCTACCTTCAGTGTCCACCAAAATGTCAATACAAAATATGGCCTCTCGCTGAAAAAAAAAAAAAAAAAAAAGGCCCTAGGAGAGGCCATTGCCCTAGTGCTCATCAAAAGGATAAATTTCACTAGTCAGGGCCAGAAATTTCTTTTCCTACTGCCCTTTCCCCTTTGACTCCTGCATGACCCTCTGCTGGGCTTTATGAATGAGGAGGGAAAAACTGTCATTGAAAAGTTCAACCAACTTTGGATTCTACTCTCTGAGTGATAGATAGCTTTAATTACTACGAACTACTCAGCCACTCCACTCTTCTTCCCCAAGTCATTAAAAATAGATTTTGTCTTTGAACTCCACTCTGCCCTGAGGTCCCCAGATAGTCAGAGTTCTTAGGAGTCAGCCCCAGGGTCAGCTTCTGGTCAGAAGGTTGCATGTTGCTTTAGTTGGAATCACAGACTTGAGAACCTCCAGCTGGTTTTCTGGGGGCTCGATGCCTCCTTTTTCTTAATGATATTGATCATGTGACTTTTTACGGCTCTGAGGACAGGCAGGAGGCTGGGCCAATGTTTACTTTATGAGGATTTAAGGAGGTCTCACACATGGCTATTGATTTTTGAAGAGCTGGATGTAACCCTGGGAACAAACCAGAGTGAATTCTTCACGTTAATTACTGGGAGGTTGATTCGTAGAAATGACTGAAGCTGAAAATGTGAGCTCAAAGGTGCTCGGCTCCCTGATGAGCAGGTACTGTTGTGTCCGTGAGAAAGGTAAGAAACTGGAGGCTTAAGAGGCGAACTGGGTTGCCCCAAGCCACACCACTAACTCCTGGCGAGACCAGGACAGAAAAGTCCCTTCCGCCTCTGTGCTGAGGGCTCTGTGACGTTCCCGGGAGGCTCGGGACGGAAACCGGGCAACCTGCTCAGAGCCTCTGCCTTTATTGTTCTGGGTCCTGGCCAGCTTGAGAAAGAACCTAAGGGGCTCTTCCCCCTTCACCAGCCTCTCTCCCTCTCTGCACCCTTTTGTTGGGACTAGCTCTGGATTCGCCATTGGACTCATTGCTAGCAAGCAGGAGAGTAAAATGAGCTAAGAGGCATGCAGTGATCAGATGGGTGATAGTCCAGATCTTCCTGGACTCAGGATGAGGAGACGTCCCCATGAAACCATTGTAAGCTGGAACACATTTCCTACACCTAGCCTACCAACATCATAGCAGAGCTTAGCCTACCTTAAATGTGCTCGAAACACTTAGGCTAGCCTACAGATGGACCAAAATCGTCGAACACAAAGCCTGTTTGATAAGAAAGCATTGCCTAGCTCATGTAATGGACTGGATACTGTACTGAAAGGGAAAAGCAGCATGGTCCTGTGGGCACAGAATGCTGTGAAGTATGTGGGTTGTTTGCCTCTGGGATCCGTGGCTGACTGGGCGCTGTGCTCGCTGCCGCCGCCGCCTGAATCATGAGAGAGCCTCGTACCACGTACTGCTAGCCTGGGAAAGGATCCAAATTCGGAATTCAAAACACGGTTTCTGCTGCATGCGTATTGCTTTCACGCCATCTTAAAGTCTAAAAACCTTAAGTCGAACCATCCTACGTCTGCGATCACAGTGTCCAAGAACATGGCTAGGCACTACGGCTGGCACCTGATTTCTAGGAGAAAGAAAGGCAGCCCCAACAGCCAGCCCTTGGGGTGGCCTCAGGAGAGGGGAGACCTTCCATCTTCAGGGTGGCCTGTCTCTGCCTTACCTCTCAGCCTGGGAGTCAGACAGACCTGGACTCCAGCTGTGTGCCTGCCCCCTCCCTGCAAGGCATGTGATCTTAGGTGGGTTATTCCCCCGAGACTGTTTCCTAATAAGTAAAGCGAGCCTGAGAATACCTTGCCTGCGAAGTTGGCACAGGATTAAATGAGATACTATGTACCACGTGCCTGGCATGCAGTAGGCACTGGATAAATGAAATCTATCATTGTTATTATTCCTGCTGCCTTGTGCTGTTCCATAGGCCTCTAAATGCTCGGCTCAGAGCTGGGTGGTGCCAGCCAGGAGCCTGCCAGCCTTCAGCGGGAGACTCCCTATTGCCTCCTCACCCCTCCATCCTTGGGGAGCAGATCCAAAGAGGGGGGTCTTGTTGCTGCCCCATACCTCTGCCCCCACCCACTCCCAGCAGGGAAGTTTAGATGAAAATGCGGCTTCAGGCATCCAGTAGACAAGAAAGAAGCTCTTGCCTGAAAGGACAGGAGGGAGAAGCTGTCTTTTCCCATGGAAACTTGCTGAATCGTAGGCGATGGAGTACAAGGCTGCTCAGGAGCTGGTGCAGCCTTTCCTGTCCCAGGAGGGTCCACTCTGGCTTGGGCTGGGCACTGGGTCAGCAGCCCGTGTCCCTTTCCTAGTGAGGACTCTGAATCCTGGCCCCGTCGGGTAGGTGGGGAAGGATAGAGCCCGGAGCACTCAGGCGTCTCGAGGCCGATTGCACCCATTGCCACGGGGCTGACGGGGTTTGGGGAAAGCCTGTGTAGAAAGACTCCACCCACCCGCCCATCCCCCCATGAGCAACTACTGGGTACCAGCAAGTTACGCAGAACTGCAGGGACAGAGAAGCCATAGGCTTACCTCCCCTCGGGTTCCTGCCTGCCTCCTAAACCCAGCTCTGGGCTCGCCTCAAACCTTGTCTGCTGAAACTGTCCCCTGAACCTCCCGTCCCCCCATCCTCAGAAAGCTCCCTGACAGTATGTCACCAGCGTGGGCCATGGAGGAGCCACTTTACCACTCACCACGAGACGGAGCTGGGGCTAAGCCCTTTGGGGGCCTCTCTTTCCTAGTGGATCAAATGGGAATCATAATACCTAACAATGACCGCCCTGTCTTCCTCCCTGGGGAGCTGTGCAGATCAAAGGAGATAAAGCGTGTGAAAGCACTCGGAAAAGCTCAGACCCTCCCCTGGTACAGGGAGCCAGTGCCCCGGATGGCAGTCAGTCCACGTGCCGGGCCCGGCCCCGGCTCTCCTCGGCCTGCCCTCCACCTTGGATGAACGAGAGCATCGGTGCTTTGCTGGAAAACAGGCTTGAGCTGGGGAAAAAAGAGAAAGTGGGGCTGAGACCTTCCTAAGTGGAGGGGGAGAGAGGGCCAGCTGGTGGGACCACCTAAAGGAGGTATGAAGGCAAGGAGCAAGGCTCAGAGGACAGTTGGGTTTCAGCTGCTGTGCGCTTTGCCCTGGCCCTGGGGACGGTGAGGCTGTTGATCAGACCAACTGCCTGCCCCAGCCGGGCTGTGTGCGCCACCTCCCACCCCACCACCTGGCTCCTGGCCACTGAGAAGGCCTCTGTTTCTTTCCTTGTGTCAGGAGGCTGGGGACACGTGTGGGGACAGGTGTACCATCTGGCGGGGGCCGGGGGGCAGCAGATTCCAGAGAAGAGGGGGATTAAATGCTCATTCTCCGAGGGGCCCCACCAGCCTGGAGAACAACTTTCCCTGATTTTCTCCTGTTCTCTCTGTATCTCTCTTTCACGGTTGCAGAGGAATCCCGCAGGGCCTCGGGAACACGGAGCGCCATGCCCCCTCCTGCCCCAACCAGGCAAACCTCCGCTCTCTGTCCTTTGAGCCATGACGGTCTCTTGGTTCTCCCTCTCTTGTGACATCTATCCCATTGTGTTGAGATTGTCTGTTTCCTTGGGTTTGTCCTCAAACCAACCAAGAACTCCAGGAAGGCAGAGAATATGGCCCCGGTGCCCAGCAGAGAGTGTAACACAACATGAACGCTCAGGAAGGGTTTAAGGACTGCAGGGAGCCTGGGCACAATCGGTTATCAGAATCCCACGTGTTGTGCTGCTTCACCACAGATCTTTCTCCAGGAGACCCATCTGGGTTCTCAGAACCACGTCGCTCCTTTCCGGTGGCAGAGACATGGCACTGATTCTCTGTCCCCAAGCTCACTTGGCAAAGGGCTCTGTTTCCTATGCCTACCCCTGGACAACTCTGAAGAGTGGTGTTGTGTTGGTACCAGAGGTATTCCCTGTCCAGGGCCTCCGACGCCTTCCTGGCTTCACCCCGCGTGCTCCAAACCCCAGCGGGTCTGCCATGTTCTTCCAGATCTTGAGGCACGAAGTTGGTTCCAGACATTTCCTCAATGACTTGTTGCCTGAGCCAGTAAGACTTTGATGTCATGTTCCTGGCCGGGCAGGGCCTCCCGCCCTGTGAGACTACACGTTATGCTAAGAAGAGAGAGAGTGGGGGGAACCACCCTAATCTCTGCACAGCCCCACAGATCCCTTCCCACACAGAGCTCCAGTCCTGCTGAATCAGGCCAAGGAAGACACTTGAGGTGCAGGGCCCCAAGGCCAGAGGGTCCAGGAACACAGTATGAGTCACCTTTAATTAAGAGTATGTCTTAAGTAAATGACTTAATAGGACAGTTATATTCATTAGAGGTATAATTACGAGACCTAAGATCAAGCAGCAGAGAATGTGGAGCGCGAGCATGGAAGCTATCTGGAGCAGCTCTGCGGTCCCGGGGAGAGGGCAGTGGACGGGTCAGGAGAAGGGCATCCTCCGACGCAGGCTTCTCATTGCTGCTCTCCCTTCCCAGCCTAGCTACCCTTGGATCCCAGCACTCAGCCGAGGGGGTGGGCGAGCCTCTGGCATAATTAAAATGCAATCATAATAAACAAACACTAATTACAGCGTCATAGAGTGTCCCATTAAACTCTGAGTCAGCCCCGACTAAGTGCTCCTGACTCGATGGTGGTTCTCGGGGGGAAGCTCGGGCTCCTTCTGGAGCTGCTGAAGACCACGTCCGTCCCCACCCCATCCTGCCCCACCCTGCCTGGTCCTAGAGCACGTGCCTGCCTGTCACCTAGGACGAAGGGCCAAGCATCCAGATTTCAGACGTTCAAACTTGGTCCTTTAGGGCCTCCAGAGACTCAGAGCTGTCTGGGCTGGTTTCTCCCTAGGCCCAAAGCAGTCCCCAGAATACCTCCTTCTCCCACTCCCCTAAAGCAGTCTCATTCCTTCCACTGCCCCAAAGTCAAGTTTTATTCCCTTTCTTCCTGGCCTGGGGAACCTGACATTTAAAAAGACCCAAGGAGTGAGGTTATCTGTACCAGCGATTCCCAATCTTTAGGTGCTAAGAATGGCTGGAGAGCTTGTTAGAAGTACCACTCAGGCTCCATTCCAGAGTTTCTGACTCAATGGGCTCCGGGTTTTCGTGCCTCGTAACCTCACAGGTAATGCCAACAGTGCTGGGTCCAGGACCATGCCTGGAGAGCCATCATTCCTCCTTGAGAGCTCCTGGACCCTGTCTTTCTGGAGGACATTCTTCTGGCCGATCCATGGCAGTCTGGGGAGCTCAGACACTTCATACGTCCCCAGTTCCGTGGTCTTCCCTGTCCTTCCCAGCTTAAGCCAAACCCGCCTCTCCAGATTTGTACCCACCGCCCCCCGCCTCTCATACAAGGGTTTGCTGAAGAAACTCTGCTTTTCCGTTTGCGCCGAAGCTCTTCCCACCTGGGGCGCTCTCCTTCTGTCCATATGATTCACCCTTCAAGACCCAGGCCCATGCCTTGTTTTGTCACAAAACCTGCTCGGGACGCCCACCCAGAGCCTCACGGGCCCATAGAAATGGAACACAAGCTGGAAATGCAAGCCCTGTGTAAAATGTTCACTTTTCTAGCAGCTACATTTTTAAAAGACAGAGGAAAATTAATAGTAGATTTTATGTAACCCAGTGTCTGAAAACTTTCATTTTTAACCTGTGTCAATAAAAAAGTATTCATGTGATACATTTTTTTTCCATACAAAATCCTCAAAATCCAGGGTGTCTTGTGTCCTTAGAGCACCTTTCAATTTGAACCTTCCACGTTTCAGGTGCTTATAAGCACAGAAGCTAGTGGCTATCACATTCGACACGGCAGACATAAAAGTATTTTCTCTTTGCTCTGAATCCCCTCAGCATTCTTACAGTGCCTTAGAGCACACATCACTCTCTTGTCTTTTCACTGCTGGTCTGTTTGCAACTTGAAGTTGATGGCTGTGTCTTAAGGTGCAGTTGTTTTCATTCCCCTGAAGTGCCTAGCACTGGCCCTTATCTGTACGTAGGGGTGTGATCAATGAATCAGTGACTATGGGTTGATGAATGAATACAGGAACTCGTGAATATGGGAAAGACAGAGAACCCACAGAAACATCTGACATGGAGGGTCTCCTGCCAGTCCCGGTGACATTTCTTGCCTCTGCTTTGTGCCTGCCCAGTAGATCTTGGAGGAGGGGATCATTCAAGTTTTAGAACCACCCCCCACCCCAGAAGTTTCCTGTTTCACTTTGCTCTTCAACTCAGTGCATTATAAAAAAAGAGAGCGAAATTCCCACCAGGAGGGCCCAGGAAACAGGAAAAATAGTTGTGCTATTGGTTTCATGTTTGGAGAAGAACAGGGTTCTCACTATCTCCGTGGCACTTGGCGTGAAAGTGGGCTTTGTTGCTGGAGACACTGCTCCCATTCAGGGCCGTCTTTCCCAGCTGCTGAGAGCCGGGCTGTGTTTTGACAGACGGGCCGAATGCAATGCAGACAGTTGTTTTAATTTCCAGCCAGATGCAGACATCACTCACACGGAGCCCGAAATCCAAGAAAGGAAGGCTGGGTCCTGGGCTGCAGTGGTGCCCAGGCCTCAGGGGGCGCGTTGGAGGGACCTGGCAGAAGCCCCCTGGTGTTGTGGGGCTGCAGAGATCCTGGAGGGCTGAGAGGTCCAGGCCCAGGAGAGGCAGGCTTTCAGAAAGGTGCTCCTTGGAGGAGTCACAGGCCATAAGTCAGCGAGGTCAACGTTGTTTCTTAAGGCAATGTAATGATGCCAGTGGCTGGTAGCAATGGCGGGATGGTCTCTTCTATTTATTTATTTATTATTATTTACTTATTTTAAAGATTTATTCATTTATTTGAGAAAGAGAGAGAGCTTGCGAGCCCGCAGGAGCAGGGAGAGGGGCAGAAGGAAAGGGAGGGAGAGAATCATCAGCAGGTCTTCATGCCCATCACAGAGCCTGACGTGGGGCTCGATCTCAGGACCCTGAGATCATGACCTGGGCCAGAATCAAGAGTCAGACGCTTAACCGACTGAGCCCCCTGGCACCTCTGGATGTTCTCTTTCGACTATACCAAGTCGTTCGGGGCAGGAATCGTGAGCAGACTCAAGGAGGAGTTAGGTCAGCTGCGAGAAATAGAACAGAGTGTGAAGGACAAAGGCAGCCTCCCTCTGGGGGCAGAAATCCCTCTCCCAGCCTTCCAGACACCTGTCACCTTGACTCACTTTCGCATCCCAGTGACAGGAGTTCCTTGCCAAAGCGAGGGCTGAATGTTATTGGATGACCTTGACCTTCCTTGGCTGGGCTCTCCTGAAACTTTTCACCCGTGAGTCCTGTTGTGGCCACACAGTTGCCCTTCAGACACTGGGAGGGCACCTCAAGACTCATCTCTCTGGATGTGAACAAACATCCCAGGTCCGTGAGCTGCACCCTCAGACGCCGTGTGGGGATCCCGCCCCGCCCTGACCACTCTTCCATGAAGGACTCTTGGTTGAACAGCACCGCTCTTGGAGTAGAGACCTGAGCGGGGCACTCCCTGGTGTGGGGCGGCCTTTCTCTACCCTGACTCCCTGTCTGTTCCCGCGGCCCAGGGACAGTTCAGCCCCTTGAGCTGTTCTGTCATCCATCAGGGCACACCACAGAAATGGCTTCAACTCACACACTCAGGTCTGGTACCTGGGGGCTATTTCAGACCGGCCTGCACTCTCCCAGGACCAGTTTCTTAAACTGAATTGCCAGATTTTACTATCATCCTTCCTGCATTATTTTTGTGATTAAAAGGAGGTTAGGACTGTTTAAAGCTGATCGTGTCCATCCACTTATAGAAAAGCCTTGTGATGCGTTATTAGGTGTTAGGATGCGGTAAGAATGGGGAGCACCCAACCAAAAAAGGGAGCCTCCCGGAATGTGTGCACGAGACCTCGTCTGGCCCCAGCGTATGTTCCATGACATCTCACCCTGCCCCAGCCAGGCAATACCCTTGAGTTCTGCTGAACTTGTCCTTAATGACCTTTGCTTGTGATAATGGCTCATTGTGCTATGCTCTGCACCAGCGCTGTCCTCCCCTGACTCAGGCTTTCTCCAATGGCCTCTCCAATGGCCTCTTGCCCCAACACCTTGTCCTGGGCACCCCTCCTCTACGGTGACGCCTGTCCCAGGCTAGGAGCTCCAGCTTTGCAGTTACCAACTCCCCCTGGACTCTGAGCTCCGTGGGGCAGGACCTGTGGACTGATGGCTAGTATCTCCCTCTGACGTAGCACTGGAGCCTCGCTGTAGTGACAGCTGATAAACATTTGCTAGATAAGCGTGTTAAGCGTGTTAAACTTCTCCCCATCCTCTCAGGAGCATGCTGTGAAAGTGTCCCCAGCAGATCCTTTGTCCCTCTGCCCGAGGCAGAACAGCGTGCGGCTGGCCCCCAGGCTGTGTGTTTGCACTTGGTTTACACATCCAGTGGGTGGGGGACCTCTCTGCCCTGATGAAGGAGAACCCAGCCCCAGCCCAGCAAATGGCTTTGCAGCCCATCAGCCTCCTGCCCCAACCAGCAGCGGTACTGAGCATTGCAGATGGAAGAAGGCAATCTTCAGACCCCTTTACCTGAATGTCACACATACTGGGCAGGTGGTGGCCTCAGGTCCACACAGGCCCATCTCAAGGCCCTGCAGGGCCTCACAGGGAAACTGGCAGGAGCTCGCTGTGGCTGCACCCTTGGGGTGGGGGGCAGGGACTTGATCTGTAAATTCCCACTTTCCCCAGCAAGATGGAATCAGGCAGCTCATCTCTGTGGATGTTCCCATTTAACCAGACTTTTCAAAGGATAGAAGATTTACTAGAAAAAATTGCATGCAGACATCAGAGAATGGGATAATTGGATCCAGGTGGTATGTTGGGTTGGATGTAAAGAGACTGTGCCATATGATGAATGTTATTGGATAGGAAAAGTTTCTCCTTCTCTCCCTTTTCAAATGTGTTCTGTGCGGGCAGAGTGTCTCAGCCCAAGCCCAGCTGAAAGCCCTTCAGAGACAAGTTGGTGGCATTCAATGGGCTTTCAGCAGAGGTCACCATTTTCACGAGCCTGGCCAGCTCTCGAAGGACTTGAGTGGTGGGCAGACAGAGAGAGGAAGATATGCTTCTGCCCCTGGTGAAGGCAAGAAGGAGCCTTGGGCTGGCCACCCCCAGAAACACATTCCCCTTAGCTGTAACCCCACCTTGCGCCAGGCAAACAGATGAGAGAGAGGCCATTGATTCCCCCGCCCCCCAGTGTCACCTCTTTATGGGCGGTGACATTGCAACTACCCATGGGAGTAATGTAGATGAGTCTGAACACACATCAGCCAGTCCTCACTCCCTGATCTAACTTTGCTGTCTTTCTTCTCTCTGCCAGATCACCAGGGTCCCCGTGGAATCCTGTGAGCAGTACACAACTTGTGGAGAGTGTCTGAGCTCGGGGGACCCTCACTGTGGCTGGTGCTCCCTGCACAACATGTAAGTTGGGGATCGTTCCAAAAAGGAGCCTGGAATGCAGATGACCAGGTGCTTTCCTGGGACTGTTGATGAGGATGTGACCGGGGTTTCCAGGGTGAGAGGAATTTCCAGTAATTCTCATCCAGGTTGGAGAGCAGGAAGAGAGGCCGCAGGCAGGTGGGGGTCCTTCTTTCCCAGCATCATGCCTTTGCCTTTCATTTCACTTCCAAATTCTGCCCTCCTGGCTGCTCCCTAGTCTGCACCTTGTCAACACTGGGAAGGGTAGTGGCACCAGAAGAACTCACCAGGGAAGCTATAGCATTCTCTCTGCTTCCCCAAAACCTCGTCAGTGCATCCTGCTACCTGCCGCCCGAGTGCAGATGGCAGTGCTCCAGGGTGGGTTTGGGGGTGGGGGATCTGGACTCCAGTGAGCTGCTGTGTGATCCTGGATGGTCCGCTGACCGCTCTGGGCCTCACTCCCCCAGCGCTGAATAAGGATAATGCCTACCTCTCAGGTACACTGTGGGGATTAAATGAAATAATAAAATGCTTTGCAAATAAGGAATCGCAGAATAGGCTGTACAAATCAAAGTAATTATTATGAACTCTGAACCTTTGGGAGGACCCTTCTGGCCTCATTAATTCATGATTTCAAGAAGTCTGTGTCTCACTCTCACTAGCCTCACACCCCTATTCAGATACACCCGGCCCCTTGAATACCAGCTCAATAGAAATGCAAAATCACACTTAAACTTCCTAATTCGAAGGGCCCCAGAGGGAGAGAAGAGGGTGAAAACCGAAAGGCAGAAGCTGGCTAGGAATTCTGTTCCCCAACGGACTTGGAAGCTCCCTGGCTCGCCGCCAGCCGGCAGAGCATCTCCATGCAATGAGCGGGGTTTGGGGTGGAGGCGGAGGCGGAGGGCCAGAGTTCAGGGTCCTGCACAATAGCTCTTGGCTTCCCGCCTCTGTGGCAGGTGTTGCAAGGCCTAGGGAGGGAGGGAGGGAAGCAGGCGCCTCACAGATGCAAAATCCGGACTGGATTTGAGCCCACAAATACTGGGTTCCCGGCTTGGGTTTGGAGGTAAGAGGCTGTTCAAGAAGTTTTGTAGAAAACATTCCTGCGGGGACAGTGAGTCGCCGTGTAGGTGAGACAAGGGGTGCAACTGCTGCTGAGCACTGGAACAGCTGATGTGGCCACCCCTGTGTTTCCCCTCCGTGGAGCTGACCGGCCTCTCTCATCAGGTGGATTTCTTCCTCATCAGGGACCCTGAGGGCCACCCGCCCCCTGCACAGTGCCCAAGGCTACCTGCCCTCTCCTCGGGCCATGGGCAGGCCCCGCCCACTCCCTGCTCTCTGCTCTGCCCACCCAGCCAGGGTGCACCGGCGCTTCTCCCAGGTGGAACATCCTTTACAGATGGGGGATTGTCATTGATTCACCAGCAAGGACAACCGTGTTCCCCAGCTCATGCTTGAGCCTACTGATCTGTCACAGTGCTGGAGTCTCCCGGCGGCCTCACACCACTCTGTCTTCCTCCTGTCTGGGTGGGCTGTGGCTTCTAGAACCCCTGAGCCGCCACATCAGGATAGATTGCCATTTCCTCCGTCCTCTGAGCTCCTTACCTGTGGCGGAGAATCCCTCCCACCTACGGGGCACGCCTCTCCCTCCAGCCTGTCAAGAGCCCTTGGAAACAAGCTTTTTCCTCTTCGTGCCCAGAGCTTGCTCCTCTTCAGTCCCCCTCCTGGTCAGCAGGCCCCCTGCCGTGCCCTCGCACCTGCCACTCCTGGCCTGCCTGGGTGGGAAGGAGTTGATGGGCCCAGTTCCAGTTCCCAGGCCCGCACCCAGGACTGTAACAGAGGCCCAGGGAGATTGCTGAAGAGGCTTTAGGTCTGGGGGGGGATTTGAAACCTTCCTGTCTCTTCTGTGTGCCTGGCTCTTGCAAGTGTGTTATTGTCTCCAAGGCTATTTATCTCTGTTAGGGCTGTTGCCATAAATAGTATGATAAAAAAGAGCCATTTCAGTGAGTCAATGAGATAAAGGCCCCAGTCAAGAGCTCACTTTAGAGCTATCTTAAGGATTCACTTAAACCTCAATAATTCTTTTCTTTGACAGCATTCATATTTAGATCCATTATGTGCCTGGAAAGGAAGCAGGGAGGGGCGGAGGAGGGGGAGGTAGTGGGGGGGGGGAATCACTGCGTGATTGTGGCATCTTGTGGTATGTCGGGGGGATTTGACTGGAGAAGCACCAGCCCTGGAATGTGCTCGCCTGTGACATGGGCGGCCAGCAGATGCCCCGCTCACAGGCATCCCCGTGCCCACCTGCCGCCCCAGGGCAGAGATGAAGCTGTCCGGAGAGACGGCCGGCCGCACAGCTTTCTGACGGAGGCAGCCCCCCCACCCATTCACCCCAGTCTGCTTCTCTGTCTCCAGGAGTTATTTCACAGTGCAGATATTTATTTAAGATACAGCATGTGACAGGGAGACCATCTCAATGAATAAAACATGGTCCCTGCCTTCAGAGAGCCATTAGTCCAGCCACAGGATCACCTGCAGGCCATCCCACACAGTGAAGACCTGTCCCATCTTGGACACCTTTTAGGGTAGAATGATAACATTAATAGTCATCATCATTAACATTATTACAAGGGCTGAAAAGTCATTTTCTCTTTTTTAATGAGTTATTTATTTATTTGAGGGAGAGAGCGCATAAGAGCAAGGGAGCAGGAGGAGTGGCAGAGGGAGAGAGAGAGAGAGAATCTCAAGCACACTCCCCACTGAGCACAGAGCCCCACCCAGGGCTCCATCCCAGGACCCCGAGATCATGACCTGAGCTGACATCAAGAGTTGGGTGCTCAACCAACTGAGCTGCCCAGGTGCCCCCAAAAAGCCATTTTCTAAGTACTCATGTATTTAATCCTTACGCCAGCCCTGTGAGGTAGGGTATTATCACCATCCTCTCCATTTTATGGTTAAGGAAACTGAGGCATGGAGAGAATAAGGCACTTGCCCAAAGGGACACCATAGTATGCAGTGGGCCTGGAGGGAGGAGGGAAGCTTCCAGGCAGCAGGGCCCCAGAGTTCACATGCTTAGCCTCTTCTGGGCTACCCCTCACATTCCCCAGATTTGCCGCCCTTGCTCGCCACACAACCTGTAAAGATGCTATCTATCAGGAGCTATTCTTTTCTTTATTTTTTAAAGATTTTATTTATTTATTTGAGAGAAAGAGACAGAGAGAGCGACAGAGATAGCTAGAGAGAGCAGGAGCAGGGAGGAGAGGGAGAAGCTGACTCCCCACTGAGCAGGGAGCCTGACATGGGGTTCAAACCAAAGACCCTGAGATCATGACCTGAGCCAAAGATGTTTAGCCAACTGAGCCACCCAGGCTCCCCCAGGAGCTATTCTTTATGTCTAAACTGTACCTCTCATGTTGGGGGTGAGTCCCACTTCCTCTTAGTCTGTGTTTAACTGTGATCAGGACCATCTGGGAGTCACCCAGGCCCTCTGGGCTAAATGAAAAGCATAAGGAGAAGACAAGCCAAGAGCCTCAGAGCAGCAAACCGCTCTTAAAACCCCCAGGGGACCGTGGAGCCCAGCAGATGGGTCTCAGAGGCCTGACCTCTTGTGAATGTGTGTCCCTGGCAGGTGCTCCCGCAGGGACAAGTGCCAGCGCGCCTGGGAACCCAACCGATTTGCGGCCAGCATCAGCCAGTGCATGAGCCTCGAGGTGCAGCCCAGCAGCATCTCAGTGTCTGAACACAGCCGTCGGGTAAGGAACGCCTCCCAGGGGCCAGGGGGAAGGTGGGGGTGGGTGGCCAGGGGGGTGGGGGGCCGCACAGAGCACACACGTGGTGTGCGCGTGTTCCTTCAACACGTGCACGTGTGTCTGTCACTAGATCTCACTTTAAACACTCCAAGGAAACGCTGTGTTTATAGAAAACCAATGGTAGCTCCTATTGTAAAGGGCACAGTCATTCTCTGTACTCCCTGCAAACTCATTACCCATTGATCTGTTTTGTTAATCTAGATTCTGCATTTAGTAACAAACATCTACAACATAGTGCGATCCAATACTAAATAACACATTGTTTGTTACATGCTCTGTTTACATTCCTCCACTTCATGTGGTTTTTCACACAGACCTTAGAGTTGCCTCTGTGTGTGTGTGTGAGAGAGAGAGAGAGAGGAGAGACAGAGACAGAGACAGAGACTGAGGCTTAAGTCACAGTCAGTATGTACTTAAAGAGAATATTAAAGAGACTAAAACAGCCCTAACCACCTGTCGAGGTACAACCCCAAATATTTGATGTCCTTAGGCCCTGCATGATTATTTCATTCTGAAGGTTTTATGAGCATTTACGGATGTTAATTAGTTAATGAACCTTCCAAGATTTCTGTTCATTCATCCCCACCAGGAGGCTTTGGCTCCCATGGAGCCGAGGGAACAAATAGGGGAGTTTGTACCTAAGTCTCTTGGCCCCATGGAAACGAAACTGGGGCAGGGATTCAGCAGCAAACAAATGTTTGGAGAGGCTAGGTGACACTCACTGTGAGTGAGAAGCCACGGCAAATAAATAGAGCCAGGTGTTGGTGGGAAGACAATGGGAGACCTATGTACACTGTGGCTCCCGACTTGGAGGCTGGCGGGGGTGGGGCGGGGTATTGTCGCCATGCACACTTATGGTCACCCCCTGTTACTAGAGGAAGCCAGGCGCATTTTTTACCTATTGTGTCAAATATCACTTAGATATTCTATTGTGTTGTGAACACTCATTTCTGGCGCTCAGTGTATTTTTACCATTCAGAGGAGGGTATGCAAACTTGAAAAAGCTGGAAAGTGCTGGCCTAGATCATTGGAACCCAGAGGTAGCTGCTGACATCATCTGAGCTCTTGGTGTCCACGTTCCTTGCTTTCTCTGGTCCCCACAGTTCCTTGGGAAGCCACCGCCGTACTGGGCAGGGGCTATCAGCAAGCAGGGCACCTAGGGTTGGGAGCACAGAGAGGCAGAAACTCTAGGACACTCGCCATCCTGATAAGCAGCCGCTGAATCGTAGCCAGGGAGAGGGCTAGCTGTTGCCCACCAACCCGGTAACCCTCCAGACTGGTAAGCCAGCGTTACAGCTTGTTTGCTAAGGGCTCAGCTCAAGACTTGCTTTCCAGGGTCATGGTTTCATGTCAGAATGACAAGAGTAAGAGGAATTTTGGTACCTTTCCCTCTAGGGGCCTTCACCCAGTCCTTTGTGAGGCTGGCCAAGACTGAAAACTAAACTCAGTGATATTAATAAAAGCCATCAACTCTGCACTCCAGTAATTATTCTGTGTCAAAGCCAGAGGACCACTAGACCAATGTCCTTCCTTAGATATGAGCTCGGGGGACATGAGTCTGCAAGCAGGCCACAGCAGGACCAGTCCTGGAGCCCTGGCCCCCAGAGACCCTAGAACTCTCTCCTTCTGTCATGTCTTCTCTTTCCTCCTGAGGCTTTTTATTCCACCCACAGCTCAGCCTAGTTGTTAGTGATGCCCCCGACCTGTCTGTGGGCATCTCCTGTGCCTTCGGGAACCTGACCGAGGTGGAGGGACAAGTGTCTGGGAGCCAGGTCATCTGCATCTCTCCAGGACCCAAGGATGTCCCGGTCATCCCTCTGGATCAAGGTAAGAAGTGTGTGCCGTGGGAGTCACATGCCAGGGGCTGCCCTACCAGAATGGTCAAGAGTAGGGGCGCCTGGGTGGCTCAGTCATTAAGCATCTGCCTTTGGCTTGGGTCATGGTCCCAGGGTCCTGGGATCCAGCACCATATCAGGCTCCCTGCTCAGCGGGAAGCCTGCTTCTCCCTCTCCCACTGCTTGTGTTCCCTCTGTTGCTATATCTCTCTGTCAAATAAATAAAATCTTAAAAAAAAAAAAAAAAAAAAAAGAATGGTCAAGAGTAGAGTGCCCAGGGGACGGGGTGACGCACAGAGGGCAGAGGGGGCGGGGTAGGAGTGCCAGCACAAAAGTTTCCTGACCAAGCCTTCATATCACAGATGCTAACATGGGCTTATACAGCTCGTTTGAGCCTGAAAAGCTAATTGTCATGGCCCAAAGCAAAATTCAGGAAGAAGGAAATCCTTTGCTCCCATTTGGGTTAAGTCTGCCCATGTGCAGAGAGTTTTCCCAGATTTCCCTTCCCTTCTAGGAATGACCGTGGCTCTAGCCAGTGATTTCCAGTGGGGTTCTCCCCATGGAACTGGGGGCTTGAGGGGTTCAGGCCCCATATTTCCTGAAGTCTTTCGGTAACTGAACATGCCTCACCAAATCAAGGGTTTCCGTGGGGTGTGGTTCATTCCGTCTCCAGGGGGTGGGAGGGTGGTGGCTGGGTCTCAGTGATGGGTGTCTCAGCAGGACCAAGGGGACCCTCTTGGGAGGCGATGCCTCAAGCAGTTTTCATCTACCATCTATGCCCCAAGAGAACCCTGGACCGGTTTAATGGATTACCCTCAGATTCTCCACTGGGCCCCCAGGTTGTGTTACCCTCTCCTTTTTTTTTTTTTTCCTACCCCCAGACTGGTTTGGGCTAGAGCTACAGCTGAGATCCAAGGAGACAGGGAAGATATTTGTCAGCACCGAGTTCAAGTTCTACAACTGCAGCGCCCACCAACTGTAAGCACCCACCGGGCGGGGGCCTTGCCCCGGGCATGGATACAGGTGTGGGGTTCTCGCAGCTCCAACGTGCTGGCTTCCCCTCCTAGTCTCCCCCGGGGCCCGGCATACGGTCTGGGACAGAGTAAGCTCTCCATAAACGTTCCTTTTCAGTTCTGTTCGGTTTATTCTGTTATGTTAAACAGAATGGCGCTCACTGTCCAAGCCGCTGACCTCATCCAATCTCCCTTGCCTGGACCCCCAACAACCCTGCCCCCAATTCTCAAGCTTAGACAGTAAACAGAGAGTTTGATGTGAAGACGAAGGTCACGGTCCAAAGACCCTAAGACCAGTTGGTGGTGGCTTTGAACGGAGAGATTGACAATGAATGTAATTAGATGCATGCTCCATGTCTGAGTCCAAGAGAGACTCGAAGGTAGAAGTCAGCTATGCACACAGCTACCCCCAGAGGAGGACAGGGTATAAAGGCCCCAGGCTGGGAGGGGGAGAGCCGACTTTAACTCCACTGTGGTCCAAACCCAGCCTTCAGCTTTTCAAAGAGGAGGGAGAAACCAGACCAAACTGGCAGCCCCTAGAGGGGCTTGAGTAGGCCCCAGCTGGCCTCGCCAGCCATGTCCAGCAGCAGAACGCTTACCAGTGGTGCCCACAAGCTATGAGCTTCTACAGTGGGGCAGGAAGAGAGACCCATATTTAGTTTCTATCTATCTTCTCTGGAAGAGAAGCTGAGACTCCTTCTATACCAACTGGGAACTCTATACCTTCTGGTTTAGAAAGAGGGAAATGGGTCTCTATAATAGGGCCTCATAAAGGCCACTGGACCAGTGACCCAGGACATTCCACAAGGAGAGAGATCAAGCAACAACACCACATCAGAAGGAGCCAGGAGCAATCATTAGGGATAGTCTATGGACCTGTCCGTCCCATTTCCCAAGACAGGAATAAACTGAGGTCTACATAACTCCAAGGCATCCTGTCTGTAGGGTCCAGGCTGTGGACAAGATGGGCTCAGCAATCCACATGGGGAGAAGATTTGTGTGCCACTGTACCTGAAAGCCATTAAAAGAGACCAATGAGCCAGTCCTCCCGAGTCTCCCCTTCTCTGATCTTGATTTTTATCATGGGAATCAGCTGCTGAAACTCTAGGATCTCCACAGTAGTTAAGGAAGGAGACATAGTTGAGCCCCACTGAGGTAAGTCAATAGATGTAATGAGAAAGACAGGACAAGTGATAAAAGTGGCCTGGGACAGGGGCAGGGCATAAGTACAGAAACCGAAATAAACTAAATCGCCCACTAACTACTGCGTCCCTATCCCAGCTAACCCCGCTGGGGAAAGTGCAAGTGTCTTGGTGAAAGAAACTCCCCACCTCCTTCTCAAACTCCAGCACAGTGGTGATGGAATTCATTGTTCGTGAGAGCATCCTCATCTCCAGGGCAGTTCAGTGTGATGTCACCACTTTGCGTTGCTATGGCAACAGAAATGCAGTCACAGGCAGCAAGTTTTAGCCAAAAAAAAAAGTAATAAATAAATAAATAAATAAATAAATAAATAAAATAAAACAAAACAAAAACAAAAACAAAACAAAAAATACCCAATAATAATTAAAAAAAAAAAAAAACCTACTCCTTGACAGCAAAGATTCCATTTTATTGCCGAACACTATCTTACCCTGTTCTACTCCTGGCATTCCTAGCAAAAAGTCACAGAATCAAGTTCAATCCCCTGGTTTTAATATGGTAGACTGAGACCCACAGGGATAAGTGCTGCAGCGAAGGTCACAAAGTGAGCCAGGGGAAAAGCCGGGCTTAAAGCCCATCTCATCTTTCTTTGTCCAATTTCATTATTTACTTGCTGAATCCTAAGATATTAGCAAGAACCAGTCGGTGTGGCCCAAGATCAGAAACACAGCCCCTTTGGGCATATCCGGAAGGGGGTAAGACTGATCAGCACAGGGAGGAGGAGGTGTAGATGGGCTAATGCACCCAAAACAGGGTGACAGTTTAGCATGTCACCCCCGGATGGAGACCCATCCACCAAAATGTAAAGAGAGCGGCCACCAGATGGCGCCAGATCGCAGACCCAGCTGTGTCCCTTCCAGGTTGGTCTAGTTGTCAGAGGCTAGATGGGGGGGAGCTGACAAGGAGCAGGAAGACCTACCCCACTGACAAAACCCAACTCCATTATAATGGTCTGGTCACACACAGCCCCCAGGTAAAACTAGAGGGGAAGAAGCGCTTACCCTGGCAAGAAATGCATGCGACACCCCCATACTACTGCTATGCTCCCCTACTTAGAGACTGAGACAAATTGCCATTTCATGTTGTTATATTGTTAACTCCCCCAAAGCCCAGAAACACATGTGATTGCTCTAGTCTTTGACACTCAAATGTGACTTAAGAGCTGGAAATAACAGGTAATTTGAGCACTTGAAAGTAACACATTTAACATTGTACCTTTCGAAACCATTTCCTACACATTATCGTGTTTGATGCTAAACAGCCCTGTGGAGCAGACAGGAACGTTTTATGACAGACAGATGAAGAACTTCCAATGCAGAAAGTGAAGTGACTTGCTCAAGGTGACCCAAGTGGCAGTCCAAGCCCGGAATCCTATCTGCCCCATTTCTATCTCCGTGCTTTTCTGTCTTATGTCTTATGTCTCATGCCTTACAAGTGGTGGGATGCTGGTAAATATTTAATAGCCAGAAATCAAGAAAAAACCCTAGTATGTAGTATTTGCCAGTTTCTAGGGTGTAAATACTGTCTCCATGGCTGATTTCAAGTTATTAACATGATGCCGACCACTTGCAAAATTCCTAGAAATGTAAATAATCAGCTCTCCTGAGCCGATGCAGGCCAGCTCTCACACACCACTGCTCTATAAGTTACATTTTTTCCACTTTAGACTCTTTTTTTTTTTTTTCCAATTTTCTGGTCCTATGAACATCTTCAAAGGAGATTCCACATTTCTTGGTGCCCCACGAATCAGCCCTCCTGAGAGAAAAGCTAGGATAACCAGCCTCCATCATAACACGTGGGCTACCTGGGACCCTTACCTTCCCTGTCTGCTCCCTTCTCTTTGCCTCTTACTGTCTCCATCCTTGCAGGTGCCTGTCTTGTGTCAACAGCGCCTTCCGCTGTCACTGGTGCAAATACCGGAACCTCTGCACTCACGACCCCACCACCTGCTCCTTCCAGGAAGGCCGAATCAATATTTCAGAGGTAAGCAGGGCTTGCCTTGGCATGGTGACGTTTCCCAGTGCATCTGAGTGACCCTCCCTTTTCAGGTGGACAGTCCAGCAGCTTGGCCATCTCCCTGCCCTGACCCATCTTGGTCTTCCTCCCAGAGATTCTACATGTTAGAAAGACCCCATTATTATAAAACTCAAAAGAAAAAAGAAAAAGTGGCAGAAAATATCCCAAGGCAGAGAAATGTGCTGTATCTTCTAGACTCCTAAGAGTCTTCTACATTCAAAGGCTTGAGGGGAACTGAGGGTTGAGACTGAAAGCTGAGAGGACATATCCAACCAACCAGACTCCATTGTCTAGAAGAGGGCAGTGAATGGCATTGATTCTTTGAGTCTAAGGCCTTTGCTTGGCTGCAGACATAGTGTGATTCAATGAAACATTCACTCTCAACCATTCTTTCATGCCAACCTCTCTTCCAACTCCAAGTTTCAATGATTCTTTGACTCTGATGTATGACTGCGTGGGTGGCCTTCTAGAAAGAGAAGAAAATTCAGCTGGTGAAAAGAACCAGGCCTTGCTAAAAAGTCCCAGTCTGTTATACAGCCAGTGTTCCATCCCCAAGGCCTGGCCCACCTTTGTTATCAACACCGTGAAATATCAGATTGCTTGTCTTTCCAAGGAATATCTCATCGGATGAGTATCCAGTGATGTTGACTTTCATACACATTCACAGCTTGCCTTGGGAAAATGAGGCATGCTCGGTCGCTTTCCCTTTCTTGTGTGTAATGGTTTTCACACCCTAGAATGGCCAGTTGGTTGGGTTTGAACAACTGTAGAGACCTACGTATTCATATAAGTGGCACACGTGTGTATACACACATTCTCCTCTTCTTCCACCTTTTAGAAAATCTGCAAGTGTAAGTAAGTGTCAGTGTAGCTTGTGTGTATTCTGCTGTACTCTTTCTACATACCTGTTGCCATTGCACTAGACTAGAAGCTTCTTAAAGGCAAAAATTACATCGTATCTTTAAATCCGCAGTGTCTTCTGGGAGTGTTTGCGGAATGCATGCCTGAAAGAAGGAAGGAATGGCCACTTTACCCAAATGCCACTAGAAAGGGTTCCTTGGATATCATTGTCCCTGATTTCAAGAAATAGAGTCTTAGGGAAAAAAAAGAGAGAGAGAGAGAAATAAGAGTCTTCTAATGTCTCCTAGTCATGATAGAAATGCTAGTTGTTTCCATGAATAAACATAAGAAAGTATATATCAAATCATCATGATACATTCTTTAAATATCTTAGAATTTCATTTGTCAATTATATCTCCAAAGGTTAAAAAAAAAAATTAAGTAAGAATATAGTAGGCCTTGAACTGTTTCTCAAACACACACCCATGGCCTTGAATTCCGCTGAGTTTCTGAAATAATACGTGTTACATTCAGCCAGAAACATGGGATGTGCCCATCTTGAAAGAGAGAAACATAGATGGTGCCCACCGGTGGTGTTTAAGACAGGCCATCTGCAGGTGCCCCAGCGTGATGGAACCAGTTATGTAGTGCCCTGAAAACCTTCCAGAGAAAGATTTTCCTCTAGCCAGCCGGTGTGCTTGGATGTAGCTGGCCTAAAAGAGCTGCCCTGGTCTGAGTGGACATTGGAAATTAATCCCAACCCTGGGATTCTGCAAGCGTGCGGCACTGTTCTCAGGCCAGTCTTCTTACTCAAAGGAAAGGACCCAAGGGCCATGGGTACAGAGTGGAGGGTGGTTCACCCAGCCAGGGAGTCCACAGGAGAATGGCGAAGGGAGGTGAGGCGACCAAGAACAGCAGAAACCGCAGACGGCTGCTCGGAGGCAAAGGCCGGCGTGAGAAGATGGTGCTGAAAGGTCTCAGAAACTGACCTTCATTCACATGGGCCCTTCCTCAACTTTTAAGTTCCTTAGTAAAATGAGGTCAGGCCAACCACAAAACGCACAGAGACAGAGAGGAGTGCAGATCTAGACGAGAAGGAACAGCTGCTTCATTTTCTCCCAGGGGCTCCCCCTCCAGCAGAGGGAAACCCAAAGCCAAGCCTGGAAGGGGCCTGCTGCTGGAGGGAGGGCAGGAGGAGGGGCGTGCAGAGCGAGACAAATAAACTCCGCAGGGCTGTGGAGGCCAGAAGGCTAATTGGAAACATGCTGGCCTCCCTCGTGCCCTTTAGAAGTCACTGGAACAGGGTTCCCTCACAGTCACGGGGGAGAGACTGGAATGTTCCAGGGAGCCGGGCCACAGAGAAGCTGTTGCCACCCGGCCACATGGGATTGGATGAATACCAAAGGAGCCCTGGGGGGAACCCCAAAGGCTTCTTACCCCCAGTTAGTTTCACTTTCTTTCCTGAATGTCTGTTGCTTGGGGCAGAGAGGTACCCTTTGTCCCTCCCTCACATCGTTGCCTCTCCCGAGTGGAACTGGGCCAGACTGCCTGTTTTCTCACTGCTGATAAGCACAGGCCCCCCGCGCAGGCCCTGGGATTGACACTCTGGAGGCCAGGGGTGGAAGCCTGGCCTGTGTCCGGCTCCTAACTTCGCCCAGGAAAGAAAACAGGTTCAGGTTCCCAGCAAGCTTCCTCAAATACTGCTGGAGCTCTTGGCCACAGTCATTCGCTCATCCCTTCCCAGCAAAGAGCTCCCAGGCTCTGCTCTTCTCCGTCCAAAGCTCTGCCTCTGGGGAGTCCCATTTCTGAAAATGTGGGCAACAGCAAAAGTGCATACGTCCAGCTTGGGTGGGGTTTTCCTTGCTGTATTAGGGGTGTGCACCGATGTCTTTAGGTTTTTCTGGGCACTGGCAATCCCTTAGGTGCCTCTTTGAGGGTCCGAGAGTATTTCTTTTGTGCGTTCAGTAAGGGCCCCCTAACTCTGAACCAAAAGTTTATGTCTACTTCCTCAAAACAATGTATAACTAATGAGCTCCTTTGATGTATATGGAACATTAACATAGCACACATTTGTAATTTCTCACATGTGACAAGAGTTCTCAAAGCATGTGTATCAGGGTAGGGGGACCAGCAGCATCAGTATCACCTGGGTACTTGTTAGAAATTCAAATTCTTGGGACACCTGGGTGGCCCAGTTGGTTAAGCGTCCGCCTCTGGCTCTGGTCACAATCCCAGGGTCCTTGGATCGAGCCTCGCATGGGGCTCCCTGATCAGCAGGGAGTCTGTTTCTCCCTCTCCCTCTGCCTCTGTGATATCTCTCTCTCAAATAAATTAAATGAAATCTTTTTTAAAAATTCCAAATTCCTGGGTCCCATTCCAAATGAGTCTAAGGATTGAGAGTCATGGACATGTGGCATCTCAATTGATTTTGGAAACAGACCTGCAGTTTCACATAATTCATATTTGACATATGTAGCAACCAAGATGCTAAAAATTTAGGTTTTTTGCCCAAGGCAACAGAGAACTCAGGCATGCAAAAGAGCTGAGTACAGTATGCTTTCTGCAGAAAATCAGAGCCAGGCAGCTTGCTGGTCTCCATGGCCATAGCCACACTTGCCGGCCGGATCCCAATTTGGCTTTATGCTCCTTGGTCGTGAGGGTTTGGGGTGTGCAGGGACTGGTACCAGTCCATCTCTCCAGATGGGGAGGCTGCCCGTGGAAGCTTCGTTAGTAGGCCCATGTGCAGATACTGACCAACCAGCCTGTGAGGTAGGTTTGCCTGCTTCTTCCAGGGGGTATGATGAACCAAGTCCATATGCTTAGGCTTGATAAGAAAGTACCTAATTCAAAATAAAAATATTGGTAGTGAACATTTTTAATTTAAGATTTTATTTATTTGACAGAGAGAGATCACAAGTAGGCAGAAAGGCAGGCAGAGAGATGGGGGGCGGGGGGGAACAGGCTTCCTGTGGAGCAGAGAGCCCAGTGCAGGGCCTTGATCTCAGGACCCTGAGATCATGACCTGAGCTGAAGGCAGAGGCTTAACCCACTGAGTCTGAGCCACACAGCCGCCCCGGTAGTGAACATTTATTGAGTGATTATCATATATGCAATATCTAGATCTAGATATATATGGTCATTTAGTCCACTCTATGAAATGAATTCTATTATAGCTGAGTAAACAGGGGTTTAGGTAAGTTAAGCAATTTCCTTAGGATCATCAGATACATGCAGAAGGCATGACGCAGAGTAAATGTCCCCAGGCTGACTGTGGGTAAGCCGATGTCCTCTGATCCCGGGTTCACACACAAGCACATACACACACATGCACACACACACGCAAGAAGTACGTAGGGATATTCATGTTTGTATTCGTTTATTGCCATTTACAACATATTTTCATAGGCCTCTCTTTTAAGCCTTCTAAGCCTGTTGGGTATTTCTGGGCCCATTTTATAGATGAGGAAACTGAATTTCAACCGAACCATCTCTTGAGCTCTTTTAAGGTTATGAGCCAGAACTTTCCAGGGCGCAGAGCAGAAGGGATCTCTGATGCCCCCCCGCACCCCCCGAGTCTCTGCCTCCCTGGGCTGGATCAAGCTGGGACATGGTGTTAGCAAGCGGCCGTGCGCAGGGCTATGTATGGCTTACTGTGTACGACTTTCGGCTCTAAAAGCTCATCTCCCTCCACGGCTAAACCAGGCCTAGTGAGATGTAGATACATAAATATCTTCTTTACGCCCTGTCCCAGGGGAAAGATAGAACCAAATAAATCCGATTAGCTTCCCAGGATACTAGCTGCTCTCTCTCTTTGAAGTCCAGTGGGTGAAGATAATGCCATTTCCGCATGGGAGACATCGCTTCGGAGGGCCGGAGGGGCCTCCGTGCTGAGCAGCACAGCCAAACAGAGTGGACAGCGCGGTCCGGAGCAGCGCGGGGCTCCCACGCCAGGGTCCTGCCCTCCCCAGAGCCGGGGCTCCTCCTCCCCAGCCTACCCCCGCCCCTGGGATGTTCCCAGATAGGACATCTGTTCCTCTCGACAGAAACTCAGATTGCTGCCATGGAGGTGATCCCGCTGCCCAGTTGGCCTGGAGACAAAGAGAGGAGTTAAGATGACCTAAAGACAGGGAGAAAAGCTGTAGCGATGGGCATTTTAACACTGAGAGCCGTCTTCACATTCTGCGGGAAAGTATAGCGGCATAGCGTGGTTATTTGCGCTTTCATTCTTAGGACAGCAACTCTGTGTGTGTGCGCCCACGCATGAGCTCACAGAAACAATGGAGTTGCAAGTGGCCTCATTGTATCTGATGAAACCCAATGGTCTTCCTCAAGGCCCTGAGGCACTGAAGTTCCCACGGGCTGCTGGCTCTCCTGCACCTGCCCCCAGCCTTCACTTCTTCTGCTGCTGCTCAGGACTTGCTGCTTCCTCCTTAATGTATTATTCACCTGAGCCACTCACAACCCCAGGCTTTTAGATGCTCCTCTGCTTCCCAAGAAGAACGCAGTGTACCTGGTCCCCAACCCCTTCTTTCCTTTACCCTAGAGAATAAAAGAAAGAATCCTACTCCTCGTGGCCTGAAATTGCAAAAAAACAAAATAAACCCCACCCCCACAAAAAACAAGCAGAGGATAAAACATCTGTCTGTACTGAGGCAATCTTAAAACCTGTTAAGGCATTTGGGAAGCCCCTAATCATTGTTTTTTTTTGTTTGTTTTTTAAGATTTTATTTATTTGACACAGAAAGAGAGATCGCAAGTAGGCAGAGAAGCAGGCAGAGAGAGGATGCGGGGCTCGATCCCAGGACCCTGAGACCATGACCTGAGCTAAAGGCAGAGGCTTAACCCACTGAGCCACCCAGGCGCCCCAATCATTGTCTTTTTTTTTTTTTAAGATTTTATTTATTTACTTGACAGACAGAGATCACAAGTAGGCAGTGAGGCAGGCAGAGAGAGGAGGAAGCAGGCTCCCCATTGAGCCGAGAGCCCGACGCGGGGCTTGATCCCAGGACCCTGAGATCATGACCTGAGCCGAAGGCAATTGTCTTTAAATTTGGTCCCCACAGGTCTTGAAACAACAGACCATGGGACTCTTTTCTAAACTTTTAGAATCCCTTAAGAAAAAAACAAAAAACAAAAAAGGAGTACTTTTCAAGTGTCTTCTTATGATTCTCTAACCTCCGGGTTGGACCCAACTTAACCTAGACAAAAAGATAAGGATGTATACGTGTGTGTGTATGTGTGTGTGTGTGTGTGTGTATTATATGTAAATAAATATGTAATACAATAAATATATATATAAAATATATTTGTAATATATGTAAATTTGCCAAAGTTACAAGCATTCTACAATCTTGTTTACTGACACATCATAATTCCAGAAACACGTCTTGAAGATTGTGCTGCTAAAACTTGAATTTGTTCTCTGAGCTCGTTAGAGATGAAAAACAACTAGTCATCGCTTACAATGTATCAACTAGTTCTGTGTCTGAAAATTTATTCTGTCTCAGACACACACACACACACACACACTCACACCCTCATTATACCTCAGTCTTATTTCTAGTCTAAATTAAAATTTTAATTTATTAGACACAATGGGGATTTTTTAGCCCCTAACAGGAAATAGTATCTCCTTTTCCAGGGGATGTCTGGGTTTCCCTAAAGTGGTGTTCATTTTTTTTCTTGGCTATAAATATATGAAAGACTCTGTCAAGAGTGCCCTCAGGGCATGAGAGGAAGAGTGTAGGAAGGAGCGTGTTTATGAGTTGGCAGCTTGAGTGACTGGCTTCTAAGCAAGGACCCATCTGCTCTGGGGTTGCCTTATGATCCTGTCTCTTGTAGAGACCTTGTCTGCTGGGGGTCATCACATGCAGCTAGCCTACAGGCGACAGAGGGCACCAGTGACCCCAGACATTCCTCCAGGTCCTGCTCAATAAGTTTCAGTGGAAAATTATCTAGTTTCATAAATTCTCAGGATTCTCACTAGATGTGGACAGGCCCACTGAGTAATCATGTGACTCCAGAAGTAGTGACCATTTCCAACCACAGCTTTGGAAATCAAACTCCTCGAGCTTCTTGGTGCCCACAAGGCAGGGCTCAACCCTCATGCTCTGAAGAATGTAGAAAGCCGGAGGTGGAAAGAAAATTAGCGATCTTTTCCTGTGTTGCTTCATTTTCTCATTTTTTGTTTACCCTCCCACGAGCCATGACCAAGTGCCCACTGTATGTCAGGAACTGGGATAGAGACCGGGGACCTTGAGGTGAATGAGACGCAGCCTGAGCCTCCAGGCTCCCACAGCAGCGATGACAGTGAGCCAAAAAGAACCTGAAATCCTGAGGGCTAAATTCGATCACGGGAGAACATCTGTAACCCATCCTGAAGGCCAGGCCGGGGAAGGGATCAGGGACAGCTTTCCAGAAAAGGAGCTGCAGAGCTGAATTTGAAGGCTAGTTTTGAGGCATTCAGCTACAGAGTGGCTGAGGCAGGAGCCAGGAGGTCGAAGAGTGGCAGGAGGTGCCAGTGAGTGTTTCTGGTAGAGAGAAAAGGATCTCCAAAGGACCAAAGGCCCAAGAGCTGGGGACACCGCCCCTCAGAACTCACCTGAAATCCCAGATGGCTGGAGCGGTGCATGAGAGCCCCCAGGGTGAGAAGGAGCAGAGGCCAGCTGGTGAGGGCTTGTACCTGAGGCCTGAGGAGAGAAGCAACTGCCTCAGCCCCAGCTGTGGTCCCCTGCGTCTCCTCTGAATTCTGCCTCTAAGGCTGTCCATTGTTCAACACTGCCTGTGTCACCAACGGCTTCTTACCAGGAAGCGCCTTTAGCACTGGGCTGGGGACCGTTCTCCTTGTTCAAGACTGTCCCACACCTCACAGGAAGTGGAGCGGCTCTGGCCCCAGGGCACTAAGTGCTAAGTGCCAGCTCCCCCCCACCCCAGGTCAAGAGTCAAGAATCTCCCTTGTTGGTCCCGGGAGACAGGAAGTGACCACCAATGGAGGTGGCTGGCCCTTACCATCCTCCCTGCCAGAGGCTGCTGGGCTCCGTCTTCCCCACAAGGGAGAGCGTGGGCAGGGGATCAGAGCTGCGGGAAGGTGGCAACGTGACCCTTGGGAGAGAAGAACCGTCTAGGAAGAGAAGTCCAGAAAATCAGTCCGGCTCTCTCACTTCCTTGGGCTCGCACGGTCCTTCCCACAGCCCCTCCCCACCAAGACTTTCTTTTCTCAGTTTTGTTTTCCGAAGCAACATGGCATTCACGCAGGGCCTGGTAATGAAATGAGATAAAAAGCCAGAGCAAGTGTTTAGAGCATTGCCCGGAGCACTGATCCCCCTTCTGGAAAGGCCAACTCAGCCGGAGCGGAGAAGCTGACACTGTCGATAACAGAATGCCTCCGGCCGGACGGTGCAAGGGGAACAGGAGCCGGGGAGGGGATGAAACCGAGAGGCAGACGTTCCAGGCTGGGGACGGGGACGCGCGGGGGCTTCTTTTATCCTGTGTGGCAAGAGATAAAATCCATAGCCAGCCACACCGGTGCTTGGAAATGAATTCCTAAATTGTAACACGCACACCAGATCTGGGACAGCGTGTGGACTGGGGATGACAATATCAAAGCCCCAGGAGCTAAGAGAGAGATTTCATTTCCCCTGCTGACTCCCCAGTGCCCCTTAAACGAGGTACATCCTTCTCGTGGGCAGCCCTCCCGGGTACAAGGAGGTCTGGCCGGGCACCTGGGTCCTGCCCCCTACCCCAGCTGAGACACATAAGAAGGTGCAAGTCGGGACAGATGGCGTCTCTCCCCTTGCTCCCCCAGGACTGTCCCCAGCTGGTGCCCACAGAGGAGATTCTGATACCGGTCGGAGAGGTAAAGCCCATCACTCTGAAGGCTCGAAACCTGCCCCAGCCGCAGTCCGGCCAGCGAGGCTATGAGTGTGTCCTCAACATCCAGGGCGCGGTCCACCGTGTGCCTGCCCTGCGCTTCAACAGCTCCAGCGTCCAGTGCCAGAACAGCTCGGTAAGGGGACTCCCGCCGCGCCCTGCCCGCAGCAGAGATTTCTTTCACCGCCATGCCGAGGCCAAGGCCTGAGCTGCCCCCGTTCCCAGAACCTCCTGGGTCCATGGGCTGACCCCACATCCCCGGGGGGCAGAGGAGGGTGCCAGCATCTGGCACCCCTCAAAGCAGAGCCGAGCAGGTTGGTGGTGACAGAGGAGGCCGAGTGACACAAGGACCCTCTGGTGTCAGTGGAGAGCTTTGTGCTCTTTCTGAGTTCAGAGACCTCTTGGCCTTCAGTGACAATTGTAGCCAGCGCCAGTAGATGCCACCACACACCACCATCGCCATTTAGGTGCAAACCAGAGGACAGGGGACAGGAGCTCAGGAGAAGCAGAATAGCAGGCGGGGAGGGGGGAAGGGGGAAGGAAGGAGCCATGAGTTTCCAGAGCTGCAAGGGTTAAACCAGTCCTGCACGCCAGACAGAAAGCACGAGGTGTTTAATTATAATACTAGCCCAGAGAAGATCTTTTTATCTGCCAACTCCTGTCTCTGACTATGGGGGGTCAGCTGGAGATGGGGGGGTGATGTGACAGAGGTGTTGAGGGAAGCTAATTCGCCTGGGAGAGATAAAGAGAATCTGGGCTTCTTATCAGGGGGCTGTCAGATTCCAGGTCACAGGCGCTTGATAGAATTTGTAATCAGTAGAAGGCCGCCAAGCACAAGGTGAAGGTGGGATGAGAAAGAAATGCAACAGGACAAAGGGAGGAAGCGGGCGGGAAGGGCAGGGGGCAGGAGGGGGCGGACAGGAGCGTGGCCTGCCCTGAGATCTCAGTGGCCAGGGCGGGTCAGGTCTCTCGGGAGGGGATTCCCAAAGCCTGTCTTCACTGAGGAGCAGAGGCTGGGCCACCTGACAGCCTATTTCTGAAGTGTGTGCCAGGCTTGCCAGTCCTCTGTGGGACCAGCATGGGAGAGAGCGAGAGTGGACTCCTGGCCACAGCTTGAGGCCTTTCATGGTCAGCCTGGTCAGATCCGTGACCAGAAGCTCTGAACTCCTTCCCTAACGGACTGTTGGCTGAAGTAAAGTTCACGTGCAGCCAGAGGACCCCCTGCAGGGCCAGCCCACCAGCCGCCACAGCCCTGTTTGTTGTGCGTATGCTCTGCTCAGAGGCTCTGGTGGGATTCACACAGCAGGATGTGGACTTGCATGTGAAAAGATGCAGAGCAGCTCTCAGGCAATGAGAGACAAAACTGGCAATGCAGGGGTGCGGTGAGGGGGTTGCAGAAAGAGCCTGGAGGAGGCCTCTAGGGATGTCAGAGAAGACACCTGGGGAGGGTGAGTCTGAGCTGGACCAGAAGAATACAGGCAGGTTGAATGGAGGCTGGAGAAAGAGAGAGAGAGAGGAGCTCCTTAGGCGATGTGAGCTGAACGGAGGCAGAGACGCGCTGGGGCCGTTGTGTCTGGAGACAGCTTTCTGTAGGAGGGCAGTTGAAGACAAGGTTGGAGAAGTGAGTTTGGATTTGGATGATGGGAGGCACGGAGCACCACACTAAGGGCTTTGGGTGGGATCCACTTGGCCTTAGTGACTGGGAGTCGGGGGGAGGGCGTCACAGACATCAATCGAGCAGCAAAGGGGGGTTCGCCCGATTCTCCCTCTGCTCCTTTCTCAGCCCAGAGGGAGCCGGAGCCTCTGGTTTCTCTTCCGCTGTAGTCCCGGTCCCCCAAGGTGCCAGCAGCATCCCTGACCCCCTGTGATAGGGAGCCTCATGAGCCGCGTGCTCTCTGCCCCTCTCCTCGCAGTACCAGTACGACGGGATGGACATTAGCAACCTGGCCGTGGACTTCGCTGTGGTGTGGAACGGCAATTTCATCATTGACAACCCACAGGACCTGAAAGGTGAGCAGCTACTTCCGGGTAGAGTTTTGATCTTTTCGTGACCCCGGGAAAGACTGGGGCGGAGGGATCAGAGCCGGCCAGCCGCTGTGCCATGAATAATACACTCCCTCTGTCAGCGAACTCTTCAGAGGATCCTAAAGCAACATTTGGAGCCATCAAAGGAGTCCTGTTGGGAACCCTGTTTCGTTACAACCAGAGCTTCCACCGGGCAGCTGCCAGCTCCTCGCACTTTTCTTTGGCTCCCGGAGACTTTGAAATGTCTGCAGAACCTGACCTAGGAAAGCAGCAAGCAGGAACGTCCTGCCAGGTTCCAGGGAAATAGAGACTCTGTTTTCAATTAGGGTCTGATTCCCCTGTCCTTGGTCCCATCACTGCACAAAGAAGGCTTGTAGGGCTGCACCCCCCCCCCCCCCCGCCGCACCCAGTCCTAAGGTAGGGGCGTGGGCAAGCCGGAGGACGCAAGCCCAGGACTGCTGCAGGGAAACTCACTGAGGAGCTGGGCTGACCCCGGAGGGACGCTCCATGACCTCCACCCCGATCCATCGTCGTACAAACTCGCAGGCAGCTCCTCCCACGTGCCAGGCAGGCGTTGCCCTCTGGGCAGCAAGTATCAACGGGCCCGTCTGCTCTCCAGAGGGACAAAAGCAACGCCAGTGTGGGTAGGCGCTCACTTGGTGATTTTTTTCTTAAGATTTTATTTATTTATTTGACAGACAGAGATCACAAGTAGGCAGAGAGGCAGGCAGAGGGAGAGGAGGAAGCAGGCTTCACGCAGAGCAGAGAGCCCGATGCGGGGCTCAATCCCAGGACCCTGGGATCATGACCTGAGCCGAAGGCAGAGACTTTAACCCACTGAGCCACCCAGGCGCCCCTCACACGGTGATTTTTTTTTTAGAGGATTCTCCTTAATCCTCGTAACAACCCTGAGAGGGGTGTACTAGTATCATTCTCATTTTATAGATAAGGAAACCGAGCCCCAAAGAGGTTAAGAAACGAACCACGAGTGCTCACTTCCGCAGCATGGATACCGAAAGTACACATGTTAGCACTGGCCTCGGCACAGGAATGCACACACACTAACGGGCGCTCCAGCCTTTTAAGACAGATATGTGGAATCTTAAAAAAAAAAAAAAGTCAAACTCATAAAAACAGAGACTAGAAAAGTGGTTGCTGGGGGCTGGTGGGGGGAAATAAAGAAATTGTTTAAAGGTGCAGACTTTCAGCTGTACGATGGATAAAGTCTGAGCATTTAGCACAAAGCACAATGTCTGTAGTTGGTAACGCTGCATGGTATGATTGAGGTTTATGGAAAGAGTACAACCTAAATGTAGATTTCTAATCTATCTATATATATATATATCACTATATATCAATCACTATATATGATTTATATATATATAATCACTATATATAGTGATCGATATGTTAATTAGCTAGATGGGACGAACCCTAACACAATGTATATGTATATCCAATCATCACAGTATATACTTTAAATACCTTATGATTTCTTTTGGTCAGTTATGCCTTAATAAAGCTGAAGAAGGAAAGAAAAAAACAAACAAAAAAAAAAAAACAGGCTGAATCAGAAAGTTAAGAGCCAGGATCTGAACCAAGGATGTCCAGTCTCAGAGTCACATGCTGGACCACCCAACTGTCCTTCCTCGGGCCACTGTGGGATGTCAAGCCTTCTGCCCTCCCCTCCAGACACCTCTCCTCACACCGTGAGCCACATCTCACTACATTTCAAGTAGCTAGAGCTGCCCCAGCTTCTCCCTCAGCCTGAGGGTCGCCCATGGACACAGAGAGGGGACCAGAGCCGCCAGAAGCCCCCACCCACACACCCTCAAGGAAGTTGAGTCTACTTAGGCTGGGAGAAAGAAACTGAACCAGGGAAATTTCTGTTCTCTTTCTCCTCATACCCCGGCCACATTTCCTCACTGCTGAGAGACAGACATTCTCCCTGCTGAGGATCTGGGCTGGGATCCCAGAGGTCGCCTTCGCGCCTGGTGCGTAGAGGAGAACCGCCACATCCAGGCTTACGTCAGACCCCTCCCTAGGGGCTCTCGACATTTTGGACACTCAGGCAACACCATCTCCTTGTACGTCCCTCCGAGGGCCCATGTGTTTCTGGTGCCAGTGCGCCGTTTTGGGTGGAGACAGCCATGGTGTTTATGGACTTGGGTTCTAGAATCTAGAATTCAAATCCTGGTGTTTTCACTTACAGGCGGGGGGAACTCAGATTACTTACTGCCCCTGCCTTCATTCCAGTTTCCTTCCCTGTGAAATGCGGGAAGGGATGATCCCCTCCTGGGGGTCAGCACGAAGACCAAATGAGGTATCAGACGCGCACCATTTGTGCAAGTTAGTAAACGCTCACTATGTAATAGTTCATCTTAACATTCCCATTTCCTGCCCTCTACTGTAAGAAGCCGTGGGCATGAGGACGTTTAAATGTTGTCCCTGCACCTGGGACTGAGGGACACTTGACAGAGCAGAGGAACAGGATTTCGACCTATGGAGGAATAAAAAAAAATGTCCCCCCCCCTCCCGGGGCCTGTACCCAATTTCCAGCATAGGCACCCCCCACCCCCCACTTCTGAAAGCTTATGTCTGTCTGCTTGACCAGAAAAGTTGAAAGTGATTCCCTGAGTGTTCTGTTTCTGGAGAATTCTACTCAGGAGTCTGAATTCACATCAGTGGGTGACAATGAAGCCCCAGGTTCCCCAAACACACCTCTGCAGACTGGCCTGCCCAGGCCTTCTAAGTCAGTAAGAGACAAAAGCAAAGGCCAAGGGTCTGCAGACTCCAAAAGTGACCTGTTAAGTAGCCAGATTGTCCTCTGTGGGAATGCAACCCCCCAGTGCAGGGGACATGAACAGGACTGTGTCTACTCTGTCTCCTCAGTTCTGCCTGCACTTTGCCAGCCACTTGGCCTTTCTTAGAGCCGAGCTGACCTCTTTCCCAGATGCCCCAGTCCCCAGTTTCTGGGCGGGATCCTCTTGGGATCTACAGTCTAGAGGCACAGAGAGCTGGAATGCCACCATCCTAGCTTGGGCACTAACCTTAGCAAGCTTCCAGAGTCATTATATACTGAGGTGCTTGGGTGGCTCAGTCAGTTAAGCATCTGACTTTAGCTCAGGTCTAGGTCATGATCTTGGGGTCCTGGGATCAAACCTGCTCAGTGGGGAGTCTGCTTTTCTCTCGCCCTCTGTGCCTTCCCCCTCTTATGCTTTCTCAAAAAAATAAATAAAAATCTTTAAAAAGAAAAAAAAAAACACTCATTATATACATCTTGGAGCTTCATTTTTATCTGAAATGGGGAAATCAGTCCTTGCCTATTGTGATGAGGGCCCCATGTAGAAAAGACAGTGCAGAAGAACATAGTGGGACCTCAAAGAGAAGAGCTTAAGCTTGTGTGGCCCATCAGGTGTGTTATGGGCACTCAGGCACTGTGCTAAGTACTTAAGACACAGTACCTCATTCAAACTTCCCAAAAGACAACAATCACCCCCATGTCATAGATTAAGTAAATTAGGTTCAGGGAAGTGACGTTCTGTCACATCGCCAGAAGTAGCAAGGCCACAACCCAAGTCCTGATACGATTCAGTCTAGAGCCAGAACTCTTTTTATTTTTTAAGATTTTATTTATTTATTTGACGAGAGAGAGATCACAAGTAGGCAGAGAGGCAGGCAGAGAGAGAGGGGGAAGCAGGCTCCCCACTGAGCGGAGAGCCTGATGCGGGCCTCGATCCCAGAACCCTGAGATCATGACCTGAGCCGAAGGCAGAGGCTTAATGGACTGAGCCACCCAGGCGCCCCTAGAGCCAGAACTCTTAAATAGCATTTTCTGCAGTACCTTTCAGCAACGAAGAGGCTCAGTTCACTATTTGTTCCCCATCAGTTACCCTTGCAAGGATGATGGAGATCACTGGTGTTGTCCGTGCCCAAGGCCGGTGTGCACCGTGGTGCCTCCGAGAAGAGGCTCTGTCCCCAGGAGCCCTCTCCAATCCCGCTGTGTCGCCCCCTGTCTTTGCAGTGCACCTGTACAAATGTGCAGCGCAGCGAGAGAGCTGTGGCCTCTGCCTGAAGGCCGACCGGAAGTTCGAGTGCGGATGGTGCAGCGGTGAGCGCAGGTGCACCCTGCAGCAGCACTGTACCAGCCCCTCCAGCCCCTGGCTTGACTGGTCCAGCCACAACGTCAAGTGCTCCAACCCACAAATCACCGAGGTGAGACCCACAGGTTCCCAGAGGGGGCGGGGTGGCCAGGAGCCGGCCTGTGGTGGGTGTGCAGTGGGACAGGCATTCACCCAGAAGATTTCGAAGTGTCCTACACATTTCATGTGGGGTGTGGGAAGCCTCTCTTGGGCGCTTCGATGGCCCGCGTCCGGGTGTAAGTGACAAGCATATGGATGGGTGCCCTCTGGCCGGTGTGTGAATGTGTTGCCCATTGGTGTGGACGCATACACACAGGGGAGGCAGAGCCAGCGCAGCCTCCCTGCCAGGCCAGCAGAGCCAGGTGGGGACGGGAAATTGGCTGCGTGGTGGGTGAACATTTCAGAGAGCAGGTTTAGCTTTTCTCAGCAGAAATGTGATTTCGGGAGCCACAATTAGCTCCGAGTTGCAAAGTTGAACACGGAAGGCGAAAGTAAAGGCAGGCACTACATGGGCCACCGTGCCATTTCTCAGGATGTACTCTCTGTCCCAATTTGTTTGTGCATTTTAATGGAAAGAAATAGGTAATTAATTATAGAAAAAAAAAGTGATGTTTCCTGAATAGCAAATTGCAAAGGCAGATGAATAGATGATGTGAATGAAAAAGCAGCTGCTCGGGTTTTGAATGGCCTGGGAGAGGAATAGTTGTATTTAACTTTGGTTGCGTTATGTGTTCATCACTCTTCGTGGCTCCTTATTCACCGACTGTCACTTGTGCTTTGAAACTAATTGCACGTTCCTTATGGGGACTGGGAATAAAGGCGCAGGCAGGTAGCTCCGTGGTCCGCTCATTTAAGAAAGCAGTGAGGGGCTGCTCCTTTTCTGCGTTTTCCCCAAGTGGATGCACTGCCCCTCTTCCCGGCTCATTTTCCTTACGAGCCAAAGAAAGCACCTTTGGCTCTCACCTATGTTCGAGTATTGAGAAGCTTCTGGAACTTCCATGTGATCACTTTGAAGCTTCAGATCTGTCGAAAGAAACCCCTCAAGATCAAATGAGTGTTGTTAGCCTAAAACAGGTTATTTGAAGAGGGAGCTGATGTTTATTTACTGCACTTGGCACCATCTTGTTTAATCCCACAACCACCGTGGGAGGCAAACCTTCTCACCTCCATTTTACAGATGACGAAAATGAGGCTCAGAGGAGTGGCGTGGTTGCCCCAGTTCATGCAGCTGATAAATGGCAGAGCTGGTATTTAAGCTTGATTTATTGAGTTATAGAACTACTTGTAAAGTCTCTAACTGCCCAAGTAATGTAGCACAAGAAGCAAGGGCTTCCCCTTCCTTGATGTCCAACCTTCCTAGTTCAGGTAGACCAGGAAGATGCCATCCATCCACATGGCGGGACATCCCAGGAAAAGCACAGTGCAGTGGGAGAGTGTCTCCTGCCAGCTAGGTTCTCGTTCATCCTGGTGGGAAGATGCTGTGAGCGTGGAGATGCAGCCCCTCAAAGATCAGACTTCCTCAATTTCATTTTTCTCATTTACCCCTGTTGGTAGGGCCCCAGCCTCTGCCCTAACGCAGCCAGCTCCCTGAGCTGCTCAGGGCTTCATGCCTTCTCCCAGATTCTAGTGATTTCCAGCAACTGCCGGAACCTGCTCTGCCCCAGGAATCTTGCAGCTGTATTTGTCGGTCTGTGTCTCTGCGCCTGTGGTATAGGGGACCTTAAATTAGGCAGGGACTCGCTTCTGACTGCACCGCTCACCTCCACCCACCCTGGCTGCCGCCTCAGCCCCGTCTACTCCCCACTTGGCAGGGGTGCCTTCCCAGCCCTGAGGCAGGCGTCTCTCCCCGGGAAATCTCTGTCTCAGTGTCGCCCCTGCTTACTGACCGGGGACTGACTGGCTGCTCCGTTCACAGAGGACACCCAAGTGACATGATGCTAATTAACCCCCTGAGGTAATTTGGCTGTAATTGATTTTCCCAGTGAACATCGCAGCGGGAGTCAGAGGCCCCAAACAGTGGGGTCTCCTGTTGGCGTTTTTCAGGTGGAGGCTGTGGAGAAATGAAAGTGTGTCTCTGGGGAAGAGAGACAAATCCGTGCTGTGGCTCAGGCCATGCAGGGGACATCATTCGGGATAGGACATGCAGGAGGGAGAATCCAGGCCTGGAATATTTTATTCGCTCAAATCAGGAATAGTCCCTTGAGTTTTGTGTCCCCTACCCTCAACCTCCTCCCCTCCTTCCCCTGGAAAAGTCATCTTCATTTTTTTTTAACTTTTCATTTTTGAAATAAATTTAGACTTATAAAAAGGTACAAAAATAGTACAAAGAACTTTCATATATCCTTCACCCAGATTCTCCAAAATTAACATCTTATATAACCACAGGACAATTATCAAAATCAGGAAATTAACGTTTATACAATAATGCCAGGTAATATACATGCCTGAGTCACATTGTGCCAATTGTCCCTCTGATTGTCCCCGTTTTCCTGGTCGAGGATCCAACCCAGGGTCACAGGTGACGTTCTGAAAGCACATTTCCTTAGCGCTCTGGTCCTCAGTCTTTCTTTATCTTTCACGACCTTGGTACTGTTGAGAAGTACAGGACAATTATTTTCTAGAATATCCCTCGATTTGAAGATGGCTAATGTCTCCTTACGATTTAATTTAGGCTGTATGCTCATGGCAAGGAGTAGTAACAAAAACGTGGAGTATGTGTAAGCAGAGCACAGGAGCCAACTTAAGTTGGCCCCAATAGCCAAATCTGGGACAATCTGAGCATGAAAAGAAGTGATACTATTTGAGTATAAGCAATAGGATAAAATAAGAATCCATGCTCCTTCTTGATATAAATAAATAATCCACGGGGGAGGTAGGAAGCTCTTCTACTAGAATTCTAACTCAAAAATGTAAAAGGACCTAGGGAAATAGAAAATCACCATTTGGCAAAATTCACACTAATAATTATTTCAGGAAGAATGGCTGATGAATACTAAAATTAGTAAATGAAAGTATGATGAAAAAATAGGGTATTTACATAGTCTCAAGCCATCTCCCTGCAAGATATGTATTAATCATAACAAGAAAAATAGACACTTTACAGAGAAGAGATCTGGTAGACACTACTTTTACCCAATGAAGGAAGTTAGTATCACCAGTAATGGGAAGAATCGAGCTCACGCGCCTCTCTGGCATTCGTGACCAAAATGTATCATTTGTTAAAAGTAACTTTTAAGAAGAATCAGCTCATCTTCTTTACCTTGGCTTTCTTGGCTAATTCCTTGACATTGGCATAGATCTTTTTCTTAATAATCAGAATTCTGCGGGATTCGTGCCCTTGTATACATGCCTCCCCCTTGTCTCTGGCCCTTGCCTTCCAAATGTGTACCCACCCGCTCTGTGCAAACCCATCTGTGAGAGCCATTTACTATGAAGTCTGGTCCTCAGTCTTTCTTTGTCTTTCACGACCTTGGTACTGTTGACAAGTACAGGACAATTATTTTCTAGAATATCCCTCGATTTGAAGATGACTAATGTCTCCTTATGATTTAATTTAGGCTGTATGCTCATGGCAAGGAGTAGTAACAAAAACGTGGGTGGTGAAAGGGGAAGGAGACTCTGATGGCCAGTGGTGGCTGCTGGAGGTGGCAGAATTTCCGGTGCTGGAAACAGATGGGGGCCGGAATGGGCACTGCCCTGCCCAGGGGCAGAGAGATCGATGTGATGACCTCGAATGAGTTCTGTTTTAGGAAAAGGAGTGGGCTCAAGCTTAGCTGAGTGAACAGCTGGGTTCATCCTTAACCCCTTCTCACCAGCTGTCTCCATGGCAACTAAGCCCACCCCTAGAGACCCACCTCCTAGGGCCTCTCCACAGAGGACAAGTCTTACAGCCAATGTAAGAATTTCTCAGTCGGCGTAAACTGCAGGTTCGAGCCCCCCTCAGGACGCACCATCTGCTCCTTCTCAGCCAGCCCGTGGTGTGATAAGGATGCTGTCCCCCATGGGAGGCATCGCAGGCTGCTCCCATTCTAGCTGTCATGCCCGTGTCTGTGCACGTGTCACCTGTTCAACCATGGGGACAAGAGACGTGCAGAGCTTCAGAGAGGCTGTGAGATGCCTGGCCCTCCACGTTGCTGTGCTTCCAGAACTGCTAGGATCTCAAAGAGGAGGACGGCACAAGCCACCCGCTAGAAAGGAAGGCCCAGCAGCAACATTTTCTGACGAGCTGGGAAGGGGCGGCATTGGCAGAAAGGAAAAAGAGACCGAATATGTAATTGGGGAGAAAAATGTAGGAAGGGTCGAGGGGCTCTAGAGCTCCCATGACAGAGATCTCCACTCAGAGTGACTGTGTTGGTCAGCATGGGCTGCAGTGACATAGAGCAAACATCAGGGCGGGCTTAAACAAGAGCTCTGTGCTGTCTCGCCATGCCGCGGAGGCTGCAAGTCCCGGATCCAGGCATCCGCAGGGATGGGGCCTTCCAAGGGCCGCAAGGAGGATCTGTTCCGTGCCAGAGCTGCAGTCTTGGCATTCCTGGGCTGGTAGATGCGTTGTCTTCATCACTGCATGACATTCCTTCTTATGTCTGTCTCTGATTTTTGTTTGCTTGTTTGTTTGTCTAAATAAGGATTCCAGTCATATTGCATAAGCCCCCACACTAATGACCTCATTTTAACTCGGTGACCTCTGGAATGGGACCTCTCTCCAAATAGGTCACATCCTGAGGTAATGGGAATTAGGGCTTTCACATACAAATTTGAGGAGGATAAAATTCAACCCATAACAGAGCGTTGCAATAAATAAATATTCATTTAATGAGCGACTACTGCATGCCAGTCACTGTGCTAGGCTTGGAAGTTATCACGTGGATAAGTTAGTTCTGGGAGGAGAGGCAGGAGGTGCAGTGTCACTGCAAAATCCCAGCCTATCCCTGAACATGGACCACCTGGAGGAGGCTGGAATCTGCTTGCCCACCAGGCCATTCTGCTTCATCCAAAGGACCTAGGACAGAGACTTCTCATCTACACCCTTTTCTGTTGTCTCCTGTGTAGAAGGAAGACTACAGCAGGGATCCCGGTCTTGACACCTAATGAGGACACTTACCTCAGGCCGGGGACATGAACAGACATGAGCCCCATCCTAGTTCTGGGAGTGTTAACAATAATAGCCAGACTCTCCTGTGCACAGGACCTTTGCACACCTACCCAACCTAACAATCCTGCAAGATGCCTAGAATTATCTTCATTTAAGGGTTGAGGAGACAGTGCTTTGGAAAGTAAATAATTTGCCCAGAGCCACCCAATTGGTTAGTGGTGGAATGAATTCAAAACCAGGGCCTTCTGACTCCAGAATGCAGACTCACCCCACAATACCATGCTAGCTTTCTTGGTCAGAGGGATGGAGGAGTTTTCCCTGGCCATACACTTTTCCACCTCACTCCACTGTGTACCAAAAATATCTGTGCCCAGGATCAGAATTCTTCTGGAAGGTCCCAGGGGAGGCCAGAAAAACTGGGAGCATTGACACACCCTTTGTATTGAGCCTTAAGGTCACCTTTACCTGACTCCCTAGACATAATTAAGTCTACACTTAACTCCTATGAGCGAAGGGGGAACAGGGGGAGCATTTGGGGTGTGTTTAAACTTAGGGTAACCCCCTTCTTGTCCGTAGGATAGATGTTACTTTAATTATGTATGTTGATTAGAGTTATCAGACTTGATCTGGTGAGTTTCTGATTGTGTCTTTCAGTGGGATGCTGGGGTTGAGATCGAAGTTGGAATTTACCGAGCGTGGTGGTTCATTCTTTTCAAGCATCTGAGCTGAATCTGAACCCAGAGGTTGGGGCCTACGTAGCTCACACCTGCAGTGATGCTAGAGACCAGGGGGAAGAGTAAGCAAAGTGGGCTTGAAATGCAAGGGCAAATCTCCAGGGTTGGGGTCCTCAGGGATTGGCCAGGAACCTATCACCATTGGGGTACCAAAGAATATTCCTGTGCATTTCTGAGCTCACCTGTGTTTCTGGCCGCACTGATGCCAGGCTGTAGGGCAGCTGGTTTTACACCTGTCTCTCCACCGACCCCATTGTAGATTTTACTTTATGAATTTTTCAATGTCATTAACTTGCCCAATCCCTTACTAGTTGATGCTCAGGGAACATAAATTCTCTTTAATACTATCTTAGGTATGTGTAACTAGAAAAGAAAACCAAATGTGGAAAACCATGTGCATCGCTCTCTAAAACCAAGCAAAAATAATACTTGATACAATATTTGTTGGAGATGATCCACTGCTCTTGCATTCCGTCTGCTCTCCATTTGCCCAAATAATTGAAAGTAGATTTTTTTTTTTCTTTCCCGGATTCTCTCGGTTGTGAATGCATTCGTGAAATTGTTCGGGGAGTTGAACATTTACAAGTATTTATCCGTAAGGCTGCACCAGATCTCTGCAGGAAAGGCCAAAAGCCACCTGCCCAGGGCCAGAAAGACTCGCTGCAAAGTTCCCAACAAATGAATAAATATGTCAGCCAGCTTTCCTGAGAAACAAGTCAGCACTCTGATCTCCCATTCATTTATTTGCAGGCCTCATTAATATAACATCACTGCAACAAACAGCTAACGGGGGATGGTGTCAGAATGAATAATGGAGTTACTCTGCTGAGATAACAATTAGGTTTTGAATGTACTATCAGCTAAGACAGAGCCAGCAAGGACTCACGCCGGGTAGAGAGCTGGTGCCACCAGGGCCAGAGATCCCCGCAAAGTGCGTCCGCTGGGCTCTAGCCTACCTTGAAGAGTGTGCACACTCGCCTGCACACTTGTGCTCATACACATACACGCCCAAAGTGGAAAAGAATGTGACCATTTGTCATTGTGCACCCAGCCAGCCTCCAGGTGTCTCTGGCCAAGCATCAGGATGGCATCAGAATGTGCAGGCACAGAGTTGGCGCCTCTGCCTTCTGAAGTCAGGAGAGCTCCAGCCAGCAGGGAGGGACTAAGTGGCTGAGTCAGAAGAAGATTAGCTGCCCCGGTACTGGCAGCTTGTCCTCCCTGGCTGGTCCTGACTGGGGGGGCGGGCACTCAGGGCGTGATCCCAGTCTCAGACACAGAAGCTTTTACTACGAAGCCTGTCCATCAGCTGTGGGGTGTCTGTCCTGGAGCACCTTCTCTGGGCTCCCCTCCGTTGGCTGCTCTGGGAGGCTTTGAGGTCAGTCTCTCCCAGGGGCTCTTAGGAAACCTGTGTAGGGGGCTGACAGCCTGCTGGAGCCATGGAAGGAGCTGGACAGGCCCATCAGAGAGGCAGCCATGCTGAGCCATCTCGACACCAGCCACTTGTCCTCTGGATTTCAGCTAGCCTGGCTTCTGCCCGGACTTCTTCACCATAAACTCGTAATAAGAAAAATTGTATCTACCTTTCACCAAGTGCTCACCGGGCACCCAGAACTGCTTTTAGCACCTACGTCATCTCATGTAGACCCTCTGGCATCCTGGATGAGGGTGGGACTGCCAGGATCATTAGCCCCATTTTACAGATGAGGCGACCAAGGCACAATGAGGGGTGACAATGTTATCGAAGACACCCCGCTAGTAAGTTTTAGAACCAGGAGTTAACCCACAGCTACTTGACTCTAGAGCCCACATGTGACCTGTACACTCTCCATCTCTTTCACGGGCTCACTTAGGAAACCAGAATTCTCAGCCCACAGGGCTGGAGCGGGGGAAGGTGCCAGCACGGAGCGCTCTTCCAACCCCAGTCAGAGAAGGGGTGGGGGAAGTGGAGAAGATCAGAGACATGGCAGGGACCAGCAAAGCCAACTGCAGAGATTCTTGGAAAGTCGCACATTCTGGCCTTAGCCCTGGGAGAAGGGCTGGGGGAGCCTGAGCAGAGGGAAACCCACGAGTCGGCTAGGTTATGAGTTCTCCCAGCTGATGAACAAGGGGTCTCTTCCAGGGCAAGAGGATAGTCAACTCAGGCAGTGTCTTGTGGAGGCTGGAAGCACAGGTTAGCGGGACCTGGTGGGCTCTGCCGCTCACTGTGTGACCTTGAGCAAATTACTTAACCTCTCTGGGTGCTATTCCACATCTGTAAAAAGGAAATTACAGTAGGACCTCCCTCGAAGCTTGTTTTGAGCCCTAAGTGGGATAGAATATGTAAAGCCCTTGGCAAAATTCCTAGTTCATGATAAGTACCTAATGAAATGATATGAGAATATGCGATGATAAAGGAAATGAAATAAGTGACGGCAGCCAGCATTATCAGAATCTTCAATAACAGAGGCCACTGTTCAGTGTCTGTCTTCCCTCCCACCATGTCTATCGGGCAGGAGATGTGACCCAAGGAAGCCAGCTTCACTAGGATGGAAGCCGGGCCTTGTGAGGCCTCCACCAAGGAGCGGCCCTCCTCTGACCCCTTGAGCCCCTACCCTGCAGGAGCCCCCCACACTACCCTCCAAGGCTCCGCACAAGTCCCGGGAGGGGCCCTGGGCAGCACTCCCCAGGCTGCCGAGCCCCCGGGCCTGGGGCACCTCGCGCTCCTCTCCCGGGTGCAGCCCGCGGGAGCTCCCCAGCTGTAATTAATCGGCCGCATCTGCTCCCACCCTTGGGCGGCTTTGTGGCACAGTTCCCTCCGAACTGTTCAATTAGTGACTGTAAGAATCAGCGCGAGTGTAGCATCACGGCGGCTGCTTTCCAGGTCATGGCGCCCACCGTGGAAAACAAATATGACACAGTCTGGCAGGAGCCCAGATCTGGCGGGGGTGCCCAGGAGCTCAGCAGGACTCCGTGGGGCTGCACGGCTGGCAGGTGGGGTCTCAGGAGATGCAGAAGTGGTTCCCATAAGAGGCTCGAGGAGGCTTGGAGAGGGCCCAGCAGGAGACTAGTTAGTCCCCTACCATCAGCACAGGCCCGCCTCATCCCACATCCCACTTCTAACCCATCAGAGCATAGGATGAGCTGATAAATAGTCCTTGGCCAGACGTGGGTTACCCACCTATACACCTGGGCACCACCAGTGACTGCTTCTGGGGAGGGCATAGGGCTGCTGGACTGAGGCCTCTGCTGTAACCCATTTCCCACATTATTCTTCCAAAGGCTGCATATAGACAAATGTTTTATTTTACAATCAGCTAAAAAGCCAGTACTCTTGGGGCAAGGTCATAACATAAGTTCCCATGACAATGCAAATAAAGGTTTCTTTTAGGAGAAGAAACTAGTAGGGTGAGAGGTACCTAAATAGGGGAAGGGACCCCAGGGAGGGAGAAAAAAAGAAAAAAAAAGGACCTGGGAACGAGATGTAGGGTTTGGCCTCCCTCTGGGACTTGCCCTGGGCTGGCCGGGTTCATGGTGTGTGTGACAAACAGAGGGAAGTCATCTGCACGGGCGCCACCTACTGCACCTCGAACAGGCTGTGCACCAGCTGCGAGCTTCCTTTGGGTCATTACACTCTCAGAGGATGCCTGGAACCCCAGGGTCCAGAGAAGAGCATCTGAAATGATCGAAGGGTCTAGAAAACAAGATCTTCCGACAAAAGGCTCACAGAATGGCAGAAGCCAGGCCAGGGCGGCTTTGCTGCTGTCTTCCATACCTGGAAGGCGTCGGACAAGGAGGCAGGCGTCCACTCGTCTGTTCGAGGAGGGCTCACACCAGAAGTGTGCTTCTGTGGAACTTGAGAGAGAGCGCAGGAGGCATTTCTTGAGATTCGGATGGTGCAATACTGCATTGCACCCGAACCACACATAGACACTTCCCGTCCTCCCTCTGTCCTTAGAAAACACAGTTTGCTCTGCGGTCGGGTTGGGACCAGCGTTTCCCAGCAGTGGAGAACTGGGGATACTTACGCAGGGCTGCTGTGTTCCAGGCAGTGTGCTAAGTATCAGGTCGCTAAGCAAAAGTGAGATCATCTCTGTCCCAAGATAGTAATTATCTTATTGAGAAAAGAAGCGGTTTACAACCTGGCGTGCCCCTGACTTTCTCGGGGCATTCACTAAAGGCAGTGGGGAGTGTGGGAGCAGGTGCTGTGAAATCTGCCCCGGGGGTCAGAGAGGCTTGTAGGAGAGGTAGGCCTGGTCAGTGGACATGCCTGGCCTGTCAAATGCACCTGGCCTTTAGACCCTATAGCCCTGGGGACCCTTAGCTCTCCCCAGGAGCACATGCCATACAGGAGAAAGCTGAACCTGAGCCCTGGGGAGGTGGGCCCGGGAGGAGGGCACAGCGGGAGTCAGCACAGAACACAGGAGTGCCGTAGCCCTCTTCCCCCCACCCCCAGCAACAGCAGCTGCTTCTGGGCACTTCTCTACCTCAACCCCTGCTTTTGAGATCCCCAGAGGAGAAGTTCGATAGATTTCTGGTCCACCGGAGAGTACGTGCTGAGTAGCATGGGGCTGAAATGATCAATATCTAAAGATCCCAGCTGATTTCACATGGTTTCAGCTCCCCTCCCCCTCTCTGCACACCCTCTCTACACACACTCACACACACTCATCCACATCCCAGACTGTCAAGCCGTTTGTGTGGGTGTCTCATTCAGAATTACTTTCCTGGAAGCATTCATTGAGTTCATTGTGTGATGCTTTGCCTACCCCAGAATGGCTAATCGCCAAGGGAAAAAGAAATGGCTAGAAAGGAGGGAGGAAAGAATGAAGACCATTTTAGACAGGGCCAGTGTCCTCCCAAATTTATTCTGGGTGAAAGGGTGATGTCTGGCTCAGAGTATGCTTCCGCACAGGGCCCAGAATCCCCCAAAGCCAAGTTCCCATCCTCAGCAGCATGGACAGGCTCAGGCTGTAGGACGCCTCTCAGGTTTTCTCCAGTCAGCCCGTGGGCAGCGCTCTCTACCCCCAGTCACGCCTGCGTCTAAGTTCCCCAGGCCCTGTGTCCTCCTTCCAGAGAAACAGAAAGATTGCCAGCCTCTATAAACTCCCTGCCACTCCACCATCCCCTATCTTCACGATCTGGGAAGGCACAGGTGCAGGGGGAACACGGGAGAGGAAACTGCCAGCTAACCCACTGTCCTGTTAGGGACTTTCCAGTGTTGTCTTTCTTAACCTTCAGAACGTCCCTGGGAGGGAAGTATTGTTATCTGTTTTCTGATAAGGACCCTGAGATTGAAGGTCATGTTGCTCACACATGTTAGAGCGAACATTCAGGTTCAAGTCTGTCTTGCTGTCTTCCTGCTGCAGGTGCTCCCCGGGTCCCCGGTGGGTTCTCTTCCCTCTCCTAGAACAGCCAGCAGCAAGGGCCTTCTGAACTGGAAGCCAGGACACGTGGATCTGGCCACCATCCCTCCCCTGTCTTGGTTCCCCTCTGTCAGTCGGTGGGAGTGATCTATATAATTCCCATCCTGCCTTCTCACTCTCACCCCTGCAGGAGGCTAGCTCTCCCCTGCCCTGAAGCCCCAGAACTTCTTCCGGATCGGAAAGGTTCTCCTTGTAGTTCTGCAAGCAGGGAACTCCACCAACTTGGTCATTATAGACCTATGTCCTTCTCCCAAGAGAACCAAGCTTCGCAGATGCTGCATGGAGCACCCTGAATCTAATGTTGCTTTTAGGATTGCTTGTGGGCCATCTCTAGGGTGGATGTGGGATCCCACAGCTGCCTGGCATCCTAAAAGATCCTGTTCACTTTCTTTCTGAAGAGTAAGTCCCTTTCCATCAAGCCCCCCCTCTATAGCTTCTCCCTGATACTTGATCCTGGGAGAAACAAGGAAAGCAGGATGCCTGGGTTTTTACCACTCTAGGCCACTGCTCAGACCTCAAGTCCCTTATTCTCTGAGCTACCTGGAAGCCCTCAGGTGTTAGGGGATGTGTCTGACAGGATACCTTTCTCTGTTCCTTTGCACCCTGAGCCCAGACCTCCACCTTGACTCACTCTGATTTTAAGCTGGGGAGAGCACACGTGAAGCAAAGGCACGGAGATGTTTAAAGTGCCGTGCGTGGGCGGGAACCGCTGGCAACAACAGCTGGCATCTGGGTAGAACATGGAGGACATAGTATAAGATAGCAGATGTGGCTGAGAAGTAACAAAGATCAGAAGTAACAAAGATCAGAAGGATGAGGGGCGCCTGGGTGGCTCAGTCCGTTAAGCCTCTGCCTTCATCTTGGGTCATGATCTTGGGGTCCTGGGATCTAGTCCCACATCGGGCCTTCTGCTGGGGGCGGGGGGAGTATGCTTCTCCCTGTCACTCTCCATCTCTCAGATAAATAAAATCTTTAAAAAAAAAAAAAATAGAAGAAGAAGAAGAACTTGAAGGACGAGTGCCAGGCCAGGAATGAGGGAATTTGCCTCGTCAGTGGTCAGAGCCATTAAAGGTTTTCCGAGCAAGCGACTAGTCACCTGGCCAAGGGTGTGTTCATGGAGGTCAGCCGGTGGCAAGAGGAAGTTAGCTTTAACATTGGACCACCTTGCAGTTAGTGCGAGTGAGAGCTGTTGGGGCTCTGCTTATCGCCGCCCGGGAACACAGAGCGGGGCACACATTCGAAGATGCCGGGGAATAAGATCTGCTAGTGTCTGGTGACTGTTATTTATTATACCTGGTAGGTAGGTGAGGGAAAGGAGACAGGTGAAGGTGCTTGCAAGGTTCCTGGCTGGGTGCACAGTGATGCCATTAACCTTGAAAGAGAATCTGGGAGGATAATCAGGTTGGGAGTGGAAGGAGGAAAAATTAAGAGTTCATTTTCAGACACGGTGAAATTTGAGGGGCCTGAGGGACATACCTGTGGAAGCAGAGATGTCCAGGAGCAATTGGATATATGGATATGGCGCTCAGGAGAGAGGTCGGAGCGGACGATATAGATTTGGAAGTCATCAGTAATGGAGACCTGGGGAATCCTTTCGCAAATCAAATGCTCACCTCCTCAGCTGTGTTTGGGAAATCCTGACTTTTACACATCAGTTATATTTTAAGCAAGGAAGACGTAAGCTGGGTCCCTCGTTGCTTAATGCCTCGACCCCAAACTCCTTTGCCACCTACCCCAGGTGCCGGCAGCATAGCACGGAGCACGTGCTGTGTGGGAAAGAAGACCCCCAGGGCCCCAGCATCCCCCAGGCCTTCTCCAATGACCCAGCAGGACTCTGGTTCTCCAGGTTTGGATTCCAGCAGCCGTTAGTTAGCTTACAAGTGATCGGCTGGCATCTCCACACCCCAAACTAGCTATCTCTTTGCACGTGTCTTCATGCCAAGACTACAAAACTTGCTAACAATTAAAAAAGAAAAAAAAAAAAAGTCTTTCTTCTGTAAACAATATGCTGGCTTATGCTTCTGCTCAGCTCTGCGCTGGCAGATGGACCCGGCGGCCCCTCCCAGGGACAGTCATGTCTCAGACCCCACCCTTGAATGTCAGAAGGGGACATTGCGATGACTCGCCAGCTGAAGGAAGCTGCTTCGCAGAGCCTGCCAACGCTGTATATATCCACAGTACAATCCCCACATGCTACCTGCGAGATGGAAATATTTTTAGGCATTCCAGAAAGATTTCGTTTCACAGTTTTTCTGAAAGGTTGTAATTAACTGCAGCGAGCAAAAGAATGTATTTTTAAAAATAAAAGTGGGGGAAGGAGAGCAAAGCGATCACCACCGTTTTGTCAGTTCCGTTTGGTAGGTGGGTTCCGGTCATCCAGGTGACTGGGGGAGGGGCAGGAGGGGCCTGTGGAGCTCATTCCCAGATCAAAGGAGAACCGGGCACTTGAATTTGCTCAAAGCAAATTCCTTCTGACTGATGTCTCCTGCAGGGGCTCGGAGGCATCCCCTTCCCTGTTCCTCATTAACAAGGGTCTGTCTAGCAGAGCCAAGGGGGCCCAGGTTCCAGGGGAGAGTGTGACAGCCAAGATCCCCTATGGGTTATTTTTAGATTCCGCCCCTCCCCACACACACACACAGGAAAGCTGTGGGGCTACTGGTTCCTCAGGCCAGCTCTTTTCTCTCTGCATTGTTCTGCTTCTCCAACTCACACCTAACACAGAAATGCCTCCAAGCCAACTCCACTCTCCTTCTCTTGATTCAGTTCATGAATCTTATTTAGTTCTATTCAGAGGGTAGGATATTTTATTCCCAGAGAAGGAATGGAGAGCCTCAGACAAGGTGACTTGGGTGAAATGAACCCCAAGATGAGAGAGCTCATGGCCTAGCCCGTCAAGGAGGAAAGGAAACCACGCCATGTAAGACTTAGAAAAGAGGATGGGGTCGGGCGGACTGAGTTCAAGTCCTGGCTTTGCACCAACTTGATGAGATCCCAGGAGTCAGCCGGGTGGGGAAGGAGGCCTATTCTGGTCCTCCTCCCCACCATCCTCTCTTCTCTGCCCACCATCACCTGGGCATCCATGGTCAAGTTGTTTGCACAAGTCATAGTGCTCACATCACAGGAAGAGCTCACTGCCCCTCTGGGGAGCAGGAAAGAGGGAAGAGTTTCCAGAACCCTCTACAGCATTTCACCTATACTGACCTATCATCTCTGCCCTGGGACACATTTGACTCCATTGCCCACTGGATGCCCTGCCAGTATGTATAAGGTTAAAGGGAGGCTCCCAGTGGGACCCAAGGGCAGAAGGTCCCAGGCTGCAGCTTCATTTAGGAGATTTTGGTGGAGTCTTGGCCTTGACCAAGCCACCCTTCCCTTTCTCCATCCCTCCCTCCCACCCGGTCTTGCCTTTCTTATGGTGTAGTGAAAAGAGCTTCAGACTTTTTTACAATTGTACATACAGGTTGGACAAGAATCTTACTGTAAGATACTCTGAGCCTGCTTCCAGTGATTCGCTTAACTTCTAACTTCCTCCTGCTTCAGATAAGTATGAACAAAGGATGAACAAAGGATGAACTTACTCCCTGGGCTCTCTATCTGTTCCATCCCAAAGAGCCACATTTTTCCAAGAGCCTTATCTAATCTCAGACAGAGGTTTACACCTTGAGAGAGCTGGATATCTTTTCCTGTTGGGTCAAAGCAAAATGAGAGAGCATTTGGTGACTGAATTAGGAACTAATGCAATGATCTTTGCTAATGAGAAGCCAGCAAAATTTGGAAATCCTAAAGTTATTTTTTTTTTCATGATTCCAGCAGGCTTCATGGGATTTTTTTTTTTTTGCAGCACAATGTCAAACACACTTCACATCTTTCACCATACCCCCAAAGAAATTCCTAATCTCGGACTCCTCTGGGCTCCCACAGCTTTCCTCTGAATCCATCTTATCACTGTGTGCCGCGCATCAACATTATTTAAAGCTTCCTTTATCTCTTCCTCCTTGACCAGAAGTTCCTTGAGGGCAAATTTCCTGATTTCCGGACTATTTGCCATTGTATCCCCCGGGGCGTCTAGCAGGCGGGAGGGGCAATAATAGCACAGAACAATGACAAAGCCCTTTTCCCGCCAGGCTGGTAGAGATGATTATCCCCACCTTCACAACTAAGCATTGAGGTTTCAAGAGATTAGGTGACTCGATCATAATCGGACGGCTTGTGAATTAGAGACACATCTCAAACCAGGGTTTTCGTCCAGGCCTTGCTGATCTTTTTTTTTTTTTTTTTTTTTTTTTAAAGTAAATGAATGCATGAATGAATTAATGACTTCAGGAACCAAGGAAGTCATATAAAACGAGATGATGTCAGGAGCCTAGATAGGCTACAAGAAGTAAAGGAAACATGCTCCGTTCCCCCAGATTCCGGGTGTGCACGGGGTCCCGCAGCCTCCCTCCGGGCAGGGTGAGGACCCCGCTGCCTCTCCCCTGTGGCCCCGCAGGTTTGTGATCCCATTTCCCTCCCGCAGATCTTGACGGTGTCTGGACCACCTGAAGGAGGGACTCGAGTGACCATCCATGGTGTGAACCTGGGCCTGGACTTCTCTGAGATCGCCCACCACGTGCAGGTGGCTGGGGTGCCCTGCACCCCCCTGCCGGGGGATTACATCATCGCTGAGCAGTGAGTCCAGCCCGCTCTGGCCCCGCCCTTTTCCCCACGCAGCTTCAGGGTGGGGACTCTCCCATGCCCTTCCCTGGGATGTCTCCAGGATTCCCTCGCATCCCTTTCCTCCCGTGGACCCTGCCCCCAGAAGCCTGCCCGGAGCCCTCTTCTGCCCCGCCTCCTCTCCCGAAGGCTCATACCCTCTGTGATGCCCCGTTCCCTGGCTCGTGAGGCCTCCGAGGTCCCGGCACGACGCTGCCCCTCATTCCGTCTTCGCCTGGCCAGTGGTGACTGAGCCATGTTCCCAACCAGCCCAGGCTCCTCCTGGGTCTCCCTGGCCCCTCCCCTGCCAGCCCCCATTGGAATGCATCCCGCACGGTGGGCTGCAGGCAACAATTTGTTTGGCTCGTGGGGTTCTGACAGCAGCTTAATCCGAGCAGGGCCTCCGCCGGAGCAAATTCATTTATTTCACTAAGGGAAATGTCAGCTGGAAATTAGAAAATAGGCGTGTAGCAGCGGACAGGCGAACGGGGCTCCAGGAGTGACATATGTTCCAATTTGGGGGCGTTCATTTGGCAGTGGCGACCGCTGTGGAGTCGGTGGGCAGGAGCTGGGCACAAAGCTGGGGGCGGGAGTTTGGCAGGAGGGAGGCTTCCTACCCAACAAGAGACAGCGAGGGGGAGCAGTCGGATCATTCTGCATGATTTGTCAGGTAAAGTGGAGTCAGGTCACCCTGGTTCCATTGAGAACACAGCTGGGCCAGGGGTGCTAGGAGCCCTCGCCAGAGCAGGGGTTGTGGGAGGGGCTTCTCTCCCTTAGCTCCACCTCCCGGAGCCCCAGGCTCCTCCCCCTGACGTCCCCAGAGCCAGCCTCCCATAACAACCAGAAAAATGACATCACTTTATCTTCTGTCAGTACTTGCACTTTCTCATCCATTATCTCACTTTAATTGGGAAGGACTCTGAGAGATAGATGTTGCTATCGCCCTTGACAAAGCAGGAGAAAGCCAAAGGCTTGGAGAAGTGAAAGGACTTCCCCAGTCCACTCCCTGCACAAGTGTCCGAGGTAGAGCCGGAACCTGAGGCCCCTGACTTCTCCTCCAGGTCTCTCCCATGTCCTAAGAGCGATGGGACAAGTCTCCTGGACAAGAGTGGCCTGAAGATCCCATGATACATCAGAGAGTGGCCTCTGGGGTCAGGGCCCACGATCCTGACATGACCCAGAGTAGGGTCAGAGTCAGAGGAGTGAATTCGCAGACTCTGAGGACCACATGGAGGTCTGCTCGCCCCCACAAGTGGGGACAGGAAGGAGCCGTTCTGATCCTTCAGACCAGATCCTCCCCTGACAACCTTATCTCTGCAAGGACTGAATCTTAGAGGAAAGGCTGGCTGGGTCTCCAGGGGAGAGGTGAGGAAGAGGAGCCAAAAGAGAAGGTGAAAACATCTCGGGCAGGAGGCAGGACAGAGTCCTTCCGGGTCAGCATCCTGCCGGGCGGGGCTAGACACTCGGTCCCACTGACACCGAATCTGCCTTGGCCTCAAGGGCCGCCTTGCGCCTCTGGACACAGGCCAAGTGTCCAGCTTGGTGAGATGCCACAGGGCTCCAAAGGAGAGGGTCTGGGGGGGCCTCCGGTTAAGGCTTTGAGCTGAGAAGTACGCACTCTTGAGCAGCTGGACACAGATCTCATGGGATTTGGAATACATAGGCGGTCTAAGTCCCGGCTGCTTTGCTCACCGGGCCTGAGACCTCAGCAGACTGTCTGACCTCTCCGACCTTCCTCGGCCTGAAGGAAGCCATGATTCCACTGCACGGGTTTGGGGACACTTTCAGGAAGATGCGGAAATGGGCACTACGGTGTGCCCTAGGAATGGGCGGCAGTATTCTGTCTTGAAATCAAAGACACCACCCTCACTCAGGGCCATGAGGGAGAAAGTGCCAAGAGACGTGAGAAGCAAGGAGGTGAGGAGAGCCCAGGGAGGCGACTGGCCACCAGGGGTCCCAGCTGAGGCCAGTGGCCGGGCACCCTAGAAAACCTCCTTCTTCTGGGGTGCCGGGTGGGCAGGAGGGAGCAAGCCCTCTCTGCACCTCGGCTGGGGCAGCCCTGCTTCCCCACCATGTCAGGGTCATCGCCACTCTCAAGGTTTCGGAGTTTGTGAACATCATTTAAGCCTCCATCCAAGGCAGCGAGCATCAGGCACAATCGTTACAGATGTCTGGGAGAGATGAATTTGGCTACACGAGCCAGCGCAGTGTCCCGGGTGCGGGCAGGATTAGCAGGCACAGTAATGGCTCACCATATGCTTGTGCCTTTCCATCTATCACTCAGCAATTAGGTTAATGTTGGTTAAAGGGTCCCACTTAGTCCTGCAATCAGCACCCACCTGTCCGTGGAGGGCCAGCCGATTCCATCACAGGACATGTTCCGGGTGATACGATGCAGGTAGAGGCTTAAAGTCTGCCCCTCCGGAGACAGGGACAATGCAAGAGGGACTCCTCCAGGGTCCTCAGACCACCTGCCTTCCTCCTGCCTCCTCTGCTGTACCTGTGAACCCAGGCCTGGCTGGCTGGATGTTCCCTGCCTGGGCTCTCACCACAGGAGTGTACACTCAGGGGGGAGAAAGGCACCGTCTCTGCCAGGCTGGGGGTGGGGGGGGGTACAGTATGGGGGTGAGCGCCCTGGACTAGGGCCCAGGAACTCAGTTGTTGGTGAGCTGGGTGACTTTGGGCAAATCACTTTGCTCCCAGATCCTCAAATGTCTCATCTGGAGAATGGAGAACTGGATGTTCTCTACAGTTGCATCTATGGTCCTCAGGATGTCAGAGCAGTAAACGCTCTGCCCCACGGAACTGCCCCTCCTACCATTAGCGAGCCTGTGAGTGTCACACATGTTTCTCCAGACGCTCCCTCTCAACCAGGAAGGAGTTGAACCTCCAAATGCAGAAGCCGGGTCCTCATTCTGCAAGGAAAAAGTTTAGGCATCCTCAGCTATGGTCTCCTTATGAGATGTAGGGAGCCTAGAGCCACCAGACACACCAGGAGGAGGCCAGGAAGGCAGGAGGCCCCCAGAAATCCAACCACAGGAAGCTTGCCGACTTGGAAGGCTTGAAGGAGGCAGCGGTGCACACACCGCAGCCTGGGATCACCCACACCCAGGAAGGTAGGGAGCACGGGTAGCCAGCTCTGAGTCTTGAGACATCAGCTGACACTTCCCCACCCTCCCCCCCACCTCCCCACACCCCCAACAACCTCATCCGCTCCCTCGAATTTCTGCCATGTCTACCTACCCCCGCCCCAAAACACATGGAAGGCGTTCCATTAATCCTAGAAGCGGTGGAACAGAATGGTCAAAGGCACAAGCTTTGGAGCCAGGCTGCCCTGGATTTGAATCGCGGCTCAGCCATTGTGACCATGAACGAGTCACTTGGCCTCTCTGAGCCTGAGTGTCATTACCCATAAAACGGAAATGATAAGACGCGCCTTGGAGGAGAGCCTGAGATGCCACGAGACCCTGTCTTGGGCAGTGCCTGCCCCAATCACGGCTCCATAAATTGTCACTCTTACTCTTATTACCATCCTGAATCTGTTTTGTCCCGACCCTCATTCCTCCATATAAGCCTTTCTACTCCCTGCAGCTACCCTTGCTTCTTCTTTACCTTCCTCTCTCCCTGGGCTCCAAGAACACATGCCTACGACAGATGCACTCAAGGATGCCCCTCCATCCTTCGGCACAAGCATCGCATCCCAGGAATGGAAAGAAGGGTTAGAGGCCATTGGGGTTCTTCCGCATGCTGACTCCTTAGGATTCTCACCCAGTTCTTCCCTTCCAGCCCAGACCTTCTCCTACGGCCCACAGCTGCCCACTTCCTGCTCCCCACAGCAGGATGAAATTAACCTCGGGGAGAGGAGGTGGGGAAAATTGTCAGGTGCAGTGCAGAGGCAGGGAGGGCATACACCTCGCCGCAGCCCAGCCCCTGCACCTGCGTCATGCCCTCCCAGGTGGGGCCTTCAGAGCCAATGACCCAATGACCGTCACTTGGCCTTGGACGCTTGGGCGGTGCTCATCTCCCATCCATCCCTCTTCTCTCAGGTCCTTCATATGAGAAGCTTATCTCTTGGGACATGAGCCCTGAGTGAGAAAATATTCTAGAAAAGACAGTGTGCCAAATGGCTCCAGCCCCTTGTTAACTCCCTACGGAGACAGCTGAACAGTCCCTTCAAGGTTTTGTCCTCTTCTAGATGGACCCTTGGGACCGAGGAAGAAAAACATGCCCCTGACTTTCACATGTTCTCCTATTTCCTCTCTCCAGGACGTCAAACCTGCCATGATTTCCTCCTCCTTTCTTCTGGAGGATGACTCGAGCACAGAGTAGGGGAAGAGCAAGTAAGGGGCGAGAGGGCCCTGGTTAGAAGAGAGGGAGAGAGATTTATGTGCTCCCTCTCTTATGTGTCCTCCTCTTCCCCTGCAGTAGATGACAGAGTCTCCTGTCAAGCCCCTTGAGAGCACAGGGGATGGTTTGCAGGCTGGCGGGGACCCTGCACCAGGGGCAGGCACTAGGGCCCAGGAAATAGGATGAGAGATTTGTGACTCCAAGCAGGTAGCAGCATGAAAATAACCACATGTGGTACCTTAAATTAAGCTTCTCGACTGCTCTGCTAATGAGGTTTAAGAGGACAGCTATGTGTAAAATACTAATGGATCATCACAATTGTCTTTTCTCTGGGTGCGTAATTAATTTATTTATTCACAGAGAAAGGGAAGGGAGAGTATCCTTCCGTGTGCATTCAGTACTTTCTTGTTGAATCTAATATGCTAAACGTAATAAGACAGATATTGCATGTTAAGTCAATATTCACCAGGAGTTAAAGTACTTATTTGGGATTAACTGTTATGAAGGAGGTGGAGATCTGCGTGGCATGCCGTGTGTGCGAGCATGCAGTGTATTTGTTTAATGCAAGCTTTATTACATCGAAATGAAATCTCTGTTTAGTTACCTTCCTTCCTGGAGAAGTTGGGGAGATAAGCAGTGGCTGGTTAAACACCGACCTTCCCCGCAGTGCCAGGGTAATGCTTGGGATTAGCGTGCCTGGCTCTGTTTTCCTGGCTTCCCACTGAGCAGACTTGCCAGGGCACCGGGCTCCTGGGAACTCTCATACGGTGCTGGGAGGAAAAGCAGAGCCCTTTCTTCTGTCCCTAGCTTCCTTTTTTTTGCTGAGCCTGGTGGGGCCCTTTCCCACCCGCCCCATGCCTCCTAATTCCAGGCAAGAGGAACACCCAAGAACCTGATTTCCTCGGTCTCTCCCCTATCCTCCAGCTGCCCACCGTTTCGAGAAGGCTGCTGTGGCCAAGGCAACCAGTGTCTAAATGTGCTTGCTGTAACTGATCTCAGGCACCAGGGAAGTCATCACGGGGGGGGGGGCGGTATCGATCCCCTGCTTCATGAGAGAGAACTCTGCCGCATCCCCTCTTCCCTCCAGCGACCCAGCCTCTTAATGTGGGACGTGACTTCCAGCCCCACGGCGGGCTCCCTGCCTCCCCCACCATCGTAGTGCATGCAGACCTTGATTAAGTGGGAGTCCAATGTCGGATGCTGTCCTAATGAACTCATCCACCACCCACCCCCTCGCCGGCTACCGCAGGATTCCCCTCCTCCCTTTGGCCGGGGGCTCCCGTTTTGGGCACTCACTCTCTCACCAGATTATCCGTTCCCTTTTTAAAACTCACCGTAGGAAACAAACCACAATGGAATCAGCTTGACAAATAGGCCCTCCCTCCCTCCTTTTGGGAGAGTTGTGACTTTGGTTTGTCACACAGGAAAGAACACTAACTAAATCACCTGCCCTAGGTCTCTCTGCCCTAGGTCGGATGTTGGGTTTTATTCGACAAAGACTGGGTAGCTGCCCAGCGCTAGGTCCTGCACTCAGCACTGGGAAGATAGGGTTATTCAGAGAATTAGGCAACGTAGTGTCTGGGGACGCACCGGGCTTTGGAGGTGATCTCATTTAGTCTCTCACTGTACAGGTGAGAGGCTGAAGCCCAGAGAGGGAAAGCACTTTACCCGGGGTCACACAGCTAGAGGAGTGAGCAAGCTGAGTCTTGGTATAGCCCTAGTGCAAGGGTGTGAAGAGTCCTCCAACGGGATGGGAGTGAGCACTGCAGGCTGGGAGGACAGTTCTGGCCAAGCCTCTCACGGGAAGCTTTGCTCTCTCCTCAGGATCGTCTGTGAGATGGGCCATGCCCTCGTGGGAACCACGTCCGGGCCCGTGCGCCTGTGCATTGGCGAGTGTAAACCAGAGTTCATGACCAAGTCCCATCAACAGTACACCTTTGTGGTGAGTGTTGGGTCCTCCACAGGGCTGAGCTCCCAGCAGAGGCATGAGTCTGCTCCAGACTTCTCGGGAAAGTCCCACACCCCCCTCCAAAATCAGGGGTAGGATGGATGTGTGACTAACAATGCTGTTAGAGTCCCAGAGAGCCACAGGTTGGAGTGCTAAATAAGGCAAAATCAGGCCTTTCTTAGAAAGTGGATCCTACCCATAGGGCAGGGAGAGGCTGCCCCTTGTCCCCCCAGTGTGACATCTTAGTCTCATTCCAGCCTAATGAGGACAGATTGCCTTGGGGACCTAATTAAAAAGGTCTATATTTATCCACATGCTTTGTTTTCTGCCAAGGATATTGTAAGTAGGAGTTTAGAAAAGTCACTTCAAATCTCACGGGGACGTGTGTCTGCGGCAGGCCCACGGGATCAGGGTGTGCTTGTGAGTTGCTCTGTGTGTTGGGTGGTCACATGCACATACGCACATTCTCACCATTCTCACACCCGAAAACGTCTCCTCGCACTCAGGTGGCGGGCAGTAGAATCATGAAGGTTTTCCTTAAGGCCGGTCAGATTTTCCTTCTGAATCAATAGTGTGCTTCTGGGAGCGCCTGGGTGGCTCAGTGGGTTAAGCCTTTGCCTTCGGCTCAGGTAGTGATCCCAGGGTCCTGGGATCGAGACCCGCATCAGGCTCTCTGCTCAGCGGGGAGCCTGCTTCCCCCTCTCTCTCTGCCTGCCTCTCTGCCTACTCGTGATCTCTCTCTATCAAATAAATAAATAAAAATCTTTAAATTAAAAAAAAAATAGTGTGCTTCTGGGGATTTTCCCACAGAACCAGTAACTTGCCTCTGGGGCCCCAGAGTCCCTCCTCTGACCCTTACCTATATCACCACATTGAGTCATTCATTAAAAAGTGTTAACACCAGCCAAGGGGTCAAACGAGCATTGCTAAGAGTTTTGAAAAATCATTAAACCACAAAATGTTATTCTCTCTAAAACATTTTACCACTTGCTCTAGGTATTCCAGGCTCTGCCTTCTTATCTTGGCATCTCTGCCCTTTTTAGCCTATGGTCTTTTTCTCGTGTTGGAGAGCACAGCAGCCTACCCCGTCTCCAATGCAGGACAGACAGGGTCTCAGGTGGAGACAGAACGATAGACTGTCCCAGCTGGGAGGGGCCTTAGAGATCATTGAGCCCACACCCCTCTCGACATGGGTACAAACAAAAGCTCAGAATGATCCAGAGACTTGCTGCAGGGCCATGGACAGCAAATGGCTAGTGCAGGCGTAGTTGCTCAGTTAAATGCACTTTCCACTCCACTCCCCTATCCCCCAGGCAGGAGCAATTCCTCTCTGATTCAGGTCAGCTGCCTGATGCACTAGAGACCAGATGACATTTCTTTCAAGCTTCAGATTCAATTTTACAGGTTAGTGAGTTTACTAGAAAGTCCTGGTCACTGACGGGCCATCCTCCTGATGAAGGTTGGGGAAGCCATGTCAAGCGTTCACAGACAGCTCTGTGCACCAGGTCCCCTGCGGTGCCCCTCTCATGCTTCAGAGGGGACAGGACACATGTGTGGGCCATTAATGGAGGACTTGAGCTCCTTGGTGGCCCAATCTAGACAAGGATGCTTTATTCAGTCTTATCGATTTTGTGCCAAAAAAATCAGTACAGGCTCTAGATAGAAAAGCATTTTCAAATTGCTCTCAATTTGTAAACTAATTGATAGATTAGTCTGTGTTACCTCTGCCTTCCCATCAGGGTTATGAGCACGGGATTCCCCAGGGAGTTAATTAATTCTAAAACGCGGTGCTTCTGCCTTCCTTGGACATGCCAGAGCCTCTTCTTGGACACAGTCTCAGCTCCAGGAGAAGAGATTAGAAAAGGCAGGAAAAGTACCTGTACCCAGAGCACAGACACGGTCCCCCCTTTGGTTCTTACGTCTAGCCTGGGTCTGTCACTTTGGGCAAAACCTGAGCTGTGACCGTTTCTCTGCTTCTTTCCAAAGAACCCTTCTGTGCTGTCACTCAACCCCATCCGTGGACCAGAATCGGGAGGCACCATGGTGACCATCGCGGGCCATCACCTCGGGGCTGGCAGCAGTGTGGCTGTGTACCTGGGCAACCAGACCTGCGAGTTCTATGGGTAAGACGGACTCACAGGAGCCCTAGACGGCTGGACATGTGAGGCATGTGCACACCTGTTCTGGGCGTGTTCACACAGGTGCCCGCCCCATTGCTTCCACGGCGCGGACAGTCTGGGTCCAAACACCATTCCCATCCCTGTGCCAAATACATGCTACTTAGTTTATAGCAATATGCACCACTCGTGAACCCGCCAAGACACTTCTAAAAATAATTAGGATGAGGGCCCTGAGAACTGCTGGGGAGGAAATCCCAGAAACTCTTCGGTCATCATTGGGACTGGGCACTGATGAGGTCCCCACTCTGGGACCTTGAGAGACATGGAGGCTGCGTGGCCTCAGTCTTCCGCAAGCACACACACTCATCCTTGGGACATCTCTTGTGCATAAAAACCGGAACACCTGCTATTCACCGGATCCACCAATAAAGCCCTGGGGATATGCAGACGCCTGAGAGCATCCTGACAGAACCCATGGGTGAGAGCGCAGCATGCCTCAGGATTATCTCCTCCTCAGATTGGAAACCCCCTACGGACAAGGACTGTGCATTCCCTTCTCTGCGTAGTAGGTGCTCAGTAAATTTTTATTAAATGACTGACCAGACTCTTAAGCCCTGGTTACCTAGTCTATTCTAGAAAAATCCAGAAAAGAAAAGATTCCCCCAGAGCCCATGAAGCCCTGCCCCTGCCCCACATTCTGTAATCCCCCTCTCTAATTTGTTCCCTCCCTATTCCAACCAGAGGTGGAGCTCCGGTTAAAGAGGGACCCATATACACAGGCAAGGGGTCTGTTTCATTGTGTAGAGTAGGAAAGAACAGAGCACTTCGGGGCTACCCACACCCTCAGACCGAGGAAGATCCCAGAAGAAGCCAGAGAGCTCTCCCCGTTGCCCAGGCCTTTCTTCACCACTGTCCCGCTGTCTCCCTGTCAGGCGGTCAATGAACGAGATTGTGTGCGTCTCACCCCCATCATCCAATGGACTGGGCCCCGTCCCCGTTTCCGTGAGTGTCGACCGAGCCCACGTGGATAACAACCTGCAGTTCGAGTACATAGACGACCCCCGGGTGCAGCGCATTGAGCCCGAGTGGAGCATTGCCAGGTGAGGCAGAGGTGGGAGGGAGGCACCTGGCTGACCTGACATAACCCCTTCAGCCAGGTGTGACTTGGGAGGGGACCCAGGGGTGGTGGTGGCTCACAGTTTGAGGGGACTCTGAACCTGACCCAGCCTCTCTGCTTGTTCCCAGTGGCCACACACCCCTGACTATCACAGGCTTCAACCTAGATGTCATTCAGGAGCCACGGGTCCGAGTCAAGTTCAACGGCAAGGAATCTGTCAATGTGAGTACCCCCTAGTCTGCCTGGCCCTCCATAACAGTCCTTTGTCCACCTTTGTGATGTGCTGGGGTCCGTGTTAGCCCGGGAGTATCCACCAACCGAGGAAGAAAGTTAGTTCAAGACCCCGAGCCCAGAATCTGGGCCCCAAACACCCGAACCTTACAGTGACTCTTACAATGACCGTATAATCATTTCTCGTCGGAAGGCAGTCAATGAGTGTATAAATGCACAGGCTTCTGAGCTTGCGAGAAAAGGTGAAAGGGCTCCCGTTTCATATGCCGTGTTCAGTTGGAGGTCCGATAAGAAGCATTGTGGAAGGGTGAAGAAATTCTGCCTCCAGAATCAGGCGCTTCTGAATTGGAAGTGGGGCACTGCCATTTCTTAGTCGTACAGCCATGATCCGGTCATTTAAGCTCTGTGATCCTCTGTTCTCTGCCTGTAAATGCTAATGATAAGACTCTCCGCGCAGCTCTGTAACACACAGCCCCTGGCGGGCCCCGGGTGGGTGGAGGACAAACCTTCGTCACTGCACGTGGCTCCCTCTACCCCTGTGGCTAAGATGGCCAGTCCAACATTTGACTTGATTTTTTTCACAATGGATTTTTGTGATTTTTTTAAAAGAAGTTCTTGATCATAAAAGCAGAGATGGCGTTATCTGAGATGGCGTTATCAATTTTTCTTTTGTTTTAGTTTGTTCTAGAGGCTTCATCTCAGTCTTGTTAGCCAATATTTTCTGAAACACGATTGTATTCATAATAACAGTCCAGGAGGTGCTATTATGGCCATTATTTGTCATATAATTGCTATTATTACTGCTCTGACCTCAGAGGATTGAGTAGGCTGTGATGGAGATGGGAAAGATGGTGTTATCTATCCTCTCATCCCTGGCAGGATTCCAGCATGCTAGAAGCTTCCCTAGGAAGTGCTGAAAGGCATAAAAATGCACAGTCTTTGAAGGCTAGATCTGAAAAGGTTACAGGGATCCTCTGGTCCACCCCCCTCATTGTCCAGCTGCGGAAATGAAGGCCAGAAAGGAGTAATGGCTTCGCCCCAACCGGGATGGTAGCTGGTAGCAGGGCCAGCAGGATCCCCAAAAGCTGGGCTCTTTGCTACTAGAGCAGGTGAGGTGCTGGTGATTTGGTTATGACATTCCCCTGTGGCAGACATGTGGGGACACCTGTCACACCGTTAGTAGCTGCCACAGTCACAGCTCTGTGGGCCAAGAGAGCACAGGGCTCCTTATCCCACATGGAGAGTCTGATCCATGAGTGAAAGAGCCTGTGCCTCCACTCCACTTCAACTACCGAGGCCAGTAGCTCCCAGTGGCTCCCAGACCACCTTGTCAAACTCCAAGTCCTAAGTGGAAGGAAGGAAGGAAGGTGAGGGGTGGTGATGGGAACAGTGCACTCGCACTCAGCAAAGATGAAAGCCCCACACCAATTAGGTACGTGTTTTAAAGCATAGGTTTTATTATGACTCAGATGTGACAGGGCCGACAGAACAGGAGACAATTGCCGTCAGAAAGACGGTTTGTTGTACTCACGGAGCCACAGGGAAGGGGGCCTGCCATGCCACAGGGGGCCACGTGGGAAGCGCCAGGAGGGTGTAGAAGCAGAGGGAGAGAAAGGCGCTGTGGCAGGTACCTTTATTATCACTCCTGCGGGAAGGAACCGACCAGGCAAGGTGAGCGGGTTAAGGATTGCCCACTCTGAATCATGGTCGAGGGCTCTGGGGTGCAGGGGCTGTCCCCAGCTGCCCAGTACTTGGCCTGGTGTGGTCAGACACGGTGGAGAGCTGCTCAGAGCGTGTGAAAGGAGGTGTGTGTGGGGGGTGGGCTCGGGATTGATCGGGTCGCATTAGAACAGCTTGCTCTGGCTGGCGGACAAGTCGTTTGCTGTCTCTAGGTGTTGGCTGGCCCTGGGAGGGGAGGTCCTCCCGGTCAGTAGGCCCCAGATGTCACAGCATCAGAAATACAGAAAGTAAAAGACATGGTTAATGTAGTAAAGAGTAAGTATGTGACCAACAAGGTTAACCTCCAAAGCCTGCAGCCTCCATTCTCGGGAAGCCACCAGAAGAGAACAGTGGTCTGGGAAGGCCTGCTTGTACCTGACCTCCATGTGGAAAGACAGGTCCTGAGTGTCCCCTCCCCTCACCAGGGTACTCGTGCAGCCCCAGGGCAGGAATGTCCCAAGCGATTCCCCCAGCCACCCCCCACCTCCCCCCATGCCCTCCGTATTTCGAGGAGCTACATAATAATAATTCCTCCCTGTGGAGAGCTGGGCGTCGCAGACTCAGTCGTGACCAGCCTGGGGTCTGCAGGCCAGAGTGCCTGGAGGAGAGGCCTGGTGTGCAGTTTTCATCAAGCCTGGGTCTACACCTGGGAAGCTCATAAACTCGGCCTCTGCCTCAGTCTGGAGCGGTGGGAGAGCAGCACTCTGCCCGCCGCCCCTCCCCGGGGCCTGCCTGGGCACCAGGTCTTCCTCAGCCCTCTGGGGCTTCCTCTTGCCTCTGGAGTTTGAAGCAGCCCCAGTGAGAAGCGAGAAGGGCCAAAGCCAAGGCCACAAAACCCCAAGGAATGTTTGGCAAACAAAGTGCGGATGCAGCACCGGGCGGGCGGGCGGGAAGCAAACAGAGGCCGCTTGTTCGGGAGTGATTTGCTTATTCAGAGAGGAGTCCAGTCTGGGGTGCTGGGAGGCGTGCGGATGGAGATGGGGGAGCGGAGGGAAGAGTACTGCCTGCAGAGCACAGGGTCGGAGACTCGCCGGCTCAGCTCTGCCCGTTTGACAGCTCCCCCACCCCCACACTGTGTTCCTTGTGCCAGGGCGTCCCCAGCTGGAACACCAAGGGGCAGTCCGTCTCATACGGGACAGCGGCAGTTTGTACGGGAAGGGTGGGAGCAGGCCCTGCCCTCCAGCAGGGCATGAGGCCCTCAGTGAGCGGGTCTGATGAAACTCCTCCCCTCCCTCTGAAGCGCGGGGGTTAGTACTTGGACTTGGAGCTCTGACATAATCACTGTCAGCTTTTCTGCAGCTTCACACACGGTCCTGTTTTCAGAACATGAAGCCCATGCGTGTGTGTCTGTTGGCCAGACTCACAGCATGTGTGGACCTGCCAGGACAGCGTGTACTTGTGCAGCCGAGATCTCCCAGATGCCCTTGGCTATACCCGGGATGCCCGAAGCCCAAACCGGGGCGTGCTGAACACAAGCCAGGAGGAGAGGGGTGGGAGGTCAGGTTTTGTCTGCAGGCCACATGGGGTCCTGTGGTAGTTCCTTGGGGCTGGCCGCTGCCTTGGGCAGCCCCGGAATTAAACTGCCAGAGGAGGGAGCGGCACGACCCCTGCCAAGCAGGACCAGCAGCTAGAGTTCTCATAGGGACCCCAGGGCCCACCCAGAAAGAAAGGACATCATCAACTCAGTATCAGTACCGGGGCTGTTCCCTTGTACAAAGTGAGGGAGCAGAAGAGAGAGAGCCTGAAAAGAACATTCACAGAGTTGAAGAATTCTTTTTATTCATCAGTGTACTTAATAAACATTAATTCAATACCTACTGGGTGCTGGCAGAGGGCTCATCTCATGCTCCTTCCTGCTCCCCAACACACACACACACATACACACACACACCTTACACTGCTCCTGTCCTGCTTTGTCCTCAATCGCTCCACGCTCCCTCAACCCTAAGCCTGCTATCCCCTCCGCCTGGGACTCGTTCCCCACACCCCCCCCCCTTGTCTAGGTGGGTCCCACTCATTCTTTGGAATACATTACACTCATTTCTTCCAAGTGTCCCTGAATCATCTACAGCCCATGGCTGTGCATGCTCACACACGCGCGCACGCACACGCGCACACACACACACACACACACACACACACACACCCTGCTACCCTACCTGGTCCTTCCCCACCAGGGCATTTCTCACACCCATTCATGCATTTAACAGGGCTCCAGCCCCTTCTGCATACCAGGCCCCCTGCCAGGACTGTATGATAAAGCACGTTTGGTCCTTTGTCTCCCCCTGCAGACGGTGACGCTGTCGCTAGATGGCCCCGGCTCCTAGCACAGTGCGTGGCACAGACTAGGCGCTCAAACAGCGTTGGTGAATGAATGAATGAATGAATGACGTTAAAATGCATCCCCCCCCCCAAAAAAAAGTTTCACAGCCACTTTTCTCAAGGGGATCACCATCTCATGAAGATAACCAAGAACACAGTGGTGATGGGCCAAAGCAAGCAGGGTGGGAGGCAGTAGCATGACACCCCCCCACACACACACAGAGTCTGCATTTCAGTGTTGTGCTCTGGGCCTCCTAGGTGTGCAAAGTCGTGAACACCACCACCCTGACCTGTCTGGCGCCCTCTCTGACCACGGACTACCGGCCCGGCCTGGACGCCGTGGAGCGGCCTGATGAGTTTGGATTCGTCTTCAACAACGTCCAGTCCTTGCTCATCTACAACGACACGAAGTTCATCTACTACCCCAACCCAACCTTTGAACTGCTCAGCCCTACTGGAGTCTTGGATCAAAAGCCGGGATCCCCCATCATTCTGAAGGTAGGATGTGCAGAGTGTAGCCTGCCCTGCACGGTGATGGCGACACCCTCCCCCTCAACCCCGAGCCCTTCCTGTTCTCCTTTGTGGACTTGCAGAATTGCCAGCTCCCTGCAAAGGGGCCTTGTTTATAGATACGGACTCACCCGGCGAAAGATCTTGCAACTGGGATTCTCAAGAGACCCTTTCCAATATTTCTGTTTGATCTCGTGAGCTTCGGGACCCCAGGGTTCTGTAGCGCATCCGAAATAGACATTTCCTTTTATCGCCCACTTCCCTGGCTACCATAACCCGCATGTACATTTCAAGAGGTCATGGTTCCTTGGTACGATCTGTCCATGGTTTTTGTTACTTTTATTTATATCCCGCCTACCCTGGTCCATTGGAGGTCTCCCCTTCCTGTCTTCTTCCCCATCTCTTCCTAACTTTCTTTCTCTCCTCCCCACATTTTCCCTTTGGCTCTCTAAATTGCGGCTGTTTAACGTTTTCTCCAAAAACTTCCTGGGAGCCATCTATTGGCTTTTGCATGGCTGCCCATCCCCCACCTCTTTAATCTCTCTTTTAATAGGCGATTAGCTTCTGCACGCATGTGTCAATTATTTCTGTTAAGATTACTGTTATCTACAGGGCAAAAACCTCTGCCCTCCCGCCTCTGGAGGCGCCAAACTCAACTACACAGTGCTGATAGGGGAGACCCCGTGTGCTGTCACCGTGTCGGAGACACAGCTCCTCTGCGAGCCTCCCAACCTCACAGGGCAGCACAAAGTCATGGTGAGTGAACTCCCTTTCCTGACTTCCTCCTCTCCCCACCGTGCATGCGTGATCTGTCCTAAAGTAAGGCTTCTTCCTAACACCTCGTCACCATGTTCTGCATTGAAATGGGTAGGCGTTGAGGACACGAGAAACGACAGGCAGGTAATAAACAGGAAGTTGTTCCATGTCTGAGTCTGTATTGTGTGGTTGTGGTCTTTCATGCCCTCTCTGAAACATAAGGATGCGATGGCATGCCAGGGCTCTACAGCGTCTGCGTGTGTGCAATGCACAGGTTCACGTGGGCGGGATGGTGTTCTCTCCTGGCTCGGTGAGTGTCATCTCAGACAGCTTGCTGACCCTGCCAGCCATTGTCAGCATCGCGGCGGGCGGCAGCCTCCTCCTCATCATCGTCATCATCGTCCTCATTGCCTACAAGCGGAAGTCTCGGGAAAACGACCTCACTCTCAAGAGGCTCCAGATGCAGATGGACAACTTGGAATCCCGCGTGGCCCTTGAGTGTAAGGAAGGTAAGTGGAGGCACCGCCTCGCTTCCGGGCCCCATTTCTCTTCACCAGTCTTATTACCTCCTTCCTCTAGACAACTCCTCTCTACTGTCATGCCTCCCACCCTAAGCCTCTGCTTGCCCAGAAACTCCCTTTGCCTTTAGCGCCAGAGAAATCCTATTAAGAATGACCCTGGGGGCACCTGGGTGACTCAGTCAGTTAAGTGTCCCACTCTTGATTTCAGCTCAGGTCGTGATCTCAGGGTTGTGGGATTGAGCCCCATGTTGGGCTCTGCACAGGGCATGGAGCCTGCTTAAGATTCTCTCTCTCTCCCTTTCCCTCCACCCCACCCTTCTAAAAAAATGAATGCCCTGGTGAGTCCCCAGGCCTGCTCCTCTTGTTCTAGTCCTTCCTGTGCCCTGACTCACTCCCAGGCTGGCCCCCTTTCTCTCCCTTTCAGGTCCTCCATTTCCCCACAGTCGGAGCCTCCTAGGCTTGGCCCTCTCAGACCCTATAAACCCCCGCAAATGGGAGTCTAGTTCCTGGGTCTTGTGTTGCTGCCCTGGGAGCAGGTGGAAAGAGCAACAGGAAGGGCAGGGAGCTCCCACCTGCCTCTGGCCTCGGCCCTTCCCGCAGGGCTAGTTTCCTACCAGTGCCGCAGGCTGAGCGCGCCGAAGGCCGCCATTTGCTGGCGTCCTTGGCCACGGACGCATGTGGGAGTAGAGAATGTTTTCTTCTGTCTCCCACGCAACCACAGCCCGAGGTGACAAGTATCCCAGGCACCCCGCAGGCTGAGGACCCAGCCAGTTCTCTGAGTAAACATTTCAATAAGGAACCAAAACATTCTTCCTTTTGCTGCAAATGTCAGGATCAGAGACAAGGCCTCTGCTAGAACAAAACGAAGCGCTGAGTGGGGGACAGGTGGGCAAAGGCTTCTGTTGGTGGCGGGGCAGGGGAGGAGAGGGGACAGGGGCATCCTGGAGCCAGGCCTGCCACCAGAGGGCTGTGCCCCGAGGCTGGGTTTGGTGTTCTTAGTGTTCCCTTAGCACACACTATGTGTGCGCGTGTGTGTGTTAAAATATACAAAACATAAAATTTACCTTTTTTAACCCTCACTGTCTCTACACCCCAGGGCTCTTCCTTCCCCCAATTCAGTAGCATTAAGTACATTCACACTGTTGTGCAATCATCCCCACCCTCCATGTCCAGAACTTTCTCACCCTCCCCAGCTGAAACTCTGTAATCATTAAACCAAAAACCCCCACCTCCCCTCCCCATCAGCGGCTGGCAGCCACCATTCTGCTCTCTGTCTCTGTGATCTGACTACTCTGGGAACCTCCTGTAGATGGAATCCTACAGTATGTGTTCTTTTGTGTCTGGTTTACTTCACTCCGCATTTTAGAGCTTCACGCGGCAGAATCTCCTTCCTTTTCAAGGCTAAGTAGTGTTCTATTGAATATATGTGCCACCTGTTGTTGTTGTTGTTTTAAGATTTTATTTATTTATTTGACAGATAGAGATCACAAGTAGACAGAGAGGCAGACAGAGAGAGAGGAGGAAGCAGGCTCCCCACTGAGCAGAGAGCCCGATGTGGGGCTCGATCCCAGGACCCTGGGATCATGACCTGAGCCGAAGGCAGAGGCTCTAACCCACTGAGCCACCCAGGTGCCCTGTGCCACCTGTTTTTTATTCATTTATCTGCCCTTGGACCTTTGGGCTGTCTCCACCTTTCAGTAGCGTGAATAACCTTGCTATGAACATGAGTATACAAATATCTAAGTCCTTGCTTTCGGATCTCTTGGGTAGATACCTAGGAGTGGAGTTGCTGGGTCCTATGGTGACTCTGTTTGTCTTCGAGGAGCCACCAAATTTGGTTTCCAGAGCAACTGTACCAATATACATTCCCACCAGCAATGCACAAAGGTTCCCATGTTTCCACACCCTCTCCAGTTCTTGTTTTCCATTTTTCTTTTTTAAAAAATGTTATTTATTTATTTTGAGAGAGAGAGAGAGCACGTGAGCATGACTGGGGGAGAGGCAGAAGGAGAGAGAGAAACTCCAGCAGGCTCCCCGCTGAGCACAGAGCCCAACTCGGGGCTCAGTCTCAGGACCCTGAGATCATGACCAAGAGTCAGATGCCTCATCACCTGAGCCACCCAGGAGCTCCTCCGTTTTTCTGTAATATACATCCTAATGGGTGTGAGGTGGTATCTCATGGTGGTTTTCATGTTCATCATTGCCCAGGGTTTTTGCATCTTGGTTTATTCTCTTGCTTGGAGGAAAAAAAAAAAAAAAAAACAAAAAAAACAAAAACCCAGGAGCAAAGCTGCCTATTCTTGTCTTTGCTTCTCCCCCTGGCTACTGCCTCTCAGCTGTTTCTGGGACCTGCAGCCCATGCATGACCCAAATCATAGTATTCTTCCCTTTCCTTTGTTTTAACTACACTTGCAATACCTAGAAAGACACATCAAAATGATGCACCAGCATAGAAGGGGAAATAACCTAGAAATGACCCACTTGCCCACCTAAGAAAGGAGGCCTGGAGATAGCTCACCCCTTCTGGAAACATCCCTATACAACCCTTCCTGTCTGTACACCACAGGCCTGCCCCTCCTTCACAAACGTCTTCTCCTGCCTTGCCCCTTCCCTGTGCGGGTGCCCTCCTGAGCCTCCTCATCTCCCTGCACTTTCATAGCCTTTGCTGAGCTCCAGACTGACATCAATGAGCTGACCAGCGACTTGGACCGCTCGGGCATCCCCTACCTGGATTACCGCACCTACGCTATGCGAGTCCTATTCCCTGGCATCGAGGACCATCCCGTGCTGCGGGAGCTGGAGGTAATCCCTGCCACCCTCCCCGATTCACCCTGGCGGGGGGCACGGGGCCTGGGGGTCCTATCCCGGGAAATGCAGCTGAGGCCCAGCAGCTCCGAGGAAGGTCAGGAATGATGAGGACAAACAGCTGGGAACAGCTTCACCACAACAGGCAGATCTCGGCCAAGGGGGCCACGCAGGCTCTTTGGGATGATTCCAGGGGAAGGCTCATTGTCACTTTTTTAATTAATGACTAAATTAATTAGCTAAGATTCTGCCGCACTCTCAGATGGATTTAAGGTGGCTTACGGAGAGATGTGATTCTGTGAGGTTTGTTTGTTCATGTGTTGGTTTGTTTTACTAAAGATAATAAATCAGGGCAGGGAGGATTACAGGGAGACTCGTAAACCAAGCGGGTCTGACGGAGTAGCTCCTACCGAACCCCGGGGAAAATCAGATGGCCCACATCCCCTCAGAGGGCTCTGCCCGAGCCAGACCTCCCACCCTGGTGGGCGCGCAGAGCAGAGCAGAGACTGCAGTGATCTGCCATTCCTACCCCGTCCTGGGTTCGAGAGCCCGGCTGCCCTCTCAGGTCCGGGAGGCCGAGGCTGTCCTCTGAGGGCGCGCCCGTCCCGTCCACCCCAGGTCCAGGGGAACGGGCAGCAGCACGTGGAGAAGGCCCTGAAGCTCTTCGCGCAGCTCATCAACAACAAGGTGTTCCTGCTCACCTTCATCCGCACGCTCGAGCTGCAGCGCAGCTTCTCCATGCGCGACCGCGGCAACGTGGCCTCGCTCATCATGACGGGCTTGCAGGGCCGCCTGGAGTACGCCACTGACGTCCTCAAGCAGCTGCTCTCTGACCTCATCGAGAAGAACCTGGAGAACAAGAACCACCCCAAGCTGCTGCTCCGGAGGTGGACCGCGCGGCGGGGGGCGGGGAGGGCGGCTGGTGTTGGGGGGAGAGGGGGAGCAGGTCGGCGGGGCTGGGGGTGGGGTGGGGCCGGCACACACACGCGAGGCGTCTCTGGAGCAGCACAAGGGGCTCCGCACCCCCAGACCGGACCCAGCGCACGACAGCCTGGGTCCGCGCCTCTCGCAGTGCCAAGTCTGGTCTCCGGGGGCCCCGGGGGCTAAGCGACACGGAGGAGCCCAGGCTCGGGCTCGGCTTGAAGCCCAGCTCCGCCACCAGCCAGCACTGTGCCCCCGAGCCTGTGACTTGGCCCCTCTGCTTCAGCGTCCTCACGGACGCAGTGGCAGCAGCAACACGCCTCCCGCTGTCTGTCCCTCCGCGTGCCGCTAGCGCCGCGCTGTCCCGCACGGTGGCCACAGGAGGCTATGAACAAAAATGAGATAAAACGTAACATTCAGTTCTTGCGTTGTGCTCGCCCGCGTGCTGAGGGCTCGGCCCCCATGTGCTGGCCACCAGACTGGCCAGCGCACTTAGAGAACCCTTCCTCCATTACAGAAGGGTCTGGTGCTCAGCCGGGGCCAGAGAGTTGTGCAGCCTCTCCCTTCTGCACCCAGTTTCCAGGCCCCAAATCGCCAGCAGGAACCACATGCCTCCTCCCCAGTTGCCGTTTTCCTGGCAGGAGACAGGGCTGGAGATCTTGGTCTCCCTTCCCCAAGCCCTCCTGCCCTGGACAGCCCCCAGGGAGCCCAGCAGAGCTCTGGAGCGCCTCTGACACCAGGGGTTCGAAGGCACCTCCTCCATTTCTCCGCCCTCCTCCTTAGCCTGCTCCTAGGAAGAGGTCTCAGGCTTCCAGAACCCACGTGGGGTGAGGAGGGAGGAAGAATGTCTTTGTTTCCTGAGTACTGAGCCCCCATCCTGCCAATCTGAGCATTACAAACTCTCATTAAGAACTGTTGTATTTAAATTAGAGCTAATCTCAGGCACAATGCTTGGAGAGGGTCCTGGGAGGGGCCCCGGGACAAAGCTACAATTTCTTCTGCCATTGTCACTCTCCCCCAGGCCCAGACTGCTGAGCAGCCCAGGCAAATGCCTGGGATTTACTGAAACCAGAGGATATAATTTGCGCCACGTGCAGGGTGTTAAAACACCCCTCGGCATCCCCATCACTGAAGGTCTGTCAGAGCGGCTTTGTTCCTTCCTGAGTCCCCAGATCTGGAGCCCAGGGTGGGGGCTGGGGAGCGCTGGTGTTTGCAGAAGCAGATTCCCTGTCTGCTAAACACTTGTGCCCCCTGCTCTCCACCTGAGCAGCTGGGATCCACGACCCCACAGGACAGCAGGAATGACATGGAATCGTGCTCACTGGGGGGTCAGTGCTATTTTTGCCCTTTACATATGTTAACTCATCCAATTCTGACAACAGCCCTGTGGGGTACGCACTATTATCATTGTCCCGATTAAGAAATGGGGAAAATGAACCCAGAGGGGTGAAATGACTGGCCCAAGGTCCCACAGCCAGTATGTGGCAGAGTCAGAATTGGAATCCAGGCAGTCTGATTCTGAGAGGTTAGAGCAGCATGTACCAGGGACCTCCCGGGTATGAAAGTGGAGTATTCAGGCCTGCAAGGTATCCCAAAGGGACAGAGAAACTCTGTTTCTCATCCTGAGGCCCGCAGGAAGTAGGGCGAACTAGGAATTGATAGCCCTGTGGAAATGGGGTACTTGGCACCTTCAGCTGTAGATCCAGAGCACCACTCCATTTCCACAGGGAATTGAGGCCCAGAAAGAAAAAGCCTCTGGCCCAAGGTCACACTTCCGGCCCTGGTTTCCTGGCTTCCAGCCCTGTGCCCTTTGATGCCCTGTTTGGGCCACAATGCATACGAGCCAGACCCGGCTCTCTGAGACCCCTCCATAAAGGACTGCCCCTCACATCCCTTCTTCCTCCCCAGGACAGAGTCTGTGGCTGAGAAGATGCTGACCAACTGGTTTGCCTTCCTCCTGCACAAGTTCCTGAAGGTGAGAGTGGGGGTGAGCCAGGGCCTGGCGTTGAGAGCAAGACGAGGGGCTGTTGTGCCAAGGCCGGCTGTGAATGCTGCATGGGGAACCTTCGGGAATAGCAACCTGCCTGGCTGGGGTGCTCCAGAGCAAGGCAGGTCTAGGAGAGGGAGAAGAGGAGTCGGGTGCCCCCCCCGCCCCCACACAGCCCATGCCCTGCCTGTACCCACAGGAATGTGCGGGGGAGCCACTCTTCATGCTGTACTGCGCCATCAAGCAGCAGATGGAGAAGGGCCCCATCGACGCCATCACAGGCGAGGCCCGCTACTCCCTGAGCGAGGACAAGCTCATCCGGCAGCAGATCGAGTACAAGACCCTGGTGAGGAGGCCGGGAACTCAGGGGACATGGCAGACCTCCTGCCTCTGCTCGGTACTCTGCCATCAGAGCACAAAGCCAATCCCAATGGTCAACAAAGAGGCTGGGAAACAGCCTGGGATCAAGTCTGAGGGCCATGCAAAGTGTTCTAGGAGCGGGGCAGACACACCTTGGCTCCCCCTCCCCATCTCATTCGGTGGGCCCAAAGAGCTCTGTCTGCCTCAGTTTACCCTAGACGATAGGCCAGGGCCAGACCACCCTCTGTTAGGTATGGGGAAATTAGCATTATGGGGGAGAAGATGAATTTGCTAGTTCCTAATATAGAGGCTTTGGGAAGCGGATGGTCAGCCCCTGATACACCTGGAACCATCTCCAAACCCCTAGGACGCCTGGTCCCGGGATGACAGTCGCCCCCAGGCCAACCAGGACCTAGAAAGTAGAGTCTCAATTCTTTGAGAAGGGTAGGCATGACTCGGGTTGTCATTTGGCAGATGGCAGGAAGGCAAGAGAAACTGAGGCACAGACATTTCTCCTGTAAGAGCGGTAAGCCTTGGAAAGAGGATTCCAAGGCCTTTCTCCCTCTCCCTCAAGTGGCCCCTTAAACACCCATCCTGTTCCCGCTCTATCATCCTTGTAGATCCTGAACTGCGTCAACCCCGACAATGAGAACAGTCCAGAGATCCCAGTGAAGGTGTTAAACTGTGACACCATCACACAGGTCAAGGAGAAGATCCTCGATGCCGTCTATAAGAACGTACCCTACTCCCAGCGGCCGAGGGCCGTTGACATGGACTTGGGTAGGAGGCCCGGCCTTGGAGTGTGGTGGGCAAAGAGTCAAAAAGTGGCTTCCAGGAGGGCATTTGGGCAGTGGGATGGGATGGGGTGAGAAAATGGGAAGCCCCATCCTGCCCAGGACCCTCCTGGGGCCATGACTAGGTCCTGCCCAGATGAGGGACCACAGGAAGTACTTCTCCCGAGACACTGCCTGCCCACACTTCGCGACAGCTGTCTTGACCCCGTGGAGCCTGTAATGTCTCTAAACGCAATGGGTGGCACCAGCTTGGAGCTGGGGTTGCCAGGTCCCTAGAGGAGGCAGGACTGGGTAACCCTGGTTCCTAGGCCCCCGCCTGCTCACGCTGCCACCTGCACCACCCCTCCACCCAGAGTGGCGTCAAGGCCGGATCGCCCGGGTCGTGCTGCAAGATGAGGACATCACCACTAAGATCGAGGGCGACTGGAAGCGGCTCAACACGCTGATGCACTATCAGGTGAGGGCGGGGGCTTTGCCCCACAGCCTTTGACCCCCCAGACTGTTCTCTTCACTTCAGGGTTTGCTCTTAGGCCCTCGGAAGCCATCACCCCTTTCGTCCTCCTTCAGAATCTAAATCGGAGATTCTCAGCCATGGTTACCCATTAAAATCACTAGGAAACTTAATAAAAACATGAGTGCCCGCGGGGCGCCTGGGTGGTTCAGCCAGTAAAGCATCTGTCTTTGGCTCAGGTCATGATCCCAGGGTTCTGGGATGGAGCCCCGCATCAAACTCTGCGCTCAGTGGGGAGCCTACTTCTCCCTCTCCTCTCCCTCTGCCTACGGCTCTGCCTACTTGTGCTCTATCTGTCAAATAAATAAATAAAATCTTAAAAAACAAAACTTACACGTGCCCAGACTCCACCCCGAGAAACTGACTTAACTGGTCTGGGAAGGGCAAGGCGTTTCTCTCCTGTGTACCTCCACGTCTGCAGAAAAATTGCATCCTGTGAGGTCCTCTGTAAGGACACCAGCCATAGGGATCTGTGGCTTTCTGTCCTCAGCATCTTACTGATGCAGGTTCTACTACTCACCTGCCATAGAGCCGGGGACAAGATAGACTTGTTTTGAGCTCTTGCATTGTGCCACGTACTAGATGGTGTCTTTGGGGAAATTACTCAAGTTCTCTCCCTTCTCAAGTGATCTCCACCCCATAAAGTCGTGTGGAATAAATTCAGTACAGGAGACAAAGTGCTCAACTCATTGGCAGATGCACTGAATGAATTAATAGTAAAAAAAAGAAAAAAAAATTCCAGCAAAAGAACAAAAAATCCAGGAGGGATCTATTCCCATCCCCCCTTCCCTCCCATGGTGACTACTCATGGCTGGGGCTCTCTGTAAGATTAAGCACAGGTAGGCTGGTTGGGATTCGGGGAAAAATACTAAAATAGAAGCAGGAAATGAGAGACACCGAGGGAAATTAAACCAACCAGAAGAAGCGCCTCAGGCTGCAAGACCCTACGGGATTGCCTGAGTAGTAACACCGGTCCTCCGTGGTGCCTCACAAGGGGTGGGGACAGAGGGACTGGCGGGCCGGACTGGCGAGCACTGAGTTGCCACGGACCAGGCCACGGGGGTCCTGAAGGCCTTAGGGGCTGGCTGGGAGGCTCTGAGGCACAGAGGAAGCTGATGGGGGGCACTGGGGCAGCCCCAGAAACACTCCTCTCCAGGCTCCATCCCCCTCGCCTGCATAATCCTGACTGCACCTAGCCCCAGGTGGATGGAGTGTGGTGTCTGAGAAGGGTTCACGGCTTTGCAAGCCGTATTTCAACCCCCGTTTCTCCGCTCAACAGTGGGATGACTTTAACCTCTTGCAACCTTGGGCTCTTCATTTGCAAGATGACATCTGGCTTGCAAAGGTGGTGGGAAGAATTAGAAATAGCAGGTGAGGTCCCTAGGATGGAGACTGCCCCCAGGGTGTTAGAGCCCCTTCCTGTCCATTCCACCTCACCCCCCTTACAGGGCCTTAGGGCTTTCTGGAGAACACTTGGAAGGAACCAGTCTGAGCTAAAGCAGCAAACACGAAAGAGACTAGCCTTGTGCCTTTGAATCAGAAGTTTCTCAAGGGCAGGAGGGAGACCTTTCTTTTCTGTCTGTGATGCCCCTAATGCTTATTACTGGGCTGTCCATCCTAAGGCTCCCAATCAGAATGGAATGCTCTGTTCTTACAGTGCTCCTCATACAAAGCACTTTCAATTCCCCAATGTCATTTCTCATTCATGTATTCGTTCATTCCTCAAATATTTACTGAGCTTTCCCGAGTGCAAGGTACTTCCCACATGCCAGCCCTGAGTGACAGGGAAGAACAGGGATTGTGCTTCCCTTTGGGGGACCGTGATGATGATGATGATGCTTATAGTAACACTAATACCAGCACTTCCTGAGTGCCCACTGGGGGCAGGCGCTGCTGTCAGCCTTCCTGTGTTCCGACTCCTTTGAGCCTCACGACAAACCTAGATGCCATTATTATCCCCAGCGACAAATGAGAAGACAGAGATGCAGAGGGGTTAACGGACTTCCCTGAGGTCATGTAGTAAGAGGCAGAGCCCAGGTCAGACCCAGCAGGCAGCCCGGACAGTGAATATTTGCACCGCCTGGCAGTCAAGAGAAAGGAAGGCTAGTACTGAAGACGAGAGACATTTAGTGACAAGACCTGGAATTGGGTTGAACTGTGGTCTTTCAAGTCACCTTGTGAATCCTCCAGGTGACAGCAAACCATACATGCAGAATGTAATCTATTCTTCCTGGGAGTATCCTCCCCGGCCCCTGCCAGGCTTTCAGAGTATCATTTCTAGACTGTCAGTGGCAAGGAGAGCTCCTGAAAGACAGAGGTGGAGAGGTCCCCCCGCTCAGTTCCAGAGCTGGGAGGATGGTGCGGACCCCTGGGAACCGCCCAGCTGAGAAGGGCTGGAGCCTGGGCCCCTTCCAGGTGCCCACAGGAGCCCAGGGCCCTGCAACTTTCTGCCACCAAGTCCAAGCACTGCCCCTGGTGACCCTCCTTGAACTCAAAGGTCCTGGAAGCCCCTACAGGAGAAAATCTGCATAATCTTAATTAACAAAGAGATGTTAAAAAACTTGCCCGGGCTCCCGCAGATTTATAGGGAGGGTAAAATTAAACACCACTACTAAAACCGGCTATCAGGGAATCTCGTTAGCACTAATGTTCCTTTATAGTTTGACTTCCCAACATTTAATTCTTTTTTTGGTAGGAGAGAGGGACTGACAATTTAAGACCCAGAAAGATGGTTTTACGACTGGTGCAGCTATAAATCAAACTTATAAAGTTCATAAAAATTGTTAAAATAAAAAATGGTTTAATAGGAATGTTTTATGGCCCATAACATTATTATAGCTGTTTTATTCCCTCTGCGTTAGCGGTTTAATTGGATCGCCACAATTCTGGGGATTCTCCATTTTTATTGGATGGAGGGTAATCTTAAATCAAAATGGCCCCAAATGTCTTCAATATGGCTCCTCATTTATCAGTCCTTTCCCTCCAGGCTGGGTGCTGAGCCTGGGCACCTCACAAAGGAAGGGGCATGCGCCATCTTTCCCTTTGGCTCCCTGAGAGTAGCCACCCTGTTGGTGAAACTCCTCAAGGTGGCCCGAGCAGTATAGGACCCAGGCCAGAAAGATATCCGTGCCAAAAGGGAAAATGGGCTTCAGACCAGTGTGACTTGAAATGAAATCCCAAATTAAGATATAATGGGGAGAACATGTATTCTGGAGTCTGGACAGGCCTGGCTTCAAATATCGGCTGTACCACGTAGTCTCTGTATGACTTTGAAGTTGGTGCTTCGCTCCCCCTTTTGCTTCAGTTTCCTCACCTGTAAAATGGGAATAATTGTACAACCCCACAGGGTTGCAGGGAGGCTCGGCCAAGCCCCAGATGTCCAGTAAAAAGATGATGCAAGTCACATGGGTAACTTGAAATTTGTTGGCTAGCCACGTTTTAAAAAGTAAAAATAAACTGACGAAATTAGTGTTAACAATATATTTTGTCTAACCTCGTGGGTTCTAAGGTAATTATTTCAACATGGAACCAATAGAAAAATTATTAATGAGGTAGTTTGTGTTATTCTGTCCATGCTAACTCATGGAAACCCAGTGTGTATTATGCATTTATAGCAAAGTGGTTCGTGTTATAGTTAGTAGTCTAGTTATCTCCGTTATGACTGACTGGATTTCAAGTGCGCGATCAGCACAGGTGGCCAATAACTACAATATCGGACATATTGGCGAGCAGCAGCCTTATTATTTTTAGTATCCTGAACTCCTTGTGCTCTACCCCATATCTATGTCATTAGCTTCTGGAAGTACTTGACGATTCAGTTTCCTGGTTCACCCACACTGTACCTTTCGTACCCTCTCAGGTGTCAGACAGATCGGTGGTGGCCCTGGTCCCCAAACAGACCTCGTCCTACAACATCCCCGCCTCTGCCAGCATCTCCCGGACATCTATCAGCAGATACGGTGAGGACCAGGAAGGCAGCCTGGGCAGTTCAGGGGCAGCTTCCATGGCCTACCTGGGGCCCCTCGCCATCCCTCACAACTGCAGGCAGCCCTTGCAGTTGCCCTCCACCAGTCAAGGACATTTGTGCATCTGCTTCCCCTACTACCAAGTGCAATCACTGCCAGTGTGGCTGTGACCCCAGAGCTGCAGGGACGGGTGCACCGTGCGCCCTTCCTTGGGCAGCCACGACCTGGTGAAGGAGTGCAAGGGGCCCAGAATCAGGGAAGCACGTGGATGGGGGTTCCTACTTGCCAGTCCCTATTTGTACCTGTTGTTCTGGATGAGTTATTAACGGTCCCCCTTTACTCTCAAAAGTGTCCCAACTGGGGCAGGACATGGGGCATCCTAGCCTACCCATCCCTTGGGCTGCTGGGACCCCCCCAGTGCCCGCCGGGTAATACAGACGATGCTTCACTCTCTCTTGCTCCATTTCTTCTGCTTCTGTGTATGCAGTAAGGTTTTTGGGCTAAAGGACACCTCCGGACTGGGCCCAGACGTTTTCCAAAAATGGCTTAGGCAAGTCCATCTCCTAGCCCCCAAGTAAAAAGGACCCACAGACTCCCAAGAGAGGCCATTACAGCTCACAGCTTCTTGGCACCCAGATTTTTCATCAAAGCCCCTATGAAAGTATTCAGCTGACATTCTCCCTATTGATTATTCTTCGCTGTGGAAGTATCAGGGGATGCGGGGGGAGGGGGGTTGGTTCACAAATTCTCAAGGCTCTCTGCAGCTCACAGAATTTCCAAATCTTCTTTTTAAAGAAAAAGTCTTTAGGCTCCTCTGTCCTCATGCCAACCAAGGATCCCCAAATAACCCACCAGATATGAGGTCCCAGGGGTCTCCTTACAATGGAAACTGGTTTATTCTGAGTGAGTGCAGTGGGTGGGCAAAGATTCTAGAAGGATTCTATAAGCAAGGATGGTGAAATCAGTGTCTTATGAGCCTCCACGTCCCCCTTCTCCTCAGACTCCTCCTTCAGGTACACAGGCAGTCCCGACAGCCTGAGGTCTCGAGCCCCCATGATCACCCCAGACCTGGAGAGCGGAGTTAAGGTGTGGCATCTGGTGAAGAACCATGACCATGGGGACCAGAAGGAGGGTGACCGAGGCAGCAAGATGGTATCTGAGATCTACTTGACCCGGCTACTGGCCACCAAGGTAAACTTCTGCTCTGCTCAGCCCAGGGAGGGCTCCTCAGAGGGGTACGTCCTGCCCACCCCCCACCTCCCACCCCCAGCGTAAGGGTGTCATGGAATCTGTCCTTTAAGGGGACCCATTCAGACGAGCAGGTCCAGGTCCCAGAGCAGGCTTTCCAGAGGTTCAGGCCACTGTTGTTCTCTACCCATTGGCAAAATATCATTATTACTGTTGGCAATCATATCATTGCCCCTGGCCCACCCCTCAAGCCCACCATTACTCTTCCGAGGAGCTGCTCTCATCTCTGGGTTCCTGCACCTTTGAAGAAAATATTGGGGTTTTCTTATTGGTGTTAGCTGGACAGATAGACCAGCGCCCACCAACACTGCCTTTTCCACCCACTTTCTGGCCACAGTGGGAGGGACAACACAAAGGCCGGGTCCTGCCAGTAATCAGAGAGAAGGCTCCCCCTTCCCTGTCCCATCCCATCGGCCCCCAAATGCTGATGGAGGGGAGGTAGCCACAGTGCTAGAAGCTAGGATCTAAAGCTATCTTCCAGCTTCCCAAGCAGAGAACACATCTGCCTGTAAGTATGGCAATTCTATGGCCCATATTTGCCAGCACAGGTCAGATTTCAAATACTTTCCCCCACTGACCCCACAAAAATGCTGCTGAAGTTCTCCCACAGTGGCATCCAAGTTACAGCTCTGACCTGCTCCCAAAAGGGACATAGAAATACACCCTCAGACCGTATGTCTCAAATTTTGCTTTTCCTAATATGCTAATAAGAGGCAAAGGAAGCCACCAGAAAAGATTGGACATTTTCCTAACTTTCAGAGGTGTCCCTTGAACCTGTAAACTGAGGGACCCAGGCCCAGCTTCGTCCCTGCCCAGAGACCCTCCAGAGCCCTGTGGGTCGGGTCTGTGCCTGGGTATTCTTGGCTTTGGACTCTTCACCTGCAGCACCGAGGCCACGTGTATGGCAAACCTCTTTGCACCTTTCAGTAAGACCCTCTGCAGCCCTGCCAGGAGGCTCATGGTCCTCCAGCTCGGTCTTCAGACACCCTCCTTTCCCAGCACGAGCCCACCAGTCCCTGTGGGCAGCCGGGGCTCAGAGCCCTCACTGTCTACAGAGACACCCCAAACGCATTCCCGCCTGGCACGGACACAGGCATAGATGGAGCATGTGGCTGTGGGTTGGAGGAGAGATTCTTCCCAGGAATCTGCAGCCTCTTCAGTCCCTCCCACCTCCCTGACACCCCAGCGGCCCCCTCCCCACCCCCACCATGCTGTCTGCACAGCCTGGCGCCGCAGACGAATTTCCAAGGCAGGATCGGTCCAAGGCACCATCTGGTCTGCCCGTCTGCTGCCTGCACCCCCACTTTCCTCCGCCCTCCCCCTCACTCTCGCCCCCCCACCCCTCCCCCAGGGCACCCTGCAGAAGTTCGTGGACGACTTGTTTGAGACCTTGTTCAGCACGGTGCACCGAGGCAGCGCTCTGCCCTTGGCCATCAAGTACATGTTTGACTTCCTGGATGAGCAGGCGGACAGACATGGCATCCACGACACGGACGTGCGGCACACCTGGAAAAGCAACTGGTAAGCCCTCGGGGAGCCGGTGGGCGGGGGGGTGGGGGAGGAGTTGGCTACAGCCTGGAGAGGCTGCATGCTGGGGGAGGTGGGGCCGGCAGGGACCAGGGGGATGGGGGAGCCGTGCTCCGCGGCGGCTGGGTAACCCGAGGTTCCCAGAACAAACAGCGGACATGTGCTCTACAGAGCCCACATGGGCCCTGGGCTGCGGGCGCCAAGGAGCGCCAGCCTGGCCAGGGGCCTGGCACCGGGACATGGGCTTGAGCTCTGCCCTTTCAGGCTGAGAACCTCTCCCAGGTAGCACCTCCTCCCTGACTCTGCACCCTCTGGTTCTCAGGAAGTGTTGCTGGAGGAACCTGAAGGGTCACACTGGAAACCTAGTGGCCGAGCTGTGAGGCCAGGCAGCATCAGGCATTCTGGGTGGGGCAGAGCCCAAGGCACCTCATCCTGAGACGGGAAAACTCTGACGTGAACATAGACCCCTGGGGAGAGAGCTTGCCCTTGCTACTGACTCGAGCCCACCAACCAGGGGGATGTCATGGCAAACTTGACCCCCGAGGGCCAAGTGATGACCCCCGGTGCCAGGGGTTTTGTTTGGGAAGCAGCAGGCAGGATGTGTCCTGTAGGCCTGACTGCCTATTCCCCTAAGGTAAACCACGCAGCCACATACAGCAGTGGGAGAAGGGGCTTCCACAGGCCCCTAGCAGACATTTTTTCTCTCCTGGGTTTGAGATCTAGACCACAGACCGAGCTAAGGACTGGCTTCAGGGTCAGACAGGGCCTGGCCGAGAGCCGGAGTCAAAAACTTTCCTCCAAGAAATAGCCCCGAGACGGGCAAGAGGAGGTCTGGGCATCTGGGTTGGGCAAGCAGCCCGCACAGCTGTCTGGAGTCAGCGATCTCCTCAGAAAACAGAGCCGACACAGATGGGCCCCGGCTGTTATTTGGGAATCAAAAATCCTAGCAACCAGAAAAACACTTTGGAAAAACCCAAACCCATATAATCCTTTCTTCTTCAAGACTCTGTGGTTGCTGGCCCTCTGGAGTCTGCAACTTTGATCACGGGGGAGTGAAATGGGGATACTCTGGTAGTCGTGGGTGAGGAGCCCACCGCCCGCTTCACCGGGGCGGGCCTTTCGTCTGCATTCCCAGCGGCAGGGCCATGGCTGTCTCCTTGGCTTTGGAAGGCTCCCCAGTCTGGCACTGGAAGTGTGCAATCTCAGGGAGATGAAGAGAAAGTTCTGGATCATCCCCATCTCGCTGCCTTCTGTTGCCAGATAGGCCCAGCTCATAGAAATGTCCTACCCTGGGGTGGTGGCAGGAAGGGTCCCCTTATCCAGACCTCAAGTAGCTAATGTCCAAGGAAAGAATATTAGAAGCTCCCTGAAGCTGCCGGAGAATGGGAGGGTGGAAGAGATGAGTCACTTCTCCGCCCAGGCAGCTCCTCCCTGGCTGCAGAAAAGAGCCATCCTGTTCTCCTTTGAAAGATAAGCAGAAATCATCCTGGAAGGACTTGGAATGGGCAAAGTGGATCTTCCCAAGACTTGGCATGATGGAGACATTTGGGAACATTCGGGGCACTTGAGGGTCAAGAGGAGATGAAGAAGGGGAGATGAGGGGTAGGCTGAATTTCTGGAATGTCATCTCAGGCCAGAAGGACAAGCCAGGGAACAAAGACCATTCCACAGAGAAGCCCAGGAGTTAGGGCCCTGAAGGCAACTGGAGGAGAAGGCCAAGTTGGAAAACGCACAGAAACAGCAGCTGTCATGATTTTGAAGGGGAGTAAATGGGCTGAGCCTCCTTAAGGCCTCAGAAGCAGAGAAAACCCATTCTGCTCTGGTTATAAATTCCCAAGTTGCAAGAAGGAACACTCCTAATGACCGATCAGTTCCTCTTGGGGTGGGAAAAACTTAGAGCTGCAGTGAGTTCATTCCCAGCAGGCCAACAATGGCTTCCTCTCCTCCCCCTGCCCCTGCCCAGAAAGGGGAGACCCCTGGGGAGAGCCCTGAAAGAGCTGTCCCCAGGGGGGCCCACCACTCAGCCCCAGTGGGCCTGGCCAGTCCTGGGAAGCAGCGCAAGGGGCCAGGCTGGGCGGGGAGCACAGGTGGTGCCCTTTGTGCGGGTTCCCAGGCAGCGCCTGGGCTGCGGGCTGTGTCTTTCAGGACAATGGCCGGGGGCACTGCAGAGGGACTCTAGTCTGGTGGCTTTGTCTGAAGCTCTGAGAAAATCACGGCAGTTCTCTGTCCTTGGGCTTCCCTGGGGGCCTGGAGGCCTTTGGGAAAAGCTGCCTGGATGGAACAGAACCCAGCCATGTCTACCCCGCGGTGGTCAAGGCTCAGGGTCAGCACCCAGTTAGCGTAGAGTGGCGCCCCCTCCCTTGCTCCAGGGTCAGGAGCAGCTTAGACAAGATTTGCAGCCCTGGCTGGAGCAGCTCTCTGTGGTTTCATTCCCTTGCCCTCAGGGGAGAGAATTACTACTCTTAGAGGGAGGAGAGGAATGTTGGTGGACATCATCAGGGGTGCGGCCAAGGTTCGGCCCTCAGGGTCTGGTCTGCCTTTCCCTGCAGCCTCCCCCTGCGCTTCTGGGTGAACGTGATCAAAAACCCCCAGTTTGTGTTCGACATTCACAAGGGCAGCATCACGGATGCCTGTCTGTCCGTGGTGGCCCAGACCTTCATGGACTCCTGCTCCACATCAGAGCACCGGCTGGGCAAAGACTCCCCCTCCAACAAGCTACTGTATGCCAAGGACATCCCCAGCTACAAGAGCTGGGTGGAGAGGTCAGTAGCCCCCCCCCCAGGACAGGCCCTCACCCCCGTCTGTGTGTGCCGTCTCCCATCCCACAGGCCTCACAGACTGAGGATTCACAGCCCACAGCCGTGTTTGAGGTACCCTTGGATCTCAGGCTCCCATCCTTCCCCCTTATCCAAACTTCTGTTGGGGGGGAGAAGGGGAAATTTGTGCCCTTGGAGGTCAGATCATTATCATTCTGCTTACCTTTTATTGAGCACCTGCTAAGCAACCAGTGCTGTAATAAAGATTTGTTTATCTATCATTAAAATATCCAAGGGAGTTGCAAAGTAAATATTACCCTCCCCATTTTACTGGTGAGGAGACTGAGGTTCAGAGAGGCTAAGTAACTTGCCCAAGGTCACACAGCCAGCAAGTAGTAGATCTGGGAATTGGAAGACAAGGAGTCCAATCAGAGTCTGGTCAGCATCTGGGCTTTTAAACATTCTGGGAGGGTGGGGGGGGGGCTGCAGTGGAAGCTCCAGGTGGATGGAGTCTGGCCTAGTGAGCACCAGTCTCTAGGCCTCAACCTTAGCTTGAGGCAAGGAACCAGAGGAAGACCTATCAGAAGAGAAGTAAGGAGGCAGGAGCAACTGGGGACATCCAGTGCTCTCAAGAGGCATGAGGTCAGAGTCCTGCAGGTGAGTGGGTGCCGGGTCCCCGCTAAGGAGCCTGTCCTCTCTACGCCAGATACTACGCAGACATCGCCAAGCTCCCCGCCATCAGCGACCAGGACATGAATGCCTACCTGGCTGAGCAGTCCCGCCTGCACGCAGTGGAGTTCAATATGCTGAGCGCCCTCAATGAGATCTACTCCTACGTCAGCAAGTATAGTGAAGAGGTAAGGCGGGGCCTGGGAGGGGACAGAGGGCCACACGCAGCCGGTGGGGGGGGGGGGCAGCTACACAGAACACCGGGCTTAGCCCGTCAATAACAGCAACAGAGGCTAATTTAGACGACGAAGTTATGGAGTCAAAAACCCATGAGCTCAGGGGGCGCCTGGGTGGCTCAGTGGGTTAAAGCATCTGCCTTCAGCTCAGGTCATGATCCCAGGGTCCTGGGATGGAGCCCTGCATCAGGCTCTCTGCTGAGCAGGGAGCCTGCTTCCTCCTCTCTCTCTGCCTGCTTCTCTACCTACTTGTGATCTCTCTCTGTCTGTCAAATAAATAAATTAAATCTTTGAAAAAGAAGGAAAAAAAAATGTGAGGTCAAAACTCATTCCCATTCCCTTAGGCGGCAGCCTCTCCTCTCCAATTCACCCTGTGCTTTCTTACACATTTCATTGTCTTTCACTCATTGTTAACACTATCAGTAACACTTTTAATAACATAATTGTTGTTCCTTTCAAAGTATCGTATACCTAATTTCATCCTTTCTCAAACAATGAATCAGACTCTTCTTTGCACTTGGGGCAGACGCTGGCAGCCACGTTTCAGGCATGCAGGCGGACCTTAACGTGAGCAGAGGTCGCACAGGACAGCTCCGGAGAATTTCCAAGGCACACGTTGGCATTGTCCTTGAACTTAGCATTAGTACCAATAATAATAATAATAATAATGATGATGATAATAGCGAATATTTACATAGCACTTTGTCAAATATGCCAAATATCATTTGAAACTCGTTATTTTAAGATATCTACATATATTGGGGTGCCTGGGTGGCTCAGTGGGTTAAAGCCTCTGCCATCAGCTCAGGTCCGAATCCCAGGGTCCTGAGATTGAGCCCCACATTGGGCTCTGCTCTGCAGGGAGCCTGCTTCCCCACTCTGCCTGCCTCTCTGCCTACTTGTGATCTCTGTGAAATAAATACATAAAATCTTAAAAAAAAAAGATACATACATATATGTGCACACATGCCCACATATACACACATGTGCATATATGCATGTATTCAGTCAGTCCTTCAGAGTATCCCTAGTTGTGTTCATTAAACACCAGAATGGCAAGGCAGGGAGAGGGATGAAGGATTCGGCCAATGGCTTCCTCTACCGAGACTGAGTCCTGAAGTCTTCCCCACCTTTGTTTTTGCTCCTCAGCTCATCGGGGCCCTGGAGCAGGACGAGCAGGCCCGGCGACAGCGGCTGGCATACAAGGTGGAGCAGCTCATAAGTGCTATGTCCATCGACAGCTGAGAGACGGAGCCGCACGTTCCCAGGAAGAGGGGCCGGTTAAAGCTGTCACACTGGGCGTCTCAGAAGGAAGGACAAGTGAAGGGGAGCAGACCCCAGAGCTTGCTGTCCCCTGAGACCCCATCCCAGGGAGAGGGGAGGGCCCCTCCCCCTACGCCAGCCACGGCCCGTCCCCGCGGCCCCTGCCGGGAGAGACCGCGGGTATCGTCCACCCACAGGAACCACGGAGAGAGGCAGGGGGCACAGAGAAGGTGGTTCTTCAAGCCGAGAGGCATGAACTGGGGAACAGTTCTGCCTCTGTGACTGCTGCTTTGCATGAAAACTCATTTGATGTATATTGGGGAAATAATAAGAACTTTATTTAATTTTTTTTAAGAAAAAGGAAAAAAAAAAACAGAAATAAAACAAAACAAAATCCTCCCTGTTCATCCCGTCCCACTTCTGTTTCAATCTGATGTCCGTCCCCATTCCTTCTCCCCGCCCTCGCCCTCTTCCTCAAATGACTCCTATTTCCAAATGCCAGAAAAAGCCTGGAAAGAGAAGCTGGGAGAAATTGGGAGGGAAGTGATCATTTGCTTTCCCTTGAAATGACAAGAACATGAGAAGGAGAAGAAGAATGAGCACAAGTTCACACCAAACACTTCACAAAAATAGAGGCCCGGACAACCTGGAATCATCCCGGCGGCCCTAGGACCGTGGCAACAACTGAACTTAGCACTGACCATGGGGCCGCGGAGGGTCTCAGCCTGGCTGCCCCGGAAAGGAGCTTTATGGACCACACACCTGTATATTCTCATCTCTGGAGAGGAGAGCTGTGTCTGTAGGGTACCAATGCTTTCTGCTACTGGTTGTTTTTTTTTTTTTTTTCTTTTATTTAATCTCAAACCTCAAGAAATGAAGAGCTGACCTTTGGTACTTTTCCCTTTGGTTCCCCTAAAGTTACTATCAGAAGTGGGGGAGAGGTGGGCCTCTCCCAGACCAGACGCCTGGCCTCCCTGAGGACACTGGGCAGCTTTGCCTTACATCAGTCCCTGTCATCAACCCGGCCCCCTGGGGAGGAGTCTGGTGTGTGTGGCCCCGGCTTCCAGGAGATCCCATCTGGGAGCTGATTTGGGGACATGAGTGTTTGGTTTTAAGTTCTACTCCAATCTGCCGGGGGGTTCTTGCAATTAAAGAGAAAGCAAAAACCAAACAGTGTTTACAGCAAGCAATACTTGAAGAGCATCTGTTATAGAAGTGGCCGCCTGTATTGTGATGCTTTCTTTCTATCCTTCTCTTGTGCCTGCGGAGGGGAGACAACCCTCCGCTCATGTGTGGAAGGAAGCTCCTGGTCGATCATATGAGCCCTTGGCTCAGTAGAAATGACTGTAGCATCCTCACGTGACTGTCTCCTGCCTCCCTTTCTGCCTCCCACATCCTTGTGAGTTTGAAGGACAAGTGGGTGGCTTCTCACTGGGCTTCTTTCTTTTTCTCTCTCTTTTGCTGACACCTAAAACCATGGATGGCCAACCCTTGTGAGTGTCGTTTCTAAACAAAGAGACCAAAGCTCCCCACCTTGGCCCAGAGGGCCCGTGAAAGCCAGTGGGAGTCATCCAGGGGAAGGTGGCTCTGTCGGCAGCAAGACCTTGGTGACCGGGACAGCCTTCAGAGTTTGCAGGCCTTCCACGCTGGCAAGGATCCAAGCAGGCAGCTCCAGCTTCTCTGTAAGCAGCATCAGAGGGAAGGAGAAGAAAGGCCAGGGAAAGGCAAGGGGTGGGAAGGGGGCAGGCAGGAAAGAACCATCCTCCCCTTCCCACCTTCCACTTTCCAGGGGGCTGCAGTGTTGGGAAACTGGACCAGCCAGCCCCAGAGAGACCAGACCAGGGTCATTTCCTCTGTAATTAACTCTGGGTCCCAGCTTCTCTGTGCCCGGATTTACCTCCAAACAATTCCAATCTCCAAAGGCTCTGCTGACCACAGTGGATTCCCAGAAAAGGGCTCTGGGAGGGGGAGCTCTGAGGGCTGGCTTCCATCCCTGGCGTGTGGCTCTGGATCGCTGCACTAACCACACAGCAGACATCGCCTGGTCTCCTCAGCTTCAGTTCCTCGCCTGAATGCAGCTGACGAAGGGAAAGAGAAAAGCATTCAGCAAAAATACTCAGGAAACTTGCTCTTTTCATTATAATTCACAGCCAGCCATGCCAAGGCCACTTTCTTCTGATAATCCACTTCTGCTAAAGTTTCTCTGGGCCCTATTAATAGCCTGAAAGAAATATTAATGACTGGCCTTCTGCACTAAGCCAAAGCGTTTGCTCTTCATAGCACCCAAAGCTTATCAGCTCGGAGCCTGTAATTAATGGCGATGAAAGGAGAGAAGATACGGGCAAGAGGAACGTAAGAGGGGGTCGCTCGGGGCCACAGAAAATCCCCGCCCACCCACACATGACTTCTGAGCTCCGAACAAAGGTTTTCTGATCACACGGCTGCACAGACCAGCGTCCAGGGTTTTGCTCCACTAAGAAGTGAAAGGAAGTTTGACATTTCCACAGCATCTCACCAAGCCTTGCCTCCACACATCTACCTGAGCGTCTCCCAGGAGCTACTTCAGGTGACCGTTCACTGCCCTGGGGCTGCTTCCTTGAAGGCTTCTCAAGAGTGTAGAGAATGAAGGGGGGGATGGCCAGCTGGAGAGTGGAAAGGAGAGGACCCAGAGCTGGCATAAGTGGCTTGGGCACATTTCTCAGGATTCCACGAGAGTGTCAGGCAAGTCAGGATGGCAAAGGAGGTGGCACGGGGATGTCTGAGGAAGGAATTCAGAGAAAGGAGAACTTGGTGCAACTCAAGCCAGGCCATGAAGGTGAAAGATCATCGAGTCTTGCCCCCACTCTAGCTTCCCATCTGTCCCTCCTCCACCAGCTCTTGGCTTTGGGTCATCAAGAACCAATGGAGTTCACGCCAGTAGAATGTGGGAGTCACTTGGCTTCTCTCCTCACTGTTATCTAATTTGAAGATATCTTGACCTCATGTAAGGAAAAAGGCATAGCCCCTACCCCCATGAAGCCCTTCCATCTTGGAGGGAGACAGGAAGGGAAGTTTCTTTCAAAAATCAGTCCAGCTTCATTTGTTTCATTAATCTGTGCAAGAGACAATTTGCTGGAAAAGGACCCCAGGATTATGCTTGGCAAGACAGAAGGCGCAAAGAGACAAGACAAAGATGGATAAGACATCTGTCTTGGTGGAACAGGTCCCTCCAGCTGACCTGCTGCCACCTCTGCTCTCAGCATGGGGTCGGGGGGTCAGGTATTTCTGTGCATGCCCTCCTCCCTGCCCTACAGCGCATCTCTTAAATCATGTCTGACCCACCACTGCAGAAAGCTCCCTTTCTTGTGGAATTCGGTCATGCAAAGGGTGGATCAGCTGTTAGTCTTGCTCAAGGGCGGGGACTGGTTCCTCCATTCCTCTATTTGGGGAGCCTTCACATGCCGCAGCTGTCTGCTAGGGACTGCTCTGGGTGCTGAGAAGCAGCAATCAATAAGACCAAGAAGAACCTTCTTCTAGCAAATTCACAGTCTCCAGGCTACTGGTCCTTGCCACCAACTTAGTTGGCACAACTTAGTCCCCACCACCTGCAGAGGGCAGGAATTTTGCAGAAAGGGGGCCAGAAGAAGGAAGAAAGCCGACCAACCCAGCTGCCTTACCTTATTCTGGGGACATTCCTTCTGCAGTGAGAGCCTCTCTCACTTCCACGGCCGCTGACGCTTCTGGTGGCCTGTGCCCTGCTGCTTGAGCTCCTGACCTTCCTTCATTTCCACCAAATAAGGACAAGAAATAGCATTAGAGGCCTCTGGCTCCACTGAGCATGAAGCAGAAGCAATGGATGGATGTGCTGGACTAAAAATGATCTGGACAGAACAAATAGAGAATGTGTGAAAGCCTCTGGCGGATAAATCTCCAGGCGCATCCCAGTTGCCACACAGGCCCCCATTAACCTGTAGCAGTTAAATGCTGGGCTGGCAGCTGCCCTTGGGGAGGCCATTTTTTCCCAGTCACACTATTGCTTCTGAGGCTCCTGAGGCCTGGCCACAAAAGACTTGAGACTCTTGGGGCAGGGGCTAGGGGGTGATGAGAAAATGCAAAACAGCCTCGTAGTTATAGGGCTGTGGAAGCAGATCCCATAGGGGGACTTGGGAGATCAAGTTCAGGACCTTCGATGCCTTGTCTCAGGAACAGGCTTGGAGAAAATGGCGGCATCCTCTTCATAACTCCAAAGTCTCTCTTCCCTGTCTCTTGCCTTTCTTCTGGTTTTCCCAAAGAGGGCAGTTTTAGCTCCCAGGGCTCGGTGACACCACGAATAAAAGGTAAGTTTCACTCTTGGTATCAGGGGCCATCCTGGGAGCTGCTTATTGAACAGATTCTTGGCCTCTTGTGGACAGCGCCATCTCGTCCTCCTCACTGTAGCAGGGCTCCACCTTCAGACTGGGCTCTATCCTTTCTTCTGTGCAACCTGCTTCTCCTGTCTAGCCTCAAGGAAGATGGGAGGCACCTTTGGATTTCAGTCAAGGCCCTGACTTTGGCTTTATTTGCCCTCCATGTTGACATTACAGGGCATAATGGAACATGGTCCCGCATTAGCAAGTGTGTTGGGGAACAAGGGACAAGCTCTTTATACTATGAAACTAGGGACCTGAGCCCACCTGCATCTCCCCCCAACTTCTCCTACCCAAACCCGCTCTTCTTGACACACTGGAATCTGTATTATATATATTTTTAAGAAAATACAATGATAGTTGTCTGGTTTTGTTGTTTTTCAGGTGTTGTGGAATAAGAACTGTAAGAAAATTAAGTATTTAAAATGTTACAATAAAATGGGGGTTTTTTGGTTATTCTAATATATTATTGTGTACCTATTGTAAATATGAAACACTCCTATTTTGCAAGCCAAGGACACAATTTGTACTGTTGTTATATATAAATAAAGTTTACTGGATAAAAAAGAAAAAACGTATCTTCAGATAAGCCTGGTTGTTTAGCGGCATATATGCAGAATAACATTTCATGGGCATATCTGAGAAGCAGGCTACTTAGGAAAGATGAGCTAAGTGGTTTTAAGGGACTTCTAGAAGTCTCTCTATAGCCGGAGCTTCTTAATGTCCAGTCATCATCATCAACACACACACACACACACACACACACACACACACACACACTGCTCCAGCTTGTAGCAATGGGTGAACACTGCCCCCTAGCCCCAAAACCCCAGAATACAACTTTTCCCCAACAAAAGAGTGCAGAGACTTAGGGTTGAAACACTTTTGCCAGGGAAGATGAGGTCTCAGGAGAATGAGGAGATCCATCCCTGGTCCTTCCTGAAAATCACATTCATTCGTTTACACAGAACGTGTATTAAGCATCTACGATCAGGGCATGGCACCCTGGCAAGGCTGGTGGAAGGGGCAGGAATAATAAATGAGGAACGCATGGTCCTTGCCCTCATCAAGCTTTTAGGTTGGTGAAAAGCACAAGGATTCTGAAAAAAGGAATGTCTTGGCGACACCATGAGTAGAGTGTTTTTGTTGTTTTCCTTTGACTTTCAGCTAAGGGATGAAGGGGGGATCGGGAAATGATGCCAGATACTGTGTCCTATTAGATCCAGCTTGGGGTGGTGGCGGGGGGGGGGGGGAGCGGGGCTCTGGCAGGGGAATCAGTTGAGCTGGTGGAGTCCCCGCAAAGAGCCAGGGAGATAGAGAGTTGATTAAGTTGATCCCTGGACCCGAGGATGCCACGCCTCCTTTCCCCTTCTGTCCTCTCATTTTTTCTCTTTCTCCTTCTTGTATCCCCATCGTGTGGGTGACTGGGTGACCCTTCCACTCTCGGCATATAAAAGGAGTAGACGAGGTCAGCTAGATAATCTGTCAGTCTGACATCTCAGGAAACGGAGCACCAGGAGACCGCTGAAGGCTCCCTTCATGATCACCGGGTCAGAGCTGCTCTCTGGGCCCCCAACCTGGCACCCACGTCAAAAGCAGAGGCTCCTGAAGGACGAGATGCAGCTTTGCCCTTCGAGGGCCTCCAGTCTGCCGCGGGAGACTGTCCCTGCCTTCAGGGCGCCGGCAGTCTGACGCGGGAGACACGGCCCCTGCTGTCAAGGCCAGCCCAGTCCTGCGGCGACCACCAACACACAGACAGATGGGGCCTGGGACTCGAAGCACAAAACCATATAAAAGGCACGTTCATAAGCGCAGTGCGTGCTGTGCTGGATTCATAGAGTATCCCTGCTAAGATATGCCACTGCTTACTGGGCGGCTCTGCGTTTACGAAGTCTGTGCGCATGCGTGTGGACACGCACGCACGCACGCACGCACGCACGCACCGTTCCCGGAGAGACTGGAGAGATGCAAATGCTGATCCTGAGGGTGAGGAAAATGCAAACACAACACCCTGAAGAGCCAGGCGAAGAGCAGAGCGCCGAGGCGGGCGTAGCATGAGCGCGCCGTTTCCCACCGCGCTGAGGGTCCGGCCGCCAGCGCGCGGACCAACATCAACCGTGCCGGCTCCGCTTTAAAAACTCCGGCCCAGAGCGCGGCCACCGTGCGTTCCACCGCAGGGAGAGTTGGCCCTGCTGAGCCAGGGGGGCCTGGTCACCGTGTGGGGCGGGGCAGCCCCAGGAGACCGGGCTCGCCAGCGCTTGCTGGGATCCCACTGTCGGCTGGCACGGAGGAGGAGGCCATTTCTCCTCGGGCTCCCTGGGCCTTCTTGCCACTCCCCGCTCGTCCCTCAACAACTTGGACTTGAGATTATTTTATTATTATTATTATTATTATTTTTAAGATTGAGTCATTTTGAGAGACAGAGTGTGTGTGAGCAGGGGGAGGGGCAAAGAGAGAGGGAGAAAGGGAAATCTCAAGTGGACTCCGCGCTGAGCAGAGCCGGACACAGCTCTGGGACTGGATCCCACGACCCATGAGCCAAAGTCAAGAGCCCAGCGCTTAAGGGACTGGGCCACCCAGGTGCCCCAAAGCAGGCCTATTATCAAATATCTGCTGCAGGGAAGGAAGTGACGGGAAGAGGGAATCCACCGCAAACCCCCCGCCCCCCCACCCCTCGTGTCCGGTTCACTGTTGTATTCCCAGGACAGGACACAGTGAGTCCTGCCCCGCCTCAGAGACCAATAAGAACGTTCTGAAGAATGAACGATTGAGCGCCTAAATTCTGTGGACCACCTACAGTATTCCAGGCTCTAGCAAGAACATCCTCTCATATGAAAGCCATGGTCCATTTTTATAGTCTGAGGCTCAGAGAGGTTAAGTGATTTCCTGAAGGTCGCACAGCTATGGCAGAGTTCCCACTGCATGCTCTTTCCCCCACCCCCTCTGCAGTAAGGTGCCTCTCATTAGCTCTAGGCCATTTAAGACCTGGAGGTCTTCCCTGGAAATGGGCCCTCCTTTTTACAAGCAGGGGCTGTGGGAGCACTCCCGTCGGCCTCCGCTAACATTCATATTTGTTCAACACCGTCCTCATTGATTCATCCCTTGAGGTGAGCTGGACACTAGATTAGACACTGTTGGACATATAAAGGGGGAAAGAATGCTAAGTCTTAATGATGCAACTTTCTCAGAATTTACAATCCTACGTCAATAGCAAATCATTATTCTAAGAGAGAAAGACTCTGCCCTTTACTTAGTGGGGAATTACATATCATTCCTACTACAAGTGCAAAATAATTTTGCCAAACTCCAGCAGTAGGATGCTCAGACAGCTGGGCCCCTCGATTTGAGGGAAACCCCGCACAAGAAGCCACTTAAGAGGACTTACGGAAGTGGTAACCTGTGCTTGATCACAGTATTGATCACAATAACACCAGGAGCTGTCCGACCCTCTGCTCAGTGAGTGAGCTGAAAGACGGAGGAGGCTCCCACCTGTGGCTCAAAGCTTGGAGCCGAATTTATGACCCACCTGTAGCACACATGTACCAGACCCTCAACAGCAAGTTATTATAATATTCATCCTCTTCCTGATTTTGCTTTATATCTCTGTCTTATTAATCTTTATTCTTCATACCCTACTCTTTTCTACTTGCTCGATTTTCTCTATCTATCCCTGGCTAAGAGCACAGGACTTGAATTCAGATTGCCTAGGGCTGAAATCCATTCCCATGCTGTGTGTTCTGGGACAAGTTCCATAACCTCTCTGCATCTCAGTTCTCAAAATCTATAAAATGAGGATACTGTATCTTAAAGATAGTTTGGGGAGGGGTTAAATAAGATAATGCATATAATGGACACCTTAGATTTTATAATAGGTGAATGAGACAGAGAAAGTATTAGCCATCCTTCTTTTAAAAGAAGAACCATCCTTCTTTTATGGACAGTCCAGCAGGATCTACAGGCAGGAGGAGATGAGGGCCTCTCTCTGGCTCTGGGAAGAAGCTGAATTAATGCTCACAGGTTTCACAAAGGAAACTGATGCTTGAGAGTTAAGTCCTTAGGAGCCTAGGTGTGGCTGTTGACCGAGGAAAACAGGAAATGGATCAAGGCTTTACCCAAAGGCAAAGCCAGCCATGAAGCGGCCAGTAGATATGCTAAAAGTGGATAGAAAACAGAGAAATGAATCAAGCCAAACCCCATGGACTAAAGCCACAGAGAGAGTACAACCCGCTACAAAGTCAGTAGGTGGCTTCCTGAAAGCCTGACTAGCGCCAGGGTCCAAAAAATGTTTGGGGCCCCATAGGAAAGACACCCTTTCACCCAGAAAGCCAAAGGGTAGGCCAGGCCCATAGGCCCAGGGCAGTGGCACCAGAGATGGGTATGTTGGTTGGAGGCAGAGGGCACATACCCCAGGAGGGCTGATGCCCAGTGAGAAGCCAGAGAAAGAGAGTAGGAGAGGAAATGAGGGCTTACCAGACCTGGAGGGGTACCTCCCCTCTTTCCCCTCAGGGAGAAATCTGGGCACCTCCATCCCCAGCTAGTTCCAGGTGGGTGTATGTGTCAGGGTTTCCCAGAGAAACAGAATCAATAGAGCAATAGGGTGTGGGTACATGTGTGTGCGTGTGTGTGTGTGTGTGTGTGTGTGTGTGTGTGTGTAGGGGGGTAGATCGACAGTGACAGACACAGAGACTTTCTGGAACTGGCTCACATGACTGGGGCTGGGGGCTGGCAAGTCTGAAGTTCAAGGTGCAGGCTGGCAGGCTGGCAATTCGGGCTAGAGCTAACGTTGAAGTCTTGAGTCCCAAGGCCATGTGGAGGCAGAACTTATTTTTCCTTGGGAAACCTCAGTTTTGCTTTTAAGGCCTTCAATGGTTAGAGGAGTCTCATCCATATTATAGGGGGCAATCTGTTTTATTCAAATTCTACTGCTTATAAATGCTACTCACATCTAAAAAGTACCTTCACAGCAACACCTAGACTGGTGGGTTTTGTTGTTCTCTTTTTTTAAGATTGTATTTATTTATTTTAGAGAGAGCGTGTGAGCAAAGAGGAGAGCAAAGGCAGAAGGAGAAGCAGACACCCCGCCAAACAGGGAGCCCGATGTGGGGCTTGATCCCAGAACCCTGGGATCATGACCTGAGCCAAAGGCAGATGTTTAACTGACTGAGCCACCCAGGCATCCCTAGACTGATGTTTGACCAAAGAAATGGGCACCATAGCCTCACAGAGTTGCTCCAAAAAATTAACCATCACAGTGAGGAAACGACAAGTCAACCCACTCTCAACATTGAAGCTAAACCCCACACCAAGGATCCGTAAATCCATCCACTTGGAGCTTTCTTTCTTTCTTTTTTTTTTTTCTAATTGTGATGACATACACATTAACAAAATTGACCATCTTCTCCGTGGGTCAGTGGACAGCTGAGGGGCATGAAGTACATTCACACTTCCCCATCCCCATCCCCATCCGTCCCTTCTCTTCTCATCTTGTCACACTGAAACTTCGTCCCCACTAAACAACTCCCCGTGCTTCTCTCCCCCAGCCCCTGACGACCACACATTTGTACTTGGATGCTTTTTAAAACCTGGGTTCTTTTACTCTTAATTTCCTGGTAGAAATTACTTTTTGAAAACTCCCAACCTTTGCTGGTTAAGCAAAGAAGAAAAGGGACGGAGATCATGTAGGTGTGGAGTGACCTCAAAGCAAAGCATGACAAAGGGGCCGGGAGGTTCCAGCTCCAAACCCCGGGAGAGGGGCTGACTCTGAGAGTCATCATGGGGAATAATGGGAAGTGGGAAAAACTGGAAATCATCCCCATCTCTGGTCTTTCTCTTAGGCATTCATAAATGTCCATTATCCTAGCCCATTTATAATCATACAACAGAAGCATACACCAAAAACTGGTACAAAAAAAAAAAAAAAGCCTAGTTGTTATATCCCCAAGAATCACGTGGAATTCCGTGCTGCCAGGTCCATCCTCCCAGTCTCATCTTTCCATAGCTGCCCATCTTCGTTTGGCTCCATTTTTCAGTTCCTAGTTGTCACCCCAAGTGCCCCCAACTCTGAGGATGCATTTTAGAAAAGCTGAGCCTGGAGCGCTGGTGGGCATCCAAGGCATCCCCAGCCAGATGGGAGGGAAGCCTGAGGTGATGGACCCCAGAGGGTAGGAATGTGCCCGACTCCACCTCCACCCAAGATGACCCCTGGTGACTTTAAAGTCCACAGAATCACGATGGGAGCTAAGTCCCCGCTGACAGCCGTGAGCCTTGAGCTTGGGGAATTACAGGAACCCACCTCCTTTCCCTTTACTTTAGAGGCAGCTCTTAGTCTCCATTTCCATTCCATTTCCCTGTAAGAGGGTGAGGACGCCTATGGAGGAGAAGGAAAACAGACATGATCACTCCTCTTGGCCAGTTCTCCCAAAGCGCTGGGGTCCTGAGTTCTTTCTTCCTTGACCTTAAGGTTGAAGGTGTTAAGGTAAGGTAGTGTGGGAAGCAGGGTGTGCACATGGGTGAGCTTACTGTGGGGAAAGCCACCCAGACATGATCACACTGACTCCTATAAACGTCAGAAGAGGAAATACTGCTTATTCCCATTTTAGAGATGAGAAAGCCAAGGCTCAGAGAAATTATATAGCAAACCCAGAATCACACTGAGGTTAATGACCTCCGTGGGACTTGACCCCACAGGTCTTCACAAGCTGTGCCGTCAGGGGTCTTCAGAACTCATTAAAGGGGCCTCGCTGGTTCCAGCACACCGTGCTCAAAGCAGAAGGGGTGGATGGTCCTTCAGCTCAGAAACAGCCGGTGACAGCAGCGCTCCAGCTTTCTGGGCCCTCAGGCCTCTCCCAGCAGAACAAGGGCAAAACGCAGAAACCGCAAGACTCCTGGAGGCGTGGATGATGCTCCAGGGTCAAGGTGCTCAGGAGTGTGCCCCAGTCATTGGCCTGTCGCCTCCTAAAGCCCTAAGCTGCCAGTAAATCACTGAGGTGACCTTAACAAATTCTTTTTGTTTCCAAATCCATGGTTTCCAACTTTTTACCATAGAAAGGCTCATACAGAATCCAGATCCGAGTGGAGTTGCCCTGGTAGAAATAGGAAGTCAAGCCCCGACCCACTCTGCCTCCCTGCCCCAGGTCTCCACCCCTTCCCACCACCCCCATGTTGCACCCTGAATTGCCCCCTGAGCACTGTTAGGGCTCCAAAGAATAAGGTCCCAACTAGGGACCACCCTCCCTACCAGACAGGGGTGCCTCTGACCCACAGCCAAGGTGGAGGCCAAGTGGAGAGAAATGCCAAAGGCCAGACTAGAATCCAAGTTCAAAACTCAACCGTTGATCTGAGGAACCATGGAGAGAGCAAGGGCCAAAAATGGAGCCAGCATGGCGATAGTGAAATCAGAAAGGGTAACATTGGAATAGCAAAGAAGCAATAGTCCAAGGGACCCAGAACCACTCCAGAATTGAGAGTGAAGGATACAGCTGCTGTTTATAGAGTTCCAGCCGCACAGGAGGGGAGTTCTAGGTTCCCTTAAGGAGCTGCCATGCGCAAACGTCCATCCCCCCAGATCCAGCCTCCGCTCTTTTCTCTAAATCCTCAGTAGCCTCCCCATGTCAAGAAATGATCCAAGAAGCCCAGGGCAGACGGTCACTTAAGCATTGTGAGGAACGAAACAAAAATCACGGGTCCTAAGTTACTTGTTTTCCATCTCCAGAGAACCAAGATTCCCACTGAGCTAGGAGACTGAGAACAAGGGAGAGGCCCCAAGGTGGTTCTGGCTATTGGTGGGGGGGGGTGTTGAGAGAGAGAGACCCCCTAGTGCCACCTCACGAGGAAGGAGGAGAGACATGGAATCTGAGGTCAGAGCACCCAATCCGTTTATACTTGAGTGAAGACCAGGAATGCCCATGACATAGGAGATTTATAGCCTTTACTGGCCCCAGGTCTGTTCTATTGTAAACCCTGCTTGTTTTCATCTGGTGAAGAGCTGAGAGGATCTTGAGAATGAATGGAGCTTGTGCTGGTGAGAGTTGACCTGCAGACAAGACAGCTGGTACCAAGACAGAGGAACAGGTCATGTTCCTCCTCTAGAACCAAGAGAGAAAGGAATGGAAAGATATACGGGACATGGCGTAGCCATGGTGGGGACTAAATATGGCGCCTTTCCTTTCCCTCTTTTTTTTTTAAAAGACTTTATTTATTTATTTATTTGACACAGAGAGAGAAATCACAAGTAGGCAGAGAGGTAGGCAGGGAGAGAAGGGGAAGCAGTCTCCCTGCTGAGCAGAGAGCCTGATATGGGGCTCAATCCCAGGACCCAGAGATCATGACCTGAGCCAAAGGCAGAGGCTTAAACCACTGAGCCACCCAGGTGCCGCTTTCCTTTCTTTCTTATCCTCTTCTAGCTCTCTGTCCACCCAGGCCGTGGAAAACTTCCAGGGACAATGCCTCCACGTCACCTCTCAAGGAATTCTGGGAAAGGGGGATCCAACATGGCCTTAGCCTCAGTGTTAGGGAGGCTGGAATCCAGCTTCTTCCCACCAGCCTGGGCTTCCTATCATCACTGTCCTCTCCTTATTCCTACCCTGCCATTGCCATTGCCCCCTTCTTCTCTGAGTCTTTGCCCTGAACTAAAATTGCATTTTAAAAGATTTTTATTTATTTATTTGACAGAGATCACAAGTAGGTAGAGAGGCAGGCAGAGAAAGAGAGAGGAAGGGAAGAAGGCTTCCTGCTGAGCAGAGAGCCTGATGCAGGGCTCGATCCCAGGACCCTAAGATCATGACCTGAGCTGAAGGCAGAGGCTTTAACCCACTGAGCCACCCAGGCGCCCCTAAAATTGCATTTTATGTGAGATGCAAAAAAGAGCCAGGGGACAGTGGACAAAAGTACACAGCTCAGAGATCTGGTCCAAAACATCCCCTTTGAGGAAACTTCCTCTGATGTTCTCTGATCCCAGTCTTTAGAAAATTCTGAACTTGGAAAACTATGAAGTGATTCTCTCTTCTCTCTGAGCCCCACCCCCACATCCCCCAGGATGCCGGCCTTTCCTTTCAGGGTCACCTTCCCCTATAGGTCACCCTATAGGGGATGGAAAAGGACACGCACCCACGTACCAGAGACAGCCACTCTTCCCTCCTCCTCAGCCTTGAACTGGTCTCTTTCCTTTGTGGAGCCGCCCCTTCCCTGCTTCAGCAACATCACTGACTTGCTATTGTTCTATGAAAGTGTCACATGGGCAAGACCTGCTCCTAGGGTCTCATTCCAGTCCCTACCATACAGACAATTTCCCTAGGGGAGGCTCCATCAGGACCTGAGACCTGTGGATTGTCTGATCCAGCCAGATCTCCAGGGGCTCAAACCCCACCCTGCCCCGTTAGCCTAGCCCACTGTGCCCTGGTCTTTGTTCACTTAGAGCTTTCTGTGAACTGAGATAGAAACATAGCAAGATGGTGAGATAATTACAATAAGCCAAATAGCTCCCAGGCTCTGCCCGCGCAGCATAGCAATATGGGGCTGCTTCGAGCTGTTCCAAAAGCAGCTTGAAGGACGGCTCAGACAGATGGAAAAGATGAGAGACATGAGGCAGGGGTCCTGTAAGGAAACAAGGCAGCCCCAGAGCCCAGGTGGAAACCTTATGGCCCTCTCTCTCTTCTATAAAGCCTAGTCAAGTCAGAGCTACGGGGCTTCCAGAACGAGAGGCAGAAGTCCAGGAGGCACGCCATCAACAACTCAGAGGGAAAAGCCCTCCAAAGGTTGCCGGGGGACTGGCACGAGTAATAATGAAGGGTGTCACTTCAAGGGAGTGCCAACCTCTGATATGAGTCCCAAAGCCACGAGGCTGGTTGGGGTGGCGTCTGCAAAGATAATGGCTGACTTTGTGACTTTGAGCAAGTCACTTGACGTCCAGGGCCCCGTGTTCTCTCATCTCTAAAACAGGAGGGTTAAACAAAGTCACTGTGATGTCCTTCCATCTCTGTGGTTTCATGATTGCCATGAATCATGGCAGATCAAGGAAAATCTGAGAACCAGGGGAAGAAAGTATCAAAGACACACAAAGTCAATAGTAGAAAGTGCCAAGGTCTGAACCTAGATAGTGAGATTCCCTGCCTAGGGCTCTACCCGCCTCATTATCGGAATGATAATCTGCATTATGACAGTCCCCATGTCTCTAAAAGGTAAAATCCCCCGCATAGCCAATGTGTTTTATGTTCTCATGGCCAGATCTTTTGCTATCAGTCTGCTCATGCATTGCCCATTCCAGATAGCATACGTTTTGCTAAAATGTGGATCATCGATATGATGGAATGCTATAGGCCATGATAAACTAAAGGGAGGTATGTCAATACTCAGGTGTGTCAATGGGGACTGAACTTGAGTGGAAAAGGGGGGATCCCACGGTGTCAAGGACGCACAGACTGCACGGGTAGTAAAGTGACCTTGGGCTCCCTGTTCACCAAGACTAGACACAAATTTAGATTGTAGTCTTTTCTTGAAGAAAGATGAAATAAACAAATGTGTATTATTTTTAAATTCTGGCTGTTTTAGCCATTTCAGCCACTGGTTTGGACAGAATGTGATCAGGTCCACAGAACCCTCCTTTAAGCAACGGGCTTCCCAGCTCACCGGTTCCTTCTGCTCGCTCTGTCTCCATGCCCCACATCTCTGCTTCCCACCATCGGTGGGCATACCAGCTCTCCCCTAAACACTCTCAGTCTTGGAAGTCAGCAGTTGCAAAGGCCAACTTGTCCACTTGGCAGAGAGGAGGGAACAACAGCAGGCTGGGGAGAGGGAGGGAGGCGGAGGCAAGACTGGAAGCCCAGCTTCTGCCATGGCTGAGAATAACATGGCCCCACAACGTGACCCCATTAGCCTGGATGGAGAGAGGACCACTGAGCCTTCAACTCAGATGACCAGCTGCAAACACTTGGACCCCACATCACCTCATTCTGTCACCAGGACAGGGCTCAGGGTAGCCCAAACCTTGGTAAATTCTCCCTCCCTTGTGGGAGGGGCTGTGGTTCTAGTTCAGTCTTCTAATATGTAAAATGCGATATTAGCTCAGGTAGTTCTGGTGAAAACTAGAGCAATGTATGTAAGGTCCTTAGCCCAGGCCCGGTGCGGAGCAGGCCCTCAAAGAAAGAGGTTTCTAGCAAAGCGTTATTAACTTGCACCACCTCCCTAAAATGTTCTGGCCCTTCTTTCTCCCTCATTCGGCCCTGGAGACTGGAGCTCCCCCACAGCCAACATCTGGCCTCTGGGCACTCTGAACTGTGGGAAGGACAGAAGCAGCAGACACAGGGACCCCGCCTCAGTCACCACCACCCTTGGTGTTTTCTCAACTAAAACCCCAAAACCTGGCATCAGACTGCTCTATCCCAGTCCCTTGGGCACTGAAAAGCTACTGGACCAGAGAGGCTCAGATCAAGGGGCTGAGTGTTTATAACAGGAAATGAATCCTGGTTTGGAAGAAGGGGGCGGAGACTCCAAGAGCCATCTGGAGGTGGTCAGCTTCCAGCGCCTACTGCGAAGACCAGACAAGAATCAAAATGGTGGAACATTAGCACAAGAATAGGCCGATCAAGGGGATTAGGCAGCTCAGAAAACGGACCCTACTATGTATTTAAGGACTTAATAAATGATAATAACCGCTGTAAACCACTGGAGAACGTGCGAGTGAAGCAAACGCTGGGACTGTGGGAAATTGGCTATTTGAAAAGGAATCAGTTTTGATCCTCACCATACAGTGCACACTAAAATTTCACTTAAAGAGTTAAACGTGCAAAAACAAAGAAAAGAGGGGGGGAAAAAACAACAACCCAGAACATGTCATTTTCCCCAAATGACAAGACTGAATAGTACAAAGATGCAAATGGTTCATGAATTAAGATATATGTTGAATCTAATCCCTTTCAAGTCCCAAATGGGATTTTTTTTTTCTTTTTCTTTTTTTCTGGAGCTAGACAGCATGATTCTAAAATTCATCTGGAAAATGAGCAGGAATGGCCAATTTTTTTTTTTAAAACAGAGTAATTGTGGGAGATTTGTTCTACCAGATAATAAAATGCCACATTTCATATACAAATATGTCATATTTTAAATTATGTGAATGTACAAGATACAATAATTAAAACAGTGTGATTATAATGGAAGAACCAACTGAACAGAATAAGACAGCTCAGAAAAGTGTACTGTATATTAAAAAAAAAAAATCAGCATGTGATAAAAGTGGTATCCAAGCCAATGGGGAAAGAAAACATTCTTTAATACATGATGGTGGGATTAATGGTTAACTGTTTAGGGGACAAATCTATGTAAGTCCTTATCACACAACATGGAACAAAATACATGTCCGATGATTTAAAGGGTTAAGTGTAAAAAAAATAGAACCATAAAATACTTAGGATAAAATATAGATTACTATTTCCATCTCAGTGTGGAGATGGAATTTCTAAGCACAAAAGCAATTGGAGGAGTCACAAAGAAAAAAAAAACAGATATATTTGGCTGCATAAAAATTCAAACCATCTCTACAAAAAACATCATAGAAAATAAAAATAAACGGCAAAATCAACCTGAGAAAAATGTCTGCAACAAAAACATCAAAAAATTTATGTTCTTAAAATATAAAATGGCATTTATACATAACAAAAACCTCTAAACCCAAAAGAAAAATGTGCAAAGAACAAGAATAGGCTATTTGCAGAAGAAATACAAGTAATGGTTTAAGCATACAAAGAAATGTTGAACCTCACTAGCAATCAATACCCTGGAAGAAAACACAGCAGTGAAATATATTTTTTCACCCTATCAAATTAGCAAATACTTGTAAAAGTCAATGCGGAGTATTGATGAAGTTAAGGCATAATGATAAGACCTCTCACACATCACCAGCCCGGAAGAAATTTGTACAATGTTTCTAGGGCCAGTATGCCAAGAAGCCTCAAGAATCTTTAACAACTTCATTCTCTTTGTTGCAATCATTCCACTTTGATTTTGAGCAAGTGAAAATAGGGACACACATATATGTTCCTCTCTTCTATTTATAATAATAACTACAAACGAATTAAATATTCACCAAGGTCTGGATATCCACGAGTTTTGGAAAGTTAAATAAACTGTGGTTTATCTACGAGATGGAATATTATACCAGCATTTCACATTACAGCCACGGAGAATTTCTAATGATTGGGAAAACCATTCACAATATGCTACAATGTGATCTGAACAGTTCCCACAAGCAAAATGATGATTGTAGTTTTTTCTTTAAAAAACAATATACTGTATTTCTGAGCGGTCTTCCACCACCACTCCGAGGGGAGCAGAAGGTAATCTCCCACACGCTCATCCCGGCAGACCCTCCTCTTCCAAGTCCTTCACAGAGCTGTACCCCTTGGGGAACCCTTTTCCTTCTCTGATGGTGCCCAGTTAGGATGGCAGGTGGACCTCCACAGGGTATGCTGGGTAGCCAGCCGCGCACGCACAGAACCTGGCAGCCAGGAGAAGGCAAAGTGATGCCCCAGACCTGGGTCGTTGCCGGAACCTACCTGGGTTCTTATGAGTGCTGGCTGATGACCGTGGGCAGCTCACCCCCTGGGCTGGAAAGGAACCTCTAAGAGGGTAGCCTCTCTCCCCTGTCCACTCTTGCCTCTCCAAAGCTACAGGATTCATACTGAATGAATGAAGCGATGTGTCCTCCTGAAGTGGGTGAAATAAGTCCATTTCGCAGAGTGTGGTGAGAACCGAATGTGCTCACCGAGGTAACAGTCAGGCCCGCACGATGGCTGCTCGGAGAGGCTGGGACTCACAGCACACCCAGCTGATGGGGGACCGGGCCTCTGGCTCCCTGCCCTCCTATGGCTAGACAGCTTTGCTGAAGGTAGAAATGGTGTAGCCTTCTCTCTTTGAGTTTTCCCAGATGGTCTACAACACGTGGTTTTCTTCCTCTTCTTCTTTTCCTTTTGGTTTCCTTGGAATCGATTCTGCCACTGGTGAAGGGCAGGAAATTAATAACTAGATTTCCCCCCACGACAACAAACCCCACAACTAATTGGCTCGATAGCTCCCTGTTGCTGCATCACTTTGGGATTTTCTGGGTGAGATATAAATAAGCCCATTCTATTAATAAGCCATTTGGCCAAGGGAAGAAAATACAGTTCCGAGATCCCGAGGGGCCTGGGGATGCCGCTTGGTGGCCCATGGAGCGAAGCATTCGATTACAGGAATGAAGCTTGCGTCCTCCGCGCCCTCCTCCCTGCAAATCCGGGCTCCCGGCAGATTCCCCTCCGTCCTGCGGGGCGGGGCAAGGAAAGCTTTGTTAAGTTTAAAAATTATAATTTAGATAAATCTGTGCATTCATTGGCCTGAGCGTGTGTCTGGAAAATAATAGTTAGCAGGGTAGAACCTGCCGCATTTCAGGGGCTTTATTGTCTCCTTATAATTAAGTCCTGCACAGAAATCCAATTACAAATGTTCTCAATCGCCCTGCAGCTAAGTGCTAACAGAAGAGGGGAGGAAGGCTCCCGGACTTAAATAACTGTGGATAAAAATTAATATCGTGGCCGTGCTGGCTAATTAAAAGTGCCGCCTCTATTAGCGGGCCTTTATATTAATAAATGAGACTATTATTATCATATCCGACAACCAGGGTGCTTATCAAGTCTGCTCTGTCAGCCTTGCTCTTGAAAGCTCAAGTTCATTGCCCTGGGTACAGGCTTCCATGGGAACAGAGGGGAGGACTCCGTTCTAACCAGGCATCTGCTGAGCTGGGCTCCTTGGCGAGCCCTGTCTGTGTGCTCCTCGCACCAGCCCTGTCTGCCACGGGGTAGGGTTCCTGCCTCACCGTGGAACAAACTCAGGCTTAGAGGTTCAGTGACTTCCCCTGGTAAGAGACAGAGTCAGATTCAAACCAGCAGCCTCTGGACCCTGAGTCCCGCACTCATTCTCCTGGCTCATTTTCCCCGCTGGCTGAAGGGGGCAGGCAGAGGTTTTTACTGTGTACTGGCACCTAGAAGGGGAAGAACTTCCCCTCCGTAGATCTGGCACATTCCTTTGGGGCCCCATGATTTACCTACCAGACCCCTTCTGTGGACCAGGTGCTGTCCGAGGCTCTGGCCACAAGGCTGCCCCGGCTACCCCAGAAACAAGCGGTATTTGTGATGGCAGAGAAGCCCCGGGTGCGGTCAATGCCCGCCAGGAAATAGCCACCCCAGACTTGGGGGATCGCGACCATTCCTCAAGGGGAGGTGGCAGCTAAGCTGACTTCGAAAGGACAAAGAGAAGGAACCCAGGCCGAGTAGCAAGCCGAGGGGCTGATTCCCGGGCAAGGAAGTCCTGTGTACAAAGGGGTGAGAATGCCATAAGGTGTTCTCTGTGCCCGAAACACAAGATTCCAGGTGTGTTATGGACAAGCAGCTAAAGCTGGAGAGGGAAGCAGGGAAGAGCAAACCAGGTGAGGCTTTGCAGCCTCTACTCACAGTTTGGGCCGTTGACCCAAGGGCAAAAAATGAATAAATAAATCAATCAATCCTTGAATCTTTTTTTTTTTTTTTAAGATTTGTTTATTTATTTGAGAGAGAGGGTGAGCACATGAAGCCGGGAAAGGGCGGAGGGCAAGGGAGAAAGATCTCAAGCAGACTCCGTGTTGAGCGTAGAGCCCCACTTTGAAGCATTCTAAACAGGAAAGTGCTGTGAGTTGATTAGGTGTCTGCCTCTTGGTTTCAGCTCAGGTCGTGATCTCAGGGTGGCGAGATCAAGCCCCGTCAGGCTCCGCACTCAGCGGGGAGTCTGCTTGAAGATTCTTTCCCTCTGCTCTTCCCCCCACTTGCATGCACACATGTTCTATCTCTCGAATGAATGAATGAATGAATGAATGAATGAATGAATAAAGTGCTGTGAACAGAACTGCATTTTGCACTTACCTTTCCGGCAGGAATGCGGAGATGAATTGGCCACAACCTACCCTGGAAGCGAAGGGCCAGTTAGGAGTGACACAGGAGAGACACCAGGGTGACAAGGGAGGTAGGCAGCAACGGCCCCCTTCAAGGACTATGCAAGAAATCAAATCAGCCAAATTCGATGACTGATCACAAGGGCAGGGTCAGGAAGAAGGAGGACTCACATCTGACTCCTGTTTTCTAGCTTGAGCAAAGTAGAGAGATTCCAGAAGATGGGACAGGATGAGGAGCAGCTTTGGGGGAAAGACAGCAAGTTCAATTTTGGACACAAAGGACTTTCCATTTCTGAGCAACAGTCAAGGGCAGTTGTCTAAAGCTGTTGGATATGTGGCTCTAGCGTTCAAGGCCTGGAGATAATGGCCTGAAGATAATGCTTTGGGAATTTTCAGGTCATGGGTAAAGACTACAGTATGGTCCTAGATGAAATCATCCAGGAAGAGTGGGGAGAGGGGCCAGGCAGGTCCTCAGTGGCCTTAAAAATCTCTGTTCAGGAGCGCCTGGGTGGCTCAGTGGGTTAAAGCCTCTGTCTTCGGCTCAGGTCATGATCCCAGAGTCCTGGGATTGAGCCCCACATCGGGCTCTCTGCTCTGCGGAGAGCCTGCTTCCTCCTCTCTCTCTGCTTACTTGTGATCTCTGTCTGTCAAAAAAAAAAAAAATCTCTGTTCATCATTTCTGCAAACACTTACCATGCATCCTCTGTGGGCAAGGGACTTATCTCTTGTTACCTGGCATTTCCATCTGTTAGTGTACTATATTCTTGGTGACAAGAGGTGAGGAATGTCATGTCCAGCTTCCAATCTAGGCTAGGTCCTCCCCCCCAGCCCACATGGAAACATTGAATTTGAGTCATCAATATCTGTAGGCAATCCAATGAATATGAATCAATTCTGGTTCTGTACCCAATCTTGAGTTGGCCTCTGATTTACTCTGCAGCCTGAGCTATCATGAAACCAGGGTGAATGAGAAAAAGTAGCCACATACTCTCCCAGTCGCAGAGAATATTTACCCTAGGTCACAAGAGCCCCATAATGGAACCCAGACCTGATCATTCTAATGTCTAAATTTCAAAAATAACGATAATAATGAATGAAATACTGACTAGACTTAACAAATGAAAGTTTTTCTTGGAGGTGGAGGGTGGAAGAAGAGGGAGGAAAGATAAATATCTGAAAACAACATCTTGTTTTTACAAAGTAATGGACTAGCCACTTGCCATCCATCAGCTAACAAATGCAGGAAAGTCTGGATTGATAGGAACAGCAGGAGAACGTGGTGGATTTTCTCATGATAAGAAGGTTGTTTCAGCCTTCACTGAAAATCTTTCCAGCATGTCTGGTTAAGCTTTCCTGCTCTAGAAGTGGGATGACTTTCTGATCTGGCTTCTGTGTGGACCTGGAGCAGGTGAGAGGTGAGCTTGGGCAGGAGAAAGTTTAGGAGGTAGGAGTTTCTTACACAAGCTTATGAAGCATGGTGTCAAAAGGCAGACCCCCAACACTGTGTCTTGAGAGGAATCAAGGTCAAAACCACTTGACAAGGTCAAAACCAGCCAAGAAGCTGGACAAGAAGCCAAAGAGTAAGAATCAAAATGAGAGGTTAGGGGGTGGGGAACTAGAGTCAGGGTGCTAGAGAATGGGGAGTAGGGGCAGTGGTGACAATTGGTGATGAAATGAGATGAAAATTGGTGATATACAGGTGTACTAGTTATCTACTGCTGTGTAACAAGTTACCCCAAAACTCAGTGGCTTAAAATAGCGAAAATTTACTATCTCAAAGTTTCTGTGTGTCATAAATCTGAGCATGTCTTAGTTGGATGCCTGTGGTTCAAAGTCTCTTATAAGGTTGAAGACCAGAGCTGTGGCCTCCTCTAAAGGCTTTATTAGGACAAGAGGGAGGACCCACTTCTAAGCTCACTGACCTCTCCATAGGCTGTCTAAGGGTCCTCAAAGCATGGTAGCTGGTGATGGGAGAAAGAGAGAGAAAGAAAAACCAAAAAACTGAGTGAGAAATTAGGAGACCACAAGCACCCGAGATGAAAACCACTGTCTTTTTATAACCTTGTCTTGGAAGTGACATGTTCTATTCTTTAGAAGCAAATCGAGAAGTCCAGTGTATACCAAAGGACAAGGGATGATACAAGGAGGTGAAGACCAAGAGACAGAGATCACTGAGGCGTATTGTAAAGGTTCCCTACCACCCTGGGATAGCTTTTTAGTTCCCCAAATGGGACTGCATGTGTAGACAAGCCTGGTTCCTTTAAAAGGACATTACAAGCTGGACACCAGCATGTGGAACAAACAATTTCCTTGATGGAGGAGAATCTTGCGGAATTCCTGGATCATTCAGCACCCACATTGGTTTTCCATGGCAGCGATGTTGAGATAGGAGGTATAGACAGCTAACGTGAACTACTTTGTGATTTTCAGATATTCTCCAGAAATTGACTTTTTGACCAAATCACTGATGGCATTCTGACATTTGTCCCTTCACCCCATTGATCCCTCCTCAAAAATGTCTGTTGCCTGTGCTACAAATCTGTGTCTTACCTAAAGGGCACTAACCACTCATTGTGAGAACGAGGGGTAGGATGTGTGGTCAGGGTGACAGAACAAAGTCGTATTCTGGACCTGCGCAGGCTGCCTGGATGAAGTTGACTTTGGTGTTTCTTGAAGGCCACAGAGAAAAGCTGGAGCCCTGGGAGTTCTGTGAGAGGCACGCACAATGGCTCAATGTTTTCCCACGAGGCTCAGGCCTTCGGGGAGGTCCCCGTTGAGCAGGCATACTGTAAATACCTCTGCTTATATGGTTATAACAGCCAGGGACCAGGTCAGGTCTACGGGGAGGAAAGAGAGAAAATGGGAAAAAGAAAAGTTGACAGCAGGAGACTATGAAGAAGGGAGGGGATACAAGAAGAAAAAGAAACTAGAGGGAAGAGCCCAGGGCAGAAATGGCTGGCAGCCACCACACCCAGCTCCTGGCCCGGCAACTGTATCTCCCTCCTGGGCAAATTCATTTAGGTAACTTTAGTGAGTTCCTGCTAAGGTCTAGGCCCAGAGGACATAAGAATGAACAAAAGAGACATCACTGCCCCTCACGCAGAGTTCACTCTAGGGGGGAGACAGAAATGAGGTCAGTGCAATGAGGCTCCCCAGGAGGACGTCAGACCATTGGGATGAAAGCGTACCTACAAAGGTATTAAGCAACCCCAGCACAGCAGTCTGTGACCTTCTGGCCTGCAGCCCATCTGTATTTGTGGCCCAAAGCCAGGGCCAAGTTTTGGGTGAGGAAGGTTTGGAGGGGCATTTCCCAGGAAATGGGGGTGAGGAAGGTTTGGAGGGGGATTTCCTGGAGATATGTCCCTTCCAAACCTGGGAAATGCCCCCTCCAAACCTTCCTCACCCCAAACCTTGGCCCTGGCTTTGGCCCATACCCCAAAAGCCCAGCGTTGGGCTCTTGCCCTAACTCACCCCCACTTCTCCCTTGGCCTTTCACTGCCTTAACCATCCCTCAGGGTATGGGCATTTTAACCCTTTCCCTGACTCTCTGTCCATCCAGAATCTTTAGGAATGGCAAGTGCAAGAGAAGAAGCCAGTGGCTGCCATTTGCCATGAGTTTGGAAGAGAGTATGTCCTCCAGTCTTGCTGACGGGAAGAGGAAGGATGTATGGCCAATAGAATTCTACCTGGGAGAGGTGGAGGGGCATCTGGCCCAAGACAGCAGAGGCCCAGCATCCCCACTCCTCTACTTGTCTCTTGATGGCACTGTGCCTCCTTGTGGTCCTAGGACGACTGACCCTCTGGTCATCCTATAAAGAAGACAATTCGGTACAGAAGTAAATGGTAGCTGCTGAGTCTTTAGCTCCCAGGGAGGCATCTGGTTTCAACTCTACTCACAGAGCCCTAAAATGTCTGTGGCTGGGGCGGGGGGCAGGGTGGTGGCGGAAGGGCGTGTTGGGGGGGGGGTCTTCCGCAGCCTCGGAAGAGGTCAGCTAGCAGAGCTCTGAATGGATGGTTGAGATAAGCCACATTGTTCTTCTATGCCTCACCTACTTTTATAAGTCAAAGTTTCTCTCCAATGTCTGCCCTAAATCCTCCTGCTATGATTTCCTTCCACAATTAGGAGCAAAGAACTGGAGTCAGCAAAATGTCACAGATTCTGGACCCACTGCAGCCCACAGAAGCCAAGTGCCTGAGGGCATTAACTGTTCACACTGGAAAGCTGAGGATGTGGCATCTCGAGCAGCACTTGAGAAGGGCAGCAGGAAAGCCAGGGAGGCCCTTGGAGCCCCAGGGAGGCTATGGGACACAGGCCAGTGCATGCGGGTCCCACAGCTTGTGGTTCCATGGTCGGGCCCTGTGAACGCATGTCCAGACGCAAGCGATGGGCTCCCCCATGGGAGCTCTGTGAGCCACCACCGCCTCAGCCCCAGCCCTGCTGGGGCTTGACACAGAGCCCTTCTCAGTAGCCCAGCGCCCACTTGCTTCTCCAACTCGCCTCCCCTTCTCCCACCCAGGGCTCTCGCCTGTACGCTGAGCCATCTTTTGAATTTTCTGGTTGGCTTGGCAAATGGCAGATGTCCTCTCCCAGAGGTCTGGGCCTATATACGACTTCTGTCTGTCTGTGGCTGCCATGCCCCTTCTCTCAGCTTTCCCCTGCTCCTCCAACACCAGACCCCCACTTCTTCTCCCGCGAGTCCCCACGACACTCAGTGCCTGAGCCACGCCTTCGGCCCCTGCCCTCTTCATCCCAGGGCTCTCTCCCTTCCTCACCCCAACCCCCAGACTCAGCAATGGGGCAGCTCCACCCGCCAAAAGGGGTGGGAGAGGGAGCGGGGAGGGAGGCTGGGAAGGCAAAGCGCCACCCCCACCCCCACATCCGCTGCTACGATTGCAGCCCACCCCCAGCTCCTTGTTGGAGCCAGTGGCTCTGGTGCCAGCCCGGCCCCTTGGAGCAATGACAGCCATGTGCTACATTTGCCCAATTCTGCAGCTGGGCTAATTACTGTGGTTCCCGAGCTCGGGGTCCAGCCCCAAACCAAACAAATTAGGACAAAAACCACAGGCTTCTTCATTCCTCTCATTCCCAGCCAGCAATTGCTGAAGGACCCCTATAATTGATAACAATGAAATAAAAACCCACCACCTGTCCTTAATCCTAAGGACTTGGGAGCCCAGCCAACAGCTCAGCCCATCCCCCCAGCCCACAGCCATGCGGAGTTTAGCGGACTTGCATTCCAAGTGCCGGCATCACCCCAGGAGCAACCTGGGACCTGTCATAGCTCAGGACAGGGTCCAGCCTACGAGAATGGGTGCAGCTGGGCGGGCAGGCTGAGAGGTGGGTGGACTCTGGGCAGGGATGACCCCTGCGGTCCCCCCGCGGGGCCCAAAGCTGGTGTGGACGCACAGGTCTGTGAGGGGAATGGCAGCAGTCGGTGGCCCAGGCCCTCAGGTTGCATGGAGAAAGGAAGTCCCCTGTGGTCAACTCCAGTGGGAAATGGGAGGACGCCAGAGAAGGCTAAAGCTGGCAGTAAAGGCCGGCAGTCAGCAGAGGGCCCGGGCTTGGGCATCCAGGATCAGGAGCAGAAAGGAAAATACAGACCCAGTGATGTACGAGAACCAGGTACTAGGGAAGGACATCAAAACACAGAGAAGGCGAGGCTCCCCCAGCAGTGAGGGAAACTGGCTGAGACTGGACACCCCAACCAGGGCCCAGCTTAGGTCCAGAAAGACAGGTGATGAAAAAGGCCAGATAAGGGGCAGAAACCAGCTTGTGACACTTGATGTGTGGACCCACGTTGTTCTCAAACCCGACTTTGCCCAGAATTGCCCAGAGGGTTTGTTAAAACACAACAGATTTGGAGTCCTTGATTCAGAATGTCTGGGGTAGGGCCTGAGAATTTGCATTTCTGAGTAGTTCCCAGGGAACGCTGATGTTGCTAGTCTAAGGACCTCCTTACAGAACTGCTTAAATATCTGAGGATGAGAAACGATCCCCAGGCTGAGCGTGAGGTTGTCTCAGACCGCCTCTCTGGTAGCAATCCAGGAACCAAGAGGAAGCACCAAGAAGGCAGGATTCTGGACTGAATATCTGTGTCCTCCTGCCCCTCCCACACCTTCCAAGTTCATAGGCTGAAGCCCCAAGCCCCAGAGTGACTGTGTTTGCAGACAGGGCTGTAAGGGGGTGGAAAGGTTATATGAGGTCATGGGGGGAGGGCGAATCCAATAGGGCTGGTGCTCTTAGAAGAAGAGGAAGAGACACAGCAGTGCCCGTTTCCTCTCCTCCCCGTCCACCCCTCTCCCTTGGGAAGACCCCGTGCGAGGGCCATCTGAAAGCCAGGAAGTGCTCTCCCCCGCACTTTGATCCTGGGCCTCCAGCCTCCAGAGCCGTGAGCAAGACAAGTCTGTTGTTGACGTCCCTGGTGTGTGGCGTCCTACCAGGGCCGTGCCAGTGGACTAAAGCCAGGCAGATTCAGGGACCAAACAACCTCAGGAAACACTGAGACTTCATCAGAAGGGAGAGAAAGTTCTGCTGGTACACCTCCTGGGGCAGGCAGTACAGACAAGCCCACCTGTGCTTTTCTGCTCTCCCAGACCTGGCCTTGCTTTCCAACCCGGCCTTCTCCTTCGCCTGCCTTCCCAGACAATCTTTTTTTTTTTTTTTTTTTTAAGATTTTACTTATTTATTTGACAGAGAGAGATCACAAGTAGAGAGAGAGGCAGGTGGAGAGAGAGGAGGGAGCAGGCTCCCTGCTGAGCAGAGAGCCCGATGCGGGACTCGATCCCAGGACCCTGAGATCATGACCTGAGCCGAAGGCAGCGGCTTAACCCACTGAGCCACCCAGGCGCCCCCTTCCCAGACAATCTTAATGAGAAGGGCTTTAAAAATCTTTCTGATCTCTGCTCCCCTCTCTGTATCTCTGTCACTGCCCCAGCCCAGTCCCGAGGCAGACCTTCATCTGTGCTTCAAGGTCACACCCTGAGTGAGTGAGTGGAAACCCCCTCCCTGTCCTCTGCCTCAGTCTCCCTTCCCCTCTACCCTCGGCTCTGACCCAGATCAATCACCCTAAAAGCAGAGTCAGGAGAAGCAGGGGTCAGTGGGGAAAATGAGGACTGGGCCAGCCAGGGAGGCCCTGCGGAGGCAGCAGCCACAGGTCAGGGAGGCTCGAGCAAGATTTATTGGCCACTAAACTCAGCCAGAGGGGGTGGGTAATCAAAGATTACACTCTGTTGCTCCGTCTCGGGAAAATAATTGTTCCACTGGAACATCATCACACTATCATTTTTCGACTCCTGTGTGCCACTTACAGGGAAATAGAAACTCACTTTCTTCTTCATAATAAGCTGCAATTTCAATAACTCAAAGGCTTTTTCTGAGATGGAGCCATTCTCCCACCCCCCTCATCCTCTAGTGATGTGGGCGAAGACAGGTGCCCCCTCCAGACTCAGGCCAGGGGTGGGGGGCAGTGGAGATCTAACTAGCTCCTGGGGACAGCTGTCCCTTCTTCCTGACATTCTTGCCTGTCATTAAGGTAACCAACTGTACCGATTTGCCAGGGACTAAGAGGTTTTCCAAGATGCTGGGTTTTCAGTATTAAAACCAGGTCAGTCCTGGGCAAACCGGGACAGTCACTCTAGCTTCCACCAACTGGGGACAAGGCAGCAATGCTGCGCCGTGAAACAGGGCTTGTTAAGGACCTACATTGTGCCAGGTGCTCTTCCAGATTGCTGGGAAACAAATAGATACCAAGCACACAAAAGCTTGCCCTCAGAGAGCTTGCATTCTAGTGGGGGAGATAGACAATGAGCATACTAAATAAGTACATTATATAACAGACCAGAAATTGATGGAGAAAAAGCAACACTGGGAAGGAAGATTCGCAATGAGGCACAGAGGAGTGTAATTTTAAATAGAGGGACCAGGGTGGGCCTCACTAAGTAGGTGGGATTTGAGGCAAGTTTGAAGGGATAAGGAAGCAAGTTATCAAGGTATCTGGGGGAAGGACATCTCAGACAGTGAGCTCAGCCAGTGCAAAGGTTCAGAGGCTGAGCTCGACTCACATATTCAAGGAATGCCATGGCGGCCCATGGGCAGATGTAGAGTGAGCAAAAGGGAGGAGAGGGAGAGAGGTGGCAATTGTGACCAGAGACCAGACTTTGTAGGGTTCTTTGGATCACTGTGAGACTCTTTGGCTTTTACCTGGAATGAGAAGGTGAAGGAGCACAACTTCATTGGTGTCCTAATAGACTCGCTCAGACTGCTATGGAAACCCAGGTAGGAGGCTGTTGACATAACACCCACAAGCAGTGGCAGGGCCTTAGACCAAGGTGGTAATGGAGGAAGTGGTTCGAAAAAAAGAAGCTGGAACAATGTCCAGCTTCTTGGAAAGAACCAAGTTGTCCATCAACAGACGAATGGATAAAGAAGAGGTGGTATATATATACACAATGGAATACTATGCAGCCATCAAAAGAAATGAAATCTTGCCATTTGCAACAACATAGATGGAACTAGAGGGTACTATGCTGAGTGAAATTAGTCAATCAGAGAAAGAGAATTATCATATGATCTCCTGATATGAGGAATTTGAAAGGCAGGGCAGGGGGGTTGTGGGGAGTAAAGGGGGAAAAATGAAACAAGATGGGATTGGGAGGGAGACAAACCATAAGAGACTCTTAATCCCAGGAAACACACTGAGGGTTGCTGGGGGGTGAGGGGGAGGGATAGGGTAGCTGGGTGATGCACATTGAGGAGGGTATATGCTATGGTGAGTGCTGTGAACCATGTAAGACTGATGATTCACATACCTGTACTTCTGGGGCAAATAATACATTATATGGTAATTTAAAAAAAAAAAAGAAAGAAGGAAAAAAGAAGAAGAAAGAAAAAAAAAAGAAGAAAGGAAAAAAAAACAAAATCAAAAAAAAAAAAAAAAAAGAAGAAGAAGCTGGATCCTGAATATATTTTGAAGGTGAAGCCAACAGATGCTCCCAATGGGGCTTGTGTATGAGGTGAGAGAGAAAGAAGAGTCCGCAGTGGCTTCCAGGATTTGAAAGTACAGGGGCCATGACTGGATCGGAGAATAAAGAGTATACATTTCAAAGACCCCATCTCTCCCAAAGGACTTGCACTGGAGATATTGCTAGACTTGAGTTAGAGACTAAGATGCCCGTCTAAATAGGCTCATTAAGACCGTGGAGCGTGGTCTCTAAATGCAGAGTAGATGTGCCCTCATCCCTGGGCCTAGAGCTGGATCAATGGCCCCCTGAGGTCTGGCCTGCTGACTCAGGATAGGGCAGTGGTTAAGAGGTTGAGCCTGCGCCTAAACTCTCTGAGGCTCAGTTTTGTCATTCAATGATTGTTGTGAAAATTGAATAAGATCATGTTGACCAAACGCTTAGCACAGGGCATAGACCCTAAAAAGAGCTTCACTACCCGCGCAGTGAATGTGTGGTATTGAAATTCTGGCAGTGGCCAGCAGAGGGCACCACCAGCAAAAGACAGAGGTGCTGCACCGCTGGGGAGCATGGCTTACTTACCTTGGATTCACTAACCTGGCAAAAAATAAACTGGGATTTATTTTATAGCCCCTTATTGCAGAGACCTACTGCTGTGCAAAATGGATCTTCTTTTTAGGGTTTCTCAAAACAGCCCCCCAAACCGTGGCATTAGAGGGAAATAATGCAACCGTCTTCACCATCAGCCTGTTCTTACCTCCTCCCCAGAACACTGCAGGATTCCCAGAGACCAGATGACTCTTCCAGTACCCTGGGCATGGGGAGGATGGAGACAAGCAAAGATAAGGTTTGTCCAATTTGTTCTGGTCCCTGGAAATTCTGCTTATCTCCTCTCCCATTGCTTCATCACATTGCCAAAATTACCTCGATAATATATTTTTTAATTTAAGAATTCTTTTTCACTTCACGAAAGAGGAACACTACAGCCAGATAAGAAACTCCATCTGTCTTCAAGAAAAAGGGTCGTGGATTTGGGTGTCACGAATCCTGTAATGTCTTAAATTAAGGTGCCACTTCTGAATGCTTTCTTCGTATTTATGAAATGATTATTCTATAGAGGTGCATTTAATATTGTTAAAATAATGATTGTGCATGTTTAATACATCAATTTAAGTTATTATCTCCCATGCTATAAAATGTGGGATAATTTCATAAATAATTATAAAGCATTTATAAATGGTGCCTTAGTGCAAAGCATTCTTGCTAATCCTTTATCTTTCACAAACACAGAAATAACAATTAAATTCCTGGAATGAAAAAGGGAGGTTATGTTCTAGAATGTGTCACCTCCTTACTGAATGCAAATAAGGAGACAAGGAAAAGAATAAAAGACCTAGATAGACCCAGCACGCTTCCCCCCATCTTGACAGATGGAAGATGTCTGTCCATGGTTTCCTTATTGTAGGCACTGGAGCCTTCCTCTGAAGGGACAGGGAAGGGTTCGTTGCCTTGGAGTAGGGGGAATTCTTCGAACCCCTGTGAGGAAAGGTAACTCTGCCTCCTGCTAATTTCTTTTGGGAACTAGACAAGCTGCAGCACAGAGGGCTGGCCACAGGGTTGGAATAACAGGCAACCCCCGACCCAACACACACATACATACACACAGACACACACACACACACACACACACACACACACACACACACACACATAGGCAGGAGAATGGATGGGACAACCCTAGGTTCCTGGAAGTCTGATTCAGGTCTTCAACCATTCCAGCAGACAAACTGAGTCAGAAGGCACTAAGGACCATATAGGATAAAAAAAAAAAAATTCTGTTTTCATCTTTTAGTCCGTCTATCAATAATACAGACTTAGGGAGGAGGGAGATGCCCTCAAGGAGCTGACGTTCTAGTAAGGGAGTCTGAATGTTTACATCTGGAAGTTCAGAGACAGCACAGAATTGAGGTTCAATTAGCTAAATTAAAATTGGGTAGGATGTAAAATTAATCCAGGAAAGCTTTTTGGAAGAGGTGAGATAGACCAGGTCACAGATCCATGAAATCGAATCAGTCAAAGACAGACTGAAGATGCTGAAAGAGACCATTCCTTCAATGATCAATCATAGGAGATAATTGGGGATGACATTCTTTGAATCCCACCAACTCAGCTGGGCTCTCAAAGGCTGGACAGTGGCAGAGATGACTGAGTAAAGGAGAAAGGAGGATAACCAGCCCGAGGGACACCCTGCAGGCGATCCAAACCCCAGCTCTAAAGGCACAAACAGCTCCTTTCTCCAGGCAACTGTCTTTAAAGCTGAATTGTGGAGGAAAAAATAGAAGGGCCAAAGCCCCCAGGGCCCCGAGGCTAGGATACCAGCAGTTTGTATCAGTGTGTCGCCACTCTTGGCAACCCAACAGAGCTAAGAGAGTCCCAGTTACAAATGGACCCCCTGGATCTGGGGTAGTTGGGGGGTGGGGGGTTGATCGAGATCAACCACAATCAGTGGACTAGCCAGCTGGTCTGTATCAGGCTCCAGCCTTAAAGAGGAGGCTATCAGCAGCTCCTGAGTGGGCTAGAAAGCAGGCTGCTGTCTCAACTCAGAAGGAAGGCCCTCAAAGAAGCTGGAAGCCACCCTTCCACTCCCATCCATCCCAGGGCCAGCAGGAAGGGCCACAAGACAAGACAGCCTGACTTCTTACAGCTGATGGGGTTCCTGACCCTTCCCCTGCAAAAGATGGCCAATAACTCATGACCAGGAGCCCATGCTAATTGCACCTTTCTCCTCCCACATCTGCACATACCCCCGCCCCACTTCCACCACCTCCATGACCATGTCTATAGGGGTCCCAGCTAGGGTCTCAACATTCAGCTACTCCCAGGTCTGGCAACAAGGTGCTGGAGACTGACGGTGGGCAAAGGAATGGACTTCCCTGATTCTCACACACAAACCCCTAGTCCTAGGAACCCCAGAACTCTTATCGTATGTCTATCTCCCTCCAAAGTATGCTCTCTGTCCCACAGTTACAGAAATAATTGTTCCCAGTCATGAACTCATCGAAATAAGATATTTGCATAGCTTCAAATCATCTTCCCCCAATATGTATTATTACCTGGTGGTTTTACCATAGCTCCAAAAATTCTTCTCCACTCTTCTTCCAGAAGGTGGAGCTTAATTTCCATCTCCTTGGGTGTAGGCTGGACTTAGTGACTCACTTTTAACAAAGCATGGAGAGAGAGAAATAGTGACTTTTTAAAGAAAATGCTGATGGTCAGTTATCCAGAGAAGGTCAAGCGTGCAGCTTCTCAGGAACAGGAATGCTTTTCTAGTTCATCTGGACAACAAGGTGCATGTAGGCAGGAATGTTCAATTATTTTGGAAAATTAGATTGAATCTACCCTTGGAGAAAGTTTTCAAGGGCTCACATCCCCAGTAATAAGTCATGTTGAGATCATGTGTCTCCTGGAATAATTCAATGTGAAGGATACTTCCCCCAGGTGGTATCCTTTCTAAAAACCCATAAAATCAGGGAATGTTGAGAAACTGTCACAGATTGGAGAAGACAGAGGACTGAAGATAACAGGGTATACTGAACGGGATCCTGGAACAGGAAACGAGACTCAGTGGGAAAACTGGTAAAAGTGGAATAAAGTCTGTAGTTTCCTTACTCGCATTGTACAGATATTAATTTCTTAGTTTTGATAACTGTGCCATGATCATGTAAGATGCTAACATTAGGGGAAGCTGTGTGAAGGGTACACGGAACCCTGGACTATCTTGGCAAATCTGAAAATATTCAAAGTCAAAACCTTTTGGTTTTTAAAAAAGAACTCACTGTCTTGCTCCCCACTCCACACATGAAAGCAGCAGCAGCACCACCACCACCACCTCTGGATCCTAACATCCACATTTATTCCCCATTCCCCATTGTTTTATTTCACAAAGTCAATGTCCCAGGGTTACCTCCCTTCCCAGAACATACCGGGCCCCCTCTTGTTTCAGGAACTTTGTTCACACTGACCCTGTTTGAAACTTGCCCCCCCCCGGGGGGGGGGGCTTCCCGTCTTTCCACTGGCCCCACTATGCTAGCCCCAAAGATCCAGTCCCAGGCTCACCTTTCCCATGAGTCTCCCACTGTCTGCACTTCCCCACTTTGGATCTTGGGACATTTTTTTCTGTCTGCAACACTCATCTCCATCTTTCGAACTGGAGAATGCCTATGCAGGCCTGACACTCAGCTTGGAAATGTGCACCACACGCTATCCCTCCCGCTTTCCCCAACCACTCCTCAAAGGCAGCGCCCCCCCACTCTTAGGCGAGAACGGCACAACAGTGCCTCCTGGTGACAGGCGTGGGGAACTGCCGAGTTGGCGGCGCCGCATTCCCTACAGGGCTTCAGGGCGGGTCTCCAGTCCAGGCTCTTCCCGCTTGGGAACACACCCATTCTGGTTTTTTGCTGGCTTTCTCCTGTGCACCCCAGGGTTCCTTGACTTCCTCCTTTTGTTACATTTGTGGACAAACTAATGGCTTTAATTGAGACCAGTGAGAAGGAGCCTCATTATTCAGCAATCAAGGAGCGATAGGAACAATCTTGAGTTCTCAGCAGAAATTAGATCAAATAAAGAAACGTGGCGGAATCCACTCCTAAAACTGTCGAAACGACTCAGAAATTCCGTTCAGATTTTCCCTAAGTCTTCCTCTACTTGCTCATCCCTTCCTAACTGTTTTTCCTCAAACTCCAATATTCAAAATGAAAAATTTCATCTATTTTTATTCAATACTATCATATTTCTCTTTTAATTACTAGCCTTGCAAGAGTATTGTTTTCTACTATTTTTCATGGCAAATGCACAGTACTTAATCTATACTATGGGTTAAATAGGTTTTTGGCAGCCGGCCCTGGAGGCTTGCCAGCACTGATATCCTTGTTGTTATGGGAAAAAGCTTCAGACAACTAATTCAAATGAATTTTTGGAACTCAACCCATTTATAAGTCAGGAACTGCCTGGGCTGTCTTGGAGGGTTATTTGATTGGTTGTAGGGGATGTAGGTCTTTCTTGTTTCCCAAATGAACTCATTCAATATGCAACAAATGCATATTAAGGTCTAGTACAGACAGGCCCTGTACAAGGCCCAGGGGATGCTAGGGGACTGGCATCCTTGTTGTTGTTCCTTGCAACTAGTGGAGAAGACAGGGAGTGAAGCAGGCAACTCTAAGACCAGGTTGTGGGTAAGGGCTGCAATGGGGTCCGTATTAGTCAGGGTTCACCAGAGGAACATCTACTGGAGATACACATACCATATACATCATATATCATATGTAGGTATGGCTATAGGTTACTTTCTATAATATATATATTGAGAGAGAGAGATTTATTTTAAGGATTTGGCTTATGGGATCATGGGAGCTGGCAAAGGTGAAATCTGGAAGGCAGGTCGGCAGGCCAGGTAAAAGTTGATGCAGTCTTGAGTCTGAGATCTGTAGGCCAGCTAGAAGGTGAGAAACGGGAGATTTCCATGTTGCAGTCTTGAGGGAGAATTACTTCCTCTTTGGGAAGCCTCTGCCTTTGCTCTTAAGGCCTTCAGTTCATTGGATGAGGCCCAAGCACATTATGGAGGTTAATCTGCTTCTCTCAAAGTCTACTGGCTTGATATAGTAATCACATCTAAAACATATCATTGCAGCAACATCTACACTGGTGTTGGAGCAAACAGCTGGGCACCATAGCCAAGCCAAGTCAACACATAAACTTAACCATTCCGTAACAGAAGCTCAGGGAGCCACGGAGCCCAAAGGCGGGGTCTTCCCCCACTCTAGGGGACTATGGTACAGGTGGGCCCGGAGGCCTTAGCCAGACGACAGTGGCCGAGAGGACTAGCACATCTCTGCACAAGCCCTGGGCGGGCTATGCCATGGTGCGCTCAGAGTACCACACTGCATCAGACTCACCTCCGGCTCCAGCACGAACAGGCCCTGCACTTCCTCTGGACCCTCAGGGTACTGGCAAGCCACCTGTCTGCCCTGAACTCTCATGGCAAGTTCGGGCTTGCCCCACCAGATATCAGCTGAAGGCCAGAGAGGCAGACCCCACAGCGCAGGAAGGTGTCTCCCCACCCCTTCTTTCGGGGGGGGGGGGGGCCCTCCCTGGCATCCTCCTCACATTCACGTGAGAGAATAGGAATCTCTGCCTTGGACCCCCGAGGATGGGGTGCAGGCGGCCCCCTCCCCGCCACCGGGTCCCTTGGCCCCCCCGGCCTCCTGAGGAGGGGCCCGAGAGCATCTGGCGCTGCCGCCTGAGCAGTCCGTCAGCCTTACACCACTGTCACCACGAGACGTGGCGGAACGAAAACAAAAGACGTGACAAATTTGTCCTTTTCTCTTTCATAATTAACCAAAATATCTCAGCATGTAGCAAAGCACGGCTCCTAATTAACAGACAGGCAAGAGGCGATTAAGAAAAAAAGCTGCAGCCCCTCTCAACGCCCCTCCCCCCCACACCCCTCCCTACCTTGCAGCCCCCCCCACCCGGGTAATTATATTTGCAGGAGAGAATGATATTCTGGTCAGACACGACAGACAGAAAGAGCCCAGTCCCCAGTGAGGCAATTAATATTTCACACCTGCCAAAGCAAAGTGGCCGGGGAGGGGGAGGAGCTGGGAGGGCGACGGCATTGTCACAAGGCCAGAGCGCGCAGAAGCCAAGTGGTGACAGGCCTTCTGTTGGGCTGTGGGAGTGGGCAGGCCAGGCTGGCACAGAGAACGGGGCTTTAGGGTGTGCGTGGAGTGGGGACAGGGGACCAGCAGGCAGAACAAAGAACGTGTAATTGTCCATACTCCTCTGTTATGTGCAACCCTGTTCCCCAACTCCCAGCGCACTTATTCACTCCATACATGTGGCCATCCGCCCCCGGGGAGTGGGGGAGCAGCATGGAGACCCTGGGGTGAGGGCAAGAAATACAGAATAAACAGGCACAAAACATGCACCCATGCTCCCCACCCCCACCATGTGCGGTCTCCAGCATGTGAGTCATACACAGTAGAGGCATATTTATGGACTGACCCTGCCTTCCGCAAACACACCCCCTCACCCCCTCTCTCGTGCCCCATGGGCCCGCACACACATATTTGCATCGACTCACACTCCTGCTTTTATGTGCTCACACACACAGCTGTTTCCAAGTCAAACAATCAGCAAAGAGTGATTATTTTTTATGTTCAAGTCCCTGCCCCCTGCGAGTCTAACAGGAGCTATAGAGATGGAACTGCTGTGGATTTCACAAAGAGGGCAGCTAGTGCTACCAAGTCATGCTGGTACGTGACCCGCGGGAGGAGCTTCCCGGCTCCCCCGGGCACCCCCTCATGGGCAGGTGGCTCACCAGTTCCCGCACACCCCTTTTCTCCTTCACTGCCTATAAAAATCCTAAAAGGCATGTAACACCACCTCATAGTATATGTAAGAAGCCTGAAACTCCTGGAGGTTAGGCATCTTACCCCAGGGACAAAGCGAACCAAGCCGAGACTGAAGCTTTGAATTCTGTCTGACGTAAAACTCGTGTTGCTCACTCACAGTAGCCGAGATGGGGAAACGACCCAGGGGTCCCCCCATGGAGGAGCGCATAAGCGACACATGGCCTGCACGCCCCGTGGAATATGAGGCAGCCTCAAAAAGGCAGGTGATGCGGTCTCTGCGTCCATGCTACAGTACGGGTGAATCCGGAGGACACGGGCTGAGTGAAGTAAGCCAGTCACAAACGGACACATGCATCTGATTCTGCTCATACGAGGAACCTCGAGGAGTCCAGTTCATACAGACCGAACATGAAAGGGTGGTTGCCAGGGACTGGGGGGGGGCAGGGGATAGGGAGTTAGTGTTTAATGAGTTGATGAGAAAGTTCTGGAGATGGATGGCGGTGATGGGCCCCCAACAGTGTGACTCTACTCAATGCCACTGAAATGAAGAGTTAAAAATGGTTGAGATGGTAACTCTTGTGGTATGTGTATTTTATGACAATTTTTAAAACAAACAAACAAACAAAAAACCAAAACCAACTTATGTTGTTAATTGCCACCACCAGGAAACAGGGAAGGAAGAAGGACGACCACTGCAGGCTTGGGGGCCGGAGAAGGGCGCTAGAGGAGTGAGATGTGAACAGGACCCCAGGGAGGCAGGGCGGCAGTGGCAGGAGGCAGGGTTCGGGGGAGGCAAACTAGCAAATGAAATGCAGGGGAGCAGCTGGTACCCCTTTGGAGGAGGGACCACTGGAAACCACTGCAATCCAGAGGAAACCATTTTATTAGCGATGGATCTGGAAGGAAGTCTGAACTGAGGGAGAGGTTGGATAGATGCCATTCAGCTTTCCTCCAGAGTAAAGATTTTAGGATTCCCAAGGACAGCAAAGCCCCTTTGTAAGACAGAAGTGAGGAGATGAGTCTGAGTGAAGGGTGGGCTCCTGAGGGGGCGAGAGGCCACTAAGGCAAGATGGGAGCCCATGTGCAGGGAGCCGAAGCCGGGCTCCGAAGGTTGAGTCTCCACAGGCAATGGGGAGCCTTTCTAGGGCTCAGCCAGGAGCAGCAGGGGCTCCTGTGACTCGAGGCGGCTGCTCCGACAGAGGCCAAGGTGAAGACGCCCAGGAACAGAGTAAGAGCTAGAGACCGGGAAGGAGAGCGCGGCCTCACGCTGTCAGCAGCAAATGCTCTTAGGGAATACCCTGGATGAGAGAAGGAAGAGGGCGACCAAAGGTGACTGTAAGACTTTATTGTTGAGAAAGGAGGATGTTTTCAACACCCCCCAAGCACAGTAAACAGCCCATGTGGTGAAGAAAGCCAATGAGGGATGGGGGCTTCATTCTGGCCTGCACAGCAGTCCTAGGTCCCCAACCAGGAAAGATGGTCACCATACCTTATGCTGGTGACACTTGTTGATTCTGCTTCCAGGACACGTCCCCATCCCATTGGCTTCTCTCCAACCCCACTGCCACCGCCCCTGTCCCAGCCTTGGCCTCCTGCTTCTCTGTGGCTTTGCTGAGTGGTAGATGCGCACATTATCAACCCCAGCTACCCACCAGGAAGCCAGGTTCCATGAGGAGGAATTATTTGTTTAAGGATCGTGTACCTAACACTGAGGGATTCTATTCGAAACCCTGAGCCCCCAACTCAAAATCAAGGCAACTGTCAGGTGCAGGGACTTATGAAAACGTTTGCCGTCACTGCTCTCCCACAGGAGTTCACGATCCATCTAGGCTGGTCAGTAATGCATGGAGGCAGAATGGATGATGGGCGTCTGACTCAAGTAAGAAAGACAGGTGACAAGGGGCGGGGCAGGGGGCGGTCACAGGCTTTAGCAACCGACACACATGGCTGTGTTCTCACTGGGGCCCCTTCCTGTGGGGAGAGCATGAGGTCATGGCACATTCCTTCATGAGACTCAGTATCTTCATCTGTAAAATGGCCATCATTTTCCCTTTGTCCACTGCTTTCATCTGTTCATTTCTTCAAAGTAAATATCTTACAAATAGTATGATCAGGCATTATGCTGGGCTCTGGAGTTGGCATTGAATGCAACGGGTAAGTTCTGTCCTCAAGGAGCTTCAGTCCTAGTGAATGGGGTCTGGGAAGGGGTAAAAAGAGGCTGTGCCATAATCCGGGCAGGAGACAAGGCTTGGATCAGGGCGGAGGTGTGCAGATGAAAAGAGGAGAAGAGAGGAAGGTGATGTACTAGAGCGGAAATTGACATGCTTGACCAGATCACTGCGACGATATTAGATCCAGAAAAAGGGGACTGGGGATGGGGGGATGACTCCTATGATAAGAATTAGAAACACCACACATGAGATACTCAGCACAGCACCAAGCAATCCTGCTGCTCAAAGATGGGAGCTTTACCTATTATGAGCACTGAGGGAACTGGAAATGAATCAGAGACTAGTTTCTGCAGAGGAAGACTGCAGAGATGGAGAAAGATTTCTGAAGGAGGTGAATTTGGGGGCAACTTTAAAGCAGAGGAGGGAAGCTGCTTGATGTGGGGGTAGAGGAGGAGGGTGTCAGGAATTTCTGGTGGGAGACAGAATGGAATGGACCAAACTCAGGGTGGGAGGTGAGAACAATGAGCCATGAGACTTAGGAATCAGTTAGGGTTGCATACATGAGGCTTCTGCTTCATCTACAAGATGTACGTAGCACTTTAAAATAAAACAGAACCAAACCCAGATCCTCCCAATGAATTCCTGACCCCTCTTCAGATCTGTGAGCTTAGACGGGAAGATGTTTCCCTCCGTTTGCACACTTGCCCCTGCTATGCAACTAAAGGAAGGAACAACAGACCCTAAAAGGCCCCCAAACCGGCTGTGGGGTGAGGGACCACGCAGGCAGGTAGGCAGGGACAGGGACCCCTGCCAGAACCCAGAGTCAGGGCAGCAAACCTGCAGCCACTTGTCTCCTTGGGTGTCTTCTAGAAGGATAGCCCATTCCATGGCCCTCTAGGTCTTCCTCTTTAGCAACTGCTGCCCATGCAGCCTCTGCTGCATTTTCCAGTTCCCACTCTCCGAAGGCTGCACTGTCTGACCTGGAAAATCTACTTGAGCTTCAGACTAAAGTTGCTCAATCCCTAGCACACACTCTCCCCAGCCCAGACAGCACCCACAGCCCTAGATGCTGCCCTTTGTGTGGGCAGCAAAGGCCCAGACCTCCTGGAGGGTGTGGGGAGTGGCTGGAAGTGCTCCTCCCACAGGTGGGGATCCCTTCCCAGGCCTTGTTACCACCTCTTCCTGACTCTAGCTCAACACATCTCAAAGGACGGTCCACAGATTCCTGGGGTTCCCTGAGACCCTATCAGGGGCCAAGGAGGTCAAAATATTTTTAACTATTTAGACACCATTTGTCATCTTCACGGAGTTGACATCTGCCCAGTAGTGGGAAGGCAGTGGGAAGTCAGCAAAACTGCTGACACCTGCGTGAGCCAAAATACTAGCATCAAATTGAACAAAACGTTATTTTATTTCTTCCTCACCACACGCTCACATTAAAAAAAAAAAAACCACTTTTACTTATGAATGTTCCTTATGAAGCAGTAGAAATCATTAATTTTATTAAATCTCCACCCTTGAGTAAGTATCTTTTTAACATTCTGCGTGACTAGCTGAGAAGTACACACAAAGCATTTCAGCTGCATTTCGAAACCTAATTCTCATCTCAAACAAAAAGCATTTGTGGGACAGAGTGGTGAACTGAACTAGTTACTCCTTATACGGAGCACCATTTTTATTTGAAAGAACAACTGACGAGTTATAATAACTCAGACTTGTGTTTTGGTAGAAATTCTCTCAAAAATGAACAAAATGATATACTATATATAGAAAACCCAAAATACTCCTCCAAAAAACAGCTAGAATTGATAAATGAAATCAGTAAACTTGCAGGATACAAAATCAATGCACAGAAATCTGTTGCTTCTCTATACACTAATAATGAAGCAGCAGAGAGAGAAATTAAAAGAACAATCCCATTTGCAATTGCACCAAATCCTAACCAAGGAGGTGGAAGACCTGCACTCTGAAAACTATAGAACACTGATGAAAGAAATTGAAGATGATATAAAAAGAAAATAAAAGACATTCCATGCTCATCGATTAGAAGAACGAATATTGTAAAAATGTCTCTACTACACAAGGCAACCAAAAAGCCACCAGCATTTTTCACAGACCTAGAACAAACAATCCTAAAAGCTGTGTGGAACCACAAAAGACCCAAAAAGACAAAGCAATCTTGAAAAAGAAGAGCTAGTTGGAAGCATTAGAATTCCTGTGAATTACAAGTGATATTACAAAGCTGTAGTAATCAAAACAGTATGATACTGGCGCAAAAATAGACATAGATTAATAGAACAGAAGAGAAAACCCAGAAACCAACACACAATCATATGGCCAATTAATCTGTGACAAAGCAGGAAAGAATATCCAATGACTGTCTCTTCAGACAGTCTCTTCAACAATTCATGTTGGGAAAACTGGACAGCCACTGCATGAATGAAACCGACCACTATCCTACATCATACACAAAAATAAATTCAAAATGGGAGACCTGAAAACATGCAAACCCTAGAAAAGAGCACAGGCAGTCCTTTTTCTGACATCAGCCATAGCAACATTTTTCTAGATAGGTCTCCCGAGGCAAGGGAAGCAAAAGCAAAAATAAACTAATGGGGGGGAGGAGTCAAGATGGCAGAGAAGTAGCAGACATTAGAGACGACATCAGGTAGCAGGAGATCAGCTAGATAGCTTATCTAACCATTGTGAACACCTACAAATCCAATGGGAAATCGAAGAGAAGAAGAGCAACAATTCTAGAAACAGAAAATCGATCACTTTCTGAAAGGTAGGAGCTGCGGAGAAGTGAACCAAAGTGCCGGGAAGATAGACCGCAGGGGCAGGGGCCGGCTTCCGGCAAGCAGTGGAGCAACGGAGCACTAAATCAGGACTTTTAAAAGTCTGCTCCACAGAGGGACATTGCTCCAGAGGCTAAACCGGGGGGAAGCCCACACGGGGTCAACATAACCCCAGGTCCCGCAGGGTCACAGAAGGACCGGGGGTGTCTGAGTGTTGCAGAGCTTGCAGGTATTAGAGCGGGGAAGCCGGCTACAGTGACAAAGCCAAGGAGTAAGCTCTCAGCTTGGGGTTACCTTGAACCGGTGGCAGGCTGGGTGAGCTCAGAGCGCGGCCAGAGGCCACGGAGACGGAAGTGACTAGGCACTTTTCTCCAAGTGCGACCGATTGAGCGCTTTCCTCCAAGCGCGACCAGAGGCCAGGGAGATGGGGGTGGTTGGGCGCTTTTCTCTGAGGGCGCACTGAGGAGCTGGACCCTGAGCTCTCGACTCCTCCGGGCCAGAGATTGGGAGGCCGCCATCTTCATTCCCGTCCTCCGGAACTCTATGGAAAGCGCTCAGGGAACAAAATCTCCTGAAAGCAAACCCAAGCAGATTACTTACCCCCGTCCTTGGTAAGGGCGGTGCAATTCCGCCTGGGGCAAAGAAACTTCAGAATCACTACAACAGGAGCCCTCCCCCAGAAGATCAACAAGAAATCCAACCAAGACCAACTTCACTCACCAAATAGGACAGTGGAATTCCAGAGGAGGAGAAAGCAAATCCTATCTGGACAAAATGACAAGGCGGAAAAACTCACCACAAAAAAAAAGAACAAGAGGCAGTACTGAAGGCTGGGGACCTAATCAATACAGACATTGGTAATATGACAGATCTAGAGTTCAAAATGACAATTCTCAAGGTTCTAGCAGGGCATAGAAGATATTAGAGAAACCCTCTCCAGAGAGATAAAAGCCCTTTCTGGAGAAATAAAAAAACTAAAATCTAATCAAGTTGAAATAAAAAAAGCTATTAATGAGGTGCAATAAAAAATGGAAGCTCTTACTGCTAGGATAAATGAGGCAGAAGAAAGAATTAGTGACATAGAAGACCAAATGACGTAGAATAAAGAAGCTGAGCAAAAGAGAGACAAACAAATACTGGACCATGAGAAGAGAATTCAAGAGATAAGTGACACCATAAGATGACACAACATTAGAATAATTGGAATTCCAGAGGAAGAAGAAAAAGAGAGGGGAGCAGAAGGTATATTGGAGAGAATTATTGGAGAGAATTTCCCTAATATGGCAAAGGGAACAAACATCAAAATCCAGGAGATGCTAAGAATGCCCCTCAAAATCAATTAAAATAGATCCACACCTTGTCACCTGATAGTAAAATTTACAAGTCTTAGTGACAAAGAGAAAATCCTGAAAGCAGCCCGGGAAAAGAAGTCTGTAACATACAAGGGTAAAAACATTAGATTGGGAGCGGACCTATCCACAGAGACCTGGCAGGCCAGAAAGAACTGGCATGATATATTCAGAGCACTAAACGAGAAAAACATGCAGCCAAGAATACTATATCCAGCTAGGCTATCATTGAAAATAGAAGGAGAGATAAAAAGCTTCCAGGACAAACAAAAACTGAAAGAATTTGCAAACACCAAACCAGCTCTACAAGAACTATTGAAAGGGGTCCTCTAAGCAAAGAGAGACTCTAAAAGTAGTAAATCAGAAAGAAACAGAGACGATATACAGTAACAGTCACCTTACAGGCAATACAATGGCACTAAATTCATCTCTCTCAATAGTTACCCTGAATGTTAATGGGCTAAATGCCCCAATCAAAAGACACGGTATCAGAATGGATAAAAAAAACAAAACCCATCTATATGCTGCCTATAAGAAACTCATTTTAGACCCGAAGACACCTCCAGATTTAAAGTGAGGGGATGGAAAACAATCTACCATGCTAATGGACATCAGAAGAAAGCTGGGGTGGCAATCCTTATATCAGATCAATTAGATTTTAAGCCAAAGACTATAATAAGAGATGAGGAAGGACACTATATCATACTCAAAGGGTCTGTCCAACAAGAAGACTTAACAATTTTAAATATCTATGCCCCTAAAATGGGAGCAGCCAACTATATAAACCAATTAATAACAAAATCAAAGAAATGCATTGACAATAATACAATAATAGTAGGGGATTTTAACACTCTCCTCACTGAAATGGACAGATCATCTAAGCAAAAGATCAACAAGGAAATAAAGGCCTTAAATGACACACTGGACCAGAAGGACATCACAGATATATTCAGAACATTCCATCCCAAAGCAACAGAATATACATTGTTCTCTAGTGCACATGGAATATTCTCCAGAATAGACCACATCCTGGGTCATAAATCAGGTCTCATCCGGTATCAAAAGATTGGGATCATTCCCTGCATATTTTCAGATTGCAATGCTCTGAAGCTAGAACTCAATCACAAGAGGAAATTTGGAAAGAACCCAAATACATGGAGACTAAACAGCATCCTTCTAAAAAATGAATGGGTCAACCAGGAAATTAAAGAAGAATTGAAAAAATTCATGGAAACAAATGATAATGAAAACACAATGGTTCAAAATCTGTGGGACACAACAAAGGCAGTCTTGAGAGGAAAATGTATAGTGGTACAAGCCTTTCTCAAGAAACAAGAAAGGTCTCAAATACACAACCTAACCCTACACCTAAAGGAGCTGGAGAAAGAACAACAAAGAAAGCCTAAACCCAGCAGGAGAAGAGAAATCATAAAGATCAGAGCAGAAATCAATGAAATAGAAACTAAAAAAACAATAGAACAAATCAACTAAACTAGGAGCTGGTTCTTTGAAAGAATTAATAAGATTGATAAACCCCTGGCCAGACTTATCAAAAAGAAAAGAGAAAGGACCCAAATTAATAAAGTCATGAATGAAAGAGGAGAGATCACAACCAACACCAAAGAAATACAAACAATACTATAGAACAATACAAAGAACATACTATGGGCAACTCTACTCCAACAAATTTGACAATCTGGAAGAAAGGGATACATTTCTAGAGACATATAAACTACCACAACTGAACCAGGAAGAAATAGAAAACCTGAACAGACCCATAACCAGTAAGGAGATTGAAACAGTCATCAGTGGGGCGCCTGGGTGGCTCAGTGGGTTAAGCCGCTGCCTTCGGCTCAGGTCATGATCTCAGAGTCCTGGGATCGAGCCCCGCATCGGGCTCTCTGCTCAGCAGGGAGCCTGCTTCCTCCTCTCTCTCTGCCTGCCTCTCTGCCTGCTTGTGACCTCTCTGTCAAATAAATAAATAAAATCTTAAAAAAAAAAAAAAAGAAAGAAAGAAACAGTCATCAAAAATCTCCAAACAAACAAAAGTCCAGGGCCAGACGGCTTCCCGGGGGAATTCTACCAAACATTTAAAGAAGAACTAATTCCTATTCTCCTGAAACTGTTCCAAAAAATAGAAATGGAAGGAAAACTTCCAAACTCATTTTATGAGGCCAGCATCATCTTGATCCCAAAACCAGATAAGGATCCCATCAAAAAAGAGAATTACAGACCAATGTCCTTGATGAACACAGATGCGAAAATTCTCACCAAAATACTGGCCAATAGGATCCAACAGTACATTAAAAGGATTATTCATCACGACCAAGTGGGATTTATTCCAGGGCTGCAAGGTTGGTTCAACATCCGCAAATCAATCAATGTGATACAATACATTAATAAAGGAAAGAATAAGAACCATATGATTCTCTCAATAGATGCTGAAAAAGCATTTGACAAAGTGCAGCATCCCTTCCTGATTAAAACTCTTCAAAGTGTAGGGATAGACGGCACATACCTCAATATTATCAAAGCCATCTATGAAAAACCCACCGCAAATATCATTCTCAATGGAGAAAAACTGAAAGCTTTTCTGCTAAGGTCAGGAACACGGCAAGGATGTCCATTATCACCACTGCTATTCAACATAGTACTAGAAGTCCTAGCCTCAGCAATCAGACAACAAAAAGAAATTAAAGGCATCCAAATCGGCAAAGAAGAAGTCAAACTATCACTCTTTACAGATGATATGATACTATATCATGGAAAACCCTACTATACTATACTATATTTGGAAAACCCAAAAGACTCCACTCCAAAACTGCTAGAACTTGTACAGGAATTTAGTAAAGTGTCAGGATATAAAGTCAATGCACAGAAATCAGTTGCATTTCTCTACACCAACAACAAGACAGAAGAAAGAGAAATTAAGGAGTCAGCCCCATTTACAATTGCACCCAAAACCATACGATACCTAGAGTAAACCTAACCAAAGAGACTAAGAATCTATACACAGAAAACTATAAAGTACTCATGAAAGAAATTGAGGAAGACACAAAGAAATGGAAAAATGTTCCATGCTCATGGATTGGAAGAACAAATATTGTGAAAATGTCTATTCTACCTAAACCAATCTACACATTTAATGCAATACTTATCAAAATCCCATCCATTTTTTTCAAAGAAATAGAACAAACAATCCTAAAATTTATATGGAACCAGAAAGACCTCAAATAGCCAAAGGAATATTGAAAAAGAAAGCAAAAGTTGATGGCATCACAATTCCGGACTTCAAGCTCTATTACAAAGCTGTCATCATCAGGACAGTATGGTACTGGCACAAAAACAGACACATAGATCAATGGAACAGAATAGAGAGCCCAGAAATAGACCCTCAACTCTATGGTCAACTAATCTTCGACAAAGCAGGAAGGAATGTCCAATGGACAAAAGACAGCCTCTTCAACAAATGGTGCTGGGAAAATTGGACAGCTACATGCAGAAAAATGAAATTGGACTATTTCCTTACACCACACACGAAAATAGACTCAAAATGGATGAAGGACCTCAATGTGAGAGAGGAATCCATCAAAATCCTTGAGGATAACACAGGCAGCAACCTCTTCAACCTCAGTAGCATCAATGTCTTCCTAGGAACATCGCCAAAGACAACAGAAGCAAGGGCAAAAATGAACTATTGGGATTTCATCAAGATCAAAAGCTTTTGCACAGCAAAGGAAACAGTGAACAAAACCAAAAGACAACTGACAGAATGGGAGAAGATATTTGCAAACGACATATCAGATAAAGGGCTAGTATCCAAAATCTATAAAGAGCTTAGCAAACTCAACACCCAAAGAAAAAATAATCCAATCAAGAAATGGGCAGAGGACATGAACAGACATTTCTGCAAAGAAGACATCCAGATGGCCAACAGACACATGAAAAAATGCTCCACATCACTCAGCATCAGGGAAATACAAATCAAAACCACAATGAGATACCACCTCACACCAGTCAGAATGGCTAAAATTAACAAGTCAAAAAAATGATAGATGCTGGCGAGGATGTGGAGAGAGGAGAACCCTCCTACACTGTTGGTAGGAATGCAAGCTGGTGCAACCACTCTGGAAAACAATGTGGATGTTCCTCAAAAAACTGAAAATAGAGCTACCCTATGACCCAGCGACTGCACTACTGGGTATATATCCTAAAGATACAAACGTGGTGCTCCGAAGGGGCACGTGCACCCGAATGTTTATAGCAGCAATGTCCACAATAGCCAAACTATGGAAAGAACCTAAATGTCCATCAACAGATGAATGGATAAAGAAGGTGTGGTATATATACACAATGGAATACCATGCAGCCATCAAAAGAAATGAAATCTTGCCATTTGCAATGACGTGGATGGAACTAGAGGGTATTATGCTTAGCAAAATAAGTCAATCAGAGAAAGACAACTATCATATGATCTCCCTGATAAGAGGAAGTGGAGATGCAATGTGGAGGGGTTGGGGGGTAGGAAAAGAAAAAATGAAAGAAGGTGGCATTGGGAGGGAGACAAACCATTAAAGAATCAATCTCAAAAAACAGACTGAGGGTTGCTGGGGGGAGGGGGGACGGGAGAGGGTGGTGGGGATATGGACATTGGAGAGGGTATGTGCTATGATGAGTGCTGTGAAATGTGTAAACCTGGCGATTCACAGACCTTTACCCCTGGGGATAAAGATCCCAACAAAAAAGAGAACTACAGACCAATATCCTTGATGAACACAGATGCAAAAATTCTTGCCAAAATACTAGCCAATAGGATTCAACAGTACGTTAAAAGGATTATTCACCACGACCAAGTGGGATTTATTCCAGGGCTGCAAGGCTGGTTCAACATCCGCAAATCAATCAATGTGATACAACACATTAATAAAAGAAAGAACAAGAACCATATGATACTCTCCATAGATGCTGAAAAAGCATTTGACAAAGTACAGCATCCCTTCCTGATCAAAACTCTTCAAAGTGTAGGGATAGAGGGCACATACCTCAATATTATCAAAGCCATCTATGAAAAACCCACCGCAAATATCATTCTCAATGGAGAAAAACTGAAAGCTTTTCCGCTGAGGTCAGGAACACGGCAGGGATGTCCGTTATCACCACTGCTATTCAACATAGTACTAGAAGTCCTAGCCTCAGCAATCAGACAACAAAAGGAAATTAAAGGCATCCAAATCGGCAAAGAAGAAGTCAAACTATCACTCTTCGCAGATGATATGATACTCTATGTGGAAAACCCAAAAGACTCCACTCCAAAACTGCTAGAACTTGTACAGGAATTCAGTAAAGTGTCAGGATATAAAATCAATGCACAGAAATCAGTTGCATTTCTCTACACCAACAACAAGACAGAAGAAAGAGAAATTAAGGAGTCAGCCCCATTTACAATTGCACCCAAAACTATAAGATACCTAGGAATAAACCTAACCAAAGAGACTAAGAATCTATACTCAGAAAACTATAAAGTACTCATGAAAGAAATTGAGGAAGACACAAAGAAATGGAAAAATGTTCCATGCTCCTGGATTGGAAGAATAAATATTGTGAAAATGTCTATGCTACCTAAAGCAATCTACACGTTTAATGCAATTCCTATCAAAGTACCATCCATTTTTTTCAAAGAAATGGAACAAATAATCCTAAAATTTATATGGAACCAGAAAAGACCTCGAATAGCCAAAGGAATATTGAAAAAGAAAGCCAAAGTTGGTGGCATCACAATTCCGGACTTCAAGCTCTATTACAAAGCTGTCATCATCAAGACAGCATGGTACTGGCACAAAAACAGACACATAGATCAATGGAACAGAATAGAGAGCCCAGAAATGGACCCTCAATTCTATGGTCAACTCATCTTCGACAAAGCAGGAAAGAATGTCCAATGGAACAAAGACAGCCTCTTCAATAAATGGTGTTGGGAAAATTGGACAGCCACATGCAGAAAAATGAAATTGGATCATTTCCTTACACCACACACGAAAATAGACTCAAAATGGATGAAGGATCTCAATGTGAGAAAGGAATCCATCAAAATCCTCGAGGAGAACACAGGCAGCAACCTCTTCGAAGTCAGCCGCAGCAACATCTTCCTAGGAACATCACCAAAGGCAAGGGAAGCAAGGGCAAAAATGAACTTTTGGGATTTTATCAAGATCAAAAGCTTTTGCACAGCAAAGGAAACAGTGAACAAAACCAAAAGACAACTGACAGAATGGGAGAAGATATTTGCAAATGACATATCAGATAAAGGGCTAGTGTCCAAAATCTATAAAGAACTTAGCAAACTCAACACCCAAAGAACAAATAATCCAATCAAGAAATGGGCAGAGGACATGAACAGACATTTCTGCCAAGAAGACATCCAGGTGGCCAACAGACACATGAAAAAGTGCTCCATATCACTCGGCATCAGGGAAATACAAATCAAAACCACCATGAGATATCACCTCACACCAGTCAGAATGGCTAAAATTAACAAGTCAGGAAATGACAGATGCTGGCGAGGATGCGGAGAAAGGGGAACACTCCTACACTGTTGGTGGGAATGCAAGCTGGTGCAACCACTCTGGAAAACAGCATGGAGGTTCCTCAAAATGTTGAAAATAGAACTACCCTATGACCCTGCAATTGCACTGCTGGGTATTTACCCTAAAGATACAAACATAGTGATCCGAAGGGGCACATGCACCCGAATGTTTATAGCAGCAATGTCTACAATAGCCAAACTATGGAAAGAACCTAGATGTCCATCTACAGACGAATGGATAAAGAAGATGTGGTATATATACACAATGGAATACTATGCAGCCATCAAAAGAAATGAAATCTTGCCATTTGCGACGACGTGGATGGAACTAGAGGGTATCATGCTTAGCGAAATAAGTCAATCGGAGAAAGACAACTATCATATGATCTCCCTGATATGAGGGAGAGGAGATGCAACATGGAGGATCGAGGGGGTAGGAGAAGCGTAAATGAAACAAGATGGGATTGGGAGGGAGACAAACCATAAGTGACTCTTAATCTCACAAAACAAACTTAGGGTTGATGGGGGGAGGGGGTTGGGAGAGGGGGTGGGGTTATGGATATCGGGGAGGGTATGTGCTATGGTGAGTGTTGTGAAGTGTGTAAACCTGGCAATTCGCAGACCTGTACCCCTGGGGATAAAAATATATGTTTATAAAGCTGTAAAAAAAAAAAAAAAAAAAAAAAAAAAAAAAAAAAAAAAAGAAAGAAAGGATGAATCCCCAAGTTTTGTAGCAACATGGACGGGACTGGAAGAGATTATGCTGAGTGAAATAAGTCAAGCAGAGAGAGTCAATTATCATATGGTTTCACTTATTTGTGGAGCATAACAAATAGCATGGAGGACAAGGGGAGATGGAGAGGAGAAGGGAGTTGAGGGAAATTGGAAGGGGAGGTGAACCATGAGAGACTATGGACTCTGAAAAACGATCTGAGAATTTTGAAGGGGTGGGGGGTGGGAGGTTGGGGGCACCAGGTGGTGGGTATTGTAGAGGGCACGGATTGCATGGAGCACTGGGTGTGGTGCAAAAATAATGAATACAGTTATGCTGAAAAAAAAAAAAAAACACACCAGAAAAAAAAAATATATATATATGTTTATTAAAAAAATAAATAGACTAATGGGACTATATCAAAATAATAACCTTCTGCCCAACAAAAGGAAACAATCCACAAAACTAAAATGCAACCCGTGGAATGGGAAAAGATATTTGTAACTGACATATCAGATAAAGGGTTAGTATCCAAAATATATAAAAAACTTATACAACTCAACACCCCAACACCCCCAAAACAAATAATCCAATTAAAAAATGGGCAGAAGACATGAACAGACATTTCTCCAAAGAAAGACATACAGATGGCAAACGGGCACATGAAAAGATGCTTGTCATCACCAATCATCAGGGAAATGGGAATCAAAACTGCAGTGAGATATCACCTCCCATCTGTCAGAATGGCTAAAATCAAATTAGTAAGAAACATCATGTGCTGGTGGGGATGAGGAGAAGAAGGGCTCCTCGTGCACTGCTGGCAGGAACGCAAATTGGCGCAGCTACTGCAGGAAACAGTATGGAAGTCCCTCAAAGAGTTAAAAATAGAACTCCCATGGCATCCAGCAATTGCACTATCGGGTATTTACCCAAACAATACAGAAACACCAATTCAAAGGGATACATGCACACTTATGTTCAAAGCAACAATAGTTATAGTAGCCAAGATATAGAGGCATCCAGGTACCCATCAACTGATGAACGGATAGAGAATAGGTGGTATATATACGCAATGAACTATTACTCAGCCGTAGAAGAGAATGAAATCTTGCCATTTGCAATGACATGGATGGAGCTAGCGTATTGTGCTAAGTGAAATAATCAGTCAGAGAAAGACAAATACCATGTGATTTCACTCATACATGCAATTTAAACAACAAAACAAATCATCATAAGGGAGAAAAAGAGGCAAACCAAGAGACTGACTCAGAACTATAGAGAGCAAACTGCTCTTCACCGGAGAAGGGGTCAGCGGGGGAGGGGGGGCACGGAATAGGTGATGGAGATTAAGGAGGGTACTCGTGATGAGCACTGGGTGACATTTGGAAGTGCTGAATTGCACTGTGTTGCACATCTGAAACCAATATAATGCTCTATGTTAGCTAACTGGAATTAAAATAAAAACTGAAAAAATAAAACTATTGGGGCGCCTGGGTGGCTCAGTGGCTTAAGCCTCTGCCTTCGGCCCGGGTCATGGTCTCAGGGTCCTGGGATCGAGCCCCGCATCGGGTTTTCTGCTCAGCAAGGAGCCTGCTTCCCCCTCTCTCTCTGCCTGCCTCCCTGCCTACTTGTGATCTCTCTCTCTCTCAAAATAAAATAAATTTAAAAAAAAATAAAAAAAATAAATAAAACTATTGGTTTAATTAGAACAAACAAAAAAGAAAATTGAACAAAAAGAGCCCATCACTTAAAACAATTGACAAATTTGTGGCCAATGATAAAATTTGACTTTCATGTGAAAATTAGAATTTTGGAAAATGTGGACTCATCACCACAAACTTACCAGCTTCCCAATATTTAAAATCTTTCCCGATGAGGTCACTGGTGATAATAACAAATCTGATGGGGTTTTGAAAATCCTGTATAATGAAATGTGTCAACATTTGGAAAATCCACATAACTCAATGAAATAATATTTTCCAAACATCCAATGCATGGTTCTACAGATCATGCATGGGTAAAAGGACCGTTGGAAGGAGATTCACCCATATAGTTTATACAATACCTAGAATTGAGTATAAAAGTTTCATTGATATGGTTTCAAATTCTTCGCTGCAAATAACCTTTAAGAAATTATTGATTGAGTTTTAGTATAGTATCAAAGATGAATAGTCACAATTCTAAAAAAAAAAAAAACTATTAAAAACTCCTACCTATATACACAATGGGATATTACTCAGCCAACAGAAAAATGAAATCTTGCCATTTGCAATGATGTGGATGGAACTAGAGAGTATTATGATGAGTGAAACAACTCAATCAGAGAAAGATAATTATTGTATGACTTCACTCATATGTGGAATTTAAGAAACAAAGCAGAGGATCATAGGGGAAAAGAGGGAAAAATAAAATAAGGTGAAATCTGGGAGACTCATAAGAGTCTGGGAAGTCTGGGAGAAACATAAGAGACTCTTTACTATAGGAAACAAACTGAGGGTCGCTGGAGGGTAGCTGGGGGGAGAATTGGGGTAACCGGGTGATGTGCATTAAGGAGGGCCCATGATGGGATGAGCACTGGGTGTTACACGCAACCGATAAAAATTACTGAACTCTCCCTCTGAAGCTAATGAGATACTATGTATTAATTAATTTAGTAAAAAAAAAACTCCTACCTATTCTAACCACACATTTGGAAGGCAGACTTCCTTCACATATTTCAACCAGAACGATATATCCCAACAGACTAACTGCAAAAGCAGATGGGATCCAGTCAGACATTAAAGAGAGCTGCAAAAATGTAAAACAACACCACTCTTCTCACAGTTTTTTTTTTTTAAATTTTATTCTGGAAAATAGTTTTTATAAAAATACGTTATTTATATTAACATGTAGTCGTTCTATTACTGTTATTTTTTAATAAATTGAAAATAAGTATTTTAACATTTCTGATTTAATCTCTAATACAGGTAATAACATATTAGAAATACAACCCACATAAACATATGCCTTCGGAGGCCTCTATTCTTTTGAAGAGTGTGAAGGACTCCTCAGACCAAAAAGTTTGAGAATCCCACTCTAGCTCACAGTTTCCAGTCACTGTTATCACCTCTCCTTGGGCCTGGGCCCCTAGTGTTCTTCATGCTTTCAAGTCCCAGGGTCCAGGTCCTAACTCATAATGTCAGCCCTAGATCTCTGATGCCCTCCTGGCCTTCGCAGGGATTCCATTCCAGGGTGGCCTATGAGGACTCCAGCCTAATACATGTCCCTCTTCCTTACCATGAACCCCTGCTCTCAAACACACATACACACAACAACAACAGCAACAACGGCTCCTATAGACAATGAAGACCCAATTTTTCCTTGGAGTAACTTTTTTTTTTTTTAAGAATTTATTTATTTGACAGAGAGAGACCACAAGTAGGCAGAGAGGCAGGCAGAGAGAGAGAGGGAAGCAGGCTCCCTGCTGAGCAGAGAGCCCGATGCGGAGCTCAATTCCAGAACCCTGAGATCATGACCTGAGCCGAAGGCAGAGGTTTAACCCACTGAGCCACCCAGGTGCCCCTGGAGTAATTTTTGATCCTGGAAAAGTCAACTTCTCAGGCTTTATTTTCCTCAACAATAATTCCCAGCTGTTAACAGTTAAAGCCATCTTCCTTGGGTCATTGAACTTAAATGAAACAATGGGTGTCTTCTCCATCTGCAGGCCCACTCTGCACCTTCCCACACCCTGCTCTGTACCCCTGGAGGCTTTCAGCTGGGTTTGGCCAGTGGCAGGCACTGGTAGGGGATGTGAAAGGGCAGGAGGAGAAAGTGATGTATGTGTACACACACATACATACATGTACCCACATGTGCACACACCCCCAGTTTGACTGTCTCTAGAGGAGGCAGAGTTCCTGTTGGACAGCCCTTCATATGGGGCATGTCCTCTTCTCTTTGTCCTTCAGGCCTAGGGATGAGCCTTTTCCAGCCCAGTGGTGCCCAACCGCCCCCTGCCCCCCGCCCCCCGTTGGTTTCCTTTACTAGCTCACACCTTTGTGAATAGCTCCTTCCTTAAATTCTCCTCAGTCACATTGTCTGGCTGTGCCATTTCGTTCCTACAGAGACTTTGACTGAATGATACAGGTGTGAAACACTGTAATCTTAGACACGTCCATACCAAAGAAATGTCCTTTTCTTTATGACCTTGAGTTTTCTATGACCACTGGGCATCTCCAGCTCCTGGCTCACCTTCTAAAGGAGAAAGAAGGACACAGGATTTTTTATCTTACTCAATGCTCTCTATTCTTAATGCCACTTGTGTCTAAGGCACTGCACAAGGGGTCTGCAAAGAAATTCAAGAAAAGGAACAAAAGTCCTGTGCTTTTTCATCTTTATGCCTTTACTCCTGGTATTCTCTGCACCTCAAGTGTTCTTCTCTTTCGATCACTCAAAACCCTCAAATTTCACCTTCTTAAGAAACCTTTCCATATCCTCCAACCATAAATAATGTATTTCTCCCCTCCAAACACCTCTTTTAAACCACTTATCTCTTTCTAACTTGTATTATTCAATGTGATTCAATACACATTTATCCAATGCTTATTTTATGCCAAGCCCTAAGCCAGACACTAAGCAGTGCAAGGAAAAACATTAAACATACCTGCCCTAGGGGAGCTCATGCTCTCACCAAGGAGACAGAAACATAAATACTTATGATGCAAACGGAAAAGGGTCAGAACAGAAGTTTAAGCAGAATTCTATAGGTTACGATTAGGGGAAGCACTATGGAAACATCTAGAGAGAGGTGGGGAGATCAAGAATATTAGAAGGACAGCGGAGTGCTCTCCAGGCAGTAGGTTAAGGGAGGCTGGCAATCTCAGTCTAAGAGTAGCCCAGCACCTAGACAGCCAACATGGCACAGAGCACCAAAGTAGTCATTACGGAGGGTGCTTGCCGCATCTGTGAGCCTGAGGCCACCCCTAGGTCCCTGTTAGGTCTACTCGAGGCTTGCTGGGATGACATAGGACCTTCCTGTTCCCTGGTGAACAAATTTAGAACTGCCTGGTGGGTCATCAGACCAGCAGAGCCTTGAGATCTGATGAAAAGGGTGCAGGTGTTTCCCACCCAGAGTCACCAAACCGGACCCTACTAACTAATGGTGGGTTCCAGCACTAGGCCTCAAACAAATAGATGGGGGCCTCAGAAGTCACCAGGGCAGGCACCAGCGCAAATCAGCCATTCTGCAAGAGAGAGCAGGCCATTGGGAATGATGTTGAGTGAATCTAAGACACCTTTCCCCCTACAGCAGCCCATCACCTTATAAACCCTCTACCACAATGCAGAGGAGTGGGGAGAGGAAGAGGACATTTCCAACACTGAGCATTTACCCACAAAGAATGAGTCACCAGTTCCCGAGGAGATGGCAAACTAGCATAAGCTGCTAGCTTCCTCACCCAAAATTAATGCTGGAGAGACTACAGCAGAGAAAATAAGTCATGTATCTGAGGATCTAAACATAAAACTGTGAGAAATCCCTGGGAGACAGAAGGCTCCTGACAACGGAGAATAGTCTGTGTGTGAAAGGGATAGGTGGGTGTGTGAAGGGGAACAGAGGGGGAGAAGCTCCAGGGGAAGATTAGGGTGGCTCTCAAGCTCTGGTCTTACATGTCGTCTCCCACCTACCCAGAGGCACCTCCACGCCCACCACCGCACAAACACCCTCCCCCACCCACCCACACGCACACACAGAGCTTCCTGAGATGACCACTGTCTACTTAGACCAAGCAGCTTCACAATCCAAGCCTCTGGGATTCCAGAAGTCTTAGAAAAATCCTGAAACTCTGCTGGAATAAAAGTTAACGGGACCAGTAGTGTGCTTCCAGTCACCCTTGGCTGTTCACTCATTCAGGAGCTCTCTGCCTTGGAGCTCACACTCTCCCCTCTTCTTCAAATTCACCAGAAGGAGCAAACTAGGACTCCAAATCCTCCCCCACGACACATTACAGACAGAATAACTGTATCCCTAAGGGAACATAGGTTTACAGGTCAACATCATTTGACCCTCGGGAATAATAGCACTCGAAAAGAAAGATAACAAACCAAGCATCATACATCCCATGAAGCAGGATAATTGGGACAGGTGGGCCAAGATTTTCAAATATGCATAATAAGTATCCTGAACAAAAGAGACACTATTGAAGCATGAAGTAGTTGGAAACCACAAAAGATGAACTCATAGGAACGCTGTGTATGGATAATAATTGAAGTAAGTAGAAAGGATAAATGGCTGGATGGATAACCCCGAAGACAGAATATGTAAGCTGGGAGATCACACTGAGGCGTTCTGGAAGGCAGCAGAGAAAATACGATGATAGAAGTTTTTCAAGAAACACTAACACAAGTTGTAACTAAACAGAAGTACTAATGCCTAAAGAATGGAATTCCAATAAACTGAGGGAAAAAGAGGGGAGGGATTGGTTGAAGAAGTAAGAATAAAAGATGAAAGACCCCAGACAGAAAGGATTTATAGAGTCCCAAATAGGATAATAAGGAAAAACCCACATCTAGGCATATTTTTGTGACATTAAGAAATCAAAGATACAAAAAGAAAATTCCAAGTTTACCAAAAGAAAAACAAGTCATCTTAAAAAAGGTAAAGACTCAGCTTTTATCAGATTTTGTTAACAGTATGTTGAATATAGGAACACACAGAGAAATATTTTCAAAGTATTAAAGGAAAAGAACATTGAACCTAGAATTTTATATATAGCCAAATTGTCGTTTATATGCAAGAGTGCCACCAGGATATTTTCAGGCATATGAGGTTTACCACACAAAATCCCATTTTGATAACTCTCTTGGAAGAGCACTCAAATAAAAACAGAAATAAATCCAGGAAAGTGCTGCTAGAAAAAATTAGATGGAAGAATGATCAAATTCCTTAGTAAAGCTTGTCTAAAACAGCAAGTATCAAACAAGAGATTAGAAGAGAAAACGCATATTTATAAGCCTCAAAACTAAGATTTTAGACATTATCAAACACATAAACAGAAGTGCAGGTATTAAATTAAAGGCAACCAACATAATAATAAAAATAGAAGATATAACTTTTACATAAGCATAAGAAAATCTATGTAATGGAAATCATAACAGAAGAAAAATTAAAAGCCAAAAAAATGTAGAATAAATGGAAGGTACAAAGTGATATGGCAGAAATAATCCAGAAACATGCCTAAATACATAAGGAAATGTATTATATGATAAAGATGGCATCTTCAAATTACTGAAAAAAGATGGAATTTTAGATAAAGGATGTTGGGACAACTGGATAATCATTTGGATAAAGATAAAATTGAAACACCCTCACATTCTGAAAATGAATCAGGCTCGTTTGATGTATCGGTGAACACACAAGTACTACGGGAAGACAGGTGAATTACCTTATAGTTTTGGACTGGAAAAAGGCTTTCTCATTATGGCTCAAAATCCAAAACCAATAAAAGATAATTCAATGACATTAAAAAAAAACCCTATACCTAAGATCACTATAAACAAAATAAAAAACACATTATACACTGGGAAAATCTATGCAATGTGTATCACAGATAAAAAGCTAATATATTGGGATGCCTGGGTAGCTCAGTTGGTTAAGCGGCTGCCTTAGGCTCAGGTTATGATCCCAGCGTCCTAGGATCAAGTCCCACATCAGGCTCCTTGCTCTGCAGGGAGTCTGCTTCCCCCTCTGCCTCTGCCTGCCACTCTGTCTGCCTGTGCTCACTCTCTCTGACAAATAAATAAATAAAATCTTTAAAAAAAAAAAAACTAATATCTTGGCATGTAAACAACTCACAAAAATCAAGGAGAGAAAGTTGAAACAGACTAAACCAAAGAAACAGGAGGAGGGGGGTACTGAAATATATAAAAAGATCATTAGAAAATGAGAAGATAAGAGAAATGCCGGTTAAAACTCATTGACACCACTCAGCAACTTCAAGATAGACAAAATTTCAAAAGCTTTTTATAAAACATTCCATTGACAAGAATATGGGAAAATAGGCTCTCAAAGTTAACACTGATGGGAATACAAAATGGTACAACCCCAGAAGGGATTTGGCAATATCTACCACGACTACATATGCATTTAACTTTGTACCCAATAATCCTATTTACATTTATTTACTTTGAAGATCCATCTCCGAAACAAAATGTGCACAAGATGATTCATTGTAGCATTATTTATAATAACAATATATTGGGAATAATGTATATGCATATATGCAGAACAGATTAGTAGAATAAGTCATCGTCTATGCATACTTTGGCATAATATATAACTGTAAAACTGAAAATTATCTCTGTTAATTGATGGGAAGTAATTTCCAGGATATTTTTAAGTAAAAGACATGGATAGTATGCTATGTTTTTGTAAGAAGGAAAGTAAAATAAGAATTTATGTCCATTTTTGCAAAAGAAATATAGGAAAGATAAATTAGTGAAATTGGTTACCTACAGGGAATGAGTTGATACAAAGAAGAAGTGCTAAGAAAAGGACAGAAACTTCTCTAAATGTACCATTTGTATCATTTGGATTTTTGACCCATGTAAATATTTCACTACACAACAGTGAAACTAAATCATTGAACATGGGGAAGGGGGAAAGACCTTAAAATTAATGTAAACAGAAATAAATGAACCTATCTGTGTATTGAATTGATAAGATAACTCTACAGAAGGAAAAAAAATTAACTTTTGAGCATAGTATTTGGGCTGTACAGTCTCAGTGAGACCTACTCTAAAAATAACTGCAAAAAAGTTTTGAATTTTATCCAACAGCATCGTTTTGAAGGTGGATTGGTATTGCAATCCTAAGCAATTTTGTATGTAATATGGCAGTGAGCAAATAAGCACATAGACCAATGTTCCTGAGAACCAGGAAGGTTGAAAAGCTGTTGGAGAGAATCAGTGTGCAAGAATGAGATACACAGGGGCGCCTGGGTGGCTCAGTGGCTTAAGCCTCTGCCTTCGGCCCAGGTCATGATCTCAGGGTCCTGGGATCGAGCCCCGCATCGGGCTCTCTGCTCAGCAGGGAGCCTGCTTCCCCCTCTCTCTCTGCCTGCCTCCCTGCCTACTTGTGATCTCTCTCTCTCTCAAATAAATAAATTAAAAAAAAAAAAAGAATGAGATACACATAAGGAAGGGGAAAGGAGAGCAAGGATCCTGCAGCATTAGATTGGAATGAGAGGTGATCACCTGATTTTTTAAGTATTCATTTTCCTCCAGCCTTATTGAGATATAACTGAAGTAACCAGCCACACATACTTAAAGTATGCAATATGTTCAGTTTCGACAAGTGTACAAATAAAACTGTCCCCACAAAGAACTGGCAAACAATTCCCAAAAGTTTCTTTGTGCTCTTCAACATCCCTCCCTCCCTACCTGTATGTCCATTTCCACGAAACCACTGATATTTGTCTGTCATTGTAGAATAGAGTGCATTTTCTGGAATTTTACAAAAATAAGAGTATACAGTATGTACTGGGTTTTTTTTCTTGATTCTTTCATTAAATATGATGACTTGAGTTTCATCCATGTTGTGTATCAAAATGCATTACTTTTTGTTTTTATTCCTAAGATTGAAATGGCTCTGTTATTAGGTTTACGTACATTTGTAGTTGTTACGTCTTCCTAATGAATTGCCCCTTTTATCATTATGATATGTTCTTCTTTACCTATAGTCATACTCTTTATCTTGAAGCCTATTTTATCTGATCTCAACATAGCAATTCTAGCCTTCTTACCCTTATTATTTGCATGATATCTATTTACTTTAACGCCACCAGTGTCTTTGTATATAAGCATGTCACCTAAAGGCAGAGTATTGCAGGGACTGACTTGATTTTTTATCTACTCTCTGCCTTTTAATTGAAGGGTTTAGACTTTTAACACTTAATGTAATTATTAATATTGTTGGATTTAGTTCTACCATTTTTCCATTTATTTTCTTTTTTCCCCTTTATTTTTGTACCTTTATCCTCCCTTTCTAGTCTTCCTTGGGATTATGGAAATAATTTTTAGCTTTCTATTTTTATTTGTCATTGGCATTTGGCTAAATCTCTTTGTATTATTTGTACTTTTTGCTCTAGAAATTATATATATAAATATGTATATATATTTATTATTTTATATACATTTATATTTGTTCATATTAGTTATATTTATTTATATTAATTATTATATATTTATATAAATATATCTTTCCATATTTGAGTAAAATATAGAAGTTCTGCACTCATATAAACTCTACTATTCCCCTCAACTGAGATTTATCATTGCCATTTGTATTTTATCATCAGACATTGAAAATCCCACCAGAAAGGTTATAATCTTTGCTTTTTTTGTTCATGTTTGTTCTAAAAAAAAACTTAAAAGGGAAAAAAAATGGTCTTTTATACTTACCCAGGTATTTGTTTTTGTCCCTTTCTGTTTTTCTTCCTTCATTCCTCAAGACCTATCTTTTGTTATCATTTTCCTTCAACCTGTTGAATTTCCTTAAGAATTCTCACAAAATAGGCATTCTAGTGACAGATTCTCATAGTTTTCCTTCATGTGAAAATAGCTTAATTTTGACTTTATACCTGGAGGATATTTTTGCTGGATATAGAATTCTGGGTTGACAGTTCTTTTCTTTCGGCACTTTAAAAATGATGTTCTACTGTCTTCTGACCTTCAGGGTTCTAATGAAAAATCTCCTGTCATTAGAACTTTTGTTCCTTTATATGTAAAGTGTAGTTTTTCCTCTAGCTGCTTTCAAAGGGTTTTCTTCACATTAATTTTCACCATTTCAATTATGATAAGCCTACATGTGGTTTTCTTTAATTTTATACTGTTTGGAGTTCATTAAGCTTCTTGACTCTTGGATATGCCAACATGAAATATAATAGAAATTTAATAAGATATTACTGGGAGTCTGAAATGGATACAATGAGGGCCCAGAAGAGGTGTCTTCAATTCTACCACATTGAAGGGGAAGAGATGCCAGGAATGGATACAAGCAGATATAGAGAGCATGGCAGAAGCAGGCTAGACACAGGGACAGCATGAACAAAACCATGAAAGGTGACACATGTGGACCCAGCTCTTCGTTCTCCAGTGTTCTACTTCACGTCATCTTTTTTAAAAAAAAATTTTATAGCCAGCTGGCTTTGTTCTGTGAAATTTTTTTTCTTTTCAAGTTGACCCTGAGTTCAAGACCTGAGCCGAGATCAAGAGTCAGATGCTTAACAACTAAGCCACCAAGGCGCCCCTGTTTTGTGAAATTCTTAATGATGTGTTCAGGCTGGACGTATTTCCTCAATCTGTTTTGTCCTAGTAAGGGCAGGAATAACATTTCTCCCTTTCCCTGCATGTTCAGAGAATGTCTAACACAAGACTTCACAAATTAAAACAAACAAATAAATTTTTTTAAAAAACCCTAAAACAAAACAAAAAACAACCCTGCTCTTTGGACAGCATGTGGGGACTGCTTTGTCACTTTGTGAAAATACAGTAGCAGAACAAAGAAACTCAGTTTTTCCTATTAAAAAACCTGCCTCTTTCGACAGTAACAAGTTAATTGGTTGAAGCAGTTTGAGACTGTTAGAAACAGAATAAGTAAAAAATTTCATTTTCTCACCCAAACTTATACCAATTAAAACTAACCCTCCAAACCTTAGATGTTTATCCAGCATTAATTACTACATTTAAGGGGCTAAAATTAAGTGCTTTGTTGGTTTCTGTAGATAATTTACATATCATTACTTCACAATTCATGTTGCAATGATTTTTATTAAAATTAGCCAATGAAAATGGAATAATATTACCTCTAAGCATTCAGGTCCCTAGGGTCAGAGTCATTTATTTTTTCTTCTTTAAAATTATAATTGTCAATTTAGAAAATATATATGTAGAACTTAATGATTTATTTTAAGAAGGAAAGCATGAAACAAAAATAGCTTAGTATTTATGATTTCCCTGGGCTTGTGTTAAGTCCACCATCAATGCTTTATAATATAGAAGGTGAGGAAAAAAAAAAAAAAACTAGGAAGAAGCAGAGAAAAATCACCCAGAGTAGAGGAAAGAAGGAAAGTTTAAAAAAAAAAAAAAGAAAGAAAGAAAACAGAGGAAATGATGTTAACTTTGTTGGCCCAGCATCTTCAAATTTAACTGTGGAGCTCAAAGAATAGCCAAGCCCCATCAGTGCTCCCAGGGACACCATTTGGGAAACTCTGATCATAGCCATCCTCGAAAGCCAGCCAGGATAACCATGTATCATTTGTGCCAAAAGCATGGAAGTCCAAAGACAGATGCTTGAGCACTTCTGGGCCCATTAATTGCCAACAGAGAGAAGTGGTCCCAGGGGACCCCAGCTCCGTCCCTGGCACTGTCTCCCACTGTCTCTTAGGAGAAGCCTAGCCAAGGCTAGTCTGCAGTCTGGGGGGGATGGGACGTGGAGTGTTTGTGACGCACAGTTCACCTGTGAGAGGTTTCTGCTATTTCATTCAGACTCTGAGCACCCAGTGCAACTTCACATGAAGCTGGGGGGACGCACTAGAAATGTGCCCAATTGTCAGGAGGCCAGCACTCTCCTGTGCTCTGGGGGAAACAGCACAATAGGGGGTGGGGGACAAAGAAATCCAGATCATACGAGATGCCCACTCATCCTGAAGGCAGAGATTATGAGTTCTTACAATAGACTTCCCCATCTTCCTGTATTCCGTTCCCCTCTTCCCTTCCTTCTTGTCCCTCAGTGTTTTTTTGGCTGTCTCCTCTGCTCCCTCCCCATCCTCATTTTTTTCTCCTCTCTCTTCTTCAAGGTCCTGCTGGCCAACAGGGTCGTTCTGGTCAAATGGGGATCTGCCAGAATTTCCCCTGGGCCCTCTCTCCCACTCCAGATAAATCCCCCCACCTGCCACTCTCCCTCCATCCCCATCTCAAGACATCACAGTCACGGTGACAGAGGAGCCTGCCCTAAATTCCTCAGATGGGGTTCGAGGGGTGAGGATGGGACTGTTTGTTGTCCGTGTCACTGTATGTCTCTTAGCCAGGAGGGGGATGGTTGTTTCTGGAGCAGAGTCTTCTCAGACACCCTCTTTCCACTCACATCCCTCTGCAGAGAGGAGTTGGCCGGTGCGACATTTCCTGACAGCTCTGACAGGCCTCAAGGAGACAATTAATGCCTCACAGCTGCCTCTATCAGGGAAGGTGCCGGAAGAGGAGGAAGGCAGGGGGAGGGAAGTGTGTAAATTTACAAAAAGTTTTAAAGTAAGAGTAGAGCATAGGGAGGGAACTAAATCAAAATCTTATTGAACAAATTCCTCTTGGAATCCCCTCAAGGGCCAGAGAGTGGACACTTGAGGCAAACTTATAGAATCACCACAGAGACAGACTAGGAGGCTCTCTGCTGGAGCTTCTGGAAAGGAGAATGCCCATGGCAGATCCCCTGCTTCTGGCCTGGAATCCTGAACTGTTGGACCTTGAACCCTGCCTGCCTTATGGACAGGGATCCAGGCTGTCTCAGGCTGCAGGTGCCCAGTGGCCAAGGTCTGGGAGAGGGAAGGCAGCCCCTGGGAAAGTGCTTTCTGATAAAAAGTCAGACAGAGAGATGGACGGGACTCCTTCCCTCCCAGACACCCCCACATCTGCCTGGGCAGACGGATGGGCCTTCCTCTGGGCTTTATAGATTAATCCGTCCTTCTTATCAATTATGGAGACAAGAAAGTGTAATTTTCTCCCCATGTTTATACTGTTCAGGATTAATCTGCCTGTAAATGGATAATCTGTCAGCTTTCCGAGACACTGAAGTGGATAGGGGGTGGGGCAGGAAATGGGGAAGAGATTTACCAGTGGGTAATGCCATCTGCTTTATTAGGTTGTTTTATAAACCTGACATTCAATTTGTTCTGGAGGACTCGGTGACAGATTATTCTGTAAATTCCCAAATAATTACGATAACCAGAGAAAGAGAAAAAAGGGGGAGAGGAAGGTGAGTTTGGAGGGGTGGGGGTTACCAGCACAACTGTGAGTGACGGTTCCAAGGGACAGCATCCAGCCCCAACCCCCTCTGAGGGGGGCTGAAGAAGGGCTAGGCCTCAGAGGCCAGGGGGATTGACAAAAAGGCCCTGGGGAGCCACGCTGGGTCTCATCCCTTATCTCCCTTCCCCCATCTTCCAACCTCAGAGTCTCTGCTCTCCCCAACAAGATGGCGAATTCAAGCTAGCGGGGTCTACTTTCTCCTGTCACCCAAGTCTGAATCCCTGGGGAAGTTATTTCAACTCTCTGTGCCTCAGTTTCTTCAACTGTAAAATGGAGACAGTAGTGGTACTTACCTCCTCTGGTGCTGCTGCTGCTAGGATCTATCAGTTCCTACAAGCAAAGTGCTTAGAATAGAGCTTAGGGGGACGCCTGGGTGGCTCAGTTGGTTAAGCAGCTGCCTTCGGCTCAGGTCATGATCCCAGCGTCCTGGGATCGAGTCCCACATCAGGCTCCTTGCTTGGCGGGGAGCCTGCTTCTCCCTCTGCCTCTGCCTGCCATTTTGTCTACCTGTGCTCGCTCGCTCTCCTCTCTCTCTGACAAATAAATAAAATCTTAAAAAAAAAAAAGAATAGAGCTTGGGACCTACTAAGCGCTATATAAACTCACATTTGCATTTTTCTCTCACAGGCCTAACCCTGCTGCTGACAATATAGTACGCTCTGGATAGAAATCTGAAGGTTGAGTCTGAAAAATCAGAATGGGGGTATCCAAATCTCCTGCTGATAAGCCCCTTAACAACCAGAGCCTTCACCCCGCCCCTCTATCCCCTGCTTGAACACCACCGGGGACGAGGAACTCCCTCCCTACCTTGCAGGCAGCTCACTCCATCATCAGACTGTTCCAGTGAGTCCTCAGACAACAAAACCTGCCTTCTGAGCAGAACCCTCCCAAAGGGTTAACTTTGCTGGGTTTGCAGAGGGAGGCAGGGGAGAGAGAGCCCCTCAGGTAAAGCATAGTCTTGATTATGAGCTCTGAGAGCTCGTTTTTCAGCAGAATGCTGCTATTCAATTACCCCGTGCACGCTTACCTTTTACATTTCCAAATGCTACCTTCCACGGCTTCTGTAATCTTATTTGTCCGCTGGTGCTGGGGTGGGGGCGGGGGGGGGGGTTGGAAGGAAGGCCACACGGTGTGTGCCCATCCTTGTGTTTCAGGGTACAAGTGGGTGGTCACGGATCCCCTGCAGGGAGAGAGGGCTGGACACTGCAGTCCTTATTACCTGCTCTCTCTGCCCCTCTCTGTGCCTTTGCCTCTCCCAGGGTAGTTCCCAGTTACCTCAGTTCATGACCAAGATAAAGAGGCTCAGGGAGCATGGCCACTCTCTCTGTGGCTTCCCACAAAGAAAATGCCTGTGGCTAGAGCTACAGCTGAGCCCAACACAAGCCCTTTGACATCTCAGAGCGCGTTCTTGACCATCAGCCCCCATGTTATTGGTGTGTAAATATTACACACATCAAGAACATTCTTCTTCAGGTTAAATTGTTTGCATCCGCAGTCATACATGGGAGTTAGGGTTTGGACCACAGAGAGAGCTGCTTTTTTGTTGCCTGTCCAGAATCAACCTCTCCACCTCTTCTGGTAACAGAACCCTCTTTCCTGTGGGGAATCCATTCCAAGTGGCTTGGATGCAACTGTAGCTGCCCATCTTCCACAATGTGCCCAAGACTAGGAATAGTGCCCTCGGCCCCAGTAATCCAATCAAGGATGGTCCTGTGACCAAAAACAAGCCAATCAGTCCCTTCCATTGGACTTTGCTGCCAAAGTTCTAAGGGAAGAAGCTTTATTCTCCCTGGAATTGCTGATCTGGTAGGACTTGAGCCTTGTGTTATTAATGACCACCGTGCTCACCATGAAGAGAACACTTGACTACAATTCAGAGAGACAAAGCCTCAATGATATTTGGAAGTCCTAAACCTAGCCCTACCTGAAACTTAGATTCTATTTTTGCTCAATAGTATGAGTTGTGTTACTGTCATAAAGGCCTCATTAATATAGGGACCTCCTTCTCATCTCAGACTTCATCTCACAAACTCAAAAAGTGTCTGTCAAAGAAGGATTGGGAGCTGCGTGATCTCTTGCATCTCAATAAGAGTAGGGTTGCACAACTTTGGGGGAATCCCTCTAGTTCCCAGATTAAACCCCCCTTCCCTATCATTATTCCTGTGTGTGCTGACTCATGTGTTTCTCCTTACAGGTTTTGTGTTTCTCCTACCCTTTTCCCAATGACCTTTGTCTCCATCTATAACCAAAGTCCCTGGGGACAGTGCAAAGACCACTTCCAGGTCTCCTTTGACTCTGTGAATTTCTGGTCCAGGGATCTCAAGTGTCTGATCTGGAGTCTGGTGGTTTGAGGGTATCTCCATGTTTGTGTGGGTATGAGTGTGTTCTTGGGGATATGTGAGAATGAAGGGGGTGGACTGCCCAAAAAAAGCATATATGCTGCAGATTGGAGGAAGAGGGAGAGAATAAAGATCTGAGCCAACAGGATTCCAGTTTACAGTCTGAGAGGTTCTGCTCGGTAACTTCAGCTGACTTTATGTTGGCATTTACTCAGATCCATCTTCTACCAAGAGAGGTCTAAGGGAACTTACAAGTATGGTTGTTGATGTGCAGAGAAGCATGACAAAAATGCGGTATTCATTTCCTTAATTGTGTGTCCTGCCCTGGCAACAGGCCCGCTCAGGGACCCCTATGAGCAGCCCCACTTCCTCCACTGCAGTCCTCCCCAACTGTCCTTCCCAGATGCTGGCTGAGCTGACTAGTGAAGGGCTTTCCCTGCAGAAGGTAATCTGTAGAAACTGGAAGAGGGGAACACTTTTTCAAACGTGCAAACACCAAGCAAAGTTATAAGTATCATAAAGAATCAGGGAAGCATGACACCACCAAAGGAGCAAAATAAAACTACAGGGACTGACCCTAAAGAAAGGATATCAACAAGCTGCCTGACAAAGAATTCAAAATAATTGTCTTAACCAATGAAAAGGCAAGCTGCAGTCTGGGTGAAAATATTCACAATTTATATATCTGACACAAGGGTCATATCTGGAATACATGAAGAATTTTTTATAACTCAATAATAAGAAAATAAACAACTCAATTTTAACAACTCAATTCTCCAAAGATTTCATTCACAAAAGAAGATAAGCACATTAGGAGATGGCCAACACCTGTAGTTAAATTAAAACCACAATGAGATGCCTCTTCATCCCCAAGAGATCAACTAAAATGTTAAAAATAGACAATACCAAGTACAGTTGAGGGTGTGGAATAGTTAGAACTTTCACACACTGCGGATGGGATGGTAAAATAGTACAACCACTTTGGAAATGAGTTTTGCAGTTTAAAAAATTAAACACACACCAGCTGTTCAGTTAGTAGGTATTACCAAAGAGAAGCAGAAACACACGTCCCCATAAAGACTCATATAGAAATGTTCCTAGCAATTTTATTTGCAGTAGCGCAAGCCTGGAAACAACCTGAATGTCTATCAACAGGTGGATATGGATAAAACAAATGGATAAAATGGATAAAACAAATCGTGTTACATTGATACAAAAGAATACTAGTTAGCAGTAAACAAAAGAGTGAACTATGGGCATATAGCTATGTGCATCAATTTAAAAAATCATATGCTGAGTAACAGGAGCCACTTAGGCAAAAAAGGACATACTCCATATGTCTATGTATATGACATTTGAGAACAGGCAGAATGACTCTGTAGTGCTGGAAATGGGACCAAGCATTGCCTGGGGTGGTGATGGAGGACTAACTGGGAAAGGTGCCCAAGGGAACTTTCTGTGGTGATGGAAACGGTCATTTCTTAATTGGAATAGTGGTTATGCGACTGGATATATTTGTCAAATCTCATCAAACTTCATACGTCAAATGGCGTATATTAGGGTCTGGCATATTCTTTAATGAATAAAATATTTCTCAATCAAAACAAGAGAGGGGGAGGGGAATGAAAGCCCTGAGCACTCCTTGCCCCCAGTCTGTCTTCTACCTTCAAACAGCCGGACACAGGGACAGGGAGCCTTGAGGACCCAGTCTAGCGTTGGACATCACAGCCCGGGACCACACAAAGCTGTTGATAGACAGGCCAGGTGTTATTTGGGACACAGTCCTTAATGGATCCCCGAGGAAAAAGTTGTTTCCCAGGTATGGAAGGACACAAGCACGATCAACACCAAACCCCAAGTTCTGTGCCTCTATTTACTCGGGCAACTTACCCGACCTCTCTGGGCCTCTGTTCCTTCCTGCGTGAATGGAAACAACGCCTGGGTCTGCTGAGGGAGATTCAGAGTAGCCTGGAGCATCTGGAGCAGAGGCCAGCAGAGAGGAAAGCGCCCAGGAAACGCTGGCTGCGGTGGTGATGGCTGAGGGTGGGCTCAGGCTGACTCAGCGCACACACACTCACTAGCTCACATTCATTCACGCTCGCACACACCACATGCTCACACACTCATACATCCGGCTCCTTGTTCTGCAGGGAACCTGCTTCTCCCTCTGCCTCTCCCTGCCACTCTGCCTGCCTGTGCTCTCTCTTTCTGACACATAAATAAATAAAATCTTAAAACAACAACAACAACAACAAAAAAGTGGGAAGAACGTTCGAGACTGTGTATCAACCTCCTCATTTTACAGAAGGAAAGACTGAGGCCTGGAAAGTAGTTCATCATGGCCTAAGGATCCAGTGTCTCCTACCTCCCTGGGCAGCCCTCTTTCCCCCTCACCTTCTGGTCCACTCACTCCATCTTTCCAGACTCTGGAAGTGCCGGTGGTGGAGAGGGAGGATAGAGGAAAGGCCCTTTGCCCCCACCCAAGGAAGGTGTAGAAGAGCACCATGGGAGAGTATGTTGTGAGGCACAGAAATCCTCCCTCTTGCTGGAGGCTCCTCCGCAGCCCAGCCTTCCCTCCCAGAACGTCCATGGCGCCCACTGCCCGCCCAGCCCACTCTGCTGAGCTGTTTAACCCAGAAACACTACTGCTCTGTGCTTTGATCCTGTGGGCACCTGCGGCTTTTTGTTTTATTATTCACTGCAGGGTGGATGCTGGGTTTTCTCTCCTTATTACAGGCTGTGACTGGGCTGCCCACTGCCTCCCCAAGGCCACTGGATGATGTCTATCAATAAGTTAGGAGCAGCAACTGGATTTGACATGCCTTTTGGGGAATGGATTTGCACCCTTTCAGAACCAGAGTTTTGTAGAAGCCTCTTTTTTGGAGGAGATTGGAGAGGAAGACAGCGTGCATCAAAATTACAGACGTGCATACAGAGATGATGCTAAAAGGCATGTCTTATCTGCCCAGGTGAGTGGCCAGCTTTGAAGGCAGGTCCTCCTCTTATATGTCTACGTCCCCTGCAGCACCCAACACACAGTGAGGCACCCACTGGGTGATCTGGGACAGTCACTTCCCGTCTCTGGGTCTCAATTTGCCCCTCTACGTGGCGAGGTGGAGATTTAAGCCCTCGCCACACAGAGGGGCAAATTGAGGTCGCCCAGTCTAGAAGAACATTTCTTGAAGAACACGCAACATCAGTGTCACCAGAGTCCACACCAGGAGCTTTCCAGACCCAAGCTCTGTCCCTGGCATCTCCCTCCACAAGAAATCCTTACAGTCCCCTCCATCGCAGAGTGATAACCTACACAGAAGCAGGTGTGGAGGGGTGACGCCATAAACCCCAGCATCCGCACCCAGGCTGAACGTGCAGAGGCCAGGGAAAGGAAACACCCTCTGATGGAAAGCCTGACTTCTGCAGAAGTGAGAAGCTGAGAAGCTGCATTCCCCACCTTGCTCTCCTCCCATCGGACTGCAGGCACTGGGTGACATCCATCAGTGGGGATGGAGTCAAGCGCGGGGAGAGCATGTAGAACCCAGAGCCCTAAAGAAGCCATTCCTTGGCAGACTACCCCAGACACGCACGTGGAAAGAACAGAGGCAGAGGCCAGTGATGGTTTTCAGGACAGATCTTTGTATCTCTGAGGAGAGGAAACACATTCCAAAGTAATCACTGGAGACCAGAACAGGGTGGGACTCAAGAAGTTCAGGGACAACTCAGAATCAGCAATTAGGGGAGGACTCACACACAAAGCTAGTGATGATGCATTTAAAGGGAACTGTAGGCCAGTCGGTTCCCAAATCAGACTGGGGTGCATAATTCTCATTCCACTGTGGGTCTGCACTCTTCTCAGCTAAACCTTCCCTCGTTGGGGTTGCCCTTCAGACAGCGTTTCTTATGACTGGGTGGGTCCCCGGCGACCCCTCCACTCTCACCCCCACTTTGCAGAATGCCTGCCTCCCTGGAAGTGTTCCGAGTCCACAGAGATTATGTCTTCGTAGGGTGGGCAAAGGGGCGCGTGGAATCCTCCCCCACCGTTTAAAGCGGCTAGCTCTTGCTCCTACGTCTCCACTCCCCTGCCACCCCGCCCTCTGCTCTAAGCAGCAGGGTTGTTTTGCCAGCAGAGCCTCGCTCAAGGTCAGGGATCGGGCGTTGGTTCCCAGCACTGCTATCACCTGACATTTACTTTACAGGCTGTTGACTCCCAAACAATACAGTGCACGCCGATTTGCTGGGTACCTTCCGTCTAGTTTTCCAGTAAGTCATTCCCACCAAACAAACACGCAGGGTTCCCCTGGCCCTGTGCGGACCTGGAAAAACACAGCGCCTGGCTGAGTTCCCAGGGCTGGGTTTGCCCGGCCGCTCCTGGCCAGCGCCGGCCACGCCATGGCGCCAACGTTCCACGAGAGGGCAGCCGCGGGCCGCAGAACCTCCGACCGCGCCCGTCTGCCCCGGCAGGCTCGCCTGCGCCTGCGCGGAGCCGCGACCGCCCCGGGCCCCTGGGCCCCGCCCGCGCTTCCGGCCGCTGGGGAGGAGCCGGCTGCCGCGGGTCGCGCAGCGGGAGCGGCGGTTCTGGGTCCCGGGAGGGAACAATGAGCGGATTTCAGCCTTCAGGGCCCGACAGCCTTGCCCCGAGGCCCCCCGAGTGGCGATAAGAGGAGTGAGCACCGGCCGTGGCCCGGGGGTTAGAAGAATTACGGCGCCGGCGAAGGGCCGCGCTCGCCCCGCCCTAGATCCCGGCGGAGTCCAGGGTCCGCTGGCCACCCCGAGCGGCCTCCCCCTTTCCCTCCCGCTGTCCTCCCCGTGCCCATCTGGCTCTGCTTTGAGCGAGGTCGACTCGATCTCTTATTTTCAGAGGTCGCACTGACCAGGAGGCCCGGGGCACTGGTAATGGCCACTGGTAACGCCAAGTTTACAGAGGGCCCAGTAAAGGGGCTGCGCGCCACACGCCCTTTCTGCACTTAAGGACCCGCGGGGCCAGAGCAGAAAAGGATTTAAGGGATCAGCCAGGCAGCGGTAAAGAAAGGAGGAAGTACATTAGCCAAGGTCACAGAGTGTGCCAGGGAGGAATAAATCAGACCTTGTCTGTCCTCTACTTAGGACCCAGGGATGGCTCCCCTAGTTCTTGGGAGAAAGTGGGAGCTCCTTAAAATGACCTCCAGGCCCTCCAGCACCATCTCCCCCTGCTTATTCTCCAACATACCCTCGTTTCTACTAGATTCTTCATCTTTGACCTTGCACGTTCGGCTGCATGATTCTAGCCTCCCCCAAACCCAGCCTCTGCTGACTTAACTCCTGCTGGACTTTTAGACTTTGTTGTACACACCGTTTCCTCTGAAAAGCTTTCCAGGCCTTCCCTGTACCCCTTGCATGGATGCCTACCTGAGAATCTTCTGGGAAGCCCACACAGACTGTCCCTGTTCGTTCACTCCCACAGTCCCCTTCTCCCCTCACCCTGTGAAAGGCCCACACTAAGTCCAGGTGCATACTATGTCTCCAGCATCTAAACCAGTCCTGGACCCTAGAGAGTGACTCTATAAGTATGTGATGAATGAATGGGTCAGCGCTAGCTCATCCAGGCCCCAATCTCTGAGCATGTGTATTTTTCACTATATCGCACATTGGCCCTTTCACTCCCGTCGCTAGAATAAACAGATTTATGAGAGAGAAGAGCCTGTGATAGGGGACACAGGTGGGGAAACCAAGAGTCAGAGTAAAAGTCAGTTCTTGAAGGAATATCCCATTCTTTGCTTCCACAGTGAGAAGAATAACTTTCAGCATGGTGTTGGAACGTGATGTTCTCCCAATTTCTGTATTCCAAGTGGTAATTTCTAACTCATTATTCTTGTTATGTTACTGAGAGAAAAGACCTCCCAAAACAGAGATTTCAAACCATGTTCTACCATTTGGCAAAAGTGCTCGAGGGGTTCGATGTGCCCACTTTCATCAGAGTAGCTCCATTTTTATTTTTTTATTTAGGTCTTTCTTGTGGGGAAAGAAAAGGAGCCAAGATTCCTATTAATGCTTTCAGAAAGTTTTGAAGTCTATGGCGTCAAAGGCTTATGAGGTAGAGCAGCTGAAGAGCTGTGATTGTTAGCAGCTAATCATTTCAGAGGGCCTACCTCCCCAGTGGAGAACATACGACAACTTGCCAACCTCCTGAGCATCTCTGCCTTCCTTTTCCGTGGAGTCCGTTTCCTGCTACCTGTTATTTCCTCTTTCCTGATAGCAAGGAGTCTGATGTTCAATGGCTAGAACAAGGAGCTGGGAGGTATTTTGTCGGAATTTGTTACATCTATACAAAAAGTTGCAAAAGGGGGAGAGTTGGGCATTTCATATTTCGCTTTTTAAGAGCAGACTTTCTTTTTAATTGAAATTCTAGATTTTTTAAGTGCTCTCCTCCCTACCCCACCCCCCACCCCTCCATTCCCTCCTCCCCATGCCTCCAAAGACATCCAGGTCCTGGTCCCTGGAACAGGTACCATTACGTTACATGGCAAGAGAAACTTTACAGATGTGATTATGGTAAGGATCTTCGGGAGATTATCCTGGATTATCCACATGGGCCCCATGTAATCAGAAGAAGGTTTTATAAGGGAGAGGTAGGAGGGTCAAGGTCAGAGGAGATGTGTCAGTGGAGGCTGAGGTTGCAATGTGAGACAGATTCTACTGAATACCAATGGCTCTGAAGATTGAGGAAGGGTCCATAAACAGAGGAATGCAGGTATCCCCTAAAAGGTAGAAAAAGGCAAGGAAACAGATTCTTTCCCTAGAGCCACCAGAAAGAACACAATCCTGCCAATTCCTTGATTTTTGGCCAGGGAGACTCATTCTGGAATTCTGACCTCCACAACTGTAAGACAATCAATTTGTGTTATTTTAAACCACCAAATTTGCAGTAATTTGTTAACAGCAGCAATAGGAAACTAATATACCTTGCCTCCCAGGAAAAAGAAAATCTTGCTGTAGACCCATGTTCACAGAAAGAAGGGGATTAACTGGGAAGAGGAGACAACCCGGCAGGAGTTAATATGAAGATGAGGAGCTCCTACAGCAGGAGTAAGAATGTCAGAGGCTATCCAGATATATCCATATGTTCTTTGTTATTCCAGAATGGGAATGAATAGGCAGCACGGGGGTATACCGTGTAGTACTTGCATGCATTGGGAGTCTCACGTTTTAACTATTTGTATGGTCCTTTTTATTTCCCGTGCTAGCCTGCACTTTTCCATGATGGCCTTCATCTTTATATTCTGGTCCTTTCCTCTGCCTTGTATGAATAACTCCTCCTAGCGTTGGTGAGGCATTTCACACTTCCCAAAGCCCTCGTGTTGCCATTACCCACTTTGAGCCTTACCACAACTCTTGTGAGGTCAGGCAAGACCAGTATGTATTACTAATATATTTCACTTTAGTGCCCAAATTTCTCTGACACGCGGGTCCTTCTGTCCCCAGCATCTCACCCATTTCATCTGCAATGTGAATTCTTAACCACAGATGAGAAAGTTGAGGCACTGCCAGCCTCGCAGGGGGTCCTGAGACTGAGTGAGCTTTGGGCCACCCAGAGTGACTTTGTGAAAATCCTTGGGCTTCTAACCTTGAACATGGGAGAAAAAATCCCTTTGCCCAAGGTTGTGGGGGGAAGGAAAACCACAGCAGTGAAGGCCATCCTGCCTCTCGAGGACATAGGGCAGTCAGTTGGATGGGAAGAAGGGTCACCCCCTGGTTCCAGGTGGGATAGGGAGGCCAGGCTGTCAGAGTTCCCCTGTCTGAGCCCCTCCTGTTCCCCAGCTGTCCTAAGGAGGCTCTGCTGTGAAGGTTAGGCAGGAGGAATGGTCATGCTTCTGGCCTGGACTTCAGGGCCTGGCTGAAGTTCGAGTGGGAAGAGAATGGTATCCATAATTCTTTGGATGCCATCCACATCCTCACAGAGCCAGCACTGTCTCGGGTTAGAGACATGGATCCCAGATCGGTGGTCTAAGCTTGACAAGTCACTTTGCCTGGATTCCACTTCCTCTGTAGAATGTGGGTAACACCTATTCTGCAAATCGTTGAGATTTAAAAATTAAATATGGAAAATAGGGAGCGCTCAAATAATAGCTATATTATTACAGTCAAGCAAACAGATTTCTCAAAGTTGGCCAACTGGTAAGTGAACCAAGACCCCATCTTCAACCCAAGTCTTCAGTTTCTCCTCCAAAGGCCCATTTCTCGGAGCCTTCTGTGGTCCAGCGTGGACCCCCCAAGACAAAGCTTTCCCGCCTCCGCTCACACACAGAGCAGCAGGGGCTGCTTCTGGGCACGGCTCCCACCCAGAACCCGCTGGAAGCCGAGCGCCGCACAGCTGCACACATCTGGCACCCCGCCCGGCTGGAGCCCCGAAGGGCGCGCCGCGCGACCCGAAACCTCTGCGCGGGGAGACGCCAGGGCGGCCGCGTGCGTCTCCTCCTTGCAGCCGCTGCCCCGACCCCCGCCCGGGAGCAGAGGGGCCCTGAGCCGACGGCCAGGGCGGACCCCGGGGTGGTGCCAGGCACAGCCTAGCTGGGGACGCTCCCCGCGCGCCTCCGCTCGGGGTGCGGGCTCTTCGAGCCGGGCAGTCCAGGGTAGCGGGGAGGGACGGGGAGCGCGAGGAGCGCAAGGAGCCAGGGCGCACGCACGTCGGCCAAGCCTGAAGCAAAGCCCTAGCTCTGCAAGCGTGGCGGATCGGCGCGAGGCCCGGGAGGGAGGAACCCGGGGCGGCCCGGGGAGGCCCCGCGAAGACGGCCCGGGGCGGCCGGGAGGCGACGGGAGAGGGGCCTGGCCCGCCGCCTGCAGGGTTCAGACGGGGCCAAGGCAGCCAAAAGGCGGCCGGCTCGCGCCAGCGCCCGGAGCCAAGGCTGACGCGGGGTGCTGAATAACGTTTGGCCGGCCGGCGCAGCCCCCGGGCCCGGCCGAGACTCGCGGCAGGGGCGGGCGGCCTCCCTCGGCGCCCCTGCTCTGCCAGCGCCGCCGGCTCCAGCGGCGGGACCACTCCCGTCCCGGGCAGCACGCGCTTCCTCCCCCACTCAGCCCTTGGGGCTGCGGGCTCGAGCCTGGGAATCCCTGAGTAGACTGTGGGAGGCGAGGCATTGCGGCCCCAGTCTTCACGAAAACAATCCGCAGGCCCCACGCGTGCTCCCGGGTCGCTCCGACCCGGAGCGCAGGGCTGAGATCGGCGTGCGCGCACAACTTCCAGAAGTGGGCACCTGCTTGGGGAGGATCACAAGCACAGGAAACCCTGAAATTCATCTGTGCGGAGCCCCAAAAGGTCCTTTACACAGCCCTGATTTAGTCCCTTACTGTTGTTAGTAGGACTGTGGACCTAGATGACCTGCGCACTTTCAACGCGTCCCTCGTCTGTTTCCTCGCAGCTGCCCGCGAAGCAGGCAAAGCTGGTACCTATTCGTGTTACAGGTGCGGAAGCACAGGGATAGGAAAGGACCGTTTGTGCCCGTTTGCCCAGCTAGGCTCTGTCAGTGGAAGCCAAACCCCTTCCCTCTTCCACCTCCCTCCTTCCCTCTGTCCCTCAGCGGGAGGCCAAGTGTTCCTGAAGAGGGGTGACCTCTATTTCTCTGGGAATTAGGCCTTCTACTCACTGCTGCCTGGGAGGTGGTGATAGCAAGTGACAGGAAGAAGGGTGTCCCTACTTCAGGACAAATTCTGCAGTGGCCTTCTTAGAGGCTTTGGATCCTTGTGCTAGAGCAGTGGTTCTCAAAGTCTTGTCCCAGACTGGCAGCAGGAACCTCACTCAGAACCCGTAAGAAGTTCACATCCTCTGCTCCACCTCAGGAATCCTGAATCTGACACTCTGGAGGCAGAGCCTAGCCATTTTGTTTTCAGGAACTCTCCGGCCATTTATTTCTGTGATATTCGAGAAGTTCTGAGAACCACTAGAAAAGCCTCTACATAGGCCAGAAGCAGATTCTACACCCAAGAGGCCGACTGCCACATTGCCAAGGAGGCCCAAGAGCGCAAGGAATGAGACGGTCCAGTGATTAGCAGCAGTGTGATAGGTCTGTTCCTTAGATCCTCTTAAGTGTGTGTGTGTGTGTGTGTGTGTGTGTGTGTGTGTGTGTGTGTAAACCTTTGAGGCCACATACAGTATTGGAAAGTAATGGAGGCTTCTAGGACCTCATGTAATATTGCATTCACATACACACGTGACTCCCAAACACTGAGTGCCCCTGCTGTGGACCAGTCCCTCAGCTCTCTAACGATGATCTGTATGTTCACTGAGTCTTGAGTTGAAAGAAACAGATGCAACCAGGTCACGTCATGAAATGGAACAGTGCTGTTGGGTGTGAAGAAGCAAGTAGAGCAGACACAGCTGTTTCATTCTCCCTGGCTGACAGAAAGCTGACCCTGACCCGGTTGGGGTGCCGAGCCAGCCTGTGCTGGGGCGGGGTCTGGAAGGGGTTCAGGCTGCGCTCCTCCCAGCTGGCCTCAGTGATTGATGTAGGAAGAAGTACCAGGTAGGATTTGAACCAGTGACATGGCCGGGAAGCTGGCTGGGAAGTCAATGGAAAAATTTCCTCTCTCTTTGAAAGGGTACAAGAGACACTCATTTTCTCTTTTTTTGTCTCTAGATGTCATCACCCAGAACCACCGCAGTCTTTCCAAAAAGACAATGAAAGAGATTAGACTAGAAGAGGGGATATTAGCATATTGAGGGTGACAGCGAAGAAAGTCAGGAAACACTTGGGATCTTCAGGATATTGTTAAACCACTGAGTTAATGGACCTGGAGAGGTGGGGACGGGTGTGTCATTTGGGGTCTCTGATGACTCTAGGCACTGGATCATTTGGTCTCCCGCACCTGTCTCAGGAGTGCCCTGTCCCACCACCGATGTGGCTCTGTTGCTTTTGCTGTCCACCCCTTTTTGTGTCTGTCGCCTCCACTTTCTCCCAGCTGACTGGTGCTCACTACGGTCTCCCATCCAAATTTTCGAGAAGGAGAACCTGGTTGGCCTTGTCAAGCACCACATCTTCTGATAGGGAAGAAGTTCTCACACCATCCTCAAGGGTCACCAGTAAGTTCGTGGATTGGCTGTCATTGAATCAGGGTCCCACTCCTCATCTGATCATCCGTGGTAAGGAGAGTCGATGCAGAACGTGGCCAGCCCCACTCAGCCTGGGGTGGAGACCGTGGGCAGGGAAGGTTCCTGAGTAAACAAAGCCCTTGGCAGGTACTGAGACTGACGCCCAGCACAGACCTCGTGGGGAGCAATAAAATGGCAGTGCCGAGCCAACCAGGGTCAGAGCAAAGGAATCCATTGCAACCACAGCCCCTCTCTGCTGTTGTTCTGTTAGACAGTCCCAAGAGTCAGGGGGGTATCCAGCCAGAATGTCTGCCTGGGTGCCTCGCTCTGCCCCCAGACACACAGTCCTGCTGCTCAGACACTGTCCCCCTCCTTCCCAGGTTGTCCCCACAGGAAGCAGACACAGCTGCTGTCCCAAAGGCGCACAGCACACGTAATTTTTCCATACGGCTCTTCATGGCAACTGTTTTCCGAGTTGTTTTGCTGTGTGAGGCTTTCGGGGAGCCTGCAAGGCAGGCCTGGTGCTGGGATGTGCAAGCAGCAGCCGCGCCGATGGGGCTGGAAGCAGCCGTGACAGCGAAAGGACCGCCGCAGACGGTTCCCTAAATCAAAGCTTTTAAAAAGCATATGGGATACAAGCCACGAGGAGCCGGCGTGGGAGACTGACGCAGTTTCTGCTGTGTTTATGGCATCCTGAGAGTGTGTGTTACTCTTTCCTTAAGAGCGAGCAATCACAGGAATGGCAGAGGCGCCGAGTGAGGTGTTTCTATCACTTATTAGTTCTATATCCTCAGGCAAATTATTTGAACTTTTTGAGCTTCAGTGTCTTTGTTGGTAAAGTGTGTCTAATACGACTCCCCTTGCAGGCTTGCTGCATTCTTTATATACGGTAAGACACCTGAGAAAACGTTGAGCGCATAACAGGATGACATTTTAAAGCTGTGACTCTAAACCACCCCCAGGGCAGGTGGGCTCTCGGGTCACTCTCAGAGGATCATCGTCCAGACCGTGGTATTGACTGAGCCCTGCGATGTCCGTCACCGGCCTCAACAAACGAGCTTGGGATTCACTGTGCTCATCAGATCAGAAATGAGGAATGGCTGGGAGGTGCCCAGCAGACAGGGCGTCTGGGGAAGAGGACATTAATTGATGCTAATCTGACCGGGACCTGCAGAGAAAGCCAAAGTAACTTCGAGAGCTGAGCCAGGGTGTCATTCATCTGCTTATGTGACATGGGAAGTGGGATAGGACCCAGGCCTGATACCGGCTAAGGGTTCCGAGGGAAGAGTCAGAGGCCACTGTCATCAGCCAGCAAATGATGCTGAGGCAAACCACCCTGGACACTAAGAGAGAGGTCAGCAATAAGAATGGGATTTGCTGGATTTGGGAGCCAAAGGACATTTAGGGGAGTGATATGTATATTTAGGAATTCTCGGGACCAGAGTCAAAAAGCGTCCACTAGACATCTAAGAGTGAGCACTCGGAAGTCCAGCCACACTCAAAGAGAAAATCAACGAGAACTGGAGAGGTTTTAGGGGTCCCTGAAGTCCTCACAAGGGGTACGAGACACTGTGGTATTATTTTAAATGATGAGGAAGAACAAGGCCTGTGGGTGTGTGGAAAACAATATTTCCTCCAGAGGACAAAACTCTAAAAGGTGTTTCAGCCTCCCCACCCGGTGTGTTCCCTACACTTCCTGCAAAATCCTTAGAACTGTGGAGACGGTGGACTTTACGGCCATCACTAGGTTGTGTTAAAATGCACAGTTGGCCTCAAAATAGGAAGAGTATCCAGGTGGGTCGGACCTAATCCTCTCAAAGCCCCTTAAAAACAGAGAGTTTACCTTAGCTGGTGACAGAAGGGGGCATCAAGGATCTCAGGCAGAAGGATTCAAGACACTGCTGATGGCTTGAAGATGGAGGGGGCCGCTCGTCAAGAAATGTGGTGGCTTCTAGGAGAAGCAGCTCTGGTGGCCACCAGGAAGGAAAAGGGATCTCAGTCCTACAACCACAAGGAACTGAACTCTGCTACCACCAAGAATGGGCTGGGATAGGTGTTCTTTCCCCGGAGCACCTAGATGAGAGCCAGGCTGGTCAACACCTGGGTTTTAGCCTTGGGAGCCTCTGAGCGGGACCCCAGCCTCTCCCTACCCGATTCAAACTCTGACTTGTGCCTTCCTAAGCAGGTGTTGTTTCAAGCTGTTAAATATGTAAGGATTGCGTATGCAACAATAGGAACCTGATACAGATCAGTGAGGAAACATGTAATTCAGACTTAGGGCTTAGAAATGTGTCCACCATCTGATTTATACTTTGGTTCTTCCTACCTTTATTTCCTTTTTGTTTCCATTACCCTCTTTATCATTTTTTCCTGTGCCAATTTACTATCTGATTACTAGGAATCAGAAAGAATTTGACTAACCTAAATGCTGATAAAATATAAGAAAATATAAGAAAAATGTAAAGTCTGTCTCTGCTTCTGCCCCTTAGTTTGTGCGGTTTGGGGAAATTTATTTTAGCCTCCTTCTATCTCAGTTTCCCATCTATAAATAGGGTTTGTAAAACTTACTGCACCGAAGTTAGACTCAAGTCACATGATGTATTTCAATGTGACTTCTGAAGTATAAAGTGTATAAAGTGTGAGCGACTATTTCCATGAAGCCAGAACAACCGACAGGCTGCCTGGGGCAGCCGGGTGAGCCAGCAGTGGCGAAAGTCCCCGCTAGGATACCAAGAAACCTAACAGAGAGGAGAAAATGAATAAGAAGAGCCCTTGGAGAAAGCGTTGGGGGAACAGTTGCAAGGACTCTCCTTTTGAGTGTGTTTTCATTCTGTAAGTAAAACAAAGCAGACTGGGAAGCCTGTGAGATTAACTCTCAGTATCACCGATAAGAGGGTTTAAAATCCTAGATGGGAAAAAAAAAAAAAAAAAAGGTAATATGACCCCCAGAATGGTCAACCAAATTGTTTAGAAAGCTAAAGAGAAAAGGCAGCCACGCTGCAATGAGGACATTGTGTCACGAGGACATTAAACAGGACACATGAATGAAATCGAACACCTATAAAATAGAGGAGAAGCGGAAGGAAATTTCTTAGGGGAAATGTTGTCATTGGCTAAAGACAGAACACGCCTGTGTTTCACAATAGTGTATGAACCGTCTTAACACAGTAAAGAGTTGGAAAGGAAGGCTACAGGCACTGTGAGGCAGCATGTGGAATGTCAATCTATAACAAAGAAAATCAGACAAGAGATGGGTGCTAAGCACACCCCTGAAGGACAAAAAGACAGATGTAAAAATCTGATGAGTTCTCCCAACGACTAACAGCATCCAAATTAGCAGAATGTTTATCGTTGATCAGATTACAATAGCTACCCAGAGAAATACTTTGGAGAAGATTCAGCAAAGGAAGAACCAGAACCAATGCTATATTTACTCAACAATAACAACAAAGTGTTTTGTTTCCTGCCTGTTCCATTGTTTATTGACAAGGAAGCTGCATTTTAAAAACATGAACCCAGGTAGTATGAAAACACGCACACACAAAAGGTGAACCTCAGATAAATTTACAGAAATAATTAAAAGCTTTCGCTAGCACAATAAATTTTGTGATCATCCTAGAGAGGGACATAACTGAGACCCAGTTCCAGGAAATAACCTTGTGCCCCGAGAGAAGATCCGTGTTTAGGACCTTGAGTGTACTTGAGAAAAGGCACAGTCTTGAGCTCTACTATTTATCCTTTTTGTAATACTGAGCATTTAAAATCAGCCTCTCTGAGCATCAGTTTCTTGATCTGCAAAACACCATGGGGTTTTGGAAAGGACTCAGTGGAATATTATATGTAAATGTCTGGCATACAGTCAACGATAAAAAATGGTGACTAATTTTTAAACTACTAATGTCTTCTTAGCTAACTGAGTATACTCAGGATCCTTTTCACCTTTAAAGTCTTATGGTTCTACCCTTTACATTATTGATGGGAATATAAAATGATGCAGTTGCTGTGGAAAATAGTTTGGAGGTTCCTCAACAAGCCAAACATAGTCTCATCAGACACCCCAGCAATTCCACTCCTAGATATATACTCAAAAGAATTGAAAGTGGGGACTTAACACAGCTACCTGTACACTGGTGTTTATTACAGCATTTTTTAAAGTAGCCAAAAGGTGGAAACTACCCAGTATCTGTTAACAGATAAATGGATAAACAAAAAGTGTGATACTGTGCGGTATCATTCAGCTGTAAAGAAGAATGCAGTTCTGTTACGTGCTAGGACACAGATGAACCTTGCAGACCTTAGAGTAGGTGGAATGAGCCAGAGACAACATATATTGTATGATTCCCTTCCTATGAAATATATAAAACAGGAAATGTCATAGAAACAGGAGGTAGAGCTTACCATGGGCAGGGGGAAGCATAAGGGGAGTTACCGCTTAATGGGTACTACGTTTCTGTTTGGAATGATGGACATGTTTTTGGAAACAGATGGTGATGATGGTTGCACACAGTATGAATGTGATCGATGCTACTGAATTGTACATGTAGAAATGGTTAAAGTGGCATCCTTTATGTTATATACATTTTTTCCCACAAAAAAAGTGTGGTTCTATCTTTCAGATTCTTCTCCTGTGATATGGTAACATCTAAATTAGATAAATGAATGCTACCTGCCTTTTTACTTACATTCCCTACAGTCACAGGTATGGGCTCTGGAGACAGCTTGCTTGGGTTCAGACCCTCCCGTCACTTTGGCGAGCTGCTCTAATTTTTTGAGCTTCAGTTTTCCTTTGATGTAAAATGAGATAAAAATAATCCCTACCTCACAGACTCTGTGAGATGCTCACATCGTCCCTGGTATGAAGAAAGTACTTATGAAACACAGTTTCTTACTATTCCTTGATAAGTAGCACTAAAGTGGAAGGTAGAGAGTGTCAGAGTGGGGTTCCTAGGGGTGCCGGGGCCAGAGCTCCGATCCTGATTTTCCAAGACACTGCTCATTGAGGTGGAAACATTTGGCTCTAGTCCCCAGATGACCAGAAGACAACATAGTGCTCCACGAAGCTCTACCTCAAGCCCACTCCTGCCTTCCCACTTTAGGCAGAGATCATTCTAATCTTTCAGTAGGTACCATCTCCCAGCTCTTCTGTCTAGTCCAAGCTCGTGAATACCCCTTTCTGTTCCAACCATAGTGACCTGCTTACAGCTTCACCCGGAAACCTTCTACCTTGCCACCTCCCCTGGCTCTCTGCTCCCCATCCTTTCAGTCTGACTCACTAGGGCTTGGTTAGATGCTTCTCCCATGAGCTCACGTCATGCTTCTTCCTCTATCCCTGCCATTGCATACTCACTCTGATGTTATTATCTGCTTTCGTATCATCTCTTATTAAGCTCCTTGTGCTATTAACCCTTTTATCCACAGTGCCTAGCACAGCACCTGCAGCGCCTAGCTCATAGGAGCCCACGCTATTTGAATACATGAATGAATTTATATGGATGGAAGAACAGATGGCTGGATGACCTGGCATTGGTTCTATAAATTGCATCAGGTTGTAACATGGCAATATCAGCTTCTAAATCATTGGCCTCTTTCAGACCTTTATCAGACCATTACGGACCCTTTACATCATGCCAATATTAATGGGAAATAATAAATGACAGCCCAAGTCCCAAACAAGGGAGGTGGGCAACTGCTCGGGGTTTTTTGTTTTGTTTTGTTTTGTTTTTTGGGTTTTTTTTAGAATTTACTGCCACCTACTGTCTATTTTCAAACAGATTTTTACAGGTGGTTTCAGTCCCTCCATCATCCAAACAGACCTGGTTCTTAATTTTCCTACTTCTCCTGGCGGTGCCACCATTATCTGAGCTACTAAAACTTAAAATCCTCTTATCTTTGACTCTCCTGTAGCCCCTCAGATCTCTGCAGTCCCTCAGCCAACTAATGTGACCTCGTATTCTACACCCACTTTCCTATTCCCACTATTACTATTAAAAAGTGCTTTGTATAAGGACAAAGCTCTATTAAAGAATGTTTTCCTCTACATTGGGAAATCATCAAGGACACCCGGGCCACTCAACGTCATTTAATACGTAACATGGACTTGAGGCTAGCCTCCGTTTCTCTAGCACCTCTGGGAAAACATCACTCTTAGACTAGAGTCTCATGGTAGAACAGTACCAATTTTACATGGCACCAAGTGGGGCAAGGACCCAGCACAGCTCCTTTTTTAATCTTCATAATACTAGGAAAATTAGGGGCATGTCCCTCTGCCTTAGGAAACAGGAAGGCTAGCCTTTCTCCTTTGAACCAGAGGCATTGTTTTATTGTCTTTGACTAGGAAAGGTCTTAAGCAACAATTGAATTTGTACTTTAGCTATTGCCAGAAGGAACATTAATTAATATAAATTACACCATAATTAAATCATAGAAATAAAGTAAGCATTCATCAAAATTTAAAAAGAGCAATTTTATTTAATCTTCTCCAACTGTTTAAATCGAATGACTCTACTATTTAAGTTGCTTTTTCACACTATTACTTATTTGGGTCGCCTAATAGACACCTTCTTCAGCAAAAAGTACAGAATGATAGAGAAGTTTGCTTTGGGAAGGTATAGACGCGTGATCACAGCCGAAACCAGTTGTCAAGGGAAGTCTTGGTTTGCCGAGTAGTACGGACTAGAATTCCCAAGTCTGTCCAGTTAGTACTGCTGTCAAGAGCAGGACCTCCACACTCAAGGATATGTATAGGTGACCTCTGATCTCCCTGAGCTTTCAAGGTCCTCATCTGAAGAATGTAGAAAATAATGATGTCTCCTTCACAAGGTTATTTAGAACAGGGCCCAGGACATTATCCAAGTATGATTCCAAGCTCTCCCTGCCCTTTGCCCCACCCTGTGTGGCTCATGCCTATCTGCAGGGGTCAGCCTGTCTGAGAAAAGAGTTCAAGTCCAGCTCTTACTATTAACAACACAGAAGGACGTGTCACTTTCCCATCGTGTATCTAAATCGGATAGCCATCATACTAACAAACAGTTCAGAAAAGTCTATATTGGTTAGAGGCTGTGGTTGTTATTTCTAAGTATTTAGCATGTGCATGGGGGATTGGAGAGGGTCCAAGCTGGTAAACCACTCCAGGTTCTGTTCATGTGATTTTAGGCTTGGAAGGAAGGACAGGATCACATGTTTTCAGCCTGTGGAGCTGCCTTACCAAGTAGCAGGTTAGTATGTAAAGGCAGCTGCTCTTCTTTAAGAACAAGATGGGAACCATCTGAATGACTCTTCTGCGCCACATAAAACCAGGATTAGGTATCTTCCATGGTGTTGCCTAATTCCCTTTATTTAAAGGTCCCTATGTTAACTCTGTCTTGAGCTGTCTAGAGCTGAGTTTTAGTCTTCTTCTTGTCAGAAAATGGAAACTATGTCATCTAAGTGTGTTTGGTGGGGGCGCCTGGGTGACTCAGTGGGTTAAAGCCTCTGTCTTCGGCTCAGGTCGTGATCCCAGGGTCCTGGAATTGAGCCCTGCATCGGGCTTTCTGCTTGGCAGGGAGCTGGCTTCTCCCTCTCTCTCTCTGCCTGCCTCTCTGCCTACTTGTGATCTCTGTCTGTCAAATAAATAAATCAAATCTTTAAAAAAAAAATAGATAAATAAATGTGTTTGGCGTTTGTGTTCACTTCCAGAAAGCTGATAGCCAGCTCATTGCCCATGAGCGCCTATCCGTTCAATGTGTCTGGTTGGCCACCCTCTTTGCATCCTTTGACCGTACTCTGCAGGACTTTGCTGTGAACTACCTTATCTTGCCCTGCATTTTCTTTCTGACTCTGTTCTGAAAAAAGGGTTTTCGAGCTTAAATGAAAAAAAATGAAATAGCAACATCAATAAAAGCAAAAATACTAGGTATTATAAGCAAATGTGAGTAAATCGCTGAATGGTATTCAAGATTTCTGTTCAGAAAGGATTAAATAGAAGCAATGAGTAAAAAACACTGGAGATGTTTTATATAGGCACATATAAAATATAGATAGAGATAAAGATATATCTATATGTGGACATATACACAGGTATCATATATTGATACATATCCCATAAATCATATGTATTTTTATGTAAATACTATATATGCATATGCAAAGTTATCAGATTCTAAAGTCAGACTGTCTAGGTTTGAATCCTAGCTTCACCCTCCACCAGCTCTATGTTCTTGGGTTATGAGATTTATTGTCTCATTCTCAGGTTCATCATTTCAAAATAACAGGTAAAAATACTCCCAATAAATGTTGCTTTGAGGATGAATGAGATAGTTATGCTGTGGCAAGTTTTCAATAAATACAGGTTTTACTCTTATAACTCCCTTTTACTCATTTATAATAACAACGTTCCTGACAAAGTTTGCAAGTCCCGTATCCAGAATTTAAAGAACATGCTCATATGTATTAAGGCGGTATCTTCCCAAAATGCTAAGGGTTGAAAAGTCCTTAACTGTACTTCCTGTAAATAGTGCCTCACTCAAACTCCAGTAATCTACAACATATGAAGATCTTTAACAGGTATAGCTGACTAGGACAGAAGCAGCTGTTATTAGGAAAGAGGGGCTCAAGGCTTAGTAACCCAGAGCAGCCCCCTTCCTTCTGCGGGTCTCTCAGGATACACAAGGATCATGGTAGAGGGAAAAAGATTTTTTTTTTTTTTTTTTTTTTGGCTTCCAGAACAGTAGGTGCATGAAGGCTTGCTTTGCTGTTTCCTCCAACCTCACCAGGGTCAAGTCTTCCACTCAGTGGCCAGCCTTCCAGGTATATGAGGTCAGAGGAGGGGGCCTAGCAAGGTAGCAGCCTGGGATGATGAGCTCCTACGCTGAACAAGCCTCACACCCTGACAGTCAGAGACAGGGTCACAGGGTGGGGTCGGTGGGCAGATGGTGACAAGGACATCTGCTACCTTACAAGCCCAGCCTCAGTTCTTGAACACCCACCTAGGTCCCCGCCTCCCACATCCACCCCGACAGCCGATGCACAACACCCCCAAGTCCTTTTGGCTCAAAATCATCAGCAATCAGATGACACGGGGAAAAAACAAACAAGTGGGTTGCTTATTGTGTTTTATTGTGTTAAATGGTTTAGGTGGGATAGTCTATTTAATATAATATGTAATAAACAGAAATGTGATGGAACTTGTGAAAGCTAGGTTTCTGAAAGTTGAGTGTTCTTAATTCTTTCTTTTTTTAAAAGATTTTATTTATTTATTTGACAGAGAGAGTGAGAGAGCACCAGCAGGCAGAGCAGCAGAGGGAGAGGGAGAAGCAGGTTCCACACTGAGCAGGGAGCCGAATCTGATGCAGGACTCGATCCCGGGACGCTGGGATCATGACCTGAACTGAAGGCAGTTGCTTAGCCCACTGAGCCACCCAGGCGCCCAAGTTTTCTTAATTCTTAATTTATATTGTTATTTCACTACATCCTTATTTAGAGGAGCCACATAAATTACAGTGTAATTATATTTTTAATATATTTGGTTCATGAGTGGTTTTGAATATTCACTGAAGGGAATGGAATCCAAATCCCCTGCTGGAGGGACTGGAGATTCAGCTAGGCGTCTGCCAGGGCTAGCTACTACATAATCTGAGACTGTACTATCCAGTCCAGTGACCACTGGCCACATGCAGCCATGGCACCCACAATGTGGCTAGCACCACCAGGGCACCACATCTTTTATTTTTCTTCATTGCTGTAATTTGTGTTTCGAAAACTGAAGTAGTGTAAAATATTTTTCTAATAACACCCCTTGATCGTTTTGGCAGGACCACACTTCACGTCAACCATTTCTCTGGTGTGATGGCGTATGTGACGAGCACACGTGCTCTTTCTACTATTACTTGCAAGCATTTCCCCGGCCCTTTGGTGGCCACCTATGGATTCAATTAAAATGACTTTTTTCTGGGGCGCCTGGGTGGCTCAGTGGCTTAAAGCCTCTGCCTTCAGCTCAGGTCATGATCTCAGGGTCCTGGAATCGAGCCCCGCATCGGGCTCTCTGCTCAGCGGGGATCCTGCTTCCTCTTCTCTCTCTGCCTGCCTCTCTGCCTACTTGTGATCTCTGTCTGTCAAATAAATAAATAAAATCTTTAAAAAAAAATGACTTTTTTCTGTATGCCAGCGGAATGTTATGATGTGCTTATTTGAATGCTCTGTGTAGACGGTACAAGTTTCAGGGATACCCATAAATCTAATTGATAGTTAAATCGAAAATATTATGTTCGTTTTAACACAATTTTCATTTTTTTAAATTCAAAATGAGGCTGTACGACTAGTGCTGCATGGCTTAGAGGTCCAGGAGTTAGTACTGTCATGGAAAAGATCTGTTGTAAATGTCACAACGAACGGCAATCATCATTTACTGAAGTGGTACAAGATGAGAAAGCTGATGTTTGTATAAAGTTTTTAAAAGATAACTAAATGTGCAAAAGTAAGAGACATTTTCACCAAACACGTGGTGAATTTGGTAAGTTTCCTCTCAATATTAAAAAAAAAATTGTTGAAACCATACTTCAAATTAGAATCAAATATTTAAGAAATTTTTTTCTTTTTTCCCTTTGTAGACAATCTATGTTCTTTCTTTAAAGTTTTTAATTTGGGGGGGTGTCTGGTAGCTCCACTGGTTACGTGTCTGACTTTTAATTTTGACTCAAGTCATGATCTCAGGGTCATGGGATCCAGCCCAGGGTCAGGCTCCCCTGCTCAGCAGGGAGTCTGCTTGGGATTCATTCTCTCTCTCCCCATTTGCCCCTCCCCCACTCACACTCTATGAATAAATAAGTAAATAAATACATACATCTTTAAAGTTTTTAATTTTGTTTTTATCTGATGAATCTGACCTGTTGCAATTAAATATTTAAGGTGTATGGCATGTTTCTTTGATACCTTTACATAGAGTCATATGATTGCCATTGAAGCAATATTTATCACATTCTGTCATGATAGTACAGCATTACCGACTATATTCCTTATAGCGTGCATTAGATCTCTATGGCTTATTCACCACTGGTTATAAGTTCATACCCTTAAGCACCATCAATCTCCCCAATCCCCATAACCTGGTAACTGACATTTTACTTCTCTGTTTCTTTTTTTACAGGTTTGACTTGCGTAGATTCCTCATATCTTTTTTTTTTTCTTTTTTACAGCTTTATTGAGGTATAATTGAAATTTTTAAAACTGCACATACTTAAATGTAAATAATTTGATGAATTTGGTTGTATGTAGACACCTGTAATATCACTACAGTCAATGAAATAAACATATTATCACCTCCCAAAGTCTCCCTGTGTCCCTTTGCTGTGTGTGTGAGTGTGTTAAAAACACTTAACATGAGATCTATCATCCTAATGATTTAAGTGCACAATACTATATTGTTAACTATAGGCACAATGTTGTACAACAGACCTCTAGAACTTACTCATCTGTTAGAAGTACATTTATACCATTGAACAATTCCCCATCTTCTCCTCCCCGCACCCACCGGCAACCAATATTCTCTTTTCTGCCTTCTTAAGTTTAACTAGTTTAGATACTTCCTATAAATGGAATCATGCAGTGTTTGCCTTCCCGTGACTAATGTATTTCACTTAGCATGATGTCTTCCATGTCTATCCATGTTGTCACAAAATTTTAAGAATTTTAAAGAAGATGTCAGCTTGTCATTTTGGCCAGATATAAAACTGCTCTGATTCTCACATATATACACACACATGCATATATTTTTTAGATGGAGACATGGTAAAAGAAACTATTATTTCAGTTATAGAAATTTTATTGGAAAATTATGAGGAAAATATTTTAAAAGATATCTCACCAAAAGAACTTCAATTAAGCTACCAAACAATTGCTTATAAAATACAAGACCTTCTTAACAATATCAAAATCTGAAAAATTACAAGTTTTCATTTTGTTTTGTTTTAGCTTTAAATGAGTCACAAGATATAAAAGACACTGCCCAATGAGTACTTGGAGTTTGTTTTGTCTCTGAGGACGTCTTACTTTATAAAGAAATATTGTCCATTCATAGCCTAAAATATCAAACTCATGGCGTAGATATTTTTTATTTTATATCTGTCAAGGAAGAATTTTGGCTAGCTTTTAAAAAGTTAGTTTCTAACACAATAAACAATCTTCCAGCTATGTTAACTCAAATCACAGATTTATTGGAATTTTTAAAAAGGAACTGATGTTTCCTTTCTTTGTTTCACTATATGATACAGCTTAAAAATATTTATGCCCAGTTTTCTGAAGCAGACTCCATGAAATCTGTCATGGATACAGTTGTTAAAATCATTCAGTGTATACATGCAAATGCAGTGAATCATTATAAGTGAACAGAAGTGTTGAAAGAAGTAGAAGACAGTGAATTTAATGGCCTCATGACTTCTTTGCCAATATTCTTAGATTGAGTGATGAAAAAGTTTTACAAGCGTTAATATACTATTAAGTCCAATTCCAAGGTTCATCCTTGAAAATAAAGGAATATCTACCAAATATCCAATAATCAGAGATAAAAAATGATCTATATTTTCACACCAATATCACATTGCATATAAGTGAGCTAAATTTGGAGCTCCAAAGAAAGGAAAAGCTTATCAGTGACCTACCTAAACAAATGCAAGACTTGAAATTGAAATCGAAGCTTTTCATAATAGAATCAATAATAATAATTTTTATACTTTCCTTTCATGAGTCAATATGCAGAACATTTTCATTGTAATTGAAAGGACTATGTAAACTGGCTGCAAGAACTATAAGAAAAATATGAAGAACTCGATATTGACAGCTGCTTTTCAATCTGTCAATACTATTTTGAGTTCAATGTTAATACTGAATTAACACGAGTTAATGAATTTACTTAAGCAGACATCGATCTGAAAATGATGTCCTCTGCTTTGAAGTCAAAGCTATTTTTTTCTAAAAGATGAATGGGTTTTATCAATGTGGATGTGACTATTGAAGGATAATGATTTTCAGTTATGAGGAAACTTTTAAGTAGGTTTGGAACACTTAGATATGTGAATATACTTTTCTAACTATAACACTTATAAAATCATACACTGCCTGTGCTAGAGTTGGAGGGGTGAGTCTCCCAGTCTTCTATTCCCCATAAAAACCAAGCCATCCGAATTTGCTGTGCAGTATGTATAGAGTACACTTAATATGAAGAAAAGATTCTAAAAAATCACATTATTATATTATATAGTGATTATATGTTGAAAGGTAGTATTTTGAGTACATTGTGTTATATAAAGTATATTAGTAGAGTTAACTGACCTATTTATTTTTATTTTAAATATGGCTGCAGAGGGGCGCCTGGGTGGCTCAGTGGGTTAAGGCCTCTGCCTTCTGCTCAGGTCATGATCCCAGGGTCCTGGGATCGGGCCCCGCATCAGGCTCTCTGCTCGGCGGGGAGCCTGCTCCCTCCTCTCTCTCTGCCTGCCTCTCTGCCTACTTGTGATCTCTGTCAAATAAATAAATAAAATATTTTTTAAAAAAATAAAAATAAATAAATAAATATGGCTGCAGAAAAGTTTTAAATGACATATGTGGCTTATAGTGTGTTGTCCTTAGACAGTACTGACCTGGGGGAGCCTGTGAAAACTGTCTCCTCAGTAGACACTGAATTTATGTGCCTTCAAAGGGGAGGAGAGGAGAGGGGGGAGGGGAGGAAGTCAGTCTGGGTCAATGACAGCTGCCCTGATCACTGGGAGAACGTTTTGTCCTGTTGGGTGTATAAGTGTTTGTCACTGCTTGCCATTGTCTTCCTGATTTTTCCTCTTATGACTGTGAAAAGAAAAGAAAAGAAAAGAAAAGAAAAGAAAAGAAAAGAAAAGAGGAAGGAAGGTCAGTTCTGGAAGCTTAGAGCCAGATTTCCTCTGGAAGTCTAGCCTGCCAGTTAACGTACGTCAGAATCTATTCAGAGTACCAAGGAGTGAAAGAGAATGCCTTTCTCTAATAAGTGAAGGAAATAGCTTATAGGCTTTTGACCCCAGAACCACAAGAAACGCTGAAGCAGAGAAAAGAAGAGACTGAGCTTCTGGGACCCTTTGAAGATTTAGGTCTTTTTGACACTGGCAACTTAGTCTAAGAAAGTAAAATGTTTTTGCAAAATAAGGAAAGTGGGGTTAGGAGAAGAAGAGGTTATGGCCAAAAATTGAAGTTTAATGGGGAAAGGATACTTAATTTGCCCCCTTATGTGTTTTACGGCTTTCGATTTTTCTCTAAAATATATAGGAATCACACGCATTGATTTGTGATTATTCGTGGTCTAATAATTCATGTTCTTATTTTAATAATCACATTTTGAATGAATGAATGAGTATGAATGATCCGACTGTTTGCTGCTTTGGTCATGGTTGGGAAAAGGTTTCGTTTGTTTGGGGAAGTGGAGTGCTAGGAGAGGTAACCGAACTACCTAGTGGCAGATACATGGAATCCAGACATGGAAACTGGGAGCAAACAAACTCTTTCTGGAACAAGCTTACGAATTCAGCCGAGGTACTCCATCTGTGTCACCACGTAGGCGGCCAGCATCATTTGTTGGATTGAGTTGTTTTTTTTTTTTTTTTAAAGATTTTATTTATTTGACAAAGAGAGATCACAAGTAGACAGAGAGGCAGGCAGAGAGAGAGGAAGGGAAGCAGGCTCCCTGCTGAGCAGAGAGCCCGATGCGGGACTGAGCCACCCAGGCGCCCTGTTGGATTGAGTTGTAAAATGAGGTCATTTCCACAAAAAGATTTGTTGTCTAATCAGAAGACAGGGTGCAAACCATAAGGAATTAAATAAATATAATTGGTTTTATTTTTTGTATTTTTGTGCTTTGGATTTATTTTGTTAATTATAAAAACATTTTTCTTTCTTTTTTCTTTTTTTTTTTAAAAAACAAAAGACAGTGCGTTCACAGAACACAATACAGACATCGAATTTACTACCTGAATCACATTCTCCAAATATTCTCTGTAATGACTTGGAACCATTTTTACCCCACATGCATTATCCTAATTGAAATTCTGCTATAGGGGCGCCTGGGTGGCTCAGTGGGTTAAGCCGCTGCCTTTGGCTCAGGTCATGATCTCAGGGTCCTGGGATCGAGCCCCACATCGGGCTCTCTGCTTGACAGGAAGCCTGCTTCCCTCTCTCTCTCTGTCTCTGCCTGCCTCTCTGTCTACTTGTGATCTCTCTCTGTCAAATAAATAAAATAAAAAAAAATCTTTAAAAAAAAAAAGAAAGAAATTCTGCTATAAAATATCTGCATGCTGGGGCCAGTAAAAACTCATCATTTGAACACAAGTCTGGGCAAGAGATCATGGGGCGCCCTGCGGTCTATCTTAGTTGCTTCCCCTGTAAGATGGCTTCTCTCTTGTTTGTCTTGTTGATTGGGTTATTTAAACTTGTGCGTATGGCCATCATCTTCCTCCTCCCTCCATTGGTAAGTGAAAATGCCTTCTAAGAATGTGGAAAAGCCTATGAAAAAAGTACATGAAGAGGTCTAGAAAACCTTATAACTAAAAAGAGAAGAGAATAAAAACAGCATTTTGAAAAAAGAAAATGAATACAAAACCGTAAACAATAAGAAAGGACAATGTAACATGTATTAGCTATCAAAAAACATGGTCACACAGAGCATTTGTCCACTCACTACTAATGAGTTCATTATGCAACTGGTGTTTTAAATCCATTATATCTTTCCAAAATCCTCCACGGATAATTGTGTATGTTTCTAAGAGTGGTTTAGTGATATATGGGAAAATTGATCAGGATTTTAAGAAATGCTTTTTTATTCTTCTACTGAAAATAAGAAAATACATGTTCAAGCTATTTGGAATTTCAATATCCAAAATATTTTCAGGACTATATTGGATTTGTACAACACCGGATGCCCGAGGTCACAGAGTGAAAATGCAATTAGATGGTATGATGAATAAATCTGTTTTAAAGTTTTCATATCTAGAAAGGCCTTTCAAACTACAAAGAACTTAATATTTTTATGTCATTTAGAGATATTTGGCAAACATATGACTCTAGATAATGTTCCATACCAGAACTTCAAAGTAGTTGTGTGATGTTGAAATAAAGTTGGAATCCTAAATCAAAATTCAAAAAAATACATTTGAAGTTTTAGAGATCTTCATAAACTCTTCTTTCCTCAAAAAAGAAAAACAAAATTGAGTATGGAAGCCATAGTCCATCCATGGGCTGTTGTGGTCATTCCCATCTGGATTCTCTGCCTCTAGTTATCTCTATCCCTTCCTGTCCCAGTAGTCAGCATGAAGCTCTCAGAATTTTCTGGTGAAACACTATTTGGTCATTACAGCTTCTGGTTGAGGAAACATTCCCATCTCTTTTTGTGTCAGATTGAAATGTCTCTTTCCAAATGCCAATGTCTCTTTCCAAAGGCCAATGATCAATGATCAAGGTCCAGCCACATTACCAAGTTTTCTTTAACAGTCACCATCACTGTTACCCTACCCTCTTTTGTGTGTTTTGGTGGTTCTTTCAAACCTCATGGTTTGGCAGACCCTCTTGGGCTCAGTTAGGAACCCCATGCACAACTGTCTTGCTCTGTTCAGTTCTCCAATAATCTTGGGCACAGGTACAACCAGGACATATCCACAAGTAGCTTCAAGCACAGCTCTGAGGATATGGGGTCAATTAATGTTTGTTAAATGAGTGAATGAGTATGACGTTATCTGCTTGAGTAACCATTGCCAGTCTTGAGAGACTAAAAAATCTACAGGAGACTTCCATCTTTAATTATAGGCTGGACCAGATACTCTGAAATTTCCTGCTGTAAAACAAAATAAAATATAATTGACATCTGTTTAAATGCAAAGCTGAGCTCACAAGATAGAGAAATCCCTACAGAAACAGGAAAACAGTCATAAATCTGCGCTCATGCCAAGCTACTTAGAGTGGTTTTGCAATTGATCAAGTGAAGGTTTTAGTTTAAAGGACCATAAGGAAGAGAAGATATAAAGCCCATTCAATGTGGAGCCTGGAACCAAGACGTCTGGAGAACGCTACATGCTTGGCAAAAGGAGGATGAGGAAGAAATGCACTCTGCTTCTGGATATATATGGAGAATGAATACATCATTTACTGACAGGCTTTTGGAAGCCCCACTAAAATCAGAACAAAAATATATTTTTTTAATGAACTACTATGAGAACAGATTGGAGGAAAGAATCAGTAGTGGTAAAATATTGGAAACTTAAAAACCTATGGAAGAGTAGTAACTGACTCAGAAGATAACTTAGGGCACTTCATCCTAAGTCTGCAGTAGAGAAAGCTAAGAAACAGCAGAATTTTGACTGCAAATTTCCCCCCAAACTCACAATTGGCATGAAGAATCTCTAGGGGGTGGAGGTAAATTTGAGGGTAAAAATGAAATGATTGGTTGAAGGTCCATTTGGTTGAAGAGCAGTTGGCCCCCCAGTTTCCACCCTGATCTCACTTGTCCCATTCCACCATACCACAGGTGACTGCTTCTTTCAAACTGCAGCAAGATGACAAGAGTTAGTGGCTGATGGAAATAAAACACAAAGGCTCTAGACTGTCAGATACCAGCCCTTGTTTCAGACAGGTAAATCATTCTGATAATAAGGGCCCAAACTGAAAGCTGGGATTCCCCAGCCACTTCCCAGTTATAGGCATCTAGGACTAAATCCTCTAGGGAAGACAAAGGAGAACATTCTGGGGCCTCTGGCAAGCACAAGAAGAAGGGCTAAAGCTTCTGATGCCAGGAGTCCCTCAAAGATACATCCCAGCCAGAACACCCCCTCTGCGGAGACCACACCTGGCAAGCCAAACCACTTTCTCAGTGCTTCCAATCAGCTGCTAGCATCCCATTCATACAGATGAGCAGATACTCAAGGGTGATCACATGGCAAAGAAAGCCTCTATCGTGAAAGACACAGACCAAAACAAAAAAGTAAATAAACAAACAGGAAAAAGAAAACCACTTGGAGGAAGTGGAGACCATATAGAAGGAAGAATATTTAGGGGGAAAAAAGGTAGAATTACAAACATCCTCAAAGAGATAAGAGAAGATATTATTTCCATAAAACAAAAATAGAAAGCCAGAAACAACAACAACAAAAAAGAAAGAAGGAAAGAAAGAAAGAAAACAATATTTAGTAAACAAATTAAAAAGCACCCTGGAAATAAAAAAGACTGTAGCAGAAATTTAAAATATAATGAAATCACCCAGAATAGAGTAAAAACACATGATAGAAAATATTATTGAAAAGATAAAGCCAGGGCACTGGTTCAGAAAGTCCAAAATCCAAACAGCCATATAATTCAAGATATTTTCCTCCAAACAGGCAGGTATATTTTTCCAGAGAAAAAGGATGTATTGATCACCCAACATTATAGGTGAACATAACCCACACCAAGACACCTCATGGTTTCTTGGAACACTAAGGAACAAAAGAAAATATCCCACAAGTTTCCAGAAAGAAGAGATCACTTCCAAAGATCAGGAATTGGAATAACAAGACTCAGACCTAACAGCGATGCTGGGACCTAAATGACAATGGAGTAATGCTTTTAAAATTATAGAAGGAATCAATTTATAAAAAATAATTATTTTCTGGGCACCTGGGTGGCTCAGTGGGTTAAAGCGTCTGCCTTCAGCTCGGGTCATGATCCCAGGGTCGTGGGATAGAGCCCCACATTGGGCTCTCTGCTCAGCAGGGAGCCTGCTTCCTCCTCTCTCTCTCTGCCTGCCTCTCTGCCTACTTGTGATCTCTGTCTGTCAAATAAATAAGTAAAATCTTAAAAAAAAAATAATTATTTTCTTAGCTAAACTAAGTGTGAGAGTAAAGACAATTTCAAACATATAAGGTCTGAAAAGTTTTACCTCCATCCAGTACATTGATTTGTAAAATGCTGGTAAAGGCTGCATTTGTCACAAATAGGGGAGGAAGCTCAGAAAAAGGAAGATGAGGCACAGAAAACAGGGGATCCAGCCCAGGAGAGAAACAGAGAGACTCCCTTGGAGGAGGGTGAGGGGACAGCCTAGGATGAGATCGTGCTTCAAGTATTAGATGGCCACCAGTCCTACCTGGAGTGCATTTGCAGGCTGCAAGCCATCTTTCTTGAAGAAGTTGCAATTGACAGAATGTTTGGTGTACCTGAATGTCTTGAGAGAAGAATGCAATCATGGTGAAGAGGTTATGATTGAGTCAATGATAAATGCATAGGAACTTATGCAAACAAAACTTCAGGACTCTAGTTATTTCCACAAAAGATAAACAAAACTAGTTCAGAAAAGGGAAAAAATATTAAAGTTGCTTGATTCATCTGTAAATAGAGTCTGTATAGTTATAAAACAGCTAGTGCCGGGCATAAATCATATAGGTCTATATTAAGATATAACTACATAAAATGAACCACTTACTGTCTTTCCTGGAGTTAACCTTGTGAAGACAAGGGGAGTGAATGGAGGAGGGGAGTAATGGAAGAGGTGAAGTGAAAGCCAGCCCAGCTTCAGGTGCCAACCCAGGGGATTTGCACACAATGACTAAAATGAAAAGTCTGGAAGTAGTAAGGTAAACATGTTATTTAGAAATCTAGAAGTAAATCCCCAAAGAATTAGCTAAAAGAGAGGAAAGAGGTTGACCTGAAGAGGGAAAACAAGAGAAAAAATATGTTCGTTTTTCTTTTTTCTTTTCTTCTTTAAGGTTTGGTGATAAATGTTATGCAATAACAGGAATCTAAATTTGTTTTTATAGGTACATACACAAGTAGGCGTGTATATGTATTCATAAATGTGTGTATGTATAGGCAGTTTGATCTCTTTCAGTTTCTACTTATCAGCTTATATACAAAGATAAATTACAAAGGAATTTTTCTATTTCTGCCTGGACTTTGGGTCTTGTGGTGAGACAAAGAGGAGAAACAAAAAAAAATGTTTCCCTAAAACTCTTAACCCTCATAAGGGTGTTGGTTAAGAATTCTTTCTTTAGAAGGCTTTTCTTACTATATGTATTTTGGAAAACTTATCCCATGCTACTAGCACAGTGTTTGCACATAACAAGCACTCAATAAATATTTGCTGAATAAGTAAATAAATGTATGAAGATAAAATTAAATTAGTGGTATATAACAACATGTATGACAAAAGGGGAAATACTTATTGGTAGACTTTGTTAAAATTAATATACTTATTATTAAAAATTTAAAGTTAGTGTCTATAATAATTGAAATGGAATGTAAAACTTCCAAATTATTATGAGGGAAAAAATTGAATTAAAAAAATGACCAATCTAAAAAAATGAGAAAAAAGAAAAAAGAATAGAAAACATAGGGCAAATAGAAAACATGTAATAAGATGTTAGAAATAAATCCATGTGGATAAGTAATCACAGTAAATGTTAAGTGGACTGAAAACTCGCCAATTAAAGGACAGAGATTATTAAAATGGATTTTAGAAAATTCAGCTTTATACTTTTACCAAAGACATATCTTAAAGTAAGGATACAGAAATGTCAAAAGTGAAAGGATGAAGAGAGATATTTTAGGTAAATACTAGTAGAAAGAAAGCTCATATCGATACAATAATTTCAAGCAAAATACACCTTAACATAAAAAAATTACTGAAGATTAAGAGTATCATTAAATATTGATAAGTTTTTCATTCACCGTAAAAAATAACAATTCTATCCTTTTCTATATCTACTAAAATAATTTCAGTATATAAAGCAAAAATTGATAGAACTACAAAAAGAAAATAGCAAAATGAACTCACCCAGTGGTAAACTTTAATGCAATTCCCTCCAAAAATGATAGATCAAGCAGGCAAAAGATTAGCTAGAAATAGATTTGAGTGACGTAATTAACACATTTACTCCAAGGCTATATATAGAATGCTGAACCCAGCAATTGGCAAATACACACTGTGTTCAAGCACACATGGAACACTTGTGAAAGTTAAGTTTGTATTATTAAGTCAATTAAGCACGTCTCTGTAAGTGGGAAAGCTACCATATCACAGACACTAACTTTTCTGACTAAAATGGAATTACACATTTCTTTAAAATAACATTTAAAAAAACAAGGATGTTTGAAGATTTTTAAACATATTTCTGAAATATCTATGGGTCAAATAACAAATGAAGTTAGGAGCATGTGGGTATCTCATGTGGTAGAGCATCCAGCTCTTGGATTAGGCTCAGGTCAAGATCTTAGGGCCATGAGATTGAGCCCTACCTCTTGGGGAATCTGCTTGGGATTCTCTCTCCCCTCTCCCTCTGCCCTTCCTCCCACTCACATGAGTGTGCACTCTCTCGCTCTCAAATAAATAAATCTTAAAAAAACACAAATGAAGACAGCAATTGGAAAATGCGTTAATTTCAAGGATAATTAAATAGTACATACCTGATATGTGTAATGAACAAAGGTGGCGTTAGAGGAAATTTTTAAATGTTTATATTAGAAAATAAGAAAGAATAGAAATTAGAGAGCCAAGTGTCTTAAGAAGTTAAAAAGACAATAGATGTACACAACGAATGAAGCCAAAAGTTGATCTTTTTAGAAATCTTAAAACTGTTTTTTTAACTAGTTTTTTTAAAGAGAAAAAATAATTCATAGTAAGATTTACAAATCAGTTATGACTATAAATATAGGCTATGTTTTAAAATATTAAGAAAATAGGGAGTCCTGAGTGGCTCAGTTGATTAAGCATCTGATTCCTTATTTTGGCTCAGGTCATGATCTCAGGCTCAGCCCCTGTTAGGCTCCCTACTCCCTGCTCAGCAGGGAGCCTGCTTCTCCCTCTCTCTACACCCCTTCTACTCATGCTGTCTCTTATTCTCTCTCTCAAATAAATAAATAAATAAACTCTTTTTTAAAAAATCCGGACCACAGCAAAGATGTCTTGTATCACTGCTTCCACTGAATATCATGCTTCATGTTCTGGCCTGTGCAAAAAGTCAAAGAAATAAATGTTAAAAGAAATGTAAAGAAAGAGGTAAAACTGTTATGTGCACAAACTTACCCAGAGAGTTTTTCTGGCTAAGCTGATTCTAAAATGTATATGGAAGAATGGATGTTCAAGAAAGGTCAAGATGTTTTTGAAGAAAAGCAATGAGGTGGACTGAATTGGAACTGCCATCTCTACATCCCGATTTATTTTGAACTATGGTAAATAAGACAGTGGGGTATTGGCACAAGGATAGAAATATGTGACTGGAATAGGCCAGAGAGCCCAGAAATGTGGAAAATGTGTCTAAGATTAAAGTGGCATTTAAGATTGATAAGGAAAAGATAGACTAAAAATTAATTAGTTCTGGGTTCATTAACTTCATTCAAAATAACAATATTCCATCCCTGTATCATGCAATATCCATATCAATTCCAATTAGATTGAAGACTCAACATGAAAAGCAAGAGTTAAGATTTTGGGGCAAAATTATAGGAAGATATCTTTAAGACTATGATACAGACAACTTCTTATACAAGACATAAAAGGCATAATTCATAAAGAAAAAGATGGATAAATTAAAGTACGTTATAATTTAAAACTTCTATACAACAAAGGAAACAATTAAAAAAAAAGACAAGTCACAGACGGGGAGAAGATACTCTAACATATAACTAATAAATAATTAATATCCCGAAAATATAAAGATTTCTTAACACCTCCCAACAGTACTGTATGCGTGATATGTTTTGCAACATAAACATGCAGTTGACATCTCTACTGTATAAATGTGTATTTTAAATCTATAAATCCATATTATATTGATTTGAAATAAGATGTGGCTAGAAAGAGAATTAGTGGAATTAGTTGAATGATAGAATAGAAATGAAGAAATTATCTGAAATGCAGCTCAGCTATTCAGAGGTAGAAATTATGAATAAGAAATGGAGAGACATAGAGGACTGATTTATAAGTTCTAGTAAGTACCTAATCAGAGTTCCAGAAAGAAAAGACCAAGGCAGAGGAAATATTTGAAGACCTAATAACTGAGCCTTCCCCAAAACATAAACAGGGGTGCCCACGCCGGAGAACAATGTGTGAATACTTCCTAAAGTTGAGTGTGTGCATTTCCTAACAACCCAACAATCTCACCCATAGGTATGTATACATAATTTCTTGCACATGCGTGCAAGGTAACATGTACTAGAATATTCATGGTGTTAGCATTTGTAATTGGAAAATACTGGAAATAGTCATCAATATGAGAGAGATAAATTACAGTATATCCACATAATAGAATACCATGAACCACTAAAAATTAATAAACTGGGGCTACATATGTCAACATAAAGAAATCTTGCAAAGATACTGAGGGATAAAACAAAGTTAAAGAAAGCATAGGGTACGATGTCATTTATTTAAAAGTCACAAATGCATAATGCAATAAATATCACTCAGAGATAAATACAAATGTATTTGTATAAAATATAAGTATAAAGAAATACTCAGAAATAAACAAACACCAAACTTGGATGGTGATTTCCTGTGGACAGAGTGGGGAGAAGTGGAGTTTATGATCAGAAAAGGAGCATGTAGGGATCTTTTATTGTATTGATAACACTCTATTTCTTAAAGAGAGTAAAAGGCTCACAAGTTCCTTACATCACTCTTTATAGCCTTTTTATGCCTGAAATATTCCAAAATCTATTTTTAAAGCAGCAAAAAGTCCTTTGAGGAGGCTGTCCAAGAAGTGGGGCTATTTTAACTGAAATGTTAATATGGAAGTTTCTAGACACATCTAAAGATTCATAAAATACAGTTTATTCATGGGTTATTCTTGACTCTCCATCTTCCTTTCTCCCCTGGAAGACACTGTATTTCCTCTAGACCGGCAATATCCGTCATCTTCATGGCACGCAGATTCTCCTTTCTCCTCTCCGTGTTCACTGTGTCCTCAGCTTATAAACATTCTCAAGCCTCCACTGTCCTCGATAAATAAATAAGGACCTCCTGTCCCTTACACCTGCTGTGAACGTCTTGCTTTCCGTCTCGCCCAGAGTTCTTCGAGGAGCAGCTTACACTTCCTACCTCCGGCCCATCGCTTCTCCTGTAAACCGCTCCTACCTGGTCCCTGTCCACTTTGCTGGAAGAGCTCACCCTTGGTTACAACAGTCACGTGAAAGTCAAATTCTAAGTAACGTTTCAGTTTAATAGACGCGGGCTGTGCCTGACATTGCGGATCTCCTCCTGCTCCCGGAAGCTCTGTCGGTCCCTCTGTGCTGCGACCCTCACCGTTTCTTGTTCTCCTCACACCTCTTACTCCTCTTCTGTTTGCTTCATAATCTCTGAGTTAATCACTTTTGTGATAAATCAGGTGACCAAATGCGCATGGGTGCGTTTCTGAATTCCCTCTTCTGTTCTGTTCATATCCTTGCTCCAGAAACACACAATCTTCTTTTTTTAAGATTTGAGACCAGGGGGCGCCTGGGTGGCTCAGTGGGTTGAGCCGCTGCCTTCGGCTCAGGTCATGATCTCAGGGTCCTGGGATCGAGTCCCGCATCGGGCTCTCTGCTCGGCAGGGAGCCTGCTTTCCCTCTCTCTCTCTCTCTCTGCCTGCTTCTCTGCCTACTTGTGATCTCTCTCTGTCAAATAAATAAATAAAATCTTAAAAAAAAAAAAAAAAAAAAAAAAAAAAAAGATTTGAGACCAGGAGAGTGCGCATGAGCGAGAGGGGGGGAGGGGCCGAGGGAGGGCACCTCCGCACTGGGGGGTGGGGGTGGGGTGAAGAGTAGGTGGCTCAGCCCACTGAGCCACCCGGGTGCCGCCAGAGCCACATGATCTTAAATTAATTACCATATCTTCATAATTGACCTTAATATAGGAAATATAAGATCTCCAGCTTTGTTTCACATCAAGATTGTCTTGGTTATCATTGGCTCTTTGAAGTCTTTTTTCCCCCTATATCTGTCCCCAAAATTTTTTGGAAATTTTTGAAATTCTAGAGTCTAAGAATATCCAATTTAGCTATTCTCACTCATGTCAAGGATTAATTTAGGGGACAGTTTCTTCAGAAACCTGCCTATCTTCCTGCCACACGTGGCTTAAGGTCCCATCTCATATGTACTCATGATTTCCAGGGCTTGTTTTTTTCCTAGAGATATATTTGGGAATCATAATGATTATGTATGTGTTTATTATAATTTTTGTTCAATCTCTCCTGTATCCTCTATGCGTTAGATATTATTATCCCATTTAATAGATCAGAAAACTGACATAGAGAAAAGTAAACCTACTTGCCTTTCACACAACGGGTAAATTTTAAAGTTGGCGTTCAAATTTAGGTCTGCCTGATTCCAAAACCCAGTTTTGTTTTGTTTTTGCTTTCACTATTTACTCCTCCTCTTCCAATGACACAATATAATAATCACAGAATTTAAACTTAAGTTGTTAGAGCTTTGATGTTTACTTGTAGGTTATTAAACTTTACAGCACATAATATTCAACATTCGAAAGTAAGGGCCCATGACATTCTCTAATTCTAAATAAAAAATATTGCTTATGTTTGAATTACTTATTGCTGAGTAACAAATCACCCCAGAACATACTGACATCAAACAACAAGTATGTCATCACATTCGAGAAATCTGTGGGTTAGGGCACACTAGGAGGGGTTTCTTCTGTTTCACCGCTGTGGGGATTTCCGCTGGGGAAACTGGGATGGCTGGAGGCTCCTTCATTCATACTCCTGGCGCCTGATCTGCACTCTGAAATGCTGGGCTCGGCTGGGGCCTTCAGCCAGGGCGCCTAGATGGGACCTTTCCATGTAGCAAGTGACGGCAGGGTACCAGGAGAGGGAGCATGTCTGGAGAGTGAGCCTTCCCAGAAAAAGGAGGACACTGCAGGACCCTTTCTGATCTAGCCTCTGAAGTGCCAGGGAGCGCTGGCATCATCTTCTCTTAGTCAAAGCGATCACAAGCCAGCTCAGATTTTTTTTTTTTTTAGAAGATTTTAGTTATTTATTTGAGAGGGAGAGAGAGAGAGCAGGAGTGGGAGGGGCAGAGAGAGAGGAGAGAGAAAATCTTAAGCAGACTCCACACAGCTCAGAGCTGAAGGCAAGGCTCGGTCCCACAACCCTGAGATCAGGACCTGAGCTGAAACCAAGACTCAGATGCTTAACTGATTGGGCCACCCAGGTGCCCCAAGCCTGCTTAGATTTAAGGGACAGGGACATAGAGCCTGAGCCTGCCTCTCAGTCAGAGGAGTCTCAACAAATTTGGGACTATATCCTAAAATCACTAAAGTTTATAAAAACATCAAAACTTTAATCATACGTTGTTTGTGTGTGTGTGTGTGTGTGTGTTTTAATTTCTGCTCCCTAGTTTCTCTCTTTATGGCTCATATTGGGTCTGGGACTGATATCTTCACAGTGCTCATGGGTCTGTAGTTTCTCACAATATCCACAGTTAGATATATTCTTCAGGAGGGATATGACATTTCAACAGGTCCCCATGACTCTGCACCTCAAGAAGATGTGAGGTGGTACTAGACACAAATTCTATATCCCCATTCCTCTCTTCTGGAGTTTTCCTATTTTCACGAACCTTGAAAAAACTGGCAACATATGGTACCCACGAAATGTAACCAGGAGTGTTTCCCTGGCTTAAGAAACTTTCTTTTCAATTCTGATAACAAGTAATATATGGGGAGATACTTAAATGAAAATAAATATTTTAATATTTCATTTGAAAGCTAATAGGGTACGTTTATGGAGTACTTAACTCAGCACTCATCAGTACCACGCTCAGCACTTCTTTGATCTTTTAAGATTCTGTGCTCTTTCGCCTCAAAGTGTGGTCCTCACACCACAGCACCCCCATCACCTGGGAGCTTGTTAAAAGCGCAGAATTCTGGGTCCCAACCCGGACCTCTTGAATCAGAATCTGCATTTTGGTGGTTCGTGTGTCCTTGAAAGCTTTAACATCCTGCTTCATGAAGTAAGCCCTACTACCATCTGCCCGTAGAAACTTGCTGAAAGAGCACAATTTTGAGTTGGCCAAGCCAGAATCCAAAACCAGGTCTGACTGGCTCCAAGACCCCTAAGCTCCTGACAACTACTCTCAAAGTCTTCCTAGTAAATTCCATCATTCCTGTTAGTGAGGGTTTTGCTCTATGGACAACTACTGTGTGTTTAAAGGGAGGTTATGGGGCACCTGGGTGGCTCAGTCATTAAGCGTCTGCCTTCAGCTCAGGTCATGATCCCAGGGTCCTGGGATTGAGCCCCACATCGAGCTCCCTGCTCAGCAGGAAGCCTGCTTCTCCCTCTCCCACTCTCCCAGCTTGTGCTTCTTCTCTTGCTGTGTCTCTCTCTGTCAAATAAGTAAATAAAACCTTATAAGAAGATAAAAATAAAAAATAAAATAAAGAAAGTTTGTCAAAGCCTTCCAGGATTCTGAAAACGAGGCTCTAGAACAGGTTTCTCCAGCAGAGCAGCGTTGTTCCATCACCTTCAGAACTGTTTGGCCACTGTTTTCCCTGAATGATTGAGAGTACCTCGAAGATGGGACCATCGCCCTGTTCGTTTTTACATCTCCAAAAATCAGCACAGAAGCTGGCACACAACATAGGATCCGCTCCTTATGTGCTCGTTAAGGAATCGACAGTAGACCTGTTTGTTCAAGGGATCTGTGTAAACTGTGGACAGTTAAGTGGAAGCTGATGTTATTTTACAGTGAAAGAAGGCACAGGGAGTTTCTCTGGCATTTGTTATGCGCCCAGAAGTTCAGCTGCAGAAAACCAAGGAGAGAAGCTGCTCTTGGCTTGTCAGCCCGGCTTATCTTTCCATGCAGGCGGCCCCCAACCTCAGCCAAGCAATGCAACTTCCTGAGAAATGTGCTCCTTTCTTTCCCAGCTCTGGAGCACAGCTCCTCTGGGGTTATAATTAAACTCCACCCGATTTATGAAGGACAGGACCTGTGACACGCTGGGACGCTGGATCCCCACATTTCTGGGTGGGTCCTGCCATTTCTTGTCTTTTCCTCTTCTTTTCTTTAATCGGCTCTATCTCATCTCTTCCTATGGAGAGATCGAAGGAGAGGAGAACATGGACACGCAGCCACGGTTCATGGCTAGAGCAACCAGACGTCCTGGTTTGCCCAGGACAGACTCTGTTTATGCTTGCTGTCCTGGCGTAGTTATTAAAAACATCCTCTTTTGCTGTCAAAAACGTCTCTGTTTGGATGATAAATGAGCGGGGGACCGGAGTCCCTGGGACCCAGTGATGGTTCTGAAGTCAGCTCTGGAACCAGAACAGAGCCGGTCCGTCACGCAGGCATCTACTTTCTGGAACGGCCCATCATCTGTGGTTGGCCATTTCTCCAAGTGTGGTCTTCAGGCCACCTGCCTCAGTCAGTTAAGGAGGTGCCTGGTCCCCACCTCGGTCCTGCTCAGTCAGAAGCAGGAGCTTCCTGTCCCCCAGGACCTTGCTTCCCTCAAAGACCCCTGAGGAACTTCTCTTCCCCCAGCCCACATCCTCCTGACCCCGGGCCCCCGAATCCTCAGTTTTCAGTCTCAAGGCTTCCAGCTTCCCACCATCCTTCAGCAGGGGCCTGAATGCCACCCTTGTCTACACACCACGGTGCTATTATTAGGGGGTCGCGTCAGATGCCCCGCGGCCCTTTGATCCCCCCAGCGGAGGAGAGAATCGCCGGAAGGGACAGGCCAGCCTGAGGTTAGATAGTCCCGCACGCCTTCCTCTGGGCTCCGGGTGACTGCCGGCCCTCAGGAAGGAGCTGAGCTATTCTTAGCCAAGGTGTGGGAGCCTGGCAGGAGCGGCAGGCGCTGCCCCAAGGGTCAGAGACAGGAACTGGCCACCCACTTTGGCTGCTCCCCCACCTCCTTTGGCTGCTCCTCACACGAGGAAATGACTACCACACTCCCTCAACCCAGCAGCGACTAGGGCTCAGGCTCGGGCCACCCCCGGTGTCCCCTCAGCAGCAAGCATGGCTCAGGCTCCCTCTTCTGGGTCAGGGTGTAGGCACAGTTGGCCGCCAGCTCACTTCCTTCATGGAACCCTCTCATTCCACAGATGCCAAGGCTGAGCTCCTGAGCGGGGAAGTGATTTGTCCGAGCCCCCTGGACACTCTGGGTCTGACCCAGAACTCTAACCAGTGCCGGGCAGGGTCCTAGGTTATGGGAACCGCAGGGTTGGGCTAAGGTTTCTAAGTGCAAGGCAGAAGGCATGGGCCATCTGTGACAATATCCTCATAAGTCCTCAGGAAAATGATGAAAAATAGGATAAGATCACCAATCGTACTTCTGTAGAAAGGGTTTCCTTTTGAGTTTATGCTCTTCTCAACTTGAAGTTGTAAAAAAAAAAAAATGACCTTATTTTTATGAAATGACGACACTAGCATATGATAATCTTATGTTGGCCCCTAACATGAAAACATCATTTACTGATGTGTGAGGTGAAAACGTATCTGCAAACCGATAAAGCAGAGAATATTGACAAAAAAAAAAAAAATAATAAAGCCACAGTTCATTCATTCATTTGGGAAATATTCAGGGGGGGTCTCCTTACTGGCCTGCATGGCTCCAGGACACAAAATACACACGGGTCTGCCCTCATGCTGCTTACAGCCAAATGGGGATGACAACTGACCAACAAATAAGTGTATGACTATCAAATGTCACAGGTGCTGTGAATGAGGTTTTTAAAGGACGGTGCTGTCAGAGAGAAGCTTCGTTTCAATCAGGCGGTCAGGGAAGACCCCAAGATGAGGAGCCAGCTGACAGAAAGCAAGGACCGAAGAAGAGCAGTCAGGCAAAGGGACAGCTCGGGTGGAGATCTGGAGTTGGAAGAGACCTTGGCAGGATTTAGGAGGCTGACACAGCTGGTGAGGGGGAGAGTGGACGAAAAGGCCAGCCTCAGAGCGGAGGCTGACAGGCAAGGTGAAGCCCAGCCCCTTCAGATCTGATTGGCCACGGTGAGCAGTTTGGACTTTATTTTAGAGCAAAGGGAAGTCATTGAAAGGTTTTCAGCAGGGGAATGAAATGTCCTAGTTTTAATTTTAAAATTTTATTTCTGCCTGCTGTGTGAAGAATGAACAGGGAAAAACTCAAGAATGGTCAGAGGGAGACCAGATTAGAGGCCGCCGGAATTTCAAGTGAGAAATGCAGGAGATACAGAGAAGTGATACTCTTTCCTCAAGATTATGCTGTTTGTAAGCAAACACACGCACACACACACACACACACACACACACCACACACACACCACACACACACATGATGAGTCAGATTATTAGGCAAATTCAATAAACTCAAATGTTTGGACACAGATCTTTGGAGACAAGAGCTGAGAACACTCCAGGACCTTCCCACTCCCTCTTCAATCCTCATCCTCTGGCTTGACTATGAGGTCTTCGGATGGTCACCGTGCTTGCTCCCCTAGGTCAATACATCCTCGGAGACACTGTCTCTGCTGTCCCCAGCCAGTCCTCCCAAAGTTCCTCAGTTTGGATGTGACCATCTCTGGAGAAAACACACATCTGGAAAGCAGCTGCCTGGCCACTCTCACAAAATGCTCGTCAAATCCAGTTGAAGCTGGAGTGGAGGGAAGGCGTGGAGAACTAAGGGAAAACATGAAGCCCGTCCAAGATGGGATCTGGGTAGAGTGTCAGGGGCACCACCCCAGCTTTGGAGACATGCCTCTAGGGTAGCCCTTGGGATTTCAACTGGCCTTTGTGCCTTCCTCTGATCCCTGCAAAACCAGATGTGTCCCACAGCTGTGTACCATCTGCTACCCTCCATCCCAGAGGAAGCTAGAGTTTGGGGGTTAAGGAAGTGAGGCAAAGACAGTGACTCTTCTTTGGCTCTGGAGGGTGGATTAGAGGATTGAGTCTAGACTTCCCACGAAGTAGGCAAATGGCCTGGAATCCATCTGCACAGTGGCTCCCCCAAAATTCTCCCCTGGCATGGAAAAAATGTTAAAGGAAACTCAATGTCCTGGGGTTTCCAAACTCCTTTCCTACTGAATGGTTCATAGACTCTGGCTTAGAGACTTCATCTTTCCCATTCAATCTACTTCCTGCCCCTCTTCCTTGCACCCCGAGTTTCCAAACCTGGATCATTACAAGTCTAGCAGCATCTAGTTGGGCTGACGTGCAATCTTCCCCAAAGGAAGAGAACTGAACTCCCATCCAGTAGATGATGTTATCAACCCCCTCCCTGATCTCAGAAGTTTGGTGCAACCCAGACATATGGATCTTTTTAGAGACTCATGCAATTTGGCAGCCCTGTTTCACACCCTCCGAGCCCTGCTGCTCTGACAGTGCTCTGCTGGGAGTGCACCAGGAGAGGGAATGAGCAGATCTGTGCAGATCTATTATTCTTGTTCTTCCCAGTCATTTCTCCTGCCAACTCTCCATTCAATCTGGAAAACAAAAATTGTTTCTTTCCTGGTTCAATCTTTGGCTGAAAACAGAAAGAAGAGAGGGAGAGTGAGAGAGACAGAGACAGAGAGAGAGAGAGAGAGAGAGAGAGAGAGAGATGAGAGAAAGAACACAGAACTACACTGGTCGGTTTTCCAAGACAAAGGCTCAGAGCTCCTCACTAGCTGTATTCTCTGCCTTGCTCCTCTTCCTCTTCTCTATCTCTAGTCACTCCAGGGAGAGCTACTCACATCCCACACATGTGTGTGATTGGTGCTGCTGAATTGTGCAGTGCACAGCCTGAGTAATGTTTACTTCATCCCTGCCTCCTCCATCAGGTAATCCATCCTGAGCCTCTGGTGAGTAAATTCAGCCTCACTCTATATGTTCTCAAATGACGAAAAATGCTTCTACGGAGACAAAAAGAGGTCTCTGAACCTTTGCAGATCCACATTTGCCCCCTTTCCCCAGCCAGACACGTAGAAGACTGGCCTGTCTTGGAGGAAAGAGAATTTTCTTGCTGCCCCTAGAAGAAAGAACAACTCCTCTGCTTGGAAAGCAGCAGCAGAACAGCCAAGGGAAGTATTCTGACACTCAGAGGTCTTCTCCCAGCATGAGACCTCTGGTGACCTCCCCCCCCCCCCCCAGCAACTAGGGAGTCTGTAAATTTTGAACCCTAAAGGGTGAGGCCATCTTGGATGAAGGAATTCACAGGAATCACAAATTCACAGGAATCAGGCCATTCTTGAGCTATTTTCCCCACCCTCTGCCTCTAAGGTGGTCTCTTCTGGGCCCACAGAACCAACGCAGATGATAAGAAGCCGGAGAAATGAGAATTGAGGAAAGATTTGCCTTTTTCTTCCAGAGCCAGGCCTGGACCAACCACCTTATTTTATTTTTGATGGTTTCAAGACAGAAAAGACCTCTACACGAAGCATACGAGTCAATAGCTTGGGACAGATGTTTCCTTTCCAGCCACATTTTCCTGCCCCGAGTTAAAAATAGCCACCCTCTTTGCTTTGGCTTCCATAAGATGTATGTTATTAACACTCTCCACTTGGGTTTGCAGAGACGAAGACTGATGGGTCCCCGGATTTTAAAGCCTATTGGCCTATGAACTAGATGCAATATTGAGTGCAAGAAGCCCCTTCAAGCCCCTTGAAGAGGGTTCCAGGACCCCTTCATGAGGGAAATCCCTACCCTACACCAACCTTCAGGTAGCACCAGACAGAATTTCCAAGTGAGGAAGGTAGTTTGCTAAATGGCGTCTCTTGTTTATCCATAATTCTTTCATCTTGGAATTTTCTTCAATCAATTACATGCTGACCCCACAGGGCAGCCTGCACCCACTTTGATACCCTGGCTTTAATGGAAACATCCACGCTATCCACTAGCATTCGAAAGCAATGTCGAGATAGGCCTGCACAGCCAGGAAGATTTACTGAAGACCTAGAACAGACACAAGGGAAAGCAGCAGAGACAACACCGGAAGTACAGCCACACTACCAGTCACAAACGGTGGAGGTCTGACCCATTCTCTGAGCGCTGCTTCCCGGGACTTAAAGGATGTTTATCCAAGTTGGTTTCATCACAGACACATTCACCCTTTAGCCAAGCTGTGTTCAGAATCACGAGGCCGCTCCCAGAGGGACAGCCCACGTCCAGACAAAGCTAAAGAAAAGAACTATAATCATGAATAATCGCCACACTTCTCACCTTCTTAAAACGAAAATAGCTTTGCATATTATTTTTGTTTGTAAAATTAATGCACAGCTCTCGCAAATACCAAATGCACAGGCTCCCTACAGGAGTGGAGAAGAAAGTGAAATTTACCCATAGCTTCACCATCAGACACAACCCTTGTTTATGTACTGGATGCATGCTACCACTTCACACACCAAAACAGCATCACACTGTGACATGCTTTCTTCTCACTTACACATTGCCAGCTCTTACCAGGTGCAGCAATGCCCAGAGAAGCTGTGGGTTGTGGAAAAAGTCTAGCCAGAATGCCACAGCCTTTCTCTTGGACTCAGGAGCTTGTCCCTTAGCAGCCAAACCGAGATGGTGGCCTGAGGCCAGTGCTTGGAGGGGAGGGGGAAATGAGACATTACATTTTATGACTCTTTTCTAATCATCATTACATTTTTGCCTTTAATGATATCCCAAGGGGCCTGTGAAAGATGCCAACAGATTTTCTTGGGCGCCTGCATTGGGTGGTCAATCCAAGCTCACTCCCTTCTAAGGAACAGCCTCACCCACTCAAATGCAATGAGGGGTGTGATCCCAACATGTAATTCCTGTATACATACATAGACAACCACAAGTAATTTAAAAACTCGTATAACTTAAAAATTTGTAACAAGTTAAGACACAAATTACTCACGAACAAGTAATGATCTGGATTAAAAAGGGGACATACTCCAGATAAAGAACAGATTAATGAGACAGAAGGAATTTTATCAATAACAATTTGAAAAGTTTGATAAATACGTAATTGCCTAGGAAAATAATAACATTTGCTCAAGAAGAACATTTTTTTAAACTGAGAGCTCATTAACAAAGAATGGAATCAGTGTTTTAAAATGGTCTCACACTAAATACTGGGCCCAAATGGCTTCATAGGCAAGTTCTAACAGATCTTTAAGGAAGTAATCATCCCAATCTTATAAAAAACTCTTCCTGCAGATAGAAAAAGAAAAAGAAAAGAAATACTCTCCAACTCAGTTTATAAGGACTTTATAACACCAATACCAACATCAAACAATGACATAGTGATGGAGGAAAAAATACAGTCTCATTTCACTTATGAATACAGAAGCAAAAATCATAAATAGAACATTGGACTTGCAAATTAAATTCTACAGTTTATAAAAATGCTAATAAACCATGACAAAGCTGGGCTTAATGCAAAGTTGGTTTAATGTTAGAAAAATCTAGAAATGTAACTTACTGTACTACCATATTAAAGGAGAAAATATGTATCATTCCGATAGATCTAGGTACGACATTTTTAAAAATCATAGTAAGTTCATTGTTAAAGAAAGAAATCTTTCAGCAAATGAGGAATAGAAGGGAATGTGTTTAGCATGATACAAAGCACATATAAAAAATTAAGCAAATGTAGTCTTAAGTTGGGAAAACACTAGAATATTAGCTTTTAAAATCGAGAATGAGGCAGAGATGTTTAGGATCACCACATCTTTAATCCTCGCAGTGGACATTCTTGCCAGGACATTACCTTAAAAAAATAATAATAATCATTCAGAGGGAGAAGGACTAGAAATAAGAAATAAAATTATCACTATATGCAGCTGATAGGATCATTTACATAGAAAACCCAAGGAATCTACAAACACTTAGGAATAATAGGAGAATTTCACAAGGGAGCTCAATAGAAGATTCATATAAAACAATGAATTATTGTTTCATACCCCAGCAACAAAAATAATTAAAAAGAAGATATGATTTACAATAGCATTAGAGGACATCCATCATCTAGGAATAAATCTAACAAAAGATGAATTACAACCACTGCAGGGAAAATCAGGAACTTTCAGGAAGACCCAAACAACGTAGGGCTATGCCAAGTTCATGGAAGGAAAGATTTGGTTCTCTCCAAATTAATTTACAGAGAAGTTCTGATCGAAATCCAAAAGGCTGTTTTGGGGGAAGAACCTGATAAACAGATTCTAATACATATGAAGGAGTAAAGAGCAGAGAAGAGGCAGGCTAATTTTCTGAAGAAAATTAGGGTCTTCCCTTGTCCTACCCATATCGGGACTTAGAAGCTGCAGTAGATGAGACAGCAGCAAAGGCCCTGGGGTACACAGGGTGAACAGCAGACAGAGTCCAGGAACAGGCCCATATTTATACAAAATGTTGGCATATGACAGGATGGCATTTCAGATCAGAGGGAAAGGGGAGGCTACACAGTAAACAGAATGGGAAAGTGGTTATCTGTGTGAAAAATATATGACATTGGATCAGTGCCAGTTACTCATCCTGGTCTCTAAGTTCCAACCCCACACTTCCAGACTCTTCTCTATAATGCTGGGGAGAGTGTGTGTTTGCTCCATTATGGGAAAATATTCAATTCTTCTACAGAGGCCAAGAAAAGCAAACAGGTTGGGCAGAATTCATCAGCTGTGTTCACTATAGATAATACGTAAACAAGTCTTGCGAGACATTGGCAGAATTCAGATAAGCTAAAAGTAGGTAGCCAGTTTTTAATCTGCAAAGACATGTAAAAATAAAATCAATGGGATATTTTGTAAAAACAATGGAATGAGCAAGAGTACTACTTATGGGTGGAAAGGTATAGAAAGATTAAGTCACCATAGGGTAGAAAGCATACCACCTCAGGGCTGACAACCAGGTCATTATCTACCTAAATTGTCTGCCTGTTGGTGACACCATTCTGGTCCCTGTAGGCTCTGCCCCAGAAATGCTAACAAAGGGGATAGCTGCACAGAACACTGACGAACTCTGTGAGGAGTAGACCTGGGACCAGGCCTACCTGCCCTTGCACCGCCCAACAGAGCAAGTGGTGGCGGCAACGTTGGCTCCAACCATGTTCCATCTACTGATCACTTACCTAACTTCTGGTCCTCACAACCATACCATTGGAGCAGAACGGAAGACTGGGATTCTTTCACCTGGCTTGCTCCCTATCCCACGCAGACTAACCTACCCCACTCTTTCCTCTTCTTTCTGGCTGTATGTTTTAAACGGATTCAATAACCTTTGTGATCTGATCATCGTAATTTGGCCTGAGACTTCTGGCTCTGTGGTCCCTAGAGCTGGTCTATGGCATAGCCAGAGGCTCCCGCTTCATGGAACTAATGTCCCACTAGACACTGGGGCCTGGAATTCACACGCCATATTTCCCAGACCCCCTTTCCTGTGGGTTTCCAGTTAGGTATTGCCAAGAGGAGGCACTGGAGAGAGACTGGGAGGCGGGAAGAGGAAGGAACAGACTCGCTTCTGACTTCAAGTCCTCGTGACCTCCCTGTGGCATCTGAACACCTCTGCCACCAAGGCTCCCTTCCTTGCTCAACTGGGATCTAAACCCTGAGAGTTTTTAAAGATCCCAAACAAGTTTGCAACATGGGAAAAGGGTGTCGATTCTATAATATGAAATAAAAAAATCAAAATGAACAAAAGTTGTATTTATTATCCATAAAAGGTAAACTTAGCCAACTTGTAAGCCACAATTCAACTCTAACAATTTTATATAAATGTAATAAAGTTTGAATTATAAGAACCAAATGAAGTATACACTTTAAAACTCAAAAAAATTTTTAAATCATTTCCTTTTTTTTTTTTACATCAGAGAAGTTATATTTAACATGGAATGCAAGTCTATTTTAAATTGCTTGATATGATGTGTGTGTGTTGAGGCTGAGATGGAGCAACGTGCCACAGTAAGAATGGTCATGACCTAGAGGTCTGTAAAGGGCCTGACAGAGCCTCTCACTCTGGATCTTTCTGTGGTACCCTCCACTATGAGCAGTGTAGTCACCATCCTCTTCTAGCACCAGATTAAGTGGTGAAGTAGGGGGCAGAGACACCAACGGGCAGCCAAGAAAGTCTAGAGCTTTGAGGAGACTTGAGAACTTACCTCTATCTGACCGTGAGGAAACAGGGGAAAACAGGAAACAGGAAACAGACCGTGAGGCAGGGGCCCCAGGATGGACTCCTCTCCAGTGGTCGGACCGAACCAGAGTGTGTAAGTGGTGAGGCCAAGCTTGTGTGTGCTTGAAGTGGTGTGTCTCAATGACTCTGGAAAATAGGAAGGGTAACCACTTATCCCCTAATGGCACAGGTGTGGTGCAGACCAGAGAAGAAGAGCTCTGGTTTCTCAGAGGCAAGGATGTGCTGGTTTCCCATCCCTTTACTCCTATTTTTCCTTCCGGAAGTCTGCTCTCCACTTTGCGCCCAGCGTGTCTTCTTTCTAAACTGGGGCTTCTTGAACTTAGTGTGCATAAGAATCCTGGATACTGCCTATGAAATTGCACATTCCGGACCCTAACCTTGATTCTGTGTAGACCACGCTTTTAGAAGGTCTGCACCAAAGCTAGTTGAGAAATTCAGGTGACAAGTTCTTTTCTGTCTCCTGTGGGCCAGTTAGGGCAGACAAACGACATTTGAAATAACCAGAAGAAAAGGCAAAGAGTGAAGGAAGAGCCATGTAAGCCAAATTGGTTTTCCTATCTAACAAGGATTAGAACCCCACATTTTGTTCAGGACCTCTCATTAGGTGTGAAGCAGCCCCAGCCCCTGGAGCTGAGAAAGTTGGGGGGGGGCAGCTAAGAAGGGGAGTGGGAGAGGAGCTCTCCTCTTTATTATGGGGAGTCCCAAGGACAAATGCCTGATTTTAAAATGTATTTTTCAGCCTTTTCTGTCTCTAGCTGCAGGCCTTTGAGATCACAACGGTGATCAGATCTGAATCACCATTTACACTTTGAAACAGATTCATTCCATACCATTGTGTTCTATCAAATTTGCATCTTAAGCCTTTGGTTTTACTGCGTGATGAAAGGCATTGTTTCCTACTTAAAGGAAAATTAGCCAACACGATCAGAATAGAGAGCTTTGGATTTTGTTTTTAGGCCTCGACTGACTTCTGTACAAACCAAATAAAAGTAGATCAGAGAAGGACTGTAAAGATTAGTCTACTTTCATGATGCTAGGGAGTCTGCGGGCCAGTAAATCAGGAGACATCAGAGGGAGCTGGTCTGACCTTCCTTTCCCCCTGCTCTGGCTGTGTGGCGCCCACATCATGGAAGACAGCGGACTGGGTATTCCTAACCCTGTGACTGCATTCGGGACCTCAGAACACATTCTGAGACCGTGGCTTATCTTATCCCCTCCCTGGTCCCATCATCTGCTTCTACCTCGCCCTCTGTCCTCCAGCCTCTACCTCCCCCATCCAGACCAATCTGCGACTAGGCTGACTGCCCAGCTCAGTTTACCAACTTCTAGAACAACTAGTGAGGAATAAGGAGCTCCAGGATCAGTCAGGTAGTAGAGGGTGGGGTCAGGGAAGTCCTTTTCCTGAAGAAAGAGCAAGATAAAGCCTGCAGAGCCACAGACCCAGAGCTGGAGAGGGGCTGCCCGACAAAGAGCCTCCTAGGGGTGGGGAGAGTCCTTCGTCTTTATGATGATGGTGACCGGCTCAAACTATGTGGGAAATTAGGGACGGTCACAGGTAAAAGCCCTCCAAATTAACACAAATAGACAAATCCTGCAAGGGGCGCGGGGGGGGGGGGGGGGGGGGAGTGAGAAGAAAATCGACAAGGATGCTTTGGGCGGGTGAAATGAATGACTGCTACATTTATGTGTCTTGCTCAGTCTTTATGCTTCCTTACCATGCGGCACAGTCTCTGGTGTGACAGTCACGAAATGCAGCAGGCATGTGCCGAGTTTTACCTAATATTCAATATGCTCACACTCGTAAGCTCAGCTCCTCACAGCAAAGTCCTTCAGCAACACTGTTCTCGGCTTAAAGCTGAAAATAAAGGAAAACAAAAAGGAAAAGAACACACACGGAACTCCCAGGAAACCTGCCCCGGCCACCGGCCCCCGCCACCGGCCAGGCTGACACAAAGGGGTTAAAAGTTAAGTGAAAGTTGAGCTTGAAGGAGTAAGACGGGCCTCTATATAAAGTTGAACGAGTCGTCTGGGGCCCACACAAACCTCCACCTTTTTTGGCCTCCACGGCGGCAACCCCGGCCCCTGCTAACGTCCTCCGCCTGTGGGACTGAGCGGGGAAGCTCACGGTAGTGGCGGCCAAGGAGAGGGGCCGGCCTTGCCAGGAATAAAGAGGGAGGGGAGGGGAAAAAGCCAGCTCGCCCACCCCGCTCCCGGGCGGAGGGCGGGGGCAGCGCGTCCCGCGGGCCGAGCGCGTCTCGGGCTGAGCGCATCTCTCCCGAGCGGCGCTGGAAGGATGCTGGTCGGCAGGGGCGCCCGCGCTGGGCGCGGGATGCCGCGGGGCTGGACCGCGCTCTGCCTGCTCAGTCTGCTGCGTGAGTACCGGCCGCGCACCCGGGCGGCCGGAGTGGGTCCTCGCTCTCCCGCGGCCGAGCGCGCAGAGTCCCCGGGGCGCTGGGGGGAAGGGACCCCGACCCCCACTCACGCCCCACGCCCACGGCGGCTCCGGGCTCCGGCGCGACCGGGGCCCTTTGAACCGCGCCCCGCTGGGAGCGGCGCGTCACCTGGGAAGCGGCGGGGTGGACGGGCAGGGCGGGGGATTCCCGCCGCCAAGGTCAGCTCCCCCAAGGTGCGCGCCCTGGACTTCCCGGAGTCAGAGCTGTGAGACTCCTTGGAGTTGTTTCTAAAGTAAAGCGCTTCGAAGATGCCAGAGTCTGTTCGCATGGCTAGAGGTGCGGAGCGCAAAGTTGGAGCCAGAGCCAGGAGAGGGGAGGGGAGAAGCAGGAAAGTTTTGCGTCTGGGAGTTGATTCCGAAAGCCCAGGCCTGAGAGGCTGCTAGGAAAAAAGCGCAGGCGCCCGCTCGACCACCGGGACAGGGCAAGTCTGAATTGGACCTTTAAGGAACGGGATCGAGGCCAGCCTGGGAAGAGGCCCCGGCTCCGAAGCCCTGGAGGCCCAGGAATCCCGCTGAGTTAGATGACCAGGGGAGTGTGGAATGAAGAACAGACCTTGAAACGATCCTTGCCTTTAAGATGGGAAAGCTGAATTACAACTACCTCTTCCCACACCCACTCCCAATCCGCTGGAGAGAAGCTGGCGGCAGATGGAGTCTGTTCTGCGGGCTGCCTCCTTCTCTCCTGGCATCCCCAACCCTGGCACCAACTGAGACTTGTTACATTTGGGGGCTTTTTCCCCCTCCCTCAACCCCCCCACCAAGTTCTAAAACTAGTGAATAGGTTAGCAGCCTAGTGGATGCCCTTCCACTCACCCACACTTGCCCCTACTCCTTAAGCTCTTGCTCTCACTTTGGTGAAGAGGTAATAGATGCTCAATAAATATTTATTCTTAATTGCTTTCATTTGGAGATAACGTTCTCCATCTCATCTCATTGTGTTTAGAAGCTCTTCAACTTGGTTGGTTTTCTCCCTTTTGCTCAAGATTTTGCTTCCAGCCCTCTAGGGCTCCCTACTCTTCCTCCATCCGGAAGGCCACCCACCAGGGCCCCACAGAGTGACCTGGGCCTGCCAGCTAGGCCCCTTTGCTCTCATTGTCCTCTGCTGTCCCCCTCTGTGCCCACCCAGTTGGAGAGAAACTCCGGGCTTGAGAAAGCTCTAAGTTAGGCTCTGGGTTGACCAGTTTGGCAGCCGTTGACCTGTCGGGCAGGGAAAAAAGCTGTCACCGAGCTGATGAAGTCCTAGACCGGGGAACTCCTCTGGGTGCTAGAAGGTGCCCTCCCAGCAGGGGGGAGTTGATGAACAGCTGATCAAATGTTCCCCTCTCCTTTGGCTACACAGCTTGTGATGACCTGGTCCCGGGCCGAGTGAGGCCCACCCTTTTTATATTTCCTCAGCTGGCCAGTTTCAGTCTTGCCTTGGCCCGTAGCAGGAGGTGGGGAGAGCGACTGAACTCTGGCACAATCTGGGCCAGATATGCTGAGAATTCCCCTGTCTCAGCTTTGGGGGTGACAGCTGGGGCATAGACCCCTATTCGCGATCTTGCCAGATGTCTTGGGCCAGTCTGGAGGTTTACGTCTTCCCTGAGAACTTTCTAGGGTTTGTTTATTTTTTTTTAATGCCAGGAGTCATTTTCTGTCCTGGTATACATCGTGGGACAAATGAGTGAGTGACCATACCTTGAAATGCTAACCGAGGAATATTGCAAGAATTTCGTGTTGTTACTGCAAATTTTAGGGCATTGAGGGGTTGGTGGGTTTTGTGTCATCTACACTGACAGAGAGCTTTGTTCCTGGGGGTCTTTCTGTCTCCATGAGAAGTTGGCATAAGGATGGGCACAACAGTCAACCAAAAGTAGACTCCTCGTGCTGAGGACGGGCTGCTCTGGGCAGTGACCAGAGTCAGAGTGGGAGCTCAGAGGCCACCAGGTAGCACTGCCATGCCACCAGCTGGGAGGAGAAGCTTTTCAGGGGATTAGGAAACCCCGTTTGTCAGGCTCAGGGCATCTGTTCCCTCCAAGACCTCCAGGGCCTATCTTTCCTCTCGCCATAAGGACCCCCCCACACCGTCCCGCCCCTTCACATTCCTCTTCTTCCTTTGGGTCCTTCGTGCGTGCTGACCCCACACCCATATCCTGTCTGGGGCTACATGTAAGAGGGGAAAAAAGAAAAGGGAAAAGAATTTTATCAGATATTTTCCAGAAGAGAGAGGACTCCACCCTTTGAATCTCTGCCACATGGCAACTGAGGAGGAGCAGCCTTGGGGACCTCTGACTAATTCAGTGGCCCCCTTGGAGGGTCGGTCCAGCTGGCAGCACCTTTGCCAATGCAAGTCCCCAGCAGGATTCCTGTCTGACTGAGAAAACACGCCCGGGCATCTTTGTTCTTATCCCTTTGGCCCCACTTCCTGGGCCTCCTTGCTCGCTTGTCCTCACCTCTTTGCTTCTCTGAGTCTTTTGTCCCCAAGAGCTCAGGGCAAAGAGTGCCAAACTGCAGCAGATAAACTCAGGCGCAGAGTCTTACTAAAACAAATTTTAAAAGGAGGAACAAATTCCACTTTGCGGGGCCTCGCTGCCTGATTTCCTTAGAGCCCGGGCAGGAGGGCCTGGGCTCACTTTCAGGCTGGATGGTTACTCAGCTCTGCTGAGGGCGCCTGGCCTCCCTCTCTCGTTGACGTTGCCTGATCTCACGAAATGGTCCCGAGTGTGGGGAAGTGAAAATGTGAAGGTGTAGAAAAAGAACAAAACACCACCCTCCAAAAGAAAACGCTCGGAGTTGCCAGGGCAGAATTTCCTATTTTTCTGGATTTTGACTTCTCTAATGAGAACATTCTCTTCCCTTCTCAGCTAAGAAATAAAAACACATTATCTATGATTTTTCATCCCGACGGCTCCTGACTTTGCTGAGGAGAAAGGGGCATGCATCCTGGGGGAGTGAGCTGCACACAAATAGGGGTGGACCGAGGTGTCCTTCATAGCACCTGTACTCTGTGGCCTGCCCACCCCCATCCCAGACCAAGCTGCTTCCCTTTGGATGTGAAGGAAAAGGCCTTTTGGCTTAATTGGGAAGTCTGCTTCTTCTTGATCTGTGGGGAAAAGACACTAAGAACCCACAACTGATACCTTGGAGCAGAGCAGCATCTCTAGATGGCCAGTTGCGTTGTTAAAGAAAATGTCTTGGGGCTCCTGGGTGGCTCAGTGAGTTAAGCCTCCATCTTTGGCTCAGGTCATGATCTCAGGGTCCTAGGATCGAGCCCCGCATCGGACTCTCTGCTCCACAGGGACCCTGCTTCCCCCTCTCTCTCTGCCTGCCTTTCTGCCTACTTGTGATCTCTGTCTGTCAAATAAATAAATAAAATCTTTAAAAAAATTAAAAAAAAAGAAAGAAAAGAAAATGCTTTAATGAATCTCTGGGTAAAAAACAACAACAACAACAACAACAACAACAAAACAGGCCCTGGATATGCAGGGACAGACAGGAGACTGAGATGCTGAGCAGGATAAAAATTAAGTGGAACTTTGTGTTTAACGGGCCCAAGAGACACAGGTTGCAGGGATCCAGAGGCCAGAAGGAAGAGAGTGAGAAGAGGGGAGGTCCCTGAACCACCAAAGAAACAGTGGTGCCCAAGGGTGGAAAAGTTGCTTCAAGAAGAAACTCTCTGGTGTGACAGGGGTGCTTAACACAGTGACGTCTAAGGAGTTCAAGCTTATGCCGTTGTCTCTTCTGGGTTGGGCTGTGAGCTGGCACCAGGCTCTCAAACCTTTGATTAGACACACATTTGCCTAGTATTAGTGTGCTCTGGAAGAAAGGACTGGGTGCTTGGTTGGCACCAAGGAGAACGGCAGCAGCCTGAGGACAGGGAGGCACAGAGCTGCAGAAAAGGAGTCAGTGGAGAATGAAGGAAGAGGGGACTGGGGGAAACGGTGGTTCCCCAGGGAAAGCTCGGAGCCTGGGGTTCCAGGGTGAGTAGGTGGGGGCCAAGACCAGCTATTTTCCTGTTAAAGGGGAATCCCAGCCCGCTGGTAGCCCCAGGCCACAGACACTTGGTTTATGCTCACTTCTCAGCTTCGATTCAGAGGAACCGTAGGAAGGTGACAGGTGGGTTCTTTGTGCCAGTCCAAGATGCCCAATCTCAATGAAACACCTAACAAGGACACTTCCTCATTGCTCCCGGAAAAGGCGGGTGGCACTTCCCCAGTTCATTCCATTTAAAAACAAAACAAAACAGACAACAACAATAATAAAACATTGTTTTCAGCTTTTCTTTGTATTACAATGAAGTTAGCTTTCTTGTATCTTCTAATCATTAACTTTCAATTCTTTTCTTAACTAGAATCTGTTAATCTTCAGGAACTTTTTTTTTTTTTAAGATTTTATTTATTTGAGAGAGAGAGAGAGCACACAAGCAGGGGGAGCAGCAGAGGGAAAGGGAGAAGCAGACTCCCCCTGAGCAGGGAGTCCTATGTGGGGCTGATCCTGGGACTCCAGGATCCTTACCTGACCCGAAGGCAGAAGCCTAACCCACTGAGCCACCCGGGCGCTCCAATCTTCAGTAACCTCTAATCTAATTCTATTCTTGGAACGAGCACAGAACGAATATGATCTTTCTTCCTGACAATCCTTATGGATCTGTCTGACCCCACTAGATGATAAACTCCGAGGACAGGGATTATTTAATTTGGCATGACACGCACCCCACACCGCAGGAAGGAATCTTCTCTTGTTCTGTGCTCCCCACAGCACTAAGCATGGTCCTTTATACATCACTGGTGCTTAGGACAAAAAATAAGTGTGACTAAGTAAGTGAAATGAGTCTTGAATAAAGTCTTAAATAAATTAAGTTATTTATTTTCCCTCCCCAGATTCTTCTTTTCTGGATCAGAGGTTGGCAAACTTTTTCTGTCAAGAGCCACATAGTAAATATTGTGGACTCTGGAAGCCATATGTTGTCTCTGATGCATATTCTACCCTGTTTTATGTTACAACACTTGAAACATGTAAAAGCCCTTCTTAGCTCACTGGCCATACAACAAACGGCCTGTGGGCGGTTTGGGTCCAGCAGCTGTTCGCCAACCCCCGATCTAGATGAAATAACTCCAAACCCTCAACCCTGAGACTTGGTTTCTAGAGCTCTCCTAATTCTGCTTATCCTCCCAGGGTCGCTCCCTAACTTAATAAATTCCCTCTTCAACTAGAGCCCTGAATGAGACGGCTCTCCATAGAGGGGGTGGGCGTGAATATGCCTGCCACGGGCACCTTGCCATCTGAGGGCTTCTCCCGAGTTCAGACGGTCATGCTTCATGCCCTGAATAGAACCGATGAGTCCAAGAGACGTTTCTGACACTAAAGAAATTAATAATGTAACTGAGGCGACAAGACCTATACTCAGGAAGCAGCGTATATGATTTTGTGCCAGATAAGTGGCAGAGAGACGTGTCTGAAGGCCTCTGAGAAGCAGAAGGAAGGGGCCCCTGGCTAAAGATAACCGCTATTTCTTGAGCATTTACCAGCTGAGCTAACCGCTTTATGCCCCTTCTCTCCTCTGCTGCTCAAAACAACTAGGAGGTAGGGGCGGTTTTTATTCCCATTTCACAGGTAAGGTCTAGAGTGTTGAGGAACCCTCATCCCAAGTCCTGACAGCAAGCATGGGGAAAAGAAACCTCGGTATACGGTCTGAGGGCAGAGCCCACCCTTTGCACAGAGGCTTCACTATTTCTTCAGAAACAGAGGCTGAGGGGTACCTGGGTGGCTCAGGTGGTTAAGCCTCTGCCTTCGGCTCAGGTCCTGATCCCACAGTCGTAGGATCGAGCCCCACATTGGGCTCCTTGCTCCACGGGGAGTCTGCTTCCCCCTCTCTCTCTGCCTGCAGCTCCCTCTGCTTGTGTGTGCTCTCTCTCTGACAAATAAATAAATAAAATCTTAAAAAAAAAGTAAAGAAAAGAAAAAAGAAATACAGGCTGGGGCTTCCCAGTAGAGGCAGCAGGCTGCTTCTTCCCAGTACTCTCTCCTGGTGGGCTGAGATACCCAAGAATTCCTCCCAGAGACCCCTCTGGAGCCAACTGCCAGGATTGGAACAGAAAGGTGGGATGCAGCCTGCTGACCAGGAGATCAGGAAACACCAGCAAAAAACCCCACTAAACCTAAGAGGGTCTTTGGAAAGCAAGACCAAGAGGCACCTGGGTGTCTCAGTCAGTTAAGTGTCTGCCTTGGGCTCGGGTCATTATTTTGGGGTCCTGGGATCAAGCCCCATGGTGGTCATGGGATCCTTGCTCAGCGCAAAGTCTGCTTCTCCCTCTCTCTCTCTGCCCTTCCCTCACTTGTGCTCTCTCTCTCTCTCTCTTTCCCTCTCAGATAAGTAAATAAATAAAATCTTAAAAAAACAAAACAAAACAAGACCAAGTATAGTCTCCAAGAGCATGGGAATTTAGCTGGTTAGGGAGCAGAGTTTTCTGGATCAGAGGAATTGTATACCCTCTTTCAAGATGAAAAGATTCTCCATTTTACTTGTAGGTAGAAATCTCTTAAAAATGTAATATCTTGGGCCCCTGCTTCCTTAGGGTGTCCCTCAAAAAGAGGACTTTAACTTTTATGACTCAGTTGGATTAGGAAAATAATTTGGTTATGGTGCAACTCAGTGACTTTGTTCATGCTTATTAAGGTGTATGTATTTATTGACTCCTACCCTAAATGATTCCAGACTGGTGTGGGTTTTAATACTAACGTCTGTTTTTCATTTATCTCTGTTTCTTCTTTTATAAGCTGTTGTTTCTCTTTATTGATTGCTTCTAAGAGTCTCTAAGTTTTAGCTTTAGCTAGGATATCTGATAACCAAGCTTGTTAGAACCATGTGGAAAACAAGAATACTCGCCTCGGAATAAATACTTATAAGTTAAAAGCATTACTTTTACTACATGACTTTCGTGACCTCTATTTGGCCATTTTGGCTTCTTACCCTCATTTTTGCTAACTACCTGATACCTTGTTTCCTCCCTTTGCCCCAAGATCAAACAGGTTACCCACAGTCAAATCAGGTGCTTAGGGAGACATAGCTAATAAAGGTAGAATCAGAAGTAAACAGCAGAAGATAGCCTTCTGTTTGATTTTAAATTGTACTTTTGTTTGATTTTAATCTGTTTGATTGTAAATTTTAAAATGCTCTGTTGGGTTGGGGCTAAGTGTTATGTTTCTGGAAGGTTCCGGTCAAGAATGCAATGGGGTGGTGCTTTCATGATTGTCTCCTAGAATCTAACTGGTAAGCTGCTGTAACTCCCTTAGCTGCTGTAACTCCCTTACGGAGTTGGGGGAACGGAAGCTCAGATAAAGAAGGCTCAGGATTTGATGGTTTAATGCCATGGACGTGTGTGGGAAGATGGGATATAAAGAGACCTGGGGCTTGATTCGTGTAAATTTTATTCCTGTGAGATGCAGTCTTCTCATGGGAGCCTTAGAAGCTGGAAAACCACGAGGCTCCCTCCTGACCAGTTCCTCTACTGCAGCCCCTCAGTTGGACTGGCTTCCAAGGCCCCACCACTGTGATCTCTTGCTCTACACCAGCTCACAACATACCCCGTCACTGAGCCTTGCCTTTCTGGTCTCCATCTTTGATCTGTTTCTCCAGGCTCTCAGCAGGCATCCCTGCCCACTCCAGGCTCAGGGACGTGATTCTGAGATTGAACTTTCATTCTCTTTACTGATGGATCCTGCTACCTGTTGCTCAGAGTTTGGCCAGCTTACGGGGCAAGAGGAGGCTGCGGCCACCGGGAGCCTGACCCTAGTGGGTCAGTAGCTGGCCTGGGTCCCGGGTTGCTTCACTCATCTGGCACAGACACCTCTGTCTTCAGAATGAGCAGCAGGTCTCTGCTCACATCTGGAAAAGTTCAAAACTGTTTGTCTGGGTGAAGGAGGCCCTGGGGGAGGGGATTCAAAAGCATGACATCACCTCAGTCAGACCCAGCTTTCTTTGGAAAGAGAAAAGGGCTGGGCCAGGCTGGGCTGGCCTAAGCCAGATAGGATTCCCAGGAATTGATGTGTTGGAAGGAAGAAGAGGAAAGGGTGGGAAGGAAGGATGATGTCAAGGGGGAGTTCCAGCGGTGCCTTGGAGTGGTACCCGGAGAGGACGATCCTTCGGTTCAGTGACCACGTGTCCCCACCCCATGCCCCCTTCAGTGAGTTCATACCTTAGGGGCAGATTGCTAAACAGGTCCTATCTAAGGGCAGGGGAAGACTGGATCTGCTTCCCCAAGTATTTTATCTTGATTAGCCCACTTTCCACCTGACCGGATAGGAGCCCATTCTTTTCTGTCTGGAAGGGCAGGGAGGATGTATCCTGATTCTTAGCAGTTTAGACTCCATGACCCTCTTGTTCCTTCCACTCAAGTGTCCGCTAAACCTCAGAGGCCCCATTGCTCTCTGCCCCACGTAAACTATGGCTTCCCCTCTTGGCCAAAACCTTGGTGTTTCAGGTCCTTATCTCTAAAATGGAGATGGTAATATCACTTCTTCCTGCTTACCTGCACATAGTATTAAGATATGATTACTGTCCTCACCATTCATATCAATCTACTTGTAGCAGGTGGGGAGGGAGGCAGATGTGGGAGCATGAGACTGCTCACCGTTTTTAAGGGCAGCATTCTTGGCCCCAAGTGAATTACAATGAAACAAAACCCTAATTTCCCTCTGGATGCTGAGGGAAAGAAGAGGCATCATTCTACCTTGCTATTTACCTGGAAACCCCCCAAAATACAGACCTAGATTTCAATCAGAAAAATTTAAAAATAAGCTTTGGGTGGCCTGGGATCCTCAGGCGTCTTTCCTTAGGATGGTGCTGCTGGACGCTGACCTCTGGGTACCAAGTCCATCCCCAACGTTCCTAGAGCCCAAACCAAGAGTAGAATAGAGGCCCTCAGTCATATCCAAGTACTCCCAAGTTATCAGTTAGCTTATAAATGAAATATCCTCTAGCCCCTTACCTCAAAAAACATACCTTCATGGCCTTCTGGAAGGCCAACTTTGAATTTGGGACCCTGTCGGTCTCTGAATTCAAGGCCACAGTGTGGCTGAGCAGGAAGAGATGGCCTTTGGCCCCAGCATGTCCTTCTGGCCTTTCCCCCCACAAATCTGGCACACATTGTGGGGGATCTTGCATGCAAGTGACACACACATCACCCACATGCTTCAAGTGTCCCCCTTCTTCCTGAAACAGCCACCTCTTGGCCACCCTCGTGCCTTGGAGGTGCGTTCACCCTCAGAAGGACAGACTGGGAGAAAAGGCCCCATGAAGATCCTCAAGTGGGCAAAGAGCCATTTGGGCAAGACGTTCTAGGAGTTCTGGTCCCCACTGTATGACCTAGAAGAGAGGGTACATCTCTGTTGGGTCCCTGGACTCCTCACGGTTCAGGGCAGGGCAGTAGGAGGAGGAACAAAATATAGACTTTAAAGTTCAGGGTCCAGTCAGGAAGGTTTTCCTCCCTGGGTGTAAGGATGGCACTGGGAGGTGCCCCAGGAAACACGGAAGGGCAAGGACACTCAGGAAGATCTTCAGAGAATAATTAAATCCAGGAACAGTATGCTATACCAATTCAACATTTGTCGTTAATTTTCCCAACAATCCATGGAGGGAAAGACACTTACTCTTGAGATGGGTAAACTGAGACACACACACAGACACACAGGCACACGCATTAAGCTACGTGGTTACTGGCAGAGCCAGAACTATGCTTTCTTCCCACCCCATCTGATGGGCAACCAGGCCTTAGGTTCTCTAATCCATCCACTATCGGATTCCTAGGTCAGAGCTTCTTGAAAGAAATCTTGGGGCCGGGGGGTGGCCTACTGAGTTCCTCAACAAAAGACAAGGAGGGGATGGGTTTGCAGACCATAGGGAAAGAATGGAGGGAGTTTGGGAGTGGGAAAGACTTAGACAGAGAGAAGTTTTTTAAGGGGGTTGCCTAGAGATGGCATGACTCTAGTGATTATTCCAAGACTGCATTACTCAAGGGGATAGAGAGTGACAGAGAGAGGAAGACCCATTAAAAAGGAAATAAAGGGGGGCGCCTGGGTGGCTCAGTGGGTTAAGCCACTGCCTTCGGCTCAGGTCATGATCCCAGGTCCTGGGTTCGAGCCCCACATCGGGCTTTCTGCTCAGCAGGGAGCCTGCTTCCTCCTCTCTCTCTGCCTGCCTCTCTGCCTACTTGTGATTTCTCTCTGTCAAATAAATAAATAAAATCTTTAAAAAAAAAGAAATAAAGGTACTTCCTCTCCTATAGTTTAGATCTCTGTGATATTTATTCAGATAGAATTTGATATTTTTATATTTTATCTAACATGTTACAAACATTGCCTTGTATTCTCATGTGGCTTTAGTTTTTTTTTCCCACAGTTTTTTATTTGTAATGATTATGGTATGTGAAATGCTTCTAGCATTTATCCTTTTGTAATTCATTTAGTTGCTTTCCACTTTTCCCTCCTATAAATAGTACCATATTAGACACTTGGTGCATGCAAGCTTTTCCTTCCTTATTTTCCTAGGGAAAATCTAGTAGTGAGAAGTTAGTCACCTGTCCAGAAGGATATTCTTGATGTCATGATGTCATGAGGCTCCAGGATGATTTTAGGTTCTGACTTGTCCTCCTTGTTTCTTTATAGCCTCTGGGTTCACAACTATGGAAAACATAACTTCTATTACCACAAACTCAACCTCCCAAGAATTAACTTCAGCTGTTTCTGCAAATGTATCCAACCAGGAAACCACCACACAAAGTCTTCTTGGAAATACCACCCTGCTCTCTGTCTCTCGGGACACCAGTGGGACCACAACAGCCATCTCAGGTAAAGTGCTTGTCTCAGGCCCCAGAGGGATGCTGCTGGTGCCTGGGTAAAGCATTAGGATATTGGTAGAGCACCACCAGACCTGCTTTCCCCCACAGATGGAAATATACAAGCCCCATGAAATACGATTTGTGCATCATGCTTAGGGGACCCTGAAGTAAGTTCCTGTTGATTCTCCTATAGTGACAGCTTGCTCTCGGGCAGCTTTGGCAGCTAATCCTGATCAGTCATTCGCCTTGTACTCTGCTCTCGTGCTGAGTTCAGGTTAGTGATGAAATAAGGATCAGATGAGGACTCCCTAGAAATCTCTAATCTCTTCAGGTGCAAAGTGCTTTTTGACTTCTTTAGGGTAGATCAGAATCCAGTTCGGTGTTACAATCCCAAAAGAATCTCTAGTAATATTCTCAATTATAGCTGTGGTTCCAACAGCTGGCTTGAAATCAGTTTGGTAAGGGTTAGGACATGAAGTAGCTCTTAACTTCCCAAATTCCCTTTTCTGGGAAGTCCATGCCAGTATCATTCTCTATAAGGCTTTAATTCAAGATGGTGAACTGAGATGTGTGTAGGGGTGTGTGTGTGTGTGTGTGTGTGTGTTTATGCAAACATGTGCACATGTACACTTGTGTTTTTGTCTATTTCAGAGACTACAGTCAACATCACATCTACCTCTGAGATCATCCCAGTGTCTGGGACCATGAACTCTACCGTCCAGTCACAGACCTCTTTAGCTATCACAGTAACTTCTATCCCCACCAACTTTTCAACTTCAGCTATGACCTTGCAGTCCAGACTCCCACTTGGAAATGTTTCAGATCCTCCATACAATAGCACCAGCCTTGTGACATCCCCCACTGAATATTATACATCCTTTTCTCTTACCCTAAGTATCATCAAGGTGGGTGAATTGGGCCAAAAGTGGCAGATTGCCCCCTCGTTTCATATTTATGCAGACCCTCTCTTCTTGTCAACCTCTTTTCATCCCAACCAGTGAGATTTGGTTCATGTACCAATTAATAAGGAAAATATGCAGCTTAGGGGCGCCTGGGTGGCTTGGTGAGTTAAGCATCCAACTCTTGATTTCGGGTCAGGTCATGACCTTGGGACTGTGGGATCGACCCCCATGTTGGGCTCTGTGTTCAGCAAGGAGTTGACTGGAGATTCTCTCTCCCTCTCCGTCTGCCCCTCCCCCTCCTCAATGCTCTCTTTCTGTCTCTCTAAATAAATAAATAATATATATATTTTTTTAAAGAAGATAGGCAGCTTAAATATTGCTGGAAAGGATAGGGAAGAGAGGAGTAGAGACAGGTAGCTGATCTATACTGTGGGTGTTGCATCTCTAGGGAGTAGAAACTCAGGGGGGATTCTTGGAGGTCTGCTGTGGTTCGTGCTTGTACCCTTGGTCTGGGCTTTGACCAGGGCACCATCTCCCTTTGGGCATATTTGGAAACCATATTCCATTTAATGGGGTGACTTTTCCAAAAATGTTTAGGACAACTACCATTTCCTGCATGTGAGAGGGTTTGACAGTATGCCAGGAATAGAGAAGCCGTGAAGAACTGGGCAGACCAGGGATGATGAGCTCAGTGTTGGGGTCCGTGGTTGTCAACAGCTTTCAGTGGGAAGGGGAGAAAACATGGGGGCGTGGAGCCTGAAGGCAGGCATGAGGAACCTGTCTGGGTTTCTGTTTTTAAAGGAACCAGATGAGGAATCTGGAGAGTCCTAGGGGCCAAGAGGAAAAAGAATGTCACCAGGTTCTGCCTGGCCACCCCATTATCTGTTTGCTTACAGGGCCTTACTTGCAAGTATATAATCCATTGCAGGGAAAACAGCCCCAGTGGGAAAAGTTCTTCCCCTCTTCCTTTTCTGTACCATCCAAGCTAATGTTTACCAAGACTGCAAATAGCTACTTGCTGGCAAGCCTGGGCTAGTAACACAAGTTTTGACTATCTGATGGGGTTGGGAGTGAGACAGAGGAAGGGAGGAACACCATTATATAGCTCTAGTCCCCTAACATCTTTAAATTTCCTTTTTCCTAAAACCCCTTAAAAGAGTACCTCACAGAAATTAAACTGGAAAAGAGGTAGGGGGAGGGAGAATGGGGGGCAAAGATACTGGCTTATTTACTTTGTTTTTGTTTTAATACAGGGAGAAATCAAATGTTCCCAAGTCAAGGAAGTGAAATTGACCCAAGGTATCTGCCTAGAGCTAAATGAGACCTCCAGCTGTGTAAGTCAAACTCCCCTCCATCTCACCTTTATCCTTTCCTCCTCCCTCTTCTTCCACAATCCTTTCTGAACATCCTTAAGCCATCTTGGACTGGATGAGACTTTGGTGGGATGGGGAGAATTTAGCTTGGTCAGGCACTTTTCAACACTGAGCTTTGGGTTTAGGGAGTAAGAGGCCCCCTCTGGTGGGCAAAGAAGGCAAAAACAATTTTATTTAAATTTAGTTAACTTTTTCCCTCCTCTTGAGTACATTGAATACGTACATTGTCAAGATTTAAGTTTACTTTTGTGTTGAAACATAAACCAGTAACTTAAAATACCATTTTATTACTATAATTGACAAATAATGTTTTAATCAATATAGAATGTCTTTATGCTGTAATGCTGTATTTTCCATGTAACTGATTTTCCTAACATTTATTGAATGATCCCCTCCATTGTTGATTGGAATGCTGGTTTGTTTTCTTTTTTTTTTTTTTTAAGCTTCTATTAAGTTTTTATATGTACCAGGGCATATTCCTCAGAGATATTTTATTTGTTTGATTTGTCTTTTTTGCTTATTTAAATTTTTAAAAATTATCGTCCTTTTATATTATAGTGCTTTTAATATCCATCTAGGCAGTTCATTGCTCACTACACTGTAAATAAAAATGTATTTTTTGTCTATTCTTTTAGAAAAACTTCAGAAACATCTTGTCAAAATTTAAGAAAATGTTTTTCATTGGAGCCACTATAAATCCCTCTGTATTTTTCTGGTCTACTCTTGTATTGTTCAGCATATTGACTTTTTAGTTTTTAAAAACCAAAAGCTATGTTTTTTCCCTGTAGGTTTTATGAACTTTTTAAAGTTATCTATAATATAGATTCCCCATTAACTATTCTAATTGATCACTGGTGGTATATTAGAAAGTTGAGTTCTGAAATTTAGCCATTTTCTTTAACTTACTTGTTACTTAAAGAGCTTTCTAGTTCATTCATTTTGTTTGTAAGGCCAGCTGTCATGTTACCTACCACTGTACATTGTTTTTCTCCTCCCTCTTAGTAGTTACACTTTGTTTCAGTTTCATGTCTTATTGCATTGGTAAGACTATACAGTACGCATTAACTTTTAATGGTGATAGCAGACGTCCTTGCTTTGTTTCAGTAATCTTTCCTGACAGTTACAATTTCCTCAACGAAGAATGGAATGACAGGACTCTTCCTATTAACTTGTAGGAAAAAACATTTCCTTACTGGTTGGGAATCCACTTAAGGGAGCCATGTATGTGGTGTGTGATTGCATAGATTGGAAAAGACCTGGGTGGACTGTAGTCTGTAGAAAACATTTGGTTAGTTATTTTGTCCATTCTGACTACCCCTGTTTTACCTGTGATTATCAGTTGGGTCATTCTGACTCACAGATCTTTTAAAATTATACCTAAGGTCTTTATTTAGCCTAGGACTTTTAAAAACAATGGGAATTGCAAAGACACAAGTTCACACAATAGACTAACAAGTGCAATTTGCAAAATAGTGAACTTAAACATGAATGTACAATGTACAGGTAATACTCTGTTTCTGATACTGATTTTCAACTCTACTTATTTTTTTAAAAATTGCCAAATCCTTTGTGTGTGTGTGTGTGTGTGTGTGTAATGTCCTGGTTAAGCACTTATTTTCCTATGCCAGAATGCTGCTTCTTTGTCCCACCGATTTAGAACTAATTGCCAAGCATTCTAAGCATCTGTCCATTGCTCTTTTTTTTTTTTTTTTTTAAGATTTATTTATTTATTTATTTAACAGACAGAGATCACAAGCAGGCAGAGAGGCAGGCAGAGAGAGAGGGGGAAGCAGGCTCCCTGCCGAGCAGAGAGTCTGATTCAGGGCTTGATCCCAGGACGCTGGGATCATGACCTGAGCTAAAGGTAGAGGCTTTAACCCACTGAGCCACCCAGGCGCCCCTGTCCATTGCTCTTTGAGGTTCACATTTAACTAGGGTCATCATTCAAGACAAGTGCCGGAAACTTACTGCTACTCCAGAAACAACCCCTCTTACTGTGCCGTGGTTGCTTTCTCTCTGTATTCTTTACTGTCTCGTCTATTCAGGCCACAGCTGAGAAGGTCTGTGCTCCCTTCTGAGATCTGGAGAGGCTCTGTGTAGGGATGAGGAAAGGCAGCAAGCCCTCTGGCATCCTAAGGAAGGCTTCTGAGCCGCTCATGATGAATGAGCTCTACGGTAGCACCTGATCCTGCTACCGGTTCCCTGGTCCCTTTGCCACTGCTGGTCCCCCTTTCTTCCTGAGGGCTCCTCTGCCCCAGCCCCTAAGCAGCAGTACCTCCTAAACTCCCCAAGGTAACTTTTCCCCAGTCAGCAATCCTTGCTCAGAATCTTGGGCCAAAGTTCCCGACTGTGTTTCAGATTCCTTTTCCTTGAGTCCCAGTGCGCGCTTGTCTATGATCAGTCTGTTCCGGGGGCTGTGAGCAGCATGGTGCCTGCTCCTTTTCCTTGGGTTGCATTTGTACTCTTAGCATCAGAGGGCCTCAAGGCACTGGTTCTAACCGTGGGAAACTCAAGTCCTAGTCGCAGCCTAATGAGAAGCATGAAGGACTTGAATTCCCGTAGCATCGTGTCCTTGAGTACTTGGGTCATGTTGGCTGCTCCTGCATCAGGGGTAGTGTTGACCATGACAGAACTACGGATGCCTGTTCTCAGCCCTCCAAAGGCTCGCTCTGCACTGGGCCGCACGGAGGATCTGACCTGGCAGTGCTCACTGTGTGTATCAGACAGACCTATCTTCTGTCCGTGTGTCTGCAGACACTTATTTCTCAGCCACTCTCCTTTTGCTCCCCAGCCTCACCTTTAGACAGAAATCACCTCTACCAGCTGGGGGAGGAAAGGCAACCCCACGCTCTTTTCAAGCACCTGCTACCCCATCTTCAGGTCCTCATTAGCAGCCCCTGTCACTCCGAGTCTGATTTTCATTCTCTCTGCCACGGCGCCAGGGCAATTTAGTTTTTGTGGTTATGGTTTCCCAAATACTTACCAAAATGTGAGATGACTTTGTTCTCTTAGACTATACCCATTTATCCAGGGGGAATCTACCAAGAAAATTTTTAGTGGTGGCAAAGTACACATAACATAAAACATACCACCTTACCCATTCGTAAGTCCACATACTGTTCAGTGGTATTAGGTGGTATTAAGAACATTCTCATTGTTGTGCCATCTCCAGAACTCTTCATCATCCAGAGCTGAAACTCTACACACATGAAACCATTTCCCATCCCCCCACCTCCTAGGTCCTGGCCACCATCATTCTACTTTCCGTCTCTATGAATTTGATGACTCTGGGTACTTCACGAGAGGGGAGTCATACAGCTTTTATATTTTTGTGACTGGCCTTTCTCACTTAGCATCATCTCCTCAAGTGTCAGAATTTCTTCCCTTTCAAGGCTGAAGAATATTCCATTGTTCGTATAGACCACATTTTGTGGATCCTTGCATCTACCGAAGAATTCTGAGATTGCTTCCACCTTTTACCACGGTGAATAATGCTGTTGTGGACGTGGGTGTACAAATATCTCTTTAACACTCTGATTTCGTTTCTTTGGGTAGATACTCGGAAGTAGAATTGCTGCATTACATGGTAAATCTATTTTTAAGTCTTCTAAGACTCGCCATACTGTTTTCCACAGCAGCTGCGCTGTTTTGCATTCCCACCAACAGAGCACCAGAGTTCCAATATGCCCACATCCTCACCAACATTTATCGTGTTTTTTTATACAGTAACCATCCCAATGAGCAGGAGCTGGTATCTCCTTGGGATTTTGATGGGCATTTCCTGATGATTGGTGATGCTGAACATCTTTCCATGTGCTTACTGGCCATTTGCATATCCTCTTTGGCGAAATCTCTGTTCAAGCCATCTGCCCAGGAATTTGTTTTTGAGAACTACCTTTCTTTCTTCCAAGCCACATGTGTTTCTATGCCGAGGCTGTACCTACTCAGCCAGCTCACATCACCCTTATTCTGTCACATTGACTCCATCGAAGGCAGTTTGCTTCCAGCCTCCAGATCATCTCCCCCAGCCCACGCCTTCCTTGCCCTCTGCCCAAACACTAAAGGTCAGTTTCCATGCAGAAAAAATAACTTACAGATGGAGGACAAATGAAGACTGTGTGTGTGTGTGTGTGTGTGTGTGTGTCTTTTTTTTTTTTTAAGAATTTTATAGTTTTTTTTAAATTTATTTATTTGACAGAGAGTGAGAGAGCAGAAGCAGGCAGAGTAGCAGAGGGAGAAAGAGATGCAGGCTCCCCACTGAGCAGGGAGCCCGATGTGGAACTCAATCTCAGGACCCTGGGATCATGACCCTAGCCAAAGGCAGTTCCTTAACCAACTGAGACACCCAGGCGCTCCAACAGTGTGTCTCTTGCAGAGAGCCTGAGAGCTAGAGACAGCCTAACTCCTTGCCCTTGGCCCGCTGCCCCTTTGTGTGACGTGTAGCAGGCCCTTCACTCTAGTCTCTAAAAGAAAACAAGGGTTTGCCTCCAATGTCAAACTCACACCCAATAAAGTGGGAGAGAGAGAGAGAGAGAATGAGCATTGATTCTAAAATCTCAGAACTGGGAAAAACCTTAAGGCTCGTTTAGAAAAATACCTGTCCCTCTCCTCCCCACTCCAGTGCTTAACATGCTTCTTTAACATGTTAGAAGTCTTGGCAGAGTTTGAGGATATGCTACCCAGGAAAGGTTAGATGGCTTTATTATTGTCCGTATTATTTTTGCAGAGTACCATGTGTGAGCAGATGTGGCTAGGGGCTCACAAATCTGATTCTCATGAGCAAAATGGCAAAGGCTGTGGCTTTCTCCTACCCACTCTCCCATGATATCTGCCCACAGCCTCTCTGGGGGGAGGATGTTTATTTCAAGCTTCCGGAAAAGCATTGTGCTTTGTTCAGGATCCACCTGCTCCTCTCCGGGCCCCGACACAATCCACTGATGCCGCTGGACTCCAAAGTGGGAGGCCGGCCGCTGTTATTCCCTTGAATTTAGTCCAAGAAACTAAGCAAAGGGTGGAGGGACCCTGTGTGGAGGCCAAACCAATTGGGACCTTAAGTTGAACAACAATTCAGTGAGTTCTTTTGTTCGCTTGGTGCTATGCTTAGGGCAGCCTGGGTTCAAAATGATGGAATTATGTAATGTACACCCACTCCCCCAATTAAGGAGCCTTACAGTCTAGCCAGAGTGAAATGACTCTGACCGTAAGGCAGAGTAAAATCAAACCTCAAAGTGTGGATTCTGGGGGCTAGGGTGTGCATAGTGTTTCTGTTATGAATAGTAACCATACTATGCGGTTTGCCCAGTGCCCCCTTAGGTTCTACACACTTTGTGCGCTGCTCTACCAACTGAGTTGGTCACAACTCAGTCTTCAGCTGAGGAAACTCACACTCAGACTAGTTACATGACTTGCAAAGAACCTAGTTAATAGCACAGGCAAGGTTGATGCCCAGTCTATGCAAGATAGGACCACTTCATGGAGGAGGTGGGAGTCTTGAAAGATGGGGAATCCGAAGGAGAAGGCGGTGTCCTTCCATCTTCTCATAGCCAAGGTTGTGAAGGTCACAGGCTCTCACACACTTGGGCTTCCCTTGTGGTACCCCACCCCCCACCGCGCCATCCGAAGGCCTGTCCCTACCAGATTCTCCAGCACAGTTTCTGCATTCTCTAAGGCTTACTTTGTCACATTTCTGCTAACCCCAGACCTGATGTGTGCTCACCCTCCTCTGAATGTCCAAGCACTTTAGCCGTCCCTTTGTTGTGATGCCTACCATGGAACTAGCTCTGTCACCTGTCTCTTTGTGCCTCAGTTTCTTCATCTGTCAAACGGAGAGGATGATAACACCCGTCACAGAGGGTTATGCAAAGCCTAAATGAGTCAGTACATGTAAAGCACTCAGAGCAGCGCCGGAGACATAGTAAACGTCATGTATGTTCACAGCCAGGCATGCAGACTGAGAGTCCCGACTCTGAAGAGTTCATAGCTGCCCTCCCCCCACCACCACCCAACCACGCATTGGATACACGTGCAGAGATTTTCGCACAGCGTCTTACAATCCGGGCTTCCCACATGTCAGAAGAGGTGACTATGGTTGAGGTGCAGCTTCTTAAGATTCTGTGGTTTGAGGAAGTTTGTGCCATTTTGTGTGGCTTTGTCTAGATTGTGCAGGAGCCCTTGTCCCTCTGCCTCTCTCAGGCAGGAGACGTACCTCAACCAGAGACTCCAGAAGCCCGGAGTCACCCAGGGCAGGACTTCCGTCCTCCTCATCCAGAAGGCATGGTTGGGGAGGGTGTGGTGCTCACAGGGGAGCAACAGAAGGCTCCCCGAAGAGAAAGGGGCCTAGAGAAAAAGGAGACCGCTGACCACATCCCACCGAGTCCAGACTGCCCACGGCAGATGCTCTTTGTAAGAACCAGATTTTTCCAGAAACAGAGCCTCTATCCAAGTATTTCCTGAAAGACCTTTGCCTCAGGGGTGAAACAGTAGTGGCCCGAGACTTCATTTTTCTGTGACCTTGGCTCTTGAGGGCCTCTTGAGGCTCCCTCTGGACTCCTCTCTCTGAGACCTGGAGGTGAGCTGGCGCCGCTCTTCGGGCCTCATTCGAGCCCAGGGAGCTCCTTCTCGACTCCCTTAATTCCAGCAGAGGGAAGAAAGCTGGGGCCTCGATCCAATCCCGACTTTGCCTTGTGCAGGAGCAAAGGAGCCTGGGTTTTCCTGCCGCGGGCCGCCGCACTAGGAAAATACCCAGGCTGCCTTCCAAACCGGGAGGGCCCCAAGGCGCGGCGCGGCCCCACAAACAGGAAGCGCGCCCCTCGGCGGAGGCTCGGCGCGGACGCCCCTCACACGCGCCCGCAGCTTTCCCCGAACAGGAAAGCTGCCGGAGCTGCTCAGGCATTTCCTCCTCGCCATCTGCCTTCCGGACGGAGCAGAGAGTCTTGGTTTCGGTTCCTGCCCTGACGGAGGCTGCTGGAGCCCCCCCCCCCCCCCCCCCCCCCCCCCCCCCCCCGGGACGAGCGGGAACAGGGAGTTGGAAGGGCACAGCCAGTGTTTGCGATTCATCCCCGTCCCGGGACTCAGCTGCCCAAGAATCATGAGGATGTGTCTTCAGGGGGCTGGGTTCCTGGGTCCGAGAGTCCAACCCGCAACCCGGAGAAATCTGTGAACCTCATGGACAACTAGGCTCCATGCCGCTAATGAGGAAAAGCGGGTGGTGGAAAAACTCGGTTTCAGTCTGACTCGGGCTTTCGGGGAGCCCCCTGGGGGGTAGGAGGGAAGGGCCCGCGGATGCCACTGACTCTGTAGCCAGAGATTTGTACTTCCTCACTTCCCTGGGGTTTTCCTCCAACATTTGGGGCTGTTGTAACCTTGAAACAAACGATTTTTCTCTTCGTCAGTAACGCCCTGTTCCTATTTTCTGGTATTGGCAATTTCTTCTGAATTTAATTGAAAATACTATATGTGTGCAGGGACGGTCCTTAATAATGTTCCCTGAACTCGTCCCCGGCCCCCTTACAGTGCCACCTGCGACACCGAATCATAGATGTTTTGGTACTGCGAAATTCTGGAGGTTTTTTTTCTGATTAGATTTTTCCACGTATACAGTTCACAGGATTTTTTTTTTTTTTTCTCTAGTTATAATTGTAGGGGGAAGAAAGGGTCCTTCCTATTTAGAGAGTAACAGTGTGACTTTAATCAGGATTGTTGCCTGACGCTCCGGATGCAGTTCGGGGTACGTGGGTAACTTCTTCTTCTGGTGGCCATTTCTCTCTGTCTTCCCAGGAGGACTTTAAGAAGGACAATGAAGAGAAACTGACCCAAGTGCTATGTGAGAAGGAGCAGGCTGAGGCTGGGGCCAGGGTGTGCTCCTTGCTCCTGGCCCAGTCTGAGGTGAGCCCTCACTGCCTGCTGCTGGTCTTGGCCAACAGAACAGGTAAGGGGTGCCTCTGTCTTGGGGTCTGGGGGGGGAGTGGGGCTGAAGTTCGAGGTTCCTGAATAGAAATCTAGTATTTGAGCTTAAAGAGCACAGGTGCTAGGGAGAAGAGCTAACTATGAGAGAGGCTCTCCTGAGATGGACCATCCTGGCCATCAGACCGTCATCTAGAACATCCTAGGAGGGCACAGCTCTTCCAGCTTCTAGATTCAGCAGCCCCTGTTTCTAATTCTAGAACGTTCCAGTAAGTTCCAGCTTCTGCAGAAGCACCAGACTGACCTGGAAAAGGTAAGTTCTCGAAGATGATGGGAATTCTCAGAGGGAGAACTGGGTCAGGGGAATTCACTCAAGTAGGGGAGAAAGCAATTCCCTTTTCTAGATCCATCTTTCCTATCTCTCCATCCTTCCCTGACAGTCTTTACCTTTCTGTGCCTGAACCAAAATTTTACGGTGCAGCTTGATCAAGAGATGTCAGTCTTAAATCCTGTTTCAAAAAATCCCTGAGGTCAAAGTCTTGTGTTTCTCTACTCTTTGGTCTAGCGTGGGCTCCAGAACTCACATCCCACATGGGATGGTCTGTCTTTTCTGTGTCTTCCCTTCCAGCTGGGGATCCGTGGCTTCACCGAACAAGATGTTGGGAGCCACCAGAGCTATTCCCGCAAGACCCTGATTGCACTGGTCACCTCAGGGATCCTGCTGGCTATCTTGGGAACCACTGGCTATTTCCTGATGAACCGCCGTAGCTGGAGCCCCACAGGAGAAAGGCTGGTCAGTTTGCGGGTCTAGGGTGAAGAAAATGAGGAAGATAGTGGCCTTCTGGGGCAGTCCACAAATGTCATGAAGTGGGGGGAGGAGAAATCCCAGAAAGGGTACTTCTGTGCCCTCACGTGTGGATGTGCATTCACGCACATCACCGTGTCAGTGGATGAGGCTGAGTGATATGGAACAGATTAGGGAGGGGGCCCTAGGGGGGTCAGCCCACCTGCTCACTGGGGCAGTGGAGGGCTCCTGTCACCTGTTTCTGATTTTGCCTGGCATAGTTTAGCTGGGTATGACCAGAACAGGCTGCTAAATCAGCCACACTTATTTGCATGCATATTAAGTGCCCATGGGTCCCATCCAGCTCACAAGAAGGGGACACAGAGTAGGAAAATCTACTCTTGAAGTGTTCTGGACGAGGGAGGCAAGGCTGGGGTTTGACTCTTGGCCTCAGCCTGCTCCCTACTCTGGGGAGGTTATCCCGTCCTGGGGACTGCCTGGTTGCTGGCGGGAGCTGGTGATTGAGTCGTGGTGGCACGGTGTGGTGCCTCTCCTCTGTCCTTTCTCCTCTAGGAGCTGGAACCCTGACTGCTCTTCAGGAAGGAAGGAGTCTGCACATGCAGCTGCAACCCCCCCTCTGTCCCTCCCCCTACCTTCATCCCCACCTCACTCCCCTGCTTACCAGATAATGCTCCTTTATTTATACACTGTCTAGGGCGAAGACCCTTATTACACGGAGAACGGTGGAGGCCAGGGCTATAGCTCAGGCCCTGGGTCCTCCCCTGAGGCTCAGGGAAAGGCCAGTGTGAACCGAGGGGCTCAGGAGAACGGGACCGGCCAGGCCACATCCAGAAACGGCCATTCAGCAAGACAACACGTGGTGGCTGACACGGAATTGTGACTCGGCTGGGTGGGGCGAGGCTGGGCAGGGTCTGGGGAAGGAGCCCCTCCCTGCACCTGACAACAGGCTGCCTCGATGCTGGAGCTACCATCCCTTACATTCTACCCTTTCCTGTCGCACACACCCTTGGAGGCCGTTCCTGGGGCCCCGCACTGCACCAGGCTGAGGGGTTCTTTCCCCCTGGGGGACCGGGAGGTGACCCCTGCCTTTTCCACGTTCAGCTCACTAAGCCTAGAATCTGGTCTACTTTGAGCAAAGGTGTGAGGGGGAAATTCCAAAGTGCAGAGAAGCTCCCAGGGTTGGGGGGAGGAGGGGACGATCTTGCATTGTTCACACATGAGCTTCCCTTTCCCTCCTCTCCGCCTTATTGAAAGAACCCACAGGGGAAACATGGGCTTTTCTGGGCTACAGTTTCCTCCCAGGAGGCTTTGCCTTTTCCTGTTTCTTCCTCATGTCTGTCTTCTCCAATTTAGGGAAACCAGAGCAACCCAGTGTACCCAGTCCTTTGTAATGATATAACCAGCAAGACTTGTTGTCTTAAACTGTCTCCCTTATGCCCACGCCAAGTCAACTGTGGATTCAGGCGCTGGCTTCCCTCCTGCTCTCCAGGCTCCCATGAGCTCCACACCTTCTACTCCCACATCTACGTACAGAAGCCTGCACTGTTTTCCAGCTGAGCCTGGAAGGAGGCTCCAAGTTTTGAACAATGTCTTGTGTCTGTTTGGGAGACAGAGTAGGGGTGCATGGACACGTGCATTCCTACCTTTGGGGACAAATGAGTGAGAGGGAATGGCTCAGTCCTTGTCTCTCTGGGGCTCACAGAGTCTCATCCTGGGCCTCGGTTTCCCCCTGTGGGTCCGAGTGAACGGGAACATGGGACCAGATCTTTGAGCCAAGCCTCTTGACCTGTGCATCTCTGAGGAAGCCCCTTGCTTGGAGGCTGGGTCCTGGCCTTATCCTCTGATCTGGATGGCTTCCTCCTTCCTCCCCCTGACTCCTGGGCTGAGCTGTGGACTCAGTCTCCCAGCAGAATCCTTTCTGTCTCTGCTTCCCCCACCCCAGACCCTCACTGCTCTGCACCACCATGTAGTCAGGTCCCCTTGACAACTCCAGAGGACCTTTATCACAAGCCGCCGCCTCTAGGTGGCCCGGGTTCTTATTTGCATTTTTGTTTTTTTTCCAGAGGGGTGAGCAGGGATCCTGGTTTCAATGACGGTTGGAAATAGAACTTTCCAGAGATAGGAAGACTGGGTGGATTTTATTTCAGAATACAAAATGGTGTGTGTAAATACTGTAATTAAAGTGATACTGAGACACATCTGTTCTGTGTAGCTGTCCCAGCCAGCTGTGTCTGAATGCCACGGAGGTGTCTCGGTCAGACCAAGCTGGACTTTGCGATGATATGGAGCAAGGGGGATGGGCAAGCTAGGAAAGAGGTGGGCCCATCTCAGGGGATACAGGCAAAAACCAGGGTGCTGTTCTTTGACCAAGTCTCCCTCCACGCGGGGAGTTGGAGGAGGCATACGGAAGGGCAAGATGTTTCTAGTCCTAGAAAGAAAGACCAGACCAGAGTGCAGCAGGGGCCCTCAGGATGGAGGGGGGGCGTGTGCGGAGGCACAGGACCTGGGGCCTCTGTGAGCACGTCTCAGAGAAGTGGCGCACTTTGGTCCCTGTATGCAAAAAATGCATGAGCAAGAGAAGGAGCCTGGTGCCCGTGGATTACCCCAGCCTCTCCACCCCGAGCTGGGAGCAGAGCAGGGGAGGTTGGTGTGGACAGCTTCTGCTCTAGAGAGAGCCTGGGGGCCAGCTCCAAGAGGGAGTGGCTTCTGCCTTCAGCACTAAGTCACCAGCCTCACTGCAAACACATCTGCAAGGGCAGCCCCCAGACGACCCCCGCCCCCATAGGAAGTGGGGGAGGGAGCCCTGTCAGACACTGCACAGTAGCTTCAGGAAACACTCCCAAGTGTGTCAACAGTGGCAGAGGCAGTTGGGGCCAAACAAAGGATCCTTCCATTCTTATCTGGCCAAAGCCAGACCTTTCCCTTTAGCGCTCCCCCACCCCAACTTCCCCCCAGATGTTCTCCAACTGCTCTCACCACAGGTTCCTCTGCAGGACTCAGGGGGCAGGGTCAGGGGTGAAGGGACAAGGAATGAGATCTAGAACTTTCCTTAGAAGGTGAGGCTGACCCTGGGGGGTGGCAGGAAAGGGAGATAGTCATCTGTCTCCTGACCAGACCATTTGACTCCATCTAGTCACGTCCCGCCGTGAGAGTGACCCAATGGGGTCTGGCAGGTTGTGGAGGGCAGGGAGAAGAGGTGTACAGGGTACAAGCTCCTGGGAAAGATGGGAGGAGGAGAAAAAGCACCTGGGTCTTTGAAACATGTCCAGCCTCAGGCCCAGCAACCTGCTATCATTTTTTTACCCTGAGTCTGTCCACAGATGTAGGCTTTGGGTAGTGGGGGTGAAGTAGGTGTGTGTGTGTGTGTGTGTGTGTGTGTGCGCGCGCGCGCGCGTGTGTAGAGGGTGCCGTGGCAGCTAGTTCTCCTGGGTGGCTGGACAGCTTGCTCTGAAGGACTTTGCTTGTTTAAAAATTCCCACCTTTGGCCTGAGCACCCTAATGCAGCAATGGCTCCACCTGCTGGCCATGCTGGGCTCCTACCACTCAATTCACTTCCCTTTTTTCCATGTGGGGGTTCTCTTCTCGGCTGCCCCACCCTTAAATAGTCCAATAGGTCTCATACATGAGGCTCATACAACTATGAAATGTCACCGCTGAAGAGGATTTTAGAGACACATGCAACTGCACTCCCTATGTCACATTAAAGACAAACTAAGGCCCAGAGAGGAGACGTGGCTGGCTTGCCCAGATGCCCTGGAACTCCGGTGTCCAGCACCTGAAGCTCTTCCCTTCATCCTACTATCCCATGCTTCCACCAGGCTTCAGGGTTCCTCCAGTTAGATGTCATGAGGCTGGCGAGGGCAGGGTCAGAATAGGTTTGGGTCTTCACCTCTAGAGCCTTTTATCCACATGTGTTCCCATGCCTGGACAGCCAAGCAGGTCCTGGGGTCTTGGGACAAAGCAGAGACTGAAGACCGTGGGAAGCTGTGAGGCTCGGCTCGCACTGCTGTGCCCATAGCCCAGGGAATGAACTGGAGTGTCACACAGTCCGCTGTGGAAAGCATACCCAGAAGTGTCTTCTGCCCAAGTTGCATCTGAATGGATAAACACAATTGTCCTCTGAGTCTGGATACGTGGGACATCCCCATTCCATCCCCTCCAGGTAGATTAACCTCACACTTCCTCTTCACGCACATCCGGTAGCAGGTAGGCAATATTGGGCAACAGGATGCTGCTTCTCTTCCAAAAGCCCCCACCCAAGGAGCTCATGGCCAACCTTGATTCATTCCAAAAGTCTCACAAAACACACCCTGCTGGGGATTGGCCCTGTTCCAGGGGCTGGGGACAGAGCAGGAACAAATCCATGCAGAGCTTACGATTCTGGTGGAGAGGAAAGACAGTAAGAAAACACATTTATCTAAGTACATAAAGACCTATGTTTTCAGGTTGTACGAAGAACTATGAAAAATACAAAAGATTGAGAGGGATGGTCGGTACTTAGCATATGGTGGTCACTCCCACGGAGATGAGAATTGAGAGCATAGCTCACTCGAATGAAATGAGGGAGAGATCATGCCACGCAGAGGAGATGGCAAATTCAAACCTCTGAAGGAGGGCAAGAAGGTGGCCAAGGCAACATCAGAGCCAGTGCAGGGGGCTCAGCGGGCCCAGTCCCAGTAGGCCTTTTAGGCCTTGGTAAGGAGTTTGGCTCTTAGCTAAAGATGGGGAACCACTGGAAGGTTTTGAGCAGAGAAGTAATATGAGCTGACTTGTGTTTTTAAAGGGTGAAACTGGCCGCTGAGTAGAGAATGGGGGTAGAGAGGTGAGAGAGCAGAAAGGAGGAGGACAGGTGGGCTGATCGTAGCCAGAGTAAGGATCACAGTTGGGAGCTGGGTGAAAACAGTGGAAATGGAGCAAAGAGGTCTTGAAGGTCCAGCTAACAGGGCTTGGTCTCTCTGTGTATTTCTTCAAATACCAAAATTTAAACAGTATATATTTTTTAATATTCACAGAAACCCAATGAAGCAAGGACTCTTATCTCAGAAAACAAAACTGAGTTTTCAGAGTAAAGGGAGCTGTGCTCGAGGCTCAGGGGGCAGAAGCAAAGACGAGTAAGGTACAAGTTTATTGGAACCCACAGAGTTTTAGATCTCGAAGAGAATACGATCAGTACCTTTAGATAACAACACAGTAAAGTGCAAGGCAGGAAGTGAGCAGTAACACACGGAGTGCCGGGCCCCAGAGACTAATTGTGTTGAATAGGAAAGAGAGAACCACTGAATAGTTCCCATTTATTCTTGATTTATTCGTTTATTCAACAACCCCCACTTTTTTTTTTTTTTTTTTTTTGGAGTGTTCATTATAAACCAGATATGATGCCTGGCACTTGGGATAAGATACAGTCTCTTTTGTCAAGTTTTTAGACTGGTGAGCATGGGGCGGGGGGCAAATGACAATTAGCATTGAATCTAAGTGATATGGTGAAGGATACTTTGAGTGGAAGGGACATGGCTACCAGGGAAGGCTTCCCAGAAGAGGTGACATCCAGGACAATCAGGGTTTTAAAAAAGAAGACATTAGAGATCAGTGTTCCAGGAAGAGCAAAGTGAGGGTAGTCATTCCGGAAATGCAAGGGGTTCTTTTCGAGTCTAAGCAGAGAATATGATTCTTCTTTGCATCCTGTATTTCTGTGCTGAGACTTTCTATTTGTTCTTTTATTTCAAGCACGTTACAATGGCTCATGGAAGCATTTCTATGATAGCTGTTTTAAAATTCTCATCAGGGGACGCCTGGGTGGCCCAGTTGGTTAAGCAGCTGCCTTCGGCTCAGGTCATGATCCCAGCGTCCTGGGATCGAGTCCCACATCGGGCTCCTTGCTCGTCAGGGAACCTGCTTCTCCCTCTGCCTGCCATTCTGTCTGCCTGTGCTCGCTCTCTCCCTCTCTCTGACAAATAAATAAATAAAATCTTTAAAATTCTCATCAGATAATTCCAAAATCTCAGTCATCTCAGTATTGGTGTCTATTAATTATCTTTTCTCATTCAAGTTGAGATGTTTCTGGTTTCTTGGTATTACGAGTGATTTCAAATTGCTATCCTGATGTTTTAGGTACGAGGTTACAAGACTCTAGATTTCATTTCCATCTCCTGTTTTAGCAGACCCCATTTGATACTGCCCTGCTTGGGTGCCTCCTCCTTCACACCAGGGGGCTGGGACAGAAGTCCGGGCCCCCCATTCAACTGTTTGTTCCTGCTGGGGTGGGTGCCCCGTTATCCTTGACCCAGAGTGGGAGTTCAGGCTCCCTCTGTTGACGCCACCCTGATGACGCAGCATCCTTTGAGTCATGAGGTCCCTCCCCTGCCTCACTTTACCTTTCAGAGTCTTCTTACTTTTGGTTATATATATGATCCAGAGTTTTTAGAAGTACTGAGCCCAAGGACTAGGAAGAGGTACATCTGCTTCATCTTGTCTGGAGCCGTAATTTCATGCAAACAAACATGAAGGAGGAGGGGCCAATCCCAGGCTGTGAGGCTGGAGTGGTAGGCAGGTTCTAGAAAGCTGTCCTCAAAGCCCTCTCACACGGTTTGAAGTCATTGAGGACTTCAGAGAGCTTTTGGTTTTGAGAGTTACATCTACTGATAATTGCTACATCAGAAATTAAATCGGAGAATTTTTAATTATTCAGTAATTCATTTAAAAATGATCATTTTCTCCTTATGTGAGTAGACAACGAACCTACCCATTCATGAAAATTAATGATATTTCCAAAATAAAAACACTGAGTGAGAAGAGGGATGTTGTTTTACACGTTAGCCCATCTCTTCAGTATCTGACTCAGTAGAACACTCCTGACTCCCTTTGGGTCGGTGTTCAGTCTGTTGCCACGTTATGTGTCACGTGGCCTCTGGAAAACTACGGTGTCTCCACTTCAGAGAGAAGAAAAGTGGAAAATGGCAAACCACATTTTTTAGCATTATTGCAAAAATAGTTTTGATCCCAAAGACCTCTTGGAAATGTCCCAAGGACTCCCAGGGGACCGTGGATCATACGTGGAGAGCTGGGGCTCTAGAATTATCCTTTGTCTGTAGCCGTGGCTGCTGAGTATAGAAGATGTGGCTCTTATGAATCAGGAACAGAACTTCCCATTTATTTCATCTTAATCAATTCAAATTTTAAAACCCAAGCAGGATGAGTTTTTTGTTGTTGTTAAATATAATCTTCCTGTTTGGGTAGGAATACATTTCGCTTTAACCCTTGAAGACAACATCTGCTTTGAGATGTGCTGTACATAAAAAACACACCAGATTTTAAAGACCCGGGGAAAAAAAGAGAAAAGAATATAAGAGCCGTCTCATTACCTTAATTACCTTATTTTTAATTAATTAAAAATAATATTTTACATGGGTCTTGTGTTGCTATGGTAATATTTTGAATCTATTGGGTTAAGTAAAATGTATTTTCAAGATTAACTTCATTTGTGTGTTTGGGGGTTTTTTGCAATTGTTTGGAGGTTTTGTTTCACTTTTTAAAATGTAGCTATCATCGGCGTAAAGGCACAGGACTAGCTCATATTAGGTTTCTGTCTAGTGGTGCTTCTCCAGCAGAACCTGGACGGTGAAGGCTTTGTAAGCCATGTGAAGTTTATTCTTTATTTTGAAGGTAATGTGGAGCCACTGAAAGGTCTCAAGTAAGGCTTCGACATTATCAGATTTGCACTGTAGAAAATTCGCTCTGGCAGCAACGAGGAGCGTGGATTGAAAGCAAACGCACCTGGGAGGTGATCACACTCCTGAAGATAAGGGAAAGGGGGGCCTGAAAAAAAAGTGGCTTCCCTGGAGAGATATTGGGGAGATCAGATCAACTGGCATTGGTTCCTGGGTGTAATGATGACATATAGGAGAATGCCCTTATTCTTAGGAAATCCCGGCAGACATGTTGAAGGACGAAGGGTCCTATTATCCACAATCTACTTTTAAATCCTGTATATTCACATGGAAACCTCATACACAAACACGCACTGCACATCTGTGAGAGCCTGGGGGTGGAAAAATGAGTAGCATGTTACTATTACTATGAAAAATATGTGTGTATTGTGAGAGGAGGTGGGGAGGAAAAGCAAATACGGTATAAAATGTGAGTCGTGGTGACTCTCGAAGAAGGGTTCTACTAAATAGGGCATCATTTTACTCTCCATTTCATCTTCCTGTCTGTTCGAAATTGTTCAAAATAAAAAGAAGGGGGACCATGAAAACGCGAAAACCCTTAACATGTTGATTGGATGTGGGAGAAAAGGGAAAGCGGAATCAGGAATGATTTTCTCATTTCTTGCTTGACAAGGGAGTGGACAAGGCTGTCGTTCTTGAGATGGAAACACAGGAGGAGAAATAGGACCGGGAGTGAGGATGAGCCCGCATGGAAAGTGGGCACCTTGGGGACCCAGGGGGCAGTGTCCACCCCGAAGTTTCTGAGAGACAACTGTCTAGAGAGGCAGCCCGCATGTTTTGGAGTCTAGACAGTAATTGGGAGTCCTGGAGAGCAGGCTAGTATCAAGGGTGTGCGGGGGGGATGAGAAGAGAAGAGAACCTTGGGGAACATGGACGTTTAAGGGTCAGCAAAGGAGAGGGCTGTGCTAGACAGCCTACTTCCACGTGGTAGACACGCCCCCCAGGACTGGCTTCTCATACGTGTACCAGTCTGTGTGACAAGGGCGGAGGTGATGATGCATCACTGCAGATATCAGATTATCAAAGACACAATGGCTCTGATCTTGGCCACACAGGCTCATTCTTCTGGGATCACTTGCTCTGGGGGGAGCCATCTGTCACGTCACGAGCAGCACTGTGCAGAAGTCCACGGGGTAAAGAACCGAAACCTCCTGCCAATAGCCATGTGAGGCAGCTTGGAAGAGCTTGGAAGAAAATAGACACTAATGGATGAAGGAATGAGTGAATGAATGAAGGCTGAGACCGCACGAGAGGTCCAGAGCTAGGACAGCCCAGCTAAGCTGTTCCACCCGACTGAACTGCTTCCCAACTCCCAACCCTTAAGAAACTGTGTGAGATCATCAATGCTGGGTGAAGCCGCTCAATTTGGGGGAATTTGCTGTGCAACAAGAGACAGCCAACTTATACTGATGTCTCAGTGGAAACTTAGATGGGTGGACAAAGAGAGCGGCGAACTTTGAGACTGGGTTAACAAGAAACCAGGGAAAGAGAATATTTCACAGAGGAAAGGCTGGTATACCATGTCAAAACTCCACCAAGTGGAAGAAAAATGGGGTTTTCCACAAAGGGGTGGTTGGCAACCTTGACGAACGTAATCAGTAGGGTGTAGGAGGGCAGAAACCAGATGATAGTGGACTGCCCCATAAGTAATAATAAAAGATGTAAATTTCCCATTGTCGAACTTAATTGGGGAAAAAACCCTAGTGATGAGTATCATAATCCCTATTTCAGGGATGAGAAAGGCAAAGTCACACTGCTACTATGTGGTCAAATCTGGCCCCCCTCCACGAGTGACTTATTAAAGAATTCTGTCTGACTATATTCATTACTCTTTCTGGGAAGAGTTCTGATAAATTCCATTTTGGTAACCTCATCCCATTGGCAGTGATGCTTTTGCATCCTTTATAATTTCAGTGTCCCAGATGGCTGCCCTGCGGGGACAGATGTCCCTTCGTCTAGTTCTGCCTAATTCAGCCTCCCTGCCTTAGGTAAGCCCTTGGGAAAAGAAATGACAAATTAAAGTGAGTGAAAAGCCATTTTCCCATTCATTCCATAGCTACTTTTTGAGCTCTTTGAAAGAGCCTCAGCCACTGGGCCAGCCTTCTGAGACATGGTGGGCTACCAATGAGATGTTTTATAATATTGTAAGGGCCTATTCAGCCGGATCAGCCCCACCCGGGTTGAACTGCCACTTTGTTGTAAAGCTTAAATTGACACCCTCCCCAGGGGAACTTATTCAAAAGCAAGTGGGGGGGGGAAGAGTCCCAGGTAACAAAGTCCAAATACAAGGGTGGGTCAGGCCAGGTGGAGGTATTCAATCAGTGGGGGCGCATACTGTCTCCTAGCTACCAAGGAGTATGGGCCCCCGCCCTTTGGGAGCCTTTTGGCACCAATCCTAACCAAGGTGTGATAGGCTAATCGAATGTCTACCAGGGTAAATTGTAATTCAGTTGGTTACCTAGCATCACTATGGAGTTTCCTGTGTGTGTTACAATCTCATTGGCCACCTGTGTGTGGCCAGGCCAAACCACATGGCCTTTGCTCTATAAAAGTTAGTCTGGAAAGCAGGGAGGGGTCGTCCTCTCTGTAGGGGCGGCCCCGACCGGTCTTTTTGACGGTCGGTCTGATTCCTGATGCTTGGAGCGAAATAAAGCTTTGCTTGACCTTCACTTTGTATCAGTCTCGCTCCTTTAATCACGGACCCATTATTGGGGTACCCAACTTTTGGGGGGACCCAACAATATGAAGTCATCACTCCAAGAGCAAAAGAACGTCGGCCTTATCTTCCTAAAGAGGGGGCCCCAGGCCAAGGTTGAAGAAAGCACTGCATCAAGAAATAAAGCAATCAGGTAATCACTCCATGGTGATTAATAGCGATAACTCCAGGGTGTCATACATGGAGCTAGAGGTATGTAGCTATTTCTAGCTCTCGCTCTGCTCTAAAATCTTTGACCTTCACTCAATCAGTTTGCTTTCCTGTCACCCACACCGCCTCCCCCACTGACAGGTTTCCTGTGAAAGGCTTGCCCTGTGGAAGAACCAACCTCGGACCTGCTAGAACTTTATCAAGCGACCATGTGACCTTGTGGTTGGTCTCCCTGGCTTGGGACTCAGTCCTCCCCTGGGAGTCCAGCTCTGGCATTATCTATGTGATCTTGAGCGGTTTACATTTTTAACCTGTATCATTTCAGGTTCCTCACCTGGAGAAAAGAAATAAGGATCATATTTACCTCATATCATCACCAGAAGTAGAGCAGGGAGGAAAAAATTGTATATAAAAATATGACTGCCAAACTTCTTCATTCTAGGGCGGGGCAGGGTTTGTCTCAGAGGTACTTGGCTCATTTGTTGAGGAAAATGCTTCAGGAAACTTGAGTGGTTAAGAAAAGCAGCTGAGCACCCTCCTATTCACGCATTTCAGTTTCTTCTCTGACCCCAGATTGAGAATAGCCCAGAACAGAGACATTTGTTCAGAGAGCTCAGTGTCTTTGTGTAACAAAGTAACAGGAAACTGCTGTTTCCTGGGAGAGGTGGGGAACAGTAGAGAGATGGAAGAGAAGGTATCTTGGGAGGGAAAAATGGCCCGTGGGCAGGGCTCTGGACAGCTGGACAGCCTGGAGGGTGTAAGGTGGGGGAGGTGGAGAGCCCAAGTGTGGTGACTTTTAGCTGTTGCTTTGCCTTCAGTGCGGCTACAGGCACCCTATCTCGCCTCTGACCTCCAGTAACTCTTCCACACAAAATGGCCCCCTGTTCTTAGGGTTTCCGGGATCAAAGGAAGGAAGGAAGATGTCCAGCTTGCTATGAGTAAGAGTGATGGGTCAAGAGAATGACATTGTCAGGAGGAAGATGCAAGAGGTTGAATTTAGCCAGAAGAGGAATTCAAAAAGAAAAGTCATCATGAAAATGTCAGCCTTGGGTGCCTGGGTGGCTCAGTCGGTTAAGTGTCTGCCTTCGGCTCAGGTCATGATCCCAGAGTCTTGGGATTGAGTCCCACATCGGGGTCCCTGCTAATCTGGGAGTCTGCTTCTCCCTTTCCCTCTATACCTCCCCGCTGCTTGTGCTCTCTCTCTCTCTCTCTCTCATGCACTCTCTCACGTGAATAAATAAATAAAATATATTTTTTAAAATTATTAAAAAGGAAATGTCAGCTCATCCCCCAAGAATCTTTGAAAGTCTTGGGGGAGAACACAGACATCCCACAAAATCTGGTATGGGGACTGGACCTATTTCAAAAACACATGATTAGGGCTCCTGGGTGGCTCAGTGGGTTAAAGCCTCCTCCTTTAGCTCGGGTCGTGATCCCAGGGTCCTGGGATCAAGCCCCACATCGGGCTCTCTGCTCAGCGGGGAGCCTTCTTCCCACACCCGCCACCCCACCTATTTGTGATCTCTCTTTGTCAAGTAGATAAATAAAATTTTTTTTTAATTACCAAAACACATGATTTGGGAAGGCTGATAAAAAATCAGGTTATATAAGGATTAAATGAGAGAAGGTACAGAAAGCATAATTAGCTCAGGGCCCAGCCTGTGATAAGCACGGAATTACAGGTAGCTTCTTACTATGATTTAGTGTGCAATTTCCTCTTTTCTTCACCGTTTTGAGCTTCAAGGCCTCACGATCTCCTTGAAAAAGATGATATAGTCATTCATTCATTCTACAAACATTTATCAAATTCCTTCTGTGTATCAGGTAAGTTAAATAATCTCAGGCAGTGTCGGTCATCAGAGCTAATGTCACTCAGGGCTCAGGATGGGCCACGAACTGTGCTCCGTGCCTTACCTGGCTTACCTGGTGTGTTTCATACGATCCTCACAACGCTCCTGGGGACAAACAGTTGTGTTTCCACTTTATAAATGACCAGACCGAGGCACAGTAAAGTTAAATGACGAGCTCAGATGACGGCCAGTGGGGGAACCAGCATTTGAACCCAGATAGTGGGATTTCAGTGGACTCTTTTTTTAATTATTATTATTTTTAAGATTTTATTTATCCATCTGAGAGAGAGAGAGAGTACAAGCTGGAGGAAGGAGCAGAGGGAGAGGGTGAAGCAGACTCCCTGCTGAGCAAGGAGCCTGCTGCTGGGCTCGAACCCAGGATCCTGAGATCATGAGCTGAGACAAAGGCAGAGGCTTATAACTGACTGAATCACGTGGGCACTCCATTCAGTGGACTCTTTCAAGCTTTTTGCTATTTTTGAATGCAACTACTTGTGTGTGAGTTATGCCCTGCAGGAGGTGAGGTATCATCAGGGAAGTGTCCTGGGGAGGTAAACCTACAAATAGGGGCAGGACTGTCTTGCTTCCTTCCTTCTCATCCCTCCCATTCCCTTTCTAGCTCTGAGCTTTTAACAGGGGGGTGACATCGGAATCCCACCACTTCGGTGTGTTCAGAGCTGCTCATCAGCTGGTTCTGAGTTCTCCCATTCTGCCTGTGCCCACCAATAGCCAGGGGAAGGAGGAAAAAGAAAGAGAAGGAAAAGACCCATTAAAGCAACCAATGGACAATTAGAGGCTGGCTATTTTGCCATAATGCAGCATATCAGCACTAAATAAATCAATCACTTGGGGGGTGGGGAATGACTTTCCTATAATCAGCTATTAAAGTCTTGTACCACTAATTAGTCTATTAATTAGAACTGTTCTCGTCCTTCCACTTGTTATCAGCCTGCCAAGGCAAAGAAAACTCAGCCCCACGGGCAGGAGATAAGAGAAGTAAGAAAGACGGAAGTAGCAGATTCAAACAGCTGGGCATGTGTGTGTTTCAAAAGCACAGCTCTTAGTGCCCGGGGCAAATCCACCTGCTAGTAGGGAAGGAACGTTTATCAAAAACCAAAGGGCTGTTGTCTTTGTTGAGCAGAAAAGGAAGAAACGATTTAATCTTTAAAGAGAAAAACCACCATAACCACACAGGGGGATCTGTGAAGGGCAGTTCTACTGGGTGTCCCCCAGGGCACTGGACACAGTGAGAAGCACACATGCTTCGTGCAAAGGCAGTGCTGTGAGAAGACAGGAACACAGCCCTCCACGCGCTGAGGCTGAAGCAAGCTCATCTCGGGGAACCGACCCATACTGAGTTCCTACTATGTGCCAGGCACACCTCTGTGTTTTACATTGGCTACAGCTTGTTGGCTGACTTCACCGACATTCTTAGGGCGCCCTAGAGTTATTTCTGGGAGTTCTCAAAAAAGAACCCCATAGGAACCCTCACAGCTGTGGTCATCAAACCATGGTGGCTGGGCTCTTCCTCTCCTGTTCTGACTCTCGGTGGTCCGTGCCCCCTGCCCACCGAGAGCTTGAAAAGGCCTCTCATCACTGAGGCTGACTCAAAGGGCCCAGAAACTCACAAGTCATTCTCGCTCCAACAGTTCAAAGAGCCTCTGGGCTCCACCGCTCTCTCCATGTCCCCAGGAGGGGCACAGCAGGGAGGACTGTGGCCTTCAGACTCCCTCCTTCTCTTTTCCAGCACCTCTGCTCCCCTCTACCCTCCCCTAGTTACCAAACTGACATACCCATGCACTCAAATGAAAACTAGCAGACACGGAGGGGGGTGTCGGAGGCAGGTGTCTCCACTAGCAACAGCCCACCAGCAGCTGTTAGGTTATCTTGTTTAATCCTCAGAACAACCGTGTGACAGGCTATCATCAATCCCATTTTGCAGAATGGGGGACCCGTGGCTCAGAGAGGTGAAATCATTTGGCCAGTCTTCTGCAGGCAGTGACAAAGCACTTAGCAAGATCTCAGTAAATATTTGCTGACAGACGGAATCGGAAACATGAAGGCAATGGAAGTTCTCCAGTTTGGGGGGAACCTCAGAGCTCTCAGGGGTCCAACTATGTGGCAAAAGGGGGCTGTCAAGGGAGATAACCACCAAAGTGGCAGAAGGGTCAGAGATAGGGAGTATAGGGTCAGCCTCAAGGTCATTTTCTCCCTACCCTACTCCTTCCTGCCCTAATACCTGTTGTTACCGATTTTACTTTCTAGCAACAATGCACCACTCCTCCCTCCCAAAGAAACCCCTTCAGAAATGGTAAGTGGTGACATTTTCCAGCTGCACGATCCTCAGGTTGTCAATATGAATGAGTCCCAACTCTGCTTTCTACTTCGGGGATGGGAGGGAGGGGCGGTGGTGATGTATGTTTGGGGAAAGCCTGGGCTTGGGAGTCAGCAACCGGTCCCTGCTCCCTGACAACTAACTGGGTGACCTCAGGCAAACTGCTTTGCATTAGCTACCTTCAGTTTCCTCATATGCAAAATGGGAAATGTCAGCTGCTTACCTCAAGTGTTGTTGTGAGGATCCAGTGAAGTAATGAAGAATTACAAAATACTTCCACAGATATCTCAGGCAGCCTTCGGATCCCCAAACCTGAGTATGATTATCCCTATTTTTCAGTTGAGGAACTCAAAAGACTCAGAGAGATTGAAATTCACTAAGAACAGTGAGCAGTGCAATTATTCAAAAGCAGGCTGCCTGGCCCTACCACACCGGACTTTCAGATCAAGCAGCATGACCGCGCTCTGGGGTATGTGTCATGTTCAAAGCCTTCGTTCATTTGGTAAATATTGGTTGCGTTTCTACCTGGCACCAGGGATCGAGGGTGCTTTGCAGAGCTCCCCGTGTGGCAGAGAAAGCAGACATCATATAAGTAAGGGACAATACTGTGTGATGAATGTTAGAATGCTCTAGACTAGGGGACATGGGAGGAGACCATAGGGCAATCTGTAGAGGAGGGCATAGCTTCATAAAAAATCATGGAAGGGCGTTCTCAGCTCGAGGTGGGAAAGGGCATGGTGTTTAGGATGACTAAAGTATAAAGGGTAAGAGGAAAGTGACGAGAGAGGAGGCTGGAGGGACAGTTGAGCTCAGTTTAGAGAGGCCTGGCAAGTGGGTAAAGGAGTTTGAACCTCATCTTTGGTGCAATGTGGAGCTACCCTAAAGGGTTTCTGTTTGGATTTGGGTTGTTTGTTTATTTGGAACCTAAGATTTGTAGCAGGGAAATGATTGAGATCATTGGAAGATTTTTCTGGCTGGGATGTGAAGAGACTGGATCTGAGCCTGGCAAGACTGGAGGCAGATAGAGCAGATACATGGAGAAAAATGCAGAAATTCAGGCAAGAAATAATGGTGAGCTGAGCTCCAGATGGGGTCATGGAGCTGAAGACAAGGACAACCTTTGAAATAGATTTAGGAAGTAAAACCAAGAAGTGGTGATTGATGGGGAATGTGTGTAGAGAGAGGGAAGTGAGAGGGAAGGGTCAAGGATGACATTAGCTTGAGCAACTACTGGGTGATGATTTTCCTTATTGGATAAGGGGACTCTGGGGGTAGAATGTCTGCTTTCTAGCTATGAACTTGTATCCCAACTTCACCAGGGACCTCTAAATTATGGCCATCTTCCCCAGAGGAGGAGGAATGGATGAAAAGATCCTGCTACCTTGAGAATTCCATCTGCCAGGCACCGAGTATGCACATGGTGGCTATACGTTGTTGGTACAGCATGGGAGAGGAGGGGAGGCTTTGAGTTTCTTTGGAGCAAAGAGATTCATCTCCCGGCCTCCTATGAGTCTTCTGTTCCCTCATTGCAACTTCCTTTTCTTTGGTTTTGAAGCGCTGTTGGTCAAGGGCATACCATATAAAGCACGTTAGTAGTGGGGGGAAACTGATTTAAAAGAGTTTATTATCTGGAAGGACCAAGAAGACAACCAACCACAAAATAATTACAGTTCCATGTGTACAGTGTTAATAGCCATAAGTGGCATAAAGTACATGTCTCCCGAGGTCTCAGATGGCACTTCTGAAGGGGAAAATCAGAAGGAAGAGGCCTCTGGGTGAGTCTTACCAGAAAAGATGGAATTTCTACAGGAAGAAACGTGAGCTTGGGGTAAAAGGAGATAGTCTGAAGGAAGGAACACTATGATAGAGATGGCAGCGGGTACAAGTAATCACCAGCTCAGCCTCCTGCTGTCTTAGGGTATCTGCAGACCCAGTTCTTATACTGGGGTCCATGGCGCTTTGAGAAGTCTGAGAACGCCCTGACTGTGCGAAATTGTGTTTATGTAGGCACGCGGACTTTACCGGAGAGCGGCCCACAGCTCTCCTCCAATCCTCAGAAGGGTCTGGATCTGAGAAAAGGTAAGCAAACAGCACTCCAATTCCCCTGAGTTAGAATTTACAGGTGGCTGGAGGCGCGCTTGCGCGCCTGTGGGGTGTTTGCGTGTGTGTGTGCGTGTGTGTGAAAAGCTCCGATTGGGAATTGACCCGTGCATACCTGGGATCTTTCTGGATAGGCCCAAGGAAGCCTTGGAATGCTAGCCTCATGCGTTTCCTGCCGTTTGCCCACACCTGACCCCCACCCCCTCTCCACCATAGTGGTCGTCACCCGCGCCACAGTCCCCACTGCCCTGGGAGGAATAAAAAAGGCAAGGTCGGAGGAGCGGGGGGGGGGGGGGGGGGCGCGGAAATCCGGGAATCAAGCAAGAACTCTGAAGCGCCTAGGGAGACGGGGTTGGAGGGGAGCCGTTCCGCCCCAAATCTGGAGTCGGTCAGTGGGCCCGTCAGGTCCCCCGCCCCACAGCAAGGCTTCGGTCAAATTCTGGGAATTTCCCACTCGGTCGACAGGGCTGCGGCAGATTTTCCCGGACGCGAGCCTGCCGTGCCCCCCGCGGCCGCTGGGTGGCGCGGCGCGGGGCACCGAGCGTGGGAAGCGCGGGCGCGCGGGCGGGCTGAGCTCACACTCCCGGGAAGCGGCCGCGGCAGAGCCGGGGTCCGCAGCGGCTGCGCATCGCGCGCCTCTCGCTGGGCGCTTGGGGGCTGCAAGGTGGGCTGCGCGGTCCCCCGGGAGGGAGGAGGCTGCCGGAGGTGAGAGCGGGGCCCTGGCAGGGTGTCGGGCGTAAGAGGTGGAGGGGGGCACCGCAGGCCGGGCCTGCGTACGCTCCCCGAGGGCCCCGGGGCGGGCGCCGGGGGCGATGCCGGGGCCCCTCGGCTCGCGCCCCACCCGCGCTGCGGTGCGGCCTCCGGATGCCGCTGCCCGGGCCGCGTGTGCTGGTGTGGATCGTGGCGGGGAGCAGCCCCGGGCTCTGGGGCCAGGGCTAGCCGGGCGGGGGAGGTGGCGGAGCAGCCCCCCGGCCCCGGCGCGGCAGCCCGTGCCCACTCCCACCTTGCGTTTTTCGGCTCCGCAGTGGGCGTGGTGCCCCTTTGCTGCAGAGGGGGCGCCCGGAGTTGAGGAAGGCGGTGGGGGAGGGAGAGCGCAGAGACAGGTGGTTGAGGGGGCGAGGGCTGGTGCGCTGAGGCTCGTGATATTAATGCGTATTTCTTTCTCCCCCCTTCCTCAGGGGGCGCGGAGGTGCGTGTGGTGGAGGCGGCGGGAAGGCCAGAGGCATAGTTCGGGAGAGGGCTGGCTGCTGGAGATGCCACTGGGCTCTCTCTCTCTAATCAGCCTCCCCCCCCCCCCCCAAATTGATGAAGTGGTTGGGGTGGTGAGGGTGGAGGAGTTTGATGAAGACCTGGTCCAGAACTGCCTCGAACTGCCCCTAGCCGGCCGCCTGGCTCCCGCGTGCATATATCCAGAGCCGCATACTCTGAGCACTCTGCAGAGGCTGGGGGCCGGGGCCAGAGGCTGGGTGGTCTGTGAGAAAGCCTGTGGTTGAAGAAGCTTGAGCAACAGAGTCAGCTCCAGCGATAGGGGTTGGGGGGTTGGGGTTGGAGGTGAGGGGGAATCTCCAGGCGTATAGCTCAAGTTCATAGGTGGTAGGAAGTGGGGTCTGTAGGGAAATAGGGTAATGTCCTTAGGACCTTGTCTTTCCAGCCTTGTTTAGAGCTGTAGACCAAAATTTGGGATTTGGCATTTGCCAGATGTGCTTATTTCTTTTTTCTTTCCCTTTCGGTTTGTTTTGTTTTTTTCTTTTTTTCTTCTTCTTCTTTTTTTTTTTTTTTTAGAGGAACTGCAAATGACAGAGCAGAGGGACGGCTGGCTCATCCAATCCTGGAGCCGCTGCAGCACTTGTTCCCCAAACAAACATATTCTGGTGCAAGGACAGAGAGGAGGGGGCTACTGGCTCCCAGGCCCTCCCGGACCCTGGCCCCCTTGCTGCTGCCCACTGGAAGGGCAGCCTGGCTTAGGCTGCCGGGACAGAGGCTGCTGGTGGGCCGGGGCGTGATGGCTGCAGCCCCTCCCTGCTGCCCCGCGTGGGAAGAAGAATGCAGAGCCAGGCAAGTCTCTCTGTGTGTCCTCTGGGGTGAAAGGAGCAGGTGTAGACAGGCTGGGGCCTGGTGCTGCTTTGCATTGGTGGTAAAAGGCCTGTACCTCCAGCCCCTTGGGTTTGCTTGCACCCCTGGCCCGTCCCTGGCACTCACCCCTGCATCCATGTGCTTATTGGTGCTACCATGTTATATAACGCTTATATAATCTCCCAGGGCGAGCGCTGTGTCTCCGCTCTCAGGTCACGCCGACACAGTGTCCCTGTGGGAGGCAGGATCTGTGGAAGTTTGCGGGTGGACCTTCTCCCCCATGCTCAGCCTGGCTCCTCCGCCTGATCCCAGGTCCCGGAGGGCGAATGGGAGATCAGGGGCCCATCCATACCAGCTGTTTGGGGCGAAGAAAGAGGTGATTGGGCGGCTTCCTCACTGTCTTGCTTCCCGAGGCCCCCCTTGCCCAGTGAACCGTCTGGTGGAGTGGTTGCCATCCTTGAGTTTTGAGGCCTGCGTTTCATCTTGAGGGCCCCCTGGCATGGCGGATGGGTGTGGTGATATGGACCCCAGATGTCGTAGTGAAAGAATACATGGTATGTAGGGTTGGAGGGAGAGGGGCAGAAATTAACTCTGCTTTGAGGTTTTGAGCAGAAGTGACTAGAAGGATGGTAGAGTGGCATTAGGAGGAATTTGGAGCAGGCCTCGGAGCTCAGGGATGGTCAGGGAAGGGTGTACAGGGAAGTGGATCAGACAGCAAAGATAAACATGGTGTTCTTTTACTGTACTCTCCACTGGGCTGTCCCTGGTTACCAGGGCAACAGAAGCAGTGATGAAAATCATGCCTTTCGTTCAGTGGAAAAATCTGGCTCCTCCTCCCGCCTCTTCCTTCTCTAATCGCCTGCGACCCATTGGGAGGTTGATGGCTCCAGGGATCAGAGACCCCAGTGTATCCCCATCAGGGCCCCTCTTCCCCATTTTTTAAATCATCTTGCGCCTTTCTGCATCTCTTATCTCTCCCCGGAGCTCGGCATTTGCGCAGGAGTTGGATGGATGGAGGGGGAAGGGCAGGGACGTCATTGCAGGGCAGGGCGAGCAGAGCGTGGGCAGAGACGTGGATGCAGGAATGACTGGCGCACGAGGAGGGTCAACATTGATTGGCTAGATGGCGCTTGTTTCTGGGGTGGTGGGACCTGGGGGTGGAAAGGGTGGGTGAGGGCCTGCAGAGCCTGACAGCATAGTCCCATAGTAGGGATTAGGAAGGCCTTGAGGTTTCTTTTGTGGTCCAGGCTCCCAATGAAAGCTGGGGTTCATTCATTCGTAGAGACTACATACCTCCCATGTTAAGTAACGTTCTCGGAGCTGGGAAGACAGGACTGGGCCTTGACTTTGAAGAGATTGTGGTAGATGGGAGAAAGGTAGGTATATATGGGAAGATCAGCCTGGCTTTGTTACAAGCCTGGAATCTGGAGCCCCAGGCAGGAGGCTGGCTGTATTCCAGACTGGAGGTGATAGATTAGGGTAGAGCCTATCAGAATGCAGAGGAAGAGTAGTTCAGAGAGCCACTTTGGCTTATGGATAGGACATGGGGAGAATAAGGGGTACGATACTGGGTCTTAGTGATTGACGGAAGAATCAGGAATGAGACCTGTTGAGGGGCATCGTGTTTGATTGGATTTCAGACGTACTGCCTTCAAGACCCTGGCAGGGTGTCCAGGTAGAATGTTAATGGTCAGAGTTTGCAGTGAAAGTCAATTCTGGGACAAGACTCGTAGGAAATTGTATCACAAGGTCTTGAACGCACTAGGTTGCTAAGAACGTATACTGAGAGAGAGAGAGAGAGAGCGCCCAGGGCGCAGGGCAATCGGCCTAGATAGGGTGAGGCTGTATGTCTTGTACTTGTTTTTGATCCCAGCACCCGCCCAGACTGCTGGACCCGTTTCTGCTAATGAACACGCACGTCCGCTACCAAACCACACCCCTTTTTGAAGTTCAGGTTTCTGTTTAAGTTTCCTTCTCCCTGGTAACTATGTCCAGGAGGACATGTCCTGGAAAGATAGATACAGACACTTACTTCTCCAAGCTTTCTCCTTGCCCTTTGGTTTACCATTCATTTAGAGATTGCTAAACGGCCCCAAGACGTACCTGCTAGAGAGGTGAGCCATAGGTCCTTAGCCTGACGCCAGGATGGCTGTTTGTTCTGGTTCCTTCCCAGTCATCACTCTAGAGGAGAAAGAGGACTGGACAGAGTGTCCGGAGCCTTTTGCAAGCAGTATGATCTTTGGCGAGGTACTCCCTTTTCTAGGGAAAAGTGCCTTGTCTAAGAGGTCTGGTTTCCTCCATCTTTAAAGCGTTCAGATTTGACATCCAAAGTTTTATCCACCTTCGTCTGGGTTTCTGGTGCGGGCCGTGCTTTTTGAACAAACCACCCAGATTTCTTCGATGCTCTGTGAGAAGGAGTAACAGGGTAGAGGCCTGGTCTCCAGAGTAGGCCCCTGTCTCCAGACTGAGTGGGAGCCCATCAGAGGGAGTGTGGTTCCTATTCCTCTTGGGAGTGTGGGAACGCTGGAAGAGTAGAATTTCCCAGTGACGAAGGGTTGGCAAACCACAATCCATAGGTCAGACACCTGCTTTTGTAAGTAAAGTTTTATTGGAACCCAGACATGTTCATTGTTTCTGGACAGTCTGTGGCTGCTTTCTTGCTGCAGTGGTGTAGCTGTGTAACTGTATCCAAGACCCTCATCTATAAGCCTGAGATACTTACTGTCTTGCCTTTTAAGAAAAAGTGTGCTGTAGGCCAACAAAGTGCTTAGATCTCTGCTGGGGATGCTTACTGTAGCCATTTCAGATTCCTAAGGTTCTTGAAGTTTCTGCATTGGGCCTTCCTTTGTTATCCCATGAGAGGATGATGGGGCAGCTGAGATAGGAGAGTATTGGAGTCAGCCCAGAGAGAGCTGTCCTGTGTCTGGGAGATCCCTTTCATTTTCAGCCCTTTCCCAGAGCCTGGAGGTGCACCTCTCCACCCCATGTCTTAGAGCCTGGTGATCTGAATTCCTCTGCAGGGATGGGTTGTGCCCTCACTGTGACCACTGATGCTCCCTCTCATCTCATTCTGCTTTCCTAGGCTGTGCAGAGCAGAATGGACTAACTCAAACCCCACAAGGAGAAGGAGGGGCTGGTTGGTTCTACCAAGTCCTGCCATGTATTTCCCTTGCTATCTTTGCTTTGTCATGTCCGGCCTCACTGCCCCCTTTCAGTGCCAGGGCTCACGGCAATGCATTTGCCGAGAGTCTGCCACCAAGCCTCGTTTGTCTGCCCGAACCTGGCATTCATCCACTCCGACGGAGCAAGGCTCTCCGGCTTGGAGCTTGTGGGGCGTGTGTCTTTGTTGGCTTGGGTCTGGAATCCGTAGTCAGGATTCTTGTGGCCAAGGTTTATGGTCTCCTCTTGCGTCCAGGTTTCACCCTTTGGACCTGGTCCTCATACCGGAGTCATCATGAAGACTCCTGATTAGGATCAAGAGAAGCCACCCCCCTCCCTCCTACAGGATAGTTTTGTGTCATGGCTGGTCAGGGCTGGGATAGGAAGTGAGGCACTTTGGTGGCAAGAGGAAACCATGTTCGGGGAACGGCGCGGGCCGGGCGGGGGTGACTGAGGTTTATTCCCATTGCTGCTGGAAGGGAGGAGGCTGGCAGTGGGAGGAGGGAGCAGACAACCCAGAATAGCAAAGGAGAGAAGCTGAGCATACTCAGAGCTGCTTTTAGCTGGTAAGGGTGAGCCTGGCTCTAGGAGTCTTGCTTCACACCTCCCTACACACGTTCTCCCCAGAGCCTGGCTCTCTGACTGTTCTCATCCCCCCAAAAAAGAAAAAAGAAAAAGTCCTCCAAATACCTTTCATTTGTAGAACTTAGGGTGACCTCATCCTACCTGAGCTTGACCCAGTGTTGACACAAGGGCACTGACTTGGGGAAATATTTGTTTACCGTATATTTATCACGGGTGTGTTACTTGTAGGGCACTGGGTGAAGTTCAGAGACTGCTGAGGAAAACACAGGATTCACCATCTGGCCAGGAAGGCGAGTGGACGGTTGAACCCATTATCCTGTGATCCGCACTAGAACCCAAGCTTCCCGGGAGCAGGTCTGTGTCTGTCCTGTCCGTTGCTGTCAGCACAGTGCAGGGTATTGTGCTGGGCACATCGTGGGCACGTCGTTTAACTGGTTGACCCTTCCAGATCTGGTGCGTCCTGGAAGTGTGCCGAAGTGATCTGAGTCTTGGAGGAAGTGGAGGAAGAGGGGAGCTCAGAGCAGCAAATATGGCCAATTTCAGGGAAGATGGGATGTCCCTTGGCATCCTGGTGATGTGAGGGAAAGAGCGTATAAAAGAGGTAATGCCCCTTGGGCATGAGGATCGTTGGGCATCAGGGGACCACGAGATAGGAGAAGGACCCGGCGTGAGGAGGTGGGTCAGCGGCAGCCCACTGTGGAGGAAACGGAGGGCTGCGAGGGTTGGGCAGGAGAAGCAGCTGGTCGCAGGAAGGTAAGACAGGGCAGGGAGAGTAGGAACCAGCAGGAGAGAAAGCACAGTGGAGTCTGCAGGCCCAAGGTGAAGTCAGAGCTGAAGCAGGTGAGTCCCAGAGGAAGATGATGGCAGTGACAGAGAAGACAGGTGTCAGAGGTGCTCTGTGGGTCTCAGAAACGACCGTGTGCAGGTGCGGCCCCCACAATAGCACATTTCCCTGAGGGGAAGGCGGGCAGATAGGAGGAAATGAACAGCTGTCTGAGATCACGGTTACTCTTCAACGTTCTTACTATGGAAATGTTCCTACGTGTGCAAAGATGGAGTTCGTGGAATAAGATTCCATGTTCTCATCACAGCTTCGGCACGTAATCCGCACGTGGGCGCTCTCATTTCATCTGCACCCCGCCCACCTGTTCCTTACTCCTCTCTGTATTTTGTTGCTGTGAGCCCCAGACATCCTATTTCATCCATAAGTTCTCCACTATGGATCTCTTAAAGCATAACCCCGTCGTTGGATCATCCCGAAATCTCTCCAATCACCCACCCAGCCAGTTTTTACGTTTCTCTGCTGGTCTCCATTTTTTAAGTTTTGTTTGAAATCTGGTTCCAAACAAGATCCACACATCCCCTTGAGTTGATGGTTAATATCACATTGTCTGTGAATAAAGATTATGAACGTGCTTAAAAGAGTTTATGTTTTGCAGTTTTACCTTTTAGATTGACTTCGCTGCCCCCGCCTCATCTCTCTTCAGCTGCCATCAGCAGCTTTCCTGAGTTCTGTTGAGCCATTTTTGTGATTACTGAGTGTACTTCATTATTGCTCCTGTCTTTGTGGTTTAATAGAACTGGTCAGTTATTTCTGGAGAGCCTGCTCCACGCTGGGCGCTCTGCCGGGCGCTGCGCACGCAGCTGTGAAAAGTCATGCAGCTGCCCTGCTCCCTGTGGAGCTCACAGGCTAACCATGTGACAGTGGTTCCCGTCTGCCCGTTGTCTCTTTCCCCCACATGTTCACCCCAGCCAAACTGGGTGACGAACATGGTCCTTTCTGGGCTGTCAGCTCTGCTGCGTTCTGGGGCTTGGCGTTCATGTTCTCGTGCTGTCATATATGTGGTTGACAAGAGATACCTCTGGAACCGTCCAAGAGGTTGGGTGTGGCTCTTCTGATGGGTCTCTTTCCAAGCCACAGGATTGGGAGTCTAGCAGTGTCACCGACAGATGTGGCATGGATCTAGTTAACACTTCTGGCCTTGAGTGTCTATAGCTAAGCAAGTTAAGATGGAGAGCCTTCTTCCCTGGCAGATGGTAGAGAGGCTGAATGAAACATCTGGAAGGTGCTCTGAAATGTTGAAGGGCTCAGCAAACACCAAGGAGTGCTAAGATGTTCTTTGATCAGGTTGGCCGTTCCTGCGATGTCATGGATGTCAGGTTGCTCGTGGCTTCTGTCTGTTCTGATTAGGTTACTTGCCTCGTTACCTGCCCACTTTCTCCATTTCCCATGAGAAATCTAATGGTACAGTTCAGGTCGGGCTTGGTAATAAAACTATTAACTCATTTGCATTTTTCCGTGTAAATAAATAATCGGACTTTCTGTTTGGACCCCGTGACACTCTGGGAAGGGTCTATGAGTAATGTATTTGTTTCCATTTCCAGTTCAGATGCAAATATGTTGCAGTTCGTGGGTTAGTGTCTGAGCCTTAAAAAAAAAAAACAAACAAACCTCTATTGAGTAAATACGTTCCCAAATATAAAGACTAATATTCTTGTACCTTTCCTAGATATTTTATTATACATTTAAGATAATAATGTAGAACGTATTCAATGTGCCGTGATACTTATCTCCTGTCATTGAAGGATTCATAGGTTAGAGTTTGAGGATATGTTTTATTTTCTTCCAATTAAATGGTCTTGGACTATTTTGATCAGGTAGCTGTATTGGTTAAAATTTTTGAGCAGATCCCCGTGTGTGTGTGTGTGTGTGTGTGTGTGTATAATTTCTATGCAGCACGTTGTGCTGATACATAATATAAAGTACAGAATTAAAAGCAGTTCTGGTGCAGTGTATTCTCCTCCTCCCCACAGTGTGAACCATTCATGGTCCTGACTGAGGGTAGCCCGCCTTCCTGGCACTCCATTCCCACCCCCTCACACATTCTGGACATTAGCACTCCATTGTTCCCTCTCCTGCCAGCATCACTAGTTCCCCTCCTCTCTACTGGATCGCTTCCATGTACCGTGGTGTCTCTTAGCTTACGATCTTTTTGACCCCTTCTCTTCCAACTCCTGCCCCATTCTCTGCCCCCCTCCCCCTGCCCAAGAGGGTCTTCAGTACCCCAAGTCTGCACTTCCTCTCTGACTCCCTCTGGGCAGGCTTGTCCCCACCCCTCCAGGGGGAAAGGGCTCTCAACCAAGCCAGCCATGACCACCACGTTTCTAAATCTAGTCATCATGTCTGAGTCTTCATCCCAGGGGCTCCCGGCAGTTTGACGCAGCTGCCCGTACCCTTTTCTTTGAAGTTCTTTCTTCACTTGGCTTCCAGGATACATATTTCTGGTTTCCCGCCTGCCTCGTTAGCTGTTCCTTTGTAGCAGTTCCTCTCCCTGACCTCGAAACATGGGCCCCCTCCTCTCCATCTTCTCTCTTTCTCTCTTGACCCTCTCCCAGCCCTTGGCTTTCAGTAGCATCTGTATGAATGACGTCTAGAATTTGCTTCAGATTTATCCTGGGAGAGAAATAAAGGTGGACTGTGAGTAGATAACAGTTGGAGCTGGGTGCTGTGTACCTAGGGGTTTATTATACTGTTCTCTCTAGTTTATTTTGAAATTTTCCATAATGAAAAGTTAAAAACCTGTATGCTGATGACCCCCAGTTATTTGTCTGGAGGCTAGCCCCTCTCCTGAAGTACAGACCTGTGTATCCCACTGTACTTAATATTTTAATTTGGATATTAATAGGTATTTCACACTCACATGCCCAAAACTGAACTCCTGTTTTTCCCACACAAATATATTCTCCTGCAGTCTTCCATCTTGGTTGTGGGAATGCCATCCCTCCAGTGGCTCATGAGAATACCTATGGTCATGCTTGACTTCTCTCTTTTTCTTTCATTTTTCATTCATCAGCAAATCTCCTTGACTCTACCTGCAAATATATGTAGAATACGATTCGTTAGCACTACTTTCACTGTCATGACCCTTGTCCAAGCCATCATCATGTCTCACCTGTTTCTCCTTGGCCCCTCACGAGTGACGTAACCCGCACAGTAGGCAGAAGGATCCCATGATAAAGAAACCAGGCTCAAAACCCTGCAGTGGCTTCTTTTCTCACTCACTGAAAGTCTTGGTTCTTAGGGTGGTCTACAGGACCCTGTAGCTTCGAAACACTGTCCACCGGGAATATCATGTGAGTTACACATGAAAGCCACATAGGTAGCTGAACAGTTTTCTGGTAGCTAAATTGAGAAAGGAAAGAGAAACAGGCGAAATTGATCTTAATAAATTAATCCAGGATGTCCAAAATACTCTACTTTCTGATGCATATTGTAGGGTTTTTCAAACTAAGTCACACCCAAAGCCCATCTCAGTTTGGGTCAGCTTCGCATCTTGGGCTCCACAGCCTCCTGGGGCTAGTGGTTCCCGTGGTGGAAATGCACGCCTTTGTGATCAGGTCCCACTTGGCTTCTGTGTTCTTATCTCCTACAACTCTTCCTCCGTTCACTTCATTCCGACCCCACTGGCCTTTTTGCTGCCCCTCCAATAAACTAGGGATTTCCTCTTTTAGTTCCTACTTCCTGGGTTTGGAATGCTTTTTGCCAGATAGCCCTGTAGCGGACTCTTCCTTCTTTTGGGTCTATGCCGGGATAGTACTTTTGCAGTAGCTCAGTCCAGCCCCACACATTTGCTGCATCTCCTGCATCCCTTCCTGCAGCGTTTTCTCTCCTTAACACCTTCACCCACTTAACATACCGTGTATTTCTCTTACCTGGTATATCTTCCCTCTCTCCCTGCTGGAATGTGACCTCCATGAGAGTGAGGTTCTATGTCACTTTTATTCCCTGCTGTATTTCCAGAGCATTGAACAGTGCCTGGCACCTGCTGGATACAGAGATGTTTCTGAAGAATTAAATGGGATGAATTATTAAGATTCTTTTTTAGTTAAGAACCATGCCGTTGAATGCACTTTATTGGGTGGTGTCTTGTTCTTGCTGGGTAGCAGTTGGAATGTTTAGTTCAAGTCAGGGTAATTTGAAAGAGATCTCTTTATAAAGCAGGGATTTTGGGTTCAATGTATAATTTAAATGGATTCAAGATCCCCGAAACACTGCATTTCATTCATTTCTTCGGGAGATTCTGAACCACGTTCGAATAGTCTGTTTCAAGTGTGTGCACAGATACGACATTTCAGAGGTGATGTCCTCACATTGAATGTGACAACATCGTCACATGATGGTGGAAATGATTTCCAAATGCCGGTTTTTTAACATGTTCTTGCTGTGACGCCAGTCTCTTTCCAAAAATAAAGGCTTTCTTACCCATTTCTTTTAGATGTCACCTTTACCTTGAAGGGACAGATTGATTACCTGTTTAAAAATATTTATCAAGTAGCATTTTACTGACAGGCAGTCACTGCAAAAGAGGTCAGCAGATTTTAGAACGGTTTGTTTTCTGCTTTTAAAAAAAAGAAATGTGTGATTCCTTGTGAAGTGCAGCACCTCGTTCAGGAAGTCTGCCGGGATTGATCTGTGTCAGTGCAGTCAGGTGATTAGGGTCTCACCCTCTCATTACAGAGGGCTGTCATTTGTTGTTGGCGAGACGGTACCCTGAGATTTGCTGCACTGGGCACATGTCAACTGTAGTAAAGTACGCAGACAATGGGGGTGTCCCTGACCATCCTGGAGTGTGTGTTGAATCTCCTGCACAGGGCCAGGCATGACAGTGACCCCTGGACACAAATGGAAGGAGTCGCGGTGGCATTGATTCACATGTATTTCATTGCTTGTTTTTAAATAAAAATAAATACGGACATCCTACTAAACTCTTCTTCATCCTGGTGGGTCTTGCACTTGCCGCGTCCGAGGTGATGGCTCTAATCGGTGTTTTTTTTATTGAGTGCGTTTCTCTCACTTTAATCCAGTTGAGGGTTGGGTCTTCTCCTCTCCATTGCTCCTTGTATCGAACAAGGCTGGGATGCACCAGTATTTGTTGGCTGAACAGACCTGGGGGATAGATCCATTCTCTGACCTCTGGGCCTTTGTTGGACAACCAGGTCTGGTAGCCAGATTTCTTTAGTAGCTTCTAGAGCCATTTCTTTAACAGTGTGGAAGGCATGGGTGCTTCGGAATAGGGCGGTGCGGTGCTGACGCTTGGTGAGTGTGCTGTGTCTTCCATTCGCTTACCTGTGTGCTGAAAATGTTTGTGCAAGTATGCTTTTGATCATGTTGGCAGTCTGGGAGGTATGTCCACTGGACGTGGACACTGGGAGTTGATTTTCTCACTGCTGGGACCGGAGGCACCACTTCCAAGACACGTGGCTGGAATGAGAGCTGCAGACTGTGCCAAGAACAGAGGCCCTGGTGTCCATTCTGCCATGCAGACGACCTCCCATGTTCCCCCACCCTGCATCGATGCACAAGGCTTGTCCCCAGTGGGCCAGTCTTTGCTACTTAGACAATTAACCGGTCCCTCAGCATCTGTTCGTTGACACACATTTGTATAGGGACGCTTGGGTGAAGGGCTCTGTCTTTTGGATAGAATGGGGTGGGAATGGGAAAGGAAGGAATATGTCGTGTGAATGGGACATGGTCTCTGTCCTCAAGGAGCTAGAGGTTAGTGAAGGTGAGAGACCCCCATCCCCCAACTAAAACACAAGACAAAGCTTAAAAGGAATGTGAATGGAGAAGAAGTGGGTGTAGGAGCCAGAGGGGCTGTTGGGAATTGGAGAATAGCTCTTGGAACATGAGGAGGAAGATCTTGTCCCTCTTGTTCATAGCTGAATCCTCAGAGGCTAGCATTGTGCTTGGTCCCTCTCTGGTGCTCAGTAATTACGTATGGTTAATAATTGGGCACTGAAGGTGCAGGCCTTCACCCAAAGGTGCCATGCAAAGGCCCAGGGGTGAAGGAAGAAATGACTTCTTCAGAAACTAGTTGGTGTGCTCTGAGGGCTGTGTGTGGCCGGAGACGAGGGTCTGTATTGCAGAATTAAGGACAGTCTTGGGAGAGCCTTGACCAGCTTTCTAAGAATTTGATTGTAGTGGTTCTTAACCTCTTTTGCACCAGTACTCATTAGGAATTGCATGGAAACTGTTAGTCTCTTTCTTCAAAAAAATAAAAAGAAAAAAATCACAACAACAAATGATCTGGCCTATATGATCAGAGGACTCACAGATCCCAAGTCCTAAGACCATGCTGTCAGCTGGGGGAGCTGTCAGTGCTCACTGAGATCTCATAAGGGATACAAGACACTTGTTTTTCCCTTGGATTCTTTGAGTATTGACTCTGATGAGTGTGTTTGGAGGCATTCCAGCTTTTAAGGACCCTGATAGGTGGCAGGTTCAGTAGTGATTCCAACAAGCTCGGAGAAGCCATGGAGAAGACGGGAGTGGTCTCTGTCCTGACAGAAATGGGGAGATCTAGTGTTTGTTCCATTTAGCGCAGGACAAAAAAGTTTACCTAGGGAAAAAAAATAGAAAAAAAAAATGAACCTTTCCAACTTACTAATTCAGAATATGAGACGTTTATGCTAACTTTTTTCTGTGACATGATTTCCAACTCAGACACCTGGCCAAGCAGTAATTACAGATATAGAGAGGCAATGTTTGCATTTTTGGGGAACAGTGATTGTGGAAAGGAGTCCTTAGAGTTTCATGTTGCCTTGGTACAGGGTTCGAGGAGGTCCTTAGCTGTCCTGATCCATCAGAGGGAGCTGCCTAGAGGAAGTGGCGAGATTTCTCGGGCTGCTTCAAAAAGCAGAAAGCTGGGGCTGAAGATAGTTTAAAATTGACTTGTTTTGCTCCTGTTGTCATAAACTTCCTATGAATAAAGAATATCTGTATACCTCCAGTTAAAAAAAAAAAATTCACCCAACTTCCTAACTGCCTTGAGATCGTAGTGTCCCTCATAGACAGACAGACTATTTGGAGATTTGAAAAACCTGATGCGGGCAGCACCATGTTGACTTTTCTGCCTGTGTGTGTCCTACGAAGTCCATCCCATGGAGGTAACGCTTCATCCCAATGAACGAGTCGGTTGAAGATGAGCCCTGTGTGCGGCCATGTTCTCTGCTGGCACTGGAAGGCACCATTGGGGGTAGAAGAGGGGGTGCCCTTGAGCTCCGGACCCAGGAGCAAAGCAGCGAGCAGGCTCGGGAACCCTCGGGAGCAGCCAGTGCTCTTCCTCCCCTTTGCTGAGGCTCCCCACTTGTGTACTCAGTGGGATTTTCCTTTGTGAGATGAGTCTGTGAGTGGGCTTTAAAGGTTTTTTCAAGGAGGTGAGCCCCTCCTGTGTTCCCCGGAGTTGTGTTCCGACTGCAAGTCCAGACACCTTAATGGAGGGTGAAATCAATTTAATGGGTTGAGACCAACATTTTTTTTAAAGAACATAATAGAAAATACTAGGCTGCCTCGTGTGTGGTAAAGAGGAGTATGATTTCATGAAGGTTTGTTTCAGTTTTATGTATTTTACGGTTGTGTATGTTTATATTGTTTTATAAGCTTGCATACATATCTCTCAAATACAAAGTATCTGTGTATGGGTGTGTACAGGGTCACCTTGTAAACTTTATTTCTTACTGTGAATCAGGGTCCAAAAGTTCGAGAAACCGTCTTGGAAAGTTTTCTTGGCTCTTGGTGTAGACAGTGGGTTCCAGCAGCTTCCCCAGAGGCCATCTCTATGGAGACAGATGTGGTGAGAGGGCTTTTTTTTTTTTTTTTTAAAGAGCTGCAGAGTCAGGCTCTCACAGCGTGATTCAGGCTGTCTGGGCGCCTGTCCCCCCCCCACTACCCGCTTCCCTGTGCCCCATGTTTCCTCCACAATGGAGGGGGCAGGGAAACCACACCAGGTGATGGGAGCAGGGGTCCCCTTCCTGTCTGTTTCACCAGATATGATTCCCTGGAGTGCAGCATGGCCTCTTCTCTCTTGACTTTATTAGCTATATCCACACCAAGGAGAGGGCAGAGAGAAGGCCATGCCAAACTATTATTTTGCCCTATTGTTCTCTGTTTCTCAGACTTACTGGATAGGGCTGTCAGAGTTTGCAGGATCTGGGGGAGATTCTGGCACATGGGAATGAGCCAGCCCCCCTCAACGATTCCCCTTGGCTTTGTGATTCTCTGCCTCCATCTTTCCCCGAAAGGGGAGGAGTCTTTCCCGGATGCTCGCTGCCTCCCTTTCCACCAGCTGCGCCAACCGGCCTGCAGAGTGCTGACCCACTTGTCGTACCTCAAATAGAGGTTTAAATTAGGACCTTTAATCTGTAAGAGGCTTACAGCCTGTTGGGTGGCCAGCTGCTCTCGACGTCCATGGGGCAGAGCTCGGCTTTGCCTGGCTGTTGTGTTTAAGGAATCACTGGGGTCTGTGGCTTCATGGCAGGAATGACCAGGCACGCAGACTTGCTTGTGACTTGTTGAGAACCAGGAGAGCAAGGTCCTGGGGAAGCAGAGATATTTGCTTGATACTCCTTTGGCTGTCAGCACAGTACACAGGCCCTGGGAGTGGGTGGGTGGGGTCGCTTGAGATGGAATGGGGTGATGGTGTGTCTTTTTAATGATGGAGTGGAGAGCCTGGAATTCCATGGGTCTTGGGTGCTGGCCTTGCTTCTCCGGGCAACTGAGCCTGGGTCCCTGCCAATGTGCATTTAGTTCTATTGGGTCAACATCTGTTTTCATTCCACAAATGTTTATTAATCAGTGTGGTGCTAGGGGCTGTTGGGGACACACAGAAACGTGAGAATCTGGGCCTCCCCCAAATTGTTCATTGTCTTTTTGAGACCAGATGAGGACATATTAAAATGTTCATTCGTCCCACAGGCTGGTACCTATTTGGCTAGCTGCTGTTCAGGGGAGCACATAATCAAGTTCCAAAGTAATCGGCGTGGTGGGGGTGGTGTCGTTGGAGGTCTGAGAATGGACAGAGCCCCAGGCTCGTCAGAGCTGGGCCCTGAGTGGTGGGATTGAGAAGGATGGGAGAGGGAAGGACATGGAAGGTGGGAGGAATGGCGTGAACAGGCAGGAAGAGTGGGCAGTTCTCTTCCTGCATGCGGTGGCTGCCCCTGCCGCGCCCCCCCCCCCCCCCCCCCCCCCCGCTTCTAGAAACAGTCCGTCTCAGGCCTAGAGAGACAGCTCTTGCATTCCCTCTCTTTTCTCCTGCTCTTTATCATGATAATAACAAGAATAATGATTCCTAACTTTCACTGAGCACTTACTGCATACCGCTGTTCTGGCTGCTTTTCCGTGGATTTTCTCAGGAAGTCTGCACAGCACCACGGATCTGCCCTTTCCAGTTGACGGCACCGAGGCGTGGAAAGGTTCAGTAACTCGCCATGGTCATAGCAAGGAAGTGGTTGGGTCAGGAGTCCAGCTGGGGCAACCCGAGGGCAGAGGCCCATGGTCTTAACCCACTGGTTCCTGAACTTGTCTGAGCACTGGAATCACTGGGGGAGCTTTTGAAATTTCCGAAGCCCGGGCCAATTCCATTACACCCTAGACCAATTACATCACAGTCTCTGGGGCTGGGACTCAGGCATCAGTCGTTTTTGAAGCTCCCCAGGTGACTTCATTGTGTCACCAGGTTTGGAAACCACAAGGTTAACCTCTGAGTTTTGGTTAGGGATTGTGAATATTTGATTGAATACAGTTGTGTCTCCAAGGCAACAAGGCCTTTGGCCCAGGCCCATCTGATGCTCGCCCACCATGGCACAGAGCGTGACTCTAGGACTTAGGGCAGGACCCCTCACACCCCACAGCATCTGGGGCCCCCAAGAGTGAAACCTGGGTGGGCTGAAGTGGGCGGGAGGGGGTGTTTTCCTAGGGTTGCTGTCCCTCTTCCTTCGGAGGGCCATCTTGGGGCAGGGACACTTTCAGAGCCCTGAAGACCTCCAAGTGTGGTTTCTCACGTCTTCTGCTCCCCTGGGCCCCTGACCTCAGCGAGGAGGGGCAAGGGTCACTCGAGGGCAGATCTCTTCTCTACAAGTCCTGCTCTTCTCTGCCTGTCCCTGGGTGAACCTGAAATGGACACGAGGAGCAGAGTCGTTTGGGTGGCTGGGAACAGCACTAAATTTAGCAAAACTGTCGCTGGTGGGGGGCCGGACTGTAGTGAGCCAAACTCAGGCCCGAGTGGACTAGATTTATAGTCAGCTATACAGCCAGCGTTGTCTCTGCTTGGGCAAGTCTGTGGTTGCACAGGATCTTTCCCTTTCTAAAGCCTGGAAGCTTGTCAGCCTGTCCTGCAGAATCTCCTGGCGCTGCCCCTGGGACGCTTGGCCCCACCCCCACAGCCCCTGGGGATTTGGTTCCTCCCACCCTCCCTCACGTGTCTGGAATTCTCACTTCAGTACGTTAGCCTTGGCCTGCAAATTTTTCCATGCCTCTTGGCCCTGTTGCCAGCCTTGATTCTCAAGGCCCTGGAGAGCAGACGGGAGCTCTGGTGGATTACTCTTAGGGTGTCTGGCATCTTTGGACACCTTTTGGTCAAGATCATTGAGTGGAGCAAAAAGAGGAGCTGGGATGGTCCGCTGAGCAAGGTTTTGAGGGACTAAGCCGTCTTTTCCCTCCACTTGAAGTGAATTATGATGCGGAGTGATGGGGCGATGGGGTGGACAGAGCTGCGAGATGCTTTAGTGGTTGAAGATTTCTTTGGTTGCTTCATCTTCTGCTCTGATGTGGACTGTATCTGGAAGGAGATGGGTTTTGTGAAACTGGAGAGTGGAGTTCGGCTGCTCATCTTTCCCTCCTAGACCTCTTCCTCCCACTTCTCAGATCTCCTGGTGGCGGCTTGCCCGGGGAAGTCTCTGTTGCCTTAATGCCTTGGGAGATTAATGACCAGGCTACATTTTCTCAGCCGTTTCCAAAGTGAATGGTTATGTTCTGGCCATGGCTGGGGTCTTGTCTTTGTGACAGGATTTGTTAGGAGTCTAAAGCAGTGGTTCTTCTCCAGGAGCATTTCCCCAGGGGACCTTTGGAAAGTGTAGAGATGTTTTTGGTCATCACAGTGGAGAAGCAGCAGGAGTGTTGTTGGTGTCTAGTGGATAGAGGCCAGGGATAATGCTAAATATCATATTATGCACAGGGCAGCCCTCGCCACAATAGAGGATTATTTAGTCCTCTTTTGAGGTTGAGAAACCCTGGTAGAGGGGAACAGTCTTATAGAAATGTCCCTGAAAGGTCATTTTTTCTAGATCCCTGCTCCTATTAGTAATGACTTGAGGGGCATCTGGGTGGCTCAGCTGGTTGAGCATCTGACTCTTGATCTCAGCTCAGGTCTTAATCTCCAGGTCATGGGTTTGGGCCCTGTGTTGGGTTCCCTGCTGTGTATGGAGCCTATTAAAAAAGCAAGAAAGGAGGTGGAAGGAAGGAGAGAGAAAAAGAAAGAGAGAGAGGGAGAAGGAAAATAATGACTTGAGACCAAGAGCTGTCTGGCCATTGCCTTTTCCCTTTATCCTCCAGGTTTCCCACTCTCCTTAGCATTGACATTGTCTTATGTGAATCTAAGACATTAGGACTTGCTTAAACCTTATATGCTATAGCTTCTCATGGAAGTCCACCATCTAAGCATGTGTGTATCCTCTGTCGGTCCTATCGGTGGGGATGCAGCTGTGTCCCCCGTGCACCTAATTCAGCTGTGGTGTTAGCATATTTAGGTGCTGATACTTTTGGGATGACTTTTCAGTGCAGCCTAGAAGCCCTTCCGAGCAAACATCATGTGGAATGGCGGAGGGGTCTCTCTCCCGCCTTGCAGAACTGAGTGGTGCTTGCTAAATTCTCTTAAATGCAGGAAACATTATCTGTTGCCCTGGAGGACGTGACGTTGCTTACCCAATAAAACATCGAACCTGCTGCCAGGTAACCTCAGCAGCCGGGCACATCTCTCATCTGCCAGCACCCTTCTCCTGCGGTCGGCAGGGCTGCTCTAAGGCCAGAACAGGGAAATGAGACGTCTCCCAGCATGAGGACCTTCGCTTACTCTGCATGGTGGAGGTGGGTGGTGGCTGTGTACAGATTCTAGAATGCACTGACTTTTTACATTTCAGGACAGGCTTCAAGGGTCTTTCCATGTGACTTTCCTATCTGACTCTTTAGCAGTGAAGGTGTGAGTGCAGCTTTCCAGTTTGGGGGGAGAAGAGATGGTGAGAATGGGGTCAGGACAGAAGCCAAGGGAAGCCAGGCAGCGTGGAAGATGGACAGATACTCCCTGGATGCATTGGACCTCCTGGCCCCCAGGTCATTTCTCAGTGTTATTTCCTCTGTCTACTGACACACATACCCGATTTCCATGCGCTCTAGTGAGACCAGTATATTTTTGGATGAGCCCAAGCGAAACAGGAAGGTAATTCTACTTGGAGGAATAAATACAAATGATGTGGGGTTCCCTGTTTTGTGTTTTCACTGAGAGTTTGCCGTCCCCCTTGGTTGGTGGAATTCGCTGGGAGATGGGTTATAGGGCAGATCCTGATGTTCCTGGAGTTCAGGTTCACTGCTTCCCTTATTCTCATGTTCAGGACCAAGGTGCTATCTGTGGGCTAAGTACCCTAGGTTCTAGATTACTGCTCACTAAGCAGGCAACTAGGGCAGTTGAAACCAAAAGCCTCCAAAGTCTTGTTCAATGACAGTAAGCATTTGAATGCAATGAACAAATGAGTGTGTGTATATTTAGAATGTCACACCCCATCGAGAAAGAACCCCCAGTAAGCCTAGCTGGCTCATCCCAGCCACAGGTCTGAGCACACCCAGGGTCATATCCTCTTATTCCATGATCAGCTGAAGTCACTTCCTTATGTACCCAAGCCTACCCACACCCAGCCACTATTTCCTGCTCCAGCTCAAGAAGTGCCCATCACCCCTTTCATAAATTCGTAGCGTCTAGTCACCTACCAGCCTGCTGAGCCTCCTTCCAGCTTAGCCGCCATCTTGTTTCCCGATCTTGCTCTTGTCTGGGGATCCTTGGTTTCTGCATGGACTCCCTGGCTTCCAGGCTCAGAGTGAATTCAGTTGCCCAGTGGTCACTGGAAATTTCAGCCCTGGGTTGCTGGTTTGGAGCTGTGTTTTGTCCTCAGTCTTGATTCTTACTCCCTGCACCCTGGTCCCTGCCACTTCTGTCATGTAAAAAAATCTGATTTCTCTAGGTCAATCAGAGAAAGACAATTATCATATGATCTCCTTGATATGAAGAATTTGAGAGGCAACGTGGGGGGTTTGAGGGGTAGGAAAGGGAAAAATGAAACAAGATGGGATCGGGAGGGAGACAGATCAGAAGACACTCTCAATCTCACAAAACAAACTGAGGGTTGCTGGGGGATAGGGGGGTAGGGAGAGAGTGGTTGGGTTATGGACATTGGGGAGGGTATGTGCTATGGTGAGTTCTGTGAAGTGTATAAACCTGGTGAGTCACAGACCTGTACCCCTGGGACAGTATATGTTAATAAAAAACTAAAAATTATACAGTATATGTTAATAAAAAATTAAAAATAAAAAAAATATGATTTCTCATAAAAATTACTCCTTCTTTCAACATGGGTCTATAAGCCCAATGTGATTGAGTCATTGGCCCAGGCCCATCTGACACTCGCCCCCCATGGCACATTTCCAAACTCTGTCTCACAGAACGTAAAGCTTGATGAATTAATTTCGAGTTTTGAAAACATGTTAATTTTAATAAGGCTTTTGAAGTTTGATAGAGTAACATCTCTGCCATTTATTAAATGGCAACAGGAAAGTGATCAGAAATGTATATGTGTCTTTTATATTTCATGAGTGGAGAGAGTAGACACAAAAATCTGTTGGTGCTAGAGCAACAACCCATTTCGATAAAGGTTCATTTTTCCTAGGGTTTTGGTTTTTTTTTTTTTTTTTTTTTTTTTTTTTTTTAAAATTAAGGGCTGCCGGGCCTGCCCTCCCCGCTCCGGGGACGCACCGGGTGCCCGCCTCGCACCGGCTCCCGGGATCCACTGGGCTGCAGAGAAGGAAGGAGAGGCGGAAAGGCTGCCTCCCCTCCCCCACAGCAAGCCTCCCCCTGAGCTGTGGCTCTCTGCAGTTCCCTCTGGCGCAGGTCCGGCCCCGCTCCCCCGCCCGGGAGTCACTTCGGCAGCGGCGGCCCAGTCACCATTACAGCCCAACAACTGACACGGAGGGTTTTGGGTTTTTTTTTTTAAAATCTTTCTTGTTAGCTACTTTTTTTTTTAAACTGTATTTTTGTTTGTTATATAACATATGTCCAGAAAAGCAAACACAATCCTAACACTTTAGCATAAAGTGTTTACAGCCTCTAACCAATATCCGGGAAGCAAAGAAATAGAATATTACAAGACCCCTCCCCTCCACACACTGAAAACGCCTTGTACTTCTTTCCAGTTACTAACCTGCCTTCCCAGGGTAAACACTATTTTGACTACTAAAATTTACCCATCTGTTTGGCCTGCTTTTCAGCTTTATATAAATGGACATTCTCTTTTGTGTCTGGCTTCTCTCACCCGCCATTTTGTTTGTGACATTCATCCACGTTATATGCTCTTGCTGCTTTCCATCCTGCTGGCTGCATAGTATTCCATTAATAGACCGTGATTTATTATCATTGTGTGGTTGATGTTTGGGCTGTGTGGATATACACCTAGGAGAAGAACTGCTGGATCATTGTTTCAGTAGATCGTGCCAAAGTGGCTGTAACAATTATATTCCCACTAGCCACATAAAACAGTTCTGGCTGCTCCATGTCTTTGTCGGTATCTGGTATGATCTCCCTTGTCCATCGTACTCTGGCGGACAGGAAGTAGTATTATCCTCTGCTCTGCATTGGGATTTTCATAATACCGGCCATTTGGATATCCTCTTGGGAAGGGACTGTTCATGTCTTTTGCCCGTTTTCTATTGGGTTGCCTATCTTTTTCTCATTGGCTTGTAGGAAACTCTTCATATATTGATGGTTATTTGTATCGTAAATATTTTCTCCCTTCAGTAGCTTTTGGGGTCTGTATCTTTAGGGATATCCCCAAGTGTAGCCCATGTGAAAGCATTGGGATTAGTTGTAGTACTGTGCACAAGGATCTTTTTTTGAAGAAAGATTTTATTAACTTATTTGACAGAGAGAGAGAGAGAGAACATAAGCAGGAGGAGTGGGAGAGGGAGAAGCAGGCTTTCTGATGAGCAGGGAGCCTGATGAGGGGCTCGATCCCAGGACCCTGGGATCATGACCTGAGCCAAAGGCAGACTCTTAATGACTGAGCCACCATCACCCTGTCTAGGGATCTTTTTTCTTTGTTAGTGATGCTTGGCTTGCAGTATCCTTCTATCAGTACTGACCTACAAAGGCGCTGTTGGAATACTGGTCTTGTAGGGTGGGACAGGGATTCTTGAAGTTCTTGGCCTACTTAGGTACTGGCCCCTTTGGAGTCCCCTAAAAATAAAAATTGTGATATCCAGGTGCCTTGTAGTACACTGTTGTAAGCATTTTGCACGGGCTCTCTCGTTTATTCCTTAGACATGCTTATCTGTTAGTTACTACCCTCATCCCCATTTTCAAGTGAGGTCACGGGCTCAGAGAGGTTTTGTCATTCCTGAGGGTCACGTAATTAAGACTCTGGCTGCAGAGCTCATGTTCCATAACCATTGTACTACCTAGAAAGTTGCACTTCCTAAAATCAATGTTTTATTAGCGTGTCTGGAACTGTGCCTGGCGCATAGTAAGTGCTCAGTAAATACTCATTGAGGGAAAGAGTTCGACAGTGGGGAGCCCAAGTCTTCGTTGGGTGGGGAAGTTTGTCCTGGCAGTGGATCTGTTGGTACGAGAAGTAGTGCTCCATCCTGCTGTGTGTCTTGCCTAGAGTCGTGCCCGTGGTGGTGTAGACATCACAGTGGGCGTTTGTGGAGTGAATGACTCAATCCCAGACAGACTGCAAACTCGGCTTAGCAAAGGGGATGAACTCAGAGGACACTGCAAGGCCCAGGGCCAAGGCAGGCACACCACGGGGGGCTGTGGGGATGGCCCAGGGACGATCCAGAGCCTGGCGAGCAGTGCCCTGGCTGTTAACCGCCATGTGTGTGGAAACAGAAACAGGGTCCAGTGTCAGCAAGCGAGGCTGTCCCAGTTACAGGCCGTGAGGTCAGAAGAGGTCCCAGCAGCGGTGCAGGGCTGGCAGAGTGCAGGGTCAGGTAATCCAAAGTCACAAGGTTGCAAGCAGTAAAAGTTCAGGCTGGCAGGAAAGAGAGCCAGGGAGCGCTTGGAGGGAGTTGTCTCCCGGGCTGGGTTCCCCTCCTGAATGAAGCCTTTCTTCGCAGGCTGTGCAGTGCCTGCAAGGAACACTCCAGACCTCAGGGCACGGTGATCCAGAGACTTCTCCTGTGCTGGAGCTAGCGGCAGCCTTCCTGAAGGCCTTGTCAGACTCTTTATTTAACAGGTGAGGAAATGGAAGCTCCAAAGCACGAGGCTGTTGGGAGCCAGGGGTAGAACCTGGGTTGAAAACAGGCACCGCAGTGTTGCTGCTTCCTCGGAAATTAAGAGGTGATGGAAGTGGTGACACTGGGAAGGAGGAAGGAAAGGTGAGAGCCTTAAAGAAGGGTGATGGGGAGAATGATGGGCTAAGGGGAAGAAGGGGGAGCTGAACGACTGCAGGACACACCCAAGAAGCAGGGCAAGCTGTGGGATTTGGGGAAGGAAGCTGCTCGTGTGATGACGGCCATCTTGACTCCAAAATGTAAGTTCCATGAGGACAGAGTCTTTTGCTTTTTTACTGAAGCGTCCTATACGGAGGAGAGCTGCCAAGAGCGGAAGGGCTTCTTTCATTGTGACAGATACATATAATATAGATTTGCCATCTTTTTTTTAATTTTTAAAGACTTTCAAAATTTATTTATTTGAGAGAGAGAAAGAGTGAGAGCATGAGTTGGGGGAGGGGCAGAGGCAGAGGGAGAAGCAGACACCCTGCTGAACAGGGAGCCCCATGTGGGGCTCGATCCCGGAACCCCGGGATCATGACCTGAGCCGAAGGCAGACGCTTAATCTACTGAGCCACCCTGGTGCCCCTAGATTTACCACCTTCACCGTATTTAAGTGTACAGCCCCAGGGGCATTAAGTGCATTCACACCGTGGGGCAGCCACCTTCACTGTCCATCTATAGAGCTATTTTCATCCTGCGAAGCTGAAACGTTTAACCCACTAACAATTACTCCCCACTCGCCCTCTCCCCAGCACCACCCGCCCCCCATCCCAGCAGCCACCATTCTTCTTTCTGTCTCTAGGAATCTGACAGCTCTAAGGACTTGTGGAAGGGGAATCCCACACTCTTGTCCTTTGTGACTGGCGTGTTTCACTTGACAGAATGTCTTCAGGTTTATCCATGTTGTAGTGCATTTCAGAATTTCCTTTCTCGTGGAAGCTGAATAACGTTCCGTTATAAGGATACACTCCATTTTAGGTATGCATGCATTCATCAGTGCACACATTTTTACAGGGTTTTCTGATCAATAACCAGAACACGTCCTGGCTTTGTGGGTGCTCAACAAGGAATTGTTGAATGAATTTTAGTTGTGTTGAACATGAGGTGACAGCGGGATGGGTACTGCAGTGGACTGCCAAGCAGGCATTCTAGGATAGCTCAGGTCTAAAGGGGAAGGGAGGGACGAAGCCAGTGTTGTGAAGATATTCCCCAGGCACGGGGCCTGAGCGTCAGGAGCAGGTGTCTGGGCTCAGGACAGGTGGGAGCATCACCAAGAAGGATGCAGGACAGGGGGTCTCAGGGTCATGTACTTAAAAATAGGATAGCGGTTTTAAGAAGGGGGTGCTGCTAAGTAACATCCAAGTCAAGAGAACGGGGTCGAGGAAGGAATGATGGAATTGGCAAACAGTGATGGAACCAACACTTGAACTCGGGTCTGTCTGACGTCATTTTGGAAAGAACTTCCTGTTGAGTGCTAGCGGCAGTACAGGCCAGAATGGGCCACAGGGGAAACTCACCTGAAGCAGCCAGAGAGCTGCTGACTGCTGAGGCACGAGCACTGGCAACAGGTGTGAAGCAGCAGAGAAAGATTCAGGAAGCACAGGTCATCCTCTGGCCTCTCGGGAGTCTCGAACTTGCGGGCGACCTTGGAGTATGGCTGGAACTCCTTGCTGTTAAGATGAGAGAGGAGGGCACCCCAAGTGGAAGCAGGGAGGGAAAGAGCTCCGGGGAAAGAATGGGGGTGTGCAAGGGGATGACCAGGAGAGCAGATCGGCGAGGCAGAGGATTTGCAGGGGAATGTGGGACACACAGTTGGCACTTCTGTTATTTCCTCCATTTTCAAGATGATTAAGAGATGGCAGGTGGGGGAAGCTTGAGTAATCTCCATCTCAAGTAATGCAGCCTAGTTACCGACACCAGAGAATCCCCACAATGACCCCATTGCCCAGTAAGCGTAGTAGAATATTCTGTCATGGACACTGGTGGTTTTGTAAAGATTCGGTTGCATGTCACAGACACAGCTGCCTCAGATGCGAGGGTGGCTGTTTCTGAGTTGGGTGCTGGAGAATCAGAGCCTGCATTCCGTGTAACCAGCGTTCCCTGAGCCCCCGCTGAGGCACGGGATAGAAGGCTGCGATCTAAGAAGGAGGACGTGGGCCTGGACTGCTCCTCGACTTCTCCCGAGTCTTCCAGACTTTCCTTCCCGCAGAACCGGGGAGATGTTGGACTGGAGACCGAGAAAGTGGATGGCACATCTGCCCCCATCTCGCTCTGGGAAGCCTCTCCACGCGTGCCAGGCTGCCAACGCGCTACCCTGGGGCCCGGCAGAAGGCTGTGCGCTCACACATACCCCTTCTGAAAAAGCAGTTTGATAAATTCTTACGTACACCCACAGGATCGGCCCCCGATCTTAAGGAAATATTCGGAAATGGATTTAAAGGTAATATCCAGATACCCCTCACCCCCACCCCGGTCAATTCCGCTGCCTAGAAGCTATTTATCTCAAGGAAAATGCCTGGAGCATCCCCACAGGATGTCAGTGAAGGATCCAAGCCTGTGGAACGGGGATCCTCCGTGCCGGGAACCAGTCAGATGCTGCCTCCCAGGGCAGGAACCCCGGCAGAGTGCATGCGAGGCAGGAGCCCCCCGAGTCCTCGCCGGCTTTGGAGTACCAGGGTTTGGCAGAGCTGAGAAGCATGAAGCATCACCTGCTTGCCTCCGGCTCTGTCTGAGGTGCTGGAAAGGAACCCAAGACCCCGAAGGAGGCTTTGGATCCCTGCAGCCTTTTGCCTGTGTGATCTGGGCCCCGAGGATTGCTCCAGCCCCGAGCAGGGCCCTTTCGCTGCCAGCCCAGTCTGACCCAGCCCCTCAGAGCTCAGAATTCTGGGAGACTTACATACAAACCAACAAAAAAGAGTAATAGCAATATTTATTGAGTGTTGACTGGGTTCCAGGTGTTAGTCTGTTTTCTGCTTATTAACTCGTTGAAACCTTATAGTAACTCTGTGGGGTCATTGTTGTTTGACAGATGAGGAAACTGAGTCACAGAGCAGTATAAAGTACTTTTTCCTGAGATCAGCCAGCTAATACCTAGGTGGAGGTGGAAGTCGAACACATCCGGAGCCAGTGACTCTTCAGGGAAGGTAGCCCCCGTGGGATGTGTGGGAGCCACCAGAGGCCAGAACAGGGAGGTCAGCTGTTGACCAGTCAGACTCCTAGATCCGGTTTCTCCCTGTTGGAGGCGGCTGCCCCTGTTGCTTCAGGGAGGGGACGGCTGCCTTGTTGTATGACCCACGTTTGCCAAGAGGATTAACCTCTTCCTCTTGTCAAAACAAGCCAGGCAGGAAAAAAAAACAACAAACGACTCATGACTTTGAGCAGAAAGAGCTCTGCAGCTTCTCCAGCAGAAGGGGACACCCCAGGGCAGGGGCCCAGAAGGTGTCTGGTTATGTCCTCGTCAGAGGCATCTGTTCTTAAGAGGGACCCTGAGACCCATTGTTTCACTGCTCAGGGCCCCGAGGCCCGAGCCACTTGGCAGTCAGGCTCTGTAGCAGCCCAGCCCGCCTTCTCTCTGCTCGCCCCATCACACCCTATGGGATGTGAGAGTGTCCTGGACAGCTCACGGGCAGCCCAGACTGTGGTCCAGCACCAGCTCGGCCCCAAGCTAGCTCTGGGACCCAGGGCGGTTCCAGCTTCTGTGGGATGACAAGATTGAACGTGAGCAGTGGTTTTCAAAAATATATATTTTTTTATTGCAGCAGAACCTGTTCTTCAAATAAAACGTGACTGATAGCAACAGAATATGAAACAGTTGAAAGCAGAGGTATAAATTTGCAAAAAATAATCAAGGGGAAGAAAACCTTAGGCCCGTCAGACTTCCCTTCCCTACAGATTATTCCCCGAGCCTGCAGAGTTCTGCTTCTCTGCATTTTCACACATCATTCCTGCCTCTCGGGTTGCCTTTGTTCCTTCCATTTTTACTGGAAGTTTTGGATTTTTCAGATTTCCCCCTCAGCTTCTACCTCCCTTGTGGAACCTCTTTGCCTCTGGTGAATTCTCTCTCCAGATTCCTGTTGCATTTATTAACTATTTTAATTATTAGGGTCCTCTGTATTGCTTAGGGGTGGCTTAAAGGAATTTACATATATAAGGTATTTGTAAATACACATGGCGTTTACATATACTGGGTATACAGATAGCATACATTTGCATTCATTTACATATATGCAAATATACACGTGTGTGTGTGTGTGTGTGTGTGTGTGTGTGTGTGTGTGTGTGCGCGCGCGCGCTTGTGTGTGCATACACACACATAGCCTTTAAAGAAAGGCCATGTCTTTGTGTCCTCCAGCACCTGATGTATAAAAGGCCCCAATAAAATTTTAATTGTGGGGATCATCTTCTGTGTTGTCCTGAGCATCTCGCCCCTGTCAGGTACGCAGTAAATACCAGTGTCAAATGATTATGCAATAGGGTGTGTTGTGCCTGGGAATGCCCGGCCATGAACCTTGGTTCTGCCATAGAGGAGCTGTCACCTTGGGAAACAGACTTAGTTTTTCTTATTGATAAGGTGGAAACGATAATGCATGTCTTCCATATGTATTTACTGAGGGCCTACTGTATTCCAGGCACTGTTCTAGGCCCTGGGGACTCAGCAATTTACAGAGCAGACAAGGCCCCGTCCTTATGGGTGTGTACATTACAGCCAGTCTCAGAGGGAGCCCCCAGAGCTGCTCAGAGGAGAGGCGGGTGGGAAGAGTGCCTTCTGCCAGTCACAGGTGGAAACATTATGTGGGGGTGCCTGGTGTGGGCCACAGGGACTCCTGGGGGGGGATTCCTACTGTGAGTGAGGAGAAGAGGATGGGAAAAGGCCACCTGGATTGGCCTGAAAGGGCAACGAGTCTGTCTCCCCGCTCCCAGCCGCATTGCTATGCCTGACCCCGAGGCCGCACACCCCTTCTGCACGGCCTCAGCCCCAGGAGGGCAGGAGACCCCAGGCCCGGTGGAGATGCCCTAGGCTGAGGGCCCCGGCTCCGAACCCCATCCCCGGCTGGGCCTCAGTGTTGTGCCGGCCTCGTCGCTCCAGCCCTCCTGGGTGGTGGCAAAGGCTTGCCTGAGGTGGGTGCAGGGTCTGCCGGGCTGGATGGGGCACGGATGTTCCCTGCCACGCAGAGGCTCACAGCCACTCAGGAACAGGAAGAAGAGTCCTTTCCGCATCCCCCGGACCTCCCTCCCACAGCTTGTGCCCGGGGGGGAATCGGTGCTGGAGTTGCGGAGCCCCCAACAGATGAGGGGTTAAGTTTGCCTGCTGACCTGGGGTGAGCGCAGATACTAAGGGGAGCTGCTGTGGGTTTGGTTCTCTGATCACATCTTCCTCTGACAGTGATTGCTGCCCGTGTACATGTCCCCTTCCTGCTTTTGGCTTTCTTCCTAGAACGGGGGAGGGCAGCATTGGGTGATGTTCTACGCTCCTTGCAGGCTTCTCTTTGCCAGGTGGGAAGCACCCACGCCCAGGGCGACTGTTTGGGAAGTAGAGGGGGCTTGCTGGGTAGCGGCCATCCTGGTATATGGCTCTGACCATGCCTGTTGTCACCGCTGACTGTCCAGCCGGGCCTCAGTGCTGACACCAGCCTCTCTGCCAGGGATGCCCCATGTCCGTGGCCATCTGTCCCTTACTTAGGGTGATTTTGAAGAAGTTTTACGTGCTTGGCTTCAGTTCTCTCATCTATGAAATGGGACTGGTCATAATTGCACTCACCTCATAGGGTTAGTGAAAGGATTAAAGGAGAGACTATAACGTGCTTAAAATAGTGTCTGGCTCATGGTAAGTGCACTGTATCTGGTAATCCTAGATTACTTGCCTCATTTGTGTTGTGTCAGTGGGTCGGTTTGGCCCGAGGACCACAAGCTCACCGTGGGCAGTACATCCTAGGTATTCCTGTAGTCTCGGTGCCTAGCCCTGTGTCTGGTCCATGGTAAGCATACGGCAGACATTTGTTGACAGAGCAGGGACCTCGGATTTGGTCCGAGGGCTGAGTAGGCAGATCCCAGGGCAGTATGGGAGGAACACGGAAACTCATGTCAGAGGGGCGGATTGAGACCAGAGGCGAGGGGGCCTGGAACAGTAGGAGAATACCTAGGCAAGACATGGGGGAACCATGGAAGACGTCAGAGCAGGAGGACATGATTGTCTGGGATTTCAGGGAAGATGCTGGGAGAGGAACCTAGAGTCTGGACGGTAGAAGAGAGAGCCTGGTGCTAGCAGGGCCACGGGCTAGGAGGCGTTGGGGACACAGCTGGGAGTCACGAGCTGTGTGGGCAGGCAGCGTGCTCTGTGCTCCCCCTCCCTCCCTTCTCAGCGCCCCGAGGAACCCGGCCAGCCTGTTGTGACCTTCCCTCGTCCAGCCCTGACTGTTCCCAGCCCTGGTACTTGACTGTGCGCGTCCCACTCACTCTGACACACCTTCCACAGGTTGCCAGGTTACCGCAGCCCTGTGCTGCGTGAGTCCTTGTGCCGCAGCTCCCATGCCACTTCACTCTCCCCCCACCCAGCGCTTTCCAGCCTCTCTCTGTCTGTGTTTATTATTTTAATCTTAAAGTGAGAAACAGCGAGGTTGCTGGAAGTAGGCCACAAGCTTCTGTTTGCTCTTCTCACCAAGGACAGGCATGTTCCCAAGCCCTGGGAGCAGAGCCCCCGAGCCCCGGGGGAGGGACGTGTGAGGCAGAATGTGGAGAGGAAGGCTTCAGTGTGCTCAGGCCAGCCCAGCCCTGCGGCCGGCGCCATCTTGTTTGTGGCCCACGGCACCATCGTGTTTGTGGCCCACAGCGCCATCTTGATTGCGGCCCACGGCGCCATGGACTCCTCAGCAGTCAGGGAACTGTTCTCACCTTCCCCATGGTGGGGGGCATGCGGGGGAGCCTGTGCCTGGCCTCCCCAGCAGGAGAGCACAGGTCCTAGGTATCGTGCGCCTGTGTAGCCGTGGCCTGCTCGGGCTGTGTCCTGTGAGTCTGTGGGAGTGTGGGACACCCTGGACACCCAGTCCCTGCCTGGGCCTCAGGGAATCATAAAAATGACTGCTGTAATGAGTGTTTACTGGGTGTTGATCTGAGTGCTGAGTCCTTCATATATTATATATATTATCTCATTTAATCCTCATAGTAATCCTGTGTCACAGTTGTTATTAGCACTTGTTTATGGATGAAGAAACGGGTTAATTAACTGGCCCTGGGTCACACAGCCAGTGAGGGGGAGTCTTCCTGACTCCCAGACCCCCACTGTCAGCCCCCGGGCTCTGCCGCCTCTCATGCTAGCATCAAGCTGTGCTGTCTGGGCGTCTGCGAGTCGGGGGTCAGTTAACATTACTCTGCTGCTCACCGACTGGGCCAGCCCGGCCAGCTCCCCTTGCTTCTCTCATTTGCTCATCTGTGAAAAGGAAGTAAGTGTGTCTACCTCACAAGGCCTCCAGGGGGGATACGATAAGATAATTGGTCATAAAACTCCTTTGTAAACTGGAAGGAGTTACATATACATTACACCTCATGTAAATGAGTCCGTAGTAAAAACCTATTTTAAAAATACTTATTTACAAAAAAGACACATATATGTTTGGCTGCTTTTTCTTTTCTTTTTTTGTAAGAGATGTGGTAGTCTCACCTTTAGACCGGGCTTGTCTGTTGGGAAAGTAGGGAGTAGTTCATTCACAAAGGACAGGTGTTTGGAGGAAGTTTCCGGAGAGGAAGGGATGTCACTAGTATGTCTAGCACAAGGGTGAAGAGGCTGGGCTTATAGGTCTGGCTATTGGCTGTACATCCTTGAACATGTTTCTCAGTTCCTAACTTTTGAAGTGCAGGCAACAGTAGTCTCAGCTTCGTAGCACCATTGTGAAGAGCGAGTGAGTGTGAGGCCTGCCAAGGGCCCAGTACCAGGCCCGATGTCTGACAGGCTTCATGGATATTGAGCTCCACGTTCATAAGGAGGAGGATGCTGTTTGGGTACATCAAAGGCAAGGGGCATCCGAGTTTTGGGACTTGGCCTTATTTGAAGGCTCTTTCAGGAGGGGGACCAAAGGAACATCCAGATCAGTGGCACTGAGGGCCAAGGCCACAAGGCAACCTTGGTAGGAAGGCAAACTCTGGTTAAGGCCTCTAAGCCAAATAGAGGCTCTGCTACTATTCCTCACCTAGGGGTCAGTAGGGGTCAAGGCTGCTACTGTTCCTCACCTAAGGGTCAGTAGGGATCAAGACTGTGGGAGAGGGAGGTAGCCTCTGCCTGCAGTCCTGTAGGCCCCAGGGAGAAGGCCAGGTCTTAGAGGTCAACTGGGCAGATTCTGTCTCGGGTCTGAGCAGGTTACAAATCAGCAGGAGGAGGGATGCCTTCTGTGGTGTGAGTTAGCGTCATCCTCTTGGCTGAGGAGCAAAAAGTTTCTTCACAAAGAGTTTTTTTTAACTTGTTACTTGGTGCTATGTGTGAGAGAAAGACAGGGGAGCCAGAAGTTGGGGAGGGAGGTCCATGTTGGGCGTGGCTTGCTAGGACACATTTTTGTATTCCTTGCACAAGGTGGTGTGTCCTTACTCTGAGTATAGCCTCATGGTAAGAAGTGGTCAGTCAGTAGCATCTGGGCCTTTTGTGATCTGAAAATGGGAGGTACACGTTGGTGTTTGGGATATTTCGAAGTAGGCCCCAAAGAAGTTGTGCCGTATTCCCATTCTTGTGTTCATTTGTCCATTCAGCCAGCAGATGATTTCTGGAAATGGATGTAGCCACCATCATGGTGGCATCAAGGGCCACGAGACGCAGTCCAGGTCCACGAGAAGCTTCCTTGCAGTTAGGCTGTTTTATAACTGCTCCCAAATCATGTTAGCTCTGGAGGCTATTTTAAGAACTCCTTTGGTTATGAACCATATCTTATATTTAATTTTGATTCTCTTTCTCCTCCTGTCCTGGATTCAGTAACAGCATCAACAAACACTGTGTGCCTGGCGTTGTCTTCAGCATTGTAAGTATTTAGAGAATCGGAAATAACTTGGTAAGAGCTCATTAATTCACTAGGCCCGGCACAGCCTCCCAAGGACGTTGGGCCTTCCCCATGTGGTCACCACTTTTCATGTCTCAGAGGACCCTGAGCTTCTGTCTGGAGCATATCGTATCAGTGAGGTATCTGGAGCCACACGGTGGAGGGCTTTACCCCCTCTACCCCCTCTTCTCCTTGGTTGGTGATGTTTGTAATAACAGCAGGAATTGTGGCCCACCCCAGGAGGCCCTGGAAGGTGGCAAGCCTCCAGCTTTCCACCTACCTCCTGGGGGCTGTGGATGTTGCCCCTTTGCTCCTTTTCTCTTCATCTGCCGCCAGATCAGGTGAGGACAGTGTTCTACTCTTTCCTTAGCCGAGGTCCAGGTAATAGCTATGCGGAACTGTTCGTCTCTGGTCGTTGATTCTTTGGATGTGGCTGGGTTTGACAGTGGTCTTCCCCGCTGTGGGGTGAGGACAGCTGATTTCTGGGTCCTGCATTGTTTGCCTTGCATGAGGCCACAGGGAGAACCATGGAAGAGAGGGACGCCAGGGTTCAGGGTTGGGGGTCACTGTTTTAAGCCTAGCACCTTCCTAGAACCGTCCAGCCAGAGGGCGAGGTGATCACTCGTGTTTGTGAAAGCACAAGTCAGATGTCCCTTTGGTATGTGCTTGAGAAGCCTTTCTAGAAACTAGAGTAAGTTGAGTAAACTCATGTTCGACAAGTCTGGTTCGAAGGAAAGAGAGAGCAGTGGAAGTCAGAGGACGAGGGCGTGCGGAAAGGGCCTTGGATGAATGGACCCATTTCCAGCGTGTTTGTCAGGGACTCAGGGTGGTCATGGTGACAGGGACGCCTGCTCTAGCCCCATCAGCCAGTCAACAAGGATTGGCTCAGTGCCACGGGGAGTTGAGCTTTGGGAAGAACGAAAGAACTCCAAAGCTTGCCGGGACCCCATCTTTGAAACGTTCACGCTCTATCTAGGTGGAGGCGCTGGCTGAGCGCACGTGATGACACGTGACTGCACACTCCCAGCCTCTCACTTACAACACGGGGCATACCCGTTGTTGGTGTCTAGACAAGGGAGAACATCGTGGTGGCCAGCATGTGGCCTGCCTGGAAGAGAATGGAGAATGAAGGTGGATGTATTGCTTTGTCTCACAGAGACCACGGCCTCAGATTCTGGGCCAGCATCCGCCATGTCCGAGCACCTTCTCCTTGAAGGAATGTGGCCAGGAAGAAGGGACCCATCCAGGGAGCACTCAGGAAAGGGGGGCAGGTAAGCTCAGGATTGGAGAACAGGGCTGGACTCCTAGCTGAGGGAGATAGAGCGGATGAGTAGACATAATGTGTTCGAAAGCATTTGGCTTAGTGTTTTTCATATAGAAATAATTCAGCAAAGGTTCGCTCGTCCGTCCATAAGATCACGATGAACATGAGAGTCCCAAAGAAGACCTCAAGGGAGCATGGGGAGTGAGGGCGGGAGTGGAGGAGCAGGGCAGCCGCACGGGACTGAGCCAGAGAGGGGGAGTGGAGGTGTCCTAGGGAAGGAAGCAGGCTCTGCTGGAGGCCACTGTGCTCCCTCCTGGCCTGCGAGGGCCTCTCTGGAGCATTGTCATTGCTCCCAATTAGGAGAGAAAATGTCACACTCGAGCAGGTAGAGAGGAGGGGCTGCTGGCCTGTGAAACCTGGCAGTATTGATCCCGGAGAGGGAAAGGTTTCCGTGGAGCGGGTTTGCTGGGTACTTATTTGCTTTGTGTATTTAAAGGATTGTCACATGATGTGGATGTTGGGCTTACTCTGTGCGCTCCAGAGGGCAGCTCTGGGGCCAGTGGGTGACCGTGGCAGAGAGGCTGAGGCTGGTGCATGGAACTTAAAATATTCTCCCAGCCTTTGAGATGTAAAGGACGTGAGGAAGGGAAGATGGGTGACCCCGCGGGGTAGGGAGCTCTTTCCGCGGGGTCAACAGTGTTTCCAGCTAAGCAGAGGGGTCACCACGTGTGGATGCTGATGATAAAAACGAGAGCTACCCCTCCGTGGACTCCTGCGTACCAGGCGGTGTTACCGAGTGCTTTACTGGTAGGGACTCATTTGCTCCTCACGGGAACACCGGGAAGGGTTATGAATAGCTCGTTAGCCCTACTTTACAGGGAGTAAATTTGGGCAGAGAGACAGTCACCCAGCCAGGGCCCCCCACCTTGGCCTTGAACCCAAGGCCAATCTTGTTATTGGTGAAAGGTGAGGCCAGATGACCTCGAAGGTATCTTATATCACCAGGACTCTAAAGGCTTTATCTGGAGGGTCATGCTGGGCCTTTGCTCGGGGCTGGGTCACTCTGTTAGGTCTGGGGCAGAGATGGTGTTACTGCTCTTGGGGTGACTTCACGAGCCATGCCTTCGCCTGACTGCGAGGTCATTGTTGGGTGGGGGGGCTCCTCGGAGGCTGTTCCGTTGGCTGTTAGGCTCATGTCCAGGGTCCTCTATAGTTCTCTAGTGACTCTGGGTTCTCAGAAGGATTAGTGGCACCCTTTCCATGTCACCTATGCAGAAGCTTCTCACTGGTGCTGTTGGTGCACCTAGCCTCCTGGTCTGCCCCCACCACTCAGCTCTGCCTCTCCAGAAAGGCATGAAGTGATTTTTAATGTGCTATGGACTGAAAGGGTGGCAAGACTCGAGCCTCCTCATTTGGGGGGGGCGGGGTGCGATTAAGGAGCCAGTTGTCATCCCAATGCCCTGCTTTTGCAGATTACCAGCCTCTGGTGGTTTGGGAAAGCCTGTGCTGGCCAAAGTTGAGTTCTACAAAATGTGCCTAGCACTGTGCCTGACGCACACACAGTAGGCCTCAGGCACACTTTATGGAATAAATAAATGGTCCTTATTGTAGGACATGGTTCTTGTTGTAGGACGAGCCTCCTTTTTTAGTACTCACCGGGTCCCTGAAGGTTTTGAAGGTTTTTAGAGGGAGAGTGTCAGTGAGGGGGGCTGCTCCACTCACCTCAAATTACGTGGCATTGGGGGAAACCTCCTAATGTGATCTTTAGTTTCTTAAGGCAGAGCAGTTATTGCTGGTCTGCCTTGGGGGAGAGAACATTGACCTCAGAGGCCTGCCCCAGATCCTAACCCGAGAGTAACTGCTGCTTACCAGTCACAGTCGGAACCCTCCAGAAGAACATTGCTCCAACACTCTCTCTCCGTCAAGAAGACAGCCACAGGACTGTCTCTCACCCCCAACAATTCTGGTCAACAAACCCTCCACGCTCATAAGCTCTCTGTAGGCAGAGGATGTATTCATTCACACCATCAAAGATTTTTGGAACCTTACTTTGGGTGAGGTTTCATATTATGAAAACAATATCCTGAAATCGAAAGCAGTGTTATGAAAATGCATCCCAAAGATCACCCCCAAACACGACATTAACGATTACGTTTTGGACTGCCCCCGGCCCCTCCCCCACCCGCCGCAGCCCTGGAGGCCTTGTCCCTGCTCCAGCTCCTGGCAAGACTCGCACTTTGCGGAAAGCCCAGACTTGCATGCTGGCCTACATGATGGCCCCGGTGTCTTTCCTCTTCCTTCTTGGGCTGTGGGGATGGGCACAGGCATGCCCCTGTGTGGGGGAGAACGCAGTATGGAAATTAAAGCTCAAGTCAGAGTTGTTTGGGGAACCCCCGTGCTACTAGTATCTGTGACTCCTGCTGTCTAGATCTGACTCAGCGAAGCAAAGCAGTAGTTTGTTCTGGAGCAGGACAGAAACTTCATTTTTGAGCAACATGGCGCTAAGCTTGTGTGTTCACACAAAGGTCAGTACAGCTCCATGAATCATTGGCTGCCCAGGATCTGCATACCCTAGAGACCTCTCCTCCTGCCCGGACCTTCCCTCCTGGATTGAGACAAAGCACCCCAAGAGCAGCAGAAACATCTAAGGGTCCCAGCCTGTGCCAGAGGGCACCTGGGCAAGAGCTCGTACAGCAACACCCCCCGCCCGGGCACATGGGCCCAGGGCACAGACCGACTGCATATTCCACTGGGCAAGGGTGGGGTGGGCTTCCCTTCAGCCTACCTCACGTGGCCCAGCCACACTCCATTTCTCTGGAAATTATTTCCATCCGTTGACAGGGCCAGGATTTCAAGAGCAGCCAGCCAAGGGGCGCGTTGGGTTACTCCCTGAGTCCCAAGCAGACTTTGTCCCCCTGCGATTCAGGCGGCACCAGAAGCCCCTGGTCCAGGGAATTCGAGGGGCTTCGGCTGGTGGAGTGCCTGTTCAGCCAGCCTTGGTCCGTTGTCAGAAGAGCCGGCGCCGGTCCCGTTGTCAGCCTAGGTTTTGTGTGAAGTTGAGCCCAGAGCCCCCTGTGGCCAGAGCTTAGATTTCGTGGTCAGTGGCCCAGGACAAGATAGACCTTTTAGCCTCTTTCCCTTTCCCAGGAGGTGATGGGAGCCTGCTTAGGCAGGTCGCTTTGGAACCTGGACTTTTGGCCCAAGAGGGAGACTGAGCCAGTCTGCCCAGGAGAAGGCATCTGCTTACGAATGGGCCGTCCTGCTCCCAGCATCTGCCCTCCCAGGCCTGACCACCCTCCCCGCCCCGCTGACAACAAACACACCCCATTATTCTGTTTCCCTTGGGCACGATTCCACAAGGGAGTCTCCCTTCCATGGGTGAGGTGAGCTCAGGACTGGCCTTGGCCTTCGCTCCTCTTCCCTCACCGTGCAGCCGTGGGGAGGCCCGTGCTCTCAGGGCCAGTGTCTGCCAGGCCACTTACTGTCGGCAGCCGCCTGGCTCCTGCTCCCCATCTGTGGCGACATTCCGGGTCTGGATCTGCATCTCACCTCTGCCAGGACCTACCCTCCAGCACAGGCTGTCCCCAGCCCTTGTCTCGGATTTGCACTTGGCACGTGGTACTGCATTGTGTCCTTGGGGTGTTTGTTGCCACTGCTGGGCCGAGTTTTACTTTAGCTCAGGCATGGATAGAAGTGCCATGGTCCCTTGGGTTGAGGATTTGAGGGGAGCGACTTCTCAGTGGCTCTGGGGGGTTGTTCTAAGAGACTGACAAGACGCAGTCTTCAGGCTGACGGCATCATGGTCATCATTATTGATTGAAGCTGTTGGCAGCACTGTTCCTTCCGGAATCTTCTTCCCATCAGACTTCTAATCTATGAGCACTGTGTCTGACACCCACCTCCAGCCCAGCATCAGTTGAGACTTTGTCTAATTATATAACATTTGCAGATCCTATGTTTTTGTTTCTTCTTAAAGTATCAAGAAATTAGAAATTATTTTAATAAGTATTTTACTGTTACAGCAATTTGGCTTTCACTTGGCACCTCTAACCTTTCTTCTTCAAGCCCTTCCTCTGCCTTGGACCTACCACCTGAACACACTTGATCCTATCTACTACTTTGTCTTATCACTGTGAAGCTGGGCTGCCTGTGCCTGGTTAATATTTGGATGTAAGACCAGGAATGCCCAGGACTGTAGGGCTTCCAAGGTGTTAGAAAGCCTTTCCTTCCAGGGCCTAATATGTACCATTCCCCAAATCATCATTGTCTGGCATCGTTGATCTCATCGTCATGATAGCTGGCACCAGTTTGAGCATTTATTTTGGAGGTTTTTTTCCGAATTTTTAAAAATCGTGATTGAAATCTAATTGACATACGCTGTTATGTTAGTCTCAGGTGTACAACACGTTGATCCGACAATTCTATACATCTCTCAGTACTCACCACAGAAGTGCAGTCACCATCTGTCACCATGTTCTTACAATGTTATTGGCTCTGTTCCCTCTGCTGTACTTTTTTATCTCCATGACTGACTTATTTTACACCTAGAAATCTGTACCTCTTGGTCCCCTTTATCTATTTCACTTATCCTTCCACTCAGCTCCCCTGTGGCAGCCCCCAGGTTTTTCTCCATATTAAGGAGTCTGTTTTTTCATTTCTTTGTTCACTTATTTTTTAGATTCCACATGTAAATGGAATCATATGGTATTAGTCTTTCTCTGACTTATTTCACTTAATATCCTCTAGGTCCATTTGTGTTGTCACAAATGGCAAGAGCTCACTCTTTTTTATGGCTGAGTAATAATCCATTGTGTGTGTGTGTGTGTGTGTGTGTGTGTGTGTCTACCACATCTCCTTTATCCGTTCATCTGTGGATAGACACTTTACATGTATTGACTATTGTAATAAATGTTCCAGTAAACATAGGGGTGCATGTATCTTTTTGAATTACTGTTTCCGTTTTCTTTGGGTAAATAGCCAGTGGAATTACTGGATTATGTGCTATTTCTATTTTTAATTCTTTTTTGAGGAACTTCCGTACTATTTTCCACAGTGTTTGCACCCATTTACATTCCCACCAGAAGTGAGATAAGGGTTCCCTTTTTTCTACCTCCTTGCCAACACTTGTTAAATCTTGTCTTTTTTACATTAGCCATTCTGATGGTGTGAGATAAATATCTCACTGTGGTTTTGATTTGCATTTCCGTGATGATTAGTGATATTGAGCATAGATGAATATAGATTCGTGTATCTCTTGGCCATGTGTATGTCTTTGGAAAGGTGTCTGTTCATGTCCTCTGCCCATTTTTTAATTGGATTGTTTGGGGGGGTTGGTGTTGAGTTGTGTAATATAATTACATATTTTATATATTAACTCCTTACTGGATATATCGGTATCTTCTCCCGTTCAGTCGGTTGCCTTTTTATTTTGTTGATGGTTTCCTTTGCCATCTGAAAAGCAGAAGCTTTTCATTCTCGTGTAATCCCAAGAGTTTGTTTTTGCTTATTTCCCTTGCTTGAGGAGACATACCCCTAAATATGTTGCTGAGGCTGAGATGACTGCCTAAATTTTCCTTTAGGAGTTTTAGGATTTGAAGTCCAACATTTAGGTCTTTAGTCCATTTTGAGTTTATTTTTGTGTATGGGGTGGCTTGTAGTCCATGTTCACTCTTCTGCTGTCCAGTTTTCCAAGCACCCTTTATTGATGAAAAGATTGACTTTTCCCCGTTGTATCTTTTTGCCTCTTTGTCATAGGTGAATTGACCGTCTGTGCATGGGTTTGTTGCTAGGCTCTCTGTCCTGTCGCATTGATCTGTGTATCTGTTTTTGTGCCAGTACCATACTGCAGTTTTGATTACTTTAGCTTTGGGTAGCATAGCTTGAAATCTGGGATCGTGATATCTCCAGCTTTGCTCTTCTCAAGATTACTTGGGCTCTTCTGGGTTTTTGTGGTTATACAGAAATTCCAGGATTATTTGCTCTAGTTCTGTGAAAAAGTGTTCTTGGTAACTTGATAAGGATTGCATTGAATCTGTAGATTGCTTTGGGTAGTATGGACATTTTAACCATCTTGGTTCTTCTGGTCCACGAGCATGGAATATCTTCCTGTTCATTTGTGTTGTCTTCAGTTTCTTTATCAGTGTCTTACAGTTTTCAGAGTGCGAGGTCTTCTTTAACCTTCTTGGTGAAATTTATTCCTAGGTATTTTATTCTGTTTGGTGCAAATGTAAATTTGATGGTTTCCTTTATTTCTCTTTCTGCTACTTCATTAGTAGTGTATAGAAACACAATGGATTACTGTGCATTAATTTTGTATTCTATAACTTTACTGAATTCATTTCTCAGCTCTGATAGTCTTTTGGTGGGGTTTTCTAGAAGGGTGTTCACTTGTCAGGCATTATACAGAATGCTTCTGTATCTCATTATAGCCTTACTAAGAAAGCCCGTAGGAACTATGGAGGAAGCTGAAACTAGAAACTTAGAAAGGAGAAATAAATTGTTCAAGTCTACATAACAAGTAAAGAGGCTATACTAGAATTTAGATTCAAACCTGTCTCATTTTTTTGTCTGAGTTTTTAGCTACTATATATGCTGTCTTTGTTTAGTGGTATGTAGTCACTAAATGTTTGTTGAACGGCAAGACTGCTTCAGCAGTTTGACTGGTCTCCATTGTGTCACTGACCATGATGAGGGCAGCACCCAGCATCTTTTTGAATACGTACAGTGGTAGGCCCCGGACTGAGTGATGTATGTCACTTAACCTATTTAACTGCACAGCCCAATGAGGAAGAATTTCCCCATTTTGAAGATTAAGAAACTGAGACTCAAGAAGGCTGAGTTAACTTGCCCAAGGTCACACAGCTGAGTAGTGGACAGGCAGGATTTAGAGGCAGGTTACCTCTTGCAACGTATGAATCTGTTCTCTTGATCATGTGTTACTGTCTACAAAAAATAAGTCTCGCTTTTACCACTGTCCCTTGCTTCTTCCATTCTTTCTCTCTTCCTGCTCCTCCTTTGCCTTCTGAGAGGTCCACACGGGGGCCCTCTTCTTGGGCTATGCCTGTCTACACTGAACTCACTTTGCAAAATTCGTTCCTTAATTTGTATTTTCTTCAACTTTACTTGTTGGCAAATCCTCGTATTAAAATCACCTGATTTAAGTTTAGTGCTCTGTGACACAGTGACAGACCTATTCATCTGTCTTATTTCTGACCAAAGGAATGGAACAGGGAGCCCAGAATCAGACCCAGACGTATCTGGACACCTGACTGATGACAGAGGGGGCTCTGCTGAGCAGTAGGGAATGACAGTCATTTTGATAAACAGTGCTGGGACTGTAGGATAGCCACAAGGAAAGAAATGAATCTCGACCCCATCTCACTTCATACACAAGAATAAAGTCAGAGATCATCCTTCTCCATGTGCGGGTTCAGACAAAGTAAAACTCCATCTACGGGATAACACAGAAGATCTTCATAACCTTGAGGTAGCCATACATTTTTTAGGAAGACACCAAAAGCACTAGCTATAAGGGGAAAGATTGATAAGCTGGATGACATGAAAAAGAGAATCTTCTGATCCTCAAAGGCATCACTAGAAGAGAAAAGACAAGCTGAGTGGAGAAGACACAGGTAGTACCTATAACTGGCAAGGGGATTTGTAGCCAAAATATGTAAAGACTCCCAAGAAATGCACAAGAAAAAGAACCCCTGCGCTCAAAATAGGCAAAAGAATGTCCCACACGTATACATTTGTGAGCTGTGTAGTTTCCCTCTCCCGGTTCCAGGTTCCATCCCGTTTGTCCCAGATCGTTGGCACAACCTGGTGGCTGTCCTTGGGAACTCTTTAATCCCGTGGCTCCTGCTGACATTTCCCTTGTATGTGGACTGAGGGCCCTTCCTTTCACGTGTCCTGACGCACTCAACTGTTTGTTCTGCCACGAGCACCTCCTTTCTCATGAAGACGTAATGCGTGAGTCTCTTCCTCTTTTCCTTTGGGTTGTTAACTTTTGATCAGCTATTTTAAGAATATTTCTCTCTGGCTTCTTCCTCCCTGCCACCCCCTCCCCCCACACACACACCTCTTTTTTCATTTCCCTTTTTTGTACCTCCTTGTTTCACCCAATAAAACTTGTGGTGGTAAAAGTTATCCCGAAATATCTGAATGTGTTTGGGGGACTAGGGTTGTTCTCGCGGGTTCCAGGGGCAGAGCAAAGACTGGAGGCTAGTAGCTGGTTACGTAGAGGGAGAGTTCTTCTTAGTTATATTCTGTTGTCTGAGACCTCCCGAGCTGGGATGGGAGTTACTGAACCAAGGCGAGGCTGGACAATGCCTTGGTCATCGTGTTGGTTTCTGAGGGCTCCGGGCCTTGGTGGACAGCTGCATTGTCCCTTCCAATTTTACCAACAAAGCCCTGACAGACCCTTGGATGATGTGCACAGTAGCAACTCCTAACTGGGAGAGAGGGCCAGGATGTTGGAATGACTGTTTATTGTCTTTCTGGTGGATCAGGATGAGGCACAGATACTAGCACTGTAGGGTCTTCTGGGTGGCTCAGTCGGCTCAGTGTCTGACTCTTGATTTTGGCTCAGGTCGTGATTTCAGGGTCACCTCGCTTAAGATTCTCTCCGTCTCCCTCTGCCCCCACCCCCCAGATACTAGCTCTTCAATGGTATCATCTATATTTAAAAATAATCCTAAAGCCCCCTTCTGTTCATAGGCCTCCATGTAGGGCTCGTTGACACCCACTGACCTGAAGGCTGAGATTGTTCTCACTTTTCTCTCTGCTGTCCTTTTCCTCCAGTACCAGCGTCTGTGAGGTAAAGTTCTCTGCAGTTACGTTCTTCATTCCTTCATTGTATTTAAACCCTCACTCTGGAAGATTTGCTCCCATCTTTTCTGTAGCAAACCTACCGTATTTTGGATCCATTACCACAACAAAAACAAATTGGAAGCTCTGCAGGAATGTTCTGACTTTTAAAAGTTTTTGACAGTGTTTAAAAATGGAAATGTGAGTCTGGATTTCTGCCTTCGCCCGAACAACCGGACGATGTGGGCTCCTGGTGGCCTCCGTTCGCAGATGGCCTCAAGCAGGCAGGGCTGGGGTGGGCTGCCAGTGAGGAGTGGGGACCTCCTTCCAGCGGGCACGCTCCCTCCCTAACTCGCTTCCCACCTTTCCTACCTTCCTAGATCCCAAGGGCATTGGGGTTTGTGACTTCCTGAAGTGGGTCAAAGGGAATCCAACCGATGTGTTTAAAGTTATTTCAATGGGAAAATGAATTCCAGGTTTTAAAGAGCAGATTTTGTGGTGACTGGGTGGCTCAGTTGGTTAAGCATCTGCCTTCATCTGGGATCATGATCCCAGAGTGTTGGGATGGAGCCCCATATCTGGCTCCCTGCTCAGCAGGCAGTCTGCTTCTCCCTCCCATTTGTGATCTCTCTTGCTCTCTCTTGCTAGCTCTCTCTCTTTCAAGTAAATAAAATCTTTTTTTTTTAAAGTAAAGAGGACATTTTCAAAATATCAAAAATTACCTGTTGGGAAGGTGATAAGGGTCCTCAGCTCGTATGTGTAGGTCTTAGGGGGATGGCCTGTGTCTTCTCCTATGCTGTGTGTTGGCTTAGCATGTAGAAGGTACCTGATAAATGATTTACCTCATGGAGCCACTTGGGGGCCTGTTGTCTGATGCCTCCCAGGTGGTAAACCGAAACACTTGTCTCACTGTGACCCACCTGTCAGTTTATCTAGAACACCTACTCTAGCCCCAGACACTTGCATGGAGTTTGAGATCAGCCTACTGCACAGCTACCCTGTCTTGAGAAAACCGTTTCTTTCTTAATGAGAGGTGCCATCGCCATAGAGTAGGCCCGAATGAGGCAAGGAGAGGACAGAGGCCTGCGCTGAGCCTCCTTTCCTGTCGGATGCCCACCGACCCGGGGTTTGTGGCAGTGACCAAGTGATTGCTTTCCACACCCTGGACAAGGACTGAGTAAAAGTTCAGCTCCTTATCTGTAAAGAAAATAATTCTTCATGTCTGGCATTTTATAGTTTTGACCCAGATCAGTCAGAGGCCATAGAGAGCTCATGTGGACTGTAAAGTGTGCGTAGCTTCCTGGGCCTGTCGCTGCAGAGAAGTAGAAGGGAGCCGGGGACCTGCTGGGCTCGGGAGGAAGCCCTGCCTTTTCAAGTTTGCCGTGGCCCAGCCTCCCCGGGCCTCACGGGGTGGACGGAAGGAGCCAGCACCTTCTCCTCGCTCAGAAATTATCTTTACCCCCTGAAATCAAACACTGTGTGCAGCGCCCTGTAAAACTTCCTTGTAGATGCGAGTGTGCTGGCTAAGTAAACATCCTCCCGTGTTTTTAGAACTGAATTCATTTCTGCTTCCTGGTCATCCCATTTGGGTTTTTCTGTTGTGGGCACCACACAGAGTCGGGTTCGTAGAAGGAAGACCTAGAGTGGGGACAGAGGTGCCTAAATTGACTGTTTCAGTTGTAGGAAAATTGGGAGAGAAATAACACAGTCATGGGAAGAAAAAGCAAAGACTTAGACAAAAAGTGAAACGAAGAAAAGCCTCCCCAGACATAGTGCCATCCTAACGCTGTTCAAGTCAGACAGGGGCCTGGCTGAGTCTCCTAAACGGGGACCTTTCTCCGCACGGACCCAGGCTCCGTGGTGCTGTGGTTGACCACGGTTGGCCTCTGCCGGTGAATTCCGTGGCTGCGTGTGGCCCTCCTCTGACCCTCACTTGCTGCTTGCTCTGTCTCTCATGACTTATTTGCCTCTCCTCTCTCACTTCCACCCACCCATGACATCTCCATCGCCATGGCAGTGAGCAGCCACGTCATTCACCAAGTTCATGGGGTGATGGGCCAATTCTGCCGAGCCCTACTTCCCTCTGGTTCTCCCTCCTGAAGCAGGAGGCTCCCTGGCAGAGTCCAGAGCCCTTTGTTTATTTGATCCTGGGCCCTTGGATAAATCAGGAATGTCCTGACATGAACTTAGGCATGTTTTTCTTCCATGGAAAAGGAAAACTACGGCAAACGGTATTTAAGTAGGCAGAGGACCATTCCAAGGGACCTGCTTTAGTGCCATCAAGGCCACATTCCTTTGGTCATCAGACCAGTAGGTGACTTCTTTATTGGCACGCACCACCCCGGAGCCCAGAAGGTGTGAATTTGAACCACTTTCCCCCCTGCAGGGAGCCTGGCACAGATGCTCTGGGCTTCTTTTAAACCTGTGGAGTGCCACGGTCGTCTTCCGAGTGGTCTTCTTTCTGCGGGGTGAAACCTTGGCCCCGAGGAGTTGCCCGAAGAAGACTGCTTGGGAAGCAGGGTCCAGGACAAGGTGGCGGCCTGGTCTCTTGTTCTCAAGTCCTCTTCCCAGAAGTCGCAAGGTTCTCGATGTGACATACGTTTTGGGTCAGCTACCCCAGGACCTGAGTGTATCGCTCACTTCTGGTCACGTCTAGGCTCATGTGGCATCACTGGTCGTCAGAAACCCATGTGGGTCTGCATTGTTTGGACATAGTGGTGTGGGGACCCGACACTCCCCAGATCTTTCTGGGTATACAGGGTCTAGTGAATTAGCATCTAAGATGATCTGGAAGCATTTCTGGGTCTGCGGGTAGGAAAATGTTGGGAGCTCTGTGGTTAGCTGCTGCGGGGACCTGTCAGTATCCAAAAACAACCCCAGCTGGCCTTCACAGCGCCGGTGGGAAAGCCCCGTCCCTGTGAGAGTTTCCAGGTGTGGGCAGGCCTTGTGCCACCATCACGGGGGCTGTTGGGAGAGCTGGTCGGTGCTCCTCTCACCGGGCTGCCCACCCCGGGGAGAGGAACCCAGCCTTCGGCCACTCCAGGTCTCGCCTTGGCCGCTGCTCTGTTTTGCTGCTTTTCGTGTTGTCAGAGGATCTTCTTGGGAACAAATGACTCAGCAACCTGAATCTCTGGGACCGAGTGGCCTAAGTGCCTTTTGAGAAGTGATCGGACATTTCCACCGAGGCCCTAAAATCCTGAGCCCGGAAAGAATCAAGATCCAGACTGGTTTTATTCTGGATTCTTCGGGCTGCGGTTCAATTAGTTTTCTCCAGTTCCTGCCCTGATAAAAGGATAGCATTCGTGGGGTAAGCAGGCAAGGTTTTAATCACACTTTTTTGGTCCTTAAGAGATCCCAGGGAGAAAAAGGTCCTGGTGTGTGGCAAAAAAACAAAAAAAAAAAAAACAAAAAAAAAAAACGCAGACAGCACAAGTCAGCCACGGTCGTCATTCTGGACGTGTCCGTGGCAGAAAGAGTTAATAGGACGGTGGTGTCAGGGTGAGGGCCTGTTAGTCTCCTGTCTGGGAGAAGCTCACACGGTTCAAGAAAAGATGAGGCAACATTGAGCGTGGGACAGCCCTGTCTGGGTTCCAGGCGCTGTCACTCAAAGAGTTAAGCTAGTCTGGTGGCTGGGAAGCCCTCAGGGAAGGCAGGAGCCTGCAGGGACCAGGCCCTCTCTGCCCCAGAGCAGTGAGGTGTATGGGGTAAGAAAATGGGCTGAAAAGTGTGGCCAGGGAAGTGGAGTGTAGGCCCAACTTTTTTTTTTTCTTTTCTTTTCTTTTTTTCTTTTTCTTTTTTTTTTTTGCCTTGTTTGACCAGCCTTGGCACTGCCCTCCGGCTCTCCAGGGGAAAAGCTGCAGTTCTGCTCTTGCAACACAAGGAGCAGACTGGAGAATTTAGATCTGCGTCACAGAGCTCAGAGAGAGAGAGGAGAGAGAGAGCGCTCCGTCGATAGGTCTGCTAGCAACAGCCGTGCTGCAGCAGAGAGAGAGAGAGAAATCAAGAAACAAGTCATAGCAACACCGGGCACCAGGTTCTGCCAGCTCACTTGCCAAGCGTTCAGAAATCTGTCGGGGGCTGGAGGCCTCTGGGTAGCCCGGGCTAAGGAGATGACACGCAAGGTGGCACGGGCGGTTCCCGCGGGGGGGAGGTGGGTGGTGGGGGGGGCAGGGGTGGGAGCAAGAGGTTGCGGGGCGATGGTGGAAGGTTTAACGGGACCGATTTCTGGAACATTCGGGACTGCGGCACCCTACGGTCAGACCGAGATTTGGGTCTGCGCAGGCGGCGATGGGTGGTCCGACGAGCTTCAGGACTTGATGGCGTAACCCCCTTCTTCCCCCACGTACGTATTTGCTGGGATCGGGGGCGATGTCTCTGCGTATGTGGGTGCTCTGTCTTTCTCACCTTCTTTCTCGCTTTTTGCTATTTTTTCTCCAAGAGAGGGCTTTTTGTTTTTTTTTTTCCCCACTTTAATTTCTTTTCTCTTAGTGTCAGCTGCTCAAGCCTGACCAGGGTAGAGGAGAGAGGAGCAAGCTGTCCCTGGCGTCCCACCTGACCTCCCAGCCTTTGCCCCCATTTCCTTCTATTGGACAGACAGACTGGTTTTCCAGGTTGTTTGGGTGTCAGCGTCTGTCTGTCCGTCCATGCGATACTTAGGTGGAAGGTAGGGAGTGGGGAGGAGAGGTGCTGGGAGGAAGGTGAAAGGCACAGCTTTCCAGGGGTTGCCTTATTGAAATGTTCAGCCCTGGGCACCTGGGGCTGGTGGGGAGCAGGTGGGCAGGATGGGGCGTGGGTTGGGAGAAGTGGGGTAAAGCTGGTAGGTTTGTCACTGCGTAGTTGGGGAAAAGTGGGGAATGGTGACGCAGTCACTGTTGCATCTCGTTAGGAGCTCCAGGGGGACAGGTAGTGAGGCTCCCGGCATCTGTAGGGCCAGCTGAGAGGGGTTAAGGATGAGCTGAGAAGGGAAGCTAGCATTTAGAGATTAAATGTCATCCTTTTGGCGTTGGAAAGTTGTTTACCTTGTGCTCTCTGTGTCTCCATGTTGGCACCCTTCCAGTTCACATGTGATGGCCTTCCTTGTACTGCTGCATCATTAACTAAGTGACTGAGCTGGCCTTCCATTGGCCAGGGGAGGGCTCTCACTCCAGACATTTCTTCTGATTGGTGGGCGGGCCAATGGCAGGTGAAAACCTTTTTTTGATTGGTTGAGGGCAGGGTATCAAATCTGAATTTGCATTTCACTTGCTTAAAGGGGAGGGGGGGAAAGCCCAGCAGCTTTCTAAAATCTGTTTAGGGGTGTGCGAATGCTCCTGTGTCAGTGCCTGCTTCTGACTGACCAGTTGAAGCCTCTTGCTCTGCCTTTCTTATTTCGTGCACTCTAAGGAAGAGGAGCTCAGGGTTCCCCAAACTTTTTTTTGAAGGAGGAAGGGTTGGAGAGATGGGTGCGCAGAGAGTCGACCAAACTGGAAGGAGGTATCTGTCCTTTAGTTTGGTGTTGGAAAAGGGAATTTTCAGTCTGCCACACCTCAGTGTTGCGGCAAAATAATTCTTGGCTCCCCTGGAAACGCACGGGCAAGGTAGGACAGAGCTGCTGCTGCTGACACTGCCACCACCATGGGCTTCCTGCTGCCTCTGGGCTACTCCCCGGGGACCAGAGATTTGCATTGACGGGGCTGTCCAGAGCTGAGCCTAGTGTGGGAAGGACCTGCCTTCTGGAAGCTGCTGCTCCCTGGTGCCGGGAAAGGTGAGGATGGGAACCGACCCCAGGGGGTTGCTCAGAAACTGCGTATTTGGTGGGATTTCCAGGAAAGCAGCTGGACCTCGAGAGGTTTGGAGGTCCCAGGTTAGAAAGGTTTGTCATTCTGGGGAGTGAGGAGAGTGAGAGCAAAACTAGGGCAGCAGGCTGTTCGCCTGTGGCTGGGGGAGGGAGACTTGGAAAAATCAGGGTCCTGGCTCCCCGTCGGGTCCTTGTGGGAGGTCTCGTGTTTGTGGGGAGTGGGTTTCTGAGCCCTGCGCCTTGCGCAGTGGCCCCCGCCCGTGACTGCGCATCGAGGAACGCAGTGCGCCCTGGGTCGCCGGCCTAGGACAGCACCGCCCTTCTTATTACATAACGGAGGCACGGCTGTGCCTTCTCGGCCCTTCTTTGCAACCCTGCCTCTGGCTCCCCAGGGCCCACAGAGCTGGGGAGGGTCTGGTTGGGAGCAGTGGAAGACTTTGCTCCCTCAGGGGGTTCCCTCTTGTCCAGCCAGTGGTAGGAGCTAGGTTTGAAGACAGAATGGGGTGCTCTCCCCCTTGGAGTGTTGAACGTAGAATGTCCTTCTGGATACCCTGTGTCACCCATGGACCCCAGAACCTCCTGGGGGCATGGGGTGATGCCCTTCTTCCCCTCTTATGCTCTCTGGGTTTTTAGAGGAAGTTTCTGATGGGAAAGACGTGACAGTTGTAAGAGTGAGGAAGGGTGGGGGTGCCCAGTTGAGAGAGGGCTCACAGTTCATTCCCGTTGTCACTGGCTTGCCTTTCCTTGGGTGGGTTGATAAAATTTTTGGACTCCTTTTTATCCTAAGGCTGCCATTTTGGAGGCATTTCTGCTGGTCTCTGACATGGTGGCGTTGGTTTTTCTGGTCCTGCTGTGCCAGTTCCGCAGAGTGGGCGGGGGGCGGGGGCTATGACGGAGGAGGGGAAGGGGGGGCAAAAACGCAGTAGAGGCGGGCACAGTGGTGGCTGCCGCAGTGAAGGTGGCCTCAGGGGCAGGACCGCCCAGTCCCACCCTTGGTCACAGCTTTGGGTGGGGGTTCCTCCACCAGGGGTCTGGGGTTGGCCGAAGGGTGGGTGTTGCACACAGAAGGCCTAGGTCTTCCGTGCCCTCCTCATTTTAGGCTTAAAGCAGTCCAGAGGAAAAGCTGAGTTTTTGGGGGGAGAGTGAAGGCAGAGATATGGCTGCTGAGATGTGTCAGACCTGTGGTTTGTGTTCCCCAAATAGGCTCTGTCTCCGGCAGTCTCTCTATGGGGATGGGGGGGGCGGTCCAAGGCAGATTTGTTTGATGGCCCTCCCTTTTTATTGTTTTTATTCTCTGCTCCTTGTCATGCCCCCTGCCAGTGCCATGGTTCCAGCTGTAGTCCTCCAGTGAGGCTCCCTGCTGCCCATCCCTCTCCTCTCCAGGCCCTTCTGCGTGCAGCGGCCATCTTGTCTTTTCTTGCTTAGAAATTTAAAATGGTTTCTCATCGTTTCCAGAATAAAATTCCTTCTCTTTAGCACGATGCTGAAGGCTGTCTGTAACCAGCCTTAGCTCTCCTGTTCAGTCTGACTTCTCTGCGTTTCCCCAGGTAGACCACGTATTCCAGCAAAACCAGGCAACTCACTTTTTCTTGCTTTTCTGACCTCTGTTTGCACCACTGGTATTTTCCATGACTCTTTGGCTCTACCGCACCCACCTGCGGCAGCCCGCCATCCTCTGTGGACCTTTGCGGATCCCCTTCACGAGAAGCAATCCTCGGAACCACCCCTGGCTCCCTCCGGCCAAGCTCTCATACACTTCATAATTCTTGGATGCTACTTTGGTTATCGTCTGGCTCTTTGTGTGTAAGTCCTACAGTCACCTATTAGATGGTGAGCTCCCAGAGGCGGGGGAACAAAGAAGGAAAGCACTTACCTATTTGGTGCCTTCCGTTTGCCAGGTACCATGTCGGGCGATTTCTCAGAACTTGTTTCATGTATCATTTTCCGCAGCGCTGTGAGGGAGCGTCCCATGTCTGGTAAGTGTTCTGCTCATGATTAGAACTCCTGTTCTCCTCAGAGTCTTTTTTTTTTTTTTTTTACCTATTTTTTTTTTTTTTTACCTATCATTTTTTTACCTATCAGTTCTCTGTGTCTGCAAAATGCCTCTTATGAGGTACATCCCCAGAACTTGTCTATTTAAGGAATTTTGTACATCCCTAATGCCGTATGGGGGTTTGGGTGGCCAGCCTTCCTGAGCCCAGCGTCTGGGTCTTTTAGCATTCCGTGCTACCCTCCCTGTTACCCCGTTAACTTTCTCCTCTTCCTTGTGGTCAGGTTCACACAAGATGATGGCTTTTTTTTTTTTTTCCTGTGGTAGCTGCAATTGGTGGATTAACAACCCTCAGTTGTCCTGGTCCCCTTCTTCCTAGAGGAGGAGGTGGAGGTGGGATGGTTGTAGCACCTTCAGAGCAGAAGGAGCTCCAGGACCCAGAATCAGTGGACCTCATACAAGGCAAGAAGCAGAGCCCTTGCACTTGGACTGCCCTAGGTTTGCATCTTGACCCTGCCTTGTCTTTCTGGGTGGTTCTTCTAGGGCTTTGTGATGTCAGTCAGTGACAGGGAGCCACCATAATCTACTACACAGAAATGCCTAATATATTGCCAAACAGATAGGATCCCCAGAGAAAGTGATGCATGTCCCTTTCCCCTGCCCAGCTGTCTTATCGGGGCCTTTAGAAGGGACCATAGCAGGTGGCTGGAGAAGGAATGGGGGGAAGGGAGCTTGAGTGCCTTCAGGGGTATTGGAAGGTAGAGGCAGAGGAGGAGGTAGCCATGCAGTCCACACCTGAAACCCACGAGGGGGTGCCTTCCCCCACCTGCATAAAGACCCCTTTAACGTCTGCATCGGGGCAGCGCTGGGGGAGCGGAGCCATGAGGACAGGGTGGGCAGTGGCAGAGTGAGGGTTAACCAGTGGTCCTACCGGGGAGCCTCGTGATGCCAGGTTAGTTTCCCTTCTTTCTGATGGCAGCGGTGGCTGCCTGCTTCCTGATGCCGTTGCATCCCGTGGGAGGGGAGCTGGGCACCTTGGAACCCCTCATCACCAATTCTGGGGCTGCAGAACAGAGAGTGACGACAGCCCATGAGTCGTCAGCCGACGGCAGTGGGGACCCTGGTGACGACTGCTTTGTTGTTTTTTTCCTCTTTGGATGATGACTCAGTATGTCGGGAGCTGGGAGATGGAGTGCTCAGCCGAGTGGCCAGGGCGTTCTGTCAACATGAAAGCAGCAAGAACAGCTTGTCAGGGCTTGGAGCCGACCCCAGGGCTGGGGTCATTTTCAGGAAGGGCTTGGCAGAGAAGACCACTTCTGGGCATCGGGTTGGGGGTGACACCGGGTATCCCAGCGGGGCTCTGTGGACTCTTAAATTTTAGAAACCGAACAGAAAATGCAGCTGCTTGTGTTATTATTATTATGCGCTTGGCAAACAGAGCCACTTTTCAACCTCCTCTCACTCTTCCACAACAAGAGGCATCTTCTCAGGGCCAGAAAACCCTTTGGGATTTCTCACTGTGGCCTGGATAGAGGGTGAGTCCCATCTCGGGTATGGTGGGCCTCACAGTCCCTAGTAAGCCCTGACCTTCAGGGGCCCCAGGAGTAAGTGCCCATCATGGAGATGTGGCATCTTAAGTGTCCTCTGCTGGCGTCCCATGAAGATGGCGGGTCCGCATCACCAGCCTTGAGCTGAAGACTAGCTCTTGGGCAGTCTGCTTTAGTCTCCCCTTTCTTTATTGTCCCAAATCAGACTTCTCCCCTCCCCTTGCATCTTCCTCAGTTCATTCTTAGGAGAAAGAAACAGTGGGCCTCAAGTCCTTGACCTTTGTGTGTGTGTATGTGCGTCATCATGGCGGCTCAGGTTTCTAGGCTTTTCTCGAATCTGCAGCATTGCGCCAAGCGCACGTCAAATGCGCGTGACGTTCCCCCTTGCCCCGCCCGCCCAGCCCCGCCCAACTGTGCCCAACCATGCCCAGCAGTCCCTTCTCGGGAGCAAGAGAGACCTGGACCTCCATTGCCACCGAATCACAGGCAAGCCATTGCCCTCAGCATCTGGCTTCCCTTCTCTCCTGTTCTGTCTCCCTCGGCCATGGCTGGGGACAGAGAAGCCAACAACTTGTGGGTGGGGATTGAGGGACGGAAAGGTCTGGGACCACCCAGCCTACGCATCCCTTGTGCCATTTTTCAGCCGCATGCTTTCCTTAGATGATGCTTAGCACTGACGTTTGTCACTGAGCACCTCCTTCTCTCCCCCAAGGACCTCCGGGCATGACTCATTTGGGATCTTTTCAGGGAGTGGCTTTGGGGCCCTGGGAGCCAGAGGGAGCAGGGAGACCTGGCTGAGGTCACTGTGGAGAGGTTCGCAGGGCAAAGGACAGGAGCCAGCTGTCCCTGCCCAGAGTGCAAAGGCAGCCCCAACCCCTTTGTGTCATGTCTTTTGAGCCTGAATAGAGAGCAACTTGACCTAAAAAAAATTGTATGTATGTGGTTGTTAGATCCTTTGTGTCTTTGTCCAGAAGCCGTGCATATGAGAGCCCAGATTCTGTAGTTCAGAGAGCTCTGTTGTCTCTCAGATTTGTTTTCCAAAAGAGATGGTAGGCCCTCCTTGATGAGGCCCAGTGCCCAATGGGACTGGCCTTTCTTCAGGACAAGGGGCCCAACCTTGTCTCGTTTCTGCCATTGATGGGTGAGCAGCCGCTGAGGGTTAGGGTCCCAGGGCCACATATCAGCCCCAAACGGGACCCCGATCAGGGCCCGTGCCAAACATCACTCATTTGGTGGGCCCCGAGAGCCGAGCCTACTGTCTCCTTTTCACTTCTTCCCCGCAGAGAACTCCGACGAGCTGAGCTATGTGAGTAGGTGACAGCCTCTTGGAGACTCACGTTAAGCTGAGGACGGAGCGGTGTGCACAAGACGGCCATCAGAGGCCGAATGGAATGGCCCGTTTGCATTTATTTGGAGCAAAAGAAAGGAGAGGCCTGTCAGCCCGGCTCTGCAGGTTAAGTATTAGTCTGTGCTGTCTTCTTCCTTCTGATGTCGGAAGCCCTCGCTGTTTACTGAACCCACCCAGCTGCTGGGCCTTCTCCTTCCTTTCCCCGTAGACCCCTACCCCCGGTCCTCCATCAGACAGGACGAGATCGATTTTCTAGTGCCGCTGGAGAGATGCAGAGAGGCTAGATCTCAGTGTTTAGCCCCTGCACATCGCCCTCACATTCAGGAGAAGTCGATTTTTCCTAAGACGGAGCCAAAAGCCCATGTCCCTCAGTGCCGTGTTCTTAATGGGCCAATGGGAAGGACCCTGCTTGCCCTCGCTGCCCCCAGCAGGGAGGAGAGGCTCTCAGCTGGCTGGCTGGGGGAGGACGGTCCTTGCCAGCATCTAGCGTGGTTCTCTGCCAAGTTCTAGCTCCAAATCTCTAGGCCGCTAGGAACCTAGACTATATATAGCATTGTGCTAAGCAATTCTTATCGGACATGTCTGCCCTCCCCTGCGGGAGAGGAGCCCTTCTCACAGGGAACCAGAACCTCGAGAGTGTGAGCCATCATCTCTAAGGGGCCTTTCATTCCAGGAAGGACTATGTGTCTGAGGCTGGTTCCGGAATGCCAAGCTTTCTTTCCTTTTCCTTCTTTCAGACGCTGATAGATCGGAAAGTCTGATGTGGGATGAGGGCCAGGCGGGGCTTGATGGTTCTCGATGGGTTTGGGGGCTTAGAGGAGGACAGTCTAGAGGCTGAAAGTGTGGCCAACGGCACGGAGTGGCCCTTGTCACCCACCAGACTCCCACATGTCTTCTTGGTTTCCTGTTTGCCTTGCTTTGCCCAAGGATGTCTTTTGACCTCTCATGCTTCTTTTGGACCTTTTGTCTTCCCTGCCCTCCTCTACTTCTTCCTCCTCCTTCCTTTGATTTTCTTTAGGCTCTGTGACGGCAGACGTGGCTCCGGGCATCCGGGAACTGTGTCTGCTCACCGCCCTCACCCGCCGTTGGGGTTTCAGGGAAATCTGCCTTTAGTCAGCCGTCCTCGGGAGGAGCTGGGTGGTGACTGCACATGTCATCCTTGGTGGTAGAGGGCAGAACGGGCTGGATATTTGCCGCCTCCTCTCGTAGGTGCTGTGGAGCCACCAGTGTCTGTGGTTCTGTTGATTCCAAGTGCCGATGGACGGGGACATGATCTGGTCTTGTCAGTGAATCATCTCCAGGCTGCTTGTTGGAAACCAGACGGTGCAAGAAAATGGGATTTAACTGCTTTGCTGCCTCTCAGGTAAGTCAGGTGTGGGCTACCGCTTCTGGCCTTCCCGTAGCCCCCTTCCTTCTCATGGCCACCATTTTCCTTAGTAGGGAATCCTCAAACATCTCCATTCAGAATCTCCCAAACAATGCCCTCTTCTTTCCATTCTCCCACTCCTGGCTTTTCTGTGAATGGGGTTAGTAACCAGCAAGGGCCTGGGGGAAGGGCCAGCCCAAGCGATCGTGTGGGAGATCGATTCGCTGCTAGGTGTGGCAGTCAGTCAGCAGAGCAGTGCAGCCTCGGTGACTGGTCTAGAACTCTCCTAGGCCCCCAGCATCCAGAGTGAGGTTCTGGGTTAGAGCCCCTTAGGTGCCAGGGAGCCTGCAGGCCTTCCCTTCCTTGTGTACCCCAGTGGGTGCTCGCTCTTACTCTAGATCCCTTTAGATTTGCTGGAGTTTAGAGTGTGGGCTTGGTGGTGGGCTTCAGGGCCTACTTGGGGGAGGGGTTGTTTTGGGTTTGTTTGTTTGTTTGTTTGAGTGAGTGAATCACTTTCTTCCTCTGGGCCCTCATGGCCTTCACCTTAAAAAAAAAAAAAAAAAAAAAATTCTGGGCCCAGTAAGCATTGCACAGCATCTCTAAGCAGTTGACAAAGAAATCTTTTTTCTCTGCCTCACTTGATGCTGGTCACAGTAATAGCGATGGTATTAAAAATGAAAATGGTCAGCAGAACAGGGACGGGAGTTGGGGTAGTCTGTCATGTTCTAGAGACAGCTCAGGAAGCGGACTGTAGGCGCTCACCCTTCTCCCGACCAGGAAGTCTCTCCTATGGAAGGCATGCCTGCAGTGTTCTGGGTGAGCAGGGTCAGGTTGGAATTAGCTGACAGCACATTTGTCTGGGGTCTCAAGATAAAAGGAATGGTGCTGGGCAGTTTTAAGATATGCTTGGCTAATTTTCGGAGGCACCCCTGGGATCCCACCTCTGCTCTTGTCTCACGGATGTCTCCCCACCCGCCTCCCACCACTGTTCGGAAAGGACTAGTGAATTCTGCCTGTCCGTGTGTCTTCTTCTCTTCTCTCCATTGGAGATGAGTCTGAGCTGGCGGTGAGCAGCCCGAGGTCCTCACCAAGTGAGGCATCCAGGGCTGTTGGGAAGAGTCTGGGTTCTCTCTCCTAAAGGAATCTGACAAGTCTTAGCCTCTTCAGCAGTAACATAGGGAGGGATGTTGGGGTGTTGGGCCTGGAACACAAATAAAGAGGAGAGATGAGCTTGGGTGCAGCTGGGGAGATGAGGAGGAAACGGCCAACTCCCTCGAGATGTGCCAGCTAGAGTCCGGCCAGTGTTGGCTGCCGGGCCAGGGCCAGCTGGGGCCATGGGCCGTGCTCGGGCACCCCTGCTCCCGTATGTGCGGTGCAGACCCAGGCCTGCCTCGGGGTCACTGCTGCTCCCATGCACAGCCCTGCCCTGCCATTGGCGGGATTGAGATAACCAGAATGGGAAGCAAAGGGAAAGTTGGTTTGGCTCCCTGTGATGCAGTTGTCTCTGGGGCCTCTGGTGTTTCCAGAATTGGAGGGTGGGAGGGATGGGGGGAACATCTCCCTGTTGATTTTCCTATTTTCGATCCTCATTTAGTCCTTTCCTCCCTGCTTACCAGTCTGGCTTCCACTGACATGACATGGGCATTATGTCACAAGCCAAGCCAGAACAGTTGGCACCTCCTGAGAGGGGGACCAGGCCTATCTGGCTCTTGGTTCTCAACCCTTGAAGTCCCTGCGGTCCGGGAGCCAGGAGGTGGTGTGGGGCCTTTCCGTCTGGGGTCCAGCAGAAGTGAAGGGAGCGGGTGGCGCTGGAGCCGTGGTGGTGTAGCTTGGCCAGGAGGTGTTGGGGAGGGACCCTGCCAGGGGGCCCGATTGGTCAGCACCTGCTCTGTCCCACTGAATCCTGGTCTGGTCAGGGCTGTGAACTGTTTAATGCATATCTTGGCTCTGTCCCCTGGCATGAGGGCCTCTGAGGCTGCAGCCCCGGCTTTAGAGAGGATGTGTATCTCGCGCTGGTCACTGTTTTGGGCACGTTGCCTCCCTGTGAGATATGTAAGAGATACTGCCTTTTCCACTAGCCGGCTGTCCGTGGGAGGCCCTCATTTTGCTTTGCTTTTCTGGGCCTTGGAGTGTCTGTGAAGAAAGCAGAGGCTGGGGTTGGTTCCTTGCTGGCTTCTTTCGCGGGAGCTACTCATGAGCTGATAAAGCTGGAGAACATCTCCAGGCCCCAAGATCTGCGCAGAGCCTGATACAGTAGTGTGGAGCCTGGGCAGGTGAACAGGGGCCTGGGGATGGACAGAGGCATGCGGGGAACGGTTGTGCACCATCTGACCACAGGACCGAGGCCAGGATCCGGGGGTGAGGGTGAGGGTATATGTCTCGTGTTCAACCAGCGTGGCCCTCTGCAGCCTGGAAGGGACCTGTGTGTGCATGGAGCCCAGGTCAGGGTCTGTAATGAGGCATGGGGGTGTGAGACAGGCCTCCCAGTGCAGTCCCAGGGAAGGGAAACTCACCTTCGTTAAGGGTCTCCTTTTGCTTATCTGATTTCATTCTTAGAGCAACCCCATGAGAGGGTGACTTCCCATCTCCCGTTAAAGAAACAGTCCATATTAAGTGACTTCACCAAGGTCACACACTTGGCCAGTGGGAACACCAAGATTTAAACCCAGGCACCTCTGATTCCAAAGCCTGTATTTCTCTTTACCCTCTTGGGTTGACTTCAGACATTTGGGGGAGCTAATAAGACCGTCCGAGATTAGGCAGCCAGCAGAACGGATGGTGAACAGAGTGAAAGGCTGGGTATCTCGGGGAAGATGGCAGTGGGCGGTGACGGCTGTGCTACCTCCCTCTTGGGGAAGGCCGAGCAGAGGCAGCTGGCTGTCGGCGCCTGCGAACAGACAGGGCCAAGCGTGGCAGATGCAGCCCTTCTCCAGACCCCCATTCAGCCCCTGCTCTCATGAGGTGTGCTTTCTGGTGTTGGGAGAGGTCACTCATGATGATGACAGAGGGAGTTGGGAAATCTGCAGAGCAGGCATAGCTGGAAAGGGGGACACCCACACGCATCCGAAGGGCCCAGGGATCCAGATGGTGGCCAAGGAGGGAATTTAAGAGGCTGGGGAAACCATACTGATGGAGCCCCCAGAGTTCACAGTGATAGAGGGGCTAACCCCTCTCTTGTCCTAATAGCTAGAAAATTACCCAAGGTCCCCACAGCTTACAAGAACTTGCAGTCAGGGATCAAGACGGCAGTAGATCTCGAGCCTCTGGTCACCAGCAGACGAAGGTTTTTCTGTCAGCCACCCTCCCCAGGTGCCAACTGGTGGCTCTGCTGCAACCTTGTCCCTGTTCCCCTCTCTCATCCACACAGATAGGGCAACACTCGGGTTAAGTCTTCAGCGAGTCGCTGGTGAAGTAGGTGCCTGTGAGAGGCGGAAGTCAGCCCAGCCTCTCCGGCCTGAGCCTGGGATTCCCACATCCTCATGATAGAGAAAGGGCAGGGGGCAGGAGAGGGAGAAGTCCCCATGTGCCGGAGGCTTGGATGAGTTGGGTGTCTTGAGAAGTTGAGGCAGGTTGGTGGCTGAAGGTGTTTCCAGTATGTGGGAGGGTTTTTCTGGTGTGTGCCGCTGCTGGGCTCAGGGCTAGTTTACAGGGTAGACCTGGGGCTCATGGTGTGTCTGGCCATGTGATTTTTCCCTCTTGGGCCCCATGATCCAAACCTGGCCCTCCTGGACCTCAGAGGATGCCACTTGCTGCTGAGGGGTGGGGGAGCTGATATCTACAAGGATGAGGTGTGGGTCTTGGGGTGTGGTTATGGGGACTCAGGGAAAGTGGGCCTAATGTGGTGTGGTGTAGAAGACTCAGCAGGCCTGCATTCTGGCCCTGGCTCCCTTGGTAAAATCTTACTCACTTTACGTCTTTGGGACTCAGTTTCATTATTTATAAATTGAAGGAGTTGAACCAGAACCTTTTAGAAAGCACCTTGCCAACTCTGATGCAGGGGTTCCCTACATGTTTCTGGAGGTATTTCTCAGGCAGAAGACTGAGAACCGCTACAGTCCTGTCTTCTGAAGAGATGCTGTCCCCATCCGTGAGGCCAGGTAGATGGAGACAGTTTGCCCAGGACCTCTGGCTGCAAGGAGAAAGGGGCCACAGATTACATGAGGGTGACTGATGGAGGAAGGTCATCCAGGTGACATCTGGCTCCCACCTAGGGGCTTGTCTGCAGACAGGTGATCTGGGAGCTGCTGGGGGCTCTCTGTGTCACAGGGTCTAACTGGAGATGCCACCGTGCTCTATGAAAGAAATTCTGGGCTTTCTGGCCTTAAATCCTAGAGAGAACATGGGACTGCGGGTCAGGTGTCCCAGGCTTTCCCTCTTCAGGGTCTGTGCCCCTTGCTGTCAGGAAGTTTTCCTTTATATGTAGCCATCTTTTCTCATGTGGTTGTTGAAGCTCTTCTATTAAAAAAAAAAAAAAAGAAAAAGAAAAAAGGTGAAAAGAAAAAAACAAAAACAAAAATATCTCCAAGCCACCCATTCCATTTTGACTTTTTAGTACGGAGTCACTCTTCAAAAGGTAGCAAAAACAAAGCACGTGCAGGCGAGCTCAGGGTCCCAGGCCCTCACAGGCCAGCCTGGGACCGTGGTGGCCTCCGTCCCCAGTGGCCAGCCCTGCTCTGAGACTGTGTGGGTGGGGTTGGGGCTGGGGCTGCGGATACCTACCACACAAGCCACCAAACAGAATGCAGAGTTTTAAAATCAGCACTATTGCTTCAAGACACTGTCCACGTGCCGCTTTGCTGGACTCTTAACACGGGCCTCGGAGATGTGAGTCCACCCCGTCTCGCCCCGAGTGGTGTGGCAAACAGGGCTTTGGGCCAGGATTCAGGCAGGAGCTGAAGCGATTGGTGACCTGACGTCTTGTGCATACCATGCGATGGTCTGCAGCTCTTTTCCAATTTGCTAGTTCATTTGGTCCTCACGCTGCCTGTGAGGGTGGGTGGTGGGATCCCCACAGTCGCTGCAACTGAGCCACAGCCTTGCTAAGATCCACTTATACCTGCTGAGTTGGGGTCCCCCACCCGGTTCCCCCGACTCCAGATGTCATTTCCTTGGGTTTTAGTTGTTGTTCCACTGACCGGCGGTCCAGGGACAGGGAATGGCCTTGGGCAGCTGACTTGATCTCTGTATGTCGAAGATCGCTTTCCTATGCACCGAATGGTGAAGGGAGCCTCAGAATGTCCAGCTTCTCCTGTTCTCAGATTCTTTCGGCTTCTTGGAGCTCTTGGGAAACCTGGCGTGCACTCCTTGGCCAGGAAGCCAGCCATTCCCCATGTGTTTCTGGTGAGACTGCCTACGTTTGGAAGCTTCTGGAATTATGCGGTGCTTCTCAAACCGTCCCGACACATTTGTAGGGCATTTGTGCACGTGCATATAGTCCTTTCTCTAGTCCTGAGCTAGTCTAGCTAAGTCTAGTTAGTCTAGCTAGTCTAGCTAAGTCTAGCTAAGCTAGTCTGCTAAGTCTAGCTCACTTAGAAATAAGGCTTTCTTGTGGGATCTGGGAGATTTTTCCCAGCAGACCGATAAGGGAGGCCCAGAGCTTTGCCCAGCCTGAGCGTTGTGTAGCTGTTCTCTCTGCCGGCTAATCAGCCCCCGCAGGAAGTATTGGCTAAGGGACAGTGTGAGATACTGGAACCACTGGCTTCAGCTCTGGCTGTTGCTTCCTGACAGAGTTGAAAAAGTAGGCCTTACCCATGGAGAGGAAGGAAAGTCAGAGAACGCCTAGACGTCCGTGTTCCCAGATCCTGCGTGTAAGCCTGTAAGCCCGCTCTGTGTGAGGGGGGCCAAGGCATAGCTCAGACTGGTCGTCCTCTTGTCCATGTGGCCCTCTGAGTGGCCTTTGCTCAGAGAGACCCAGAGCCTATATGAAGGGGCAGAGAAGTGTTTGTCTTTATTTAGAGCGCACTAACACAGGATGGTTTAGGCTCTGCCTGGGCATGAATCCAAAGGATTGGGGCTGGACAGGGGGCAGTGTGCATATGTCTGTCTGTTTGTATTCCTCGGATGCAGCCTTGGCTCACAGAGAAGCTGTATCATGGGAAATCCACAGGGCAGTGGTTTTGCTGGACAAAGCTGCTGATAACTATTGTGTGAAGATTTGTTGTATGACATCCAGAACTTTCTGTTCTCCCAGAGGGTGGGAAGGAGGGTGGCAGAACCCAAAGCTGGGAGGTGATCTAGACCAGACTTCAGGGAGAACTGTGGTGGCCCTTTGCTGAGGGCTTCCAAAGAAACACAGAGCCTCTTTATCTGAGAAGAGAGACTGGATGTCCCTGACAAGGTCCCTCACGTCCCGAGTCTGTGGGGCTCTGAGACTGTCCCTAGAACAGCATGAGCTTTGGGCACCAGGACCGAGAGCAGGCTCCGTTTTTTCTTTCTGCCTCGGAGTCCAGCCTGACCTGGGTCGGGGCACAGGAGCATTGGGCCAGCAGTTGTACCCTTGTTTCCTCATGCAGACAGAACTTCTGGAACTGACCCTCTAGGACTAATACTATTTGTAAATAAAAAAAAGAGGAGATAGCCAGGTTGTCCCCCATTGCTGTCTGGGAAGAGCCCTGAGCCGCTCTAAACCTGTATTTGAACTGCTGCTGCCCCCCGCCCCGTGCTGCTTCCCCCAGCCCTAGGGAGCTTCCAGAGAAGGCCCTGGAGAGGTGAAGGAGTGGGGGCTGGGCCAGGAGGCAGGGCCAGACAGGGTTTGCTGGGAAGAGGGTAGGAGGTGGAAGGAGGACTGTCTCAGGGCAGGTCCGCGGCTCTGGGACCCGTGATGCTGCCTGCCACGCCAGAGGCACACACATGTGCCCCCATGGGCTACTATTTGTTGGGAACCCCAGAGCCTGAAATAAACCAGTTAATGGCTGAACGAGGGTTATTTTCATGGGGATAATCGTATATCCTTTTGTGTTATTCCTGTCTGCAGATTTAGCATCTGAAGGCCTGATGGGTTGGGGACATTTCCCTGGACCCTCCTGTCTGTAAAATCATGCTTATTTTATGTTGATTTTCTGTCCCCTCTCCTTCCTGTTTCCCGCTCTCACATAGTCCTTAGAAACACCTGAGTATTTGTCTGCACACTTGTGTTCCTGTCTCCTGGGGGTACCGTTCTTCCAGGCTCTGACAACATTGAATGTATTACTTTCCTTCCACATGTGAACAGACCGCAGGCTCACTGCAGAGGGGAGTCGTCTCTGAGATGGGGCAGCCGTCCCCAGAAACCTCCTTTCCACCTCATTCTCGAGCAGGCCATCGGGAGCCCCGGGGAGATGAGATCAAGGCCCCTCAGCTGGGCCCAGCTCGGCCCCCCATCATGCTTCCTATTTGGGGTGGGTGGCGGCTCAGGCATGAATCCCCCACCCCCAACACTGTTAGCTCTTTCTTCTTTTCTGAACCCTGAGTAGTGACCTTGAAGGTCTGAGACCACGTGTCACCCTGCTGGGTGAGGATGACCTAGAAGGACAGGGACAGAGGGGAAGAGAACCCATGCTCCTGGCCACTGGCCTCTCTCCAAGACAGGTGAACTCTGTGTCCAGAGAGGAACTCATTTAATCTTTTGGCTTTAATGAAAGTTGTTTGTATTTTCTCTCCCTCACTCTTCTCCCTCCTCTTTCTCCCTCAACGCCCCCGCCTCCACCCTCCAGCCTCCAAAAGAATTTAATCTGCTGGACAACAAACAATACTGTTATAAAACTTTGAAAACAAGAGGGTGAGGCCTCCCTGACAAGGAGAAGGGCATGCCGGGTAACGGCAGCGGGAGCCTGCCAGGCCCAGGACGGAGCCGGGCGAGGGCCCAGTTGGACGGGTACCTGGGCGCCTGCCCCTGCCCAGCCCACCAGCCGAGCCATCCCCAGTCCAGAGGGGAAGGAACTGAAACAAAAGCAGGGGCAGAGAAGCTCCCAAAAAGGGGAAGTTGTATGTGTTCTCCTCTCTCTGATCTGATGGGAGTGTTCTAGACTGTGAAACTTCCTCCTCCCCCCTGTCCCGGTCCTCCCTCCCCCTTTGCCCTCCCTCTGCCTGCCTCCTCCCGCCACTGTCTGTTCCAGGTCCTGAGACTGGCGGGCCAGGCCCCGATAACAGAACAAGGCTGGCCTGCCGTGCAGGTACAGACCCCCGCCAGCTGGCCGCAGGGGAGGCAAGCAGGAAAGGTGCCCCGGGTTGGCTTTGGACTCTGGACATACCCTCTGTGTGCCCAGGCTTTCTGCCCCTAGCTAGGAAAGTGGAACCATGTTACGGGTTGTGGCCTGGTCCCTGTGCTGCACCAGCTGTGCGCCCCAGTATCGGGTAGAGCCACCACTCGGCTCGTAGGTCTGGCCCCAGAGGCCTGATGCCTGTGGGGGCCCATGCTCCAGGGAGGCTCTGGGTCCTGGGGCCTGTGGCAGGGGGCCTGCTCTTCCCCCAGGAGGAGCAGGGGCTAAGCTAGGGAGCCCTGGAGCCCCAGAGACATGCTGCCAGCAGCAGGCAGGCACAGGGTCCTGTGAGTGGGGCTATCTGGTGGGGTGCACGTCTGCTAGTTACTCTTGGTGTTGAAGGAGTGGGTGACCCAGCTCCACTTGGGGGAGGGGAAAGCTGGGCTCTAGCCCATCTCCCTCCAGCCTTCCCGGTTAGATTTCACCTGAGACTGAAATTTCCCTGCCACATCCGTCTTGCCTGCTTGGAGCACTGCTTGGGAGTGATGAGGGGGAAGGAGCAGTGGTCTGCCTTCAGCTGGTGGTTGTTTGGACTTGTGAACTGTGGGGTGGGCGTTGTGTCTGTGTAACGGGCTGTAGGCATGCTCGCTTTTCCTCTTGTGGGAAACAGTTCAGGGCTGGGCCCATCGTCCTCTGTCTGAGCAGAGCCACTCTCTGGGGAAACGTGGGGACCTGCTGCCCCCCACATCCCACAGCTTCCCAAGGCATCCCATCCTCACAGCCAGCCGGCCATTCCAACCTCGGGCCTGTACTGAATCTGGGAGATTTCCAGGTACAGGTCTTCATCGATGGTGTCAAGGAAGGGACAGAGAACCAAATTTTGTGGAAAGCAGCTGCCTGGGCACTTGGGCCTCTGAACGCCTGCCCCAGGGAAAACCAGAGTTGGTGAGGCTGGGTCCACGTGAGCAGAGAAGGCTGCGACCTCTTGCCCTGTTACCTCCACAGACATTGGAGGGGCTCCGTGGGTCTCAAGCGTGCCATTCCCACTTCAGGATCCAGGCTCTGGAAAGTGCACTGATCCCCAGATGCTGAGCCGATCTTTTGGGGGGCTGAGCAGCCAGGGAAAGAGCTCCTTGTTCTCCTCCTCCCCGGCCCTCCACACACGTACCCTTCATTTTATCACCCTTTCCTCTGATTCATTAACCACAGCTAGTTGGCACCAGGCCCCACCCTGACAGCTCAAGACAAAATGTCCAGGACACTGGGTCTGGCCTGGGGCCTAGGGACAGGAAGCTGGGCCCTTGGCACATACAATGGGCTAGGACCGTCTGGGGGGCAGAACGGACCCTATCTTCAAAAGGGTCTCCCCCCCCCCCCCGCCGGGCCCCTCTCTCACCAAGATGACTCTCCCTCACTCCCAGGAGCCTCGGAACCAGCATTCTGGGTGGCAGGAAGACTGCCGAGCTGGGCCTGGCTTCCGCCGCCCCTCCCCCGCGCTGGCTGGAGCTGGCGTCAGTCATGTAAGTAGCCGTGACTCAGCACCCAGCCCGGGGCGGGAGGGAGAAGCTGCTGCCTCGCGGGAACCTTCCCAGCGCTCTGGATTTGAACACGTCCTGGTCACACAGAACCAGCCGGCGGCATCAGCTTCCTGGGGGCATGTGTCTCTTGGCTCGGTGGGTTTGCTTATGGATCTCATAAACCAGGATTCCTCCTCTGCTCTCCATTTTCCTCCCATGTTACTTTGTGGGTGCCAGACCTGGCATGGGATTTTTAGGACTTTAAAAGACACAGCATTATTTCTAGAAGGCAGTAGAAGCTCTCTTTGAAATCTCCAGACTGCACTTGAACCCATGGCCCACGAGTTCTGTCTATTTAACCCTTGGATGTTTTTGTTTGGCCTACACAGAGTTTTTGTTAATTTTTTTTTTTTTTTAATGTATCTGATTTGCATGCCTTTAGACAAAACACAGCCTCTCTGGGTCCCTACTCCTGCCGCGCTGCCGCTGCTTCTGTCCTAGTTCCTGTCCCAGCCCTGGAGCATTTGAATGCACTGACATCAGGCCTTGTGAGCCCTCCTGCTTTTCAGAACTGTGGTCCATTCCGGGGAAGTGCAGGCCCCTGCTCTCAGAGTCTGGGCTGAGCAGGAATTAAAGCCACTGTGTTCTGATTCACTGTGTGGTGACCTTTCCTCCACCCTCAGTCCCTGCCCAGGCAGAGGAGTGTCCTAGGCAGGAGGGCGTGGAAAAACCTCCAAAATAGAATGTCTGCCCAGAAATGGATGGGGGCCTCAGCAGGCTCCCCAAACCCTTTTCCCGCAAGGTGGCACCTCCCCGAGTTGACATACCCACCCCCCCACTGGGCGGTTTTCCTTCCCGGACAGCGCACCAAACCCTTCCCACTGACCAGTTTGCATGGGGCCATTAGGCCAGGCCGAGTCTCTGCAGGCTGGGGCTTCGACGGGCTGCCTTCCTACAGATCGAGGTTGCCATCGAGCTGGGTGCCAGGGAGCCCAAGCCCGTTCCAGCCCCCATCCAACCACCCCGCTATACCCAGCTTGGGAACGAAAACACCAGCTGGCTTCAGGTAAGTGAGTCATTGCTTGGCAGACTTCGTGAGAGAAGCCTGGTTCTTTTGGGAGGGCTGAGACCTGCATAGACTCTTGTATCCATTGGGGTTGGAGGAGCAGAGGGTTTTGGTACTAAGATTACTTTCTTTCCCTCTTCTTGTGTTAGAGTGTTTATGATGATGTGTTCTGAATGATGGCTGTCTTTCTCCAGAGAACTGAGTATCGTAGAACTCAGGCACTGTGAGCCCAAACTCTGGGTCGTGGTCCTTAGTTCCCTCAGTGACAGTTGGTCCTCTGCAATGCCCTCCCGCCCCGAACTCTGGCCTGATGTTCCCTGGGTAGCAGGAGAGACAGTCATTAATCACCCTGATGACCACGTGACATCTGTATGTCCTGAAGGACAAGAACTAGGTGCTGTGAGAGGGTGTGACAGAATGCTTGGCTCACCCGGGAAAGCTTCAGGTGACCTGCGTTACCTGGGGGAGGGTTGATGCGTGGTTGCTCTGGGAGGGTAGACAGAGAATGTTCCAGAAAGAGGGAGTAATGTATGCAGAGGCCTGCTGGAGGAGGACAGGGGCCGTCTGGATGACTGAAAAACACCTGTGTGACAACACGCTGGGAAAAGTTCTGTGGATACTGGCAGTTGGAAGTGGCTAAGAAGGAAGAGTCCACCTGGGGTCAGAGGCAGAAAAGCTGAGAAAGACCAAATGTAGAGCTCCAACTCCCTCATGTTATAGGACCCCATGAAAATGACTATCGTTTATCAGTAACTTCCTGACCTTACAACCCTGCAAGTTACCTGCTTCCTGGGGCCCAGCTGTTGACTGCAGGTGTCCTTGATCAGAGCCGCTGCCCTGCTTCCTATCAGTGGTCAGGGCCTATCAGGGCCTTCCTATCAGGGCCTTCCTATCAGGGCCCGTGCAAAGGCCCTGGGCTCCGAGCCCAGTGCTGGGGTCAGAATCTGGAGTCCAGCAGGCATCGTGGGCAGTTCCTCTCCAGCGCCTTCCCCTACCACAGCCATGCTGTGAGTGCGGGAGGACACAGGAAGCTAGCTCCCAGCCCAGGGACCCCTGCAGAACCAGGGGGCCTGTCTCACCCCAAGTTAAACATGTTGTCAGTCACATCCATGGCCATGTACAAACATTGCCTAGGACTACCCACCCCCCCCACCCCCGCCCCGCCTCAACCTTGCTCACAGTTGAGTTCAAGAACAGAATGAGACTGTGGACCAGCCTGGAGCAGGCACAGTAGGCCCAGGGGCAGTAACACGGACTGTGGGGTTAGATCTGGGATCTGCACCATGTGTTGGTCACATGGCCGTGGGCGAGTTACTAAAGCATAAGGAGCATTTTCTCCAGCAAGCGTGGGAACAGTACATGCTTCCCGGGACTGACACGGTTAAACCACACACCTCAGTGTTCAAATTTTATTTCCTCTTTCCTGGAGCAGTGCATGCTGTTATTTCCAGGAGCTACAATAAATATGGGCCTGTCTCTACCACGGAGCTGGTAGCCTGAAAGGTACAGATTCCACTCTCTCTTTCCTTGGTTGTGCTGTCCCAGGAAAATACGTTTTCTCAGCTTCAAACAACCAGAAACAACCCATTTAGGAGATGAGAAATCTAATTTGAAGACGATGCAAATCTTATTTTTCAGACAAATTCTGAAAACACACACACACACAACTCTGTTCTCCTGTTAGAGGATTATCTACTTAACACAGCTTTAGAACATTACATTTTTTTGTGTCAGGGCTGAGAATAAGTAAGAGTGCCAATGTTCTGAGCCTTATGTAAGGCCGGGAAGGAGGAGCCTGAGCTCTTTCTGAGGAAGGCGTATGGAAGGGCTGCCCAGGGCAGGGTGAAACCCCGCTCTGAGTACTGGATAGAGCCTGGTGGCAGACAGGGGGCTTGTTTCCTGATGACGTGAGATAGGATCGGAAAGCCCTTTGCGCACTGTGAAATATTTAATACAGCAGGATGGTGCTAATGAGGCTATCAGTGCATTTTAATAATAGCTCTGGGAGACTTGATTTTATCCTATAGCTAATACTCTGTTACGACCCGTTGTGGAATTAAACTGCATTAACTAGAGTTCGTGAGTTGTGTATGGCCACGGGGTGTGTGAAGCCTCGCCGCGCCGTCAGCTGTCCTGCAGCACCCCTGGGGAGCTCTTCGCTGGGCCTTTCTCACGGTTGGTGACGTCACGTCCCAAGTGGAACCACAAGAAGACCTCCCTCCCTCCTCCAGGCAGAGCCTGCGGCTTCCGATGTCATCTTCCTCCTTTCTTCAATGAGATCCTCTTCTTCTGGAAGCTGGTTTCACATGGTGGCTTAGATTTTTCCATCTTTGTATCTAGCACCATTTGAAATCAGTGTTTTAGGAGTAAGAATTGCAGCGCAGCGAAGGGCCATCAGCAGAGGAGCCTCCGCGGGTGGGACGGGCGCCTTCCGCCTGCCACCTGAGCCGGCTCAAGAAACGAAGACCTTGCAGAAGAGGAGGCACCCTCGCGTATGTGGGCTGTGCAGGGGTCACGGCGCGGGGCGGGTGTGATGTTTAAAAAAAATTCCGCATCTGAGCAGGGGCAGACGCGGTGCCGGCTCCTAGCAGCACCCGGGGCTCACCTGCCCATCGGGCCTTGGAACACAGAGGTGGGGCCGTGCTCCATGCGGGGCTCGATTGTACCAAGGGAGGGGCGAGGCTGTGTACCCGGAGGACGGTCCCATCCGCGTCAGCACTGCGCCTGCTCCAGACGCCCCGGAACGTTCCGCTGCTGTGGCAGTGCGGCTGGAATCGGACTCGCCACCTGCAAGGTCATGTGCGGGACCCCTGGGAGCACCAACGGACCCATCTCTTACACAGGCTGACCGATTTCTCCTGGTGTTCAGAGTCTGTTTTTGTCTAGCACCATTTGAAATCGGTTATGATGTAGGGGGAAAAGCAGCGGCCCCGAAGCCTCGTGCCGGCTCTGGGGAGCCACCGCCTGCGGTTTCCTGGAGGACCCACAGGCAGAGAGTGCGCAAGGACCACCGCGCGCCGTTTCCCCTAACTTCTTTAACTGCATTTATGATCCCTTACTGCAGAGGTAAGAGAGAACCGAATGTGTTTTGAGAAATGGCTGTGCTGTATCTGGTGTCCGGGTTGCATGGTGCTGGAAGGTGGTAGGTGCCGCCCATGCGGTCAGTGGTTGCTGTTGAATTCTCCTTCTGTGACGGGTCTGTTGGTGCTCCTGCCTGAATAAATATTTCCCTCTAGTCAAGTCGTCACGTCTCTGTTTTTCATCTGTCATTGCCTCCATACTTCTGTGATAAGTGGGGTCCGGGTAGGGTTAGCCGCTTCCTAAGCATTTGAGAAGCCAGCCCGGTAGGACAAGGATGGAATTCTGTGAGCCAAGAAACATAAACGAGAGAAAAGATCCCAGAAAGGAGACGTTCCAGCCTGGGCCGAAGGATGCTGCTCATGGAAGGGGAAACCGAGGCTGGTTCCCAACGGCCCGAGCCCTGGCACCTCGGTGGCCCTTGATCCTTTGAGAAATTTTGCTGACCTGAATACACTTGCCCTACGGCTGGTAAAGGAGAGCACTGAGGACTCCCCTTACTTAAAAAGGCGTGGGAGGTCTACTTCTGGTGCGCAGTCTCTGTGAACCCTTGAAGACAGGGTGAACCTGTTCTGGAAAGATACTCAAAAGATTAGGCAGATTTGACTTCATGGGGGGGGGGGGAGGTGAGACCGGGGGAATCTGCAGGTCAGAGGGCTGTGGCCCCTTAAGTGAGTGTTTTGCACCAGACCTGCAGGGCTGCCTGTGAGCTGCCTGCAGCACCTGCCTTTCATGCCTGTGGTTCACGAGAAGTGGTGGCAACTCTACTGCCTGGGGGAATATTTCCCAAGTCTGCACCCCCAGATGGCTGCCGCGCCTGGTGGGGTGGGGATGGGGGGCGGTGCAGCCTTTGCCAGGAACCCTGCCTGGGGAACGTGCCACACCCCCTCACTGCAGCTGCCGTGCTATTTAGGGCTGTTGAGTGAAGAATCCATGTGCTGGTCCCCAGGATGGGATGGTGAGAATCGTTAGGACCCATGATTGTTTTACTCCCTTTTTGGCTAAGCTAGATAAACTAAGACCTGTGTATGGCCCAATGGCCACAGTTCAGCCAGCGTTCGGTTCCTCTCCCATGTCCCAAGCCCCAGCCTCCGTATTCCCCGTGGAACGAGTAGACAACATGGATTCTGGTCCCCAAATGCTCTCTAGAAATGCTAGAAAGTCAGGTTTCGTATCCAAGCACAAAAACCATAACTCGAGACCTCTTTTCTGTAAAGGTGACGGAGTCCTTCAACAGTGCCACACAGCTAGGTCATGAGAAGCAAAACACATGTCCCACGTGACCAGGGTGCCTCACAGAGGATCCATTATCTTTATTCAACGAGATGCTACAGCCCTTTACCGAAAATTGCCATCTCAAGGTGGTATTTCATAACAATTCAGTAAGCAGAATGTTTCTTCTGGAGACATCTTGAACCTAGTATTTGGGGCCATGCTCTCCAGTTAGAAAGTGCCGGGTCAGACATGAGTCCCCATTACCACCTCTTCTTTTGTTTGTTTTATCATCTCTTTAGCTGTGGGTGTGTAGGTGGAGAGGGAGGACTGGACAGAAGCCTCACGAACCTTGTAAACTGGCACATACTTCCAGTCTGTGGAAATGAGTGCCGGTGATACAAATCCAATCTGACCAATTTAGGCAAGACAGAATGTGTTAAGTCTTGTACCTGATAATTCCTATAAGATGTTGGCCCTGGCCTGCAAGAAGGAGCTGGCGTATGGTGCCAGGGGCTACCTTGAAGACTAGGCTGTCCATACATGGGGCAAGGTTAAGGGCTTTCCTTGAATATAAAAGGAGTTACAATTTGGGTTTATTCTTAGTCAGTAGTGCTCCACACACTGTAACTTCTGAACAGACTCACCAGGAGCCTTTCAATTAGTGATTCTTAGTCGTTCCCCCCCCCCCCCCATATGGGCTCTGGCTATTAGTTCCAGGACTGGACCTACATTTTTGTTCTAGTTTCCCCAGGTGACTCTCAGGTGCAGCCACTGTCAAGAGCCACCCCTCTGTGGTCTTGCTTTCCTACTCAAATGGTGCTGTGAGGACCCCTAGCACAAGTGTGTATTTCCGGTAACAAATGCAGCAACTTGGGGTTGGTCTTCGTCTCCTTGGGCCGCTGTGAGAAAATACTACAGCCCGCACAGCTTCTAAACAACGGATACTTCTCTTTGGGATGCTGGGAAGCCCAAGATCAAGGGGCTGGCAGATTCGGTGCTGGCTGGGAGCAGTGAGCTGGTTCAAAGACGCTGCCTTCCCAGGGGAAAGGGGCTGAGGGAACTTTCTTGGGCCTCTTTACAAGGGCACTGGCCCATTCATGAAGCCTCTGCCCCCATGACCCTAGTCCCTTCCCAAAGCCCCATCTCCTAGGACTGTCACCTTGGGGGTTAGGATTTGAACCTGGGGATTCTGGCGGGACCCAAACATTCACACGGTAACTCTTAAAATAACACACGTCATTGTTTTCAGCTCAGACATCCACAGTGAGACATCATCCCACTAGGCTGAACTCGGGCATTGGCGGGACCAGGCTCCCACGAGAGGTCCTAGCAGAATCTGCTTCCTTACCTTTCTGGCTTCTAGAGCTGCTCCTGTGGCTTGTGGTCTTGGCTCTGCACCCTCCAGGCAGAGCCTTCAGCCTCTGGACACGCGGCCGCCTCCTGCCACACTCAGCTTCCTCACTGTCCTCCCTTCCAGGGAACTGAGCCATTCATTACACTCAGGGCCCCAGACAAGATCCCAGGTGCAAAGACCCTTTGCCACAGAGAGGAGGGACACTCCCAGGGGTCAGGTATTAGGACTCCGAAATCTCTTCAGGCCATTAGCCTACCTCAAGCAGCAGGAGGTAGAAGAACTCCTGGGAAAGCTGTACCTTGGGCCCCAGCTGGGACCTGCTGCATCAGAATATGCTTTTTTTTTTTTAAAGATTTTATGTATTTATTTGTCAGAAAGATTGAGAGCACAAGCAGGCAGAGAGGCAGGCAGAGGCAGAGAGAGAAGCAGGCTCCCTGCTGAGCAAGGACCCGGATGTGGGACTCGATCCCAGGACCCTGAGATCATGACAAAAGCCAAAGGAGGCAGCTTAACTGACTGAACCACCCACGCGTCCCCAGAATCTGCCTTTTTTTTTTTTTCTTTTTTAAAGATTTTATTTATTTGACAGAGATCACAAGTAGGCAGAGAGGCAGGCGGGGGGTGGGGGGTGGGGGGAGCAGACTCCCTGATGAGCAGAGAGCCAGATGCAGGGCTCGACCCATAGCCAAAGGCAGTGGCTTAACCAACAGAGCCACCCAGGCGCCCCCAGAATATGCTTTGTAACAAGACTTACCTGCACACTGCAATTGGAGAAGTGTGGTCCCATAGGATCTCATCAAGAAATTCTACAGTAAGGAATCGAGCCCCATGTCAAATACAGATTGAAGGGGTGCTTTCCCAGGAGGATTTTCCGCTGGTGCTGGGTAATCTGATGACGGGCATGTTCCCAGCTACAGTAACTAAGTGCTCATCTGAATGACGGTGGTCTCCCGATTCTCCCTGAAGCTGCCAGCCTTAAGCACCAGCATACCAGAGCCCTTGCTTGGTTCCCATTGTTCAGCTCAAGTCTTGCTGCCACTGCCACAGAAAACTATTCCAGTTTTCAAACGCTGTGTAAGGGAGATCAATGTTTATGATGTAAACATAAGCAGTTTCTCCTGCTATTCCCAATATACAAGTTTTTTTGGGGTAGCAAGCCAGGAATCAGGGTGGGTAACTTTCTCATTGGGACCTGCACTTCCGGTGATTTGTTTACCTTCCGGTATGTGAGAGGGAAGGAAAAAGTTTAAGGACCACAGCCCCCAGTATTCCGCTTCCCCATATTTAAGCAATAAGGCGCAGAGGTTAGCCCTTTTAAAATGTTGATTTCGCAGAAGGAAAGCAGAAAAGACCTCGTTAATGCTGGATCCAAAACATAACTTAAAATGTCTTCTAGGAATCACAGCAAGGACTGGAACCTCTGAATCATGACCTGGTTGGAAGGACTTGGGGACTGTCCTACGCCCGGAGCGTCCACTGGAGGGCAGCAGAGCTACGCCGTAGAAAGAGGGACCACTTCCGTTTAGTGCAAACTTTTGTGATGAACCTGGAAATAATGAAAGCAACATACCCTAGGTGGAAAAAACAAACAAAAGTGTGTGCACTCAATTTTGCATCGTTTCTGGAAGTCAGTACTATGTTAAATTCTGGTCTTGAAAAGTAATACGCAAACAGTTAAAATATGTGAGGAAGTTCATTCTTGGTTGCAGCTAGCTATCACGCATTACTAAATTTTAGAATACTGGAGTTGCCTGTTTCCCTTAAACCAAGACTATTCTTTAACAATACAATTCCAGCTTATCCCATGTCTCTGCAGCGTTCCCACAGAATACTTTGTTAGAAAACTGAAACTCTCCTACATTTGATGCCAGTTTAAAAAATACATTGTAATCTCAAGGCCCAATAAAATTTGTAAAATATTTTCCTAATTTTAGACAACCTAATTTATATCAAGTGTTGATATTGTAAAGATTGCTTCAGTTTCTTTAAAACCAGAGCCTTGTTTGGTTAACCAGGTAATAAGATCTTAAGTCTTAAGATATTTTCTAATTTATTAAATAGACTGAATTAATAAAACTAATTTTCTTTTATAAAAACGTAAGCCTTTACTTTGCTATTGTACATTTATAAATCACTAATGCAGAAGTTCCTAACTTTAGCTGTATATTAGAATCACTTGGGAGGCTTAAAAAAAATCCCTATGCCCAGGCCCTACCCCAGGTGAATTACGTAAGAAAACCCAGGGGGCTGGTACCTCAGGTGATTCCCTGTGCAACATGGTACAAAACACTGAAGCCTGATCCCAGACATTTAACACTCCGAATTTATTCAAATCTGCAAAAGGACCAGGACGTTTTCTGCATAAACAAAAGCAAACCCCATTATTAGTTACACAAATAAAATTTTACACTTTCATTGCTGGGAATTGGGCTTTTCTATACTTGACCACACCCATGCACTGCAGTGATGAGGAAGGCGTGTCTCCTTCCCAGAGGCAGGGATACAGAGGTGGTGTGAAGTGAAGATGGGTAATCACAAAGGCTGATTTGGGGGCACCTGGGTGGCTCAGTGGGTTAAGCCGCTGCCTTCGGCTCAGGTCATGATCTCGGGGTCCTAGGATCGAGGCCCGCATCGGGCTCTTTGCTCAGCGGGGAGCCTGCTTCCCTCTCTCTCTCTCTCTCTCTGCCTGCCTCTCTGTCTGCTTGTGATCTCTCTCTGTCAAATAAATAAAATCTTTAAAAAAAAAAACAAAAAACAAAGGCTGATTTGGGAGATCACAGAGGCTGAGAGCTGGGCGAATCAGGAAAAACTTCAGCGGTGGGCAGTGGGAGCTGAGCCTTGGAAGATGCCCAGGACCTGGCGGGACCATGAGGGCTCCGGGCGGCCGTGAACCAAGAACTCAGCAGAGCACTCGGGGCACACGGTCTGCTTGGTGGATGCAGCTTATTTGAAGAAGTACATGGAGCAGCAGGAGGAGAAATCTTAGGAAGAAAAGCTGGGACTTAATCGTAGGAAGCCTTCAAGGAGCACACTAAGCAACTTGGACTTGATGCTGTAGGTCACATGCTGTGGCTGAACACCTCCAGGCAGCAGTGGGATGCTAAGGGAAGCTGGGCCCCAGGGGCAAGCACGTGTCCTCTGAGATCAAGCACGCTGGAAAGAACACATCATCACAAGTGAAACTTCTCCAATCTACACTTTATTTTTTGCAACATTTGAACATCCAGTTTTCAAAAAAACAAGCAATAAAGATCCGACACATGGGACGTCTCATTTCACTGCAAATACATTCTTACAGTTTCAGCAAACTTGTAAATTTACATACACGTTTTTATGTCATTACAGAAACTGTCTGTTTTCCCCTTATGTTAGATGATTGATAAGTTGTCTGACAAAGAGCATAATTTATATTTACACATATATAACAATTTCCATATAAATCTACTAAATTGAAAAAATTAACTTTGAAGCAGAAACTACTGTACAAGTCTACTTATTTTCGAAAGCATAACAATCTTTGGTTGAAAAGATTCAGTTCGGCCTGTTACAAATAAAGGGCCCAGCCATCCCTTGCTTCGGAGCCAGTGCTACTACCCCCCTGAAGAGTAGGCGGCAATGGGGAGGGTACCGCTGGGGAGGGTACGGCTTCCCCTCCGCACTGAATTCGGAATTCCTGTTTCCTTCTGCTCCAGCTGGCTTTCCCTGAGTCCCTCCCGGATCCCAGAGGGAACGAACATGGACAGTGCTTCACAGACATGCCTTCATCTGCAGACAGGACTTACGCGGCTCCACGCTGTTTTCCCAACCTTATCCTTCCCGGGGCAACGCTTCTTTGCCGAACTGGCCCTACTAACCGTCCAAGTGCCAGATGAAACTCATACAAGTGTCATGTGAGTTCGAGTGGCCGTCCCTCCTCTGTCCCACTGGGCTTCTCTGAAGGAGACCCTGCCTGAGGTGAGGACGCAGGGGCCACAGTCTGTCCCAACCAAGCATCCGCTGCCATCTCAGCTGTTGGCTCTTTCTGTCCCTTTGCACAACCAACGGCAGGCAGTCTCCTTCTCTGAAACGTGCGCCTTAATCTTTACTCTGCTTTAAGCACAGGTGAGATGAGCCTGAACACTCAGACTAAGATAACCTGAGCTTCTCTGATGGCCACATTCCTGCAAACCTCACCCCTTTTACACAACCTTGTTTAAAGTAAGACCTCTCTGCATTCAAGTACCGGGAGAAGAGGGCCCCCTGCCGGAATTTAGAGTGGAATAGAATTTTCCTAAAGAGCAGAATCCTCTTAGAGAAAACTGCAAGGCCACAGTGTTCCCTCTGGCACTGGCTGGCGTTCTTGCTAAGTGAGCACTGGATCCCTGATGTTGTACAGGAGTTTGCAACAGATCTGAACCCTCATGCATGTCTCAGACAGCTTGCTGATGCTTTAAAAAGTGAAGCACAGATCCGTACATGTTATAGCTTCCTTAAATCACCAGGAAAATTACAAATAGTTAAAAATATGTATATATAGAATTCTACCCCATTCAGAGTATTTTCCAATAATATTCTTAGTTAAGGAAGTCAGACTTGTTCGAAATCCCAATTTTCAGTGTTCCTATTTTTAATGTTAAGGGCTGAAGTAGAATACACATATTTGTAAGGCTTTTTACACGGAACAATACATAAAACATATTTTAAGAGTTGTTGAAAGAATGAATCAAGACTTCTCAATCTTTGAACAAAAAGGATTTCAAAATCGCTTTCTTTACAAATAAAATGTAATTTATCTTGCACAACAGTTCTCTAAATTTGGGTATTTCATTTAAAAAAACTTATCTTCCCACCTAAATACTACCAGGGATACTGTGTTGAGTTATCCTATAAATGCAGATGTTATTTAAGGGAAAACAGGCCAGAAGTTCATTCCCATATTCATACACTGTTCAAAGCAGCATCAAAACATTCAAACCACATTAAAATGCTAGCATTATGGCTTAACGGCTGCACTTATCTGAGTGAAAAAAAACCTAGACAATGATTTTTATAGAACCCTTTTTTCCCCTCCTGGTTTTACTGATGTAGCTGACATGTAACATTGTATACATTTAAGGTGTGTACAGCCTGAACTGAAAACATATGTTGTGAAATGCTTACCACAGAATTTAGCTGATAGCACCACAATTATAAAAATTTTTGTCTTCCTGATCAGGACTTTTAAGATCTACTCTTAACGGCTTGCTAATAAACAATATAGCAGCATTGCTGAAAGTCACCAGGCCACACGTTAATTCTATCCCAGTATTTGCTAATGTTAAAACTGGATGTTTGTCCCCTTTGACCTTCTTCACCCAATTCTGCCCACCGCCTTTGCGGAGCAACCACCAATCTGGTTTCTAGGAGTTTTTTCTATTTTCTTGTTGTTGTTTTTAGATTCTACAACAAGTAAAATCCTACAGTATGTGTCCTTCTGTTTCACTTTTATTTCACTTAGCAAAATGCCTGGAGGGTCCATATATTCTGTCCTCAACAGCAAGATTTCCTTCTTTTCTGTGGCTGAATAGTATGCCACCAAATTTGCGTAGCACGTTTTCTGTGAGAATGCCTCCCTCCGTGGACACTGGTTGTTTCTGCGTTGGGGCTCTTATAAATAATGCTGCAGTGAAAAGAGTGCTATACAGTTATTTTGTTTCCTTTGGATATATACCCATGAGTGGAACTGCTGGATCATCCGATGATTCTCTGTTCTTAATCTTTTGAGGAACATTTGTACTGTTTTCCATAAAGCTGTGTGAATTTACTGTAGATCTCAAAGGATTTACCAGTGTGTAGAAACCTTTTAGTGATCGGCTGGCATAGTTGATTTATCCTGGCAAGCTCTGTATACAGCCTTAGGTTCTCTTTCCCTATAAGGTGAGGTAAAAAGTATCACAGATAAACGTAATTAAGTACGTAAATTCAATTCCAAAGTCTATTTAGAAAATTGACAATGGGAAAAAAAAGAAGTAGGAGTACATGAACTAGGAAATAAATGATTTCTAAAAAACAATTTCAAATGTATAACCAGTTTCACTCTAGAAACCCTTCTATCCCTGTTATATATTTTTTATTTCAAAACAATAGAGTGGTATGATACGAAGTACTTACTAAATATTTTCTCATTTCAATTAAAATGAGGGCTAATGGAAAAGACTGGAGAGAAACACTTATTTTCCTAATACTGAAATTTTAAATCTGGCTCTGAGATGAAACTTTTGAAAAGGTAATGATTCTACCAGCCTTTAAGTTCAATAATGCTCCATTTAGCCCTCACTGTCAAGGAGATCATATGTTTCTCTAAGAGATTCTCCTGAATAATTAAGGATAACATCAAAATTTCATGGTAACAATACACATCTTTCTAAAATGTATTATTCTAGCCCAGTACTGTCCAAAGAAATATACTATGAGTGACATGGCTAACTTTACATTTTCTAGACGCCATATTTAAAATAAGTAAAAGAGGCTAGCAAAGTTATTTTTAATGTGTTTTACTTAACCTAACATACATGTTATCTTACATTTTTTGTACTAGGTCTTAAAGTCTGGTGTGTATTTTACACTTACAGGACAACTGACATAGGACTAGTCACTGCAAAGTCCTTAGTAACCACAGAGACTATGGACTATTGAACTGGAAAATGCAGATCTAGTCCCTGCTTTAGTAAAATGACTAGAACGGACAGATGAAAACTACCCATGGATGACTCAGTGGTTCACCAGTCTGCAAGTCACAGCAAACCCTTCAGCGATGTTGACCCAACCTAAGAGCAACCCTGTCAGTTTGGGATGCCCTAGTACTTCTTTCTGGGGGAGGCCATCACATGAGCCACCATGGTCACAAAAGTACTTGTGATCGAGCAATTTCCGGGGGACTACTGTGAGCCCTTTTATATTGTGAGTTAGCACAGTCAGTGAATTCTCCGAAATTGACATCTTTTTATACTTTTTGAAGTCAATACTTCTTCTGTTTGTGTGGTGGTGGAATCCTTTTCTTCACATAGAATTTTAAACAGAATCCAAGAGAGAAAGATAAAAAGGACTCAGCTAAATTTCAAGGTAACACTTATTTGATAGAACGACGAAGCAGTTTAAAGATGGTGAAATCTAACCTTGGATTACTGATCACAGAGGTCTTATATGAACTTCAGCATCCATTATATGACCTTCAAATGTTGGCAGACACCGTGAAGCTCACAACAGACTGAAATCTACCTTCCTGGTTGGCCTTAGCCTCAAAGGAATTCTGAGAGACCAAGAAGGTTCACAGGACTGGGGAGGCCCCTCCTGCCACTTCCGGTTGGTACGATGGGTCTTCCCCTGTGCTCGTCTGACCCCAGATACCACTCTGTTTTTACCAAGAAACTGCCTTTCCTATTGGCCTCTGTAGAGTCTGCTCCCAGACTCCTGACTGTAAGGTGGGGTAGGACCTCACATTATAAGTGATGGGATAACGTATCTCTCTCTTCCCGGCCGTATAGACACACATTCTGGCACAGAGAGAGGACAGCTTCCAGTTCATTTCATTCATCAGCACAAGGTAGATGGAGTCAGAGGGTCTAAAGCAAGGCAATTCATAGTTTTTCAAAATCTAAGGATTTTTTCTGTTGGTTTCTCTTTCATACACTACAGATATCCTGTTCATGGAAAACAGATAAATGCCTTTAAACTCCATATTTACAATATTTTGGTTTCTAAGAAAGGGTCATTTTCCTCTCTGCACTTAAAATGTACAGATGCTATTTCTTCCCACTGGGCTAAAAAAATTCCTGCACTTTTGGAATCACAGCTACTAGGAGGTCAAGGAAGCCTGACAATCTGATAAAAGGACAACGGGGACATTACTCAGTTGGAGCCTATGTCAAAGTAAACACCTGCCAGGACATGTTATTTAAAACAGGAATGGTACAAAACCATCAATAATTTAGTGAAGGGCATAGGAATCTAAGTGACCTCTTTGATGTTTAGTGCCAACATATCTTAGTTCAGAGTACTGACATCTAAATATTCATTGACTATTTTCTATTCTAGAAAGGACATCTCTGAAAAGAAACACACAAAGCCAATACCTTTTAATGATAAAAGCAAACCTTTCTCTCATCTCTTCTTCTCATAGAGAATTAAATTTTACTTCTCTGTGGCTCTCACCAGTTTGGTATGTGCTGAACAGAGGAAGGGAAAAGGGCTGAATAAAACAGTCACATCAAATCAAAAGGCAGCAGAGCAGCATAATAAGTGGGATAAAATCAATGACAGGAAAATGGACGCACAGCTGACAGAATCATAAATGACAACTTTTCTGATTCTCATTTAGGAACTTGGAACGTGAAATTTGCGCAAAAAGCTACTTTGACGTTGGAGGTCTTCTAGGTTACAGATGAACAGATTCTAAATTTCTGTGCAATCTGTTTACCCCCAAAACCATTTAGCCTGACACGAATCGTGTAAACTCTCTGTGAGGACAAAGGGTCCTTGCCTCTCACACGTTAGATTCAGAGGGAACACGCAGAGCACATATGAGATCCATGGAACCCTGTCTGAGAAGTCAGTTTTACGACAAGCAGACATCTTCAGATGCATCTTGACTTCCGCATCGAGCAGTTTCTCCCTGAGGCACATCTGCTTTCCCCCCAGGGAAGACTCTGTAAAACTTATTACCGGACACCCCATTCTCCTGGGATGGATCTGAAGTTTGCTCTCTCGACTAACTACAAAATCCTTTCTTATCTATTAGCTGTTTAAAATTGTCTGAAGAGTTTGTTGAGAGCTCAAGAATTTGAGAGCCACGTAGAAAAAGGTTCAAGTTGATTTGCTCCTTCCGTTTTTTGCCCCTTGTCACTCCTCTCCCCACAGCCTGATCCGGCCACTCGATGGAGGACATCCCAGACCTCTGTAACCTTCACTGAAGCACTGACGGCTTAAAGATTACAGTGACTGGCTCAGTCATTATTGTAAAAATCGGTCTGAGTTAAACCAAATAATAAATACCCTTAACAGAAAAAAAAATGGGAAAACTGTTTCGTCACCAGTAATAAAATACATAAAGTATGTAAATGATTCCAATGGACTTCAGCAAACTCTCGCTTCTCCAGGGATCATGTCACCAGAGTAGAGAAAATCATACATTTATGAGACTAAAATCACCACCCACATGTGAACACATTAATGCCAAGCAAATGCATCTGTTTTCTGGACCCACAGAGTCATGAGAAGCCAGACAGGACTCAAGCAACAGCAAAGCACTGGGCAAGGGGTGCGGACTCCCGGATGAGAAAGTCTGGCAGCAAGTGAGTTCTAGAAGGAAACTGAAGGAAACTGAAAGAAAAGGGTCCATTTCATATGCCCTGGGGATCCCATTCTATTCCTAGCTGAGACTAAGAACAGACGACCACAGCAGAACCCATCCGTGTGGGGCCACATTCATCAAACAACCTAGAGACGTCTGAGGACCTAAAATGTGACGACTTCCACAATGTTTGTGCTTTGGGATGGAGGCTGCAGAAGGGTAACTGTGTTCCCAAGTCATCACAAATACAAGTTTCCACCAAAATCCATTTTGTTTTTTTTTTTTTTTTTAAAGATTTTATTTATTTATTTGACAGAGAGAGATCACAAGTAGACAGAGAAGCAGGCAGAGAGAGAGAGGGAAGCAGGCTCCCTGCTGAGCAGAAAGCCCCATGCGGGACTCGATCCCAGGACCCTGAGATCATGACCTGAGCCGAAGGCAGTGGCTTAACCCACTGAGCCACCCAGGCGCCCCAAAATCCATTTTGTACCAAGTTCCAGCAGCCATCTGGGATGGTCTGTGCCTAGTGCCCTGATGCTGGAATTACCCCCTAGAAACAGAGCACTTTATAGTCTTGTAAGCAAGTTTCTCAGGCAACAACACTCAGTTTCAGGGAGAAAGGTGATGGGTATTAGGCACTACAAAGAATATAACACGAATCGTAACTTTTTTTTTTTTCTAAATGCAATATAAAGCTACATCGCTCACACACTTTTTAAAAAAACACACACAGATGTGGCATCTTTAGAAAATCCAATTACCTTAAATGGGAAAAAAATTTTACCATTAAGTTTGATAGTATTTCTTCAAATCTCAAGAATATAGGTGCACTGATTGTAGTGTCCAGCCTGGCAAGTCAGGGTGTCGCCACCACTGGGAGCTCGTGAGATATGGGATCTCAGATCACTAATGCTACTGAAACCCTTCACCTGGGATACACTGCTCAGGTAACTGTGCAGCTTTAAAAGACCCAATAACCGGTAGCCAGAGAGAGTAACATCAACACTTGTTAAGGAACCCGTATATATTCTGATGCAATGTTGTAAACAAAGTAAAAGTAAGGAGCAAGGAGCTATTTTGTTTGTTTTGAGAACCTACTTCTGCACAAAACTTTTGGACTTGCAAAAATATTTCTCTGCAATTTCCTACTCAGAGTGATGTGTAATTTTAAAAATATACTGCTGACTTAGCAATCAAATATGCATATCATTGTTTGACAAATATAAGACTGAAGACTCAAATGAAGGCACTATGGGTATTTAAAAATAATAACTAAGTAGGGGAGCCTGGGTGGTTCAGTTGGTTAAGCTTCGGACCCTCGGTTTCAGCTCAGGTCTTGACCTCAGGGTGGTGAGGCTGAGCCCCATGTCAGGCTCCACGCTCTCCTTGGAGTCTGCTTAAGAATCTCTCTCCTTCTCCCTCTGCCCCTCATGCCTGTGCATGCTCTCTCTCTCAAATAAATCTTTTTTTTTTTTTTTTAAGATTTTATTTTTTTGTCAGACAGAGATAGCAGAAGCAGGGGAATGGTAGAGGCAGAGGGAGAAGCTGAGCGAGGAACCCGATGTGGGACTCAATCCCAGGACCCTGGGATCATGACACAAGCCAAAGGGAGATGCTTAACTGACTGAGCCACCCAGGCTTCCCTAAATTAAGAAATCTTAAAAAATAACTAAGTAATATTTTAAAAGCCTGAGCTTTTTATGAGTACTTTTATTACATAGCCTAAGCCAGACATTAATTTATGGGGATATATAGTCCACAAAACCACGAATACCAAAAGTCTTCAAATCATTAGTTTGATTTCAAAGCTCTTCTCAAAGCAATAGGGAAAAAAAAAAAACACTAAAGATCAGAAATTTCAAAGCACCTAATTTGGTCTATGTTCCAGGATTTATTTCAAGTCTTTCGCAAATTGTAAATTATTTAAGATTTAAGTTTGATGCTTAAAAAACCTATTCTGCTCAGAAGACATATATTTGTACACTTTTTTTCTGTCTTAAGATTCCCCACTTTTCATTTTTATAGATTAAAACACAGATAAAGTTAATAATGAGGTGCTTTGAAAATCTTACCCCTGTCAGCAACCCCAACCGTTTTACTTCAACCTAGTAAATTAAGAGAACATAAGAGGGAAATCAAATAGTGCTGCTTTTCTTTCCCCAGTTCAACAAGTATAAATAACATAAAAACAAATCAAATTGGGTATTTGAATGAGAACCTACATAGCTTCTTCCAATTACCTAAGTTACCCAGACACATGCAAACAATTACCTAAGTTACCCAGACAAATAAAAACCATGTAATTTAAAAATTGCAAGGTATACAACTGTCTAAGCCTCCACAGTGAGCAGTTCTAAATTTAATCTTGGCCACTAGTCCAATGTAGGACACAGGGTACCTAGGTGGGGAAGTTCCCCTTAACAGTCCATGATTTGCTACACAACTGAAATCTCAAATCCCACCGAAACGTTTCTTGCGGCCCTAACAGCTGCAGCCACTCTGCAGCGAGCCCTCTGACTGCAGGGACCTTAACAGCAGCCCGAGGCCGTTTCAGTAAACACAAGCAAACGGATGGGGCGCTCATGCAGGCACAGTTTCTGAAAAGGCGGTATGCGGGACAAACAGAAGAGCTGCACGAAAGGATGTCAAGAGTGAGCAGGACCATGGGTTAGAAGAACACGCTTTTATTTACCCTTTCTTCTTGTGTCGATAAACCAGGAAGCCGCAACATCCTGCAACAATAATAGCACCTACAAGAAACCAGGAAAAAAATAACATGTAACAGAACTGGGTGTCAAGATTCAAGATTTAGCAGCAGAAATAAGTAAGTGCCGGTTGCATTGCAGTCGTTAGAAAATGTTATTTTACTTAAGCACCTATCTATTCATGTTCCCTCTGGACTCTCTTACTATCTAAGGCCCATTCCCTGGAGTCACTGGACTAGTCCGCAGGAAGCCAGAAAAGAACCCTTGCTTCGTTTAGAAAATTACCCGAAGCATCTCTGGGACGCAAACTTGTGCCCAATCATCCTGAAAACACATGTAACGTTTAGGGTTTCTGACTAAGCGGACACGTACAGTATAAAAGACTACACATTCGCCAGCAAAACGCAGTGTGTCATACCAAGGTCAGGCTGTTCTAAACTGGTGGACTTCATTTCAGGCTATATAACTATAGCAACCGAAAAGTTAAATTAAAAATCATTTAATTATATAAATTTAAAAATAATGCACTTTTTCAGAGTAACACTCTTATTTAAGTGGCATCAACGTTGGGGCTACTTACAAACAGGAACAATGGTCGCCACAATGATGACTTTATCTGAGAAAAAAATGAAAACAGTTTCAAGACTGAGCACCCAAAGGTCCCAGGAGATAGTTGCATTTAATGTTGATCAGATCATCGAACGCTACGGCAGAGAAGCTGCTCCTCCGTCTAGTTTTGGCAGGACACTAGTATGCCCGGCTCATTTTTTTCCATAACTCTTGGAATTGTATCCCTGTTCTGGCTTCAGCTTTGGAAGACTCTTCACAGGAACTTCACTTTTGACTGTTCTGTGCTGTAGTTACCATACCAGGTTAGCACAGCTTACTAGGACAATGAGAATTCAGCCGATTAGAAGAAAACTGTTTCAAAATGTATTACTCCATTATAGTTGGTTTAGCTCAGTATTCATTCTATCACTTGTGATTTTGTTGGGAATTCATATTTTTCCACAAAAGTGGGGCCTGTGGACTGCCACAAATAAATTTCCATCCATCAGATGTTAGTTGCAGAACTATAAAATAATAGTTTATCTTATCATCAACCCCTTCTATCTTCCACCCCCTAAAACCAAGACATAATCCTTATTACCAAGGAGATTCTAAGTACCAGACACATGGATGAAAATAATGCACAGAAACTTAAACATGCGTTTTTGGCTACCCAGAGAGAAATAAATCATACCACAAAATCTTAAATGCTTAGCAATGATGTCAGGAGCACCTCTGCTTCTAAACTGCCATTATTTATACTAAATTTCTGAAAGTTGATGCATGAAATGTCATGTTTAAGTCTGATCTTTTCATTTCATAAAAAATTATCAAGCTCTTAAGCACCTTAAGACGGCACTGTTTTTACTGTACAATGACAGTCTGACTACAGTGTTCAGAGGGAAAATATAACAAACCTAAAGTTATAAAAAGGTTAACCTTACTACACTTGTCTAATATAAATAAAAGTAATAGATAGCTCTCTTCATTTACTTATCAAGAAATCTTTAACTGTCACAACTATACCTTTTTTTTTTTACATACATTGTGTGAACTATGTGGGCCTATATAAAGTTTGCCACACTAGCATGTTCTAGAAAAAAAATGAATCTAACCTGTAGTACTTTAAGGCTTATGTATACTAGGTACAAGTAGAAAGAAAACTGATCTACAAATTGCCATAAAAAAATAACACTACCACATGGACAGCAAGTTACATTTTATGTGTTTTAATCTATATATAATTACAGAATTTAAGGAAGGTACCTCACCCTACTAGGAATCATTTTGGGGGGACACCTCTTAAAAACTATATTGTCTACATGTGTTTACAAAGACTGCTGCTTACCTCTATTATGGTATCTACACTATTAAAATAACAAGTGTCAATTTTTACCAATTTGTGACATGCACGCTGTTTCTTCTCTAACTACAAGTAACTGAAATATGATATTTACACGTAGAACTCTAAGATCTCATAATAACCAAAATAGTACCTGAAGTCTTAGGGTTGTCAGGCTTTGAGTCATCACCAGGGCTTGGGCGAGGTCCTAGAAAAACAAAACAAGGAAATATGTTTAAAAAAAATAAATAAATAAATAAATAAAGTTCAAAGACCTCTAAATTCATAGGTTGTGATTTTTCACCTTTGTATAAAAACCCTTATAATTTCCTTTTCCTCCAGTTAAAGGGGGCATCATAATACAAATTTATATGTGATCAGCGTTCTTCTTGTCCAGTAATATTTCCTGTGATAATATTCTGTGGTACTGTAAGCAACTATATCATAAGTGTATTGTTAAAATTATGGATTTAATTGTAAAAATATGGATTCAATGTGATTCTACTTAACAGTAAAAATTTGGGGGGCTTAATAAACAATTTAGATATTGATCTGCAATAGAAGGAAACTTCAACTTGATGAAGGCCATTTATGAAAAGGCCGTCACTTGCATCATACTCAATGGTCAAAGACTGAAAGTTTTTCGCTTACGATCAGGAACAAGACAAGATGCCTGTGTTTTCCACTTCTATGCAACATAACATTAGAAATTCTAGTCAGAGCAACCAGGCAAGAAAAAAGTAAAAAGCATCCAAACTGGGAATGAAGAAATAAAATGATCCCTGTTCCAAATGACATGCATGACCTTTACACAGAAAACTGTAAGGATCACAAACACCCCTATTAGAATAAATGAATTCAGCAAAGCTGCAGGGCACAAAATCAACACACAAAAAATGGTTGTATTTCTATACACTAACAATAAATAATCCAAAAATGAGACTAAGAAAACAATCCCATTTACAATAGCTCAAGAACAAACAAAATACTCAGGAATAAAACAAGCAGGAAGGTGAAAAACTCACACACTGAAAACTACAAAACGTAGCTGAAGCAGGTGGGCGCCTGGGTGGCTCAGTGGGTTAAGCCACTGCCTTCGGCTCAGGTCATGATCCCAGGGTCCTGGGATCGAGTCCCGCATCGGGCTCTCTGCTCAGCAGGGAGCATGCTTCCCTCTCTCTCTCTCTCTGCCTGCCTCTATCTACTGTGATCTCTCTCTGTCAAATAAATAAATAAAATCTTTAAAAAAAAAAAAAAAACGTAGCTGAAGCAAACTGAAGATACAAATAAATGGAAAGACAGCCCATGTTCATGAATTAGAAGACTTAATATCATTAAATTGTTAATACTACACAAAGCAATCTACAGATTGAATGCAACCCCCATCACCATCTTGAAATGCATGTTGCAGAAACAAAAAAACAAAACAAAACAAAAACCCCATAATTCCTACAGTATCTCATAGCCAAGATAATTTTGAAAAAGAAGAGCAAAGTTGGGAGGACTCATGCTTCCTGATTTTAAAACTTACTACTACAAAACTACAATAATCAAAATAGAGAGGTACTGGCATAAAGACAGATACATAGACCAATGGAACAGAACAGAGAATTCAAAACAAACCTTTATGACTGTGCTCAAATGACTCCACCAAGTGTGCTAAGAATACCGAACGGAGAAAGGGCAAAATTTTTGACAAATATTTCTTAGAACTGGATATCCAAATGCAAAAGGATGAAGTTGGACCCTTACTTTTACAGCATACACAAAAATTAATTCAAAATGGATACAAAACTAAACACAGAGCTACAAGTATAAAACTCTTAGAAGGAAACATATAGAACAAGCTTTGTGATGTCCGATCTGGCAACTATTGCCTGGATGTGACACAAAAAACACAGGAAACGAAAGAAGAACCAGAAAAACTGGACTTCATCAATGGACACTGCAGAGTGTGAAAAGGCAATACACAGAATGAGAAAACACCTGCAAACCATACACCTAATAAGGCACTGATACACAAAATATATAATGAACTCCAAAAACTCAACAGCAGAAAAACAAGACAATTAAAAATGGGCAAAGGACTTGAACAGACAGGTCTCCAAAGATCTGCAAAAGACCCATAAACACGTGAAAAGATACTCATCACTTGTCATTAGAGAAATGCAAATGGAAACCACAATGAGAGAGGGTGCCTGGTTGGCTCAGTAGGTTAAGCTTCTGACTGACTCCTGATCTCAGCTCAGGTCTTGATCTCAGAGTTATAAGTTCAGCACCCACCCCCCAAAGGCGAAACAAACAAACAACAACAACAACAAAAACCCACAATGAGATACTATTACATGTATATTAGGATGGCAACTGTCAAAAAACGGAAAAGAACGAGTGTTGGCAAAGAGGTGGAGAATTTGGAATCTTTGTGTATCACTGGTGGGACTATAACATGGGTGGCCACTGTGGAAGACAGTATGGCTGTCCCTCAGAAAAGTAAACAAAGAATTACCATATAACCCAATAATTCTACTCTTAGGTATACGTACTGCCAAAACTGAAAAGTTACTGAGATGCTTATATTCAGAGTAACATTATTTGGAATAGCCAAAAGGCAAAAATGACCCAAATGTTTCTGAACAGATGAATGAATAAACAAAATGTGGTACATAATACGAAATATTATTCAGCCAGAAAAAGAAATAAGTTCTCATATATGCCACAAGATAGATGAGATTTGAAAACATAACTGAAATAAGCCAGAAATGACTCCACTTCTGGGAGGTACTTGCAAGAGTCCAATTCATAGAGACAGAAAGTATAAAAGTGGCTGCCACAGCTGGGAGAGAGGGGAGTGGGGGAAGGATGGAGAGATGGAGAGTTATTGTTTAAAGATTTTTATTTATTTATTTGACAGACAGAGATCACAAGTAGGCAGAGAGGCAGGCAGAGAGAGAGGAGGAAGCAGGCTCCCTGCTGAGCAGAGAGCCCAATGCGGGGCTCGATTCCAGGACCCTGGGATCATGACCTGAGCCGAAGGCAGAGGCTTAACCCACTGAGCCACCCAGGTGCCCCGAGTTATTGTTTAATAGGTATAAAGATTCAAAGTGAGATGATAAAAACATTTTGGAGATACAGATAGTAATGATGGTTGCAAATAATGTAAATGCACTTAATGCCACTGAAATGTACACTTAAAGTGGTTAAATGTACATGAAATGTACATTTAAAGTGGTTACGTTTATTCAGAGATATTAACACACAAGGGCACCTGGGTGGTTCAGTCAGTTAAGCATCTGACTCTTGATTTCAGCTCAGGTCATGAACTCGGGATGGTGAGATCGAGCCCCACACTGAGTTCTGTGCTCAGTGGGGAGTCTGCTTGTCCCTCTCTCTCTGCTGTTCCCTCCACTCACTCAAATAAATAAATGAGTAAAATCTTTTAAAAAATTAACATACAGAATAGCCTAAACATTTCTGAGAAGGAAGTGTTCTTCCAGAAATTAAAACATATCACACTATACTATAGTAAAAAAAAATACACTACAGTAAGAAAAAAAAATGATCTGGTACTGGCTCAGGAATGTAGAGTTCAAGGGTACTGGAGAATGACTAGAACACTCGTGAATTTCATAATAAAAACTGGTACTTGAAAATAGTTGGAAAGAGGACAACTTATTCTATAGATGTTCCTATTTCGCCACTGGGTCGGAGTGGGTGGGGTGGAGAGGAACCCTATCTCACACCATATACCACAATGAATTTCAGATGCACCGACAACTTAAATGCAAACAACTCAATCAGAACGCATGGTTGAAATGACTGTATATTTCAGCATGGGGAAGACCAAAAGGTTAAGGCAAAACACACATAGCCATTAGGATAAGAGCAACACACCCTACTACCTGTTAATATAAAACTACACATATAAAAGTCCCCTGATGGGAGAACAGTTTATATAAACTGTGGCAGATCTCTCTTTTTTTTTTTTTATATTTTATTTATTTATTTGACAGACAGAGATCACAAGTAGGCAGAGAGGCAGGCAGAGATAGAGGAGGAAGCAGGCTCTCCACTGAGCAGAGAGCCCAATGCGGGCCTCGATCCCAGGACCCTGGGATCATGACCTGAGGCTTAACCCACTGAGCCACCCAGGCGCCCCAGATCTCTCTCTTTTTTTTAAAGATTTTATTTTATTTATTATTTGAGAGAGAGAGAGAGAAAGAGAGCACAAGCAGGGTGAGGGACAGAGGGAGAAGTGGACTTTGGGACTCAATCCCGGGACTCCAGGATCATGACCTGAGCTGAAGGTCAGACACTTAGCTCACTGAGCCACCCACACACCCCTAAACTGTGGCATATCTTAAAGTCACCGTTAAAAAGGATGGGATAAAATAAATCTGAATACAACACTAATCCAGGAAGTGGAAAAAGTGCAAGTTTTGGAAAAATATGAACAGCATGATGCCATTTTTATTCAAGAATGAAGAAAAAATTTAAACCAAAATATGTATAACTACACAGAAAAGGATACTTATATACAGAAACAGGTAAAAAGTTTACTATTTAAACTATTAAGTGATTAAGTCAGGTAATGGACTAAGAGTGATTAACTCTCTAAACTATTAAGTGATTAACTGAGGTAATGGACTAGAGAAAGAGTAAGAACCCATCTTTTATTCTGTGTACTTTTGCAATGTTTGAAATTTTATAAACTTACATTCATATACTTACATATTAAAATTACAAAAAGCAATCTATATCCAATAGTATAAAAATCTTAAAAGAAACCTGACTAGTAAAAAGGCAAAGAAAAAAAGCCTAGAAAAAACTTATTCACTTCCTGTTAACAGTACTTTCATTTATAATGAGTTCTGACAAATCAACAAGAAAAATATTATAGAAACCTAATAGAAAAATGAGCAAAGGGCATGAATAAATCAAAGCAGACCAAAAAAAAGTTCAGCTTCACTGATAATTAAGGAAATGTAAATTAATATAGGACATCATTTTTAACGCATCAGTTTATAAAACTTCTTTTTTTCCCAAAGATTTTATCTATTCATTTGAGAGAGAAAAAGAGAAGCACATGCACAAGCAAGGGGAGTGGCAGACTCCCCACTGAGCAGGAAGCTGGACCTGGCTCAATCCCAGGACCCTGAGATCACAACCTGTGCAGAAGGCAGACACCCAACAGACTGAGCCACCAGGGGCCCCAGTGTTAATAAGAGTAGGATACAGAGCAGCTGAACCTGGAGGTGTAGTTGTTGAACTCGGAGGCATAGTCGTATGAGGAGACTCGGGTTCTGAAAAAATTAATTTGTTTCAATTCACCAAATTTATCAATACAAAATTATGGATTTAATTTTGATTTTAAAAGATTATTTCTCAAAGTGAAAAATACTTACCTTTTAAACTTTGTAATTCTATTTCTGGGAATTTAACCTAAATATCTATTTGCACAAGTACATGAGAATGTATGTTTAACATTGTTTGCTATAGCTTTGTATTTTAAAATGGAAATCCTGGAAGTTAACTGACAATAAGTCATACAAATAATGGAGTTCAGAGATAGCAACTTCAAAATCTGGAAGATATTTCCTTCCAACCATAGCAAAATAATCTTTCTGGTCTTAAGCACAGTAGCTTAGCAGCAGAACTGGCAAGAAATCCCTCATTTCATTTCAAAGAATAAGGACTTTTACTGCCTTCAATGGCTATGAAATTTATTTTCTATTCCTAAATAAAAATGCCCAGTAAAAAGAAAAGAATAATTCTATGAAACAAGGAGTTTGGTGGGGGTGGAGAATGGAAATACAGGTCTTACTCTGGACATAGCAGAAATGCCCCAGTTTAAACTGTGCTACAAAAACAAAACAAAACAAACCAATACCAGCACCCAGCACCAACACCAACATCAACACCAACACTGAAAACCAAACTAAACTGGTTGCAGTCCCAGCAACTGAAACAGTCCTGGACCAGGAAGACACCCTAAAGGACCCGAGAGATCCCTTTTACAAAGAATAAAACAGCAAAGTAAAAGACACAGAAAATATATGCGTTAAAAACAGAAGACAAGGACCTTCCTCTTCACTAATACTCTTCGAGTGATGTCATATGAGCTATCTTTAGGAGCTTCCCATATGCGAGGCACTGTGCTTTTTCAAATGAATCCCATGAAAAGTTTACCATCACTCACTAGGGAAGGCATTAAAATCATTTTACAAATACATACACATTTAGGAGTCCATAACTTGCCCACGTTTACATACCTATTTCTATCTGTATGCTATGGCAAATGCGTTTTTGGGACTGTTAACAACTTAAAAAGGACTACCAGTATGTTCTTCCTCCTCTCATTACTGAGCATAATGAGTGCATGTAAAACATTAGAGATTTAGATGATTTTGAAAAATATAAGCAGGAAGGTACTAAACCTGAGACACTTGGAATTGGAAGTTTTGTACTGGGAGGAGTCGACACTGGAAAACAAAATAATGTAGATGCATCAAATGATTGGGAGTTATTGCTGGCATGTGCATCAGGAATTTAAAGGATTTTTGGAAAAGACAAGCAGAAAGTTACTAAACCTGTATGATTCAAAATCGGAGGACTGGTACTAGAAGGAATCAGCACTGGAAAAAAAATAATGTAGACTTGATCAGCTTGATCAGACTTGATTTTTGAAAAATACAAGCAGAAAGTTCCTAACCTGTATGATTCAAAATCGGAGGACTGGTACTGGAAGGAATCAGCACTGGAAAAAAAAATGTAGACTGGGAATTATTGCTTTCTTACCATTTTTATGAAGCATACCTTCCACTCTTAACTCATTTAGGTAAAAATTTCCATGCTTCAGTTTTCTGAAAAATGGCTGCTATTCAGTTTTGCACATAAAAAAAGCCAAACGAATGTATATACCTCTGTGACATACCTAACATGCAAAGCCCCTATGAAAACAGAAAATTACACAGCAGAATTCTTTTGTGAATTCTGTCATACATCTGTCAGGGAAATGAATACAAGACAGAGTTAAATACTAAAATTGCTTCTATTCAACTATTTGGTATTACTGCTATTTAATGTCGAGGAAACAAAATTAAAAGGGAAAAAAAAAGACAAAAAGGCAAGTGACACCCACTGTACCTTTAAGACACGTTGGCTTCGCAGGCTCCCAAGTACTGTTACTACCACAGACTGCTATGTTCTCACCCTCATGGTAATAACCCGGGTAGCATTCAAATGTGACTGTTGCTTTGTAGTAGTATTTTTTTCTGAATCCTGATAACAGTTTTCCATTTTCAGGGTCTGGAAATGGACATTTGACGACTGAAATGTAAAGAAAGTCCAGAATTAATGGAAAGCTGCTTGAACACAGGAACAGAAGAAATGGTACGAAGTAATTTCCTGCCAGAAGAGACATACAAGGAATGAAAGGCAAGGTGTTAAATAAAAGAAAATTTAAAAACACTGAAGAAACCTGTATGCATATAAACATTTTAAAGCCCTCGGGAGACAGATTTAGAGAAATCTAGTAACTTTTTTCCACCCAGAAAGACTAGCATTATAGTTTATTGGCTTTCCTGTATTTTTTTCCCATTACTGACAAGGCTTGAGAAAGCCTGACTGCCACATACAAATCTGGGGTAAGTTCAACAGCAACTTTAAATCCCCCTCTGTTCTAGGGATTTTTCGCAAGGTCATGTTGACACTGCTTTTCTAGAAAGCTGGGGAACACCTTCTGAGAAGGCAATACTTGAGCTCTAAGTTAAAAGTTGAAAAGCAGGCAGCCATGCAAAGAGAGGCAAAAAGGAAGTTCTCAGGTAGCAATAACATACACAAATGGATGTTCAAGAAATGCAAAGGCCGGGGCGCCTGGGTGGCTCAGTGGGTTAAGCCGCTGCCTTCGGCTCAGGTCATGATCCCAGGTCCTGGGTTCGAGCCCCACATCGGGCTTTCTGCTCAGCAGGGAGCCTGCTTCCTCCTCTCTCTCTGCCTGCCTCTCTGCCTACTTGGAATTTCTCTCTGTCAAATAAATAAATAAAATCTTTAAAAGAAAAAAAAAAAAAAAAGAAATGCAAAGGTCAATGGAGTTAGGGCAGCTTTTTCCAAACATCTTGGCCGGCAATCCAGAACAGAGATCAAACAGCACACTTCTTGCTGTATACCAGTATATGAGCACACAGGCCTGAAATACAAGTTAGCCTCATACCGGAGGACTCTGCTAGTTCCCATTCTACTCTCCCTCGTAAGAAGTACACACGGCTCATGACCTCACAGACTGATTTCAGAATCGACTCATGGGCTTGGGAGAATTTGGAAACAAAACCACAGGGCTGAGCAGTGAGTACGACAGAACATGCTATGATATTAAATCCGAGCAGTAGATAAGGGCCGGAGAGTGGACAGCCTTTTCAACCAGAGGACTGCTCTTCCTCTGTTCCCAGGGATTCTGACTTTCCAGAGCTGTCCTTTCCCTTCAGCCCGAGGAACTTCCGGTAGCAATTCCTATAGTGCAGGTCGGCTCGTGATTCTCCCGGCTTGGGTTTAGCTCCAAAGGTGTCCCTTCCTCACCTTCTGATTTGAAAGATTTCCCCTTGATGGAGAATTCTAGATGAAGTGCTGTGGGGTTTTTCCAGCAACCTAGCAGATACTGTCTTCCAGTCTCCAGCGTTCCTCAGGACAAGTCAGCTGTCACTCTTACTCCAGGCGATGGTAGGAGGTGGGGAGGACAGTGTGACATGTGTTTATTCTCCCCTCTCCCTGACTGCTTTTCCTTGTACACCTTTTGTTTTCAGTCACTTGACCCTGGGGGGGTTCTTGGTAAATGAAAACAACGTATTTGTCCTGCTGGGGTCACTGACTTTCTTGCTTCTGTGAGGTTATTGTTTTGGGACAAATGTGATTAATATTTGGCCCATGTTTATTCAAATTGGTGTCTACCCTGTTCTTTCTCCTCTTTCTGAAGCTCCAACAGCCTGTATGTTTGACTTCTTGCTACTCTTCCACAGGTCTGTAAGTCTCTCTCTCTTTCTAGTATTTCTTTTCAAATCCTGTTCTCCAGACTTCAGGTTCACCAATTTTTGCGCCGTTGTGCCAGATGGCTGTTAGTGGCCATACTGGCTTTCTTTATGTCGGCTAGACACAATTTCCATACAGTAAAACTCATCCTTTTAAGAATACAGCTGTATTAGGGCTGACAAATGCAAATAATCATGTAATTACCACAATAAAGACACAGACAAGTTCCATTACCCCCCAAACATCCTCATGCCACTCTGTAATCGACCCTACACACCCCCACACAATCACCTTCACCATCAGCCAAACACTGATCTGTTTTCTATCTCTGTACAGTTGCTTCTCCAGAATGTCGTAATGGGATCGCAGCCTCTGACTCTGGCTTTTTTCACTCAGCGTAATGCATCTGAGAGTCATTCGTGCTGCTGCATGGACTGGAGCTCACTCCTTTTTATTGCTGAGTCGCATTCTGCCATCTGGATGTACCACAGCTGCTAATCCATTTCACCAGTTGACGGACAAGTGGGTTGTTCCCAATTTGGGGTGATTATAACTAAGGCAGCTGAACATTCTTATAAAGGTTCCTATATGCACATGTTTTCATTTTACTTGGATTGATGAGCTGTATGTTAAAGGTATGCTTAACTTTCCAAGAAATCATCAAACTGTGTTCCAAAGAGTTCATACATTTTAGATTCTTATAAAAAGTGTATGACAGTTTCAACTGCTCCGTATCTTTACCAATATTAGCTTTCAGTTTTAGTTTCTTAATTTCAGCCACTCTTTTTTTGTTTTATTTTTTTAAATGTTTTATTTATTTGACAGAGAGAGAGAGATCACAAGTAGGTAGAGAAGCAGGCAGAGAGAGGGTGAAGCAGGCTCCCTGCTGAACAGAGAGCCTGACGTGGGACTCGTTCCCAGGACTCTGAGACCAGGACCTGAGCTGAAGGCAGAGGCTTAACCCACTGAGCCACCCAGGTGCCCCTAATTTCAGACATTCTAACAGCTATCTAGTGATATCTCCTTGTGGTTTAAATTACATTTCTATAATTGCTAATGATATTGAGCAACTTCTCATGTACTTTTCACCACCCATATATCTTCTTTGATCAAATAGTTTCATTCAACATTTGCCCATTAAAATAAAAACTGGGCTGTTTTCTTATTATTGTGGGCTTATTTTTTTTTTTTTTAAGATTTTACTTATTTGTCAGAGAGACAGAGAAATAGAAAGAGAAAAAGCACGAGTAGGGGGAGTAGCAAGCAGAGGGACAAGCAGGCTTCCCGCTGAGCAAGGAACCTGATGTGGGACTTGATCTCAGGACACTGAGATCATGACCAGACCTAAAGGCAGACACTTAACTGACTGAGCCACCCAGGCATCCCTTATTATTGCATTTTAAGAGTTCTTTACCTATTGTAGATATAAATCCATTATCAGGTATGACTTCTGCAAATATTTTCTCTCCAGTCCATGGCTAATTTTAAAAAATTCTTTTATCAGTGTCTTGTGAGAGGAGACATAGCGGAACTTTTAAAAAGTCTATTTCAGGGGCTCCCGGGTGGCTCAGTGGATTAAAGCCTCTGCCTTCGGCTCAGGTCATGATCCCAGGGTCCTGGGATCGAGCCCCACATCGGGCTCTCTGCTCAGCGGGGAGCCTGCTTCCTCCTCTCTCTCTGCCTGCCTCTCTGCCTCCTTGTGATTTCTGTCAAATAAATAAATCTTAAAAATAAAATTTTTTTTAAAAATAAAAAGTCTATTTCATTAATTTATTTCTTCATTAAAGGATCAAGCTTTTACAGGTATATTTAAATCTCTGGCTAGGTCACAAACATTTTCTGTTTTCTAGTGAAACTTTTATAGTTTTAGGTTTTATATTTAAGTCTATTATCCATTTTGCGTAAACGTTTTTATATTAAACTAACACGAGTTAAGGGTTCTTTTTGCTATTTTTGAATATGCATGTCTAAATATGCAAGTACTTTTATCATTTTCCACTCATTTGTTTGTAAACTGTGACAAGATCAACTAGACACACCTGGAAGGGTTTATTTCTGGACTTTATTCCATTCCATTGCTGTATAAGGCTACTCTTTCAACAATACCACACTGTCTTGATTATATGCTTCATACTACGTTTTATAATTAACTCCTTAAACCAGGAAGGAGGAGTGTTCTAATTTTTTTCAAAAAATGCTTTGAATATTTTGCTTTGTCTATTCATACTGACTTGTCAGCTTGTCAATTTACATAGAAAATTCTGCTGGGAGTTTTATTGGGCTTGTGAATATACAGATCAGTTATGAAGAAATGACAACTTTACTATACTGAGTGTTCCAATTAATGTTACTGAATTTCTATTATTGATATGATTGAGATATTCTTTCTTTTAGTAAGTGTTTAGCTGTTTTTAGCCACTCAAATCTTGCACGTTTGTCGGATTTATACACAAGTATTTATAGAAGTTTGAAGTTCTAAATGGACCATCAACATTCTCTAATGGTTTATTGCCAGTTTGCAGACATTGATTTCTATACATTCATCTTCTGTCTCACAACCTTGCTAAAACTTCAGTCTTTCAAATCTTCTACCACCTAATCATCTCATGAGTGAACATAGCATATTTTATTTCTCTCTTTCCAGTGTGTTCCTATTTCCATCTCTTGCTGAATGCTGAATACAATACAATGCTTAATACAGTGGTGATAGCGGGCATGCTTGTCTTGTTCCTACCTTAGGGGGAAATAAATTAGTCTTTCATCATTAAATATAATGCTAGCTGTGGCTTCTTTATCAGGTTCAGATAGTTTTGCTCAATTCCTGGTTTGTTGTGTTGCACAAAGAGTGATATTTTGATATGTTGTGTTCTTCATTTTTATTCAATTTAAAGCATGTTTTGATTTTCCTGTGACTTCTCCTTTGACTCATGGATTGACTGTCTTGTGTAATTTTCAAATATTTTGGGCGTTTTTACATATCTTTGTTTTCTACATTCATTTCATTGTGATCTGACATTATACTCTGCACGATTTCAATTAAAATTTTTTTAAACTACTGTATCTTGTAGAATATGGTGTTGGAGAATGTTCCACATGTACCTCAATAGAGTAAATATTTTGCTGCCCTTCAGTGGTTCTTTCTTCCAAGAGTCAAATCCCTTCCAGAGTCTCCCTGCTTTTGGCCACTCTTTTCAGCCTTACACACTATTTTTAAAATACGTTTTGTCCAGAGTTTACCATTCTTACTTGGGAGAGGGTTAGTCTTTTACAATTTGCTCTACCAGTTCCTGTAGCTGGAACTCTTAGACGTCTTGTAATACAAGATAAAACTTATTTTTTTTTTAATTTCTTATTTTTTTTTAACATATAATGTATTATTAGCCCCAGGGGTACAGGTCTGTGAATCTCCAGGTTTACACACTTCACAGCACTCACCATAGCACATACCCTCCCCAACCTCCATAACCCAACCACCCTCTCCCTCCCCTCTCCCCTCAGCAACCCTCAGTCTGTTTGGTGAGATTGAGTTTCTTATGGTTTGTCTCCCTCCCGGTCCCATCTTGTTTCCTTTTTTCCTTCCCTACCCACCAAAACTCGCCCGTTGCCTCTCAATTCTTCATATCAGGGAGATCATATGACAACTGTCTTTCTCTGATGGACTTATTTCACTCACATAATAATACTTTCTAACTATCCACGTTGTCACAAATGGCAAGATTTCATTTCTTTTGATGGCTATGTAGTTAGTATTCCATTGTATATATATACAACTTCTTTATCTACTCATCTGTTGATGGACATCTAGGTTCTTTCCATACTTTGGCTATTGTGGACATTGCTGCTATAGACATTCGGGTCACGTGCCCCTTCAGATCACTACATTTCTATCTTTAGGGTAAATACCCAGTAGTACGATTGCTGGGTCATAGGGTAGCTCTATTTTCAACTTTCTGAGGAACCTCCATGCTGTTTTCCAGAGTGGTTGCACTCCCAGCTTGCTTTCCCACCAACTGTGTAGGAGGGTTCCCCTTTCTCCGCATCCTCGCCAGCATCTGTCATTTACTGACTTGTTAATTTTAGCCATTCTGACTGGTGTGAGGCGGTATCTCATCGTGGTCTTGATTTGTATTTCCCTGATGCCGAGTGATGTGGAGCACTTTTTCATGTGTCTGTTGGCCATCTGGATGTCTTCTTTGCAGAAATGTCTGTTCATGTCCTCTGCCCATTTCTTGACTGGATTATTTGTTCTTTGAGTGTTGAGTTTGATAAGTTCTTTATAGATTTTGGATACCAGCCCTTTATTTGATAATTTCATTTGCAAATATCTTCTCCATTCTGCCAGTTGCCTTTTGGTTTTGTTGACTGTTTCCTCTGCTGTGCAAAAGCTTTTGATCTTGATGAAGTCCCAATAGTTCATTTTTGCCCTTGCTTCCCTTGCCTTTGGCAATGTTTCTAGGAAGAAGCTGCCATGGCTGAGGTCAAAGAGGTTGCTGCCTGTGTTCTCCTCAAGGATTTTGATGGATTCCTTTCTCACATTGAGGCCCTTCATCCATTTTGAGTCTATTTTTGTGTGTGGTGCCAAGAAACGGTCCAGTTTCATTTTTCTGCATGTGGCTGTCCAATTTTCCCAGCAACATTTGTTGAAGAGACTGTCTTTTTTCCATTGGACATTCCTTCCTGCTTTATCGAAGATAAGTTGACCATAGAGTTGAGGGTCCATTTCTGGGCTCTCTATTCTGTTCCATTGACCTATGTGTCTGTTTTTGTGCCAGTACCATGCTGTCTTGATGATGACAGCTTTGTAATAGAGCTTGAAGTCAGGAATTGTGATGCCACCAACTTTGGCTTTCTTTTTCAATATTCCTTTGGCTATTCGAGGTCTTTTCTGGTTCCATATAAATTTTAGGATTATTTGTTCCATTTCTTCAGAAAAAATTGATGGTATCTTGATAGGGATTGCATTAAATGTGTAGATTGCTTTCGATGGCATAGACATCTTCACAATATTTGTTCTTCCAATCCATGAGCATGGAACATTTTTCCATTTCTTTGTGTCTTCCTCAATTTCTTTCATGAGTACTTTATAGTTTTCTGAGTACAGATTCTTTGCCACTTTGGTTAGGTTTACTCCTAGGAATCTTATGGTTTTGGGTGCAATTGTAAATGGGATGGACTCCTTAATTTCTCTTTCTTCTGTTCTGTTGTTGGTGTATAGAAATGCAACTGATTTCTGTACATTGATTTTATATCCTGGCACTTTACTGAATTCCCGTTCAAGTTCTAGCAGATTTGGAGTGGAGTCCTTTGGGTTTTCCGCATAAAGTATCGTATCATCTGCAAAGAGTGATAGTTTGACTTCTTCTTTGCCGATTTGGATGCCTTTAATTTCTTTTTGTTGTCTAATTGCTGAGGCTAGAAATTCTACTACTATGTTGAATAACAGTGGTGATAATGGACATCCCTGTCTTGTTCCTGACCTTAGCGGAAAAGTTCGGTTTTTCCTCCATTGAGAATGATATTCACGGTGGATGTCTGTGATGATACTGAGGTATGTACCCTCCATCCCTACAATTTGAAGAGTTTTGATCAAGAAAGGATGCTGTACCTTGTCAAATGCTTTTTCAGCATCTACGGAGAGTACCATACGGTTCTTATTCTTTTATTAATGTATCGTATCACACTGATTAATTTCGGATGTTGAACCAACCTTGCAGCCCTGGAAATCCCACCTGGTCGTGGTGAATAATGCTTTTAATGTACTGTTGGATCCTACTGGCTAGTATTTTGGTGAGAATTTTCACAACTATGTTCATCAGGGATATTGGGTATGTAATTGTCTTTTATGATGTGGTCTTTGGTTTTGGTATCAAGGTAATGCTGGCCTCAAAAAATAAAGCTGGAAATTTTCCTTCCATTTCTATTTTTTGGAACAGATTTAGAAGAATAGTTATTAATTCTTCTTTAAATGTCTGGCAGAATTCCCCTGGGAAGCCACCTGGCCCTGGGCCTTTTTTTGCTGGGAGCTTTTTGATGAATGCTTCAATCTCCTCACTGATTATGGGTCTGTTCAGGTTTTATATTTCTTCCTGGTTCAGTTTTGGTAGTTTAAATGTCTGTAGGAATGCATCCATTTCTTCCAGATTGTCAAATTGGCTGGTGTATAGTTGCTCATAATATGTTCTTATAATTGTTTGTGTTTCTTTGGTGTTGGTTGTGATCTCTCCTCTTTCATTCATGATTTATTTGAATCCTTTCTCTTTTCTTTTTGATAAGTCCGGCCAAGGGTTTATCAATCTTATTAATTCTTTCAAAGAACCAGCTCCTAGTTTCGTTGATTTGTTCTATTGTTTTTTGGTTTCTATTTCATTGATTTCTGCTCTGATCTTTATTATTTCTCTTCTCTTGCTGGGTTTAGGCTTTCTCTGTTGTTCTTTCCCCAGCTCCTTCAGGTGTAGGGGTAGGTTGTGTATTTGAGACCTTTCTTGTTTCTTGAGAAAGGCTTGTATTGCTATGTATTTTCCTCTCAGGACTGCGTTTGCTGTGTCCCACAGATTTTGAACGATTGTGTTTTCATTATCATTTGTTTCCATAAGTTTTTTCAATTCTTCTTTAATTTCCTGGTTGACCCATTCATTCTTTAGACTCCATGTATTTGGGTTCTTTCCAAATTTCCTCTTGTGACTGAGTTTCTAGCTTCAGAGCATTGTGGTCTGAAAATATGCAGGGAATGATCCCAATCTTTTGATACCAGTTGACACCTGATTTGTGACCCAGGATGTGATCTATTCTGGAGAATGTTCCATGTGCCCTAGAGAAGAATGTGTATTCTGTTGCTTTGGGATGGAATGTTCTGAATATATCTGTGATGTCCATCTGGTTGGTGTGTCATTTAAGGCCTTTATTTCCTTGTTGATCTTTTGCTTGGATGATCTGTCCATTTCAGTGAGGGGGGTGTTAAAGTCCTCTACTATTATTTTATTATTATCAATGTGTTTCTTTGATTTTGTTATTAATTGGTTTATATAGTTGGCTGCTCCCATGTTAGGAGCATAGATATTTAAAATTATTAGATCTTCTTGTTGGACAGACCATTTGAGAATGATACAGTGTCCTTCCTCATCTCTTAGTATAGTCTTTGGCTTAAAATCTAATTTATCTGATATAAGGATTGCCACCCCAGCTTTCTTTTGATGTCCATTAGCATAGTAAATTGTTTTCCACCCCCTCACTTTAAATCTGGAGGTGTCTTTGGATCTAAAATGAGTTTCTTGTAGAAAGCATATTGATGGGTTTTGGATAAAACTTATTTTTAAGTCACTGTATGCTCTTTTGATGTTTCCAAAGAAGAAAATCCTAAGTCATGCATACACATAGGCGTTCACAATGTATTAATTAGAATGCCAAAACATGTAGGGGAAGGGCTGGGGAGTTCTATAAACAGAACTACTTTTGAGTCACTTGGACCTAAATTAAACTAAATTAGGGGCTCCTGGGTGACTCAGTTGGTTAAGCATCTGACTCCTGATTTTGGCTCAGGTTGTGATCCTGTGGGTGGTGAAAGTGAACCCTGCCTCAGGTTCCCTACTCAGCGGAAGTCTGCTAGAGATATTCTCTCTCTCCCTCTCAAATAAATAAATAAATCTTTTAAAAAATTAAATGAGAAGCCAATTTAATGGGAGGAGCAAGCACATGTGGCTGTTTTGTTTACATGGTAGGTATTTACCAAGTGTTTCCAAAATATTTATAAATGAAGAAGGAAAGAAATGAAAATATTACCTTTACACTCAGGAGGGTGACTACTCCATACACCATCGCCAGTACAAATAAGATGACTCGCTCCAACAAGTGAATATTCATCTGGTCCATTTGAAGGATTACAACTGTAAGTTACCACTTCATTATATTCAAATTCATCCTTCTCACTACCGGTATATTTTCCATTTGGTATTTTTCCAGGTGGTGGACACATTATCCCTTAGAAAGTGGAAAAAAGAAAGAGAGGATACGAAAAGCAAAAGGAAAGGAAAAGATTACAATAGCATTAGCAAAGACCTATGAACTGCCTTCAGTAAATTCATTAACATATGATTTCTACAAGCTAGGTGTAACTCCAATATTCATTTACAAAAAGGTTTCTGTGAGAAAATATATTATCCTAAATTCAGACCAGTAAGGTAGATGTGAACTTTAATAGAACTCATTTTCTTAAATACCTATATAAGATACCTATGAAATACCTATGTTTACCTGGAAAGCCATTTTAAGTTCTCATTGTAAGAGATGCTGACAATTTATAAATAAAATCTTTTTAAAAAGAGAAATGCTGAGAATTTTTTTTTTTTTTAATGTGACAGAGAGAGAGATCACAAGTAGGCAGAGAGGCAGGCAGAGAGAGAGGGGAAAGCAGGCTCCCTGCTGAGCAGAGAGCCTGATGCGGGGCTCGATCCCAAGACCCTGAGATCATGACCTGAGCCGAAGGCAGTGGCTTAACCCACTGAGCCACCCAGGCGCCCCAAATGCTGAGAATTTAATGAGAAAATATGCTTGTGACTAAAAGTAAAACTAAAGGCTGAGAAATGCTTTATAATTTATAAATATACTTGACAGTTGAACAACAAAGGGGTTAGAAGAACTGATCCTCTGCATAGTGGAAACTCCTCATGTATCTTTTGACTCCCCCAAAGCTTAACTACTAATGGCCTACTATTGACTACAAACTTTATCAAGAACATAAAGAGATGATTAACACACACTGTGTATACGTACTACATACTATATTCATACAATAAAATAAGCTAGAGAAAAGAAAACATTAAGAAAATCATAATGAAAATACATTTATAGTACCGTACACTTAAAAAAAAAAACATACATGTAAGTGGACTCGCACAATTAAAATATGTGTTGTTGAAGGATCAACTGTATATCCATTCACTGAATCGGTAGTATCAAGATACTATTATCTGTTTTCACTTTCATCCTAATGAGTCTACGGTGAAATTATCCAAATATGTATAAATTGTGTGAGAGCACAATAGACTGAATCCACACATCTTCCTTTATGCCAGATTTTGAAGAGATTTGCCAAGTTGTGAAATAATGCCACTATTCTCTTTCCTTTGGAAAATAATGCTTTTTTTACAAAAAAATAAAATATGTGGCATATATTGACATGCATTGAGCTTACAGTTCTTAAAAGTGAATTAATAAATATTTATTTTAAAAACTTCTTTTATTTCCAATATAATGACTACCAAAACACCTAACCACATAAAGCAAAGTGCACTGTGGTGTCTAATTTTAAAGCATAAAGGAATCCTAACAACAAAATTTTAAGAACTAGTGCTCTAGATTCTAACGAAAGACTATACTTACTTATACATAGTGGGGGATCATCACTCCAAATCACTTTTTTTTCGTCAGCAATAGAAATTTGACAATATAGAATTCTTTCTCCAACTAGCCGATAACTGAATGAGAAAAGAAAAAGTTACTGGATTCTTTAGCAGTTAACAAGATGTATATAATAATGAAAAAAAATTTGATTGTTTGGTTGTTTCTTATGCCATAGTAGTTTGCTGAAGATGTTCCTTAAGTGACATATAATGAGAATGCTGACCATATCTGTAATTTAACCAGAGTTTCTGCTTTAAATATACATTGGCCTAGATGAAAGATGTCCAAATAAATCTGTTCTATCTCTCAGTCTGGCCGCTTTCCTATCTCCAGCAATCACCTTACACATTCATTTCTATGCCTATGCTCCTGACTTTTTTTTTTTTTTTAAGATTTTATTTATTTATTTGAGAGAGAGAGACGGAGCCCAAGCAGAGGAGAGATGCAGAGGGAGAAGCAGACTCCCTGCTGATGTAGGACTTGACTAGGGGAATTAAACACAGATTTGAGCACGCAGAAGAAAAGAACCAGCAAACTGGAAACTACTGAGCAGAAAGAGAAAAGACTAAAGAAAAGTACACAAGCAAAGGGACTACTGGGACACCAATAAACAGAACAAGGTATACATGTTAAGATTCCCAGAAGAAGAGAAAGGGCACAGACAGTATTTGAAGAAATAATGGCTGGAAACACAAATTTGATGACAGATATGAATATAAATATCTAAAATGCTCCAAAATTCCAAGTAAGATGAAAAGATGAATTCAAAGAGACCCACACTAAGACACATAATAATCAAACTTTCAAAAGACCAAGAGAGGAAATCTTGAAAGCTTGAAGACAGAAGTGAATCATCACCTACAAGGGATCCTAAATAAGATTATCAGCAGATTTCACACCTGAAACTTGGAGGCCAGAAAACAGTGGGCTGACTGAATATTCAAGGTGTTAAAGAAAAAAAAAACTGGCAAACAAAATTCCTCTATCCAGCAAAACTGTCCTTTGAAAGTGAGGGAAAAATTAAGATTTCCCCAGTAGAGAAAAAATCTGAGGAGTTTGTGACCATTAGACTTAACTTGCAAGAAATGTACAAGGGGGTGTGCAAGGTCAAATGAATGGACACTAGAAAGTAACTTGAAGCTGTATGCATAAATAAGGATCTCACTAAAGGCAAATACCTGAGTAATTATAAAAGCTAATATTATTGTGACAATGGCTTATAAGTAAAATTTTTGTTTTCTATGTGATTTAAGACAGTAATCTTTTAGAAGAAAATAGATTATTAGTGTAGAAGCTAATATTACAATTAAGTATAGAGATCAGTATGACATCAATAACCAAAAGGGGTGGGGATGAAGCTGTAAATGAACAGTTTTTGTAATTTACTGAAATTCAAACTGGAGTGCTAGGCCTGTAGAATGTTAACTGTAGTCCCCATGGGAACTACAAACAAAACAGCTATAGAATATACACAAAAGGAAATGAGAGAGGAATTTAAGCATAACACTACAAAAATCAACTACACACATAATAAAACAATACAGGAAATGAGGAACATAAAAAGCTATAAGGAATATAGAAAAAATAGCACAATTTCAGAAGTGTTTCCTTGTCACTAATTACTTTAAGTGTAAATGGATTAAGCTCTCCAAGCAAAAGACAGAGATCAGCAGAATGGAAAGAAACACGTTATCCAACTATACAACATCTACCAGAGCCTCACTTAAGCTTCAAAGACACATACGGGTTGAAACTGAAAGGATGGAAAAAGATATTCCACATGAATAGTAACCAAAAGAGAGCAGCGGTGGCTATACTTCAGATATAATAGACTTTAAATTAAAAAACGATTACAGGAAACAAAGGAGGATATTACATTAGTAAAGACTCAAAGAATACTCAAAGAATATAAAATTACAAACATTTATATATGCCATGACTTCAATAAATATGAATCAAAAACAGAATTAAGGGGGGACTACACATTTCTCATATAGGTATTTCTATACTAATAGTTGGAGACCTCAATACCCAACTCACAAGAATGGAAAGACAACTAGAAAGAAGATAAGGAAAACAGAGGACTTCAAGAACGTAATAAACCAACAAGATGACACAGACAATATATAGAGCATTCTACCCAACAACAACAATACACATTCCTTTTAATTGCATATGGGTCACTTCCCAGGACAGTCATAAGCTAGGCCATAAAATAATAATATATATTATTATATTATAACATGATGAATTATACAATGAATAGTTAATAATTATGTTAGGCCACAAATTAGTATTAATTAATCAGTAGATTTTAAAAGATAGATATCATATCTGGCCACGATGGGATGAAGTGAGAAACCAATATTAAAAGGAAAACCAGAAAATTCCCAAAATTGTGAAAAATAAACAACACGCTTTTAAACAACCAATGGATCAAAGAAGAAATCAAAGGGAAATGAGAAAATACTTTCAGGTGAATGAGAATGAAAACACAGCTTACCAAAACTTATGGGATGCAGTGAAAGCAGTGCTAAGGGGGATATTTATGACCATAAAGGCTTGCTTTAAGAAATGAAAGATCTGAAATCAACAACCAGACATTACAACTAAAGGTATTAGAAAAGAAAAACTAAACCAAGGTAGCAGAAGACGTAAATGCTGAAGACTAGATAGGAGATAAATAAAATAGATGAGAAAAACAATACAGAAAATCAACAAAACCAAAAGTTGGTTTTGTGAAGATCAACTGAATTCACAAACCTTTAGATAGATGGACTAAGAAAGAGAGAGGGAAGACTCAATTTATTGAAATCGGAAATTTAAGTGGGAAGGTTACTATCAACTCTACAGAAATACAAAATATGATAAAATATGATAAAAATATAATACACTCTGAACAATTTTATGCCAGCAAATTGGGCAACCTAGATAAATAGACAAATCCCTGGAGAGACAAAGCCTACCAAAACTAAACCATAAAGGAACAGAAAATATGAATAGACTTATAACTAGGAAGGAGATTGAATCATCAATCAAAATTCTCCCAATAAAAAAAAGCCCTAGACCTGATGGTTTCATGGATGAATTCCACCAAACATTTATGAAGAACTAAACCTATTCTTCTCAAACTTTTCCAAAAAGTTCAAGAGGAAGTCTTTCAAATTCATTATGAGATCAGCATCAACATGATACCAAAACTAGACAAAGGCACCACAAAGAAATAAAGCTACAGACCAGTATCTCTTATGCACAATGATGCATATACCATCAAAAAATACTAAACAACAAAATTCTGCAGCATATTATATACCATGAACAAGCAAGATTTATTCTTGGGATACAAGGATATTTCAACATGAAAAATGATCAGTGCCATATGCCACATCAGCAGAATGGACACAAACCACATCATCACTTCAAGTGATGCGAAAAAGCATTTGACAGAATTCAACACTCTTTCATGATAAATATACTCAATGAAGTAGGAAGACAAGAAAACTATCTTAAGATAATAAAATCCATTCATAAGAAACCCACAGCAAATATCATACTCAATGGTGAAAAGCTGAAGGCTGAAAGCTTTTCCTCTAAGATGAGGAGTAAATCAAGGATGCCTACTTTTACTAGTTCTATTCAACACAGTACTGGAAATTCAAGCCATAGCAGTTAGACAAGAAAAAGAAATAAGACATCCAAAACATCCAAACTGGAAAGGAAGAAGTAAAATTATCAGTTTACAGATGATGCAATCTTCTCTATAGAAAACCCTAAAGATTCCACCAGAACAAGGGTGTTAGTAGCATTAATAAATGAATTCAGCAAAGTAGCAGGATACAAAATCAATATTAAAAAAAATCAGATGCAGGGCACCTGGGTGACTCAGTTGTTCAGCTCTTGATTTGGGCTCAGGTCATGATCTCAGGGTTGTGAGATCAAGCCCTGCTTCTAGCTCTCTGCTACAAGTGGAGCCTGCTTAAGATTCTCTCCCTCTCTTTCTGCCCCTTCCCCCTGACCCCGGCACTCACATGCACATGCGCTCTCTTTCACTCAAAAAGAAAAGAAAAGAAAAGAAAGGAAAAGAAAAGAAAAAGATACATTTCCATATTGTCCTCTAGGTGAACGCTTCATAAATGCCCAGTATCCCCAATATATATTATTAAAAGAGCCCTACAGAACCAAGGTTTTTATCCTTAAGTGCTCAGTATCTCTTTTTGAAATACTTAAACTTCATAGTAGTCACAAAAATCCAACTAACAAATCCTCATCAACAAAATGGTCCAGACTAACCAGGTGAATTCTGACAAGGTAACACCTTAGAATTATCTCAATGCAAGAATATCTATAGTTGGCGATTCAACCTCCCATTTCTGTAAGTTGGTCATTTTAAATAGGGTGCACTTTGTTGTCAAAAATGAAGTCATCAGGGGCACCTGGGTGGCTCAGTGGGTTAAAGCCTCTACCTTTGGCTCAGGTCATGATCCCAGGGTCCTGGGATCAAGCCCCACATTGGGCTTCCCGCTCAGCAGGGAGCCTGCTTTCCCCACCTTTCTCTCTGCCTGCTTATGATCTCTGTCAAATAAATAAATATAATCTTTAAAAAAAAAAAGAAGCCACTTTAAAAAAAATAAAGTCATTATTGTTAATGCTTACAGTATGTTTATAGTAAATATAGTAAGTATTATAGAATTTTCCTTTTCTTCAATTTATATTTCTTTCTACTAATTACACATCTTCTCAGTTTCAATAAAAAGCCTGAGACTTGTTAGGCTATAAGTATGACTTGTGACATAAAACAAAAATGAAGTCAACTTTATGGGAATGCTTAAGAGAAGCAGAACAAAAAAAATGGAATTAGTAGTATTTATCTTATTTCCAATAGGGAACAACTTACCCCTCATTACAAGAATAGTGAACCTGTGAACCAAAGGATAAAGATCCATTTACAGCAACTACCCGGCCATTTATGGGTTCTCCTGGATGCTGACATTGTTTTTCTAAAAGAAAATTTATAAATTCATTGTTTCACAGTGAATTCAAAACATTTCAAAAGATTTAAATGCTTAAATGTTTAAATTAGCCTATTTCATAGCAATTTCAAAACATTTAAATTAAAATCAAAATATTACACTGCTCTTCTGAATTCAGGAGAGTGTTACTTTCTTTCTTTGACTATTGTAAGGCCAAACTTAATATTCACATTTAACCAGGTAACCAACTGCCAAGAAAGATTCCCTGGGCATTTTTCAAAACCTGAAAAGCTACACTGCTATCTAAAACCTATATTCACATGAGAAAACAATCATTGCGCTAGTGCAGTATGCAACCTAAAATACGTGAAATCTCTAGAACAAAAAACAAAACAAAACTTTTGTACCCTTACCTGTACAAGCCTCCTTGAGAGGTGTCCACATGTTATCAGTCTGACAAATGGAAAACATGGGAAGAGAAGGTCCAATAGGCTTGTATCCTGGTCGACAAACAAAGTATACTACGTCCCCAGGATTATAACTGGATTTAGTATCATTTGGCTTCATAAACTCGAATCTTGGAGGAGGATCACAGGCATCTAGGGATAAGAGAATGAGAACGTGAAAATGAAGTATTTTCTCTCTTTTGCCAACCAGGGACGATGATGTCCCAGCAGATAGGTAATACAGAATAAATGGAAAGATCCTTGGCAAGATTTTAAATGATTCTCCCAAGCTTTTAACCAAGTGGTGATAGTAGTTGAGGCTGTGCCTTGCTTATTTTCAGTAACGTCCTACTGAGTGATGAATTTTCTTTCAACATCAACTGAAGAAACAAAATGAATGGTTTAGGTCTAACAATATATGTAGATAAACATCCTTTCCCACTTTTTTCTAAATTCATGTCAAAACTCGCCTCTCCTTTAAGAAGCCTTCTATAGGACATAGCACCCTGCTCCATTGACTCTCCCATAGTCTGAAACATACTAATGATAACCCGTCACTTCAGGCTCAGTCTCCTTGTTGCAGAAGGCAAGTATCTAGAGGCCAGAGATCACAGGTCTTCTTTTTCTACTCACTCAGTATCCAGTGGGTACTTCAGAAATGCTAGAGTATCAAGTGATTATTAAATAAGCATTGTGTAGTTCACAGATCAAGATAAATATGCACAAACTCTTCCATGTAAGACTTCATTTCATGCTTCATATAAGTGAACTGAGCTTCTCACAAGTGAACAGATGCCACTCAAATATCAAAATTTACCATGAATATCCTTACAAGAAAAAAATGTTGCTTTGGGGGCACTATTTTAAATATAATTTCATCTTCCTCCACTCATTAATGGATCCCACATTCCTTCTGCTAGAAATTCTATACAATTCCATTCTAGATAACAATCCATTACATCATTAGAAATCATGGAACCACCAAGAAAGAATTAAGCAACAGCATGCCCCTGATTAAATAATACAAGTATTCCTTGCTTTATGCAATTTCAGTAACTATTCTGAAAGCAGATAAAGAAGACAGAATTCTAGGGACACCTGGGTGGCTCAGTGGGTTAAAGCCTCTGCCTTCGGCTCAGGTCATGATCCCAGGGTCCTGGGATAGAGCCCCACAACGGGCTCTCTGCTCAGCAGGGAGCCTGCTTCCTCCTCTCTCTCTGCCTGCCTCTGTGCCTACTTGTGATCTCTGTCTGTCAAATAAATAAATAAAATCTTAAAAAAAACAAATACCTAGAGTTTAAAAAAAAAGAAGACGACAGAATTCCAAATATGACTTTCATATAGAGTAATCTGTTTGGGAAAAGAAATGTCAATGAGATGGTTTACCCATCCAACTAATTTGAAGTATTTCTCTTCCTCGCATGTGCAGTTATATGACATGCTTTCAAAAATATGCAGAGTTTACAACTTGCTCTGTAAGCTTTACACACTATAATAACTGTGCCCAATATTACACTATTTCACAATAAACTTACTTCTGTTCCTCAGGACACTGATGTTTTTTATCCTCTGGCTACCCTTCCTTCTCTGCCCAGTTGGATAATGTGACGCTCCTAATGGGTTGCTGGGAGAACCCTGGTTACTCCATTCTGCACATCCCTGTGAGGGAATGTGCACACTCCCGTGACCTCATTACCACTGACAAGAGCTGTCCTAAAACCTGGTCTCCATGCTTGACCTCTAGCCCAGGGGCCGACTGATCATATTCAACTGCCTCCAACATACCCCACATGCTATCCATACAACATTTAAAAAAAAAATTTTTTTTAAAGATTTTATTTATTTATTTTGGACAGAGAGAGAGACAGCACGAGAGGGAACACAGGGAAGGGGAGCGGGAGAGGGAGAAGCACCTGGATGCAGGGCTTGATCCCAGGATCCTGGGATCATGAACTGAGCAGAAGGCAGATGCTTAACGACTGAGCCATCCAGGCACCCCATCCATATAACATTTTGAAGCCAAAGTGTAGACTCTGGATTATTCACACTCACACAGGTCCAGCAAACAAGACAGAGGAGTTCTTAAATTTTTAATTCCTCAATAATTAACACGCAGTATTATATTAGTTTTCAGGTATACCATATAGAGATTCAACAATTCTATATATTACTCAGTAATCATCACAATAAATGTGCTTTTAATCCCCTTCACCTATTTCACTCATTCCTTCCCTCACCCCCACCTCCCCTCTGGTAATCAGCAGTTTGTTCTCTAAATTTAAGGGTCTGTTTTCTAGTTTATCTCTTTATTCTTTGTTCATTTGTTTTGTTTCTTAGATTCCATATATGGGGGTGCCTGGGTGGCTCAGTAGGTTAAGCGTCTGACTCTTGATTTCAGCTCAGGGCATGAACTCAGGGTCATGAGTTCAATCCTCACATCAGGCTCTGTGCTGAGTGTGGAAGCTGCTTGAGATTCTCAATCCCTCTCCCTCTGCCCAAACCCTGCACCGATGCTTTCTCTCTTAAAAAAAAAAAAAAAAAAAAAAAATTCCATTATGTGCATGAAATCATATGGCATTTGCCTTTCTCTTACTGACTTATTTCATTTGGCATTATACCCTTTAGATCCATCCATGCTGCCGCAAATGGCAAGATTCCATTCTTTTTCATAGCTAAGTAACAGTCCACTGTGTGTGTGTGTGTATAAACATATACACATCACACCTTCTTTTACCCATTCATCTATTGATAGGCCCTTGGATTGCTTCCATTTTTGGCTATTGTAAATAATGCTGCCATAAAAACAGGGGTACATATACCTTATCAAATTAGTGTTTTCACATTCTTAGGGTAAATACTCAGTAATGACATTACTGGATCATGTGGTAATTCTATTTTTTAATTTCTAAGGAACCTCCATGTTTTCCGCAATGGCTGTACTAGTTTGAATTCCAACCAACAGTGGAGGAGGAGGCATTTATCCACATCTTTATCCTTTTGATTTTGCCCATTCTGCCAAGTGTGAGATGATTTGCATTTCCCTGATGATCAGTAATACTGATCAACCTTTGCATGAGTCTCTTGGCCATCTGTCTCCCTTCTATGGAAAACTGTCCATGTCTCCTGTCCATTTTAAATAGATTATCTGGGTTTTTTTGTTTTTGTTTTTTTGATGTTAAGTTGACAATTCAAATGCCGAATCCGTCTCTCTAATTCTACCTTTCCTTCCAGTTCAAACCACTGCCATTTCTTCTCTAGAGTGCTACCAATGTTTCTGAACAGGCCCTCTTAGCTACCTCGCCACCTTTCATTCATTTCATGCCAGAGTCATGATGATAGGACACAGTGACCAAAGCTCATCCAAGACTGATACTTTTCAATGACTTCCCAATGCCCTCATGACAATGTCTAGGGCTCCCTATCATGGCCAGCAGTCTTGTAAAGCCCGTCATTACCGGGATTCTGCTCACTCTTGCATCCTATTCTCAAGCCCTATTCAATTCCTGGCAGTGTCCATTAAATGACCTCAATTATGTCAGCATTCCGGACCTCCCTGCCTCAATTAACTTCAGCTTTGACCAGAGACCCCACACTCCTCCCACCCTCTCACCCACTCATGCTTCAGTTTCAGCTGACAGGTCACTTCTTGTGGCTCTTGACATGTGTCATCAAAAAACGGTGGTAAGTTTCCTCATGATCCACATTTACTTTGTCCACAGACTACCCCACAGTGGGACTCCTTACTGTCTGTGCTCTCTACCAGACTGTTACCTCTGAGGACTATGGGGGACACCTCACTGCACCTGTAACACCAACCGCCAGAGCTGAATGAGCGCCGCTGTCAGTTTGGTCTATCTTAGACCAAAGCTCACTTCCTTTTCTGCTCAGCCAACTTCTTTCAGAGATATCAACAAATCATAATTTTTTTCTTTGTTGTTTTACACCTGTCTTCAACTATTTTCATTGGTTGAATGATAGCTCTTTTCCTTAATCAGTGTATTTGATTTCTTTGATGTCAAAATATTTACGCTTTCTTGTTTTATTTTGGGCCCATTCTCCATTACTGCTATTATTAGAAACAGCATTTTAACATTACCAAAGGAGAACTCCAAATAATGGGGATTTTATTTTTTCCCAAGTACGGTAACTGAAGACTCTATGTCTTTTTTCTTAAAACAATAGTGGTGATAGTATTAATAATTTTAGAAATAGCAAACGTTCAACACTACCTGTACTATTATTTTAAGTACAATTTAACTTGTCTTCATACTTATCCTACGGGTTGGGCACTATTGCCCCCCCCCAAGATGGGCCACCTAAGGCACAATAGGTTAAGTCACTTGCCCAGGCCAACATCTCCAGCAGCCAGGCCGCCTGCTTCCACTACAGACACTACTTCTCACCACACTCACCTGAAACCCTCCCACGCTTACACCAACACCCTGCAATGCAATGCCGTCCTCAAGAAATGGTCTTCTACCGAGTCTGGAGAAATTAAAGGAACCCTGGTTTAGATTTGCTGTGTGCTAAGTCAAACAAAAGGGCTCAAGTGCCCTGAAGGGACAGATAACAACATCAAGCCTGAATTTTAACGATGGGGATTGTTCATTCCTCACTATCCTGTTGCTTTTCACAGGGATTGGCTCTGTGTTCTAGTCCTTGGCCTTTCTCTTGCCTCCCTTGTCCTCCAGCTGCCACACGGGGCAGCTCCACGGTCCTTGGGAGCCCCTAGCTACGTCACAGCTCTAAGCCTCTGATCACACTGCTCCCCTCTGCTCTGAACATCCTTCCTTCCTGCTCAGCTGCAACCCCCACTCAACTCCTGTCTTCTTATACTGAATCCCCTCAACCACTCCTCTAGCAAGCACCATCTGCTTTCCCCGGGAGGCAGTGCCCAGTGGCCTCCTCTTGGACTGTCCTCCGCATGGATCGCTCAGTCACTATCACGGGTTTCTGTGTTCAATAGTTCCCCTGTTATGGCCCATGAGGCCATAACACCAAGCACAGCATGTCCCTCAGAGGAGCTGGGCAAAACCATCTGGCACTCAAAGGACCACTGGTGTCCAACAGAACACCTCGCTGAAAAATATACTGGGATACATCTAATACTGAAAAGCATCATCTTTAAGCTTTAGCCAGAAAGACCTGGCCACAGGATTTCCTCTGTTGCCTAACTCCCAGGATTCTGGTGACCCAGCAACTGACCAGATAAGGACTGCTCTCTTTGCATTATAACCTGTAGAGTAAGGAAGTAAGAAACTACCCTGTAAACACTTAATGGATCTATCCTGGCTTCATCCACCAGAGAGAAAGAAAAGATGTAAAAGAGACACCACTCACAGCAGGAGGTGGTGGGTTTTGTCCAAAACGCAGACCCCTTCTAGAAGAATGAGACTGGTTCTGAATTGGACGAATGTTGGCTTCTGCCATCTCATGCAGCTGGCAACTACCTCCCTCTGAGATGGGAAGCCTCCAGGCACAATGCAGCCTGCTTACAAACCTGCTTCCGGCCTGTGAGCTGCTTCAGAACTGAAAGTGTATTCTAGTCCTGTATTTTCCCTGCCGGATATAAGGAGGCTCATTTGTACTTTCTCTAATTTCATACCTATCCTGATTTTACCTTTGAACTTTTACTTGGTCTTGTGTTTCCTTTTCTGCATTTTTAAGTTTTGCTACCTTCCATGTTGCACCCCAGTCATTTTATTTTCTCTCTTCCAAACAACATCCAACGTGAGCTGTAAGGCTCATCTAAACTTGATCCTTTTTTAAAACATTTTTTTGTTTTCTTTTTATTGCCCCTGGTCCCTCCCCACGCTACTGCCCCCACAGAAATGAACTTTTTCATGATATGGAACAAGCAAGATTAGAGTATGGTGAGCTCTGCAGATTCTACAGAACAGGGAAGACAGAGCCTCTGTGATGGTCAGCTTCCCCTGACTTAGCTTAGGCACCGCAGAAAGGCCATCCTGAGGACAGGTGTTTAAAGAACCTCCCTCCTGGAAGCGGGAGGAATTGTTGCCGGCACTCTAAGCCCCAGCCTCATTATATTATATTATTTTAATTCATTTTCTGGTACTCAATACTTATACAAGAGTGTTGACACTGGGCAAAAAATTGCAAATCTGGAACCACAAGCGTGACAAGACAGAGAAGCTCTCTACATTCTCATGGGGAGAGCAGAAAACATGTTTGCAGGGGTGACTCCCAGTCAGGGGGGATTTGAGCTGGGGTGCGTGTGTCTGAGATAGGGTGGTCAGAGAGGGGCCTCCTGAGAGGCTGACACCTCTACTGAGCTTGAGAGATAAGAAGGAGCCAGGGGAGAATGTTCCAAGTCTGAGGGAATAGTAAGTACAGAAGCCCCACAGAGGCGGAGTTTGGCCCACCAGGGGCCCCTAGTGATTGGTAAATGCTATTAGAGTATCAAGCTCCTTTCCCCCAGAGCACTTCTTTTGGGTTATATTCTTTTGGGTTATATTGGTATTCACGAGCAGTATGTTTGGTCTGCCACTCCTGATAAATTTTAGCAACTATTTCTCCACTGCCACTGTGTGCCTGGCACTGGGATTCTAAAAGTGAGCAAACGTGTCTGCTTCTATTTGTTAAGTGCAAGCAGATCAATAGTGAAATCAGGATCATAAAAACGGACAGTTTTGTTATCACTTACCAGTGTATTCTCAGAACCCAGTATAGAACCTGGCACATACAAGGCAAATATGTGTAGAATGAATGCTACCAAGGAAAGAATACAGCATATAAACTGTACATGCAACAGGATCCTAGAAATAACTTGGGCAGAGAAACACAGGTGCAGATAAAGACAGAAATATACCAAAGTACTGAAAATGATCAACGCTTCATTGTAAATGTGTTACACACTAGCATGTCCTTTTAGCATGAACACTAATTCTTACTCAGCGAAACAGTAAACAAATTTATTGGGTGGGAATCTTCAGTTTCCGTTAATGGGTGTAGGGGAAACCAGAATGACATTATATATGGGTTATTTCTTACTCAGTTGACAGTAAGCTACCAAAGCTTTTGAGATTAATTTAGAATTCCCCTCAAATATGGCCCACCCATATGAAAACAAGGAAAACAATAGCAAAAAGCCGTTGGGTAATGGAATTGGATAATGTCTCTTGAATGGAAACAGGAAGATGACTCTACATAAAGAAAAAAAAAAACAACTGAAAGAGGAACACCCTGCAAACCAATACCAGTATGATCTCGGACAGCGAGGAGACTTGTGCCTTTAGACACAAAAAGCAGGGTGTAGTCTTCCCAAATCTTCTAAGCCCCAGGGGCCCGCAGCATGCTTGCACCCGGAGCCCACTCACCCAAGAGCTGCCACACTCGATTCCCAGCCCCCATGTACAGCAGACGGTGAGCTTTCTTACCCCACACCACATCCATACCACAAGCCCGGTTAGCACACACCCGGTAACACCCAACCCGGGGTCTCCCAGCCCGGAACAAACAACGCCCCTCTCCCCAGTGCCATCACCACGGCAAAGAACACAGGAAAACCTCCCACGGGCACACCGAGGATCCTAGCGACAGCCACACGCACTGGGTATGGAGACCAAGCAGTCTCCCCAGACCCCGCGTCCGGGCTCCCCTGCCCCAGGTGCCTCCGCCTGGAAGCACACTGCAAGCATTCGCTGGGGTCACAGTTTCGCCCGGGGAAAGCACAAGCCGCGCCCAACACCCTCCCGGCTCACTGCCCAACTCCTCCCAAACCTTCAGCTTCTGCACCACAGGGCCTCCACCCCCTGGGTACACCCAAAACACGACTGGGGCCGCCCCAGCACGGCGCCTGTTCCCGACCACCAAGCAAAGCTCCCGGGCCCTGGGGAACCGTCGGCCAGCTCCCCGACCCGCTCAGCTCGCCGCGGAAGCGCGCACCCCCTCCAGGCTCTTACCAGAGGGCTTGAGTATCAGGAACACTGCGGCCATCAAAGAGAACCCAAAGCAACGCAAAAAGGAAAAGCGCTCCTCCAGACAGCAGGGATGGGCTGCGCGCGGCGCGCAGGACACCGACATCTTCCCGGAGACCACCGGGAACCTGAGAGTCCGCCAAGCGACACTCTCCCAGGTCGGGGAGCAGACGCAACAATCCCCAGCGGCCCGGTGTCAGGCGCCAGCCGCCAGCCGCGGGGGCGTGGCCTGAGCGCCGTTTTCGCGGAAGTGACTCTCCTTCCCGAACTGGGCGGGGCCGGGGCGCGGGGCCTCGCTGACCTCTGGGACCTGGCCTAGGAAAGAGAGGGTTGGGCCGCGGGGTCCTAGAGCGGCTCGGTGCCCTCCGCGGGCGCCAGGCGGCCCTGCGACGATCTCTTGCGTACTGGCCCGACGTCCCCGGCGGCTTGCGGGGCTCGGCGGGCTCACCGCCCGGACTCAGGAGGGTGCGAAGGGAAGCAGAGCTGGCGGGGTCCTCTTTGTCCCTTCTCCGGAACCGAACGCGTCACTGAGCGAAAAGCACAGCGACCTGAAACTAGAAACCCAAGGCCAGGCAGCGGGTCGTCGTGGGGCCGCACCCCTCCAGGCTGCTGTGTGTTTGGGGGCCTCCGAACTGCCCGGACTCCCTGCCCTTGTTTCAAGAGTTGGCATGAGTCGGGCATATGGAGGGACAGTGCTTGTGATTTGCGGGGCTCTCAGCATCTGCTCTGGGATCCTCTGGAGGCCAGATAGATTTCAGAATCTCAAAGGTTTGGCCACTGCACTCCCAGCCCCTCAAGTAAAGCAAGGTAGATGAATTATTCAACAACACCGGGCCATTAGCATTTGGGGCCTCACCTCTCTGGGGTCCTTGCCCTTGAGCAACTAAATGCTTTATTGAAGAGGGGAAAAAGATGCATGAGAAAGGTAAGGACAAGGGTGTATTAATTGCGCATCTCCTGGAAGTGCTTTAATTAAAGCCGTTATTGTTGGGATGGAGAGGAATCCATAAGAGGGGAAATTTCCTGATGACCCAGTCTCTCAGTGGAAAATCAAGAGGAAATGAGCCAGATCTGTTTGTAGCATTCTGACTAAACCTGTATGACTAAGAAGAGGGAAAAAAAAAGTCACAACCTGTATTAAAAGAGTACACAAAAGGAATTGACATTTTCTTCCCATTAGCTGGCAAACAACGACAAATGTCAGCCAGTGTGAGTAAATGTATTGGGGGGACCAACACCTTCAAACTTCGGCTTTCAATTTAACTTTTCCATATGTTGTTTTTAAATGGCCATGACTTTTAAACCACCGGTTGCATTTGGACTTTATCCCAAAGAAATCATCAGAGCTGTGACCAAAGATGTATAATTTTGGAAAAAATAAATAAATCTTTAGTGTCTAGCCAAAGAACAAGGAATTTTTGATAGGTGGTTTTATGAACATCTATGCAGCAGGAGTTAAAGAAAAATCTATGTGAGAAACTACAATATATATGTAAGTTAAAAAAAAAGTAACTGACTCCAAATAAATGTTTGTCTTCAGCATTCTCATAGAGCAATTAGTTTAAAATTAACTGTCAGTGATAGGATTATGGGTATTTCATTTTCTTTATGCTTTTCAGTTTTCTATATTGACCCTGTGTTTTAGGAATGAGAGGAAGAAAAATTTTCAGTCATGTATGTATCAACTATGTATCAACTACTATTTTGTTCATAGAATGATGCGGGTTGATCCCACATCACACAGAATTAGGGTATAACAGAATGCTGGGGAAAGGTAAGCTTTCTGTATTAACCTCAAATGCATCTTCTGAAATTACAAAACTCTCTGTATATTTTAAAGATTTCTGTACCTGAGAGGTACTAAAAACTTTGTGGGTTCATCAAACCATGGAATTGCCTCTTTTCCCAGAACAACACAATGTTTGGATTCTTGATGGCCTATGAAACAAAAGGTGTGGAAATCATACCTAAAACATCTCACTGTCAAAAAGCCACACACTCCATCACAACACTGACTTAAAGGAGGTATAATTAAGGAGAGATTGAGTAAGAAAATGAGGGGGGATTATTTCTGTTATTACTGTTACAAAGAGTTATATAACAGAAATGTTCTGTTGTCCAATGTTGACACTTAACTGTGAAAACAGTCTCTTTTTCTCATCCACCATCTGTATACAATGGTATATGTCAGTTACATCTAAGATGAAAATACTTTCCCATCTATTTCTAGTCTTAGAAGTAAGTTTTTATTCTCATGCGTAAATTAAAAGGTGGCAAAGTATGGCAGGAGTTTGGTTTCCTAGTTACACAAACTAGATTAGAGTCAAGAATTGGGGTTTTACTGGAAATTTCTTTCAATCAGTAAAATCTGTACTGGGGGATCAAGACACTCTAAGTATAATTGGATAATTTCACATAGATTAATTTATTTTCATTTGCCCCAATAAAGGCTCCATTGGAAATTTGGAGCCCTTTTCCGTATTTTTCTGAACAGGCTCCTTGACACAGGGATAGAGTTTTCCTGCTGTAGCTCCAGTGCTAAGACAGTTCTAGGTCTCTCGTAGGTGCATAATAAATGCCTATGAATACTGCAAGAAATAAATGGGTGTTGCCGTCAAATGCCTCTAACCTGTCTCTGCCTGTTCTCCCCCAGCATGGATTTACCAAATAAGGGCTGGGAAGATTCTGAGAGATTTTGCTTTAATAATCTTAGACACTAGGAACATGGTGGGGTTTGCCTCTAAAGGAGGGAGCTACAACTGTCTGCCCAGAAAACGTCCTGTCTCAGGCAGTGCGAGCTGTGATAGGAAGTGGAGCTACTTTCTGTCCCTTAGCCTTGAGATCATTTCAGTGACTTAGTTCAAAGGGAGAGTGTTGACATTGAACATCCTGTAGCCTGGACAGGAATAGAACTCAAGAGCCAAGGCTTTGAGTGAGTTTGGGCAGTAAAGGCTCCTGGTGCCTGCTACTCCCCTAAAGATTTTTGTCACCCCGCCCAAGTGACAAAGAGGAGAGCATGGAGAGTATGCCTGTTTGTCCACCAGGTTTGAAGCTGTGTGCTAGATCTCCTTTAAGGCCTCATGAATGGCACTAGGGTGGAGGGAGGGGTGTGGGGATGTCATTAAACAGGGGCCAACTTGTGTAAAATTAATCTGAATGCCAGATGCTTCTTGGCCTCCTAAATTAGTGTATTTCCATCATGCTTTTCAGAGAAATGGGCCTGTGAGGACTCTCAGAAAAGGCTTTCCACTGCCACAGTGAATTACACACTAGGTTAGCTGTGAAACGCTGAAAGAGACTGCCTAAACAGAGCAAAGATAAGCCATCTTTTTGATGTTGGCCCTGGGAGCTGTGCCACCTCCGTTTGTACCTGGTGAGCACCTGCCAGACAGTTGACCTTCATATTTAGCTGTTACTGGCAAGAACATTCCAGTGATAAGCCACACCCCACGCAGGGAGGGATTCTGAAACCAGGAGGTGCAGAGATGGCGGCACTTCTCAGAAGGAAAGCATGTTCATTTTGTTTCCTCTTGGCTTTTGAAGGCTTTAAAAAGTAAATATATTACAAACCATGTTCCAGACATAGATTTAGAAGGAAAAAAAATCTTTTATTCCTATCCCATTGTAGTGAGAAAATAGAACATACCATTTAAATGTCATAGACTTTAACTTACACCTCACAATTATGTGTACACAAAAAGGAAATGAGAAACAAAATTAGATTGTTAGCACTAAGAATAATCGTGGAGACCTGCTTCTTGGATGAAAAATGTAAGGCCAGAGGTTAACAGAATTACTCAACAATGCAAATGAAGTTAGACAGGTCAGTATTTTACCCATAGTTAGTAGAAGCAGTATTTCCCATGGATCACTGATGTCACAGGCAAAAAAATCTCATGAATTCCTTGAAATTCAATGGCATGGTCATCAGATACTGGTTAATCACAATACTTACTGACCTACTGCATTCTGGGGGGATAAAGGAATTTACATTTTTTTCTTGTGGTAGGGAATTTTAATTCTAAGAAAGACCAATTCCCATCAGTTAATTTCTAGCCCTTGTTTAAAATGTACTTTTTCAGAAACTCAAGACCTAATATATTTCCCAAAGTTTCCCCAAGTTTCAACTAAGCAAAACCATTGAGGATCTTTTCATATATTCATTGGTTACTTGCCTTTCTTTTATTGAAGGCCCGGCTGGATATCCTTTGCCCATTTACAGGGAAGAGAGGTGAGGAGGTTTGGTCTTTTAGTTTTTTACTCTCTAAATATGCCAGTTACCCTTGTCTATGATATAAGTTATAATTTGTTCCTCCTAGTTTGTCAGTTGACTTTGTTAATGCTGTTTTTCCCCCTTTTTTCTATGATTTTAAAGAAAACTTCCAGTTGATGTCCAGTTCCCTCTTTATATTTATCAAGATAAGTGTGGCACAATACACTTGAAAAGCAAACCAGAATTACACAGTAGTTAGCAGTCGTCATATGCAAGTCTATTGTTAACTACCCAGAAAGATTCTGGTATCTTCTAGATCGTTAGCATGGCCGATCTGTAAGTGGGTGGACCACTTACGGACTCTAGGACCACTTATTTAGAGACCTGTACATTTATGTTGCAATTCTTAAATTCAGGGTTTCCTAGTTTTATTGGGTGTATTCTGAATCTATACAAAAAGTAAGTCACTTGCTTTATAATAAAATCATCCTTTTATTTAAGTTAGTATGTTTTAGACACACAGTACAAATTGCTTTTGAAATAGAGCTTAGGAAATACCCAGATCTCATTGTTTAAGATGTTTCTCTTGAAAACCTCTCCCCCTTCTGTCTAAACAGAAGACACTGGGGTTGCTTCAGCATTGCATATAATAAACAGAAAATACTTTTTTCCTAGTGATAGCAAAAACGGATCTAGCTATATTTTTCTGTTCTAATAGATTTTGCTCTACAGAAGAAAAAGTGACTGTTAAGAAAGATATGTGTATAAAGAAGCAAACATGTATGAAGAAAGGTTAGCAAAAAATCAAAATATTAACAGTGGTTATCACTGAATAGTATAATTACGTGTGACTTATTTGTTTTTCATATCTTCCTCCTGGATTTTGATCCTCTCGTTAATGAGCCCATTCCCTAGTATGAACATTTATTTGAAAGTGAGAAAGGGAAATCACAAACTTGTAAACAGAAATCCAAAGTGACGCCGTCTTCCTTTATGTAACTGAGACTATTTATAAACCCTGAGTGCAGTCTTTCCCCCTTACTAGCTGAGGTGTGCATTCAGCAGTGGAGAGCAGAAGGACTGACAGTAACCCAGGCTAAGAGGAGGGAGTTTTACGGGCTCCTGGGAGCGTGTCAGCATCTTCTTGGGCACATGTCTGGTCTCTGCGAGGTCACGTCTGTCATTGGATGAATCTCACATCTTACTCTGTTGATTAGGCTCCTTTCCAACGACATTGTGATTCAAGGTGTTCCCCAGCTCTGTGGTACTTTGTCAAGGAAGGGCACTGAAATAACAGGATATTTTTATTCAGGTGAGAGCATGGTGACAAGGGAACGGCCCACAAATTTGCTGCTTAAAATGGTGATACTAGCATTACACATAATTACGAGTTCAGAAGACGTGTTTCTGCCCTCCTTAGTGGTTGCTGTGTAGGGCCCAAGAAAATACGGCCAAAGTTGAGACACTGAGTAGATAAGAGAGAGATTAATGAAGAAGTTGACCTTTCCTCGTCACCTTTTGTTGCCAAAGGAAAAGTGTTCACAATTGAGCGACTAAATAGAAAGAGCCTCGTTCCAGAAACATAGAGGTGTCCCCCATAACACACGAAATATTTCTGACTCTCTTTTCTGAGCCAGGCCACGGCAGGGAGAGTAAACAGGAGCTGGTAGTTTGGACGAGGCTCTGCCTCCAGGAGCATGTCCTCCCCCTACTGCAGTCACGATTTCCAGAAGATACCATATAGTCCAAGATGTCCAAACACTTCCCTGGCCATGCTTCAGGCCAGGATGACTGTCCTCCCACCAGGGGACAGATCCCTGCAGAGGCCCAGCAGCTCACCTGACACCCCCTATTATTACTGCTACCTGATCCCTCAGTGTTCCTCTCTCCGCCTCACAAGATTGCCCAACATCATTTGTTACCTGCGTCATCTTTGAACATTCTCATGTCCTTTAGCACGCAGCTGTGTCTTTGGAGTCTGCCTCTTTACCCGTATCACCCTCTGGGCCCTTGCCCCTGGCTTGGGCGCAGGGTGCAGATTCTGACTCATTCCTTGTCTACCGTATCTTGCCACAGATGATCAGCCCTGCTCCTGGAGAACATTGTGGCCAAAACTGCAGTCTTAGAAAAGAGATTGGAGACAAATTCATTAAGGACTTCCTACCATTTATTAAAAGTTGATCAACGGTGAAGGTAAACAGTTTGACATGTACCTTGATGCAAAAGAACACTTCCAAAATGTTAGTTAAAATAAAATTTTGGTAAATTTACTCTCACATATTAATACTTCTCATTTGATAAAATCTCTACTCAGAAATTTAGGGAAATTTAAAAACGAGGTCCTTACTCATAAATACAAAGTGTGGTGCATGTCATAATTGACTAATCCAGGAGTGCCTGGGTGGCTCAGTCAGTTAAGCATCTGACCTCGGTTCAGGTCATTATTCCAAGGTCCTGGTACGGGCCACATCGGACTCCCTGCTCACTGGGGAATGAACTACTCTCTCTCCTTCTCCCCTGACTTGTGCTCGCTCTCTCTCTCTCTGAAATAAAAAAAAATCTGAAAAAAAAAGGTGACTAATCCATGTTTGTGGAATGTAGGAATGACCAAGTGAATAAAAGAGTGTTAATAGGCAAAAAATATTGTGTTGAATACTATGGAATATAGGCTTTGTGATAAAGGAAATGGTTGTCATTTGGTGAAAACAAAATCAAAATTCAATATTATAAAGTAAGTACAATTTCAGTGTATAACCCTGCGTATGTAAATGTAGGCAAACAAGCGTAAGCGTACCACCCAATGGGTGGAGGCTATTTCAGGTCATTTTTATATTTTTTAATATTTTTCTTTATTTTCTATATTTTCCGTAATGGGCACTTATTCTTCTTAAAAGGAAATAGTTTATTTTAAAAATGTATAGACAGCAAGTGCAGGGAGTTTTAAAGATTGACATCACTTTTGACTGGGGCACTTTGGGGAGAGCTCCTTGGGTAAGTAGAGTCCGAGCCTGATGAATGCACCTTAAATTGGAAGAAAACTGGTAAAGTGTTCAGTAGGTCAGTAACCTGTCAGGAATGAAGAGGAATTAAATGCTATTTAAAGCCCTCTTGTGAAGCAGTTTTTAAATTAAGTTTTGTAAAGACACACACAGTCTCTGGGGCTCTGTGGTTTCTACTCCGCTCTGCTGTTGTAGCTGTAAATAGGCCAACAGTAGGCGAGGGAGGCTGCGTTCCAGTAAGACCTTATTTACAAAAACAGTTACTTTTAGGGGCACCTGGGTGGTTCAGTGGGTTAAGCCGCTGCCTTCGGCTCAGGTCATGATCTCAGAGTCCTGGTATGGAGCCCCGCATCGGGCTCTCTGTTCAGCAGGGAGCCTGCTTCCTCCTCTCTCTCTGCCTGCCTCTCTGCCGGCTTGTGATCTCTCTGTCAAATAAATAAATAAAATCTTAAAAAAAAAAAAAAAGGAACAGTTACTTTTAGGTTCCATGATTTCTACTATTCAGTTATACGTTGTATATATAGCCCATTTGGGTTATAGCATAATCTCCCTTTTTACCCCAGTCCTTCAGCAAACAGCTCAACATTTACTACACAACACCGGTGAGGCCATGCTGGGGCTCTCAATTCCTGGAATGCAGGCATGCGGTGTGGTGACAAGCCTCTGGGGGTGGGGGAGGGGCACAGAAGGGAGAGAGCAGTCCTAGGAGGCCAGGTGAGGCAGAGAATTGAGTCAGAGCTGGGAAGCAGGAAATGCAAAATCTCCACAGGATCCTGAGGTGACTCTGTGCACTTAAGGGGAGTGGGGGGACCCAGAGGCACACCCACGTGGCAAATGCTTGGGTTCCACAAGAAAAACAAAAGCTTCCCTCTCAAAGGTTCACGGCACCCCTGCGCAAAAAGAGGAATGCTCTGTGAAAACAGTGCCTGTGCACAGCGCAGATGGCAATCTTCACCCAACTGCTGGAAACGGCCAGAATCCAACACAACAGCAACCAAAGCATTTCCACTTCCTAAAGTACCTTCTGACCCCCGGCCCCAGGGATCCAGCTAGACCAGCAACCTATGCAGATCCTATTCTCATTTTTCAGTACTTGAGCTTTCCAAGACATGAATTCAGGATATACGTGAGGTACCTGCTGTCTTCCTGATTGGTTTGCAGTGTCTGAGGCTTTACACTGTTGTCTTCTTGAGGATGTAAATGGATCATCTCATTAGGTTTCCCATCTGTATTCTTGCTAATGGGCAGAAAAGGAAAAATAGGAAAATAGCTTAATTATATACATTTCAGTCTTGAAAGAAATTCGTCAGTGGCTTTCACTTTGAAATTTAGGGCAGAATTTGCCGAAGTTTCTGAAATCTTTGTGAGATATATAAAAGGAAAACATAACCAAATCCCACCTTTCAAGACTAAGTCAAAACTCAAAGGAGGAAAAGCTATGAAAACCACCCTGTACATTGTGTCAGAAGAGTCTGAATTCTTACAGACAAGTGTCCATGCCTAAAGCACCACTTCCTTCCACAGCAGTTCTGACAGGCAAATAACCTTTTACAGCTTGATTGTGACATTGAAGCCTCACAAGGTTAGGGGCCCTGTACAGTGGGTCTGACCCAAAGCTTCCTCTTCTGCTTTAGTGAAGGTAGAAGTTCTGTGTTCTGTCCAATTAAGGTCCACAGTTTGGAGAGCAGCAGTCCTTGTCATGAGGCATAGGAAGACTGACAGTATTTCCAAGGATTTAATGCTTTGAGATGCCAGTAACGATCACGTGTGAAGAACGATAGCTCACATTTTCTTTCTTTTTTTTTTTTAAGATTTTATTTATTTATTTGACAGACCGAAATCACAAACAGGCGGAGAGGCAGGCAGAGGTGGGCGGGGGGTGGGGGTGGGTGGGGAAGCAGGCTCCCCGCTGAGCAGAGAGCTGGATGCTGGGCTCCTTCCCAGGACCCTGGGATTATGACCTAAGCTGAAGGCAGAGGCTTTAATTCACTGAGCCACCCAGGTGCCCCAATAGCTCACATTTTCTGACCTTCATCCTAAGTGAGGCACTGTGTTAAGTGAGCTTGGAACTACTGTCCCTATTTTACAGACAAGGAAAATGAAGTTCAGAGAAGGGAAGTGTCTCCCTGGGGGTTTCATAGCCAGTAGGTGGGAGTGAACACAGCTCTCACTGCTCACAAATCTTGGGATCTCACGTGGTGTGCTGCTCTGCCTCTTCAAGGGCTAAGTAAGCACTTCCCTGACAGAGATTAAATGAGACATGATGCAATACTGGTACCTTTAGGTTTGGAGTATGTGTTGGTATTAGGGATTTCAGGGTGGAAGCACAAAGAGTTAAGTCACTTGGCCACTTGCCAGTACTGCATTACTCAGTTACTCTTTACCCTTTCTTAGAAATTACAAGGAGGGCATCCCTTGAGACAAAGAGCAAGAGTGAATCAGGAGCCAAAGTTTTCAGAGGGTGAGGAAGGGCAACTTGAGATCCTTGCGTGAGGAAGAGCAGAGGGTTGGACTGCCTGGTAATCGGGGAGGGGCTTCCAAGGAACAATGGCTAAGTGGTTATCTGAGGAATGGTTCTAAGTGGTTTTGAGTGATGAGTGGGACATAGATGTGCGATGGCTAGCCACCTGACTGATGGGAGTTAATGGGAACATGGAGTAATGCATGGATGCTTTATAGTGAGTGGTCTTAATAGTTTTGTACTCCAAGCCTCAGACTAATGAAGACTTTAATGACTTATCTGAGTATATACAAGAAGGCTTGTTTGTATAGGAATAGGAATAGATCAGAGGCAGAAACAAGAGGCAAGGATAAATGGGCTGTGAATGGAGGATTCTAACATTTTTCCCAAGTGACCAATGCATGACTTCTGCTAATTAATCTTTGTCACAAATTATTGTATAAATATACAGTGAAATATACGGTAAGCAGATGACACATTTTTTGCTAGTGAAAGGCCAGTAACGTTAAATTACCGAACTTGCTAGTCTGTGTGAATGGACAGGAACATTTTCACCAAACCTCACTAGGGACAGAGTCCTTTACAGAAATACTGTAATTTTCTTATAAGCTAGTAACAGACTAGCGTAAAAAGGGAGAGATTTCCTACTGTTTTCTAGAAGGATACTGGCCTAATGTACCAGAGTAGCTTAAAAAAATCCAGTAAAATTGATAGGGGGACAATATTGAAAGAAAAAAGGAAATATTCCCCCTTTGTACTATATGCAACTCTGGGTGATACAGAATGAGATTCAGAAGTCGTGACAGCTGAAATTGTTACCAGGAAGCCGAATGGGCTCAGGATTCTGAGTTCCATCATGAAGACCAAAGCCCTAACCCTGAGCAACTTCCTGCTGGTATGATTTTAAGCGAGTCACCGAAATTCTCTGCCCCTCAGAGTCTTCTCTGCTTTGGGATAACGATGTTATTTGTCCTACCAAGATCCCAGAGTTGCTCTGGAGACCAAAGACAATACATCTTAAAATATTTTGTAAGCAAATATATTAGCTGTTGTTATTTTTTTTTTTAAGATTTCATTTATTTATTTTTGTAAGGGAGGGGCATACAGTGAGCAGCAGGGAAGGGCAGAGGGAGAAACAGACACCCCGCACTGACCAGAGATCCTGACGTGGGACTTGATCCCTGAACCCTGGGATCGTGACCTAAGCCAAAGGCAGATGCTTAACCGACTGAGCCACCTAGGTGCCCCCACTGTTGCTATTAATCCTGACTACTGTAGAAGTGGAAGTCAGAAATCACTAAGTAAAAATGATTTTCAGTCTGATATGATAGGTGGTGTCTGCTCACAAGAAGCTCATTTTCTGCGGGGGGCACTGTTAAGGAGTATAGTAGAGACCAAGGACACAAGAGATTAAAAAAAAAAAAAGATAATTTAATAGAGTGGGCAGTGCAGTGTGGGCGCAAAGGGAGGAAATGCATGGAGTAATTAGACATCCTGAAACTCGGAAAGCTAAAGATCAAGGAGGCATAGGAAATCATCAGTGATGTGATGTTAGTCTAGAACAGGCTTGCTCCCCAAGTTCAGCGTTAGTATATTCAAACAAAGAGCAACCTTAAAACCTAGGGTAAGTATAGGACAATTAGAGATGTACTATCTGGTAAACAGTTGGAGCAGAATTCCGTGATGGAGGAAAGGGCTAGTTACAGCCATCAGGTCCTTCAGTCCCGGATCACAACACCACCGTGGGAAGACGCCACTAATTACAACACCGCTTTCGGCTGGACCCTAACCACCACCTCGGGCCGGTGACTTGGATTTATAGCTGCACTCTTCTCTGCTAACACCACTTCTGGCCACTTCACTCCTCACTTGCTGGTTATACAAGGCATACAAAAAGTAATTAAAAAAAATAAGCAGTTTGAAGATTTATAAGAAATTAAAATTAGACAAAAATAGAAAGGATATATTATATATACACCCATAGACATGACCTCACTTTAAAACCCTCCCCAGTGGGACCCACCTAATTGTATTAAATTTGGCGTCTGCCCCACACCCACGTTCCCGAGCTCCCTTACTCTGCTGTTTTTTCCTTGTCTTTATCCCCTGTATTATAATTAATTAATTACGTGTCTCGTTTGTGGTCTCTCTCCCGTCACTGGAATGAGAACTCCCTAAAGGAGTCCATCTTCACTAATGGATACTCACACCAGCCTCAGAGCTGTCCCTGGGACAGAGCAGTTGCTCAAGTATTTACAGAATGAAATGAGTGTATTAAACATCCCCTCAGAGAGCTACCACAAAATGAAACTGAGCAGTTTCTGAGCTGTCTCCTGTCAGAGGCAGAGTTGTGTCTGCACCGCCCCCCCCCAGCCCCCGCCGCCCCGGGCCTGGTTTGATCCCGCAGCTCCCACAGAACAGGCCGTTCCTTCTACACTGTTCTGTCAGTCTTGGGGCACTGACGTAAACTGCTCTGCTGGCAGGGCAAGAGCCAAGGTCCCCTCCACTTCTATTCTGTGCCTCATATGACTTCCCTCTGATTTCTGTGAAAGAGCTTTCCTGCCCTTCCTGTGAGGAAAGCTTGAGATCCAGATAAGAAGCAACAGCTCAGCTCCATAGTCTGTCAGCTTCACCATACATGGACATAGAACAATGATTAATCACCCAATTGCTTCCAAGAGAAGGACCTTGGAGATTCTGATTATTTAAACTCAGCACTTCCTCCTGTTAGTTATATATAATTTCTAACATGAAAACAAAACATTTTCTTATAGTAATCCACTCATTATCCCAAGAAGTGAAACACAGGCCCAAAAAATAAAGGCTTAGAGAAGTTTTGAAATGTTTCTGGAACACATATATGATAGGTTCGATAGTGGGTTACTTTGCTGGTTGGGGGGTTTGCTCCCTGAGCTTTCGGGTTAGGGAAGACCATAATCTTCTTCCCTGCCCCATCCCTGGTTGCTGCTGCTCACAGAAGGCTCGTGCGAGGCCATCACACATCTCGCTCGGAAAGAACATGGCAACGACAGGAGGCAGATTTTAAGACATGGAGAGTATGAAGAAATGGTGTGTGATCTGAGGGTGTTTTGATGAGACAGGATAATCATTTCTAAAGAAATGATTTTTATGAAATGGATATTAAATCTTTTTTATGCCTGTAGATATTAATATGAGGAAATAATCTTAAGTTATATGAGGGAAACAGTAGCTAGATTCGGGAATTCGATCCGTTAGTTGATGAACTAGGAACAGGCCCTAGGAAAGCGGAATGGAGTCGTTGGGAGAAGGGAGGAGGGGCGAGACTGTTGTAAATGTCTCTAAGAATCGTTTGCCCTGGCTGGTTTTACCTGGACAGTGGAATGGAAATAGAAAATTAGAAGGCCCAACTACTTTAATTCAGCCTTAAATTTTTAAAAAGACGAATTTTTTAAAAAAGTGACTCACAAACGATAGCACTAAAAAAACGTTAAGGGGAAAAGCTTATTGGCACAAAGACTTTTGCTTATTTAAAGTATCAGAGCTACTTTCACTTTTTTTTTTTTTTAATAATGAAGAAGAGCAATGTGTTTTTATCTGTCAAACCACAACATACAGAGAATGTTACTTAGGAAGGCTACAGATTGAACTTAAATGTAAATCTCTACTAATTATTTTATCATGAAATGGACTTCCTGACTAGATTGTAGGACCCTCGGCTGTGATATTCTGCTTTTAAAACATGTACCCTGGGGTGCCTGGGGTGCCTGGGTGGCTCAGTGGGTTAAGCCTCTGCCTTCGGCTCAGGTCATGATCTCAGGGTCCTGGGATTGAGCCCCACATCGGGCTCTCTGCTCAGAGGGGATCCTGCTTCCCCTCCTCTCTCTGCCTGCCTCTGCCTACCTGTGATCTCTGTCTGTGTCAAATAAATAAATAAAATCTTAAAAAAAAAATGTCCCCTGGCATCCTGTGTGAAGTAGCAACTTTAGTTTCTGTCAGGTTTGTTTTTGGGGACTGTGTGTGTGTTTAGAATACTGAAGCAAATTGCTTGAAGGTACGAGCTATGTCTCATGGGTATAGAATTTGCTTATCATCGTTAAACATTGATCTTACTGACTTTGACCTCACAGATGCTGTTCTAAATACATCAGCGAATAAAAAAGCTGAATGCCTTCTCTTCCTGGTCACAAATGTTTATTTAGATCTAATCCTTGGAAGGTTTTAGCAAGTTTCAAAATTAGGTGGGTTTATAAAATATTTACTTTTTAATGCCCTGTAAAGAGCCTCAGTTCTCAGTGGGTTAAGCCTCTGCCTTCAGCTCAGGTCATGATTCCAGGGTCCTGGGATGGAGCCTGCTTCCTCCTCTCTCTGCCTGCCTCTCTGCCTACTTGTGATCTTTCTCTCTGTCAAATTAAAAAAAAAAAAAAAAATCTTTCAAAAAAAAAAAAAAGCCTCAGTTTTTGACACTGGCATCCTGTGCTGTGTGAGCCTCAGGACACACTGTGTACCTTCTTGTGCCTGGATGAGGTCTGTGGTATAGAGCTCAGAGCCGGGAATGTTTCAGCAAGACTGGGATACCAAGTGTCTCATCAACACTTTTGGAAAAGTTCCTCCTGCCTAATTTCCCTTTTGGTAAAACTTTAATCCTCCATAAAATCCTAGACTTTTTTTTTTAGGTGTTCTTAATATCATATATATTTAAGAACTTTTAGGTGTTCTTAATATCATATATATTTCTTTTAGTGTCCATAATGTACATCAAGGGCCTTCTTTATACTTATGAATTATTACATCTGGTTATGTAGTAGTGGTTTTTGGTTTTGGGTTTTTTTTTTTTTTTTTTTTTGAGGTTTACTTTCACTTCTCTTTGGCTTTCAAGGGGAGGCAGGTACAGTCATAGACATTTTCCAGGACAATATGGCTACGCTTACCCTTTTTTGCGCTTTACAGTTATCCAACAAGAGCCAATAACATATGAAAGAAAGAAGATCACGCCAAAGAAAATACCTAGGCAGTAAAACAGTGTCATTGAATGCACAGAAAATGTAACCCATACGTTTTAAACTCTAAACATCTAGTCCCACTCAAGGTTGCCAGTGAGTTCTTTAAATGAAAGTATAAATTCTACCTTTTTTTTTTTAAAGATTTTATTTATTTATTTGACAGATCACAAGAAGGCAGAGAGAGAGGGGGAAGCAGATAAATTCTACTTTTAAGAAACACCTCACACAGGCTTACCTTTAGGAGTTTCCCTCTGCTCCTGGTTTAATTTAGCGCATTAGTCTTACTACCGCAGGGTGGCTGATAAGGGGTGAGCAGAGCAACCTGTAACCTTTAGTCCACAGCAGCCCTTCAATAGCTAGGTGACTACAGCCCCCCCCCCCCCCCCCCCCCCCCCCCGCCGCTCAAGGGCCCTGTGCTTCTGCCTTGTATAAGGTCCAGGGACGAGCTGTCCTCTGCCACAAGAGCCTGCCACCAAATCACTCCTCTTAAATGCGCTTAGGAAGTTGATCTTTGTGGCTTCCAGTTTGTGGGAGTGGGTGTGATACCATTGTTGGGTCCCCCCAAAATTGGGTACCCCAATAATGGGTCCGGATTAAAGGAGCGAGACTGATACAAAGCGAAGGTCAAGCAAAGCTTTATTTCATGCCAAGGATCAAGAATCATACCGACCATCAAATAGACTGGTCCAGGCTGCCCCTCCGGAGAGGACGACCACTCGCTGCTTTCCAGACTAACTTTTATAGAGCAAAGGCCATGTGGTTGGGCCTGGCCGCACACAGGTGACCAACGAGATTGTAACACACACGCAGGAAAAGCCACAGTGATGCTAGGCAACCAATTGAGTTACAATTTACCCATTGGTGCCAAAAGACTCCCAAAGGGTGGGGGCCCACATTCATTGGTAGCTAGGAGACAGTATGCGCCCTCACTGATTGAATACCTCCACCAGGCCTGACCCACCCTTGTACTTGGACTTTGTTACCTGGGACTGGTTTCCCGGACTTGCTTTTAAATAAGTTCCCCTGGGCGGGGGGCAAGGTCAATTTAAGCTTTACAGCAAAATGGCAGTTCAACCGGGGTGGGGCTGCTCTGGCTGAATAGGCCCTTACACCATCCTGAGGAAACTTCCTGGGTTATAAACCAAAGAGGAAGTAGGGCTCTCCAGCTATGAACACGAAGGATGATTATTCAGTTGTGACAGTTTAAAGCCAGTATAGAACCTTCCGTCAAGGACACTCACTCTGTATGCCTGTGAGGATACCAGTCTTGCCACACTGTGGCCTGAATTTTGACTTACTTTCCTTCTAACCGAAATTGTAATGTAGGAGACACTGATCTCTCCTTTTAGGTTTCACTTGTGTAAGTTCATACTTACTGTTCAGGGTGCGAGAGCTCCTCATCCAGCCCTTGCCAAAACTTACCGACTATGAGAGCACTTGTGCCTGAGGGAAGACAAAAGCAGGACAGCGTCAGTCTGGCCCACGGCGTGACCAACAGGAGATCAGTCACTGACGATTCTTCCTGATTTTTCAGCACACGGTCTGATGTTCTTCTAGTATAAAAAGCCATTGGTTTCCCTCATGCAACCTCATTTTATCTTGTGCACTCAGCAAAGTGTGTGTTTTCTCCTTTTAACTTCATATTTTTTCATAAAATTACTCGCAGAGAATTTGTAAAACAGAACACAAAATATCACCCATACTCCTCCTACCCTGAAGTGTTTTGGGGCCATCCATTCTAGTACATTTTCCCATGCATCTAAGTTTTTACAAACTTATGCAATAAAAATCTCAATCATGACAGGGAAATATAAACTTATTCTAGTGGCTGTATCTGGGTAGTCCAAAATTGCTATTATATATTTAAGTTGTTCCAGTTTTACTGGTAATGAAGCCCTCGCTAAAAATGCATGAAATATTTTTCATACCAAAATATTCCATTAGGGCGCCTGGGTGGCTCAGTGGGTTAAAGCCTCTGCCTTCAGCTCATGTCATGATCCCAGGGACCTGGGATGGAGCCCCACATCAGGCTCTCTGCTCAGCAGGGAGCCTGCTTCCTCCTCTCTCTCTGCCTGCCTCTCTGCCTACTTGTGATCTCTGTCTGTCAAATAAATAAATAAACTTTAAAAAAAAATTCCATTAGAATGGATTCCTAGGAAGGCTAATTGGCATGAATATTTGTATTATTCTCTATACACATTGCATAATTGTTTTTCATAGGCTTTTTGCCTGTCGCTGCGGTACTTTCAGCATATGAAGATATCTGTTTCATCACCTCCTTGCTTTTTATTGGGTGTTAACATAAGAAGCTATCTGTTGTTTTAATATAATGGGGATTAAAGGTATCTTGTTCTTTGATTTTGCAATTCTTTAGTTTTAACGAGGTAAAAATTTCCAGATTTATGGGCCAGGGTGAATATATGCTTATATTCTGTCTCCTTATCCTGCATTCTAAGATAGTTTCTGCATTTCCCTGTTCCTTTTTAATTTTGTTTTTATTTTAAAAGATTTTATTTATTTATTTGACAGACAGAGATCACAAGTAGGCAGAGAGGCAGAGAAAGAGAGAGGAAGGGAAGCAGGCTCCCTGCTGAGCAGAGAGCCCAACGTGGGGCTTTCCCAGCACCCTGGGATCATGACCTGAGCTGAAGGCAGAAGCTTTAACCCACTGAACCACCCAGGCACCCCTCCCTGCTCCTTTTTTAGTGCTGTGTTCTGTTGAAATCTGCTAAAGAAATTTCACTTACCTTAGGAAGATCATGGAGACTTTAGTGAACTAAGAGATCCGGACAGTGAGGGCAGGTAGTAGAACCAACTATAAGCCAACTTGAGCTGGAACTTTTGAGAAAATCTGGGTGGAAGAGAGAAGCTAGGTTCTAGGAAAGCAGTTGCATTAACAGATGGATCCTTGGGGGGACTGAAATGGGTGAAGTGGATTTTAGTGACATTTTTATGAGTGTTACATGATAAAATACTTCCTTGAGCCTCACTGGGATATTCCAGTAAAGTCTTAGTTTTTACATTATTTCTGGAGTTAAATTTATTTAGCGCTCAGGCAATACTGATATGGTACTCTTGAGACAGCACAGTTAAATATAGGTCATATGTACTGTTAGCGGCATGTTCTAGCCCTAAAGAGGAGCCTGAGATCACCCCTTACGGTGAGGAAGATGATATCAATCAGGTGTCTGGTATAACTGGGCCATTGAAATAGGAGAAGTGGTAGATTTGAGAATTCCAGGAAATTCTTCATTCTGTGATGCTAGCATCAGAAGAATTCTTTTCTTACTTGGCTTGTTGTTTTCTCTCAAACTGCTCTCTCGGAATTCTTCCAAGTCCCTGGTCTGCTTCCCTAGCTTCCTTTTTAGGAAGGCCTAGGACTAGCATCTCGAGCAATCCTAAGCCTTAGGGAAAATACTCTTTTATCTCTGTTTTGCACTGTTTTATCTTTGCTTGCCTCTTCTCACACAAAGTGTTTAAGGTTTCAAGGACCAGGATTACAGAGGAGAAAGAGACAAAGAACAAAAGTGCAAGGGGCTGTCCTTTCAGTCTGGGTCTGTTTTAAGTCCAGAGGGATGAGAGAGTTCACAGGTGGTCCTGCCCAATTCTTGAGTCCACCGTAAGGTGTGAGTTCCAGGAATCTTCTGCTTAACAGTAACTTGGCCTGTTTGAATTCTTTGTATCTTCCTGAATCAGAAGAACTGCTTCTGGTCCAGTGTTTGGACTTTGGCCTAAGAGCTTTCCATTTCATCCTAACACTGGGATTTTCTCTTTTGTGGTACCTGTTAGGGTCCGTGATCAAAGGAACGAGACTGATGCAAAGCGAAAGTCAAGCAAAGCTTTATTTCGTGCCAAGCATTGAAAATCGTGCCAAGCATTGAAAACCGACTGGTAGGGGCCGTCTCTTACGAAGAGACAACGACGACGACCCCGACAAGGCGGCTCCCAAGAAGTCCACTCCGGACAAGGCCACTCTGGATGAGGCCTCTCCCCGACGAGGCCGCTCCCCAGATGAGGCCACTCCCGACGGGGCCGTTCCCAGGAGGAGGCGGCTCCAGACGAGGCCGCTGCCGATGAGGTCGCTCCCCGGACAGGGCTCCCCGGAATGAGGCTGCTGGCCGCGAGGCTGCAGGCGGTGAGGCCATTGGCCGGGGTGCCGCTGCCTCTGACTATGATGACCAGGACAACCACGACACTGCGACTCTCCCCCGAAGACCACGCTAACCGCTATTCCAACTCCTCCTCATACTCCTACTCCTCCCCAGCCTCACAGACTAATCTTTATAGAGGTGGTTGAGCCCGGCCCACACACAGGTGGCCAATGGGATTTCAAGTCACCACAGTAAATATATGCGCGCCCCACTGATTGGATGTTTCCATCCGGCCTGGCCCGCCCCTATATCCGGGGTTTGCAACTAAGTTCCTCTGGCTAACCAGGCCCTTACATTACTGGGAGGACGGTCCCATCCGCGTCAGCACTGCGCCTGCTCCAGACGCCCCGGAACGTTCCGCTGCTGTGGCAGTGCGGCTGGAATCCGACTCGCCACCTGCAAGGTCATGTGCGGGACCCCCGGAGCACCAGCGGACCCATCTCTTACACAGGCTGACCGATTTCCCCTGGTGTTCAGAGTCTGTTTTTGTCTAGCACCATTTGAAATCGGTTATGATGTAGGGGGAAAAACGGTGGCCCCGAAGCCTCGTGCGGGCTCTGGGGAGCCACCGCCTGCGGTTTCCTGGAGGACCCACAGGCAGAGAGTGCGCAAGGACCACCGCGCGCCGTTTCCCCTAACTTCTTTAACTGCATTTATGATCCCTTACTGCAGAGGTAAGAGAGAACCGAATGTGTTTTGAGAAATGGCTGTGCTGTATCTGGTGTCCGGGTTGCATGGTGCTGGAAGGTGGTAGGTGCCGCCCATGCGGTCAGTGGTTGCTGTTGAATTCTCCTTCTGTGACGGGTCTGTTGGTGCTCCTGCCTGAATAAATATTTCCCTCTAGTCAAGTCGTCACGTCTCTGTTTTTCATCTGTCATTGCCTCCATACTTCCGTGATAAGTGGGGTCCGGGTAGGGTTAGCCGCTTCCTAAGCATTTGAGAAGCCAGCCCGGTAGGACAAGGATGGAATTCTGTGAGCCAAGAAACCTAAACGAGAGAAAAGATCCCAGAAAAGAGAAACGTTCCAGCCTGGGCCGAGGGATGCTGCTCACAGAAGGGGACACCGAGGCTGGTTCCCAACGGGCCCAAGCCCTGGCACCTTGGTGGTCTGTGACCCTTTGAGAAATTTTGCCGAACTGAGCACACTTGTCCCACGGCTGGTAAAGGAGAGCACTGAGGACTCCCAGTACTTATAAAAGACGCGGGAGGTCTACTTCTGGTGCGCAGTCTCCGTGAACCCTTGAAGACAGGGTGAACCTGTTCTGGGAAGGTATTCAAAAGATTAGGCAGATTTGACTTCATGGCGGGTGAGACCTGAGGAATCTGCAGGTCGGAGGGCTGTGGCCTCTTGAGCAAGTGTTTTTGCGCAGACGTCCGAAGACATCTTGAATCTGTTTTTCAAGACCACGCAAATCTAGTTATACTGTTCCGGGATCAGACATACATTTTTGTTCTAGTTTCCCCAGGTGACTCTCAGGTGCAGCCACTGTCAAGAGCCACCCCTCTGTGGTCTTGCTTTCCTACTCAAATGGTGCTGTGAGGACCCCTAGCACAGGTGTGTATTTCCGGTAACAAATGCAGCAACTTGGGGTTGGTCTTTGTCTCCTTGGGCCGCTGTGAGAAAATACTACAGCCCGCACAGCTTCTAAACAACGGATACTTCTCTTTGGGATGCTGGGAAGCCCAAGATCAAGGGGCTGGCAGATTCGGTGCTGGCTGGGAGCAGTGAGCTGGTTCAAAGACGCTGCCTTCCCAGGGGAAAGGGGCTGAGGGATTACAAGGGCACTGGCCCATTCATGAAGCCTCTGCCCCCATGACCCTAGTCCCTTCCCAAAGCCCCATCTCCTAGGACTGTCACCTTGGGGGTTAGGATTTGAACCTGGGGATTCTGGCGGGACCCAAACATTCACACGGTAACTCTTAAAATAACACACGTCATTGTTTTCAGCTCAGACATCCACAGTGAGACATCATCCCACTAGGCTGAACTCGGGCATTGGCGGGACCAGGCTCCCACGAGAATCTGCTTCCTTACCTTTCTGGCTTCTAGAGCTGCTCCTGTGGCTTGTGGTCTTGGCTCTGCACCCTCCAGGCAGAGCCTTCAGCCTCTGGGACACGCGGCCGCCTCCTGCCACACTCAGCTTCCTCACTGTCCTCCCTTCCAGGGAACTGAGCCATTCATTACACTCAGGGCCCCAGCCAAGATCCCAGGTGCAAAGACCCTTTGCCACAGAGAGGAGGGACACTCCCAGGGGTCAGGTATTAGGACTCCGAAATCTCTTCAGGCCATTAGCCTACCACAAGCAGCAGGAGGTAGAAGAACTCCTGGGAAAGCTGTACCTTGGGCCCCAGCTGGGACCTGCTGCATCAGAATATGCTTTTTTATTTTTTTAAGTATTTTATTTATTTATTTGTCAGAGGGATTGAGAGCCCAAGCAGGCAGAGTGGTGGGCAGAGGCAGAGAGAGAAGCAGGCTCCCCGCTGAGCAAGGAGCCCGATGTGGGACTCGATCCCAGGACCCTAGGATCATGACCGGAGCCAAAGGCAGCCCCTTAACTGACTGAGCCACTCAGTAGTCCCCAGAATATGCTTTGTAACAAGACTTACCTGTACACTGCAGTTGGAGAAGCGTGGTCCTATGGGGTCTCATCCAAGAAATTCTACAGTAAGGAATTGAGCCCCATGTCAAATACAGATTGAAGGGGTGTTTTCCCAGGAGCATTTTCCGCTGGTGCTGGGTAATCTGATGACCAGCATTTTCCCAGCCAGCGTAACTAAGTGCTCATCTGAATGATGGTGGTCTCCCGATTCTCTCCGAAGCTGCCAGCCTTAAGCACCAGCATATCAGAGCCCTTGCTTGGTTCCCATTGTTCCGCTCAAATCTTGCTGCCACTGCCACAGAAAACAATTCCAGTTTTCAAACGCTGTGTAAGGGAGATAGTGAGCCAGGAATCGGGGGGGTGGGGTGGGGGTGGGTGGTAACTTTCTCATTGGGACCTATACTTGTGGTGATTCCTTTACCTTTGGGTATATGAGTGAGAGGGAGGGAAAGGATCACAGCCCCCAGTATTCTGCTCCCCCATATTCAAGCAAGATGGGGCAGAGGTTAGCCCTTTTAAAATACTGATTTCACAGAAGGAAAGCAGAAAAGACCTAGTTAATGCTGGATCCAAAACAAAACTTAAAATGTCTTCTGGGAATCACAGGAAGGATGGGAACCTCTCAATAATGACCTGGTTGGAAGGACTTGGGGACTGTCATATGCCCAGAGCGTCCACAGGAGGGCAGCAGAGCTACGCCGCAGAAAGAGGGACCGCTTCAGTTCAGTGCAACTTTTCAGGATGAAATTTGAAATGACGAAAGCAAAATTAAGTAGAGAAAAAATGATGTGCCCAGGTAGTCGACTTTTCATCATTTCTGGGAATCAGTAGACTATGTTAAATACTGCTCTTGAGTAGAAATATGCAAATGTGGAAATCTGTAAGAGAGTTCATTCTTGCTTAAAATGTTAGCTGTCGGTCATTACTAAGTTTTCAAATAACAAAGCTGCCCATTTTCTTTAAAGCTAAAATATTCTGGAACAATGCAAATTCAGATTCTTGCCCATCCTTTCTCTCTCCAGCTTTCTTACAGAAGACTTTCTGGTTGTTACCTTAAAACTCCCCTGTACATTTTATGCCAATTTAAAGAAATATTCTATAGTCTCAAGCCATAGCCAATTACAATTTAATAAATTGTTTTATTTATTGATAGACAACCTAATTTTCATGCAGTGTTATCAGAAAGATTGCCTCTGTTTTTTCAAACCACAAATAGCCTTCTTTCCTTAGGCAACATCTTATGTCTCAGACTATATTCTGATGTAATAGGCTATATTTGAAAAGCAGCATCTTGTGGGGTACCTGGGTGACTCGGTCAGTTAGGTGTCTGACTCTTGATTTCACCTTGGGTCATGATCTCAGGATCATGGGATCCAGCCCAGCATGGAACTCTGTGCTCAGCCAGGAGTCTGCTTGAGATTCATATTCCCTCTCCCTCTGTTCCTCCCCCCAACCAAAATCAACCTTTAAAAAAAATAAAAAACAGCATTTTGTATATATAAGCTTTACTTCTGTCTTTATGAATTTATATATAGAAATGGGCTATGGAGCTTGAGAATCACGAATGCAGAGGTTCTATGCCTTAACTGCATATTAGAATCACTTGGGAGGCTTAAAAAATTCCCTATGCCCAGGCCTCATCCCAGGCGAATTACATAAGAAAACCCAGGGGGCTGGGACCCCAGCATCAGTAAAGCTTCTGAGGCCATTCCCTGTGCAACATGGTGCAGAACACTGAGGCCTGATCTCAGACATTTAACACTCTGAGTTTATTTAAATCTGCAAAAGGACCAGGAAGTTTTCTGCATAAACAAAAGCAAACCCCATTATTAGTTACACAAATCAAATTTTACACTTTCATTGCTGGGAATTGGGCTTTTCTGTACTTGACCACACCCATGCACTCCAGTGATGAGGAAGGCTCGTCTCCTTCCCAGAGGCAGGGATATAGAGGTGGTGTGACCTGAGGCTGGGTAATCACAAAGGCTCTGAGAGCTGGGCGAATCAGGAAAAGCTTCAGCGGGTGGGCAATGGGAGCTGAGCCTTGGAAGATGCCCAGGATCCCGCAGGACCATGAGGGCTCCGGGTGGCCGTGAACCAAGAACTCAGCAGAGCACTCGGGGCACACGGTCTGCTTGGTGGACGCAGCTTATTTGAAGAAGTACATGGAGCAGCAGGAGGAGAAATCTTAGGAAGAAAAGCTGGGACTTAATCGTAGGAAGCCTTCAAGGAGCACACTAAGCAACTTGGACTTGATGCTGTAGGTCACATGCTGTGGCTGAACACCTCCAGGCAGCAGTGGGATGCTAAGGGAAGCTGGGCCCCAGGGGCAAGCACGTGTCCTCTGAGATCAATCACGCTGGAAAGAACGCATCATCACAAGTGAAACTTCTCCAATCTACACTTTATTTTTTGCAACATTTGAACATCCAGTTTTCAAAAAAACAAGCAATAAAGATCCGACACATGGGACGTCTCATTTCACTGCAAATACATTCTTACAGTTTCAGCAAACTTGTAAATTTACATACACGTTTTTATGTCATTACAGAAACTGTCTGTTTTCCCCTTATGTTAGATGATTGATAAGTTGTCTGACAAAGAGCATAATTTATATTTACACATATATAACAATTTCCACAAAAATCTACTAAATTGAAAAAATTAACTTTGAAGCAGAAACTACTGTACAAGTCTATTTATTTTCAAAAGCATAGCAATCTTTGGTTGAAAAGATTCAGTTCGGCCTGTTACAAATAAAGGGCCCAGCCATCCCTTGCTTCGGAGCCAGTGCTACCCCCCTGAAGAGTAGGCGGCAATGGGGAGGGTACCGCTGGGGAGGGTACGGCTTCCCCTCCGCACTGAATTCGGAATTCCTGTTTCCTTCTGCTCCAGCTGGCTTTCCCTGAGTCCCTCCCGGATCCCAGAGGGAACGAACATGGACAGTGCTTCACAGACATGCCTTCATCTGCAGACAGGACTTACGCTGCTCCACGCTGTTTTCCCAACCTTATCCTTCCCGGGGCAACGCTTCTTTGCTGAACTGGCCCTACTAACCGTCCAAGTGCCAGATGAAACTCATACAAGTGTCATGTGAGTTCAATTGGCCGTCCCTCCTCTGTCCCACTGGGCTTCTCTGAAGGAGACCCTGCCTGGGGTGAGGACGCAGGGGCCACAGTTTGTCCCAACCAATCATCTGCCGCCACCTCAGCTGCTGGCTCTTTCTGTCCCTTTGCAAGACCAAGGGCAAACAGTCTCCTTTTCTGAAACGCGAGCCTTAATCTTTACTCTGCTTTTAGCACAGAAGGTGAGATGCGCCTGAACACTCCGATTGAGAGAACTGAGCTTCTCCGACGGCCACGTTCCTCCAAACCTCACCCTTTTTGCAGGACTTTGTCTAAAGTAAGACCTCTCTGCATTCAAGTACCGGGAGAAGAGGGCCCCCTTCCAGAATTTAGAGCGGAATAGAATTTTCCTAAAGAACAGAATCCTCTTAGAGAAAACTGCAAGGCCACAGTGTTCCCTCTGGCACCGGCTGGTGTTCTTGCTACGTGAGCGCTGGATCCCTGAGTTGTACAGGGGTTTGCAACAGATCTGATGCCTCGTGCGTGTCTCAGACAGCTTGCTGATGCTTTAAAAAGTAAAGCACAGATCTGTACACTTTATAGCTTCCTTAAATCACCAGGAAATTAAACAAAAACATATAGAGCAGAGGACCACAGGGGAAGAAAGGGAAGACTGAATGGGAAGAAATCAGAGAGGGAGACAAACCATGAGAGACCCTCGACTCTGGGAACCAAACTAACAACTAATGAAACGAACACTACATCAAAAACTAATCATGTACTATATGTTGGCTAATTGAATAAAAACCTTATTTAGAACATTTTCCACTAATATTCTTAGTTAAGGAAGTCAGACTTGTTCAAATTCCCAATATGCAGTGTTCCTGTTTTTAATGTTTAAGGGCTGAAGTACCATACACATATTAGTAAAGGCATTTAACACTAAACAATATATAAAACACATCTTAGAGTTCCTGGAAGTTCCTGGAATCTTAAGACTTGGCATTAATCTTTGAACAAAAAGGATTTAAAAATCACTTTCTTTACAAATGAAATGTAATTCATTTTGAACTATAGTTCTCTAAATATGGAGATTTATTTTAAAAATGATTTCCCCACCTAAATACTACCAGGGTTACAGTGTTGAGTTGTCCTATAAATTCAAGTGTTATTTAAGGGAAAATAGGCCTGATGTCCATACTGAAGTTCGTCCCCCGTTCAAAGCATCATCAAAGGATGGTGACTACTACATTCAGCCTTATGGCTTAGTGGCTGCATTCACGAGAGCATGACAACTACAGAATAACTTTGAAGGACCTTGAGATTTTAACAGGATCAAAAGATAAACTGAGGCACTGGTTTGTGGAAACAATTTAGTGCACCTGCTCTGCCTCAGTGGCTGATTTACTCTGCTAAGTGGTTTATCACCTCCAACCTCTTGTTTCCTACAAGGCAATTTACCCAGAAAACATCAGTGAAGTACAGAAATTAAATCCAGAGGCCCACTGAGAGAACGGACAATTAAAAACATGTATTTCCAGTAGCAAAAGTTCAACTAGTCTCAGTATAGAAACTGTCATATCCTTGTGTCTCATTTCTGAGTCTCTCCAAAGTAAGAAATAGAGCAGTATGATACAAAGTACTTAGTAAAGATTTCTTCATTTAAATTAAAATGAGGGCTAACTGGGAAGACTGGAGAGAAACACATGTAGGACCTAAAAACGAAATCTTAAATCTGGCTCTGAGAAGAAACTTTTGGTAACAATTCCACTAGCCTTCGAGCCCAATAATCCCCCATTTAGCCCTCACCGCCAAGGAAATCATGTGTTTCCTTTTGTTTGTGTGGTGGTGGAACCCTTTTCACATAGAATTTTAAACAGAATCCGAGAGAGAAAGATAAAAAGGACTCAGCTAAATTTTAAGATAACACTTATTTGATAGAATGACAAAGCAGTTTAAAGATGGTGAAATCTAACCTTGGATTACTGATCACAGAGGGTCTTATATGACCTTCAGCATCCATTATATGACCTTCAAATGTTTGCAGACACCGTGAAGCTCACAACAGACTGAAATCTAGCTTCCTGGTTGGCCTTAGCCTCAAAGGAATTCTGAGAGACCAAGAAGGTTCACAGGACTGGGGAGGCCCCTCCTGCCACTTCCGGTTGGTAAGATGGGTCTTCCCCCGTGCTCGTCTGACCCCAGACACCACTCTGCTTTGACCAAGAAACTGCCTTTCCTATTGGCCTCTGTAGAGTCTGCTCCCAGACTCCTGACTGTAAGGTGGGGTAGCACCTCACATAAGTGGTGGCATATGTGTCTGTCTCTTCCTGGCCATGGAGACACACATTCTGGCACAGAGGACGGCTTCCAGTTCCTTTCATTAGGGCAGAGGGTAGTGAGGCTCAAAAGGTCTAAGGCAATGCAATTCAAAATTTTTCAAAATCTAAACTTTTTTGTTGGTCTCTTTCATATGCTAAAACTATCTGGTAAAGGAAAACAAATACATTTACAGAGCTAATATTTATGAATTGAAGCCAAATCCATTTACAAAATTAAATAAAATGTATTTTGGCTTCTGAAAAAGGACATTTTTCTTCCCTGCACTTGAACTCATTTTAAATTTCTGTGCAATCTGTTTACCCCCGAAACCATTTAGCCTGATGCAAATCGTGTAAACTCTTTGTGAGGACAAAGGGTCCTTGCCTCTCACACATTAGATTCAGAGGGAACACGCAGAGCACATATGAGATCCACGGAACGCTGTCTTGAGAAGTCAGTTTTACGACAAGCAGACATCTTCAGATGCATCTTGACTTCTGCATGGAGCAGTTTCTCCCTGAGGCACATCAGCTTTCCCCCCAGGGAAGACTCTGTAAAACTTATTACCGGACACCCCACTCTCCTGGGATGGATCTAAAGTTTGCTCTCTCGACTAACTACAAAATCCTTTCTTATCTATTAGCTGTTTAAATTGTCTGAAGAGTTTGTTGAGAGCTCAAGAATTTGAGAGCCACGTAGAAAAAGGTTCAAGTTGATTTGCTCCTTCCGTTTTTTTGCCCCTTGTCACTCCTCTCCCCACAGCCTGATCCGGCCACTCGATGGAGGACATCCCAGAACTCTATAACCTTCACTGAAGCACTGACGGCTTAAAAATTACAGTGACTGGCTCAGTCATTATTGTAAAAATCGGTCTGAGTTAAACCAAATAATAAATAGCCTTAACAGAAAAAAAAAATGGGAAAACTATTCGTCACCGGTAATAAAATACATAAAGTATGTAAATGATTCTAATGGACTTCAGCAAACTCTCGCTTCTCCAGGGATCATGATGTTACCAGAGTAGAGAAAATCGTGCATTTATGAGACGAAAATCACCACCCACATGTGAACACATTAATGCCAAGCAAATGCATCTGTTTTCCGGACCCACACAGTCATGAGAAGCCAGACATGGCTCAAGCAGTAGCAAAGCACTGGGCAAGGGGTGCGGACTCCCGGATGAGAAAGTCTGGCAGCAAGTGAGTTCTAGAAGGAAATTGAAGGCAACTGAAGGAAAAGGGCCCATTTCACATGTCCTGGGGATCCCATTCTATTCCTAGCTGAGACTAAGAACAGACAAGCACAGCAGAACCCGTCCCGTCCGTGTGGGGCCACGTTCATCAAACAATTCAGAGACATTTGAGGACCTGAAATGTGACGACTTCCACAATGTTTGTGTTTTGGGATGGAGGCTGCAGAAGGGTGACATGTTCCCAAGTCATCACAAATGCAAGTTTCCACCAAAATCCATTTTATACCAAGTTCCAGCAGCCATCTGGGACGGTCTGTGCCTAGTGCCCTGCTTCCGGAGTTACCCCTAGAAACAGAGCAGTGACTGCTTACACTTTATAGTCTTTTTTTTTTTTTTTAAAGATTTTATTTATTTATTTGACAGAGAGAGATCACAAGCAGGCAGAGAGGCAGGCAGAGAGAGAGGAGGAAGCAGGCTCCCTGCTGAGCAGAGAGCCCGATGCGGGGCTCGATCCCAGGACCCTGAGATCATGACCTGAGCCGAAGGCAGTGGCTTAACCCACTGAGCCACCCAGGCGCCCCCAACACTTTATAGTCTTGTAAGCAAGTTTCTCAGGCAACAATGCTCAGTTTCAGGGAGAAAGGTGATGGGCATCAGGCACTACAAAGAATATAACACAAATCTTTAATTTTTTAAACAGCAACGTAAAGATAAGGATTAGCCCACACTCTCTTTCAAAGAATCTCTCTTTCATAGGAATCTTTAAAAAGTCCAATTATCTTAAACAGGAGAAAAACTTTGCTGAGCTTGATGGTGTTTCTTCAAGTTTCAGGAATGTGAGCATCTCCATCGAGTCACCCCCTCTGGTGACTCAGAGTGCAGCCCAGGCCAGCGGCAACATCGCTGGGCGCTCATAATAGACTGAGGATATCTGTCTCCGCACCAGACCTATGACTCAGAATCTGCATTTTAACAAGACCCATGTTAACATGTGCACATGAACGTTAGAGAAGCATTGTTCTAGATTGTAAAGGAGGAAGGTATAACAACAACCCACATGAGAGAGACTTGAGCTTTGAAACAACATAGAACCTAAAGAGTTTGATAAAATAGTTCAATGTCCTGACGTGAAATAATTTAGAGAATCTAAAATTGATAAAGCTGTTCTAGAATACTCATTTTCTAACGGAGTATGTTCCTGTCATGAAAAGGGTAACATATATCCTAAAATATTCTTCATAAATTAGCTCATTAGGCATTTATGAATTTTCCTTCCCACACTCTTTTTTTTTAAGATTTTTTTTTTTTAAATTTATTTGACAGACAGATCACAAGTAGGCAGAGAGGCAGGCAGAGAGAGAGAGGGGGAGGCAGGCTCCCTGCTGAGCAGAGAGCCCGATGCGGGACTCGATCCCAGGACCCTGAGATCATGACCTGAGCCGAAGGCAGAGGCTTTAACCACTGAGCCACCCAGGCGCCCCCCCACACTCTTTTTTAAAAAACTCTTTTCCCTCCAAATTATGCTACTATATAAAGGATTAATTACATTGCACCAGTTAAAGATATATTTTTCTGAAAATATTTAAAAATTTTATTATTGCAATATCCTGTTTACAAAGAAAATTTGGATGGTAAGCAGTCAAATATGGCCTTTTAAAAAAACTGAAAGATAATTGACATAGACCATTGTTTTAGCTTTAGATGAACACATAATAATTTGAGAAATATATATATTGCAAAATAGTCACAATAAGTTTAGTTACCATCCACCACAATACAGTTACAAATATATCATGGGTGTGTGACAGACACTTTAAAGATATACTCCCTTAGCATCTTTCAAATACGTCATATGGTATTATTAACTATAGTCACCATTCTGTCAATTATGTCCTCAGCGATGTAGTACATTCTACAAACTGCAAATCTTTTGACCACCTTCACTCAGTTCAACGAACACCCCTTCTCCCCATCCTCCCCCACTGCGCTCCATCTCTGGCACCCACCAAACTTTTCTCTGTATCTATGAGTTCATTTTTTTAAGATTCCACGTATAAGTGATATCATAAAGTATTTGTCCTTCTCTGCTTTATTTCACTTGGCATAATGCTTGAAGGTCCATCCATGTTGTCACAAATGGCAGGATTTCCTTTTCTATGGCTGAATAACATATCATCAGATGATGGAATCTATATAATGGGCTATACAATTATGTATAATATTGCATTATACACTTAAATGTACCACATTCTATAATATATATATGTATATAGTATATACACAGACACTATATTTTCATTTTATGGTGTATATATGTACCATATTTTCTTTATCCATTTATTCACTGACGGATATTTAGGTTGTTTTCATGTCTTATTTGTAAATAATGCTGCAATGAACACTGGTGTGCAAGTGTATTTTCAAAACAGTGATATCATCTCCTTCAGATAAATACCTATAAATGGAATTGATGGGTAAGTTATTTCTATTTTTATTTTTTTCAGGAACCTCCATACTATTTTCCATATGGTACACTAATTTACATTCCCACCAATAGGGTACAAGGGTTCCCCTTTCTACTGTCATATCTTTTTGAAGTAGCCATTCTAACAGTTGTGAGATAATATCTCTTGGTGGTTTTGATTTGCATTTCCCTGATGTTTAGTGATGTTGAACATCTTTTCATACACCTGTTGGCAATTTCTATGTCTTCTTTAGAAGAATGTGTATTCACATTGTTTGTCCATTTTTTTTAAAAAAGTGAGGTGTAATTTACATATAACACATCAGTTTCGGGTGTACAACATACTTAAATAAGATTTGTACATTTGCAAAATTATAGCCATGAATAAATCTAGTTAGCATCCATCACCATACAGTTATAATTCTTTTCTTATTATGAAAAATTTTAAGGTCTACTCTTAGCAACCTTCAAATATGCAATACAGTATTATTAACCATATTACCATGCTGTGCATTACATTCTGTGACTTATTTGTAACTGGAAGTTTGTATTTTTTTGACCTCCTTCACCCATATCACCCACCCCTGCCACCCGCCTCGGCAACCAGTAATTGGCTCCCTGTATCGAAGAGTTGTGTTTTTGTCTTTTCAAGAGACCACATATAAGTGAGATCATATGCTATTTGTGTTCTCTGTCTTACTGCACTTAGCCAAATGCCCTCGACGTCCATCCATGTTGTCGCAAATAACAAGATTTCCTCCTTTTTTTATGGCTGACTAATATCCCATTGTATATGTACCACTGGTTCGTTATCCACTCATCTATTGATGAACATGTAAATCACTAATTCCATTTCACTATGATCTTTTCCCCAGGCTTTATCTTGTTCTTTCATTTGGAACATGTTCCTTTGTTTCTTACGTTTCTTGACCTTGTTGGTTTTTAGGTGTTCGACGAAGCAGCTCTCCCAGTCCTAAAGCAGCACCCTGGTGTAGGGATATAACTTATCGTTCAACCCAGCCCTAGCTCTTGGTGGTCTCTCAAACCTTTGGGATTGTCCAAGCTGCCAACTTTGTTCTCAGTGGCTCTCAGGAGTTGAGGGTGTTGTCAAGACTTGTCAGTGTCCAGGAGAGGAAGACCCCAGTCAGCACCTAGGCTGATTGGAAGCCAGTCCCTTGGGTGCCAGCTTAGAAAGCATGCAGATATACCTCCTTCAGGGGAATGCTAGGCACTGGACGCTTCGGGGTGCTCCCTCTGTATGGGGCCCTCTGGCGATAGTCAGTTAAGAGCCATTGCTTTATTTGTTACTGTCCCGCTGACCACCAGGGCCGGTTATCAACGGATATGTCCTCTGGGTAGCAGCCACAAAAGCTGGGGCATCAGCCATGTACACAAGCTCCTTTCTCAGAGACATGTACAACCTGGGGCTGGGCAGAAGGAGAGTTTGAAGAAGGTGCCTGTCAGTCTGCCAGTCTCTGGGGAGGACTGTCTTGGGCTTACCCACGTGTGTCTCATTAGAAGCCTATTCCTTAGGCCACAGCTATGCAGATAAGCTAAAAGGCCTGTCACAGAAAGACTGGGATGATTTCAGTCGGCCATCTCTGTGCTGTGTCCTGGACTGGGCAGCCGGTTAACAACGGTCAGTTTGTTACAGTCCTGTGTGACCTGCAGATGTAAGCCCCACGGGCCACCTGATAGCTGCGTGGGCTTCTTTCCTGGAGCTGCTGGCAATATGGAGTCCAGCAGAGGGACAGACGAAGACAGCGAGGTGTCTGGAGAGGACCGCAGTCAGCCGTTTTTTAGTTAGAAGCCTGTCCCTCAGGCCTCAGAGATGTGGCTATGCTAATAGGCCGCCTTCCAGAAAGACTGGTGGCACATTTCAGTTGGCTGCCTCTGTGCTGTGTCCTGGGCTGTGGCCCGTTAACAGGTCCTTCTCTGTTATGGCCTGCGGGACCTGCAATGTCAGCCTCCCTGGTCACCAGTGCCAGGCAATCAAGCGGTGTTCCCTGGGTGGCAGCTATAAACGCCAAAGCCCTGGATGTGTGCACAAGCTTCCTTCTGAGAGACCCCAGCAGCTGAGAGCAGGCAGAGGGGCGGCAGGAAGATGGGGCCCTCCAGCCTCCACGGGCTTTGAAGAGTATTTCAGCCGGGTCCTAGGTGAGGATGACATTAGATACCTGCCCTTCAGCCTAAAGCTTTTAAGAGAAGCAAACAGGTCTCTTTCACAGAAAGACCAGGCATTTCAGTCAGCTGCCTCTCCACTGGACCCTGGGGGGTTATCCACACGGCCACTTCAGGAACTGTTTCTTGGTTCGCTATAACCTTATAGACATAAGCCCTATTGGCTTTCAAAGCTAGATGTGTTTGCAGACCCATCTCTCAGGTGTAGGTCTTAAAAGATGGGGTGCCAGATGTGGGGTTCAAACATTTTTCTTCCCACGAAGCTCAGACTTGAGTTCCCGCCTGACTGTGGGTTACCACATTTGGGGAGGATTTTATGGGGAGATACTATCTCAGTCTCTCCTACCCATTTTGATGTACATTTTTGTGTTTTTTAAAAGTAGGCTCCATGCGCCATGTGGGGCCTGAATTCACAAGCCCAAGATCAAGAGTCAGATGCCCCACCGACTGAGCCAGTCAGGTGCCCCTTGATGTGGGTTTTTTATCCACCGAATGTGTAGGAGTTCATCAAGTTAGTTTTCAGATTTCTTCCAGAGGGAACTGTTCTGTACGTAGCTGTAGATTCTGTGTGTTTGAGAAGAGATGAGTTCAGGATCCTCTTATGATGCCATCTTAAACCAGAGGTTCAGGTTACAAGACCCATTAACTGGCAACTACAGAGACTTTAAATAATACTTGCTAAGGACCCAGTAAGTATTCTGACACAGAGAATTTAAGCAAAAAAGGAAAATAAGAAGCAGAAAGCTATTTTGTTTTGCTTTCTTGAGAAGTTATTTCTACACAAAACTTTTGGACTTGTAAAATTATTCCACTATTTCCTTCTCATGCTATTGTGTATATGTACTAAAAAATATACTACTGATTGAGAAATCCAATATGTATATCAAAAAATACAAGATTGAAGATTCAAACAAAGGCACTGTGGTTTAAAAATAATAACCAATAATATAAAAAAGTTTGAGTCCTTTACATGTAAAGAATATACTTTTTTTTTCTTAAAGATTTTATTTATTTATTTGACAGACAGAGAGAGATCACAAGTAGGCAGAGAGGCAGGCAGAGAGAGGAAGGGAAGCAGGCTCCCTGCTGAGCAGAGAGCCCAATGTGGGGCTCCATCCCTGGGATCACGACCTGAGCAGAAGGCAGAGGATTTAACCCACTGAGCCACCCAGACGGCCCTAAAGAATATGCTTTTTTATATAGCCTAAACCAGATGATTAATCAAAAGGCAAAATATATCATAAAACCATGAATACCAAGAGCCTTAAAATTATTAGTGGTTTTTTTTTTTTAAGATTTTATTTATTTAATTTGTCAGAGAGGGAGAGTGAGAGAACACAAGCAGGGTCATCAGCAGGCAGAGGGAGAAGGAGAAGCAGACTCATTGCTGAGCAGAGAGTCTGAGATCATGACCTGAGCTGAAGGCAAACAATGACTGAGCCACCCAGGCATCCCTAAAATGATTAGGTTTGATGTTAGAGCTATTTCCCAAGCTACAGGGAAAGGAAATTACTAAAAATCACTAAAAAATCAGAAATTTCAAAGCACCTAATCTTGGTCTATGCTCCAGGATTTGTTCTAAGTCTCTTACTAAATTGAAAGACATTTCATTAAAATTTTAAGTTTGATGTTTAAAAGCCCTATTCTCGATAGGAGATATGTACTTACACACTTTTTTTTTCTATTATAAGCCTCCCCTTTTTTTCAGTTTTATAGATTAAAAACAAAGATAAAGTTAATGAGGTGCCTTGTAAATCTTACCCCTCAGTAATGTTAAGTTTAATCCCATCAGTTTTACTGAAACCCTGTAAATTAAGAGAACATAAGAGGGAAATCAAATAGTGCTGTTTTTCCTTCCCTAGTTTAACAAGTATAAATAACAGCTCTACATAAAAACAAATCAAATTGGGTATTTGAATGAGAACCTACATAGCTTCTTAAAATTAGCTAAGTTACCCAGACATACGGAAACTTTCATCATAAAAATTTCAAGGAATACAACTGTCCAAGCCTCCACCGTGGGCGGTTCTAAATTTAATCTTGGCCACTAGTCCAATGTAGGACACAGGGTAAACCTAGGTCCATGATTTGCTACACAACTTAAATCTCAAATCCCACCAAAACGTTTCTTGCGGCCCTAACACTCTGCAGCAAGCCCTCTGACTGCAGGGATGGTAAGAGCAGCCCAAGGCTGTTTCAGTAAACAGAAGCAAACGGATGGGGCGCTCATGCAGGCACAGTTTCCGAAAAGGCCGTATGCGGGACAAACAGAAGAGCTGCACGAAAGGATGTCAAGAGTGAGCAGGACCATGAGTTAGAAGAACATGCTTTTATTTAACCTTTCTCTCCCCTTTGAAAACATCTATACAGGCAGGTGCAAAGTACGGCAAGGCCAACAACTGCAAGAGACCAGGAGACAAAGGACATAAAACTTGGAAAGCTGGGTGTCAAGATTCAAGATTTAGCAGCAGAAATAAGTAAATGCTGGCTGCATTGCAGTCGTTAGAAAATGTTATTTTACTTAAGCACCTATCTATTCATGTTCCCTCTGGACTCTCTTACTATCTAAGGCCCATTCCCTGGAGTCACTGGACTAGTCCACAGGAAGCCAGAGAAGAATCCTTGCTTCGTTTAGAAAATTACCCGAAGCATCTCTGGGATGCAAACTCGTGCCCAATCATCCTGAAAACACATGTAACGTTAAGGGTTTGTGACTAAGTGGACACGTACAGTATAAAAGACTACACATTCGCCAGCAAAACGCAGCGTGTCATACCAAGGTCAGGCTGTTCTAGACTGGTGGACTTCATTTCAAGCTACAGAAGCTGAAAAGTCATTTAAAAAATAACGCACTTCTTTGCAGTTGCATTTTGATTAAGTGGCACCAACGTTCGGGCTACTTACGAAGAGTAAGAACAATCACAGCGATGATGCCTGCATCTGAGAAAAAAATGAAAACTGTTTGAAGACTGAGCACACAAGGGTCCCAGACGGTAGATGCATTTAATTTTGATCAGATCATCTAACGCCATGTTGGAGAAGTTGCTCCTCAGTCTAGTTTCAGAGTGAGCGCTAGCGTGTCTAGCACATTCTGATCACAGAATCCTTCTAATCAGATTCCATGGTTAGGATCCATCTTGCGAAACTCTTCACTGGAACCTGACTTTTCATGGCTTGGTGCTGTCGGAGCTGTACCAGGTTACTTCGTAAATTAAAGCTCACCAGGACTATCAGAATTCCCTAGATTAGAGGAAATGATCTATGGGTCTCCATACACAGTACCACTTAGGTTTAGCATGTTAACTGGACTACTGAAATTTAAAACTAGAAATGTCCAATTTTGTGAAACTTGGTTCCTTCCTTAACTACCAATGATTGAAACACAATAGATATGTCCAATCAGAACTCCAAGGCCTCATAATGCAGAGTAATTAGTAGCCAAAATAATACCTAATTCCTCAAAGTCTTCAAGTGTTAGTCGGTCACTGGGCTCGGGATAGCCTAGGGGAAAAAATGGAAATAAGTTAAAAAAGAAAGATAGCCAAAAGCTTAAAGGTCCATAAATTCACTGGCTTTATTTTTTGCTTTTGTATGAAACTACTTTTAATTTCATTTTCCTTAATGGTTATCAATAAAAGTGCTGTCATCAATTATAAATTTATATTTGATGTCATCAACAATATTCTTCCTGTCCACTGATATTTCCTGTGACAATATTCTGTGGTATAGGAAGCAAACTTATCACTACCATAGCCTCAAAATTAGCCTGAATTCAACATGATTCTACTTAAAATTAAAAAAATAGTGGAGGACTTTGAAACAATTTGGAAGCTGATCTGGAATAGAAAGTCTCTTCAACATAACAAAAGCCACTTATGAAAAACCCATCGTCAACATCAAATTTAATGGTGAGGGACTAAAGTTTTTCCCTTAAGACCTGGAACAGGGGGTGCCTGGGTGGCTCAGTCGGTTAAGCAACTGCCTTTGGCTCAGGTCGTGATCCTGGAGTCCCAGGATCAAGTCCTGGGATCGAGTCCCGCATCCGGCTCCCTGATCAGCAGGGAGTCTGCCTCTACCTCTGACCTTCTCCCCTCTCATGCTCTCTCTCTCTCTCTTTCTCTCTCGCTCTCAAATAAATAAATAAATAATCTTAAAAGAAAAAAGATCTGCAACAGGACAGGGTGCCTGTGTTTGCCACTTCTATTCAACATATTTATTGCAAGTTCATATCAGAACTAGTTGAAAAAGAAATAAAAAACATCTAAATTAGGAAGAAATAAAATGACCTCTATTCATAGGTGACACGATCTTTTACATAGAAAACTCTAAAGATTAAACACACACACACACACACAGACCTGGTGGAACTAATAAATGAATTCATTAAAGTTGCAGGATACAAAATCAATGCACAAAAATCAACTGCATTTCTACCACTAACAATCAGCGATCTAAAAAGGAGATTAAGAAAACAATTCCATTTATAATTGAATCAAAAAGAGCAAAAGACTTTGGAATAAACATGACAAAGGAGGTAAAGGGCTTGTTACACTGAGAATTCTAAGCTAAAGCAGAAAGAAATTTAAAAAGACATAAAAAAAGGGAAAGCAATCCCTATGTTTGTGGATTGGGGGACCTACTAAAGTTAAGATGTAAACATGATAAAAAACAATCTACAAATGAAATGCAACCCCTATCAAAATTCTAATGATGCTCTTTGCAGAAAAAGAAAAATCCATCTGAAAATTCATATGTAATCTCAAGGGACTAGGAATAGTCAAGGCAATCATGAAAAGAGAAAGAAAAAATGAAAGGACTCATATTTCCTGATTTCAAAACTTACTATAAAGCTACAATAACCAAAACAGAATGGTGCTGGCATAAAGACAGACCTACAGACAAATGGAACAGAAGCCACAAAATAAACCTTTGGGTATGTTGTTAAGTAATTCTCCACAAGAGTGTTGACAAACTTCAGTAGGGAAAGAGCAATCTTTTCCACAAATGGTTTTGAAAACTGGATAACTACATACACAAAAGGATGACTTTTAACCCTTGCCATTCACCAAATACAAAAATTAACTCAAAATGGATCAAAGACCCTAAAAATTTAAAACTATAAAACCCTCAGAAGAAACTAAGACAAACTTGATGATGTGGCACCTGGCAATGATTTATTGAATGTGACACCAAACGCACAGGCAACAAAAGAAAAAAACAGATAACTTAGACTACATCAAACATAAAAAAAATCTGTACATCAAAGGACACTAACAATAGAGTGAAAAAGCAACCAACAGAATGGGAGAAAATATCTGAAATTAGTATAATAAGGGATTAATATCCAAGATATAAAAGGAACTCCTAAAATTCAAAAACAAAACAAAACAAAACAAAAAACACAACACAATCCATCAAAAATGGACAAAGGACTTGAATAGACTTTTCTCCAAAAAAGATATACAGAATGCCAATACGCATAGGAAAAGATGTGCAACACATTACTAATCGTTAGGGAAATGCAGATAAAAATCACAATGAGATTCTACCTCATATATTACCTAAGACACAGTATGATCATTATTTTCAAAAAGCAGAAAATAGTTGGTGGGAATGCAAGCTGGTGCAGCCACTCTGAGAAACAGTATGGAGGTTCCTCAGAAAGTTGAAAATAGAGCTACCCTACAACCCAGCAGTCGCACTACTGGGTATTTACCATAAAGATAAAAACGTAGTGATCTGAAGGGGCACGTGCACCCGAATGTTAATAGAAGCAATGTCCACAATAGCCAAACTATGGAAAGAACCTAGATGTCCACCAACAGATGAATGGATAAAGAAGACGTGGTATATATATATATATATATATATATATATATATATATATACAATGGAATACTATGCAGCCATCAAAAGAAATGAAATCTTACCATTTGCAATGACATGGATGGAACTAGAGGGTATAATGCTGAGCCAAATAAGTCTATCAGAGAAAGACAATTAGCATATGATCTCCCTGATATGAGGAATTTGAGAGGCAACATGGTGGGGGTTTGGAGGGTAGGGAAGGAAAAAATGAAACAAGATGGGATCAGGAGGGAGACAAACCATAAGAGACTCTTAATCTCACAAAACAAATTGAGAGTTGTCAGGGGGAGGGGGTTAAGGAGAGGGTGGTTGGGTTATGGACATTGGGAAGGGTATGTGCTATGGTGAGTGCTCTGAAGTGTGTAACACTGATGATTCACAGACCTGTACCCCTGGGGCTAATAATACATTTTATGCTAATAAAAATAAATAAATAAGTAAATGAAAAAAAAAAGCAGAAAATAATATGTGTTGGCAGAGGTGAAGAAACTGGAACTCTTGTGCATTGCTGGTGGGAATGTAAAATGTATATCCACTGTGGAAGACAGTACAGTTGTTCCTCAAAAAAGTAAACACAGAATCATCATATAACCAGAAATTCTATTCCTAGGTATACAGCACCCCAAAACTGCTAACAGGGACTCAAAATTGAAAATTTTCTACTTTCAAGTTTACCATTGAAAACAGGATTCAAACATTTGGAAGCCAACATGCAGAGAAACATTACTCAGATTAGCCAAAATGTGGAAACAACCCAGATGTCTATCAACAGATGAATGAATAAACAAAATATACAAAACAATTCATATTATTCTGCCATAAAAAGGAATAAAGTTCTGATCCATGCTACAAGGTGGATGAACCTTGAAAACATTATGCTAAATAAAATGAGGCAGAAATAATTCCATTTCTATGAAGTACCTAGACTAATCAAATTCATAAAGACAGAAAACAGAATTTTTACCAGGGCTGGGTGGTGGAGGGAACTGAGAGTTACTGTTTAAAGACTATAATGTTTTAATTTGAGATGATGAAAACGTTTTGTAGACAGGTAGTAGTGATGGTTACAAACAATGTGGATGCAATAATGCCCTGAAATGTATACTAAAATAGTCCAAACATTTCTGAAAAGGAAGTATTCTGCCAGATATTAAAACAGATCATAGAGTGGAAAAAAGTGATTCAGTGCTGTTATGAGAATGGTCAGAGTTCAAGGAAACAGAAAGCTGACTGGAACACCTATGAATTTAATGACAAAAAAATTGGCACTTGAAAACAGTTGGAGAAAGAACAACTTATTCAACAAATGTTACTTTGCCACTGGGTGGGTGTGGGTAGAGGGGAGAGGAACTGGATCTCACTCCAGACACCATAATGAATTTCAGATGCACTAATGATTTAAATGCAAAGACTGCGATCAGAACTCAGGGTTGAAATGTTTAGGAATTTGTAGCATGAGGAAGACCTGAAGCTTTTATAAGAAAGACACAACATACATAGCTACTAGAGAAAAGATCATTACATACATTAATCCATCTACCTACTGATGTAAAATTTCTATATGTGTAAAAGACCACTAACAGAACAGTTAAATAAATAAATACAGTACACCTTTCAAAGTCATCACTGAAAAGAATAACAGTGAATCTAAATATAATCCCAATATAAAACATTAAGTGGAAAAATTGTAAGTTTCAGAAAAATATATACAATATGATGTCAATTTTGTTTGAGATAAAAGAAAAAATACTCAACTATATGTATAATTACACATCTAAGGAATGGTGATGCACTAATAAACTTAATGAGGAGACTTGAGTAAGCAGAGCCCTAAACTATTAACCGTGATTAATTCAGGTAATAGACTAGAGAGAAAGAAGTATAATTCTTTACATGTCTATTTTCACAGTGTTTGAAAATTTACAAAAACATATTCATATACCACTCATGCAACAAAAAGTTATAAAAAGCAATCTAGGGGCACCTGGGTGGCTCAGTCAGTTAACCGCCTGCCTTTTGCTGAGGTCATGATCTGGGGGTCCTGATGGAGCCCCGGGTCAGGCTCTCTGCTAAGCTCCCTGCTTTTCCCTCTCCCTCTGCTCCTCCCCTCTCCTCATGCACTCTCTTTCCCTCTCCCTCAAATAAATAGATAAAATCTTTTATAAAAGCAATCTATAATTAGTAGCATACAATAAACAATCTTAAAAGAAACTGACTAGTGGAAAGGCCAAAAAACCCCTGAAAGAATGTTCACTTCATATGAAAAAGGCTTTAACTTAAAATGAGCTCTCACAAATCAACAAGAGAAATATTTTAGAAACCTAATTTTTAAAAAATGAGCAAAAGTTATGGATAAATCAATGTAGAACAAAAAAAGTTCAGCTTCATTGATAAATTCTAGAAATGCAAATTAGAACAAGACATAACTTTGTACTCATCACCTTATCAAGTTGTTAACAATAAAAGCAAGAGAAAGAATTAGTGTACCTGGGTACTTTGAAACTGGAGGTTTGGTTGGATAAGTAGGTTTGAAACCTGGAAAAATAAATTTGATTCAATTCACTAGCCTTATCATTATAAAATTATGGATTTAATATTAATTTCTTATTTTTTATTTCTTAAAAACATCCATTATTTCTCAAAATGAAAAACACACCTGCTTTCCAAACTTTGGAATTCTACTTCTGGGAATTTAACTTAATACATATTTGCACAAGTACATAAGCATGCATATATATAAGAATGTCCACCAAAACCTTGTGTTTTATACGGAAATCCTAGAAGTTAACTGATAGTAAATTATAAAAATAATGTGCTCAGAGTAAACACACATATCTTAAAAAAAATACCATCCAGGTAGTATTATACTACATAAGAAGTTGTATCTTTTTCTTATCTGCCTAGTATTTCTTGGGCCTTTTGAAAACTATTTGCACATTTAGTTCTGCCTTAACACCATTATATGTTGCTGATGCTTTTGATATAGTCTTTTTCTAACCAATGATAAAAAATGATTAACATGGGGCGCCTGGGTGGTTCAGTGGGTTAAGCCGCTGCCTTCGGCTCAGGTCATGATCTCAGGGTCCTGGGATCGAGCCACGCGTTGGGCTCTCTGCTGAGCGGGGAGCCTGTTTCCTCCTCTCTCTCTCTCTGCCTGCCTCTCTGCCTGCTTGTGATTTCTCTGTGTGTCAAATAAATAAAATATAAAAAAAAAAGATTAACAATCCCCTAGGGAGTTTTGATTTTATTTTTTTAAAAGATCCCTATAGTTTCTCTTCACAAGCTTTTTCTCACAATTCTTTCAAAACTAAACTCTAGGGGCACCTGAGTGGCTCAGTCAGTTAAGTGTCTGCCTTTGGCTCAGGTCATGATCTCAGGGTCCTGGGATCTTACCCACATCAGGTTCCTTGCTTTGAGGGGACCCTGCTTTTCCCTCTTTCTCTGACCCTTCCCCCACTTGTGATTTCTCTCTTTCTCTCAAATACATAAATAAAATCTTAAAAAAAAAAAACAACCTAAACTCTATCAGTGTTTTATAAACTCTTTCTGAAATGCTTATACTTCAACTCCTTCAAAAGAGCATCTCAACAAACACCGCACCACAGTGTATATGTCCACCAGGCCCATGTGAGTAAACATGAATGGGTCAAGGAGTATAAATTTCATATGCAATCTTATCAGTCCACCAAAAATGTATTTCTTTCCCTCCAAACCTCACAGCACTCAACTAAAGTACACAAGGAGGCTATCAGGTACTAGGTTTATAGGAATTATAAAAAGAAGTATTCTTATTATCATGTTAATATGCATAATTCTCCCAAATCCTTTAAAATAGTATGGCCATAGGAAATATATAAACAAATTAAAAGCCAGTATTCATGATCTGTTTGAGTTCAACACCTCCATGAAATCGTAAAGTCCACCAAATGAGGTGACTTGAATAAGCAGAGCCAAACTAGGACCCTGATGAGGTCAGCCCAGGCTAATGCTCTTCCCACTATTCTGTTGTCTTGTGTTTTCTGAGACAGAGAGAGGCCAGAGAGAGCAGCCCTCAAATCAGGAAGATATTTCCTTCCATTAGAGCAAAATCAGCTTTCAAGTCTTACGTAGAGTAGCTGACAAGTAGTCTCTGCAACAAATCCTCCATTTCATTTTAATGAAGAACTATTTTTCCTGCCTTTTGGTTGCTTTGAAATTTATGTTCAATTGCCAAATAAAAATGCCTAATAAAAACAAAAACAATAATTGTATGTAGCGGCAAGGGCTGGGGATGAGGGAAGACATTCAGGCCTTTTCCTGGAGATAGCAGAAATTTCCCAGTTTAAATTGTGCTACATAGAAACAAAACCAAAACCAAAACCAAAATACTAAACTGGATGCAGTCCAGCAACTGAGACATAGTCCTGCATCAGGAAGACACTCTAAAGGAGCCAACAGATCACCTTTAAAAGGAATAAAACAGCAAAGTCAATGACATGTTAAAAAATAGAAGCCATAAGGGTACCTGGGTGGCTCAGTGGGTTAAAGCCTCTGCCTTCAGCTCAGGTCATGATCCCAGACTCCTGGGATCGAGCCCCACATGGGGCTCTCTGCTCAGCTGGGATCCTGATTCCATCTCTCTCTCTCTCTCTCTCTCTCTCTGCCTGCCTCTCTGTCTACTTGTCATCTCTGTCAAATAACTAACTAAATAAATAAATCTTAAAAATAAAATAGAAGCCATAGACCTTCCTCTTCACTAGTATTAATTTGAGTGATGCTGTAAGTCATATGAGCTACCCTCAGAAGCTTCCTATATGCCAGGCACTGTGCTAAGTGCTAAATGTATCCCATTTACACTTTATGTAACTTGCCCGAGTTTACATACATTTTGATATCTGCGAACTATGCCAGATAGTTTTAGAGCAACTATATATAACAACCAAAATGGCTATAAACATGTCCTTCATCCTTTCATTACTAACAATGATGAATGAATATAAATCAAACAACAGTAAAGGATTTTTTGTTAAATATACGCAGGAAAGGACTAATCTGAATGACTCAAAATTGGAGGTTTTACATTGGGAGAAACTGATACTGAAAAACCAAATAACATAGAATCAACTACTTGGGCATTACCGCTGTCATTTATATGAATTATGCCTTTCATTCTTGACTTATTCATGTAAAAATTCTCATGCTTCAATTGACTCTAAAAGTGGTCGCTGTGCATTCTTAAAAATACTACCCAAGAGAAACTTATATACCCATGTGATGTACATGATCTGTTAAGACCTTCTGAAAACATACAAAATCAGAACACAGAAATCATCTCATGCCTCCATCATGGGAATAAACACAAGACAGAGTTAAATACTAAAATTTCTTCTTTTCAAGGACTCAATATCATTGATATTGAATGATGCCAAAGAAATAATAAAAGCTAACACAAAAAGATGGAAAAAGACATTTGTACCTCTGATACATTTTGGCATTGCAGGCTCCCAAGTACTACTCCCACCACAGAACACTGGGTTGCTGCCATTCAGATAGAAGCCTGGGAAGCATTCAAATAGAACCGTAGCTTGGTAGGAATATTTGTTTTTGATTCCTGACACCATTCTTCCATGTTCAAGTACTGGATATTCACATTTGACCACTGAAAAATGGAGAAATGGAAAGCTGCTTGAACACAGGAGCAGAAAAAATAGCACAAGGTAATAATTTCCATCAGGAAGAAACATACAAGGAATGAAAGCGCAGGTGTTAATTAAAAGGAAAAAAAAAACACCAAATAAACCTGTATGCATATATATATTTTAGCTCTTGGGAGACAGATTTAGAGAAATCCAATAACTTTTTTCCACCTAAAAAAGACTGGCATTACAGTTTATTGGCTTTCCTACACTTTTTTCCCATTACTGATAAGGTTTGAGAAAGGCCTGACCACTACATACAAATCTGGGGTAAGTTCAAGAGCAACTTTTAATCTTCTTTGCCCTAGGGGTTTCTTTCAAGGTCATGTTGACACTGATTGCAGTAGCCTGGTTTTCTAGAAAGCTGGGGAACACCTTCTGAGAAGGCGATACTTGAGCTCAAAGTTAAAAGTTGAAAAGCAGGCAGCCATGCAAAGAGAGGCAAAAAGGAAGTTCTCAGGTAGCAATAACATACACAAATGGATGTTCAAGAAATGCAAAGGCCAATGGAGTTAGGGCAGCGTTTTCCAAACATCTTGGCCGGCAATCCAGAACAGAGATCAAACAGCACACTTCTTGCTGTATACCAGTATATGAGCACACAGGCCTGAAATACAAGTTAGCCTCATACCGGAGGACTCTGCTAGTTCCCATTCTACTCTCCCTCGTAAGAAGTACACACGGCTCATGACCTCACAGATTGATTTCAGAATCGACTCATGGGCTTGGGAGAATTTGGAAACAAAACCACAGGGCTGAGCAGTGAGTACGACAGAACATGCTATGATATTAAATCCGAGCAGTAGATAAGGGCTGGAGAGTGGACAGCCTTTTCAACCAGAGGACTGCTCTTTCTCTGTTCCCAGGGATTCTGACTTTCCAGCAGCTGTCCTTTCCCTTCAGCCCGAGGAACTTCCGGTAGCAATTCCTATAGTGCAGGTCGGCTCGTGATTCTCCCGGCTTGGGTTTAGCTCCAAAGGTGTCCTTTCCTCACCTTCTGATTTGAAAGATTTCCCCTTGATGGAGAATTCTAGATGAAGTGCTGTGGGGTTTTTCCAGCAGCCTAGCAGATACTGTCTTCCAGTCTCCAGCGTTCCTCAGGACAAGTCAGCTGTCACTCTTACTCCAGGCGATGGTGGGGGGTGGGGAGGACAGTGTGACATGTGTTTATTCTCCCCTCTCCCTGACTGCTTTTCCTTGTACACCTTTTGTTTTCAGTCACTTGACCCTGGGGGGGTTCTTGGTAAATGAAAACAACATATTTGTCCTTCTGGGGTCACTGACTTTCTTGCTTCTGTGAGGTTGTTTTGGGACAAATGTGATTAATTATTTGGCCCATGTTATTCAAATTGGTGTCTACCCTGTTCTTTCTCCGCTTTCTGAAGCTCCAACAGTCTGTATGTTTGACTTCTTGCTACTTTTCCACAGGTCTGTAAGTCTCTCTCTCTTTCTAGTATTTCTTTTCAAATCCTGTTCTCCAGACTTCAGGTTCACCAATTTTTGCGCCGTTGTGCCAGATGGCTGTTAGTGGCCATACTGGCTTTCTTTATGTCGGCTAGACACAATTTCCATACAGTAAAACTCATCCTTTTAAGAATACAGCTGTATTAGGGCTGACAAATGCAAATAATCATGTAATTACCACAATAAAGACACAGACAAGTTCCATTACCCCCCAAAACATCCTCATGCCACTCTGTAATCGACCCTACACACCCCCACACAATCACCTTCACCATCAGCCAAACACTGATCTGTTTTCTATCTCTGTACAGTTGCTTCTCCAGAATGTCGTAATGGGCTCACAGCCTCTGACTCTGGCTTTTTTCACTCAGCGTAATGCATCTGAGAGTCATTCGTGCTGCTGCATGGACTGGAGCTCACTCCTTTTTATTGCTGAGTCGAATTCTGCCATCAGGATGTACCACAGCTGCTAATCCATTTCATCAGTTGACAGACAAGTGGGTTGTTCCCAATTTGGGGTGATTATAACTAAGGCAGCTGAACATTCTTATAAAGGTTCCTATATGCACATGTTTTCATTTTACTTGGATTGATGAACTATATGGTAAGTGTACGTTTAACTTTACAATAAATGAACAAATGGGTTCCAAGTGGTCATACCACTTTGTATTCTTACCAGTGATGTACGAAAGTTCCAATTGCTCTATACCATTGCTGGTATTTGGTATTAGTCATTTGTTTTTAATTTCAGTCATTCTAATAGGTGTTTAGTGGTATCTATTTGTGGTTTTAAATTACATTTCTATAACTTCTAATTATATTGAGAAACTTTTCATGTACTTTTTTGCCACCCATATATCATGTTTACTGAAATGGGTCTACTCAAATATTTTTTTTATTTTTTAAAAATTGCTTTGTTTTCTATCTATTGAGCTTTGAGAATTCTTTATGTATCATAGTTAGAAGTCCATTATTAGATATGTGCTTTGCAAATATTTTCTCCCAGTCTATGTTCATTTTTTCCCACTCTTTTTTTTTTTTTTTAAGATTTTATTTATTTATTTGACAGACAGAGATCACAAGTAGACAGAGAGGCAGGCAGAGAGAGAGAGGAGGAAGCAGGCTCCCTGCTGAGCAGAGAGCCCGATGCGGGACTCGATCCCAGGATCCTGAGATCATGACCTGAGCCGAAGGCAGCGGCTCAACCCACTGAGCCACCCAGGCGCCCCTTTTCCCACTCTTTTAACACTTCTTTTGTAGACCAGAAGTTTTGAGTTTGGAACATCCAATTTTTTTTTTTCTTTAGAAGATCACACTTTATAGATTGTATTTAAGAAATCTTTGACTAGGTCACAAATATCTTGTTGGTTTTCTTGCAAAAGTCTTACAGTTTTACGTTTTACATGTAAATCTGTGGTCCAATTTTCCCCCTAAATTTTATTAATTTTTTAAAAGATTTTATTTATTTATTAGGGAGCAAGTGAGCACAAGAAGGGAGAGTGGCAGAGGGAAAGGGAGAAGCAGGCTCCCTGCTGAGCAGGGAGACCTATGTGGGACTCAGTCCCAGGACCCTGGGATCATGACCTGGGCTGAAGGCAGACGCTTAACCGACTAAGCCACCCAAGTGCCCCAAGTTTATTAATTTTTAAGAATTTTAAAATTTGAGTATAGTTGACACGTTAGTTTCAGGTGTATAACATAGCGATTTACCATCTCTACATGTTACGCTAGACTCACAAGTGTAGCTGCCACTTGTCACCATACAATATTTTTGACTACATTTCCTATGCTATATTTTTACTTTCATGATTTATTCATTCTATAGTGGGAAGTCTGTATCCCTCCACTCCCCTTCACCGATTTTTTTCATCTCCCACCTCTCTTTCCTCTGGCGATCATCAGTTTGTTCTATTTATAGGTCTGCTTTCATTTTTGTTTTTTTGTTTTTTTTTTGTTTAGATTCCACATATGAGTGAAATCATATGGTATTTTTCTGTCTCAGTCTAACTTATTCCACTTAGCATAGTACCCTCTAGGTCTATCTGTTTTTTTGCAAATGGCAAAAAATCTCATCTTTTATGGCTGTGTAATACTCGTGTGTGTGTGTGTGCGCGCGCGCGCACGCATGTGTATCATAGCTTCTTTAGACATTCATCTATTCACGGCCATTTAAGTTGCTTCTGTATCTTAACTATTGTAAATAATGCTGCAATAAATAGGAGTGCATATCTTTTCAAATTAGTGTTTTTGTTTTCTTTAGGTAAATGCCCAGTAGTGGAATTTTTGAATCTCTATGATCCATTTTGAATAAACTTCGGCTTGTGTTTCTAACTTTGGTCAAGGTTTTTTTGTTTTTTTTTGTTTTTGTTTTTGTTTTTTGGTATATGGATGTCTAATTGTGCTATACCATTTGTTAAAAACATTATTGTTTTTCCACTGAATTGTCTATATACCTGTACAGTTGAAGAAAATCAACTGGATATGTTGGCAAGCATTTAATTCTGGATTCAGTATACCATTCCCCACTACTCTATATGCCTATCCTTTCACCTTTAGCACATTGACTTGATTATATGCCTTAAGTATATTTTACATAGTCTTAACATCAGGTAGAGTGAATCCACCAATTTTTTTCAAAATTGTTTTCACCATTCTAGATATTTTGTCTTCCTGTAAAAAGTTTAGAATCAGTTTAATTTATACAAAAAGTTCTTCTGGGATTTTTTATTGGGATTGTGCTGAGTTTAGATAAATTACAGAGAACTGATTATTATATTGAATCTTCCAAACCACAACTAACATATATCCCTCCATTTATTAAGGTTTTCTTTAATTTCCTTTATTGGTGCTTAGTAGATTTTAGCCTTAAAAATCTTTCATATATATTGTTAGATTTATACTCAAGTATTTCATGTTTTGGAGAAACTGTAAATACTTTACAAATTTCTAATGGTTTATTGCTAGTATATAGACATATAACTGTCTTCTGTGTTGATCTTATATTTTGCAACCTTGTTAAAACTTCAGTCTTTGGAATCTTCTACACAGACAATTGGGTCATAAGTGAACAGAGACTTTATTTGTTACTTTCCAATATGTATGCCTAATTCTTTCTTTTGCTTTGCTGTAGTAGCTGGGACATGCTGTACAATGCTGGATAGAGTGGTGAGAGTGGCTTTCCTTCTCTTGTTCCTACCATGAGGGAAATTAGTCTTTTACCATTAGATAAAATGTTAGCTCTGAGATTTTTGTTGATGATGAGAAAATTTCTTCCTTTCTATTCTAGTTGAGAAATTTCATCCTGAAAAAGATAAATTCTGTCAGGTGCTTTTAAAAAAATATTTATTAAAAGGATTGTGGTTTTTTTCTTATTTATAGTCTCTTGATATAGTAAATGACACTGATTAATTTTTAAATGTGAACCAATCTTGCATTTATGGGATAAATCTCACTTTGCTATGACCTATTATTATTATTATATATGGCAGGATTTGTTTTGTTGCTATTTTGAGAAGTTTTGGTTCTATGTTCATTAAGACATTGCTTGTAATTTTCTTGCAAAGTTTTTGTCTGGTTTTTGCATTAGGATAATGTTGTTCTCAGAAATGAGTTAAGAAGTATTCTCTCCTCCTAAATGTTTTCAGGAGTTTGCGTAGAGCTACTGTTACTTGTTCTTTTTTTTTTTTTTTTTAAAGATTTTATTTATTTATTTGACAGAGAGATCACAAGCAGGCAGAGAGGCAGGCAGAGAGAGGAGGAAGCAGGCTCCCCGCTGAGCAGAGAGCCCAATGCGGGGCTCGATCCCAGGACTCGGAGATCATGACCTGAGCCGAAGGCAGCGGCTTAACCCACTGAGCCACCCAGGCGCCCCCTGTTACTTGTTCTTGATATGTTTGTTAGAATTTTCCAGGGAGGCCATGCGGCAGTGCTATTCTCATTGTGGGGAGGTTTTTAACTAAAAATTCTATTTCTTTAATAGATTTAAGACTATTCAGGGATGCCTGGGTGGCTTAGTAGGTAAAGCATGTGACTCATGATCTCAGAGTTGTGAGTTCAAGTCCCTTATTGGGCATAGCCCCATTTGGGCAAAAAGAAGATGACTTACCAGGTTATGTATATCTCTGGGCGAGCCTTGGTTGGTATTTTGTGTCTTCCAAGGAATTTGTCAATTTCAAATATAAGTTATCATATTTATAAGCACAAAAGTTGCTTTCATAATATTCCTATATTATCCCTTAAATGTCTATAGGATATTTAGTGTTGTCCTCTTTTTCATTCCTGATATTGGTAAAGTATATTCTTTTTTTTTTTTTTCTTTCAGTCTGGCTATAACTTTATCTATTTTACTGATTTTTCTCCAAGAACCAGGAGTTGGTTTCATTAATTTTCTCTTTTCAATTTCATTGATTTACTTCTACTGATATTATCTCCTTTGTCTCCTTGTTTTGAGTTTAATCTGCTCTTCTTTTTTAGAATAGATTATTGGGGTGCCTGGGTGGCTCAGTGGGTTAAGCCTCTGCCTTCAGCTCGGGTCATGATCCCAGGGTCCTTGGATCAAGCCCCACATCGGGCTCTCCGCTCGGCAGGGAGCCTGCTTCCTCCTCTCTCTCTGCCTGCCTCTCTGCCTGCCTCTCTGCCTACTTGTGGTCTCTGTCAAGTGGCTGAATAAAATCTTAATAAATAAATAAATAAATAAATAAATAAATAAAAAGAAGAATAGATTATTGAGACTTCTGTTTTTCTAACATAACTATTTCATTTCATAAATTTTCTTCTAAGCAATGTTTCTGATGTGTCAAATTTGATATTTTGATATGCCATGTTTTCATTTTTATTCAATTCAAAATACTTTCTAAATTCTCTCGTGAATTCTTTGACTCAGGGGTTGGTCAGAAGTGTCTTGCATAATTATCAAATATTTGAAGGTTTTCTAGGTTATCTGTTTTATTTCTACATTCGTTCCATTGTAATCAGTTAATATATTCTTTTTTTTATCATTTTTTAAATTTATTTTCAGCATAACAGTATTCATTGTTTTTGTACCACACCCAGTGCTCCATGCAATCCGTGCCCTCTCTAATACCCACCACCTGGATCCCCCAACCTCCCATCCCCCCCACCTCTTCAAACCCTTCAAATTGTTTTTCAGAGTCCATAGTCTCTCATTGTTCACCTCCCCTTCCAATTTCCCCTAACTCCCTTCTCCTAATTCCCCATGTCCTCCATGCTATTTGTTATACTCCACAAATAAGTGAAACCATATGATAATTGACTCTCTCTGCTTGACTTAATATATTCTGAATAATTTCAATTATTTGAAATTTGTTAAAAATTGTCATGCCCATTTTAGAGAATGTTCTATATGGACTTGAAAAGAGTTAATATTTTGGGGTGCCTGGGCTCAGGTCATGATCTTGGGGTCCTGAGATGGAGCCCCATATCAGGCTCCCTGCTCAGTGGGGAGCCTGCTTCTCCCTCTTCCCACCCCACCCATGATCCTTCTCTCTCTCTGTAATAAATAAATAAAATCTTTTAAAAAGAGGGAAAAAAAGAGTAAATATTTTGCTGCTATTCAGTTCTCCCTTTCTTCTAAGAGTCAAATTCCCTCTAGTGCCTCTCTGTTTGTGATTACTCTTCATTGTTAATATTGTTTTTTTAAATATGTTTTGTCCAGAGCTTTTCAATCTTGTTGGTTAGAGGGTTCATCTTTTACAATTTATTCTGTAGCCAGAACTCTCAGATATCTTGTAATATAAAAAAATATTTTCTTATTTTTAACCCAGTAAGTGTTGAATTTTTGGGTTCTTTCAAGAAAAAAATTCATAATTCATGCATCACCATGTATGAACTAGAATGCTGAGAACAGGTGGGATGAGGAGCAGGGAACTCTGTAACTAGAACTGATTTCACTTGAACTTGTCAATTTAACAGGAAGAGGAAGCACATACACACTGTTTTGTTTACTTACAGATAAAACTATTTACAAAATTCTAAGTTCAAGATTTACAAATGAAGAAGGAAATAAATAGAAATATCATTACCTTTACACTGAGGAGGGCTACTACTCCACTTGTTATTGTCAATACAAATAAGTTTGCTGTCTCCAACAAGGGAAAATTCATCTGGTCCATTTGAAGGATTACAAGTAAAAGTAATCAATTCATTATATTCAAATAGAGTTCTGTGACTATTGCTGTATTTTCCATTTTTTATTCTTTTAGGTGGGTTACAGTAAATCTCTTAAAAAGGAAATAAAAAGAGGAAATAAAGGGCAAAAGGAAAAGTGTTAAGAAAGCAATATAAAGTCCTACAAACTACCTTCAGTAAATTCATTAACAATTTCTATAAGCTAGCTGTGAATCTAGTACCTATTTAGGCTCCTATGAGAAAATGAATGATCCCAAATTCAAACCACGCACAAATAAACTTTCAAAACACAAAACTCATTTTCTTGAATACCTATACGAAATACCTATTATTACTTTATAAGGCCATGCTAAGTTTTGTTCTGGTCACCATAAAATGTACTGAAATTTTAATGAGAAGACATGCTTGTGATTAAAAATAAAATCACTGCTAGCTGAGAAACTCTTTAAATATATCTATTTGCAAATTACACACACACACACATATACACACACACATGTTGAATGAGTGATTCACAATAATGCCAAGATATTGTCTTTCTTCACTTTCATCCTTATGAACATACAGTGAAATTTTCCAAGGCTACAAATTGTGTGCTTTCACAACAGACTGAATCCAGATGTCCTTCTTTAAGCCAAATATTAAAGAGATTTGCAAAAATGTAAAACAATCACGATATTTTCAGTATCTGTTTCAGAAAATTTATTTTTCATTAAAAAATGCTGTGTATCTTAATGTATTGGGCTTACTATTATTAAACATGAATGAATAATTATTTTTAAAACTTTTCATTTTTTATTCCAATATAATGAATATCAATAAGCACAGCCCACATAAAGAAAAGTTCTTTGGGATCTTTGTCAATTTAAAAGCATAAAGGGGAGCTGAGTCCAAAAGATTGAGGCTTGCTTGTCTAAATTCTAAAATGAAAATTTACTTACTATTACATGTTGGTAATTCGTCACCCCAATACACATCATCTCCACGACGGTGACAAACTACAGCTTGTTTTCCAGATAAGTAATAACTGAGAAAAGAAAAACTTACTGTTTTCTCTATTAGTTAATAAGATACACATAAAAATGAAAATTTTAATACTGTTGCTTTTCTACACAACAGTAGTTTGAGGAAGAAGTTTCTCAAATAACATATAGTGAAAGTGCTAACCATATCTGCTATTAATTGAATAGAGTTTCTAGGGGTACCTGGGTGGCTTAGATGGTTAAGCATCTGCCTTCAACTCGGGTCATGATCCCAGGGCCCCTGGGATGGAGACCCACATCAGGCTCCCTGCTGAGCAAGGAGCCTGCTTCTCTCTCTCCCTCTGCTTGCCACTCCCCCTGCTTGTGCTCCCTCTCTGTCAAATAAATAAAAAATTCTAAATAAATAAATAAGTAGAATTTCTACATTTGAACCCTCATTGACCAAAAGCAAAGATGTCTAAATAAATCTGCTGTACCTGTCAGTCTGGCCTCTTTGCTATCTCCAGCAATCACATTACACATTCATTTCTACATCTATGTTCACACCACTATTCTCAGTAAAAACAACAACTGAGTAGAGAGATTAGGCCCTAGAGCTTGCCTATCTGGCTCTGAGTCTCAGCTTTTTGACTCACTTTCTGTCTGAGCTCAGGCAAGTCCCTTAATGGTCCCCTTCCTCAGCTTCCTCATCTATGAAAAGGGGAACAGTGCACACTTCATGGGATAGTTTCCAGGATTAGATGAGTTAGCATCTGGTACATACAAAAGAGCAATTTTTAGCTCTTGTTAATATTCTTTAGGTAAGAATATTTTTCTGGGGCTAGCTCAGGAATATTACTCAATGAAATATTCTCTTGTGATTTAAATTCATGGTATTCTCTTCTCCTGCTGGACTCTTACTGTAATAAGCATGAATAATTCTATTTATTTGCTACTTCTGATTTATTATTTTGTTTTGACACGTCTCTGTACATTGTGTTTCTCAACAAGGCTACAACTTTTTTGAGAAGAGACTATACCTTACACTTGTTGTCTGCCTAGCAGGCTTGCTCTATGTAACTACTCACTAGATGTTCCAGTATTTTTACTTGATCAAATTAAAACAAATAGTCGGTGAAACGGTTTATATAGGATCCAGCTGCCTTTTTGCTACGTTATGGTATTTAGGGAAGGATTCTGGGAAAACACAGAGTAGGAAGCACTAACAGTCCGTTTCCCCAGCCAGACAACATCTGCAATGGCGAATCCGCCTGATGGAACTATTCTGGAGCTCTGGAGTCTGATGATGGCTTGCAACTTCCAAGGAAAGACTTGGACAGGTAAAATGCATTGATTTCAGTCAATATCACCTTAGCACAGTGTCTCCTGCCCACAGCAGACAGCTCTGTATGTGTTCCTGGAGCAGCTTAGAAGCAGTTCTGGGGAGCCAGGGTGCACAAAAAGGACCCTGTCCTCCAAATACTGGGGACCTGTGCTCTTATCACTGAATTCTGCTTCCAATCCCAGTGAAGCATTCAAAGAGGTGGGCAGTCACTGTCGCCATACCTACCCCTAACTCTTGTAAGCCCCTTTCTAACTGTCTGAAGTGACTTCCAGGGGATGTAAACCTCCAGGACTATTTGCTCCCCACTTCATTTTTCACTTCTTTCCCTCTCCAGAGAGCTAGACATTAAAGACTAGAATGTTCAAAACCAACTGCATATGTGAAGAAAGTTAAGAAGTGAGTGTGCAGGGGCGCCTGAGTGGCTCAGTGGATTAAGAAGTGAGTGTGCATGCCCAAGGAAAGTCTCTGGAAAGACTGTTAGTTTAAAATGTCAGGCTCATAAAATATAGGACGAGCCCAGATGTCCATCGACAGATGAATGGATAAAGAAGATGTGAAACAGATATAGATAGATAGATAGAGATAGAGACAATGGAATATTACTCAGCATCAAAAAGAATGAAGTCTTGCCATTTGTAACAACATGGATGGAACTAGAGGGTATTATGCTAAGTGCAATAAGTCAGTCAGAGAAAGATAAATATTTTATTATTTCATTCTTATGTAGAATTTAAGAAACAAAACAGATGAACATAGGAGAAGGGAAAGAAAAATAAAATAAGATGCAATCAGAGAGGGAGACAAACCATAAGATACTCTTAACTATAGGAAACAAATGGAGGGTTGCTGGAGGGGAGGTGGGTGGAGGGATGGGGTTATTGGGTGATGGGCATGAAGGAGGGCACTTGGTGTAGTTAGCACTAGGTGTTAAATGCAAATGATGTATCATTAAATTCTATCCCTAAAACTAATAATAGACTATACATTAATTAAATTGATTTTAAATTGAGAGTAAATAAAGGTCAGTCTGATCCTCAGCAGAGATACCCTACCATAACCACAAAAATATGAACAGTAACATAAAACATTGGCCCTAGGGAAAGGGAAGAATTCAAATGTCCGGTATTCCACACACACACAGAATTACAAGATACACAGAGAAACAGGAAAGCTTGGCCCATTGAAGAAAAAAAAAATAAATCAACAGAAACTGTTTCTGAAAAAGATCTGATGGCAGATCTGCTAGACAGAGACTTCAAAATAACTTCAAAATAACTATCTTACACATGCTCAAAGAACTTCTCAAAGGAAGAACAGGAGAAAGTCAATTAAATGATATATGAACGAAATGGGAATGTCAATAAGGTGACAGAAAACCTTAAAAGAAATTCTAGAGCATAAAAGTAAAATAACTGGGATACAAAGAATTCACTAGAGGCACTGAAAGCAGATTTGAGCACCAGAAGAAATAAGTGAACATGAAGCTAGAACAACAGAAATTATTGAGTCTGAGGAAAAGAAAGAAAAAAGAGTGAAGAAAAGTGAGCAGAACCAAAGGGACTTGTGGGACACCATTAAATAGACCAATATATATATTGTGGGAGTCCCAGAAGGATAAGAAAGACAGGAAGGGGCGGAGAGAATAGCTCATGGTTGACATCCCAAATGTGATGAAAGACGTGAATATAAACATCCAAGCAGCTCAACAACCTCCAGGAAAAATGAACTCCAAGAGTAACTAAGACAGGTAATAAACTTTCAAAAGACAAAGATAAAAAGAGAGTCTCAAAGGCAGGAAGAGAGAAGTGAGTCATTATACAAGGGAGCCTCAATAATATTATCAGCAGATTTCTAATCAGAAGCTTTGAAGGCCAGAAGATAGTGGGACAGTATACTCCAAAAAGTGCTAGAAGGAAAAAACTGTCAACCAATAAACATCAATCCGGGAAAACTACCTTTCAAAAGTGAAGAGGAAACCAAGACTTTATAACAAAAGCTGAGGGACTCAGTGACCACTAGATGTCCCCTGCAAGAAGGAAGAAATGCTCAAGGGAGTCCTGCAAGATGAAATGAAAGGATGCTGAAAGTATCTTTGAGTCATATGGAGAAATAAATATATCATTAAATGTAAATACATTGGTAATTATAACAGCTTATATTATTGTATAAGTGCAATTTTTGTTTTCTTTATAACCTAAGAGACTAATACATTAAAGGGAAGGAAAAACAGAAATGTAAAACACAGTGTTACTGTAACTTTGGTTTTTAACTCCAAATCTTGTTTTCTACATAATCTAAAGGACTAATTTAAAAGTACAATTAGTTTATGTTTTGGAGCACACGATGTAGAAAGATGTAACTTTGTATAATAAACAATCAAAGGGGGTGGTAGTGGAGTTCTAAAGGATCAGAGTTTTTGTATGTTATGACATTAAACTGGTACAAATTCAAATTAGAGTGTTATAACTTTAGGATATTAAATATAATCCCCTATAGAAAATAGCCATAGAATATACATAAAAGGAAATGAGAAAGGAACTTAAACATTTCAATACAAAAAGTCAAATAAACAAAAAAAGACACTAATGCAGGAAATGAGGGCCAGAATAAAGCTATAAGGCATACAGAAAACAAATAGCACAATGACAAAAGTAATTGACTCCTTATCAGTAATTACTTCAAATTTAAATGGATTAAAACCCTCTAATCGAAAGACAGAGATTGGTAGAATGGATGAAAATACATGATCTAACTATATGCTACTACAAGAGACTCACTTTTAGATCCAAGGACAAAACAGGTTGAAAGTAAATGGACTGAAAAAAGATATTTTAACAAATAGTAACCAAAAGACAGTAAGGTTGACTATACTAATATCAGACCAAACAGACTGTAAATCAAAAAAGGTTACAAGAGACAAAGGACATTATACATCAACAAAGGGTTTATACAGTAAGAAGATTTAACAGTTGTAAATATTTATGCCGCCTGATAACTACCACCATAACATATGAAGCAACACCTGACAGAATCGAACAAGGAAATATGCATTTCTACATAATAGTCATTCCTACTAGTTGGCGACTTCAGTACCCAGTTCACAGTAATGGAGAGAACCATCAATATAAGTGAGGAAGCAGAGGACTTCAAGAACACAACATTTCTGTGAGTCCTCCTTCAAATCTGAGAGTTGGCATTTTAAATGGGGTGCACTTTGCCAAGGATAGTCACCGTGATTACTACATTTTTGATGCTCACAATAAACTTATTATAGATATATAAATATGAGACAATTTTGCTTTCCTTCAGAATTGATTTCTTTGAATTAATTATGTATCTTTTCAGTCTCTTTAAAAAACCCAAGCGTTGTTTGGCTAAAAGTGCAACATTTATGGAAATGCTTGAGGAGCAAAACAAAAATAGAATTAGTAACATTTACCTCAAGGAGCAACTTACCCCTCATTACAAAAAAAGTGAGCTGCATTTTCAAATTGAAAGGAGTTATTTGGGGCATAGACTTCGCCATTTTTGAGTAGTGGAGTTTTACATTCTTTCCCTAAAATAAAATTTAAAAAAAAATTTTTTTAACACCAATTTCAAAACAGATTTAAATCAAAGTCAAAATTCTGTACTATTCTCTGCAATTAATGCAATATCATTTTCTGTAACTAACCAGTATACAAACTTAAAATTCACATTAAACCTGGTAAACAATTGCCAAGAAAAAGATCCCCTGGGAATTTCTTAAATACTGGAAAAATACTGCTCCCTGAAACCAATTTTCACATGAGAAAATCTTGCTGTGGTGGGAAAAAAATGAAAGAAAAAAAAAAAGAAATGTAAAAAGTAGTAGTGGAAAATGGACCCTAAAATTTGTAAAAATCTCTAGAGAAAGCAAAATACAATTTTGGGTTTTTGTTGTTGTTGTTGTTGTTTACTTACTGTAACAAGCTTCTTCAATAGGATACCATGAGTGATTTTGCTCACAGTAAGTCACGACAGAGCTCATAGCTATGTATCCTGGGAGACATTCATACAATATATCTTCCCCAACTTCATAATATTTTTTAAGGGCACTCTTGAGGAACATAGTTTCATATTTTGGTGGATCACCACAGGCATCTAGGGATAAGAGATTAAGAACATGAAATTTTTTTTGGTATTTTTTTTATGCATTTTAAAAAATACATGTATTTATCTGATGCACCAGCCAAGGACTGTGGTCTGACAGGATGTAGGTAATACAGAATAAATGGAAAGATCCTTGGCAGGCTTTTAATGATACTTACGTGCTTTTACCCAGGTGGTGGGAGGAGTGGAGGATGTGCCCTGCTTGCTTTAAGTAACAGGCTATCAGCATTTTATTTGATGGGGAATAAGCTGAATTTTCATGCAACAATAAATTGAAAAGACAAAATCAATGTTTATTTTTTTATTTTATTTTATTTTTTAAATATTTTTATTTATTTATTTATTTGACAGAGAGAGATCACAAGTAGGCAGAGAGGCAAGCAGAGAGAGAGAGAGGAGGAAGCAGGCTCCCTGCCGAGCAGAGAGCCTGATGTGGGACTCGATCCCAGAACCCTGAGATCATGACCTGAGCCGAAGGCAGAGGCTTAACCCACTGAGCCACCCAGGCGCCCAAAATCAATGTTTATGATCTTAAAATATATATAGGTATGCAACCTTTCCCACTTTTTTCTTTTTCTTTTTTTTTTTTTTAATATTTTGTTTATTTGTTTATTTGACAGAGAGTTAGAGAGAGAACACAAGTAAGCAGAGCGTCAGGGAGAGGGAGAGAGAGAAGCAGGCTCTCCGCTGAGCAGGGAGCCTGATGTGGGGCTCGATCCCAGGACCCTGGAATCATGACACGAGCTGAAGGCAGCCGCTTAACCAACTGAGCCACCCGGGCGCCCCCCCACTTTTTTCTAAATTCATTTAAAAACTTGCCTCTCCTCTAAGAAGCCTTCTGTAGTACACAGCACCCTGCTCCAGTGACTCTCCCATAGTCTGAAACAACTAATGATAACTCGTCACCTCAGGTTCAGTCTCCTCGTAGAAAGCAACTTCCCAGAGGTCAGGGATTGTAGGTCTTTTTTATATGGCACTGTGTATCCAGTGGGTGCTTCAGAAATGCTAGAACTATCTTGGAACTCTGGAGTCTGATGATGGCTTGCAACTTCAAGGAAAGACTTGGACAGGTAAATTGCATTGATTTCGGTCAATATCATTGACGGAAATACATCATTGACAATATCATTATGGGAAAATAATGTTGCTTTTTTGGGCATTACAATACTTGAACAATAGATGCCATTATATAATCCCGCAGTCTGCATGCAGAAAATTCCCTAATGTTCCAGGGGAATTTCAGGAAATTGAAAGTGCTCTACTATAGAGCAATCCAACTGTTCTCCTCTACACTTGCAAAAATCCTACAATGCTCCCTAGCCTTGCAAAAATTAAAATAACTCTCTGACCCCAGCACAAACCCACAGCCCTGCCCAAAACACTACCTTCAGAAAATCATGGTCTCCGACCTAAACTGGAATTGCAATGAAACCTGACCTACCCACTATGTTTCCTATGGCCACCTAACCGAGTTTTAAATTTTCTTTGCTACCTCAGAGAGAAACTCTTGTGTTTACACCTGTCAATTGTAGTTCTCATTTCCCACTCACTTCTGGGCCTATGAAAATCAGTCAAATTACTGTCAAAGTCACTAGCTGAGGCTCCTGGGGGGCTCAGTCATTAAGCATCTGTCTTTGGCTCACGTCAGGATCCCAGGGTCCTGGGATCAAGTTCTATGTTGGGCCCCCTGCTCGGCTGGAAGCCTGCTTCTCCCTCTCCCACTCCCCCTGCTTGTGTTCTCTCTCTCGCTGGGTCTCTCAATGTCAAATAAATAAAATCTTCAAAAAAAAAAGTCATTAGTTGACTCCGTTTTTGGTAAATTTAACAGTTTCTTCCCCAGTAATATTAGTTACTCTGTCTATAACTTCTGCAGCCATTGATCCTTCTTTGCTCTCTCCTGCCTGAAAAGCTCTCTCCCTGATTTCTAGGAAAGCACACCACCCAGTTTGGCAGCTTGTCCTCTGGCTCCCTTCTTTCTGCCCAATTGGATAATGTGACGCTCCTAATGGGTTGCTGTGGGAATCCTGGTTACTCCACTCCGCATATCCCTGTGGATGTGCACACTCCCGTGACCTCATTACCACTGAGAAGAGCTGTCCCAAATCCTGATCTCCATCCTCGATCTCTCCCAGGTGCTGGACTGTTTATATTCAATTGCCTCCCTGAAAATGTACCCCATAGGGTTAATGAGATTGAAACTAGAAGAAAGTTTATACCTTTTTTTTTTTCCTCCAAAGAACTGTTTCTCCCTAATCAGCTATTGTGTCTTCTCAGACTCTACTAACGAACTCATGAGCTGTTACTGCAGAAGCCTGGGAATCAAGGTCAACAAACAGATATGGGTCCAGTCTATGAGCAAGCAAGGCTGTGTATTCTTTACCCTAGATAAGGAGTCCAAGATCTAATCCAGGTTATACTGGCTCTCAGCGCAGGCCTGGAGCCCCTTCTCCTTGCCCTGAGATAACTTCGTGAGGTCAGAGACTAAATTCTTCCCCCTTCTTGGATACTCAGGTATCCACCCCAAAGGGAACACGGGATGTATGCATGCAGGACACTCAATGTACAAGTTCCACCTTTCCTCTTGAATAAGTTGTTAAATTTCCCTGCTCTTTTCATAAATATGTATATAATCTCAACCCTTATGATTACAAAAACACTGTCCTCTCTCCCTTCAGAGAGGGGGTGGGGTTTCAGTCCTGCTCTCCTGCCTCCTTTGGTTGCTTCTCAAATAAACTTTCCTTGCTGCATATCTAATGTCTCCGTGATTGGTTTTGCTTTGCATCAGGCAGATGGACTTGAGTTTGGTTCCACCTGGAAAGTGTCATGCTCTCTCAGATAACATTAGGAAGGCAGAGTGTGACCTCTTGCCCAGCAAACAAGAGAGTTTTCACAACTCAAATGCCTATTCTGTCTCTCTAATTCCACCTTTCCCTCCAGTTCAAACCACTGCCATTTCTTCTCTAGAGTGTTACCAGTGTTTCTGAACAGGCCCCCTTAGCCATGTCGCCACCTTTCATTCATTTCATGTTTCACACTGCTGCCAGAGTCATGCTGATAGGACACAGTGACCAAAGCTCTTCCAAGTCCGATATCTTTCAATGACGAAAAAAAAAAAAAAAGAAAAAAGAAAAAAAAATGACTTCCCAATGCCCTCATGACAATGTCTAGGGCTCCCTATCATGGCCGGCAGTCTTGTAAAGCCCGTCATTACCGGGACTCTGCTCACTCTTACATCCTATTCTCAAGCCCTATTCAATTCCTGGCAGTGTCCATTAAATGACCTCAATTATGTCAGCATTCCGGACCTCCCTGCCTCAATTAACTTCAGCTTTGACCAGAGACCCTGCACTCCTCTCACCCTCTCACCCACTCATCTTTCAGTTTCAGCTGACAGGCCACTTCTTGTGGCTCTTGACATATGTCAGCAAAAAACTGGGTTAAGGGACACCCAGGTGGCTCAGCCAGTTAAGCTTCTGCCTTCAGCTCAGGTCATAATCCCAAGGTCATCGGATGGAGTTCGGCATCATGCTCCCCCCTCTGCGGGAAGCCTGCTTCTCCCTCTGCCTGCCGCTCCCCCTGCTTGTGCTCTCTCTCTCTGACAAATAAATAAAATCTTTAGAAGACAACAGGGGTGAGTTTCCTCGCGATCCACATTTACTTCATCCACAGACTACCCCACAGCGGGACTCGTCATTGTCTCTGCTCCCAACCAGACTGTTACCTCTGAGGACTATGGGGGGCACCTCACTGCACCTGTAACACCAACCGCCACAGCTGAATGAGCGCCACTGTCAGTTCCAGACACTCTTAGACCAAAGCTTACATCCTTTTCTGCTCAGCCAACTTCTTCCAAAGATACCCGCAAATCATAATTTTTTTCTTTGTTGTTTCATGCCTGTCTTCAACTTTTTTTCATTGGTTGAATGATAGCTCTTTCCCTTAATCAGGTATTTGATTTCTTTCATGTCAAAATATTTATGCTTTCTTGTTTTATTTTGACTACATTCTCCATTATTGCTATTCTTAGAAAGAGCATTTTAACATGATCAAAGGAGAACTCCAAATAATGGGGATTTTATTTTTTCCGAAGTACAGTAACTGAAGACTCTACATCTTGTATCTTAAAACAATAGTGGTGATAGTATTAATAATTTTAGAAATAGCAAACATCCAGCACTACCTCCGTCTTTTTTTTTCTTTTCTTTTTGAGTTGGATGTCCTTTATTCAAGGGAACACAATCCACAGATTGAGGGAATGTGGTGACTTTCATGTTCTGGAGCACTATTCCTGAGGGATTTGGAGCGAGAAGGAGATTTATAGAGCTTTCCAAGAGGAAACTCAGAAACAGGGCATGATTGGCTGGGAGACTGGAGATTTCCTTATAAGGTTAGCCAGCCCAATTCCTCAAGAAAGTCCCCTAAGCTTTGAGGATGGTGATTGGGGTATGCTGGGTGTCCCTGGCAGTTGTTTCCCATAAGTGCGGGCAGACTTAGAGTTAAATCTGTGATGTGGGCCAAGTCACTGGGTGTCCATTTCGTGGGTCCTGATATATGGTTTAACTTTATCAATTCCCTACCTCCATTCTGTACATTCATTAGACTACAATTTTCCAAGGACAGTCAGTAATCATCATCACGGTAACAGGAACTGGAGGGAGATGGCAATGTCAGATGTTCCTCAATTATTTTTACTTCTCCCCGCAAAATGCACATAGTAATCTGCCTCGGAACGCCAAGATTAGGTTGCAAGCCCTACTCGTAGTTGAATTTTTTTATATTGCCTTCATTATCATTCCCCTCTCTCTTTAGGATTCTTTAGTGAAAAGCTCTAGATTTGTACCTGGATTTCAATCAGATAATACATGCAGTCCTTTATTTGCTTTGCCCATCAAAAACAATCAGAAGGAGAGGTACTCAGGGAAATGACCTATACTACTATTTTAAGCACAATTTGTCTTCATACTCATCCTACGGGTTGGGCACTATTGCCCCCTCTCTAAGATGGGCCAGGTAAGGCACAGTAGGTTAAGTCACTGGCCCAAGCCAAAATCTCCAGCAGCCAGATCCATTTCCTGCTTCCCCTACGGACACTGCTTCTCACCACACTCACCTGAAACCCTCCCACGCTTACACCAACACCCTGCAATGGCATCCTCAAGAAATGGTCTTCTACCGAGTCTGGAGAAATTAAAGGAACCCTGGTTTAGATTTGCTGTGTGCTAAGTCAAACAAAAGGGCTCAAGTGCCCTGAAGGGACAGATAACAACATCAAGCCTGAATTTTAACGATGGGGATTGTTCATTCCTCACTATCCTGTTGCTTTTCACAGTGATTGGCTCTGTGTTCTAGTCCTTGGCCTTTCCCTTGCCTCCCTTGTCCTCCAGCTGCCACACCGGGCAGCTCCACGGTCCTTGGGAGCCCCCAGCCACGTCACAGCTCTAAGCCTCTGATCACACTGCTCCCCTCTGCTCTGAACATCCTTCCTTCCTGCTCAGCTGCAACCCCCACTCAACTCCTGTCTTCTTATACTGAATCCCCTCAACCACTCCTCTAGCAAGCACCATCTGCTTTCCTCGGGAGTCAGTGCCCAGTGGCCTCCTCTTGGACTGTCCTCCGCATGGATCGCTCAGTCACTATCACGGGTTTCTGTGTTCAATAGTTCCCCTGTTATGGCCCATGAGGCCATAACACCAAGCACAGCATGTCCCTCAGAGGAGCTGGGCAAAACCGTCTGGCACTCAAAGGACCACTGGTGTCCAACAGAACACCTCGCTGAAGAATATACTGGGATGCATCTAATACTGAAAAGCATCATCTTTAAGCTTTGGCCAGAAAGACCTGGCCACAGGATTTCCTCTGTTGCCTAACTCCCAGGATTCTGGTGACCCAGCAACTGACCAGATAAGGACTGCTCTCTTTGCATTATAACCTGTAGAGTAAGGAAGTAAGAAACTACCCTGTAAACACTTAATGGATCTATCCTGGCTTCATCCACCAGAGAGAAAGAAAAGATGTAAAAGAGACACCACTCACAGCAGGAGGTGGTGGGTTTTGTCCAAAACGCAGACCCCTTCTAGAAGAATGAGACTGGTTCTGAATTGGACGAATGTTGGCTTCTGCCATCTCATGCAGCTGGCAACTACCTCCCTCTGAGATGGGAAGCCTCCAGGCACAATGCAGCCTGCTTACAAACCTGCTTCCGGCCTGTGAGCTGCTTCAGAACTGAATGTGTATTCTAGTCCCGTATTTTCCCTGCCGGGCATAAGGAGGATCATTTATACTTTCTCTAATTTCATACCTATCCTGATTTTACCTTTGAACTTTCAACTTGGTTTTGTGTTTCCTTTTCTGCATTTTTAAGTTTTGCTACCTTCCATGTTGCACCCCAGTCATTTTATTTTCTCTCTTCCAAACAACATCCAACGTGAGCTCCAAGGCTCATCTAAACTTGATCCTTTTTTAAAACATTTTTTTGTTTTCTTTTTATTGCCCCTGGTCCCTCCCCACGCTACTCCCCCCACAGAAATGAACTTTTTCATGATCCGGAACAAGCAAGATATGGTGAGCTCTGCAGATTCTACAGAACAGGGAAGACAGAGCCTCTGTGATGGTCAACTTCCCCTGACTTAGCTTAGGCACCGCAGAAAGGCCATCCTGAGGACAGGTGTTTAAAGAACCTCCCTCCTGGAAGCGGGAGGAATTGTTGCCGGCACTCTAAGCCCCAGCCTCATTATATTATATTATTTTAATTCATTTTCTGGTACTCAATACTTATACAAGAGCGTTGACACGGGCAAAAAATTGCAAATCTGGAACCGCAAGTGTGACAAGACAGAGAAGCTCTCTACATTCTCATGGGGAAAGCAGAAAACATGTTTGCAGGGGTGACTCCCAGTCAGGGGGGATTTGAGCTGGGGTGCGTGTGTCTGAGATAGGGTGGTCAGAGAGGGGCCTCCTGAGAGGCTGACACCTCTACTGAGCTTGAGAGATAAGAAGGAGCCAGGGGAGAATGTTCCAAGTCTGAGGGAATAGTAAGTACAGAAGCCCCACAGAGGCGGAGTTTGGCCCACCAGGGGCCCCTAGTGATTGGTAAATGCTATTAGAGTATCAAGCTCCTTTCCCCCAGAGCACTTCTTTTGGGTTATAACGTATTCACGAGCAGTATGTTTGGTCTGCCACTCCTGATAAATTTTAGCAACTATTTCTCCACCGCCACTGTGTGCCTGACACTGGGGTTCTCACAGCGAGCAAACGTGTCTGCTCACCGCCAGAGGGCACAGCCTCTCCAGACTCTTACCGGAGTTCAGAGAGAGCAGGAGCAATGGGGCCACCAGAAGGACCCCGACCAGGCGCCAAGAAAAGCGCTTTTCGGGGTGAAAGCAACGGGCGACGTATGGCGCGCGGGACACCGTCATCTTCCCGGAGACCCGCGGGAACCTGAGAGTCCGCCAAGCGACACCTTCCCAGGTTTGGGGGGCAGACGCAACAATCCCGAGTGGCCGGGTGTCAGGAGCCCGCCGCGGGGGCGTGGCCTCAGCGCGGTTTGGGCGGAAGTGACTCTCCTTCCCGAAGTGGGCGGAGCCAGCCGGTTCTCGGGGGCGGGGCCTGGGTGGGGCCCTACTGACCTCTGGAACATGGCGTGGGAAGGAGAGGGTCGGGCTGCGGGGTCGCAGAGCTGTTCGGTCGTCTCCGCGGGTGCCAGGCGGCCCTGCGACGATCCCTTGCGCACTGACCCGACGTCCCCGGCGGCTTGCGGGGCTCGGCGGGCTCACCGCCCGGACTCAGGAGGGTGCGAAGGGAAGCAGAGCTGGCGGGGGCCTCTTTGTCCCTTCTCCGGAACCGAACGCGTCACTGAGCGAAATGCACAGCGACCTGAAACTAGAAACCCAAGGCCAGGCAGCGGGTCGTCGTCGGGCCGCACCCCTCCAGGCTGCTGTGTGTTTGGGGGCCTCCGAACTGCCCGGACTCCCTGCCCTTGTTTCAAGAGTTGGCATGAGTCGGGCATATGGAGGGACAGTGCTTGTGATTTGCGGGGCTCTCAGCATCTGCTCTGGGATCCTCTGGAGGCCGGATAGATTTCAGAATCTCAAAGGTTTGGCCACTGCACTCCCAGCCCCTCAAGTAAAGCAAGGTAGATGAATTATTCAACAACACCGGGCCATTAGCATTTGGGGCCTCACCTCTCTGGGGTCCTTGCCCTTGAGCAACTAAATGCTTTATTGAAGAGGGGAAAAAGATGCATGAGAAAGGTAAGGACAAGGGTGTATTAATTGCGCATCTCCTGGAAGTGCTTTAATTAAAGCCGTTATTGTTGGGATGGAGAGGAATCCATAAGAGGGGAAATTTCCTGATGACCCAGTCTCAGTGGAAAATCAAGAGGAAATGAGCCAGATCTGTTTGTAGCATTCTGACTAAACCTGTATGACTAGAAAGAGGGAGGGGGAAAAGTCACATGGCTTGTATTAAAAGAGTACACAAAAGGAATTGACATATTCTTCCCATTAGCTGGCAAAGAACGACAAATGTCAACCAATGTGAGTAAACGTATTTGGAGGGCAACACCCTCAAACTTTGGCGAAAATTTAACTTTTCTGTAAAGTTTTTAAATGGCCATGACTTTTAAAGCACCAGTTGCATTTGGACTTTATCCCAAAGGAATCATCAGAGCTGTGACCAAAGATGCATAATTTTGGAAAAAATAAATAAATCCTCAGCATCTAGCCAAAGTATAAGGAATTTTTGATAGGTGGCTTTATGGTATGAATATCTATTCAGCAAGCAGTGTAAAAACAGTATGAGAAACTGTGATATATATGTACGTGGAAAAAGCAGATTCCAAATCAGTATGTGCCTTCTGGCATTCCTTTATTAAAATAAAAGTAGTATACTGATACACATAAAAAGGGAGTTGGAGTATACCATAATTAACTAATACTTCATTAGATTATGGGTATTTCATTTTCTTTGTGTTTTCTTATTTTCTATAGTGACCTTATGTTACATTTGCAATCAGATAAGGAAAAAATATTAAATCCAACCTATATTTCAACGGCTACTCTTTTCAAAGAGTGGTACCCATGAAACCTGCATCACACCTAGTAAGGTATGACAGGATGGGAAGGAAATGTAAGCTCTCTGTATAAACTTTAGATTCGTATTCTGGAATTATAAAACTCTCTTATATATGGTTAATATTTTGTATCTGAAATGTACTGAAGACATTCTGGAATTGACTCTTCTGTCCAGATCAAAACATTATTTTTGATTCTGGGTATATGATGTAAAGTTGTGGATTGTTATATAAAATAAACACCTTAGTCTTGGATTATAAAAACTTGGGGCGCCTGGGTGGCTCAGTGGGTTAAAGCCTCTGCCTTCAGCTCAGGTCATGATCTCAGGGTCCTGGGATCAAGCCCTGCATCGGGCTCTCTGCTCAGCGAGGAGCCTGCTTCCTCCTCTCTCTCTGCCTGCCTCTCTGCCTACTTGTGATCTCTGTCTGTCAAATAAATAAATAAAATCTTAAAAAAAAAAAAAACTTATGTGGAGAACGAAGTAAAAAAAAAAACTAATTAAACTTTCTTAGAACTTCCAGCCATTGACAAGTGCTTGGGACAGGCAGGATGACTGTTTGCCAAGATCTCGGCTCCTCGGTGTAATACCTTGGTAGAGGCAAAAGGCAGCTTTAGGTAGCCGGAAGTCCAGGATCCTGTAAGTCTTTTTTGAATATGAAAATTCCTTCAGAAAATTCCTTTATCTCTCCCCCCGCCAAGTTAGCAATCATCTTCCAAGTATATGGCTGGTTGATATACATCTGAAAGGTCTCATGACTAAGGTTTTACTAGGCAGTATAAATAACCTTATCCTAACAACAGCTAGCCCTCAAGGTCCTAGAAACCTTTCTTCCAAATTCCTTAGAGACTGATGCTATCCCTAACCAACCCCCACCTTGAAAGTATGTAATCACCACTCCTCACAATCCCAGCTCAGTGCTTTCTACCCAGGGGTCCTGTCCATGTGCTACCATAAACGGACCTTTTTAAAAAAATTAACATATATAATATATTATTTGTTTCAGGGGTACAGGTCTGTGAATCATCAGTCTTACACAGTTCTCACCATAGCACATACCCTCCCCAGTGTCCATCACCCAGCCACCCTATCCCCTCCCCCATAAAAGGACATTTTTGGCACCAAAGACATCTAAGGAATTCCTTTGCAACCTTTCACTCCCAAACCCCAATGTTTCACATCAAAAACCATGCACTGTGATGACACTTAATTGAAGGAGGTATAAAAAGGAGACACTGGAAACTCAAAGAGGGGGAATTACCATTTCTATTGGTTCTTAGAATTATAAGAGTGAGAGAAGAGAAATATTCTGTGGATCAATGTTGAAACTTATTTGTGAAAATAGAATCTATTTTTCTCTGCAGCCCTCTTGTACAATGATATATGTCTGTTACATCTCAATAAGATGAAAACATTTTCCCATCTATTTCTACCAGTAAAAGTTTTTTTGTCATTAGTAAATTAAAAGGTGGCAAGGTATGGCAGGAGTTTGGTTTCCTAGTTACACAAACTAGATTAGAGTCAAGAATTGGGGTTTTACTGGAAATTTCTTTCAATCAGTAAAATCTGTACGAGGGGATCATTAAGACACTGTAAATATAATTGGATAATTTCACATAGATTAATTTATTTTCATTTGCCCCAATAAAGGCTCCATTGGAAATTTGGAGCCCTTTTCCATATTTTTCTGAACAGGCTCCTTGACACAGGGATAGAGTTTTCCTACTGTAGCTCCAGTGCTAAGACAGTTCTAGGTCTCTCGTAGGTGCATAATAAATGCCTATGACTACTGCAAGAAATAAATGGGTGTTGCCGTCAAATGCCTCTAACCTGTCTCTGCCTGTTCTCCCGCAGCATGGATTTACCAAATAAGGGCTGCGAAGATTCTGAGAGATTTTGTTTTAATAATCTTAGACACTAGGAACATGGTGGGGTTTGCCTCTAAAGGAGGGAGCTACAACTGTCTGCCCAGAAAACGTCCTGTCTCAGGCAGTGTGAGCTGTGATAGGAAGTGGAGCTACTGTCTGTCCCTTAGCCTTGAGATCATTTCAGTGACTTATTTCAAAGGGAGAGTGTTGACATTGAACATCCTGTAGCCTGGACAGGAATAGAACTCAAGAGCCAAGGCTTTGAGTGAGTTTGGGCAGTAAAGGCTCCTGGTGCCTGCTACTCCCCTAAAGATTTTTGTCACCCCGCCCAAGTGACAAAGAGGAGAGCATGGAGAGTATGCCTGTTTGTCCACCAGGTTTGAAGCTGTGTGCTAGATCTCCTTTAAGGCCTCATGAATGGCACTAGGGTGGAGGGAGGGGTGTGGGGATGTCATTAAACAGAGGCCAACTTGTGTAAAATTAATCTGAATGCCAGATGCTTCTTGGCCTCCTAAATTAGTGTATTTCCATCATGCTTTTCAGAGAAATGGGCCTGTGAGGACTCTCAGAAAAGGCTTTCCACTGTCACAGTGAATTACACACTAGGTTAGCTGTGAAACGCTGAAAGAGACTGCCTAAACAGAGCAAAGATAAGCCATCTTTTTGATGTTGGCCCTGGGAGCTGTGCCACCTCCGTTTGTACCTGGTGAGCACCTGCCAGACAGTTGACCTTCATATTTAGCTGTTACTGGCAAGAACATTCCAGTGATAAGCCACACCCCACGCAGGGAGGGATTCTGAAACCAGGAGGTGCAGAGATGGCGGCACTTCTCAGAAGGAAAGCATGTTCATTTTGTTTCCTCTTGGCTTTTGAAGGCTTTAAAAAGTAAATATATTACAAACCATGTTCCAGACATAGATTTAGAAGGAAAAAAAATCTTTTATTCCTATCCCATTGTAGTGAGAAAATAGAACATACCATTTAAATGTCATAGACTTTAACTTACACCTCACAATTATGTGTACACAAAAGGAAATGAGAAACAAAATTAGATTGTTAGCACTAAGAATAATCGTGGAGACCTGCTTCTTGGATGAAAAATGTAAGGCCAGAGGTTAACAGAATTACTCAACAATGCAAATGAAGTTAGACAAGTCAGTATTTTACCCATAGTTAGTAGAAGCAGTATTTCCCATGGATCACTGATGTCACAGGCAAAAAAATCTCATGAATTCCTTGAAATTCAATGGCATGGTCATCAGATACTGGTTAATCACAATACTTACTGACCTACTGCATTCTGGGGGGATAAAGGAATTTACATTTTTTTCTTGTGGTAGGGAATTTTAATTCTAAGAAAGGCCAATTCCCATCAGTTAATTTCTAGCCCTTGTTTAAAATGTACTTTTTCAGAAACTCAAGACCTAATATATTTCCCAAAGTTTCCCCAAGTTTCAACTAAGCAAAACCATTGAGGATCTTTTCATATATTCATTGGTTACTTGCCTTTCTTTTATTGAAGGCCCGGCTGGATATCCTTTGCCCATTTACAGGGAGGAGAGGTGAGGAGGTTTGGTCTTTTAGTTTTTTACTCTCTAAATATGCCAGTTACCCTTGTCTATGATATAAGTTATAATTTGTTCCTCCTAGTTTGTCAGTTGACTTTGTTAATGCTGTTTTTCCCCCTTTTTTCTATGATTTTAAAGAAAACTTCCAGTTGATGTCCAGTTCCCTCTTTATATTTATCAAGATAAGTGTGGCACAATACACTTGAAAAGCAAACCAGAATTACACAGTAGTTAGCAGTCGTCATATGCAAGTCTATTGTTAACTACCCAGAAAGATTCTGGTATCTTCTAGATCGTTAGCATGGCCGATCTGTAAGTGGGTGGACCACTTACGGACTCCAGGACCACTTATTTAGAGACCTGTACATTTATGTTGCAATTCTTAAATTCAGGGTTTCCTAGTTTATTGGGTGTATTCTGAATCTATACAAAAAGTAAGTCACTTGCTTTATAATAAAATCATCCTTTTATTTAAGTTAGTATGTTTTAGACACACAGTACAAATTGCTTTTGAAATAGAGCTTAGGAAATACCCAGATCTCATTCTTTAAGATGTTTCTCTTGAAAACCTCTCCCCCTTCTGTCTAAACAGAAGACACTGGGGTTGCTTCAGCATTGCATATAATAAACAGAAAATACTTTTTTCCTAGTGATAGCAAAAACGGATCTAGCTATATTTTTCTGTTCTAATAGATTTTGCTCTACAGAAGAAAAAGTGACTGTTAAGAAAGATATGTGTATAAAGAAGCAAACATGTATGAAGAAAGGTTAGCAAAAAATCAAAATATTAACAGTGGTTATCACTGAATAGTATAATTACGTGTGACTTATTTGTTTTTCATATCTTCCTCCTGGATTTTGATCCTCTCGTTAATGAGCCTATTCCCTAGTATGAACATTTATTTGAAAGTGAGAAAGGGAAATCACAAACTTGTAAACAGAAATCCAAAGTGACGCCGTCTTCCTTTACGTAACTGAGACTATTTATAAACCCTGAGTGCAGTCTTTTCCCCTTACTAGCTGAGGTGTGCATTCAGCAGTGGAGAGCAGAAGGACTGACAGTAACCCAGGCTAAGAGGAGGGAGTTTTATGGGCTCCTGGGAGCGTGTCAGCATCTTCTTGGGCACATGTCTGGTCTCTGCGAGGTCACGTCTGTCATTGGATGAGTCTCACATCTTACTCTGTTGATTAGGCTCCTTTCCAACGACATTGTGATTCAAGGTGTTCCCCAGCTCTGTGGTACTTTGTCAAGGAAGGGCACTGAAATAACAGGATATTTTTATTCAGGTGAGAGCATGGTGACAAGGGAACGGCCCACAAATTTGCTGCTTAAAATGGTGATACTAGCATTACACATAATTACGAGTTCAGAAGACGTGTTTCTGCCCTCCTTAGTGGTTGCTGTGTAGGGCCCAAGAAAATACGGCCAAAGTTGAGACACTGAGTAGATAAGAGAGAGATTAATGAAGAAGTTGACCTTTCCTCGTCACCTTTTGTTGCCAAAGGAAAAGTGTTCTCACAATTGAGCGACTAAATAGAAAGAGCCTCGTTCCAGAAACATAGAGGTGTCCCCCATAACACACGAAATATTTCTGACTCTCTTTTCTGAGCCAGGCCACGGCAGGGAGAGTAAACAGGAGCTGGTAGTTTGGACGAGGCTCTGCCTCCAGGAGCATGTCCTCCCCCTACTGCAGTCACGATTTCCAGAAGATACCATATAGTCCAAGATGTCCAAACACTTCCCTGGCCATGCTTCAGGCCAGGATGACTGTCCTCCCACCAGGGGACAGATCCCTGCAGAGGCCCAGCCGCTCACCTGACACCCCCTATTATTACTGCTACCTGATCCCTCAGTGTTCCTCTCTCCGCCTCACAAGATTGCCCAACATCATTTGTTACCTGCGTCATCTTTGAACATTCTCATGTCCTTTAGCACGCAGCTGTGTCTTTGGAGTCTGCCTCTTTACCCGTATTACCCTCTCGGCCCTTGCCCCTGGCTTGGGCGCAGGGTGCAGATTCTGACTCATTCCTTGTCTACCGTATCTTTCCACAGATGATCAGCCCTGCTCCTGGAGAACATTATGGCCAAAATCCCAATCTTAAAAAGGAGATTGGAGACAAACTCATTAAGGACTTCCTACCATTTAATTTAAAGTTGATCAGCAGTCAATGTACACAATTTTACGTGTACCTTGATATATAAGAATGTTCCAGAAAAAGTTGAGGATACATGAAAAGTTTGATAAATTTATCTTCAACAATTTACCGTACACTTCTCATTTGATTAAGTCTATACTTAGATTTGGGGGAAATTTAAATGGGAGTCCTTACTCTAAGCTAGTTTAGCATGGCAAAGAAAATGTATACATACAATATTGGCACATTAAGTGAGTGATCAGTGTTTGAGGACTGAGCAAGTCATGAGCGTAGTAGTGCTAACAGGCAACAATGATAAATGAAATTTTGAATACTGTGGATATAAGTTTATATACAGTTTGTAATGGTGCAAATCAAACTAGGATTTAATATACAGTTAATAAAATCCCAGTGTATAACCTTGTAAAGTATGTGAATAAGCTTAGGATTATTAGCCATTGGATGGAGGTTTTTACAGGTAGTTTTTCTATTTATATTTTTCTGGTATTTTCTATTATTTTCCTAAGCACATATTACTATTAAAGAAAATATTCTGAAAATGGTAGAGATAGTATGTGCTATGAGTGCCAAAGACAGACATTACTTTGCACCAGAACATTTGGGGAGAGCTGCTTGGGTGAGTGAATTCTGAGCTGGGCTAATGCAATTTTGATCGGAAGAAAAATGGTCAAGTGTTTAGGTAGGTACCCTGGCAGGACTGAGGAGAAATCAACTCATCTTTAATTAATTTAATTTAATTAAAGTTACTTTGTGTGTTTCTGTTGGTGACAGGTAGCACAGTGGGCTTTGAAACACTTTTGTACAGCTTTTCCTTCAGAGTAAAGGACAAAGAATACTTCAACCCAAGAGCATAAGGTAAAGCAGCATAATATTCTCTGTCTTATTTTATCTTAAAATCTCCTGCATTGTTTGACTTCTGTTCCCATACATATGTTATTTGTGTTAACATAGTGTTCTTTTCCAATGCAACTACTGGAATAACATTAGAAAAAAATTACTCTCCTAGAAGGTCACACCATGTCCTGACTTCTATATCTTGTGGATCTACCAGTTGGGTTTCCCCAGGTATATGCTAATGGTCTTTTGAGAAGAATCAGCTGGATGATCATTAAAGCTTCAAAAAGTAAATTAGCAATTCTGAATTTTTAAAAAGCAATGCCTGTTTCATTTGCTTTCATAAACAGCCATGAAAGACAAGCTATGCAACAAAAGCAAAGTGAGTAAAAGCCCGATAGTAAACAAGGGATTCACACATTCTAATTAGGAGAAAGTTGACCCTACCTTCTGTGTTTGTTTAGAAGATCTGAATTGCGTATATCATGATTAACTATAAATGCCTCTCCCACCCCTTTACCTTTTTCTGTGGTCACTTCTGTCTTCTGTTGAATTTAAGATTTCTGACATGTTTGTTGCTAAAAAATGGCTGGTTTAGGGGCACCTGGGAGGCTCAGTGGTTTAAGCCTCTGCCTTCGGCTCAGGTCATAATCCCAAAGTCCTGGAATCGAGCCCCACATCGGGCTCTCTGCTCAGCGGGGAGCCTGCTTCTGCCACTCTATCTGCCTGCCCCTCTGCCTGCTTCTGCCTACTTGTGATTTCCACTCTGTCAAATAAATTAAAAAAAAAATCTTTAAAAAAAATCGCTGACTTAAATTAATGCACGCTGATATATATATGGGAAAGAGGACAGAACGGAAATTTATTTTAAAATGTGATACTTTTGGGCGCCTGGGTGGCTCAGTGGGTTAAAGCCTCTGCCTTCAGCTCAGGTCATGGTCCCAGGGTCCTGGGATTGAGGCCGGCATAGGGCTCTCTGCTCGGCAGGGAGCCTGCTTCCTCCCCTTTCTCTCTCTGCCTGCCTCTCTGCCTACTTGTGATCTCTCTCTGTCAAATAAATAAATAAAATCTTAAAAAAAAAAAAGTGACACTTTTGCTTCTGTTTTCTAGAAAGGGGCCTAATCCCTTTAATGGGCTTTTGTGCTGGTGTTTCTAACAGTGTCCTAAGAATCTGGATAGGAAGAAATTTTAGGATACTTGGGCATAGCCAGAGTAAGCAAGGACTGGGAAAATTGCTCTGTATGATAAAGAAATGTGGAATTTTGAATTTACAAGAAAACCAAGAGTCAAAAAAAGGAACCCTGAGAACATGTTAAAGATTTTAACAAAACAGACAGGTGTCTAATGTGGGAGAGGCCTAGGAAAAGGGTGGCAAGGCAACCAAGGTTTACAAGGGGACCAAGCAGTGAGAAAATCAGATCATATGATATAGTTCAGGGTCTGGAGCTTTTCTTCTTAAGGACCACATAGTAAATATTTTTGGCTCTGGGAGCTACCTAGTCTCACCATCTGTGGCTTCTACTCAACTCTGTCGCAGAGGGAAAAGTAGCTATAAGTAGGCCAACAGTGGGTGAGGCTGTGGTCCAGTAAGCCCTTATTTACAAAAACAGTTACTTTTAGGTTCCATGATTTCTACTATTCAGTTCTACACTGTGTGCCCCTTTGGGTTGTAGCATAATCTCCCTTTTAACCCCAATCCTTCAGGAAACAGCTCAACATTTACTACACAACACCTGTGAGGCCAAGCTGGGGCTCTCAGTTCCTGGAATGCAGGCATGCGGTGTGGTGACAAGCCCCTGTGGGCGGGGGAGGGGCACAGAAGGGAGAGAGCAGATCCAGGAGGCCAGGTGAGGCAGAGAATTGAGTCAGAGCTGGGAAGCAGGAAATGCAAAGACTCCACAGGATCCTGAGGTGACCCTGTGCACTTAAGGGGAGTGGGGGACCTGGAGGCACACCCACGTGGCAAATGCTTGGGTTCCACAAGAAAAACAAAAGCTTCCCTCTCAAAGGTTCATGGCACCCCTGCACAAAAATAGAAGAATGCTCTGTGAAAACAGTGCCTGTGCACAGCGCAGATGGCAGTCCTCACCCAATTGCTGGAAACAGCCAGAATCCAATACAACAGCAACCAAAGCATTTCCACTTCCTAAAGTACCTTCTGACCCCCGGCCCCAGGGATCCAGCTAGACCAGCAACCTATGCAGATCTTGTTCTCATTTTTCAGTACTTGAGCTTTCCAAGACACGAGTTCAGGATATACGTGAGGTACCTGCTGTCTCTCTGATTGGTTTGCAGTGTCTGAGGCTTTACACTGTTGTCTTCTTGAGGATGTAAATGGATCATCTCTTTAGGTTTCCCATCTGTATTCTTGCTAATGGGCAGAAGAGGAAAAATAGGAAAATAGCTTAATTATATACATTTCAGTCTTGGAAGAAATTCGTCAGTGGCATTCACTTTGAAATTTAGGGCAGAATTTGCCGAAGTTTCTGAAATCTTTGTGAGATATGTAAAAGGAAAACATAACCAAATCTCCCCTTTCAAGACTAAGTCAAAACTCAAAGGAGGAAAAGCTATGAAAACCACCCTGTACATTGTGTCAGAAGAGTCTGAATTCTTACAGACAAGTGTCCATGCCTAAAGCACCACTTCCTTCCACAGCAGTTCTGACAGGCAAATAACCCTTTACCGCCTGATTGTGACATTGAAGCCTCTCAAGGTCAGGGGCCCTGTACAGTGGGTCTGACCCAAAGCTTCCTCTTCTGCTTTAGTGAAGGTAGAAGTTCTGTGTTCTGTCCAATTAAGGTCCACAGTTTGGAGAGCAGCAGTCCTTGTCATGAGGCATAGGAAGACTGACAGTATTTCCAAGGATTTAATGCTTTGAGATGCCAGTAACGATCACGTGTGAAGAACGATAGCTCACATTTTCTGACCTTCATCCTAAGTGAGGCACTGTGTTAAGTGAGCTTGGAACTACTGTCCCTATTTTACAGACAAGGAAAATGAAGTTCAGAGAAGGGAAGTGTCTCCCTGGGGGTTTCATAGTCAGTAGCTGGGAGTGAACACAGCTCTCACTGCTCACAAATCTTGGGATCTCACGTGGTGTGCTGCTCTGCCTCTTCAAGGGCTAAGTAAGCACTTCCCTGACAGAGATTAAATGAGACATGATGCAATACTGGTACCTTTAGGTTTGGAGTATGTGATGGTATTAGGGATTTCAGGGTGGAAGCACAAAGAGTTAAGTCACTTGGCCACTTGCCAGTACTTCATTACTCAGTTACTCTTTACCCTTTCTTAGAAATTACAAGGAGGGCATCCCTTGAGACAAAGAGCAAGAGTGAATCAGGAGCCAAAGTTTTCAGAGGGTGAGGAAGGGCAACTTGAGATCCTTGCGTGAGGAAGAGCAGATTTTTATACCAACAAGTGTTCCAGAGCAGCTTCCAAGGCACAATGACTAAGTGGTTATCTGAGGAATGGCCTAGAAGGGGTCTTGGATGATAGGTGGTACATGGAGTGAGAGAAAATACAACCTTAGAGTATGCTGAATGAATGGCTATCCAATTGAATGATGGTGGTAATGAGGTAACAGAAAATATGTATTGTTTTCTTCTCTCAGTACCTGGCACAGATCTCTGAGACGCTTATATAATTTTAAGTATCACTTGAAAAAAGTGTTATTATCTTATATATTTCTTTTAGTGTGAATACTTCTCTATAATGTACATCAAGGATCTTCTTTATAATTATGAATTATTACATCTGTTTATGTAGTGGGTTTTTTTTTTTTGAGGTTTTCTTTCATTTCTCCTTGGCTTTGAAGAGGAGGCAGGTACAGTCATAGACATTTTCTAGGACAATATGGCTATGCTTACCTTTTTTTGCGCTTTACAATTATCCAATAAGAGCCAATGACAGATGAAAGAAAGAAGATCACGCCAAAGAAAATACCTAGGCAGTAAAACAGGGTCATTGAATGCACAGAAAATATAACCCATACATTTTAAACTCTAAACATCTAGTCGCACTCAAAGTTGCCAGTGAGTTCTTTAAATGCAAGTATAAATTCTACTTTTAAGAAACACCTCACAATGGGGTACCTGGGTGGCTCAGAGGGTTAAGCCTCTTCCTTCAGCTTGGGTCATGGTCTCAGGGTCCTGGGATCAAGCCCCACATCAGGCTCTCTGCTCAGCAGGGAGCCTTCTCCCCACCACCCCCGCCTCCCGCCTGCCTCTGCCTACTTGTGATCTCTGTCTGTCAAATAAATAAATAAAATCTAAAAAAAAAAAGAAAGAAAGAAAAGAAATACCTCACACAGGCTTACCTTTAGGAGTTTCCCTCTACTCCTGGTTTAATCTAGCACATTAGTCTTAGGGTTAGGGTCACTGATAAAGTGTGAGCAGGGCAGTCTGTAACCTTTAGTCCACAGCAGCCTTTCAACAGCTAGGTGACAACAGCCCTGGAGCTCCTGGCCTCGGCGCTGGAGGGCCCTGCGCTCCCGCCTTGTGTAAGGCCCAGGGACGAGCTTGCCACAGAGTCTGCCACCAAACCACTTCTCTTAAATGGGCTAAGGAAGTTGGTCTTTGTGGCTTCCAGTTTGTGGGAGTGGGCGTGATACCATCCTGAGGAAACTTCCTGGGTTATAAACCAAAGAGGAAGTAGGCATCTCCAGGTATGAACACGAAGGATGATTATTCAGTTGTAACAGTTTAAAGCCAGTATAGAACCTTCCGTCAAGGACACTCACTCTGTATGCCTGTGAGGATACCAGTCTTGCCACACTGTGGCCTGAATTTTGACTTACTTTCCTTCTAACCGAAATTGTAATGTAGGAGACACTGATCTCTCCTTTTAGGTTTCACTCGTGTAAGTGCATACTTACTGTTCAGGGTGCGAGAGCTCCTCATCCAGCCCTTGCCAAAACTTACCGACTATGAGAGCACTTGTGCCTGAGGGAAGACAAAAGCAGGACAGCGTCAGTCTGGCCCACGGCGGCGTGACCAACAGGAGATCAGTCACTGACGATTCTTCCTGATTTTTCAGCACACGGTCTGATGTTCTTCTAGTATTAAAAAGCCATTGGTTTCCCTCATGCAACCTCATTTTATCTTGTGCACTCAGCAAAGTGTGTTTTTTTTTCTTTTTAACTTAAAATTTTATCATAAAACAATTACAGAAGAGAGTTTATAGAACAGTATAAATGAAAAAAATCACACAGGATTGTACTACCCTGAAAAATCCTTTACTAGGTAAAACTGTCCTAAAATTGTGGTGTACATTTTTCTAGCTGCCTAGGCCGACTATGTCTGCCTCACTGATTTTTTCCTGCATTCAGCTCCAGAAAGCTGTTTCTGGAAGCTTATGATTTCAGGATGCCTCTAGTAGGTCTTCAGGGACTAGAGAGCCTTAAATTAATCTTACTGTTCTAGGGCTTCTGTCTCAACCTGTTGGCTCTAAAAAGAATCAGAAGAATGACAGATGAGGGGCGCCTGGGTGGCTCAGTGGGTTAAGCCGCTGCCTTCGGCTCAGGTCATGATCTCAGGGTCCTGGGATCGAGCCCCGCATCGGGCTCTCTGCTCAGCAGGGAGCCTGCTTCCTCCTCTCTCTCTGCCTGCCTCTCTGCCTGCTTGTGATCTCTCTCTGTCAAATAAATAAATAAAATCTTTAAAAAAAAAAAAAGAGAAGAAGAATGACAGACGAGGGTGCAAGTCTGGGTGTTTCAATCAGTTTAGCATCTTCCTTTCGTTCTAATCATGATCCCCCAGGGTCCCAGGATTGAGCCTGGTATAGGGCTTCCTGCTCATTGGGGAGTCTGCTTCTCCCTTTGCCCCTCCCACTGCTCATGCTTCCCCACCACTTTCAAATAAATAAAATCTTAAAAAAAAAAAAGAAGAAGAAGAGGGTGCAAGTCCTTGGAGTCAGATTGGCTCGGTTAAAAATCAGTTTTAACTACCAAATAGCCATATATTTTCCATGTTCCTTGATTTTTCTATATCTCATTTATCCTACCTGTGTATTAGAGATCACAGTACATCTAACTCATAAAAGCATTCATTTCCTAAATATTTATTGAGAACATATGAGCTATTTAATTCTGGGTACTGGGGACACAAGTGAAATAGACAAAAATCCCTGCCCTCGTGGAGCTTTCATATATCTATATATGTGCTTAATTATAATCATTAACTTGCTCAAGAGCTCACAGAATTAACAAATGTAAAGGACTCAGAGAAGTCTTTGTCATAAAGGAAGCACCAATAGATGGATGGATATTAGTTCTTGTTTACCGCTTGTAATATATATATCTTTTTCTTCATCACAAATGTAATAGTATCCAAATAATACAGAAATATGTGAAGTAAAAATAAGAGTCCCTATAATTTTTCTCCTGTACTGTTAAGAATTTCGCTTACAACTAGATGTCCCATCAACAGGTGAATGGATAAAGAAGATGTGGTATATATATATATACAATGGAATATTATGCAGAAAAATGAAATCTTTCCATTTGTAATGACGTGGATGGAACTAGAGGGTATTATGCTGAGCGACATAAGTCAATCAGAGAAAGACAATTATCATATGATCTCACTGATATGAGGAATTTGAGAGGCAGGGTGGGGGGTCATGGGCAAAGGGAGGGAAAAATGAAACAAGATAAAACCAGAGAGGGAGACAAACCATAAGAGACTCTTAATTTCTGGAAACAAACTGGGGGTTGCTGGAGTGGAAGGGATCGAGTGGCTGGGTGATGGAAACTGGGGAGGGTATGTGCTATGGTGAACGCCAGCCATGAACTGTGAAAGACTAATGAATCACAGACCTGTACCCCTGAAACAAAAAATACATTGTATGTTAATTAAAAAAAAAAAAAGGATTTGGCTCGTAACTTATTTAGTGGACTTCTCTTCCTAGAACATCTGTGAAATGAAGTCTCAGGATGTAATAAGCCAACAATTCTGGCTATAATCAGTATTTATTGAGGAAGCATCAAGTGATTCCTTGTCTTTTTTTTAAAATTTCTTCTTTGCCAGTATTCTCTGGAGAGCAAAATTGCTTTGGCTGAGAACTACTGATTTTTTTATAGTATCCTGAAATGTTCTGGTACATTCCTTTCTGGAATATTTTCCTGTGATCTAAGTTTTTATGTATTTATAGCGTCTTTCTCTCTAGCTAATACTTCAACAGTGGAACGAAGTATTCAAATATGTCAGCTTGTATGATCATCGCAACCACCACTTGTATGTTCGTGAGAACACTATTAACCCTTCATTATATTTGCACAGAGATCTCATCTGGCTAATGTCTTCAAATTTACTTTTCCAAGTATGTAAATTCGAAGACAAATTTGTTGACATTTTATGATTTTCTCTATGCTATCAGAAAGCTCAAAACGCTGCCCTTCCTTTAGCTGTTTCATAAATATTCTTATATTTTACCTTAGCTGTTCTATGGTCACTTTTTAAACTTCTCTTTATTCCATCTGGTATTTATTATAAGATAAAAAGAAAGGGTCGGGGCACCTGGGTGGCTCAGTGGGTTGAGGCCTCTGCCTTCAGTTCAGGTCATGATCCCAGGGTCCTGGGAAGGAGTTCTCTGCTCCGGCTCTCTGCTCGGTGGGGAGCCTGCATCCCCCTCTCTCTCTGCCTGCCTCTCTGCCTACTCATAATCTCTGTCTGTCATATAAATAAGTAAAATCTTTAAAAAAAAATTTCTTCAGGGGTGCCTGGGTGGCTCAGTGGGTTAGGGCCTCTGCCTTCAGCTCAGGTCATGATCTCAGGGTCCTGGGATCGAGCCCCGCATCGGGCTCCCAGCTCCATGGGGAGTCTGCTTCCTCCTCTCTCTCTCTCTCTGCCTGCTTCTCTGCCTACTTGTGATCTGTCTGTCAAATAAATAAATAAAATCTTAAAAAAAAATGTAATTTCTAAAAAAAAAAAAATTTCTTCAGTGCTACCTTATAGCATTTGGTCATCTTTTCCTTTCCCATGGTTTGATGTCTGTTATTATGTTTTATCTGCAAGATACATTTATTTTATTAATATCTGCTTTGTTCCATTTACTTATGAAAGTAAGTTTATTTTTTGTGCTGGCATAAAGTAATTCAGGTATTGTGGCTTTCTATTTTCTTTTACTATCTGGTATGGTTACTCTTCCAATTATGTGAATTTTCTCTCTCTCGCAGACACATCTTCAGAATTCTCTAAAGGCATCCAGTTGGTTCAACAGTGAGATTTTTGCCAAAGAAGTAAATATAATTTGACATTAAGGGAGTGTCAAATTTATAATTTGGAAATATTATGTGAGTCAGCTTAGTTAACATGTTTAAGGGATAAACTATAAAAAATAGATCTTGAACAATCTTAGCATTCAATCATGTATTATAACAAAGAGTTATAAGAGTTGTGGAGGGGGGCGCCTGGGTGGCTCAGTGGGTTAAGCCGCTGCCTTCGGCTCAGGTCATGATCTCAGGGTCCTGGGATCGAGTCCCGCATCGGGCTCTCTGCTCGACAGGGAGCCTGCTTCCCTCTCTCTCTCTCTCTCTCTCCCCGCCTGCCTGCCTCTCTGTCTACTTGTGATCTCTCTCTGTCAAAATAAATAATAAATAAAATCTTAAAAAAAAAAAGAGTTGTGGAGGGCAGCTTCGCATTAATTTTGATTAAAGATGATTATACACTGTTAATTTTGCTCAATAGCATCTTGATGTGTACAAATTTAGGATTTAGGGTTTTCTATCTTATATCACTCTCTAGTTGTTAGCAGAGGGGTACTCTTCTACTGAGCTCAATGATACATGATATCTTTTTTTTTTAATTAACTAATTTTTTAAAATTTGAATTAAATTTAGTTAGCATATAGTGTGTTCTTAGCTTCAGGGGTAGAGTTTAGGGATTCATCAGTTCTATACAACACCCAGTGATCATTATACCAGGTGCCTTCCTTAATGCCCATCACCCAGTTACCCCATCCCCCCACCTGCCTCCCCTCCAGCAACCCTCAATTTGTTCCCTATAGTTAAGAGTCTCTTATTGGCCTCCCTCTCCATTTTTAACTTATTTTATTTTTTTTCTCTTCCCCTCTGTTCATCTGTTTTGTTCTTCAATGAATAAAGAAGATGTGGTATACACACACACACACACACACACACACACACAATGGATTATCACTCAGCTATCAAAAGAATGAAATCTTGCCATTTGCAATGACGTGGATGGAACTTTAGGTATTATGCTAAAAGAAATAAATCAATCAAAGAAAGACAAATACCATATGATTTCACTCATATGTGCAATTTAAGATACATGATTTCTAAATCTGCTCTATCCAGCTGTACCAGCTTAAAATCCTGTATACCAGTGAGGGAGACCAACTATCTTGTCTCTGCACCTTGGAAAGTGCTCTCTCACTCATGTTGAAATATTCTTGAAGACCTGCACTACCATTGATGTGCTCCTGACTTTTAAGGCCCCAAGGCTATGAACAAATCATTACTGTGCCATGCAATCAACAATAGAGTAATATAGACAAAAAAGGTTCAGAGGGGTTCCTGAGGAGAGATGGATGGGTTGAGCAGTGTGAGAAGAGTGAGGCTTGCCTTACTTTCATTGCAAGGGCTTTCTGGGAAGAATTAGGAGCTCCTGTCGTACTCCTTAGCTCTTAGCAGGTGTTATAAACATCACACCATATTCAGTGACAGTATTGCAGAATGAATGAATAGTAACCATGACTAAGGAAGGACCTACATTTCTTGCAGCTCCATTTACTAGATGTGCATATGGCAAGAGGAGGGTTCCATGTGTCTTCTGCCTGGCATTGGCTCTGGGGACTGCCTTTCAGAGTATACCCATCCTCACACTCGAAAGTTATATTATCTCCATAGTGATACACTTTTCTCATTTCCAGCTCCTTCCGGATTCCATTCATAAACTCTGGGATGATACATTTTACCTCTGAAATTAGAAAAATCAGAAGGAAATTGACATTTTATTGTTAATTGTTAATTGAAACTGACATAGTGGAGAGATCTATGACCCCAAACTGCTTTGCCTTCAGCAAAGATGTCATGTTTTCAATCAGGAACTGTTGACACCCACCCAACATCTTAGGATTTTAAATTCTCTGACTTTCATTTCTTGGGTAAAGTAAGAGAATATGGAATGTGTTATGCATCCACTTTTAATTATTGATACCTCTGTAACTGGGGAAAGATTGGGAGATATGATCACCATGTTCTAACACTGGATCCACTTTGGTCACCCCATAAGGAAACAGGAATATCACATTAACTCTCCCTAGGTATATGTACATACTCGTATTTTGCTTCTTGATTTAATGAATGTTTCTGGCTCATTTCTATGCATAGAACAAAGAAGCTAGTAAATCATGATTCTAAATTCAAAACATAATTTTTCTACTTTTTCTTCTTTGTTTTGCTTTTTTTTTTCTGCCCAGCTATCGATACCTTCTTCAGCTTTAAGCAAAGCCTGCTTTTTAGTTGTAATTATTCAAACATGAGGCTAAATTATTCTTTTCTGTATAGGAACCAACAAGATAAAGTGGTATTTCCCAAAGTATGGTCTGTGGTCTTCCTACTTCAGAATATACTGATGGGTTTGTTAAAAGTAGTCCAAACTCCAGTTCAAAATGTCAGAATCAGAGTTCTTAGGAATGACGCTTGAGATCCTAATCTTAACAACGTTCCTGGCTGATTTTGCTCATGCTAAAGACCTAGAATGACTGCTATAAAGCACGTTCAAAGAGGACAGTTATTAAGACAAAATGAATTTTACTTGAAAGCAGCTGCCAAGAGAATAGAATATTACCCTTTTATTTTCAGGAGAAGAACCTTCCTAGAGTCTTGATTAGAATACTTAATCTTTGAAGTATTCCTTGACCCTCCCTACTTCTCCAGGCGACTAAAGCAAGGAGGGGTAAGCGTTCCTATTTCTGCAGAGACACAGGGACTCCACAGTATATGCACTCCATTCTTGTAAATAAATACAGGAGGGCCATTTACACCTCTGTAGAGGACCTCATTTTCTTTCTCTAAAATCAGAGTGTGGCTAGCCAAGGACTTCTGAGACTTTTCGGTTGCGGAGCGCCCTCTGGCCCTATAACCACCATGGCAGCCATAGGACTAACTGCTCCTTTACATTTGAAACACAGGCATGCCTGAAATCCCTCCTACCTCATCCCTGCTCTTAGTTTTCTAAAAAGAAAAGAAGGGGGACAAAGAGCAAATTGCTAACTTACTCCTGTGCAAAGTCAAAAGAACCACATTTGAAAGGAGACAGAATACAGTGCAGTGTTTAAAAGCATGCGTGGGGGGCACCTGGGTGTCTCAGTGGGTTAAAGCCTCTATGTTCGGCTCAGGTCATGATCCCAGGGTCCTGGGATCGAGCCCTGCATAGGGCTCTCTGTTCGGCGGTTGCCTGCCTCTCTGCCTACCTGTGATTTCTGTCTGTCAGATAAATAAAATCTTTAAAAATAAATAAATAAATAAATAAATAAATAAATGTATGGGTGGGGCAGTGGCCCAACGCAGGCACCACCACCCACGAGCTGCATACCATGGACTAGTTACTGGGTCTCTCTCTCAATTCCCTCTTCTGTAGAATAGCAAGAAAATCCCAACTCATCAGACTCCATGAGAGATTAACACAAATAATTTTTATTAAAGACCTCAGTACCATGCTTAGTCACAGAATATTTTTAATCCCAAATTTTGTAGTTTTTAAGAATATTAACAACAAAAGATTTTAAGTCTATGCAAACACAGACAGGAATAAAGGCAGTAATTCCTGGCACTTGTTCTAGGGAAGAGATGAAATAAGCACTTCACCTTTGGTCTTGGAAGTTATAATAAGGACCCATATTCAGTAATTCCAGGAATTAATTGCTCTCAACCTTGCTCCATGCTTCAATTTTCCTTACAAAAAAAAAAAGTGTACTTCTAGTCTCTTATTTAAGGTATTGGTGAGGACCACTTGTGACTCTCTGAGATCCTTCAGAGCTAAGATACATTATTAGTTAAAAGCCCACAAATCATTTTAAATTGGTGTTTGATGTCTACCGTATTACTGGAAATTCCATCAGTTCATTCTACTACTTTGGTAGAACTAAGAGTCCTTGGGTAACCTCCTTCCCATCTTTTTTTCCCCCCACTTTTCTCCCCCCTCTATTGACACTCATTTCACAATCTTCTCAGAAAGATCTCTCAGTCTTATCAGCCCCGTGCATCCATTTTCCATTAAAAAACCCAACAAGAATAATAAATACCTTTGCAAAAATGATCAAATTGGCTCCAGGTTCCCTGGTTTGTGCAGAATATGAAGGCTCTTCCCACCAACAAGTAGCCTGGGTCACAAGTGTAGTTGACAGTCATTCCAGGAAGATATGGAGATGCAGGTCTTTCAAGGTAATACCCATTGTGGATCTTGGGCAGATGGGGGCATTCTAAGAACAAGATCCCCCCCAAACACAAGAAAAGACATTCACTGAAACAAAGAAGTACAAATACGCCAACATATCTAATAGCATGTTTGACTCTTAGAGACACAGGAAGACCCAAAGCAGGCACTACTTATTTCCCAATCAGTGGGAAAACTGATTCTTTAAATGTAGACCTTTAGCCTGTAAACAGGAACACCTGTATTCTCCTCCTGCAAACTGCAGCAGATGGGAGTACCACCGGGGTCTGCAAAGGACCACTTTGGTGCTACCTGTCCTCACTGGTGCACAGAGCTGTTTCAAGGACCAGGACAGCCACGAATGAGCCCCGGATTGTACAGATATTGTCATTTAATGCCAGACTAATATGTAAAAGGAGGGAGCTGCCCAGAGCACAACCTTGAACTCCACTTCTCTAGGACGTCTTGAGTGCCTGTTGCTAAACATGAGACGAAGGGTCAACAAAATGCAGTCACAGGCTGAGCAGAACGCTTAGAAGGAACAAAAGCAATACAAATGCCTGCCTTGGAGTTTCTTTAGTCATTTCCATCGCATCAACTCTAAAGTAAAATACAGCCATCAACATGTGCTTTTTGCTCAGCACACCCATCTATCCAATAGAAATACAGCTGGGTTTTTTTTTGTGTGTGTGTTTTTTTGTTTGTTTGTTTGTTTTTTTAAAGTAGGCTCCATGTCCATTAGGGAGCTCAATGTGGGGCTGAACCCACAACCCTGAGATCCAGACCTTGAGGTCAAGAATTGGCCGCTCCACCAACTGAGCGACACAGGAGCTCTGAAATGCAACTTGTAATAGAGATGGTACGACAGAGTGTTTTCTTTGGCATTTGCTTTTAGTGCTTGAAAGTAGTCTATGGAAAGTGTGGGCCTCACTGATTCTTCCCATTGTCTCCCTCCTTCTCTTGTCACTATCCCACACTCCTCACCCCAGAAGGAAGGGCCATCAGAGGACCAGCAATTGGGACACAGCAAGGCACATCTAGAACACACCTGTCATTCTCCCAGTAGGTTAATTCTGTGTGCCTTACTTTTATAAGAAAGCCACATTCCCAAGCCAAAATGACTGTCCCCATAGAAATAGGGAGGTTCTCACCTAGATATTCTGATCTAGATGGGACATAGGGAAATATGTATGCACTGACCTGTAGAACCAGCAAGCTCGCAGTGAGGGGCAGGGCCACTCCAAATCCCGTTCCCTTCATCGTCACTTGTGCAGCGGAGGGTGCTCTCCCCGATGAGGTTGAAGGTCATCCCTCTGGCTGGGTGGTGGTCACACATGTAAGTAATTTCCTTTCCATAGGGAAAGTCTCCCTGAGAAGGTCCGGTGTGCTGCCCATTAAGGATAGAGGGAGGATTTGGACAAAAGATTTCTGGAAAGAAAGCAAGAGCTTTAGTTTTCATTAGCATTTCAATCAACATGATCCTACCTCCATGGTACCCTGGGACTGTATTTTTGCAGTGGGAACACAACTACGGTGGGTGGATTTAAATATGTAAGACTTGTTCTTTCGGAGAAGTAACTAACTGAAGTGAGACTTTAATTTCAGTTTATTGTAAAAGTCCAAGACCCTTCAGGTAGCTAAGATTCGATTGGAAAGGTAACTAATTTGTTTTTTAGCAACTGTTGTTGCTGCTTGATGTCTGGCATAAAGACAGTCTTGGGTTGACACTGGGGGTATAAGACAGATGAGGTTGGCCCTCAAAGATCTGAAGTTGCGAAGAAATCTTAGTGAATCTTTATTAAACATAGACTATCGTTTTCAGCAGATGTGTTTCTTTTTTTTTTATTTATTTATTTGTCAGAGAGAGAGGGAGAGAGAGCGAGCACAGGCGGACAGAATGGCAGGCAGAGGCAGAGGGAGAAGCAGGCTCCCCGCCAAGCAAGGAGCCCGATGTGGGACTCGATCCCAGGACGCTGGGATCATGACCTGAGCCGAAGGCAGCTGCTTAACCAACTGAGCCACCCAGGCGTCCCAGCAGATGTGTTTCTTGATGATTCATGACCATTATCATCTGTATCAATACCAAATACACAATAGCATATACACTGATTCCTACTGGGCTCTTCAGAGCCAGATCAAGTGGCTCTAGGAGTCTTTTCTTTTGTGTTTTTCTTTCTTCCAATTGACCGGCTGTCATTTCTTTCTGCTTTTAGTCTGTTTCTAGCAGTTCTCTCCCTAAAACTAATTTGATGCTTTGAATCTGATATGAATTTAGGAATAGATACCCAAGCCTGTCAGAATTGTGTGAATAAACAAAGTGAAGGCCTTCATACAACGAACAGTGATTGATTTCTCATATCTCGATTTTATCTGTTTGTATTTATCGAAAGCTTACTTATGTATTTACCTTCAGATTTATATGTCTCAGGAAGGTAGAGTTTTTTGATATCTGAGTTTTATTCAGGTTGGATGTTCTTATAAAGTTCCATCACAATCCCATAAGATGTCCTAATAGTTTTCTAGCAAGATATTTTAATAGAAACCAGATTAAAAGGGTGATTCACAACTGAATGAAGGTGGTTCTGTACATTACATTTCTATGCACCTGTGCTTCAAAAAGTAAGTAGATAGAATCTTGGAGGCTGCTGAGGATCCAAGGGAGTTGGAATTCAAGGGAAGGGGCTGGCGGGGGGGAATTGCCCTACCCACATTTGCTGCAACTGAGGAAAAAGCAAAACTGGAGAGAGCCAAACATGGTGGACATGCACCAGAGAGAGAATTTGCAGAGGTCCAGCCAACCTGATGGGAGAAGCAAGCACCCATCCAGGCAGGGCAGAGAGGAGTTTGGAGGCAGAGGAGAAGGAGGATCTTGAGGAACCAGCTCACTCTTCAGGGCCAGAGACTGCCCTCACAGAGGAGGTAGAAAGCAAAAGTGCTGAGTGATTGACTGAACCCATTTTTCTCCAGGCGCACAGATTTCTGAGAAGGGACCTTTGCAACTCTGGGTGCGGGGTTGGGGTGGGGTGGGCCGGGGTGGGGGGCAGACAAGAATAACAAAGGTCATTGAAGGAACCTCTTCCCTGGCCATCAGCTTTGGGATTTCAGCAGGGGGTTTGCCCTCAGATCTCTGGCAGTATCCCAGCTTGAGGATTCTGCCACTGTTGGGTTGGGTTGTGGGCACCCACAAAGCAACAGGTGCTAAAACCACACCTTACCCAACTCTGCCATCAGCTTTTTCTACACCAGCTTTTTTTTTTTTCTTTTTGCTTTATTTATTCATTTAACAGAGAGGGAGAGTACAAAGCAGGGAGAGCAGCAGGCAGAGTGGGAGGGAGAAGCAAGCTCTCTGCTGAGCCAGGAGCCAACTCGATCCTAGGACCGTAGGATCACGATCTGAGCCGAAAGCAGCCGCTTAACAAACTGAGCCACCCAGGAGTCCCTACACCAGCTTTTTAAAACCAATGCTCTCCAGTGCAGCCCGGAGCCAATGCAGGTAAAGAGAAACCAAAAACTTGAGCTCTAGCGCCCCCTTCTGGAAATCAAAGGAGTGGCTTCTAATTGCAAGTAGGTTGAACTGCAGTAAACAATTAAAGTATATGCTACTTTAAATGGGATGGCAGAGACATTTTGTCAAACGCTATGAAAAATCACAGGAACATGGTATGGCAAAGAGGAAAGGGTCATTCTCCAGTGATCGATCACAAAGGCATGGAATGTTGCAATCTAAGTAAGAATTCAAAACAGCTGTTAGGAAGAGATCCCGTGGTGAGCTACAAGAAAACTCTGAAAGTCAATTCAGTGAACTCAGGAATAAAATTAATGAACAGAAAGAGTTATTTACCAAGATGTGGTGTGTGTGTGTGTGTGTGTGTGTGTGTGTGTGTGTGTGTGTGTGTGTGAATATTATACAGCCATCAAAAAGAATGAAATGAGGGCGCCTGGGTGGTTCAGTGGGTTAAAGCCTCTGCCTTCGGCTCAGGTCATGATCCTAGGGCCCTGGGATCAAGCCCCGCATTGGGCTCTCTGCTCCGCGGGGAGCCTGCTTCCTCCTCTCTCTCTGCCTGCCTCTCTGCCTACTTGTGATCTCTGTCTGTCAAATAAATAAATAAAATCTTTAAAAAAAAAAGAATGAAATGTTTCCATTTGGAACCATGTGGATCAAGCTAGAGTGTATTATACTAAATGGAATAAGTCAATCAGAGAAAGACAAATACCATATGATTTCATTCATATGTGGAATTTAAGAAACAAAACATGAACATATGGTGTGGGAAACAAACAACAAAGAAGGTGGAAGGAGACAAACCATAAGAAACACTTAAAAAAAATATTTATTTATTTGAGAGAGAGAGTGAGAAAGAGCATGAGGTGGGGGAGAGGGAGAGGGAGAGACAGACTCCCCGCTGAGCGGGGAACCTGATGCAGGCCTCAATCCCAGGACCCTGGGAACGTGACCTGAGCCAAAGGCAGACGCTTAACCAGCTGAACCCATAAGACAGACACTCTTTAAGGATAGAGAACAAACAGGATTGATGGAGAGAGGTGGGTGGGGATGGTTTACATGGGTGATGGGTATGAAGGAGGGCACTTGTTATGATGAGCACTGGGTTTGTATATAAATGATAAATCACTGGATTCTACTCCTGAAACCAATATTGCACTGTATGTTAACTAAATAGAATTTAAATAAAACTTTGAAAAAAAGAAAGAGTTCTTTATCAAAGAGATTGAAGTTTTTAAAAAGAACCAGATAGAACTAAACCACCCTTTTATTTATGCACACTAAAATTTTCTATTTCTCTGAAACAAATAAACAAACAAACCAACAAACCAGACAGAAATTCTGGAGATGACAAATTCAATGAATCAGATGAAGATTAGATTAGAAAGTATTGGAAATAGGACAGATCAGATTTAGAACAGATTAGTGACCTGGAGGATAGAAATTTAAAGATAACTCAGAAGAGAGAGGACTAAGATTTTTAAAAAGTGATGAAACCCTATGAGAGGTATTAGATATGAGAAAAACAAATATAAAAACAATTGGTCTACCAGAAGAGAGGAGAGCAAGAATTATCTTTAGAAAAATAGTAGCTGAGAACTTCCCTATCATGGGGAAGGAATTAAACATACAAATCCAAGAAACTAATAGAATACCCTATTATCTCATTGCAAAAAGGCCCTCCCCAGAATATCTTGTAATGAAGCTGCCAAAAATCAATGATCAAGAAAGAATCTTTAAAGCAACCAAGGGTAAAAGAAAAAAAGTAACCTACAAAGGAAGCCCCATTAGGTTACCAGTATATTTCTCAGAAGAAACTCTATAGAACAGGAGTGAGGAATGATATATTCAAAGTGGCGAAAGAAAAACGGTCAGCCAACGTATGTTTTCTAGCAAAATTAGCCCACAGATATGAAGGAGAAATAAAGGCTTTCCCAGAAAAAAACTGAGGGGGGATCACCACCACCAGACCTGCCTTACAAGAAATGTTGAAAGAATGTCTTCAGCTGAAATGAAAAGACATCAGTGAGTGACATAACAGCAAGTGAAAGTACACAAAGGTGAAAAATAAAACAGAAAACCTTAACTCTATTGGAATGGCATGTTAGCCACCTATTTATAATATAAAAACTTACAGAAAAGAACATTCATTAGAACTGTATCTACTATAATTTCTCAATGAATATACAACATGAAAAGAGGTAAACTAATAACAAAAATATAAAAAGCTTAATAGGTGAAGGAAGATAAGGTGTTATCAGCTCTGAAGCCTGAGAGGTCTGGAAACCTGGGTAATCCAGGTTCAGCTAGGAGAAGCCACGCTTCTCAGAGAACGTTTCAGAAAAGGTGACATGGAATGGGTGTTTTGCAGACTCCTAAGAGACCTTCAGAGAAGACATGACTTGCAGAGAAAACATGGAGAGGACAAACAGAGTGCTAAGAATAAGTCAGCAGGATGCACTTAAACTTAACGAGGCTCCGGAGCAGCTGGTTTGGCCCCATGCTTTCATGGATGTAAGCCAGGTCCCTTCGCCCACTTTGAGCCAAAGTTGAAAAGGTTCTTGTGGCTTTTCTTGTGGTGATTCACCATTTACTCTAAAAATGCAACTGTGGGACAGTCCATTTTGCATATTCAGTACACAAGCGATGTTTCCTGGAAGCCCAGGCCATGGCTAGAGGAGCACTGGTACCACCTGTTTTGAAACCACCCTTTGGTGTCATTTGGGAAAGTGAGGCAGTGTGTGAATATTGTGGTTGACTTTTGAAATTACGTGGGCTGATTAATATCCTGATTTTCCTTCAGAGGGGCAAGTTTGCAACTTTGACAGAATGTTTGGCATTCATTCTGTATGTCCCAAGCCCTGAAACAAAATGCGAAGTTAGGCTGTGAGTATATGGCCAGGGAAATTCTCTGGTGTGGTTTTGCTGAGTTTTGGGTTTTTCTCTCTTACCATTTATTAATATCCAGAAGTTGAAAGCTAAGTGATCTTCATGGTGTATTCCTCTTACTGGTGCTCCTAACAGTGACAATACATTAGCCACCAGTGGCAGTGGGCAATGTTCTATGTGTGGAGAGTGCCTCCCGCCCATGCCTCACACCATAAGTGAGCATATCTTCTGTTCTGCTGTGTGAAGAGTAGTTTCTTCTTTCACAGGTATTTTTCTTGTCCTAAGTGTGGCACAGATGTATGTAGTCTGCAGCCACTGAAATCAGGAATGGAGATGTCAGAAGTGAATGCTCTTTAGAAACTAAGATTGTTTCCTCTGAGAAAAAGTTTTATGTTCAAATCCTTAATATTCATCATCCTAAGCAAACTGTTTAGGTGTCTTTTATGAGAGGATGTGCTTCTCAGCTACCGTCTTCTGTTCCTCTCCAAGCATGACAAGATTCCAATCACTAGGAACCACATGATTCTGAATATATTATGTAAACAATAGTTTATTTTTCTTTAAATCATTCCATTCAATTCTTTTTTTTTTTAAACATTTTATTTATTTGACACACAGAGAGAGATCACAAGTAGGCAGAGAGGCAGGCAGAGAGAGAGGGGGAAGCAGGCTCCCCGCTGAGCAGAGAGCCCAATGTGGGGCTCGATCCCAGGACCCTGAGACCATGACCTGAGCCGAAGACAGAGGCTTTAACCCACTGAGCCACCCAGGCGCCCCTCCATTCAATTCTTAATATCGAGAATAATGGACATTTTTTTTTTGGTCAGACTACTAAAGATCTTCTTTCATTTTGTTCCTTCCTAGAAAGATTTTGGAGACTCTAGGATGAATGTGTTTTTATTTTCAGAAATGGAATTATAACATCATAATCTGACAATGATAAGACCCTGGGGTTTTGAGCTTTTAAATTCTAGTGCCCCAGTTGTAATTTTTAGCTTTTATCCAAACCCAGTTTTTGAGGGGTTCGGTTGGCTTCATTCTCAGGCAAAATGATGGCCACCAGAAGCTCCAGACTGATGTTCTACCAGCTTTCTGATCCCCTTGGAGTGAGAGCTTCTTGCATACTAGTTCCAGCTAAGTTCAGGACCTCACTGTCATTGGTCTGCCTGGGATTACACATTTGTGAAGCAGGACAAAAAAGGACTACTCTTGATTACTAGATGTGTACCTCATGGACCCATAATAGGAGAGCAGGCAGTTCACCACAGGAAACTCAGGTGCCATTAAAAGAATAGTGGATGTTGGGCAGGTAAAAACAACAGATCCCTAATGGAGTCTACATTTGCCTTTTTTCATATCAAAAGTCTGTATGCATTCTTTAATTTTACCAATGATCTGGGTTGATCAGGACATAAGTAACTGAATGGTTGACTTTCACTGCAGATTTAAAAGGATTAAATAAATCAACATTTTGTTATACCAACAACAACAAAAAAGATAAGGTGTTATCAACATAAAAAGGACTAATTTCTCTATGAGACATTTTGTATAAGCCACCTAGTAAACCCAAAGCAAAAATCTAGGGTCATGAAACACAAAAAATGAGGATGATCAAATCACCATAGAAAACCACCATTTTGCAAAATAGAGGGGAAGAAATAGAGGGGAAAAGAAACAAAGGAGGAACAAGAGGAACAAGACAAGCAGAAGGCAGATGATACGAAGGCAGTAGTAGTAAGTCCTTATGTAGCAATAGTCACTCAAAATACCAATGGATGACTTCACCAGGCACAAGGCACAGAGTAGCTGAATGGATAAGAAAGAAGACCCAACTATATGCTGCCCACAGGAAACTCATTTCAGCTCTGAAGACACACATAGGCTCAAAATGAAGGGACGGAGAAGGATATTCTATGCAAATGGAAATTAAAAGAACGTGGGCATACCCATACTTTACATAACACAAAATAGACTTCATGCCAAAAATGATAACAAGAGATAAAGAAGGTCATTATAAGGGGCGCCTGGGTGGCTCAGTGGGTTAAGCCGCTGCCTTTAGCTCAGGCCATGATCTCAGGGTCCTGGGATCGAGTCCCGCATCGGCTCTCTGCTCAGCAGGGAGCCTGCTTCCCTCTCTCTCTCTCTCTGCCTGCCTCTCTGTCTACTTGTCATCTCTCTCTGTCAAATAAACAAATAAAATCTTAAAAAAAAAAAAAAGAAGGTCATTATAAAATGATAAAATGGTCAATCTATGTAGAAGATATAATACATAATTATATACATACCTAACATTGGATCACTAAATCTATTAGGGAAATATGCAGAGATCTAAAGGGAGAAATAGACAACTGTACAATACTAGCAGGGCACTTCAGTTCCTCTATATGAGCAATGGTTAGATCAGAGAGAAAATTAACAAGGGAACATTGGACTTGAACCATACTCTCGAATAAATGGACTTGACAGATAGATATAGAACATTCCATCCAACAGCGGCAGAATACACATTCTTCCTGAGTGCACACAAAACATTTTCCAAGATCACATGATAGGGCATGGAACAAATCTCAGCAAATTTAAGATGACTGAATTTAAGATAACTATTTTTTTTCTGACCTCAATAGACATATTTTTTTTTTTCTATAAATCTACAATAAGAGGAAAACTGGAAAATCTATGTGGAAACTAAAAACTACATGGAAACCAAACAACCCACTTCTGAACAACCAATCGATCAAAGAAGAAATTAAAGAGGAAATAGAAAAATGATCACAAGATAAATAAAAATGGAAATAACAATATATCAAATCTTATGGGATGCCACAAAGGCAGTTCCCCGAGGAAAGTTTATAGTGATAAATGCATATATTAAGAAATTGGAAAGATCTTAAATAAACAACCTAACTTTACACTTCAAGGAACCAGAGAAAGAAGAATGGATTAAGGCCAAAGTTATCAGAAGAAAGGAAACAATAAAGTTCAGAGTGGAAATAAATGAAATAGAGAACAGAAAAATAATAGACAATATCAACAAAACTAAATCTGGTTTTATGTAAAGATAAACAAAACTGACAGACTTTTAGGCAGACTAAGAGAGAGAAGACTCAAATAAAATTAGAAATGAAAAAGGAGACATTACAACAGAAATATATAGGACCATACAACACTATTATTAGCAATTATAGGCCAACAAATTAGATAACCCAGAAGAAATGGATAAGTTTCTAGGAACATAAAACCTACCAAGACCATTTCAGAAAGAAATAGAAAATCTAGGGACGCCTGGGGGGCTCAGTTGGTTAAGCATCTGTCTTTAGCTCAGGTCATGATCCCAGGGTCCTGGGATTGAGCCCCCTTGGTGGGCTTCTTGCTCAGTGGGGAGCCTGCTTCTCCCTCTCTCTCTGCCTGCTGCTCTCCCTGCTTGTGCTCTCTCTCTCTCAAATGCATAATTAAAATATTTAAAAAAAAATCTGAAGGGACCAGGAACTAGCAAAGAGATAGACACAGTAATCAAAAACCTCCCAACATTGAAAATTCTAGGGCTGATAGCTTTACTGATGAATTCTACCAACATTCAAAGAGAAATTAATACCAACCTCTCTCAAACCTTTGCAAACAACTGTAGAGATGAGAATGTGTCTAAATGCATTCTATGAGACAAGCATTAGATTGCCCAGACACCAATGCCTGATTGGGACACCAGAAGAAAAGTCAACTATAGAACAATATCCCTGATGATAGAGAGGCAAAGTTCTCAACAAAATATTAGGAAGCCCAATTCAAGAACACATTAAGAGGTTTATACACTATGACCAAGGGGGATTTATCCTTGGGATGCAAGGATGTTTCAACATACACAAATCAATAAATACAGCACATTCCATTGATAAAATGAAAAATTTAAAATCATAGGATCATCTCAATAGATGCAGAAAAGAGCATTTGACAAAATACAACATCCTTCATGATAAAAACCCTTGGCAGATTGGGTATAGAAGGAACATACCATAATGTAGTAAAGGTCATATGTGACAAATCCATGCCTAACATTATATTCAATAGAAAAAATGGAAAGTTTTTTTCTCTAAGATCAGGACAAGGACGAGGGTGCCCACTCTTACCATTCTTATTCAATGTGGTACTGGACATCCTGGCTAGAGCAATTAGGCAAGACAGCAAAATAAAAGGCACACAAATTGAGAAGGAACGAGTAAAATGGTCACTATTTGCAAAGGTTATGATTCTGTAGAGTGAAAAATCCAAAAGACTCAAACAAAAACACTTGGAACTAATCAGTGACTTCAGTAAACTTATAGGATATGAAATCAAGATACAGTAATCAGTTGCATTTCTATATACTAAGAACGAAACATCTGGAAAAAAAAATCAAGAAAACGTTCCCATTAACAATAACAACATCAAAAAGAATAAAATACTTAGGAGTAAACTTAACCAAGGAAGTGAAAAATATGTACAATGAGAACTACAAGACCTGGTTGAAAGAAATCAAGACATAAATGGAAAGACAACCTGTTTTCATGGATTAGAAAAATAAATATTGTAAAATTGTCTATACTACCCAAACCCAAGTATAGATTCAATGCAATCCACATCAAAATACCAATAGCATTCTTCCCAGAAATAGAAAAAACAATCCTCAAATTTGTCTGGAACCACCATGTAAACACAAATCAATACCCAAAGACCTAGATTAGCCAAAGCAATTTCGATGAAAAAGAACAAAGCTGGAGGTATCATACATTCTGATTTCAAACTACACTACAAGGCTACAGTAATAAAAACAGTATGGTACTGGCACAAAATCAGATACCTAGGCCAACAGAACAGAATAGAGGACCCAGAACGAACTTCCTGGTCATACAGCCAATTAATAATTGACAAGAGAGCCAAGAGCACCACTCACAAAAATTCACTCAAAATGGATGAAAGGCTTAAATATAAGACCTGATACCGTAAAACTCCCAGAAGAAAGTGAAGAGAGGAGCATCCTTGACATTGGTCTTGGCAAGGACTTTTTGGATATGACACTAAAAGCACAAGCAACAAAAGCAAAATCAAGAAATGGGACTGACTACAAGAAACCTGAAAACTTATGCACAGCAAAAGAGACAACAAAATGAAGAGGCAACCTGTAGGATGGGAGAACATTTTGCAAGTGATATATCAGATAAGGGGTTAATCTCCAAAATGTACAAAGGACTCATACAACTCAATAACAAAACCCAAACAATCTGATTTAAAAAGGATAAAAATACACATATCTTGCTGAGCACTAAGGTATAGAATTGTTGAGTCATTATATTGTACACCTTAAACTGATATAACACTGTATGTTAATTATTCTTCAATAAAAAATGGGCAAACCTAAATACACTTTTTTCCTAAGAAGACATAAAAATGGCCAACAGGTACATGAAGAGATGCCCAGCATCACCAGTCATCAGGGAAACGTAAATCTACGCCACAATGAGGTATTACTTCACGTCCAGTGGAATGGCCATCAGCAAGAAGACAAGTGTTATCAAGTGCTGCTGAGGATGTGGAAGAAGAGAAGTCCTGCACACAGGTGCTGCAGCTACAATGGAAAACAGTATTGAGGGCCCTAAAAGAAATTAAAAATAGTACTCGATATGATCCAGTTACCCATATGATTCCACTTCTGGGTATTTATCCCAAAGAAAATTAAAACACTAACTCAAAAATATATGCGGTGCCTGGGTGACTCAGTGGGTTAAGCCTCTGCCTTTGGCTCAGGTCATGATCCTGGCATCCTGGTATCAAGCCCAGCATCAGGACCCCTGCTCAGTGTGGAGTCCACTTCTCCCTCTCCCTCTGTGCCTTCCCCTGCTCATGCTCTTGCTCACACTCCCCCCGTCTCTCAAATGAATAAACAAAGCCCCCAAAACATGTATGTACCCCATCTCATTGCAGCATTATTTACAATAGCCAAGATTTGGAAACAACTGTGTCTAACGGTAGATGAATGGATAAAGGAGATGTGGTGCCTACATACAATGGAGTATTACTCAGCCATGAGAAAGGAGGACATCCTGCGATTTGCTACAACATGGAGAGACCTTGTGCACATGATGCTAAGTGACATAAGTCAGAGAGAGAAAGACAAGTACTATTCAGTATCACTAACATGTAGAACATAAAAAAAGAGAAACTTGTAAAAACAGAATAAAATGGTGATTGCCAGGGGTTAGGGTGTGGGGGGACAGGGCAGATGTTATTTAATAGTACAAATTTCCAATGAGTAGTAAAGAAATCCTTAGAAGGATAATACACAGCACAGTGCACATAGACAATGTTGAATGAGGAACATCAAATGTGCTAAGAGATGAGAACTTAATTATTCTAACTACTACAGATAAAGGATGATTATGTTAAAGTGGTAGAACTGTTAATTATCACTACAATGGCATCATATTACAAGGTATGATAGTAAAAATGCTATATGTCAAATATATTTCAAAAAAAGAAAAGGGAGAAAAGAAATGTAAAAGATAAGGCATGAGAAATGAAATATTCACAGATTCAGAGGTAAATGGTAAATGATTACTATGTTCTATCATTACATAATAGTTTTTAAATACTCATATAATTACCTACATACATGTTCACATGCACATATATGGATAACCAATACTGACTCGGTTCAATGTGTATTGACCTATAAATATAGATGTGGAAACATTTTTCATGAAAGATGTCCCCCTAGAAGACTGATACAGTAAATTGATAGTATTTTCTAACTTGGATTTTTTCAGAGAATTTTAAATTTTTGGTGGGTAAAGAAGGCATTTTGTATATAACCCCTTGTCCATTTCTTTGACTCTTTAAAAGCCAATGTTATCTTCTTTTTATCAATACCTGTGAATATAATGAACACATTTCTTAGAGGAAATTTATAAAATATGGACAAGCAAAGAGAAGAAAATGATGATGGTCCAAAAAGAACTATTTTTAGCAACTTTATGTATATTGTTTCAGATGTGTTTGTGTGCATATGGTCCTGCGGCTATGGATATATTTTCTACAGTATCATCTTTAGTGCCTGTTAATATTTGAGCACGTAGATACATAAATATACTGTCTGTTTCCACTTGGGTGAGGCAGCTCAATCTCTAATGGTCATGGTATACTTTTCCGCCTTTCTTCAAAACTTATCATACTTATTTCTTCTATTAACTGTTTTCCAATCATGCTGAACATTTAGATTCTTAACATTTTCCACTATCCTAAATATTGTTGCATTGAGTGCCTGTGGACCAAAATCATGGGGAAATTCCATGATTATTTTCTTGGGATAAATTCTCAGATATAGAATTACTAGGTGAAAGGGCATTTACATTAAGGCTTTTGTACCTATTGCTTATAAGCCCTTCCAGAAGTTTGTGCCCACTTTCACTGTCCTCAGTTCTGAGTGTGATCCTGATTTCTTCCAGCTCGAATATTTTACCAGTTTGCAATCCGTCATTCATCGATGCTGCTCAGAGTTTTGGAAGTTCACCTTATCACATCTCACTGAAAAGGTGCATGCAACTAATCAAGAACAAATACAACCAGGACATGAACCTGAAGAATTTAAAGAAAGGATGAAGTGCAAAATGACCAGAGACTTGGGGCAATCACTAAGATTTATGAGATCTTGTTTCATTTTTCAGAGTAAAAATAATACGGAAGGGAGTAAACCACTTCTTGGGCTTATAATGTGCTATGAAGAGGTGGCAGAGACAAATTTTATTTTCTTCACTGTCTTTTAAATTTAGTCACGAGAAAAATCTTTACCCTGGAGAACATTTACTATCAAAGTAGGAAAGGAGGGCAATTTTACCTAAGTTCAGATCCACAGTTCCAGATAAATAACCTCCTAAAATAAACAAACAGCTGGAGGTCTATGCAGCCCAGGACTCCAGTTTTTTAATATCTGAGAGATTACTCTTTGCAAGATGGACCAGATTTCCTCTTTGTAACATGGGGCAGATTTGGATGGAAGAGAGGGAATTATGGGGAAAAGGCCACGTCAACTCACCCTCACACACAGGTGCTTCCTTATCCCAAGTGACAGTACTGCCCAACAGGAGACAAGCCGAGGAAGGGGAGCCAATGAGTTGATACCTAGAAGCAAAGAATGGAAAAATAATACTCTACACTTATTTTCTACTTAAGTCCTTATGAGAAAAGAATTGTGGATAGATGCTACAAATTACAGGCAGATTAAAACAGGAGATGTCAAGGAAGAAACCTCATTTCCATCTGAAAATTGGTCATTTCTAAGGACAGGTTTAATTCTCACCGCTTTCATCCATGTTTCTTGCTAGTCCCTCATTACAGAATGCAGTAATGCCCTTCTTCATCAAGGAACATTTTGTACTTGTCTTTAGGGAACCTCAAGAGCTAGTCTATCCATGTGCACGTCCATCCAGGAAATGACAAGCTCCTTGATTAAGGGAAGATATCTTATTGAAATATTTATATTCTCTAGAATCTCACCTAGAGACTTTTAACCACGTGGTACTTGAAAAATATCTGTTGGATGAAGGATAGGATGATGGTTTTGCTAAGATGACTCAAATGTAATAGGTGGGAGTACTTACCTATTGTGCCATAAAATCATTCAATGTAGGTCACCAAGATTGGAACATTTCATCACTTATTTTTTATTTAGTAGGTATCTATACTGTTACTGTAAGAAATGTCACAAAGGATATTCAGCTAAGCTATTCACACATTTCATGTAGAGTAGGGTTAAACTTGATTAAGTAAAAGATAAGGGGTATAATGCAATGTCATATAATAGTGAGTAGTTACTGGAACAGCTAAGAACTTTGCTTCTTGATTATCGAAGACGTGATCAGGGCAGTAACCATTTGTAGCAGAGTCTCCTGGTATCTCTATTATCTACTTTCCTCTTTCTCATTAGGGATGGAGCCCTGTATTTTTAACCGGGCTTTTGGGCATCTTCATTAAAGGTTCCCTGTGGTTGTGTATAGCCATGTGACTAAGTTTTAGCTACAGGGATGCTCCTAGAGGGTCGTGTGAAACTTCTGGAAAGTGTCTTTAAAGGAATGGGTGTTCCTTTCCTCCATTGTTTCTCTTTGCTGGCGAGAGTTGGACCATGTGATGACACAGAGTCTCAAGTGGAAGGATCCCAGGTTTATGTGGATCACAGAGTCACCTATTAGCCCTGGGTTTGTACATTTTACTGTTTTCTTGAAGGACTTCCCCTGCTTCTTAAACTGAGAGGGAAGTAAACTATTATCTTGTTTAAGCCTGTTATTTTGTTTGTTCTGTCTTTTACAGCTTAATCCAATCCTAACCTATATACCAGGTCTTCCAAAAACAGTGATATAAAGGTGACGGGAACTATGTGGGTAGAGCAATGATAGTGAGTACTTTTGTAAATGGGTTGAGTCACTTTTATATTGAGTTTTACTTATTGTTACTTTTCTTTTTATTGAGTATGTTGTAAAATCTTTTCCAATGTGCCAACAAATATTTCAAATGCGCCAACAAAATCCTCCAAATTTCTTCAAAGAAACTATTTGAGAAGCCCTACTGTATTTCCTTCTGCCTTTCTCCTATTATACATTTAACAATTGTCTTAAGAGCACAGGATCATGGGTGTCATGACTTTTGACTATAGATGTTGCTTTTAATGTGTTCACTCTGACTAAGTTAGAGAATTGGAGTAAAAAATGTGAGGCAGGTTCCAGTCTATGTATGGCTGTAAAAAACAGGGGATATTTTCGAATGTATTATGAGACACTAATATGCTCCAGTAGCAATTGTTGTAATTTTTTCTGACTTGATTTCCCATCTCTCTGAAATTCTTTTACTCCAGCCTACTCCTTAGCTTCCCAGGACATTAGGAATTCAGGTGGCCTTGAAGCTAACCTCTGATCAAGAAAAGCCCTGAGATTCTCTTCCCTGTGAGCAAAATACACACTGTGCAGAAGCATGCTGACACAGACATTGGAGAGACCATTACATAAGTTCAGGATGGGATATGTAAGGGCTGGAATATGGTGCTCCTTCTATCCTTTCTATTTGTTCATGGACTTAGAATTAGTTTGGAGTAGAGGGAATCTATGGAGATATTCCATAGGCTGCAAATGATTAAAAGTAGCTCACAGATACGATTCTGTCACACATTCAGTTGTGTGTTGAACTTTGTATTTTACAGAGAATGTAAGCTTTCTCTCGAGGAGTCATTTATAAAAGTTGTAACATATCACTCCTCAGAGTGTATCTCAATACATTTGCACATAGGAAAAATCAAAACAGCTATATGCTCTCATTATAATACAATAACACTAGCAATCAATAACTACAGAATAAATAAAAAATTCAAAGGTTGGGTAGGATCTTGGTCAAAGACAAAAGTAAAACAGACATTGCAGATTACCTTTAGGATAAGAACAACATGATCAACGAGTCATGTGTTTCACTCTTCAAAGTGTTTGACATAGATTCACTTACTTAATTTTTAAAATGATGCTTTTAAGTGAATATTATGCCTAGCCCCCATTTTACAAAAGAGAAAACAGAGTTTAACAAATTGTCCGAATTCACATGACAGTTACTAAGGTTAGAGTTTGAATGCCAACTGGCCTCAACAACCTGTAGTGATAAACCTGACATTCATTATTCAGTGCCTTCCTTATAAATGCTGATGCAAATATTACTCTTTGAAAATTCCTGGGATGCTGATACCAAAACTACCCTAGAGAAATATTTAATACTTTTGTCATTTGACAAGAAAAAGTTCAGGGGTGCCTGGGTGGCTCAGTTGTTTAAACACCTGACTTTGGCTCAGATCATGATTTCAGGCTCCTGGGATAGAGCCCCACGTCCGGCTGGGTGGGGAGTCTGCTTGTCCCTCTGTCCCCAACCCCCAAACTCTTTCTCTATCTCTCAAATAAATAAATAAATAAGTAAAATCTTCAAAAAATTAAAAAAAATTTCATATAAGTGAACCCAACATTTTACTTTAGATGTTTTAAAGACTATGAACATGAACATATAAAGGAAGCTGGTCTGAGGAACCAGTAAAACAAACCAATAAGTACGAAAAAGAGAATAGAAATGATAAGTAAATCAAAGAGCAGTTTCTTTAAAGTGGCTGATTAAAATAAACAAAACTTGGCCAATCATAACTTCACAAAATAACAAATCTACAGATACACATGAATGAGAAAATAGTTATCATTATAGATACTGAGGAAACTATAAAAAAGTACACATTAGGGGCACCTGGGTGGCTCAGTGGGTTAAAGCCTCTGCCTTCGGCTTAGGTCGTGATCCTGGGGTCCGGGGATCGAGCCCCGCATTGGGCTCTCTGCTCAGCAGGGAGCCTCCTTCCTCCTCTCTCTCTGCCTGCCTCTCTGCCTACTTGTGATCTCTGTCTGTCAAATAAATAAATAAAATATTTTTTAAAAAGTATACATTATAATGTACTTTATAAAAATATTATGACCTCTATCCCAATGAAATTGAAAACATCTGTGAGATGTGTCATTTTGTAGGAAAAATGTAATTTATCAGGATGTACTTAAAAATAGGTAGAACAGCTGATAAACCTTTATCTGTCTGAGTCTCTGTTTTCAATCTGTTTGGATACATACCTAGGATTGGAATTGTTGGGTTACATGGTAATTCCATGGTAACTTTGGAATCACCAACTGTTTCCCACAGCGGCTGCACCAGTCCATATGTCCACTAACAATCCCACTACCAACCACAACGGTTTCATTTTCTCTACATCCTCCCCACAGTTTTATTTTTCATCAAAACAAAACCAAAAACAAAACACCTATTATTATTAGAGCCATCCTATAAAGTGTGAAGTGGGTTTGATGTGTGTTTCTCTAATGACTAATTATATTTAGTGTCTGTTCATGTGTTTCCTGGACATTTTCTTATCCTCTCTGGAGGAATGTCTATTCCAATCCTTTGCCACTTTTTTTCAATTGCACTGTAAGCATTTCTGTTGTTGAGCTGCAGGACTTCTTTATATAATCTGCATATGAAACTCTAGTTAGGGAAATGATTTATAAATTTTCTCTGCATTTCTGTAGGCTCTCTTTTCACTGTCTTGATAGTGTCATTGATGTTGACTGGGGCAACAGTCATTTGAAGGACTTGATGAACTGAGAAATCAGAAACCCTTATTGGGGGCAGGAGGGCAATGATAAGGGCAGAATCAGTGCTTTCCAGATATGGCATTAATGCCTGTGTCCAGTTTAACCAGCTCTTCCTTCTAAAGGCAATTGAGTTCAACAGACATCTGGATTATATGTGAATTATCAGATAAAAACCCTGGAAGAATTCATAGCAAAATATTAACTATGATGAGTGGTAGAATGCTGGATGTTGAATTTTTTGATCTTTGAGTTATTCATGGCTTCCAAATATGTCTAATGCATATATGTTTCCTTTTGTAATCCAATAAAATTCTATTTTTTTCTCTGAATTTTTGTGGCAAGAGGTTAGTACACATTCCTTAGTTGCTCCCTCTATGTTGAAGCAATGGTTTCTAGCAAGGTTCCCTGTGCCAGTGAAGAGTTGAGGGCAAGAACTCCATGAATGTTCACACTCAGTTTGCATATGGAAATACATTTCCCAGAGCTACTACATTGAGACTTCCTCTCCAACCCCAACTTCAAGGCCCTCCAACTCAGCTATATACTTGCTGATCTTAGTTAAGAATGTTGCATGCAAGGTTCAGCTAGCAGTTCTCTTTTTACTCATTTAGCAGGCCAGTCCTTTTTATCCAGTGAATATCTTACCAGGTTCCACATTACTACATTTAGCAGGACCCTGGTGCCCTCCCCTCATTAACATACAAATACAGGTTGCTACTTCTTTTTTATTTCCTTTGGTCATATCCCAGTGCTCAAGCTACCATCTCTATCCAGAAGTTCTTACTGCTAACTTTCTGAAGTGCAGGTGATAGTCTAGTTTGCCTTGTCAGACTAGGTCAGAGATAGTATTGTTGTTCTGGAACTTATATCCTAGGGATAGTGCTCTCAACTCACCCTTCATTACAAGAATAATGAATTGTTGATCCAAACTGGGTATCTGTGTTTATATGCACCACGCCATTAAAGGGTTCTGGTGGAGCTCCACATGATTTTCCTGCAGGAAAGAAGCAGAATTTGGGGCTAGGTGTAGAGTTCAATTCAGTTTTTAAGATTCAGCCCAGAGTGTAGCATACCGAACAGCATATACACATCTGATTGCTCCATAGAATTGACCATTTGAGGAAATTCACCATACAAGCTCAGAATCAAGCAGCTACAGAGCACTGCTTTTTAAAAGACTACTCCTGAATCTCCCAATAAAAGTCACTGATGGATAAAGAATTGTTTTCTTATCCCATCAGCCTGGATCAAAGGCCTCGAAATTTGGGATTTCACTTCCATCTTGGTTAACCAAGCACCATTCACTGTGACCTACATAATTTTCTTTGGCATCTCTATTTCATTCATTCATTTCTGGGTTTTAGCCATCAAAGATCAACACCAGTGAATGGAAATTCCTCCTGGGCTTCCTTTTGTGAGAGACATTCCTGTGACATGAACATGGAGTCAAGGCACAGACTCCAGGCCATAAGAAAGGCTGAATGACAAAGTTTACCCTCCATTTAAATGCCTTGGGCAAACCTTGATATCTTGCCTACAAAATCTGAACAAATTAAATTAGATCCCACAGATGCTTTGACATACATGAATTAGCTTCCAGGATGGTATTACTCACGTCTACAGATACCTTCGGCACTCGACCAGACCAAGTGCTCTAAGCAGGTGATAGAAAACATAGCCTCAAAATACCCAGGGGAACATTCATAATTCAAAGATGTCCCAATTGGAAACTCAGACTCATCAGTCAGGACTGTAGGCTTGGCAAACGGAAACTCTTCTGGGGCTTTACAGTAACCTGGAGAGCATAACCACAGGGAAACCATAGTGAGCAGAGTGATTTCCAGCCTACCTTCTCATTTTTTCCAGTGAAGCTGGTAGATGGGCTCAGAGAAGAAGACTTACAATAATGGCAAAAGGTTTTCATCCCCTTCAAGTTACCTTAGCATGGGGCTTTCCAACAGCATCTACTCATCAGGAAATTTTTTACTACTAGGAAGAGTATTCACCTTTCTGGCCTTTCTGCTCTTGTTTCACCAAAGCAAGAATTTTAGCCAATGGTTTCATGTGTCAGGCCTATCAGACTGCCTGTGTGTAGGGTTAATCATTCATATCCTCATTTCTTAGTGTTAATATACTTATGTATATCAACACATATTTTACCTTCTCTCTCCATTTATTCCTCCCTACCTCATTCTCAGGGTGCCCATCACAAGCAGCCTCTCTGGCTCTAAATAGCAGTCACTAGTTGTAGTGGGGTTGAATGATGTTCCCCCAGAAGGTACATCCATCCAGGACCTCACCATGGAAACTTACATGGAATAAGGGTCTTTTCAGCTATATTTAAAGTAACACTCTCAAAATGAAATTATGTTTTTGAAAGGTATTTAAAAATTGTTTACTTCCTTGATATATTCTATTTAAAATCGATTGATATTTACAGTGCTACTGCTTTTGGAATAAATATTTGTATATATTTCCTTTTCTTTCCATGAATTGCTTTTGCTTAATGTTTTATAAGGAGCTTTCTTTCTTTTTTTTTTTTAAAGATTTTATTTATTTATTTATTTGACAGAGAGAGAGAGAGAGCGCACAAGCAGACAGAGCAGCAGGCAGAGAGGGAGGGGGAAGCAGGCTCCTCGCTGAGCAGAGAGCCCAATGCGGGGCTCGATCCCAGGACCCTGAGACCATGACCTGAGCCGAAGGCAGAGGCTTAACCCACTGAGCCACCCAGGCGCCCCTATAGGGAGCTTTCAATAGTGTGATGGGGAGAATAAAATTTCTAAGAAAAAAAGAAAAAAAAAAAGGTTAAGAACATCCTGGATTACCAGGGTGAGCCCTAAGCCCAGCAATGGCTGGTGCCTATAAGAGAAGGAGAGGGACATTTGAGATACAGAGACACAGGGGAGAAGGCCACATGAAGACAGAGACAGGGATTGGAATGATGTGTCTATAAGCCAAGGAATGCCAGGAGCCACCAGGAGCTGAGAAAAGCAAAGAAGGATTCTCCTCTAGAGTTCTGGGAGGGAGTGCAGACCTGCGAACACCTTGATTTCAGACTTCTAGCCCCAGATCTGTGAAAGAGGACATTTCTGTTGTCTTAAGCCATTTAGTTTGTGGTAATTTGTATAGAAGCCCCTAGGGAACTACTTACCACTCTTCTCATTCTGAAGCTAAGCCAGATATTTAAGAACAAGGACAAAACAGACTAAGCCATTGAACAGCTTTGTCTAAGCTGCTATGTCTTCTTAATGAGAGGGTAGATCTCCTGCTGCATATTTTGAATAGAGTCTGTTATATTCAACTATCTCCTTTTTGGAGGCGACTGCTTCTCTTTGTCCATTCAATAGGCATGGCTGGTGGCCTAGGCAATTTCATTTAAGGAAATCTCCCTGGATTCTGATATAACCATCCAGCTGGAAGGGGAGGGACACCAAAGAAGGGTTAAATGCCTTTTATCATGCATTGCCTTTTCTCATTGGCATGCTTTTCTCTCTCATGAGGTATTCCACATCTGGTGCCATATGCCCAGTGTACTCCCGCTTCCATCTTGGGAAGGCCTACAGTCAGGACTCAAGAACCAGGTAACCTCCAGTCTTTAGGAAGAAAAAGCCTCTTTCTCTTTCATACTCTTCCTTGAGCTTATTTTCCTTGCTTCTAATTATCCCAATGGAAAAGTTCAAGGACAAAGTTTAAGTTGGGGCTCAGAAGCCAGCTGACAAATGGTCATACTTTGAGTCAGGGTCTTAAGCTACCAAGGACACGTCTTTTTGGTTACTTAGCCTATTCAGAATAGGACTAGCTAAAGCCTTAGCTAAATACTCTCCATATTGCCAGTTTGATTCTTTGCATGCCCCTGAACCTGCGGGGAGTGTGTATCAGTTATCCTGGCATTGGTTAGTGTACAGCCAATTATTCTCATGTCCTCTCCAAAGAATATATATTTCTTCTTGATTTATGCACGGTGCTTACTACCTTCCCCTCACCCGTATTTCTCTCCTCTTACCCCACTGGGTCACCACTACACCAGCAAGAAGAGTTATTCACATCTTACTCTTCAAACACAGCTTGGAGTCATCTGTTTTAGCTATGCATGCAACTCTGACCCTTTCACTTATGACAATGTTGAACCCACAAGCAAATACCGTATCTTATGGAACTGTCAAGGGTCTTGGTCAGATGTTCTGAATCCATTCGAGGTACCTGGGTACTAACCTGCAGGACCAGCAAGTTTGCAGCGAGGGGCAGGGCCGCTCCAAATCCCGTTCCCTTCATCGTCACTTGTGCAGCGGAGGGTGCTCTTCCCAATGAGGTTGAAGGTCATCCCTCTGGCTGGGTGGTGGTCACACATGTAACTTATTTCCGTCCCATAGGGAACATCTCCCTGAGAAGGCCCATTGTGCTGCCCATTAAGGATAGAGGGAGGATTTGGACAAAAGATTTCTGGAAAAAACCCAAGTGCTCTAAGTTACATCAAAATGTTTATATTTTAATCTGAATTAATTCCACAATTATGGGATGCTGTGACTGTGTTGCCCATTAAATAATTAACTCTCAATGAGAGTAAGAACCAGAAGGTAAGTATATAATGTCTCTGTTGAGATGCTTCTAAATGAAATGACACTGAAATCAAAGCCCAGAAGGGACCTAATCATCCTGACCCCTGGGAGAGTGAAGACTTTTGAATGACTGAGAGCTCGTTCTTTTATTTATTTATTTATTTATTGATTGATTGATTATTATTTTTTGACAGACAGAAATCACAAGCAGGCAGAAGTAGGCAGAGAGAGGAGGAAGCAGGCTCCCCACTGAGCAGAGAGCCCAATGTGGGGCTCGATCCCAGCATCATGACCTGAGCCAAAGGCAGAGGCCTTAACCCACTGAGCCACCCAGGTGCCCCGAGAGCTTGTTCTTTTAAAATAGACGAAAATCTTTTTAACCCCACTGAGAATAAAATCATCCATTTAATAAGAAAATTATCTATTAATTCAACAGGACTTTTTTGAGGACCTACTCTGTATCAAGTACTATTTTAAGTACAAGGTAGAGAAAAATCTCTTTTGACATCAAGGATATTCATACCATAGAAATCTTTAAAAATATATTATACATTTACTATTTGTCTATCACTGAATTAATCTCTTCCTGATGACTTGGGGCTATTATACTCAAAACCAAAACAGATGGTTATAGTAATGCCATCACAATGAGTGAAACATTTCAGTGTTCCTATGCACAGATCTAGGAGATGCAGAAATGTAACGGCTTTTGAGATATTTATTGGTTTTTACAGGTTTTTTTTTTTTTCTCATTGAAGAAATGCACATTTCTTCTTTTGAGTGTAACTATCTGGAGATACTCCTTCCCTTTCTGGTTTCATCTGTATTTGGGAAGAGGATACCGCAGCTTGAAAGAATTATGAATAATCAAAAGGTGGAATGTTTACACTCTAGTAAGTGTATGTGGGTTCGTGGAAGTATTTTTTTCTTTCTTTCTTTCCTTAATGCTTCTTAACTATATTCCAGGAAAGTTAAGATTTTCAAACAGTTGACTTCCAGATATGAAGGATGTAATTATCGAGTTTTATTACATAAATCAATACAAAATTTTCAAACATTTTAGAGCAAAATATTCCTTTGAAAACTCTCTATTATAAACAGGTATTTTTCAACAGCTATGATCAGAAGATGAAGCAACATCCTGTTTGATTTCATGAAGAAATACATGGGCAGACTGAATATATTAGTAGTGTTTCTGTATTTAACACATTATATTTCTGTTCCCCTTAAAAACAAGTACAAACAACAGGGAAACAAGGCCCAAGTCTGTCTCGTTTACAGGTGTATTCCCAATGTCTAATTTATTGCATTACCCTATTTTTTTCATAATAACACTTGGTATTACTTGAAGTAGTCTATGTGTTTGCTTGTCATTACTTTTAAAGATTTAGTTATTTCAAGATGGAGGGGGAGAGAGAAAGGGCAAAAACAGGAAAGGCAGAGGAAGAAGGAAAGAGAATGAAGCAGACTGACCTCAGCTCTGAGCCTGATGTGGGGCTTGATCCCATGACCAATTGAGACCAGAACCAAAACCAAGACTCTGACTTTTAACTGACCTTGCTACCCAGGCACCCCTGTTTGTTATTTTTTGGTCTTTCCCTCTACACAAGAATATAAACAACATGAAAGCAGGGTGCTAGTCTGTTTTGTTTATGGGTGTATTCCCAGTGTCCAGAAGGCTGGGTGGCACCTACCAGAGGTTAAAAAAAGTTTGTCAAAAGAATGAGGCTAGGAATGAATGCTGATCAAGGCAAGGATACAAAAACTATCGCTTTGACAGGAAACATGCTTCAGGCTCTAAATCTCCCTCCTTCTATGAAGATTTCTCTCCATTTGTAGCACACATTATGCTTATACACACTTACAGTATGATCCCCCAAACATGTGATGCTCACATTTATTTCCCCCGGAAACAGCCCTTGCAGAAAAGAAAGATGTTGATCCAAAGTGAAGATCAACAAAGGGGCAAATATTAGGTAATTTTATAGGCAAGACACGTTAAAGGAACAAACCAGCAAAGAAAACCAGGAGGGAGGTGCCGACCTGAATAGGCATTCCTTGTACTCACGTTCACACACAGGAGCACTGTCATTCCAAAGGCTCTCCGTTTCAACCAAGACACAGTAACTAGCAGAACTGCCCTTTAGGTGGAACCTGAGGAACGAAAGCACCAGTGGTGGGGTGAGCGCACCGTTTCTCTCTCCCCTTCCACTGAAATACAGTTTAGTGCCTGAGATGAAAGCCAGGTGAAAAAGCCCAGCTCATTGACTTTCTCAGCTGCCAGAGGCTATGAAATCAAAACATTTGCAGGACTGCGGTTTCCAGTGAGGATGGAGCAGTGACAGTGGTCTCTGGTTGTTGACCGTCAGGGGGTCATCTGTCCATCCTGCCCTCTGACAGCTCCCTGTCTGTCTCTGTCAGCAACTCTGTTCTCTAGGGCACAACATAGCACTCTCCTCTCTGGTGGCTCAGGAGGAAGACAACTCCCGATTCAAGTTGGTAAATCAGAGAAGGTGAGGAAAGACAGCAGAGGCTGCTATTTTGGGCCCACACGTTTGGAATGTTCCAGAATGACACCTTTGGCATATCCCCACTGTTGATGAGTTAATGCAAATTATCTGGGAAAGGAAGGCAAAGGTGAGAAGAGAGGATTCTTTGCAGAGCAGTGGCTCCCTGGATTGCCTCCAGGGCTTTGTTGGAACAGATATTTGCTGCCTGCCAAGGGATCCTCGGAATATATGGAGGACAGCTGCTCTGTCATCCATGCTTTTTACCCATCAGTGCTGTTGGAACATAACACCAAAGTCATTAAGATTCCTGTAGAGAGTTCACGACATTACTGCAAACATGAGCGTAGGTCTTCATACTCCTGCGATACAGACTAACACTAATTAGCTGAGATAAAACTAGATGGGAAACTATTCCTCTTGATGCTTTGTTCCTATTCCAAATTCCACTATTGACTGGTTTAAATTTTTCTTGGAACAATCTCTGCATATTACTTGTAATAAACTTTCTTTGACATCAATATTTTTCCTTTCATACCTACAAGTTACTTTTCATTCATACATGTAATGTTTCACCTGAATATCCAAGATTTCTTGTTACACTTCTGCTGTTCGGTGTATTTGCTGTTTTTCCTTTTCAAGCACATGTGGTGCTTGGTTCCATCTGGTTCCCACCATACTTCCCAATCACTGTTTCAGGTATCAGTCCTTCCTGGTACTTCTTTGCCATTAGGCAGCTTGCTCTTTGGGTAGAGCCCCATTGGTGCTGGTGTCAGCATAGCAGCATCGAGTCCTGTGTCCCCCGTCTCTCTGTCAGGTCATACTCACCCCTCATCACAAACGAAGGACACTTTCGCCCCAAGCTGGAAATTCAGTGGTAAGAGCACACGGCCATTAGGGAGTTGTCCCCGGAAGTCTGCACATGATTTCACTAGGATAACAACAGCAAGAACAAGAACAAGAAAAAACAGAAGTAAGATGGTCATGTGAGGGGACGGAAAAGACTGATCTGCAAGGAGATGACAGTGTAGGCACCTGTACATCTTGGGGCCGCTGGGCTCCAGTCTCCCTGGGGCGTACAGCGCAGAGACGCTGTCCCTCGGAGATCATAGCCGGGCTCGCAGCTGTAGGACACTTCCTGCCCCGGGGAGAAATTGGCCTGGTTTTCTGCACTGTGCTTTCCGTGCAGAATTTCTGGAGGCAGCTGACATACTGTGGAAAGAACAGGTGTGAAGGACCAGTCAGTGATGGAGAAACATCTTTTACTATATTCTAAACCTTCCGAGGAGTCCCAGGCTTATCATTAAAGGGGAGCGCAGATGTAACAGAGGAAATCAAGTGATGCTCCTGCCCCCTCCTTTTACCGTTATGTAAAATCAGACAATGAAGGGATGTGCCCAAAGCCCTCACGCCTAGTAAGAGGCCAATCACTGGAGCTGAGTTCTTCCTGGCACAAGGTCAAATGCATGACCAGGACCCTGAGGGTGCTTTCTCCAGTGCTGGCCAGTCTACATGGCATTACTAGCCCTGTCATAAAGGAGAGCTGGGAAGGGTAGATGAGATCAGGCATTTAAAGTGCTTATTGCACAGCTGAGTAGAAAGTGCACCTCAGCCTTCAGGATATCGGGGAGATATTGGAGCTTGTATTTTGCTCTGAGGATGCTCAATATGAGAGTCCCAAAGTCTCCTTCCTTGGTTGATGAAGCTCCTGCTTTCAAAGCGAAGGCACATATACATAAGTGCGCGCACACACACACACACACACTCATAATTTCATGCTTCATTTCCGCACATTGTTCCCAACATGCACCCTTCTCCCAGAACGAGCACTGACCTCCTGATCTCCCTGCAACCCATGCCCTTTGTCGGTCCCTTCAAAGCCTCAGTCAGACTCACCTCGGGAGCAGCGCGGCAACTCTGGCCCCCACGTGTTTTGGGCTTGGCACTGCACGCTGGAGGGTCCTTTCATGACAAAGCCGGGCTCGCAGATAAACCTCACGGTTTCATGTAAGGAAAATAAGGTCTTGTTCTCAGACACCCTCACTGCATTGTCAATGTCTGGAGGTGTGCACTTATTAGGTATGATGCACTGAGGCGGAGGGCCGCTCCATATGCCAACGCGATTGTCTTTGCTGGTGCAGTATATCGATGGGTTGCCCACAAGCTCAAACTGCTTTTTCCCTCTCTGTCCGGGATGGCAGCGATAGGTCACCACGGTTCCATAGGGAAAATCTTCTTTGTAGGGGTTAATGACATTTCCGTTGGCAATGGCTGGGGGTGGCCCACAAGGAATCGCTGGGAAAAGAGATGGCAACTTAAACAATAGTGGATCAAATAGCTCGTCAGAAATGCAATGAGTAGAACTAGTTTTGCATTTGTTATTGGTTTTTAATCCTTGTTAACATGGAGATACATGTCTACAAGATTGTGATTTTGGTGGGCATAATAGCATGCCTTCTGCCTTTCCTGCTTATACTATTTCCTATGAGCATATGCGTTTTTAAAACAATCCACATTCCTTTCATTTTAGATAGCTCTTTGATATATTATCACACCATAGTGTACACAGGTTTCCCATACTCTTTTCCGTTTGCCTTCATTTCCATTTTGTTTTTAGCTGAGGAGAGCATTCAAAAAAATAAAAAGACCCTTGCTGAAAGAAAAATGGAAGGGAAGAGAAACAACACAGATACACCAGTGTAGGAAGTAGAATTCAAAATATTTGCAAATGTATAAGAAAATTACATGAAAATTTAGACTAATGTAATGTGAAACGTTTTGACACTGTAAATGATATGAATGGAAATAGAAATTAGCAATATTCATTCAAGAAAATAAAAAGCTGAAATGGACAAGGAAATTTGTCAGAATAGAGAAATATTTACATAAATGTTCTATCAAGTTACTTTCAGGTAATACACACTTCCAAATGTAATGTCAAATGTTTCATGAGGTGTAAAAGATAGAAAAATTACCAACTCATTTTTTTCAAGCTGAAATTTGATATCACAAAATGATACTCCTATAGACATGATCATATATTAGTCCACGAAACATCCTGAATACATTTGAAAATGTAGTTGGAGGACATAGTACCTTGTATTACTGTAATACTATATAACTAGAACCAAGTAATTTTATCCAGAATTACAAAACACATGAAATTAAATATAACATTTCTTAGGGTTTTTGGTGACCTAGACATGTAAGTGTCCAGTTCTTGGTTTCCACTTGGGTCAAGATCTCTGGTAGCTCTTAGGATTGGTCTGGCATTGTGAGTTGTGCTCTGTGCTCAGCTGGGGGTCTTTTTGAGGATTCTCCCTCTACCCCTCTTCCCTTGCCCATCTGGCTCTCTCTCGCTCTTTAAAAAAATCAATGAATCAATCTTTACAAAAGTAAATAAAAATAAAAATTTCTAAGGAGGCTTCTCCTTCTTGTAAGGGGAATCTTAATTAATTCAAATAAAAAATCAGTCTACTTCCAGTTCCTCCCCCCAAGAAAGACTATAGATGCTGGGTAAGTGATAAAATATGTCTGTGAATGTATCAGAAATCTAATAAACTATGGACGTATTACTGGACCATGATGTGATAGGAGACAAAAATCCAGGTGGGAGTCAGGCATATAGCCTGCTTTTCTGCTGGAAGGTGAGCTGAATCAGGAAGGGGCATCTCATGGAGTCAAGGGAAAAAAACTGGAGTCCAGGTCTTGCCCTGTGGAAGCCATGGTAACACCTTTGGACAAGTCCTGGGACCTCTAAGCCGTGGGCTCTGGGACTCAAGATTACTGCAGTTCTGCAAGTACTGTAGGTGGCCCAGAAAAATAACAAAATAACAGTGCCTGAGCTCAATGAAAGTGGTGCCAGATGACTCATGTCCCCAAGTATCTGAAGAAATAACAGCAAGGATCCTTTCAGAAGAAGGTTCGTCATCTAAGACCTTGAATTCATCTACAGAAAGGTTTTCAAATGTAATTCCTGGCATACAATCAAGGATCACCAGGTACTGAAAGAGAGAAAATCCCATGAAGAAGAGGCAGCAGACTCACTGACAATAGAAATGGAACCGTTAGGACCCCAGATACTGGAGTTCTTACTCACACATTGGAAATAGTTATGTTTGTCTCTTTGAGGACAATGTGTATGAAACCTAAACTTTTGGTAAGGACTAGAAACCATTAAAAACGATGGGGCAAATTTTGAAAGGAACCCAATACACGTTTTTATCATTATAAAATACAGTAGCTGAAATTAAGAAGCTGATAGAATTAAAAGCAGGTCAGACACAGTTTAACAAAAATCAATGAATTGGAATCTAGGACAGAAGGAAGTCTCCAGAATAAAACACAGAGAGACAAGAGAATCAGAAACGCAGCAGAAAGAGTAACAGACCTATAGGATAGAGGAATAAGGCCTACCGCATGTGTAAGTGAATTCCCACAATGAGAGGAGAGAGATATCAGAGCACGGACATTGGAAGTAATGACAGAATATTCCAAAACTGATGAAAGACATCACTGAACCACAGATACAAGAAACCGTACAAACCAAGGCAATAGAAGTACAAAAAAAAAAAAAAAAAATCTTCACCTAGAAACATCATAACAATATTGTAAAAAATCACGAGCAATGAATTTTAAAAGCAGCCATAAAACAGAGATGATAACTTTTAAAAACCCATACTTAGAAAAAAAAATCAAAACCCATACTTAGAAAAATGTTTAAAGAATCTATCAGCAAGAGACCTACAATATAAAAACACTAAAAGATCATTTTTTTTTGATCAAAGGAAAATAATGTTATAAGGAAGTGATAGAACTGTCATATGTACAGATAACAGAAATAGTTAATATGTGGATAAGTATGCATAAATACTGTTTTCATAAAAACAACAATAGTGTCTTTTGAGATACATGTAAAAGTATAAAAATTAACACAGTGAAGGAGAAACAGGATGATCATCTTAAAAGAGTCACAGTGATAAATTAGAATCCACATTCATGATAAATCTTTTAGAAATTTAGGTGTAAAAGGGAATTTCCTTAATCAGATAAAGAATGTCTCCCCCAAATCTTCAGTAAACACCATGATTTATGGTGACTATTAAAAACTCAGTATCAGGAGGAGGAGTCAAGATGGCGGAGAAGTAGCAGGCTGAGACTACTTCGGGTAGCGGGAGATCAGCTAAATAGCTTATCTAAAGATTGCAAACACCTACATCCAATGGGAGATTGAAGAGAAGAAGAACAGCAATTCTAGAAACAGAAAATCAACCACTATCTGAAAGGTAGGACTGGCGGAGAAGTGAATCCAAGGCAACGGGAAGATAGACTGTGGGGGGAGGGGCCGGCACCCGGTGAGCGACGGAGCAACGGAGCACAAAATCAGTACTTTTAAAAGTCTGTTCCGCTGAGGGACATCGCTCCAGAGGCTTAACTGGGGTGAAGCCCGGGGGGGGGGGGGTGGTCAGCGCGGCCTCAGGTCCCGCAGGGTCGCAGAAGGATCGGGGGTGTCTGAGTGTCGCAGAGCTTACCGGTATTAGAACGGGGAAGCCGGCTACAGAGACAGAGCTGAGGAGTGACTCTCAGCTCGGGGTTGCCTTGAACCAGTCGCAGGCTCGATCAGCTCGGAGTGCGGCCGGAGGCCAGGGTGACGGGAGTCATTGGGCGCTGTTCTCTGAGGGCGCACTGAGGAGTGGGGCCCCGGGCTCTCGGCTCCTCCGGGCCGGAGACCGGGAGGCCGCCATCTTCATTCCTGCCCTCCAGACTCTACGGAAAGCGCTCAGGGAACAAAAGCTCCCGAAAGCAAACCCAGCAAACCCGAGCGGATTACTCGGCCCGGCCCGGGTAAGGGCGGTGCAACTCCGCCTGGGGCAAAGACGCTTGAGAATCACTACAACAGGGCCCTCCCCCAGAAGATCAACGGGAAACCCAGCCAGGACCAAGTTCACCTACCAAGGAGTGCAGTTTCAATATCAAGGAGAGCGGCGGAATTCCAGAGGAGAAGAAAGCAAAGCATGGAACTCATGGCTTTCTCCCCATGATTCTTTAGCCTTGCAGTTAATTTAATTTTTTTTTTCTTTTTCAATTTTTTTTCTTTTTCTCTTCTTCTGCTAAATTTTTTTAACTTTTACCGTTTTCTTTTTTAACGTTTTTTAAATAGTTTATCTAATATATATATATATTTTTCCTCTTTTTATATTTTTTCTTTATCGGCTTTCTTTTTTTAATAGTTTTTTTTTCTTTTTTCTTTCTGAACCCCTTTTTATCCCCTTTCTCCCCCTCACAATTTGGGATCTCTTCTGATTTGGCTAAAGCATATTTTCCTGGGGTTGTTGCCACCCTTTTAGTATTTTACTTGCTCCTTCATATACTCTTATCTAGACAAAATGACAAGGCGGAAAAATTCACAACAAAAAAAAGAACAAGAAGCAGTACCAAAGGCCAGGGACCTAATCAATACAGACATTGGTAATATGTCAGATATAGAGTTCAGAATGATGATTCTCAAAGTTCTAGCCGGGCTTGAAAAAGGCATGGAAGATATTAAAGCAACCCTCTTGGGAGATATAAAAGCCCTTTCTGGAGAAATAAAAGAACTAAAATCGAACCAAGTTGAAATCAAAAAAGCTATTAATGAGGTGCAATCAAAAATGGAGGCTCTCACTGCTAGGATAAATGAGGCAGAAGAAAGAATTAGCGATATAGAAGACCAAATGACAGAGAATAAAGAAACTGAGCAAAAGAGGGAAAAACAGCTACTGGACCACGAGGGGAGAATTTGAGAGATAAGTGACACCATAAGACGAAACAACATTAGAATAATTGGGATTCCAGAAGAAGAGGAAACAGAGAGGGGAGCAGAAGGTATGTTGGAGAGAATTATTGGAGAGAATTTCCGCAATATGGCAAAGGGAACAAGCATCAAAATCCAGGAGGTTCAGAGAACCCCCCTCAAAATCAATAAGAATAGGTCCACACCCCGTCACCTAATAGTAAAATTTACAAGTCTTAGTGACAAAGAAAAGATCCTGAAAGCAGCCCGGGAATAGAAGTCTGTAACGTACAATGGTAAAAATATTAGATTGGCAGCAGACTTATCCACAGAGACCTGGCAGGCCAGAAAGAGCTGGCATGATATATTCAGAGTACTAAATGAGAAAAACATGCAGCCAAGAATACTATATCCAGCTAGGCTATCATTGAAAATAGAAGGAGAGATTAAAAGCTTCCAGGACAAACAAAAACTGAAAGAATTTGCAAATACCAAACCAGCTCTACAGGAAATATTGAAAGGGGTCCTCTAAGCAAAGAGAGACCCTAAAAGAAGTAGATCAGAAAGAAACAGAGACAATACACAATGACAGTCACCTTACAGGCAATACAATGGCACTAAATTCATATCTCTCAATACTTACCCTGAATGTTAATGGGCTAAATGCCCCAATCAAAAGACACAGGGTATCAGAATGGATCAAAAAACAAAACCCATCTATATGTTGCCTACAAGAAACTCATCTTAAACCCGAAGACACCTCCAGGTTTAAAGTGAGGGGGTGGAAAAGAATTTACCATGCTAATGGACATCAGAAGAAAGCAGGAGTGGCAATCCTTATATCAGATCAATTAGATTTTAAGCCAAAGATTATATTAAGAGATGAGGAAGGACACTATATCATACTCAAAGGAACTATCCAACAAGAAGATCTAACAATTTTAAATATCTATGCCCCTAACGTGGGAGCAGCCAACTATATAAACCAATTAATAACAAAATCAAAGAAACACATCGGCAATAATACAATAATAGTAGGGGATTTTAACACTCCCCTCACTGAAATGGACAGATCATCCAAGCAAAAGATCAACAAGGAAATCAAGGCCTTAAATGACACACTGGACCAGATGGACATCACAGATATATTCAGAACATTTCATCCCAAAGCAACAGAATACACATTCTTCTCTAGTGCACATGGAACATTCTCCAGAATAGATCACATTCTTGGTCCTAAATCAAGTCTCAACCGGTATCAAAAGATTGGGATCACTCCCTGCATATTTTCAGACCACAATGCTCTGAAGCTAGAACTCAATAAAAAGAGGAAATTTGGAAAGAACCCAAATACATGGAGACTAAACAGCATCCTTCTAAAGAATGAATGGGTCAACCAGGAAATTAAAGAAGAATTGAGAAAATTTATGGAAACAAATGATAATGAAAACACAACCGTTCAGAATCTGTGGGACACAACAAAGGCAGTCCTGAGAGGAAAATATATAGCAGTACAAGCCTTTCTCAAGAAACAAGAAAGGTCTCAGGTACACAACCTAACCCTACACCTAAAGGAGCTGGACAAAGAACAAGAAAGAAACCCTAAACCCAGCAGGCGAAGAGAAATCATAAAGATCAGAGCAGAAATCAATGAAATAGAAACCAAAAAAAAATAGAACAAATCAACGAAACTAGGAGCTGGTTCTTTGAAAGAATTAATAAGATTGATAAACCCCTGGCCAGACTTATCAAAAAGAAAAGAGAAAGGACCCAAATAAATAAAATCATGAATGAAAGAGGAGAGATCACAACGAACACCAAAGAAATACAGACAATTATAAGAACATACTATGAGCAACTCTACGCCAACAAATTTGACAATCTGGAAGAAATGGATGCATTCCTAGAGACATATAAACTACCACAACTGAACCAGGAAGAAATAGAAAGCCTCAACAGACCCATAACCAGTAAGGAGATTGAAACAGTCATCAAAAATCTCCAAACAAACAAAAGCCCAGGGCCAGATGGCTTCCCGGGGGAATTCTACCAAACATTTAAAGAAGAAGTAATTCCTATTCTCCTGAAACTGTTCCAAAAAATAGAAATAGAAGGAAAACTTCCAAACTCATTCTATGAGGCCAGCATCACCTTGATCCCAAAACCAGACAAGGATCCCATCAAAAAAGAGAACTACAGACCAATATCCTTGATGAACACAGATGCAAAAATTCTCGCCAAAATACTAGCCAATAGGATTCAACAGTACATTAAAAGGATCATTCACCACGACCAAGTGGGATTTATTCCAGGGCTGCAAGGTTGGTTCAACATCCGCAAATCAATCAATGTGATACAACACATTAATAAAAGAAGGAACAAGAACCATATGATCCTCTCCATAGATGCTGAAAAAGCATTTGACAAAGTACAGCATCCCTTCCTGATCAAAACTCTTCAGAGTGTAGGGATAGACGGCACATACCTCAATATTATCAAAGCCATCTATGAAAAACCCACCGCAAATATCATTCTCAATGGAGAAAAACTGAAAGCTTTTCCGCTAAGGTCAGGAACACGGCAGGGATGTCCGTTATCACCACTGCTATTCAACATAGTACTAGAAGTCCTAGCCTCAGCAATCAGACAACAAAAGGAAATTAAAGGCATCCAGATCAGCAAAGAAGAAGTCTAAACTATCACTCTTGCAGATGATATGATACTATATGTGGAAAACCCAAAAGACTCCACTCCAAAACTGCTAGAACTTGTACAGGAATTCAGTAAAGTGTCAGGATATAAAATCAATGCACAGAAATCAGTTGCATTTCTCTACACCAACAACAAGACAGAAGAAAGAGAAATTAAGGAGTCTATCCCATTTACAATTGCACCCAAAACTATAAGATACCTAGGAATAAACCTAACCAAAGAGACTAAGAATCTATACACAGAAAACTATAAAGTACTCATGAAAGAAATTGAGGAAGACACAAAGAAATGGAAAAATGTTCCATGCTCCTGGATTGGAAGAATAAATATTGTGAAAATGTCTATGCTACCTAAAGCAATCTACACATTTAATGCAATTCCTATCAAAGTACCATCCATTTTTTTCAAAGAAATGGAACAAATAATCCTAAAATTTATATGGAACCAGAAAAGACCTCGAATAGCCAAAGGAATATTGAAAAAGAAAGCCAAAGTCGGTGGCATCACAATCCCGGACTTCAAGCTCTATTACAAAGCTGTCATCATCAAGACAGCATGGTACTGGCACAAAAACAGACACATAGGTCAATGGAACAGAATAGAGAGCCCAGAAATGGACCCTCAACTCTATGGTCAACTCATCTTCGACAAAGCAGGAAAGAATGTCCAATGGAACAAAGACAGCCTCTTCAATAAATGGTGTTGGGAAAATTGGACAGCCACATGCAGAAAAATGAAATTGGATCATTTCCTTACAACACACACGAAAATAGACTCAAAATGGACGAAGGATCTCAATGTGAGAAAGGAATCCATCAAAATCCTTGAGGAGAACACAGGCGGCAACCTCTTCGACCTCAGCCGCAGCAACATCTTCCTAGGAACATCACCAAAGGCAAGGGAAGCAAGGGCAAAAATGAACTATTGGGATTTTATCAAGATCAAAAGCTTTTGCACAGCAAAGGAAACAGTGAGCAAAACCAAAAGACAACTGACAGAATGGGAGAAGATATTTGCAAATGATATATCAGATAAAGGGCTAGTGTCCAAAATCTATAAAGAACTTAGCAAACTCAACACCCAAAGAACAAATAATCCAATCAAGAAATGGGCAGAGGACATGAACAGACATTTCTGCAAAGAAGACATCCAGATGGCCAACAGACACATGAAAAAGTGCTCCATATCACTCGGCATCAGGGAAATACAAATCAAAACCACCATGAGATATCACCTCACACCAGTCAGAATGGCTAAAATGAACAAGTCAGGAAATGACAGATGCTGGCGAGGATGCAGAGAAAGGGGAACCCTCCTACACCTTTGGTGTGAATGCAAGCTGGTGCTACCACTCTGGAAAACAGCATGGAGGTTCCTCAAAATGTTGAAAATAGAACTACCCTATGACCCAGCAATTGCACTGCTGGGTATTTACCCTAAAGATACTAACGTAGTGATCCGAAGGGGCACGTGCACCCGAATGTTTATAGCAGCAATGTCTACAATAGCCAAACTATGGAAAGAACCTAGATGTCCATCTACAGACGAATGGATAAAGAAGATGTGGTATATATACACAATGGAATACTATGCAGCCATCAAAAGAAATGAAATCTTGCCATTTGCGACGACGTGGATGGAACTAGAGGGTATCATGCTTAGTGAAATAAGTCAATCGGAGAAAGACAACTATCATATGATCTCCCTGATATGAGGGAGAGGAGATGCGACATGGGGGGTTGAGGGGGTAGGAGAAGAATAAATGAAACAAGATGGGATTGGGAGGGAGAGAAACCATAAGTGACTCTTAATCTCACAAAACATACTGAGGGTTGATGGGGGGAGGGGGGTTGGGAGGTGGGGGTGGGGTTATGGATATTGGGGAGGGTATGTGCTATGTTGAGTGCTGTTAAGTGTGTAAACCTGGCGATTCGCAGACTGTACCCCTGGGGATAAAAATATATGTTTATAAAATTAAAAAAAAATATTGTATGGAACATACTTATATTACAAAAAAAAAAAAAAAAAAGGTTTTTATCTGAAATTCAGATTTAACTGGGCATACAGAATGCCCCCTAAAATAAAAATACAGACTTTTATTTGCTAAAAAAAAAAACAACAAAAAACCTCAGTATCATTTCTTCCATTCAGCATTGTACTGGAGGTTCTAGCCAACACAGTCAAGCAATAGAAACAGATAAAAATACAAGAAAGAGACATATCTTGAAAGAAGTTGCTGTGGCTGATATCGAAGAGGTTACTGCCTATGTTCTCCTCTAGGATTCTGATGGATTCCTGTCTCACGTTGAGGTCTTTTATCCATTTTGAGTTTATCTTTGTGTATGGTGTAAGAGAATGGTCGAGTTTCATTCTTCTACATATAGCTGCCTAGTTTTCCCAGCACCATTTATTGAAGAGACTGTCTTTTTTTCCACTGTATATTTTTTCCTGTTTTGTCGAAGATTAACTGACCATAGAGTTGAGGGTCCATATCTGGGCTCTCTACTCTGTTCCACTGGTCTATGTGTCTGTTTTTATGCCAGTACAAGATATGTCTCCAAAGGCAAAGGAAACAAAAGCCAAAATAAACATTTGGGGCTTCATCAAAATCAAAAGCTTCTGCACAGCAAAGGAAACAGTCAAGAAAACAAAGAGGCAACCCACGGAATGGGAGAAGATATTTGCAAATGACAGTACAGACAAAAGTTGATATCCAAGATCTATAAAGAACTCCTCAAACTCAACACACACAAAACAGATAATCATATCAAAAAATGGGCAGAAGATATGAACAGACACTTCTCCAATGAAGACATACAAATGGCTATCAGACACATGAAAAAATGTTCATCATCACTAGCCATCAGGGAGATTCAAATTAAAACCACATTGAGATATCACCTTACACCAGTTAGAGTGGCCAAAATTAGCAAGACAGGAAACAACATGTGTTGGAGGGGATGTGGAGAAAGGGGAACCCTCTTACATGTTGGTGGGAATGCAAGTTGGTGCAGCCTCTTTGGAGAACAGTGTGGAGATTCCTCAGGAAATTAAAAATAGAACTTCCCTATGACCCTGCAATTGTACTATTGGGTATTTACCCCAAAGATACAGATGTAGTGAAAAGAAGGGCCATCTGTACCCCAATGTTTATAGCAGTAATGGCCACGGTTGCCAAACTGTGGAAAGAACCAAGATGCCCTTCAACGGACGAATGGATAAGGAAGATGTGGTCCATATACACTATGGAGTATTATGCCTCCATCAGAAAGGATGAATACACAAATTTGTAGCAACATGGACGGGACTGGAAGAGATTATCCTAAATGAAATAAGTCAAGTAGAGAGAGTCAATTATCATATGGTTTCACTTATTTGTGGAGCATAACAAATAGCATGGAGGACAAGGGGAGTTAGAAAGGAGAAGGGAGTTGGGGGAAATTGGAAGGGGAGGTGAACCATGAGAGACTATGGACTCTGAAAAACAATCTGAAGAGTTTGAAGAGGTGGGGGGGTGGGAGGTTGGGGGAACCAGGTGGTGGGTATTAGAGAGGGCACGGATTGCATGGAGCACTGGGTGTGGTACAAAAACAATGAATACTGTTATGTGGAAAATAAATACAAAATGATTAAAAAAATACAAGAAAGAAAGGGATTAAACATAGGATAATAATTTATCAGCGACATGATAATTTATGCAGCATACCCAAAAGAATATACAGATAAACTATTGCATTTATAAGTAAATTTAGCAAGATTGTTGGGTCCAAGCTCAAACTATTGCATATTTAAGAAATAATTAGGAAATGTTACATTTTCCAATGTTACATTTCTATGTTTACATCATTTTCTAAAATGTAAATTGGCAAATATTATGGAGAGAAACTAAAGAAATTTCAGAAATGGTGAAATATATCATGTTCATGAATTTACAACTCAAAAATGTAAATATGTTAGTGGTCAACAGATTGACCTATGGAATCCATAGAAAGTCAACAGAAATTTGAGTAAGTTTCTTTTTGTGGAAACTGACAAGCTGATTCTAAATTTTGTCTGAAAATACGAAGAGCCAAGAATTACCAAATAAATCTTGGAAGAAGTATATGGTTAGAGGATACACCAGCAGGTATCTTGTGTACCATATATATCTGGTAATTTATGCTATAGTCATGAAAACAGTGTGATAATGCAACCAGTGGAGCAGAACCTCTCTGAAATGAGACCCACCTATAATGTCACCTGATTTAGGGTATTATACTATTGCCCTGTGATCTATGGGAACCAGTCTTTCTTTTTTCTTTTTTCATTTTTTTAAAGATTTTATTTATTTATTTGGCAGAGATCTCAAGTAGGCAGAGAGGCAGGCAGTGAGAGACAGGAGGAAGCAGACTCCCCATGGAGCAGAGAGCCCAATGCAAGGCTCAATCCCAGGACCCCAGGATCATGACCTGAGCTGAAGGCAGAGGCTTTAAACCACTGAGCCACCCAGATGGCCCTCGAACCAGTCTTTCTTAAATGGTTTTTTAAATAAATGCTATTACAGCAACAATGTCCACAATGGCCCAACTATGGAAAGAGCTGAGGTGTCCATAGACAGATGAATGGAGAAAAAAGATGTGGCATTAGGCAGAGGAAAATAAATCAATCAGGGAAAGACAATTATTGTATGGTTTCACTCATATATGGAATATAAGAAACAGCATGGAGGATCATAAAGGAAGGGAGGGAAACTGAATGGGAAGACATCAGAGAGGGAGACAAACCATGAAGTGTCTCAACTCTAGGAAACAAACTTTTTCTTTGCTGTTTTGTTTTTGTTTTTGTTTTTGCAGGTGTCATTTTATTTCTCATAATGTTCAAATACCAACATAATTAGTTTTTGATGTAGTGTTCAATGAATCATTAGTTGTGTATAATACCTAGTGTTCATCGCAATACATGTGCTCCTTAATAAACATCACCTGGTTACCCCATCACCCCACCCACCTACCTTCTGTAACCCTCAGTTTGTTTTTCAGAGTCAGAGTCTCTCATGGTTTGTCTCCCTCACTGATTTCTTCCCATTCACTTCTCCCTACATCCCCAATGGTCCTCCATGCTCTTCCTTATTTTCCACATATGAGTGAAATCGTGCGATAATTGTCTTTCTTAGCTTGACTTATTTCACTTACCATAATCTCGTCCAGTTCCATCCATGATGATGCCAATGGTGGCTATTCATCCTTTCTAAAGGCTGAGTAATAATCCATTGTATGTATGTACCACATCCTCTTTATCCCATCATCATTTGAGGAGCAACCTGGCTCTTTCCACAGTTTGGCTATTGTGGATATTACTGCTATGAATACTGGGCATTATATGCAACGGATGAATTATTGAACTCTACATCCAAAATTAATGCTGTACTATACGTAGGCTAATTGAATTTAAATTAAAAAAATATTAGATGAATTGCCTATCCATTAGGAAAAACAAAGAAACAAAATGAGCAAACAAATTCCTTGACCAGACTCTACACCATAAAAAAATTAATTTGAGATGAATCACAGACTTAACTTGAAAGATTAAATGATGGGCAAAGTTTTCTTATGGAGAACACAGAAAGTAGTGGCCAGAAAGGATAGACATAGTAAGTCTTATTAAAGGACACTAGTAAAGTGCACATTATCTATCATCAAGAAACATCATAAGAAAGCAAAGGATGAGTTTTAGCCTGAAGAAAATATGTGTATTAGGCTTATTGGAAAATCTGAGAATGGATAACGAATTTCTCAAAACAATAAAAGAGACACACAAACTGGTAAACATTGGAAGAAAGTTTTGGACAGGCACTACACAAAGATATGAAAGATGCTCAGCATCCTCAGTCTTTTGGAAAATGCAAATGAAAGCAGCAGTGAGCAACAGCACAGCTAAAATTTAAACATGTGATAAATACCAGGTTGGCAGAGATATGGAACAGCTGGACCTTTCATATGCCTCTGGTGCAAGAGTAAATTTGTCCACTCACTGTATAAAATCTTTGGGCAGGATCTACTAAGACTGACCACGTTCATACCCAACAATTCCACTTATAGAAATGTCAACACTGTTTACATAGAACATGTAACCTTTTATCCAGCTGTGCATATATATAAACATTTGAATATTTACATGTGTGTGTATATATGTACATTTATTGCCTATGCACACGCATAAAATACAACTGACATATAAACAGCTGAATTTATGAATTAATTGTTAAGTTCACACAATGAAATATAATACAATGAAAAAGATCCAGTTAATCTTACATGCAACAACGTGAATAAATCTCCTACACATATCATTTAACAGGAGCTGGACACAAAAGAGTACATGCTTTTTGATTCCTTTAATGTAAAATTCAAGAGAGCCAAAACTAAGCTTTGGTGATAGAACCCCATAAATGGTCACTTTGGGAAGACAGTAACTGAGAAAGGGCATAGGGGAGGCTTCTGAGGTGGTAAAACGGGTTATATCTTCTCTGAGTGCTGTTTACATGCGGGTGTTCACTTAGCAAAGAGTCAATGAACTAAAAGATTAATATTGTGTACTGTATTATGTGTATATGTATATATAGGTATATACATATACATATATATTTCAATAAATAAAAAGTCTACAGGGTATGAAAAATGTGCTGGAAAAAAGACTTCCCAACAGCATAAACTCCAGGAGATATGGCATTATGGGTGAATTTTTTCAGATATCTAAGGAAGAAATAATGCCAGTATTACCCGAACTCTTATAGGGAAACAAATATACGGAAAACTATGAGCTGGCTTTATGAGATCATGATAAGTTTGATATCAAAAGGTCCTAAGGTCGGTTGGACATCCACCTTTGGCTCAGGTTATAATCCCGGGACCCTGGGATTGAGCCCTGTGTTGGGTTCCCTGTTCAGTGAGGAGTCTACATTATCCCTCTCCTGGTCCTTCTGCTTATGCTCTCGCATGCTCTCTCTCTCTTTCTGTCAAATAGAGAAAGAAAATCTTGAAAGAAAAAAAATACCCTCCTAAGGACTTTTCAGAAAAAATATTACAGTCTAATCTCTCTAAAAACAATAGGAATGGAATGATAAAAGTGTTCTAGAATTAGTGATGCTGGTCTCACAACTTCATGAATACAATAAAAATCATTAAATTTATACTTTAAAAGAGTAAGTCTTATGATACATAAATTATATCTGAAAAATATCTAAAATATATTACATATATTGAACAACATAAAAGAATTATAAAATCTTATGACCAAGTCGTTTTATGCCAAGAAGGTACGATTAGAATTCAAAATCAGCTTGCTTTTCAAAAAGTAATGAAAACATTCCCACCAACAGTGTAAGAGGGTTCACCTTTCTCCACATGCTCTCCAACATTTGTTGTTTCTTGCCTTGTCAATTTTGACCATTCTGACTGGTGTAAGGTGGCATCTATCTCAATGTGCTTTTCATTTGAATTGTCCTGATGGCTAATGATGTTGAACATTTTGTCGTGCGTCTGTTAGCCATTTGTACGTCTTCTCTGGAGAAGTGTCTGTTCATGTCTTCTGCCCATTTTCTGATTTGGTTATTTGTTTTTTGGGTTTGAGTTTGAGAAGTTCTTTATAGATCTTGCATATCAGCCCTTTATCTGTAATGTCCTTTGCAAATATCTTCTCCCATTCCGTGGGTTGCCTCTTAGTTTTGTTGACCATTTCCTTTGCTGTGCGGAAGCTTTTTATCTTGACAAAGTCCCAAAAGTTCATTTTTGCTTTTTTCCCCCTTGCCTTTGGAGACGCGTTTCGGAAGAAGTTGTTGTGGCCCGATGTCGAAGAGGTTACTGCCTATGTTCTCCTCTAGGATTTTGATGGATTCCTGTCTCACATTGAGGTCTTTCATCCATTTTGAGTTTATCTTTGTGTTTGGTGTAAGAGAATGGTTGAGTTACACTCTTGGTGGGAAAGCAAGCTGGCATAGCCACTTTGGAAAACACTATGGAGGTTCTTCAAAAAGCTAAAAATAGAGCTACCCTATGATCCAGAAATTGCACTACTGGGTATTTACCCCAAAGATACAGATGTAGTGAAAAGAAGGGTCACATGCACCCCAATGTTCCTGGGAGCAATGTCCACAATAGTCAAATTCTGGGAGGAGCTGAGATGCCCTTCAACAGATGAGTGGATAAAGATGTGGTTCATACACACAAAGGATTATTACTCAGCCATCAGAAATGATGAATATTGCATTGACATGGATGGAACTAGAGGGGATTATGCTAAGTGAAATCAGTCCAGCAGAGAAACACAATTGTTACATGGTTTCACTTATTTGTGGAACATAAGGACTAGCATAGTGGACATTAGGAGAAGGAAGGGAAAACTTAAGGGGAGGGGAATCAGAGGGGCAGATGAACCATGAGAGACGATGGACTCAAAGAAACAAAATGAGGGTTTCAGAGGGAAGGAGGTGAGGGGCATGGGTTAGGCTGGTGACGGGTATTAAGGTGGGCATGTATTGAAATGAGCACTGGGTGTTATATGCAAATAATGAATCATGGAACACTACCTCAAAAACTAACATAAAAAAAAGTCATGAAAACAATTCATTCCATTAAGAGAGTAATGGAGAAACAATATGATTATTTCCTGATATGTAGCCAAAGTGCTTGATAAACTTCAACATAACTTAATGATATAAAATTCTTAGCCATGAAGAATATTAGGGAATTTCCTTTCCCTGAAAATGAGGATCTACAAAAAGCCTAGAGCAAATACTACATTAATGGTGAAATATTTGGAACTTTCACTTTGAGAGGGGGAACCAGAGCAGGATACCCAGCAATATCAATGTTGTATCCCCAACAACATCAAATATGTTAGTGGTGCTCCTAGCCAGTATATGAAAGAAATAGGGAGGGAGTGGAAGGAAGGGAGGCTGAGAGGGGAGGAGGGAGGGAAGGAAGATAAGAGTTTGTTGGTTGGTTACTTTTAAGTGCATTGAAGACTTTAACGGAAAGAAAGTGCTTTAAATTACTGCTCAGGGTCTGCCTCTGAACGCTTCTATTATCTGCCCAAAAAGAAACTTGCAGTGTTTTAGCTACAGAGCCCAGATTTCTGAAGAACAAATCCAACAACTAATCCTGTGACTGGATTCCAAAGTAAATTGACTTCACAACTTAGCCTTTCTTATGTTAAAGTCTGAGCATTGATTAAGAGAAGGAGGACTCTCAAAATCGAGATGGAGAGGGGTGCCTGCGTGGCTTAGTCCTTAAATGTCTGCCTTCGGCTCAGGTTAGAATTCCAGGGTCCTGTTTATATTAAAAAAAAAAAAAAAAAAAAAAAAAAAAAAAAAAAAAAAGAATTCCAGGGTCCTGGGATGGAGCCTTGCATGGGGCTGTTTGCTGGGCAGGGAGCCTGCTTCTCCCTCTCCCTCTCCCACTCCCCCTGCCTGCTTGTGTTCCCTCTCTTACTGTCCCTCTCTCTGTCAAAAAAGAAATAAAATCTTAAACATATAAATAAAATTTGAGATGGAGATACATGGGTAGATTCTAAGGATGCTGGATACCTTGTACCTGGAAATTCTGCTGAGCTTCCTTTGCTAGAAGCAGCAGCCCCTCCTCCCCTGTGTGAGGAGGTAAGCCTCCCTTTGCTCAAAGAACCTGTAATGACCTGTCCTGAGTAGCTGCCCTGGTAGGGTTGCCAGAAGAACACAGATGTCCAGTTAGATCTGAATTTGAGAAAAACAATGAAAGCTAGTTCTATATATAAGTCTATCCCAAATACTGCAAGGCACATATTTAGAATACAAAAATATGTGTTGCTGTGCTGAAATTCAAGTTTAACTGGCTATCTTGTCTTTTTGTTTACTAAATCTGGCAACTCCAATTTCAGGGACTGCTCAACTTCCTCAGGACCTACCTACCCTTAATACTTCACCATAATTGTGGTTCTTTAACCTGATTTAAGTCCTGAAAGACCTGGAACTGGAGTTGGGGTGGTGTTTGGGGGGGAAAGAGGGGGGCACCAATTAGGACCGGCAAGAAGGTATCCCCAAAAAGAAAAAGAATTAAGACTGTGAATTCACTGTGTTAGAGGTTGACCTACATTAAATGAAGCCGAAATACAGGACCTTTCTTAGTGTAGTCCTGAGGAAGAAATCCTATGACTTATGGATTTAGGAATGCCAGAGTGGGCTTAGTGAGCCCTGTTTGTCCACCCTTAACTATGTGCCTGGGGGGGGTGGGGTGTTCAAAGAGAGACCTGTTATCCTTTCACCCAAGGCTTTGAGAAATACATTCTTGGGGAATTTTCCGTATTCTTGACAGACTCTCTGATGGCTATTCTCTGTAGGCTGGGAATGACCTTGGTGACATTGGGAGCTTTGTTATTGATCTGGGTTTCCTGAATTCAGTGGAGACCAAAGGACCTCAGGCTGGCAGGAGCCAAGTGGCAGCACTTAATAGCCAGGGCAACTGAAACAGAGATCAGAGTGACTTGCCTGCAGAGATCTCTGTCCCTGGCTAATTGTTGTGGATCCTCTAAAACTGAAATAGATGAAGAGTGCAGTTAAGTATTCTTTGATGGCTACAAGCAGAAAAAATCTACCTCTGATTGAATCACTGAAAAAAAAAAAAAGTAATGGTTATTCATCAACCAGTTCCCAGACTTGGGAGCCTATGGACAGACTCAAAGCAGCTCAAACGAATAGAAGATAGGATCTTCTTCTTCTTCTTTTATTTCTTTTTAATTTTTTTTTTTATCTTCTTGAGAAAGCATGCTGCTACACGGCCAGAAAGTATACTGAAGTTTCGTCCCACCTTCACCAAGGAGGCTTGAAGCCTTTCAGCAAAGATTAGTATAAGAAAGGTTAAAGAATTAGAAATAAAGATGAAAATCTAGGAATAGATATAGGTGTATTACATTTAAATAAAGAGATCTATCCAGAGTACTGTTTTGTCATCTGATTTTTTTCACATAAAAGTGTATAATTTACTTGTTTATATATCATTAATTGTTTCTCCATGACATTGTGTTTCTTTGTTCTTTGTTTTTCTTATTTTTAGCTGAATAACATTCCAGTATATGGATGTAGTTCCTTTTCTTCCTCTTCCTCTTCACCTCCTCCTCCTGTCCCTCCCCACTCCTCCTCCTCCTCCTCCTTCTTATTCTTCCTCCTCCTCTTCTTTTTCTGCTCCTTCTCCTCCTCCTCTTTCTCCTCCTCCTTCTTCTTCTCCTTCTTCTCCTCTTCCTCTTCTTCTCCTTTTTAATCCTCCTCCTTCTAACCTCCTCTTCCTTCTTCTTCTTCCTCTTCCTCCTCTTCATCTTCTTCCTCCTCTAGCTCCTCCTCTTCTTTTGTAAGTAGGCTCCAAGCCAAGTGTGGTGTCCAGGATAGGGCTCAAACTCACAACCTTGAGCTCAAGACCTCAGTTGAGACCGAGAGTCAGACATCTAACAGACTGAGTCTCTCAAGTGCCCCTGGATGTATCTCTTCTAATTCTGCATGGCTCAATTTCATGTTTCTTAAAGAATTCTCAATAGTCATTTTTAACAAGACACTTTCCTTCCTATACCTTCCAAAGCATAGCTGGAAACATTTCGGTTACCTTAACAATTTTGCTATTATAATGAATGAAGCAATGAGAAGTGTAAAGTGAATTCCTAGGAAAAGTCTGCATTTATCTCCCAAGTATAAATTCTAAGAAGTGGGTCAAAGTCTATGTCCATTTTGAGGCTTATGGCACATGGTGCCTCTCAAGAGGTTTTGTGGACCTCCACGTGTGTGCGAGTGTTGATTGATCCACAGCTTCACCAGCCTTGGAGAGCATCACTTTAGAAAAATCTTGACTAATTTGCCAAGCAGAATGACTGTTACACTGGGGGTGGCACAGTCAACGTCATTCTGAATTAACTGAAGGAAAACTAAGGTTTGAAGGCTTTTATGCATTAAGTCCCCAGATTCAGAAAAGGCACGACATAAGGAAAAAACATATGGAAACAGTTGCCAGAAACCCCATGGGTTTTGAGGGATAGAATGCACAAAAGGAATCCACTTAAGATTTGTATAACTTCAGGGGGAAACTTAGAATCTATTGGAAAAGGTAAGAACAAGGACGGCTTCAACTCACTCTCACAAATAGGTGGATCGTCATCCCAGGTGACAGTCTTGCCTGAGATGATGCATGCAATAGAGGTCTTACCAATAAGTCGGTATCTAGAGGGAAAGAAGAATGAATGTTATTTTCCCTGTTCATTTTCCTACTGAAGTGGCTACTTACAAGAGAGTGTATCCTGGAGAATTCAGAAGGACAATTTCCATTTGTCATAGTGTATGACATGGTATATACTTTGTATGTGTATATACATGTACATATATGTATACATATACTATGTATACATATTTTTGACATAGTATATATATCACAATTTGTGATAGTATACTACCACTTTCCCAAATTTTACATCTTTATTCAGATATCTAATCTAAATGGGTCCTCTGCTCTTAATTACTTTGAGCTACATTTTAATTTAAGCCTAACATGTTTAAGATTCTTCAAACTAGAACCAAAGGAAATCCAAGCAGAACAAAAGAAGTTGAACACGGATTTCCTATGTAAAATGTTAAAGGCAGCAATTCTCACTTAGTATGCCACAAACTGTTCACAGTGTGCCATAAGACTTGGAAAATGTAAATTTCTCCCATGGATAATGTCTTGCAAAACTGTAGTAAAATATTAAAACTAGGATTCTGACATAGGTATGATCACCAAATTTATTTGGACTTCCTCAGTTCTGTTTGTACTAATTTGTGGGTATGTGAGTGTGCTTACAAGTATTCAGCTTTTATACAGACTATATTGAAGACCTATTCTGGGTTCACGGTAATATTGGCCAGAGGATACAGGGGATTTCCCATATACTCCCTTTCCCTACACATGCATACCTTCCCACATTATCCACATCCCCCACCAGACTGGTACAGTGGCTTGCAACTGATGAACCTACATTGACACATCATTATCCCCGGTAGTCCCTGGTTTACAGCAGGGTTCAGTCTTGGCGTCGTATAGTCTGTGTGTCTAGACAAACAAATATTGACATGGATGCACCCTTACAGAATGACACAGAGTAGTTTCACTGCCCTAAACATCTTCGGAGATCTGCCTATTCGTCTCTCCCTCCTCCTACCCCTTGGCTACTACGGATCTTTTTACTCCATATTTTCTTTTCTAGAATGCCACTTCCCTGGAATTATACAGAATTGAGCCTGTTCAGATTGGATTCTTTCACCTAGTAAAATGCAATTAAGTTTCCTCCCGGCTTTCCATGGCTTGATAGCTCATTTATGTTATCCAGGGAGGGTTTACCAGTTTCTGTTCCTATCCGCAATGAACGAGGAATCCAGTTCCTCTACAACCATGCTAGCATCTGCTGTTTTCACTAGTTTGTATTTCTGCCACTCAGATATATGTGTAGTATTGTTTCACTGTGGTTTTCATTTGTATTTTCCTAAGGGCTGATGAAGTTGAATATCTTTTCCTGGTCTTAATTTCCATCGATAAACTCTCTTCAGTGAAATGTCTGTTCGTGTGCCTCCAAATTCCTGTCCTGAAACCTTAGAATCTGACTTTTTTGGAAACACGGTCTTGCAGATATAAGAGAGTTAAGATGAGGTCATACTGGATTAACATGGGCCCTAATGCAATCACCGTTGTCCTCAGAAGAAGAAGGAAATCTGGACAAGGAGACAGACAGAAAACGTTGACACAGACATAGGAAAAGCCATGTGAGAACAGACGCAGAGGTAGGAATGATGTGTTTATAGCTCATGATGCCAAGGACAGCTGACAAGCACCAGAAGCTAGGAGAAAAGCATGAAATGGATTCTTCCTCTGAGCTCCCAGTAGGAACCCACCTGCTGACACCTTGATTTCAGACTTGTTCAAGGCTAATTGACACTGGATTTTGCCAACTGCATTTTTTGTCAATTGCTAGGGGCATATATTTTTCTTCTTCAGCCTGTTTCTAGAGTTGATCATGTTGATTGATTTTTGAATGTTCAATCTGTCTTAAAAATTTTTATCCTGCTGGGTTAAATCCATTAAGATCCATCTGAATGTTTTTTGTCCATCTTTTTCAGGTCAAGATTGAGTCATTGGACTAGAATGCTAGCCCTTTACATTTTTCCCTGAACTTCTAGCTTTCTATATTGATTACACAAATTCATAAGTGAATGGGGTCACATAAATTCAATGTACTATTGACTATATTTGCAAATGCAAATTTGTTGAAATTTTCTTACATCCATGTGTTGCAAGCAGGGAGATAATTGTAGGGATTAACTTTTGCATTTTCCAAGTATACAAGTTAAAATTTCCAGGGGAACTTCTAAATAAATAGAAATAGAGCCTCTATTTTCCAAGCTAGTGAAGGACATAATGGAAAAAAAATATAAAACCTAATGGACACAAAAGTTGAGGAAGTGTGAAAACATAAAATTGGTATAAATAGAAACACAAAATCAGGTAGTAGGCATTAATTTTAAATATTAGTAGTTACATTTAAAGCAAATGGATTAAACTCCTTACTTAAAAGGTAGACATTATCAAACTGGATGAAGGAACTCTAACTATTGATTATTTATCAGAGACTCACCTAACGTAGAATGACACAGGAGAGTAAAAAGTCAAAAAGATTTAAAGAGAGTGGGTAAATAATCAAAAAGCAATGTAGTTATATGAAATATATAATAGGAGTATAAGTGTACACACAAATAGACTAACTGAAAAGCATTATTAGAAAGAAGGAGCAACCCACTATAATAAGTTTTAATGCTCTTGGAAGTCTTCAGTGTGCATGCACCTAATTACATAGCCTCAAATATATTTAAAAGAACACAGAAATACCAGAAGATATTGGAAAAAAAGATTGACGGATCCAGCCTGCTTTGAAAAGAAACACGCTCTGCTCATTTTATATAGATAAATTGGTTGTAAAGCCAGACAAGGACAGGTTGAGAATGGAACATTATTAAGCCTATCATTCCTATGAGAATAAAAGGAAAACATGGGAAAGAAGATATTATAAAACAAATGTAGGAATGCAGACATAATATTTACTATACTTCTAGACCAAGTGGAGTTACTCAAATATTTCAGGCTTAATCTGTTAACATGATTCATGATACTCATTCCTCCTACTTAGTGGGTTTATATTTGGTTGTTTAGTTGCCCCAAGACCAGTTGTTGAAAAGATTATTCTTTCACCATTGGATTGTCCTGGCACCCTTGCTGAAAAGGAGTTGACCATAAGTGTGTGGGGTTACTTCTGCGTTCTCAATTCTGTTCTATTGATCTATACATCTATACATTTCCAGAGAGATTCTGGAGGTGGAGGAATGGGAACTGGGAAAGGCACAGTGGAGACGTCTAAGGTTCTAGCAATGTTTCCTAAGGTGGATAGCATATACCCTGAAGTTCACTTTATTTCTTCCTGATTTTAATGATCACTTATGTTTTATTATATGTCTTTTAAGTAAGCAATAAATAAGTTTTTTTTTTAAAGCAAAAGTTAAGATATAAGGCAAAGCAGATAATTGATTATCTCCTTTAAGGATAAGCCACAGCAAATTTCTGCACCGTGCACATTTCTGGAGAGGGGCTATAACAATCAAGATTTGCCTCTGCACCTCAGGGCTCCATCATCCTAAACAAGTCATTCTTTCCCACTTCTGAGTCCACCATCTCCAGCTCTTGTTGCTTTGGGGTGTGAATATGTGCACAGAGCCACTAATGGTTGTTCCATTTGCTTCTTTAGAGACCTGGTCCTTCCCATTTAGTGAACGTTTCTCTTGGTTCTAGGCGCATGAATTTGGTGTGCCTTAGACATCCTTTCCCCCACCCCCAAGTTTCTAGCACAGATACGGGTGCTTCCTATTTTTCAAATATTTGTTTAGTCTTTTCAAATGTAGTTTAATACTTGGATTCAAGCCACCATGTCTACTTAGAAATCTTATTGCTATGGTTTGAATGGACAGGAAGACTTTCTAAGATGCTTGTTTAGAGATTGGTGCTACAGTTCTGGAACTCTCAACCCAAATGATGCTGCTGCTAACTCACCCTTCATTACAGGCGTAATTAACAGTTGATCCAAACCGGGCGTCTCCGTGTACGGTCATTTTGCCATTGGCGGGTTCTGGAGGAGTTCCACATGATCTCCCTATGGGGGAGAAGCAGAATTGGGGGATTGGGTATAGAACAAGCCAAACTTCTCTCAGTAAGTACATAAGGTCCCAACCTGGATGGAGTTTACTGAAAAGTATTTGTGGTTCCGCAGATTTTGCCAATTCAGAGAAACTAGCAAGACTGCCCGAGAGTCAGCCACCTACTAAGCTCCACTTCCAAGAAAAGACCTCCCCTCCTCATTGATCTTTTCCCTGTGTTGTGCACCCCAGAAAAATGCAAACTTTACTTTTTACCGAAGTGGTTATTTTGTCATCCAACCAGCTTAAATCGGAGATCTCGAAGTCGGGATTCACTCTCCACCTACAATTTTCTTCCCTTTTCTGAGTCATTGGTGACGTAGTTTCAACGGTGACGATGGGAAACCCCTACTGAATGGAGCTTTTCCCTGCATTGTGCCTTGTGAAGGTCATTTCTCATGAAGTGACCTTGTAATGGAGGTGCCAGTAAGTCAGAGCAGTAGGAAGATGTGACAGAAAGGATAACTGCATCATGTACTCTACCTGAGGCAAATTTAACAATCGTACGAGTCTTAGTTCCAAAATCTGAACAATTGATTCAGCTCTACGGATGTTTGATTGACACAGAGTTCTCAGTCCAGAGGTACTTACGCTGACACTTGTTTTTGGCACTTGACCAGACCGAGTTGGGTAGGCAGGTGATAAAGAACCCTCTCCCATAGTAACCAGGGCGGCACTCATACTTCAGAAATGTCCCGATGGGAAACTCATACTCGTCCGTAGCATTTGCCAGCTTGGCAAATGGAAGGTGTTCCGGGGCTTTGCACTGACCTGGAGGCCAAGACCATAGTGACATCCAAGTTAATGGAGAAACTTCTATTTACTTCCTCTTTTTCTCCAGTGTGCTTCATAGATGCGATCAATGAAACAGAACACCTTAATAATGTTGAAATGTTTGCATCTCTTACTAGTGAACATAGAGATGAGCTTTTCATTTTGTTCTAAAGCGTTATTTATTTATTTATTTATTTTGAGAGAGAGCAAGAAAGAGAGAGGGAGCAAGCATGCACGAGTGGGGGGGAGGGAGAGGGAGAGAGAATCTCAAGCAGACTCCCTGCTGTGCGCAGAGCCCAATGCAGGCCTTGATCCCAGGAACCTGAAATCATGACCTGAACTAAATCAGCCACTTCACCAACTGAGGCGACCCTGTCAACCATTCCTCAGTGGGATGCTGAGCACTGCTCAACTTCTCAAACCATAGAATTGAATTGTAATCCACCACCTCATTTCTTTTCTACAAAAATTGTCTTTGATACTTGTATCACAGCCACTGCTAAAAGCCCAGTTTTGCAAAGATTTGTTGTCACCAAGAGGAACCTACTTAAAAAAAAAAAATAAAAGAACTCTACTGCAATCTAATGTAGCCAAGGCCTATTGGGAGCCAGTGGTTGCACAGTATCTGAGAAAAACCCAGAATTGTTTTTCCACCAAAAATTTAAAATAGCCCATGGGTCTCCTCTGAGATGCTGGAGGTTCCCAGGGCACATCAGCTGATGATTTGGGAAATGCAGCACTCCACTAATCTTTGTTTGTAAAGTCGAATTGTCTATTTATATTTACTATAATTGTTGACATATTCATGATTAGATCTATCATCTTACTTGATTTTTATTTGTCCTTCCTTTCCTATGTTCCTTATGCTCTTCTCTTTTGCCTTCATTTTGAGTATGAAAAAAGATTTTATTTATTTATTTACAGAGAGAGAGTGAGCGAGAGAGAGAGAGAGCTCGAGCGTGAGTGAGCAGGGGAATTGGCACAGCGAAAAGGAGAGAGAGAGAGAGAATCTCAAGCAGACTCCATGCTGAGCAGCACCTGTATTCATCTGAAATCAGGAGTTGGACACTCAACCACCTGAGCCACCCAGGAGTCCCTATTGTTATTTCTTCTTATTAGATTATGTGTTACACATTCTTTTATAGCTCCTTAAAGATGACATGCATCCTTACCATGTTAATGTGCAATGAACAATGATCATTTCCCAGCATGCAAGAAACCTAGAAAATGCTCACTCCGTTTACTTCCTCCCTGTCTTTTGTTCTATCATGTTCATGTTTTTAGATTCTACATATATTTTATGGTCTCATTAGCCATCTTCAGTGTACACACTGCCGGCTGCTTGCTGGGCTACAACCATTTGCTACTAAGCTGACTCTAATGGTAATGGATTCCATCAGCAGGCTCAGCTAAGATTTTGAAAATCTATAGAAATATGTGGTTGCCTAAACAATGAGCTTCCAAAGATATGCATGCCCTAATCTCTGGAGCTTGCAACTGTTACCTCATATGGCACTAGGCTTTGCAGTTGTGGTTAAATTAAGAATCTTGTGGTGGGGGACGCCTGGGTGGCTCAGTTGGTTAAGCAGCTTCCTTCGGCTCAGGTCATGATCCCAGCGTCCTGGGATCGAGTCCCACATCGGGCTCCTTGCTTGGCGGGGAGCCTGCTTCTCCCTCTGCCTCTGCCTGCCATTCTGTCTGCCTGTGCTTGCTCGCTCTCCTCTCTCTCTGACAAATAAATAAAATCTTTAAAAAAAAAAAAAGAATCTTGTAGTGGGAAGATTTTCCTGGGTTATCTGGATGGCCCTCAATGTAATCACAAAGGTCCTTAAAAGAGGGAGGTGAAGGATCGAAGACAGACGAAGGAGATTTAAAGACATTCCAGTGCTGGCTTTGAAGGTAGAGAAAGAGAGCCATGAACCAAAGTATGCAGGCAGCCTCTGGAAGAGAAAAGAGCTGGGAAACCTAATCTCCCTTGGAGCCTCCAGAAGAAACACACCCCTACAGACCCATTTGAGAATTTGACCTCTGGAACTGTAAGAGAATAAATTTCCATTGTTGTAAGCCTATTTGTTAGAGTAGCAATAAGAAACTAATACAAGAGATATTAATGTATAGTTTTAGAAACTGGATTCCTAGAGAACAGAATTTGAACCTAGTGTCTTCTTCTTACTGTGAGGTAGAAGTAAAAAATGTAAATAGGCATAATAGCTGAAATAGAAAGAAACATATGAGCCTTCACTAGAGAAAGATTGATCTGGTTTCCTTTTCCTCCTTCATTCCCAATCCCTCACATTCTAAGAAGTATATTAATATGAACTCCATAAACTCAACACCTACCATAGTTCATTTAAAAAAAACTCTTCATAGCTTTAGGATACATTAAATACAATAGTTGAATAATATTTAAAGTAGATAACGTGATGAAATTGACACTTGTGTGCACCATGAAACCATTACCACAATCAAGATAACAAACATTTCCGTCACTCCAACAGTTTTCTCATTTTACTTTATAATCCATCTGTCTCTCTACATCCTTCTCTAGGCCATCTCTTGCCTGCTTCTTCTTACTTCAGATTGATTTGATCTTTTGTAATTTCATATAAACCAACTCAATTGGTTCGTACTTTCCCCCCCGTTTCGTTGGTCTAGCTTTTATACAGAATGATTATTTTTGAGATTCACTAAGTTTGTTGCATATATCATATATAAAAAGTATTTCTTTTTTTGCTGGGTGATAATCGGTTGTACAGATATACTTAAATTTGATTTGCCTAATTGGCTGTTGAATGCCACTTAGATTATTTCTAGTTGTTGGCTAGTAGAAATAAAGCTAGTAGAAATAAAAATCCATGCCGAAGTGTCTGTGTGGTCAGATGCTTTAATTTCTTTTGAGTCAGTACCAGGAGTAAAATGCTCAGTCACAGCATACATTTGCATTTAGCTTTTTTTTTTTTTTTAAAGATTTCATTTATTTATTTGACAGACAGAGATCACAAGTAGGCAGAGAGGCAGGCAGAGAGAGAGGAAGGGAAGCAGGCTCCCTGCTGAGCAGAGAGCCCGATGCAGGACTCGATCCCAGGACCCTGGGATCATGACCTGAGCCGAAGGCAGCGGCTCAACCCACTGAGCCACCCAGGCACCCCATTTGCATTTAGCTTTAAAAAATCTTTTTATTATATTATTTAGTCACCGTATAGCACTTTATTAGTTTTTGATGTAGTGTTCCAAGATTCACGGTTTGCATATAACACCCAGTGCTCCATGCAATTTGGGCCCTCCTTAATACCCATCACCAGGCCAACCCATCCCCTCACCCCATCACCTCTAAAACCCTCAGTTTGTTTCTCGGAGTCCACAGTCTCTCATGGTTCATCTCCCCCTCCATATGGACCATATCTTCTTTATCCATTCATCTGTTGAAGGACACCTTGGCGCTTTCCACAGTTTGGCTGTTGTGGATGTTGCTGCTATGAACATTACAGTACCTAAGGCCCTTCTTTTCACTACACCTGTATCTTTGGGGTAAAAAACCCAGTAATGCAATTGCTGGGTCATAGGGTAGGTCTATTTTTAATTTTTTGAGGACCCTCCCAACTGTTTTCCAAAGGGGCTGCTCCAACTTGCACTCCTACCAAGAGTGTTAGAAGGTTCCCCTTTCTCTATATCCTCTCCAACATTTGTTGTTTCTTGCCTTGTTATTTTTTGCCATTCTAACTGGTGTAAGGTAGTATCTCAAGGTAGTTTTGATTTGAATTTCCCTGATGGCTAATGATGATGAACATTTTTTCATGTGTCTGTTAGCCATTTGCATGTCTTCATTGGAGAGCCTTAAAGAACTGGAGAATCAACAAAAATTAAGTCTAGCCCATGCAGTAGAAGGGAAATAATTAAGATTAGAGCAGAGATCAATGAATTAGATATCAGACATGTAGTAGAACACATCAACAAAACTAGAAGCTGATTCTTGGAAAGAATTAATAAGATAGATAAACCACTAGCCAGACAAATCCAAAAGAAAAGAGAAAGGACCCAAATTAATAAAATTATGAACGAAAGGGGAGAGATCACAACTAATAATAAGGAAGTAGAAACAATCATCAGAAATCATTATCAACAGGTATGGCCAATAAGTTAAGTAACCTAGAAGAAACGGGTGCATTTCGGAAGCCTATAAACTTCCAAGACTGAAACAGGAAGAAACTGACAACCTGAATAGACCACTAACTAGCAATGAGATTGAAGCAGTGATCAAAAACCTCCCAAAAAATAAGAGTCCAGGACCTGATGGATTCATGGGGGAATTTTACAGCAAAACATTCAAAGAAGAAAGAGTACCTATTTTCTTGAAGCTGTTTCAAAAAACAGAAACAGAAGGAAAACTTCCAGACTCTATGAAGCCAGCATTACCTTGGTCCCCAAACCAGGTGAAGACCTCATCAAAAAGGAGAATTTCAGACCAATATCCCTGATGAATATGGATGCTAAGATTCTCAACAAGATCCTAACTAATAGGATCCAAGAGTACATTAAAAAGATTATTCACCATGACCAGATGGGATTGATCCCTGGGATGCAAGTTTGGTTCCACATCTGCAAATGAGTCAATGTGATACAATACATTAATATAAGAAAGAACAAGAACCATAAGATACACTCAATAGATGCTGAAAAAGCATTTGACAAAGTACAGCATACGTCCTTGATGAAAACTCTTCACAGTGTAGGGATAGAGGGTACAAACTTCAATATCATAAAAGCCATCTATGAAAAACTCACAGTGAATATCATTCTCAATAGGGAAAAACTGAGAGCTTTTCCACTAAGGTCAGCAACACAGCAGGGCTGTCCACTCTCACCACTGCTATTCAGTATAGTACTAGAAGTCCTAGCCTCAGCAATCAGGCAACAAAGAGAAATAAAAGTCATCTGAATCAGCAAAGAAGTCAAACTCTCACTCTTTGCAGATGATATGATATTTTACGTGGGAAACCCAAAAGACTCCAGTCCAAAACTGTCACAACTCATATAGAAATTCAGTGAAGAGTCAGAATATAAAATCGGTGTACAGAAATCCATTGCATTTCTATACACCAACAACAAGACAGAAGAAAGAGAAATTAAGGAGTCAATCCCATTTACCATTGCACCCCAAACCATCAGATACCTAGGAATAAAGCTAACCAGAGAGGTGAAGAATCTGTACTCAGGAAACTATAAAGTACTCATGAAAGAAATTGATGAAGACCCAAAGAGAATGGGAAAACATTCCATGCTCATGGATTGGAAGAACAAATATTGTGAAAATGTCTATACTACCTAGAGCAGTCTACACTTAATGCAATCCCTATCAAGATACCATCAACTTTTCTCAAAGAAATGGAACAAATAATCCTAAAATTTATATGGAGCCAGAGAGACTCTGAATAGCCAGAGGACAGTTGTAAAGGAAACCAAAGTTGGTGGCATCGCAATTCCAGACTTCAAGCTCTTTTACAAAGCTGTCATCATCAAGATAGTATGGTATCTGATGGTGACACATAGGTCAATGGAACAGAATAGAGAGCCCAGAAATGGACCCTCAACTCTATGGTCAACTAATCTTTGACAAAGCAGAAAAGACTGTCCAATGGCAAAAAGACAATCTCTTCAACAAATGGTGTTGGGAAAATTGGACCGCCACATGCAGAACAATGAAACTGGACCGTTTCTTTACACCACACACAAAAATAGACTCAAAATGGATGAAAGACCTCAATGTGAGAGAGGAATCCATCAAAATCCTTGAGGATAACACAGGCAGCAACCTCTTTGACGTCAGCCATGGCAGCTTCTTCCTAGAGACATCACCAAAGGCAAGGGAAGCAAGGGCAAACATGAACTATTGGGACGTCATCAAGATCAAAAACTTTTGCACAGCAAAGGAAACAGGCAACAAAACCAAAAGACAACTGACAGAATGGGAGAAGATATTTGCAAAGGACATATCAGACAAAGGGCTAGTATCCAAAATCTGTAAGAACTTATCAAAGTCAACACCCAAAGAACAAATACTCCAATCAAGAAATGGGCAGAAGACAGGAACTGACATTTGTGCAAAGAAGACATCCAGATGGCCAACAGACACAAGACAAAGTGCTCAACATCACTCGGCATCAGGGAAATACAAATCAGAACCACATTGACATACCACCTCACACCAGTCAGAATGGCTAAAATTAACCTGTCTGGAAATGACAGGTGTTGGTGAGGATGTGGAGAAAGGGGAACCCTCCTGCATTGTTGGTGGGAATGCGAGCTGGGTAACCACTCTGGAAAATGGTATGGAGGTTCCTGAAAAAGTTGAAAATAGAGCTACCCTATGACTCAGCAATTGCAATAGTGGGTATTTACCTTAGAGATACAAATGCAGTGATCCGAAGGGGCACGTTCATTTGAATGTTTATAGCAGCAATGTCCACATTAGCCAAACTATGGAAAGAGCCTAGATGTCCATCAACAGATGAATGGAAAATAAACATTATAAATGCTTTGCTAATCAGGAAGACCCAAAGCTGGCAGGTCCCAAGGCACTCCTTATATACCGATCAGTGGGAAAGTGATTCTTTAAATGAAGACCTTCAGCCTTTAAACAGGATCATCTGTATTCTCTACCAGCAAACTGCGTCAGATGGGAGTACCACCAGCTTCTACAAAGGACCACTTTGGTGCTGTCTGTCCTTATTGGCACACAGAGCTGGTGTGGATAAGCACAACCATGAATGAGCCCCGGATTGTCAGGTATTGTCATTTAAGGCCAGATAATATGTAAAAATATGCAAAAAGAAGGAGTTGCCAAGACTGCAACCTTGAATTTCACTTCTCTAGGGCGTCTTGGGTGCCTGTTGCTAAAAGTGAGATGAAGGGTCAACAAAACATTCCTTAGAAGGAACAAAAGCAATACAAATGCCTGCCTTGGAATTTCTTTAGTCATTTCCATCCCATCAACTCTAAAGTAAAATACAGCCATCAACATGTGCTTTTTGCTCAGCACACCCGTCTATTCAATAGAAATACAACATGAGCTCCATGTCCATTAGGGAGCTTGATGTGGGGCTGAAATCACAACCCTGAGATCAAGACCTGAGCTCAGATCATGAATCGGCCACTCAACCCACTAAGCCACGCAGGTGCCCCAAAATACAACTTGTAATAGAGATGGTACAACAGAGTGTTTTCTTTGGCATTTGTTTTTAGTGCTTGAAAATAGTCTCTGTAAAGTCTGGGCCTCACTGATTCTTCCCACTGTCTCCCTCCTTCTCTTGTCACTGTCCCACACTCCTTAACCCAGCGGGGAGGGCCATCAGAGTACCACCAGTTGGGACACAGCAAGGCACATCTAGAACCCAGCTTCCATTCTCCCAGTAGGTAATTCTGTGTGCCTTACTTTTATAAGAAAGTCACGTTCCCAAGCCAAAATGACTGTCCCCATAGAAATAGGGAGGTTCACCCAGATATTCTGATCTAGATGGGACATAGGGAAATATGCACTGACCGGCAGGACCAGCAAGTTCGCAGCGAGGGGCAGGGCCGCTCCAAATCCCGTTCCCTTCATCGTCACTTGTGCAGCGGAGGGTGCTCTCCCCGATGAGGCTGAAGGTCATCCCTCTTGCTGGGTTGTTGTCACACGTGTAATTTATTTCCTTCCCATAAGGAAAGTCTCCCTGAGAAGGTCCGGTGTGCTGCCCATTAAGGATAGAAGGAGGATTTGGACAAAAGATACCTGGAAAAAACCCAAGTGCTATAAGTTACACGAAAATGTTGATATTTTAAGCTGAGTTGATTCCTCAATTACGGGATGCTGTGACTGTGTTGCCCATTAAATAATTAACTTTCAAGGGGAGTATGAACCATAAAGTAAGTATATAAGGTCTCTGTTGAGATGCTTCTAAATGAAATGACACTGAAATCAAAGCCCAGAAGGGCCTTAGTCATCCTGAACTCCTGGTAGAGTGAAGACTTCTGAATGACTGAGAGCCCTTTCTTTTAAAATAGACAAAAATCTTCTTAACCCCATTGAGAAGAAAATCATCCATTTAATAAGAAAATTATCTATTAATTCAACTGGACTTTTTGAGGACCTACTCTGTATAAAATACTATTTCAAGTTCAAAGTAGAGAAAAATCTTTTTTGATGTGAAGGATCTGCACACCAGAGAAATCTTTCAAAATATATTATACATTTACTATTTGTCTATCACTGTCTATAACTATCTAATCTCTTCCTGATATACTCAAAACCAAAACAGATGGATATAATAATGCCATCACAATGAGTGAACATCTCAGTGTTCCTATGGACGGATCCAGAATATGCAGCAATGTAATGGCTTTTGAGATATTTATTGGTTTTTACAGGTTTTAATTTTCTCATTGAAGAAATGCACATTTCTTCTTTTGAATGTAACTGTCTGGAGATACTCTTTCCCCTTTCTGATTTGATCTGTATTTGGGAAGAGGATACCGCAGCTTTAAAGAATTATGAATAATCAAAAGGTGGAATGTTTACACTCTAGTAAGTGTATCTGGGTTCGTGAAAGTATTTTTCCTTTCTTTCCCTCATGCTTCTTAACCACATTCCGGGAAAGTTGAGATTTTCAAACAGTTGACTTCCAGATACGAAGGATGTAATTATTGAGTTTCGTTACATAAATCAATACAAAATTTCCAAACATTTTAGAGCAAAATATTCCTTTGAAAACCCTCTATTATAAACAGGTATTTTTCAACAGCTATGATCAGAAGATGAAGCAATATCCTGTTTGATTTCATGAAGAAATACATGGGCAGACTGAATATATTAGTAGTGTTTCTGTATTTAACACATTATATTTCTGTCCCCTTAAAAACAAGGATAAACAACAGGAAAGCAAGGCCCAAGTCTGTCTTGTTTACAGGTATATTCCCAATGTCTAATTTATTGCATTACCCTATTTTTTTCATAATAACACTTGGTATTACTTGAAGTAGTCTATGTGTTTGCTTTCATTATTTTTAAAGATTTAGTTATTTCAAGGTGGAGGAGGGGAGAGAAAAGGCAATAACAGGAAAGGCAGAGGAAGAAGGAAAGTGACTGAAGCAAACTGATCTCAGCTGTCAGCCCGATATGGGGCTTAATCCCAACCAATAAGACCAGAACCAAAACCAAGACTCTGACTCTCAACTGACCTTGCTACCCAGGCACCCCTGTTTTTTACTTTTTGGTCTTTCCCTGTACACAAGAATATAAACAACATGAAAGCAGGGTGCTAGTCTGTTTTGTTTATAGGTGTATTCCCAGTGTCCAGAAGGCTGGGTGGCACCTACCAGAGGCTCAAAAAAGTTTGTCAAAAGAATAAGGCTAGGCATGAATGATGATCGTGGCAAAATATAAAAACTATCGTTTTGACAGGAAACATGCTTCAGGCTCTAAATCTCCCTCCTTCTGTGAAGATTTCTCTCCATCTGTAGCACACATTATGCTTATACACACTTACAGTATGATCCCCCAAACATGTGATGCTTAGATATATTTCCCCCAGAAAGAGCCCTTGCAGCAAAGAAAATGTTGATCCAAAGTGAAGATCAACAAAGGGGCAAATATTAGGTAATTTTATAGGCAAGACACACTAAAGGCACAAACCAGCAAAGAAAACCAGGAGGGAGGTGCCGACCTGAACAGGCATTCCTTGTACTCACGTTCACACACAGGAGCACTGTCATTCCAAAGGGTTTCCATTTCAACCAAGATGCAGTAACTAGCAGAACTGCCCTTTAGGTGGAACCTGAGGAACAAAAGCACCAGTGGCGGGGTGAGCATGGGCACCGTTTCTCTCTCCCCTTCCGCTGAAATGCAGTTTAGTGCCTAAGATGAATGCCAGGAGAAAAAGCCCAGCTCATTGGCTTTCTTAGTTGCCAGAGGCTCTGAAATCAAAACATTTGCAAGATTGTGGTTTCCAGGGAGGATGGAGCAGTGACAGCGGTTGTTGACCGTCAGGGGGTCATCCTGCCCTCTGACAGCTCCCTGTCTGTCTCTGTCAGCAACTCTGTTCTCTAGGGCACAACATAGCACTCTCCTCTCTGGTGGCTCAGGAGGAAGACAACTCCCGATTCAAGTTGGTAAATCAGAGAAGGTGAGGAAAGACAGCAGAGGCTGCTGTTTTGGGCCAACACTTTCGGAATGTTCCAGAACACCACCTTTGGCATATCCCCATTATTGATGAGTTAATGCAAATTATCTGGGAAAGGAAGGCAAAGGTGAGAAGAGAGGATTCTTTGCAGAGCAGTGGCTTCCTGGATTGCCTCCAGGGCTTTGTTGGAACAGATATTTGCTGCCTGCCAAGGGATCCTCGGAATATATGGAGGACAGCTGCTCTGTCATCCATGCTTTTTACCCAGCAGTGCTGTTGGAACATAACACCAAAGTCATTAAGATTCCTGTAGAGAGTTCACGACATTATTGCAAACATGAGCGTAGGTCTTCATACTCCTGCGATACAGACTAACACTAATTAGCTGAGATAAAACTAGATGGGAAACTATTCCTCTTGATGCTTTGTTCCTATTCCAAATTCCACTATTGACTGGTTTAAATTTTTCTTGGAACAATCTCTGCATATTACTTGTAATAAACTTTCTTTGACATCAATATTTTTCCTTTCATACCTACAAGTTACTTTTCATTCATACATGTAATGTTTCACCTGAATATCCAAGATTTCTTGTTACACTTCTGCTGTTCGGTGTATTTGCTGTTTTTCCTTTTCAAGCACATGTGGTGCTTGGTTCCATCTGGTTCCCACCATACTTCCCAATCACTGTTTCAGGTATCAGTCCTTCCTGGTACTTCTTTGCCATTAGGCAGCTTGCTCTTTGGGTAGAGCCCCATTGGTGCTGGTGTCAGCATAGCAGCATCGAGTCCTGTGTCCCCCGTCTCTCTGTCAGGTCATACTCACCCCTCATCACAAACGAAGGACACTTTCGCCCCAAGCTGGAAATTCAGTGGTAAGAGCACACGGCCATTAGGGAGTTGTCCCCGGAAGTCTGCACATGATTTCACTAGGATAACAACAGCAAGAACAAGAACAAGAAAAAACAGAAGTAAGATGGTCATGTGAGGGGACGGAAAAGACTGATCTGCAAGGAGATGACAGTGTAGGCACCTGTACATCTTGGGGCCGCTGGGCTCCAGTCTCCCTGGGGCGTACAGCGCAGAGACGCTGTCCCTCGGAGATCATAGCCGGGCTCGCAGCTGTAGGACACTTCCTGCCCCGGGGAGAAATTGGCCTGGTTTTCTGCACTGTGCTTTCCGTGCAGAATTTCTGGAGGCAGCTGACATACTGTGGAAAGAACAGGTGTGAAGGACCAGTCAGTGATGGAGAAACATCTTTTACTATATTCTAAACCTTCCGAGGAGTCCCAGGCTTATCATTAAAGGGGAGCTCAGATGTAACAGAGGAAATCAAGTGATGCTCCTGCCCCCTCCTTTTACCGTTATGTAAAATCAGACAATGAAGGGATGTGCCCAAAGCCCTCACGCCTAGTAAGAGGCCAATCACTGGAGCTGAGTTCTTCCTGGCACAAGGTCAAATGCATGACCAGGACCCTGAGGGTGCTTTCTCCAGTGCTGGCCAGTCTACATGGCATTACTAGCCCTGTCATAAAGGAGAGCTGGGAAGGGTAGATGAGATCAGGCATTTAAAGTGCTTATTGCACAGCTGAGTAGAAAGTGCACCTCAGCCTTCAGGATATCGGGGAGATATTGGAGCTTGTATTTTGCTCTGAGGATGCTCAATATGAGAGTCCCAAAGTCTCCTTCCTTGGTTGATGAAGCTCCTGCTTTCAAAGCGAAGGCACATATACATAAGTGCGCGCACACACACACACACACTCATAATTTCATGCTTCATTTCCGCACATTGTTCCCAACATGCACCCTTCTCCCAGAACGAGCACTGACCTCCTGATCTCCCTGCAACCCATGCCCTTTGTCGGTCCCTTCAAAGCTCAGTCAGACTCACCTCGGGAGCAGCGCGGCAACTCTGGCCCCCACGTGTTTTGGGCTTGGCACTGCACGCTGGAGGGTCCTTTCATGACAAAGCCGGGCTCGCAGATAAACCTCACGGTTTCATGTAAGGAAAATAAGGTCTTGTTCTCAGACACCCTCACTGCATTGTCAATGTCTGGAGGTGTGCACTTATTAGGTATGATGCACTGAGGCGGAGGGCCGCTCCATATGCCAACGCGATTGTCTTTGCTGGTGCAGTATATCGATGGGTTGCCCACAAGCTCAAACTGCTTTTTCCCTCTCTGTCCGGGATGGCAGCGATAGGTCACCACGGTTCCATAGGGAAAATCTTCTTTGTAGGGGTTAATGACATTTCCGTTGGCAATGGCTGGGGGTGGCCCACAAGGAATCGCTGGGAAAAGAGATGGCAACTTAAACAATAGTGGATCAAATAGCTCGTCAGAAATGCAATGAGTAGAACTAGTTTTGCATTTGTTATTGGTTTTTAATCCTTGTTAACATGGAGATACATGTCTACAAGATTGTGATTTTGGTGGGCATAATAGCATGCCTTCTGCCTTTCCTGCTTATACTATTTCCTATGAGCATATAGTTTTTAAAACAATCCACGTTCCTTTCATTTTAGATAGCTCTTTGATATATTATCACACCATAGTGTACACAGGTTTCCTGTACTCTTTTCCGTTTGCCTTCTTCATTTCCATTTTGTTATTAGCTCAGGAGAGTGTTCAAAAAACATAAAAAGACCCTAGGCGCCTGGGTGGCTCAGTGGGTTAAAGCATCTGCCTTCGTCTCAGATCATGATCCCAGGGTCCTGGGATCCAGCCCTGCATTGGGCTCTCTGCTCAGCAGGGAGCCTGTTTCTCCCTCTCTCTCTCTGCCTGCCTCTCTGTCTACTTGTCATCCCTCTCTGTCAAATAAATAAATGCAATCTTAATAAAAAAATAATTAAAAAGAAAACAATAAAAAGACCCTTGCTGAAAGAAAAATGGAAGGGGAGAGAAACAACACAGATACACCAGTGCAGGAAGTTGAAATCAAGATATTTGCATATGTATAAGAAAGTATCTGAAGAAATAACAGCAAGGATCCTTTCAGAAGAAGGTTCATCATCTAAGACCTTGAATTCATTTCTACAGAAAGGTTTTCAAATGTAATTCCTGACATACAATCAAGGATCACCAGGTACTGAAAGAGAGAAAATCCCATGAAGAAGAGGCAGCAGACTCACTGACAATAGAAATGGAACCGTTAGGACCCCAGATACTGGAGTTCTTACTCACACATTGGAAATAGTTATGTTTGTCTCTTTGAGGACAATGTGTATGAAACCTAACTTTTGGTAAGGACTAGAAACCATTAAAAACAACGGGGCAAATTTTGAAAGGAACCCAATACACGTTTTTATCATTATAAAATACAGTAGCTGAAATTAAGAAGCTGATAGAATTAAAAGCAGGTCAGACACAGTTTAACAAAAATCAATGAATTGGAATCTAGGACAGAAGGAAGTCTCCAGAATAACACAGAGAGACAAGAGAATCAGAAATATAGCAGAAAGAGTAACGGACTTACAGGATAAAAGGGATAAGGCCTACCACATGTGTAAGTGAATCCCACAATGAGAGGAGATATCAGATCACGGACATTGGAAGTAATGACAGAATTTTCCAAAACCGATGAAAGACATCACTGAACCACAGATACAAGAAACCGTACAAACTGAAGAAAAGAAGTACAAAAAAAAAAAAATCTTTACTTAGAAACATCATAGCAATATTGTAAAAAATCACGAGCAATGAATTTTAAAAACAGCCAGAAAACAGAGATGACAACTTTTAAAAACCCATACTTAGAAAAATGTTTAAAGAATCTATCACCAGGAGACCTACAATATAAAAATGCTAAAAGATCATTTTTTTGATCAAAGGAAAACAGTGTTATAAGGAACTGACAGAACTGTCCTATGGAGGACGGATAACGGAAATAGTTAATATGTGGATAAATATGCATAAATACTGTTTTCATAAAGACAACAATAGTGTCTTTTGAGATACCTGTAACAGTACAAAAATTAACACAGTGTAGGAGAATCAGGATATGATCATCTCAATAGAGCCACAGTGATAAATTAGAATCCACATTCATGAGAAATCTTTAGGTATAAAGGGAATTTCCTTAATCAGATAAAGAATGTCTCCCCCAAATCTTCAGTAAACACCAGGCTTTATGGTGACTATTCAAAACTCAGTATCATCTCTTCCATTCAGCATTGTACTGGAGTTCTAGCCAACACAGTCAAGCAAGAGAAATAAATAAAAGATACAAGAAAGAAAGGGATTAAACATAGGATAATTATTTATCAGCAACACGGTTATTTATGCAGCATATCCAAAAGAATATACAGATAAACTATTGCATTTATAAGTAAATTTAGCAAGATTGTTGGATCCAAGGTCAAATGGTTGCATATTTAAGAAACAATTAAGAAATGTTACATTTCCCAATGTTACATTTCTATGTTTACATCATTTTCTAAAATGTAAATTGGCAAATATTATGGAGAGAAATTAAAGAAATTTCAGAAATGGCAAAATATGCTCATGAATTTACAACTCAAAAATGTAAATATGTTAGTGGTCCACAGATTGAACTATGGAATCCCTAGAAAGCCAATAGAAATTTGAGTAGGTTTCTTTTTTGTGGAAACTGACAAGCTGATTCTAAATTTTGTCAGGAAATGCAAAGGGGCAAGAATTACCAAATGAATCTTGGAAGAAGTACATGGTTAGATGATACACCAGCAGGTATCAATTCTAAATATATGCTATAGTCATGAAAACAGTGTGATAAATCAACCAGTGGAACAGAACCTCTCTGAAATGAGACCCACTTATAATGTCACCTGATTTAGGGTATTATACTATTGCCCTGTGATCTATGGGAACTGGTCTTTCCTTTTTCTTTCTTTTTTTTTTTTAAGATTTTATTTATTTATTTGACAGACAGAGATCACAAGTAGGCAGAGAGGCAGGCAGAGAAAGACAGGAGGAAGCAGGCTCCCCATGGAGCAGAGAGCCCGATGCAAGGCTCAATCCCAGGAACCCAGGATCATGACCTGAGCCGAAGGCAGAGGCTTTAAACCACTGAGTCACCCAGGCGGCCCTAGAACGAGTCCTTCCTAAATGGTTTTTTAGATAAATGCTATTACAGCAATAATGTCCACATGGCCAAACTATAGAAAGAGCTGAGGTGGGGGAGGAGTCAAGATGGCGGAGAAGTAGCAGGCTGAGACTACTTCAGGTAGCAGGAGATCAGCTAGATAGCTTATCTGAAGATTGCAAACACCTACAAATCCAACGGGAGATTGAAGAGAAGAAGAACAGCAATTCTAGAAACAGAAAAATCAACCACTATCTGAAAGGTAGGACTGGCGGAGAAGTGAATCCAAAGCGACGGGAAGATAGACTGCGGGGGGAGGGGCCGGCTCCCGGTGAGCGGCGGAGCAACGGAGCACAAAATCGGGACTTTTAAAAGTCTGTTCCGCTGAGGGACAATCGCTCCAGAGGCTTAACTGGGGTGAGCCCAGGCAGGGTCAGCGCGGCCTCAGGTCCCACAGTGTCACAGAAGGATCGGCGGTGTCTGAGTTTCGCAGAGCTTACCGGTATTAGAACAGGGAAGCCGGCTACAGAGACAGAGCCGAGGAGTGAGCTCTAAACTCGGGGTTACCTTGAACCGGTCGCAGGCTTGGTCAGCTCGGAGCACGGCCGGAGGCCAGGGTGACGGGAGTAATTGGGCGCTATTCTCAGAGGGCGCACTGAGGAGTGGGGCCCCGGGCTCTCGGCTCCTCCGGGCCGGAGACCGGGAGGCCGCCATCTTCATTCCCGACTTCCAGTACTCTACGGAAAGCGCTCAGGGAACAAAAGCTCCCAAAAGCAAACCCAGCAAACCCGAGCGGATTACTCAGCCCGGCCCCGGGTAAGGGCGGTGCAACTCCGCCTGGGGCAAAGACGCTTGAGAATCACTACAACAGGCCCCTCCCCCAGAAGATCAACGAGAAACCCAGCCAGGACCAAGTTCACCTACCAAGGAGTGCAGTTTCAATACCAAGGAGAGCGGCGGAATTCCAGAGGAGAAGAAAGCAAAGCATGGAACTCATGGCTTTCTCCCCATGATTCTTTAGCCTTGCAGTTAATTTAATTTTCTTTCTTTTTCAATTTTTTTTCTTTTTCTCTTCTTCTGCTAAATTTTTTTAACTTTTACCGTTTTCTTTTTAACGTTTTTAAATAGTTTATCTAATATATATATATATTTTTTTTCCTTTTAAATTTTTTCTTTACTGGCTTTTTTTTTAAAATAGTTTCTTTCTTTTTTTTTTCTTTCTGAACCCCTCTTTATCCCCTTTCTCCCCCCTCACGATTGGGATCTCTTCTGATTTGGCTAAAGCATATTTTCCTGGGGTTGTTGCCACCCTTTTAGTATTTTACTTGCTCCTTCATAAACTCTTATCTGGACAAAATGACAAGGCGGAAAAATTCACAACAAAAAAAAGAACAAGAAGCAGTACCAAAGGCTAGGGACCTAATCAATACAGACATTGGTAATATGTCAGATATAGAGTTCAGAATGACGATTCTCAAGGTTCTAGCCGGGCTTGAAAAAGGCATGGAAGATATTAAAGCAACCCTCTCGGGAGATATAAAAGCCCTTTCTGGAGAAATAAAAGAACTAAAATCAAACCAAGTTGAAATCAAAAAAGCTATTAATGAGGTGCAATCAAAAATGGAGGCTCTCACTGCTAGGATAAATGAGGCAGAAGAAAGAATTAGCGATATAGAAGACCAAATGACAGAGAATAAAGAAGCTGAGCAAAAGAGGGACAAACAGCTACTGGACCACAAGGGGAGAATTCGAGAGATAAGTGACACCATAAGACGAAACAACATTAGAATAATTGGGATTCCAGAAGAAGAGGAAACAGAGAGGGGAGCAGAAGGTATGTTGGAGAGAATTATTGGAGAGAATTTCCCCAATATGGCAAAGGGAACAAGCATCAAAATCCAGGAGGTTCAGAGAACCCCCCTCAAAATCAATAAGAATAGGACCACACCGCGTCACCTAATAGTAAAATTTACAAGTCTTAGTGACAAAGAAAAGATCCTGAAAGCAGCCCGGGAAAAGAAGTCTGTAACGTACAATGGTAAAAATATTAGATTGGGCAGCAGACTTATCCACAGAGACCTGGCAGGCCATAAAGAGCTGGCATGATATATTCAGAGTACTAAATGAGAAAAACATGCAGCCAGAATACTATATCCAGCTAGGCTATCATTGAAAATAGAAGGAGAGATTAAAAGCTTCCAGGACAAACAAAAACTGAAAGAATTTGCAAATACCAAACCAGCTCTACAGGAAATAATGAAAGGGGTCCTCTAAGCAAAGAGAGACCCTAGAAGTAGTAGATCAGAAAGAAACAGAGACATATACAATAACAGTCACCTTACAGGCAATACAATGGCCTAAATTCATATCTCTCAATACTTACCCTGAATGTTAATGGGCTAAAGTGCCCCAATCAAAAGACACAGGGTATCAGAATGGATCAAAAAAACAAAACCCATCTATAATGTTGCCTACAAGAAACTCATCTTAAACCCGAAGACACCTCCAGGTTTAAGTGAGGGGGTGGAAAGAATTTACCATGCTAATGGACATCAGAAGAAAGCAGGAGTGGCAATCCTTATATCAGACAATTAGATTTTAAGCCAAAGATTATATTAAGAGATGAGGAAGGACACTATATCATACTCAAAGGAACTATCCAACAAGAAGATCTAACAATTTAATATCTATGCCCCCTAACGTGGGAGCAGCCAACTATATAAACCAATTAATAACAAAATCAAAGAAACACATCGGGCAATAATACAATAATAGTAGGGGATTTTAACACTCCCCTCACTGAAATGGGACAGATCATCCAAGCAAAAGATCAACAAAGGAAATCAAGGCCTTAAATGACACACTGGACGCAGATGGACATCACAGATCTATTCAGAACATTTCATCCCAATAGCAAGCAACAGAATATACATTCTTCTCTAGTGCACATGGAACATTCTCCAGAATAGATCACATTCTTGGTCCTAAATCAAGTCTCAACCGGTATCAAAAGATTGGGATCACTCCCCTGCATATTTTCAGACCACAATGCTCTGAAGCTAGAACTCAATAACAAGAGGAAATTTGGAAAGAACCCAAATACATGGAGACTAAACAGCATCCTTCTAAAGAATGAATGGGTCAACCAGGATATTAAAGAAGAATTGAAAAAAATTTATGGAAACAAATGATAATGAAAACACAACCGTTCAGAATCTGTGGGACACAACAAAGGCAGTCCTGAGAGGAAAATATATAGCATTACAAGCCTTTCTCAAGAAACAGAAGGTCTCAGGTACACACCTAACCCTACACCTAAAGGAGCTGGAGAAAGAACAAAGAAAGAAAACCTAAACCCAGCAGGCGAAGAGAAATCATAAAGATCAGAGCAGAAATCAATGAATTAGAAACCAAAAAAACAATAGAATAAATCAACGAAACTAGGAGCTGGTTCTTTGAAAGAATTAATAAGATTGATAAACCCCTGGCCATGACTTATCAAAAAGAAAAGAGAAAGGACCCAAATAAATAAAATCATGAATGAAAGAGGAGAGATCAGGTCAACGAACACCAAAGAAATACAGACAATTATAAGAACTACTATGAGCACTCTACGCCAACAAATTTGACAATCTGGAAGAAATGGATGCATTTCTAGAGACATATAGAACTACCACAACTGAACAGCAGAAGAAATAGAAAGCCTCAACAGACCCATACACCAGTAAGGAGATTGAAACAGTCATCAAAAATCTCCAAACAAACAAAAGCCCAGGGCCAGATGGCTTCCCGGGGGAATTCGACCAAACATTTAAAGAAACTCTCATTCCTATTCTCCTGAAAACTGTTCCAAAAATAGAAATAGAAGGAAAACTTCCAAACTCATTCTATGAGGCCAGCATCACCTTGATGCCCAAAACCAGACAAGGATCCATCAAAAAAAGAGAACTACAGACCAATATCCTTGATGAACCAGATGCAAAAATTCTCGCCCAAATACTAGCCAATAGGATTCAACAGTACATTAAAAGGACTTATTCACCATGACCAAGTGGGATTTATTCCAGGCTTGCAAGGTTGGTTCAACATCCACAAATCAATCAATGTGATACAACACATTAATAAAAGAAAGAACAAGAACCATATGATCCTCTCCATAGATGCTAAAAAGCATTTGACAAAGTACAGCACGCCTTCCTGATCAAAACGTCATTCAGAGTAGGTAGGGATAGACGGCACATACCTCAATATTATCAAGCCATCTAGAAAAACCCACCGCAATATCATTCTCAATGGAGGAAAAACTGAAAGCTTTTCCGCTAAGTCAGGAACACGGCAGGGATGTCCGTTATCACCACTAGCCATTCAACATAGTACTAGAAGTCCTAGCCTCAGCAATCAGACAACAAAAGGAAATTAAAGGCATCCAGATCAGCAAAGAAGAGTCAAACTATCACTCTTCACAGATGATATGATACTATATGTGGAAAACCCAAATGCACACCAATCCAAAACTGCTAGAACTTGTACAGGAATTCAGTAAAGTGGCAGGATATAAAATCAATGCACAGAAATCAGTTGCATTTCTCTACACCACCAACAAGACAAAGAAAGAGAAATTAAGGAGTCCATCCCATTTACAATTGCACCCAAAACTATAAGATACCTAGGAATAAACCTAAACAAAGAGACTAGAATCTATACTCAGAAAAACTATAAAGTACTCATGAAAGAAATTGAGGAAGACACAAAGAAATGGAAAAATGTTCGCATGCTCCTGGATTGGAAGAATAAATATTGTGAAATGTCTCTATGCTACCTAAAGCAACTCTACGACATTTAATGCAATTCCTATCAAAGTACCATCCATTTTTTCAAAGAAATGGAACAAATAATCCTAAAATTCATATGGACCAGAAAAGACCTCGAATAGCCAAGCAATATTGAAAAAGGAAAACCAAAGTCAGTGGCATCACAATTCCGGACTTCAAGCTCTATTACAAAGCTGTCATCATCAAGGACAGCATGGTACTGGCACAAAAACAGACACATAGGTCAATGGAACAGAATAGAGAGCCCAGAAATGGAACCTCAACTCTATGGTCAACTCATCTTCGACAAAGCAGGAAAGAATGTCCAATGGAGAAAAAAGACAGCCTCTTCAATAAATGGGTGGGGAAAATTGACAGCCACATGGCAGAAAAATGAAATTGGATCATTTCCTTACACCACACACGAAAATAGACTCAAAATGGATGAAGGATCTCAATGTGAGAAAGGAATCCATCAAAATCCTCGAGGAGAACACAGGCGGGCAACCTCTTCGACCTCAGCCGCAGCAACATCTTCCTAGGAACATCACCAAAAGGCAAGGGAAGCAAGGGCAAAAATGAACTATTGGGATTTTATCAAGATCAAAAGCTTTGCACAGCAAAGGAAACAGTGAACAAAACCAAAAGACAACTGACAGAATGGGAGAAGATATTTGCAAATGACATATCATATAAAGGGCTAGTGTCCAAAATCTATAAAGAACTTAGCAAACTCAACACCCAAGATCAAACAATCCAATCAAGAATGGGCAGAGAAGGGACATGAACAGACATTTCTGCAAAGAAGACTCCAGATGGCCAACAAGGACACATGGAAAACAGTGCTCCATATCACTCGGCATCCAGGGGAAAATACAAATCAAAACCCACCATGAGATATCACCATCACCAGTCAGAATGGCCTAAATGAACAAGTCAGGAATGACAGATGGCTGGCGAGGAGGCGGGAAAAAGGGGGGGGGGGAAACAACAACAAAAAACCCTCCTACACCTGTGGTGGGAATGGCAAAGCTTGGTGCAACCACTCTGGAAAACGAGCATGGAGGTTCCTCAAAATGTTGAAAATCGAACTACCGTATGACCCAGCAATTGCACTGCTGGGTATTTACCCGTAAAGATACTCAAGTAGTGATCCGGAAGGGGCCACAGTGCAACCCGAATGTTATAGCAGCAATGTCCTACAATAAGCCAACTATGGAAAGAACCTAGATGTCCATCTACAGACGAAATGGATAAAGAAGATGTGGTATATATACACAATGGATACTATGCAGGGCGGCCATCAAAAAGAAATGAATTCTTGCAATTTGCGACGACGTGGATAGAACTAGAGGGTATCATGCTTAGGCGAAATACAACTATCATATGATCTCCCCTGATATGAGGGAGAGGAGATGCGACATGGGGGGGTTGAGGGGGTAGGCGAAGAATAAATGAAACAAGATGGGTATTGGGAGGGAGAGAAACCATAAGTGACTCTTAATCTCACAAAACAAACTGAGGGTTGATGGTGGGGAGGGGGGGGTTGGAGAGGGGGGGGGTGGGGTTATGGATATTGGGGAAGGTATGTGCTTATGGTGAGTGCTGTGAAGTGTGTAAACCTGGGCGATTCGCAGTACCTGTACCCCTGGGGATAAAAATATATGTTTATAAAAAATAAAATTTAAATAGTAAAAAAAAAAAAAATAAAAGAGCTGAGGTGTCCATAGACAGATGAATGGAGAAAAAAGATGTGGTATTAGGGCAGAGGAAAATAAGTCAATCAGAGAAAGACAATTATCATAGGGTTTTACTCATATATGAATATAGAAGAAACAGCACGGAGGATTAATAAAGGAGGGGATGGAAACTGAATGGGAAGAAATCAGCAGAGGGAGACAAACCATTGAGGTCTCACCTAGGAACAAACGAAGGTTGCTATTTGTTTTTGTTTTTTGTTTTTGCAGGTGTCATTTATTTCTCATAATGTTCAAATAGCCAACATAATTAGCTTTTGATGTAGTGTTCAATGAATCATTAGTTGTGTATACAACTAGTGTTCATGCAATACATGTGCTCCTTAATAAACATCACCATGGTTACCCATCACCCCACCCACCTACCTTCTGTAACCCTCATTGTGTTGTGCAGAGTCCAGAGTCTCTCATGATTTGTCGTCCCTCACTGATTTCTTCCCAGTCACTTCTCCCTACATCCCAATGGTCCTCCATGCTATTCCTTATGTTCCACATATGAGTGAAATCATATGATAATTGTCCTTCTCAGTTTGACCTTATTTCACTTACCATCATCTCTTCCAGTTCCATCCATGACGATAGCCAATGGTGGCTATTCATCCTTTATATCCATTGTATATATGTACCACATCCTCTTTACCCCATTCATCATTTGAAGAACAACTTGGCTCCTTCCACAGTTTGGGCTCTTGTGGATATTACTGCTATGAATACTGGGCATTATATGCAACGGATGAATTATTGAAACTCTACATCCAAAATTAATGCGGTTCTATATGTTGGCTAATTGAATTTAAATCTAAAAAAAAAGGTATTAGATGAATTGCCTATCCATTAGGGAAAAACAAAGAACAAAATGAGCAAACAAATTCCTTGACCAGACTCTACACCATACAAAAAAATTAATTTGAGATGAATCACAGACTTAACTTGAAGATAAAATGATGGGCAAAGTTTTCTTATGGAGAACACAGAAACAGTGGCCAGAAAGGATAACCATAGTAAGTCTTATTAAAGGACCACTAGTAAAGTGCACATTATCTATCATCAAGAAACATCATAAGAAAGCAAAGGATGAATTTTAGCCTGAAGAAATATGTGTATTATGGCTTTTGGAAAATCTGAGATTGGATAACGAATTCCTCAAAGCAATAAAGAGGATGCACAAACTAGCAAGATTGGAAGACAGTTTGAACAGGCACTACACAAAGATATGAAAGATGCTCAGCATCCTCAGTCTTTTGGAAAAATGCAAAAGAAAGCAGCAGTGAGCCAGCAGCCCAGCTAAAATTTAAACACATGATAAATACCAGGTTGGCAGAGATATGGAACAGCTGACTTTTCATATGCCTCTGGTGCAAGAGTAAATTTGTCCACTCACTGTATAAAATCTTTGGGCAGGGATCTATTAAGACTGACCACGTTCATACCCACAATTCCACGTAGAGAAATGTCAACACTGTTTACATAGAACATGTAAACGTTTTATCCAGCTTGCGCATATATATAAACATTTAAATATTTACATTGTGTATATTGTGCATTTATTGCCTATGCACACGCATAAAATGCTACGGACATATAAACAGCTGAATTTAATAGAATTAATTGTTAAGTTCACACCAATGAAATATAATACAATGAAAAAGATCCAGTTAATCTTACATGCAACAACGTGAATGATCTCCTACACAAATCATTTAACAGGAGCTGGACACAAAAGAGTACATGCTTTTTGATTCCTTTAATGTAAAATTCAAGCAGAGCCAAACTAAGCTTTGGTGATAGAACCCCAATAAATGGTCAATAAATGAGGAAGGGCATAGGGGAGGCTTCTGAGTGGTAAAACGGACTAAATCTTCTCTGAGTGCTGTTACATGCAGGTGTTCACTTAGGAAAGAGGTCACTGAAGTGAATAGAGTACACAATATTAATATTGTGTACTATTATGTGTATATATACATATAGATGTACATATCTATGTATGTATATATATATACAAAGGCTTACAAGGTATGAATATATATGTTGTGTATATATAGTACACACACACACACCACACACACACCACACAACACACACACACACATGTAGTCTAGCAGTGTATGAAAAATGTGCTGGAAAAAAGACCTTCCCAACAGCATAAACTCCAGGAGATATGGCTTTATTGGTGAATTTTTTTCAGATATCTATGAAGAAATAATGCTAGGATTACCTAAACTCTTATAGGGAAACAAATATATGGAAAACATCAGCTGGCTTTATGAGATGATCATAAGTTTGATATGAAATGCTCCTAAGATTGGCTGGACGTCCACCTTTGGTTCGGGTTATGATCCCAGGACCCTGGGATTGAGCCCTGTGTTGGGTTGCCTGCTCAGTGAGGAGTCTACATTCTCCTTCTCCTGATCCCTCTGCTATGGTCTCGTGCTCTCTCCCTCTCTGTCAAAAAGCTAAAGAAAATCTTAAAAGAGAGATAAAAAAACCCTCATAAGGGTTTTGAGTAGGAGTCCAGGGAAAGAAATACTACAGTCAAATCCTCTAAAAATCAATAGGAATGGAATGATGTAAAGTGTTCTAGAATTAGTGGTGCTGGTCTCACAGCGTGCATGAATACAATAAAAATCATTAATATTTATACTTAAAAGAGTAAGTCTTATGATACATAAATTATATCTGAAAAACATCTAAAATATATTACGTATATGAACAACATAAAAGAATTATAAAATCTTATGACCAAGTCGTTTTATGCCAAGAAGGTCGATTAGAATTCAAAATCAGCTTGCTTTTCAAAAAGTAATGAGAAACATTCCCACAACAGTGTAAGAGGGTTCACCTTTCTCCACATGTCTCTCCAACATTTGTTGTTTCTTACCTTGTCAATTTGACCATCTCTGACTGGTGTCAGGTGGCATAGCTATCTCAATGTGCTTTTCATTTGAATTGTCCTGATGGCTAATGATGTTGAACATTTTGTCATGCGTCTGTTAGCCATTTGTACGTCTTCTCTGGAGAAGTGTCTGTTCATGTCTTCTGCCCATTTTCTGATTTGGTATTTGTTTTTTGGGTTTGAGTTTGAGAAGTTCGTTTATAGATCTTGCATATCAGCCCTTTATCTGTAATGTCCTTTGCAAATATCTTCTCCCATTCCGTGGGTTGCCTCTTAGTTTTGTTAACCATTTCCTTTGCTGTGCGGAAGCTTTTTATCTTGACAAAGTCCCAAAAGTCATCTTTGCTTTTTTTCCCCTTGCCTTTGGAGACGCGTTTCGGAAGAAGTTGCTGTGGCCCGATGTCGAAGAGGTTACTGCCTATGTTTCTCCTCTAGGATTTTGATGGATTCCTGTCTCACATTGAGGTCTTTCATCCATTTTGAGTTTATCTTGTGTTTGGTTTAAGAGAATGGTTGAGTTACACTCTTGGTGGGCAAGCAAGCTGGCATAGCCACTTTGGAAAACACTATGGAGGTTCTTCAAAAAGCTAAAAATAGAGCTACCCTATGATCCAGAAATTGCACTACTGGGTATTTACCCAGAAGATACAGATGTAGTGAAAAGAAGGTCACATGCACCCCAATGTTCCTGGAGCAATGTCCACAATAGTCAAATTCTGGAAGGAGCTGAGATGCCCGTCAGCAGATAGTGGATAAAGATGTGGTTCATACACACAAGGATTATTACTCAGCCACTCAGAAATGATGATATTGCATTGACATGGATGGAGCTGGAGGGGATTATGCTAAGTGAAATCAGTCCAGCAGCGAACACAATTGTTACATGTTTCCACTTATTTGTGGAACATAAGGACTAGCATAGTGGACATTAGGAGAAGGAAGGGAAAAACGAAGGGAGGAGAATCAGAGAGGTGCAGATGAACCATGAGACACTATGGACTCCGGGAAACAAACCGAGGGTTTCAGAGGGAAGGGGGCATGAGGGGCATGGGTTAGGGCTGGTGACGGGTATTAAGGTGGGCATGTATTGAAATGAGCACTGGTGTTATATGCAAATAATGAATCATGGACACTATAGCAAAACTAATGAAGTATGTATGGTGATTAACATAACATAAAAAAAGGTCATGAAAACAATTCATTCCATTAAGAGAGTAATGGAGAAACAATATGATTATTTTCGGATATGTAGCCATAGTGCTTGATAAACTTCAACATGACTTAATGACAAAAAATTCTTAGCCATGAAGAATATTAGGGAATTTCCTTTCCCTGAAAATGGGGATCTACAAAAGCCTGGAGCAAATACTACATTAATGGTGAAATATTTGGAACCTTTCACTTTGAGATGGGGAACAAAAGCAGGATACCCTAGTATCCCCAACCCTATCAAAAATTTTAGTGGTGGTCCTAGCCAGTATATGAAAGAAATAGGGAGGGAGTGAAAGAAAGGGAGGTAGGGATAGGAGGAGGGGAGGGCAGGAAGAAGAAAAGAGTTTATTGGTTGGTTACTTCTAAGTGCATTGAAGGCTTTAACAGAAAGAAAATGCTTTTAAATTCCTGCTCAGGGTCTGCCTCTGAACACTTCTACTTATCTGCCCGAAAAAGAAACTTGCACTGCGTAATAACAGAGCCCAGATTTCTGAAGAACAAATCCAACGTCTAATCCTGTGGCTGGATTCCAAGGTAAATTGACTTCACAAATTTAACAGGCTCTCTTATGTTAAAGTCTGAATATTGATTGGGAAAAGGAGGACTTTAAAAATGGAGATGGAGAGGGGTGCCTGTGTAGCTTAGTTGTTAAATGTCTGCCTTTGGCTCAGGTTTAGAATCCAGGGTCCTGGGATGGAGCCTTGCATGGGGCTGTTTGCTGGGCAGGGAGCCTGCTTCTCCCTCTCCCACTCCCCCTGCCTGCTGTGTTTCCCTCTCTTACTGTCCCCTCTCTCTGTCAAAAAAGAAATAAAATCTTAAAACATATAAATAAAATTTGAGATGGAGATACATGGGTAGATTCTAAGGATGCTGGATACCTTGTACCTGGAAATTCTGCTGAGCTTCCTTTGCTAGAAGCAGCCCCTCCTCCCCTGTGTGAGGAGGTAAGCCTCCCTTTGCTCAAAGAACCTGTAATGACCTGTCCTGAGCAGCTGCCCTGGTAGGGTTGCCAGAAGAACACAGATGTCCAGTTAGATCTGAATTTGAGAAAAACAATGAAAGCTAGTTCTATATATAATTCTATCCCAAATACTGCAAGGCACATATTTAGAATACAAAAATATGTGTTGCTGTGCTGAAATTCAAGTTTAACTGGCTATCTTGTCTTTTTGTTTACTAAATCTGGCAACTCCAATTTCAGGGACTGCTGATCTTCCTCAGGACCTACCCTTAATACTTCACCATAATTGTGGTTCTTTAACCTGATTTAAGTCCTGAAAGACCTGGAACTGGAGTTGGGGTGGTGTTTGGGGGGGAAAGAGGGGGGCACCAATTAGGACCGGCAAGAAGGTATCCCCAAAAAGAAAAAGAATTAAGACTGTGAATTCACTGTGTTAGAGGTTGACCTACATTAAATGAAGCCGAAATACAGGACCTTTCTTAGTGTAGTCCTGAGGAAGAAATCCTATGACTTATGGATTTAGGAATGCCAGAGTGGGCTTAGTGAGCCCTGTTTGTCCACCCTTAACTATGTGCCTGGGGGGGGGTGGGGTGTTCAAAGAGAGACCTGTTATCCTTTCACCCAAGGCTTTGAGAAATACATTCTTGGGGAATTTTCCGTATTCTTGACAGACTCTCTGATGGCTATTCTCTGTAGGCTGGGAATGACCTTGGTGACATTGGGAGCTTTGTTATTGATCTGGGTTTCCTGAATTCAGTGGAGACCAAAGGACCTCAGGCTGGCAGGAGCCAAGTGGCAGCACTTAATAGCCAGGGCAACTGAAACAGAGATCAGAGTGACTTGCCTGCAGAGATCTCTGTCCCTGGCTAATTGTTGTGGATCCTCTAAAACTGAAATAGATGAAGAGTGCAGTTAAGTATTCTTTGATGGCTACAAGCAGAAAAAATCTACCTCTGATTGAATCACTGAAAAAAAAAAAGTAATGTTATTCATCAACCAGTTCCCAGACTTGGGAGCTATGGACAGACTCAAAGCAGCTCAAACGAATAGAAGATAGGATCTTCTTCTTCTTCTTTTATTTCTTTTTAATTTTTTTTTTATCTTCTTGTAGAAAGCATGCTGCTACACGGCCAGAAAGTATACTGAAGTTTCGTCCCACCTTCACCAAGGACGGCTTGCAGCCTTTCAGCAAAGATTAGTATAAGAAAGGTTAAAGAATTAGAAATAAAGATGAAAATCTAGGAATAGATATAGGTGTATTACATTTAAATAAAGAGATCTATCCGAGTACTGTTTTGTCATCTGATTTTTTTCACATAAAAGTGTATAATTTACTTGTTTATATCATTAATTGTTTCTCCATGACATTGTGTTTCTTTGTTCTTTGTTTTTCTTATTTTTAGCTGAATAACATTCCAGTATATGGATGTAGTTCCTTTTCTTCCTCTTCCTCTTCACCTCCTCCTCCTGTCCCTCCCCACTCCTCCCTCCTCCTCCTTCTTATTCTTCCTCCTCCTCTTCTTTTTCTGCTCCTTCTCCTCCTCCTCTTTCTCCTCCTCCTTCTTCTTCTCCTTTCTCCTCTTCCTCTTCTTCTCCTTTTTAATCCTCCTCCTTCTAACCTCCCTTCCTTCTTCTTCTTCCTCTTCCTCCTCTTCATCTTCTTCCTCCTCTAGCTCCTCCTCTTCTTTTGTAAGTAGGCTCCAAGCAAGTGTGGTGTCCAGGATAGGGCTCAAACTCACAACCTTGAGCTCAAGACCTCAGTTGAGGACCGAGAGTCAGACATCTAACAGACTGAGTCTCTCAAGTGCCCCTGGATGTATCTCTTCTATTCTGCATGGCTCAATTTCATGTTTCTTAAAGAATTCTCAATAGTCATTTTAACAAGGACACTTTCCTTCCTATACCTTCCAAGCATAGCTGGAAACATTTCGGTACCTAACAATTTTGCTATTATAATGAATGAAGCAATGAGAAGTGTAAAGTGAATTCCTAGGAAAAGTCTGCATTTATCTCCAAGTATAAATTCTAAGAAGTGGGTCAAAGTCTATGTCCATTTGAGGCTTATGGCACATGGTGCCTCTCAAGAGGTTTTGTGGACCTCCACGTGTGTGCGAGTGTTGATTGATCCACAGCTTCACCAGCCTTGGAGAGCATCACTTTAGAAAAATCTTGACTAATTTGCCAAGCAGAATGACTGTTACACTGGGGGTGGCACAGTCAACGTCATTCTGAATTAACTGAAGGAAAACTAAGGTTTGAAGGCTTTTATGCATTAAGTCCCCAGATTCAGAAAAGGCACGACATAAGGAAAAAACATATGGAAACAGTTGCCAGAAACCCCATGGGTTTTGAGGGATAGAATGCACAAAGGAATCCACTTAAGATTTGTATAACTTCAGGGGGAAACTTAGAATCTATTGGAAAAGGTAAGAACAAGGACGGCTTCAACTCACTCTCACAAATAGGTGGATCGTCATCCCAGGTGACAGTCTTGCCTGAGATGATGCATGCAATAGAGGTCTTACCAATAAGTCGGTATCTAGAGGGAAAGAAGAATGAATGTTATTTTCCCTGTTCATTTTCCTACTGAAGTGGCTACTTACAAGAGAGTGTATCCTGGAGAATCAGAAGGACAATTTCCATTTGTCATAGTGTATGACATGGTATATACTTTGTATGTGTATATACATGTACATATATGTATACATATACTATGTATACATATTTTTGACATAGTATATATATCACAATTTGTGATAGTATACTACCACTTTCCCAAATTTTACATCTTTATTCAGATATCTAATCTAAATGGGTCCTCTGCTCTTAATTACTTTGAGCTACATTTTAATTTAAGCCTAACATGTTTAAGATTCTTCAAACTAGAACCAAAGGAAATCCAAGCAGAACAAAAGAAGTTGAACACGGATTTCCTATGTAAAATGTTAAGGCAGCAATTCTCACTTAGTATGCCACAAACTGTTCACAGTGTGCCATAAGACTTGGAAAATGTAAATTTCTCCCATGGATAATGTCTTGCAAAACTGTAGTAAAATATTAAACTAGGATTCTGACATAGGTATGATCACCAAATTTATTTGGACTTCCTCAGTTCTGTTTGTACTAATTTGTGGGTATGTGAGTGTGCTTACAAGTATTCAGCTTTTATACAGACTATATTGAAGACCTATTCTGGGTTCACGGTAATATTGGCCAGAGGATACAGGGGATTTCCCATATACTCCCTTTCCCTACACATGCATACCTTCCCACATTATCCACATCCCCCACCAGACTGGTACAGTGGCTTGCAACTGATGAACCTACATTGACACATCATTATCCCCGGTAGTCCCTGGTTTACAGCAGGGTTCAGTCTTGGCGTCGTATAGTCTGTGTGTCTAGACAAACAAATATTGACATGGATGCACCCTTACAGAATGACACAGAGTAGTTTCACTGCCCTAAACATCTTCGGAGATCTGCCTATTCGTCTCTCCCTCCTCCTACCCCTTGGCTACTACGGATCTTTTTACTCCATATTTTCTTTTCTAGAATGCCACTTCCCTGGAATTATACAGAATTGAGCCTGTTCAGATTGGATTCTTTCACCTAGTAAAATGCAATTAAGTTTCCTCCCGGCTTTCCATGGCTTGATAGCTCATTTATGTTATCCAGGGAGGGTTTACCAGTTTCTGTTCCTATCCGCAATGAACGAGGAATCCAGTTCCTCTACAACCATGCTAGCATCTGCTGTTTTCACTAGTTTGTATTTCTGCCACTCAGATATATGTGTAGTATTGTTTCACTGTGGTTTCATTTGTATTTTCCTAAGGGCTGATGAAGTTGAATATCTTTTCCTGGTCTTAATTTCCATCGATAAACTCTCTTCAGTGAAATGTCTGTTCGTGTGCCTCCAAATTCCTGTCCTGAAACCTTAGAATCTGACTTTTTTGGAAACACGGTCTTGCAGATATAAGAGAGTTAAGATGAGGTCATACTGGATTAACATGGGCCCTAATGCAATCACCGTTGTCCTCAGAAGAAGAAGGAAATCTGGACAAGGAGACAGACAGAAAACGTTGACACAGACATAGGAAAAGCCATGTGAGAACAGACGCAGAGGTAGGAATGATGTGTTTATAGCTCATGATGCCAAGGACAGCTGACAAGCACCAGAAGCTAGGAGAAAAGCACGAAATGGATTCTTCCTCTGAGCTCCAGTAGGAACCCACCTGCTGACACCTTGATTTCAGACTTGTTCAAGGCTAATTGACACTGGATTTTGCCAACTGCATTTTTTGTCAATTGCTAGGGGCATATATTTTTCTTCTTCAGCCTGTTTCTAGAGTTGATCATGTTGATTGATTTTTGAATGTTCAATCTGTCTTAAAAATTTTTATCCTGCTGGGTTAAATCCATTAAGATCCATCTGAATGTTTTTTGTCCATCTTTTTCAGGTCAAGATTGAGTCATTGGACTAGAATGCTAGCCCTTTACATTTTTCCCTGAACTTCTAGCTTTCTATATTGATTACACAAATTCATAAGTGAATGGGGTCACATAAATTCAATGTACTATTGACTATATTTGCAAATGCAAATTTGTTGAAATTTTCTTACATCCATGTGTTGCAAGCAGGGAGATAATTGTAGGGATTAACTTTTGCATTTTCCAAGTATACAAGTTAAAATTTCCAGGGGAACTTCTAAATAAATAGAAATAGAGCCTCTATTTTCCAAGCTAGTGAAGGACATAATGGAAAAAAAATATAAAACCTAATGGACACAAAAGTTGAGGAAGTGTGAAAACATAAAATTGGTATAAATAGAAACACAAAATCAGGTAGTAGGCATTAATTTTAAATATTAGTAGTTACATTTAAAGCAAATGGATTAAACTCCTTACTTAAAAGGTAGACATTATCAAACTGGATGAAGGAACTCTAACTATTGATTATTTATCAGAGACTCACCTACGTAGACTGACACAGGAGAGTAAAAAGTCAAAAAGATTTAAAGAGAGTGGGTAAATAATCAAAAGCAATGTAGTTATATGACAATATATAATAGGAGTATAAGTGTACACACAAATAGACTAACTGAAAAGCATTATTAGAAAGAAGGAGCAACCCACTATAATAAGTTTTAATGCTCTTGGAAGTCTTCAGTGTGCATGCACCTAATTACATAGCCTCAAATATATTTAAAAGAACACAGAAATACCAGAAGATATTGGAAAAAAAGATTGACGGATCCAGCCTGCTTTGAAAAGAAACACGCTCTGCTCATTTTATATAGATAAATTGGTTGTAAAGCCAGACAAGGACAGGTTGAGAATGGAACATTATTAAGCCTATCATTCCTATGAGAATAAAAGGAAAACATGGGAAAGAAGATATTATAAAACAAATGTAGGAATGCAGACATAATATTTACTATACTTCTAGACCAAGTGGAGTTACTCAAATATTTCAGGCTTAATCTGTTAACATGATTCATGATACTCATTCCTCCTACTTAGTGGGTTTATATTTGGTTGTTTAGTTGCCCCCAAGACCAGTTGTTGAAAAGATTATTCTTTCACCATTGGATTGTCCTGGCACCCTTGCTGAAAGGAGTTGACCATAAGTGTGTGGGGTTACTTCTGCGTTCTCAATTCTGTTCTATTGATCTATACATCTATACATTTCCAGAGAGATTCTGGAGGTGGAGGAATGGGAACTGGGAAAGGCACAGTGGAGACGTCTAAGGTTCTAGCAATGTTTCCTAAGGTGGATAGCATATACCCTGAAGTTCACTTTATTTCTTCCTGATTTTAATGATCACTTATGTTTTATTATATGTCTTTTAAGTAAGCAATAAATAAGTTTTTTTTTTTAAAGCAAAAGTTAAGATATAAGGCAAAGCAGATAATTGATTATCTCCTTTAAGGATAAGCCACAGCAAATTTCTGCACCGTGCACATTTCTGGAGAGGGGCTATAACAATCAAGATTTGCCTCTGCACCTCAGGGCTCCATCATCCTAAACAAGTCATTCTTTCCCACTTCTGAGTCCACCATCTCCAGCTCTTGTTGCTTTGGGGTGTGAATATGTGCACAGAGCCACTAATGGTTGTTCCATTTGCTTCTTTAGAGACCTGGTCCTTCCCATTTAGTGAACGTTTCTCTTGGTTCTAGGCGCATGAATTTGGTGTGCCTTAGACATCCTTTCCCCCACCCCCAAGTTTCTAGCACAGATACGGGTGCTTCCTATTTTTCAAATATTTGTTTAGTCTTTTCAAATGTAGTTTAATACTTGGATTCAAGCCACCATGTCTACTTAGAAATCTTATTGCTATGGTTTGAATGGACAGGAAGACTTTCTAAGATGCTTGTTTAGAGATTGGTGCTACAGTTCTGGAACTCTCAACCCAAATGATGCTGCTGCTAACTCACCCTTCATTACAGGCGTAATTAACAGTTGATCCAAACCGGGCGTCTCCGTGTACGGTCATTTTGCCATTGGCGGGTTCTGGAGGAGTTCCACATGATCTCCCTATGGGGGAGAAGCAGAATTGGGGGATTGGGTATAGAACAAGCCAAACTTCTCTCAGTAAGTACATAAGGTCCCAACCTGGATGGAGTTTACTGAAAAGTATTTGTGGTTCCGCAGATTTTGCCAATTCAGAGAAACTAGCAAGACTGCCCGAGAGTCAGCCACCTACTAAGCTCCACTTCCAAGAAAAGACCTCCCCTCCTCATTGATCTTTTCCCTGTGTTGTGCACCCCAGAAAAATGCAAACTTTACTTTTTACCGAAGTGGTTATTTTGTCATCCAACCAGCTTAAATCGGAGATCTCGAAGTCGGGATTCACTCTCCACCTACAATTTTCTTCCCTTTTCTGAGTCATTGGTGACGTAGTTTCAACGGTGACGATGGGAAACCCCTACTGAATGGAGCTTTTCCCTGCATTGTGCCTTGTGAAGGTCATTTCTCATGAAGTGACCTTGTAATGGAGGTGCCAGTAAGTCAGAGCAGTAGGAAGATGTGACAGAAAGGATAACTGCATCATGTACTCTACCTGAGGCAAATTTAACAATCGTACGAGTCTTAGTTCCAAAATCTGAACAATTGATTCAGCTCTACGGATGTTTGATTGACACAGAGTTCTCAGTCCAGAGGTACTTACGCTGACACTTGTTTTTGGCACTTGACCAGACCGAGTTGGGTAGGCAGGTGATAAAGAACCCTCTCCCATAGTAACCAGGGCGGCACTCATACTTCAGAAATGTCCCGATGGGAAACTCTATACTCGTCCGTAGCATTTGCCAGTTGGCAAATGGAAGGTGTTCGGGCTTTTGCACTGACCTGGAGGCCAAGACCATAGTGACATCCAAGTTAATGGAGAAACTTCTATTACTTCCTCTTTTTATCCAGTGGCTTCATAGATGCGATCAATGAAACAGAACACCTTCATATGTTGAAATGTTTGCATCTCTTACTAGTGAACATAGAGATGAGCTTTCATTTTGTTCTAAAGCGTTATTTATTTATTTATTTATTTTGAGAGAGAGCAAGAAGAGAGAGGGAGCAAGCATGCACGAGTGGGGGGAGGGAGAGGGAGAGAGAATCTCAAGCAGACTCCCTGCTGTGCGCAGAGCCCAATGCAGGCCTTGATCCCAGGAACCTGAAATCATGACCTGAACTAATCAGCCACTTCACCAACTGAGGCGACCCTGTCAACCATTCCTCAGTGGGATGCTGAGCACTGCTCAACTTCTCAAACCATAGAATTGAATTGTAATCCACCACCTCATTTCTTTTCTACAAAAATTGTCTTTGATACTTGTATCACAGCCACTGCTAAAGCCCAGTTTTGCAAAAGATTTGTTGTCACCAAGAGGAACCTACTTAAAAAAAAAAATAAAAGAACTCTACTGCAATCTAATGTAGCCAAGGCCTATTGGGAGCCAGTGGTTTGCACCAGTATCTGAGACAAAACCCAGAATTGTTTTTCCACCAAAAATTTAAAATAGCCCATGGGTCTCCTCTGAGATGCTGGAGGTTCCCAGGGCACATCAGCTGATGATTTGGGAAATGCAGCACTCCACTAATCTTTGTTTGTAAAGTCGAATTGTCTATTTATATTACTATAATTGTTGACATATTCATGATTAGATCTATCATCTTACTTGATTTTTATTTGTCCTTCCTTTCCTATGTTCCTTATGCTCTTCTCTTTTGCCTTCATTTGAGTATGAAAAAAGATTTTATTTATTTATTTACAGAGAGAGAGTGAGCGAGAGAGAGAGAGAGCTCGAGCGTGAGTGAGCAGGGGAATTGGCACAGCGAAAAGGAGAGAGAGAGAGAGAATCTCAAGCAGACTCCATGCTGAGCAGCACCTGTATCATCTGAAATCAGGAGTTGGACACTCAACCACCTGAGCCACCCAGGAGTCCCTCTTGTATTTCTTCTTATTAGATTATGTGTTACACATTCTTTTATAGCTCCTTAAAGATGACATGCATCCTTACCATGTTAATGTGCAATGAACAATGATCATTTCCCAGCATGCAAGAAACCTAGAAAATGCTCACTCCGTTTACTTCCTCCCTGTCTTTTGTTCTATCATGTTCATGTTTTTAGATTCTACATATATTTTATGGTCTCATTAGCCATTTCAGTGTACACACTGCCGGCTGCTTGCTGGGCTACAACCATTTGCTACTAAGCTGACTCTAATGGTAATGGATTCCATCAGCAGGCTCAGCTAAGATTTTGAAAATCTATAGAAATATGTGGTTGCCTAAACAATGAGCTTCCAAAGATATGCATGCCCTAATCTCTGGAGCTTGCAACTGTTACCTCATATGGCACTAGGCTTTGCAGTGTGGTTAAATTAAGAATCTTGTGGTGGGGGACGCCTGGGTGGCTCAGTTGGTTAAGCAGCTTCCTTCGGCTCAGGTCATGATCCCAGCGTCCTGGGATCGAGTCCCACATCGGGCTCCTGCTTGGCGGGGAGCCTGCTTCTCCCTCTGCCTCTGCCTGCCATTCTGTCTGCCTGTGCTTGCTCGCTCTCCTCTCTCTCTGACAAATAAATAAAATCTTTAAAAAAAAAAAAAGAATCTTGTAGTGGGAAGATTTTCCTGGGTTATCTGGATGGCCCTCAATGTAATCACAAAGGTCCTTAAAAGAGGGAGGTGAAGGATCGAAGACAGACGAAGGAGATTTAAAGACATTCCAGTGCTGGCTTTGAAGGTAGAGAAAAGAGAGCCATGAACCAAGTATGCAGGCAGCCTCTGGAAGAGGAAAAGAGCTGGGAAACCTAATCTCCCTTGGAGCCTCCAGAAGAAACACACCCCTACAGACCCATTTGAGAATTTGACCTCTGGAACTGTAAGAGAATAAATTTCCATTGTTGTAAGCCTATTTGTTAGAGTAGCAATAAGAAACTAATACAAGAGATATTAATGTATAGTTTTAGAAACTGGATTCCTAGAGAACAGAATTTGAACCTAGTGTCTTCTTCTTACTGTGAGGTAGAAGTAAAAAATGTAAATAGGCATAATAGCTGAAATAGAAAGAAACATATGAGCCTTCACTAGAGAAAGATTGATCTGGTTTCCTTTTCCTCCTTCATTCCCAATCCCTCACATTCTAAGAAGTATATTAATATGAACTCCATAAACTCAACACCTACCATAGTTCATTTAAAAAAAACTCTTCATAGCTTTAGGATACATTAAATACAATAGTTGAATAATATTTAAAGTAGATAACGTGATGAAATTGACACTTGTGTGCACCATGAAACCATTACCACAATCAAGATAACAAACATTTCCGTCACTCCAACAGTTTTCTCATTTTACTTTATAATCCATCTGTCTCTCTACATCCTTCTCTAGGCCATCTCTTGCCTGCTTCTTCTTACTTCAGATTGATTTGATCTTTTTGTAATTTCATATAAACCAACTCAATTGGTTCGTACTTTCCCCCCGTTTCGTTGGTCTAGCTTTTATACAGAATGATTATTTTTGAGATTCACTAAGTTTGTTGCATATATCATATATAAAAGTATTTCTTTTTTTGCTGGGTGATAATCGGTTGTACAGATATACTTAAATTTGATTTGCCTAATTGGCTGTTGAATGCCACTTAGATTATTTCTAGTTGTTGGCTAGTAGAAATAAAGCTAGTAGAAATAAAAATCCATGCCGAAGTGTCTGTGTGGTCAGATGCTTTAATTTCTTTTGAGTCAGTACCAGGAGTAAAATGCTCAGTCACAGCATACATTTGCATTTAGCTTTTTTTTTTTTTTTTAAAGATTTCATTTATTTATTTGACAGACAGAGATCACAAGTAGGCAGAGAGGCAGGCAGAGAGAGAGGAAGGGAAGCAGGCTCCCTGCTGAGCAGAGAGCCCGATGCGGGACTCGATCCCAGGACCCTGGATCATGACCTGAGCCGAAGGCAGCGGCTCAACCCACTGAGCCACCCAGGCACCCCATTTGCATTTAGCTTTAAAAAATCTTTTTATTATATTATTTAGTCACCGTATAGCACTTTATTAGTTTTGATGTAGTGTTCCAAGATTCACGGTTTGCATATAACACCCAGTGCTCCATGCAATTTGGGCCCTCCTTAATACCCATCACCAGGCCAACCCATCCCTCACCCCATCACCTCTAAAACCCTCAGTTTGTTTCTCGGAGTCCACAGTCTCTCATGGTTCACTCCCCCTCCATATGGACCATATCTTCTTTATCCATTCATCTGTTGAAGGACACCTTGGCGCTTTTCCACAGTTTGGCTGTTGTGGATGTTGCTGCTATGAACATTACAGTACCTAAGGCCCTTCTTTTTCACTACACCTGTATCTTTGGGGTAAAAAACCCAGTAATGCAATTGCTGGGTCATAGGGTAGGTCTATTTTTAATTTTTTGAGGACCCTCCCAACTGTTTTCCAAAGGGGCTGCTCCAACTTGCACTCCTACCAAGAGTGTTAGAAGGTTCCCCTTTCTCTATATCCTCTCCAACATTTGTTGTTTCTTGCCTTGTTATTTTTTGCCATTCTAACTGGTGTAAGGTAGTATCTCAAGGTAGTTTTGATTTGAATTTCCCTGATGGCTAATGATGATGAACATTTTTTCATGTGTCTGTTAGCCATTTGCATGTCTTCATTGGAGAGCCTTAAAGAACTGGAGAATCAACAAAAATTAAGTCTAGCCCATGCAGTTAGAAGGGAAATAATTAAGATTAGAGCAGAGATCAATGAATTAGATATCAGACATGTAGTAGAACACATCAACAAAACTAGAAGCTGATTCTTGGAAAGAATTAATAAGATAGATAAACCACTAGCCAGACAAATCCAAAAGAAAAGAGAAAGGACCCAAATTAATAAAATTATGAACGAAAGGGGAGAGATCACAACTAATAATAAGGAAGTAGAAACAATCATCAGAAATCATTATCAACAGGTATGGCCAATAAGTTAAGTAACCTAGAAGAAACGGGTGCATTTCGGAAGCCTATAAACTTCCAAGACTGAAACAGGAAGAAACTGACAACCTGAATAGACCACTAACTAGCAATGAGATTGAAGCAGTGATCAAAACCTCCCAAAAAATAAGAGTCCAGGACCTGATGGATTCATGGGGGAATTTTACAGCAAACATTCAAAGAAGAAAGAGTACCTATTTTCTTGAAGCTGTTTCAAAAAACAGAAACAGAAGGAAAACTTCCAGACTCTATGAAGCCAGCATTACCTTGGTCCCCAAACCAGGTGAAGACCTCATCAAAAAGGAGAATTTCAGACCAATATCCCTGATGAATATGGATGCTAAGATTCTCAACAAGATCCTAACTAATAGGATCCAAGAGTACATTAAAAGATTATTCACCATGACCAGATGGGATTGATCCCTGGGATGCAAGTTTGGTTCCACATCTGCAAATGAGTCAATGTGATACAATACATTAATATAAGAAAGAACAAGAACCATAAGATACACTCAATAGATGCTGAAAAGCATTTGACAAAGTACAGCATACGTCCTTGATGAAAACTCTTCACAGTGTAGGGATAGAGGGTACAAACTTCAATATCATAAAAGCCATCTATGAAAAACTCACAGTGAATATCATTCTCAATAGGGAAAAACTGAGAGCTTTTCCACTAAGGTCAGCAACACAGCAGGGCTGTCCACTCTCACCACTGCTATTCAGTATAGTACTAGAAGTCCTAGCCTCAGCAATCAGGCAACAAAGAGAAATAAAAGTCATCTGAATCAGCAAAGAAGTCAAACTCTCACTCTTTGCAGATGATATGATATTTACGTGGGAAACCCAAAGACTCCAGTCCAAAACTGTCACAACTCATATAGAAATTCAGTGAAGAGTCAGAATATAAAATCGGTGTACAGAAATCCATTGCATTTCTATACACCAACAACAAGACAGAAGAAAGAGAAATTAAGGAGTCAATCCCATTTACCATTGCACACCCAAACCATCAGATACCTAGGAATAAAGCTAACCAGAGAGGTGAAGAATCTGTACTCAGGAAACTATAAAGTACTCATGAAAGAAATTGATGAAGACCCAAAGAGAATGGGAAAACATTCCATGCTCATGGATTGGAAGAACAAATATTGTGAAATGTCTATACTACCTAGAGCAGTCTACACTTAATGCAATCCCTATCAAGATACCATCAACTTTTCTCAAAGAAATGGAACAAATAATCCTAAAATTTATATGGAGCCAGAGAGACTCTGAATAGCCAGAGGACAGTTGTAAAGGAAACCAAAGTTGGTGGCATCGCAATTCCAGACTTCAAGCTCTTTTACAAAGCTGTCATCATCAAGATAGTATGGTATCTGATGGTGACACATAGGTCAATGGAACAGAATAGAGAGCCCAGAAATGGACCCTCAACTCTATGGTCAACTAATCTTTGACAAAGCAGAAAAGACTGTCCAATGGCAAAAAGACAATCTCTTCAACAAATGGTGTTGGGAAAATTGGACCGCCACATGCAGAACAATGAAACTGGACCGTTTCTTTACACCACACACAAAAATAGACTCAAAATGGATGAAAGACCTCAATGTGAGAGAGGAATCCATCAAAATCCTTGAGGATAACACAGGCAGCAACCTCTTTGACGTCAGCCATGGCAGCTTCTTCCTAGAGACATCACCAAAGGCAAGGGAAGCAAGGGCAAACATGAACTATTGGGACGTCATCAAGATCAAAAACTTTTGCACAGCAAAGGAAACAGGCAACAAAACCAAAAGACAACTGACAGAATGGGAGAAGATATTTGCAAAGGACATATCAGACAAAGGGCTAGTATCCAAAATCTGTAAGAACTTATCAAAGTCAACACCCAAAGAACAAATACTCCAATCAAGAAATGGGCAGAAGACAGGAACTGACATTTGTGCAAAGAAGACATCCAGATGGCCAACAGACACAAGACAAAGTGCTCAACATCACTCGGCATCAGGGAAATACAAATCAGAACCACATTGACATACCACCTCACACCAGTCAGAATGGCTAAAATTAACCTGTCTGGAAATGACAGGTGTTGGTGAGGATGTGGAGAAAGGGGAACCCTCCTGCATTGTTGGTGGGAATGCGAGCTGGGTAACCACTCTGGAAAATGGTATGGAGGTTCCTGAAAAAGTTGAAAATAGAGCTACCCTATGACTCAGCAATTGCAATAGTGGGTATTTACCTTAGAGATACAAATGCAGTGATCCGAAGGGGCACGTTCATTTGAATGTTTATAGCAGCAATGTCCACATTAGCCAAACTATGGAAAGAGCCTAGATGTCCATCAACAGATGAATGGAAAATAAACATTATAAATGCTTTGCTAATCAGGAAGACCCAAAGCTGGCAGGTCCCAAGGCACTCCTTATATACCGATCAGTGGGAAAGTGATTCTTTAAATGAAGACCTTCAGCCTTTAAACAGGATCATCTGTATTCTCTACCAGCAAACTGCGTCAGATGGGAGTACCACCAGCTTCTACAAAGGACCACTTTGGTGCTGTCTGTCCTTATTGGCACACAGAGCTGGTGTGGATAAGCACAACCATGAATGAGCCCCGGATTGTCAGGTATTGTCATTTAAGGCCAGATAATATGTAAAAATATGCAAAAAGAAGGAGTTGCCAAGACTGCAACCTTGAATTTCACTTCTCTAGGGCGTCTTGGGTGCCTGTTGCTAAAGTGAGATGAAGGGTCAACAAAACATTCCTTAGAAGGAACAAAAGCAATACAAATGCCTGCCTTGGAATTTCTTTAGTCATTTCCATCCCATCAACTCTAAAGTAAAATACAGCCATCAACATGTGCTTTTTGCTCAGCACACCCGTCTATTCAATAGAAATACAACATGAGCTCCATGTCCATTAGGGAGCTTGATGTGGGGCTGAAATCACAACCCTGAGATCAAGACCTGAGCTCAGATCATGAATCGGCCACTCAACCACTAAGCCACGCAGGTGCCCCAAAATACAACTTGTAATAGAGATGGTACAACAGAGTGTTTTCTTTGGCATTTGTTTTTAGTGCTTGAAAATAGTCTCTGTAAAGTCTGGGCCTCACTGATTCTTCCCACTGTCTCCCTCCTTCTCTTGTCACTGTCCCACACTCCTTAACCCAGCGGGGAGGGCCATCAGAGTACCACCAGTTGGGACACAGCAAGGCACATCTAGAACCCAGCTTCCATTCTCCCAGTAGGTAATTCTGTGTGCCTTACTTTTATAAGAAAGTCACGTTCCCAAGCCAAAATGACTGTCCCCATAGAAATAGGGAGGTTCACCCAGATATTCTGATCTAGATGGGACATAGGGAAATATGCACTGACCGGCAGGACCAGCAAGTTCGCAGCGAGGGGCAGGGCCGCTCCAAATCCCGTTCCCTTCATCGTCACTTGTGCAGCGGAGGGTGCTCTCCCCGATGAGGCTGAAGGTCATCCCTCTTGCTGGGTTGTTGTCACACGTGTAATTTATTTCCTTCCCATAAGGAAAGTCTCCCTGAGAAGGTCCGGTGTGCTGCCCATTAAGGATAGAAGGAGGATTTGGACAAAAGATACCTGGAAAAAACCCAAGTGCTATAAGTTACACGAAAATGTTGATATTTTAAGCTGAGTTGATTCCTCAATTACGGGATGCTGTGACTGTGTTGCCCATTAAATAATTAACTTTCAAGGGGAGTATGAACCATAAAGTAAGTATATAAGGTCTCTGTTGAGATGCTTCTAAATGAAATGACACTGAAATCAAAGCCCAGAAGGGCCTTAGTCATCCTGAACTCCTGGTAGAGTGAAGACTTCTGAATGACTGAGAGCCCTTTCTTTTAAAATAGACAAAAATCTTCTTAACCCCATTGAGAAGAAAATCATCCATTTAATAAGAAATTATCTATTAATTCAACTGGACTTTTTGAGGACCTACTCTGTATAAAATACTATTTCAAGTTCAAAGTAGAGAAAAATCTTTTTTGATGTGAAGGATCTGCACACCAGAGAAATCTTTCAAAATATATTATACATTTACTATTTGTCTATCACTGTCTATAACTATCTAATCTCTTCCTGATATACTCAAAACCAAAACAGATGGATATAATAATGCCATCACAATGAGTGAACATCTCAGTGTTCCTATGGACGGATCCAGAATATGCAGCAATGTAATGGCTTTTGAGATATTTATTGGTTTTTACAGGTTTTAATTTTCTCATTGAAGAAATGCACATTTCTTCTTTTGAATGTAACTGTCTGGAGATACTCTTTCCCCTTTCTGATTTGATCTGTATTTGGGAAGAGGATACCGCAGCTTTAAAGAATTATGAATAATCAAAAGGTGGAATGTTTACACTCTAGTAAGTGTATCTGGGTTCGTGAAAGTATTTTTCCTTTCTTTCCCTCATGCTTCTTAACCACATTCCGGGAAAGTTGAGATTTTCAAACAGTTGACTTCCAGATACGAAGGATGTAATTATCGAGTTTCGTTACATAAATCAATACAAATTTCCAAACATTTTAGAGCAAAATATTCCTTTGAAAACCCTCTATTATAAACAGGTATTTTTCAACAGCTATGATCAGAAGATGAAGCAATATCCTGTTTGATTTCATGAAGAAATACATGGGCAGACTGAATATATTAGTAGTGTTTCTGTATTTAACACATTATATTTCTGTCCCCTTAAAACAAGGATAAACAACAGGAAAGCAAGGCCCAAGTCTGTCTTGTTTACAGGTATATTCCCAATGTCTAATTTATTGCATTACCCTATTTTTTTCATAATAACACTTGGTATTACTTGAAGTAGTCTATGTGTTTGCTTTCATTATTTTTAAAGATTTAGTTATTTCAAGGTGGAGGAGGGGAGAGAAAAGGCAATAACAGGAAAGGCAGAGGAAGAAGGAAAGTGACTGAAGCAAACTGATCTCAGCTGTCAGCCCGATATGGGGCTTAATCCCAACCAATAAGACCAGAACCAAAACCAAGACTCTGACTCTCAACTGACCTTGCTACCCAGGCACCCCTGTTTTTTACTTTTTGGTCTTTCCCTGTACACAAGAATATAAACAACATGAAAGCAGGGTGCTAGTCTGTTTTGTTTATAGGTGTATTCCCAGTGTCCAGAAGGCTGGGTGGCACCTACCAGAGGCTCAAAAAAGTTTGTCAAAAGAATAAGGCTAGGCATGAATGATGATCGTGGCAAAATATAAAAACTATCGTTTTGACAGGAAACATGCTTCAGGCTCTAAATCTCCCTCCTTCTGTGAAGATTTCTCTCCATCTGTAGCACACATTATGCTTATACACACTTACAGTATGATCCCCCAAACATGTGATGCTTAGATATATTTCCCCCAGAAAGAGCCCTTGCAGCAAAGAAAATGTTGATCCAAAGTGAAGATCAACAAAGGGGCAAATATTAGGTAATTTTATAGGCAAGACACACTAAAGGCACAAACCAGCAAAGAAAACCAGGAGGGAGGTGCCGACCTGAACAGGCATTCCTTGTACTCACGTTCACACACAGGAGCACTGTCATTCCAAAGGGTTTCCATTTCAACCAAGATGCAGTAACTAGCAGAACTGCCCTTTAGGTGGAACCTGAGGAACAAAAGCACCAGTGGCGGGGTGAGCATGGGCACCGTTTCTCTCTCCCCTTCCGCTGAAATGCAGTTTAGTGCCTAAGATGAATGCCAGGAGAAAAAGCCCAGCTCATTGGCTTTCTTAGTTGCCAGAGGCTCTGAAATCAAAACATTTGCAAGATTGTGGTTTCCAGGGAGGATGGAGCAGTGACAGCGGTTGTTGACCGTCAGGGGGTCATCCTGCCCTCTGACAGCTCCCTGTCTGTCTCTGTCAGCAACTCTGTTCTCTAGGGCACAACATAGCACTCTCCTCTCTGGTGGCTCAGGAGGAAGACAACTCCCGATTCAAGTTGGTAAATCAGAGAAGGTGAGGAAAGACAGCAGAGGCTGCTGTTTTGGGCCAACACTTTCGGAATGTTCCAGAACACCACCTTTGGCATATCCCCATTATTGATGAGTTAATGCAAATTATCTGGGAAAGGAAGGCAAAGGTGAGAAGAGAGGATTCTTTGCAGAGCAGTGGCTTCCTGGATTGCCTCCAGGGCTTTGTTGGAACAGATATTTGCTGCCTGCCAAGGGATCCTCGGAATATATGGAGGACAGCTGCTCTGTCATCCATGCTTTTTACCCATCAGTGCTGTTGGAACATAACACCAAAGTCATTAAGATTCCTGTAGAGAGTTCACGACATTACTGCAAACATGAGCGTAGGTCTTCATACTCCTGCGATACAGACTAACACTAATTAGCTGAGATAAAACTAGATGGGAAACTATTCCTCTTGATGCTTTGTTCCTATTCCAAATTCCACTATTGACTGGTTTAAATTTTTCTTGGAACAATCTCTGCATATTACTTGTAATAAACTTTCTTTGACATCAATATTTTTCCTTTCATACCTACAAGTTACTTTTCATTCATACATGTAATGTTTCACCTGAATATCCAAGATTTCTTGTTACACTTCTGCTGTTCGGTGTATTTGCTGTTTTTCCTTTTCAAGCACATGTGGTGCTTGGTTCCATCTGGTTCCCACCATACTTCCCAATCACTGTTTCAGGTATCAGTCCTTCCTGGTACTTCTTTGCCATTAGGCAGCTTGCTCTTTGGGTAGAGCCCCATTGGTGCTGGTGTCAGCATAGCAGCATCGAGTCCTGTGTCCCCCGTCTCTCTGTCAGGTCATACTCACCCCTCATCACAAACGAAGGACACTTTCGCCCCAAGCTGGAAATTCAGTGGTAAGAGCACACGGCCATTAGGGAGTTGTCCCCGGAAGTCTGCACATGATTTCACTAGGATAACAACAGCAAGAACAAGAACAAGAAAAAACAGAAGTAAGATGGTCATGTGAGGGGACGGAAAGACTGATCTGCAAGGAGATGACAGTGTAGGCACCTGTACATCTTGGGGCCGCTGGGCTCCAGTCTCCCTGGGGCGTACAGCGCAGAGACGCTGTCCCTCGGAGATCATAGCCGGGCTCGCAGCTGTAGGACACTTCCTGCCCCGGGGAGAAATTGGCCTGGTTTTCTGCACTGTGCTTTCCGTGCAGAATTTCTGGAGGCAGCTGACATACTGTGGAAAGAACAGGTGTGAAGGACCAGTCAGTGATGGAGAAACATCTTTTACTATATTCTAAACCTTCCGAGGAGTCCCAGGCTTATCATTAAAGGGGAGCTCAGATGTAACAGAGGAAATCAAGTGATGCTCCTGCCCCCTCCTTTTACCGTTATGTAAAATCAGACAATGAAGGGATGTGCCCAAAGCCCTCACGCCTAGTAAGAGGCCAATCACTGGAGCTGAGTTCTTCCTGGCACAAGGTCAAATGCATGACCAGGACCCTGAGGGTGCTTTCTCCAGTGCTGGCCAGTCTACATGGCATTACTAGCCCTGTCATAAAGGAGAGCTGGGAAGGGTAGATGAGATCAGGCATTTAAAGTGCTTATTGCACAGCTGAGTAGAAAGTGCACCTCAGCCTTCAGGATATCGGGGAGATATTGGAGCTTGTATTTTGCTCTGAGGATGCTCAATATGAGAGTCCCAAAGTCTCCTTCCTTGGTTGATGAAGCTCCTGCTTTCAAAGCGAAGGCACATATACATAAGTGCGCGCACACACACACACACACTCATAATTTCATGCTTCATTTCCGCACATTGTTCCCAACATGCACCCTTCTCCCAGAACGAGCACTGACCTCCTGATCTCCCTGCAACCCATGCCCTTTGTCGGTCCCTTCAAAGCTCAGTCAGACTCACCTCGGGAGCAGCGCGGCAACTCTGGCCCCACGTGTTTTGGGCTTGGCACTGCACGCTGGAGGGTCCTTTCATGACAAAGCCGGGCTCGCAGATAAACCTCACGGTTTCATGTAAGGAAAATAAGGTCTTGTTCTCAGACACCCTCACTGCATTGTCAATGTCTGGAGGTGTGCACTTATTAGGTATGATGCACTGAGGCGGAGGGCCGCTCCATATGCCAACGCGATTGTCTTTGCTGGTGCAGTATATCGATGGGTTGCCCACAAGCTCAAACTGCTTTTTCCCTCTCTGTCCGGGATGGCAGCGATAGGTCACCACGGTTCCATAGGGAAAATCTTCTTTGTAGGGGTTAATGACATTTCCGTTGGCAATGGCTGGGGGTGGCCCACAAGGAATCGCTGGGAAAAGAGATGGCAACTTAAACAATAGTGGATCAAATAGCTCGTCAGAAATGCAATGAGTAGAACTAGTTTTGCATTTGTTATTGGTTTTTAATCCTTGTTAACATGGAGATACATGTCTACAAGATTGTGATTTTGGTGGGCATAATAGCATGCCTTCTGCCTTTCCTGCTTATACTATTTCCTATGAGCATATAGTTTTTAAAACAATCCACGTTCCTTTCATTTTAGATAGCTCTTTGATATATTATCACACCATAGTGTACACAGGTTTCCTGTACTCTTTTCCGTTTGCCTTCTTCATTTCCATTTTGTTATTAGCTCAGGAGAGTGTTCAAAAAACATAAAAAGACCCTAGGCGCCTGGGTGGCTCAGTGGGTTAAAGCATCTGCCTTCGTCTCAGATCATGATCCCAGGGTCCTGGGATCCAGCCCTGCATTGGGCTCTCTGCTCAGCAGGGAGCCTGTTTCTCCCTCTCTCTCTCTGCCTGCCTCTCTGTCTACTTGTCATCCCTCTCTGTCAAATAAATAAATGCAATCTTAATAAAAAAATAATTAAAAGAAAACAATAAAAAGACCCTTGCTGAAAGAAAAATGGAAGGGGAGAGAAACAACACAGATACACCAGTGCAGGAAGTTGAAATCAAGATATTTGCATATGTATAAGAAAGTATCTGAAGAAATAACAGCAAGGATCCTTTCAGAAGAAGGTTCATCATCTAAGACCTTGAATTCATTTCTACAGAAAGGTTTTCAAATGTAATTCCTGACATACAATCAAGGATCACCAGGTACTGAAAGAGAGAAAATCCCATGAAGAAGAGGCAGCAGACTCACTGACAATAGAAATGGAACCGTTAGGACCCCAGATACTGGAGTTCTTACTCACACATTGGAAATAGTTATGTTTGTCTCTTTGAGGACAATGTGTATGAAACCTAACTTTTGGTAAGGACTAGAAACCATTAAAAACAACGGGGCAAATTTTGAAAGGAACCCAATACACGTTTTTATCATTATAAAATACAGTAGCTGAAATTAAGAAGCTGATAGAATTAAAAGCAGGTCAGACACAGTTTAACAAAAATCAATGAATTGGAATCTAGGACAGAAGGAAGTCTCCAGAATAACACAGAGAGACAAGAGAATCAGAAATATAGCAGAAAGAGTAACGGACTTACAGGATAAAAGGGATAAGGCCTACCACATGTGTAAGTGAATCCCACAATGAGAGGAGATATCAGATCACGGACATTGGAAGTAATGACAGAATTTTCCAAAACCGATGAAAGACATCACTGAACCACAGATACAAGAAACCGTACAAACTGAAGAAAAGAAGTACAAAAAAAAAAATCTTTACTTAGAAACATCATAGCAATATTGTAAAAAATCACGAGCAATGAATTTTAAAAACAGCCAGAAAACAGAGATGACAACTTTTAAAAACCCATACTTAGAAAAATGTTTAAAGAATCTATCACCAGGAGACCTACAATATAAAAATGCTAAAAGATCATTTTTTTTGATCAAAGGAAAACAGTGTTATAAGGAACTGACAGAACTGTCCTATGGAGGACGGATAACGGAAATAGTTAATATGTGGATAAATATGCATAAATACTGTTTTCATAAAGACAACAATAGTGTCTTTTGAGATACCTGTAACAGTACAAAAATTAACACAGTGTAGGAGAATCAGGATATGATCATCTCAATAGAGCCACAGTGATAAATTAGAATCCACATTCATGAGAAATCTTTAGGTATAAAGGGAATTTCCTTAATCAGATAAAGAATGTCTCCCCCAAATCTTCAGTAAACACCAGGCTTTATGGTGACTATTCAAAACTCAGTATCATCTCTTCCATTCAGCATTGTACTGGAGTTCTAGCCAACACAGTCAAGCAAGAGAAATAAATAAAAGATACAAGAAAGAAAGGGATTAAACATAGGATAATTATTTATCAGCAACACGGTTATTTATGCAGCATATCCAAAAGAATATACAGATAAACTATTGCATTTATAAGTAAATTTAGCAAGATTGTTGGATCCAAGGTCAAATGGTTGCATATTTAAGAAACAATTAAGAAATGTTACATTTCCCAATGTTACATTTCTATGTTTACATCATTTTCTAAAATGTAAATTGGCAAATATTATGGAGAGAAATTAAAGAAATTTCAGAAATGGCAAAATATGCTCATGAATTTACAACTCAAAAATGTAAATATGTTAGTGGTCCACAGATTGAACTATGGAATCCCTAGAAAGCCAATAGAAATTTGAGTAGGTTTCTTTTTTGTGGAAACTGACAAGCTGATTCTAAATTTTGTCAGGAAATGCAAAGGGGCAAGAATTACCAAATGAATCTTGGAAGAAGTACATGGTTAGATGATACACCAGCAGGTATCAATTCTAAATATATGCTATAGTCATGAAAACAGTGTGATAAATCAACCAGTGGAACAGAACCTCTCTGAAATGAGACCCACTTATAATGTCACCTGATTTAGGGTATTATACTATTGCCCTGTGATCTATGGGAACTGGTCTTTCCTTTTTCTTTCTTTTTTTTTTTTTTAAGATTTTATTTATTTATTTGACAGACAGAGATCACAAGTAGGCAGAGAGGCAGGCAGAGAAAGACAGGAGGAAGCAGGCTCCCCATGGAGCAGAGAGCCCGATGCAAGGCTCAATCCCAGGAACCCAGGATCATGACCTGAGCCGAAGGCAGAGGCTTTAAACCACTGAGTCACCCAGGCGGCCCTAGAACGAGTCCTTCCTAAATGGTTTTTTAGATAAATGCTATTACAGCAATAATGTCCACAATGGCCAAACTATAGAAAGAGCTGAGGTGGGGGAGGAGTCAAGATGGCGGAGAAGTAGCAGGCTGAGACTACTTCAGGTAGCAGGAGATCAGCTAGATAGCTTATCTGAAGATTGCAAACACCTACAAATCCAACGGGAGATTGAAGAGAAGAAGAACAGCAATTCTAGAAACAGAAAATCAACCACTATCTGAAAGGTAGGACTGGCGGAGAAGTGAATCCAAAGCGACGGGAAGATAGACTGCGGGGGGAGGGGCCGGCTCCCGGTGAGCGGCGGAGCAACGGAGCACAAAATCGGGACTTTTAAAAGTCTGTTCCGCTGAGGGACATCGCTCCAGAGGCTTAACTGGGGTGAAGCCCAGGCAGGGTCAGCGCGGCCTCAGGTCCCACAGTGTCACAGAAGGATCGGCGGTGTCTGAGTTTCGCAGAGCTTACCGGTATTAGAACAGGGAAGCCGGCTACAGAGACAGAGCCGAGGAGTGAGCTCTAAACTCGGGGTTACCTTGAACCGGTCGCAGGCTTGGTCAGCTCGGAGCACGGCCGGAGGCCAGGGTGACGGGAGTAATTGGGCGCTATTCTCAGAGGGCGCACTGAGGAGTGGGGCCCCGGGCTCTCGGCTCCTCCGGGCCGGAGACCGGGAGGCCGCCATCTTCATTCCCGACTTCCAGTACTCTACGGAAAGCGCTCAGGGAACAAAAGCTCCCAAAAGCAAACCCAGCAAACCCGAGCGGATTACTCAGCCCGGCCCCGGGTAAGGGCGGTGCAACTCCGCCTGGGGCAAAGACGCTTGAGAATCACTACAACAGGCCCCTCCCCCAGAAGATCAACGAGAAACCCAGCCAGGACCAAGTTCACCTACCAAGGAGTGCAGTTTCAATACCAAGGAGAGCGGCGGAATTCCAGAGGAGAAGAAAGCAAAGCATGGAACTCATGGCTTTCTCCCCATGATTCTTTAGCCTTGCAGTTAATTTAATTTTTCTTTCTTTTTCAATTTTTTTTCTTTTTCTCTTCTTCTGCTAAATTTTTTTAACTTTTACCGTTTTCTTTTTTAACGTTTTTTAAATAGTTTATCTAATATATATATATATTTTTTTTCCTTTTTAAATTTTTTCTTTACTGGCTTTTTTTTTAAAATAGTTTCTTTCTTTTTTTTTTCTTTCTGAACCCCTCTTTATCCCCTTTCTCCCCCCTCACGATTTGGGATCTCTTCTGATTTGGCTAAAGCATATTTTCCTGGGGTTGTTGCCACCCTTTTAGTATTTTACTTGCTCCTTCATAAACTCTTATCTGGACAAAATGACAAGGCGGAAAAATTCACAACAAAAAAAAGAACAAGAAGCAGTACCAAAGGCTAGGGACCTAATCAATACAGACATTGGTAATATGTCAGATATAGAGTTCAGAATGACGATTCTCAAGGTTCTAGCCGGGCTTGAAAAAGGCATGGAAGATATTAAAGCAACCCTCTCGGGAGATATAAAAGCCCTTTCTGGAGAAATAAAAGAACTAAAATCAAACCAAGTTGAAATCAAAAAAGCTATTAATGAGGTGCAATCAAAAATGGAGGCTCTCACTGCTAGGATAAATGAGGCAGAAGAAAGAATTAGCGATATAGAAGACCAAATGACAGAGAATAAAGAAGCTGAGCAAAAGAGGGACAAACAGCTACTGGACCACAAGGGGAGAATTCGAGAGATAAGTGACACCATAAGACGAAACAACATTAGAATAATTGGGATTCCAGAAGAAGAGGAAACAGAGAGGGGAGCAGAAGGTATGTTGGAGAGAATTATTGGAGAGAATTTCCCCAATATGGCAAAGGGAACAAGCATCAAAATCCAGGAGGTTCAGAGAACCCCCCTCAAAATCAATAAGAATAGGACCACACCGCGTCACCTAATAGTAAAATTTACAAGTCTTAGTGACAAAGAAAAGATCCTGAAAGCAGCCCGGGAAAAGAAGTCTGTAACATACAATGGTAAAAATATTAGATTGGCAGCAGACTTATCCACAGAGACCTGGCAGGCCAGAAAGAGCTGGCATGATATATTCAGAGTACTAAATGAGAAAAACATGCAGCCAAGAATACTATATCCAGCTAGGCTATCATTGAAAATAGAAGGAGAGATTAAAAGCTTCCAGGACAAACAAAAACTGAAAGAATTTGCAAATACCAAACCAGCTCTACAGGAAATACTGAAAGGGGTCCTCTAAGCAAAGAGAGACCCTAAAAGTAGTAGATCAGAAAGAAACAGAGACAATATACAATAACAGTCACCTTACAGGCAATACAATGGCACTAAATTCATATCTCTCAATACTTACCCTGAATGTTAATGGGCTAAATGCCCCAATCAAAAGACACAGGGTATCAGAATGGATCAAAAAACAAAACCCATCTATATGTTGCCTACAAGAAACTCATCTTAAACCCGAAGACACCTCCAGGTTTAAAGTGAGGGGGTGGAAAAGAATTTACCATGCTAATGGACATCAGAAGAAAGCAGGAGTGGCAATCCTTATATCAGATCAATTAGATTTTAAGCCAAAGATTATATTAAGAGATGAGGAAGGACACTATATCATACTCAAAGGAACTATCCAACAAGAAGATCTAACAATTTTAAATATCTATGCCCCTAACGTGGGAGCAGCCAACTATATAAACCAATTAATAACAAAATCAAAGAAACACATCGGCAATAATACAATAATAGTAGGGGATTTTAACACTCCCCTCACTGAAATGGACAGATCATCCAAGCAAAAGATCAACAAGGAAATCAAGGCCTTAAATGACACACTGGACCAGATGGACATCACAGATCTATTCAGAACATTTCATCCCAAAGCAACAGAATATACATTCTTCTCTAGTGCACATGGAACATTCTCCAGAATAGATCACATTCTTGGTCCTAAATCAAGTCTCAACCGGTATCAAAAGATTGGGATCACTCCCTGCATATTTTCAGACCACAATGCTCTGAAGCTAGAACTCAATAACAAGAGGAAATTTGGAAAGAACCCAAATACATGGAGACTAAACAGCATCCTTCTAAAGAATGAATGGGTCAACCAGGATATTAAAGAAGAATTGAAAAAATTTATGGAAACAAATGATAATGAAAACACAACCGTTCAGAATCTGTGGGACACAACAAAGGCAGTCCTGAGAGGAAAATATATAGCAGTACAAGCCTTTCTCAAGAAACAAGAAAGGTCTCAGGTACACAACCTAACCCTACACCTAAAGGAGCTGGAGAAAGAACAAGAAAGAAAACCTAAACCCAGCAGGCGAAGAGAAATCATAAAGATCAGAGCAGAAATCAATGAATTAGAAACCAAAAAAACAATAGAATAAATCAACGAAACTAGGAGCTGGTTCTTTGAAAGAATTAATAAGATTGATAAACCCCTGGCCAGACTTATCAAAAAGAAAAGAGAAAGGACCCAAATAAATAAAATCATGAATGAAAGAGGAGAGATCACAACGAACACCAAAGAAATACAGACAATTATAAGAACATACTATGAGCAACTCTACGCCAACAAATTTGACAATCTGGAAGAAATGGATGCATTTCTAGAGACATATAAACTACCACAACTGAACCAGGAAGAAATAGAAAGCCTCAACAGACCCATAACCAGTAAGGAGATTGAAACAGTCATCAAAAATCTCCAAACAAACAAAAGCCCAGGGCCAGATGGCTTCCCGGGGGAATTCTACCAAACATTTAAAGAAGAACTCATTCCTATTCTCCTGAAACTGTTCCAAAAAATAGAAATAGAAGGAAAACTTCCAAACTCATTCTATGAGGCCAGCATCACCTTGATCCCAAAACCAGACAAGGATCCCATCAAAAAAGAGAACTACAGACCAATATCCTTGATGAACACAGATGCAAAAATTCTCGCCAAAATACTAGCCAATAGGATTCAACAGTACATTAAAAGGATTATTCACCATGACCAAGTGGGATTTATTCCAGGGCTGCAAGGTTGGTTCAACATCCACAAATCAATCAATGTGATACAACACATTAATAAAAGAAAGAACAAGAACCATATGATCCTCTCCATAGATGCTGAAAAAGCATTTGACAAAGTACAGCATCCCTTCCTGATCAAAACTCTTCAGAGTGTAGGGATAGACGGCACATACCTCAATATTATCAAAGCCATCTATGAAAAACCCACCGCAAATATCATTCTCAATGGAGAAAAACTGAAAGCTTTTCCGCTAAGGTCAGGAACACGGCAGGGATGTCCGTTATCACCACTGCCATTCAACATAGTACTAGAAGTCCTAGCCTCAGCAATCAGACAACAAAAGGAAATTAAAGGCATCCAGATCAGCAAAGAAGAAGTCAAACTATCACTCTTCACAGATGATATGATACTATATGTGGAAAACCCAAATGACACCACTCCAAAACTGCTAGAACTTGTACAGGAATTCAGTAAAGTGTCAGGATATAAAATCAATGCACAGAAATCAGTTGCATTTCTCTACACCAACAACAAGACAGAAGAAAGAGAAATTAAGGAGTCCATCCCATTTACAATTGCACCCAAAACTATAAGATACCTAGGAATAAACCTAACCAAAGAGACTAAGAATCTATACTCAGAAAACTATAAAGTACTCATGAAAGAAATTGAGGAAGACACAAAGAAATGGAAAAATGTTCCATGCTCCTGGATTGGAAGAATAAATATTGTGAAAATGTCTATGCTACCTAAAGCAATCTACACATTTAATGCAATTCCTATCAAAGTACCATCCATTTTTTTCAAAGAAATGGAACAAATAATCCTAAAATTCATATGGAACCAGAAAAGACCTCGAATAGCCAAAGCAATATTGAAAAAGAAAACCAAAGTCAGTGGCATCACAATTCCGGACTTCAAGCTCTATTACAAAGCTGTCATCATCAAGACAGCATGGTACTGGCACAAAAACAGACACATAGGTCAATGGAACAGAATAGAGAGCCCAGAAATGGACCCTCAACTCTATGGTCAACTCATCTTCGACAAAGCAGGAAAGAATGTCCAATGGAAAAAAGACAGCCTCTTCAATAAATGGTGTGGGGAAAATTGGACAGCCACATGCAGAAAAATGAAATTGGATCATTTCCTTACACCACACACGAAAATAGACTCAAAATGGATGAAGGATCTCAATGTGAGAAAGGAATCCATCAAAATCCTCGAGGAGAACACAGGCGGCAACCTCTTCGACCTCAGCCGCAGCAACATCTTCCTAGGAACATCACCAAAGGCAAGGGAAGCAAGGGCAAAAATGAACTATTGGGATTTTATCAAGATCAAAAGCTTTTGCACAGCAAAGGAAACAGTGAACAAAACCAAAAGACAACTGACAGAATGGGAGAAGATATTTGCAAATGACATATCAGATAAAGGGCTAGTGTCCAAAATCTATAAAGAACTTAGCAAACTCAACACCCAAAGATCAAACAATCCAATCAAGAAATGGGCAGAGGACATGAACAGACATTTCTGCAAAGAAGACATCCAGATGGCCAACAGACACATGAAAAAGTGCTCCATATCACTCGGCATCAGGGAAATACAAATCAAAACCACCATGAGATATCACCTCACACCAGTCAGAATGGCTAAAATGAACAAGTCAGGAAATGACAGATGCTGGCGAGGATGCGGAGAAAGGGGAACCCTCCTACACTGTTGGTGGGAATGCAAGCTGGTGCAACCACTCTGGAAAACAGCATGGAGGTTCCTCAAAATGTTGAAAATAGAACTACCCTATGACCCAGCAATTGCACTGCTGGGTATTTACCCTAAAGATACTAACGTAGTGATCCGAAGGGGCACGTGCACCCGAATGTTTATAGCAGCAATGTCTACAATAGCCAAACTATGGAAAGAACCTAGATGTCCATCTACAGACGAATGGATAAAGAAGATGTGGTATATATACACAATGGAATACTATGCAGCCATCAAAAGAAATGAAATCTTGCAATTTGCGACGACGTGGATAGAACTAGAGGGTATCATGCTTAGCGAAATACAACTATCATATGATCTCCCTGATATGAGGGAGAGGAGATGCGACATGGGGGGTTGAGGGGGTAGGCGAAGAATAAATGAAACAAGATGGGATTGGGAGGGAGAGAAACCATAAGTGACTCTTAATCTCACAAAACAAACTGAGGGTTGATGGGGGGAGGGGGGTTGGGAGGGGGGGGTGGGGTTATGGATATTGGGGAAGGTATGTGCTATGGTGAGTGCTGTGAAGTGTGTAAACCTGGCGATTCGCAGACCTGTACCCCTGGGGATAAAAATATATGTTTATAAAAAATAAAATTTAAAATAGTAAAAAAAAAAAAATAAAAGAGCTGAGGTGTCCATAGACAGATGAATGGAGAAAAAAGATGTGGTATTAGGCAGAGGAAAATAAGTCAATCAGAGAAAGACAATTATCATAGGGTTTTACTCATATATGGAATATAAGAAACAGCACGGAGGATTATAAAGGAGGGGAGGGAAACTGAATGGGAAGAAATCAGAGAGGGAGACAAACCATGAGGTCTCAACTCTAGGAAACAAACCGAAGGTTGCTATTTTGTTTTTGTTTTTTGTTTTTGCAGGTGTCATTTTATTTCTCATAATGTTCAAATAGCCAACATAATTAGCTTTTGATGTAGTGTTCAATGAATCATTAGTTGTGTATAACAACTAGTGTTCATTGCAATACATGTGCTCCTTAATAAACATCACCTGGTTACCCCATCACCCCACCCACCTACCTTCTGTAACCCTCAGTTTGTTTTGCAGAGTCCAGAGTCTCTCATGATTTGTCTCCCTCACTGATTTCTTCCCATTCACTTCTCCCTACATCCCAATGGTCCTCCATGCTATTCCTTATGTTCCACATATGAGTGAAATCATATGATAATTGTCCTTCTCAGTTTGACTTATTTCACTTACCATCATCTCTTCCAGTTCCATCCATGACGATGCCAATGGTGGCTATTCATCCTTTATATCCATTGTATATATGTACCACATCCTCTTTACCCCATTCATCATTTGAAGAACAACTTGGCTCCTTCCACAGTTTGGCTCTTGTGGATATTACTGCTATGAATACTGGGCATTATATGCAACGGATGAATTATTGAACTCTACATCCAAAATTAATGCTGTTCTATATGTTGGCTAATTGAATTTAAATCTAAAAAAAAAAGGTATTAGATGAATTGCCTATCCATTAGGAAAAACAAAGAAACAAAATGAGCAAACAAATTCCTTGACCAGACTCTACACCATACAAAAAATTAATTTGAGATGAATCACAGACTTAACTTGAAAGATAAAATGATGGGCAAAGTTTTCTTATGGAGAACACAGAAAACAGTGGCCAGAAAGGATAGACATAGTAAGTCTTATTAAAGGACACTAGTAAAGTGCACATTATCTATCATCAAGAAACATCATAAGAAAGCAAAGGATGAATTTTAGCCTGAAGAAAATATGTGTATTAGGCTTTTTGGAAAATCTGAGATTGGATAACGAATTCCTCAAAGCAATAAAGAGATGCACAAACTAGCAAGATTGGAAGACAGTTTTGAACAGGCACTACACAAAGATATGAAAGATGCTCAGCATCCTCAGTCTTTTGGAAAATGCAAAAGAAAGCAGCAGTGAGCCAGCAGCCCAGCTAAAATTTAAACACATGATAAATACCAGGTTGGCAGAGATATGGAACAGCTGGACTTTTCATATGCCTCTGGTGCAAGAGTAAATTTGTCCACTCACTGTATAAAATCTTTGGGCAGGATCTATTAAGACTGACCACGTTCATACCCAACAATTCCACGTAGAGAAATGTCAACACTGTTTACATAGAACATGTAAACGTTTTATCCAGCTGCGCATATATATAAACATTTAAATATTTACATGTGTGTATATGTGTGCATTTATTGCCTATGCACACGCATAAAATGCTACTGACATATAAACAGCTGAATTTATGAATTAATTGTTAAGTTCACACAATGAAATATAATACAATGAAAAAGATCCAGTTAATCTTACATGCAACAACGTGAATGATCTCCTACACAAATCATTTAACAGGAGCTGGACACAAAAGAGTACATGCTTTTTGATTCCTTTAATGTAAAATTCAAGCAGAGCCAAAACTAAGCTTTGGTGATAGAACCCCAATAAATGGTCAATAAATGAGAAAGGGCATAGGGGAGGCTTCTGAGGTGGTAAAACGGACTAAATCTTCTCTGAGTGCTGTTTACATGCAGGTGTTCACTTAGGAAAGAGTCACTGAAGTGAATAGAGTACACAATATTAATATTGTGTACTATATTATGTGTATATATACATATAGATGTACATATCTATGTATGTATATATATATACAAAGTCTACAAGGTATGAATATATATATGTGTGTATATATACACACACACACACACACACACACACACACACACACACACACACACATGTAGTCTACAGTGTATGAAAAATGTGCTGGAAAAAAGACTTCCCAACAGCATAAACTCCAGGAGATATGGCTTTATTGGTGAATTTTTTTCAGATATCTATGGAAGAAATAATGCTAGGATTACCTAAACTCTTATAGGGAAACAAATATATGGAAAACTATCAGCTGGCTTTATGAGATGATCATAAGTTTGATATGAAATGCTCCTAAGATTGGCTGGACGTCCACCTTTGGTTCGGGTTATGATCCCAGGACCCTGGGATTGAGCCCTGTGTTGGGTTGCCTGCTCAGTGAGGAGTCTACATTCTCCTTCTCCTGATCCCTCTGCTATGGTCTCGTGCTCTCTCCCTCTCTGTCAAAAGATAAAGAAAATCTTAAAAGAGAGATAAAAAAACCCTCATAAGGGTTTTTCCAGGGAAAAATACTACAGTCAAATCTCTCTAAAAATCAATAGGAATGGAATGATAAAAGTGTTCTAGAATTAGTGGTGCTGGTCTCACAGCTGCATGAATACAATAAAAATCATTAAATTTATACTTTAAAAGAGTAAGTCTTATGATACATAAATTATATCTGAAAAACATCTAAAATATATTACGTATATTGAACAACATAAAAGAATTATAAAATCTTATGACCAAGTCGTTTTATGCCAAGAAGGTACGATTAGAATTCAAAATCAGCTTGCTTTTCAAAAAGTAATGAGAACATTCCCACCAACAGTGTAAGAGGGTTCACCTTTCTCCACATGCTCTCCAACATTTGTTGTTTCTTACCTTGTCAATTTTGACCATTCTGACTGGTGTCAGGTGGCATCTATCTCAATGTGCTTTTCATTTGAATTGTCCTGATGGCTAATGATGTTGAACATTTTGTCATGCGTCTGTTAGCCATTTGTACGTCTTCTCTGGAGAAGTGTCTGTTCATGTCTTCTGCCCATTTTCTGATTTGGTTATTTGTTTTTTGGGTTTGAGTTTGAGAAGTTCTTTATAGATCTTGCATATCAGCCCTTTATCTGTAATGTCCTTTGCAAATATCTTCTCCCATTCCGTGGGTTGCCTCTTAGTTTTGTTAACCATTTCCTTTGCTGTGCGGAAGCTTTTTATCTTGACAAAGTCCCAAAAGTTCATCTTTGCTTTTTTTCCCCTTGCCTTTGGAGACGCGTTTCGGAAGAAGTTGCTGTGGCCCGATGTCGAAGAGGTTACTGCCTATGTTCTCCTCTAGGATTTTGATGGATTCCTGTCTCACATTGAGGTCTTTCATCCATTTTGAGTTTATCTTTGTGTTTGGTTTAAGAGAATGGTTGAGTTACACTCTTGGTGGGAAAGCAAGCTGGCATAGCCACTTTGGAAAACACTATGGAGGTTCTTCAAAAAGCTAAAAATAGAGCTACCCTATGATCCAGAAATTGCACTACTGGGTATTTACCCAGAAGATACAGATGTAGTGAAAAGAAGGGTCACATGCACCCCAATGTTCCTGGGAGCAATGTCCACAATAGTCAAATTCTGGAAGGAGCTGAGATGCCCGTCAGCAGATGAGTGGATAAAGATGTGGTTCATACACACAAAGGATTATTACTCAGCCATCAGAAATGATGAATATTGCATTGACATGGATGGAGCTGGAGGGGATTATGCTAAGTGAAATCAGTCCAGCAGAGAAACACAATTGTTACATGTTTTCACTTATTTGTGGAACATAAGGACTAGCATAGTGGACATTAGGAGAAGGAAGGGAAAACCGAAGGGGAGGAGAATCAGAGGGGCAGATGAACCATGAGACACTATGGACTCCGGGAAACAAACCGAGGGTTTCAGAGGGAAGGGGGGCATGAGGGGCATGGGTTAGGCTGGTGACGGGTATTAAGGTGGGCATGTATTGAAATGAGCACTGGTGTTATATGCAAATAATGAATCATGGAACACTATATCAAAAACTAATGAAGTATGTATGGTGATTAACATAACATAAAAAAAGGTCATGAAAACAATTCATTCCATTAAGAGAGTAATGGAGAAACAATATGATTATTTCCGGATATGTAGCCATAGTGCTTGATAAACTTCAACATGACTTAATGACAAAAAATTCTTAGCCATGAAGAATATTAGGGAATTTCCTTTCCCTGAAAATGGGGATCTACAAAAAGCCTGGAGCAAATACTACATTAATGGTGAAATATTTGGAACTTTCACTTTGAGATGGGGAACAAAAGCAGGATACCCTGTATCCCCAACCCTATCAAAAATTTTAGTGGTGGTCCTAGCCAGTATATGAAAGAAATAGGGAGGGAGTGAAAGAAAGGGAGGTAGGGATAGGAGGAGGGAGGGCAGGAAGAAAAGAGTTTATTGGTTGGTTACTTCTAAGTGCATTGAAGGCTTTAACAGAAAGAAAATGCTTTAAATTCCTGCTCAGGGTCTGCCTCTGAACACTTCTATTATCTGCCCGAAAAGAAACTTGCACTGCGTAATAACAGAGCCCAGATTTCTGAAGAACAAATCCAACGTCTAATCCTGTGGCTGGATTCCAAGGTAAATTGACTTCACAATTTAACAGGCTCTCTTATGTTAAAGTCTGAATATTGATTGGGAAAAGGAGGACTTTAAAAATGGAGATGGAGAGGGGTGCCTGTGTAGCTTAGTTGTTAAATGTCTGCCTTTGGCTCAGGTTAGAATCCCAGGGTCCTGGGATGGAGCCTTGCATGGGGCTGTTTGCTGGGCAGGGAGCCTGCTTCTCCCTCTCCCACTCCCCCTGCCTGCTTGTGTTCCCTCTCTTACTGTCCCTCTCTCTGTCAAAAAAGAAATAAAATCTTAAACATATAAATAAAATTTGAGATGGAGATACATGGGTAGATTCTAAGGATGCTGGATACCTTGTACCTGGAAATTCTGCTGAGCTTCCTTTGCTAGAAGCAGCAGCCCCTCCTCCCCTGTGTGAGGAGGTAAGCCTCCCTTTGCTCAAAGAACCTGTAATGACCTGTCCTGAGCAGCTGCCCTGGTAGGGTTGCCAGAAGAACACAGATGTCCAGTTAGATCTGAATTTGAGAAAAACAATGAAAGCTAGTTCTATATATAATTCTATCCCAAATACTGCAAGGCACATATTTAGAATACAAAAATATGTGTTGCTGTGCTGAAATTCAAGTTTAACTGGCTATCTTGTCTTTTTGTTTACTAAATCTGGCAACTCCAATTTCAGGGACTGCTGATCTTCCTCAGGACCTACCCTTAATACTTCACCATAATTGTGGTTCTTTAACCTGATTTAAGTCCTGAAAGACCTGGAACTGGAGTTGGGGTGGTGTTTGGGGGGGAAAGAGGGGGGCACCAATTAGGACCGGCAAGAAGGTATCCCCAAAAAGAAAAAGAATTAAGACTGTGAATTCACTGTGTTAGAGGTTGACCTACATTAAATGAAGCCGAAATACAGGACCTTTCTTAGTGTAGTCCTGAGGAAGAAATCCTATGACTTATGGATTTAGGAATGCCAGAGTGGGCTTAGTGAGCCCTGTTTGTCCACCCTTAACTATGTGCCTGGGGGGGGGGTGGGGTGTTCAAAGAGAGACCTGTTATCCTTTCACCCAAGGCTTTGAGAAATACATTCTTGGGGAATTTTCCGTATTCTTGACAGACTCTCTGATGGCTATTCTCTGTAGGCTGGGAATGACCTTGGTGACATTGGGAGCTTTGTTATTGATCTGGGTTTCCTGAATTCAGTGGAGACCAAAGGACCTCAGGCTGGCAGGAGCCAAGTGGCAGCACTTAATAGCCAGGGCAACTGAAACAGAGATCAGAGTGACTTGCCTGCAGAGATCTCTGTCCCTGGCTAATTGTTGTGGATCCTCTAAAACTGAAATAGATGAAGAGTGCAGTTAAGTATTCTTTGATGGCTACAAGCAGAAAAAATCTACCTCTGATTGAATCACTGAAAAAAAAAAAAGTAATGGTTATTCATCAACCAGTTCCCAGACTTGGGAGCCTATGGACAGACTCAAAGCAGCTCAAACGAATAGAAGATAGGATCTTCTTCTTCTTCTTTTATTTCTTTTTAATTTTTTTTTTATCTTCTTGAGAAAGCATGCTGCTACACGGCCAGAAAGTATACTGAAGTTTCGTCCCACCTTCACCAAGGAGGCTTGAAGCCTTTCAGCAAAGATTAGTATAAGAAAGGTTAAAGAATTAGAAATAAAGATGAAAATCTAGGAATAGATATAGGTGTATTACATTTAAATAAAGAGATCTATCCAGAGTACTGTTTTGTCATCTGATTTTTTTCACATAAAAGTGTATAATTTACTTGTTTATATATCATTAATTGTTTCTCCATGACATTGTGTTTCTTTGTTCTTTGTTTTTCTTATTTTTAGCTGAATAACATTCCAGTATATGGATGTAGTTCCTTTTCTTCCTCTTCCTCTTCACCTCCTCCTCCTGTCCCTCCCCACTCCTCCTCCTCCTCCTCCTTCTTATTCTTCCTCCTCCTCTTCTTTTTCTGCTCCTTCTCCTCCTCCTCTTTCTCCTCCTCCTTCTTCTTCTCCTTCTTCTCCTCTTCCTCTTCTTCTCCTTTTTAATCCTCCTCCTTCTAACCTCCTCTTCCTTCTTCTTCTTCCTCTTCCTCCTCTTCATCTTCTTCCTCCTCTAGCTCCTCCTCTTCTTTTGTAAGTAGGCTCCAAGCCAAGTGTGGTGTCCAGGATAGGGCTCAAACTCACAACCTTGAGCTCAAGACCTCAGTTGAGACCGAGAGTCAGACATCTAACAGACTGAGTCTCTCAAGTGCCCCTGGATGTATCTCTTCTAATTCTGCATGGCTCAATTTCATGTTTCTTAAAGAATTCTCAATAGTCATTTTTAACAAGACACTTTCCTTCCTATACCTTCCAAAGCATAGCTGGAAACATTTCGGTTACCTTAACAATTTTGCTATTATAATGAATGAAGCAATGAGAAGTGTAAAGTGAATTCCTAGGAAAAGTCTGCATTTATCTCCCAAGTATAAATTCTAAGAAGTGGGTCAAAGTCTATGTCCATTTTGAGGCTTATGGCACATGGTGCCTCTCAAGAGGTTTTGTGGACCTCCACGTGTGTGCGAGTGTTGATTGATCCACAGCTTCACCAGCCTTGGAGAGCATCACTTTAGAAAAATCTTGACTAATTTGCCAAGCAGAATGACTGTTACACTGGGGGTGGCACAGTCAACGTCATTCTGAATTAACTGAAGGAAAACTAAGGTTTGAAGGCTTTTATGCATTAAGTCCCCAGATTCAGAAAAGGCACGACATAAGGAAAAAACATATGGAAACAGTTGCCAGAAACCCCATGGGTTTTGAGGGATAGAATGCACAAAAGGAATCCACTTAAGATTTGTATAACTTCAGGGGGAAACTTAGAATCTATTGGAAAAGGTAAGAACAAGGACGGCTTCAACTCACTCTCACAAATAGGTGGATCGTCATCCCAGGTGACAGTCTTGCCTGAGATGATGCATGCAATAGAGGTCTTACCAATAAGTCGGTATCTAGAGGGAAAGAAGAATGAATGTTATTTTCCCTGTTCATTTTCCTACTGAAGTGGCTACTTACAAGAGAGTGTATCCTGGAGAATTCAGAAGGACAATTTCCATTTGTCATAGTGTATGACATGGTATATACTTTGTATGTGTATATACATGTACCTATATGTATACATATACTATGTATACATATTTTTGACATAGTATATATATCACAATTTGTGATAGTATACTACCACTTTCCCAAATTTTACATCTTTATTCAGATATCTAATCTAAATGGGTCCTCTGCTCTTAATTACTTTGAGCTACATTTTAATTTAAGCCTAACATGTTTAAGATTCTTCAAACTAGAACCAAAGGAAATCCAAGCAGAACAAAAGAAGTTGAACACGGATTTCCTATGTAAAATGTTAAAGGCAGCAATTCTCACTTAGTATGCCACAAACTGTTCACAGTGTGCCATAAGACTTGGAAAATGTAAATTTCTCCCATGGATAATGTCTTGCAAAACTGTAGTAAAATATTAAAACTAGGATTCTGACATAGGTATGATCACCAAATTTATTTGGACTTCCTCAGTTCTGTTTGTACTAATTTGTGGGTATGTGAGTGTGCTTACAAGTATTCAGCTTTTATACAGACTATATTGAAGACCTATTCTGGGTTCACGGTAACATTGGCCAGAGGATACAGGGGATTTCCCATATACTCCCTTTCCCTACACATGCATACCTTCCCACATTATCCACATCCCCCACCAGACTGGTACAGTGGCTTGCAACTGATGAACCTACATTGACACATCATTATCCCCTGTAGTCCCTGGTTTACAGCAGGGTTCAGTCTTGGCGTTGTATAGTCTGTGTGTCTAGACAAACAAATATTGACATGGATGCACCCTTACAGAATGACACAGAGTAGTTTCACTGCCCTAAACATCTTCGGAGATCTGCCTATTCGTCTCTCCCTCCTCCTACCCCTTGGCTACTACGGATCTTTTTACTCCATATTTTCTTTCCTAGAATGCCACTTCCCTGGAATTATACAGAATTGAGCCTGTTCAGATTGGATTCTTTCACCTAGTAAAATGCAATTAAGTTTCCTCCCGGCTTTCCATGGCTTGATAGCTCATTTATGTTATCCAGGGAGGGTTTACCAGTTTCTGTTCCTATCAGCAATGAACGAGGAATCCAGTTCCTCTACAACCATGCTAGCATCTGCTGTTTTCACTAGTTTGTATTTCTGCCACTCAGATATATGTGTAGTATTGTTTCACTGTGGTTTTCATTTGTATTTTCCTAAGGGCTGATGAAGTTGAATATCTTTTCCTGGTCTTAATTTCCATCGATAAACTCTCTTCAGTGAAATGTCTGTTCCTGTGCCTCCAAATTCCTGTCCTGAAACCTTAGGATCTGACTTTTTTTGGAAACACGGTCTTGCAGATATAAGAGAGTTAAGATGAGGTCATACTGGATTAACATGGGCCCTAATGCAATCACCGTTGTCCTCAGAAGAAGAAGGAAATCTGGACAAGGAGACAGACAGAAAATGTTGACACAGACATAGGAAAAGCCATGTGAGAACAGACGCAGAGGTAGGAATGATGTGTTTATAGCTCATGATGCCAAGGACAGCTGACAAGCACCAGAAGCTAGGAGAAAAGCACGAAATGGATTCTTCCTCTGACCGCCCAGTAGGAACCCACCTGCTGACACCTTGATTTCAGACTTGTTCAAGGCTAATTGACACTGGATTTTGCCAACTGCATTTTTTGTCAATTGCTAGGGGCATATATTTTTCTTCTTCAGCCTGTTTCTAGAGTTGATCATGTTGATTGATTTTTGAATGTTCAATCTGTCTTAAAAATTTTTATCCTGCTGGGTTAAATCCATTAAGATCCATCTGAATGTTTTTTGTCCATCTTTTTCAGGTCAAGATTGAGTCATTGGACTAGAATGCTAGCCCTTTACATTTTTCCCTGAACTTCTAGCTTTCTATATTGATTACACAAATTCATAAGTGAATGGGGTCACATAAATTCAATGTACTATTGACTATATTTGCAAATGCAAATTTGTTGAAATTTTCTTACATCCATGTGTTGCAAGCAGGGAGATAATTGTAGGGATTAACTTTTGCATTTTCCAAGTATACAAGTTAAAATTTCCAGGGGAACTTCTAAATAAATAGATATAGAGCCTCTATTTTCCAAGCTAGTGAAGGACATAATGGAAAAAAAATATAAAACCTAATGGACACAAAAGTTGAGGAAGTGTGAAAACATAAAATTGGTATAAATAGAAACACAAAATCAGGTAGTAGGCATTAATTTTAAATATTAGTAGTTACATTTAAAGCAAATGGATTAAACTCCTTACTTAAAAGGTAGACATTATCAAACTGGATGAAGGAACTCTAACTATTGATTATTTATCAGAGACTCACCTAACGTAGAATGACACAGGAGAGTAAAAAGTCAAAAAGATTTAAAGAGAGTGGGTAAATAATCAAAAAGCAATGTAGTTATATGAAATATATAATAGGAGTATAAGTGTACACACAAATAGACTAACTGAAAAGCATTATTAGAAAGAAGGAGCAACCCACTATAATAAGTTTTAATGCTCTTGGAAGTCTTCAATGTGCATGCACCTATTTACATAGCCTCAAATATATTTAAAAGAACACAGAAATACCAGAAGATATTGGAAAAAAAGATTGACGGATCCAGCCTGCTTTGAAAAGAAACACGCTCTGCTCATTTTATATAGATAAATTGGTTGTAAAGCCAGACAAGGACAGGTTGAGAATGGAACATTATTAAGCCTATCATTCCTATGAGAATAAAAGGAAAACATGGGAAAGAAGATATTATAAAACAAATGTAGGAATGCAGACATAATATTTACTATACTTCTAGACCAAGTGGAGTTACTCAAATATTTCAGGCTTAATCTGTTAACATGATTCATGATAATCATTCCTCCTACTTAGTGGGTTTATATTTGGTTGTTTAGTTGCCCCAAGACCAGTTGTTGAAAAGATTATTCTTTCACCATTGGATTGTCCTGGCACCCTTGCTGAAAAGGAGTTGACCATAAGTGTGTGGGGTTACTTCTGCGTTCTCAATTCTGTTCTATTGATCTATACATCTATACATTTCCAGAGAGATTCTGGAGGTGGAGGAATGGGAACTGGGAAAGGCACAGTGGAGACGTCTAAGATTCTAGCAATGTTTCCTAAGGTGGATAGCATATACCCTGAAGTTCACTTTATTTCTTCCTGATTTTAATGATCACTTATGTTTTATTATATGTCTTTTAAGTAAGCAATAAATAAGTTTTTTTTTTAAAGCAAAAGTTAAGATATAAGGCAAAGCAGATAATTGATTATCTCCTTTAAGGATAAGCCACAGCAAATTTCTGCACCGTGCACATTTCTGGAGAGGGGCTATAACAATCAAGATTTGCCTCTGCACCTCAGGGCTCCATCATCCTAAACAAGTCATTCTTTCCCACTTCTGAGTCCACCATCTCCAGCTCCTTCCCATTTAGTGAACGTTTCTCTTGGTTCTAGGCGCATGAATTTGGTGTGCCTTAGACATCCTTTCCCCCACCCCCAAGTTTCTAGCACAGATACGGGTGCTTCCTATTTTTCAAATATTTGTTTAGTCTTTTCAAATGTAGTTTAATACTTGGATTCAAGCCACCATGTCTACTTAGAAATCTTATTGCTATGGTTTGAATGGACAGGAAGACTTTCTAAGATGCTTGTTTAGAGATTGGTGCTACAGTTCTGGAACTCTCAACCCAAATGATGCTGCTGCTAACTCACCCTTCATTACAGGCGTAATTAACAGTTGATCCAAACCGGGCGTCTCCGTGTACGGTCATTTTGCCATTGGCGGGTTCTGGAGGAGTTCCACATGATCTCCCTATGGGGGAGAAGCAGAATTGGGGGATTGGGTATAGAACAAGCCAAACTTCTCTCAGTAAGTACATAAGGTCCCAACCTGGATGGAGTTTACTGAAAAGTATTTGTGGTTCCGCAGATTTTGCCAATTCAGAGAAACTAGCAAGACTGCCCGAGAGTCAGCCACCTACTAAGCTCCACTTCCAAGAAAAGACCTCCCCTCCTCATTGATCTTTTCCCTGTGTTGTGCACCCCAGAAAAATGCAAACTTTACTTTTTACCGAAGTGGTTATTTTGTCATCCAACCAGCTTAAATCGGAGATCTCGAAGTCGGGATTCACTCTCCACCTACAATTTTCTTCCCTTTTCTGAGTCATTGGTGACGTAGTTTCAACGGTGACGATGGGAAACCCCTACTGAATGGAGCTTTTCCCTGCATTGTGCCTTGTGAAGGTCATTTCTCATGAAGTGACCTTGTAATGGAGGTGCCAGTAAGTCAGAGCAGTAGGAAGATGTGACAGAAAGGATAACTGCATCATGTACTCTACCTGAGGCAAATTTAACAATCGTACGAGTCTTAGTTCCAAAATCTGAACAATTGATTCAGCTCTACGGATGTTTGATTGACACAGAGTTCTCAGTCCAGAGGTACTTACGCTGACACTTGTTTTTGGCACTTGACCAGACCGAGTTGGGTAGGCAGGTGATAAAGAACCCTCTCCCATAGTAACCAGGGCGGCACTCATACTTCAGAAATGTCCCGATGGGAAACTCATACTCGTCCGTAGCATTTGCCAGCTTGGCAAATGGAAGGTGTTCCGGGGCTTTGCACTGACCTGGAGGCCAAGACCATAGTGACATCCAAGTTAATGGAGAAACTTCTATTTACTTCCTCTTTTTCTCCAGTGTGCTTCATAGATGCGATCAATGAAACAGAACACCTTAATAATGTTGAAATGTTTGCATCTCTTACTAGTGAACATAGAGATGAGCTTTTCATTTTGTTCTAAAGCGTTATTTATTTATTTATTTATTTTGAGAGAGAGCAAGAAAGAGAGAGGGAGCAAGCATGCACGAGTGGGGGGGAGGGAGAGGGAGAGAGAATCTCAAGCAGACTCCCTGCTGTGCGCAGAGCCCAATGCAGGCCTTGATCCCAGGAACCTGAAATCATGACCTGAACTAAATCAGCCACTTCACCAACTGAGGCGACCCTGTCAACCATTCCTCAGTGGGATGCTGAGCACTGCTCAACTTCTCAAACCATAGAATTGAATTGTAATCCACCACCTCATTTCTTTTCTACAAAAATTGTCTTTGATACTTGTATCACAGCCACTGCTAAAAGCCCAGTTTTGCAAAGATTTGTTGTCACCAAGAGGAACCTACTTAAAAAAAAAAAATAAAAGAACTCTACTGCAATCTAATGTAGCCAAGGCCTATTGGGAGCCAGAGGTTGCACAGTATCTGAGAAAAACCCAGAATTGTTTTTCCACCAAAAATTTAAAATAGCCCATGGATCTCCTCTGAGATCCTGGCGGTTCCCAGGGCACATCAGCCGACAATTTGGGAAATGCAGCACTCCACTAATCTTTGTTTGTAAAGTCGAATTGTCTATTTATATTTACTATAATTGTTGACATATTCATGATTAGATCTATCATTTTATTATTTGATTTTTATCTGTCGTTCCTTTCCTATGTTCTTTATGCTCTTCTCTTTTACCTTCATTTTGAGAATGAAAAAAGATTTTATTTATTTATTTAAAGAGAGAGAGAGACAGAGAGAGAGAGAGCTCGAGCGTGAGTGAGCAGGGGAATTGGCACAGTGAAAAGGAGAGAGAGAGAGAGAATCTCAAGCAGACTCCATGCTGAGCAGCACCTGTATTCATCTGAAATCAGGAGTTGGACACTCAACCACCTGAGCAACCCAGGAATCCCTATTGTTATTTCTTCTTATTAGATTATTTGTTACACATTCTTTTTAGCTCCTTAAAGATGACATGCATCCTTACCATGTTAATGTGCAATGAACAATGATCATTTCCCAGCATGCAAGAAACATAGAAAATGCTCACTCTGTTTACTTCCTCCCTGTCTTTTGTTCCATGTTTATGTTTTTAGATTCTACATATATTTTATGCTCCCATTAGCCATCTTCAGTGTACACACTGCCGGCTGCTTGCTGGGCTACAACCATGCTACTAAGGCGGACCCTAATGTTACTGGATTCCATCAGCAGGCTTAGCTATGATTTTGAAAATCTGTAGAAATATGTGGTTGCCTAAACAATGAGCTTCCAAAGATATCCATGCCCTAATCCCCGGAGCCTGTTAATGTTACCTCATATGGCACCAGGCTTTGCAGATGTAGTTAAATTAAGAATCTTGTGGTGGGAAGATTATCCTGGGTTATCTGGGTGGCCCTCAATGTAATCACAAAGGTCCTTAAAAGAGGGAGGCAGAGGATCTAAGAAAGAAGAAGGAGATTTTAAGACATTCCAGTGCTGGCTTTGAAGGTAGAAAAAGAGAGCCATGAACCAAAGTATGCATTCAGCCTCTGGACGAGAAGAGCAGGGAAACCTAATCTCCCTTGGAGCCTCCAGAAGAAACACAGCCCTACAGACCCATTTGAGAATTTGACCTCCAGAATCATAAGAGGATAAATTTCTATTGTTGTAAGCCACTAAGTTTGTGGTAATTTTTTAGAGCAGCAAAAAGAAGCTAATACAAGAGATATCAATGTATAGTTTTAGAAACTGGATTCCTAGAGAACAGAATTTAAACCTAGTGTCTTCTTCTTACTGTGAAGTAAAAGTAAAGAATGTAAATTGGGATAATAGCTGAAATAGAAACATATGAGTCTTCACTACAGAAAGCTTGATCTGGTTTCTTTTCCTCCTTCATTCCTAATCCCTCAAATTCTAAGTAGTATATTAATATCAACTCTGTAAACTCACCTACCATAGTTTATTTAAAAAAAAAAAAAAACTCTTCAGATTCCATACAAATTTTAGGATTATTTGCTCCAGCTCTTTGAAAAATACCGGTGGAATTTTGATTGGAATGGCATTAAAAGTATAGATAGCTCTAGGCAGTATAGACATTTTAACAATGTTTATTCTTTCGATCCAAGAGCATGGAATGGTCCTCCATCTTTTTGTGTCTTCTTCAATTTCTTTCATGAATGTTCTGTAGTTCCTCGAGTACAGATCCTTCACCTCTTTGGTTAGGTTTATTCCCAGGTATCTTATGGTTCTTGGTGCTATAGTAAATGGAATCGATTCTCTAATTTCCCTTTCTGTATTTTCATTGTTAATATATAAGAAAGCCACTGATTTCTGTACATTGACTTTGTATCCTGCCACGTTACTGAATTGCTGTATGAGTTCTAGTAGTTTGGGGGTGGAGTCTTTTGGGTTTTCCATATAAAGAATCATGTCATCTGCGAAGAGAGAGAGTTTGACTTCTTCATTGCCAATTTCGATGCCTTTTATTTCTCTTTGTTGTCTGATTGCTGTTGCTAGGACTTTTAATACTATGTTGAACAAGAGTGGTGAGAGTGGACATCCTTGTCATGTTCCTGATCTCAATGGGAAGGCTGTGAGCTTTTTCCCATTGAGGATGATATTTGCTGTGGGTCTTTCATAGATAGATTTTATGAAGTTCAGGAATGTTCCCTCTATCCCTATACTTCAAGGGTTTTAATCAGGAACGGATGCTGGATTTTGTCAAATGCTTTTTCTGCATCAATTGAGAAGATCATGTGGTTCTTCTCTCTTATTGATTTGTTTTATTACATTGATTGATTTGCGAATGCCAAACCATCCTTGTAGCCCAGGGATGAATCCCACCTGGTCATGGTAGATAATCTTTTTAATGTGCTGTTGGATCCTGTTTGCTAGGATCTTGTTGAGAATCTTAGCATCCATATTCATCAGTGATATTGGTCTGAAATTCTCCTTTTTGGTGTGGTCTTTGCCTGGTTTGCCGATCAGGGTAATGCTGGCTTCATAAAAAGAGTCTGGAAGTTTTCCTTCTGCTTCAATTTTTTGAAACAGCTTCAGGAGAATTGGTGTTATTTCTTCTTTGAAAGTTTGGTAGAATTCCCCAGGGAACTCATCAGATCCTGGGCTCTGGTTTTTTGGGAGGTTTTTGATCACTGCTTCAATCTCATTACTAGATATCGGTTTATTCAGGTGGTCAATTTCTTCCTGGTTCAATTTTGGGAGTTTATAGTTTTGTATGGAATCAGAAGAGACCCCGAATCACAAAGGAAATGTTGAAAAACAAAAATAAGACTGGGGGTATCACATTACCTGATTTCAAGCTTTACTACAAAGTTGTGATCACCAAGACAGCATAAAAACAGACACATAGACCAGTGGAACAGAGTAGAGAGCCCAGATATGGGCCCTCAACTCTATGGTCAAATAATCTTCAACAAAGCAGGAAAAAATATACAGTGGAATAAAGACAGTCTCTTCAATAAATGGTGCTGGGAAAATTGGACAGCTATATGTGGAAGAATGAAACTTGACCATTCTCTTACACCATACACAAAGATAAATTCGAAATGGATAAAAGACCTCAACGTGAGATAGGAATCCATCAGAATCCTAGAGGAGAACATAGGCAGTAACCTCTTCAATATCAGCCACAGCAACTTCTTTCAAGATATGTCTCCAAAGGCAAAGGAAACAAAAGCGAAAATGAATTTTTGGGACTTCATCAAGATCAAAAGCTTCTGCAAAGCAAAGGAAACAGTCAACAAAACAAAGAGGCAACCCACGGAATGGGAGAAGATATTTGCAAAGGATAGTACAGACAAAAGGTTGATATCCAGGATCTATAAAGAACTTCTGAAACTCAAAACACACAAAACAGATAATCATATCAAAAAATGGGCAGAAGATATGAACAGACACTTCTCCAATGAAGACATACAAATGACTATCACACACATGAAAAAATATTCATCATCACTAGCCATCAGGGAGATTCAAATTAAAACCACATTGAAATACCACCTTACACCAGTTAGAATGGCCAAAATTAGCAAGACAGGAAACAACGTGTGTTGGAGAGGATGTGGAGAAAGGGGAACCCTCTTCCACTGTTGGTGGGAATGCAAGTTGGTGCAGCCACTTTGGAGAACAGTGTGGAGATTCGTTAAGAAATTAAAAATTAAAAAAAAGAAAGAAAGAAATTAAAATAGAGCTTCCCTATGACCCTGCAATTGCACTACTGGGTATTTACCTCAAAGATACAGATGTAGTGAAAAGAAGGGCCGTCTGTACCCCAATGTTTATAGCAGCAATGGCCATGGTCGCCAAACTGTGGAAAGAACGAAGATGCCCTTCAACGGACGAATGGATAAGGAAGATGTGGTCCATATACACTATGGAGTATTATGCCTCCATCAGAAAGGATGAAAACCCAACTTTTGTATCAACATAGACGGGACTGGAAGAGATTATGCTGAGTGAAATAAGTCAAGCAGAGAGAGTCAATTATCACATGGTTTCACTTATTTGCGGAGTATAATAAATAACACGGAGGACAAGGGGAGATGGAGAGGAGAAGGGAGTTGAGGGAAATTGGAGGGGGAGATGAACTATAAGAGACTATGGACTCTGAAAAACAACCTGAGGGTTTTGAAGGGGCAGGGGGTGAGAGGTTCGGGGAGCCAGGTGGTGGGTATTATGGAGGCACGCATTGCATGGAGCACTGGGTGTGGTGCAAAAACAAAGAATTCTGTTACGCTGAAAAGAAATAAAAAAACCCCACAACTCTTCATAGCTTTAGAATATATTAAATACAATAGTTGAATAATATTTAAAGTAGATAACGTGATGAAATTGACACTTGTGTGCACCATGAAACTATTACCACAATCAAGATAACAAACATTTCCATCACTCCAACAATTTTCTCATTTTGCTTTATAATCCGTCTCTCTACCTCCTTCTCTAGGCGATCTCTGGCCTGTTTCTTACTACAGACTGATTTGATCTTCTAGAATTTCATATAAACCAACTCACTTGGTTTGTACTCCCCCCCCCCATTTTGTTGGTCTAGCTTTTTACACAGAATGATTATTTTTTGAGATTCATCCAGGTTTTTGCATATATAAAAGTATTTCTTTTTTTTTTTTTTTTTTTTTTTTTTTGCTGGGTGATAATCAGTTGTACCAATATACCTTAATTTGATTTGCCTGTTTGGCTGTTGAGTGCCATTTAGATTATTTCTAGTTATTGGCTAGTACAAATAAAGCCACTATGAAAATCCTGCCAAGTCTCTGTGTGGTCAGTTGCTTTCATTTCTCTTGAGTCAATACCTAGGAGTAAAATGCTCAGTCATAGACACATTTGAGTTTAGCTTTTTAAGAAACTTCCCAAATGCTTTCCAAAGTGGTTGTATCACTTTACCAAGGAGTAGTGATTCCAGTCTTCACCTTATTGCCAACACTTTCTATGGTCAATTTTTAACATTTTAGCTTTTCTAGTGGGTGTATATTGTCATCTCATTGTGGTTTTTGTCTTGGGTGTCTGAGTCCACTTGGAAATACTCCTGATTCAAACTTACATTAAAGGCAGATGGATTTATTCTGTGTTAGAAGCACAATCTACTTATTACTTCCATGTTCTTTTTCAAACATAAACTGTCAACCTGTACTACACTCTGCTCTCCATTCTGCATATTCTACTCTTTTATGAAAAGATCTGCAAGTGTTTTATTTAAACATTTCTATCAGTTAAAGAAAAAGAAGAGCATGCACTTCTAAAAATTTTATATTTTTAATGTCAAAATCTTTATATATTGATATTATTATACTATATATTATATTTGGTATATTATATAATCTGATTTAATATATAATAAGATACCTAGGAATAAACCTAACAAAAGAGGTAAAGGATCTATACTCTAGGAACTACAGGACACTTATGAGAGAAATCGAGGAAGATACAAAAAGATGGAAAAACTTTCCATGATCATGGATTGGAAGAATAAACATTGTTAAAATGTCTATCCTGCCCAGAGCAATATACACTTCTAATGCCATCCCTATTAAAATACCATTGACATTTTGCAAAGAGCTGGAACAAAAAATCCTAAAATTTTTATGGAACAGGAAAAGACCTGACTCACCAAGTGAATGATGAAAAAGAAAAACAAAGCTGGGGGTCTCATGTTGCCTGATTTCAAGCCTTATTACAAAGCTGTGATCACCAAGACAGCATGGTATTGGCACAGAAACAGACACATAGTCCAATGGAACAGAATAGAGACTCCAGAAATGGACCCTCAACTCTATCGTCAACTAATCTTTGACAAATCAAGAAAAAATCTTTAATGGAAAAATGACAGTATCTTCAGTAAGTGGTGCTGGGAAAATTGGACAGCTATATATAGAAGAATGATAATGGCCTATTCCTTTACACCATACATAGGAAAATTCAAAATGGATGAAAGACCTCAATGTGAGACAGGAATCCATCAAAATCCTAGAGGAGAACATGGGCAGTAACCTCTTCGATATCGGCCACAGCAACCTCTTTCAAGACACATCTCTAGAGGCATGTAAACAAAAGCAAAAATGAACTTTTGGGACTTCATCAAGATCAAAACCTTCTGCACAGCAAAGGAAACAGCCAACAAAACTAAGAGGCAGCCCACAGAATGGAAGAAGATGTTTGAAAATGACATTACAGATAAGGGGCTGATATCCAAGATCTATAAAGAACTTTTCAAACTCAACACTCAAAAAATTAATAACCCAGTCAAAAAATGGGCAGAAGACATGAACAGACATTTCTCCAAAGAAGACATACAAATGGCTAACAGACACATGAAGAAATGTTCAGCATCACTAGCCATCAGGGAAATTCAAATCAAAACCACACTGAGATACCACCTTACACCAGTTAGAATGGCCAAAATTGACAAGGCAAGAAACAACAAATGTTGAAGTTGTGGAGAAAGGGGAACCCTCTTACACTGTTGGTGGGAATGCTAGCTGGTACAGCCTCTCTGGAAAACAGTATGGAAGTTCCTCAAGGTGTTAAGAATAGAGCTACCCTATGACCTAGCAATTGCGCTACTAGGTATATACACCAAAGATACAGATGTAGTGAAAAGAAGGGCCACATGCACCCCAGTGCTCATAGCAGCAATGTCCACAATAGCCAAACTGTAGAAGGAGCTGAGATGCCCTTCAACAGATGAATGGATAAAGAAGATGTGGTACATATCTACCATGGAATATTATTCGGCCATTAGAAATGATGAAAATGCACCATTTGCACTGACATGGATGGAACTGGAGGGGGTTATGTTAAGTGAAGTAAGTCAAACTGAGAAAGACAATTATCATATGGTTTCAGTCATATGTGGAACATAAGCAATAGCACGGAGGACGATAAAAAAAGGGAGAGAAATCCAAAGCGGGAGAATCAGAGAGAGTTGAACCATGAGAGACTACGGACCCTGAGGAAACAATCTGAGGGTTTCTTTTTTTTTTTTTTAAGATTTTTATTTATTTATTTGACAGAGAGAGATCACAAGTAGGCAGAGAGGCAGGCAGAGAGAGAGAGGAGGAAGCAGGCTCCCTGCTGAGCAGAAAGCCCGATGCGGGGCTCGAACCCAGGACCTGGGATCATGACCTGAGCTGAAGGCAGCGGCTTAACCCACTGAGCCACCCAGGCGCCCGGATCTGAGGGTTTCAAAGGGGAGGAGGGTGAGGGGAGGGGTTACAGGGTGATGGGTATTGAGGAGGGCACGTGTTGTGATCAGCACTGTGTGCTATACTTAACTAATAAGTGATTGAACACTACATCAAAAACTAATTATGTACTGTACAGTGGCTAACTGAACATAATTTAAAAAATTTATATATTTATGTTTGATGTTTAAAAATATTTATACATTCATAATATTAGTATATTATGTATTTGGTATATTACATAATCTAATTTAACATGTAATAGTATGATTCTAATATATAACTTGGCATGCTATATATAACATTAATTTATTATATTACAATACATATTATATATTTTACAGATTAATGTATATTATAAATAATAAACCACATAAACTATGCCAACTTAATACTATAAATTATATTCATATAATATAGCTTAATGAAGCTATTATGTGTGATATATAATGCAATTATATGTTAATTATATAACAATGAATTATAATATATAATGTCCTCTAAATAAATATTGCATAATATATACATATAAACTGTTATATAACAGAAATATAACTATTTTATATTACAGGTAATATGTATAGTAAAATATTAAATATATTTAAATGTCTATACTAGTTTTTATTTATAACCATGTAATTTATATTACATATAAATAGAAATTTAAAAATATGATACAGATGAAATAAACATTTTAAGTGCTTTGCTAATCATGATGATTTAACATAATTATTAATTAACATCTACAAGGACATAATAGTCACAATGAGTTTCTCTGTTTACAACAAGTGGATGTAAAGCTATCATTTCAACCAGTCTTGCTATTTTCTGAAGTTTTTGTTTTTGTCAACTTTTGGTAACTTGTAATTAGACTGACAATGTTTCTTCCTCTTCATGTCTCTGACAGAGAGCCTGGATGTGTGTGTGCCTGTGTGTGGGGCTGTGTACGTATGTGTGGAAGGTATTGTCAGCTATGCTGTTTTCTTGTTTGCTTAAGTTGGCCTTATTAGAATTCTCTTCATTCTGCTTCTGTGCAGAAAAACTTTGAAGTTACTTGTCCAATCATAAAATTTATATTAGATAAAACGAGGTAATATAAACCATAAATCTGCCCATCTGAGCATATCTGAACCCAAAAGGTGACAAATCACAGAAAGCGACTGGCCTTCCCTCCCTTCTACCTAGCCATCTTTATATACAGCGGGGAAACAGAGCCGTATCTCACCCAAGGACCAGAAGAGGGCGCCAGAAGCTGCCCTATAGTCTACACCGTCCTAGTAGGCTTAATAGGCCAATTTGTATTTAAAATAACTACTTCTGTGAATCAGCCTGCGCGGTCATTTCTGGATTCAATCCTTACGTGTTGCTAAATCCAAGCTCCTTCCCACTCAGCCTTCTCTGATCACCGAAGCTGTGATGTCTCCCTTTCCAGACATATGGTGGCGGTTAGACTCTCTTGAGGGACGTTCCTACTCATGGCTTCATATATCTGCATGGGGATTTTCAGGTTTCATAACCCTGTCACATACACTACCTCATTTGCTTTTTACAGTAATCCTCTCAGATTGCCAGATGTGAATTATGTCCATTTTATATACACGGACACTGAAACTCAGGGAACTTATTGACTTGCTGACCCCAGGCTACTCAGTAGCAGAGGCTGAAAAAAAAGCAGAACGCTGGCCTCCCAATTAAGGAGATTTCACAAAACCCTACCACCCAACTTCCATATGCATGCACCTTGAAGACACAGCTCTCTCACCATGTCCAAAGTGCTTTGATCAGCATTCTGTCAGCACTTTCTGTGCCTACATTCCTTTAGCAAGTAAATTACCAGATAGTTTAGCTGTTTCACATTTTGAAGTTATTATGATAACCTTAGTAAATATATATTTGTATATATTTTGCAATTAGCATTCCAGTACGAAGAGGACCAGATACTCATAAGGTCCGCAAACATTTCTAAGCACTGACAACAGATTGCTTAATTTACTTTGGCATGCCTCTCTTCTGAAAATAAAACTTTCAGGTTTTATCACGTTTCTTCACTTGACAGGTTACTTTACGATGTCTAAGGAAATAAAATATTAAAAACAACTTTTTAAAAAAGATTATTCCTTCTATTCACTTGACAGAGAGACTGAGGGAGAGCGTGAGCAGGCAGAGCAGCAGGAAGAGGGAGAAGCAGGCTCTCTGCTGAGCAGGGAGCCTGATGCGGGGCTCCATCCCAGAACCCTGGCATCAGGACCTGAGCAGAAGGCAAGTCGAAGGCAGCCGCTTAACTGACTGAGCCACCGAGGCACCCCAATAACAGCTTTTAAAAAAGATTTTACTTATTTACTTGTCAGAGAGAGGAAGAGAGAGAGAGAGACTGAGCAAGCAGGGGGAGTGGCAAGAAGAGGGAGAAGCAGGCTCCCTGCTAAGCAAGGAGTTTGATGTTGAAATCATGATCTGAGCCAAGGGCAGAGGCTTAAGGACTGAGCCACCCAGGCATCCCTAATAACTTTTGTGGAAACTTGGTTTTTCCTTGTTCCTTCCTCTCTTAGAGGAGAAGGCACAATACAATCAGTAATGAATGTGTAATGTCTAGTGACAGTGGAGAGCAAAATCAGAAGAGGCCGGACAAAAGCAATTAAGACTCTCATTTCAACTAAGATGTTGCCAGGGAGTCCAAGCAAACTAAGAAAGACTTCTCAGAAGGCCAAAAATAAGAGAAGGATTCTAAATGAAGGTGTTTACCTATTTAAGGGGAAGGAAGGAAGGGAAGATGCCTCCACAAACTTTCCAAATAGTCAATAACAGGTTTTATTTTGTACTAACCACATGACTAAAATGCCACACTGTGTAAACATCTCACATTTCCCTTCTGTCTGCAGCTTGTGACAGCGAGGACCCTGGAGCTTCCCTCGCCCTTTTAACCCCAAGTGCGGCCATGGGATTTGTGCAAACGAAGGCTCTCGGTGAGTGTCTGTGGTGGGTTGGGGGCCCAGGCGGGGGAATGCACTCTGATGCAGGGCAGGGTAAGGTGAGAATTGCACCCCCAGGACTGCTTGTCCAAACACCCTGGTGAACGAAGGGCAGAAGTAACGGCTGGGGGATGGAACATGAATAAGTGGCAGGCTCTGTGCTAGACCCCGATACCCTTTATGCCATTCAAGTAACACCACCACGAGGTAGAAATCAGTGTTTGCCACCGCACAGAAGGGGAAATCCATTCGGACAGGCGTAGTAACTTTCCTCACACTTAAGAACTTGCTAAAATTAGAACCCAGGTTAGTCGCATTTCCCACCACCCTTTCTTTCGCTGAGATCAGCACTCCACTCTGCTCCCGCCGGGCTTCGTTAACACACAAAAGCAGGTAATTCCCGGCGGCACCTGCCCAGCACCTGCGCGCTCCCGGCTGGCACCACACCAGCGCCTCCCCAGGAGGCAACTCCACGCTCACCCGGAGGCCACCAGGGTCCCAGCACAAACGGGGACGCCAGAGCCCACCCGCCTTTGCACGCCACCCTGAGGACCGAAAGCCCAGCCCCGCGTCTCACCCCTGGCGTCCGGCAGCGCGACCAGCACCAGAACCGCCAGGAGGGCTCCTCGCGAGCCGGAGAGAGGGGGCCCCGGCGGCCCGAGAGACTGCAAGCTCCTCCGAAAAGACGCTGCCATCCTCCGCAGGACCTCGAGCAAGTAGGCGCGACCTCGAAGGCAAGCGCAGGGAGCGAGGCGAAGAGGTGAGAGACAACGCACTCTGCTCCCAGAGTCGAGGGAGCGCAGCGGGGAGGCCGGGACGGAAGCCTTTGACCGCAGCTTCCCCTTAATGGGCGAGGTCTTGTTTACTCCTAATTTGCATTGTTTCCCGCGAATCTGGCGCTCACCGACCACCTTAGCGACCCATCTACAGGAGCAAAACTTGGCGATGCTTCAGCTCCTTGATGCAGTCGGCGCCGAGGATGGGTGGCCCTGGCTCAAGGCGGTGGATTCTCCCAGCTCGGCTTTCACACACCCCTGCGTGGCTTTTCCGCTTTGCAAGAATCCGCGTGGGTAGGTCAGCGAACGAAAAGCCTGCTCTCTGTGTTAGAGCCACAATTTTGGACAAATATGTGCAGTGTACGGGAAATATGAATTGAGATACACCAAGCCATTGAAAAACAATTTTTTTTATTATATATATATTTTTTAATTAATTTTTTATTTTTTCAGCATAACAGTATTCATTATTTTTGCACCACACCCAGTGCTCCATGCAATCCGTGCCCTCTACAATACCCACCACCTGGTGCCCCCAACCTCCCACCCCCCACCCCTTCAAAATTCTCAGATCGTTTTTCAGAGTCCATAGTCTCTCATGGTTCACCTCCCCTTCCAATTTCCCTCAACTCCCTTCTCCTCTCCATCTCCCCTTGTCCTCCATGCTATTTGTTATGCTCCACAAATAAGTGAAACCATATGATAATTGACTCTCTCTGCTTGACTTATTTCACTCAGCATCATCTCTTCCAGTCCCGTCCATGTTTCTACAAAACTTGGGGATTCATCCTTTCTTTCTTTCTTTTTTTTTTTTTTTTTACAGCTTTATAAACATATATTTTTATCCCCAGGGGTACAGGTCTGCGAATCACCAGGTTTACACACTTCACAACACTCACCATAGCACATACCCTCCCCGATATCCATAACCCCACCCCCTTTCCCAACCCCCTCCCCCCATCAACCCTCAGTTTGTTTTGTGAGATTAAGAGTCATGGTTTCTCTCCCTCCCAATCCCATCTTGTTTCATTTACTCTTCTCCTACCCCCTCGACCCCCCATGTTGCATCTCCTCTCCCTCATATCAGGGAGATCATATGATAGTTGTCTTTCTCCGATTGACTTATTTCGCTAAGCATGATACCCTCTAGTTCCATCCACGTCGTCGCAAATGGCAAGATTTCATTTCTTTTGATGGCTGCATAGTATTCCATTGTGTATATATACCACATCTTCTTTATCCATTCGTCTGTAGATGGACATCTAGGTTCTTTCCATAGTTTGGCTATTGTAGACATTGCTGCTATAAACATTCGGGTGCACGTGCCCCTTCGGATCACTAAGTTTGTATCTTTAGGGTAAATACCCAGCAGTGCAATTGCAGGGTCATAGGGTAGTTCTATTTTCAACATTTTGAGGAACCTCCATGCTGTTTTCCAGAGTGGTTGCACCAGCTTGCATTCCCACCAACAGTGTAGGAGGGTTCCCCTTTCTCCGCATCCTCGCCAGCATCTGTCATTTCCTGACTTGTTCATTTTAGCCATTCTGACTGGTGTGAGGTGATATCTCATGGTGGTTTTGATTTGTATTTCCCTGATGCCGAGTGATCTGGAGCACTTTTTCATGTGTCTGTTGGCCATCTGGATGTCTTCTTTGCAGAAATGTCTGTTCATGTCCTCTGCCCATTTCTTGATTGGATTATTTGATCTTTGGGTGTTGAGTTTGCTAAGTTCTTTATAGATTTTGGACACTAGCCCTTTATCTGATATGTCATTTGCAAATATCTTCTCCCATTCTGTCAGTTGTCTTTTGGTTTTGTTCACTGTTTCCTTTGCTGTGCAAAAGCTTTTGATCTTGATAAAATCCCAATAGTTCATTTTTGCCCTTGCTTCCCTTGCCTTTGGTGATGTTCCTAGGAAGATGTTGCTGCGGCTGACGTCGAAGAGGTTGCTGCCTGTGTTCTCCTCAAGGATTTTGATGGATTCCTTTCTCACATTGAGATCCTTCATCCATTTTGAGTCTATTTTCGTGTGTGGGCATGTGACCCTTCTTTTCACTACATCTGTATCTTTGGGGTAAATACCCAGTAGTGAAATTTCTGGATCATAGGGTAGCTCTCTTTTTAGCTTTTTGAAGAACCTCCATAGTGTTTTCCAAAGTGGCTATGCCAGCTTGCTTTCCCACCAAGAGTGTAACTCAACCATTCTCTTACACCAAACACAAAGATAAACTCAAAATGGATGAAAGACCTCAATGTGAGACAGGAATCCATCAAAATCCTAGAGGAGAACATAGGCAGTAACCTCTTCGACATCGGGCCACAGCAACTTCTTCCGAAATGCGTCTCCAAAGGCAAGGGGAAAAAAAAGCAAAGATGAACTTTTGGGACTTTGTCAAGATAAAAAGCTTCCGCACAGCAAAGGAAATGGTCAACAAAACTAAGAGGCAACCCACGGAATGGGAGAAGAGATTTGCAAAGGACATTACAGATAAAGGGCTGATATGCAAGATCTATAAAGAACTTCTCAAACTCAAACCCAAAAAGCAAATAACCAAATCAGAAAATGGGCAGAAGACATGAACAGACACTTCTCCAGAGAAGACGTACAAATGGCTAACAGACGCACGACAAAATGTTCAACATCATTAGCCATCAGGACAATTCAAATGAAAACCACATTGAGATAGATGCCACCTTACACCAGTCAGAATGGTCAAAATTGACAAGGCAAGAAACAACAAATGTTGGAGAGCGTGTGGAGAAAGGTGAACCCTCTTACACTGTTGGTGGGAATGTTCTCATTACTTTTTGAAAAGCAAGCTGATTTTGAATTCTAATCGTACCTTCTTGGCATAAAACGACTTGGTCATAAGATTTTATAATTCTTTTATGTTGTTCAATATACGTAATATATTTTAGATGTTTTTCAGATATAATTTATGTATCATAAGACTTACTCTTTTAAAGTATAAATTTAATGATTTTTATTGTATTCATGCAGCTGTGAGACCAGCACCACTAATTCTAGAACACTTTTATCATTCCATTCCTATTGATTTTTAGAGAGATTTGACTGTAGTATTTTTCCCTGGAAAAACCCTTATGAGGGTTTTTTTATCTCTCTTTTAAGATTTTCTTTATCTTTTGACAGAGAGGGAGAGAGCACGAGACCATAGCAGAGGGATCAGGAGAAGGAGAATGTAGACTCCTCACTGAGCAGGCAACCCAACACAGGGCTCAATCCCAGGGTCCTGGGATCATAACCTGAACCAAAGGTGGACGTCCAGCCAATCTTAGGAGCATTTCATATCAAACTTATGATCATCTCATAAAGCCAGCTGATAGTTTTCCATATATTTGTTTCCCTATAAGAGTTTAGGTAATCCTAGCATTATTTCTTCCATAGATATCTGAAAAAAATTCACCCATAAAGCCATATCTCCTGGAGTTTATGCTGTTGGGAAGTCTTTTTTCCAGCACATTTTTCATACACTGTAGACTACATGTGTGTGTGTGTGTGTGTGTGTGTGTGTGTGTGTGTATATATACACACATATATATATTCATACCTCGTAGACTTTATATATATATATATATACATACATAGATATGTACATCTATATGTATATATACACATAATATAGTACACAATATTAATATTGTGTACTCTATTCACTTCAGTGACTCTTTCCTAAGTGAACACCTGCATGTAAACAGCACTCAGAGAAGATTTAGTCCGTTTTACCACCTCAGAAGCCTCCCCTATGCCCTTTCTCATTTATTGACCATTTATTGGGGTTCTATCACCAAAGCTTAGTTTTGGCTCTGCTTGAATTTTACATTAAAGGAATCAAAAAGCATGTACTCTTTTGTGTCCAGCTCCTGTTAAATGATTTGTGTAGGAGATCATTCACGTTGTTGCATGTAAGATTAACTGGATCTTTTTCATTGTATTATATTTCATTGTGTGAACTTAACAATTAATTCATAAATTCAGCTGTTTATATGTCAGTAGCATTTTATGCGTGTGCATAGGCAATAAATGCACACATATACACACATGTAAATATTTAAATGTTTATATATATGCGCAGCTGGATAAAACGTTTACATGTTCTATGTAAACAGTGTTGACATTTCTCTACGTGGAATTGTGGGTATGAACGTGGTCAGTCTTAATAGATCCTGCCCAAAGATTTTATACAGTGAGTGGACAAATTTACTCTTGCACCAGAGGCATATGAAAAGTCCAGCTGTTCCATATCTCTGCCAACCTGGTATTTATCATGTGTTTAAATTTTAGCTGGGCTGCTGGCTCACTGCTGCTTTCTTTTGCATTTTCCAAAAGACTGAGGATGCCGAGCATCTTTCATATCTTTGTGTAGTGCCTGTTCAAAACTGTCTTCCAATCTTGCTAGTTTGTGCATCTCTTTATTGCTTTGAGGAATTCGTTATCCAATCTCAGATTTTCCAAAAAGCCTAATACACATATTTTCTTCAGGCTAAAATTCATCCTTTGCTTTCTTATGATGTTTCTTGATGATAGATAATGTGCACTTTACTAGTGTCCTTTAATAAGACTTACTATGTCTATCCTTTCTGGCCACTGTTTTCTGTGTTCTCCATAAGAAAACTTTGCCCATCATTTTATCTTTCAAGTTAAGTCTGTGATTCATCTCAAATTAATTTTTTGTATGGTGTAGAGTCTGGTCAAGGAATTTGTTTGCTCATTTTGTTTCTTTGTTTTTCCTAATGGATAGGCAATTCATCTAATACCTTTTTTTTTAGATTTAAATTCAATTAGCCAACATATAGAACAGCATTAATTTTGGATGTAGAGTTCAATAATTCATCCGTTGCATATAATGCCCAGTATTCATAGCAGTAATATCCACAAGAGCCAAACTGTGGAAGGAGCCAAGTTGTTCTTCAAATGATGAATGGGGTAAAGAGGATGTGGTACATATATACAATGGATATAAAGGATGAATAGCCACCATTGGCATCGTCATGGATGGAACTGGAAGAGATGATGGTAAGTGAAATAAGTCAAACTGAGAAGGACAATTATCATATGATTTCACTCATATGTGGAACATAAGGAATAGCATGGAGGACCATTGGGATGTAGGGAGAAGTGAATGGGAAGAAATCAGTGAGGGAGACAAATCATGAGAGACTCTGGACTCTGCAAAACAAACTGAGGGTTACAGAAGGTAGGTGGGTGGGGTGATGGGGTAACCAGGTGATGTTTATTAAGGAGCACATGTATTGCAATGAACACTAGTTGTTATACACAACTAATGATTCATTGAACACTACATCAAAAGCTAATTATGTTGGCTATTTGAACATTATGAGAAATAAAATGACACCTGCAAAAACAAAAAAAAAAAAACAAACTAGCAACCTTCGGTTTGTTTCCTAGAGTTGAGACCTCATGGTTTGTCTCCCTCTCTGATTTCTTCCCATTCAGTTTCCCTCCCCTCCTTTATGATCCTCCGTGCTGTTTCTTATATTCCATATATGAGTAAAACCATACGATAATTGTCTTTCTCTGATTGACTTATTTTCCTCTGCCTAATACCACATCTTTTTTCTCCATTCATCTGTCTATGGACACCTCAGCTCTTTTTTTTTTTTTTTTTTTTTACTATTTTAAATTTTATTTTTTATAAACATATATTTTTATCCCCAGGGGTACAGGTCTGCGAATCGCCAGGTTTACACACTTCACAGCACTCACCATAGCACATACCCTCCCCAACTTCCATAACCCCACCCCCCTCTCCCAACCCCCTCCCCCCATCAACCCTCAGTTTGTTTTGTGAGATTAAGAGTCACTTATGGTTTGTCTCCCTCCCAATCCCATCTTGTTTCATTTACTCTTCTCCTACCCCCTCAACCCCCCATGTCGCATCTCCTCTCCCTCATATCAGGGAGATCATATGATAGTTGTCTTTCTCCGATTGACTTATTTCACTAAGCATGATACCCTCTAGTTCCATCCACGTCATCGCAAATGGCAAGATTTTATTTCTTTTGATGGCTGCATAGTATTCCATTGTGTATATATACCACATCTTCTTTATCCATTCGTCTGTAGATGGACATCTAGGTTCTTTCCATAGTTTGGCTATTGTAGACATTGCTGCTATAAACATTCGGGTGCACGTGCCCCTTCGGATCACTAAGTTTGTATCTTTAGGGTAAATACCCAGCAGTGCAATTGCAGGGTCATAGGGTAGTTCTATTTTCAACATTTTGAGGAACCTCCATGCTGTTTTCCAGAGTGGTTGCACCAGCTTGCATTCCCACCAACAGTGTAGGAGGGTTCCCCTTTCTCCGCATCCTCGCCAGCATCTGTCATTTCCTGACTTGTTCATTTTAGCCATTCTGACTGGTGTGAGGTGATATCTCATGGTGGTTTTGATTTGTATTTCCCTGAATGCCGAGTGATCTGGAGCACTTTTTCATGTGTCTGTTGGCCATCTGGATGTCTTCTTTGCAGAAATGTCTGTTCATGTCCTCTGCCCATTTCTTGATTGGATTATTTGATCTTTGGGTGTTGAGTTTGCTAAGTTCTTTATAGATTTTGGACACTAGCCCTTTATCTGATATGTCATTTGCAAATATCTTCTCCCATTCTGTCAGTTGTCTTTTGGTTTTGTTCACTGTTTCCTTTGCTGTGCAAAAGCTTTTGATCTTGATAAAATCCCAATAGTTCATTTTTGCCCTTGCTTCCCTTGCCTTTGGTGATGTTCCTAGGAAGATGTTGCTGCGGCTGAGGTCGAAGAGGTTGCCGCCTGTGTTCTCCTCAAGGATTTTGATGGATTCCTTTCTCACATTGAGATCCTTCATCCATTTTGAGTCTATTTTCGTGTGTGGTGTAAGGAAATGATCCAATTTCATTTTTCTGCATGTGGCTGTCCAATTTTCCCCACACCATTTATTGAAGAGGCTGTCTTTTTTCCATTGGACATTCTTTCCTGCTTTGTCGAAGATGAGTTGACCATAGAGTTGAGGGTCCATTTCTGGGCTCTCTATTCTGTTCCATTGATCTATGTGTCTGTTTTTGTCCAGTACCATGCTGTCTTGATGATGACAGCTTTGTAATAGAGCTTGAAGTCCGGAATTGTGATGCCACCAACTTTGGCTTTCTTTTTCAATATTGCTTTGGCTATTCGAGGTCTTTTCTGGTTCCATATAAATTTTAGGATTATTTGTTCCATTTCTTTGAAAAAAATGGATGGTACTTTGATAGGAATTGCATTAAATGTGTAGGTTGCTTTAGGTAGCATAGACATTTTCACAATATTTATTCTTCCAATCCAGGAGCATGGAACATTTTTCCATTTCTTTGTGTCTTCCTCAATTTCTTTCATGAGTACTTTATAGTTTTCTGAGTATAGATTCTTAGTCTCTTTGGTTAGGTTTATTCCTAGGTATCTTATAGTTTTGGGTGCAATTGTAAATGGGATGGACTCCTTAATTTCTCTTTCTTCTGTCTTGTTGTTGGTGTAGAGAAATGCAACTGATTTCTGTGCATTGATTTTATATCCTGACACTTTACTGAATTCCTGTACAAGTTCTAGCAGTTTTGGAGTGGAGTCTTTTGGGTTTTCCACATATAGTATCATATCATCTGCAAAGAGTGATAGTTAGACTTCTTCTTTGCCGATTTGGATGCCTTTAATTTCCTTTTGTTGTCTGATTGCTGAGGCTAGGACTTCTAGTACTATGTTGAATAGGCAGTGGTGATAACAGACATCCCTGCCGTGTTCCTGACATTAGCGGAAAAGCTTTCAGTTTTTCTCCATTGAGAATGATATTTGCGGTGGGTTTTTCATAGATGGCTTTGATAATATTGAGGTATATGCCGTCTATCCCTACACTCTGAAGAGTTATGATCAGGAAGGGATGCTGTACTTTGTCAAATGCTTTTTCAGCATCTATGGAGAGGATCATATGGTTCTTGTTCTTTCTTTTATTAATGTGTTGTATCACATTGATTGATTTGCTGATGTTGAACCAGCCTTGCAGCCCTGGAATAAATCCCACGTGGTTGTGGTGAATAATCCTTTTAACTGTACTGTTGAATCCTATTGGCTAGTATTTTGGCGAGAATTTTTGCATCTGTGTTCATCAAAGATATTGGTCTGTAGTTCTCTTTTTTGTTGGGATCCTTGTCTGGTTTTGGGATCAAGGTGATGCTGGCCTCATAGAATGAGTTTGGAAGTTTTCCTTCTATTGCTATTTTTTGGAACAGTTTCAGGAGAATAGGAATGAGTTCTTCTTTAAATGTTTGGTAGAATTCCCCCGGGAAGCCGTCTGGCCCTGGGCTTTTGTTTGTTTGGAGATTTTTGATGACTGTTTCAATCTCCTTACTGGTTATGGGTCTGTTGAGGCTTTCTATTTCTTCCTGGTTCAGTTGTGGTAGTTTATATGTCTCTAGGAATGCATCCATTTCTTCCAGATTGTCAAATTTGTTGGCGTAGAGTTGCTCATAGTATGTTCTTATAATTGTCTGTATTTCTTTGGTGTTCGTTGTGATCTCTCCTCTTTCATTCATGATTTTATTTATTTGGGTCCTTTCTCTTTTCTTTTTGATAAGTCTGGCCAGGGGTTTATCAATCTTATTAATTCTTTCAAAGAACCAGCTCCTAGTTTCGTTGATTTGTTCTATTGTTCTTTTGGTTTCTATTTCATTGATTTCTGCTCTAATCTTTATGATTTCTCTTCTCCTGCTGGGTTTAGGGTTTCTTTCTTGTTCTTTCTCCAGCTCCTTTAGGTGTAGGGTTAGGTTGTGTACCTGAGACCTTTCTTGTTTCTTGAGAAAGGCTTGTACCGCTATATATTTTCCTCTCAGGACTGCCTTTGTTGTGTCCCACAGATTCTGAACGGTTGTGTTTTCATTATCATTTGTTTCCATAAATTTTTTCAATTCTTCTTTAATATCCTGGTTGACCCATTCATTCTTTAGAAGGATGCTGTTTAGTCTCCATGTATTTGGGTTCTTTCCAAATTTCCTCTTGTTATTGAGTTCTAGCTTTAGAGCATTGTGGTCTGAAAATATGCAGGGAGTGATCCCAATCTTTTGATACCGGTTGAGACTTGATTTAGGACCAAGAATGTGATCTATTCTGGAGAATGTTCCATGTGCACTAGAGAAGAATGTGTATTCTGTTGCTTTGGGATGAAATGTTCTTAATATATCTGTGATGTCCATCTGGTCCAGTGTGTCATTTAAGGCCTTGATTTCCTTGTTGATATTTTGCTTGGATGATCTGTCCATTTCAGTGAGGGGAGTGTTAAAATCCCCTACTATTATTGTATTATTGCCGATGTGTTTCTTTGATTTTGTTATTAATTGGTTTATATAGTTGGCTGCTCCCACGTTAGGGGCATAGATATTTAAAATTGTTAGATCTTCTTGTTGGACAGTTCCTTTGAGTATGATATAGTGTCCTTCCTCGTCTCTTATTATAGTCTTTGGCTTAAAATCTAATTGATCTGATATAAGGATTGCCACTCCTGCTTTCTTCTGATGTCCATTGGCATGGTAAATTCTTTTCCACCCCCTCACTTTAAACCTGGAGGTGTCTTTGGGTTTAAGATGAGTTTCTTGTAGGCAACATATAGATGGGTTTTGTTTTTTGATCCATTCTGATACCCTGTGTCTTTTGATTAGGGGCATTTAGCCCATTAACATTCAGGGTAAGTATTGAGAGATATGAATTTAGTGCCATTGTATTGCCTGTAAGGTGACTGTTATTGTATATTGTCTCTGTTTCTTTCTGATCTACTACTTTTAGGGTCTCTCTTTGCTTAGAGGACCCCTTTCAGTATTTCCTATAGAGCTGGTTTGGTATTTGCAAATTCTTTCAGTTTTTGTTTGTCCTGGAAGCTTTTAATCTCTCCTTCTATTTTCAATGATAGCCTAGCTGGATATAGTATTCTTGGCTGCATGTTTTTCTCATTTAGTACTCTGAATATATCATGCCAGCTCTTTCTGGCCTGCCAGGTCTCTGTGGATAAGTCTGCTGCCAATCTAATATTTTTACCATTGTACGTTACAGACTTCTTTTCCCGGGCTGCTTTTAGGACCTTTTCTTTGTCACTAAGACTTTTAAATTTTACTATTAGGTGACGGGGTGTGGACCTATTCTTATTGATTTTGAGGGGGGTTCTCTGAACCTCCTGGATTTTGATGCTTGTTTCCTTTGCCATATTGGGGAAATTCTCTCCAATAATTCTCTCCAATATACCTTCTGCTCCCCTCTCTGTTTCCTCTTCTTCTGGAATCCCAATTATTCTAATGTTGTTTCGTCTTATGGTGTCACTTATCTCTCAAATTCTCCCCTTGTGGTCCAGTAGCTGTTTGTCCCTCTTTTGCTCAGCTTCTTTATTCTCTGTCATTTGGTCTTCTATATCACTAATTCTTTTTTCTGCCTCATTTATCCTAGCAGTGAGAGCCTCCATTTTTTATTGCACCTCATTAATAGCTTTTTTGATTTCAACTTGGTTAGATTTTAGTTCTTTTATTTCTCCAGAAAGGGCTTTTATATCTCCCGAGAGGGTTGCTTTAATATCTTCCATGCCTTTTTCAAGCCCGGCTAGAACCTTGAGAATCGTCATTCTGAACTCTATATCTGACATATTACCAATGTCTGTATTGATTAGGTCCCTAGCCTTTGGTACTGCCTCTTGTTCTTTTTTTTGTTGTGAATTTTTCTGCCTTGTCATTTTGTCCAGATAAGAGTTTATGAAGGAGCAAGTAAAATACTAAAAGGGTGGCAACAACCGCAGGAAAATATGCTTTAGCCAAATCAGAAGAGATCCCAAATCGTGAGGGGGGAGAAAGGGGATAAAAAGGGGTTCAAAAGAAAAAAGAAAAAAGAAAAAAGAAAAAAGAAAAAAGAAAAAGAAACTATTTTAAAAAAGAAAGCCGATAAAGAAAAAATATAAAAGGAGGAAAAAAATATATATATTAGATAAACTATTTAAAAAACGTTAAAAAAGAAAATGGTAAAAGTTAAAAAAATTTAGCAGAAGAAGAGAAAAAGAAAAAAAAATTGAAAAAGAAAAAAAATTAAATTAACTGCAAGGCTAAAAAATCATGGGGAGAAAGCCACGAGTTCCGTGCTTTGCTTTCTTCTCCTCTGGAATTCCGCCACTCTCCTTGGTATTGAAACAGCAGTCCTCGGTAGGTGAACTTGGTCCTGGCTGGGTTTCCCATTGATCTTCTTTCAGATAGTGGTTGATTTTCTGTTTCTAGAATTGCTGTTCTTCTTCTCTTCAATCTCCCGTTGGATTTGTAGGTGTTTGCAATCTTTAGATAAGCTATTTAGCTGATCTCCCGCTACCTGAAGTAGTCTCAGTCTGCTACTTCTCCGCCATCTTGACTCCTCCCTCTGAAAAACAATTTTTAAACAGTGACTTAATCAGATTTGCATTTTAAAAATACAGTTGTCTATACTGCGGAGAGATTGGATTGGAATAAGGCAACAGGGAATGGGGCTGACCAGCAAGGAGGTTTTGCCATCATCCAGGTGAGATAGGACGGTGGCCAGAGATTAAGTGGGCAATTAAGACATCAGAGGCAGAATCCACAAAACTTATTCATGCATTGGATTTTGGTTTACTCCCTTTCTTAAAGTGAGTAGTGAGGAAATGAAAGGAAGCAGCAGTGAGCCTCAGCATTCAAAATGAATGATGGTGCGATTTATTGATATAAAATGTGGGGGACAAATTTGGAGCAGGGGGTTAAGCATTCAAAGAGTAGAGAAATGAGAGTGTGTGGTAGGTTGAATAATGGCCCCTGAACATGTCCAGATCCTAATTCCCAGCCCAGTGACTGCATCATCTTCCGTGGCAAGAGGGGTTTTGCAGTTGTGATTGAATTAGGATTTTTTTTAAAGATTTTATTTATTTATTTGACAGAGATCACAGGTAGGCAGAGAAGCAGGCAGAGAGAGAGAGGAGGAAGCAGGCTCCCTGCTGAGCAGAGAGCCTGATGTGGGGCTCGATCCCATGGGGGGCCTCGATCCCAGGACCCTGGGATCATAACCTGAGCCAAAGGCAGAAGCTTTAACCCACTGAGCCACTCAGGCGCCCCTAGGATTTTGAAATGGGAGATGATCCTGGATTATCCTGGTAGGCAGTGTAATCATGGGGGCCTTATGGAGGAGGCACTAGATCAGAGCAGGAGAAGGTCATAACTGAAGGAGAGATTGGGGACTCGCTGCTATGAGCCAAGGAATGATATCCACCTCTACAAGCTAGAAGAGGCAAGGGACAGATTCTCCCCTGGAGCTTTCAGAATGAACCAGACCTGCCAATACCTGTTTTAGCCCTGTAAGATTCATTTTGGACTTGTGACCTCCAGGCTTATAAAAGAATAAACCTGAATAATATTCCATTGTATAAATATACCACATCTTCTTTATCCATTCATCTGTTGAAGGGCTAACTGAACATAATAATAATAATAATAATAAAAAGAATAAATCTGTGTCATTTTTGGCTACAAGGTAACTTGCTACAATAGGAAACATATGAAAGAGAGAAGGTAACCTGACCAAGGGAGAGTGTCAAAGCCTTTTTTTTTTTTTCTTTTTTAACTGAGAAAGACTTGGTCTTGAGACAGATGGAGTTCTAGTGGGAGCTAGGGAGGCATAGGAACATTCTAGGAAAAGATTGGGAATATAGTTTGTGGATTATGAAACTGGACTTCCAGAAAAGCCAAAAAATAGGCCCTTTGGAAATGGGTGGAAGAGAGTCAAAATCTCAGGAACTGATGGTACTATTAAGTGAGAACATGTAGAATAAATGATTGGAAGATCAGGACAGAAGCATTTGGATGTGGTTCACGGTTTTTAATATTTTTGTGTATGGTGGACCCTTCTGCTTCTTTGGTCAAGCCTATGGACCCCTTCTCAGAATTAATTTTTCAATGTGTAAAATAGAGTACCTAGGATTACAAAGGAAACGGGTTATACTGAAGTCTAGTTCTAGCCATGAACCTTTGGAGGTCTGCAGCCTCCAAGATAAGGACCCTAGATTTAAAAGTTAGATAAAACAAGAGTCAGTTGTTTGTAAAGTAAGAGTTGGAATGAGTTGTGTGGAGAGTGGAGTAATTGCAAATGTCACATGCTATAGAGAGCGGAGGAAGGGAAGGAGTGGGAAGGTATAATAGCAGATTTTGGTAAACATGTTAGCCCTTTTCCCTTCTCTGCATAGCTATGCTTCATGGTAGGGAAGAGATGCTCAAGGTAGAGAACTACTCTCCCTCTTCTCAGTGCGGCTTCCCTAAAGGAGACCCCCATACACACAGTCCAGCAAATGTATACCACTGAGTGTGAATAGCCCCAGCTCACACATTCTAGAATATGGTTTTACTTCATTTATCCCTTGTACTCAAGTCTCAGCTCCTATCCTCACCAGTTGAATAAGGGGAATGCCCTAAAAGCTAGGCATGTTTCTCATTTTCCAGCAGTTTCCATGAGGCTCTCTCCCAACACTCTATTGCAAGAAATATTTGATCCTTATTACATCTCCTTTTTAATTTATCCAATACCAAGCTCTCAAGAATCTGATACCATCCTTTTAAATTAGTCTCCACAGAGCAATGGAAGGAGATGCCAGAGCATAGTAGGCTGAGCAAAAGGGAACAGAAGATCCAACTCCCCAGCCTCACAGCACAGGCTATCAGAACACACACTATCACTTTTTGCACCGATATCCCGATATTTGCTTTCTCACCTCATTCCTTGAAGGTCTAGTTTCCACCTCACAACAACCTTCTCTGCTCTTTCCCCTGTCACAGTCCCTAGACTCACAGGCATTAAGGAAATTATACAGGCTGGAGATGGGTATTTGGGTGAGTGACAGTGGGGGAGAGAGTGGAGGTTGAGTGAAGTTACCCGATGATGTTTTCATCATCTGCTAAGAGAAGGAAGGAGAATGGAGATGAAGGTAAGATGGAGTAGATGGCTTGAGGTGAACAAACAGATTAATTTAGAGGAATGAAAACAGTACTGATTATGAATGAATAAAAGATACTGAACAGCATCCCAATTCTGGGTATGTATCCAAAAGGATTGAAAGCAATGTCATGAAGAGCTATTTGCACAACACTGTTCATAGCAGCATTACGCACAAGAGCCGGAAAGTGCAAACAGCCCACATATCCATTGGTAGATGAGTGAACTGAATGTTGTCTATACATGCAGTGGAGTATTATCCAGCCTGGAAAAAAAAATTCTTCCACAGGCTTCAGCATGGAGAAACCTTGAGGACATTATGCTAAGTGGTATAAACCAGTCACAGAAGGACACTGTATGATTCCACATATATGAGCTATTTAAAGTAGTCCGGTTCATAGAGACAGGAAGTAGAATGGTGGCTGCTGGTTGAGGGCTGGAGGGAATGGGGAATGTAGAGTTAGTGTTTAATGGATATAGCATTTCAACTTTGTAAGATGAAAAAGCTCTGGAAATCTGTTGGACAACAATGTGAATATACCTAACACTTCTGAACTGCACTTAAAAAATGGTTAAGATGGTAAGTTTTATGTTTTGTACATATTTAAAAAACTCAAAGATGCCAAACAGAATAGTCTAGGAGAAGATGGTGAGAGAAATCTGTGGTAGCCAGTGAGCAAGATTTTATTTTCTCAATAGTATAAATGGTAGACCAAGGAAAATTGGCGTTCAGATTTTGACGGTGGCAGGGAAGGGCTGGGGAAAGGTGTTGGGTGGACAGATAGAAAAGAAAAACTTGATGATGAGGGAACTGAGTTTGTGGGTTGAGAACTGGCTAAAACAATGAAGTGATGAGATCCAGAATGCATAAATGTTAAATGAGGAACTCTAAAAACCCTCACTAAATGGAATTGAAATAAAAACATAAAAGTAAACACCCTAAGAATTCATTCACTATAGGAGAAAAAAAAATCACATAAGGCAAATGTTTTTGTTAAAAGATAAAATTTATTTGAGTCACTGCTATACAGATTTTTAAAAAATTTTTAAAGATTTTATTTATTTGAAAGAGATCACAAGTAGGCAGAGAGACAGGCAGAGACAGAGAGAGAGGAGGAAGCAGGCTCCCTGCTGAGCAGAGAGCCCGATGTGGGGCTCGATCCCAGGACCCTGGGATCCTGTCCTGAGCCGAAGACAGAGGCTTTAGCCCACTGAACCACCCAGGTGCCCCTGCTATACAGATTTTTAAAGGAACCAAAGCCCTGATAGAACTGCCAAAGAAATCTCCAAAGCCTGCATCTGTACACCAAAACTGTACAATTAAAACTTGACTCTCATAATGGAAAAAAAAAATTGTGCAAATTATAATTACTGATTAGGGAAAAGGCAAAGTATATATTGTGAGGGAAAAAAACCCCATCAAACCAAGTGGAAATGAAAGAGACATATTCAGCCATATGAGAACAAGATGCTATGATTAAAATAAAATTAGACTTCTCAACGGAAGTATTTCATAACATGAAATATTCTCTACTTGGCTTAAATAATTAAAACCACACTACAACCAGAAGTGTGTGATAACAGTAAGTATACTGATTGCATAAGAAGAGTGGCGATAGGAGGACAGCTCTTTCTAGCGCCTTCCTTAAAATGGTGTTACTTTTGGAGTTAAGGGTTTATAGCTATAGCCAGATGTCAGGCATATTGTGGGTGAGGCTTCAGAAAGTCCTTGAAGAGCATGTGGCAGTAAAACTGGGCTCCCATCTTTACTGTCAAGTGAACTTTCTTCATTCTGCTTGAGAATAACTACATATGGAAAATTATAGCTTATGAAGTCATTTCACTGATGCTGAGGTCATACGCCTAGACTTGCTGAGATGAAAATGGTTTCTTCCCAACCAATGTTCCAAATAAGAAGGCACGCTGAAATAGAGAGTTTCTGTTCAGGAGGCAGCACGAAGGGCAGGGGTGTAACTCAAAGTTTAAATAATGACAGTGTTCACCTTCTCTATGTACCAACTCTTTAAGTGCCATAACCAGTAGAGCATTAAGCCTCTTAGAAGATATATTTTTTAAAGAGGCCCCTTTCTTCAGATAACATGATCTGAAGCAAATAATAAAGTTTATATTGATAAATACAAAGAATAATAAATGAGGGAGAAATTGAAGCAAGAGTTGCATTCTTACTCATGCATTCATTCAACAAATATTTAAGTACTAGCGTTATTTTGGACGCCCCCGTGGTTTGGGTTTAGACATCACTCTGGCCTGGTCTCCCCTGTTCTCTTTTGTTTTTCTATAACTCCCTAGCACCAGGCAATCTTTTCTTCCTCAGTAACCACAGCAGTTTTTCTGTATCTTGTTTGTGGTAATTATTCTTACACTAGGACATGTAGTGTATATATTTTTTTTCTGTACTAAAATAAGTTCCAGGAGGACAGAGGTGGTATCTTTATACTTTATAGACTATGTAAGAGAAAGCAGTTTGAAGACAGATTTAAGCTTGAATTCAAACCTTTGCCTATTACTGATTCTGAGATTGTGGCCAATAGGTTAGCTTTGGTTTTCTCATCTTGGATGTTATATGCTCACCTTGGGCTAATACCTTTCACTGCGGTAATGAGGGCCGACGCAAGGCAGGAGGGAGGCTCAGCACAATGCCTGGGCATGGCAGACCTCCAAGTGCTCACCCCCACTCCTCCTGGGGACATCAGGGGACCCTTCATGTTGTCGGTCCTGTTTTCTATACTCCTCATCATTCAGTCTTCAACCCCCATGGTGACTCTTTAGTGCCATCTCCTTTCTCCTTAAATCCTTACCATCTCCTTTCCCAATCTTCCTTTCAGGTGACTGTTTTGCTTTCTAGACACTGAGAAAACAGGGTCATCGGAAGAGAACCTTCCTCACATGCATTTGCCATCACAGCTCCCCCCTGCCTTTGTCTATGCCTGCATCCTCTACCTTCTCTCCTGTTAGGGAGGCCACACTCTGATCTAAGCTCTGCCCCCACAGTTGGAGCATTTGATCCCCTCCCTTCTTGCTTACCCAGATGTTGCTCCAGCAATTCTTCCTTTTCCTTCCTGTCACCATTCCTCATTTCCTAGTAGATCATTCTCATCAGCGTATGGAAATGGCAGCCTGACTGCTGATTCTCCATTTTTAATGGATAGTTCTTTTGACCTTGTTAGTCTTGCCATCTGTTCCCTTTTCCATGTCTCTTTGTAGAAAACCTCCTTGAAAGAGGAGTCTATAGTTGAGATCTCCAATTTATCTCCTTTCATTCTCTCTTAAGCTGACTTCAACCAGGAGTTTGCCTCCTTACCCTTCACTGGAATCATTCTTGTCAAGTTCACCAACAAATCCTGAGCTGCTAAACAGAGTGGTCAGTATTCACTACTGCTCTTGGCCCGTCAGCAGCATTTGACAGAGTTGATCACTCCCACCTCCTTAAACGTCATCCTTCACGTGACTTCTACCATACCATGCTCTTGGGTGCTTCCCCTATATCAGAGGCTGCTTCTTCACCCCTTGGTTGGTTCCTTCTCATACTCCATGTCTTCTGATGTGGAAGGACCCAAGGCCTGGCACATGGACCTTTTCCCTAGCCCTTCTCATCCCCTTGTTCATCTTATTTGATCTCATTATTACATGCATCCATATGCTGACAAAGCCCATATCTATGTCCTAAAACCCATTCTCTGAAATAGACTTGTACACCCAACTGCCTTCTTGATACTTCTCCTTGGATAGCTATTAGATATCTCATTTCTAACATCTCCAAAGTGAAACTTCTGCTTTTTTCTCCCTAATCTTGCCTTTCCACATTGTCAGTCATCATAATTAATCATGATTCCATTCTTCTGGTCAGCAGACCAAAAAACCCTACCATCATTACTGCTTCCTGCCTTACGACTGTCAGCAAACCTCCTGTCACTATCTTAAAAATACATGCAGAAGCTGACCTCTTCTCATCAGCCTACTTGTGGCTACTCACAACTTCTTACCTAGATTATTGTGATCAAGTCTTCATTGGCTCCTGAGGTTCCACCTTTGGTTTCCTACACTCAGTTCTTCACACAGCAGTTAAGGTGATCATTCTCCTCTCTGCCTAAAACCATCCTTTGGTTTCCATCTCAGAATACACACCAAGGTCATTATAATGACCTAGCATACTCTATATGATGAACCTTGTTCTCCTCCTCCCTTTACCTCTCTGCCTTTATCCCTGCCCCTCTCTCCCTTGGTCAGTCCATACTAGGCCACACTGGTCTCCTTGCTGTGCCTCCAACACACCAGGTGCACACCACCTTATGGTCTCTGCACCTGCTGTTCTTTCTTTCTGGAATGTTCTTCCACTACCAGTAATAAGGCTAACTCCTTCCTTCATCCTAGTCTTTGCTGAAATGCCATTTTCTTAGTGAGAGCTTCTCTTCCAACTTCTCTAGCTCCTTCTCCTGCTTTATTTCTCTTCAAAATACATATCATCTTTTTAATTTTATTCTTAATTATTATGATAGGTATTTAGTATTTGTTGAATGGATGAATGAATTAAAAAAACAGGGACATTAATTGACAATATGAGGTAGATAAGTTAATAATCTCTGTGCATGATTACTAAAGATGTATGGAACAGAACCATACATGTTTAGCACTATGAAAATTAGTAAATATAAATTGGAGACATTTTGACATAAAAATGAATAAAAATACTTCAATTTCATTAGATACCAGTTTGTCTTCTGATTAGCTTGCTGGGTTGTATGGGTCAATAGAATATACTTCCCGTGTTTCTAAATGAAGATCTCCTTCTTTAGGGATTTGATTTGTATAATAATTGCTAGATGGAAAAAAGAAAAAAGTAAACTCTTTACTCATTGGCCATGATCACTACAAATAGGTCACAGTTGTTTGTTTTCCATAATTCCTATCACATGATAATTAAATACTTTTCATGAATGATTCATTTTGTTATCTTAAGTATCATATAAGATAATTACTATAACCCCTATTATTTGGAAAGGCCCATAAAAATAATTTACTAGGATGAGAACTGTCCAAGGCAGAAGCTGATACCAGGTAGCTTTACCTCGGATCCAAGACCTTCAGGGACTTAGAACCATGAGCCTCAGCTTGAAAAATAAATAAAAAAGAAGCTTTTATTTTAGGCTATGACTACAAACTTACCTTTTGGGGGACATAGTCTTCTGATCTGATTTAAAGGGAAGTTTTTATATTTGATGTTAAATTCAGAATCCTTACATAGACTGATAGCACTAAAAGCTTGAAATAATTTTTAAGAGGACAATTTTACTTTTACTCCTTGAAAGCCCACATGCTTTACTGTGCTTCTAAAACCACTTAGCCAAAATGAGCAAGAGAAAATAAAATGCAATTACACTATCATGTAGAACTCTGAAATAAGGTATTACAAAATTACTGAAGAAGAAAGATTTCTGCTAAGGGTACTTTAGAATATGTTGTTCATATATATTTAAGAGGTCAGCTTATAGGTAGGTTATAAGCGGTGTATGTTAAGCATGGTGTCTCCCAAATGTTTGGGTGGCTTTTAAACATATCTTGTTACTTAGACAAATTTCTCAGCGACTCTCATCTCATTTATAGAGAGTATTTAAGGCAGCTCAAGTATCTATATCAACTATCAGAAAACAAATTGAAGTCAGTTACAAACTGGAAATAAAATGAGTTAAGTAAAGCTTAGGAATGTACCTTAACATACATGTTTAGTTTGTATCAATGGAGGCAATTAAATATAGTACTTGATATAATCATATTTGTAAACATAATAATCTGCCTGGAACATCAAATTATTTGAGCTCATAGGCATTCCTAAAGTTTGCCAGTTTTCCTACATATGTTAGCCTTTGATAACAAACTTAGTAGCATAAAGGAAAGAGATAGAGACCACATTTTCTATTTATTTAAATTTTTAGTAACTTAGCTAAAAGTATTTTCTGACTTCCTGTGAGGAAACCCATGTAAATGGCATCCTTTTTTTCTTAAGACCCTCTTCTTCCTTGAATTGTATGAAAATCCTCCTTCCTAATTCTCCTCCGACCTCTGACTATTCCTTCCCTCTCCTCCCTTTTAAGCATTACTGTCCTTCTGAGACCTGTTCTCATCCCTATTCTTTTTTTTTTTTTTAAAGATTTTATTTATTTATTTGTCAGAGAGAGTGAGCACAGGCAGACAGAGTGGCAGGCAGGGGCAGAGGGAGAAGCAGGCTACCCGCTAAGCAAGGAGCCCGACTCGGGACTCGATCCCAGGACACCGGGATCATGAGCCGAAGGCAGCTGCCCAACCAACTGAGCCACCCAGGCGTCCCTCTCATCCCTATTCTTACCTTTTTTGTTTTTCTTGGTCCCAAGGCTTCAAATGTGAGTTAAATATTACCTACCTGAGCCCAGGCCCCCCTCCTGAGTCCTACATAATGGGTGCCCCAAAGTAAGAGGGGAGAACTGAACTCCTCTTTCTCTACAAAACTGTTCCTCTCCTTGTTTTGGTGTACCACTGGCTCCACTCGACACAAGTCACTCCACTCTTAATAGGGACGACACCTCTTGATCCCCATCACTGCTGCTTTGTTGAAAGCGCAGTCCTGCCCCTCCTGTTGAAAATGCCTACCTGGACATATTATTACTTTGTTTAAGATCCTACAGGATAAACACCAACTCCTTGTCATGGCATACAAGGTTTTTGATGATCTAGCTCCTGCCCATCTTTCTAGATTCCCCAGTGACTGTTAAATGAAACATTAGTTCCATGGGATGTGAATGCATTATAGGAGAAAAAGAGTTCTGTGGTCCAATTAGCTTGGGGAACTCTGGTTTAAAAATAAAACCAAACAGCTTTTTTTTTTTTTTATTGTAGGACTTTAAATATACTCTTGGTCACTGTGAATCTTCATGAGAAAAATACTGCATGTAGTACTTCTCAATCTTATTTGCTCATAGAACACCCTTTTTTCCTGAAGTCTTTCACAAAACACGGGTTATATGGTACATCATAAAACATCCTTTTGTCAACACTACAGTCTAAAGTATATCACAAGTGTAGACCCTTCTAAGACCATTGGATTATAAGAACTACATAAGCAATCTGATGTAACTGTGATGGCCCCTGTGAATTGAGGCGCCCCAGTCTGGCAGGCTTAGAACAAACTTCTCAGGTTCACAGGTGCCATCATTACATAGTTCCAATGTAACCCCTTCCTGTCTAATGTCTACACCAGGTGTTTTACAACCGTGAACAATGTGCCAGATGGCACTGATGGCACAAGCCAGGTGACCTGGCATGTTAAAGTAATTTTGCTGGCATTTATGGGTGACATGTTTGGGGTGACATGACTTGGTCACCTCCCACTGGAAGTTACCTGAGACTTGGTAAAGCTTCACCTAATTATCTCCCTAACACTAGCTTATATAGAGAGATTCAAGAACCTATGCATACAGAACATTCCCAGGTTGATTCCTGATGGTCTCATTTGCTAAAATGGCATCCTTTGCACTTATCAGAATGTTCTGACACAGGATTTATGGGTTGGAAGGGTCTTTTATGCCATCCCTACACCCAAATCTATACCACCCTCTCCTACAGTCACCATCACATACAGTTACATCAAATTGCTTACATAGTTCCTATAATACCTGATGGAAAGACAAGCCTTTGGGTCTTCACTAAAACTGCTCCTTCCACTTGGAATACTTTTTTCTCCTTGTCCACAGCATCTTGAAGCTTGCTTGAGACATTTCCTTCACTATAGAATTTTTTTTTCTGATCAAAATTCCCCATTACTTGAGCACTTGCTTTGTGTACCCACCAAATACCACATGACCTACTATGGCAATATTACTTTGTAGATTAAAATGTTTTAAAAATTAATGTTTGGGGCACCTGGGTGGCTCAGTCTTTAAGTGTCTGCCTTTGGCTTGGGTCATGATCCCGAGGTCCTGGGATCGAGCCCCATGTCAGGGTTCCTGCTCAGTGAGGAGCCTGTGTCTCCCTCTTCCTCTGCCCCTCCCCTGCTTGTGAGGGGTGTGTGTGTGTGTGTGTGTGTGAAATAAATAATTTTAAAAATCAATGTTAAAAATAGAAATATATATCTTATTTCTGCATAATAAAACACAATATAACAAAGCATAGAAACCTAGTAATATACTTAAGTAGTCACGAAAACAACAACCAAGTGAGATAAAAGATTATTTCAAGAAATAGAAAGGCTTCAGATGTTTCTGAATGGAACACATTACAGAAAAGATGTCAGTTTCTCACAGACTAATCTATAGACTTAAATGCAATCACAACATATGTTTTTTGGAAATGCCAAATGATTTAAAAATCACCTGGTTAGAACAAACAGAAGAGAATAGAAAGGAAAATCCTAAACAATTATAGCAAAGGAATTCTTGACCTACTATATATTATGACTGTATAAAGCTATATTAATTGAACACAAAGTAATTTGTGATGAAAGGACAAATCAGTACAGCAGGAAAAGAAGTCCAGAAACACAACATATCAAAATATATTGATTATTTGACATATGGTCAAATTAGGACAAACCTTTTAGAAAGTCATTTGGCGATATTGATTAGGCTTCTTAAATGTTCATACTCTTACCCTTAGTAATTCTAGAAATGTATGGTACAGAAATAAATAGATGTAGAAAAAAGTTTATTCAAAGGTGTTTCTTGTACCTTTATTATCAAAATAAATGCGGAAGCAACCCAAAATTTTCATGATACAGAAATACATAGAACAATATACTATTATATAACTAAAACGAAAACATAAAGATACAACAGATGAAGCCAAGTTTAAAAAAAAATTAAAGCAGGGGACTGTCATTTCAAAATTCCAGTCAAAAAGAGAAAAAGATAAGGAATATTTAAGATCAGATAAGAATATGCCAAAACACTTGCAGTTGTTACCACTGGGATTTTTAAATTTTCAATTTTCTAGATTTTTAAAATATATGTCATCTGAATAAACATCATTCAAATAAAATAAGTGCTTAATATTTTTAAAGTTCTCACAGAGGGGGCTTCCTTCTATATGGTACAAGACTTCTTACTGCACACTCTAACATTCATGTCATATGACTTGTACTTCTGAGTTTAGTTTCAGGCAAGAAACCAAACCTTTTGTGCCCTTTGGTCAAGCATGCATTGAACTTACCGTTCTCTGTGTTTTAATATTGTGCATAAGGTGACACCAATCAAGAATACAAGAAGTACAGAACCTGCAGAAAGACCTAGAAATCAAAACAGCAAGAATCAAATGCCAGAAAATTGTGACCTATATTCCTTTGAAGTGACTGTGGGGCTATTCCCAATGGTGGGGAAATTGTTATGGGACTTTATCCTTATCCTTTGTTAGCCATATAAATGTTACATTCCTAAATAATCATACTTGGGCTTAAGTTTTTTCTGATTCAGTCCAGTCCACATTTAATCTAAAGCACCAAACATTTGATCACAGGGGCTGCAGTCAAGTTTCTCTTGAGCTTTTCTTTCCCTTTCAGTTTTATTAATAATATTCTCATTACTGGTGTGATATTAGGAGCTCAGGACACAAGGATCCCACGACTTGGCATAACAACATTTAACTCTCAGTTGGAAAATATATTTTGTTGTTCCAGAATAAGATAGCTTATTTGATAGTACCAAATCATGCAAAAGACCAAAAGTTAACATAAACTCAACTTTCAATTGAAAAACTGGAAGTAGCTGGCTTTTTAAATAATTTATTCAACTCTATCCAAAAGTGTCTGTTTGTAATATGAAGAGAGCCTTATATATAAATATTAAAAGAGCCTTCATATTAAAAGAGACTTAAGATAACAAAATGATAATTTCCTAGGAGTTAAAGTGAAAAAGAAAAATAAGAGACAGGATATAGGGCCTCAAATTTGATATATATATATTTTTTATAAAACATCATTAGAAAATTAATTCAAATATTTAAGAAAACTTACCACTAAGAAGAGGAGCAAGTGAGGCTAAGGAGAACACAAAATCACAAAAATATTAGTCTAGTTGCATACTTCAGTGCAGCCCAAAGTCCCGCGGTAATATACCTAAAGACAACACTCAGCTTCTTTCTCTCAGAATCTCCTTAAAAAGATGTACTGAGGCCCTGGATTTCATGCACTCTTCCTTCATTTTATTATGTAACAATTCACTGGACATTTAAAAAAATAACACTGATAAGTTGGGGGTAGTTCAGGAATGAAAAAGCCAATACACTCAACTTTACAATCAGAGATTTCTCAGGTTAGAATGCAAGTAGTAATTGTTACAACAGGTTGTTCACCATATTTTTTGGAGGTCCCTGTCAAATTGGTAAGTACTTATCAATAATCAAGATTCAGCAATGGAAATCTCAGCAATGACTCCCTTCAAAATGTAAGATTAATAGCTTGATACCTTGTAAGTTAGTACTCCTCTCTATTTTCTTTTTTATACTTCCCCCATCCTCAGAAAGTTTTGCTTTTTCTAGAATAGACCACTAACTTCAAATTACTTCAAATTACCATTACTGTAGCACTGGTCACAGACCCACATCAGGTTAAAACCTAACATTGACAGATACTCCTAGCTCTCTTCTCTCCAGGGAGACAAGTATGAGCAGGGAAGACTTCTGCACTTACCTGGTGATTTGCAGACAGCCAGGGGTGGGTTCCATCCCTGATCGTCCTGACACTGGCTCTGGGGACTGCCTTCCAGGGTATACCCCTCTTCACACTCCAAAGTGACGACTGCACCATACTGATACATTTTCCCAGGCTCCAGACCCTTCTGGATTCCATTCATATACTCTGGGGAGCTACAGTTTACCTCTGAAATGAAAGAAAGCAAATTGAAGCTGGGCCATATTTTAGCCTTTTCTCAAGGAAGTAAATACTTCCCTGAATGGAAAGGTTTAGGAAACCAATTTGGTTCATTCTCAGTAAGGAAAGCCTCGCTGTGATAACACAAAAGGACATTCTAGGCAGATTCCTTCTGTGACAACCATCCATCTCAATTACCTCTAGGTAATTTAAGCCAGATTTTCCTTCTTTGTGCTTTAGTTTCTAAACTAACAGTGTTGCATAATTTTAACAGTCTCTTAGAGAGTGGGTTATATTAAGAATTCTAAATGACTGTCTCATCTGCTCTACTATAACTGTCCATAGGTGAACGTACTTCCTCATTTATTTCTTTCATCTCGAAGCACAGGGGGCAAGAGTGGGAGGTTTTCGTTTTGAATCATGACTCTAGTACTTCCCCCACTGTGTGACTTTGGGTAGGTTACAGATCTCTCTGTTCTACAGAGACCTCATCTGTCATATAGGAATAATAACGGCACCAACTTCATCTGGTTCTCAAGAAGATTAATGAGACAATGCATGTAAAATATGTACCGTTTCTGGCTTTTGGTAAAAAGTGCTTGATGAATATTGGATATTAACTCACTACCCCTATTTCATATGCACTATGTTAAAGAAAATGAAATTCTGAAGCCTTTATTAAAAAATACCCACAATTCCACCACCACTTAGAAGAAATACACTGACAAGATCATTATGCTTTTTATCAGTATTTTGTCAAATGCACACTTATTGTAACTACAACCACAGGTAAATTCAACCTGCATTTTAGTTGTTTAATTTGTATAAGTACTTCATTTTTCTATATTTAAGGGCTATATAAGTGATCACTCCTCAGATAAGCTACACCCTAAGTCATTTTTTCTTATTTTGTGGTAGACTAATTAATGTATTCATCTAACTGAATCAATCCAATTAAATGCATTTAATTAAATGATCCAATTAGTACATTTATTTGGCTATTTTAAGTTGAAAGTACCTAACTCAGTATCTGTTTGGGAGAAATTCGATTTAAAAACAGGAGAATAATAGACACCACACCTTTACAATAAGGGGCAGATTGGCTCCAGGTTCCCTCATGTGTGCAAAGAAGGAGTGCCTCTCCCACAAGCAGGTAGCCTTGGTCACAGCTGTACAGGACTGACATTCCAGGAGAGAATCGAGCTATATCTCCACCAGTATGATTTCCATTGGGTATCTTAAGCGGAGGTTGACATCCTAAGAAAGCTTAGACATCAATAAAAAAGGATCTTTAATTTAGCACCGAGGAACATATAACCAACACTGTCTGTGGGTGATAGCAATGATGAAAGAAGGTAGGAAACAAGCTAATTGGTATCCAGAAATATTCATTCCACCTAAACAAAGGAGCACTGGACAGAAATTTGCATTGCCTCCATATTTCGTATGGGAGCTGAAGAACAATGCCAAAAGTAACATAATGAAACGTCAATGGTCGTGGCCCACGATCGTAATCTATCAGCTAATAGTATTTTTTTCTTTTCTCTTTAGATAACAAAGAGGCTGTAGTTTAAGGGTCTCACACTCCAATGCCTTCAGGAACCAGAAAGTGAAGCTCCCAGATATGACAAATCAGAGAGCATCCATCCTAAAAGTGGCTGCCATTGCCTGGTTCAAGATATAGGTGTCTTGCAGGAAAACAAAGGGGGTCCCTCACTGTATTACATATTCACTGTTCATCTTGGGCTATGCAGATTCACTTCAGATGGGTTTCACTTAGGATGAGATGGGTTTGACTTAGGATGAGACTACTGTGCTAGCCAAAGAAAGCCATTCTGGTAAGCTGAATTCAGTTCTTGGGGCACCAATTGGCATCCTCTGTTATAGATAGTTACCAACAGGAATAAAACTGCCAAATGATAAGTAAAATGACAAGAAAGACAAATCGATGGGTTTGAAGGCCAACATTCCCCTCCGAAACCCAAAGTTCTCTTTTTGACTGGTTTCACAGCCTTAAATATCCAATTATCAAGCAATATTATTGCCAAACACTTGCCCTCCCAAAAGTATGTGGTTTTTTTTTTTTTACTTCTAAATTAGTAAAACGAATAAATATTAGAGACTCCATAAATTTGGAAATTAACCATTATCTTCTCAAGTACGTTTGCTCAACACACCTGGAAAGGGAAAAAAGAAATCAGATGAGTGGACAAGGAAGGTATCTTGTAAAACAATGTGATTGCCTTTTACATGTTTTCTGTAGTTTGAATGGTCAATGCAGATTCAAAGCCCTTTTTCTTCATTCTGGGTAACACCCCATATTTTATTCCTTAGAGTATCTTACTTTTTTTTTTAAAGATTTATTTATTTATTCGACAGAGAGAGGGAGAGAGCACAAGCAGGGGGAGTGGCAGGCAGAGGGAGAAGGAGAAGCAGGCTCCCCGCAGAGAAGGAGAAGCAGGCTCCCCGCAGAGCAGGAGAAGCCTAATGTGGGACTTGAACCCAGGACCCTGGGATCATGACCTGAGCCGAAGGCAGTTGCTTAACCAACTGAGTCACCCAGGTGCCCTATCTTACCCTTTTTGATACAAGTTGGTACACCTGGCACCCATTTGTTATTGGTATGACATTTAATCACGTGACTGCCGTTCATGATGAAGCCGGGATTGCAGGCGACATATATTGTATCATTGTGGGAATATGAAGAACGAGTTTTGTTGAGCTGGTACCCATGTTTGACTTCTGGGCTAGGGCAGTGAATTACAGGAGGAGATTTTAAGCACTTTGGGAGAGGTTCAGTCCAAGATCCATGTCCATCAGAATCACTTATGCATCGTATATTTTTCTCTCCCAGAAGAGAGAATCCTTGGTCACATTCATAAGAGACTTCATTTCCATATAGAAAGGGTTCTGCCATCACGCCCCTGGGCCTTCCGTTGTCAATTGTGGGTGGAGGCGGACAGTGAATTACTGCAGAAGAGATTTTAGGAAATTCTGCTTCAGCTAGCACACCAAGGTGGACAGTCTTCAGTCAGGCACAAAAGAAACTAGGCAACTGCACGTACTACCCCGTAACCATACAATAATTTAGATTTTTTGAACCCAAATGATGCTTCCTTTAAAACAGTGTTATTAAATTCTCTATGTGAGTAATACATACTCATTTCAAACAAATTCAGAAAACAAAGTATTAAGAAAGGAATAAATATAGCTATGTTCCCATAAACTAGAAATATAGGCCATATATGTAATTTTTTTTTCTTAAATCTTGAGCAGATGTACGGCAAATACTCAGTTCCTACTTGGCCACTTTTTTTCCCCAATGCCAGTGCTGACCAAACACAGAAAGATTTTTCTTATCTTATGTACAATGAAATAGAACACATACACTATTGAGGTAGTTATAAGGCTAGTTCTTCAGCGATCTTCCCTCTCTAACTCCCTACTGTCCCACCAACAATTTTTTTCTAACTTACCTTTACAGAGTGGAATCTTTTGGAACCAAACCCTATTCTCAGCATCTTGACACTTCTGATAAGTATGTCCAGTCAACCAGTACCTAGAGAGAGATTATAATGCATTTCTTCTTCCCAGCATCACATCTCCGTAACCTAGCTTCCTCAAACCACAGATACAGGGGCTCTTCTAAATAAGAGCTTTGGCAGAGAAGAGCTAAAACTCTTGGTCCTTCAAGCAAGAAGACTACTTTAGACACAGAGTTTTCCACAGCAAAGCCACTTTCACATCAAGAAAGAACTGAAGGGCGCCTGGGTGGCTCAGTGGGTTAAAGCCTCTGCCTTCGGCTCAGGTCATGATCCCAGGGTCCTAGGATCGAGCCCCGCATCAGGCTCTCTGCTCCTCAGGGAGCCTGCTTCCTCCTCTCTCTCTGCCTTCCTCTCTGCCTACTTCTGATCTCTCTCTGTGTCAAATAAATAAAATCTTAAAAAAAAAGAAAGAAAGAACTGAAGAGAGAGATGTTAGTTTGACCTTTGGAACCCCACATTCTCTGTGAGTGTGATAATGAGGGATGTCTAGAGGGAGTCAACAAGTCAACGTGAGGACAGAATTAATGCACAAAATGAGGTGGAGATCCCTTTTCAGAATGGACCATCTCATACTCACCCATCTTGACAGGATGTATTAACTAGTATCACATGTGAATGAATGGGAAGCTCTTGAAAATCTTCTCCCACAGGTTGACATGGTGCTTCTAAAAGAGCAAAGTTTGAATTATTTATGCATGCCTGATATCACATAGAAAAACAACTCTGCAACTGAAAGTACCTTCACACCGAGGGGGAGAAGGACTCCAATTTCCTGAAGGCATACAGTGAATGGATTTGTTTCCCACAAGCAAGTAGCCAGGGTCACAGGTGTAGTCTACAGCCATCCCAGAGACAAAGAGGACCCTATTTCCACCTGTATGCCGACCATGATGGAGCCCAACAGGTGGCTGGCAGCCTGAAGAGAAAACTCCCCACGTAAATACCAACAACAGCAACAAAAGGAATTTGTACTCAAGAACATTAAGTATACAACATCTGACAGCAGACAATCTTCAACTTTTAAACCAAAGTTTATGAAGCTCTAATTACCAAATGTTTTCTGCTCTTTTGCAGGAACCAGGCACCTTTAAAAAGGTCCTCTCGAAAACCAAGAAACAGACTCTTAACTATAGAGAACAAACTGATGGTTGCCAGAGGAGAGGTGGGTGGGGGATGGGTGAAATACATGATGGGGATTAAGAAGGGCACTTGTGATGAGCACTGGGTGTCGTATGGAAATTTTGAGTCACTAATATTACACTATATGTTAACTAACTGGAATTTAAATAAAAACTTGAAATAATAAAAAAAGAAAAGGTCCTCTCATTATCTACCCTGAATAGATCCCTGATCAAGGGGGCATTTACATGAAAAACATATAAAAACCACATAGGACATTTGATCACAGAATGAAAGAAATGGGATAGTAATCTGTGTACCTTTGCCTTTTTCTATGACTCTAGTTTTGGGATGGAGCTAATAAATAAGAATAAAGGAGTAAATACCTCATTTTCCCCCTTGGGTCTTTACCTTTTTCACAAACTGGTATTTCAGGATCCCAGGTGCTATCAGCTTTGCAACGAATCTGACTGCTGCCCTTCAAAGTAAATCCATGATGACACTTGAATGTCACACTGTCATTATAGAAGTATGGGGCTTCCTTCCCAGATGTCTTGTATCCATTTTCCACCTGGGCAGGTACACACTGAATGGTAGGGAGGGAAAGTTTGCAGACAGGGGCAGGGCCACTCCAGATGCCCCTCTCTTGGTCATTGCTTGTACAATGGATGGTACTCTCCCCAATGAGGTTGAATTCCACTCCGCTCTCTGGCCCAGGGTTGCATGTGTAGGTGACCGTGGTTCCATATGGAACATATTCTGAGGAACTGCCTGTGTGTGTCCCATCAGAGATGGCAGGAGGTGGTGGGCAGGTGATTTCTGGAGAGATGAGAATTTACTGTAGAATTCTGTTCCAGTATTATACACCAAAGAGAAGAGACAGAGATATCAAAGAAGAGAAATGGAGACACCAAAGAAGAGAAATGGAGACACCAAAGAAGAGAAATGAAGCTGGTTATGAACCTGTAGTTATCAGGTTTCCTGGAGGATATGGATGAGTTTTGATGATAGAAGTTATATCAAAGCTCATTATGTATATGAGCTTATTGATTTAAATAGACATCATAGCAAAGATTTTTAGAATGGAAGTCTTTGTTACAAGTGAACACATGCCCGGCGATGGGTATGAAGGAGGGCATGGACTGCATGGAGCACTGCGTGTTATACGCAAACAATGAATCATGGAACACTACATCAAAAACTAATGACATACTGTATGGTGACTAACGTAACACAATAAAAAATAAAAAATAAAGTGAAAAACCAAGTAGATAATAATTTCAAAAAAATAAAAGTTAACATGTTCATCAGTATCATATTGTGAGGCAGTGAAGTCCAGTAGTAAATTGGTAATAAAAATAATTGTTTTTAAAAGAACCAATAAGTGAATAAAAGGCATGGGGGGTGGTAGAAGTAAGCTTTTCTGAGTACAGTCTTTGTGCTGAAGTGATATGATAGGTTAGCCAAGAATCACTGTCAATTGAGCATCTACGTTTGACAGGTAATTTTCTCATCCACGAAGGGGGGATAGTACCATTTAATTTTAATAACATTGACGTCTCGAGTTTCAGTTTAACTTTCCAGATAAGAGGCTGGAATTTCCAAGAAGTTACCTAAATTGCCCCAGCTCAAATTAAGCAATAGAAACCGAATCTGAGTTCAGATCCCACACTAATCCCCTCTCTCTCCACTAAACTACAGCATTCCCCCAATTAAGGATGGTGGCTCATATACTCACTGTCCTCATTATTCTTAAACTCCCAAATCACAAAAGAGAATCGGAAATACATTTAAATTGATTGGCATGCTACGAAGTAGAAAGCGGCAACAGCAGAAAGACAACAAAACCATGTGACTAGAACAGTTGACAAAGTTAATCGAATAGAATCTAATCTTTGTATTCCCATAACATGGCCTCAAACAGAAATCTCCCAGGAAATGTGTACATTTCACACTGTGTCAGGTTCTCCATCACTTTTGCTGCTCACCTTCACATAGACGATTCTCCATAAACCAAGGAATCGCACCTTGGCACTTCTGATAAACACTCCCACCTAACCGGTACCTGGAGACAAAGAGTCATGTCATTTTGCCATCTGGAGACTACTAAAAGCAGACTCCCCACTTTTAGGACAAGAAAAAATAGGGACAAATATGTAGCCAGCATCAGCACCACCCATCCATTGCACAGGCAGTGTTTCCATACATGCAACCACAGCACAATCAACCCTTCTGGGAATAAGTGACAAGGAAGGCTCTTTGAGATAAATGCAGACAACAGAGCTTGTAGTGTGCACTAATAAGCCAGACCTGGTTCAGGCTGAGACATCCCTCACTCACCCTTCGTCGCAAGAAGAGTTAACATCTGGTCTAATAAATTGATCCTGGGGTTTGTTAAAGACTTGCTCTTCTATAGGTTCACACTCTGCCACTAAGAAAAGAGACCTGGATGAGAAATCAGCTCAAGGCAAACTCAAAACCACAAAATGTCTACATTCAAAGCCTGGCACCTTTGCATTGGGGGGCAGTGGGTGTCCACACCCCCTCAGAGGTGCAACGGATGGATTCTTTTCCCACGAGCACATAGCCAGGGTCACAGCTGTACTTTATAGATGTTCCTGGGTCAAAGCGGACCATGTGTCCATCTTCCTTCTGCCCATTGAGGATTTTAGGAGGGGCTTGGCACTCTGAAGGAAAAGAAAATTTTTCTTATATAAACAACAGAAAGAAACAAGCAATTATCATTAATGTGTAGCTCAGTTTTGGATAACTTTAGATCAGCAGTTCATCTTTTTTTCATTTCTGCACTTAGGGTGCTGAAGACTTTGTTCAGTTCTAATTCTTCTCCTGTCTTCTCTCCTTCCTCCTTCCTCCTTCTTTCTTCTTTCTTCTTTCTTCTTTCTTCTTCTTTCTTCTTTCTTCTTTCTTCTTCTTCTTCTTCTTTTTTTTTTTTTTTTAAAGGAATCATCTCCTGTGTGTTTAATGGGATACATCCCTGGAGTGGGGACTTTGCTTTCTTCCCTTAAAAAAAAATTACTATTGAAACAAACAGTATTTTTTTCCCCTAAAGAAATAGGCAACTCTGTGATCCTTAATGCTTTTCCTCCAAGGATACTCCCACAAAATGAAGTAATAGTGGTGGGGTGATGTTAAGAAAAGCTACATAACTTATATTCACTATACGTAGTAGAATTGAGGGGACTAGAAACTGGGTAAGTCCTTCTTAAATCCATAACCCTATCCTCTAACACTTAAAAATAATCAGCAGCACCTTCTCTGAGTATTGGAATACTCACCCTTTTCACAGACTGGTGCCAACGGCTCCCATGCGCCTTGGGCAGTACATCGGATTGCCTTGCTGCCTTTCAGGGTGAAGCCATATGAGCAAGAAAATACCACAGTGTCATTATAGGAATATTGTTCTTTCTGCCCAGATGATATTTGGCCTCTTAGGATCTGGGGAGGTGGACAATGAACAGCAGAACTAGAAAGTTCGCAGCTTGGGGCAGGGTCACTCCAGATCCCAGTCTTCTGACTGTTGGTGATACAATGGATAGTCTTCTTCCCGATAAGGTTGTAGCTCACTCCTTTTTCTGGGTCTGGGTCACAGGTGTAAGTGACTGTGCTTCCATATAGAATATTCCCCGAAGAGCTTCCTGTATGTCTTCCATTGAGAATAGAAGGAGGTGGCGGGCACAGAATTTCTAGAGAAATTAGAGAGAAATGACAAGACTGCAGTTATACTGCAAATGAAGAATGCCTCGAATGTTGCTGTACCACGGTGCCCTCCTAGGCTCAGGGACAGTGATACTTGAATCTGTAATATACAGATCAAGACAGCTATAGCAATATAATGTTAAAATTATGATTTAGAACTTTTTTCTTGAGTATATCTACTGGGGTGATCCTCTGATTTCTTCTACTGAATATACAATCCCCTTTTTGTGCCCCGCCTGGCTGGCAAGTCTACAGAGCTTTCAGAGAAAGAAGAGCCTAGGAACCCTTTTTCCCTTGAGTAACCAGGGAATAAGGAGGTGGCTGAAGGTTGCTTTAGTGAAAGACCATACTCCTCCAGATGTCTATGTGAGATCTCTGCTCTATCAAATTCTGTATAGTAATGACTAAACAAAAAGCTTTTACTTAAGCCAAGAATGAAGTGTTCTGTTCAAGGACCAGGGTAGTCATTGCAAACCACAGTTTTCTAACCTACCTTTGCATACTGGCATTCTGGTCCAAGAAGCCTGCTGTCCAGCAATTACACATTGACTGGAAGGTTGGCCTTGTAACCAATACCTGGAGACAGAGGGGACTATTAAGCAGTAGCTGTTGCAGAGCAATGACCTCCACTTAAAATCCAAGGCAAATTCACATAACTGATGTGTATCAACCCCCTTCATAAGCATTCTCTCTCCCAGCCTCACCGTAGGCTATCCCTGGATTCTCACAGAGGAGCCTTCGGCAGTTGTCACAGCTCACACCATGCACACATAAACCAGATGAACTAAATCTCCAAGGCCCTCCTGACACTCACCCTTCATTACAGTCAAAGTTCACAGTTGCACCAACCCGAAGACTTGGAGGGCTCTTTATCCGTCCATTGAGAAATGGTCCTGGGGGTTCACACTCTGCCTCTAAGGAAATAAGTCAAAGATAAGCAAAGTGTGGCAAATAACAGAATAGCCCAAATTCTGTTTTTAAAATTTATTTATTTATTTGAGAGAGAGCATGCGCATGAGTTGGGTGGGAGGAGCCAAGAGGGAGAGAGAGAGAGAATCTTGAGCAGGCTCCACAATCAGCATGGAAACAAACTTGGGGCTCAATCTCAGGCCCTGAGATCATGACTAGAGCTGAAATCAAGAGTCTGGGGCTTACCTTTTCAGGTGCCTCAGAAAAGTCCAAATTCTTTTTTTTTTAAGATTTTATTTATTTATTTGACACACAGATAGAGAGTGAGATCACAAGTAGGCAGAGAGGCAGGCACAGAGCAGAAAGCCAAGAAGAGAGCCTGACGTGGGGTTGGATCCTAAGACCCTGAGATCATGACCTGAGCTGAAGGCAGAGGCTTAACCCACTAGCCACCCAGGTGCCCCAAGAGTCCAAATTCTTAAAATCGGTTATAAATGTAGGTACCTTTACATGTGGGAATAACAGCACTCCACTTTCCTGAAGACAAACATCTAATGGTCTTTTCTCCAACAAGCAAGTAACCAGGTTCACAGCTATAAGACACAGATAATCCTGGGGCAAAGGGGCCAAACCCCTCCCCTGTGTGAGATCCATTGGAGATGGCGGGAAGCGGTGGACACTCCTGGGGGAAATCTTCATGCACACACATTAGGAAAAAGGCCATCAGATGATTCATCCTTCACAATCTAGTTTTTGACTTACACAGATCCAAATATATGACATATGATCTATGATAACCAGTCATCATTAATTTTCAACTCAACTTTTTAAAGATCGGACAGGTGTGGCTTAAGTATATGTGTTTTATACCACAAATTGTACATTTTCATTTTTAGCTACATGAATTACATTTGCCTTTAAAAAAAATTTCAATTACCAAAAAAAGCTCATCTTCACCCATACTCTCCTCCTACCCATAGCCTATTCTCTGCACCAAAAGTAGCATATTACTATTTAGGGTGTAATCCTGCCAGACATTAGTAACATACCTTTTGGGGATCCTATATGTGATACATATATACACATATAGCACGTGTATGTTCATGTACTTAATACATATTACTCTATGCCTTTTCTTTGCTTAATAATCGGTCTATATTTTTCCATGTCAGTACATATAGATCTATCTAAATCTTTCTAAAGGTTTGTTTTCCATGGTCACCCCATTTTGTGACTCTCTTAAGGCCTTCCCTACCTCCAAGATTATATACATGTTTATAGATAGATCCATATTTTTCTAATGATTTGACAGCCTTTTCAACTCAATTGATTTAGACCTGATCAATACTGTTTTTTTTATTAAGAAAACAGCTAATTTTGATGGTATAATCTTTGTCAAGTATATATATTGCCTGGCATATATATATGCATGCCAGTCCCTGTAATTGAATAATTGAAATTCAGTTTTAGGTTTCAACAACAACATAAACCAAACCAAATGATAAGAAAATGGTTTTCTTTTGGGAAAATGAAAATGAGTGGGTCCTATTTTCAAAGTTAATTGACCTGAAATGCTAGGACTTCCTAGGTGACTTGGACAATAGCGGACCACCTTAGAAAATATTCATAGAGGCTGCAGATAACAGGGCATCGTTTCTGCCAGGATAGCCCAACAACTATTCAAAGATGAGCTTCAAATCCATTGGGTATATTTTGCTATTAGATCCCACATTTCTTCTCAATTTAGCAGTAACCCAGATATGTAATTTAAAACCATCTGATTGCCACATCCCAAACAACTCTGACCCCCAACCTTGTGAGGCTTATTCCATTCAGTTATCATTATTTTTTATTCTACTGATGTTTGTTGAATAAACATTTACATCCTTCTAGGACTAAGTAAAAACAAGAAACCATAATTTTCACCTTTTCCCTCCCCTCCACTCCCACCATTCACATATCCACATTATTCTTCCTTCAAATAAAAACTTGATCTGCAAAGAAATGCAAGGTTCCAGCCTCCCCACTTAGCTTTATGTTTTGTTTTTACTTACCACTCTCACAGGTGGGTAGTGGTGTTGGCCCCCAGGTTTTATTTGCTTGGCACCAAACAGATTTGTTTCCTTTCATGGTGAAGTTGGTATTACAGGTAAATGTCACAGAATCACCATGTCTGTATGGTGGTCTAGATTTTTTATCTCTGTGTCCTCCTGGTACTATGGGCTCAGAGCAGAAAGAATTTCTATTATAAAATTCACATACGGGAGCAGCTTTATCCCAGATTCCTTTCACTTGGTCTTTACTTATACAAAAAAGGCTTCTTTCTCCAATGAGGCGGAAGGCACTAAAACAAGAGTACCTTACCACAGTGTTAAGATTTACGGGACCAGAAGAATAACTATTCCGACCATTTTTGATAGGAGGAGGAGGGCCACAAGAAATCCCTGAAAAGTAAACAAGGAAATACGTGGTCATACTAATTCTGACAATGAAAAGATTTAAATTTAGATGAAAGGTCCAAAATTAGGTCATGTCACTTTTTCCGAAACAGAAATTTGTATCATTTACTTCTTACTCATAGTCTGTCCTTATCCCCAACCTCTCAGGATCTTACCTTTCTCTCCATCTGCAGCAAACAAATCAACTGGTCTATAAACACCACGCTGACCAACAGTAACAATGAAACAGAATTTATCTAATAGTTTAGAGTCTTATCAATTTTTATAGTGAAACAAAAGGCAAAGAGCACATAAGAAGAATCTTAATAATATGTTAATCACATGTAGGGAAACACCACACACTAATGAAATTTGGCTTTAATAGACTTAGTTTTAAATCCCCCCTGTCATTCAATAGCTGTGTGACTAGGCAAGTCTTACCCTCTCTAAGCCTCAATTTCTTCGTCTATAGTACAATCCAAGCTAGTTCATAAGGTTACAAGAAAAATCCAGTGAGATAAAAGTACCTGAAAATTACAAGAATGATAACTAGAACATGCTAACCATCCAATGCCTGTTTCAAACATACAACTGGGGCTACAAGTGGTGAGAATGCATTTTGTCTTACTACTGAAGATTCTGCAGCCTCTCTACCGATCCTTTGTTATCCATTGATGTTGGACCCCTTTGAAAAAGCCCACAAGAAGTGATCAGAGGTTTTGGATAATGACCTCATAGCCTTTATTTACTTGTCCTAATACACATGAAGGATATTGCTACAGCTGTGTTGATGTATGCACATCTTTCCTGAATGAGTCTCAGAATAAAGGGAAAACTTCCAACATCCAGAACATCTGGTTGATTTCCAATGAGCTCCACGAGTTGCTCCTCAGTAGAGGAACTGGCATAAGAAGACACAGCCAAACCATTTCAGTACCTCAGTGCTACTCAGTTTCAGTAGGGAGAATGTTGAGAGCATTTATCTTTATATGTATAGAATACTTGATACAATATATAGTCAATTCAATGAATTGAGTTTTGGTCTGCATCCTAGATCATACAGAAGACTGGCATACATCTATTCAAAGTACAAATATGAATAGGATGTTATGCATGGGAATACACCAAAAATCAGAGGACAAGATCTGTACTTTATTATTTTTGTTTTCTACTCACGTTCACAGACAGGAAACGTATTATTCCAGAATACTCTCATTCCTTCTGAGACACAGTGACTAGAAGATTGGCCACTTAATCGGTACCTTAAATAATAAGGGGTAGCAAATCATCACCAGAACAAATCAATTTTCAGCTGCATGGAATTAATCACTTCTCTCAAGTATGCAGTATTAATGGCCTCTATTGTTTTTTTGAATCATCTCTGGCTTAAGGAAAAAGTCAAAGATTGTGAATCAGCTCAGCTATGTCATGACTTCAGACCAAGTTAAATGAAACAAACAAAAAAATCCTAATGATAATATTCTCGTTTTGAATTCTCCCTTTTCTCTTTGGCATCTAAATGTTAAAATACTCTTTACCATTTAGAAAGAAAAAACCTCAGTTCCTACTGACAAAAACATCAAAGACCTTGTTACCTAAGATACACCACAAAGAACCCCCTCTTACTGAACCCTCATTTTTCTTCATAATAGGAGCCTTAATTTTTGACCCCAAATTTTGCTTTTTCATATGATGAAAGGGCAATTCCCAGGTCTCTCTGGCCATACACAATACATACAGTTGGACAAAAATCAATAGCATTTGCTAAATATTAGAATTATTAGTCATACAAGGTAAAGAAAATAAGAAGAAAAGTCATAAAGAGAAAAAAATTAGCTATCTTTAGAGATCATTGTTTGCAATGCTTAGCTATGAGTCTTAGGTCTCAGTTCAGGCCCTCTCCCCTCACACTCACCCCTTATCACAAACAAATGAAACCACTGCCCCAAGCTGGAGATTAGGAGAAGTCACCACATGGCCATTGAGAAGTTGGTTTGGAATGGCATCGCATGATTTTGCTAGGAAAAAGGAGACAAGGCTGGCACATGAGGAGTCAGGAAACAGTTGAGTTTCCTTAAGATGGAATAAAGCTTTAGGCACCTTCACATTCAGGGGCTGCATAGCTCCAGGCTCCCAAGGATGTACACTGGATAGGGTTAGTTCCAATGAGGGTATAGCCAGGGTCACAGCTGTAGGACACTTCCTGTCCAATTGGAAAGAATTCCTTATCCAAGATGTTATAACTACCATGGTTGATATGTGGAGGTGGTAGACACCCTGAGAAGAGAACAAGACCAGAGGTCTTTTATTTCTGAAATAAGAACTTTATCTTCCACAACATAAGCCAAGATGAGGTAGGCAGAGGTGGGATGAAGGTGGTTATGTCAACACTTCTAAGTGTAGGGCAGAGACTCCTTTGGCTGGGGTGGAGGTAAAATGGGACTAACGTGTTACTTTTTTAGATATGATGAACCATGAAACTCTCTGCTTTCCCTATCTTGATCTATGCTGGGAAACATGATACCCACTCATCAATTTCCATTCCATTTAACTAAAAAAGGTATTGGATATTTTCTCATTCATATTGTAGCCAAGGGAACCTAAATATTGTAATACATTTTCACCCTCAAAATGTACTTCTTTCTTCCTGTTGCCCCCAAACTAGGTTGATAACATTTCTTGAGTCTTGTGGGAGGGCCTCCCAATGTTGCCAGGTTTTTAGTAAATCAGACATTTCTTAATAAGAGTAGAATAGAGAGGGAGAATGGGGAAATGACCCAGTCTTAATTCTAGCCTTATTCCATAAAGGCCACATTTTTAAATATGAGAATGTATAAGGTCCACAATATTTTTAATCAAATTCTGACATCAGCCAATTTCCAATAGGATTGAGAGTTATTTTATCCTTGTTTAAATAAAACTGAATCAAATATACATTTTGGAAAAAAAAAAACCTCTCTTCATTGGTTTGCTCTTTCTTTCTTTCTTTCAAACGTCTTCTAATTTGCCCTACATTAATGCAGATCTGGTACTGTCCCAGAATATAGTAAATTTCCTACTTCTTCAAAATTTAGATATTACTTTCACAGTTTAGTTTAAAATTCTTTAATCAGCAGACCCAACTACCTATACTGTCTTTCTCCTCATCTTCTATTAAGTGCCATGTATCTATTTCTCTAAAAGTTTCCTTTTGCTTCTAGATCCTCAAAGTTTCAACACAACTCACCCTTAAAGCACTTTGGCAGTGGAGGATTCCATTTGCTGTTTGATTGGCACCATACTATGTTGCTGCCTTTCATGGTAAAGCCAGGCTTACACCTAAACATCACAGCATCATTTAAAGAAAATGAACGTCCAAATCCAGATTCCATAATTCCATTTTCAACTTCTGGAATTGGGCATTTGACTGGAAGAATACACTGAGGGGCAGGGCCACTCCAGATGCCAACTTGATTGTCTTTGCTGGTACAATATATTGACTTCTGACCCACAAGGTCAAACAGCTTTTTTCCATTTGGTCCAGTGTGGCACTTATAAGTCACCACCATTCCATAGAAAAAGTCCTCTCTACTGCTGCTGTAAAAGTCCCCATTGGAGATGGCTGGGGGTGGCCCACAAGGAATAGCTTTTGAGGGGTAGGTGGGAAAAAAGAGAAGGCATTTAAAGGTTATACCTTCTGGGAATTTTGTCTTCACTCTTGCAAACCAAACTTCAACTCAGCCAACAATTAACCCAGATTGTTGAAATTCTGTATCCTCATCTTAAAGATGATTCTAAATAGGAAGTATCAAGGTAGAAAGATTCACGGACTAGCCTGATGAAAAGTCAAGAAACTATGATCTGATCACCATTCCTCCCACCCCTCACCCCAAAGTACAGAAAAAACGGTTGTGGGAAACACCTAGGGTGACCAAACATTTTGGATAGAATAAAGATGGCAGTGTGTAATCTCATAACATATTTTAGATTTAAGCACTTGTTCACTATGACATAACTTATCATCAAAGAACAGTAGTCAAAGGAAAGTGTGGTGGGTTTGGGAGATGCAGTAGGAAAGAAACTACAGCTCTGTGCCCAGAACGATCCAAACCAAGTATAACTCTCCTGGGTGCTCATTTTGATGTGTAGATGCTCAGTTTCCCTCTAGAAGGGGACAAGAGGAGGTACATAGGATGCAATGAAGGAATCATCTTACTCACATTCACAAAAAGGCATGTCGTTATCCCAGGTTACAGTTTTGTCTGAGATAATACATGTAGCAGATGAAACACCAAAAAGTCGATATCTAAAGACAAAGAGATGAGTGATAACCTCCCAGCGAGATGGATATTTTAGGAAAGCTTAGTTCTTTTTCTACTGAAATGGCAAAGGATAGAATATCATGTATGACAAGTAAAAGATAGAATATCATGTATGACAAGTAAGGCCTCATACAAAAAATTCAATAATCTAAAGCCAAATGAAATTTGGCTCCTGGTCAGGAAGGTTAGAGACTTAAAATCAGAAGAATAGCCTAAATTTCTTTCTCATCTATAGAAGTGGATAATCTTAAAGAGTTATCTCTAGATCAGATCAGGATGGTGATTCTGTTTTTGCTTATCTATTTTTAAGGGTAGGTGGCAATTACGTGGATTTCTTTTGAAGAACTGACAGTTTCTTGTTGAAACCACCGTTCTAATACTCATGTATTCTGGAGATGTCTCCTGCCAACTCACCCTTGATCACAAGAAAATGTAATTGTTGACCCAAGCATGACACCCGTGGGTATGAGGACAGAGCCATGGAGGAGTTCTCCAGGACTTGTACATGATTTACCTATGATGGAGAACAAAACAAAACAGAATTTGGGACTGGAATTTGGAGGATGTTCTGTGTTTTAATATTAAAACCAACCTGATTGGACTTGCCAACTAGCCTATTTACACTTAACCAAAACCAATTTTGACATTTAAAAAACTTCTATCTTCCAAAGGATCAATCAACTTCAGAACACTATTTGTTTAAAGCATGCACTCTATATTTCTGAGCATGGATGCAAACATTATTAGGGTCAATCATAATTTACAATCTCTATTTCCCCTTTTTATAGTCTGTCAGTTGATGGCATCATTTACCAAGTCTGTGGCTTAAAAAAAACCCTCATTGTCATCACTTCCTTTCTATAACTAATCCTCTACCCACCACTCTTTATTCAAGTGGTAACCAAATTTTAGTGACTAGATTCCAGAAATCTCTCTCCAAACCAACTATTTAGTCATTGCTGAAATCTCTGGATCATTGACTAACCAAATTTACCTTTCTAACTTTTGGTCTCAGTTGGTCTAGTACATCTTCTATACCACTGCACATAATATATTTCAGAAGCACAAATGTGGCCACGCCTCTTCCTGCATTTAAAAATTTGCAGTGACTTAACCATTATTTATCGGAAGAAAAAATGCATGGCTCATTACAAATAAGCATCAGTCCACTTAATTAACTGCTGTTCCCCACCACACAACTTATACTCCAACCACACTGAATTACTAATTTTTCCAAAGATTCCCTGTTCTTTTGCACTTCTATGCTTTTGAATATGCTGTCTCCTCCAACCATAATGCCTAGATTTCCTTAATTCTCCAAGACAGCCTTGTTATTTATTTCTCTATGGTCTCATAGAACTTTATCTCTACAAATAAAATAAATTACGTCAGATACAGCATTTATTTAAAAGCCAGTATTCACCGTGGGTATAGGAGCTCCTCAAAGGCAGAGACTAACTAATTTTTGTGTATCCCCATCCCTATCATCTAGCCTAATACTTAACACCTAGTGGTTACTGAAAAATATTTCTTGAATTACATGGATAAGAATGAAGTGACACCAGTGTTCTTTGTATACTAACTTTTAATCTCACTCTCACACAGTATAGAGACCATAGAACGAATTTATGGATCTTCAAGTATTAACCAAAGTTCTTATGAATAAAAGAAACATGGAGAACCCAGGAGCCCCCTTAATTTAAGATGATTTGCTAATTTGCTGGTCTTTTATCTTGAACATGATAAATTAGCTCATAGAGATATGCTGATAAACCCAAAGATGCCTCTTTTACAGATTACTCACGTTTACAGAAATCCTGAGCATCTGACCACTTGGAGGTCTTTAGGCAGGTGATAGAGAATGACCTCTTGATATACCCAGGAAGGCATTCATATTCCCAAGACGTCCCAACAGCAAACTCAGACTGATCACTCTTAATTTTAGGCTTAGCAAAATGATACCTTGGCAGGAGCTTACACTGACCTAGAGACAAAGACCACAGGAATATCAAAACTAGGAGAGACTGAAACTTCTACTCTGCTTCTGTTTTGTCACAAATTACCCTGACAACTTTGAGCTTTAGAAAGTAAACCTTAGGGGCGCCTGGGTGGCTCAGTGGGTTAAGCCGCTGCCTTCGGCTCAGGTCATGATCTCAGGGTCCTGGGATCGAGTCCCACATGGGGCTCTCTGCTCGGCAGGAAGCCTGCTTCCCTCTCTCTCTCTGCCTGCCTCTCTGCCTACTTGTGATCTCTCTCTGTCAAATAAATAAATAAAATCTTTAAAAAAAAAAAAGAAAGTAAACCTTAAATGCAGCAGTATTTTCTGGGGCAAACAACGGATCTTGCAGTATGGGTACATATACAGAGGTAGAAGTTCAGAAGTTCCAAGACTTTTTAGGATAGACTTAGACAAAGAACTAGAGAAAATACTTTTTTATAAAATTCCATAAAGATTCTGGAGTTTTTCCATCTTCTTACAGGTTCATTACAAAAATCTAAAACCTTATAAATAAAAACCTTCCTGGGATAGCACAGGGAACTAGTACCTTAGAGACCCCTAAGCACCCACATGTATGATCCTCTAAAGTTATTTTAATGAATTCACATTACTCTGTTAATCATTAAATCTTTTGGTCCTAGCAAGATGAAAATATTTTCATTATTTTATTCCATTAATCTAGTAGAATCATATGTCCCCCTAAGAGAGCATAGTAAATACTTCTGATGGGTACTAGATAAAAGGAACTAGTCAATTTGAGACAGTTCCCTATGATTAATAATATTATTATTACTATTAATGAATCATATTATACTAGGAGATGAGTAAGAAACTGTAACACCCATATATTTGAGGATGTACCTGGAAAAGTCATTTTTTCTGGGCAAAGAGACCTTTGAATAGCAAATTTATAAATCTCTTTTTCAAACAAGTTTGAGACAGGGACAGGTGAAAGTCAAAGAATAAACATGAACTAAATGAACAACTACAACACAGAGCTCCCAAGGTTGCAGCCAGACTCAGTCTTCCTGTGGCCTGACACTTCTGTTGGAGAAGTCATGGACAGGACCCAAGAATAGCCATCACTGTTGGGACCCAGATATCACTGGTCTTCTTCTATTTCTCACCTCAAGTCCTTTGGTTTTCTTCATTAACCACTGCGAACATCTCCAAGTGCATACCTGTACAGAACAGCAAGACTATAGGGAAAGTAAAGGTTTGACCTCAAAGAAGACCAGTTTCATGACCCTGGCATTACTTGTGCCAATTCATCTTAGTTAAATGATTTAATCTATAATTACATAATGTGAATAAGGACAACACCAAGTTGTCCTTTAAATCTGTAATGGTGAGTAACAATGACGGGGACCAAGATGAAATGGAGACCTAAAAGCAGCAAGAGCAGAAGGGTACTTCATAATGTTATCTTCTGAGGTGACACGAGATGAGAATTATACTTTCTGGATGATAAATAATGGGAAAATCTGATCCCCAATAAGACTTGACACTCTCTCTTTGGGGGGGACAATAGTTTTTATTTGTAATGAATTGTCAAAAATCCAGGTCACAAGAATTTCCAACAGTCGTGTTCTCTTCCATATCAGAGAAAAGGAGGTTAGTCCATGAGCCATTAAGAAATAAAATTTTTCTTAAGGGTCACTGCACCCTCTTCACATCATTCTATAATCAAAAGGAAAAATTAGAGTAGATCCTGACTGTGTCTAAAATAGAAGACAGTGGTAAGACATTAACATGTGCATTTTTCAAACCATGTTAAAAATTGATGAAGTAAAGCAGTTTCTGGAGAACCAGGATGCATTTAACTCTATTTGGGGTTCAAGAGGCTTTACTTGGAATGGCTTAGAAATCCATTTGAAATGAATGAAGAATATATAAGGTAATAAAAATAAAACTGAAAGGTCAGAAAGCAGATAGGAGAAAAATTATGATTGAGAATGAGAAGTATAATCAAATGCCTTACCACTGGGTTTCCTGGCTATTTGATCATTTTTTGAATGACGGTTACACATTTTAACCAAGGTACTGTCCCAAACACAGGAGTATACTGTGAACATTAGAAACAATGTTTCTACCCTCATGGAATTTATATTCCTATAGTGGGAGACAAGGGACAGATAAATACCAATAAATATTATGTAAAGGAAATAACCAGAGTGATGTGTCAAAATCAGGGGGGAGGGAAACATATGACTTCAGCTATTATGGTTGAGGAAGGCCTATGAAGAGGAGACATTTGAGTTGTGACTGAAGGACAGCCAACCAGGTACAGCACTAAGTAAAACATTTTAGGCAGAAGCCTAACAGCAGGGATGGGTTTTCTATGCTTTAGGGATAGACAGAAATCAAGTATGGCTGGAATGTAGTGATCATACCAATGGAGTGGTGGGAGATCAAGTTAGAAAGCTAGCAGGAGGGATCATATTAGATTTATTAGGCCACACTAAGAAGTCTAAGTGGAAAAGTCACATGGCCTGATTTACCTTTTAAAAAGAATAGTCTGGCAAGTGAGTGAAGAATGCTCTGGATTTTTTTTTTTAGAAGTAGAAAGTGCAAGTCTGGAGACTATTATAACAGTTCAGACAAAAATGAGGCTTGGACCAAATGCAGACAGTGAGAAGTGGATGAGTTTGGAATACATTTTAGAAGCAGAAACTTGGGGTGCCTGGATGGCTCAATGGGTTAAAGCCTCTGCCTTCAGCTCAGGTTATGATCCTAGCATCTAGGAATCGAGCTCTGCATCTGGGATCGAGCTCTGCATTGGGTTCTCTGCTCAGCAGGGAGCCTGCTTCCCCCCCTCTCTCTGCCTTCTTCTCTGTCTACTTGTGATCTCTGTCAAATATATAACTAAAAAAAAAATCTTTAGAAGTAGAAAATTTTTGTTGTATTGCGGGGGGGATAAGAAAATGGCAGGATTTAGTAACATCTTCTAAGTTACTTATGGTGACTTGAGCTACTTGACTGATGGTAATACCATGTCCTAAAGATGGAAAAGCACCAGTGTGTGTGTGTGTGTGTGTGTGTGTGTGTGTGTATTGGGGTGTGTGCAGAACTGGTTCCATGTTAGAGTTGGTATATTTAACACACTTATTGGGCCCCCACATGGACATGCATGAGGGCAGTTGGATGTACAAATTTTCCACTCAGTAGGGAGTTCAAGACTACAGATAATAAATGAGTCATCAACATATAAACAGTATTTAAAACCATGAGACTGGATGAGATCTCTTAGGAAGAAGGTATGGAGAAAAGCAGAAGAGGCCCAGGGTTGAGCGCCAAGACCTTACAACATTTCAGATAGGGCAAAAGAGGCCAAGAGTAATCAGAGAATTACAGAGAAAAAAAAAAAAAAAACAGAGGAGAGTGGAAGTCAAATAACAGGAAGCCCTGTTTTGGATGATGAGAATGAAAATGGTGTTAAGAGAAAGGAAGTAATAAGCTTTTGCCAAAAGACTGAGAAGATAAGGAGAGAAAAAATGACCATTGGATTCGCCAGCATGAAGGCCAGTAGTAACCTTGCTGATAGTAGCTTTAGGAGAATGTGGGGGAGAAGAGCCTGTCTGAGGTGGGTAAAGGAGATAAAGAAATGTGAGCAAGCAGTGAATGAGAAGTTTTGAGAAGAGGGATGAGAAGGAAGAGAAGGGGTCATGAGAAGTCCCCTGACCTGGTCCCATAAAGGATACACTGGAGCATATTTAACTGCTGGTAGGGATGATCCAAGAGAGAGATACAAATGGGTGACAGAAGATGGGATATTTGCAGAAGTCAAGTCCTTGCACAGGCAAGACAGGATGGACTGCAACCATAATTCAGAAGGAGTTGACTGTTGTTGGGAGGAAATATATATTTTTCCATTGTTACAGAACCCCTCATTATGTGCTAGTATTGAGGGATTCATCAGGCAAGAAGTCAGATAAAGACCTTGCTCTCATGAACTTGTATTCCAATGAGAGAACAAACAACAAAGTAAAAAAAATGAACAAGAAGGTCTCATATAATGATAGGTTCTCTGTGGAAAATAGAACACGGTTGTGTGATAGAGTGTGACCAAGGTTCAGACTACTTCCGATGAATCAGAGAAGGGTGGGCAGGGGAGGTGAGACCTGAATGTCAAGGAGACAGGCGAGAGACGGTATGTAGAAAGGGCAATTCAACAAACGGAACCCTTAGTCTAAACAAATATGAGTGTGTTCACGGAACAGCAAGAAGACCAATGTGGCTGGAGCAGAGGGAGTAAGGGAGGAGAACAAAATTTCAGAGAGAGACAGAGACCTATAGTCACGGTTAAAGAGCATGGAATTTGTTCCAATGTGATGGGAAGCTGTTGGCAGGTTTTAAGCAGGGGAGAGAGAGGATCTGATCTCAGATGAAGGTAGATAACTGGTAAATAAGGGAATTCCTATTTAATGATTTTGTTTTCTTAGGGTAGGATGACATCAGTCTAGGCAAGAGTGAAATTTAAGAATGCAGGAAATTAGAATTGGTTTATGCAAATAAACAAAAGGAGAAAAGTGGGAAAACTCTCTAAGAAGAAAATTTGCTTCCTATATGACTTTGCTCATAGCTGTGTACCCTATAGACAGTTGCTTCAGAATCTTCCAGAGTACTTTTAAACTCAGTTTCCCGGGCCACACCCCAAAGGAGGGAATCTCTGAAGCATGAGACAGAACCCAGGAACTTGGTGCTTTTTAAAAGGCATCTCAATTTCTCAAAAAATTAAAAATAGAACCACCACATAATCCAGCAATTCCACCTCTGGGAATATATTGAAAGGAAATGAAAACACTAACTCAAAAAGAGATCTGTACACACATGTTCTTTGCAGCATTATTTACAGGACGTGGAAACCACCTTAGTGTTCATCAATGGATGAAAGGATAAAGAAGTTGTGGTATGTATGTGTATAATAGAATATTATTCAGCCATTAAAAATGACAACATGGATATACCTCGAAGGCACTATGATAAGTGAAATAAGTCACACAGAAAGACAAATACTGTACGATCTCACTCATATGTGGTATCTAGAAACAAACAACAATCAAACAAACCGAACACCCAGAACCACACCAAATTCATAAAGAAAGAGATCAGTTTGTGACTACTGGAGGTGTGATGGTGGGAGGGCAAATTGTAGGAAGGTGATCAAAAGGTACAAATTTCTAGTTATAAGATAAACAAGCACAAGGATATGATGTTCATCATGAAGACTAGAGCAAATATTGCTGTATGATATGGAGGGAAGTTGAGAATAGATTCGCAGGATTCTCACCACAAGGAGAATTTTTTCTTTTCTTCTTATTGCATCTAAATGAGAGGACACAGGTTAACCAAACCTACTGGGGTGACCATTTCACCATATATGTAAATGAAATCATCGCGGGTATACACCTTAAACTTACACAGCAATATGTCAATTATTCCTCAATAAAACTAGAAAAATAAATACATTTTGTAAAAGGTACTTCAAGAGTTAGTTAAGCATCCTTCAAGTCAGGAACTGGCCCAGAGTCCAGGGATAGTCTAGGGAGGGTATATAGTAGAAGCAAAAGTCAGGAGGGGTGTGTGGACAAAGCATGAGCAAAGGACCATGGGGGATAGTCAGGCAAGAAGATGAACAGTGCATTCATGATTAGAAACAGTGGAGAGTTGCGGGGGGCATGTTTAGATGGGATCCAACTACAAAAAGCTTGAAAGGCTGAAGACTTAGTTTTTTCTTTTTTTAAATCCCACAGGCAGTAGGAAGTAAAGGAGTAGTATAATGAAAAAGTATATTTTAAACTTTTGGTTTTCACCATTGGCAAGTTGAAGGCTGGTATCAAGAGTGACACAGGTAATCATAATACTTACAATTAGAATATTGGTGTAAGAATGCTAAGACAAATGACAGAAGCTATGTGACAGCTAATGTGCTGGAACAATTGACAGGTAGACCTGATCGTTAAGTGTCTTGAAGTTCAGTGACCAGAGGGCAGCTCACACTGGTATTGAGAGGGGATGAAGAACTGGGCAGGGCTGGTGATTTTTAACTGATAATATCCAGTAGGAACGGAGTACTGATGAGAAGCCAGGTCTGGAACTGTGCCATGCAGATGGGTTAGGGAAAGTTGTGAACATAACGCTTTTTCAAAGGAAGTTAACACATAGGAGAGAGAGAGAGAAAGAAACTAGTCTGGGGAAATGTTCAACTAATAGGGCCAAGAGAAATTTGGAGGCAGGGAGCAGACAATTTGCTTCTATTGAAATAGAACTAATGTATCTCTACAATTAAACAGCTGGGGTGATTATACTTAAATGTGGGCTGCAGAGAAGTGGGTCTTCTCTGCAGCCCGCAGAGTCTTAGGACTGATACTTAGTAGTCACAAGTAACACCCAACTTTCATTTGCCTAATTTTATGTCATATTCAAGGCAGCTCAGGAAGGTGGTAGTGCAGTTTACCACTAGCTTCATTTTACAGAAGAAGAAACTGAAGTTCAGGGAGCTATAAGACTTGCCAAAAGTCACCCAGTTATTGAGGTCTGCAGAGACCTTAACTAGGAATTCGCTGTATTCTGGAGATAATTAGAAAGTCAGATCCACATGTAGCCAAGAGACTCTAATCTTAACAAACTACTATACTTCTGTAAAATTAAGTCACTTGGGGAGGTAGGGAGGGGTGTTAATAAAGCTAGATTTGTGCGCACACCTGCAGGTTGAATGAGACCTTCTGGGGCCCTTACCATTAAAGGGATAAGTAATACGAAGATGACTAGTTTTGATTCACATTACCAACTTTTCTCAATAGCTGCAGGTGTTTCTCATTTAGAATCTCTTTACCAGCAACACATCAAAGTTCAGAAACCATGAAAACCCCGCGTCGGAACCAGACATTATTCTTACTGGGGAAGGCAGCGGGAGGTCTTTCACACATCACCGGTAGGTTCTGGTTACTTGGCCAGCGTTAGCGCTTACAGACCTCAGGCAGAGAGCGGTGAGCATCTGCTGGGTCCCGGGAGCCGAGAGCCCATGCAGAGCAGAGCGAGTGGCCCCAGCCCCAGAAGGAGCGACCAGGAGATCCTGGGGGTCCCCCAAAGCGAGCGGAAGGCTGTCAAGCATCCAGCACTGATAGGACCTTCTCGCTTATTCACTCTGCTTTGCACCGCCGCAGAGAGGCCGTCCCTGCCCCAGACGTGTCCCTACCTCCCCCTCCCAGCTCACCGAGAACCCCTGGTGCGATGACAGCCAAGAAAACGCAGAGCAGGCCCGCAGCGCCCATGCCCCGGCGGCAGCCCCAGCGGCGGGATGCGTTGCGAGACACTCGAGCCTCGGGCAGCTCCGGGAGAGGAGGGCTGAAGCAAGAGACAGCTGAAAGCCAGGGCACGGGGACCCTTAAATAGAATCTGGCACCACGTGCTAGCTTTGCGCGCACACCTGCAGGTTGCCTGGGGCCGGACGCCAGCGCGTGTTAGATCGGCCCGGCCCGGGCTCTGGGGTGCCGGCGGGAGGGGGCGAAGGGGCCAGGGGCAGGGGGGCGGAGCGACTGCGACCCGGTCTTTGGCACTGGGTGTAGCCCTCAGCGCTGTGGCTTTCCAACTTTTTTTTTTTTTCTTTTTTTTTAACCGCACAATATCCTGCATCCACTTTTGTCTCTCTGGAGAAATGAAACAAGTTTCACAAAATAGTACTCACTCTTGCTAATCTATAATGCCCTCTCCTATTGTTCTATTCAATTCTATACTATGCTATGCCATGCCATGCCATGCCATGCCATTCCAAAATTCTGGTTTGAATCCAATAAATTCATTTCAAAAGCTATTAATGCTTCAAATCCTCCGTTTAAAGAAACAGTTTACTTAGAAAGGAAATTTATAAATAGCAGCCACCTCTCCTCTTATGCCCTTTTTATTTTGAGGCAATTTCTACAGAATATTTCGAGAATGGTGCAAAGAATTCCCATATATCCATCATCCAGATTACCCAATGTTAACATTTCGCTATATTTCCTTTATCATTCTCTCTCTCTTTACATAGACAGAGAAAGATAGCTTTAGGTGTAATTACCTATACAGAGAGAGATCTAGATATATACACATATACATATATATGATTATATAATTATAATTATATAATTGTTACTTTGGGACTGAGATAAGATAGAGGCATGATACTCCTCTAAATTCTTGGTACATTTCTTAAAAACAAGGACATTCTCTTGCATAACTACAGTACAATGAACAAAAACAGGAAACACTGAAATATTATCTAAGTGACAGGTTATATTCACATATTTGGAATCATCTCAATAGTCTTTATTATTGCAATCTCTCTCTCTCACGCTTTCATTTTTCTGGTCCAGGATCATTCAAGGATCACACACTACATTTGATTATTATGTCTTTTCTTCCTCATTTACCTGGAAAAGATCCTGGTCTTCTTTATGTTTTTCATGACCTTGACATTTTGGAAGTCTACGGCCATACCACCCTGAACGCGCCCGATCTCGTCTGATCTCGGAAGCTAAGCAGGGTCTGGCCTGGTTAGTACTTGGATGGGAGACATTTTGGAAGAGTACGCAGCAAGTGTTTTTATAGAATGACTTTTAAATTAGTTATCTCTTGCATAGTAACAAATTACCCTAAACTTATTGATTTAAAGCAAGAATAAGTATTCATTATCTCACACAGTTTCTGTGTGTCAGGAACTCAAGAGCAGCTTAGCTAGGGGGTTCTGGTTTGGGCTTTCTTGAGGTTGCATTCCAAGCATCAGCCAGAAGTGCAGTTATCTGAAGGCTAGATTGGGACCGGAGGATCTCCACCCAAGAGGGCTCAGTCATGGCTGTTGGCTGCGGCACTCATAGCCCCAAAATGTAGACCTCATCATAAGACTATTTGAGTCTCCTGGTGACATGGCAGCTGGCATTTCCCAGAAAAAGAGAGAAAGGCAGAAGCCACAATGTCTTTAATAATCTATTCTCCGAAGTCACACTATGTTATTTTTACAATATCCTATTGGATACTGTGATGGTTAATTTTATGTGTCAACTTGACTGGGCTGTAGGATGCTCAGATATATAGTCAAACACTATTCCGAATCTTTCTATATGGGTGTTCTGGATGAAATTAACATTTTTTAGAGCAGTAACTGATATATTTATTTTTATTCTTCCCATTTTATTTTTTCCCCAGTTTTACTGAGATATAATTGACAGTTAAGGTATATAACATAATGATTTGCTAATGATTACCCTGGTTAACTACCATCCCCTATATAGTTATGACTTTTTTCTTATGATAAGAACTTCTAAGATCTATTCTTTTAGACACTTTTTAATACACAATACAGTATTGTTAACTATAGTCACTATGCTGTACATTATATCCCCAGAATTTATCTTCTAACAGGAAGTTTGTGCCTTTTGATCATCTTCACCCATTTTCTGCACTTCCTACCTTTGCCACCTCCGGCAATCACTAGTCTGTTCTCTGTTTCTACAGGTCAATTTTTTTAGATTTCACATATAAGTGAGATCACATAGGATTTGTCTTTCTCTGTATGACTTACTTCACTTAACATAATGCCCTCAAGGTCTATCTATGTTGTTACGAGTGGCAAGATTGTATTCTTTTATACGGCTGAGTAATATAATACATATACTGGAATATTCCAATATATTGGAGTAATATTCATATAGATGTAGTATTCATATATATTTGCATATATGTATATGTATCTATATATCTATATCCTCTTTTTTTTAAGATTTTATTTATTTATTTGACAGAGAGAGATCACAAGTAGGCAGAGAGGCAGGCAGAGAGAGAGAGAGGGAAGCAGGCTCCCTGCTGAGCAGAGAGCCCGATGCGGGACTCGATTCCAGGACCCTGAGATCATGACCTGAGTCCAAAGCAGCGGCTTAACCCACTGAGCCACCCAGGCGCCCTATATCCTCTTTTTTAAAGATTTTATTTTTTTATTTGACAGAGAAAGAGAGAGCACAAACGGGGCAGTGGCAGGCATAGGGAGAGGGAGAAGCAGGCTCTCTGCAGAGCAGGGGAAGCCCGAATGTGGGACTCCATCCCAGGACCCCAGGATCATGACCTGAGCCGAAGCTGGTTGCTTAACCAATGGAGCCACCCAGGCGCCCTCTCCCTCTCCTTTTGCCTCGCTCCCAACACGTGCTCTCTCTCTAAATAAATAAATAAATAACATTTATATATATTTATAGTATTTCTGGGAATTTTCAGTTTGTTCTCTATAGTTAAGAGTCTCTTTCTTGGTTTGCCTCTCTCTTTCTCTTTTTCCCCTTTGCTCATTTGTTTTGTTTCTCAAATTCCACACATGAGTGAAGACATATAATATTTGTCTTTCTCCAGCTGACTTATTTTGCTTAGCATAATACTCTTTAGCCCATCCTTTTTTATTTTTTAATTTTTGCAAAAAGAATTTGCAAAACTTTAAAATTTTGCCTTACCATAACTCCAAATGTCAGAATTATGTAAAAAGGTATGATAGAGAAATGTCACTTCTATCACTTCTACTCTCACCCTTTTCCTTTCAAATCCATTTCCATAGTTTCCGGCTTATGTGTCTTCTTCAACTTTGCCCAAATAAGACACATGTACATCTTCTTATTTATTTTTCCTTATTACATAAAAAGAAAGCATGCTCTGGGTCCTTATTTGCACCTTGCTTTTTTTTTTTTAACTTAATAGATATGCTGGAATTCACCCCATATAAGCTCAGAGATATTCCTCCTTTATTTACAGCTTATAGTGTCTCATTATGTGGATCTACAATAATATATTTAACCATTTTCCTATATATGGGCATATAAGTTGTACTTAATATTTCACAATTCTATGCAGTGATGTAAGGAATAACTTTGTGCATAATTATTTTTAAGTGTTGAAAGTATATCTTCAGTGCAAATTCTTAAAAGTAGGATTCTTGATTTAAAAGGAAAATACATATTTAGTTTTGTTATATATTACCAAGTTCCCTCACTAAGAGTTATATCAATTTCCACTCCTACCTAGAATATATGAGAGCATCTCTTTTCACAGACTCTTGTTAATCAAATGTGTTATCTTATAGTTTTTAATTTTAGCCAATCTAATAGGTGAGATATTGTATCTCTGTGTACTTTTGATGTGCATCTCTCTTATTCTGAGTGAGCTTGAACATATAAATAGGCTTAATCGCCATTTTTAAATTCTTTCGTGAATTCTCGGTTCATCTTTTAAAAATTTTCTACCATTTATAGATAGAATATGTTTGGAATGACACAAAGGAAGCTATCAATGTTTGTAGCCTCTGTAGGGATTTTGAGAAACAGAATTAAATAATTTCTTTTGTATATTGTTTTTCTTTTCTTTTTTTTTTTTCTTTTTTAATGGGCAGGTCTTCTCTACCAAAAAAAAAAAAAATTAAAAAAAATCTAAAGGGGGGCGCCTGGGTGGCTCAGTGGGTTAAGCCGCTGCCTTCGGCTCAGGTCATGATCTCAGGGTCCTGGGATCGAGTCCTGCATCGGGCTCTCTGCTCGACAGGGAGCCTGCTTCCCTCTCTCTCTCTCTCTCTCCACCTGCCTGCCTCTCTGTCTACTTGTGATCTCTCTCTGTCAAAATAAATAATAAATAAAATCTTTTAAAAAAAAAATCTAAAGGGCGTTGTATTGCCAAAGTAAGTGTAATGATTTACAGGGTTAATATAAAAAATGAGTAGGTTATTATCAAACTTATAATTAAATAAATAATGATATTAAAAAAATTTCTACCATTTTTGCAAAAATTTTCTTCTAGTCAGTTATTTTTTAATATATTTTTATTTATTTATTTCTCCAAATTTTTAAAAAATTCTAGTTAATTAACATACAGTGCAATATTGGTTTCAGGAGTAGAATTCGGTCATTCATCACTTACAGACAACACCCAATGCTCATCAAAACAAGTATTCTCCTTCTTACCCATTGCCCACCTAGCCCATCCCTCCCCACATATCCCTCCATCAACCTTCAGTTTGTTCTCTATCATTAGGAGTCACTTATGGCTTGTTTCCCTCTCCTCTCTCTCTCTTTTTGCCTCCTTTCCATATGTTTCTGTTTTGTTTCTTAAATTCCACACGTGAGTGAAATCATATAGTATTTGTGTTTGTCTCTGTCTTACTTATTTCACTTAGCATAGAACACTCTAGCACCATCCACATGGTTGCAAATGGCAAGGTTTCTTTCTTTTTGATGGCCGAGTAATATTCACATATATATGTGAATACATATGAATATTCTGTAATATTCATATATTCATATTCAAATATGTTATAATATATATGTTATGTATGAATATAGACACATACATACATATATATCATATTATACATCACAACATATATACCCTACTTATACATACATATATATCTTCTTTATCCATTTATCAGTCAATGGACATTTGGACTCTTTCCACAGTTTGGCTATTACTGATAATGCTGCTATCAATAGTGGGTGCATATTCCCCTTTGAATCTGTATTTTTTTATCCTTTGGGTAAGTATCTAATAGTGTAATTGCTGGATTGTAGAACAGTTCTAGTTTTAGGTGTTTGAGGAACCTCCATACCATTTTCCAGAGTGACTGCACCAGTTTGCATCCCTACCAACAGTGCAAGAGATTTCCCCTTTCTCTGCACCCTTGCCAGCACCTGCTGTTTCCTGTGTTGTTAATTTTAGCCATTCTGACAGGTGCAAGGTGATATCTCATTGTCGTCCTGATTTGTGTTTCCCTGATGATGAGTGAAGAGGAGTCTTTTCATGTGTCTGTTGGTCATGTCTTCTTCAGAAAAATGTTTATTCATATCTTTTGTCCATTTTTTAACTGGATTATTCATTTTTGGGGTGTTGAGCTTTATGAAATCTTCATAGACTTTGGATACTCACCCTTTATCAGATATGTCATTTGGAAATATCTTCTCCCATTCTATAGGTTGCCTTTTTGTTTTGTTAATTGTTTCCTTCCTGCTGTGCAGAAGCTTTTTATTTTGATGAAGTTCCAGTAGCTTATTTTTGCTTTTGTGTTCCTTGCCTCAGGAAGTATAACCTAGAGTGCCTTCAACTCCTTGCTATTACAGTGCTATCATGAACATTCTGGTATATATACTATATGGCATTATAAAATAATTTCTTTGAGAAATGTACCTAGGAGCAGAATTACTGAGTTATACTGGGTATGTATGTTATTCAATGTAATAATACCAGTTTGGATCCTCTGCATCATTCTGTATTCCTAGCCACAGTGAATTAGTGTCCTTCTCTCTCCATATCCTTGCCAACCCTAGATATTATCCAGCTTTCTATTTTTTTCTCATCTCATAAGTCTGCAAATAATGTGTTTGTTGTTTTTTTTACCTTGTAAATATTAAAAATTTTTATGTTGTCAAATTGATCAATATTTTTAAAATTGTATTCAGATTATGAGCCACAGTTAAGAAAGACTTTACCTACCACATAGATTATAAAGTGAGTCATCCCTATTTTCTTGCACTTGTATCATTTTCTTTATTTTACAGGTAAATCCACAAAACATTTGGTGTTTATTCTTGTGCTTGTTCTTGGCTTTTCCAACTATATTCATTTGCAGATAAACACCTTTCACCAGTACCAAAACCCAAGTTCTTAGCAGTTAAGAGTGTTGAGTGACTAGTATTCTGCAGTGATCCTATGTAAGTTTTTGTCAGAAAAAAAAAATCACTTCTTTCTGCCCCAAACTGTCCAGTAATTTCCTATCTTGTTCAAAATGAAAACTAATGTCTTAACTTTGACCTACATGGTCCTATGTGACCTAGTTGTCTTAACCTCTCTGAATTCATTTGCTGCTGCTTTCCCTACTTTCCCCTGCTCCTATGGCAAAGGCCTCTGTTGTTCTAAAATATAGCCATCATGCTCTGACAAAGGTCCTTACACCTCAGAATGTCTAGTTTCCTCTGCCTGAGGCTCTACTCCTGAATACTTTTTCTTCTATGATTTCTGAGAGAGCGAGAGAGGGAGAGAGAGAGTGCTTGAGCACAAGCAGGGGGAGGAGCAGAGGGAGAAGCAGACTCCCCTCTGAGCAGGGAGCCCAATGCAGGACTTGATCCCAGGACCCTGAGATCATGACCTGAGTCAAAGGCAGATGCTTAACTGACTGAGCCACCCAGATACCCCAAATACTTGTAAAGAAGAAACTCAGCTTTTTTCCTGCCTATGCAGGGAAAAAAAAAAAAACAACAAACAAACAAACAAACAAACAAAAAACCAGTACTTCCTCACTGTGAGTTTCTTCCTTATGTGTTCCCTTCCTTTATTTTTACATAGAACACTTTACTTTTGTTCACCAAATGCTTGTGGGTTTTCCCGCACAACAAGAAGCAAGTCTCAACACCAGCAAGCTGTCCTACAATTTAATTCAATTCTGACACTGTCTATCTGAAGATAGCACTGGAACTCACAGGTTAAGGGCTGAGTCCCATAAGACTACAGCTCCCCACCCCCACTTCAGACACCTGTGCTTCTGACTGTCCAACTATAGATCAGAGGTTCCAATGACACCCTCCTCAGATTCTAGTAATTTGCTAGAGTGGCTCAGAGAACTCACGGAAACGTTTTTGTTTACCAGTTTATTAAAGGACAAGATAAAGGTTACACATGAACAACTAGGTGAGGAAATATAATGAGGTCTGGGAGGGTCCTGAGCACAGGAGATCTTGTCCCTGTGGAGTTGGGGTGCATCACCCCCCTTCCAATGTGGATGTGTTCACCTACCTGGAAGCTCTCCAAATCCTGAACTCGAGATTTTATGGAGGCTTCCTCACATAGGCATGATCACAAGGTATGTTGCATTTGAGGGTAAATGTCAAGTTTTACTACAATCAGGAAACTAAGCCTTGTAAGGAATTGCATAAGGTAGGCAATTTGACCTAAATTTTTTTAATTAAGCTGGGTAACCCAGAGGGGCATTGTGGTCCTTGTTGTACGCCTGAAATTGATATACTATTTTTGTAAGCCATTTTTCATTAAAAATAAAAATTTGAAACTCAACACCTCAATAATCCAGTAAAGAAATGGGCAGAAGACATCAACAGACATTTTTCCAAAGAAGACATCTAGATGGCTAACAGACATGGGAAAAGACGCTCAACATCATTCATAATCAGGGAAGCACAAATCAAAACTATGATGAGATAGCACCTCACACTTGTCAGAATGGCAAAAATTAACAACACAAAAAACAACACCTGTTGGTGAGGATGCAGAGGAAGGGGAAATCTCTTGCACTTTTGGTAGGGATGCAAACTGGTGCAGCCACTCTGGAAAACAGTATGGAGGTTCCTCAGAAAGTTAAAACTAGAACAGCTCTACAATCCAGCAATTGCACTATTAGATAGTTACACAAAGGGTACAAAAATAGAGATTTGAAGGGATACATGCGCCCAATGTTGATAGCAGCATTATCAGTAATAGCTAAACTGTGGAAAGAGCCCAAATGTCCATCGTCTGATGAACAGATAAAGAAGAAGTGGTATGGGGTGCCTGGGTGGCTCAGAGGGTTAAGCCTCTGCCTTCAGCTCAGGTCATGGTCTCAGGGTCCTGGGATCGAGCCCCGCATCGGGCTCTCTGCTCAGCAGGGAGCCTGCTTTCCCCTCTCTCTCTCTCTGTCTGCCTCTTTGCCTATTTGTGATCTCTCTCTGTCAAATAAGTAAAATTTTTTAAAAATCTGAAAAGAACCACAGTCTTATTTCTATTAAAAAAAAAAAGAAGTGGCCTATATATGTATAATGGAATATTACTCACCTATAAATAAGAGTGAAATCTTGCATTTGCAATGATGTGGATGGAACTAGAGAGTAGTATCCTAAGCAAAATAAGTCAATCAAAGAAAGACAAATACCATATGATTTCACTCACATGTGGAGTTTAAGAAACAAAACAGACGAACATATAGGAAGTGGGCAAAAAGAGAGAGAGAGGAGAGAAACAAGCCATAAAAGACACCTAATGATAGAGAACAAACTGAGGGTTGATGGAAGGATGTGGGTGGGGATGTGCTAGGTGGGTGATGGGTAAGAAAGGGGACAATTGTTATGATGAGCATTGGGTGTTGTCTGTAAGTGATGAATGACTGAATTCTACTCCTGAAACCAATATTGCACTGTATGTTAACTAACTAGAATTTAAATAAAAATTTAAAAAGAAAAAATTAAAAATTAAAAATTTAAAAATTAAAAACAACTTCAAAGATTGAAATCATGAAGTGTACTTTTTAATCTAAATGTCATTAAGTCTAAACTCAGTAAAGCATAAATAATTTTAAAGATCTATATATTTGAAAATTAAGATAGACATGTTTAAGTAATACATGCAGCAGAGAAAAATCACAATAAAATTAACATATATTTATATGCATTTCAAAGTGAACCATAAAGGAGATATCACATTAAAATTTGTGGAATTCAGTTAATGCAGTTTCTAGAATGAAGGTCAAAATTTTACACGGATATTGAAAAGAAGAAAGTCTAAAAAACATCTGTTTCAAGATATTAGAAAAAGAAACCAAAGAAAGTAGAAGTTGATACTAAAAGTAAGTAAAAATCAATCAAATTAAAAAACAAATAAAAAACAAGTCCTTTTTTCCCCCCAAGATTTTATTTATTTATTTGACAGAGAGAGAGAGAGCACAAGCAGCGGGCGCAGCAGGCCGAGGGAGAGGGAGAAGAAGGCTCCTTGCTGAGCAAGGAGATCCATGGAGGTCTTGATCCCAGTACCCTGGGATTAGGACCTTAAGCTAAAGGCAGCCCCTCAACCAACTGAGCCACCCAGGCACCTCGAGATAAGCCTTATTCTTGAAACAGTCTAATTAGTGAACAAATAATTCGTGAGAGAGTTCAAAAAGAGAGAAAGGATAAAAATAAAAGTAATGGTGCATATTGGTAATGTACAAAGGGTCCTTACTGAAGATGGGTCAAGAGCACCAGCTAAGTTTGTTGAGTGGACTAACCCAGAAGCCCCTAACAAAATACTTCCCAGTCCGTGATTTATCAAAAGATAAAATCTATGTCCCTGTGATCAGTTTTGGAACTTCCAAGCTTCTGGCGAATTATAAAAGAGACTGATATCAAATCACCCTAAATATTTTCTGTCTGGTTCCCCTTTCTTACAAAAATATTATATTCATGCTTCAGTTAGCATAAGACCATAGGTTGTGGTTGAGATCCTTGCTCCAGCACAGAGCAAGTGCCCATGTACATATGGGGCTAACACATCTGCAAGCTGTGGTTTTCAGTGATGACAGTGCCTGGGACGTGAACCTCTTGGGGAATTGTCAAGAACTCGTGTACAGTGGCTGTATAGTGCACCCATCAAGCCACAAAAGAAGAAAGTCATTTTTCATGACCTAATTTTTCCCAACTCAAATGGTGTTTTTTTTTTTTTTTTTTTTTTTTAAGTCATGACACTAATCCTGTTATGGCTTAATATGGAATTTAAAAACAGAGGCAATGTTTCTACTACCTAATTAAATTAATATTACTTGGAATGTGGGTCTCTTGGATATAATAAAACATCATATGTCAAAGAAAGAAAGAAAGAGGGAGAGAGAAAGAAAGAAAGAAAGAAAGAAAGAGAAAGGCAAGGCCAATTCCTAGAGATTTCCTGGGAAAAAAAAATTGGTCAGTTAATTTAAAAAGCAGAAGAGGAACTGCTCCCTTTGGGGGGTTTCCACACTGGCTTAGGGGGTGTGTAATGCTGGACTCTCAATGGTGAAAGAAGTTCACTCAGAAGTCACATTCAGAAGTCCTCTTTTGGAAAGCAGGATTCATGTAGTATCAGACTGAGTAGAATCAGTGCCTAGATCCTGGCTAGGACAATTCCTGCCTGCCCCCGGTCCAAACCAGTTGGTTATTTCTCTGAGTTGTCAGTTTAGAACCAGTGCCCTCAATAGTGAGTTGTCTCAGAATACTTCTATTACATAATTCCAATCAAGGAATGGCTTGTTCACAAAAATGGTCAAACTTGCATTTTAGAACCTTAAGACCAGTTGGTATAGTGCTCCTGGTGATAAGGATGTGGGCTGGTCAGGAGGCTAGAGGACAAGGACATTGTAGGGGCTTTCCAGGGTACCTAAATCTTTCCAGACATTTCCTCACCATTCCTGTTCTCATTCCTTCCAAGTCAAGGCGGAAGAGATTTTGCTACCATTTGGACATACCTTCCTGTAAAAATTGTGGATTTACATATCATAGCTACCTGTATCTAACATATTTCAGATCTTGTGTTTGTGGGGTACTGAAGCAAAGATTTGACACAGCTTTCAGAGGTACCAAATACTCACCACATGCCTCCCGCACACACCTCTGTGACAGAGACAGATTGCAGTCATCTGTGGCCTCTCTGTGGCTCCTGGGATGGCCCCATTCAGAAGAGCCCTGAGGGCTTATTAAGTAGTACAGGAGCATACCCTTTCACACTCCTTCCAGAATTCTCCACTTTTTCTTCATAGCCCCTCTGTTTCTGTTACTTGGGGGTTATTCAAATTTTCATGTAAACAAAGATCTTTTGTTTCAAGTAGACACTGGATTAGTCATGGCTCATTGTCTTTATTTCTACTTGTTCCTGACATGGAAAGAAGTCCTGTAGCTGGTTTTTCTTTGGAGTTGGCTTTTAAAAAGAACTTGGGCAAACTAATCTACTGATGACACTAAATGAAGATTCAAACACTTAAGACATAAGGTCATTCAAAAGAAATCATGTGCCCTAATTTTCTCAGCAATCAACTATTTTTAAAAAATTTTTTACTGAAGATTTGAAAATCAAGGAAAGGCAATGCCAATTGCCATACAGATTCCTAGTCGTTGGTTAAAATATATTAAAGAAGCTCACAGAAGAACAAAGTGGGCTTTTATGAAAACCCAGGAGCATTTGGTATTCTAATAGGAAGCAAATTTTCCTAAATTGGAGTTCAGTTTGTGTATTAAGAAAAATTAGGGAGAATTGTTTTCAACACTGGAAATAAGGCAAAGAGCAAGCAAGTAAGTGGTTTTGGAAATTTATCACAATCTAAAAGCTCTAAATTTGGTAGTGAATATAACAAATAGTAGAATTGACTCAGTGACGACATTAATTTGTTCATGACAAAAATAAGGATATGCACAGAAAGTTGATAAACTTCCTAAAGCAATTTTAACACACCTACAAAATTTTCAAATTAGTATGCCCCCTTGCATTCATAGGGTTTGAAAATTAAAATGAAAGCAATTAAACTCAGAATCAATACCAAATCATGAAAACAATCAACATAACAAAAACTTGATTTTACAAACTTTACCAAGGATCCCTTTTTAAAACCTCCCAGATAGTCTAAAACAATTTGAGAGTATGCTATTGTTAGGTACACTTGGTAGCAGGAGATTGATGATAGCAAATAGTTACAAATACAGCAAGTGGATGAAAGTTCATAAAGTGTTTACAACTTGAATCCCAAGACAACTGACAGTCAATATCTTGAAGCACGCAGACTTACACAGTTTCCCTTTTGATTCCAATTATTGTGGAGCAAAGATGCATACTGACAGCATATAAGAAATTTAGACTATCATCCCCAAACTAAATCTTCCAGAAAGCCTATAAATTCTTGCTAGCTGACATATAATTTTAAGTGGTAATTAACAATAATTTTAGTGCTACTGTAATATATGGCAAATAAAAGAAAATAGAACCTTTCTTCCTTCAGAAGGAAAGAAAGCATTTCATGCACTGAGGTTAAATAATGCATGAAAATATTGATGAGCCACTACGATGAAACATATGATCTATTCCTATTAGGAACCATTTCCAGCCATCCTAAGTTACAGATGGGAATTCTCCAGTATATTATAAATCACACACCTATAACTTTGCTTCTCCAAAACGCTTTGTGTAAGAAGTAGACTAGGTTATAAAATGTAAACTTGCTCAAACTGGTTAGACTTGGACTTTTTCCTCTAGGGATTCTTTTGTTTCATAGGCCGTTGCTGCTGCATTGGCTGGTGATTTTGCAAGCCTACCAGTAGTCATGAAGATTGGTTCATAGACTTTGTACCACCTTAAATAGCGTCTAGAACAGGGCCCCCTCCAAGCAGAAAGAACCCCACGCTGGGAACCTAGCTTGGACACCAGTCCCTGCTTTTGCTTTGAGTAGAGCATACCTCCTCCATATGCAGAGGCTCTGTTTTTAGGCCTCAGTAAAAGGTTTTGTTGTTTGTTTATTCCTCCCTTTTACTGCATTAATTTTGAATTACTCCCACATTGCATCACACTCTCCCTGTACCTTTAATAACATTGGTTTCTTCAATTGTTAAAATTTCCACTGTCACGATTCTCCCATTCTCTTCACTTAAGTCTACTTGGAACAGTAAAGAAGCTTCTTCTGAGCCACAAGTCAGTCTCCCAGTGCATTTAAATTCATATCTTTAATTGTACAAAAAAATCTGAAGCCGGTTTACAAAATGGTAAGATTTGACAAAGTTTGGTATTGGGTTCACAGTTATCATTCTATTTTTTGTGTGTGTTTGAAATATTTTTAAATGAGGAAGGAAGTATATGTCATTGGAACAGGTGGTTTGCATTGGCAGCTAGAAAACCTGGAGTCAGAAATAAGAAAGTTGGTGGTGTGTATCCTGTCATGTCCAGCAAGGTTAATGTTGAATTTGTGGGAACGTGAGCATCGACTCAGCCAAGAAACTTGTCTCAGGAGGTCATGCCAAGGGCCCATATCAGTGGCTTAATGTTGGAATATTGTGAGAGGTTTACAAAAGTAAGTTGGGGCTCACTCCCAGCAATTCTGATTTAATTGGTTGAAGAGGGACATCAGTAATTTTGAAAAGTTCCCCGAGTGATTCTAGTGTACAATCAGGGTTGAGAGCCACAGGGTAGAATTGGGTTTATTTCAGAAATATCCTTCAGTTTACCTTCCTTGTCTGTTTTCTAAAATTCCAACTTAAAAAGTAACCTTCTGAGGAGTCTAGACCTCCTCAGAAGGGAGGGGAGGCTCTGTGCAGGGGATATGAATATACTGGGCCCTGGAAAATTCATACAATTTATAGATACAGTTCCTTGGAAGTTCTGTTAGTGTGAGTCTATCAGAGACCAACCCGTTATGCTGGTAAAAGCAAATTTCTGAAACTTAGAAGTCAAAAATCAGGCCTTGGAATGTCGGTACACAAATACTAACCTTCAGGAATCTTGTCTAGGGGGCCATCTGGTCTGATTTTCTCACCATCTCACTTTTTTTTACCTGATCAATAACCTCTTGATCGATCATTATCCTCAAGGAAACTCAAATATCTTAACACGATCTGTAAGGCTTTACAATCTGGATCCCGCAGCCCCAAGTCTTGTCTTCCCCTTCACACTACCAAATTGTTTGCTTTACCACCTGAACGTGCCAAGTCTCTGAGATTTCAGCCTTGAACCAATTATTCCCTTGCCTGGGATTTCTTTTCCAACTCTTTTACCATGACTGCTACCCACTATCTCTCTTTGGGACAAATCCCACTCCTGTCTCAGGTTCCAAATATAAAGTTCACATCCCCTGAGGCTCCTCCTCTTCAAGGTTTTAAAAGTTTGCAGCTGAGCCACCCAGGTGCCCCTCTGGTGAATGTTTTAAATAACATTTTCATATTAATCTTAATAGAAATGATTCTGTATAAATTAGGATTTGACATTCCACTTTTACTACTATAAAGAAAAGGTATAGGTCAGAGTAAAACTGTTGGAATGGACTGTTTTGTCCATGAGACAGCAGTTATCTTACTCATTAAAAATCCTCCCTATATTTGATTCTGTATAAATTAGGATTTGACATTCCACTTTTACTGCTATAAAGAAAAGGTATAGGTCAGAATGAAATAGTTGGAATGGACTGTTTTGTCCACGAGACAGCAGTCATCTTACTCATTAAAAATGCTCCCTATATTTTATAACCAACAAGAAAAAAAAGTTTGCAGTCACATTTCTATTGGCACGAATGTTCTCTTTTAGCATAACACTATTTATCCCATATGAATATTCACTCTTCTCCTGTCCATAAAATGTTGTTACCATTTGCCCAAATGCAAAGTGATTTCTCTTAAAACATTGAGTCTCCCACACATTTTTATCTCAATCCAAAATGTTTTTTCCTCATTCGTGCATTTAGCAAGCATTAATTGGGAATTTACTGTGCTCTAGGCCCTGTTCTGGGTCTTAGGAAAACAATCTTGACAAGGATCATTAGCATCTACTCATTCTTTGGGTCTCAATTTAGATCTTACTACTTCCAAGGAGCATTCCTGACTCTTCATCCAGGCTTATGTCTCTTTATCATCCCCTAGTTTCTAGATTGCCCAATAACCCAAGGCTTTTCATACTCTAGAATCACCTGTTTGTTTGCCTATATTCCTATATTCATCTCAGGCTTTGAAATCTGTGAAGGCAAATCTAGTTTATTTACTGACCTATCCCTACTACCTAGGCAATGCCTGGCACCAGAGTTAAGGCTTAACAAATATTTGTGAGAAGAATAAAGATTTTCTAGGACCATAGGAAAGGATTTGGAGTTTTGATGGTGATAATGAGATTTCTCTCTGAGTGGGTTTATGCTATTGACAGCCAGACAAAGGGAACCAGGCTTGGGGGGAAATATAGACTAAAAATGTGCCAAGAGGGTAGAAGCATGAAGTAACAAAATCTCCGAAGGCACACTAGGAGAGAAGAACTGAAGCACAGAGATCAGTCCTGAGGGATAACCTGCGTTCTTCATGAAGAGGCCTCCGGCAGAAGAAGATGCTATGGCTCCAGGTGCCCCTTGTCAATTCACCTCTATATGGGAGGCTGTTGACTGAAAACCCTGTGATCCTCTGCCTGAGGGCTTCTTCCCCTCCAGGGAAGAATGCTGGGCCCACAGAAGGCCGGTCAGAGCTGTTGGACATCATGTTCTCATCAGCAATTCTCAACCACCAATGACAAATGGGGAGTTGGTGGGAAAGCAATGGCCTAATCTATGGAAACTCTGACTCTGTCCCAGCTTTTTCAGTTCAGCTATCCTTGCTCTCTGGAAGCAAATCACTGTCTGAGGTCCTGGTTCCTCCTACCCTGTGTCTAAGGACATGCAGTGTGACCAGAATCCAGGCATAGATAGGAGATATCGCAGAGATAGTTCCTGAGTTTTACTGGTTTGTGTTCATGCTGACTAAGGACATCAGGACATCTGCGCTTTGTGAAACTTTTAATTGCAGTTTTTTTTTTCTACTACTTTTTTTTTGGTCTTAAATAAGTAGCAATCAGAACTTACAGTTGGCTATTGGGACAAAAGATCCTTTGCTCCTTTTTGGAAAATCCCTATATCAGAGTAAGAAAGACCGGTGCTTTTTGTGGGATGGCAAAGGAGTATTATATTTGACCCCAGAACTTCCATAGCATCTAGCAAACACCAATATTTCTAGATAATCGAGTGGAATAATTAAACAATAAACAAACCAGTGTTTGCTTTTGTTTCTTAATTCTTCCAAATTCTCTTTCAGATTGCATTGCTAGAATATTCATGCAAGTTAACTGGTGACAGATTAATAAATATAAATTAAATCTTAGCCTTATTGAGTGTTTTATCAGACAATTTAGCCAATAACATCATCTTTTGTAAGTATTTAGAATTATAACATTTAGAGGATGAATATATTTTTAGAAATAATATGATACAGTGGCTTTTGAACATGGCTGATCCATCACAATCACCCAAAAACATGTTAAAAAATGAAGATTTCTGGGCTACAACACAAATTAGCTAGAAAAACTTAGAAGCCCCAGGTGAAGGATCTAGAACTTCTGTTTTTAATAATCTCCCAGGTAACTCTTCCACAGCTTGGCATCAATTTTGAATAATTTTTGAAGGCTACTGAATATTTCATTCCTTTGCCTTATGTGAGAGTCTCTGTGTTAGTATTATTGCCAAAGAGCTTTACTAGTTTCCTCCTAGGCTTGAAGTTTGCTAAGGCAATATCTCCTTCTTGTTTCGGCGTGAAGACAAAATTTGTCTACCTGCTCTTTTAACTCATTGGCCTTACTGAGTCCTGCCATTTGGAACTACACAGAATGGATCTAATGCTACTTCATGTTTTGGATACCAGCTGTGTCTTTCTCTTCTACAGACCAAATGTTTTACTTCTTTAATTAATTATATTATAGCTTTAAGTTCTTGTGCCATTGTCTTCATCCACAATTGGATACAACCCAGTTTCCTTCTAGAGTATGGCGGACTCAGCGTCATGCAGTGTAATCAGCAAAGAGAAGAAAGAGATCATTTCCCTTTTCCTGAACACTATACTTGCATGGATGCATTCCAAGATAACAGAAGTGATTTATATTGTTCTATCACATTATTGGCAATATTAAGTTAATTATAACCTGAAGTTGTTTTCACAATGTGCTGCTCTTAATCCATGTTAGTTCCCATGCTGAACTTACCATTGGAACATCTGAAGATTTTTTTAAAAAAATTAAGTACCCATATTTAAAATAAGATACATTTGTAACATTTCTTCATGTTAGATCGGACCTAAAGTTTTCCCAGGTCAATGTTATTTTGCATCCTCATTTTCTCAACCAGCTCTGGTTATTCATTCCTACTTCATATCAATCACAAATTTTATACACAAGCCATCGATAATTCTTCCAAGTGGCTGAGAGGGCCAAAGTTGGGCTTCTGTTTAAGGGTACAATTATCACTTGCAAGGAATCATTATTTGTAAGGATTAAAGTAAAGTAAGGATTGAAGTAAAGAATTTTGTAAGGATTAAAGTAAAAGTAAATGACTTTAATTTAAGCACAAACTCGTAGATCATGCAAGTGCCTCCTGAGCATGAGCATTCAGTGATGTTTTATAGACATTGACTATATTTCTAAACATGTGGGTTTTAAAAGGGTCTAATCTTCTCTACCTGGAGTTGGTTAGTCTTATTACTATTTTACTCTAGGTATTCTCTAGTTTATCTGACTTACATAATTAAGTTCACTTCCTCCCTTCCCCATGGGTTTTATCTTAAATTCTCATAAGAGCTCCCGTAGGAAATAGGAAACAAGGTACATTGCATCTGCTTTTCGATTCTTCTTTTTCAGGTCCTGAGATTAAATACTGTGACAACATCGACTCTGAAAGTTGGTTTTTAATTCTCTGTGTTTTTGTTAAAGAATAAACTAATGTTAGGGATAATCATGTGATTTGAAATAAGACTAAATATACAATCTTTAAACCAAAATAAAAAAGTTTTTTACTTACTGGCACTTAAAGCTCATACAAAGCTAGATTCAGAGCTCCCGTCAAAATCTGAAGACACCTTTCCCAATCCTACATTGTCTCCATCTTACCTTAAAATCACTTCCAACTTTTTCTTTTTCTTTGGATTCCTTTTGCAATTTTTATAGTTTCTACCATCATCATCTCTAACGCAGTCTTCTACAATAGCTTCCCAACTTAGCTCTCATTTTCCAGTCTCCATGTCTGATTTTTGGTGACTGGAAAAAGAGAGCTAAGTTGGGAAGCTATTGTAGAAGACTGCATTATATATATAATTTTTATACAGTAATGTTTCAATACAGTTACAAGCATCTGAATGTTATTCATAGAGAAATTGTGAAATAGCCCTTCTTCCTTTTTTAAGATGAAAAGGTAAAGTAAGGGAATGTCTTAATACCATTAAATTACTCAAAATCCACAAATTAGCTCCCTGAAATGTAAATTTCTGCTCCATTTACTTCTAGTTTGTAGTCCCTTCTTCCAGCATTCCAGCTGGGTCCTTTGAGATGTCTAGCTCTAGAAGTTTGTATTGAGGAGTTGAGAAGTCAGAATCAGACTTCTTTCCCCTCTCTCAGGGCATCGGCTGCCATCTGTGGTGAATTATTAAAATTACTTGGGAAAGTTTTTGTTAACGTACAGGTTCCCACGCCTGACCTGAGAATGGCTGAATCTGGTTAACCGTGGGCAGGCTGAGAACTTATGAATTTAAAAAGCTCCCTGGGTGATTCTGATGATCAACCAAGGTTGTGAGATCACAGCCTTAGGAAATTAGTAAATGGGTAAGAGAACTCTGAATGCCATTGAGAGGAAATATGCACCCTAAATATAAAATTTCACAGTTGCTACCGGTTGATGACATGTAAATGAACTCTATGAGAATTGATTCAGAGATTGAACATGCAAGCCTATCCCTTGTGGATTTGTTTTGTTTTGTTTTTTAAATCATATAAACCCCACTGTTAGGGTTAGAAATGATAATTGTCATTATACTGACTTTAAGAGTGAGGCTAATATTTAGCATGGTTTCAGAGTAGATAATTTCAACAAACTGCTTCCTTGGTAACATCCTAGGCCGAATTTATGTCATAATATCACACCACTTCCAAAGTCACTAAGTCAAACTTCCTGTTCTCTGTCCATAACTTCTGTGTTGAACTTACTTACTCAATGACTCACTCTTGAACTTTGACCACATTATGGCCTCCGTCACCCCTGTCCCCCAAATCCACCTGCCCACTCTTTCTTCAGTTCCTTAATCAGTGAGGAGACCATAAGCCACAAATTCAAAAGCACTTCTGCCAATAACACAAGCACATTGCTTTTCTGTTTTCCTACTGCAAGTGTTTAGAAAGTCCTATTTTCCACTTTCTCTGCACCTCCAACTGCAGGTGGCAATCATGGATAAATTCAGGGTAACCAACTTCAAATAGGTTTTCTACCTTGCATGACAACCTTAAAATTGTTTTCTTCCTCATTCGTTTTTAAAAATATTTTATTTAATTTGAGAAAGAGAGAGAGAGAGAGAAAACCAGCAGGGGGGAGGGGCAGAGGGAGAAGGAGAAGCAGACTCCTTGCTGAACAAGGAACTGCCTATGTGGCTCAATCCCAGGACGCTGAGATCATGACCTGAGCTGAAGGGAGACGCTTAACCAACTGAGCCACCCAGGTGCCCCAATAATAATATTTTTAGAAGACCATTGCCATCCCCCTCTCTTTTGCCAATCCATTAAGCTATAATATCTTTAAAGACTTGCCATTGTTTTTTGTTTGTTTGTTTCGGAGGTAGAATTTAGTGATGTATCAGTTACAAATAACACCCAGTGCTCATTACCTCAAGTGTCCTTCTTAATGCCCATCATCCATGGTTTTTAATCTAGAACCCCAAGTCCTTAAAATCCTTGAAATCTTTGGTTCAGAATCGTTTGTCTCTTGCTGGTCTTTCTAGCCTCACCTTCTATCACTATCTTCTTAACTTTCTCTCTCTTCCTAAGTCATCCCACAGAGCTGTTAATATTCTTTGGAAGGGAGAAATGATCAAGGTTCCTACAGACTAAATTAAGACAGAGGGATAGGGTTGATGTAACAATAAGTAGGACAGAAAAGGTGTATTGACAGCCCTGCCAAAAGGAAGCAAACTGCTTTGGGTGGTTTTTATTAACAGGTAGAGAGAAAAATGTTTTCTGGATAGACAGCTGCATAGCAGATAGAAGGGATTGTGCTGACTGACACCATCAACTGGAGTTATCATCTCTTAATTTAATGTTAAGCCAATAATATCATTTCATGACCACTTCTCTCCTGCATAGGCCAAGCAGGTGAGATGAATGAAGATGTAGAAATCGTGAGTTCTAAATCCTTCAGGTCTTTGATGGTTGAATTTATCTCTGCAAGTTCTCCAGGAAGTGAGATTGCTGTTGGTTTACTCTTTTGACAAGTAGTGGAAGTTCTAGAAGTTTCCACTAGCCAGTTTATCTGACATTCCTATCAGGATAGTCCTCAATACACCACTCAGATGAATAGCATTTCCAGGGCTCTTCATTCCTTTGTATAGGTCAGTCATTTTTCCTGAAGAATTTCATTTAACATTTCTTAGAATATAAATCTGCTCTTGATGAATCCTTTCAGTATGTCTGAAAAAATATTTGTTTGGCCTTTAGTTTTCAAAGCTATTTTTCATTGAAAAATTCTAGTTTCACAGCTTTACTTTTAGCACTTTAAAGTTTCTGTTTCTCTGTCTTCTTGCTTGCATTGTCTCTTGACAATAAACTGCTGTCACCCGATCCATGATTTCTCTGTCCAGAAGATGTTTGTCTCTGACTGCTTTCAAGATTTCATTTTTATAATCAGGTTTGAGCAACTTGATTATGGTGTGTAGAACTTTCTGTATTTTTTTTCCTTCATATTTCCTTCATATTTCCTTCATATTTCGTGGTTGGGATTCACTGAGCTTCTCTGATCTGTCCATTATGATTTTCATGAAATTAGTAAAATTTGGGGGCATTATTTCTTTAAATATTTTTGTCCTCTTAACTTACTCTTTCTGAGAATTCAAATGACACATATTAAGTCACTTGAAGTTATCCCACAGGTCAAAGATTCTCTGCTCTTTTTTTCTTTGTTTCATTTAGGTAGTGTACAATGCTATGTCTTCATGTTTACTGATCCTGTTTTCTGCAATGACTAATCTACTATTAATCTTATATCTTATCTACTATATTTTTTGTTTCAAATATTGTAGTTTTCACGCCCAGAATTCAACTTGGGGGTCTGTCTCTCTCATATATATATATTTATTTATTTGAAGTGGGGAGGGGCAGAAGCAGAGGGAGAAGGAATCTCCAGCAGACTTGCTGCTGAGTTTGGAGCCCAAGGTGGGGTTGGATCCCATGACCCTGAGATCATGACCTGAGCAGAAATCAAGAGTCAGCCATGTAACTGACTGAGCCACTCACATGCCCCAACTTGGATCTTTTAAAAAATACTCTCCATGCCTTTACTTTTCCTTTTGCACATACAAATGTGCCTATAATAACTGTTTTACTGTTCTCATCTGCTCATTCTAACATCTGTGTCAATTCTGGTAGGTTTTAATTGATTTATTTCCTCATTATGGACTGTATTTTCTTGTTTTTGCATAGTTGATAACTTTTTATTGAATGCCAGACATTATGAATTTATGCTATACATTGGTTACTAGATATTTTTGTACTTCTACAAATATTCTTGATTTTTATTCTTGGGTGGAATTAACCTACTTGAAAGTTGATCCTTTTGCATCTTAAAATTGTTGTTGTTGTTGTTTTAGATAGGATGAGAGCAGTGCTCAATCAAAGGCTAATCATTCTCACTATGGAATCAGAATCTTCTGTTATTCTACATACTGCCTCATGAATATTGATGTTTTCCCATCAAGTCTTTGAGAAAGGGAATTGTACCTACTTTTTTGGGTAGTAGATACTATTATTACTAGATAATAGTAGATACTATTACAGCTAATCTTTTTGGGTGGATCTTTCCCTGGCCACTGGTATTGTTTTCACATATACATATCGATTGGTAATTAGCTGAATACTCAAGGGATACTCTATAGATATCCAGAGTCCTTTTTTGTGCAATTCTCTCTTCTTTGTGTCTCTGTCCTGTGAACTCTAGCTTCCTTGGTCCTATAGTCTCTCCTGACTCAATATGGTCTCCTCAACTCATGGAGTTTACTGTACTCCATATCACAGGGTCACTGTCCTCTGTTCTCTGATGTCCAATGTCTTCTACATCCTTATTTTAAAAAATCATTATACATGGGAGGGCAAATCCAGTCCTGTTTCCCCATCTTTCCTGGAAGCTGAAATTTCTTTAGTGTTTAAATACCTTCTTCTGCAGTAGACCAAGGAAGTGTGGGCATCTTAATTTTATTCAACATGGGTCACCTTTGAGTTTAGGGTTAAGCCAACCAATGGTGTGAACTGTTAGAGCCACTCCTAGTTGACTATGTGACTACAGCAAATTCAGAATCTCTTGTTAGTGTACTCATGTTAAATCAGGCAAAATATTACACTGTATTTCTTCCACTCTAATCTAACATTGTTAGGATCCACTCCCATTCATTTTTCCCAGATCTCTGTGGATATAAATTGGAAAAAAGCTTGAAATTCTTTTCATGCATATCATTTCTCCTCTTGGGTCACATATGTACTCAACCCTGGAAACGGACAGAATTTAAAAATGTCATTAGTCTAGCAGAAATGACAGCTGGTTGAGGTGGGTCTTGGTAAGGATCAGCATTCATAATTTCTTTGGGGAGTTCATTAAGGCTTCTTCAAAATAAATGTTTCTCATTGCAGTGTAACTTGGCTATACTTTGAATTTGACTTGATTTGGTCTTTCAGAACTTGGGCCTTCTTGGCTATAGAAGATAGTTTTTTTTCATGGCATTAAACAATTTTTTCTTGTTCCCTATACTAACCTTGCATTGAGAATTTAAAGCCTTGAGCTTATCATTTTCTTTCTCCAAGTTTTCCAGTATACTTGGAATCAGTCAATAGACCATACAGTCCTTAGAGTCTCTTCATTTCCATTAAAATTAGCTCTATAGGCTGATGCAAAAATAAGAAATACATTTACTTCCTCCTCGGATGCATGAGGCACATGTTGCTTGGTCACAACTCTCCTAAGCTTGAAGTTGTTTGGCTCTGTCCAGTACATGCTAAGTGGTCGGAGTTTGCAGCAAAGCTATTCAGGTGTTTTCTTGTACAGTTACTATCTTGCTCTAGTGGCAAAGTCATTTAAGAACATGCATTTGAAAATCATCACAGTGACTTTTGCCTGGGGTTGACAAGCTAAATTCCACTAAATTTTGGAGCATAAATTAATGCCTTGATTTACAGTGTTTCAGTTTAGTTTAATTTAGATAAGGTTAGTTTAGGTTATGGTCTCGGTCATATAATTAAAATATAATTTTATATTATAATTAGTCATGGTAAATATTTTGCCTTCTGAGATTTCTGGAAAGAGAACCATAAATTCCAGCTAGAATCCTTGACTCAAGGACATTTTGGAAACCTTGTTACTGAATGCAAATTTTAATTAGAAAATGTACTGCTGGGGAGGAGTCAAGATGGCAGAGGAGTAGCAGGCTGAGGTGACATCAGGTAGCAGGAGATCAGCTAGATAGTTTATCAAACCATTCCTTTTAACACCTACAAATCCAACAGGAGATCAAAGAGAAGAAGACCAGCAATTCTAGAAACAAAATTTGACCACTTTCTGAAAGGTAGGACCTGTGGAGAAGTGAATCCAAAGCAACGGGAAAATAGACCACGGTGAGAGGGGCCGGCTCTTGGCAAGCAGCAGAGCAATGAAGCACAAAATCAGAACTTTTAAAAGTCTGCTCCACTGAGGGACATCGCCCCAAGGGCTAAGCTGAGGTGAAGCCCATGCAGGGACAGGGTGGTCTCAGGTCCTGCAGGGTCACAGACAGACCGGGGGTGTCTGGGTGTCACAGAGCTCACAGGTATTAGAGCGGGGAAGCTGGCTACAGAGACGGAGTCGAGGAGTGAGCTCTCAACTTGGAGTTACCTTAAACTGTGATCTGTGGCACAGTCAGGCCACTACTCTTTGAGCAGTTACCCCCAAGATCTGGGGAGACCCCCTTGGAAGAGCACAGAGATCTGCTGGGTTTGGAGACTCCAGGCAGGGCTGTGTGCCAGAGACAGAGATGCTTGGTCACAGGGTGTGTGAGCTCAGAGCGTGGCCAGAGGCAGGAAGATGGGAGTGATTGAGTGCTTTCCTCCGAAGTGCACTGAGGAGTGGGGCCCCGAGCTCTCCGCTGTTCTGGGCCAGAGTTTGGGAGGCTACCATTTTCATTCCTGTTTACAGGAATGAAAAGCATTCAGGGAAAGCATTCAGGGAACAAAAGAAAGCATTCAGGGAACAAAAGCTCCCAAAAGTGAATCCGAGTGGATTACTTAGCCCGGCCCCCTGGTAAGGGTGGTGCAATTCTGTCTGGGGCAAAGACACTTGAGAATCACTACAACAGGCCCCACCCCCAGAAGATCAACAAGAAATCCAGCCAAGACCAAGTTCACTTACCAAGGAGAACAGCGGAATTCCAGAAACGAAGAAAGCAAAGAATAGAATTCATGGTTTTCTCCCTATGATTCTTTAAGTCTTGCAAAGTTGACTAATTTTTTTATTTTTTTCTTATGCTAAAATTTTTTTAAACTTTTACTCTTTCCTCTTTTAACATTTTTAACTAGTTTAACTTAACAATACTTCCATTAAAAAAATCTTTTCAAACATTCATTATTATAGTCATATTTTATCCTTCATTATATCTAACTTTATTTTTTGTATACACATAGGGTTTTTTTTTCTAAAAAAAATTTGGGATACAACTTCTTCTAATAGATCAAAATATACCCTAAATCTAGCACAGGGCTTTGTTCTAGACTCCAGCCTGAGCAAATTCTCTCCACTTTCTTTTTCTTTATTCTCCCAAACAACTTATCTTATCAACTCCCTTTTTAGAAAATTTTTTTTTCATATTACATCCCTTCATCATGTTTATCCTTATTTTGTATATATATATATATATATATACACACACACACAAATTATATATATATGTGTGTGTGTGTGTGTTTCATACTCTAAAATTTTGGGAGATAGTTTCTTCTAAGAGACCAAAATACTCCCAAAATTAAGTGGGTGACTCTGTTCTATTCACCAGTCTAAGATATATTTTTCTTTTTTATATTTTTTTCTTTAAAAAATTTTTTTTTTCTGAACTTCTTTTTATCCTCTTCCTTCCCCCCATGATTTGAGGTCTCTTCTGACTTGGTTAAAGCACATTTTCCTGGGGTCTTTGCACCCTTTTAGTATTTTATTCACTCCTTCATATATTCTTATCTGGATAAAATGGTAAGGAAGAAAAACTCACCACAAAACAAAAAGAACAAGAGGCAGTACTGAAGTCTAGGGACCTAATCAATATGGACATTGGTAATATGTCAGAATTAGAGTTCAGAATGATGATTCTCAAGGTGCTAGCTGGGCTTGAGAAAGGCATGGAAGATATTAGAGAAACCCTGTCTGGAGAAATAAAAGCCCTTTCTGGAGAAATAAAAAAACTAAAATCTAACCAAGCTGAAATAAAAAAAAGCTATTAATGAGGTGCAATAAAAAATGGAGGCTCTTATTACTAGGATAAATGAGGCAGAAGAGAGAATTAGTGATATAGAAGACCAAATGACAGAGAATAAAGAAGCTGAGCAAAAGAGAGACAAACAAGTACAGGACCACGAGGGGAGAATTTGAGAGATAAGTGATTCTAATAACATTAGAATAATTGGGATTCCAGAAGAAGAAGAAAGAGAGAGGGGGGCAGAAGGTATATTGGAGAGAATTATTGTAGAGAATTTCCCTAATATGGCAGAGGGAGCAAGCCTCAAAATCCAGGAGGCACAGAGAACCCCCCTCAAAATCAATAAGAATAGGTCCACACCCCTCCATCTAATAGTAAAATTTACAAGTCTTAGAGACAAAGAGAAAATCCTGAAAGCAGCCCAGACAAGAAGTCTGTAACATACAATGGTAGAAATATTAGATTGGCAGCAGACTTATCCACAGAGACCTGGCAGGCCAGAAAGAGCTGGCATGATATATTCAGAGTACTAAATGAGAAAAACATGCAGCCAAGAATACTATATCCAACTAGGCTATCATTGATAATAGAGGGAGAGATAAAAAGCTTCCAGGACAAACAAAAACTAAAAGAATTTGTAAACACCAAATCAGCTCTACAGGAAATATTGAAAGGGGTCTTCTAAGCAAAGAGAGAGCCTAAAAGTAGTAGACCAGAAAGGAACAGAGACAATATACAGTAACAGTCACCTTACAGGCAATACAATGGCACTAAATTCGTATCTCTCAATAGTTACCCTGAATGTAAATGGGCTAAATGCCCCAATCAAGAGACACAGGGTATCAGAATGGATAAAAATCCAAAATCCATCAATATGCTATTTACAAGAAACTCTTTTAGACCCAAATACACCTCCAGATTTAAAGTGAGAAGGTGGAAAACAATTTACCATGCTAATGGACATCAAAAGAAAGCTGAGGTGGCAATCCTTATATCAGAAAAATTAGATTTTAAGCCAAAGACTATAATAAAAGAGGAGGAAGGACACTATATCAGACTCAAAGGGTTTATCCAACAAGAAGATCTAACAATTTTAAATGTCTATGCTCCTAACATGGGAGCAGCCAACTACATAAACAAATTAATGACAAAATCAAAGAAGCACATCAACAATAATACAATAATAGTAGGGGACTTTAACACTCCCCCTCACTGAAATGGACAGATCATCCAAGCAAAAGATCAACAAGGAAATAAAGGCCTTAAATGACACACTGGACCAGATGGACATCACAGATATATTCAGAACATTCCATCCCAAAGCAACAGAATACACATTCTTCTCTAGTGCACATGGAACATTCTCCAGAGTAGATCACATCCTGGATCCTAAATTAGGTCTCAACTGATATCAAAGATTGCGATCATTCCCTGCATATTTTCTAGCTCTGAAGCTAGAATTCAAATCTCAAGAGGAAAGTTGGAAAGAACCCAAATACATGGAGACTAAAGATAATCCTTCTAAAGAATGAATGGGTCGGGACGCCTGGGTGGCTCAGTTGGTTAAGCGGCTGCCTTCAGCTCAGGTCATGATCCCAGGGTTCTGGGATCGAGTCCCGCATCGGGCTCCTTGCTCAGCAGAGAGCCTGCTTCTCCGCCTCTGCCTGCCACGCTGCCTGCTTGTGTGCTCTCTCTTTCTCTCTCTCTCTCTCTAATAAATAAATAAATGAAATCTTTAGAAAAAAAAAAGAATGAATGGGTCAACCAGGAAATTAAAGAAGAATTAAAAAAAATTCATAGAAACAAATGATAATGAAAACACAATGGTTCAAAATCTGTGGGACACAGCAAAGGCAGTCCTGAGAGGAAAGTATATAGTGATACAAGCCTTTCTCAAGAAACAAGAAAGGTCTCAAGTACACGACCTAACCCTACACCTAAAGGAACTGGAGAAAGAACAGCAAAGAAAGCGTAAACCCAGCAGGAGAAGAGAAATAATAAAGATCAGAGCAGAAATCAATGAAATAGAAACCAAAAGAATGGAAGAACAGATCAACGAAACTAGGAGCTTGTTCTTTGAAAGAGTTAATAAGACTGGTAAACCCCTGGCCAGACTTATCAAAAAGAAAAGAGAAAGGACCCAAACAAATAAAATCATGAATGAAAGTGGAGTGATCACAGCCAACACCAAAGAAATACAAACAATTATAAGAACATATTATGAGCAACTATACACCAGCCAATTTGACAATCTGGAAGAAATGGATGCATTCCGATGACATTTAAACTACCACACATGAACCAGAAAGATATAGAAAACCTGAACAGACCCATAACCAGTAAGGAGATTGAAGCAGTCATCAAAAAGCTCCCAACAAACAAGAGCCCAGGGTCAGACTGTTCCCAGGGGAATTCTAAAAATCTTTTAAAGAAGAATTAATTCCCATTCTCCTGAAACTGTTCCAAAAAATAGAAATGGAAGGAAAACCTCCAAACTCATTTAATGAGGCCAGCATTACCTTGATACCAAAACCAGACAAAGATCCCATCAAAAAAGAGAATTACAGACCAATATCCTTGATGAACACAGATGTGAAAATTCTCACCAAAATACTAGCCAATAGGATCCAACAGTACATTAAAAGGATTATTCACTATGACCAAGTGGGATTTATTTCTGGGCTGCAAGGTTGGTTCAACATCCACAAATCAATCAGTGTGATACAATACATTAAAAAAAGAAAGAAGAAGAACCATATGATACTCTCAATAGATGCTGAAAAAGCATTTGACAATGTACAGCATCTTTTCCTGATCAAAACTCTTCAAAGTGGGAGGTACATACATTAATATCATCAAAGCCATCTATGAAAAACCCACAGTGAATATCATTCTCAATGGGGAAAAACTGAGAGCTTTTCTGCTAAGGTCAGGAACATGGCAGGGATGTCCATTATCACTACTGCTATTCAACATCGTACTAGCCTCAGCAATCAGACAACAAAAAGAAATTAAAGGCATCCAAATCGGCAAAAAAGTAGTCAAACTATTACTCTTGGCACAGGATATGATACTATATGTGGAAAACCCAAAAGACTCCACTCCAAATCTGCTAGAACTTGTACAGGAATTCAGTAAAGTGTCAGATATAAAATCAATGCACAGAAATCAGTTACATTTCTTTACACCAATAACAGGACAGAAGAAAGAGAAATTAAGGAGTCGATCCCATTTACAATTGCACCCAAAACCATAAGATACCTAAAAATAAATGTAATCAAAGAGGCAAAGAACCTATACTCAGAAAACTAAAAGTACTCATGAAAGAAATTGAGGAAGACACAAAGAAATGGAAAAATGTTCCATGCTCATGGATTGGAAGAATAAATATTGTGAAAATATTGTCTATGCTACCTAAAGCAATCTATACGTTTAATGCAATCCCTATCAAAATACCAACAACTTTTTTCAAAGAAATGGAACAAATAATCCTAAAATGTATATGGAACCAGAAAAGACCTTGAATAGTCAGAATATTGAAAAAGAAAGCCAAAGTTGGTGGTATCACAATTCCAGACTTCAAGTTCTATTACAAAGCTGTCATCATCAAGACAGTGTGGTACTGGCACAAAAACAGACACATAGATCAATGGAACAGAATAGAGAGCCCAGAAATGGACACTTGACTCTGTGGTCAATTAATCTTTGATAAAGCAGGAAAGAATGTCCAATGGAAAAAAGACAGTCTCTTCAACAAATGGTGTTGGCAAAATTGGACAGCCACATGCAGAAAAATGAAATTGGACCATTTCTTTACACCACACACGAAAATAGACTCAAAATGGATGAAAGACCTCAATGTGAGAAAGGAATCCATCAAAATCCTTGAGGAGAACACAGGCAGCAACTTCTTCAACCTCAGGCATGGCAACTTCTTCCTAGAAACATCGCCAAAGACAAGAGAAGCAAGGGCAAAAATGAACTATTGGGACTTCAACAAGATCAAAAGCTTTTGCACAGCAAAGAAAACAGTCAACAAAACCAAAAGACAACTGACAGAATGGGAGAAGATATTTGCAAACGACATATCAGATAAAGGGCTAGTATCCAAAATCTATAAAGAACTTATCAAACTCAACACCCAAAGAACAAATAATCCAATCAAGGAATGGACAGAGAACATGAACAGACATTTCTGCAAAGAAGACATCCAGATGGCCAACAGACACATGAAAAAGTGCCCACGTCACTCGGCATCAGGGAAATGCAAATGAAAACCACAATGAGATACCACCTCATACCGGTCAGAATGGCTAAAATTAACAAGTCAGGAAATAACAGATGCTGTTGAGGATGTGGAACCCTCCTACACTGTAGGTGGGAATGCAGGCTGGTGCTGCCACTCTGGAAAACAGCATGGAGCTTGCTCAGAAAGTTGAAAATAGAGCTACACTATGACCCAGCAGTCACACTACTGGGTATTTACCCTAAAGATACAAATGTAGTGATCTGAAGGGGCACACGCACCCAAATGTTTATAGCAGCAATGTCCACAATAGCCGAACTATGGAAAGAACCTAGATGTCATCAACAGATGAATAGATAAAGATGTGGTATATATACACAATGGAATAATATGCAGCCATCAAAAGAAATGAAATCTTGCCATTTGCAACGACATAGATTGAACTAGAGGGTATTATGCTAAGCGAAATAAGTCAATCAGAGAAAGAGAATTCTCATATAATCTCCCTGATATGAGGAATTTGAGATGCAGAGTGGGGGGTTTGTCAGGCAGGGAAGGAAAAAATGAAACAAGATGGGATGGGGAGGGAGACAAAGCATAAGAGACACTAAATCTCACAAACAAACTGAGGGCTGCTGCGGGGGAGGGGTGTATGGAGAGGTTGGTTGGGTTATGGGTATTGGGGAGGGTACGTGAAATGGTGAGTGCTGTGAAGTGTGTAAGCCTGACAATTCACAGACCTGTATCTCTGGGACAAATAATACATTACATGTGAATAAAAATAATTAATTTTAAAAAAAGAAAGTGTATTAGCCAGCACTACAATAATGCTATGTAGCTGTCCTAAAATTCACTGCCATACAAACCATATTTTTTCTCATGCTCGTGCTTCTGCAGGTTGACTGCAGAACCTGCAGAAGCATGAAGTTCTGATCTAGAACTGAATTGGCTGATCTAGGATGGGCTCAGGTGGGTGACTCTGCTTTAGAGAGTCAGCTGGGCTTGGCTCTATGCTCTAGTCTGGATATAAGCCTGCTCCCCATGTTTTTATTCTAAGGCCCAGTCTAAAGTTCAGTGGCCAGATAGGGCCTGCTCTTTTCATGGCAGATTACCAAAATGCAAGGAGGCAAGCCCAAATGTAGAGGTATGACCAAGGTTTCTGCTCACGGCAAATGTGATAAGCTTGTGCTGAGCAAAGCAAGTCATGGGGCCAAACCCAACAGCAATGGGAGAGTATGGAGATGTGGAGTCCTCTATAGTAGGAGGGTGGTGAATACTTCCTAAATCATTCTCTATCCAATAATCCTGCTTCTACAAATCTATTCTAAAGAAACAATTCAAAAGTTACCAATCTCTTCATTTACAGTAAGATTAAAATGAAAAAATAAAATACCAAACTATCCAATGATAAGGGATAGTTAAGTAAAGTAAGATATATTCAGGGATTATTACAGACATCTATGAAAAATAATTATAAAAATATTTATGAAATATTGGGAAGTAAGAAAAAAAAAGCAGTATGAAGCAGAAAGAAAAAATTGTTGTAAAACCAAATACCACAGTGGCTGAGTCAGCATTTTAGAGGAACGACAACATTCTTAGGGAAAAACTCTTCTCTTTAGGAAAGGTGGGAGAAGGGGGTTTTCTAACTCAGAAAAGGAAGGCTGCAGTTCAGTCTAGAATGGGAAGGTTTAGGAAGATCAGGAGCCAAATTACTCTGCATAATAATGTAACAAGAGTTTTCAGTTTTTGCACTGGCAGCTTAAAAAGATAGAATTTCCGGGCACTTGATCAAGAAAGAGAGAAGCAGGGGCGCCTGGGTGGCTCAGTGGGTTGAGCCGCTGCCTTCGGCTCGGGTCATGATCCCAGGTCCTGGGTTCGAGCCCTGCATCCGGCTTTCTGCTCAGCAGGGAGCCTGCTTCCTCCTCTCTCTCTGCCTGCCTCTCTGCTTACTTGTGATTTCTCTCTGTCAAATAAATAAATAAAATCTTTAAAAAAAAAAAAAAAGAAAGAGAGAAGCAAAAAGAAGGTCAACAATAGAGTAGTTCCAGGGACTAAGGAAAAGTTGCTTTTGTAATGAAAATGAATATCTAATTTTGTAAGAATACTTGAACTTAATTTTTAACTTTACATAGTATGTATTTACATGCATATTTTTAGTAACAAAAATTTCATTTGTCCTGATGAGAATTTTTATGTACTCCTTTACAAACTTGCAGTTTATTACATGTAATAAGAACATGATAAATCCTGGAAATCAGTTAACTTTTGGATGAAAACATGCTGGTTGCTTTACCCATCAGTTGCAGAACTGGGGTCAATTTGTTAACTAGTTGGTTGTATTTAAACCTTAGACCTGTATATTAGTGTACTTGAGCAACAGTAACACCTGCTATTTGTTTTTAAGTCATTTGCTGTTTTGTTTTTTTGCAATAATATCCCTCTGCTATTGCTAAACCTTTATAAAATACTTTCCCTCCCCCCCTTAAATCATGCAGCAATAATGCAGTTTTGGTGTTTTTGAGAATACTAGAGTGGAAGTTAGGTGACAAAAAAATGTAACAGGTGTAGTAGAGGAGTCAGGTGAGTCTAGGGATCCACAACAGAACCATCCAGAACTTTCTGGAATGACAGAATACTCTATGTTTGCCCTGTCTGGTATGATAGCTGCCTCTAGCCACCCGTGCTTATTGAACATTAACAATGTGGCTAGTGTAACTGGGGAACTGAATTGTTAACTAATTTGAATTCAAATAGGCACATGTGGTTAATGGCTATCACATCAGACAGTGCAGAGCAGGCTAGAGAAAACTTGAAACCATGGGTGAAAAAGAATCAGAAGAAAGTAAACAGGTTTTCTGTCATTCAGAAATCTCAGAACTAGTGCAGAGAGCACTAGATTTCTGGGAATCGCATGAAATAGAAACTTAAAATATTTTCTTTAGTTATTTTAAGAAAGAGTGACCCTAAAATGTTGAATGGCAATACATACATTGTATGAACTTAAAGTTGCAAAGCAGATTTCTGTGTTCTGAAAAAAGATTAGAAGGATATATTTCAGTGATACCTTTAGAGGGTGTGATTATAATCTCTCTTTCTTCTTTATACTGATCGCATTTCTCAGATTTTCTCCATATGCATGGTGAAGTTTTTATTTTTGTTTTTGTTTTCAATTGTCTTGGTTGTTTACCTGAATCATATTTTGAAGTATTAGTGACACCCACCCTCCCAAATTTCCCCATTTCCTTCCCCATTCAATTGATAAGGTTACTGACTAACTGGGCTAATTGGCTTCTGGGAAAGTATGTGGTCAGCAGGAAGCCAGAAGTTCTCTGCAGGATTTCCGGTGCTTTGTTTGAGTGTGTAAAGGTTTGCAAAAATTTTAAGAGAAGTTGGGGGTTTGAGATTTGGGGGGTTGGAAGAAGCAAAAGGAGGACAGGGGTGAAACATGCACCCCAGAAAGTGATTTCTAGGTTTGATAAAGGGGTCAATGCATTTCAGAGGACAGGGGACCATTTCAGCAATAACCTGTGAAGACCAAAAAGTCTCAGCCTCCCAATACCCTGTCCCTTGGAGTTTGATACCATCCTGGAGTGGGTGTGGGGAGGATACACAAAGGAGTGAGGAGGAATTTTCTACCTGCTGGGAAGGAAGAATTGAATTAAATAATTAAATTAAAATTAAATTGTCTTAAGAGGTTGAAAAAAAGAAAGAAGTGAAAACAGAACCTTTATGCATTGCTGATGGGAATGTCAAAGAGTACAGCCACTAAGGTAAAACAGAGGGTCAGTTCCTCAAAAAGTTAAACACAGAATTAGCGTATGATCCAGCAATTCCACTTCTTGGTGTATACCCCCAAAGAATTTAAAGCAGGGACTCCAGCAGATAATTGTATGCCCAAGTTCACTGAAGCGTCTGTCCTGATAGCCCGAATGAGGAAATGACCCAAATGCCCATCAACAGAAAATGGAGTTTTAAAAAGTGACATATACATACAATTGTATATCCTTTGGCCTTAAAAAGGAATAGAATTCTGGTTCATGCCACAATATGGATGAACTTAGAAGACATGATGCTGAGTGTGATATGCCAGACACCAAAGGACAAATGCTGTGTGACGCACTTATATATGGGGTCCCTAAAATAGACAACGTTATAGAGGCGGAAAGTGGATCAGAGATTACCAAGGACCAGAGCAGGGAGAGGATAGGAAGCTCTTGTTTAATGAGCACAGCATTTCAGTTTGGGATGATGAAGAAGTTCTGGAGATGGGCAGTGGTGATGGTTGCCCAATATGGCAAACATACTTCATGCCGCTGGATTTTATGCTTAAGTGTGATTAACATGGTAAATCTCATGCTACACCCATTTTACCACACACACACACAAAAATCCTTAAAAAAAACATTTTAATTTGGGTTTTTGTGTTCTTAAGTTTTATTAAGTGGGTTCCAAACAGTCTTTAGAGTTAAGTTAGGCTTTGTGGTAAGGCAGTAGTCTTTTAGGTTTCCACCTGATGCCCTCGGTCTTGCAGTCTCTCTACCCTTGCGAGGGATTGATCCTAGCCTTGCTGAGCCTCAGGAATTTTCTGCCTTTGTTCTTCTGGTGCTCACTTCTCCAGCTACGGGTGATTTCTCATACAAGTGTAGCGAGGACCAGCGAGGTGCGTGAGAGTATCCCTCTGTTGATTTCCGAGCAGCTTGTCTTCTCTCTGATGCTCAGCTTGGCCATTCTAGCCAGCTTGTGCACCCCCCGCCAAACTCCAATCTCTGCCTGTCGACTCAGGGAGGCCGCTGGCTCCCTGCATTGGAGCTTGGCGACAGTCTCCAGGTAGAGCGCTGTTCCTGGGGTAAATCTCACCTTGTCTGTTGCCCTTCTCACAAAGATCACAGTCCAGCGCTGCTGCTTGTACAATGTCTCAGGCAGGTGACCCTTTGGGAATTCCTGGAGCTTCTTCTGTGTGTAGCCGTCTCCACTCCAGTGCTCTGTCCAGAAACTCCCCACGACTTCCGACTCCCTGAATAAGGATCTCTATCTCTTAAAGTCTTTGAGCCCACTGTGTTCTGCCTGGGATTTCCCTCTTCCTGTTGTGACCCCAAATAGGTGTCCACCTAGGAGCCAGAGTAATTTTTTTCTTTTTCTCTCTGGTGTTATTTAATATCTGAAACTTGCAGTTTACTTGTCGTTTATGGTATCAGATCACGTCAGGGGCTAGTTATACTAGCTGGCCAGATCTGGATGTGTGAATTACTGTATTTTTAATTTTTAGAATTTGTTTTCTTTTTTTTTTTAAAAAAAAAGTTCAGATCCTTTTCATTATGTCTCGTTCTTATGTTATGGTTTCCATGCTTTCCTTTCCTTTGAACAATGTAAACATCCTTAATGTAAGCATGTTCATCTTTTTCTATTACCTGTATTTCTTTGGATGTGGTTTATCTAACTCACTGCACTCTCTCTTTTCCTTAGTTCTTTGTCTCCTCTTGTGGAATACACATTTTTATTAGGAATTCTTCTTCTGTGGAAGCTAGTTCCACAGGAATCAAGTGTACTGATTTGTGGAGGTTTTCTCTGTGGGGCAGGAGCACATTCGACTCTGTCTGCCAAGGCCCCAAAGGTTTTAGTTTTTATAAGACTTTATCATTTGGGGTTTTCCACATAGACAGGATAATGCAAATTCATACAGCATACCCAGCAAGGTTCAGAGGCAGGCTTCCTTTTCTCTCTCTCTCTCTCTCCCCTCTTGCTTCTTTGCTGCCTCACTGGCTTAGTGAGCAGGGTCTTCTAGTTTCTATTTTATGGACTGGGTCTCAGATTTACGAAAAGGCCCTTTTCTAGGTAGCAATGTTGTCTGGAACTTTGGACTTCAGTCTAGAACTTCGTATGTGTTAAAACCATGGTCCCCATAGGGATTCACTTCATTATGACTCCTCTCTAGATCACTGGGTTTAGCTCTTGCTCACTGCATTGATTTTGAATATTCTATTTGTTCTTCTACCTGGGGATTTCCCATTCTCAATTTCAAGCTCAGCTGTCTGGTTTAAAAATTAATTCGGGTTTATCGTATCCAGTTTTTCTAAGCCTTTGTTCATGGGATGGGAAGCTTCAAAAGTCAGTCCTGTCCATCATATTGCCTGGAAGGATGTGTGGTATTAAGAACTTCATCTTACTGCCACTCAAGTCATATGGTTCCTGGAATCACACTCTTGACCTTTTTAATGCATGTATTATTTATCTCCTGCTTTGTTCCAAAGAGAATTTTAGAGATCCGTGCTGAATTTCTTATCTCCTTGTGTGATTATAAGGTACTTATGTGGAGTGGAGTACTAGTTTCTACACTCCCAGACTCCCAAAGCAACACTAGCCTAAACCTCCACACAGTGCAGAGTTACAGGTATCTGTTGGAAAGAACAGAAGGGAAATTTCTGAAACTTTATTAAGAACTTGTGTTTATTAAGTTCAATTTCTTTAAAATGAAACATAAGACAAACTTTCACCCTTTTCATTGGACTGAAGGTAACTGTTAACTATTTAAATAGGTAGACGATCCCTCAACTAGTAGATGTTTTTGCTTTTCTCTACTAATCTGCTAAGAAAATATAGCATTAGAAAAAACTCAATTAAAAAAATACCTCCTCAAAGAAGCAATGCTTCAATTAGCTAAAATGGGAAGTGACAAAATAGATCCAATCCTTTTAAATTGTATGGGTTACCATGAAGTAATTTAGATACATGAAGGTGCAGAGAGAATGACATCATAAATGCCTAGCAAACGGTGTAAGAAACAAAACCTTCTGAATGGAGGGGCCAGGAAGGAGTAGGCGGTGGTGCTCTCTCTCTTGGGAGTCAGGGACATCCTCCAGATCTGGAGCCAGAGTAAAGTGAGATGTTCCTCCTTCTGTAAAGAGGAACCTCTGAAATCCCCTCACACTTGGGGCTGGTAGCTCTACAAGGAGTCCTATCTCCCAGAGGGCTGTATAGTGTGGGGACTAGAGGGACCTCTGGTTGACCTCCCAGCTGGAGACTTCAGGAGTAGTTGGATGCACCCCCTTCCTCCTCATTGTAAGAAAATCCCTAAGAGACCCTTGGTTGGAAATTTACGTAGCTGGATTACCCCAGATTTCCCGATGCAGGAGGCACGTCTTGTTGCTTTTGCAAAGAAATGAATCATTTGGGAAACTTAGGACTCGATATTATAAAAGAAGGACTCAATTATAAAAGAAGACTTTTCTAAGGAGAGGTGCACAGGGAGAAGTGGGGAGCATGATGCCAATGTGAGACGCTTGAAGAGCACAACTGGGAAATAATTTATTTGGGTGCCCTCTTCCTGTATCTGGATCTTGGGGAAAACTCTCACCAGAAGGATCCATGATCCCTGGAGGGAAAGTAACAAGGGGTGAGGGCAGATTTAAGAGCAAAGTGGCCTGAGCACTGAGCAGAACAGGCTTCATGGGCCTTATTGCCAAACTGAGGAGAGTGTTCCATCCCATGGAGAAGACTTCTAGAAGAAAAAAGAAAAAGAAAAAAAGAAAACAAAAAAGCTCAAGCTATATATTGGAAAAAGCTGAAAGCACCCAAATATCTGTGACTTCCATGACATTTGAAAATTTAGATTAAAGCTACTAAGAAAGAGGAAAACGAACAATGATAATAGGGATTCTCCAGAGGCAGGTAAAGACATCCCTCAAGTTGAGTCTCTCCTTTTGGCAGATTTTTGTAAGACAAAACATTAGCTCCGTGGACAGAATGTTAAACCCAAAGGGAAGGAGGGATCCTTTCTTGGAAGAGCTTATACCAATTTTGTTCAGTTTTTTTTTTTTTTTTTACTCATCTGAAGGGATTGCCCAGAGAGGTGACTCACTTCTGTACCAGGGACTTTTGAAGCAAAGGCTAGGAATTAATTTCCAGCTCTTGGTTAGACCGTAGAGCTAATCAAGCTCTACTAGACCATGCTAGAGGAAACCTTTGCTAGTCTTCAGTTTAACTCATTTAATTTGCAGGCGAGGGCCTTGAGGTCCTGCAAGACTGGTGATCATACCACTCAGTGACAGCTGGAACTGCAATATGATGTCCTGACACCCAGCCTCATGGTTTTTTCTGTTACAACTCAAAAGCTCTTCTGGGCTGGAGGACATGCTCAGAGCTGGCTTACCTATGAAAGACTATTAAGGAAATACCAATGTTAGGTGGGGAAGTGACTTGTCCAGCTCTAAAGGAAACTTTCCAGGGGCAGGAAAATAGATACGGGCTAGCCTGTACTTTCTTATTACCTGTGATGGGAAGGAAGAAAGTTGAAGTTTTCAAACTCAACTTTAGACCTTATATTTATCCCAAAGTAACAATCTGTGATTAGTTTTGAGTATATCTGGTTGGCTTATTAGAACCACAAGTAATTCCAGTCCCTTCTGTGTTCAATACTGCCTGAGAAGGAAGATTAAGTTTGAGATGTGATCTTTGGGTTTTCCTTCTCGTTATTGTTGAAAGGAACACATGAGGTGGTAGGGCAAGTAAGTAGAAGTTAAGAGAAATCTAGGTTATGACTCAGTTGCTCTTCCATGTAGAGTATGTTCAGAATGCACTTTCTATAAGTCCATATAGCAGGTTCCTAAGGTACTAGGAAGCACAGTGGACCTCCGGGTGGGCTTGGGTGACTTGTTCTGTTGGTAGGGAACCTTGACAGGACAACAGAAGGATGTAGTCAGCTTGATCTCTCCTCCCTTTCCCTTGTCTGTTTTATCCAAGTCACTATTCTTTTGATGGAAATAGAGCAAAATGGAAAATGGATGCATAGGAGTAGGAGAAATAAGAACTTTTTAAAGAAAAGAACCAGAATTGGTCATCTTCACAGCTGGCCTCCAGCCCCCACCCACATGTACACTCCGTACACACAGCACCTCATAAAGACAGTCAACAAATATACATGCTTAGCTTGTTTCTTTCTTTCTTGTTTGTTGGGCTATATAGCATCTTCTCCTTGTCATTCTTCAAATTTATGACAGAAATCTTAACATAGCAATAATTGACCCAATGGTATTTTAAGAAGATGAAGTAGAAAAAGTGTGGGAAGGTAGAAAATATGTATTTGTGTAAATTGTATGTACATAAAGCTTCTCAAATTTCTGGATGTTTTTTACTTTGATGGTCAGCTCAATTCAGCCTGATGTACATACTTTTATGAAGCATTTTTCTATCTTATCTCCCACTAACCTTCTCACATTCAAAAACCTCATTGTTCTCTTTATTATGTAATTTTACAGTGACTTATATTCATATTGGATTTAAGCATTTGTACAAATATTCATTCATTTAATTATCATAATTGCAAGTGAGGGATGTCTTATAAAAGACACTAAATTTGGAATCAGGAAGTCTATGGTACATTTCCATGTCTGACATTTACTTGTTTATTGAGATTGGATTAGTTTTAAGATCCCTTTACACCATATTTCCTTCATCAGAAGACAGAGACATAAATACTTTTCCTACCTCCTGGCAAAGTTGTGGGAAGTGCTGATTGAGACCATATGAATAAATACAGGAAGTATTGGAGGTTTCTCAAATGTCGATATTGTTACAGAAAAAGAAATGAAGGCTCAGAAAGATTCACTTAGTTAATGGAGAGTCATTACAAAAGTACCTACCTTTTTTTTAACCTTTATAATTTAAATTTAATTAATTAACATATAATGTATTATTGATTTTAGAGGCACAGGCTTGTGATTCATCAGTCTTACAAAATACCCAGTGCTCATTACATCACATGCCCTCCTTAATGCCTATCACCATTACTCCATCCCTTCACTCCCTCCCCTCCAGCAACTCTTACTTTGTTTCTTACAATTAAGAGTCTCTTATGGTTTGTCTCCCTCTCTGGTTTTGTTTACATTTTATACCTGAAACCATTTTATTTTTAAGAAAGTCTGAGGGCAGGGGCACCTGGGTAGTTCAGTCAGTTAAGTGTCCAACTCTTGATTTCAGCTCAAGTCATGATCTCAGGACCATAAGATCCAGCCACAAGTTGGGCTCTTTGCTCAACAGGGAGTCTGCTGGAGATTCTCTCTCTCTCTGTCCCTCCCCTTTCTTGTGCACACACATTCTTTCTCTCAAATAAATAAGTAAATCTTAAAAAAAAAAGTCTGAGGGCTATATGTAAATGTGAATAACATCAGCTCTAAAATTTAGCTTGAGGCTGATCTGAGAAAATGGCCAGATAGCTAAATGACTCCATCACATAAATAAGAACAACTAGCCTCTTCATTTTTTTTCACATTCAAATAAGTGGATTTTTTTCAACTAATTAACATATAGTGTATTCTTATTTCCAGAGGCAGAGTTCGGTAATTCATTAGTCTTATATAATAACCAGTGCTCATTACATCACATGCCCTCAATGTCCATCACTCATTTACCTCATCCCCCAACCCACCTCCCTTCCAGCAACCCTCAGTTTGTTTCCTATAGTTAAGAGTCTCTTATGGTTTATCTTCATCTCTGATCTCATCTTGTTTTATTTTTCCCTCTCTTCCCCTATCATCCTCTGTTTTGTTTCTTAAATTCCACATATGAGTTAGGTCATATGGTAATTGTCTTTCTCTGATTAACTTATTTTGCTTAGCATAATACCTCTAGTTCCATCAGTCTTTGCAAATGGCGAGATTTCATTTTTTGATGGCTGCATAGTATTCCATTGTATGTATATACCACATCTTCTTTATCCATTCATCTGTCAATGGACATCTGGGCTCTTTCCATAGTTTGGCTGTTGTGTGGACATTGCTGCTATGAACACTGGGGTACAGGTGCCCCTTCGGATCACTGCATTTGTATCTTTGGGGTAAATCCTTAGTAGTGCAATTGCCGGGTCATATTTCCAATTTTTTGAGGAACCTCTATACTGTTTTCCCAAGTGGCTACACCGCTTGCATCTTTAATATATGTTTTTATATTAGAAATTTAGACCTTACACATAAGGGTCTTGTTAATGTTTTTAAAACTTCATGCTACTAATTTGAGTGAAGTAAAATTTAAATAAAGTTTTCAGTCAGCAGAAAAAATTTCCTCTCTACATAACAAGATAAACTGTGGAGATCAGATGACGTTTACCCAATAGCAGCCACTGTAATTCCTATTTATTCAGCACTTCAGATGTTTCCTAGTGTGACCATGGCCTTATTATACAAATACTTGAAATATATTTCGACCACTAGATGGAGACATAACCATAAGTGATCAAAGTTCACTTGCCTATTTAAAAGAAGGGAAAAAAGCACCTCAGCCTCCAATAATTGTATAATAATTATATATTATATATATATGGAAAGAACATATACGTCAGTAATACAATGTGATAAGTTTTTTGACATTCTTATATACTTGTTTAAATGTTTACTATTTTACTAATATGAAAGCTTGACATGTGTAAATGTTCCAGATAATTTCCAGATGCCGTATTAATACCTTAAGTCTCTGGGACTAAACTACAGAAGATGGTCAGTTGTAAGAACAGAATAAAGTCAAACTGCATACGTAAAGTTATTAGAACAGTGTCTAGAATCTAGTTTTCCATTTAAGAATAGTAAAAGATCTAATAAAAACTATTTTTTAAAAGATTTTATTTATTTCACACAGAGAAAGAGAGATCCCAAGTAGGCAGAGAAGCAGGCAGAGAGAGAGCCTGATGCGGGGCTCGATCCCAGGACCCTGAGATCAGGACCTGAGCTGAAGGCAGAGGCTTAACACACTGAGCCACCCAGGCGCCCCTCTAATAAAAACTATTATACAGCACCTCTTTCTGTCATGGAATGTAAAGATTTTTTTTCCAAAATAAGCCTAGATGGATGCATTTGTTTCAATTCTGCCTAAAATTCTGTAGCTCTTTTCACACGGTAGATTCAAGACTACAATTATTGTCTACAATGGAAGTGTTTTTCTGTACATTAAGTGTTTATATGTGTATATATGTTTTTATAAATTAATACATATACATTTTTATAGGATATAGATCATAAAAGTGAGATTTCTAGGTTAAACATTATCTGTTTTTTTTTTTTAAGATTTTATTTATTTATTTGACAGAGAGAGATCACAAGTAGATGGAGAGGCAGGCAGAGAGAGAGGGAAGCAGGCTCCCCGCTGAGCGGAGAGCCCGATGCGGGACTCAATCCCAGGACCCTGAGATCATGACCTGAGCCGAAGGCAGCGGCTTAACCCACTGAGCCACCCAGGCGCCCCAACATTATCTGTTTTTAAATGTGATCATTACTGCCAGATTACTGTCCAATTGTTGAAACAGACACTACGATCACTGTTGTGGAAGTCTGCTTTAACAAAATGTTTTTAACACTGAATGCTTAAAATTTAGCCAATCTGATGAATGAAAATTAATCTATAATTTTTTATTTGCACATCTTTGAATACCTGTGAGATTGAACTTCTTTCTATATTTTTATAGGGTGTATGTAATTTTTCCTCTGTAATTGTGTATTTGTTGGCTTATCCAATTTCTTATTTTATGTTTATCTGTGTAATTGTAGAATTCATTTTATATTGGATATTAGTTTGTTATCTATTATATTGGTTGCAAATTATTATCTATTGGTCTAACTTACATTTATAATGATTTATGCCATATATAATTTTGAAGGTAATCAAATATTTTCCTTTAGAACTTTTGGTTTCCTGGTATTGTTCAAGTTTATTCAATTCTTACCACATATATATACTTCCACATAAAGATAATAAAATGATACATATTTATATTTTAGATGCTTAATCTACCTGGATTTTACTTATGTAAATGATGTGGTGCAGCAATCTTTTTGTCTTCCAGAACAATATGCATTTATGCCAACCTCATTTTTATAAAATACTCTATTCTTTTTCTATTGAATTAAAATATCAAGTTCATCCTAAATTATGTTTTGGTGTCATGTTACTGTTTTTCAATTAAACATTTCAGTCTCTTGGTTTATCTATTCTGAAATATATATTAGTACCTTTCACAATTAATTTAATTTTATAATTTGACAAGTATTGTTTCAAATAATTAAATATATAAAATAGCTATTATGAAATTACAATAAATCTTAAAATCAGCATAACTCCTACACTCCTGACATCGAAGATAAGCAATTTCACTTGTTTTTCTTTCTGAGGCCACAGAAATGGTAAAGCTAAATGATTCCTAGTTTTCCTGAAACCTAAATACAATGCAGGGCTTTTTTAAAAAATAAATTTTCCATGACGAATAGTTCCATTGTCTTGACTTTTTTTTTTTTTTGTCTTACAGCAAATAATTGTTTTCTCGGAGCAGTATGGCATACTGTCTTATTATAAATTACCTAAACTTAGAAAGACCTTTGTCTCTGAATGGGACTTTCAGCAGGGGAAAGCCTGGGTGGCTGCTTAACTGTGTACTCGCCTGGTTGAATGTATTTCTCTCAATCTCCCCCCAAAAAGAGTCTCAGAACTGTATTATGTAAAGTCATCCTATGGCTTGTAACATATTCCCTAAAAGTATGGGCTTCTGTTGGTTCCTTTAATAATAATAGCCTTGGTTGTAATATTTAAATTCATATCTGTTTTGTCAAAGATATAAATATTTGTGAGTCGGGATGCCTGGGTGGCTCAGTCAGGTAAGTGTCTGACTCTTGATGTTATCTCAGGTCACCATCTCAGGGCCATGGGTTCGAAGCCCTGTATTGGGCTCCGTGCTGGGCATGGAGTCTGCTTAAAATTCTCTCTCCCACTCTCCCTCTGCCCCTACCTCCCTAAATAAATAAATACTTGTGAGCCTTATTTTAAGGAAGAGCTTTGACACTTTCTTTTTTCCCATCATTCAAAAGATAAAGTAAAATCTGCAGTCTTGTTGGATTCCTTATTCAAACAGAGAAATAAGAGTCCTTATCTCTTTAAAATTAACAACCCTCTGGGGACAGAATGATTAAACTGACGTGGAGTGTGGGGTAACAGAGCTAAGACTAACCTCCATCTGGGGCTCAGAGGGAAGACCATCTGTCTGCTGCCATCTGTCCCAGCATCTGGTTGTCACTGAGGTTGGATCCATAGAATTCAGATTTTTTTTTTTTTTAATGATATGAGGACATCTGCAAGCCTTTGAACTTAAAGAAAAATGATAAAACTGCTTAATTTCCCATTTCTCGTTTGATACTTTACCTATGAAACTGGTTAGAACCTTGGTTTGGTTAAAGGCAGGAAACAGGTGTTTTTTTCTTAGGGGAGCTGAGGGTCCAGCAGAGCGAGGTTTTATTTCTGCACTGCGGGGGTGGGGCGTGGGGGGGCAGCCCAGCAAGGGAGCTCTGTGGACACACAGGGCACTGCCACCTCCTGGTGGCTAAACATACTTGGTGACGGATGGTCTCTTCTAGAAGCAAGCTCACTCAGGGCAGGGATAGGCACCGCAGAGTTGAATGCCTCTCCCACCCCTGGCTCAGTGTTCGGTATTTCTTTTTTCTTTGGACAAAAAAGGATGTCCAAACCTCCACTTTGTCGCCCAAGCATTTAATGAAATTGTACTACTGAAGCTGATCTTTTTTTTTCTTCCCTAAATGAAAGTCCATGAATTAAAAGACAGGGAGAGGGGAATCCAGGGGAAATTCATGAATCCTAAATAGGGTCTCCAGCCTTCTAGAAGCACTTTGTTTTCGGGGCCCACATATTTCCTGAGAAGTGAAAGGGGAATGAAGACAACCCTGATATATTCTGAATAAAACCCAGTTCCCAAGGAGGGAATGCTGATCAAGAACCGTTTATGTGCCTAGTTCTTTAGTAGAAAGACAATAATGTTTTCCAAATGCAATGGTGTATTAGTACAAAAAAACCACTAAATGCATATATAAATCAGAGAAGAGTCTCTAAGACTTCAAAAAATATAAGAAATCAAGTTAACATACCTAATGATTTAAATGTGCTCTTTCTGATATAAAAGCAAAAACAATAAAACAACAGAAACCTCTCTAGTTTGAAGACATTAGAACTACCTATCTTGCAATCACTGTGTTTGCAAAGAAAACCATTATTTATATATGATAAAGAAATGAATATTCAGGGGACAAAGTCTTAAATTTTTTTTTTCTATCTAAAAATGTTGCCTTCCAAATAAAAATATACTGGCTTATTCAATGTTCGAACACCACTGGCTAAAGATAATAGTATAGTTTGATGAGAGGAGACATAGCATACAGACACTTTAGCTGTGTTGAAAATCTAAATTAAAATTAAAATATTTTTTCTGCCCTGGTATAAATATTTCTATCCTTTCAGGGGTTTTGGGTGAGGAAAAGGAAGAGGTACAGTTTAATGGCCTCATTGTTTCTGCTGAAAACAATAAATAATCAACAACATTCCAATAATTAATAGACATGAAGAGGCCAAGGAGAAAACAAATATGGAAGGCATTAGGCCTAAATCGTTTTTATAGTAAAAGACCAACTTTTAGAAATATACAATAAATAACATTAGAAATGCACTTTATTTTTACTATATTTAATTTAATTTAATAAACACACAGCATATTGGGGCCAGGCACTACTCCCAGCACCCTACAAATACTGACAGGTTTCATTCCTATAAAAATTCTATGAGATCCTACCAGAAGGTTTATAGATGAGGAAACAGAAATGTTAAAAACTTGCACAAAATCATACTGCTAGAGATATCAACATACTTTTCAGTTTAAAATATAAAAAAATGTCCCTTTAAATATATGAAAGCAAAATTATTAGTGTTCTATAAACACAAATAAGTTGTGAATACTGTATTTAGCTACTGTATTAGTTGGAGCTACCGTATCCAGATACCATACACAACAGAAACTAATTTTCTCACCATTCTGGAAGCTGGAAGGCTAAAATCCGAGTGCTAGCACGCTGGTTTTGGTGAGGCCTCTCTTCCTGGCTCACGGTTGGCCACCCTCTCACCGTGTCTTCGTACGGTGTGGTCAGTGGGGGAGACAGAGAGGGCTAACTTTCTGGTGTCTCTTCTTATAAGGGCACCAATCCCATCATGAGGTCCCTCTCCTGTGACCTCTTAGCCCTAAGTACCTCCCACAGGCCTAGTCTCCAAACACCATCCCACTGGGGAGTTAGGGCATCAACAAGTGATAACTCAACACTCCCACCATGAAATGACCATTGAGACTCTACTACATTCAGCAACTCCTCCTGAATTCATAAAAACCAGTTGTTTTTGGTGTAGTTTGTATGTAACTATATACTTCATGTCCTTCTTTTTATAGCACTGCATTGAAGAAGCTGAGCTTGTGTTATCCTTGGATTACATCTGCTAAGATTATTTACATCCCTCCAGTTTAAGGCTCTAGATGACCAACCACACAGCCCTGGGGCTTGTAAATACGTGTGTGGGCCCCTGTGACAGCCCTCACCTATTTGTTCCAAATGTGGTGACACCTCTAGCACCTTTGGAATATGGTACCTGGGGATGGTGAGAGTAGTAGCAGATATCCTTTATCTTCTGTGCCCCCTCAGTGGCACCCAGGACAGTCATTCCCTCCCTCTGCTGGCCCATGTGAAGGCAGATCTTCAGAGGTGACCACTTTTATCTCCCCCTCAGAGAGGGGGAGACTGTTGCTCCACAAAACCAATGACCCTTCCTTTCAACGCCCTCTCTTGCCTCCAACTCACTTGGAGATGCCATGCTGTCCTTGCTCAGTCTTAGGCCATGCTGGGAAGAGATAGGTAATCTTTGCATTAATGGGTTGCTTTTTTACTCCCTCCACAGCCCCCTAGCCTGTCCTTGCAGCTGAGGCAAAGTATGGAAGGCAGAGATTCAGTCTACATTGAAAGAGGTCCCATTCCAAGAATGCAGTGATGATAACCTAAAGAGTCATACCATAAGGTTAAGACATACCACATACCATAAACTCCAAAGGGTAAATACAACGCAATTGGAAAATGAAGTATTATTTACATTTTCACTGCCTGGAAAATGGAAAACACATCTGTGTTGTGCATCATCAGTGAAGCACGATAGCAACCTTTGAAAGTCATTGGAAGCGAGTGTTCACAGGTGGCACAGAGTGATCAGCATAATGAAAAATGACAGGATTAAAGATGCGTATTAGGGAACCCCAGGAAGAAGAAGACCTATATCAAGATAAATAGGTTCTAAACAACTATGGTATTGTGAGTAGGAACAATGTTGCCATCTTTTCCTGCCAAGAGGAACTATAAAGCTACCCAGGAGTAGCACACTGGGCACATTTAGGAATAAAACAATGTAGGGGATCTAGGATCCAAACCAAGAGAGATGGTCCCTGGACACTATGAATAATTTCATGTGCATGGATTAGACAATAAACACATTAAAAAGTACTTTTCCTCTACTATCATTCTAAATTTTCATAAAAAAATGACTATACCTCACATGGAACCAGGAATTTTGTAATCAGTTTTTAAACCAAATTACATTTTAGGCAGGGAATTCTAAAAAAAAAAAATTGCTTGGAGGCCCTGCACACAATGTTTCTGTGTGGAGACTGATCTTAGTCTAACCTCACTCAAGAATTTTGAAGAGAATGACTAGTCAGATGAACTAGTTATAATATTAGGGGCAAACATAGAAGATTTTGGTAAAGAATTATGAAGATAAGAATATCAGAACAAGCCTGACAAAGAATTAGAAAAGACTCTGGGACCCGGGTGGCTCAGTTGGTTATGTCCAGACTCTTGGTTTAGGTTCAGGTGGTGATTTCCGGGTTATGAGATCGAGCCCCGCGTTGGGCTCCATGCTCAGTGGGGATCCTGTTTTCTGGATTCTCTCTCTCCCTTTCCTTTTGACCCTCCCCCTCTCAAATAAATAAATACAAATCTTAAAAAAAAAAAAAAAGGAATTAGGAAAGGCTGGAGTGTCAGACTTCACTCCATGTAACCACTGATGCAAAATAAATCCTGTCTAGTAAAACTAGGACAGTGTATACAACTTTAGTTTTAATTTTATGTAAATAGAGCAGAAAATCCTCTACAGCTCTGTGGCCATTTGTTGGCCACCTGCATGTATTCCTATTTGTATTATATTTTCTTTTCTCAATAATAAAATCAGCTACTTCTATATTTCTTAATTAGCATGTTCGTTTGGGTCTTGATTTCTCCCTCTCCTAATACTTTTACCTCTTTTCATATCTGGGCACAAATAGAAAACTGTGATATTTCTATGTCATCCAATGATAAACTGAAGGTATCTGGGAACACCTATTTATTTATTTATTTATTTATTTATTTATTTATTTATTTTAAAGATTTTGTTTATTGATCTGACAGACAGAAATCACAAGTAGGCAGAGAGGCAGGCAGAGAGAGAGAGGAGGAAGCAGGCCCCCTGCTGAGCAGAGAGCCTGATGCGGGGCTCGATTCCAGGACCCTGGGATCATGACCCAAACCGAAGGCACAGGCTTTAACCCACTGAGCCACCCAGGCACCCCTGAGAACACCTATTTAGGAAGTGATGAAAAAATTCTTACATTAAAAATATCACATTGTTATGATAAGAATAATAAAATACAAGAATCAGGTCTTGTATATTGAACGTATATGAAATTTCCAAATAAAATATTCTCAAATTTTTAAATGAGAAACTTCAGCTTTCTCACTTATGTAGCTTTTATATAACTTTTTATATAGAATTTTGTTCTTGAAATGCTCTATATAATTCCCGATCATGAATCTTTAATGATTTTTTCAAAAGCTTGATGGCCACTATCAATGAGAAATTTTTCTTGTACAGTTTGAAATGTTTTTTGACCATTCACAATTTATAACACTTGAAATTACAGTTGACTTTGAACAATACAGGGGTAAAAGGATGACTTCCTACACAGCAAAAATTCCATATAACTTCTGACTCCCCCAAAACATAACTACAAAGAGCCTAGTGGTGACCAGAAGCCCTACCAATAACATAGTCAATTTATAAATATTTTGGATGTTATATGCATTATTTACTGTATTTTATAATAAGAAAGCTAGAGAAAAGAAAATGTTAAGAAAATCATAAGGAGGAGATAATACATTTGCAATATTGTATGGTAAAAAAAAAATCAACATATAAGTGGATTTATGTACTTCAACCCATGCTGCTCAAGGAAAGGTCAACTATGTATATTTTTCTTTGACTTAATATTTTAAATTTACAAATATTACATCATTCTAACTGTCTTTTTTTTCTTTCGACATTCGCTTTCACACATTGTGCTTAGTAATTCTATTTTTCAATAGTTGTGGCCTAAGACTTGGACTGATCACTAAGAAGTAACCAAGGGAACTGGATTTAAAACATTAGAAATTGTCTTAAACCCATTGATAAGCCAACAAAGCAGCATGCAGATTGCCAGAGTTAACTCTGATTGCAAAACTGAACCCAGGAAAGAAAAGGAAAGTATCAATAACAAAATTAAATCTGCCATAGAGTCATTTACTGATATCAGAAAACTTATGTTTATCCTTTTAATTTCATGGGTCCAGGGACTTGTAAAGGACTCTACCCTCAGGCTCAGAGTGAACCAAAAGTAAACCCGGCCTTTTCTGACCCTAACCCCAGAAGATTGTAGGGAAGATTGCCATAGTGTTGAATGAAACAGAAGAAATTTAAAAATGAATAGAAACATAAAACTTAACCCTAAGAATTAGTGGCAATCGTCCAGTCATGCTGAGGATTCCCAGCCCAAGTTCTCAAGACCTGGGTGGGTCAGGAAAGCTCATGTTCTATATGTGGTTTAAGGTAGCACCCAGATGATCCTGCAAAATAAAATTGGTATATGGTAAACTAAAGTATCTCTGGAAAGAGTAGCTTTACCCTATGCCTTAGGGAATTCCAACAAGTAATTTTGCAAAGGTAACCGGGCACACAAGGAAATAAGCCCCAGTGAGTGAGAACCTGCAGAAATAAGGGAAAGAATGAGGTGGTGAGTAGGAGGCGAGAAAGAGATCAGGATTGAGAATTCAGGTTTAGTAAATTACTTGGCAGTGGCAACTATCCCGTAGTATGCAGTGGAAGTGAACAGATCAGAAGCCCACTGAGTTTTGAGGGAACTGCATAGTCAAAGAAATTGAGATCCTGGACTTAGAAAACCGTTGGCTAGTCAAGTTTTGGGTGCCCCAAATTCATGGCAGTAAGTGGGCTGCACAGCTGTATACTCCAAGGAGAACAGAGTCCACTCTGGTCCACTTATGGTCATTCTGAAGTGGCCTTGGAGGAAAATGAACAAAAACGAATCTCCCGAGGGCACATCTGCAATACTAGTGGCAAAGGGTGTTGGCTATAATGTGACTTCCTGAGAATATAGGAATCTGGGGGAAAGCAGAACACATGGATTCCTAAACCATTCTTGATGTTCATACATAGATATGTTTCGGCCCGCCAGAGTTGCAAGTGCTGTGAAAGGTAATTTCATACAATGACTCTCACTCCAGCGTCACTTCACGTATTTCTAGATTCCTCTCCATTTTGTACTAAGAAGAGCTAAAACTTACTGAGCCCTTCCTTTGTGGTTGGCTCTACTCTAAACACTTTATGTTTATTACTTAATTCTCATAGCAATTCTATGTATTCCCACTTTACAGATGGAAAGGCACTTTATAGATAGATAACTAAGGTACATAGACAAGGAATTTTTCTAAAGTCACGCAGGTTGTTAAATGGCAGGGGTCTGATTTGGCTCAGGTAGTCTGTCTCCAAATCTATGCTCTTAACAAACTTACCACTTATACCACTTCTCAGGATAGAGTCAATTACCTCTCACCTCCTCAAAGGCTTTGGAGTTACTTCCTTCTTTCTCCTGCATCATATCCATCAGCATACATGATATAATTTCCCCCATATTTTAAAATAAATCTCCCTTGAGCATACAGTATGTTCCAGCAAACATTTCTCTGCCCGAACTTTTGGTAAAACTTTTCAGAAATGTCCATATTCATCTGCATTAGCTCTCTTCAATCTCTCTCATCCAGTCTCTGTTTTAGCCCCTCTACCTAACCTTTTCATTATAACCACCTCACTGAAAGAGCTTTGGTCAAGGCCACCAATGACCTCCATATTGTAAACCCTAATGTTGAATGTAAGTCTTCATCCTGTTTTTTTTCACTTGGGTTCATTGAAACATGTTCTCTTACTGATGACTCTCAAATATAGATCTCAAGCCTAGACCCTCTTCAAAGCTTCCGATTTGTATTTTTGACACGTTTACAACATCTTCACTTTGATGTCTAAAAGCCATCTCAAACTTACCATGTGTAAAAACAAACTATTGATCTTTCTGTTACAAAAGTCTTCCCCAAGGGAAGTAAGGTTAGGAAAAGAGAGACCGTTTCCTTCTGTTGCTTAAGCTAAAACCCTTGGCGTCATCCTCAATTACTCTTCCCTGTTTAACTGCACACCTAATCCTTTAATAAATCCTGTTAGTCCCAACTTCAAAATATAACATTATACATCCCATCACTCACCCTCTGAGTCCTTACCTCCCCACCCTAGAAACTGTCAGGATGCTTGGATCAGAGACTTTGAGCAACAGAGTCTCTTTGTTGTTCATAGGAATCTCCTCTCTTCCTGATTCTGCTTCTACCTACCTCACCACAGCTTAATTAGTCCATGTGGAGAGTACAGGATTTCAGAGAAGAATGGCAAGAGAGTTGTCTTTAACTGGTTCTGCTTCCACAGGTCATGATGTTCCCACGTAACAAGGAAGACCAAAATTTGGCTACCTGCTTGGAATCGAGAGAGAGAAAACTATAGGAAAAACATTTTAGTAAATTGCCCTGCTAAAGTGAAAGAATAGTTATTCTTTTAAAAAGAATATCTGGGGAACTTGAGAAGGACAGAAGTAGACGCAATGGGAATTAAGGAAAAGAATACCACCATTTCTTAACATGGAGGCACATGGAGTATGAAAATGAAACAGCCACCACAGGGATAGTTTGCAAAGGAAGCTTTGACTTTACGGAAGAGACTGTTTTAATTTAGGCAAAGGGGTGGAGGGAACATTCAAGTCGTTTGAATAGAAAACAAGGCATTTCCACTCCACTTTGGCATTAACAATTTAAAAAAAAAAAAAAAAGCTAGGGTGTGGTAAGACAAAACTATTGATGTCCAAGTGTCCCATGAAATCTGATCATGATAGTAGGTTAAATATAATAAAAGGCAAATTTCTGTGGTAAGCAAGTATAATTTCCTGCAACAAACCAGCATCAGTCTCAAAAGTAAAGGCGACACAATCTTTGCAATCAAAGCCTAATCTCAAAGGAGCTTACCTTGGGAAAAATATAAAATGATTCAAGTTCATGACAACAGGACACAAAGTAGTTATAAATCCTAAAAGAAAATGCCATTACCCACAATATGCCTACTGTTTATACCATTTTCTTCAAAATAACTGTTAAATATTTTTTTTAGCTTTACCTTTATCTAAATAATAAGATACACAGGCTAACTCGATGTATTGTATTGTTCAAGTTCAATATTTCCCAATGTCTAAAATTCCTGCTATTATAACCTGTGTTCATTGATTCTAACTTTAATCAAGGCAGAATATATATTTGGAACTTAATGATTTTTACTTCTACAATAAATACAAGTCTTCTCCCTGAGACCTTCTACTTTGAACCTGCCTGCATTGTTTGCAGGCTCTATTCCTGCTTGGAAAATCTCGTATTTCTTCTACCATAATTCACTCCTATCTTGAATGCCCCCCTGTCCACCACTCACCCATGTAGCAAAGATAGCTCAGGCACACTCTGTATTCTGTACAGGTGATTACTACAAACGCTTGTAATTCTACACTTTCTCTCAGTGTTAGTTTTGGTTTCTCTGTGATAGAATATAACAAATTGAAGGCAGCCACTGTATCGTAGTGACTTTGACAAGCTCACACCTAGCACATGGTGACCTGCTCATGGTAGGCTCTCAGATATTTTTCTGAATGACTGAATTGGTGTTATCCTTGCTACCACCCTAGGAAGCACCAGACTGTCACGGCGTAGGCAGAGGAGGCTTTCTCATTTAACTAATTAATTAGTTGTTGCATATGTGGCTATACACAGAACTTTCAGGAGAGTTAAAAGAATTTCCGAACATTAGAAACTATTAGGAAATTCTTGTTAATCTGATTAGTTGTGACAATTGTAGTTAGGTTGAAAATACATCCTTATTATTAGAAATACATATTGAATTATTTATAGCAAAATACTATGATGTATATGGATTTAAAATACTTCAACAGCAAAACAGATGAAGCAATATGAGAAAATAATTATTGTTAAGTTTAGTTATCTGTGTATTCTAGTCTATTCCAACACTGGTAAGATGATAAGAATGTATAATAATCTAGAAATTAATATGATTGCCCTTAGGTAAATCAGTAATAAGGGACACAACTCTACTATGAGACTATGACGTGCTTGACAAAGTACAATATGGTATAATTTCAAAGTAAATGAAAATGTTTCACCCCAGGAGAAGCAAACGACAGCATTCTAAAATACTTACGGGAGGCAGGAGAAAAATCTATAATTTAGAAATAAATTATTTATATCCAAGAAAATAAATTTCAAATACTACATGAGACAAAAAATGTGATCAATTATTTATTTCTATTTAGGGAAAATAAATTTTTCTTTACATATCTTCTTGAACTTGTCTTGCTATACATGTAAAACCAATGCATTCACTGACATAAATAAATATAAATAAATTAATCTCAGTATTACAAAAGAATAAGATTTACAATTTGGCTATGAACATCTCACTTCAGAAATATAGACTCTTTTCTTATGCTAATATAATATCGCTGGATACTTTTAGAGATATTAAGTTAATGGAGACACCTTTCACCCTTTCATAGGGTTTCTTCTCCAAGAGAGAAAAAAAGTTGTCCTTAAACAAAATTATAGCCAATCCATCTTTTACAAGTGAGAGGCTAAGTCCTGACTGGATACCTATATTTATGGGACAAAGAAAGAGTTATTCCTTCATTCTATATTCCTCCTTTGCCACCAACGAACCCAAGAAAATCAACATTCTCACATCATCAGCATGTTTTCCCTTTAAAATATTTCCTAACCCATTCAGACTCTTTTAATGGATGAGAAAAGAAGAAAATGCCTTACAATCAAGAGTTATTTTATAATACAGTTCATCTCTCTTCAGCAGGTTTGCTCAAAAGAGGCTAGGTTTTTTGTTTCTTTCCAATATCCAATTACTGTTTTTAGTTTTTAATTTTCTTTGTAAACAAAAATAACACTACATATCTAGTGAAAAAAAAAAATGACGCATTTCCTTTTCTTCATGCTCACGTTCTAAGTACAAACAAACCTCTACGGTTTCCTAAACTTTGAGGAAAGTAATCACTCTAAATCTTGCAAGTTCTTCTATTTTCAAGAGGTTTGGGAGTGTCCCAGGACAGATTCGCTTCTCCTTGCTTCGTTGGTTTTCCTATGCACCTTAAGGACAATGATAACATGCGAAACGAAGAGCACTATTACATTTATTTTGTCCACTCCTCCAGAAAGGTCTAAGAAACTAGAAATATTCTGCATACTGGTGTGCATTTTCTTCTTAATTCTTCTTCGGCTAAATTGGCTAGCCAATGGTTACTAGCATCATAAACAAGACTGTCAGTATTATACATGTGTGTCCTGAAAGTTAAAAAAGAGAGTTAACATCAAAATAATTTTATTGACTGATGATACACATTAATCTTTTGGGTTTGATGTGATAGACAATAGGGCATGCAAAACACATGCAAAGTTAGTAAGTTATCCAACCTCAGCCAGTTTAGTTATAGGAAATATAGCTATAGCAAATAGGTCACATTTTTTTAGTTTCTTGAAATTAAGTAGCCAAGTTAGAATCGCTTAAAGTACTTCCAGATTAAGAGTCAATGAAAACCCCTGACACATGCATTAGAGAAAAGTTTCACCAAAAGACACTTCGAGGAAGACACCTAGAACATTTCGTAGATTCGTTTATATTAAGCTACTGTTGTGTCATAATTTTGTATAACATAAAGGAGATAAAAGATCTATAAGCATGACTTACAGAAGATACCATAAAACAAATCTTAATTCCTACACACTGGAAACTCTTAAAACCCACCAAGCAAAAAGGAGAAACAGTACAAGTCAATCATCTCATGATGCAAACACTCATAAAGAAAGCATTCCTATTTGTAAGCCCTAAAGTATCCACTTCTCGGTTTTCCCCCCAAATATTTGTGGCATCACTAGTATCCAATCATTTCAGTAAACTGAGTGCGAAATACAAGATGAGATGGTGAGTGGAGAATGGATGACATCTTGCTAATGACAGATCTAAAATGTTAGTCAGTCGCTCAACGAAGAAAAACCAGTCTGACAAGATAATAGAGGTCTGAGCCCCTATTATCCTTGAACAGTCATGGATAAAACCTGCCCTGGCTGTACTGATGGACATTTTGCAAGACAGAGAAGTATGATTTCATAAAACCATATACCTTTTATGATTTACCAGGTCTTAACTTCTGAGGCATCACCAGTCACATTTAAATTATGAAACATAACTTTGCATGGTTTGCTGTTTTTCATGAGTGTGTAAGAGCTGAACAGTAGAGAAGGAAAACACTAGTTGAATTATATAATTTCCATTTCAGCTGAAAAGCAGTATCAGCATTTCCTTACAATCACATCCCTTTTAATTAAACTATGGGAACCCTCCATTTCCAAAAGAGGTGCGGAAATCCTTGTTTTTTTCCACAGTAGTTTTGCTCAAGCATCTGTACCAACTTAACCCACTTTATAGGACTTCAAATTCTGTTCATTTTTGGTGGACTCTAAATTACATTCTTAAAAAGTCCCTGAAAAATCTGGAGTTATAGTTTACTACATCTGCTATTAAGCTTCTAGAACACTCGATTGGCAGTAAACAAGTATTGATTTAAAAGCCCACAAAGCCCAAGACCCAGTGCTCACATTATTTTAGTAAAAGACTGAACCATTTAGTGATTTAATGACCATTTACACATTTTAGCTTATAATAGGCTTCAATAATATTGTTAATTTAAGGAGAAATAAGAGTTACAGAGGGTAAAAAGTAGATAGCTCACATCACCCCCAAAATTAAAACAGGCCAGTTAGTGATAGCATTAGAGTTGCTTTTAATTAATGGGGAAAAAATAGGCATTAGGACAGTTTAGAAATAATTCTAGTTTATATAAACTCCATGGTAAATTTTCTGAACAGTAAAATCTATAAAACAGAGGAGGGTCAAATTAAATAATCCTCTGTCTATAGCATAGGTCAGAACCCACTATGACATTATACTTAACACATGCACATTCAATGCAGATCAGATGTTTTAAGTAATACTGATTTCTTTTCTTTGTGCTGCATGTTCAACCATCTGAGGGCTACCATGTGCCATGTTCTACCTTCTTTACAGGGGACAACTCATTTGATCTTACTATAATCCTGTGAGGCAGGTGTTAATACGTCCCCCCAATTTACAAATAAGAAAAGAACCATAGTTGCCCATTGTCACATGGTGAATAAACGTCAACCCCTGGGAGGATTCAAATCAAGCAGTCAGGGTCCTGGACCCACCCTCTGAACCAAGGGGCTGTTTTTAGCTGTTTTGGCATGTTTTCATAAATATAACTCAGAAAAAGGCCTGATCACAGGCAACCTCCCAAATCTGATAGAGACTGATTTTTCCCTAGGTTTTTGCTTCTGTGTAACACACAGATACCATCAGCAATTATACTGAGTAGGGAAAAAAGGTGAGTTGACTAATAGATTGCGAAGTGAGAATGGGGCTTTCAAATCACTCTCCTTTGAAATGTTAATGTCCTTGAGTCTACTGAAAATTAAAGAAAGAGAAAAAGACACAAGGTCTGTTCACCCAAGGCTGTAATGACCAAGAAAAGGAATAAAGAGAGAGCATGTTAAAAAAAAATACAATTAAAGAGGTTACCTTCTGATACAGTGTCAAGTTTTACTGGAGAAGAAGCTAAGAACAGGTTTTTTTTTTTTTTTTAAAATCATCAGAATTTCTGCTCACCTGATTTTCCCACAGTGCCAGAAAATTTTGACTAGAATTAGGGTACCAATTACAGTACCAGCAAGTCCTTGAGGAGGAAAAAATGTGGTAACACAGTTAATAGAAACACGAGCAAGTACATACATAATGCAGTCTCACAATGACAAACACACCTTTTATGAGCCAAGTTAAAGAAAAACAGGAGACACAAGTTACATTTTGTATGTGGCTTTCTTATGTCACAAGTTTGACAGCGAAAATTGCATGCTACTTATCCTGCTTTCATTCAAAGAAAAAGGAAATAAAATATTTAAAGTACCACCATACTCAAATAGGATGTGGTTAACCTACTGGAGAAGGTTCCAAAGTGTTTCATCCTCACCATGCTCGATTGTAAATGCTTGATCATTGGTCGTGTCAACATGATGACTGTGTTACGTAATTTTAGCACTAGACGGTGTCTAGGAGTTCACTCACATTGTGTAGATGAGTAAACTGAGTCTCAGAGAGGTAAGGGCTATCTATGTGGGTAATGGGAAGGCCATTTACTTTGTTCCTAGTAAAGGTAAGAGCTGTAGGCATTTCCCCATCACAGGAAAGGTAATATCACCTGTGCATGGAGGCTAAAACATATTTATGTCACTTATAGAATATGCTCTTCAGTGTTCAGCCTGTTGTAGATACAACTTCACTTAGGAAAGCTAATACTTCCTTTTGAGTTTAAATGCACTATTTTGAGTTTCATGACAGAAAAATAATTTAGTCAAATAAGTTGGTCAACAGTAATTTTTATAGTTTGATTTTTACACACAATCTTTCTTCTCCAAACCACCTGTGTGCCCTAATACCATTCTTGGTTCCCTTTTCCCCCCTACTCCACCCTGCAATGCCCTTGAGCTCTATTCTTTTGATCTGTATCGCAAAGGAAATTAGAGAGGACACTAGGAAAGCAACCGAAACTAATGTGACCAAATCACAAATTGGTTCCAAATCAGCAAAACGCTCAAGTCACACAATTGCACTGTCGTATGGATACGTGATTCAACAAAACACCTATTTCTACCACAGGTAAGTTTTTACAGTATTTTACACAATCAATTTCTTTAATGGATCCCCTAGCACCATATAGTTGTTTTGGAATAATTCATTCATAAAATAAATCATGGCTCCTCAAAAATTTGGGGTTTCTTTTCCCTTTGGCACTTCCATTAACTCCACCATTTTCAATGGTTGTAAAACCATCCCATTTTCAAGTTGAATGATAAATGAAGATAGAAAATTTTAAAGTGATCCAGAATATACAGATGGTAGAACCAAAATCGTATTCTTAGAACACCGACAAGCACATACATGTAATTCTAGAAGAATGTGTGCAGAGACTGATGTTTTCACAGGAAACTAGATCAAAATACAGAAATATGAAAAACGGATTCTACATAAATGGTTCCTCAGTAACTAATAGGAGTATTACTTCCCAAATTATAAATAAAAAAGACTTTAAAGTATAGAGGCAATAGTTATGATCTCAAAATTCTCTTGGTACCTATGGAAAATGAACCCAAGTGTATATTAGTGCCAATTTAAGACTTATAACTCAGGATAAATGACACAATGAAATTATGACTATGATATCAATGTTCTTAATTGTTAACTAATGAGCTTTTAGGTAGGAAAATTATATAATTTTAGAAAATGGGTTTCTCTAAATAAAAGGATTATTTTAACAATATTTCTCATTATATTTACAGTATTTAAGACACTGTAATGTAGTTTGTCACCCTGTATCTCATTACTCCAATAACTAGCACAGTACCTGACAAATAGTAGGATGTGTTTAGAAAATATTTATTAAATTGTGTCAAATGATCTTCTTTTTGCAGATAAAAAAACTGAGATCAAAAAAGGATACATCGAATCGTTTATCAACAGACAAAACTGATTTCTAATCCCAGGTTCTGGTCAGAATTTTAATTCATAGTATGCTCAAGAAAAATACCTGAGGTTATTTGAATATGATTTATATTAGATGGGTATTACATTAATATATACAGTATCATCTCCATTCCTGAAGAAACTGAGTCAGAATTCCATATATAGGATCTGGTATTAATTAAGGAATCTATTTTTGAAGAAATGTGGGTTTGTCCAGTCACTTCAAAAGGTCTCACTTACATACTTAATAAAGTGGAAATGCTGTTCATATACAAAATTAAAAACACTGTTAATAGGTTGTTCTTCCTTATAATACTATTTAACATAACAGAATAAAGGAACTGAGGTCTATGCACTGGTGAAGTCACACCGGAAAGAGACTTTTATAGAAGGAAAAAGAATGTGCTTCAGTAAACCTTACATTTTCAGATTTACAATTCAGAATTCAACACCACTTCCTTGGCAACATCCATAGGACCCTTGAAGGGTTTTGTTATTATCATTGGATTTTCTTTGTCTCTGTATTTTATGCTTTGCTTGCCAGCCTAAGCAGAATCAGTGAAAAAGGAGATGATTATGTTGTCTGATTTCTTAACTTTGAATAACTTGTAGATAATTGAAGTCCCTTTACAGTGGGATTTAAGTTCATCCTACAGAGACAGGTAGTAAGACACGGTGATGACCTGGTATCACAGCATCTGATGCATTTCAAATTACGACTGATGATTCCAGATTCTTGAAAGTACGCCTCCACTTGGGCTGGTCTGCACCATATGCCAGATGCACGTGGATGGATGTATAAAGCCAAAGTTAATCAGCATGTGATATTTGAAGGATACAGAAAGAACATTTTAGATATGTCACTGAGTAGTCCCTAATTTTTTTCTTAAATATTCCTTCAACTGACCTATTAATCCCCATAAGAGATTTAAGAATATCATGACATAGGATTTCAGCAATGGTAGGGGTAAAGAATCAGGACTACATCGATTGTCAAATTTAAGTTGTGCAGATTTCCGCATAGGACAAGAATCTTTCTATCCTTCAAGTACCTGGTGCTGGAGAAACGAGTCTTCTACCTCTGTTGAAGCACCTAACAGATGTGTGGCCTTGGGCAAGGTACAATTCGTGCAAAAATCATTCTTTCAGATAAAAAAATGGGATATAGAGGGGCGCCTGGGTGGCTCTGTCAGTTAAGCCTCAGCCTTTTGCTCAGGTCATAATCCCAGGGTCCTCGGCTGGAGTCCATAGTCAGGCTCTCTGCTCAGTGGGGAGCCTGCTTCTCCCTCTGCTGGCCGCTCCCCCACCTTGTGTGTGCTCTCTCTGACAAATAAATAAAATCTTTAAAAAAAATTTAAAAATTGAAAAAAACTAAAAATGGGACACAGATATAGATATTATATATATATGTGTGAGGGTATATATACATACATATATATACCCACACACCACCCCCCACACACTAAACTATAAGATGTTTTGAGAAGTAAAAATAAAAATATAAAAATTTCAGTAGAGTACTTGCCACTCAGCAAAAACGCAACTCTTACCTTAATAAAGGACAATTCTTACTCTTTGGTGGGGCCAGAGGGAATGATAAAACTATCAGAAACCCATTCTAGGAAAATACCAGTGACAGCACTGCACGACTGCTTTAAGCTAATATTTATTCAGTGGTTAGCATTGTGCTGGAGTTTTCATATCTATTATCTCATTAAGCTTCAAAGACTTTAAATAGGGATCATAAATGAGAAAACTGGGACTCAGAAAGATTAAGTTCAATCACTTGTGTTGAATAATTACTAAGTTAAGAAAGAAGAAAGAACCAACAGGATTCAAACCAAAGATCTGATGACTCCAGAACACAAGCCTGTCTTCTTGACAATGTTGGCATAAAAAAACAAAACAGAAAACAAAAGCAAAAATAAAATACAACTACATAGAGCATGTATTCTCAATGGGGGTGTTATCCTAAAAGGGTGAAAAAAACCTTACTTTTTAATGTATAAAATATAGATATACAGAATATAAATAGATTTACAGCATATCTGTGGTAGTAAAATTTCACAGGGGTGGGGGGTGATTAGGGAAAATAAAAGTCTAAAAATTTCCCTGAGGGGGAGAAGGCAATAATGAAAAAAAGATTTTTGAGAAGCATGGATATGGAGCCAGCAGAAGAATAGCTTTAGACCTCAAAATAAAGTCTTCATTTACATGGCAAATAAGGAAGTTCTGAGATTAATCAGTCTCTCTTTCTTAGCAGAATTAAATGGGAAAATATTCAAATACTTCCAAAGTTCTAGTATCATCTATATCACTCACTAACATTGCAGTGTAATCCAGAAAGCAATTTCCTCGTCAGTAGAGTTTGCTTATCTTTAAAATAAGAAAAGTGGCAGGAATAAAAGGCACAGTGTAAGGAACTTAGTCAATGACATAATAGCTTTGTATCGTGACAGATGGCAGCTACTCTTGGGGTGGGCACATTGCTTATCCAATCACTGTGTTGTACACCTGAAACTAATGTAACATTGTGTATCAACCACAACCAAATTTTTAAAAAATTGATAAAATAAAAACAAAATGAGAAAAGTGACCCAATGTATAGAACTGAAGAAATAAGGATAATTTTTAGGTTTATACTGTACAAGTGAAGGTTCCCAAAGAAAAAAACTGCCATATGTCTGATTTAAGAGGGAAAGAGCTCCTCTTTATTTCTGAGCAGAAGTTGCAATAACAGCTAACCTAAGGAAAAGTTTCTGGGGAATCACATAGTACATACTCCAAGAATTCCAGAGAAAATAAGCACCTCGAACCTTCATTAGATGCCACTGAGCGGAGGAGAAAAAGCCCATCCTCTAAACTCATCTCTGTTAACATTAAATGATGAAATCATGAAGTTTTCATTTAGAATACATTTATTTCTATTGAAAATATCAAACAAACAAAGTGAATCCAACTGTTCAAATCTTTCAAGATAACTAAGGAGAGGTTAATTCAAAATATAAAAGAACTAGAAAAGAACTATAAATAATAATAATAATTAAAAAACACCTTTTCAGCTTCAGTCCCTTGTTTCACTCATGCATGCATAGATAGGAGACCTCAGCTTATAAGGACATAATTTTAAAATATTCACTTTTTAATGTGCATATTTTCTACTGGGCATTCCTTTTTAATATGCCAACTTAGCTGTATTGCTTCTTAAAAATTTCTTTTGCCATCTTCGTTAGGAGTTATTAATCTTCTTGGTAAAATGTATGACATCAAATAATATATTTATGAACAACAAAAAAGGACTGGAACAAAGAAGAAATTGCAACACGGATATGTCCTTAAGTCTATAGCAACAGAGTAATTTTAAAGCTATCTTTGCTTTAAATCACTGATAGGGAAGGGAAAAGGAACAGGATGTAATCAAAGGTAGCATTCTGGTTTTTCTGGAACAGAAGTCTAGAAACAACCAATGAGTAGTTTGTGAGTACTTGTAAAATACTTGAGGCTTAAAAACTGTATTGACAATAGCTTCCTTATTGTTGTTTTTGGCCCCTAGAATGATAATGTATTGAGACAATAGGCGTTCAGGGATACTTGACTGACAGGCCAAATGATGTGAAGTTGCCCTAAAATTACCTTGGAACAAGAACACGGTTGGGAAGACTTAGGAACGTACCGAGTACCTAACGGGGTCCACCAAACACGTCGATAAAATGCATTTACCCGTCTTCTTCCTGACCTTAAACATTCCATCTTAATAGTATTCCTAAGGCAGTAAAAAGACAATATTCTCCTCCAGGAATAGGATTGTATATCCACAGGGATGACCAATTTTTTTTTAACTGCCGAAGAACCAAACTTACCCAACTGCAATGATGGCAGCATCTGAAGAAAAAAAAATGAATTACAAAAATAAAGAAAAATACATAAGCCACAGCAATTAACATAATATATCCACAGAATGTACTAGAAAGTTCAAAAGTAACTCAGACTTTCATAACTAAAAGAAATAATTATAAATAGATTTAAGGAAACAGTTATACATTAACTTAATCAAGCAACATACACCCTAATAGATATAATGCCTGTATCTATTCCACAGTGAACCCCATAAACATGAAACACGATGAAGATTTAGTAAATACTGCAACAAACACCATATTCAGTTATATGACTTGATGGCAAGAAATAAGTTTGAAAGCTTACATAGTAAATAACTGAGATCTAATCTTATGACCAAGAAACTATTTACCCCAAAGATACAGATGTAGTGAACAGAAGGGCCATCTGTATCCCAATGTTCGTAGCAGCAATGGCCACAGTCACCAAACTGTGGAAAGGACCAAGATGCCCTTCAACGGACGAATGGATAAAGAAGATACGGTCCATATATAAGATGGAGTATTACGCCTCCATCAGAAAGGATGAATACCCAACTTTTGTATCCAACATGGACGGGACTGGGGGAGATTATGCTGAGTGAAGTAAGTCAAGCAGAGAGAGTCAGTTATCACATGGTTTCACTTACTTGTGGAGCATAAGGAATAACATGGAGGACATTAGGAGAAGGAAAGGAAAAGTGAATTGGGGGAAATCAGAGGGGAAGATGAAGCATGAGAGACTGTGGACTCTGAGAAACAAACTGAGGGTTTTGGAAGGGAGGGGAGTGGGGGGTTGGGTGAGCCTGGTGGTGTGTATAGGAGGGCACATACTGCATGGAGCCCTGGGTGTTGTGCATAAACAACGAATTTTGGAACACTGAAAACAATTAAATTAAATTAAAAAAAAACTGAAGTCTCTCTCAGCAGACTTCTCAATTACTCAAATTACTATAGCACCTTAACTTTTACACCTTTCAAGGACTGTGAAAGAGGCACAGCAAAAATTACTTTCCAATAAATATATTTATAATAATACGCTGCTCTCCTAAGTGACAAACAGATGTACTCAAAGTACCACTGAGAACAGGTGACATTATGTGTCAGAAGAAAGCACAGGATCTGGAGTCAGCAAATAGGTGTGTTTAACTCCCAACGTTCTCCCTATTAACTGTGCACTATATGAATCACACAAATTAATCTCTAAGCTTCTAATTCGTCACCTATGAAATGAAGCTAAAAAGGCATATGTTGCTGCCGCAAGGACGCGTGTCCAGAGAGAGGGAGGGCACAGTACATACAACTATGGTGCAGACCCTGCAAGTGGCAGTGACAACTTCTTTTTCAATGTGAGCAAAAAATGGTCTATGATATTTGAAGGATAAATTAATTGCATAAAAGAGAGAAATCTGACCCAAATAGTAGTTGTATTTTCATCACAATTATTGACTCAGGTTTAGTTATCTTTTTTTTTTCAGGTTTGTTTAAGTTTGTTAAATTGTCTTGAAATTTTTTTTTTCCAGAAGGAACTATTTCAACAAAGTTGGTGCTCTAACAAATTTATACAAGGTGAGACGTTTTTCTCATTGCCGTCTTCTATGAAAAATCAGGTGTATTCAACCTAAAACTTTTAGGCCCAGAGAGGTCATGAAAATTGAAGAAGTCAGTAACCTCCTACCAGTTTAAAAGTAATGAACTAGGAGAGAAATGGAAGTGGCCCAGCACACAATATCTGTAACGTTTAAATTCATTAAAAAAGCCAGGTAAGGGCAAAAAAGGCTTTAAGATAACAACTGTGAAATATATGAAATCATTATGAAAATATGGTCACAATGTGTTGAACTATTTAAAAAAAATACCCACGATTATTTGATGCCATCAAAGAATGACCAAAAGTGGGCAGGAATGGGTAAAGATTTTGTGTATATGCATGTATTTGGCTTTTTAACTTGAGGGAATCATGAAATACACAAAGGAAATATCAACAAGGGTATCTGTAATGTTTCAAGCTCTTAAAAAAAACTGTCTGGGTGATGATGGCAAAACATATTCCATCAAAGCAGTTATGAAATATGGACAAAATATGGAAAAGCAATCATAACAATGATTTGAAGGCACTGGTGGGCAAACTAAGACAGGCAGAAATGGGTCAAAGGCAGAAGAGGGAGAATGATATGGAATGAGGTTTGCATATTTGCAATGAGGGGAGCAACGAGGCCATGCGGTGCACTGGCTAAGTAAGAAGGGTTAAGTCAGATGAAGTTCAGGATCATCGACAGAGCATCTGGAAAGTGAGGGGGCAAATGTGAGGGGCTGCTAATATTTTATTTCTTAAAGTTGGTAGTGGTTCCACAAATACTTGCTTTAGAAAAGTTATTGAGCCATACATGGGTGTTTCATGCAGTGTGTGTGTGTGTGTGTGTGCATTTCAATCAAAAAGTTCAAACAATTTTAAAAAATTATCTCCTGGCTCACAGTCCTGTTGAGATTTTCCAAGAAACTGGAAAAAAAAATAGGTATCTCTAATAGAGAATAAGAGTGTCTATAAAAATTCTGGCTAAAGGGGCACCTGGGTGGCTCAGGGGGTTGAGCCTCTGCCTTTGGCTCAGGTCGTGATCCCAGGGTCGTGGGATCGAGTCCCGCATCGGGCTCTCTGCTTGGCAGGGGGCCTGCTTCCTCCTCTCTCTCTGTCTGCCTCTCTGCCTACTTGTGATTTCTGTCTGACAAATAAATAAATAATCTTAAAAAAAAAATTCTGGCTATGCATTAGGTAAGTTAATAGACAAGGGGACATCCTTGGGAGCCCGAAGCATCACTAACTAGTAAGAAGGGTTTCATTCATTCACTCAACACCTATTTTTGAAGTCTACAATGTATTTTACTCCACTTTCATAAAAAGTGTCATTTAAAGACCCTTGTGTAAATATAGACTATTTCAAAGAATTCTGTCTTTTAGTTACTTAGAAGACACTATAAGATGCTTTACCAAATTCACAGCTCTACAGAATCTGGAGAAATCTTTCAGCATGCTTAAGAGATGGGTCTCTATCAATAAACCAGAACCAGAAAATGGCCAAAAGGGTGGTACATATTTGGTTCTCTGAAGGGTCTGGAAGATTTCAAGGACTCCCTAAAGCTCATATAAAAAAAAATTTCTTTGCCAAGCTTAATTTAGCATTGTTTTCTTGGAGCCCCAATCTTTTTCTATATTATTGCAAAATGTTTCGCCCTAGAACACTCCCCATCTGCCTCTGAAGATAGTCAAGAGCATTAGTATGAAAAACTCTTCCCACCGTGGCTCCTTAGATCCCTACTCAGGAAAACCTGAGCAGTGCCAACTAACCTGAAGAGAGGGTCCCTCTTCCGGGAGGTGCGCTGGTTGTCCTGGGAGTTGCTGAACTCTGTTTTGCTGTAATACGAGCAGAGGTCAATCTTTTTGTTGTATGGAGACCCTTAGTCACTGGGGCATGTATAGCAGTGGACTTTCGTGTTGCTGGAAGACTCTGTGTAAATGAAGCTTTTGCTGTGGAGGATCTATGGGTTGCTGGCATGGTCTGTGTAGCAGACGCGTTTGCCATGATGGGATTCTGGGCTGCTGGTGGGGTCTCTGTAGATAGAGCATTTGATATGGGGGATTTTTTGGCTGTGGCTGAATCTTTTGCTGTGGTGGGTTTCTGAGAAGTTGAGGGGGTCTTTGTAGCTGAAACATGTACTGTGTTGGGATTCTGAGGAGTTGGTAGGGCTTCTGCTGCTGAAGAACTTATTGTGTCAGGTTTCTGAGGAGTTAATGGGACCTTTGTAGCTGAAACACGTACTGTATTGGGTTTCTGAGGAATTGATGGGGCCTTTGTAGCTGAAACATTTACTGTGTTGGGTTTCTGAGGAATTGGTAGGGCTTCTGCAGCTGAAGAATTAATTGTGTCAGGTTTCTGAGGAGTTGAGGGGGTCTTTGTAGCTGAAACATTTATTGTGTTGGGTTTCTGAGGAGCTGATGGGGCTTCTGTAGCTGAAGAATTTATTGTGTTGGGTTTCTGAGAAGTTGGTGGGGTCTTTGTAGCTGAAACATATACTGTGCTGGGTTTCTGAGGAGCTGGTGGGGCTTCTGTAGCTGAAGAACTTATTGTGTCAGGTTTCTGAGTTGATGGGACTTCTGTAGCTGGAACATTTACTGTGTTGGATTTCTGAAGAGCTGATGGGGACTTTGTAGCTGGAGCATTTATGGTGGTGGGTTTCTGAGGAGCTGATGGGACTTTGGTACCTGAAACATCCGCTGTAGTGGGTTTCTGAGGAGTTGATATAGCTTCGGTACCTGGAACATTCCCTGTGGTGGGTTTCTGAGGAGCTGATGTGGGCTTTGTAGCTGATGCCTTTACTGTGGTGGGTGTCTCTGATGCTGGTATGACTGCAGAAATCTGAGAACCTTATAAGGAAGAAAAATGTTTAAAAATATTAGCTAAATAATGCTGTCAAGTTAAGACAAAACAAATTGCTTCCTCTATGAATCCTCTCTTTCTCCCCCGCAAAGACCTAAATATGAATACGACTTTTAGGAAACCAAGTCTAATTCTGATTTTCCCAAGGAACTGAAACACTGCATTGCCTTTGCTTTGATATAAATTGACCTTTAGTCAACTGAAGTGGGTTTATAACAAAGTAGTACTGAGGTTCTTAAACTGTTTTCTGTGTAAATAAAAGAAACCAAAGTCAGAGTTGGTAGTGATCTCATTCTGTAACACACCCCAAATTAAGATATTTTCTCTCAAAAAATGTTTTCCTTTCTCATGCCAAGACCAAAGAACCAGAAAGAACCACTGGACAGACAGAGGTAGTCACAACATAGTTCCTTTTCCCATGCTTTCAGGACATGTTAGTGACCCTGGGAGACTTGTTCTGTTTTTAGTCCTTTTTTTTAAGTAATACATTCAATCTGAAAAAAAATAACTTTTTTTCTCTTATGCTGGTTACCAACATTATACATATTAGATTGGTCTCCCTTTGGATTGCAGATCAGGTCACAATTATCTGAAGTGAAACCTTGATTAAATCCTATTTTGAGGGGTGCCTGGGTGGCCTCTGCCGTCGGCTCGGGTCATGATCCCAAGGTTCTGGGATGGAGCCCCGCATGGGGCTCTCTGCTCACCGGGGAGCCTACTACCCGCCCCCCACCCCCCGCCTGCCTCTCTGCCTACTTGTGATCTCTGTCTGTCAAATAAATGAGTAAAATCTTAAAAAAAAAACTACTAAAAAAAAAGAATGCTAAAAAAAAATAAAAAAATCCTATTCTGAGAATTGCAACTCTAACAATTTAGTACAATTTTAAGTCTTCCTTCAGTGCCTGTCGGACTTTGGGCTGCTTCCACACCCCCTCTTGCCAGCTTCCCACACACTGGAGACCGCTGTCCATTTCCTTAATCCCACTAAACTGCCATTTCTTCAACTGAACAAGAATAAAAACAAAGCAGATTTGAAACAAAACAAAACAAAAACAAAAAAAAAACACAAAGATTTGAGAACATTATTGTAAGGAATGAGAGAAATAATTCAGGTAAGTTATTTCACACAGTGCCTATCCCTGAAGGAACACACTTTAGCATTCTGGTGTGCGAGTGCCTGCACCACCAGCACACACCTCCTGCCCTGCGCCCTCAGACACCATGTGTATTTCCGCTTCCTTGTATCTACCTCGGAGGCCGGGGGGGATGGGACAACTCACGGAAAATACCCAGCCAGTACCACAGGACTGAGGCACTCAGAAAATAGTAGATGGTATTTTAGGGTAAGATTTTATATGGCCCTTTCCTCTAAGGTACTCATATATAAAACTTACTCTTTGTTGTACCAGGCTAGTTCTGATTTTTGATCCAGAAGACCTATGTGCTAATATAGTGTAAGTTTCCTGGAAATTGCTTTTCTCCTTACCTTTTTGTTATTTTGTGTCTTGTGGACTCACATCTGCCATCAGCATGCTCCAAATTATTTCAGTCTTCTGAACTGCACCGTGATACAGAGCCCAGCCTATGGGCAATGTCCCAGCACACTTGAAAAAAAACTTTCTCCATCTGTCCTTATAGGGTCCAGTGCCCTTAATATGTCATTTTTTTTTTAAAGTTTAACTGTTGCTTCTATATTCTTATTGATTTTTGGTTGCTTATTCTAACAGCTCTTGAAATAGGTATGTAGAATTCTCAAACTATAATCATGGATTTATCCATTTTTCTTTCTGCCCGTTTTCTGTGGATTGAAGCTTTTTTTCCACAGTGCTCATAGATCACAAATTGTGATAGATTCATGCTGAATGGACCCCCTTTATCATTATGAACCACTGTATCTTAAAGTATTCTTTGATATTAATGGAACTGCACCTGCTTTTTCCTTTTTTGGTAATTGTTTGCAAAGTATATTTTTCCATTCTTTCTTTGGACCATTCAGTGTTCTTCTCATAAAGTTTTGTCTCTTGTAAACAGCAAATAGGTTTTTTTTTTTTTAAGTTCTTTTTTTAAAAAAAATATTTATTTATTTATCTAAGAGAGAGAGATCACAAGTAGGCAGAGAGGCAGGCAGAGAGGGAGGGGGGGGAGGCAGGCTCCCTGCTGAGCAGAAAGCCCGATGAGGGGCTCGATCCCAGGACCCTGAGATCATGACCTGAGCTAAAGGCAGAGGCTTAATGCACTGAGCCACCTAGGCGCCCCAGGTTTTCTTTTTTTAATTCAGTCTGACAATCTGACTTAAATTACACTCTGGGTAATTACTGATACAGTTGGGTTTATAGCAAATATCTCACTATAAGTTTGTTCTTCCACCCATCTATTTTATGTTTCTCTTCCTCTCATTTCCTCTTGGATAAAGTGCTCATTTATCATTCCTTTGTTAGGTTATGATTCATAGTTTCTTTCACTATTATTTTCATGGTGACCCTAGAGATTACAGTATATATTAGACTATAAACCAATTATGCAAATTAACATTTTACAACTTTTAGGTATTGCCAGAACCTTGTAACTTAAATTCAATTTACCTTTTACTGCCTTTGGCTCTATTGTTATTACACAGTTGCTTTCAACATACCAAACCTCAGTTGATAATGAATTTATCATTTTGTACAGTCCCTATTCATGAACCTGTTCTAATGTTCATTTTGTCTTGCACTTTCATGTTTTACTTGAGATTATTTTCATTCTCCTTGAAGGAATGCCTTTATTTTGTTGTTCTGTGCAGGTCTGGTCTGCTGGGATAAGTTCTCTCAGTTTTTGTGTGAGAACATTTTCATTTGGCAATTTTAAAGGATATACCCATTGGCTAAAGAATCCTAGGTGAGCACTCATTTTCTTATCCTTAACTTGAAGGCTTTCTTCTCATTGGTCTTTGGCTTCTATAATTTTTGTCGAGATGCTTGTGATCAGTTTTTGTGTTGCTCCTTTGAAGATAAAGTGTCTTTTGTCTCTTGGTGCTTTTTATCATTGTTTTGAGTTGCTAAAATTTTTGCCATGAAATGCCAGGAACTGGTCTTATTTTTATTCTGCTTAGAGTCCTGAGAACCTTTGGAATGTATCAATGTATTTCAACATTTTTGGAGCATTCTGTCATCTCGTTGAATATTTCTGCTCCTCTTTCTCTCTTTTTCTATCTGCCTCTCCTCTTAGCTAACCTATGTTAGAACAGTTTCACATGTCTCAAATACCTCCTAACTTTTGTCTATACTTTACATTCCCCCCCGTCTTTGTGCTTCTGGGCTTTATTAATGACTCTTCCTTCCTGTTCCTAATGCTGGGCCCAAATCACTGTTAAACATATTGTGATCTTCATTTCAGATTTTATATTTTTCAGTTGCAGAACGTCTCCTTGACTCTACTTTTATAGGTTCCAGTTCTTCGCTGAAATTCTTTAGTTCTCTCTTTCTTGAAAACCTTAAACACATTAATTGCTGTTTTAAAGTCGTCTGCTAACTCAGTTATCTGGATCTCCTTTATCTGGATTTATTTTCCCCTGATTTGGTTATAATTTCTTGCTTCTCTCCATGTCTAATAACTCTTTTATTGTATTACAGATATTGTATATAAAACGTTCAGATGGTATGATCTTCCAAGAGAGGTCTCCTTTTCTGATAGGCAGACTGGTTGTAGTGATCACACCCTCAGCCCATGAGGGACTGAGCTCAGCCTTAGTAAGACTTAGTAGGACTCCCATCTACTTCTACTCTTGCCTCTGCTCCTTGGGAGTTGTCCCTCTGGGCTTTTCCTCGATAGTCCGGGAATCTTTATTTCCTCATCCCTGAGAAACTGTGGGAGATCCAGGTCTGTCCTTCAGGGATCCCCAGCCCAGCAATCTAGTCTCCTTCCCCACCCAGCTTCAAAATGGGCACAACTGTGTTAAGGGGGACAAGAGTGTGTTTTTAATCCAAGCTTCTTCCTCTTCTATTTGTTGCCCAAATACCATAAGGGTCTGAGAGATTTCATTTTGTACTTTGGAAGCTTTGGCTCAAAGTCCTCAGCCTCCCCTGCAGCCCCAGAAATCAGCAAATGGCCCTTGGGAAAAACTCGCTCTGCACTTAATTTTCGGTGTATTTTTCTAGCCCACCACAACCACTAAAAGCTTTGCCAGTTTCTCTCTTTCCTAGCAGTGGTCTTCCTGTGGGTCACGATGGATCCTAGGCCCAGGTGCACTTCAGAGTGGCTTGCCTTCCCTGTCCACTCCCCCAGGAATTCTAGTTCCTTTGGTCCTGGTTGTTCCCACCCTTGTATCTCATGCCTTTCAAAATGGGACTTTAAAAAAAAAAGAAAATCTATCCAGATTTTGTGGTTCTTTGTAAAGAAAATATTGGCCTACATGGTCTACTGGGGCACCACCCTACACTTGTAAACTCTGAATAACAGTTAATTTAATAAAATAGGGGGAAATCGGGGCACCTGCATGGCTCAGTGGGTTAAAGCCTCTGCCTTCAGCTCAGGTCATAATCCCAGGGTCCTGGGATCGAGCCCCACATCGGGCCCTCTGCTCAGCGGGGAGCCTGCTTCCTCCTCTCTCTCTCTGCCTGCCTCTCAGCCTACTTGTGATCTCTGTCTGTCAAATAAATAAATAAAATCTTTAAAAAAATAAAATAAAATAAAATAAAATAGGGGGAAATAAATATGAGTGTGTCACATAGCCAGATTAAGAAGTGAACCCATATCAAACTTCTCCCATAATTAAATTAAATCAAATAATATAATGAAATTTTCCCCTTGCAGTTGTCACATCTCCACATTATAATAAGCATTATCATTAGGGGAGCAGAGAGCCAGCACAGTGATCCACTATTGCTGGGAGAGTAAACTGCTACAGTTTCTTTGGAAACAATGTTGGTGACATCCGTCAAAAGTTTAATGCACAGGGGCGCCTGGGTGGCTCAGTGGGTTAAAGCCTCTGCCTTCGGCTCAGGTCATGATCCCAGGATCCTGGGATCGAGCCCCGCATCGGGCTCTCTGCTCGGCAGGGAGCCCCCTCTCTCTCTGCCTGCCTCTCTGCCTACCTGTGATCTCTGTCTGTCAAATAAGTAAATAAAAATCTTAAAAAAAAAAAAGTTTAATGCACATACATTTGCTCTAGTAACTATACTACAAGGAATTTATTGTATGAAATATACTTTCACACCTGTGCAATTCCAGATGCCTAGCATTTGTTGCAGTATCTTTTGTAATAATAATTAAAAAAAAAACAACAACCTGTAATCAAAAACTAAATTTCCGGGGGCGCCTGGGTGGCTCAGCGGGTTAAAGCCTCTGCCTTCGGCTCAGGTCATGATCCCAGGGTCCTGGGATCGAGCCCCACATCGGGCTCTCTGTGAAGCAGGGAGCCTGCTTCCCTTCCTCTCTCTTTGCCTGCCTCTCTGTCTACTTTGTCTGTCTACTACTCTGTCAAATAAATAAAATAAAATCTTAAAAAAAAAAAAACTAAATTTCCCTCAATAGGTTAAATAAATGATATATCCATACAACTGCTACAACGGAAAAAATAAATATGTGTATGTATGTTTATTTTCCAGAACCAAATGGAAACATTTGTGAACAATGGTTACTTCGGAGAGAAGGACTAGGGACAGAGAGATTTCTACTTTACCTCTTATACCCATCTGCACGGTTTGAACATTACTTTACTGTTGACATATACTACTTGTGACAAACAACTGTTTTTAACAAGCACTGATATTTAAAAATTCATGCTAGCATAATTCCAAGTGTAATTACAAAAGGCGCTCGAGTCATACTGGCACTTACATGTCACGTTGCTTAAACAAATCCCGCCAATAGGATCACTAGCGAGATCCCTTGGTTTAGTCTAAGATTCCCTCCCAACCGAATAAAATCAACCATTTTATATGCCTTTTGTATTAACTTATTGAAGGTGATACGGTAAGAAACAGCAAATGTAAGCGAACTCACTAAAAACATGAGACATGTCACATGCACGTTTGTGTGCGCGTTATGTGCCGTGGGTATTTATTTTATTCATACATTACCACATATTCTCCTTAATCAGTGCTTCCTCCTTCTTGGTAAGTCATAGACCCCTCTGAGAATCTGATGATACAAATAGGCGTATGTACCACATTCTCCATTCATTTCTCAGGGAGTTCACAGAATCTCCGTAGTCCAAACAGAGACCCACAGGTAAAAAGAAAACAAAAATACAACACTGCAAACTCATTACCTTTGCATTCAGGCAGTGGGCCACTCCATTCTCCTTGGTCACCCTTAACAGTACAATAAATAGAGTCCTCTCCGATCAGGGTGAAGCCTTTTATACATGCATATCTTACAGCCTGTTGATACACATAAGTGTTCTGTGGATCTAGAATGACTCCGTTGCTAATTTTTGGTGGTTCCGGACAAAAAATTTCTTTAAAAAAATTCCAACATATTTGACATTAATAAAACTGCCAATTACTTACTTTAATAAGTAAGATTAAAGCATGTTAAATAACTTACTTAAAAAAAGTAAAAATCAACCGTTTTTTCTAAGTTCAGCATTATCAACCAGGGAGTTTAGAAATGCCTATTAAGTAATGAGTAAAGTATTTGGAGCTTTGGATACTAATGGTGTAAAACACGAATGCTAACTTTGAGACCGATGTATAGAAGTAAGATTTAGAACATATACGTGAAGCAAGAATTACAATAAAGTCCTCACACATTACGTATCACAATTGTGCTGGGGAAAGCAAATACTGCTGGAGTTCACAGGTAAAAGCAGGGCATTTTAGGAGGAAATGGAACTTGAGCTTAATACTGAGATACACCCTTCCGCTAGGAGAGCGGAGAAGAGGGCATAGCTCTGCATTCCAGGGGAAAGAATGCCAGATGAAAGGAGCCTGGAAATCAAGTGGCATACCTTGGAAGCAGGAATAGATGGTTCTGATGTGTCAATATTAAATTTTGACTCTTAGGATAAAATTTTTTTTAAGCATATGTTGACACACTGCCTTTTAGTTCAAGTAAATGTACTGAGCAGCTGCATTTGGAAAACAGATACAAGCAGAGTTGTTCTGGTCATATTATAAAAAGCGGCCCCTCCCTGGCAGTAGTTCTGATAAAAAAAAAACAACGCAGTGGCTCCACCTTGTCTAGAGCGAGGGAAGCAGTGGGATCACGTGTGTATGTCAACTATGTGGCATCGAGTGGCCTTAGGTAACCAGAGAATATTAGCAAACCTGTAAGTTACTTTTAGATCCCTGGCCCCGATCAAAGCCAGGAACCAGAACAGGCCAATCTGCTTCACACGGGGCTAAGGTGCATAACTGCACATCGCCATCAGTGCTGTCCAGAGACTTTCTGAGCACCTAACACATACCGGGCATTGTTCTATAAATGCAGCTGCAAAACAAAATATTCAATCGTAGGTCTTAAAATATAGTGACAGGGGCGCCTGGGTGGCTCAGTCAATTAAGCATCTGCCTTCGGCTCAGGGTGCTGGGATCAAGCCCTCCCCTGGGCTCCCTGCTTAGCGGAGAGCCTGCTTCTCCCTCTCCTGCTCCCCCTTTTTGTGTTCTGTCAAATAAATAAATAAAATCTTTAAAATGAGATAAAATACAGTGACAAAAAAGATTCAAAGATTTTCATTTTAATGCAAAATAGCGAGGCTTATCACAGAAGTGTGCACCATGGTGTGGAAAGCGAGAACAGTTAACCAGCAGGGAGGTGCCAGAAAGCTTCTAGAAGGTCTATCAGAGCAAACCCGTAATAAGAAAAAAAAAAAAAAAAAAAAAAAAGGAAAGAAAGAAAAGAAAAGGAAAAGGAAAAGAAGCAAAGGAAAACAAAAAGCTAAGCAAAGAAGGGGTTGAAGGGCATTCCAGGCAGGGGCAGTAGCAGAGGGAAAAATAAGGAGGTTTGCATGGATAGAGCCTAAAGTATGAGGGCAAGACGTGAGCATGAAGTGGGCATACCATGGTGACCCTTGTACGCTTTACTAAGGAGTTTGGACTTTGTAAGTGGTGAGGAGACATGTACAAGCTTTAGGATCCATGTTTCAGATGGATCACTTTGGGTAGAATGTGGATGAAACATCAGTGGAGTCCAAGAATGGGGGCCACTACATTCAGTGTCACCTCTGAACTCAGGCAAGCGGGACTCCTGCCCCAGCTCCCACACTTTAAGAGGCTGTGGCCCTCTTCTGACTATGCTTCTCCCCACCAGTGGGATATCTGCAGGGCTGAAGGTATACTCCCCGAGAGCTGCTCCCCTACCCCACTGTAAATCATGCTCTAGGAAGTGGCCCTTGGAATTCCCTCTTTTTTTCTTTTTCTTTTAATATGGAACACTATAAATTTGTATGTTATCCTTGAAGGGCCATGCTAATCTTCTATCATTCCAATTTTAATATCTATGTCACATGGTCCCAATTGCTGAGAACAGTCTATACTCCTGATATGTACACCTGTAGTCCAAAGTTCAGAGACACAGATGGGGGGAAAGGTCTCAGGGTACATGTCTTGGGGCTTGTGGGCCAAGCTGTGTAGGTACATGCATCAGAGGCTTATCATAGTGCCAGAGCGGATACATATTCGAGTAAGTTTGCTGTCCAAACTCACTTTAGTATCACTTACAGCATCCCTTACTAGATGGCAGAAATGGTAAAGGTGGGTGGTGGGTAGTAATGCTGAAAATTTTGAAGTACTAATAATGGGAAAAAGGGAAGTAGCAGACATAGGAGAGTAGAGCTCAAGATGGTGTGCCAAGGGCGTCCCTGGGTGCGACCAGCTCACCCCTACAAGCTCTTTGTTGGCCAGACTTCCTTTTGTACATCTCCCTATCAACTGACCCCATACCTTCCCCACCACAGTGTGTCAATCAAGACTCACCTGTCAATTCCATTAAGCCTAGTCTAGTTTTCTGCTCCTAATAATAACAAAAACTTGAACTTAGGATAATTTTAGTAAAGTTGGGAGAAATAATAAAGCCTACATTTTTAAGCGTTGCACTTTTTCTTAAGAGAAAAAAAGAAATATGTTGCACATATTTTACTCTTCTCAATTTTCAGGAGACATAGGTCTCTAGTGGATATAAATTTGACTGGATATATGTATTTATTTTTTAAAAAATATTTATTTATTTTTTTAATGGATTTTATTTATTTATTTGAGAGAGAGAGAGTGAGAGAGAAAGAGAGAGCATGAGAGAGGAGAGGGTCAGAGGGAGAAGCAGACCTCCTGCTGAACAGGAAGTCTGATGCAGGACTTGATCCTGGGACTCCAGGATCATGACCCAAGCCGAAGGCAGTCGCTTAACCAACTGAGCCACCCAGGCACCCCTGGATACATGCATTTATGATACTATTTCTATACCCTATCTCCCTCAGAAAATAAGATTCCTAAGGGCAGAAATCATAGTTCTTCTTTATTGTATAACTTATTTCTCTAATCATGAAAAAACCAATCCCATTTCAAAACATTTATAGGCAATTAGCTCAGTTCAGAATTGTAAAAGAGGCAATACTGAATCCTAGAAAAATGAGGAGTTTGACGTCCAACTAACTAGAGAGTTTAGGTTTTTTTTCAGTCTTACCTTGGCATTCAGGTAATGGATCACTCCATCCAACATCGTCATCTACAATGGAACAGTAACTAGAAGGTGCACCGACTAACCTGTACCTAAACCAATGAGGGGAGGAAAAAAGTTAAGTCCCATCCACACATTTGGCTTCCCTTAAATTCTCCAAAATGTCATCTTAAAATATTTACTACACCAGTAGAGGGAGACAAAACAACAGCGGATCAAAATTCACATGGCCATTTAAAGGAAAAGAAAAAGTAAATTAGAAAAGGTGATATCCAAAGGGTAAAAAAGTGTAAGACACAAAAAGGTTTTTTTCTGGGTGGGGTCCTCGTGAGAAAACAGGAAAGTGTTCTGAAACATTTTAAGTGATACAGATGCTTGAATATTTTATATTTCTGAATTCTAAAGATCAACAGAGGCTTCATAGAATAATAGAACATACTTATATTTTAGGGGCTCAAGGTACTCCCCAGATTTGATATTAATCCTATTAACAATCCAAGCATCTCTGTTTCATACAGGAGACACATGATGTTGATATTTTTAATTTTATAAAGAACAGGAACACCCACATACACACAAAGTAAAATAACATAATTCAATTTGCAGATATTTAATGAGAAAATGAACATAAAAAGTTTCCAGCTGTCTCTGAGACACTAAGGAGACCCAAAGAGTGAGTTCCTTTTCCCTACATAGAGAACTCAGAGAAGACCTCAGGTCAGCATGACATTTTTACACTAGGAGTAAATGTCTTTAACACATAATATTTTGTAACAGGCAGTTTGCATACAGAAAAAAAAATGCAAATTCATTATTTAGGTAAAGTAAGGATTGGTTTCATTTGAACATTTGAAAGATTTAATTTCTGCAAGTGCCAACCTATTACAAGATTTTTCCTTTACTACTCACATTTAAATTTTATAATGAATCATATATGTACTAAAAATCTAACAGTAGAGAGAATTTGGTGTTATAAGAAATTGTCCTTTCTTGCCTCCATTTTATTAAACTTAACCATGACGGCCTCATGATGAAAGATCTTTGAGCACAGGAGCTGGTTGACTAGCTTGTAAACACTGACCACGAATCTAAAAACTTCCACCTTAAGTCCTAATTGGTTTTTGCATTTGTTAAATATAGAGTATAAAGATGTAGTATGCCAAAACTTACCCCTTGTTACACGAGAAGTGGATAACTGCAGCATACAATATGTCAGTTGGAATGCTGACATGACCATGTCTTAAATCTCCAGGATTAGGACATGATTTTCCTAGAAGAAAGCTCAAATTGATTTTTTTTTTCATTAAATTATCAGGCACTTCTAAGCAAATCCATCATCTGAACTACCGACATTTCTTATCCTTAAACTTCTAAAATCTTGCCTTCATTTTGTAAGATTCAAACAGCACACCAGATTTAGGATATACACTTATTACATTTTAGGTAACCTTAAACTAATTAAATGGGAAATCTGTGAGTAAATGAATACTCCCACCTCACAAGTATTTAGTTGGCCTAATTTAAGACAAAATTATAAAATTACTCAAATGGTCCTTTTCAGAATCATTACTCGAAGTAATAATATGGACAAAAAGACTTCCAGCATGAATGAAGGAAGAAATATTATTTCCCCAAATACCCTATGATTACCAATACTCCGTAAAAATTATACTCACTTTTACAAAATTCATCGGGTTTGGACCATGTAAAATTCGGAAGGCAAGTTAGTTTTCCTGAGAGAAGACGGTCCCTTTGGTAGCCAGGTCGGCATTCATATTCCACAATGGAACCCACTGGGAAATAATTCTGTTTGGTGAAAGACTTTTTGAGAGATGCAAATTGTAGCCTGGTTGGAACGTCACAGCTACCTAAAAGTATTAACAAAAGCAACAACGTAACTAAAACCACCTTCTTTGACAATCTAGGTTTAATGATCCAGAATTATCTGGACCTTACATCATCCCTTTTTCTGTACTTCTTCATACACATTTGATATTTAACTGTATTAATACCACTATGACACTTACAGCGCATCAAGCATACTAACATATATACTTCTATTTCCTAAGTAGTTAATTTGGCACCTAGATATCACCATGCCCACAGTTCAGGAAATATAACCCATTATAGTTGCCTGGCACAGTTCTGCCCGTGACCCCTGCCTGCCCAAAAGAGGACAGGGGTGAGAGGAGAACAGTGTTTCCTTCAGACCCCTGGGGCTAATGTCTGAACAACAACAATAACTAACAATGATAGCTAATATTTATTGGATACTTCTCCATGTTTTATACACATAAACTCATTTCATCCTCACAACAACCCAGAAGTCCATGAATCAGGTGAGCCAGTGGTGTACAAAGAAGTATTTATAAATGGTAACATCTGGACAAATGTTAATGTGTAGAGACATGGTAGAGGGGACGGGACATTGGATTTATAACCCAAAGACTGAAGTTTGGACCCTGGCTCTCCTGTGTTAAGAACTGCTGATTTCAAGAAGTTACTTAACTTCTGGGGGTCTGTCTCCCCAGACTACTTCCTGACCGAAGAATGGGAGTAAGGATCCCTACTCCATTCATGGGGTTGTCCACCCATGGAGACGTCAATGGAGTCAGCTATGCAGAAGCATTATAAACTCTAAAACATGATACATGTGCAAAGGCTGAAGTACTTCAACTACTTGAAGTGCCTTCTGTCCTGCACACACAAAACCCAAAGGTTCAAGCTGATGTCACACCTGGCTTCATAAAATACTTGAGGCACTTTCTAAAATTCCCATGCATTCTAAGACTCCAGATGGTCCAAAGCTAGGAACCAAGTCTCATCCTTACCTTTACTCATCTCTGTCGAAGTTACCATAGGACTATGCATCTAGTGATAGATTTTGAGGGAAATACAGGGAGCTTTTTAAAAGGCTACCACAGAGTTGTGCTTGAGGAGTCCTACTTTACAAAATGAAACTTAAGAACACAGAAGACTATGTTATGTGTCATGGGGTGATTGCCAAACATATTCATATATAATGTACTCCCTAAATTGTACCTATTGTTTATTTTCTCTATTAGTTCAGGAGTTCAGGAGTTATTTTCTCTATTAGTTCAGAAAGCCCACACTTGTTAATAATGAAACAGGACCTATTCTGGGGAGGAATGTCAATTAGCTGCAGCGGGAAATGCCAGGTATATATACCCTGGGATTTCATAATGCTTGAAAACTATGCTGAAGAGGGATAAAAGTAAGCTAAGCAGATACATTCCATTCCCGTAATGTATATATACAAAAATGAAGAGCTTACGGTTACAAAATTCGGCCACCTCTGACCATTTATTGTTGAGACAGACCACGGAGTCTGCCTTGCCAGGAACCTTTACAAAGCCTTCTTTACATTTGTATGTTACTGTGGTTCTTTCAGGAAAACTCTGGAGGTCACCCACAGTTTGTATGGCATTAGGTACCTCTGGGGGAAAGCTGCAGTCACCTAGGGAGGGGAATAAAAGAAAAGAAAAAGCAGAACTGAAGGAAATAACACTTTTCAGTTCAGAGCAACATTCTTTTTGCAAGAGGAGTAAGGGAAGCAGCCAAAGGCTTCTGAGGCACAAGTAACATTTCCATCCAGTGGCTGAACCGACATACCGACAACTTGCTAGGCTGCTTGTCTTGTCAATTAATTCAGTATTAAAATAAGGAATCGACCCTTTTCTTTCAGTATTAAAAAAAAAAAAAGCGGTTTAGAATTGATCCTGTTACTAAGCGCACAATACAGACAGACGCCCCCGGGGAACGTCACACCTGGAAGAGAAGACGGGCTAACGTGCCGCGTCCCCAGCAGCCCACAAGTGGACTCCGTTTAAGAGGCGACAGAGGTCAGCTGTGGCCTCCCACTGCTAAAGAGATGTTGGGGGACTGAGAATTCACTCTTCGAGCCCTGCCCTTTGGCCTCCCCAGGTGTGACTGCTCCGCCAACTCAGCCCGCGCTTCCTCAACGGTCCCCGCCTCACTCCCGAAGTCACGCCAGCTGGGGTCCAGCACAGCAAGACCCCAAACTGCGGGTTAGCTGCGGAGATCCCGTCCCTGTCCCCAAGGGATCGTGCTAGTAGGCGCTCTGAGCCGTACGGGTGGAGGATTACGGGAACAATTTACCCATGCCCACATTCCTCTCCTCCCCAGGTCCCCAGACTTCTCGGTTGTCACGGAGACGGATCCCGCCCCTCCACCCAGCCTCAGGGCTCCCCCAGCGGGACTGGGCCCCCCAGCCCCCACTCACCCTGCGCCGCAGGCGGACACAGCAGCAGCAGCGGCAGCAGCAGCAGCGGCGGGGCGATCAGCCCGCCGAGGAGGCACATGGCGCACGGGGACCGGGACCGGAGTTAAGTGGAAGCTCGCTCCAGCAAGGAGCGGTAAGTAGCCGCAGCGCCGAGCTGTTCCGCCAGGCGAGTTAAATTAGCGCCTGGGCAGGGCTGGGGCTGTGAATCACAAAGGGTGGGGCGAGGAGACGGGTGGAGGAGAGTTGTGCTCGCACCAGGTGCCGCGCAGCGCGAGCGCCGGGGAGGGGTGCTCTCGAGGTCGCCTCCCCTAGAGACCCTGGACTGGGGACCGGGGATAATGGGCCGGGAGTGGGGCTCCCTGGCCGGTCGCCTGGACTCTCTTTTTCTCTTTGCTAGGGTGGGGCCTGCGAAGAGCTCCCATCTGGACACGTAAATATCTGCTTTCCAAGTAAACAGAACGCTGGAGGGAACCGAGGAGAGGGGCGTGGCTCAAGTGGGAGGGGCTTTGCTCCCCGGAAATCTGCATTAGGTTAAGAGGTAATTCAGAGGTCCTGAGTGCTGCCGGGCTGAGCAGAAAGTGCGGTGGGTTCCCAAGTAGCCCCTGGAAACATACAGAGTCCCCACCCAGGGACCTGGTGCCTTCAACTGGAGGTCTGTCAGATGCCAACAAGGGATAGGAAAAAACAACAGTGTTGTCTCCTAGCACACTCCGTAATCTGAAAACAGCAAGTGGGAAATGGCCCAAGAAAACAGGTCAAGCAATACAGCAAGGAGTGACCATTGTTCATGCTATGTTTTGGGTGGGAATCACTTTCCTCGCCAAGGTACTCCTTATTCACGGAGGACAGCTCATGCATTCCCCTTTGGGACTATTCTGGTCAGACAGCTGGGAGAGACGCACCGTCATGTGTGATGGGAGGAGAGAAAAATGTCAAAACAAAAACCAAGCGCCAGAAAACGAAATGATCGGGTGGTGGTTTTAAGAGGAAGGTTTGTTAGAAGACCTTAAGTATATTCCAGTGGTTTGCAAGACTATCCACACATTAGAGTTACAGGGGGGACCTTTAAAAAAAAAAAAAAAAAATCCAGAGGCTCAAGCTACACCTCAGACGAGTTAGATTAGAATCTCTGGGGATGGGAAGGGAAGCAGCAGGATTATTTAAAGAATTCCAGGTGAATACATTGGGCAGCACAAATCTATATGAGGCTGGTCAGAGTAAAGATCTCCCCTCCCACCCACCGCCAGTCGGCTCTGTCCCTGTCAGAAACATGAAAGGAAATTGATGGAAAGTCCAGCTACTCATCTTCATGGAGAGTAACCCCAAGAACATTTCCCTTTAGTAATTCACCTGAGTCTGGTTAGTGGAGTCTATCCTCAGTTTCCTATCCCCTGGAATACCTTCCCTGGTTCAATGAAATCCTTGACTTGGAAATGCATCTTGGTCCATGGGTCAGATGTGGGGTATTTGTGGCATCTAGTCTTCATATTCTTTCCTAAATGTTTTTGATCACTCTTTTTCGGTTAGTAAGAGCTTTATAAGAAGGAAAATAACAGTTTTCTCTGTTTCTCTGGCTCATGCTTACTGTAGCAAAATGAATAAACCTTGTATTACTGAGTGCTGGAACCAATTGTATAGGGATTCCAGGAAAGGAACTCTTATAGGTTTTCATGGAAACCTATCAGTATTAAGACATTCTAGAGTTTAGAAGTTGAGTAGAGGGACTTTTAAAATGACATAGTCTTGGGGCGCCTGGGTGGCTCAGTCAGTTAAGCATCTGCCTTCATCTCAGGTCAGGATCTCAGGGTCCTGGGATACTGCATCAGGCTCCCTGCTCATCGGGGAGTGTGCTACTCCCTCTCCCTCTTGTTCTCTCTCTCTCTCTCTCTCAAATAAATAAATAAAATCTTTAAAAGAATAAAAAATAAAATTATCTAGCATGATCCTCTTATTTGATTTTTAAAGCACTTTGCTTTTACTTCCATATGTGATAGAAAAACACAAAGTATATCAGGGCCCAGCAGTGTTTTAGAATTGATACCAGATCTTTGTTTATTCTCCCATGACTTTATCCACCATTCCTTTCTGTTCCACCATTATAGGCCGGCAATCTTTATTCCTGCTTGAGCTCAGAGAATTGGTGTGAAAGGCAAGGTGGCATTATGGAAAATAGCTGAAGGTCAAGGCCAGTTATGGAGCTGTTGGAAGACTTAACATCAAGACCCATTAGAGCTCTTTGTTTATTAAGTGATTGTAATACCTTTTTATTCAGGAAAACAATGAGCTCTGGATAGTGTTTTTAAAAAAAGATCTCTAGCACCCAGTTTAGCTACACTAAGTGCTCTACACATTCACCTTCTCAAATATTTTGTTCTTGGTATTATTTTTTTTTAAAAAAAGGAACTTTTCCAGGGCGCCCGGGTGGCTCAGTGGGTTAAAGCCCCTGCCTTCGGCTCTGGTCATGATTCCAGGGTCCTGGGATCGAGCCCCACATCGGGCTCTCTGCTCAGCGGGGAGCCTGCTTCCTCCTCTCTCTGTCTCTGCCTGCCTCTCTGCCTACTTGTCTGTCAAATAAGTAAATAAAATCTTTAAAAAAAAAAAAAAGGAACTTTTCCAAGAATAACTGGGTGGGACTCTTTAGTCATACTATGACCCCCCCTCCCCTAAAATTTCAACATTCTGAGAGCAAAGGGAAAGAAAGAAATCCACTACCATTTACTCAATTTAGAAAAAAGATCTGTGATAAAATTCTATGCATTAAGAAAAATGAAATATGCAAGTCTGTGACTTACTGAAAATTATTTTAAATAATGGCTTCAATGTGTGGTGTTCTACTCATTTCATACACATGACACCATGTCACCAACACCATTTCACCAAGTGGAGATAATTGCTCACATTTTACAGATGAGGAAAAAAACTGAAAAGCTAAGTAATTTTCCAAAATCCATGCAGCTAATAAGTGACCCAAGCCCGAATCTACACCAAGTTTGTCTGATTTCAAAATCTGTACTTCTCTGTCTCTACACCACTAAGTTCTTTTCATTGGACCCACTTGGCGAAGGTTTCTTTTATGTGGAGGACGCTGAATTCAGTACTTTGGGGGCTGCTTTGGGAACCCAGCTGCTTCTGGTGTCAGCAGCTGACCCAAGTCTTCCATACTTGATCTTCCAAAAACGAGCTGTGTGTTCTCATTGAGTCACTCTACCCCTTAAAGCCTCATTCTTACACTGACTAAGCAAGAATATGGGACTGAAAGAGCCTCTATAGAGCTTTCCAATTCCAACACAATAAGTTTATGTAATTAGGTCAAAAATATTTTTTAAAATAGCAGATAAGTCTATGACTTTGGCAGAAGTAAAGGAACATGGCTCTCACCCTGTCCCAGGAACCATACAACGACTAAATCAGAGACTTTTCATGAACTGGGAAGCACACTGTATTCAGAGGCATGTTAAGAATGTGCCAATACGGGGCGCCTGGGTGGCTCAGCGGGTTAAAGCCTCTGCCTTCGGCTCAGGTCATGATCCCAGGGTCCTGGGATCGAGCCCCACATCGGGCTCTCTGCTCAGCAGGGAGCCTGCTTCCTCCTCTCTCTCTGCCTGCCTCTCTGCCTACCTGTGATCTCTGTCTGTCAAATAATAAATAAATAAAATCTTAAAAAAAAAAAAAAAGAATGTGCCAATACTTGTGTCCAAGAATCTGTAATCTACTAGGGAGGTTTTATGTGATAAATGAGGTGAGAATGCCATAGCCAATGTGGGGCAGGAGGTCAAAAAGAGAGAGAAGACCATGGTTATTGGGGTGGAGGAGGATAAGGGCCCAGGGATTCAGCTATATATGATGAATGAACATCAGTGCAAAGGGAGAAAATATGAAAGGTGATAAGAATGGTGTGAGCACGTACTTGCAGTCAGGAAAAGGTTAGTTGATGCCAAGAATAGTTAGAGGCTTAAGGAAGAACGTGGGGGAGCTCACTAGAGCAGTGGAAGAAGGGATTGAAGAGTCTGCCAAGAGGTGTAAGAGCTTTAAACACGAGGCTTCCTCCTTTTCTGCACCCCGGAAGCACAGAGGGACTGTTGATGATGTTAAGCAGGGAAGTCCAAGGTTAGTGGGAAGTCATACGCAAGATGGTGCCATGGAAGCGACTGTGTCAGGAAAGACCCAATTTCCCTAACTGTGCGATTGTTCAGGCTGTTAAGTTTGGAGAATGGAAATGTCTTTAGTTTTAGTTTTCAAATGAATAAATCTATGTAAAGAAACAGTCTTGTTACGCTACAAAACCCCTGACATAATTACTATAACTACGTAAAGTGTTCCTGTCTGTCCTGATCAAAAATGTTTTGAAGGAAGAACCCACAGAATTTGCTGAGTAATTAGATAAGGAATAAGAGGGAGAAAAGAGCGTTAAGGATGACTCAGAGGTTTGGTGTCTGTGAGACGAGGGGCCCTTTTTAGAAGAACTACCCATTCCTGAGTCAAGAGGGAATTTAGGGAAGAAATAACCAGTTTGGCTGCGCAGTGGCTCAATGTCAACTCCCTTGGCGGGGTCCGTGTGCAGATCGGTGTACAGCAGGGAGACTGAGTCAGAGCCTGGATGAGACGGGGCTGTGGGCAAGGTGATCAAGGGAGAGAGTGTGAACTGAAACTCAAACAGGCAACCCCCCACATTCGAGGAGAGACAACAAAAGCGGAAGGAGAGGGGAGTGGAAAAAGAAGAGGATAGTGCAATTTCCTGAAAGCCCAGGGATACAAAACTGTGAGCCAAATATTATTACTCTAGTTGCAGGTGAGGCAACTGGTGTTCAGGGAAGTTAAGTAACTAGTCCCAGACCACAAGGCTGGTGGGGGTGGAGCTGGGCTTAGGTTCTTAGACCCTCTGTTACATTGCTCAGGCAGTGTCTCATCCGGGAAGCCTCCCCTGCTTACAGTGTCAGACCCAGTCCCTTCCTCTACACCACCCAAAGTACTCCATGTGTCTATCGGTCCTCCAGTCCAAGAGATCCATCTGTTTCATATTCGCATTCTGAACTCGGTCTAGAAACGATTCCCAACTAATTTTAACATGGCCAAGGAAAAACAAAAAACTTTCTATTGAGGTATTTTGCCATGCAGCTGCAAATGAGGGCAGTGGTACTCTGCAGAGTAAGCGGTGTACTTTTAATTAATTAATTAATATTTAAAATTTTTATTATGTTCAGGTTGCCACCACATAGTACATCATTCATTTTTGATGTGTTGTTCAATGATTTATTTATTGCATACGACACCCAGTGCTCATCACAGCACGTGCCCGCCTGAATACCTATCACCCTGTTACCTTATCCCCCCCCACCCACTCCCCTCTGAAACCCTCAGTTTGGTTCCCGGAGTCCAGAGTCTCTCATGGATCGTCTCCCTCTCTGATTTCTCCGCCTTCAGTCTCCCTTCCCTTCCCTTCCCTTCCCCTGTGGCCCTCCTCACCACTCCATAAGTCCCACCTATGAGTGAAACCATATGGTAATTGTCTTTCTCTGCTTGACTTACTTCACTCAGCATAATCTCTTCCAGTTCCATCCATGTGGATGCAAACAGTGGATGTTCATCCTTTCTGGTAGCTCAGTAATTATTCCACTGTCTATATGTAAATGGTGTATTTAAAAAAAAAGTAGCAGACCCCTATTTCTCCTGAAGGAAGTTCATTCTCCAGGACTTCGCTAATCAGGTTATCTGCACACTACAGCACATATCGCGTTTGTTTTTTCCTCACTAGGTCAACGTTCAGCAGTCCCCAGTAAAGTGGCCTAATATGTGACGTTTTCATCTGCCCTGCCTTGGGCTTCCCGTTGACCAACGGAAGTGTAATGCCTGACTCATGTAAGGAAATGTTTCTTTGCCAAGCCCTAATTTTCTGAGGTTGCAATGAATTTTTGCCGAAGTAGAGGAAGTGGTGGCAGGAGCCAGAAAAATTATGTGGGGTGTATGTGTGTGTGTGTGTGTGCACGCACTATATGTATGTGTATTTGTGTGTGTGTGTGGTGTATGTATGTATAAATGTGAGTGTGTGGAGTGTGTGTGTGTACCATGTGTATGTGTATGTGTGTGTATGTATGAGTGTAAATGTGAGTGTGTGGAGTGTGTGTGTGTACCATATGTATGTGTGTGTGTGGTGTATGTATGTGTGTGAATGTGAGTGTGTGTGTGCTATATGTATGTGTATTTGTGTGTGTGTGGTGTATGTATGTGTGTAAATGTGAGTGTGTGTGTGGGGGTGTGTGTGCGATGGGTGACAACACAGCACAGGGACAGAGTGGGTGGCTTTGGGAGTCAAACTGACTTCATCTGCATTAGTCAGGCATTACTGACTTTCTGTGTGGTCTGGTTTTCAAACCGCTCTGTACCACACATTCCTCATTCATAAAACAGGTGTGATAGTATTACCTACGTCCTAGAGTTTCTGTGAAGGATAGATGAGATAACATATGTAAGCTTTTGGTGTGTGGCTTGGCATACAGTAAATACTCAACAAATATTAGCAATAATTGATGGCAATGACTGACATGAATGAACACTTCATATACCAGAACCTGCCCCACTTCTCATCTAATCTAGAAAAAGGGACATGTCATGACACAGAATCTGAAAAATCTATAAAAGAAGTAGAAAATATCCAGATGCTGGTTGTGATGAGATGCTGATAGTGATGAGATCATTCATTCTCCTTATGCTTTCCCCACCCAGTGGAATTTGTTCTTTGGCAAAGATTAGGTCATTTGCAAAGGTTCAGATTTGTTTACGCATTGTCCTCTTACCCTCCCTCCACTGTAGTCCATCTGCATTTTGTTTGCCTTGATTTATGATCTTTCAAATTAAGAAGCAGAACTACACTCAATGGAATCGTGCAAGGATGAGGAGAGAAGAAAGAAATTTGCATTTAAGGATCATGTACTATGTGCTCCTAGTTTGAGACCTAACCTCCCTGCTTACCCATTCCATCAATGCCATGAGGAATCTATTATGACATCCACTTTGACTTGAAGGAACAGTGATTCAGAGGGAAAATGACTAGACCAAAGGATGTAGACAGCTAAGCCAAGATTCGAACCCAGGTCTAAGTAGCTCTGAAATTATGTTCCTCCCACCATGTGTGTCCCTTATAGTTGTCGGTGCATAATTAAGGCTAAATGTTTCCTTGATGTGTCTCAGGAGTATTCATTAGTGGGTAAATATTTTCCTACCACTTTTCTGTCAGTTGTCAAATAGAAGTCATTTGCCCGAATGATGAGCACTTCCCTGGGATAAATTGTTCTTTTTTTTTTTTTTAAGATTTTATTTATTTATTTGACAGACAGAGATCACAAGTAGGCAGAGAGGCAGGCAGAGAGAGAGGAAGAAGCAGGCTCCCTGCTGAGCAGAGAGCCCGATGCGGGGCTCGATGCGGGGCTCGATCCCAGGACTCCAGAATCATGACCTGAGCCGAAGGCAGAGGCTTCAACCCACTGAGCCACCTAGGTGCCCCTAAATTGTTCTTTCTTATACAAAGCCAAACAGGTTGTGATAAAGAAGACAGTTCACTTCGAGCAAACAATAATTGCAATTAGTCTTGGAAATGGTACTCTTTTCCTCAAGAGGAGGAAAAGACCACCTCCACCTCTGAGAATTCTGAGAGAATTCTCCTTCTTTCTCCCTCCTGTACATCACTACTCGCATTTCAGAGCACTTGGATTCTCCTTGCTGGTACTTTCTTTGTTTATTCTGCCATGTATAGGCTGATTGAGGTTCAAATCTATATCCCAGGGAGATCTGAACTTATTGAGGGCAAGTATAATGTCTAATTTATCTTTGTATCTTTTACTCTCTAGTGTAATACCATGCACAGTGTAGGCACTGAATAAATGTTTGTTAAATTACAGTTATTAATCTGTCTTCTTTATGACTTTAGGATTTATGGACTCATTCAATAAAATATTAACATCATCCCTGAAGATATTATTTCAACCTCTGGTTGAAATAATTTTTTCTTTCTTACTTCATAGTTAGGTAAGCTTTCCCTACCAGATCAGAATTTTAATATGTAGAAAGGAAAGAATTTCCTAGGAGTAAAGAGCCTATATACAGTGATTCTGAGTTTATATAGGAAATATATGGAAGTGAGCTCATTTTCATATTCATCACCTGCCTCTCTAATTCAAACCTGCTTTACCTCAAAGAATGGTACCATTATCCACTTGCTCCTTGGTGCCTGCACATCTGTTGCTTGAAGACATTTTACAGAGGAAGATATTGGAATGGCTCAAATAAGCACAAGGGAAGAAAAAAAGTTCAACATGGCCATTCATCAGGGAAATGCAAATCAAAAGCACAGTGAGTTACTACTAAACACCCACTAGAATAATGAAAATTTTAAAAGACTGAAAAAAATCTAGGTATTGGGAAGGATACAGAACAACTGAAATGACTCCCATTCCTTGCTGATGAGAATATAAAATGATACAACCATTTTGGAAAATACTTCGGTGACTTCTTATAAAATGAAACAGAAACCTTATGACCCAACAGTTACATTTCTGAGTGTTGACCCAGGGAGTAAGAACATGCCTCCAAAAGACTTGCACATAAATGTTTATAGCAACTTTATTCATAATAGCCACAAGTGAAAACAATTCACATGTCCATCAACAGCTGGAAAGATAAACCAGTTGTTGTACTTCCATACCCTGGAACTTCTGTACAATGACTCAGCATTGAAAAGAAACGTATTAGGGATCTACAAAATATGGGCAGATCTCAAAACTTCCTGAGCAAGAGATGCCAGACACATGAGAATATATAACCATATGATTCCATTTATGTGATCTTCTAGAATGTACAAGACTAATGAACAGTGGCAGAAATCAAATTAGTGACTGTTTGGAGTAAGGAGTGCAAAAGGGTAGGAGGACTGACTACAAAAGGGTGAGAGGAAACTTTGGGGGCGCAACGAAAATATTCTTTCTATATGTTGGTTAGGGTTGGGTTATATTATATTTCTAAACATTTATCAACACTCATCAACCTGAATAAATGTCCATCCATAGATGAATGGTTAAAGAAGATGTGTTACCTATGTACCATGGAATAGTATGCAGCCACAAAAAAGGGATGACATTCTGCCACTTGTGACAATGTGGATGGACCTAGAGCATATAAGGTTAAGTGAAGTAAGTCAGACTGAGAAATATGAATACCATATGATTTCACTTATATGTGGAATCTAAAAAAAAGCATAAACAAAAAGCAGAATCAGAATGATAAATACAGAGAACAAAGTGATGGTTGCCAGAGGGATGGGGGTGGGAGGACAGGCAAAATGGGTGAAGGAGAGTGGGAGATACAGGCTTCTAGTTGTGGGAGGAGGGAGTCATGGGAATAAATTAATAAGAAATATAGTTAGTGATATTGTAATAGTGCTGCATGGTGACAATTGGTAGCTACACTTGTGGTGAACATAGCATAATATATAAACTTGTTGAATCACTACATTGCACCCCTAAAACTAATGTTACATTGTATGCCGACCATACTCAAGTAAAAAAAATAATAATGTTTCCATCTGTAATTTGTAATTCCAGTCTGTAATTCCATTTACGTAAATTACACCTCAAAAAAGTTGATTTAAAAAACCACAAAATGAATTCTAAGACTTCGGTTCTGGAATTTGTGGGCTTTAGCCAGAAAGCATCAAGTAAGTTATTATGCCAAGGACAGCACAATCCAACATACTTTTCCCCTTTTTGCCCCCTAATTTAGTAAATTAGTTTTAAGTAATGTTAACCCTGCTTATGGAATAGTCTTAGTCTATATGGAACAAGATTAGTTGGTTTTGCTGACTCCCAAAAAAACCTGAATTATTACATATATACAAGGAAATTGGTAGGACAAAAAATTTTTTTTAAGCATGTTAGATCAACCTTTTGATTTGGGTGGTATAACCCTGGTTGTTTACTATATTCTGAGAAGCACAGGATCAGATCAGAGGGCCCACCATGATCAGTACAACCATGGAACCTTCCAGGATGACTTTGCACCAAACGAGAACCAAGGAAGATTCCATTATCCGTATGGTTTCCACCCCAGTCTGCTTTGCCCACTCCATCTGAGGAGGTGGTGATGTTTTCAGAGCAAGTGAGGAGAGTTTCTGGCTCTTTTGCAAATGACCTCTCCCTTGCTCCCTGAATCACCACTAAATCTTGTGCCTGGATAATGTGGAGGACGGAAGTGATGACAGCAACAATTAAGATATGTATGAGACACTTAATGGCCTCTGGGGAATTTTTCATTGACATGCCAGTTAATCTGCAGATGCAGTCTGTGAGGTAGATGTTAGGACCATCTCCCAGCAAATTTCAAGCATTGCCTAACTAGTCCAAAGTCATACATCTGGTAATGATCAGGGCAAAACTTGAACCGAAATCATCTGGCCTCAGATTTGGTGCTTTGCACATCAGGCCACTCGCACTTCACAACACACTACAAAATGAAAAGCTGACCCCTGTAAGCACTAGGGCTCACTTGGCACCAGAATTTTCACTGCTGTTGCCAGGGGCTACTAACTGGCTTAGATATCTCTTCTTAATAATGTCTACCATTTCTATTAATTCAGAATTTTCAAACAACAATGTGATGAATTAAGAATAATTGCACCTATACTTCAGAATGTACTATGTGCACACTCCTAATTATCTTAAATGTAGATACATATAAATATGTTTAAATGCAACATAAAAACACACAAATATAGGTATAACCATAGTGTGCTTTTGATGTTAATTACCAACCCTAGTTTGCTTCCTTAGATGTTTTCTATGCTCTGGTTAATTTCCCCAGAGTCATTATCAGTCCTCCTTCAGGTGCAGCAGTGTGGTTAAAAAACGGTCATTTTGTTGCCTCACTAAGGTTTTGCTATTTAACTGTTTCATCCCCATGTAAATAGAAATGGTCAGTTGGATTTTGGCTCGAAGAAATAAGGATGAAATTGACTTCAGATTGCACCATCCCCACTAGAACTCACATTTCTGTTAAACATTCTTGTCTTGGTCCATGAGGAATAGACAGCTATTCTATTGAGCTACTAGATAACAACTACTGGTACTTCTCGAAGAACTTGATTTGTTTATTAAGTACATGCTGTTATCATCCCAGAAAAATTCTTAATTTGGAACTCCCTTTTGGAAGCTCAGACTCATCACATATTTGGAATGGTGGTAATTTCAACAGAGGTATAAACTTTCATGTTCTGTGCCCAGAGGGAGCACCTGTGATCCCCGGTGACCCTTCTGGATTGGCTGCTTTAGAGAAAGAAGGCCCCCCATGGAGCCCTACTTTACCCACAGGAAATATTCCCATCAAAGGGCCAGCCAGCCCAGTTCCTGGCACAAAGTGGGGGCACGACAAATAGTTGCTAAATTAATGCATAAGAATTAGTCCTGTCTACTCCCTGAAGCACTGTTACATCCATTAGACCCTGGACTTTGAACTAGCATTTTTTGTGTGATCTTACTGAGAAACAGGGCCAGAGCCATGTTTGGACTGAAGAAAATCTGAATATGGATAGTATTTCCAGAGGAAGTCTTTTCTGCTGTGAAGGATCCATAATGTCCACTGTATTTTCAGGAGGAGCAGATAAAATAGGGAGATGTGGCAAACTGGCGGCCTGTAGGCTGGACCCAATGCTTCGTGTGTACTCTTGCCTCCACTTGGGTCCGGATCCCATCCTACCTCTCTTGCTCTAGGACGTTCTTCCAGCAGTTGTCTCCCTCTCTCACCTGCATTCTTAGCTTTTTCTCTCTCTTTCTAGTAGCAGATTCTGTTGTCTCTACCTCCAAACACATCACAAATCTCACTCACTGTCCCCCTACCAGTCTTGTCATTTCTAGCTAGTGTTACTACAGTAGCGTGGTCTTGGGTCACCTCATTCCTTCCCTGACTCTGTAGAAATATGCTTTCAACATGGCGAGCACAGAGCCCCTCCTCAGCTCCAATAAACCAGTGGTTCCTCATCTCACCCAGGATAATGGCCCAGACCCTCACTGTGGCCAATAAAGACCCAGGAGCATCCTGTCCTCCTTTCCTTCTCCCCTCATCTTTCCAGACTTTTCCTGGCGGTCTCACTGCATCTGCTGCCCTGGTTTCTTTGAATTCATTGGGCCTTGCCAACCTCAGAGACATTTGTTGTTCTTTTTCATGTGAATATGAAAGTAATTATCCAAGTGGCTGGCTCCTTCACTTCCCTAAGCCTTTTACTCAGACCTTCCTTTCTCAGGAAGGCTTTTCTCTGCCACCCTATTTAATATTGCTGTCCACTCCAACATCATGGATCCTGCACTCCTGCTTTATGCGTCTTTCGTGCTTACGTCCCCAACTAACAGACTATATATTGTCCTCATTTCCTTGTCCCCTTTCTTGAGTGTAAACTTCATCCAAACATTCACAAACAAAAAGGGATTTTTGTCTCCTCTACTCACTGCAAAGTCTACAGATCCTAGAATAGTGCCTGGTGCATAGTAGGTGCTCAACACATTATTGGTGAATAAATGAATTCACGCACAGGGTTTTTTGAATCTGGAAATTTCCTATTACACCATGTTTATAGTCTTTTCGGCCTTGTCAGAAAATGAGGCAACAGGGAGACTGCCTGGAGTGGCTCCGGGCTGTTTCCTCTGGTTAATGCTTTCTCTCCACCACTCCCATTGTCTTTCATCAGCTGAGGAGGGTGTCTTATCTGATTCTGCAGCAACACCCACTTCCATCCTACTCCTGTTGATAAGGGAACAATACTTTCTCTTTTTCCTTCTTTCTTTTCAACAAAGACTAATTTTCGAAGTAGCAAGAAGGAAATGACAGGGAAAATATAGTTTCATTTGTGTCTGTTTCATGGATGCTCTCAAGTTCATCTCGGGTCTCTCAGGCTAAGCATTTCTGTGCTCCTGCCTTCTGTTCAGGATCTTCTTACGTGGCCTCTGTCCCTGCTTTCCTGGAACTCTCTTCTGAGTTTCAGACTCGCAGAACCCCTACTTAATAGAGAACACTGCTGGGAATTTTCAAAATCATCTCAAATCTATCCTGTGAAAGTATTATTTGTATCTCCCTCCCTAACTAGCAACTCTCACATCGTCTTCTTAATCCTGCAACCAAAATTGTGCCTCCTCCAGTGTTTCTCATGATAATTAATGGCCCCCACCCAACACCAAGTAAACAGGGGCCAGACTCCTGCAGTCACCGTGGAATTCCTATACTTTTCTCTCATATTTTCAATGTACATTTCCACCAACAAATCCTAAGAGTTCTACCTTCTAAATGTCTTATAGTCTCCTCTCTCCCTTTTCCTTTACCATGCAAGTGTGGGGTCTTTTTCCCCCTTTTGGAATCATTTCTTAACTGATCTTCTGGCCTTGAGTTCTCCCAACCCTCATCCCTACTCTTCTCAATCCATGTTATCAGCGTTGCCGTCTGAAAAAAACGATGTAAAATCCTACATAGCCTTGACTTTCTATAGAATAGAATCCAAACTCCTTAGCATGGCATTCAAGGCCCTTCAGGATGAACTCCCTCCATACCTTCACCTTGATACAAGCTGCTTCTTCCCTCCACACACCCGATGCTAAAGCCCAGCTAAACTGTTTCTTTGCTACATGCTGTGCTCTCTTCCATCTCAACTACTAGGCCCTTACCTAACATTTTATTACTTCAGGATGCAGGCTAACTGTTGTCAGGTTCAGGAAATTTTCCACGGCCTTCGCATGGAACATATAACACTTTGTACAATATCCTATCACAGCCCTCAACAAAGATCTGTAATTATTTCTAAGAGACCATGGCCTTTTAAGGAGAAAGATCAGAAGTTAGTCACCTTTATGTCCCTAGCAACTAACTTTATCTAGTCATGCATGATGTATAAGATATACTCAGTAAACATACAAATGGGTGAATCTGTCAAGGAGAGATTTGCTTCAATTCTCTCTCCTTTCATTAGGACTTTGTTCCAGGGCTTGTGTACATAGTAACCATCAACTCACAGGCTTATAATCATACTATATCAGATTATTGAGCCATAAATTAATGACTTAACGTCTCAGTCTTTCCTAAGAATTGTGAGTCACAAGGACCTGGGTGTAGTACATTATATATGTGTCGTTATATATTCCAGGGCTGCACAAACAAGTAAACCGGTCTATCAGGCACAGAGCAGAATGAGGGAGAATCTCAAACTAGTGTGAACTCAATAGGCAAGAAACATGACCTCAAGAAAATATACAAGCAAGGGAACAAAACATATGCCATTTACAAGATACTAAATAGTTTTCGATTTAAATTTTTCTTCTTAAAGAAAAAGTTAACAATATCAACCCAACCCCACCAATTCCATGGTTTCTATAGTAAATAACATGTTTGTTGTGCATGTTAGTTTCAGATAATTTCTATTCCAACCACATTCTCCCTGATGGAGATTGTTCCATTTAGCAACACTGTCCCCGGCCTTCTGCTCAAAGTCAGCGGCAGACTTCTCTTCACCACAGCCCTTGATCTGTTGAAGACTTTAGCATACTCACAGGCTTCTTCTCCATCCAACATCCATCCGTTTTTCTGGATGATATCATATCCATATTTGCCATTCTGGGCATTTATTTCCTTGACATATTCATTTCCAACGACTTCTATTGCAGCCACCCCTTCCCATAGACACACCCTGGGACTTGTCACCACCCAGAATTGCTCCAGCTGCAAAAAACATTTTTTCAGACATCAGACTCTGAACGTAACCTTGAATCAATCTCTCTCAATCTACAGTTGTTGTCCTCACTGAGACCTCCAACTCACTGATCCCTCTGTTTTCTACCCCGCCCCCTCGGCTTCTGTCTGTCTTCATTCTTTCCTTTCCTGTTGGATAGTCTCTGGCCCATGACTTCTCCATTTTACTTTCCAACACCCTTAACTTTGGTACCCTGTTGTTCTTTCATTGTACCTGCCTGACCAAGTACCAAAGCTCCATGGACCCCCTTGTTGCCTGTATCTACTTCTTCAGATGATCTGCTGGAGAAAATAAGACACCCAGAGCACATCAGGCCATCCGAACTGAAGCACCAGTATTGTGTTTCTTCATCAGCTCCCTGCAGTCCCCAACCTCGCCTATTTCCTACTTTTAGCACTTTTCTCAAACAGCTATCCTTCTCCCCAACAGGCAGCACCCTCACTTTCAGTAGAGGATTTTCCCTTCTAACTAGCAGCTATAAGGCTGGCATCAGCCTGCCCCAAGAAGCACACCCTCCACAGTTCACTTTGCCGGTGTTTTAGAAGAGGAAAGACTCCATCTCTGGAGGCCCTGGAGGCAGCTTCACTGCATTGCCCCTGCCTCTCCTCTCTCCCAGCTCCACCCAGAGAAAGCGTTTCTTAGCTGACAGTCACCACCTGGATCATGAAAGTGTGCTTGCTGTTGGATCTATTGGAAAACACATACAATGGCATACTTTGAATCAAGGAGTTTCTTGGGCCAGCGTGTGAGATCTTATATGAGGTTTTACAGTCCCTCAGTTTCAGTCTGAGCAAATGGTTTCCAACCCAGGACTACAACTCTTTTTGAATGTCAGAATCTAGATCCTTGTATCATTGTGGTTTTACTTTTTAGAATCTTTTTTTTTTAGAATCTTTTGATTTAAAAAAAATGATTTAAAAAGCTACCATGAATTCAGAAATATTAAGATTCATTTAAGTTTATTAATTGCTAGCATCTCTATGCTTTTATAAATATCATTTTATTAATTTGTCAGAAAATAGCTTCACCAAGCACAAAGATCCAAAGATATCTTTACCATATCCACAGCCTATCATCTGGACCCACTTTTTCCTCCTATCCTGCTGGACCTTTTCTTTTCTTCTTTTTACTGGCCTATGTTATCTCTGAGATCCATCCCCCCATTACTAAACTACATTCTTTCTCATTTCTTTTCATTATGCCCATCCTTCAGTATGTTCTTTGAAATTCAGTTAGTTCAGATTTAACAATCCTTACTGAGCATTTATTAAATGCCAGGTACTTTAGGCATATCCATGCCGTAATTACAAGTAATCTTCATGTACACCTTCTCAATAATACTTTGAAGATGCTATTATTACCACCACTTTACATAGAAGGATATTGATGGTTTGGTCAGGATGCAAAGATTTTAGTTAGAAGATGCCAAATGCATGTCTAAGGCCTCTAGTTTTTGCACTGCATCGTATCTGCTATGACACCTATGTCCTGTTGCTCTTAGCGTGTATGCGGATCACACATGGTGTGCATTTGTCTATTTTAGGTGCTGGTTGAGGGCAGTAAGAACAAGTTCCACACATCATCGAATAAGTAAAAGTAATGGTTTTTAAAACATGACTAAGCACACCCAAAAGTAATATTTTTACCTTCAATACAAATGTAACTTCTCCACTTAAAAAAGTTTGTCAAGTATATTTCCCCTTCTCCACATAATAAGGATTTACTACATACATCCTTATTAACGGATCCGTTGAATAAAAGCAGTCGAAACCAAATTACAGACATCCAATAGTTATTTCAAATTCAGTGCCTGCTAAACCTTGCCAGGAATATGCTGGCCTCTGTGGAAGTCTTTGTAACCAGGCAAACATGACATTGCTATGGCATTGTCTCTTGGAACAAAATAAGGCCCTAAGGTCTTTGGGGAACTGAGGCCACTTTGGACTTCAGATCAAATTGGAGTCTAAAGAAGCCAACCATAAAGTACAACACAGGCAGCGTGTACAGTCATATTTGCACTGATGCACCCACGAGTATAAATGCCTGGTCTCTTCTGTGACCCTTCAAAGTGTGTGACAGACTTCTGTTGGGTTGCCTCTTTTGTCTTTTGAGAGAAGAGTAGAGCTTCAACTTTAAATATTTATTTTGGAAAGCAAGATTGACTTTTTAAAATAGAATAAACAACTAAAAAGAAAGGAAATAAGACCAAGAGGTAAAAAGATTTGTTTCTTCTGGCATGGAGGGAAGCCTGAGTGGAGAAGTCTGACAGAGAACTGAGCAAACCCCAGAAGCATGTAAGAACTGGGTGTAGTTACAACACAGTGAAAGGACTTTGACATCTGAAGTTGGAATTCATCATTGAGGCATGAGCACATTTGGAGACACATTGTTAGGGCCATGATACTGACAGTTTTTAAGCCTGTGTGAAAATGGTGCCAGGAGAAAAGAAAGGGGAATATTTCTGCACAGCTGAGATTTTCATTTTCCTCTGAAGCAAGATTCTCCTAGTTCCCAAGCACTTCTGGCCTCGGCACAAAGTCTTGGGCTGAGAATCAAGAAATGTGAGTTCTAGTATCAAGTCTCATAGTAACAACTAGGCTTACTTTGGGCAAGTCAAAGAATAATGGAATTACAGCCTAGAAAGAAACTTCAGAATTTTCTTAATACATGACTTTATTTTCTAGCTGCGGAATTGGAGCTGGGACCTTTCTGCACTTGGTTTTTCCACCCTGTCAAATGCTTTCATCATTCTCATACCTCCATCACAGAATTGTGGTGAGGGTCCGATGAGCTAGGTATGAGTGACTCATCCCTGTGATCTCTTTCTTCCCTGGATTCCTGTATTAGTTACTGTGATGCCTACCCTCCCATTCTCCCTTCCTCCTTCCCTCCTTCCCTTCTCTCCTTCCTTCCTTTTTCTAATGGCCTCGTCTTATTCCTTATACTGCATTTGTCTACCTTTGATCTTACCTTGATTCTGAAGGTAAGGAGTTATATATTAAATAGAGAGCATGAAACAGATTTGTTGAGCATATACTAACAATGGAAATCTACTACATAATTACAATGCACCAGGCTCTGGGCTACTATACACAACAAATCCTTAGAAGTGGGTAGCATTGATCTTCCTTTTCCATCCAAGGAGACTAAGAACCAGAGACGTTAAGCGGCTGCCCAAGAACACACAATTAAGAAGTAGTGGAGGAGGGACCAGATTCAAATTTCTCTGGCTCTAAGCCTTTATTTCTGTCCTTGCAAATAGGCTTGATTAAGTTAAACATGATTTTGAAATGTTAGGCATAATTATGACAACCCTTGAATTTCCATCAGGACCAAGGAGATAAAGGCAGGAAAAATCAGGAGGAAGTAAAGAAAAGAAAAGATCCTTTTGATATTATTGAAACCAAAAGTCAGAGAACTGGAAAACTATTCATTCATCTCATACCCCCAAGGATACTGAACAAGAAATTTCACTCAACCTTATCTTCTACCCCTTCGTTCAGCCTAGCTACCGGCCTATAATATATGTTCTCTGGCTCCTTTTTTGCATACTCAAATGAAGGATGATTTAAAAATTTTTATATCCCTTAAATTTAATCACTGTCCAAATGTCTTCCATTTCAGATTCTTCAGATCTTTGTATTACCTCTTCTCTCTCTCTGGTGGGACAATACAATGGGCTCAGTAGGGGCACCGGTTCTCAAGGCTGGATTCCATAATGAGTGGAAAGCTACAAGCCATGCCCTCAGGGAGCACTTGAACCCTGTTCTCTGTAGCTCCTATGCTTTCATGAGGCACTGGCCACCAAGGATACCTAGCATTAAGAATAGCTGCAGTTTTAAATGGCAAATCCTCCAGGAAAAGACTGTGTTTATACCTTTCTCAGATTTTTCTACAATTTTTAACTCTTTTTTAGCCCCTACTCTTTAAATTACACCTTGTTAGAAAAAGAAAAATTTCACCAGAAGAAAACTCTAAAGAACTAGTGGTCCAAGTAGGTGAAACATGAACTTACATGTGAAAAAATATGTTTTTTTTTTACTATGTTATGTTAGTCACCACCCAGTACATCATTAGTTTTCAATGTGGTGTTCCATGATTCATTGTTTGTGTACAACACTCAGTGCTCCGTGCCATACATGCCCTCCTTAATACCCACCACCAGGCCCACCCATCCCCCCACTCCCATCCCCTTTAAAAGCCTCGGTTTCTTTCTCAGAGCCCATTGTCTCTCATAATTCAACTCCCCCTTCATTTTTCCATTCCTTCTTCTAATGTCCTCCAGGCTATTCTTTATGTTCCACAAATAAGTGAAACCATATGATAATTGACTTTCTCTGCTTGACTTATTTCATTTAGCATAATCTCCTCCAGACCCATCCATGTTGATGCAAAAGTTAATTATTCATTCTTTCTGATGGCTGAGTAATTTTCCATTGTATATATGGACCACATCTTTATCCATTCATCTGTTGAAGAGTATCTCAGCTCTTTCCACAGTTTGGCTATTGTGGACATTGCTGCTATGAACATTGGGGTGCAAATGGCCCTTCTTTCCACTACATCTATATCTTTGAGGTAAATACCCAGTAGTGCAATTGCTGAGTCATAGGGTAGCTCTATTTTTAATTTTTTGAGGAATCTCCACACTGTTTTCCAAAGTGGCTGCACCAACTTGCCTTCCCACTAACAGTGTAGGAGGGTTCCCCTTTCTCCACAACCTCTCCATCATTTGTTGTTTCCTGCCTTGTCAATTTTTGCCATTCTAACTGGTGTAAGGTGGTATCTCAATGTGGTTTTGATTTGGTTTCCCTGATGGCTGATGATGATGAACATTTTTTCATGTATCTGTTAGCCATTTGTATGTCTTCTCTGGAGAATTATCTGTTCATGTCTTCTGCCCATTTTTTGACTTGATTATTTGATTTTGGGTGTTGAGTTTGAGGAGTTCTTTATAGATCTTGGATATCAGTCCTTTGTTTGTAGTGTCATTTGCAAATATCTTCTCCCATTCTGTGGGTTGCCTCTTTGTTTTTTTTAACTGTTTCCTTTGCTGTGCAGAAGCTTTTTATCTTGATGCAGTCCCAAAAGTTCATTTTTGCTTTTGTTTCCTTTGCCTTTGGAGACATGTCTTGAAAGAAGGTGCTGTGGCTGTTATCCAAAAGGTTACTGCCTATGTTCTCCTCTAGGATTTTGATGGATTTCTGTATCACATTGGTATCTTTCATCCATTTTGAGTTTACCTTTGTGTATGGTGTAAGAGAGTGGTTGAGTTTCATTCTTCTGTATGCAACTGTCCAATTTTCCCAGCACCGTTTATTGAAAAGACTGTCTTTTTTCCATTGGATATTTTTTCCTGCTTTGTTGAAGATTATTTGACCATAGAGTTGGGGGTAGATATCTGGGCTTTCCATTCTGTTCCATTGGTCTATGTGTCTGTTTTTGTGCCAGTACCATGCTGTCTTGGTGATCACATCTTTGTAATATAACTTGAAATCAAGTAACATGGTGCCCCCAACTTTGTTTTTTCTTTTTCAATATTTCCTCAGGAATTCAGGGTCTTTTCTGGTTCCATACACATTTTAGGATTGTTTGTTCTACCACTTTGAAAACGCCAATGGTGTTTTGATCAGAATGACATTGAAAGTATAGATTGCTCTGGGCAGCATAGACATTTTAACAATGTTTATTCTTCCAATCCATGAGCATGGAATGTCTTTCCATCTTTTTGTGTCTTCTTCAATTTCTTTCATGAGTGTTCTGTAGTTCCTTAAGTATAGATCCTTTACCTCTATAGTTAGGTTTATTCCAAGCTATCTTATGTTTTTTGGTGCTATTGTAAATGGAATCGATTCTCTAATTTCTCTTTCTACAGTTACATTGTTAGTGTATAAGAAAGCAACTTATTTCTGTGCATTGATTTTGTATCTTGCCACATTGCTGAATTGCTGTATAAGTTCTAATAATTTGTGGGTGGAGTCTTTTGAGCTTTCCACATAACGTATCATGTCATTTGTGAAGAGAGTTTGACTTCTTCTTTGTCAATTTGAGTACTTTTTATTTCTTTTTATTATCTGATTGCTGTTGCTAGGACTTCTAGTAGTATGTTGAACAATAGTGGCGAGAGTAGGCATCCTTGTCGTGTTCCTAATCTCAAGGGAAAGGCTCTCAGCTTCTCCCCATTGAGAATGATATTTGCTGTGGGTTTTTCATAGGTGGATTTTATGAAATTGTGAGATGTTCCCTCTATCCCTATACTCTAAAGAGTTTTAGTCAGGAAAGGATGCTATATTTTGTCAAATACTTTTTCTGCATCAGTTGAGAGGACCAGGTGGTTCTTGCTCCTCTTATTTATGTGTTCTTTCACATTGTTTGATTTGCAAATGTTGATCCAACCCTTGCATCTCAGGGATAAATCCCACCTGGTCATGGTGGATAATCCTTTTAATGTATTGTTGGATCCTATTAGCTAAGATCTTGCTGAAAATTTTGGCATCTATAGTCATCAGGTATATTGGTCTAAAATTCTCCTTTTTGATGGGGAAGGTAATGCTGGCCTCATAAAATGAGTCTGGAAGTTTTCCTTCTGTTTCTGTTTTTCAAAACAGCTTCAGGATAATTGGTATTATTTCTTCTTTGAATGTTTGGTAGAATTCCCCAGGGAATCCATCAGATCCTGGACTTTTATTTTTTGGGAAGTATTTGATCACTGCTTCAATCTCTTTACTGGTTATTGGTCTATTCAGGTTGTCAATTTCTTCCAGTTTCAATCTTGGTGGTTTCTAGGTTTCTAGGAATGCATCCATTTCTTCTAGGTTGCTTAATTTATTGGAATAATGTTGTTGATAATAATTTCTGATATTTGATTTATTTCCTTGGTGTTAGTCATGATCTCTCCCCATTCCTTCATAATTTTATTAATTTGCATCCTTTTTCTTTTCTTTTGGATAAGTCTATCCAGTGGTTTATTGATCTTATTCTTTCAAAGAACCAACTTCTAGTTTCATTGATGTTTTCTACTATATTTCTGGTTTCTAATTCATTGATCTCTGCTCTTATCTTAATTATTTCCCTTCTTGTGCATGGGTTAGGTTTAATTTGTTGTTGATTCTCCAGATCCCTAAGATGTAAAGATAGTTTGTGTATTCAGGATTTTTCTATTTTTTTGAGTAAAGCTTGGATGGCTATGTATTTTCCCCCTTAGGACTGCATTTGCCAAATCCTATAGGTTTTGGACCAATGTGTCTTTGTTCTCATTGGTTTCCATGAATTGTTTAAGTCTTCTTTGATTTCATGGTTGACCCAAACATTCTTGAGCAGAATGGTCTTTGGCTTCTAAGTGTTTGAATTTCTCAATCACAAGAAAACGTTTCTAAACGTTTTCTTTTCTTTTTTTTTTTAAGATTTTATTTTTATTTATTTGACAGAGATCACAAGTAGGCAGAGAGGCAGGCAGAGAGAGAGAGAGGGAAAGCAGGCTCCCCGCTGAGCAGTGAGCCCGATGTGGGGCTTGATTCCAGAATCCTGGGATCACGACCTGAGCTGAAGGCAGAAGCTTCAACCCACTGAGCCACCCAGGTGCCCCTCTAAACGTTTTCTTGTGATTGAGTTCCAGCTTCAGATCATTGTGGTCTGAGAATATGCAGGGAATAATCTCAATCTTTTGGTACTGGTTGAGACCTGATTTGTGACCCAGTATGTGATCTATTTTTGGAGAAAGTTCCATGTGTACTCGAGAAGAATGAGTATTCTGTTGTTTTAGGGTGGAATGTTCTGTATATATCTATGAGGTCCATATGGTCCAGTGTATTATTCAAAGCTCTTGTTTCTTGTTGATTTTCTACTTAGATGATTTGTCTATTGCTAAGAGCGGAGTTTTGAGGTCTCCTACTATTACTGTGTTATTATCAATATGTCTCTTTATTTTGGTTAACAGATGGCTTATGTAGTTGGCTGCTCCCATGTTGGGGGCATAGATTTTTACAATTGTTAAATCTTCTTGTTGGATATACCCATTAAGAATGATATAGTATCCTTCTGTATCTCTGACAGTTTTTAACAATCTAGAGTCTTTAGACTAAAATCTTATTTGTCTTATATGAAAATTGCTACCCCAGCTTTCTTTTGAGGCCCATTGGCATAAAAGATGGTTCTCCATCACTTCGCTTTCAGTCTGTATGTATCTTTAGGTTCAAAATGAGTCTCTTGTAGACAGCATATAGATGGGTCCTGTCTTTTTACCCAATCTGCAACCCTGTGCCACTTCATGGGGCACTTATGCCATTCACACTGAGAGTGATTATTGAAAGATATGATTTTATTGTCATCATGTTGTCTGTGAAATCCTTGTTTCTATAGATTGTCTCCATATATTTCTGTTCTATATCACTCTTGGGGTGTTTCTTCTTTTTTAAAGTCCCCCTTAATATTTCTTGCAGGCCAGCTTAGTGGTCATATATTCTTTCAATTTCTGCCAGTTCTGGAAGCTCCTTATCTCTCCATCCATTCTGAATGATAGCCTTGCCAGATAAAGAATTCTTGGCTGCATGTTATTCTCATTTAGTGCCCTGAATATGTCTCGCCAGCCCTTTCTGGCTTGCCAGGTCTCTGTGGACAGGTCTGACATTATTCTGATGTTCCTCCCCTGTATGTAAGGAATCTCTTCCCCCTAACTACCCTTAAGATGTTTTCCTTGGTTCTAAGATTTGCAGGTTTTACTATTACCTGCTGGGACGTTGGTTTGTTCTCCTTGATCTTGGGAGGGGTCCTCTGTGTCTCTAGGACATGAATGCTTGTTTTATTCCCCAGATTGGGGGAATTCTTGGCTATGACTTGCTCAAATATATCTTCTAACCCCTCTCTCTATCCACCACCTCAGAGATCCCAATAATTCTGACATTGGAACATTTCATGGTTTCATTTATTTCTCTAAGTCTATTTTCATGGGTTTTAAGCTTTTGTTCCATGCCTCCTCCTGTTCCTTCTTTCCTATCACTTTGTCTTCTAGATCACTAGTTCATTCTTCTGCCTCATTTACCCTAACTATTAGAGTATCTAAATTAGATTAGATCTCACTGACAGCATTTTTATGTTCTGCCAGACCAGCTCTCATTTCTGCCCTTAGATAATCTATGCAGCCATTAATAGTTTTCTCCGGCCTAGCTATTGTTTTCAAACTGTTATCCTGAAGTGTCTTTCTAACATCTTTCTTATAGCCATATCCATTAAGTCTGTGGAATAGGCCATTGTTTCTGGGTCTTTTCTTTGTTGGAAGTTCCTCCTCCTAATCATTCTGTTGAGTTGTGGTGGAGGGGATATACAGCCCCAAACACCAACCACAATCCAGGCAAGGCACACTGTGGGAAAGTTCAGATAACTGGAAACCACCACCAAAACAAAACAAAACAAAAACAGACAAAATGAAACCCAAGAATAAGATTTTTAAAGTACAAAAGCAAATATAAACAAAAATACCCACAACCCCCCCCCCCCAAAAAAAAAAAATGAAAGAGAGGGTGATGGGAAAGTGGCTATAATCCCTCAATGTGGGAGAAGTATGGTATTTCAAGTCTTCCTGTATTTTGCTCTCTTTCTTAGAGAACACTACTTCCCAGAGATACAGGAAAATTAAAACTGGTATATATGTAAAGGTAGTATTGAATATGGAAAAAAGGTCTACATTGGAGCTTATATCTATCTATCTATCTATCTATCTATCTATCTATAAAGAAAAAGAAAAAAGTATATGTGTGAAAAGAGTTCAAGTTAAAAAGTAACTATGGAATATGTTGTATTAAACATATAGTTGAAATGATAAGTAGGTTAAAAAAATAGAAGAAACATGAGAAAGAATTTAAAAAGAGAGAGAGAGAGAGAAGTTGTATCGCGGGCTGTCCGGCAACACCAGGAGCTTAATATACTATTTTCCCCTGATGTTGGTGTTTTATAGTTTTTGGGGGACCTGGGGTTGTTGTCCTCTTGTTCTTTCAGCTTGTCTTCTGGGGGAGGGGTCTACCACATTGTTTTCTAGTCAATCCTGCTTTGGAGGATTTGCCCTGCCCCCATCAAGGGGCTGGGCTTCTTGGAAACTGGTTTTCTGGGCTTTCATTCTCTGGCAGCTTTTTGCATCTTTTAGGAGGGTCAGAGCAAAGGAAAATGTCTGCACCCAGACCTCCACCTCAGAGGCTAGAAGCCACAGTCTGCTCCTCTCTGAAACCTCCGGAACACACAGTCTCCCCCTCTCTAAGTACCACTGAAAACAGCAGCCTCCCACAGGTGGTGTGTGCCTCCAGTGATCCTCTCAGTGGTGGACCCTGGCCCCCACTTGTCCCTGCACCCCACACCCCATGCCACCAAAACCACCAGCAATCCAGGCCTAGGCCCGCCAGGGCCCCAGAAGCAGCTGGCCCTGGGTCCATGAGCTCAGGTCCATGCCTGCAGCCACCAGGTCCCAACATTTGCCCCTTAAGCCCATGTGTTTTGTTTGAGCACTGTTACCAGTCCCTTCCCATCATGCTGCCACTGGTCTCCAAGCTATCGCTTATTCCCAGGTGCAGGATGCTTTTACACTGGGGCATTACTTTCCAGTGGCTACCTTCTGGTGGTCCCCTCCCCCTTCTGTTTATCCTCAGACATCTGTCCACTCATTCACAACTCTGTCCTTCATACCTCTCACTGATGATGCTCTGTTGAGATTCCTGAGAATCTCTGAGTTCCCTATTGAGATTCAGACATATAATCTAACATCTCAGGCTGATTTTGTGGGTGTTCAGAGTGGCTTGGTAGACATCTAGCTAAATTCAGGGGAACAGTTGAAACACAGTTCCCCACACTACCCCCCCCATTTTTAATTCATTTACTACGTATTAATTGCCTACTCTCTGCAAAGCTTCGTGCAGTGAACTTTCAACTGATGGGCATTCAGGGTCCCAAAGAGATTGCTAGATCTACCACATCACCTGCAATATTACATCTGGACTTCCCCAAACTTTCCTCTCCCATTTGCCATTGTTTTTTCCTTTACTCTATGTCCTACACAAATACTGACCATTAAAAAAAAAAAAATCTGCTGGTCAGAAAGCAGCCCAAGATTCTTCACAGGGAGTAATGAAGGTGCAAGACTTACACTGGAAGATGAGGCTTTACATTATGATAAAAATATACCCATCATCTATTCCCATTGTTTATACTGGTTTTTCCTAAGAGGGCTGTTCTTTTATTTATTATTTTACAAAACCTATTTTTTTTTTTTAAGAGAGAGAAAGCTTGTGAGCAGGGGAGGTGGAGGGAAGGGAAGGACAGAGGGAGAGGGAGAGAGAGAATCAGGCAAGTTCCATGCCCAGCGCAGAGCCTGATGCAGGGCTTGATCCCACAACCATGAGATCATAACATGAGCCAAAATCAAGAATCAGACACTAACTGACTAAGTCACCCAAGCACCCATACAATGCCCATTTTTTAAAAATCAGTTTGTATTAAAATTGAGATACATTTTTGTGTTAATATTTTTGTCACTATTCAGTTTGGAACTCATTACTGACCATTTCTCACTTATCTGGCCACAAAAATATTAAGCATTTAAGCCTATTTTTCAAAATCAAGATGCTGGATTAAAACACAGCAAGCCATCTACCTTCCTCTCTCTGCAAAAAAGAAACAAACAAATAAAACATATGATTTTTGAGTACTTGGCTTTCTATAAGTTTCTTATCCTAAGTCTCTGTTAATCAGAATTATCTCTAAAAAAGAGGAAATACTTAATGTCAAATCACATATTACACATTCCTACATATTTAATATCATTGACCTTAAGTAAAATATATAGAATTAAAGGGGGTAAACATCTAAGTGAACCCATAGGAAGTGATCACTCAGTATCTTGGTGAATCCCCCCCTTTTTTTCTTATATTATTTTTACTTAATATTATATTGTGACCATTCCAGTGCCAATGACAACTTCTAAAATAGTTTCACAATGGTACATTTGTAACTGGTTGGTAATTTATTAATCACTTTCCTATTGTTGAATGCTTAAGTGATTTTCAGTTTTTCACCATTACAAATAAGGCAGAAATGAACATCCTATATAAACATTTTTTCAGTATTTAAATTATTTCATTTATGGACCCTTATACCATACACAAAAATCAACTCAAAATGGACTAAAGACTTAAATGTAAGTCCTAAAACCATAAAACTACTGGAAGAAAACACAGGGAAAAACCTCTTGACATTGGCCTTGGCGATGATTTTTCTGGATATGCTACCAAAAGCAAAGGCAAGACAAGCAAAAATAGACAAGTGGGATTACATCAAACTAAAAACCTTCTGCAAAGTAAAGGAAACAACAGAATGAAAAGGCAAGATATGAAATGGGAGGACATATTTGTATACTGTAATCTGATAAAGGATTCATACCCAAAATATATAAAGAACTCCTACAACTCAATAGCAAAAAAGACAAATAAATCAAATTTAAAAATGAACAAAGGACCCAAATGGAAATCCCTCTAAAGAAGACATACAAATGGCCAACATGTATATGAAAAGATGGTCCACATTAGTAGTGGTCAGAGAAATGCAAATCAAAACCACAATGAGATATCACCCTGTCCCTGTTAGAATGACTATTCTCAACAAAATGAAAGATAACATATGTTGGTGAGGTGGTGAGAAAAGGGAGACATTGTGCACTGCTGGGAATGTAAATTTGTATGGTCACCATGCAAAACAGTATGGAAGTTCCTCAAGTATTAAAAATATATCTACTGGGGACGCCTGGGTGGCTCAGTGGGTTGGGCCTCTGCCTTCAGCTCAGGTCATGATCTCAGGGTCCTGGGATTAAGCCACACATCAGGCTCTCTGCTTAGCAGGGATTCTGTTTCTCCCTCTTTGCTCTCCCTCCCCCTCATCAAATAAATAGATTTTTAAAATCTTGTAAAAAAAGTTTTAAATATAGCTACCATAAGATCCAGCAATTCTGCTTCTGGGTTTATACACAAAGGAAATGAAATCATAATCTTGAAGCAATCTGGTCTCCATGTTCATTGCAGCATATTTCACAACACCCAAGACATGGAAGCAACCTAAGGTTACTTTGACAGATGAATGGATAAAGAAGTATATACATACAATAGAATATTATTTGATCTTAAAAAAATAAGGAAATCCTGCCATTTGCAACAATAAGGATGAACCTTGAGGACATTATAAGTGAAATAAGCCAATGCAGAAGACAAATAATGCACTTTTTTGAGGGGTCTAAAAATAATCAAACTCATAGAAAAAGAGAGTAGAATGGTGATTGCCCAGGCCTGGGAGGAGAGGAAAACAGGGAGGTAGTAATCAAAGGGAGCAAAGTTTTAGTGACACAAGATGAATGAGTCTTAGAGGACTACTACACAGCATAGTAAATAATAATACTGTATTGTATGGTTGAACATTTGGTAAGGAGGTGGATCTTATGACGGGTGATCTGATTACACACGCAAACTAATAGTGAGCAAAAAAGATGGGAGGAGACGTTTAGTAATGATGGAGGTGTTTATGGCATAGATTGGGTGATAATTTCATGGATGTATACTTATCTCCAAATTGAACAAGTTGCATATATTAGGTATGTATAGCTTTGGTATATCAATCATACTTCAGTAAAGTGATTTAAAAATTATTTCATTGAGAATGAATCTGTTTAAGAAACAAAACAAATAAACAAATAAAAAAAGATACAAACAGAAAAGCTGACTCTTAAAATACAGTGAACAGCTCACGATTGCCAGAGAGGAAGAGGGAGATGGGTGAAATAGACAAAGGAAACCAAGAGCACATTTATCATGATGAGCACTGAATAATGACTAGAATTGTTGAATCATTACACTGTACACCTGCAACTAATATAATTACTGTATGTTAATTATACTTCAATTTTTAAAGAGATGCTAAATTCCTGATGTAAGATAAATAAGAAAAAAAGAGAATGAGTCTCAAATACAAAATTATTATATCAAAGGCTTTTGGTAGAAATTTCCATATTGCTTTTCAAAAGACGGTACCAGCTTATTATTTTAAGAGAAAAACATCAGTCCCAGGGCACCTGGGTAGCTCAGTCAGTTAAGTGACCAACTCTTGATTTTGGCTGGATCATGATATCAGAGTCATGAGATCAAGGCCTGTGTTGGGCTCGGTACTGAGATGTCTCTCCCTCTGCCTGTCCCCAACCCTCCAGCTCATATGCTCTCTCTCTCTCAAAAAAAAAATTAATTAATTAAATTAAATTAAATAAAAAGAGAAACACATCAGTCTACCACACTCTAAAATTTATATTCAATTATGATATCCACATTACTGATCTAGAGGCTCTGCAATTGGGAGGGACTCATGAGTTCCTATGACTCTCTGACAGTAGGCTTGCTGTCAAAGTCAAGAACTTACCTTATCCCATTTCATTCCAGAAACTTAATTTTTACAAAATGTGAGTTATCTACAAAGAAAAAAATTCTAAATGAACTAACAAATATTTCGTAACAAACTTACTATGCATGAAGAACAATACCTAATGCTGGGGCATATACAGTGCTTGCCCTCAAGTGCTTACTCCCCAGTGGGAGAGGTAATATGATGAACCTGCCTTCGAAGGCATTCACTTTGCAGTGTTTTAGTTACACTTTGTTCACTTTGCAGTTGTATTAGTTACACGGTCAACACAAAACAGAAATTAGTAAGAGCCACTGAGGAGATTCAAAGAGTTTAAGAGGACAGAAGAGAGGAATACATTTGATGAGATTGAGAAATCTTACTTATATCACTTGCTTTAAAACTTGTCCTCTTTTATGAAGAAGAACAAAATGCCAGAAGGAGGGCTTTGGGGCCTTAAGATACTGTTATAGAAGGCTCTGGTAGAAATAGGGCTTTCTTGAGAAATTTTGCATTTCTTTAATACATTGTATAGGATGGGATGAGGAAGTTCTTGTTCATGTTCACCATCTTTTCCACGAGTATAAACTCTTTCCACAGTGTTTCAATTAGAATGGATCTACAAATAAGTTCTCTGTTCCACAAATACTCTTGATATCTGTATATTTTAAGGTCTTTCATTTTCTTATATTCAGTAGAGATGAAATTGATTCTCAGACAAAAGAAAAGCCTGAGAGTTTGGCCTCTTAAGATCCTGGTGGTGTGGTGTGAACACCGGACAAGAAAATGAAAAATGTTTTGTTTTTATCTTATTACGATACACATGTCATCCTTTTTATTCCCAGTAGTCTAGAGAAGCATTATGTAATATGGTAGCTGCTAGCCACCTCAGTTGTTTGAATTCACTTTTCAATTAATGATAATTAAAATTTAAAACGAAGTTCCTCCATCATACTAGCCATATTTCAACTCCTCGATAGTCCATGTGGTTAGTGGCTACTCTACTGGAAAGTGTACATAGAAAACATTTCATTATTGCAGAAAATTCTATTGGGCAATGCTGATCTAGAGTGTTAGGTAGTTCTGGAGGCTCACTGTTTGGTAAAAATTCTGTTTTCCTCTACTCATACAACACTTCTGACACTAGATGTGTATGTTTTCCACACCAAGCTATTCTGACGCTGTGTGGAGTTATTACAGTCTCCACAGGTGAAGGGCAATCATACGAGACTGCCCCCCACTTTAGACATCCATTGTAAGTAATGGTTCCCCTGGTTACTTATATCTTCTATCTGACTTGGCTACAAATCTGAGGTTCTTATAACCTTCTCCTCAAGTTTGGTAATTTACTAGGGGGGATCCACCGAACCCAAGAAAACAATTTACTCACAATTGCCGATTTATTATAGAAGATATTTTAAAGGATACAAATGAAGAGCCAGATAAAGAGATACATAAGGCAAGCTTTGTTAGGTTCCTAAGCACAGGAACTTCTGTCCTGTGGGGCTGGGATACACCACTCTCCCTGCATGCGGATGTAATCACCAATCTGGAAGCTCCCCAAACCCCATACTTCGGGCGTTTTTATGGAAGCTACATCATGTAGGCATGATCTACTAGTAACTTAATTTCTAGCCCCCTCCCTTCTCTGGAGAATGAGGGGTGGGGTGGGGATAAAGTTTCAAGCTTCTAATCATGGCTTGGTCTTTCTGGTGACCAGCCTCCATTCAAAAGCCAACCAAGAGTTGCCTCATTAGAACACAAGACACGCCTATCACCTGGGAAATTCCAAGGGGTTGAGGAGCCCTGTGTCAGATGTTCCCATAGCTTGGGAAATACAAGGGTTTTGGGGGCTCTGTGCGATAGGAATTGGAGTCAAAGACCAGCCATTGGCAGGAATTGGGAAGAGATCAATATATGTACTGCTTATTGTTTCAAACTCATGAACATTGACAATGCAGTGGGGCAATTTTGAGAGATTTTGTAATTAGAGATGAAAGACCTAATTTACTATGGATGAGGGAAGGGACTGTGATTCTCCTGTTTTCTAAGATATAGTTAAGAAAAGAACATTCTTTAAACATCAACTATTTTCAGAGTGTCTTCTGTAAAGTGTGGTCTAGACTAAAGGCAAGGAGAAAGAAACCATGCTCATGAAGATTTCTAAATCTGGGAATTTTTTATTTATAGATAGAATGATTATATGTCCTAGTTTATGTGGATGGTCCCAGGTTGCCCCTGTTTTCTTGACACATAGTTGTTTCATGTTCTCCATTTGACTCCGAAGGTGTTTATCATCCCAGTTGGGATGACAAATTAAATGGTCATGTCTATTTATAGTTCCATTTCCTCTTTCCCTGTTGAAACTTTGTAGATCCACAGAACAAAAACCCTGTAGATGTTGGTTTCCTGAAACCAACTTTGCCAGGTCACATTCAGGTCGATGTGCTCACAGACTGTAAAAATGTTTCCCACGTATTCACTTTCTTACTTCTAAGTACTCACTTGCCAACTTACTTGTTGCAAGCTATTCTCCTACTTTAAGGGTGAATCATCAGAGTGAACACTCTTTAACCAGAAGGTAGAATGGCTTAAGACGCCATCAGCTTCATCAAATGCTTGCATATATTTATTTTCTGCATCAACAGATTTCCATGAGGGTGCTGATGGAAAAGAGCCTTGGTCTTGAAACAAATGCAGAAATATAAATATTTAAAGGAGAGAGAACTGATCTGGGAGGCAGAATTTCTTGCTAGCTTAGTCATCTATATGAACCGAGCTTTCTCCTTTTTATGCCTTGCTCCTGTTGGTTTCTGTTTTCTACAGAGAAATGTATGATTTAAATTTCACGCATTCTCCATCTGAGCCAGTTTGAACTTCTAAACTTCTTTCTCTGTGTCTTAAATATCCCTGTCTCTCTCTCACTTCCTGTTCTCTGCATATACCTTTCCTTCATTCCTTAAGCCTCACCATGCGTGTCGCTCCCTCAGGGAAGTCTCCTTTGGTCCCCTGAATCGGGTCAAGTGATCTCATGGTCTCTGTATCGCAACAAAGCACTGAGCCTTAATTTTCTCTTTACTTGTCAAAATTCCGCTTGAGACTTTAAGCTCTGTGAGACATGTCTGTTATATGCACTTTATCCCTCCAGCCCTAGAACAGAATCCATACAGTTGCTCCTCAGTTATATTCACGGAAGGAAGGAATGAATAAGCCAATGAGTAAGTCTGCACAAGTGTTCATATCCAAGGATATTGAGCCAAGGAAGACATCGCTTCTATCCTGAAGGAGAACAGTTAAGGCCAAACTGGAATGACTATATTACAAGGCAAAATAAGCTTCATGGAAGAGGTAAAGGAATTCTGTACCAACTCAGAGAGAAATGAGAACACACTGGAGATAAGAGGAGGGTTCTTCCAAGAGGGAGCCATTGAGATAGGCCTTAAAGGAAGGTTGGAACATTATAGGCAAAAATAATTAATACATAACATTCAATATATTGTAAACTCTTATGTATAGGAAGATACTGTTTGGGGCCCTAAGTCAGTAAGACAAAAAAAGGACATGTGCCCTGCCTTAAAGGGGCCAGTGATCTAATTGGAAAACCCATAGACCACTTTAAAAGGGATGGCATCAGGGCAAAATGTATTCTGTGCTAAAATAAACAATGTAAACAGAGTGTTGTGGGAGATGAGGGTGTGGGGGATGCGGAGATGGAGAGAAGACTGATCAGTTCTGCCTGGAAATGTCTCTTCCACTAGGGTGGAGAACAGTGAACCAAAGCCCTGCCGCTGTGAGGATTAATGAACTTCTTGGAACTTGCCTTTGTTTCTCTTGTTGCTTGGTAACCCTCATTCTGGCTCAGGAGATGGCCACTGCTGGGAACAATTTTTTTAAAAACTGAACTGTAAATCCCCCATTTACACATAGACCACACTTGCAAAACTCCCCCCGCCCCTGGATAATTGCATATTTGGGCAACAACCTTGGCCAGGTTAAGAGCGTTTCACCCAAATTTTGCCTTCCCTTGGCGTCTGCCTATCTTTACGGGGTTATCGCTGGACTATTCTAACTTCAGTAACTCCTAGGGACATTTTGAGCTGATTTCTTCCAAAGGGAGTTGTGACTGGTTAGAATGTACTTCGGGTGAGATCTATTTATTTCCCCTTTCCCTCTTGGACTCTCACTTTGGGAATTACAGGCTCTGCTGCTCTACAGAGTCCCCGTGGTTTATGTGCCAAATGGCGTGCCTAACCCAGCTGGCTGCTTCTGCCCTTGGGATGCTCCAAGGTTGCTCAGCAGCAGCCTGAGGAGGAGAGAAGTGGTTTTTGTTTTTGTTTTTGTTTTTTGTCTTCAGTTAACATTAAGCCTATACGTGGATTCTAACTCCTGCCATCGACTCAAACGTACTGTGTCTGTGTGAGTGTCCACAGGGCCTGGAGCACAAATGTCAGTTGCAAATGGTGACACACACTTGTGCATCCCCTGAGTCACAGCATTATGCATTTATCTAATGACCTCTAATATAGACAACTGGAAGATGTAATTCCAGTACTAACTAACATCTTCTAAAAAGTCTTTGGATAAATCAAGGCCTATATACTTCTATAGTTTATCAAATTCCCTCCGTCCCCAAATATTCCTGGAAAGACAGGAAAGTTGGCAGTGAACTTATTTTTTCTTGGGAGGGGGTGTCATCTGGCCAGAAGGAACACTGTCAAATGATTCATTGATCTAGGACTACAGAATGGTATAATGTGATGATGAAATCATCGCTAATTGTGCAAATCCATCTAGTCCTAATCAAGGAGAGAGATGTAATTTATACAAACAGCAGGTAATAGCCATGTACCCATGCTATCGGCCCAAATGACTTTGCAACCTCTCCCCCATTCCACAACTGAGTCTCTGCTTTGCAAATGAATTTTGTTCCAAAATCTGGAAGCATTATTAGTTTAAAGCAGGAAAGAAACTGCAGGCCTTAAAGACAGTAAAACATTCATTTTCTTATGAATTTAAGCATAGCTGATGCAGGGTCTAAATACAAAATATTTAAAGACTTAAACCCATGATTATATGGTCAATTAAACTTTGACAAAGGAAGTAAGAATATGCAATGGGAAAAAGAAAATCTCTTCAACAAATGGTGTTGGAAAAACTGGACAGCTACACACACATAAGAATGAAACGGGACTGCTTTCCTACACCATATTCAAATATTAACCCAAAATGGTTGAAAGACCTAAATGTGAGACCTGAAACCAGAAATATCCTTGAAGAGAGCACAGGTGGTAATTTCTCCAGCATCAGCCAGAACGACATTTTTGTAGATCTGTCTCCTGAGGAAAGGGAAACAAAAGCAAAAATGAACCATTGGGACTACATCATAATAAAAAGCTTGTGCACAACAAAGGAAACGATCAACGAAACTAAAAGACAACCTACGGAATGGGAGAAGATACTTGTAAATGACATAGCCAGGTTAGTATCCAAACTATGTAAAGAACTTACACAAACTGACACCAACAAAATAAATAATCCAATTTAAAATGGAGAGAAGACATGAACAGACATTTCTCCAAGGACTGCATAGATGGCCAACAGACACCTGGAAAGATGCTCAACATCACTCATATCAGAGAAATGCAAATTATAATGATGATGAGAGATCACCTCACACCTGTCAGAATGGCTAAAATCAGCAACACAAGAAACAAGGGTTGGTGAGGATGTGGGGAAAAAGGAACCCTTGTGCACTGTTGGTGGGAATGTAACATGTTTGTGGAAATTCCACAAAAGGTTTGTGGAAAACAGTATTAAGTTTCCTCAAAAAATTAAAAATAGAGCTACATTATGATCCAGTAATTCCACAATTGGGTATTTGTGAAAGAATACTAAAACACAAATTCGAAAAGATATATGGATCCTTATGTTTAAGCAGCATTATTTATAATAGCCGAACAGGGTGAGTGAAATAGGTGAAGGAGACTAAAAGTACACTTGCCATGCTGAGCGCTGAATAATGTATAAAATTGTTGCATCATTATGTTGTGCCCCTGAAACTAATATAAAACTCCATGTTAATTACACCAGAATTAAATTTGTTAAAAAATGAAAAAAAAAAAAAAACAAAATATTTCAGAGCAGAAATAATATCTTCTTCGTCTCTGGTATCCCTGAATGTGACCAGCCTACCCAAAGACAATTATGCTGAGAAAGTCCTTTGTCATTTGTAAATGAGACAAAAGTCTCTGGGAAAAAAACATCTTTCCCAAGAAAAAAAAAGAAAAAAGAAAAAACAATTCTGACTTTTATGGCTAATTTATGGGGAGGATTTGGTTTTTTATTTATAGTTCTTTAAACAGATACAGCAGTATCCAGAAGAGGGTGAGTAAGGAAAAACAAGCTCTCTGTAGGAGGGAATTTAAAGAAAGACACACACACCCATATGGTGTCTGTTAGAAATGCTTTACGAAGCTATTCTTTGGAATCAGCAGTCTTAGAGCCAAAGAAAGCTGAGAATCTGGTCGCTATTGACTCTGAGCCACAAAGAAACTACTGACCAACGGCCACATTCTTCTATTGCACCGATGCAGTTAACACTTTCCCGCAGTGGAACCATCTCACTGTGTGTCCGGAGAAATCTCTTACCACGATGTTTAAAGGGCAGAAATCTGGGGAGGCCAGATTCTAGGCAGAAACAGCCACGCCCCTTGAAACCAGGGGTCTCACAGTGGCTCGTTGGATGCTAAACCTAGTGCATTCTGGGCTCACTCGTGCCTCTGGGGCTTTTCCAATAATCTTCCAGGGAAAATATGAGATGCTGGGGAAGGTAAGAAGGGAGGACGAGAGCTCCCCATTGCTTCTGGGAAAGTGCTCATGGAGTGTACCAGGCAGGATGCATATGACCCCCTTTTGGATACCGCAAACCTTTAATTAGAGCTGAGAGAGAAATAAAAGGGGAAGATAGAAGACTCCTGCATAAATAAGAACTAAGACACCACTGAAATCATTGCTCTAGAAGTAAGAGAGAATTCACAGGCATCCCCAATGGGACAAGTCATCATTCCGTGTTTTCAGGTTCCTTCTGTGCTCAACATCTTTAGAATTCCCATTCCCTGTGCTTATGACATGTTGAAATCTCACACAGTTGGAATGTTTCTTTTCTGTTTCTTTCTTTCCAGCGGCCGAAGAGCATGGCTTTGGGTGGGCTTGTGTCTGTGACAGCTTCCCATGGGGACAGGCTCCCGTGAAGAATGGAGAGAAACGTATGATCTGAATCCCCAGCTGGGGACAGTGAGACACTGCTGGGTGTTGTACAAAGCCTTTGGCTGAGCTTCAGGCAGAGCTGGATGAAGCAGAGCTGGATAGCTCCAGCGGTCCATAAATATGTTCCCAGAGTCACAAAGACGGGTTTTTGTTTTGTTCGGGAAAAAGCTGTTTTTATTCTGAGGTTGGAGTATCAGCAGAACTCTGTAAATGTAAGCTAATCCTGTCTGCTACAGTTAATCCTGTTCCCACCAGTCCCGTTGACCCAGAGGAATATCGTGTCACTTCTGTTCCATCCTTAACCGGACTACCAGGTGTGTTGAAAAATCACATTATTCGAAATTCTCAGGCATGCTCAATGGAAAGAGACAACTGTTAAGTGTATAGTTCTCAAAACCACAATGAGATATCACCTCACACCAGTCAGAATGGCTAAAATTAACAAGTCAGGAAATGACAGATGCCGGCGAGGATGCGGAGAAAGGGGAACCCTCCTACACTGTTGGTGGGAATGCAAGCTGGTGCAACCACTCTGGAGAACAGCATGGAGGTTCCTCAAAATGTTGAAAATAGAACTACCCTATGACCCAGCAATTGCACTACTGGGTATTTACCCTAAAGATACAAACATAGTGATCCGAAGGGGCACGTGCACCTGAATGTTTATAGTAGCAATGTCTACAATAGCCAAACTATGGAAAGAACCTAGATGTCCATCAACAGATGAATGGATAAAGAAGATGTAGCATATATATACAATGGAATACTATGCAGCCATCAAAAGAAATGAAATCTTGGGACGCCTGGGTGGCTCAGTGGGTTAAGCCACTGCCTTCGGCTCAGGTCATGATCCCAGGGTTCTGGGATCGAGTCCCACATCGGGCTCCTTGCTCAGCAGGGAGCCTGCCTCTCTCTCTAACTCTGCCTGCCTCTCTGCCTGCTTGTGTGCTTTCTCTCTCTCTCTTTCTGACAAATAAATAAATAAAATCTTAAAAAAAAAAAGAAATGAAATCTTGCCATTTGCGACGACGTGGATGGAACTAGAGGGTATCATACTTAGAGAAATAAGTCAATTGGAGAAAGACAACTATCATATGATCTCCCTGATATGAGGAAGTGGAGATGCAACATGGGGGGTTAAGGGGGTAGGAGAAGAGTAAATGAAACAAGATGGGATTGGGAGGGAGACAAACCATAAGTGACTCTTAATCTCACAAAACTGAGCATTGCTGGGGGGAGGGGGGTTGGGAGAGGAGGGTGGGGTTATGGACATTGGGGCGGTATGTGCTATGGTGAGTGCTGTGAAGTGTGTAAACCTGGCGATTCATAGACCTGTACCCCTGGGGATAATAATACATTATATGTTTATAAAAAATAAAAATAAATAAATAAATAAAAACTTAAAAAAAAAAGGTACAAAGTTTGAGACCAAAATCTCACCTCCTCTACAAGCCTTTCAGCTACAACGCCTGCTCTTGGCCCCGAATTCCTGTACATGGCCCTGAGGTCTCATGAAAACAGCTCTGACCTTCCACTCACTTATTTTGTTCCGGACATTTTGTGTCCCCACATGGATTTTTGGGTTGTTAGAGGGAGGGTGCCCTATTTTAGTTTTGCTTTTATTTCCTAGCAACACCTGCTTTAATAAGCCTGTATCAAGCACTCATGAGATACTTACTTAATGAATGAATGATTCTTCCTCCCTTCTCTGCCATCAGTCCCATCACCCTAACCTGATGCCCTCAACACTTGACACTCTAGAGTCCGACTGGTAAACTGCTTTTGTGGTTCTGCTGTTAATCTCCACAGTCCTCCTGACTGTGGCAAAATCAGACAGGCATCACCTCGAAAGAGCCACCCAGTGATCATCTCAATGTGAGACACTCGATTTGCCCTTGCAGGTCTCACTCTTCTCCCTGTCAACAGCCTCCAGAAGAAGGGAGGGGACAGGTCATACTTCCCAGTGACACTGTCATTGACAGCCAAGTAAAACAGATAATATGGTGAAGTCACCTAAATTATGATTGACGTGGGAATGGCCAGCCTTGTTAAATGATGCTCTTCCTATGTCATTTGGATTGTGATCCTAAGGGTCACTGCCATTGAGAAACTGAAAAGGAACAGCGATCACCAACTCTAAGCAGCCCGGATGTAGGTAAGGTTGGTCCTATGCGAGCCCCCTACCCGCTGTTCCATATCCTGCCTCCAAGCCAACTGCTTTCTCAGCCACGAATTGTTCTGTTTTCTACTATTGTTCCTGTCTTCAAAAAAAAAATCTCCTGGGTGGCTCAGTTGGTTAAGCATCTGCCTTCAACTCCGGTCATGATCCCAGAGGCCTGGGATCCAGCCTGGTCTTGGGCTTCCTATTCAGCAGGGAGTCTGTTTCTGCCTCTGATCCTTTTCCTCTCCCCACTCCTGCTCTCTCTCTCTCTCAATAAATAAATAAATAAAATCCTTAAAAAAATATGTTACAAACATACAGAACTTGCTAACTTCTCCCTTGTAAGAAAAAAAAAAGATTTTAAAAAGATGCAGCAAAACAGTGATCATTAACACAAATACATTGTTAATGATAGAAATTCAAGCATTAGCCCACTCCAGATTAAAGAAATATGTGTTGTTGTTGTTGCTGTTGTTGTTTTTAATTTAAGAGTAAGAAACTACTCACAACGAGTATTAATGAGGCTGGCTGTAACTGTAATAAACATCTCTTGCAGAAATAAATTGTCAGATATCATTGCACAAATCACTTAATGTTACTTTATTTTTAAAGGAAGAGCTCATCTCACCCAGCTGTTTGGTGATCCAGTGTCCTGGAATAAAAACAACTAAAGGTCAGTGATGATTCTTTCCTGAGACAGTGAAGATATTTTCACTTTAGAGGTCTGGGTTTGCCCAGAAAGGAACAGCCAAATCTATCAGCAAAAGGAAAGAAATCACTTCCAGGCTTTTATTTTCTATGAGAATCTTCAAAACGGGCCCAACTGCGCGCTGCTGGCTCTTCTCCCAGCCAACGTGCTTTCACATTTTGGTGGTTTTTACCACCTGACCTTGACGTGTATTTGAATTTGGTGCCCTTTCATTTTGGCCCAAGCGCAGACACAGACTCATTTCTTTGTTTTCTCCTTAGCACAGCTAAGACAGATTGGAACTTTCACAAAAGCTTTTCTAAAATAGTAATTAAAACAAAAAAAAGAAAAAAGAGAAAAGGACGGAAAATCAGCAGACTTCCAAAGTCTGGCTCAGCTTCCGGCGGGGGAAGTCATTTGAGCATCCTCAGTTTCCTCCTAGACATTGTGCCCTCGTGGTGGTCCAGATCAAGAGAGGGAGAGAGATTTCCACTGAGCCGCCCCGGCTTCCCACTTCCCTTCCCCACCACTTGCAACAGAGCCTTCTCCTATGTTCTGACAGGAAAAACATGGTCTGATGTGCTGGGGGAGGGGCCTGCTGCTCTCAGACACACTTGCTCTAGGGAAGAAGCACCTGCAGAGTGCGGAGGGGTGGGGCTGTGTGTAAGCGGCTCTGTCCTCCACTTTTGGCTTTGTGCTGCTCACTGAGGTCAGCCTGTGCCGATGGGTAGGGGAGAAAAATGACACCAGCCCTCTCCTTCATCCCCAGAGAGGGGAGATTGTGCCACCCCATCCCCTGTCTGGGGATGTCTGGGAAGGCTTCCCGGAGGAAGGAGCAAGCTTCCTTCGTGTAGCCTATATTCCTGCCTTCACCCTGCCCGTGCCATCTGCCTTCACCTACCTGCTCAGCAGCACAGTGCACCTGCGTTTTATCCCAGGCAGGCCGGCCGAATTTTCTAAACTTAGGGACCTGGCATGGTGTGGACCCATGCTCATCCTTTGTGGCGGGAGCGGTGGGAGGGGATCCTCACCTCACTGGGGCTGGTGCTGGTTTATCCCAAAGCAGTTGCACCAATGTGCAGGAGCTTAAAGTTTAGAGTACAGTGCAACAAACGGCTGATGTCCGGGTTAACCTCCCTCAGCAGTTGTCTCTGCCCCTGTGCTAAGGAATGGGGCAGAGCAAGGGCACCTGCCGGCTCTTTTGTCCCCTGAGTGCCCAGGGGATGTTTATTCCAGATGCACCCCAAGAGGGAGAACCATGTCTCCCAGTTCATACTGGGGGGTTCTCGGATTGCACACTCCACTCCCGGGCCTCTGGCCTCTTTCTGCACAGGAGAACTGCGGTGACTGCTAGGCCAACACTGGCCAAGTCACTGACCTCTAACACTCCAGTCTTCGAGCTCTGCTGGTTCTAAAAACTCACGATAATCAGCTCCTCTTGTTTTCTTAGTCGAAAGTGTTTACCTTGTACGAGCCCCTGTGTGCTGCTTGCTCTCTCTCTCTCTCTCTCTGTCTCCCTAGCCTCTCTCCATGATCAGGGCTCATGTCAATTTGATTATTAGATCAGTTAGACAATTAGAAGAACATAGAAGAGTAGAAGAAACTCCCCATGGTCCCCCCCCACACACACACAAATTCCCCAAACGGAAGATTAGATATTTGGTCATTCTGAGGGTGTGTGCTTGTCACTCTAAGTTCAGCCATCCTAACTACCTGACAAATGTCTGAAAGCTGATGAGTAGGAAAAAGGAACCTGTTGAATTATGGCAACAGCTTCCTCCTCTTTATTTTTTTTTTACGTGTTTTTTTAAGTTTTTATTTTTAAGTAATCTCTACACCCAATGTGGGGCTTGAAGTCACAATCCTGAGATCAAGAGTCACACCTTCCACTGACTGAGCCAGCCAGACACCCCATAACTTCCTGCTCTTTAAAAAACAAGGATAATGAGTTGAAATACAAAGCTCCGCTTCTCACTTCTGTCCTCTGAAGCCTGAGAAAAGCAGGATATGGACTTCTGACCTATTAATCCTACCAAGTTCATAAACATGAATTCAGACAATAACAAACTGTTTTGTATTCGTTGGTGAAGGAAATAGCTCTAGAAGACATTCGTTGCTCAACTCATAAATATCTATTTAAATTCAGGAGTGATTACTTGAAATAAATTCGGAATAAATGAGCTATATAATAAATGATGAATAAATCCATCAACTTAAAATCTTCCTGCCAACCGCCTCAAGCCCCCTTAACCAACAGGATTTGCTCTTGTTTCTTCTTTTGGACCCTAGTGCTCCATTTTGTTCCCAGGCTCTACTCAAGCCTTCTGTTTCCTTCGTCTCTGCTGTTTACTCCTACAACCTAAAACAAACAAAGTAAGCAAAACGAAAACAAACCCAAATCATCAGCTCTGCTTTCCCTTCAAAATAATCCAAGTGACCCCATCCTTGCGGTTCCCCCTCTGACTTCCTTGCGAGGCCCACACCCCCACACCCTCAGCTGGCCTGTTGAACAGGCTTCCTTTTTCCCTCCTATCTCAACAGAAACCAAGCTGTCTTGATAATACTTCATGCCCAGCTGCCTCCTCTTGTGAAATCCCTATTGCCCACTCCTACTTATTTCATGATAGAAGAGAAATTTCTATTCTGCTGTGCCTTTAAGCCCATCAATCCATTTTCATTAAAAGTTTTTCCAACCCTTGATTTAATTACTTCCAGAGTGTAAACACACAGTCCATATGACTCTTCTGATGACATTTGCTCTCCCATTTTTTTGTCTCAAGGAATCCCTCTTCTCACCGGAGCTGGAATAAGAAAAGTTTATTTCTAAACTTTTAGATTGTTTCGTGATTCTCTATAGTCTTTTGGGTAAATTCCAAACCGCTCCCATGCTTGGACATCTCTTATTACGGCATCGTTCTAACTGTACTTTCTGCCATGTCCCACCCCCACATTTTCATAGCTCTTGTTCCAGCCATGCCAAACTGCTGTCCCCCCACAGATACGTACAAGGTGACTGCCTCGGCCCACCATCTTCCAGGGTCATTGACAAACCCCTACATGTCCATAGACACACCCAGGAAGCCTGCTTTTCACTTTTTAGGAGGCATAAGTATTTTCTAATGTGTGTGTCATGCCACGAAAATGCCAGTATAACAGCAGCAAGAACCGAGTATATCTGGGGATGAACAGCTGGGTCACTGCTTCTCAACCATATGTGATCTGACCAGGGGGAGAGGCAGAACTGTCTCAGAGCCATGAGTTCTCTGAGCATCCTGGACCAGACTGTGACATGTGGGTGTTTTAGTAATTGGCTCACCTTTAGCTGATGTGATTGAAACTACGGTTCGCTATTTATTTGGTAAAATGGAAAGAAGATGACCTTTAGTCATAAAAAATGTATGTTACAGTATGTTAAAACTTATAATGCAGGATTCATGATACCGTCGTTAGCATTCTCGTCATCACAGCTGATATAGGTTGCAATATATCCCATACTATGATAAGTACATTATTGCCATTATTTCATTTGTTCCTCAAAGTATTTAATTCTACTTTTATCATCTTACATCAGTCACACCCTCACCCACTTCTGCTATTTCTAATCACCCTAACCTGCTACACTTCTTCTTTCCCACAGCAACGTTCACCTTCTAAGGTCCAATTTACCTGTTTATTATGCCTACTGCTCCTTTTCTGTCTTTTCTTTGCAGAATATAAATTCCACAAGGCATCAAACTTTTAAAACAAATTCTATCTGATTATAGAAGTACATAGTAGGTGTTCTATAAATATTTGTTTCATAAGTAGTCAAAGCTCTATGAAATAAATAATATTTTTAAATTCTCATTTTACAAATAAGGAAATGGCGACACAAAGAGGTTAACACATACAGCGGGGAGATGGGGGACAAGAATTTGAATGGCCAGTGGATTCCAGAGTCTGCTTTCTTAACAGTACATGGCAAGTAACATAGCAATTTATTTGGAATTATCTTTCTTTTAAAAATTATCATCAGTCTTGCTCACAAAGGCTAGCAGTCCCTTTTATAGATACAGTCATTGAATACTGTTTGAAAACTCTTGAAGACATCAAATATAGTTTAAGAGACTTTATTTCTGGTATTTATGTTCCAAAAAGTGTTTTTTGGACATTGTTTATATTCTCTCTTTAGGTTTTATTTGTATCAGTTGTGGTAGTAATTTTCCAACCCAGGAAACTACTTTGGAAGTATATTTAGGGCGTTTAAATTTAGATAATAAGCTGAATTACTTCTTTTGGGCAACAGTGTCATGCTGTGTGTGGTTTCAGAATGCTGACTGACAAATACAAGGGCTTGTCAGCCAGATGGTTCTTTCTGATGGCTGGAGTCACGGCTTTCAGCAGCCTGCTTTCCCATCTCACCAGTAGCTCCACAGAGACACGACGCAACCAGCAAGGGCTGGTGAGTCCATTTTTTCTAAAGGACGTCAGCATATATGTGCACAGGGATGAAACTAATACGCATTTTTTTTTCTACTAAAGAAAAACACAGTCCTCCTGTGTCTCCTCTATTCTCAATGCTTCACCATGACACCATTCACTTTTTTTTTTTTAAGATTTTATTTATTTGACAGATAGAGATCACAAGTAAGCAGAGAGGCAGGCAGAGAGACCAAGGGAAGAAGGCTCCCCGCTGAGCAGAGAGCCCGACTCGGGGCTCAATTCCAGGACCCTGAGATCATAACCTGAGCCAAAGGTAGAGGCTTAACCCACTGAGCCACCCAGGCACTCGACACCATTTGCTTCTGACACCTGATGTGTGGTGTTTCCATACACCAAGCCATTCTGCAACACCAGCTGGACACCCGACAATCCAGGTCAGTACTGGTGATCGTTTAGCTCCCACACATCAAGGGGTGAGTCCTACCAGACTGCTCCCCACCCCCACTTAGATGCCAATATGCCAATCACAAGTCCACCTTGTCACCTTTCTGATGGAGGGGTATAAATTGGAGGTTCCTAGCACAAGCTCTTCGGGTTCCATTAATTTGTTAGATTGGCGTGTAGAACTCAGGAAAACATTTTACTTATGAGATTACCTGTTTATTTTCAAAGGATGTAAGTCAGAAACAGCCAAATGGAAGGTACATAGGAAGGGGTGAGGAGGGGCGGTGACTTCTCGGGCACCATCTCCCTGCATCTCCCCATGATCACCACCCAGGATGCTCTTAAACCCAGTCCTTTGTCTGTTTGGTTTTTATGGCCGCTTCATTATAGAGGCACAATTGATTAGATCATTGACCATTGGTGATTGAACTCAGTCTCTAACCGCACTCTTCTCCCCCGAGGTGTGTGTGTGGAGGAGTGCTGAAAGTTCCCACCCCACAGTAGAAAAGAACCACTGTGCTGGCAAATCCATAACCCATTATCATTGTCTGCTTTCTTAGTAACCGCAAGAAACTATGCCAGCACTAATTTATATACTGTGCCTGACCCTGTTCAGGGAATACAGGTGTGCAGAGCCCTGAGGAGAGCTTTTGAAAGGGATCGTCATATAAATGTTGAGCCTTGGGAAGTGAAGCCATGCAAAATGGTAAGTTGGCCCCTGGAAGCGGAATGAGCCAGGTCTGGGAAAGCTTGAAGTTTGGCTTTAAGATTAGAAGTGTACCACTCTGAGAGGGCGTCTCCAAGGGTACATCAAATATACATTTTGTCCTGATGCCAAAAGGCCAAGTATCAGAGTACAATGGTTGACAAAAATCATGGAGGCCAAAGCTTATTATGAGGATGGTGGAATGCATTTGGGTGTTGGAGGGAGAAAATTTAGATATCTTGGGTAAACCAAGAGAGTTGAACAATTATTGCAAATGTTAATGAAAATTTAAGAGTTGAACTTTTAATGTTTCTATTCTCATGCAGGAACAAGAATTTATCAAGAATTTCTCAGCATTGTCAGCCGCTAGGCTGTTCCCATGGTTACTGTATTGGTTCTTTGTGAACTTCCCAGATCTTCCCTTTCCATGGACGTTAGAAGAGCAAGATACTTGGGAACTATGTCATTTTTTCTTAACCATTTCTTCCTTTTTTCATATATCTTATAATAGTTTATCACATTATGGTTGAGGACACTTCATCATGAATATCACATGTGATTTAGAAGTTTTTTTCTCTTTTTGTCATATTCAAAGTGGCAGCATTGATGTTCTCCTTTCTGTTCTGGTTTGGTGAGTTCCTAGAGGACTTGTGTAAAAACACTGTGGCCTAAAGGAAATAAAATAACTCAACAGAGCTATGCAAGATCATTTCGTTTAACACGACGAGTGCTACCGTATCAAGCAATTCCATGAATAGTATCACTTTGATATAAACTCTTGTTTTGCCTTGTGCAATTATTTAATTTTATTAGTTGTTTGTTGACTGAAAAGTTATGTTTTCCCTCAAGTTGTCCTCATAATGCACTGTCAATATTTAATATTAATGGTCAAATGATTTCCCTATTTATTTAAATATTTAAATTTTTTTGTACATACACTCAATAGGTTTAACAGTGTTTTATTGCAGTAATACATATAAGGGATATTTGTAATAATACATGTGTAGTATATATCCTTCAACTGACTGATGGAATCCTGATATAAAGCACATAAGGAGACTTTTCACTGAATTGCATTTAGAATACCTGCTCTCCATATTTAAAAGAGAAGGTTCAGTAGGGACTATACATTTCGATGACATTCTTTTTATACATTACCATCACTGTTACTCAGATTAGATATGATTAGATATGGCCTCGAAGGATGCCAGAAATCACCACTGTAAGACGCATTCAGATATGTGGTCTTCCACAGGACAAAGCTGAATTGCAAATTGTGGTCATATACAGAGGCTACTAGGTGCATCTCTGCTCTCTGTACTATGAAAATGGCATTATGGGGCTGGAGGGGAGTTGCTCTATTGGAGATCGAATGTGATCGTTTTTCTGAGATGCATGGGCGGGGGTAGGTACAGCATTCTTGGTCTGTGTGCATTGTCAATGGTAGTGATGAAATTGAAGGATGTCAGTTGTAGGCACATCACCAGAGACCCATTGCGCCTGGCTAGGCATTTTGGAAGTGCACCCTGAATGCTTGGATTATCCGTTGACAGGTAAGCAGTCATGTGCCCAGGGGGTGTTCAGAACCACCTGTGACGTCTGGGAGCAGAATGTTAGGTTCCTACTAATTTCTTCCACCTTCCCCTTCTGTCAGGATGCTAAAAATACCATCTCTTCCAATCATTCCAAGAATCCATATTACTCATAAATGATAGAAATTGCATGAGAACCTTTACAATGACTTTAGATTTCCCTCCCCTATAAACTCTGAAATTTGGAATAGGGGCTACCCTGGGAGGGTTGGGAGACTGTAGAGACAGGACTCATAAGAGGGAAAACATCTCCAGCAGAACCTTGCCTAATTAGCCCTCAAGGGTTGCTACCTTTTGGAGTCAGTAGGCTTGATCCTCTCTTGGGACCATATTTTGAGTGGGTGGGGGGAGCAGGGAACAGAATGTGGCCACAAACAAAACCTAGTAAATGGCATGATAAGGAAACATAGAATTACAGCAAAATATCTGAGCTCCCCTCCACCCCCTTTGGAGGACCTGGTGCACTCATCAACCAGGCCAGTGATGGAATTTCAGGACCCAGGAGGCAGGAGCAGAGGCAGAGAGTCCTGATCTCCAGAGGGTCAGGGATGTCATTATTAGAGACCACATGGGGATCTGGATGGCAATAAATAGCCATACGCCCAAGGGACTCAGGTATACCTGAATTATGCTTTCTCAAACATACTCCAACTTCTCCATCATCACTCTATCCCCTCCCCTGCTCTGCTGGCCTGGCTTCCTATCAGGGAGGCGTAGGGTCAGGAAACGACTCCAGCTAAGGCCTGGCCTCTTATTTCCTTGAGCTCTATATCTCCAGTGACCTTCTCCTCACTCAGCACCCTTTCCAATGGCCATCCTAGACTTGGTTGCTCTTAAGACTTTCTGTGACATTTTTCAACCTTCTTTTCCTTTCTTGAAATGCAGTCCTCTTTACTTCTTCCCTCTCTCTGAGGATATGTTCTTACCTCTTACTTAAGTGGGAAAACAGAAGCCAGAACAGACACCTGATATACAACCAAACAGCCTCCATACCTGTTCTTTCCTTTTCCCCTGTAAAGTGGAGATGCCCATCCTCCCATCAGAGGTCATTTCCCGCAACTAAGTTCGGAATCATATCCACTATGGCTTTATCAGGAAACCAGTGTGGCTCTCCCATGCCAATCTCCTCTATGCTACCCCTCGCCCCCGCATCTACTGCAACCAACCTACCCCTTGACCTGAGGTGCCACTCCAGGTACTGCCCTCTGTCTTTGTTCTCTTTAGCAGCCAAATACAATTTTTGTTAGTCTTTAAAATTACACTAGTATTTTCTATAATATATATAAAATTACAGTTATTAGATATAAAAACACACTCATATTACATGAGTATAAAGTGCCAAATAAATACTTTCTCTTCCTAGACATCCCCTAAATACAAATCCCAGAGATATTCACTGTGAAATTGTGTATGTATGTACCAATGTACATAAGTTCATAAGAATTTCTTACACAGGGCGCCTGGGTGGCTCAGTGGGTTAAGCCGCTGCCTTCGGCTCAGGTCATGATCTCAGGGTCCTGGGATCAAGTCCCACATCGGGCTCTCTGCTCAGCAAGAAGCCTGCTTCCCTCTCTCTCTCTGCCTGCCTCTCTGTCTACTTGTGATCTCTCTCTGTCAAATAAATAAATAAAATCTTAAAAAAAAAAAAAAAGAATTTCTTACACAGGGCACGCTTGGGTGGCTCAGTTGGTTGAGCATCCAATTCTTGGTTTTGGTTCAGGTCATAATCTTATGGGTCCTGGCATCAAGCCCATGTTGGGTTCTGTGATCAGTGGGGAGTCGGCTTGAAGATTGTCTCCCTCTGCCCCCCACCAACTACCGTGCATGCACATGCGTGCACACACACACTCTCTCTCTCAAATAAATAAATAAATGCAAGAATTTCTTACACAAATGGAATTATAATACATGATGTTCTGCAACACGCTTTTTTTCTTTTACATATTTTAGATCTCTTTTCACATCAGTACATATAAATACACCTCATTATTGTTAATATCTGCAGTAAATTTTATTTTTTTTAATATTCATGATGCTATCTTCAGTGACTAGAACAGCCCATAGTAGGCACTCTATGAATATTGGTGAATAAGTGAATAAATTCCACTGCTTATAAGCACAGCATATTTGAGAACAGTCCTCTACTGATAACCTGCAGAAAGGAAAAACAGGTGCTCCTTCTTTGCTCAGCTGATAGCTTACCAATTGCCAGGCAAGTGAGCGCAGCCCCTGGGACTAGGCAGACCCCAGCTAAATCACAGACTGACCACAGACATGTGAGCTAGTTTAACCAAGACTGGTAGAGCCTGAGCCATACCAGAAAGACTACCCAGAAGAATCCTTATTTATAAAGAGTTGTTTTAGGGAACTAAATGTTAGGATTGCTTTGCCACAAAGGCGTATCAAAATATCCTTGCCATTTGCTAGCAGTTTGTTAAGCAAAAGCACAGAAAGGACTGCAGTTCTCAACTTGGCAGTTATCAAGTGTGAAGCCCAGGCATCTCGTGGGGCTCATTAAAGATGGGACACATTCAGCTTACAAGTAACTGATCAGGGTTTTTGACCCATGAAATAATTTTCTTTTCATTGTTTTGTTGGGGTGATGGTTGGGGTGGCCTTTGTGGGAGACTACTCAGGCAAAACTGACAGACCTTGAAGAGGAACTCACCCAACACATTCTTCCCCGTCACAGGGAGGTAAACCTGCTCTTCGGATGTGAGTGGGGATGGAAAGGAAGTGTGATGGAAGGTCTGTACTCAGAGTGCTGCTCCAGAACCTCTGATACCAAGAAGCTTCTCTCTGTACCAAGCGTGACAAGAGCTCCCCATGTGAGTGTGGATTTCCCCGTGGTTGTGACAAAGCAGGCCAAGTGCGGGAGCAGGAAACAAAGGGTTTTTGAGACGTTCTGTTCAGTGCCCCTGAAAGAACTATTGCTCAGGGTGAGGGCAATGAGGGAGAGAGGAATAAGCCTCAAAATAACTATTATATTTTCTCTTTTTTCAATTTCTCTGAGAAAGAGAAATGTAAGAAACCTGTTGAGGTAACAATGTTTTGAAGGGAAGTAGCAGTGGATAGAGACAATTTTTAGAACGTGGGGTTCTCAGAGCAGCAGAAGGGCAAGTCCTAATGCACAATGACTTGTGAGACTGCTTACATCCTATTTGCTATTTTTGTCCCATTGGCCAAATCAAATCAAAGGCAGCCCAAACCCTCAAGGGATGAAAAAGACCCTTCCTCTAATGGGAGGGATTATTAAGGATATGAATACAGGCACAGAAAGCATCCATGGCCATTGTTTTGTTGTTTTCTGCCATCTGCGGCAAGAGGGTGGTCTCCATCTCAGGCCTCAGGCTTACTCTGAAGAGTTTCCTGATCCGAGATGGTGAGCCCACTCAATATACTCATTCTACTCCCACAACGAGCCTTCAGAGGCCAAAGTCACTCCTGCCTCATATCTAGGTCCACAAATCTGCCCTGGTGTCTGTAGCAATAGACAGCTGTTCTGTATGACTGGGTTAAGAGTCCATCACTCACAGTTATCAACATTCTAAATCAGGAACTCAATATTTAAAGTTTTGGTAACTCATCATTACTATGTGCATTTTTAAAAGCTTGGAGGAATTAGAGCAGTGAGTAATTTTCATTTCTATTACTTCTTCACTTACAGTACTGGCATTCCTGTAATATTTCATATCCTACTTGTAGATAAATGTCCTCCTGTCTTCTACCTGGCATAACGTTCTGCACATTTCTCCTTTATGTCTTCCAGATTCCGAGGTACACTTAAAAAAGTTCAAGTGTACCCCTAGACATATGAAAACACTAACACATATTTTAATATTTGTTAACATTTACATTGTAGAAAGCCTAGAATTACATTATATAATACAGCAGCCATTAGCCATATGTGACTATTGAACACATGAAATGTGGCTAGTTCGAATTTAGACATGTTATAAATTAAAAAATTCACTGAATTTTGAAGATAGAAAGAAAAGAATGTTAAATAACACCTTAATAACTTTTATATATATATATTTTTAAAGATTTTATTTTATTTATTTGACAGAGAGAGATCACAAGTAGACAGAGAGGCAGCAGAGAGAGAGAGAGAGAGAGAAGCAGGCTCCCTGCCGAGCAGAGAGCCCGATGCGGGACTCGATCCCAGGACCCTGAGATCATGACCTGAGCCGAAGGCAGCGGCTTAACCCACTGAGCCACCCAGGCGCCCCTAATAACTTTTATATTGATTACATGTTAAAATGAGAACATTTTTCAAATCTTGGGTTAAAGAAAATATGTTATTATTTTTTTTTAGATTTTTTTTTATTTATTTGACAGACAGATCACAAGTAGGCAGAGAGCCAGGCAGAGAGAGAGAGGAGGAGGAGGCAGGCTCCCCACTGAGCAGAGAGCCCAGGACCCTGAGACCATGACCCGAGCCGAAGGCAAAGGCTTTAACCACTGAGCCACCCAGGCACCCCAAGAAAATATATTATTAAAGTTAATTTCACTTGTTTATTTTCACTTTTCTTAATGTAACTGCTGAAAAATTATACAAAGTGGCTCACGGGTTCTCAGAATTTGTTTTAGAATTCAATCTAGGAAAAATAAGGGGGAAGTGGTTATATTAATATCAGACAAATTAGATTTGAGAACAGAACGTTATCAAAGATAAAGATTATTACATAACGATAGGGGGTCAATTCATCAAGAAAACATACAAATTCTAAACATTGATGTCCCTAATAATAGAACTTCAGAGTACATGAAGCAAAAACCGAAAGCTGCATGGAAAAATAGATGAATCCACCATTACAGTTGGGAATTTTTATATCCCTCTATCAATAATTGATAGAACAAGTAGATAGAAAATTAACAAGGCCAGAGAAGACTGAAACAATACTAGCAGCCAACTTGACCTAACTGACATATATAGGAAACAGCCTCTCAATAGCAACTAAACACACAAGTATTTTTCAAGTGTACATGGAACATTCAGCAAGATACCACATTCTGAGGTACAAAACATGTACACATTTTGAAAGTATTCAGATCACACAGAGCAGGTTGTCTGTTCACACTGGAATTAAGTTAGACATCCATAACAAAAGTATACTTGGAAAAGACCTTCCAATACTTGGAAATTAAATAACACACTTCTAAATAACCCAAGGATCAAAAAAGAGCTTGAAAAGGAAATTAGGAAGTATTTTGTACTAAATGAAATTGTAGTATAACGTATGGAAATTTGTGGAATGCCAGTACTTGGGTTCTCATAGAGAAATGTGTAGTACTAACTGCTTATATTAGAAAAGAAGAGGGGTGCCTGGGTGGCACAGTCAGTTACGCGCCACTCTCAATTTTGGCTTGGGTCGTGATCATGAGATCAAGATCCATGTTGGGCTCTGTGCTGAGTGTGGACCCTGCTTAAGATTCTCTCTCTTCCTCTGTCCCCCATCTCTCTCTCTCTCCAGAAGAAGAAGAAGAAGAAGAGAAGAAGAAGAAGAAAGATCTATGTCAATGACTTCAGTTTCTACCTTAAGAAACTAGAATCAGAAGACCCAATTAGAATCAGAAGACATCCAAGGGGTGTCTGCTGCCTCAGTTTAGAGACCGTGCAACTCTTGATCTTGGCATTGTAAGTTCAAGCCCTCAGGGTGGGACACAGAGATTTGCTTAAGATAAAATCTTAAAAAAAAAATTAGAAGGCCCTATTAAACCCAAAGTAAGCAGAAGAAATAAAGATCAAAGGCAGAAACCAATAAAAAGGTAAAGAGAAGAATAAAAGCAATGAACCCAAAAGCTGGTTCTTTGAGATCAACAAAACTGATAAACCTATAGCCAGATGGGTCAGAAAGAAAAAAGAGAGAGAGAAGCTATGAATTATCTATATCAAGAATTAGCATCACTACAGATCCTGCAGCTAATAAAAGATAGGAAAATCACTATTTATGAAAATTAGTAAAGTCAATACTTTGTATGTTGTGTGAGTGTGGACAGAAAGGCACTCTCCCGCACAGTGAAGTAAACTGACCTGCGACTCCTTTGCTGAGCATATATCCAAAAGAAAGTCTCAAATGGTATCAGAGACATGTACAAAAATATTCACTACTGAGTTGCATGGGATAAAGGAGAGTTGGAGGCAACCAAGTGTTCACCACAAAGGACATGAAAGGCAAATATAGGAGATACATGGTATGGAATATTCTTCAGCATTCAGGAGCGAGGAACCTGAGGAACATATTCATATCCCAAACCTGCATGCATATTTAAAGGCATCTATCTCGAATTAAAGTGAGTTCCTGGAAGGTGGAGAATGGGAAATGAGAAATGGCAACCAAGAGATAAGAAAGGACAGAGGGATGTTTACAATGAGCACAGACTGTTTTAAGATCACAATATCTTATGAACTAAGGAATATGTACCTGGTGTCCAGAAAGAGAAAACAATCTCATGAACACTATTATGTAAAACTCATTGCCCTTCACAACCATTGGGATATAATAAAATGAAAAAGAAGACTTTACTCACTTTAGGGAGTGGATTTGTGCAGGGCACTTATGTTATACGACATAGATATCCAAATGAAAATTAAGGCAAAAAAAAAAAAAAGGAGAATTAGAAAAACTAATTTTATAGGTTATTTTATTACCTTTATTTCAGCTAGCCTGGTCAAATCCCAAAAAGTAAAAAAATCTAAGTGAGTGGTATAAAATACCCATAGTTCCACAATCCCTATGTGTATTAGCGAGTTTTACCAAAGTTATATATTACAATAAAAAATGATGTTTTCAACAGTGTTGATAAACTAAGATTTTCTTTCCAGAGCCATAGACAAAGCAAATCTTCTCTCCATTTTCTTGGGGAAAGAGGTATAGTATGATTTAAATAACTTTCTCTCTCTTGCTCCAGGTTTACAATCTTTATAGATAGCTTATGTAACTCCAAGACCACCTTTGAGTGCTGGGGACTTAAGATAAATATATATATATATATATATATTTTTTTTTTTACAGTGTCTGGCTACTTATTTACTAGCTAGCCAGTAATAGCCAGTACATAAATATAAACATAGCCTATACACATACACACACGCACATATAGCCAGTAATAGCCAGCATATAAATATATATTTATATACTGTAAATAGCCATATATATATGGGTGTTTTGTTTTTGTTTTTGCTTTTAGGGACTTCCTGAAAAGGAAAATCAAAAGAGTGATTTCTCAAAATTTTTCCATCTTGTAAAAGGTTGTGCTTCCTCAGCAAGTCTTGTGATAGGAGGAAGACTGAAGATGAAGAATGATCACAGGACAGATTCATGGGCAGGGCACTCCAGAAAAGTATTTTGGATCCTGGTAAAATATTTCCCTAAGAGCTGAAGCTGTATCTGTTCTTAGGTAACAATCAGAATCAGCTTAAGCAGAGAGGGTGAGAGAACCCCCCGAAAATAACTGAAACAACCACCAGCATATCACTTGACCAACCAGAAATGGAACAAAAGCACATCACGCATCAGAGAAAACACTAAGGGCCAGGATATCTGGTCAGTAGACTTTGCCCGTCCACTGACCCAGGCTGTTCCTTGGATAAGATCCATGCAATATACTTTGGGGCAGCTACAGACTCAATCATAATGCTTCAAGATGGAAAGAGCCAGTAAAACATCTTATAAACTAACCCAACAATAGAGATAGTCCTTTAAGACATATTATTACATTCCTATTTTCTGAACCATCCTATTTGCCTGTAATTTATTTTAATGTGTCATAGGACATAAAATTCATTGAATGAGTATAGGCACCCTCCTCAGCCTCCAATGTTTGTTCTCATGAGCAAAGACACTCTGGGAGCCAGCCAACCATCCTACAGCCAGGGTCACACTGTATCGTGACAGTTTCTGATCCTTCTCCACAGACAGATTTGTCCATTTGATATTGCTGCTTTAGGCACAGAGATCTAATCAAAAACACATTTTCTTAGCATCTTGAGTATCTCAGAGAAAATACATTTTTTAATATGATGATATTATAATAAAAGGCGTTAAGAACTATTGCTGGCTTCTACTTTATTTTTCCTGCCCTACTGATCCAACACCTCCTTCCCCCAACAATATCACCTCTACCACACTTAGGGCTGGCTAGTATTTACTGAGCACTATGCTCTTTGCACATTACATGCATGATTTCATGAAAGCCTTCAGGGGACTCCATGAGGAAGTCAAGGCTCTGGGTTATTCCATTGTAGAGACGAGGAAACTGAGGAACAGGGAAGCTAAATGCCTTGTCCCAAACCACACAGCAACTTTTAAGTGGCAGAGCCAGAGTGTGAATGTAGGATTGCTAATTAATTCCAGATTCTGAGCTCCTTGGCACTACAGGACATCTCTTCTTGCTTCGATTTTCTCCTGTGTAAAATGAAAACAATGACAGGGACTCAGCTCCTGGAATCATTGTGAGTAAAATGACCTAAATAACCTGCTTAGAAACATCTTCCATATCCTGCCATAGCAGCTGCTTGAGAAGAGGGAGGTCAACCCCACAGACTAACTCTCTCATGAAAGGCTCTGGAATGCATCAGAAGCTGAGGATGCTATTCCTTAGATATCTAGAATTAAACGGTGATCGACCGGCTCAGGCTCAAGCACGTGCCTGAGGAGACAGATCTGCCTCTGGCTGGGAGGACCGTTTCTCTCGGATTCGCTTTGGAGCCACTCCTCAGTAGTCCCTACCTGCGTAGCACCATTCTGCCCAGGGAGCGGTGGAGCGGGGGGGCGGGGAAGGGGTTCACGGGGGCGGGGCGCGCAGGGCATGGATCTTTCATCAAGGTGCGGTGATGACCACCGTGAAAATATAGACGGTGTTTAGCCAATCGGACCAGAGCACACGCATCCTCCCTTGTACCTGTACTCCGTCACGTAGTGAGTGATCGTGATCTACTATATCTTACAGTGACCTTGTTGAATTCTGGGTGGTGCGGCAACCCGGATGATTAGAGAGACAGAGGAGAGAGAGTTGTTTGTTTTTTGTTTTATGAACTTATTAAAGAAAAATAGCACAGAAGTAAGGGGATTTTTTGGAAGACTTTTATCCTTCCTAATCCATGTTAATGCCCATAGGACAACTTGGAATCATTCACAGAGTAGGGGGTGCGCCATATTACCATGTGGTTGTGAATTAAGTGGGCATATGTATGCATGGATGGGTATCTGGGAAAAGGGGAGCAACTCCTCACCTTGTACAGAGCAAATTTTTTGAATAAATTTAAGTCTTCAACAAAATGTGCGCATGTTAACTATAGTGTGTACGTTTTAAGCATTTAACAAATGCTAACTCATTTAATCCCCCCAAACAACCCTTGAGGCAAGTATTATCATTATCCCCATTTTACAAACAGTGAAAACAGAGGTGGACTAGGCAGGAGGAGAGACGGTGCCCTTTTGCCCCTGTGCTCTTGGCAAATACGCTGCCTCAGCTGAGAGAACAGCTTCTTGGGGACAGAGAGATCATCAGGCTTAGGGTCAGCGTCTGAGGAGTCCCTTTTTTTCTTTTTTTCTTTTTTTCTTTTTTTTGAAACTGGAGTTTCTCAAGAAACATCTGTGACAAGGAGATATTGTTCTGTGAGTCCCGGTAAGGACTGTCCATCCAGAATCCCCACATCCATCCCTTCCTCCCCATCACCGCCACCAATACTATCTGGTTTTGAATCTTTTATAGAAAAGAATCTTAGGGGAAATTTTTTCTCAAATGTTTGAGTGGTGAAATAAGAACTACTTCATATGAAAAGACATTGTATAAAATTTCATAAACCCTTGTTAGAGCCTTTAATAGTATATTTTAGTGTATTGGTAAATACAGATACTTTTTTTTAAAAGATTTTATTTATTTATTTGACAGAGAGAGAGATCACAAGTAGGCAGAGAGGCAGGCAGAGAGATGGGGGGAAGCAGGCTCCCGGCTGAGCAGAGATCCTGATGTGGGGCTCAATCACAGGACCCTGGGATCATGACCTGAGCCGAAGGCAGAGGCTTTAACCCACTGAGATACCCAGGCGCCCCAATACAGATACTTTTAAAGAAAGAGGTTTTAGGGACGGTGTCATATTGGAATTGAGAAAGCTTTCATAATTGTATATTTTATGTAAATAAAATATTGAAACCATTTAGCAATCCTGGGGTTTTTAGAAAAACTTTTTCCCGGTTTTGCTCATTGAAAATGCATGCTCAGCCTTCTGCCCTCATGCTCTGGGTTCCTACCTCTGTAACTTTACTTATGCAATCCTTTCTCCCTATTGTTTCCCTGATCCTTTTCCCCATCAACTAATTCAACTCCCACCTTCCCTATTCTTTTTGGTGTTCTTGGACCCAATTTCAACATGCGTGTGGAGCAGCAGGGGGTGGGGTGAGGGCCCATTCTCCATACCTCCAGCAGGCAATCCTCCAGACAGCAGCCGGTGCCTGACCACAGATAGTGTCAGATGATGCAAGCAAAGGGTTCAGTCCTACCAGGCTGCATCTGCCCCCAGCTTTATAGACACCAGTCTCAAGCCCAGGGGGTCACCTGTACTTCTGACCGACTGGTATAAATCAGGTTTCCACAAAACTCCCTCCTCAGGTTAATTAATTTGCTAGAGAAGCTCATTTCACTTACTTTATCACCAGTTAATTGTAAAAAGAAATAACTCAGGAACAGCCAGATGGACAAGGTCTGTGGGAAGGGAAGAAACTTCCATGCTCTCTCCAGAAATGCCACTCTTCACATCTCTATATGTTTGCCAACCCAGAAGCTCTCTGAACTCTGTCATGTTGGGTTTTTATGGCAGATTCATTGTGTAGGCATGATATATTAAATTATTGGTCATTGAGATTGATTCCATCTCTAGCCCCTCTCCCTTCCCCAGAGATCAGGAGGGTGGGGCCTGAGAAAGTTCCAACCCTCTCATCACAAGACTCGTTCCCCTGGGAACCTATCCCTAGGTACTTATAAAGTCATTACTTAACAATGACACCTTTGATGTTCTCACTTAGGATAACTCCCAGGGTTTGCTGAGTTGTGAGTCAGGAACAATGGTCATCTGAATGACCAAATATATGTTTTCTTATAATCACAATATCACATCTGTAACTCCTTGACTGCTTTCGGCACACAACAATCTTTGGTTTCTCTGAACTATGTATGCTTGTTAGTAAAAACAGGAATGTTTATCTATGTAGCTAGCACTGTGTTAAGCACTTACGATATTCCATTGAATCCTCAGAGCAACCTTATTATTATTATTATCCTCCTTTGTAGATGAGATTGTAGATTTACTCTGTAGATTAACAGAATAAATAAAGCATAATAAAAAGAGTTAAGTAATAAGCCACCCAAGGTCACTCCATGAATGGAGTACCATTCAGGTCTATTTGCCGCCATAATCTGTGCTCTTAACCAGATTCTGTCCTTTGTTCCACTGATCTGGCAATTATATTATGATGTATGTGTGTGTGTATGTATCTATGTCTATGGATAGATAAGTGGACAGATTTTTTATTAAAATTTTTGCATTTTGAGAGCAAGAGCACATTTCATACCTCCCCATGCCACAGGCACTTTACCCTGTTTCTCTGAAAAGAGTACTTCCCCAATCCACACTTGTGTGAAGGTAATATTGCTACCTATACGGAAGTCTAGAGCAGAATATGGCATTTTCTGAGCTTCATACAAAATAAATTTCTATTAACGCAATGGACCCAAGTTTGTTGCAATAAACTTCATGAACATATTAAGGCCCCATGCTTACAACTTGTTGGGCTCCTAAAGCATAACACACGAATAGTTTAGTCAAAATACCAGGCAGAGTCTGACAATGTCAAAAGAGAGCAGACAATAAGTAATATAGGAAGAGAAGAATTCCAAGAGTTAAATAGGTCAGGAAATGCCTCCTGGTATCAGGAATTGGAATTGGATAGGTAGCTGCATTGTGGAAGGCATTTTATATTAGGGGAGATTTATATAGTAAGAGGGGAAGGAATGAAATGCATGGAAATATTCATGGTGAGTTAAAAGATGAACTTGACTAGAGAGCCATATGGGGCAGAAGTGAGGTAAGTTGAGATCAGAGTACAGCAGGTTTTGAACAACACACTGAGTAAAAGACATAATTCCATAAACAATGGAGGAATTTCTAAAGGAATGAAAAGGAAAGAATTTATTCAAAAATTAATGGAATAATTCACAAGACTTGCTGGCTAGTGGTGTATGGCTTTCCTTCATTGACTTAGTCAACATGGAATAAGAAACAATGGACATGAAGATTGATAGAATAAATACATCACAACACACACACACACACACACATACACACACACACACGTGCAAAAAGAAGAAAGAGAATTTGACTACCTATTAAACCTGGTAAAAAATCTCCAGATTCATTCTTAGCCAAAAACATGAAGAGATTCACAATCTTACATTGGCTCTTTTGCCTACATTTCAGACTTCTCTTGATATTTTTTTTGTTGTAAAAGAAATTTTCAAAAGAAGATGGCTCCATACCCTTTTTAGAAAAACTGCCTCAATGTCACCAGGGTATTAAGGCATTTCAAAAAGTCTAAAAAAGAGTTTGCCCTTTAATTTCTTCGGCCCATAGAAATCAATTTGTTCATCTTCCCTCGTATTTAATATCTTGTATTTAATGTTATAATTGCTGGTATGGGAATCTCTTGAATAATATTTTTAAATTCAGGTTAAAATTAACTCTCAAAAAATCACAGTAAAGAAAGGGAGGGATTTATAAGTTCAAAAGGACTTAAGAGATGTGTCCAACAACAATGTCCAAAATGTGGTTCCCTAAGTAACATTTCCAATAAGTAAACCAAGGCTCCTTTAAAAAATGGATGAATCCACATCTGAGATGTGGTCCAACAATTGCAATGTACAGACACTATTTGGATTCTAATATGAAACACATAAACTGTTACAAAAAAAATTTTATGAGATCATCAGAAAAATTTGACACTAGATAGATTATTTGATTTTATAGAATTTTTATTTAACTTTAGGTATGATAATGGTTTGTGGTTATGTTTTAAAGATAATGCTTATCTTTTAGAGATACTTATTAAAATACTTAGAGCTGAACTACTGTGTCTAAGATTTTCTTTTAAATAACTTACAATGGGTGCACCTGGGTGGCTCAGTGGGTTAAGGCTCTGCCTTCCGCTCAGGTCATGATCTCAGGTCGTGGGATCAAGCTCCGCATCGGGCTCTCTGCTCAGCGGAGAGCCTGCTTCCTGCTCCCCCCGCCCTGCCTCTCTCTCTGCCTACTTATGATTTCTGTCAAATAAATAAGTTAAAATGAAACAAACAAATAAATAAATAAATAACTTAGAATGGGCAAAGTGGGTGTAGATATGGATAAAAGAAGATTGACCATGATTTGATACTTTTGTGGGGGACAGAGGAAGGTGGAGATAGAAAATCACAAGCAGGCTCCACACTCAGCAAGGAGCCTGAGGAGGGGCTCTATCTCATGACCCCGAGATCATGACCTGAGGTGAAGTCAAGAATCAGTCACTCAACCAACTGAGCCACCCAGGCCCGACAAGTTGATAATTTTTTAAGTCAAATGATGAGTACATGGAGCTTTGTATGTTTTAAGTGGGGGTGGCGGGGGGGAATGTAATTGTTATTGCCTAACTTTTAAAAAATCACCTTTAATGCATAGATAATCATTAGTATAAAACTTAATGAAATATTCCAGTCACCATATTTCCTCATGGAGTCCTATGGGTATGAATATTTTTAATGTTGATTAATTTAACTTAATTGATAAATTAACTTTTTTTGTGGGAGGTATAACTTGTTTTATTAATGTTAATTCTTATTAACAATGAAATTGTTTTATCCATGGTATAATACATTGTTTATTAATTTCCACTTTATTAATGGAAAGATTGAATTCCAAAATAGTTTCTAAAGGTTTTAATAATTTTAGGCATGTGCTGTTACCATGACCAGAGAAAACAGTTTTTTGGTATACATTCCTAGGGCTCTCCTCCTATAAACAGATAAGAATAAATTGCAAGTAACTTCACCTTTACAAATACTAGTTCACAAATGTTTAAAGTTCCTTTATTTTTAAAAAAATTTTTTATCCCAGATATCTTTGTTTCTAATTGCTTGTCATATTTTTACCATCTATGAAGCAAAAGTGAACTTGTAGTTATCACTAATCATTAGAAAATTCACTAAAGTCTAAATTCATGAGTTAGGTGTGTAAAAGTCTTATGTAAACTATCAGACATTTTGTAAATGCAGTTTTATTTTTTGCAGTTTGGTAAGTAATTTTCATAAATTCATCAACATTAAAAAAAGTTTGACATACCGCAATCTGATCACACTTTTAGAATTCCCAGTAAGGAATACATTTGCAATGAATTGGTCTAACTACTTTCTCTTCACTAATTGAACATTTCTCCCTTGTTTGCCTTGGGCCCTAAGCACCTAACAGCCTTACTCCCCAGGTAGGCGGGCTGGGCATAGGAGCACTGGCAGAACTCCAAGGAGAGACAGAGCTGGGGAGTGGCTCCGCGGGAGAGGCCTCATGGTTCCTGCTGACCCTGCACCAGCAGAAGCTCAAAGGTCTCAGAATTCACCTGGAAATTTCTGGGAGAGTTGACCTGCAGCCACACATGCCAGACTGGAGTTGAGCTGTGCCATGGTCAGCAAAGCCCGAGGGAAAAGTCCAAACCAACACTGAGCTCTGGATTAGGGGGAAGCTGAGCAGAAGAGGCTGGAATTAGGGCTCCAGGAACCAACGCAGCAAAGGGCACTTGAAACTTCTCTTCCAGCGCCAGTGGTTGGATGCCAGGTGCAAGCAGATTTGTGCAACTCGACATGAGAGTATTTAGAAGGGTGACCCTAACTTTTCTTTTCATGGTAGGAGTGGGAAATTGCTATCTAGAAATGTAAATAATTGACTTCTGTGTAAACAAACAGTGGACGGTAAAAGAGCAGTTTGGTTCAGAGTGGGCAACCTCAGCCACCTTCAAAGCAAAACTTGAGCAGGCGAAAGCTGAGTGCTGAGCCCAGTGGAGTCTGAAAACGAGTGTGCGAGAAAGCTGTTCCTGAGAAGCATTACCTATTAGGAAAAGTTGGCACTTTGGTGAGGAGTGTGGTCTGGCAACAGCAGAATGAAATTAAAACAAACAAACAAAAACAGACAAAACAAAAAATGTTAGAGAAAGTTAAATCTCCTTCCTCAAGTTTGAAAGCCTAGTGGGGAGAGAGAAGTCAGAAAAGGATCAGGGATACGGATGGGCCTGAAGAAAATTCCTTGGACAGTATTTGAGTGGGACATTCATTTTTGTTATTCCTGAGTTTCCTAAGACACCTAATGAATCACACTCTGGTGCCCTTCTTGTCTGTTAGAAAAAAGAACCGTGGTATCTGAAGTATTGAGAAAGCAAGCCCCAGACATTGAAGGGGTTGGGAGTGGTGAACTGAGAAAAGAGGAAAGTTCCACGAGACTAGATACACCCAGTCCTGTGTTACGTCTCTGGCTAAAACAGCAAATGGCAAGTGTTTACATGCACAATCCTTATGTTTCATGGGAAGTAAGATTTGAAGATAGGCTCATCTGTATTCAAAGAAGACAATGAGGTGGCTTTCTTTTTTTTTAAGATTTTATTTATTTATTTGACAGAGATCACAAGTAGGCAGAGAGGCAGGCAGAAAGAGAGTGGGGGAAGCACCAGAGGGTGATTCGTTAGCAAAAGAATCCAAGACAATCCTAAACATTAGTTAGAAAAAAGCAAGCAGGGATGTCTGGGGGGCTCAGTGGGTTAAAGCCTCTGTCTTCGGCTCAGTCATGGTCCCAGAGTCCCAGGGTCCTGGGATCGAGCCCAGCATCGGGCTCTCTGCTCGGTGGGGAGCCTGCTTCCTCCTCTCTCTCTGCCTGCCTCTCTGCCTACTTGTGATCTCTGTCAAATAAATAAATAAAATCTTAAAAAAATAAAAATAAAAATAAATAAAAAAAGACTGTGTGTGTAAGAGTGTGGAGAATATAGCAGTGTGAGTTTCTGTGGCTTTATCCTCTCACAGATAACTATTATAAATTCTAAAAAAGATAGAAGGTGAGGGGGAAGCCTACCTGAAGGGACCAGAGAGTGGACCAAAGCAAAGTGTTTCCCATTTGTTATGGCTGCCAACCTGAGAGAAGATTCTATTTGGTGTGGTGGGGAACAGCTAAAATTTAATGGAAGACCGGCAGTCTTTTTTTCCTGAAGAAACAGAAACAGAGTTTGGGACAACAACAGCTACTGCAAAATGAAGGGACATCTGGAAATTAAAGATGCGGTGGGCAGGAGGAGGGTTGGGTGGAGTGGCGACCCTACTGTTTAGGAACTCTGCCCAAATGTCTACTGCTTTCTGAATTGCTCATTAGCAGGACAGACCGAAAACAACCCTGCTGAGGAAAAAGAGCAGAACTCAGATTTGAGCTGCTGTTTAATACAGAATTTTCAGTGTGGATCCAAATAAGTTAATTGTTTGCTTAAACAAACAAACAAACCCCTTCCTTTTAGGGGGATGTAAGAGGATCCATTCCCAATGTCCAGGATACAATCCAAAACTACTCGACATATAAAGAAACTACGAAACCTGAGTCAAATGAGCAAATAACAAATAATCAATAAATCCATATTATAGAAAAATTCCCATAATCCTAACATAAGTTTTTTTTTTTCCATTTTCTCATAAAACAGTTCAAAGGAAGAAGCAACCAAATCACATGGCTGGTGAGATGTAGAGGGCAAGAATAAGAGAAGAGGTCAAGCAACCAGTGATCTTTAGCCATGGAGAGAATGGTACTGTACAAGAGAAATATAATGACTTGACGGCAGAGAATATCAGGATAGGCCCTAATGGCCTCTTCCTTTGATTTCAAGAGGTCTCAGTAAGTAACCTTTGTTCCCATCCAGGAATGTACTAGGCAGGGCTCTGTTAGCCAAGGAGGCCATCTCCGTCTTTATACCTGTGGTCGTGTTGTATACTGAGGAGATGCACCTGGCCAAATGAGCAGGTTCAGCATTTATCAAAAGCAGCCTCGGACATTGGGGAGGGTATGTGCTGTGATGAGTGCTGTGAAATGTGTAAACCTGGAGAGTCACAGACCTGTACCCCTGGGGATAAAAACACATTATATGTTTATTAAAAAATTTAAAGATTAAAAAATAATAATAATTTAAAAAGAAAAGAAAATGAACACACCACCCTTCCTCAGTCAGGGACTTTCCACCTGCAATGTGTAACAATCCCAAACTGGAGAGAGAAAAGATGCCTCAACTTAAAATCAAGTCGGGAAGGGACACCTGGGTGGCTCAGTTAGTTAAATGTCTGCCTTCGGCTCAGGTCATGATCCCAGGGTCCTGGGATCGAGTCTTGGATTGGACTCCCTGCTCAGCCGGGAGCCTGCTTCTTCCTCTGCCTGCTGCTCCCCTTGCTTGTGCTCACTCACTTTCTCACTCTTGCTCTCTGACAAAAAAAAAAAAAAAAAAAGCAGCCATGGTGGGGAGAACTGTTCCAATGTTATAAGGCTATGCTCAGAAAGGAACATTTCCAGAATGTTCCTCATCCTCAGAAATTCTCATGAGATCCTACTCAGATGAAATGATCGCAACAGTACACTCACCGTGATGATTTTGAAGTCTGGAAACTTGACCTCTGCCTGACTTGGAAAATGTAACTGACCTCTCTGCCCTATGTCTTGATCTTGATGCCTTCCTTCTGTATTTCTGTATCTTTTCTATAACCACGTGATTTGATTATTTAAGTATTTGACCTTCCCATCAATCTAGACTTCCTCTTAACAATTGTCAATACTGTAAATGCTCTCACTGAGTAGATCAGTGGTTACAGTAGGGGTGATTCAGAGTTGTCACCTCTAGTAGGTCAAAATCTCTGTGAAAAAAAAGTTGAGACAATGAAGTGGTATAATATTGTGCACCCAGATTATTTTACCATCCGTTTGAGATACCTAAGGTCTTGAGGTGTATAAAGGGAGGTAAAACTTACCAGTAGGGCATAAAACCTATACACTTAGCTCCTAAGGATCTGGTCTGGTGGAATAATCTGGAGAATACTAACAACAAAACCTAAATGCTGGCTATTGTTTACCGGACTAGTGAAAATCAATGAGCCAATAGGGGGAGCCAAAACAGCACAGATGAAACTTCTGGATATTGGGACTTGGGGTTCCCACAAAACTGGTGGTATAGTAACCTTGGATATCAGGTGTAGCTGTAAAGTGGCAAAGAGTGGCAGCCAATAAACTTTGAAAATACGAACTCCATTGTGAGGAAAATGGCAATTTCTCCAGTATCAGAATGCACTATTAAGAATATTCTAAGTGGGGAGGAGTCAAGATGGCGGAGAAGTAGCAGGCTGAGACTACTTCGGGTAGCGGGAGATCAGCTAAATAGCTTATCTAAAGATTGCAAACACCTACAAATCCAACGGGAGATTGAAGAGAAGAAGAACAGCAATTCCAGAAACAGAAAATCAACCACTTTCTGCAAGGTAGGACTGGCGGAAAAGTGAATCCAAAGCGACGGGAAGATAGACGGCGGGGGGAGGGGCCGGCTCCCGGCGAGCGGCGGAGCAACGGAGCAAAATCAGGACTTTTAAAAGTCTGTTCCGCTGAGGGACATCGCTCCAGAGGCTTAACTGGGGTGAAGCCCAGGCGGGGTAAGCGCGGCCTCAGGTCCCGCAGGGTCGCAGAAGGATCGGGGGTGTCTCAGTGTCGCAGAGCTTACCGGTATTAGAACGGGGAAGCCGGCTGCAGAGACAGAGCCGAGGAGTGACTCTCAGCTCAGGGTTGCCTTGAACCGGTCGCAGGCTCGGTCAGCTCGGAGCGCGGCCGGAGGCCAGGGTGACGGGAGTCATTTGGCGCTGTTCTCTGAGGGCGCACTGAGGAGTGGGGCCCCGGGCTCTCGGCTCCTCCGGGCCGGAGACCGGGAGGCCGCCATCTTTATTCCCGTCCTCCAGACTCTACGGAAAGCGCTCAGGGAACAAAAGCTCCCGAAAGCGAACCCGAGCGGATGACTCAGCGCGGCCCCGGGTAAGGGCGGTGCAACTCCGCCTGGGGCAAAGACGCTTGAGAATCACTACAATGGGCCCCTCCCCCAGAAGATCTACGGGAAACCCAGCCAGGACCAAGTTCACCTACCAAGGAGAACGGCGGAATTCCAGAGGAGAAGAAAGCAAAGCACGGAACTCATGGCTTTCTCCCCATGATTTTTTAGCCTTGCAGTTAATTTATTTTTTTTTTCTTTTTCAATTTTTTTTCTTTTTCTCTTCTTCTGCTAATTTTTTTTAACTTTTACCGTTTTTTTTTTTAACGTTTTTTAAATAGTTTATCTAATATATATATATTTTTTCCTCTTTTTATATTTTTTCTTTATCGGCTTTCTTTTTTTTAATAGTTTTTTTTTTTCTTTCTTTCTGAACCCCTTTTTATCCCCTTTCTCCCCCCTCACAATTCAGGATCTCTTCTGATTTGGCTAAAGCATATTTTCCTGGGGTTGTTGCCACCCTTTTAGTATTTTACTTGCTCCTTCATAAACTCTTATCTGGACAAAATGACAAGGCGGAAAAATTCACAACAAAAAAAAGAACAAGAGGCAATACCAAAGGCTAGGGACCTAATCAATACAGACATTGGTAATATGTCAGATATAGAGTTCAGAATGATGATTCTCAAGGTTCTAGCCGGGCTTGAAAAAGGCATGGAAGATATTAAAGCAACCCTCTCAGGAGATATAAAAGCCCTTTCTGGAGAAATAAAAGAACTAAAATGTAACCAAGTTGAAATCAAAAAAGCTATTAATGAGGTGCAATCAAAAATGGAGGCTCTCACTGCTAGAATAAATGAGGCAGAAGAAAGAATTAGCGATATAGAAGACCAAATGACAGAGAATAAAGAAGCTGAGCAAAAGAGGGACAAGCAGCTACTGGACCACGAGGGGAGAATTCGAGAGATAAGTGACACCATAAGACGAAACAACATTAGAATAATTGGGATTCCAGAAGAAGAGGAAACAGAGAGGGGAGCAGAAGGTATATTGGAGAGAATTATTGGAGAGAATTTCCCCAATATGGCAAAGGGAACAAGCATCAAAATCCAGGAGGTTCAGAGAACCCCCCCTCAAAATCAATAAGAATAGGTCTACACCCCGTCACCTAATAGTAAAATTGACAAGTCTTAGTGACAAAGAAAAGATCCTGAAAGCAGCCCGGGAAAAGAAGTCTGTAACGTACAATGGTAAAAATATTAGATTGGCAGCAGACTTATCCACAGAGACCTGGCAGGCCAGAAAGAGCTGGCATGATATATTCAGAGTACTAAATGAGAAAAACATGCAGCCAAGAATACTATATCCAGCTAGGCTATCATTGAAAATAGACGGAGAGATTAAAAGCTTCCAGGACAAACAAAAACTGAAAGAATTTGCAAATACCAAACCAGTTCTACAGGAAATATTGAAAGGGGTCCTCTAAGCAAAGAGAGACCCTAAAAGTAGTAGATCAGAAAGAAACAGAGACAATATACAGTAACAGTCACCTTACAGGCAATACAATGGCACTAAATTCATATCTCTCAATACTTACCCTGAATGTTAATGGGCTAAATGCCCCAATCAAAAGACACAGGGTATCAGAATGGATAAAAAAACAAAACCCATCTATATGTTGCCTATAAGAAACTCATCTTAAACCCGAAGACACCTCCAGGTTTAAAGTGAGGGGTGGAAAAGAATTTACCATGCTAATGGACATCAGAAGAAAGCAGGAGTGGCAATCCTTATATCAGATCAATTAGATTTTAAGCCAAAGATTATAATAAGAGATGAGGAAGGACACTATATCATACTCAAAGGAACTGTCCAACAAGAAGATCTAACAATTTTAAATATCTATGCCCCTAACGTGGGAGCAGCCAACTATATAAACCAATTAATAACAAAATCAAAGAAACACATCGACAAGAATACAATAATAGTAGGGATTTTAACACTCCCCTCACTGAAATGGACAGATCATCCAAGCAAAAGATCAACAAGGAAATCAAGGCCTTAAATGACACACTGGACCAGATGGACATCACAGATATATTCAGAACATTTCATCCCAAAGCAACAGAATACACATTCTTCTCTAGTGCACATGGAACGTTCTCCAGAATAGATCACATTCTTGGTCCTAAATCAAGTCTCAACCGGTATCAAAAGATTGGGATCATTCCCTGCATATTTTCAGACCACAATGCTCTAAAGCTAGAACTCAATAACAAGAGGAAATTTGGAAAGAACCCAAATACATGGAGACTAAACAGCATCCTTCTAAAGAATGAATGGGTCAACCAGGAAATCAAAGAAGAATTGAAAAAATTTATGGAAACAAATGATAATGAAAACACAACAGTTCAGAATCTGTGGGACACAACAAAGGCAGTCCTGAGAGGAAAATATATAGCGGTAAAAGCCTTCTCAAGAAACAAGAAAGGTCTCAGGTACACAACCTAACCCTACACCTAAAGGAGCTGGAGAAAGAACAAGAAAGAAACCCTAAACCCAGCAGGAGAAGAGAAATCATAAAGATCAGAGCAGAAATCAATGAAATAGAAACCAAAAGAACAATAGAACAAATCAACGAAACTAGGAGCTGGTTCTTTGAAAGAATTAATAAGATTGATAAACCCCTGGCCAGACTTATCAAAAAGAAAAGAGAGAGGACCCAAATAAATAAAATCATGAATGAAGAGGAGAGATCACAACGAACACCAAAGAAATACAGACAATTATAAGAACATACTATGAGCAACTCTACGCCAACAAATTTGACAATCTGGAAGAAATGGATGCATTCCTAGAGACATATAAACTACCACAACTGAACCAGGAAGAAATAGAAAGCCTGAACAGACCCATAACCAGTAAGGAGATTGAAACAGTCATCAAAAATCTCCAAACAAACAAAAGCCCAGGACCAGACGGCTTCCCGGGGGAATTCTACCAAACATTTAAAGAAGAACTAATTCCTATTCTCCTGAAACTGTTCCAAAAAATAGCAATAGAAGGAAAACTTCCAAACTCATTTTATGAGGCCAGCATCACCTTGATCCCAAACCAGACAAGGATCCCAACAAAAAAGAGAACTACAGACCAATATCCTTGATGAACACAGATGCAAAAATTCTTGCCAAAATACTAGCCAATAGGATTCAACAGTACGTTAAAGGATATTCACCACGACCAAGTGGGATTTATTCCAGGGCTGCAAGGTTGGTTCAACATCCGCAAATCAATCAATGTGATACAACACATTAATAAAAGAAAGAACAAGAATCATATGATACTCTCCATAGATGCTGAAAAGCATTTGACAAAGTACAGCATCCCTTCCTGATCAAAACTCTTCAAAGTGTAGGGATAGACGGCACATACCTCAATATTATCAAAGCCATCTATGAAAAACCCACCACAAATATCATTCTCAATGGAGAAAAACTGAAAGCTTTTCCGCTAAGGTCAGGAACACGGCAGGGATGTCCGTTATCACCACTGCTATTCAACATAGTACTAGAAGTCCTAGCCTCAGCAATCAGACAACAAAAGGAAATTAAAGGCATCCAAATCGGCAAAGAAGAAGTCAAACTATCACTCTTCGCAGATGATATGATACTCTATGTGGAAAACCCAAAAGACTCCACTCCAAAACTGCTAGAACTTGTACAGGAATTCAGTAAAGTGTCAGGATATAAAATCAATGCACAGAAATCAGTTGCATTTCTCTACACCAACAACAAGACAGAAGAAGAGAAATTAAGGAGTCCATCCCATTTACAATTGCACCCAAAACTATAAGATACCTAGGAATAAACCTAACCAAAGAGACTAAGAATCTATACTCAGAAACTATAAAGTACTCATGAAAGAAATTGAGGAAGACACAAAGAAATGGAAAAATGTTCCATGCTCCTGGATTGGAAGAATAAATATTGTGAAAATGTCTATGCTACCTAAAGCAATCTACACATTTAATGCAATTCCTTTCAAAGTACCATCCATTTTTTTCAAAGAAATGGAACAAATAATCCTAAAATTTATATGGAACCAGAAAAGACCTCGAATAGCCAAAGGAATATTGAAAAAGAAAGCCAAAGTTGGTGGCATCACAATTCCGGACTTCAAGCTCTATTACAAAGCTGTCATCATCAAGACAGCATGGTACTGGCACAAAAACAGACACATAGATCAATGGAACAGAATAGAGAGCCCAGAAATGGACCCTCAACTCTGGTCAACTCATCTTCGACAAAGAAGGAAAGAATGTCCAATGGAACAAAGACAGCCTCTTCAATAAATGGTGTTGGGAAAATTGGACAGCCACATGCAGAAAAATGAAATTGGATCATTTCCTTACACCACACACGAAAATAGACTCAAAATGGATGAAGGATCTCAATGTGAGAAAGGAATCCATCAAAATCCTCGAGGAGAACACAGGCGGCAACCTCTTCGACCTCAGCCGCAGCAACATCTTCCTAGGAACATCACCAAAGGCAAGGGAAGCAAGGGCAAGGGCAAGCAAGGGCAAAACTTTTGGGATTTTATCAAGATCAAAAGCTTTTGCACAGCAAAGGAAACAGTTAACAAAACCAAAAGACAACTGACAGAATGGGAGAAGATATTTGCAAATGACATATCAGATAAAGGGCTAGTGTCCAAAATCTATAAAGAACTTAGCAAACTCAACACCCAAAGAACAAATAATCCAATCAAGAAATGGGCAGAGGACATGAACAGACATTTCTGCAAAGAAGACATCCAGATGGCCAACAGACACATGAAAAGTGCTCCACATCACTCGGCATCAGGGAAATACAAATCAAAACCACCATGAGATATCACCTCACACCAGTCAGAATGGCTAAAATTAACAAGTCAGGAAACGACAGATGCTGGCGAGGATGCGGAGAAAGGGGAACCCTCCTACACTGTTGGTGGGAATGCAAGCTGGTGCAACCACTCTGGAAAACAGCATGGAGGTTCCTCAAAATGTTGAAAATAGAACTACCCTATGACCCAGCAATTGCACTGCTGGGTATTTACCCTAAAGATACAAACGTAGTGATCCGAAGGGGCACGTGCACCCGAATGTTTATAGCAGCAATGTCTACAATAGCCAAACTATGGAAAGAACCCAGATGTCCATCTACAGACGAATGGATAAAGAAGATGTGGTATATATACACAATGGAATACTATGCAGCCATCAAAAGAAATGAAATCTTGCCATTTGCGACGACGTGGATGGAACTAGAGGGTATCATGCTTAGCGAAATAAGTCAATCGGAGAAAGACAACTATCATATGATCTCCCTGATATGAGGGAGAGGAGATGCAACATGGGGGGTCAAGGGGGTAGGAGAAGAGTAAATGAAACAAGATGGGATTGGGAGGGAGACAAACCATAAGTGACTCTTAATCTCACAAAACAAACTGAGGGTTGATGGGGGGAGGGGGTTGGGAGAGGGGGTGGGGTTATGGATATCGGGGAGGGTATGTGCTATGGTGAGTGTTGTGAAGTGTGTAAACCTGGCGATTCGCAGACCTGTACCTCTGGGGATAAAAATATATGTTTATAAAGCTGTAAAAAAAAAAAAAAGAAAGAAAGAAAGGATGAATCCCCAAGTTTTGTAGCAACATGGACGGGACTGGAAGAGATTATGCTGATTAAAATAAGTCAAGCAGAGAGAGTCAATTAAAAAAAAAAAAAAAGAATATTCTAAGTAAATGGGAAAATCTGCCATTACCTCCCAGATCACTAGGGTAGGGAAAATCCACTCTTTTCTCAGTCTTTAATTTCTATTGAAATATATTTTCCATGCAAAAAAAGTGCAATATGTTATAGAGCTAGTTGACTTTTTATACATGGAGTCACGCCCACGTATCACTACCCCAGTGAAGAAACAAAACATTACCAAATCTTCATGGCCCTCCTCAAGTCCCCTTCCTCAGAGGGATTTCTATTCTGACTTCAAACACCATGGATTACTTTTGCCTGCTTTCGTACATTACATAAGTTCAATAAAGCAGTAGGTGCTATTCTGTGTCTGGCATCTTCCCGTAAACATTTTATATTTTGAAATCCATCCGTATAACCTTTCATTCCATTGTTGTATATTTCATCATGTGATGTCCCACAGTTGATTCATCCTCTCTTCTGCACGTGAGCATTTTGGTGGTTAGTTTTGAGCTGTTACAGATAGGGCTGCTACAAACACTGTAACACTTGTGTGTCGTTGAACAGATGCATGCACATCTGAAGGGCAGTGAGTAAGGGTGGAATGCTAGATCACAGAATGGGCTCACGTTCAACCAAAGAATTTTCCAAGGCAGTTGGACAAATTTGCACTTTCACCAACAGTTTTTTCCAGATTTGGGGTCGCCATACGTTTCTGCTAACACTTGGTGTTTTCTCATTTTAGCAGTTCTTCTGGGGATATCCTGAAATTGCTCTGTGGCTTATTTTTGGGGAGGGGTTGTTTTGTTTTGTTTTGTTTTATATAGTTGCTCTTTTACTGTTTCTCTGTACAAAACCACTGTATCTATACTTGAAAGTTCTTATAAAAAATCCTGATCCCTAGTGTATTTGTGAGGAGGATGCATGCGTGTGTTTGTCTCTGTGGTGTGTGTGTGTGTTTCCTTGACCAACTTTAAATCTTAGGGAAATCAACAACCACTTAAATCATCCAAACCAAGAAACAAAATTCGGCTGCAGCTTCTTTACTTCTGCAAAGTTATATTACACTTAAAGTTTATAGTCTAATAAGCAAATGCATTTCTAGACAGTTAATTTGTTTTCTGGAATTCTTATGCCTTGTAGTACATTGAAATACTGTTCTTTTGCTGATTACATGCATATTTATGGGTTTTATCAGTTTATGATGTTTATGCTTTCATATTAAAGAACTTTTGTTTTATTTTTTTAAAAAATTTATTCAATTGGTTTAAAACTTAAAAAAAAAAAATACCAGTTTACCCATTTCTCACCCCCACCCTTTGCCCCTGTGAATCATCAAACCGTTCTCTGCATCTATGAGCTTATATATATATTAGATTCCACATATAAGAGAGATTATACAGTATTTGTGTTTCTCTGTCTTACTTATTTCACTTGGGCTAATGGCCACATGATCATCCAGGTGGTAGCCCAACCATACACTGTTGTTTTAATTGCAATTTCCCTGACCATTAATGAAATCGATCATCTTTTTATATGTCTGTGGGCCAGTAGAATATCCTTTGTTGTGAAGGCTCTTCAGATCTTTTTTCCATTCCTCTAGTGGGTTCCATTCTAGTATATTTTTCTTATTGATTTGTAAGAATTCTTTATATGTTTTGGATGTAAGCCCTTGGTTGGACATGGGTACAAATACCACTTGCCATTCTGTGGCTTGCCTTTTGGTATCTATACCAATGTGCTAGTACTACCCTAGCAAACTGTCACACATTGGGTGTCTTAAACAACAGAGACTTATTTTCTCACAGTTCTGAAGGCTAGAAGTCTGAGATCAAAGTTTTAGCAGGTTTGGTTTCTTATGAGAGCTGGAAGGAAGAATTCTGTTCCAGGATATAGTTCTCTGTCTGCATGCACACATGCCCAAGCTCTGTGTATATGGGTCCAAATCCTCTTCTAATGAGGACACCAAGCATATTGGACTAGGGCCACTCTAAATACCTCATTTTAACTTAATCACCTATTCAAAGACCTTTTCTCTGCATACAGTTTCGTTCTGAGGTATTAGAGTAACTCAGGCTTGAATATACATCTCCCCTCAGGGGGGATGGGGGAGACAATTTGGCCCAATTCATTGGTTGGTTTTTTTGTTTTTGTTTTTTTTAGATCAAATTAACATTTCACAAATTCACTATTTTAAAGTGTATAATTCATATGGTTGTGCGACCATCAAGACTATCTAATTCCAGAACATTTTCTTCACCCCAAGAAGAAACCCCAGGCCCCTTAGTAGTTCCTCTTCATTCTCTCCCCCCAGTCCCTGGTAACAGCTAATCTCCTTTCTGTTTCTGTAGATTTGCCTGTTTTGGACATTTCAGAGAAATGGAATCGTCACCTTTGTGTCTGGTCCCTTTGACTTAGCATCATGTTTTCAAGGTTCATCTGTGTTGTAGCTGGTGATACTTCATTCCTTTTTATGGCTGAATAGTACTCCATTGTATGGATAGACCACATTTTGTTTATCCTCTCATCATGAGTTGTTTCCACTTTTTTATTATTATGAATAATGCTGTTACGAACATTGGTGTGTTTATGTTCGTATGAAGATATGCTTTCAATTCTCTTGGGTTTATAGCTAGAAGTGAATATACTAACTCTAATTTTTTTGAGGAACTGCCAAACCTTTTTCCTATCAGTTACAGTATTTTCCATTCTTCCCAACAAAGTATGAAAGTCATCCTAGAGGGTGGGAGGTGGGGTGTCATTGTAGTTTTGATTTATGTTTCCCTAATGACTAATGATGCTGAGTAGCTTTTCATGTGTTTTTTTGGCCATTTTTATGTCTTCTTTAGAGAACCTTAATGATGTCTTTAAATTAACAGAGATGCTTACTTTAATATTGGATAATTTATAACTTTTTTCATAATGCTTTTTATATTTCTGTATATAAGAAGTATTTGCCTACTTTAAGATCACATCTTCTATATGTTACCTTTCACATGTAGATCTATAATCCACTTTGGATTTCTTTTGAGTAGCGGTAAGATAAGGATCAAGATACAGTTTTTCCATACAGCTTTCCAACTGACCTAGAAAATACGTATCGAAAAAAATCTTTTCCCAGCACACTGAAGGGTCAAATTTGTCACAATTTAATATTATATTAAATAATATATATAATTTATATTTGCCTTAATATATTTCATTTTCGATTTTTTTATTCAACTGCATAATTCACTTGATTCTATTTGTACCAACACCACACTGTCTTAATCTAGCTTTATAACCAGTCTTGAAATCTACCAGTATTAGTCTTCCAGCTTTGTTTTGTTTGTTTTGTTTATCTTAACTATTGGCCTTTTCATGGCTCTGGACTTCCCTATTAAACCCAGTAAAGAAACAGACCACTTGTTTTTGGTCCCATAGAAGGAATTACATTCAGCAGAAAATTTTTAGGACTGATCTTTCGTACTAGGTCTTAGCTCATGAAACTTCAAACATCCTTGTATGAAATGATTATTGGACACTTATTGTGAACAAAGCCCACAATGAAATAGTAAGTGTACTATATGGCAAAAGTTAGTTCTGTCTTCAGTAGGTAGTGGTCAAAGATGTTCAAAAGAATCAATGAGCTATAAATGAGCAGTATAAAAATAATAGTATGTAGATAGAAGTTGTATCCAATGCAATTGGATACAAACTTAGAAGCACTCATTTCTTTATTTTACATGGTACACATAAGTAGTGGAAACTCAAGGACACCTGGGTGATTCTGTCAATTAAGAGTCTGCCTTCAGCTCAGGTCATGATCCCAGGGTCCTGGGATCAAGTCCACATTGGGCTCCCTGCTCAGCGGGGAGTCTCCTTCTCGCTCTCCCTCTACGCCTCCCCTCTGCTCACGCTCTCTCTCTCAAATAAATAAAATCTTAGAAAAAGAAAGAAAGAAAGAAAGGAAGGAAGGAAGAAAGAAACTCAAGAGAAAAGAGTGAGTTTGATAGATAAATCCAGAGGGGATTACAGAAATCTCAGGAGACACTAAGCATCCCCAAAGAAAAGACATGTCTCATTTAAAAATAAAACAAACATACAAATAGTTAAAACTTGTTGCCCATCTTGCTACAAAGAAGTTCACCATTAGAGAAACCTTGCTCATTCATACAGAAACATTAGCCAATATGTTAGGGTCTCATTCCTTCTTATGAGCAGAAAGCAGAGAATATAAAAAAACTCCACACTATATGTAATATTTTCAGAGACAGAAAAAAATTGTATTGCATCCATAAGGAAAGAGCAGGATACCATTTAAAAGGAACATGTAGAGACAACTACAGGCTATTGGAAATTAAAATGAAATAATAGATTTTAAACTTCAATATAGGTCTTAACGTACAAAGTCAAGAAAATTTCCCAGAAAGTAGAACACAAAGAAAAAGATACTGGAAGTAAGGTAGAAAAGGTGAAAACAATATTTTACTGAAGCGATTTCCAGGGGCAGGAGGTGGAAAGAAAAAAAGAAGGCAAGAAAAAATAAAACCAAAAAATAATGGAAAAAATTTCTAAATTCTGAAGCACATGTGTTTCCAGATAAAAAAAAAATCCCAGAAGGTACCCATGTGAATGCATAAAAAGCACCCCACAGTAAAGCCACAGAGATAAAGAGAAGGTACTAAAATCAGTGAGGGGGTGGGAAGGGCGTCAATAACACTGTATTAAGGATTGGAATATCATGGACTGTTGTATAACAGCACCAGAAGGCGAGGGACAGTGGAGAAATACCTTCAAAATTCTGAAAGAACCCTGACTTCTACATTAAAGTAATCTATCAATTAACTGTGAGGGTAGAAAAAAAAATTAAAAAAAAATGTTAACACTTGTAAAGATGTTACTTCCCAGGTACCTTTTCTTAGCACTAAAAAAGATGAGGAAATAAGCCAAAATACATGAAAACTTGGAACCAAATTAATGAAAAGTGCAGCCAAGGGAAGACTTAAGATTTTAAAAGTAAACAACAATTCATTTCAGAACCACTAACTAGAGGGCCTGGAAAGGAAATCTCCAGGAGAGGTGGCACAGGAAGGAGTGGAACTGAAATCGTATCTGACATGTCTCAGCATATTCAGAAATTATATATATTGCCAGATCTATTCAAGTCATAAAAATTAAAGCCTTCGCTTATAAGGAAATAGATTCAGAAGTCATTACTTGGCTTACTGTGTTAGTAATCACTGTTAGCAATGATTGCGATTTGCTCAGTCATAATGAGGCAAACACTGAAGGTTAATTTAATCAAGAGTGGGAAACAACGACACTGAGAAAGATGGTACTGCAAAGGACCTAAACTCTACTTTTTCTGGATAGTAAGTTGATACATAATGTTGAAAAATAATAAATAAACATAAGAAGGGTGAGAATGCCATTTGGAAATCTGTAGATAAATATCCTAAGAAAGACCTTAAAGAGTTGAAAGTGGTTATTTTGGAGGCATAAGGCCAAGGGATGGATTGAGTGTGTCAAACTATTGGAGTTTTCATTACAAGTCTTTTTGGATTATTTGACTCTTTTTAATTATTTGCTTGTACTACTTTAGGAAAATAGCAAATTACTAAAAATTAGAGTTGCATAAATAGTAGAGATTTAAGTAAGTTATTTAAAGCCATAAAGATAAAAAAAAAATAAAGCCAAAAAGATAAGTCATCAATAAGAGAAAATAAAATTACATGAGACTGACCGATGGAGAGAAAGAGGTGGGGAAAAAGAGCTAGATTGATCATTGTGTAGCAGGAAATCAAAATACATTCTTTAGAGAGAAAAAGTCAAATGATATAGTGTGTGCTTCCTCTTCAAAATGATTAAGCTAGCCAGTAGAAAAACTCAAAACAATAGGACTTAGGCAGAAAGAGAGAAGAATTTCATTTTCATTTTTTATATATACCTTTGTAAGGCTTGGATTCTTGTTCATATATACATATATATCACTTCTATAATTATAATTATGTGTAATTAACTGGAATTAATGAATATAAAGATTGTGGCATAATTCACATCAGTGCGAAAGTGTCTCCACACCGCCCTCCAGAAACTGTAGGGCAGGAAATATGGAAAGACTCATGTTGCAGAGATTCTCCTGAATCTTCTCTATGGCTTGGTGTCCAGATCTGGAATGGATGGCGTTTGGCTTATTTGAGTACATTCATGAATTTTTGGATATAAAATTCCTGAGACTAGGGAAAGATGATGAGTTAAAATGCCTTCCCTAATAAAGTGAGGGGAAATGAGTTTCTGGGGCAGCAGGAGCAACAACAGATGAAGTCTGAAAAGGAGAGATTTGAGAAGGGAAAATGGCAGACTGGAAAAGCCTGGAGACTGACAAGGTCATGCGAAGAAAGTCAGCCAGAAGATATTCCTGGTAGTAGGGAAAGGCAATGGTCTTTTTTTTTTTTTTTTTTTTTTAAGATTTTTATTTTTATTTATTTGACAGAGAGAAAGATCACAAGTAGGCAGAGGGTTTGGGGGGGAGGCAGGCTTCCTGCTGAGCAGAGAGCCCGATGTGGGGCTCAATCCCAGGACCCTGAGATCATGACCTGAGCTGAAGGCAGAGGCTTAACCCACTGAGCCACCCAGGCGCCCCAAGGCAATGGTCTTTTAAGATCACAGTTCTGGAACATTCAATGTGGAAGTCCTGTCTTGTGTACCCAGCCATATCGCCCCTCTGTTAACTCCAAAGCTTTAGTATAAGTCAGCTGTGAAGCTTTCTCATGTGATGACTGTTTTAAAGAAATCAAAGAAAAGTGGCCATTTTCTCTATTATAGATCAAGATGTAGTGGAGAAGCAGAGGCCAGTGTAAGTCAGCATGAACAGAAATGAGAATTCAGAGGAGGTGAAGGTTTAGAAGAAGAGGTGACTGTCAGAAAGACAAGTTTTCCAAGACTATCCAGAGCTATAAGAGGGACACATGAGGGATAAGCCCTGAGGAGCCCCACCCAGGCCCCTCAGTCCCTTCTACCATTTTTGTGTGTTCCTCTGCTGGTTTCCATGGGTTCTGGTTTCTCGTGGTCCTACCTTCTCTTCTGTTGGTCTAGCCTTCTCAGGCTGCTAGACAGTTTTGTCCCCCAGAGAGAGCTGGATGCCCTAGGAACTTGTGTGTCTCCCCCGCCCCCACCACGTAGCTCTTCACCCAGTTCCTTTACCTGGAATTGGGACAAAATGTAAGCAAATTCATAGTCCAAAGTTCCCTTTGGGGACAAGGCTAAGTCACTTCCTGTAGAACTTGGCCCCATCATGGTCCTAGGCTCCTTCCCTGTCCTGTCCTCTCACCATACTCCTTTTCCTGTTTCTCTTTAGAACACTTCTTTAATAAATTACTTGCACATGAACCCTTTCCTCAGGGTCTGCTTCTGGAGAATCTGGTCTAAGAGAGACACTAAAGTCGTTTTAATTGAAATATGAAGAAAAGAGTTGGAAGCCTAGGCCATACTCAAGGGTTGGGTGACACAAAGATTAGGCTTTCAAAGACTTTTGATGTAGTAATATTGGGTGGAAGGGATATTGAGCAAAACCAAATGTAAAGAAGTAAGAAGTTGTTCCAGAGAAATACTGGTGATCAAATAGAGAAAGCAGGAGGGGCGCCTGGGTGGCTCAGTCTGTTAAGCATCTGCCTCTGGCTCAGGTCATGATTCCAGGGTCCTGGGTCTATGATTCCAGCTCCCTGTTCAGAGGGAGCCCTGCTTCTCCCTCTCCTACTCCTCCTGCTTGCATTCTTTCTCTCACTATCTCTTTCTTTCTGTCAAATAAATAAATAAAACATTTTAAAAAGAAAAAAAAAAGCAAGCAAGCAAGCAAGAGACTTGGAGGAAGATGTGATATTTGGCCAAAGCAGTGAGGGACAGGTAGGACGTGAAGATGTGGGGTAAAGACACCTTAGACAAGGCACAAGTTTACATTTGCAAGGACTACATTCACCTTGTGATACAGTAAAATAGAAAAGGAAGTTAATTAGAGAAACATCAGGAAGTGACTGGTATAGGGCCCTAGTTTCCCATTATACAGGCATCAAAGTGAAAACAAAGACACTGGATTTTTTAAAAAAGATTGGGGCGCCTGGGTGGCTCAGTGGGTTAGGCTGCTGCCTTCGGCTCAGGTCATGATCTCAGGGTCCTGGGATCGAGCCCCACATCGGGCTCTCTGCTTGACAGGGAGCCTGCTTCCCTCTCTCTCTCTGTCTCTGCCTGCCTCTCTGTCTACTTGTGATCTCTCTCTGTCAATAAATAAATAAAATCTTATATAATAAAAGAAAAAAAAGAGAAGCAGCAGAAAAGCAAATAATTCAAAAGGAACAATCTTACTTTCTCAAGAAGAGTTACTATGTATCAGACCAACCCCAGAACCCCATCAATTTAAAAAAAAAAAAAAGATTTTATTTATTTATTTGACAGACAGAGATCACAAGTAGGCAGAGAGGCAGGCAGAGAGAGAGGAAGGGAAGCAGACTTCCTAAAACACTGGATTTTTGTTATTATTTATTTCTGTCATTGTACCTCGGCCAGGACGGCAGAAGCACAGGCTAAGCGAAGGTACAAATCAACAGCTCCACAGTATCGGTGGCACTAAGGGTATCACCAGATTGTCCTAACACGGGTATTTTTTTTTTCCAATAAACAGTACTTAAGAAAGGATTAGTAGAGTTGCTAATGAGAGAAATGTACCTAATTCTCTATTTTTGCGAAGGTGGGGGAGGGTGGATGTGCTGGTTTCAAAATGGTGTTCTCTTCAACTCTCACTCTTGCTCAGTTGTCCAATCTCCAGAGACAACTTATAGATCTCCAGGGCCTTTTTCACGTCATCTGGGTAGGGGAGACACTGGAAGAATTTACTGCCAACTAGCACTTGCTCACAGCCCATCTGGAATTACTACAAGACATAAAAGGATAGAGGTAGAGACCTCTCCAGCTGTGAAAGTATAGGGTGTCTTCAGGATGCCTCAGCGATGATAGGAAAATTAGAGGATCCTGCCCATCCTCAGGACTGGTGGAGGAAACCCAAAGATACTCTGTGTCAGCAGCGTGCCCAGCGCTACACCAGCACTCCTCACGTGTGGCGGATCACTGTGGAAGCAGGGAAGGAGGAAGGTTGCAGAAGACACCCAGGGGGTTCCTTCAGGGACAAGTGAAGGAACAGTTCTGATGGCTGTGCAAAAGCATAGTGTGTATTGTAGAAAACACAGGGCCAGGGGCCAGGTCACCTAGATCTAGGGAGCCCTCCTCTCTAGAGGCTTGGTTCTTTTTAGTATAAAATGAGAGAATTAGAACTCGCTTTAAAGAGCTCACTAAGTGTGGGGCGCCTGGGTGGCTCAGTGGGTTAAAGCCTCTGCCTTCAGCTCAGGTCATGATCCCGGGATCCTGGGATTGAGCCCCGCATCGGGCTCTCTGCTCAGCAGGGAGCCTGCTTCCTCCTCTCTCTCTGCCTGCCTCTCTGCCTGTTTGTGAACTCTCTCTCTCTCTGTCAAATAAATAAATTAAATCTTAAAAAAAAAAAAAGAGCTCACCAAGTGCTTTGAGGCTGATTTCCAACGTGATTTAAACAACTCATGCGTGGGTCCTGATATAAGCCTGATTTCATTAATGTTGGTTAACAGGGCTCTGATACCAGCTACAATTTTTAGAACATGACAGGACATCCTGAAATGTGTGGCACTTACCCACTTACACTTGGGTACTGCTGGGAACCAGATGCCGTTCTCTGAGCAGGTGATTTTTTGAGAGCCAATCACACCATAACCATCATCACACTGGACAGTAACACTCTCAGGCTCAACATACTGGTCCTTATCCACAGACAGATCTCCATTTTTGATCTCTGGTTTCAGACACAGAGCTATAATGGAAATGCAGTTTGGATCATGCTGTGATTCTCAGAATAAAATCTTACAAAAGTGAAGAGTCCTGAGGGGATGAGAAACACTGATAATAAATTATATTTTCATGCTGAGAGTTGTTCTCTACCCCCATTGATTGTATGATCATAACGATAAAATTAATAACAATAATGTTATTTTACATAACTATTCCCAAGATAAAACACTATTATTTTCCCAAAGGTTTTATTTATTTATTTGTTTGTTTGTTTGTTTATTTATTTATTTGTTTTAGAGAAAGAGCACAAGCAGGGGAAAGGTCAGGGGGGAGGGAGAGAGAATTTCAAGCAGACTCTGCACTGATCATGGACCCTGAGACAAGGCTTGATCTCATGACCCCGAGATCATGACCTGAGCTGAAACCAAGAGTTGGATGCTTAATCAACTGAGCCACCCCAGCACCCCATAAAATGCTATAATTATCTCCATTTGGCTAGAGAGAAAAATGAGGTACAGATGGTTTATGTGACTTGTCTAAGGATGTATAACTTTTAGGTGACATGATTATAATATTAACCTAAGGATTATAGTCCTAGAATCCAAGTTTTTAAAACTGCTATATTTTAAAACCTCACTCTTTCTATGATCCTAAGTATATAATTTTTATTCACATACCCTTAACATCTTCCTGTGTTAAATGGAGTTAATGGTGGGAAATTAACCTTCTGAGTTGATAGCAACTATGATTTTAAAAAGGCACACCTAATCTTGGTAGTCAACCCTAAATCTTTTATTAGGGCAACTTCATCATGAGAAGATGAATGGTATGCATGTGGCTCTAATGGAGATGTCAGACACCTCAAGGAGGTTTGGAATTTATCCCTAACTGCAGTCATTTAAAATGAAGCAAGTGCTTACTAAAATGTTGCTAAACCCTTGCTGACAGTCCCAAATTAAAGATTGCTATCTCTGTGTAGAAACAGAACCACACATACATGGGCACTCAAATTGTGCCAAAGGAAGCAGTGGGAACTACAACCCATTTAGTAAGTGGTACACAATTAGTTGATTGTCCACTGGGGAAAACCAAACATTGACGCCCACTTTCTACCATACATACAAAGGAATTTCAAGTGGGTTCGCGATATCATTGTAAAAGGTAAAACAATAAAGCTCTGTAAGAAACATAGGAGAACATGTTTGTTGTATTTTGTTGTTGCATAGAATACTGCCTTGCAGTAGGCAAGTATTTCTTAAATAAGACAAAACAGTTTCCAACATCAAGGACAATATTAGTAATTTGAAATAAATTGGAATTTAGAACTTATGTTTGTCAAAACTAGAACACTTGGGTCGCCTGGATGGTTCAGTGGATTAAAGCCTCTGCCTTCGGCTCAGGTCATGGTCTCAGGGTCCTGGGATCAAGCCCCACAGTGGGGAGCCTGCTTTCCCCTCTCTCTCTGCCTGACTTGTGATCTCTCTCTGTCAAATAAATAAATAAAATCTTAAAAAAAAAAACTAGAACACTCATACTCTACTTGTAGAAACAGAATTTGTTGTTATGGCCACTTTTGAACAAAATTTGGCATCATCTATGAAAGATGACAATGTGTACACTCTGCAGAACAGTTCTACTGTTGAGCTTATTCCTAACACAAATGTTTGCACACGAGTACCAAGAGATCTACACACAAGTGTTCATAAGAGCATTATTCATAATAGCCTGAAACACGAAAAATGTGAACTCTTATAAAATACACAAAATGTGATCTATATATCCAGAAGAATATTATAAAACCATGAAAATAAATAAACTATCACAATGTGCAAGGACATAGATGAAGAAGGAAGCCAGGCACAGAGTGCAAGCATGACTTCCTTGATACAAAGTTAAAAAGTTGGCAAAACTTATCCATGGTGTTAGAAGGTGGAAGAGGGACAATAAAGTACCCCCCAAGCTGAAAAAGCATTTTGAGACCCAAAAACAAAAGCAGGGCCCACCATGCAGTTCACACAGAGTTTTCTTCAGAGTAACTTACTGATGGGGGAAGGGGGAGAGTCAGGCCGACAAGGACCCAGGCCCTCTACAGCTCTTCTCCAAAAAGTCTAGACTTCAGTCCACAGATTTTTTAGAGCGAGGGGACACTGTATTCCAGGACACTGCAGGGAGACTGAGGGGCTCACGTGCACCTAATTGACAGTTGACCTTTATTTAGATCTTGTGCCGCCATCTATACCTCAAAAAGAGGAAGGACTATTTTATCTCCGATTCATGCGAGGCTAAAGCGAACCTTCCCTTACACCAACCGGCCTTGGTGGGCGTTTCTGAGGTATGTATGTTACTCTCCAATGGGTCTGGAGCACATAACCACAAAAGAAGTCATCAAGCGAACATGAACAAGATGGAGGGCCAAAGATGGAGCCAGTATTTTCAGCGCTCCTACACATGGTGTTGGTAGAATGACCTTCTTTGGGGAGGAGAGTCGGGAGTAACTGAGGGAAGACATGAGATGCTTCAAGGGTAGGTTCACGTTGTGATAATTGTTGACCTTCACCCTTAAGATTTGTACACTGTTCTGCAGTATGTTACATTTGAATTAAAACTTTTATTAAAAAAAGCAAAAAGTGGTCCTCTAGGTTACCTCTGAAAACATACACGATGGTAACAATGGTTACTTCCAAGACTGATGAGCTGGGCGATGGTTCAAACTTTGAAAATAGTGTACCATATGCATGTGTTAACTACACGAAATGAATAAATAGTACAATAAAAATTTTTTTAAATGTTTCCCCTGGCTGGAAAGAGACTAGAGTCAGAACAATCACAGAGGTTCTACATTTCTAATCAAGGTCATCAGTGAGGTTGAAATTACCTTTACATTGAGGGGCTGGAAGCGACCAGTGGGAGTTCCTGCAGGTGATTTTGGACTCTCCAACCAGAACATATCCTTCATCACATTCATATTTTACGACAGTAGTATAGGAGAAAAATGAACTCACGTCTTTATGGGATCCATGGGCAATGCTTGGGAATATTCTGCAATCTTGAATGGTAAAAGAGAAGGGTGGGGGACAATGAGCTAGGGTTTAATTTAATTAACAATTCAGAGTGAGGGACTCTTCTTATTTTGTGGAATGAAGTAATTAAATTACACTGCAGAGGTATATTTCAATTCCTTAACAAAATCAATAGGAATGGTTTACTGAGAACTTAGCTACTTGCTAGGCACTGTGTTAATCATTTTAGATATGTTAAATCAATTAATCCTCACAATAACTCTCTGAGGCAGTACGATCATCATTCCCATTCTAGAGAAAAGGAAACTTAACCTTAGAGGGGTCAGATGTTGCACATAAGGTCACAGCTAGGAGGTGTCAGTAACATGAATCAACCTCTGGGATTAAGCTCAGGTTTGTATCAAACTCAACTGGTACTTTCTGGAATCCTGCTATCTTCTGCTGTCTGTAGCGATCATTGGATGCTTACTTTATAGAGGCATCAATAGATATCTAAAGGCCATAAAATGGAAGTTTTGGTTAAAGAACAGTACTCTTGTACAGTCAAGTAACATCCCATAATTGATGAAGTAGGCAGCTCAGCATCCCTTAGAAAACTCCTAACTCCTTCGCCCAAATCAAAAGCACTAAAAGGTTAGGAATTTAATCTTTTAAATTCAAATTGGTCCCAGGTGAGGCAAATATGTGGGTGCATTTCTCCTTCAGACTGACAGAGGGGCTCTAAGGAGCTCACTGAGAAAGGCCAATATATCTCTTTTCACTTTGCAGGGATATTAGATACAGTGGCCTAGTATTGAGCTCCTGCCTGGGAAATCCAAAATGCAAAAGGGGGCTGTCTAGTGGCTCTGTTGGTGAGGGTGAAGGACATATTTCTGCTGCTCTGAGATTGGCGCGTACTCCTGACAAGATTTGGAACAAAGGATGAGTAGCACTTCCAGTGAGTTGGAAACAGGCTGCATGAAAAAGACAGGCCTGGTGGTGTTGTCTTCAGACCTGTGCAAAAGGACCTCCTGAGGTTGGAAGAAAGCTTCAGTGAAAATAAATCCCTAGGAGTCCCTAGGTCTTTAGGAGATAGGAAAGAGAAAGAGATCATCCAGAATCAGAGAAGGATCCTGGGATCTAGCAGACCAGGGGATTGCAATTAGCAGATTCTCAGTGATGAGGAAGGACCCATCAAAAAACAGCAACAACAACAACAACAACAAAACACAAGAGAGAAAGCAAGCTTGAAACACTCTTGATGCAAAGAATCAGCTCAGGTCAAGCACTGTTTCCCTTACCTTTGCTTCTCCCAAAGCTTTAACTCTGAAGGGTCCAGAAGGCATAAGAACAATAATCCCAAAGTAAGTTCTGCTTTAGTATCAAGGAAAAGGAATTCACCTGTGCATGAGTCAATAGCTTCCATATAGCATTTCTTAAACTGCAGATTAGGCCCCTCCACAGAAATACAAAAAAAATAGCTCTTAATTTTTATGACCGAACACACGTGCAGAGTTCTGTACTATGCTTCTCAGGCAATATCAAGGAGGCATAATTGCAATGTACTTAAAAAGATAAGATGTAGCCCTGGTGTAGGAAAGACGTTAGGGTTTGAAGCCAATGGCCAAGGAAGAGTTCTTGTGGTGTCTTTGGTGCAAAAAAGTGGTTTTATGAAAGCATGGGGACAGGACCCATGGGCAGAAAGAGCTGTATTGGGGTGATGAGGAGTGACTAATTTTATACTTCCAAGTTGGAAGGGGTTAGGAATAATATAAGACTCTAAGGAATATGGAAGCAAGGTTTCCAGGACCTTGAGGGGGCTAGCTATTGTTGGGAAATGTCATTTATTACTGTCTAATAAAACCTTAGTTATGAGACCCTTCATATGTATATCGGTGGCCCATATGCTTAGGGGATGAGTGCCAACATGTATCTTGGGAGGTTTGGAGATTAAGGAAGTTTCCAAAAGAATTTTTATATGTTAAAGTAGGCTTACAGGATCAGGGTGTGGGGAGGGGGGGTGTCAGTCTAGGATTACCTTTTCCCCATGGCAAAGTGTCAACATCAAGGCAGCTGAGTCCTTAGAGAAGTCTCACTCTGCCTGTCTTAAGGACTTGTCAGTGGGCTGTAGGTAGTAAGGAAACTTAATGATTTTTCTTCTGCCTTTGTTTCCCGCATCAGCCACATACATAGTTGTACTGGTGACAACTCTGTATCAGTCCACTCTAGTGCCAGATTAGGTCAGGAAATTAGTTCTATAGGAGAAGGTGTTGGCAGGATGGAGGGAAGATCTCCAGGAGTAAGCTGGAGACAGGTCTCAAAGGATGGGTGGAAGTTAAGTGGTTGGTAAGATAAGTGAGGCAGAGCAATACTGGGGCCATGAGAAAAGTCTGGCATCAGAAGTCCTTACAGTGAGGGAAAGGACCTTCAGATCAGAGCACACAGACATTATCATTTCAGAGGGTTGGGGCCATGGGAAATGGGAAGAGATGAGGGAACAGAAGGAAAAAGGGGAAGGGAAATGGGATCATGAAGAAATAATTGAAAGACATGACAAATTTAATTAGGTCTTCCTCTATCACCCCAGACTGTGTGAGAGGGGAATTTAGAGATGAAGTTGAGAAAAGTCTCCTGAGCATGAAGTCCTTTATCTTGCCACTCAATAATAAATTTACACTGCCACTCAATAATTTTCATGCATCTGATGTGAAAAATCTTTTTCCAAACATTGCTTCCTTAATTAACCCATGTTTTCCCCTGACCACTCTCAGTGTTGAAGAAAGCATGGCTTCCACGTTTTTAAATCAACAGGCCAGCTCACCTAGGAGCAGTCAGTTATTATTTTAGGGTTGGGGTTTTTCCCTCTAAACTATCTCAAATCCTCAACTTTTATGCCATGATAGCTGTTTCAGAGGATATGTTAATAAATATTTTTAGGTATGAAAATTAATTCTCTCAGATAAAAAAATAATGTCAGCTAACAAAATAACACAATATAACTTTGGTTAAAGGACATTTCCATTTAAATAACAGAACAACAAATAAATTTCCACAGCAGCAAGCCTTCAGTTGGTTCTGGTAACTTCTCTCAGACACTTTTGTTTCTCATTCTGACAAAAATTTCCCTATGTTTCAATAACAATGTCTTACATTTATATAATGGTTTACAATTCATAAAGTACTCTATAATTTTACCTCAGAAAATTTACTCAGTATTTGATAACAGAAAATGTATTTTAGAATTTTTATTTCTCATTAGTTTTTAATCCCAGTATAGTTAACATACATTACAATAGTAGTTTCAGGTGTACAACACAGTGATTCAATATGTCCATACAAAACCTGGTCTCATCACCAGAAGGCCACTCCTTAATCCCCATCACCTACTTCACCCATATCACTGCCCACCTACCCTCCTGTAACCATCAGTTTGTTCTCTATAGTGAAGAATCTCTTTCTTGGTTTGTCTCTTTTATTCTTTCTTTCATTGTTTTGCTTCTTAAATTCCACATATGAGTGAAATCATATGGCACTTATCTTTCTCTGGCTGACTTATTTGACTTAGTATTATCCTTTCTAGCTCCATCTGACAACAGAAAATAGTTTTGCTTTTCAGATGGAAATTATTCCTAATCAATAAATAACTAAGATTATGGATGGTATAATTAACCTATTTGGAAAGTAAATTTGTTCTACGTATCTTGGAGCATTGAAATAGAAGAAACTGATTTGAAAATTCAAGATTATTTTTTGCTAAAGCTGCCTCACGAGGAATTTTGCATATCAACACATTTTTATTCTATATATAATAATAGCTTCTACCTGAATTAAAACTATTTCCTTTTTATTCTAAAATTCTTCATTTTTATTAATAAATAGTTCATTATACTCTCTCAAAAAGATTATGAATTACCACTATTTGATTATATTCAGTTAATTCTTAATTGGGTATTTGTCCTGCATATCTTAGAGAAACTACCCTCCTTTCCCTATAACTACTGTACTCACCACACAAGCCAGAAGGGCACAGCAGTAGAGTCAAGACCCCAAAGACGTACAGTGCTGGGAAACTGCTCTGCAACTTGGAGGCCATGGGTCTCAGAGGTGCTATACTGGGGCTCAGTGTTCTCAGACCCTTGAATTAATCCGAAGAAAAGAATTCTCAGTAACAATTGAAATGGTGCCTAAGCCAGTGTAACCAGCTTTGGCAAAGTCTCAGTTGTGTGTCACTAAAGGGGAGGGACAGGGGGAGTGACAAGAAGACCAGGTGCTGAGCACAGCTCTAACAGGGGTCAGCTGATAAGGCCCCATTCTTGGAGACAAGAGTCTGGAGGTTGTTAGGAGAGCCCTCTGGGATTCTGTATGTAGTTATTGTTGTTATCCTAAAACTCCCTTGCTGTTCAGATGGGGCACGTGGTGAGTTCCTTTCTGGATATATCCATGATTCCTCTGAGTAAACAAGAGCAAAAAAGCACAGGGGAGTGCAGCCCATGATGCCCAGTGTATGTGGTGGGTTCTGCAGGAATTTGAACCCATAGCATGAGAGAAAATAGAATGTCTGCCAAAGGGTGCCTGTTTGAGAAGTGGTTTCTGTGATGAGAAGTAGGTGTAACTTGCCCATAGAAGAATGGATTTTTTTTTTAAGCTTAAAAATTAAATTTCTTTCTAGATAGCACATAGGCTAGGCAGAACAGAGTAGTATGAGTCTCTAAGTGTGGAAAATCTCAAGAATGCAGTCCACACAATTACAATTATAATTACAATTACAATTATTATACTACCTCAGGGGGAACCTCTTTTCCCTAATTCCTGGGGTTTTTAATGTACATAAAACATCAAATGATTCACTCCGTGAAACTGACTGTTCTAGTGTAGAAGCTATTCTAGCCTGTGTTTGCAACACAGAAAAAGCATGTATTGAAAGTTAAGTGGTTGAAGATGATTAATTAAGGAGAAAGGAAGATTTATTATGACTCTCAGAATATCTGAATGATGCTGGATCCTGGAGAACCTAGCATTTTGCTTCTAAGCAGTAAACACAATTGGATGGAAGGCACATTTGTTATTCTTCTTAGACTGGTAACCTCTAGACTAAGTGTCCCATAACCATCTGGGATTGCCTGGTTATTCATCCAGATCAGTTCCTAAATTTAGGAAATTAAACTTTGGGAACTTCAACTTAAAGAGTTAAGTGGGATGGATGAAACTATCAACCTGGATTCTATATCTTGCCCACCAACTGGGAGTATCTGTTCCTTGAAGAGACAAAGATAGTTGTCTAAGCAAAGGAGCAAATTCTGAAAATTGTCCTCAAGTGATCTTCACTACTCAGCTGAACTGGAATGATTGCTACATACCGATAATAGCCAAACTGCTTCTCTCTCAGAAATAAGAGTTACCAAATATAGCTGAACAAAATTCTTTGGAATATTAAGGTAAGCACAATTAAAATTCAACAAAAGAAAGCAAGTAAATTCACTGAATGGTTGCTTCCTTTAAAAAGAGGAACCACAGGGACACCTGGCTGGCTCAGTGGGTTAAGCCTCTGCCTTCAGCTCAGGTCATGATCTCAGGGTCCTGGGATCGAGCCCCGCATCAAGCTCTCTACTCAGCAGGGAGCCTGCTTCCCCCCCACCCCTTCCTGCCTGCCTCTCTGCCTACTTGTGATCTCTGTCAAATAAATAAAATCTTTGAAAAAAATAAATAAAAAATAAAAATAAAAAGAGGAACTACAATAAAGAGATTCTTGTAATTTAAATGATTAATCAACATGTTTTGTTAACCTGCCTTTAATCTTTAAGGTCTGCAACAGAACTTTACATAAATTATTATAATGAGTTCTGAAAAACTCCTGTGACATGGCTCTTGCCTACCTTGTTGCATAGATGAGGAAACAGGTTCAGATAAATTAAGTAAATTGTCCCCCAAACTCCGCAGATAATTAGTGGCTAAGCCAAATTTTGACCCAAGACTGATAATTAAAATCCAAGCTTTTTCTTTAAACCAAAATAATTTGTAATTTTTTGGCCAGTAATGATTTCCTGTCAGGACACTGATTCAGCCATATGGGAGTATATCAACATCATTGGCTTTTATCCAATGGTACACCCACCCTCCAGATGCTGCTGGAACTGGAACTAATGGCTTAGACCCATGACCTCCAAAGCATGTACTGTGATGATCGGAGCCCCCTGACTCCTGACATAGAAAGTTATACCGTGCTCCCTCAGGAGCAACCAATGCCTGGCTGAGCTTGGGATACCAAAGCCCTGATTCCTTGATTCAAATATGGACAACTCTGTGATACAGTTGATGCCCTAGAGCCCACTGTGGATCAGGTGAAGTTTACACTTAACCTGAGAGTAGGTTTTTGCTCAGTTCTTTTCCCTCTTGTTGTTTCATTCCCTTATAGCTCCTTCCCCGCCCCCTCCCCGAAATCACACTATCAAAACTTCATATGCACCTGAATCCCTTCTAGAGATGTTGACTGAAGACAGTTTATACCACAAGTGGATCTAGGAAGCAAACTCTAAGAACGAGATTTTAGAATTGGATCACCCACTAGCCAACTGACAGTCAAGACTCCCTCACTGGGGAGGGGTGAAGTATCAGTAGCCCTGGCTTACTGTAGCATTGCAACTATGAGTATTTTCACCTGGTAAACTGTCATGAAGCATAGATGGAGAAAAACACATTGGCCAGTGAAATACCTCTAACATTTGAGAGTTGCGTGGAAATAGGACTGTGAAATTGGGTGCCTGAGGACTATTGATGCAAGCTCAGCAACCTCTTAGCTGAAAGTAAAAGTTCAAGGCACTCAATCACAATTCAAATCCAACTGTGAAGTCCAGGAGCCCCTCCATGCCCCCATTAGTATTTAAAGACACTCATGCCAGCTAGCTTGGAGACTGTGCTAAGGACCAGGGTCAGGATTTAATCATAAAACAATAGTAAAACTTCAGAAAAAAATAAACTCTTAGCCTTGGCAAGTCTCTACTTAAAGTCAGGACCCTAATGGAGGGAGGGGCACCATTAGACTTGGCGTTAGGATATGCAGGTAGATGCACTACAGAACTTCAAACTCCAGATTTACCTAAACCCAAAGAGCTTATAAAATTGGCCGAGTTTCCCTTGTTATAAGATAGTGCCCCTGCTGCTTGAAGACCAGCAGAAGAATCAAATACATTGGGTATCTTCTTTTTTTTTATTTTTTATTTTTTATAAACATATAATATATTTTTATCCTCAGGGGTACAGGTCTGTGAATCACCAGGTTTACACACTTCACAGCACTCACCATAGCACATACCCTCCCCAGTGTCCATAATCCCACCCCCCTCCCAACACCCCTCCTCCCATCAACCCTCAGTTTGTTTTGTGAGATTAAGAGTCACTTATGGTTTGCCTCCCTCCAAATTCCATCTTGTTTCATTTACTCTTCTCCTACCCCCTCAACCCCCCATGTTGCATCTCCTCTCCCTCATATCAGGGAGATCATATGATAGTTGTCTTTCTCCAATTGACTTATTTCGCTAAGCATGATACCCTCTAGTTCCATCCATGTTGTCGCAAATGGCAAGATTTCATTTCTTTTGATGGCTGCATAGTATTCCATTGTGTATATATACCACATCTTCTTTATCCATTCGTCTGTAGATGGACATCTAGGTTCTTTCCATAGTTTGGTTATTGTAGACATTGCTGCTATAAACATTTGGGTGCACGTGCCCCTTCGGATCACTACGTTTGTATCTTTAGGGTAAATACCCAGCAGTGCAATTGCTGGGTCATAGGGTAGTTCTATTTTCAACATTTTGAGGAACCTCCATGCTGTTTTCCAGAGTGGTTGCACCAGCTTGCATTCCCACCAACAGTGTAGGAGGGTTCCCCTTTCTCCGCATCCTCGCCAGCATCTGTCGTTTCCTGACTTGTTAATTTTAGCCATTCTGACTGGTGTGAGGTGATATCTCATGGTGGTTTTGATTTGTATTTCCCTGATGCCGAGTGATGTGGAGCACTTTTTCATGTGTCTGTTGGCCATCTGGATGTCTTCTTTGCAGAAATGTCTGTTCATGTCCTCTGCCCATTTCTTGATTGGATTATTTGTTCTTTGGGTGTTGAGTTTGCTAAGTTCTTTATAGATTTTGGACACTAGCCCTTTATCTGATATGTCATTTGCAAATATCTTCTCCCATTCTGTCAGTTGTCTTTTGGTTTTGTTCACTGTTTCCTTTGCTGTGCAAAAGCTTTTGATCTTGATAAAATCCCAAAAGTTTTGCCCTTGCTTGCCCTTGCCCTTGCTTCCCTTGCCTTTGGTGATGTTCCTAGGAAGATGTTGCTGCGGCTGAGGTCGAAGAGGTTGCCGCCTGTGTTCTCCTCAAGGATTTTGATGGATTCCTTTCTCACATTGAGATCCTTCATCCATTTTGAGTCTATTTTCGTGTGTGGTGTAAGGAAATGATCCAATTTCATTTTTCTGCATGTGGCTGTCCAATTTTCCCCACACCATTTATTGAAGAGGCTGTCTTTTTTCCATTGGACATTCTTTCCTGCTTTGTCAAAGATGAGTTGACCATAGAGTTGAGGGTCCATTTCTGGGCTCTCTATTCTGTTCCATTGATCTATGTGTCTGTTTTTGTGCCAGTACCATGCTGTCTTGATGATGACAGCTTTGTAATAGAGCTTGAAGTCCGGAATTGTGATGCCACCAACTTTGGCTTTCTTTTTCAATATTCCTTTGGCTATTCGAGGTCTTTTCTGGTTCCATATAAATTTTAGGATTATTTGTTCCATTTCTTTGAAAAAAATGGATGGTACTTTGATAGGAATTGCATTAAATGTGTAGATTGCTTTAGGTAGCATAGACATTTTCACAATATTTATTCTTCCAATCCAGGAACATGGAACATTTTTCCATTTCTTTGTGTCTTCCTCAATTTCTTTCATGAGTACTTTATAGTTTTCTGTGTATAGATTCTTAGTCTCTTTGGTTAGGTTTATTCCTAGGTATCTCATTGGGTATCTTCTAAGGTCATAACTGCTTTCCTCAAGATCTGCCCCATCTCACCTCCAGGCCAAGAGCTGAAATCAAACCTCAGTATGAACTGACTAAGGACATGCTGAGCCTACTAAGAGAGGAGATAAATCATATGCAGGATGTGCAAGACTTAGCAAGTAGTAGGAGCTGGGAGAGTATGCCTTGGAGGGGATCACAAAGCTGGACAAGGGAGAGTTTGTCAGGATAGGGACACTGTTCCATAACACAAGATAACAATGCAAGTGCCCGGGAATCAGCTCTTGTGTGCTTCTGGGATGCTTTTGGGAGCTCAGAGAAAATGATGGTCCAAAATGATATAAAGATGCCAGAACTGCTAAGGCAGACTAAGTAGGAAATGATTAAAGACTCAGAGAAGTGGACATGTTAGAATGATCCATTTTAGGGGTGCCTGGGTAGCTCAGTCGGTTAAGTATCTGCTTTTGGCTCAGGTCATAATCCCAGAGTCCTGGGATCCAGCCCTGCGCTGGGCTCCCTGCTCTGTGGGCAGTCTACTTCTACCTTGGCTCTCTCCCCTGCTCGTGCTCTCTCTCTCTCAAATAAAAATAAAAGAATGATTTATTTTATAAAAACCAGAAGACCTACCTGCTATTTTCTTCATGAGAACCCTGAGGATGACCATTTACCAGGGTAATAAGGAACGCCCCAGCAGCAAGGACCAAGATTATAGAGAAACTCTATTCTGGCTAGCTAACTGTAGGTTGCATTTTTGGCAGTAGATATTATCAAATGTGACTGTCTAATAGGAGTGGGGATTAGAGAACCCCAGGATAGGAAGGCTAAGTAACAGCACTCTACCTCCAGAAGTGGACTGGGTGAAAAGTAGTGGAGGGCCATGACTGAGTTATGTAAGAATATGCCTAGGATGCAAAATCAAGGAAGACACTCATTCTCAGGGTTGTGCAGGTACAAACCCTCAAAATGAGTGCCTCTTTAATGGTGAGGCATATACGGCTGCAAGGTTGGGAGGCAGCCAGGGAGAGAACATCCTGACCTATAGAAATCTCTGAAAAGGTTAATAGAATATGGTGTTCCTGAGGGTAAGGATTGGCCAACATAGGCATTGCATGATACGTAATCAAAGAAGTTCAAGAACGAGTGATCCAAAGACTGAGATAAGCTGCTCCAATAAAAGTCATGATCTTTTGCCCAATTATGTTTTTTTTTAACTTGGCAATTTTCTCACTCATTCTCAAAGACAGATTCCTTTGCAGAAGGACCATGTAACACGATAGCAAGTATATACAGTAATATTTCTCCAATCCTTTACCAAAGGAAACTTCAGTGATTTGCTTTAGTGAATGTGCACTAGGACCTCTAGAGACGTGTTGGATCTGAGCTGTCTGTGATTCCTGCGAACAAAAAGTACCACCACGACCCCAGTTAAAATAGGAGCCTACAGGAGCCAGGCAATAAAATGATCCCTAGTTCATGTTTATCTCACCACGATTCATTGAGTTTATGGACCCACAAGGCAGTCATTTCTATGGCTCTCAAGTGTACACAGTTTGTGGCAGTTTGCAGGACCCTTACATTAGTTCTCTGACCTTTGAAATAAGAGCTATCAAAGTAAGAAAACCCATGTAAAAAGATCTACAAATGATATTAATACTGACACACTGCATGATTTTCCCTTAAGATTAAGAATCAAAGCACGGATATCTACCCCATCATTCATATTCAGCAATATATTGGAGGTCCTAGCTAGTACAATAAGGTAAGACAAATAAATAAAGGACACTCAGTTTGGAAAGGCAGAAACAAAATTGTGTTTATTTTCAGACATGATTGTTTATTTGGTAAATGCCAAAGAATTTATAGAAAACCTGCTCGTACCTATGAAAGAATTTCATAAGGTCACAACAGACATGACCAATATATAAAACTTAGTTGTATTTCTACATACTAGCCATAGCAATTAAAACTTGGAAAAATTTAAAAAGTACTACCATCTCAAGGGCAATTTGCTAGGTGACAAAAACCATTTTCAAAAGATCACATACTGTATGATTTCCATTTTGTAAAACTTTGTCAAAGTGACAAAATGATAGTAATGGAGAAGAGATTACCAGTTATTCTTATGGGAATGGTGGGCCAGGGGAAGGGGGTAAATATAAATATAGAGGGGTAGTTCAAGGAGGATCTTTATGATGAAGGAATAAAAAGAATCTCTAAATAGTGTAGAATTTCCACATGCATTGAGCTAATGTCAATATCCTGCTATTATCAATATCATTCTAGTTCTCTAAGAGATAACCATCAGGAGAAACTAGGTCAACGGCACATTGGACCTCTCTGCACTAGCCTTGTGATTTTCTGTGAATCCATAATTATTTCAAAATGAAAAGTTTTTAAAATGACATAACTCTATATGGTGCCTGGTAGCTGGAAACTCCAAAGCATTCATGAAAGAAAGCAGAGAAAGCCTGATTAAATGGAGTGATGTACAGTGTTCATGAATTGAATTGAAAGACTCAATATTATTAAGATATCTGTTCTCCTCAAATTGACCTAGCGAGTCAAAGCATTCCAAACCAAATCCCAGCAGATGTTTTGTAGAAACTGATGAGCTATTCCTAAAAGGTATATGAATAAGCCAAGGCCCTAAAATAGCCAAAACAAATTTTGCAGAATAAAATTTAAAAGGCTCATACTTCCTGATTTCAAGACTTGTTATGAAACTACATGATCAACCCATTGTGGTATTGGCATAGGAATGGACTTACGGATCCATGAAAAAAATAAAGTCCAGAAATATACTAACACACATATGGTTCATTTTAGACAGAGGTGCCAAGGTAATTAAGTGGAAAAAAGACAGTCTTTTCAACAAATATTTCTCAACAGAACAATTGGTCATCCATATGAGAAAAAAAAAAAAGAAAAGAAAAGAAAGAAAGAAAAAACTTTGGCAACTCTTACCCTTCACCATGTGCAAAAATTAACTCAAAATGTATCATAGATATAAATGTAAAACTAGCCAATTTGGGAACTACTAGTTTATTTATTTTTTTTTAAAGATTTTTTTTTTTTATTTGACAGAGAGAGATCACAAGCAGGCAGAGAGGCAGGCAGAGAGAGAGGAGGAAGCAGGCTCTCCGCCGAGCAGAGAGCCCCATGCGGGGCTCAATCCGAGGACCCTGCGATCATGACCCAAGCCAAAGGCAGCGGCTTAACCCGCTGAGCCACCCAGGCGCCCCGGGAACTACTAGTTTAAAAGAGACAGTATTTATTTATTTCTCTATGTATTCCACAGTCTATTTTCATAACAGAAAAAAAGCTTCTCCTGTAGAACTAAGATTTGGTTTTACCAATGTAAATATTTAATCCATTTTAGTTTGACTGAAAATAAAAAATAAATTACTATATAAATTAAATTTTAGAAAATTAACTTCTATCTCTCATGATCTTAATTTTTATTTGTATTTTTAGCAAGTTTAAGTGATGCATATCTACTATAAGCTGCTATATTCTAATTTTTTTTACATTATTGTGTTTCTACTGGTTCCTGAGCTAAACATAAAGGAAAAAAAAAAACTCCTTAAGAAAACTCTTAAGCAAGAAAAATTTTCAGTTATATAAACTTGCATCATTTAAGTGTAAATATTCATAATGGATGATAATCTTATTTTTAAGCCTAAAAACATGGCATCAGTTGCTGATCTGTTAAAATGATGCGAGTACAGGATCAAGAGCTCTTCACAGGATTATTTGTGAATCAGAAATTTTTGGAAAACAGTGTTCCTTTTCTGACCATTTGCATCCCTCATTAGAAAACAGCAGCTTAGGGCACCTGGGTGGCTAAGTCATCAAGCATCTGACTATTGATTTCATCGGGTCTGATCTTGTGGATCTCAGTGTCCTGAAATCCAGCCCCAGGGTCCAGCTCCTCACCCAGCATGGAGTCTGCTTGAGATTCTTTCTCCCTCTCTGTATGCTCCTCCCCGTCACTTGCACACTCTCTCTTGTCTCTCTAAAATAAGTAAATAAATCTTAGAAAAGAAGAGAAAATGGCAGCTCAATCCATAGTCTCCATTCATATATATTCTCTTTTTATACATAAATTTTCATCTGAAATCTCTGATCTACCAACTGCCCTCTCCCCAACTTTCTAGGGATGGGAGAAATCATTTCAAGAAGGAAAGTAAAGGTTATCAATGCTGACAGGGTGAATGTTGCATTAGAAAAAGGCCGAGGGGTTTAGGGAGAAGAAGAGAGGCAGTAGTCTCATTTTGCATGGTAAACATTTGAGTTAGTAAAGAAGCAGGCAGGAAACTGGAGAATCTTCTTCAGAAGAAACTGAACAGCAATACAGAAGACACTGACAAACACTGCTATTTAGGAAATCCTCTGAATGTGTAGGGATATCAGTAGATTGCTAAACAGAGGCAGAAGTTTCTATCTCTCTTATGCTATAATTCAGAAGTAGAGACATATTCGGGTTGGTTATCTGCTCTGCCCAGTGAGGTCATCCAGGGATAGGGTCCCTTCCCTCTTTGCCTCTCTAACATCCCCCCGGGGCATTGCCCTCATCACCATAGTGGAAACTGGCTGGCCAACACCCTGTCAGCATTTCAGTGTGAAAGAGGAAGTGAAGGTAAGCAGCTTCCTTTTTAAGAAAGTTGAGTAGGAAGTTGCACCCATTAGGCAGTTGCTCCACATGTGCCCTGCTGATATTTAAAGGGGTGAGTGCAGCTCTATTACTTAAAGGAGGTAAATCCTGAAAATGGATACCCGGAAACAATTAGCAGCCCCTCTATAGCTCCCAAAAAGAAAAAATAGCTTACTGATTAGTCTCCCCAAATACATATAATTTAGATTAGCTTCTGTGGGTCTTGTCCTTAAGAATGAATGTATAAAGGGCACCTGGGTGGCTCAGTGTGTTAAACACCTGTCTTCAGCTCAGGTCATGATCCCAGGGTCCCGGGAGCCCTGTGTTGGGCTTTTCCCTCTCCCTCTTCCTGCCACTCCTTCTGCTTGTGTTCTCTCTCTCTGTCAAATAAATAAATAAAATCCTAAAACAAAAATAAAAACAAAAACAAATGAACATGTAGCCTAGAATAATCAACAATAGATGTTTCCAGAGACTAGAAATTCCAAAGAAACTATTATTAATATTCTGTATGTGAATAGTCACTATATCCATAAAGAACAGAACACTTTTTATAAAAAATGCTGTGAAGATTTTGTAAAATGTATAAGACAATTAAAATACAAAAGCAAGGAAATATTCCCAAAGAACATGCGGGAGGGTCAAAACAGAGATGATGGCACAGGAAACAGAAAAAAAAAGAGAGAGAGAGAGAGAGAAAGTTATAGGATTGACAACGAGGTCCAACATGTGACTAGTAGAATATCCATAAAGAAAAAGAAAAAATAGAGAGGAGAAAATTATGGAGAAAAGTATACTTAAGAAAATTTCTCAGGAAAGAAGAATGAGTCTCCTTCTGGAAAGAAAGAGAGAAAGAAAAAAAATCCTGTAGACTCTGTCATAAAAATGGCTTCTGACTTTTCAGTTGCAGTATTGGAAACTATGGTACAAAGAAGATACTCTTTAAAAGTTTTTTTAAAAAGTTATTTTTTAACCCAGTTTTCTATACTCAATGAAATTACCAGCCAAGTATTCAAATAAATACAGTTTCAAATATGCAGAAACTCATGTTTTGCTTTCTAGATAATCATTTCCTAGGCAGCTCATTGAGGATGTTCTCCAAGAAATAGAGGAAATAAACCAAAAAGTGGAGAACGTGAGGCCAAGAAGCAAAAGCAGAGCAGGAAAACCAGTGTACAAATGTGAGAGCGTGAGAGCCCCCACCCATACTGAAGTGTGCAGCAGACACTGCCAAGTTCTGTTGATATCACTCGGGCTCTACTACACACTCTGGGACAATTTCGAGATGGTCAGTATCTGCTTTATTTGTCCAGGCTTTTTCAAGAACTGCTGAAGGTTATTCTGACAACATGACAGCAGATCAAAAATACTAGGTAATTAACACTTTCCAGTTGCAGACCTTAATATCCTGAATATCCGTAGAAGTTACAGTATCAATACCCCAGCTCCCTTGCCCTTTGAGTAAGATAACTCTCTGGTATGTCTTTGACATCCTTCATAGTGTCCCCATGGGTTCAAGTCACCTACAGAGGTCTGTGGCTTGACAATGCATCCCTTATTGGCTGCCTTCCCTCCTCTGTCTCACTGCTCTGCTCAATTTCTCAAATATTCGTAAAAACAGTTTGAGCACATATGGAACAATTCAACAAGTATTCTGAGTGTATAATGCACTTAAAATATCAATTATCTAATTATGTAACACTGAACTCAAGAATGAGTTTTTGCAAGCAGAACGCAATATGATACAATACAAAATGTAAATTAGGTTTCCGTTCTATCCCCCACCCAAATGTTTATTCTAATGTAAGTGAAGAGTGGATGACCTTGTTTAAGACATAAAACTAATTCAAATGGCACTTAACAAAGAAAAGCAGAAGTGGTGTGTTTAAAAATTATTGTTTAATGATCGAAGACTTCTGAGTGAGGCTTGGTGGCAACAAGAGGGAGATGAGGAGGGTGTTGACACTTTCACTAGGGGGAGGAGGTGAGGGAAGATCCACGAAAGCAAGTCCATGAAACAGATAGTTACCCATACCTAACCCTAAGGAACATTAACATCCTCTTTTCCGGGCCACGCAGACCTTGGAAGTTCATAGGAAGCACCACGGCAGGAAGCTTGGTACATAGAATGGGCATCTGTTGGTGTGCCCATCCAGGGGGTTCCCCAGCATCTTGGGGATGGTGGTGAGGGTAAAAAAAAAATATCAAGAAGAGACGTGTTGCCAAGGAAGAAGTACATGAGGCTGTGGAGGGGAGGGTCCAAGAGGATGGCTGGGATGATGAGTAAATTCCCCACGCACCCAATCAGATTCATGCTGGAGGACAGAACAAAGAGCCCCTGCTGCACCGGGGCTCCTCAGTGAGGCTGGGGGGGATGAATGCAACGATTCACGTCTGTTTGTCCGTGTCCAGGAAGTTCTAGAGCCAGAAAGAAGGGCATGAACTGTGAGTGGACCCCTGGGGAAGAAACGGATTCTCGGATTCTCGCATTAATGTCCTTCCCACCCTCCATCGTGCATCTCATTAAGCCCCTGAGCTTTTCTGGTTCCCTCATCGGTTTCAGGGGACTAATCATTCTAACCTCTTAGGATCATTACAAGGATTAAGTGAGAAAACTATGTATAAGGGACTTAAATCCGTGCCTGACATATAATATGGGCAACTACTTTTGGTAGTGGGAACTTCCAGTGATGCTATCAAAATAAAGAGTGATGTGTAAAACAAAAATGAAATGAAATGAAATGGAATAGAATAAAATAAAATGGCCATCTGTTTGGGTTTCCTTTGTTTACAGTCATAAAGCCCCTGCTAACAGGAGACCATGCTGACAACCCAGTTTTGTTCTCATGTTTGTTTTTCTGTGATACGTCTGCCCACCTCCTGATAAGGCAAAGGCAACTATTTTTCTATATGTCCTAAAATTTATTCTTAATGTGTGGTATAAAATTATTCAGGCTCTTTCCCTTCCTCATCCTCAAAACATCAGTGAGCATTCGACAGAACAAATTCCTCCTTATAAATTCTTCTGATAAGGCTTTTCTGTGTCTCTCAGTCTCACCTAGAAACTTAGCAGACTTCTCTACATTCATGGATCAGGTTTTCAGTAAATAAAGTGGAAAATAATATTTAAAATGCACACTAGGGGCTCATGGGTGGCTCAGTAGGTTAAATGTCTGCCTTCAGCTCAGGTCATGATCCCAGGGTCCTGGGATCGAGCCCCGCATCCGGCTCCAGCCCCATATTGGGCTACCTGCTCAGCTGGGACCCCACTTCTCTTTCTGCCCCTCTCTCCTACTTGTGCTCTCTCTCTGTCAAGATAAATAAATAAAAAGTAAAATAAAATAAAATAAAACAGAAAATTAAATGCCCACTAATTTAAATGACGAGTAGCAGATTTTCTACCCATGAGAAAATGCCTGAGGCAGGCCAGGGGCTCATGATGCACCCTCACGCCCTAAACCAATAGGGAAACCCGACATTTGCCATAATGGATTTTTAATTTTTTTATAAATTGTAATCAAGTTGTTTTTCAGGCAGGTTTAGTAAATATTTGGTGAGACTATACACAACAAAAGACATCTATAAGCCAGGAGTCTAGTGGTAGGTGGAAAGTCAAATGACTCTCTAAGAAAATGAAAAGAATTCTGTTAGAGCCAACTAATACCAAATAATGCAGGGGTCTGATGAAGGGGGAGTTTTGAGTAGAGAAAGAGGGACAGGCCAGAAGAGAGGTCGAAAGAGAGCCACAGAGAAGAGGGAAATATGGCCCAGGCCAGCTGTGCTCTGCTCCTATCCCTACACAGAATGCTGCTGCTGGCCCCAGGGTGCCCTCCTCTACCAGCCTCTCTGCACCTGACCTTGAGCCCTGCCTCCAGAGTGTGTTCAGTGGGGCTACAGGGTTGGCCACCAAAGCTGCTGGAGCCAAGCTTCACCCATGAGAGGACAGAATGGGTGGAAAGATGCCCCAGGTCCTCACGCCTGGAAGGACTACGCAGAATGTGTCCTCCACGCTCCTGAAGCACAGTCAGCCTCCCTGAGTCCCCGTCACCAAACACAATAATCACCCCAGTCAATCTCTTTCCTTCAGCAATCCTCACTGTCTCATCTGGTCATCTCACTATCTACTCGCTAAACACTGCTTTCCGGGGTCATCCTCCAAGGAAACCAGTGACCTACAAACCCTCATTGAAGAGGAAATCCCAAACAAAATCTACAGATTTCCTAGAAGCGGGAGCAGGCAAATGGTTTTCAGGACCATCAGCAGAGACCTCTTTGTTGGGTCGGATTCTCTAAGTTTCTGTTGCCTCTAAAGTTTAGTGAAAGCCTCTGAGCCCCCAGGGCCTGTGCAAAGTATATTTGGGGAAATAAGAACAAAAGAGGCCCGTGCTCCCCCAAAGAGGCCTGTGAACAAAAAGAGAAGAGACAAGCAAAAGGGTTGGGACACGAATGAGAGATTTCAGAGAAGGCAGCCCTTGGACAACGTGGTGAGTAGAAGGAACAGCAGTGTCCAGGGTACCCCAGGATGTATGGGTGATGGATGGGGGTTTCTCCTCATGTGTGGGACACCTGCTCAGGCCATTTCACTTTTCTGCTAATGACAAGGGAGGACTTGGGGACACACAGGGGGCCGCCATGTGGACCTTGTGCATCAGTCTGTTTGTTTTCTCAAAATGGAAGAAGGAGGTTTGTTTTCTCAAAATGGAAGAAGGAGGTCCAGACACAAACACGAATCCCTTTCCTGTCAGGCAGAAGTCGAGACGTAGCATTAGTGAGGCAAAGGGCAGGGGGCACGGGAGTTTGTAAAGGGCAGGACTTGCTTCAAATAGGGAGAACGGACTAGGAACGTGGGGTGTGTTGACGTTGAATCTAAATACTGAGGAGCTGAGGGATAGCACGTGTGCAAGTGTGCAGTGAGGCAACCCGGAAAATGAGCCCATATCCATGTCCAAGACCCTTACACTTAGGAAATGTATTAACTTTCTGGAATGGGTGTGTTTAGGGACCTCATTATGGACAGAATCCTAATGACCACAAAGGTAAAATCGTTTCTGACACATAATTTTTTTACTTGAAACAAAGTGTGCACTCTGTGTCCAGAAAAGGAAAACCATCAGCTACAAGATCATCAATAATTCTACAGTCACAAAGCACTAAATGTGAACAAATTATCCTTTCTAGATATTTACTACCATAAATGATGGTGCAAAGGGGATAGTAGAGCTGGTAACCTGAAGGGATCTGTATTGTATTGAAGGAGGTACATTTTTCTCCCTCTTTTGGGGGAAATTATAGTGTTGTCTCCATAGTATGTTTCTTTCCCTTGTCTCTCTGTAGTTCCAGTAGTTCAATCTCCAAAGACAACTTATACAGCTCCATAGCCATTTTCACATCCCCTGGGTTGAGGAGACACTGCATGATCTTTCTGCCTTTGTGGACACGTTCACAGTCTTCGGGGATCACCTGAAAGAGAAGTAGAGGATGGGTGTGGTTGAGTGGCTTCTCTCCAAATCAAGAAGGAGCAGGGCTGAGGAGTGACTCTTGGCAATGACAGGACTATAGCTCAGAGCCAAGACCAAGCCCAGAACTGCCTGGTGAGCAGGAAAACCAGAAAACATCTTGGGTCCCAACATGGTCCTTCCCGGAGGAATAGGGATCTGTTCTGAGGCAGCTCGTAGGGGGCTTCTGTGAGGACAGAGATGTCCAGATGTTTCTGAGACCATCCAGAAATGGAACACAGTATACTATATAGTCTAGAAAAAGTCCCAGGTACCTGAGACCCTCTTCTCCCTAAGGGGCTTGGTTTTTCCTTCTCCTCCAGTGAGAGAGGAAAGCTTGTCACTCCTACCCAACCACAGTGTTCAAGAAAGAAGAAAGTTCCTCTGAAGGACTCAGAACTGACTCCTGACAAGTCAGATCTCACCACTGCGGGCTGGGACAGTGTTTAGAGGGAGGTCCCTATTTTAGGATTGGCTAACACAGGAGCTTTTCTTGAATCATGTCACTTACCCACTCGCACTTGGGCAACTCAGGGTACCACGTTCTGCTCTCTGAGCATGTGACACTTTGGGGACCAACCAATTCATAGCCAGAGTCACACTGGATGATGACATTTGAAGATTGAAGATATTGATACTTATCCACAGACAGCTTTGCATGGGCTATTTCTGGTTTTGGACACAGAGCTACAATGGAAACACAGTTTTAAGCAATATGTAAATCTAAGGAAAGAGACATGACAACAGGCTAGGATTATAAGAATTAACTATCACAGGTGCTGTGAATTGTTTTATCTTTGGTTTTGGTAACAGTAATATTTGTTAGCATTTTGGTTGAGCATTGGCCACACTGATATATCAGACTCAGGCTGAAAATTTTATGTGATTCAGCTCTGTGAGATAAGGACAGTAATCACTCCCATTTTTCTGGGAGAAATTTGAGATACAGACAGGTTAAGAAACTTGCCCAAGGTCTTTATACTTCTCAAGAACATGATAAGATATGAAAAAAGGCATGTGACCCCAGGTCCTCAGCTATCACATCAAGTATCCCTCATCTCTCCATCCCAGCAAGACATGAGCTATGAAATGTTCCCTCCTGTCGATTGGCCTCTGTGTGTAATGGAGACTATGGTGGCCAGTCATCCACAGAGTTGCTGATGGCAACGTGCTATTAACCTGTGTGCCTGTAAAAGTCAGACCTGACCTTGACTTGTCCTGTCCCCACAACACAGTAGGATTCCTCCACTGCAGCCAGCAGCATGTGCTGGTGGGGCCTTGCACGAGGCTGTGATGGAAGTCTTTGCCACTTTGTGATGTTTGCAATTAGCCCATGAGAGCCCACATTCATGCTAGAGCAAGCTTGCATGAAAATTTTGCCACAAGCCATAGATGAAATGAGCCATGTGCAGAATTTTTCTGGAAATATACAGGAAAGTGGTCATAGGGGCTGAATTTTGTGACTGGGGGAAAGAGGAAGGGAGGTTGATGTTTATGTATTCCCTTTGTACTGTTTGTGTCCCGAACACAGTCATGATTTCAAATAAATCAAATCAAATCAAATCAAATGCTTCCATGCTTTTGTGACCATTCCACCCACCCGACTGAAAAGGGAGCTGGTGTTACCTTTACACTGAGGGGCTTCAGGGGTCCAGTGTGAAGAACTGCAGGAGAGTTTGGCCTCTCCAACCAGAGTGTATCCTTTGTCACATCTATATACCACTTCAGTTTTGATTAATGCCTGCAGTCCTCTCATTTTTTCGTAATATCCGTGGGCAACCTCAGGAGGGAAATCACAGTCTTGACGGTGAGAGATAAAAGTGAGAAAGCATGAGCTTGTATGAATGTAAAAAATAACTCATTCCATAATTTGTGTGTTTTGTAGGAGACTCCATTCTGTCCTGTCATCTTCTCTGCCCAGGGGAACACTCAGCCCAACCCAAGACCTGGGCTGCCCTCCTGTAAGCCTCAGGCTGAGGAACCATCCTGGCCCCATCATTAGACCACCTGGTGGTCATCTAATATCTTCAAACGGATAATGGGAATGGTTAAAATTAATACTTTGTTCAACCCCCACGTTGAGTTCTTGCCTTTTGGGGTAAGACCCGTCATATCCAAGAAGTCAAGTAGAAGCCATTGATCTTGCTCATCCCCATCCCCCTTCAAGCGAAGACAGCATATTACAAAACATATCATATACCAAGGTGTCAGGGGAAATGGGGGAATTGGTGCCACTCTTAAAGAACTGAAGCTGCCTCCCCATTCCATTGCCATTTACTTCCCCAGTCTACAAGAGAAGTTAGGATTCTGGGGAATTATAGTCGACTATTCAAAACTCAACAACATTTTCGTTCTCATTTCAGATGTGATATCTTTGCTAGAGTAGATTTTTGTATTTTCAGGGAAATGATGACCACTGGTTTAGCAGATGCCGTCTTTCCATCCCTATACAAAAAGAGGGTCAGAGACAGTTTGCATACACACAGAAGGATCAAGTCACGTATTTGTAGTTTTAGCCCTGGAGTCTGATAACTCACTTGTCCCCGTCATAATAGAGTTTGATGATACTATGATTATCTGGACATCCACATTGATCCAGTATGCCAATGGTCTCATGTTAATTGCACTGAATTAGCAGAAAGTAGCTAACATGATGATGCTATATGGTACGCATGGTTTAAAAAAAAACAGCGGGCAGGGGTGTAGAGGGGAATGGGGGCTTCCTGGGTGGCTCAGGGGTTAAGGGGCTGCCTGCCCCTCAGATCATGATCCCTGGAGACCTGGGTCAAAGGATCAGAGCAGCACCAGGCTTCTTGCTCAGCGGGAAACCTGCTTCTCTCTCTCCCACACCCCTTGCTTGTGTTCCCTCTCTCACCATGTCTCTGTCGAATAAATTATTAAAATCTTTAAAAAAAAAAAGGAAGAAAGGAAGTAAATTCAGAAAGGTGGTTTCAAACAGATGTGTGTGCATTTTGGACTGCAGGTTAATGCATAAGGACTGAAGGAAGGGAAGAAGACAGAGCAAACACCAAGAAACAGAAAGCAATAATTGAAAACTACAGCTGATTTATTAGATGTGGTCTATTTTCATTGATTCAGAAGGGAAAAGAAAACCAGGAAGGTCAAGAGACTGGCAACAAATTCTGGGGCAGTGATTTTTCACAAATCTATCCACTCTAAGAACCAGCAAGGTATACACATTCCTTTAGCTAATTTGAAACCTTCCCTTAAGAATCTCCATCACTTTGATACAAAGAAACTTCTAAATTAAGAAGCTTCTTAATTTCATAAGCTCTTACTCTCATCACATGCTGGTGTTTTGGGGTACCGTGTGCCATCTTCTTGGCATCTAGCTTCAAACCGATGTTTCTTATAACACTTATAATAAACTACATCTCTATAGAAATAAGCACAGCTATTCACAGAGCTAGTGTGTTGTGAAATGATTTCACCATTCTCCAGCTCTGGTATTGGGCAACACGGCTCGAAAAAATAAAAAGTGAGACAAATGGTTAGTAAAACCACTGCACTGAGACTGCCTTGGATAATAAACTCATTTCTGTTTTTCAAAGATTTCACCACTGAAGAGAGATTGGGGGGAACAAAGGACACTCTGGGTCTGCTCTCCCTGCCCCTGATTGCTAAAGTCCTCCAACCCAGTCTTCCCTCCAACTAAATAATTTCATTAGGAGCCTCCAAACTAAGAAGTTGGATGAAACTTGCATAAAAATGTAGATTTTTAGAAGTACTCCGAAGCAATGACAAAAAGTCTGTCTCCTTATGGTCTCACTGGGACTGGAATCAAATAATGATAGTTTAGAATTGTATATTTTCTAGAAACAAAAGTTTAAGAACATGTGCTAACCGTGTGTATTTAGGAGACCCTCCTGGCCTTTCCCACCAACCCTTTAACCTTAACTGCTGTTACTTTTTTATATGAACGCTCTCCTGTATGCTAATTAATCCATCTAGGCAAACATGCCACTGACATTCCCACAGCTGTATCTGTGCTCATATCCTCTCTCCTTTTTCTTTTTTTTTTAAGATTTTATTTATTCATTGGACACAGAGAGAGATAGAACACAAGCAGGGGATACAGCAGAGGAAAGGGAGAAGCAGGCTTTCCACTGAGCAAGGAGCCTGATATTGGACTTGATCCCAGGACCCTGGGGTCAGGGCCTGAGCCAAAGGCAGACACTTAACCAAGGTGAGCTACCCAGGTGCCCCCACGTCCTCTCTCCTACCTAGAATGACACTCTTCTTATCTATTTGCTATTCAGTTCCATTTGCTTGTGAAGGCTTCTTCTACTGGCCCAGCAAATAGTCATCATTTATATCTCTGAGGTCCTACAGCAGTTATTAGGAAAAAAGTATATATCTTAACCAATTACCTACTGAGATTTTACTATAATCTGGACACTCTGTATACGTTACGTGTATACTATACCAAAATGTACACTATGTATACATAATGTATACATAGTATATGTATTACGATACTATGTACACATAATCTGGACATTTCCTTTATTATATCTTCCAATCATCACAACATCCCCCAAGAGATACACGCTATTATCTTCCCATTTTTTATGGCAGAAAACAGATCCTTGGAAAGGGTAAGTCTCTTGTTTCAGATGAGGCAGCTACTTAGTGGTAAAGATAGAACTGAAATCTGGCTTGCTCAAAATCCATGTTCTGTATGGTTTCAGTCTATACTCTCTAGTAATTATTTAAGTTAATTGATACTATCCATATTCACATTTTTTCCCTTTTGAAAAAAAAAAAGGAGAGAAAACCAAAAGAGAAAAAATAAAGTAACATTTTCTAAGAGAGACTAGAAGACTATCTTAAGGTTTGGATAAAAGCTGCTTTGATGGATGAGATACGGGCAGGCATTTTGTGTTGGAGTGATGATGTGAGCAAGGGTTTAGGGGCAGCAGCTCGTTGTTACTAAGGATGAAGAAGAGGTAACCTCGGGGACCAAAGTGAGACAGATTGGAGTGTATCTTATCCTGAACATGGACCAGAAGTAAGGTGGGCTTTTGAAGGAATGGAAGAGAAGGGGATAAATAGAGAAAAACTTGAAGGAATTGTGACAAGTCTCTATGATTTGTACATAATCTACCCTCCCTGACTCATAAAGGAAGAGGAGCTAATGGAGCTCCGGGAAGACAATGAGAGTTTTGCCGTGCAGTTAAGCTTTGGAAGAATAACAGCCATTTCAATTCCCAATGGAGGAGAATCACCCAGGATATTTGATTTTTTTTTAACCTAACATTAAAACTTTCCTTCAAATAACTATCATTATGATGTAGAAAACTTCCAAAGTAAAAAACTTTAGTATTCCCCTTAGAAAAACAACTCTGGGGCACCTGGGTGACTCAGTTGGTTAAGTGACTGCCTCAGTCTTAGGTTATGATCTTGGAGTCCCAGGACTGACTCCTGCATTGGGCTCCCTGCCCAGCAGGAGGTCTACTTCTCCACCTAACCCTCCCCCTCTCATGCTTACTCTCTCTCTCTCTCAAACAAATAAAGAAAGAAAAGAAAAGAAAAAGAACTTTGAAGTCACTCTGTGATATTAAGAACACTCATAAAGCTTGAAGAGGATGGGATCCTTCTGGGACCCCAAAAAATAATCTTAATGAAGGATTACAAGATGGCCCCTTGGACCTCCACATTCTCTCTGCTTGCCATAGAATCCTTGTAGCATCGGAAGTTGGGGAAATAGCCAACATCGCAAGAGTAGGATACATAAATCTCCATTGAAAAAGACAGAGCTCTTGGGAAAAAGCTCTTCTCTGTCGAGTGATTTTGCCATTCTGAGCAAAATGCTCTATGTCAAATGTTCTGACAGATGGTTTAAGGCACAGATATGTAAATAATTTTTATAGTCTTAGAAATTCTTTCTTTTACGGAAGAAATCACATCAGCAGATGAATAAGAAATGTTACTTTCATTGGCATATTTCCACTTATAAATGGAAAAAAGTACTCATGTCTGCATTCATAATCAGCACTAACTTAGTGGCCTGCAGGTCCTTGCAAACCCTTTCAGTGGGACAATTATTCTTTGACTTGCAATATAATACCTTAGACTTAATGTTTTCAGTTTATACATGCTTTGAAATCTTACTCTGATAAATTCACTCATTATTTATAATAATATAAAATTTTGCTTTCCAGATGGCAAAATTCTGCTCAGTTATTAAAGCAATAGAAGAATCATGAACCTATGGAAGAATTTATTCTTTGAAAATTGGAAATCATCCATTTAAATATAATACATTAATATAAAGACAAAAGGATTTTTTGTGACTAGATCAGCCCCTCATGGGTTTTAATATTCTGATTTCTGAGTCATTATATCCTTTATGGGAAGGACTAAAATGATTTAAATATATTTCTTTTTTAAATTTAAATATATTTCTTAATAAATACCCCGTTGTACTTCTCCAAAATTGTACTGAATTATCATCATTTGGTTATATTTAACTAATTCTTAACCAGGAATTCTTTTCCATACTTTGGTTTAAACTCTCCCCTCTTCCCTGCCACTCGTGTACTCACCACATAGAATAGATGGGCATTGCAGTAGAAACGGGAGCCCGAGGAAGAACAGTGCAGGGAAAATTCTCTGCACCGTGGGGGACATGGTGGGGCATCTCAGAGACAGTGCACTGGGATTCTGTGTCCTCAGATGCTCTGAATCAGGCGGAAGAGAGGCTCTAAGTCAGTAGTAAATTGAGATCTGAACCAAGGAACTAAGTCTTGGTAATGCCATAGATTCGAGTTACTAAAGGGGAGGGGCAAGACCTAATGAGGCTCTCCAATTAAGCTCCAAGTCCTGGGAGTATGACATGAACTTGACGTGAAAGCTCTCTGGAATTCAGTATTCACAATTATAACCCTGAGAACTTCTCACTGTTGTGGGGGCACTTGTTAGCTTCTTGTCCACATACAGACATCATTTCTCTTTGAGTACTCGAGAAAAAGTAGGAAAATGGTACAGTGTGTGTGTGTGTGTGGCAGTTTCTTTTGGGATCAGGGCACAGTGCTGAGGTATGTTCTCTGCTATCTTCCAGGGATGCCCTGTCTTCATTCACTAGGGTGAGTTCCCAATAAGAAGGCAGGAATAAAAAAGATGTGTAGTTAAATTTTCTTTCCAAACACATCACAGCCTAACTGGAATAGAGAAAGCATGCAAGTCTATATTGTGAAAAGACAAAAAAATAGTCCCAACACAATTATTCTGCCAATATTTAGTTTCCTTAGTATCAGTGAGGCCAAGTTAACTGACTTTGGGATTATACCAGTTGGAGAGTAAAGGGAAATTTCCCAGAGGGATGTTCATAGCACAGATAGAGTGTGCATGGAAAATTAAATGGTAGAGGATCAAGCATCATAAAGGGACAAGGGCTCATGACAAATTCAAGAATTTCTCAGTGGCACTGGATCAGAGTGAAGGACCTTGAGCCCAGCATTATATTTCTGGCAAAAGCACTAAATTATAAATTGTAGAAGTCATCTTTGTCAATTTCAAGACTTCATTTATTAATAACTACCTGAGTTAAAACTGGTCCCTTAATAACTAATCTGTCTTCCACTCAGATTATTTCTTTTAGTCTCTGCAAAGAGCATAGATAAAGATACTGACCTGACCTTCATGTTTTCCCTCTTGGACCAGCCATGGATATTTGTTGCTTGAAGATATATCGATATTCACCATAGAGAATGGTGAATACTGGAAAATGTCTGAAAATGACCCACACCACATAGCTGAACTCTAGTGACAGCTGTATGAAGCATTTAACAGCCAAAGTGCTTAGCTCTCAAAAATAAAGAGGAACATTGCCCAGAAATAAGGGAGCGGATCCCCCTATAATACTGATGACAACACAATTTCATTTCCTTCCTAGAGAGAAAGGAAAGTAAATAAATGTACCACATGGTTGTTTCATTTTATCAAGAGGAACTAAAATACAATCTGAGTATGTCAGATAAAAGAGGTCATTTAAATAGTTTAACAGAAGATTTCTTTTTTAAAAAGTCCTTCTGCTTATTAACCATTTTCCCAACTTTTACATAAATCATTGCATTAAATTTCTTCAAACAAAACTCTAACTCTAATTGCATTTAATTTCCTCAAACAAAACTCTAATGTTGGTATTACATTTTACAGATGAGGGAACTAGTTGAGAAAGACTGAGTATACCTCCCTAAACATTTCTCATCAGCAGCCATGTCAGATTCTGAGCCCAAATCTGATTCAGATACCAAGCTCTTTCCATTAGGTCTTTTAGGGAATGTCATCAAAAAGATGAGACCACTAGTTGGCCTGTGAGCTGGACTTGGGCACTCGAAGGCTCCTGACTCCTCCCTTGCCCTTGGAATGTGGGTTCCACTCTCTCTTTTTCACTCCCCCAGCCTGCTTCCAGGACATATCTTTGAGACAGTGATGTGGTATTGAAAACACCTGCACGGTGTATGTGACTGAGTCCAGCTTAGGCCTCTTTATAGATGGGCAAGTATAGGCATCCCTTTGTCTTCTTACCGCCCAAGACAAAACTTACCTGTTTCCTTTGCCTATTACACTGGCCACCGACCAACCTGGAGTGGCCTGCCTCTCTCTCTTCTGTCTCTCCCTGCCCTCCAAATAGAGGGGGTGGCTTCAAATTACAGCTGGGAAGCTCCCAGGAGTGTTGCCATCCAACAATGCCAAGCGAATGTCCATTTAATGAGATGGGCCTACAAACGTTTCTTATGCAGGACCCTGAACTCATTATTTAGGACAGCATGCCTGGAACCTTCTGCTTCTCCTGTGATGGAAAAGGCCCCAGACCAACTCCTCCAACAGGAGACAAAAATCCCTTTCTTCATTGTGTTGCATAGATGTCAATCCCTCCCAAACTGACTGACAGATATAATGCATCATAACAAAACTCAGTAGCATTTTGATGAAAACTGATAAACTGATTCTAAAATTCATATGGAATGTAAAAGATGCAAAGCCATCTCCAAGATGGCGAAGATACATGGAGTGGGGATAAGAGGAGGGGAACAAAGAAGATATTGTGGCATTTGTGTGAGATAACCAAACAGGCCCAAAGTTGACAACTGAGAGTCACGTAACAAGCCCCAAATATACATCATCAATTGGTTTATGACAAACTGACACGCTACAGAGCAATGGGGGAAAGGAAGCTCCTTTTAGTGAAAGGTGCCATATAGTTGGCTATCTGCATGGAAGAAAATGAATCTTGTTTTTCTGCTTCACACCATGACAATTTTGTCATGGTCACGGGTATCACTGTGAACGTAAAACCATGAGTCTCCTCAAGGAAAAGATGGGCAAATATATTTGTGACCTTGGGGCAGGCATAGATTTCTTCTCTTTTTTTCCTCTTTATTTATTTATATATTCCTGGCACAACAGGTTTATTCTCTAAAAGCTATGTAGGCAATAAACAAAGCCAGCATTTACTCTGATCTTAACTTCTGCCAAGTATTATCCATTCCAAAATTGTTTCATGAAGATTTGGTCTCTAAACGTTGTAAATTCCAAAATCGTCATCCTCACCAGAGTCTCTCTTCTTCTGTTGAATTTAACTCTTGTTTTTCAAGCATTTCTACAAAGTTCTGATCCCTGCCCACCTTGTTGCCCACCTCTTGCCATCTGTATAAGGTTATTCTCTCTTGCTTTCCTTTGTGGGCCTTTGCAAGTGCCAAGTGGCTGGACTGGCTGGCTCAGCTCTTGGTTTGCTTCTGCTTCTGCTGCCTCACCAGGACTGAAAAAATGAAAGTCTGGGCTTCATGGAAGTCAGTGGCATAGTTTCCACTTATTACCATGTTTTGATAAGTTTCTAAAGTCACAATCTGATAGAATGTTTTCAAATACAAGCAGACATTAAAGAGGAGAATCTCTGTACTATGAAATCCCATTTTATGCGGTAAGGATGATCTCTGGAAAAAAAATATTCTTCGGTATTTGGGACACTGATAATTCCAGTGGCCCTTCCTTCCAGGCCATCCCACTCCATCCCTAACATAGGACTCTCCCTTTGTTTACAATAGAATCATTATTTGGGCATTTTATCTGTAAAATTAATGTTTAGTGTTTGGCTCCTGCCTGGGCCTTGATGGCAACACAATTTCATTTCCTTCCTGGAGAGAAAGGAAAAGTAAATAAACGCACCACATGGTTGCTTCGTTTTATCAAGAAGAACTAAAATAAAATCTGAGTTTGTGTCTATTCCCTGCTGTACCCTCAGTCCCTGGCACACAGCAGACCCTCAAAGAATGTTGATTATTGGGGTCAGAACAACTAAATTCTAGAAAACGATTTGGCTATAACAGTAGTTCAAGCAGGCTAGATTGAGACCCAAGGGGCTAAGCATTCAGCTTTGGATAACTACCTGAGCTAGGCCAGCCTCAGGGATGAGCCCACACATTCCCTGGGATGTGCCCTGTGCCTGACCATGTGGGGGCCCCACTCAGTGGGCTTGGCCACATGAGCCTCCAAGCAATGGAGAGAGAGGCCAAGGCCACCAGGCAAGGGATAAAGAGAGAAACCAAGGCCCCAGGCCAGATTTCTTAAACAGAAAACAAACAAACAAAAACCCCCAAACAAAACATGAAACAAACAAAAAACAAAAAAAAAAACCCTGCAAAAACAAATTAAAAAACCACTAAACAAAATGAAAGATATTTCCCTTAAAAACCCAAACCACGAATCAAATGAAAAAACTTGATAAATTGTACTCCCTTAAAATGAGGAATTTATGTTTACCATAGACACCTTATGAAAGTAAAAAAAACAAAAAACAAAAGTCAAACTACTGAGCAAGAAAAAGGGGTTTACAATACATAACTCACAAAGCATGTTTTTTCCAGATTATGTCAAAAACTCTTACAACTAATTAGAACTAGCTAGACCATCCAATAGGAAAAGACTTAAACTAGCATGACACGTTAAAAAAAAATATCCAGAGTGGATTAGGGTGGGAGGAATGGGGTGGCTGGGTGTTGGACACTGAGGAGGGTATGTGCTATGGTGAGTGCTGTGAATTGTGTAAGACTGATGATTCACAGACTTGTACCCCCAAAACAAATAATGCATCATATGTTAATTAAAAATATAAATAAATAGGGGCGCCTGGGTGGCTCAGTGGGTTAAGCCGCTGCCTTCGGCTCAGGTCATGATCCCAGGTCCTGGGTTCGAGCCCCGCATCGGGCTTTCTGCTCAGCAGGGAGCCTGCTTCCTCCTCTCTCTCTGCCTGCCTCTCTGCCTACTTGTGATTTCTCTCTGTCAAATAAATAAATAAAATCTTTAAAAATATATATATAAATAAATAGATAAATAAATAAATATCCAAATAGTCAACAAATTTATGAAAAGTTATTTAACCTCATTAATCATGAGGGTAGTGCAGATTAAAAGCATGATGTGAGGGGCACCTGGGTGGGTCAGTTGGCTAAGTGTCTGCCTTCAGCTCAGGTCATGATCCTGAGATCCTGGGATCGATCCCCACATCAGGCTCCCTGCTCTGTGGGGATACATCTCCCTCTTTCTCTGCCCTTCCCTCTGTGCCAGGGTCTGGCCTCGCCAGGTCCAAGGGTCCCCAAAAGATGGACGGTGTCACGAGAGGAATGAAAGAGCCACTCAACAGTTTGACTTCTGCAATCAGGAATCTCCAGTTTATTTGATCAGTACACTTCTTACATAGGCAGTGTCTAGGGTTACATCAGTACAGAAGGTATTTTACAGTGACTAATGGAATAAAAGGGAACAAACCCAGATTAGTAATGAGTAGTTATATATAGGGGAAGGGTAGCGCTAATCATTGTTCTTAACCTTTAGTAGTACAATAGGAAAAATTTATATATAAGGCACACTACATTCCGATGTAGCCATAAAACAGGCAAGGACTTTGTGGTCTGATTACAAGATACGAGTAGGTCTTTGGAGTCCTGAGAAGGCAGAAATATGATGTTTTTCTTTGAAATTATCTAGTCTTTGTTTCGTGGAGTCTGGAGATAACTGATGATTTTTCCAGGATTTTTCATGTGGAGTCATTGCTCTGCAGTTTTTATGCCCCCAAGTCTCTAGCCCATGAGAGTGGGTCAGGGGTATCTAGTCTAAGGGAGAGATATCAGGTCAGCAGAGATGGCAAGAGCCGTGCAAACCAGGCCTTAACCCTGAGAGGCTTGGCTACCTATCAGGGCCTCAGCGGCCCCCAACACCCCCTGCTCATGTGCTTTCTCTCTCTCAAATAAATAAATAAAATTAAAAAAAAATTATTTTAAAAAGCATGTGATACCACTGCATACCCAACAGAATTTGTCAAATAAATGAATCATAGCAAGTATTATAAAGAACTTGCATGTTCTGCACAATTAGGATGGGAAGATATCCTGCAGCACAACCACAGTGGAAAACTGCTGAACAGACTCATAGATACCTCTTATGATCCAGCAATTCTATTCTTAGGTTTTTGTTCATCAAAACGAGATGTGCTCAGGGACACCTGGCTGGCTCAGTCTGTAGAGCATGCAACTCTTGATCCCAGGGTTGTGAGTTCAAGCCCATGTTGGGTGTAGAGATTACTTAACAATAAAATCATTTGAAAAAATAAACATGCTTAGCAAAAGACATGTGCAAAAATGTTCATAGCCAAAAACAAATAGAAAATAACACAATGTTTTTTAACAGTAGAGTGGGTAAGTGAATTGTGGTAGATTCCTACAACGGTGGAATACTTAGAAATTAAAATGAATGAATGTCGACTGTAGACAATGTGGACAAATTGCACAAATATTATGGTTAGCAAAAAAATTTAAAAGACATGGAAGTAAGAATGCATGATGTATGATTCCATTTCTATAAAGTCAAATAACTTAAAACCAATCCATGTCATTAAAAGTGAGGATAGTGGAATTCTTCACAGGGGGGGAAGGGTAGTTTAGTAACTAACTGGGAGGGGGCAGTCAAGGGCTTTTGCAAATTTGACAATGTTCTTTCCCTACACACCCTCATCTAGTTTCTAGTTACAGAAGTATGCTTACTTTAAGAATTTGATGACTTTTGTGCCCTCTTCTGTAAAGAAAAGGTAGGAGGTTTTAGATATGTTGGAATGTGGAGTAAAGTCATCCAGGCAAAGATAACAGCATAAGCACATTTTGAATTTCCTGACCTACGTTCTTTCAAGGTACAACAAACAAACAAACAAAAAACCAAGGAAGTTAATTGCAGGCATTTGAATACCTTTTTACATCACTTTTATTTTTGAAACATAACAGTGCATTAATCTACTCATAAAAATTGAAAAGAATAGTATTCTTCTGGGTTGCCTTATACTTACCACTTTGAATACTTGAATTCTATAGTTGAACCAGAAAGAAAATCTGCCTTTCACTTCCAGTTTCCCATTGATTATGTCTCCTGGATTTCTGGATTTCTCTAGGAGGAAAATTAAAATGATGACTAGCGATTAAAATTACTTATAAAATATAACATGAGAAGGAAAATCTGGTGGAGAGTTTGAATTACTACTTCTAGATGAACGCAGAGATTTTTTTTTTCAATGCTTATTTCTGATCCTGACTTCATGAATTTTACTCTGAGGAAAAATAAGTGCAAACATTTATCCCATTTGTCTGATACATGTTAAGATGAGAGAAAAAAAATGTACTTAGATTTTTTCGTACAGTTAGATCGCTGCGATAATAAAGGGTGTGATACATGGACCAGTTATTCATACCAATGTAAGTTCTCAAAAATGTATGCCCTTGCTCACAGGGAAACAAGAAAAGGGGAAATCTATTCAATATCCTTACTGTTAGAAAACTATCTCAGTGTGAATTCCTAACTGCCTTCTTCTAAAGAGTATAGGTGATAATGATTTTGAAGACTGTTTTGATCAAAGAATGTCTTTGGAATTGAAGGATTCATTAAGTTCCTAAGAGAACATCCCCAAATACCACAAATGTACAAGTGAGAAAAATAAATGTTGATCCTGACACAAAAAAACACTATGGTCCTATGAGCCTCTGGCATTACAAGTACTCAACTTGAACCGATTCTACTAAAACCAGGATGGCTGACAGGGCAGTTCTGGATTTGAAGTCTGTCTCATACACCTTGTTTATTGGAGAAGCAAATGGTAAATCAGGTGGAGGACAATCGCTTGGACACTAAAATGACAATGAGCATCAAGTTGTAGAGCTTGGGACACAATGATAGCAATGCTTTAGCATAAGGCTTTTAGAACAGAGGTAGACCATGATTTTCCTCTTCTATCAAAACTCTTTTATTCCACTGTTCAATGAACCCAGTGAGGAATCTTGATAATGCATGTTTGTTGATTGATGACAATAACAACAATAATGACAAAAAGGCAGAAAAATTTCATCTGCTCTTTCCTGTTTATGTGATAATTAGGAATCCTGGTAATCAGTGAATGGGTTATCTATAAACTTATTATGCCCGCAGGCACCATACACAGTCACACAGAAGGCTTCTCAGAATGGGGGCACCTGAGAAGGTATCAGTCTCCTTCTGTCTGGCTTCCTCTTTCCCTGCCCTTCCTTCTGTATCTTCATTCCCCTGTGTCACAGGTAGTTGTTAAAGAAGTTGTTAAAGAAGTTGTTGCAAGAAGTGTTAAACACTGATGGTAAAGCCAATCAGAGTTTTAGGAAAATGTTGAACCAGTCATGTTCAAACAAGCTAAAGAACTTCAGGTTCAAAGGGCCAAATAGTCTGTGTTCCTGAGAAATCTCCATCAGTTTCTCATTCTGGTGAGTATTTTTTTTTTAATTTAATTTTTTTTTAAAGATTTTTATTTATTTGACAGAGAGAGAGAGATCACAAGTAGGCAGAGAGGCAGGCAGAGAGAGAGAGAGGAGGAAGCAGGCTCCCCGCGGAGCAGAGAGTCCGACGCGGGGCTCGATTCCAGGACCCTGAGATCATGACCTGAGTGGAAGGCAGAGGCCTTAACCCACTGAGCCACCCAGGCGCCCCTCTGGTGAGTATTTTTACATTGTATTTTGCAGCCACAAACTAAGTGGATGTACATTTTTTTAAAAGATTTTATTTATTTATTTGACAGACAGAGATCACAAGTAGGCAGAGAGGCAGTCACAGAGAGGAGGAAGCAGGCTCCCCGCTGAGCAGAGAGCCCGATGCAGGGCTCCATCCCAGGACCCTGGGATCATGACCTGAACTGAAGGCAGAGGCTTTAACCCACTGAGCCACCCAGGCGCCCCAGTGGATGTACATTTTTGAGTGTGGATTTATCTTACAGCTCTGAATTAGGGGACTGTAAGGAAACATGTTGTATTTCTGTATTTTTAAAAAATCCGTCCATGAGAAAGGAGCCATTTGGGGGAACATTCGCATGGAGGTACGGAAAGGCTAAGTCTGTCCATTTCATTTCTTGTTCTTTAACAGGTTCTGTGGTGCCACCATCGTCCTGTTCCGGTTCAGGAAGCTCATTCATTGATATTGAACAGCCTCATTTGGCAGCTTGTCTTCTCACTGAGCACTGTCAATCAAATCCAAGATTCTTCCCTTTCTCCGAGCCTCACTGTCCATTCTCCTGCAGCTTTGATCTTGTCATTTCCCCACTGGACCCAGCACTGCACCCACTTCCGCCTTTAAGATTATATATTTTAATAAAACCAAATGAGGTCCTTTCTCAGAACTATGTTTCTTTTCTCACACAATAAAAATACATAATCATCATATTTTCCAATTTTTTCCTTGACTGAAAGTAAACTCAAACAAAATTATATCTCAATCTAAGTTGGATTTTTTTTTTGAGATATTATTAGGATTTTATTTTCCACTCTGTTAAAAATGCCAGCTAAAATAATATAATGGGTATTGACATCAGAGGAAATTTATTCACTGTAGTTTTGACATTTTGAAACCAGATAGTAATACAATTTTTACTCTAGATAATACTTCACTCTTCCTATATTTACATGTTTCCAACAATACAATTAACAATAATGTTGAGTCAGTTCAAAAGTATGAAAAAGAAAATTTTGGAATTTTATGGAAAGAAAATTATTTCAAAGCAGAGTGCATTGAATTTGCAATCCAAGGTAGTTGAACAAACATTCTTTTGTGAAAATTTAACATTCGATTTTTTTCCATTTAAAAAGTCCTTTTTTTCTTTTCTTTTTTTATTATGTTTATTGACCACCTTATAGTACATCATTAATTTTTGATGTAGTGTTCAAAGATCCACCATTACACATAACACCCAGTGCTCATCACAACATGTACTCTCCTTAATACTCACCACCCTGTTACTCCCTTCTCTGACACCCCTACCCTCTGAAACCCTCACTTTGTTTCCTGGGGTCCATAGGTTCTCATGGTTCATCTTCGTCTCTGATTTCTCCCTCTTCAGATTTCCCTCCCTTCCCGATGGTCTTCTGTGCTATCGCTTATGTTCCACATTTGAATAAAAACACAGGATAATTGTCTTTCTCTTCTTGACTTAATTTACTTAGCATAACCCCCTCCAGTTCCATCCATGCTTATGTGAATGGTGAGTATTCCTCCTTTCTGATGGTTGAATAATATTCCATTGTATATATTCCCTATGATCCTGCAATTGCACTACTGGGTATTTACCCCAAAGATACAGATGTAGTGAAAAGAAGGGCCATCTGTACCCCAATGTTTATAGCAGCAATGGCCATGGTCGCCAAACTGTGGAAAGAACCAAGATGCCCTTCAACGGACGAATGGATAAGGAAGATGTGGTCCATATACACTATGGAGTATTATGCCTCCATCAGAAAGGATGAATACCCAACTTTTGTAGCAACATGGATGGGACTGGAAGAGATTATGCTGAGTGAAATAAGTCAATCTAAGTTTTAATACATTGGCTGCTACTCTCTGGCATTTTTTCTCCCATAGGTCTAACTCTGAGCAATCCTTGAGTGGTTCTGAGTTTGCGTTTTTAGTTTAGCAACTCTAAGTTGTCATGCTGTACCTGTTATCGATACATGGCCTTCTAGTTCCAAGTTCACCATTTATTACAGCTCTGAGGTAGTGGAATCAAGAAGAATTTAAGCTTTTCTCCTTTACAGTAAGCATGATGTTAAGCTTTCTCAACAGAGGGGGCTAGAGGGACACTGTAGGAAGAAAGAACTCTCCCTACCTCTTCCTGCTCCTGAGAGGTAGGATAGCCCAGTGACGATAAGGTTATCCAGTGGCGCTCTGCCCCAGTCATGTGCCCATAATGCATGGCCTATGGCAGCCTTGCAGCCCTTAAGTGGTCTGGCCATCCCTTTCCTGTGGTTCTCCTGACAGGGGTGCTTTTTCAGGCCTCTTACCATACCAGCACGCCATCTGCATGCCTGTACACTGGTCACCAGCTGCCACTTGCCCATATCCCAGCTCTGCCTTGCAGGACGGCTAGTGGGCTCCCTATTGCTCAGCACACCTGTGCCCCTGGCCACCATCTGCAATTTGCATCACAGACACCCAGTGCCCTGGTGCCCCTTTACCAGCTGCAGGTCTACGTGTGCCGTCAGCAACCCCAGCAGCTCACTCCCCCTCTGTCTGAATTTCGGAGGGTTGGTTTCTGCAAACCAGCTCCACTGCACACCACGTGTGAATTTCTCTGGCATCTAGTGGATTGCAAATAGAACATTGGGGAGGGGTACTCTTTTGAAGTTGATTCTTCCTTAAGTGCCCTCCCATAGCCCTAAAGTACCACATAAAGGTTTTTTTCATATATATATATATGTGTGTATATATATATATATATATATATATATATACATATATGTATATATATATATCCTATAGTTAACCTTTTATCAAAGTTTAATAATTTTTTATTTTAAAAAGAATTGTGTGGTTAAAAGTCATTGTGTGGTTTCTAGCTCCTGATTGGATCCATTGATACATGCATATTTTGGAGTACCTTAAAAATAAATATAATTTAAAACTTACAACAGTAAAGCTTCTACAAGGTGTTGAGCTACATAACATCTAAAGTTTCAAGTAAAAAAATTATATTTTAGACTAAAACTTTCAAAAGTACATCAATCCACTTAGAGTACTTAAATTTTTAAAAGATTCTTAATAAAGAGAATTCATCATATCTTTTTTAGATTTGCAAATGGGTTCATTATCAGTGTGACAGGACTGGGAAGAGTAGCTCCTGGATTCAAAGGAATTTTAGCAAAAAATGCATCCCCCTTTTTAGTTCTCATTATTGCAAAATGACAAGATGATCATTACAGTCTCTAGTTAAGTTTTTTTGTGGTAGAGCCTCTAGCTTACCAATTTCTTTCTCCTGGTGGTTATTAAAACTAGGATAGAAATAAATCAGTTAATTTAATTTATGTTCCTGTAGTCAGAAAATATGTGGCAGCAGGGGTTTTGTAACTGACTTTTCTGAGGCTAAATTAAATTCCAGCACCAAATTAACATTTCACATAACTTCATACAGTTTTCACTCCTGGTGGAATTATTCAGCACCACTGTGGGCAAACCTCTGAAGGAAGACAAATCAGTCATAATGGAAGGTAAAAATTTCACGTAAAACAAGGAGACAAATGCAAATGATCTACCTTTAGGTTTGGGCTAATTATTTCAGGAAAGAATCAGTCTCTGGTGTTCATGGGGCACAAGTAATGGGGTTATGGAAATAGTCTACGAACAGAGGGAGGAATGAGAATTCACAGAGAACGTAGAAGGAATAGTCTCCTCATCTGACATGGTAGAAATTCAAGTTGTAAATAAGTGAGCAGAAGACCAGAGGATCTTTCTCTAGAGAAACTAGACAGCAACAAAGAAGACCCTGATTCCCACCCATGCTTATCAGGAGACAGGACTCCTAAAACCTTAGTGACTCCAACCAGGTAGAACTTGACTTTTCTTTCATGAAAGAAGAGGCATAAGAACACTTAGGATGGTCAGCAGCTCTGCCCAGTACCAGGGACCAGGTTCCCTCCTGCTTATTGTTGTCTACATCCCTTGGGGCGCTGTCCTCCTCAACATGGCAGAAGTTGATCACCAGCACCCTGTCAGCATTTCAACCCTGAGGAAACAAGAAGCAGAGAGCAAGCAGAAAAATGACTGGGAAGTTACACCCATTAGGACGTCACTCCAAGGGAGGCTCTAGCTGAGGAGCTATGTGTCTGCTGATATTTAAAATGGTAGAAGTGGGAGCGTGGTCAAGATGGCGGAGAAGTAGCAGGCTGAGACTACTTCAGGTAGCGGGAGATCAGCTAAATAGCTTATCTAAAGATTGCAAACACCTACAAATCCAACGGGAGATCGAAGAGAAGAAGAACAGCAACTCCAGAAACAGAAAATCAACCACTATCTGAAAGGTAGGACTGGCGGAGAAGTGAATCCAAAGCGACTGGAAGATAGACCGTGGGGGGAGGGGCCGGCTCCCGGCGAGCGGCGGAGCAACGGAGCACAAAATCAGGACTTTTTTTTTTTTTTAAAGATTCTATTTATTTATTTGACAGAGAGAAATCACAAGTAAGCAGAGAGGAAGGCAGAGAGAGAGGAGGAAGCAGGCTCCCTGCTGAGCAGAAAGCCCAATGCGGGGCTCGAACCCAGGACCTGGGATCATGACCTGAGCCGAAGGCAGCAGCCTAACCTACTGAGCCACCCAGGCGCCCCCAAAATCAGGACTTTTAAAAGTCTGTTCTGCTGAGGGACATCGCTCCAGAGGCTTCACCGGGGTGAAGCCCACGCAGGGTCAGCGCAGCCTCAGGTCCCGCAGGGTCACAGAAGGATTGGGGGTGTCTGAGTGTAGCAGAGCTTACCGGTATTAGAACAGGGAAGCCGGCTACAGAGACAGAGCCGAGGAGTGAGCTCTAAACTCGGGGTTACCTTGAACCAGTCGCAGGCTCGGTCAGCTCGGAGCGCGGCGGGAGGCCAGGGTGACGGGAGCAATTGGGCGCTGTTCTCTGAGGGCGCACTGAGGAGTGGGGCCCCGGGCTCTCGGCTCCTCCGGGCCGGAGACTGGGAAGCCGCCATCTTCATTCCCGTCTTCCAGAACTCTACGGAAAGTGCTCAGGGAACAAAAGCTCCCGAAAGCAAACCCGATTACTCAGCCCGGCCCCCGGGTAAGGGCGGTGCAACTCCGCCTGGGGCAAAGATGCTTGAGAATCACTACAAAAGGCCCCTCCCCCAGAAGATCAACGAGAAACCCAGCCAGGACCAAGTTCACCTACCCAGGAGTGCAGTTTCAATACCAAGGAGAGCAGCGGAATTCCAGAGGAGGAGAAAGCAAAGCACGGAACTCATGGCTTTCTCCCCATGATTCTTTAGCCTTGCAGTTAATTTAATTTTTTTTCTTTTTCAATTTTTTTTCTTTTCTTCTGCTAAATTTTTTAAATTTTTACCGTTTTCTTTTTTAACGTTTTTTAAATAGTTTATCTAATATATATTTTCCTGGGGTTGTTGCCACCCTTTTAGTATTTTACTTGCTCCTTCATATACTCTTATCTGGACAAAATGACAAGGCGGAAAAATTCACAACAACAACAAAAAAGAACAAGAAGCAGTACCAAAGGCTAGGGACCTAATCAATACAGACATTGGTAATATGTCAGATATAGAGTTCAGAATGATGATTCTCAAGGTTCTAGCCGGGCTTGAAAAAGGCATGGAAGATATTAAAGCAACCCTCTCGGGAGATATAAAAGCCCTTTCTGGAGAAATAAAAGAACTAAAATCAAACCAAGTTGAAATCAAAAAAGCTATTAATGAGGTGCAATCAAAAATGGAGGCTCTCACTGCTAGAATAAATGAGGCAGAAGAAAGAATTAGCGATATAGAAGACCAAATGACAGAGAATAAAGAAGCTGAGCAAAAGAGGGACAAGCAGCTACTGGACCACGAGGGGAGAATTCGAGAGATAAGTGACGCCATAAGACAAAACAACATTAGAATAATTGGGATTCCAGAAGAAGAGGAAACAGAGAGGGGAGCAGAAGGTATGTTGGAGAGAATTATTGGAGAGAATTTCCCCAATATGGCAAAGGGAACAAGCATCAAAATCCAGGAGGTTCAGAGAACCCCCCTCAAAATCAATAAGAATAGGACCACACCCCGTCACCTAATAGTAAAATTTACAAGTCTTAGTGACAAAGAAAAGATCCTGAAAGCAGCCCGGGAAAAGAAGTCTGTAACGTACAATGGTAAAAATATTAGATTGGCAGCAGACTTATCCACAGAGACCTGGCAGGCCAGAAAGAGCTGGCATGATATATTCAGAGTACTAAATGAGAAAAACATGCAGCCAAGAATACTATATCCAGCTAGGCTATCATTGAAAATAGACGGAGAGATTAAAAGCTTCCAGGACAAACAAAAACTGAAAGAATTTGCAAATACCAAACCAGTTCTACAGGAAATATTGAAAGGGGTCCTCTAAGCAAAGAGAGACCCTAAAAGTAGTAGATCAGAAAGAAACAGAGACAATATACAGTAACAGTCACCTTACAGGCAATACAATGGCACTAAATTCATATCTCTCAATACTTACCCTGAATGTTAATGGGCTAAATGCCCCAATCAAAAGACACAGGGTATCAGAATGGATAAAAAAACAAAAACCATCTATATGTTGCCTACAAGAAACTCATCTTAAACCCGAAGACACCTCCAGGTTTAAAGTGAGGGGGTGGAAAAGAATTTACCATGCTAATGGACATCAGAAGAAAGCAGGAGTGGCAATCCTTATATCAGATCAATTAGATTTTAAGCCAAAGATTATAATAAGAGATGAGGAAGGACACTATATCATACTCAAAGGAACTGTCCAACAAGAAGATCTAACAATTTTAAATATCTATGCCCCTAACGTGGGAGCAGCCAACTATATAAACCAATTAATAACAAAATCAAAGAAACACATCGACAAGAATACAATAATAGTAGGGGATTTTAACACTCCCCTCACTGAAATGGACAGATCATCCAAGCAAAAGATCAACAAGGAAATCAAGGCCTTAAATGACACACTGGACCAGATGGACATCACAGATATATTCAGAACATTTCATCCCAAAGCAACAGAATACACATTCTTCTCTAGTGCACATGGAACGTTCTCCAGAATAGATCACATTCTTGGTCCTAAATCAAGTCTCAACCGGTATCAAAAGATTGGGATCATTCCCTGCATATTTTCAGACCACAATGCTCTAAAGCTAGAACTCAATAACAAGAGGAAATTTGGAAAGAACCCAAATACATGGAGACTAAACAGCATCCTTCTAAAGAATGAATGGGTCAACCAGGAAATCAAAGAAGAATTGAAAAAATTTATGGAAAGAAATGATAATGAAAACACAACAGTTCAGAATCTGTGGGACACAACAAAGGCAGTCCTGAGAGGAAAATATATAGCGGTACAGGCCTTTCTCAAGAAACAAGAAAGGTCTCAGGTACACAACCTAACCCTACACCTAAAGGAGCTGGAGAAAGAACAAGAAAGAAACCCTAAACCCAGCAGGAGAAGAGAAATCATAAAGATCAGAGCAGAAATCAATGAAATAGAAACCAAAAAAACAATAGAACAAATCAACGAAACTAGGAGCTGGTTCTTTGAAAGAATTAATAAGATTGATAAACCCCTGGCCAGACTTATCAAAAAGAAAAGAGAAAGGACCCAAATAAATAAAATCATGAATGAAAGAGGAGAGATCACAACGAACACCAAAGAAATACAGACAATTATAAGAACATACTATGAGCAACTCTACGCCAACAAATTTGACAATCTGGAAGAAATGGATGCATTCCTAGAGACATATAAACTACCACAACTGAACCAGGAAGAAATAGAAAGCCTGAACAGACCCATAACCAGTAAGGAGATTGAAACAGTCATCAAAAATCTCCAAACAAACAAAAGCCCATGGTCAGATGGCTTCCCGGGGGAATTCTACCAAACATTTAAAGAAGAACTAATTCCTATTCTCCTGAAACTGTTCCAAAAAATAGAAATAGAAGGAAAACCTCCAAACTCATTTAATGAGGCCAGCATCACCTTGATCCCAAAACCAGACAAGGATCCCATCGAAAAAGAGAACTACAGACCAATATCCTTGATGAACACAGATGCAAAAATTCTCGCCAAAATACTAGCCAATAGGATTCAACAGTACATTAAAAGGATTATTCACCACGACCAAGTGGGATTTATTCCAGGTCTGCAAGTTTGGTTCATCATCTGCAAATCAATCAATGTGATACAACACATCAATAAAAGAAAGAACAAGATCCATATGATACTCTCCATAGATGCTGAAAAAGCATTTGACAAAGTACAGCATCCCTTCCTGATCAAAACTCTTCAAAGTGTAGGGATAGACGGCACATACCTCAATATTATCAAAGCCATCTATGAAAAACCCACCGCAAATACCATTCTCAATGGAGAAAAAATGAAAGCTTTTCCGCTAAGGTCAGGAACACGACAGGGATGTCCATTATCACCACTGCTATTCAACATAGTACTAGAAGTCCTAGCCTCAGCAATCAGACAACAAAAGGAAATTAAAGGCATCCAAATCGGCAAAGAAGAAGTGAAACTATCACTCTTCGCAGATGATATGATACTATATGTGGAAAACCCAAAAGACTCCACTCCAAAACTGCTAGAACTTGTACAGGAATTCAGTAAAGTGTCAGGATATAAAATCAATGCACAGAAATCAGTTGCATTTCTCTACACCAACAACAAGACAGAAGAAAGAGAAATTAAGGAGTCCATCCCATTTACAATTGCACCCAAAACCATACGATACCTAGGAATAAACCTAACCAAAGAGACTAAGAATCTATACTCAGAAAACTATAAAGTACTCATGAAAGAAATTGAGGAAGACACAAAGAAATGGAAAAATGTTCCATGTTCCTGGATTGGAAGAATAAATATTGTGAAAATGTCTATGCTACCTAAAGCAATCTACACATTTAATGCAATTCCTATCAAAGTACCATCCATTTTTTTCAAAGAAATGGAACAAATAATCCTAAAATTTATATGGAACCAGAAAAGACCTCGAATAGCCAAAGCAATATTGAAAAAGAAAGCCAAAGTTGGTGGCATCACAATCCCGGACTTCAAGCTCTATTACAAAGCTGTCATCATCAAGACAGCATGGTACTGGCACAAAAACAGACACATAGATCAATGGAACAGAATAGAGAGCCCAGAAATAGACCCTCAACTCTATGGTCAACTCATCTTCGACAAAGCAGGAAAGAATGTCCAATGGAAAAAAGACAGCCTCTTCAATAAATGGTGTTGGGAAATTGGACAGCCACATGCAGAAAAATGAAATTGGATCATTTCCTTACACCACACACGAAAATAGACTCAAAATGGATGAAGGATCTCAATGTGAGAAAGGAATCCATCAAAATCCTTGAGGAGAACACAGGCAACAACCTCTTCGACCTCAGCCGCAGCAACATCTTCCTAGGAACATCACCAAAGGCAAGGGAAGCAAGGGCAAAAATGAACTTTTGGGATTTTATCAAGATCAAAAGCTTTTGCACAGCAAAGGAAACAGTTAACAAAACCAAAAGACAACTGACAGAATGGGAGAAGATATTTGCAAATGACATATCAGATAAAGGGCTAGTGTCCAAAATCTATAAAGAACTTAGCAAACTCAACACCCAAAGAACAAATAATCCAATCAAGAAATGGGCAGAGGACATGAACAGACATTTCTGCAAAGAAGACATCCAGATGGCCAACAGACACATGAAAAAGTGCTCCACATCACTCGGCTTCAGGGAAATACAAATCAAAACCACCATGAGATATCACCTCACACCAGTCAGAATGGCTAAAATGAACAAGTCAGGAAATGACAGATGCTGGCGAGGATGCGGAGAAAGGGGAACCCTCCTACACTGTTGGTGGGAATGCAAGCTGGTGCAACCACTCTGGAAAACAGCATGGAGGTTCCTCAAAATGTTGAAAATAGAACTACCCTATGACCCAGCAATTGCACTGCTGGGTATTTACCCTAAAGATACAAACGTAGTGATCCGAAGGGGCACGTGCACCCGAATGTTTATAGCAGCAATGTCTACAATAGCCAAACTATGGAAAGAACCTAGATGTCCATCAACAGACGAATGGATAAAGAAGATGTGGTATGTATACACAATGGAATACTATGCAGCCATCAAAAGAAATGAAATCTTGCCATTTGCGACGACGTGGATGGAACTAGAGGGTATCATGCTTAGCGAAATAAGTCAATCGGAGAAAGACAACTATCATATGATCTCCCTGATATGAGGGAGAGGAGATGCAACATGGGGGGTTGAGGGGGTAGGAGAAGAGTAAATGAAACAAGATGGGATTGGGAGGGAGACAAACCATAAGTGACTCTTAATCTCACAAAACAAACTGAGGGTTGCTGGGGGGAGGGGGGTTGGGAGAGGGGGGGTGGGGTTATGGATATTGGGGAGGGTATGTGCTATGGTGAGTGCTGTGAAGTGTGTAAACCTGGCGATTCGCAGACCTGTACCCCTGGGGATAAAAATATATGTTTATAAAAAATAAAAATAAATAAATAAATAAATAAATAAATAAAAAAGGGACTCATGAAGAACCGAAAAAGTAAGTGAAAAAGTAAGAGATAGGAAAGTGCAGTGACATATTTTAGAACACCATGGGTAACGAGTATATCCTAAAAGTTTCCAGAATAGGGGGAAAAATCAGAAGTTTGGATGACCTCTCACTTCTCAGTATTGGTACTGGAATTAATAAGACAATCAAGAAATTCTTTTAAAATGAGAGAGAAAATTATTTTTACCCAGTTTTATATACCCAGCTGAATTCTCAGTCAAGTGTGAGAATAAAGACAGTTTCAAATATGTCAGGACTCAAATTTTTACTTCTTATGTATCCTTTCTTGGGTAGCTCCTAAAGAATGGACTTCGAACCAAGGGAGAGGAAAGCATGAACCCAAGAACCAGAGAAAGTAACAAAAGTGAGCCTGCAGAAGGCAGAACATCCCCCGTGGGATGCAGCGTGTAGCAGACACTGTCAGATGTCCAGTCCATGTCACTCGGACTGTAACAACTCAGCACAGTCTGGACAGCTTCCAGGTTCTGCCACCCTTTGATCAGACTTCTTCCAGAACCATTTAAAGCTACTCTGATTTTTACCTGTAAGGATAAAAGGGAGATAATCAATACCTTTCAGAAGCAGATCTTAATTAACGACTGATGGAAACTAGTGTATCAGTACCCCAACTCGCTCACCTTAGGGCGATTACTTTCTCTGAGTGAGGTTCAACATCTTTACCAGTTTCCCTGGGATTAGGCTCTGGTCATCCTAGTTGCCTGGATCACACACCCCTTACTGTTGCCTTCCTTTCCCTACCTCACTGCCGTACTCATCTCCTGGTGTTTTCTGCCATTCCTAAACAAACCTTTTAACTTTAGTTCTTGTTTCAGGCTGCGCTTCTGGTAGAACCCAAACTAAAACCAAGTGAGAGAATGAACTTTGGGAGAATGATCCATGGGGACAAAAAAGTGAGCTGATAAGGTTCTGTTGTCCCTGAACATTCAGACAATATTGGTGGACCGAAAAATCTCTTGGAGCACTTAGGAGGAATTGGAAATAGAAACAAGGTTAACTAAGGAGGCAAACAACATCACTAAAAAGAACACCATCAGCCCCAGAGTAATATAAGGCAGTTATAAGGAAAAGAAATATGCTCACAGAACACTACTTGGTCCAGTGCAGTGATCATTCCATGCAAACATTATATTACTGATTTAACTAAAGTTGGGCAATAACCATATTGGAAAAAAGAATGAAAAAAAAAAAACAGATGATTGAATCTTTGGCTATAATCAATAGATTAATGGATAATTTATTTAAAAAGTGGAAAAATACAATTTCTAAAAACATGTTGATAAATACCAGGAAAAAAAAAATGTTTTAAGAAGTAACCGTGGTTCTCTGGGACTGGGGAAAAGGAATTGTGTGGATCTGGTTAGTACACGATTTTGTTAAATGTATGTATATTTAAAATTAATTTTAAAGATAAGTAGAGTTGATAGGTCAAGAAACAGCTGCTCTTATAATTTGGTTTATAATTTATAGAATTATACACAAAAATTAAGATTTTAAAGATAAAATTTAAATATAAAATGTGAAGAGAAATAGGAAAAAATGTCTTGGAGTTATTTATGCCCATCTTTACTGTTTCAATATTTGTTTGCACATATATGCATTTATTATAGATCATTTTAAAGGGATTTAAATGAAAGAATATATTAAAAAATGAAGAAATAATTCTTCATTGTGTGATATTATCATGTGTGATAACAAGTCTCTGCCCTGCTCTGACGTGCTCAGGGAAAATGTTAAGGAAGGAACCATGAAGGACTGACATTTAAAAGCTTCCGCCATGTCTTCTGTACAGATAAAGAATGAAGCCTGAGGTAGATAATTCTTCATGCGAACACATTAGTAATATGAAAATAGAAGCATACTTAGTTAGCAATTCAATTATAATCCACTAATAACATGATGTAGAAGGTGACTTTTCAGATAGCACAGATACTAATTTCCCTTATGAAACTGGGAAAGACTGGGGCACCTGGTTGGCTCAGTCATTAAGCATCTGCCTTTGGCTCAGGTCATGATCCCAGGGTCCTGGGATTGAGCTCCACATTGGGCTCCCTGCTCTGCAAGAAGCCTGCTTCTCCCTCTCCTACTCTACCTGCTTGTGCTCCTTCTCTTGCTGTCTCACTCTGTCAAATAAATAAATAAATAATTTTTTTTTTAAAAAGAAATGGGGAAAATTTTTTCTTTCCCAGCCCACCCCAATATCCAAACCAAGCCGTTTGTAATGGTAAAACATTATTAAACACAGATATAAAAATATATACTAAGAATTTGAATGTATATAATGCATTTAAAGCATCAACTACCTAATTATATAAGATTCAGTGGACTCGGTAGTGAGGATAATTGCATGTAGTATGCGGGGATATCCTACAGAACCAGATACGAATTCGGTTTTATTCTATGTCTGAGAAAACATGTACTACAGTAAAGGAGTAAAGTCAAATCACGTGATGTAAATAATAATGAACTAGAAAATGAATTCAAACAACTTTAACAGAATATAAGCAAGCAGAGTCATGTTTGTAAAATTATTACTTAATGAAGGAAAATTTTCCTGAGTCGGTTTGGTGGCAAAGGAGAGGGATGGAGGCAGAGACACATTTGCTGGTGAAGAAAGGAGAGCCCATGTCTGAAAGAGGAATTGTCGAATATTCATCCACTTTTCACCCCAGGAAACAGTCAGCATCACCTCGTCCAGTCTCACTGATGTTAGACGAGCTGAAGCAGAGGCCTGGTGGCGAAACCGGGACGTAAACTGCTTGGGTTTTCTCTGCCTGCGGTTATAAAGCTCCTGGGAACACCAGACCACGCTGACAGCTCAATTTCTTTGAAATGACCCATCTGCTCCTGTCTCAGAAGGCAACGCAGTTGTGTTTCCATATGTTCTAAATTTCATTTTACATTTTTGGTATAAAATATCCAGGCTCCCTTCCTTCCTCTACTCGAACTCACTAATGAGCAACAGATCGAGCAAGTTCTTCTATCATAAAATCTTCTGATAAAGTCTTTTTAAGGCATTTCAGCTCACGAGCATGGCTAACAATAGCTTCCACTTTCGTAGATCATATTTTTGGTGCATCCTGTGGAACTAACAGTTATAATACACAGATATTTATGAGACTGACGCACTACCTACTGCGCTAACGAGGCACCTTAATACACAAATATTTAAATGGTGCCAGCAGATCATGTGGCAATTCTATCTGCAGAGTGTCTGGGGGACCCCTGGGGCTCATGCCACATCCTCACACCCCAAACCAAAAGCGAGGAACCCATGTTTGCAATAGTAGCTTGTGGACTTCTTGGTGGTTTATACCTGCTTTGTAGGCAGGGCAGGCAAATATTCAATATGTGAGAATTCAGATAAAAAGTGAAAGCTCAATGGAGATAAAGAAATGAACAGCTCACGGTTAAAAAAAAATTCTGCTTGGGATGACAAAAGCAAATGTTATAGGGGTCCGATGAAGAGAAATGAGAGTTTTGAGTAGAGAGAGAAAAGAGAGAGAGATACAGGCCAGAACAGATGTCCCAAGAGAGTGACAGAGAAAAGGGAAGTGTGGACCAGGCCAGCTGTGCTCTGCCCATATCCCTATATAGGTGGCTGCTGCGGGGCCCCCCATAGTGCCCTCCTCTACCAGCCTCTCTGCACCTGACCTTGAGCCCTGCCTCCAGAGCGTGTTCAGTGGGTCCACATGGCGTGTCCCCAAGTCCTTTGCTGGGGCCAGTCTTCACTCATGAGAGGAGGAATTGGTGGAAAGATGTTCTAGGTCCTCACCCCTGGAAAGACTACTCAGGATTGTGTCCCCCACACTCTCGGAGCACAGTCAGCCTCCCTGAGCCCCCGTCACCAAACACAATAATCACCCCAGTCAATCTCCTTCCTTCAGCAGTCCTCCCTTTCTCATCTGGTCATCTCACTATCCACTCGCTAAACACTGCTTTCTGAGGCCACCTTCCAAGGAAACCAGTGACCCACAAATCCTCGTCAAAAGGGAAATCACAATTAAAATCTACAGATTTCCTAGAAGCAAGAGCAGGCAAATGGTTTTCAGACATCAGTTTTCAGACCATCAGCAGACACCCTCTGTGTTGGGTCAGATTCTCTAAGTTTCTGTTGCCTCTAAAGTTCAGTGAAAGCCTCTGAGCCCCCAGGGCCTGAGCAAAGTATATTTGGGGAAATAAGAACAAAAGAGGCCCGTGCTCCCCCAAAGAGGCCTGTGAACAAAAAGAGAAGAGACAAGCAAAAGGGCTGGGACACGAATGAGAGATTTCAGAGAAGGCAGCCCTTGGACAACGTGGCGAGTAGAAGGAACAGCAGTGTCCAGGGTACCCCAAGATGTATGGGTGATGGATGGGGGTTTCTCCTCATGTGTGGGACACCTGCTCAGGCCATTTCACTTTTCTTGCTAATGACAAGGGAGGACTTGGGACACACAGGCGGCCGCCATGTGGACCTCGTGCATCAGTCTGTCAGAGTTTGTTTTCTCAAAATGGAAGAAGGAGATCCAGACACAAACACGAATCCCTTTCTTGTCAGGCAGAAGTTGAGACGTAGCATTAGTGAGGCAAAGGGCGAGGGCACAGGGGTTCGTAAAGGGCAGGACTCCCTTCAAATGGGGAGAATGGACTAGGAATATGGGGTGTGTTGACACTGACTAAATAATGAAGAGCTGAGGGATTAGCATGTGTGCAAGTGTGCAGTGAGGCAACCCGGGAAATGAGCCCATATCCATGTCCAAGACTTACACTCAGGAGATGTATTAACTTTCTGGGATGGGTGTGTTTAGGGACCTCATTACGGACAGAGTCTTAATGACCACAAAGGCAAAATCATTTCTGACACATAATTTTTTTACTTGAAACAAAGTGTGCACTCTGTGTCCAGAAAAGGAAAACCATCAGCTACAAGATCATCAATAATTCTACAGTCACAAAGCACTAAATGTGAACAAATTATCCTTTCTAGATATTTACTACCATAAATGATGGTGCAAAGGGGATAGTAGATTTGGTAACCTGAAGGGATCTGTATTGTATTGAAGGAGGTACATTTTTCTCCCTCTTTTGGGGGAAATTACAGTGTTGTCTCCATAGTATGTTTCTTTTCCTTGTCTCTCTGTAGTTCCAGTAGTTCAATCTCCAAAGACAACTTATACAGCTCCATGGCCATTTTCACATCCCCTGGGTTGGGGAGACACTGCATGATCTTTCTACCTTTGCGGACATGTTCACAGTCTTCGGGGATCACCTGAAAGAGAAGTAGAGGATGGGTGTGGTTGAGTGGCTTCTCTCCAAATCAAGAAGGAGCAGGGCTGAGGAGTGACTCTTGGCAATGACAGGACTATAGCTCAGAGCCAAGACCAAGCCCAGAACTGCCTGGTGAGCAGGAAAACCAGAAAACATCTTGGGTCCCAACATGGTCCTTCCCGGAGGAATAGGGATCTGTTCTGAGGCAGCTCGTAGGGGGCTTCTGCGAGGACAGAGATGTCCAGATGTTTCTGAGACCATCCAGAAATGGAACACAGTATACTATATAGTCTAGAAAAAGTCCCAGGTACCTGAGACCCTCTTCTCCCTAAGGGGCTTGGTTTTTCCTTCTCCTCCAGTGAGAGAGGAAAGCTTGTCACTCCTACCCAACCACAGTGTTCAAGAAAGAAGAAAGTTCCTCTGAAGGACTCAGAACTGACTCCTGACAAGTCAGATCTCACCACTGCGGGCTGGGACAGTGTTTAGAGGGAGGTCCCTATTTTAGTATTGGCTAACACAGGAGCTTTTCTTGAATCATGTCACTTACCCACTCGCACTTGGGCAACTCAGGGTACCACGTTCTGCTCTCTGAGCATGTGACACTTTGGGGACCAACCAATTCATAGCCAGAGTCACACTGGATGATGACATTTGAAGATTGAAGATATTGATACTTATCCACAGACAGCTTTGCATGGGCTATATCTGGTTTTGGACACAGAGCTACAATGGAAATACAGTTTTAAGCAATATGTAAATCTAAGGAAAGAGACATGACAACAGGCTAGGATTATAAGAATTAACTATCACAGGTGCTGTGAATTGTTTTATCTTTGGTTTTGGTAACAGTAATATTTGTTAGCATTTTGGTTGAGCATTGGCCACACTGATATATCAGACTCAGGCTGAAAATTTTATGTGATTCAGCTCTGTGAGATAAGGACAGTAATCACTCCCATTTTTCTGGGAGAAATTTGAGATACAGACAGGTTAAGAAACTTGCCCAAGGTCTTTATACTTCTCAAGAACATGATAAGATATGAAAAAAGGCATGTGACCCCAGGTCCTCAGCTATCAAATCAAGTATCCCTCATCTCTCCATCCCAGCAAGACATGAGCTATGAAATGTTCCCTCCTGTCGATTGGCCTCTGTGTGTAATGGAGACTATGGTGGCCAGTCATCCACAGAGTTGCTGATGGCAACGTGCTATTAACCTGTGTGCCTGTAAAAGTCAGACCTGACCTTGACTTGTCCTGTCCCCACAACACAGTAGGATTCCTCCACTGCAGCCAGCAGCATGTGCTGGTGGGGCCTTGCACGAGGCTGTGATGGAAGTCTTTGCCACTTTGTGATGTTTGCAATTAGCCCATGAGAGCCCACATTCATGCTAGAGCAAGCTTGCATGAAAATTTTGCCACAAGCCATAGATGAAATGAGCCATGTGCAGAATTTTTCTGGAAATATACAGGAAAGTGGGCATAGGGGCTGAATTTTGTGACTGGGGGAAAGAGGAAGGGAGGTTGATGTTTATGTATTCCCTTTGTACTGTTTGTGTCCCGAACACAGTCATGATTTCAAATAAATCAAATCAAATCAAATCAAATGCTTCCATGCTTTTGTGACCATTCCACCCACCCGACTGAAAAGGGAGCTGGTGTTACCTTTACACTGAGGGGCTTCAGGGGTCCAGTGTGAAGAACTGCAGGAGAGTTTGGCCTCTCCAACCAGAGCGTATCCTTTGTCACATCTATATACCACTTCAGTTTTGATTAATGCCTGCAGTCCTCTCATTTTTTCGTAATATCCGTGGGCAACCTCAGGAGGGAAATCACAGTCTTGACGGTGAGAGATAAAAGTGAGAAAGCATGAGCTTGTATGAATGTAAAAAATAACTCATTCCATAATTTGTGTGTTTTGTAGGAGACTCCATTCTGTCCTGTCATCTTCTCTGCCCAGGGGAACACTCAGCCCAACCCAAGACCTGGGCTGCCCTCCTGTAAGCCTCAGGCTGAGGAACCATCCTGGCCCCATCATTAGACCACCTGGTGGTCATCTAATATCTTCAAACGGATAATGGGAATGGTTAAAATTAATACTTTGTTCAACCCCCACGTTGAGTTCTTGCCTTTTGGGGTAAGACCTGTCATATCCAAGAAGTCAAGTAGAAGCCATTGATCTTGCTCATCCCCATCCCCCTTCAAGCGAAGACAGCATATTACAAAACATATCATATACCAAGGTGTCAGGGGAAATGGGGGAATTGGTGCCACTCTTAAAGAACTGAAGCTGCCTCCCCATTCCATTGCCATTTACTTCCCCAGTCTACAAGAGAAGTTAGGATTCTGGGGAATTATAGTCGACTATTCAAAAACTCAACAACATTTTCGTTCTCATTTTAGATGTGATATCTTTGCTAGAGTAGATTTTTGTATTTTTCAGGGAAATGATGACCACTGGTTTAGCAGATGCCGTCTTTCCATCCCTATACAAAAAGAGGGTCAGAGACAGTTTGCATACACACAGAAGAATCAAATCATGTATTTGTAGTTTCAGCCATGGGGTATGATAACTCCCTTGCCCCTGTCATAATAGAATCTGATGATACTATACTATCTGAACATCCACATTGATCCAGAATATCAATAGCATTATGTTAATTATACTGAAAGAGCAAGAAGAAACTAGCATGTTGAGATAGATATAGATAGATCAGATAATCCATCTGGGTTCCTGGTGAAGACCTCCTAAACCCTTGTAAATTCCTAAATGCCTCGAACACTAAGAACATCTTTTGTTCTACTAAGGCAGTTGCAGTGTAATTGTCCTGTTGCTTTTAACTTAAGATGCAGCAGAGCCTCGTACATTGAAAGTGGTTATAGTCAGAAAGCATGCAAATATCAATGGGACTATCGTAGCATATACCCTTGAGATCCTGAAGCAAGGCCATGCAATGTGCTGTTTGAGATATAACTCTTGACATGTTGTTTGGTCCTGATAGAAGCTGTGCCTGATATTTGGTCATGAAGTGAGCATGTGCCAAAATCATGATTTTGGTCAATCAGAACCAAGTTATAAGGCCAAGCAGACAACAAATAATTCATTATGAAATGGAAGTCGTCATCTGGGATTGAGCATTTGCAAGGACCAGATGGCACAAGCAGCCCACCCACATAGGAAGCTTAGGTCCTCCTTATGCCCATCCACTGTTGCACAAGTGCCTCTTGAGTTCACACTCATGACTATGTGGAGTCTCCATTATAACCAACTGACAGAAGAGAGAGAAGCCAAGCCTTACTCACAGATGTATATTTTGGGTATGTGTAAGCTAAATGGATGGAAGCTGCTTTAGAGGCTGATCAGGGAAAGACAGTAGTAAGGAAAAATCTTAGATGATCTGCTCATTCACTTTGTTGGAGAAAGAAGTGGGCTAAAGATAGATGAAATGAGCCTGGAATGGCCCAGAATGAATGGCCTGTTTGGCAGTGCCCTCAAGGGCAAAGATTGGAAGATTAGGCCCAGGGAGATCTGGGGTAGGTAGAAGTAGGTGACCTGATATATGGGAACGGCAGGAAGTGCAAAGTTTTTATTTTGCATGTTAACACCAGCGGAGCATCCCCAGTAGAGTAGGCATTAAACAATTAAACAATATCTCAGCAAGTTAAAGTCAGCCATTTTCTGCCATTGGCCTTTCCAGTGCTGTCACAAGAGGAAGAGGAGCAAAGGGGTGGTATGGATGAAGAATAAGCATGGACACAACAACATGGACTGCCACTTACCAAGGCTGTCACTGAATCTTCAAACTGCCAGCCACAACATTAAGTCTTTAATATGATACCATCCCTTGAGATAACTACAAAGCCACTTGGTAGCAAGTTGATTATATTGCATCCCTTCTACCTAGAAGGGACAAGTATGTCTTTTGACAGAAATACACAAGTGTTCCAGGTATAAGTTTGCCTTTTCTGTTTGTGGGACTTCAGTCAGACTTTTATCTGAAAGTTATATTGTTTAAATAATTGAAAATGGATTACTCTATGTGCAACTAGAAAACCCACTCACAGCAAAAGAGGTGTGTTACTGAGACCATGGCCATAGAATGTACTAGTCACATTACAGACTATATCATCCTGAACCTGTAAATCTGTTTGGACATTGGAATGGCCTGATAAAGGCACAGTTGAAGTGCCAGTTGAGAGATAATATTTTATAGTGATGAGACTTCACAATATTACTTTATAAGATCTTCTGGAACACAGCAATCTGAACCACTTTAGAGCTCCTTCTTACATACAAGGCAAGAAGAAACATCACCATCCAGCAGGGATAATTGTTCTTGACCATCAATAGATAGGGCCATGGGAAAACAGTGGGAGATGTAGGATATTGTTTAGCACCTAAATGCTCTTGGAGAGGTAGACATTTCACACTGGGAGAGAGTCTGAAGAAGAACTTAGAGACAGCAGCAGGAAGGAAGGAAGTTTGTGGAGGAAAGGAAGCAAGTTTAGAAAGATGGGTTCAAACAGATTTGGGTGGTTCTTGAAATGCAGATATGCAGGCATATGAACAGACAGAATAGAAGACAGGACAATAAACACAAATAAACAGAAGGCAATAATTGAAAAGTTCAGCTGATCTATTAGATGTGGCCTATTTTTACTGATTCAGAAAAGAAAAGCAGGAAGGTCAAGAGAATGGGAATAAACAATGAGGAGGAAAAAGAAAGTTGGATTGGGAGGTGGGCAATGATTTTTAACAAATGTATCCACTCCAAAAATCATGCAGGGTATACAAATTCTTCCTAATTTTAAACCTTCCCTTAATAATCTCCATCACTTGGTATGCAGAAACATGGAACAAACTGAGGGTTGCTGGAGGGGAGTGGCATGGGGGGATGAGGTAATTGGGTGATGGGCACTGAGGAGGACACTTGATATAACCAGGACTGGGTGTTACATGCAAGGGTTGAGTCACTAAATTCTACCCCAAAACTAATAATACACTATGTGTAAACCAACCTGAATGTAAATTTTAAAAAGGAAAAGAAAAAAATAACATAAAATTCCATAAGCTCTTACGGTCATCACATGTTGGTGTTTTGGGATACCACGTGCCATCTTCTCGGCATCTAGCTTCAAGCTGTTTCTTATAACACTTATAATAAACTATATCTCTATAGAAATAAGCACAGCTATTCACAGAGCTAGTGCGTTGTGAAATGATTTCACCATTCTCCAGCTCTGGTATTGGGCAACACACCTCTAAAAAATAAAAATTGAGACAAATGGTTAGTAAAATCACCGCAATGAGACTCCCATGGATAATAAACTAATTTCTGCTTTTCAAGATTTCACCACTGAAGAGAGATTGGGGGAACAGAAAAGGGTACCTGAGGCCCTTTTGGTCTGCTCTCCCTGTCCCTGATTGCTAAAGTACTCCAACCTAGTCGTTTCCCTTAATTAAAAAATTTCATTTGGAGCCTCCAAAATGAGACACTGGATGAAACCTACACATAAATGCAAATTTTCAGAAGTATTCAAAAGCAATGACAAGTAACAGTCATTGCTTATGATTTCATTAGGGTTACATCATTATTAACCTCTCTAATACCTTACTGTTCCTCGGTCACAGGAGGAAAAATGTCCTTAAAAGTTTATATCCAGGGCCCCTGGATGGTTCAGTTGGTTGAGTGACTGCCTTCGGCTCAGGTCATGATCCCAGACTTCCGGGATCGAGTCCTGCATCTGGCTCCCAGGTCCTTGGGGAGTCTGCTTCTCCCTCTCACCTTCTCCTCTCTCATGCTCTCTCTCACTCATTCTCTCTGAAGTAAATAAATAAAATCTTTAAAAAAATTTTAAAAAAGTTTATATCCACCTGACAGTTAACGCACAGAAATAAATTTAAATTACTGCAATATGGTCAGGATTTTTCTTTTTTGATGCCAAATTTAAGAGAAATAGCTACTCAAATTCTTCCATTTTTAATGCAATAAGAGCTAATAAAGATTTTTTTTATTCATTAATAGGAATACTTTCAGGTAGAACTTGATATTGCTTGATGTAAGAGAAAATATCAGAGCAGATTAAAATGCCCTATTCTTCATATCAGGAGCTTGACTAGCACTACAATGGTCTTTTGGGCATACTCAAACACTCACCACTCATTTATTTATGAATTACAATAAAAATACCCAACATTCATGTTTTCTAAATTATAATATTATTATTTATGTAATACCATAGAAAATACCTCTAAATATTTAAGTCATAAGTCCAAACCCACACTGAATCAGATTTTCTGAAAAGTAGGATAAACATCATTTCACTTCTGCTTTTTAAATGGTTAAATATATCCTTTATTAAGTAATTAAATAAAAAAACTATAGTAATATAAATATAATTTTAAAGTAAGATTTTAAATTCCCAACAAACAAAAGTCCAGGGCCAAATGGTTTCACTATTCACAGGTGAATTCTACCAAATATTTAAAGAAGAGTTAATACCTATTCCTCTCAAACTGTTCCAAAAGTAGAATAGGAAAGAAAACCTCCAAATTCATTCTTCAAAGTCAGTACTACCTTGATACCAAAACCAGACAAAGACACCACACAAAAGAAAACTGCAGGCAATATTCCTCATGAACAAAGATGCAAAAATCCTCAACCAAATATTAGCTAATCGAACATAACAATACATTAAAAGGGCCATTCAAAAAAAAATAAAAAAAAATAAAAGGACCATTCAATATGGTCAAGTGGGATACATACCAGGGATAGAAGTATGGTTCAATATTTGCAAATCAGATTAACAAGAGGAAAAAATTTTAAAAACATATGATCATTTCAAAGGCAGAAAAAGCATTTGACAAAATACAACACTCGTTCATGACAAAATGTCTCAACAAAGTGGGTGTAGAGGAAATATATCTTAACATGACAAAGGCCACATATGAAAAACCCATAGCTAACATCATACTTAATGGTGAAAAACTGAAATATTTTCCTCTAAGATCAGAAACAAGACAAAGATGTCCACTCTTGCCATTTTTATTCAACATAGTACTAGAATTACTAGCTGTAGCAATCAGACAAGAAAAAGAAATAAAAAGGATTCAACTGGTAATAAAGAATTAAAACTGTCACTATTTGCAGATGACATGATACTATATATAGAAAACCCTAAAGACTCTACCAAAAAATCGTTAGGACTAATAAATTCAGAACTGCTGCAAGGTATAAAATTAACATATAGAAATCTATTGTGTTTTTATATACTAACAATGAGGTAGCAGAAAAAGAAATTAAGAAAAGAACCCAATTTACAATTGTATCAAGAAGAATAAAATACCTAGGAATAAATTTAACCAAGGAAGTGAAAGACCTCTACTTTGAAAACTATAAGATATTGATTAAAGAAATTGAAGATGACACCAAAAAAAAAAAAAAAAAAGGAGAGATATACAATGCTAATAGATTGGAAGAATTACCATTACTAAAATGTCTGTAGTACCCAAAATAATCTACACATTTAATGCAATCCCTATCAAAATATCAAAAGCATTGGGCACCTGGGTGGCTCAGTGGGTTAAGCCGCTGCCTTCGGCTCAGGTCATGATCTCAGGGTCCTGGGATCGAGGCCCGCATCGGGCTCTCTGCTCAGCAGGGAGCCTGCTTCCTCTCTCTGTCTCTCTGCCTGCCTCTCTGTCTACTTGTGATCTCTCTCTGTCAAATAAATAAATAAAATCTTAAAAAAAAATATCAAAAGCATTTTTTCACAGAACTAGAATAAATAATCCTAAAATTTATATGGAACCACAAGGACCTCTAATCACCAAAAAAAAAAAAAAAAAAAAAAAAAAAAAAAAAAAAAATCCTTAGGAAGAACAAAGCTGAAAGTATCACAGTCCTGGATTTTAAGAAGTACTACAAAGCTATAGTAATTAAAACGATATGGTACTAGCACAAAAATAGATACATAGATCAATAGAAGAGAACAGTGAGCCCAAAAATAAAGCCGTGCTCATATAGTCAAGTAACCTATAACAAAGGAAGCAAGAATATACAATGGGGAAAACACAGTCTTTTCAATAAATGGTGTTGGGAAAACTAGACAGCTATGTGTAAAAGAATGAAACTGGACCACTTTCTTACACCATACACACACACACGCAAAAAAAAAAAAAAAAAAAAACTCAAAATGGACTAAAAACCTAAATGTGAGACCTGAAACCATAAAACTCCTAAAAGAAAACATAGGCAGAATCTCTTGGACATTAAAATCAGCAACATCTTTATGGATCTGTTTTCTCAGGCAAGGGAAGCAAAAGCAAAAATAAACTATTAGGATTACACCAAACTAAAACACTTTTGCACAGTGAAGAAAACCATCAACAAAACAAAAAGGCAACCTACTGAATGGGGGGAAATATCTGTAAGGAGTGAATATCCAAAATATATGAAGAACTTATCAAACTCAACACTGAAAACTTGAATAATTGAATAATCTGATTAAAGAACAGGCAGAGTACTTGAATAGACTTTTTCTAAAGAAAACATACAGGTAGCCAACAGACACATGAAAGGAGAATCCTCAAAGGCGTTTATTTATTTATTTATTTTTATGTGTGTTTGTTTTATTACATGAAAATCAAGTTTCCTTTTTTTATATTTTTAAATTTTTTATATTATGTTAGTCACCATACTAATGTTATGTTAGTCACCACACTAACGTTCATCATTAGTTTTTGACATAGTGTTCCATGATTCATTGTTTGTGTAATCCATGCCCTCCTTAATACCCATCACCAGGTTCAGCCAACCTCCCATCACCCTCCCCTCTAAAACCCTCAGTTTGTTTCTCAGAGTCCACGTCTCTCATGGTTCCTCTCCCACTCTGATTTCCTCCCCTTCATTTTCCCCTTCCTTCTCCTGAAGCCCTTCAGGCTGTTTCTTATATTCCACAAATAAGTGAAACTATATGATAATTGACTTTCTCTGCTTGACTTATTTCACTTAGTGTAATCTCCTCCAGTCCCATCCATGTTGATGCAAAAGTTGGGTATTCATCCTTTCTGATGGCTGACTAATATTCCACTGTGTATATGGACCACATCTTATTTATCCATTCATCTGTTGAAGGGCATCTTGGCTTTTTGCACAATTTGGTTATTGTGGACATTGCTGCTATGAACATTGGGGTGCAAATGGCCCTTCTTTTCACTACATCTGTATCTTTGGGGTAAATACCCAGTAGTGCAATTGCTGAGTCATAGGGTAGCTCTATTTTTAATTTTTTGAAGAACCTCTACACTGTTTTCCAAAGTGGCTGTACCAACTTGCATTCCCACCAACAGTGTAAGAGGGTTCCCCTTCCTCCACAACTTCTCCGACACGTTTTGTTTCTTGCCTTGTCAATTTTTGCCATTCTAACTGGTGTAAGGTGGTATCTCAATGTAGTTTTGATTTGAGTTTCCCTGATGGCTAATGATGATGAGCACTTTTTCATGTGTCTGTTAGCCATTTATATGTTTTCTTTGGAGAAATGTCTGTTCATGTTTTCTGCCCTTTTTTTGACTTGATTATTTGTTTTTTGTGTGTTGAGTTTGAGGAGTTCTTCACAGATCTTGGGTATCAGCCCTTTGTCTGTAGTGTCATTTGCAAGTATATTCTCCCATTCTGTGGGTTGCCTCTTTGTTTTGTTCACTGTTTCCTTTGCTGTGCAGAAGTTTTTATCTTGATGAAGTCCCCCAAATTTCATTTTTGCTTTTATTTCGCTTGCTTCTGGAGACGTGTCTTGAAAGAAATTGCTGTGGCTGATGTTGAAGACGTTAGTGCCTATGTTCTCCTCTAGGATTTTGATGTCTCACATTGATATCTTTTATCTATTTTGAGTTTATCTTTGTGTATGGTGTAAGAGAATGGTCGAGTTTCATTCTTCTGTATGTAGCTGTCCAATTTTCCCAGCACCATTTATTGAAGAGACTGTCTTTTTTCCACTGGATATTTTTTCCTGCTTTTTTGGGGACTAGTTGACCATAGAGTTGAGGGTATCTGGGTCTCTATTCTGTTCCATTGATCTATGTGTCTGTTTTTATGAAAATCTTGTATTTATTAATACTTTGTTACTTAAGTGGTGGCAATCATTGTTAAATATATTTTAATTCAGTAATTTTGTTAAAACTTTTCATTTTATTGCCCCCAAATGAGACTAAATAAGTAAAATTAAACTTAAAAGTCCTAATGTGAAATTATCTTCAGTGAGTTGATCTAAACTATCATTTTTCATTACTTGTTCATTTTACACATTTTTCAAATTCCAACCTGTAGAATAAAGTTCCCTATATCCTGGGCCTCGAAAACGGCAAGATTCTGATGTGTCTTTACCTCGAAAATGGCAAGATTCTGATGTGTGGAAGGAAGCATTGTCTCCCTCTGTTGTCAATTCCATTGAAACCCATAAAATTGCATCCACCTGTCTCTCAGCTCCTCACGTTCTCTCAAAGAGAAAAGACATCTTGAGATGGCAAAAAGTTCTCTTTTTTCCCCTCTGACGGGCCAGAGTACTGGGTCAGGGGTCAGGGGTCAGGGTCTGTCTTCTAGGGGCAGGTCACAAGACCCAGCTCCTGCAGCCCACAGCCCCTCGGCTCAAAGACGTAGAGAACACAAGCCACTTTGCAGCTGGCTGACTTTATGACTGTCTCACAGACTTTCCTTCTACTAAGCACCCCAAAGTTGACACTGGGGAGGAAAGGGCTGTGATGGAGGTCTGACTCTGGTAAATGTTGAACCCTATTCTCCATGCTTCTTCACCAGTGGGGAAGCTAATGCTCAGTCTGCTCAACGCTTCACTTCCGCTTTCCCTCCGTGTCCGCATCTCATTTGATTTTGAAATGGATAAGGAAAGTTATAGTTACAGTTTCTCAGCTCCCCCAAGACTTTCATGACCCCTTCTGACAATAATACTTCACTCCTCTGTTGAATTATTATAATCCTAAATGCATCTTAAAAGATAAAATTGCATTCATTTTAAGAAAAAAAAAAAAAAGGAAAGCCTAGCCCATGGTGGGCATCTAACCTACAAAAAGACTTAAAAAGCAGGGACTCACCCTTACATCCTATATGTGAGGTCCAAGTCAAATTTCTCTGACAAGTCACAGTCGTAGGCCCATCCAAAGCAGGTTTATAGCCGGCAGAGCACGTGTACCTCAACACAGTTCCAATATTATATATCCGCTCTTTTGTTGGCACATGGTTGTTATATCTTTCCCAGGAGGCATTTTGGATGTCTGGTAAGTCAGTACAACTATCTGTTCATAAAAGAAGAACAAGCAGGGAAAGTCACTGCTACTAGAGATGCAATGGTGATCACCAACAATCCTGTCCTACCAGAGGATCCCACGCATTCATTCAGCCAGGGACTGTCTTGCCATGGCTGAGGCATCAGCCACGTCAGAAAACAAACTAGCACCAAGTTATCATTATTACTATTAGCAGAAGTTTTCATGATCCACGTGAGTTTATTGTTTCAGAGTGTCAGAATCATGGTTAGTTTATATAACTTTTTTGTGGAAATTGGAAAAAGGCATTTCTGGCCCTCCCAACCCCCCAGGACACTTTACTATGAATCTTTCAATCAATTATCATAATGTAATGATTTTGTTAGAACAAAACAAGTTTCCTACTATGAGAAAATTGTTAAAATAAATACACTAATCCACAATGTCTACAATGTTAATGTCTCCCTTTAGGGTTGAAGTGTCCACAACCTGCACATGTGTATATGGCAACCTTTTGTGATTATATAAGACCTTACCCAGCGTACTGTAATCTTTCTTTTTCCCAACAATTAGAAAAAATAAAGATAATTATTGATCTCAATTTAAATGTTTACTCTGGTTCTAGTGGGTTTAGGCATATAAATATACCTCCACCAACATTTCTGGGTAATTTGGATGCCAAACATTGAACTTCCTGCATAGTCCATACTTACTGAGCTCACAAATGGGAGGAGGGGGATCCCAGTCACCATTTTCTCCACAATGGATTAAACTGCTTCCTTTGAGAATAAAACCTCCCTCACAGTCAAATACCATGGAGTTTTTATAAGTATAGATCGTTCTAAATCCAGAGATCACTATTCCATTTTTAACAGTTGGCTTAACACAGACGATTTCTAAAGAATCACAAGAAAAGACAAGTGGGTCACAAAAGAGAAATGGCAATAAGGATATCACTTACTATTGCTAATGCAGATTCAATGATGACACAAAAGCCTAATACAGTATACATCCAGTAGATACAAGGAAAACATTTTAAAGTGAATATAATTGCAACTTTTATAAGCCTCAGTAAAATGAGGTCTTATCCTATCAGTTCTGTTATGATATGATTGTGAATAACCCCAGCTTACTCAAGAAAAACCAGCCATCTATAACCCAAAAGAAACATATCCCTAAAGACCTCATAATCCTTCCCTTACAGTGGCCTACTTTTCTGCATGATTTCAGTGTGGGTCAGTGGCCAGTGGTGATGATATGGCGGTCATGAGGAAAAGGCAGTCAGGCATCAGAGATCTGTGCTCTCACAAACACAGAACAAACTGCCCTGGGCACCCCAACCCCACAGCAGTCAGTCCTCTTGCCCCCATGTCAGTCCTGCCACCTTGATAACTTATGGCTATGGCTGAAGCTACCTTCACCACATGGCTGGATGGTGCCTATAGGTTGAGTTTTGTCCCCCTTCTTTTGTTGTCTCTTCTGTGGCCCGACTTGTCTCTCTGAAATGCAACATATTTATTTCCCTAGTTAAAGCCTTTCGAAGTTTCCCTTTCACCTTCACTCCGAACTTCTTAGCGGGATGCATGAGGCCCTTCGTAATCTGGCTCTGCTAAATTTCTGTCCTCAAACTCTGCTATTTCCACCTCTTGCTGTCTGGACTCCTGACATTTTGAATTGCTCGCTGGATCAGCTTTATCACCCCCTGATTTGACTGTGTTCTGTGGCGAGTGAGAATATTAAATGATACTATGTAGACACTTAGTCACAAAGGAAGGAGCCTCAGATTAGCCAAGTAACAATACTCAGTAGATCTTCTGATTTTTTTGTTTGTTTGCTTTGTCCTGTAGGCACTTGCGGTGAACGTTGTAAATGCTAACCAATATTTCCACTTCCTCTCCCTAAACAAACAAAACACAATATTCCCCAGTTCCCTTAAGATAGAGTCTACACATTACTAGTTTGGAACAAAAGGCTGTAAACTGATATGTGGTCACTTTGGAACAAAGCTCTTTTAAAAAGCCAGGGCATAATTTACTTTTCTCTCTTCACCTACTGAAGAGATTTTGAAAGCACATTTTGATGCAGAAGTATCACAAGAGCAAAGCAACCTGGATTGCTAGACTTGTTGCTGAATTTACCCCTAGCCAGCCTAGAGAGTCCCCTGGACATGGACCCAACTCGGTATGAATGAAAATCAACTTTTACTTTGCAGAGCCCAGTGAGATCTTGGTTGCTGTTTGTTACTGCACGCTGGTACATCAAACATAAATACCACTGGAGCAGATAAATGACTGCATTGTTGCAATGATTAGTCTTGGAAGCATTCCCTTTCCCCCAGCAAAGTCACCTACCTTTTTCTTTTAAGCAAACCATTCAGGCCAAAATTCATCACTGTGACTTACTTTTACAAGTAGGAGGACTTGGGCTCCAGACACCTACTGTCTTATTTTCCACTGTGCAAGATATGGAGGCTTTGCCTACCATTGAGAAGTTAGGGTCACATCTGTAGGTGACAGAAGAGCCATATGTGTAGAAATCTTCATCTGCGCCATTGTGCTTCCCATTGATGATGTCTGGAGGAGGCTTACATTTAGCAACTGGGGTGGAGTGAAGAAGAAGAAATCATCAGGGAAGGTACCTTTGCAAATCTAGCATTCATGATACAAATTCTAATGGAGGGTATGAAAAGCAGCGAAGATGCGCAAGAGTTTTATTTTCTAACATGGTTTAGCTTTGCAGTCAAGCCAGAAGAAGTCTTTACTTACTTATACATTGTGGGAGAGGATCACTCCAACCAACTCCTTTATCTTGGATCTCACAATAACTAGTGGTTTTGCCAATTAAAATATATCTGAATGAAATAGGATCAAAGAGTTTAATGAAATTCTTCTTACCTTAAATTAAGTTGGATAAAGGGATCTAAACAAATAAACTGGTTACTCAATTATAAAAATGAAGAAATAATGTTTTCCAAATAACACTTCCCAATGAGTAAAACTTTAGTCTCTAGACACACCCCAACCTCTCAGGCCCTCTGACATGCAGACGCCTTCTGACTTCTACAATATGCCACTAACTCCCCTATTCACAATCCCCATTTTTTTATGGCTCTTGACAGTTCTAAGCTTCCTTCAGTTTGTGTTACTCCCCTCAGTGTACGATAGTAATGGAAAGAAAAAGCATTGTTAGTATGTCTTAAAATGGTACTACCATCAAGGAATAAATGTACATTGTGGTTGAACACTAATGGAAATGTTGCCTTTGGCAAACTAGAGCCCCTGGGACTTATTTAATACTAACTCAAAGAAAAGTGAATCTCTTAATAAGATAAAGGACATTGAGAATTAAGCATTTACTTATTTTGGAATTTCTTGAAAATATGTTTTCTAAGCTACCCAGGAAACCAAGGGGAAAATGTGGTTTCCGGTTACTCCAGTAGGAACACTTTCAGCATTCCAACAGCACTTCCCTTCTGAATCTTCTCACTTCACATCTCATGAGTCATACACAGTAAGGGAATAATGAGGATTACATGTGCGAAAATCAAACAAAAGGAAACAACAGTACTAGGGGAAAATCTTAAACACAGGGGACAAGCAAAGAGGAATCAACACATACTTAGTTGCGGAACCTGAAGAAGGAACACAAAACAACAAAATAGCTATTTTAAAATGTATTTCAAATAAGTATTGCAGAAATAATACTTAATCTACATTTTGTTTTATTTAAAGATTTTATTTATTTATTTGACAGAGAGATCACAAGTAGGCAGAGAGGCAGACAGAGAGATAGGAAGAAGCAAGCTCCCTGCTGAGCAGAGAGCCCCATGCAGGTTTTGATCCCAGGACCCCAAGATCATGACCTGAGCCAAAGGCAGAGGCTTAACCCACTGAGCTACCCAGGTGTCCACTGAAGCTACATTTGAAAAGAGCATCACATAGCAACAAAAGGGTGAGGTAAATTGTCTGTATCAAAACAACTAAGAGTAAAATTACCAAAGATTATTTTGAGTTAAAGCACTTGAAATAGACAAAGGAAGGCACTCTGAACTCTCCTTTTCTTCCTGAAAGCAGGAGATAAAACTCTTATGTGAAAGATGCTTTCCCCATAACAGGAGGAAAAGAACAAACTTATCATGAGAGATGGGGAGGTGAAGCCAGGAGATATCTGTACAGACAGACCTTGTCAAAATGACCCTTATCTACCTGCAACCTTCCATAGGTTACTTCCAGAGGTTACATTTCCACAGTTGCTACTTTTTCTTCAACCTAGTATATAAACACTGAGGCTTAACCACTTTTTGGGTCTTCATTTTCCTGTGAAGGCTCCCATGGACATCTAAAACTAAAATATGTATGCTCTTCTCCTGCTAGTCTTATGTCAACTTAATTCTCAAACCCAGTCAGAGACCCTAAGAGGGTAAAGGGAAAGTTTTGGGGAAAGTTTCTTCAAAAGTTAAGTTAAACACTAATCCAGTACTGATTTTTAAAAATGCCTGAATTTAAACTTTATATAGAAAAATAAACAAGTATTGTCAAGAAAAATTTTTAAAAAAACAATAAGGCAGGACTACTCATACAGGCTATTGAAATATTTTATAAAGCCTTGGTAGTACATCACTGTGAAATGTGTACATGACTATGTAGGCAAAACAACGGAATTAAGTAGGAACATGTGCAGATACATACAAGATATATATGAGAATTTAATACAGTGTTAAAAAGCACTTTCAAATCAGCAAACTAAAGGACTTTTGAAATAACGGGAAAGTCATATGGGAAAATATAGGCTAGGATATATATCTTGCACTGTATATTATATATTGCCTCCAAATGGATCAAAGCTTTCGGCACCAAAAAATATGAAAACATAAAAGCAGCAGAAGAAATCTAGGCAAATAGTTTAAAATTTTGTATTAGAGAAGGGCTTTTAAACGAAAACCTAAAATCCAGAAGCCATTTTAAAAAGAAAGTTTGATAAATATGAAGCTTGAAAACAATTTTTCCTTAAGAAGAAAAAAAGTAAATCAATAGCCAAGTCAAAAGAAAAATAATATACTTGGAGGGAAAATTGCAGCTCCTATCAGAAACAAGATCTAGCAGAGAAGAAGTCAAACTATCACTCTTTGCAGATGATATGATACTATATGTGGAAAACCCAAAAGACTCCACTCCGAAACTGCTAGAACTTGTACAGGAATTCAGTAAAGTGTCAGGATATAAAATCAATGCACAGAAATCAGTTGTATTTCTTTACACCAACAACAAGACTGAAGAAAGAGAAATTAAGGAGTCGATCCCATTTACAATTGCACCCAAAACCCTACGATACCTAGAAATAAACCTAACCAAAGAGGCAAAGAATCTATACTCAAAAACTATAAAGAACTCATGAAAGAAATTGAGGAAGACACAAAAAAATGGAAAAATGTTCCAAAATGGATGAACGACCTCAATGTGAGAAAGGAATCCATCAAAATCCTTTAGGAGAATACAGGCCCCAACCTCTTCGACCTCAGCCGCAGAAATTAATTCTTAAAAACAGGCAAAGGATATGCCAAATAGTTCACAAATCAATACAAATATCTCTTGAACACATAAAAATATGCTCAATCTCACTCATGATAAGAGAAATATACATTGAAACTACAGTAAGATTTCATGTTTAGTCTTAATTTGGAAGATTTTAAAAATTTCATGTTTTCAAACGATTGACAACACAGTTGGGAAGTCTATGAAGAGACAGATGTTTACATACTCTGCAAAACATTATAACCTTCTCTAAGGAGAGCAATTAGGCAGTATCTTTCAAATTTTCAAATATGTATACTCTGACCCAGAAATCCCACTCTGGAAATTCACCCTACAGATATAATTGCATCTGTATGAAATTATATATGTACAAAGTGGTTGATCAAAGCACTCTTCAGAATGGCAAAACATTAGAAATACCTATGGATCCATCAAGAGACTGTTAATCCATGATACATGACACAATTATATTCTGTGACCTTGTGAAATCACTGAGGAACTTCTATGCACAAATGTGGAACTATGTTCTGTATATATTGACGAGTAAAAATAAAGCAAGACTCAAAGCTACATTTGTTATTGGAAAGGAGTAAAATAAAAATATATACTAATTTTTAGCTTGTGTTTATAAAAGTAAACACTAGAAAGATACATAAGAAACCCATTAATGTGGATCCCTGTTTTTAAGGACATGAAAGAAATGGGGTGGATGGCAAGAGGGTAGAAGCGAAAATTCTCAGTGTATATGGTTTTACATCATTTTTACTTTTTTTTTTAAAGATTTTATTTATTTATTTTACAGAGAGAGAGAGAGAGATCACAAGTAGGCAGAGAGGTGGGCAGAGAGAGGGGGGGAATAAGGCTCCCTGTTGAGCAGAGAGCCTGACACAGGGCTCAATCTCAGGACCCTGAGATCGTGACCTGAGTGGTAGGCAGAGGCTTAATCCACTGAACCACCCAGGTGCCCCTAAATAAAACCTATCTTAATAAAATAAAATATATACAATTTTAAATCCATGATAAGTATGTACATATAAATATAGATACTGTCATGTTACCTTACATTTTAGTTCTTATTGTATCTTTATCTATGAAGTAATTATTTATGTAACTCTTTATTCCAAAATGAAACAAAATAGTTACATTTCTGTTTAAAGTTTCTTAATTGTATCATAGTACACCAGATTTATTCAACTTTCTATAAGAAATGTGAGAGCATGAATTTTTCATTTTTTTATCTTTAAAAACTTTTTTTTTATGTTTTGTCCGTCACCATACAATACATCACTAGTTTTGTTGTTGTTGTTGTTTTGTTTTGTTTTGTTTTTAATTTATTTTCAGCATAACAGTATTCATTGTTTTTGCACCACACCCAGTGCTCCATGCAATCCGTGCCCTCTCTAATACCCACCACCTGGTTCCCCCAACTTCCCACCCCCCGCCCCTTCAAACCCCTCAGATTGTTTTTCATGAGAGACTATGGACTCTGAAAAACATCATTTTTACTTTTGAAATACATCATCTATTTTTTAAAAATTAATTTAAAACAACTGTTTATACATTGTTTCACACTCACCCTTCCGAACAAACGAATTTTAACTGTGATCCAAAGAGGAGCTCTGTCTCAGCTATCACCTTCCCATTTTCTAATTCTCCTGGATGTCTGCATCGTTTCTCTGAGAGAAAAATTAAAATGATAATGAGTGATTCCAAATACTCAGAGATAAGGCATTAGAAGACTGATTAACTTTGACCTATGCTTCCAGAAAGATCCTGAGGTTGAGATCCAAATTTATTTCAGATCCTGACTCACTAAATTTTTACTTTGGAGGATAAATGAATACAAAGTTTGATCTCCTATTTTTCTGGTACATTTCACCCTTAGAGGAAAAACACTCAGTTAAATCACTATGGCAATGGAGTCTATGGATAGTTATTGATCAGGGAGCTAGCTCCATTCTGGATCTGTGGCACATACTTTGTATGTCAGCCACTTAAAAATGCATGTCCTTGGTCACCAAAGGGACAACAGAAAGTGTAGATACCCTCACTATTGTAAGAACATTACAGAATTTACTCTCCACTATACGTGAATCACAGAACCTTCTTCCAAACACAGCAGATACTTTGGTTGAGGTTTCTTTGGAAACCACATTACCTCTCTCTAGCCACCGAACTTTTTATAACTTTGTAAAGAATGGGTCTTGTTTTCAAAATATTAAAATTGAATTTGTAGTTCACTTTGGAAAGAAGTTTTAAGTGAATTATAGTGTAAAGGATAAGCTTCTTTTTCACTGCAACTGGGCAGTTCATAATTTCTGTTTTATTTGTTTCTTTATTTATGCTTTTCTAAAAGTAGCACACTTATGTACATTGAAATGAGTGACTTGACAACTGGATGGTTTCTTAGTGACCAAAGATTCTCATTTGCACTGAGAAAATTTAATTCCTGAGACATCTTTGTAAAGAAGTGAAAAGCGTAAATAAGAAAAATAAATGTTCATACGTACTGACACAGAATTCGTCGTAGTCCCATTTGTTAGACCGACAGGTAATAGTCGGGCTTACATAATTAACCCTGCCATAGCCAGGACGGCAGGTGTACCTCAGGACAGTTCCACTTTTGAAGTATGTCTCATTCACCACAGTTGTTAGAGAAGCAAAGTCTAAATTTGGTGGGGTATCACAATCTCCTGGACACCAAAATGACAAAGAGTGCCAGAAGTTAGAGCTCAAAACACAGCATCTTAATGTTTCAGTAGTATGATTTTTAGATAAAGGACCATTCTTTTCTCTTCTAATCAAGAAAAATAATAACTCATAGTCCTCATAGTTCAATGAATCTAGTGAGTGATCAGTAATACACATTTGCTGATTAGTGATAATGATAAAAGGCAGAAATTTTTCATCCCTTCTCTAGTGTTTATGAGATAATTTATCTAAAGTATGATAGATGTGATTTCATCCTTCTTTCAGAGTCCTCATATCTGCTGACTCAGTGATATCTGAGCAAAGCCAACAATTCCTACAAATTTCCTCAACAGAAACATAGTCTTTCATGAATAATACCATTATATAAAATTGCTTGTCTCAGGGAAGGGAAACCAGGTGGCTGAGAGGTGGGTAAGAACCACATTCTTAATTTGTACCTTTTCGTACACATTGGATTTTGAATGATGCAAAGGTCCTTGAAAATAAAGATGTTAATCCTGCTTTCCTTGCAAGAATTAAATAGGGGACCAATAATTTGCCTTTCAGGAGCCCTAGGAGAAGTCTTATTTCTCCTCTCTATTCTGGATAGATCCAGAGGCAGTGAAAATTGTTCAGTCGGGCTGATAGATCACACCAACTTGTTTCAAGTCATGGTTGGGAGACAACTGTTTTGGAAAATTCCTGGAGAAGAAATGCTAGCGGGAGGTGGGTAGAAAACTATCTCTTCTATGGATAAAATCAATTCCCCCTAAATCCCAAATAATTCCAAATCCCCTTTAATTCCAAATTCCAAATTCCTGATCAAATCAACTCTTGTTGCTGAAAGTGGCTTTCTGCTAAAAGTTGAATCATCTGTTGGTGTTAAGAGAGAATGAGTGGATGATCTTGAATGTCTGTCACCAATCTGAACTTACTTCTCTAGTACTCACCAAGAACAGGAGCCATTAGAGCAGCGACCAAGATCATTTGGAACAAAGTTGGATCAGAGGCTCTCCACAGCCTAAAGAAGGGCTGGGCTGCCATTTTCTCTTTTCTATGAAGGATCCCATTTAGAGCTCTGGGGTGCATGCCCTGATGATTCTCCCACATTTTTTTCTGCAAAAGACTTCAACTTAATAAGCAGTCATTAAATTCCTAGTCATCATAAAGCACTACGGTAAGTACTATGCGGTCCACATCTTCAAGGAAATTATGACCTACAGTAGAAGAAAGCACATGCACACAAATGTTAAAACATGACACAGGGAGTGTTAGCCTCCATTCAGAGGAAGGGAAGGGGAAAGGGTTGTTAAGAAGGGACAGCTTATAGAAGTGTCCAAATGGGATATAAGGGTCAAGTTTAGGAATTTATAGATGCTGCTCTTTAGGGAATAAAGAACCACTGTTTTTCATTTTTGGATTTTGTTTCCCCCTTTTTTACTTTAAAGCTAAGGAGTGATTCATTATTGTGCTTTAATTTCTATTTATTTATATTATTATTATTATTATTATGTCCAGTTAGCCAACATATAGTAGTACATCATTAGTTTTTTAAGTAGTGTTCAAGGATTTATTAGGTGCATTGAACACCCAGTGCTTGTGCTTTTAAAAAATCACTGTGGCAGGTGTGTACCTGAGAGACTGAAGTAAGCAAAGAGAAGAAACAGGAAGGTTGAAGAAGAAGACTACTGCAGTTGGCCAGTTGGCCAGGTGAGCCACAGAAATGGTCTGACCATGGAAATGGCAGAGGAGTTGGAGAAGAGGGAACAAATGTAAGACAAAATTATAACGAAAGGCAGGAAAATGATGAAATAGAGAAAAGGAGTCAGATCTGTGTCGTATTGAGAGTTCCTCATGACAATTGTCAACAGAGGCAATAAAGCATGAAGCAATTTGCAATTTTAAATGAATAGTTTATGGAGAGATATGTATATCTGTATGTATAGATATACATATAGCTGTATAAAGAAAAAGAAAAATATATGTGACAAATTATACTTTCATATTTGATCAGACTATTTGAAGACTTTTTAAAAGCAAAATCATGAAGGTCACTTTTCTCTTCACCACCACTCCTGTTCCCTTTGGGGAAAACAATATATCTTAAATCTTAAATTTACATTAGAAATAGTCCTTGTCCACGGGGCGCCTGGGTGGCTCAGTGGGTTAAGCCGCTGCCTTCGGCTCGGGTCATGATCTCGGGGTCCTGGGATGGAGTCCCACATCGGGCTCTCTGCTCAGCAGGAAGCCTGCTTCCCTCTCTCTCTCTCTCTGCCTGCCTCTCCGTCTACTTGTGATCTCTCTCTGTCAAATAAATAAATAAAATCTTTAAAAAAAAAAAAAAAGAAAGAAATAGTCCTTGTCCTCAAAGGAATATATGAAGTTAACTCCAAAGAAATACTGAGTTTTATCTTTTATTCTGATACCTGTTAGATCCAGATGATTCTATATGTCCCAGGTGTTCTTAATTCGTACTATGCACATTATCTGGTAGTGCACTCAATATTTACCTCAAAGATGTTTCTGCCCCACGTTACAGAAAGAGACAAGTTTATAATGACCCTTCAAACTAGGTGGAGAGGCCTAACTTCCTAACCGAGTAATGACTCATTTGATCCTATCTTTCCAAAACTCAGTTCTGATGAAGCCATTCTTCCACCCATCATCAGTTGTGGACCATTCCGCCTGACAGACATCTTGGCCCCTGAGTTCCAGACAGGGCCACTAGGACAATTCCGCCAAAATAAATAAATAAATAAATTCAACGAGATGATCCACTTACCAAATGTATTGGCTTACTAAAGTATGTTTACAGAATTTGTACTGAATACACTGAGGTGGTCTAAAGATGCGTGAAGGAGACCAGCACTGCGGCCCTTACATACCCACTTTCTTTTTTGTTTGCCCCTCCTTCCACTCCAAATCTCTAGACTCTTCCTCTTGCCCAGACAATCTGGATGAGACAGGAGACTAGTGGGAGTAAGTTAGTTCCACATAGTGAAAACCAATCCACTAAATCATCCATGAAATTTGCAAAATATGATAAATTTCTCTGTTCCAGTGAAAACTGTTATGACCTGTAAAAACTATGGAAATGAGTTTCTTTAATTTTTGATGAGTTCATAGCATTGGTTGAATTTCAGTGAAATTGAAGAAAAAGGCTAAAAAATCAATATGTATTTTTAAAATTTTTAAAAATAAGCTGGAAATTGTTTTTAATTTTTAAAAAATGAAATAAAGTAAAATAAAAATACCAATATATTGGCAAAATAGAATTTGACTACAAAAACTCAGGAGACTGATAGTATAGTATAAAGTGGAAATTCCCCATATGAATTGTTGCAGTTATTATGTTCACAATAAAAATAGGTACATTGGATATACTCCAGAAAATATTCCTGAGTATATATATAAAAACAGAGCCATAAGATTAAATCTTGACTTTTTAAGAAATTGAATAGAAATACTTAAAATACTGCTACAAAGAACATATTCATTAGCTGTGTTCAAAAAGAAGACATTTACAATCATGAGTATATTCAAAATGAATATTTAAAACGTTGTTCAGTAATTGACCATTTGACAAACTTAGCAAATTGATTTCAGCAAACTGATCCTTTAGGAATTGGCATTCCCTCACTGGCTTCTAGCAAGGAGCTTTTCTGTCATTTGGTGCTTGGTTGACCCCATGCTTTGGTTGACCTGAACAATCTGGATCCCTGATGGTCCCAAACATTTTCCTATAATGCACCCCTGCCCATTATCACTTGCCCTCTTATCCTTCTTCCCTCTTTGATTCCTACTTGTTCTGCCAGTCCTTTCTCCAATGTTCCCTCCTTGTCTCCAGGCCAGTCTTCATATTCTAATTACAGCTCGATGTTTCTAACTTTGATTCAGCTGTGGCTTAAAACTGACATTTAACCTCTGTCTTCAACACTAGACCTCAAGGTCCTTGAAGTCAGAGGTGGGTTCTTACTTGCCTCTGCCCCACCAGGTACCTGGTACCAGGTACCTGGTACCTGGCACTGCACCTCACACAGTTAAAGCACTCAAGAAATGTTTGTTGACATTACATTCAAAAGCATCTAGTGATAAAATGTTTTAAAGAGGAATAATACTGCTCCACATCCGTATCTACTCTTAGAGGCTTTGTTTTGTCAAGGTCAGATTTTCACTGATTTTAAAGTTCTTAAGAAGAACAGAGCCTAGTGATTTTACTCTAGACTCTTCCCTATCCTTAACCTGAAGTCATCATATCCTCAACCATTCAACAGAGGACAGTGAAGAGGGAAGGAATGAACAAAAACTAGTCTCCTCCTTCCACAGGTTAGGACAGGAGATAAAGGTCACCATATATACAGACCCTACACGGGGCTGAGGAATTCATATCACTCAACTTTACTCTGGGACCACAAACACAGTGCTAGGGAGCACAGGAGGACAGTATGTTGCCAGATCCCGGAGCATGGGCTCTGAAGTCATATCCAGGCTATGTGGATTGAATCCTGTCTCCCTCAGATGGGAACTGTGTGTCCCCGGGGCAGGACACTCCACTCCTCTAAGCTTCAATTTCCTGTTTTATAAAGAAGGAATGATAACTATACATGTGTCTCAGAATTTCTGAGAGGTATCTTGGCTTGGTGCACAGTGGCACATAGAAAACATTAGAGAGAAATGTCAGAGAAAAGAGGGATGGGATTGGAGTTGGTATGTGACCTTGACAAGACCAGAATTCCTGGAGTCAAAACATCATCATAATAATGATGGGGACAGAAATGTCTGACTCTTGATTTTTGGCTCAGGTCAAGATCTCAGGGTCCTGGGATCAAGCCCCAAGTTGAGCTCTGTACTTAGTGCAGAGTCTGCTTATCCCTCTCCCTCTGCTCCTTCCCCTGTTTTCCCTCTTTTTCTCTCATAAATAAAAATAAAATTAAAACGGTGATGTATAATTACAATGACATTTGGCTGCAACACCAAGGTACTTCAATTAAAACCCAGGACAGAGGAACACCCACTGGACTTGGACCAGAAACCATTGGTTGTGTCTTCACTGTGGACTTTGGTGATGGTGAGATCCAGTGCCTCACCCAGAACAGAGACTCTCATGCACACAAGGGCCTGTTCTGGGCATTCTTCTTCCCCTAGTTTTCCCTGTCTTCCAGAGAGGAACTTACCTACTCCCATGACTTTGACCTTTACCCATTAATCACTCACAGACCTTTGGGCCCAACTGTCTTCTTGTAAAGTGTATAAAAACTTACACATTTCATAAACTCAGTTGCTAATAAAAATCTTAGTCTTCCCTATTCAGTCGCATACATAAATTTTGAGTCTTTAAGCCGACCTCCTTGCTCTGGTCACTAACAAGTGGAATTCCATTGCTGAGCCTTAAAACTGTGAATATTTCTAAAAGTCAGGGAGAGAAATATCAACAAAATAAGGAGAAACTATTTTGTGTTCCCCTATAGCTTCACAAAGGTATGTATCTGAATCTTAAAGGTGACCTTGCAAATGTTATTTCTGGACTTTAGAGATCATTGCTCTGCCACTTGAACAAAACCTTTAACTCTGGAAAAATCTATAATTGTAATAGGTTATCTTCACAAATTATTTTTTGCCCAGGATAATACAAAGCTTACATTTCTAATTTTGAGTGTGATAAATGCCTGTGAGTTTTCTTTGCAAATCCATAAATGAATTCTTATAGTTTTCATTTGTAATCCTGAAAGGAAACTCAAACTTTTCACTCTGTTGGATTTCTCTCTCTTTTTAAAAATACCTATTTATTTATTTATTTATTTATTTATTTATGGAGCAGAAGGAGAGGGAGAAAGAGAAACTCAAGCAGATTCAACTCAGGGCTCAATCCCATGACAGTGAGATCCTGACCTGAGCAGAAATCAGGAGTTGGATGCTTAACGAACTGAGTCACCCCTGTTAGATTTCTCTTTTGTTCTTTTTTTTTTTAAGATTTTATTTTTTTATTTATTTGACAGAGAACAAGTGAGAGGGAGAGTACAAACAGGGGTAGGGGCAGAGGGAGAGGGAGAAGCAGGCTCCCTGCTGAGCAGGGAGCCTGATGCGGAACTGGATCCCAGGATCCCGTGATCATGACCTGAGCTGAACGCAGTCGTTTAACCAACAGAGCCACCCAGGCACACTCTTTTTCTTTTTTTAATATCAGCTTTATTGAGGTGTAAGTGACTGAATTGTAAGATATTTAAAGTGTATATCATGGTGATTTACATAGGTACTCTTTGTGAAAGGACTGCCCCCTCCCCCACCACCCATCTTGTTGATGAACACATCATTAGCTCACATATTTATCCTTTTCTTCTTGGTGAGAAGACTTATCTACTCTTTTAGCAAATTTTAATTATACAGTACGGTGTTACCAATATAGTCACCATGTTCTACATTAGATCCTTGGAACTTCTTCATCTTACAGATAAAAATTTATATACTTTTACGAAGCTCTCCCTATTTCCGCTACCCTCAAGCCCCTGGCAACCGATGGTTAGATTTCTTATTTAAGCAAAAATCCTTTTTTTTTTTCCAAGTGTAAGGTATAGTTCCCAAAGTTCAGATCAGTTTTCCAACCGCTTCCTTTGTATCTCCCCCGCACCTTGAATCCAACATATCCCAAATGAAACCCACTATCTTCGCTCCAACACCCTTGACCTCTATGTTTTCTGTCTCAGCTCAGGTAATCATCTCTATCCAGCCGTCCAGACTAGAAACTTCAGTCATCCTAGCCTCCTCTCTCTTGCCCCCTCCCATATTCAGTCTCTGAGTCCTGTCACATTGCCACAGCAACACTGGAATCTGTCGCTCACTCCTCCATCTCACTTCCATAGTCTGGGTTTATGTTCTCATAATTCCCTTCACCCACCCTAGAGTACTAAAACGCCTTTATACATCCATAAGCCGGCTTCTAATATGACACTGTCATATTCCTAAAAAGGAATTTACTTAAAAATTCCAATGGTTCCAAATTTGCTAGATTTCCTTACCTCTCCCAACCCTCCCTCTGCTTCTACAAACTTAAAACACTGTAGTTCAACTTCATGGAGGTTTTCAAAATACATCCTGGATTTTTTTTTTTTTTTAAGATTTATTTATTTGGGCGCCTGGGTGGCTCAGTGGGTTAAGCCGCTGCCTTCGGCTCAGGTCATGATCTCGGGGTCCTGGGATCGAGGCCCGCATTGGGCTCTCTGCTCAGCAGGGAGCCTGCTTCCCTCTCTCTCTCTCTGCCTGCCTCTCCATCTACTTGTGATCTCTCTCTGTCAAATAAATAAATAAAATCTTTAAAAAAAAAAGATTTATTTATTTGACAAAGAGAGAGAGAGAGAGAGAAGAAAGTGTGCACAAGAGTGGTAGGGAGGGTCTGAGGAAGAGGGATAAACAGACTCCCTGTAGAGCAGTGAGCCCAAGACCCAGGGATCATGACCTGAGCTGAAAGCAGACACAACCAACTGAGCCATCCAGGCGCCCCATTCTGGATTTTTTTTAAAAAACACTTGCAAGAATTTGCATATAATATCTCTTGTGACAGATGCTTTTACCTCCAACCTTCTCTTGATTCACTGTCCAGATCAAATATCACCTCCTTAATGAAGAATTGTCCAACTCCACTGAGAAATATCAGCCTCTTCTAAGCTCCCCTAGTATTTTGCTGAGGCCTTAATTGTAATGGTATATTTTCTGCTCACGTTTGCCTCCTAAAACAGACTGTGGACACTTGAAGACGAAGATGTTTATTCAACTTCCTAGTGCTGACCTGATACTGTAACTGGTGTGTAACAGTTACCCAATAAATGAGAAATAAGTAAAATTCAATATAGTTTTATCTTCAGAGTGTGAATGACTAACTGCCTTCCTGAGGACCAAATGGAATAATGTCTGTGAAGTGCTTCATTAATGTAGACGAGATCAATGATTCAGTGATCCCACTTCTTTCCCTAGTTCTCAGGCTATGTGGTGGCCCGGTGACACCTGGGGAGCATCTGGAGTTCACCATCACTACTCCTTGTGGTCCTCCAGCAGAACCTGCACAGGATTCAGCAGACTACAGAGGATGGGGATGGTGGCTAGGACTTTTGGATTAAGAAGACCCAAATTTGAGCCCCATTTCACTACAGTCCAATTCTATGATCTTGAAGAAGCCATGTGAGCTCCTTGGGTCTCAGGTTCTCATTCTCTCAAATGATGACAGTAAACTTAGATCATCTTTCCATTCCCTATAAAATCTAGAATGCTATTAGCTCCCCACTAAAAAACTAAGACTTTCCTAGTAAATGTCCTCATATTTCAATGACATTGTCACCTTTTAAATTCCTATAGAGGTGAGACCAATTCAAGAGCTATGGTCTTGAATTGGTGATGGGTCTCTGAACATAAATACTGTTGGCATGCACAGTGCAGTACAATTTGAGAGGTGCTGGGAGAATTCTCAGCCCCCAAATTTCTCCTTCCATTAGAGATTACTTTTTAAGTCCATGTATTTATTTTGTCTAAACTCTGCTTGCATGCCTCTTGAAAGGGTAATATTCTTCTCTAGTCTCAACTTCTTTCTTGCAGCTACACACTCAATCACATCGCTTTCAGATTCCAGAAAGAACTTGCTTCCACACTTTCACCTCCTTCCTAAAATCTCTGTATCTATCAGCGTCTTCCTTGCGTACTCCTATTATATCCAAGTGTATCACTACACTTAATTCAAACCTCCCCTGATGCTTCTGCTCATTCTGGATGCTCTGTCATTCATTCTCTCTGTACTACTCTATTTTAGGGATAGAACAGGACTAAGCTAAGAGTGGCTGAGGAGTTGAAATAAGAACAATAGTACTGTGTCCTGCCTCACCAAGGAAGAAGGAAATTTCCAGAAGGAAGGGTAATCAATGTTGTCAGATTCAGAAAAGTGGGGAAGAAAAAGGAGGTGAGAACAGTCAAGGCTTCTAGCTTCAGAAAGTAACTGGAGGCTGACCAACATCCTTCTTATTATCAAATCAAAAGATCTTGGCTGTGGATGGTGGAGAAGATGGGGAGGGGTTAATAAAATCTCCAAAGGGCCCTGTATCAATTTTTAGGATGCAGACTATAAAAACCGGGTCCTCTGCAAACCCCCTTTGGACATTCTGATTTACCTCCTGCCTCAACTCCTCTGTGTGGAGAGATGGTAAGGAATCATTGAACCAACACACCCGACTTTTAGATACAATAACAAGAGTGACCTTCTACTTCCTTTCTGCTTCAGTTTATTTGTATGCATTATTATTTGCCCATTTATAACAAAAAATTGAGGCTTAGAAGGACTAAAAATACTTTTCAAATTATATAACACCCTAATGCAGTACTCCTGAAAAGATTTCTGCTGAAAATACCCCCAGGGTTTTGTCTTTCTTGCCCTCCTTAAAGGGCCAAATCACCAGCCTTTTCCCCAAGGCACCCCAAATAACCCACTGACCTGGCAGGTAGCTGAGGAAGAAATAGAAGACTCAATCGTGGTCCCTTGGGTCGTTTCTCAAGGGGGAAAAAAACTGTCTGGATCTGTAATAGTTTCAGTTCTTCTCCAGATGAGAGTTTCCCAGAGTACCCTGAAGCTAGCTAGTCATTGCACCACCAAGAAGTTCCTGAATTCCAGCCATGCGGCTGGCTGGTCACAGATGGGCTAAGTTCTAATGGATGGGCAGAAACTTTTTATTGGCCCAGTGAATGATTAACAATGGAAATAAAGCACTGGTATTTACCTAATCCCCTTCCTGGGCACTAACCCTGCTTCCTGATAACATGTTGCAATCGTTTTTTCTCTTCTCTGCCAACCGTTTCCCCTAAGTGGAATGGTAGTATGAATTTGATGCCAGAATTCTTTTTTTCTTTTCCTAAATTCAAAACAGACCTATACGACGCAATCCACCTAGCCTAGAAAACTTGGATACTGTAGGGTTGAGACTAGGCCCACCTTGACGCACTTTCTAGGATGTTAGGTCCAGCAGGCCTTCCTGGAGCTCCCTGACTGGTGACTTTTCCCTGTGCTGGTCTTCATTCCACCCCAAGACAGTACAGTGGTGGGGAATTTAACAAGTTTATTGACTTCCTGCTATGGGCCCAGTTGCCTGGAACATAATCCATACTCGATACATGTTAACTGATGGGACACAGCTATTAAAGGGCAGTTTTTCCTGAAAATTTCACTTTTTCTGTCATAAACACCAAAAGTCTCATAAAGGTCTCAGAAAAGAGTGGCGTTGAAACACCACAGAGGCTTTGACAGAGAATCGGGATTTCATTTCCTCTGAATGAAAAGTGGAAAAATGAGTAGATGAAAATGAGAAGGCTATAAGAGGTAAAGAAAACATGAGCCAAATCAAAAGGTGAGACTGATTTGCCAATTGACAAGAATGAATGTAGAGGAGGATTCTGAATTGTGCCAAGTCTTGAGAGCTAAGTTGAAGAAAACACCACCTTTAAAGTTTTGTCTTCAAAATACCATTTCTCCATCTATTGGAGGGCTTTTCTTTACTTTCCATAGTGACTGTTGCAAATTTTTCTCTCTAGGTCACTGAAAGAGCTTCTTCTCAGCAAGTGACCTTGCCTCCTACTCCCACTAAACAATCATTCTACAGCAGCTTCTATCCACCTCACATTTTCTCTCTTAGCCACTCTTTTTTTTTAAGATTTTATTTGTTTGAGAGAGAGAGAGAGATAGAGAGCGAGCACGTGCATGAGTGGGAGGAGGGGCAGTGGGAGAAGAAGTAGACACCCCGCTGAGCAGGACCCTGGGATCATGACCTGAGCCCAAGGCAGACCCTTAACTTGTAACCATCCCTTAGAAGAACATACTGCTTAAAATATAACCCATGAGAAATTATACTGGTCACCGGGCATGCTTAAATATAGCCTTAAGAAAAACATGTACTAACAACAGGTCTCTGGGGGAGAGGATGATATGTGTCCTTAAAGCTGAGCAGCTGGGAACGCCTGGCCCGCTCAGGGTGGAACGTTGCCTGCTTCATTTCTCTGTCAACTCCCCTTCTCCAGAGATCACCTGCAGTTAATCAAACCATCCCTTTGAATGGGCTTGTTCAACTCTAAGTTACGTCCTATGTGACCAGACATATTTGGCCTTTCTTCTCACGTATCTACAAGACTCATGGTCAATGTGTAACCTAGTTCAGCTTCTTTGTTGTTTGTTATCTACTTTCCAATAAATATGAGACTAAGGAGTTGTTTGGGTGACAGTCTTCTCTACTGTTGACCTCTGCTCCCTCTGTCTTACAGCAGACTTGTTGGTGCCTCATTCTTCTCTCCTGCACCCTCAGGAAGTGGCAGTAACTGATTGAACCACGGGGCACCCCTCTTCTAGTCGCTCTTGCCTTCAGAAGAGATCTGTTTGTTTTCTTATTTTCAATGCATCTTTCATCCTGAAGTGTTCCCCAAACCTTGCCAAAACCTCAAATTCCATTTCTGTTCTAAGATGTTTAACTTCTTAGGTTTCCTGCCTACTGTTTCTCATTAAACCCTCCCAGCCGCTCCTATCATGGCCTTCCAGTCTGGCTTCTTCCTCCCTTAGGGACACACCTCTTTCAGGCCAGGCCTTATCTCCAAATCCAAGATTTCTTGAACTTATCACGTGATTTCTCGGCAGCCCCAAACACTGCCAATGATCTCCTTTCTGAAACCCCTCTCCTTTGGCTTCCATTACCCCGAACTTCTCTGATTCCTCTCTTTCATGAAATGCTCTTTCTTAGTTCTTATCTCTTCTTATTCTTTCTCATCCATTCCTATAGATAGGTCCCAGATTCCTCTTTTCAAAAATTTTTCTCTTCATTATCCTTAAAATTATCGTAACCACTCTCATGGCCTTAACTATTCCTTATAAGAAAACCGCTCCATAACCACCTCGTTATCTCTGATTACTCTCCGAAATGCAGACTTAACGTTTTTTGTTGCCCATCAGACATCCTACAAGTACATTACATGCCACACATCCAAAGGGGAACTTCTCATTTTCTGCCCAGAAGCTTCACCTTCTGACCCCTACAATAATCCAGGCTGCCAGGAATGGAATTTCAAACTCACCTTTAAACCCTTCCTCTCCCTCATCCTCCAATGTTCAATGAGTTGATAAATTGTTTTTATTTGATTTTCCCAAGTCTCTTGTGTCTGATATTCTCTTTCTCTGTTTCTGCTGCCATCATCCAATTCCAGTCATCATTGTCTCCTACATGGACTACTGCAATAGTTCTTATATGGTTTCTTTCTCTCTATTCTTCCCTACTTCTACCCATACTACACACTGTTGTGAGCAAAATCTGTGTTCTGTCATTTTCACTTCTTTTCTTGATCTCCACTCACTGTTTACCAAATAAAGTTTAAATTCTCTAATATGCCCTTTAAAAGGCTCCACCAACTGGCTTTAATGTATCTGTCTACGTTTCTCTCTCGTCACTTCCCATGCTTTATCCAGGCCAAACCAGGCCATCTGCCATTCCCTAAGCAGGTTCCATCTTTCCTGCCTCTCTGCACAACACGTTTTTTAAAACTTACTATTAAAAACTCAATTTAAAACATTAAAGGACTTGGAGAAATTGGGTGGCTCAGTTGGTTAAGCATGTGCCTTCCATTCAGGTCATGGGATCGAGCCCCACATCAGGTTCCCTGCTCAGCAGAGGAGTCGACTTCTCCCTCTCCTCTGCCCCTGCTCATATGCTCTCTTTTTCTCTCTCTCAAATAAATAAGTAAAATCTTAAAAAAAATTTAAAGAACTTTAAGAGAATAAACACCTGGAGTTTCACCATCCTAAGATACCTGTTTTCCTCTGTGCCTGTTACTGACTCGTCCTCCTCTACAAGAAGAAAGGTTTTATAGAAATGCGATCATAAGTTCTTATTATTCTGTATTCTACTTGTACTTAGGATTATATTTTTAAGATTTTCTGTTGATAATTACAATAAGAGGTTGCATTACATTTGATGGGCCATAATTTACTAAAAACATTCCTAAGATTGGACATTTCAAATGTTCACAAGGTCTCCCCAGTATGGACAATATATACAATAGTAGAATGAATAGCTTCAAATCAGAAATCATTTTGCTCAAGTTAGATGAAGCTGAGGAGTGGATTTACTTGGTTCAAAAGCTTATGGCTCTTTATGATGCTCTTACTACATTTCTCAAATCTTTCCACTTGCAACAAACATCTTCTTTAAACTTTGTCTCTCAATCCTACTCACTTTTAAAAGCCCAAGAACTGTGACTTTTCTTAATGATTTTCCTGCCTCCTCCTCTTCCAGACAGATGGTCTCCTTCTTGAAGCTGAACTCCCCCAGCTCACTGTTCTGTGAAAGTTGTTTATTTCGTTCTAACTGCTCTGAATTAATGATGTACGTATACCTGTCCTGTGTCTATTAATAGAATGTGGGTTACTTGAGAGTTTCTTATTCCTATTTCTATTCTCCTTCATAATTTCATCTAGGGACATTCCATTATTTCAAGCTCTCTTTTGTATTTTGTTTGTATTTCATCCAGATTTCCTATGTCTTTTGGTAGGGGTCAGAGTGAGACACAGAAGTTTGTCATATCGTCTCAGTATGACATCATGATAGGAAAACCTGTCCTACCTCAGGATTCTGGCTTCTTCTGCCCTCTAAAAAGAAAATATATTCACTTATATTTTACCATCTCAAATTTACCAGGCAGGAATAGGTTTCATCCAGAGGTGGTAAGCAATATTACTGAGGAAAATTTAGAAATTTGGGTTTCATAAACAAGATATAGGGGAAACTCAAAGACAGTTTAAGTCCTAATTCTATTTTTGTCTCAACAGGTCATTTCAAGGATGTAACTGTTGTGAACCTATTTTCTCAAAATGAGAGGTTAATTTTTGCTTCATAGGTCTTGGTTAATCTGAGGTTGTTTTGCCTCACCATTGATCTCTCATTAAAATATGAGGCATACCCTTAGCTGAGATCTGAGCTTCCCATTCTCCTTACAGACAGGAAATTAGATCCTCCACTCCCCATTGATGTGCTAATTCTGGTCTTAAACAGACAATGGCCACACTTGGTGTTTCCACATTCTGAGAAACACACACACACACACACACACACACACACACACACACACACACACACGGTGGTTTATGCAACTACAGTTGATTTCTATGAAGTTGAGTTTCAGTCTAATGAGAGAAAACTCCAAAACTAGTTTTATTTTTTTTTAAAGATTTTATTTATTTATTTGTCAGAGAGAGAGGGAGAGAGAGCAAGCATGGGCAGACAGAATGGCAGGCAGAGGCAGAGGGAGAAGCAGGCTCCCTGATGAGCAAGGAGCCCGATGTGGGACTGATCCCAGGACGCCGGGATCATGACCTGAGCGGAAGGCAGCTGCTTAACCAACTGAGCCACCCAGGCGTCCCCAAAACTAGTTTTAGAACCAAGAGAAAATTTATTCCTAGGTGCATTTCTATTACCCAGATTACCCAGTCTGCTCAGTTACAACGTCAGGACAACATTTTTGCCTCTAACTCAGCTTTCTTTTTTTCCAGAGAGTATTTCAGTTCCTCCATTGTTAAGTCATTTTCCTTCAGTCTTTGCACAAAGTTCTCTATGGCTTTGCAAAGTTCTTTATTTTCCTGAAAGGCAAACTGAAAAAGAAAAAAAAATTAAGTTATAACCTAAGAACTAAGATCCAGCTGTATAGTCTGAAGCTAATGAGTAGTGTTTAGGTCCCTGACTGGGGGCTGAGAACCTGGCCAGCTTAAATACAAATCTGGGTCTTCAACATGATAAATCCTTTAAATCTTCTGGCTTTTATATACTTATTATTATCTCAGCAATAAATATAAACGAAAAGAGGGATCTCAATGAAAATGACCTGATCCATGGTTTTTGGAATCTAGAAGAATTTCAGAGACTTTTCACAGCAATATGTGTAAGTCTAAGATACGAGCTTAGAAATCTTGCTCTATAAAGTCCGCAAGTCCTTAACTTCTACCAACAAGCCCTCATGAGGTGTTGGTGATGATGGTGGTGAATGAGAATTCAGGTATGTAAAAATGTGAGTTAACAGTTTATGAGCCCCCTTGTAACAACCCTTCAGATATCGACTGAGCATGCACCAGGACTGATGCCAGGCCCTGGAGATACCACCGTGAAGACAGACAACAGCCTACTACTTACAAGTGCCTTCTCAAACGCAGTCTGTGGAATTGGCTTGGGAGCTTCCTGGATCAATTCACAGATGGGAAGTGCACTGCTCCACTCCCCATCAACGCACTGTTGGTCCCGCGTGCCCACTAAGTGGTACCTGAACAGAAGTCAGAATGGCAACAATAGGGGTGCCTGCGTGGCTCAGTGGGTTAAGGCCTCTGCCTTCGGCTCAGGTCATGATTCCAGGGTCCTGGGATCGATTCCTACATCCCTACATCAGGCTCTCTGCTCTGCAGAGAGTCTGCTTCCCCCCTCTCTCTGCCTGTCTCTCTGCCTACTTGTGATCTCTGTCAAATAAATAAATAAAATTAAAAAAAAAAAAGAATGGCAACAACACTTTCTAAACTGGGCAACCAATGCTGGTTCTGTATAGTTGTATTTCAGTATTTCCTACTGTGATAGAATCCACTTCCTTGAGCCTTAATGCATGCTAAGTGATTTCAGTATTACCAAACAGTAATCAACTAAAACCATTCTCCTTGGGGGTAGAGAGGATCCAAGTGACAACGCAACCTATAAAACATGGAGAAGTGAGAAATTCTGAATATGTGTGTTTACACAGTTGTTGGGTGGGGAGGGAGAGGGAGGAAGCACGTCATCATTCAATAATTTAAAAAAGCATCTGCCTTCCACCCTCTAAAGAGGAGTGGAAAGCTAGAGATAACCCTCAAATAAATCTTACAAAGGAGCTACAGCTTTTAATCAGAAAAACACGAGAGTTGACTGCAAGTCCACTAGAAGTATATAATGAGACTGAAATGCTAATGTGGAGACATGACCCTGAGGTAGGAAGACTGAATGAAGCCAAGGAAAGAGTAGATCTGTAAGGTGGGTGATTAGGTAGTCTAAATTAAGGTTCGACTTCAATTAGGATGTATTAAATCATTCTCCTTCTTTTACTTTCTTTCTTTTTTTTTTTTTTAAGGAATATATATACTCAAATATATATATTTACAAATATGTTGGGGGGCAGGCTGGAATAATAAATCATTCTTTTTCTGCAGTTCCATATGGTCTATATTTCTTTGAGCTTTTATTCCAAGGTTCATTAGAAAACCATACATTTTAAATATCTTCTCTAGGATAAATAAGGGGATCAGTCTATCTTCTAGAGCTTGGGGAGAGCTGGTAGTGAGCTAAAGCAGCTCTGAAAATCAGAATGAGCTCAGATTGCTGAGGCAGCAGGACATAGGGGCATTAGGTGAGATGGACTGGGTCATTCCCCAAAACAATGCTATGGGTCAATGCGCAAGTTCTTGCATTTGAACGGCTGCTGCATATACTTACTTGTCTTCACAGTGATAAGTAATGGTAGATCCTGAGTTGAAATCTCTTCCTTCAAAATAGCCATGAGCTGGATTCCCAGGAGGGCCACAGTCTCCTGAGAAACAAGAGTACAAGAGTGACAGTTATGAGTTGTACTCAATTAACAGCAGCCTCTAAGTATAACCATCCATGTGGGATCTGGGGACACTTTCTCCGTTCATTTCCTTCTGGTCAAATTGTATTTATCCATGGGAAAGATCCCCTCCCCTTGCTTATCCTCTGAGTCATTAACAGTTTGAGAGAGCTTTCTGATTGGCATGAGCTTGAGGAAAGGAAGTTTACGTTGCAGAGACTGTCAGGGGACAAGAATCAAAAAATTAAACCAGAGGTAGACATAGGAGAAGTAACTCCCTGAGACAGGAGATAAATGGTCTGAGTTCAAAAGGACCCTGGCATTCTCGTGGGACAGAATTGTGCAATATGAGAGCTTCAGAAACAGGGAGAATACAGTGGGGAGCAAATAAGAGGAGTCTATAAAGAGAGCTGGACAAAGTAGTAGATGTTGTGAATTTCAGTTCTGGCTCTTCCACTAACCATTATTTCATCCTTCTTGGATTTCTTCTAAGCTATAAGATGAGCAGCTTAAATAATATTATCTCCAAAGTCCCTTTGAGCTCTGACATTGAGTCTGAACACAGGGATCAGGAGTAAAGGGTAAGTTAAGAATGATTATGTAGGTGAATACTTATGGAAACATAAATACCTTCAAAACAAATAGTTGAGCAAAACCAGCAAGCATAAAAGAACATGTATTAGGGGGTGCCTGGGTGGCTCAGTGGGTTAAGCCTCTACCTTCAGCTCAGGTCATGATCCCAGAGTCCTGGGATTGAGCCCTGCATCAATGCTGAGCAGGGAGCCTGCTTCCCCCCATCTCTCTCTGCCTGCCTCTCTGCCTACTTGTGATCTCTTTCTCTCTGTCAAATAAATAAATAAAATCATACTAATAAATGTAATTATAACAGCAGCATATAATACTATTTTTGTAAAACACACTCATGCAAAATCATATATGAACAGAAAAAAACCCTGAAGATTACATATCCAAGTATTCTGTTATTTCTGAGTAGTAGGTTTGTAGATAATTAAATGTTTTCTTTGTATTTTTCTACAACACAAGTGTTTTCTTCAAGCAGTTAATAACTTTTAAAGAACCCAGATGTCCATTGACAGATGAATGGATAATGAAGATGTGATATATATATATACAACGGAATATTACACAGCCATCTAAAAAAATGAAATCTTGCCATTTGCACCTACAGGAATGGAACTAGAGGGTATTACGCTAAGTGAAATAAGTCAATCAGAGAAAGACAATTTTCATATGATCTCACTGATATGTAGAATTTAAGAAACAAAATAGGATCATAGGGGAAGAGAGGAAAAATAGAATAAGACAAAACCAGAGAGGGAGACAAACCATAAGAGACTCTTAATCATAGGAAACAAATTGAGGGTTCCTGGATGGGAGGGCATTGGGGGGAGGGGGTAAATGGGGTAAATGGGTGATGGACACTGGGGAGGATATGTGTTGTAATGAGCACTGGGTATTATATAAAACTGACGAATCACAGACCTATACCCCTGAAACAATACATATATGTTAATTAATTGAATTAAACAAAAAGATCAAAAACTGAGTTCAAAAGCTGTATAGAGGAAAGGAAAAAGAATTTTAATGAATTGATTAAGGATCTCCAGTTTATACAGCTTTTCTGGTGACTTTTAAGCATACAGTTTTGAACTGAAGGAGATGATATAGATCTTTAAACAGAAAAAAATCTGCTTTAATCAGGGACCTCAGGAGCATCCCCTAAAATTGGGCAATGAACTGAGGCAAAAAGACAGAGATTCTACATTTCTGAGCAAGGATAGGAAGTATTGAATTTAAAGAGTAAAACAGAAAAGGCTGGTGGAAATAAATACTTTAAACTTGTTCAAGCTAATGTTGATGGTATGTGCATGTAATTTAACTGTGTCTCCTATATATGCGTGTTTTAAGTAACTACAAACTCCCTAAAAGAGGCTAACTATAGTTCATGTTTTTAAACTGTCTATCTACTATATCCTTCACAAAAATTAACTCAAAATGGATCATAGGCTTGAATGTAAAATACAAAACTATGAAACACCTAGAAGGTAATGTAGGAGAAAACCTAGACAACCTTGGGTATAGGGAGGGACAACTTTTTAGATACAGCTGTAAAGTCACCATCCATGAAACAGTTAATCAACTGGAATTCATTAAAATTTAAAACTTCTGTGCTAGGAAGGACATATAAAGAGAATGAGATGACCACCCATAGGCTGGGAGAAAATATTTGCAGAAGACAAATCTTATAAAGGACTGTTATCCAAAGTATACAAAGAACTCTTAAAACTCAACAAGAAGAAAACCATCTGATTAAAAAACGGGCCAAAGACCTTAACAGACACCTCACCAAAGACGATATATACAGATGGAAAATGAGTGTACATCATCAAGAAATGTAAATTAAAACAACAATGAGATACCACTACACAACTATGGGAATGGCTGAAATCTGGAACACTGATGACACCAAATGCTGATGAGGATGTGGAGCAACAAGACTCCTCCTCCATTGCTGGTGGGAAAGCACGATGATATAACCACTCTGGAAGGCAGTATGATGGTTTCTCACAAAGCTAAATATCTTAAGATCCAACAACTGTTTGGAATTTATCCAAAGGTGTTGAAAACTTATGTCCCCACAAAAACCCGCACCTGATATGTATAGCAGCTTTATCCATAATTGCCAAACTTTGGAAGCAGCCAAGATGTCCTTCAGAACTCACCAAGTGACAGATGTTAAGGAGGGCACATGGGGTGATGAGCACTGGGTTTCATACACAACTAATGAACCGTTGAATACTACGTCAAAAACTAATGATGTACCAAATGCTGGCTAATTGAACATTATTATAATTAAAAAGGTCAGTGGTTGAGAGGTAGGGAAGGTAGAGAGATGAATAAATGGAACACAGAGGATTTTTAGGGCAGCAAAAACACTCTGTATGATATTATAATGGTAGCTATATGCCATTAGGCATACGTCCAGACCCACTGAATGTACAACACCAAGAGTGAATACTTAGGTAACTATGGATTTGGGGTGATCATGATATGTCAATATTGGTTCATCCTTGGGAAAAAAAAAAAGGTACTACTCTGGCGAATGGTATTGATAATGTGCATGTGTGGGGTGGGGAGTATATGGAAAATCTCTGTGCCTTTCCTTCACTTTTATTATAAAATTAGAAGTGCTCTAAAAAATTAAGTCTTTCACTAAATAAATCTTTAATGTTAGATATGTACCTTTCCAAATAAACTTAATTTTTTGTTTTATATTTTTAAATTTAAAATTCTGCTCAGAGTTACATTGTAATTCCAGTCCATCCATCCAGGGTCATGGCATATCTTTTCTTTTATTTAAGTATTATTTTATGTCCTTCAGTAAATTTTCATATAGGTCTCACGAGTGAAATTATTTTACATTTCAGTATTCATCTCATAATTATTAGAAAGTAATACTATTGATTTTTCAATATTATTTAGTGCCCAAGAATAACATTTTTAGTAGAATTTCTTGGATCCTCTAAGTATATTTGACAAATAAATATATCCTGTGACCCACCAATCATTCTAGGAATCCAGACTAACGAAATAATAGCACAGGCACAAAAATATATGTATGTGTATACATTTATATAACATTTACTGCAGAATTATAATAGCAAAAATACAGAAATAGGATAAATGTTCATCAACACAGAGATGTGGAATAAATTATGGCACATCCACATTATTATTTAAAAGCAGGAGATAGAAAAAAAAATAAAAGCAGGAGATAGAGCCACATATACTGATCTGAACTAGATTTCCATGTGTAATGTTACATCAAAAATAAGCAATTAAAAATACATAAATTCCCATTTTTTGTATGTATATACATGTGTCAATATGTGTGTATGCTTTTATTTAAAATGTCTGCATAAACGTAAAAGTCATGAAACAAACAACACACACATCCAACTAAGTCTCTCTGAGAGTCGTGAATTACTGTTAGAAGGAGGCAATTTCTTTCAACTCTTATTTTGTGTAATTTGGCAGTGGATAAGTTACTGTCCTTGCCCCGTTTTTGTGTATTCTTCAAATAAGAACTTTAAGTCATTATCATGAAATTTTTTTTTAAAATGTCAGATGCCCCAAACAATCCCATGTTGGACTTAGTAGGACAGGAATCCTAATTTAAAGGTGAGTGTGGGGGCGGAGGGTTTATTGTTTGGATGTTGTTTGTTTCACTGGACCACATCATTCAAGGTGAGGCTTGGCTCTGTGAGCCCTACTTGTTTCTTGGCTGCTTCCTAGCTCCCAAAGCTTCCCAGACACGGAAAATGAGGTTATCTGCTCGGTGTCTTTGGATTTACACTTAAATTCTCTCCTACTTACTGCTTTTGCAGACAGGCAAGGGAGGCATCCAGGTGTGGTTGTCCAGGCACTGACTCCAATTGCTGCCCTTAAGAATGTAGTCCTCATTGCACTTAAAAGTGATTTTGTCATTCACGTTGACAGGACCCAGGGAACTGGGTTCGCCATTCACCAGCACAGGGTCAGGACAGTGGCCCACTGAAGAAGAAAAGGGGAAGTGATCTGAAAGGACACCTGCAAAGGCAAGAATTTCTCAGGCTTTGCTGAGAAATCAGAACTAAAGCAGAGCTTTTTAATAGGGACTTCAAACTGCACTAGTACATAGGACCAAACCCTACCGACACTGGATGTGAAAAGAGCCGGTTGGCCTGAGAGTGGCAGGAAAAGTCTTGGTCATGCACAAGGGTGAGAGTTGGCACTTGAACTTATGAGAAGTAATTAAGCATAGAACTGGAAATGATCAATAGTGTGTTTATCCTCCTGTCAAGCCCTGCTGAAAACTCTTCACTCTATGTTTGAGGCAAGGGTTCCCTTCCTTCCATCCAGCCAAAGGTACACGTCACTCATCATGTTTTACTTTGTTTCATTTTGCTTTTCTCAGGTTAAAAAAACAAAAACAAACAAACAAAAAACCCAGGAGAAAATGCAGAGAGAGATGACTTTGGTCATATAAATAAAGGACAAACATATTGGTCTGGAGAACAAACCGAGCTAGTCCTAAAAATAGTAGTAATTACGAGGATATTAACTAGTGATTCTCTGTCTCTACAGACACCACAAATGAGTGTTGTGAACTTGAGCAAGTCACTTGGACCTCAGTTACCACATTTGTACGTTGAGAACATAAATTTTTCCCAGTTCAAAAGTTATATAATGGATAAAATACATATTTACTTCAAAATATTATTTACTTCAAAATAATAATAATGCAAAGCAGAACTGTAGAAGACAGAAGATTAGTTATATGTGGGTAATTGTGGAAGATAAGTGGTAAGTATGTATGAGTTGATTTTAATCTTCTCTCTTTTGTATATGTTTAGATTTTTTTATAACATAAAAATTTTAAAGGAGTATAGTATTAAACAAATTGTAGCCCAAAAAAGGTAGTTTTAATACATGGAAGAAATTCTTTTCTTCCTGCAGGGTTGATTGTGTCTATTAATTCAATCAATTAATCAATTAATGGAATCAGTACTGAGCAAGAGCCAATCCTGTAGCTTCTAAGAGAAGTCCCACCCAAGCGCTTTATTTTTTTTTATTTTTTATTTTTTTAAAGATTTTATTTATTTATTTTGTCATAGAGAGAGAATCGAGAGTGAGCACAGGCAGACAGAGTGGCAGGCAGAGGCAGAGGGAGAAGCAGGCTCCCTGCCGAGCAAGGAGCCCGATGTGGGACTCGATCCCAGGACGCTGGGATCATGACCTGAGCTGAAGGCAGCTGCTTAACCAACTGAGCCACCCAGGCGTCCCCACCCAAGCGCTTTAAAAATGAATTCATAGAAATTGAGGATTTTCTCTTTCTTTTTTTTTTTAAGGATTTTATTTACTTATTTGACACAGTGAGAGAGAGAGAGAGAAAGAGAGCGCACAAGCACAAGCAGGGGGAGTTGCAGAGGGAGTTGCAGAGGGAGAGGGACTGAGCAAAGAGCCGATGCAGGGCTCGATACCAGCACCTTGAGATCACGACCTGAGCGGAAGGCAGAGGCTTTAACCCACTGTGCCCCCCAAGTACCCCAAGAATTCTTTTCTTATACAGTTTGAACATGGCCAACAGGAAGTAGGATGTGAAAGAATCCAGTAGGATGACAAGATATACAAAGAAACAGGAAAATCAAACTTACGGTGACATGTGGGAACAGGAGCATTCCACTCCACAGAGGCATTGCAAAATAAGGTTTTCTCTCCTACCAGGTGGTAGCCCTTGATACAAAGGTAGGTCCCCAGAATTTGTCCTTCTACCTCCTTTATAACAATTATGCCATTTTCCACTGAGGGAAGTTCTGGACAGCTCTCTGTTGGAAGGAAAAAGATTCACCTGACATGTCATGTGCCATGAGGAAGGCTTGTTAGACCACCATCCAAGTGTCTTTTTGCTGGATTATGGATACTCTTCCATGTCTATGTCCATCCACTTCCCTCCCCTCCCAATAATTCCCAAAGTTTTGTTTTCAAAAGGGTAACTGGATTCACTCAAATTCAGCCATAAGTGAGGCACCTGGGTGGCTCAGTTAGTTAAGCGACTGTCATAATCTGGGATTATGTCAGGTCATAATCCCAGGATCCTCGGATGGATCCCCACATCAGGCTCTCCTCTCAGTGGTGAGTCTATTTCCCCCTCTCCCTCTGTGATCTCTCTTGCTTTCACTCTCTCTCAAATTAATAAATAAAATCTTTAAATTAAAAAAAAAACTCAGCCATAAATAAATAAAATCTTTTAAATAAAAAAAATTTCAACCATAAGTTATCTACCTCTAAAGAAACAATCCCCTTTCCAAAGAATATTCCTGGAGTGTATAACAGATAAGACCTCTCAATATTTTGAAACTGGTACTTTTTGCTCCCAGAACAGAAAAGGAAAGTTAACTGTTAACCACCCATGTCATAAAGCAGAATCATCATTAAATATTTACTAAGCCCTTGTGGCACCTGGATAGCTCAGCCGATTAAGCCCCTGCCTTCAGCTCAGGTCATGATCCCAGGGTCCTGGAATCGAGCCCCGCATCAGGCTCCCTGCTCAGTGGGGAGCCTGCTTTTCCCTCTTCCTCTACTATGCCCCCCCACTCTCTCTCCTACTCCTTGTCAGATAAATAAATTTTGTTTAAAAAAAATATTTTACTAAGCCCCTCTGAGTACATTGCATTAGGCCAAGCAATTTGAGATTTTCCAATAAAGGAAATACATTTCATTGATTAAACTTTCATTAAAACCTTAGACCTGATATCAAGTGCCTTATAAACCAGACTTAAGCATACGCACCATCTGAGGCAGAAATCAGCCACACAACCACAAGATAGCACACAAACCAAAAAAACATCTTGTGATCAGTTGCTTGGCCCAGGCTGGAATGAACACAAACCAGACAACACCTGGTTTGGATCAAAGCAGATCTTCTCACACAGCTTAGGATACCAACCACCTCCCTCCTAGAGAAGAGGTTGTCCTGATTTCTCTCCCTTGGAAGAATTAAAAAAAAAAAATGCTACAGCAGGAAATCTGAACAGCTATGAGGAAATTAGAGCTGGGAGGGATTCTGCAAAAACATGAAGCGGGGGAGAGGCTGACAAGCTGCCAGTTTTAAAACTCGGTTTTAGAAACTGCCCGAGTTCCGTTATGCAAATCTAGTTGACCAGTTCCTGTGAACTGCATGCTTATCCTGCTACCACAGACTTGGACCAGAGGATTTAGCCATGACCCTCAGTTCTGTCAATATTTGCTAGTGTTTATAGTCCAGCTTCTGCAACGCCCTCCAGCTTTGCAGGCGGGGGCGAGTGGACCGATCTGTAGTGCTTTCCCAACTGAAACCCAGCTCTGAGGGCCATCTCCCCTTCATTTGTCACATACCAGGTGTCCAGGCAGCACCAAACTCTGAAAACTGGAAAGCTCAAGGAAGTGAACTAACCTCACCTTATCTCTGACCTCCCAGATCTACAGCTTCCCAGCAATTAGCTGATCCTGATTATGTCCAAACCTGAGAAAAAACTCCAAAGTCCTGTAGCAACACCATGTGCACATCTGCCAGGCCTGCGCCCAGGATCCCATTCTGCGGGTCTTTGGGGGCCGGGGTTTAGCCTGAGTCCAGAGTCAACCAAATGAACTAAGAGGGAGTTGAGGGAAAAGCTTTAGTCTCAGGAATTAAAACATGTGAAATTGCTTTGGGGCTCCCACCTTCTTCTTCCTGACTATTATAGCAATTAGCTGGTTGTCCCTGCTCCAGTGATAAAATTGGGGGTAAAGTTCCTCCAAAATTTTAGGTTTTAATAAAATAATATAAAGCATCATAATACACATAAAGCATAAGGACCCAGTAAGGTCTTAACCGTTTTTCTCTTCTCCATCCGATATCATTACTTTATGATGATTTGTTCATGTCTTTTTCCCACACAAGACTGTTAACAACTCGAGCATAAGGGTCCTGTCCCATGTGTATTTCCTTCGCAGGCACTCCATAATGCAAAGCAGAATTGTCTGCTAGGTAAATAAGAGCAATGCGGGACAAATAAAAGAGAACATAATCATACAGAAGCTCTAGTAGAGCTCCTCAAATCCATACCAATAATTTATCATTTACTATATACTGCCTTTATGGTTTTTCCATAGCTTATCCTCACTCAACAAATATGTGAGTTCCTATAGTGCAAGTGTCTTTCATTTTTTTAAGATTTTTATTTATTTATTTGTCAGAGAGAGAGAGCACAAGCAGGAGGAGCAGCCGGCAGAGGGAGAAACAGACTCTCCGCTGAGCAAGGAGCTCAATGTGGGACTTGATCCCAGCATCCTGGGATCATAACCTGAGCCAAAGGCAGACGCTTAACCAACTGAGCCACCCAGGCGCCTCTGCAAGCACCTTTTAAAGTGTGGTTCTCGAAAGGGTAATCGTATACTCATATAAGTATACTAATACTCATATAAGTATATGATGAAATAAATGTGTCAAAGATTTTATTCAGCTCATTAATCAGAGAAACATTTAGATGCTACAACTAATTCAAAGAAGAATTTGAGGAACTGATTTAAATATTCAAGTCAAAGGCCTTCTGAAGTGACTTCTCTGATGTAAAACTGTTTAATATCACACATGGCAACAAACTATAATATTTGGAATGAGCTTTTCCAACTGATAGAAATTTATTGAATCTCTACAGGACAAAATGCATTTGCCTTATCAGGAATATTTGCATTGTTTTCAGAAAAGAATCATCTGCATTCTTATCCATTTTCTACAAATGAACCTCTAGTCTTATAGCGTTGTAAAAAAAATACCTAATTAATAGAAAGTCAATCAGAATTACACACTCCCATGAAATCAACAACCCCAGAGAGGGTCTACAATACTCAGTTACCCATGGAAAAATTTCTTCAGCGATTTCTTTTTTGTCTCTCTTGTCAGGTTTGAAGTAATTTTATTTAACATACCACATAGTCTATTTCTTGAAGCATATAAGTTCTCCAGCAGCTAATGTATATGTTTGTACAATAAATGATTTTAAAAATAGTGAAAGAAAATTTTGCTTACTCTTAAAATTAGGAATTTGTTTAGTCCTAAATGATGAACTCCTAAATTCCTAATAAAATAGAGCATTACTATAGGAAATAATTGCAAATAATCCTTCCTCTCAATGGTTTATTTTAGATTCAGATGAGGGCTTTAGAAAGATACCATATTATGTATAATATTGTCTTATTTCTCTATGAAATATAAAAATATTTACACTAAGTGAGATATATGGAGACTATAAATATCCTCACGAAGTTTAGGTCATATTTTCCTGTCAAATAAATTGGAAGAAAACTTTGTTTTCAAAGCTTTTTGGATTGGGGGATTACATATAAGGAATTTTAGGATTATACATTTTATTACAAGTGTCCAGGCTTAGCAAAATTAATAAATGAGAATTCACAAACCCTTCTAGACCTTTGGACATTAAGGGCAATTTGATCAATCCAGATTTTCTGGAGCACTGAGGTAACAGGGAAAGTGCTGAAGTTGTACTGACTGGTTTGCTTGCTCAGCAAAAGAATGAGCAGATAGCAACTCGTGAAGTGATCAGGAAGTGAGCCGGAAAGGCTGCTGGGCTTAGGCTGGCAGGAGGTATGAGGAGTTAAACTTTGTGTGTGTGTGTGTGTGTGTGTGTGTGTGTGTGTGTGTAAGGTTTTAAGAGAACTGGAAAAAGATGACTTTAAATTCTCTAGTAGGTTATGATTAGATTCTCTTTGGTCTTTGTCAAGGCAATTCAGAAAAAGTTTAAAATGTTTTTCCAATGATTTTTTTAATGTATTAGTTGTTTCCTGAATGCTTCACCAAGAAAAACTTGAGCCAGAAAATTAGCCTTTATGCAGATTACATGAGATAAAAACTCATAGAAATTTTTAAAAGCCCTAATTCTTCATGAAACACTGTAGTATGAGCTTTGATGGTGAGTAGAGACAGACAGGCACGACAGCAAGAAGTTAGTGTGCCTTTGTGCTCTTTCCTGCTGACTGAAATGGAGACAGGATTCCTGGAGCTCCCATTGCCACATGGTACTAGCGGATAGACTTCAACACATTCTGAGGATGATGAGTTAACACGATAGAAGCACAGAAGGACTGCAGGGCAGAAGGCCTGAGATGATGGAGGAAGCATCATTCCTGCCCTAGGCTACTGATCTCTACCCACCTTGCAGGGGAGAGTAACCTCCTGTCACATAAAAGGTGCTGCTGTTCCGGGATAGCTGGCACCTTCACCTTCTAATCTGAGACACTGATCAATGCAAAAAAAAGAACGCTCTACCAGGGTTTGAGTAAAATGACCCAGGAATTTAAATTTAAATTCCTAAGTATTCTACAATGTCTGGTTTTAAAAAAGTAAGCATTTCAGAAAAGAATGGTTAATAGACTTTATTAAATTGTGCCCAGATACTATTTCTCTTTCGGTCCAATTCTGAAAAGGCAAAGGACAAACAAGGAGACACTCTGGCATGAAAATTGAATGTAAAATAAGGTAAAAGGGTCACTAAGGAAGAAAATCCAAATGACTAAAAAAGCTATTCTCTGAAAATAGCCTGGATGCTCAGTGAAGGTACTACCCGTTTTGAGGCAAGGCCCTATTAGCTCTGGAACACCGCTTCTCAGGGCGTCCTGTGCTTGTGAAATTATTTCCTTTAATCGTGAGGAGAAGCTGGTCTCTGGAATCTGACCAAGTCTTCACAGGGAAGGTACTGCATACCAGCAAGAAGGTATCTAGGTGCCCTTGGGAATTCAGAAGGGAGCTCGGAAGTGAGGTGCTCTGCCTGTGGTGACGGGAATGGTGTGACACTGGTTTAATGAGCACAAAAGATGCACCAGGTGCCTTGAGATTAAGAAAAAGAAATTATCACCCCCTACACCCCTGCCCCTGCTGCCCCAGAGGTTAGTGAAGCTATCCTTGTTACAATCCATTCAAATTCCTAAGTATTCTACAATGTCTGGTTTTAAAAAAAGTAGACATTTCAGAATCCCACAAATTCTTCCCCTCTGCTTAAAGAAGTTAGTATCAAATGGATGGATTTTTTTTTTTTTAATGTCAAAGAAAAGAAAGGGAGATGGGATATGTGTGTACATTATCATCTAACCCCTGCTTTGCTACCCTGAGGTCGGGATGTATGTGAAAGTGATGCATATCTACCTTTTGTCAGGGAAAGGGGCCTCAGCTTTTGTCAAATTCTCAGATGAGTTCAAGACAATGAATGTAGGTTGGAGGGTGGGAGTACTTCAAGACCATAAAGCAATGGGCCATTGCTGGACTGCCGCAGGAAGTGCCAGTGGGCTTGTCACCAACCAGGGCAAGCTAGCAAGGCCAGCCTCCTCACAGAGAGTCCCCAGGAAAGATCCTGGAGAGGCTGAAGTCATGAGGGAATAATTAAGGCTATAGTGACCGTCACCCAACAATGGAGCACTCTCTAAGGAGTCATTCTAATTCTGGTATCTTTATGAAGTTTCTAGCTAGATTTTAAAAAAGCATGTTATATGTTTGTTGGGCCCTCACTATTACACTTTTTACCATTTACCTTGTTCTGAGGTATGGGCTTTGACAAGAACTCCATCAGTGTCAAGGTGAGTCACTTAATAAGGGTGTTCATTCACCTATTTGTGAAGTAAGAATGAGCCCAGATGTGCTTGTCCTTCTGCAAATGATGGCTAGATGGCTGGGTAAGACTAACACCTGCAAAAGTGCTTGGAGATCTTTTCTAAGGACAGGGAACAAGGACTGGGTTTTACTCACCACATAACAACCAACTGATGATCATTAAAGATTTGTTAAATGAATTAACAAATTCATTGTTAATTCATTTAATTAATAGTATATGGCAATAATGATCCCACTGATATCATTTTGAAATGCCAGTGTAACTTGATAAAGGCAGGAGTCACCAATTCAAACACTAGCTGGAAATATACATATGACCTAAGATTTTGAGAATCATTGTCAAGAAGTTAGTTTCAAAGACATTTTCAATGATGTTATTAACATTTTGCATATGTATAATGTACCAAATGTTATCCCATTTTGTGGTGATTTCAAAAATTAATTACATCTTTAAATTAAAAATAACTTTTATTATATTTCTTATTATAAAGAAATACAGATTACTGACATATTTTAGCATGATTTTATTTATCCAGGAGATAAACTTCTCTCCAGAGAAATGCATCTCTTGGTCGATACTTATAAATCAACGAGAAAAAAAGTACTCAAAAGAAATCCGCCGTGCCTTAACATCGTTGCCATCCTTTTACAGAAGACAGACACCTAGACCTTAGAAATTTAATTTAAGGTAATACTATGGACATCACATTTAAAATCTCAAACTACCTCAATTTCTACCAAAAACAGACAACACCAATTATCTTACATTCTGATCAAACACATGCAAACACTCACATAGGACTTAAAAATATCACACATGAATGAATAAATAAGTAAAAACATTATCTGATCATCAACAAACACTGCGTTTAGATGCAGAAAGAAAACCGCAGCAAAACAACAAAATAGTGACAGTTCCGCACGCTCAGAGAGGCCAGATGAAAATCCCCTGCTACAGAGCAGAGTCAGGAGCCTTTCTGAAGGCAGCTTTGTGCGTATAAAATAAGCTCCTGGTTCCGGGATGCTGAACTGCCTGCAGCCCAGCTCATCACATCTTAGGTAAGGGAGCCCCATATCATCCACAGTATAAAAGAACCATTTGGGGGAAAAATGCATTTCTTTCTTTTCTTGTTACTTACCCTCTTGCCCAGCAAGAGGGTATCTGTATGAAAGGGAAAAATTATTTAAAAAGCTAAAAAACTTACTATTCTTTAAAAAAAATTTTTTTTTTTTGCTTGTAAGATACTTATCTTCTGGAGCTTCTATACCCTCAATTGGAGTATTGACATCAAAATCACATTGACAGAGATTCACACTGGCTTATCTTTACTGGAAGCGAAATGATAGATGCCTCAAAGACTGGGGTCTCCCCTGCCCACCTCCCGCCCCAGTGTTCTACATAAATTACCAGGAGACCCCACTAGAGACAATTAGCTAAGAGGCAGGCATCAGAAGACCAGATGCTCTCGAAGACACATCCGCAGCTTTCATAGAGACCGCATCATAGTGACAGACCCCACAGAAAGCCATGCCCCCCTGAGCCTGGTTTGAAGCAAGAACTCCCTGGTACAGTTGATTCCCGAGGAGCCCTCTTCACTTCTTCAGGTCCTGTCAATAGTGCCCTACTTTTCTCTCCAACCCTCATTCCCAACCACTGGAGAATGACGCCTCCCTCTGCCGCTGTGAGGGGACGCAGCATCAGGTAGGAAATACAGTAGCTACTTCGGAAAAGGGTACTTTGAAGACAGGGACCCATTCTGGGGAGTCTTGCAGTCAGATCCTGCCCTTACAGGGTCTGGAACAAGGAAAAACTTCTCTCTGTGAAAAGGCAGCTGACGCTGTCCTTCCACCACTGCAGAAGAGACATTACAGGGACTGAATTTCTCAGATACCCTCCACTCACCTGCTGAATTTGTTTCATTTCCAACGTGACAGAAAAGAGACGGCTAACATATATATAAGGTCCTCTAGCCTGCTCGCTGGAACGGACGCAGAGACCAGCTCTTACAGCACAGAACAGGCTCATGGTGGTGCAGCCCTCTCACTCGGAAACAAGTCTGAAGAGGTGCCATTTGTGTTCCAGAAAAGAACAGGCAGCCAGGGATACAATCGCAGGTAGAAGTTAAAGGCCGTAAAGGAACAAGACTGGCCAACTGGGGTCACACCCAGCAAAGAGATCATACAAACCAATCGGGTCGGGCTGTTACATGTTTTGAGGCACAGGGCACTTAAGTTTTCCCATGTAACACGTATTCCCATTAGGCATGAGGGGAAGAAATGTAATGTTTTTTCCAGGCCTCATTTTGGTGGCCTCAAATGTCCAATCCCAGCTTAACTTCCTGATAGAGCCCCCGTGGGGCTGCCATCAACAGCCTTGAAGTAGATCCTGGAGGGGTCTGGCTTCAACCTTTACATCATCAGCAAAGCGGTGTGAGGGACGCCGAAGAGTGCCTGTGCACAGCCAACCCCGTCTCTGCCTACGAGCCAGAGAGAGAAAGTATTATGCCCCTGCCAGAATCAAATCAAAGTGAAGCAGGACCCCTCCCTCACCCACCCACTGCTCCCCCACTGCCCACAGGCCCACCTCCGCACACATGCACGGACCCTCGGTTGTGTGGGCACACACCCCTTTACCCTTTACCAAACTCCAACAGTACAGTCTCAGGCTCCTTTCCCTGAGAAACCGACCTTTGTAACCATGTTGGACCGGGCACTAAGCTATACACCCAAGATAGGAGGTAGAAGCTGAAGGAAATCCTGTGGTAAAAGGAGAGTACGTAGGCTACTATCAGCCAAAGGACCATGCTGACCAAATGGCTTTGCAGTCAGGGGCTCCTTGGCTTCTGAGGAGGGTCTCTACGGTTGTAGCTATCCCAGACCTTCTGAAATTCGTCAGAGCACAAATCATAAACTGATTTCCCATAAACTGAGACCAAGTGTTTCGTGAGGAATTCCTCCCCCTAGAGGAGTGCTTCTCAAGCGTCAGTTTGTGCATGGGAATCACTTGGTCATCCTATTAAGGTGGCGATTCTAATTCAGGGACCGTGTGACAAGGCCCCAGAGGCTGCATGTCTAAGGAGCTCCTGCTCTTTGCCGGGCTGACACGAATGAGGCATGAGGCGGTGACACAGTTCCACCCGTATTTCCTGTCCCAGAAGTTAAATGCCTTTTCATTCTGTTGATGGTAAGCTCTTTAGAAACAGTCGGGTCATGTTTTAGAAGGAACAGCCCACTAAATTCTAAGAGATCTCCATACTTTTTCCCTTATGATAATGAGTTACATGTGGTTAACAGGATTCATAGTACAGTTCGGGCAAAGGTAATTTTTTCTTAATTCTTGTAGAGGGGCCAAAAAGTACACAGTTCACGTGCCTTCCATAATGTCCTTCCCATCTTTCCCAGAAGGTGGTGGAAGAGAGCCATGCCCACACCAAGGACTCCCATTGCACGGCCAACGGGGTTTGGCTCCTCTGAGGCCCAATCATGGAGCAGCAGGAGGCCGTTTTGGAGGTGGGGGAGTGGGTGGAGAACACAAACCCAAAATACAAAACAAAAAACCCAGAAGCCTTCTGATAGGTTCAAGTTACTCAACATTTTTATTTACCAATTCTATACACACACACACACACACAAACACACACACACACACACACACACACACACACACAGAAAAGCACATTTCAAATACAGTTATACACACCTTCTGTGGCTCTGAGTGGCATATTTTGATATCAATGTCACCAGATTAAATCAGAATGCTGGTAAGGACTCACATTCCTTTTTCACCAGAGCTGTGCCTAGGAAATCGATTTGCAGGATAACTCTAGTACATGACTTCCCAATTCAGTCCATTCCCTTCAACCATTTCCAACCCCCTCCAAGGGGCACAGCTGGTAATCAGTCTTTAGCTCTTGCCACAGTAAAACCATCACCATATCAGAATAAGTGGATTTTGTTATTTCAACACAATAAAAAAAATGTATACAAGCAATTCAAGTACAAAAACACTGGGTTGATAAATATTGGTCCTAGATCCCCAGTGAAAGGCTGACTGGAAAGAATACCTTTGCCAACTCTTAAGATCAATTTTTAAATGCAAAATTTCCTTTGCATTTTTATTTATTAGATTTTATGAATAAAAGCCAAACCCATGGCAGACTGAAAACAGCAGCATTAGCCACTGCTCTATCCTATGACAGGGAAGCTGAGGACACAGAAGGTTCATCAGCAGACAGTGAAAGGGAAATCCTGCCTAGAGGTGGGGGAGTGGGAGGAATGAATGCAGGTAGAGGTAATAATTTCTGGCTTTGAGGAGGTATTTCCTTCACCAAGTTTACAAAATATCACACAGAAGTGAAGTTCAACCTTCATTTTCTACAAAATGATGAGAATTTGGCTGCTACTCTTAAAAGAAAGGTCTACTAAAAATCGGTAAGTACAGAACTTCCCCCTGAAAAAAAGGTGAAGTGTTTACTTCCTTTCTTTGTAGGACACATACAACAGACACAAAATTACAATAATATGCCTATATTACTAACTGGTACAATTAGAAAAAAGACAGTCAGATTGCAAGACCCTACTGGAGTCTGTCAGTCAGTCAGTCAGCGTATAGACTCACCCAGGGCCTGCCAGTCGGTAAGCATGTGGATGCTACTAGATACAGTCTTCCTGACATTATGCATCCATATTAAATTCCCGGACATACTTCTGATGACTGAATTACCTCTCTGGGAAGTCAGAGATCCATCCTGCCAATGTCACAACCTGGCTCAAGTGTTAGATATTTTTTAAACTAAAATATTTTAAAACATGACCATGTCAAAATACGTGCTAGGAAAACTGGGTAAATTGAGCAAATTTCTTGAAAACAAAAACAACATGGCTTCTGAACTCAGGAGAAACAATGGAATGTCTGTAAGGCTGTGTAACACATATATAGTATAGTTTTCTGCATCATTAGACATTCTTCCCTCTCTCCTTTCGCTACCCCAGGCACCAATGAATTTCTCCAAAACCTAGACCTCCTACTCAGAGAAAAATTGTAAGATGGATTTATTTTCAAAGTTATGTCACATTTCTTGAGAATACAGGTGCTTCTGCAGATCCATTTGTGGGTTGCAAAGAGGGACACCAGAACCTCAAAGGAAACACTCCTCCGTTCAGCCTGGGAATGCAGACACGTGTATTCCTAATTCTAACTCCTTGAGGGAGAAACAAACAAACAAACAAACAAACCCAGAGACAGTAAGATAGGGCAGACCCCTGCACAATGCATGTTTTTAAGATTTTCTAGTTCTGCTTTGCAGCTGAATGTAAAACAATCCCATTATCAAAACAAAACCAAAGACAATACAGATTAATAAGAAGGAAATTCTAATTTGAGGATTAAGAGACAAGCGAAGCTAGTTCTCTAAATCTGCTTCAGATTCCTCTTTCACGTGTGTCACAAAATTCATCACTCAGTTTCCAAGCAACAAAATAAAATATACAGGGATTTTCCTCTCCCCATTTACTAAATTAAATAATTTCATAGATGAAATACTAAAGCCTTCACCTATTTCTCCCACAATGAAACCAAAAGCCTTAGCAAAAGGTGCTCTGGAATCCATCCTTTCTCTGTAGAATCTGTGACATAGACATAACTATAGCAATGTGCAGATGTTACCAATACACATTCAGTAAGCAAGGAAGAGGAGGATAGAAAAGATAGAAAGTAGAACTTCTCTAAAATTCGGAGGAAGAGCTCTATGCCATTCTGTATCCTCCTGGCTTCTTCCTGCAGAAACTTCTCTGGAGGGCTCCTGCTCTAGAACTGAAGAATGCTACAGTCAAGTTCTAATTTCTTGTGTGCCCCGAGACTAAAAAGACTACCTCAGGCTCCTCTTTTGGGAGAAGCAAAATAGCACAGGGGGAGAGTGCCAAAGTAAGGAGCAGGCTGAGGGCCACAGTGAACATCCCGGTGACCTGTGGCTCCGACCGCGGTTTACAACAGGATAACACAATGCTCATGAGTTAGAAAATCCTCCTCTCACTAAGAATATGCACAGCCCAAATCCAAAGTCTTTGGATCAAAATGCTCCTGCTTGTCATTCCTTAGCTCTGAATGATTCTTACGGCGCACGGTGGGGGTGGGGGGTGATGAATAATCATTTGGGCTAAGGGTGCTGCCAGCCAAGGAAGGTTAGATGAAGCCACCTTGTAAAAGCACCCCACATGCCACCTAGACCACATCTCATTCTCACTGGGAGGGGAAGGATTCTCACCTGCCACCCCCCTTTAGTCTGAAGGAATCTGGAACTCCACTTCAATGCCCACAGTTACAGACTCAATGTGTTGCTCGTTCACAAAAATTCATTTATTATAAATTATATACCCTGTCTCTAAAAATAACCTTCTTCAGGGCAACGACCTTTTCTTCCAATTCTATGTACCCAATCACCATCAGCACGCCCACCCAGTCTGAAGCCCCACAAAGACACCATGCACCCAGAATATAGTGGCCAAACAGGAACAGCAGGTTAGATGCACTGAGGACCAGAAGCTGGCAAACAGCCACTGGAAACACTGTGATGTCCTACTCTACTTGGGACTTAAGAATGAAGGGGGGCACCTGGGTGGCTCAGTGGGTTAAGCCTCTGCCTTCAGCTCAGATCATGATCTCAGGGTCCTGGGATCGAGCCCTACATCGGGCTCTCTGCTCAGCGGGGAGCCTGCCTCTCTGCCTACTTGTGATCTCATTCTCTCTGGGTCAAATAAATAAATAAATAAATCTTAAAAAAAAAAAAATAAAGAATGAAGGACTCAAGGTCACAAGTCAGCTGCCTGTGATGATAACCTTTATATCCTACTGGTTTTATCTCTGTGCCTTAATCCGGAATGCTGACCACTCCCAGCTATTACCCGAGGATACTTCCTCACCCAGCGATTTGTTCCACATCACCCTGCAGTGTAGAAAGTTAAAGATGGAACGAGAACCCAGAGTAACCCTCTAAAACACAGCAGCCTGCCTTTAAGGGGGTCACGTGGTGTAATACTGTCATCTGCTCAGACATCTAACTCTAGAGAATTGTCCTTTCAGAGCCAAAAGGAATTCAGAATTCCTGGGTTGATGATCTGTCCAAGAAACTAGTCCAAGTATTTCTCCCCACAGCTAACCTTGAATATGAATCAGAATCTTCAGGGAAGTTATTTCAACGCACACATGTCCAGATCCCAACCCCAGAGGTTCTGAGTTCCTATTAAGCCTGGAGTGGACTGGAACATGTATGTGCTTTGAAAATTCTACAGAGGTTTCTAATGAGTGCTCCCGGACGAGAACCATGAGAAAAGGTCTTCTATTACCAAACAAAAAGACCCCTGGCAAATAGGTCACTTGCTCTCACTGGTTTCCTCCGAAAGACAATTGGTAACTTTAAGGTAGAGACTCATTTCATCATGAGCAAAGTGACTTCTCTCTCAGAAAACTGCACATATATTCATGTTTTATGTACAGAACGGGGGGGGGGGGGCACCAAGGAGCTAAGAATCCTCTGCTCTAAATGTTTCCTGGTTAACCCTACAGAGAAAATAAAATGACAAAAGTGAATAGGCAATTCCAGATAATTAAGAGCTAGACCCCTCAGGGTCCCAAAGACTCCTGGACACCAACATGAAATAAAAGAATACACCAGCGAGGGAGAGTAACTTCATGGCCAGGTCTTTCCACATTTAGGGGAAAAAAACAAAACAAAACAACACACACACACAACTTTGCTCATGCAAAATTTTTTTAAGGTAGAGAGAATGTTGAACATTACAGGAAAATAAAAAGCTCTAGTGAACTCTTCTCTGCCACTTGCCCTGAGCAATTCCAGTGTCAGTGGTGACTCTTTCATCTCTGTCCTTCTAAACAGTCCCAGAGGTCACTGGCCTGGGCAGGAAAGGTGCTGTGGCTGGCAAAGCTGGGAGCCAGTGACAAAGACATGCCTGCTCTACGAGAGCCCTGCAAGAGCTCGAGAACGTCCTATTCTCCTAAACGTCATTCCACAGCGGCCAGAAGACCCATGTCTCGCTCCTGAAGTGAATAATACCAACCGAGATATTTCGCACATCCTCGGGCCCAAGTCCCCCAGAGCCTCGCAGACTTAGCACTGGCTCTCGTGAGAGGAGGCACGAGCTCTCACCCTACGTCCACTTGCAGGCCCCAGAGCATCTGTGGATGGTCTGCAGCCTGGGCTGACCCTTTCAGGACCTGGCTTGAGAGGAAAGGAGAGGGGAAAGAAAAAAAGCTCCCCCAGTCTGGATCCGTTGAGGCCCCCTGCAGAGAGCACCAACAGAGCCTAGACTGCTCTCTCGCCAACCACCCCTTCCCTCCTCAACAGACACCACGATGACAATGCCATGCATCACACTGGACGGTCCCAAGGGCAGGCGAGCAAGGGCGGAACAAAGCAGGCAAGTAAGGACTGTGAGCAAAGCACACCTCGAAGAGACAAAGGTGAAGGAAAAATGGGCTCTGTCTCCCCCTCCACCCCGCCCCGCACTTTACCGACACAAGGATGTGAGGAGTTTAGACACCAGGGACAAGAACCAAGTTTATGCGGCAGGCTTAACCTCAGACCCAGCTATGCTAAGCACCCAGGGGAGTGTATCCTTTTCCCTCCTCTCCAGACCACCGCAACTGAGGACGTGTCCTAAAACACCCGCTGGTCAAATTGCCCCGGGGTGGGGGGACATGTTTCACTCTGGAGAACCGCTAAGATTGGTCTGGAAACACATGAGCTCACGTTCTGTGTTAAGATCCATGGTGGGGTGTTGGGGGCGGGGGCTGAAAAGTTAAATGACTCCTTGGTGCTTAGTGACAAGGGCAGGAGGCCAAGCCTGGAGGGGACAAACGGTTACACCACCGGAATGCTGACTTGGGTCTTCGGCTGGTCGGCCCCTTCTTGCGTGTCCAGGGCACGGAGAGGGCTGAGGGGCTTGAGGGGCCGGCTCCCAACACTGTAATTTCTTGGACGCCTTATTGTATTCGAACTGGACAGAGGCGTAAAGCTGTTCCTTCTCATCCTTACAGGGGTTTGGTTCTTGGGGAAGTTGTTCTGATTGGAAATGGAGGGACACCACACAAATGAAAGCCAAGCCAAAAGCTCACTCATAAAGGTTAAATAATGCTTGTAACCACAACAGTTTCCTCCACTCCTGTTCCTCTGCAGACAGAGTCTCTCCTAAGACATGGGCCATGGCCTTAGCCCTAGTCCCAGAAAGCTAAAGGGTTGTAGAAGGAGCAGCTCCTTGAGCATCTTATTCCAAAGGAGGAAGGAGGACCCACAAAAGGAAGGGGCTTACTTAAGATCACACAGGTCATCAGGACAGACCTAGAAATAAACCCTATACCTCTTGACCCCACCTTATAGGCTCTTCTGGGTCCTACTTCTAAAGGGAGCACTCCCGGGGGTGGGGTAAGGGGGATATCTGTATTTGACTTCAGCCAAACATTTCCCAAATTTAACTGGATTTCCAGGAGCCAACTTTCAAGGTTAAGACTCATGAAAGAGGGACTAATTTTAAAAAGCAATAATTCCAACATCTCTTCCTTTTGGAAATAAGCAGACTACATAGGACATGAGTTCTGGATGTGTTCCCCTTTTGTACATAAACAAAACCCCAGTCTTGTGATGTCAAAGGTTCAAAGACTCAAGGTGGCAGGGAACCTGCATGTTCATCTGGGCAAAGTACTTACGGTTGGCTTGTCACGGTGCGTGTTCACAGCCTCCACATTGAGTTTAATGGTTTCCACTTTACATCCTGAGGAAGCAGAGGAAAGAGAAAGCCTTCAGGAAAAAAATCTCCAAGGAAAATTCCTTAGATTCAGTATGGAAAACATACCATAAAAGAATGTATATATTCCTAAATATATACATATACCCTTTTTTAAAGATTTTATTCATTTATTAAAGAGAGATGCAGAGCATGACCAAGGGGAGGGGCAGAGGGAGAAGCAGGCTCCCCACTGAGCAGGGAGCCTGATGTGGGACTCAATCCTAGGACCCAGAAATCATGACCTGAGCTGAAGCAGACACTTAACTGACTGAGCCACCCAGGCACCCCCATACATCCTTTTAAAAATGGAAAGCACTGATGGAATTTCCCTGCTATACAGGGATGATAAAGTTGAACTTCCAGACTTTCTTCAATCCCCACCTCCTGCCCAGCTGCTAAGATCATAGTTACCGTAGGCCACAGGAGTAAGTTTGAAGATGGTATGAAGGGGACACCTCAAATATGGTAGCTCATCTGAAGAGAGAAAGACCAGGTGAGAGACGTCTCTTAGTACTATGGATTAAGGTCAAGTTAGCAGGAGAATCTAAGGAGCTCATGAGTTTTTTCCACCCTGACGTAGAATTGTACAGTTCCTCCCCTAAACCCCAGACAATTAATAGGACGGCCACTAAGAAGCTGCCCACGCTACTAAGAGGCTAAGGAAGGAAAGCAAGTCATTTTAGATCCTTCCATGCAGGCAAAACAGGAGTAGCCAGCACCCGGTGGAGGGGAAGATCGTGGCCCACCTGGGTGTACCCAAGGCCCACGTGCAGGCTGCCCAGCAGCTCAGATAGATCAGGAAGGGAAGGGAAGGGTCAGAAAAGCCAGCAACTTCCTTATGGCTTTACCCAGAAACTGTCCTATGATGAATCCAAAGGATGAAGATGATTCTAAGACACCACCCTCCTTGGAGTCAAATAACAAGCCGTGAACGTTCAACCACTTTTCTGATCCTGCCAGGAGGGACGGCTGAACACTGGCCCTTTAGCCAAGCAGGATTAAGGAGCTCCAGCAGTGGCCACTCTCCACTGGGGGCTTTTGTACCAGAGGGGTCAATTCAGCGAGTAGTTGGCCCAGTGGCTGCTAGGAGCCCCACATTGCTGTCTGAAGAATGCACCCCACTCTGAGGGGAAGAGGGGGAGGCTCTGTTGCCCAGGATCCTTGTGCTGCCCCTAGTCCAGCCCTCTCCCCATGAATGTGTCCCCTGGCCCTTCCCTCAAATGTCACCTGCACCCTTATCCAAGAAGTAGGCCAGCAGGCAGCGCATGACAGCCTGGTGGGAGATGACGAGGACGTTGCCCTGACGCTCCAGCTCCATGATGACAGGCTCCAGCCGCTGTACCAGGTCCTGGTACGACTGTGGGGGAAGTGAAGCCGACTGGTAGGGGGCCAGGCACAGGCTGGCAGCCAAGTCGGTGGCTGGGTCCGGAGTCAGGAGGCTACTTCTCCTTCTTCCCCAGCTGGCTTTCCTCCTGGAGGGTCAGCGACTTCGTGTCGCCTGCTAACACCCCCCAGCCCCATGATCTCGAGAATCCTCAGACCTTTCAAGAGCAACATTCAGATCGAGAAAGCTACAGGTCAAAAAGAGGAAATGTGAACTCAGCCTGTGTCTTTTTTCCTTCCCACAGACGAACGGGCAGCACATGAGGCAACGAGAGGCTCTGAAGGGTTTCCTGGACCTCTGCCATTGGTTTTAGTTACCTGGGCCTCCCATGGCTCTAGACTACGAAGGCCCTCAGGCCAGAACAGCCTCAAACGTGCAAGATGACAGGGAGGTCATTCACATCCCACAGACTGACTCGGGGGCCTATAACTGCTTGGGTCGGGGTGGGACTGAGAGAGTGGAACGAAAAAAAGAAGTAAAAAAGAAGATGCTGATTCTACAATTAATCAACATACAAGACATCCTGTCACCTTTTCTCTGGAGATCTTAATGAGATGTTCAACTAACCTGAATTAAACACACTGTGACCCAAAGTCGGAGGACAAAACGACACAATGGTTTGACTACCCTTTCTAGACCCAACACGTCCCATTTAATCCTTTCCCCAGATTAAAGCTAAACCTCCAGCCTCTGCTGGGGCAGTCGCCCCACCTGAGGGGAAATCTCACCTCCCCACCAGGGTACCGGTACAGGTATTTCTCTTGATCTCGAAGCGCGAACTCGTCTGGGTACTGCTTCTCAATCTGCGCATAGGTCATCTCCTCACACACGCCCTGCAGGGAGCCACACTGGCTGCAAGAGGGAGGGCAACACACACGCCCCCACCCCAACACACACAACGGAGGCGACACTAAGGAATCCTGGCTTCTTACTATGTGCCCAGCACTGTGCTAGGTCCTGGCCTGTAGTGCCACCAACGGGCCCTGGTGGCTGGGACGGGCAGGGGGAGGGCCACTGCACAGAGGATGCGGGTTCTCGAGCTTAAGCTGCCACTTGCTACAACTACTTCAGAGAAGTTAAAAGGTCCAAGAAAAGTCAGTAGGTTAAAGGGAACAGGAAGCAGAGAAGGAGGAGAAACTGAAGGGACTAGAAAATTCTTGCAGAAGGCGTAAAAAGGTACAGAGGAAGAAAAGAAAAAGAAATGCCTGCTTTTGTGCTCAAGGACAGAGAAAGCCAAGAAAAAATTTGGAAAGGAATTTTCCAGAAGAGCTGACAAATGATCTAAGCAGAAATTAAAGAAGTGAGTTGTTAGCTATTTCTTTTTCCTGGGAGAAAAATATCCAAAGGAACAAAATGGAGCTGCACTGTCCCCAGATGTCAGAGGCGCTGGTCCCAGATTGGTCTGGGCCCGTCCCTGCACAGGAGCTCAAACATGCAGGAAACCCTAACTAGGATGCAATTGTTCCCACCCCCCGACTAGAACTACTACCTGGTAGTTCCAGTTTTCTAGATAAAACTGCCCGTATTGTGATCTCTGAGAGTTCCTGCCTGAATAAGACTTACTGGCTTTGTAGCCATCAGAATTCCTACTCACAGCATCGATCTCATTCAGAATCTTCCACTGCTCATAGGTCACACCCAGGGATTCGGCGGTTTGGATAGTCCTCTTTAGCTGGCTTGTCCACACTTTGAGGTCTGCTATCTCCTGTTCCTCCAGAAACTTCCTTAGAGCCTGGGCAAACTGGGGTCAGAGATTAAAAATTTTAAAAGGAGACAAACATGTGCGCACGTGCACATATAAACACACACACACAATTGCTAACTTGGCCTATAAGGAATGTGTAGGACCACGGTCAAAATCCAAAAGGTGCTACACAGTTCTGATAAACCCAAGAGGAAATGAACTTCCTCTGGAGCATCCTGTGCTGTGCTCGGCACACAAGTTGCACCCAATAAATATCTGACAGTTGAGTGAACAGCAGGAGGGGTTCCAAGTTACCACACTACAACACAGCCAGAATTGGTGGACAAGAGGAGGTCTTCAGCGTTTGCTTGATTATCTGAAACCACAGCCGCAGCCCCAGCGGGACTGAGGAAGAAGTAAGGGGATAAGAGAGATGACCTCGGGGAAAAAAAAAAAAAAAAAGAGAGAGAGAGAGAGATGCCCTCTACCATGCTCTTTCTCCAACTCTAAGCCTGGGAAATCCAGCCGGCTGTCAGGCGCCTCACCTGTTTTCCCCGTACCGAGAGGCCAGAGTCACCCCCAATCTTCCCCAAGAGGTTGAACTCGCTCTCTCCATGCCGGCAAAGGTAAATGGTGCGAGGCTGCACGTGGATATTCATGAGGTAGTAGACTATCTTGCTCTGGATGTAGTCCTGGACTCTGTTGACTAAAAATCGCTGGCCCACATTTATCACCTTGATGAAAGAGAGATCCCTGGGACAGAAAAGGAGAAAAGAGAATCCCTGGGAATGAAAATCTGAGGATATAAGAGCGGGAAGGGAAGGATTTCCATAATTACTTGTGGGCTTGAGGTAGCTCTTCCTCCTCTCCTGTCAGAGCCAACCCACATTTGAGGAACCAACTGGTTAGAGACACATCACACCTCAGACCCAAGATGAAGTAAGATGTCCCAAACTTCCAGCCAGCCTGCCATTTCTTCAGTGCCTATACTGTGCCAAGTAATATAGAGAAGTAGGGTATGAAGAATCGAGGCTTTCCGTCAAGGATTTGACGAGGTGACCTGACAATTTTGCTAACCCTGGAGTCTGGTGAGAAGCACAACCCCCATCCAAGGCGGTCAAGAGCTGGCCGGGGAACGGCATTGCCGGTGGGGAGCAGGCAGCAGAACCTTAGAGATCTCTACAGGTCCCCTGCACCTGCCTAATCATGCCTCTCTCAGAGGTACATCCGCAGTGGTTGCCTCATCAATTTTTCTCATTGTAAAAATGATCAGTGCAAATTGAATTTAATTTTTAAAAAAATGATGAATGCTTATTCCAAAAAATTTTCAAATAAAGGTAGAATGATGCAAATAAAAATCAACCAAACCCTACCATCAGAAATACTATCTATAAACACACACACACACACACACACATTGTTCTAGAATGTTTTTCTATATAGGACTTCTATGTAGAAGAATATACAACTACACCATTTCTACAACAGTGGTTTTCAATCTCCATATTAAGGAACACCTCCAAACATTTTGGGCAATCTACTTGAAGGAATTTAAAGACTCAAACATGGGACGCCTGGGTGGCTCAGTTGGTTAAGTGGCTGCCTTTGGCTCAAGTCATGATCCCAGAATCCTGGGACTGAGTTCCACATCCGGCTCCTTGCTCAGCAGGGAGGCTGCTTCTCCCTCTGCCTCTGCCTGCCATTCTGTCTGCCTGTGCTCGCGCTCTCTCTCTCTCTCTGACAAATAAATAAATAAAATTAAAAAAAAAAAAGACTTAAACATGAAGCAGACCTCTTAACAATGGAACAGTGAGCTATGCACATTTATCTTGCCATCTCTTTGGCCGCGGGGCTGTATCTCACTCAAACACAGCTGTTAACTATGTAGCCACATTCTCCAGGTTTCTGTGTGTACACACCTTTCTTCAACATGGACTTGGCATTTTACTATGGCTCTTATACCTCAGGCACATCAAGTTAACCCATACTGCATACCACACTGCCAACAGACACTACCCCAGGGATAATGGCTAGCACCGATCAGACATTTCTGATGAGCCAGGCATGTTCTTAAGGACTTTACATGCTTTATATATATATAAGTATACATACACACATACATATGTATGCACATACATATACATATTTCATATATATTTTCATGTCTGTTACACATTTTTACTTTATTTGTATTATATGTATCATATATATACAACATCATATATACATCGTATATACATATAGCATACATGTATCTATACATGTAACTTATGGTTTATGTAAACATATTTCTATATTATGTTACTCTTTTCTCTGTAATATAAATATACTTATATACTAATAGATGTGTTACAGAATGTATACACACACACACACTAAACTTTAAAAACTGATCAAAAGCCGAAGACACATCTCTGAGGGATATCCTACAGCATCCTAGATTAGAACTACTTGATTTTGTTCCCCAGAGACACCTGGCAATGTCTGAAAACATTCTGGCTCATCGCAGGTTGAGAGTATTATTGTATCTGGTAAGTGGAGGCCAGGAGTGCTGCTCAAATCGTACGGTGCACAGGCAGCCCCTGACGGCCGTAATAAAGAATTAGCCAGCACAGCATGTCAGCCATGTGGAGACTGAGAAATCTTGTTGTAGAGAACAGAAAGGAAGAACTGATGCTAAAAATACTTCACTGTTCAAGTGTAAGACGCAGCCTACATGGCCGCTACAAATCCACTCTTGTTTCTCTGGCATGACGCAAACATGACAGGTCCGGTGGTCAGAGGAAAGTTTGAGGTCAGAGGGAGAAAGGCCCTTTTCTCCAATAAGACCCCTGCCTCAGGCCCTTCAAACCATGGCCTTAAACCTTACTTGTCATAGTTGTCTGGGTCAAGGGGTTGATAGGTGACTTTGTAGCACTCAATTCTCTTTAGGAAGTCCTCCATCACGTTCTCCCTGTTCCTTTCAGGGTAGTCAGGGCTCGACACCTTTACCTCCTAGAATCATAGGGAGAGTAGGGCCCGGTCAGAGGTGTGCCCTTAACAGCCCTCCTGCAAACAGCCGATGCTAAATAAAGAGAAGGAAGTGCATAGAAGGGCCCTTTCACTGGAGCTGTTGGCAATCCCCGTTCACTGAGTGCCCCCTCCCTGTCCTGTGACCCTGGCAACCAAGAAAGGAAAGACAACTGGGCAGTCATGTGCCTGCCCTTGGCTGAAGGACTGAGGCACTCACATAGCTCAAACTACTCCTAGGCCCCAATCCCTTTATGTGCCCTGCTGGGAACACAAAATGGGCTTCAATTTCTCTGTACAACCACTCAGAATAGGGTGCTTGATCTGATGCATGCCTGACTTGGACCAGATGTCCCTTCTTAGATGCTTCACAGTCCCACACTGCTAGGAAAGCACTACCATGACACCATGTCTACATAGCATAGTACAACCCATCAAATGGGCATTGGTTTATACCGTGACCATACAGGGCACAAGGTACTCAGTGCACACAGCACTGACCTGAGTGTAAAGGTAGTGGGACAGATGACCTTCCTAGTAGTGGTCCTGACAGACAGTGAAGGGGACAGCCTACTCTGAGGCTACTCTGAGGACAGCCCTAGGTCTCAGCATCCAGCTGGTACCCAGAACACAGGGCCAAAGCCATGGTCTAAGTCTTGGGTTCCATTCAACAGCTCATTCTAACTTTATTCCTCAGGGCCTCAGTTTCTTCTCCCAAGGGAAGACTGTAGAAGTATGAAATGGTGCTCTGGCAGATCAAAAAGATCACCCTGCACTGTGGAATGTGTCTATTTCTTTCTTCATTGCCCAGCTGACTCTCCCCACTCACCCACCCACCCACACACAATACGAGGCAGAAAGGACAGGGAGGTGATGGTATGCATGCATGTCACCCACCAGGATGTTGGCAGCAATGACATCAGGATCATCGCAGACAGATTCCACAAAGAACACCTGGCCAGGGAGAGAAGGCAGTGACAAATGAGTCCAAAGTGCCCAGGCTGCTCATTAACAGCCTGTGCTCACACCTGCCCCACCACGGCCACCACATCCCCCAGGATTTTCTTTCATGAAAGTGGCCTTCAAGGCCTCTTCATTGAAAAATAGCTCTTACCACATCCCCAGGGCCTTGGACATACAGGCTAAGGGGCTGAGAAAGGACCTGAAAAAAAACACTCAACGACTGCGGGTATTCCCCACGAGAGGAAAGGACAGACAAGCCTGTCCTCACTCACCAGTCAAAGAGATCCTCACGTCCCTCCTGACTCCCCACATCCACTCATCCCTTTCCTCCGGCAGGGAGCCAAACCCTACCTTGAAGGAGTTCTCCTTGGCAAAGCTCAAAATCATGTCCCTTCTCTCCCTAGTGGTATTGGTGGCATCGAACACCTGGGGAGAGAGGCCACAAAGCAGATGAGGGGGCCGAGAGAACTGGAATCCCACCAAGGCACATCCAATGGGAAGCTGTGCAGTCTCCTGGGCAAAGATCAGGATGGGGAAGAGGCAGGGAAGGCTCACCGCGATCTGCCCGCTCTCCTCAGTGAGATACGCCTTCACATCTTCCAGCGCCACCAGAGCACACTGTCTGCCACGAGAACAGAGGACACCAGCGAGAATGGTGCCAGACCAAGTGCAGGCACAGCCAGAGACATGAACAGCTGGGTTGCTGGAGGAGTAACATCCCTTCCTGCTGAAGTTTTCCCAGGGGTCAAAATTTCCCCCTAACTAGACTTTCCAACTTCCCCACTGAGGTTTTTAGACTGTCCTATATCTTTCTCCTTCCCCACGCATATAAAGTATCGCTCTATAGGTTTACCCTAAACATACATACTTCTCCCTGAGCCTATTCTTCTACCTACCCAAGCCAATATGACCCGTCCACCAAATAACCTTTGTTAAAATCCCCAGAGGATATTTACTGAAAGGAAAACCGAGCCCTGCCACATCTAGTCTTGTGATGGCAGAGAAAGAGCAGGCCGGGAGGTCAGGCCTAAGAAGACTCACTTGCGGATCTTCATGGCCTCCTCATTGTCATGCCGGAAGAAGTCGTAGGACTTATAGGACTTGACTGCTTCACGCCGATATACCCCAAGATTAAACACTGCAGATGACACCAATAGCCTTCAGTAGTGAAAAAATACAAAGGCCCCACCAAAGGAGACTTCTTGGTCTAATGTCAGGGTGGCCAAGGAAATGAAAAAAAAAAAAAAGCACCATGGTATGTTGGGAATGATACCAGATTAAAAGTCAAGTTAGACTCAAGTTCAGACGTATTAGTCCTTGAACAAGTCTTAAACTGCCTGAGTTTCAATTTCTTAAGCCACTTTGGCTACTTCACATGAATACTGCTAGGATTAGACAAGATGATCTCTATGGAGGTAAAGCCCTATACCATCAAAGGCATGCTGTTAAATCTAGGCCAGTCTACCCAGGCCAAGAGGAAACGAGTCTGTAAACAGGGAATGAATCCAGCAAATCAGGAATCTACCATTATTTCTGCCAGGAGCACACCGTAATCACGATGCCAAGGAGAACAGGTCTTCCGGAGGCCTGGGAGGCCCAAGAACTAATCATTTCCCTTTCCAAGGAATAAATAACCTGCACCTACCTTTGGTGGGCACCCCAATCCAGTTGAGGTACCGTGTGAGTTTCTTGGATACATAGGTTTTGCCTCGGGCTGGCAAGCCAATCATAACGATGAGAGTTGGGGAGTTGGTCATGTAAGATGCCCACGCTAGAGGGGAAAGAGAACAGAACTGAATGGCTAGAAGCTGTGGAAGGTTCGTGTACTGGGCTAGTAACATCATTTAATAACCTCATTTAATCTTTCTACACCTCAGCAAAGCCAGGCAAAGACTGGGATGGCATATAGAGGAGCTATCAGTCCAATCTCCTAAAAGAGAATTAAAAGGTCATGTAAATTTCCAAGAAGTACCCAAACCAAAACACTACTTCCCCACACATGCAAAGTTTCCACAGAGGTGCGTGGAGGAAAAAGTGGAAAGGATTAGAAAGATAAGAACCACAGCACCTTCCTTAACATAAGAATGTCTAATAACACAAGAACGTTATAGCTGTGGAGGCACACCTTAGGCCTGGAACTTCTCCAGTGATGAGCCAGCTACAAAAGGTCCAACAGAGATTCTATCACGAGGATCCCATCTATCCCTTCAGAGCCATGGGCAAGAGCTAGCTTGCCCAGTATAAAAAGAGCCTGGTCTCCAGCTGTTTTGGCTTTTGTGCTCAGGACACAAGCTTAAGTCCGAATTTCTAAACCACAGTGAGATTCAGACTGTGGCAAAGCCTATTTACTTGACACAAGTTCTGACAAGGCCCCTCAGGAAGCTTCACGGTAAAGCTAGCCGGCAAGGCATCCCGGCCAGCCGGCCTCAACGGCCGTCTGAAAGCAACACATTCATTCAAAAGCAGGAACAGTCACTGGTCCGTCCTTCCTTACGAAACTTATTTCAGGAATGCTCATGAATGGAGATAGGGCTCAGTGGACAGATGGGGAAAACTGGACAATCAAAGGTCAGGTGACTTGCCTAAGGACACAGGACGAGTCACGGCAGAGCTGGCACTAGAAGCCAGAGCCCGTGCTCCCTCCGCAGCTTGCTTATAGGGGCGGGCTCCTCCCTGCCCATTCTGCCACAGAGGAGCGGTGGGACGGGGTATCCGCGGCTGCCAGCTACTTCCCTGGGGACTGGACCCAACCAACGTTGGGTAGGAGGACCCAGGCTCTGAAAGCTCCTGTGAGAGGAGGGCCTGCACAGGGATGAGAAATGGAAAGAGCCACCTTTGCTTTCCACTTCCCCACACTGTTTTCCGGAAGGGGCCCTGCTGGGTGCCACTGCTTCTCGGCTCTAGGACAAGGTGGCCCTGTAAGGCTAAGAAACAATTCAGTAAAACTGAGGTAGTTGCATAGCAAAGTCCCTTTCAACAGATCTCACTGGAGAAGTGAGCAGAAGGGCCTGGGTAGAGGACAGATCTCAGAAGGAAGAGAGTTTCCTAGGGGTATTGGGCAAGAAGTACCTAGAAACCAAAGAGTGGCCCCAAGGGGTGAGGGAGGAATGGATGCCCAGACTTGGGGCCAGAGGACTTGGCCTTTAGTCCTTTACCCGCTGAGCACATGGACAATTCCTGAGCCTGGGCAGGGACTTCTCCAAAGCAGGCAAGGAGCAAGATAAGTGATTTTCATCTGTTTCCAAATAGGGAGCACAAGGGCAGGGCTGCAGCCTCAGCTGATATGAACCCCTGATCTCTGACCCTCAACAGGTCCGCCTGGATACGGCTGCTCGCCTTTCAGTAGTAAAATCCTCCTGAGTCTTCACTTTCTCCAGCTCAGCACCACGCTCTGCTTAATCCCCCATGATCTGCCTCATTACCTGCACTTCTGGGGCGGCTTTGTCCACAACTTCCAGCCCATTAGGCGCTTCCCCCCAAAGGTCCTCTGACCCTTCCTAAAGCTAAAAATGAACGGATGCTTGGAAGCTGCTCTGAAGCTAAGCAGGGGACCAGCTGCTGCATGTTTACCCAACTGGACAGAGAATGCTAAGAGCAAAAGAAAACAGGGGTCTCTAAGGACACCCCAAGGCACCACACCTCCCACCTCTGGGCTTCTCATGTTCCAGAGTACAAAACTAAAACACACTTCCTACCTCAAACCACAGGGTTGACAAAATTAGGAACATTCTGTCCTGCCTGTTACAAAACAAAACCACTACCACCTTAATTTGAAGAGTAGATAGTCCAAGCTGGTTAATTTCAGAGACAATGTAACATATCCCTCAGCATAAAATGAAGAGCTGTTTCAATCCTGAAATTCTCTCCTACCTTCTTTAAACAAAGATTTAACTCACTTTCTCAATCTTAAACTTATTCTCCCTCAGGAACATACTTAGAGGAATTGAGGGCTTGATAACTTCTCTCCTACAAACAGAAAAACAAAAACCCAGGGAAGTGAAGAGCCTGGCCCACAATTACACAGTACAAAGTCAAGGTCAGGGCTCTGACCTGACTCTTGGTTTCATGACTGCCCCATCAGTCCCAGCCACCAGCTCTTGTCAGCACCTGGCCAAGGGAGTGTTGTGATAAGTATGACTAAATTCTCTAATCTAATCCTGAAAGGTGGTCTAGTAGTAGTACCAGTAGTACTAGTAGTACTAGTAGTAGTGATTCCCAGCATAGTAGTACTAGTAGTAGTTGTTCCCGGCCTTTTCATGAACAAGGCCTTCTTCCACAATTTGTTCTAAATAGGCCCAAAACTTTTTAAATATGCAGCGGTCATAAAGCTGCTAATTATCTCCCGCTATTTGTCTGACAGGCATGAAATATCCAAGTTCTGTGGCTAAACACTGAGAAAATTCATGTTTTAGTGAACCAGTGCACCTATAGCTGACAACACCCAATTTCTATCCATGCACTTTGAAATATTAAAAGTAGCTACCAATACAGAACTTTTTAGGAGAATAAATTCGTAATGTTGATCAACACAGAGCTCCTCTGATTCCTTCTGTAGGAAAAGCTGCTAGTGCAAACACGCTAAGATATGTAGGCAAGGACACTCCTGCAGCATTGCTTGTGATGGTGGAAAACCTAAAACAGGGCAAGTGTCCACCGGGGGAGGCTGGAATATCCATAGAATACAATACTGCGCAGAAAGAGTTAAATGTGGATTTATAGAAACATCCCAAAAAAAGCCTTCCACAATAAGAGTTAAAAAAAAAAAAAAAAGAGGAAAATAGTGGAATAGGATATGTACAGTGTGAACCTATTTTCATTAACAGAATACACCAGGAGATATTTCGAAGAATAAACTTAACAGGGACAGGAGAAATTGTGAGAGATTTTTTTTTTCTACTTTTCACTTCTCTCTGTTTTGTTTGAATTTTTCATGAACACGTATTGCTTTTGTAATTGGGAAAAGCACATGAGAGCTTGTCTGTTTCAGACCTACTCAAAATCTCAAAGGATAAAAGAAACAAAGAAAAGCATGTACACACTCACCCCTGTCTCCACCTGCCTACTTCCTGAGGTGCCTTTAAGATGCCCGGAAACCGGTCATCTGAGCACCTTACAGGCACTTAGGCCAGCAACCACCCATCACCCCCGTCCCTGGAGCAGCTGAAGTTCCAGTAATGCTCCTTTGGAGGTTCTGGTTCCCCGAAGTCCTTCTCCAGTCCTCCAGCTCGGGCACATCCCAGAGTGGAGCCAGGCAACACAGGTGTAATTGGCAGCAAGGGGATAGTGGCTGAGCTATTAATAAAGCAACCACTGGGCATGAGCACGAAGTGGGCAGGGGAGCCTGCTCCAACATAAGGGCCAGCAATGGAGAGAAGGAAATAAACTAACACGTATCTTCACGACTGTATTTCTCCTTTGACTATGGCTGCAGCAGTCTCCCAGTCCAGCCCACGAGGGGAGAAGAGAAGGGGGCAGGTAAATGAATGATGATGAAGTCAGGACAAATCCCCCACCCCATGCTCCCAGTAGGGGAGAAGAGAGTGGAGCTTGGAGAGGAGAAATCAGAGTGCAGAGTCTAGAGGATAGAAAGGAGACCTGGGATTACTGCCTCCTTGACTAGTGAGAGCCCTCAAGGCAGAAAAACTGCAGAAGAGTTTGAATGACACGGAGTAGGTCTCTCTGGAGAATACAGCTGATGCTGGGCTCTGTGCAGCCCGTGTCGCCACCTGTTCTCTGTACTCTTTTGGATCAAGTGTCCCAATAACATGAATGCATCTCACTTTAGTGCTCTCAAATCTGGGTTAGGATACTGTCGAGCAAGAGGAGAAAACATTCTTTACTGAAAATCTAATTTTTCATAGGCCTCTTATAAGTAGTGAGCTCACAGTGTAACTTTTACAGTATAATTCCGTTTATATGCAATGAAAAGTCACCAGGGGCTTAAAATACACTTTAGCTCTATAAACATTCTTCTAAGTGCTTTCCTATATTTACTCATTTAATTCTCAGATTGCTCTAGGGGAAGATAATATTAGTATCCCATTTTATAAATAAGCAAACTAAGGCACAGAGAGGATAAGCATCTTATTCAAGGCACATGGTTAGGAAGGAGTAAAACCAAGATTCAAACCCGGGCAGTCTGACTCCAAGCCTGCATTCAAACATCGTGCTATACTAGTTATCTCCCATAGGATACTCTTCCTCGGTACCTGGCTTCCTGCCCTGGCAGAGAAAGGAGACCCTAATCACACAGGTGTGCCAACCCCAGTATCACATCCAAAAAGCTGCCTCTGTTGCCACGCAAAGCCCAGCAAGCTTCATCAGTGCTAGATGAAAAGAGATTATCATTAATCATGAGACTGACAAGGATATAACATCAAGGTCAAGACTCTGGGGAAAGCTTTGAATATGACACGATTCCAGGTCTCACGCTGGCTGGCTGTTTCCACCTCCTATGTACACGACCAATGAAGTGAGAACTGACTGACGGGGCTCCACAGGAAAAGTGCATCTGGAAGCAAGGGCAAGGGTTAGCATTCCTTGAGGTTCCCCCAAAATTGTAGGGGCCAGTTGCCCAGAACTTTTTGCCCATACGAGATACAATGAGCGTTAGGAATGCAGGTGCCCGGGGAGAAGAAATGATGCTTCATTTCTCTGCAAACCCACCTGCCATCTCTGTCTAAAGAACCGGCATGGAAAGGCTCTGGTGAAACCTGTCCCTAGAGAAATGAACCTGCAGGAAAAACAGCTTGCAAAATGCGAAGGCTAACCCTGAGGGAGAGCAGGGTGCCCAAGTAAGAGTGAGAGGTCAGCTGGCAGACCTAACTCCCCCAGAGGCCTGCCGAAATGAACTCCTACTGGCTCTTACCTGCAATTTCTGCAGTGAGCCGCACCTTCACAAAAACGCAGCCCCCCAGGTAAAGGGAAACTGTTAACAGTATCAGCCCTAAGTAATTCCTGCACCTGCCACTGTGCCTTAATCACTGAGTGGGTAACTTTCAACATCAGTCGAGTGTGCAGGTCTCCCCACAAGACAGTTAAAGACCTGCAGTCTAGCCCCAGTGACAGACATTTCACGGGGCCTACTTGTTTCACACAAGAAATTCCCCTTGTAGACTTGGTTTTAAATTCCCATGTCAAAGAATTCTCTCTCACTCCCACCAAACATCAAAGTCTAGGACTACAACTATACTCCTAAGATAAAATCCTGGGAGGGAGCAGCCCCTCCTCTCTCCCCAGACTCACAACATTTCTTCTCTGACATTCGAAGACTGGAGGCCTTGGTTTCATAGCTGTTGTTGTTCTGTTCTGATGAAGATGCAGTATTCCCAGACATGGCAGCTCCTCGGGAGATGTCTGAAAGGGACAAAAGGAACGTAAGGAAGGAGACGTCCCTCCAAACACTCAGTGAAGAGGACAGGTGCAGTAGAAATGAAAGAATCCTGGGCCAAGAGTCAAGTCCAGCCCTTTCGCTCAGAGTTAATAGCTACATGCCCTTTGATAGTCCTCCCAAGCCCTGTTTCCTCATCTATAGACTGAGTTGCAGTAGAACCTTCCCTTTTTAAAGCTGACTTAGGAGTTACGTTCACATAAATTAGCTCCTTCAATCCTCTAATAATCCTTCCATAGGTAATATTCTGCTACCACTGTTACTTTCATCCAATTTACAGGTTGAAGAGCTAAGTTTGATCAAATCAGGTGGCTTATCCAAGTTCCTTCCTGACCTCAGATTCTGGCTTAAAAAGCTGGGAAGAGTATTGGCGGAAGTGGGGGATGAGGCGGGGTTGCAAACAGATCGAGTTCATTATCATAAAGTCACCGCAATCCAATGGCAGGAATTCAGTCCTGGCAGATACGGGAGCAGTGAGGAAATCCCAAACGTGTTCCCTGAAGGAAAAACTGTAACTGGACCCCGTGACGACCTTAGCATATCACCATTTCTCCTCGAGTGTTCTCATTCTCAAGCCCTTGCCCTGCACCCTCTTCCCATCTATCCCTCGGTTCGCAGTCTGTAAGAACACTGGGGCGCAAAGAGGTGGTAAATAACTTCCCCAAGGTCACCTGCTGAATAAGAAGTCCTGACTCGAACCGGGGTGGGATAGCCTTGTGCTCACGCCGCACACCCAGACAAGGGGCTCGTGAGGACCGAAGGTCCTGCTGCTTCAAGGGCCTTGCACTGTTCTTCCACTGACCACACAAATCCTCCAACCCAACCACCAGACGCCGCTCCCGGTGCCCGAACGTCCGCACTCCCAGCAATGCCGGGACCTGCGCGAAAACTGCAAAGCATCACCACCCCGCACCTCACCCGGGTGTACGCAGGCCCCCTCCTCCCGCCCGCCCCGGCCCTTCCAGGCGCCGTACAGCCACCGCTCACCCTACGATCCCTCCTAAGCTCCCTCCCGACAGTGGCCCCGGCACTCGTCCCGTTAGGCTGCGGACAGGAGCTGACACACTGTGGTCCGGGCCCGGCACACCAGTGTAGCCGGCAAATCACGTGCCCCTGTCAGGCTCCGCCACCCTGGCGTCGGTCCTCACCTGGAGAGAATCATCCGCCAATCCGGCGCCCGCAGACTCCCTGGGGCGGGGCTCAAATCGGAATCGCTGACGCTGGCTCGCGAAGGTGGAAGAAACCGAAGCCTGAAGATCGCAAGCTCCCAAGTTTCCTCACGCTGTGGAGGTTGGTTGCCTCGTTGCTAGGCAACTCATCGGGCTGGGGGCGGGGTTAATAAAATGCAGGACTTTTTTTTTTTCATACTCTCGCGAGAGTGGACGACAGACCTCTGGAGGGGATGTGACATTTTGGTGACTGAAACGTTGTGGAGGTTAACGCTTTCCTCCCTGAATCTCAAAGGACCTTGTTAGATCCATAAATTGGAACGGGAACCTTAGAACGTGGTGCGTTGCTAACGTGAGCTAGCACCGTACTTGAGCTGATTACACCTTAGCTGTTTGCATCCTACCCATCGGCCAGACACTGTAGCCTCACAAAATCAACTACTCTTTCATCCCGGACCCATCCGCATACTCCAGTGGTCTTCTACTCGTCGCCGTTATCCTTGCTCCTACCTCCTATGCTATACCATCTGTTCGGGTAGTTTCGAAAAACAAAAAAAGGAATATAGCTTCAGCAAAAAAAATTGGATCACAAAAGGAGTCAAAAGAGGCAAAGCTTCCATATAACTTAGAGGTAGACATAGGCTGTTATAGTAGAGGTGAGACTGCATATTTCCAGCGAACTTCTCACGTTGCCCCCAGGCCCTTCTGATGATGCTTGATTCTGCTGATAAACCCACTCCATGCAGGCGTGCTTCTTCGGATCCAGGATGGAAAAAGAACAAGGAATGTGGATTTCTTGGAAAAGGGAAATTCAGAGATGTCTTTATGCCTCCTTCAGCTGGGGATTAAATTCATCCCTCAGAACAGCTCCACTAGTGTCTCCTTCTGGAGCTTTTTACAACTCCCAGTGTGTTGCGTTATGGTTGCCTTATCTGCCCTAGTACAACTGCCTTTATCCATTCGGCAGGTTTGTATTGAGCACTTATATGGGAGGCACAGTCCTTGGTTCTAGGGACACAGGGTTGGAAAAAGTCACATAGTCTAGCATTATCACGTGGCTGTGAAATTCAATGGTTATGGACCTTTTACTCCCGACCCTCTGTCCCGATGACAGTACTTGCAATACTAAAGTTAAGAATGGAGTCGTCTTTCTATCAGTACACCCAGGGCCTGAACTGGAATCCTGATGACACACGTTAGTCCTCTTCTCTCCTCCTCCTCCTTATACTGCTACCACCCAAATGTAGCAATTGCCCTAGGCCCAGATGCTGACCTCATACTGCGCTTTCTGATGTGGCAAATGGGACTTTTCAAATTACGGCGTCAAGGTGGCAAGGCCAGTCCGGTTTCCTTAACCTCAATGAGTCAATGTTTGCTGCAGCCATGAGCCTGGTCACGAGTGTCTGGTTGTTTTGGCAGGTCTCTTGACTCACTGGCCATTCTTGGCATTCGTTTGCGTTCTGAACGATGATTCTATTTTTGCCGTGTAATTTGGTAATTTAATAATTACCGACCTAACACAAGATTACATTCCGATGTACCAGATTCAGGACTCCTTCCTCCGCCCTCTCTCCTTGAGCATATATGCTGCCAACGCACAAGGCACCGCACTTACTCTACAGGTAGCAAAGCCACTGGTACTTTAGGAATACGAATAAATCTTCATCCTTTGGCTCCCTAGGGTTGGCCGCAGTGAGTTAGTTGTCACTTTAAGAGAGTTCGCGCTCCTTAAAGCCCTAAAAGCTTACGCTACCGGAAAGTATCGCGAGATCTGTGGCCACCAGCGATTTCTCGCGATGTTTGGCCCGGCAAAGGGTGGCCATTTTGGAGTCTATCCGGCGGCTGGTTGCCCCGGCGGCGTTGGCGGACCTGCTGCCGGGACCAAAGCTGGCCCCACGGCTGTGGGGCCTGCGGGCAGCTGGACCAATACGATGTGGCGGCTCCGCTGCAAAGCCAAGGATGGCACCCATGTTTTGCAGGGGTTGTCTAGCCGGACCCGAGTGCGGGAACTCCAGACCCAAATTGCCGCCATCACTGGGATCGCCCCCGGCTGTCAGCGAATCCTCGTCGGATACCCGCCCGAATGCCTGGACCTCAGCAACGAGGATACCATTCTTGGGGATTTGCCCATCCAGTCTGGTAAGGGAATTGAGCCCGGGGCCAGGGAAAACCCTGGGAGGACGAAGAGGGTCGTGGGGGAGAACAGAGAACTGGTCTGTGGGTCATTTGGGGGGGTTAAGAACAGGGATAAAGATAGGTTAAATAACGGAGAACTCTGACGGAGGCCGGGTAAGTGGCTAGCAAGTCCTCGACTTTATATATGATGGGAAGAGAGATCGAGGACTCAACCTATATGAGAAGCCCAAAGCCTCGGAGCCCCCCTTTCTTCAGTCTACCTTGAAAACGTCTCATTCATTTTGTTTTTCCTTCTGTATCCACAAAAGTAAAAAAAAAAAAAAAAAAGAAAGAAAAAAAAAGAAAAGAAAAAGAAAAATGAGATCTATTTTCTCTGTCCTGGTGGCTCTTTCCCCCATAACCTAGAAGAAGATAGCAGGTCTGAAGTGTTCAGGACACTTTTCTTTTTTTTGCTTCCCCGGTTGTTTTTTGCAATCACCTTCGCGTATACTTCGATAAACAATCACTTCGCGCATACTCATTTTAGAGTATGGTTTTACACATCCACTGGAGGCCCTTTCAGATTCTAAACAGTAGCAGTTATTTCTGTCCGGTATTAAAACTTGAATAGCAATATTGATCATTAAACGCTTTCAGCTGTTGTGTCAAAGATCCTGTAAACACTAAACAGGGCGGCTATGTTAAGTTTCAGAGGAAGGAGAACCCCCTAGTGGTCTAGTCTAGGGTGAACACTTTTTGGAAGATTGTGCTTTCAGAATGCAGAGAGGAAGCATTAAGGAAATTTTGTTTTTGAAATGTATCTTTTTAAGTAAGCATAAAGGTGTATAACCAGGGCTCCTTCACTGAATTGGAATGCAGCCTAAGATGTTTTTCTTCTTTGTTCTGTTTTCATCTTTACGGAGAAGGAGTGAACAAGAAGTGTTACTGGTTGCCTGTTTGCCTGTTCGTATTCTCCCTAGTAACCCAGTTTATACTTCAGCTCCTTCTGTTTGTAACTTTAAAGACTTGGCTAGTGAACAACCAGTTTCATCAGTAATTTCTCTGCAGTTCTGGATTTGTTTTATTTTTGACAGGCGACATGCTCATCGTTGAAGAAGACCAAACCAGGCCCAAAACGTCACCTGCATTTACAAAATATGGTGCTCCTAGTTACGTCAGGGAAACTTTGCCTGTGCTTAACAGAACTGTGGTCCCAGCAGACAACTCTTGCCTCTTTACCAGTGTATACTATGTTGTAGAAGGTGGAGTCTTGAATCCAGCTTGTGCCCCTGAGATGAGACGCCTCATAGCACAAATTGTAGCAAGTGATCCAGACTTCTATAGTGAGGCAATCCTGGGAAAAACAAATCAAGAGTACTGTGACTGGATCAAAAGGGATGATACTTGGGGAGGAGCTATTGAGATATCAATTTTGTCTAAATTTTATCAGTGTGAAATATGTGTAGTGGATACACAGACAGTAAGAATTGATCGTTTTGGGGAAGATGCAGGATATACCAAAAGGGTCCTGCTTATATATGATGGCATCCACTATGATCCACTTCAGCGTAACTTCCCTGACCCAGACACCCCGCCTCTGACCATTTTCTCCTCTAATGATGATATTGTTCTCGTACAAGCACTGGAATTAGCAGATGAAGCTAGAAGAAAGAGACAATTTACGGATGTAAACCGCTTCACCCTGAGATGCATGGTATGTCAGAAGGGATTAACTGGACAAGCAGAAGCAAGGGACCATGCCAAGGAAACAGGCCATACCAACTTCGGAGAAGTGTGATCTATGCATGACGAGGATTGCCGCCAACTACCTCACAGATCCAGAAGGCTCTGGGTTTTCCAATAAGCTATTCGTAACCGTAAAGAACAAAAGGACACAATGCTTGAACCGTCTTTTTAACTTAAAACCACTAAGACACTGAAATTCCTTGTTAAGATTAAAATTAGTGTGCAAGTTTACAGATGTGTGTCTACAGTGGTGATACATGCCCTTTCTCTACTGGGGTCACAGAATAAATAGGTGGTCCTTGCTACCTACTGACATTAACCTGAAGATCGGAATTTTAGTACTGTAAACTAGCACCCAGCAGCATTAACCTGTAGAAGAAAAACAACTTCATATTTTGAGTAATGCGGAAGGCCTCACTAGAGGCCACTGGACATAAACCATGATGTCTCCATAATTGAGTCCTTTTAAAAACTCTGATTAAGTTAATAGTTTCTAAATTATGAATTGATTCCTCGAATGAAGATACTCAGAATTGTCAAAACCGATTTTATATTACAATTTGGTAGACTTTATAAGTATGTACTTAATCAGTTATAAGTACCTTACAAGCAATTTTTACAGGGATGAGTGTGTTCCTTGAGAATGTTACCTAAGGAACTGATAGTGCCCAATTTAGGAGTTCTAGTGTATAAAAGTAGAATGTATGAGGGAAAAGGTGCCTGAGCAGCTTACTAAAGCTTTAAAAGACCGTTGGCCTCATGTTTTAACACAACTCATTTATTGATGTTTGTCTCGTTAGATAAAACATTTAAATTAAGCAGGGTATTTATTTTTTAATGCAAGTTTCTTGAAATCGAGTGCTTGATTTTTGGTTTTTTACATAAAGATTTGTCTGGGAGGATTAACTTTCCTCAGCTTTTTTCTCGACTCCTAAAAAACAGCCTTTGTCTAAAGTGATAATGCTGTGCTTTGATTTGGTTTTTGTGAGATCTTTCGCTCAACTAAACAGTATTTTTTTCCATGCTAGCCTTATCTGGCCACTAATGCTCTTTTGAATAATTTCACATTTCTGACAATTAGCACTTTGCTTATCTACAATCTTTTACTTTGGCTTTTGAAGAGTTTTAAAGTAGTTTGGATAATAACATTGAATTTGTTTCACTCCCAAAATGCGACAGTTTTTAAATCCTTGCCTTATTCAGCTTTTTTGGAATTCTGCTTCTTCCTAATAGTAGATGTGTAGTCATTTGCTTGGTGGGCTAAACTGCAAGGCACACCCTCTAAAACTAGCTTCACTATGAGATCTTCCAGATAAAAGTTTTCTACCTCTTTTCTTAATTCTTCCGAAGATCAGGGATGCTAAATTATAATTTGTTATGTATTATCTCACAAAATGTGAAGAGGCTTGTTGTTGTGAAGTTTCGTTATCTTGGCCTCATTTTTTGATGAAGTATCTCACTTTCAAAACCAATGCTATACTTTAAAGCACTTCTTTCTCTTTCAGCATATCTTCTTGCAAATGTTTTAAAATTGAGATTTACTTTTAGCACTTTCCCTTGGCGGAGGTGGTCGTATAAAATTAAGGAGCCTGTAAACAATTTAGTGGAAAATTCTTTTAAGGAAGAATTCATGAAGTATGCTTGAAATCATTAGGTGACATTTCTTAAGTACCTATTTTGTGAATAGCTGCTTTAGGCATTATAAGTTATGGTCAGTGTAACTTAAAGGTTTAACTTTCTATTTTTACTGAGCCTTAAAAAATAGCACTTGTAAGCTTGCGATACTTAATGTTTGGCAATCATAATATGTACAAATGAATATGTTTGAAGATCTCTTTATACCTGGCTGTCATTTTGGTCTAAAGATTTTTGTATCTCTTATTTTCCCCAGAAAAAAATTACCTTTAAAACTAGAAGTTAAGAGTATATCACTGGGTAACATGCATCAAATTGAGCTTTACTTGTCATTATTCTTGAAGCTTGCCTTCCTGTCTTAGGTACTTAAGGAGCCAAACTTGACATTTGCTTTCTGCAATTTTAGAAAAGTTTATTCATGCAACAAATATTTATTGAGTAATTTATAATGTACCGAGCATGTATTGATATGTTTTCCAACATAAATTTCTGTCACGTTAAAATTGAGTATATTTTATCTACATTGGATTAATTTAACAAATAGAAATAGAACCTGAGAGCGCCTAGGTGGCTCGGTTGGTTGGGTGACTGCCTTCGGCTCAGGTCATGATCCTGGAGTCCTAGGATCGGGTCCCACATCGGGCTTCCTGCTAGGTGGGGAGTCTGCTGCTCCCTCTGACCACTCCCTCTCATTCTCATTCTTTCTCTCTCTCAAATAAATAAATAAAATCTTAAAAAAAAAAAAAAGAAATAGAACCTGATATTTTATAAAATTAAGCCCCTTCATTTTAAGTGTTTTTGTTTCCATATTTAAGCTTATACTTCCATAGCAAGTGTCAAGTGTTGATTCCAGGGATCTTACTCTATTTTACCTGTTACCTGGGTTGTCCATTCACCAACTGGACACCGATAACTCAGTCAAATGGCTCTCAATAATGAGTTATAAATTAATCCATTGCTGAAATTCAGCACTAGACTTGAATGTTCTGATCATGGAAAATCCAAGATGATGCATTATTTGCAGACAATTTGATTTAGTTATTGAGGATTCAAAACCTAAACTTGTGCTCTTTGTAAACTCAAGCTTATAAACCTCACAGAATCTAAAGATTTTTTTTGTTTTACTGCACTTAGTATAGTCTTGAGATTAGTTTATTAATGTATGTAAATGCTAATCTTCAGAATTTTGAAACCTATGGATTTAGTACTTGCAGCAGGATCAAAAGAAACTTTTTCTTTAAATTTGCACTTGAGCAGAATGAAACCCTTCTTCCATTTATTCCATTTTTGAGTGCCACGCAAGAATATTTTTTTAATTCAAATGAGTATAGTTTGCTCTGGACTTAGAAATCTGGTGTAGGGCGGTAAAGATGCACTTCTAGGTAGAATGTTTTCAGAGGTTAAAATTACTATCCCTGGGAATTTTGTGATGTGACAGCCATAGAAGGACATCAGTGTGGTACATCTTTTGTTAATCATTCCTAGTTGGTTTCTTAATTATTTCCCATGAAATATGATTAATATTATTTCCTTGAAAAATGAGCGTCGTCAAGGAGTACCCTTGAAAGTTTGGCTGCTGGTCAGCTTGACCCTGTTGGCAAAAACTAATACAATCATGCCAGTTGATTAATCCATGAAGTTGAAGCCCAGCAAAGTCATCATCAGGAATGCATTACTGTGTTATCTCTCTATAAATGCCCCTAAGTGCCCACCCCAACTTGCTTATCTAGCATATGCTTTCTATGCTGTGTAGGCATTAAAACATGGATGTTGCAAGTTGCCCTAGCTAAACATAGTTTTCTGTGTCTTTTTTGAGAAAATTAGAATGAGGAGTAAGTAAAAGTAGAGTAATTGTTTTCTTTATGGATCAGGTGGCCTTCTTAAACTTTCATATATTAAGATTTATGTTCTGTCATGTGTTGACACGTTTGTTATTATTTGCAGCACTTTAAAAAAATACGAAGTAAAAGTTTACATGTTCGCCCTCTCCAGGGATCTTGCTCAAGGCATTAAAATACAATTCTTGAGCTGCTAACAATCAGCTCTTCTTAATCAACAATTGCCATCAGTGTGTATTGTATCCAGTGGTAAAACATTCTGGTTTTTGATAACCGTGGAACTTGGTTTCAATAACTTAGGAGCATGCTCTGTGCCCTAGCATTCAAAAAGTTACCTGTTTGTATAATGTGATTATTCTTTCTCATTTTACAGTGCAGTATTCAAATTTGTCCTTGTAGTAAAAAGATGACTATACCAACTTGGAAAAGATTAGATTCTTAAAACTCTTCATTTGTTTCTAAGCAAACTTACTTTAAGGGAGCTGATTTTTTAGCCTTAAAAGTGTCATTTTTAAGTCTAAAGTGAAACACTTGATTTGAATAAGCTAGTTCATTAAAGATGTTTTTCTTACTAAGAGTTATAATATTTCAGCACATTTAACTCAATTTAGACTATAAACCTTGCCTGATTGTGGGAAAGGGTTTTATTTGTTTCTCTTCCAAAAATTAGCTGGCATTTTGTTTACAAAGCTTTGAATATTTGACTTTGAAGAAATTGTTATATTGATACTGAGTTGTGGGGTGCTGATTTAGGTCTTGGTCCATGTGAATTTAAAGGAGACTGCTATTTTAGATTAAAGAGAAAGGGGGATGAAGTACCACTTAAACAGAAAGGTCCTCAAATGGATACATTCCTTAGTCATGAACACGCTATGAAAAACTTTTCAAGCAATGCATTGTGTCTTCCTAACCCTTCTTACCCATTTCTTGGCATAGAATGTAGCAGGGCCATAACTGACAAACTTGTCATTAATATATAAACCATGAATAGAAGCATTTTGCTATGATACCTTTTTATACTTTCAAAAATAGCCACATCTAGTTGCTTAGGGATATAATATGATATGAAGATATGATATGGTTAAGTTGTAGGTAACAAGTTAGCCTAAGGAAGGTATAGAATTTCTACTAAGATTACATGAGCCTGCTCTTAGACCTGGTATAGGATATGCAGTAATTTGTAGCCCATAAGTTACTTAAAGGACCAGGGCACCTAATTCTTGTCAGGTTTCCAGTTCATCTTGGTGCCATTCAGGACTCTAGCTGTTTACAGGAAAAACAATTTCCCTAGCAAAGAGTAAAGTATTGAATTCAGCTTAAAATGCAAAATAAATATGTATAAGTTTGTCAAAAAGGATAGAGAATAACAGTAGTCCTCTATTTCCTGTATTTGTGGAGGGGAGGCGAGGGAGGTGGAGAGTCCTGGAGCAAAAAGGAAACCATGGATTGTCAAATTCAGAGCTTAGCACATGACTTGAAAAAGTAGTAGGTAAGGGCAAAACAGAAGTTCTGTTTCTTGGCATTTGTTTCTTCATAAAGATAGACAGTGTTTTCTTGTTTAAAAATTGTTCTTTTGTCTATTTGCCAGCATTTTTTCAAAGTTCATGCACTGCTGCTACCTGGGAGATGTCTTACTTCATTTTGTACAACTCATGTGATTTTGCCATTGTCATTAAGATGAATTGATTTTATTTATGAGGTCTGTGATTTTAAATACCTGATGCTGTATGAAGTGACTTGTTTTGAAGGAATAAATGGAGTGAAAATATTGTTGTCTGAGCATATTTTGGGTTGAGGACAAAGGACCAGTGGATGGCCGCCACATTCATTACAGTTTTATTACCAAAAGCTCATGGGCCACTGATTTGACTAGGGTACCAACATCTGCCCAATCTCACTCTGTAGGTGGAATCTTAATGGCTTTGACAGGACAAACTACAATGTTTCTTCTTTTTGACACCGGAAGACATTTGAAATTTTCCTTCCTTGACCACAAATTTTCTGATATGCATTCAGCTCCCCAAAGACGTAAAGTCAGTGTCTTGCTGAGTAATTGTGGGAAGGCCAAATGGTGCCTTTCATTTCTAGTAGACTAAGATCGATGTGAACTTAGATCTCTTCGGATACTGCAACATCTCTGTGGGAAAACTTCTCTAATCTTATTTGAAACAACACTGGAGTTACTGGAAACGACACTGAAGTTCCTGGAATTGACTTAATGGAGTTTAAGACTCTAACTTGAACTACTTACCCTTTCCTTCTCACTGAAGCTTTAAAAATCTAGAAGTGGAACCACGATGTAATCTAATCCATTTGTACACCAGGACAAAATTCATTTGGGAGTGAGGGGTGGTCAGCATAAATCCAACCTAAGAATAAGTCAACCAAACCTCATTAAAAAGGTCTGTAAGGAATCTCAGGGACTGTGTAATGGCAGCTTGTTAAACAAGTAACTATACCCATAAAGCAATGCTTCTTGAAGTGTGCTCATCGTATTACCTGGGAACTTGTTAGAGAAGCAAATTCTCAGAAATCAGAAATGAGGCCGACAATCTGTTCAGATTCTGATGCATGATAAAGTTTGAGAACCACCACTATAACCACAGTTGTTTAAATGAGTCCATATCAACTTTCAGAGACCTTTGATGACTTAGGTCAGTCCTACGTCCTTGGCCTCATGCAATCCCTTTCCATCCACTACTTAAAGACCGTTATTAAATTTGCAGATAATGTAAATCCAGAAGAGGAGTGCCTGGGTGGCTCAGTTGGTTAAGTATCTGCCTTTGGCTCAGGTCATGATCTCAGGGTCCTGGGATCGAGTCCCACATGGGGCTCTCTGCTCAACAAGGAGCCTGCTTCTCCCTCTGCCTGTCGCTCCCCCTGCTTGTGTGCTCGCTCTGTCTCTCTCTCCCATAAATAAATAAGTAAAATCTTAAAGTGTGTGTGTGTGTGTGTGTGTGTGTGTGTGTGAGAGACTGATATTGATAGTACAATGAATGACAATTAAAAACTCTCAACAGGCTGAAAAAGCCCAGGATTGAATAATCACAAATGTGAAACCCTGCCCTGAAGTTCTAAAACAGTCTATTATATGAGTCCAGCACAGGTAAAACTGCTCTGTAGTTGATGTGGTGATGAAATAGCGATGATATTTTAATCTGAAGTCTATCCCAACAGGGTGACGTGACTTGGGCTGCAGAAACAGTTACATTTTAGTAGTTAAGAGATCTAGAGGAAAGGGAAACAGTAGTGTTAATGTATACTGCTTTAGTCACATTGCGTTAGGGGTTTGGACAGGGAGGATTTCACATGTAAAACATCATGAAAAACTAAAGTTTGACAACTCGTGATAGCTGAAGGAACTGGAGAAGAGAAAAGAGATCTCAGGTTGACTGGACAACTTCACATTCTGGGAAGCATTGGGTTAAAATGAAGTAGATTTATGCTCTAAGGCTCTAGAAGAAAGAACTCAGACCAATAAGGGGTGAATATTGGAAAATAAAGCTTACCATGGAAACCTAATACAAACAGAAGGGGATGCTTTAACACCGGAGCTCGAGTGCCATGATAGAGCCTCCTGCCTTGTGAGAAACAGAGCTAGATGTCATTTGGTCCCTGACATCTTGAAAATTCTGTTTCAAGGGCTAGTTGTGAAATAGATACTTACACAAGGAACTTCTTCCCTAGGGGAAAAACAAATTTCCTCTGTTTTGTGTTTTCCATCCCATTAGTGTTTAAAAAGGAGTGACTTGGGTTCTGATTTAGTAACCCAGCAGAGGCTGCAGAGCAGGCCTTAGATGTGTGGCAGAAGTCTATACTATGCTTATCTTATGATATCGCTAAGCCTAAAGTGAGAGGTTCAAGAATAGAAAGGTAAGCATCCCAAATACTTTTTCTATTTAAAAAAATTTGTTCTAATGCAGATTGCCTTTGTCTCTATTGTGCTTTTAGACAATTTTGACTGTATCTGATGGAATCAAGTGCCAATCAGGAACATACTTCCCTAAGCTCACTAAAGTTACGATTTTCCTATGTGTGAGTTAAAAAAAAAAGTCAAGAATTCGTGAGCAAGAAGCCGTGAACAAATCAATCCTCTGCTTTTGTGACTGCCTCTTAACTGTTGCTCTGCCTTTCTATCCTCTAAAATTCCTTCTGTACATCAAGAAGAGTTTTCTGATCTTATTGATGGCATTTCTCTGTATTACATCGATGGGCTTCATTAGTGAATCTTACGACATCAGAGCAGGTGTCTCAGTGACTTGGCCATGTTCTAAAACCCTGCAATTGAATAATTGCAGTGGGTTGAAAGCTATGACTTTCAAGTTTGAAGCTTACTTGGTTCAAAGTCAACACTGAAGTTAAATACAAAGTATGCACAAAATTTTTCCTGATAATCCCTTAATTGGCTCATAAAGTAGAGTATATAGACATCAGCACAACTGTAAGTCTGACACAGCTAGTGTTCAAAGTGTTCATGCTCACTCCTCCAGGGCAGCTCTTTGAATTCCGAACCTCAGTAAGGGTGGTCCACTAGGTCCCACCTGTTGGTGGATCCCAGACTCCCATCCCTGATCCCCTGCTTATGTGAAGCTGTCAGAAGCACCCCTCAGGATCTTGGCCACCCATTCTGGCAGAGAGAAGTATCTCCAGGGGAAAAGTTGTCCTAAATGTTGGGGGCCCCACACCTGTCTTCTATTCTCATCCTGTTCCATGCCTGGCAATTCTTCCAATTCTTTACTATATTTTTAGATCCACACTGCTTCAGCAAGGGAAGTTTGTTTGAATTACCTTGTCCAATGTTACAGGATATGGAAGTCCTCAGCAACACCTTTCCCATGATAAGAAACAGCTGCCATAAAATCTATATTTAAAAAAAGGAGAAAGAGGAGAAGAAATAATTTTGAAAATACCAGGTATGAAACAAATGATGTAATAATAAAATTTTTCTATCATCAATGGTGGGGGGATGTAGCAAGAATTTGTCAATGTTTATTTTTAAAAGTCCAGAAGGAAGAAGCACCTTTTGAAGTAACCATGAATATTTCTAGCACAGTTCATTTCAGTTCTGTTGGATATTTATACTGAATTAAGTAGAAAGTGTGTCCCTTGTGGAATAAGAATAGTTGTCTATAGCCATACCTATACCTGTAACCATACCTATAGCCATACCATACATGTGCCTGATCTCATCTGGATAAGAATTTTTTAGAATCCTTTATATAGGATATTTCACAAAATTACTCATCCTGATTGTGCATGGGACATTACACCTATTAGAATTCCCAACTTCCTTCTACTATAACTTAAGTCTTTCGCATTGGAATTGATAAGTCTTTCTCTTGGGAATTTTATTGCCTTGAATTACTTCTCTTGGAGCTTGACTAGTATGTAGCAAACTGATCAAACCGAGGTTTTAAACCAGCAAAACTATGGAGCAGACTCTGAATTATATTGACCTTCTGCCAAAGTGACACTTCCTATTAGATCCATCCTTTATGAACCAGCCTTATTTTTCTTACTCTTAATGTATAACAATGAAGAATGAGAAAACCATCTTGGATTTGGCTAGAAGCAGCTAATATCATAATTTATCTGTGATAAGTTGTTATGCAGTTTAATTTAACAAGCCCTTATCGAGCTATTTCTTGTATGCTGTCAAATACCTTGGGATTTGACAAGGATAGTCACTCATTCACTAAGCATTTTTTAATGCTAAGTTTCAGGAACTGCCCTTGGTGCTCGGTATACCTGGGTTGGGGGAACACAAACTACACTATAAAGAATTAGAAATACAGGTGTTAGGGCCTCCCTGATTTCCTCTCTAGATCTCCCACCTCCCAAGTTACCCCCATCTCTCTGAATTTTTTTATGGCCCTCACCACCACTTGATGTGACATTTGTCCATGATATATGTGTTTTTATATATAATATCCCCTCCAACTAAGACACTGGCTTCTCTAGGACAGGGGCTTTATCCCCAGCCTCTAGCAAAGTTCCTGGTCCACAGTAAATATTCAGTAAATGTTTGAACATTAAAAAAAATATGTTTTGGGGGCACCTGGGTGGCTCAATGGGTTAAAGCCTCCGCCTTCGGCTAAGGTCATGATCTCAGGGTCCTGGGATCGAGCCCCACATTGAGCTCTCTGCTCAGCGGAGAGCCTGCTTCCCTTGCTCTCTCTCTGCCTGCTTGTGATCTCTCTCTGTCAAATAAATAAATAAAATCTTTAAAAAGTTAAAAAAAATACAGGTGTTAGGAGGAGAATAATGTGGCGGGGGGTAGAGATTCTAATTAGGAGGAGAATAATGTGGGGAGTGCCTGGTTGGCTCAGAGGTTTAAACCTCTGCCTTCAGCTCAGGTCATGATCTCAGGGTCCTGGGATGGAGTCCCATATTGGGCTCTTTGCTTGGCAGGGAGCCTGCTTCTTCTTCTCTCTCTCTCTGCCTGCCTCTCTGCCTACTTGTGATCTCTGTCAAATAAATGAATAAAATCTTAAAAAAAAAAAAAAAAGGTGGTGAATCTGAGAAAGTCTTTTTGAGAAGATGACTAAGTTGAAACCTGAAGCATGAATAGGAGTTAGTCATTTGAAGAGTAAGGGGTACAGCATTTGCAAACACTACACTGCAGGAGGAAATGAAACATTTTCCAGGCTGGTCTAGCCATTGGTGTGTCCCCAAATAGTCTGTCCACAAGGGTAGGGACCAGTTCTCCCTTATTACCACTGTATTCTCAGCACCTAACAAACTACTGGACACGTAGGGAATATTCATTACATATTTGGGTGAACGAGCCTATGAATGAATGAAATCAATGTATAACAAGAATAGTTATCCTGCGGTGCCTGGGTGGCTCAGTTGTTTAAGTATCCAACTCCTGATTGGATACTTATCCAAGGTCATGATTTCTGGGTTGTGAGATCGAGCCCTGTGTCGGGACATGTAGTCAGCTTAAGATTCTCTCCCTTGGGACACCTCTGTGGTTCAGTGGGTTAAAGCCTCTGCCTTCAGCTCAGGTCATGATCCCAGGGTTCTGGGATCGAACCCCGCATCGGGCTCTCTGCTCGGCAGGAAGCCTGCTTCCCCTTCTCTCTCTCTGCCTACTTGTGATCTCTGTCTGTCAAATAAATAAATAAAATCTTTAAAAAAAAAAAAAAGATTCTCTCCCTCTGTCGCTTCACACCCCCTGGCTCACACATTCTCTCTCTCTCTAAAAAATAAAAAATGAAAAATGAAAAATCAAGTTATCCTAAGATAACTGGGAGGACATCATAGCACATTAAGTAAAGCATCCGATTTAGGTTTCTCCCAAGTTCTTTGAACTGCCCTCAGGAGAATGGATTGAAGGGGGCAAGAATGGAAGTGGAGCACCAGTTAGGAGGAGGCTGCTGCAGGAACCTATTTAAGTGATGGGATGGCAATAATTATAATAGTATTTGTTGAGTGCTTACAATGTTATAAGCATGTTTCATGTATTACCTCATGTAATCTTCACAGTAACTCTATGAGAGTTATTGAAAAGCATAAAACTGAAGGACAAAGAGATGGTGGGATGAAAAATAGCAACAAAATTTTGGAAGCTAGCTGGCAATTGGGTGAGTAGGAAGTGACCTAGCACATTTGGAAAAGCTGATCCTAAGCCAGCAACCCTACTTTTTCCATGAAGATCCCCCTCAAAAATTCAAGGATCGGTGGCATTAGGACCCCTGAAAACAGAGGTGGGAAAAAAAAATCAGGAAGAGGACTGAAGAGTCTGGTTAAGAAACAGTAAGACCTCTCAGATCTTCTCTCCCTCTCAGAGCAGCTAAGAGCTTGGTTGCTACATCCCCTTTCGGGGTAAATAGGGTCTCTGTGCTAAAGCTAAGGGGATGAAGTGACATTTTTATACACTAGATGCTGGGACCAAATAACCTTCCTCTGCCGATAGGATCCAAGAATGCCAGCTGCCAGAATGATGCCCTTCAGGAAGGATTTTGGAAAACTCCTCTCTGAGGAATCCAAACAGGCCATTGTGGGCATCAAAGATTTTCCAACCAAATGGTCCTATGAGATCACTCTTTAGCAAGGTCTACAGTCAACCGGGCCCAGCTGTGCCTCAAAACTTAGCTTTTTGTTGACAAATTCTTAAATTGGAGTGGATAGCCAAGAATTATCAGACATCGGAATATATTCTTTAATAAGAAACACAGAATCTGGGATGCCTGGGTGGCTCAGTCGGTTAAGAAACACAGAAGCCAAAATGAGAGAAGGAAAAAGTGACTTAGAGAAATTAGAAATTGCGGAGACAGGAAAACACTAATATTATATTTACATATAGGTTCTTAAAGTAATAAGATTTTGCATCAGTAAAACTGGAGAAAATGTAATAAAATTTCAGAGAAAAAAACAAGAATTCTTGGAAACTGAAAATACAATAGAAATTGTAGATATTTTGAGAAATCTCTCAGTACCAAAACAAAGAGTTTGAGGTCCAGGAGGTTGTCCAATAACATCCAAATAATAGAAGTTCCTAAAGAAAGAACAAGAAAGAGAGAAAGAGAAGAAATGCATAGTAGGAATTCATCAAAGAAATAATTCAAGAAAATACTGAATGTCATGAATTTCCAGACTAGATTTACTGAGTACCCAGAATATAGACTCCACTCCAAAGCACATCATTATGAAAACTCAGGATACTGAAAACAGAAAGCCTTAAACTTAGAATCATAGATGCTTTGGGCTTTGCAATAGCAGTACTGAAAGCTAGCAGATGATACTTAAAATTCTATACCCCGACAAGCTATCAATCAAATGTGTAGCTAGAATATCGATATTTCAGGGACCCCTGGATGGCTCAGTCATTAAGCATCTGCCTTCGGCTCAGGTCATGATCCCAGGATCCTGGGATAGTCTCGCATGGAGTGTGGGGGGGGGGGGGGGTCCCTGTTCAGCGGGGAGACTGCTTCTCCTTCTCCCATTCCCCCTGCTTCTGTTCCCTCTCTTGCTGTCTCTCTCTCTGTCAAATAAATAAATAAAATCTTTAAAATATATATATCGACATTTCAGACATGTATGATCTTATGCACTTTCTTGGGAATCTACTGGAAAATGTGTTTTAACAAAACTGAGAGAGCCAACTCAGGAAAGAGGAAGATATGAGATCCAGTTAGTCCAACAAAAGAAAGAGGTAAAAGGATTTTTTCCCAGCAGGATGATGAAAACAGATATGAAAATGACAGCCATGCAATGGTCTAGAGAAAAACCTATCCAGATGGAAGTAAATCGGAATGCTCTGGAAAATCTTTCTTCATGATGAAACTAATCGTATACTGTATTTGAACATATTGAGAGGAGACCTACACAGTGGGCAAGAATGGAAGGACAAAAAAAATAAATAGAAAAGGAAAAGTAAACATAGTATATCTCAAAGCCCATCTGTCAGTAGCATTTTTTAAAAAAAAATGTGAAGAAACAGAGAATCAAACCAGACAGTTTGACTTCAGAAACACTACACTTAAGTGTTGTATATTCAAATGCTGATGGGCATTATTATTTTTTAACTCTTTTTTTAAAAAAAAATTTATTTATTTGATAACAGAGAGAAAGAGCACAAGCAGCAGGGAGGAGCAGAGGGAGCAGGGAGCCAGAACAGGGCTCCATGATCCCGGAACCCTGAGATCATGACCTGAGCCCAAGGCAGACACTTAACTGACTAAGCCACCTGAGCAGCTCCTGATGGGCATTACTTTAGTAGAAAGGTCAGAAAGATAATGTAAGAGAGAAGAATGCAAGTATAGAGTTTGTGAGATGAGATCCAGAGCACACATGGATTTTACTGGAAAAACATTTTTTGTTGTTGTTGTACCAAAAGAGAAGAAGAAAACAGGTGTAAAGGAAAGTGGGCTTGTAAATGTGATGGGAATGGGAAGGTACAGGGTAATAGTATGTCAAAAAACAAGATTCAGAAAAAATAATAAGCAAAATTGTGGCTGTAGATGACTTGTCTACCAACACGATCTCCAAAAATGAAGTTTTAGGGCAATTTTCTTAAGTAAAGCACCTCAGTTTCCAAAATGTTCGTCATCAGTTTTGGCATTAATATATAACTACTATAATACAATTGAGGAGTTACACCCAGAAATATCTGATGGTCTTCATGAATTCAAATTTTACAGGGAGAAAAAGAGGACAGTTATATCCTAGTAGGTTAAATTCAGAGATGTATATGCTGTGTTAGGAGATTATAGTAACATTCCATTCCAAAAGAAGGTGGTACTTGAATTGAAACTTGAAAGAAGGATAAGACTAAGCAAGGAATTCATTCAAAGGAATGCGTACAAGCAGAGGGTACAGCATGTGCAAAGGCCCAGAAATATGAAAGCATGGTAGTTCCAGAAATATTAGATATGACTAATAAACAAGATGGCTGAATATGTGAGAGGAGAAACATGTAGGGCCTGCTCATGAAGGTCTTTCTCTGTCACATGGGGACTTTGAATTTAATCCTGAATGCTATGAAAATGCATCCAAGTATTGAGAGGATTAACAACTCAGATAATCTATAAATCCACCTATAAAATGGAAGATGTGAAATAAGACATTCCTGTAGTCTTGTCACATCTTCAATGGTCCACGATCCCACAACTAATGCAGTCCTGAAGCAGAATAGGGAGGAGGAAGAGCTGGAATGATCTCACAGGAGATAGCGGAGGATTTCTACGAAGCACAGAGTCTGGGTGAGAATACAGCGATGCAATTAGCTGGCATGGGGAGAGAGAACATGTTTGGGGTGAGCGTGGGGTGACAAGATGAGCTCAGTTTCGAACATGTTAAGATTTGGCATTACTTGCAAAACTGATCCTAGCAGATGATCTCAGATCTCAAACTTTCATTAGCACTGGAAAGCAAAGGACTGCTGAATCCTGCAAATTTCCATGGTAGGTGGGCCAAAGAGATACTGATCTCAAAAAAGAAAGGAAAAAAATCTACTCCCAAGAACTACTTCATGATTAATTTCAGAATTTCTTCATCCAGCCCACTTAATTAGACCCTTTATTTCCCCTCTAATTATTTTAGACTTAACATTAATACCGGTTTGGTGAGAACTTGGTGATCTATTCAATGTCTTAATATGGCCTATCAATTCCATGGCTTATAGTCAAATTATAATCACCCTCATCTGAACCCTTCCCTAGCTGTTTTCTCTTTAAAGCCAGCTCTTGCTACTACTTGAGGAATAAAATCTCCTCTTCCCCTGATACGTTGGAAAAACACTCAGGCCCAGCATATAGTATCATACTCAATACCGTGAACTTGGTGGGCACCCTTTGTTTCTTAAGGATGATGGTAACACATGTTCAAAGTCCCTTCATTTTTCCTTTGGAGAGGAAAAGGAAAAGAGACACTGACAGGATGTGACTATAATGTAAATGAATAGGTATCATGAATGGTTAGAATGGAGGTCTACAGCTATTTTGCAGAGAGCTCAATTTTATAAGGGACAAAAGGGGAAGATTAACCAATGATTGTGGTACATTTTGGTTTTGAAGTAGTGTGTGTGTGTGTGTGTGTGAGTGTGTAGGAGAAATGCCCTTGTGTAGGAGAAATGAGATGCCTCTGTAGGAGGTTGTACGGAGGAAGGAAAACATACACTGGCCTCTTGCAGTCAAGGAGATGACCATACCACAATAGCATATAGGAGGGAGAAGGAGGAAGGATGTAGATGAGTCAGGCCAACTGGATTCTAATTAGTCCTCACACAGGTCATCAGACAGGAATTCAAATACAAAAAGCAATGACACTTTCCTCCTCAAATGGTGACCTACATCAACTGTGGAGTTTTAGTTTTTAAGTGTTTCTGATTTTGGAAGGCTTGTCTTTCCCTTAGTCCAGGTCTCCTTTCCAATTCTCTTGAAACCTTTAGAGACTCGGTATTTTTCCAAGGAAAAACAAACCAAAAAAGCAAAGCAAAAAAGATTCCAGGATAAAACATTTAAAGATATGGAGAAGGAAGAACATCAAATTTGGGATAGTGGTTCATTTCAGCGGGGGCATATGTGTGTTTTGAGGAGGTGGGAGGGAAGGGGGGGCAAAGTTTAGAAGTAACTTCAACTGCAATGTTCTGTTTCTTGAATTGGGTGTTCGTACGGTGGTATTTATTATGCAAGGGTATTGGAAATATTTCATAATTTTCAGTAAGAGATGTATGTCTAAAAGGAAAGAGAGGAACAGAACAATCATTTTGTCTATGTCCCTAGTTCTACCTGTGAAACGATAGGAACCCTTCCTGACTATTTTAATTTTATTATAAACTGAAAAGCTGTGTTCGTTCACAAATAAAACAGTGCTATCATCTTTGAGGTTAATGCTCCTAAGTCAAATTCATTTTTCTAGCAAATGTTCAAATCGCACGTCTACGAAGCTGGATCAACTCGGTGATTCCATCCACGGGTGGATTCCATCCATGGAATCCACGGATTCCATCCTCCAGTTGCACTGAACTCCTGCTGATGTGGATGGAGGTGCCTTTCCTGTTTTGTCACCACTATCACATCATACATGTTTGAGCGACACACCACGAAGAGAGGTCACCACCCTTTAGTGCTCAGTCAGCTCGTTACCCACAGGCTGCTGAGAGGTACTTGGTTATGCCAGACTTCCTCCTTCCTCCTCACTAGTCCTGCCCCATTTCTTCTCTGTCTTGGCCCCAGGATCATTGCACTTCTTACTTCCTGCCCAACCACGATCACAGGAAGAGAAAAGATGGAAGGCATGTGTCATCTTGTTAATAGAGTTTGAATCGCTACAAGACGGAAATGAGATGGGAAAAGATTAATCTAATTGTTAGAATTAAGCCTGCGAATTAGCTGTGGGTTTTACATATCCTACTTGGGAATTTCTCCAAAATAGAGGCAGACTAGCATCATACCCATGCATGGCAAGCTTGATGTCATGCTGCCTGAATCAAAATCCCCGCTCTGTTACCTCCCAGCTAGTGATCTTCTCCAAGTTATTTCACCTCCCATAAAATTTATATATTATTAGTGCCTGCCTTTTGAAGTTGAAATAAAGATTAAGTGAAATGTTGCATGAAAATGCTTAGCACAGCATAATACCTGGTACATAGCAAGAGCTCAATAAATGTTGGCGATTATTATCTGCTTTGATTTTTACTTCTCTTCCTGCCCTTTTGGTATCAAGGATAACCTCTATCCAGGAAAAACCAGCTTCCAGGCAAAAGTCCTATGTGGTAAAAGTGGCCTCCATACCTGGAGGGAGGTTTTTTTCCTGAAAGCAGTGATTTCTTCCACCTACTCCCTTCTCCCTATTCTCTTCTGGTTGTTTTAACAACAGATGCAAAGAGTCTGCCTATGGAAAGAGAAAGGTTGCTACACAGTTGGAACCTTATTTTGTTTTTATGTCTTCATATTCATTGCTACCTTCTAGGAACAGCTAAAAGAGACCAGAGACCCAAATGACAGCATCCATGTTCCCTCCCCCAAGGCTGTCCAGTCACTTTCTCATCAAGACAGGGGCCTCTTGGGGGAGAAAATGGTCTCATGCCCCCCAGAAATAAATGAGGTTAAGAAGGTCATTGCCAAGCAGTGGGGCAAGGGTGTCTCAGCTCCAGCGAGCTCAGACACCTTTTCTAGCAGTCCTCAGTGGAGGTGCCAGCCGTAAGAGCTGATAGGAAAAGGCTTGACGGTGAAAGTGCTTCTGAACAGCCAGAAAAGCTAAACCGGCCACAGCGGATTTTAACTCGGAAAATTCGGGAGACCACTTAACCTCCAAGTAAAGGAAAGCCGCTCTAGGTAGAGAATCAAGTTTCAAAAAGACACAAAGAAAAGCTCACTGCCTGTCTGTGTTTCTTTATATTGAAAATAAAAAAATATCTTTTGCCTACTCCTTCCCTGCCAACTCTCGTCTTCCAGTCTGAACCCAAAAGTGTCTCTTCACCTTCCAGCTTTCCTTTTTTCTTTTCTTTTCTTTTCTTTTTAATTGGCTCTAACGGGGGAAGGGGAGGGCAAGAGATGATTGGCTCCCTGAGGGCAGCCCCGCCCTGCCCATTCCCTTCCCCCGCCCTCCCCGCAGAAACAGCTGGAATGAGAAGTAGGGAGGGAAGGCTGGGATTGGCTGTGAGTCAGTGGCAGGGTGGGGTGGGGCAGCACAGATGAAGCATTTACCTGTCCAGGTAAGTCTGGAGGAGGTCAAAAGAAGAAAACAGAGGAAGGCAGGGGAAGCAGTCTGTGTCTCCGTCTCTGCCCTTTGAAATAAAAGGGTATTTCTTTCCTCTCTTCAGCCCCTCACCCAGTGAAGGTGAGTTAATCACTAACCAACTATTGCTTATGCTTCAGCAGGAAGGGGTGCTTCGTGGGAAATGAGAGCCACAGGGTTGTGGGGAACCCTGTGCACCCCAGCCAGGGGGATTTCCTCTCTGTTCCTCAACTCTGTACGTCCAGTCTGGGATCAGAGCAGGCTGATAGCTTCTTAAGATTGGAATGATTTTGTGGAGACCAGGGCTGGGATGCATATTTTTTTCATCTGCCTATTTCAGTTGGATAAGCACATTTTGCAGTCAACACGAAAATACAATAGGCTTGTTTTGGAAATTTCCATCTCTGAGCAATTGAAATTGAGTCGTGATTCTTGGAAAAGAATAGTTACAGTGCAGGGAGTCAAAATGGGGGCTCTCCCAGGAGAGAAAAGTGCCTTAGTTTCTCCATTCCATTTCTAACAGGACATTTCCCCCTGGCTTTATCAACTCAATGTCTATTTTTATTTAAATAAAGGGTGCAGTGTATGTGTGTGTTCAGTAATGGTACCGTGACAACGGAGCTCTCTTCGGACAAGCATGTAAGGCTGTTTGTAAGGCGATGTGAGGCTCAGAAAACCCCACCTCAGACTACCAGTTCATCTCTGGAAAACCCACGGATAATCTAGGTGCAAAGCTGAGTTTATTTGGATTCAACTCAGTTAATGTTCTGACTCTGCCTGCTATTAGACACAGAGACTGGCAAACCGGAAGCCGCTCGCTGGGCTGTGCCAGGAGCCCACCGACATTAATATTTCATGGTAGTCCTTGAAACTGGTGGGCGTTCTCAGTGGGGCTCGGGCCAAAGTAGGGTGGCAGAGCCCACAGAGAGGAGAACCAGACTGCCGTGGTGGCTTGGCTCTGTTTTCTTCCGGGGGTCGCCGCCAACAGCGTGCGTGGCAGGTTATCGGCACAAGGAAGCTGGATGTCGAAGTCAATTCAGAGTAGCAAGTCAGCTCTCCACGATCCACCTTGGGCAGGGAGGAGTTAACGTTCCGGTCCCTAACTGCGCCTCTTTTCCTCCTGCTGCAGGAAAGAGCGAAGTGGGAAGACCCCCGTGCCAGGCTCCCGGGGCCTGGCACCTGCCAGTCCCGAGCCAGTGTGCTGGGTTTCCTAGTCCTGGTAGCTGGAGCTTTTGGTTTGAGTTGAGCCCAAACCACAGAACCAGCCCACCAAACTCACTGAGTGAAGGCTGCCATTGACGGTGAACTTGTCAGAGATAAGATAATCTGGAGTGTTAGCAAAGCTCTTCTGTGCAGAAGATAGGTCCACCGAGCCTTTGCCTCAAACCCACCTGTGAAATAGAAGATTATAACTTTGACTAAACACACTCAGAAAGTTGGCCATGTGCTGATGGAGAAGCATATACACGCAGTGCAGCTTTTAGTCCTCCTGGCAGTTTTCTTCAGATGTTCCCCAGCTGGAGGCATATTTCTGGATAGTCAGCAAGCACATGGTCTGAGGAAAAAAAAGGACAACTCTTTGACTAGTGCAGAGAGAAGTTGAGCTCTTGAGAGATATGGGGGAGGGCTCACAGAAGGAGGGTGACAAGGGGGCCTTGGGCCTGTTTAGAAGATACAGAGAAGCCAAAGAGGAATGGGGCTGGAACCCCATCACCCCCACCCATGCCAGAACCCCACATGCTCTCTCTTTACTCTCCTCCAAGACTTGGCTGGTTTCAGCGGAGTAGTTAATGTTTAATGTGCTTTGGCACGGATGGCCCTGGCTATAGGCTATGCCTATTTCATAACCCATTTTCTCCTCCCCTCCAATCCCCCAAAGAGGTCAAGGGTTAAAAGATAATTAAACTCTCACCTTGAGTGTTTTGTTTCTCAGACTTCTTATCAGGTAGGAATACCTCAGGTTTCAATGGCTGCTCTGAGACAGTCCCCAAGTTTCAAGGTTGTAAAGTTGGTGGAAGGAAATGCAACATTCAGGTCTGGCCAAAGTGGCGAGGGAGAGTGGAAGGGTGGGTGGGGTGTAGAGAGGAGACTCTTAGGGTTCTGGCTCTTTGGATCAGAAAATGAGGCCTGGAGACAAGACGCAAGCACCTTAGGGCTCATTTGGCCTTGGTTAAGGTTCAGATTCAGCTCTGCAGGGGCCCCAGTGCCCGATGACACAATCTTCAGTGACATTTGTTGTCATTTGTTTACTCTGGAAACATCTATTGTGGGGACATACAGCTGGCCTGGAAGCATAAAGCAGAATCAGATGATTTCAAGGGTTTAAGGTGTGAAGTAGAAAGAGAAGGGTGATCTTCGAGCTTTTGGTGTTTAGTCAGGGGTGGCTGATGGCCCTTCTTTAGGTACACGGCTCTCTCGAGTCCCAGGAAGGGCTGGACCCAGAGGCATCCTATCTAGGCCATGAGAGGTCATCCCCTGCTTCCCTGTGGAAGGGGAAGTGGAAAGAGCTCCGGATTTCTCATCGGTCAAAGAAGAAAGTATCACGTCTTGCCTCGATTATCAGGCTCTTCTGAAGATCTCAGCAGCATGTCTGAAAGCACTTTGTAAGCTATACTGGGCTCTGTGTTTCTGAAGCAGCGCTGTTCATGCTGTTTCTCTCTCTTCCAGCTACTTGAGTTACTTCCAGCTACTTAGTCCCGAAATTGTGAGTGTGACAGGTTGCCCTGGGAGGAAGGAGAAGCTAGCAAGCTACCATACAGTCCGAAGAGTACTTAGAAGAACAAGGGTAGGAACTGTTTCTGAAAGGAAGAGGCAACATCTGGTCACCCATTCACAGAGAATATGATATTAACTACAGTGATTAATACAGCATCAATAATTACTCTATTAAGTACAGTATTGATAATTAATAATTACAATTGTACAGAAACTTTTTAAGAGAACTAGAGCCAAAAACTATACCCTTGGATTTACACTGGCAGCTTGGAAACAATGCCCTTGCCTTATTATTTTTGCTTGTTCCATGCCTCTTAGGTGCTCATAAATGTTAGTTTAACTGAAGCATTGGCCCAATTCCATTGAGCCATATATCCTCAGGGAAATAAAATACATAGGAAAAACTTTATAGTAATAGGGTAAAAGTAAAAAAAAAAAAAAAAAAAGAAAGAAAGAAAAAAAAGGAGGCCTTCCAACAGCTTAACTCAATAGTCATTTGTCCAGCATTTTTTGAGTGCCTTCTGTGTGCCTAGGCTCATGAGCAATGGACCTCTTTGGCTGTAAGGACCTCAGCCCTACAGAATGTTAAGAATGGGTACCTTCTGGATCTAGACAGTCATGAATGGAGTGGATAGCTGAGGTGACTGCACTCCATCCACATGATTTCTCATGTTTCTGTTTCTTTGGAGCTCTGAAGTTGGGAAAGTAACCTCATGAGTAAACTGAAGGACTGCCTTACCCAATGTTGATTTGTCACCGTGCTTCTTTGGTGTCTCTGTCCCCTCTGGTCCTGTCTCTAACTCCTGAGAGGGTCTGGATATTTATGAACTCCATGCATCTGGCTCACTGGGATATTTTCCTCTTCTTTCCCCATTGTCCTGCCCCTCCCTACCTGCCCCACTTGCCGGCCTCCTCCAAAGCAGGAGAGGAGTACCATGAGGCCGCGTGCTTATCGGCTCTACAGGGCTGGCAGGCTGACTCACCCAGCACAGCCCAAACCTGACTTGGCACTGGAAGCAATTGTTGGAAGAAGCTGAAGGGACAAGCTTCCCGGGATCCAAACCCCAGGTCCCAAGATCTCAAACAGAACACGTTACTGCTAGGACATTTTACCTATGATTGGGAGGATAGGAAAGGTAGTTGAAAATACAGCATGGTGTCATGGAAAAATATGGATTCAGAACCAGACAAACTGGATTTCAATTCTAGCTCTCCGCATATTCTCGACTTGACCTTGCAACCGTCTTTTAAACTTAGTTCTTCCAGGATTTCATTTTAACATAAGAGAGTCACCTGGGACCTTTCCAGATCTTGAGATTTTCAGAAGGAAGATGGTACTGCCTTCCTTTGCTATTACTATTGGTACAGTGAACTGGAAACTTATTTGCCCCTGCGAGTTGGAGTCAGGAGGAAGCTATGTAGGCCATTTCTCTTGTTCATTTGACAAAGGTTAGGGAACCTCACTGGAAATTAGCACAACATCAGAGGGGTGGCGCGCAAGAGGGAAACTGGCTTTGTATCAGCCTTTGGGGTCATGTGTGTGCCCCCCCGGCCTAGGGAGGTGATTGATGGTGGCTGTGGTTGGGGTGGGAGTGGGGGCTGATGTTGATGGTGTTGGCTTGGATGACAGCTAACTGCTACTGCACAATGTGTTTTATGTGGAGTCTATTGGTACATGTTTCTGACAACCCTATGTGGTTGGTACAATTGAGGACCCTGTTCCTTCTCTCCCACTTAACCCAAACCCTTCTTCTCTGAACTCTTGCCTGACTTCAATTCATTTTGATCCTAGGTGGATCTTGTCTTTCTCTTATTATAAGAACAGTAGCAGATCTTATCTTATTCATTAAATGAGCATTTACTACCAACTAAGCTGTGCTGTTCTCATTAACCCTACATTCACCCAATTTAATGGGAAAAACGGGGTAGAAGAGTAATTGGCCTCAAGTCCCATAATTGGCCATGGTGGAAGTGGGATTTGAATCCAGATCTGACTACCTCCAGAACCCATGCTATGGGCCCCTTACTCTGTATTGTTTGTAGTCATGGAAATGTAGGTTAAGCCCCCAGATTGAGAGAAAGAAGGCCACTAGGAGAAGTGATGGAATTTCCTCTCCGACAAGACTACTCCTCCCTGCCACCCCGCCCTCTCCACCCCACCTCCGCTAACGCCGCCCTTCTGCATGAGTGCTTGCCCGGTTCTGTGTCCTTCCACGCAGGCTGGGAGGTTTGGGGGACCCCTGTGCACAGCCCCTTCCAGCGCTCTGCTTGCTGGGCATCCCCGCCGCCACGCTGCTCTAGGGCCTGGGCAGAACCTTGCCGGAGAGCCTCAGCTCGGCTCACACGTGGCTTTGATTCTTGTCTTTTCAGGCCAGCTTGGGACATTCTCCACTTCCCTTCGCTTCCCCTCTGGGAGCCCCTTTCACCGCCCCCCGCACCTTGCTTCGGGCGATGCCCCAGAGCGAGCTGTGGCCGGCGGGGCCTGGCTCAGAACCCGTGACCCGCATCAGCAGCTGTGACAGCATCATGAGCACCACGTCCACCCGCTCTGGATCTGTACGTACCTCAGTCCTGCCGTACCCTCAGTCCTGCCGCCCGCCACGGGCTCTCTGCACGCCTGCCCCGCCCACCCCGCCCACCCCGCCCATGCCCTGCCCTGCCCACCGCCCGCCAGCCTCATTGCTCCTCAGCTTTCATCTTCCTCATCAGGGCGTGAATCACACCCCTGAGCATTTGTGCCTCTGAGTCACTCTGGTTTTCTAGAGAATAGAGTGGGACCGCCCCCAGAGAGCAGAAGGGCAGATGAGACTTGCTCCCAGGTTTCATTCATTGGGGGCTAAGTTGAGGTGAGAGCGAGGGCCCGTGATCAGAGGTCCCGGTGATCAGAGGTCCCGGTGATCAGAGGTCCCGGTGGAAAGGGTGGACGGTAGATCCCCGAGCGCTGGTGTTCCCCAAGTCTCCGGCAGCAAGCAAGCCGCATTCCTTCTGTGAAGATCAAAGAGAACAGAGTACTTAGGAGCCTGGGTTCTGGAGCCAAGCAGGTCTGAATTCTCCACCTAGAAGCCAAATGGCCTTGGGCAAATTACTTAATTTCTGTAAACTTGAGTCTCCTCAGTTTTAGGGTGGGGATAATGTGAACAGCGAATTCATAGGGTCCTCTGGAAGAGTACAGGACTGGCACAGACAGCGCGTAGCACGTGCCTCTGTGTGGAAAAGAAACAGCCTGTCTCCATGAGCAGAGATTCCGAATCTTCCAAAGTCATCGTGTTTAACAGAGAGTGGCATGTAGTACATGCCATGTATTACATGTAGCACATGTAGTACATGTAGTACAGCAACTGAATTTAAATCTCAGTTGCTCTAAGGCTGCTGTGAAAGAGTCAAGTCCGCCGAACGTCCGAACGTCGGCATTCTTTGGTTCTTGGTGTTCATCACATACATAGTAACCTTGAGAATTTATACGCTATCGCTTTATATCCTATAGAGCTACTTGGAAATTAAAGCATTATAAGGATCTCTCCCAAATGTCAAGGATGGTTAATATAGTCTGTGAGTTTTGGTATGTAAAAATCGAATAGAGAAAGCAGTGCACTCACACGCACACACACACGCGCGTGCCCACACACGCAATCCAAAGTGCAGACAGCCTGTATATAATTTCTTTTTGACCTGAGAAGATAAGACCCCAGAGACCTCTTTCTGTTTCTGTTAGGCTGAGGCCAGTATGGGCAGTTCCATACCACCGGACACAGAATGTGGCAGGGATTATAGGTTTTCAAAGTACTTCATCCACAAGGGAGAAATTCAGAGTTGGCTAATCTTTGGCAAGGCTATTTTAGGAAGAAAAGGGCAACGAAGAAGATTTTGTTCAGGGAACCCTTGGAATTGACTTCAGGGCTTCCAAAGACTATACCTGGGGCTTCCTGTGATATGTAAGCCTCGTTTTTGCCAACCGACAATGGCTCTTGAAGGAGCTCTGGGAACTGGTACTGTTGTTCTAACAACCATCTCCCAGGATGTATTTAGGGCTATCTCGAAATCTTCCCTGGCCGTCTGACTGGGTCTAGAAATATATAACTCTGAAGTATCTTAAATATTAGGAAGAGATTTGAGATTCATGCCAGGAAGGGACTCAAGCCAAATTTCTCACATTTCCATTTCCCTTCTGGTTTTCCCTTCAACCTTCAACTTCATAGAGCGAATCTTCTTTGGATCTTGCCAGCCTTGTAGAACATAAGCAATAATCATTTAAAATGGCCATAACACTTATTTCCAAATACCCCTATGTGCTTTTTCATCATGACAATTATTTACTTTAATAGCTTCTTGATATTTCACACTAAGTTGCTTTCTCCTCCTCCCATACCCATCCAGTTTCTCTACCCTCCCCACTTCAAGTTAATATTTGCTTAAGAAATGCACACTTACTTGAATGTTAGCCAGAGCCAAATGCCATCAAGAAAGTAAATACGCAAAGGAAAAAAAAAATCCTTTATGGAATGCATTTCAAAGTCAAGAGTAAATTATTTAGTAAATGTATCTGTGGCTAGTCATACCACTGTTCCCATTGGCCTGACAGCCAGTGGTTGGCTGCAGTTTCTTGTTTGTCCTCCTGCTGTCCTTGACATACCAGATGGAGTATGCAAAAGTCCTTTGGAAGTTAAAAACGATACCGTCAAGTTTAAGTTCAAATCATTATGTTGTCCATATAATTTAGAGCTAAATCAGAGACATAGAAAGTGAAATGCTTGACATAGTTCACACAGAGGAATTGGAATTAGAACCTGGGATCTATTCCTCTAAGCTTTCCACGCAGGACTGGGCAAAAAAGGTCAGTTGCCATCTGGCTGCCTAGCACTGGGAACTCGGCGGGCCAACAGCTCGGCAGCCTCTGCCCGGTCCGTGCCTGCAGTTTCAGGAAGCAATGCCCACAGGTTTGCGGAGAAGCCTCTCAGAAAGGTTTCCAGCTCTTCAGCATTCCTTCAGGACGCAGGGTGGTTCTCAGCCCCACCAGTTTCTGTGGAGCTGCCTCTCACAGTTCCCTCTCCCTCTCTGTTCTCCACGCCTCATTCCAGAGTGACAGCAGCTACGACTTCCTGTCCGCTGAAGAGAAGGAGTGTCTGCTCTTCCTGGAGGAGACCATCGGCTCACTGGACACTGAGGCTGACAGCGGACTGTCTACTGACGAGTCTGAGCAAGACACAGCTCCCCAAGGCCCCCGAGCTCTGCCCATAACCCAGCCTGCTCCCCAGGGTAAGAGAGACCTTCTGGGGTGACACCTTTCGCAAATCCAGAAAACCAGTACATCTTTAGGGCTGCTTTGCCCCTTATTTGCCCTCTGCTCTAAGGGTCACGGGCGGAAGGACAACAGCACTCCTTTCTGCTCTCCTGGCTAGAATTAAGGTCTTGCCCTGGAGAGGAGGAGGGACTGAGGACAAGCCAGCTGTCTGTCTTTCTATGAAGTATCAGAGGCCTGGGAGGGAAAACGGTTTGGCCAGCTCCCATTCTCTCACAGAGAAATTCTAAAGAGACATGACCACAGAGGTGGGGGAGGGATTCTGGGAGGGGTGGGTGGTGGCTCTGGGGACACTGAGCAAGCCGGGAGACCTAATCGGGATGACCCAGGAGGATCAGGTTGCAAGAGATAAGAGGGAAGCCCTCCCTTAACTTCAGTGGGTGGTACCTCGAGGCTCTTGTGCAAGAGTGGAAAGCCAGTGGTATTGAGGCTCTGTAGAAAGGGGGACAGGATGGCACGCAAGTGTGGCCATGACTGTCTCAGAATGAGGGGGGCACTTTACTCCTGAGGACAGCCCCACTGGTATTGGGACCACAACCACATGTTTATTCATTTAGCAAATACCGATTGACAATGTGTTAGACCCTCTGCGGAGATAGAACAGGAAATGGGGGCAAGGACTTCTCTGCCCGCTGAGACTGATTCCCTGGCCCAGGGGGCCTGATGCACTTGCCTAGCTTGCTGGAAGGAAAGAGCCCATGTCACTCTCTGGTATGGGGACAGCTGTGGTGTCACAGAATCATTCAGGTGCTTATAGAAATTGAAGGTGGGGGCCTGTGGGTAGCTCAGCCAGTTAAGCATCTGCCTTCGGCTCAGGTCGTGATCCCAGGGTCCTGGGATGGAACCCTACATAGGGCTCCCTGCTCAGTGGGGAGTCTACTTCTCCCTCTCCCTCTGCCGCTCCCCCGGCACATGTTCTCTCCCCTACCCCCTCCCCTATCTCAAATAAATAAATAAAATCTGAAAAAAGAAAAAAAAAAAGAAAGAAACTGAAGGTGGAGGAAGGCAGAGGTCTGGACAAACCACATCAGCTGTTACTGCCATTCACGTTCAGTGCTTCCCCTGGACTCAGTGACCCGGGAGCCCCAGGATAGTTGGAGGGGCTGTCCTGACTCCCTTTCTAACCCTGCTCTCTCTGTAGACAGTTAGGAAGAGCTCAAGGCAAGGACATGGAGTTACATGAGGCTGCTCTTTCTGCAACCATCATGAGAAACGAATTCGTGGTTGTAGGGAATCCGCTGGTGTCCATCTGTTGGTCTAAATGATATCCAGGCAACAGTGCGGCCCCTTTAAAAGCAAAGGACCAACAAAAAACAAAACCCATTGCTAAGTGGAGATCAGAGTTCAGGAAGCATTTGTTTTTCAGGGGGCAACAGGGTTCTCACCTCTGTCCACTCTTCTTTGCCTCTTCTCCTGCCCCCTTGCAGGATATCCGGGAGAGAAGATCGTTCAGCAAGAACCAGAGCCAAGGAGAGGGACTCAGCCCAGCTCAACCTATCTTCCTGAGCTCCAAGACCTGGGCCTCAGGTCTGGGTCCTATAGCCTTCCCAGAAATATCCACATCAGCATCAACCAGAACCTCAGGAAAAGCACCACTCAGACTCATAGCCACAGCCCGGGGGAAGTGGAAGGCCTTGTCCCGGAGCCTGAGACAGAGCAGGTCAGCCAAAGCAGTGAGCCCAGCCAGGCTCTGGCCAGCCCCCAGCCACCTGCCCCAACCCTGGACACAGTGCCCATCCCTCCACCAGAGGCTTTCCGGGACACCCAGCCCGAGCAGCAGGAGCGAGGCTGCCTGCCCACAGGGCCCGGGCAGCAGACCCACATGTCACTCAGCCCCCAGGAGAGCAAGGAGACTTCCTCAGAGGCCATGTCCCAAAAAGCCAATGAGGAAGGCTCAACAGGGGGCCCAGGACAGCCTAGGCCTCCTCCAGCCACCTCCACCTCGTCTCAGAATATGAGAGCTGAAGATGCTCCCGTCCCATCAGGGGGGCACCCCGGTGCCCACCTGGCCCCCCTCGCAGCCTCTAAGCCCCGGAAACTGCCCCCCAATATCGTTCTGAAAAGCAGTCGCAGCAGTTTCCACAGCGAGCCCCAGAACTGGCTGACCCGCCACACCGAGGCCGGCCCTGGAGACCCGGGCCTGGCCCCGTCCTCACTGCAGGAGCAGAAGAAGGCACGCCGAGAAGCACTTGAGAAGCTGGGGCTACCCCAGGACCAGGACGAGCCCAGCCCCCACTTAAGTAAACGCACCAGCTCCACCCGGCTCCAGGCCCCCTTTCCAACTCCAGCACCAGTTCGGCCTGCGGTTCCAGCTCAGGGCAGAGCCGCCGCACCTGCTGGAGGAAAGGCTCCAGCCCCAGCTCCGCCGCGGGGAACCACCCCAGGGAAGGCTCCGACTCCCACTCCAGCTCAGGGGTCTCCTCCAGGCAGAGGATGGATTCGAGCCCAGGAACCCACTCCAGGGAAGGTTCCAGCGGCCAAATCCGTGCCAATTCCTATCCCTAAGGCCCCGGGGGTAAATAAGCCCCTGACTCAGCCAAAGTCAGACTCAGGGCTGACTCTCCGGGAGAGCAACATCCCGGGCCTGAGACAGATGAACTTCAAGTCCAACACTCTGGAGCGCTCGGGCGTGGGGCTGAGCAGCTACCTCTCAGCTGAGAAAGACCCCAGCCCCCAAAGCAGCACCTCTCTGGGCAAAGGCTCCTTCTTGGACAAGATGTCTCCTAATGTCTTGCGTAACTCACGGCCCCGCCCTGCCTCCCTGGGCACGGGGAAGGACTTTGCAGGCATCCAGGTGGGCAAGCTGGCCAATCAGGAGCAGGAGCAGAGCAGCAGGCACCTGCCCTACCAAGGACAGAGCCCTGACAAGCTGCCTCGACCCCCCTACGTCAGTGTCAGGATCTCCCCAAAAGGCGTCCCCAATGAGCACAGAAGGGAAGCTCTGAAGAAGCTGGGACTGTTGAAGGAGTAGTCGCCGGCCACCCCACAGCCCCCACCTCACCCCTGCCAAACAGGAGGAGGCTCGGGGCCTTTCCCCCACAACAGCTCGGAACTTGGGCACGAGCAGGCTTCCCTCCAGTGCGCTCCTCTCTCTGAGGCAAAGGGCAGGGAGAGATGGGATTCCAGACACACACATACGTTTATATTCAGAGTGATTGTGCCAATGAGTGCCTGCCCAAATCATTCCGAAGATGATTTCCACAAGACAGAGTGTGTGTGTGTGCACACGCGCGTGCATGCGTGTGTACTATAGGCTATATATATATATCACTGAAGCTATTTATATGACACAAGGAGTCATTGCTCAGAGTTCTGCTTGTATTGAAGATTGTCTTACCCCGGGGAGAGTTCAGCCCAGCCAGAACTGAAGGGACCGGGTGGCTAAGCCTGAGAAAAAAAGGCAGATGAGACAATGGCTGTGCCAGCAACATTAGGCAAATGCAGGGTCTTATGAAATGTGGGTCTGCCGGAATCCTGGTATGGAAGGGGACTGGTTCACCTTGCGGGATCCCTCTCTCGCTTCTGAACTTCTGGACAGCGGCTTGGAGGAGCAGGTTTGTCACTGTCCTCACTGTCCCCTTCTCACTGTCCCCAGTCCCAAGGACAGGGCACATCCCTGTAACTAAAACTCTCTGAGGACTGGGAGTGGGAGAGCTCTGGTTGGCCTGAGAAGGCAGGACAAGTGACCACCCAGCACGCTTCTACCAGGGACTATCCTGGTCTGTGGGCTTGACGAATTTGGAAGCGTAAACTGAGTAGTGGTCCCTGACTGCCATTCCTGATCTCCTGCTCCCTACCTCAGCCCACACAGGACTGACCCCAGGGCTGGGCCAGTGCAGAGACGGGAGTCTAAGCCCTGAATCTTGAGAAATACCGAAGAGCTATCTGAGGCCTTTATCCCTGCTACTGACTACTACATGTAGTTTTTTTTCTGTTTCTATAGGAAGGCAACCCAGTACATTCTTTGCGAGCTATTCACAGACTATCAGAGCTGGGAGGAATCTTAGGATGAGCTTCTCCTGTCCCACACTGTTGGGGAAGGCAAGCAATTTATCCGTGGTCACTCTACCATGCAGTAACAGAGTAGGGTCCCCGGCTTCTCATTCCATGCTGCGTGCTGCCTCTCTCACGTGGCACCCTCAGGATCTGTGGTCACTGTCAAAGGCTCAACCCTCAGGCTCTTCAAGATCCTGAAGTGTCTTCTCAAACGTCAGAGATTAAACATTGTTCAAGACCATACTGGTTGTTTTTTCTACGATATCTTTGGAAAGTAGCACTTTAATAACTTACTAGAACCCTAATTCCCTGACCACGTTGTGCAACATGGCAAAATGCCAAGAAAGGGTAGGTAATAGGAGTGGGTGGTATGGGCTTGTGGATACACGCTTGGAAATCAGGCAGAGCTAGACATGACCCCTGCTTCCCCTAAGGAAATAAACATCATTCGTGGCTGTGGTTAGAAGGTAGGATCCCCAGATATGAGGGGCAGATAAGGGGAACTGTTATTGGAAAGGTGTCTATTAGGTCGGCTGAGCATTTCTGGGCTGTGTCCTTAGGGACCCAGCATTGTCAAAGCATAGTATTTCTGAAAATGATGAAAAGATTAAGGTACAGACAACAAATGGCTCCACCCTGTCATGGTATGTGGGGTGTGGGTGTGACGGTTTCTGTATACACTCTCACCCACACACACACCCAAAATCCTGCGGCTTCCCTGGCCCTGGGTCAGGACCGGGTCTGTCAGAGCTGATAGGGACTCACAGAACTGGCCAAGCCATTCTTTATTACAGACTTCCCCAGAGAGAGAAGGCCCCCTTCTGGAGGACTGTTTGACACGTGCTGTGTTGGGTTCAACTGTTTCATGTGCGTATTTCAGGAGGACCTAGGAACGATCACTTTATTTTTTTTTTTTTTTATTGCTTGATTGGTAGGGAAACTCGGTGCTACCCATAAAGTAAGACATGGTAGGAAACTGGGGGCCCTCGCATCAACCCAGGTGGGTGAGTTTCTCCTCTTAAATCCTTACTCCCAGGTAAAGGTAACGTCTCCAACAAACATACCTCAGCTGGTGACAAGCCTGTTCCCTGAGCAATTCCCTTCCTGCTTCCCCAGGTCCTTAACCCTCTAGAGGGCGTGTCTGACTCTTAGGATAGTCTTTGCGATTCAAGAATAGGATATCAACCCAAACCCAGCTGTCCTCATTTTGAAGAGGGACATCTGCCATCCTGAAGGTGAGGCTAGACCCACGGGAGGAGTTTTATCCAGCCTCGTTTCTCCATGGAGGACCGCTCTTTCAGCTTCGACCAGTGGGGTGGAGGCAAGATTGGGCTCACTGTTGTGTGTGTCCCTTCTTGAAAGATTTTGGATGGAAGTTTGTAAAGGCCATTCCTTTGATTTCAAAAACCTGTGTGACAGCTCTACTACCACTTGGCCTTGTAACTCTGCTCTAGCCTGCTGTAGTCTTGAGGCTACTGGGAACACACTATCTACCAAGAGGGGAGCTGGCTTCTCAGCCTGGCCTGGTGGGATCTGTGCCCTTAAGTGTGTTGACAGCTGAATCACCACTCTTGTATTACGCTGGGGGTGCCGTACCCTGTCCTGGTGTGGAGAGGCCAAGTGCTAGCCTACACAGAAGTCAGGGGAGGGGCCCGGTCACGTCGCAGGTGCCTCTCTCTATCGTGGGAAGTATGGTCTGCCAGAGGCCGCCTTGAAACCTGGCTTTGCACACTTGTACAAAAGAAGGTATTAATTCCATGGAAGAAAGGGCAGGTGAAGAAGGGGAGAGCACACCCTACTTGATGTTATGAGTTAAAGCTTGAGCTGAAGATTTAAGATCTACAATCTGTATGAGCATGGAAGATGAACCACTCCATCCCTGATCTGTGATCATATGTGTAGGAGGAGGAGAGTCATACTGTCAAAAGGTGAAACTCACAGACTAGAGAAGGTGGAGACCAGTGGGACGAGCAGGAGAAATCATGTCCAACTCGGAATCTGAGAAGCCATGCTCTTTTCCTCATGTGAGTGACTATAACGCATATAGATCTGGGCTCAATTTGACTTCTATCACTTGCCAATTTGGGAACCCTGGGGCTGGCGCTCTAACTTTCCGGACCTTGGAGTTCTTATCTGTAAAATGAGGATAATAATACCACCCTTTCAATATCATTGAGGTGAATAAGTGACATAAAATATGTAAAACTCAGTGCTTGACATGCTGTAGATACTCGATAAATGATAGTATTGTCCTCTGCATCTTATTTCTTCCTTCTCAAAGGGGACCAAATGGAGACAGGGTTGGAAGCCAAGAGCTCAACCAATTCAGCTCTGAGAGTAAATGGGAGAGATTTTGCTGCAAGTAAAAGTCCAAAGTACCAACTAGGTTCTGGCACCCCTCCAGGTGACTCAATTTCACCCACGCCAGGATTCCTGGAATTGGGAAAGAAAGGGATCTGTGTGAATATGGTGTTTGTGTCTCAGTGAAGCCAGCGTCTCTATTTCCAAACCCAGCTTTCGATTTATCATCAATGTCTTGTTGCCCATGAACCGTAGTTTACTTTTTTTTTTTTGCTTCACTCAACTTCCTTTTGCTGTGTGGTTCAGGGAACTATGTGCTATTCTATAGGTATTCATTTTTAAAAAGGGGAAAAAGAATAAACACACAGAACAGGAGGGAACGATGGCTCAAATCAGGAAGAGATAGAGACTAGGTTTCAAGCTTCCTGGGACATTTTAAACGAGGTAGGCATCTTTCAGGAATGAATCAGGCATTAGTTGGCAGGAAGCAAGAATCCATATCCCTTTTGATACAAGGGCCCAGTGAATCACAAGAGACATTGCCTCATCACCATTGCCACCACCATCATCATCATTGTCATCATTGGCCCTTGGCATATAAGTGAGGTAAAAACCAGATGATGTTCTGATTCCAGGCTGCCATTCCCTCTTGCTCCTACCCTATCTGGATCGTTGTCCTTATTCAGCACTTGCCATGTAGCCATGGTTCAAAAATAATCTGAAACAGAATGGTATCCTGGCAAAGCTCTGGACCGGATGAGCTTTAGTGAGTCACTTCGTCTTACTCACAAAATGGCGAACTTGGACTGGGCTATCTCCTAGACCCATGCCAGCTCTGAAACATATGTTAAAATGAATCCGAGCAACTTAATTAGAAAGTCAAGCACCCTGCCCAAAATAAACACAATTTAGTCTAAGATGAAATATACTTCATAGAACCTAAGACCCAGAAGAAAAGTTTTAGATTATCTAATCTAACCCCCCACACTCAAAAAAGAATTACATCTGTAAGTGGATAAGGATATAATCAGAAAGGTGTATGTCCAAATGGATGGATGGAAGGATGGATGGATGGATGGCTGGATAGATGGGTGGGTGGGTGGATGGGTGGGTGGGTGGATGGATGGATGGATGGATGGATAGTTGGGGGGATGGATAGATGGCTGAATGGATCGATGGATGGATGGGTGGGTGGATAGTTGGATGGATGGGTTGAGAAGATTGAGAATGTACAGTGACCAAGAGTGTAAGCTTAGGAGTTAAGCTGTCAGGTACTCTGCACCGCAGTTTCCTTTTCAGTTTATTTTGATTCCTTTAACTTCCTTGGGAAGTTCAGGGAACTATACACTATTCCACAGTTATTTAGTCTGAACATGGAGTTAAAAAAGAAAAAGAACTTATAAGAACTTATAATAGGAATGAACCCTGTAGAAATAGTAATACTACTTACCTGTTGCAGTTGTTATGAAAATAGAATCCAAATGAGATAATACATATGAAAAACATAGAGCACATTACTCGATAAATGGAATCTATTGGGAGCCTGGGTAGCTCAGTCAGTTCAGTGTCTACCTTTTGCTCAGGTCACGATCCCAGGATCCTGGGATCAAGTTCCACATTGAACTCTCTGCTCAGTGGGGAGTCTGCTTCTCCCTCTATCCCTCCCATGCTTGTGATTGCTCTCTCTCAAATAAATAAGTAAAATATTTTAAAAAATAAAATAAATGGAATCTACTAATATTAGTATCATATACATATGTAATTCAGACACCAATGGGTGCCCTTGAAGATTGGATTAATATTAGCCTACCCCTGAATTGTTCAGCCTGGAACAGTCAAAAGCCTTCCTCCAATTTCCAGAACCTGCAGCCAACCTATTCATGATACTGTGTTTTCTGGGTCTGGTGTGCTGTGCTAGGGCCTTGCCACAATGTTTTCCCTCTCACTCCATGCACTGCTGCCCCATTTCAGTCCCACTGTCCCCATTCCCAGCAAGTTCATCCCAGTGCATTTGAGGCTGCACTGGGCCAGCCTCAAAGCCTAGGCCTTTCATTGATTCTTATGGAAAATCAAGTTACTTTAAGGGTGTTTATTGTTTTCTGAGTTTTTAACTAAATACTGGAGATAGCAAGGGAACTAACATAAGGCACACACCGGCCACCACCTTCCATGCCATCCTTTCCATCTTCTTTTCCCCTCCTGCTGTGCTCTTGGTCAACCAGGAAGGTCTCCCCGTCACCCACCTACCGTCAGAGCCCCCTCATAATCTGAGCATCTGCCCCAAGAGACTTTTCAAAAAATGTCTTACCCACTAATAGGGCTATCTCCTTAAAATGAACTCTGGAATGTTCTCTACCTCCTTACCTTCAGGCCTGAAAACAGGGAGGAGGAAACAACATAAGATGACTTTTGGTATCTAAACCTCCAATGGATATCGACCTCCACTACACTCTCCCTAAGGAAATCAAAGGGCCTAATTTTGATTGCAACCTGCTATGTCCTTCTGCTTGCATATGGAGAGAGGTTTGGTCCCCTCTCCCAGTGACTCCTCCAACCCCAATCCCTTGGCAGGAGCCCTAAAATAGTCAAGGTCCTGTGTAGGTCTTGTGAGCCGTGGGGATGCGGTTTAGCTGAAGTTAGTTCGAACACAGCATCGTTAACTTTCTAGGGTGGCTTGAAATCAAGCATAATTGCAGCCCCAATCTTCTGTCATCCCAACTCCACCTAGAGGGGCAAGGATAGCCCTGTGCCTCTGACCTCACCCACTGGGAAGCCACAGTCTTCTGGTAGGCACACTGCCCTGAGTAGTGAGCCTCCCGTAAGGAGAGGTTGGAGCAACTACTAAGGTTTTGGTTTGGGTTTTGTTCTTCCGCATGGGACTGGAATATCTTCCTGCAATATTTTGATTTGTAATAAGAAATACACATTTGGTTTTTATTTCTGTCCCTGTTTCTGGCATTGAGCTCTTAAAAACCCTTGGGATGGGGCGCCTGGGTGGCTCAGTGGGTTAAAGCCTCTGCCTTCAGCTCAGGTCATGATCCCAGGGTCCTGGGATTGAGCCCCGCATTGTGCTCTTTGTTCAGAGAGGAGCCTGCTCCACCCCCCCGACCCCGCCTGCCTCTCTACCTACTTGTGATCTCTCTGTCAAATAAATAAATAAAATCTTTAACAACAACAACAACAACAACAAAAAACCCTTGGGATTTCCTGTGATGAAAGAGATATGGGTATCTTTTTTTATATTAATGAGGCAACTTTGGGAAAGCCCCTAGAGGAGCACCTGGGTGGCTCAGTGGGTTAAGCATCAGCTTTCAGCTCAGGTCATGATCCCAGGGTCCTGGGATGGAGCCCTCATCGGGTTCCCTGCTCCTTGGGGAGACTCCTTCTCCGTCTCCCTGCCTGTGCTCTCTCTCACTCATTCTTGTCCTATCTCAAATAAATAAATAAAATCTTAAAAAAAAAAAAAAAAGGAAAACCCCTAGATCACCTAAAGTGGGGGCTGGTTCCCAGAGGAACCAATCCAGAAATTAGAGGTTGGAACTTTCAGTCCCATCCCTACCCTATCTCCCACCTCCGGGGAGGGAAAGAGGGGCTGGAGGAGGACAAAGTTGAATTGCCATTGGCCAGTGATTTAATCAACCATATCTATGTAATGAAACTACCTTAAGCCCCCAAAGGATAGGATTTGGAAAGCATCCAGGTTGGAGAATCAGAGCACATCCACCACGAGGATAAAGCCTCTTTGTTTGGGACCTTGCCCTGTGTATCTCTTCATCTGGTTGTTGATGTGTATCCTTTCATATCTTTTGTAATAAACCGGTAATCTCGGGAATAAAAGGGCTTCCTGAGTTCCGTGAGCCACTCTAACACTTTAGTCAGATCCAAGGAGGGGTGCTGGAAGCCTCTACTGTATAGCCAGCCTGTCAGGAGCACAGAGGACCGACAAGCTGGACTTGACACTGGTGTCTGCAGTCGAGGGCTGACCGGTGGGAGTGGATCCCACCCTCTACCCTCCCCCACCCCCTGTGGAGTCTGATGGTGTCTCTGGGTAGTAGTGTCAGAGCTGAGCTGAATTACAAGACACCTAGCTGATGTCACAGATTTGCTTGGTGGTGGGGGGAAAACCCCCTTACGGGAACTGGGTGCAGATCATACTCGCTGGGCTTCTGCACTCTTATTTCCTGACCTAAGTGTCCAGAAAACCAGGGCAGAGTTGGTGCAGCTTGAGACTTTTCTCTTCAGACCTCCCCTCTGTGCTGTACGCCTCAAGTGCCTATTCTGTTTACACTTCAGATTCAGCAGGTCCAAACCGACCCTGGCGGGGGACCCTACCCCCAAATCGGATCCTTTTACAACATCCTCTATCTCAGCAAGCGACACTAGCAACCAACCAATCTGTAAAGCCGGAAACCAAAACCACGTCTGACAGGGCCCTCTCCCTGACCCTCATAATCAGTCACCAGATCAGGACAATGTCATCTCCAAACACTCAAACCTGGCCTCCTTTTTTTTCTCCCGCTACCGTCACAGCATCTCTCTCTTGGACTTGGGTGGCGGCTTTCCGGTTGTTTCCCTTTACCTCCACTCAAGCCCCCTCCAGCCCCCTCTCCACCCAGGAGCCAGACTTATCTTTTCATCAGTCGTGCACTACTTCTTGTGTAAAGGATAAAGTTCTAAGAAAATACGCCTGTATCTGCACATTCATTCAAGAAGAAATGCAGCACGGGCAAACCAAAAACGAATGGGATTGACTACCTACGGAGAGGGGGTGAGAAAGCTGTGGAACCGGGGAATGGGAACAGGGTAGGAGGGAGGGGGGAGACCAGTCCTTCTCTGAGTTATACTTATTTGCATAGCCAGATTTTAGAACTGTGGCAAAGTTTCACATATCCAGGAAATAAATATATAAATGATAAATAAAAAAGCAGAATGTGTGTGTGTGACTGTGTGTGTGTGTGTGTGTGTGTGTGTGTGTGTGTGTGTTTGGAAGAGGAGAGTGGAAGTATCCCAAATGAAAGATGAACATCAAATAAGCCTGATTATTAAAGATGAATGTCCCACCACATTCAAGGAAATGAGGAAGAAACGAACCGATCTAACTTTGAAAAAAAAAATGTACTTTGACTATGTGATTGTTCCATGGAAGGAAAGTACATGCAAAACCACCTGCAAAGGCCAAAGGCGGTCTAAAGCCCAGCTGACATTCCAGCGTGATGAGAAATGGTTTAGTAGGGACAGAAGCATGTCTTGGGCAGCTGCAAGACCCAAGGCACGTAGGTCTCCGCAACCTCGGCTCCCTAAGACCTGCTTTTATTGCTCTAGAGGCAGGGGAGTACCAGCCGGGAGACCACCAGGTGGGAAATGTTGTCTCTTCTTAGCGTATTAAGGCTATTATGCCCCAAGGGTGCACTTTAAGGGTGTGGTTAGACAAAAAAGGAAGAATGTCGAAGCAAGGGCTCTTCTGGAGAAGGCTTCAGGCCACAAAACAGTCATCAGGACACATTTGTCCAAGATTCTGTGAGTCGGGTTCATGCAATGATGTCCAAGGCTGATGACAGATTCTCGTTGATGAAGGCATGTTTCACATTGATGGGATAGCATTCTGAATTTACTTTGGGTGAATTACAGGATTGGGCAAATAAGTGACTTTATTATGGATGAAAGCACTAGGTTTCTCACTGTTGAAGAAGAGAGTTATAAATAAGAAAATGAGGAAACCTAGAATAAACCCTGTGATTTTGGATTACATTTGGCGGTATCAATATGAACTCATAATTTTTAATATAGATACAGACAGGAACGCCTCGGTGGCATGGTTGGTTAAGCATCCAAATCTTGGTTTTGGCTCAGGTCATGCTCTTGGGGTCACGGATAGAGCCCCAGGATGGTCTCCCCACTCAGCACAGAGTTTGCTTGAGATATTTCCTCCCTCTCCCTCTGCCCCTCCCCCTTTCCCTCCACCCCTGCTCACTCTCCCTCTCTAAAATAAATAAATCTTAAAATATATATACAGACCATGTGAAAATTGTCCAACCTCAGATGTTCCAGTGGGAAAGGTCTCTTGAGCTCCCTCTCCCGTGACCTCTGCTCTGCTTGCCTGTCACATCAGGATAGGACTATGCCCTTTTAACAGCATCTGGGGGCATCATCTCCACTGTTGACCTTTAACTGGTAAGTGACTACATAGCAGGAATTTGGGCCCAGGATGACTGGGCACATGGTCAAGAAAGAACCTTCTGGGTGGACACCTGAATTGCATGGGAGGCAGACAGTCCACCCCATCTCTGGGGCCAGTACCTTTCCTCAGGTTCATCTCAAAGAAGTGACTATCACCTTATAGGAGGCTCAGGGCTGGTTCTGGCTTCCTGCTCACCTATGCTAGTGATCCTTTTCATGAGCCTCTGACGACAACCTCTCTCTCCCCGCTTCAGTCCCCTTCTCATGGTCCTGGTAGCATGGGCTGACCAGGAGCAAGGCTTCCTCATTCCCCAGGAGCTCAAACCTTTGATTTCATCTCCTTCAGTCTTGGAAGAGGGCAAGTAAGGAAAAGCTCCAGCATATGGAGCTGTAAGACCTGATTCTTCCATCACGTGGCTGCAGTGTGCTCTTGAGCAAGTCACGTCACATGTCTACTACCTTCTCGATCCACAGAGTTGCTGTGTAACACGAGATACATATTTAGGGAAACACCAGGAGGTCTTTTCAGTGCTGGGCATATGTTCGTAACTCTTCTCACTCCTCTGCTCTGGTACGGAGACCCAGAGTACTTCTGCACGGAGTGGCTGGTCTGGCAGCTGCAGCCTGCACAGCAAGAGGAAGCAGAGTTCTCTGGCTTCAGCTGCCCAGCAGCATCTGGATTGCAGCTCCTCTCCAAGCACCGGGTGTCCCAGGTGGGGTCCCACAAAGGCTGATGACCTCCTTCCTTCCCCTCCACTTCAACTAATATTTCTTGAGCCCCTCCAATATCTGTTTAATTCTCACAACAGCCCCACACATTTAGATACAACCTCCTGTTAGGAACCTGAGGCTCAGAGAGTTTCCTTACCCAAATTTGTGTTAATAATTAGTACAATCATGGATTTGAACTTGCATCTGCCAGTCAGCAAAGCTAGTCCTGTCTCTGCCATCACAGAGCTGCCACAAACAAATGATTTCCTCTGAATCCCAGACAGTCCTATGACCTATGTAAAGGTAGAATTATTACTTTTGCTTTACATAGGAAGAAAATGAGTTTTGGAGAGCTCATGGGGTTATAAGAAATAGAACTGGGGATAGAATCAAGGTCTCCGGTTTCAATACACTCATTCATTCTTTCCTTCTTTCATTTTACAGTTTCTCTATCCAATGTTGGAAAAACAAATCCAGATTAGAAAGGAGTTAATATTCTAGTGAGAGGAAAAGACAATAAAATGTGATTTCAATCTTTTTCTCCTTTTCCTCTGGAAATTCTCCATGAAATAGTTCTGGATTCTCATTTCTCTCCTGCACCCTCTTCAAAGAAACATCTGTCTCCTCCATGCCCCCAAGTCTACACTTGTCAACATCACCAGTGATGACCGTGTTGGCAGATCTAATGGTCTTTCTTGCCTTCATTTTATTCTATCTCTCAGCAGTATTTCACACAGCTGACAACTCTTGTTTTCTGGGTGCTATTTGCTTCTAAGTCTGTTGGCTCATGCTTTTGGGCCCCAGGGCTCTGGGCACAACATGTTCGCATGTTCTTCAAACACATCAAGTTTGACCCAGCTCTGAACTCTGGGTTGGCTGTTCCTTCTGCTAGAATTTTCTTCTCCTCATCTTTACGTGGCTGGTTCCTTCTTACCCTTTATGTCTCTGATTAAATTTCAGATCTTCAGAGAGGCGTTTGCTGAGGTTCCATTTAAAAATGACCCCCGGGGCACCTTGGGGGGCTCAATGGGTTAAGCCTCTGCCTTGGGCTCAGATCATGATCTGAGAGTCCTGGTATGGAGCCCTGGATCAGGCTCTCTGCTCAGCAGGGAGCCTGCTTCACCCTCTCTCTCTGCCTGCTGCTCTGCCTACTTGTGATCTCTCTCTCTGTCAAATAAATAAATAAAATCTTAAAAAAAATAATGACCCTCAATCTTTTCCTTCATCATACCACACTTCAGTGCTCTGCCTATACTCAACACTATCTCCTATTTTCTTTTTTGCTTTCTCATTCCCTCACCCTCAATCAAAATTAAACTCTATGAAAAGCTTGGGCTTTTCCTATCTTGTAGAAGAATTCTTAGCCCATAATAAGCATTTGACAAATGTCTGTTTAATAAACATATGGAAGGTGTTCTTTGAAAGACAGGAGAGAGAGAGGGAGAGAGAGATTCTGGAAGCTAAAAAAAAGTTTTTAGGAGGAGATATGGTCAACAGTATCAGATGCCCAAGGTACATAAAATATGACAATAACTAAAATGTTCCCATTGGATTTGGAAATCTGGAGGTCACCCAAAATCTCAGCAAAAGCAATTCTGGTGGAGAGTTGAGTATGGAAAGCCAACTTGAGAGTTGAGTAAATGGAAGTGAGACAGGGAGCATAGATTTAAGCTATAAAGGTGGAAGGAAGGAGGGAAATTGATAGGTCATCAGGGTCAAGGAGGGTTGTTTTTGTTTTGTTTTGCTTTGGCTTTGAGATAGAATAAATTGAACATGATCATATGCTAGAAGGAAAAAGTTCCAACAGAGGGACAAATTAACTATGTAGGAAAGGTGATCCTTATAGAATGAGGTTCTTGAAAGAGAGGAAGGTTGGAATCTAGTGAACCCTAACACCAAGCAGAATCCAGGCCCCTTGACATAAGTGGGGAGGTATGGAAGGTGGAGAAGCGTGTTTCAGTTGGGGCAGGAAGTGGGAATGCTCTGTAGAATACTGACCCATTGGAATTTCTCCTCCAGAGAAAGTAGAGGCTCCCTACTGAGAGTTGTGCATCTCATAGAAGATGCGGGGGTATGAAACAAGGAACTGACTGGAATGCTTGGGTCCAGAGCCTTCCTTAGGGCCCCGGCTGAGGTCTTTCCTAGGTGGGGTGCATGTTCAAGGAGTCTGGGGTGTGCACAGCAGAACACAGGCTGGGAGGAAGTTCTTCCCTCTGAAGTTTTCACTTCTTAGCCCAGTGGAGAGGAGGTGATTAACTCCTTCCTGAGTCATGCAATTGCCTTCAAGGCTTGGAGGAATCTAATAAATCCATTTTCTACCATTTACTATAGTCTATGCCATAACTTGTTGATGGGTGATGGTTGATCTACACGAAATAACATGCAGCGTATGTCCAAACCTGAGAGAGAAAGAGAAACTTTCCGCACAGACCTTTCAAACACTGTCCATGGGAGAGCGGAGACTAGAATCAGTATTTAACAAACCCTTTAAAGAATGTGACTTCTCATACCCAGGCTTTGAGTTGCCAAGAAGGGAGTTCCCAGTCTAAGGCAGGGAACAAAGATTGTGCCTTCCAAAAGGATTCCAATGTGAGAGCCGGGCCTGCAGATGAAAAAACGGCACAAAAAGAGGGCGATCTCATGATTGGGTGAGATAAGGAACCCCTGAGGGGATGGGGAAGAGTGTTGATCGAGCAAAGGGGATGCAAATGGAAGCAAGGTAGGTTGAGCTCCATCTTTAAAGGATAAAGTGCTTCATCTGAGAAGCAAGCAGTAGGGAATACTTTAACTGTCTTGAGTTTAGAAATCAGGAAGGAAAAGATGTGACTCTTATCCTGAAGGAAGGTAATCGTGTGCAGTCATTCAGCTGAATCCCTGTCATCGGGGAACCAGAAGCCCTGAGCAAAGACGTCATCACGTCAGCCAGTCCCCTGTCCCTCGTCCCTGGGTGTTCTTCCCAGAGCAGGGCTGCTCTCTTGCCCCCTCACCACTGCATTCAGAGCCACACACAGACCGAGGCTCTGGGCTGCCTCCCACCTCCGGAAGGGGCCAGGAAGAAAGGTAACAATGAAGCAGTGTTTATTAGCGCAGGAGACAAAAGGCCCTTTGATAAGACCCTGGCCTTAGCAGACTCCTCAGCTCTGCAAATAAGCTTGGACTGTGTTCTGGAAAAGCAGGAGCAGGAAGCCGTGGTCAGTGAGCAGCCCCCTGCCCTTCAGATGCTGTGGCTATGGTTCAGATCCTGCAGTTTCTACCCTGGCCTGGTGGTCCTCCTGTTCGTCCCCTCTGATAAGGCCCTCCTTACACCCGGGAATTCTGTACTTGCTCTGATGAAGATGGGAGTGGGGCCAGTAGCCACGTGGAGAGAACTGGGACTTGCATCTACTCCAGGCTGCCTGAAGTGCAATGCTGGGATCAAGATCTATCTTTCAGTTAGTCCCTGAGGCTGCATTTCTAGAAGGCCATCTCCTGGCGAATCTGGTATTTCAGCCAGTCACCTTTCCAAGGCAAAATGTGGAAGAGAAAACTGAGCAGATGTACAGCTCTGCAGGGAAAAGAGGTCCTGAGCAAGGGCTTGAGAAGCAGGGCCCAGTGTGTGGTTGGGGGGCAGGGCATGGGTAGCCATTCAGGGGGTGCTGGTGGGGCGGGAGCAAGGCAAGGGCTCTTGGCCAAGCCCCAAGGAGTGGTGCCAGCTACATCAGCCTCACTATTCTCCAGTCACCTTTCCTGACACATGCTTTTCCATTCCTCCTCAAGCTTCAAAATGAGCTTCCCTTCCCCTCCCCCCTTGTTGCTTATCCTTCCCACTTTTCTTGGGATAAATAGAAGACCCTTTCCCAGATTGGGCCATTTTATCACAAGGAGTGCATTGGGGAATAAAATCTTCCAGCACACCGGTAGCAGAAGACTTTCTTCCCTTCTAAGTTGGAAAGGGGAGTGGAATGTTTTACAAGGCTTTAGCAGGAGAGGGGAGAGGCCAAGGTAGGCTATTTCCAGGAATAGTTGGCTGGGAATGGACTGTGCTTACAGATTAGCAGCCATTGTTTGGGCCATTTGTGTTGTTTTTTTTTTTTTTTTTTTTTTTTTTTTTTTTTCAAGGACACGGAGAGAAAGAGTTAGGAGCTTGTGATATTGTGATATATAATAAGGAATATATATTCGGTCTTCACCCAGAGCTCCTAAAACCCTTGGAATTTTCTAAATGATGAGAATAATGAAGGGGGTTTGTTATGTTATGAGGTGACTTTTGGAATGCTCCAAGGTCACCTAAGGATGGGTGCTGTTTACCAGGGGACCCAACCTCATTCAGTCCCACCCGCAGCTCTGGGGAGATGAAAGGGGCTGGAGGTTGAGTTCAGTGACCCATGGCCAGTGAATTAACCAACCGTGACTATGTAATGAAGCCTCCACTAAAAAGCCAAGAAAGGATGGGGTGTGGAGAGCTGATGTGTTGGTGAATGTGTGTAGATTAGGGGACTGCGGCATGCTCGGAGAGGACAAGGAAGCTCCATGCCCTTCCCCATACCTTGCCTTCCACATCTCTTCCACCTGACTCCTCCTGAGTTAAAGCCTTTAATAATAAACCGGTAATTGAGGAAGTAAAAGGCTCTTCTGAGCTCTGTGGGCTGTTCTAGGATATTCCCCCAAAGAGGGGGTTGTCAGAACCTCCGATTTAGAATTAATTGGTCAAAAGCACAGGTTCCAAACTGGTCTAGTCATTAGCCTCTGAAGTGGGGGAATCTTGGAGATGGAGCCCTTAGCCTGTGGAATCTGATGCTCTTGATGTAGAGATGTTGGAGTTCGGAGCTGACAGCCAAGAAAGAATTCTTGAGACATCTTCGGTGCAAAAAGGTGGTTTTATTAGGCACGGGGACCTGTAGGCAGAAAGCTGCACTGGGGTTGGGAAAAGTGACTGATTTTATACTTTCAAGAGGGGAAAGCGTTAGGGATAGTGTGAGTCTCTAAGGAATTTGGAAGCAAGGTTTTCAGGGCCTTGAGGGGCTAGCTGTTGTTAGGAAAAAGCCATTTACTACAGTCTAGTAAACCCTGAGTCATGAGACCCTGCAGATGTACATCAGTGCGTTCTATGCTTGGAGGATGAGTGCTAACATGTATCTTGGGGGGTAGAGATAAAGGAAGTTTCCAAAGGAATTTTTATATGTCAAAGAAGACTTACAGGATCCTGGAGGTCAGGATAATGTCGAGCTAAGGTTGCCTTTGCCCTTAGTAAAATGTTAACATGGAGGCATCTGAGTTCCTAAAAGGAAGGTCACCTTGCCTATTTCAAGAACTTGTTAATAGGCTCTAGGCAGTAAGAAAATGGAATTTTTTTTTTCTTTTGCCTTTTTTTCCCCACATCACTGTCTCCGGGGAGACCATGTCAGAATTGAGTTGAATTGTAGGACACCCAGTTCATGTCCAAAACTTGCTTGGTAGTGGGAGACCTTGACACCTACCCCCAACATTGGAATTGGATATAGAAAAACAAGGTTCAAATCATGTGTGTGCAGGAGGGGTTGCGGAGGACCAGCCTCCAGGGACAAGGACAGGAGAGAGCCAGCATGGAAAACCTCGTCTTGTAAAAGTGAACTCCTATCTGAACAAATCAATACGTGCCCCTTTCTGTCCTTTAGCATCAGGACCAGCCCCCTTTTCTCCGGCCTGCCCTGTGCACCCAACTGTCCGTACCATCCCCCAGCCCCCCACTGCCCAACACAACACACACACACAGGAATCAGGAATTACTGAGACCTGCACTCTGGGGAGGGGAGAAGAAAGCAGAGAAACTGGCTTAACAAGGACAAAGGATTCCTGCCATTCCCTCCCCAGGCTGAGGGGGGAATGGCGTAGGGGAGCAAATGAGGTGAGCTAGTGGAGGGGGAGGCAGGGCCTCCAAAGGCTGGGTGCTCTCCCGTCAAGAGCAGAAATGGGTGCCGTGTCGTTTCCTCCATGCTCACCGCAGGATCTGAAGAAAGCAGGCTGTTGACTGGCCCCATCCTGCAGGTCCACGCAGGAGGAGAGGGCGCGGTAAACTGCCTGAAGGAGGATGGAATTCGATGGGCAGGAGAGAAAAATCAGAGCTGCAGACAGGCTGAGCTGGGCACCATGTAGGGCTGTGCTGATCCCAGACGCAAGATGGGGGCTCCCAGGGCTGCCTACATGAGGGCTGGTCTCTCTGAAGGCTGAGAAGGTCGGAGGGTCTTGGATGTCCACGATCATTCTCTCCTGCCTAGTTCCACACCTCCGGGCTGCTCTCAGCTGCTGAACAAAGCATCCTCCAATCACTCAGAGGTACAAAGATCCCCAGGCTGAAGAGGGCCAGCAGTGCTGTCCCCTGTCCGGGCCTTGACCCCTGTCCAGGCCTGACTGAATGGCTGCCACACCCCCATGCCTGGCTTCTGCTCCTCCTGTCCTCCAGGGACCCCAGGCCAGGCCAGATGGAGACCCTCCCCCATTTCCTGCTTGGTTTAGTTGAGCCAAGGTTGGAATTGTTTCCAAAGATTTGATAGGAAAGTGTAAGAAAGACAAAATCCTTAAATAAGAAAATCCAAGAGCTGTCATGGCTCAGATCCCTTACTGAAGTCTGGCCACATGCTGATGTGGCTGGCAGGGGTCCTAGCTCTGTGCTTCATTGCAGAACACTGGGACAACCCTGTGCCGTTCTTCTCTGTTCCCCCAGCTCCCGGCATGCAGCCGGCCATCTCCCCCGGGGTTGGGCAGATGGATGTGTGTTGGGTGAATCAATGAATGGATTCCCAGCATACAGGAGAAAAGTGCGGCTTTGCTCAAAGGCTTTACTCCCAAACACACTGACCATGCAGATGGGGCTAAAATGGTGGGACAAAGCCCAGGGTGTTTAGGATGTTTCCCTATAGTAGGCTTTGTTCTCAGGAAAGCAAAACACTCCTCTTTGGGCTCTGGGTAATGTTCCTCTTGACCTTCCTTCGGGCCTGTCTTTCTGTGGGTGCTGCTGTTCCCCCGTCTCTATCTCCTCTGTGTTTCAGCTTCTCTGCCTCCTCTCTCTCTCTCTCTGTCTTTCCAGATTGGAGGCTTGAGTCTGAAATTGGGATCCTCCCAGGTTGGCCTCTCTGACCCTGATCTTCAAAGGAGCTCACTGCACCTTCGGGGTGTTTGGGGAGCAAACAGTGGACAGATGTGGGGAGCAGATGTGCACAGACAAAAGATAGCAAGTGCGCATGTCTATAGACACACGCAGCCCCAAAGACACCCGTGGGCACCGTTTCTGTAGGCGACAGGGATGGGTGCGTCCAAATACTTTACAGTAGTTTCGTTTTGTAAGAATTACCTACACTTGAGCAATTCACTAGCATTTCATTTTTCTTTGGAAGCTCTGGCACAAATAAATGAAAATACCTATCCCCACTGCAATGTATTTTCTGTGAAAAATAAATTTGCAAGGCGTTGTGTCAGCCAATCCGAGGCTCCCTCATCCACACATACAAAATGCCTCGTGTTTTAAAGTTAACCAGCAACAAAAACAAGTAAGCATTTCCCCTCCCTTTTTCTTCATTTTCTGGCTGAAGCTAGTGAGCTGTACTTGTAATTTATAACACAAATGTGCCACAGAGGGTGAATTTACTGGAGTAGGGAGAGGGGCTGAGGAAAATGTGAGAGAAGCATTTTACTACACCTGGTTAGTAGAGTGCAGGTAACTCACTGTGGATTTATCTGACTACCAACAGCACTATGGGTTTATCTGACTACCTCCTTTGATAAACAGCGAGAAGAAAAGTAAAGACGGATGGCCGAGAGGACTGAACAATATTTGCCCCACACAGCAATGTCGACAGGATGCACACTTGATAAACGAACAATGGCTAGATTGGAAGCCATAAGTCAGAGGGAGAAATGGTTCATGACAAACCAGTTCAGAGCACCAGCTCTGAGAGGGTCCTCGGGGCCCCGGGTCAGCCAGCCTGTCACCTCCTCATCTCTGACCACAGCCCTCTCTTCCACCAGCCCAGCATCCCTTGGGGAACGAAACATGCCCACAGTTACAAGATCAACTGGATCTCAAAACACAGAAGAGGAAGCTGAGATTCATAATTTTATTCTACAGAGGAGGAAGCTCATCTGTCAGAGAAAAAGATTAAGTCAGTGACCCAGAGCCCCAGGGGGACGCTTCCGGAACCAGAACCCCAGGCTGTTACCTTGACTCCCAGGCCAGGTGGACCATCGGGCTCTAACTCCACCTCCCAAGACTTCACTTTGGATTCAGCTGGCCACGTGGCTCCACCCCGGGCAAGTCACCCCCCGACCCCAGGACTGACCTTGTGCTGCTCCCGACCTCGAGGCTGATGTGTCAGGACATGCCTGCCAGGAGGCTTTAGAGCTGGGTCTCACAGGCAGGCGGGCTCACGTGAGCTCAGGGAACTTTCTCTGTACCCAAAGCCAGTGGCCTGTGACCTCCCCGGCGGAAGGGTCTCCTAACTGGCTGTCACCTCACAGCCACAGCCTGCAATGCGGAGCAAAGTTAGCTTGCCTGGGAGGCAAACACCCGAGCATTAGTTCTGGGACTCAGTGACTAAGTAAGGCTAGGCTGGGCATTTCACCTCTACACTCCAGCCTCGTTATCTGCAAAACACAGGCAGCAACACACAGCGTCCATGGGACTAAATGAGAGCTCTTTTATGAAGGGCCTGCTAGGTGCTCAGCAAAGGCTACCTCTCTTCCCTCTTCCTCCATCTGTCCATCCCTCCTCCCTGCCTTTTCTTTCCCCTTTGCTGAAGTTCAGCTTGCATAACACTCGCAGGCGATCTTTCTGGAACTCCACTAACATCAGGCTGCCCTCTGCATCACGAACCTCAAACACCTTCCCATTGCCAGGCAGCCAGCTGCCTCTCTGTGTGCCATGCAGGGCCCTCCTCTCCAGACACCACCTGTCCTCTCCACGCCTCCCTTCTTACTGCTCGGGAACGTGAGCTGTCTGGTGGTGGGGCAGCCATCCTCTCTGTCCTGTTCCTCTCTGCCCTTCCTTCTGCTGTCTCCCCCTCCTGGAGAGAGCCTCTCCATTGCTGCAGGTGTCCCTCGCTACCACGTGGCTTTCCTCCCTTCTCTGATTTCCAATTTCATTTACTATTCGTATCCGTTTCTTCGGTACCAAATCATGGAGGCAAGTATGTCTTCAGGTTGTTTCCTGTGTCTGTATCTTTTTCTTAACAACTTTACTATCTGCTTCTTCAGGGCAGACCGAGGTCATGTACCTCTCTGATTTCCCACTGGCCAGCAAAGCCAGGTGGGAACATGCCACAAGCTCTGGACTTGGGCCTCCAGTCCTGGGACTTACCAGCTATATGATTTAAGGAATCTTGTTTTTTGTTTTGTTTTGTTTTGTTTTTTAGCTGTAAATTGTATTACTTACCTTTTTCATCAAAAGGTTGTTTTTTTCAAATGTATGTGTCCATTGAGTAATATTTATTGAACACCTACTATGTGACAGGCTTGTGCCTTTCAACCCACATAAGCTTGCCTAATACTCAAGATTTCAATGTGGTAACCTCAGCTCTGGAACCCGGATTCTTAGCTCAGGGTGACTAGGGATTAGATAAGTTAAGACTATAAATGCATTTGTGTGATGTTTGACACACAGTAAGTGCTCAGCCAGGCTCTGCTGAATCTGTTAGGTCCTCAGGAAATTGAGTGTAACTGACAATTGTCATAAGAAGTATTTCTGGAGCATGTAAGGGGACCGGCTGTACTGTAAGGGGTATAATATTGGGGTAGACTTCTCTGAAGAAGATGGTGAGCTCACATCTGAGGGATCTGAAGTATGTAAGTGAGAAGAGAAAGGGAAAAAGGTTAAGAGGTGGAGACAGTGGGTCTTCCAGGCACTGGAAACAGCAGGTGCAAAGATCCTGAGGCTGGAAAGCACGGAGCTGTCTCCAGGAACTTCTGCTTCGCTTGGCCAGCAGTGAGGAGAGAGGGGCAGAGGGAGGCTGAAGGGGGGCTCTTCTAGAGCAGAGTCTGGCTGGCCATGCTGAGGAATTTGGACTTAATGCATGAGACGGAGGACCCCTGGGAGTATCAGGCAGGGGGAGTCACAGGAACAGGTTTGTGTTTCAAAAGCTCAGTCCAGGTCCCAAGTGAAGAATGGATAAAAGAATGAGAGTGGATTCAGGAGAGCAGAACTGAGGGAAAGAGCTACCGATGTTGGAGCTCTCCCCATAAGGACTCCAGAGTGTCCTTAGTACCTGACTTCAGGGGCCAGAGCCCAGAGGAGTGGAAGTGGCTTTGGTCCTGAGCACTGTCAACTTCCCGAAGTACATTGTCCACATTCTTTCTGGATGGCCCGGTATAGGGTAGGAGTAAACAAAAAAAATAAAAAACAAAAAAACAAACAGAACACCCAGCACCACCTCATTCTGAAGTGTGGGCTCAGCCACAAACTGGTTTGAACCTGTCAGTTCAGTGCTAACTGCAAGGCGCGGACCTACCGGGCCTCGCTCGGGGCGCCCGTCTGCATTCCTGTGCCCACACTCACCCTCGGGAGGCCAGGGAAGAGGCAAGGCCCTCTCCACCCCTTCCTAGCCTGACAGCAGGCAGGGTCCTCACCTCCCCTTACATAATCCAAGCCCAGGGCCTGGCTCCACTGTCTCCTTTAGGCTGAGTGGCTTTTGGAGGTGAGGTTAATAGGGAGGTTCAAGGTCAGAGACAGGGAAATAGGAACGAATTTCTGCTCTCTGTAGGTCTGCCCACTAAGAACTGGTGGTATAGACTTTGAGCATAGCCACAGCTCACATACCCCAGGCTCAGGTGGTTCTCCCAACCCCCACTGTTCAGTGTTTCTCTCTTCTGGTGGGAGAATTTAGAGCAACCTTTGACTGGGGGCAGGGGACTGTGGTTTTAGACCTCTGCTCTGTCACCAGCCTAGGCAAGAAGCCTTGACTTCCCTGAACTTTGGTGTCTTCAACCATAAAATGCAGGACTGATCACTTGTGCTGTGTATACTTGACCGGGAGGTAGAAGACCTGTGTGCAGGTACTCAGAACAATGCAGTGCAATACCAAGTAAAAATACAATACCCAGTGTAACAAGTATCAGCTCTATCAGTAACAACAACGACAATAACGATAACCTTATGTTCACGGGGACTCATCTATATCCCTGAAGACCCTTCAACTGGACCTCCAATAGTGGTGATGTTTCCCACCCCGTTTAACTCCTGGCCCTGGTCAAGGCTGGGACCAAGGCTCCGCCCTTCTCAAAGTTATGCTCTCCTGGGGGAGGGAAGCTTCATCAGGTCACTGGGCTTGGGAGCTAGACATCCTACGGCTCACCTAAGTCTCTTACGGTGAAGCTCCTTCTGGCTCAAGTAGGTACTTCCTAGGGCAGGGGTGGAGATCCTTATCAGCTCAAAAATGGCAGTTGCAACGTGCCCCAGGCAGGATTGATACCAACTTGGAAAAAAGAGGATTCCTGGAAGGAGACCAAGCCAGAGGCCAGGCAAGACGACAGCATTAAAGCCAAATACAAAGTAGCTAGATGTGCCTTCCAAGTCCCAACGTCTCTTCCTCCCAACTGCGTCCCTCTTTCCCAAGGTTTTCATGAGGTTTTCCATTTCCGATCCCTCCTGGGACTCTGACACCATAGAAAGCTTGCACATTTAAGCCAAAGGAATGAATCTCTAAGAACATACATACCTGTATTGGAACCTGATCCACCAAGACCACCAGGCACAAATCTGTCATCTGACAAAATCACATTTATTGACTCACTGCCGTGAGGGAGGGTATTTCAGACGAACTGTAGAAGGAAGCTCAGTAAGAGGGAAGAGGAGAAGCATCTTTGGTAAGGTTTGGGTTCCCGCTGAAGAATTTTGAGGAGAGTCTCAAGGCTGTGAAGTTCTGTTCTGAGCTGATTACTGTTTCCAATGCAGGATTAGGATATGTGGAAACGACTTAGGGATTGGATGCTGTCATGACTTGAGGGCCAGTTAGCAATTGAGTATCCCAGCAAAGCGAGTCTGTGAGCAACTCTGGGTAAGAGAACAGTGCTCACTCAGATGGGAGGGTGGGGGGCGCTATTCCTTACGCCATTTCAGATCTGCTGCATGACTTTGGGAGAAACGATGTTTCTTGTTAACTTTGCAGCTGGTTTTTATCTGTGTCTGTCCTGCCAACGTGATTAAGGGAGGGTTGCTTTTTACTTTTCATTCTGAGCAGATTTTCACGTTGTTTAGGACACGGAGTTTACTCTCTCACCTACCACCTCTGGTTATAGGACCTTCAGGTTGGGTGACTATCTCTCTATCTATCAACCTATCTATCTATCACTATCATCATCTACCTGATGTCACCTGATGATCTGGGGCAGTGCTCCTGGAGTCAGACTGCCGGTGTTTACATCTTGGTTCCACTCCTTGCTTATCCCTGAGATCTTTGCAGTCATTTATTGTCTCCATCTCTCAGTTTTATCATCTGTAAAGTAGGAAAAAAATAAGAGCACTTACCTCATAGGGCTGTTGTGAAGATTACCAAAATAGTACCTGTGAAGTTCTTAGACCAGTGCCTGGCCCTCAGTTAGGGCTCAATAAACAATAGTGCTTTTCTTCTTATTATTTTTATTTTGAAGGAACCTACTTTCTGGTTAAAAGTGACAGAGTTGGGGTACCTGGGTGGCTCAGTGGGTTAAAGCCTCTGACTTTGGCTCAGGTCATGATCCCAGGATCCTGGGATCGAGCCCCGCATCGGGCTCTCTGCTCAGCAGGGAGCCTGCTTTCCCCCTCTCTCTGCCTGCCTCTCTGCCTACTTGTGTCTCTGTGTCAAATAAATAAATAAAATCTTAAAAAAAAAAGTGACAGAATTGCTAAACATGTTTTCTTCTCTTCCTTCAAAGATCCCTCTATATAATACAAAGGAGTGAAGCTGTATAAACTAGGAACAGTGAAGATGAGTAAGGAAAGGGTCAAGGTCTAGGAAGGAAGAGATAGGAGGCTCCTGACTCTCCTGACCAGACTTCTGGCTCCTGCAGGGGCTACATGACCAGGTTCATGGAAACCCCAAATGTGGAGAAATGCTGAGTTCTACAAACCCAGAGGTAAGGGAACAAGCCAGACGACCTGGCCCTGAAGGTTAGGGAGTACTTTTTTTTTTAAGATTTTATTTATTTGTCAGAGAGAGCGAGAGCAGAAGCAGGAGGAGCAGCAATGTAGAGGGAGAAGCAGGCTCCCCGCTGAGCAAGGATCCCGGAAGTGGGACTCAGTCCCAGGACCCTGGGATCATGACCTGAGCCAGAGACAGACGCTTAACTGACTCAGCCACCCAGGCGTCCTGGTTGGGAAATATTTTATTTTGTCAGCTACATTGGAATCACAGAAGATGACCAGACCTCAAAGAAGTAAACCATCAAGGATGGTATCAATAGTCCTTGCGCAAACCAAGATAGCACAAGAATTTCAAGGCCACAAGCTTTCCAGTCGGTTCTCAATAAAAGACTGCCAGTCAAAGCCCACAGTGGCAGCCCATTTGGGACCCCTCACTCTAGAAACTTCTTTTCTTTCCTTTCTGTTCTCACCTTCACTCAATAAACTTTCACTTCACCCTTTTGTGTCCACGAGATTCCTTCTTCGACTCTGTGAGACAAGAACCTGCAATCCTGTTAACAGAGAGACTGATGGAGACGCCATCAGCGGATGGGAGACACCAACAGACACTTGGAAGCCATTGAAGGGATGGGGGAGTGACAGCTGATGAAGCAGAGAACAGGTCGGGGGGTGGGGTGGGACGGTAGAGGGGGAGGCTGTGTGTGTTGGGGGAAATAAAATAGAGGAGAGGCTGCTGAGCTCTGCAGAACCCAGTGGACATGGACCTAGCAAATGCCAAGAGGAATGAAGCCAGGAGTGAGACTTGGGTTGGACAGCAGTGCTTTGCGGAAATCCGGGCACTCGGAGCTGCTGAATGCTACCCAAGCCCTCCCTGAAAATACGCAGGAGCCACGCCCCAATCTGCCCAGGGCCATAAAGCAACCAACAACCACACACAAACAAAAGTCCCCAAAACCTCAGAGGGCTTTTTCTCTTGAGACGCTGAATGGTTCCAGAGAAAAGATACTCCCCAAATAGCATTTAGATGTCAGGGTAACTTCTGGCTCGCACAGCACTTGCATGAAGCAAAGCACGTCCATGAACACAGGACTCCCAGTCTGCTGTTTTAAAATATGAATAGACAACCGAGGATAACCAGATATCTTAGGAGAGCCTTTACTGAGAAAGAGGGAGAGAGAAATAATCGTAAACAAATGGATAAAGAAGAGGATTTTTAAAATATTCAAGTTAATATCCTCAGAGATACTTAGGACATCCATAAAAAAGAGCAGACCACAAACTTAACATCCAATGTAAGGATAGAAAAAAGGGATTTAATTCTTAGAAGTCAGGAAATATACACACGAGCATGCATATATCAAGATAGATAAATAGATATAAACTCACTGTTTATACAGATATATGTAGAGATAGTTGAACCTCACTTTAAAGGATAATCTATACTATTAAGGTAATACCACGAACACCCTTATACCTACCATCTCGCTTCAGAAAGAGAATATTACTGGTTCCTTTGACATCACTGAGGCCCTTCCCGCTCAGCATGTCTTCCCCTCCCTCTGCCCAAATTGTGTGCTGATCACTCCCTTGCTTTTCTTTATTTTAGTCATTTCAGTATCTATTCCTAAGCAGTGCATTGCTTAGTTTTCCTTGTCTTTGATCTTTATATAAATGAAACCACTTTCTGTGTTCTTCTGTTTTTTTTTTTTCACTCAACCCTGTATTTTTTCTTTCACACAGCTCTATATTTGCTTTTAAATGACAGTTTTATTAAGATATAATTGACTCATATCACTCACTGGGTGGCTCAGTGGGTTGAGCCTCTGCCTTTGACTCAGGTCATGGTCCCAGGGTCCTGGGATCAAGGCCTGCATCGGGCTCTCTGCTCAGCAGGGAGGCTGCTTCTAGCTCTCCCTCTGCCTGCCCCTCTGCCTACTTGTGCTCTCTATCTCTCTGTCAAATAAATAAATAAAATCTTTAAAAAAATAGATATAATTGACATAACATAAAATTTACTCTTTTAAAGTGTACAATTCAACGGTATTTAGTATGTTTAGCTTATTGACAAAGTTGTGTGACTGCCACTGCTATTTAACTCTGGAACATTTTCATCAACCTAAAAAGATACCCTATTCTCCTTAGAAGTCACTCTCCCTTCTCCCCTCCCCCAGGCCCCAGAAACCACTGATCTACTTTCTTTATCCATGGACTTGCCAGTTCTGTGCATTTCATGTAAGTGGAATCACATAATGTGTAATCTTTTGCAACTGGCTTCTTTCACGTAGCATACTGTTTCCAAGGTTCCTCCATCCGTATGGTAACATGTATCAGTACTTCCTTTTCCTAAGACTGAGTAATGCTCCATTGTGTGGATATGCTACAATTTTGTTTATCCATCCATTGCTGATGGGCAATTTGGGTTGTTTCCACTTTTGAACTCTTATGGATAATGCTGCTGTGAATATTCACAGGGTTTGGGAGAGGGGGTTTTATTTGTTTGTTTTATCAGTATTTGGATTTGTTTTGTTTTGTTTTGTTTTTTTTGGGGGGGGGGTTTTGCTTTTGTTTTTGCATGGTTCTATATTTCAATTTTCTTTGAGAATACTAAGAGCGGAATTGCTGGGTCATATGGTTAAGGTTCTGCTTAACTTTTTGAGGAACTGCCACACTGTTTTCCAAAGTGGTTACACCATTTTACATTCCTGCCAGCAATGTATGATGGTTAGGATGATGTTCTGAGATGCATTCATGATGCCTGTGACTATAGTTCATCCACCACGCTTTATGCATTCTATTGTTGGGGATCATTTGGGTTATTTCCAGTTTTTTGCTGCTACATGAGACACTTGGATGAACGATCTCCTACGGGCCACCTGGTGTACAATGTGCGGGAGCTTTTTCAGAGTCTATGCCCCAAAGTGGAATTGCAGCATCATACGGTATGCACATTTTCAACCTTATTAGATAATTCTGAACTGTTTTCCAGTCTCATTCTAATAAGCACTTCATCTATGTGTTTAAGAACTTCTGTTTCCTTTGCATCATCTCCAATTCTTGACATCACATTTTAAAAATCTTAGCTAATCTGTCGAGTATGCAATGTTCTTTCATTGTGTTTTTTTTAATTGGCATTTTTCTGATTACTCATCTTACTGAGCATCTTTTTGTATGTTCTGGGGCCCTTTTTAGGTCTCTTCTCCAGTGAAAAGTGAGATGTCTTTTGTCAGCCTTTCTCTTGATTTCTTTTTATTTTTCTTAAGATTTGGGGGTGTTTTTCCTATATTCTGGATATAAATTCCTTTGTCACTTAGGTGTGTGTTGCAATTATATTCTCTAAACTTGCGGCTTTTCTTCTCTTTCTCATTAGCACCATAAACAGTATCAAAGTCAACTATCTACAGTATATTAATGTTTTCAAGTATATCCACCTTTCCTTTGGCTTGTGATTTGTATCTTGTTACAAAATAAAATCCTTCTTTTCCTTGAAGTCATGATATTCTTCTGCTATAGTCTTCTAAGTGTTTCATTAATTTGGTTTTTTTGCATTTAAATTTTTAATCCATCTGGAATTTATTTTTGTATATGGTATAGTGGGTGAAACCAGGACTCCAAGATCATGACCTGAGTGGAAGGCAGATGCTCAACCGAATGAGCCACCCAGGTGCCCCCAAATTAATTAACTTTTTGTATATTGTATATTATTTATATTTTAATTTTTAATTAATATACAATTAATTCTTATTTGTATATTAATTTTTGTATATTGATTTTAAACTTGGCAAGTTTGTTGACCTGCCAATAATTCTTTTTTTTTTTAAATATTTTATTTATTATGTATTTGACAGAGATCACAAGTAGGCAGAGAAGCAGGCGGGAGAGGAGGAAGCAGGTTCCCTGCTGAGCAGAGAGCCTGATGCAGGTCTCGATCCCAGGACCCTGGGATCATGACCCGAGCCGAAGGCAGAGGCTTTAACCCACTGAGCCACCCAGGCGCCCCAACCTGCCAATAATTTTAATAATAAATCTGTAGATTATTTAGAGTTTCCCAAGGGAGTATTCATATCACTGACAAATAATGAGAATCTTATTTCATCCTTTGTTCATTCTTATACTTTCTCCCTTTTTTTCTTGCCTTTTCGAGCCGGCTAAAATCTTTACTGCAATCGTAATTTTGTTTCTGAATTTAAAAGCACTACTTTTAATGTTTCACTAATGATTTATGATGTTAATACTGTAGTTGATTTTTTTAAAATAGATTTCTTTGATCAGGTAAAGAAAATTACTGTTTCTAGTTTACTAAGAGGTTGGTTTTAATTTTTTTTTTTAATGGATAGATGTTGAATGTCATCTTATATTTTTTTCTAGACCTATTGGGATGACTATCTCTTTAAATCTCTAATGGGATGAGTTATATTAAGACATTTTCCAATATAACTTCTTGTAATATACTTATATTATTTGGGAAAAAGACATTGCTAGATATGTTTGGAATATTTAGCTTAAGTTTTTTAAAAATTTGTATTCATAAATATGACTGATCTTTTTAAAATCATTTTTTTAAATTTATTTTCAGCATAACAGTATTCATTGTTTTTTGTACCACACCCAGTGCTCCATGCAATCCATGCCCTCTCTAATACCCACCACCTAGTTCCCCCAACCTCCCACCCCCCCACCTCTTCAAACCCTTCAGATTGTTTTTCAGAATCCATAGTCTCTCATTGTTCACCTCCCCTTCCAATTTCCCCCAACTCCCTTCTCCTAACTCCCCATGTCCTCCATGCTATTTGTTATGCTCCACAAATAAGTGAAACCATATGATAATTGACTCTCTCTGCTTGACTTATTTCACTTAGCATAATCTCTTCCAGTCCCGTCCATGTTGCTACAAAAGTTGGGTATTCATCCTTTCTGATGGAGGCATAATTCTCCATAGTGTATATGGACCACATCTTCCTGATCTCTTTTTCTTACTTTTTCTGTACAGCTTGGGGATCCAGTTTCCATTAATCTCATAAAATAAATTTGGGGTGATTTCCTCTCTCATTACCTTCTTTAAGAGTTTCATTATCTTCTTTTAAGAGTAAATTTGGATTTTCTACCTCTATCTCTCGAATATATGACAGAACTCACCTTTGTAATTGTTTGGGCCAAGGGTTTCCTTTGAGATTCAATTTCTTTAGCAGTTATAAATCTGTTAGAGGAGGCAGTTGGTACCAGTTACGTTTTTCATGCAGAGGTGATGGTTACCAGTTATGTTTTTCTAGGAGTCTGTCCATTTCACCCAAGAATACATGTTTATTGGCTTAAAGTGAAATATAACATGCCTCTATTATCTTTAATCCTGTTAGTTATTCTTTTCATTCCTGGCATTGATTGTGAGTGTCTTTGCTTGCCTTATTTGAATCATCTTTCCAGAACTTGGTTAATCACTTCGATCTTGTTTTCTCTTTGTGTTTTACATTTCTATTTCAAGTGTTGCTCTTGTCTTACAGGTTCCCTCTTCACCTTTACTTAGTTTTCTTTTTTTTCCTCTCTCTCTTTTTTTTTTTAATTATTTGCCCCAGGGGTACAGGTCTGTGAATCATCAGTCTTACACAATTCACAGCACACACCATAGCACACACCCTCCCAATGTCCATAACCCAACCACCTCTCCATGCCCCCCGCCCCCCAACCACCCTCAGTTTGTTTCGTGAGATTAAGCTTGTCTTATCATTTGTCTCCCTCCCGATCCCATCTTGTTTCATTTTTTTCCTTCCCTACCCCCCACAACTCCCTGCCCTGCCTCTCAAATTCCTCATATCAGAGAGATCATATGATAATTGTCTTTCTCTGACTGACTTATTTCTCTCAGCATAATACCCTCTAGTTCTCTCCACATCATTGCAAATGGCAAGATTTTGTTTCTTTTGATGGCTGCATAGCATTCCATTGTGTGTGTGCTCTGTGTGTGTATAATATATATAATATACTATATATATTATTTATATATTTGGTTTTCTTTTACATATATAAATATTTTAAATATATGTATTTGGTTTTCTTTTGTGATTTTTTTCCTGACATCTCTAGCTGGATATTTAACCCAGTTTAATTATTTAGTGTTCGTCCATTCTTCTCTCCTAATACAACTGAAGTTTATAAATTTCCCTCAAATGTTTATTTTAGGTTTGAAATTTAGTGTTTTCTATCATTTATATTGAAATATTTTTCTAATTCATATTATTTCTTTTTAAAACTTGCAATATTTAGAGGTCTGTTTTAAAATTTCCAAATACATGGCTCTAAAAATATGGTATGTTTTTGTTACTGAGTTTTAACATAATTCTTTTGTCATCAGATCTGTTTGATACTAACTCATTGAAATTTGTTTAAAATAGATTTATGAATTACCTTGGTGGTCAATTTTTGAAAATTATATAGATAAGTCTATATAAAATATAAGTCTATATAAAATGTAGAAAAGTCTATATTTTAAAAGAGTGTGTTTTCTTTCATTAGTACATTTAATATGTGTGCATTAGATCAACATCTTATTCATAATGTCTTATTATGTTGTCTTATTCATAATGATATTTTTAGAACTGCAAAGGCTGGATAAATTTACCTGTTGAACTTCCTTTGTTAATAAATGATTAGCAACATGCTTCAGCAAATAAAGGAGTCAGCTAAGACTGAGGAAAACAAGGGACCCAAGAAACAGTGGCTCTCAGAAATGCAGTGACACCCTAGGATGCCAGCTATGCTATGCAGCAGTCTCTAAGCACTCTAGGAGGAAGGTGCTCAGGAAACAGAGGCTTGTATCCCCCTCCTCCATTCCAAGCAAAGAATTGAGAGATTGTGAATATTTTGGATGGCAGTTTTTCAATATGCCATCAATATCTTTAAAAGTTTCATTTGATAAAATCATTGGAAGGTGTACAAAGATGAATGAAAAAGGATATTCATTGAATCATTATTTATGCTAAAAAAGTGATTATTAACCAATAAAGGATTGGTTGATGAACTTATAGCTTCTGTATATCAGGTAATGCTCTGGAACCATCCAAAATGATGTTATAGATGATGAAATGACATCAGTAAATAAGTCTAGGTATACTGGCAAATGAAAAACATGACTTGGATAAAAAGCATTTACAGATAGTTTAGAAGTTGTTTTTTTTTTTCAAGATTTTATTTATTTATTTGAGAGAGCAAGTGAGAGAGTGAGAGAAAGAGAGAGAGAAAGCACGAGAGGAGAGAGGTCAGTGATTCCAGCACTCCAGGATCATGACCTGAGCCTAAAGCAGTCGCTTAACCAACTGAGCCACCCAGGTGTACCTACAGAAGAGTTTAATTTTGTGGGAAATTTAATTTTGTGGGAAACAACACATGAGAGATAAGCATTCAGATGTTAAAATTGAGTATCTTTATATGGTGGAGTTACAGGTAAATTTTAATTTTATTCTTTAGCTTCGTATAATTTTTTATATAAAACTATGAAACTGTATTATAACTTTTGTAATAAAATCCATTTTTTAAAAGATTTTATTTATTCATTTGACAGAGAGGGAGAGCACAAGCAGGGGGAGTGGCAGGCAGAGGGAGACGGAGAAGTAGGCTTCAGGCCGAAGGCAGACACTGAACCGATTGAGCCACCCAGGCACCTATAAAATCCATTTTGAAAACAGTAAATAGGGGGTGCCTGGGTGGCTCAGTGAGTTAAGCCTCTGCCTTCGGCTCAGGTCATGATCTCAGGGTCCTGGGATCAAGCCCCACATCGGGCTCTCTGCTCAGCAGGGACCCTGCTTCCCCCTCTCTCTCTGCCTGCCTCTCTGCCTACTTGTAATCTCTCTCTCTCTGTTAAGTAAATAAATAAATAAAAATATTAAAAAACAAAAAACAGTAAATAGTTTGTTCCTGTCTCCTCAGCACAACTGTCTTTGGGAATTGGTTTTGATGTAAGTCAGGCCTGTTGGGAGTGGTCCTGGGGAGCTTTCTTACTATTAAAGGGGAGCAGGAACATGGAAAACCGACCAGCGAGGACAGGGTAACAGACTTCGCACATCAGGACCAGTAAGGCGGGGAGAGCAGCGGGACCAGACAAGTTTCTACAGCCAGTGTCCTGTTAATTCCTGGTACACCTGCACCTCAGGGGGCCCCAGTCAGCAAACACTGGTTCTATGCCTTGAAGGAGAGAGAAATCTGAGCCTCAAAGGGCTGGTCAAAGAGAGGGGGGAAAAAGTGAAACAACTACAAAGGTATGTATGCAGTAGTAAACTCAAAATAATCTAGTATCATTTTGATATACAGCTGGATTATCTAAGTGATAGTGGTACAGAGTAAATAATCAGAGTTCTGAGAATTTGTGGAGGAAAGGTAAGTGAAATGCATGGGATCTGGACTGGTTCTAGCCAAAAAATTCTTTTTTTAAAGAGTGCGTCTTTTTACTATGCCTACTATGCCTGTTTCTCATTGTTTGTGGAAGGAAAGAAGGTAGAAGGGAAGGAAGAAATAGAAGGGAAGGGAAGGAGGGAGGGATGAAAAAAACAACAGATATTTTAGGAAGTGGGTGTGGCTAAGACAATGGTTTTCAAAGTGTGGTGCCGGGGCACCTGGGTGGCTCAGTCAGTTATCAGCCTTCAGCTCAGGTTGTGATCGAGCCCCCCATTGGGGTCCACGCTGAGCATTGAGCCTGCTTAAGATTCTCTCTCTCGGGGCGCCTGGGTGGCTCAGTGGGTTAAAGCCTCTGCCTTCGGCTTGGGTCATGATCCCAGGGTCCTGGGATCGAGCCCCATATCGGGCTCTCTGCTCAGCAGGGAACCTACTTCTCTTCCTCTCTCTCTGCCTGCCTCTCTGCCTACTTATGATCTCTGTCTGTCAAATAAATAAATAAAATCTTAAAAAAAAAAAAAAGATTCGCTCTCTCCCTCGCCCTCTGCCCCTCTCTCTGCTTGCAAGCCCTCTCTCTAAAATTAAAAAAATTAAAAAAAAATAATAAAGTAAGTGGTCCCTAGACCACTGCCATCAACACCAACTGGGAACTTGTTAAAAATTCAAATTCTCAGGCTCCAGCCTAGCCCTGTTATGCTGAATCAGAAACCCTAGGGTGGGGCCTGGCAATGTGGGTTTTAACACATCTTCCAGGTGATTCTGATGTAGCTTCAGTTTGAGAACCACTGGGCTAAGCAAAGTCTTTGAAGCTGGCACCAGCAGGTTGCAGGTAAGGAGGTTCTCTTCCTTGGAGCAAAGAAGCCATATCAGGGGTTAATGGGAGACCTGCTGGGAAATATACAGGAAGTCCGTATTACTGGAGATAAAATAAATTGATTTTTTTCACAAACGACATAGCTGATATTTATATCCAACTAATATGAAGGAAATGTGTCAAGGAAAAATAATCACTCCTACTCTCTCCTCACCAGCGTATCACTTAGCTTCATATTTTTGCTGTTCCTTTATAGTGTTTGTACATATCCATAGATAATGTTTCCACAATTATAATGAAGTCCTACGTGAAATTTGGGGATGTGTTTGCTTGTTTTAGTATTTTGTAGTGGACCAGCGTTTTGATGCATTAATCAACGAGTTTAAACTTTGCTCTGGTATATACTGTTGTATTTCCTAGGCTGTTTCTGGTGGGTTGTTAGAATAGAAACGAATAATAAAATAACCAATTATTGAGTTTAAAATTTCAAAAGCTAAGTTCAAGGCCAAAGACAAGAGCTTTTGGAAATACATAAACAGCCGGAATCAGTTTTTCTCGCCTCAGAGACTTGATAAAGTCCACTGGGCTAAGGCAGGGCTGTGGAGAATCTGAGGAAACATGTGTGTTTTGGGCCCACTCCCCACACTCTCTGCTCCCCCAGGACCTCTTGGATGAGACCAGAACAATGTAACAATAGTCATGAAATTGACTATGTCCTCATAGAGTGAGTATACTGTATTTTATTTAATCATTCCCCTATTATTGAAAAGTAAGATTTTTTCCATTTCTCATATGATACAAAAATAACAAAATAATTATTCTGCACCATTTATTTGCCACCTACAATGTGCTAGGCTCTGGTGTTCAGAGGGGTCTGGTGGGAGAGTCAGGTGTATAAAATGATCATCCTGGTGTAACAAGAATAGGATTATAAAAAGCGTGTGTAACTTGAGTCTTCTTCTAAGGATGGATTCCGAGTAGTGAGATTCCTGGGTTATACAGTGCTGACAAGTTGCTTTCTAAAGGCATCAGTTTTCACTACAATGAAGTAGTCATGGTTCCTGTTATACTCCCCAGTGCTTTGATTCTTATATGTTCTTGAAATGTTTTCCAAATTTTGTTTTCCTTTTGATTTATTTAAAGTACTGTAGGGAGGCGCGCCTGGGTGGCTCAGTGGGTTAAGCCGCTGCCTTCGGCTCAGGTCATGATCTCAGGGTCCTGGGATCGAGGTCCGCATTGGGCTCTCTGCTCAGCAGGGAGCCTGCTTCCTCCTCTCTCTCTGCCTGCCTCTCTGCCTGCTTATGATCTCTCTCTGCCAAATAAATAAATAAAATCTTAAAAAAAAATAAAGTACTGTGGGGAGCAGGGCAGATTTTTTAAAGTATTTTAATTTCTCTTTTCTTATTTTATTTCTTCTACGACTTTAAAGCTTGTTTAGAAAATTACTCCTTAAGAGGTAAGTTAAATACTCGTTTCTATTTTCTGTTAGTTTTAAAATATGATTTGATTTTTCTTCAGTTGTTCAATTAATTAATCCATCTAGAATTAATTTCAACAATTAATTGGAGCAATTTAAATTGCTAGCTAAGCCTCTTCTTCCTGTACTTATTATCTGAAGATGCTTATCAAATGCAAAATCCTCACTGTTCCAGGATAATATTTTTTGAGATATTATGCCTGGTACTGCCTAGAGTCTGATTAGCCCATGGCTCCCATATGTTGAATTAATGGCATCCACAGCTTCCTGGGGAGGGAAGAGCCGTCGAGAATGGGAGAGCTACTGTTTGGTGTTCCAGGCTATGTTGAGACAGTTTAAAAAAGAAAAGAAAAAAAAGCTGGAGAGTTTCAGATAGCCTGAGTTTAGCGAGCTGATCACAGGACAGATCATTGATCAGAGAGGAACTCAGAAAAAGATAGTAGTGAAGATCCCACCACAGAGGAAGGGCAAAGTTCTCCCTGGTGCTGAGAGCGGGAGCTGGGTGTGAGAGCAGGGAGAGCGGGCGAAGGGTCACCTGACATGTTTGACTCCCTTCCTCACCCCAGAATGGAGCATTGACAAAAGGTGGGGCTGGCAGGAGGTAGGGAGAGAAAATGACAACAAGATAGATTTGGAGAATCTGAGAATTTCAGGAGGCTGGTGTTCTGTACAAGCTGGAAGGAGCTTGGGGAAACCACAGGTTGGGCAGAGAAAGGCTTCACCGGTGGGATACCCACTGACGTGATCCAAGATGGGGGACATAGCAGTGACTGAGCCAACCCCCCTCCCCGCCAAGCCCCCACCCCTGTCTCCAGCTGGTCAAAGAGAAGATAATCTACAGATTTCTGGCCCTCATGAAGAGTGGGATAGCTGACAGACTGGAAGAGACCTAGGTTCTAAATAAGGAGACTCAGAGTGGGGTCCTTTTGTCACCAGAGGCACTTATAAGGGCCAGGGTATGGGTGGCAGATGCCACTATGTGGCCCGTGGACCAGATCAGACCAGCTGCACCTTCGTCATTAAGTAGGATGGGGCTCAGTGGAAGCCACTGGGGACCAGGGGATAGCTAAGCAACATCACTGCACCCAATTTCACTTCCCAGCAGTCTGGGAAGGGGCAACCCTTCCAAGCTATTAGGACTTGACTGCTTTACCCACAGAAGGTCTGAAGATGAGAGAGGTTAAATCACCATTAGTCATCAGTTGAAGTATCTTGCCAGGGTCACCTGGTCCAGCTATCAACAGAAGGTAGCCCCAGTGCAGAGAAAGGGGAGCCCTCCTACACTGTTGGTGGGAATGCAAACTGTGCAACCCCTCTGGAAAACAGCATGGAGTTTCCTCAAAAAGTTAGAAATAGAGCTACCCTATGAACCAGCAATTGGACTGCTAGGTATTTATCCAAAGGATACAAACATAGTGATTCGAAGGGGCACCCGCACCCCCAATGTTTATAGCAGCAATGTCCACAAAAGCCAAAATACGGAAAGAGCACAGATGCTCATCAACAGATGAAAGGATAAAGATGTGGTGTATATATACAATGGAATTGTATTAATCGGGCATCAAAAGACTGAAATCTTGCCATTTGCAATGATGGAACAAGAGGGTATTATGTTAAGTGAAGTAAGTCATTCAGAGAAAGACAAATACCATAGGACTTCACTCATATGTGGAATTTAAGAAACAAAACAGATGAATATAGGGAAAGGGATGGAAAAATAAAATAGGATGAAAACAGAGAGGGAGACAAACCATAAGAGACTCTTAACAACAGGAAACAAACAGGATTGCGGGAGGGGGTGTGTGTGGAGGGGTGGGGAACTGGGTGCTGGGCCGTAAAGAGGGCAGGATCCCCAGGTGTTACATGCAACTGGCAAATCACTAAATTCTCCTCCTGAAACTAACAATACACTATATGTTAACTAAATTGAATTTAAATAAAAGTATTTTTAAAAAAAAGAAGTTAGCATCCAGAATAGAATACAACTATAAAACAAAAATTTTACTCTTATATTTTTGAACAATATATATATTTTGAAATTACCACCACCCCCCTACACACATACACACGAACTCATACACACACACAGGAGGCCCTTTCTGGGCTTTTTGTTTCTTTATTGACTTAAAACATCTGTAAAGTCAGAACAGAACTTTAAGTGTGTTTAGGGCATGTTGTGTCCATAGGCAATGGAGAAGGAGATCTTTTTTCTTTTCTTTTTTCCCCTTTTAATAGGTACAGTTGGGAATTCTTTATACCTTGTGTAGGAGGAACTCAAAACTCTTTCTTTTTTTTATTTTTTTAAAAAGATTTTATTTATTTATTTGACAGAGAGAGAGAGAGAAATCACAAGTAGGCAGAGCAGCAGGCGGGGGGGGGGGGGGGGGGGGAGCAGTCTCCCTGCTGAGCAGAGAGCCTGATGTAGGCCTTGACCCCAGGACCCTGAGATCATGACCTGAGCCAAAGGCAGAGGCTTAACCCACTGAGCCACCCAGGTGCCCTTCAGAACTCTTTCATGTATTGTCAGCTTTGTGTGTGGTGAGTGGCGGCCGGGTGGGAAGTAGAGGAAGCCTGGTGCTGAGAGTCAGTGCTGGAATGTGGGGCCATTTGGGAAACACTGCCATTGCCTTTAGAGAACTCCGCATGGCCTCTCACTCCCTCGCATTCCATGTGCCCCAGTTGCCTGGGACAGTCCCCAGTTACAGTGCTGTCCCAATCCAATAACTAAAAATGCCCCCTTTTGGAACCTTCCTACACTGTTGGTGGGAATGCAAGCTGGTGCAACCACTCTGGAAAACAGCATGGAGGTTCCTCAAAAAGTTGAAAATAGAGCTACCCTATGACCCAGCAATTGCACTACTGGGTATTTACCCTAAAGATACAAATGTAGTGATCCGAAGGGGCACGTGCACCCGAATGTTTATAGCAGCAATGTCCACAATAGCCAAACTATGGAAAGAACCTAGATGTCCATCAACAGATGAATGGATAAAGAAGATGTGGTATATATATACAATGGAATACTATGCAGCCATCAAAAGAAATGAAATCTTGCCATTTGCGATGATGTGGATGGAACTAGAGGGTATTACACTTAGCAAAATAAGTCAATTGGAGAAAGACAACAATCATATGATCTCCCTGATATGAGGAAGGGGAGATGCAACGTGGGGGGTTTGGGAGTAGGAAAAGAATAAATGAAACAAGATGGGATCGGGAGAGAAACAAACCATAAGAGGCTCTTAATCTCACAAAACAAACTGAGGGTTGCTGCAGGGACGGGGTTAGGGAGAGGGTGGTTGGGTTATGGACATTGGGGAGGGTAAGTGCTATGGTGAGTGCTGTGAAGTGTGTAAACCTGGAAATTCACAGACCTGTACTCCTAGGGCTAATAATACATTATGTTTTAATAAAAAATTTTAAAAATAATAAAAAATAAAAATAAAAATGCCCCCTTTCACTTTCCTTACTGTCCTTGTCTGAGTAATGAATTACATGGCCACCCTGGCCGTGGAGCCTTTCTGCCACAAGGGGGCAGCAAGCGCCCAGACTTAGGGAAGTATTGCCGCTTGTGGGCAGTTCCAGTGGCTGAGGCAAAGAAGGCTGCCCCTTCCTTCACCCAGGACAGGGCTGGAGATACAGCATCAGACCCTGAAATGAGGGCACTGTAGGATTCAAGGACTTGTAAGTCCCTGTCCATCCCCTACCATGGGGCAGGCGACAGAGCCGTGGTGGGCAGCTGCAAGAGAAGTGGTCCTGGGGCCCCGGGTGCTCTGAGCATGTGGAATGCGACCTCGATGCAAGCATGTCCTGTGCGATGCCCAGGGGAGCGTCCTCCCCACCAGCACTCTCTGAGACCCTCACCTACAGAGACACCAGTCCTTGCGCAGAAGGTGTAGATGCTTTGGTATGTCCAACAGGCTCAAGAAGATGTTTGTTTTCCAGATGACATATTCATTCGTTGTCGACCCTTTTCTTTTTTTCTTCCTGTGATTGGGTGGAATTTTGTCTGCAGAAAAAAAGATAGGTTGAAGTCCTAACTCCCGGTCCCTCAGAATGGCCGTACGTGAATATAAGATCATTAAAGAGGCAATTGGTTGAGATGAAGCCATACGAGAGAGGGAGCCCTCAGTCCAGCATGGCCGGCCAAGAAGAGAAGAGGTATAGACTGGAGGCGTCCTGCCACAGGCCAGGGGATGCCTGGGGATAGCAGAAGCTGAGGAAGGCCAGGCTGAATTCTCTCTTAGAGGCTTCAGAGGCATCACGGCCCACCCACACGTGGATCTGGGACTTCCAGCCTCCAGGTTGTGAGACAATATATTTCTGCTATTTTCACCCACCCTGTCTGTAATCCTTTGCAACAGTAGCCCTAGCAAACTCGTGCTCTCCCTCTCATGCTTTTACTGGTCCCAAAGCTGTATGAACACTGCTGCTGCCTAGCGATCTTGTCATACACTTAGCAGCTTAAAACAACACCTGTTTATTATCTCATGGTTTCCTTGGGTCAAGAGTCCCAGCAGGACTCAGCGGAGTTCTTGCCAAGGCTGCAATGGTGGTGTTGGCCGTGGCTGAGTTCTCACTGAGAGCTCGCCTGGGGAAGCAGCCACTTTCAAGTTTACAGATTATGGGTAGGATTTGGGTCCTTGTGGATTGCTGGACTGAGAGCCTCAGTTTTTTGCTGGCTGTAGGTCAAATGTCGCCTTCATGTCCTTGCCATATGGCTTTCTCTACGGAGCGGCTCCCAACATGGCATCGGGCCTCAGGAGCCAGCAAGGGCGAGTCTCCTTGCGAGGCAGGGGTTACAACCTTATGCATCGTCATCATGGAAGGGACCCCTCATCACCTTTGCTGTGTTCTATGGGTTAAAAGTAAGTCATAGCTCACCTCACCCTTGAGGGAAAGGCATGGACATCCTGAGGTAGAGGGCCTGGGTGCCACGTTCTATAAGGAGAGTGGACAACATGTTCCTGGGTTGGGTTTCCAGAGTGAAATTCCAGGACCTCAAGTCTCTGCCATTCTCCCTGGTCACTGTCTCCCCATATAGCCAAAAAATTAAAAAATATTTTTTTCCTTCCCATTCCCAAATGGGGAGCAATTTCCCACTAGGCTGTGGGGTGACCCCCTTCCCAATTTTCCCCATTTCTCTCTACTGCTGGTTGGACCATGGCGTAGAAGGAAGCTCCTCACCCCTGGGGCAGGAGCAGAGCATGAAAGCTGAAAACAGGCTGGTCCAAGATAAGGACAGGCTGTGTTTGTCCAGAATTTGATGGATATTATCTTCCTGTGGGGATGAAGCGAGCCACAGCTTATGCTCACCCACTTTTCCCTTGCTTCTGCTTCTGGGCTCAGGGTCAGTCCCACATTATGGCAGGAACAAGGGAAGTGTTGTCCTGATTTTCCATGTCTTCATATTTTCCCTGTCCTCCTTTGCAGTTAGGCCTGGGACACAGAGTAATTTAGGCCAAGTACATTTGGTGTGGTGCTTCTCGGATGACAACATGGAAAAACCAGTGTGTCTTACCCATTCCTTTCTCCCCTGAGTCAGAAATCATGGAGGTCAAGTGCTGAGAGGGCAGTGCTGCCGGATGGAGGGAGTGTGGTTCCTGAGAGGGGACTGTCCTGGAGAGAGAGCCCCTGCCAACCCACAAGGATGTCACTTGCATGAGGAGTAAAGTTTGGGTTGCTTTATCAGCCCTCAGACGAATTGTTGCAAAGAGCAGCTCAGCCAAGCACATGTGAAACATCCAGAACCTGCCCTGGGATCAAGAGCCCTGCTGGGGCTCCCCAGATAATTACATGAACTGTGGATTCTGCTCTATGTGATGCATAAGCCATGTGACCTTGGGCAAGTTATTTCACCTCTGTGCCTCAGTTGCCACTCCTGTAAAATTGGGTCCTCCCAGGACCTTCTCATATGGCTTTTGTGAAGCATAAATGAGTAAAACATGCAGAGCAGAGGAACCATTCCTGGCTCACTATCTGTATTATCGGCTGGCATGCACGTATGTACTCTGGACACCAAGGGGGTGCTCCCTTTAACCTTTTCCCCACCCCATCAGCACAGGTCCCTGGGGTCTTCTCCTTGGCCACCCACTTCCAAAACAAGTCCCCACTTACACTCTTCCTTCTTTAGGCAGGCATTCTGTTCTTAACACTAGAGGACACTTCATGCTTGACACTTTCCAGCACTCCCGCTCGGGTTCTCACTCCCTCCAGATGGCAGCTTTATGGGCCCAACAGGTGACTGAACTTGAACCTGGAACATGTTTGAAGGAGACGGGCTTCTCACCCATCAGAACAGCCAACCAACCAGCTCACACACTATCCAGTCCTGGCCTGCACCACTTTCGTAGAACCCTGTTCTTTTCCTGCTGAATAGTTATGAACATTTGTAATTATGTACTTGTTTCTATGATCAGGTTCATGTCCTTCTCCCCGACCAGGCTGGACACTCCATGAAGGGGGGCACATACCGTTTTGTTCACTATCCATTCCTGACACCTAGCATTCTACCTGGTGTATTTCTTCTCCCTCTTCCCTCTCCCCCTCTTCCTCCTCTTCCTTCTTTCTCTTCAGACTTAGTCATTGATTTGAGAGAGAGAGTGCATGAGCAGAGGGAGGTTTAGAGGGAGAGGGAAAGAGAGAATCCCTGAGCAGACTCCCCACTGAGCAAGGAGCTTGATGGGGATTGATCCCAGGCCCCCAAGATCATGACCTAAGTTGATATCAAGAGTCAGTCACTCAACCAACTGAGCCAGCCAGGCACCCCTGGTGTATTTATTCTTGATGAACACTTGAGGACTCATGAAAGTCATCCCTTTCTATCTTTGGTCCCTCCACCCACCTATCCCATCCCCCTAGATATCAGCCTGACTTTAGTGGACTAGTTCAGAGTCTAATGAAAGAAGGAATAGATTTAATTTTATATTTTCCTTTCTAGAAGGCATAAATATTACCAGTAAGTAGGTATTAAAATAAGTTCAATTTTTCTCAGCTAGGATTTTCTAAAAATTGGAGATATTTGAAAATGGAATTGGCTTCGTGTGAGCTCCTCAGCCCTGGAGGTAATCAAACTAAGGTGATATGCCTCTTTTTTAAAGATGTCTTTGGGGACACCTGGGTGGCTCAGTGGGTTGGGCCTCTGCCTTCAGCTCAGCTCGTGGTCCCAGGGTCCAGAGATCAAGCCCAGTATCAGGCTCTCTGCTCAGCGGGAGCCTGCTCCCCCACCAATCCCGCCTGCCTCTCTGCCTACTTGTGATCTCTCTCTGTGTCAAATAAATAAATAAAATCTTTAAAAAATAAAAAAATAAAGATGTCTTTGAAGATATCATGCACCAAGTAGAGACTTGACTTAGGTCACTTCTACGTTTCCCTTACACTTTATAATCCTATGACGATTTATGATTCTATGAGAATCATTTCCTAACTTTTTTGGTCCACTGAATTCTCTCACTTTTTTGAAGTCTTATTTTTTTTGGAATATATGTTTGTATTGATATTTGAGTTTTCAAGTTCCTTCTCATTGAGGTAGTAAGTTTCACAAGTACAAGTAAATTGCACAAGTACAAGGACACCCCTTGTACTTGTGCCTTACTGCTCTATCCCTAATGCACCCAGCATTGTGTTGGATAGTCATTGGTTGCTCAATAAAGAAGAGTCAGAGGGGAAGGGGGGCATCCAGACAGGTCTTGCCTTTAGAGAGAAGAGCTCCCATGCTGAAGTGGTTGGAGCTGCAGGATTCCATCCCCTTCTCTCCTTCAAGATAAACCTCAGCTGCGTAAATTGAACACTTAGGAAGGAGAGAACCACAGGAACATTGGAGATCCTAGGCATCACTGTTTGAAATATAAAGTGAGGCTCCATCATTTCTTAAGGTATCTTCCAGTAGAAGTCATTAAAAAAAAAAAAGCTCGTGTGAATGAAAGATCAAGGTTAATGATCTCTGAAGAAAATTTACCTTCTCATATTAAGTAATTTTTTCACTGTAGAGCTTAAAAGGTGATAGTGTGAACAGACCGGCTTTATTTAGAATTTAAATAGGAATGAAATTCCCCCATCATTATGGAGTTTGTCCCACAGTCATAAATCTGGAGGCTAAATACATCTGTTTGTTTGGATATAAATCACCCTTGAGAACCCCCTTGTTATCAATCCCTGTGGGGTTTCAGGCAGGTTGGGCAAGTCCCATAACAATCTCTGTAAAGGATAACTGGAACTGTCCTTTCTATTTCATGCAAACGAACAGGCTTGAATCCAAGGGGAATGAAAACATTTGCGGAGGAGGTGGGGCCCCAGAACTTGGCATGGAACATCTAGGTGGATGCCCCCCCACCAAATGTTTAACTCTCAGATTCTTCTAAACTCTCTGAGCCTGCAGAATTAGCCTCCCTCTCCCTATCAAGAGCTATCACTACTGTTTCCCACCTTGCTTGAAGACAGTTCAAAGACCTCTCCCCTCCATCTCCCCTCCTAGTAACTAGGCTTAAAACTAGGGTTAAGTCAGCATAACCCAGCTGGGATGTTCTGGTATTGGAAGAAGCGTGTTAAAAAGCAAAAATCAACTGAATAAGTGGAAAGATCTAATAGGCTTTATTTAATGATCCATGAACCAGGCAGCATCCCATCCTAGCAGATAGAAAGGAACTCTGAGGAGTTGTACAAAATGGGAGAATTTATAGGCAGGAGGCAGGGCAATGAAGTTATTCCAGCAAAGAGTGAACTGTTTCAGGCAAGGTCACCTTCCTTTGGGGGAAGGCAGGGGTCTATCGGGCAGGCTACCTCACTGATGCTGACCAATAATTCTAGACTGACTGATTAAAGGTCGCATTCCTGGGAGAGACTGAAACTACAATTGTTAGGTAGTAAGTCTTAGTTTGTTGGTGTGGGACTTAGCACAAGTGACTCCATGTTAAGCCTCTGTTGTTGTTGTTAAAAAAAAAAAGAACTAGACCTCAGATGAGCCCTAAGTCCTACTCAGCAGCTACCAGCAAGAGTCAGAGGAGTTCACATGGTACTGGATTGTGAAAATGCTGGATCAAGGGAGGCTGAAGCACAAGACAAGATAGGGAAGAGTGTGTTGATTTGGGCACAAATCCAGGAATACAAGTTTTAATGCCTGGCAGGGACTTCAGGAAGTGTATGACCAAGCTGTTCAAATGGCTCCTAGAAGTATGGAAAAAGTGATGACCCAAGCTATATGAAGTTGAAATGCCAGAACTGCCCTAGAAGGCAGTGGAGGAAGAAATGAAGAGACTCAGGAAATGAGTGTGCTGGAGTGGATGTACTGGAAGACTGGGAGACCTACCAGATGGTTCTGATCTATAGGAAGGCCCGGGCAATGCATCATTCACAAAGCTAAAAGAAATGGACTGGTGAGAAGGACACCAGCATCTTCAAAAACTCAACCAAGACTCTCTTCTGCAAGCCAGGGCTGAAAGTAGGAGAGGTAGGCAGAGAGTTTGGCTTAGTGATATCAATGGTGATGATGGGTCCAGATGGATGCAGTTATTATGATGAGCAACAGGGTCAGAGCAGCAGCCAAAGGGGCCTGACTCACAGACAGTAATGAGGATGATTAAAAGAACATGGTATTCCTGGAGGCAAAATGGACAATTGGCCAGCAAAGCTGTTTCTTAGCTTGTACCATTAAAAGAAGTTAATGACGGATGACAAGGAATCTAAAGGCAGTGGCCCAATAACATGGCGTGATTTCTTGTCTATTTCCTGGACCTGAGCCAGTTTTCAGACTCAGCCTCAGCCAGATTCCCAGGAGACAAAACCCTGCCACACCACAACAAGCAGATACAGTAATGATTCCATAAGTCCTTTCCAAAGGAACCCACAGTCATTTATTTGGGGAAATGTGTACTGGGGAAGAGGGACTGCCAAGTGTTTGATATTAGAACAGAGTCCAAGCTGACATGATACCCAGAGAACCAAAGCATCATCATGGCCCCTTATTCTAACTAGCGGGATATGCAGGGGTGGGGGCAGGTAATAAATAAAACCCTGGCCAAGGTCTGGCTTACAGTCTGCCCACTGGGTCTGCAGCTACTTCTAATGGCCTAATGGTAATTTCTCCAGTCCCTGAATGGATAACTGGGGTGGACATGCTTGTTAGTTGGATCATTGGGTCTCAGGCTTGGGCAATAAGAACTGTTGTACTGAGGAAGGTCAAGTGGCCCCACCCCCCAGCCAAGACAATAAATACGAAACAATACCACATGGTGGGAGGATGGTTGCTTCTAGTATCACACTTAAGGATCCAAAGGATGCAGAGTAGTAGTTCCCATGATGTCTCATTCAGTTCAATAGTTGGTCTCTGCAGAAACCTAGTGGACCCTGGAGAATGACTATAAATTAATGCAAACCCAAACAAATATTGGCCCTAATTCCAGCCACTGTGTTCATTTATCTACTACAGCAGAATCAACATGGCCTTGGCCCATAGTATGTAGCCTTGACTTGGTGAATGCATCTTTTGTTACTCCCTCCAGAGAAGAAGATGAGAGACCATTTGCATTTATATAGGTAAATCACACATAATTTACAATTTTCCAAGGCTATGTTAACCCCCTTGTCCTCTGACATAATATAGTCCAGAGGGATCTGGACCATCTGGGCATTCTGTAGGATGTCATTTCGATCCATTAATTACTGATGATCTTATGCTAATCAGGCCATGTGAACAAGAAGACACTCACATGTTGGAGGCCTTAGGTGTGGATGTCTCAGGAGATGGGAGGTAAAACCTAGGAAGATCAGGGGACTGTCACATCAGTAATATTTTTAGGGGTCGAATGATCAGGGTCCTGCCAGGAAACCTCATCCCAAGTAAAAGACAAGATGCCGTCTTGCACCTCCCACCACAAGGAATGAAGCACGTACCTGGTGGGCATCTTGGGTTCTGCCACACCCACAGACACTGCCCATATACTCAGTGGCGTGAACTGCTTGGTCAACCTTGAAAATAAAATGGCAGGTTATTTTACCAGCAAAATAAGTTTATTTGGAAATAAGAGAGAAATTGCAATTCAACCAAACTCTGTTGAACCATAAGCAAGTTCAAACGGACAAAGGGAAGGTCACCTTTTATTAGGTTTTAGGAGGAAACTGGGGAGGGTTGTTTTCAACAAAAGTTCACTGGAGAAGAAGTGTTGGACCTCGTGGCAAGTTCTCATTGCCATATGGGGTGGCTGGTGCATTATTGCTGGGGCGGGGAGGGATTTTCCTTCTTTTTCTTAAAAGTAGGAGAGAAATTTCTATGTGAAACATGCCCTCCCTTGTCCAGATATTTCTTAGCACCCCACCCCCAGGTAAAGCCCGCAGCAATGCAGCTCGCGCAGGAGAGCGCCCCCTTCAGGGCTTCCTGGCTCCACTTTAAATTAGTGTTTCACAGCTCCTTCCTTTGTTTTTGTTTTTGTTTTTATTAATTCGTGTATTTTATTTTATTTACTTTTTAACATTCTAATTTAATTTTATTTTTTTCAGTGTTCCAAGATTCATTGTTTATGCACTGCACCCAGTGCTCCATGCAATACGTGCCCTCCTTAATACCCACCACCAGGCTCACCCAACCCACCACCTCCCTCCCTTCCAAAACCCTCAGTTTGTTTGAATAGGGCCCAGAGCAGGGAAAGGCTCTGCGGCAGGTCCAGGCTGATGGGTCATCAGCCCTGCATTTTCATTATCAGAGGTGTAGGTGTTGGGGAGAGATACTGTATGGAGCTTATGGCAAGTCCCACGGGTAGAATCACTATGTAGTCACATAGTCCCCTGGCGTCCTTTGGCAAAGCCATGCTGTGTTTAAGGGAAATTAATGTGTCTTTTGAAAAACGACTCCTGGTGTGATCTTGGGTCCCGGCGGAGACCTAATCCCTGAACACAGAACCCCAGGGGAGTGTGTGTCTTTCAACTGCCCATTATGGGCTGAAAGCTATTATTACCCGCACGGAGTCATAAGGTCTGACCAGCCAGCAGCGGTTGATGGTGAATTGGAAGGGGTACAGCTGGGTCTGAGCTCACAAAGGACATGAGGGCACAAGTAAACTGCGTGAGCGAGTAGCCCGGCCCCTCACTTCAGCTACACCATTGCAGAGTGTCCCCCACTCCTCCATTCATGAAGGGCCACATAGGAGCCTTCCTAATAAGCCACGTGGCAGCGGAAGACACAACCCAAGCTTCACTTGTGGATCAGTTGGTCCGGTATGTGCGTTCACAGTGAAAGTGAACAGTAAGTGGGTTACAAGGGCTGGTCTCGAATAACAGTGGCAAGAGTAAGTCCTTCCAATAGGCAGACTTTGGGTTGATGTTCTGCTTTGTGTGGAAGGAAAAATGGCTTGATGTTAGGACAGATACAGAGGCCGGATGGAGAGAGATGGAAAGAATGGGTGGGGACACATGGGTGGACGTGGGAGTGGCGTGAAGTGCAAAGCTCTTTAAGTCACAGGCTGATGCCCCACAGAGAGCGTCCACCATGGAAGACGCAGCCAACCGCAGGCACTGGCCACTGAAGTGCTGGCACAAGGGACACATGAGGGACAGGGCTGTCCCTGGGCTCCCACAGACAGCACAGGCTCCTATGAACCCCGCTGAGTTCAGCCTTGTTGCTCATGACCATCCAACCTGCCAGCAATAGAGCAGAGCACCTGGCCCCCCATCTAACACCATTCCTCAGTGGCAAGTTAATTACTGGGGGTCCCTTCCATCCAGCAAGGACTCAGGACTCATTATTGCAGAACAATGTCTATTCCAAAGAGCATCATCATGATGCTCATCATGAAATAACTCCAACCGGTCAGAAATATGTGTGTTTCAGTCTCCAAACTTCATCACTCCAGAAAGATTGTGCTAAAAGCTGTTGGTCATGATTGCCTGAAGCCATCTGTGCCAAGGTGTCAGGCGGTACTCCTATGAACTAGGAAATGATCTCCTGGGATTCTTTCGCCTGTGCTTTTACGAGCGGTCTCTCCATGAACTTAAACCATCACAGCACTTACCCGACTGCCTTTGAGAGGTCTTCTGGATTTGGAGGGCTGTGAATGTCACTGGATTGCAATCTTTACTATCAGCTAAATGATGTGGAGGTTGTAAAAGCCTGCTAAACATCATTATAAAATGATTATTCATGCTATCCAAATACTTTCTCCTCTTATCCTTTGGAGGAGTGACAAGTCTCATAGTTCACCGTCCTCTATGAATTTCTAAGTGATCAAGGCCTTGTAGTGGCGATCCAGGTGTTTTTAAACAACGCTTTCATCGGCATCTGGTATTCTCACCAAGACTTGAGTTAGGGAGGGGGAGAAGGGCTGTGTCTCTCTTGCTAATAATGAGGATGGAATAAAGCTTCCAGGAGCGCTTGGGGGGCTCAGTCAGTTAAGCATCTGCCTCTTGGTCTCGGCTCAGTTATGATCTCAGGGTTGTGAGACCGAGCCCCAAGTTGGGCTCTGCTCAGCGCGGAGTCTGCTTAAGATTCTCCCTCTCCCTTTGCACCTTCTCCAACTTTCTCTCTATATATATAAAATAAATTTTAAAAATGTTTTAAAAAAAATAAAAAATCTTGTATATGTAGGTATAGCAAGCAGAAAACTTTGCAGTGATGGGCAGTGCTCTTAATTTATTCATTAGAAAACATGTTTTGGAGAGGGAAGAGATCAATACACATTGTGTTATAGCACAAGTGGCTTTCCTTGCCTTGGTTAGCTGGTTTCTGATTTTTACTTCGGTGTGTCCGTTTAGGCAATAAAAGCCTTTGCTAAAATTGGGATTAGGGGATTGGAGGTGGGGAACAGGGAGTGGGCAAAACTCTTCCCAGATCTCATATTTCGTCTCAGTATTATTATTTTTTTTCTGGAGTCTGAGACCTGGAATCAGAAGGTCAGCGTGTCATAAACCTAGGTAAGGAGGCTTCCCATGGCTTTGTGCTAGGCAAAAGAATTCAGTTATACTCAAGAGGAGTAGCTAGTACAGAGTTTTCTCTCCCATAAAGCTTCAGAGAGGGAGCCACTGTGGCTCCGGGTCAGTCCTCTGAAAACTGGCCCATTGCTTTATAATTAATTGGACCTTACTATGGTTTATGTCTTTAGTATTCAAAAGTCACCAAAATGTTCAAAAGGAGATAAACTAGAAAAAATATCCTTAAGGATGAAAAATGACGGGGTGCCTGGGTGGCTCAGTGGGTTAGGGCCTCTGCCTTCGGCTCGGGTCATGATCTCAGGGTCCTGGGATCGAGCCCTGCATCCGGCTCTCTGCTCGGCAGGGAGCCTGCTTCCCTTCCTCTCTCTGCCTGCCTCTCTGCCTACTTGTGATCTTTGTCTGTCAAATAAATAAATAAAATAAAATTTTAAAATGACTGCATGGTTTATAAAACAATGCAATTTGGCAAATATTCATTTTAAAATACAAAACCAATCCAGACATGTTTTCAGACAAATTGATTTATTTCTAATCTTTCAAATGCCAAAATGATCAAATGCCCCCCCCCAAAAAAGAAAGAAAGAAAGTAGCAAACCACAGAATAGATGACCTTCAAAAAGGACCTTTTCTGAGGCTTTGATCATTAAAAGATACCTGTTCTCTATTGCTGTGAGCTAAGCTATTAATATTAGGGGCTGAAACTTACTGAGAATTTGATACATACAGGGAACTTTAAGTTACATGGATTGTCACACTTAATCCACAAAATAACTTGATGAGGTAGGTGCTATTATCTCCTGTTTTCAGATGAAGGAAACAAGGAATAAAGCTGTTAAGTAATCTGACTCATATCATTTTTCCAGTAAAAAGTAGGGCTGGGATATTAACTTGGAAGGAGTCTTAACTCCAAAGTCTATGTGATCAAAGCACTATGCTGTACTGCTCCCAAAGGAGCTAGGAATGGAGAATTTAGCCAGAGCTTAACTGTTTCTACCACCATTCAATTCTGGGGATAAGCAGGCCCATCATATACAGTTCTTCAGGTTGTGCACTGCTTAAGCATGCCACAGCTAAGGGGATGCCATTTTCATCATAGATGTCTTGTAACTTATATGAGAGGCTGTTGGCGTTTGTGAAGATCTGGACCTTCTAACCAAGTCCTGGGATAGTGTCACATACCACTGTGCACTCAGAAACTGGCACACACACTTGAGATGACCTTTTCCCAGCCACACTCCAGACAGCCCATGGTATTGTTTCTTTTCCTCTCTTATTGCTTTCATTGACACAGTTCCTACCCATAATCTGTCTTCAAACCTGGAAGGGGGAATGCACGGACAATACACGTTGCTATCCATGGTTATTGTGCAACAATATATCAACAGCCTTGATTTTTCTGAAGAAGAAGTGCCCTTTCTAATGGGCCCGAGGGTGCTGCAGGTCCAACAGAGGCCCTGGTGAGAGTCCTTCCATCGAGTCCGCAATACCTCCATCCCTTGGAGCTCCTTAGTTGTCATTCTGATGTCCATTTAAAACCAGCAGGGGTAGGAGTTACATCTTTTATGAGGAAGAGAACCCACCCATGGCATATTTTCCAAAGCAAAATGGCGTATTTCTAAGCATGTTGTTGTCCTCCAGGATGAGCCACGCTGGCCAGGGATCTCTCTCCATGGAAATTATCTTATTTCCTACATTGTGCTTCGTGCAGAGCATGAATTAGGGACTGCCAGGCGTGCAGTTGACCTGGAGTCCGTGGCCCACACCGGCTCTGCTGGGAGCTGGGAGGCGGCTTGGGCTGCCCAGCCAGACTACAGGGGAATTCCTCCCCTGAATTTTCTCCCTCCTCAGATTGTTGTACCACTTATCCTGAAGGGGTCAGCTAAACCGGGGCATCCTGAGAAATCTGGGGCCCGGGACAGGAGGGGAAACAAAAGATGGAAGAATGTGGATCCTTGACGTCACTGTCACCACCCCTGGAAAAGTTCTGCAGGAGTGTCAGCGAGGACCACAAGGAACCGGGACTGGTTCCTTCCTAGGACTAGCAGCCAGGGCCGGGGGTGCACTGACCTTCCGCAGGGCCGGAGAGGCGAGGGGCAGAGCTCCATCTTGCACTTGGAGCTTCTTGGGGCTCCAGCAGCTTTTCAGCCCTCCAGGGCTGCCTTCTCAGTCTCAAGGTTAAAGAAAAGAAGGTAGAAGGTGTTCAAACACCAGCATCGCAAAACGAGAGAGAATAAAAAGAGAAGTCCGGGTGGATATTATCTCTGGACTGAGATGGCTGGAGAAGCCTCGGCTAAGCCAGGAGAAAGACAGGTGAGACTCGGCTTTCTCCCCCAGAAGCTGGGGTCTTGTCTCCCTCGGGATGGGGGACAGGGGGTGGTGACTTGCAGCAGCAGCTCTCCAGTGTGCACTCAGGGGCCCTTCCCAGAGCAGGCTGGGCTCATGCCCAGGAGGCCAGGGAAGGACCATGGAGTTCAGGCCGCAGCATTTCCCTCCTGCCTCCCCACTCTCCTGCTCCCCTTGACTCTCCCTCCCACCAGAGTGCATGATTCCTTTGAGGCCCTGAGTCATGTGAAACCAACAAATGTCAGAAAGGGAAGGAGACATGGAGATCACACAGCCAAAGCTCTTCTGTTGTAATGGAGACAAGGCTGCCTTTGCTCTAGGTCATTCCACCAGCCACTGGCGAAGCGAAGTCCCCTGAGTCCTGGTTCTGAGCACTTCCCTCTACATCACCAAGGCCCCCTTGCTTTCGTGTCTGCTGCCCCTGGGTAGGAATAGGAGGGAAGTGGGCCTCAGGAGGGCGGTAGGGATTTGGGGAGTCATATACCAGCCTGTGCTGGAGATGAATAGATGCCCTTCCCAGCAGGATGGGGGGACAAGAGCAGCCCCCCCAAGTGGCCTCATCCCCTAAAATGCTGTGGATTATTACAGAGGCCTGTAGCCCCAGGCTGCTGAGCTAGGGCTCTCTGTATCCTGGAGGAAGGTTTTCTGAAGGTCACTGGCTGGGTAGCCGGCTCGGAGACATTTCCTAGGATATTGTCCTTTCAGCCTCCAATCAAGGCTGATAACTCCCGGGAGACCTTTTATCGCACACCCTGTGCTTCCTCATTGCCTCTCGGGGGTGAGGCGGCTTTTGCTCCCGATCCTAGAGATTGCTGCCCCGGTGGACTTCCAAGGAACTGGGTGGTGTGGTGCTAAGACTTTGACCTCAGCGTGGGCCGTGTCAGCACCTAGTGCCCTAGAAAAACAAGCTCCGAGGAAGCCAGGCTTGGTGGACATTAAACAAACAGCAGATTAGGCTCAGGCGCACCTGGGAGAGCCTCTGGGTGAAGGCAGGCAGCCAGAACCCTGGACGCGGGGGGAGGCGGGCGGCTGGGCGGCCATGGTGGCACCCAAGGCAGGGGCATCGCTAAGAGGGCACGAAGGAGGCATGAGGAGCCCAAGGACTCTTCCAACTTTCTCCACCCTCAGGGCTCCACTGAGGAGCCTTTAGGGGCGATGGCTGGTGGAGCCAAGTTGAGGGGACAGTTCACAGCTATGGGGCCAAACCATGGATTCAATCATTCTCCAGTCCTCTACTCTCTCTTCCTTTGCCCTTCCTTTCCTCTCCCACTTCTCCTTCTTGCCTTCCCCATTCCCTTTTCTCCTCCTTAAGCTTATGTCCCAGCCTGGCCGGAGGCCTGGCATGGTTTAGTCTAGTTGGGCAAGGATCCGTGGGGTGGGGATCTCCAGCCCCTGGGTCAGACCATTGATGGTCTACACCTGTGCTCAGCATTAGTGAGGTTGGGATTAGAGGGAGAAGGAGACTATGATAGCTAACTAGTTTGCCCTTTCTCTCTCTCTTTCTTTCTTTCTTTTTTTTCTCTTTCTTTTCATGTAGGTCCTAAGAACTGTAGGCAGTAGACAGATGTAAAGCACAGATTTTTAATCAACCCAAAAGCATCCATGAAAACGCTAAGGGGGACTACAAATGAAGTATAATGTACAGTCTCAGTCTTTATCATCAGCAAGCAGTAAAAGGCTAGTAAGTGGGGATCAGTATGGTGTCTCTTCCGAGAGTGGTTGGTTCTCGCTCCAGCACCATGCTGCATCCAGGCCCACAGGAGAGACTAGAGTAGGGGGAGATCAGCATGCACTGGAGGACAGGGAGAGCCTTCTAGAAGCTATGGAGAAGAAAGAGAATAGAACTCTTGTATCGACAACTGCTTGTCCAGAGAGTCTGTGTCTAAGTCCTTGTTACTGCCCAGAGAAACCCCACCAGCTTCCCCTTGAAGGAATCAATTCTCTTTCTGCCAAAAAGAAGGGGTGAGGAGGGAAGGGGGAGGGAGCAGCTCTGTACCCAGCACACTGCCAGCACTTCTAACACAATCCAGTTTCAGTTGTGCAACAAGGCCCTGACGCATGTGCTCATTTCCCCGGGGAGGAAACTGACCCCCGAGGCCCCAGAGCTCCCGCCTACATTTCAACTGCAAGCACATGGTCTTTCCATGACCCAAGGCTCCCCCAAATTCAGAGCTCCGAGGCTGGCAAGTTGGGGGGGGTTGCTGGGATCCTACAGAGGAAGTTCCAACTCTTCTGAACACAGAAACTCCAAGGGTAGAGACCTTTTCGCCTTGGTGGTCGTGACCCGGGCCAAACATGCGGGCTTGGGGGTGGGAGATGGAGTCATGTTTCTCTCAAGGAGAGCAGTTGCAGTCCTGCTCTGGGTGAGATACGGCCCATCAGCCACAACACTGAGCACACTGAGGTCCTCGAGTGAGAAAGGGCTCACCTCACCCCAGGTCTCCCTGGGCTCCCCTCAGCTTCTCAGCTGCCCCCTCGGGTTTCCTCAAATATAGTGGTTTTTTGCAGGTCGCCATCCAGAGGGCAGGATGGAAAATGCCCACCCTCCTCACGTTGTTGCTCTTGCAAGGTGAGTCCCAAACACCGCCCAGATGTGGAGCTTGCAATGCCGGCCCAGAGCCTCCCAGAATGCGGGGTTTGCTGGTGGGCCACTCAGCGGTGTTCAAGGCTGCCTCCACACTTCGGACTTTCTACCCCTGGCTTTCTCTCTCGGGATCCCGGGCCGTGCAGTGTGTCCAGGGAAGGGTCAGGTCTGCATCCAGGGGGAATGAGAGAGGCAAGAGCCCACAGGAGAGGCCCAATGACTGCCATGCTCACTTCTAGAATATTCCCTGTTCTGATAGTCCCAGTGTCTCTGCTCTCTTCCCTTCCAGTTGACTGAAAGTCATCTGCATTTGCAAGATGAGGGTTCCAGGGCACAGAAGGGGCACTGCTGATTCTCCCTCATTCCAAAAACACTCAGTGCCAGGCCCAGGACTTGGGACGAGGGCAGACCTACCCTCCTCAAAAGTGTTCAGAGTCTACAAAGAAACCGGCTGGGTAAATAAAATTTGCATTTCTGCATCTACTGATTTAGTGGACACACGTTTATGGAGGGCTGACCACGTGCCAGTCACAAGGGACGGGTGGATGGAGGACAGAGTCCTTGCCCCATAGGTCCTGGCAGGCTGGTATGGTGAGGTTGGCCAGGTATAGATCAGGCTCAGATGACGCACGGCACATCTCCGGGCTGTGGTGTCTAGATTTTATTTTGATGGTGATGGGAAATCATTGAGAAATGTGATAAATATGTCCCCAGAGTGCCTGGTCCTAGAACCTGGTCCTGAGTAGAGACTGAGCAAATAATCATTGACTGAACGAATGAAAATGCTCTGGTAACACCAAAAAAAAAAAAAAAAAAAAAAAAAAAAGAAGAAGAAAAGGATGAATAATTGTGTTTGGTATATAAACAAATCAGAATTTTAATGAACCAAAAGTTCATTTTGAGCAAGAACTCTGTCATATAATCACTCTACCTCTTTAATTGAAAATTTTAAAAATTTTCAGTAGAAGCAGGCATCCCCTGCCCCCAAGCAAAAACTCAGGCAGGCTCATGATTTTTCTGCTAGTATATTAGTGTAGGTAAGAGTCCTAACTCAATTCCCATAAGTGTTAAATGCTGAATGTATACTTTTAAGGGTGCAGTTAAATACTTCAGTCTTCCTTCAAAGATATGTCCCCTCATCCACCCAAGGTCTGTGGTCAGGACGTCAGTACGGGGGAACGGTGGCCCTCTCCTCTGTTCCTCCCTTTCCTCTCCTCTCCATGTCATGTGGGACCCCAGCAGGGTCTTAGGAGCCGAAGGGAGGTGAGGTAGAAGGCAGGGAACACTTATTAGATGGGGTGACGAGGAGTTGAGAGCTGGCTCTTCCTTTTGTGGTTGTATTTGTGAACTAAGATGGTCCCCTGATGGTCCATCTCCTCCCTTTGCCCAGGTTCTGCTTTGACCCCTCCACGCAGAAGACCCATCTCAGATGCCAGTGGAGTGGCCCTCTCCCCTCCAGGCCCCGCCTCTGGGCCAGGGAAACACTCATTCCTTTCACACCCCTCTGCCAGATGGAGGAGGCAGCCACTGCAGGTGCAACTGCTCCCCCTCTGTCCAGCTTCAGACCTCTTGTGCTTGCTCAGACCGAGTCGGTCTCCCGTCCATGAGCTCCCTCCTTCTGCAGGCCCCCCTCGCTCCTCCCCGAGGGAAGCCAGAGCCACAGACAACTGCAGGGAAATGATGGGGTCCTCGCCTCCACTGCAGGGCTGAGAATATGCATCAGGGAACCAAGGAAGGCACCCCCTTCATCCTAAAATGCTAGCCCATACCCAATAGATTCTCAATTATATATAATATAATCTGTATACACCTTAAATATATGTAACTAAGAGCTACTGATCAGGTATTCACCAAATGAGTTCTCAAGGGCAAGCAAAATTTGGTATTTATGTAAGAAAAAATGTTCATTGCAAGAGCGCATTCAGGATTCTTATCAGCCTTCTGCGAGGTCAGACTGCCCCATCCTGCTGATGAACAGGGCAGAGAGCCTCTCGTATGTGCCACGTGTAGGCTGCAAGACTTCCTGAGAACTAGGGGTACGGACACCTTATCAGGGCACCATCACTGTTGTCCCGAGACGGTCCTTGTTTAAAATTGTAAATATTCTTGACTTTTAAAGAAAGGTTGCCATTTGGCTTTATTAATAGCAACATAGCTGGTGGCATGTCATTTAATTAAACCTACAGTGAGTAGTGCTATAGTCATAGCATTTCCTATAATTAGACCTCAAGACATATGCAGCAGGCAGGCCGGCTTCATGAGCATGTGTCCTGGGCAGTCACAGGGCCCCATCCTCAGAAGGGGCTCAGTTTAATGCCCCGCTAGCATCATAGAGAACAGGGCTTACTAGCCTCTGAGCAGGGAGTTCTGTACTTCCATTTTGCACCGGGCTTTGCAATCCTATAGCCAGTTCTGGCAACGGGATATTAAACCTGGAAACTAAACTGAACCTTCTTGGGGCACCTGGGTGGCTCAGACTGTTGAATGTCTGCCTTCGGCTCAGGTCATGATCTCTGGGGTCCTGAGATCGAGCCCTGCGTCAGGTTCCCTGTTCAGTGGGAAGTCTGTTTCTCCCTCTCCGTCTGCCCCTCTCCTGCTTGTGTGTGCTCATGCTCTCTCTCTCTCTGTCTGTCAAATAAATAAATAAAATCTTTAGAAACAAACAATCAACCAAAACTGAACCTTCTCAGCTTCAGAGGGCCCTAGAGACATAGAACAAATCGATCAAGGCCAGGCAGCCACATCTGAAAGCCAGATGTTTAAGCGCCTGTGCAGGACCGTGGACAGACTGCCTTGTGGGCTGGGCCAGCGACAGCCCCCCATGTAGCGTCTGAGGAATCAGGGGAGGGTATCCGAGCTCACCAAAGAAGTGCTGTGGAGAGAGGGGTCAGTGTGTTGGGCTCGTCTCCACCTGCCCTGGGGGACAGGAGGGATCACTTCCCCGTCACGTTCCCTCACGTTCTCTCAAATAAGAGAAGGAACTTATAGAATGCCATTTGCCAAGCTGTCCCACGTCCCAGCTTCTCCGACAGTAGGACCAAAGCGTGCTTCCTGTGATCAAATATGGGACCTACAGAAAGGAGCTGGCCCTGGGGGAGCCCACCACAAAGGCCACCCCGAAAGGGCTGTGACTACAGAAAGAAGGGCAGGCGGCCCAAAGCCATGGGTGTGGTTTTGGAGGAGGCACAAGAGGCCCCAGGAGAGGCAGTTCTCACAAGGGAGGAACCGCCGCCAGAGGGCCTGGGACAGTCTGGGAGGCCCAAGTTCTCGGAAGAGCTCTGGATATCCCTCGTGCCCGGAGAGCGTGCACACAGACCGCAGCGCTCCCCGTCACCTTCCCCTCTGCCCCGCCACAGGCAATCCCCGCAGGGCCTAACCTGCAGTTTTGAACAGAGGAAGGAGCAGAGCAAAGAGACTGGAGTGGCAGTCAGTCCCGGGACTGGGCTGCATATATAGGTTTTGACCAGACTGGACTTTTTTCCAGTCTAAGTGAGACTGTGAAAGTTCCCGCACCTGAAATCGTGCCTGAGATTTATCGAGGGGCAGAGCCGGTATGAAGAGACAGCGCGAGAATAGGCTCTGTTTCTGCCCGCGTTGGGTCAAGTTCACGTCACTCAGGAAACAGGCCGAGGACGTGTTCAGGCCTGACGTTCGCCCCTTGCCAAAGCAGACCTGTTCACGGCGCTGCTCGTCTGTGCTCTGACGGTGGTACGCGGCTGTTTGTACTTCTGCAGAAAAGTGTCAGGTGTGAATATTTTTCAACTGCCTGGTCCACTACATGGACCGCGATTCTTGTGTTCAGGGCACCCTTCCCTCTCAGGGGAACGCACACTAACCCACCCTCCCCTACTTACCTCCTCTCTTGTGTTCCATCAAACAAACCGTAGCCCCTTCCGACAGATGCTGACCGGGCTCTGGAAGGACTAGTCTGAGAACGCCGGGCACGCAACGGGCGCCAGCTAGATAGCTGGTGGGAGCATTCTCGCGTTTCTGTCTCTCAGATGGGGCCTTAGGTGAAGCTCCACCCACATCTGGGGGCACTCCTGAGCTCCCATGTGTCCACATGCATTCCTCTTCCCTTCACTTTCACGACGGTATTTTCTGACCTGTTCCTTAATTCCGGCAGAGTCCGGAGCTTGTAACCCGCAAACAGTGGCTATAGCCAGCGCTCCATTTCCTTTTACTTTTCTCCCCCGCTCTCTGCCCACAGCTGCAAATGCACTGAAAGGCCCAAGGCTGGTGTCTGGGGGGCCTGGGGAAGCTGTCACCATCCGTTGCCACTACAGCCCCTTGTCCATCAACAAGCATGTGAGGAAGTACTGGTGCCGCATAAGCCCGGTGACACGGGTCTGCCACACCGTCGTGTCCACCACCAACTACACTCACCTCGGCTACCGCGGCCGCGTGGCCCTAGCAGACTACCCGCAGGGCGGCTTGTTTGTGGTGACGCTGTCCCAGCTGTCCCCGGAAGACGTTGGGCGCTATCGCTGTGGCATTGGCAACAGAAACAACGTGTTCTTCTTCAGCATGAATCTGAACGTCTCCACAGGTACGGGCTGGTGGGTCAAGTTTGGCGAAGTAAATGCAGGGGGCGGGGGGGAGGTGCGGGAGCAGATCGACAGGTCCAAGAGGGCTTTAAGCTTGAGGAGGGGCGGTGATGAGGAAAAGCTGGGGGTGAAGCAGAGACTTTAGGAAGTCGGCTTTCATTTCAGAAAGCAATTACCTTCAGAAGGAAGGTAGGTATTTGGAAAACTACCTAAATGAATGCATGCCAGCTGTCCTACCCACATTCCCCCAAATTCTGTGGCCTAGACACTTGGAGAGGACTCCAAGAGGGGGGCAAATTGAAAAATGCAGCTTCTTAGGCTCACGAAGTCTCTTTGTTCAGACAAGCAGACCACGTGAGATACTCAGGAGAGAAGTGGTTTTTCCTGAGACTGAGCTTTGGCAGACATCCCACAAGCTACCAAGACCATGCTTTACCTGGTTCCAGAGACGTGACCTGGAGTTGGGCACCTAGAATCCACAGAAAGGGGCTCAGGCAGTGGCCGGCAGGAACAGGTGGCATGGCAGGGAGCAGGCAGAGCCTGGGTTTGCATGTGTCCGGTGAGATGTTCTCACACATCTGCTGAGATGGCCTGCTGTGTCTGAGAAGCAGTACGGGGTGGGCTGCGGAAAAGGGGCCAGCGTGGGAGTGCGGGACGGCTCAGAAGAGAGTATGTGGGCATAAAACAAGGAGAAAGGACCACAGAATGTCAATATGCACAACAGGCTAGAGGACACGCCTGGTTTTCCCTAATTTTTATTTTTTTCAACATATTAACCAAAGACTGTGTGGCTTGGTGAAGACGCAGTCCTTGGAGCAGGCGTACTAGCCTGGCATCCTTTGCTAAATCCTGCAGGCAACCAGGGTAGCCTTCCCATTTGGTCTCCCTCTGCCGTTCACAGATCCTTCCAGCACCAGCCCCTCAGCCACTCCGGCTACTACCGGTGAGCGCGTCATGAGATCCTCTGAAACGGCATCACCAGCGCCCAACAGACAGACCTCAGGAGCCACCCAGACTGTAGAAGGACAGGGGACAGGATGGGACAGAGTTGCTCTGCCTCCAGGAAACAACAAAACAAGAGCATCAGCTGAGGGAAGGCAGACCCCAGGGACAACTGAGGCAGTAGCTGTAGGGACAGCCAGCCAGGGAGAGGGCTCTGTCTGGGCAACAGTCCCCATTCCAGAGAGTCCGGCTTCAACAATCCGAGGCATATCCGGTACGACAGAAGGTATTTGGGTGTGGGACACCAGAGGCTCAGTAGCAAATACAGCTAGGCCCAGCGAGGCAGGGAGGGAGAGAGCTACTGAAGCCGGTGGACCACCAGAAGAAACAGACTGGGTCAGAACAGCTCTGGATGTCACTGGGAAGGTCCCAGGGACCGGTAGGCCATCAACTCTGGTCTCAGGAAAATGGGTGCAGGAAATCCTGTCAGAAACAGCGACAACTGTGGCTCAGCCACAAGCCCTGGGCTCCAATGAAGGAAGCACCCCAGCTGCGAGTGTGTGGACCCCGGGACCCACCAGCATAGAGATGGCGTCTGAGCAGGAAGCCACCAAAGGGGACCTAGACATGCCTGTTGGAGACAGCGATCCCCAAGCCACACCAAGCCAGGCCCCAGCTGCTGGGTCCATGATGCCCATGGGCAAGAGGTCCTCTATGATACGGTAAACTCCTAGACCCTCGTCTTGGCCGGGGCTCTGTATCTCCCCCACTCCCGGCATGCTCCCCCGTGGGCTGACCTCTGTACCCCACTCCATGTGCTCACTTCTCTCTTTGTAACCCTGGGACAACGAAGGGCAAGGACCATAAAAATCACAGACCCTCCCTTGTTCAAGAGTCCTTGCTAAGAAACCCAGAGTATTTTCACGTGGTTTTCAAGTAAAAATCTAAACATTAGGAAAACAGAATATTTAGGTGGAATCTTTGGGACTTTTTTTTTTAAAAGATGAGGAACAAGCTCTAGAGAGGGGAGGTACTTGCTGAAGCCACAAGGAAAGATTGTGGCAGAGCCAAATGCCCAGGGTGGGTGACATGACTCACTCGGTCCTCTTTCCCACTGGCCCCCAGGGGGGCTCACACCTGGGCAGTGCAATGGGGACCAGGATTCAGGGCTTGGGAACCTGAAGACAGGGGTTCTGGTCCCAGCCCTGCTACTAAACCGCTGTGGGAATGAAGGCAGCCAACTTCCCCCACCTTAGCCTCTCACCTGTAAAGCGAGGGGCGAGGACCATATGCCCTTCAGTCTCCTGTCCAGCTCTAACCGTCCTCCCCTGTGCTCTTTCCCTCCCCCCACCGGCTACTTCCACTCCAGCGCTTCTCCAGGAGAGAAAAACATCTCTCGGATCCTGATTCCCGTTTCCACGATGCTGTGCCCCCTGACCCTTGTGGCTTTTGGCCTATTGCAAAAGAAGCTCTGGACGAAGGAGATGAGTGAGTGCAGTTGGAGTAGCCTCGAGGCTGGGGAGGGAGTGTTTGTTCTGCTCGGGCACTCTCAGGACTGGGTCGGAGTTGGGGCCAAGACCTCTGGAGAGGGAAATGCTAAGTTCTAGCTTGAGCCATTTCACCACTCCTGGCCTTGGTTTACCAATGAAATGGGGGAACCGTCTCTGTACTTACGCCTCAGTGACGTCCCAGAGCTGGAGGAGAGGCTCCTCAGAGGAAGGCAAGACAGACGTTCCCCACAGGAATGCGAACGGCAGGACCAGTCCCCCATGGAGGTCCCAGATGTGGGAGCGAACTACGCTTGTGCCCTCTCCGCAACCTGCCTGAAATTCTCTTCCAGCCCACGTTTAAATGCTCCCCAAATGAGTGCTCCACAGTGGTTAGCTCTGATGAAGAGAGGGTGAGATTTGTGGGAGCAGGTGGAAGAGACTAAGATGATCACAGCCAGGGCCCCAAAGGCCCGGCCCCATCCTCTTCAGTCAAAGGGCTCCACTGCGTTCTTCTGTGTCAGGAAGTTCCCAGAAGGGGCGGGGGTTTGGGGTTCTCAGGGAATCAAATTCAGTCCCCAGTCCCCTCACAGCCCACTCTGTGTCTGTGCAGCTCAGGAGACAGAGAGGGCAGCAGCGGTCACCTTGATTCAGATGACATATCTCCTGGAACCGAGCCTGCAGCCAGACCAGCTGCCCCACATGGAAAGGAACATGCTCCGGGATGACTGTCCTCCCCAGGTCAGTCTGACTGTCCCAGAGACACATCCTGGACCCCGAGGAATGGAAGCATAAGCTGCTCCATCACCATGCAAAGAGAACCAGGATGAAGGACCATAGCTTCAGCCTTTCCTCGTCTTTCCTCTGCCTGTACGAAGCAGAGCAAATGGAGTGGGCACTCCCTCTGGGGAAGCAGAGGCTTCCCTTGGGCCACCCTTGGGCCCAGGAAGGTCAAGCATTTCCCCCAGCCAAAGGTGATGCGTGACTCAGAGAAGGCTTCAAGAAAGGTTTGATTGAACCCTGGTGGAGGTCACCTGGGAAAGTGTGGAATTTCCTTTCCTGGGGTTTTGAAAATATATGAGTCCTCCGACTGCTATAACTTCTTAGCCACCATCCTTCGCCCTTGCTAGCCACCTTCTTCTCTGAAGTCCTTTAGTGCTCAGCCTGCTGCGCACATTTCATCAGATTCGCGTACATGACGCTTGCCTTCTCAAGTGTACTCTGAGCTCCTGTGGGGCAATAATTGTGTTAGATCCACCTCACTAAATCCCCAGAGGACCTCCAGCTCTGTGGGGCCCCCAGTAAATATTTGTGGTTGAAAGGCCGACTGGAGGGCATGGGTATAGTGGCCTCTGAGATGCTGAGTCCCCTTCATTTGGGAGTTTCCCTGGTTGACTCCAGAGGCAGGTGCCTTCTCCATAGAAACCAAAAAGAACAACCCCCATTCTTCAAATCACCCCTTCCCATTTGAGCCCATACTCATTATGCCACAGACCTTTTGACCCAGGCAAGATTTTCTGGGATTTTCCTAAACGCATGGATGAGGAGGGAATTTTTCAGTAGATTCTCACCTTCTTCATAAAACTCCTCTTGTTCCACTGTTTATAAATCTTTACTATCCAAAGGACTGTTAATGAAGCTGGGAAATGGTCATTTTAAGGGGAGGGTGGTGTTCACAGAGAAGGTGGCCAGAAGGAATTTTATGTGGATTCTGCTTCATAAACACTTCATTCCATGTCTATCGGGAACTTTCACTCCACCCTTGGTCCCACTGCCTTTTCAGGGGTCACATCTGCTTTTTTATTCCGCCAAATCTGTTAGCCAGCTGTCTGAACTTTGTGTCTGGGCAAAGCAGCCTTTGAGCAATGGGAGAGAAAGAAAGGAAGGACTCCAGTATCAAGTTGAGAATTGTCGGGTCGACATTTCCAGAAGGATCGGCCCTGCCTCCATTGCTGTCAGCAGCACCAGAAACCCTCCATTAATACTGCCTCACAGCTGGTGCTGAGCACAGGCGCTGTCCACAGAAAATCACAGAGATTTAGTCTTCAACGTTGGTGAGAGAGACCCCATTGTTTTGGAGAAGTAGGGAAGTTGGATGTGTCTAGCCGAATGGAATCATAGGCTTTCAGAACTAACAGAGCCTTAGAGTCCTGGGTGAAGTAACTGAGGCCCTATGGGGAGAAGTAATCTGGTTAAAGCTAGTGAGTAATAGAGTAAGGATCCGAAAAGGGGACCCCTAACCTTGATCTAGTGCTTTCTCCTCTTCGCCATTGCTAAACAATGTATCAAAGCAAAACTAATACAATCAATGACGTTGCCATTTCTTGTGATCATTTTTGTGAACACTCTCTCAGTTCTCAGTGACCCTCCTGCACGGTCTGTAAGAGGGACAGGGAAGCCAGAAGAGCCACATTACCCCATTCAACCAATGAGGAAGCAGGCGCGGGGCCAGAGGCTCTCCAGCCAAGGTCACTTGGCTCATTAGAGACAGGGTCAGGCTGAGAACTCAGGCAGTAAAGGACCATTCCACCTACCCAGTGTTTACCAGGGGCGTCCACAGAAGGCAAGCTTCTCAAGATCGTTAAGAGGTGTTCTGAGGGAAGAAAAAAAGTTGCGCTGGTAGATCAAACGAGTTTGGGAAATGCTGGTTAAACAATAAATGGGTTCTTATGCATACGAATTTTTGGAGCCTTTGATACACTAAGGTACCTTGTGAATAGCCCTGGGGTGTGGGGACGTTAGGAGTGTTTCCCCAGCGTTTTGGACTCTGGTATCTTGGTGAGGCAATGTCCCTGGACGAGTTCCTCTGATCGCTGTTTGGGAAAGCTGGGTGCACTAAAGTCGGGGTCTGCAAACCTTTTCTGTCAAGGGCCTGAGAGTAAATACTTTAGACTTTGTAGGACACATAGGCTCTGCTGCAACTAGGCAGCTCTGCTGTTGTGGCCCCAAAGCGACCAAGGACAATACTTAAAGGAATGACACTGGCTGTGAGCCAACACAATTTTATTTACAGAAACAGGTGTCAGGCTGGATCTGGCTCTAGAGCCAGGATTTGCCAACCCCTGAGCTAAGCCATACAAGCATACCAGACTGTCCTGTTCCCACTCTGATGTCAAGGATCAGACCCCACTCTTCTTCATAAGCTTCCCTGCGTCCCCCCTGCCTCCCCCTGAATAACCCTCTCAGGGACCTCTCCTTCCTCCAACCTCCTGTAACAGTATCTGCTTGGGGTTCAGCAGGGAGAAAGCCCAGTCTGACAACACCGTCTTGAGGAAAGAGGGGAGCAGCCTGGCAAGGGTGTTCGCCAAGTGGCTGGAGGGAGGGGTGACTTCCGGAAGTAGAACCGGTTGACGCATCCTGGTGCATTAGGGGAAGCTGAGGTCTGCCAGGAGGAGGGGCCAGCAATAGTTCAAAGTGTCAGAGCAGAGTTAAGATCAGAGTCTCAGGGCCTACAGTTTATTGCTGGGCAGGGATAAGATCACCTGGAAAGAAATGGGGCAGCCCCAAGTCTTTATAGCTTTCCTCTATGGGCTAACTAATGCCTGCAGTGGGGCAGGAGTCAAACAGACAAAGCGGGCCAACTCCACCACGTGGCATGGTCAGTGGCTTGGCTTTTGTCTTCTATCCCCAGCTAGCATGGTAGTCACATCACTGGGACGAGGGGCAGGGAAACATCCATCGCTAGGCTAGAATCAGGGAAGTCTCCATGGAGATTTAGAATTCAAGATGCAGGGAGCGCCGACTTTCCCGTAATCAAGCAGGTTTTCCCCGAGAGGGCAGAACTCTTAATATGGATGCTCCTTGCCTTGGTATCTCTACAGAGCAGGCACCACCCTTGGTTTTCACCTTGCATTTGATGCAACAGTTCTGTAAGGCAGGCATGAGAATTCTCGCTTTCCAGATGCAAAAGCTGAGGTCAGAGAAATGAAGAAGTTAGACCCCTAGGAAAGGGCAAGTGGAAAATTGAATGCAAAGCAGTCTACTCTCATGGTTAAATCCTTGATCCATACCCCTCGCTGCCTTCCTCCTCACTTAGGTTTATGCCCTGGAATCTATTCAGGTCCTTTCCTGTTTAACCTTCGAGGGCTTTCTTTGTTTTCCTGTCAGGCCCGTGTGTAGAAGGTTTTATAATCATTTCCAGTGATTTGTTTTCTTTGGTCACCCAGCGGGTGGATTCCCAGCCTGGCTAAGCAAAGCATACAAGTTCATGGAGCTGGAACGGAGAGCTGAAATTTCAGTCACTGCCCTGAGGTCCTTCCCAGCATTATAGAGCCTAGACCTTTCACTCCCTGTGGGGATGTCCATCCATCTTGGGTAACCCAGGGCAAATGCTTGACAACCCAGGCAACTTGTCACTGTTCTCCACTAAGGTTTTGGGGCTTTCTTCCTCTCCTCCAGTAGCCAGTGTGGTCTGGGAACTCCGGAATCAGCTTAAACACAGCTTTGGTCAGACACAAAAAGGAAGGTATTTCCACGGAATGATCTGTAATGCACTTAAGCGGAGTCAACATGAATTGTGTGATTATTTTCCAAGGGTACAGATACCCCAGGGCTAAGAGTTTGACAAATGTTCGATGAAAATGGAGATTCTACACAAAAAGCAACAGACCCTCTGGCAGGGTCCAGCCCACCAAGTTCTTTCCTTCCCATTAAGGGATGCCACTTGGCTCGCGGGCACTCCCTGCACCCCCGGGACCAGCCTGTTCCCTTCACTCTAAGCAGGAGGACAAATTGTCATCCCCCTGCCTGCTCCCCAAGGGGTCAGCAGAAACCCAGAAGGACAGCAGAGGGGCAGGGGAGGACACTATCCCACACTTCTGGAGGCATGTAGAAATCATGAACACTGGGGCACTGTGCCAGTCAGCCACTATTTGTCCCCCGGTCCCATTTTGGTGAAGACACAAATTCCCTGGTTAGCATCCAGAGTCTTCTCTGTTCCGTCTTTTCCACCCTCTGGCTGAGTTCCCAACCTTTGCTTTTTTGCTGACTTGGTCTAGATCTACCAGTTCTGCTCTGAGAGAAGAAGGTCAAAGAAAGGCCACTTTTTCCCCTAATGTTACAAATTCCCGACTCCCCCAAGGATCTTAGTTAAGAGAGGATACGCCAGGACTATCATAACCAAAGGTGTTTTCCATGTTGCCCGGCAAGGTCAGATGTTGCCTTTGAGACAAGAGTTCAGGAAAAGAGCATTGGGGAGTTTTGCTTCTGTAGAGCCTGGCATGGGAAAGGGCAGATGGTTAGTGAATGCAACGGCCTAAACTCTTCATTTTGCCAGCACACACGACTCCACTCGCACAGCACAGACAACTAAAAATTAATTACAGTACATATCCCCAGAAAAAAGTGGATTGTATACCATCGCACAGATGGGAATGTTGAGGCTCAGAGGGGCGTGGGCTGCAGGGGATCACAGAGGATGTTTTTCCAGTGGCCGTCCGACAGGCAAACTGTGGGCTGAAGGCCAGGCTCCGATCAGGAACAAGGAAACAGCACTTCTGCAGAAGGACCCCAGTGGCTTACAAGAGGGGCTGGGCCCTGTTACCTGACACTCTGCCTGTTGACTTTGGATGTCTACTCTGAAAATCTTCCTCCATCCGCCCCTCCCTGTACAGGGTATAGAGGTGGGAGAGGGAAAGAGAGCAGTTTGGAAACGTCAGAAGAGGCTGGTTCATTTGTTCCTGCCTCTCAAACCAAGAGACCAAAAGTCTCCGGGGCTCTGGGATTGGCCCAGGGAAACTGAGAGATCCTCTGGACCAAGGCCAACTCTCCAGCCCAGCCTCACTCCTCCCAGCTCTGCACAACAAGCTCTTTGGGACAAGACCCCGCCAGTCTCAGGGGGCTCCCACCGAGGTTCCTGCCTTCATCTCTCCGCCACCCAAATGACGAAGGCAACCCCCTCACTCCAGGGCCCCCCAAGGAATGTTGTTTTCCACTCTCTGATTCAGAGTGAACAGAGCTAGGAAAACAGGAGAGGGGTAGGACGTGTGGACAATGACACAGGGAGGCAGGTAATCAGGGAGAAGGAGGCAGCTCAGTGAGTTCATGGGGAAGAAGAGCACCCAGGCTCTCATGCGTACTTTGTAAGCCGCCCTCCCCGACACTCTCCAGTGACCAGAACCACCTTCTATCCCACCCTCCGCCACCATGGTGGCATCCACCACCCAGCTGGCCATTGTCCGACTTTTCACTCATTCAGGTTGTTCTTGACATGGATGTGATACTGCCATTCCCAGTCCCAGATATCAGGCTCTGAGCTCCTTGAGAAGGGCCTGGAGAGCCTCTAGGAAATCACTCCACAGCCAGGCAAATACAGACTATTGATAGCTCCCTAACAGGGAGGCTCACCTCGAAAAAGGCTCAGGCCTCCAAACATGTGGGCGCTCAGGAGCTGCCCAAAGGCCTACCCAAGCTCAGCCAACTAGACTACGGCAGGGCCCACTTTCACGGTGGGGTCCCAGGCGGCGAGCACACTAGGGCCTGCCTTCCCAGCCCGCAGCACTCAGCTGAGCACCAGTGGCCGTAGTCCCTGTCCCATGGCTCTCTCCAGCCCAGGGCAGGAAGAGTCCTTGCTGTGTTCCTGCCAGTGCAAGATAGCGAGGGGCAGGGATGACTAGAGTATTACCTGCTGATGACCAGGGTAGGGCTGCTTGGACAGGATAATCCCACATAGTCAATATCCTTAAAGGCGGTGGGGGGGAGGGGGAAGGAGGGGATTTGATATTTAGTTTTGGTAGATTCATGGTCATGATTCTACTTTCCCAGTGATGGACACTGACATGACTGTATGATCGGTTTGCTGAGGAACGCTGGATGTGGGGGCTGGCTGGCCTGGGATTAAACATTGACTCTACATGAGGTTAAACATTGACTCAGCCCAAGATCTGCACTTGGGAGCAGAGAACTGGCAGTAAACAGCCGCGATAGGCTGTTTCATGTGTCCGCTCTTATCTCCCTCGGCTGGCGAAAGCCACGCTCATAGGGGCCATCTGTAGGGAGGGATGCCAGGATGCCAGAAGGACAGGGGAGGTCTGGGAAAGGACCCTGCAGCTCAGGCCTCCCCTTCTCTCTCTGGGTGGCTGGGTCAACCCAAGGTCTTGGAGCATCCAGCTGATGAGGCCAGCCTGCAGGGTTGGACCTGCACAGGTCCGTATGTTTGGTCCTCTCCAGTCTTTTTTGAATTGACAGAAAGTGCAGATTGAAGCCTGTTGCTGCCCATGCAAACATGATTCAAAAGACTCTTCTGGAGAGTGAAGGCTCTGGGAAGTAGAAGAAACTTCCTAATGCTGGAAAACCTTGGTTCTCGACCCATCTCTGCCATGACCTCATTGTGTGACCTTGGGCAAGTCATTCCACTTCTTTGCCCTTGGTTCCTCATTGATCAGTGGGAATCACTCCTGGTTCTGAAAGCCTGTAAGATGCCAGCCTCTGCACATATCATACTTAGTATCTGTAACAAACATACAGGCTAAGTCTAATTAGGCCCATTTTATAAAGGAGAATATTGAGGTCCAGAGACCCTAAGAAACTTGTCAAGGGTCCCCTGGCCCATCAGGTGGCAGGGCTTGGATGTGAACTCAGGCATTCTGGGTCTGGAGCCTGTGACCTTCCCCCCAAGGCTGCCTCAGCGCACTGGCTACTGCTCAGCTGGTGTTGCCCCTTGGCAGTGGTGTGTGGGGTGACGGCTCCTCAGGTAGACCAGATGCCCTTGGGGAGCAGAGAGGCACACAGCTAATGTCTGGACTCTCCCTAGACCTCACTCGGACTGGTCACGGGCATAGTAGATGCTTACAGTAGGCTACAAAATGTACCCCCAAAGACATGCTCACCTCCTGATCCCTGGGATCTGTAAATGTTACCTTACTTGGGAAAAGGGTCTTTGCAGATTTGATTCAGTCCAGGCACTTGAGATGAAGAGATCATCCTGGATTATCCGAATGGGCCCTACATGCCCTTATAAGAGAGAGTGGAAAAACATTTGAGGCACACACGGAAGGCAACATGAGCACAGGGACAAGACGGGCATGATGAAGCCACAGGCGAAAAAATGCCCAGGGATCCAGCAGCCACTGCAAGCCAGGAAAGGCAAGGAAAAGATTCCCCCCTTGAGCCTCCAATGGGAGCATGGCTCTATCCACTCCTGATTCAGACTCTCGGCCTCCAGAACTAAGAGCATGTTTCTGTTATTTTCAGCCAGCAAAATTACAGTGATGTGTTATAGCAACCATAGGAGTCAAATGCAGAGCTCACTCAAAACACGGAAGCCTAGGCCTGAAAAAGCCTTGGAGACCACGTGGCCCAGGCCTCCCATTGAACAGAAGAATCAACCACAGCCCTAAAGGAGGAATCGATTTGGCAAAGGTCACTCAGCAAGTTAGAGGCAGAGCCAGGACCAGGACACGTGTTCCGAGTCCAGACTGGTGCTCATGTTGAGTCCCAGGGTCACAAAAGTCAAATGAGAAGCCCTAGTTCTTATTATTAGTATATTCTTCTCCTATTATTATTTCAAGATGGAGGGGAGAGCTTTAAAGCACGTGATGGGATATCAGTTTCCGAGGGTATGATTACTGCTCTCATCATCGTTGTGGCTATGCTGGGCAGTTGGACCCTCTTGGCCAGTCCCTCCCCTTTCAGGACTGGGAGGCAGGGGCCGTGCTTTAGGGCCACTAAGTTCCCTATAGGGAAGTCACAGTGAGAGAAGGGAAGTTGGGTGGCTTCAATCACACCACTAGCATGTGGCTAAGCCCAAAATAAGATGCAGGGTTTTGACTTCCCAACTCTTCCCTATGTCTTACTTCTTGTTTTCCCTTTCCCCTAAGCTGGATCAGTAGGCCCTATGGGTTGTGCTTATGTGCATGTATGCTAAGACAGTTTTGGGGGTCCCTGGGAGCACACACCACAGGAAATTCTCCCCCATGCAGAATAAGGAAATGGAGTGGGAGATCTTGGGATCCCGAGACAGCCTGAAAAGCAACTATTCCATGGGTGTTCTTCCCTCCCTCCCTGCAAACATTTATCAGGTTTCTGTCCTTGGACTCAGTGGGCCTCCCTTAACTCCTATTCTAGCCCAGACCACTAGATCCAAGTTATCCCCTGCCTTGGGGAAAATTAGTTAATGCAAAACAAGAGAAGAAAACCTACAGATATCTGACGATTGGGTTTGAAAAGAGAGAAGCATAAGAAGGAAAACCTTTAAAGGGGTTGTAACCTGGCAGAACCAGGCTTGTCCTATCCCCATCCGCACACCATCTCCATCTCCCCTCCCACCCTCCCATGGATAGCCACCCTGGGCTAGGGCAGGAGAAAGACTGCTTAGCTGTTGATGCGCCTGTGTGCCCTTCCACTCACCACAGTGGAGCTTACTCCAGGTTACGGGTGGGAAGTGGAGATGGCAATGGTGGAGCTCTCCAGAACAGTTTGGAGGTGCCAGACCTGGGGCAACCGTACCTTGCTTGTACTTCAGTGGGCGATGGTCTTGTTGACACTCACTGCAACTCCAGTTACATGGGAAGAATGGAGCTCAGAAGGCTACAAGGGGCATTAAGGGAGAATGGGTTCTGCTGCCCAGGATCTCCCAAAGGCCTCGGGAGGATGCAGATGAGCCCGACTTAGCCTGCATCCATAAGAAAGGCAACGAAAAGCTGAGAGATCACAAAAGTCCTACCTGAAGGAGCCCCGAAGTAGGGACAAGGAGAGCATAGAGTAGATCATATAGTCTCAGGATGGGCAGAGACAAGGGCCACTGACTGGCCACTGACCAGCAGAACAAGTCACATCTCAGAAGACAAAGCTATTTCCTGCCCCAGGATGAAGCCAACATAGAACCACAACAAAGCAAGGTCAAAATAATAGGGCATTCCTTCTTGCTGCCTCGACAGTAATGTTGACATAAGCCACCCCCTTGTGCATCCCCCATTCCCCCAGACTTAACATAAAACCAGAAGGGAGAAGAGAGACAAAAAGGAAAGTAAGTCCTGAATGAGACTGAGTTTTAAATCGGGAGCGAGGTGCCGGAGAGCTCATTGAATGGCACCGAGGTTGCCCGGAAGTAGCTAGGTAATTTTATTTTCTAACATTAGTCAAATTGTGCTTTTGGGGTCTGAAATTAAGTTCCATGCTAGAAAATGCAATTTCTTTTCCTGCCATGCAAACCAATAGTTGCAGGTTGATACTCACTCCTGAGTGAGTGGTGAGCTAAAATAAGACTCAGGGCTCTGACCGTCTTGCGCTTTCCAGGGCTCTATTTCTCCTTTTCTCCTTCCCCTTCTGGGCTTGGCCTGAAGGACGCTGTAGGGAGAGCTTGGGTCTGTCCCGCACAGGTAGGTTGGGGCCAGGATTCTGTGGGAGCGGGTGTGTGGTGAGGGGTGGGGGTACATACGAGTGTGTGTTGAGGAGTAGGCTTCACTTGTGTGACACGGGACTGCTGAGATCATTTGGGGCACCTCTGGGAGTCCTAACTGGATCATGGCCGGGAGACCACCAATGACCTCCTGAGAAAGGGAAGGAGGTCCCCCACCCAGCTCTGCAGATAAGCGCCGACTTTGCTATGGCGTAGAGCCCAGGTCCCAACATGGCTCTCAGGTCCGCCATTTTCAAGAGAGCCCGGAAGAAGCCCGTCTTTAATCCCAGGAGGGAGTAAAATAGGAGAGCCACAGTTCCCCTAAGAGTCTGGAAGCGCCGGGGCTGGTGAAAGGGGGCTCCTCAGAAGATGTGTAAAGAGCGGACTTCATCCAGGCTAAGTTTCCTAGAAAGTAGCGGGTTCCCGAGTGAGTGGGGAGATGAGGCCAAGAACTGAGAGCCCTTCCTGCCACCTGTGTTCCATCAAATGCATATGAACCTCATACCATACCTGGACCAGGGTTTTATATCTAATAACTGGCTCTACTCTCAACCTGTAGGTTTGGGATTACTATCCCTATCTGTCCGATGAAAAGAAATATAAAGAAGACTTGCCTAGGATCTGGTAGCTAGAAAAAGTCAGAGTAGGTTGTTCGTGCTTTACTCTCTCATCCTGCAGCTGAAATGATGGAGGGTTCCCTGGTAACAGTCTCCCCAAGGTCAAGGGGAGCAAATGGAACCAGTCAGAAAAACGGAAAGGAAAGGAAAGCAAGGGATCCGTGAGAGTCACGTGCCCCTGGCCTGCCGCCAGGCCTACGGGAGAGTGTCCCTTTAAGAGCCCAGGTGTGGGTCAAGCATTGCACAGTTTCAGTTTTGGCAGCAGCATCCAGTGTCCTGCTGGCAACTTTTGGAAAACCCCAGGCTGTGGACCAGCCAGCAGGCTGTACCCCCGAATCTGAGTTGCTGGGAGAGAAGAAAGTGGCTTAAAGTAAGTGTGGCTGCTCTGGGATCTGCAAAGGGATGCCGTCTGGGAAGGGTCTGGGATGGGGAAAGGAACTAACATTTTTTAAGCTGACACCATACTAAGGACTTTACTCAGGCAACCTTCCACATTCACAGCTCGCAGCCTGCAGACGGAGGGCTGAGGAGGACAGGGGCCACAGCGTGGGCAGCTGAGTATGTGGCTGGGGAGCAGATGTCCATGGCCTAGAGATGAGCAAGGGTGCATGTGGCTGGGGGACCCCCTCGCCTCTTTTCTGAGAAATATCAGCTGGGGGCGGGGGGAGAAGGAATGTCTGCGGTCAGCATGTGCAGGTTTTCTCTTAAGTTCATCCCATGAATTCCCAACTAAGACCTCCATAGTTTAACTGCGTGACCTTAGGCAAGTCACCTCATGGCTCTCCAAGCCTCCGTTTCTTAATCTGTAAAATGGAGATCCAAATCATGCCTATCGCTCAGGTATGTGGGGTTCAAATGGGAAAATATGTGTGAAGTTGCTTTGTAACCTTCGGAGCAAAATAGCTATGGTTCAGTGTTTTTCAAATTGGTTCAGTTACTCGAGGACTTAACCGAGCACCAGACTGGCCTGGATAAGATCATGCATAGCAGTCCTCCAGTCTTGGAAGCTTTCCAGCTCCAGCTTGCTGGGGAGGGCGTCTGCAGCCCCCTTTTCCAGGTTTTGGAGAGGCTCTGGGATCCTTTCCTGTTTGAACCTCGTTTTGATCCTGTTGATTCCTGCCGTACGGAGGCATGATATATATGGTCATATCACCATGCCCTTGCTACAGTGGGGAAAAGGACGTCCTCCCAGGGTGAGTAAGGTGGGAAGAGCCCCCTCCGGGGCGCAGACAGCATTCCAAGTCCCGGTGCTCCCCCTGGCTCTGCAGCCAGGAATCCCCTTTCCCTCCATGTTCTCGCCTTGCCCATCCTGACAGCACCCCCAGCCAGCCACGGGACCCTCGTCCATAAGCACAGTGGCTGCACCGGCTCCATTCCTAGGGTGCCCCGCGCCACTTGTGCAACTGTCCTAGGCCTGGGGCCAACCGAGCTGCTGGTGGTTTTGCACCAAAACCTGCACCATTACTCTCCCCCTTCACTAGAGGAATTACAGGTTCTCAAACTCTGGAGAGGGGATGCGCCCATTCAGGGGTTATGGCGGAAGGCAGCTATCTGCCCACCCAGAGCCAGCTCTGGAAGTCTTCATCCATCCATCCTTCACCTTGGTCCAGGATGTGGGGATGTAGCCGAAAGAGCGATGAGCCAGGAGTCAGGAGAACCACTAGCTCTGTAGTCATTCCTGTCTCTTGGCGCCTCTAGATCTCGGTGGCTTTATTTTATCAATAGTGTGAAGACAGCAAATTCCATGTCATGAATTCACTTACCCCAGGCTTTCTCAGAGCATCATCTCACTCCCGCCTGAACTAAATCTAGCAGGCGGGCATGTCGGTGAGGAAGCTAGTCCTCCACGAGTAATTGCGAGTGGCATAAAGTCACCCAGCAAGTATGAACAAGGACGGTTTGGTACCGACATTTTGACAGGGTCATGGGGACCTTTTGACATCACCTATAAAACAAAATACCCAACTTTTTAAAAACTGAGATTATCCATGCACGTGCTCGGCCGAGACCCTCCTCAGCTACGTCTTACCCTCACTCTGAGTGGGCCAGGGCTTGGATCCCAAAGTCCCTGGCACTGACCATGTGGAAAAAGGCTTTGGAGGCAATGTGTCCAGTTACAGGAAACAAACCTAACATGCCTTACACGTGGTAGGGGCTACATCAATAGAAGCTATTATTATTTTTCAGGAAGAAATTTCTCTGTTGGCACCTACCTCTGGGTTCAGGTATCTCTTTACAGGAACTATCTTTCCTGTGAATAGTCAAGAGGAGAGAACTGGACTGACTTCTCTAAGAGTGGCTTTCCTGCTCCCTCCTCTCCTGACTGCTTCCTGTCAATTTCAAGACCCGCCTAGTACAGCTTAGCCTCTGTTCTTGGTCCAGAGCACCTGAACTTGAATCCCATGGCAGTCACTTACCAGCTTTGTAACCCCGGGTAGATTTCTTACTCCTCTGTGCCTCGGTTTTCTCATCGGTGAAATGGGTTTGCCCATTTTATTCTCCCTCCTAGGGTCGCTGCGAAGATTAAGTGAGATAAACACATGGAAAGCCCTTGAAAAAAACTCCATATGTGCTAGCCATAATTCTACCTCTCACTTCTAACCTACTCTTCTCCTTCAGACCATGCTGGTCCAATCTGAGTAGCTCACTCCCGGTCTTCAAAGGATCCCCAGTGAACAGACTTCTATTCTCCTCTCACTCTAGGACAGGAAAAAGAGAGGACTGCTGATTTTAGAGAGGAGATGGGAAAGGAACTAACATTTTTTAAGCTGACACCATACTAAGGACTTTACATATTTTGTTTTATTTAATCCTTAGAGCGATTCTCTCTACTACATGCAATTGTCTCTAGTTTATAAGTGAGGACTTGAGGCTCGAAGAGTTTAAATATCCTGCCCCCAAATTACACAGCCCCCAAGTGAGAGAGCTGAAAACCAAGCGGTGGAGCCCATACTCTGTGCCACTCTCCAAGTGCTCAGCAACCATGAATGTCAAGTGCACAGACCCTCACTGCCTTGTGCTTGAGAGTGATTGTAAGCTCCTACTTTGGAAGGGCACTTTATACTATTTAAAGAACTTCCACGTGCATATCCCGTTATCCCCTCCCTATTCCCCCATCCCACAGAAGCGTGTCTCTCTAGAAGACTCAGGGACTGATGCTCATTTTACAGGTGAAGGAGTTGGGCCAGCGTATTTTGCCCAAGTGCTAGAACTCTTCCGCTAGCCTGTGACACAGAAGGACTTGGGACCTCTGGGTTCTCTTCCATCCCCTGGGCTCCTCTTCATGCAACTGCCCCTTGTGTGCCCCAAACTAAGAAGGCATTTGGCAAAAAGTAAGAAATCAGCCCTGACTTGACCCTTCCCATAGAGAGGATAGAGATGGAACCCTTTCCAATCCCTTCAACTTCGCTGAGCAGCTGGTCCTTGCCAGATGTTCTCACGCAAGCCCCTCTGGGTTGTAGAGACTGATCCCAGTTGTCCCCTGCCTTCTAGGAGCAAGCCATTTGGTTGAGTGGATGAGATAAGTATCTACACATTAAGGTAGAATGGGGTAGAATTAATAACAAGGTTCTTAGTTTTTACAGAAAGGTCATCTAGACATCCACGAAGCTTATTCCCAGAGCTTCGTGGAGCTGGTATTTCAATTGTTTAATTCTGCTTAAATTTTGCATTCATGAGGGCCATTTTTGACAGGGATGGGATTAGAAAGTCTTGAGTATTTCTAGGTCATACATTCTTCAGACCCCTTGTCTGTTCTCTCTCCATCTTCTTGTCCTCTAGAATTCTTATTCCCTTCCCCCAGATGTTGCCTTTACATGAAGACTGTCCCACATGCCAGGACTTACGTAAACTACATAAACTCTCCTAAGCTCCTACTTGTCATTTCATGTCCAAGGCCCTTTCAAACCACACAGTGATCATGCAGTTTCCGGGATCACTCTAGCATGCGCTCTTCTCCTGCACCCGAGGGAGACAGAAGGGATAGCCCCACATGGACTCAGGCGGTGCCTCTTCTAGAAGTAGGGGAAGGTGCTGCTTAGGTCAGGCCAAGAAAAGCCCCGTCCCCAGCCAGGCCAGCTGCTCCAAGCTTTTTGCTCCTCCAAGTTCACGCTCACAGGAAGATGTCAGAAACTGCCAACTTGGCTTCGAGTCCCTGTTGTGCACACTCTCCCTCCTCTCCGAAGCCTCTGGGGCTGAGAGCCCTGACTGGCCCTGTACAATGTACCAAACAGAGGAAGAGCTCAGAGAGGCTGAAGGTCAAATGGTGCGCCAGCCCCTGTGCTAGGACCTGGTCTGTCTGGGAGATCCCTCTCCCTCTGAATAAAAAAATATAGATAATAAAATAAAATAAAATAAATAAATAAATAAAATAAAATAAAATAAATAAATAGATTTGGTGGACAAAGGTTTGGATTCCAACCTAGTAGAGCTAAAGTTCAGTCACTCTAACCAAAGGGGAGCCGGGTAGATTAATTTTACAAGGTAATAAACTATTCTCCAGCACAGCCAACAACCCTGCCCCAATCCACAATGTGTAGACATGTTATAAATGTGTCAGGGGTAGTAATTTGGTAACATGAGAGTGATTTAGAATACCCCAGCCTAGCTGGGGAAAAGAACAAGTCCTGTTCTAAGGACAAGAAAAAGTGCCTTCATGCCGGGTATCCCAGCCTATGTAGATTCCAAAAGGACAGGTCCCTCTGCTCTTGTAAGGAATGATAATATGGTAGTGATCTAATACTGCTGTGGGTCTTGGGGCCAAGAATCTCGCTAACCTTTTGCTCTCTCATCTACAACATGAAGGTAATTTTATCTGTCTCTTGGGTTCCTGTGATGATGGATGGATTCACGTAAGAAAAGCAGTTAGCAAAGCATCTGCTGCCTTAGTAAGTGCCCAGTAAATAGTATGCTCTGTCCTTAAGCAAATTGTTTAAGCCAGTTCTAACCACCATGGCCTGGGGCCTCCCAGACACCTGAATTTCCCAGGTTTGGGAAAAAACTTTGGTTTGGAGAAGAAGGGATCTCTAATGATCGTCAAAGCCCAGAGTCACATCAGCTGCTAGCAGAGAAATGGTGCTTCAAGTTTATCTTTGGACAAAGATTTCTTGCCTCTGAGAGTGGGGGTGCCCTTGCCCTCCCATCATCTCCCCTGTGGTTCTCACCAAGGTCACTCTCTGCCAGGTTTGCCCTTCCAGCTGTGCACACTTGATGGTCTCATCCCTGCCCCGAGGCTGTGCAAAGGCTCGTGGGTCCATGTGCATGTCGTCTCCCCAGGTGGAGAGTCACAGCCACGTAAGCAAGTCACCAACGAGAGGAAGCCTGAGCCAAAAGTTGGGACTTCCACTTGGGAAAAGCAGGCACCTACCTCTCTGTAACCCAGAGCAAGTCCCTTTTAGCAGTCCGGGGAGGTACCCATTCCTGGCATACAGAAATGTTAGAGAGCTTGCTTGTCTGAAGGTGAGAGTAGGAACCAGCACCGAGGGAAGCACTGCTGGTTCAGTGCTTCGAAGCATGTGGCATTTTGTCACTGCACCCAAGGCCCGATTTACCCAAGGTAATTTCCCTGGGGCTCTGTACCCAGTCCATGCCAAGTCTCCCAGAAGAGAGAGACTTGCCAGTCTTCTGAGGCCTGGTCCCCCCTGGAAGTCTGTCTCATGGTGACCTGGAGTGACCACTCAGACGGTTCCTCAAGCCAGCATCCCCCGAATGCATCCAGTTTGGGGCTGATGCTGCCATTTGGCTGAGAACATACCCCAGGAGTTAATCATTGGCCTGGTGTGAAAAGTCTGGGGCAATTAACTGGCATCAAGAGAACCTCAAGCTGCCACCTGGCACCATATCTGTCCCCTCCTTCCCGAACCCACTCCCCTGACTCTCCCAAAGAACTGGAGAAACAGAATACCTTTATCTGCACAAGGAAATAAAAAGGTTCCTTGCTGGGGAATTCCCCCCGGAAAAGAAATAACCAAGATAAACAGCTCTATTGCCTTTGGCTCAAGCTAATGAAGGGAGTCTCTGAGGGCGGGAGCAGGGACCGGGGTGGTAAGGGGAGCCTGGGACTTCACTCTCTGGGCTCCCGAGTGCTTAGGGCTTCCTAATCTTTATAAGTGCTCATTATTGCACTGGGCTTATTGACAAGGTTTTCTCCCTTAATGCTCTCATCCATCGTCAAATCCACTCCAAAGGTTAAAGCCTGCCGAAGTTCGTGAGAAAGTGGGGCTCCTCTGTCCAACTTTCTCCTCCTCTGGGCTGCGGTTCGGGATCCTAAGGATAGCAGTGGTAAGGCTGAGCCCTGGGACCCTCAAGCTACACCCACCCCACCCCAGCCCAAAGCTACATCCACAGACATGGCAAGAATTACCCGCACCAGACCCTCCAAGGAGCCTTATTTTGGATTCTCCAGCTTCCTCTGTCCTGAATGATGAGGCAAGATAATAAGCCACAATACCTACGCTTGAAACTCTCACCCCATAACCGAATCTCCGAGAAATCTTGGGCCTATCCCTCAGCATCTCAAGATCTTGATTTTCTTATTCATAAAACAGTTGTAATGATATCCATTCTGTCTTAGCTAAAGGGAAGTTATGAAGCTCCAGGAAGGCATGAATGACAATACTTTGATAAGCAACGGGGGCTCTACAACAGACAAGAATGAGCACAGGGCTAAGCCTGCTCCTGTGTTTGAGGTGTGACCCAGTGCATCGGGAGAAGGCAAAGAGCTTGGACTGTGGAGTCAGACAAGTTTGGGTTCAAATCTTGCCCATCTCCCCCACTCCCAGTCTGCCCACCCACACACTTAAGTCTTATACGACCTTGAGGAAAGCACTTAGTTTTAAGCTTCCGTTTCTTCCTATGTAAAATGTGGGGAAGAACAACCACTTCTGAGGGTGATATTAAGTTTAAATGAGATAATACATGTACATTATTTAACACAGTGCCCGGAAGGAGCTAATGTAAGAGATCATCATTGTGACATTTAAACTTTAATCCCTATCAGACCTTCTCGAGGGGACCCAGTTTGCTCATATGAACACACCATAAAGTATGCCAGGGCTGTAGGGAGGGCAGCCGAAACAGAGAGACGGGACCACTGGTCGGTATAACCCACGATCCAGTGAGCTGTTCTGAGACCTTACAGAGCTAACCCTAGGAGCATGCCACCCAGACAGGGACACAGGAAAAATGGCACCTGTGTCCTTACTCCAAAGGAACATGCAGTTTAGTTGAGAAGACAAATAGCTACTTAGAACTATTAAGGAATGAAAAGCTCTGTGGAATAATGGGACTTTGAAATATAATGGGAAAGGCGGAGCCATTCATGCTTTCAACAGGCTTTCTGTCTGTTACTGGAACTACAAAACCAAATAGGTGTTACAGGAACTGTAAAGCCAACTGGCCTTGGAAAACACAAGAGCTTCATCCTTTCTGCTACTCTCTTTCAGCTTCCCACAAAGAAGTCGGCCTGGGTGGCACAGCCCCTTGAGAACCACAAGCCATGGGGCTCCTCTTCCTCGCCTGCCTGCTGGCTGTCTTCCCAGGTGCGTCTGTCAGGCCCCAGTCCACCCCACCAGGACCCAGGGTGCCAGGAACACTGAAACCTGGCCTGTCCCCAGGGATGCCGCTCTCAAAACCTGTACCAACTCAAGGAGGAGTCACACAGACGGTGCTGAAAGGTCACGTCTGAAAAAAGACCTGGTGACCAGTGTTGGGGATCCGGAACAGGAGTGGCAATTACTTGTTTCAAAGCCAGGAGTCTGGTTAAGGTTCTTTACCAGGAAAAAAAAAAAAAAAAGGCCTAGACCTCAAATCAGACCTTCAGGAGTTGCTATGGGGTTTGGAGAAAATGACTTTTCCTTCTTGGCTCCCAATATTTTTATCTGGAAAAAAAAAGAAAAGAAAAGAATCTACCAAGTGTTTTTAGAAATATAAGAAAGTAATAGACAGCAAATGCAATGGTGTTGCACCCCACGAAGTGGCTTTTTATTAATGGAAAGGGATATGAAGTAAGTTTGCTGTTCCATTGTCCTTAAAATGGCGATCCTTAATGAGATACAGTTAGAATGTAATAACGATTAATCAATCATTTTACCCAATCACAGCAAGTCATGTAGAATTGTCCAGCAGCAGTTGTCCTGCTGTCATGCATAGCAAATAATCTACAGGAGGCACATGTGTCGGGGGACAATTTCATCTCCTCAGGGAGGCTGTTGGGATCATTTGAGCAGACTTTACCTGCCAGGACCTCGGAAAACCTCTGCCTTTTGTCCCCACAGTGGTCTCCATGAAGAGTCCCATATTCGGTCCCCAGGAAGTGAGCAGTGTGGAAGGGCGCTCAGTATCTATCACGTGCTACTACCCAGACTCCTCCGTCAACCGGCATACCCGGAAGTACTGGTGCCGACAGGGGGCCCAGGGCCGCTGCACGACCCTCGTCTCTTCAGAAGGCTACATCTCCAGGGACTATGAGGGCAGAGCCAACCTTACCAACTTCCCAGAGAGCAACACATTTGTGGTGAACATTGACCATCTCACTCAGGGCGACTCTGGGCGTTACAAGTGTGGTCTGGGCATTAACAGCCGAGGTCTGTCCTTTGATGTGAACCTGGAGGTCCTCCGGGGTAAGAACCCAGGCTCCTTGGGCTCCTTGGAAAAGTGAGAGGGACTCATCTCAGTTGCTGTGGGAGGGCTGGAGGAAGCATTTCCTGAGAGGGAAGAGGTCCAGCATGGGGTGGGGAAGACTATGAGTTCTCTTTCCAGAGGCAAAGACTTTTCATAATAGAATATGGAAATGAGACAGATGGCACACCCTTGGGGATGGTGAGTACAACTTTCTAGGTCTTCAGGGCCTATGACATTTGAGGGTTTTACTAAAGCGGTAGCTTAGAAGAGTATCAGGAGGACAAGTTCTCTTACTGTGTTTGTTCCAGGGTGGGGAGAGAGGTCTTTGAACTGAGGGAGACAGAAAAGGCAAGGAGAGGTTTCTAGGGATCCTTAAATTCCTGCCATTAGTGCACCCTTCAGATCAGGACTTTAAGGTCACCAGAAGGCTTCTTTCAAAATGCATTTTTGATCTGGGATCTGTTAGTACATCAACACCCTTAGCATAAGTGAAATGATCAGTTGTTGCCCAAAGACCAGGGCCCTGCAAGAGTGGGCCACTGAAAAGGCTGTTTTAGTTAAGAGGAGAGAAAAATAGGAAAGATCTTTCTGACAAGGGTTCAACAACAAAGGGCATTTGAGATAATCAAGGGAAATTAAGAGAGAAAGAAGTCTTAAGGGAGGAAAATTGGAGGGGTTCTCAAAGATATGTCTCAAAGATATTCCCCTGGTATGTGCCTGGGGGTTATCTGTGGACTGAATAAAGAGTTCATTCAGGTGGTCATGGAGAGTCATAAAATGGAAGAATTTTAAGAGCCGAGGAGAACTTGGAGTTGACCTTATACAGGATGTCTGAAAGAACACTGGAGACAATGGGTATACAGCCTCTGATTAAACACTTGAAATGGCAGACATTCACTACTTTACAAAGCAGATCCTTCCATATTTGGACTGTTGTAAGTTTTAGAAACTTCCATCACAGTGCACTGAAATCCATCACCCTATCCTTACATTCATTCTGTTTATTTCGACACACGTTACTTTGGGTTCCTACCACGTATAGTCATCATGCTGGGCACTGCGGGGGTGTGGGGGGGGGAGTCACACATGGGTAAAGTATGTCTTTGCTCTCAAGGGACTTCCGGGCTATGGGGAACATAATTAACTCTAGGCAAGATCAGATGTAATAAGAGATAACAGATGTAAGTGTCAAGAGAGCACGGAGGAGGAAAAGATTAGCCCCAGTTTGGGGAGGGCTTCATGGAGGAGACAGCAGTAAAGCTGGTCCTTGGAAGACATTCAGGTAGTGTCCTCCTTGGAAGGAAGGCAGTGAAGGTGATAGGTATACCCAGACCCTCACTGGGAATACTAAACAGCCCTCAATTGCAAGAAAGTGAAATCACAACTGGCCACCTGCCCGTTATCCTGCAGGTCCTGGGCTTCAAAATGATGTTGAGGTCTACGTTGCTGACTTGGGTGGAACAGTGACCATCAACTGCCATTACAAGCTTGAGAATTCTGGGAAGAAGTCTCTGTGCAAGATGATAGGCCGAGTCTGTCCTCCAGTGATTGACTCCTATAACAATGTGAACTCCAACTATACAGGCAGAGCAGAGATCAATATTCCGGGTACCAGCCAATTAATGTTCAGTGTCATTATCCAGCGAGTCCGGCTCAGCGATGCTGGGATGTACAGATGCGAGGTTGGGGTTGGCTCCAGTGCTGAGAAGAGTTATGCTGACCTCCAGGTGCTGAAGCCTCAGTCTGAACTGCTTTATGGAGATCTGAGGGGCTCCGTGACCTTTGACTGTGCCCTGGGCCCCGAGGTGAAAGATACAGCCAGATTCCTGTGCCGAAAACGCAACGGGAAAGACTGTGATGTGGTCATCAACACCCTGGGGCAGAAGGCTCAGGCTTTTGAGGGCAGGATCCTGCTTATTCCCGAGGAGAACGGCTCTTTCAGTGTGAGTATCACCAACCTGAGGAAAGAAGATGCCGGGGACTACCTGTGTGGAACCCACTCTGACGGTCAGCCTCACGAAGGCTACCCCACCCAGCCCTGGCAACTCTTTGTCAATGAAGGTGAGACCTGCGATGGGGAGGGGAAGAAGAGTGTCCACGCAGCAGGTGGGCACCTGTCTCATGCCCTGGGAGTCTATCCATTATCCATCAGTCAGTCAATTTCATCCTCTCCCCATCGAGCCCTGAACTACGTGCTATGTAGGCAGCTGGACAGGAGTGCTAGAAAACACAGCCTCAGCCTTGCATTATCTACTAATTTTTCTCTGTCAAAGGCCTTCTGATGGCTGTCCCTGATTAACAAGAAGGAGAGCGAAACTCCTCATTGAGGCAAGACCCGCAGAATGTCTGGGTCTCAGAGAGCCATGGTGAGGACCTAGCATGGAACCCCAGTGCCATGGCAAAGCTTACAAGGGCCACCTGTCCCTTCTCCCTAGTCTTTCAAGCAGGATAGCACCTCATCCCTTAATCTGTAATGGGGGATTTATCTTGTTCTTTTCTTGGTCTTATCTTGGCCTCAGTGCTGTCCCAGGAAAACAATACCCCAGCGTCTGAGTTTCCCCCTCAACATCTCATAAGGGTATTTGTGATTCCACCACCTGGCCTACATAGCTCTAGTTTGGCAGGCCAGCAAGGTGGTGAAATCATTAAATCCCTGCTCCCCCTCACTGGGGAGCACTGCGGAGAGTTACCCTCATGAGAAACAGCAAACGAGTACTTGCAGTTCAATGTCACTTGTGACTTTTCCTTAAGGGGCTCACATTCCCTGGACAGTACTTTTATATCCAGCTTGGCCCTTACTACATTCCTCAGCATCTTCATATGATGTCCATCTTCCCACTGGACATCAGCTTTAGTTTTTGGAGAACGGCCATCTTTTTTTCCCTGAGATGGCCTTCAGAGTCGTCAACTAGTAAACCTTCTGTGCTACGTAGTTTATATTTTAAAGCATACCATCCTAAATATATTTTCTTAATTTGGAGAAAAACCATCTGGCCATTTTAATGGGATGAGCTAATAAACAGACAAAAACTTGTCTATAGCGAGATTTTATAAGAAGCCCAAGGAGAACTGAGAGTCATTCCTTAAACTCCTTCCATTCTCTGCCAAGAATAAAGTAGGGAAAGGAAACAAAATGCCCAGACTAGTGGTGAAGGTCACTGGAGTCTGGCTGGACGTCTTCAGCTACAGGCTCTGTACATTAGGAAAGTCTTTCTCATTTTCTGAGGAGAGTGAGGTAAATGATCTAAACTTCACTCTCTGCCCTAGCTGAGACCATGGGGAAGAGCTACCCAGACTGTGTTGCAGATGTTCCATTCCATTTCTGTACTTCCAGAGACCATAATGCCCCAGATTCCCTCTGTGGTGAAAGGTGTGGTTGGTGGCTCTGTGGCAGTGCTCTGCCCCTACAACCCCAAGGAAGCAGACAGCCTGAAGTACTGGTGTCGCTGGGAAGACACTCAAAATGGCCGCTGTCAGCCACTGGTGGAGAGTGCGGGGCTGGTTAAGAAGCAGTACAATGGCAGGCTCACTCTGCACGAAGAGCCAGGCAATGGCACCTACACGGTCATACTCAACCAGCTCACCCCCGAGGATGCTGGCTTCTACTGGTGTTTGACCAATGGTGATAATCGCTGGAGGTACATGGTGGAGCTCAAGATTGTCGAAGGTAAGAGCTGAACAGGGACAAGAGGGAAGGGAGGCAGCCCCAGGACCCTTCAGTCAGCAGTGACATCCCCCTCAACCACTCTTCCTCTTATCTCATCCCATGCTGATGGGACAAACCTCAGGAGAGAACCCAACGATCGAGACATCATGTTTTCGTAACTGCAACAAGCACCCTTTCCTGCACATACTCCACACTCTGTACACTACCAAGTGTATCCCCTTTTAGTATCAAGAACAGTGGCCTCTTTTACAGTATATAATGCCATCAGCTGAAGTAGAGTGTGGCTCTTTGTATTGAGTCTAGAAGAGAAGATCAAGGAAAGCAAACTGAGGCCAATGGGTAAGACCCTATGTTTAATGATAGACTAGATTAATGCATGAGGGTCATCAATAGTAATTATTACATAAGCACATAATCACATTCTTTATGTGCTCAGTATAATGTATTTATTTATAATGCTCTCCAGAGAGGAAATGGGCCATGGACAAAGGTCCCCACCACAGTGACTTCCCTGCAGTCTTACCAATGCCAACCTGCATGCCTATCTCTCCCTCCTGCCCTGCTCCAGGAGAACCAGGCCTCAAGGTACCCAAGAATGCCGTTGGCCGGTTGGGGGAGACCTTCAAGCTCTCCTGTCACTTCCCATGCAAATACTACTCCTTCGAGAAATACTGGTGCAAGTGGAGTGACAGAGGCTGCAAAACTCTGCCCAGCCAAGATGAAGGGCCCAGCCAGGCCTTCGTGAACTGTGACCAGAAGAGCCAGATCATTTCCATGACCCTGAACCCAGTCTCCAAGGCAGATGAAGGCTGGTACTGGTGCGGGGTGAAGGATGGGCCCCGATACGGAGAGACCATGGCTGTCTATTTGTCAGTCGAGGAGAGGGTAAAGGGTAAGTCTCTGAGGTCAAGGTCTATGTCCCCTGGGGTTACCAGAGAAGGTTCCTGCCTACCAGCTCGTCCATCAGAGGTGGCCCCCAGTCTGACTATAAGTGACTGACTGGAGGCAGGGGGAGAGTAAGCCTCTGTCAAGTCTCATTTATCACTCTACAAGGAGCATCAGAGAAAAGCATACAAACCGGAAAAAAAAAGTAGGTTTGCCATATAACCACAGGTTCAAGACAAGCCCTATAGTTGCCCCTTCAGGCTATTTTGAAGCTCTTTCTATAAGAGAGATTGTCTACATCGTGAAATTTCAAAGTCACTGTTACATGCAATACATTCTGCCAAAGCCTGCTCTCGAAAGAGTCCAGATATCTTCATTTGTAAGATATAACAAAGAAAATTAAGGCAAATTCTTCGAGCATGTTTACATTTTAAGGCTCTTTTTAAAAATGTCACATGAAATGTTTTGTCCCTAGTGAGGGTATTATAAGAATCTCTAGAAATCCTACCATACCTGGGTCCCACTGGTCTTGTTCACTAAGGGAACTATTGCCAAGGTACCACCAGGGGGCAGCACAATAGCACCCAGCAGACCTGGGGCAGAGTTTCAAAAAGTTGAGAAAAATGTCAGTCTCCAAATGATCAGCCAGCCCCTATGCAGAGCTGGAGCTATGCCATGGAGCCTTGGAGATGGAAATGAGTTTGGTATGAATGGGATGGAGATCATCTACTTCTAGTGTTATTCTGGACTCGACTCTAATAGCCTTGAGATCTCGCCCTGATCCCGTGATTGCTACTGAAGTCCCACCCCTTGCATTCCCTGATATCAAGGAGGGAAAACAGAGAAAGAACAAATAATCCAGCCCCGCCTGTCTTTCTCCAGGGTCCCAAGACATCAGCCAAGTGGATTCAGCTCCTGGTGAAGAAGTGGTAGAGTCGAGTGTCAGGGAAGTTGAGAGCAAAGTCATTCAGAATCCCAGGCTTTTTGTGGATGACAAAACAGTGAAGGATGTCGGAGACCCTGCAGATGGGAGCAAAGGGTCCGTAGATGCCAGCAGGTGAGGGAGAATATCCCAGAGGATGAGGACCTGAGCTTGGGCTATGGGGGGCACAAAGGAGGGCCTGTCCTCCTCTCGTTTGTGGGGCAGCCCTCTCTGCCTTGGTTTGTGCTCAGGAGGGGCCCGTGGTTCTCTTTGCCCTTCTCCTGAGGCCGGGGATGTGTGGGGCATGTCCACCATTCAGTTCAATTTCCCAGACCTGGGATGCAGAGAATGTTCTGTCCTTGCCTTTGCCATGTCTGGGAAGTCTCCCTAGAAGAGCTGAGGGGCTGTACCAAGAGGAGGGAAAGAAACGGTTGGGGGGACCCAAACTGCTGGGATGTCCTGAAACCCCAGGCTTCCCTTCCGGCGACTAACTCAGCTCTTCTTCCAGCTCTGCAGGACAAAGTGGGAGCTCCACAGTACTTGTCTCCACCCTGGTGCCCCTGGGCCTGGTGCTGGCAGTGGGGGCCGTGGTTGTGGCAGTGCTCAGGGCACGGCATAGGAAGAACGTTGGTGAGTGCCTGGGAGGCCCCTGCCCCGCATCTCCAGTCCTGAGCCCTTGGACCTCAGTCAGGGGGCTTAGCTGCCCTTAGTGTGGGGCTTCCACGGTCTCTTCTCTTTCACAGGCTCTGAGAAAGTGTTCTGGAAAAGCAGGGTGGGGAAAGATAAACTCATACCCAAAACTCACATTGAGTGCCGCTGTCCCAGGAAGGTCACCTGTAATGGCTCCAGGTCCAAGTTCAGAGGCAGGACCTCCAGGATGAGGAGCTCAGGATGCAGGGGGAGCTACACTTCTGGCCTACTTTGAGAACTGGCTGGCTGTGTGACTTTGGGTGTCCCCATTTCATGCCTCCATTTCCTCAGGGTTCAAGGCGGGGATAATAATACATGCCATGCCTCACAGGGCTGATGTGAGGACAGAACGAGGCACTGTGCCTTGAAAGGTTAGGGGTTCTTGGGGTGCCTGGGAGGCTCAGTTGGTTGAGCCTCTGACTCTTAGTTTTGGCTCAGGTCATGATCTCAGGGTAGTGAGATCGAGCCCCACATCAGGCTCTGCTCTCAGTGGGGAATCTGCTTCTTTCCCACTCTCTCCCTCTCCCTGTGTCCCTTCCCCTGCTCTCGTTCTCTCTCTCACTCTCTCTCTCTCTCTCTCTCACACACACACACACACACACACACACACAAATAAATAATCTTTAAAAAAAAATGGTCAGGGGTTATTGAGTCTTGATTCTCCTTGAGAAGGGACAGGGAAGGAGCCTCTGACCATTTCCATTCTGCTCTGGGTCAGAGTCAGAGATGAGCAACGTGCCACACTGTCCTCTCCAGCTATCCTGTGAGGGTCCCTCAGAGGCAGCATGTCCTGCTCGCATATGTCCTCTGTCCCCACACCAACTCCTCTTTCTCCTGGACAGACCGGGTTTCAATTAGAAGCTATAGGACAGACATCAGCATGTCGGACTTTGAGAACTCCAAGGATTTTGGTGCCAATGACAACATGGGGGCCTCGCCAGTCACTCAGGAGACAACGCTCGGAGGAAAAGATGGTACGTCCCTCACTCAAAGGGAATGTCCGATCCCCTAGGGGAGCGAGAATGAGACCTGACCCTGCCTCTGGGGTGGGGATATAAGGCCAGTGAAGGCTAAGACCCCCCGCCCCTCGCTCCTCACACAGAGTGCGGCATTGCCACCGAGAACACCGCAGAGACCGAAGAACCCAAGAAGGCAAAACGGGTGAGAACAAGGAGGGAGAGGGAGGCCTCACTTTTGTGACAAGGAAGTGCAGCATGGGGGACGGCAGTTAGACCTCAGGAGAAGCTACCTCAGTGTTGGGGCTGATGTCAGAAGAGGGAAGGCAATGAAAATAGTTTTCAGGAGAACTTTCTGAGGGCAAGGCCTGCCTTCCTGGTGGTGCTGTTGATGTGACTGAGGCAGAGGCAGGAGGTAAGCGGACGGGCTGTGAACATGCCAGAGGCAGGGAGAGAGAGGGATGAGAAGGAAGGACAACAAAACTGCAGACACAGGATGGGGAAGGCCAAATGTCAAATGCCGGTGATTAGGTGGATCCCCTTCCTGGGCTGTGGAACCTGTGGGCTTCAGGCCACCCAGCCTCCCTTGAGAGTTTGCTCAGGACCAGCCTTCCACTTGGGTCTGAAAGACATCTGCTGGCCACAGGCACTTTGGTAGTCACCAGAAGCCCTTCCCCACCCCAGTCAAGTGCCATGTTGCTTACAACCCTACCAGAGGTGATTCTTGGCTTTGGGTCATGTATTACCCTCCTCCCATCCCCTGGGCCTCCTAGTCCAGGGTTTTAATGCTTGCTTTCATATCTACTCTCCCTGGAAGCAGCAGAGACCCCGAATCTGGAACAAGTAGGGGAGGAAGCTCGTCCTGGAGACAGCCTTCCCCTCTAGCCCTGTGTTGTTGCCGAGCTCCATCTCTGAGCAGGTAGTGAAAGAAAAACATGAACCACTGTGGCTGACATCAGTCTAGACCACCTTGTCCATGGACTGTGTGGGCAGAGCTTCTGGGGACAGGCCCAAGCAACAGAGGTGGTTCCACTCCACGTGTTGGAAGGAGGTAGTGAGACAGAGGGAGGTATTTTTAGAAACTGCAACTTTCCGCTTCTCAAAATTAGTCCTTAGTGAGCCTGAGGAGCTTGAATAAGAGCAGCAGGTCAACACAGGCTTGGGTTGCTTAGGCCAAGATTATGAAGTGCCGACACTCCCTCCGATCCCCACCCGCGGAACCAATGCCCCAAACACTGACTCCTGTCCTCTTGCCCCTTAGTCCTCCAAGGAGGAAGCTGACATGGCCTACACCGCCTTCTTGATCCAGACCAACAACATGGCTGCCAAAGTCCAGGAGGGCCCTGAGAAAGTCTAGGTGCCAGTGGCTCTCTCCGCTCCCACCACTCATGACAATCGCCTTCAAAATCATGTTGATCCTCAGGGGACCTCGGCTCCAGGGCACTTCGATGCGTGCACTCACATCCTACTTTCCCTTCCTCAGAGGGTTTGCTGGTCCCTCCTCAGTGGTATCCCAGCCTGGCCTAACTATTCCTGGTGGGGTGGAGGGACAAAGAGGGGTCCCCTCTGCAGCTTATTTTAATGAAGGAACCCAAGATGGTGAAGGAGAATTAAGATCTCAGAGGCACCTGTCAGAAAGAAGAGAGATCCCGTGGGTGGGAGGATCGTTTCAAAAAGGCAGCTTTTCCGCATCCTTCTCCTGGTATCCTCCATGGAATTCTCCTCTCCCCTTAACCCTTCCTTCTCTTCATCTCCCCTCCCTTCCAACTTCTCTTCTTTCCTTCATTGAAAATACATATTTGGATACTCACTAGAATCCAGGCTCTTCTAGACGCTGGGACAGAGAGGCCGCAGACCCAGCCAGTAGCCTTTTTGTAAGCCTCCCTAAATTCTTGGAAGCTGCAGCTCCTTTCAGTGTAGTGACCCTCACCGAGACCTGAAATCCTCACCAGGGACACTCATCTCCACCCACAGTAGGAGAAATCATAAACTGCCCGGAGTCCTGGGGCCTGAGCAATCAGGTTACATGGGCATACATACAAGGAATTGTAAACACACATGCTAACCATTTCACAGGAGAGAACTGAGATCCCGAGAGGTGACAAGGTTTGCTCAAGGGGACCACGTAGCATAAACTAGTATCAAAACCAGGGGAGGCATCTCCTGTCCTCCTGACCAGGCATCTCTCTACAAGAGCCCCTGCACTCCTGATGGAGGCAGAGTTCTAGAATATAGAGGAGGTAGAGGAGGAGAAAAACGTAATGGAGACTGGTCTTTCATAAACCCCACCTCAGGGAAGAGGACTCTTTCCCTTTCTGTCACTCAGATGGACCACTCTGTGAAGAGTTCCCAACCAAAGGAAAGTTAAGAAGATGTCTGATGATGCCAGGGAGGGGCTGATCTTCCAAGAGCTAAGGTTTAAGGTCTTTTTCCCTCTGAGGTCTGTACTTCAACCAGCACCTACCAGCTGACACTCGCTTACAAATCAAAAATGCAACTTCATTAATAATTAAAGACCATGATTGCCACCAAGGAGGCTCAGGCTGCATTTGTCCCCATACCTTCAATTTCCCAGATAGCCCTTTTTGCTTTGGTCCCACTCTCAGGCGCTCCAGCCTGTGGGCCCAAGCCAAAGTTCCCTCTCCCTCCAAGGCTAGGCTGAGAGTCGGGGTGGGGGGGGAGACTGCCTACAAGAGGGACCAAGATGATCTGCAGAAGAAGAATAGTTTGGGGTCTACACCAATGGTCAAGATCTCAAAGCTCTGTGTTATAGAATGTAATTAGGACATTTGTAATGGAACAAACCAAAAGCAAGTATAACCGTACTTCTCTTTGGAATTGAAAAAAAAAAATCTTGGGTAAGCATCCATGGAACACTTGACCTTGAATCTCATACCTTTCTGGGATATCGTCCCAGATGGAGAGGCTATTAATAAAAAATCAAGTAACCAAATGAGTAAACTCCCTCCACAGAAATATCAACCAGAAGCCAGGTAATTGATAACTTAGCTTTTGGAGTAGTTAACCCAGAGTGTCTTGGGGTACAGCAATTAGATAAAGGACCCCTTTGTCTGCCAAGGCCATTCCTAGGTTGTGGCACTAAACCTTGTCATGTCCTATCAGCCCCCAGTCCATGCTGGACTCATCCCCAAGGCCTCTGTGTATGAGAGTTCTCTTTAAGAGAAAGTTCTTCCCAGGCTTCCATCCTGCCTGATGTGGGGCAGAACCTTTGCTTCCACATGGACCTTGAACATACTGTTTCTGATACTTCATGCTTCTAAGCCTGCCCTTGACAAGACTCAGACTTCAATCCTCCTTGGTCTCCTCTCCTGCTTTACCAGCTGCAGTGCCCAAGCTTGATTGCCAGACTGTGACCTAGGTCAGAGCCTGGGGCTCCACCCTGGCCTGGAGAGGTGGTCGTCAGGAATGTTTATTTCTCTGTTCTCTACAATGGAGTGGCATATCTAGCTTCTTCTGGCATGATGGCCCATCATTCCAGAAGAACCAAAACTACAAAGTCCATCAGAACCTATCAATCTTTTCCCCTTGGAAGGGGCTCCCTGACCTCCAGAGCATCATCCTAGGGCAAAAGGACTAAGATACAGCTTCCATATTAATGCCAATAACCCACAAGCCAATCCTGACCTCAGACAGCCTATCTTGGTCCATAGAATCAAAGGCCAAGAAATGCCACTGAAGCCACAGACAACCTTACATTATTTTTAACTGATATTATAAATAGGTGATAGCAGATGTAAAAATGAACTCCCCAAAGTCCACTTTAAATCTTTCCATGGATAAGGAAGCTGGTCTGTAGCCAAAATGGGATATCTAATTAAGTTAAAAACTCACCAGTTTGGTGGAGTATATTAATTTCCCAGGGCCACTGTAACAAAGTACCATAAACTGGGTGGCTTAAAATAACGATAATTTAGTCTCTCACCATTCTAGAGGTTTGAAGTCTGAAATCAAGATGTCCACAGGGTTGGTTCCTTCGGGAGGCTGTGAGGGGAGATCTGTGAAGGGGGTTATGCGTTTCTCCTCACTGCCAGGGGCTGCCAGGCACCTCCAGCAATGCTCAGGGGTCCTCGGCCCACAGCTGCATGGCTCCGACCTCTGCCTATCCTCCCTTGACCTTCTCCCACTGTGTCTCTCTGTGTCTTCACAGGGCCTTTCTACAAGGACACTTGTCATTGGGTTTAGGGCCCACATTGATCCAGTGTGGCCTCATCTTAATGAATTGCATCAGCAAAGTGCCCATTTCTAAGTAAGGTCATACTCCTAGGTTCCAGGTGGACATAAATTTTGGAAGGACATTATTCAGTCCAGGACTGGGGAGTAACAATCAGCTGTGGGGTTAATGATAAACCAAATACAACGATCAGTGTCCAGCGATCACTCAGAGAACTATTTAAATATTTCTGATGACAAAAGAGTCTTCCTCAAGTCCTTGAATTACCTTGATTTATTTTCTTTAAAAAAAAATCTATTATGTAATAATGATTACATATCACTGAGGTCCAATAGTGCCTGCGAATCTGCTTATAGCAGTTGATTTTAATGTGTGAAGATATATTTATATATCTCGTTTGTCCAAGACTTTCCCAAGAGTCAGGACAGAACATGTCTCCCAAGAACAGTAGACAGCAGAGAGAAGCTGACTGGCATAAGGTCTTGAAACTGGTCCCCAAGGCAGGGAAACAAGGACAGTCCCCTGACCCCACAAGCTTCTCTGAAATGATGAACTCTACCAAGGAGTCTATACGATAAAAATAATAAGAGATCACCTCAGAAAGACCACATATCTAAGTAGACAGGGGACACACCATGAAGAGGAGATGATGAGACCATTGGCCCCCAGCTGGCCAGGGAGCTGAAACGGGGAAGGAAGGGGGAAGGGGAAGGAAGATGGTCCTGTAAGGCTCCAGGAATTTCTCGGGCTTGGTAAGCCCCTCCTAAAGCTGACAAGGAAATGGGCAGCCAATCCACGCTCACTAGAGACAACGTCTTTGACTAAATGTGTGGAGGTGATTACTCTAAATTTCAGATTTTTGCTCTTAAGTCACATTAAAATTCATGCAAAATTCTACGTATACAGGTTCTAGAATAATACCAGAATACCAATAATACCAGAATAATACTTAGAATAATACCAGAAGTATAGCCATATTCAGCTAAGAAGTCTTACCATTTCTTGTAGCAGAAAGCCATGAGTAGGCTTATAGTAAAAGTTAACCCTCCCAAAGCCCTGTTCCTGTGGACTGGCTCACTCTGGTCCAGGTTGTTGGAAGGTGGAAACTACAGGATGCCTGAGCCAGGTACCTCTACCTGAGTGGGACCCCCATTGAGCCCAGCAGGTGGGGGGATTCTCAGGGTGTGTCTTTGGGGAGAGCAGTGTTGGGTCATGGCAAGGACCACCTAGGATCTCAGCTCTTGGTCTGGAAAGGCCTAGGAGATGGCTCTTCGGACACTGGCGACATGGGAGGTCAAAGTGAGATGATGCTATGACAGAGCCCAACCCATAAGGACAACTTCCACCTCAGTGACAAGGGCTGATTGCCATGGCACTTACACTGTACTTCAGGCATCGTGCTAAACCCTCTGTAATGCTCTCCTCAGGCAATCCTCACAGCAACCTGATGAGAATTATCTTTCTTACCCCATCTATAACATAGGGAGGATAATAAAACCCAAGTTTTTATGAGGACTAAGTGAATTTTCCTGAAGACTTAGAACACTTCCTGGTGTACCTGGTATTATTTATTCTATCTACCTGCCTGTCACGAGACTTGCGATTTTTTCCCTGGGCTTCATCTCTCTGGTCAAACACTGGCCCCAGAGGATAGTAGGCCCTCAGGTCCCTGCATGTCAGTGGGCTTCAGCTTCTTATCCCTTCCCCTGGGAGTGGGAACTCCAGGACACTGCAGCTGCCTGAGAGGCAGAAAGGAGAGAGAAAATACAGTTGGAGAAAACAAGAGAGGGAGAAGAGAATGAAGACAGTAAACTTCTCCCACTTTGAGTTTAGCCAGGGTTCAGCCTTCCCCTGGGGACTCAGTCCCAGAGACCCTGGTGCAACATCTGGAGGTAGAGACGGACAGCCCAGGTTTGGGAGTTTTGACTCCTCAGACTCCCAACATTCCCTTCCTGCCTGGCAGTCGTGAGACCCCTAATTCTTGCTCTTAACCCCAGTGTGATATCTCTAAGGGTTTTATCTGGGCCACACATCTCCAGGCACTGCCTAGCAGGAGGCCGCCATAGTGCATCCAACCTGCATCGTCATAGACACACATGTTCACACACGTAGCCTGTTCACACACCCACACCATACACTCTGCACACATTTGCATACTCACAGACATATGCCACACGCTCACACATCACATCACACACATTCACACATGTAGTCTGTTCACACACACATACCACACACTCACACACACACCCACACTCACACACTCACAACTACACACCACAATTCACACATCACATCACACATGTTCACCCATGCAACCTGTTAACACCCACCTTCCACACACCCACACACCCTGCACACATTCACACACTCACAACCACAACCACACATTCACACATCACACATGTTCACACACACAGCATGTTCACACCCACATATCACTCTCAGACACCCCACACATATTTGCACACTCACGACACACCACATATGCCACACACACAACACATACATTCACATACTCACAACCATACGCTACACATTCACACATCACATCACACACATTTACACACTCAGTCATGCGTCTCATAATCACACCTCACATGCCACACACACATTTTTACACCACACATCATATACTCACACACTAACCTGTCACACATGACACGTTCCCATGCCATTCCTCCCGCTGTCCCGTATGGTGTGTACGTCACACACAGTCACACATCACAGTCATAGACACTCATCGCTCACATACCACACACCCACATCTACACACTCACAATCACACAGCGCACAAACACTACACATTCACACACACACACAAACCCTCTTAGGCCCACTGTCACACACATGTCACATTCTCTCTCTCCAAGGCAGTCCCAGGCCTTGAGCCCAGTGAATGGCAGAGCCCAGGAGTGGGACAGCTGTGGGGAACTGGGAAGAGCCCTCTGAGTAGGGTAGGGTGGAGGCCAACCGGAACCAAGACCTCTGGTGGTCACTCACTGACTAGAGTCCTTAGGCCTGCCCTCTGCCACCTTGGCCCAGTTCGTGGTTGGAGGAAATCAGAACCACAGTAGCTCTGTGCTGGTGGAAACCCACATAGGGGCGGGGAGGGCAGGCTGCCCGCCCACACACCCATTTCCTCTGCACCTGCTCTGGGCCTCCCATGCAAATTCTACTGAGGATGTTTTCTTTTTGTTTTTTGGAGAGCATGTGACAAATGGGGGTGTGGGGCTAGGGAAGAGCAGTGTGCACAGGACCACTGAGAAGCCTTCCCAGAAAAGAGGTGGGAAGCCTCAGTCCTCCATGGGCCCTAGAAGCTGTAGCACCTGGAGGTGGGGATGTTGGGAAGCCACCTAAAATGTCACCACCAGGAATGAAACCCTGGGGATACCCTCTTAAGGATCAGTCCCATGCATCTCCACAACAAAAGATTCTTCAACCACCTCTACGACCATGGCTCCGGCTGGGTCTTGTGAAAGCCCTGTGATATACACAGGGCAGGGACCATCACTATTTATCAATGAGAAAACTGAGGCCAGATGCTAGTAAGCACCAAGCCAGGACCAGAAGCCACATCTTCTGACTAGAATCCAAGGCTCTGTCTGTGACACCTTGTGACCAAGGGCCTCAGCATTTTGTTCTTCTCCATCAGTCACTGGACCTCCCCCAATGGTCTGTTGGGGGCTTGAAGGACCCCTCTGCTAGTCTGTGTGACTTTGGGCACTGTCACATCATCTCCTGGCAGTCCCACCTTCATTTTCTAGATAAAGAGATCTAGGCTTAGAGAAAGGGAGTGAATTCCTCAAAACCTATAGTTCAGAGTCCCACATAGTAGGTGCTCAAAATTATTTCTCATATAAGTTCAAGGTCTACAACCAGAATCTTCTGACTTCAGGCCGAAACTTCTATCCATATGGTCTTCTCCAGGTGGAGAAAATTGGTGATAAGTCTCTTTTGTCCCAAAGGCAGGGATAAAGCAAGTGACTGTGGTTCCGAAGTTAACGAACAGACATAAAGCGTGAGGACCTCCAAGAGAAAGTCCCCAAGGCAAAGAAATAGCATACCTGAGCATTTCTAGTAGCTTTCAGGAGCTTCCTCGAAGCTCTTTGAACCCTGGTGACCCATTCGCCCTCAACATAACATGTTTTCTTAATTCCTAACTTCCGCTGTGGTTTGCTGGTATTTTCTTTTTTAGTCTAAGACTAGTTAGCAAACAAAACAAGTTGTCATTTCCTCATTTTCAAGCCTTGCTCCTCTGGGGCCAGAAATCTCTTTCAAGCTCCAGATTGTAAAGGTTTCCTGGGTGAGCAGTGGGTCTCTGCTCTGGTCTTCAGGGGCTCTTGGATGGGACCTTGCTCTGGAAGGAGCCATGGACCTCTGGCTTTGGTCACTTTGCTTCCTGCCAGGTAAGTGCCACAGGAAAACACCTCACATATCTTAGGAGGTTCAAATTGGCCACAGGTAGGGGAGCTGTGGGCCATCTCTAGCTCTGCTATTCCTGGATGGGTTTAGTTGCAGACCAGTACCTAGGGCAGAATAAGGATGGAGACCATGTGAGGGCCTCTTGGGAGGCCCTCCCCACTCTCTGCTAGTGCTCCTCTCTCCACTCCAGACACATCTCCTGTGGGGCTCAGGTGTTGACTCATGAGAGCTGAAGGTGTCACCCCTCCTAGACACATTAGCCTGATAATGGGGGATTTTAGAGCAAGTGCCTCCAAATTTCTTTCTTCCTACCTCTACATTCTCTTTCTTTGGGTCTCTTTCACTGCTCATTTTCAACTTCAACTTTAAATGAAGCCTCCCTGATCCATTCAGTAACCCTGGTCCATTGCCCAAGTTCCATGTATTAATTTACAGCTATCTTCTAGGAACCCCCACTTCAATATCCCATGAAGATCTGAAATGCAACATGCCTAATACCTTACTTCAAGTTCCTCATTGGTCCCCAACAAACCAGCCATTCTATCCATCTTAACTATCTCTGATATCAACTACAGAATGCAGAATGTTTTTTTTGCCACCTCTTGCCATTTATCCCGACCCAGACTTTGACTCAGTCAATCGCCAATTCATGTAGTTTCTGGATTAGTATTACCAGAAGGAGCAGCAGTGGCAGTCTCTATAAAAAGGTAACAGAGGGAATGGGAAGGAGGAGAACACACAGTCACCCCATAACTGTCTTTCCCACTTCTTTCAACCTGACTCGCCCACAGCACCAGATTCTTCTTCCTAATGCTTGACTCTAATTATAGGAGTGCCCTTCCCAGCAACCTTCAATGGTTCCCACTTCCTACAAACTCATCCCTTGTGCTCCCCTTTTACTCTCTGAGTTTACCACAATCCCCTGAACTTCCTAACCTCCAGCCAAAGAGGAGTCCTCCTTGAACATGTGCTAGACATTCTTGCCACCATGTTCTTCCTCATACCATTCCTTCTGCTGGGAACACCCCTCCTCTCAGCTTCACCTTTTATCCTTCAAAGTCTACCTCATCCTCCACTTCCTTTTAATAGCACTTTTCAGAACCCATCTTCTGAATCTCCATAACTGACCTCATTCTGTTTTATATTGTGACTTGGCATATATTCACTTCATTTTGTTGATGAAACAGTAAACTCCTGGAGGGTCAACATTATTTTCTTATTCATATTTTCTTCCTTCCTGATAGCTTGAATATGGAAGAAAGTCAAATATTTGTTGAGTTGAAGATTAAAAACCCCTAAAAATCTAAGGAAATGCAACTTTAATGAAATGTCAGACTCTGTACATGGTAAGCAAAATGTCAGACTCTGTGGGAGATAGTAGGACTTAGGTGAACCAGTTGATGGTTAACTAAACTTAGGCCTGAGAGGAGAGAGGGGTTGGATGGAGGTAGAAGATCTCTAACAGTGAGGGGTACTTAAATTGTACCACTGCAGTCTGTCCCAAGCAATACCGCCATTCTAGCTGGGCCAGAGTGATCCCTGCTCTGGGTCCAGAACATCTCTCTTTTGTGCCCTTCCCCAAAGGGTGAGGAGTTCACAGACCCAAGGAGATTGTCCACCTCAAGCCCCATTCATGTCCCCTCTTCTAAACTTCAAGTTTCCTGTCCAAATGACTCTGGGCCCACTTTTAATGACTGTGTGAGCCTCTATCCTGGGTCTTCTATCCTAGTATTCTAATTCTATAGAAGAGTCGCCACAGGTGGCCATTCGGAATGAGATGGGTAGAACGAATACATATAAGCTGGGTTATCTGTCATGTCCATACCAGGACCTTTGTGGTGTGAACAGGAGCCAGGGATGAGAAAAGAAGGGAGATGGGACAGAGGTTAGGAATGTGGGGAACATTATTCCCAAACAGAAGTGGTTTAGAATGGACATCTAAGGAGCATGTAAATTTGCCAAGATGAGATATAGGACACACTTTTTTCAACAGTTCATTAGCTTCATTTATAACTTTAAAATACTTAGACATATGATAGCTGGGCCTTTATTTGCACTTCTGTCCCAGGTTGTACAAATGTTGGGTGGTCCTGGTTCCTAAGAACCAGGTCTAGGTCCCAAGCCATAGGTCATGGTGCCTGGAGCCCTAAATGAATTTCTGTAATAAAGCAAGGCAGAATTACATGTTGGAGGCTTTCAAATCTTTTTTTACCTTGACCCCCAAAATAATAATACATACACTTGATGTTGTGGCTGGGTCCATGCATGCGCACACACACACGCACATGCACGCACACACACGCACCCTTAAATTTATTCTTGATTTTTTAATATACTATGGGAATGAGTTTTGGACTTCAGCAGCTGGATAGATGCTGGTGTATCTTCTGAAACAGGAAGAGCTTAGAAGAAATAGGTTTTGGAAGAGAAATCAAGAATTATTTTTGTTGTTGTTGTTTGTTTTGCCATTGTAAGTTTGAAATACATCTCAGATATTCAAGTAGTTCCAAGTGGAGATACCAGAAAGGTGAGTCTAGGGAAGACAAGCCTGGAGATCAATGTTCTAGAGAAATTTACAGAGAGCTGGCATTACAAGCCATGGACCTAAATGAGCTTGTGGGGTGGGGGAGTAAGGGAAGACCAAGAAAAGAACCGGCCCAAGTTCCAGGCCCTGGGGGAACCCAACACTGAGAGGTGGATAGAGAAGGAGAAGAAAGTAGGGAAATTTAAAAGGAGCAGTCATTCAGAATGTGGTGTCAGAGAAGCCACAAGACGTACGTGTTTCAAAGTAGAAGGGCTCAGGTCCCTCAAAGGCTGCCAAGAGGCAAGTAAAACAAAAACACCAAATGTAAGGAAAACTTGGGGAAAAAGAAATTTGGGGAAAAAAGGAAACTTTTGCTGAACTTGCCCAGCAGTTCTGGTGGAATCTTGGAGACAAAATTCGGACAGGTGTGCGTGGAAGAGGAAGTAGGAGGTGTGGAGATGGAGTCCGTGATTATGACGACTCGTCTAAGAAAGAGAACAGAAGAGGGGTAGCAAACAAGTAAACGGAGGGTTTTTTTCAGCTCAGACATTATCAGAGCAGGTGTGTAAGCCACGGCAATGCGGGCGGAGAAGAGACCAATGGTACAGGGAGGAGAGAGGGACAGCGGCACCGGAGAAGTTCTAAAGAAAGTGAGCAGGATGGACTCAGGACTGGCTTGTGGGAGGAGGGAAAGAAGGACTGGCTTGTGGGAGGAGAGAGTGCACTCCATTCCTCGTGACAGGACAAAGTGCAGACCGCCGGCCTGGACACACATGTTGGGTATGCAGGGATGAGAAACTGTCAGACGTTTCTCATTCTTTTTTAAAAATTCACACTCCATGGCTCAGTGGGTTAAGCCGCTGCCTTCGGCTCAGGTCATGATCCCAGGTCCTGGGTTCGAGCCCCGCATCGGGCTTTCTGCTCAGTGGGGAGCCTGCTTCCTCCTCTCTCTCTGCCTGCCTCTCTGCTTACTTGTGATTTCTCTCTGTCAAATAAATAAATAAAATCTTTAAAAAAAAAATTCACACTCCAGGGACGCTTGGGTGGCTCAGTTGGTTGGACGACTGCCTTCGGCTCAGGTCATGATCCTGGAGTCCCGGGATCGAGTCCTGCATCGGGCTCCCAGCTCCACGGGGAGTCTGCTTCTCTCTCTGACCTTCTCCTCACTCATGCTCTCTCTCACTGTCTCTCTCTCAAATAAATAAGTAAAATCTTAAAAAAAAAATTCACACTCCATCTGACAAACATAAAAATCTCAGGCCAGCTTCCTTCTTCCAGACATAATTCTGCTGTGACTTGAGTTGACAGGGTTCTCATCACCTGAAAAACCATGGCTACAGAATCCAAAGTCTACCTCCAGAGCACCACCCCAGCCAAGACCCTGTGGGCATTCACCGTGTTTCTCAGCATGGAAATAATGTGTTTTTCCCCATACTCCAAATACACACACACACACACACACACACACACACACACACAGATATGTACAAATACACACACACACACACACACACACTTATATCCAATTATATGTTGAGAGGGACTTTTCAAAGCACGTATATCCCTGTCCCCTACCATCACCATGAAAACCAAGTCACCAACTTAGAGATCAATGCCGCTGACTGAGGAGTCTCTCTAAAATACCAATATTATACAGGGTGAGTCCTTAGGCACCTCTTCCACCCCTCCCATTAGTCCCCAGAATCATTTGGAAATACAGCTATATAGTTTGGAATTGCAAAATTCAAGCGCACCTAGGATGCTTATTTTAAAATGCAGGTGCACAGGCCCCGCTGTAGATAAACGTAACCACCGCGCTGAAAGGGGGGATCAGGTCATCTGCAGCCCTAGTGAGTTTCTCCAACACGTATCTGATGCACACGGAGCATAAGTTCTATTTTTTAAAAAAAATATTTTATCTATATATTAGAAAGAGAGAAAAAGAATAAGCAGGGGATGGGTAAGGGCAGAGGGAGAAGCAGACTCCCGGCTAAGCAGGCAGCCCGACGTAGGACCCCATCCCAGGACCCTGCGATCATGACCCAAGCCAAAGTCAGATGCTTAACCAACTGAGCCATCCAGATGCCCCTGTGCATAAGTTCAAAGTCAGGAGGTTATATCTGTCTTTTCTCTCTTTGGGAAATCTGCTTTACTAAGCCTTGTGTGTGGGCTAGAAGCTCCTATGAACTCCACAGAGATCTGGGGTCTGGCCATTTCACATCTCACTGACTCGTGCTTCCTTGGGACCAGAGATCATTGTAGCCAGCAGCTTTTCCTGTGTTTCATCCATTCAGAGTTTTCACAGTAAGGATGCCTTAGTCTGTTCTGACCACTTCAATAAAATACCATAGACAGTGCGACTTTAACAATAGATATTTATTTCTCGCAGTCCTGGAAACTAGAAGCCCTTAGATCAAGGTGCCGGCAAATATTGTCCATGGTGATGGTCATCTCCCTGGCTTACAGACAGCCCCCATCTCCTTGGGTATCCACGTGGCCTCTTCTCGTGTCCATGGAGGGAATGAGAACACTAATCCCATTATGAGGGCTTCACTAACCTTGTCTAACTCTGATTACTTCCCAAAGGCTCCACCTCCTAGGACCGTCACACTGAAGGTTAGGGCTTCAAATCATTAATTCTAAAAGGATGGTCCAAAAATACATGTTCACTGGCAGGTGCTGGACCTCACACACAGGTGCGGGCTGTCTGGTCACACAGGGTAATTCCCCCACCCCTTGACTGGGTCTTTGTTTTTGAATGGGTCACCCTTCCATCGCCATGTTCCAGTCATGAGGCTGCCTCACACACCTCAGTTTCCGGCAGGGTGGAAGCAGGGTTGGATTACTAGTGTGAGGGCCCCGGCAGATATCACGTGTCTGGCTGGCCCCTGTGCTTCTCCCTACCCCGTGGGCACCAGCTACACTCTCAGACTTGAACAGGCTCCTGTAAATAGTCCCCGCCCAGCACTTCGTCCCCACTCACACTCCCGTGATGGTTTCAACCTCTTCACTGTTATCCACGCTCTCCGTCTCTCCAGAACGTCCTCCTCAGCTCTCTCTCTGCTCATCCGGAAACCTCAAGCCCTGCTTTCCTTGACTTCCCTTCTTGCCTTTCCTCGCCTTACTAAACTCATCGGAGCTATTCTTAATGTGGTCGGTGGATGAATTTCCAGAAATTCGTCAACTCCTCTCTGCCCCCACCAACAGGCCATGTTCTCTCTGCGACCCTCGCCTCTTTGGGGGCCGTACTCACTGCCTGGAAGAGTCTCTCCTCCTCCACGCAAGTCCCCTGGGCCCTCCCCCCCACATGCACATTCCTATTCTTACTCCTATCCCCTCTTCCCAGAAATATGTGGACATTTATTGGGACCCACTCGGCTGGTAATTAATCATATTTGGACTTAGCTCCTCTCCAGCTGACTCAACAGCATTAGACCTATCTCTCTCAGCCAGAGCATAAGCGCTTTGATTTCAGGGACTCATGTACCATGATGTATCCCTCCCCGAGTCACCCCCTCCCTGCCTGCACAAGGTGCATACGCCTGGGCACATATGCACGCACACTGACACACTCCCTTGTGTTCCACCCGTGTTCCCTGCTTCAGGGAAGGTGCTCATCACTCTCTCGGCTGCCCTTCACGCCCAGTCTTCCAGGTCACAATGGAGACATCGCTTCTTCCAGAATCCCTCCCTAAGGCTACACCAGCCCTCTGCACGCCCTCACTGCTTCCTTCCTCGCAGGGAACGCTGCGTATTTCCGGCGTGGGCTTTACCCCGCTGTGCTGGTGCTATAGTGACTGGCCATTTGTATCGCCCACCAAAGGAGTCACTCTGTGCATGGAGGGAGGCCAGCAGCCTTCCTGCCACATGAAAGGCATTCGATAAATGTTCTGGGTTGTTTTTTTTTTTTAAATGATTTAACAAATGAAACCGAGGGTGAACAGTTGTTTTGGCTGAGTGGATCTGAGCAAAACAGAATTAGACAGAAAACCTCCTGCAGCAAAATCGCACTGTGCCTCCTAGCTCCACATGGAAGTCACTGGGGCACTATGGGCTGTGTAGGGTCGCCGTGGGAGAGCCTCTCTCCTTGGAGTAGGGCAGTACTTTGACTATATTCTTAGGGGGTTGGTGTCTGGGAACTTATGGGTTTGGGTTTGAATGAGGTTGAAGGTTATGTTAAGGCTTAGGCTGGGAGAGATCTGTCTGGAAGCCAGGCTTGGTCCAAAGGGACCAGGGCATAGAGCCGGGTGGAGGACATACCCAGGGTTAGGGATGAGGCCAGGGCTAGAGATCGGAAGAGGGCTGGGGCTAAGGGCCGGCTGAGGCTTGGGCTGATGATGAGATGGGGCTGGAGCTAGGGATGAGTGCAAAGCTGGCGGGGGCCTGGTTTGGAAATAGGGTTGGGGTTGGAGTTGTGGTTGGGAACGGGGCTTCCTCTACATTAACTCTCTCTCCCTGCAGTGGCTGGGGCTCTGAAGATCCTCCCAGAAGTAAAGATGGAGGGAGTGCTGGGTGGATCCATTACCATTGAGTGCCCGCTTCCCCAGGTGCATCTGAGGCTCTACCTGTGCCGGGAAATGGTCAAGACTGGAGGTTGTGCCACCGTGGTGTCCAGCAAGAACTTTGTCAAGGAAGAATACAAGGAACGAGTCACCCTGAAGCCTTATCCAGATAAGAATCTGTTCCTCGTAGAGGTGACAGAGCTGACCAAGAGCGATAGTGGGGTCTATGCCTGTGGGACAGGCATGAACACAGACCGAGGCAAGACCCAGCTAGTCACCCTGACTGTCTTCAGTGGTAGGTGTCCCAGGCTCAGTGCACCCAGCAAATGTCTTCACCCGCGACGGCCGAGACAGCCACCGTTCCCCCAGACTCTCATGCTATTGCCATGTTAGCCAATCCAAAGATATTGGGATTTGTATAGTTGAAACCTCACAGTCCCCCCAATTTCCTGTCCAAACCATATGAAAGGAACAAGACCAGCACTCTTCTTATAACACTTGCTGTGCTGTACTGTATCCATCCTACCCAAGGCCTAAGAGGAGTGGGGGTTTAAGATTGAGGAGGGGCTCTGAGACAGGAAGAAGTTAGAAGTGAAAGGACATAATTGTCCTACACAGTTGCCCCATAAGAAATATCAGGAACAACTATTAAGGAAAGACAGTAACTTTCAAGCCACATTTGTAAGCCAAACTTGGTACTTTATAATCGGATCCTTTCCATATGTCTTCTGCATCCCACCTTCTTCCATTCCTCCACTGAATTCCTAACTCAATTGCAGCCTCGAATCCCAGTGGTGGTTAGTGCAAAAGTTGGTTGAGTGAAGGCGAAAGAGAATTTCTTCTGGGGAAGTCTCCAGTCCGCTTCTTTTTGTGCTCTTCCTGGTGGAGTCTGCCGTCATCCACTTGCTGCCATCCACCCTGGCTGGGTCAGCTTCAGTTCCTACTGGCCTCCCTTCCCCAGGTCTCAGTCTGGTCTTAGAGCCCACAGGTATATTCCCCTTGCCTCCATAGAGTATGAGCCATTCTGGGAAGAGGAGCCGATGCCTGAGCCCCCACGTTGGCCTCACAAATTTCTACATATGCCGGTGCCCCCTTGGCTCCAGATGCCTGCACGTGACAGTTCTTTTGAATTCGTACCTAAAGGTCAGTTCATCAAAGGTAAGGTGGGAGAGGAGGTGGGAGAGATGATGTGGCATTGTGACAGTGGAGGAGGGGGGATGCGTTCAGTTCATCGAATTGTTGGCAGAGTACAGCTGAGTCTCAGATGTGTATTTCCCTGTCTTGGGAGAGGGTATCTCCCTAAGATCAGCATCCTATGTCCTTCAAGCCCAACCTAAAGCCTTGTCCACTTGGCACTAATTGCAGGACTTACACATCACCACCAGGTGGCACCACAAGTAATGAAGTCTGTGCTCCATTCACAAAATCTTAGTTCTTATATGAATGACTTACAGAAGCCAAGACTGGGCAGAACTTTTCCAGCCAGAGGTCCTGATGCCTCCTGTTCCCCATAGGGCCATCTACATTTGCTGGAATACAGTGATTTTAACCATTCCATTTTGCAATAAAAGACTGATGATTATACTAACTATACTATAATTATATACTGATGATTATACTAACGGTATCTTTACATTCCTATATCCTTTTCCTGTTTTAAATGCATTTTGACATGCAATATTTCCACCACATCTTCACATATATCTTGTGAGGTAGATACATTAATTGAACAATTGATACCCTGGAGGACTTTGCTAGGCTCCAAGAGAGATAGTGTAACTGAGTGTACCATATACCCAAGGTTGTGACTGATAGGTGTAGGATGGAGAATAGGCAAGCACACAAATACAGCATAGGGCAGAGTGGGGATGGAACTACAAACAGGATTTTCCCCATGCTCAGAGGAGAGCAAGCTCTTCTGCCTGGGAACTCCAAGAAGGCTTCCTGGAGAAAATGGCATTTTGAAGCAAATATATATAGAAAAATATATAGAATAGCAAATATACTAGGTGTAGAGGACATGCTAAGAAGGCATTTCAGCCATGAGGACTTCAAGTACAGAGTCTAAGTAAAGAGAAGGAGTGTGTTCAGGAAAGAGAGGGTGACCTAATCCTGCTGTGTGTATAGGGAAAATCACTTATTTCTGCTATCTCCTGCAGTTACCACACCAGCTGAAAGGACAGAGGCCCCTCCAGAAAGCCACTCCTCCCCCACCTCCCCAACCTCTCACCACCTTCGAGTTTCCAGAGCGTCTTCAGTAGCAGCTTCCAACCCCCCAACCTTCCTGCCATCTACCAGAGCCTCAGAGACCTCAGCTCCAGAGGGGCTGCTTAAGCCCCAGACAGCCAGCTACAACTACCACACCAGGCTTCACAGGCACAGGTAAGAGGTCTCCACCACCCAGAATGGGCTAGAGGTCAGGCAATGTAGTCAAGAGGTAGGAGACCCACTGAACTCTTCCCGCAACATCTGCTGACAGAGACACCCTTCTTGCCTTTAGGCCCCTGTGGGCCATACGACCTCTGAGTGGAGCACATTAGCTCATTAGTCCAATGACAAGAATACATTTGGCAATGCCCTGGCAGGAGATCCTGTAGGAAGGAGAGCCAAATCTTTTAAGTCGCTCAGCATTCATTCAGATCTGCTTTGATGGGGAACTAAATAAGAAAAAAAAAAAAAACTAATGAAACTATTAACTATTCAATCGATTTCACCTGTTTTCTTTTGCTTTTTTCAGTGTGGCTAGGATATTTAAAATTACATGTGTAATTTTAACGTAGTATTTCTACTGGAGGGCGCTGGTCTAAAGGCTGGGGCACACCCAGGAAAGTGCTGCAATGGATCACTAGGGGGCAGCATTAGAGCAGCCTCCAAAGGAAACCTGTAAGAATTGGAATTATTTTTGCCTAAGCAAAGACAAGCATGTTGGTGAGGAAAGGGACCTCCAGCGTCATTTGTGTTTTATAGATGAGGAACTGAGGTCATCAGAACTACGTGTTTTCAAATAGAACCAGGACTCCTGATTCCTAGTTCAGTAGACTCCACCAGCCAGCCAGTGGAGAACTCAAGTTAGTTCAACCATCATTTTCTTTCTTTATTTCCTTTTTTTTTTTTTTTAAGATTTATTTATTTGAGAGAGAGAGAAAGCACAAATGGGAGGGGAAGAGAGAGCGGGAGAGATAATCTCAAGCAGACTCTGTGCTCAGCACTGAGCCGTCTGGGGGCTCACTCTTACAACCCTGAGGTCATGACCTGAGCTGAAACCAAGAGTCAGAAGCTCAACTGACTGCACCACCCAGGTGTCCCTCAACCAACATTTTCTCAGTTTCTACTATCTGCCAGGCATTGTGCTCTGTCCTGAAAATGTAAGAAAGACGAAAACATGAAATATCCAGGTCTTCTCTTACTAACGCCAGTCTGATTGTAGTAAGTGCTGTAATCCGTTTAAACACAAGAACTGAGGACAGTGAGAAAAAAATAATTCTAGTTTGCCATGGTTTCAGGAGAAAATAGAACTGATGTACTCACCCTTTAAGGAAAGTAAAATTTCAATCTGTAGACAACATGGAGGGAAGACCTTCTAAGCAGAGGACACCCCATGTGAGAAACATCTTTTCCACTGTTATAAGAAACTTAATTTGCTTAGTATTTGCACTAATTTTGTAAAGAAACTGAGATGCAAACAGTCAGAGGGGAACTGACATTTACTGATTGCTGCTTGGACCAGGTGTTTTCCCTTCTTTATACCTACAATTTTGTTTCATCCTTGAACAGTTCCGTGAAATAGGCTTTGCTCTACCCATTTCTCTGGAAATGAGGCTCAGTGAAGTTCGGAGACTGATTCAAGATCACACGGCCAGTAGAAAGTTGAATTTATATCCAAGTTTATATCCAGGTTTCATGACTCCATAGACAAGGCTCTTTGAGGGCGGGATGGGGGGAAGGCTTTTCTTAAGAAAGGGACAAACCTCTGAGCCATTTCCCAAAAAGTTGGCTATTTGGGAATGCTGCCTTAAACCTCCCTCCCTCCCAGACCTCTTCCTTCCCTCTCCCTCTCCTTTATTCCTCAGAGCCTTCCACCAGGAACCCGTGCCTGGGTTGGAAGACCAAGGATTTCACATCCTGGTCCCCACCACCCTGGCCCTCATCCTGGTGGCACTGCTGGGGCTGTTGATGAAAAGGGTCATCCAAAGGAGAAAAGGTGAGCGGCTGGGGGCTCAGTTGGGACGAGGGGAGCTGTGAGAAAGGCCCATTCAGACTCCGCTGGAAGTCCCCCCCCAACCCCCCCAAGAGAAAATTCAGGAGCTTCAGATGGGCAGCCTGGGGCATGAGAAACGTGGCAGGGGGTCTATGGTCTGGAAAGGGGGATGGGGACGTGGAGGGCGGCCTGGGGCCTTTGGTCTTTCGTGTTGGGCCCGGCTGTGGCTCATACATTAGGAGCATCTCCACGGCGGACCCGGCCAAGCGCCCCGGGGAGAGAGACAGCCCGTAGTTTCCTGGGACCCGAGTGAGGGGGACGGTGGCTAAGAACCCCGACACCTTTCTCCTCTTCCCGGGCAGCCCTCTCCAGGCGGGTCCGCCGAGCGGCCGTGAGGATGCGCGCCCTGGAGGCGTCCCAGCGGCCCCAGACGCAGCGGCCCCGCGCCTCGCAGCCGCCGCGCTCCCAGAACATCTACAGCGCGTGCCCGCGGCGCGCCAGGGCAGCGGACGCTGAGGGTGAGCGGGGAGCCGGGGGCCGGGCGCCGGGCGCCGGGGGGACAGAGGGCGGGGCCGGGCGGGGCCGGGCGGGGGCCACGCGGAGCGAGACCCTTGAGCAGCAAGGGGCCGCAGAAATTGCACGGACGCCAAGACTGCGCCGGAGCCCCTTGCCTCCGGGAACGCCCGCGCCTCCGCTCCCGCTCCGCCTCCCCAGGGCTTCCGGCGGGGCGGGGGCGGGCAGGACCGCGGTCACGCCCTCACCTCGGTCTTCTGGTCTCCTTAGGTGAGGGGGAGGTACCTCTCCCAGGCCTCCGAGCGTCCGCGCCCCCTGCCGCTCCGCAGGTAAGCTCTGCCCCGCCCCTGCTTGGCAGCGGGGCCCGAAGCTGGCCCTAGACCTGAGCTTGGCCCTGGGAGGAGGCGGCTCCCGAAGCTGCCTGTTAGCCGGAGGGCACGGCTTTCCCAGCAGCTCCTGGGCCCCTAGTCTGGGAAGAGGTTGGGAAGAGGTTGTGTCAGTTTCCTCCTTTGAGGGTGTCGGTAGACTGAGAGTCCAACAATCGTGGTAGACTCCGTTACCTGGCCTCTAGCCGTGGGATAAGTTGGGGTTAGTAGAGGCGAGGGATGGCCGTTCTACACACGAAGAAGGGCTTTCATGTGAAAGAGCTGCGATTTCCAGGAGGTCTTAGGGATTGGAGTCTACCCAGTTTTACTTCAATATGAGGGAGAAATTTCTAGTAAACTCTGTCCATGAGGGGAGACACCTTGCCCATCACTGGAGGTACTAAGCCTGGCCTAGAGGATGACTTGCCGGACAGATGTCAAGACGCAGACAGGATTCAACCCTTGGCTGAGGAGGAGTCCTCTAGAAATCTATGAATGGCCATACAGAACTCCTCTGTGGATAGCCATTGGCAGACGGGTAACAAGTTGTCCATTCATTTTTGTTTATCCAAATTAAGAAGAGAAACTATTTTATTCTCTAAAGTAACCCAGAGTAGTTGAAGACTACTACTACTATTGCCCCAGGAACCAGGAAAAAACTAAGCTTGGTGGATGTCCTAGTTTTAATTGGGGCGTTGACAAAGCTAATGCAACAGACCCTAAACCACAGGGCTCACGAATGGAAACCTGTTTTCCTCCCAAGTTAAGGCAGGGAACCAGGAAGAGGTGGCCAAAGCCACCAGGTCATCCAGGGACTCAAACAACTTCTGTCTTGTTGCTGCACTATCCTCTGGAGTCTTGTCTGGTCCACCATCAGTGCTCAGTCACAGCCTCATGTCTCCATTCCAGCCCCTAAGAGAAAGCAAAAGGTGTTTCTTTAAGACCATGACCCTGAGGTTTCATGCATCCCATCCAGTCACATCCCATTGTCCATAGCCTAGTCATGTAGCCACACCTATCTTCAAGGGAGACTGAGACATGGACTCCCTAACTGGACAATTGTGTGCCTTGCTAAAAAGGTACAGTGATGCCCAGTAACCAGTAACAGCTCTGCCATAGTCACCTCCAGCTTCCTGACTTTGCCCTTACCCACCCCTGCTAGAGAAGGCTCGTAGTAGCATAGGTATGGCCCGGCAGCACCATCTACCGTTACATCAGCCCTTCCTCTTGAACTTCCCCGCTGCCACACACACCCTCACCCGAGCCTGTACTTTGCTCCCATCTTACACTCCCTCCCTGCTTGAAACTCTCATTCCCACTATTAGGGATAAAACTCTTGACCAAACCAGTCTACCACAAGGTGTGTATTGTTAATGGCTCAATATTTTAGCTTTCATAGGGAGCGTCTTGATTTTTCAAGCAGAATAAATTAATCTTAGGTGACGGATGGTGACAAGCAGTGGGAGATATATCTTTGAAACACATTGCAGCTCATTCTCTCTCTGCTGACGTTCACAAAGTAGTAGTTGCTTTCCATGACTGAGCACTTCCTGAGTGCCACCATGCTCATGGGCCCGAACTTGCTGTTCTCAGCACTTGTATTTCAATACGTGACTCTCCCTCCTGAAGCCTTTTTGGGTAGATGTTATAATAATTGTGCAGTGTTGGAATCAATGCGCAGTGCTGTCCTCCCCCAAACTGACCCATCCTGAAGGCAGATGATCTTGAAGTTTCTTTCCGGGGAAGAGGAGCACCACTGTGCCCAAGCAGCCTACGGCCTTCCTCCTCTTCCCTACCCAGCCCCTTCCTGGAATGTACTGTTATGCCACATCACAGCCGCTCTTAGTCCTTAAAGAGGTGCAAGGGATGACTCACCGTGCTTCTGAATAACTCCCTAAGAAGATGCATATTTATTCCACAAGTCACACTGTCTAATCCCAGAGGGGAAACTCCTCTGGCAGCTGAGTCTCCTTCAGACCCATGCTTAGCCAGGTGACTTGAGCCTGAACCCCATTTAAGGTATTTCCTGCCCACATTAGATTTAAGTGGTTTCCAGTTATCTGAGGTGAGACGCCACCCTGAAACTGCCCAAGGCAGAGCCACCTCTGTGTCTTTGCCTTCTAGAAATCGGCAACCATGCACATGCCCCCATTGCCCACTGTGGAAATCTATCTGGAGAGATACTAAAATCACCCTACTCAGATCCAGTGATGCTTGTTTGCTGGTTCCCAGGTATCCGATGCTCTCTGGCTCCATGCCCCGTCTCTGAAGACCAGCTGTGAATACATGAGCCTCTACTACAAGCCTGCTGTCAAAGCGGAGGACACGGATGCTGATGATTATGTCAATATCCCCTGTCTGACTCACCTAGCCAGCTGTCCCCCTGGGCCTAGACCCTGGTGCCAATGAGTCCTGTCTAGCTGCTGGATTCCAATACTTGCTCTGTTTCCAGAGCCCTCGTTACCTCCCATGCCAACCTTGAGTCTCATTCCCTTGTCTCCTGAGAATAGCTCAGTAACCTCTCCCAGCTCTTCTCGCACCCCTCTGCAGCCCCCTGTGGTTTTCAAGTGGGCCCTGGGCACACAGAGCATTTGTCCCAGTGCCAACTGCTTCCTCTCCAAGCCATGGGATTCAAAAAGTATCTTCAATCACAGGGTCTTCGCTGCCCCGGCTCTAGACTCATGGCATCAGGCTGGAGATAGGCATAGGTGTTGCTTCAGGAGACTTTCTCAGGCTTGGGCGTCACACCAGTAGAAGGCTCCTGGACCTCCTAGTGAGGCCATGCCTCAGTCCTGTGAGTTGGTTGACATGATGAAAGGTTGTAAATTTTCAGAGCTTAGGCTTGTTAGTGTCAGTGCTCCTAAATCCTCTATACTGTCTCCCTCCCTTGATGTACATAAGTGCCGTGACCCCAGTGTCTCCCCTCTTTTAAAAATAGGATGTTATTAAAAATAGGATGTGTTATCTCTTTATCTTCCTTCCATGGCTTAGCAGTGATATTTGTGCACTTTGCGTTGGTCTGTTTTGGCCATCCCAAACCGTTAACATCTCTCTGCATTCAGAAATGCCGCCTCATCTCTTTGCCAGGTAACTTCTGGCAAGGTAGGGAGGAAAGTGGCTTCTTGGAGGGCCTACCACTCTCCAAAAGCACTTATGTCATGAAGGGAGAGATCGCCCACCTCCTGCATAGACCTTCTCTTAAGTTTTCCAGGCAAGGGCATAGGCAGACTGAAGTCAACTACAAAGTTCAGCCAGAGCTCGGGACTAGAGATCACCCCAGTCTTGCTGTTAGGAAGAAGACCTTTCCTGGAGCCATATCTCTGCCTCACCGGCACTTACCCACACTTAGGAAGAAGAGGCTGTCAGAACTGAGTTTCCTGCTTCTTATTAGCAGGGAGTGGCATCAAAGATTGGACAGTCATGTGATGACACCATTAGCCGTGTCAGCTTGACAATGGCACCCTCTCCAGCAGCAAGTAAGAATAAGTAGTATAAGAAAGGAGGGCCCCCCAAGGAGAAGGGATGGGGAGAAATGAAATGTTTAGTGAGCCTGCTTCATGCCTGGCCTTAGCCTGCATTGTATCTTCCATCATTTACATTCCAAATGGATGCCCCCTCACCTCCTCCCCATTGCTGTGTTCCTGCAGATCTCATGGCAATATGGTTTCTATGTCCTGAAGTGCAACTTTATATCCCAGCACCCCTCATTGTTCCTCAATCATTCAAAGACAGACAAAAAAATCCAGTTTATTAAGCATTTACTTAGCACTTACCCACTGCCCCCCATGGTGTCAAGCATCATGGAGGATAAAAAAAGAATGGGGCACGGTCCTTGCTGCCAACACAGAACTTACAGTCTGATGAATAAATACGGCATCAATTAAACACTGATAGAAATTAAATAGAGTTGTAATAAATATAGAAATCTACTTTGTAGATTATTCACAGCATCCAAGAGAACCTTCCATGACTGTCTTTGGGGCCACTTCAAGAAAGAAGTCTTTGAGGATAAGCCTGGCCAAGAATGATATCCATCGTCAAAGGGGTGAAGTGCTCAGAGAACATCACTGGAAGGGATATGGCACATTCAAATGACATGGAGAACAAGAGGGTATCCTGGTGTTGGCATTCAGAACTGGTAGAATTTCTCCATCCAGGTCAAGAGAATGTCCACTTCTCCAAAGGCTTTGGTCTGGGCTGATTGGATGTCCAACTAAAGAGAAAAGAGAGTTGATGGTCTACCGTATTAGCCACAGGAATAAGTTTCCTTCCCATCCTGTGCTCCTGGAGCTCGCTGTGTCAGCTCTGGGATGGCCTCTGGTGAGGGCACCCACCCATCACTTACTCCTCCACAGGGTTGGGGGAGGCAGTGAAGACCAAGGGACCAGTGAGTAGCAGTGGGTAAGGAGCAAGGAAAGGCACCTGGAGCTTCTGATAACAAGAACTATGGAATCCTAGTGTGAGGTGGATTTTTGCCACCTCCGAGTTTACTACGCAGATGAAGAAACTGAGGTCCAGTTGCCCCCCTTCCTGTGTGTAAGATTCCTCTTCACCATTTATTTTTAGGCTGATTGATCTGTTCCTCAAAAAAGTGATCAAAATCATTTATTTTTTGGAGGGTCTGCAGATGAAATTTGGATTTTCTTTGTTGTCTTTATTTGGGAGATGGTAATATATTCTCCCTTTTTTCTTACAAACTAGACCATTTGAGCATTATGGAAAATACTGCAGATACATAGCACGTGTTTGGGGTTGGGGCACCCGCTTTAGCTCCAATTGCCCAGCTCAAGGTGATCACAAAACTTGCCAGGGAAAAGTCCTTCATAAGGAAATCATCTCGTAGGGAAATAGAAATGCACTTCAATAGGAAAACTGGCACAAATATGGATCATGTTGTTTGTGGAGCTTGTGCAAAGTAGATGATAATTGATGCAAATATCCCTGTGGGTGTGCAAAATTAGGTGGCTTTGGGGTATGCCCAGTGGGGTCACCTGCAGTGAGTTCTGCATGAGATGCCCACGTGTGACGGTTCAGGCTAGTCTACTGGTGGATAGGCAGGCTCTCAAATCCTGGCCTTTACCTGTTTAAATGCTCTCTGGAACAGTAGAAACCGCCGGCGTGCACTCTCACTTATAGAAACATGTCGTTTTCCTGCTGGATAATAGGGGGGAAAAATCATGCCAAGTGTTGGGTAGCAGCAGAAGCAAGCCCCCTCCCCCTCCTTCCTAGTGATGCCACCGCGGTTCCCCAGACCAACTCTGAATCCCACATTCTCAAGGTAGCCTTTGCCAAACTCCCACTGTGGTGGGGGCTGACTTCTTTCATTTTCACAGCAATCTGGTCAGGTAGCACGATTATCTACATTTTATACATAAGGAAAATGAAGCTCAGAGATGTTGACTGCTTGTAAAGGGTTTTTTAGCTGGTTAGAAGCAGACCTGAACTTGAATCCAGAACTACTCATTTCAGAATCCAGAGCCTGTGCTCTCTCCCGTGACACCATTGACTCCCTGTCATGCAATAAAAGCCAGGACTGGATAAGGGGAGGGAGGATGTCTTCTCAAAATACGTCATTTCCCATGGGCCCTGGTCACAGCATTGTTCTACTCACACTGGGTTGCAGTTTTGAGGCGATGACAAAAAAGTTGTTGGCCAGAGTTGAGAATGACTTCCGGATCCTGGTATCAGCTGCCTTATCCAGATAGTTTTTGAAAACGGTATTCAGGTAAAACTTCAGCAGGGCATGGATGAGGTAACAGCTCTCGACGTCCTGGGGAGAATCTGGGTTACTGTGGAGCCGAGCCTTCCCCCCCACCATTGCCCTAGGTAAGCAACCCATGGGCCACATGAGGCAAGATAAGCACATAAAGAGATCTTCTAGGAGATGCTGACCACATTAATCTGAAGGAGCCTTCAGGGGCATGCAGAGCGGCGCCCTTGGTTGATAGGAGGAACTGCAGACCCAGAGAGGACAGACCCATAGCCAGTCAGTGGCAGACACAGACCTAGGTCCCAGAAGTCCTGATTCCCCATCTGTTTAATGTCCTTTCCTCTACACTACATGGCCTCTCTAATAGCTGTGTTTGTGTAGGGTTGGGTGCTGGATCGTAGAAAGCACCCGGCACTTGGTGATTCAGAGTTGAGAGTCCAGGGAAAGAACTGGAAAGAGAAATGAGGAAAGAAAACTAACACCCTGGAACACAAGGATTGCACTCAAGCCCCTTGAGCACCAGAGGGAAGCTCAGTGCCTTGTGGGGACCAGGGCTCAGTACATGCCCTCGCTGACTGCCTAGCTGGGTGTGGGGATGACGGTAATGAGTGAGAAAGAAGGATGGGAACCAATGAGACCGAAGCAGGTGTGGAATCCTGGTGACTCTGGCTAAATGGAGAAAGATGCTTTGAGCTCAATCCGCACCACCTCCATGTCCCCATACACACATACCCACGTAACCCAGACACGAGGGTGATGACCTAGACATTGACTTCTCTGGCTCCCTGCCCAGCCCTGTCCTGTGTAGGCTCAGGTCCAGGCAGAAGTGGTCTCTATCAGCCTCCCTCGCCCACCCATAGGAGACAAGCCACCAGACACAGAGGCATTGTCTTTCCCCAGTGTCTGATTACCGAAACATTCTGCAGAATCTCCTTCCGTAGCAGCCGGACACTCGTGATGTTATCCTTAGCTTGCTTTGGGAATAGAAAGAGAAGATGCATCCAGATTGAGGGACAGCACAGAAACCAACCACGCAAATACATGCTGGCCCCGAGATCTATCCAGTCTGAGATCTCAAAGGCCAGAGAAGCCAAGGGAGGACCCAGGAAGGGCTGAGCTGAGGTAGGCCCCTGGGGGGTGAGGGTACAAGTTTCCAGCCACAGAATCATTAAGCTTAACCCCCAGAGGCAGATGGAATCCCAGGAGTCTCAGAGCCTTGATGGGGGACCTGTTGTTTCCCCTCGGTCAGGAGAAATAAGCCTATTTGGTTTAAGAATGAGTAGGGGCAGGGTTTTACCCCCATTTTCCGTGGGGATTGGCATGGAGTGGGGGTTGCACCTTTGAGCTGCCTCTTGCCCTGGAACTTCCCCTCACCAGCCGTATCCTCCAACTCTCGGTTTATAGGCAAAGGTGTCTGTGAGAAAGGCACTTTAGAGCAGTATGAGCACCGATCACCTTCAGGACCCGGAGAAATTCTCAGTCATGTTTCACCAGTGGCCATTCCCACCTCAGCATCAACCACTCTTTTTACCAATTGGCTAAAGCCTTGTTTCCTCATGTGCAAGAAGGAACGGTGCTGTGATGCCTCTGATTTCAAAAACTTATCGTATAGGAAAATAATCGGCGAGTTGCAAAGGGCTCCGTAATCACAAAATAACACTCCTGCACTCGCGGGAACCCCTGCAGCCGCGTCCAGAGCACACCTCACTCACCACAATGTCCTTCACAGCCCAGAAGGCCTCCCAGAGTTCCTGGAGGACTACACCCTCCACTCGGCAGGGTCGAACTGGAATTCTTGGCCCTGGACCCTGGAGCCTGGCTGCAGAGAAGCAGGGTCAGACTCAGGCCGAGGAGGGCAGTTGTCCGCCCTGGAAAGCTCATCTGCCACGAAGGAGGGAGCAGGAGGATCCTGCTGGAAGAAAAGGAGGCGTCACAAGGTACGTCCTACAAGGTAGGACTTCTGCCCCGGCCGTAGCACACCCAGATCAGTGCTCCTTGGCTCTCCCTAGGCCACCTTCAGGGACACACGGATGTGAAATCTGAGACCAGAGTAAGTTCCCAGTTTAGAATATGGCAAATGTGTGGCCTTGCTGGGGTGTGCTTGGGTGGGGCGTGGGTCTTTCTGCCTCTCCATCTCATACCGCTGGTCTTGCTATCTCTCCGCCCTTCCCCGCCATGCCCACCCACGTCCCCAAACACCCAACGCCTGCCTTCCTTGCTCCATGACTGTTCTCTCCAGCAAGAATTGGCCAGTCAGAATTGAACCAAGAAGAGTGAAGAAATGGGGGGCAGGAGGCTTATAGCGCTAAAGAACATGTGTAGAGCATTCTCCAAACTTGGGAGGATAGGGACCTTATCTAGGCATTCACATGTCTGAGCTCTGCCCTGAAGTCACCAGGCCCCCTCGGGCAGGTCTTTTCTCCTCCCCAGGAGAAGACCATCCCGACGCCTCATCACCAGGGAGCCCAGGGATTAGTCCCGGCCCACAGGGAGGGGCCCAGACAGCAGGTTAGGGTCACACACTCGCTTGGCCACCTCCCCTGACCGACTCACCCCTGACTCGAAGAGTTAAGTTTTCAGGTAACCGCACAAATGGGAGGAATCAGATTTCCAAGTGAATCACCTGAAAACCTCCCACTAAAGCACCAGTGGGATGACTGTCTTGAAGAGGCCCCAAGCTAGGGGACGGCCACCCACTCTCTTTCACACCCGTGTGCAGAGAGTTTCCTCTCCCTGCTTTCTTTGCCCTTTGCTTTTCTTCCTTCCTTCTTTCCTCTCTGCTTTCTCCCTGCCTCCCTATCTTTCTTCCTTCCTTTCTTCCACAAACATTTAAGAACCTGTCTTACTCGGGACACTGGTTTCACACCTGCAGCCACTCGATTCCAGCCTGGGCAGGGAGGTGGGAAAAGACCTGCGGCGTCTGGAGTGGCTAATGACACGTGGGCCATAGGGGCACAGGATGAGCTTCCAGTCAGATGAGCCTCTGTCCGGGATCTCGTGCCTCGGTGTCTCCCTCAGAACCTTCTCGTTCTGTTCCTTCCAACACCAAACCTTTGCAGCCTCTCTTGAAGATTCATTTCTGGGCCTCATGATCCTGCCCGCTTTCCTTCTATCCAGCCCAGACCCTTCTTGGTGTTAAAGCAGAGACCGCAGCTCCACATCCGTCCCCCTGGCCCCGTTTCCCGATGAGGCAGCTGTCGGGTGCTTGGAAGCAAAGTACTCCTGACCCCCAGCACTCACCACAGTCCGGAAGGGGTGCTTGAGGGCTGGCTGTTCAGGGGTGGTCGGGTCCTGTTGAGGAGGGGCAAGTCGGACAGGCACCTTCCCCCTTTCACTGATCAAGGGTGTAGCCACGGGTGGAACGTTCTTCTCCCAGCAGTGAAAGCTGTTTCAAAGGTAAAGATGTGCAGGCTCTCAAGGCTCTGTGGAGATCATATATATGGGGGGGGGGGGGAGGGGCGAAGGGAGGGGGGAGGTGGAAGGAAAGGGAAATGGTCATGCTTCCTAGAGAATTACTTCACTGCCTACTCACCCCTCACGTGAAGACAATGGGACAATGCTGAGCCGAGGTGAGCTGAGGCCTGGAGCCGACTTCTGGCTGTGCCACCAGCTCTGTGAGGAGGGACAAGTCTCCTGGCTACCCTGAGCCTCAGTTTCTGCATCTATAAAATTAAAACAAACAAACAGACTCCCCCACCCCACAACGCAGGTGCAAGGAGCAAATGGGAAAACGACACAGGGTGCTTTGCAAACTGTACACACATGGTAGTACATTATTGCTGTGCAGAGCAATCCGGTCTCCTTACTCCAAATCATCAATAATTGTGCTCTGTTAACGATGGGACAGTGACCTGGAAGCTGCGGATTGCCCACACGTACTTCTGCGATGGTTCAGAGCCTGGAAGTTTAGAGTTTCCTCACATACAGCCCCCGATGGCCCCGTCTCAGGTTCAAGAAGAATAAGGCAGTGAGTGCGTGGCCAGGCCTGAAAAGCTGAGGTATCCGGGTGTCCTGGTGGGCGGGCCTCAGCTTGCGCCGCTTGGCCGGGTTTGCCCATGGGATGCGGCATGTCAGGAGCCAAGGGGAAGACACCCAACCATATGTTTCGGTGTCAGGCTTCGGATGCCCTGTGGGTGAAGTGAAGGGTAGACCCGAGCCGCGCTCCTACAGCACTTTGCCCGGAACCTGATCCTGAGGGACAAGAGACTTCCTTGTCAGTAGATTCCGGAAGGCCGACATGTGCCAGCCCCTCTAGGGAACGTGTAATGCTCCTGAGAATAATGAAGACTGAGAAGTCCCAGGAGGGTCCGGGGGCAGGGGCATGTACTTGACTTTGTTTAATGCAGCACATCCCATGTGTATTTGACCATATCCCTGGGACACATTGTGGGAAACACCAGACCCTGGACCAAGAATAAGCTGAGAATGGCTTACCCTGTGATCTAAGAATGGTTTTACATTTGTTAGTGACTAAAACAAACAAACAAAAAATCAAAAAATGAGAAGTACATGAAATTCAAATTTCGGTGTTTACAAGTTGAGTTTTACTGGTTCACAGCCACACCCCGTCTGTTACATATTGTCTATGGCTGCTTTTGTGCTCCAGTGATGGATATTGGTAGTCAGTCATGGCTGAGACCATATGGCCCACAAAGCCCAAAATATTTACTCTCTGCCCTTTGCAGAGAGACTGCTGAGCCCTGCTCTGAATTACCTTCCTAGTAATTCATCTGGGACTTGGGCTCATCTGGGATCAGGCAAGAGACATGGGAGTAGAACGTGATGCGAGGGGTGGGATCATTTCCCCAGCTCAGTGGAGGACAAACAGGGGACCCTGAAAGGAATTGGCCCTTCCCAGTCTCTCTGGCGGGCAGACCCTTCTCAGTCTCTCTGGAACCAGCACCCTTTCCCTTCATCACACATTCAATGGTGTTTGTTTCCTTAAGCAGACGAAATACTTGCTGTCGTCCCCAGCCAGCAGCCTGGTCTGTATGAGGACCAAACTTGAATCCTTCACTCCTTTCGCTTCTAGAGGACCTGCATCTAGTCTTTGGCAGGAGCCCACACCATACCCTTTCCTCCCCTGTGAGGATCCAGAGCATTACTAAAATCCCTAACCACTACGGGAAGAAGATGCCCAGAGGCATTCCTAAGATTAAAAAGAACACAAAGTACGAATGTAGCAGCAGTAGACAAGGGGGAGACAGGAGAGGACAGGAGAGACAGACAGCTGAGGCAGGAAGCTGAGAGAGAAAGTGAGCCCCAGGGCAGCTGCAGTGCTAGACGACTGCCTACGGATAGGCAGGAGGGCAGGAGGGATGAGCTGTTAGCAGGGCAGGCTAGAACAGAGGCATGAGGTCATGGGTATAGCTCAGTAGATTCCAGAATCCCTACCTGGGGTCACGGGTAGCTCATTCTGCCGAAGAAAGGCATGGTATGATATGGATATTCCAGGGAAACATGTGCCTGAGCTTAACCTAGCACGATTACCTGGGAAGAGAGGGCCAGGAGAGAACTCAAGGACCTTGGCCCAACATCAACTGAGGTTGCCCCTTATGAGCACAAGATTTACACACAAGCAGGCTTGGGTTCAAAATGTGATTGAGTGGCCTATGAGCTGTCTGCATCTCAGTTTTCTTATTTATAAAGTCAAGTCCTATAAGCTCACAAGGACACAACAATGGAGAGCCTGTTCCTCCAAGTGTGGTCTGTGGACCAGCAGCAACAGCAGTATCTGGGAGCTCATTAGAAATGTAGAGTCTCAAACCCTTCCCCCAAAACTACGCAACCGGAATGTGCATTTTAAGAAACACCAAGGTGATTCTTAAGCATATTGAAATTTGTGAGGCACTATATAAAAATACGAAGGACAACCCGTGTCTTAACAAATAAGCACTTCAAGTGAACTTGGAAGGACTAGAGCAGTGATTCCAGGGGCACAATTTTATCCCCTAGGGACATTGGACAATGTCTGGAGATGTTTTGGGGCATCCTAACTGGGGAGTGTGGGAGATGGAGATGCTACAGACATGGAGTGGAATGGGCTAGGGCTGCGGCTGGACACTCTACAGTGCACAGGACAGCCCCTCACCACAAAGAATGATGGGACCCCAAATGCCAACAGTGCCAAGGCTAAGAAATCCTGGGCTAGAGGAAAGAAGTGGTTGTGAGGGAAAAAGCTGAAGTAGCACCAAAGATGGATAAGAAGGGGGCCATTACTGGGAAGGGGGCTGTGGACAGATCACATGGTCAGGGAAGTGGAAAAAGCAAGATGGTAACTTGAAAGGCAGAGCCCAAAGACTCCTGGGAGGGAGCAGATGGCCCAGCCCACCCCACTGGCTCACCCCTGGGGAAGCTCCAAGTCTCTGACTTGGAAAGGTTGGAAAACTTGGGGCGGGTCCTTTGGGCTATATCCATATATTTTTACCCAAACTCCATCCTAGACCAGACTAAGACCAGAGGCTCTTCTAATCTCTCTCATCCAGAATTTGGGGAATTTCCCTTACAAAAATATTGGGTGGGAGAAAATCTCTGAGAATAAGCTTTGATTTACAAGGCTACTTTCCCCCCAAAATATTCTTAGATCTGGGGGTTTACTCAGTTAATCTCATACCACCTGCCATCTATATCTCTCTACAGAGTTTTAGTGTCATGTTTGAGAAGTAAATCCACTCCTACCCCCACATCCACTTCAGTCTCCCTAAATCTATAGGGAGAGAAAGGGACTGAATCAGGATGGAGAAGGGTCCCATCTGCACTCTAAGGTGAAGCACTAAAGGGCTCACTCTTAGAACTGAATACCCTGTCTTTCTGAGACATGGAAATGCCCTGCAGGAGAGAAGCAATAAGCCCATTAACTAGGATTTCCTGATAGCCAGGAGAGAAAAGAAAGTTACATCATCATATTTTCTTCCAATGAATTGACTTTAATCTTCACCCTAAGAATGATCATTATCTCCTTATTTAGCTAAGAAACTTACGCGGTTATAGATGTGGGTTACCTGGGCATTTTGTCAGTCTTTTCCCTGTCTTAGCTGCTATCATTCCAGGAGCAGAAATGAAATGTGCGTGTCTACTGGTCGGCCCCCTTCGACTGGCACTCTGCCATCCTACCTTCTTTTCTGTTGTTGATGTAACAAACAATTTATTATTACAGTCATTCCAAAAGATGAAAGTAAAAACAAATTCTTTTTACATTTCTACAGCATGCTTAGATATACAAAACACGTCCAAATAAATGTTCTCATTTGATATACACCGTGATCTTTTGAGATAAGGAGGACAGATAATGTTTCTTTGCAGATTAGAAAGCTGAGAGTCAGAAGAGTCCAGTGATTTTCCCTCCAACACATAAATAATCGACAGAACCGGAAGTGGAGTACAGGTCTTCTGGTTTTTAGTCTAGTACTCTGCCTTGTACCACCCTTTCGAGCCACTTCTCAATCGTGCAGACATGCATTCATTTACTGAACAAACAATTTCCTAAGCACTACTAAGTGCCAGAAGAGACTATACCAAAAAAATGATCACTATAATTGCATTTATGTAAAAATGTCCAGAAAAGACAAATCTATACAGACAGAAAATAGAATTGTGGTTGCCTAGGGCTTGGAGTTCTGGGTCTGGGTGGATAGGAGGAATGGGTGTGACCACTAATGAGTTCAAGGTTTCTTTTGGGGTGTTAAGAAAATGTTATAAAATTAGATTATGGTGATGCACTCCATGAACATTCTAAAAGCCATTAAATTGTACACTTTAAATGGGTAAACTCTATCGTGCATAAATTATCTCAATAAAGCTGTTAAAAAATCAACTAAGATGCAGTCTTCTGAGCTCTAATCCATCAGTAAAGTGGAGATACACTTGCAAACAGATAAATCGTCACACTGTGTCTTGGGTGCCCTTAACAGAAGGATCGAGTTCATGGGAACATGGAGGTGCGACAGGATCTCCCCCCATCTTGGGACAGTGCTGGAAGGGGTAGAGAGACTTTGCAGTAGAGGTGATGTTTGATCTGAGGTTTGAAGCCTGAGCAGGAGTTTATCAGCAAAAGCAAAGGGAGAGCACCTGCCCAAGACTGCTGTGACCCTCACAAATTCCATGGCCATACAACTACTGTAAGGGACCAAGGAAAAGAAGGATCTGGAAGCTGCTAGAAGAGGACCACCAGTGATTGTTCTTTTGCTTAAAGATTCATGGACACCAATGGGGAACAGCAATTTAAATACAACTTAGGAGCATGTCAAGGGACGTAGGGTGCTGCTGATCCCCAAAGCAGCAGGCAGGAATGGAAAGTGGGAGGGAAGAGCCATGGTCCTCACTTTCTAAGCAAAGGCTTTTGGCCAGTCACAGGAAACCAGACCACACAAGACATCCAGTTCTGAGAACTGCCCCTGCTCCCCAGATTCAGGCTTCTGTACTCTCCCACAACCTGCAAGACACCAGCTTTGAGTCCCAAAGACATGAATTTTTTAAATACCTGACAGTATACAGGTTGGGGAAAATGATGGTTATAGTCTCCTGAGTAGATCCAGGTCGAGGACTGCGGTCCTTCTTCCTGCGTTGCTCTGTCACTCACATATCCCAGATTGCTTTTCCTAATGGAGATTCTCTTTTTTTAATGGAAGGAAGGAAAGGAGGGAGGAAGAGAGGAAGGATGAAGGGAAGGGGGAAAGAAAGGGAGGGAAAAGGAAGGACTCTTACAGCTTCTTCTTCTCTCATCCCTCTTTAAAACAAAATGCTCACTACTCTGGAAGAAACTTCCAAATGCAAAGCTTGATTGTATTACTCCTCACCCACCAAACCGTCTTTGGTTTCTGGTGAGAACACTCCCCCTTCCCCATTCCCACCCATCACTCTTCTTTTCCGTTTCTGTATCCCAGCCTTGCTTTAGCACAGAGCCTTCCACTTATTGGGTGTTCAGCAATTGTGGTTGTTCTCTAATTAATTGTTAATTTCAAAATTGGGTAAATGGAATGCACTAAGGGAGAGATAAGGTAAATTGAACTGGTTTTTTATTTTTGTGTGATTCGTAATTGATTATTTATGGGTAAAATCTGCATCATGGAATGCTATTGGCCACTAATAATTTATATTTAAATTCTTAAAAAATTATAACATTTTAGGTTTAAAAAGCAGATTACAGAATGATATATGCAGTATGATCTGGTTTTTATACAAAAAAGAGTGGGCATATATCTTGAAAATGATCAAGAACTATAAATACCAAGATTTTAACAGAATTATCTTGGAGCAGTAAGATATCGGATGTTTTCCTCCTCTGTAGCTGTTCTTCATTTTCTAAGTTTATACAAGTTGAATATAAATGCAAGTTTCTTTACAAGTCATTTTTAATTTGGGGCATCTGGGTGGCTCAGTCAGTTAAGCATCTGATTCTTGGTTTTGGCTCAGGTTGTGACCTCTCAGTCCTGGGATCAAGCCCACATCAGGACCTCAATGAGGAGTCTACTTTGGAGTCTCTCTCCCTCTCCCTCCTGCTCACTCTCTCTCTCTCTTTTTCTCTCTCAATTTTCTCAAATTAAAAAAAAATATAAAATCTTTTTAAAAGTTATTTTTAATTTAAGTAAATCATTAGTTTCACCATTGCTCACTGAAAACTGTTGAAATTCCCTGGCTGGAAATGCACAGCCTCTGAGACTTGGTCTATTCATTTTCCCAGCTTTATCTCTTCCCCAAACCTCTGCACATTGTGCTCCCAACCCAGCTGAGCTGCTCATCTCCACCTCCTGCCTCTGCCCCTCTGTTCACAATCTGAGATGTCTTTACCACCTGCCAAACACTAAGCACCACCTTTACCACCTGTTGCCTTGACATAGAAAGATGGTCATGATATAGTGTTGATTGTCAAAAGCAGATTGCATATATATGCATATACATGTACACACACAGACACACAGACACACAGACATACACACACACACACACACACACTGTTAAGGATACTTATTTTGAAGAAGTAAAAGTACAGGCTGAGTATAATTTTCTTTTTATCTTTCAACTATTTGGTATAATTGGCATAAACAATAAACACCTACTACTTTTGCATTAAAAATTTTGCCTGCTCGTCAAGTTCTCTTCCTTGAAACCTTTTCCAAAAGCTGCAAAGAATTTCTATCACCTTTGAACACTGTAGCAATTTGAATCTTTTTTTGTGGTACTGAATCCCCTTCCCTTTCCTTCCTTTCCCTTCCCTTCCCATCCATCGCCCTCCCTCTCCTGGACTAAGATCCTGGGAGGACAAAGGGATAGATATTATTATCAGATATTGTGTCCTTCTCTTTTCCTTACATTGTTCAGATTAGAGGAATAGGTTATTGAATAAATAAATAAATAAATAATAAGATACTCAATATGAAAGTATTCAGAATGATTTGAAAACTACGTTTTGTTGGGTTAACCTCAGCACACGAATTAAGATTTTGAATCTCTGAATGTGCTCTTGGTTGGATACTCACTTTGATGTATGGCAGACATTTCAGTTGCTCCTCATGTTTATAGCTTCCCTCTTCCCACAGCTTGGGAAAACCACACTTCCCTGCCCCACTGAAGTTCAATGGGCCATGTGACTATTTGGGGTGGAAGAATTAGAAGCCAGGGCATACTTCTCCATGCTCTCTCGTGTCCCACTCCTGTTGCGATGGCAGCATCCCAGGAGAGAAGAAGTTCCTTCAGCCTGGGCCCCTGAGTATCCATGATGGGCACAGTCTCTTGTTAATGTGTCTTGGATGTATGAAATTAGGGAGAAATCACTTCTGTTGTATTAAGCCATTGAGAGAGATGAAGGTCTTGTTTACTACTGCAGCATAACTTCACCTAACCTGGCTAATGTTAGGGGGGAGAAGACTTTAAATGTCCTTAAAGATCCTTTAAACCCTCAGGAAATGAATTTAGACCCCAATTTAGAAGAACTGTTGGTCTAGATGCTATTTAGACGACTCATTATAAGTCAGAGATTCTCAAAAATCCTTCTTTGATGGAAAGCACTGCTTCCTCAGAAGCACAGTGCAAGCAAGGCACTCAGCAGGTTCTGGCATGAGGCTCACCACGTTGGGATCCAGCAACTGGCTGCTCAGTCATTTAGGAGTCACACAATGGGACAGCGGCTCCAGAACATAAGATGGATGGAGTCCGAAAGCTTGCCTGCAAGAGAGAGTCTTGTGCTCCTGGCTGGAGTGATGGAGAGGACCCTTCTCCTGGTAGGTGCCAGTAAAAAGCTTAGGACAAGCCAACAACCAACAACAACACACATGCACACTTCTCCCACATACTTACTTACTACATGGATTTTTTTTAAAAGGTTTTATTTATTTATATGACAGACAGAGATCACAAGTAGGCAGAGGCAGCCGGGGGGAGTGGGGGGAGAAGGCTCCCTGCTGAGCAGAGAGCCCAATGTGGGGCTGGATCCCAGGACCCTGAGTTCATGACCTGAGCTGAAGGCAGAGGCTTAACCCACTGAACCACCCAGGAACCCCTACTACATGGATTTTAAAACTGGCAAAGAAAGGCAGGTCTGAGCTTGCCCCAGAATATGAGAAACTAGAGATTGTGTCCCTGAAAAGTCTTGCATATGATGCTTGATATACAAAATAATTTGGGCGCCTTAAACCAAAATGTGTGTGTGTGTGTGTGTGTGTGTGTGTGTGTGTGTGTGTGGTTCCTTACCTCCAGCCTTTACCACAGATAAATGATCAAATCCAGAGAATCATCAAAAGTCAAAGGACTGATGAAGAGTGGTCACAGCTTCCAGCAAGTGGGTGGGGCTCATCCATTCTGCCTTCAACTTCCGAAAAATATCCTCTTGGAAAATGTATTACTCATGGAAATGAAGACAGGGTATTTCCCTCTGTGGAGTATTTCCTGCCTTGAAAAGTCACCATGCCTTTTCCCAGCCCCGAGAGATGGACTTCCAAGGATGGAGATGTAATGGATCTAATTGCTTAATCCTGGTTGAGTGAAATCCTCTTTCCCACAATAAAATAGTAATAAAAATGACTGGGAATAGGATAACCTGAATGTTCATGTTTCATTAACCTATGATTAAAAATTAGAAATTAAATATCTCAAAGTGCTGTGGTCCCAAATACTCATATAAACGTACCAGGCTCTCACAGAGTCCCACTTTCCAGAGAGTTTTGAGAATTCTCAAAGGAATGTCTCTCATAGGCACATCCATGCGCCAGTCTATACCATCAGGACTGGCCAAGCCAGCTATTGTCAGCTCCAGCGGCTGCCCCAGTGATGGTGAGAATGGAATTCTCCTTACCAGGTTCTCAGCGCCATTTGCTCCAGCCAAAAAAATGTTGCAAAGTCTCATTCACCCTAATAGGATGTTGGACCACAGTTGGACCTGTGAAACAGCTTACCCAATTTATATCACAAGTCCTTGGGATATATCCTTGGCCACATACTAGGACACCTACCAGGAAGATTGGTTTGGGGACAGCTTCTGGTAGCGCGGCACTGTAATTCATCATTTCTTCGGTGAAGTGGGAGCTGGAGGTAGGTCTCAGCTGCAGTCCAATAAGTCAGCTTGTTGTGTCTCATCTTACAAAGTACTTCCATAGTTTGGTATTCCCATAAGCCATGTAGTGCAGAGCAGATATCATTCCCATTTTAGAAAACCAAGGCAAAGAGAAGTTTTGTTATTTGCCCAAGCTCATAGGGCTAGCAAATGGAGCTGCTTAGACTTGAACCTGGGATTCCGGCTCTAAACCTGAATGCACGAAAGGCAGTAAGCACAGTATACTGGAAAACATGCAGCCTTGGAGTCACACTTTGTGTTTGGGTTCCTGACTCTGCAATTTACTAGCTGTGTGACCTTGGATAAGTCTCTTGATTCCTCTGTTCTTCAGTTTCCTCCTCTATGAGGTAAGAATAACAATGCACCTCATAGGTATTGTTAAACAAGGAAGTACACGCAAAACGCATAGAAGAGAGAGCCTGACACGTTAGTAAGCACAGGAAAGAGTTAGATGTTATTAAAATATTACTAATATTATTTTTATATATTACTGTGACATATTTAATGCCTTTTATTAATAAAAAGAGCTTGAGATGGCTACAAATAACTTCTTACCCTTTATCTATATGCTCTTCCATTTAGGAAGAATAAAAATAGTTTTTATAAAAGTACTCCACAGAGAAATGGCAGAATGGACTGTGGTTAATCCCAGTTTCTATCGTCTGCTTAGGATGTCTGCAAAGTTGCTTTAAAACGATAATAGTTCAGCCCCGAGAGAAGTCATATAAGAATATAACATGAAAACCTCAAGACCATGATTTGTGGAGTGGGCTCTTTTTTGATTAACATTTATAATGAAAACAAATGAGAACTAAGTCATTTCCTAATAAGTCAGATCATCTTGTCCTGAAATCGTTATGCCTTAAATAACTATTCGTACTTTTGCTAAAGTTTGTTGATCTGAAAATGTTTTTATTTCATGTTTATTTTTAAAACAATAGCTTTATTGAGCTATAATTCACATACCATAAAGTTCGCCCTTTGAAAGTGGTTTTGGGTATATTCCCAGAGTTGTGCAACCAGCGCCGTTATCTAATTCCAGAACATTTTCATCACTCCAAAAAGCAACCTCCTATCCATTCTCAGTCACTCCCCATTTCCCCTGCCTCTAGCCTCTGGAAACCACTGGTTTATTTTCTGTCTCTATGCCTTTGCCTATTCTGAACATTTCCAGACATTGTATTTGAAAAAACTGTAATTTCAAGCTTAGAATATCATTTTCCTCTGAGGTGAATTTATATTTGCTTCTCAAAGGAGAGTAGGGGGTTAGTTATCTCCGATTACTTTAATTACTCAGATGACTTTAGTAGACTGACATGATTCAAAGCTGATTTCCTGTTCCTCTTAGGGCCAATCTAGGGAATACCATGACTCCTCAGGGTAGCTCTTTGGGGTCTCAAACCCAAACTTAACAGGAAATTAGTAGGGCCCCTCAGGAAGCTCTGAACTCTTATTTGTGTTGCCCTGATCTTGTAAATTTGTGTTAAATTCTACACATCTTCTCAGTCTCCCAAACTTTCCTTAACTTTTCTCAATTTAGATGGCTTCCCTGAGGGAAAAGGCATCCCCAGTGCCGAGCCCAGCTCTGACTGTATTTCCATTGCCCACTTCTTGACTCTGTATTTCTGCTTGTCTTGTTACCTCTCCAATTATCTTCAGTTTTTATTCCCATATTTCTTGATTTTTCCAATTTTTCTTGGATTCTTCTCAGTGAGAAGTTTCATTTAAAATCCAACAGCTATTTCCTCCTTCATGCAAAACAGATAAAGAGGAAAATACTTCCACATATTCAACAGCTTCAGAAAAACCTCTGTGCCCTGCCATTGGGAGGACAGACACCCCCACTGTGTGGGGTCTATGAGGATTCAATGAGATAAACTTCACCAAGTGCTTAGTGAGTTTGTAATAATCGTTTCCCAAATTGTTCCAGCCTGTAGAAAGCACACAGCCAAATTTTGATCCTTCTAGCAATTTATGATTCAGAATCTTACGATACATCCTTTGTGGAAAAATCCTAGCTCAACTTCATTGTATTGTCTGCATTCCAACTGTTTCATCCATTTTCCTTAAATCTTGGATTGCATGTATTTTTATAAGCCACTCTGAATCACTTAAATAGGAGGTGGGACATAAATAAGTAATAAAATAAGTTAAATAAAGGTATTTAAATTGCATTATGCTATACATACAGAAGGAGATACTGATATTAGCACAAGATTGAACCAGTTGCCTGAGGTAGCAGAACTTTGAGGTCCTTTGTCTTCTCGTGCCACTTGCTGACATCCTTGCTCATCCTTCAAGGCCTAGTCCAAGGATCTCTCCTTTGGAAAGACTTCTCTGGTGTCACCTCCACACAAGCTTCTTTCTTTAATCATATTGGACCATCTATTGCTGGACAGTGACTTGCCCTGCCAACCTCACTCTCTTTATATGCCTCCACAGTGCCTAGAAAGAGAAACATTTAGAAACGTTCAGAAAATTTAAGGCATTGGGGCTCTTGGGTGGCTCAGTCATTAAGCATCTGCTTGCAGCTCAGGTCATGATCCTGGGGTCCTGGGATCAAGTCCCACATTGTCGGGAAGCCTGCTTCTCCCTCTCCTGCTCCCCTGCTTGTGTTCCCTCTCTCGTTGTGTCTCTCTCCGTCAAATAAATAAATAAGATCTTTTAAAAAAAATTTAAGGCATTCAATTGAATTATTTTACAACAGCTTTACTGATATGTTATTGTCATGAAGCAAGCTGCGCATATTTAAAATGTACCATTTGATACGTTTCGGCATATGCAAACCTCTGTAAAATCATCATCACCATCAAGATGATATATCCACTACATTAACCATTCATTTATTGGTGGACATTCAGGTTATTTCAAAATTTTATTTAAAAGAAAGCTGCTCTAAGCATTCATGTACAAGTCTTTATATGGGTATATGCTTTCTTTTCTCTTGGATAAATACATAAGAGCAGAATGTCTAGGTCATTTGGTAGATGTTTGCTTATGTTTTTATAAACCGCTAAGCTGTTTTCAACATGGTTTTGCCATTTTACATCCCCAGTAACAGTATATGAGACTTTCAGTTCCCCCACATCCTCCTCACACCTGGTACGGTCAATCTTTTTACTTGTAGCCATTCTAGTTTGTATGATGTGGTATCTCATTATGGCTGTAATTTGCACTTACTCAATGCAACTTAATGTTGACTGTCTTTTCATGTGCTTTTTGTTTTGTTTTATCTTCTTGGGTGTCTGCTCAAGTCTTTTATGTATTTTTTAATACATTGTATGCTTGGATCTATGGTCCATTTTGAGTTAAAATTTTTTAAATGAGTTAAAATTATCTTGAGTTAATTTTTGAATTACCTCTATAACTTTGTTAAAAATCAATTGTCCATGAATGTGTGGGCCTTTTTCTAGATTTTCTCTTCTGTTCCATTTATCTATTTTTATACTAATACCACACTGTCTTAATTGCCATAGCTTTATATAACTCTTGAGACTAGAATATTAATTCTCCAATTTTGTTCTTCTCTTTGAGAAGGCTATTTTTGGTCTGTTGTATTTTAGTAGGAATTTTAAAATGACTTCATCTATTTCTACCTTTTAAAAAAGGCTTCTGAAATTTTATAGTGATTGCATTGAATTTATGGATCAATTTGGGGGGACTTAACATTTTAATAATATTGAGACTTCTAATTCTTCAATATGATATATCTTCCCATTATTTAGATCATCTTTTAATTCTCCCAGCAATGGTTTGTAGTCTCTAATGCAGAAATCTTTTTTTAAAGATTATTTATTTGACAGAGAAAATGAGCAAGTACAAGTGGGGGAAAGGGCAGAGGGAGAGACTCTTCAAGCAGACACCCTGCTGAATGTAGATCCTGATGCAGGTCTCCATCTAACGACCCTGAGATCATGTCCTGAGTCAAAACCAAGAATCAGAGGCTTAACAAACTGAGCCACCCAGGACCCCCACTAAAAAAATCGTTTACATCTTTAGCCTGATTTGTTCCCAAGCATCTCAAAACTTTTTATGCTATTGTCAATAGTGTGTGTGTATATATACATGTGTGTGTATCATATACACACATATATTATTTATGTATATTATTTATTTATATTATTGTTTTTACCATAATAATATGTATATTATTATTTCAACTTCCAATTGTGTGTTACTGGTATATGGAAATACAGTTGATCTTTGTATATTGATCTTATATTCTGCTTCCAAATGAAACTTTCTTCTTTGTTCTAGGAGCTTTTTGTAGATTCCATCAGATATTTCTACCCAAATAAGCATGTCGTCTATGTATAAGAACAGTTTTGCTTCATTTCGACTATGGATGACTTATTTCTTCTTGAATTGAGTTGAGAGTTGAGGTTTAATAATGTTGGAAGTCCAGGGACCTAAGTTTTAATGCCAACTCTGCCATAACTATCGTGCAACCTTTGGCAAATTGCTTTCCCTTGCTGAACCCCAGTCACCCTGTAAAATGATCCATGTTTTCTCCTACTTCTAACATTCAGTGAGACAAAGAATGCTTTCTGAAAGGTATTAGTACTCTAATTGTAATCCACGGCTTCCTGCCTCCAGGCCTCTGAGTTCTACGTTCTTCCCGTTAAGCAGTTGACTCATCCTGCTCGGGACAGTTGAGTTGAACCAAAGGGTGTCATCTCTTCTCCTCCCAACCTTCCAGTGAAATAGGGGAGTGGCTGTATTCAGTCATCCTTTTACTGTTTGCTCTGCTGCCTCCTATTGGCAAAGCCCAGTCTTCAGGGTGGGTTGTCTGTGTTCTGGCAAAAGCCAGAGCATTTAACTCAGGAAAAAAATCAGTTGCTTTCTTATACACTAACAATGAAAATACGGAAAGGGAAATTAGAGAATCAATTCCATTTACTATAGCAGCAAGAACCATAAGATACCTGGGAATAAACCTAACCAAAGAGGTAAAGGATCTGTACTTGAGGAACTACAGAACACTCATGAAAGAAATTGAAGAAGACACAAAAAGATGGAAGACCATTCCATGCTCCTGGATCAGAAAAATAAACATTGTTAAAATGTCTATACTGCCTAGAGCAATCTATACTTTCAACGCCATTCCAATCAAAATTCCACTGGCATTTTTCAAAGAACTGGATCAAACAATCCTAAAATTTGTATGGAATCAGAAGAGACCCCGAATTGCTAAGGAAATGTTGAAAATGAAAAACAAAACTGGGGCCATCACGTTGCCTGATTTTAAGTTTTACTACAAAGCTGTGATCACCAAGACAGCATGCTACTGGCACAAAAACAAATACATAGACCAGTGGGACAGAGTAGAGAGCCCAGATAGGGACCCTCAACTTTATGGTCAAATAATCTTCAACAAAGCAGGAAAAAATATACAGTGGAAAAAAGACAGTCTCTTCAATAAATGATGCTGGGAAAATTGGACAGCTATGTGTAGAAGAATGAAACTCGACCATTCTCTTACACCATACAAAAAGATAAACTCAAAATGGATAAAAAACCTCAACATGAGGCAGGAATCCATTAGAATCCTAGAGGAGAACATAGGCAGTAACCTCTTCGACATCAGCCACAGCAACTTCTTTCAAGATATGTCTCCAGGGGTGCCTGGGTGGCTCAGTGGGTTAAAACCTCTGCCTTCAGCTCAGGTCATGATCCCAGAGTCCTGGGATCGAGCCCCACATTGGGCTCTCTGCTCAGCAGGGAGCCTGCTTCCTCCTCTCTCTCTGCCTGCCTCTCTGCCTACTTGTGATCTCAGTCTGTCAAATAAATAAAATCTTTAAAAAAAAAAAAGATATGTCTCCAAAGGCAAAGGAAACAATAGTGAAAATGAACTTTGGGGACTTCATCAAGATAAAAAGCTTATGCACAGCAAGGAAACAGTCAACAAAACAAAGAGGTAACCCAATGAATGGGAGAAGATATTTGCGAATGACACTACAGGCAAAAGGCTGGTATCCAAGATCTATAAAAAACTCCTCAAACTCAACACACACAAAACAGATAATCATGTCAAAAAATGAGCAGAAGACATGAACAGACACTTCTCCAAGGAAGACATACAAATGGCTAACAGACACATGAAAAATGTTCATCATCATTAGCCATCAGGGAGATTTAAATCAAAACCACATTGGGATACCACCTTATACCAGTTAGAATGGCCAAAATTAATAAGACAGTAAACAACATGTGTTGGAGAGGTTGTGGAGAAAGGGGAACCCTCTTACACAGTTGGTGGGAATGCAAGTTGGTGCAGTCACTTTTGAAAACAGTGTGGCTATGCCTTAAGAAATTAAAAATAGAGCTTCCCTATGACCCTGCAATTGCACTATTGGGTATTTACCCTAAAGATACAGATGTAGTGAAAAGAAGGGCTGTCTGTACCCCAATGTTCATAGCAGCAATGGCCACAGTCACCAAACTGTGGAAAGAGCAAAGATGTCCTTCAAGAGATGAATGGAGAAAGAAGATATGGTACATATATACAATGGAGTATTATGCCTCCGTCAGAAAGGATGAATACCCAACTTTTGTATCAATATGGATGGGACTGGAAGAGATTATGCTGAGTGAAATAAGTCAAGCAGAGAGAGTCAATTATCATATGGTTTTGCACATTTGTGGAGCATAAGTAATAACACAGAAGACATGGGAGATGAAGAAGAGAAGTGAGTTGGGGGAAATTGGAGGGGAGATGAACCATGAGAGACTATGGACTCTGAGAAACAAACTGAGGGTTTTGGAGGGGAGGGTAGTGGGAGGTTGGGTGAGCCTGGTGGTGGGTATTACGGAGGGCACATATTGCAAGGAGCACTGAGTGTGGTGCATAAACAATGAATTCTGGAACACTGAAAAGAAATAAGTAAAATTTAAAAATAAAATTAAATAAATCAACACAAATCTGGTTGAACTAAAAAAAAAAATCAGGTGAAAGCCACATATCTAGAAAGAGCACTTTCATTTGGTATTTTTAAAAATGTTGTCATTACACACATTCCATTCTTTTGCTTTTGAATTCAGTCCTTATCAATAATGTAATGTTCTACTAAGACAAGATAAGCTAAAAAGCTGAAAAGACACAGTCCTGTCCTTCAGGAACTTGAGGCCACAAGAAAATGGTCTATTCTCTATCTTTTTGAGAGAGGGATGGGCAGACAAAGCTATGCTGGACTATGTTGGAGAAGGCCTGGATCCTTAAAAATAAGGAATTTGGGCAACCCCAAGCTATGATGACAATGAGAGATAGAGTGGACGTTTTTATTCTTTTGAGTTACCTGCATCTAGATCTCATTTCTGGGTTTGGGGACCGTCTCTCACTCTGAGAAGGAGTGCACGTCCCATCAGAGGAAAGGTGCTCCAGGCTTCCCAGCATCCAGGGCACCCTCTAGGCCTGCCCAATCAGATATGCTCACCCCAAATTCTGAATCCAAACCTGGTGATACAGGTTTGCAACCATGCAAACTCCTCCTGGCAATGAAGAAAACAGCAGCTACATCTGATCCCCTGCGTCTGTTGTAGCACACCTCATTTCTAGAATTCAGAATCACCTGCTTCAACTCTTTCATTTTACAAATGCAGTGTGGAATACATTAAGACCAACCAAATGAGAACATGCAAGGGGTATTATTTATTCAGAGCTTATTATAGCAAAGAAGTCATCTACTATTACTTGTGTTTTAGCACAGAATTAAAGGCTTCCAGGGGTGGGAAAGCTTTACAGCAGGAAACAAGGAAGCCTTTGGGGACACTTTGATTGGCATGAGGAAGATGTCAGTGGGCTAACGAGAAGCAGGGCATCCTATGTGATTGGTTAGAAGTGCCAATTCAACTTTCCTGGTTCCTGCAAAGTTGGGAGTGGAAACAAAATATAGGGAATCTGTCAGTTACCATTCAAATTGTGGCCATCAAGGGACCAATTGCTACAGGGGTTATAGTTTGGCTTCCTGGGATGGTTGCTAGATAGTGGTCTGACTTCATCCAAATCCAACTTACAGATAGCAGACTGGCTTCCCAGGTGTGGCACTGAAGACAATGGGTTGGTTTCCCAAGCTGCAGATTGTAGATCAGAATTCTATTTTTACATTGGTCTAGCCACTGTCCATTTGTATATTCAATCTCTCAGCAGAAACTGAGACCTGGAGAGGTAGAGTAACCAGAACTGATAGGTCAACCTGAGGTTTGGCACATATATCTTGTGACCTCCAAAGGAATTTACATTCAGCTTGTTGAGGAGACAAGGTTTAAACCATGGAAAAAGGAAGGTCAACATAGATGTCATAGAGAGTAGTTGTACCAGGAAGTTTGAGTTAACACTACAGCTTGGTAGAAAGGCTCATCACCTTCTTCTCAAGGCAGGACTACTACAATAACCAGAGCTTCTATTGATCCAGTGCTCTCTATAGACTGGATATTCTGCCCAGCCGGCGAGGTGAGGCGGTCATATGCATGGTTCTCCAGTCTTCTTACTGTATTCCTATTTTACCTCCACCTTTGTAAGTTGTGTGAACTTAAACAAGGTACTTTACCTTTCTGGTCTTCTGCTTCATCATATGGAAAATGGGAATAATCAGAGCTATCTTATCACACTTTTATACAATTAAATGAGTGAGCACTTTATGACGCACTTGAACCATACTTAGTATATAATTAGTGCTTGTTCATGTTAGCTACGATGATCTCATTTAGTGTTCACTTCAACCCAGTGTGGCAACTAGTATAACCTGCACTTTGCAGATAAAGAAACTAAGACTACCTATGTCACTTGCCCAAGATTGTGGTTGTCAAAGTCAGGATTTTTATTCATGTCTCCTATGAAGTCATCAACATTTTTTCCTTCCTATTATACTTCTGAACCCAAGATGTCATTGTTGGAAAAGTGAACAGTAGAGGGGGAGACAAACCATGAGAGATTATGGACTCCAGGAAACAAACTGAAGGTTTCAGAGGGAAGGGGTGCGGTGGGGATGGGTTAGTCTGGTGATGGGTATTAAGGAAGGCATGGATTGCATGGAGCACTGGGTGTTATATGCAAACAATGAATCATAGAACATTACATCAAAAACTAATGATGTGTACTGTATGATGTCTAACATAAAATAATAAAATAAGATAAAAGAAGGAAAAGTGAACCATGGAGTGGGAAGCATATAGGGCTGTGGTATCAGTGTGCCCACATTCAACCCTTGGTTCTGCTCCCTTGCACAAATTACTTACCATCCCTGAGCACTTTGTCTTTTGCAAACTGGTAACAATACTATCTACCTCGCAGGCTTGTCTTAAGAATTGCATAATATGATGTGTGTGAAATTCCCAATAGAGTGCCTGAGACATGATGAGTACTTCATAAATGACAATAATCATTTTAATTGTTGGAGTTGGAAGTGACAATCATAAACCATTCTTTAGAGTCTGTCCCTCACTGGCCCCACAGCCCCATAGTACCATGTTGTTGGGACTACGATAGGTCAAGCAGTGACTTGGAGGAAGAGATGGGTCCTGCTGGGGTGAGGAATAGATAGGCAAAGAGGTAAAAAGGCATTGCTAACATGGTCATATATAGTCTCAAAAGACCTAGACTTCCCATGGCCCAGACTTCTGAAAGAATCAGAAATGTTTCCCAAGAAACAAATGGAGGAATTTCCTCCTTAGCTATGTGGCTAATCTGTGACACATTCATCCGGAAGTCTCACACCTTTGGCAGGTAAAACCAGCTTCCTCCTTGCTATCTCCAATGTCTCTTGGAGGTGATTGTTTCAACTTTAACACTAATTTCAGTGAAGTTGCCTCCTCAACGACCCCTTGAGGGTTGAAGCTAAGTTGTTTGTCAGATTGGTCATAGAAAACCAGAATGCATGCAACTGAAAAGTATGACAGAAGACAGTGAGATGGAGGAAATTCTGATAGCAAACAGGTGATAGTTACATGGAATATGAAAGCAGAAGGTGTCTTGTTTTCAGAGGAACATAAAAAACCATGTCTTCCTTGTGGAGCATAACAAATAGCATGGAGGACAAGGGGAGATGGAGAGGAGAAGGGGTTGAGGGAAGTGGAAGGGGAGGTGAACCAAGAGAGACTATGGACTCTGAAAAACGATCTGAGAATTTTGAAGGGGTGGGGGGTGGGAGGTTGGGGGCACCAGGTGGTGGGTATTGTAGAGGGCACGGATTGCATGGAGCACTGGGTGTGGTGCAAAAATAATGAATACTGTTATGCTGAAAAAATAAAAAATTAAAAAAAAAAAACCATGTCTTCCATCACCCTGAAATGTAGATATTATCATCCTGTGTCCCAGAGGGAGAAACTGAATTCCAAGAAGGTTAAGTTTTACAGCCCAAATCACTCAGGTAATGAGAGTTGAGTCATTATTTGGATCCAAAAAAAAAAAAAAAAAATCCAGGAAAAATACACCTCCATGTTTAAGTGGATAATAGGTGATCTAAATTTTCTTCTTTATGTTTTTCTGTATTTTCCAAATTTTCTCTCTTGGGTAGTTGTTATTGTATAATGAAAAGAGAAGTTAACACTGTTATTTAAACTTCTTCAAGGCGCAATCTGATGGCTGAGAGCAGAAACCAGAGGCAGTAAGGGGAGCGAGCTTTGGGAGCCAAGGCATCAACATTCGTCTGCTAGTCATGAAAAAACTGAACTGCTCAGCAGGGTTGCAGTTCAGAGTGAGGTGGGGAGGAAGGAGGCAAACAACCAATGCCAGAAAAGCCCAGGGAAGCTCACCATGAAAGGAACCCGAAGAGAGAACACTGACGTAGCAGTTGGTCACAAAGACAAAGACTTGATCCAGAAACAATCTAAACCCTGGGGCTGGCCAGAATACAAAGTAGAAGAACCTCAAGAGAGTGTTCATGCACCAATCTAGGCAAGGCTCAGTACCTACACTTTACATCTGTTTTTTTTTTAATTTATTTATTTGACAGACAAAGATAACAAGTAGGCAGAGAAGCAGGCAGAGAGAGGAGGGGAAGCAGGCTCCCCGCTGAGCAGAGAGCCCTATGTGGGGCTCGATCCCAGGACCCTGGGATCATGACCTGAGCGGAAGACAGAGGTTTTAGCCCACTGAGCCACCCAGGCGCCCCTACATCTGTTTTCTTAACCTTTATAACTGAGCCTTCTGCCTATTGTAATTTGTGTTGAAATCAAGACTCTTGATTGCTAAAGTATGAGACACAAGGTGAGAAAGAAAACCAGGTGCAGAGAGGACAGTGCTCAAAGCCAACAAGGTGAAAGCAGACTGAAGCCCTTCACTCAGTCACAGACCCTTTATGTAGAGGGCAGAGTTGTGGGATCAGAGCTATGAGTCAATGAAGACATAGAGCTGGGAATGCATTCAATAGGAGAAAGAAAGCCAGGTTCCCATTGGCATCTTTCTTTCCCAAAAGTGCAAGAAGTAATAAGGTAATAAAAGATTCAAGGTCTCCCCACCATTGTTTTTACTCCTGAAGCATTTCCAAACTCCATGAAGATATTACGCAAAGAAAACTTTATTTGTAGAAATACATTTTGGCCATACAGCATTCCATAGCATGTTCGAGGATGGAGAGCTGAGTGGGAGCGGTTAATAAATATAAGAGAAGTCTGCAATTTCACATCAGAACTTCTTCCACAACCCACACTTAGTAGCCATTAGTTCACTTTTAAATATCTCACAGAGTCTTGGCAGTCAGTAAACATGTCCTTAATTTAATAAAATGGATGACACCCCCACCCACCCCTTTAGAATTTAGAGGGTTTGTTTCCTGTACAAAAACCTGTATGAAAACCTATCGTCAGGTTATAAATATAATCCGTGAACTTTTTAATGAGTCTTATCTTCACAAATAAAAATAAATAAGTTAAATAGCAAAAATAAATAAATACATTAACTAATAAATACACCCAACAGTAGAAAAAAATATTATCAAAATCTTATAAAACCATGAGCTAGATTAAGAGTAGGAAAACATGGAGACAACCACAATAAGGAAGCAAATAATAAATAAATAAATAATATATACATGGTGACCAGCACTAGATTCTGCAGCAGCCGAGATGATGGTTTGGGGCCATGCTTCCACTGGTACCAAGGACTGGGATGCTTGGCCAGCACCACTGTCAGTAAGGTCATCACTCTCCTCCTATTTCATTTCCTCCATCCATTGCAGGAGAATGTCCAGCTCTCCCAAAGCCTTCACCACTGCGGCCTGAGGCGTAAGCTGAAAGACACACACTTCTGTGGTGAGCATCTCCTAAACAGACAATACATGCTCCCGGGTTAATCCTCTCCTTTCCTTGGTGGGTCCGCAGGGGATTGTAAGCACAGTATCCTTTTCAAGACGGAGACCTTGAAGGAAGTTATGGGATCTTGGGATCTCACAAGAGGAAGGAAAATCATGGGGTCCATTATGTAGGGAAAGTGAAGCCTAGGGGGTGAGCAGAACTCAGACTACAACTCAGGCCTCTTGAATCAGAAATCAAAGTACTTAGGCTGTTTTTTTTTTTTTTAAAGAAAGATGTGTGTGTGTGTGTGTGTGTGTGTGTGTGCGCACGCGCGCGCACGCGTGTGTGTGTGTGTGTAATGTTTGCTACTGTGCAACTTCAGATGAACAAATATTTATTGTGTTAAGCATTGGGCTGCCCAGGGATTCAGAGATGAATGGCACAAGGCCCACTGACAGGGAATTCAGGCAAGCGAGGGAGACAGAAGCAGACAACCAAAATGTAGTGGGGTGGATAGAGGATGGCGCCCCCACGGGATGACAGGAGACATAAGTAATTTTGGGAGATGTAGTCAGTACCTTCCTGGAGGTGATGCCTAGGATGAGTCTTAAAGGATGAGTTGGAATTAGTCAATGCGGAGTAGACTCCAGGCCTTCCTGGCAGATGTGCAAAGGCACCAAGATGAGAAATAATACGTATATCCACATATGGACATGTGTGAGTTTGAGATTGAGTGTTTTTGAGGGTATGTGTGAGTGTGTGAATGTTGGGAAACTATTGCCTCTTATTTGAACAGCTGGAAGATCCAGATGTCCCTGGAGTGACTTGATGGAATTAGGGCCCTTCCCTCTTGAATCCCAGAGCGGCTTCTAGAGACAGCATCCTTCTAGAGTCTGGATGAGTATCCCCTGGGTTAAAGCAGAGGGGTGGTCCACATGACCTCAGAGGGTTACTGAGGGCTACAGGATTTCTACCAGTATGACTTTCCATTCCACCCATCTGTGATCTCAGTCCCAGAAAACACACCCATCCCAACCAAGGCCAAAATTGCATATACCTCTTCGAAGTGACTCAGAATCTGGCTGTATTTCTCTGTTGCTTCCTCTCCACAAGGGCATGTCATATGGGCATGCTGAAAAGAATGCCACAGAATAATAGGTTTTATTAAAGACTCTGATTTCTGCCCTTGCTACTACCGTGAAGTAAGGGGAGTTCTGTTCTTTCATCTGCATTCTTGCTCATACTCCATTCTTATAGAAAAGTCTTTTTAGATCTCATCATTAGGGATCAGAAAACTAATCATCAGCTAGAAGAAGAGGCCAGCTTTGTAGTATTAAATTGGAGCTTTTTGTTGGATCTCCATGTCCTATTCAGACGCTATCTTGATATTGAGTTCAATGGCTTTGCTGAGTGGTTGCCAGGACACAGGATACACTAATATATTGTAGGATCTTTCACCTACAGGAAAAGTGTTATTTCATGGATAGTAGATAATTATCCTGGATATTCAATAGCATTTTGGCATGGAGCATATACCCAAAAGTCAGTAAAACTGAGTCTAGTAGACTAAAACTAGTAGACTAAAACTAGTAGACTAGTTACCTAGTTACATGGCACAACACAGATTATGAGAACTTTTGGACTCAGTATTTCTACCTGTTAAATGGGAGTAAGAAAGAACTTAGTTGCCAAGCCACTGAAGTTGTTTGCAGCGATGGACTCTTTTTAACCCAAGACTTTTACTCACACAGAGCCGGAGTTCCTTCTTAATGGTAAGAAAAGAGTTAGCAAGACTGCTGGTCTTCCGGAGGATATGATGGTCAGGAGTCTTAAAGTTTTTGAATACCCTGTCCAGGTAGAGTCTCAGTACATGGCGGAGGAGGCAGCACTGATCTGTAGGCTACAAAGAAGAACAGTATTTTGGTGGGGGGAGAGCATCCAGGGATGAGACCCAGTGATGCACATGCCTCTAATTCATATTTCCTCCCAAAACTTTATGGACCAAGCACATACCTTTGTGTTTTGCAAAGACTCAGTCTTCCTCAAGATTCTGGTATCAATGATTTCATCTTTGGCTTGCTAAATGGAAGAAAGCAAGACAAGAAAGGATGGGTCAGTGACGACTGCCAGGTCTTAGACATCAAGACCTCTCATCTTCTCCCTGCCACACAGCTCAGCAGACAGCGTCCCTTTCCAAAACACTCTTAAATTATGAACTACAGCTGTTTTTTGGGAACACACCCTCCTGGTAAGGAGTTCCCCAGCCTATCTCTTTTTGTGATCACACTGCTGGGCTGCCAGAGGACAGAGAAAGTTAAGTAGAGAAGAAGAGAGACAGCCACTGGAACAGGAAGGGGTTGCCTCCCTCACTTACCACACTGTCTCGTATCTCAGAAAATCCATTTCGTATTTCCTGAAGGTTTGTGGTGATCACACAGCTTCCCAAATGGAGTGTCTTCAGCCCAGCAGAAGGTGTCCAGAAGAGATAAAATGCAGCAGAGAGAAGGCAGATGGGAAGACCAGAAACTTTCATCTTGTGCCAGAATCTGAAGACCAAATGAGCTAGGAATTCAAAGGAAAGAGAATGACTTCCTAATTTTCCCAACATCATGTCTTAAGAAGCCAATTCAGTCACCAGGGACATGCCCTCCCCAGGTGTCCCCTGGTGAAAGTCAATAGCTTTGTCTGGCTTTGAACAGTCCGGCCCTTTCCTTTAACTTACTAAGAAAAGTAGCTGAGCCTCCTGGAAGAAAAGACCCTGGGTCTTTGTTCAAGGTCTCAGTGTGAGTTGGTGTTTCAGGTCCTGGCTCCTTTATTCTGTCCCCATCCCAGCCCCATCGTCATTGCCCAGCAGGTAAGTCCTGGAACAGCAGGCACTTGCAGTGAGTAGAGGATTACATTTCAGGGAAAATGTTAAAACTTGTTTTGGCGAATTGACGTATACCGTCTTCCCTTCCAGAATGCCGATGTAGCTCACTCTTCTGGTCCCCTTGAGCCCGAAGGGGAACTGCAGGAAAACAGAATCTCACAGAAGCTGTTGCTGAGCCAGCAAAAACACTTGGGGGAAACTGTCTATGGATTTTATGGTTGCCCTCCAGGGGCAGAAGAGCTTAGCTGTTTGGTATTTGTCTGGGATCAGGTTGGTTATTTGGGGATCATAGATTTACTTCAGCCCCAAAGGCAAATAGAAAGTCAGTGATTTCATAATAGTCCTACTGCCAGGGAAAGTCGAGATCTGATGGGCAATTAGCCCAGTTACACCTAACACTTCTCCTTCCTGAGGTGGCTGAGCTCCACAGCACCCTCTACAGGAAGACTATAGTCAGGCACATCTGAGAGGAATGCAAGAGGGGGGCTCTTTCCTCATTCTGCAACGCTTGGCGCTGTCCAGACACCCCCAAAAGAAGAAGAAAGGCAAGAAGGGAATTCATTTCTTCTTGAGATAGGCTGCTCCTATCCCAAAACTTCTGAGTTGTAAGAGAAATTATAGGGGGCTGAGATTAGGGTGAGGAGAACAAAGTGCTCACGTCAAGCACAAAATTTAAGGGCGCACCAAAAGTCTCCATAATCCAGATAAGTAATATGTTAATGCAACATCAGAATTAATGAAAAAAATCCGCGATGAACAACAGATCAACATTTTAAACAAAGGCAGAATCTGACAGTGGCGTGCTGAGACATACTGGCTATAAGTTCCCATCAAGGTAGGTTGTTCCCAGTGTGCTCAGGACTGAGGGGGATTCCCAGACCCAAGACTTTCAGTTTGAAAACTAGAAAAGTTACAGGTAAACCTGAACGCTTTAGTCACCCTACACCTACGTGACCCTGGACAAGTAAACTGCCTTTTCGAGTTTTGTTTTCTTAGCCCCCAAAACGGTGGTGGTAACCACTTACCCCAGAAACTTGTTTTGACATTTAAAGAAAATGAAGCATGATTTATACATCTAAAATATAGCGAGTAATCAATTCATTTAAAAAAGAAAATGATGTTCGTTGCCTTGAGCATAGAGGGCGTATAGTAAATATAGTTTAAATTCAACGGTTTGATTAGCATTTACTGAACAGTATCTTAAATATTGCGTTAGGTACTGGTGTGAGAAGATAAACATGACAGTTCTCTATCCTTAGGGTATTTTTGTCCTCCTGGAAAAGGCTCCTTTAGATGTGGCCCTGAACACACTTGGGTGAATGATTGGGAGAACCACCCTGATCCCAGAACGGTGTGAATAGTGTAGATAAAGGGAGCTCTCTTACCGGAGTTCAGGAAAGGCTGCTGCTTCTGGTCTCCTAGGAGTCTGTCTCAAGTCAGGAGGCTTCCAGGGATTTATATATGTCACATAAAGGAAGTGAGCTCCCAAAGGTGAGGTCTGAAACGCCCCTGGGATTTCTCTGGTGGCACTGCACTTCCTCCCATCCCAAGGCAGATTAATTGCAGGCTGTGTTACCTCAACACCTTCCTCCTAAAGAAGCCTTCTTAGAAGACTACTGGCTATAGTTTTTAGATAAAAGATGTGTTTCTTCCTTCCCGGGTCCCTTCCAGAAGGAAGGTGAGATGGTAATCAGGGCAAGAAAGATCCCTGAATTACAGAACTGGAAGAGAATTCCAAGAGGTGCTTTTGTCCCCTCCTTTATTCTTCTAATTTTTATTTTTTAAGATTTTATTTTTAAATAATCTGCACATCCAGCGTGGTGCTGGTGAAGCGGGAGAGCAAGGTCCTTGTCTCCCAGAGTGGAAGAATGACCCTCTCAGACAACGGAGAGAGAGTAAAGCGATAGAGTTTTATTAAGCGAAGATACACTATTCACACAGTTCCTGAAGATACAGGAAAAGCAATCAAGAGTGAAAGGGGTTCCAACAGGGTTGCCAACAAGGGCCTCCACTGACAGTCTTTAATTTATAACTGACCGGAGAGCTTGTGGCCTTACCATTCTTGTGATGTTTTGGCTTGAGTAAGGACTGATGATAACATTTTTAATGGCTCACTTCTTTTCAGCGTCTGGTTATTCTTTGTTGGTCACAGGAGGCTGTTATAAAACAAGACACCTACCCCACATGCCTAGGGCAGGGTGGCCCGGTTTGTTCCCTTATCTCGGGTTTCCACAAATTCCCCCCTTTTGGGGATTTCTGAGAGCCTGATCACATAGTCCCCTATCTACCTCTCCCTACCTAGCCCCGCCTGTCCCTTATTCACTGGAATTCACAGCCCTAAGATAAAGCGTCTCATCACTACCAGCTGAACCAGCCACGCACCCCAACCCCCTCCTTTGAATCCAGTTCCCTTTAACCCAGTTTCTTCAAGGCCAGGCAAATCCCTTCCTTCTCTGACTTCCAATTTCAGGCCTTTCTTTGGAACGTAAGAGAGTCTGATTTTGCCCTCTGTTTCATAAGCCTTAGACTTTCCTCCCCAATGACACTGAAAAATTGTCTTAGGGACTAATCCATCAAGTGGAACCACACTTCCAGGTAAGATGAAATCAAAGCACCTGGGATTAACTATATACAAAGCTTTGACAACTGTCAAGATGGTAGAGATGGTAATACGTTCCTTTTCGGCTCTTTTCTTAATACCTAAGCTTCCGGGGTCCTGTATTTGAGTTCAGGGATTCCAAGGGTTACAGGATGACTTTCCCATATGATTTCATTTTTCTGGATTTGTTTACACATCTGTTTACGTACAAATGAGAGCAGTGTAATAGGTAACGGATAAGATCCATCCCAATTCTGACATTCAACGCCACTCTGCTTCCTTGCTCTTCTACCTTTTGGCTCAGAGCACTCTTTTTAAAATGTCTTTTAATGTCTCCCTAAAGTTCCTTGAAAATGAAGACCATAATTTTTCATTGTAATGTTTGATAAATATTGAAAATATGTGTGATTATCCAATCTAAATATCTCTTGAGCTCATGCCTGTTTGTTTTTTTTTTAAGATTTTATGTATTTATTTGACAGAGTGATAGAGAAAGAGCACAAGTAAGCACAACAGCAGGCAGAGGGAGAGGCAGAGGGAGAAGCAGGCTCTCTGCTGAGCAGGAAGCCCGATGCGGGACTCGATCCCAGGACGTTGGGATCATGACCTGAGCTGAAGGCAGCCGCTTAACCCACTGAGCCACCCAGGTGCCCCTCATGTCTGTTTTTTAATCATTGCTGCTAGGTAGACCATTTCTCATGATCATCCAGGACGGTGATTAAAGTAATGAGAACCATGGTTTGACAAGAATACTTGAAGCCCAAAGCTTCAGAAAATATAAGCTGTTCTCATGCCTGTGAATTCCTTTCCTTTAAGCAAGAAGAACACAATTGTTTTGTTTGAAGTTACCTGTAATGATTAACTAAACTTATTCCTATGCAATCCTGATTCTAATTAATAATTGAGTCTTTCATTTTCCTACATTGAAGTACTTTCTTCTCTTAAAATCCATCCAATAGATTCCATTCCATTCTCTGAACAGACACCAATTCAACTCTCCTTTATAAAACTGCCCTTGCCTCACCCTAACCTCTCTCTCTCTCTCTCTCTCTCTCTTCTCCCCCAGCCCCATTTCCCAGGGCAAAATTGGTCCCTCCCTCCTGTGGACCTCCACTCTGCCTTGCATATTACTTCTTCTGTACCTCTCACAGCAAATTGCAGGTTTTTTGGTTGCGTATCTGGATCTCTCACCAGCCTGAGAGCTCCCTGTTCATCTTTGTGGTCCCAACACTCGATGACCTCCTGGTAAGTGCTCAGTTAATACCTGAGACCTAGTAGATGAACAGACTGATTTAAAATCATGTCCTCTTTTTTTTTAAGATTTTATTTATTTATTTGACAAACAGAGATCACAAGTAGGCAGAGAGGCACGCAGAGAGAGAGAGGAGGAAGCAGGCTCCCCTGCTGAGCAGAGAGCCCGATGCGGGGCTCGATCCCAGGACCCTGGGATCATGACCCGAGCGGAAGGCAGAGGCTTTAACCCACTGAGCCACCCAGGCGCCCCTCATGTCCTCTTTATGTTAAATCCTGCCACAGGCTCTCAGGCTTGGCTGAAACTAAAAATAGAGACACACAGAATAATTAGTCATTACCAAATGGCCTGAAATCAGACAGGGATAGGAGGATGGTGAGATGAGGGTAGAAGATGAGCTGGTCTTGAGGTCAGAAGTAATATTGGCCATATTAAGAAATTTGGATTTTACCCAAAAGCAAGGAGTTATGAAGACTTGCAGCAAGGAGCAATGTGATTGGATAAGCCAACTAGAAAAACTGCTAGAAAAACTGGGGTCCAACGAAGGGCTTTCAGGACAGAGATGACTAGGGCAGCAAAGCTCACAACGTATTTGAGGACTAGCAAACGGCCTACCTGGCTGGAGCTGGATTTCGTATAGAGGGGCGATGGGAGACCAAACTGGAAATACGGCTCTATCATCGCAGTTATCATGCCAAGGAATGTGAACTTGGACTAGGAATCTAGAGAGAGATTGTCTGGCTCTGGCTTTACCTGCAGCCCACTGCGTGGTCTTGGATCTTCTCTGGATCTCGGTTTCCTCATCTGTAAATGATGGAGAAATTAATTAAATGATTTAAGTCCTTTTCATTTCTGCCTTTTGTTTCTGTGATTCTTTGTCCTCACCACCCCCCTCCCTAAAGCAATAAGGAGTCATGAAGGGTCTCAGAGCGGGGGAGGAGGTGTGGTAGTGACTGTACTGGCCGTGAGGTCCTCCTGCGCAGCAAAGCGCTCGGCACGTTGTGAGTGATCAGAAAAATACTTGGCAGATGGTGTGGCTGTGGTGAAGAAGTGGGGGGCACATTCATGAGCACATCCAGCTAACTCTAGGAAATAGGGTTTTAAAACTGGGCGTCAGCATATACTCAGCCAACCAGTGTAATTGTAAAGATAAGCCTGGCAGAGAAGAGAAAAGAAAAATCCCTTCTTATGACATAAGTTCAGCTTCCTAACCAAGCCATTTTTGGGCAGGAAACAATTTTCTAGAAACCAAGAACTAAACCCAGCCACTCCTTTTTTCCCAAGGCACGTACTGCATTTGTAGCTCAGGGTTTTCCGTGTCTACACCAGCGTCACAGCTGCTGGCACGTGGCTTCCAGCCCAGTTGCATCACCTTGGAGGGAAACGCTTGGGTGTTCAGGTTCTGCTGAAAGAAGAAGTTCAGCTCCCTGGATGGGCACGTAGAGACCGTTCTCACTCCCAGGCCTGCAGCCTCTGGTCCCTTCCGCGCTACCCCCCTGCGGGGTGGGGATGGGCGGAGCAGCTGACGCTATCCGAAGAGTACATTTTCAGTTCCCTGTCCTCAAAGCCTGCAAAATGGGTAACGTCATTTCCTTTTCCTGTGTCTTTCCATCTTGCTCTGTTTAACCAACTTGACTTGCTGCCGCCCTTTCTCTTGAGATTTCCTCTGACATAGCTGATCCCAGAGTTGACTAATTCCTCCCAGCCTCTGCCTGCAAGTGAGCACCACTGGGAAAGCCCTCCCCTTGACATGGACTCTGGGAACAAAAGTCCAGACGTGGCCTTGAATTAAGTTTCCTCATCTAGAAGAACAGGGATGAATGTAATTCTTTGCCTTTTAGTTCCACCAACAAGCATGGAGACTCCCAGGTGTGGGCCCTGAGCTGGATGACCCCAGAGCACCCAAGTGAAAAGACTTGTGTCTTGGGACCTCTTGTGGGACTCAGAGCATTGTAGGGGAACAGAGCCTTTAATATGGGAGATCATAACCTGGGAGAAGTTGGATGGAAAAAACCCATATCTTTTCTTTTCCCTAACCTCTAATCAAAATTTAGCATTTTCTTTGATTATGAGAATAGGAAATAAATACAAACCAGAAGAGTATTAGCAGTACTTGTGACTTTGTCACTTGATAGAAATCACAAATATTTTTGTATCACATTACAGTTATTTCAGACACTTCAAAATATCATTTTTACTCATCACTACTTAGAAATGCCAGTAGTTTTTAGGCCTGCCTGTCTGCTCTCTCTTGTTAATGCATTAATAAAAAAGGATATTCATTTTATATTACCTGTTGTTATTCTGTATTTTGATAGCTGCATTTTAATATAATTGATTTCTTTTATAATCCTATGTATTATTTTATGCATTTAAAAATATTATTCTGAGTAGGGTCCATAGGCTTTGCTGTGTGCCAAGGAGGTCCAGAGCACACAGAGGGTTGAGATCCCTGGCTCTAATGGCAGGCGCAAAGACCCACTGGTATGTTAATCACACATTCCCAATCTTGACATGAAGTGGGAGAAGGAGGAGGTTATTTATGGAGATGATGGGAGAGGTTGTTATCAGGACATTCCTAGAAAATGCAGAGTCTGTGCTCATCATAGCCACTGGAGGTTTGGAGGAGGGGGTGGGGTATGGAGATTACTTCTTATCTGAGTTGGTTTCTTGGAGAGAGCCCGGTTTGAGCAAGGCTTTGAAGAACTAATGATTTTGTGAGGTTTGGGGATGGAGAGGCTGTGGCAGGAGCAGAAGGACCCTTGCTCCTTGCAGTGGGATAGCTAGAACAAAGTTTCTGAAGCAGAAGGTGCTTCTGTACCTGAGGGAGGGTCCTCCTGGGGGTGTTGGGTGGGGTAGGGAGGTATCGCAGAACGTTGAAAAGGGTCAATGCCATGAATGGTAAACATCAGTCTGAAGAAGCGGCCCTTTGAGATCTTCCATTTCTAAGAACCAATGACCAGTTTCCTTTGGTGATGCTGAGGTCAACACTGCACAGTTCACAGCAGCTCAGCTGTCTTGCTTACCAATCCATTTCCCTAACTAGATTCAAAGCCCTTTTTCAGGCACCGGTTGCCCACAGAGACTAAGCTCTCTGCTATCCCAACACTGTCCCCTCAGACATCATTTCTAGCTCCCCAGACATAATCCTATTGCCTCAGCGCCATCCTCCCGAGGTCACCACCAGTGGGCGTCGTCTGCACTCAGAGCACCCCCTCCAGAGTCCCACCGCACCCTTCCTGGGCCGGGTGTGGATCTGTTCAAGACACTGAGGAGGTGAGGAAGAGGTGAAGTCAGTATGTCTTGAGTCCTTTCTCCCAGATCCCAGAGCTGCTGGTCCAAAAAAACTGAGAACTCTCTGCCTAAGAGAGAAGGTGCTGGGGCTGGCCTTGTCAGAGCAGACAGCGTGCTGTGGCCGGGACCCTCAGGACTGTGCTGCTCTGAGGGAAGCAGGGATCTAGGTGAGCAAGATACCCAAGGGGCTGGCTGGCCCCAGAGAGGGATGGGAGGCGCTGACCTGCAGGCTTCAGGATGTGACTTAAAGACCAGAAGACAACATCAGGGGCAAAATCAAACCCAAAGCTAGGGAAGCTAGACAGAGTGGAAAACGGACTCCTTGTTCTAGGCTTAAACAAGGGTACCAAGCAGATGTATCCGAGGAGGACAAGGCATGTCCTAAGCAGCCAAAAAGCAAAGCCACAGGTTTCCTGCGAGAGGGAGCTGCCTAGACAGCTGGGATTGGCTTGGCTTCAGGCACACGTTAATCTATTCCTATACTGAGTGCAGCCATTCACCCTGCAGCCGTCCCCAGGGAGCACAGTCTGGAAAGAGGAGATGGACACTAACGGATCTCTGACTTGTCAAACACTGGAAAACCGCTCCAGGCCCCAGAGAACCCAAAGGGGGGTGGTGCGGGGGTGGAGAGGAAGGAGCGAGAGGAAGACGGCTTTCTGTCCCTGGGATGGAACTATGGTTCTTGGGAAGCTCAGTCCAGGTTAGGGCAGAGATAGGACAGCAACAGAACGTGACCAGAGGCTCTTTTGTTTGTAGCACTTACTGAATCCCAAGCACTGAATCCTTCGTAAAATATTAACTGATTTTATCCTCAGGCAACCCACAAGGTGGGTATGATTAGTCTTTTCATTTTCCAAGTAAGGAAACCGAGGCACAGCGTCTTCTTAGTACCTAAGAAAGTGATCAGAGATATCCAGACTCGGGGCATGCTGGGGCAAACATCCCTCGTGGTAAATGCTGGATTCTGAGCCCTCTCCCGGGCCCCATGCCTGGATCAAGCCCTGTTCATGCATAGAGAAGGTCTCTTCTATGTCATCCTAATCTATAGATGGTGGCTCATGGCTGAGGTCTGAGACTGGGCTAACCAAGTGGCTCTCCAAAACAGGACTAGAAGTAGATACTCTCTCTAGAATGCTCTAGAGCTCCTTCATAACAGCTTTTTAAGAAGTTATCCTCCCCCAAACTCCTTGGCCAAATGCAATATGCTGGTCCCCAAACTTCCCTCCAGGAATGAGTCTGTGTCTGCCCCTGGTTGGGCATTTGGTCCCATCTGCCTCAGAGATCGCCCGTGATCTGTGGCATCAGGGATTGTGCTGGGCATGAATGAGGCAAGGTCCAGCCAGGGCAAGGGAGGGGTTCCGCACTGGGATAAGTCTGTGACTGAGGCAAAATGAGTTCATGAGGGTGTCCGAGGAGCAGAGAGATTCAGGAAGACAGCTGGAGCCTGGCTGTCTGCACATGAATGCACATTCCCTCTCAGGGACTCAGCTGACCGCCTTGCGGAGTGCAAATCCAGAGGCCAGTACCTTTAGTCTGGTCTCACTTGCTAGTTTAAAAAACCTGTAAGAGTAAGGCTTTCCCAAAACAACAGTGTTTTATGAGAACTAAAATTAGAAAAGGTGAGAAATCATTAGGAACAACCATCATTTTTAATGAGCACCTACTACACACCTACTATACATATCTACCATAGATGATGTCCTGAGCCTCATAATCTGAGAGTCGGCTCTCTCCCACATTTGTACCAAGAAGGAAACAGGCTCAGATTAAGTAGATTGCCTGAGGTCATACAGTAAGGGCAGGAGCAGGATTTCACACAAAAGCCTATCTTCTTACCCTCTTGGCCCATCTTTCCAGCAAGACCACAGCTCTAAAAGACAGTTGCCCTGTGCATGCCTGGCTGCCAGTGATTTGCTCTGGAAGATGGAAAGAGGAGACAGTGTCCTCCAGGAGTCCAGACTCTCAGCTGGACCAGGAACATCATGTGACACGTTCAGAAGTTGGCCTCTGCTTCTTTGCTCTGTGTTGGCCCATGAATTAGTGTGCAACTTTACAGAATTGTTGCTAGTAAGTCCAGGTCCTTTTTCGTATGTCTGGGGTTAAGGATCTTCATTGCTTGCATCCGGCATAGTAATCTAGGCCCCGGATTATATAGTCTTGCCCAAAATAAAGTGAACTCTACTAGCAGCAAGGGGAGAGAGCCCTGGAGCCAGGAAGATGGGACCTGGATTTACTGTCTCCATATGCCATCCCTTAGCCATGCGATTTCCCACCTTCCTGAGCCTCAGCCTCTTTCACTGCTCACTTGAGGGTAGTGCTCTGGGACTCTGCTCTCTGGGACTCGAGAGAGATCCTGTATGTAAGGCGCCTGCCGTGGTCCTGCCACCTGCTGTGGGGTCCCTCCGTTGGCACCTTAGCAGTGGAAGCTAAGCCCTAGGTTTGCAAGGGTGCCTAGCATCTCATAAAGGACTCAGAGAGGACGGTTTGGGGGAGAATTTTATACTTGGTTCCTCGGCACACACGTATTAAACACCAGCTCTGTGAAAACAGAAAACAAACAAAAAACAACAATATCAAAACCAAAAACACAACTCTGTTCCAGACCCCCTGTGGGCTACAAAAGAATCAGGAGACATTCTTCAAGTTGGGAAGGAAGCAAAGGACAGGTACACCAGTGAAAGGGACAAAGTGAAACCCGCAAACAAGAGATACAGAAGGAAAGAGACAGGGAGAGATATCTTCTCCTTCCCTAGTCCTTCCTCCCCCTCCTGCCCCATCTCTCCTCCTCTTCTTTTACTGCTTCTGCAACCTGGCAGGTGCAGCCCACGATGCCGGGAAAGGGCTTTCTCTCCATGCTTGCCCAAGATGACATTCCATCGTGACCAAGGGCTCTGGTTTTGGAGTAGGATCCCAAATTTGAATCCCAGTTCCACAACCACCTGCATGACCCTAGGTGTGAATGAAACTCCCCAAGCTTTAGCTCTCTTCATCTGTAGAATTGGGTTGGTCAATCATCTTTACCTTACAGAGCATCGTGAGGAACGAAGGAGAAATGGTACCTCAAGTTTTCACCTCAGCGTCTGGCACAGAGTGAGAGCTCAGCACATGTCCATCATTGCTAACATTGTAGTTCATCCTGAAACCGGGTTTCCTGGCTCTGCTGCTTGGGAGCTGTGTGACTTCAGGTCTCTTACTTAACCTCTCTGTGCCCCAATTTCCTCCTTGGAGTTTAATTACCTGTGTTGCTAGGATTCAAAGCAGTGGCCTTTCCCCCCCCCCCCCCATTTTATTTCATTCTCAGAACTGCTAGAGGATGGTTGGGAGAATTAAATAAAATAAATATATTCATATTATAATACATTATGTGTATTTTTTAGACTATAGCCTGCCACATAGAAAGCCCTATATAAATGTTTGCTATTATCATCATTTAAGTTCATCCAGGTCATTTACTCAAGAATTTAACACCTAGTTAGTGCCAGGCAGTGAAAAAAACAAACTATCCTCTGCCCTCGTGGAGCTTACACCTGAATAGGGAAACAGTAACAAAATAGGATGCTGGGGAAGCAGGAAAGGGGTCTTAGATGTGCTAAAGGTGGAAATGAGGGTTTTGTTCATCCATAAGATACCTTTGAATAAAGTCCTAAAGGGGAAGGTGTCTGGGTTCAAGTGGACCTCAAGGCAGCCATGAAAGATCAGAAATGTTCTGATGAATCTGGTCCTGCCCTCCTCCAACCTCCTCAGGATGGATGTCTACCCAAGGTCACCTTGCAAAGGTGGAATCCTCAATGAACAGTTCTGCTTCCTCTTCATAACTTCATCCCATCCGAACTTGATGCTGGATCTTTTTTTTTAACCCGACCTCTCATGACCCATATATATGCCCACAAAGTGCAAAGGCCCTAAGATGAGAGCTTGCCCGGGGTGTTTGGGGAACACAGATCACAGGTCAGGATGGCAGGGTCGGAGGGAGCCCCACACACAGGCAGTCGGGGCATCGTTAGAGAAACAGGCTGGGGAGGCCTTGCGGACAGATCTCAGGGCTCACTAGGCCGTCTTGATGACTCTGGCTTTTAAATGAAAAGCGGTCATTTTCCACATTCCAGAGGACTAAGGACCAAAGAAAGACAGTTTCTTGCCCCAGGCAGCTCACAGCTGGAGAAGCCTTGACACCAGCCCCCGGCTCCTGGTTGGCACTTTCTACCCCCAATATCCAGCTGGAACCCTGCTGGGTTCCCCAGGGCGGGGGCGGGGGGGGGTGCGGTTCAGGGTGTAGGCAGTGAGGGGGGCTGGGGTGCTTCACCACACCTGATGCTCACAGCAACAACTTGACATTGGTGGCATTGTCCCCCCTTTACAGAAGAGGGCACTGAGACAGAGACATCAAGTAGTTTATGCCAAGTCACACGGGCTTGGAACCAGCGTGTCTGACTTCAGAGATCCTTGTTCTGTCCATGGAAGCGTGCCCTGTGGGATCTCTTCCTCAGGTAGCAGTGAAGGGAGGACGCTTCGGGAAGCCACTCACAGCACAGATGATGACCCGGGGAGGTGACGAGAAAGGGCTCGGCATAGCACCCGGCACAGGGCAGGTGCTTAGTGTCAGTTGTTACTGCCGCTAACCACATGAGGAGTGTCCTTCTGGAAGATGGTGCCCATTTGGGCCTCTCTCCGCTGTAGCCTGGGCTACTTCTCTACCCAGCATAGCCCATGCTTTGGGCTGCCCCTGCCCCACATTGTCAGCAGGACAACCATGCCTGTGTCAGAAACACCTTCTCTCTAGCACAACCTCTAGCCCATGGAGGACGAATGTAGGGTCGGAGATGTATCTAGGTTGGGAGCAGTAAGAAAGAAATGACATTCAAAGACAGAAAGGCACAGAGACAGAGAGAGGCAGAGTGATGTCAAAAGGCCGGTGGTCAGAGGCCCCGCGTCCATCTTCTCGATCATTAGGTGGAGGGCAGGGTGCTGGGTGGAGGCTTTGGGGACCCAGTGCGGAGCCCTGCTCTGCCCTGACTTGCCTTGGGACTCAGTGATTCTCACCCCTCTCGAGCCTCGGTTTCCCCACCTATGTGCATTCTTTTTTTTTTTTAAGATTTTATTTATTTGTTTGACAGACAGAGATCACAAGCAGGCAGAGAGGCAGGCAGAGAGAGAGAAGGAAGCAGAGAGCCCGATGCGGGGCTCGATCCCAGAACCCTGGGATCATGACCTGAGCCAAAGGCAGAGGCTTTAACCCACTGAGCCACCCAGGCGCCCCACTATGAGCATTCTTTAAGGTGCCTTTCACTTCTAATCATCACCACTTATGAGTCTTTGGCTGGCCCTTGCTGAATGAGAAGACAGTTCCACTAACTGGCAGAGAATTGAGTTTATTCAGGAAAATCAGTCCGTACAATATGCACTACAGGACATTGCTCGGCTCGCATCACAGACACGGGATAAACAAGCGCACAATAAATTAGGGGGAAGCCCACCCGTTCCCGCCACGATGGCCCGCGGGGCCTTCCCATAGACCGGTTTATTATAAATACGACAGCACACTATTTGGCTGCTTTCAGGCAGCCTGGGCCCAGCCAGGGGGGCTTGCAGCCCCACTCGGAGATCTGTCCAAACCTAGATTTTCCCCTGCAATACCCCAGCCTCAGAGGAAAGAAATCCAAAGTGGAAAGAGGTTTCTTCAGAATTCCATCATCTGCATAAAAACGGGGTCTTCCCCATCTCCCTCCCCTCAGGCAGCCTTACAGGGGCTGTCCCACCCCACACCCCTCCCACACCCCCTCATCCCGGGTGTTAGCTTCCTGGTCTTCAGGCCGCAGAAGGTCCTTGATGATTCTTGTCAATCCAGGCTAGAAAGACGTCAAGCTCTCCCAGCGACTTAATGGCGGCAGACCGGACCTCCAGCTGAAACCAGGCAAATCATCACAAGAACCTGCCTTTCTAGACCGTGTAATTTTCAAATCTTTCCCCATGTTCCAGTCATCAGGAGGTTTTCCTTTTACCCATCCATTATATTGGCAGAGCCTGTGTACCCTAGATTATTTTTCTAACAGGAAACCCAAATTGTTTTCCCTCGTTTCTTAGTTTGTCAAATGCAGATACTGGCTCATAGTATCGTTGTGAGGAACACGTGTGCTGATATCTGCAGCGTGCTTGGGAGAGCAGCTGGTCGGCAGCAAGAACAGTACGAGTCTTGGCCAGTGATAACTTATGCTGGGCAGCCTCTCCAAACACAGCACGGCCGTGACCAGACTCCCACCTCCTGCCTTCTTAAAGCGCTGACATCGGTTGGGAGTGTGGTTGAAATGCAGACTCTCAGGCCTCGTTCCATACCTACTAAGTCAGAACCTGCATTTTATTTTGGCCAAGTCTCCAAAGGACGCATGTGAGAAGCACCAGTTCTGCTCTACCTCTAGATGAGCTGTGCGTTCTCTATTGCGTGTGCGGGAGAAGCACTGTTCTCCATCATCCCCACAGAATGCTGGTGGCAGTTACCGACCACAGTGACACCTAGCAGGTAATGTGTTCATTGAGGATCTTGGCTCCCTCTGTGTCACCCCTATCTGACATGGTGTGCCTGCTTTCCCTCAATATTTAATTCTGATACATTAGTTCTGATATGTAAAGGCAGAAGAAATGGTGGGGGGTGAGAAGGGGAGCCCAGGAAATTAGCCAAGGAGTTAAGACCAACACACTCCTTGAGGACACACAGAATTGGGAAGACCAGCAATGAACACTTGTCAAGGGAACGAGCAACTCTGCGTGGAGAGGAGGCAGAAGGGTTGGCACACTTTCCATCAGGGTCCCATGGCCTGTCTCCGTCTTCCACATCTCCCTGTCTACCCTTACCTGATCATAGTTGTCGTGGATGATTCTGGTGGCATTGGTGGCTTCATCCCTGCAGTGACACTGCTTCTGCTCCTGCTGAGATCCAGTGGAGGAAGGAGCCATCAGAGGACCTTCCCACCCAGCCCGTTTTTTCTGCCCCAGGTGGCTCAGGAGGGTCAGCTCCGGTTGGAGCAGCGGGACAAGAGTCTGTTGATAGAGTCGCCCTGTGTTTGACCAGGGCTTTTCTGGGTTTGCAGTTCACCCGACTGGAAGGGCCAGGAGGGTGGGTGGGGGGGCAAATCTGCCTCATCACCACCCGGTGAATGCGGCACCCCATTAGGCACTAAGTATTTACTGCATTAGTGAATTAAATAACTGATTAAATGAATCTTAAGGTAAGTACGGCAGGGGTCATGACTTCTTCTGACAACTTTAGAATCCGAGGCACAGAAAGGGGAGAGTTTTCACCACAAAGTCACACATTGACAGGGTCGGGGCTGGAACCTGGGGTTTCTCCTGGTCTAAGTTCTTATGGGTTTGGTTTCATTTCTGGTGTTTGTTTCTAATAGAGCACAGTGAATTTATAGACTACCCTTAGGGATAGATTATAGGATGGAGCAACCCAGAGGTCCATGGGTATGGAAACCCCAAAGGGCCACGGACAAAGAAACTAGAGAGAGTCATATGATAAGCCTGGACGCCCGGGCGTGCCTCTGTCACAGGCCAGCACTGAGGTCGCAGAAGGAATACTTTGACAGAAGGTCACCCCAGGAGGATTATCCATGAGGAAATGGGATCTGCTGAGGTATCAGCTGGGAGGAAACCCTGAGGAGGAGGTTCTGGATGGTTCTTCCCTGATAGGGCAGGGGATTTCCCTTGAGTCTAGGAACCACTACAACAAGCCAAGTGGGATCGGCATGTCCTGGACCCTCCCTGGGGCCGTCGGGGAACAGAGAGTCCTGAGGTGATCACTCACACATCGTTGCAGAGCCTTCTGCATGTAGAGGAAAGAGTTGGCAATGCTGCTGATTTTTCTCAAGATCTGAGGGTTCAGCTCCTGATGGTCCTTGAATACCTTGTCCACGTAAAATGCCAGGAGGTTCTTGGTCATGCAGCATACGTCTAAGGGCTACAGACACAGGTTAGAGAAAGCCCCAGGGACTATCTTCTCTTACCATCTCAGAGACCAAAGCAGCCTATCTGAGTGAGGGCGTCAAGGAACAAAATAGCTAAAGGTCAGTTTTTTAAATTCATGTTGGTCTCAAAGTATCCATGTCCTCTCACCACATCAAAGCTACTTATGATGAAAGCACCAAGGAGATTGCCATTTCTTTCTTTCTTTCTTTCTTTCTTTCTTTCTTTCTTTCTTTCTTTCTTTCTTCCTTCCTTCCTTCCTTCCTTCCTTCCTTCCTTCCTTCCTTCCTTTCTTTCTTTCTTTCTTTCTTTCTTTCTTTCTTTCTTTCTTTCTTTCTTTTTTTATGGCCAGGAAATATAACAGCAAGCAATGAGCCCAGTCACAGACTAGAACCCTCTCTATAGCATCCCCACACGTCATCACTCACTTCAGCTTAAACCCTTCCAGGAATTTGGTGTCTCCCTTTGGAAAGGATCCACATCTGAGCAGCTTTCTGGAAAAGTACTTCCTTCTGTTGTGCTGTGGTCTGCGCCTCCGTACCTGCTCCCACCCATCAACATTGCACAAATACCCGTGTATACGTATCAGGAGCTCTTGCACACCCAGTGTGTGCTGGGCACAATTCCTTCCACTGTAATGACATCACATTTATCCTGACTGCCCTGCTCTGCTCCCCCCATCACCCTGATCTGTCCTGTTTAAACTGCAGGGATCGTTTGAATGGAGCGAAGATTTGCAAGAATGGAAACTGACAGCTGCAGGAATGGGTACCTCTGGGTGCGTCCGCAGCTGGCAGAGTGTCTATGTCTCTAAGGGGCGGCCGGGGAGGGGGGCATGCTTGAATTCCCAGGTTACAGCTCAGCAGTTGGCAGGGCTGAATTTCCTTCTAGCAATTTACACCTTGCACTGAGAGCCAATGAGTTGCCTGGCAGGAGGTTTATAGCTCAGGCTGAGAAGGGAGGGGTATGAAGTATGAAGCATCAGTGGGACAGGGCGTCCATCTTCATTAGCATTAAAGCAGCAAAGCCTCCTTGGCCCCACAGGCAGCTTTTCTTCAATGGCAAAACCCTTCTCCTTGTTCTCTCCTGCTGGTTCCCTTAACCAAAGGAGCAAAAAGCGAAACACCTTTGTTTTATCAGGGAGCAGGGGAGGGGAGGGAGAAATAGATAAAAACCTGCCTCCTCATTGACTCTCCTGCCCCATCAGCTATTTCTGGATCTAGAGAGGAGAAAGAATCTGGAGACAGAGGGGGCTTGGGGTCAGCCACTGGCTCAACCATTGACTGGTCATTTTCTCTCCCAAGCTAGCGATTTGCTCATTTGAAAATGATGGCTTTGGAATAGGTAGCCCTCCAGGTCCCTTCCCACTGCGCTATCCTATGAGTCTCTCATACAGCAGGCTGGAATAGTATTTAGTAAGTGGCTACATCTATTTCCTACAAATAGATCAGGCCCAATACTGCCTAGAAGAATTATCTCGCTCAGAGAAGCCAAAAGAAAAAGAAAGAGTAATTCATTGCAACTATCTTTCACACTCTGGCAGATAAATATCTGGGAAAAAAAAAAAAAACTGAATCTTTCTACAATGCTTACAAGGACTGGAGATGCTCATTTTTAAGGGTGCTTCTCAGTGACCGCCTTCTATAAAGTAAATTCTCTCCTTGTAAGCCTACTGTTTTGTAACGCACCCAACACCTCTCATCTGGAGAGTTGGAATATCTCTTTACTGGCTTTCCAGCCTCACATTTTCTATTGTAAGGAACATCACCAGACAGTCTTTCCAAAAGATGCTGTGGTCATACCGTCTTTGGCTCGAGAACCTGCAGGACCCCTTATTGCTGTGTTACAAGGTCAAGGCTCAGCCTGGCTTTGAAGGCTCTTGGTAAGATGACTTCAGTGTATTTTTCCACTTCCTCCTCTTACCCTCACCTCACTCACCTGCCTGACCCTCATGCCACAGGTCTGGTCTGGTTGCCTCACTGTCCCCTGATACACATTCACTGATCTCACACACATTCTTCCTGATCTCCGGACTCCTTCCTCCTTTATCCATTGACCCAGAGCCAACTCAGTTTTTAAGTCACTGTTCATTTTCTCGGCTGCCCCGTGAAAACTTCCAGAATCATCCTGAGCCACAGACAACCTGTCCCATTTGAGCGTGTGGCACCCCAAAATCCCTCTGTAGATAAGTGGCGCTTCTTGGGTCCATCCTAGGGGTTTCCAAGTCCCTGAGACACAAGTGTGCATGAACACATCAGCTGGCAAATAAGAAACCAGGCATATTTAGAAAGTAGAAATTGGGAAGGAGAAGAAGACAGAGTGGAGATATCTTTCTCAGCCCAGGGCCATTTCACCATAAAATAACAATACAGAAAGAGCAGATCCAAGCCAGTACCTTGATGCTATGCAGGGTCTCTGGTGTGGACAGGATGGTGACATTTTGGAAGGTGTCCTTAGCTTGCTATGGAGGGAAACATAAGGACAGACACAAGCCATGAGTACTCCATGTCCCCCTGAGACTCAAAGGATAACGAAAAGGAACTTACTCTTCAAGTGAAGATGGACAATAAGACACGCTCCCTTGCCCACACCTTCACCCTGAACCCATACTCACGATGGTTTTTTTGATTTCCTGGAAAGTCTCTTCTATATGGTGTATGTCCATGGAGATCAGACACCTTCTCAGACCTCGGGTGTGCACTGAGCACAGGAAGAACATAGCAGCCACGAGCCAGAGGGAAACACGCTGAGCCTTCATGTCCTGCAGGAACGGGGGGAGGTCAGCTGCCCAGTTGAGAGGGGAAAGCAATGGGGACCCCTGGCCAAGCTCCCCTCTGTACCTCACAAGGCACGCCAGACAGCAGCCAAGAAAACGAGACTCAGTACCTCAGCCTTGTGGAGTTCATGGTCATGTGTCTCCTCCTCTGTTTTTTTGAATCAATTGAATGAGCGCTCTCCCTCCCCCGGTGCCCCCACCTTCACCCCAGAAAGCACAATACAGGGCTCTCTCAAGCTCCAGGGAGTCTATTTGTGTGGATATCACTCCATTATGACTCAACAGGCTCATTTTGTCAAAAGGGATGAAAAGCATTGTTTTTAATAAATTAAGTAGGAAAAACAGGGTTGGTAATACGCCCTGGGAATTAGGCAACAGATCTGAAAAACCCTAAAAGCACATTTTTTAAATGTTTGCTCCTGAAATAGGAGACACCCTTTTGTTATAAACCCCCGATGTGTATCTGCTTAAAATCATCTGTCTGAAGCCAACTATGAAGATGTCACCTTCCGGAGAAGATGGGAAAGGGAGGCACAAGACACCTCCAATCAACGAATTAGCCACACTGAAGCGAGAGAGGCGGGCAAGTTGGCAGCTCCCACTCTGTCACTCACTGAGCCCAGGGGCTGTGAGAGACCTGTGTGCAGCTCACTTGTCCTAGGTGGGGCCAGACTCTTCTAATCCCATCACCCTCCCTGCCTCTGTCCTCTCTGTCCCTCCCATGTTACCACTCTATGGTGTCATGCAGACACAGGGAGAAAAGTCACTTCCCCTGACTTGCCCCAGCACTAGCCCAGGGCTTAGCCTTCAAGAGAAGGCTTAGGACAGCATGTGTGATGAGACCAGCCCTCTGCCTAGCATCCTCCATGGTGCCCGCCCAGAGCTCTGGCTTCCAGCTGTGTGTGTGTGTGAGAGCGAGAGAGAGAGAGAGAGAGAGAGAGAGAGAGAGAGAGACCGGTGGCTGTGCACAAACTAGGAAGCCAGCTGCGGGAACTGAGGAGCCCCCCACCTACTCCTCACCATTGCTTCCCATGCCAGAGCTACAAAGATATGTGAGACTGTGAGCCTCGGCAGACCCCACTCCCACCACCATTCCCCAGTCTTCCCCGGAATTCCCAGGCTCTTCTCCAGAAAGCCAAGAAAGAGCAAATCCTGTTTCGAAAACCATTTTGCCTCGTGTCTTAGTAACTCAGCATCATCCCCACGAGGGCACAGCTTTAGAGCAAGACCTCACCGTGGAGCAGGCATCGTGTCAAAGGGCTTCGTCCCTCTTTCTTCCAACCTCTCTTTCTGGCAAAGCGGGAAAACAGACTCCCATTGGCAGGGAAGACTATAAAGTCTCCCATAGCTCTATACCCACCTTGAGGCAACTAGGACACTTCTAGAAAGTCAAGTGACTGGGAAGAGAGCACAGATTTTCCTCTGACAAGACAACTCTAAGAAGCAGTGGGACATCCTCTGATCACCCCCATGCCAGGAGCCTCAGACCTCATGCAAAGGGCAAAGATGCCTCCCCTCCCTTAGCTCGGGTAGGTGAGCCCAGACATCTCAGCCGATTCAAAAACAATAATAGCTAATGTTTATCATACATGCCACGTGTGGGGGGCATTGTGCCAAGCATTTCCCACAATTTTCTTATTGAATGCTCACAACCACCTTGTGAGGTGAGTGGTTTCTGTCCCCATTTTACTCAAGAGGAAACTGACACAGAGAAGTGACGACACCTGCCCACGGTAGGCAGCCAGTAAGCGGCAGAGCCAGCGTCGGGAGACAGATGGGCTGGTCCTCAAGCCGGCTGTCCTTGCCACCACAGTGTCCATGGACAGTAGCAGCTGGGTATCCCGGGCCTCAGCTGGATATCCCAGCAGCTTCCCTCCCACCAGACAGACAAGAGCGCCTTTCTGATCCAGTCCCACTGAACCAACCGTGCTCCTTCCATTTAAAGAGCTATTTAATATGGCAAAGCCTTATTTTAAAAAAGAAAAGATATCAAATGCCCAGCACAGCTCCTAGAACAAAAAGCTTGGAGTAAATAGTAGATTTTTTCCTCTTCCCTTCCCTCCTGCCCTCCTTCTTCCTCATTCTCCATCCTTGCTTATTGAGAACAAGGTACGAGGAGGCTCGTCTTCTCCATGGCATACCCTTCCCCGTCCTACAAAATCCCCAGGCCATACACAATGTCCACAGGTCACCTCTCTGCAGCAGTGAGGGCCGAGGGCTAGAACGGTGTGAGGCCCGGGAGCGCCTCACCTCTCACCAGGTGCTTCCAGCCACCCCTGTGTCTTCTTAGTCTGCCCTTCGCCACTCAAAAAAGGCTGGTCACTTTTATGCAGGTGGATAAGAGGAAATGCTGTCAAGGTTTACTGGGTGGGTCCACCTTTGGGAGATTATTTTTCTCCTTGTTTCCTTAGTATCTCATTTCCCTAATTGTTTTCTTGCTTCTTTGAGATACAGCTGATTAATCATTATTAAGAAATGCCTCTTTCTTCTGGGTCTTGACATGCAGCTTCTAGGAAGAATAAACTCCCCATCTCTATGCAAATGAGAATTTCTTGCAATTCTGTGTCCATACAGAAAAATCCAAGTTAGGTCACTTTCCTGAGAGCTATGGCATGCCACCAACTGTACCCTGCAGGCAAACTCAGCAAAGTACTCTCCTGCCAGCCCCACCCTGACAGCAGCCAGCCCCAGGAAACCGTGCAGGTATCCTTAGTCCTGTCACCCTTCCTCTGCCCGAAGCTTCATACAGCTGTTGAACACCTTTTGGTGCCAGGTGCTAGCGAAATGCTCTACGTGCGTTATTTTGTTTAACCTTATGGGAAACCTCTTTTTCCCCCTCTCACAAATGTATCTACTTGGCCACCATCTCTTTCCTCTTCCTCATGTCCCTTGGAGGACCCTTTCATCTCGATTAGTGCAGGGAGAGAAAATGAGAAGTAGAAAGTGGGAAAATGAGGAAGTGGAAGGGCTTAGCAGCCAGTGGCAGACTCAGGAACGGAGCCTAGAGTCCTTGCTCTTGGAACAGAAGACCCTCCATCCTAATTACTCTTCATATACAAACTCTACATCATGACTTCTCCGAGGAGCAGGGTTTGGGGTGATGGCGAGGGAGGCATAGGTTGTAAAAAGTTTCCTCCCCGAGCATGACATCCCCAAATAAGCAGAAGCTTGTTTTTACCAAACGAAGCACTCTCAATGAAGATGGGCTACAATTACAAGAGACCCACTGGCCCTTTGGACAACAGGCTGGGGTGGACCTTATATGCAGCTAGATGGGGGAGGGATGGGCGGGACACCAGCAGAGAAGAAAGAGGAACAGGGAAGTCTGAGGACTTTTTATGGGGGTAAGTGTGAGGGCAAGAAGCTATGAGGGCTACGAACCTTGTCCAGCATCCTGGACTTAATGATTTAATACATGTCCTAAGAATACAATACATGATTATAATGGCCACAGTATACCTTTAGATTTATACCCTGCCTTTCTCTCTTCTCTGTGAGACCTTAGACAAGCTGTTTATGACTTTTCTGAAGCTCAATAAAATAAGCAAGATAAACTATGAGGGTCGGAATGAGCTAATGGACTTAATCCATGATAAGTACTCCATAAATATTCTTTATTCCAATGCCGTGTGCCAGGCACCTGAAAAAGGAGAAGACACCTTTGTTAGGAGCTAATAGGTGTCTCTTTGTTCCTTCTGGCAGGGAGAAAGGAGCTCTCTTGGTTCCAGAGATCTCCCACCTACCCAGCACTGCTTCTCCGCAGAGGGGCTGGGCAGGAAGGTTGCTGCTGTGTTCCCAGCCCGGCCTGAGCCTCCTGGCTCATAGTTCCCAGATGGTGGCCCAGCCCCACATGCTGCATGATTGCAAAACTGTCCCTTCTGGCTCTCACCCTGTATTCAACCCCTCATGTGTTCAGACTGTATGTTCTGACCCAGCTTTCATTTCAGGGCAAGGATGTCATATCAGGGAACTTGCAGCAGAAGGAAAAATATGTGAAGTGTTTATAGCTTCTTTCCAGCCCACAGAACATCCTAGTGGCTGGGGCTCTAGCCGCCCACCTCTGCTCCCCATGGCTGGCAGACTGGAGGCAAGACAGTTCATCTCTGAGCCTTTATTTCTTCCTTTGCAAAATGGTGCTGATTGCGCCTACTGAGTATGTGCCGTGTGGACAGCGTGTGCAGATTTAAATGACCTGGCACATAATAGGGGGTTCAGAAATGGTAACCTTTGGGGCAGCTGGATGACTCAGATGGTTAAGCACCAGACTCTCGATCTCAGCTGAGGTCATGATCTCAGGGTCGTGAGTTCAAGCATGCTGGGCTTCATGCTGGCTGTGGAGCTTACTTAAACTTTTTTTTTTTTTTTTTTAATTTAAAAAATGGTAACCCTTGTTACTAATTTTACAGTCCCCTTTTGAGGCCTTCAATTGGGAGGAGGGAGAGACAACGAGAGATGATTTCCCTCCCTCCTAAGCCTTGCTGACTAACAATATAATACTTAAAGTGAAAATACAGATTACGATGGAACGGCATCCCTTCCAGGATTGCAGTCAAACCGTGGATTTGATCCATAAATGTGGGACTATGTCTAACCTTAGTGTTGGATCTTCTAGAACCAGTTGGAATACCAGAGCTCAATTTTTCATCTGGTACATGGGGAAGCAGAAAGAATGTGAAGGAAGACTTCCCAGCCAGAAAGGAGAATGCTCTGAGCTTGATGTGTGCTGGACACAGCTCTCTCACGCCTTCCAATCCCCCGTCCTCACCCACTATCCTCTCCAACTTCATGGTGGTGCAAGGTAACTTCCTCTTCATAAAAGAGTGCAGCTGGCCCACTCCTCTAAGTGCTAAATCCTGGACAACAGACAAGAAGTGAGCCAGGCATTGCACAACTCCAGAGGGCACCATGCCCACTGTCTTTTATGGGAATGAAGCTCCATTTAGTTGAGCGGTGGGACACTCCTGAGTGATCTGAACAACATGGATAGGGCCTATATGAATGATTTCGAGCATATCATTGTGAGAATGATAGAGAAAGGGTGTGTAAAAGAAAGAAATGTTGGTACTAGAAAGAATGATAAGGAAAGGGTCTGTAAAGGAAAGAAATGTTGGTACTGATGAATGGATATTCTATCTGGGAAGTAAATAGGAACATAAAAGGAATATAAATGTTGAACTGTCTTGATAAATACATTTGGATTATAATGATATATTTGGAATTTGTATATACCTCTGAAAATAAAGCAAAAAAATAAAGGATAAATTTCTCAGTCCTTGGGGACTTTGAACTTAAAAACTTTCTCCTTTGTTTGGGATTTAGAAATGAAGGTCAGAAAGGATAGCAGAGAGCACTCAGCTCAGCATTCCTATTATAGCAATGAACAGATGAAGGCGAGAACCAGCCTTCTGGCCACACAGTGAAGAAGTGGCGTCCTGTTCTCAAACCTCCATCTCTTGATTTCTAGCTCAGTGCCCTTCCTAACCCCATGCTGCTTTCTTATCTTAGGATCATGTGGAGTGGAACAGAACACAAAGCTCTGGGGAACCTCAAGCCTGTTTAGCAGGAGAGGTGATGTAACTCTCCCAAGCCAAGATGTTCTGACTTGCCTTCACCCAGGAAGTCCATGACCTAAGGAAATCTGAACTGGCTGATCCTGCCTCGTGGGAGAGGGGAGGACAAATTGGGTACCTCTACTACAAACACCTGGCCGTGCCTTCTTTCTCACCCACAGGGCTCCAGTCAAGGGTAGATCTGCTGATCTAGAGCCTCAAATCCTGTTTGACACCTGTGCTAATGGATTCTACAGGTCAAATGGTGTGAAATATAATCCCTATGGAGACTGGGGAGGGGGAGCCAGGGATGGGTAATGGAAAGAGTCCAAGCATGGCCTCTCCATTCCTTTCCTGGATCACTGACCTGGTCTCATTCCCAACAACGCATCTTCTCCTAGGGAAGGCAGACTTTCTAAAGTGCAAATCCAGTCTTGGTTCTTCCCAGCCTAAAACTCCCAGCATGGCTCCCAGGGGCTACTAGGATAAAGGGCTAGCCTGTCCCCATAGAACTTCAGAACCATCACAGAGTGTCCACATCTTCAACTTCATCTCTCTTGATGAGCTTCAAACACTTCACTGCCCCTCCTCACCTAGAAAGCCCTCTCCTTGCGGTTTCTGCTATGCAAATTCTCTCCAGCTTTCAAGACTCAGCTCTGGTGTGACTTCCTGTGTGAAATCTCTCCCCTCTTGCTTTCCCTCTGCCCTCTCCTTCCTCCTCCCTACCTCCACCCTAGCTGACTTGACTCCTCTTTCTTTTGTATTCCCACTGGATGGATACCAGATGCCCAGGTAACTGTGAATTTCAAATAAGCACATGTAAGTGCTCATGCATCTAAAAGTTAACTGGGCTTTTGTGTTTTCACCAGTTGAATCTGGCAACCTTACACCCAACAGTCTATAGAATTCAACCCCAGCCAGGGGCAGACCCAGCTTGTATGAGGCCTGTAGCTCATATAATCAGGGAAGGAGGGTACTTTTTAAGAAAATAAATTTTAAAATAAAAGTATAAAATTAGAGACTAAAGTGAACTGAGGGGGGAGAGGGGTGGGTGGTTGGGTGAACCTGGTGGTGGGTATTAACGAGGACATATATTGCATGGAGCACTGGGTGTGGTGCATAAACAATGAATCTTGGAACACTGAAAAAAAATTAAATTACATTTTAAAAATATATAAATATATGGGTGATAGAAGAGTAATATATAAATATATATATTCAATATATATATTACTCTTATATATATATATATATATATATATAATGAATCTTTATTTAGAATTATTTAAAAAATCATAACAAATTACAAATTTTAAAAGCTGACAAATACCACACACCACAAAATCCAGGAAGATAACTGAATACTTTTATCAATTAACTACATAACATCTCTTTGTTTCATCATTGATGATGAGTTTTAAATGTTATTTCCCATGAAAAGAATAAACAGAACAGTCTGTGTTTCCTCTACTATGGTTGTCCAGATTTGGGTTTTTGTTGTTGATAGTTGGAACACATGCATGGCGTATGTGACTGGTTTGCACCCTACACACACGGAAATTTCTGCTTCACGAAGTTCCCAACGGAAGAGAAAAAAGTATCTGATTCATTTCTAATTATATATATTGCATTATTGAATAAATGTTTCTATGTTGACTAGATTTTAATGAAAACCAAATCTTTGGCTTACAGTTTTATATGCCTGGAAGAATTTTCAACACATTTCCTTCTGTCTCCATACATTTCAAACTTTGCTTCTCTTCTGCTCGCACACTTCCAGTAACAAGAAATAGCACCATGGCTGGAAGGAGTGTTCCCGGTGCTATTCTCACACCAGGATGATGTGAGATAGCTCACACACAATCCACTAACGATATCTTAACCACATACAGATGTGATTATAAGCCATGGAAATATATCTCGATAAGGGCCAAATGCATCCCCAAGTCAACCAACTACTCCTTAGCCAGACTGCTCAGATATTGTGGCTTCTCTAATATCACCCACCATGAGGAGAAGTCAGAGTGAAAAAGGACACTGATCTTAACTGATTAGGCTACCATACCTTCGTCTCATGAATTTTACAAGACGTATGAACATTGCTAAGACCCCTCCACAGACTTTAAAAGAGCCCATGCAAGTGAGGGACCTGAAGCTTAAACTTAGCCGAACAGTAAATCCCTACTGACCACAGACTCCGGGATAGTTACATTGCATTTATTTGTACTTTGTAATTTAATTTTTATTTTTAATCAAGGATGACCATGTGCACGATTTTAGAAGGCGTATATATGAGGAAAACTGCAGCCCTCCCTACTCCCTATTCCTATGCCCTGTAGGCAACCGCTGGCAACATTCAGGTTTTTAGCTCCATCATTCTGAAGAACACGCATTTGTTGCTACTCATACTCTTCGTTTTAGAAGTGATCTATCGGCTTACTACAATGGAAGACGAAAATTTAGCTCTTGTATAAAATCCCATGCCAACATGCTCACTTCCCTCCCCCATCCTGCCAGCATAAACATATCACAGTTGCACTTCATTCCAGGCAACTTGTCATGAAAGTCCACCCAAGGAGGCATGAGCCATGGGGAGAATGCGAATTCCTGCTCTCGGGCCCTTGTGTCTCTACTTGCTCCGAGAAGAACCAGAAGAAGAGTATCAAATCCAAATGTTCCATGTGCTTTTCATTCCATTAGCTTACGTTTCTCATGGCCACGAACTCAGAATTCACAGACCGAAGGAGCTAGATTAACAGGACTAGCTAACAACTGTTAAGCATGTTTATTAGCCCAGGCACAGTATTAAGCACCTATATACATTATCTCTTTTGATCATCCTACCTGCTCCAGGAGGTAGATGCTATGTTTGTGTCTATTGTTTTAGCTATGGAAGCTGACACCTGTCAAAAGCTTCACCCCAGGGCACTGGGGAGCAGGTGGCAGGGCAATCTAGGCATCCTGGCGAGGCACCCACACTTTTAACCACTTCATTCTACCAGACATGAAGAAGCATCTGGTTCAGGCTTCTCATTTACAGATGAGGAAGCAGCAGAGGCTGTGAGAACGGAGAAGTGTCTTGTTCAAAGCCACCCAGCTGAATAGTGGTGGACTGGGGACACGTATCCCTGAACTCTCAATCCTATGTCCTTTTCATTCACTTGACCATTGTCATTTCTTCTGGCTTCTTCCTAGAAATATAGAAACCTTCCTAAAATTAAAAAGAAAAGACAGCTCTTCTCTCCATGCAAAGAAAAAGCAGAGCAGCAAATGGTATAGAGAATATAGCTTGACAGCACCCTTCCCAACCAACAAATCCAGGCATGTCAGTAAAAACTCATTCTGTAGAAATCGGATGTGGTTTTTCCCTTATTGGTAAAATGAACCGTGTCAGTTAAAAAGAGCTGTTCCCACGGGCACTGGGAGCCAAGGAGTTCCTGGGAACCACTTCATCTCAAGAGACCTAGGGGGAGGAGAAGGTTGCACTGGACGCTGTTGACTTACTATATAGTTATAGTTAGCGGGCAGCAGAGTAAGGACTCACGGATCTGCAATACTTGAGGTGGGAGAGCAGAAAGGCTAGAAAACTACATCTTGTGTCCACATCGTCTCCTGGAGGAAACCCCAACTAGCAGCACCCCAGCACTGAATTACCCCCAACTCTTAGGATCCTGTCTATCCAGAAAGCCAGAGGCTTTGCTTAGACTTTCTTTCCTAGGGATGGTCTTTACACGTTAGATTAAACCTCCACCATATTCCAGGTACAGATTCACTCCATCTGGCATGCGTAGTGGAAGCCAGCTGTTGGCACCTTTCAGAAGTGAGCTAGGAGGGGCACCTGGGTGGCTCAGTCTGTTGAGCGCAGGACTCTTGATTTCAGCTCAGGTCATGTCTCAGGGGTGTGAGATTGAGCTCTGCCTTGGGCTCCTCGCTCAGCATGGAGTCGGCTTGGGTTTCTTGCCTTCTGCTCCTCCCCCACCCCTGTCCCCCACATGTCCTCTCTCTCTCTCTCTCTCAAATAAATAAATAAATCATTAAAAAAATGTGAGCTAGGATTTTCAGCTTATGGCTCAAACTTAAAATGTTGTGTTTCCTCCCAGAATCCTCTTGCTCCTCTCCATTCTTTTCCACTTGGTCTCCTCTCAGCACTTGTGAACTTACTCTGTGCTCTGTTCATTTTCACTTTGAGTTAGTGGAGCCACTCTGAAATCTCCTTCCCGTCAGACTTGAAACTTGAGCATGACTGAGACTCTGTCTCCTCCATCAGAGAGTGTGTTCCAGCTAGCAACTAGATGGCTCCTTTCCTAAATCAACCTTTTAGCTGGAGAACATAAGGTCAAGCTCTTTCTAGGATACAAGCTCTATAATGGCAGGGATCTTTTCTGTCTTTTTCATTATTTTGCCTCCAAAATGTAGCACATAGTAGATACTCCATAAATGTCTGTTGAGTGAATGAAGGAATAAATGGCAGATAATGGAAACTTCCAAAAGCATAGAAAATTGCAGAGTTTTTTGGCATTTCCCCACAGCCACCTGTAAGTTCTGGTGAATTCATCATGAAGAGTTTGCCTGCTAAGCTGGTTGCCCCGTAGGGAAGGGTCCCCAGTTTGGTACCATAGAAACACTTCTTCTGTGTGCCCTAGGTGAAACCCTACCATAGAAAAGTCAGTCAGGTGCAAAGGGTTTGCATGCTTCTCTCCCAGCATCCACAACAGTCAGCCCCCAAGAAGAAGTGGAGGCAAGCAAATCCTGGCTATTGAAGTATGGAATTACATAGGTCTTTTTCTTCCAGTATATGCACCCATGTTAGCAATTAAACAAAATGTGGTACCAGAAGGAAAAATTTTGAACGTGACATTTTCTAGATACTAAAGAATTATCAACCAGGAAGAGAAAATAATTGAATTTAGGCAGTTATATCAAAGTAAAATTTATCATTTTTGTCTAAATGCACTTGAAGCACAGTAACACTTAAACACATTTAAATGCCGGATTAACTCATCATCCCTAAAGCTTTTCTTGTAGCAGGATCCTGGTTTAAGTACAAAAAAGCATCATGGTTTAATGATGCCCAGTCTACAGATCCAAGATGTCTGCCTTGTTCCTTTGAGAAGTTTGTGAAATATATGGAATGATGCCTCAAAATGTGCAGAACATACAAACTTTCTCGCTGATGTCCATCCATGAACAATCAGGAGTCCATGAGCTCTAAATTTAAAACCTTAAATTTGGATTTGGGTCTAATTTTGACATTTTCTGGATGTATAAAGGAGTGAACCTCTGTGCTCCAACTGGGGCACATCAGGAAAAGTGGGGTTGATAATTCCTGCCCTGTCCTTCTATGTTGCAAATCATTGCTGCATCCATGTGTAAGGGACAATAAGGAGCAGAGTGATGGCATTTGTCTGGAAAGAAAGAATTGCCTTTTCTCTCTACCTATTTACCTAAGAGTAGCTCATAACATGCTCAGTGATGAAAGTCACAGAAAGAGACAAATCTGATGCCGAAAGGGAACCACCACTGGGCTTTTCAATTGAGTTTTTTCAAGTTAGTCCTGCCTATAGAAGGGTCTTTCCAGGGCGGGAGGCTTGTACCATCTCTCCCTTAGGAAAAAGCAGAATAATTTCTAACCCCCATAGGTCTATAGGCCCCACTGACATTGGCAAAGCCAAATGATGTTGAGTAATGGAATAAGCCTGGACTTGGGGTGACCAACCATCCCAAGTTGCCCAGGATTTAGAGGTTTCCTGGAACACAGAACTTTCAATCCTGAAGATGGGAATGTCTGAGGTGAACCAAGACAACCTGGTCACTGCCAGTTTGACTGAGAAAGAAGGGCTGGATTTGAGATCTAGTGCTTAGTAGCTGTGCAAACTTGGGCAAGTCCCATAAGACTAACTTCTATTAGCCTCAGTGTTCTCATCTAGAACATGGGGTAAGTAAGGACAAAACAGCATAACATATATGTCCACTCCTAGGTAAAGGGAGGAACTTAATAATTATTTTGTTTTTTAGTAGACTCCACAGCCAGCATGGAGCCCAAAACAAGGCTTGAACCCATGACCCTGGAATCAAGACCTGAGCTGACATCAAGAGTTGGATGCCCAACCTACTAAGCCACCCAGGCATCCCAGGAAATGGTTTTTGATTTGAAAATGCAAGCAACAGGAATGTAACTCACTGAGGGGAGTCTGTACCTTCTACTTCTCCACCAACACTCTTCCCAGTCACAGATAGGTTCTATCATCATTTCATACTCTCCAAAGCATTTTCACAGATGGTCTTGCTTTATATTCAAAGTTCCTCATAAGCAGGGAAGATGTTCCTAACATCTTTTTTTCAGATGGGAAACTGAGGCTTAGTGATTGGAGCATCACACACCAACGTGAGACTAGTCCTCCAACCTGAGCACTTCACTGTCTGGTCCAGGTGCCTTCCCTCCAGACCATTCTCCTTCCCTCTCCTACGGGCAGCTGCTAGTGCTTCCCCTAGCCTGGGGAACAGGCCTCTGGAGACTAACACTCTACTCTCACCAAGATTGGCAGTGCCATGGTGGGTACCAGGAGACATTTCTCCCCTCACCACATAGACTCATGATCATTGCTGGGCACCACAAGATTTAGGGCTGAAAATGTTCTTTCCCTCGGAACATGTGGAGCTCCTTTGACCGAGCTCAAATGCGCTTCAGTCAGATCCTTCTTTTTTTATTTTATTTTTTTTATTAACATATAATTATGTTATATTTATATGTACCCCAGGGGTACAGGTCTGTGAATCGCCAGGTTTACACTTCACAGCACTCACCATAGCACATACATTCCCCAATGTCCATAACCCAACCACCCTCTCCCTACCCCCCTACCCCCGGCAACCCGGCAACCCTCAGTTTGTTTGTTTTTTTTTTTAAAGATTTATTTATTTATTTATCAGACAGAGATTACAAGTAGGCAGAGAGGCAGGCAGAGGGAGAGAGAGGAGAAAGCAGGCTCTCTGCTGAGCAGAGAGCCTGATGCGGGGCTCGATCCCAGGACTCTGGGATCATGACCTGAGCCGAAGGTAGAGGCTTTAACCCACTGAGCCACCCAGGCGCCCCAACCCTCAGTTTGTTTTGCGAGATTAAGAGTCTCTTATGGTTTGTCTCCCTCCCGATCCCATCTTGTTTCATTTATTCCTTTCCTACCCCCCAAACTCCTCACATTGCCTCTCAACTTCCTCATATCAGGGAGATCGTATGATTATTGTCTTTCTCTGATTGACTTATTTCGCTAAGCATAATACCCTCTAGTTCCATCCACATCGTCGCAAATGGCAAGATTTCATTTCTTTTGATGTCTGCATAGTATTCCATTGTATATATATGCCACATCTTCTTTATCCATTCATCTGTTGGTGGACATCTAGGTTCTTTCCATAGTTTGGCTATTGTGGACATTGCTGCTATAAACATTCAGGTGCATGGGCCCCTTCGGATCACCACGTTTGTATCTTTAGGGTAAATACCCAGTAGTGCGATTGCTGGGTCATAGGATAGCTCTATTTTCAACTTTTTGAGGAATCTCCATGCTGTTTTCCAGAGTGGTTGCACCAGCTTGCATTCCCACCAACAGTGTAGGAGGGTTCCTCTCTCTCTGCATCCTCGCCAGCATCTGTCATTCCCTGACTTGTTAATTTTAGCCATTCCAGTCAGATCCTTCTTAAGAAAAGCAGGAAACTCATCCCCATGGATTTGTGCTTTGAGAATTCCCTTGGCAGGAAGCAGCCAGTAAGACCTCCAAGGGGCACTGGAGAGTGAGAAGGTGATGGGCAGAAAAGCAGAAAGAGAAGCCATTCTCTACATTACCTACTCACCCTTCTGCTTCAGTCACGGCTCCTCCCTTCCAGACCTTGCATAGTGTTAGGTTTCTCTCTCTCTCCCATCTCTCTCTTTTTTTCTTTTTTCCCAGCTTCTAGGATTTTATTACAATGAGTTTTTAAAAAACAAGCAATCCACCAGTGTGGTGGTGAGGGTTGAGGAAAAGGGGAGGGGAAAGGAGGAGAAAGGAATTCTGCTCTACTGATAACCAAAGCTGTCCTAGCACGTTCTCCTTGTAAACCATTAGGAAAGGAATCCTTGTGGGCACCTCAGTTGGTTGAACATTGGACTCTTGATTTTTGGCTCAGATCAGGATCTTCTGAGATCCAGCCCCGAGTCCGGTTCTGTGCTCAGCGGGGAGTCTGCTAGAGATTCTCTCTCTCTCCTCCCCCTCTGCCACCCATCCACATCCCCACTCCCATGCGAGCGCTCTTCCTCTCAATAAATAAATAAATAAATAAATAAATAAATAAATAAATAAATAAGAAAATTAATCCTTGTTTTACTAGGGAAAATTTGTGGAGACTACAGAAAAGAGGAAGGAAAGAAAAGTGATCACTCACAGGAGGGAGAGAAAAGTGGGCATTCTCTCCAGGAAAAACCTTGTTGTCTTTTTTTTTTTTTAACTTGGATCACCAAGAGAAGAATGTTTTGAGGGTGCTCACAGTGACCCATATCCCTATGTCCCAACCCCCACAAGAGACATGACTTGAGCCACCGTAGTCACTTATACATTCATTCAACAAACACTGTTGCGTTGTGATGTACCAGGCACTGAGTTATGTTCTAAGGGTGGTGGCAGACAACAGGAACAGCCCTGGCCCCCCACAGACCTCTCAGTGGTAGAAGAGACGGGTCATTAGCCAGTCACAGCCACCACACCGTCCTTACCACCCAAGAGCTGACCTCTGTGCTAAGCACTTTTTTTTTTCAGCATAACAGTATTCCTTGTTTTTGCACCACACCCAGTGCTCCATGCTAAGCACTTTTTAAAAAAATATTTATTTATTTATTTGAGAGAGAGAGAGAGATAGTACTCATGCCCACGCGTGGGCAGCATGTAAGCAGACTCCCTGCTGAGTGAGGAGCCCCATGCAGAGCTCAGTCCCATGACTCTGAGATCGTGACTTAAGCGGAAACCAAGAGTCCAACTTTTAACCTACTGAGCCACCCAGCCCCCTTTGTGCTAAACACTTTTAATTATCTTTTTATTTGTTCTTTATAACCCTGCGAGGAGGTCCTATCCTCAACCGCATCACACAGATTGAGGGAACTTAGGTAAAAAAAAAAAGTTTAAATATTTGGACAAGGGTCTATTGCGTTAGTGAGGGAGAAGCTGGGGTCTGGACCCACAGAGTCTGACGCTGGAGTGGGGTGAGGATTAGGACAGTGATGCCCCGGGAGATGCTGTGTGGTCAGAGAAGAGCTCCTGAGGAAGTGAGGTTTACCTGGAAACACAAGACAGAAATACCAAATTCCACTCTTTCCTCCAGATCATCCACCAGACTCCAGCATCCCCCTCTTTCAGGATTCCCACCCTATTTTTTGCCCCTAGCGTGGTTCTTCAAGACCCTACATCTGCCATTCCTACGTGCCTTACTTTTCAGCCCTTCTATCCTACATGTTTCCCCATCAACCCTTCTCAGACTCCCTCGGGCACTCAAGCTTCTTACCCAAGACCCCGCTCTGCCTCATTCTCTCAGGAACATCTCGGAAATTCCGCTCCTCTCCTCACCCCTGAAATTTTCAAGTTTAACCCAGAACTCTGGTTTTCCCGGCACCAAATATTAATCACAGTTCAGGCCCAAACTGCCATGCTCAGGTTTCCCCAGATTCCTGGGAGGGTGGGGCAAGGACGTGATTGAGGAGGAATCTGGGACTTTTCAGCTCCTGGCCACCCCAGAAAGATAGGGCAGGAGCCAGGCCTGAGGAAACGTGAGGAACCAGGCACCTCTACCAAATTAAGGGACAGACCAAGCCTTCTCCCAGTGTGTAATTGGCTTTCATTCCAGAGGGTCTGCTTTCCCTCCTCCCCCAATGGCCCTGGGTTCAAAGGGCAAAGGGAAGGTGAATGCTGATCCCAGGGAGCAGATCCCAGAGCTGTCTGTCACTCCTCACGTCTGCCTCTCCTTAGCTCTGCCCTGCCTGGGGAGGCTGGGGAACACCTGGCAGGTGGCAAGCTTGCATCCACCTGCCACAGTGGAAGCCAGCAGGAGACACACCCAGACTGTTAGCCTCACACACTTCCTCTTCCAGAGGATTCCTCTTTCGGGAATTCTAACCTCAGGGAACTCCCATAGTCTGAGGAGGAGGAGGAAGAGCATGTGGGAGGTCACTCGAGGGCTCCTTCTAGGGAAAAGCCTAATGAGGGTGTAGAAAGGACTTTCAACAAGGTCAGCTCTTCCTCTGAAAGCTGCAGAAGTCGTCAGAGCCGTGGCAGCAAACGCTTACACCGTGCTTACTGTGTGTGATACCCGTCTCAAGGGTGCTTGATAGACTCGAACTCATTTGGGTCCTGCTGCTCATCTGGTGATTTGGAGAGCATTTTAATTTACAAAATCTGTTTTATCATCGCATCATTCATGGATTCCACACATGGAGCATCTACTATATCCCACTGAGGACACAAGTTTCTTCTCTTCAAGCATGAAGGATCTAGTGGGAAAGACAGAAATGAAAAGAACCGTCCATTAGAGAGGAATAAGCACTTTCAGAAAGGGAAACCCGTGCTGTGGGAATATCGTGGAGAGTTACTTAATGCAAACTGAAGTGTGTGGGGGTAGGGGTTATCAGAGGAGGCTTCCAGGTGGTGGTGACCCCTTGACTGAGTCTTCAAGGACGCGTAGGAGTTAGTCAAGGGCAGGGAAGGGAAGCCATGCTAAAGAGAGGCATGGAGGTGCCTGGTAATGGAAAGTCTGGGAAGCACATGTTGGTGGATGTGGGCACTTTGGAAGTGAGGGGGTGAGGGTGGGGCAGGAAGGCATGAGGTAAGATCACGAGATCCTCAGAGTTTACACTTCATGAGCTGTGTCAGAGGAGCCTCGTCGTGCCAGTCCCCAGCTGTCCTTTGAGCCACCCTGGCTTAGGCCACGTGGAGTAACCACTGTCCAGATAACCACTAACCTACTTTCCGACAGTATGAATCAGTTTGGGTTTCCTAGTATATTATATAAAGAGCATCACATAATATACAGTCTTTTTTGGTCTGGCTTCTTTAACTCAGTATAATTCATCCATGAGATTCATTCATCGTATTACATGTATGAAAAGTTCATTTCTTGGGGCGCCTGAGTGGCTCAGTCAGATAAGCTGATCTGCCTTCAGCTCAGATCATGATCCTGCAGTCCTGGGATCAAGCCCCGCATCAGGATCCCAGCTCAGTGGAGATCCTGCTTCTCCCTCTGCCTGCTGCTCCTGCTGCTTGTGCTTTCTCTCTCTCTCTCTCACTCTATCTCAAATAAATAAATAAAATCTTAAAAAAAAAAAAAGAAAAAGAGAAGTTCATTTCTTGTTCCTGTTGAGCAGTATCCATTATAGGGATATACCGCAATTTCTTTATTTACTTACCTTCTAATGGATATTGGGCTGTTTCCGGTTTCAAACTATTGCAAATAAAGCTGCTATGAACATTTGTGTAAAGTTTTTGTATGGACATATACTTTCTTTTCTCTTGAGTAAATGCCATAGAGTGAAATGGCTGTTCATGTTGTAGATACTAGTTTACATTTTGGTGAAGTTGCTGTTCAAATCTTATGCTGTTTTTGAATTGAATTGTTTCTGTTCTTTTTTTTTTTTTTAATACATATCCTTTACTGTCCTCCTGTAAGGTCATGGCATAAAGACAATCTGGGATGCTTCACGGATTTGCCTGTCATTCTTGCACAAGGCCCATGCTAATCTTCTCTGCATCGTTCCACTTTTAGTGTAGATGCTGCTGAAGTGAGTGCAAATTGTTCCTTAATATAAAGTTTAATATAAAGTTTATATTTTCTGGACACAAGTCTTTTATTAGATATATGCTTTGCAAATATCTTCTTCCATTCTGTGGCTAGGCTTTACATTCTCTTATTAACAGTGGCTTCTGAAAAGCAGACGTTTTTAATTTTGGCAAAGTCCTGTTTATCAACTTGTTCTTCTATGGGTTGTGCTCTTGTCATCATAGCTATGGAGTCTTTGCTTAATCGAAAATCCCACCAAGACTTCGTCTTTTCTTCTAAAAGTTTCATAACTTTAAGTCATACACTTAAATCTATGATCCATTTTTGTGTGTGATGTGTGGTAAGTATGAAAATTCGTTTTTTAAAAATACAGATATCCAGTTGTTACAGCACCATTTGCTGAAAAGACTATCCTTTCTTCACTAAATGCCTTTATGTCTTTGTCAAAAATCAGTTATCCATACATGTGCAGGTCTATTTCTAGACATCTTATTCTGTTTCCCTGATCTATTTATCATTCCTTACTGTCTTGATTACTATAGCTTTGTGATATGCCTTGAAATCAGAATACATTAGCCCTCCAAATTTATTCTTCTTTTTCAAAACTTTTTTGGCTAATCTCAGTCCTTTGAGTTTCTATACAAATTTTAACATAAGCTTGCCAATTTTTACAAAAAATGTCTGTTGGAATTTTTATTAATATTCATTGAATCTATAGATCAATTTGGGGAGAATTGCTACATTGACAACACTGAGTCTGATTCGCAAACAAGGTACATCTCTCCTTTTACCTGGATCTTCTTTAATCTCTCTCAGCAATGTTTCCTAATTTTTACTGCACAGTTTTTCATATTCTTTATCAAAGTAAAACTTATATATTTCACATCTTTTATGCTATTGTAAATTGTAGTTTCCAACTTCAATTTCTGATTGTTCATTGCTGGTAAACAGAAACACAATTGATTTTTGTACCTTAAGAAACACAATTTTTTGTATATTAATCTTGTATTCTGCAGTCCTGCTTGACTCACTTACTAGCTCTAGGAACCTTTTTGTAGATTTTATAGAATTATCTACATAGACTATGAATAAGGCAGTTTTACGTCTCCCTTTCCAATTTGGATGTCTTTTATTTTATTTATTTATGTTTTTGCCTTATTGCAATGGCTAGATTCTCAAATAAAATGGTAAATACAGGTGATAAGAATGAATATCCTTGTATTGTTTCTGATATTAAGGAGAAAGTATTCAGGCTTTTTTCATTAAGTATGATGTTCGCTATAGGTTTTTCATACGTGCCCTTAGCAAACTGAGGAAATTCTTTGCTAACATAGGCATCTGATGCTATAAATTTCAGCCTAAGTATTGCTTTAGTAACATTCTGTGAAGTCTGATATGTGATGTTTCTGTATTCATTCAGTTCAAAATACTTTTTAATTTCTCTTTTGATTTATTCTTTGATCCAAGGTTTGTTTTTTTTTTTTTTTAAGAAGTACATTATTTAGTTTCCAAATATTTTGGGGAATCTTCAGATATCATTTTCCTGCTGAATTCTAATTGAGTTCCATTGTGGTTAAAAAACGTGTGTGTGTGTGTGTAATCGTCAATTTGCTTTTGACTTGTGTTACCATGGTGTATCTGTAGGCATTTTCTGCATTGTTTTTTACATTTAACTCATTTGTGTGTTGAAAGTGTGTTCTCTATGGACAGCATGTGTGTTTAAAGTGTGTGTGTGTGGGTCTCTCTCTCTTTTTTTTAATCCAAGCTGATGAGTTTTGCTCTTTAATTGGGGTGGTTTACATTTCATGTGATTATTGACGTGACATGTGACTATTGATGGTTAGGTGTAAGTCTAGCCTCCAGCTATTTCTTTTATTTGTACCATCTGTTTGTTAATGCTTCCCCCCCTCTTTTTCTGCCTTCTTTTGATTTCATTGACTTTATTATTATTATTCCATTTTATCTTCTTTGTTGACTTATTATATGTGACTTTTTTTGTTGTGTTGTGTTGTGTTAGTGGTTGCCCTAGAGCTTAGTATATATCTTTGAGTCATTACAGTCTTCCTTCAAACCTGGTATCTGGTATCAGATACCACTTCATGTAAAGTATAGAATTGTGTAATAGCATATTTCCATTTCTCCACTCCCAGTCTTTATGCTATCATTGCCGTATTTTACTTACACTGTGTTACGAACTCCAAAATATATTACTATTTTTAAATTTTTTATTTATTTTTTAATTCTTTAAAAGATTTTATTTATTTATTTGACAGAGAGAGAGAGAGATATCACAAGTAGGTAGAGAGGCAGGCAGAGAGAGAGGGGGAGGCAGGCTCCCTGTCGAGCAGAAAGCCCAATGCGGGGCTCGATCCCAGGAACCTGGGATCATGACCTGAGCCGAAGACAGAGGCTTTAACTCACTGAGCCATCCCGGTGCCCCTATTACTGCTATTTTTTAAAAGATTTTACTCATTTATTTATTTGAGAGCTAGACAGTGAGCATGAGCAGAGGGAGGGGCAGAGGCAGAGAGAGAAGCAGACTCCCTGCTGATCAGAGAGCCTGACACGGGGCTTGATCCTAGGACCCAGGATATGACCTGAGCGGAAGGCAAACACTTAACTGACTGAGCCACCCACATTCCCCACATTATTGCTATTTTTAAACATTTAGTGTTTAAATAGATTCTTAAAAGAAATAATCTGATACATTTATTTATGTAATACCACTTCCAGTGTTATTTGTTTCTTTGCGTACAAAGAAACTTGTACCACCTGATATCATTTTTCTCCTGCCTAAAAGACTTTAAGAGTTCTTGTAATGCAGGTCTTCTGCCAAAGAATTCTTTCAACTTTTGTTATGTCTAAAAAAGGCTTTCTTAGCCAAAGTTGGTGGCATCACAATTCCGGACTTCAAGCTCTATTACAAAGCTGTCATCATCAAGACAGCATGGTACTGGCACAAAAACAGACACATAGATCAATGGAACAGAATAGAGAACCCAGAAATAGACCCTCAACTCTATGGTCAACTCATCTTCGACAAAGCAGGAAAGAATGTCCAATGGAACAAAGACGGCCTCTTCAATAAATGGTGTTGGGAAAATTGGACAGACACATGCAGAAAAATGAAATTGGATCATTTCCTTACACCACACACGAAAATAGACTCAAAATGGATGAAGGATCTCAATGTGAGAAAGGAATCCATCAAAATCCTTGAGGAGAACACAGGCAGCAACCTCTTCGACCTCAGCCGCAGCAACATCTTCCTAGGAACATCACCAAAGGCAAGGGAAGCAAGGGCAAAAATGAACTATTGGGATTTTATCAAGATCAAAAGCTTTTGCACAGCAAAGGAAACAGTGAACAAAACCAAAAGACAACTGACAGAATGGGAGAAGATATTTGCAAATGACATATCAGATAAAGGGCTAGTGTCCAAAATCTATAAAGAACTTAGCAAACTCAACACCCAAAGAACAAATAATCCAATCAAGAAATGGGCAGAGGACATGAACAGACATTTCTGCAAAGAAGACATCCAGATGGTCAACAGACACATGAAAAAGTGCTCCATATCACTCGGCATCAGGGAAATACAAATCAACACCACAATGAGATATCTCCTCACACCAGTCAGAATGGCTAAAATTAACAAGTCAGGAAATGACAGATGCTGGCGAGGATGCGGAGAAAGGGGAACCCTCCTACACTGTTGGTGGGAATGCAAGCTGGTGCAACCACTCTGGAGAACAGCATGGAGGTTCCTCAAAATGTTGAAAATAGAACTACCCTATGACCCAGCAATTGCACTGCTGGGTATTTACCCTAAAGATACAAACGTGGTGATCCGAAGGGGCATGTGCACCCGAATGTTTATAGCAGCAATGTCTACAATAGCCAAACTATGGAAAGAACCTAGATGTCCATCAACAGACGAATGGATAAAGAAGATGTGGTATATATACACAATGGAATACTATGCAGCCATCAAAAGAAATGAAATCTTGCCATTTGCAATGACGTGGATGGAACTAGAGGGTATCATGCTTAGCGAAATAAGTCAATCGGAGAAAGACAACTATCATATGATCTCCCTGATATGAGGGAGAGGAGATGCAACATGGGGGCTTGAGGGGGTAGGAGAAGAATAAATGAAACAAGATGGGATTGGGAGGGAGAGAAACCATAAGTGACTCTTTTTTTTTTTTTTAAAGATTTTATTTATTTATTTGACAGAGAGAAATCACAAGTAGGCAGAGAGGCAGGCAGAGAGAGAGGAGGAAGCCATAAGTGACTCTTAATCTCACAAAACAAACTGAGGGTTAATGGGGGGAGGGGGGCTGGGAGAGGGGGGGTGGGGTTATGGATATTGGGGAGGGTATGTGCTATGGTGAGTGCTGTGAAGTTTGTAAACCTGGCGAATCGCAGACCTGTACCCCTGGGGATAAAAATATATGTTTATAAAATAAAAAAAAATAAATAAAATACTTAAAAAAGGCTTTCTTTTACCTTCATTTTTGAAAGATATTTTCAGTGAGTATAGAATTCTAGATTGACACATGGTTTGATTTTTTTCTTTTTTCCTTTTGGTATTTTAAAGATAATACTCCCCTGTCACTTGCATTCTTTCTAAGGAGTGTTCTGTTATCATCTTTATCTTTGTTCCTCTGTACATAGTGTGTCTTTTATCCACCTGGCTGCTTCTAAGATAACGTTTGATTATGATTTGCCTTGGTGTAATTTTATTGCTAAGACTGTGTGTTCCATTGGATTGTGCTATTCCCATTTTGCTGTCTAATCTCCCAAATCATGTTGAGAATCAGGTAGGACTGACCTAACCAAGAAAGCCATGTATATAACAATTTTAAAAAGGGCATATACTTCAACTCAGGATTTCAAAAGGACTTGTGTGACTGAACTACCCAGTGGAAAAAGAACTATATGCACTTTACCAGTTAATTGGACCAGGTAAGCATTCTTTTTTTTTAAGATTTTATTTATTTATTTGACACACACAGAGAGAGATCACAAGTAGGCAGAGCAGCAGGCAGAGATAGAGGGGGAAGTAGGCTCCCTGCTGAGCGGAGAGCCCGATTCAGGTCTCGATCCCAGGACTCTGAGCCAAAGGCAGAGGCCCAACCCACTAAGCCACCCAGGTGCCCCAAAGTAAGCATTCTTAATAGCCAAAAATGTTGATTTCTTCTTCTGCTATTTTCTCTGTGGCAGTTTTAAAACATGCCCTTGCCCCAGATTCTTTGACATTCTTCCCACTGAGAAGTGAGATCTGTATCTCCTGTCCTTGAATCTGGGTTCTGTGACCACTTGACTAGTTGTTTACAGCTGAAGCGACACTGCCCATTTCTGGGCTCAGACTTGAAGACCCTGTCAGTTTCTTTTTCTTTCTTAAGATGCTTGTTCTTTGATCCCATCCACTCTGCCATAAGTAAAACCCCAAATTGCCTGGAGAGGGGCCCACATGGAGAGAAGGCTCATAGCCCATCACCTTGGCTGAGCTCCCAGACAGTCGGCACCAGCCATATGAGTAACACATTTTAAAAGCTGATCTGCCAGTCCCAGTCTAGCTGTTACAGCTAGTATGGTGTGGCACAGAAATGATCCGTCTACAGCGAGTCCTGCCCAACGTACAGATTGGTGAGCAAAATGGATGCCTGTTGTTTTAAGTTTCTATGTTCTTATCTGATTTGTTACATAGGGATAGATAAACAGAATGTCTTCCTTAAAGAGCTGGATTCCTAAACCTTTGTCTCAGACAAGTAGCTTCTGCTCTGATCAACTGTGGTTTCCTCTTTTCCAACTTCTAAGCTTTTGTATGACCCAAGGTGTTCTGCTCTCTTTTCCTTCTGTACCAGGGTAATCCTGTCCTTCTAGAGGATTTACACTGCTATTTGTAGAAAGCACTTGGTCTTCAAATTTGTATGTGTTCAAACTGTATTGTAATTATAGCTCTATTAACAGGTTTCTTACGAAGCTCTGATTCCCTCCGTTACACTCCATGGGCCCTGTGTGTTGATCATTGTCTCTTGCTAGTCTTCTACCCTCCGCACTCTGCTTTGGCATCTATTTTCTCTTCCTAAGCAATGTTCTATTTACTGGCTGCAGTCTCTACCCACGCTAGCTTTTTAAACTCCCATCTAGTGTAGGAGTCCTTACTAAAAGCTTCTGCCACTGTATCAGTGAGGGTTCCCTCACAAGCAGTTATTTGAATACAGAGGGTTTAATATATGTTAATACACACAAAGATCCTAACTAGATACCTGTATTAGTCAGGTCTCTCCAGAGAAACAGAACCCAAACATCTTAATATGCATAAATAGATTTATTTCAAGGGACTGACTTATGCAGTTGTGGGGGCTAGCAGATATGAATTCTGTAGAGCAGGTCAGCAGGCTAGAAATTCTCCAGCAAGAGCTAATGTTGCAGTCTTGAAGCAGATTTTCTTCTTCCTCCAGGAAACCTGGGTTTTTGCTCCTCGGTTTTTGTCTTTCACCTGAGTGGATGAGGACCACCCACATTATGGAACTCTTATCTAAAAAGAACTGATGGTGCATGTTTGGCACATCTACAACATATCCCACCAGCAACTCCTGGATTGGTGTTCAGGAAATAACTGGGTGCTATAGACTAGCCCAGCTGACACATAAAACTAACCATCGCCGTAACAAAAGGGTTAAAAGAGAATTAGAAACTATCGTGGAAGTTGCACTGCTAAGATCTGAGGAAGCAAAATGAAGATTGAAGTTATTAAAGCTTAGAAACTTAGTAGACAGACCATGAGGAACTGAAACTCGGGCCTCTGAGTAAGAGGTATTGCTCAGTCAGTGTTAGTGGCCTGAGTTCAGAAGAGGGGACTCAGGAGACTGGGACTCAGATCTTTGCGGAAAGGCACTGGCTGGCTGTTGTGGGTGTCCCCAAGGAGACATAATGAAACTGATTCTGCAGGTGTTAGAAAAACTGCAGACTGGACTCAGCGGCTGCTACAACAGGAAAACGCTTATGCCGTGGTGAAGTTTTACTGGGGTAATACTCACAGGAACTGCAAGCAGACAAAAAATCCTCGGGAAATATCCCGCATGAGCAAACCTCTTGTTCCTCCTCCGGCCTCACAGTCTCCATCTAGTGACCCAAATGGGAGAGCCATCTGGTAAAGCAAAACTGTGGCTTTCAGAGTCCCGGTTCTAGGATCCTTGGTGCTCAGGGTCACCAAGGCTACCAAGAAGTAATCCCAGAAGTTCTGGGGCTGGATGCCTGCCCACTCCCCCAGACAAAAGAAAGTTATTTTTCCATTCAAAATAAAGTAATGAGTTTGAAACTGAGAGGCATGAAGGTCACTGACTCCGTAATGGATACAGTCCACTCCTTTGGCTGCTCAGCTTCCATAACACTACTCTACAAATCATGAACTTTGCTATCACCACCAACACCTTTGCTTTCTCCTCCAAATGCAACTTTTCTGCATAGAAACCAAGACAACATTGTCTCCTTCCCAAACTTAGAGTTTGGATCTGTAGAGTCTCAACAATCACGGCACCCATCCCTGAGTGGCATTGGTTATTTCTCAAATTCAATTTCATCTGGACATATGTTTCCAAAAAAAAAAAACAAATTATAAGTTAACTGCCAATAAAACTTGTAAAAATAATAAGGGTAAGAAGGAGAGAGAACAATAAAATAATTAACATACATAATTATGTATTTACACACATATACATAATAAGCAAGTAACTGATGTTTATAACCTCCTTCTTTCACTTCCCATTTCATATTTCTTTTGTCTTTATCCAGCACCTCAGACGGTTAGGGTTTTTTTTTGTTTTTTTTGTTTTTTGTTTTGTTGTTGTTGTTGTTGTTGTTGTTTTATATGGTGGGGTAATCCATCTTGCCTAAAGGCTCTGAATCATCACTGGATATGCTTTGGCAGGGATGGTTGGAAAAAGGATCATCTTCTACTAGCTTCTACTATCAGCATGAAAGTTCACCCCAGAGAACACCCAGGTTCCAAATATAGTCCCCCACCCCCACTGAGTTGCTAATCAATATCAATCACCCCAGCCAGTAAAATAACTCTCTTCTTTGCCTATTGATTGAGTAGCATGAGGAATACAAAATGGTCAGGTAGTAGTCTCTCATCTTCCAAATCAATGCAATATTGGTGTATGCTCTGGAAGAAGCACTGGTTTTTTGGGAATCATGACTCCAAATGAGCAGAGTTCAAAGTCACAGGGATCAGTAGCAAAACATCTGTGGACAGGCTATGAGTTTTAGTAATGAGGAGAGTTAGTCCACTTCTGCCCCTGATTCCCAGGCCCATGTAGACAGGCTATGGGAAATATATATATATATATTTGTCTATGATTCTAAATATAATCTAGATCTTTTGAGGAAGAACTGTCCTTTCAAGATGTAATCTCTCAACTGGTACCATACCTTCAGTAGTCCATTAAATCTTCCTACTAGGCCAGCTGCTTCGGGGTGCTGAGATATACGGCTATAACACTTAATTCCATGAGCATGAATCCATGGCTGCAATTTTTTGAAGTCAATGTCTTGATCAGAGGCAACGTTGTGTATGGTACAGCATATTTTGTAATCGTAGATGATGCTGGCAGAAGATTCTTGGGCAGAAAAGCAGGTATGTACTCAGAAAACCTGTCTTCATCAAGGAGGAAAAAAAGTTTACTCTTACTCTATGATAGAAGGAAACAATTGAATCAATCCATCCCTGAGGGCTGGGTGGGCCCATACGAATGGTGCCATATCAGGGGCTTTGTGTAGTTAGCAAGTTAGGCATTCAGCAGCATTGCTGGTCAGAAAAACCTTGATTAGGGCAAGTCACTGTTGTTGAGCCCACACATAACCCCATCCCTGACTTTATGGCTACTTCATATACAGGTCCATTAAGGAAGCCCTGGAATAGCTGGGGAAAGATGTTAACTGAAGTCCACAAGACGGGTCATTTCATCCCCCTCCAATTAAGAGACTCTGAGTCTATAACCAACTAGGGTCTAGATATTGGATGAGAAGTCACTCAAGCCCATTTTTTGGCCACCAGACTTTTTATACACATCAAACGTTCTAGTAGTCTATCAGTTTTTTTCATTCCTCAGTGCACCATGATCAATTGTCCAGTGAAAGATCCCTAGTCTCAAAACAGTTTGATTACCACTGTGTTCACGCTGCCTTTTATGGTAAATGTTCCCTTGTCTTTGGTGGTTAAGTTCTGTCATGTGATCTCTGCTATATGGGAATCCCTTCACTCCCATGGACTTCAGGGAGCCCAACTCAATGGAGGTGTTTCCACCACCGTATCTGGCTTACAGAAAACAGCATTTTCCAGAGTTTTTCAGGAGACACAGGTGCTTGCATCAATAATGTATTTCTCAATGTTTTGTCCTCTGGGCCTTCTGGTTGGTGTATTTGGGGGGTAGGTGTGCAGATCTTATGTGATAAAGTCGCTTTATCATTCCTTTCTCCCTGTCTTGAATGCCTTCCTCTATATCCTGCTGGGGAAGTTCTAGCATTCCAACCTTATTAAACACATACCACTGTGGAGTCCAAGGTTCTGTCAGCCAATGAAGAAAGTTTAGAGCCACTTACAGTTGCAAGAACTAACACATTAAACCCAGAATATCTAATAAATGCACCCTATAGGTTTGATCTGATCCAGTGCTATAGTCCATCATCGTTAGTCTAGCACCCATAAAACATGTTTCTGCATGTATTTCCCAGGTTTTTTGCCAATGTGTATTATACAATCTTGCAATTATTTAAGCATTTAAATGATTTCCTCTGAGTCAGATTTTGTACCTGTCTCCCCTAAAGAAAGTGGATATTTGGCTCTAGTTCTAAGTCTAGTGGCAACAAAAAGTGGTTGTGATGGGTCTTAAGAAGACCATGCATCCCCTTGAAGACAATTTCCCCCAGGTGAAGTCGCTATAAGGTTTTCAAAAACATAGATGAGGTGGTTGATTCCATATCTGGCAAGTGCTGAGCTGGAACCTACCATCCACTGATTGATCTGAGGAAATTTTTCAGTATCATTAGAAATGAAGGAAAGTATCTTGCAAGTCATTCAGTAGAAATATATCCTTTCACCAACACACTCCTATAGTCACCATATATTAATTTTTTCCTGAAGTATAGTTGGCACATGTTACACTAGTTCCAGGTGTACGATGTAGGGATCTGACAAGTCTATGCATTATGCTATGCTTACCACAAGTTTAAGCACACCTGTCACCATATAGAACTATGAAAATACCATTGACTATATTCCCTATGCTGTATGTTTTATCATTGTGACTTATTTATTTCATAACTGGAAGTCTATACCTCCCACTCCCCTTCATGCATTTTACCCACCCCCCACCCCTCTCCCCTCTGGCAACCATCAGTTTGTCCTCTGTATTTATGGGTCTATTCTGGTTTTTTGTTGTTGTTGTTGTTGTTTTTTGTTGTTGTTGTTGTTCACTTGTCTTAGGTTTTTTTAGATTCCACATATAAATGAAATCATATGGTATTTGTCTTTCTCTTTCTGACTTATTTTACTTAGCATAATACCCTCAAGTTCCATCCATGTTGTCACAAATGGCAAGAATGCATCCTTTTTACAGCTGAGTAATATTCCACTTTGTATATATACCATAACTTCTTTGTCCATTCATCTATCGATGGACCCTTGGGTTGCTTCCATGTAGCTACAGTATTTCTCCTCTGAAGCAGCTCTCATGCTATGCACCGAGACTGCTATGGTGCCATCTAGTGGCATTTGTTCACTTGTTTTCGCACATGCTACTTTTAACAGGTGATAAAGCAAGCAGAGATAACACCTTTTCTAATGATTCTCTTAAAACTAGGTAGATGCCCAGAGGTTGGGGTGTGTACGTTGCAGACTTTCTCAGAGACAGAGACAGGGTAAAGTCCCTGCCAAAGCTGAGCACTGGGTAGAGGAATGTTACTACTCAGCTGGCCAATAGAGTCTTTGAGGCTGAGCAACAGTGAAGATGTGGCAGGACATGCCAATGGAGGTCAGGCCCGCAGACAGCATCTCCAGAAGGTCACACACTCCCCACTATGCCCACATTCTCCAGGACCAAGTATAACCAACATTACAAATCACAGAGCCCGTGGGGATCACACATAAGGTTCATCATCATCCCTTCCTTTCAATGAGAGCTAGCTTGAGGTTAAACAGATACAAAATGGCAGAGACAGGTTAGCCAGCCCAGATCTTCTGCCTGAGAATGCTACCTCTGCCTCTCTTCGTTGTTCTTAAGGTGCCCCAGTCTGCAGGTAGCAACACACTCACAAGGGCACCTTGAGGGACATCTCTACAAACATGCATAAAAACTGTGCAGCTGCTGATCTTGGAGTCATGAGTTCAAGCCCTGCATTGGGGGTAAAGTTTACTTGAATTAAAAAACACAGAAAAAGATTATTTTCCAGTTAGAGCAGCTTGGCTTTCTCCCCTTAAACCAGACCTACTCCTGGGTTCAAGGGGGAGTCATGTAAGTTTGTTTCCAGAGCCTTTTGTCTTCCTTTTGTGTCATCCAAAATCTTCATGCGCCCTTTACTTCTGATACCCACGCCCCGCCCTTCCTTTCCTGGGCAGCCCTTCTGGCACCTGTGGTCGCTTTGTTATGTATTTCTCACCGCTTCCTTATTGTGCCACAAGGTGTCCTTGTTGTCCATAGACCAAAAGTTGTAGGGCTGAGGCAGGTACGCATACAGAACACCAAGCCCCTCCAAGGAGAAAGCTTTGTCCTCATGGCAGCAATTTCTGGATTTCCTCTGAATTTTAACCCCCTGGGAGTCTTGTGGTACAAAGCAGCCTTGCCGTGTTCCTCACATCCTTACCTCACTACACTTAATCCAGCTCAATTCTAGACCTCTGCTTATTAGTCTTTTCCTACCCTCCCTACACCAACACACACACACACACATACACGTGCATGCACGCACACACACACATATACACACAAGAAATGCTGTCTTCCCTCTCCCTGATCTGCTGCTCTGCAGCCTTCCTTCAAGGTCACAATCACTTTGCATGCATTGCTAATTCTGCTTTCAGAGGTTCAACATCACATCAGCGTATATCAATCTTTATGACACAAAATCAGGAACCAAAACTACTATATTCTGGATTTGTGCATTTAATCTAGAACTTTAATATTTTTTCTAAAGATTTTATTCATTTATTTGACACAGAGAGAGAGAGCACAAGCAGGGAGAGCAGCAGGCAGAGGGAGAGGGAGAAGCAGTCTCCTGGCTGAGCAGGGAGCCCAATGCAGGACTCGATCCCAGGACTCTGGGATCACGACCTGAGCCAAAGGCAGATGCTTAACTGACCAAGCAACCCAAGTGCCCCTAATCTAGAACTTTAAAATCTGCCCCCTACTCCATTGCTTTAACATTATAGGTCAGTGCTTAGACCTGGGAATTCAGTGATGAACAAAATAGATGTAGTTCCTGCCTTCATGGGGTTCACACTCCAGGATAAGACAGATATAACACAGGTGAACACCAGTAAACATATAATTACAGGCTGTGATGGTGGTTTGAGATAAGGGTGCCAAGAAAAATGGAAGGAAGTCTATTTTTAGATTGTGAGGTCTGAGGAAGCGGTGTAAATAAACAGATGTAATAAAAGAGAAGGAACCAGACAAAGAAAGAATCAAGAAAAGAGAGTTCCAAGCAGAGGGAACAGCATGTATGAAGGCCCATCAGGGGGAGGAGCTTGGCACACTCGCAGAGAGAACTGATGGGTAGTTACATGACTGTAGCACAGTGAGCAAAGGACAGTGGAGTTGGGAATAACGTACAGAAGCTGAAGCAGGCAAGGTCCCAAAGGCTATGGTAAGGAGCTTGAATTTATTCTATGTGCCATACAAAGCCATAAATTATTCTAAGCAGGGAAGTGACATGATTTTGGTTTCTTAGGGGACCATTGGATGATAGGAGGGAAATAACTTAGAAGAGGGGAGAACAGAAGAGAAAGGCAAGTTAAGAGGCTGTGGCCATGGTCCACATGAAGGATGATGGTGACAGTGAAAGAGGTGAAATTTACCAATTTCAGAGGTAAAATCATGGGAAGTGGTGATGTTTTATACCTACTTTTAGTTTATCCTTATTGTTTTAGAATACATTTTTCACTAGTTTGTTCAAGGACAGTCCCAGGAATTATATTTGAGCGCATATATGATGAGTGACCATTTGCCCCGGTAATGAATTCTTAGGTCACACAACCGCTTTCCTTCATGATGCAAAACACTTTGTACCTTTGTCTTGCAAGCATGTAGAATTCTGGAGGAGAAATCGGAGATACATGTGACTTTTTTTTTCTTGCGGAGTATTTATTTATAGGGTTTTAGTAACCTTGTAGAGTTAAAAATCCTGCATGAATAGGTCTGGGAGGAGTTCTTTTATTAATCTGTCCAATGTGACATTATTTAGCCAAGCCACATCCACTCCCCTTTCTTCTGGAGCCAGCAGCCCCGTCATCCTCTGGGAAACCATCTCTCCCTTACTCACAGTCCATGTGGACACTGGATGGAGCAGATAGCTGCTCATTCCAGGAGTGAGTGTCCTGCCAATGAAACCAATGCCACCACCATTCTCAGCTCCTCAGCTGATTCAATGATGAGCACCTGACCCAAGCCCAGCCCATCAGAGTCTGAGGATTAAACCAAGGTTAATGCCACACAAGTATTAGAAAGGAAGAACTCTTTCCTCCCGTTGGGTTTGGAAAGCTGGAAGAATATCAGCCTAGAGTGACTGGGCGCCACCGCTTGGGAAAAACCTCCCCAAGAATGAAGCCCACCCAGAAGAAAGCCAGAGCTGGAGAGATGAATTCCTGGTGAAACTTTGAACTTCATTAGGTGAGCCAACACAATCCCTATTTTGCTTAAGCCAGTTTGACACAACCCAAAGATTCCTGATGAATACAATCAGCATATTTAATTTTAAGAATAGAATTTTACTGGGCGCCTGGGTGGCTCAGTCAGTTAAGCATCTGCCTTTGGCTCAGATCTTGATCCCAGGGTCCTGGGATCCTGCCCCACATCGGGCTCCCTGCTCAGCAGAGAGCCTGCCTCTCCCTCTGCCTGACACTTCCCCCTGCTTGTGCTAGCTTTCTCTTTCTGTCAAATAAATAAATAAAATCTTGGGAAAAAAATAGATTTTTACTTAAAGCCAATAAATGTTCTATCTATGGCTTCTTCTACAAAAGATTTTGTTAATTATTTTAGGAACTCATTATTTGTGGGTTGGCTCTTTGATATCTGTCTTTCACAATTATTCTATTTTTTCATTTTCATTTCTTCATCTTTTGCTTTTGTATTCTAGGAAATTTATCTTCATCTTATCTGTTACTAAATGAGTACCTGCCTTGTCCATTCGCATGTCATGGCTTCCATTTTAGAGTTTAATTTAACAACTATGTTTTCCAGCTTAATAACATTTTCTTCCACTCGGATTGTTTCTTTTTTATAATGGTTTGTTCTAGTCACACAGGGGTAATCGTTTTAAGCATCTAAGTATATGGTGTACTTTGATAAAGAAACAAAAAAATTGAATGGAACTGTCGTTCCTTTTCTTAATCAATGATTTCCTTTATTTTATTATTTAACACTTCTTAGCCTACTTTGTTTCTATTGCATCCACCACCTGAGATAGAAGATAGTTGATAGATAGGAGAGAAAGAGAGTCTCCCAGGACCTAGGACAATGCCTCACACAAGTTGGCACTGAAGAGCTATTTGTTGGACATACAAAAGCATCAGTTTTGCTCATAGTATCCTTGAGAAAGTAAACTAGCACAAAAAGATAAACAACAATCCAGGGCAGCTAATGGAGAGTTATCAGAAATACCTACATGTTTAAAAGCCAAATAAATTATATAGATACAGGTGTTCTCTGGAATGAGTGGGCAGAGGCATCACTTAATGCTTTGAATGATCAGAACAGTGTCCACGGAGAAGCTGAAGATTGAGTGGAACTTTGAAGAAGGGGTATGATCTGGAAAGGAAGGGGGCTGGTAGAATTTTCTTCCAAAAAACATTCCTCTGGGATTTGGACCAATGCACCCACTCAGTCCTTCAAAGTCACTACTTTTCCTACAATGTGATGAAATTTCAAGACTACTACTTTTCCTACAATGTGATGAAATTTCAAGACCCAAACAAATAGAGAGTTTTAGGCTGAAAAATTCCAGTCCATCTTCTTCTCTTTCACCCCAAAATGGCGGTGCAGAAAGCAGTCTTGGAGACCGGTTGAAGGAGGTTTGTTTGGCAGGTTTCTTCTCTCCTGTGTCTTTGATTCTTGGGTCATCATGGCAGGCATCTCTGGTCAGGAACACTTTTAGGCACCAAATCTTCTCCTTATTGGTCTGGACTGTGCCTGGAAAGATGCCGACATCAATAAAAGGTTATTGAGAGTGAAGATTTGGCCTCTGACTCAGATGATACATACTTGCAGTAATAAATGTGCCTATCATCATTAACTACAATTTGAATGGTGCCCCTAGAATTGTGCAGTGTACAACTGAACAGCTGCCCTGGGCACTACTGTTATGACTAAAACCTGCCCTAATTCCTTCTATCTCTAATCACTTTCAGCTTCTCACTACCTATATGATTCAAGGCACCCAACCTGGTAGAGACTCTAAGGAGAAGTAGAAAACAGATGAAAATCCAGAAAAGAAGAAGTATAAATGGTTAACACTGAACCCAAGGAATGCCTGTGTTAGGAAAGACTTTGGAGCTCATTGGCCCAATTCTCCCCAGTGCAGGGTCTTTCTATTGCCATGACTACGACAGATGTCATCTAACTCACCTCCATGACTTTCAGGGTCTGGCAGCCCACATCCTGCAGTTGTTCTTTGCAAACTCAAGGGGCATATGTAAAGGGTAACCAACTCTGTTTAAATATAGTGGAAATAGGGGCACCTGGGTGGCTCAGTGGGTTAAAGCCTCTGCCTTGGGCTCAGGTCATGATCCCAGGGTCCTGGGATCGAGCCCCACATGGGGCTCTCTTCCCAGCAGGGAGCCTGCTTCCATTCCTCTCTCTCTGCCTCTCTGCCTACTTGTGATCTCTGTCTGTCAAATAAATAAATAAAATCTTTTAAAAAATATATAGTGAAAATAAATATATGTAATACATTTAAATTTATAAAGCCCTTCTGGGCTTCACACAGCTAGGTAAGTTGCTGTGTTGCTCTACAAGAGAGATGAGAGGTAGACCTTTCTGAACCTCCTGGCCATGTTATGGTGGGAAGGGAAGGGAATGGCAAGGAAGACAAAGATGAAGCAAGGAGAGAAAAGATGAGTTGATATGGTAGTGCTCAGGCTGGAGTGATTTTCTCTCTCACCTTAGCGGAGTGGCTTCCAAATGCAACATCAAGCGGCTGTTCCGAATCCCCAAGGAGCTTTATACAGGTTCCCATGTCCAACCACAGTCAGCCTGGATTTAGCAGGATTGGAGGGTGGGGGTAAGGTCTGGGCATCTCTATTTTTTTAAAACTTCAAGATTATTCTGAAGTACACCCAGGGTTGAAATTCACTTCCTTAGAGAGTCCAGATCACCCCATTCCTGGTGACAAAAACAAAAACAAAAAATGCCATAATCCCTAAAACTTATGCAAGCAGATAGCTCTTATGTCCTTGGGTAGTGTTTTCTCATGCTTTTTGTTTTGTTTTTTTTGTTTGTTTTTTTTTATTTTACTACTGAAGGCAGTTTGAGTAATGCTTTCCTTGCTCTCTCCAACCCAGGCATGCCCCCAAAGCATCACCTGAGGCCCGTGACTGGGCTTCTCCATCTCAGCTTGCCCATCTTTGTTGTGGGCCAACCAATGCTGTGACAGGAACAAAACTGACTTGTTTTTGAGAATAAAGATACAAGCGATGACTGAGATGACGCACGCACGTTCATGGAGGGAGACTCTCACATCCGACCAACCTTCTTCCGTCCACAGAGAGTCACGTTGCTACTCTAACCACATCACTAATTCCGAAAGACGGGGACTCCTACACACGGCCTCCAGGTCAATGTTCCAGGTTGGGGCAGGCATCTGGATGGCATCTAGTCCCAAGTTCCTGGCACCTCAACTTCTCTTGGCACGAATGACTAAAGCCCATGGAGGAAACTGCAAAAAGGCAGTATTTTTGGCTTTTAGAATCTCTGGGGGTGCTTGTTGAAAAAAGTAGACTCTCTGGCCTCAGAAAAAACCTCCTGAATATCTGGGGTAGAGCCAGGAAATCCGCCTTCTGAACAAGTAAACACAGGTAATTCTGATCAAGGCTGATTTTGAACTTCAACCCATTCAAGATGCATGAAGGAAAAAGGAAAAGAAAAGTATATGGAAAAAAGGAACATCTTCTTCCCTGCCCTCCTAAGGCCATTGCTCCATCTTGTCTTGAGATCTTGGCTGAACATTCCCTCATCTTCCTAACCAATTCTCTTCTTGTAAGAAAAGTTATTATCTGTCAGAAGATTCTTTTTTTTTTTTTTAAACCTAGCAGTTAACTAAGGCATAGGGTCCAGTTCTACCCATTTGGGCAGAAGGGACAGAACCAGGAGACAGAACAGTGGGCAGAAATGTACAGGGAGAGAAGGACAGTGTTGGAAGAAAGGCCAGGCTTGGGACTTGCCTATTTAAAAAAAAAAAAAAAGAGGAGGAAGAGAAGAAGAGGGAGAAGGAAGAGGAGGAGAAACAAAAGAAAGAAAGGAAAAAAAGAAAAGAAAATGAAGGAAGAAGAAAGAAAGAAAGAAAGAAAGAAAGAAAGAAAGAGAAAGAAAAGTCCATATCCCTGTTATGTCATTTAGAATCAAATTATTAAGTGACGATTCATCCTTTAAGTTCTTTCCCAATGAGCCTGGGTTGTGGAAAATCAAAAGTCAAAAAATTCATGGCTCTGTCATTTATTGGCTAGGTGACCTTGGGCAAATTATCAAACCTCTCTGAGATTTATTTCCATTATCTATAAAATGGGGGTAATCACCTGACAAGATTGCTATTCTTTTTTTTTTTTTAAGATTTTTATTTATTTATTTGACAGACAGAGATCACATGTAGGCAGAGAGGCAGGCAGAGAGAGAGGAAGGGAAGCAGGCTCCCTGCTGAGCAGAGAGCCTGATGCGGGGCTCGATCCCAGGACCCTGAGATCATGACCCGAGCTGAAGGCAGAGGCTTTAACCCACTTAGCCACCCAGGTGCCCCAAGATTGCCATTCTTTTTAATGAAGTAACATATTTAAAGCACCCAACACAGGTTTTGGTCCATGATAGGCAGTCAAAAAGCCCTAAATATTATCAATAATGTAACTCTGTAATATACATCTTTCTGCACTTTCTTTCCCTTATTTCTTCCACTTTATTCTAGGTTCCAATTTTAATTATGCACTATTTTCTAAAGCCCTAATAAAGCCATGGGCTTTAGAGTCTAACTGAATTGGTCTAATCTTGTCTCCATCACCAGCTCAAGCTCTCTGAACTTTGTGGGAATAGTAACCACCTTGCCATGTTTCTTTTCTTTCTTTCTTTCTTTCTTTTTTTTTTTTGTTAAAGAGAGAACACTTCTTTTTTTTTTTTTAGATTTTATTTATTCATTTGACAGACAGAGATCACAAGTAGGCGGAGAGGCAGGCAGAGAGAGAGGAGGAAGCAGGCTCCCTGCTGAGCAGAGAGCCTGATGTGGGGCTCAATCCCAGGACCCTGGGATCATGACCTGAGTCGAAGTCAGAGGCTTTAACCCACTGAGCCATCTAGGCGTCCCTCACCATGTTTCTATAAAGGCCAGTGCAACAGTGCATATAAGGATCCCAGGTCTATGCTTGGCACTTAGTGTGCTCCATCCTTCCTTTCTTCTCTTCTTCCCTCCAGGTTCACATACTGGTCCATGCTCTCCTCCTTGGTGTCTTTACTCATACTATTTCTTCCACCTAGAATACCCTTTCCCTATTATCTGCCCATTGGATTTCTTCCCAAAGCCTTCTTCATACTACCCAATTCCAACAGTCCAGATGCCCAGATAAACTGCTCTATTTTAACAAATAGAGCAGCCACTGAGAAGCTATTATAGGTCAGGCACTGTTGGAAGTTCCTAGGGGTTTAGAGATGATTGAGGTCTAGTCCCTCAACTCAGCAAATTCAGTTGACTTAACATAAGAACAAGTAACTGTAATATTAGGGGGTGAGAGTAGTGACAGAAGTTAAATCTATGGTTCTGGGAGAATACAGAGGAGTGTGCCCTTCAGTCAAATGGATTGGGGATGCCTTTACCGAGACAGGACCTTGGGTTTGACCTGGCGAATGAGCGATGTTTGACAGGCGCAGAAGAGGGAAATGGTTGTCTGAGACTATCCAGCATGCCTAAACATCTGGGAGAGGACAGACGGCCAGCATGGTGGGAGTCTCATCTAGAGTAAGGAGAGGGTGGGCACAGAACTGGAGAAGTAGGATGGAACCACAGTGTGAACAGTGTTGAGCCTGGCCTGGGAAAGCTCTCAAGAAGTTGGCTCCCTTCTACCTGTGCTTGGCATGTCAGGACAGCAGAGAACAGACCAGCAGTCCCATGAGGAACTGGCAAGTCTCTGGAAATCATTTATAGGCCGCGGGCAATAAGACTGTAACCCAGAAGATGTGTGGATATACAGGCCTGTTTCTGCTGGCTTTTTTTTTTAATTATTATTTTTAGCTACAAATGGATTTTTCTTTGATTTCTCAAATTCAGTTGCAAATTTAGAAATCCCACTATACTCACGAGGGAGTGAAAGTTGGAAGATTCGGTGCTTTCTGAAGACGATTGCAATTTGGGAGTGAAAATTCCTCTCACCACCCAGCCATGTCTCTTCATGAGCCAGAGGTCAATGACCCAATGACCACGGCCCTGGTGCAATGCTTTATCCTAGAGCCTTCTAGAATATGTTCTCGGCCAGGTATTTTGTTGGTCTCCAGGCTCTGCCTGGCCCTATGCCTGAAGCAGCAATCATTGCCCTCCAGATGTTGGTTGTTGATACTTAACTCATCAATCATCTCCTGGGCTTAGCACACAAGGCCAGGCAAGGTCCCTGGCCAACTTTGCCATTTTTCCCCCGCATCCCTTATGCTCCAGACACACTGAATCCCTTACCATGCTTCAGACATAGCAGCCCTTTCACAGTGCTAGACATCTGCTTTGCCTGTGCCTATCTGAAAGGCTCTCATCACCATCACTCCCAGCAACTTTGCCCTGCCCCGCACGTCCCCAAACATACTCACCACATACCTAACTCACATTCTCTCTAACAAACTCATACTCACCCTTCAAATTCAGTCATGTGTCACTGATCTCAGTGAAACCTTCCTCGGCCAACCGTTTGTCCCCTTATTGTAAATCACTCTCTCTTGGATCTCTTACAATCCTTCTCCAACCTTAAAGAGCATTGCCCTGTCGTGCAGTAACGTATCTCATAATTTCTCTCTGATTCCCAGGGAAACTGGGCTCCCTCGGGGCAGTGCTGGGGACTTACACATCTGTAGCTTAGCACCCAGAATAAAGTCTAGTTTGTAAACTGTTTGTTGATGGTCTTCGCCACTAACCTCAGTGAGTTAAGGAGTCCCTTTGTCTTGTCTACTGTAGCTTCTACATAGCAAAGGCAGTGCTTGGTGTGTAGAATGCACTCAATTCAGTTGGTTCAGTTAATTAATTGGTTGAATTTTGTATTTAATCAACTCAAGACAGTGAGACAAAACAAAAAACCTGACCAAGTTAATTTTCTTGAAAATTGGTTTATTTGGAGATTATCATGATTTCAAATGTCTATTGAGCACATATAAATGAATAAGAAGTTTATGGATATGTGGGATGGTGGATAAGATTTTTATAACAGCAATATTAACACATAGTAAGAAGCAATAAGTACCATGGAAGAGGGGCAGATAAATGCAATGGGAACTCAGGGGAGAGGGCACTGCTCCCACAGGATTAGTTGGGGATCTTCATGGGGGACAAGCCATTTGACTTGGGGCACCATTTATGATATGTTTCCAGCGTGACCCTGGTGCACTGGATGTGGCTGATGGGACATCTGGGCTGAGTCCTTAGTTCCTCTCCCAGGAACTGGGATTAGAGACTTTAGAGCACTAATCAATTTTTGCTGGTCCTTTGGATTAAAGACAAGTAGCCTCTGGAGCTGTGTAATTGCAGCCTTTTCCAAACCACTCAGAGATGCAGAAAAATCAGGTCTGGGGCGAAAACAGAATGCAGGGGCACCAAGGAAAGCAGAAAGGAGTGGCCACGTGGCCTCATTGAGTGTGAAACTGAGATGTGGCTTCTGATGACTCCCATTCCTAGTTCCAGCCCTGCAGCCCTGCAGCCCTGCAGCAACCTGCAGCATCTCAGGCCATAGATAGTCTAAACACTCCAAGATCCTTGCAGCATATACCCCCTTCTGCTTTGGCTAGCTGGACTATATATCACCACAACCAGCAAAACTTGGTGAAGCCTGGATAGCTGTGAAGAAGTGGCCACACCCAGGACGGGGGCTAATGGGAGACGTATGAAGGTCTAGTTAATCGGTCTTCCATTTCACATTGTCTCCCTTTGGCATCTCAGTCCAGAGGCCCTTCCATCTCCTCTAAACCTGCCCTGAAACCTAGTAGTGAAGAACCTACATGGCTCGGGCTAAATCAGTCCTGGATATTTATGGGTGTCTTATAGATCCCTGGAATAAACTGGGTACCCCTGGTTCCAGGGAATGGACTCTACACCCAAGGTCCCTGTAGCAGAAGTGACTCACTCAGTAGAAACAAATCTAGGAAGTGTTTACACATTTGCATACTTATGTACATCCACACATGTGGACAGTGAGCGACACGTGGATTCCTATGCAAATGATCCCTCCGTATATCTTTGTGGAATCCTATCAGTGCCTACTTGTTTCTATCTATGGAGAAAAATCATAGAGAGTCATCATTACAAAGAAAGTAGACTAAGCTCCGACCTTCTGGTGGCTTTGAGGTCTACTAAAGTGCACACACGGCAACCTCTTTACAAAAACCTAACCCAGCTACTGAGCTGAATCACACCCTCAATCAAGGCTCATACTGTGTGGGAGGGCTCCAGGAGGAGAGGGGCATCGCTGGTGTTTCTCAAAGGGTTGTGGGATTCTGACATTTAGCTGATCGGATGGGGGAGGGACCCAGTGAGGTTTAATGGAGCCCTGAGTCATATACAATTAGAAGGAGTGCTCTCTAAGAAAAAAAAAAATGTCTGTATGTGTAATTACTAATGTAATACTAGGTCTGGGACTTTGGAAAAGGCTGAGGCAAGTGAGAGACCCCAAAGCTTTAGTTTTATTAGCTTCATAGGAAATTGGCTGAGGAGCAGGGCAATGGGAGTTTGAACTTAAACTTCACTTTCCTTTCTTCTGTCCTTGTCATTTCCATGCAAATTGAAGTCCTTAGAGGACTGTATCTCCGTAAGAGTACCACCTTGCTCACAGAGGTGATACCAGGGCTTTCATGAAGGCCTGTACAAGCCTCCTGCAGGCTAGAGAGAGCACACCTGGTTGAAACAGCTGGCTAGGTGCTGGGCAGCTCAAGAGGGAGAGAAATGAACAGTTGCCACCCCTCTTGTCCAGAGGCTCCTAAACTCTTTCATCTTGATCCCTTTACTGCTATCTTACACGGATCTTCCCTTTTTCTCAACCTCTAGGACACACAGTCCCTTCCTTTGGGGAATGGGGAAGACTCACCATTCATTATGCGATGTCGCTTCAAGCCTGGCTCTAGGGAAGCAACATAACTAAGAATGTGAGTTTGCAGTGATGCTGCCTGGGCTTGAAGCCCAGTTCTGTCACTTCTTAGCTGAGTGACCTTGGGCAACTTATTTCAGCTTTCTCTCTGACTTCCAGTTTCCTCTCAGTAAAATGGAGATAAAATTAGACCCCACCTCTTAGGGTTATTGTGTAAATAATTCAAGAGGATTATCTAACACAGTAAATGCTCGTAAGGTTGACTCCCTTGCATTCTAACTGACCAGCACTGCAGTCCAACTGTTGTATTTGGTCTCCCCCCACCCTTCATAAGAATCATGTCCACAGGGCGCCTGGGTGGCTCAGTGGGTTAAAGCCTCTGCCTTTGCTCAGGTCATGATCCCAGGTCCTGGGATCAAGCCCTGCATCGGGTTCTCTGCTCAGCAGGGATCCTGCTTCCTCCTTTCTCTCTCTGCCTGCCTCTCTGCCTACTTGTGATCTCTGTCTGTCAAGTAAATAAATAAAATCTTAAAAAAAAAAAAAAGAATCATGTTCATCCTTGGAGCAGTCTCTTCCCTCACCCCTCCTCTCTCTCTGAGGAACTCAAAGCATTTTTCAGATGTACTACCTTGGAGCAGTAGACAAGGAACTTGGAATGATTCTCCTCATTTTATACTAGACCAAAGTAAGGCCCAGAGCTGGTAAGGTCAGGACCAAAGCTTCAGAAAAAGCAAAGGCATATCTACAAGTGAAATCAAAGCTCCATGGTGCCTTAATACAAGACTCCAGACTGGGAAACAGAGTAGGACTGTGCCTAGGGAAGTTTTGACTCTGCCTGGGACCCTGTTGGGGCGAAAGGAATAATCAGCAAGTAGCCCAGGGGAAGTCACCTGTCCCCACAACCTACAGGAGGTATGTTTTTCTTCCTTCTTCAATTCTACCTCAACACAACCAAACATAGAAAGTTCTGGGTTCCCTGAGCAGTCAAGAGGTCTGTGGTATTGATCAGTCCTTAGCTCTGCTACCAGCTAGCTCTGTGATTATTTTGTTTCTAAAATCAGAGATTGGGCATAATGACACCCAAGCTCATAATGACATCCAAGGTTATTACATTGGTGCATATTTTAAACCTCTTCAGAAACTGCTTTATCTTAGTCACTTAGAGAAAGAGCCAGAGCCAATATCCCAGAATGTTGCACTTCCTGCAGACCACTACACCTTCCCTGGGTTTCCATCATGTCCCAGAAAGCCCTGGACCCTGAAGGGCCATGCCCCAGAATGGCCAGCTGCTTTCATCCTTTGGCCATGGAACCACTAGGGCTTGTGAGTGATAGGAATAGATGGGTCTGGAGGTGGCAGCAGGAAGCTTGCCTTGGCCTTGAGCAAGGAAAAAAAAAAAATCAAGAAACCATGGTGTTTCAGTTTGGAGAGTGATTTTTTCAAGTAATATTTTTTTTAGACAAATGAGCATAGATACCTGCCCATTCCCATATGGGCAGGGATAATAGGGTAAGGGGCTCAGAATCAAATGACAGGGGCAGAAATTTAGACATTTGTAAGAATAGCTGAACCGTCTGAAGTATGGAATGCTGAAATGGGTCACCACAGGTAAATGCACAAACCCTTTGGTGTCTCTGATTTCCATGTGTTCTGCTTAGGAGAATGTATCGCATGACCCCCATCCCACCTACTTGTTGCCCTGAATTCCCTCCCTGCCTGAGAATTCTAAAATCCTGCATGGGTTGAGCAAGATAGCACACAGGAGGACTGACTTGGCAAAAGGAACAGGTTTGGCAATGAATGTGTCACAGTGTAACCCCAGACAAGTTACTTAATTTGACCATACAAAAACCAAGGATGTTCACATCCTGTCCAGCAACAAAGCCTCTGCACTACAGTGGGTAAGCCTTGACCCTTAGAAACTGATCCCAATATAGGAGTCACGGAAGGTTCTTCTTCCTCGAAGTCTTTTCCCAGCCACACCCTCGGTGCAAGAAGACTTTGTAACTTAGGTCATCAGGCGGTGCTACCCACCTCCTGCACTAAGCATCCTTGAGTTTTTAGCCCTGCTGGACAAAGACTGATGATCCAGAAGAAAAAGACGATGGACTTCAAGAAATCCTAGAATGAACTTGACTCCCAGGACCTGCCAGAAAAATGGGGATGACAATGAACATACTGAAGTAATCCTATAGGAACTCATGGAGAAAAAAAATACTAAGTGAAAATTAACACGGCCCAAGCCACCCACTGGTAAAGGATGAACAGCATGCTGAATTAATCAAGAGAAGGCTGCATGGAGAAGGTGATTTTTAAAACTGGTAGTAGAAGGAATAAGAAGAAGGGAGTCACCGATTCAGACACAATGAACCTAAGAGTGGGTTATGGGGAATAATCGGAGGGTAGACTCTGATCCCAGGGTAGGCAGGTACAGAGCTGTTCATGTGCAGAGGCTATACGAGCATACGACAAGTTGCTCCCAAGCCCGGGGTCTAACTCCTCCTCCATAGAGAGAAAAACAAGGTAAACTAGGTAGTCCCTCCAGCTCCTTCCAGCTCTAGCACTCTAAACTTTAGAATCTTGCAGTATAGGGAAGAGTCCAAGAGTGAGCTGGTAGAGTGGAAAACAGGTGGGAAGTAGGAAGGGATAGGCCAGGCTGTTGGGCATTCTAATCTGAGCTCCATGCAGGGATATCAGTTTGGGCTGAGAAAACTCAAAGCCTACCCCTGACCAAGCATCATCCAGGGCTGGTCCTTGTAAAGCAGCCCCAGAGCAGAAGGCAAGCTGCGTAAGTGACAGGATAAACCCAGATGGATGAAAAGAGAGTAAAATGTGTCAAGAAAATGGGGCTGCATCCAGAAAGGTTCTAAAACTTCAGGATGACTCACCCATCCCCTCTAACAATAGACCACTGCTCGTGGACTGTTGCTGACTAAACAGTCCCAGCCCTGGCTTCCAGGTGTTCTCAGATTCTTCAGATAGCCCATGTGTCTGGATCTAGACTGGCCCCCATGCCTGAACTGTTTGCAGAGAGAAAAGAGACTTCTTCTCCACATCCTTGCCCCCTGCAAGAGAGAGGCCTTGTCTAGAGTAGGAGCTCCAGGAGATAGGTGTGGGGGTTGGGAGGCCTTGAGTGATCCGTAGAGCACAAGGCTTTAGGACCCCTCATCCTGCCCTGAAGGATATACTCGCTGGCCTTGGCCTTGAAATCCCCAACATTCTGCATCCCACAGCACCTTTGCCAGTTCAAATGGGTGCCAAGAGAAGAAATAGGTATAGAGAACAAAGAGTGTGGCAGGATTACAAAGCAAGGGGCTTGGTACAGGTCATGGTCCAGGGAAATCCCCAAACAGAAGTGCCCCAGCTGGTTTCCCCATCACTTTGGGTAACTTTCCATTGCCACACACCCACCCGCACCCCTTCTAAAAAAACCTGTTGCTCACTTAGTGACCTGTTGGGTATGGGAAACAAACGAAGCAATGAGCCCAGTTCCTGAACTTGAGAAACTACAGTCTATATGGGAGGAGGAAACTTATACCCATGTCCCAAGTAGGGAGGATCCAAGAGGGTATACAGTGATTAAAGGGCAAACCCAAATACAGCAGCTTAGAAAAGGGTGTATCAGTGAGAACTGAAGTAGTGGGAGGAGGCTTCCCCGCGTGCGTTGTGGGAGGACATAGAGGGTGCCATCACATGGCAATCAGTGAATGTATGGGAGACAGGAAGGCAGGAGGAGTGGTTTAGGGAGCAGGGAACAGGACATTGGCACATTTGAGGGGACAGAGGATAGAAAGAAACTGGAATGAAATAAACCACCATCTTTTGAGTCCCTACTGTATACCACCTGCTGTGCCAGGCACTTTCCATCTGTTATCTCATTTTGTCTTCCCAACAAAAGTGGTAGTGTCTTTACTTCCATTTTGCAGATGCGGAAACTGAGGCATTTCTATGAATTTAGACTTGACCTGGTGGTCCATGAGAAGTCTCTGCCAGTGGCCAAACTGGGAAGTAGCTTGATGGTAATGATGACAGATGCCCTGGCCGTGGTCCCCAGGGCATTGGAAAACATGTCTGACTATCTATCACTTGAAAGGTCAAGAAGAGACATGACCCTGAAGCCCTCTAGATGGCTTTGGGACACTGAGTGATGATCTCAAACCTGGGGCTTCACCCTCATGACTCAGGTACACTAAAATCAGCGTCTGCCCCAAGGGCCTTTACCCACACCTGGTGTCAGCTATATCCCACTCTCCTTCCTCTGGTGCTCAGCTTCTCCACCTTGTCAACAAGCATCCTCCTCCCTGGCCCAGCCACTGGATGAGGTAATTAATCATCACTAACTGTTAATGAGGCCAACGAGGTGTTACCATCACAGCCACCAAACTGCGGCTATGACTAACTGACTAATGTCAAAGATTCAGAAAGCATCGATAATTATTATAATTATTTTTTCCAGTCTTCATGTTTTTCTGATTTTTGAGGTTCCAGGTGCGAGCTGGAGAGTGTGAAAGGAAGACCCAACCTTTCCCAGAACTGAAAAGACGCACCATTTTGTTCAGCCTCCCACCCGGGCTGAGGTGAGTGAGGGGAATGCCTGCTGGGGTCCTATCTGACTCTCCAGGCAGCTCCTTGTCGAAGGTCAGCGTCACTGAGCAATCTGGGGGCTGGGGTGAGTCAGGCCACATGGGGGAATCAGAAGCGTCGTACTCAAGTGTGGCCGCCCAGGCGTACAGTCGGGGAATCCCTCAAGGGAACCATGGACCCATGCTGACCAAATCCAGCCTGAAGGAAAACCCTGTCTTGCTACATGACTCCTGATTCATGGCTTTCCCCTCCTAGAACTTGGCTCACGTGCTGCCCCTGAAGCAGCCACCACCAGCTGCCTCACGTTATTTTAAAAATAGCCACCCCCGACTCCCCCGCCCCCAAATTCCTCAGACAGCAAACTCCACCTGACATGGAGACTCTGAACAATTTGCTGAATTATCAGCAAATATGAAAGTCATGCGCAGGACTCAACACCAAGATCTCCCCAGTTGATTTTCCGAGGCCTGCCTGGGTCTCCTACAAACACTACCCCAAGATGCTTCCAATCTCCTGGCAATTGGTCCTGAACGCTGTTCATTCCACTGTTGATAGAATGCAAACCATTCCCTACAGAGGGATAGGAAAGGGGACAAGAGAACGGACATTTCCCGGGTACCACCTGGTGAACTTAAATACTCCATCTCAGCTCATCTTCACACAACCCTGTAAACGGATAATTATGCCTCCAACTGGAAGAGGCTCTGTGGCTTGTTTGCCCAAGGCCACTCTGCAGAAGTTGGCAGAACTGGAATTCGGACTGAAACCCCTTTGATTCCAAAGCCCATGGTTTTCCTGATGCGCTGCTGGCTGCTCCGTAACTCTATTAAGGGACAACAGAGTGTGTGGCCTCCACAGTCGCACTGCTCAGGTTCAAACCCTGCTTCTGTTACTTAACGGGCTCTGTGAGGTTGGATTGGGCACATCACCTCTCCAGCACTCAGTTCCCCCCACCCGTAAGATGGGCCGATGGAGGTACCGCCATCAATGACACAGATCTATAGCAGGATTTCTGTAAATATTAAAGAAATTAATACTTGGCACACCATTTAGAACAGTGCTTAATACATCCCAACCGTTAACCCTTATTCTGTTTCTATTGTTTATAGAATATATGATGTTTATAGAATACATGTCCTGAAAACAGCTCTTAAAAAGGGAAGGAACATGAATGGGCTAAACCCCAAAGGGGCAACCGGGGCAATCATGTCTTGTCATTACTCATTTTTTCCTAGGGTGACCCTGCCTGAGAGCATAAACCACTACTAACTCAATGTAGTCCTTCATATGATGGGGAGGGGGTTGGGATTGGGGAAGGAGAAGATGGCATGGGGAATTCAGACCTGCCCCCAGCCTCAGGAATACCCAGCTACATTTATCCAGGAAGCGGGTAGGCTGTTGGCACGCTTATATAGAATTTCCAGGGTGGACTTTTTCTGCTCCTCCCCAGGCTCCTCAATAGCTTAGGACAAAAAGAAGACATCTCAAACTCAGCACTTAGATGTCACAGATACTGCCAGGATGGGGTAATTTCAGAGAAGAGGACATCTGCCTGTCACTGGAACTAGTCATCCTTCAGCTTGGGAAGGCCAAGTTGAGGTGATCAACCCAACCAGCCTGGGAAGACCCAGGACCTGCCCCCTTGGGCTCACCCGCCCACCCTCAAATGTACGCATGTGCACGGCAACAGGAGGGAGGCAGCAACGCTCTGGTTTACCTAGATACCCGATCTGCAACACTACAGTGAAAACTAGAGAAGTTTTCTTGAGAAGATGTGAAATTGCAGTTATGACCTACTTTTTAGTACTCCGTCGGCCAGTTACCTTTAAGAAAACAGTTGGCTATTTTCCAGGGGGTAGGGAAGAGAGCACCTGGCTGTTGGTGAAGGAAACCACACTGAGGCTTTAGAAGCCCAACAGCTGATGACAGGGTCCTGGAGGGCTGACCCTGGGGGACAGGAAGAGATAGGGCTGGGCACAGTATGCAGAGAGCCAAACTCAAATCCTGGGGACCGTCTGGGCTCAGCCAGGAGCAAGGCCTCTGGGAATTTTCCCGGCCTTGCCCTCATAATGAACAAATTGTGTTCACTGACTAGTTCTATCTAGTCCTATAGCCATCCCAGAAACAACGTCCTTCCCAAAGAGGAAGTGGAAGAGGTTACTCTGGCCCTCTGATTGGAATCTGATTATTAGTGGCGGTGACAGGCATCGTTCATCCTTCATGGGGTGCTCAGCAGATGAGACTGTAAATCTGACTAGCCCTGGGAAAGCCCTACTCTCCACAAATGTATCATACATGAGCCCCACAGGAGAGAACAATGCCACAAGAAGGACTGGGGGAGATATCAAATGTCATCCTAAACTTTCTGGAATTCATTCTAAGAAAAACCCCTACAAAATCCAAGATCTTGCCTTGTGTCCTACCTGCTTTCCCTTCAGACTACAGGCACCTGTGCAGGGAATTCTGGGGATGGCAAAACCCTTAGTCCCTATCTGCCCCTGCTTCTGCCCCCAGCTGGTCTGGTCATGGCGGGAAGAGAAGGGAGGGGGAGTGAGGAGATGAGGTGTCAGAGGCCAGGGATGAGCTTGTAAACCCCCAGACACCTGCCAGAGGCCTAAACCTGCGTCAGAGTCTGCAGAATCAAAAGGAAAGAAAGCAAGTGTGCCACAAGCAAATCATAGTAGCCAGAGTGGAAAATGTCGCTCTGACACACGCCGTTGGCTCTGGGGAAAATTCTGCCAATGAACCATATTGAGACTCAATGTTGTTTATCTTCTATGGTTGCCAACCTTAGGGGGTGGGGGTTTCTCCTCTTTTTCTATATGGGAAGTGGTGGGTATTTTTCTCTCACTGTGATGCCCGTAGGAAGGCTACAGAGAGGAAAAGGGGTTCAGGATCAGCAATGATGGGATCTCAGGGGTCTCAGGGTTTTCTTCTGGGATACTGAAAGGATAGGGAGGAGGACCACACCCTTGCAGTGTCATTTTTTCATTGAGATATAATTTGACATATAACATTACATTTGTTTTGGCCAATTTTTAACATTTTAAAAATTATCAAAGCCACATTGTTCATCTCAGTATGTCAATGAGGGAAAAGAAATGAATGGATTAGCAGGAGACCAAAGTTCTAACTCCAACTCCGTCACTCAGGCAAATTCTTTAAAGGCTCTGGACTTCAATATCCTCATGGGTAAAAAGAGAGAGTGAATATGGAAGTTACCTGAAAAATGCAGAATTAACTTCTTAAAAAACTCCCGAATCCCTCCCAACTCCAAGACCTGTAAGCACTTGGAGTCCCCCTTAACCCCCACATCTTTTGGTTACCAGACTTTGGCAAGTCAGCTAACCTCTCTCCGTTCCGTTTCTTCATCTGCAAAACCACAGCAAGGTGGGCCCTGCCCACCTCCCTGGGGTGGCTGGGAGAACCAAATGACACAGTGCATGTAAGTAAGTCGCTCAAGACCCACAAAAACTATTCCTATAATTTCCCTCTATCAGAGCAAATGGGAATGGAAGGAGGTTTTGACTCTCTGGAATTGTGGGTGCTCCCTGAAGCTAGTAGCAGGCTTAGAGGAAAGCAGGACAGGGTTTTTATTGAAGAAAATGTTCTGACTGCCAAGATCATCAGACGTGAGGACCCTTTACTGAAAGGCTTCAGGACAAAGCTTGGCGCCAGACCGTGTGCTCATGTCTGGAAAGCAAGGACTCAAATCAGATGACTCCAACTTCTCTTTTAGGTCTCCATGGAAGAGCTAGACCGGGAAGACAGCTTGCACGGATGACAGTCCTTTGGACTTAAACTGGACCATTTCTGATCTCTAAAGGCTTCCTCGAATCTGGGGGTGGCTTCTTGGAAGATGCTTCTGTAGCGTTAGTGCATGGCAGTGAGCTCCAAAGCAGTGGATTGGGAGGATGGGCAGAATTCTGAGTGAACGCAGTGTAGAAGGAATATACGGGAGTCATTCAGTAGTTTCCAAGAAGGAGAGTTGAGTGAACAGGGATGGCTACTTTGAGAAAAGCCTTGCTTTTATAGGAAGTTCCATGCCCTAGTTTCTCGAAAGGTCTAAGTTTGGGGGGGGTCCAATGTGGCACATAATAAGAAATCAAAGGGGTGGCTGGGTGGCTCAGTCGGTTGTGGGTCTGCCTTCAGCTCAGCTTGTGATCTCGGGTCCTGGGATCAAGCCCCACATCGGGGTCCCTGCTGAGAGGGCAGTCTGTCTCTCCCTCTGCCCCTTCCCACTGTTCATGCGCGCTCTCTCTCAAATAAATAAATAAAATCTTAAAAAAAAAAAAGAAGAAGAAGAAGAAAGAAATCAAAGAGGGTCAAGGTAAACCACTAAGCCAGGTAGCAGTTGAATGTGGGCACCAGCAGAGGTCTGGGGGGCTCAGCCCTGGGTCAGACCATGTCAAGCCCATGGCACACAGCAGACACACATCACCTAGAAGCAGACAGATAGCAGGAACTATTCCTAGAAGAGCTGGCGAGTGACAGGCCCGCGCGCACACACAAGCGCACGCTCCCACTCACACCAGATCTGATTGCTTAAGCTTGCCATCTCTGGATTGAAAGGATGAATAATAGATCTGCAGACCAGTGTGTTTCCCCAGACATGTCACAGGAAGGAAGGTCTGCAGGCTCCCTGTGAACCCTGGGCAGAGGGGGATTTCAGAAGGAAGCTTTCTGAAAAGCTCAGATCTCCATGGCTGTGATGTTGTTGGTAGGAAGGAAAGTAAGGCCTGACAGACCACACTGCAGAGAGCAGTGGGAAGGATGAGCCTAGGGAAAGCCTGCGTGCCTTGGGGGTTTGTGGCATGGTGAGGCACAAGAAATTCCTAGAGCTTCCTCCTGCTGCTGGTTCTGGGAAAAGCCACCAAGGCCTTCCTCCTTGAGTCAAGGATAAGACCACAACGGAACTCCTTCATGTCTTGAACTACTTTGTGGCCTTCATGTGTTTCAACCTCTCTGTAAGCCTCTTTGATCCTCTGCGAAGGAGGAAAAATAGGGAGGAGTCTTCCCTATTTCACAGCGACAGAAACCCAGGCTCGCTGAAGTCGGAGGGCATCTCCACAGCCACACGGAGGAAAGACAAAACTACCGCGGTCTCCTTCTCAGGGCCGCAGGTCTTCACAGTCAGAGAATCTTCAACTCCCGTTAGCCAAAAAGAGCAAAATATTCCCGCTGGGATACGTTGTGTCTCCTCCATCCCCAGCACACGTGGAACATGGGCCCAGGTTCCGAGAATAAAATACAACGTACACACATAGACATGTGCGTGTATACACACACGTGAACAAACACAGGCAAGACGCTTCACAGCTCCAGGCGGTGCACACCAAGGATGGCCACACACACTCATAAGCCCTGGAGGGTTTTTTTAAAAAGCAAGAGAGCTCAGTGGGATGAGATTGGTAAAGAAAGGCTCACAGAGGGGGTGGCACGGCAGGACTCTGCTGGATGGAAGAGGATCATTGTTGGGGGCGGGCGGGGACGGGGATTGGTCCGGCCACTGTGGGTCCCTAAAGCCATGAGCTAAGGAGGCAAAGGAGTTGTGAGAGAACAGGGTATCAGGTGTCTTCTGACCACAGGTTGAGAACCCTCTTGCTTGGGCCAGAGACCTTGGGCAGAAAATCTTTGGGCCAGAAGGCTGCAAAGACATTTGGGACTATGAATGCGGAGCTCGGAGGGCTGGATTCCGTTCTGAGCGTTCCAAACGACTTAAGGAATGCATTCTGTTCTCTGGCAGGCCGGGATTGAAGGGAATGATGTGTGTAAAGAGTTAACTCGGTTGTTTTTAGAACGGTAATGTCAGTAAACCTTCTGGTGGCCTTTAGCTTGGCTAGAGGGGAAGTACAGGGGACCAAGGGTAGGGTCGATGTGAAGCACCCCTCACACCATTTCCGCAACCCCAGACCTTGGCTGCATTGCCCCAGTGCCTCAACCCCAACTTTCCTGCCACGGTGGCCTCTACAGAACAACCTCTGGCTCTGTGTGGTCTCCTGCAAGCACCCCAGGCCCTCCTCCTCATCCCCACTTTACTCAGAAGCCCTCTGACTTTACTTGAAATGAAACAGAAGTCCCAGCTGCGGTTATAGTGACCAGAAGCTCCCGTGTCCTACTCCCCGCCATCATCTGCCCCCACCACCACCGAGGGGCCCTGTCCCTTTCATCCCTGGCACTCCCCCCAACCCCAACCCCACCCCCACCCCTGCAGGAAAGGCTTGTCAAGGAGACTAGCTCTTCCTCCCCTTGCATCACCCTTTGGATGTTCAAAGTCATTTCAGGAGGCCCCGAAGGGAAAGGGAAATTGTGGTGGCATCAACAGTCATAGCTGTGCTGACACTAGTGGCCGTGGTGGTTGTTGGAACAGTGGCATCGTGACGGAGCCCGTGTCCTGGAGGCAGTGCATGGCCAGGTGAGCGTCATCAAGTAGCGCTATGTGCCAGGCACCATGACAAGCATTTGTTCCATTTTCCTCGCACATCCAGGAGATGGCTGTTATTTTGACAGATATGATAGGGCTTCCTTGGTGGGAGCACCTGTGGGGTTCTGGATGCTGATGAGAGAGCTATAATGACACCAGTCAGCCAGTGACACCCCACTGAGGGCGTCCTGTTACCCCTCTCCTTCCCCATCCCCAGGCCCAAGCCCCAGCAGCACCATGCCCCCACCCCCACAGAGGATCCTCACCGCTCCCTGGTCAGGTTCATGTTTGTTCACTGTCCTGCGGGTAGCTTTCAGCTTCTATACAGATGTTTCAGTCACTTTTGTGGAACCTGGAACAATGTCTTTGGAGACACTCACTGTGTAAGCGTGTCTTTGATGTAGCCTACAACACAACTGGGTTATTCCATATAAATAAGACCCACTTCGGTTCAGGTTTTTGGGAACTGGAGTCCTACACGATTTACAAAAGATAGTTTCTTCTTTTTTTACTTGAAGTATAATTGACATACAAGAATCTATTATTTTCATGTTCACCACACAGGGCATCAACATTTGTATACGCTGAGAAATGGTCACCACAATAAATCTCATTCCCATGTTTAACCATAAAGGTTAATACAATATTATTGACCGTATGCCCCATGCTGTGCGTTATGTATACATATGACTTATTTATTTTATAACTGGAAGTTCGTACATTTTCACCCCCTTCACCCACCCCCCATCATTGGCAACCACCAGTCTGTTCTCTGTATCTACAAGCTTGGGTTTGGGGGGGTTTGTTTTTGTTTGTATTCCACATATAAGTGAGATGGTAAGGGTCTATCTCTGACTTCTTTCACTTGGCATAATGTCCTCAAGATCCATCCATGTTGTCCCAAATGGTGAGATTTCATTTTTTTAAAGCCCAAATGTGTATTTTCTTCATCCGTTCATCCGTTCATCAATGGACACTGGACACTTGAGTTGTTTCCTTATCTTGGCTCTTTAATGCCTCAGTGAACGTCAGGGTGTAGATATCTTTTCAAGTTAGTTCCATTTTCTTCAGATAAATACCCAGAAACAGAATTGCTGGATCATATGCTAGTCCTATTTTTAGTTTTTTGAGGAACCTCCATACTGTTCTCCAGAGTAGCTGCGCCAGTTTGCATTCCCACCAACAGGGCAGGGCGGTTTCTTTTCCTCCACATCCTTGCTAACACTTGTTATATCTTGTCTTTTTGATACTAGCTATTCTGACAGGTGTGAGGTACGAGCTCATGGTGGTCCTGATTTGCATTTCCTTGATGATGAGTGATATGGAGTATCTTTTCATGTGCTCCCTTTCCATGAAGGGAGGATTCCATTCTCTTGCACTTGACCAGCTTTAGGCAACATTCAAAATAGACAAAACGATCTCAGGTCACCTTCTATCACACTGTACTCCCTCTCGCTAGGACCTCTCTCTGGGAGGTATCTGTCCACTTTCCCCTCTGAGGGGACCCTCATTTGGCATCCCAAATGTAAGTCCTCTATTGAAGCCCCTGACTTCTGCCTTGCTTGACCAAGAGCTCCCAGCTGACCTGTTCACTTTCCTCCCTGTTCCCAGATCACCACCCCCTCCAGCCCTACAAAGAACTCAGCCTCTGGGGTCAGCACACCTAAGAGGTTCTTGCCTTCTTCTTCTTCTTTTTTTTTTAATAGCTTCTTCCCTGCTTCTCTAAATCTGATCCACCCCCTTGCCTTTTCTCCTTTTCCCTGTGGGATACCACCAAGGGGCTGAAGGACTCCACTCATTGCTTCAAAGCCTGTGGCAGATGGCACCCCCTCCCCCACCCCCAGGGCTGAAGCAGCACTCTGACAGGCTTCACTGTGTTATGCCAGGGGCATCCAGCACTGCATGGTCACCTCCATCAAGAAGGTCTGTTACCTAAGACTCATGGCAAGAGCCAATGAACACTTTCCCCCACCCCCAGCCATGGCCCGCCTCACAGCAGATACCAGAATGACACAGACATTTTACTGCAAGGTGCAAATAATTTCTTGAGAACATGAAAGCCTCTTGAAAGAGATGTGAAGAGATCTCTAGGGCTTTCCAGTAATATTCTTTCCTCCCAGAGACAGTCAATGTGAAAATCCACTTCCTGAAGGTGATCACCTCCCTCCCACGCCCCCGCCGCCCCCTACCGCCCCAGGCCTCGCTCTTGAGGAAAAGGCAGCATCACGTCCTCCCCGCCAAGCGGAGGCCCCTCTGCTTTCCACTGCTCTCAGCAGCCCTGACTCACAATGAAACTGCAACCTCAAGAACACCGGGGGCCAGGATTGCGAGAAGGAAGTACAGGTGAACACACGCAAAACCTGCCCGAGGAGAAGATTTTGTTTCTCTTACAGAGCGGTGCTTCCTTGCCTGGGTAGAAGCTATGAACTGGAATAAGGGGCCTGGCATCCAGCGGACCTAGTGGATGTGGCAGCGAGGCATCAGAAGCCCATGTTGCCAACTAGCTCCTGTCAGGAAGGACACGGAGGGGTGGGAAAAGTACCCCCAAATTCTCGGATGTTAGGTTTGGAAAGCACCTTAGAGAAACAACTCTGTCAGGGTCCCACTTATCGATGCAAGGGATGAAAAAGGATGGGTCTAGGATGTCACAGTGGAGGGCCAGGGTGGAGGCAGTTCTCCTGGACACTGGAGCCAGAGCTCTCTTCACTGGGCTTGACATTTCTGTACTGTCCTCAGAACACAAAGGTGGAGAATCTGTCCTGTTCGGAGGCATCTGGTCCACAAAGAGATAACCATGCTCTAGCCGCCGAGCATCCCCATAGCAAAGCACCAACCACCACAACCCGGAAGCACCCGCGGCCAGTTAGACGCTGGGAACTCTCGAAGCACTTGCGCACATACACCATTCCCTTCAGTCCTACCAGCCCCTACAGTGCCGGCTTCCTGCGCCCCTATAGACACTGCCGCAACAGGGAAGCGCAGCCATCTGCCTGAGGGCACGCCGGTATGGGACAGGGATGGGCGGCAAATTTTGTCTGACTCTAGGACCCACACATTGAACCAACCGCACTGTACTGCAAAAGACCAACCCGCAGGCAGGGAGCGTCATGTGGTTTCCGGTAACTGACCGGTTGGACCCACGGATGGGAGGCGTGGCAAGGGGGGGTGTGTTCTGCTTCCAAAGATACAGCCTTTGCTGTCAGAAGAGATACATGACAGCATATACCTTGTAGGAGAGGCGTGGGTGCGCAATCCCCAGCCAGCCCCTGAATCTTGAAAACTATCAATTACTTGATCCCAATTTATATCCAATTCCCTGCTTGAGACTCCTGACCTTACTCCTCCAAACAGTCTGAGATCACCCCATAGCCAAGGCACGAACAAATTCTCCTTAATTTTTTGAAAGAACAATATTTTTTCAAAGTACTGATATAATTGCAAAAGCATTGATACATCGAAAGTATCAGAACCTTGTGGGACTTCCTTAAATACATTTTACTGTTTAGTGATATGTTATTTAGGACTATTTTTGAAGGTTGAGGCATCTTAGGGCCTTGTGAGTTCTTAGTCTAGCTCCATAAAAAAAAAAAAAAAAAAAAGAAATTCTGCTTCTGCTCATTCTATTAAGAGTCTCCCACAGTCAGGGCAGCTAGGGATCAAGTTTTAATTTGAACCCACCACGTCTGACCCAGTTCCTAAAAGGGTGCCCATCTTGCCAAAGTGATTGCTAAACTAGGAAGATCAATAAGAGCCCACTGACTGTGTGTGCCACTAACTTTGCAGGGAGTGAGGAGAGAGTGGAAAACAAATTGTATTGTTTTGATTGGATAAATCCTGGCCATCAGACTGGAAAACATCTGATGTTATTTTCAGGTTGTTCTGAAAACTGAGAAAGCACAAACTAACCAAAGAGAAAGCAGAGAGAGCAAGAAAGAGAGAAAAGAACTAAAAGTGGAAATGGAAAGTGGAACCCCACATAAGGCTGCAGTGAATTCCCTCTACTAGCCTTGTGCCCCCTGACCGCACCCAGCCCCTATGACCTGGTCCGAAGCCCAGGGCCCCCTTGGAGAAGGGGATTTACGGTAATCGGTAGAGCACTGCAAATCAGCCCCAAAACTCCTATGGGTTCTGACTTGAAACCACAAACACTGCGTGTGAAGCCTTTCAGCTTCCATGACATACGGTGATGCTCACAGGAGCAGAGCTGCTGTGCTGAAGGACCACGCTGGCTATTTGGAAACTCTGAATGAGGAAGAAAGCCGTGAAGCAGTGGGCTTCTCCCTTCTCCATCCAGGCCCCTGTCCTGCTGGTATCTTCCCCACGCCTTCCTCTGAGACCAATCTTTGACCACCCTCTTCCCATTCATCCTCACTCAGAGATATTTGTTAAACACTCAAGCTAGTGGTTCTGAAAGGGTGCTCCAAGGACTCCTGAGGGGTCCTACTCTTTCCAACTATACATCTATGGGAGGCTGGATTTTCTTCATATACTTCAAACTAAACAACAGATTGTAACAGATTCAATGTAGAAACAGATATAAGAATACAAGCTCTTCTATTAAACCGGATATTTGAAAAGATTTGGCATAAATGTCGAACAAGGCCACTCTGCTCACCAAATGTGTTCTGATTTGGAAAAGAGAGTTATTTCTCACAAAAAGATGTTAACATGTGATTTTTGTTGTTACTTTAAAAGTCATACAGAGATCTTTTTAATATCTCAGTTTTCATTACTAATACAATAAAGATTAATGGATGGAATTCACCTAAGTAAAAGCTGTTTGGGATCTTCAACCATTTTGAAGAATGTAAAGGGGTGCTGAATGCAAACAGCTTGAGAACAGCTGACTTAGGGGATCTAGAGCACTCTCTTACTCCCTTCTGGAAAGAGTTTATGACCTAAGACTTTGTGTAAATGACCCAGTCACAGCAGAAGTGGCATGAAACCGGGATGGAGGAAGCATTTGGCTCTCCACACATGTAATACAGATGTGCATCTAAAGCACACATGGAAATATGTAGAGTGTGGTTGAGGATTTAGAATCGGAGAATGTTCTGGAGATAAAAATCAGAATAGGTGGGGCGCCTGGGTGGCTCAGTGGTTAAAGCCTCTGCCTTCGGCTCAGGTCATGATCCCAGGGTCCTGGGATCGAGCCTCACATTGGGCTCTCTGCTCAGCAGGGAGCCTGCCTCCTCCTCCTCTCTCTCTCTGCCTGCCTCTCTGCCTACTTGTGATCTGCCTGTCAAATAAATAAAAATCTTTAAAAAAAAAAAATCAGAATAGGCAAGATGAAGGCAATACTCAGTTCTCTGCTCCCTTGAATCAGGATTCTGCAGAGAGATGGTGCTTGAGGGTTCCTTGGTGGGAGGACATGCCAAACTATGCCTTTTAATACTACTGCAGTCATGTCTCTGAGATAAAATAACAGTAGAAACCCCCTTCTATCTGCAAATATTCTAAAGCTTTAAGTATTTCCCTAGGACAAAAATATCTAACCAACCCTTACCCCTATCGCCACTTCCCAAACACAGAGCCACATACCTCACAAGTACACAATAGATTCACAACTGTTTTATAAATGGAAACTTCCACAACTTTCAACTTCTCACCATTGCAATTCCACACACTGCTCACATCTTAGCGCCCTCTAGTTGTTGGTGCCAGTCATAAGAATTCAGAGTGCTTTAATACTCCTCTGAGACAAGGAATTAGGTGTTGATTTGAGAAGAATGACACAAAGAGAATAGACTTCAGATGACACCTTTGCCATTAACTATTTCTTGTGCCTGGGAAAATCAGTTTCTCCTCTGGGCCTCAGTTTGCCCAACTGTAAAATGAGAGGTAAGGATTACATAACAGTTAAGTTCTCTCTTCCCCTGATACCCTATGACAGAGGATATTTTAAACACTCCAAGAACCATGAGAGACTTGGTTCACACTTGCCTTGAAGAGTGTTGATTGATAGTGAGATTGATTAAAAAAAAAAAGTCAAATGGGAACAGGCATATAGTTTGTGAGGGGAGCTCTTTCCCCAGGTGAATTCATTCTCTACTTTCCATGAGATGGAAGACAAATGCAGCCAGTTATAGCCACAAAAAGTTTAGGAAGCACATACTCAGTCACTCGGTCAACAAATATTTAGCCAGGACCTTGGATGTGCCCAGAATCGTGCTAAGTATTAGGCAAACAATGATGATCAAAACCAGAGAGGGCCCTGCCCTGTGGAGGACAGTCTAATGGCAAGGCTGGAGCTCAATCAAATGGCCACAAAGCCACATGTATAATTATAATTGGGCATAAGTACTATAAAAGAAAGGAGCAAGGTGTTGTGAGAAGATATACCCGGAAGATCCAACTGGGAATAAGAAAAAACTCATTTGAGAAAGTAACATCTGAGCTGAGAACTGAAGGACAAGGAGAAGGGGAAGAACAATCCAGAAAGGGGAAACTACATGTGCAAAGGCCCTGTAGTAAGAGAGAAAGCATGGATTATTTGAAAACAAAAAACGAAAAGAGGAAAGCCAATGAGGCTGGAGGGCAGAGGGAAGTGGGGAGTGTGGAAAGTGGAGACAGAAGAGGCGTCAGATGAGAAAGGAGTTGTAGACAGTGTGAAGGATAGGGGTCTTTATTTACCAAGAAAGAAAGTGGGAAACCATAGACGGGCTCAAACAGGAGAGCCATGATCAGATCGTTGTTTGCAAATAATCACGCTGCCTGCAAAGTGCAGAACAGTTTGGAAAATGGATATTAGAATATTAATTAGGCCTTTATTTTAAAGCCCAGGAGAGATGAGATGGTAGTTTGAATCAGACAGTTGTTGCTGATGATGATGGAATTAGAGAAAAGTAAGTAGATTAGGAAGATGTTTGTAAAGAAAAATCAGGAGCACCTGGTAATAGATTGGTCATGGTTGGCAAGGGAGAGGGAGGAACCGGAAAGTTATTTTTAGGTTTCTGTCTTATATGTTGGTTAGATGGTCACATCATTTACTGCATTAGGGAACACTAGGTGAAGGTGAGACCAGAGAATGCAGATGACTTCAGCCTCCTCTACAAAACCAACTGCATAAACCGGAGGCCCAGTACAAAATGAAAATGTGGGGCCACTTGTTTAACAATTACTAAGCATCTCAAGGCCAGAACAGCTGAGCAAGAGCCCTTCAAAGTTTGGGACCCTGTGCAACTACACAGCTATTCCACACTAGGACTGATAATAACGACGCTAGTACTCTATTAACCACAGTAGTTATTCTAGAGAGTCATGCAGACAGCAGAAACAGCTGTGTCCTCTGGGTAGCAAAGGCTCCAACACCTGGTGTGTCCTGGCCCCTGTATGCCCAATTTCTCATGTGAGAAGTCACAGATCACAGTGTCTGTCCACTAAGGAAAATCCAAATTGCTTGATTTGGTGCCCCAGTTGCACAAAGGGGAATTCCACATTGGCTGTCCAAAGATCAGCCCTTCCGCTGTGGTTTGCAGCGTCTGCCGGCCACGATCCTAGGACGGGCGCCCAATCCAGTTTGCATAACCCTTGCTTGATTTGCCCCAGGGGTGGCCCCTCCTTGGGCTCTTTGAAACTTCTGATCCACCTGGCCCATATTCTGAAGCAGTCCAGCCACACGCCAAAGTCAGAGAAGCCCAGAGGCAGACAGGGCCATAGAGCCCTGTGCCCGCCCAGCCACACTTGGGATTGTGTCCATGCGGCTGACCGGGCCTGTTGCGGCATAGAAGCTGAGGAAGCTTCTGTCCAGGATGCTAAGGAAGGTTATTCAAGGGAATACTAGAAATTTCAAGCTGGGGAAAACATTATACATACTTGATGTCCCAAGTAAGAAGAAATGAAACTCCTGTTATCAGCTCTAAAATAACAACTTGCTAATGAGTGAGCAGAAGCCCAATCCCAAGGGAATTCTCCAACGGGACTGTCATTCCCCTGGCTCAGTTGGGTGCCATTCCACCTTTTCTACCTGTATCACTGACCTACCTGCTCCCTCCTGAGAGGCCCTTGTTGCCAGGCAAGGTAGCTGAACCCTGAGTGCAGCAAGCCCCCATTCCTTAGCCTTCCATTTGCAGTTCCAGTGGAGCCCCACAGGACTGTTCCTCCCTCTTGGGTCTGAACTGTGGATTTTGGCAAGGTGCAGAGCAATGACACCAGGAAGACTGCCATTTTGCTGAGCATGAGGGTAGTTGGAAGATTCCTTATGAGTTCTTATGCCCTTAGATGGGACCCTCAAAATGTATTTACACAGCACACACACACTGTCTCTCTCTCTCTCTCTCTCTCTCTCACACACACACACACACACACAACTGGCAGTGTTTATCTGCCTGGACCCCTCTGCAGCTAAAGTAGCAAAACTCACTGAGGGGAGCTTTCTGGAAAGATTGTTAGGATCTCCTGGATTGACATGTCTTTGGACTTTGCCTGAGTCCCTTCTCTCTGGCATCTTGCAACAATGGAGAAGAAAACAGGGAGGCAAGAAAAAGCAGGTTCTAGATGACATGAGTGCTGTGCTTGACAGGAGCCTCGGGCTGCCTGTCTCTGACTTCATGTTAAGTGAAAGCAAAAAATATAATCCTTTTCTTTTTTAAGGTATGATTAATCATATTTTTTTTATTTGCAGCTGAATATAGAAATTTGGGAATATTCTGCAGCAGGGGTGGAAAGGAGGAGGTATTTCCTCTCCCACAACATTTCTCTGATTCCCCAGAGAGTCCTTACTGGAATAAGTCATTTAGGTTGAATTTAATGATAATTTCTTAGGCCCTGCTATGCATCTGAACTTGAGGGAAAATTGGACTCAGGCCATTTGCCTTCATGGAGCTCACAGTGATCAGTGGCATTTGAGTCCTCTTGAAATCCGCCGCAGAACAAAATGGCACCCAGACTGACACTCGATCATCCATGGATACCCACTCTCTCACCTCCTCCCCTACAAGGGCTCTTCCCTTGTACAAAAACCCAAACTCAAACTTCCTATAACATGCAGACTATTGACATTTATGTCTCAGCTGTGACTATGAGTTTGAGACTTTTCCCAATGGATCGTAATGACTTTTCAAATGAACTTGAGAAATAGAACGATGCCTATTTTTCTTATTCTTGTTTTGTCAATATAATAGCAGATGCTCTTAACTTTTCCCAAAATGGTCATCCCTGTTTTCTTCTATCAGCTTGATGTCAATCCTATATGTTGATAGGAAAGATACTGGTGTCTCGATTTGTTACTTAAGGAGTTACATCAGAAATTTTGCTATGATTATCTTTGATCTTTTAGATTCTGAAATTTTGAAATGAGAGAGGACAGTGATTTTAAATCAGTGGGGGAAAGATCAGTTATTTAACAAATGGCTTGAGGTAATTGCCTACATGTTCCAAAATACAGACGTCAGAGTCCATACCTAACCCTACCTAATGGCTTATGGATTAAAGAAAGAAATGGCTTTTGCCCACCTCCCTTCACCCTGCCATCTTGCACACGTGTATATGTGTACGAGTATTTGTGCGTTTATGCATAGATCTCAAATTATAAGAAGAAAGTGTGAAAGACGCTGGTCTGCCTTCCTAGGTTGTTTCCTTATCCTTCTGAGTGCCTGTGCCCAGACCAGACCAGCCTCCTTCAGGTTACGTCCTCCAGCCCTGGTACACGCTCATCACGTACTCTGCTATGCCCATCCCAGCATGAAAAGAGAAAGCTGGATAGCTGGCACCTTCTTCCATAGACCAAACCCTGTGCTTGGCACCAGGTACACAAAGGATAATAAAATAACATCCTACTTCAGGGGGCTCACAGCTGACAGGGGGAGGCAAGGTGTGTACATAAATGACAACAATGTCAGATTGTGGGTTTGGTAGTGGAGGCAAGTACGGGGCATGATGGCAGAGAAAGACAGGAGGGGTCTGTGCTGCCTGATCAGGGAGAAGGACCTCAGAACCTTGCCTGGGGTTTGATGCCTCTGGCCTGACTCTTTCATGTAGAGTCTGCACCCAGAACATCCAACTCAGATAGGCGATCAGCTTTATGAGCTAAAGCAAGCACAGCCCAGGAAACCCAGGAGACAAGGGGGAAAGAGAAGGGTAGAAGGGATGGAAACTTCAGCTCTGTTCTCTGCTTCCTGGCAGCAAAATCCAGTCCTTCTAAGCCCAGGGTAAATCAGCAAGAGCAAATATTTCTGCCTTAGCTCCACTCTTGTTTCTAAAATGTTCTTTTCTTCCTTCATGATCCTTAGGTTTTTGCATGACACTCCCCAAAGTATTGGAAGGGGAGGCCACAGCCCCCCGATCCTGACCCACAAGGTACACCCACAGGTTGGGGCTGTGCCCTGTCATTTCTTGCCCCCCCCCCAGACTCATTCCAGACTGGCCTGGCCCCAGTATGTCTGCCCCATTTGCACTGGCACAATGACCTTCTCCAATGGGGCAGGCTTAGGACATAGGGCCATCTAAGGTGTCCCAGTGCTGATACAGGAGGACAACGAAATAACAGAAACACTAGAGATAATCCTATATCTGGGTCCACTTGTTACTTCCTCAAGCCCCTCCCAGGTGAAGCCCAAAGGCCCCTGGCAGGGAGGAGGGCAGGACTGTTGCCCTCTTGGGACAGATAAACTATAGACACAGGGAGGTCAAGTGACTTTCCCTGGGTTTAAAGACTGACAGAGCCAGGACAGAGACCAGGTACTGCTTTTCCTAGTTACTGTCTTCACTGGGGAGGTAGGAAAAGACCCTATGGAAGGAGAAGATCAAGGCACATCAAGGGACCCCCAGGGACTTTCCAGATATCTGAAGAGGTGATTTCACTCCCCCTGTCCTTTCCTTATTGGAAGTAGAGCAACCTTCCTCACTCTCTGGCTCCCGGACCCGCCCACATTCAAACACACAGACACACACACACACACACACACACACACACGTCCACGTGTTCAAGTCCAAGACTATTGGCTAAGACTTCTTCGGAAGGAAGGAAGGGACAGGTAAGAGAAAAGAAAGGAGCCTTCTGTCCAGCCTTCATGGAATCCTGCCTTAATTTCCTTGTTATTTCTATTTCCTTCATACCCCATCTTTCAAGCACAAGTGTCCAACCACAGAAGTTCACAACTAAAAGAAATCATAAAGACTCTTCAATCCAACCTTATCGTTCCAAACACTTGGGACAGCGGGAGAAGATGGAGTAAGGAGCATGACTGTGATGTCAGGTAGGCCTGGGTGCAAAGTCTGAGAGTCAGGTGGGCAGGTGGGCAGGTGACGTAAAGTTTACTCACTATAAAATGGAGGTGATAAGGGCCCCAGGTGCTGGCAGGTGCCGAGCTATCAAACGTGTGGATTACTCTTGCTAACTTCCCCCAAGTACTGGGACAGTTGAGGAGGTAAAGACATAGCTGCGAGAATTGAAGCGATCTCAGGGCTGGAGAAGGAGCCTGGAGCACGTCTTGTGTCCTTGCTTGTCCTGCAAGAAGCCGGCCTCTGCACGAGGACATCTTGGAACATAAGATGAAAGAGCCGGAGGGATCTCTGGGCTAAATAGCCCACCCCGGGTTCTTATTTGCGGAAGGCTCTGAGGCTCTCCACAATTCAACAAGGGAAACCCAGGTTGGGGAGGGGATCCGATTATTTCTCAACTCCAGTGCATTCTGGAATGGCCAATTTGTCCACGTCACTGTGACCTAGGAACACGCGAATGGAACCCACAACTGTGGGTCCCTGTGCACAGAACAGCTGTTCACCCAGGAAACCAACTTTTTTTTTTTTTAAGAAAAGCTGGAAAGTTATTTTAAAACAGAGAGAGAGGTAGCTCATCCTAAAATAGCTGTAATGCAAAAGTTCATTGTTCAACAATCCCTTTTGCTTACAATGCAAAAAATTAACAACTTTTAGAAGTTCAACGAATGCAAAGTTGGAGAGGTCTAGGGGAAGGGAGGGGCTTTAATCAGAAGAAAACGTTTGCCAGGAAATCTGTGACTGTGGCTTTTTATGAATGGGGAGGCCTCACCGCACCCACAATATAAAGGGGGACCAGTAGGTGAAGGTCTACACACCAGGGGCTTGCTCTTGCAACACCAAACCACAAGACCGGCTCTCAGAAGGCAGAGCTTCATCATGCCCAGCCCAGCGCTGCTGTGTTGCCTGGTCCTGCTGGCCGGGGTAGGAGCCAGCCGCCACCAGAGCGCCCTGTCTGAGGACAACTGCACCCACTTCCCAGCCAGCCTGCCCCACATGCTTCGAGAGCTCCGAGCAGCCTTCGGCAGGGTGAAGACTTTCTTTGTGAGTATGATGCCTTCCTGTCCTTCCTTGCTAGGATTGCCTCCACTAGGCATGGTGCTAGAGCTCCAAGAACCCTGCTCCTTCCTGTTTGCCTCCATCCCTAGCATCCATTTCCCTCAAACAAAAATTCTTTAAGAGTCCCAGGTCAAGCCAGAGGCTCAGTGAGTTCATCTAAGCCCAGGGACGCAGCAAAGGTGCAGAAAAAGCCACCTTACAGGTCACTGCACTAGGAATCCTATGCTTAGCAACTTTTTTTTTTTTTAAGATTTTTTATTTATTTGACAGAGAGAGATCACAAGCAGGCAGAGAGGCAGGCAGAGAGAGGGGAGGAAGCAGATTCTCCGCTGAGCAGAGAGCCCGATACGGGACTCGATCCCAAGACCCTGAGATCATGACCCGCTGAGCCACCCAGGCGCCCCTGCTTAGCAACTTTTAATGAAGACTCCACCAGAGCTCAGTAGGCTGGGAGAAATCCCAAAGGGTCTGACTGAAGATGAAGATGTGTTCCCATGCCCTGTTGCAGGGAAACATAAGTGGCTTCAGCTGAGCAGGCTTCTGGAACCTGGAAGCCTGCTGGCTGGGGAAGGCGCCGTGCAGGGGTGGGGAAGAAAGAAAAGCAAGGACCCCTGAAGAGTGGGTGGGCATGGGTGGACCCTTCGAACCCGATTCATGTCTGCAAAAAGGAAACCAGGACCGGGTCAAGCTTCTGCCATGGCTTCAAAGCCTTGCAGAATTTTTAAAAAATCACTTGATCCTGAGGAAAAGGACCTGATTGAACTGAGGGTTCCAGCACTACTGAATGTCCTGTTCTGCAAATCTCCTTTCTATTTTGGGGCCAGGCTGTTCTGATTAAAAGTTAGAAGCTTTATAAATAAGAGGGCCTCAGAAAGACATTTCCTCAAACGTCAGGTTCATTCTCCTTTTGTTCTTCTTGCAGCAAATGAAGGACAAGCTGGACAGCATATTGTTGACTGGGTCCTTGCTGGAGGACTTTAAGGTGAGAGCCTAAGGGGGTGTGTGGGAGGAGAGGATGCAGCGTGACTCAGAGAAGAGTGGCCGCTAGGACCAGGGTCTGCTTCCTTTGCTTTGAAAAGGAGAAGTGGAAAGATCTTAACTCAGCACGTAGCCAAAGGGCTGTCCTGGGGTGGGGGAGGGGGAGGTGGCTGGTTAAGAAAGGTCCCTGGGGATAAAGCTGTCCTCTCAAGCTAGGGCAGCAGCTCTTCCTCCCAGTCACCGCCCCTCCCCCTCCTGCCCCTGCCCTTAGGGTTACCTGGGTTGCCAAGCCCTGTCGGAGATGATCCAGTTTTACTTGGAGGAGGTGATGCCCCAGGCTGAGAACCACGACCCAGAAGTCAAGGAGCACGTGAACTCGCTGGGGGAAAAGCTGAAGACCCTGCGGCTGAGGCTGCGGCGCTGTGTGAGTGCGGGCAGCTCTGGGGCGCCCTTCCTGAAACCCCACTCACACCCCGACAGACAGACAGACTGGCAGGAGCACTCTCGGGAAGGCGCTCGAGTTCCATCTCGTGCTCATTTCTCTCTGAGCAAGGAGTGGGGGAGGCTGCTGGCATTTACATGTTTGCGAACAGCTTTCCTGTTATTTGTGAGTCATTTGTGGGTTATTAACTACTCCCGTCTCTCTTTATGAAAGGGGCCCAGAGCTTCCGTCTGGGCTCCCTCATCCCTTTGGACCTAGACCCTGGGGCCCAGCAAAACGGGCCAGGAGATAGGGTCCCCTGGAGAAGAAACCCCACTTACCTCTTAATCCTCTACCTTTTGAAAACAGAGCTCTGACGTGGGGCCCAACGGACTGACAGGACTTCCCCAAGCACTTTGGAAGGGCTCCAGGGAGCTACTCGCCCCCAAGCTAGTGTCTCTAAATAATTCCCCAGGATAAAAATGTTCTCCAACTGAAATGAGCTCCTCGCCACGCGTTTCCTCTGTTTTGTCGCTGAGGATCGGGGAGTCAGTCAGTTGGTCTCTATCTGTAGGATGGGACTAGGCAAAGGTTTCAGTGTACATGGCTGAGACTGCGTCTCTACTCCTCGGGGACTTAGAAGTGGTCCCTGTGGCTGGAACTGAAGATGAGGGACAGGACAGGGAGGCAGGGAAGGACAGAACAGCTGGCTCAGCATGTGTCAGCACTGTGGCGTCCAGAGAGGAAGCGCCAAGCTCCAGCTCCTGGGTTTTCATGCAAGCTTTGCAAAGTCTCTGAGTAGCTCCTGGAGAAGCACTTTTCATTCCCCAGGGCTGTTTCTCCTCCGTCTAGTGGGCCAGGGGGAGGTGGAGCTCCGTTCTCCCAAAGGAGCTACGGGGCTTAGGTATCCAAGATGAGTCTGGCCACTTCTTCATGCTACCGACTCATCCCCCAAGTGCTGTGGACACAGGAGCTGGGAGCCAGTGACATTAACACTTTCTCTTTCCCTCCACAGCATCGATTTCTGCCCTGTGAGAATAAGAGCAAGGCGGTGGAGCAGGTGAAAAGCGCCTTCAGTAAGGTACGTGGACGGCGGCAGAAGGGGCTTGGGGACCGTGACCTCTACCCGCTCCCCAAGCTGGCCGGTGCTAAGCAGGCCCCATCCTTCTCTTGAAGGGGGTGTGGGAACCCAACAGATGGTGTGACCTCCTCAGCCAGTGAGGAGTTGCTGCCTTGATTATATTTGTTTTCTGTGAAGTGTCTTTGGGGGTTTCTAAATGACTGTTCCCCGCCTTTGCAGGCCTGTGGGTTGAGCCAGTCAGCCGGCCTGTGAACGCAGTGAGCTAGATGCTGGGGAGAGTGACAAAGGAAACAGAAAGTAGCTTGTTGGGAATCTAGACTAAAGCCACACGTGCAGGAAGCCGACACGTGAATGTGCACACACAAACACACCCAGGGGTTTAGCCGGAACTCCCCAAAGCTCTGAGTAGGAAATTCTCGTTAATCTCGAGTCGGTCCATGCTCCCTTTCCAGCTGCCATTCACACCTGCCAAGGTGCCTCAGAATGTCAACTCTCAGATCACATGGGGTTTCACACTTCAGCTGTCAGTGAACTCCTCAACCCACTTCCCAGAAGCCATGTGGTCTCTGTCCTCTTTGTGGGAGGGTTCCAGTCTCGGGGGACATAAGCCCCCTGACTGTAGGCCAAAGGAGCAGGGCAGGGCCTATTCAATCCATTGGTGAGAAGACATAAACATAAAAGGGGTCCCTTTTCTCCTCTTACCAACTTGCTTTCGAAGCGGTTCCTCTAATGTCTTCTCTCCAGATTCTGAATAAGAGTCATGTGAGTGCATGACTTTTAAAATTGTTAAGGCCTCATTTTGTAGACTCTTCCTCTTGTTACTTGCCAGCCAGGCTTTAGACCCTTGTGTAGCCTTTCCCAAGGGCCCGGGCATACCCTCAGCATCCTAGGGTCTGTCCTTCACCTCCTGACCCAAGAGAGCAAGTGTGGCACCTGGGCCCCAGAGACATACCCATCCAAGCCAGGGACCCATTTACTCACACAGATGGGGCTTTCACGAAACATTTCTTATCTTTCTACACAGCTCCAAGAGAGAGGTGTCTACAAAGCCATGAGTGAGTTTGACATCTTCATCAACTACATAGAAACCTACATGACAATGAGGATGAAGATCTGAAAACATCCAGGATGAGGACTCTTCTCAACTCCAGCACATAAGTTGGAGATCTGAAAATCCCATCCGGGATGTAGGAGAGCTGAACAACTCCTTGGAGAACCCTGTTGTACCTCTCTCTTAAAATATTTATTACCTCTGATACCTCAACTCCCATTATATTTATTTACTGAGCTTCTCTGTGAACTATTTAGAAAGAAGCCCAATATTGTAATCTTTTTCAATATTTATTTTTTTTTACCTGTGTGTAAGCTGTTTTCATAGGGTGATACCCTGTGGCATTTGAGTATTTTAAGGGAAACTATAAGTTATATAAGGAAAAATATATTTCTTGGGGAGACTACTGAAGCTTCCATTTCAAGCTGACCATACTGGATAGCTATTTCCCTGACCTTCCTATAATTTCTCTTGTCCCTGGGCCTGGGGCTCCTAGAGTGTTATAAAGACTCTTACCCTCTTAAGAAGAGAAACTAGGGAGGCCCTTTGATAATTAATATTCCAGTGGCTCGGAGGAATTCCCTTGACCTCATTCCCCAACCATTCACTCTTGAAAGCTGTGGCCTGCTTGTTATTTATAACAACCTAAAGTTGGTTCTAATAGAACTCAGTGTTAACTAGAAGCAATTCAATTCCTCTGGGAATGTTACATTGTTTGTCTGTTTTCATAGCAGATTTTAATTTTTAATAAATAAAGAATCATTAAAATCATATTATGGTGTCAGTTGACTTCTGTTTGACTAAAAATTACTCCCTCAGGGATGCCTGGGTGGCTCAGTCAGTTAAGCGTCTGCCTTCAGCTCGGGTCATGATGCCAGGGTCTGGGGATCGAGTCCCACATCAGGCCCTTTGCTCAGCACAGAACCTGCTTCTTCCTCTGCCCCTCCCCCTGCTCGTGTTCTCTCTCTCTCTCTCTCTCTCTCTCTAACAAATAAATAAAATCTTTAATAAAATAAAAAAATAAAATAAAGTAATTCCCTCAATATTTTCAAGATAGGAGGGAGTAGATAAAAGAATTCTGCATTCCAGAGAAAACAAGCCAGCTACCCTCTCCCAAAGAAGAAGTAAGTTCCAAATCTGATCAGGAGAAAAAACTATTTTCCCTTCAAAAGCCAATAGCAAAAACTGCCATGATCTTCCTATAAACTCTGTCCTTTAAGAAATTATCCTTAAGATCTTAAAGAGAATGCTGATTTCCAAGACTAAGGACAAGATTCTATAGATACCAAAATTAGAAAGATAGGCAGATGACTTTTTAAGTGTTTTTTGTCTTTGTTTTCTTGTGGCGGGGGGTGGGGGGATGTTGTTTGTTTGCTTGTTTTGTTCTGTATTGCTTGGTTTTGTTTCTTCAAACCCCAAAGGTCTGGGTGAATACTAATCTATCTGGGTTGTCGTGAAAATTCAGATAAAGAGCTAACATGATTCCTGGCACTAAGAGATGGCCCCCACACATACATTTGGTTGTTACTGGTCTGCAAAACCTACCAAATCCTCCTTGAGTTGAGATTAGAGGCCCACCCAAAAGAGTAGAATATAAGCAGATCAGCCCACTTGATAGACTACCCAAGGATTCCAGGCACTGGTATCCCTTCTGTTCCCTCCTTCAGCCACCGAAGAATGTGAGATTGGCTTCTGATTGCGGTCTGTTGGGAGGGGCATGGTGGCGGGGGAAGCCCTACTCAAATTGGGGAAGAGAGAGGGAAACAATAGTCTGAGTAAACACTGATCACCCTCACAGTCTGACCAGGCAGCCCTGGTCCAGGGAGGATAGAGGCTAACTGGCTGTGGTCAGTTTTTCAGTAAGACCTGACTCACTTCAGTTAAAGTAACCATAGGAAGGAAGTGGGAAGCATCAAAGCTGAAATTCTGAGATAAAAGGTTAAGGTTAAGAATGGAGGCTAACAGAAAACCAAGAGAGAGGAGAGAGGTTCTCTACACCAGGGCTCTCTGTCTACACTGAACTGGAGAAGCTGTGAGGTTTAGGCAGTTAGGGCTCTCTGGTGGGCAAGGTGCACCAACTTAAGGTTGAGGTTGGCACCTCATGTGAGGGAAGTGGGCATCTGAAACCAAGACACAGCAACTCACCTAGAGAAGCCACACAGCTGGTGAGATGTTGACAACAGTCGCAATTACTCGAGCACTTAGTTTGAGCCAGTCAGGGCTGGTTATGTGCGTATCAGGCATGCCATGTGGGATTATTATTGTGATCTCCCGTGAGAGGAAACAGGTGCTCAGACATGTTGGTATGGCCTGGCCACAGGGGTTGTACGGAGAATGGAGAACTGAGAAAAGTATAAAATGTCTTTCCCTTTGTATTTGTAAAGACACCTATTGATGTCTTTAAAATTTAGAAGCTGGAGACTGAGCTTAAAACAACACACATATTTGTCTTTTCTTGTTGGTTGGGAATCTGAGAGAGACAACTAGGGGTTCTGGTTCAGGATATCTGAGGAGGTTGATGACAGCCAAGTCATCTGACGCCTGTTTGTGGTTGGACAAATCCCATCCTAGATGGCACGTTTACATGGTTGTTGGCAGGTGGTCTTTGTTCCTTGCTACATGGGCCTTTCTCTAGGACTTCTTGAGTATCTTCACTACACAGTGGCTGTCTTCCCCAGAGCCAGTGATATGAGAGACAGCAAGGAGGAAGTCATAGTGTCTTTTAGACCTAATCTCAGAAATCTCACACCACACTTCTGGCACATTCTGTTTGTTAGAAGTGAGTTTGAGTTGGCGAGTATAGCCCATATTGAAGGGGAGATAAATTAGAGTTCACCTTTTGAAGGGAGGAGAATTTGTGGACATGTTTCAAAAAAAAAATTTGTGGACATTTTCTAAATTCAAAGAATTTAGAAAAAAATAGCTCAATTGTGCTTGAATGGCACATCAGGCTCCTGGGTGGATGGGGGTAAGGAGATGAGTCGGGTAAGCATCAGGGTGCATGGAGAGGCCATCATGATGGACACTACCCTCTTCCAGTCCTCTCCCCTGTGGACTCAGTCTAATATATTTAGCTCAATGAGCCTCAGTTTCTCATCTGGAAAACTAGCAGAAACTTTTTTCCCGGGTGTTATCTACTGAATGTTTGTGTTCCCTCAAAATTCATATGTTGAAGCCCTAACCCTTACTGTGATGATATTTGGAGATGGGGCCTTTGGGAGGAAATTCGGGTTTGATGAAGTCATGAGTGTGGGGCCATCATGATAGGATTAGTGCCTTTATAAGAAGAGACACCAAAGAGCATGCTCTCTCTTTTTCCACATGAGCATAATAAAAAGATCTTATTGAACACATGCAGAAAGATGGCAGTTGTTACAAGCCAAGAGAAGAGGCCTCAGGATGAAACCTACCATGTTGGCACCTTAAATCTTGGACTTCCAGCCTCCAGAACTATGAGAAATAATTTTTTTTAAGATTTTATTTATTCATTTGATAGACAGAGTCTACAAGTAGGCAGAGAGGCAGACAGAGAGAGAGGAAGGGAAGCAGATTCCCTGTTGAGCAGAGAGCCGGATGTGGGGCTCGATCCCAGGACCCTGGGATCATGACCTGAGCCAAAGGCAGAGGCTTTAAACCCACTGAGCCACCCAGGCTCCCCTAAATTTCTTTTTTTAAGCCATGCAATTTATGGTATTTTGTTATGGCAGCCTGAGCTGACTAATAGGCCAGACTTGATATAAGGGTCAAATAGAATGTCAGGTATGAAGGTACCTATGTGTTTTGGATTGGAAATATAGAGACGAGGCTTAGATGGAATTGACTGACTGATTGATTGACTGACTGGCTGATTTTTGGCAACAAGCCTTTATTCTGTAATAAGATCAACCATCTCATCTCCCATGTCCCTCTTTTCCTCGCGCCAGGGTTTGGATAGCAGTGAAGAATGAGAATCTCTGTCTGTGGTCCCAGCTGCTGAGGTGAGGAGGGTGGGACCCATGAGAGAAGCTCCCCAAGTCTGTGATGATAATGTGGTCACCCTACCCAGCCACTGACAGAAATCAGACAGATCAAAAGGTTCAGGAAGACACCATCTGGAAGGAAGGGGATGATATCAGAATGTAAAGAAAGACAAAAGAGAATTGGCTTGAGAGCAGAAGCTACGCACTCAACAGCTTGCCCACTCAAAACTCTTATCGGGTGGATTTGATTGTGGAACGTGAGGACCATTTTGGGCCTGGGGTGATTTAGGGAGAAGCAGGCATAACATCCAAGGAAATAGGAGCTGGATCATAAGAACAAACGCTCAGAATTTAAAACGGCAGAATGATCTTTGAACTTTTGTAAGTTGCAGAAGTCGCTGCAGAATGAACCAGTCAACTCGCCTTGGAGTGGTTAGTGGGTCCAGGTGACATGCACTGTGCCATTATTTGCTCCTCCTTTTATACACTAACTCACTTGGTGACTTTGGAAATTTTATTTACCCTGTCTGAGCCTTAGTTTCCTCGAGAATAAAGCAAAGCATTCTGTCTGGATCCATGGTTTTCAACTGGAACCACAAGATGCATGCAAATTCTGAAAGCACTCCTCATGGAGAGGCTATCTTTGAACAATTTCCGAAACTTGAACAAGCCTAATGAAATTGTACATTTGCCATCCCCACCTTTCTTAAGTCTGCGCAGGCTCACTAAAAAGCACTTCTAGGCACTCAACTGGAGTGATAGCCACTTTGTATGGAAAGACAGGTCGCTTCATGCTGACCAGAAGCTCTGTTTGGAGTCATCTATTATATCTTTGACTAATAAATACAGAAAATGGAGTTACTTCTTGATTTTTTTTAACCAGATGAAATATTTTAAAATAGAGAGTCTCTAGGGAAAATTAATAGCTGCAGTCCTTTGTGGTCAAAAGCTTCAAAACCACTAAATGAGATGACCTCGAAGTGCCCTTTGAGCCCATACTTCTTAATTCCAGCATCTGATTCCTCCAGTCAGCCAGGCCTATTCCCACTTGAGCCCTCTTCTGGGACACATTCTATCCACAGAGTCTGCACTGGTAATTTTCCAGACAGATTCCCAGTTGTTGGGAACTTCAACAGCCCCCCTATCCCAGCAAGGTTGCGCCTCGGCTCCAAGTTGTGTGACCTACAGACAACGCCTACCTCAGTGTCCTCTGTAACATGGAGAGAATAATCGTTCCTTCAAGGTGTTGTTTTCATAAGAAATAAAGACGTGGATACATGTAAAGCACAGAGGAAAGGCTTAATAAAAGTGGCTCTTCCCTTGGACATTTGGAAAATGCTCACATGAGACCAAATGGTAAGATCAGTGCTAATACCATAAAAAACAGCTGGACACACTTTGTGTGCCCATCACTAAAACTGGACCTTTCCTTATCCTATTTTCTGCCTCTGGACCCATCATTTCTGGATAGAAAGAGAAAATGGGCCATCCCTACTTGGGAAGGACAGAAAGGATATGACATTCTTCGAGTGCCTGAAGAAAATACATGGCTTGATGACATAATATATATATTTATGAATTATATAAATATGCATTATAGCCATGAGAGTTACATTAGTTCACTGAGCAGAGGCTTAACAGAGGTGCCTAAGTATCACCCAGAGCAGTAATAGTTACACATACCATTAAGTAAATATTACGTTAACTATGTAGGAAGTTTTTATTGATAACTACACTGGATTTTATTCATACATGCTCATTATCTATCATTGCTACTTACCTGTTAGCAACCTAAAAAGTGAGACAGTCTAACATATTGCTTCTTCCCTTAGCATTATTCAAGAAAAAAATACATTTTTTTCCCAAAGTCAAGAAGTTGTTGTATAACAAACCCCAGAGTTCATCCAATATGCAACCCAGAATCTCATGCCTATTTGAAGAAGTCTTTCTGGATTATTTAGAGGGAGCAGATGTCCCCAGCAGAACCCTATCATACCTCTACCAGAGCCAAATTAGAAACTAAGACTACTATGCAGCATAAATAACTAGTCATGTGTCCTCTCAGAATAATCTCTATATTCATATCTAATAAAGAGGAGACTCAAATCCAAACAGAGGGAAATTGGCTTCTCCCTGGCCTCTGCCTCAAATCAGAGTTTTTATGAGATGCACATTTATTCATTCAGAACCTATTATGATCTAGGTACTATGTTGGGTGCTGGGGAGAAAACAGTGAGTAAAGCAGACATTACGCCTGCCCTCATGGGTTTAACAGCTAAATCCATAGAGGCAAAAAAAGTTAACTACACAATATTATTATAATTGTGAAATTACTAAATGAGAAGTGGGAAGTTTTAATGGAACAGCAACTAAGCTGGACTCGGGTGGGGGTGGGGGGCCTTCCACAAGAAGGTGACATTCAGGGCCCTGACATTCAGGGTGGCTCAGTGGGTTAAAGCCTCTGCCTTCAGCTCAGGTCATGATCCCAGAGTCCTGGTATTGAGCCCCGCATCAGGCTCTCTGCTCAGCGGGGAGCCTGCTTCCCTCTCTCTCTCTGCCTGCCTCTCTGCCTACTTGTAATCTCTATCAAATAAATAAATAAAATCTTAAAAAAAAAAAAAGGTGACGTTCAGCCAGGTTTGAAGGATGAGTGGGAGTTGGCCAAATGAAGAGGGAGATTATAAGAACCTTAGGCAGAAAGAGCCGCATATTTAAAGACCTCTTAGAACGGCAAAGCCTGAGGGGAGGGAATGTCTCTGAATCAAGAGTAGATCTATGCTGGTATTCAACATAGCTGAACTCTGGGCCCTCTTCAGGACCCTCTGGCTTCTCCATCTCCTCTCCTATCCTGAATATCTGAAGTAGGAAGGGAGTTAAACTGTTTAAGGACGTAAAAGATAACACACAGCAAGTGAGACATATTATACATGAGGGACAGAGGTTTAACATGGACTGGAAGAAATGGGCAGAGGTGAAAAGTTTAGACTTTAAGGGCAAAGAAAAACAATTGAAGGCTACTAAGAGGAAAATACACATCTTCTGAATGAGACCCTAGAGGGTCCATTTGGTTTTAATTCAGATAAGAGGAAATTGTAGTAGGGACTAAGGTGGTAATAAATGGGAATTGAGAGAAGTGTAAATTTTCAAATATCAGCAACTACTTAGATGAGCATGGTGACAGCAATTGATGGCCCCAAAGCCCTCTGATCTGGCCTGAACAACTGGGTAGAGAAGAAGAAGGTTTGGAAGGGAAGGTGATACATTCTACACTGGCCCCACTCTGTTGGAGGTGCCTCCGAGACTTGGAGTGAGTTTTTCTAGAATGGTCAGCTGGACATAGAGATGTAGTCTGAAGATAAATACATGGGTGTCCTTGCTATAGAGATGATGAGTGAAATCGTGGGAGTGGAGAAAATCACCAAGGATAAGAGTGTTGAATGAGAAAAGAGCCCAGAACCAAGCTCTGGAGAACCCAGATATTTATAAGTCAGAGCAAGAGAACCTGACAACAGAACTTGTAAAGGATGGCCTCAGTGGTAGAAAGAAATACCAGGAGAGATTGGCATCCCTGAGAACAAGGAAAGCCACCATTTCAGGAAAGAGGGAATAGTCAACTCAGTCAAACTATTGGGAGGTCAAGTAAGATCAAGACAAAGAAGCTTCTACGGGATATAACAAGTGGGGCCACTGGTGACTTGATAAGAAGAGTGCGAGTGGGGAACAAGAGAAGAGTGCAGGGGAATGCCAGGGGAGTGGAGATTGGTGGGATTGCACAGTAAATGAGAAGTGAAAAAGTGGATGACAAGTGGGGATAACAGGACATTGGGCCAACAGAGGAGAAAGAGAAGTTGAAGATAGATGAATGAGATAGAACTGATGAAGACAGTTTCCCCAGAAGGCAGGTAGGGGGTAGGATGCAGGTAGAGGAGAGGATGACCTTTGAGATGAGGAGGAACACCTTCATTGAATAATAACAGGAAGGAAGTAGGGACAGTAGGTACAAAAGCAAGTTGGTTTGAAGATTTGTTGGCAGGAAGTTGAGGTCGTTTCATCAGATGGTTTCTATTTTCCCTGAAAAGAGTGAATAAGAAAGAGAGAATGAAAGAAGGTTTGAGGAGAGAAACAAAGATTTGAAATGATACTTGCAGATATGTGGAAAGAAAATGACTCTAAAGAAACATTGCAGACTTCCAGGCAGTGTTGAGCCCAGCTGAGGTAGATAATCATGAATTATTGCACCCTTTTTCCCAGGGTTCCCCTGTCAGCCTGGAGTGAACACGTAGTAGGCTGAATTGGTTTTGACCCATGAATATAACAAAAGAAAAAGGGGGAGAGGAAGTTGAGAGTATAAATAGGAGCACAACTGGAAAGATGGAACCAGGATTCAATGTTGAATAATGATGGAAGTGCAGAAAAGAGCTCAATGAAAAGGGATAGTGTTGATAAGCCAACAGACTGGAGGTTCTGATTTAGTCAAGGACCAGTTGTGGTGGTAAGAGCTGAATCAGAAGGAGAGGGGGTGGGGACCAGACAGGGAAAAGACTGAGTGAAGAGATTTTGGAGGTGAGCAGTTTTGAGGGATGATGAATTCCAGGCTATAACCATTGGAGCCAACGGCTGAGTAAAGGCAGAGAGAAAGTCATCAGCAATGTGGAGATCATGGAATTGAAAAGCCACATTTTCAAGAAGCTACCCATGAGGGCAATGAAGACCATCAGGCTTGTAGCAGTAGAAGGAAGGCCAGTGGAAGGCAGTGTAAAAAAGACTATGAGGTAGGTGCTCAAATAATTTGTGTATCAAAGGGAGAGGTAGATGTTTGAGCATCCCGGAGCTTCTGGTAGATTCTAATTCCCAAATATGACGAGTTCTTGAAATTTCATACACTTAACAAATTATCATTTTAAATTTCCTAAATCTTAGAGGAGTACAGATCTAAATTTCTTGGAAGGTTCCCTAATATGGACTGCTTGGAATTTCATAGTAAATAAAAGGATCTATATAGTTGTAAATAGATCTTAAAAAGATTGAAGTCATTTTTACGTCAGGAAAACAACAAATGTACAAGCATTAACCACACGCAACCCTAGAGTCACTCAAATCAAGAAGTTTATGATTTTTGCCAAGATGAATCATCATCTGATGACACACCCAAATGGTAACCTCCAGCAAATTTCCAAACAGATATTTCCTATGATATGCAGGTTCTTTATCCCCTGAGTGTCTTCTACTCCGCATATCCCACTAATCCGCTGTTGTGCTTTCCGCGGTTTCAGTTACAAATGGCCAACCGTGGTGCCAGAGCCGATGATCCTCCTCCTGACATATTGTCAGGTCAGTAGCTGCTGAGCCCCCATCACAAGGCCCATGTCGTTCCCCTCACTTCACCTCATCATGTCGGCATTTCATCATCTCGCCTCAAGAGATGTTCTCATCACAAGAACAGTCCAATAAGATATTTTGAGAGAGACCACATTCATACAAATTTTATCACAGCATATTGTTATGTTTCATTTTATTATTAGTTATTGTTGTTTATCTTTTACTGTAAGTATAAATTACTAAATGCAATTTATAAATTACATTTCTCGGGGTGCCTGGGTGGCTCAGTTGGTTAAGGGTCCAACTTTTGATTTCACTTCAAGTAATGGTCTCAGGGTCCTGAGATTGAGCCCCACATGGGGATCCACACTCAGCTGGGAGTCTGCTTGAGGATTCTCTACCTCTCTCTGCTGCTCCCCCTGCTCAGGCCCTCTCTCTCTCAAATGAAAAATATTAGTCTTTTAAAAAATACACTTTTTCATATATACCTATATATATAGATATATCTGGCCCAGGTATATCTATCTAGATATCTAGATATCTAGATATATATGAAAAAACATAGTGTATCTAGGGCTCGGTACTACCCACAGTTTCAGGCACTCACTGGGAGTCTCAGAAAGTAACTCCTGTAGATAAGGGGTGACCACTGCATTACTGTTGTCCTCAATCTCTTTGTTACTAAGCAGGAGGACAGAAATCACCATCGAGAAAGTGTTAAACCAAGTATAACAGACATCTATTGGTGACAGTAGAGGTCCCCAGGGAAACAGCAGTGCCACCTAACTTTTTTCTGTGAAATTATAATTGAGCTGCCTTAATAATTATAATGAGTAATTCTCTCACCTTCCTCTCAGCTGAGGCATCCGAGCATCAAGTATCCTAAGTTGCCGTCTAGGGAGAAGGATGGGGGAGGAAAATCCTAAATCAGTGCCACTAGGTGTGACCTAAAGATCAGGGCTGGTCCACAAACTGTTCCAAATCTGGGGCAAAAGCAGCACAAAAAGAAGTTTAAAACACTTTATAGCAATCTGATAGAGCATTTTTTTTGTTAGATCGAATGATTGAAAACAGTTTTCATACAAAGGGCTTGTATTCTGTATATTTTTACTTTTTTTTCCATTTATTTTCCTAGTAATTATTTTTATTATATTTTATGAAAATGTGAATCCACAATGGATTGGGATTCTTTTTTTTTTTTTTTTTAAGATTTTGTTTATTTATTTGACAGAGAGAGAGACACACAGCTAGAGAGGGAACACAAGCAGGGGGAACAGGAGAGGGAGGAGCAGGCTTCCCACTGGGCATGGAGCATGATGTGGGGCTCCATCCTAGGACCCTGGGATCATGACCTAAGCTAAAGGCAGACGCTTAACTAACCCAACCACTCAGGTGCCCCTGGAATTCCTTTATTTGTTTGTTTGTTTGTTTGTTTGTTTGTTTTAAATCTGGTCCTTCACCAAAGATAGTTTGAGAAACACAGGTTTAAATTACACTCCCAGTCCTTATTCCCAGACTCATGGAAACTCTATGCTGGAAGAAAGAGGTGGTGAGATACCACTGGTAGAAACAATAGCCTTAGACCTACCTGATTTCAAATCCCCACTCTACCAATTACTGTTGACCTTGTCTAAGTGACTAAATTTCAATTCCTCCTAAAAAAGCAGAGATAACAGTCCTTGAGTTGCAGATTTGAGATGAGGATTACAGGAGATACCATGCTACTGGCCCAGCACAAGTCCAGGCCCATAATGAGGACTATGAGTTGTGTTAAAGACCATTTGGTTGAACCCACAACTTACTGTTTCAGTGAGACTCTCAGGCCCCACTGATGAACCAACCACAGGTACCCTAGCACAGGCAACATGTCCTGACAAGACCCCAGCTCGGGCAAGTCAGGTGGGATGAGCCAGGTCCTCTCTCCCCCATCTCTATCATACCTAAGGAATTTAGGATCCTCCCCAGGAGGGACATGTTGCAGCCACTTTTGGCTGCCATTCTGCCCTTCTCTCATGAGAAAGAATCCTGATTTTCTTCAGATATCCCACATCCATGCCCCTCAGGGGAGCCTGGCCCCTACCAAGGTAATTCCATTTCCCCATCTAGCAACTGACTTAGGAATGGGTTTGAGTTGTAACTGCCCCAATGAGATTAACAAGAGGTTGGCTGATGGGCTACCCGGAAATACTCTTCTTATTCTTAAAACCAAGGAGACTGGGCATTTTTTCTGCCTCTGGATGTCCTCCACATTTGAATCCTGGCATTCCTGAAGCCTTCTTGAGATAATGGGGGACTCAGCCTCAGGATAAATCAACAAATGGAAAATAATAAGCAGAATAATAGAAAGAAGAGAGTCCTTGATAACTTTGTCAAACCCATGAGTTAACTGATCCGAGGTGAGAACTATTTTAGAATTTCCAATATATAAGATAATAATTTTCCTTTTGACTAAGTCACTGTACATTGGGTTTCAGGTTACTTGCAGCCAAAAGTATGTACAAAAATATGCCTGAGCCCTTGGCCATAAACAGTCAAACAACTTTAGTCCTGGGGTTTCCCCTACTCCCTTCCTCCTTTCAAGTGGCTGAGTCATGTCTGACTCATCCATTGAACCCCAAATATTTGAGGGAGCTCGGGATAGTCAAGGAGTTCATATCCTTTCACCACAGGACATGACTCCTGAGTTTCGACCAATTCTCAGGCCAGCCCCCGTGCTACCTTCCTCATTGGTTTCATCTAAGGAAACCAGAGCTCTGTAGAGCTGCATGCATGCGGATGCAGTGAGTGAAATGTGTGAGGAACACTTGCTTATGCATCCGGGCCACATCTGCCTTCCTCACAAGGCTCTACCTTCTCACCCCCTTCTCCTGAGGTGGACTTTCCTTTGCATCTTCTACTTCCCTTTCAAATGCGTCCTCTCCTATGAGCCTTTCCACCATGGTGGGAGACCAGAGACATGGTTATCTCCACTCAATGACCAAACCACTGGCCCACACATTTAGACAACGAATGATACTCTGGAAGGTTCTACTTTCTAATCATTTCCTATGAGCTTGACATTGTCTCTCAGATCTGACTGCACCTCTGAGTGCAGGGAGGAGTCTTGCTGTACTTTATCCCTCATAGTGTCCAGTGACAAGAGAAAGCATTATATAAATGCTTGAGTTCAACTACAAAGAGAACTTTCCTTATAGTTATAAAATCACAGACATTTTGAGTTCGACCCTCAAAGGCTCTCTTACCCACCTCCCATTCACAATCATTTAGCAGATGGATAAGAACAGTGATGCTTACACTTCAATATTTGCAGTGAAACAGAACTCATTACACAGTGTGCCACCCGTTTCATTTCTGGAACAGCTCACATGATTGGAAACTTCTGCTTTTCTTATGAGGCTCAAATTTGCTTTGTTCTAACTTGCCTTCAGTTGTTTTGGTTATACTTTCTGGGATAAAAAAATATATTCCAATTTCATATAGATAGCCCTTCAAATATTGAAAGCAGCTATTATATCTATTCTAAGTCTTAATTTCTTCAAGCCAGCTACCTTCAGTTACTTAAATTATCATTTAAAATGTATGGTTTCCAGGGATGCCTGGGTGGCTCAGTTGGTTAAGCGCCTGCCTTCACTTCAGCTCATGACCCCGGGGTCTGGGGATTAAGCCCCACATAGAGCTCTTTGCTCAGCAGGGAGCCTGCTTCTCCCTCTGTGGGCTGCTCCCCCTGCTGCTGCTATCTCTCTCTCTCTCTCTTCTCTCTCAGACGAATAAGTAAATAAAATCTTTTTAAAACTAAAATAAGATGTATGGTTTCCAGAATCTTTTCCATTCCTGCACTTTTTTCTTTATATCCGCTCATTAAGAGAGTCATTTCTCTCTTAAATTTCACTTATTAACTCAATATTGATTGTGTTCCTATTGTGTGCCAGGTGTACAGCAGAGAATCAGATCTGGGGCTTATAGCCCCATAAAGGAGACAACTAACCCCATGACAGTGAGGAACAAAAGGTTCCTGTTCACTGCATTGTGCAATTTCAGGGGCATTCTTCACACTCCATATGCTACAAATGTCACCCCTTGGAGTTGTGCAATGTGGTAAACTGGTAACGATGGGAGCAAGCACACTGGGTCAGGAGAGGCCTCCCTAGAAGAAAAGAACATTTAAACTGAGACCTAAAATATGAATAGCCATAAAATAAGCAAAGAGAGAAAGGAACAGTGTGCTGGACTGAGGGAACAGCAGGCATAAAAATGTGGAGGAGAGGGGAAAGGGTATGAGAGTAAGAAGAGGGAATAGAGAGAATGTGGCGTGAGAAGTAAACAGAGGTCAGGCCACCCAGTTTCTATCAGGCCATGTTAGGGAGGTTGACTCATATCCTAAAGAGGGTGGGAATCCATCAAAGGGTTTCTTTCCTTTTCTTTTCTCTTCTTTTCTTTTTTTATTAACAAGCAATGTATTTTTTGTTTCAGGGGTACAGGTCTGTAAGTCATCAGACTTACACAACACACAGGACTCACCACAACCCATACCCTCCCCAATGTCCATCACCCAGCCACCCCATACCCTTACCCTCTTCTTTGAAGGGTTTTAAGCAGGGAAATAGCATAATTGTATTTGCATTCTGGCTGTTGTGTGCTAGTGGAGGATAAGACCAGAGACTGGAAGACCAATTCAGAATCTGTAGAAGTGGTCTAGGCCAACATAAAATAAGATAAAATAAAATAAAATAAAATAAAACAAAAAAATAAATAAAATAAAAATCAGACAGTGACTAGCACAAGGGAAGCAGCAGTGGAAATAAAAAGAAAATTATATAGACATATTTGTGTAGTAGTTCACATGTAGTGTCCATTAGATGCGATGGTTGCCTGGACAGGGAGAGTGAGGCAAGGAATAAATCAAAGATATTAGACAAGTGGGCAGACGGTGAGGCTATGGGCTGAGACTGGACCCTGGATGGGCCCCGGATGTTAGCAAAGGAGGGAGATGAAGAGCCCAGCGTTGGACGTCTCCAGCTGTGGCACTCGGAGCTACCTAAGTGGGGATGGCTAATTGGATTTCAGGAGACGCCTCCAGCAGATTCTGGACTCATCGTTATATAAATGGTAACTGACGTCATGAGAAAGGACACCAACTCACTCATAAAAAAAAAAAATATGGAGAAGAGAAGGTTTGAAACATGGAGGAATTCAGTCATTTAATGGGTGAGTTGAGGAAGAGATCTCCGCCATGGAGAATAAGGAGAAACTGCCAGAAAAATAAAAGGGAAAACAGAGTGTGGTGCATGGAAGCCAAGGAGAGCTAGGGGAGCCGGGTGCTGCTGAGAATCCTCTAGAAGGGCCCCCCAGGCAAGTTAGTACAACTCACACGCCTTGCCCAGGATCACTCATCATGATACAGCCTCACCAACATCATGCGGAAGCTCGAGCAGCAGCCGTGCCACACCGCTGGCCATACTGGGTGCTGTATGTTGAATTGTCTCTCAAAAAGGTATGTTCGAGTCCTAACTCTCCAGTATCTGCAAATGTGATCCTATTTGAAAACAGAGTCTTTGGAAATGTAATCTCATTAAGGTAAGATTCTACTGGAGTAGGGTAGGCCCTAATCCAGTGACAGGGGTCCTTCTAACAAAAGGGAAATTTGGATACAAGGGCACAGACACGCAGGGAAGATGACCGTGTGAAGGCAGAGGCAGAATTATAGCCACACTGCCACAGACCAACAAACAGTAAAGATGGCTGACGACAACCAGGAACTCGTAGAAGAAGCCAAGCAGATGCTTCCCTTAAAGTCTTTGGAATGAGCGTGGTATTATTGACATCTTGATTTTGGATTTCTAGCCTCTGAACCATGAGGGAATATGTTTCCACTGTTTTAAGCCCCCCAGTTTAGGGTGGTTTTTTACAGCAATTCTAGGAAACTAATACCCAGGGCCCAGCTAAAATTCTGAGTCCTTTTGACTTTAATAATTATCAAGTTACCTCATTCTCATTCTGTGTTGTACACTGAAGTTTTTAGAAATTAAATGTATGACTCATGCTTATTTCTGTCTGCTTTACTCTTAGATGTTTGGAGCAATTAATCTAGCTTCTGATAAACTTGGCTTCAATACCTTTGTCCAGGTTGATAGAACATTAAATGTGGTGGGTCGAGGTCATAGCACCGTAGATTCCAGTCAAGGTCCTCCTCCTCCTCCTAGCCAGAAATAATAGACAGTTAGATCTTATCCACAGATCGATCACTTGAGACTATCTCAGATGCCTCCATGAAATCAAGACACACCAAATCTACCCGATATCCGAATCCGCCAGTGCAGCGATTGGACAAAACAAGTAGCTCGTTTAGATTAGAAAGACCTCTTCACTTAAGGCAGGCACTGCGCAAACACTTCAGTTAATTTTCTTTTTTTTTTTTAAAGATTTTTTTATTTTTATTTATTTGACAGAGAGAGATCACAAGTAGGCAGAGAGGCAGGCAGATAGAGAGGGGGAAGCCCGCTCCCTGCTGAGCAGAGAGCCCAATATGGGACTTGATCTCAGGACCCTGAGATCATGACCTGGGCCGAAGGCAGAGGCTTTAACTCACTGAGCCACCCAGGCGCCCCTTCAGTTAATTATCTTGAGTGAAGTTGAATTTCTCTACCGTGAGCAATCCGGCCCACTGACTGTGCTACTGGTTCTGTTCTAGCCTCTGCCTTCAGAATCAAGGCACTTTGTCTCCAGGCATGACTCTGAGAGTCCTCTAAAATCCGACTCTGCACCCCCATTGATAGACTCTTCCTGACGCAGGTGTCCCCTTAAACTCAGTCCTGACAAGTGGCTTCCAGAGCTTTGAGGGTGGGACCCAAACAGTGAATCTTGACTGGATCCTAGCAACTATCGCTTTCTTTTCCACTTGCTCACACATCATAGGTTTCATAATCTGCTGTTCTTTCCACTCCTAAGGTAAAGAGGAGTAGTGGGGAGCCTTGCACAGAGAAACCAAGGTGAGAATAATACTGAGAAAAGAAAGATGCACACACTTCAGGGTCAGCATGTGTCACAGAGGCCGAAGCTTGGTAAGTAGGAGACAGGACAAATGCAACTCCGTGTTTATTGTCAGAAACCAAAGCTTGGGGTGAAATCTTGAATGCCTAGAGAGGAGGAAGGGTGGGGAAGTTCCTGACCTACATCTCCCTTGGACTTTGGTGACCCCATGACTGGAATATGTTTATCTGATGGCTGATTTTGCTGTATGGGGTTCTTTCTTTCCTCCCCTTCTCCTTTTGTTTCATAACACACGATGATAACATTCTCCTCCCTCTCCTCTTTTTTCCATGGAAAAATACTAAGAATGAAGATAATCATTAATATTATGAAACAACTAAGTAATCTATCATTCTAGAATCATGACATCTTTATTCCTATATTCTGAATCAAATGGCCAGATAAAGAGTTGGCATCTTTTCTTAAGCCAGAATCTTCTCTTGAACCATCTTCTCCTTCTCTTTGGAAAGGGAGAGTGGGTGGGGAGGTGGGAGGGACAAGGGGAGATGAAGAATCTTAAGCATCTTTTTTTTTTTTAAGTTTTTTTTTTAAAGACTTTATTTATTTATTTGACAGAGAGAGATACCACAAGTAGGCAGAGAGGCAGGCAGCGGGGGGGGGGGGGGGGGGGAACAGGCTCCCTGCTGAGCAGAGAGCCCGACGCAGGCCTCCATCCCAGGACCCTGGGATCATGACCTGAGCCGAAAGCAGAGGCTTTAACCCACTGAGCCACCCAGGCGCCCGAATCTTAAGCATCTTAAGCAGGCTCCACACCCAGCATGGACCCTGATTGGGCTCAATCTCACGACCCTGAGATCGTGACCCAAAATCATGAGTTGGACGCTTAACTGACTGAGCCACCCAGGTGCCTCCAGTCTTTTTTTTTTTTTTTTAAGATTTCCCCAAATCTACTTAGGATATTGGAATTAGACAGCTTTATCATTGGGTATATTAGTTAAAATAACACTAGCTGCTGTAACAGATAAATCCTGAAATCTCAGTGGCCTAACAGAAGTTTATTTCTCACTCACAGAAAGAATGGGTATGGAGAGGCAACAGTGAGGTACAAGAGGCAAGAAGTCTGTCCCACTGTCATTTGTGCTGAAGGAGGTTCTGTGTTATCATCACTCCTGAGACAGGATGGTTCCCCCTCACAACAAAATGTGGTTTGGACATCAAGACTAATGATGCCACATGGGTGTACACATACACACACACACACACACACACACCCCACACCAGGAAGGCATGGAAAGGTTTATATAGTGAGGCTTTCCTGGGAGGAAGAGGGTTGGTTCCAAAAATGGCTTATGAGAAAGCAGAGAGGGGCTATTGGCTTGGGGTTCTTTGGATGATGGAGCTTGGGCACAGGCTGAGACTTTCACGGTTTGAACTTCCAGCCACTGCTGAAGTGGGGGAGCACTCAAGCTTTCCTGTCAGTTTTGAGGGGCAGAAAGAGAAAGGGGAGTAGTGGGCTTGAAAGCTGGTAAGCAAACATCAAAAATGGAGTCAAACTCTTTATTACACCTTGCTGCCCTCCACACGTGGCTTCCATTGTTGTCCCGGATGCAGCCAGAAGACAAGGGAAGGGGAAAAGGATTGTAGGTTTTAACATGTTCTTATAGATTTTAATAGGCTTAAAAGGTGTGAAGAGGTCAGGCCAGGGAATGGTGGACATATCCTTTCCGCCACATTCTACTGATAAGACCTGGTCACAGAGGAGCCGGAAGTGTGACCCTGGCTGGATGGCCACTTCCCAGCAACAATGGTGGAAACTGAAAGACCTTTTAGTGTATGGCTTGCATTTTCTGCCATAGTGGAACATAGGAAGCAATGGATCTAGGTTTGTGGGGCCCAAAGCCTCAATAATGTAAAGGCTTTCAGAAAAAATAAATTAGAGTTTACAGATCCCAAATGAGAAAATTGGTTCGTGCACATCAGGACTCAGAAGCTGAAGCTGCACCAGTTTCACTGTGTAAAGTTCTCTCGTTGCAAGTCATTCTGGAATAATTGCAAGGAGGCCATCACTTGCCCCTCTCCAGGGTCATCTGGAGGAGCGGAAAGGAAGGAGCGTGGTCTCTGGCCTAGGGCTGCGGTTACAGGGTTACACAGCTACCAACTCCTTCCCAGGAGGGGGTGCACCCCTCCACTGGTGACTCCAGCCACTGAGTTCAGAGAACTCCAGTCCAGAGCCTGGGAGAAGAATGCAAATGGGCCATGAAAACCAGGGGAAAGAATACTGTTCAAAATTTGCTGTTAGTGAAAACTGATAAAATGTTACTTCTTGGTGACTACGATACCTTAAAAAATTTCATCCCCTTGCATTTTGCTCTATATGCAGCTAATCAGTGGTTTGGGGCAGGGATCCCTTTTTTTTTCCTTTCTTTCCCCACGGTTTATTTATTTGTGAGGGAGGCAGGGAGAAGGGAGGGAAGGAGGGAGAGCATGAACAGGGGGAGGGGCAGAGGGAAAGAGAGAATCTTAGGCAGGCTCCACACCCTGCCCAGGGCAGGGTCAAGCTAAAATCAGGAGTCAGACGCGGAGTCAGATGCACAACCAGCTGAGCCACCCAAGTGCACCTGGAGCAGGCATACTTTTTTAGCAAAAGATTTATAGGGGTGAAACATGAAAAATATGATTTGGTGTTCCATGATTGAACAAGTTTGAGAAATAGCCTTGTTCCTTGGCAGGCCTCCAGCCTAGAAATTCCAATTCAGAGACGTCCCCCAGACATCACTCACTCAGCCTGCTTTCTGGTTGGTCTGGGTGAGAGCATGGGCTAGAAACCAGAGAAGAGCTAGGACCGGGTAAGAATCCTGACGTACCACTTCCCCTAAGGCCCCGTGAGCGAGAGACAAGCCACCCACACCCATGAGAAGACTGGGGCCCAGCACTACGCTCAAAGCTTCTCCCTAAAGGCTGGTCACACACACGTGTACAGACAAGAGCTCAGCCGCACTGTGTAAGAGCTCTTGGGGGCATACACACCTCTCCTTACTTTCTCATTTTTCTTTTCTTCTTTCTTTGATTTTCTCACATTTTTATTCAGCTCTGCCCTTTGAACCACGTTGAAAACAATTTCGGAAGCTTCTCTTTGGGGAAAAGTGGCCAAAAATAAAACACGAAACAGAAATAAATAGTAAAGTGAAATAGCAAAAATTTGTTTTGATGAGGTCATCGCCAAGTCTAGACAGAAGCTGGGTCATTAGAAGGACTTCTCAGGGCATCCTGTAGTCCCCCCTTCACCCACCCACTCAGCCTTAGTTCCGGAAGCTCCTCCAGTGTGTTGGCTTTCCGACAGGTACCTGGGGTAGGGCCTCCCTGGGCTCGCCCTCCTCCAAGGGCACCGCGCCGTCAGCTTGCCCCTCTGGGCTGCACACGGGTGTGGGCAATGTGTCTGGCGCAGGCCCTGCTCCACCTGCTGGGACACTAGGCGGAGGAATGAAATGGGTTGGAATGGTTAGTGCGGTTACTGCCACAGGACCCGCTGAGGGTAGAACAAGAGGAAATGGGTTGAAACAGCAACAGGAGGGATTGGGGTTTAACAGAGGGAAGGCTTCCCCTTTATCAGGGAAGGAGCCCCTGGCTCAGGTGACAGGAGAATTCTGAGCATCAGGGTGTCCATTCATGTCCTCCAGGAGGCCTTCCGGGGCTCTCAGACGATCGACAGGGGACGCTCCTGACCCAGAGCACGTGCCGCCGTTGTCGACCACGCCCTCTGGCGCTTACTCATTCCGTGGCTGAGGCTGCTCTGCACAAAACCCTCAAGTCAGGGAGGCGGGGCTCAGCCGCGTGCTTCCTCCTCCTCTGTGAGCAGCAAGGAGGCTGCGAGGCTCCTGCAGGCCAGGCATGGGGTGGGGATTGGGGGGAGCAGTGAACCAAGCCGACACAAAACCTTGCCCTTGTGGACCTTGGATTCCACTCATGATAAGTAAGCTATACAGATTCTTAGATGTGATCAGCTCTTTGTGGGGAAAACATTAAGGAGGGTCGCTTTGGAGATGTACATTATATTTCGGTAAAAACAATTTTTAAAAATAAAGCCTTGGGCGGAGGAGAGAGTGCCCAGAGTGAGGAGTCAGGGGTAGGAGGAGAGAAGAGGGCAGTTTGAAGAAGAGCAGTAAGGGCAGGCATCGGTGACACATGAACAAAGAGGAAATGCATGGTGCCCCCCATCTACAGGGGTCATGTTTCAACTTGGGGACTTGGGGGCGGGGAGGGACAGGGCCTATGCTGTGCCCTTCCAGTCCTTCCAGTCCATGAAGGCTGTTGGCCTCTAAATGTGGCCTGAGTTGCTTTCACTGCCTCTTTGCCTCTGGGAAGTGTTCCAACAGGCTCTATTAAGGTCTTGTACCGCAAGTGTTTGTTCACTAGGTACGTAAGCTGAGCCTCAGTTTACAAATCTATAAAATGGGGATAATGATACCGCTACCATATAGGGCTGTTGGAGGTCAGAATTCAAAAGAAAACAGGAGGGACGATCATCAAGGGGACCAGGGGTCTCCAAACAGGGACTGGCGGTGTCTTCACTGGGCTTCGGGCACTGGGTGCGAGGAACCGGGCTGAGGGTTTACCACTGATTAGTTGTTTAATTCTCCCCAAAATGTAACGAGAAAGATGCTCTCCTGTCACGACCCACTAGCAGGAGATGGAGGCTTATAGAAGTTAGAGACCTCCAGCTGGCCCGGGGAAGAGGCAGAACGTGGTATGGAGCTGTCAGAGTCCAGGGTTCCTGCCTGCTCCACACCACGTGCCTGACCTGCCTCACCTAACCGGGCTGTCCCCGCACATGTGAGCAGGGAGAACCACGTTCTGAAACCCAAGCTAGAGATAACAGCTCTCACGTTTCCTCCCAATCACCCCTGATCTCTGCGGCCTCCTGTGCGGGGATATAACCCAGTTTTCTTTGCCAAATTCTTCTAAGAGAAGAGAGAAATACTGCTGAAATCAGGGGCCTGATTAATTTTGACAACTGTGGGAGGGGAGGGAAGAGACACATTCTTAGAACCGAGGCAAGATTGGGCTGGCGGGCCCCACACTCAGCACATTCTAGATGCCATGGGCTCGGGGGTTTTGAGAGAAATCCTGTGAGTCACCCTAGCTTCCCATAGCCCCTGTTTTACTTGAAGGCATGCTGTCTTCCCATCATTCTCCCCTGGCCCCCCAACTCTGCCGGGCACTGACGCCCCCGAGCTGCACCCAGTGCCACGTGAGTGGGGGTCCTCTCTGCTGGGCTCCCGAGCCATGAACCCAGTGGCTGGAACATGCCGGCAGCAGACACCGCGGTGGCCCCCTCTCTCAACCGAGGTCATGCAGCATTCATCACCTCTACTCTCCTTTTTACTGACATCAGTCGATTCACACTGATACAGTAACAGGACTTCTACCTGTGATGTGGGACAACGATGAGCACTGACCACATGCCAGGCAGCGTGCTCAAGCTTTTCCCTTTTCAGCCGTTCCTTGCAACAAATAGGAGGGAAGCAATACCATTGTTCACTTGGGTGCTCTGAGAAGCAGATGCCAAAACGGGATTGGGGAAATGTCTTTCTGAGAGAAAAGAGGGAGGGAGGCTGGTCGGTGGAGGGAGCACTCAGACTCCGTAGGACCCCAAAGAGGAGTGAAAGAGAGAAGGTTGGGCACGAGTGTCCTGTACCTCAGGACAGTCTGAAGAAGCTTCCACAGAGTAGCCAGGGAATCCTCAAACCCAAAACAGCCATTCCTGGAGACCTACTGCCCCCGGGATCTGGTGTCCTTGGCATCCCTACCCGGCCCAGTTGTTGCCTGGGGGCGTCGGAGGGAAACATGGTGTCAGTGCAGAAGCCACGATGGATATCAGAGAACAGCCCCCGGGACCCTAGGATGCTGCTGCTGTAATTGGGGGTCTAGGAAGCACATTCTCATAGTTAATATTTATAATTCTAAATATTATTAATAATTTTTGTGGGGGGGGGGTCCCTGGGAGACACAGTTGATTGAGCCCCTAACTCTTGATTTTGGCTCAGATCGTGATCTCAGGGTCCTGGGATCGAGCCCCACATCAGGCTCCCCGCAGCCCGCTTATGTCCCTTTCCCTCTGCCCCTCCATCACTTGCACACGGGCACTTCCACTCGCTCTCTCCCTGAAACAAATCAATCTTAAAAGAAATTTTGGGGGAATGCCACAATTATTATCCCCACGTACTAGTTGATAAACTGAGGCTCTGTAAAGTCACCTGCACATACGTCCAGCAGAACTGCAGAGCTCTCTCCTGCGGTGTGCATCTGGGCTATCGACCACATCACAAGTCCGATTCCTCAGACTCCACACTCAGTAGAGGGCTGGGTACGCAATCAGTGTCCCACTGGGGTTTCGGGGGTAACATGATTGAGACCCCACAGAGTAAGAGAAAATGCCTGCAAGTTGTCTGTGTCCCCCGTAACTCCTAGAACCCCGAGCCAGAGTCGCCTCTTTCAGCACGTGCCTTTCTTTCACGGTCTCCCCAGCCAGCAGGGAGCCCTCCCTCGTAAGCTCCCAGGGCACTCTGGGCCTTCTCACAGCACCTGCCAGTCGGCCTTATGTCAAAGTCATTTGCACAATGTCATCCCCTTGGTGTTCCCACCAGGGGCTTCGCAGTCTGGGAAGCAGACCCAGTAACATGCTCAAGATCAAACAGCAGCAGAAAGCTGAACAAGGTTGACCCTCAAACTTGTCTTTGAGCCATTCTGCCTACACACCCAAAATATATGCAAATAACTGTAATTGGGTGAGCAGAGCCACTGATACCGGGAGAAGCCAAAGTAATCCCCCTTGCCCTTCCACATCTGATTCTTCCAGTCGCCCACAGGGCTACCCAGGGTAGGCATCTATGTTTTGGGAAGTGCTTTTGTCCTCCTACTCTCAGCTGACTTATTCTATCCCCAGATTGCCCCACTGCTGACAGTAAATCCACTCACAGACCTGTCATTCAGAAATGCATTCATTCATACATTGATACTGTCTTTTTGAGAGTGCCCACCAAAACATAAAGTGTACACAAGCCTTTTTCTCTAACTTCCACTTCTAGGAACCTGTCCTGTAAGAACGTGTCCTGTACATGTGCCCAGAGATATTGTTCAAGATGGTGGCAACATTAATACTAACAGTTAAAAAAAAAAAAAAAAGGAAACAAAATATCCATCGAAAGCAGATAGTTAAATAAATTATGGTGCATCAGTGCAATGGAATAACCTGCAGATGTTAAGAATACGGTGGTTCTGGGGCACTTGGCTGGCTAAGTGAGGAGAGTTTGTGACTCTTGATCATAGGGTTGTGAGTTTGAGCCCCACATTGGGTGTAGAGGTTACTAAAAAACAAACAAACAAAAAACCTTTAAAATATAGGGGAAAAATTGATAGTTGAGTTCAGTCATGGACACTCACTAAGATATATTGAGTTTAAAAAAGCAAGCTGTGTGCCGGTTAACGGGTATGGAAAAGTTCTGGAAATGGGTTGTGCAAGGATGTGACTATACTTCAAACTGTTTAACTCCACATTCAGGAATGGTTAAGATGGTAAATTTCATGGTATGGGTGCTTCAACACAACTTTTTTAGAAAAGCAAGTTGTAGAACCCTATGCCTAATGATGGCACTTGTACTTATTATAACCCTCAAAGAATTTTCTCACCTGTGTTCATAAGCAAATGGGTGTGTGGATAAAGTAATAGAAATGTTTGGAAGGCTGGATAAAATCAAAATCACACCAGGCTGTTAAACAGTTATTCCCGGAGAGGAAGCCGGCATGGCTGGGTGAGGAGAGAGATGTTGTAAAGAATTTGCACATGTCACTCTCAATGTGTGTACAATGATGTGTGGATGGTTTCTTTGCTGTTTGAATTACTAAAATTACTTGTGTTCTTTGTTTAGAAAACATTCATCCATCCAACAGATACTGAGCACTACGAGTGCTCAGTGGCCCTTTTAGAACTTGGAATAAGTGGGTCAGGCTGGCTTTCTCATCTCTTTCTCTTCCTTGCAGAGTGGCTCAGAGAATGGCCTGACCCCGTCCCCTTCCCTCCTGCCTTCGTCCCGACCGCAGGCGACTGTGGGTGCAGTGAGTAGGGTCAGAGTCTCGCTATGAGGACAGTTCCTTAGAAAGGGTTTCTGACCAGAAAAAGAGACAGCTGAGTGCCAGAAAACCATAGGACCGTCTAGGTCTTACTGCAAATACGAGGTCTCCCTGGACCGCAGGCTCTAGGCACAGCTAACCAAGGTCTGGGGCTCAGACTTAGATGTGATCGTGGTTTCTTTGAAAAGTAAACCTGACTGGTGAATTTGGAACCAAAGGTCTCCAAATCAGAGGGTAAGGGCTGGGAGAACTCAGCTCATTGTGAAACTTGAGGCCTTATGGCCCCAGGAGCCTCTAGCTATTTGTGGATCAAGATGCCATGGGTGCCTGGACAGGTAAAGGGCAGAAGGGACAGCGATCATGTTTCACTTGGGCTCAGACAGCAGGGGCCTGAGCTGTCCACCAGTTTTGGACTTGGGCCACCGAGGCCAGGGACTCATTTGCATAACCTTTGTAGGTACTTTGCATCTCTGGGCCCCAACCACACTACACTCCTAGGATCAGAAAGGTTAAGACCAGCATTTGGTCACATGGGTCATAAGGGACAGAACAAAACCCAAGGGCGGAGGAGAAGGCTCATGAAGGGAGGGTCCTAGCAAAGGGGGAAAGCCAGTCCCAAAATTTCACTTGCAAATCCTGCAGCAGTGTCTCATGGAGTAGGAAACTTCACTGTCCTGTAGAGCAAGAAAGTTATGCAAACAAATGCATTTGCATGGCAGCCCTGGCCCCTAAAAATGACTTACCACACACAGGTTCCAGGCCTCTCAGTAGCCGCTCACCCCTCAAGACCTCACAGCGGCAACTTCCTGGCCCCAGGCTCTGGGTAGTAATCCCCCCTCCCCCACCCAGAGCAATAATGATGCCCCCAACCTGCCGTCCGCCCCGGCCAGAGGGTGCATGGACATTCCAAGAGAACCCTAGGTTTGAGATGTTTGAGTACGATGAGATGTAAGAAATGAAAAGTGTGGAAGCTCAAGTACATTAAAAATTTGCATCTGTTACGGGGGAAGCTCTCAGGGGCCCTCATTTCCTATACTGACTGGCGGTGTGAGGACCCACGGTGAGGAGGTGAGAACAGCCGGCAGAGCTATGGCATCTCAGTGACATCCCGGGGTGGGGAGCCGGGGGCAAGGGAACCCTGGGCAAGCATTCAGCCCACTTTTCCAAGAGCCCCCAGCTACATGTAACGTTATCCTGTGCCATAATGACTTGTAAAATGCATAACTGAAACTGATCTAAGCTTAAGGTTTGTTTAAAAATTAATGAATTGAAGATTAGAGGGGAAATCCCAGTCAGGCTCTGTTCCCAAATTTTGGTTTTGACGGGGAAACAAACGCAGGTTGGAGGGGCTGGAAAGAGAACAGAGGCAGAAAAACACAGAGGACGCCCCACTGAGGGGAGTAAATCATTTCCCTTGGAGGAACTGATGGGGGTCAAAGGTCAAGAAGCAAGGTGGTGGGGGTGGGGTTGTGCAGACAGCAGTTCAGACCGAAAGACAGAAGAGGGAACCTAGACTCGAGACAGGAGACAGGGGCGCCTGGGTGGCTCAGTGGGTTAAAGTCTCTGCCTTCAGCTCAGGTCATGATCCCAGGGTCCTGGAATCGAGCCCCGCATCGAGCCCTGCATCCGGCTCTCTGCTCAGCAGGGAGCCTGCTTCCCCCTCTCTCTCTGCCTACTTGTGATCTCTCTCTCTCTCTCTGTCAAATAAATAAATAAAATATTAAAAAAAAAAGAGAGAGAGAGAGAGAGAGACAGGAGACAGGAGTGGAACTCTGATAGGAGCATCTCCACCCTGTCGTCCCTCATTGTCTACTATAGAGAATCTGCCCTGGTGGGCTCTTGGGGGGGCGCTCAGGGGGCTCTGCCTGGGAGAGCTCCACCATATGCACCAGCACCCCCTATTTTAGAAGTGCTGATTCTCCCTGCTTCCTGTTCTGTCACTGTCCACCGGCTCCTCTACACTGAGCCCCATGAGGGCTAGACCCATGTCCAATTCATCCGTGTCTCCCCCAAAGCCCTGAGCACTGGGCGTGACACCGAGTAGGTGCTGAAGCAGAATGTGGCCTTTGAACTTTTGCCAGGAGGCTGACTTCCTGGAGAAGTCCAAGAGCGGGTGAGCCAAGGAGGCCAAAGCACTGATCTCCTTCGCAGGGTGGCCTGTAGCTTGGGGGAGGGGCACCCTGGCTCACCCAGGAATAGTGCCCCCCTCCTTCTCAAAGTGCTGGCACGGCCACATTTCATCTTCACACACCTGGATGGGGGTTAGCACCGATTTATGACGGCGCGGACGTGAGGGCTTGTCCAGAGGGCAAGGATCCAGGATGTGCTCTGTGACCTCACTCATCCCTCCAGGATCAAAACCTTTAGGGCTCTCCAAGGCTGCCCCGGGCCACCTGGGCTCGGAGGACACAGCCCTCACTGTCTGGAGCAGTTCTGAATGCAGAGATTCAGACCACGGAGTAGGTGTGCAGGCCTGTGGAGGCAGAGAAAGGGGGAGACGAGGCCTCTGAAGGTTGCACACCGACCAGGAACTGGGTCTTACACTTCGTTTTTGCCAAAGCGTAGTTCATATTAGTAAGTGCCTGGGTATTTAGTGATTCGGGATTTGGGGTGGTTTCTTCACACTGGTCCTAGTGCAGGGAGAGGAGAGTAGATGAATTTGCCAAGAGGCCCCTCAGAGCTGGAGCCTGGTGTCCCGCCAAAGAGGAGCTACTTTCAAACCTGGCCAGACTCCCTCTGGGATGGCGGAGCCCCTTAATGTGGACTTCAAGGTACAAAGCTGGGGAGGGGCTGTATTCCTGGGGCCCCAGGGCGCAGAGACTGCCCCCCAAGGCTGCTCCCACGCAGGCTCCGGCCCACCTGGGGATTGGCCAGTATGTCTGTTTACGTTTCCCAGGGTGGGTAGGACGGCCACTTTCCCCAGCCTCACCAACCCCATCCTCCTCCCCCAAGTAACTGAATTTCCTTCACACCCTGGGCAGGCACTACCCACCCTGCCCACTTGTCATTCACAGCCCCTCACAGGCACTTCCTGTCTCCAAGTCAAAGGAAAACCCCAAATTTACTGCTTCTCTTTACCAAACCAACTGCCTCCTCAGCCCGAAGCACAAAGACAGGCCCTCCAAGTGAGGGCCGGACTGATGCACCCTAGACCACAGGGCCTGCTCCAAACCTAGGGTGCCCTGTGCCCTCTGGACGGTGGGACTCATAAAGGCCACCCGGCCCCTTAGAAAGGGGGTCAAAGCCATGACCTCACTGAATTCCTCACAGTAGCCACAGGGTGCAGGAATGTCCCCTCCATTCCGTAGAGAAGGAAACAATTCCACTCAGTGGAGGAGAATCCAATCTGTCTCACTCTTGCCCCCCCCCCAAACCCCTTCCTTACCAAGAACCCTTTGGCGTGTGTGTGTGTGTGTGTGTGTGTTTCCAAGTACCTCCACACTTGGAACCTGGAGCTCCAGGCGAGATTCACCTCTGCTTGGTTGTGAGACCTTAGAAGAGTCATTTAACCTTCGTGAGGCTGCATTTCCACATCAGTAAATTGGAAATGTTAAGTCCTTAAGCCCTTTTCCTATCTTACGCCACTGAAGGGCGTTCAGGAATCACACTCCGTTGCCATGAAAGCCAGCATTTGCCTTTAGATACCAGTTCCCTTTCCCATCCCACCTGGGAATTTAGTGGATGGAGGTTAAGTGACAGGAAATCACAGAGCCAGCCATGTGGGCTCAGGGGAACGGGGAGGAGTACAAAGGCATGGCAAGACCCCATGCGCCAACTGGGTCTCTTGTGGCTGCTCACCCCAGCCATCTTCCTGAACACCAGCTCCGGGCCAGACTGTCCTAGGCCACAAATGTCCAGAGCCAGGCTGACCCAGACCCAGGAGGCGGCCAACAATTGTCTGCGTGTGAGGCGAGAGGATGAGAAAGCTGTACCACAGGCCTGTGGCAGAGCAGGTGCACCACAGATGCCCACACCCGGATCCCTGGACCAAGGCACAGGGTCCCTCACATGGCAAAAGGAACTGCAGATGGGATTAAGGTTAAGAGCCTCGTGATGGGGAGATTATCCTGGATTATCTGCAGAGGCTCAACCTAATCACCCAAGTCCTTCCAAGTGGAGACCTAGCTCCTGGCTGGGTCAGAGATGTGACCACAGGAGCATGAGAGAGACGTGATGGCAGCTGGCTTTGGAGACGGAGGAAGAGGGTCACAAGCCAAGGAATGCAGACTTTTGAAGCTGGAAAAGGCAAGCAATGGAATCTTCTAGAGTCTCCAGAAAGGAATGCAACTCTGCTGAGACCTTGATTCTAACCCAGTGAGACCCTATCAGACCTCTGACCTGTGAGATTATCCTACACTTGTGCTGCTGTAAACCACGGGCTGTTAGGGCAGCAATAGAAATACGGCCTCCCAAGACAGTGGAAGGTGATGATGCCCTTCTGCCCCCTCACCCTGGCTCCCCTCCTACCAGCCCTTGCTCGATCCTCCTCCAAGTTTGTCCCTTCTCACACCTGTGTAAGTGCAGACAACACAACTGGATTTCCCGGAGAGCAAAGCCTCAGGCTGGCTTATCTGAGCAGAGGCTTCTACATGGGTGAATGGAGTCTTGAGCTAGGACCCGAACTTGACAACCCACACAGGGTTGTAACAGGGAAGTCGGAGCCCCTAGGGGTCACCCTGCCTGTGCCCCCAGGCCTGAGCAGGGGACCTGTGATACTGCTGACGGAGGGGATGAGCAGGGCTCTCCTGCAGGCAGAAGGCCAGCTATGAGGAGGGAGAACACCCCAGACCTTTGGATCCTGAGTTCCAGTCCAAACCAATTAGCTGTGTGACCTCCAGTACACCCCTCTGCCCTCAGTCAGCCCCTTCACTCATAAAGTAGGGGTACACACTCTGCCTTGCCTTTCTCCCCAGTCAGCTCTGAGGACCAGGGAGAAAATGTGAACTTCTGCAGAGTGTACTACTTGTCCATCTGACTGGAAGGAAGAGCAGTGGGGTCAGTAGACCAATGTCTACCTTAGGCCCTGCTGCAAACCAATCCATTGTGTGATCCCAAACATCCCACCTCTGGGCCTTGCTCTTTTCATCTGTGAATGGGGGAGAACGGGTCACGTGGACACTGAGGCCTCTTCCAGATCAAGGCAGAATATTTCGGTTTAGGCCTAACCCCTGGCGCCCCCTCCTGGAACTTTCAGGAACTACACCACCCTGCTCCCCTGGTCTCTCCTAGGATTTGAACCCAGAAACCCACGCCAGCAGGTCCCCTCAGGCTGAAAAGGCCAGTGCCTGGCTGTGGCTAAACAGGTCAAAGAATCATGTGCTGAGAAGCCACCTGGCTCCTAATTTAGTGTTTGACAAAAGAGCACGGGCTCCCCACCCCTTGTTGCCACCCTATGCGGCTCTAAAGTAGAGCAGCATTCCTGCCCCTACCCCAGACAAGTCCCAGCCAGACCCTGCACAGGACAGGCACTCCCTCACCTGGGAGGCCCTGCCATCTTCTGCCTTCCCAGGACACCCAGCTGCTGCCCTCCAATATACAAAACCATTCTCCACCAATGTGAGACGCGGAGAGGAGACAAGGTGGGGTGGAAAGGCTGAGTCCCATGAAGGAAAAGCAAGAAAACCTTTCAACTATTAAATCTGTTTAGTAAAGACAATTTCGCTCATACAAAACAACAACAGTTTACAACAATCTGAGTGCTGGGCACACCATCAGAGACAGGGAGGCACTGTGGGCACTCGGAGCCCCTCCCCCACACCCAGAGAAGATCCTGGCTGTCCCTCTGGCAACCCATCCCAAGGGAGAGGAGGGCTGTAGTATTAGTGCCACCCCCCGCCCTGTAAAGACCCTGGCACGGAGGACTTCTCCCCGTGTTGTTCATAGCAGGGGAGGGGGAGGGGGAGGGGGAGGGCCCTCCCCGCCCCCGCCCCCCTCACTGGCCTGGACATGCTAAGCTGAGTTGTCTGGGGTGGAGGTGAACGGGCTAATGGGGAAGGGGCAGAGTCGGGACATCTTTGGTGTGAAGACTCCCCCACCCACCCACTAGGCCACAGTGGAAATCTGCAGGACCACACGCGTGGTGTTGCCTTTGTCCACAAGGGGGAGCAGGCCAGTGCCCCCAGAGCCCTGGAGAGACTGCGAAATGCAGAAGTGTCACTTCTGAAGGGCCCTGGCTCCCCTGCATGAGCGGAGAGAAGGCCTGGTGGGAGTGGCTAAAAACAGAGGAAAAATCAACAAGAACCAGTTAATAATGGCAGGAGGAAGGAGGGAGGCTGCTCGGTGGATAAGTGCCTCAGAGGACTAGGACCAGCACTGAATGGGGAGTAGGGGGCCAGGGTGGGGATGGTCCAGTCTTCCTGATCGCTGTGTCAGTGCCTAAGTCACTCCTCTCTGCCTCCCAGAACCAGCCAATGGGCAGGCACAGGGGCCCGGCTGGGAATCTGGACAGGCTTCTCAGGCACTTTGGCAGACCCGATATGGGCATGGCAGGCCCAAGGATGGGTAAGGTTCTTGAGCCACGGCAGGGCCCCTCTCTCTGCAGCCCTGCCTGCCCCGCGCCCCTCAAATGCACAGTCCCAGACACAGGTGTGGGCACACATGCACACACAGACGCAAACGCACGCACGCGCAATCACACTCGCCTGTCCGTCTAGCACACTGGTGACATCTGAGGGCTCCGGCAGAGGTGGGTGGCATCCTGGCCCCGGCCCCCCACAGGGCCTGGAGCTCCCAGAATGCCTCGGCCAGCAGGGGCCTCGGGCTGTAGTGGGAAAAGAGGGCAGGTGCGACAACACAGGGACAGTCCCTAGAACAGTTTCCACAAATACCTTTGAACCAACGCCGAACCCTTACACATCCACAGAGGAAGGGGTCTGGGTAAGAGGAGGCAGAGTGGGGGAAAGAACAGTAAAAGGTTTCATAAAAATTCTAAGTCAAATTACTGATAAAATTTCAAAATGAGCACAGGGTCAAGAGCATCCTGCTCCCTTCTCTCCACACGGCCCCCAGCCTCGCGGCCTCCCAACCTCTCCCTCTGAGGTGGCCAGAACCAAAGGTGGGTCGCGGCCCCTGATGGGGTTCCAGGATCCACGCCGCCAAGAAGGAGGCGAGGTGGAAGTGGACAGTTCTGTGTCTCTTTGCTTAAAAAATATATTCAGGTCAAGAGTTATTGCTTGTCCTCCATTGGAGCAGGATGGGCTCAGAGGCTCAGTGAGCGAGGGCCGCGGCCTCCAGGGCCCGAGCTTTCTTCCGCCTCTTCAGAAGGAGAGGATTGGATGCATCTTCAATCTTCTTTATCTTGATCTGCTCGTAGTCAACACGCATTGTGGCCAAGGCACTGGTCATCTCCTCCTGGGAAGGGGAAGGGTTCCACCAAGGGGAAGACGGGGGAGACAAGAAACACAAGGAAGGGCAGGGTGAGGGCGACAGGGGGTGGGAGCCAGGAGAGACCAGACAGGTCAGTGGGTCCAGAGCTGACAGCAGGGCCCCCCACTGACCCCGCTAGAAGCAGAAAGAGCATTGGATTGGGAGTCAGGGGACCTGGGTTCTGGTCCATCACAGCCCATCACCAGCTGTGACCTTGAGTCAGTCACCCCCCATCTCGGACTCAGTCTCCTCATCTGCAAAATGGGATGGTACCAGACCGCCTTCCAGGTTCCTCTGGAGAGCCAGTGGGCCGTGCGCTTATAAGGAATGGCCAAGGCTGCGTTCACACCGAGCACAGTCCCCAGCCCAGCCTGGTCAGGGAAGCAGCTCGCAGCCACTGCTCTTGCAATAGACCCCCATGCCCCCCGGAGCAGCCAGTGCTTCCCTCACCTTGACGTCTTCCCACCGCTCCTTGTCCTCCTTCAGGACCCGGCTGGTGTGCAGTGGGGTTTGAGGGACCTTTGTTGATTGCTGGGGGTGCGAGTGCAGGGGGAGAAAAGGAGGTCAAGTGAAAGCCTGGCGTGGAGCAGTCGTGGCTGGACCCTCCCCCCCGAGGGACAGTTTCCACGGACCCAGGTCTCTCCGGCCCAGCAGGCTCACCATGATCCAGGGGTGATTCATAAACTCCGTGATGGTCATTCTCTGAGTGGGCTCTGTTTTCAGCAGGTTCCGGATAAGCATCTTCACTGCGGGGGTGGGGCAGGGAGACAGAGCTCAGGGGCCACGCTCTCCCTTCTGCTTCTTCCCCAAGTTTTCAGGGAGAAACCAGATGTGGGGGCGGGGGGTGGCTGCAGGGAGGCAGACAGCCCAAGGAGCTAGCCCCAAGCCAGGCCCTTTGCACAGACAGCACGTACCCAGCAGGGAGGGACACATGTACAGACCCACACTGCGGGCTGGACGGCCACAGGCACACGCGCGCACACCTGCACGAGTGGGGCCCTTACCTTCCTCTGACACCTCTGACCACTCTGGATTGGGAAACTCATACTGGCCCATTCGGATGCGAGTCTTCATGCCCGGAGAGATGGCAAGACCGTGGTTGGAATAGAAGGGGGGATAGCCACACAGCCTGGACCGAGGAGCAGAAGAGGGGGGACAGTGCTGGGGTTACTAGGGGCCTCCCGCCAGGAACAGAGTGGGAAACGGGCTGGGAAACATGCTTCTGGTAAAGGTCACGGAGAAACTACAACTCGTGGGGGTTTCAGGCACGATACATGAAGTGAGTAACAGGGCCCAGAAATCCAACACATTTTCCTGTCTGTTAGCTAGTTTATACCCACCGCTTAGCTATAGGATCCAATGAACACTGGGAGAAGGGGACATACAGGGGATTCCCAGGGAATACCCCGTCCAGAAGAGGATGCGAACCTTGGCTTCTTCCTCTTGTCACAGAGAGGTACAGCCTCCTTCTGCACCCTGCCCCAGCCCCGCCCCACCCCTGACATGCTCACAGGATGTCCCCCTGCCCCAGCCCTGCCTTCCCCCCAGGACATCCCTGACACACTCACAGGATATACATGATGACACCCAAGGACCACATGTCACAGGACTTGTCGTACTTCTCGGGACCCAGCACTTCTGGAGCTGCAAACCAAAGGTCAGCATGGGTGGGTCCGGCCCTTGAACACTGTGATACACCCAGCTTCTCTGTGGATCACGCTCTCCATCCCAACCCTTCAGCCCATCGTGATGGTACTGTAGCTGGGGGTTGTGGGGCAGGGCAGGGAGGGGGACAGCCATAACCCAGTGCTGGGCTTGGGTTGGGGAAAGCAGAAGATCCTCCCCCAGAAGGAACCCTGGGGCTGGAGTCTGAAGATGAAACAATTCCTGAACTGAAGAGCCTTTCCAACCCATGCTGCCCATTTAATTGGACACAGGAGTTTATTCTGTGCCAGTCAGCTGGGGCTCCAGAACCCCACCTGCGCCCCCAGACTCCACTGGGAATCTGAGCGCAATGACAGCTCTTCTTGGGGAAATTACGGGCGTGCACAAAATCCTGCCTATAATCTCAGACAGATTAATCTCCCACAATGCCTTGATCCCAGTTTAAGTCTGACGAGCCCTACTTCTGGGCAGGTCACATCCGCATCAGCTCCAGGAAGGGTCAGAAAACACAACAGGCCCAGTGGCCCGAGAGCTGGAGAGAGTGCCTGAGAATAGCTCTGGGGAGAGACGAGCTCCCAGGCCTCCCTGCACTTACCCACATAGTACGGCGTATAACAAGGAGTGGTCAAAGAGTTGTGGCTGGTGGTTTCCTTGGCAAAGCCAAAATCTGTGAGTTTCAGGATGGCATTGGGCCTTTTGGAGGTGTATAGGAGATTCTCAGGCTACAGGGAGAGAGAGAGACAGACAAACAGCAATTCTGCTGAGCCTGGGAGGAGCCATGAGAATCAGAAGGGTAAGGATTCCTGCCTTCCCTCATCCTTCCAACCATCATCTATCCCCCTCAATGGGCACACCATAAGGAGCGCCCCTGCCTTTTGGAGCTGACAGAGTCCTTGGAGACAAGAGACAAACACAGAGAACCACGAGCGAACACCACAGGGACATGGAAACCAAAGGCGTGACTGCGTGGGACCGACGATGGACCGCAGCGCTGGGCGTAGCCACAGATGCCTTGGCTACTAGGTCTGGGGGTATGGCCAGAGATGGCAGAGAATGGCACCCTGTGCTACTCCGCCCTCAGGAGCCAGGCAGCCGGGACACAGGGTCACCGCAGCCCCACAGCCGGGGGCCCCCCACCACACCTCGGTTGGGGGGACGGGCAACAGTGAACCCCGGGGTACCTTGACATCCCTATGCGCAATGTTGATCGAGTGCAAGTACTGGATGGCCTCACCGATGCTCTTCATGATTTCTGACGCTTCTGGAGCCGTGAGGCAGGAGAAAGAAAGGCACAAGAGGCACCATTAGGTTTGATGACTCACTACACTGCGTCCCCTCCCATGCAGCCCCGGGCTCTCTACATCCCCTACCACCCCCCGCCCCCAGAAACGAAGAAACAAGGCACTGTCCTGTCTTAGCGGGGGACAGCAGGCCTGGCAGTGGGCCTCGGCATCTCTGACAGACAGCAGGCCCCAGAGCCCCCTTCCCACAGCCCTGCCTGCCGCAGCCTGTCCCCACAACAGACCCTTTCTACCTCTTTCTGTGAACGCTTGGTCTCCTCGGTCCTGGATTCGGCTAAAGAGTTCTCCACCGTCCAAACTGAAACAAAGCCACAGTCAGATCTGACGGGTTCAACACCCCACCAGCCCTCTCCATTCCCCGCTAAAAAAATGGACCACCAACATTTCAAACTCTGGCGTGCAGACCTGGGCAGTCCCCAGAGGGCAAGGGGCCTGAGTGGGCAGTGGGGACAGGCGGGACAAGGAGAACAGGCCGGGCTGCTTACCACTCCATGACGATCAGCAGGCACTTCCTGCCCGCATACAAGTTCTCGTAGACATCCACGATCCGCACAATGTGTGGGCACTGCGAGGCCCGCCAGTGCAGCTCCACCTCCCGGCGGGCCTTGGGGCAGTCCTGAAGCATCTGCAAGCCAAAAGGCCTCCTGGGTAAGTGCACCATTTCTGCAGGCGGAGAGCCGGCTGCCGCCCAGCATGGGTCTGTTCCAAGGCCTTGGCCCTGGAGCCCACTGACCTCTCCTCTGGGGAACCAAAAGCTCCGTGCTACCGCTGGCCTCTACCAGCTCCCTTGGCATTTCCTCTGGCCTCTCCTAACCCTTCCTGACTTAGAGTTTTGCAGCTCCCTTCTCTGCTCTAAAAGAAACCTTAAGATAACCCCCATGGAGCCTTGACAGCTTTACTGAAATCAGCCCTTGGACCATTCTGACTAGGGGGCCCTTCCTAGCTATGGGTCTGAAGTCTATTCTAGAAGGCAGGCAGCTGTTGGGGACTGGGAGACGGGGGCTAAAGGAGGCATTGAGGAGAAAGACACTGAGGAAAATGAATACCATTACAGAAAGGAGCCTAGAGAAAGGAGAGACTCAGAATCAGTAAGAAAAAGTACTTCCAAGATCCAGCAAAGTCCAGCACACCAAATCCAGAGCAATGTGCTTTCTGCCTCTGTGATTTACTTCATTCATCCAGCTGACAGCCTGATGGGATCTGAAAGCTGCTTCTTATTAGGTTTGCCACCTCGAGCAAGTTCTTGAACTCACGAGCCTCATTCCTGTGCCTTCTTCCATGGACCAGGGGTCAGGGGCAAATGGAACATGGATCCCTCACCTGGATCCCTCACCAGCCTCAGGGGCTGAATCTTGACAAATCCAAGCCAGGTCCATGAATTCCTTTACTTGATGATTAGCTTGGGAACAAGCCTAAGATTCAACACCGTTCAAGAACTTTGTAACAAATCTGCTAGCAGCCTCTTAAAGAGAGCACAAGGCAGCTGCAGCATCTTTCCCCCACCTGGCACCTGGAACTACGGCAGTCACTTTAGTTCCATGAGAGAGACCAGGAGATATGGCAGCTACCTGGGTCCTTGCTGACACCAAAGAGCATCACTCAGGATTTGTTTTTGGCAAGATAATCATCTTTCCTTACTATTTAAACTGCTTCTAGCAGAGTTTTTTTTATTGCTCAGAGCCAAAGGCTGGACAGCTAAAGGTATATCCCTGTGTAAAATAGGGGATAGATCTGTTGCAAGGATTAAGTGAAACAATTCTGCAAAGCACCGAGCAGGATGCCAGTCAGATGCCCAACAACCAGAGCGGTCACTTCCCTCACAGACCGTCTGCTAAAGGCACAGCTCCAATGCCAGAATAATTCAGACAAAGACCCTGAGAGACTTAGCATCTCTGTGAGCCATCAAGTTTGGCCCTGCATGGCCCTACACAGCTGGGGGATGTGGCAGGAAATTCGGTCAGAAAGATCAGATGGCCAGGATGGAGCCAGACAGAGGGCAGTGAAAGGCAAATACAGGAATTTCCAGCGATAAAACTAGAATTAATCATGCTGCAGTCCGTGATGTACTAGGCCCTTTCTAACTGTGCAACTGCCATCTTATGGGATGAGGAAACTGAGGCTCAGAGAAATAGTGTGTCCAGGGCTAAGTTCCTGGGGAAAGGCAAAGCCAGGGTTGAAATCTAAGCCTGGCGGATTCCAAAGCCCAAGCGTTTTCCATGACACTACAAAGCTTTACGAAGAGGGGTGGAGGCCGAGACTTGGGCCAAGACTTGTCATTTTCAGACAGCCAACTGCAGAATGGCCTTGCCGAGGTGATCCCCAAACAGGTGCCCTAGTTCTGTCTCCCTGCGAGCAAGCAGGAGGCAAGGTCCCCATGGGGTTACACTGCCACCTAGTGGCCATATGGGGGCACCGCACAACTTTGGAGTTCTGCCACCAACAATTTTATTATGGACCAGGAAATAAGTTTATTTTCCTTTCTCATGCTCTAAGAAACGCAGGACGAGGCACTGGCCAATTTCATTTGCATGTAATTCAACTCAACAGGCATTTATTGGGTCCCACATTGTCCTGGATGCCAAGACAAAATAGAAGAGTTCCAGTCTGAGAGTGCCAGGGTACTAGAGGAGGTAGACACAGAAAATACTTATAACCTGGTGAGATAATGTGCTATATGATTGATAAGTTCAAAGGGTTCAGAAGCAAAAGTTTCTGAACCGCCACATAAGAAAACCGCCACATAAGAAAGATCTCTGTCGCCCCCTACAGGTACATCGATCACTATGAAGTCCCGAGAGGAAGATTTAGGCAGAGGCAACCTGAGGTCAATCCCGGGAACAGGGCAGGGGTCTGGAATTTGTCAATATCTCCAGTGACCTTGGAGAGGTCATTACCCTCCTAAGCCTGTTTTGCATCTACAAGTTGGGGGGCGGGGTAATACCTACCTGGCCCCCTTCCTCACAGAGCCATTCTAAGCATCTAATGAAAGAGTACTTCTGAGTGCTTTGTGATTCGAGAGGCACTCATCACTAAAAGCCAGCAGCACAACTGCCACAGCACAGGACCCTCTCCATCACCTCTGAGCTGAGGCTGGAGCCCACTAAGAAGCCGGTACAAGTCGCCAGCAAGACTATAGGATGGGTTTATAAATGCAGCCCAGGGACCACAGCCTGGGTAGTCGCTCTAAGGTCTGACCGGCCAGAGCTGTGCTAAGTGAAGACATCCCAATGCCCAAACCCAAGGGCCCCTTGGTCCCTCGTGAACTCAGAGCTCACACTCCAAGTTCTGCTCTTTCTGCCTTAGACACGTTAGATTGTGTGGCAAAGGAGAATTTGCACTCACAAGGCCTGGATTCACATCCTACCTCCAGGCTTAAACACAATTCTTTACCTGCTAGATGAGCCAGACGGCCCCAGTACAACACACCTGGCCTTGGGAACCATGTACACCTCACTTCCCAGCTCTGTGCTTCCCAGCCTGGGTCAGGTAAAGCCAACCTTCCTTTCTGAAAAGGGTTTCCTCATTTGTGAAACGGGATTAGATTTCATGAAATCAGTAAATTGGAAAGAGTAGTATTTTTAAATTCTAAAAGAAAAATAATAATTTCCCATGAAGACTGATGCTTGGCATCTAGGTACATGTTTATCAGAAATCCCTGAACAGATATGAAGATCAGCTCAAGCCATGAAAGCAAGACCTTCAACTGCGTCAGGCAGGCAAGCTTGCTGATGTCACGGGGGAAGAGCCTAAAGAGCCAAAAAGGCTTTGTAGACAGCTGTGGGGTACAGAAAGCCTGGAGGGAGCATATCAAGAATGTGCTAATCTGGAGTACAGAGCTAAGTAAAGAACTGCAATGGGCAGGGGGGGCGCGGGGGGGCGTGTAGGGGGGAGTGGGGGAGGTGCCTGAGCTCCAAGCCAGAAGAGAAGGGGAACGAGAAACAGGATTCCTGAGGTGCTATCGGGGCCACCAGAAGGTTCAACCAGAAGCCAACAGAGTCACCTAGGAAAGGTAGGAAGGGCTCACCTCTATGGCATGAACAAAGACAGTGGAGGCCAAACGGCCCAGGTCTATAGATCTCAGGGACCCAGACTGGAAGGAAGGAAGGAAGGAAGGAAGGAAGGAAGGAAGGAAGGAAGGAAAGAAGGATCTTCCCTCTAAGAAGCCACATGCCCTTAGACACAAAAAGCCTAGTAGGGTTCATGAAATATTCTGAGCCCACACAAAGCATGGAACAGATACTGTGACTTGTCTCCATCCCCTGTAGCGCACATCTGAAATTCTCTTGCACTGTAGAAAAGGTTAATTGTTGTACGTGCTAACCTGCAATGCAAGAGGCAAGACCACTACCAAGTGTGGCAAGGGCCAGAGACCAGGCCACAGAACCACTGCCTGGGGAGGAAACTCTAGGATGACAATGGCAATGAGGGAGACTTGGGAGCTCTCTCAGAATACTGTTCCATGCCTCAGTTTGCTGGCAACTGAAGGGAAGAGGAATGGGGCCCCCAATTTTGGTTCTTTATGGCCCCATTATCCCCACCACCCCCACATCTTCCGTCATGGGGCCACAGGAAAAGACTTGGTAGTCAGCATTCTAAACCTAGCTAAGCCAGAGAAATGGGAAGAAACAGAGACCAGGGCCTGAAGCATGGCTCAGCAGCAACGATGAAAGGAGGACTGGATGGGAAGGAATAAGTCCCAGGCCCCACGAGATCATCCTCTTCACAAGCTCTCATTTTGCTGGGTGTGTGAACTTGTGGAAGTCTCTCACCCCTCTGTGCCTCAGTTTCCTATCTGGTAAGACAGGATAATAACAGTACTTGCCTACAGTAAACAAGGCACATCATTAAATAGAAGCACATCACGGAAATTACTAAGAGCAGCGCAGGGCATGGAGTGAGAGCACGTCAGTGTCTGCCCCCACTTCCCCACCGTGCTACTGCAGAGTCTACGGGGTGGGGAGCTGGGGTCCTGCTTGTACACACCTCATTTCAGGGGTTATGGATTGCTCCAGGCTCAGGGCAGAGGGGAAGCCAGAATACTGGAAGGGAGGCAGTCTCTGTTGCTCCAGCCCTGAGCTCTCCCTCTGCCTCTGAACACATCACAAACTGGACAGCTGGGGGCAGGGTGCACTCGCCATTGAGTGAAGGAAGCCGTTCCTTCCCAACACTGCCTGGGAGCCAAGAGTGATGCAAAAGTCTGAGTCAGGCGCTGGGTGTGCTGCCGGTGTGTGGTGTGTGGTTAAAGCAGACCCTCTAGGGCGCTCACGGCAGGAGGTGAGAGCAAAGGTCCCGCGTGTCCTGCCCCAGCCCTCAGCCCTCCCGCTCTTCTGCTCTCCACCCCCCACACCCCCCACACCCCAAGCCTAGCCGTGCTCTGCAGGGTAGAGGGAAAGAGGAGGAGGATGTGGGCAGGAGGGCTGCTGCTGTGTGTCCCCAGACTGCTCCAGCACAGCAGGATCCATGGGAGCAGGAGAAAGGGAGCCCCTGCTGGTATGCTCTGGTATGCTCTGTGCTGAATGGGTGCTGGTGCTAAGTACTCCGCACTGGGAACCCCCAGCCCACTGTGGAGGGAGCATCCTGCTTTATAGATGACCAAGACTCGGGCTCAGAGAAGCTAAGCAATTAGTCTGAAGCCTTCCAGCTACCAGGGGCAGGGCTGGAATTCGGTGCCTGTCCTCACTGCTCCCGAGGCTCCTTTCCCCCCACCCACGGTAAGGCCAAGGCACAGAATCTGCCACGACTATCCGTGATATCAATGCCAAAAACAGGGGCTAAAAGTACAAACCCTTTGATCCCGAAATTCCGCTTCTAGAATCTACCGTGAGCTTCTCTCCTAGATGGAGCTGACGGTATGCACTTCCCGGCCCTGAGTCAGCCGCACCAACCAGAAACCGGAGGCTCAACAGTAAGCGGTCAAGATTGCCTTCTTTAAAAGTGCACTTATCTACACAATCTGTAATCACGGAAGCGATGTTTGAACAGAACGTCGAACAGGGCATGGATTCCCGTGCCTGTCCGTTTCTGGGTCACGGCCAGCCGCGGTCAGTGGTGGCACTCACTCTGTTGTTTTCTTTGCAGCCAAAATCCCAATCTTAGTTTCCTTACATTGACTCATCAGAAAGTGTCTGAGAGTAAGTGAAAAAGCCAATTTACAAAACCTTATTATGTAGAGCACCACTCCATATAGACAGATATATACCTGGGCAGGCGGGTGTAAAAGGAAGGGCGTTCATACTCAGTAAAATGCTAATCGGAATTCTATCTGAAAAGCAGGATGACAGGGACTTCCTTTTTTCTTCCTTAGATCTTTATTTTCTAGGTGATTTACAATTAGCATTTGTACTTTCTAAAGTCAAAGAAAGAAGCTTAGCTCTCCAAATGTACATCAGAGGCTGTCATCCACACCGCCAGGCCCACAGGCCAGGGAGCAGAAGCTCGGGCTTCTCTCTGCCAGGCAGCTCGGACTGGCAGGTGCAGGCTGCTCTCCGGACAGAGCGGACACGGAGAACTAGAGCACAACGTGTTCCATCGTCCTCAGTCCTCTCCCGCTCCCCTCTACCCTGACTTTACCCTCAGCTCCCCAGCCAGCGGGCCTCCGCGTCAGCTCAAGCATCTTTACACCTCTCCTCTCAGCCTGAAGCTGGGCACCTGGACCTTACGGCCCTGGATTGGTGAAAAAGGGAAGTGGGAGGAGGTCACGAGGACAGGGAACCACGACACACTGTCCTTACATCATGTGACCTCTGTCTGAGCCCTTCAAAGCCCCCATCCCTGGATCTAAAGCCAGGGAAGGAAACAGGACAGAGACACACAGCACGGGGCTCACCCTCCCAGAATGCCATCACTCAGGCTCCGTGGGGGACCCAGTACACGCCACACACTGTTTTGGAGAGTGCTGGGACAGAACAGAGAACACAGCAAGCATGGCCTGTGCCCCCATGGAACTTCCATGTGAATGCAGGATACAAAATGAAAAAGTTAAAAAAAAAATTTTTTTTTAAGTTCTATCTTGTGATCTGTGTGTAAAGGAACTAACAAGGGTGCTGCCGGAAACCAGCAGTGGCGGTGAGGGAGACGCTTCGTCAGCCCCCCAAATTACAGAGAGCTGCCTCCAGCCGGGAGACATGGTCACTTGCCTCCTTACATCTAGCCCAGCTCAGGAACATAAGAGATGACAAACGGTAAGTCTTAGTTGAAATTATTTTACTCTACACCTAGGGGAGGGATGGGGACAAGAATGCCCCCTTATAGAACTTCCGCAAAGCTCAGTGAGGAGCTACTGACGGTCCTCCCCTAAAAGATGATCTACGCAGAAATCTTAACAGCGGAGTTTGTAGGTTACTAAAGTAAAAGATACAAAGAAGTACTGCATTGGGGTCCCCAGCTGGTGCACACAATCCCAAATGTTTGGCTAGAGGTAAAAGTGGTTCTCTATTTACTACCGGCGTGGGTTACTGCGAAAGGGAAAAACCCCTACCCACAACAAAGCTTAAACCTACAGTGGGGAGTCCAGTCCTAAAAGCCTTGAGACAACCACACCACTGCCCAAAGACTAGCTGGACCTTCCTGTGGTTCCCACCGTCTCTCTCCAGAACCTTCCCCAGGGCAGCCACAAACAACCAAGGTTCAACAAAAAGGCAAGAAACTTAAAAGCCACACCATAAATGACAATTTAAAAAAATATTTGCAACACATAATGGATAAAAGGCTAACTTAACTCTGGCAAATCAATTGTAAAAGATTAACAATCCAATATAAAAACGGTCAAAGAATAAGAACAGGCAGTTCAAAGAGAAAGGAACACAGATGGCCAAACGATTCTTGATGCAAGTCATTAAGAGAGAAATGCTTATGAAAACAATGATAGTAATTTCACCAGAATGGCAAAAATGTTTTAATGTTTGACCAAAAACAAAACAAAATAAAACTCTTGGGTTTCTGCCAAGACTTGAGAAGAAAGGGCACTCTCACAGACGCTCGCTGGGGATATGACCGAGTACGTTGTTTGAGGAATTTGGCCATATCTGTCAAAATTGTAAATGTCTGAACCCTGCACGAAGTCATTGCCCAGCTAGGAAATCAACCTACAAAAATGTTCCTAAAGCATTTTAATAGCCCCAAGCTGGAAAGGACCTACGGCCACCACTCTGGAGCTGTGGGAACAATGGTAGAGGATTTGGGGTGTGGGCAGAGAGGGAGAGAGGCAGGGCTGCAGGGGGGAGAGGGTGGTTGTAAATGGGAGAGCAGACAAAGGACAGGATGACACTCTGGCTCTGTCATCACCATCCCAGTCTGCTTAGCGGACCTTTGTTGGCGTTACTTAATTAACTTTTAAAGTATATATTCCTAAAGGCAAGAAGCAAACACACCAAAAGGTTAATTAATGGTTCAGTGTAAATGGTGGTGAAATAGGTAATACAGATGTTTTCTTCTTTGGTGTGTTTTTTTTAATTTTGAAAAATAAAAAAATGTACTGAACAGAGTAGAAAACATGATACCGTTTAGGTGGTTCTGTGTCTTAAGGCAGAGAGGACAAGGTATATGGGCTTGTAGATGTTTGCAATTTTTCCGTATTTACCCCCCCCCAAAAGTTAAGAGTGTTGACCACCAGGGAGTAAGTTCTAGAGAGAAACTTGTGGGGTCTTTTTGTTTCCCCCCTTTTCATTTCCACTTGGTATCTTCCTGTGCTATTGGGATCTTACCATCTGCGTATGTTTCTTTTTAAAAATTAAGCTGAGGCGTTTAGAGTCTAAGATGCAGAAGGGCCCCAGTTCTCACTTGGCCCCTGACCTGAGACAGGGGATCCCACCCCTGGTCGTGGGAGGAAGCAGGACCTCGTGTAACTCTAAGGATGAGGGCTACCAGCTGATGAAAAAGCCTCATATCTTCCCCGAGAAGACACCAAAATATGACGAAGACCAGACCGGGGCCCCAAACCACCAATGCTAACCACTTCTGACTTACATGGAAAGGAAGGCTGCGCACAGTGGGGGTGTCAAGTATTCTGCAGTCTTACGTAGGAAACCGAAAGACTGGGTGACACAGATATTTCTCTTTCTTCCAGCAGATGATGAAGACTTTGAAAGAGAAAGAGGAATTTTCACATATAGCACACCGACCATGTGTCAGGTGCACTTTAGGTTTAGAAAATACGTGACACTTAAGCCTCTTCGCAGCCCCATGGAAGAGGGGCCGTTGCTGACCCCATTTACAGGTGTGGCACCCGAGGCCCAGTGACACGACCTGCCCAAGGACACACGGCCAGTCACTGCCCGCACAGAGAGGCAGACCCAGATCCCACTGTAAGTTCCAGGTTCTTTTCTTCACTACAAGAGGGGCTTTGACAAACCAACCCTGAGCGGCTCCTATTAGTTTACTGTTACCCTGGCTCCTGCCTACCAGTTCACAGATCTGCCCCCGCTTATCTCTGCATCGGTCTGGCCCCGCACAGAGCTTGGTGCAGAAGAAACCTAACATACGCTTACCGACTGAACCGCAGGCTGCGTGTCAGAACAACCCTACAGCCTGTGGCTCACACCAGGGTACACGGCTTCTTTCCTGGGAACACAAGGGAAATAGTGGTAGGGAAGAAACATGCTCAACTCTACCAGCTGGCTTGAAGACAAAATCTTCAGGAAGAAAACATGCCATGTTCTTTGAGGTTATCTAGGTATGACTTTAAAGGATCCCAAGATGGACAAATTATCAAAAGAAATTAAGATGAGGGCCCCCGGGTGGCTCAGTTGGTTGAGCAATGGACTCTTGACTCCGGTTCAGATAGTGATCTCAGGGTGGTGAGATCGAGTCCCACATGGTGGCCTCCATCCTCGGCACCCTCTGCTTGAGATCCTCTCCCTCTGACCCTCCCCCGGCTCACAGGTGCATGTATGCAAACACGCACATTCTCTCTCTCTCTCAAATAAGTGAATAAATCTTAAAAAAAAAAAAAGAAAGAAAGAAAGAAAGAGGGGCGCCTGGGTGGTTCAGTTGGTTAAGCATCTGCCTTCGGCTCAGGGTTCTGGGGTCCAGCCCAATGTCGGGCTCTCTGCTCAGCGGGGAATCTGCTTCTTCCTCAGTCTCTCCCCCTGCTGACGTTTGCTTTCTCTCTCTCTCATCTCTCTCTCAAATGAATAAATAAAAATCTTTAAAAGAAAGAAAGAAAAAAGGAAGGGAAGGAAGAGAGGAAGAAAGAGAGAAATTAAGATGGAAGGAGGTCAGCAACTCTGCTTCTGGCCCATGCAGCCAGCCGCCAACAACTTGACCCTGTACAAATGACAAAGCAAATTCAAATTCTTAATAGAAATGGTCAATGCCATGTCATCATCATTACTCCAATTTAGTGGAATGAGATTCACGGCATGTACGCCTTCATCAACGGATCTAATGGGAGGTGGAGAGAACCGAGAGACAGACAAAGGGGAAAAAGAGAAGGATCCTACAAATTGTGAGGGCAGCACATGTGTGCGCACGCACGCGCGCTCACACACACACACACACACACATCCCACCCCTGACAACAACTTCACCATTCCACAAGCCCAAGATGGGAGGACAGCAGAGTGTGGAGAAAAAGCAAAAGAACCAGGAGTGAAGTAATTGTTGTGGTCACCTAGGAGAGAACAGATGGTAGAAGATATGAACCACTCTTCCCTACAGTTAGCAGAAATGGTCCAGATGCAAGACAGAGCTCACGTCACCCAACATGAACATGTGGACATCTGACAGACATGCAAGATTTTTTTTTCCTTTTTTCCTGCTAAGACCATGTCACTTGATAAATTCTTGTCATGCTTTTCTAAAGAGTTTACCTGTCACAAAGCCAGAGATGCGAGGAAGGGAAACACTGCTTGAACTTAGTTCTAACCAGGAAGCAAAGTCTAGTAAATTACACAGGAAAAACAAAACACCTGTAGTTACCAGAAACAATAGCAACAAGGATACCACATTGGGAGGAAGTAACCTTGTCATTTTGGAGTTCAAAGGAGGGATGAAAAAAACCAGGGGACAAAAGCAATTGTTCACCCTGGAGAAAACCAATATTTAGACGTTGACACAACAGAGCAGTAGCAGCAGAGATCCCACAGGGGAAGGCATTTTGCAAAATGAGGTCTGGTCTCTCTCAAGCAGATTCTGAGCATGTAAAGCACAATAATCCCTGAAAAGGAAAGCAGGAAGGGAGAGGCATGGACAGTTAGGTCTACAGTGCAGGGAGCCCTGATGAGCTCAGACACTGAAGACAAGACAGACCCCGAGAGTGGCATGAGCTCATTAAACAGAGCGAGCAGGGCTTGTGGAAACACAAGAACTACTCGAGGCTGTCTGCACCCTACACGCAAAGCCATGAGAGAAATCAGGGAGGGCGAGGGCCCTTCGTGGGGGCTGAGGCGCTAAGCTACAGAAATGACAATACAGGAAAATTCATCTCCAGTATGTTCCATCCTTGTTATCAAGGAGAAAGTTCTTCAGATTGTAATAAGCTACATATCTACATACACTGAAGGGAAACCTCAAATGGAAGCTGGACCAAGAACCAACTTATAAGCCCCCAAGGATGACAGAGTTACGTGAGTCGTAGAAGACTCAGATCCCAGGATGCAGAAAGCACCTGTGGGTAATCACACAGGAGGAGGAGTCAGCAGGGCCCAGCATCCGGCCCCAGCACCCACCTGCTCGAGGCACCAGACTGAGCACTTGGGGATTTAAGGTGCTGACAGACTAGTCAAGGAAACAGATTCAAGGAGAAAGACACAATACGTAAACAGAATGGTTTTTAGAAAGACTGCTTAACTTGACCTCTGTCTCTGGCAAAGCTTAGAACAGATCACGACTTGCACCGTCACTGCCCAGCCTGGGTTCCCTGAGAAGCCACAGCACGTCCAAGCTCAATACCTTTTTCAGCAGAGTTACTAAATTATAGACCAAGGAATGCCAGATGAAAGAGGCCTTGACTTCTACAGAGTCTAGGGACAGTCCCTTGCTGGACCTTTAGCATGACAAAGAAAGGAAGGGTGAGACAACAGAGCTCTGCCATAGTATTTGTGACTGTTACCGATGACCGATAATGACGTGTTATTTAATGGATCCGGGGCAGGCAGAACACGCATCAAACTGAACTCAACGCCCCCTCTGACTTGCTCCTTGGCCTCAGTAAATGACCATGACATCACATCCAGCCAGGCCCCAGAGGTAAAACTTGAAGTAGCCATCCTCACCCCCCCTCCCCCACAGAACCAATCTGATTTGTCTTGGAAGATCTCCAAAAAACCCGTCTTCCCTCTTGCAGTCTTGCTGCCACCTGCTTGGTTCCCTTTTGTCTTGTGTGCCTTCTGACTGGTTTCTAGACGGTAGCCTTTACCTGTTCCCATACATCCCATGCCAAGCCCTGAAAGGCGACTGTGAGCAGGACATGGCCTTCCTTAAACATGTTCACTGGTGAAGAGGACTAAACCCAAATTCCTCAGCCCGGTCTTTCCTGGCTCCCACCACATTATCTCTGCTCTCGCCTCCCCACACATTCTCCCTGCTCGAGCTCCACTCCACTGCACTGCCCTCAAAACGTCATGCCTCCACATTCGTATCCCTCGGGCACCAACGCAGTGTCATCCCCTCTGTGTAGCCCCGCTGATGACCTCCAGGCTGACCAGCACCTCCTTCCTCTCTGTTCTCACAAGACTCTGGTTAAAATCCTACTTCTACACTCACTGGTGTGATTTACAAGACCATTCCTCCCCCTGTTGTCTAGACCACGTGCCTCCTAGAGGCTGGGGCTATATCTTATTCAGTTGGTTTTTTGTTTGTTTTTTTGTTTTTTTGTATAGTTGACACACAGGGTTCCTTTAAATCTTGTTCAACTTTAATTTCAGACCCTCGGCCCCATACACAGCATTATGGCTGCACTCAACAAATACCTGCTTGTGGACTGAGCCCAGAGAGCACCTCCAGCAACAAATTAAGAAAGGCCGCCTGGAGGGGCGCCTGGGTGGCTCAGTGGGTTAAGCCTCTGCCTTCAGCTCAGGTCATGATCTCAGGGTCCTGGGTTCAAGCCTCGCATCCAGCTCTCTGCTCAGCAGGGAGCCTGCTTCTCTTCCTCTCTCTCTCTGCCTGCTTCTCTGCCTACTTGTGATCTCTGTCTCTCTCCGTCAAATAAATAAATAAAAATCTTTTAAGAAAGAAAGAAAGAAAGGAAACGAAAAGAAAGGCTGCCTGGGGCTTTGCCGAGTATTCTACCAGAGGGCTGGCTGAAGACAAAGACTGGAGAGCAAGCTCACCAGATCTGCAGATGACCCAAAGCTGGACGTGTGCTAGGTAGCACGTTTCTAAAAGATTACAGCAGGTGAAAATATGGGCCAACACAAAATGCTATGTTCAAAAAACGCATCTACCATAGCACATGATAAAACAGACCTTTCTCTGACCAGATGCGTGTACCACGAGGAGCGAGGGTAAAGGCCCTGAAGCCCGGCAGCCCAAGGAGTCCCCGGTTCCCACACGGACGAGCCGTGGCCCCGGGGGTCTCCTAACCTTCCTCAGTGGCCTTCAGTGTAATACAGAGATAATAACAGTATCTGCCTTGTAGGGTTGTTGGTTGGGTAACAAGAGTAACAATGCATTTGCCATGAGAATTGTGCCTCGCTCAGTAAACTCCATTACTTTGTGCTGCTGGTGCTGCTGTTGCTGCTGTGGTTTAGAAAAGCTACTTCTAAGAAAGGAGAGGAGAAGCTGTAAAGCACTATGGTTAAAGCAGGGAACTAGAACTGGACGGTCCCAAGTTCAAATGGCAGCTCCAAGCTCAGGCCCTGCCTGAACGTAGGCAGTCATTTCACTTTCCTTTTGGTTGGTTGTTTGTTTTGGGTTTTTTTTTTTTTAAGATTTTATTTTTAAGTAACTTCTACCCTCCACGTGGGGGCTCGAACTCACAACCCCGAGATGAACAGTCGCACGCTCTTTCGATGGAGCCAGTGATCTGGTTCTTTCCTTCTCTCCCTTGTCTTCATCCATTCAGTGGGGCTAGTGATGGTATCTGCCAGAGACCGCCACATCAGTGTTCTTTCACGTGGAGGAAAAACAAAACAGCCAGAGAGAAACTAAATGTCCACTAACAGAAAAGTAGTCAAACAAATGATGGTTCACCCATACTGATACATAAAATAATATACCATTATCACAAAGAATGAGGTGGATCTAGATAGACTAAGATCAGAAGTTCTCCAAAAAAGATATTCTTCCATGAAAAAAGCAAAATCCATGCGAATGGATACATGCAGTCTGATGCTATTTTTGTAAAATGTTTTGAAAAAAAAAAAAAAAAGAGAAAAAGCAGAAGAAGTGCGTGTATGTGTATTTACTCACACGTCTCTAAGTACAGACAGACTTGCTTTGCACAGTAATAGAGAACTACACAAATGACCATGCAAACCAATCTTAATCATCAATGGAAAAAATTAAGATTATTCCATGACCTTTAGGAATTTTTGTCAAAACATTAAAAACTCTCTTACAGTCAGTTTCAAATGAATAGAGAAATGGAAAAAATAGTAAAACTTGTGTTTAAGTACACCATAATAAGAAATATTAGACACTGAGAATGAGTGAGCTATTTCGTTGTGAAAATATCCCGAGGAGTTGGGACAGCGCCTACCCTCTCGCTGTTGGACACATGCCATGGAGGGAGCACCTTTTCTGTGCCCCTGCAACCTGTCATACTCTGTTCGAAGTCTGGGACAGTTTAACATTTTATCCTTTGTGCTTTCAATGTTGCAAAATACCTCCAAGAGTGACTTCGATGTGAGGTTTTTTCCCCTTTGTCACTTCCTCTGGAACTTCTTCATCCTTTCGTCACCATCACTCATGTCAGTAAGTTTGCCCTCCAGCGTTCCTCCTGCTTCATCTGTGGAGTCTTGAACGGTGGCCGTGTGGACGTTCCCACAGTCAGCTAGTAATTCCCTCACTCCATTTACGTTCAGTGGCAATTCCACGTCCAGCATTACCACTTTTTAATTCTTTGTGAAAATTTCATCTTTGTTGGTCAATTCCCTCTTTTGATTATCCATGTCTGTAAAATGTCACATGAGTTTATCCCTAGGGGACAGGGGGGCAACACAATGGCACACTTTCCTCTCTGTGTGCGAACCCAACAACAGATGGGCGGTAAGTGACCACCACTGACAGACTCTGAAAGAAGGGATGTGATTGGTCACTGATCATGAAAAACATCTGTTATGTACATAGTGATCTGTGGGCTGGGGAGCTCGTAGCAAAGTTTGGACTCTGCAATTACTCAGAGTTAATACACCACGGCAAGTGGTGTACTGGGGGACTGGTGTTCTTCAGCTAAACCATGCTAAGTGAAATCCATGCATCCTGGAGCTGCGAAAAAACAAAGACTGTCCTCCACAAAGGATATAATATGGAAATACACATACTGAAGAATAACACTGGTTACCCTTCCGGAAGAGCTCCATTATTTAAACTTTTGTCAATGACTAAGTTCTCTGCCCTTGAGAATGGGCTCAACCTGAGATGATTTTCCCCCTCGGAGGACACCTGAAAATACCTGGAGACATTTTTTATTGTTGCAGCTCGGGGAGAGGGGCAAGGACAGGACTGCAAGTGGGTAGAAGCAGGGGGTGTTGCTAATTCCTGGGAAGCATCAGACAATCCCCCCCAGCAGAGAACTACCTGGTCTGAAATGTCAACAGTACCAAAGCTGACAAACCCTGTTTTAACCTGATAGCTCTTATTAAGTTCTTTTTAGTGATACCTTTCTCAGAAGATTGTGGCAAAGAGTAAATGGGACGGTGCCAAGCAGAAAGTACACGGTGAGTGCTATTAATATCAAAGGCTCTAGATGACTTCAGATGGACTATCTCAATACCACCTGAGATTTGTGGCATTTCCTTACAAACATTCACCCATCTGGCTCCAATGCCAAGATGTGACTGCTAAGAAGTGAACATTGAGAAAAAAAGTGAACGTCGTGTTAGCTCATGGGTGGATCTAGTACCTGGATCAAGACAGGGGTCCAGACCCAAGCACACTCTCCACTCTCCCCCTCACAGACCACATCTAGAATCCAGTGCTCACCTCTGGGCAACACATCTGAAAAAGAGCATTAAACTTCCGGAGGGTGATGACCAGGACAGGAAACATCTGAGAAACATGTCAGCTGAGGAACAGGTGATTAAACTGACTTCTTCAGCTGAAGGAGAGAAACCCTGACGGAGCAGCTGAAGGACGAGATGGGATGGCGGTCCTAAAATTCCATAGGACTGTCACACAGAAGAGGCAGAAATTACTAAGGAGCTGTCTCATGAGAGTAGAGGCCTCAGGGGCACCTGGGGGGCTCAGATGGTTAAGCCTCTGCCTTCGGCTCAGGTCATGATCCCAGGGTCCTGGGATGGAGCCCGGCATCGGGCTCTCTCTGCTCAGCAGGAAGTCTGCTTCTCCCTCTGCCCTGCTTGTGCTCTCTCTCCATCTCACTCTCTCAAATAAATAAATAAATAAATAAATAGATAAATAAAATCTTTGGCGGGGGCGGGGGGAAGAAGAGTAGAGGCCTGTAAGGTAATAAGCTCTCCATCTTTGGAAACACTCCATGAGAGACTATCAGGTGGGCTCTCGGGGAATTCTGACACTAAGAGAGCCATCTAAACGAGCAATAAGGCACATTCCACTACTCCCAAAATGCAGTGCAGAACACAATGAGAGGGCAGGGCAGAGTCCAGAACAAAAAGTAACAACAGCCTCCTTTGACCCAACAATCCCACTCCTAGGTATTGACCCAAGAGAAATCAAAACATTATGTCCACAAAAAGACTTGTGCAAGAATGTTCATAAGCTTTACTCCTCATAGCCCCAAACTGGAAACACTCCAAATGTCCATCAACAGGAGAATGGATAGGCAAATTATATGATATCCATACAAGGGAGTCCTACTAGTATAAAAAGAAACAAGCTACCGACACAGGTAGCCATGTGGATGAAACTTACATAAAAATGTTCATACCAATAATTTCATTTCTGATGTTCCACAACAGGCAAAACTAGACTACAATGAAGGACCACCAGAACTGTGACTGTTAAGGAAGGATCCAAAGGAACTTAGTAAACATTTTTAAAATGTTTGTTCTAGATCCTTTTTTTTTTTTTTTAGAGGTGAAGGAGTGGCAGAGGGAGAGAGAATCTTAAGCTTGCTCCAACTCAGGAGCTCCAACTCAGGTCCCTGAGATCAGGACCTGAGCCGAAATCAAGAGTTAGTCTCTTAACCAACTGAGCTATCCAGGAGCCCCATGTTTGTTCTCTACCTTGACAGAGGTTTGGAATTCACAGATGGAAGCATTTATCAAAACTCATCAAATTACATATTTAAATTTTGAGCATTTCACTGTTCCACAAATCTTACCACTAAAAACCAAAAAAATAAATGTGTGAACAAATGCCAAGCTCTAATTAATACCTAATACTCTAATTAAACCGGAAATGTTGAAGGTGCAGTGTACTGATGTCTGCAACTTGCTATAAAATGCACCCCTGAAAAAGGCTGACAAATGGGCAAGAGAGGGAGAGATGGAGAAAGAGCTGAGAAGCGAGCAGAGTGGAATGTTCATGGCGGAACCTGGGTGGCTGGGGGACGGGCGTTCACCAGACAATTCTTCCACATTGGTATAAGCCTTTCATAACAAAGAGTGGGGGAGGAGGGCAGGAAGTTATAGCCAGTAGGGATCACAAGGGAAAAAGAGGTGGCTAGAGGGGCGGGGGGATTGTCAAGGGAAAGAAGAGGAACTGTTCTGGCCAACACCAGGGCCTTTCAAGGGCAGAATTGCAAAAGGCCCGGCTGACCTGGGGACAGGCAATCATAGCCAAGATGGAACACATGTGAGGTTGGTACTCAGACCTCTGCTGTTGCAAGTCCTTGTTCCCATGAGACCAGTTCCATCGCGATCTGACGCTCTGGTCCCAGACAAGTCCTTGCCCTTCGCTGGCCGCTGTACCTGCCCCTGGACACTAAAGGGACCAGTTTGGAGGACCGTTAATGTGCTTTCCTGCTCTGGCAGCCTACTGCTCATTGCATCTGCGCAAACCACGTTTCTAGACAGGAGCCAAAGAACACAGAGAAGCAGTGGCAGCTTCCGCATGCTCTGGCTAGTGTCCTACAGGCCAAAGGTAGGGAGCTGGCTATCGTATCAGTATGTTCCCAAAGAAGGGGACTGGGTATAACCAGCTCTAGTTGAGAGCTGTGGCATGTGGACCAGCCACTCTGTCGGTTAGCCGCGGCAAACATTGAATCAAAGAGAGCACCCCGCCCCCCAACACACACCAGGTTTCTGGGACACAGAACATCACAGGAACCCTAGAGAATTAAGGAGATACATTTGCTAGAGGGGGGAAAAAAAGAGTCAATATTTGAAAAAATCCAATTTCAATAATTTTAAGATTATCTACTCTACTATCCTCCCCCTACTCCCAAGGGCATGGATGATTCACACCTGATACATACAAGACTGTCAGATTTTCTGCAGCATGTTTTCTCTCCTCTGTGCCTCTCTACCCATCTCAAGGACAAACACCCTGGAGTTTGCCAAGGGATAGAAGGATATGGCAGAAAGCTGACTGACCTGGTTCTAGCCCTAGTTCTACAATTAACTGCAGAGTACTTACCTGTAGACGAGGCACTTTTCCTCTGCCTTCTCTTATGAAATCTAAGACACATCCAGCCTCCCTAAGGTCTCAGGTTTCTGTAACTCTGTATTCTTTGACATGATTCTCTCTTCCTAGGTACATAACACAACCTTAAAATTTGTTTAATTTGTATATATTCCAAAGCCCTTCTGTGCATGAGGTCATGAGGTCACCTTTAAATCCATAATCCGGGGGAAGTCAGCATGCTCCTCATTTCAGACACATGGAAACTAGGGTGCAGAGGGTTTGAGATATTTGCCAAGGCTCCCCTGCTGGTTGGGGACACAGGGAGGGCTACAACCCAGGGTCCTGAGTAGGCCAAGTAGACTTCCCGAAAAAGCACGGGGGGCCTGGGAGCCCCTCCCAGATTTCAGTACCTATAACCAGCCCCCCTCTTTCTCGGCCTTGCCCACTCTGGTTTCCCTGGAAACCGGAGTCTAGTGCTTCTGGCCTCAGATCTTAAAGGGGAGGGTACATGTGTTTCTCAATCCAAAGACTGTTACCTCACAAACCAAAAAACAACTCTGGCAGGACTTCCTTCCCGCCTTTCTCCTTGGGGTGGGGGGAGGGGAGGAATGGGAGAGCAGACTGCCTAGAGATTGAGACTTGGAAATGGGAGCCAAGAGCCTGGAGGAAGTCTCTGGAGTGCCTGGGGGTGGGGGAAATCCCTCTCCTCCCTCGAAATAACCGTGGCCAATCACCTAGGGGAAGTCTGGGGTCCTCATTATGCAGGACAACAGGACACCCTATCTAGGTCCAGATGTGCCACAGCCGCAAGCGGGTCCATGACAGGAGTGGAGACCCAGCAAGGAAGGCTAGGACCTGCGGGAAAGAGGAAGGCGAGGCATGTGGTATCATCCTCTCAGCCACCTCCATGCCCAAGACACATCAAGCAACCACCATGACGTCTGACCAGGTGAAGACGGGACACACAAGAAGGGAGAATGGGGAGAGATCACAGGAATGGGGACTCAGACACTGCCCTGCCCTTTAGCCTTGAGGGGACAGCAGGTCAATGGCTTGTTCCCTGATGGCCAGGACATCTGAAGATCCTTCTGAACAAGTAAAGCCCCACCCTGGGGTAAGAAAGAATTTCCATAATGACCAATTTGTCTAGTGTGGCCTAAATGCATTCCCAGCAGTGGTGATGCATCCCCAGCTGATGGGGGAAGGAGGGAGTCATTCCCAATTCTCTCCTACCACCCAGTCCTCCACCACCGTTACCCAACACCCACCTCCAGTTAGCCCAGAGGTTCCTGGCAAGGGCTCCCTCCCTGGGGACGGGAGCAAGTCCACGGGGGTCAGAGCTGCTGGTCCCTCCGGAGACACTGGAGCCTGGGAGTCTGCAAACACAACCCCAGCTGGCAGCAGCCACTAATGCTCCTGTTTCCCAAACCAAAGCCTGGCCCACCCAGACTTCCTGTGCAGGGGAACGGAGGGACAGCATCTGCCCTTTCTCTACTAACAAGAAGGACTGGGCTTGCTCCTCCCCCATCTGAATGACTCTGGGCCTCTGTGGCTGTGACTGAGGGAAGGCAAGACACGGCCAGAGGAGCTGGGAGGTAAGGGACACCTCATCCTAGTTCCTAAGGACAGACTAACTCCTTCGCCTTTGGGAGGAGGTCTAAAGAGGAAAAGCAGCATAAAAAAATATGTATTAATACATACGTCCATGTAAACAGATAGGGAAACTCCGAGCCTGCCTTAATTACACAGTGGACATGTATGATCTCCAGGAAGATGACTGATTCCTACTCCCATTTTTTCCTAGTTGTCAATTTGCTCAGAAATCCTTTTCCTCCTAGCAAAGCTGCACAGGAAGGGCACTGAGGTCTGTGCTGGCCTCGGGAATTCCCTGGATCTGGGTTCGTTCCAGTGAGGAACCAGGTAAGGCCTCCCAGACCTTCCCGAAGGAACCAGCCATGGGGACACCAGACATTCACACCCACCTCCTGTCACCAGTGGTCTAAAAGCAATTCTAGCTGGGACTCTTGACTTCTAAAACAAGGCAAACTTTACTAAACGCACGTCAAAATTCTGAATCCGTCCTTAAATTTAAACCAAAATGGCTTCATCTCCATCCCGCTAGGTACTGGACAGCTAAGTGCCTTTCCACCCTGGTCCCCCCTCCGGATGCCTTGTGGTTGGTGAAGGGGAGAAAATGGCCTGCCCACCTGCTTCCTCCCAGCTACCACCTCGAGGGTCAACATGCGCTCCCCCAGCAGACAAGGAGAACGCGGAGATAAGAGAGCTAAATCTTGCTCCCCTCCACTTCCAGGATTAGCAAGCAGCTGCCTCAGGATCACCAGTCCCTCCCTGCACTCCGGAGGGACTCGAGGCAGCCTGGGCCTCAAGCAGGGGTGTCTGTTCACTGCTCATTCACCCCCCCACCCTGCAAACTGCCGCTTCCCAGGCATGACAGATGTAGCTGCTATTCAGCATGTTCGGGCCGGGACAAAAGCCTTCTCCAGAAGCACAAAGCCAGCAGGGAGGCAGACAGAGCCAACTTCCATAGCAGCCACCTGCCGGGGGCCCTTCTCTGCCACACCCTACCCCCACCGCCAGCACACACGCACGCACACACGCACATATGTACACACACACACACACACACCTTTTTAAAACCTCTCAAAGTGGTGTTGACCTAGAGTCAGGTGAATTTTTCTCGAATCACTGGGCAGCTCTCCCGGAGCAGGGAGACTGTACTGCCATTGCTCAAACAGTAGTCTGTAAGAACGTTCCTAAGTAATAAGTAAAAAAGGGATCCTAGAAATGTCAGCAGCACTAGGGTTTACAAAGGCAAATGGATTCTTTTACTACAGAACTTCTCAGAGCCTTTAAAATGTTGATGTACATGCAGAGTGTTTCCCAGATTTATCTTCTCACAGAGCATCCCAGGATCGGCATTACCACCACCAAAGCAGTCCAGCACCGTCTGGTGCTTGGAGGATTGGGTGGCTCTTTCCTCCACGTTCCCCCCGACTCCCGAATGTAGCTCTCCTACCACTTGGAGGACTGTAAGAAAAATTTTTGCGTCCATGTTTTCCCTCCAATAAACTTCCAGTGAACAGACGGGTGAGCAGATTAATGAGCAAACACACGCTTGTGAAATCTTAACCATTCAGTTCAACTAGATAAGTTTCTGCAAGGACCATTAGAACTTGATCGGAGGGACCGAACCTCTGCACAGGTCAAGCCAACACTGGCTGTAATCATCGATGCTTATGTCACTGATGTCACTTAGGTCAACCCTAGGTGAGCCAGTGGGTTTCATTCCTTTATCAGGTTTCCTCCTAAACTACCCCAGCTGTTTTGTGTTTGACTCTATGGGCAACGTACACAACTGTGGTCAGTGAGAGGTCACCACAGTGTCACACATGGTCTGGGAGAGCTCAGCCACCAAATACCACTAATCTCAACAGAGACTGAAAGGGATGGCAGGCAAGGGTTCTCACCCAACCCTCTTCCCACCATGGGCTAGATACCAATGGAGAAGCCACAATGAGTGACAGACATTCAGACATGACATAAATCATGTAAACATTTCCCAGAGAGTCTAATATTTTTGTATTCAAACTATATACAGGAGTGCCTGGGTGGCTCAGTGGGTTAAAGCCTCTGCCTTCGGCTCAAGTCATGATCTCGGGGTCCTGGGATCGAGCCCCACATCAGGCTCTCTGCACAGCGGGGAGCCTGCTTCCCCCACCCCTCTGCCTACTGTGATCTCTGTCAAATAAATAAATAAAATCTTAAAAAAAAACCACTATATACATATATATGTACATACGTATACCTCGGATTGTCTCTGGATCTGATGGCAGTCTCCCCCAAACCCACTCCCTGAAAAAGATGTTTTTGTCAGTCCGTACCCCGGATGAGTTTGTGGAAAAGACCCTCCACGGGCTCTCTGGTTTCCCGAGGTGGGCTCTCTGCTTCACTCACGAGGAAGCAGACTGTGAAAGAGTGTCTCCCACTGACCTCAGCCGCTGAGCAGAGGCAGGTGTCCTGGTGACAGGATGCAGGACACTCTCAAGGCCGGCCACCCACCCCCTACACACACACAGGAAGCCTCTGCCTCTTGAGCAGTTGCCCAGGTTCTGAAGCGACGGTCTGTTCCTGGTACACACATTTCTTAGAACAGTGGAGCTGGGGATTGTGGTTAGTATTTGGGCAGCAACAAGAGGCTGGGGAATTCCTCCTGCCCTGGTTCTGACCAAGGAAGAGAAGAGGCCCGAATGTCAGCTCGTTCCTCTCAACCCTAGTAGCATCACGAGAAAACAAGATGAGACCCCGCCAGGCGGGACCGAACCGTCTCTATTTATCACTGGAGACAAAGTGTGCTTTTTCGCCTGAGAGAAGGTCCCCAGTTTAGTCCGACAGTTTCCCAAGCTGTTCTTCTTGCCCACTGGGCAAAGTAAGTCTAATCTATACAGATCGGGAGTGAAAGGGAACACAGACGGCCACTCCTGAAGAAGCCCCCCGCTATTCCCCAGGCAGTCAGCCCCAGGCCCCACAGCAGAGAGCAGAAACAGAACATTGCCTTTCCAGCCCCCCACCCAGGCCGTGTCCCTGGGGACCCCCTCCGGGTTAGACAGAGCCCTTTGGCTCCACTCATTACTCCATTTATCTTAGCTGAGCAGGCTTCTGTTTGGATGTAGCTGTTTCTGAAACAGACACTTTAATTCTTGATTTCAGAAAATTTATTGTTTAAATATCAGTTTTGCCTCGAGGCAGCCAAAGCTCCAAGCCCTGCTTGTTAATTATCAGCTGCTAAACAGCACTTTTCTCCCAGGAGCTGCTGGGGCCCAAGGCCACCACGGAGAAAAAGCGGTGCTGGGCGCTAGGAGAGGGGCTGCAGCTTCCCCATGGCAGGCACATCAGAACCCAAAAGACACACAGACAAGGAAACTAGCCCACGTCTGTGGGCACACACGACACCTCAGCTAAGGATCTGGCACTGTGCTTTGCACTGGAGGATTCCAAATACACAAGACACAGTCCCTGTGCTCAAGGAGCTCAGAGTCTAGCAGGGAAGGACACAGGAGTGGCTGCCAAATTCGTAGCCGACTTACTGCTAGTGTGAACTGGTGCAGGGAAGGGAGTTATTCTACCTGGAATTGGGACTGGGGAGCAGATAAAATGTGAGCTTCGGAGGAGAGCTAGAGCTCTACCAGGATATGAAAGGACAGACAAAAGGGAGGCCCAACAGAAGATCTGGGAGCTTAAGAATGCATTCAGAGTGGGAAGCAGTCATTTCTGAAAGGGTGAGTGTATGTGTGTGAGGGGTGGGGGTGAGAAGGAAGGTCAAAGCCAGCTTGTTTGAGTATCATGTTAGGAGTCTGAGCATTACCCTAGAGGCAAGGGGAGGGTGCCCCTGAAGGTCTCCAAACAGAAGAGAGGTTTGTGGTCCTATCTGCCTGGCAATGCTGGCCGAGTGTCTCAATGCCTCTGAAGGAAAACAGATCAGTGCATTCAAAAAGCAAATGCTAGCCGTGCAGGAAAACAGGGACTCTTTCCTGGGGGGTGGTAGGCAGAGAGGCGGAGAGTACATGTGGTCCATACCAACCCCCAGACTCTCCACGGACGGGGTCCACTGTGACGTGGACCTTTCCTCTATCTCTGAGCAAGGCTTGTTGATGAATCCGAAGGATGCTGCAGTGAAGTCTCATCTCTGTGTCTCCCTCGAGCCCTTGGCAGATCAAGTACTCTGAAAATGTGCCATGACGTTGGGCCACAGGCTGTGTTCAAATATCTGCAGAAGACTGAGTACAAGAGATGGGACTGATGCATTCTGTTAGGCTCCAGAAAGGGCAACGAGCTCTAGGGAATATTACAAGCTAAGGGAACCAAATTTTGAACTCAATAAACACAGAACTTTAACAACTTTTTTTTAACAAGCAATTTTTTTTTTTAATGGTAAGTTTTTCTTGAAAAGCAGTGAGCTCCCCCATCACTGGAGGGACTGAAGCATCAGTTCAATAGATCAGGGGTGGCCAAGCTCAGGTGATTATCAGATAGAACGCGCATTCCTGAATGCCAGCTCTGCAGTCTCGGACTCAATGAGCTACAAAGAGTGGGGCCCAGGAATCTGCATTTCAAATGTTACCCAGAGGTGATTCTGATAATTGACTTAGTTTGGGAGCCCCTGGGTATTTGACCATTTGCTGGGATGTAGTCCTAAACAAGACAAACTAAATACTATTTAAGGTCCCTTTTTAAATTATTACCTTCTCTTTTCCCTCTTACCTGGGCCTTAAAACCTCTCCTTATGCATTTCCACAAATCCCTTTCCAGCTCAGATAATTCTTTACCAGGGCGTAGAACGATTACCTCAGAGGCCAGCACTGTCTAAGAGAAGGTTCTGTGGTGACAGAATGTTCTCTATCTGTGCTACCCAGTACAGTGGCCACTAGCTATAGAGACTACTGAACCTCTGAAACATGGCTAGTGCTACAGAGGAACTACTTTTTAATTTTATTTATTTAATTTAAATAGCCGCGTGTGGCTAGGGGCTCTGCTATTGGCCAGAGCAGTGTCCTGTGGAAAGAGGGCTTCCGTATTCACTGTGGGATCCAGGTAAACAAGCAAACTCCCTTCACCACCACCTCCCAGAGCTCACTTCCAGCCTGCAGCACCCTACTCGAGGACAGGGAGATTGAATTCAAAGAAAACAGCAGGAAAGGAGGGGCTCTATGTCAGCTGTACGAAAGACAACAGGTAGAGAGAACAAAGAGCACAAACTAAAAGGCTCACCCCTAAGGCCTCTGCCCTTCTCTGCCCCGGAAAGCAATGAACAGCAACAGCACTAGTGTCCCAGCAGCCACCACCCACCCCAGGCGGTGGGGCATTTCCCAGCTTCCTGAGAGCAAGCAGACCTCACTCTCAGGGATGACTTAGAACATCCCTTGGTTGACTAAAGCTGGAGTCCCAAAGGTTTGTAGGGAACTTTTGGGCTGTTTTGGGGTATAGAAATGTAAGAAAGAGAAAATGAATCACACAAAAAGAAAGAAAAGAAACACAACCCCAAACCCACTACTTTTCCAGACCTCAAAATTTTTCATCAGGAAAATACATCATCTGCACACTTTCAAACATAACTGGATTCCTGCCCAGGTACAGTACAAAGGCCAAATTCAAACCTGACTGAGAACTCTAGATTAACACTGTGGCCTTCCAGCCTTAATCCCCGCCTCCCACATTTCAGGCCCTTTTGCCCAGCATCTGCTTAGACACATGCTCTGAATCTACCACAAAGTGTGGTTACCTGAGCCGAGAAGTACTGCCTCAACCTTCTGGAACACCAAACGACCGCAGACCAATGCGGCAGCAGGAGAGGCCAGGCGGGTATCAGGAACCATCTGGCCTATTTAAACAGCTCTCACTGTCAAGGACAGGCCACCAAGCATCCCTCCAAGTAGCCAGCCTGATGCAGAGACACAGTCCCTCAGAGGAGAGGACACCGACGGGGAGGAACAGGGGAGAAGGGATGAAAGAAAGATGGGCTACAAAAAGCACGGTGAGGGGGGAGTGAGGCAATGACCTTCATCAAAGACTAGATACTGTTTCTGAAGTTTACTGGAAGATGGTTTTCCCCTTCTATAAAAAGGAAAAAAAAAAAAAAAGAAAAAGAAAAGAAAAGAAAGGAAAGATCATGTTGCAACTTCCTTCACCACAGCACCGGCTCAGGAAAAAAAAACAGGCCTTGCTTCACTTTCCCAGCTGCACTAACCGTCACCTCCATCCTGAGCCCTGAGTGCTGAGGCCTTGAGATACGGGAATCAAAGATGGCTAGAGTCTAGGGTCACACAGCCACCCCATCACCCTGCGAGCCGCCTGCCCACACCTCCACCTGAGCAGCTGAACACAGGGCAGGATGAAATTCTTCAGAGCAAGACAGAAGTCCCGTAAGGGCCCAGAGGCTGACCAAAGTAGGCTCTGCCACAGGGTCAGGGCGGCCATCTCTTTTTATTACCCCTTTCCTCCCTGGCTCTGCTGGATGCTCGGCCAACACCCAACCCCAAGCATTTCCTATTACAAGAAAAATCCCTGGAAGGAGATCCTCTCTCTTCCCACAGCCAAACAGGAGATGGGAGTACCCAGTGCAATTCCTTAACAATCCACGCCCACTGGCCAAACTTTAATCTGCATCCTCCCCTGGGTGTGTCCCAGGTGTGATTCCATGATGTGTCCTCTGCCTAGGCCAGGCAAAAGTGACCCTGTCCCCTAACCCCTTCCATCCTGAGGAGCCCATCCCATGTCTCCATGTCCTCTGGGGCCACCCTATTGCCCTGACCCCACCACTTATGCACCAGAACCTCCCTGAATCTCTTTCTCTGTATGGAAACCCCAACATCAGACCACGTGGCCTCCTTGTGTCAGAAATTGTCAAATGGGAATATGTGTGAAAGGGCACAATCCAGATTGTGGGGGACAGTCTTTTTCATTCCTTACACACACACACACACACACACACACACACATTCACTCCCCTTCTGAATGGAAGGTTCCCAAAGGCAGTGCCCATTCCTTATCCTTGTAGCAATTTGCACAAAGTATCCCATAAATATTTGATGATACAACATAAATTGCCAGAGCAACTAAGCACTAAATTATAATGGAGTCACCGAGGAACTACTAGAGAGGCAGTAGCACAAACTGAAAGAAGCCCAAGTTTTAGAGTAAGACACTCCCATCATTAGCAGCCCCAGGGCTTGGCACTTAACCCGCTGCCCCTCTCCCCTCCCAGCATTTCCAAGGTCCACTCAAACACCACCTTCCCAGTAAAACCTCCCCTGAGCCACACACACATTCCCAGCATTCCTGGGCCTCCTGCCCTCCTTTCTTTCTGCCACCATCTCTATCACCATCTGACAGGCGGTATCATTTAATTGATTGCATTTTGTCAGTCTCCCCTTGCTAAAATGCAAGCTCCACGCAGACAAGATTTTGTTTGTTTGTTTGTTTGTTTCTTTGGTACACTTAATGTATCCTTGGGGCCTATAATAATTTATAGCAGTTAGCAGATATTCAGTAAATCATTGCTAATGAATGCATTGTTCTGAACATGTGATCACGTTTCCTCTTCTGTAAAATTTAAGTATTCTGTAAATATTTTTACTTTGCTGTATTATTTTAGGGTTTAGCAAGAAGATTAGTAAAAACCCAACACCATGCCTGACACAAAGTATCTGCTCAATAAAGACTTGTTATTAATCTGGGAAACCTTGACAGTGTTGCTAAACCTTCAACAGTAATTCAGCTGTAGCATTCAGCTACAGAAGACTGAAGACTGTTTATGTATCAAAGTCAATCTGCTGTTCCCATCTATCCTTAGGGAGGCTGCAAAAGTCATCCTCAGCACTGCTAATTAATTTTCTTGAGTGGTAAGTTGCTTCGGATCTCAGAGGAATAGAAGGCACCCTAAGGCAAAATGGCAGGAGTCTAGTCTAAGCAGCTAGAAAGAATCAGCCCTCATTGTTCCAAATTCCTCTCATCTCATATAGCAGAGGTATTAAAGGGGTCTAAACCCAAAGGGATGACCCTGACTAGTCTCCCCTTCGAGGCTAATCCTGCCATCTGGGCCTCCTGATGGCCCGTCAGCAGGGAAGACAGGAGGCAGGCATGGGAGAGCATACATGTTTATAAACACTGGTTGAATGGCTGAATGAATAAAAAAATACTACAGCCCGGGGAAGGTTGATGGACCACTGGCCTACACAAAGTGAGGGCAGAGAGGAATGGTCAATCCCCACTACCTGGAACCTGGGCTGCCCACCTTCTTCCCAGTGCAGGGCTGTGTCCCAGCAGTGGGGTGACAGAAAGCCCTTTGTGAAGTGCAGGAGTCCTCTGAGATCAAGTCTGAGACCAAGCCAGAGCCCTGCGATTCACAAAGGAGGAAACTGAGTGAGGCCCAGACATGTTCTCAGACCTGCTGAGGGCCACACAAGCCGGTCTCTCGGCCACCAGTCCTGGTCTGTGTCTCCTACAAACCTGCGGCATGGAGTTAAGTTGCCCCACGAGATTCAAATCTCTGACCTCAGACCTGGCAAGCTGGTACTCAACACTGGTCTTCTTGCAACACACAGGAGCAAGGCCAGCTGTCACATCACCTTGGACTGCATGTGTGTGTCTCGGCTTTGTCTGGAGCTAACCAGAAGATGCCAAGAGCTGGAAGAGAGCTGGTCAGTTCCACATCTGTCCCTCCCCCAGTTAAAATTCTCTGAGAGGCAGAAGGGTCATCCCTGTAGTGAAGCAGGAAAAGGAGGGGCTCTGGAACAGGAAGGAGAAAGAGAAGAGGCATCAATGGGAAACTGTGGTCAGGATCCTTACAAGAACGAGAAATCCGTTAGCAGAAACAGAAGGTATCAGCTTGAGTCAGCAGATCCGAATGTGTGGAGGGAAGAAATGCCCAGAAGACTGTTCCGCTATGAATGGCTTTTTAGCAGGCAGGAGGAAGAACAGGGACAGACACTTGGGGGGCCTTTACTATATCCCCAGCTCAGTCTCAGAGAGCCTAGCCCCCAGGATTGTGCCATGCCCAGAGCCATCCCCCCACTCACCCAAGGATCACCATTGGGACCTTATGTTTATGCGGGCGGCTCCCACTATTATTCAATTACCACACTTTTATTAGGCAGCTAGGTATAATGCACAATGCCAAAATACTCCATGACTTTTTTTTAAGGAGGAAATAAGAGAATACAAAAAATAATGAAGATGTGAGTCTTCAGGAACTTACAATGCAGCGTTAGAAGGGCCCCTTGAACATGGGCAAATGGACTGAAAACAGAGGGAAGGGAAGAGTGTCTTGGCAAGTCTGACAGGGCAGGGTAGGGGAGAGCCGCTTCTGGTGTGAAAGCTTTCATGAAAGTGGCAGCATTTGTACAGGGTGGAGTAAGGAGATACAGACAGGGGTGGGGCAGGGAGACAAGGAAGATACAGATGGACAGATGGCATACATACCTTGCATGGACAAAGGTGACGGGGATGGGGGCGGGGGGCGGGGGCGGTACAGGGTTCTATTCAGGAAACAGCAAAGGTAAGCCACTTAAGCTGAAATGCAGCAGGTATTCAGGAAAATAAATAAATAAATAAATAAAACCAAAACCCAGATTGGGGTCAGATCAGGGAAGGATCTGGAAATCTTCTGTATTCTACAGCCAAAGTGAACCCACTAAAGGGTTTGAGCTGGGAAGCTGTATAATCAGAGCTGGGCTTCAGACAAAGTAATCCCCCATGTGCTCCAAGACACCGAGGGGGCAAGACCTTCGTTCCCCAGTTGAGATCCTCAGAGGGAGTTATGTGGTCCTCCTGGCCCCTACCCCATCCCCCTGCTCTCCATTCCTTCTATATCAAACTCTAGTTTATGTTCTTTTTAAAAATCTAAGGCAAGGTAACCAAAACAAGTCCTTGAAACCAGAAGGTTCCAGACACAGGGGAAGGAGCGCTCATACACTCGTCCTCCCCACTAGGAGCCCAGGTGACTAGCACCCTGCCAGGGGAGGGGAACATGAAGGTATGAAGTCCCGGAGAATCCCACAGGCTCCGGGGGAAAGGCTGTGACGCTTGGCAGCCTGGCAGTCAGAGGGAGTAACAAAACTTCAGCGTTTCTATAAACCTAAGCATTCACAACACAGGCGACCATACACACTCATTCTGCCCCGGTATCCTTCTACCTTTCAGAGATCTGGGTGCCTGTGAGGACAGAGGCATGGCGAAGGGCACAAGATGACCCCTGCTACCGTCGCCAGCACAGGAGAGCCGACAGGGTGCTCCAAGTTCCAAGGCCCGTGTGGCCTCTCCACCAGTCCACCTGCATTCCTAGGGTGCTCTACGTTCCACACGTGTGGCCTCCAAGGCCCAGGGCTCCCTCTCTACTTCCCTGCCCCCCACAGTCCCCTGAGCTCTGCAGAAGTCAGGCCTGTCAAGCAATCGGCAGATTTCTCCACTTAGAGAGGCTTCCCTTGCCCAGCTCTGCTGACGCCTGGCCTGTGGAATCTACAAGCCTTCCTCTAAGAATTACAGAAGTCAGAGAGGGAGGCCGGGGACAGAGAAGAGGGAGGGTACGGTTACTCCAAGGACAGGGGCTCCTTCTGTCAGAGTTAAAAATAAACTCTTAGCAATTTACACCCAACTCCTCCCTCCAGAAGCCAATGGGCCTTGGCAGATAAATCTCTCCCTGCAGAGAAAATGAGGCCCCAGGGGGCCAGATGGGAGAAAGCAGCCCATGCAGACATGGTCCAGTATGTGACTCTAGCTGAAGCCAGAGGTCCCCAAAGACCCACCTAGGCTCCTATTACTCTTCCTCACCTCCTCTCCCAAACATCCCCAATTTCAGAAAAAAGACGCAAAACCCTTGTTTGCATGGTTAGTACCACACCTGCCGAGGATTAGGTGAATCAGGAAGAAGAGAATGCCAAAGTCAAGCTAAAAGAAGTGCTCTGCCCACTATCACTCAGTTCTGCAGGTACCACAGCTCCCTGAACCCCCTCCCCTCGCCTGCACAGGACCCCCCAGCAGTAAGGGACGAGGCTGCCTCAATGGGCTTCCGTGGGCTCAGATCAGCAGTAACCCTGCCTCCACTGTCAGGAGAGAGGAGAGACCCCTGTTCTCTGTGACACAGTGCAGGTGGCAAAGCTGGAAGGCCAGAGGGGCTCTGGCCTGACCCAGGAAGGAGGCCCTGAGGGTCAGGGCCCAGTTAGCCTGGAAGCTAGCAGGATGAGGTCACACCCCTGAGCGTAACCTGAAGCCCCACACTGCAGAGGTGGAGAATAAGCTCTGCAACAGGGCAGGAGGCCCAGGGCAGGGAGGCGGCTCAGTCACAGGGCAGTCAGGGTGAGGGCCACGGACAGCCTCATGCAGGGCTCTCCTACTCACCCCCACACCCCTTCTGGCAGGGGGGCCTGCTGGCCAGAGCAGCTTTGAGGAAGCCAGAGCAAGAGGAAGCCCAGGCGAAAATATCATCGACTCCAATGAACTTGGGCGCCCTCCCCATAAGCCTTCCCCTGATGGAGAAGCAAGGCAGCTCCACGGAGCCTTGGCACACACTGCCCTCTTCCCACACAGCCGGGGCTTGGCAGGGGCTTGGGGGCAACTTGCTTTACTGAGTGAGAGGAGTGGGACAGGCTACCTGGAGAAGCACCAGCCACGGCTCACTCCCAGCCACAGGGGAAGGGGGCAGACAGGGAGACCAGGTGCAAGGAGAGAGATGCAGGTCTGCAGCGTGGCAGTTAGACCTGGGGCCAACAGCAGGGCTGGGTGGTGAGGGGAGACTGCAGCAGTGGCAAGCTTATTTTTAGCTGTTGGGACAGAGGGGCTGAGTAACAGTTCTAGACCCTGGGCGGGAGGCCAGGTTGCAAATGTCCCATGTGTGGGCTGGGAGCCCAGTGACACTACGGATCATCACAATGGCCACAAGGTGACTGACGCCATCACCTGCTGCAGAGGGGTGGGGGGCAAGGTGCCCCAGAGGAGCATGAAAGCAGAGGAGCCGGCAGGGGCTTGTCAGCAGGTCCCCTTTCCCTTTGCTTTAGGTTCAAAAGACTCAATGGAGATGAGTGAAGCAGAGAAGGCATCAACAGCACAGGCTTCTGTGTTCCCCTCATGTTCTCTGAGACAGAAAAGGCCACACAGTTTCCGTCTTTAGCCACCACTCCTCACCTTCCAGATGAGTGCTGCATGGACACTGGCCACGGAGATGCCTGGGATGTCCCTCAAGAGTAAGATGCCCTTTCATATGACCCTTCTAGGCAGCTCAGGTTCCTAGCAGAATAAACACAGAGCTTGGCCGGTCTTAGAGGGGGACAAGAGTTACAGATAGGGTTTGACCTTGGGGCCGCGTCCCAGGCTCTCCCCCTGGCCAGATAGCACACAGAGATGTTTACTGGATCAGAGAATAAAGACCCCAACACTGCACCACCAGAGGCTGTGTCCAACCTTATTCTGCTTTCCACTGTTTGTCTTCTTCGTCCAACCATGTATGATGGCCTGGCACCCAGGACCCCACACTCCAAAGCTTCAGGGATGAAACTACTGCTCAGGTGAGCAGGAAGGGAGCAGGAAGAAGAGGAAAGAGAACAGCCAGCACCAGGTATCCGTCTCTCCTCTTGCTTCTTTGGACTTCTGATATCCAGTCTTACACTGTCCTGGCGTGGAGTGGGGTGGGGGGGTGGTACTTGGATGTAAATCCTAATTTCCTCATCAGCTTTGGGAACAGTTCCCACCTCTCACCTGTGCACAGCTCCCAGCCCATACCGTATCTCTGGGTGAAGGAGAAGACCCCCATCTGGAGGAGCCCAGCCACAAGCCAACACAAAACCTACCTGGTGGACAATAGGTTAGGTCGCAGCCCTCACCAGCCCCCTTGGCCAGGTGCCCCCATGCCTGCACAGCCAATCACTGCGGCCATGTTTGACCCCACACCTCAAATGGGAAACAAGTCTCCGACGGAGAACATAAAGAATTCCTCATCTCCACCGTGAGACACAACTATACTAAGATTCCTCTGACTTCAAGGGAAGACTAGATCCCCATGCCACCCCCGCCCCCGAGGTACACAGCCCCTCCTCTGCTGAGGCACTAGCTGGAACACTCTCCCAGTCTTCACACGAGAGAGGGAGCAGCTGGTCAATGATGATTATTAATTAACTGGACACAGCCACCGCAGAGCCTAGCATCAAGCCTATCAAAAGGGCATCCACACCGGCGCAGGCGCTGCTGATGGTCAGACACAGAGAGGTCAGCAAGTCATCCTGCCAGCTCTCAGCCTCTTGCCCCCGGCACAGCCTTCTACCACCCCCCAATGCCAGTGCTCAGGAGTAATTTGTAGCCTGACCTCTGACGCGCACACCAAAGCCTGGAAAACTTAACTGACCTACTCAAGGTCACATGACCAGTTAGCAGGACACATAGACTGGGCCCCTTTTTTTGCTTTCTTCTCTTCTCTAGCACTTAACCAATAATAAGAAACTCATCTCTAAAAATTTGTATCCAAAGATATATCTTAAAATGCAAAATATCAGTATCCCTCTAATGATGAGAAGAGGTACAAAATTTGGGTTACATACTTGGTGTACATCAAGCTGCCCAGTGGCATGGCCCCTTCTCTTTACCAATGTCCCCATTTATGAGGTGACCTATGTAGAAAAAGTCTAGTGACCAGTTAGTTGAGCTGAGAGCTGCGCTGCAAGAGCCATAATCCCTCTAGCAACCAAAAAACCAAAGGAACCCAGACTAAGAGGAGGTCCCAGGGAACTACGTCCCTGATTAAGACACAGGGTAAGACCCTGGACATAGTGCTGACCCTTTCCTGACTGGCCTAACCACCTGCTCTGGTAAGATGGAAGCAGTCAAGAAAATGACCAGGGAGTGTCAACAGCTCTAAGGTGCAAGGAGATAGGGGTGTCTTTACCACCTGGGCTTACATCAGTACCAAGAGCAGCCGCAGCCCCTTCGAACACAAAGAATAGCTCTGCCCGGCCCGCCCACCTCCCTCCTAGAACACTGAAGCTCCTGGAAGGGTGCAGTCCAGGGAAGAGAGGGAAAAAGAGACCCCACATGGCCCTTAGAAGGGGCCTGAATCAGGACCTCAAACCACCAGGGACAGTCCTGAATCACAACACGGGAGGGCCTCGGAACTCAGGAAGGACTCCAGTGTGATGCCAATGCCCTGTCCTTCCCCACAGTGGGTGACATTCCTCCTGGCACGGCCTCCATACATCCCTGGGATTTGCGGGTGACAGGAACTTTAGCCCCTCCTCCAACCCCAGGATCTGGCCGGGGATTAAGACTGCAGTCGCAAAGCTTGGCTCCTCCAAGCCTCTCCCTGAGTCCCTACACCTGCTTCTTAAGTAGACTTACCAACTGATGATGGGTCAAGTCCTCCAGTCCCAATTGGTCAAAACCTCTTACTCATGGACACCAACACCTTCTTCCTCCAGAAAAGGAGCTTCTTCATTTCCCAGGCACCCACCAATACCTGGTCCTGAGGCCTGGGGCTGCTTTTCTCCTCCCTTCTGTCAGCCACTGATCCCAGATCTTAGCTGGAGATTATTTTCAAGCTCCATCAAAGCCCAGAATTCACAAGTGAAAAAGGACCATGATCTGACCCAACTTTGATCCTGCCTCAGTGGACGCCAAGAGTCTGACTGCAGTAAATAGGGGCCAAGGCCCCATGAGAAGGAGGGGGTCTCTGAAACTAGAAACTTAGACCTCCACAGTCCAAACCTCAATGATCTGTCATCCTTCTGCCTGTTAGTTTACTTCATGCCTCTCAAATATTGTAACAACTACTTTTAATATAAAGCTAGGTTAGGGGCACCTGGGTGGCTCAGTGGGTTAAGCCTCTGCCTTTGGCTCAGGTCATGATCTCAGGGTCCTGGGATCGAGTCTCGCATTGGGCTCTCTGCTCCACAGGGAGCCTACTTCCCCCTCTCTCTCTGCCTCTCTGCCTACTTGTGAGCTCTCTCTCTGTCAAATAAATAAATAAAATCTTTTTTTAAAAAAAATAAATAAATAAAGCCAGGTTAGGTTCAATTCTGGGCCACCAACCCTACTTGGTCCTTGCCCACCTGATCTCCAGTTCTTCCCTCGAGGCCAGCATCACCAGCAGCTCCTATAGACCTGCTCATACTTCAGAGGCCCAGCAATGAACTGTCCGTGGCTCCTAGGGTCCTCAGAGATTCCCCTTCCAAAACTCTTCTAGCCCCAACCACACGATTTCACCTCCAGACCAGCACAATGCAGCAGAACTTTCTAATAGGAGGAGTATATGCTTCCGTGCTATCCAGTTCAGCAGCCAGTAGCCACATGTAGCCACTGGAGACTTGAAAGGTGGCTAGCTGATTTTCTATTTATTTTTTTTAAGATTTTATTTATTTATTTGACAGAGAGAGATCACGAGTAGGCAGAGAGGCAGGCAGAGAGAGAGGAGAAAGCAGGCTCCCCGCAGAGCAGAGAGCCTGATGCGGGGTTCCATCCCAGGACCCTGGGATCATGACCTGAGCCAAAGGCAGAGGCTTTAACCCACTGAGCCACCCAGAGGTCCCTGATTTTCAACTTAATTTAGATTAATTAACATTAGTTTAAATAGCCATGCATGGGTATTGGCTGCCATATGAGACAACACAGACTGCATCTGTTAATGCCTTCTCCAAATCGGTTTCTTGACCCCTCAAGTTTTAAGGCACTTTAGATGACCAAGCACATAGCAGGATGCTCAGTGAACTGTTAACAACCTATAAGCAAAGGAGATATAAAAGAGGCTAATTTGGGGCACCTGGGTGGCTCAGTCGGTTTAAGTGTCCGATTTGATTTCAGCTCAGGTCACAATCTCAGAGCCGTGAGATCAAGCCCTACCTTGGACTCTGTGCTGGGTCCGGAACCTGATGGAGATTCTCTCTGTCTCTGCCATTTGCCCCACCTCGTGCTCTCTTCTTCTTTAAGAGAGGCCAATTTAGTGAGTGAAACCTTCCTCACCATGCGATTTCATCTGGCAAACCACATCTGGGAATAGCGCCCCTCACATAGCCGTGCTACCCAGTGTGCTACCCAGGAGGTATTCAAGCATGAGGTGTGCCGGTGGGATGCTGCCTGTCCTTCGGGGCTGTGGGAGCTCCGTGCCTCCCTGTGTGTCCGGAACAAGCACGCGAGGTTCCGATTATCTCCCCTTCAGAACACCGGAGGAAGCCCCACCACAGTGACAGGCAGTGACCTGGGGAGGGAGAACCACTGGAGAAAGGAAAGGAGAAGACATCACAGGACCTTGTTTTCTCTCTAAACCACGCAATGGAAAGATAAACAGAGATAAGGTATGACAACATTCTATATTTTGTAAAGCAACAGCACCCTTCAACTAATCAGAGTCACGCAGCAGAGAGGGACAACAGTGCCAGCTTTAATTAAATTTGTTCAGCTAATACCCAAGAGTCACCATGACACAGTGAAGCAGGAAGCAGCTGAGGAACCCCAGGGGGCATACAACCAATTATTATACAAGTGGGTTGAGACTAGGTCTCCTTACCAAAGAAACAGTTAATATGATTCCTACGTTCTTCTACAAAAAATAATAAGATTTCTTTCAAACACTCCCTAAAAGGGGTGGAGGTGGTATGATTTTTTTTTTTTTTTTTTTTAAAGCTGGTTACCTGATTTAAAACTCATGAAGCTGCTGAGTTGGTACATAAGCTGCCCCTCCAACTTCGGGGGTTACTGCTGGGGACGCAATAAATACCCACCCGGCACCCCTTCGCCAACAGTCAAGGGGGTCAGAGAGCAGCTCCTGAGGCTTGAGGAGCTCTGGAGCAGCAGCCAACCCCAGGTCTGGGCCTGTAGACGCCACTGCAGTTATGAAGTGGGAAGGGGCCTGAGACAGGGAGTCGGGCGTCCCGAGTTCTAATCCTGCCTCGGCCAAGTGCATGGCTCTATGACCTCAAGTGATTTCTGCTCTGGGTCTCAGTTTTTTCATCTGCAAGACAAGGGGGTTAGACGAGATGACCTCTGAAGTCCCTTCCGGCTCTGAGCAAGTGCGAGTATGACTCAGAACGTAGCAACAGCAGCCAGGAGAGATGGCGAGGTGAGGTCACGGCACCCACTAAAAGCCCTGAAACGTTAGCTCTGAGGTGGAGGTAGAAAAGCAGCAGCACGAGCTGGGACTTTTTTTTTTTTTTTTTAAAGTACTGATTTCCCTCAAGAGGGCTAAGACCTCTTAGCCACAACCTCCCATCCACTCTCGGAGCCGTGAAGCAGCAGAGATCAGAACCGCATCCGAGACCGTGCCCCAGTCCTACAGCTCCTGTCTCAAATCCCCAGGAACGACCTAACATACAATATAGAGTAGAGGTCTGATCCCTTTTTCCTCAGTCACTTTCCCAATGGGGCAATCCATCCTAGCCCACAACATCCACCCGCCTTGTTTTATAATCAAAACACTCCTGGTTTTGAAAATCATTCCACTGCTCAGCACCTAAGGTTAAGTTCATCGAGATTCAAGATCTAGAAATCTCTTTGGTGTATGTCTCAAACAGGATTCTTTGGACCAGCTTCCCCCCACAAGCTGTAATTATGTCTTAGCCAATATTTGGATATGGAAGTGCTGTCGACACTACTGTCGGTCTCGGAATGCCTCGTACCTTCTTTCTTCCACTATTATTAAGTTTTTACACAAAGATGTGTGGGAATCTACAATTTAACAGTTGAGTCAACTTGTAAGATCTGGGTGCAGACTGTCTGTCAAAACAGACTGACTTCAATCTTCACCCACTTCTAACCTGAGAAAGATGAATTATGAGTGCTATTTAAAACACTGCCAGATTTTTCCTTTCAAAACTATTTACAGGAGGGGAATATCCAATCTCTGTCCTATTCATTACAAGAACAGAAATCTGAATTCCAACAGAAATCCGAATTGCCACTCTTAAACATTTTAGCGTGTGGTTTTCTGTGTCATTAAATAGAATAAAAGAAGTGGAGAGCTTTTGTTCTGAAGTCTTTATACAATATTTCAGCTATCCAAGGGAATGAACAGCCTTCGTCCCCAAACTGCTGATGGGTGAAGGCAGATGGCCTCTCAGAGGGATAGAAAACTCTCCCAGAAAGAACGGCTGTCACGTCCTCACCGTTACAGGTTAACTGTGGTCAAAGAGTCTTCACTCAACACTACTCCCCAAGGTCAGAGCCACAGTTAAACCACCACTCCTCCTCCCAGTCCCCGCTTAAGACTATGGAAAAAGTGGTCTAAGGCACAACAACCAAAAAGCCCACAGCAACAGCTTAGAGTAAAAGCCGAACAATCTGACAGTGCTGGGGCTAGCTGAAAGCTCTCCCCACCGAAGGAGGATGCAAGCATCAAGGAAATAATTTTAGAGGCCTTAAAATCTGGAAATCGGATCTGCTTGCTCTCTGCAACTGCAAACTGCCAGAGTTTTATTACATCTAATTATATATTCCAACAGTTCCACCCATCACACCTATCTGAGTTTTGTATTAAGAGCTGAAATACAGCTGGTTGGGGATGGGGGGGCAGCGAGGGGGAGGAGAAAAATATAACACAGGAAGTATTTTTCTCCTCCAATCATTAAGACGCCCCAGGGGAAACAGGCCTGATGTGTCACCTTTAGAGATGTGGTTTGATCTGAAACCTGTCTGAGGGGAAAACCTTTTTAGTGACCCTGAACACTGGCTCACACAGCACTGGGGACCCACCCATCTCATCAGACCTCCAAGTCCATTCTGTTTAACTTCTGAAATAGGTATTCTCTCTTAAATCCTCATCCCCACCCCACCCCCAACCACCACACCCCCTTAAAAAAAAAGGGGGGGGGGAAGAGTTTGGGTTTCCTCAGCTCAAGGATAACGCTCCCTCCTACTGTCCACCAATCGCCTATGCCCAGGGCTCAAGCGGCCATCCCCGATTTGCGGTATCAGCACCAAGCCAAGCCGCGGTTTAGAGACCGGGTTCACAATGATCAATGGAGCTATGGAAACAGCAGACATCGCGCCGGAGCCTGCTGGCCTCCCATCTGGAGCCTCACAGGCACTTAAGGTAGGAGGGGAGCCTGCTCTCGGATCAAAACAGTCCCTCCCCCGCGCCCGGGGGGCGGTGTCCCCGCGGAATCTCCAGCCTGGCACCTCCCGGGCTGGCGCGCCCCAAGGCGGCACGGCCGCGCTCGGGAGGCCCAGGGAAGTGAAATCACACATTCCGGCTCCCAAATAAGGAGCGAGGCTAAATAAACCTCAGCGATCCGACTTCTCCAAACTAACCGACCAACCAGCTCAATGAGTAATGGGTCTTTTGTGCCCGCAGAAAGAAAGAAAGGAGGGAGGAGAGGATGGGGAACCACAACCCCCGAAAATCACTTCCTTGAGCCGGGGTGAAATTAGCAGAAGTGGTCCCGAAGCCAACCGTTGCGCCTCGGCTGGATCCCGCTCAAACCCCAAAATGGCAGAGTCCTCACGAGTCCTTTCGGGTCCCGCCACTCACACCCGGAGATGACCGGAAACTCGGTCTGGCGGCGTGGTCCTCGCGGACCTGACCTTCCCCGCGGCCCGCCCGCCCCTTGCCGCGCACTTGGCTCCCCTCGGGCGCCGGGATCCACAGCGGAGCCGCGGCCACTCCTCGGCGACCGGGTCGGACTGACACCGGGTCCGGGAAGGGTCGGCGCGATCGCACCCGGCGACTGTGCGCTTCGGCCGCTCCGGAGCGCGGGGCGGGGGCCGTCCCCGGGAGCCTCCCCCCGTGCCCTTCCTCCCCTCCCCCGACCCCGAACTTACTTTTAGGGCGAATTTCTCCTGGGTCCTCTTATTGAAGATCTGCAAAACTTTCCCGTTGATGCCCAGTCCCAGGACCTGGGTGGTGACCTTGTAGTCGTCGATGATGGCGTTCTTCTTGATCTGCAGGCTCGACTTGACATGGAACTGGGGAAACTGCTGCGGGGGCAGCGGCGGCGGCTGGGCCGGGGGGTGATGCTGGGCCGGGGCGGGGGGCTGCGGCGGCGGCGGCGGCGGCGGCGGGTTGGGGAACAGCACCGGCGGGGTCTGGCCTTGGGAGTTGGACAGCATGGTGCCCGGAGACGCGGGAGCAGAGGCGGTAGGGCCCGCGGCCGCCCCCTCCTCCGGCTCCGGACGGGGTCCCCGCCACCCCCCGCCCGGCTGCGAAGTTTGCTCCGGGCTGGAGCCGGCTTCCCCGCCCCGGCCCGGCTCCAGGCTCGGCGGGTCGCGGGGCTCCGTGGGTCCCGCCGTGCGCCGCTGCCGCCCACCAGCCCTGCTCCCTCCCTCCCACCCTCCCCCCGGGGGCCTGGCGCTCGGGGGACCGCGGGACGGCGGGGCCCGGCCCGGGGGGGAAGCGGCCGCGCGACAATGTACCCAGCCCGGGGGCCGGCGGCCGCGTCACAGCTTCGTCTGCGTCCGGGGCCGATCCTTAAAGGGGAGGGTCGGAGGGGCTGGGCTTGGGGAGGCGGGGCGGGGCCGGAGAGGTGTGGGCGTGGGGGAGGGGCTGGCCTTAAAGGGGAGGACGCAAGGCCTCCGGAGGGTGGTGGGCGGGGCTTGCGAGCTAGGGGCTGGGGGCTGAAGGACGCGGAATGGGGGCTGAGAAACCCTAGTTCGTAACCGATCCGGGCCGCGCAAAGGGAAGAAGGAGGTGTATGAAAGTGGCTGTATAATTCAGATGGAAGAGCCACTTTCTTCCAATTGTGCGTCTCTCTTAGACCGCAGCAGCCAATTGGGAGAAGGGGTGTATTTTGAAGGCGAGGGGTAGCTGACTAGTGTTAGCCACTGGAGATCTCGGGGTGATCAGGAGTGACCGAGAATTACCGAATTACCGAGGTCCTTCGTCCTCGACATGGGTGTGAGGCAAATATTAAATATTTTCCAGACCATTTTCCTTTGAGTGTTGCACTTCTTTTCTCATACATTTGTTTTTCAGTTAAAGATTTATCACAGTGTAACTATGAAGAATGTAGCAATTATAACTTTGAACTTTTTTTTTCACGTAAATGAGCTAAAAAAATGAAATGAAATAAAAAGGAAACTGAGTGGGAAAAGGATAGACTGACCTTCAGACTTCCTGTGTGATCCTGACCCAGCCATTTCTCCTCTCCCTCAGTGGGAAGAATAGCAATACCTTTCCACCAGGTGTGGAGAGAATTAGATAAGACAACACAACAAAAACGAAGGTCTGGGAGCTAGGTTCTGATGTGCAGCGTGGAGGAGTCCGTCCCTGAACTGGCACCATTAGGAGAAATGGGTTTTTTTTTTTTTAAGATGTTATTTATTTATTTGACAGACAGACATCACTAGTAGGTAGAGAGGCAGGCAGAGAGAGGGGGGAAAGCAGGCTCCCTGCCGAGCACAGAGCCTGATGTGGGGCTTGATCCCAGGACCCTGGGATCATGACCTGAGCCGAAGGCAGAGGCTTTAGCCCACTGAGCCATCCAGGTGCCCCAGAGGTGGGTATTTTTAGGAAGTCAAGCTCTAGTCCAAATTAGCCCCATACCTCCGAGGAAGATACCAAGGATCTAGCTAAGCCTATAATAGCCCAGGGCAGGTGATTGGGGATGCTCTGAATAGAGGCTGCTGTTGGGTGTGGGGGGTGATCATCAAACACAAGCCTGCTGACCTCTTCCCCGCTCTGACTGGTAGAACAGTTGAGAAATAAGACAAAGGAACCAGACAGGTGAGGACAAAACTTCAGCTTGATTACTGATAACCCAAAATTTAAAATGGGGCTTGAGCTATGGCCACATGTGGTCCCTAATGTGTCCCCCCAACACTCCAGAAGGAGTGAGAGGGGGAGCAAAAGGCAGGAGTTACCCTTCCAGAACAGCACAGTTCTTTCCAGGCTGAGCAGCAGAGTTCATTCCATGCGGCTGGGAAGGAAACAAAGATAATGGCTCTTTCGAAGCAGAGTGAATTTAGGGGACAACTTAACTGTGTACAAGGTGCCGTGCCCAGCCTCACAGGGGTAAGTGGTGTTAATCAATAGGGAAGAAAACAGGCAGGTATAATAAAACAGTGTGGCGAAAACGGCATAGATGCAGGCTGGGAGCTGGAGGTGGAGGGATTCGCCTCCCAGCTGCAGTAGCCGAGAGCAGATGTGGTTAGAGAGCCCCCCCACCCCACCCCCAACTCTTCAAAAACACAGAGACCACCTAGGCCACAGAGTTTGGAGACCGCCTTCCCCTCTCGGGTTCTGTAGTATCACTATCACATCACCGAGGCACACGTGGAAGATGCCCAGGGACTGAGAGAGGGACAGATGCAAGGATGGGGAAGTAGAAAGCTCCAGCTGCTCAGGCTCTTTCTCTGCTGATGAAAGGTCCCTGGTCTGGGGCTGCTCCCAGCTCTGAGTTGGTCTTTTTCTGTCCACAGAAGAGTGTCACTGGGGGCTTCCCAGTGCTTGGCATTGAGTTTTCACCTGCTTCTCTCCACATGGCTAGAAAGAAGATAAGCTCTTCGCCCTTTTGAGATAGAAAGGCACAGGGGAAAGAGAACAGAGTTTTAGAGACAAATGACCTGAGTTCGAATCCATCCTCAAGTTGGGTTACCGTGAGTAAGCCGTTTAACCTCTCTTTGTATCTGAACAAATGAGAAAAATAATAACCTTGACTTTCAGGGCTGAGTGAGAATTTAATGAGATTGTATCTAAGAGAACCCTTCGTAAACTATAAATTATCAGGAAATATTATTATTATCATTATTATTATCATTAAAGCATAGCTGGCTGGTTCCTCTGTTCCGTGCCCCTGCCTGGGGATCTGTCCCTGATATCACAACTACCTTCCTAACTAGTTGGGACTCTGGGGAGATGCTGAAGCCCAGTGACCCAGGAATAACAAGCAACTGAAACCACCGCTGGGGATCCCTCACTCAGTTACATGGGCCATGCAGGCCTCAGGGCACACAAGGACTCCAAGGGCAGGTCTGTGTGCATGTGCATGGAAGTTACATAAGCTGCATACAAAATGCACACCTACATGAACACAAACCCATCAGCACAAGGTGTCTGGCATGGAGCACATGCCTAATGGACGCATAGGAACCGGGAGTGAGCGGGGATAAAGGGGGAAGCACTCAGCAAGAGATCTAGTCGTAAGTTCCCTTCCAGGCCAACTACTCATAACCTCACTGGAGTCCCTTCCCCGCCCCCCCAGTTCCTTATTTCTCATCTGTGAAAAGCGATAACACAGTTGTCCTGCCGACCTCATATAGCCACTATAAGAATAAAATAAATTGGGCGCCTGGGTGGCTCAGTGGGTTAGGCCGCTGCCTTCGGCTCAGGTCATGATCTCGGGGTCCTGGGATCGAGTCCCGCATCGGGTTCTCTGCTCAGCGGAGATCCTGCTTCCCTCTCTCTCTCTGCCTGCCTCTCCATCTACTTGTGATCTCTCTCTGTCAAATAAATAAATAAAATCTTAAAAAAAAAAAAAGAATAAAATAAATTATTTTCCCTTAGGACCCAGAAGTCCGTAGTCCTATCCGTACAATGCCACGCTCTCAATGATGTGTAAGGAACTTCCTAAGCAGTTTTTATGGATGTGTGGAAGCACTTTGAAAATTAAAAGTCTATGCAAATAAAAAGTATTATTTTTGTCTAGTATTGACATGCAGACACATAAGCCATGCAATACTGTACCCACAAAGCCAATGAAAAGACCTCATGTGCATAGAGTCAGGTTAATTTTAATCCTTGATTCATGACACAGCCTCATTATTGGTCCAGGTACCTCTACTTTGCTTTGGCTATCAGTTATTTTTAATAATGCAAGACGCATCTGTGAATCCCCTGCCCAAAATAAAGACTAGAGCTTTGACATGAAATAACTACGTGGTTCCTCCATCCCCCACCCCAACCTACCTCTGTTTTCCCAGCCAAAAATAACCATTATCTTGAATCCTGTGTCCACCGTTCCCTTACTTTCCTTTTGCATTGTTTTATTTCATTAGGTATAGGTGTCTGACCTTCATAAAAGATAAAGCTGATAGGGCCTTAGAAGGGAGGTGGATAAGAGTGACATTGTTAATAAGACGAGGTTAGAAGAAAGAGATCTGGTGATGGTTTCAAAGTATTCCCTCCATTCTCATGGGGATGATGAAAATGATGATGGGGTGATATGGTGCTCAGTCTGTGCTCAGCCCTCCATTGGCCTCATCTCATTTAAATCTCACAAAGATCTGTGGCAGACTGCTAGTTATGTGGGCCAATACCCATTTCCCCCTCTTTGATAGTAAAGAACTTCCATTATTTAGTTAAGCACATGACTGCCCTGAGGAAAAATTACATTTCCCAGCCTCCATTACAATTGGTTGTCAGACTAAGTTCTAGCCAATCACTTATAAATGGAAGGGGTCAAAGGGAAGGGGTAGGTCCTCCTCCTTCTCTTCCTCTTTTCTCTTCCCCAATGGCTGGAATGAACAATTTAAGGGCTGTAGCTTGAGGAGCCATCTTGAGTCATGAAGTAGAGGCCATAGGTTGAGGATAACAGAACAAAAGGATAAAAGCAGCCTATGTCCTGGAGAGCACACATCCATCATATCATCCCTAAGCCACTGACCGACTTTTACATGAAGAATAGTAAATGTCCTTCTTGTTACAGTAACGGATATACTAGGTTTTCTATCATTCACAACCAAACTTAACTATTAGTTATCCCAACTATTATACAGCCCTAGGGACTATGTACTGTTAGTCTAATTTATTTGTTTTATAGGAGAGGAAACTGAGTCCTAGAGAAATTAAGCAACTTTCCTAGGGTCACAGAGTTCACAAAGGACAGATGCCAGGTCTTTCTGATCTGAAGTCCATGGTCATGTCCCTCAGTCTAAACCCTGAGCAAATTTATAACCACACATCCTTCTTGTTTTCAGAAATACAGAATCTGCCATTTCTGAGCAGGAATGGCCCAAAGAGTTATGGGCTACACTTTAGATAAACTTTATTTTTTTTTTTTTAAAGATTTTATTTATTTATTTGACAGAGAGAGATCACAAGTAGACGGAGAGGAAGGCAGAGAGAGAGAGAGAGGGAAGCAGGCTTCCTGCCGAGCAGAGAGCCCGATGTGGGACTCGATCCCAGGACCCTGAGATCATGACCTGAGCCGAAGGCAGCGGCCTAATCCACTGAGCCACCCAGGCGCCCCAGATAAACTTTAAATCTCCCATCTCTTAGTTTCCTTCAACCTTCTAGTATAGATCTGGGTTGCATAGCTGGCCTCTGTTATAGGATAAACCTTGACTCCATGACAATCTCTCTTCTTTGAGGTTCCCCCACTCTGTCTTCACAACACCAGGGAGTAAGCAGCTCCTGTTCTACTGCCATGTGGCATTCTGAATGGATGACAGAGGATAAGAATCTACAGAGGTGGATTTCGTGGAAATGTGCAGACAGCATGCTGCTGATGAGACAACATCCATAGGCTGCGGGATACACGTATGCACACAGATAAACCAGACTTCGGATCTAATGCTAGTATGGCAAAAAGCAGAATATCACAGAAGGGAGCATGATTCACAGGAAAAGATCTGTCCACTCAGAACTCACCCTTGAGAAGAAAAACAACTTGGGGCCTAGGGAGAGATAAGCAGTCTTCATGCCATAAGCTAGTAATTCTTTGATAAAATGAGAAAGACTTCAACGTGAGGATAACATATGCATAAGAATCATAGGTCGCAAAAATTTCTGAAATCTCTGAATGTGCTAAGAGCCAATCCACGGAAAGAAATTCTGCCTGAAGCAAGGAATACCAACAATGCCGTATTGAGGGCTTCCCAGAGAGGAAGCAATGCTCTGCTCTCCTAACCCCCAGTGCCCTTGCCTGTACCCCCAACCTTTGACAGTTTCATGCTACAGCAGGGAGCATCTACAGTGGAGGGGAAGAATGGGAATGGAGAGAGAAAGAAGGAAGTATCCGAAGGGGAATGGAAACTTAGCCTCTGTGCATCAACAGACAGAACATGGTCCAGAGGGACTACAAATGGGGCTAATTAGGACTACAAGATACCTAATTATAATTCTGGAGCTTGGTATGGGAAGTGGAAGGAAAAGAAGTAAATTTTCTGCCACATTCAAGACAGTCCAAGGCTGTTGTCTCTGTATTAAAAACTTTGCCTCTCCAGTCAAGCCCGTACTGGGCAGGTCAATTGCAAAGCCAATGCTTGTTCCGCCTGGGGACTGAAATGGGGAAGGGAGAGAGGAAAACGGGACTTGCCATCCAGGAGCACAACCAGAGTGTGTCCACCCCAAAGGTCATTTCATCTTTGCCTGGTGATCCCGTGTCCCCAGATTTCTTCCCCCTCCCTCCCTCACTGAAGATAAATAAATGGAAGTGGGAGGATGGGAAAGGTGCAGAAGAGGTGTGCGCACGTGTGCGCACACGCAGAATGGGTAGTGATTTCGTAAAGGCATGATGATCCTAGCTTCACATGAGAACATAATTTTTAGGTGGCAGAGCATGGTGGAAACAAATTCTGAGTCCAAATCCCACCTCTACCACTTCCCACTTACCATATTAACTATACCTCAGCACTCAGGTTCTACGATGAAAGGGGCGATGGTTCCCTAAATTAAATACTCGGGCAACATTTTGAACTGTTACTGGTGCATAGGGATCAGCCTTTATAAATGTGAGCTGTGATTCTGCAGTAAATATTCTCGTGCCAATTATCTCCTTCAGTCCTCTCAACAAGGCTGTAAGTAGTATAATTTTTGCTATTTTGATCACCAGAAACACTGACACTCAAAACGTTAAGTAACAGGCCAGAGCCATCACACTAGAGTGGGAAGAGCCAGACCTCAGACTCGTGCTGTTCCCACATATGGCAGAGTCTGTGTTCCTAAACGTTCTTGTAAGTGGTCCAGCTACCTGACACCTGCCAGGTCACTCGGAAAGCCATCGCAGCCTGTGTGCATGGCTCAGGAGAAAGAAACTCACTCTGCAACCTGCGGTTTACTCTCATTCCCAAAGACTATCCCTCTAAGCGAGGTAAAATCGATGAATAAAGTCATGGAAGCCTGGAGGAATTGGAGCTCCTAACAGGTATAAACTTTTGAGGAAGGACCTAAATACACAAGCTGTGTTTGGTATTGATACTATGTTTTATTTCGGTTTTGCTCCTTTCCTGACAGAAGTAGGAGCTCATTCCGCCCCTCCCCCGCCCCCACACATCTTGTCAGGTTGTGAAAGTTGTAATACTATAGAGATGAAAAGAACCTATGGCAATCACCTCATTGGTCTCCTTCCTCCAAAGACCACAAATACAACATCATAGAGGTAGGTCGGTGTGTGACTCTAAAAACTTGATACTCTCGGAACTTCCGGGGCCTCGTGGTAACATTGAGAACAAGTTTTTCCTTTTGTGTGACCCACTTAGCACATGCGGCAGGCAAGTCCCCATCATTCTTGGATGCTCCCTCACTGAGGCCAGCCAGGGGTCTCCCCACAGCCCCGGGGAGACAGCCGGAGGCCCCCTCCAGGGAAGCAGCAGGTACAGGGAAAGCTGGGATATGTTGAAAGAGATGAGTTGGCACGCAGTCCAGCATGAGACCTGCCTGCAGGTGCCCCCCACCGTCAACTTTGTGCCCCCCTCTCATATCAATAAACATGGACTGGGTACCGACTAGTGCCAAGTACTGTGCTGGGCATGGGAATGACCAGAGGCCCCTGACAGGCCTTGAGTCCCTTGAGAAATTTTATACATATGAATATAAATAGAAATATAAAATAAATATAAATATTATATATATATATACATATATATATATATATATACATACACACACACACAAGCATGGCGATGGTTAGGTACCCCCATAACATAAAATGCATATTTTTAACCATTTTTAAGTGTACAGTTCAGAGGTACTGGGCACATTCACATTGTGCAACCATCCTCACCACCCATCTCCAGAGATTTCCGCCTTCCCAAACTGATACTCTATACCCATTAAACAATAATTCCCAACTCCCACCCACCTCTCGGCCCCTGACAACCACCGTTCTACTTTCTGTCTTTATAGACTTGACTACTCTGGGGAAGTCATACAAGTGGAATCAAACAGTCTTTGTTCTCTTGGGACTGGCTTATTTCCCTGAGCAGAACGTCTTCGAGGTTCATCCACGTGGTAGGCTGTGGGAGAATTTCCTTCGTTGAAGACTGTGGTGTAGGTCTACACCTCCGTACGTACTTACCACCTTCTGTTTCTCCATTCGTTCCATACTTTGGCCTTTGTGAGTAACACTGCTGTGAACATGTGTGTCCTAATGTCTGTGGAGCCTCTGCTTTCCATTCTTTGAGGTCTAGTCCCAGACGTGGAGTTGCTGGATCCTATGATGATTCTGTTTCATTCTTTTTAAGAACTGCTTCCTGCGCTTTTTCCATGGCAGCGGCATCCTTCCACATCCCCACCAGCACTGTCCTGGGGCTTTTTTCTCTTCAGGTAACTAGCGCTCCTTACTTTCTAGGGTTTGAGCGTTCGGTTTTGGTGTCGGTAATAGCCATCCTAACAGGTGCACCCTGGAGAGGGTATAAAGTGTGGTGCTCCTGAGCTCATGAACAGGACAGATTCATCCAGAAAGTCCTCACTGAACATGTGACATTTGACTTAGGCATCTAAAGATAGACAAGAACTCTTTCTGGGCAGAGGAGGAAAACCACATAGAAGAAAGAGGGACCCCTCTGAATGACAAAATGGAAAGAAACAAGAAATCATGTGGCCCATTTAGAAGCAGCAGGTGGCTGGGGCGCCTGGGTGGCTTAGTCTGTTAAGCATATGACTCTTGATCTCCTCTCAGGTCTTGACCTCAGGGTCATGAGTTCAAGCCCCATGAGTCCAAGCTCAGTGTGGAGTCTACTTAAGAAAAGGAAAGGAGAGGAAAGGAAAGGAAAGAAAAGAAAAGAAAAGAAAAGAAAAGAAAAGAAAAGAAAAGAAAAAGGAAAAAAAAAAAGCACAGCAGGTGGCCAACATGGGCTGGAATATGTGTACAGGAAAGTGTCAAGATCTGAGGTGGGAGGCAGATAAAAAGGCTAGGAATTCCACTAAGGCTTTGGACTTGGGGCAATAGGGAACCATGTTAATGTATGTGAAAGTGCTATGCACATTTCAACACATTATATGAATGTAAGGATTGAGAACAAAAAGGAGAGAAAATTTTTTTTTAAGATTTTATTTATTTATTTGACAGAGAGAGACACAGTGAGAGAGGAAACACAAGCAGGGGGAGTGGGAGAGGGAGAAGCAGGCCTCCCGCTGAGCAGGAAGCCTGGACAGGGGTGGGAGGGGCAGGGGGATTGGGGATGAGGGTGGTGTACCAAGGTAACAGCAGGACAAATGGCCAAATGGCCTGCCCCCTTGACCTCCCCGGGTGGCGGGGGTCTCCTCCTGTCCATTAGATGGGAGAGTCACGGCCTTCCAGGCCTGGAGGGATCACAGGAGGGCAGCAGGCACGTGACTCTTTCCTCCTGGGCCAGGGCACTCAGCAATGCCTTTCCTTCCAGTGCAACATTCCAAGTCATTCAGACACTCGGAAAATCTCAAAGCTAAGAAGCCACCTGCCTCTGACAGTCCCTTCTAAGCCTGGGTCAGATCCAAATCAGGTCTCCCTGATGCCATTGTCTGTCTCACCATCCCTACCATCCCTTCTGCCATGGGGAGAGGATCAAGGGACTCATCTCTATAACTCAACGTAAAGGAGATTCACAAACTCACAGATTTTTTTTTTTTTTAATTTCAGAACCTTTAATATATTCACATGGTACAAAATGCAAAAGCCCAAAAAGATGTATATTAAACTGCTCCCTCCCGTCCTAAGCCCTCAGCTACCCAGTTGTCTGTCCCAGTTTCTTGTTCAGCCTTCTGGAGATATTGAAGCCAGTCCAACCTTCTACCTAGGAACTATCAGGGGCTGTGTTTGGCCTCAATCCTGGCACAGCAGATCCTAAACTCCAAAGTCACACCGTTCAGAGGGAAGTGCTGGACCAGCCACACCGTCTGAAGTCAGAAGGCCCTGGCCTGCTTGTGGGCCAAGCCCAACCTCCACGACAACATTTATTCTCAGGTTCCTGGGATCAAGACATCCTCCCAGGATTGTGAGGCTTCTCTTGGTGTCAGTGAGGGACGAGCACAATTCCTCATGCAGGGGTCGGGGATGGGGGTAAGGGGGGGACAGGGGATGACACCCAAGGGTGGGAAGTGGGTACAGGAGTAGGGAAGAGGGTGGGACAAATCCTGACAAAGGAGAGACAGGGACAGGTGCTCCCTGGATATGGGTGTGACCAGGACACCAGAACCTCAGTCTGCAGAGCCATTTGGTGTGAAGGGCCCCTGTAACTCAGAGTAGGACTGCTAAGAGGGGCATGTGAACAGCCTTCCCTGGGGCCTTCCCCTGACAGGTTAGAGCCAACCAGAGGTGTTTCTTTACATCACACAGCTGCCTTACTGGGCCACAGAGCTCCTGCCCACGTCACTCCCCAGGAATCTGGTTCTTGTTTACCATAAAGAAGTGTGGTTATTAGAGAGCCTAGTGGCCCTCCTCCAGCTTCCCCAGAGTGTGTGGAGGAGCCCAGGGCCTGGGAAGGGAGAACTGCTGAGTAGAAAGACCAGCAGACTTCCTGTGGGGCTGCCCTTCCCAGGGCTCCCTCACCAGGACAAATCAGAAGAACCAGGCAGGACCCTGGGAACCTTCCTTGGCTGAGACATCTGGGACCTACCCTCTGCAAAGTTGGGAAGGAAAGAGCAGGGGAGCAAAAGAAGTAAATGAAGGCAAACAGACAAGGCACAGGGTCAAAGACCCAGGAAGAATCGGGGTCAATGTGATACCACCTATCATGTGTTCTACACTGTGCTAAGAAATAACAGAATCCTGGGGAGGGAGTGAAGCCTCAGGGGCAATTTAAGTTCTACAAACGTTCCATCCCTAGTGACTTGCCCAGGGCATGTCACAGAATATGACATTGATATTTTTCCTGGATGGATGGAATGAAAGGTGGCAGACAGTGCAAAGAGAAAGACAGAATCATGATAAAGTCTCCCATTTATTGAGTGCTAGTATGTTCTTGATGGGGTTCTAAGTGCTTTCCTTGTGTTAATTCAATCAATTCCCACAGGTCTGTAAGGTGGATATTACTAATACCCTTCCAGGGGCCTCAACGAGGAAATCGAGGCCCAGTGAATTTTAGTGACTTAAAGGAAGGACTAGAATGGGGGTTTGAACACAGGAAACTAGGACCCAACACTGTCTTTTTGGGTCCCAAAGTCTCCAACAGGGAGCAGGCCCAGATGGAAAGGGACCACCCAGAGACACACAACTGTCACAGCTTGGGGTATAGAGCTCTATCCTAGAGTTTTCTTCTTCTATCAGTTACTCTGCTGTGACCTCATTGCCATCCCAACCCCTGGGTGGGCTCTACTGGGTCTTTATTAAATCTTAATGAGACTAAGATGGTTAATGGTTTTCCCAAACCCAAATTCCAATAGTCTATTCATTTGGCTCAAGATCTTGTACAAAAGCCATAAAAAGGCATGGGTCCTGGGAGAAGCACAAGAGCCCAGCATCCAGCTTTCTGTCTGTTTTTGCTGCCTCTCCTCGACGCATTTTCCTCTTCTGTCTCCTCTGCAGTTTTCAGAACATTGTCCAAATGAGAAGGTATTTCTGAAACACCAACTTGGTTCATTTCCTCCCCACATAGCTGTCTGCTCTTTTCTCCCTAGGAAGTTGAGCTAACAAGGTAGTAGGAAAATCAGGTCATTTACACTATCTTTCAGAGTTTCCAGAGCCCATGGTGCTGCAAATGGAAATGTCAACGTGGGATAATTACATTAGCCCGGATGCCCTCTTTTCTGACTACCCTTTATCCACAATCGATTACTGAAGAAGACAAAGGGCGTGAATAATCAGCCAAGCAGATGGAGGGTCAGGTGGCCAGGCCAGAAGAGAAAGCGGGTAAGAGGAAAGAAAGGCAGCTGGCCCAGAGAGTGTCTCTGCTGGAGGGACGAAACAGGCTGTAGGGAAAGGTGGAGGGCTCCTACCTGGCCTCAGCAGGCTAGGTGTATACAGAGGCACCAAATAATCGCTGGAGTTGTCCTTGAACATGTGCTGACAGCCATGGGAAGCTCTCTCTAGGAAATGAGGAAGGAGGTAGTAAGAAAGGCCCCTGAGGATATCAGCCTGAAGGAGGATGCTTGAGCATTAGAACAAGTTTGAAAGATCCCGAGTCCTAGATATTTAGAAACAATCCTTGTAACACACACACACACACACACACACACAGCTGTGGGCCTGAGGCAGGCCCACAGTTTTCTTCATCTGGCTTCTTCTATGCCTTTAGGTCTGGTGGAGAGAATGCGGCTAGGCATTTCTCATTGGACATTTTAGTCAGTTTCACTTCCTGTTTCTCATACTGAAAGCATAATAATCATCATAATGATAATAATAATTCTGCAGACTTGCCTCTGCCTCCTATTTATCTAGGGCCTGCCAGAAGTGTGTATGTAAGTGGGGGAGAGAGAGTACAGCTTATCTGTTCCATCAGTCAACCACTGGGAGTGGAGACAGGCATGGGGGTGAGGGTGGGGGATAGTAATTAGCAATGGAAATTATTAAATTCTTTTTTTTTTTCCCCCAGAAAGAGGAATCTAAGTGTTGCTCCCCCAATGGCTATTCTCACCATAGACACATTTATAAATCTCTTCTCCCAAGGTCCTCCAAAAATAAATCCTCCAGAAAACTTTCCATTTTCCAATGTGCCCCAGTTAAGGAAATCCTTGTGCACTGGGGCCCAGAGTGTTTAAGCTGACCTCTACAGTCACACAGCAAGCAGGTCAGCAGGAAAGATAGGACAGGCCAGGCTTCTTCTGCATTAAGAGCTATCATCAAGAAGGGAATTTCCAGCTCTACAGGGAACTTGCAATGTTGTTAGGAAAAACCACAACTATTTCAGCTAAGGAAAAAATGTGCAGTCCCCGCAGGCTTGAAGTCCTAGAACAATAAGAGAGAGTGCGCTCTTACTGAGAACGCGTTGGGAACATCTGCGATTAGGAGGGGTAGGAGGTACAGCTTTCAGACTTTGGTCAGGAAAAGCATTCCTGGAATAAAGGTGTTGGGCCAGTATTTTAATTTTTTACCTCATCAAGGGCTGTACTCTAAGGACAAAGGTTGAACACTTTACAGGCTCTTAGGACTCAGATGGGAGTGGAGGGAGTGAGGGAGGGAGCCATTATCTTGATGACCACAGTGACAGAGTCTTCCTTTAGATCCTCCCCTCCCCCTGGGGATCTGAAGAGAGGGAAGGAGGCAGGAAGCAAGTGGTTCAAGAGTCATTTTTTATAAGAACAAAAAAAGCAGGTAAAGGGAAAAAGAACAAGAGAACCCCTAATTAATTGAATTTTTAAAATCACCTCCTTGACGGTGCCTGGGTGGCTCAGTCAGTTAAGCGTCTCTGTCTTTGGCTTGGGTAGTGATCCCAGGGTCCTAAGATCCAGCCCTGTATTGTGTTCCCTGCTTAGCCTCTCATGCTCTCTCTCTCAAATAAATTAAAAAAAAAAAAAAAAAAAAAAACTTTTTTTTTTTTAAAGATTCTTATTTATTTATTTGACAGACAGATCACAAGTAGTCAGAGAGGCAGGCAGAGGGAGAGAGGAAGAAGCAGGCTCCCCGCTAAGCAGAGAGCCCGATGTGGGGCTCGATCCCAGGACCCTGAGACCATGACCCGAGCCAAAGGCAGAGGCTTTAACCCACTGAGCCACCCAGGTGCCCCTAAGTAAAAAAATTCTTAAAAAAATAAATCACCTGGAGCGTGGGTGGTTTATTTGGTTAAGTATCTGACTTTGGATCAGGTCATGATCTCGGGGTCCTGGGGTGGAGCCCCGAGTCGGGCTCCATGATCAGCGGGGAGTCTGCTTCTCCCTCTCTCCCTTTCCCCTTCTCCCTCAGCCTCTCCCCCCACCCCCATCCCCATGCCCACTTGTACACATACTCTCTCTCAAATACATAGTCTTTTTTTAAAATCCCCTCCCTCTCAGACACCAGCAAAGACACACACACCACACAGATGGTCTGAGGTATTAGTTACTTTGAAGGTAAGAGGAGGTGATGTCACACATTCATTTATCATAATATTTATTGTTGTTGGATCCCCCCACCCCCACCGGCCCCAGGGACAGTCATCGGCCTGGGACTGGATGGTGAGTGACAGGTTAAAAATGTGAAAATGAAAAATTAATTGTGACCCTGTACGTGATTGACCTCAGGCTGTCAGGTGTCAAATCAGCACAGAGAGGGAATTATAATAATATCCAGCACTTACATAGCAAGCGAGATGTGCCACACTCTGCTCTAAATCATTCACGTACGTTTGCTCGCTCATTTAACACTAGGCAGCAATGCTGTGAACCAGGCGATGGCTATTGTGACGTTACTATTCCTGTACATTTAGACCCTGGCTGTCTGGGCATCTCAGAGTGTGTAGAAGGCCCATGTTATATAGCCCCTAACCACCGCCCCTCTTCCCAGTCACAAATACCATCGGCTCAGGCCAGGCCACATGACCTGCAGGACCCAGTGCAAAACGCAAATGCAGGGCTCCTTGTTCAGAACTTAATTAGGATTTTCAGAAGAGTAGCTTCAGAGTGTTAGACCGAGCACAGGCTCCTCTGAGCCTAGGTCCCCGAGTGTGGGTCATGTACCCAGGGACCCTCCCCGGTCCTGGCGCACAGGTGTGCTGCTGTCTTCTGTGATCCTACCCCGGGGTGAGCCCGACTCTGGAAACAAGCCAAGGGAAAAGGAAAACACGTCCTGCCCCCAAATGCAGTGGGTGTCTGTGTATGGCTTTGTTGAAGAAAATATTCCACAATGAACAGATTTGGTTTTCGCACGGGGTCTAGAGGATTTTTAAGACCTCTGCTAGCGCTGCACTAGGAGATCCGTCCTGCTCATCCCTCTCCTCAGTCCCACATCAAACAGGTTGGCAGTTTTCTCTGACTGAATCCCAGCAAGGCCTCCTGGATCCTGCCCCGCTTTTCCTTCTCCCTGGCTACCGGCCTGGTTTTCGCTCAGCTGGAATATTCCTTCGCTGCTAACAAGATCCCTTTCCTTCAAGCACCATTGTTTCGGGTCCTCTGCTTGTTACAGTTGGGGCTTTCTTCCTTCCGTTGTAGGACTTCCCGGAGGCTGGACATTCCTCCAGGGTGGGTGCTCCTGTCCTGGACAGCCGCGCCTTCCTCAGGAGCCCAGAGAAGAGCAGTCTGAGCCTTCTGGGGGTTCGTCCCCTGCCTCTTCTGCTCGCACGTCTCATTTCCCATCAGGCCCATGGTCCAGAACACAGCTCGGCCTCTCCACACCCTCAGTCAGGAGAGCACGGCTCTTCTGCCTACGTTCCGGAGGAAAGCAGGACATCCAAAGTCTCATCTTCTAGTATAATCAAAATGTGGCCAATTAGAAGGATTAGGAGAACCCGCCTCCCAGCTGGATCTGTAAGGATCAGTTAACCATGAGGAGAAGCTAATGGGTGGTTTTGTTTTGTTTTTGCTTGAAGCTGTACAATGGAGGCTTGGTTGGCCTGGTTTCAACCAGAAAGACAGAGAGACCTGACTTCTTTAATTTCATTACGCATCACAAAGTAACTGCAGCTTAGGATGATTTTAAAGAGCGATGGCTTTCACTGCTACTTTAGGGAGGAAGCTCTAATCAAAGATGCTTTACTGCTCTATTTATAAAGTCCTACTGGTTCCCTGATCTCATTTAAAGACCAACGTAAATAACCCTGGGACCGGAATATGGCACCCCACCCCCTCATGTCAGTGGGGACGCATTCAGCTGGGAAGGTAACCAGCAACGGCTTCATCTATAATAAGATAATAGTAACTTAATAAGAATGAGGGGAAATGATTTCAGGTTGTTCAGTAATTCAACAAGTCCCACCAAGGATCCAGGTCTCCCCACCACCCTCCCGCTCTGCCATCCTTGCCCACATCCTCAGGGGACTGTCTACGGCCTCCAGCTCAGCTCGCTTGTCCCTCTCGCAAGGACACTGCAGTAGCTCTGAGCTTTGCATCCCTGGGCGACAGGCTTCAACAGAGCAAGGAAAGAGACAGGGGTAAAACAAAGAACAAACAAATAAATTTTAAAGGGCTCACCCAGGACTATGTTATCTATCAAGGGAAAACATTTCCCAGAGAGCCTCAGCAGATCTCCCATTCCATCTTATGGACAAGAAGGAGATCACATGCCCATCTTAAGCCAACCACTGGACAAAGGACCTGGAATTCCCAGGGTAGGAGGGTGCCTACCCACCCAGGAAGAGAGGGATGGTTTTGAGTAGGTAACTGACAGCATCGCCCCACTCCTACTCAACGGACTCCCCCCACCCATCCTGTACCATGTGGAAATGCTCCCAGCCCTCACTCCTGCTTCACTGCTGCCCTGCCTACACCTGTCCCGTGTCCCCACATCTCCCTTTCCCTTTCCTAGCAGACTCACTGCAGGAGCCATGGGGTGCCGTGCCTGGGTCCACTTCATCTCCCATCTCCTCAACTCTCCCCAAGTCGTCTGGTGTCCCTGACACCCTCCATCTCCTCCTCGCCTGAGTTCACTCCCTCACTTCCATCTCTTTGCTGGATTTGCCCTCTTGGAGCCATCCCTTCTTCCTCAGCCTCCCTCCTGCCGTTGCCCTCAATGGCTCTTCTCCCCTGCCCATCCCTGAGGTGTCTGTTCTCTGGGGCTCCTCCTTTGACTGTTTCCCAGTCATTCCCTACTACTTCTCAGCTAACTCTCTACAGGGACCCCCCCCAAATCTATAAATCTAGCCCAAATATTTTCTCTGGAATCCATACCCGTAATGGACTTGTATAACTAGGCATTCCCAGACACCTTAAATTCATCATCTACAACACTGATTTCATTATCTACACACACACACACACACACACACACACACACACACACACACACGGCTTCATTCCACTGCTCGGAGAATGCATCACAAGCCACTGGGTTGCCAAAAGCTGAAACAGGCTGTGCTCCCCATCTCTCATCCCTGACACTCAGTGACCACTTCCTGCTCATCCCACCTCCTCCCTACCAGTCTCCTTCTTCTCTGCTTCTGTGCCACTTCCCTGCCCCACGTATTCATCATCTTCTCTCTGGATCATGACACCAGCTTCCTAACAGGTTTCTGGTTTTCTCTTTCCAATCCATTCTCTCAACATTGCCCCAATAATTTTTTAAAAATTTTTTTAAAAATATAAATCTGATCACATTATTCTAGAGCTTTCAAAAGCTCTCCAGAGCCTAGAGAAATGGACCAAACTCCCTAGTAGAGAAGATAGGGCTCTTCAGAGGCTTGGCCCCAAAGTCACGAGCACTGTTTTTAGCAGTTTAATCTGCAGGGATTGTGTCCATTCAGTTGAAGAGAGGACAAAAGGTGACAGAGATCGGTGAAGACACTATTCTCAAATACCATTTTAAAATCTGTTACTAGATTTGCAAATTATTTTGTAAGGCCATGTTGCTCCCGGAATCCTTGAATAAACACAATGCCCCATGAATATCGAGTTAAAATGGAACTGTATTCATCTGGGTTTTAACTTTTCCAACCACTTATCAGCACAGACAGGGCCGGGTAGCCTACAGATGTTGGCTGGATCACTTTATTTCCACACTTGCTCTGTGGCCTCATCTTAGAATTTGGAAGTGAGAAGAAAGATACCAAGTAAGTGGAATGAAGGGGTGAATGAAAGAAGCATTTTGGACAATGAATGATAGGACCTGGTTACTGTTAAAAACTGGGTAGCCATAGTAAGTTCTGTCCTCTGTCCCAGGGGAACGCAGCCAAGTTCTTGGATTCGGAAATAGTAAAAGACATGACAGTTTAGTATAGAGGATGAGAGGAGTTGCCTCTGTGGGTAATTGTTTATGGGGGTTGGGGGAGGAGAGAAAGAGAACACAGGACATTAATAAATCACAACCACATCCAATAAAACAGAAATTGGGAGCCTCAATTTCAGATAAAGGCAACTAATACTCCCTTTTCACATTTTCTTAGTATCAGAACCCTAGCTTTAAAAGGCAAAAGTCAGAACTCAGACAACAGGGAAGCTTCTCTTTCTTAGGATCTGACAAAACAGAGCCAATGAGAAATGGAAGTGGGAGTCAAAAAAGAGAAAAGTCCTTTTTGGAGATGCGCCTGTGAGATTCTCTAGCTGGTGGAAGGGAGACAACAAACATAACTGAGCTTCTACTACTCAGTGGTAGTGTACCTCACATGCATGGCCTCATTCAAGCCTCATAATATAAGGTAAGAATGACTATTTCCATTTGTGGCTTAACAGAGAAAAAAAATCTAGCCACATACTTAACAAAGGGACAAAGATCTTTCTGACCCCAAAGCACATGCCTTGTCATCTCCCTAAGACCATGAGCAGTCAGCTAGAAAGTCTCCCCTCCCAGGATAGTGGCTATCTTTCCAGATTCATTCATTCATTAAACAAGTCTTAACTGAGTGACCAGGAATGGGGGAAGGCTATGGAATAGAAGTGGTTCTGCTTCGGGGAAGGAGAAGGTCCTTCTGGACGAGAAAGTTCAACAACTGTAGGAACCTGAGATGGTCGCCACCTCCTTCTCTGCTAGTGTCAGTATCTGAGTAATTCCCCCCCAGGGAAAGGGCCAGAACCCAGTAACCACAACTGGTCTGACCAGAAGAGAAAGACACCGGAAGTCTGAGGGTTAAACTGGACCCTGGCAGGCTCTCCATGGTTCCAGTGTTAAAGACAGGCCCAGTAACGTTAAGTGAATGATACATTAGAACATGGCTAACATGGCACATTTCATATTGTACACAGCTTGCCACAATAAAAGAGTTTAAAGGTCCACTTAGCAAAATAAACCCTTGAAAACAATTTTTTAAAGATTTTATTTTTATTTTTTAAAAAGATATTATTTATTTATTTGACACAGAGAGAGAGAGATAGCGAGCGCACAAGCAGGGGGAGTGGCAGGCAGAGAGGAGAGGGAGAAGCAGACAACCCGCTGAGCAGAGAGCCTGATGCAGGCCTCGACCCCAGGACCCTGAGATCATGACGTGAGCAGAGGCTGGGCAGAGGCTTAACGAATTGAACCAGCCAGGCACCCCTGAGATTTTATTTTTAAGTAATCTCTCCACCCAACGTGGGGCTCGAACTTGCAACCCTGAGATCAAAAGCAGGGGGCTCCACAGACTGAGCCAGCCAGGCGTGTCTTGAAAACAATTTTGAAACACACTATGCAACACTGCTCCTAAATGTACATTTATTTAAAGCATTGACCATTCAGGCACCATTCACAGTTTATTTTAGTTTTAGGCTATCAGTAGAAGAAAGGAAGGAAGGAAGGAAAGAAGGAAAGGAGGAAGAAACTGTAGCAAAAGCGCCATTAATTTACCTGTGGTAACAGTCACAGCCATAGTCAAATTGTTTCCCTAAAGGCAACAATTGTCCTGGTTTGTTTCCCACTCATAGCATCCAGCATCTGATACCTGAAGCGTCACGGTACACATAAAAGGAAGGTTCGGTAAGACACCTAAAAATAAATGTAAATCATAAAGCCTGTTAAGCGATGATAACAAAGGCAAAACAGGCCCAGGACCAAGTCTTTCCAGCCTGAGTGCCACAGTCACCAGGTCACTCTGACCTTCTCTGGCAGGCAGCCCCGGATGGCTGGGAAAGGTGACTTCCCCACCAGGACGGAAGGAGCCTGGCAGCCACGAGGGCCTCAGCCCTGAGGGGTGTCTCAGGTCCAGGCATGAGCGACAGTGACAGCAGCTTCTGACAAGGGGGAGCACCCTGGCAGTAGGACTACTGGGGTTCCAGGACCAGGAAGCACCCTCTTTCCCACTCCACGTCAGGGACCGCCCAGCCACACAAACACCGTGGCAGGCAGTGGCCTTCCCAGGAGGCGGGCAGTACCTCTGTGTCTGCACATGACAGATATGGAAAGAGCTAGGTTTGAATAAAAGATATGCAAACAGGTAGTTTCTATTCCTCTATGGAGCAAAAAGAAAAAGTGACTCACTCAATGCTGTCATTGGAACCAGCACCCGTGCTTTTTCTACTGTAATGTGTCAGTCCAGAAAACTGAAAGAGACTCCTGGCCGGGGACTGGGACTGCAGTTAGGAGAAAGAGAAGGAAGCTAGAGGGACTCGAGCCTGGACTCGCAGTCTCCTTCTTCTCCTCCTCCTTTTTGTTGTTGTTGTTGTTGTTTTCGTTTGGGGGGACAAATTGCTAAGGACTAAAGTGAGGGATGAAGCCACCTCTGGGGCACGTCATACCTCTATTCACCACCAGAGGGGGCAGTTGCTCCACAGCGGTGGTCTCTGCTGGGCCGAGAAGGGACTTCCTAAACTGAGAGACCCCTAAGGCCCTAAGGGTCATTTTAACTCTCCCCCACCCAAGTGTGGCCGGCATTGACTTAGCAAATGTCACCCCGTTTTCGATAAGGGGAGCATACACGGATCATCTTGTCCCAGGCGGCTGGCTGTTTTCCCCACTCTTAAAAGAATTCCAGAAATAGACTCCGGCACCTTGCTTGGCGGCTCTTGCAAGGCTGTCAGTTTCGGCTGCTGGCTACCCCAGCCCCTGCGACAGGAGCCACGTCAGGGCAGCTAACCACCGCTCTGGGTGACGGCGCTTTAGCCCCTGAAAAGGGAGCCGGGATTCCCCTCCTCTGCCCAGGAGACCCAGGCACCTTCTCCCTTCCTTTGGGTTCCTTCAGAGACCAGGGCTGAGAGCAACACTTAGACCCTTGGTCTGCGAGCCCAAATCCCAGAGCCCCTTTGTGCGCCTCTTAAGCTTCTTGTTCTAAGAAGCACCCTTTGTGGGGGTGAATTTGGGCTCATGAGAAACCCCATTTAGAATCTACTCCCACCCCTCCTTGCCCCCAATGCATCTGTCTTCTCTTCATTCCATCTGCTGTCCTCAGAGGAATGGCTAATTAAATTGAAAAGAGCTGGCCTATTTTTGGTGTTTTTCAGCTAAGACCTGGAGGAATAGCCACAAAGTTTGGAAAGAACCCCAGGGAGACTGAAAAGCCCCGGAGTTGGCTGGTTATTCTAGGATTTCAGATCCTAAATCCCATGGGCTGTCTGCTCCAGTTAGGGCTCCGTCCCAGACTCTGGGGCATCAAATTTGAGGGTGGAGGAAGGGGAAATACCCTCCCGGGTGGGTGGGTCTTGATCCCCGCATCCTAGAAGAGACAAGCTCATTTATTTGGCTTTGTTTTTCCGCTGCCAAGTCAGAACAGCGATGGAAAGAGTTTTAGAGAATAACACTTGTTCTCTCGAGAAAGATGTCAGGGAGTTGGGATGAGGGGTGAGCTATGGAGGGGAGGCAGGGTGGAAGCAGAGGTACAGATCCCCAGCTCGTGCTCCTTCACCTGCATTTGAACAAATATTGTGTCCTCCCAGAAAATTACTTTCCACCCAGAAAGAAAACCGGTCAGGGTACTCCCTACATGGAAACACCCTTGGTTCCTTATTCATCGGCTTGACTGATCAACTCTGGAACTGGACCCATAATATTCCTTTGAATCAGCCTGCGCCTTTCTCACCAGATTCAGCTCTTGCCAGCCTGTGCTCTAGCCGACCCGAGTGTTCACTCTCCTTTCTCATTTCTTGCTGTTCCCACACATTTCCCAGGAGTTCCCTTTTCTGCCTCCCAAACTCTATTCACTGATGGACTTGAAATGCACGTGTTACCTCTCCTAAGCTTTTTTTTTTTTAACACTTCTAGGAATTAGTCACTGTCTCTGCTGTGACTCTCTAGAACTTTGATAATCCTTCCGTCATACCTGCGACCAAACACATTACAGTGATTTTTGTACTTGTCTCTGTCCTGTGTAAAATATTTGTTCCCTGAGAGCAGGGAGTGTGTTTTACCCATCCAGAGAGCCTGGGTTCCAAGCATGGAGCCAAGTGAGTTTTTATTGATGAATTGCTTGATCAGTTAGGACATCACCCTTGGAAGCAGAGGAAACCTGTCCTCTCAAGAAACCAGAGGGAAGAGAGTTCATAAAGTACAGGCAGGTAGTTCAGAAAATGATCCTTCCCAGGTTCAGTGAGAAGTACTGTGTGGAGTCGGCTAGACAATTAGAGTCCGATGGCTGTCTTTGTCCATGGCTGTTATAGAAAATCTCAGGTGTGGGAAGACCTGAAACTTGACCCCGGGTGGATCCAGTTGCGAAGTGGCATTCTGCTGCAGTGAATGAAAGTACTCCCAGCTCTTTGCTCACCTGTCTTTCAAGCCCCATCTTACATTCCCACTTCCTCCAAGAAGGCTTCCCTGAACACTCCTGGCCCCTGGTTCTCCAGCTAGAATATCAAGTTCTTTTTTTTTTTCTTTTTAAGATTTTATTTATGCATTTGAGAGAGAAAGAGAAAGAGGGCACAGTGGGAGGGACAGAGGGAGAGGGAGAAGCAGACTCCCCACTGAGGAGGGTGCCCGTGGGGCTCAATCCTGGGGCTCAGGGATCATGACCTGAGCTGAAGGCAGAGGCTTAAGACTGAGCCGCCCAGGCGCCCCTAGAATACCAGGTTCTTGAGTTTCTATCCTCAGTGGACAGCACAATGCTGGTGCTTGTTTCGTGCCCCTAAATTGTTTATTGATACTGATGGAATTGCCTCTTAGGATCATAGAGACTGTGTTGTATGCACCTTATCCCTCTGGATCCACTCCCTGTGCTCCCACCACACTCTGCGCTTTGGGACTTGGCTCTTTAGGGTCACACCAACCAGTCTCTTCTCCCCTGGTTTTCAATTAGGTTTGGCCCATAAGAGGTTGTGGGAGTAAGAGGAGATAAGCAGCCTGTTCAGCCTTCTTGCTTCCTCCCTGCTGACTGGAAGTTGGCCCTGCCTGTCTTCCTCTACCAAAGGCAACCATACTCTGAAATTGCCCCAGCCGTTCCCTTGGCCGATGTGGCTAGCCCTCGGGTGCTTCACTGACCTTTGAGAGTTTCCTATAACCCTGCCCCAGTTTTATAAATAGCCTCTTATCAGACTCTCCCCGTTACTCCTCTCTGAGTGGAGATTAGACACAGTGGCCTTTAGACCCCCTTGCCTAGCTCTGCGCCTGTCAGCGTTCTCTAGATGGCGGCTCCACACCAGTGCTTGGGCCCTAAATAGGCTCAGAATCAAATTTATTGATTACATTCCAGGAATTTACATGTTTCTGCATATGTCCCACTCTCCACTGATTTCTTAAATTTTCAAGCCAGATAAAATGAACGTTTGTCCCCGACCTCAGGAGTAATCTTCATGGAACTTAAAACTCCACAATAGTCCCTGAAATCACAAATAACCCTAATCCTTCCCTATATGCCCACTGTTTTTCTGAACCAGTTAGATATGCAAATGTGCAGTGGTTTTTCTGTCTGTTTGTTTGTTTCTTGGTGGGGGTTCCCAATTTCTCCCTTGGAACAATCAACCATCGAGTCAATAATCTATGGCACTATTGTGTGTGCCCTCCCTCCATTCCCCTAGTTCAGGCTCCTTGAGTTCAGATTTCTTGGGGCCAACAGCTCCTGCCATCTGGACCTCGCCATTCCACAGGACCATGTTATCCTGCAGGGAGCAAGTTTTCTGACCCCTTGCAGTCCCCAAACAGCCATCCAGACACCCCCTGCAATGAACAGGTTCACCTGGGCTGCACATTTTCCACCATGATACGTGGGGCATTTTTCCCATCAGCAGGATCTGAGCAAACAGGTCTCCTGGCTCAAGGTTCCCCAACTTCTCAGAAGCTCAGATCTGAACAAGGAGGGCTTTAGCTTGCTGAACCATTTCACCTAGTTCCAGGACTTTGGTAAACCTCTTCTCCCGGGAGCCTCTCTCTGTCTGCTGCCCTAGATAGCCCAGGGGGCCCTGAGAGCCAGATCCCAAACTGGCCACCTAAAGGGAAACTGAGGTCTAGAGAAGGGAAGTAACCTTTGCCCTGAGTCCCTGAGTCTCAGGAGACGGTGAGTGGGGGGAAGGGAGAGCAGACAGGTGTACTGCTGAAGGTCATCAACTGTAGACATTCATCGCTGGGAGGGTTGGAGTGGGGGCAGGAACGCACGCAGGATGACAAACTCATCCAAGAACACATGAGCTGTGTGTATGTGTGTGTGTGTGTGTGTGTGTGTGTTTACACGCCCATGAACACCCACTGGAAACAACAGCTTTGGCCAAATTAAGACTCGTGGCACTTTTGCCAATCTTCTTCTCCCTTTAACTCCTTTGCCTACACTGCCCGCCTGGGGGTTATCACCCTTTCCCATTGCCAGGACCTGGGGACCAATAGCCTTGCCTGGGGTGAAGTCCGGCTGGCTGGCTCCCTCCCCGGCCTGAATTGCCCCTTCGCACTGCTTCCCCACTGCTCCTCCCCGTCCACCCAGGCCCCATAAAGAAGAGCTGGCATCCTTGCCCACATAGCTCCTCATGCCAGATTGAGACACTTGAGCTGGGAGATTACCGGAGCTCTCTTTTTAACCAGCTTGGGCTCATGTGACTGGCTTTGGTCCAGGCAGACAGATGCAGGCCAGCCCTCCAGGCTGGGCACACAGCACTATTTATTTCCTACTGGGTTCTCTGCAGGCGAAAGCTGGCGGGGTGGGGATTTCTCATTGCAATTAAGCCTCAGCTGGCGCCACTGAATTGCCCCAGGCTCAACCCTGTAGGTAAAAATACCAGCCCCCCCAAGTGGGCACCTCTGGGGAGCTGGTTGGGGGCAGAGGAAGAGAGTCGCTGAGAATGCACCATAAACACTGCATGGGGTGGGGTGGGGGTTGAATCGGGCACCTTCTTTTGATAGCAGCAGGGGAGAGTCTGTCTCTAAACCATGGCTCAGTTACTAACCAAGGGGACTAGGGTGTTTGGTGTCTCCAGTATGGGGCTCAGTCTCTCTCACTTTGTGTGTTAGGAAGAGCCTGGGCACCATTCATTCATGATCTCTCAGGCGGGAGGCATTGAGGACGATGGGTGGTCAGTGCAGGACAAGGTCATGGCTAGTGACAGCGAGGGGCAGCCAGCACGAAAAGCCATCCCCACCTCTTCTCTTCTCTTCCTTTCCTTTTCTTTTCTTTTTTCTTCTTTTCTCTTTTCCTCCTAGGGCAATAGTGCGTGTCTACAACATATATATCTACTTGAATCTCAACTCTGCCTGGGCTTTGTTTAACTTCCACCAAATTTTTAGAACAAGAACTCATGTCTTATTCACTTTTGAATTGCCCAGCACAGCGCCTGGGACCCAGAACTCAGGAGAGAAGAATGGAGAAGGCAGGAAGAGAAAGGAGGGCAAGGGGCCCGGCACCCCCACCCCCGGGGAGCCACTGCAGAGCGCTTAGCTGTTGGGGGGAGGGAAGGACACTCCCAGGGCTCCGGGGGCCTGCTGTTGCTCCCTCCCCGGTTTCTGACTTTCCCTACCTCGACTCCTCTGTCAGAGAAACCCCAACCTTGCCCCGTCCTCCAGCCTCAGCTCCACCCAGGCTCTCCGGGCTAAGGCTGCGCCTGTCTACCGAGAGGTAGCAGAATTCAGGGCTGGGAATAAAGAACGAACCGAGGGATTACTCTCTCTTTGAAATGCAGCTGCCTCGGTTCAGGTTGGGCTTGGAAAGGGTAGGAGTTGTGGGGGAGGGTGACGATGCGGATGGGAAACAGTTGTCCCTGCAGGAAGACTGGCCGCAGAAGCTCCTGACCTCTGTTATTTGGGCAGGGTGAGGGGGAAGCACCTGTGGTCCGCCACTCTGCTTGGCGCCGCGGAGAAGTCGGAAGCCACCCCCGTCTCACTCATGCGGCTTTGCCTGGGCGATTCTTCTAGCATTTGGAGGCAGAGAGCGATTGGGGGATCCAAGGCGAAGAGAGGGGCTCTTGAATGAAGACGGTTTACTGAAATGGGACTGGAGCTGATCAGAAACTGGAGAACATGATCTCAGGGAGGAAGTTTGAATCCATCCCAAAAGTTCACCGGGGTCTCAGGCTCTGACAGGGTTTGGTAATGTTAGCGAAATAAACAATGTCCGTACAGCAACCGGAGAAAACAGCAAAGCTAGACAGCAAGTTGGGAAGGAGAAAGGGAAGAAGTGGTAGGGGACTCTGGGACCTGCTCCTTCCTCCTCCCCTGTGGGTGCCCTGGAGAGTTAATTCGGGATAGAATGGAGGTCTGAAGAATCAGCACCAGGAGGAAAACCCCTGACCAGAAATCATGCTAGAGAAACCCCAAGGGTGACCCCAATCTCATCTTCCAGGACAGGAATGGAGGGGAGGGAGAGCTCTGGGATAGTGGCTCTTTCACACCTCCATCTCCCCCATCTTTCTCCTCAATCAGCTCAGGACACAAGCCTCACACCACCCACAGAGACTCAGAACATTCTCTTCCAAATCCATCTCCCCTTCCTGCCCCATTCACTTACAGATTTTCATAAATTTAAAACCAGAACAGAGGGGCGCCTGGGTGCTCAGTGGGTTAAAGACTCTGCCTTCAGCTCAGGTCATGATCCCAGGGTCCTGGGATCGAGCCCCACATCGAGCCCCACATCAAGCCCCACATCGGGCTCTCTGCTCAGCGGGGAGCCTGCTTCCCCCTCTCTCTCTGCCTGCTTGTGATCTCTGTCAAATAAATAAATAAAATCTTTTTTAAAAAATAAAATAAAACCAGAACAGAGTGATGGTAACTTGGGAGTTCTCTCCGAGCCCACTGCCTGGCTTTTAAAAAATAACAAAACCTATGAACAACGGGGCCAAGATGCTGTGGACACTCCCATCCCTGACAAAGGCCAATGGGGAGTTTCCCCGCCGCCCCCCCCTCAGCCTCCCACAGTTGCTCAATAAATCAGTCAGTGTTGAAAGAATAAATGCTCTAACAAAGGCCTGTATGGACGTGTTTCAGAAAGCAAAGACGTATGGACGTGTTTCAGAAAGCAAAGACGTTTGGACTAGAGCTCCACCCTGGGCATGGTTAAGGATTCTCTGCAGTGGTTCCGATTGGGTATTCTGGCTCTGCTCGTGCATCAGGAGCCTGTCAGCCGCCAGATGCAGGGGCAGGGCTGGGCAGCCTTTGCAAAACAAGGTCAAATTGTGGCCAGGCTCCGGCTATGGAAAGATCAAGATCAGACCTCAGCATTGTCACAGACAAGCCGTAGTCACTCAGGTTTCTGCCTCTGGACTGAAATGCCTTCCTGGGTAATGAAGAGCAATGCGCAACACACCAAGCATTCCCAGTGCCATTCCATTGCCTTCTCTAAGCTCTCAGTTCTGAAGAGCCCCACGACTCTCCTGGCTTGGGGTATACCAGATGGTGGGGGAATGTGGACAGAGTGTGGAGGGCTGATAGAACTGTGCCCGGCTGTAGTTTCTTTGACCCTGCAGCTGCTTTCGTGGGAGCACGGGAGGCCCTTCTCCAGCTTCAGGCCAGGCTCCCAGAAAGCCTGTTCAAGAATCCAGGGGACGATTCAAGGATGGCGGAAGGCCGTCCTCCAGCTCGGTGGCCACTGGGCTCCTGTTGCCGGGGCAGTCATGGCCCAGAGCGAGATCAGCAGCAGACAGGAGCGAGACTGCCCAAGGGCCACTAAGAACTTCGTTTCCCTTTCCTTCTATGCACTCAGTTCTGTCAGGATTTATTTAACTTCTTGAGTGGTACAAGGCTTTGGCCCAAGACAAACACTGAAACTTCTGAAATAAAACTGTACTCCTTGAATCTGCTTGTTAGGATTCATCCTTAAGGCTGGGCCCCTTAAGGGGGTAATCCTGATGGGAGAACTGATGCTTAGGGCCCCTGGGAACATGGCTATCCCTACATGGCTTCCCATCTCCCTTTTCCACAAAGCCAGGGTGTATGTCCCCAGGCTCTGGGGAGCTACAAGAACTGTAGCTGTCTCTCATCCTACCCTTTTATTTCCTTTTTTGAGCATTTTCTTTATCATTGTCAGCGCTGACAACCCATGACTGGTGCCCACTCACATGCTGGGAACCTCTCAGGGTACAGCACCCTGGACCAGCTGGGGACGTCCTCAGACTTGGTTTTGAAACAATCAGGGGATGCTGAAAATTCTCAAAGCATTTCATCTTTATTTTTTAAGAAACAAACACCCCCCACCCCAAAACAGAACAAAACAAAATCCATTGACTCATCCATGCCAAGCTACACTTCCCAGAGGAAGCATGTCAGCAGATTCAAAGCAACAATGATAGAATCCCATGATACCAAAATGATTCAAACGTGATGCTTTAGAGGCTGACATCCTGAGCTGAAACAGTCACGGGTCACCATCTGGCCTGATTTGGGGCCCTTCTTTCTTTTTTAGCTTATTTGTGTGGTGGCAGAGGAGGTGAGACTCTCTCTAGTCAACAGGCAGGCAGGCAGGCAGGCTTCTCCTGTTATAGAAAAACGATGACAGTCTAGGCACGACTTAGCGGTTGGTGAGCTATATTAAGAATCATATTCTCTCCTTCAAAGTCTAGACGATGTATTTGTGGCTCTGGCTTATCTCAGGGGTTATGGATCTCAGGGCCGGAGCTTTTAGTCCTTACATGGATGGGTTCACTGTGACGCTTACAAACTTACCTCACTGAAATTAGTGGGCATACTTGAACAGACACTTGGAAAGGATTACCCCTAATCGCATTATAGTTGAAGGCCAGGTTTGGAGGTAAATTCCTTTAAATTACTGGGATTTAGGAAATACAGGTTGAAGATGAAAGTGGGACATGTTGAACTGAGGGTATTAAGAATATTATTGAAAACGGGGAGGCTGATCCTGGCAGAGGACAACTCTTCCTTGATGTGCTAGTTTCTCGTCTTATCTTGTCCCTTTCTTTATTTGGAGACTCGAGGTTGTTCATATCATGGATGACTGCAGTTGCTCTGCGTGTAGTAAGTTACAGCACTCTACGGACCAGTCATCTCCAACACGACAGGAGACCTGGAGGAAAACATGCTCTGTCCGCCTGGCTCAAAGGTTAAGTACTTCTCCTTCATTCTCAAAGGAGAAAAAAGCATCCAGAGGCAGTCCAGAATGATCGTTGCCACTTTTCCAGCTTCCATGCTGAGGACATCCAACAACAGATGCATGAGAAATAATTAAAAGCTTTCCATGGTTCACTAAACCAATAGGAGCATTCTGTTAGGAAAGCTCAGCATTTATCAGCTGCTATCTAAAATTTAGCATTTAACTTTAATTATGCCTACTTAGGAATTAGGCAAAACAGTGTTTCAACACGACCAGCTGCTACAGATCCAAACTGTTTCGTGGTTGAACTTTTTATTTAATCTTTCATTCTGTTGCTTTTTGATCATGCAATAAACCCCATTCTTAACAGATTTAAAGGTCAAAAAAAGTTAGGAGTATAATGACATTCGCCAGCTAAACCGTCTGTCCCAAACCCTCTTAAAACACCTAAGACTCAGGACACCTGGGTAGCTCAGTTGGTCAAACATCAAGAGTCTTGATTTCAGCTCAGGTCATGATCTCAGGATTGTGAGATAGAGCCCCGCATCAGGCTTTAAGCTGGGCATAAAAGTGCTTAAGTTTCCCTCTGTCCCTCTACCCCTCTCCCCACTGCTCTCTCCCTCTAAAAAAAAACCAAAAGTCAAAAACCAAAGCCAAGAAAACCCCCCACTGAGGACTAAAGCATGCTCCTATAGTCATACACTAAAGTCTTCTGGAGAAAAGCCATACTACACCCTCTCTTCCTTCAGAGTCTCCGAGGGACAGAAACAGAATCTTTAAGTCACAGTTAAGGTAATGGCTGCATTTTTCACTATTATCAAGGTGTCAAGTGCTAGACCAGTTGTCCTCACATAATCCTTCTCTGATTACCCTTTCTCAAAAAGGAGAGATTAGAGATCATGTGGGTCAATTTAAAAGAAGACAAGACATGAGCACCTTGCTGGTACATGGAGGGAAATGAACCTCTATTACCTGCACATCATTGATAGCATCACAGCTGGTTCATTCAGAGCATCATAAGGACATGGGCCTGCCCATTTGAAGCTGACATTCCAGTAAAGGAAACCACGATAGCATGTGATGAATGAACAGATCAGTCACTGTGAGGACAGAAGGTAGGACAGAGTCTGATACGAGGAGCAAGTATTAGCTGGATTAGCCAATTTCCCATGTTGAGGGCAAAAGAATGACTTTAGAAATAAGGTAAAACAAAACTTCCTACCCAACTCTTTTCATGGTGGCAACAGCAATTCGGAAACTCAGTTGATTCTGTCAACTTAAAAATCAGTAGAAGCCACCAACTTGACCTGTTTAATTGAAATGACCAGAAGAGGGGCGCCTGGGTGGCTCAGTGGGTTAAAGCCTCTGCCTTCAGCTCAGGTCAGGGTCCTGGGATCGAGCCCTACATCGGGGTGGGGGTGGGGGTGGGGGGTCTCTGCTCAGCAGGGAGCCTGCTTCCCTCACCCCTCTGCCTACTGTGATCTCTGTCAAATAAATAAAATCTTAGAAAAAAAAAATGACCAGAAGAACAAAAATGGCTGCAGAGCCATTCAGTGACTGTCGGGGAGACAGCCTGAACCTCTGCACTAACTCTGATCCAGTTCAGTCACTCTCTGCTATGGGCAGGGATCCAAGTGACAATTTAACAGTGGCTGATAAAAGGGGGCACCGGGTAACAGCTTCTAAAAATGACAACTTGCCCCTAAACTTGAAACCAACTCATCAACCTCCCCAGATCCATCTGGTACAACTGGCACGTTTTAAAGCAGCCCACTCTCCCCAAACCTGACTCGGTTGCGGAAGACAGGTGTCCCAGCCAGCCCGGATGACTCTGCTCTGCGTCACTCTCTAGGTTGCCAAACTTAGGCAGAAACACATCTATCTGCCTTCCCAGAGCTTTCTAGAATTCGTATGGTGTCAGAGTTGTCTACAGCCTGTCCTCGGCCTGGTTCCAGGAACCTAAATCTATCTACTCAATGCACAGAAATGGACCACGTGACCACCTCAGCCACGGGTTGCCTCCTCTCCCGTGGCAGACGGCGTGGGCTGACCCAGGAGATTGCTCCCGACAAACACATCCCGACAAACACATCCCGATTCTGGGCACGGCAGATGTGTTTGGGGCAGCAGTCTTTCTTAACGCTGTTTGCTTAAGAGCAGGTCTCCGCACTGATAACAACCGGCAAAACAACCCCAACACGTGCTCTGCTGAGATAACGTGTGGCTGCTTGCGCTGCTTCTCTGTTGGGCCACGAGCTCAGCAGGAGCTGGAGGGACGTGGAGGAGGGGTGTGTTTCCACTGCCTTCTGTAAACCCGGAGTGAAGGAAGTGATTCAAGTTTTAAAGTGTGCCATTGCTCAGGCACCAGAAGCACCAGGATGTGCCCTTTTCAAGAGGCCAAGGCCTCAGTCTGTACCCTTACGCCCGCGGCCACGGCCACGCTGTGGACATTGGCTCACTCTCCGTTTTCACAGCCCATGCTGTGGCGATCAGAGTACTTCTAAGGCAGGAGTTCCTTCAGTGATGTACCCCTGGCATTTCTTTTCTTCTGGTTACGGTGTTGGCCGGCGATCTTATGATCTCTGACCTTATGGAGTTCACAGACTAAGTTCTAGAGTGAAAATGGAACTGGGTCATCCTGGGAATGCTGCTGAAGAAAGCAACGGTCTACCTCAGAGAGGCCGCTCTGAGGACCAAGCTCGGGCACACTCTTGGAGGAGGGGGGAAGCAGAGGGGAAGAAAACAGTAGCACTGAGTTTTGAGTTATTGTACCTTTTCCGCCCTTCCAAGGAAGACATCTGGCTAGCAGTCAGCTTTACTGTCAGCCCTCGCTGAATCTTAGCAGAGAAAAAGAAAGGATGTTCAAGTGAAGGAAAAGGAAATGGTTGACCGCCGGCATCTGGATTGTCTTATAGCTGAAGTTCACTCAGCACCTAGGGGACTTCGGCTTAAATGGCCAGTGGGGAGACTGTGGCATGCTGAGGCGGCAGAGGGCTGGGGAGAGAGGAGGGAGGGCAGTGGGCCATGGTTAGGTTTCTCAGAGAGTGATCACTTTTATAGGGAAGAAGACCATGGAAATGCAGCAAGTAGGCCTGTCTCCAAGGTTCTGAGAAACTCGGGAACTGAAGTTTACCTGCTGCTTCTCCCTTAACAGTCATCTGAGGCGAAGAAGCTGCTTTATGCTCCCTGGAGACAGGGGTGCGGTGGGGTTGTAAAGTGATACAGAGGACTTAAGTTTTAAAACCAATGCTTGGTAAAGGGGTAGGATAGCTATAAAATGCCTTTCCCAGGAAACATATCAGAAGCAGAAAAATCATAAAAATAGTAACAACATAAAATTAAAACAGCACACATCACAGGATTGAAAGAGAAATGAGTCATTGAGAAGCAGTGACACCACTTTTTCAAGTGACTAAAAACTTCCAGAACCTTCCCCTGCCCCATATTCTGTCAAGCTCTTTCACCTGGGATGAGCCACAGAACGGCCTGCTGGGGCAAGAGGGCTAGCTTCAGCTCTCATCCAGAACCACGGCTGTGTCCCAAGCTACCCCTCCGGAACAGAGGCTGAGGGAGACGAGAAGTGATGAGTGGCCAGGATACACTTCCCGGGGCACCTTGTATCTTGAGAGAAAGGGACTTAAACCAGTAGCAGCATACGTAAGGTGATGTACACCTGACGACAATAATGAAGATGCACTGACCTATAAAAAGTCATTTAATGTACATTCCAGGACGGCCAACACAGGCTGGTTAGGTAATTAGCCCTTGAAGAGTTCTGTTACAGTCATATAAAAATGTTTTGCCTTGTTAAAAAAAAAATCTAGTCTAACAAAAACATATCCACCAATGGGCCTGTATTTTTTCCCCCATGTTCAGGTCTGCAAGATAATTAAAAATACAAACATATACATCTCTGAGCACAGCACTGTCCATTAGCTAATGAGTTTTGGCAGTACACTGCACAGAGGTATACCACCACTGGTTTCAGACATTAAGTTAGCTTTAAGCTTATTGGCTATTCCGACAACTGGAGGCAGCTTGGAACCCAGTCCCTGGAAAGCGTTTGCAGGATTTACCACCCGTTTGCCTGATACCTTTTCAATGGTGATGGGTCTGGGCACAGACTTACTAATCCAAGGATGTCTCAGTGCTTGAGCTGGGGTCAAACGGGCAGAGGGGTCCCATTGAAGGCACCTTTTCAAAAACTCTATAAACAAGTAGTCATCACATCCCTTCAGTGCTGTCACCCAGTCTTTGCTGCCTGGGGGGCCCCGCTTTTTCCCCCTACGTGAGCGACCCCCCACAAGCACAACCCTCCCATCTGCCTGAGTAGTCACAGAACAGTAGCGAGGTAGGCCCTTGGAGTTAATGAAGTACTTGGCACGTTTGGATTGCTCCAGAAGTTTTGGTGGTGGCATCCCGAGCAGCTCCATCATACAGGCCAACTGGTCTCCCTCATCCTCTCCCGGGAAGAGAGGCTGTCCTGTTAGAAGTTCTGCAAGGATGCAGCCAAAACTCCATATGTCTATAGGCGTGCTGTAGCGGCTTCCTAAGATGATCTCGGGAGCTCTGTAGAACCGAGACTGGATGTACGTGTAAAGCTTCTGGTATTCGAAACAGCTGGACCCGAAGTCAATGACCTTGGTCGCACTGCGCCCGTGGTGCTTTAGGAGAATGTTTTCTGGCTTCAGGTCACAGTGAATGATCTTATTTTTGTGGAGAGCATCCAAGGACTGCAAGATGGATTGGGCAAACTTGCGAACTAACTGGACGCTAAAACCCTGAAACTTGTTTTTTTTAATGAGCTCATAAAGGTCTATGCTCAGCAATTCAAAGGCCATGCAAACGTGGTTCCGGAAGGTGAAACTTTCCAGCATGTGGATGACATTCATGCTCCCAGTTTTGTCCTGCTTTTTAAGATGCTCCAGAATCCGGATCTCCTCAGCGGCTTGCCGATGGAAGCGTTTTTCATTGCGCACCATCTTCAGGGCTACGTACTGTCGAAGTTTGTGATCGTAGACCCGGGCCACCTGCCCAAAACTTCCCTTGCCGATAATCTTCAGCACCTCGTATCGATAAGCTAGATGGTCGCGAGGCACGTGAATATAGGCCCCGTCTGCATCGTCATAGCCACCGTTATTGGGCCCGCCGATCACTCCGTGTCTTTTTTTGGCATTTGGGCCCACGAAGTAAATCTCGGGGTAGTTGACGATCTCCAGCTTCTCGTAGGCAGTCAGGTGGTGTTTGTACTGCTTCAGGGCTTGCTCGGGAGTCAGGGGCACCGCTTTGGACGTTTTGGCTGAACTGCTGGCTTTCACCGCATTCGAGGTATCTGAACTTTTACCCTGAGAGGCGGTAGGAGAGCACTTTTCAGAGTCGTTGATACCATCTGTCTGAAGAGTATCAGATCTTCTGTTGCCAAATTCTTGAAACAGCTGTTCTACCTTCACCTCACCTCCACTCAGAAAGTGCTGAGTGTGATCTCTGGTTAACTGCTCAGCAGTGATCTATGGAAAAGAAACATGAATGTGATGGTAAAGCCACTAAAAATAGTGGAAGGATGAAACAACCTGTCCCCGGCCGGAACGACACCAAAACTGTCCAGTCATGTAGGTTACAATCACCCAAAAAGTGAGATGAGAGAGGCAGGAGTCAACAGAGACTGTGTCATACCGATCTTCAGAACCCCTGAGTACAATTGGCCACCTCAACCCCCAGTATAGGCCTTGCTTTGTTTAAGAGCAAACGGTCTTCTTACCAAACCCTAAATGTGCTAAGTTCCTTCTAATAGGTCTTTCCAGTCAGAGTCTTCTTACCCCCCCCCATCCTGCACTCCTTCAAGTTCCAACTCAAGTCCCCTCCCTACCATCTGGAACTACTCCAAGCCCATGCTAATTAACCTCGTATCTTAACTGTAGCTTTTCAAATCTGTACCACATGATCTGGCATTTGATTAGATACATACGGTCTCTTATTGTTTACTGTTTCGAGTATCTTACCAATTCTTAAGGGCATACATCAGAATCAAAATATGCATATTAAAGTGTTCTGTTTAAAAAAAAAAAAAAAAAAAAGATGGGACGCCTGGGTGGCTCAGTTGGTTAAGCAGCTGCCTTCGGCTCAGGTCATGATCCCAGCGTCCTGGGATCGAGTCCCACATCGGGCTCCTTGCTTGGCGGGGAGCCTGCTTCTCCCTCTGCCTCTGCCTGCCATTCTGTCTGCCTGTGCTCGCTCGCTCTCCTCTCTCTCTGACAAATAAATAAAATCTTTAAAAAAAAAAAAAAAAAAGAGGAGAAAGAATCCATGAAGGACCAGGCAGGATTTGAACCCAGGTCTTCGGTCAGTCCAGCACCCTTCCCACAGACACAACTTGGCACTGGGTTCTAGCACTTCTACTACTCTCCACTAGGGCTGAATCATGGCTGTGGCCTGGAATCAAGCAAAACCTCATTATCTACTCCCAGGTCCACCTCAAAAATGACCTCATGATCTATTCCCAGGCCCCCCTCAAAAATGACTGAATACTTGCAGTTCAGCTCACTGAATCACAAGAGTTCTAAGCCTAAGAGAATTCCTGAGATCCTCTGGGCTAATTCTTTATGCATCTGATGAGTAACAGTGAGAATCCAAGGCCCCCGGAGGAGTGGGGAAGGTTCTGGTAAAACTTTCCTAAAGAGATAGTGTCTCTCCTCTGCGTCTCTAACCTATACCTACACCCACTCTTCCGTAGGAAAAGCCTATGTGATAAAGGCACTTTACTCTTTACACTTGAATTTGCTTAACATTCTCCTTCAAGGAGCAGTAACTCACTGAAGAAAGCTCTACTTATTCCTCTGAGATGAAATATAATTCTATGAAATTAGATGGAGGAAAAGAAAAGCAAAAAAGAGAAATAAAAAAAAATTACACACACACACTAAGGAAAATTCAAGAGGGTGCTAGAAGGAAAGAAGAAAACAAATGAAAAGGTCATGATCCAAAGCGGCCATATCCTTAAAAAACAGAATTTTAATATAACCTAGGAAAACAGCACAAAGCCTATTATCTAAATAACAATATAAAAGAGAAAACATAAATAGCAGCAAAAAAAAAGATGAAACAATTTAAGTGTTGGCCAATTTTATATACAGCTGTAGTTTTTAGAGCAGGACATTCACTCCTGCCTGTTTCTTTCAGGTCATTTATATCAATTTAAACATTTAGGGAGTCCTGTAGTTACAAAAACGGGGTAGTACCTGATAGCACACAAAAGTGAGGCAGGCGATACAACTGTAGCCACACTTTGGCAAGCAGTGTTTGAGCAAAGAAATGATATATGCACCGAGAAAAATCTCTGATACCATAATGGAGAACTATCACTGGTCAAGAAAATAAAACAGGCCTGCAGACAGAACCCAAATACCTTGCTAAGATGTAAATATTATGCAACATGTTTCTTATCAGTAAGAAGTCAAATGACTCACTCTGTACTCAGGGCTGAAAAAACAGAAGAGGGTCCCATCCATCTATCTGGCCCTCCATGTGCTGGTCACAGGAACCCTCACTGTTCACTATTACAAGTGCTTAAAAAAAAAACCAAACCCACAAATAAACAAGAAACAAGTGTTCTCAATGAACTATAATCCAGGAGGCGATGGGTTTAGCAGAATGAGGGAAAATTCTTTGGTTTTAGGGAGATTTACATAATAAAAGCGAAACTCCGTTTGCCTCCCAGCCTGTTTTCCTTAAAATTTTTATACCTAACTTCAGTGCTTCTACATATTTACTGCGAGTGTGTTGGGGACATGTGCTGAAGAAAAGAGAGGTCTATGGGAGTCCTGGCTATCCTGCTTAAAAGCTGTAAGTCCCCGGGCAGGTTGCTTGACCTTTCGCCCAGTTTCTTAGCCTTAGTTTCTTTATATATAAAATGTGCATAATAATACTTATTTGCAGGATGCTGTGTGAGTCAAATTATAATTAATAATATATGTGAATATACCCTTACAAGCTATAAAAGATTTTACAAACACTGGTAATAATTTGGTAAAATTCTCAATACATTTAGGCTTAAACTATGTGCCTTCTCTTTGCCCTTTCCGTTTCTCTCTTCTCTCTGTGGGACCTCCTTCCATATCTCCAGTCCCCCTCCAGCAGACATCTGGCACTAAATAGGTCTCAGGTCTCCTGCAGCATGATGGCCCCCACAACAGGCCTTCCTTTAGGATGCACGGAAATCCCTCACCCACTTTCTCTCCTGACAAGAAACCTGCTTTCAACTTGCTCTACAATTTAGGTGTCACCTCTCCAAGTTACTGGAACTTTAACAGATCAATGCCTTAACCCAAAGGAATGACCCTCCAGAACCGAGGTCACCAGTGACAAGCTGGTAGGAAAGGGATTTGAGGGTCCGTCCCTGGGTATTTTTACCAACTCTGCCTACAGGTAAGGCTATGCCGGCTCTGGAGGTCTTCATTTCTGTTTGTGATAAAGAGAGGGTCTCAGGCACGGAACATTAATATAAGAACAGAAATTTAATTTGCACCAAACTATTACAATAAAATTAGGGATGTTGTTTGGATTTCCCGATTCAGGTTTTTCCTTAAAGTGAGCCTAAATCTCACTCCGTGTAAATTGAGTCTTAGTTTGCCCTCTGGAACTACACAGAAGTGTCCAAATTTCATGTAAAAGTCCTTCACATACTTAAAAGGGGCTGTCCCGCCGCCACCATTTTTCCCTGGGCTCATCAACCCACCACACCCTCTCCCTCACTTGGTTGCTTGGTTGCTTCCTATCCTATTCACATTCTCAGCGCGGGCTGCACTGCAGGTCTCTCTTGAAGTGTGGCTCCCAGGAAGAAAACCAAGCTCCGGGTACAATCCACTCTGGATTTTCAAGGTCTGAGTCTCCAGTGAATCTGAAGAATTCCAGGAAGGAGTTTTTCCACACAGGGAGGGGTTCTCTTCTTGGGTTTCTTTCCTTTCCTGTACATAAGTTAAATACTGGCCTGAATCAATCATGTATCAAGACTGTTGTGCGGGGCGCCTGGGTGGCTCAGTGGGTTAAGCCGCTGCCTTAGGCTCAGGTCATGACCTCGGGGTCCTGGGATGGAGTCCTGAGTCGGGCTCTCTGCTCAGCAGGGAGCCTGCTTTGCTTCCCTTCCTCTCTCTCTGCCTACTTGTGATCTCTCTCTGTCAAATAAATAAATAAAAAATCTTTAAAAAAAAAAAAAAAGACTGTTGTGCTATAAATAAAATCTTCCTTTCATTGTTCTAGGAGAATCTACAATTTGCCTGAATGTTAAAGTATAATAGTTATAAAATACTACATATTTCTAGACTGTAGTTATAATCACAATAACTGAGCAATACAGATTATATACCAATTATTTTCGTAATTATGTAATTATACCACAGGGACAGATAATGCCAGATTAATCATGTTTTGTTTAAGAATGCTTCACATACACTGTTAACTTGGAGGGCTCTTGACATTTCAAATAGAATCCTCAGCTGTGTTAATAGAGTCTTGAAGATCTTGTTGAGAAATTCTGAGAAGGCATATACTTCTCATCCAGACAGGAAACACTCCATTCTCTTTCCCTAGCTCTTGACCCTAAATCTGCAACACAAAACTTAACCCAATAAAAGCCTATATGCAGATGGTTTATGGTATACAATGAGAACATAAGAACATCTTGGATAAACAATGAAGCATAAAGGCTTTGTGAAAACAGCAATAGGGTCTGGGGATGGAGTCATGTCATAAGGGTCTATCCATGTCAACAGAGGTCAAAGAGCATTTTTTTCAGCAAAGTTTGCAAAGACACCATTACCTTAGAATGAAAATTCTATGTCCGCAAAATGGTTACTCTGTATATTATACATTAAGAAATTCATTTTGAAACATACCATTCAATTGACCTGCTGGGAGATGATTAGCATTGGCTAACCCTAAATTGAAGTTAAAATGAACTTTTAAGTCACATGTTAATGGACCAGCCCCACTGCAAAGTTTCCCACAGAGATATGCTACTGGGCAGCCAGTAACCTAGAAAACTGATGGTCAGATGGACATTGGGGAGGAGATGTGCTATGGTGAGTGCTGTGACCTGTTTAAGACTGATGATTCATGGACCCTTACCTCTGAAACAAATAATACATTATATGTTAATTAAAAAACAAAACAAAAAAAGCCAAACTGAGGTCAACCAGAGGAGTATGAGATTCTGGAGCTCTGAGAAGTTTTTCACATATTAAAGAAATAAGCTTGCTGAGAATGGAAAGGAAACTTACTGTACTCCAGAGAACAGGTTAAAAATAGGGTGACCAGCCTTCCAAATATATTTAGCCAATACTCTGTAATATTATTAGCTTCAGAACTAGTGAAAAGATTGACTTTAATAGCAAAAGCTGACAAAAAGTTGGGGAGGGCTATGAAAAATGCATGCAATATTTTTTGGAATATAGAAACAATTTGAGGTCTTAGATGAAGAAATGTGAAGGAGAAATTACAAATTAGTATATTCAGTTATTCAATTCGTTCATTAGGTGATATATACAGCAAATGTTAAAGTCACAGGATAGCTTCTCCCTATCCTGGAACTTGTCCAAACCCTGTTCTCCCTACTACTCTGTGTACGCTGAGGGAATATGAATTAATTTTTTTATTACCTTAAGTAAAACAGTGTCAAAAGCTAAATGTCTGCAAGCTCCAGAATGATTAAATTCATCAAAAACCAAACTGTACTGTTCAAGTTTTATTTATGATCTATAAAGTGATTCTCTGTAGCATACTAAGAAGCTAGGACTGCATTTCTCTCTTGCAGGGGAAAAAAGGTACAGGTCTATAATTCAGGGGTATTTTCTGTTTCTGGTTTTTGTTAAAATGAGTTTTTACAACACACTGTCTATGTTCTTCTATAACAAAACAAACATTCCCTAGATACAAGTAGCTTATTATTTTTTTGCTAATGCCATATATTTATCCCCGTGATTGAAAGGAGTAAGTGCAGCTCCAAATCAAAATCATTCTATAAAGCTAAAGTGGGAACACAGCAATTGTTATTTCAAAGTCAAGAGAAACCAAAAGGAAACAAAAGAGTCTGGGTTGCCAGCGAGATGTAACTGTACCTTGGGCATTAAGTAGCACTTCCTTCTTTTCAAGACAACTAGAGAGCAAAGAACAACTTCATTTACTTACATTTAGTCTTCTGGGCAGAGGCGGTTCAGAAGGATTGCAGAGTACATTTGAACAGGGTGGGCATTTGGTTTCATCTATCATCATGAAGGTATCATAGACACCATCCCCCAATCTAGTTGAAAGGATTACAGATAAAATCCGTCAGTAACTTAAGTATATAAACTTGTATTTTCAAAACAAGTTTTGAAAGTTTTATTTCTTTGTCTTTATTGCCTCACATCTGCCACAAATAACTACTACAAATAAATGTCTACACTGCATGTTGGTATTGAATACAAACAACAATTGTATTGAATACAAATACTGGGGTATTTGGCAAAAGAACAGAGGAAGCCCAATTTTTCTTTTCTTTTTTTAAAAGGGAAGCATTTCTAGGTTTTTATTTTGAAATAGTTAAAACAAGTCTGTCTTTGTGAATGTTCTTAAAAAAAAAAAATAGGGACTATCAGGGTGCCTGGCTGGCTCAGATGGTAGAGCATGTGACTCTTGATCTCGGGGTTGTGAGTTCAAGTTACATATTGGGTGTAGAGATTAGTTAAAATTGGAATATTTTAAAAAATTAAAATAGGGACTATCAAAAGGATCTCATTTAACTTACTGCTTGCAAATAAAGGCTAGTTTGAATCTGAAGCCTAAAAGCCAACCAGAACAGGAAAAGAAAGAGGGAAAAAAAAATAAGGCAGAGGTAACTATATTTTAAAAATCAGAGACTTGGATGCTAATCTCAGCTCTACCACTGGCTGTGTTAACTTCTTCCCTGACTTTGTTTTCCATTCGTTATAATGGGAAGAATAGTTCCAGTCTACAAGAAATGAAAGGTCTTAGGGCTGTCTTCTTTTTATTGTTTATTTACGTACCTACTTAACATCTACCTAATTTGTAGAAACATACAGGGAAAAGCACAACAAATACTAAAGGGATTCTCTAAATTACAAAATGTACTGAATTTCACTTCTGTATCCACTTCAATTTCTGGTGGATGGTGGAACCTAAATGCTAAACGATTGAGGAGCACCTCTGTTCTTTAGCACTGTGTCTCCACAACTGAAGAGGAAGGGGGTTTATTTTATTTAATCCACAGGATGGTCCTAGATAATGTATTTCATCTACCACAAAGAATATGAATTTCCCAGTTATACACATCAGTCTTTCAGTGTATCATTTTTACATAATACACCACAAATACAATAATAATGACCAGGAAGAATTTTTAAAAATCTTTTAAAATATGCTGAAATATTTATTTCAGTTTTTTAATTTCAATATTTAAAGTTGCCTTTAGAAACTGCTTTGTAAAATTATTTCTAGAGCTTTCTTCATTGACGTGTTATAGAAATACAAAGAATAATTTAAAAAGTCCAGTACAAATATTTTTGGAATATTCTTTTTAAAAACTGGCTCACATTCTGATAGCATTATTTATATCTTTAATGGAAACTGCTTCTCTGACAACCCAAAATTCGGGATGTGACTGAGTCTTTGCCAACAGCATGAATATAATAAATAAAATGGGAGAGGCGTCCACATTTATAGAGAAAAAGACACTGAAGACTTGCAAGTATTCCTATAAATACGCAGAGGAAATCACCCGAAGGAAGTCTGATTGCAAATGAAGCGGGGGGAGGGGTCCCTTGTCTCCTTTTAGGCGTAAAATACAATGCAAGGTGGAGAATCTCTCAAAATAGGATCCCCAGAAAGCCCTATTCAGCACAACCCTTCACCTGCATATCCGAAGCCGACCGCACCCCTCACGGCAAAACCCCAAGAGTTCAGCCCTCGGTTATCTGCTCTGAGCAACAGGGCTTCCGTGAAAGGTAGTGCTCCCTACCTCCACAGTTTGCTAAAAAAGCCCCGCAAAAAGTCCCAGGTTCTTAAAGAGTTCCTTACCATATCCCCGATCTAGGGCTGCTTCTCCTAACTCCGCTCCAGCCCCCACCCCGATCACGGTGGGCTTGCGGGGGAGGGGAGCTGACGGAGGGGAAGAGGGTGGATCCGTCCCCCGGAGGCGGTCAGAACCCTTCCCTCGTCCTCCTGCTAGCGGCTCACTCCAACCTCAGTCCAGGCCTCCTCCGCCCCGCCCCCGACCCCGCCAGCCAGCGCCAGCCGCCCACTCGGGCGCCCCCAGCCCGTTACCCTGCGGCGCCGTTACCTCCGCTGCTGGGGCGGGAGTCCGGCTCCGGGCGGCCCCGCATCCTTCTGCCCCGGCCCGCGAGCCGTGCCTCCCATCCGCTAGCTCGGGACCCCCGGGGGGAGGGGCGGCGGTTGGAGGGTTCGAAGTGCAGGGTCCACCTGCGCTGGGGCGGCTGCCGCCGGGACCGCGACGCTTCCCGGGGGAATCTCGTCCAGACACTGCAGATCCGCGCGCCTTTGCTCGCGACTCGCCCGACCGGGAGTGCGGAGAGGAGCGGCAGGGTTGGGAGGGGGAGCGGTGTGGTCGCCTAGCAACCGCGGCACGCCCCGGGAAACGCCTCTGCGCCGCTACGCGGTGACGCAGGGGGCGGGGCCCGAGGCCTCTCCCCACCGCGCGGCGCTGGCCTGGGCCACTCGCGAGGGCTCCGGGAGGTTCCGGGCGGGACGTCAGTCGCGGGTGCGGCGGGTGTTCTCTGGCAGCGAGTGAGCGGCAGGGAGCCGCTGCCGCTGTGGGGAGAAAGGCCCGGACGGAGGATTTGTGGAAGTAGCAGTTAAATCCGCAATTTCTGCCTCAGAAATGCGGCCCGCCCCTCACTATTGTCCTTCAGCACGTTGTAGCCTGAACTTCTGAAACCTCCCTTGAATATGTATTAAACAATGAATGAAAAAACGTGTAATTTCCATAGGTTTTCCCACGGAGGGGTTTCTTCCCCCCGCCCCCGCCGGAGGGCAATGAAAGCAATAATAAAAACGTAGGAAGCTACGTTTAGTGACACTTCAGTGACACTGTACCAGCGCTTACGAACATCGTTTTATTAATCTCAGCGACCACACCGTAGGACATCCTCCTTGTACAGATTTAAGTAGGATCCAGAATTTAAGCTGACATCTGACTCCCTCTCCACGGGATGCCGCGGATAGTAGGGCGCAAAGAGCCATTTTACCGATGAGGAAACTGAGGCCACGGGATCCCTGCTTCTCCAGGATCTTCTAGGAAGTCCAAACTCCCAGCCTTCCTTTGGCTTGCAGGAGGCCCCACGGAAGGCTCTGGGTTTTTTCCCTGGGAATATTTAGGGAATTTGTTTCTCCCTTTTCTGAAAAGTGAAGAAACCTCAGTAACCCTAATGTTACATGGATTTCGATCATTGGAACGAAGTGAGAGGGAAGGAGGTTAAAATAGAAGAACGCAAGTGTGGTTCTCTTGTGTGCATGGTATCTAATCGGATTTCCATGAACCTGTGAAACCCGAGGCCCAAAGAGAGAAACAAAAGTTCTCAAAATGCCGAACAGGGGCGCCACCTAGTGGGGCCTGGAGACTCATTGTCCCAAACCAGCGTAGCATAGTCCATAAGTCTGAAAATTTCCATCCGAGGCTCATTTCCGTGTGACTAAAAGTCATATCCCCGGTTCTCATGCCTCCAAGTAAAATGACCTTAAAGATTCAGAGGCTTTTCACTTTGTAAATTAAGGATGTGTCCGTTTGGGGAACTTTATGCGTTGTGACCAATGTTGCTTGAGCTGCTCAATGACATAAATAAAACTTCTCCCGGCTCTTAAAGTTATTCTAATTTCATAAATAAGCTTCTGTGGGTTTTTTGACCCTCCAAGCCGCACCCCAGCAATCCTGCATTCATGCGGGTTTCTGTTCGGGCTCCTGCGGAAGCTTTTGTTTGAAGAGAGTTCCATGGCAACAAAAGTTTGGACTAGATTGCTATGGAGGTCCCTTCCAGCTCCGTGATTGCAAAATTCTACTGAATAATCCCTGTTCTTAGTACTTATGTGGACACCCTAGACCACTTTACTGCCCTGAACATTCAAATGGGACTTGCCCCCACAAGTTTTCTTGCCTCATTCTGAATCACTGCTTTGAGAGGAATACATCTCTGGTTTCAGACATACCTCTGTGAGCCAGCCTGAAGCATTCCTGCTTCCCCTCCTGCTCCTGAGGCGGGAAACCGAAGCTTCCTTTATCTTTAGCCTATTGTTCCCATAGTCAAGGAAGGAAGGGTTCCTTGGAGGTGCTGAAGCTTCATGGATCTCTGACCTTAGTGTTTTAAACACTTTCCAGTATTTCTGCAAAGAGCCCCTGTTTCATAACAGTCTGGCTGGGTTAAACATTGGGCTGGGTTAAAGTCCAATAAAGGATCTAACAGGAGCTTCCTCACCCTCTCTGAGCTGATATCTTGTGCCCTCTTGAGCAGCTTGAGCAGCTCCCATATGATTCATGTCCTTCCTTCCCCTCTAAAGCCCTGCTCAAAAGTAGTTCAAAATAGTCCTTATCTTTCTTCACATAGCTAAAGCCATATTTAGCCAACGTGGATTAGCCAAATATATAAGATGCCTGCCTGACCTTTGAAGCTGGTTCCAATGTATCTGCAAAATCAGGAAACTAACAAAGAAAAAAATGGCGCTATTCCAGGGACTTCAGAAATCAATGGGACATTCAGAATGTGATCACAGCAGTTTCAAATGCATAGAGTAAGAAAATATCCCTGTGGCCATATTCACCTTCAATTTTGTGACGAGATAGCTGTCGGTAGGTTAAATTTAAAATCGTTTCATTGCTATGAATTATTCTTCACAGCACGCTATGCCAATGCATAATATGACATATGAAAGCGTTAAAAAAAAAAAAAAATCATTTGGAGGCATGCCTGGGTGGCTCAGACTGTTAAGCGTCTGCCTTCTGCTCAGGTCACGATCCCGGAGTTCTGGGATGGAGTAATGCATCAGTCTCCTTGATCAGCAGGGAAGCCCACTTCTCCCTTTCCCTCCACCTGCCGCTCCCCCTGTTTGTACTCTCTTTCTGTCAAATAAATAAATACAATCTTTTAAAGAATCATTTGGAAAGGAACTGTGAAGCTCTCCCTTTTTCCCCAACTGTATTGACCTCAAATTTACCTGAGCTCCAGAAAATGCACCTGCTATTTTTTTTTTCAGAAACACAGAAATCTAGCTCATTGAAACACTAAAACCATGTCTTATTTTTCTGAAACCCTACCAGTCTGCCTGACCAGACCCTGGAAAGGCAGTCCAGTTTTTTCCAGCTCTGCATTCAGGGGACATTTGTGGAGGTTAGGGCTTGGAATTAGGCAGATGCCTTGTACCCTTAACTACCCACTCCCATTACACAGCCCCCCCTGACACCTGCCCTTGAACAGGTCTCTGGCTACCCTGAACTTCAAGGCCCATACATGCACAGTACACCACTTAAGCTGCTCTTAGGCAGCAGGGACCCTACAGGCCTATACAGAAATGACCCATCCCCAATCATTGGCATTGCCTCAAAAGTAAGAGAGAGTATACCCCCAAGCCCCCCGGGGACCTGCTCCCTATTGGGGTCCCCAGTTCCTGCTACAATCAAGCCTTCCAAGTGTGTGTTATTGGAAGATACCCTGGCCAAGCTGCCAAGCCTTGCCTTAGCGAGGCAGTCCATATTCCCCCAGCTCTGCTTTGAGCAGGAATATGCACATTGTGTAGATTAAGGCTTGGAATTAGGTAATGCTAGATATTCCCAGCAGCCCACTCTTATGACCCAGCCTTGCCCAACATTGTGCTTTTCCCTGTCCCACACTCCCTGACCTGTGCCACCAGGGCTTCTGTGGTCCACACCCATCAGCAGGACTTCAGTAGCCTATGGAGCTCAGGCCAGATGCAAAGGACCTAAATGTGCACAAAGGCACCTGAATAGCTTCTAGGATGGAGGGAGGCCACCACTTGAAAATTGTTGCTAGCTTTAAACTAGCAACAGTCTGTCCCCTTGTAGACTCACTCTCTGCCGGAGTTCTGGGCATCTGCAGCCATCATGGATCCCAGGTAGCCCGTTTGGACTCACTGCCTGCGGCAGTGCCCGAGGACAGGGTGTAGACTAGGCCTGTGCAGGCGTAAAGGGAATCTGGAACAGGGCAAGTGTCCTAAGAGTCCATGAGAGTGGACTCTTGTGTTTATAAGGCATCTGCCAAATTCCAAGCCCTAACCTAAACAAATGTGCTTATTCCCCCTGGAAGCAGAGCAGGAGGAATTGGACCATCTTGTTTAGGATGGGTACAGGGATGTGGCTGGATTATCCTCCAATAACAGATACTTGGGAGCCTTGATGGCTGCAGGAGCCTGAACACCAGCAGAAAGTAAGTCCAGGGAAAGACTATCGCCGTTCCAGTGGCCACCTCAGAACAATTTTCGGTGTTGGGCTACCTCCACCTTTGCACCTACAAAGGTGGTTGCCGATGGGTGCTAGCTACACAGGCCTGGAGAGCTTCACCAACCCACAGGTGGCTGCTGGAACTCGTATGGCACGTGCACAGGACGTGAAGGCCAGGGGTGCCGGAGACTAGGCCCAGGGCAAGTGTTGGGAAGGTCCGGATGATAGGAGCGAGCTCTAGGAGGTAGAGCACATCAGCCCAATTAAAGATCTACCTTCTATTATGGATGATTCACCCTAAGGCAGAGCTGGAGGTTTTTTAGCTCCCTTGACAGGGTGTGGCCTGGTGACAGGCAGGACAGGGTGTCCTCTATTAGGAGATGTCTAGGAGTCTTTGTTTCTGGTGAAGCCCAGCACCCAGCAGGCAGCAGGTCCATATGGACTGAGGGCTGCCCACTTGCAGCTGCCACCTCAGAGCCATTATCAGAAGGCTCCCCCCACAGTGTAGAAGGCTACACTACTGGTGGCTAGGCTGGTAGCTGGGTGGGGCCTGACTAGAGTTCCTTACGCTTGAGGGCCACGCCCGCTCCACCCTGCGCATGTGCAGGCAGCACAACTCAGGGTGGAGGGAGCGCCTGACCGGGGTCAGCGTCTGGAGATGGCTGGTTACTGGAGCAGGCTCTTGGGGTTACAAGGTAGCTGCCTAATTCCAAGCCCTAACCTACCCTATTGCACATATTGCCACCGAAGGCAGAGCTGGAGTATCTGAATGGCCTAGCCAGGGCTAGATCATGGAGGCCGGTCAGGGCATCATCCAAGAAGAGGCACCTGGGAGTCTTGATGGCCGTGGAAGCCCGGGACCCCAGCAGATAGGAAGTCCACTTGGGGACTGATGGTTCCTCTTTTTAGGGACTGACTCAGACCAGTTTTCAGGAGGGTGGGTTCCTTCTAACCTTGAGGCTAGGCAGGGGGTTGATGAGGGGCTCTAACTTTAGAGGCTGTCAGGCCTGGCTGCCCGAAGGTGGCTGATGGCATTCAGACCGTATATGAGCCGGTGGCACAGACAGTGGTATCAGGCACCCCAACAGGACAAGTATGGGAGCGGCTGGGTCACAAAAACAGTTTTTGGAAGTACCTGGCATCTGCCCGATTCCAAGCCTTAATGGGCACAAAGGCACACATTCCCGCTGAAGGCAGTGCTGGAGGAATCTGGACTGCCTTTCCAGATCCACCCAGGAGGACTAGCTGGCATTTCCTCTAATAGCAGATGCCTGGGAGCCTGATGGCTGGAGAAGCCCAGGACTTTACTAGGCACTGACTGTGGTCAGTTTAATGGTACCACCTCAGAAGATTTTTCAGGGGGTGGGTTCCCTCAAATCTGAAGGAAATTCATGTAGTTGGCCTCCCACCTAATTACCCAATTTCTAGAGGCCTGGAGGGCCTTAGCAGCCAAAGGCCTGCTGCTAGGTTGAGGACCGGGTAATGTGGGGTGAGGCCAGGCCACAGGAGGGGGCTATTTGGGGTATCTGACTGACATCCGGTTAATTGCAAGCCTTGACATATGCAAATGCACGTATTTCTGCTGAAGGCAAAGCTGGAGTAGATGGACGGGGCAGGTGGCTGACTGGGGTCAGATACCTGGGAGCCTTAATTACTGGGGGAGCTTGATACCATTACTGCCATTCAGCTTATTGGCTTCATGTTGGAGTTCCAGAGGGCTTGGACTGTCCCCAGCAGCCCACAGGCAGCTGCCAGGGTGAAGACTGGGCGTGTGTGGGTTGCAGAGGTCAAGGTCGCCAGATACATGCACCACGGCGATGTTAGGCCACAGGAGGGAGATATTGAGGGTATAAGGTGCCATCCTAAAGTGCAAAGCCCATATACCCATTGTGAACCTTTCTCCCAAAGGCAGAGCTAGAGGTTTTGTGTGTGTATGTGTGTGTACACATATATGGGTGTATGTGTGTATATATATACATATATATATTAGATTTTATTTATTTGGGTGAGCAAGAGAGGTGGGAAGGGGCAGAGGGAGAGGGAGAAGCAGACTCCCCTGCTGTGGGAACCTGGACTTGGGGCTGATCCTAGGACCCTGGGGCCATGACCAGAGCCAACGGCAGATGCTGAACTGACTGAGCCTCCTTACATGGATGGATTCACTGTCCCACTTTCATCTTCAACCTGTATTTCCTAAATCCCAGGATTTTAAAAGAGCTAGAGATTTTTTAACTGCCTTGCCAGAAGGGGCCTGGCTGGCCATACAGGCTTTTTCCTCTGTTTGGAGATACATGGGGGTCCTGGTTCCTAGAGAAGGTGCAACACCATTAGGCAGCAAGTTCACATGCAGAACCTCTGTGCCCATTTGTGGCTTTCAGCTCAGAGTGCACTATGAAAGGTGGGCTCCCTCTACAATGGTGGCTATGCAAGTGGTTGGGGCCTGACTGGACTATCATGAACTTGAAAGCCTGGGTCTGCCCAAGGTTGATATATGGGATGATTACTGCTCAGGTGCGGGTTGCACAGGTTTGGGTAGCCCAGGACCTGGGAGAGGGCAAGTGTCAGGAGAGGCCAGGCCATAGGAGAGGACTATTGGGTGCACGTGGTGTCTGCTTAATACCAAGGCTGAAGCTCCAAGAAGGTGCATATTCCTCCTAACGGCGGGGTTGAAAGACTCTGCGGTGCTTTGCCAGGGTGAGTCTGGGTGGGTTTCTGGAGGTAGCAATTAATAAGAGACCCCTGGGTGCCCTGATTGCTGGAGAAGCGCAGGACCCCACAGGCGGCCAGTCCAGATGGGGGCTGACTGTCATCCTTTTGTAGCTGCCCCCCCCCCCCCCCCAAGTGATTTTCAGAAGATGGGTTCCCTCCGCACCGGCAGCCCTGCACATGCTCAGGGCCTGGCCACAGGTTTGGAGGGCCTTCTGGGTCTTCGGGGTGATCTGTGCATGCACAGGCAGGCAGGTCAGGGTAGCCGAGGATGTCAGCAGGGCAAGTGTTGGGAGAGGCCAGGTCAATGGGGAGGGCTCTGGGGATTACAGGGCATCGGCATAATTCCAAACCTAACCTATGCAATGCACACATTCCTTGAGAAGGCCTAACTGGAGTCATCTGCCCCGTCTTGCCAGGGTTCGGTTGTGCGGGCTGGCTAGGGTAGCCTCCAACAGGAGACACCTGTGAGCGGAGATTGTGGCAGAAGCCTGGAACCCCAGGAAAAGGCGAGTACGCATGGGCAGTGACCGTGGCCAGTTAAAAGCTGCCACCTTAGAAAGATTTTTATGGGGAAGGCCCGGAGGCCAATCAGGTGCTTGGGAATCCAGCGGGAGTTCCACGGGCCTGGAGCGCCCCCTGCAGGCCAAAGCCAGCTGATCCAGGGCGGACTGCACATGCGCGAATCGCGCCGGTCAGGGCAGCATCTGGATAGGCCTGGTAACAGGAGGCTGCCGTTGGGAGTACCTAGTGTTTACCTAATTCCAAGACTTAAGCTACACAAATGTGTATGTTCTCCCTGAAGGCGGAGCTGGAGGCATCTAGACTGACTTGACAGAGTTGGATTGTGCAGGCTGGCAAGGGTCACCTGCAGTAGAAACACGTGGGAGCTCGATTGGTGCAGAAGCCCTGGACCCAACTGACAGTAAGTGCACTCGGTGACTGTCACCCATTTGGCATCCCCTTAGACCCATGTCTGGGGGGTTGGCCTCCTCCATTTTGAGGCTCTGCAGGTGGTTCAAGACGGGCACTAGCTTCACAGGTCAGGGGACCCCAGTGCCCAAGTGTGACTGATGGGGTACAGATTGCACACGCATAGGATGGCCATGTCAGGGTTGCCAAGGACCTGAAACAGGGCAAGTACTGGGAGAGGCTGCGTCCCAAGACTGGTTTTTGGAAGTACCCGGCATCTACCAAATTCCAAGCCTTAACCTGCACAAAGGTGCTAATTCATGCTGAAGGCAGAGCTGGAGGAATCTGGACTGCCTTGCCGGAGTGGGGCACGCTTCACTGCTGGAGACAATAAGGGACACCTAGGGGCCCCGATTACTGGAGAAGCCCGGGACGCCACCAGGCAGCCAGTCCAGATGGTCTGTCATCAGATTAATGCTGCTGCCTCAGAATGATGATCTGGGGGGTGGGCCCTCTCTACCCTGGAGGCTTACAGGGGTTTGGGGAACAGCTTGTGCTCCCCAGGCCTGGAGGGCACCATCGGCTGAGGGCCACTGACAGTGTGCTCTGCCGGCCCACGCTCAGGCGCACAGGTCAGCATAGCCAGGGAACTGAGTCAGGGCAAGCTTCAGGAGAGTCTGAGTCAAACAGCAGGCTATTGGGGTACGTGGCATCTGCATAATTTCAAGGCTTACCCTACACAAATGTGCATATTCCTGCTGAAAGCAAAGTTGGAGTAAGATGGAGGTCTGGCTGGCTGGTGGGGGTACCGTCTGATCAGAGACACCTGGGAGCCTTGATTGTTGCTGAAGTCTGAAATACCAACATATGGTAGGTCTATGCAGGGACTGTTGCCCATTTTAACAGCAGTCTCCGATCAGTTTTTTTTTTTTAAAGATTTATTTATTTATTTGTTTGTTTGTTTGTTTGACAGAGATCACAAGTAGGCAGAGAGGCAGGCAGAGAGAGAGAGGAGGAAGCAGGCTCCCTGCTGAGCAGAGAGCCCCATTCGGAGCTCGATCCCAGGACCCTGAGATCATGACCTGAGCCGAAGGCAGAGGCTTTAACCCACTGAGCCACCCAGGCGTCCCTCTCCGATCAGTTTTGGGGGAATGGGCTCCTTTACACTTGAGGCTGTGCAAGTGATAGGGAATGGGCCCTAGCTCCATAGGGGCAGATAGCCCTGCTCACCCAAGGGTGGCTTTTGGGATATGTATGGTGCAGGTGTGGGCCGTGCAGGTCAGGGTAGGCAGGACCTTGTACTCAGGGAGACAGGGCAAGTGTATGGGAGGCCAAATCATAGGCTGGGGATAGTAATGGTATCTGGCATATGCCTAATTCCAAGGCTTAACATTCATAAACATGAATATTTCTGCAGAGGCCAATTTGGGGAAATTTGGACTGCCCTGTCAGCATGGGGCCAGGTGGGATGGCCAGAGTACCCTCCGATGAGAGACACCTGGGGGCTTTGATTGCTGAAGCCCAGGACCTCGTTAGAAAAGTCCTCCAGCTGGTCTGAATGGGGATTGACCATCACCAGGTTCAGCAGGAACCTCAGATTTTCAGGCGGTGGGCTCTCTCCACAGTGGAAGCTAGCAGTCTTTCAGGACCTGAGTCCCAAGGGCTTGTGGGTGGGGTCTGCCTGAGGCCAGCTTACAAGGTGTGGACTATACATGTGTGGGGCTCCCAGATCAGGGTGGCTGAGGATCCAGAACACAGCAAGTGTCTGGAGAAGCTGGGTCCCTGGAGCAGGCTCCTAGGGCTACAAGGCATCCTCCTTATTCCAAGCCCTACTTTATACAAATGAGCATTCCCACTGATGGCAGGCCTAGAGGAAGATGGAGGGGATGGGCTGGCTAACCGCGGTACCCTCCAATAGGAGACATCTGGGACACTTGATGCTGCTCAAATCCAGAAGAGCAGCACACACAGGGAATGACTACTGTCACTTTGTTTTTTGTTTTTTTAATTTAAATTCATTTAGCCAACATGTATGGGAGATGAGGAATGGTTCCCTCCCCCGAGAGGCTGTTCAGGTGGTTGGATTCCGGCTGGAGTTCCACAGGCCTGGAGTGCCCCCTGTAGCTCAGGAGAGGCTCTGCAGATCAGGATAGCCAGACCTGGGAAGGGGCAATGCCAGGCAACGCCAAGCCACAGGAGGGGGCTGTTAAGGATAGAAAGTGATGGCCTAAGACACAAGGCCTACCTACTCATTGTAGTTTTCTCTCTGAAGACAGAGCAGGAGGTTTTCCAACTGCTTTGCCAACAGGGGCTGGGCCAACAGGATGGGGTATCCTCCATCAGAGATGTGGGGGTCCTGGTTCCTAGAGAAGCTGGGACCCCCTCACCTAGTAAGTTCACATGGGGACTGGTTATTGCCCATTTGCAGCTTTCAACTCAGAAGTTTTTGGAAGGTGGCCTCCCTCCATGCCTGTGGTTATGCAGGTGGTTGGTGCCTAGCCAGAATTTCACAAGCTTGGTGGACTGTAATTCCAAACCTTAAGCTATACAAATGAACATACACCCCATGAAGGTAGAACTGAAAAAATCTGGACCGCCTTGCCAGGGCAGAGCTGGGTGAGATGGCTGTGATACTGTCCAGTAAGTGACAGCTCAAAGCTGTAGCTGCTGGAGAAGCCGAGGACTGAGTTAGGCAACCAGTCCAAGTGGGGGCAGTCTTTCACCAGTTTAAAGCTGTCCCAGAAAGATTTTCTGGGGGTAGACTCCTTCTACCCTGATACCTTGAGGTGGTTGAATTCAAGCCAGAGTTCCCCAGTCCTGGAGTGTTCTCTGCAGCCCAAGGCCAGATGACAGAGGGAGTACTACTGCTCACGTGCAGGATATGCAGGTCGGGCTAGCCACGGACCCAGAACAAGGCAAAGTCGGGTGAGCCTGGGTCACAGGAGGAGACATGGGGCATACCTGGCATATTCCTCATCCCAAGCCCTAACTTACACATGATCCATATTCCCCTTGGAGGAATCTGGAATGCCTTACCAGGGTTGGACTGGGCAGACAGCTTCTAGTAAGAGACACCTGGGAGCCTTGATGGTTGCAGAAAGCTAGGACCCCAGCAAATAATAAGTACACATGGGGACCGTCACCCATTTCCGTGGCTCCCTCAGAACAGGTTTTGGGAGGTAGGTTCCTTCCATCTTTGAGGCAATGCAGGAAGTTGGGGATGAGCCCTAGCTCTGTAGGCCTAGAGTGACCTGGCTAGGCAAGGGTGGCTGGCTGGGTGCAGGCTGCTCATGCCAGGAGGCGCAGGTCAGAGGAGCCAGGGACCTGGTGCAGAGCAGTGTCAGCAAGGCTGCGTCACGGGAACAGGCTATTGGAGGTACCTGGCATGTGCCTAATTCCAAACTTTAACCTGCACAAATGCACATATTCAGCATGAAGGCTGTTTTGTTTTGGGAGGCAAATAATGCTCGAAGACTAATTTTGTTTGCCAACAATGTATTTAACAAAGGTTCCCTGTGCGAATTGCCCAAGCCAGTAGCATATAAGAGAATGTCTTTTCATTAGATAATATGAAAACCACAGACTCCAAACCAGCGTTAGATTAATCACACGATTGTTCCAGGCAAGGAGAGATGAAAAGAATGAAGTCCAAACATAGCTGAGGTGTGTCCTTATCAGAGTTGGTACTCAGGAGATACCGCTTAGCCAACCAGGGCTGAAGCCCAGCTGCTAGTGCAAAAGGGAAAGTCTTGTGTTGCTAGAGCACATTGCTGGGGAACGAGGATCTGGGAATCAATGGATAATGTGATTTTTGCAGGAAGCTAGATGGCTTTTGCCCCTGCCTGTGAAAGAGTCCTATTTACAGAGGCAGGAACTCATTGCCCCCAAGGTCTTCAGGTGTCCTTTTAGACCAGCCACGTATAGCCTTGCCCAGACCACTGTCATAATCCTCATGGACTCTCAGTGTTGATAGTCTAATGTCCCCTTGCCGTAACTGCTGCTTCATATGTTTTCTATTTGTTTATTTATTTTTCATGTATTATTATTTTTTTAAATTAACATACAATGTATTATTTGCCCCAGGGGTACAGATCTGAATCATCAGTCTTACACAATTCACAGCACTCACCATAGCACATACCCTCCCCAATGTCCATAACCCAGCTACCCTATCCCTCCCCTCCCACCCCCCAGCAACCCTCAGTTTGTTTCCTGAGATTAAGAGTCTCTTATGGTTTGTCTCCCTCCCCAGTCCCATCTTGTTTTTTTTCCCTCCCTACTCCCCATGCCCCTGGCCCTGCCTCTCAAATTCCTCATATCAGAGAGACCATATAATAATTGTCTTTCTCTGACTGATTTATTTCACTTAGCATAATACCCTCTCATTCTATCCTCGTTGTAGCAAATGGCAAGATTTCAGGGTTTTTTATGGCTGCATAGTATTCCATTGTGTATATACACCACATCTTCTTTATCCATTCGTCTGTTGATGGACATCTGGGCTCTTTCCATAGTTTGGCTATTGTGGACATTGCTGCTGTAAGCATTCAGGTGCATGTGCCCCTTCAGATCCCTACATTTGTATTTCTAGGGTAAATACCCAGTAATGTGATTTCTGGGTCATAGGGTAGCTCTATTTTCAACTTTTTGAGGAAGCTCCATGCTGTTTTCCAGAGTGGCTGCACCAGCTTGCATTCCCACCAACAGTGTAGGAGGGTTCCCCTTTTTCCACATCCTCTCCAATATCTGTCGTTTCCTGACTTGTTAATTTTAGCCATTCTGACTGGTGTGAGCTGGTATCTCATTGTGGTTTTGATTTGTATTTCCCTGATGCCAAGTGATGTGGAACACTTTTTCATGTGTCTGCTTCAATGTGGTTTTTTTAAATGTTTTATTTATTTTTTAAAAATTTCTTTCGAGTGTTCCAGAATTCATTGCTTATACACCACATTGCTTCATATGTTTTTAAGGTAAGCCTCCAGGGGGCCCCTCAGCAGCTGAGCTACTCCGTTCTTATGGGTGAGAACAGATAAGACGATGACATCTGACAACTTCACACAAAAGCAACATTCAAAGCAACTTCACATCTAAGACAACTTTATTTTTGTCTTTGTCATCAACAAGTGGATTTGAAATCCTGTCAAACCAATACACCACAGTCTTCCCTGTGCTTTCAAATTACTCACACACTAATTAATACTAAGGGTCTAATGTCCTATACAAATTCAAATTCATAAAAATATCCGTTTACCCAGCTGCCTTCGGCTCAGGTCATGATCCCAGCGTCCTGGGATCGAGTCCCACATTGGGCTCCTTGTTCTGTGGGGAGCCTGCTTCTCCCTCTGCCTCTGCCTGCCACTCTGTCTGCCTGTGCTCGCGCTCTCTCTCTCTCTCTGACAAATAAATAAATAAAATCTTAAAAAAAAAAAAAGATTAAAAAAAATATATGTGCTGCCGAAGCGAGCACAAAAGATTAAAAAAAATAAAAAAAAAAATATCCGTTTACCCTGTGATTCTTCGTCACTTACAGTGTTAATCACAAGCAGTCCTATTCGGAGAGCATTTTTCCTTCGACAAACATTCTTTTACACATAGTTGAATGGCCAGTTTAAACAACGATATTACTAGTGTGATCAATATGAGCATAACAAAGAACTCTTTAACACGGTACCACATTTAATCTCCAAACAACCAAAAGTTATCTGAACCACTCAGTTTAACTTAACAGTTTAAGTCCTTGACAAATACGTTTCCAAGTGAAGATCATCTTTATAAGGCTCCAGAGGGTGCAAACTTGCACAGTACTATCAAGCACGTGTTCAATTGCTGTAACTCCAGCATTCAACACTGCCATTGTGTTAGGGAATACATGTATTCACTCTCTTTTAAATTCCTGCAAAGTTATTTTGATTTTTATTAATCTTCAAATGTGCCTTGACTTAGGTTTTCTTTTTTTTAACATCTTAATTTAATTTTATTTTTTTCAGTGTTCCAAGATTCATTGTTTATGCACCACACACAGTGCTGCATGCAATATGTGCCCTCCTTAATACCCACCACTGTGCTCACCCATTCCCCCACCCCCCTCCCTTCCCAAACCATCAGTTTGTTTCTCAGAATCCACAGTCTCTCATGGTTTGTCTCCCCCTCCAATTTCCCCCAATTCACTCCTAATGTCCTCCATGTTATTCCTTATGCTCCACAAGTAAGTGAAACCATATGATAATTGACTTTGTCTGCTTGACTTATTTCACTCATAATAATCTCCAGTCCTATCCATGTTGATGCAAAAGTTGGGTGTTCATCCTTTTTGATGGAGGCATAATACTCCATTGTGTATATGGACCATATCTTCTTTATCCATTCGTCGGTTGAAGGGCATCTTGGCTCTTTCCACAGTTTGGTAACTTTGGCCATTGCTGCTATGAACATTGGGGTGCATATGGCCCTTCTTTTCACTACATCTGTATCTTTGGGGTAAATACCCAGTAGTGCAATTGCAGGGTCATAGGGAAGCTCTATTTTTAATTTCTTGAGGAATCTCCACACTGTTCTCCAAAGTGGCTGCACCAACTTGCATTCCCACCAACAGTGTAAGAGGGTTCCCCTTTCTCCACAACCTCTCCAACACTTGTTTCCTGTCCTGTTGATTTTGGCCATTCAAACTGGTGTAAGGTGGTATCTCAGTGTGGTTTTGATATGAATTTCCCTGATGGCTAGTAATGATGAACATTTTTTCATGTGTCTGTTAACCATTTGTATATATTCTTTGGAGAAGTGTCTGTTCATGTCTTCTGCCCATTTTTTGACGTGATTATCTGTTTTTGGAGTGTTGTTGAGGAGTTTGGGGTGTTGTTTGAGGAGTTCTTTATAGATCTTGGATATCAGCCCTTTATCTGTAGTTGTCATTTGTGAATATCTTCTCCCATTCCTTGGGTTGCCTCTTTGTTTTGTTGACTGTTTCCTTTGCTGTACAGAAGCTTTTTATCTTGATGAAGTCCCAAAAGTTCACTTTTGCTTTTGTTTCCTTTGCCTTTGGACACCTGTCTTGGAAGAAGCTGCTGTGGCTGAACATACTGCCTATGTTCTCCTCTAGCATTTTGATAGATTCCTGCCTCACGTTGAGGTCTTTCATCCATTTTGAGTTTATCTTTGTGTATGGTGTGAGAGAATGGTCAAGTTTCATTCTTCCATATATAGCTGTCCAATTTTCCCAGCACAATTTATTGAAGAGGCTGTCTTTTTTCCACTGGATATTTTTTCCTGCTTTGTCAAAGTTTATTTGACCATAGAGTTGAGGTTCCATATCTGGACTTTCTACTCTGTTCCATTGGTCTATGTGTCTGTTTTTGTGCCAGTACTATGCTGTTTTGGTGATCACAGCTTTGTAGTAAAGCTTGAAATCAGGCAACAATATGATGCCCCCAGCTTTTTCTTTTTGAACATTTTCTTAGAGATTCGGGGTCTTTTATGGTTCCATACAAATTTTAGGATTGTTTGTTCCAGCACTTTGGAATTTTAATTGGGATGGCATTGAAAGTATAGATTGCTCTGGGCAGTATAGACATTTTTTTTTTTTAATAATGTTTATTCTTCCAATCCATGAGCATGGAATGTTTTTCCATCTTTTTGTGTCTTCTTCAATTTCCTTCATGAGTGTTTTGTAGTTCATCAAGTATAGATCCTTTACCTCTTTTGTTAGGTTTATTCCAAGGTATCTTATGGTTCTTGGTGATATAGTAAATGGGATCAATTTTCTAATTTCCCTTTCTATATTTTCATTGCTAGTGTATAAGAAAGCAACTGATTTCTGTGCATTGATTTTGTATCCTGCCACAATACTGAATTGTTGTATGAGTTCTCGTAACTGGGGAGTGGAGTCTTTTGGGTTTTCCATATAAAGTATCATGTCGTCTGGGAAGAAAGAGAGTTTGACTTCTTCTTTGCCAGTTTGAATACCTTTTATTTTTGTTGTCTGATTGCTGTTCCTAGGACTTCTAGTACTATGTTGAACAATAGTGGCAAGAGTGGTCATCCTTGTCGTGTTCCTGATCTCATTGGGAAGGCTGTTAATTTTTCCCCATTGAGAATGCTATTCACTGTGTGTTTTTCATAGGTAGATTTTATGAGTTGAGGAATGTTCCCTCTATCCCTATATTTTGAAGAGTTTTGGTCAGGAACAGATGCTGTATTTTGTCAAATGCTTTTTCTGCATCAATTGAGAGGACCATGGGGTTCTTCTCTCTTATTGATTTGTTCTGTCACGTTGATTGATTTGCAAATGTTGAACCACCCTTGCATCCCAGGAATAAATCCCACCTGGTCATGGTGGATAATCTTTTTAATGTACTATTGGTTCCTATTAGCTGGGATCTTGTTGAGAACCTTGGCATCCATATTCATCAGGGATATTGATCTGAAATTCTCCTCTTTGATGGGGTCTTTGCCTGGTTTGGGGATCAAGGTAATGCTGGCTGTATAGAAAGAGGCTGGAAGTTTTCCCTTTGTTTCTATTTTTTTGAAAGAGCTTCAGGAGAATAGGTGTTATTTCTTTTTTGAATGTTTGGTAGAATTCCCCAGGACCCCAGTCAGGTTCTGGACTCTTGTTTTTTTGGGATGTTTTTGATCATTGCTTCAATCTTGTTACTTGATATTGGTCTATTTACGTTGTCAGTTTCTTCCTTTTTCAGTCTTGGAAGTTTATAGGTTTTCCAGGAATGTATCCATTTCTTCTAGGTTGCTTAGCTTATTGGCATATAACTGTTGATAATAATTTCTGATGATTGTTTCTATTTCCTTGGTGTTAGTTGTGCTCTCCCCCCTTTCATTCATAATTTTATTAATCTGGGTCCTCTCTCTTTTCTTTTGGATTAGTTTGGCCAGTGGTTTATCCATCTGATTGATTCTTTCAAAAAACCAGCTTCTAGTTTTGTTGATGTGTTCTACTATATCTCTGGTTTCTAACTCATTGATCTCTGCTCTAATCTTAACTATTTCCCTTCTTGTGCGTAGGGTTGGCTTAATTTGTTGTTGATTTTCCAGTTCTTTAAGGTGTAAAGAGAGTTGGTGTTTTTGGAATTTTTCAATTTTTCAATTTTTTTTTTGTTGTTGTTGTTGTTGTTGTTGTTGTTGTTGTTGTTGTTGAGTGAGGCTTGGATGGCTATGTATTTCCCCCTTAGGACTGCCTTTGCTGTATCCCATAGGTTTTGGACCAATGTGTCTTCATTCTCATTGGTTTCCATGAATTGTTTAAGTTCTTCTTTGATTTCCTGGTTGATCCAAACATTCTTGAGCAGGATGGTCTTTAGCTTCCAAGTGTTTGAATTCCTTCTAAACTTTTTCTTGTGGTTGAGTTCCAGTTTTAAAGCATTGTGGTCTGAGAATATGCAGGGAATAATCTCAGTCTTTTGGTGTTGGTTGAGCCCTGATTTGTGACCCAGTATGTGGTCTCTTCTGGAAAAATTTCCATGTGTGCTCAAGAATGAGTATTCTATTGTTTTAGGGTGGGATGTTCTGTATATATTTATGTGGTCCATCTGGTCCAATGTGCCACTCAAAGCTCTTGTTTCTTTGTTGATTTTCTGCTTAGATGATCTGTCTGTTGTTGAGAGTGGTGCGTTCAGATCCCCTGCAATTAATGTATTCATATCATTATGACTTTTTATTTTGTTTAACAGTTGGCTTATATAATTGGCTGCTCCCATGTTGGGGGTATGAATATTTACAATTGTTAGATCTTCTTGGTGGATAGACCCTTTAAGGATGATGTAGTGTCCTTCTGTATCTCTGACTACAGTCTTTAGCTTAAAATCTAATTTATCTGATATGAGGATCACGACCCCAGCTTTCTTTTGAGGCCCATTTGCATGAAAGATGGTTCCTCACCCCTTCACTTTGTCTGGATGTATCTTTAGGTTCAAAATGTGTCTCTTGTAGACAGCATATGGATGGGTCCTGTCATTTTATCCAGTTTGCAACCCTGTGCCTTTTTATGGAAGCATTTAGGCTGTTCACATTGAGATTGTTGAAAGGTAAGTTTTTATTGACATCATATTGCCTGAGAAGTCCTTGTTTCTATACATTGTCTCTGTAACTTTCTGTTCCATGTCACTCTTGGGTTCTTTCTTCTTTTATAGAACCCCCCTTAGTATTTCTTGTAGTGCTGGCTTGGTGGTCACACAATCTTTTAGACCTTGCCCATCTTGGAAGCTCTTTTTCTCTCCATCCATTTTGAATGTCAGCCTTGCTGGATAAAGTATTCTTGACTGCATGTTCTTCTCATTTAGTGCCCTGAATATGTCTTGCCAGCCCTTTCTGGCTTGCCAGGTTTCTGTGGACAGGTCTGATGTTTTTCTGATGGTTCTTCCTCTGTACGTAAGGAATCTCTTCCCCCTACCTGCCCTTTTGACCTCTTGTCTGAAATTATGATTCATGAATTTCACAATGAAGTGTCTGGATGTCTTTCTAGACTCATTGATCTTGGGGGGTGTCCTTTCTGCCTCTAGGACACGAACACTTTTTCCATTCCCCATATTAGGAAAGTTTTCATCCAGTATTTGTTCAACTATATCTTCTAGTCTTCTCTCTTTCTCCACCCTCTCAGGGATTTCAATAATTCTGACATTGGAACATTTCACGGGGTCATTTATTTCCCTAATTCTGTTTTCATGGCTTCTAAATTGTTTGTTCCAGGCCTCTTCCTGGTCCTGCTTTTCTATCAATCTTCTAGATTTCTATCTATCTTCTAGATCACTGATTTGATTTTCTGCCTCAGTTACCCTACTGTTAGAGTATTTAGATTAGATTGGATCTAATTAATAGTATTTTTTACTTCTGCCAGATCAGCTCTCACTTCTGCCCTTAGAGATTCTATGTTGCCACTAATGGTTTTCTCCAACCTAGCCATTGCCTGGACAATTGTTACCCTGAATTCCATTTCCAGTATTGTGTATGTCCATATCCAATCATTCTGTGGCAGGGGTCTCAGTCTCTGAATTTTTCCTCTGTTCAGTGTTCTTTCTCCTAGTCATTTTGGTGAGAGGTGGTTGAGGGGATGTATAGCTGAATATATTAACCACGATCCAGTCAAGGTACCCCTCTGCACGGATGATCTCCTGCCCGTGTAGAGATCCAGAAGTGTATAATCTTAAATTTCAGGCTTATGTCATGGGTGTTCAGAGTGTTCTGGTAGATATTTAGCTCATCTCAGGGGACTGGTTGAAACAGGGTTTCCTACTTCTCCACCATCTTGCCCTTCCCTCCTATCTTAGGTTTTCTAATGTATGATTTATATTTATCAGATCACTTTGAGGAGGTCCAATGTGAAATGTTTTTCTGGTTATTTTAATGGTTCTTGATCTTTTATTGACCTTGAATAACATCTTTTCCCTTCTATTAATACTTTCATTGCTTGTTGTATTTTTACACATCATATCATGTTATGCTCCTTATTTTCCCTTTGACTCCATTAGGTTAGGATGGGGTTTGGCTTAGAGCATGCTATCATAGTTCAAGTTCCCATGTTATAGATAATGGGTTGGGGAGGCATCAAAGCCATAGTCATAGGTACTTGTATGGTACTTGTACCATAAGGTATATCCAGAAGTCTGGCAGTCATAAAGGTATTTTGGTTCCATTCCAGCAACATATCCTCAGGAACACATTTTCCTTCTATCATAAGGGGGCTTTCTATGGCCAGTGGGCTCCACTCTCCTGTTTGATATTGGGAAACTGCATATGTGGGTAACCCAATGTCTTATTTCCTCCTTTAAACACTGATATTCTAATTTTACATTTGCCCAAGGAATTAGAGCTGTTAGGATGTGTGATATCTACTTCTGGCTGGGCAATTATCTCAGGTGACCATTATTGCCTTAAGATTATAGCTGTTCTAAGACTACGACACATACCAACCATTCCTAACTATAACATTGACAATCAACAGAGAAACATGTCTCATGCTGTTGTTTAGTATTATTTTTAGTGTTTTCTCCAGCTGCTTTATGCCAAGCTTCCATTGTTCTGTATACTTTTGTGTGACACTTATGTTTTGTAATATATTGTGAAGATTTCCATCTGTGTACCTAATGATGACAAAGGTACAATTGCATGGGTGTTAAATTGAGATTGGTTTCAAAAGTTGAACATTTAATATGATTTGATGGATTGGGAATTGAGAAAAACATTGGCTTGCCATTGTTACTCCAGTTACACCTGCCAGTCCAACAAGGAACTCTAAGGGTTTCCTTCCTTTTAGTGAGTCTGTCTTTGGCATACATTGTAAATTGAGCATAAATGAGGTTGGATAAAACAACACAATTAGGGTATCTGTATCTGGGTAGAAATTCCTATGGGTTAAATTTCAGGGTGTAGGCCACTCTTGTAGGGTATGACTGGGAATGGTTTTATTAACATAGATTGCCACATTCTTAGGGTAGATATCTGTAGTGTGATAAAGAAGCCTGATATATACCACAAAGGATAATGATATATGCTATGTTTCCTACGTCTCCTCTCTATACTTTACAAAGTGTCCCTGTTTTTTTAAAGTCTGGACATAATATCCACGGATCTATTGTTCACATTGTTCATTCATACCTATTTTCTAATAGGTGAATATGGACTAAAGTGTAAATTGGGAGTGTAGTAAATGATCAGTTTTTTGGATTATTTCTATTTAAAGATCTAATTCCACATTCTGGGTATTCAGCACCTGTTCTTTTACAATAAAATGCTAGCACACAAATCATGAACTAAATCTGGATTATTTTAAGAGTCTCTGTCATGTGGCCAATGCTGTCCTCAATTCAGTAAGATAAAAGTACAAAATTTAGCACCTGGTTGCCTTAGTATATGCTGGTTATAATACCAAGAGCCAGTTAGTAGTTTGGGCCAATCTTCATCTGTGTCAGTGTCTGCCACAGTATCTGATAGAGTTGTTATTCAATCCTTGGTGATTCTTATGAAGTTTAAAATGGAAGTATCCACTGCTTCATCAGCTTCTCTAAATATTTAGTGGCTCTATTGATTGGAGTTTCCCAGTGAGTAGGTGTTGACAGTGAAGGATGGGGTGGAGAGGTTGGCTTTGGTGATGCTGGTGATGTCGATGAGTCCTCTGTTGCGATGAGATGACCAGGATAGTGATCCTTGGAGAAAGTAGTAGATGTCACAGCCAGTGGCGTTGTTCTGGGCCAGAAGGTGGCATTCCAATTCAGAACCCTGCTATTGCTGGAGCTGTCAGAGGAGTATCCATAGCTACAGTGAGTATGGTGTCCAATAGTGAGCAATAGGCAACAGAGTATGGCCAGCAGGCAGCATGTTGCACTGACCCACTTAGTAATCTTGATAGGGTTAAAAATGCATTATGGATTCCTGCCTGCAAAATAAGGATAGTATCCTAGACACTTTTAATTCTTTCTTGTTGTTCTAAGGATAGAACATAATAGATAGGATAGATAGACCATAATAGATGATAATAGGTAGTAGATAATAATAAGGATATTTAGCATTATGTCCATTCTTGCCAACATTTCCCCAAGCATAGTCACCTTGCATCATACTAGGCTAAATATTAGGCATCTGGGGTTAATACAATGAAGATGGTATTCTTCATGGCTGACATTTTTACAGAACCATCACATTATCATCTTTAATTTGATGTAATATGCTTTTTTTCTTCAGTCATCCAGTAGGATTTATTGGTGGCAGGTGCTATAATTTCACCAGTACTATATATATGTCATTATTATTTCTTTTAATGAATATTTTTCCTTCTAATTTAGAATCTGGGGTATTGTTAGTACTCATCTGTGTCAGTGTTTGCAATGTTAATTCATAGGTTTTCCATTCTTTCTATATTTATGATTTAGAGATCTTGCCACCTCCCAGATTGCTTTAGTCCAAGCTTTTATATCAGGATTAGTATGTTTCTGCTTGAGTAAGCCATTACACCCTTTCATTTGACCCAAATGTGGTTGGCTTGTAGGTTTAAGGGGAGGTTCCACATTATGCTTTGATCCTTAGTCCATTCTTTGTTTTTTTTTTTTTTAAAGATTTTATTTATTTATTTGACAGAGATCACAAGTAGGCAGAGAGGCAGGCAGAGGGTGGGGGGGCAGGCTCCCCACTGAGCAGAGAGCCTGATGCGGGACTCGATCCCAGGACACTGGGATCATGACCAGAGCCGAAGGCAGAGGCTTTAACCCACTGGGCCACCCAGGCGCCTCCTTAGCCCATTCTTACATTTGCTTTTCTTTTAAGTGGGTGCCCTGATCTGATTCTATGATGGCTGGGATACCATAGCAAGCAATCCAAATTTCTAATGCTCTGATGGTGGATTTTTGATAATTCTTCCTGGAAAGATAAGCGCAATCCTATTCTGGATCATGAGTCCACAATGGTGCATGCAAACAGTTGATTCTCTGATATAGACAAGGGTTCTATATGATCATTTGTATCATCTGGAAGTGTCTGTCAGCTTTGACCTTCCATGGAGTATTCATTAGTGACCTCCAACCCTTAAACTTTCAGCAATTCCCACACTTCTTAATTTGAAATTGGAGATATTTGGGGTGTGTATATATGTGTTTCTTTACCATGTTCTAGTGCTTTTTGAACCAACATGACCTGTTTAGTGAAATACATCCACGCAATGATCCAGTCATTTGGCATATCTTTGTGTTCAGCTTTTGTGTTCCACTGTCCTTCTTGTTGACGTGTGGTTGTATTTTGAGTTTGTTTCCTCATTAATCATGAATAGTTGTGGCATTTGTTAAATTTCAGGAATTTTATATATTTTTTGTAGTGAGTCTATCTGATCATTAAGTTTCCTTACTCAAGAATTGTCTTTCTGATTTGCAGAGACCTGTGTGATGAACATGGAGGTATCAGCCAGTGCCATTTGCTGTCCCATGTCCTCATGTTCTTATGAACTCCATATGTTTATATTTCCCATTTTCCAGTCATTTCCCCACCATGTTCCTGACCAAAGAGCTATTTCATTAGCTATTGCCCATGAGTCTGAGAAAAGATGAATGTCATTCTGATTTTCCTTAACAGATTGTCCAATCACCAATTTTATGGCTATTAACTCAGCATATTGTGCTGATTTTCTCAAGCCCAATTCCGACAGGGCTGGACCATCATTAGTCCTCAAGGACGCTGCCTGTCAGCATTTTCCAGATGGTGTCATGGAGGCTGATCCATCTATAAACCAGGCATTGTTGAATGCCACAGACCACGGCAGTCCCCATTGTCCAACTGCTGGAGCTTGGATAGGCTCACCCTTCAGGAATTCTGGCAAGTCTACTATTGGTGTATTGGAGATTCTCTCAGTTCATACAGAAATTGACCTTCAATCCATTTGCCTTGCTTGGAAATATACCATTTCCATGTTAAGACGTTATGGTCAGGAGTAGTTTCTGTTTGTCAGGGGCTCGCTTACCCCACTCCAGTATAGGCTGTAGGAGTTTAAGTATAATTAGCTTATTTTCTATCAGTGGCTCTGTATTTTGTAGGGCTTATAGAGTACCTAGGTGAGCCTTTAACTGGTTCAGAAGGAATTTCATTTTTTTTAAGATTTTTTTTTTTGAAAGTGCGAGAGAGACAGAGACAGCATGAGCAGAGGGGGAGGGGCAGAGGAAGAGGGAGAAGCAGACTTCGCACTGAGTAGGGAACCCGATGAGGGGCTCGATCCCAGGACTCTGAAATTATGACGTGAGCCAAAGGCAGATGTTCAACTGACTGAGCCACCCAGGTGTCCCAAAACACAGGAATTTCTTAGTCCAAAATACAGTTGGGTAATATGTGGGGTCCTGTGGTATTTTAAACCACAGAGACCACATTGCAAACCCTTGTGATTATAGGCATTCTGGTTTATCTCTAGAGTCCTCATTAGCTGATGCCAGTGAATTACAAGTTCTGACAGCATTTGTGAAATAAGTAAAGGCTGCTTCTTGAGTCTCTGTCCATCTAAACTCCTTACTCTTCCTAGTTATTTCATAAATGTTTGTAATATGATCCTCATGTGTGGTATGCGCTGTTTCCAATATCCAAACAGTCCAATCAGTTTCAGAGCTGCTGCTTTTGTAGTACAAATGGAATGCAGTCTAGCTTGTCTGGGTCTGGGTCTGGTATTTTTTGCCTTCAGAAGACCTAGAAATTTTATTGGTTGTTACTTGGGTCAGTGGTTCATTCTCTGAGTGTAAGGAATTCAATTAATTCTGCTGTGACTCTAGTCTGTTCTTCCCAGTTATCACCATAAGTATGTCATCAATATAGGAAATGCTGGTTTGTCTATGTGTTGTTTTCTTGAAAGGCCTCAATGTTTTGTGTTAGAAAGTTGTGGGCTATTACAGGACTGTTGTGATATTCTTGTGGTAACATAGTGAACTGATATTGTCTGCCTTCCCATATGAGGGGAGTCATGGGTTGGCTCTCTTATCAGCTGGAATAGCAACAATATTTCAGATAAGTCTATCACCAAGTAGTAAGTTCCTGATCCAGTGGTGATATTGTTTATGATAACACCTATATCTAGGAGTGCTCCCTCAATTGGGGGAGAGTATTTAACTTCTCATAACTACTGTAAATCTATATTACCCATCTGATTTTAATGAGGCTAGACTGGATTATTGAATGGTGAAATAGTAGGGGCATCTCTTCGCTTTCAGTCTGTCCTGTTATGTCACTATTACAGTATCATTGACTGTATTCCTACACTGTGCCTTTTATTCCCCTCACTTATTCATCCCATGCTGGGTACATATATCTTTTCAAGTTAGTAGGTTTTGTTTTGTTTTCACAGTCTGGAGGTTTTTTTGTTTCTGTTTTTGTTTTTAACACTTATCATGCCATGAATGCACAGGGAATGGGTTCCAGCAGCTCAGGCTCCTTTCTCATAATGTGTGTCCATACTGGTTTCTCCAGTAATTGCACCAATTTACATTCCCACCAACAGTACATGAGGGTTTCTCTTTCCTCCACATCCTCTCGAATACTTGTTGCTTCTTGTTTTTTGTTTTTTTTTGTTCTGTTTTTGTTTGTTTTGCCATTCTGACAGGTATAAGGTGGTATCTGATTGTGGTTTTCATTTGTATTTCCCTGATGATTAGTGATGTTGAGCATTTTTTCATGTGTCTGTTGGCTACTTGTATATATCTTCTTTGGAGAAATATCTGTTCATAACTTCTGCCTGTTTTTAATTGTTTATTTGATCTCTGGCATTGAGTTGTGTAAGAGTTCTTGATATATTTTGTATATAAATCCCTTTTCAAATATACCATTTGGAAATATATTCTCCCATTCAGTAGGTTGTCTTTTTTGTTTCCTTGATGATTTCTTGACTGTGCAAACCCTTTTTATTTTGATGTAGTCCACAGTAATTTATTTTTACTTCTGTTTCCCTCGCCTCAGGAGACATGCCTAGAAAAATATTGCTAACGCTGATGTCAGAGAAATTACTGCCTGTGTTCTTTTCTAGGATTTAATGGTTTCAGTTCTCACATTTAGGTGTTCAATCCATTTTGAGTGTATTTTAGTGTATGGTGTAGTAAAGTAGTCCAGTTCATTCTTTTTCAGGAAGCTGTCCAGTTTTCCCAGCACTGCTTATTGAAGAGACTGTCTTTCCCCCATTGTATACGCTTGCCTTCTTTGTTATTGATCAATTGACCATTTAAATGTGGGTTTATTTCTGGGCTCTCTATTCTGTCCCATTGATTTAGGTTTCTATTTTTATGCTAGTACCATACTGTTTTGATTACTATAGCTTTGTAGTATATCTTGAAATCTGGAATTGGACATCTCCAGCTTTGTTCTTTCTCAGGATTGCTTTGGCCATTCAGGGTATTCTGTGGTTTCATACAAATTTTAGGATTATGTTGTTCTAGTTTTGTGAAAAATGCTGTTGGGTTTTTTTGTTTGTCTGTTTGTTTTTTTTAAAGATTTTATTTATTTATTTATTTGACAGACAGAGATCACAAGCAGGCAGAGAGGCAGGCAGAGAGAGAGGAGGAAGCAGGCTCCCTGCTGAGCAGAGAGCCCGATGCGGGGCTCGATCCCAGGACCCTGAGATCATGACCTGAGCCGAAGGCAGCGGCTTAACCCACTGAGCCACCCAGGCGCCCCTGTTTGTTTGTTTTTTTAAGGATACTTGCAACCCAAATCCTTTCTTCTTTTTTTTTTTTTTAAGATTTTATTTGTTTGACAGAGAGATCACAAGTAGGCAGAGAGGCAGGCAGAGAGAGAGGGGAAAGCATGGTCCCTGCTGAGCAGAGAGCCTGATGTGGGGCTTGATCCCAGGACCCTGAGACCATGACCTGAGCTGAAGGCAGAGGCTTAACCCACTGAGCCATCCAGGTGCCCCGGTATTTTTTTGTTTTTAAAGATTTATTTATTTATCTTGAGAGAGCGAAAGAGAGCAGAGGGGAAGGACAGAATCCTCTAGCAAATTCCCTGCTAAGTATGAAGCCCCATGTGGGGCTTGATCTCATGACTCATGAGATAATGACCTGAGCTGAAACCAAGAGTTGGATACTTAACCAACTGAGCCATCCAGGCACCCAAAAAATGCTGTTGGTATTTTAATGGGGACCACATTGAATCTGTAGATTACTTGGAATAATATGGACATTTTAACAATATTAATTCTTCCAACCCATGAGCATGAAATATCTTTCCATTTCTTCATGTCATCTTTGATTTCTTTCATCAGTATTTAATGGTTTTTGGAATACAGATCTTTTACCTCTTTATTCAAGTTCATTCCTAGGTATTTTATTATTTCTGGTGCAATTATAAATATTTTTAATTTCTCTTTCTTGTCACTTTGTTGTTACTGTATAGAAAAACTACCAAATTTCTGGGTATTTAATTTTGTATCTTGTTACTTTACTGAATTTATTATTTCTGATAGTTTGATAATCTTTAAAATTTTCTACTTATAGATCATGTTGTCTGTGAATAATGACAGTTTAACTTCTTTACCAATATGGATACCTCTTATTTCTTTTTTTTTGTCTGATTGCTGTGGCTAGGGCTTCTGGTACTATGTTGAATAAAAGTGGTGAGAGTAGATATTCTTGTTCCTGACCTTAGATGGAAAGCTCTATCATCATTGAGAATGTTGTTAGCTCTGGGTTTTTTACATATGGTCTCTATTATATTGAGGTATGTTTCCTCTAACCCCATTTTGTTGACAGATTTTATTTTTTTTGAAGACTTTAATTTAAATTCAATTAATTAACATATATTATTGGTTTCAGAGGTACAGGTGTGTGATTCATCAGTCTTCTGTAATACCCAGTGCTCATTACATCACATGCTTTCCTTAATGTCCATTACCCAGTTATCCCATCCCTCTACTCCCCTCCCCTCCAGCAACCCTCAGTATGTTTCCTCTGACTAAGAGTCTCTTATGGTTTGTCTCCCTCTCTGGTTTCATCTTGTTTTATTTTGTTGACAGTTTTTAATCATGAATGGCTGTTGAATCTTGTCAGATGTTTTTTTCACATCTATTGATGTGATCATAGCATTTTTATCCTTCATTTTGTTGAGGTATATCCTTCTATCATTTATTGATATACAAACATTGAATCATCCTTGCATCCCCAGAACAAATCCCACCTGATGATGGTGAGTGATCTTTTTAGTTTATTGTTATATGCAGTTTGCTAATATTTTCTTGAGAATTTTTGCGTTTATGTTCATGAGGGATATTGGCCTATAGTTCTCTTTTTTTGTGTGTGGCATCTTTGTCTGGTTTTGGTTTCAGGGTAATGCTGGCCTCATAGAATGTACTTGGAAGCTTTCCTTCCTCACCTATTTTTTGGAATAGTTTGAGGAGAATAGATATTAACTGTTCTTTAAATGTTTGGTAGAACTCCTCTGTGAATCCATCCAGTCCTGGACTTTTATTTGTTGATTACTAGTTCAATTTCATTGCTTGTAATTGGTCTGTTCAGATTTTCTGTCTCTTCCTGGTTCAGTTTTGGGAGATTGTATTTCTAGGAATTTATTTCTTTTAGCTTGTCTAGTTTGTTGGCATATATTTTTTGGTAGTATTTTCTTATAATCTTTTGTATTTCTGTGGTGCCACTTATATATCCTCTTTCATTTCTGATTTTATGTTGGTCCTTTCTTTTTTTTCTTGATGAACCTGGCTAAGGGTTTTTCAATTGTGTTTATCTTTTCAAAGAAACATCTCTTAGTTTCATTGATTTCTCTCTCTCTGTCACTCTCTCTCTCTTTTTTTTTAGTCTTTATGTTATTTATTTCTTCTCTGATCTTTATCATTTTCTTTCTTCTATTCACCTTGGGGTTTGTTCTTTTTTCATTTCCTTTAGGTGTTAGATTAAATTGTTTATTTGAGTCTTTTCTTGTTTCTTGAGGTAGGACTGTTTTGAGATATACCTCCCTCAAAAGAACTGCTTTTGCTGTGTCCCTTTGATGTGGGACCATTGTTTTCATTTTCATTTTTCACCATGTTTTTTTTTTTTTTCAGTTTCTTCTTTGATTGCTACATTGACCCTCTGGTTGTTTAGTAACATGTTGTTTAGTGTTCACATGTTTGTGTTTCTTCAGTGTTTTTCTTGTGACTTATTTCTAGTTTCATAATGTTGTGGTTAGAAAAGGTGCATGATATGATTCCAGTCTCCTTCAATTTATTGAGGCTAGTTTTATGGCCTAAAATGTAATCTATTCTGGAGACTGATCTACCTGCATTTCACAAGAAGGTATATTCTGTTATTTTTTTTTTAAAGATTTTATTTATTTATTTGACGGAGACCCCAAGTATGCAGAGAGGCAGGCAGAGAGAGAGAGAGGAGGAAGCAGGCTCCCTGCTGAGCAGAGAGCCCGATGCGGGGCTCGATCCCAGGATCCTGAGATCACGACCTGAGCCGAAGGCAGAGGCTTAACCCACTGAGCCACCCAGGCGCCCCAATTCTGTTATTTTTTGATGAAATGTCCTGTATATATCTGTTATGCCCATCTGGTCCATTGTGTCATTCAAAGACCTTATTTCCTTAATGATTACCTGAATGATCTATCCATTGATCTAAATAGACTGTGAAGGTCCCCTACTATTATTGCATTACCATCAATTTCTCTTTTTTAAAAAAAAGATTTTGTTTGTTTATTTACAGAGCATGAGTGGGGGGAAAGGCAGAGGGGAAAAGAGAATCTCAAGCAGACCCGCACTGAGCGGAGAGCCTGACATGGGGGTTGATCCCATGATCCTGAGATCATTACTTGAGCCAAAATCAAGAGTCATATGCTTAACCTCTGAGCCACCCAGGCACCCCATCAATTTCTCTTTATATCCATTAATATTTGCTTTGTATATTTAAGTGCTCCAGTGTTGTATGCCTGGATATTTATAATTCTTATATTCTCTTGTTTGATTGATCCTTTTATCATTATGTAACACTCTTCTGTGTCTCTCTCTATAGTCTCTGTTTTAAAATCTATTTCTTTGGGCACCTGGGTGGCTCGGTGGGTTAACCCTCTGCCTTTGGCTCAGGTCATGATCTCCAAGTCCTGGAATGGAGCCCTCCATCAGGCTCTGCTCAGTGGGGAGACTGCTTCCCCCTCTCTCTCTGCCTGCCTCTCTGCCTACTTTTGATCTCTGCCTGTCAAATAAATAAATAAAATCTTTTAAAAAATTAAAAAAAAAGTCTATTTCTTTCTGATGTAAGTATTGCTATTCCAGGATTTTTTTTTTTCTGCTTCCTTTTACATGGTGAATGTTCTTCCATCTCTTCACTTTCAGTCTGTATGTGTCTTTAGGTCTGAGGTGAATCTCTTGTAGGTCTTGCTTTTTTATCCTTTGTGCTACTCTATCTTTTGTTTGGAGCATTTAGGCCATTTATAGTTAAGGTAATTATTGGTAGATACATACTTATTACCCTTCTAAAATTTGTTTTCTTGTTGTTTTTGTAATTTTTTTTTTGTTCTTTAATTCCTTTTTCTTCTTGCTCTCATTTGTGCAATCAAGTTTTTATAGTGTTATTTGTGGCTTGCTTTCAGTTTTTTGTGTACCTAAGTTTTGGGTTTGTGGTTGCCATTAGGTTCACATATAACATCCTAAGTAAATAGCAGTCTATATTAATTTGATAGTCATTTAAGTTCAAATACATTAAAAAAAAACCAGAAAGAAAACAAAAAATTTCCCCCTTCTCTACCATTTTTACTCCCTTCTCTATATTTTAAGTGCACGTGGCCATATTTTACCTCTTTTTATTCATATTTTCTTATGTCTTATGGCCATTTCTTTTCCACTTAATGAAGTCCCTTTAACATTCCTTGTAAGGGTGCTTTAGTGGTGATAAACTCCTTTATCTTTTGTTTGGGGAAACTCTTTATCTCTCTTTCAAATCTTGAGGATAACCTTGCTAAGTAGAGTATTCTTGGCTGTAGATTTTTTCCTTTCAGCAATTTGATTATGCTGTTTCCTTCTGAGTTACAAAGTTTGTGCTGAAAAATAAGCTGATAGTCTTATAGGTTTTCCCCAGTATGTAACTCCCCCCCCCCCCTTCTCTGGATACGTTTAAGATTCTCTATCTTTAATCTTTGATATTTTAATTATTACCTTCTATGTGTGGTGTGGATCTTCTTTGGTTCATTTTGTTTGAGGCTCTGTGATTCTTGAAATTCGATGTCAAGTTTTCAGTTACTATTTCTTTAAATAAATTTTCTATACTTTTGTCTCTCTTCTTCTGGGATCCTTATAATGTGACTGTTTGTCCATTTGATGTTGTCCAAGAGGTCTCTTGCTCTGTCCTCATCATTTAAAATTATTTTTTTTGTTGTTCAGCTTCTGTGCTTTCTGTCACCGTCTTCAAGATCACTACATTCTTCTAAATCCTCTAACCTGTCAATTCCCTGTAGTGTGTTTATTTCAATTATTATATTCTTTAGCTCTCATTGTTTCTTTTAAATATTTTCTATCTATTGTAGGTCTCACTGAGTTCCTCCATTCTTTCTTCTTGGCCAGTGAATATCTTCATAATTACTTTAAAGTCTTTATCAGGTATATTGCTTTTTTCTCTTTTTAAATTTTAATTATTCATTTAAATTCAATTTAGTTAACATAAACTGTATTATTAATTTCAGGGCAGAATTTAGCGATTCATCAGTTGCATATTAAAACTCAGTGCTCGTTACAAGTGCCCTCCTTAAGGCTCATCACTCAGTTACCGCATTCCCTCACCCATGTGCCCTCCAGCAACCCTCAGTTTATTTCCTATAGCTAAAAGTTTCTTATGGTTTATTCCCTCTCTGTTTTTATCTTATTTTGCCTTCCCTTCCCCTGTGTTCATCTTCCCCTGTGTTCATCATTTAAAAAAATTCCACATGCGAATGAAATCATATGGTATTTGTCTTTCTCTGACTTATTTCACGTAACATAATACTCTCTAGTTCCATCCACATCATTGCAAATGGCAAGATTTCATTTTTTTTCTTCTCATTTTTTTTATTATGTTAAGTTAGCCACCATGCAGTACATCAATAGTTTTTCATGTAGTGTTCAAACAAGATTTCATTTCAATAGTGGTGAGAGTAGACATCCCTGTTGTGTTCCTGACCTTAGGGAAAAAGCTCTGTTTATTCCTGTTGAGGATAATATTCACTGTGGGTCTTCTTTATGTTCTCTCTATCCCCATGTAGTGGAAAGTTTTTATCAAGAAAGGATGCTATATTTTGTCAAATGCTTTTTCTGCATCTGTTGAGAGGATTATTTCTTTTCTTTTCTTTTCTTTTTAAAGATTTTGTTTATTTATTTGGCAGAGATCACAAGTAGGCAGAAAGACAGGTAGAGGGAGAGAGAGGGAGGGAAGCAGGCTCCCTACTGAGCAGAGAGCCTGATGCGGGGCTCAATCCCAGGACCCTGGGATCATGATCTGAGCCGAAGGCAGAGGCTTTAACCCACTGAGCCACCCAGGCATCCCTATTTCTTTTATTAATGTGGTGTGTCATGTTGATTTTATTTGCAGGTGTTGAACCATTCATGCAGCCCAGGAGTGAATACCATTTGGTCATGGTGAATAATTCTAATGTACTGTTTGATCCTATAGCTAGTATCTTGGTGAGAATTTTTGCATCCATGTTCATCAGGGATATTGGTCTGTAATTCTCCTTAGTGGGGTCTTTGTCTGGTTTTGGTATCAAGGTAATGCTGATGTCATAGAATGAATTTGGAAGTTTTCTTTCCATTGCTATTTTTTGGAACCGTTTCAGAAGAATAGGTATTAATTCTTCTTTAAAAGATTGATAGATTTCCCCTGGGAAGCCATCCAGCCCTGGACACTTGTTTGTTGGGAGATTTTTGATTAGTGATTAGATTTCTTTGGTGGTTATGGGTCTGTTCAGGTTTCCTATTTCTTCTTGCTTTGGTTTTGTTTGTTTATATGTTTCTAGGAATTTATCCATTTCTTCCAGATTGCCTAATTTGTTGGCATATAATTGCTCATAATATTCTCTTATAATTGTATTTCTTTGATGTCAGTTTTCCCTCTTTTGTTCATGGTTTTATTTGGATCCTTTCTCTTTTCTTTTTGATAAGTCTGGCTAAGGGTTAATCAATCTTATTAATTCTTTCAAAGAAAGAACCAGGTCCTAGTTTCTTGTGCTCTCGCTCTGTGTCAAATAAATAAAATCTTAAAAAAACAAAATAAGATAAAACTAGAGACACCTGGTTGGCTCAGTCATCAGGTGTCTGCCTTTGGCTCGGGTTGTGATCCCAGGGTCCTGGGATGGAACCCGCATGGGGCGCCTTGATCTGCAGGGAACCTGCTTCTCGCTCTGCCTGCTGCTCCCCCTGCTGCTCCCCCTGCTTGTGCACATGTGCTCTCTCTCTCTCTGTCAAATAAATAAATAAAATTTTTAAAGAAAAAACTAGATCCCCAAATAAGAAAAATATATAAACAGTGCAAAATAAAATACAATGAAAGGTACCAAAAATTTTTTAAAAAATATAAAGTATAGGGCGCCTGGGTGGCTCAGTGGGTTAAGCCACTGCCTTCGGCTCAGGTCATGATCTTAGGATCCTGGGATTGAGCCCCGCATCGGGCTCTGCTCAGCAGGGAGCCTGCTTCCCCCTCTCTCTCTGCCTGCCTCTCTGCCTACTTGTGATCTCTCTCTGTCAGATAAATAAATAAAATCTTTTAAAAATATATAAAGTATATGTAAAAAATTAAAAAATAAATGAAAAATAAACAAAAAAATAATAAAAGATTAAAGAATAAAAATACAAAGAATACTATTGTTTTCCCCTATTGCTGAACATTTGCACCCCTCGATAATTAGTAATCTTGTGGGAGGGAATTATTTGTGCTGGTCTTCTGGGGGAGGGGCCTATTGGGCAGATTCTCAGGTGGACTTGTCCTAGTGGACAAGCGCCTCCAGGGTGCAGGAAGGCAGGGCTTAGTGTAAGCAGCTCCAGACTCCACTAGGTGGTGCTGTTTTGCCCTTGAAGGCTTTCAGCACCTAGAGTAGGAATGAATATGGTAGTTTCTAGCCCTGGAGTTAAAAATTTGCTCCCCCCACTGTTCATTGAGCCCTCACAGAAAAGCAGTCAATCACTCCTATATCTCCAGTGTCCATCAAAACTTTGTGTTCACCCAGTCTATGACCCAGTGTTTTTATCTCACGCATGTGACTGAGATTCAGAACTGCAAATTTTAGGGACCCGAGCTATTCCTGGGGAAAGAGGGATGTCTCACCAGGGTTCTGCGTCTTACTGGACCCCTCCCTGGAAAGTGGTCGCAGGACTGCCCAGCAGCTTGCAGTTGATGGCAGCACAGAGCAAAAAACCTGTATGGAGACTCCCTGTTCTCAGCAGGCTTCCTCACTCCTATGCCCCGGAACTTCGCTGCCCCTAGACAGTGCCCTTTCTTCTTGTGATCCAGGGGATCCTCAGATCACGCTGTCACAGCTTGGATTCCACCCAGCTTCACCATCTGAACACATTCAAGCCAGGCACACCCCCACTGTAGTGGACTGCTAAACATTCCGATTTTGCACTCTGCTGCTGATACCACTTTGCGGTAACCTCCTTAAGCAGGCTCCCTCCCCCCGTCCACGGGTTCAGATCTCCTGGTCTTCCAAATGGTGGTCACTTCTCTACTTGCAGATGCGCAGCATTTGTTTTGTCAGACCTCTGACTGGTTTCTTGGATGTTCTGAATGATTTGATAACTATCTAGTTGTATCAAGGGATGAGACAAACCTAAGGTCCCCTACCCCTCTGCCATCTTCTTTTTTCTCCTTATCTCTGTTTTATTCTTTTTCTGAGTGTTTTCTTCTCCTTTCTTTTGGAGCATATTACTCTGTCTCCCCATTTTGTTTGACTGTGTGTTTTTTCTTCCTATGTATTATGTAAAACAGCTACTTCTCCTAAAGTTGAAGGAGTGGTCTTGTGTATGGTGACGTCTGTACAGATGGTGTGTCTTGGTGACTTTGCTGGCTGGCTGGAGCTGTGGCTTCAATGCTAGTTACTTTTATCAACCGTGGATTTTTATGGAGATAATGAAGAAAAAATAATTACATAAACAAGAAAAGAAAAACAAGAAATGAAGAAAAAAAAGAAGAACAAGAAAGAACAAAACCTGGGTGTCTGGGGTGGCTGTCTGTTGGGCCACCTGCCTTCAGCTTGGGTCATGATCCCAGGGTGCCACATTGGGCTCCTTGCTCAACAGGGAGTCAGCTTCTCCCTCTCCCTCGGCCCTACCTGCTGCTCATTCTCACTGGCTCTCTCTCTCTCAAATGAATAAGTAAAAAATCTTTTTAAAAAAAGAACAGAACCAAAAAGAAAAATAAAAACAGAATGAGACAAATTTTAAAGAGTAGAAAATAAAATAGTAAAAATGAAAAGAGACACAAAACCATAGCTTCTTTTCTTGCCCCAGCAACACAGGGTGACTGGTGGAGGCTTGTGGACCCTGGGGTCACTGGTGTTGGAAGCACACCTTGAGCCAGGCCTGAGTAGGGTAGCTGGAAGAGAGAGGTGGACAGAGAGAATATGTTCCTGCAGTTCCTCAGCCCTCTTAAATATGGCTTTTTTTCTTCTGTACCGCAACACCCGGAGCTGGTGTGGGCTTCAGGACCCTGGGCTTGCTGAAGTTGCAGGCTCCCAGTGATAATCTGACCCTCCAGTTATGGCATGTGAACCAGCCCCTTATGTTGGCCAGACCCTGCTCTGGTCTGGCTTTTTTTTTTTTTTTAAAGATTTTATTTATTTATTTGACAGAGAGAGATCACAAGTAGACGGAGAGGAAGGCAGAGAGAGAGAGAGAGAGGGAAGCAGGCTTCTTGCTGAGCAGAGAGCCCGATGTGGGACTCGATCCCAGGACCCTGAGATCATGACATGAGCCGAAGGCAGCGGCTTAACCCACTGAGCCACCCAGGCGCCCTGGTCTGGCTTTTGAGGTCAAGGTGGAGAGAATTCCTACAATTCTTTAGCCAGCCCTTTCAAACCATGGGTCTTTTTTCCTATGTCCCTGTATCTAGGGCTGATAAGGGCTCATGGACACTGGGCTGGCTCAAGTTGTAAGCTCCCTGAGATGATGGGACCTGCCATTGTGGTGTCCAGACCCTCCTCTCGTCTAGGCTCTGAAGGGGGAGTGGGAGCGTAAACCCTAAGGTTCTCCATTTCCTCTGACCTGAAGAGCATTCCTGCAGGTCCTCTGCCACTCCTCAGAGGTCTGGCGTTGTCTCTTTTATATGCTAGTTGCTCTTTTAAGCTGCGTGTTTTTTTCTGTGCCCAAGCACTGAGAGGTCTGTTCCCAGTCTCTCAGTACTATCCCTTCTCACCACGGTTTTGCCGCACTGGAGGTGTGGGTTCCCTTTGTTTCTACGTCTCTGTCTCTCTAGTTGTTCTGTCTTGGGTTGTTCATTAGCTGTACAGTCAGCCCTCAGTTCTTCAGGATACACTGTCTTATTAATATGTGTAATTTGGTATGTTCTACAGAGGATGTGAGTTCACAATCTTCCTACATCACTGTTTTGAATCCCAGAAGTCCCCAGATTGAACTTTAATAGCCTCTTGAGGCTAAGAAGCCAAGTACTTGCTATCAGACTTCACCTGCAATACCTATAGATTTGGGTTACTTGATCTCTTCTTGAGGTCCTAAAAATATCCTGAGGTACTGGCACCTGCGAGGGATTAATCTTTGCTTGCCTGGTAAGGCTGTGAGGAATCCTGTAAGCAAGGTTTCAGGCTGATTTTTCAAGAGGCTTTTTATTGGCTCCATAAAGTTAATCTTAGTTCCTTAAAGGTGCCTGTTCATATCATTTTTCTCTCAAATATGATATTCTAGTCATAGCCTTGGTAATATAGCAATGTTTGCAATAGTGTCCCGTTACAAGGAGAACAGATTCTTACTGAACTTATGCAAATAAATATATTGCCAAGAAAACATAAGCATACTCACTGAGAATTCTGGAGGGATCAGGTAGGGAGAAAAAGATAAATATTTCAACTCTGTTTACAAAGTTATAACTTACAAATTGCTGGAAGTCACAGTTAGCTTAAGAGGAAAGGTCCTTTTATAACTGGAAAATAAAATAAGGAACCAGCAATATATCAGACAAAATGTCCTGATAATTACAATCATCTTCATTAGTTTATTCAGCCCCATGTAACTAATACTTGATATTAATCTTTTAAAAATACTTTATGAGGGGGGCGCCTGGGTGGCTCAGTGGGTTAAAGCCCCTGCCTTCGGCTCAGGTCATGATCCCAGGGTCCTGGGATCGAGCCCCGCATCGGGCTCTCTGCTCGGCAGGGAGCCTGCTTCCCTTCCTCTCTCTCTCTGCCTGCCTCTCTGCCTACTTGTGATCTCTGTCTGCCAAATAAATAAGTAAAATCTTAAAAAAATAAATAAATAAATAAAAATACTTTATGAGGCTATCAGTTTCTCCAGCAGACTTCTGTAAATTCTTAGTTCAATAGTATAATGTTAAAGTTATTAGAGAGCTTTATTCTAGAGTACTTGTTGGTCTTTTCTCTGAATCTCCTTGAAGATGAAACATTTTGCAAATATCAATAAAACTATAACTATAAATGACAGAAAGTCTTAAAAGTGATAATGGCAAAAATCTGATTAGTGTATTACAATGCAACTAACAAGGAAATTTGATTATTTCTGGGACATACTATATTTCAAGACAATAACTAAAATCACAACTGATAACCTACCAGTACATAGCAGATTTCTAAGAGTTTCATATAATTTCTAGAGCACTTACCTTAACATATATTTACACAAACATAATCTAAGAAGGCGTAGCATCTCTTACTTGACAGTGCCTCTCCTGTAATTGAACGTACCAAATATGTCTAGTTTAACATCTCTCTTTTATGAAGACAAAGTCTTGGAAATTTTCCAGGGACCCTCTGGAAATTACAAATTTAGTTTAGGATTAAAAGACTTCATTTTAAAATGTGACTTGGGGAACACCTGGGTGGCTCAGTTGGTTAAGCGGCTGCCTTTTGCTCAGTTCATGACCCTGGAATCCGCTTCTCCTTCTGACCTTCTTCCCTCTCATTCTCTCTTTCAAAGAAATAAATCTTTAAAAAAAAAAAAAATGCCTAAAGCTGATGGAGCCTGATTATAAAGTCCAAGTAAGTAAAGTGAACCTTAATGCTAGTTTTGAGGGCTTGTGTTAAATGCTGAAAGCTAGGAAATGAATTTATATTAGTGACCTGTATACTTTGAACCAAAAAAAGAGTGCTTTCTGTAAATCTTGTAGGGAAAGGGAAGTTAGGCAGATGGGGCCAGATTTTGATAAGGAGAATTTAGCTTGGACGTGGACATTAATTTTTGTCTAAAATCTAGTGTCTGTTCTCTCATCTTGTCAAAGAGAGTCCCTAAGGCTAGCTGTTATACTAATAAAACAATTAAGAACCTCGTGCAAGAAATTTTTTCTTTCAAACATAGCCAACCTCAAGGATCCATTATCTGGCCACTGATGATAAGGACCTTCTTAATAGTGACTAAAACCAATAAGCCATTTTTTAGAAAGACTGGAGACAACTTTCCATGTTTAGACCATGGACACAAGAAGCATCCCTGGAGAGGGCATGGATGATGTAGCTCCCCATGATCCAAAAGTGTACTCCCAAATATAGTCTAAGAAAGCAAAAGCCTTTGTTCCACTGGTGGTAAGGACGGTATAGTGAAAACAAGTCTGGTCTCCCATCCTAGACCTGCTTATCTGTGTCATCAGGCAGAATGGGACTTTTCCATTACTAATGAGCAAAGATGTTTAGGTTAAAAGGTCACCGCCCATAAGGGACTTTTGTTATGACAACCGCCCCTGAGCTCTGCCATGACTGAACAAGGAGAGTGCTACTTGTACCTGTGGATCTTGGAACCCCACTCTGTTTTGCCAAAGAAGGTATACTTACCTGGGTGGCCGAGACCAGAGAGAATATTCTCACTGATTGTAAAGCCAAGCTCTTAGAACATAGACAAAAAGTAAGAAAAAAAAAACCCTTATTTGGATTTTATACAGGGAACCTATAGCAAAGTTTGTCCAAGTAGATGACAGTCTGAGGAGAACTATGAAATCATTCTGTGAGGCTCGCTTGAACAGCAGGCTTAAGAGTCCTGCATTATGTCCTATGGTAATTCCTTTTTATGACAAATGCCCCCCCACCCCCCCAAAAAAAAGAGAGAGAGAGAAAGGTAAACAGTGACCATCTCTGGGAGGAAATGAAACTGTCAAACCAAGAGTATTCTGCCAAATTTTCCAGAGTCCCTAAGCTCAAGAAACTAGTTCCACAAAGTTTCTCTCTTTGTGAGAAACTTTCTCACAAAAAGGTGAGAAACTTTTTGTGAGAAAGTTTCTCACAAAGAGAGAAAGATTTCTCACCATTCTCACATACATTAGACCCTACAGACAGAGCGCTGGGGGTTGATGGGCTTGTCAGATGTCTCAGGATTTCTCAGGTGCAGTGCTGTCCAGCTAGAGTTTATCCTGCAGATGATGCCATCTGTGGGGCAGGAAAAATTTTCTTGTAGCCTTCAAGGCCCTTCTAGATGCCCTGAGAATTAAATTAACATGGACAGATTAACAGGAGAAAAAAAAGTTTATGTTTGCACAAAACCCAATATTAAAATCAAGACCCAAAGAAAAGACTGAAGCATGCAACTTTTCTATATAAAGCTTCAATTAGTACAGAATTTGGGCTGGGATAGTAAGTTTGTAAAAGTAATAAGGTTTTGTTACTATTGGTTTCTTCCGCTTGGAACTCTTTGTCTCTGACTCTAGGGATGTCTGTTTCTTGGTAGAAGAGGGTGACTTTCACATGGGAGATTTATTGATGGTTTTCTGGAAACAAAGGAGGGTCACTGTGTTCTTCCTGCACAGGACATTTCTTAAGTAACTTTAATTCAAAATAATTAATATGCCATTGCAGAACATTCTGGGTGGCCCTGATCCCCTATACTGATAAACCTAGGACCCCATCAGGCAGCCAGGCCAAATGGGCTCTGTCACCATTTAGAAGCTGTTGCCTCAAAGATTTTCAAGGATGGGATTCCTTCATCCTGGAGGCTGTGTAGCTGGCTGGGGATCAGCCCTAGCTCCACAGCTCTGGAGGCCCCTGGCCACCCACACCTGGCTGTTGGGGTGAACACTGCCCGTGCTCTCACCACACAGGTCAGAGAAGCAAATGACCTGGAACTGGACTGTGTTGAGAGAATCCAGGTCTCAAGAGTGAGCTCTTGGGGGTCCGTGGCATCTGCCTCCTTCCAAGCCCCAGTATAAACAAAAGTACGTATTTCCCCTGAAGTCATGCTGGAGGAAACTAGACTATCTTGCCAGAATAGGATCCATAATCAAGCCTCCCAGTTCTCTCTTTTTTGGAGGATAGCCTATCAGTCTTCCAGGCCCCATCCTGACAGTGTAGTCCAGTTTCCTACAGGTCTGCCTTCAGGGAGAATATACATAGTTATGTAGGTTAGGTCTTGGAATTGAACCCCCAACAACCCTTTCCAATGACCTAGCCTGTCAGGACCCTGCCCTGTTCAAGTTCCCTGTGTACCCTGAACTGAACTGTATGTGCGTGCTCACTATATACCTTGTCATGGGTTGGGCAGGGAAAATTTTAATTTATCCTTCAAGGTTCTTCTAGCTGAACTGAGAATTAACACTGAACAGATTAATAGGAGGGGGGAAAAAGCTGGCCTGGGGAGGCTGAGGTCCTACAGGCCTGGTTCCTAGCCACAAGCACAGCCTTCAGGGTGAAGAAAGCCCAACCCTTGTAAATCTTTCAGAGGAGGCAGTAGCTTTTTTTTTTTTTTTTTAAAGATTTTATTTATTTATTTGACAGAGAAAGATCACAAGCAGGCAGAGAGGCAGGCAGAGAGAGAGGAGGAAGCAGGCTCCCTGCCGAGCAGAGAGCCCGATGCGGGGCTCGATCCCAGGACCCTGAGATCATGACCTGAGCCGAAGCCAGCGGCTTAACCCACTGAGCCACCCAGGCACCCCGAGGCAGTAGCTTTTAAACTGGCAACAGTCAGTCCACTTATTAGGTTGGTTTCCTGTTACGATCCTGGGTTTACCAGGAATCAAAGATACCCTGGCCAGTCCGCCTGGCCCCTCCCGGCAGGAGAGCCCAGATTCCTTCAGCTTTTATCTTTGGTGTGTATTAATTTGATGTGATTTCAAATCCATTTATAACAAAGATAAAAAAGAAATTCTGGAAGTTGTTTTGGTATAAGAATGAAGTACATTGGGGCACCTTGGAGGGGTGCCTGGGTGTCTCAGTGGGTTAAAACCTCTGCCTTCGGCTCAGGTCATGATCCCATGGTCCTGGGATCGAGCCCTACATTGGGCTCTCTACCTACTTGTGATCTCTATCAAATAAATAAATAAAATCTTAAAAAAAAATAATGAAGTGCATTGTGTCAGGATGTCATCATTTCATCTGTTCTCACTCATGAGAACTTAATAGCTCAGTGGCTGGGGGTCCTGGCCATAGGCTTGTCAATAAAAACATATGAAGAAGCAAAACAAGTATGACAAGGGGACATTAGGTTATAAATACTGAGAGTTTATGAGGACTAATCTTGAGAGTGTTTGGTTTGGGCAAGACTATACTTTGCTAATCTAAAATGACACTTAAAGACCTAGAGGCAGTCGGGTTCTACCAACCAAGGTTGAGATGACTCTTTATTGGCAATGGTGAAAGCCATGCAGTGTCCTTGCAAAGATCATCTGCCCTTGTTCCCTAGCAACACACTCTAGCAACATGAGACTTTTGCACTAACAGCTGGACTTTAGCTCCAGGTTGGCTAAATGGTCCCTCTTGGGTACCAACTCCTATAATGTTAAATAAGTCCAAAATGGAGTCCTTTGTTCCTCACACCAACAAAACAAGACTTAATTACTGTTTCAGCCTACTCCACAGAAGTGACCTTTCAAAAGTCAATCTGAAATTTACTAATCAGCAATAATGAGGTAATCTTCATGATTTAAAAAAAAATATGTTCATCCCTTCACCCCTAAAAACCAACAAACAAAAAGGATATCCTGGACTGAAACAATTCTTTCTTCTTCTATTAACTTCCTTGCCCCACCGTTCTTCCTATAAAAACCTTCCGTTTTGTAAAACTCCTCAGAGCATCTCTCTACTTGCTGGATAGGGTGTTGCTCGACTCATGAATCATTAATAAGCCAAGCAGATCTTCACATTTATGCACTAGAATTTTTTTTTTTTTAACAAGAGGTATACCTTAAATAAATTTGGATTTTATCCCTTTCACCTTCCTTGCCTGGAACGTGTGATTAATCTATCATTGTAGTAATGGAGAGAAAATGGAACTAAGAAGGTTATTTGAAATGGAGCCGGGGGGACATTGAGGAAGATGGGACTATTCATCTTTTGTCTCAATTTCTCAGCTAAAATCAAGATATCTGCTGCATGTTTAAATGGAAGTAAATGGACTTGCCACTTAATATGAGCTCTAGTAAACCATCACAAATAGATTAGTATAACTGTAGCTATACCAGCACCAATCAATTTAACCTACCATTAAGGATTATTTACAAAAAGATTTCATTGTTCCCTGTACTAGTTTCTGTAATACCCCTATCCTCCCTGTCTGTAAACCACATGGGAGAGGATGGAAGTTTGCACAGGACCTCAGGGCAATAATATTAATATTCCTCAGCACCCTATAGGATCCAGCCTTCACACCTTGTTCATATCCATTCCCTAATAGCAATACCTCTACTATTATAGACCTTTGCAATGCCTTCTTTAACCTACCTGTTGATCCTGAAAGTTGGTTCTTATCTGCCTTCATCTGGGAAGGACAACAGTATGCATGGACTGTCATGCCACAGAGCTATACTGAAAGCCCCAGTTCTCATGTTTCATCATACTCAACCTTTATCCTCTAGCAGATCAAATTCTTATGGTCTTCTCTCTCACCCCCAAGTGTTACTGTCACATGCCGTAATTTCTTAAATCCTGCTACTCTACTGCCTTTACCCTCTGATGAAACTCATGACTGTATCTAACAGACTTCTCATAGCACTTCACAATGCAAACTTAGTCTGGTCTACCAGTGGTTTGTATCTTTTTTTTTTTTCTTAAGATTTTATTTATTTATTTGACAGAGATCACAGGTAGGCAGAGAAACAGGCAGAGAGAGAGGGGAAGCAGGCTCCCGGCTGAGAAGAGAGCCCAACGTGGGGCTCAATCCCAGGACCCCGGGATCACGACCTGAGCAAAGGCTTTAACCCACTGAGCCACCCAGGCGCCCCCAGTGGTTTGTATCTTAAAGATAAAACAAGAAACTATCAAGCTGGCTATGTGGTTGTCTCCTTAACAGAAAACATTGAAGCAGGACCAATCACTGCAGCCCTCTTAGCTCAAGAAGCTGAATTATTTGCCTTAACCAGAGCAAGGTTCTTCCTTTGGCAGAAGGACGAACCATTAATATTTACACCAGAAGTCGCTGTGTTGTTGGTATAGCACATGATTTTTGGTATGTTCTGGTAACAAAGAGGGTTTGAACCTCTATTGGACAACAGATTGAAAATAGTCCTTAGGTCCTTGTATAGCATCTGATAGTTCCAAGATATAAGTCTTCAGTCATTATCAAAATCCTGGCCATTCAGTGGCCAACACCAAGGAAACAAAGGGAATCATTCGGCTGATGCAGCTGCCAAATAGGCTGCTTTTAAAAATTATAAACCACTTTTTGAATCCTCACTTGTACCTTCTGACTTTACCAAAAATCTTAAAGATTAAAAGAAACTTGGTCTGATCAAGGCTGCCAATTTGACTCTCAGTGAAATCTTTGGTATATGTCAAATGACAGACCAGTCCTCTCTGATTATGTCCAGAAACAATTTTTTTTCTTTTTCCTTTTTTTAAAAGTTATTTTTATTAACATATAATGTATTATTTGCCCCAGGGTACAGGTCTGTGAATCATCAGGCTTACACATTTCACAGCACTCATAGCACATACCCTCCCCAATGTCCACAACCCAACCACCCTCTCCCTAACCACCCCCCTGGCCAGCAACCCTCAGTGTGTTTCCTGGGATTAAGAGTCTCTTATGGTTTGTCTCCCTCCCGATCCCATCTTGTTTCATTTTTCCCCCTTTACCCTTCACAACCCCGCCCCCGCCCTGCCTCTCAAATTCCTCATATCAGGAGATCATATGATAATTATCTTTCTCTGATTGACTAATTTCACTCAGAATAGTACCCTCTAGTTCTATCCATGTCATTGCAAATGGCAAGATTTCATTTCTTTTGATGGCTGCATAGTATTCCATTGTGTATGTATGTATGTATCTATCTATATATATCACATATTCTTTATAGAAACAAATTTTTAATTGTATTCATGAACTTACCCATTGGAATGCTGACAAGATGGTCCTACAGGGAAAACAATACTTTTGGAAACCATCTCCAAAAATATCCTCAAATTTATGAAAAATGTCAGATTTGCCTTAAACATAACCCTGGAAAACCAGGGTTCAAAAGAAAAATTTCCCTTCTGGGCCCTTTGAGATATAGCATTTGGATTTTATCCAGCTGTCACCATCTCTATATTATTTTCTCCCTAGGTAGAAGCCTCTCCTTGCCACAGATCTATGGCCTTAGCAGTAGAAAAATTTCATTAGAAAAAATTATTCCATAGTCACCAAACTGTGGAAAGAACCAAGATGCCCTTCAGTGGACAAATGGATAAAGAAGATATGGTCCATATATACTATGGAGTATTATGCCTCCCTCAGAAAGGATGAATACCCAACGTTTGTATCAACATGGATGGGACTAGAGGAGATTATGCTGAGTGAAATAAGTCAAGCAGAGAGAGTCAATTATCATATGGTTTCACTTATTTGTGGAGCATAAGGAATAACAGGGAGGACATGGGGAGATGGAGAGAAGGGAGTTGGGGGAAATTAGAAGGGAAGACAAACCATGAGAGACTGTGGACTCTGAGAAACAAACTGAGGGTTTTCGAGGGGGGTGGTGAGGGTTTGGGTGAGCCTGGTGGTGGGTATTAAGGAGGGCACGTATTGCATGGGACACTGGGTGTGGTGCATAAACAGTGAATTCTGGAACACTGAAAAGAAATTTAAAGAAAAATAAATTAAAATTAAAAAAAGAAAAGAAAAGAAAAGATTATTCCAAATTGGGGAATGCCCTCAGAACTTCATAGTGACTGAGGGACCCATTTCACTAGATATTATACGGTCACTTGCCACATTTGGCCAATGATACAACACTTCCACTGTGCCTATCATCCTCAATCATCTAGCCTTGTAGAATGTATCAATGACATTTTAAAAACCCAGTTGGCAAATTTATGGAATTTTTCTACTTGCCATGACCAAGAGCTCTTCCCTGGTACTATGGAATCTTTGACCCATTCCTTCTGGGAGACTAAGCTCTTACTCTTTGAAATAACTGGAAAACCAATGAGAATAGATCAAGGTACATATGAACTCAGCTTACTTAAAGGTAAGTTGATGACTCACTATAAAGGAACTAATTCAGGCCCTTTTTAGCAGGGAAATGAACACCTCAAACATCATGGCCTTTAACCCAGAGACATGGTTTATTGGAAAAGGCACCTCCATCAAGATTCCCTCCAGGAGGGTATGGAGGATCATACCAGGTACTATTGAAATCCTTGTGCTGCTAAATCAGAAGGCATAGACTCGGAGGTTTATGCTTCTTATTTTAAAAAATCTCCAACATCTAACTGAACTACCAGACCTACAAGAGACTTTAAAGGGAGAAAAAGCAGATGACATCTGTATAGACTGTTCTCCCAGGACTCAGGACCAGGCCAGTATTATGTTTGCAAGAGTCATCACACCAATATTTGGCTTATGAGTTTATTAATATTTCTCTTCCCCCTCATTACTGCTTTCAATTGGAAGAACAGTGCCATAATTTAGATGTCTCAATCCCTTGCTACTTCTAAAAAATTTTCTGACTGTACACCTACAGGGTAGTTTACTGATAAGGACCCCATAATGTTATTTATATGCAACTTCGCCATGGTGCCAAATACTTCCATTAGTTACTACAAAACAGCCCCCTCTAACACTTATTCTGTCAGATATTGCCTCAAGAAAAGCTTCCGTGTTTTATGCTTATTTCCCCCTAAATTAGAGACCACCTCAAATGCAATCTGGTACAGTCATTGAAGGTTCCTCAAAAAGTTAAAAAGATAGAACTACCCTATGATCCTGCAATCACACTGCAGGGTAAAGCAATTGTCATGAGAAGCACTGGGTGATGTATGGAGTTGCTGACTTACTATATTGTACACCTGAAACTAATATAACAGCATGCTAACTAATGAACTAAAATAAAAACTTAGAAAAAATTAGAGACTACCTCCTATGTTAACAGAACTTTTATTAGCAAAATATAGAAACCTACTCCCTCCTTCTCCTAGAATTACCTTTATACAAATTGTATATCTTTTACCTGTTCCAATAGAATTTTTTCCAACTGTCCGTTTCCATTAGGCCAAACTCTTTGCATATCTCTTTTTGAAAGTACTGACCCATTATGCACCATGCCTTCTGATACTATCCTTTGACAACTCAAGATTGCCCTTTTATGGGAAATACGTTTAACCAAACCACTGGACTCCCAAGACCCTCTGATCCCTTGGCTAGATATTATCCTCCTTCTCTTTTCTCAAAATGAAAGTTTAAACAAACAAAAATTATGTGGCATTCTATGCACCCCTAAAAGATACATCTTTGCACACATGTTACCACACCTGAGGCATTTGATTGTTTAGATCGCTGAATTACTGGCCAGTGCCTCTGGGGCTGCCTTCTTCCCCCCTCAGCATTCTTAGAGCCCAGTTAACCTCCCATCAAGAAAAGGGCCTTGTTCATAAGAGAATTATCCTGAGAATCTTTGTGAAGCTAACAGCTATGTACATTCCAAAGGAGGTGATTTTCTGTGGGCTTTTCTGGTGAGATCAGTAATGATCTCTTCCAAGTTTTATTTTCCTGGCTGGGGGTTGGTACCCTCCAATGTAACATGTTACAAAATTTAACCAGAACAGTTAGTCAAATTACTTGCTTGATGGCCTGAGCTATTCAGGTTCAAGAAAAATCTTTAGATTCCCTAAATAGCATCAGATTATTTACTTGCAGTCCAAGTAGGGGTTTGTGCCATAGCTAAAACCTCATGTTGTACTTAAACACTTCCCAACAAGTGAAATTGGAGCTCACTAAACTACTTAAATTAGCTAAATCTTTAAAGAGAAATTCAAGCTTTGTACTAGAATGGTTTGATTTTAAATTCTCATCTTTTTAATTGGCTTCTCTCAGGACTCAGGACTCTTGCATTTTGAGTATACAAATTATATTATTATTGTTTTAAGTTGTATTTATTGTTTTGGTACTAGTTGCTTAAAGACTTAAAAATATTCATCAAACTTACCCACTGACAACCAAAAAGTGAAACTTCAGCTGACATAGTCTAAAGTCCACTTCCTTAAACCTCCTTGTTTCCCAAATGTGGCCTTAAGACTCTTGCATAGCAAGCCTGTTAAACATGATGAATACTGACTAACCATGAGACTGTCCACTTAGGTACTTGGTGGACCTGGAGCAGGTTGTTGGCCATTTCAGCATTGCAATGAGATTACAAAACCAAAGGTTGATCATTGATGCTTTCTGTATGCAAATATCTCAGTCAAAAGGGGGTAATGATAATGGAGCAAAGCATTGCTGGGGCGCCTGGGTGGTTCAGTGGGTTAAAGCCTCTGCCTTTGGCTCAGGTCATGGTCCCAGGATCCTGGGATCGAGCCCCACATCGGGCTCTCTGCTCAGCAGGGAGCCTGCTTCCACCTCTCTCTCTCTTCCTGCCTCTCTGCCTGCTTGTGATCTCTGTCTGTCAAAATAAATAAATAAAATCTTAAAAAAAAAAAAAAAAAGCATTGCTAAGAGGGTTATTTAAAATGGAGCTCAGATACTGAGGAAGTGGGGCTCATGTACATATTCTGCCTCAAATTCTCAGAGTTCTGGAACTCACCTAAAAATCATTGGCTGCATGTTGAAGTGGACATAAATGGATTTTCCAATTAACACTAGCCCTAGCAACTGATCACATATAGATTAGTGTTATAGTAGCTATACCAGCACCAATTACATTTAATTTGAAATAACTTACTTAAATTTCCTCTTTCCTCTTTATAAACTCTAATTTGGTGTTATATGTAACTAATGAATCATTGAACACTACATCAAAAACTAATGAGGCTATGTTGGTTAATTGAGCATAAGGGAAAACCCTCTAATTTCCTTTATCTCTCCTCCAGAGCACAATTTTTATTTTGGTTGAATCTGTGTCTCCCAGATTGCAATCCCTAACACTCCAACTAAATGCATGTATTTTATTTTGCATCTTGCAGTTTTGTCTTTTGTTGGTCACAGTTGATTTAGAGTATGTTATTTCTTTATTGGCTTATTAAAGATATGCTCCTGTATGCTATTGAGTTGTAAAATCCCACAGTGAAACTGTGTGAAGCAAACTGTTGCCAAACTGAGTATTTATGTGTCTCCCCCACCAAAATAATTGGGTAGCCTACAATCCAAAGCAAAGTAGTAATAATTAATGTTGGTCAGTACTCGGGGATATATCCTACTCCATGCCAAATTTGAAATATAGGTTGATACATTATATTAAATTTATAATTGATTAAAATCTGGTTAGGCCCATTCTCAGATTGAGAAATTTTAAACTTAATATACTATTTACATCTGTAACAGCCTACTGAAATTATAAACAGCCTTTGAATGGACAAAACTGACAGCTGATATAATTTGGTACTACATTGGCACAATAATTATTTGTGATGCTTTACCATACTATAGACACTTAATAGAGCATTCCAAATAGTTTTATATGATAAGGCTTTTTTTTTTTTATGTTAGCCACCATGCAGTACATCATTAGTGTTTGAGGAAGTGTTTTCAGTGATTCATTAGTTGCATTTTGAACACAGTTGTGTAAGACAGGAGGAAAAGAGCAAATATGCCTTGGTAGCTAACTCTACTAAAATTACTCAGCAGGTGGTTTAAGGGCCAAATAGGTTTTATATTAACTTCTGAGGATTCCTGGAGACCTACTGAGGACTTAGTTTGGATAATACTTAAAATTAAGGAAACTCCAGATTTTGGCTTGATCAACTCAGTTTGTTATATCTTGTATTAAAAAGAATAACAGAGAGGGGATGCCTGGCTAGCTCAGTCAGTAGAGCATGAGGCTCTTGGTCTTAGGGTTATGCGTTTGAGCCCCACATAGGGTATAGAGATTTTTAAAGTCTTTAAGAAAAAAGAGGAAGAGCAACTAAGGGTTAAGGGAAGATGGCAGCAGAGTAGGAGGACCTAGGCTTGCCTCGTCGCATGAATACAACTAGAAAACTATCAAATCATCCCAGATACCCCAGAAATCAACCTGAAGCCTGGCAGAACAAACTCCACAACTAAAGGTAGAGAAGAGGCCACATTGAAGAAGGTAGGAAATGTGGAGACACAGTTTGGGAGAGTAATGGATCATGGTTGCTGCAGTGGGGAGGAAGCTGATTCCAGAGAAGGGTGAGAAATAATGTAGCACACAAGGGACCCCACACGGAGAAGACAAATTCCCATAACAGTTGGCTTAGAAAGCAAGATGGATTGAATTTCATGAATTCTTGCAACTATCAGGGCTTCAGGAATTTTTAAGATCAGCAGGCTTGCCTTGGGAAAAACCCAGATGGTACTGGGGGTGCTTTTGGAGAGAAGGCAGGGCAAACAACCCATGAACATACAATGTGGAAACCGTGATATGAAGAGTTCCTGGGGCACACAGTGGGGAGGTTATTTGCTCAGCTCAGAGCATGTCCCAGAGAGGCAGCATTCGTGGAGAGACCAGAACAAAGGAACTGGCAGGCCCCATGTCCCTTCCCTCTGCCCTTCACCTAAGCACAGGGCCACCTGTGGGAACCAGCACAGCACCAACATTCACTACCTACCTTAGACCAAACACCATTCCCCATGTCTGGTGGAACCGCCCTTCCTAGTCATGTTTGCCTCAGTCCCAGTGCTGCCCCTCACCCCCCAAGAAGATTAGCCTAACACCCTGCCAACACTTCATCTCCCAACCTAGGAGTTTTGCAGGGCCTCATTTCTGGTGGCAGTGGTGACAGGTCTCATTTTACAAGCAGACCAGAGCACATCTAGTTAAAACCTGCCACACTCCGGTTGGGGACCAAACATGGCCCACAACAGGCAAAGAGAGGCTCTCCAGATGACTGGCCTGAAGGATAAAGTGGCCAGGGGACGCCTGGGTGGCTCAGTTGGTTAAGCGGCTGCCTTTGGCTCAGGTCATGATCCCAGTGTCTTGGGATCGAGTCCCACATCGGGCTCCTTGCTCAGCGGGGAGCCTGCTTCTCCCTCTGCCTCTGCCTACCACTCTGTCTGCCTGTGCTCATGCTCGCTCCCTCTCTCTCTCTAACAAATAAATAAAATCTTAAAAAAAAAAAAAAGAGAGTTACTTTAAAGTGGCCAGGACACAACAGCAGAGTACAGGCAGCACACATTGCAGACATTCCCGGAAGTTCTAGGCCCTGGGAAAGAGGAGACACTATACTGCAGGGCACTATAGGACCTCTTCTTCATAAGGCCATTATACTTAAGAACAGGACATATAGCTGACTTTCCTAACACACAGAGCCTTAGAGAAAATAACACCAAGGAATTTGCCTTCAATGAAGGAACAGAACAATGCCACAGTCAGTTTTTAAGTGAAACGTAGGGGTAACATGCCTGATGGAGAATTTAAAGTAATGATCATAAAGATACTCACTAAACTTGAGAGAAGAGTGGAAGACATCAATCAGACCTTTAATACAGAGATATCTGCTATATTACTAGCAGAGAGAAAGTTTCAATAAATCAAATGAGAAACATGCTGATGTAATGAACAGCAGCCTGGAAGAAGCAGAACAAATTAATGACCTAGAAGATAGAGTAATGGAAAATAATCAAGTTGAACAAAAGAGAGAAAAAGAATTATGCAAAATGAGATTAGACCTAGAGAACTCGGTGATTCCATCAAACATAATGAGACTCATAGTGAGAAAAGGGAACAGAGAACATATTTGAAGAAATAATAGCCCAAAACTTCCCTGATCTGGGGAAGGAGATGAATAGTCAGATCCAGGGGACATAGAGTCCCCCCTCCCAAGCAAAATCAACAAAAGCATATCCACACCAAGACATATTGTAATTAAAATGGCAAAATGTAATGATAAAAAAATTTAAAAGCAGCAAGACAAAAAAAAGACAATTACATACAAGGGAAACCCTGTAAAGCTATTAGTGGATTTTTCAGCAGAAACTTTGCAAACCAGAAGGGAATGGTATGGTATTTGAAGTGCCATATAGAAAAAAACTTGCACCCAAGAATACCATATCCAGGAAGGCTATCATTCAGAATAGAGAGATAAAGAGTTTCTCAGACAAAAACTAAAGCCATTCATGACCACTAACCAGCCCTCCAAGAATTATTAAAGAGGACTGTTTGAGTGGAAAGACAAGACCAAAAGTGACAATATGAAAGTGGGAAAAATAGAAAGATGAATATTTCTTTTAAAAGAATCAGCCAAGGAACTCACAAAAGGATGTAAAATATGACACCTAAAATGTGGGGAGGAGAGGAGTAAAGAATGAGTTCAAATTTAAAAACAACCATCAACTTAATATAGACTATTATGCAGAAGATGTTACATGCAAATCTAATGGTAATCACATCAAAAAACCCAATACAAAGCTAAGAATAAAGAGAAAGAAGTCCAGGGGCCTGGGTAGCTCAGTTGGTTAACCATCTACCTTCAGCTCAGGTCATGATCCCAGGTTCCCGGGATCAAGTCCTGCATCGGGCTCCCTGCTCATCAGGGAGCCTGCTTCTCTTTCTGCCCCTCCCCTCTGTTCATGTGTGCATCTCTCTCTCGTGCGCACACGCATCTGTTCATGTGCAAAAATAAAAATACTTTAAAAAAATCCAAATATATCACTAAAACAAATGAGCAAACTATGAAAGAGAGAAAGACAAGGATCAAGAAAAACTTTAGAAACAACCACAAAACAAGTAGTAAAATGGCAATAAGTACATATCAATAATTACTTTGAATTTAAATGGACTAAATGCTCCAATTAAAACACATAGGGTTACAGAATGGATATAAAAATGAGACCCATTTCTGTGCTGCTTACAGGAGACTAATTTTAGACCTAAAGACACCTGCAAATTGAAAGTGAAAGGATGGAAAACTTCTATCATGCAAATGGATTTCAAAAGAAAGCTAGAGTGGCAATACTTACATCAGACAAAATAGATTTTAAAACAAAGACTGTAGGGGCACCTGGGTGACTCAGTTGGTTAAGCGGCTGCCTTCAGCTCAGGTCATGATCCCAGAGTCCTGGGATCAAGCCCTGCATTGGGCTCTCTGCTCAGCAGAGAGACTGTCTCTCTCTCTCTGCCTGCCACTCTGCCTATTTCTGCTTGTGTGCATGCTCTCTCTCTCTCTCTCTCTCTCTCTGTGTCAAATAATTGAAAAAATCTTTTAAAAAACTCTGTAAAACAAAGACTAACAAGAGACAATGAAGGACACTATATAATCATAAACAGGACAATTCAACGAGAAGATATAATTGTAAATACTTATGCACCCAACATAGGAGCATCTACATACATAAAATAGTAACAAGCATAAATGAACTGATCAATAGTAATACAGTAATAGTAGAGGACTTGAACACCCCACTTATATCAATAGATCACCCAATCAGAAAATCAGTAAGGAAACAATGGCTTGGAATGACACAGTGTACTAGATGGATTTAGAAGATATATTTAGAACATTCCATCCTAAAACAGTAGATTACACAGTCTTTTCAGGTGCAGTTCTCTTCATGTTCAGGAGAAATGTTCTCCAAAATAGATAACATATTAACAAGTCTCAACTAATTCAAAAAGATTGACGTCATATCATGCATCTTTTCTGACCAACGTTATGAAACTGGAAGTCAATCACAAGAAAAAATCTGGAAAGACACAAGTACTTGAAGGTTAAGTAATATGCTACTAAACAATGAATGGGTCAACCATGAAATCAAAGAAGAAATCCCAAAGTACATGGAATCAAATGAAAACGAAAACAGAATGTTCTAAAACCTTTCCCTTCTAAGAGGGAAAGTTCACAGCAATACATGCGTACCTCAAGAGGTAAGAAAAATCTCAACCTAACCTTACACCTAAAGGAGCTAGAAAAAGAACAGACAAAACCTAAAACTGGCGGGAGGAAGGAAATAATGATTAAAGCAGCAATACATGATATAGATACTAAGAAATCAGAAAAGATAAATGAAACCAGTAGCTGGTTCTTTGAAAAGATAAAATTCATAAACCTCTAGCCAGACTTATTGAGAGAGAAAGAATTCAGACAAAATTACAAATGGAAGAGGAGAAATAGCAACCAACATCATAAAAATACAAATAATTCTAAGAGATTATTATGAAAAACTGTATGCCAACAAATTGGACAACTTAAAGAAAAGGATAAATTCCTAGAAACATATAGCTTACCAAAACTGAACCAGGAAGAAATAGAAAATTTGACTAGATCAATTACCAGCAAGGAGATTAAGTCAATAATCAAAAAACTTCCAAAAAAAAAAAGTCCGGGACCACACAGCTTCACAGGTGAATGCTTCCAAATATTTATTATTTATTTATTTATTTTTAAAATTTTTATTTATTTATTTGACAGTCAGAGATCACAAGTAAGCAGAGAGGTAGGCTGAGAGAGAGGGGAAAGCAGGCTCCCTGTTGAGCAGAGAGCCCGATGTGGGGCTTGATCCCAGGACCCTGAGATCATGACCTGAGCTGAAGGCAGAGGCTTAACCCACTGAGCCACCCAGGCAACCCTCTACCAAATATTTAAAGGAGGAGAGTTAATACCTATTCCCAAACTATTCTAAAAAATGGAAGAGGAAGGAAGGCTTCCAAATTCATTCTATGAGGTTATCCTTACCCCGAAAACAAAACCAGATTAAGACACTACAAAAAAAGAAAACTCTGACAACAAATACTAATGAAGAGAACCAACAATACATTAAAAAAATCATTCACCTCCATCAAGTTGGATCTATCCCTGGGATACAAGAGTGACTCAATATTTGCAAGTCAATCAGCATATTATATCGCATCAATTAAAGAAAGGATAAAAACCATAAAATCATTTCAGTAGATGCAGAAAGAGCAGTTGACAAAATACAACATCCATTCATGATAAAAGACCCCAACAAAGTAGGTTTAGAGGGAATATACCTCAACATTATAAAGGTCATCTGTGGAAAACCCACAGTGAACATCATACTCAGTGGGGAAAATTTAAGACCTTTTCCCCTAAGGGTCAGAAACAAGAAGACAGGGATGTTCATTCTCCCTGCTTTTATTCAGTATAGTAATGGAAGTCCTAGCCATAGCAATTACACAACAAAAGGAAATAAAATGCATATAAATTGATAAGGAAGAAGTAAATCTTCCACTTTTTGCAGATGATACTATATTTAAAAAACCCAAAAGACTACACCAGAAAACCACTAGAATAAATGATTCCATAAAGTCACAGGATACAAAATCAATGTGCAAAAATCTTTTGTATTTTTTAATTTTTTTGAAAGATTTTTATTTATTTATTTGACAGAGGTCACAAGGAGGCAGAGAGGCAGGCAGAAAGGAAGGGAAGCAGGCTCCCCGCTGAGCAGAGAGCCCAAAGCAGGGCTCGATCCCAGGATCCTGGGATCATGACCTGAGGTGAAGGCAGAGGCTTTAACCCACTGAGCCACCCAGGCGCCCCTCTTTTGTATTTCTATACACTAATAATGAAACAGCAGAAAGAAATCAAGAGAAAAAAAAATCCCATTTACAATTGCAACAAAAATAGTAAAATATATAAGAATAAACCCAACCAGGGGCGCCTGGGTGGCTCAGTGGGTTAAAGCCTCTGCCTTCGGCTCAGGTCATGATCCCAGGGTCCTGGGATCGAGCCCCACATCGGGCTCTCTGCTCGGCAGGGAACCCGCTTCCTCCTCTCTCTCTCTGCCTGCCTCGCTGCCTACCTGTGATCTCTGTCAAATAAATAAATAAAAAATCTTAAAAAAAAAAAAAAGAAACCCAACCAAAGATGTGAAAGACCTGTACTTTAAACTATAAAACAGTGATGAAAGAAATTGAAGATGACACAAAGAAATGGAAAGACATTCCATGCTCATGGCAGAGAAGAACAAATATTGTTAAAATGTCTATACTAGCGGCACCTGAGTGGCTCAGTTGGTTAAGCCACTGCCTTTGGCTCAGGTCATGATCCCAGGTCCTGGGATCGAGTCCCACATCAGGCTTCAGCACTACGGGGTGTCTGCTTCTTCCTCTGACCTTCTCTCCTCTCATGCTCTCTCTGTTTCTCTCTCAAATAAAATCTTAAAAAAATTTTTTTTAAATGTCTATACTACCTGAAGCAATCTAGATTTAATGCAATGTCTATCAAAATACCAACAGAACTAGGACAAACAATCCTAAAATGTATATGGAACCATAAAAGTCTCCAAATTGCCAAATCAATTTTGAAAAAGAAATGCAAAGCTGGAGGTATCATAATTTCAGACTTCAAGTTATATTACAAAGCTGTAGTAATCAAAACAGGGTGGTACTGGCATAAAAATAGACACATAGATCAATGGAACAGACTAGAAAACCTGGAAATAAACCCACAATTATATGGTCAATTAATCTTTGACAATATGGGATGAATTAGAGTCACTGAAGAGAGCTTTACTAGACTAAATATGACAAAATTAGAATTCCAACAAACTCATTTGGACACAGAAACCCAGTGACTATTAGATTCATGGTCCAAAAGAAAACAAAACTTTACCCTCACAGGAAGAGAGATTGTGCAGTTTGGGCCCATTACCATTGATGCTAACACAAATTGACACCTTTGATTATTTGGAGAAAATAATACTAATTTATAAAGATCTTTGAATAGCAACAACCTGGAGATTAAGATAGTGTCTACCTAACCTATTATTCCTTGAAATATATCCATTGAGAACAGCAGGGGAAGCAGGATTCATACTAATATGAACTTAGAACTATTAATTGTGATTCATGATAACGGACACCCTCATGGCTATATGTGGAAGCAACAGAACAAATTGAAAAGGTCAGTCTAAAAGCTGAGCCCCCATAGAACAGAAAAGCATTATTTATAGTATTTTCAGGTGCCAGAAACACAGGACAACTGATTGATTTAATAAAAACAGCTGGAGTACTAAGTCTAGAGAAAGGCTATAGATTTAACTCTTAAGTATATAGACAAAACAGGCCTACTCCAAATGTAAATACCTAATCAAAATAGGCCATTTAGAACTAAGTATGCAAGATCCATTTGGCCACCTAAACCATTTAAACTAGCACCCTTTACAACAAATTATAAAAATAGAAACCCAAATAGAAACCCCAGAAATTAATATGTTCAATGTCAGAGAAATGGAAACCAGCTCTTAGAGTAAATAGTCCTAAGAAAAATAAACTCACATATAGACCTACTGACCCCCTCATTGTAAATACTCCTTTTTAAAGCTTAATCCCATTAATAGACAAGCCACTGGTAGCTAAAGGAGAGCAAATCCCACAGGGACTTGGCAATCTCTGTCTCTTGGCCCAGGCTGGAGAAAATCACCTGGTAACCCGGTCATATCAGTAGAAGCCACCTTTATATGTAAAAATGCTACATGTATCATTATGTTGATAGATATATGGTCCTAGGTAACAATTACACTAGGTTATCCTACTAATTTAGAAAACTTTAACAATAAAAAAGGAATTAGTTGAAGTATTAAGATGAAAATTAACCCCGGGACAATGGTATATAGATTACTAACAGTTGGTGATAGATCACTCATTAAGGATAAAAGCCTTATTGGTTCCAATTTAGAAAACATTCTTGGACTAGATGTAATAGGACATACAAAATTTAAGGGAAACATTCAGGAACTCCTAAAGGAACAAATTATTGTCCTTACTATTTTACCATGTAACAACCCAGTCAGGCCTGTTAAAAAGCCAGATGGGTCATATAGACGCACAGTAGATAATAGGAAGTTAAACAAATACTCTCTCAAAATTGAGGGAGCACTCTCAGATATAGGCATTATAATCAATATTACTACTAGATCAGCAACTTATTACATACTGATAGACATATCTGACATGTTCATTGCTGTTCCCATTGATGAGAGCCAACCCATACCTGCCCTCATATGGGAAGGCAGAAAATATCAGTTCACTGATCGTATACATCAGTGAGAACCCACAACTTTCTAACACAAAACACCCAAGCCTTTCAAGAAAACAACACATACAAAAACAAGCATTTCCTGTATTGATGACATACAATTTATGGTGATAACTGGGAAGAACAGAGAGTTAATTGAATTTCTTACACCCAGAGAATGAACCATTGACCCAAGTAACATCCAAGGACCTTATACTACAGTAAAATTTCTAGGCTTTCTGAAGGCAAAAAAATACCAGACCAAGTCACAGAAAAGCTAGGTTGCATTCCATTTGTACCATAAAAGTCAGCTCTGAAACTGATCAGACTATTTGGATATTGGAAACAGCACATACCACACATGAGGATCATATTAAAACATATTTATTAAATGAGTAGGAAGAGTAAGGGGTTTAGATGGACAGAGACTCAAGAGTCAGCCTTTACTTATTTCACTACTGCTGTCAGAACTTGTAATTCAGTGGCATCAGCTAATGAGGACTCTAGAGATAAGCCAGAATGCTTACACTCAAAAGGGTTTGCAGTGTGGGCTCTGCCGTCTAAAACACCACAGGACCCCAAATATTACCCAACTGTATTTTGGATTAAGAGGTTCCCATGGCCCAAGAACAGAAACAACCCAATTAAAGGTTCACTTGGGCACTCTATAAGCCCTACAAAATGCAGAGAAACTAACAGAAAATAAACTAATTATATTTAAACTCCAAGAGCCTATACTGGAGTGGGATAAGTAGGGCCCCGACAAACTGAAAGAAACTAGTCCTGACCATGAAGTCCTAACATGGAAATGGTATATTTTCAAGCAGGAAAAATGGATTGAGGTTCGACTTTCTGTGTGAACTGAGAAAATCTCCAATACGCCAATAGTGGACTTACCAGAATTCCTGACGGGTGAGCCTATCCAAGCTCCAGCAGTTGGGCAATGGGGACTGCCATGGACCGTGGCATTCAACAATGCCTGGTTTATAGATGGATCAGCCTCCATGACACCATCTGGAAAATGCTGGCAGGCAGCATCCTTGAGGACTAATGGTGGTCCAGCCCTGACAGAATCAGGCTCCAGAAAATCAGCACAATATGCTGAGTTAATAGCCACAAAATTGGTAATTGAACAATCTGTTAAGGAAAATCAGAATGACATATATCTTATCTTAGACTCATGGGCAATAGCTACTGGAATAGCTTTTTGTCAGCAACATGGTGGGAAAAATGACTGGAAAGGGAAATATGAACATAGGGAGTAAGGATATATGAGAGAAAATGGCACTGGCTGATATCTCCATGTTCATCACACATGTCTCTGCACATCAGAAAGACAACTCTGAGTAATGAAACTTACCAGATAGAGAGCCTCATTAGGAAAACAAGCCAAAATTCCTGAAATTTAACAAAAACCATAATGATTCATGACTAATGAGGAAACCAATTCAAAACACAACCATACGTAAACAAGAAGGACAATGCCAATTGATTGGATCATTGCATGGGCACCTATTACAAACAATCATGCTGAGACACAAAGCACTAGAACATGGTTAGGAAAGAAACACATAACAATCAACAGAACTAAAAGATGACCTACAGAATGGGAGAAGATATTTGCCAATGACATCCGATAGAGTGTTAGTATCCAAAGTCTATAAAGAACTAATTAAACTCAATACCCCCAAAGTAATCCAGTTAAGAAAAGGGCAGAAAACATGAACAGACATTTTTCCAAAGAAGACATACAAATGGTTGACAGACACATGAAAAGATCCTGGACACCACTCATCATCAGGGAAATACATATCAAAAGCACAATGAGATGCCACTTCATACTTGTCAGAATGGCTAGAATTAACGACACAGAAAACAACAGATGTTGGTGAGGATGTGGAGAAAGTGGAGCCCTCTTACACTGTTTGTGGGAATGCGAACTGGTGCAGCCACTCTGGAAAATAGTTTGGAGGCTCCTCAAGTTGTTAAAAATAGACTTACCCTATGACCCAGCAATTGCACTCCTAGATCTTTACCCAAAGGATAAAAAGATACTGATTCAAGGGAGCACAGGCACCCCAATGTTTATAGCAGCATTATCAACAATAGCCAAATTATGGAAAAAGCCTGTATGTCCATTGACTGATGAATGGATAAAGAAGATGTGGTGTATATATACAATGGAATATTACTTGCCATCAAAAGGAATGAAATCTTGCAATTTGCAATGATGCAGATGGAGCTACAGTGTATTATGCTAAGCAAAATAAGTCAGAGAAAGACAAGTACCATTATGATTTTACTGATGTGTGGAATTTAAGAAACAAAACAGATGAACATATGGGAAAGGGGCAAAAAGAGAGAGAGAGAGGAGAGAAACAAGCTGTAAGAGACTCTTAATGATAGAGAACAGACTGAGGGTTGACGGAAGGAGGTGGGTAGAGGACAGGCTAAATGGGTGATGGGTACTAAGGAGGGCACTTATATATAACACTCTGTGTTCATCCCAAGTGATGAATCACTTAATTCTACACGTGAAACCAATTTTACCGTATATGTTAACTAACTAGAACTTAAATAAAAACTTGAAATAAAAAAGAAACACATATATACCTACAAAATACCTGCAATTCAAATTAAGGAATGTGATAATTGCTGAAAGTTTAAAGGTTAGAGGCCACTAGTGAATACTCCATGGAAGGTGAAAGCTGACAGACACTTCCAGATGATACAAATGATTATATAGTACAAGCCTTTCTTAAGAAACAAGAAAGGTCTCAAATACATAAGTATTTGTGTACACAAGTATACACATAATACTAGAAATACACAAACTCACCCTACACCTAAAGAAGCTGAAGAAAGAAACAGCAAAGAAAACCTAAACCTAGCAGGAGAAGAGAAATAATAAAGATCAGAGCAGAAATCAATGAAATAGAAACAAAAAAATAGTAGAACAAATCAATGAAACTAGGAGCTGGTTCTTTGAAAGAATTAATAAGATTGACAAACCCATGGCCAGACTTATCAAAAAGAAAAGAGAAAGGACCCAAATTAATAAAATCATGAATGAAAGAGGAGAGATCACAACCAACACCAAAGCGATGCAAACAATTATAAGAACATTATAAGCAACTATATGCCAGCAAATTTGACAATCTGGAAGAAACGGATGCATTCCTAGAGACATATAAACTACCAAAACTGAACCAGGAAGAAATAGAAAACCTAAACAGACCCATAACCAGTAAGGAGATTGAAACAGTCATCAAAATCTCCCAACAAACAAGAGCCCAGGGCCAGACGGCTTCCCAGGGGAATTCTACCAAGCATTTAAAGAAGAATTAATTCCTATTCTCCTGAAACTGTTCCAAAAAATAGAAATGGAAAGAAACTTCCAGACTCATTTTATGAGGCCAGCATCACCTTGAATCCCAAAACCAAAGACCCCACCAAAAAAAGAATTACAGACCAATATCCTTGATGAACACAGATGCGAAAATTCTCACCAAAATACTAGCCAATAGGATTCAACAGTACATTAAAAGGATTATTCACCACGACCAAGTGAGACTTATTCTAGGGCTGCAAGTTTGGTTCAACATCCGCAAATCAATCAATGTGATACAATACATTAATAAAAGAAAGAACAAGAACCATACAATACTCTCAATAGATGCTGAAAAAGCATTTGACAAAGTACAGCATCCTTTCTTGATCAAAACTCTCCAAAGTGTAGGGATGGAGGGTATATACCTCAATATCATCAAAGCCATCTATGAAAAACCCACAGCGAATGTCATTCTCAATGGAGAAAAACTGAAAGCTTTTCTGCTAAGGTCAGGAACATGGCAGGGATGTCCATTATCACCACTGCTATTCAACATAGTATTAGAAGTCCTAGCCTCAGCAATCAGACGATAAAAAGAAATTAAAGGCATCCAAATTGGCAAAGAAGTCAAACTATCAGTCTTTGCAGAGGATATGATACTTTATGTGGAAAATCCAAAAGACTCCACTCCAAAACTGCTAGAACTTGTACAGGAATTCAATAAAGTGTCAGGATATAAAATCAATGCACAGAATCAGTTGCATTTCTATACACCAACAATAAGACAGAAGAAAGAGAAATTAAGGAGTCAATCCCATTTATAATTTCTCCCCAAACCATAAGATACCTAGGAATAAACCTAACCAAAGAGACAAAGTTTCTGTACTCAGAAAACTATAAAGTACTCATGAAAGAAACTGAGGAAGACCCAAAGAAATGGAAAAATGTTCCATGCTCATGGATTGGAAGAACAAAAACTGTGAAAATGTCTATACTACCTAATGCACTCTACATGCTTAACACAATCCCAAATCCCAAATCCCCAATCCCAAATCAATTTTCTTCAAAGAAATGGAAGAAAAATCCTAAAATTTATATGGAACCAGAAAAGACCCCAAATAGCCAGAGGAATGTTGAAAAAGAAAACTAAAGTTGGTGGCATCACAATTCCAGACTTTAAGCTCTGTTACAAAACTGTCATCAAGACAGTATGGTACTGGTACAAAAACAGACACATAGATCAGTGGAACAGAATAGAGAGCCCAGAAATAGACCCTCGGGGCACCTGGGTGGCTCAGTGGGTTAAGCCGCTGCCTTCGGCTCAGGTCATGATCTCGGAGTCCTGGGATCGAGTCCCGCATCGGGCTCTCTGCTCAGCAGGGAGCCTGCTTCCTCCTGTCTCTCTGCCTGCCTCTCTGCCTGCTTGTGATCTCTCTCTGTCAGGTAAACAAATAAAATCTTTAAAAAAAAAAATAGACCCTCAACTCTATCGTCAACTAATCTTTGGCAAAGCCGGAAAGAACATCCAATGGAAAAATGGCAGTCTCTTCAACAAATGGTGTTGGGAAAATTGGACAGCCACATGCAGAAAAATGAAACTGGATCATTTCCTTACACCACACAGAAAAATAGATTCCAAATGGATGAAAGACCTCAATGTGAGAAAGGAATCCATCAAAATCCTTGAGGAGAACACAGGCAGCAACCTCTTCGACCTCAGCCACAGCAACTTCTTCCTAGAAATATTGCCAAAGGCAAGGGAAGCAAGGGCAAAAATGAACTATCGGGGGACACCTGGGTGGCTCAGTTGGTTAAGCAGCTGCCTTCAGCTCGGGTCATGATCCCAGCGTCCTGGGATCGAGTCCCACATCGGGCTCCTTGCTCATCAGGGAGCCTACTTCTCCCTCTGCCTCTGCCTGCCATTCTGTCTGCCTGTGTTCACTCTCTCTCCCTCTCTCTCTCTGACAAATAAATAAATAAAATCTTTTAAAAAAATGAGCTATCGGGACTTCATCAAGATCAAGAGCTTTTGTGGGGTGCCTGGGTGGCTCAGTGGGTTAAGCCTCTGCCTTCGGCTCAGGTCATGGTCTCAGGGTCCTGGGACTGAGCCCCGCATTGGACTCTCTGCTCAGCAGGGAGCCTGCTTCCCCCCCTCTCTGCTTGCCTCTCTGCCTACTTGTGATCTCTTGATCTCTCTCTCTCTCTCTCTGTGTCAAATAAATAAATAAATAAAATCTTTAAAAGGAAAAAAAAAGATCAAGAGCTTTTGCACAGCAAAGGAAACAGTCAACAAAACCAAAAGATGACTGACAGAATGGGAGAAGATATTCGCAAATGGCATATCAGATAAAGGGCTAGTATCCAAAATCTATAAAGAACTTATCAAACTCAACACCCAAAGAACAAATAATCCAATCAAGAAATGGGCAGAGGACATGAGCAGACATTTCTGCAAAGAAGACATCCAGATGGTCAACAGACACATGAAAAAGTGCTCCATATCCCTCGGCATCAGGGAAATACAAATTAAAACCACAATGAGATACCACCTGACACCAGTCAGAATGGCTAAAATTAACAAGTCAGGAAATGACAGATGTTGGTGAGGATGCGGAGAAAGGGGAACCCTTCTACATTGTTGGTGGGAATGCGAGCTGGTGCAGCCACTCTTGAAAACAGTAGGGAGGTTCCTCAAAAAGTTGAAAATAGAGCTACCCTATGACCCAGTAATCGCGCTACTGGGTATTTACCCTAAAGATACAAATGTAGTGATCCGAAGGGGCACATGCACCCGAATGTTTATAGCAGCAATGTCTACAATAGCCAAACTATGGAAAGAACCTAGATGTCCATCAACAGACGAATGGCTAAAGAAGATGTGGTATGTATATACACAATGGAGTACTATGCAGTAGTACTTTCTTTCATCAAAAGAAATGAAATCTTGCCATTTGCAATGACATGGATGGAACTAGAGGGTATTATGCTGAACGAAATAAGTCTATCAGAGAAAGACAATTATCATATGATCTCCCTGATATGAGGAATTTGAGAGGCAGCATGGGGGGCTTGAGGGATATGGAAAGAAAAAATGAAATAAGATGGGATAGGGAGGGAGATAAACCATAAGAGACTCTTAATTTCACAAAACAAACTGAGGGTTGCTGGGGAGGGAGGTGGGGGAGGGTGGTTGGGTTATGGACATTGGGAGGGTATGTGCTATGGTGAGTGCTGTGAAGTGTATAAGCCTGACTATTCACAGACCTGTACCGCTGGGGCTAATAATACATTATATGTTAATAAAAACCAAAACCAAAACAAAACAAAATGATCAAATAGAACCCTTGGCCATGTCAGAGAATCAACTGTATGCATGCAGCATTGTAGACTCATGGTCTTGAATAGGATTACTCTTATCTTTTGCAGGAAAAATTATCAAAAATCCACCACCAGAGTATTAGAAATCTGGATTGCTTCCTGTGGTATCCCAACCATCAGCTAAGGGCACACACTTAAAAAAAAAACAAATATTAGAATGGGCTGAGGAACAAAGCAAAATGTGGAACCTCCACTTAAACCTACAAACCAACCAAATCTGGGTCAAATGAAAGGTGTAATGGCTTAAGCAGAAGCTCAATAATAATCCTGATTTGAAAACTTAGACTAAAACAGCCTGAGCAATTATCAGATCTCTAAACTGTATATAGAAGGAATTGGACAACTCCGATTGAATTAATATTGCAAGCACCCACAGAGGTAAGAGTACTAACAATACCCCAGAGTCTAAAATAGTAGGAAAAGTATTAATTAAAATAAAAAACGATCTATATACAGTACTGGGGAAGTTATCACACCTACCACTAACAAAACCTACTGGGTGACTGAAGAAGAAAGCATGTTACATCACATTAAAGAAAATAATATGATGCCTCTATAAAAATGGCAGGCTGAAAAACACCGTCTTTTATTGTATTAACACTAGATGTCTAATATTTAGCCTAGTATGATACAGGGTGACCAAGCTTACAGAGATGCTGGCAAAAATGGACATAGTAATGATAGATATCCTTGAATGACAAGAACTACAAGAAACAATTGAGAATGTCTAGGTTACTATCCTTATTCTGCAGGCAGGAATCCATCATGCATCTTTAACCCTGTCAAGATTACTAAGCGGGTCAGTGCAACATGCTGCCTGCTGGCCATACTGTTGCCTGTTGCTCACTATTGGACGCCATTCTCATTGCAGCGATGGATACTCTTCTGACCCCTCCAGCAATAGCAGTTGTGCCAGTGTTCTGAATTGGAATGTCGCCTTCTGGTCCAATACAACTCCACTGGCTGTGACATCCACTACTTTCTCCAGGGATCATTATCCTGGTCACCTTAAAGCAATGGAGGTCCCATCAATATAACCAGCATCATCAAACCCAATGTCTTCACCCCACCGTTTGCTGTCAGCACCATCTACTCAACTAGGAAAGTTTCAATCAATAGGGAACCCAATGAAGCAGTGGAAACTTCCACTTTAATTTCCATAAGAAGCAGCAAGGATTTTGAACAACTCCTATTAGACACTGACTTCAAGGATGAAGATTGGTCTGAACCAATCTGGTTCTTGGTATTATAACCTAGCATATATACTAATGCATCCAGGTACTGAATTTTGTTCTTTTCCATTATCTTACTGAATTGAGTACAGCTTTGGACACATGACAAACTCTATGCAAATAATCCCGATTTAATTCCTGATTTCTGTGCTAGCATTTTATTGTAAAAGAACAGCTGCTAAATATGCAGAATTGGTAATTATATTTTAAATATACCAGGTCAAAAATTGATCATTTACTGTATTCCCAACTTATACTTTTTAATCCATATTCACCTACTAGAAAATAAGCACTAGGTCTATGGAAATTATGTCCACACTTTAAAACAACAGGGATATCAAGTATGATGTATAGAGAACACCTAGGAAACCTAGCATATAATACATATCATTATCCCTAGTAGTATACATCAGGCTTCTAGCTCAAATCACAGATTTCTACCCGAAGAATATAGGAATCCATATTAATAAATCCATGCCAGTCATATTGCAAGTTATAACTGTAACCTATACATTAAAATTTAATACATAGAATTTTCTAAGTAAGTACAGATCCCCAAATTATGCTTGGGTTATCCATCTCATTTATACCCAATTTACAACATATGCCAAAAACAGATTTGCTCAAGGGAAGGAAAATCTTAAAGTTCCTTGTTGGACTGGTAGGAGGTTTAACTGGAGGAACAATGGCAGTCACTTTTTCTCAATTCCAAATCAAGTCACATTAAATTTAAAAATTTTGAAATAAAAAAGCTCAATTTAATACATATAAAATGACACTTTTATCATTGTGTACACGGATGGAAACAATTAGCACTATATTACAAAAATTCCACATGATGGTAAAAATTCAAACAAAGCAGCTGAAGAAAATGCTGAAAAATAACAAAATATCAAAAAAAAACCCAAAAATATTTCTCTAGCTGTAGCTTATCAGTGTACAGTTGGTTGATATGTGGAGTACTCTTAAGATAGCTATAATCTTAGGTCAATGCTGGTTGCCTGAGACAACAGACAGCCCAAGCAGAAGTAGGTACAACATATCCTAATGGCTGTAATTCCTTGGGCATCTATGAAATTAGAACATTGGCACTTAAGGAAGGAAACACAATCTTGGGTTACCACCTTTTTGTAAAAGGAGAAATAATTGGAACTCCCATGAGAGCTGACTCTTCCTATGGAAGGATTTACCATACCCTCTTAGTTTTCAAACTATGGTCAATCACCATTGATGAATTATGACTAACATTTGTTTATATAGAGAACACACACATTACATCTACACAGATCAATGGATAATATAGATCTTCAATTTTATTCATAAACTTTATTAGATTCATTATCTATAGATAAAACAGGATAATTTCATAAAATGCAAAATAGGAAATACATGTCAGTTGATTAAAATTTTAGTTACTTATATGTTTTTATATATGTAGGTTTTTTGTTTTTTTTTTTCAGAATTTTAAATTTTATTTTTTTATAAACATATATTTTTATCCCCAGGGGTACAGGTCTGAGAATCGCCAGGTTTACACACTTCACAGCACTCACCATAGCACATACCCTCCCCAATATCCATAACCCCACCCCCACTCTCCCAACCCCCCTCCCCCCATCAACCCTCAGTTTGTTTTGTGAGATTAAGAGTCAGTTATGGTTTGTCTCCCTCCCAATCCCATCTTGTTTCATTTACTCTTCTCCTACCCCCTTAACCCCTCATGTTGCATCTCCTCTCCCTCATATCAGGGAGATCATATGATAGTTGTCTTTCTCTGATTGACTTATTTTGCTAAGCATGATACCCTCTAGTTCCATCCACGTCGTCGCAAATGGCAAGATTTCATTTCTTTTGATGGCTGCATAGTATTCCATTGTGTATATATACCACTTCTTCTTTATCCATTCATCTGTTGATAGACATCTAGGTTCTTTCCATAGTTTGGCTATTGTAGACATTGCTGCTATAAACATTCGGGTGCACGTGCCCCTTCGGATCACTACGTTTGTATCTTTAGGGTAAATACCCAGCAGTGCAATTGCTGGGTCATAGGGTAGTTCTATTTTCAACATTTTGAGGAACCTCCATGCTGTTTTCCAGAGTGGTTGCACCAGCTTGCATTCCCACCAACAGTGTAGGAGGGTTCCCCTTTCTCCGCATCCTCGCCAGCATCTGTCATTTCCTGACTTGTTAATTTTAGCCATTCTGACTGGTGTGAGGAGATATCTCATTGTGGTGTTGATTTGTATTTCCCTGATGCCGAGTGATATGGAGCACTTTTTCATGTGTCTGTTGACCATCTGGATGTCTTCTTTGCAGAAATGTCTGTTCATGTCCTCTGCCCATTTCTTGATTGGATTATTTGTTCTTTGGGTGTTGAGTTTGATAAGTTCTTTATAGATTTTGGACACTAGCCCTTTATCTGATATGTCATTTGCAAATATCTTCTCCCATTCTGTCAGTTGTCTTTTGGTTTTGTTAACTGTTTCCTTTGCTGTGCAAAAGCTTTTGATCTTGATAAAATCCCAATAGTTCATTTTTGCCCTTGCTTCCCTTGCCTTTGGTGATGTTCCTAGGAAGATGTTGCTGCGGCTGAGGTCGAAGAGGTTGTTGCCTGTGTTCTCCTCAAGGATTTTGATGGATTCCTTTCTCACATTGAGATCCTTCATCCATTTTGAGTCTATTTTTGTGTGTGGTGTAAGGAAATGATCCAATTTCATTTTTCTGCATGTGGTTGTCCAATTTTCCCAAAACCATTTATTGAAGAGGCTGTCTTTTTTCCATTGGACATTCTTTCCTGCTTTGTCGAAGATGAGTTGACCATAGAGTTGAGGGTCTATTTCTGGGCTCTCTATTCTGTTCCATTGATCTATGTGTCTGTTTTTGTGCCAGTACCATGCTGTCTTGATGATGACAGCTTTGCAATAGAGCTTGAAGTCCGGAATTGTGATGCCACCAACTTTGGCTTTCTTTTTCAATGTTCCTTTGGCTATTCGAGGTCTTTTCTGGTTCCATATAAATTTTAGGATTATTTGTTCCATTTCTTTGAAAAAAAATGGATGGTACTTTGATAGGAATTACATTAAATGTGTAGATTGCTTTAGGTAGCATACACATTTTCACAATATTTATTCTTCCAATCCAGGAGCATGGAACATTTTTCCATTTCTTTGTGTCTTCCTCAATTTCTTTCATGAGTACTTTATAGTTTTCTGTGTATAGATTCTTAGTCTCTTTGCTTAGGTTGATTCCCAGGTATCTTATAGTTTTGGGTGCAATTGTAAATGGGATGGACTCCTTAATTTCTCTTTCTTCTGTCTTGTTGTTGGTGTAGAGAAATGCAACTGATTTCTGTGCATTGATTTTATATCCTGACACTTTACTGAATTCCTGTACAAGTTCTAGCAGTTTTGGAGTGGAGTCTTTTGGGTTTTCCACATATAGTATCATATCATCTGCAAAAAGTGATAGTTTGACTTCTTCTTTGCCGATTTGGATGCCGTTAATTTCCTTTTGTTGTCTGATTGCTGAGGCTAGGACTTCTAGTACTATGTTGAATAGCAGTGGTGATAACGGACATCCCTGCCGTGTTCCTGACCTTAGCGGAAAAACTTTCAGTTTTTCTCCATTGAGAATGATATTTGCGGTGGGTTTTTCATAGATGGCTTTGATAATATTGAGGTATGTGCCATCTATCCCTACACTTTGAAGAGTTTTGATCAGGAAGGGATGCTGTACTTTGTCAAATGCTTTTCCAGCATCTATGGAGAGTATCATATGATTCTTGTTCTTTCTTTTATTAATGTGTTGTATCACAGTGATTGATTTGTGGATGTTGAACCAACCTTGCAGCCCTGGAATAAATCCCACTTGGTCGTGGTGAATAATCCTTTTAATGTACTGTGAATCTTACTGGCTAGGATTTTGGCGAGAATTTTTGCATTTGTGTTCATCAAGGATATTGGTCTGTAGTTCTCTTTTTTGATGGGATCCTTGTCTGGTTTTGGGATCAAGGTGATGCTGGCCTCATAAAATGAGTTTGGAAGTTTTCCTTCTCTTTCTATTTTTTGGAACAGTTTCAGGAGAATAGGAATTAGTTCTTCTTTAAATGTTTGGTAGAATTCCCCCAGGAAGCCATCTGGCCCTGGGCTTTTGTTTGTTTGGAGATTTTTGATGACTGTTTCAATCTCCTTACTGGTTATGGGTCTGTTCAGGCTTTCCATTTCTTCCTGGTTCAGTTGTGGTAGTTTTTATGTCTCTAGGAATGCATCCATTTCTTCCAGATGGTCAAATTTGTTGGCGTAGAGTTGCTCATAGTATGTTCTTATAATTGTCTGTATTTCATTGGTGTTCGTTGTGATCTCTCCTCTTTCATTCATGATTTTATTTTTTTGGGTCCTTTCTCTTTTCTTTTTGATAAGTCTGGCCAGGGGTTTATCAATCTTATGAATTCTTTCAAAGAACCAGCTCCTAGTTTCGTTGATTTGTTCTATTGTTTTTTTGGTTTCTATTTCATTGATTTCTGCTCTGATCTTTATGATTTCTCTTCTCCTGCTGGGTTTAGGGTTTCTTTCTTGTTCTTTCTCCAGCTCCTTTAGGTGTAGGTTAGGTTGTGTACCTGAGACCTTTCTTGTTTCTTGAGAAAGGCTTGTACCGCTATATATTTTTCTCTCAGGACTGCCTTTGTTGTGTCCCACAGATTCTGAACCATTGTGTTTTCATTATCATTTGTTTCCATGAATTTTTACAATTCTTCTTTAATTTCCTGGTTGACCCATTCATTCTTTAGAAAGATACTGTTTAGTCCCACGTATTTGGGTTCTTTCCAAATTTCCTCTTGTTATGGAGTTCTAGCTTTAGAGCATTGTGGTCTGAAAATATGCAGGGAGTGATCCCAATCTTTTGATACCGGTTGAGACTTGATTTAGGACCAAGAATGTGATCTGTTCTGGAGAATGTTCCATGTGCACTAAGGAAGAATGTGTATTCTGTTGCTTTGGAATGAAATGTTCTGAATATATCTGTGATGTCCATCTGGTCCAGTGTGTCATTTAAGGCCTTTATTTCCTTGTTGATCTTTTGCTTGGATGATCTGTCCATTTCAGTGAGGGGAGTGTTAAAATCCCCTACTATTATTGTATGATTGTCGATGTGTTTCTTTGATTTTGTTATTAATTGGTTTATATAGTTGGCTGCTCCCACGTTAGGGGCACAGATATTTAAAATTGTTAGATATTCTTGTTGGACAGTTCCTTTGAGTATGATATAGTGTCCTTCCTCATCTCTTATTATAGTCTTTGGCTTAAAATCTAATTGATCTGATATAAGGATTGCCACTCCTGCTTTCTTCTGATGTCCATTAGCATGGTAAATTCTTTTCCACCCCCTCACTTTAAACCTGGAGGTGTCTTCGGGTTTAAGATGAGTTTTTTGTAGGCAACATATAGATGGGTTTTGTTTTTTTATCCATTCTGATACCTGATGTCTTTTGATTGGGGCATTTAGCCCATTAACATTCAGGGTAAGTATTGAGAGATATGAATTTAGTGCCATTGTATTGCCTGTAAGGTGACTGTTATTGTGTATTGTCTCTGTTTCTTTCTGATCTACTACTTTGAGGGTCTCTCTTTGCTTAGAGGACCCCTTTCAATATTTCCTGTAGAGCTTGTTTGGTATTTGCAAATTCTTTCAGTTTTTGTTTGTCCTGGAAGCTTTTAATCTCTCCTTCTATTTTCAATGATAGCCTAGCTGGATATAGTATTCTTGGCTGCATGTTTTTCTCGTTTAGTGCTCTGAATATATCATACCAGCTCTTTCTGGCCTGCCAGGTCTCTGTGGATAAGTCTGCTGCCAATCTAATATTTTTACCATTGTATGTTACAGACTTCTTTTCTGGGGCTGCTTTCAGGATTTTCTCTTTGTCACTAAGACTTGTAAATTTTACTATTAGGTGATGGGGTGTGGACCTATTCTTATTGATTTTGAGGGGGGTTCTCTGAACCTCCTGGATTTTGATGCTTGTTCCCTTTGCCATATTGGGGAAATTCTCTCCAATAATTCTCTCCAATATACCTTCTGCTCCCCTCTCTCTTTCTTCTTCTTCTGGAATCCCAATTATTCTAATGTTGTTTCATCTTATGGTGTCACTTATCTCTCGAATTCTGCCCTCATGGTCCAGTAGCTGTTTGTTCCTCTTTTGCTCAGCTTCTTTATTCTCTGTCATTTGGTCTTCTATATCGCTAAATCTTTCTTCTGCCTCATTTATCCTAGCCGTGAGAGCCTCCATTTTTTATTGCACCTCATTAATAGCTTTTTTGATTTCAACTTGGTTTGATTTTAGTTCTTTTATTTCTCCAGAAAGGGCTTTTATATCTCCCGAGAGGGTTTCTCTAATATCTTCCATGCCTTTTTCGAGCCCGGCTAGAACCTTGAGAATCGTCATTCTGAACTCTAGATCTGACATATTACCAATGTCTGTATTGATTAGGTCCCTAGCCTTTGGTACTGCCTCTTGTTCTTTTTTTTGTGGTGAATTTTTCCGCCTTGTCATTTTGTCCAGATAAGAGTATATGAAGGAGCAAGTAAAATACTAAAAGGGTGGCAACAACCCCAGGAAAATATTCTTTAGCCAAATCAGAAGAGTTCCCAAATCGTGAGGGGAGAGAAAGGGGATAAAAAGGGGTTAAGAAAGAAAGAAAAAAAAAACTATTAAAAAAAGAAAGCCGATAAAAAATATAAAAAAGAAAAAAAAATATATATATATTAGATAAACTATTTAAAAAACGTTAAAAAAGAAAACGGTAAAAGTTAAAAAAATTTAGCAGAAGAAGAGAAAAAAAATTGAAAAAGAAAAAAAAATTAAATTAACTGCAAGGCTAAAGAATCATGGGGAGAAAGCCATGAGTTCCGTGCTTTGCTTTCTCCTCCTCTGGAATTCCGTCGCTCTCCTTGGTATTGAAACTGCACTCCTGGGTAGGTGAACTTGGTCCTGGCTGGGTTTCTCCTTGATCTTCTTGGGGAGGGGCCTGTTGTAGTGATTCTCAAGCGTCTTTGCCCCAGGCGGAGTTGCACTGCCCTTCCCCGGGGGCCGGGCTGAGTAATCCGCTCGGGTTTGCTGGGTTTGCTTTCGGGAGCTTTTGTTCCCTTAGCGCTTTCCGTAGAGTTCCGGAGGAGGGAGTGAAGATGGTGGCCTCCCGGTCTCCGGCCCGGAGGAGCCAAGAGCCCGGGCCCCCACTCCCCAGTGCGCCCTCAGAGAACAGCGCCCAATTACTCCCGTCACCCTGGCCTCCGGCCGCGCTCTGAGCTGACCGAGCCTGCGACCGGTTCAAGGTAACCCCGAGTTTAGAGCTTACTCCTCGGCTCTGTCTCTGTAGCCAGCTTCCCTGTTCTAATACCGGTAAGCTCTGCGACACTCAGACACCCCCGATCCTTCTGTGACCCTGCGGGACCTGAGGCCACGCTGACCCCACGTGGGCTTAACCCCGTTTAAGCCTCTGGAGCGATGTCCCTCAGCAGAACAGACTTTTAAAAGTCCCGATTTTGTGCTCCATTGCTCCGCTGCTCGCCGGGAGCCGGCCCCTCCCCCCACGGTCTATCTTCCCGTCGCTTTGGATTCACTTCTCCGCCAGTCCTACCTTTCAGATAGTGGTTGATTTTCTGTTTCTAGAATTGCTGTTCTTCTTCTCTTCAATCTCCCGTTGGATTTGTAGGTGTTTGCAATCTTTAGATAAGCTATTTAGCTGATCTCCCGCTACCTGAAGTAGTCTCAGCCTGCTACTTCTCCACCATCTTGACTCCTCCCCCTCTGTAGGGTTCTTTTTTTTAAAGTTTTATTTATATGACACAGAAAGAGAGAGACCATTAAGTAGGCAGAGTGGCAGGCAGAGGGGGTGGGAGAAACACACTGCCCACTGAACAGAGAGCCTGACACAAGACTTGATCCCAGGACCCCAGGATCATGACCCAAGCTGAAGGCAGACACTTAACTGACTGAGTCACCTAGGCACCCCATTATATGTATAGATATATGCTCAGCCCTGGTATACACATATTTCTTGCTGGGGAATGACCCATGTGTTTGAAAGACATTCTTCTTAGATCACAATAACTGAGCAACAAAAGGGGCTTGGCAGCCCGCTGAAAAGACCAATACAAGAATGACCATTTCTGTCCTGTATATACACAGTGATAATTCCTCAATGCCAAACTGGAGTTTTTTTGTTTTTTTAGCAGACTCGCACTCTGTTGCTTGTCTTTTCAGACTTGCAGCCAGACAACAACAAATAGAACATTTGCTTGCTTGTTTTTACTTATTTTTAAGTTTTTATTTAAATTCCAGTTAGTTAAAACTAACATTAGTGCTCAGCACAAGTGCCTTCCTTAATCCCCATCACATATTTAACAAACACATATTTTAATGAAGAACAAAAGATGTTACTTGAAGGACAGTTTATACATAATGTAGTGTCAATGAGTTAACCACGGGGATATTCCCATTTGCTTTTTCATGTAAGTTTACCTTTTTTTTTCCACTTTTTCTTTAAATTTTTTAAAATTTATTTTCAGCATAACAATATTCATTGTTTTTGCACCACACCCAATGCTCTATGCAATCCGTGCCCTCTCAATACCCACCACCTGGTTCCCCCAACCTCCCACCCCCCACCCCTTCAAAACCCTCAGATTGTTTTTCAGAGTCCATAGTCTCTCATGGTTCACCTCCCCTTCCAATTTCCCTCAACCCCCTTCTCCTCTCTAACTCCCCTTGTCCTCCATGCTATTTGTTATGCTCCACAAATAAGTAAAACCATATGATAATTGACTCTCTCTGCTTGACTTATTTCTCTCAGCATAATCTCTTCCAGTCCTGTCCATGTTGCTACAAAAGTTCGTATTCATCCTTTCTGATGGAGGCATAATACTCCATTGTGTATATGGACCACATTTTCCTTATCCATTCGTCCGTTGAAGGGCATCTTGGTTCTTTCCACAGTTTGGCGACCGTGGCCATTGCTGCTATAAACATTAGGGTACAGATGGCCCTTCTTTTCACTACATCTGTATCTTTGGGGTAAATACCCAGTAGTGCAATTGCAGGGTCATAGGGTAGCTCTATTTTTAATTTCTTGAGGAATCTCCACACTGTTCTCCAAAGTGGCTGCACCAACTTGCATTCCCACCAACAGTGTAAGAGGGTTCCCCTTTCTCCACATCTCCTCCAACACATGTTGTTTCCTGTCTTGCTAATTTTGGCCATTCTAACTGGTGTAAGGTGGTATCTCAATGTGGTTTTAATTTGAATCTCCCTGATGGCTAGTGATGATGGACATTTTTTCATGTGTCTGATAGCCATTTGTATGTCTTCATTGGAGAAGTGTTCATATCTTCTGTCCATTTTTTGATATGATTATCTGTTTTGTGTGTGTTGAGTTTGAGAAATTCTTTATAGATCCTGGATATCAACCTTTTGTCTGTACTGTCATTTGCAAATATCTTCTCCCATTCCGTGGGTTGCCTCTTTGTTTTGTTGACTGCTTCCTTTGCTGTGCATAAGCTTTTGATTTTGATGAAGTCCCAAAAGTTCATTTTCACTTTTGTTTCCTTTGCCTTTGGAGACATATCTTGAAAGAAGTTGCTGTGGCTGATATCAAAGAGGTTACCGCCTATATTCTCCTCGAGGCTTCTGATGAATTCCTGTCTCACGTTGAGGTCTTTTATCCATTTTGAGTTTATCTTTGTGTACGGTGTAAGAAAATGGTCAAGTTTCATTCTTCTACATTATAGCTGTCCAGTTTTCCCAGCACCATTTATTGAAGAGACTGTCTTTTTTCCACTGTATATTTTTTCCTGTTTTGTCGAAGATTATTTGACCATAGAGTTGAGGGTCCATTTCTGGGCTCTCTACTCTGTTCCACTGGTCTATGTGTCTGTTTTTATGCCAGTATCATGCTGTCTTGGTGATCACAGCTTTGTAGTAAAGCTTGAAATCAGGTAATGTGATGCCCCCAGTTTTATTTTTGTTTTTCAACATTTCCTTAGCGATTCGGGGTCTCTTCTGATTCCATACAAATTTTTGGATTATTTGCTCTAGCTCTTTGAAAAATACTGGTGGAATTTTGATCGGAATGGCATTAAAAGTATAGATTCCTCTAGGCAGTATAGACATTTTAACAATGTTTATTCTTCCAGTCCAAGAGCATGGAATGGTCTTCCACCTTTTTGTGTCTTCTTCAATTTCTTTCATGAGTGTTCTGTAGTTCCTCGAGTACAGATCCTTTACCTCTTTGGTTAGGTTTATTCCCAGGTATCTTATGGTTCTTGGTGCTATAGTAAATGGAATCAATTCTCTAATTTCCCTTTCTGTATTTTCATTGTTAGTGTATAAGAAAGCCACTGATTTCTGTACATTGACTTTGTATCCTGCCACGTTACTGAATTGCTATATGAGTTCTAGTAGTTTGGGGGTGGAGTCTTTTGGGTTTTCCATATAAAGAATCATGTCATCTGCGAAGAGAGAGAGAGTTTGACTTCTTCATTGCCAATTTCGATACCTTTTATTTCTCTTTGTTGTCTGATTGCTGTTGCTAGGACTTCTAATACTATGTTGAACAAGAGTGGTGAGAGTGGGCACCCTTGTCGTGTTCCTGATCTCAACGGGAAGGCTGCAAGCTTTTTCCTATTGAGGATGATATTTGCTGTGGGTCTTTCATAGATAGATTTTATGAAGTTTAGGAATGTTCCCTCTATCCCTATACTTTGTAGCATTTTAATCAGGAATGGATGCTGGATTTTGTCAAATGCTTTTTCTGCATCAATTGAGAGGACCATGTGGTTCTTCTCTCATTAATTTGTTCTATCACATTGATTTGCAAATGCTGAACCATCCTTGTAGCTCAGGAATGAATCCCACCTGGTCACGGTGGATAATCTTTTTAATGTGCTGTTGGATCCTGTTTGCTAGGATCTTGTTGAGAATCTTAGCATCCATATTCATCAGTGATATTGGTCTGAAATTCTCCTTTTTGGTAGGGTCTTTGCCTGATTTGGGGATCAAGGTAATGCTGGCTTCATAGAAAGAGTCTGGAAATTTTCCTTCTGCTTCAATTTTTTGAAACATCTTCAGGAGTAAGTTTACCTTTTATTAAAAGAGGTTATTTAAAAGATGGCATAAACTATATAGTCAGTCTTTCAAGTAACAACTTCTTTCATTAAGATGTAGGTATTTGCGGGGTGCCTGGGTGACTCAGTCAGTTAAGCCTCTGCCTTCAGCTTAGGTAGTGATCCCAGGCTCCTGGGATCGAGCCCCACATTGGGCTCTCTGCTCAGCAGGGAGCCTGCTTCCCCCCTCTCTCTGCCTGCCTCTCTGCCTATTGGTGATCTCTGTCAAATAAATAAAATCTTTAAAAAAAAAGTAGGTATTTGCAACCATAAATGTAAAAAATGGGAATAATCCTGTGCTTATTAATTCACTGAAACTATATATAAAAGAATTTTCCCCAATGTAATGCATAAGCAATTATGTTATCTTCTAAGGGTAAATCTCTCATTATTCTGTAATGTATCCTGTATCATTTCTTTTCTAGATAAGCTTTATACATTTTTGAAATTGAAAAAAAAAAGACATTTGAACTGATGAAATTGTTAGCATTTTTAAAATAAAACTATTAGAAACAGTGAGGGAGAAAATGGCTATAAATGAACAATAGGTTAAAAAATAGAATATTTTTTTAATAAGGAAAGGTATGATGGACTTTATAAGGAAAATTAATTTTCTTCTAAAGAAAAATCATTGTTCCTGAATTTTTAAAATAAGACAAACCCTACACAGATCTTGAAAGTTGTAGGTTTATGGAAAAGGACTATTAAGAAAGGAATTTTATAAGTAGTCAAGATTAGGTTTAAGTTTTTTAAAAAGGTAATTTTAAGATAAACACACGTATATAATTAGAATTTGGTTTTCTGTTAAAACTAAACTTTATTTAGATTGGTCCACTCTCCGTAAGAAGTTGTAAACAAAGATTTTTCTTTGCCTTTAATGTAATCTGCCTAGAAAACAAAATTTCTATGGCTGGTCTTCATCAGCTTCTTGATTACTCAAGTAAACGGAGGTCTTCTGTGTATTAAAAGAGGTAAGTTTTGCTTGTAAGTATGTGACCATTATATTTGCCTTTGAAATCTTTTATTGTCATTTTGATCAAATAGATAATTAAATATCACTTTATAATGGTCTATGATTACATTCAATCAAGTGTTCAAAACATTTTTATATATTTGAGATCTTATTTTTTTGAGAGAAAGTGAATATGAGCAGGGGGAGGACCAGAGGGAGACAGAATCTCAAGCAGACTGTACTGAGCACAGAACTTGGCATGGGGCTTGATCTCATGACCCTGAGATCACGATCAAGCCAAAATCAAGAGTCAGCCCAACTGACTGAGCCACCCAGGTACCACAAAAAAAAATTTGACATTTTTGACAAACTTTTTCAAATCAAATTGTAAGTCAAGTTTTTTTGACCTAAAAGTAACAGAATTTCCAGAGACCCTCTGGAAAATCTCATGTTTGTTCCCTCTTCTTTTAAAAAGGGAGCCATTATGCTAAATTAAGCTTATTTTGTATATAGGAAGCATTGTCAAGTAATTGATGCTAAAATTTCTTTGATTTGTATAGATATTTATATGGATACTGTTAAAATAGGTGTTCTAGAAATGGTATGAAACTCCTACAAATCTTATATGTCCTGGTATATTATGATCTTGAAGTGTTATCTACTATTAAATAACCCAATTTCCTTGTCAATTACATCATAATGAACTCTCCTCAGATCTCTAGTCATTCTTATTTTTATGTCTTTGTCATTTATGGGAAGTTATTGTTTAAGTACTTCATCTTCAAAGAGATTCATGACAAAGACTTGACAAGTACTGTAGATCACAGGTTTTGATAAATTTAAGATCATAACACTGAACTTGGTAGAATTTCTAAAACTCAAATGGAAAACTGATTGCTTTAATATGTTTTTCCAGATTTAATGGACTCTTTTTTTCTCTTTAAACAGTCTATCGCTTAACAGCAATTTGGTCAAGTATAATCTTTACAACAAAGGTTAAAGCATTTATCCTTTTCTATCCGATCCCTCCAGAATTCTGAAACTCTTATTAAATATTCTTAGTTTTCATTACAATGTATTTACACAAATTCAGTAAGAATCTGTTCTCTTTGTAACAGGACACTCAGTATCCCTGACCCCTATTTCTTTGACTCAGTTTATAAAAGGAGCTATACTTCAATATTGTAAAGAACTAATGGCCTTTCTTAAAAATAACCACACTTTGTATAGCAGTCTTTTCACAGTGTATTCCCAAGGGATGAAGAACTTGAACATCATACCTTATGACATGGGGGACTCATCTATTGAAAAAGGCATCTCCAGAAAGACTCTCTTCAACCCATGAGAAAAACGCAAATCAAATAGTGTTAACCAATCCTTGTGCTGTCAGACTCCAAGGAATAGGTTCTTAGATTCACATGTTATAACTAAAGAAACCACCAAACCCTGACTGGACCTGCACCCCAACTTGACATAAAGATTTCCAGGACTTAAAGCTTTCCCAAGAGGACTGGACTAGGCCTGTATATGCTTTTGTCCCTGCTGCTTCTTACCTTGCTGTTTTTTCCTCTTTCACTTAGAGAAACCACACTCTTATCTGCTGCATTCCTCTGTCTATGGCAAAAGGGGGAAACCTCTCTGCTGGATCTGACACCAGAAACTCTAATCTGTTCACAATATTGGAGACTTTTGGTTTTACCTGGACCTAACTTCTCTTTAGTCCCAAGTGCTGCTGTCACTTATACCTGCCAGTCCATGGATACTACCTTTTCAGCTGTTACGACCAGTGTTACTGTACCTTGCTTCAGCCTTTCCCCGGTCATCACCTACTGGCTCAACTAAACATCTCCACCTTTGTCAATGCACAACCTTTGCTCCTGCACATTCTTTTCCTTACCACCCGTTTCTTTGCACCAAATAGATTTATACCTCTTTGTAAGGATTTTAGACAAGACTCCTTTAAGAAGAGATAGCCTTTCATGTAATGTCATTCCAACTCCTTGAATCATGGATTGAATGGGTCAATCAAAATACCAGCTACCAAATCTGTCAATAATTATACCTTAGCTGGAGTCCTCTACACTCTACCTAGTCATTTTTCCTTGAAATGGACACATTTCCCATGGACAAATGAATGTTTAGATGGTAGGTGGATTAGAAAACCAATGCTTATTGGGACATTTAACGATTTCTGTTAAAATCCATAACAAATCAAGGGGACCTGGGTGGCTCAGGCAGTTAAGCATCCAACTCCTGATTTCAGCTCAGGTCTTGATCTCAGGGTCAGGTGTTCAAGCCCAGCATTGGGCTCCACATGGGGTATAGAGCCTCTTAAAAAAATCTGTAACAAGTCATAAGCCTCCCACTGGTCCACCCCATTAAGCCTCCATGGCTGCCTTAAATGGGAACATCCAGGAGGCCCACATGATTCTGGGTTTGCCTCCATAGGGAGAGACTTCTCCCATGGATTGAAGTACATGCCAATAAACTTGTGATGAAAAATCTCTAATGTTAGGAGAACTGGCCAACTCTACAACTCATACAGTGATCACGTAATTCATCGGATAATTGCAGAGTTCTTGTTTATCTACTCACTGAACAAAAAGGCATTTGCACAATAGTGAATACCACCTGTCGCACATGGATAAATTTCTCTGGGAAATGTGCACATTTGTGTAGGTTAGCACTTGGAATTAAGTAGATGCCATGGACCCTCAAGACCCTGTTCCCATGATCTGGCCTTGACATTTGCCTTGTGCCAGGTCTCTGCCTAACCTGGCCTATGTGGCGCATAAATGTGCAGTGTATACCCCATTTGCTGGCCTTGGGGAGCTGGGGTCTTCCAAGCCTGTGGAATTCAAGCCTGTCCACAACCACCTGCACAGATATCAGGCTCGAAGAGCATCTTCAAAGAGGGAAGGCAGGCAGTGGCATTCAGATCGATTTTCCTGATTTGTAGTTTGAGGGTCTCTAGTTATATTTTTGAGTGGCCCATAGAGACAGGTATGAAGACTGTCTATATATGAGCTACTAGGGTTATTTCCCTGAAGCTTACATAATGTCATTCCTGTTCAGTTTGTAGGGCTTCAAGAAAAAGGATGTTTTACTTTTTAGTGATTCTAAGTCAAATAGGTGGGAGAAAATTAGAAACGTTATTATGGAGAGTTGTAGCCAGACTTTGGAAGGAAGAAGAAGGATTCAGGATTTAGTCTAGTTTATAGGTAGGAAACAAAACCTCAAAAACAATGAACAGAGGTGTGTTACTGAAACAACCTTTTTTTTTTTTTTTTCTCTTAAGTTACTCTCATTTTCAAAGTTAGCCAAGTTGGGACCAGATTGTTTAAAAATAAGTTTAGCTTGTATAAACTTGGCCTGATTATTGATATAAGTATAGTGAGAATAGTGATTAATCATATAAATTCTTTTAAATCAGCTTTGCTGGAACTTTTTATAAAGAATTCTTAGATTTGAGGGGCACCTGGGTGGCTCAGTGGGTTAAAGGCTCTGCCTTTGGCTCAGGTCATGCTCTCAGGGTCCTGGGATCGAGCCCCGCATCAGGCTCTCTGCTCAGCAGGGAGCCTGCTTCTACCTCTCTGCTCAGCAGGGACCCTGCTTCTGCCTCTCTCTCTCTGCCTACCTCTCTGTTTACTTGTGATCTCTGTCTGTCAAATAAATAAAATCTTAAAAAAAAAAAAGAATTCTTAGATTTGAATTTTTAACAGCCTCTCAAGGCTAAGAAGCCAACCCTAATTCTCACCCTCAGACTCTGCCTACAGTACCTTTAGGTTTGGGTTACTTCTCTTCTCAAAGTCCTCAAAATAGCCTGAGGTTCTGGCACCTTCCAGGAAGTGACTTTTTTTTTTTTTTTTTTAACGTAACTGGTAAGGCTTTGGGAACCCTGTAAGCAGAGTATGAGGCTGAGTTTCCAGGAGTCTTTATTGGCTCTATAAAGTCAATCTTAGTTCCTTAAAGATGTTTGTTATATCTAAGTCTGTGCATTTTTCTCTCAAATATGACATTATAGTCAAAGCCTTGGTAATATTGCCTATATTTCCAATTGTGTTCTGTTACAAGGAGAAATTCTTATTGAACTTATGCAAATAAATCTATTGCCAAGAAGATAAAAGAATGCTTACTGAGTTTCTGAATTCTGGAGGGATCAGGTAGGGAGAAAAAGATAAATATTTCAGTTCTGCTTAAAAAGGTGTAATTCAATAATTGCCACAAATCAGTTAGCTTAAGAGAAAAGGTTTCCTTAAATATGGAACAAAACATTAAAAAATCAGCAATATTTCTAAAAAACAGTCATAATAATCATCTTCCTCAATATTCAGTCCCTTGTAATTAATTCTTGGTTTGCTTAAATCTGGTTTTTCCATTAGTCTTGGAAATTGCTTACCCAGTTCAGTTTTTGATCTTAAAGTTACAAGAAACTTGTGTTCTAGAGTCATTTTCATGAATGTTCTTTTTTTTTTTTTTAAAAGATTTTATTTATTTATTTGACAGAGAGATCACAAGTAGACGGAGAGGCAGGCAGAGAGAGAGAGAGAGAGAGAGAGAGGGAAGCAGGCTCCCTGCTGAGCAAAGAGCCCGATGCGGGACTCGATCCCAGGACCCTGAGATCATGACCTGAGCCGAAGGCAGCGGCTTAACCCACTGAGCCACCCAGGCGCCCCTTTTTCATGAATGTTCTTGAGGAAGAATTTTTTCAGAAGCACTTATAAAAACATCTGAGAGAAAGTATAATTATCTGTAAATGATAAAAGACTTAAAATGGCAATGGGTAAGGATCTGATTAGAGTTGATTACAACACAATTAAGAAAGAAATTTGGTTATAATTGTGACACACACACATTTTAAGATAATAAATACAACTATAACTGGTTACAGATGCATATCAGATTTTTAGGAATTTCATATAATTTCTGAAACACTTATTTTAACAACATATCTACACAAGTATAATCAAAGAGGGTATCACTTATTTGACAATGATTCTCATGTTGTTTAGCACACCTAATACACCTAATTAGTTTAAGGTCTCTATTATGTTAGAAGAACAAATCCTTCCAAATGTTCCAGGGATCCTCTAGACAGTTTGTGGTCAAAAGACTTCATGTTAGAGTTTGATATTGGGACATTTGTCAAAGAATGTAAAAAGGTTTGAACATTTGATTAAATAAGATCACAAATCATTATGAAACAACAATTCTGTTTAAACAAAGTGACAATGAAAGATTTCAAAGGCAAATGCAGAAGGTGACATAGTTGTGAGCAAAACTCTTAATATTAAGAAGATTCAGTTTCATTAAGTAATCAAAAATCTGATGATAAAGATATCATAAAACACAGATTTTGATAAAACATAAAACCCTCTTTTCTAAGCAGAAAAGCTGAGGCCTTTTATAATCTCTTACCAAGAACAAACCAACAGTTCAAGTTTGCCAAAGTGAAAACCTAATTTTAATTTTCTACCAGTGTACTTTTGATGAAAGTTCATTTATGTGATTTACTTATTTTATTTGAATCTTAGGCAGTCCTGACTTCACATACAATTCCTTCTCAAAGATTCCTTTTCCATAAACCTTTACACTTTTTTTTCCCTTTACATTCAGATTTTGTCCTATATTTTCCCTCCTTTCCAGCCTCTCTTTAGGACAAAATTACTTTCTTTTCCTTCAAAAAAATGCATTTCTGTTTCTCATACCTTCTTCTACTGAAGGCATATAATCTACTTTGCTTGCATATGAAAATGTTTTTATTTGTAGTCACTTTAACCACATATATGAGTTAGCTTTCTCAACCCATAGAAACCTAATTTCTAGTGAAATATTAGTAAGCAATTGTGAACTATTGTTACACCAGCATTTTTGTTTAGATTTGTAACACATTTTATAATTTCTAGAAACATACTTCCTCATAGCACAATGTTTCAACAAAGCATGAAACATGTTTACTAAACAGCAGTTAGTAAACAAACACGTTTACTAACTAAACTTTGTTTGAAATAGGGAAGTCAAAAGTAAATAAACCTATGTTCAGCAATGAATATTTCATTATTTTGTCCTATTTGGAAATGATTTAAAGGTTTCAGGTTACCAAAAACATTTTGGGAGTTGTTTTTAAATATGCATGCTATAAAACATAACTGTTGCTAAAAAGTTTATGTACAAATTCTTATTCCTCTTACATATATGTAAATCATTTGCTCCCAACAGTTATGTTTAAATCACCAAGGAATAATTCATGAGATATAACTCAGTTATCATTCTAAGTTATTTTTGTTGACTAATTTTGTAACAGGGATAACATGAAGTTATTTGATTAGTGAACTTATGTAAGATAAATGTATTATATTGAATGCCGTTAACTCTAAAGTCATGTCTATTTTAATTAAACCAATCACCTTAAATTAGCTCTAATACTGTGAAAATTAATAAAGGGAAACCTCACTAAAATGGAATGGATAGGTTCAGCAGGAGATGCTCTCATGACCTACCACTTCTTATAAATTGCAAATCTAACAGGAAGAGAGGGACCTTGCACATGGATACCACGTAACTACTCCAGCAGGAGGAAGAAAGGCTTTCCTCTTCCCCTGCCCCACAGTCCAGCCAATGAGATACAGTCACAATGTAGCAAATGAGAAGCCACTATCCTTCAAACTCCCAGTTTACTCCAGTAGACTTGTTTTTGTTTTTGTGTCTTTTTTGTTTTTAAAAGATTTTATTTATTTATTTGACAGAGAGAGATCACAAGTAGAGAGGCAGGCAGAGAGGCAGGCAGAAAGAGAGGAGGAAGCAGGCTCCCTGCTGAGCAGAGAGAGCCTGATGCGTGGCTCGATCCCAGGACCCTGAGATCATGACCTGAGCCGAAGGCAGAGGCTTTAACCCACTGAGCCACCCAGGTGCCCCTCCAATAGACTTTTTATTTAAAATGGCCTTCCCCACTTCCCCTCTCCTCTATAAAAGAGCATACCCCACCTTTGTTCTCCAGACCTGCCTATGGTTTTGCCTGAGCTTGCTTGTCCTGGATTGCGATTCTTTGCTATCCGCCACCCCCCCTTTTAAAGATTTTAATTATTTATTTGACAGGGACAGACACAGTGAAAGAGGGAACACAAGCAGTTGGAGTGGGAAAGGGTGATGCAGACTTCCTGATGAGCAGGGAGCCCTATGTGGGGCTTGATCCCGTCATGACTTGAGCTGATGGCAGGTGCTTAACAACTGAGCCACCCAGGTGCCCTCTGCTCTTCCTAATTAACATATATTTGGCTGGCAAAATGACTAGCAGCTTAATTTTAACATTACTTGGTGATCAGAAGTGGGATCTAGAGAAGGCCCCCCCCCCCCCCCCCCCCACCAAGAACTCCAAGGCTAGCGAGCAAACAGGTGCTGGTACACACACAGCTGACTGGGTTCACCACTTTCTCCCTGACCTTAGAGTTTGAGGGTAAGTTTTCTCCTAGGTTTTGAGGTCTCCAATTTGTGTTCAGTCTCTCCAGGCTTTATTTGGGGTAAGTTTTAAGCCCTGCCTCTCCCCTTTTAAAAACATCTCTGAGATCAGTCTTTTGGCCTTTGGTCCAGCTCTTTTTTGGAACTGGACTGTTACTAATGGAAATGTACTGACCTTTGGTCTGAATTCTGTTTGCAACCAAGCTGTTCTTACTGGAACTGTGCTGGCCTTTGTTCCAATTCTTTCTGAAACCAGGCTGTTCCTGTCAAAACAGTGCTCTTTAGAAATTTTCTTTTTTGCTCTAGAGAAAAACAAAACAAAACCTCTAAGAAATGGGATCCTAGTCCTCAAAATGCTTTGAAGGTGCCCGCCCCAACTTGTGGGACTTTGGTCAGTTTTGTGTTTAAAAACTATCATCCCTCTGCATGGACATTTGTATCTAAGTGGACTGACTGAACCAAAAGTAATCTAGAACTTCAGTAGGCATTATGCGGAACTTCCAGTCTCCCCTAACTTAATTGTCCCCAAACTGAGTTGGGCAGCCATGACCTAAAATTGACAAAACTGAATGAGTTTCCCATCTTAATTGGTATTTTGAAACTTCCAAACCTCATCATTTGGAATTCAAGTCGGACAAGGAATCCAAAATCACTTCTGCAAAATACAATCTATTAATGAAGGCAAAAATTTATTTTTAAAAATTTTTTAAAGATTTTTATTTATTTATTTGACAGAGAGAGAGATCACAAGTAGACAGAGAGGCAGGCAGAGAGAAGGGAGAAGCAGGCCCCCTGCCGAGCAGAGAGCCTGATGTGGGGCTCGATCCCAGGACCCTGAGATCATGACCTGAGCTGAAGGCAGAGGCTCAACCCACTGAGCCACCCAGGTGCCCCTGAAGGTGAAAATTTAAAAAAAGAGAGAGAGAGAGAAAAGGCAGAAAGGCTTCTGAGGCTTCTTCTTTCCCCCTCCTTCATCTTTTTGACATAACAGCTGTCTTATGCTCAGGCCCCATCTCTAACATCACCTTCCTCTATTCTCTCTGCACCTTTCCCATCTCCTCTGTTCCCTCTGATCCCTCATTCTAATCTTTTTGCTAAATTTCTGTTTTCCTCTGAAACTTCCTCCACCGCTTCCTCTCCCAAACCTATTAAAACCTGCCCCTTTAAAGTTAAGTCTTCTGAGGATCTAAATAAATCCCAAGTTTCTTTTGTTCCTGGACTAAGGCTGAATTGTGAGCCATAAAGAGATTCCTTTAGTGACTGAGGACCCTCATAAGTTTGCTGAAGAATTTAACATAGGTTTTCAAACTTGCCAACCTGATTTCTCAGATTTATATTAATTAGTCCACATGCTTGTTGACAAGAATCAGTCCAAATGTTAGATGAAACTAGCCCGATGGGAACATTTTGAAAGGATTTAGAGAAACAGAGCCCTAACTTTTTGCAAGATGCTAGAACACTTGCTGGAGATCCCCACTGAAGAATTATAGTAGCTTTAAAAAAAAAAAAAAAAGATTTTACTTATTTGAGAGAGAGAGATCACAAGCAGGGGAGCTAAAGGCAGTGGGAGTAGGGAAAGCAGGCTCCCCACCGAGCAGGGAGCCCAGATGCTGGGCTCCATCCCTGGACCTCAGGATCATGCCCTGAATGCAGATGCTTAACTGACTGAGCCACCCAGACACCCCTATAGTAGCTTTTTTAGAAAGCCTGTTGACTGGAAGAAAATTCAGGCTTGAACACAAAAGCCTGATGAATCTGTTCATGATCATTACACTTGATTCCAAACTATCTTTAAAAAAAATTCTGGTCTTATCTTAGATGTTGAATCCCCTTGGGTAGCATTTAACACTTTATTAATGGGCAGATCTGAGATCTTTCCCTTTTAGTTAAAAAGACCATGATGTAATGGGAAATCATATCTACTCCAGATTTAGTTAATTTGGCAAACCAGCTCACTTGCACCCTAGATGAATTATTTAAAGGAAAGAGTACAAAAATTTTCAGTTTTCAACTCCAGGGAATTAAGACATTTAAACAAAACTGGAAACTTAGTTTCTGCTCTTATTGCAAAGAACAAGGGCATTGGAAAGAAGACTGTTACAAATTTAAGTGCTCCAGATGCCTTCGACCCTCTGGCCAACCTTTTTAATGTTCTCCTAATTACCACTGATGGGGCTCCAAGGAGCTAAGGGGCTCTTCCCAATCTTCTCTCTCAATCAGATCAGAGGAACCATTCTTCAGAATGGGAATGAAATCTCTCCCTTCTCCTACTAACACCAGAGCTTCATTCTTGGAGATCAACCCCATTGCTATAAAGCAGTACTTGCCTTGGAGTACTAAACCAGTTCCAACAGTAGTGGGCTCTAATAAACCCCAACAAGTTCCTGTCTCTGAATCTATTCCCTTTTGTCTAGGCTCTTTGAGAGATACACAATCCTTTCTCTTTAGTTCCTCCACCTCTATTTATTTCAAGATTTCTTAGAAAAATACCATGCAGGCATTTCTTTCTCCCAAAAGGGGGAAATAATTCTAGAATTTGACAGTAATAACTAAAATAGTCAAGCAAGGAAAATAAATGATGCTTTGGCATCTTTTCTATACTTGGTCTCTAATAGTGCTAGAGCGGAGTCCGAGGACATTGATCATTTGTTCCCATTAGATCAACCGCCGTCCTCTTTATGGGTAAAATCTTCAGTGATATCCACAGAGTCCACAGTGTACCTCCCATCAGGATTCAAATGGACCATGCAAAACTTCTCCCTGGTATTAATTCCCTATAAATGGAGAACCCCTTCTGTGTATCAAGCCTGTTACAGGAGATTACAAGGCTCAGGGTCTCATTCTCTGCTACACTAGTCCCTGTAACACTCCTTTTTTACCTATGGAAAACCCAATGGCTGAGGCTGGAAATTTGCACCTTTTGACTCCCTGTGACAATTTATAGGAAACCCCTCTAACCAAACCTACTACCAATGCATTTTCATAGTTTACTGATGGTTACTAATTAAAGGATAAAAATGGTAAATATTATGCCAGGCATTGCTATTGCAACTCCTTTTGAAGTCACTGAGACAGCACCTTTATCTTTGGCTACTGCAGCCCAACAGGCTGAGTTATATGCCCTTACCTGAATGTGTACTTTGGCCAAGGGTAAAACTAAACATTTATACTGATGCCTTTGGGGTTGCTCATAATTTTGGGATGTTATGGTAACAATAAGGTCTCCTTACCTCTAATGGGAATACATTTAAAAATGGTTCCTATGTCCAAAATGTATTAGAAACCGTACTTTTGCCAGGGGGTTATAGCTATTATTAATCTTCTCAGACATTCCAGACCTGACTCCCAGCATGTTAAAGGAAACTACCTTGCTGATATTTCCACATATGCAGCTCTCACGGAGACCAATAGTTAAACCACTGTTATGTTTCAAAGGGATGGTCTCTCAAATAATGATTGAGAAAAACTGATGAGAGATGTCCAAAAATTGGCTCCAGGAAAGAAGAAACAATATAAGAAATGTAATCATTGTTGGTTTGATAAAAAGAACTCTAGTTTGGACCAAATAACTATCCAGCCCTAGCAGGAATTATAAAATTACCACTACTTACAACTGAATATGCATTAAACTACTGTTCTACTGATAAAATGGTAGTGTTCATGAACCAATATTGGTGGGGAAATGTTAACCATCCCACAAAAACTGCCTACCTTGGTTGTTCCTTTTGTCCAAATTACAATACTGGGAAACCTATCCCTACTGGCCCTGGGCATGTTAAATTGCCAAATGAACAATTTGAGGTTTGGCAAATGGATTTCATACAGCTCCCTCCATCTCGAGAATAAAGTGTTTTAGTAATGGTTTGTATGTTTTCTCACTGGACTGAAGCTTTCCAATGCCTCTTCTGTGGCTAAAATTATGTTAGAAAAGATTATCCTTACTCGGAATACCTCTCTCAAACTTCATAGTGATTAAGAGACCCATTGTACTGGTGAGGTGCTTTGACGCATCTGTGCTATTTGGCTGATTTTACACTTTCATTTTGAACACCATTCTCAATCCCTGGAGTTGGTTGAATGCACTGTCAACACTATTAAGACTAAAATGGACAAAAAAGACTTTAAAACAAAGACTATCACAAGAGACAAAGAATGACACCATATAATCATAAAAGGAACAATCCAACAAGAAATATAACACATGTAAATATGTACCCAACATGGGAGTACCCCAATACATAAAGCAGCTACTAACGAATATGGAAGCAATTGATAGTAATACAATAATAGTAGGGGGCTTTAAGATCCCACTGACCTCAATGGATAGATCACCCAGACTAAAAGTCAACAAGGAAACAGTGACTTTGCGTGACATATTGGATCAGCTCCATCTAAAAGATATATTCAGAACATTCCACACTAGAAGAGAAGCATACCCATTCTTTTCAAGTGCACATCGAACATTCTCCAGAATAGATCACATATGAGTCCACAAAATAAGTCTTGACCAAAAAAAAAAGACAAATTCAAAAATACCAAATTCCTACCATGTATCTTTCCTGACCACACTACTATGAAATTAGAACTCAATCACAAGAAAAAAATCTGGAAAGAATGCAATTATATGTAGATTAAATAACATGATCAAATAAAAATAATATTTTATTTAATATTTAATAAAAAGTTAAATAACAGTGAATGGGTCAACCAAGAAATCAAAGTGGAAATAAATGGAGACAAATGAAAGCATAGTCATCCAAAATCTTTGGGATGCAGCAAAAGCTATTTGAAGAGGGAAATTTATAGCAATACAGACGTACCTCATGAAGCAAGAAAAATCTCAAACAACATAACCTTACACCTGAAGGAGCTAGAAAGAGAACAAACAACCTAAAACCAGCAGAAATAAGGAAAAAATAAAGATCAGAGCAGAAGTAAACAAAATAGAAATTTAAAAAACAGTAAAATAGATTAATGAAACCAGGAGTTGGTTGAAAGGACCAACAAAATGGATAAACCTCTAGCCAGACTCCTAAAAAACAGGTCTTGAATAAACAAAATCACCAATGAAAGAGGAGAAATACCAACATCACAGGAACAAAAAATTGTCATAAAATATTATAAGAAACTATATGTCAACAAACTAGACAACCCAGAAGAAATGGATGAGTTTCTAGAAACACATAAATAACCAAAACTGCAGCAGGAAGAAATAAAAAATTTGAACAGACTAATTACCAGCAAGGAGATTGAATTGTAACAACAAAAAAAAAAACTCGCAATAAGCAAAAGTCCAGGACTAAACAGTTCTATGGCAAATTCTACCAAACATATAAAGAAGACTTAACACCTCTTGTACTCAAACTATTCCCCAAAATAGAAGGAAACTTCAAAATTCATTCTGAGGTCAGTGTTACCTAATACCAAAACCCATTAAAGACCCCACAAAAAAGAACTATAGGCCAATATCTCTGACGAACATAGAGGCAAAAATCCCCAACAAAATACTAGCAAATAGAATCAAACAATACATTAAAAAAAAATCAGTCACCACGATAAAATGGTATTTATTCCTGGAATGTAAGGGTGGTTCAATATTTGTAAATCAATGTGATACTTCACATCAATAAGAGAAAGGATAAAAACCAATATGATCATTTCAATAGATGCAGAAGAAGCATTTGATAAAATACAATATCCATTCATGATAAAAATTCTTGACAAAGTGGGTTTAGAGGGAACACACCCCCAACATAAGAAAGGTCATCTATGAAAAACCTACAATGAACATCATACTCAATGGGGAAAAATTGAGAGCTTCCCCCCTAAGGTCAGGAACAAGACAAGGATGATCTAACCACTTTTATTCAACATAGTACCAGAAGTCCTAGTTATACCAATCAAGTAAGAAGTAAGATATGTATAAATTGGTAAAGAAGAAGTAGAACTTTGATTTACAGATGACATGATACTATATAGAGAAAACCTAGAAGACTCCATCAAAATCTGCTGGAACTAATAAATGAATTCTGTGAAGTCGCAGGATCTTTTGTGTTTCTATACACTAAAAATGAAGCAGCAGAAAGAGAAATTAAGGAAAAAAATCCCATTTACAATTGCACCAAAAATAATAAGATACCTAGGAATAAACCTAACCAAAGGGGTAAAACTCTGAACTATAGGACATTGGTGAAAGAACCCTCTTGCACTGTTGGTGGGAAAGCAAACTGGTGCAGCTACTGTGGAAAACAGTATGGAGGTTCCTCAAAAAGTTAAAAATAAAACTACCCTATGATCCAGTAATCACACGACAGGGTACTTACACAAAGAATATGAAAACATTAATTCGAAGGGGCCTATGCACCCCTATTTTATTGCAGCATTATTTACGTAGCCAAGATATGGAGGCAGCCCAAGTGTCCATCGATAGATGTATAGATAAAGAAGCTGTAGACATACACACACACACACAATGGATTATTATCCAGCCATGAAAGGATGAAATCTTGCTATTTGCAACAACATGGAAAGATCTAGAGAGTGTTATGCTAATGAGCTAAGTCAGAGAAAGACCAATACCGTATGATTTCACTCCTATATGGAATTTAAGAAACAAAACAAATGAACAAGGAAAAAAAAAAGAAGCCAAAACCTAGACTCTTAACCATAGAGAACAAACAGATGGTTACCAAAGGGGAGGTGGGCTGGGGGGATGGGTGAAACTGGTGAAGGGGATTTAAAGTACACTGACCTTGAAGGGCACTGAGTAATATGTGGAACTTCTGAATCACCATTTTGTAATTAAAATTTTAATTAATTAAAAAAAATACTGGGGACCACTCCCCAGGTTTAGATCATGCACACAAGTGTCCTCAGAGAGAGCCTAGATAACACAGCCCCCGTGATCCAAAACTTTACTCCCCCAAATAGCCCAAGAAAGCTAAGGTCTTCATTCCACAGGTAGTGAAACCAAAACATTGAATTAAATGCTTGACTGTTCTACCCTAAGGAAACTCTGGTTAACCTGATTGATTTATGAGCTTGTTTGCAGAAGTTGACTTTCCACCAGCAAGACTAGCTGAGCCTGGAACGAACCAAGAAGAATTCTTGCAGTTGCACAGACAGGACCAGGAGTAAATGAAAGTAACTTCTGTGATGACACATTCTGAGCTCTCCCCCATCATCATGCTACCCTGACATTTAATGGACATGTGTCCCATGAAAAGATAGGGTTCCTGAATTCCCATACCCAGAAAGGAGAACACTTCTCTTTCCCCCTATATCCAATCAACATAGTCCATTCAACCTACATACCTATGACATCCTGCCCCCTTGTTCTTAAATACACTTAACTGCAACCCCTTGTGGAGGCAGATTTGAGAAATTTTCTCCCATTTCCTTGTTTGGTGCCCTGCAATAAAACCCTTTTCCTCTACCACAAAACTAGCATCAGCATTGGACTTGCTGAGCACTGGGCAATGGACCCATCTGTGTTCAGTAACAAAATTGGTGACCAAGAAGGTACCCTAAGTCCTCTCTGGACACTTGTCTATGGTTCACTGCCCCTTGCTTGCCCAGGATTGTGAAGGGTCCAGCAGCTTCCAGGACCAGTGATCCAGGAAGATGCAGGGGTCCCCGCATGGTGGGATGATGCCAACCTTCACATTTTAGTTTCTTTTTTGTGGTAGAAGAACAGGACTTGATTTGGAAAAATTCTGTTCTTGAATACTTCATGTGCGACAGCATGGGACAAGTTTTTCTTCTCTTTGATCCTCTTCTGGGGGGTCAACTTGATAGAGTTCCTCAAGGAAGCTTTGACTTCTGAAAGGAAGCCTTAGCTGGGGGAAACCCTGACTTCAAGGAAGAGTTAGGGACCCTACCCATAGAAGTCCTCTGGTTTTCTTACTTCTTGAATTTTTTGATAATGTGCATCTAGTTTTGCTAGCATTATATTGGGCAATATCTTGGTTAGGATAAAGGAAGTAAGTTAAAGCCAAAGCATGAGTAATAGTAATTTGATCTCTTCATGCAGCCCTTTGGTATGCATACTTAAAATCTCAGCAGCTTGTAGTTATGATCCCATGAAAAACAAGACGATATTTTTCCTTAATATTGCTGGGCCACAGTGCTCCCTGGAGTCCTGAGAAATGTAACTTGAAAATGGGCCTTTGGATTATAATGCTATTCTCCAGTTAGAATTGTTCTGTAAAAGAGAGGAGAAATGAGATGAGGATATTCTGTCTGTACAATCTTTCGTGTTGTTGTAGCAAAACAAGCTGGTACAGAAGAAATGTAAGATTATGGTCCAATGGGGGGGGATAAACCCCCAAAGGGCAGTGTTTTACCAGAATCTAATAAGCGACAGGATGACCCCTTAACTAATGCAGCTGAATTTACCAAAGGTCCAGGTCGACCTCCATAGGGTGGTGCAGCAGAGGCTCCAGCTACGCAAACCTCCAAGCTCTGGGCTCTAGGGTCCCAGGCTCGTGAGGAGTCAGAACAAAAAGGAATAGTCTCTCCTCATACCCAACAGGGCAGGGAGCAAAATTTGGCAAGGGAGCCACTCAAATTGAGGCAGGGCAACTCCCTTTAAGGCAAGTGACCATTGAGGAAACAATGGTGACTAATCGGTTGAAATGGTTTGTGTACCTTTGCTTTTTCTCTACTTCCAACTTGTTTAACTGGAAAAATAATAAGCCAACATATAGACATGGCTCCAAAAGGAATAGAAAACTTGTTCTCCCCAATCTTGCCACCCATAACCTTATCTGGGCAAATGTACAGAGTTTAGTAATCACTCTCTGTATGTCAGAAGAGTGGAGAATGAGGTTAGAAGAAGCTGATAAGCTTCTGGCTGAGGCTCTAGCCAATCTGGTAAAGGCTGCAGCTGCCATGGTGGTGCTGGTGGCTGACCCCAACTGAGATGCAAATGCTACGGGAAATTATGCTAGGGTCCTAGATATTCAAAAGAAATGACAGAGGTTGGAAGGGCCATAGAAAGGTCTATGTCACAACTGGGAGAAATTGCCTTTGAGGTCTTTAACGGTAGAGATCACAAACAGGAGAAAAAGAAGCAATGCAAGATGAAACAAGTGACCTTGCTTGCTACTGCCCTTACACGGGAAGGACAAAGAGGTGACAAACCCAAGGTAAGAACTCCTGGCAAGCAGAATCAGAAGGGGCACACTACAATGGAGCCTTGGCAATGTGCCTACTGTAAACAAGAAAGCCATTGGAAGAAAGAATTGCCCCTAGATTAAATAAAGCTCCTGGAGAAAAAGAGGAGCAAGATCACATTACTCCTGAAATGTCCCAGCTTACTGAGACTGATCAAAAGTGATGAAGCCTTCACTCTATTACAACCCACAGGCTCCATTAACCTTTCTCACAAGGAGCCCTGGCACAACTGAAAGTGGGAAGGCGGATGACAAAGTTTTTGATCGACACAGGCACCACCTGTTCTGTATTAAATCCTTGATTAATAAAATTATCCTCCATGAAATTAACAGGAGTATCAGGAGAACCTTTGCAAAGATGGTTCTTCCAACCCCTAGGTTGTCAAGTTGGAAAAACTTACCTGCAGCATAGTTTTTTGTATAAGCCTGAGTGTCCCACTCCACTATTCAGAAGGGACCTGCTGAATGAGCTCAATACTCACGTCATTTTTTGTCTGCATGAAGAGATATCAAAGTACTACCAGAGCAACGTGAGTGTTCCAAGCAATATTACAGTAAGGACAGGAACAGCCAGTGGACGTGTCAGAAGAGATTCTACAAAAGGTAAGCCCCAACGTGGGCAGATGGGATGACTGGAGAGGCAAAAACCATAGCACGCTTTCAGGTGAGGTTTTGCCCAAGGCAAAGATTCCAAACCTAAAACACTGTTCCCTAAGAGAACATCTTACATGAGATTTGCAGACTCTGGCCATTGCCTTTTTGGAACAGGACTAATTCAGTCCTGTCCCTCACCTCCACCTCCCTCTTGCTGGTTCAGAAGACTGCACAAAAGAATATCACTTTGCCCAAGACCTCAGAGCAATTAGACAAATAATGGAAAATGGTCACTTGGTGGTACCTAACCCTTACACCTTGCTCATCACCTTCTCTGGAGTTTTTCACTGGTTCACTGGATTCTTAAAGGAGGTGTTTCTCTGTGTGCCTCTAAGTCCAGAATCTCAAGAACTATTGGCTTTTGAATGGGAAGACTTGAACATGAAGGTTAAGCAGCAGTAATGCTGGACTGTACTCCCCCAAGGATTTAAGAATGTCCTATTTTTGGTGAGGTTCTAGTTAAAGATCTTCGAGAACTTCACCTCAGAGAGGGTGCCTTGCTTCAATATGTGGTTGACATTTTGATAGCCAGTAGGACCAGAGACTAAAGACTATTTGACTCAGAACTTTCTAGCTGATTGGGGATGAAGTATCCAAAAAAGAGGGGCAAATTTCTCAACCCTCTGTGAAATATTTGCTGTTTGAATGGTCTTCTCAGGGGCAAAGAAGTTTCCTTCCTGATAGGGAAGAGTTATTAGCCAGGATTGTGTTACCCACTATCCAGAGACAACTGTGGAGATTCTTATATATGGCAGAATTCTTCAATATCTAGATTCCCTACTTTGGCTTCACAGTGAAGCCCTTCTATGAAGCCATCAACTGAGGAAACAATGAACTCTGTAACTGGACAGGATAATGTCACTAGGCATTCCACCTCATTAAAAATTTTTGTTAAAGGCACCAGCATTGGGACTTCCAGACCTAAGAAAGCTCTTTGACTTGCCCATTCATGAAAGACTTGGTAACTTTACATGAGAACCAGTTGCGTATTGTAAAAAATTGGATATGGTGACAGGGGAATTCTGGGCTCAGACTGGTTTTCAGGTTTACTTTCACAGATTCTCTCAGGCATTGATGTTACAGGGACTAATTAAAGTGGATTTATCCATATGCATCATACCAGTTATTAGATCTGGAATGACAAAATGTGTGCATGGTGTTGTTTCAAGGTGGTCAAACAAAGAACTAATATCCTAGTTATGCAAAATGAGCATGCAGGACCAGGAACAAGAATATACTTCCAAGTAAGTACAAAATAATTTCATTCCTCAAGCCCCAAACTGTGCTCCTAAAATCAGCAGGAAGTAGCCAGAGTGGTCATCTTCCCAATCCCTCAAGACTGGAAAATGATCAAATGATAGAGGGGACTCCAACCAATATGCTGAGTTAAAGAATGCTTGGCTGTTCCACCCTAAGGAAACTCTAGTTAACCTGATTGATTTATGAGCTTGTTTTGCAGAAGTTGACTGACCACCAGGAAGACTAGCTAAGACTAAAGCAAACTGGGAAGAATTCTTGCAGTTGTACAGACGGGTTCAAGAGTGAATGAAATTAACTTTTGTGATGACATACTCTGAGATCTCCCCCATCATCATGCTTACTCTGACCTTTAATGAACATGTGTCCCATGAAAAGACAGGATTCCTGCATTCCCATACCCAGAAAGGAGGAGGCCTCCCTTTTCCCATATAACCAATCAGCATATTCCAATCAACCTACACACCCTTTCACATCCTCATCCCTTATACTTAAATACACCCAATTTCCACCCTTTGGGGAGGCAGATTTGAGAAATTTTCTCCCATCTTCTTGCTTGGCACCCTGCAATAAAACCCTTCTTCTCTACCACAAAACCAGCATCAGTGTTTGACTTCATGTACATTGAGCAATGGGCCCTTGTCCAATAACAAAAAGGATGGTGTAGTGAAGACAGTGTCTGTGGTCTCCCATGAAAATATAAGAGGTCTCCAGTCTCAGACTTACAACCTCTTGCTTCAGAACCCCGGTCTATTCAATTGACCAGCAAGGTATATCCAAGTAAGTGTACTCTCTGAATGGTGGAGACAAACAGAATGTTCTCGCTGGTCACAGGATCAAGCTCTCGGGACATAGAACAAGATGAAAGGAAAAACTTCCATCTGTTTTTTTTTTTTTTTTTTTTTTTTTTTTTTTACAAGGGGCGCCCACATCAAAGTTTGTCCAAACAGACCCCAGCTGGAGAAGAATCATGAACACACCAGTCTGTGAGCCCAACTTGAACAGCAGGCTGGTAAGGCCCAGGGTGACATTCTTTCCCCTTAGTGATTCCTATTTATGACAGATGACACGAGATAAGGGAAATTATTGACCATCTCAGGAAGGACATGATTAGTCAAACCAAGACTATTCTACCAAATGTACTAGATTTTCCAAGTCCAAGCAACCGATTCCACAAATATTTTCTCCAGCTGATCTAAATTTAGGAAGAGAAAAAGGACTCTCACCACTTGCAGGTACATTAGATACCCCCCCACCCCCCTATCTCCTCTCAGCTGCAGTTCTGTTCAGCCAGGGAAGTTCACCCTGCCCATCATACCAAGTTTTGCAGAGGCAAAATATTTCTGTATTCTTCAACATTCTTCTAGCTGGCCTAAGAATTAAATTGCCGTAAGATAGATTAACAGGAGAAAGAAGCAAAATTTTGTGTGTACAGAGGCCAGATATTAAAATTGAGACTCAAATGACTAATGCAGGCTGCTGTTATATTTTCTTTTAGACAAAGAAGCAATAAATCTGTGGCAAGTTGACAGGACAAAGAAGACGTGTTTAGTAAGGGATTTAAAACAGAATTTGGGGGCTGCCCGGGTGGCTCAGTGGGTTAAGCCTCTGCCTTCAGCTCAGGTCATGATCTCAGGGTCCTGGGATCGAGTCCCACATCGGGCTCTCTGCTGGGCAGGGAGCCTGCTTCCTCCTCTCTCTCTCTCTACTTGTGATCTCTCTCTGTCAAATAAATAAAATATTAAAAAAAAAACAGAATTTGGACAGGGGTGGTAAATTGGCAAAAATAAAATGTTCATTTATATAGCCGCCTTGGCTCTGAGTTCCCTATCTCTGGTGATGGGATATCTCTTTACCTCCTGCTGCAAGATGCCTCCTCTTTACATGGAAGATTTTTTTTTTTTACAGTGTTGGAGAATTTTATTAGAAATTTTAAAAAGATACAATCTTGAGTTATTGGAACTTAAAAATTATTTTTCATATATTTGTAGGAACATCAGTGTCTGTTTTTTTTTTCCCGCCCACCTTTATTTTTTTTTCAGCATAACAGTATTCATTATTTTTGCACCACACCCAGTGTTCCATGCAATCCGTGCCCTCTACAATACCCACCACCTGGTGCCCCCAACCTCCCACCCCCCAGCCCTTCAAAATTCTCAGATCGTTTTTCAGAGTCCATAGTCTCTCGTGGTTCACCTCCCCTTCCAAATTCCCTCAGCTCCCTTCTCCTCTCCATCTCCCCTTGTCCTCCATGCTATTTGTTATGCTCCACAAATAAGTGAAACCATATGATAATTGACTCTCTCTGCTTGACTTATTTCACTCAGCATAATCTGGAAGATTTTTTTTTTTAAGATTTTATTTATTTGGGGCGCCTGGGTGGCTCAGTGGGTTAAAGCCTCTGCCTTCGGCTCAGGTCATGATCCCAGGGTCCTGGGATCGAGCCCCGCATCGGGCTCTCTGCTCAGCGGGGAGCCTGCTTCCTCCTCTCTCTGACTGTCTCTCTGCCTGCTTGTAATCTCTGTCTGTCAAATAAATAAATAAAATCTTAAAAAAAAGATTGACAGACAGAGATCACAAGCAGGCAGAGAAGCAGGCAGAGAGAGAGGGGGAAGCAGGCTCCCCGCTGAGCAGAGAGCCCGATGCGGGGCTCGATCCCAGGACCCTGGGATCATGAACTGAGCCGAAGGCAGAGGCTTTAACCCACTGAGCCACCCAGGCACCCCTACATGGTGGACTTATTTCCTGCTTTCTGGAGACAAAGGGAGGCAGTCTAGGTGTCTTTCTTGCACTCTTTCTTACATAACTTTAATTCAAAATTATTAATATGGCAAAGTGGCACATTTTGGGTGGTCTCTCTTGGTCCTCACATGTGCATTTGGGTTGGTTAGGGCTTGGAATAAAGAGGATGCCATGGAACCCCAAGAGACTGCTCTTGAGATCTGGATTCTCCATAAATTGCAGGTTCTAGGTCTCTGGCTTTCCAAATCTGCATGACAAACATATGTGCGCTATGTACCCCAGTAGCTGAACTTGGCAGCCAGGGACCTTGAGGCATGTGGAGTTGGGCTGGTCCACAATTACTGGCAGGATGAAGGGATCTCACCCCCGAAATCCTGCTGCGGTATCACCTTCAAACTCGAAACAGTGCCCGTTTGACTGCCTGCCTGCCTGATGGGGTTCTGGACTTTTCTAGCAATCAAGACTCCCAGGTCTCTCTTATTAAAAGATACTCCAGTCAGACTGCCCAGCCTCACCCCGGCAAGATATCCAGTTTCCTCCAGTCTTACGTTTGGAAGGAATTTGTGCATTTATGAAGGTTAGGGCTTAGAATTAGGGAGATGTCTTTGACCCACCAAAGGTCACCATTCTAGGTTTCTGTCTACCCTGACCTTCACAGCCAACACACATGCTATATACACCACATCATGTGGCCATGGGCCCTCCAGCTCAGGACGGTCCCCAATCACCTACCTAGCCTCCTCGGTAGAGGGATCCCTTCCCTGAGAATCTTTCTGACATGGCAGCTTTAAATGGGTGAAAGGCAGTCCTTGCTTGTACTGGCTGCCTAATGAGGTGCTGGTCTTTTCCAGAAATCAAGGCTCTGTGGGGTCTCTTATTGGAGGATGCCCTGGCCATTCTGCCCGGCCATACCCTGCCCAGTCCAACGTCTTCATGATCTGCCTTCAGGGGAAATAAGTGCATTGGTTTCGGTTAGGGCTTGAAACAAGGCAGATGACTTGTAACCCCAAGAGTCTGATCCAGTAACAGAACATACCTGTAAGCTGGTCTTGAGTGTCCCTGGCTCTCTAAGCCTGTGGAACTCCAGCCAGGCCAACCCTCACTTCCAGAGCCTCTGACATGGAGAGAACCCACCTTCTGAGAAATGTTCTGATGCGGCAGATGGGCCACAGTCAGTCCCCTTGTGCCCTGCTGCCTGATGGGGTCCAGGGCTGTTTTAGGAACCAAGACTCCTGGGTGTCTCTTAATGGAAGATACCTTGTGCTCCATACTCCACTCCTCCCTGGCAAAGTAGTTGGGAAACCTCCAGTTCTGTCTTCGGGGGTGGGGGGTGGTACTATATGGAGGGGTAGGTCTTACAATTAAGCAGACACCTTGTGTCCCCAAGAGTCCACACCCTGACACCACCTCTCCTGACACTTGCCCTGTTACAGGCTCCTGACTAACCTGACCTCTCCTCTCGCCAGAGTGGTGCGTGTGCGGTCAGCTCCACTCCAGCCCCTCGGGGTTGCCAGGGCCCTGCAGCTCTGGGGAGCCACGGCCCACTCCCAGACACCCGCATGGGTTTAATGGGGATGGGACCAGCCCCAAACATCACCCTGAGGTAGCAGCTACAATCTGCGGGCAGTCCCTCCACCTTTGAACTTGCTGCCTGAGTGGATCCAAGGTTTTTCCTTCTCTCAAGAGTCTCTTATTAGATGATACCTGGAAAGCACTCCTGGCCCTGTACTGCAGCAGTTCAGTGACCTCGAGCTCTGCCTCGGAGGGGACAGTGCCTGTGGGGAAGGATAGGGATTGCAAGTACCCACATATCTTGTCCCTAAGAGCCACTCCTCTAATCCAGCCTCCCAAGACCAGCACTCTGTTGCAGGTCCCTGGCTACACGTGCGGTTCATACCCCCGAGGCAGCTGAGGACCTCCAAGGAAAGGAAGTGGTACCAGAACCGGTCCCTGCCTAGGCTACAGTGTGGAGTGTGCCCACCACCAAATATCACCCTGAGGCCGCAGCAGCGAACTGGCCACTATCACTCTCCATTTGCACATCCTGCCTGCAGGGGTTCTAGGCTGCTTCAGCCACCAGGATTGGGTGCTTCTTATTAGGTAACACCCCTTGAGAAAGCCCCGCCCCACCCAGGCAAGGCAGACAGGTATCCTCCAGCTTGGTCTTCAAAGGAAGCCTGATATTTGCATAAGTTACAGTCTGAATTGAGGCACATGCCTTTGTCCACCCCATCCTATCCCTTGACATGGCCCACCTGGATCCATACCCTTCCCCAGGCTCCTGGCTACTTTGAACTGCTTTGACCTTGTGCAGCAGTTCATGCCCCCTCAGATGGCCTGAGGCAGCTGGGCCCCTCCAGGCTAATGGGGCAGGGCCCAGCCCCCAAATCACGAGGAGGCAGAAGCTGCAGATTGGCCACCATCAGTCTTGATTTGAACTTGCTGCCTGTAAGGGTTCCAGGGTTTGCCAACAACCAGCCTCAGGGACAAAGGAGCCCAACTCTGAAAATCTTTCCAAGGCAGCAGCTTTAAATTGCTCTGAGTTGCCCCCAAATTGCTCTGAAACAGCCATGGAAAGGGGCAAAAGTCCATCCTCATGTTAACTCGTTGCATGCTGAAGTCCTGGGCTTCTGCGTCCATCAAAGTTCCCAGGAGTCCCTTATGGTAGAATAACCCTGCCAGCCCATTGATCTAGCCGTGCAAGGGAGTCCAGACTCCTCAAAGTCTGCCTTCACTCGGAATATCCATGTTCATCTCAATTACAATCGTGTAGGTTAGGACTTGGAATTAGCAGATGACTTGTAACCCCAAGAGTCTGTTCCTATGAACCCTACTACTTACAAGACTTGCTCTGGTCCTGGTCTCTGGCTACCTTGACCTGCACGGCCCACACATACATAGCACATACCCTGTAAGCCGGCCGCTGGCAGACCCAGTACTCCAAGCCTGTGAAAATCCAGCCAGGCCCCAACCACCTGCAGAGCCTCCGGCATGGACAGAGCCCACCTTTCAAAAAAAAAATCACACTGAGCCCATAGCTACAATGGTTGACAGACACCCCCATGTGGCCTTGCTGCCTGAGGGGTCCCAGGCTTAACCAGCAAATATTGCCAGGTATCTTTTATTGGAGGGGACCGTGGCTCTGCTGTTGGGCCCCACCCTGGCAAGGCAGTTCAGACGTAGCCTGTCCCTGTGACCCGGCCTTACAGGGCACTTGTATTTTTCCAGATCCCTGACCGCCCTGGCCTGTGCCCATGCAGTACATACCCCATCACCTGCCCTTTGGCCGCTGGGCCCTCCAGGCCCGTGGAGCAAATGCCCAGAGCCAGCCACTGGCATAGCCTCAAAAATGGAGAGAGCCAGCTCCCCGAAAATCGAAAATCACTCTGAGCTGCTGAAATGAGCGACAGTCCCTTGTGGCCTGTTTCCTGTGGTCCGAGTTTCTGCCTCCACCACCATCCCCGGGGTCTCTCACTGCGGGGGGGGGGGGGTACTCCAGATTTCTCAAGGACTGCCTTCGGTGAGAATATGCACAATGCCGTAGGACTTGGAATTAGGCCGATGCTTTGTAACTTTAAGAACCTGCTCCCCTGACCTGACATCTCCAGACGCTCGCCCTGTTCCAGGTCTCCAGCTTCCCTGACCTACACCCGTGTGCAGCCACACACATATCCTATAAGCCAATCTTGGGCAGACCCAGCCCTCAGAGCCTGTGAAACGCTGGCCAGGCCCCCACCACTTACATAGCGACTGGCGAGAAGGGTGCTCACCTTATGAAAATTGCTTCTAGTGGACCCCTACTAATGGGAGACAGTCCCCGTGTGGACGTGACTCTGGATGGGGTCTTGAGCTTCTTTAGGAACCAGGATCCCCTGATGTCTCCAAATGGAAGACAACCCGTCCTATGGGTCTAGTTCTCCCCAAGCGAGGCTGTTGAAAAACCTCCAGGTCTTCCCTATTCCAGATCCCAGGCCAATTTCACCTGGGAGGGAGAACCGCGCATGCGCTGTTGGCACACCACAGTTGGCCTTGGGCTGCAGGGGGCACTCCAGGCCTGTGGAACCCCAGCCTGAACTCAGGCACCTGAATGACCTCAGGATGGAGGGAGCCCCACCCCCTGAAAATCCTTGTGAGGCAGCAGTCTTCATTGCTTCCATTTGCATTGGCTTCCTGATGAGTTTGCCAACAATCAAGACTCCCAGGTATCTCTTATTAGATGATAGGATACCCAGGCTGGCCTGCTCAGCCTTGCCCTAAGACAGGAGGGCAGTATCCAACCACCTACATAGCCTCCAGGACAAAGGAGCCCAACCCTGAAAATCTTTCTAAGGCAGCAGCCTTAGATACCCTGATGAGGTGTCAAGCTTCTCAACCATCGTGGCTCCTCAGGTGTTTCTGGGGGGTCCTCCGGTCATCTAACCTAGCCCTGCCCAGGCAAGGCCGATCTTATTTCTGCAGCTCCACCTTCAGGGGGAATATATGCATTTGTGGAGCTTAAACCTTGGAATTAGGCAGATGCCAGGTTCCCTAATGGCCGCCTCCTGTGACTGGCCTCATCGGATATTGCTCAGGTCAAGGTCCCTGACCGCCCTGATCTGCATGGCCCACATATATGTGGTCTACACCATGTCAGCCAGCCCTTGACTTTTGGGGCCCTCAGAGGCCTGCAGAGCTCAAGCCCATCCTCAAATACTTCCTAGCTGCCAGGGTGGGGAGAGCCTGAAATCCTTCCTGAGGCTTCAGCTTGACCTGTTGACGGCTCATTCCCATTGGAAGCAGCTGCCCAGTGACTTCTCTAGCAATCAAGGATCCCAGGTGTCTCTTATTACACATTTCTCAGCCACCCCTTCCTGCCTCACTGAGGCAAGGCACTGTGGATTCTTCCAGTTCTTCCTTCAGGGAGAATATGTGCCATTTTGTCTGTTAAGCCTTGGTATACCAGATGCCTGGGATCCCAGCTGCCCCGTCCTATGACCCAGCTTCAGCCAACATTGCCCGGTTCCAGGTCCCTGGTTACACTGGCTACTCGGACTCGTGGGGCCTGTGCTTCCGTGGTCCATATTCTGTCAGTTGGCTGGCTGTCACAGCCTTCTATGCCTGTGGAGGTCAGGTCGGGGTCCCCATACACCTGCTGGCTTGCAGGGTGGACAGAGCCCACCCCCTACTAAAATCATGCTGGGGCTCCAGCTTCAACTAGAGGCGCCAAGGCCCATTTGGACCAGCTGCCTGATGGGTGTTTGGCTTCTCCAGCAACTAGGGGGCGTCTCTTACTGGAGGAAGCACTGCCTCTGTACGACCCGCGCAGGGCAAGGCAATCAGGACAACTTTAGCTAGGCCTTCAGAGGGAATATTTACATTTGCATAGGTTGGGGCTTAGAATTAGATTTTTTGTACCCCAAGAGCATGCTCCTGGGACCGGGTATCTCTGGACGCTTGCCCTCTTTTCCAGGTCTCTGGCTACCCTTACCTCGGAGGCGTGCACATGGACCATATGTACCCCCAAAGCCGGCTTTGGACAGACCTTGCCCTCCGAGCTTGTGAAATTTAGGCCTCCACTGCTGGCATCACCCCTGGTGGGGAGCGAGCCCACCTTTTGAAAATCGCTCTGAGCCTATAGGTGTGAAAGGGCGACTGGCGGTCATCATGCAGACTTGCTGCCTGTGGGCTCCAGGCCTTCTGGGGGAATCAGAACTCCCCTGGGTCTCCATACCGCAGGCCACTTCCTAGTAAGGCAGTTGAAAAACCTCCAGCTCTGCTTCTGGGGGCATATTCCATAAAGTAGGTAGGCCTTGTCCGTTAGGCCTATACCCCATACCTCCACTAGCTCGTCTCTGTGATGCTCCTCGCCTGCGGTGGTGCTGTTGCAAGTCTCCTTTTGGCCTCAACTGCCAGACCTGCTCATGCAGACTCTGTACCCTGCCACCCAGCCTTGGGTGGCAGGGGCACCCCAATGACCTCAATGTCCTCCGAATAGAAGGAGTCCACCCCTGGGAAGTCTTTCTGAGGCCATAGCTTTAACCTGGCAACAGGGTCCTCATGTGGACTGACTGTCTGATGGGGTCTTGATCTTTATCAACAACCGGGGGCCCCCAGGTATCTCTTATTCAAGACTGCCCTGGTCAGCACTCCCGGCCCCACTCTGCCAATGCAATGCAGATTCCCCCAGCTCTGCCCCTAATGTGCACATTTGTGTCGATCAGGCCTTGGAATTGGATGTCATTGCTCAGGTTTTATTTCTTTTTATTTTTTAGTCTGACTTCCTAGGAGTCACTCCTGAGTCAGCATAACTTAATTATGTCAACCCATAATGGGTCAGAGGTCATGCTTAAACACATCGACCCGCTAAACATCCTATGTTTTGTTTCTGAAACTCTGTGTGGTTTAGGAAGTGCTTTCAACATTCAGGGAGTGTGCAAGTCTGCTCCATGTTCAACCAGGGACAAGCAGCTCCCAGGACCCTCTCTGGTTTCTCTGGTTGGGCACAACTCTTGTATGTCAAGGGACTTCTGGACCACCAGCAGGAAGTATTATCTTAGTGGGGTCCTTTTGGTCTTTTTCCTCCAAATTTCCCTGTTAAATTTCCAGCCAGGCTGCCATTTTGTTTCTTGCCCCAATAGTATCGTGTAGAGACTTAGCCTTCCTTCATTGTTTCCCACTGTAATCTCTATTGTGTTCACCAGTGTCATTGGCTGTGGATGTTTTCCAAGATCTGCTATAATGTCATTCTACTCGAGCAGGACAGCAGAGCTGCCGGTCATAATGCCTGCCTACCCACGTGAGCCACAGAGTGGGGCAGAGGTCAGAGAAGGAAGGGAGCAGCCGCTCTTTTTTTGTGAGACTTACGGAGATTTCCTTTAATAAGCATTTCTTGACAGTATGTTCTTTGGCCAAATTACAGAAACTATAAATAGTTTTGGTTTTTCAAAATAATTTTGTCCAGCATTATTTCTGTCTTTTGGAGAGGGAATCTACCACAACCCTGTCCTAGCCGTTCTTGCTAGTGCCACATAGAGGAGTTTGAAATATACTTTGTTCAAAATTTCAGGAAGCATTATTTGACATAATTATTCTTGACTACACTTAAAAAATATCTACAAACCTATAATAACTATTAAGAGGGAACCTAATTCTTAGTGCCAGTTTGAAGAGGAATTTATAATAACTAAAGGTGGACATGGCTTTAGAATGAGGACCGACAAGCTACACTTGGTTGCCTTCTGAAACAGGTGACCTCCTGGCTATCGAGGAGAAAGCCAAGAGCTTCATTTCTCCTCCTCAGGGGTCCATTTCTGAATGCTTCAAATTCAGAAACTTTATGACTGCAGCAAGGAAGTTGCAAACCTATTATCCTGCTCAAATAAATATCAAGAGGGGAATTTAGAGTCTTGATGTGAAAACACGAATAAGACACTATTTAGTTTCTTTCACATGACCCTCTGTGAACTTTGGTATTTACCAAAGCTATTTCATTACAACAGCTTCCTGGCAGTGCCCTGAAATTCAAAAGTCATGCATGTCATCCCAAATGAAAGCAGGACTTGGAGCAACACCACCGCTGTTGGGCCATTTCTAAACATATGTGCTTGGGATAATCTACCATGCTGCTTTTAATTAATGTCATTCTAATCTTCTGGATTTCTACTACTGGGGTGCAAGGTAAGTTGAAAACACGAGGGCAGATCTGAATATTTAGTTCCTCTCTCATATGTGTGGATGTTGGATGTGTGTGTGTGTGTGTGTGTAAATATGTTTTAAAATGAATAGGGGCGCCTGGGTGGCTCAGTGGGTTAAAGCCTCTGCCTTCGGCTCAGGTCGTGATCTCAGGATCCTGGGATCGAGCCCCACATCGGGCTCTCTGCTCAGCCGGGAGCCTGCTTCCCTCTCTCTCTCTGCCTGCCTCTCTGCCTACTTGTGATCTCTCTCTCTCTCTCTCTGTCAATGAATAAAATCTTTAAAAGAAATAAATAAATAAATAAATAAAATGAATAAATAGGGGCGCCTGGGTGGCTCAGTGGGTTAAAGCCTCTGCCTTCAGCTCAGGTCATGATCCCAGGGTCCTGGGATAGAACTCCTGCATCAGGCTCTCTGCTCAGCAGGGAGCCTGCTTCCTCCTCTCTCTCTGCCTGCCTCTCTGCCTGCCTTGTGATCTCTGTCTGTCAAATAAATGAATAAAATCTTAAAAAAAAAATAAAATGGATAAATAGGTAAGAACATTTTGAATAAAGTCTTATGATTTATCTTATCAAAATGTTTTCTAATATGAAATTAAGAGAAAATAGAATGATATTATTTTCTCTGTCCTCTAAGTTCCCAAGTGTGAAAACCACCAAATACAACATTTGGAGAGGAATTACAGGATGAAAAAGCTACATATAATGATGTCCAAAGGGTCCAGTACCAGTGTATTTCTCCATAAACTCTGCAATGCCACTGGCCAGGAAAAGGATCCCAAGAAAATCTGGAAATATTTGCATTTTCATAGATTTGCTAATTTAAGTGTTATTAAACTAGGAACATCCTTTTTCAATCTGTCATTTAACAAAGGGAAATCTCTTTTAGTAAAACAATACAGTATATTCTAATTTTTGTGAATAATAAACCAGTGAGATGTCAATAAGGTTTTTTTTTGTTGTTTGTTATTTGCTTTTTCTGAGCTCTTCAGTAAAGGTCAAAAGTGAAAAGAAATTGTCCATCCTTTGTTTATTAAAACTAGAAACCACGTCTTACAATATTTTAAAAACTGTCTCATCTTATTTCATGTTGAGATAAAAATCATCATATCCAAATAATGGCAAACAAAACCTCTAACAAGATCCAGGACGGCTGATTAGACCACGCGTGGAAGTGAAGTTTCAGTCCTGCCTTTTATTGTTTGATTTCCAGAAGGGGTGTATTTTGCTATTTTGTTGCTTGCTAATTTTTACATCTAATGGACATTCCTTGGGGGAAGTTTCTCTTTAATCCTAACATAAGAGAAAAATAGGAACAATACAAATGCTTTACTTTTAAGATCCACCCTCATAAAAGTTATAAAACCTCCTTTCTATGGACTTGAAACTCATTTTGTTTGATACTACTTTTAGCATTGAGATAGACTCACAGGAGAGCAGTTAGCAGATGGGGATAAAAGTACAACAATAGGCATTGCTTCGTCTCAATCAGAAATACCAAATTCTCTGGTTAGGCTGGACGACCGTCTCACTGAAGAACTGTCTGGATGGGTGGGTAGGTGTATCTGATTTTTTTTTTTAAATCCGTGTATCTGGTATAGATTGTTTTAAACATCTGTTAGCAATGACATTAAGAGAGGATTTCGAAATGGGCAAAAAGCAGAGGAAAATAAGTGTAAAAGATGAGAATAATAGGTAGACTTTTTCCAACCCATGACCCAAAAAAAGATACTCAAACTTCACACTCATCTCCCGGAGAAGTGTCAAGTGAAGATCCATCCGGAAGTTGTGTAGATGTTAAATGACCTCCAAGTCTGTGTTGCACTAAGGCTTAGAGGCCTGTGAGAAACTGGCCCCAGAGCAAAAGCAGCATGTTATATAAAAACCCTGTGTGCTTGCCATGGTGAAATATTGATTGAGCACTGGATTAGGCTGTATCCTGCAGCAAGGAAGCTCAAAAAAAAAAAAAAAAAAAGAAAAGAAAAGAAAAGAAAAAGAAAAAAAGAAAACTCTGTGCCCCACCATAGCTTCGAGTGTACTTGGAGGAAAGCAAAATGTGTTAATAAGTAAACAGATTGCAAGACTATGTGTCCATGTATGTATGAGTGATGTGTGTGTGTGTGTGTGTGTGTGTGTCTGTGTGTAGAAGGGTATGGCTCTATTTCATAGGAAATGTAGTCATGAGCTTTTATCAGAATGTAGAGATGGGAGTCATCATCTCTTCCTTTTGGAGGGGGTGACTGGCTAAAGGAGGTCTGCCAAAAGAGGTTAAGGTTGAAAGCCAGCCCATCGCTGTGCACACAATGAATATTTTTGCTAAATGTGGCAGAATGAGAATTGAAGGATAGGTAGAAGAGGGACGATTGGAGAATGGAAGGGATATTATTCTGGATAACAAAGTGAGGTAGAAATGGATGGAAATCAAGCGCTGTAATTTGAGGGGAGGGCAAGGCATATCTGGAAAAAAGAATTATGGGAGGTGCGACTCTCAGTGTTATAAGGGTCTTTTTTTCCTGCATGTTCTCCAAAACTACCACGGGTCAAATTGTAAACAGATAAGTTAGCTCAGGTTTTGCAGGTTAAATGTCATGGGAATCAGTTTTTTGCCACATGATAAGTCACCTCTAGACAAAAGCAAGAGAGAATTTCCCGAGGTAATTGGTGAGCTGAATTTTTGGAAGTTGTTTTCTTTATTCACATAAGGAGAAAACAAAACTTCTTCATCCTCACGGCACCAGGAAAAACCAGACAGCACAGAGACTGAATCAGAACAGAGAAAGGAAAGGCCCCAGGGAGCCCACACGATGCTGTCCCAACCTGGAAGCACATAGTGTGCACCCAAGCCCGCCGCTGCCTGCTCCCCTCTGCCGCCGCTCATAGATCGTTGTGCGGGATTTTCTTCTCAAAGTTACTGCGGAAAAGATTTTTATTCCACGTGATTCCAAGCATAAATTTCATGTTCATTGACAATGGGCTTTTCAAATACTCTTGTACTCTTAATTCGAGATCTTTTTTTGTACTTGATGATGAGTACACTGGAAGGCATGTAGAGTAGAGGAAACTGAGCTGCATGAAAGAAAAAAAAATCAAAGAGGTGATTAAAATATGACTTAATGATTCACTGATGTGGGTTAATTCTTCAGTTTTGTTTCATTTTTTCCAGCATCTTCCTACTGTAATTACCCCGAAATAGACCACGGAATTATATATGGTAGAGAGCACTCGGAGGAACGTTCCCTGGCTACTGTTGGGGAAATTTATTATTATTCTTGTGAATATAATTTTGCATCTCCTTCACGATCCTTTTGGACTCGCATCATCTGCACGGAGGAAGGATGGTCACCAACACCCAGGTGTCTCGGTGAGTAAATATCTTGCTCAGCAGATGTGGCTGAACCATTCGGTGGTTAGACGTGGCCCAGATGTCTCGGCAGAGTCCCAGGGATCAGGACTAGCCAGCGAAGATGAGAAACGTAGTCCTTTCTTGAGAGGCCTTTTCTGAAAACCAAATGAAGAATAAATATGTGAAATTTCTTGTGTTACCTAGAAGTGCTTTACATATTTTAATTTTAAAAACTGAAGATTTATATATTTGACATTAATATGTATTTCCTAATATTTGTTTGGTATCAGCCTGGGCATATTTTTCCTTTGAAACAAATCTTTTTACATACACATTCTATTTTGAAACTTACCATTCTTTTGAATATTGCAAAGATCGTGTGAGTGTAAATACTTTCACTTTCATATTTTCCATAAACCACGTCTTTTGTTCTTACAGTGATATCTCTATTAATCCTTCAGTGAATGTGAAGAGCAGACTCAGGAGGGAATAGGTATATTAAGCAAAAAGCAGTGGGGGGAGGGCGCCTGGGATGCTCAGTCTGTTAAGCACCTGATGCTTGATTTTGGCTCAGGTCATGATCTCAGGGTCATGAGATCTCCATCTGGAGCCCTGTGTTGGGTTCTGTGCTCATGGAGGAGTCCACTGGTCCCTCTCCCTCTGCCCTCTCCTCCCACCTCTGCCCACCTCCCCTGCGCTCTGCCTCTCTCAAATAGATAAGTAAAATCTAAAAAAAAAAAAAAAAGAAGAAGAAAAACAATGGGAGGCAGAAAATACGTGCCAACAAAGGAGACAGTAATGGTCTTTCTCGTTCTGTAAGCAACATTTATGAGAAGAGAGAAATGGATATATTAAAATCTAATTTTGTACCTCGAGAAGTTTATAGAAACAAAATATTTTTTTGTAAAAACCATAAAACAGAATGAAATGTTAATTTACATTTCATACATGGAAGTAATATATCTATAGTAGCATGATCAGAATTCTTTAGAAATTTTGTTTTCATACCTGATTTTAGTTTTGAAAGTTTGCCATTCTTCTTAAAATATTGTAAAAAGGAAATTTAGTTGTTGTTGTTGTTGTTGTTGTTTTTAAATCAGTTCCATCTTGTACATTCAACAATCTTTGGTCCTTAGGGCAGTGTTTCTTTCCTTCTGTGGAAAATGGTCATTCTGCATCTTCAGGAAAAACACACCTGGAAGGTGACAGTGTACAAATCGTCTGTGATGTTGGCTACAGCCTTCCTCATAATAGTGACACCATTTCATGTTTGAAAGATGGCTGGTCTTTTCCTCCCAAATGCAGTGCCACCAGTAAGTAAAATGCTGTCCTGTCACATCCTGACATGTGATGTGATTTTTTAAAAAATATATCTGTTGTCAGGCGCTATGTGTAGGTTTCATTGCTGGCTTTTATGCTTATGCATTTGTTTTTCAGTTCCAGCTGAGTCTGATAGATATACAAAAATCATACTTTGCCTGTCTACACAAATCCAGTGCATGCAATACATAGAAATATTAGATAATACAAAGGCTTTGAAGGCAGTCCCTTTATGTTAAAGGAACACCTATTTATTGCTTACAGGAAAATTATCACGTTAGTTAGAAATAAACTTTATTTAAAACTGGAGTGTCAAACTGAAAAGAGACTTTTTAAGTGACCATAAGTCCAATCCTAGTTAAAATGTCTTATGACCAAGACAGTTTTATACAGTTATTTTATGGGTGCATATTAAATTTACAGGCTTAATTCAGTAAGCACTCAGTTTCTTTGTTTAAATTATTTTGTACCTGTGAGCGTTATGTTTATTTGACTGTGGCTTAGAATTTGGAAAACTACTCCTTAAGAAACTGTACAAGACGATGGCCTCTCCTAGACCTGTGTGAACACTTGGGATTCTTCATCTTTGCAACTCGCTGGCCATCATTCTTAAGGCAGTTCGTGGAGTTCCAGCCTAGGCTTGCAGAGTTTAGTTCTCAACCAAAGACACGAGAACACTCTTAAGAAAACTTCTCTAGCTCTACCTCCTCCTAATACTCTCTCTGTTACTCTGCCCTGTAAATTCTAGCCCTTCTAACTACCATGGTCTCCCATACTGTGATCTTCCTTGCTCTTCTCAATTCAGGAAGAACCCTGGACCCTCTGTGGCTTCTCCCTGCCCCCCTCAACCCCCCAAATACAGTCTGGAAATTACTCTCCTAGTAGAAAGCTGAAACAGTCATAGACTATTATTTGGGGTTTGGGTGCCCCCCCCTTTTTTTTATTATCACAGACTTGTACTGGGCAATTTCCAGTTTTTTAGAGATGTTTTTGTACAGTCTTCTAACATTTTTTTCTGATAGAAATGTATGCTGATACCAGCTAATCTATCTTATCAGGAAATGAAGTCTTCTGATGTGCTTTTTTAAAAGATTTTATTTATTTATTTGACAGACAGAGATCATAAGTAGGCAGAGAGGCAGGCGGGGGTGGGGGGGGAGATCCCAGGACCCTGGGATCATGACGTGAGCCAAAGTCAGAGGCTTTAACCCACTGAGCCACCCAGGCGCCCCGCTTCTGATATGCTTTTTGAAAAAATTTATTCTAGAACTCATTATTTAAATTTAAACTTCTAGAAAATAGAGTCCTTTTAAAGCAACTTGAATTAAAATACTCAGTTCCCAGTTGGACCACAATCTCTTTCAATTACAAGGGGCTTACACATGACCAATACTTGCAGAAAAATAATAAAAGAAGACATTTAGCGGCTTCCTACCTGAAATGTCCCATGGTTGAACAGGTCTCATAATTTATAAGGCTTTAGTTATGCTATAAATATTTTATTGTCGTCTTCATCTCGTGAACCATCTTTCTTCATTTTGTGGGATAATGGCAGTTGTCAGACCGCTAGTTGTATTGTAGCGGCCTGACAACTCAGTTTGACCAGTGGTAACCCACACAAGCTGGCTCCTGTGTGTATTTTGTGAGACTCTATTAGCCCTTGAAAAATTCTGTGTATCCAAAGTTGGGTGTTGGATGAAGAACACCACAGAAAGTCAATGACATTTCAGGGCAACTGGATTCTAGCACAGGTTCTGAGGAAAGTCACCTCTGTGACCATGAGTAAATGATCACCCATTTGAGCTAAGGTTACTGATCCACAACACGAGTATGTTAAACTTTCTAGGTAACGATGATTAAAACCCAACCATTTTTCTTTAAATCCCTAAATTGTTTCCACCTGTGGTGGAAGCTCTTATTTTCTGCCAACTGTGTTAGATTTATGGACAAATGTTTAGTGAGAAATGGCTTTTAACAAGAATTAGAGTGTCAAGGGAAGAGATAAGGACTGGATAACAAAATGGCAGAGATTCCAAAAAATGAAAAAACAGGAGGAACACAGGAAAAGAATAGAGAAAAATAAATATCTAGAACAAGAGTTCTAATTTTTTTCTGAAGCTTGCACACCTTTTGTTCCCCAAAATAAGCTGCGGGAATACTGATAAAATCATTAATCACTTCATTAAATCAATCATGATACACACATACATTTGGATTTTGTGGCAATGTTAACGATATTGTAAATCACGCATCTTAAAAAATGTATTGGCCTTATTCTTAATGCTATGGTCTTAAAAAGAAAACCATCCATACTGTTCATATTTAAGCAGCTTCAAGTCTTTAGGAAAGTAATATGCAAGTAAATTAAATTTTCAATTTTAGTAATTTTATCAGAAAGATGTTACCACTGACTGGTCCTTTTAGGTGATTTTAAAATGTGTACTTAACCTTTAAAAATCTGATCTATTATGCTGAGTGAAATAAGTCAAGCAGAGAGAGTCAATTATCATATGGTTTCACTTATTTGTGGAGCATAACAAATAGCATGGAGGACAAAGGGAGATGGAGAGGAGAAGGGAGTTGAGGGAAATTGGAAGGGGAGGTGAACCATGAGAGACTATGGACTCTGAAAAACGATCTGAGAATTTTGAAGGGGTGGGGGGTGGGAGGTTGGGGGGCACCAGGTGGTGGGTATTGTAGAGGGCACGGATTGCATGGAGCACTGGGTGTGGTGCAAAAATAATGAATACTGTTATGCTGAAAAAAAATAAAAAATTTAATAAAATTCTTTAAAAAAAAAAAACAAAAAACAAAAAAATCTGATCTATTTAAGTAACGAAATAATGTGATAAACTACAACTAACCACAAAAACAATGCTGACATTCACCAATACGAAAATGAGGTTTAAAGATTCCATAAATTTTATAATAGGCAAAATTATTCTGTGGTATTTGCGGAAAAGAGAGGGTTAGTGGCTAAAGACGTCATGAGGAACTTCGAACATGTGAGAGATCATTCTGTTGTTTTAACTGAATGACAGTTACAGAGGTGTGTTTATTTTGTAAAAACTTACTGAACTTCTGATTTTTACACTCATCTACATGCATGTTCTGCTTCAGCAAGTTCATTACCACACATTATTAGGAGACAGTTCCTAGGATGTCTTCACATTTCTGCATGGTCCAGGCTTTCTGAACAAAGAATGTTAGCAAACTTGGCTAGAAAATGATGAAATAGAAAACACATCTTGGACGTCAGAGCTAATGTATGCCTCCAGTGAGACTTAGAGCCATCTTTCTGGAGCCTTTGCTTACATTTCAGAGAAGTAAAAACCTTCCTCTCTCTCTCCCCACAAACATGTCTCTGCTCCAGAGCAAAGCTTTCCTTCCCTTTCTCTCTTGCGGGGAGAATGGATCAAGGGGCCAGCTGCCCTGGAAACCTCCAAGTCTCTTACTTCAGAGGTTCCTTTCCCATGGTGCAAAGCCACTGCCCGAGCACGAGCACCTCAGGCTGTCACGGCGTCTGATTACATGGATGCTGACAGATTAGAGACTAGAGCTCAGAGAGCTGGCAAAATGGCTCTTTGCGAGTCATCACTTATTTCGTCTCTGATCTAGAGAACTAATGTTTCCTGTAAGGAGGATACATTTCCATATGCGTGGACACACACACACACATACACACACACCAGGTACTTACTGTACACTACGAGAACATATAGGATACTATAGATGGTAGGTATATACATAGACGTATATATTTATGTATATATGTATATATATTTATGTATATGTATATATTTACAGGTATACATAGACATATATATTTATGTAGAATACTTAAGTATATCTAAAAATAGTATCATTTATTTAAGAGTATCATTTATATATAAGGAAAATGTGCATAAAATCAATTTTTACTAAATGATTAATAATATTTTCTAATGTACATAAAATCAATTTTTAGTAAATTATTCATAATAATATTTCCTAAAAGATAATTTGTGCATTGGTACATAATGATTAAAGGTTTTTGTCCACTTGTTGTGTGCTTGGGATAACATTAGGAATAAGACCCTGATTTTAAATATGCCTCCAAGTCTTAAGACGTGTCAGTATTAGCACATGCCAGAAATAAAGGTAAGAGCATATGGTTTAACCTCAGTGATGAGTTGGTCTATGAATGCCATGATGGATATAAAACAGAGATGGGAGCATCCCAGGGTCCATAGGATGGGGTGATGATGGCTGGTCCCATGTTGCCTACAGCCTATGGTAAGTACTGTTTCTTCTAGGAAATGACAGCAATTCTGAATGTATTTTTTTTGATAGAAGTATATTTTCTTTTATATACAAAACTGAAGTCCCAAAAAAAGGTTTGTTGAAGTAGCTATCAACAAGATGTGAAATCATTTTTCCTTTGCTTTGGTTAAAACAGCCAAGGAACGCCAATCAGTTCCCCTTCCACTAACAGCATATAAACACAGTGACAGGACTACTTTTAGAACAGAATAAACAACTTTAAAGAAAGGAAATTAAATTAATTTTTTTAGTAGACTCTATTGAAAGATGTTTCCTAATGAATAATCATCAAAATTTAAGGTGTCCCCAAATAGCTTTAAGAGACCAATGTTAAATAATGATTTAATAACAGATCTTTGAAAAGCAACTTAGCTCATCCAAAATAATCATGTTTATATGCCACATGCATTATATTATTTACAAACAAGGTGAACGCTGTTTTAAAGGTACCTTGGATTCATGCTGCCAAATAATTCAAAACTAAGCAAACTCACCAAAGTTATAGTTTGCTATGCCTGCTACAGCGACTTTAGATATTATGCTCCTGGATTTTCATCCCTTTCCTTGTCATTTGATTATAAATTCACAATTTATGGTCAGAGACTTGGGGCACCTGGATGGCTCAGTCAATAAAGCGTCTGCCTTCAGCTCAGGTCTTGATCTCAGGATCCTGGGATCGAGTCCCATGACGGGCTCCCTGTTCAGCAGGGTGTCTGCTTCTCCCTTTCCCTCTGTGCGTGTGCTCTCTCTCTTTCTCAAATAAATAAAACTTAGAAAGAAATTTATAGTTAGAAACTTGTATCCTGTTTGTTTGTTTGTTTATTTTAGAGCAGTTTGGGATTTCATGGCACAACTGAGGGGGAGGGACAGAGATGTATCCCTTGGCCCCTACATGCAATACAGTCTGTCCCAATATCAACTTGACTGACCAGCCGTATTTGTACAATTGATGAACAGTTTGACACATCGTAATCACCCAAAGTCTATAGTTTATATTACAGCCCATTCTTGGTGTTGCACAGCCTTTGACATAAATGCTGCACAGAATGCCTTCAAGTTATGCCAAATCATACCCTTCCTTAAATATGACTGTACGTTTTCCCCCATATATATTAGTTTTCTCCCGCTACTGTAACAAATTACCACAAACCTAATTGCTTAAAACAGTGCAAACTTATTATCTTACAGTTCTGGAGGTCAAAAGTCCTAAAATCAAGATGTTGAATTACAATTCCTTCTGGAGGTCCTAGGAAAGAATCTGTCTCTGCCTTTTATAGCTTCACAAAGCCCTTTGCATTTCTTGACTCACCACTCTTCCTTATACCGCTTCAACCTCTGCTTCTGTTGTCACACGTCCTACGTTGATTCTGATACCTCTGCTCCCTTTTGTAAGAACCTTTGTGATTATACTGGGTCCACTCCCATACAAATAATTTAAAATAATCTCTCCATCTCAAGGTCTTTAACTTAATTGTATCTACAAAGTCTGTTTTTCCAAGGAAGGTAACATATTTGCATGTTTCATGGATTAAGATGTGGATATTTTGGGGAGGCCATTGTTCTATCTCTAATACCATGTAATAACCATACTTGAATAAATCAGTTGGAAAATCCTACATCAGCCAAGATTGATCCTTTTCTTTCTTTTTTTTTTTCAAGATCAATTATTTTCAATAGTGCTTTTGTTTTTTTACAGTTGGATTAGGAAGGGAATATAAACAACAAATAAAGAATTGTCATGCAAAATTACTGGAAAGAAATACAGAGATACAGGTGTGCAGCTCTTCCTAAAGCTGAGTGAGTCACATTCTAAGGGGATATGTAAAAACTGCTATTAAACTATTAAATTGCCAGTAATAATGCATAAAACTGGCTAGTTTAAATAATATTTCTGAGATTTAGTTAGAAATATTTCATCATATTTTTGTGATATATGCTTGATTTATTCAGAGTATTTGTCTTGCATGTCATTTATATTTTCTTTTTTTTAAAATAGATTTTATTTATTTGAGAGGGAGAGAATGAGCAGGGGGGAGGGGCAGAGAGAGAGGAAGAAGCAGACTCCTCACTGGGGGGGGGGGGGGCGATGTGGGGCTCCATCCCAGGACCTGAGATCATGACCTGAACTGAAGGCAGATGCTTTATTGATTGAGCCACCAGATGCCCCTGTCATTTATATTTTCACATGTGAATTTCAATATCGAATTTTATAAATGAACCACAAATAACAGATTAAATGAGAAAAATACACCTATATATTCATATAGGTATCCATTTTTACTTAAATCAGAAGGTATTCACACTGTGTTGGTTTTTAGAAAAATATTAGAGATGAGGTTGGGTATAATGGAAAGATTCCGAACACCCAGAAGGCAGCTTGGCCATGTGTTTCTGAAAAAGTCCACATACTAAATACAGTTCCCCTTGTAAAGTTAGGAATTATTTGCTTTTTAATGTTCCCTCCTACTTAAAATGTACTAGACATAATTCTTGTTTGGGCCATTCCAGTTACTAACTTTTTAAAACATACCTGTCATTTAATTAAATATGTTGCATTTTAATTGTTATTACTTGAAAAACTGATTTTCACATGATCTCTGAAAACTGTTCATATGCTGTTTTATAGACAAATAAAAGTTATTAAACTTCTATGGTTAAATAATTAAATAAAATAATTTACTTTTTAAGTGATTGCTTGGGACTTATTTATTACAATACCGAGGAGATTGTCATACAAAATTTTACCTTTCTGTTCAACCCTAATTTCTCTAAAGGGGCTTACACATATTTGTTGGGTGTAAGTAATTAGAGGGTTTTTTTTTAAGGTGAGACTATAAGTGCTCCTGTGTATGAAGCCTCCTGCTACTTAATAGCATATATTAAATTTAATATTACAATGATTATTTCACACATACTTACTTATTTTTATTTCATTTTAGATATAAAATGTCTTCTTCCAATTTTAAAACCAAATATAGATGTTTACCCAAAAAAAGCAATATACAAAGCTGGAGATGTCTTGGAATTTTCCTGTGAAGAAGGACTTAGAAGAGTTGGACCAGATTCAATTCAATGCTATCACTTTGGATGGTCACCTAATTTTCCAATATGCAAAGGTCAACATTTATTTTAGAACTGATGAAACAACTTATATCAATTTATATTAATGTCTATGTATTTTATTGGTTTTATATATATAATCTGACAAACTGTAAAAACATGGTAATGATATTTTAACTGAGAAGGAGAAGAGGTGCTGGGCCATCAATTAGTTATGTTTCCTTTAACAAGGGAGTAATTCTACCTCTGTTATGAAATATGTAATGGAGTTTTACAGATCAAAATATCGGTGCCAGAATGGGGAAGTGTTAGGAATTTTTCCCCAAACTCAATAAAAAAATTATGCTTTAAAAAATATTGCATGGGCCTTCCTATATTTTATTAAGTAATCAAGAAGTAATCAAATAAAAATATGAATGATTCAGTATAAACCAATGATTTGTTACTTGCTTCAGATGACCTTGCTTTTAAAAATATTTGATAAAATTATTTTATATATATTTATAGATATTAATAAAAACATATGCAATAATATACTTTATACTTATTTATCTATATTTATATTATACCATATATATGATAAGTACTTACTTCTATATGATATCCAGATTATCGAACTACTTTAAAATCCTTAGGGCACAATTAATATCCTGGTTATAATAACCTGTAAAATATTGGGGGTTGGGGCAATCAGTATATTTACATATAGAAAAAAATATAAGATGGCATTGAAAATTATTGTTAATTTAAAGAAATACAATAAGGTGTTTCGTATATGCAGGTCAGCATCCTATTTCTTAGATAAGCATTCTGAAAAATTTAGAAGTAAAATCTTATTATGTCTATCATTTACTTTAAATTATTTTGGGGGCACCTGGGTGGCTCAGTTTGGGTAAGTGTCTGTCTTCCATTCAGGTCATGATCCCAGTGGGATCAAGCATAGTGTCAGGCTCCTCATTCAATGGCGAGTCTGTTTCTCCCTCTGCCCCTCCTCCTAATTGTGCCCCCCCCCATTTTGGGCACGCTCTCTCTCTCTCAAATAAATAAGTAAAATCTTAAATAAATAAATAAATAACTTTGCAAAAAATTAAGTAATTTGGGCAAAATGTAACATTCATATATATCTAGGGGATCAATATATGTATCCATTTTTCTTTAATTTGTTCAGAATTGTTTATAGTAAAAAGCCAACATTTGAGAAAAAAGAATACTCAGGACACTATGTAGACTGTAAAAAGAAAACCTGAAAAAAAAATAGGAATGTAGCATAAATATAATTTAGTTCTAGGTCAACCAGAACAGTAATTTTACGTTTTGTCAGAGTCCTAAGATTCTTTAAGCATTACTTAAATAGTTTCTTTATGATAGGGCAAGTACAGTCATGTGGTCAACCTCCTCAGGTCCTCAATGGTAAAATAAAGGGGATAAGGAAAGAAGTATATGGACACGGCGAGACGGTGGAATATGAATGCCCTCCCTACTTTCTACTGACTGGGCCTGAGAAAATACAGTGCATCGATGGAGAATGGACAAATTCGCCCACTTGCATTGGTAAATAGATGCTAATGTTTAAGCAGAATGGTTTAAACTTCTCACTTATATATAAATACATACATAAAAAGATTTAAAATATTTTATTTGTTTCTTTAATTTTATTTTTTCAGTTTTCCAAGATTCATTGTTTATGTACCACACCCAGTGCTCCATGTAATACGTGCCCTCCTTAATACCCACTACCAAGCTCACCCATCCTGCCACCCTCCTCCCTTCCAAAACCCTCAGTTTGTTTCTCAGAGTCCACAGTCTCTCATGGTTTGCCTCCCCATCCGATTTCCCCCAATTCATTTTCCTTTCCTTCTCCTGATGTCCTCCATGTTATTCCTTATTCTCCACAAGTAAGTGAAACCATATGATAACTGACTCTCTCTGATTGACTTGTTTCACTCAGCATAACATGGATTTAAATATTTTTAAAAGTAAGCATATCTTTTATTACATTCTCTTAGGACAAGTTAAAGCATGTGGCCCTGTACCTCACCTCGAGAATGGCTATGCCCAGTTCTCTATTCTTCCCTTCCAACATGGTGTTTCTGTGGAGCTGAATTGCAGAGATACATATACAATGATTGGAAATAATGTAATTACCTGTATTGATGGAACGTGGACTGAACTTCCTATGTGTGTTGGTGAGAATACATTTCCTACTTGTGTATTTGATTGTTTACAATTTTTTAAATCAATAGATATGTTTAGAACAGCACATGCCAACCCCATCATCTATTAAATAATTAGGATATAAGACCCTAAATTCTTCACCCCTAATTACTTAAGAAACTGAATTGTTAAAGATTTCCTTTGATCTCTGTTACTGTGCAAGACTACGGAGATGCTAAGGGCTCTGTGAACCAAGAGAGTCTGGGACTTCTACTTCAGGGTAATAGTGGATACTGTTCTCCTTTGTCCTATGTCCAGCAATCCCAATATAGTCAAGCCTTTAATTTTAAGCTTTAAAGACTAGCAGATTCTTTGCTGCTATTCTTCAAGATTCTAAAGTAGAAAATCCAAAACCACTCTCTTCTCTCATCTCTTAGATTTTTGGATTATCAGCTGGTTTCCCCACTCCTAGGGATGACAACTGTAGCTGTGGCAGATACCCAGTCACTGCCCATTCATGATGACCTGCAGGGAAGGAATATGTTGCATCCCCAAGAGCCTGGACTCCGTTATGAAAAGGTGTAAATTATATACGTTCGTGGCCAACAGCTTTTATATAAGGAGAACACAGACATCCAATCACTAGCATCACATAGCGTAAATTTATAAATAGGGATCATTGGAGAAAAACACATAAAGGGAGAGAGGTAGCAGAGCAGTCTATGTCTCGTTATCCCATCCTTTGACACTCTCAGGAAAGGTTCGACAATGATCTATATATGTATGGACAGTAGGGAAGAATTGTAACAATAAAATCTACTTAGACTAGCAAATGGCCCATTGCAAATTATTGTCTGACTGTTGTATCAGGATGTTCTTCCTTTGAGCTTACTCTGATTTATTGAGTCAGGGTCTTAACTAAGCTTCTGAAATGTGGGAGTAATTGAACCTCAAGAGACGTCTAGATTTTTCTCTCTTAAGACTGTACTTCCCACAGACTTACTCATGCATCACCTCTTTTTATTATTGAAATGCTTTGACAACATTTATTTAACATAATTTAGTGGAAAACAATCACATATGTATGCCTCTTTGTGCCTTTCAAAATTAGGCTGAATGACGTTTCATAAGGACTGTCCTCGAGTCAAGACCCTGGACCAGATTAACCCATCTTGCTCTTCCATTTCCCAAAAGACTTCATCATGTTTTTCTGTCATTCAAAAATGGAATACAGATTTTTGTTTCCTTTTCCCTTTTTCAACAGCATAGTCTGCAATGAAATTAAGAATAGCTTTGTGTGATATTGCTTGAAGGCATCCAACATAATTTAATTATGCCGTTAATATGTCAGAAGTGTTATTGAAATAATTGCTAATTTCTGCTCAATATTCCTATCATGAATGAATATTTTTCTTTTTTGTAGAAACAAACCAGCTTAAATGGTGCAGAAGACCAACATTTCATCCACGAATACTGATGAGACCAAATCTGAGTGGATATAATCATAGTACCAGAATATATTACAATTGTCTTCCGAGGTTCAAACGCATACAATCAACCTGCATCAATGGGAAATGGTATCCTGAACCAAACTGCATAGGTAAGGTTTGTTTCAAAAACTCTGTAGATGGGACACCTGGGTGGCTCCATGGGTTGGGCCTCTGCCTTTGGCTCGGGTCATGGTCTCAGGGTCATCGGATCGAGCCCCGCTTCGGGCTCTCTGCTCGGCGGGGAGCCTGCTTCCCCCTCTTTCTCTGCCTGACTCTCTGCCTGCTTGTGCTCTCTCTCTCTGTGTCAAATAAATAAATAAATTCTTAAAAAATTTTGTAGACCTCGTTACATCTTTATCAGAAAATTTCTCTTGTGATTAGTATGTTTTTATTTTTTAAAATTTTATTTATTTATTAGAGAGAGAGAGAGACAGAGTGTGTGTGAACAAGAGAGCACAAGCAGGGGGAGCAGGAGAGGGAGAGGAAGAAGCAGAATTCCCACTGAGCAGGGAGCCTGATGTGGGGCTTGATCTCAGGACCCTGAGATCATGACCTGAGCAGAAGGCAGAGGCTTAACACCCTGTGTCACCCAGGTGCCCCAATTAGTATGTTTTTAAATTATTTATTGTGATGTGTAACTTTTAAAAAAGATTTTATTTATTTATTTGAGAGAGAGAGCGAGAGAGCACAAGTAGGAGGGAGAGGCAGAGGGAGACGGAGAAGCAGACTCCCTGCCAAGCAGGGAGATTGATGCGGGGCTCTATCCCAGGACCCCGAGATCATGACCTGAGCTGAAGGCAGACACTCAAACTACTGAGCTATCCATATGCCCCAATATGTAATTGTTTTTTTAATTTTATTTTTTATAAACATATATTTTTATCCCCAGGGGTACAGGTCTGTGAATCGCCAGGTTTACACACTTCACAGCACTCACCATAGCACATACCCTCCCCAATGTCCATAACCCCACCCCCCCTCTCCCAACCCCCTTCCTCCCATCAACCCTCAGTTTGTTTTGTCAGATTAAGAGTCACTTATGGTTTGTCTCCCTCCTAATCCCATCTTGTTTCATTTACTCTTCTCCTACCCCCTTAACCCCCTGTGTTGCATCTCCTCTCCCTCATATCAGGGAGATCATATGATAGTTGTCTTTCTCCGATTGACTTATTTCGCTAAGCATGATACCCTCTAGCTCCATCCACGTCGTCGCAAATGGCAAGATTTCATTTCTTTTGATGGCTGCATAGTATTCCCTTGTGTATATATACCACTTCTTCTTTATCCATTCGTCTGTTGATGGACATCTAGGTTCTTTCCATAGTTTGGCTATTGTAGACATTGCTGCTATAAACATTTGGGTGCACGTGCCCCTTCGGATCACTACGTTTGTATCTTTAGGGTAAATACCCAGCAGTGCAATTGCTGGCTCATAGGGTAGTTCTATTTTCAACATTTTGAGGAACCTCCATGCTGTTTTCCAGAGTGGTTGCACCAGCTTGCATTCCCACCAACAGTGTAGGAGGGTTCCCCTTTCTCCGCATCCTCGCCAGCATCTGTCATTTTCTGACTTGTTAATTTTAGCCATTCTGACTGGTGTGAGGTGATATCGCATTGTGGTTTTGATTTGTATTTCCCTGATGCTGAGTGATATGGAGCATCTTTTCATGTGTCTGTTGGCCATCTGGATGTCTTCTTGGCAGAAATGTCTGTTCATGTCTTCTGCCCATTTCTTGATTGGATTATTTGTTCTTTGGGTGTTCAGTTTGCTAAGTTCTTTATAGATTTTGGACACTAGCCCTTTTTCTGATATGTCATTTGCAAATATCTTTTCTCATTCTGTCAGTTGTCTTTTGGTTTTGTTCACTGTTTCCTTTGTTGTGCAAAAGCTTTTGATCTTGATAAAATCCCAATAGTTCATTTTTGCCCTTGCTTCCCTTGCCTTTGGCGATGTTCCTAGGAAGATGTTGCTGTGGCTGAGGTCGAAGAAGTTGCTGCCTGTGTTCTCCTCAAGGATTTTGATGGATTCCTTTCTCACATTGAGATCCTTCATCCATTTTGAGTCTATTTTCGTGTGTGGTGTAAGGAAATGATCCAATTGCATTTCTCTGCATGTGGCTGTCCAATTTTCCCAACACCATTTATTGAAGAGGCTGTCTTTTTTCCATTGGACATTCTTTCCTGCTTTGTCGAACATGAGTTGACCATAGAGTTGAGGGTCTATTTCTGGGCTCTCTATTCTGTTCCATTGATCTATGTGTCTGTTTTTGTGCCAGTACCATGCTGTCTTGATGATGACAGCTTTGTAATAGAGCTTGAAGTCCAGGATTGTGATGCCACCAACTTTGGCTTTCTTTTTCAATATTCCTTTGGCTATTCGAGGTCTTTTCTGGTTCCATATAAATTTTAGGATTCTTTGTTCCATTTCTTTGAAAAAAATGGATGGTACTTTGATAGGAATTGAATTAAATGTGTAGATTGCTTTAGGTAGCATAGACATTTTCACAATATTTATTCTTCCAATCCAGGAGCATGAAATATTTTTCCATTTCTTTGTGTCTTCCTCAATTTCTTTCATGAGTACTTTATAGTTTTCTGTGTATAGATTCTTAGTCTCTTTGGTTAGGTTTATTCCTGGGTATCTTACAGTTTTGGGTGCAATTGTAAATGGGATTGACTCCTTAATTTCTCTTTCTTCTCTCTTGTTGTTGGTGTAGAGAAATGCAACTGATTTCTGTGCATTGATTTTATATCCTGACACTTTACTGAATTCCTGTACAAGTTTTAGCAGTTTTGGAGTGGAGTCTTTTGGGTTTTCCACATAGAGTATCATATCATCTGCGAAGAGTGATAGTTTGACTTCTTCTTTGCTGATTTGGATGCTGTTAATTTCCTTTTGTTGTCTGATTGCTGAGGCTAGGACTTCTAGTACTATGTTGAATAGCCGTGGTGATAACGGACATCCCTGCTGTGTTCCTGACCTTAGCGGAAAAACTTTCAGTTTTTCTCCATTGAGAATGGTATTTGCGGTGGGTTTTTCATAGATGGCTTTGATAATATTGAGGTATGTGCCGTCTATCCCTATACTTTGAAGAGTTTTGATCAGGAAGGGATGCTGTACTTTGTCAAATGCTTTTTCAGCATCTATTGAGAGTATCATATGGTTCTTGTTCTTTCTTTTATTAATGTGTTGTGTCACATTGATTGATTTGCGGATGTTGAACCAACCTTGCAGCCCTGGAATAAATCCCACTTGGTCATGGTGAATAATCCTTTTAATGTACTGTTGAATCCTATTGGCTAGTATTTTGGTGAGAATTTTTGCATCTGTGTTCATCAAGGATATTGGTCTGTAGTTCTCTTTTTTGATAGGATCCTTGTCTGGTTTTGGGATCAAGGTGATGCTGGCCTCATAAAATGAGTTTGGAAGTTTTCCTTCCATTTCTATTTTTTGGAACAGTTTCAGGAGAATAGGAATTAGTTCTTCTTTAAATGTTTGGTAGAATTCCCCCGGGAAGCCGTCTGGCCCTGGGGTTTTGTTTGTTTGGAGATTTTTGATGACTGTTTCAATCTCCTTACTGGTTATGGGTCTGTTCAGGCTTTCTATTTCCTTCTGGTTCAGTTGTGGTAGTTTATATGTCTCTAGGAATGCATCCATTTCTTCCAGATGGTCAAATTTGTTGGCGTAGAGTTGCTCATAGTATGTTCTTATAATTGTCTGTATTTCTTTGGTGTTCATTGTGATCTCTCCTCTTTCATTCATGATTTTATTTATTTGGGTCCTTTCTCTTTTCTTTTTGATAAGTCTGGCCAGGGGTTTATCAATCTTATTAATTCTTTCAAAGAACCAGCTCCTAGTTTTGTTGATTTGTTCTATTGTTTTTTGGTTTCTATTTCATTGATCTCTGTTCTGATCTTTATGATTTCTCTTCTCCTGCTGGGTTTAGGGTTTCTTTCTTGTTCTTTCTCCAGCTCCTTTAGGTGTAGGGTTAGGCTGTGTACCTGAGACCTTTCTTGTTTCTTGAGAAAGGCTTGTACCGCTATATATTTTCCTCTCAGGACTGCCTTTGTTGTGTCCCACAGAATCTGAGCCGTTGTGTTTTCATTATCATTTGTTTCCATGAAATTTTTCAATTCTTCTTTAATTTCCTGGTTGACCCATTCATTCTTTAGAAGGATGCTGTTTAGTCTCCATGTATTTGGGTTCTTTCCAAATTTCCTCTTGTGATTGAGTTCTAGCTTCAGAGCATTGTGGTCTGAAAATATGCAGGGAATGATTCCAATCTTTTGATAACGGTTGAGACCTGAATTCGGACCGAGAATGTGATCTATTCTGGAGAATGTTCCATGTGCACTAGAGAAGAATGTGTATTCTGTTGCTTTGGGATGAAATGTTCTGAATATATCTGTGATGTCCATCTGGTCCAGTGTGTCATTTAAGGCCTTTATTTCCTTGTTGATCTTTTGCTTGGATGATCTGTCCATTTCAGTGAGGGGAGTGTTAATGTCCCCTACTATTATTGTATTATTGTCGATGTGTTTCTTTGATTTTGTTATTAATTGGTTTTTATAGTTGGCTCCTCTCACGTTAGGGGCATAGATATTTAAAATTGTTAGATCTTCTTGTTGGACAGTTCCTTTGAGTATGATATAGTGTCCTTCCTCATCTCTTATTATAGTCTTTGGCTTAAAATCTAATTGATGTGATATAAGGATTGCCACTCCCGCTTTCTTCTGATGTCCATTAGCATGGTAAATTCTTTTCCACCCCCTCACTTTAAATCTGGAGGTGTCTTCGGGTTTAAGATGAGTTTCTTGTAGGCAACATATAGATGGGTTTTGTTTTTTTATCCATTCTGATACCCTGTGTCTTTTGATTGGGGCATTTAGCCCATTAATATTCAGGGTAAGTATTGAGAGATATGAATTTAGTGCCATTGTATTGCCTGTAAGGTGACTGTTATTGTGTATTGTCTCTGTTTCTTTCTGATCTACTACTTTTAGGGTCTCTCTTTGCTTAGAGGACCCCTTTCAATATTTCCTGTAGAGCTGGTTTGGTGTTTGCAAATTCTTTCAGTTTTTGTTTGTCCTGGAAGCTTTTAATCTCTCCTTCTATTTTCAATGATAGCCTAGCTGGATATAGTATTCTTGGCTGCATGTTTTTCTTGTTTAGTGCTCTGAATATATCATACCAGCTCTTTCTGGCCTGCCAGGTCTCTGTGGATAAGTTTGCTGCCAATCTAATATTTTTACCATTGTATGTTACAGACTTCTTTTCTGGGGCTGCTTTCAGGATTTTCTCTTTGTCACTAAGACTTGTAAATTTTACTATTAGGTGATGGGGTGTGGACCTATTCTTATTGATTTTGAGGGGGGTTCTCTGAACCTCCTGGATTTTGATGCTTGTTCCCTTTGCCATATTGGGGAAATTCTCTCCAATAATTCTCTCCAATATACCTTCTGCTCCCCTCTCTCTTTCTTCTTCTTCTGGAATCCCAATTATTCTAATGTTGTTTCATCTTATGGTGTCACTTATCTCTCGAATTCTGCCCTCATGGTCCAGTAGCTGTTTGTTCCTCTTTTGCTCAGCTTCTTTATTCTCTGTCATTTGGTCTTCTATATCGCTAAATCTTTCTTCTGCCTCATTTATCCTAGCTGTGAGAGCCTCCATTTTTGATTGCACCTCATTAATAGCTTTTTTGATTTCAACTTGGTTCGATTTTAGTTCTTTTATTTCTCCAGAAAGGGCTTTTATATCTCCCGAGAGGGTTTCTCTAATATCTTCCATGCCTTTTTCGAGCCCGGCTAGAACCTTGAGAATCGTCATTCTGAACTCTATATCTGACATATTACCAATGTTTGTATTGATTAGGTCCCTAGCCTTTGGTACTGCCTCTTGTTCTTTTTTTTGTGGTGAATTTTTCCGCCTTGTCATTTTGTCCAGATAAGAGTATATGAAGGAGCAAGTAAAATACTAAAAGGGTGGCAACAACCCCAGCAAAATATGCTTTAACCAAATCAGAAGAGATCCCAAATTGTGAGGGGGGAGAAAGGGGGTAAAAAGAGATTCAGAAAGAAAAAAAAAACAATTAAAAAAAGAAAACGAATAAAGAAAAAATATAAAAAGGAAAATATATATATATATTAGATAAACTAGTTAAAAAACATTAAAAAAAAGGGTAAAAGTTAAAAAAATTTAGCAGAAGAGAAAAAAAATTGAAAAAGAAAAAAAAATTAACTGCAAGTGTAAAGAATCATGGGGAGAAAGCCATGAGTTCCGTGCTTTGCTTTCTCCTCCTCTGGAATTCTGCCGCTTTCCTTGGTATTGAAACTGCACTCCTTTGTACGTGGACTTGGTCCTGGCTGGGTTTCTTGTTGATCTTCTGGGGGAGGGACCTGTTGTAGTGATTCTCAAGTGTTTTTGCCCCAGGCGGAGTTGCACCGCCCTTACCAGGGGCCAGGCTGAGTAATCCGCTCTGGTTTGCTTTCGGGAGCTTTTGTTCCCTGAGCGCTTTCCGTAGAGTTCCGGAGGGCGGGAATGAAGACGGCAGCCTCCCAGTCTCTGGCCCAGAGGAGCCGAGAGCCCGGCGCCCCACTCCTCAGTGCGCCCTCAGAGAACAGCACCCAATTACTCCTGTCACCCTGGCCTTACGGCTGCGCTCCGAGCTGACTGAGCCTGAGACCGGTTCAAGGTAACCCCGAGCTTAGAGCTCACTCCTCGGCTCTGTCTCTGTAGCCAGCTTCCCCGTTCTAATACCTGTAAGCTCTGCGACACTCAGACACCCCGATCCTTCTGTGACCCTGTGGGACCTGAGGCCACGCTGACCCCGCGTGGGCTTCATCCTGTTTAAGCCTCTGGAGAGATGTCCCTCAGCAGAACAGACTTTTAAAAGTCTGATTTTGTGCTCCGTTGCTCCACCGCTTGCCGGGAGCCGGCCCCTCCCCCCGCGGTCTATCTTCCCGTCGCTTTGGATTCACTTCTCCGCCAGTCCTACCTTTCAGAAAGTGGTTGATTTTCTGTTTCTAGAGTTGCTGTTCTTCTTCTCTTCAATCTCCCATTGGATTTATAGGTGTTAGCAATCTTTAGATATGCTATCTAGCTGATCTCCCGCTACCTGAAGTAGTCTCAGCTGCTACTTCTCCGCCATCTTGACTCCTCCCCCCCAATATGTAATTTTTAAGTTGATGGTGAAGTTTGACACTCAGAACACTATTTTCAGACAAATATTATCATTTAAAAACCCTTGCCCTGATGGAGTAAGCTCATTTTTACTCTATTACAATTTCTAGAAATCATAAAAGAAAAAAGAGAACTGTAAAAACAGAACAAAAACTCAGTCTTCAATGACATTAGGAAAAAACAAAAACCCAAATGACATCGTGAAGAATAACTAACAGATACTATAAATTCTGGACCGAAAGTAGAAAGTAGGAAAGGAAAATTATCTGATTAAGAAATTATTTTCCTAAGATTAAGTCTCACATTCCTCAAAGGTTTATTTTCAAATTATTTGAGCAACAGGTCTATGAATTAGAAACAGTTATAAAATGGGCACCATGTTAAATTAAAATAAACCAGATATAGAGTAGATATAGTGCTTACAGAGAAATCACAATAAAATAGAGAAAATAGAGTAGACTTCAGACTTCTCACCAACAATATAAGAAGTAAGAATAAATATAATAATATCTCCAAAGTGCTTAAAGGAAATAATTGGCAACCAATTGTTCTCTATACCAAAATTACTTATTATTACATATGACTATGATGATTACAAGATAAATTTTTAAACATAGAAAAGACCAAGAGAATTTACCACTCAAAATCATCCTTTGATAGGAAAGGAATAAAATGAAACAAGATGAGATTGGCAGGGAGACAAACCATAAGAGACTCTTAATCTCTCAAAATGAACTGATGGTTGCTGGGGGGAAGGGGTAGGGAGAGGGTGGTAGCGTTATGGACATTGGGGAAGGTATGTGCTATGGTGAGTGCTGTGAAGTGTAAACCTGGAGATTCACAGACTTGTAACCCTGGGACTAATAATACATTATATGTTAATAAAAAAAAAAAGAGCGACCTAAAAAAAAATCATCCTTTGAAAGAAGTCATATAAAATATATACCAATCAGCAAGATGAAGTATTAATTCTTAACAAAAGTATGTGATGTCATTAGAAATTGTGAGTAAAACGTAGAAAATGTTAAATTAAGTAAGCAATAATTTCAAGAAGGTAAGGTAGGTAATTTTTAAAAAATAAGTAAAATGTTTTTATCTTTATTAAATTTCTTTATTCAATATAATTTTATTCTTATATAAGGAAGAAATATTGTTCTGAGAGTTTCAAGAATTATAAAACCTTTTCCATGCCCATGGAATGTTTACTTAAATTAACCACTTACTGTGCATTAAATAATTCTTACAAATTTCAAATACTAATACCTATTGATCACTTTCTATAACCACAGAGAAATAATATTTAAAATAATAACATTTGTCTACTCCCCTACCCTTCATTTTGTGAAATAATTCACTTCCAAATGACTTGATAAATAGTAAGAACTACATAACATTGTAAGAACATGTGGTAAAACCTATGAAATGCAACCTAACCAAAATTTGGAGTGACATTCATAGTCTTAAAAAAATAAGCTTGGAAATATCTATCTATCTATCTATCTATCTCCCCAAAAGCTAAGAAAAGTAAACTCCAGATAGTAGTAGGTAAATAATAAAAGTCAAAGCAGTGTGAATGAAATAGAATATTTTACTTACAGCTGATCCATGGAATAATACTAATTTTGGACAAGATTAATAAGCAGACCTTCTAATCAGTTCTACTCTAGTCAAGAAGAATAGTGGGCAGGTCCAAATAGACATTTCTATAACCAAAAAGCAGACAAAAATACAAATATAGGAAAAATAATATAAGAATACAATTTTGAAAATAAAAACATAATTGAAAAGGAAAACACTATGAAAAGGGCATTTACAGATCTTGGGAGAATGCTGTTTCTGGAGATTACCCTTATCCAGGGATTTGCCTTGACAAGGATGTTGCCTTGACAAAACTCTACCAGCCCTCAATTTTGAGTCCATTTCTCCATTAGAGTTATTTCACTCCCCACAGTTGACTTTTCTGGGAGAGCCCTTTTAAGGCAACCCACAGCTAGCTTTTTCCCATGGGTTCAATTCTAGCCAGTAAGATTTGGAAATGGAGAGAATCACCAGTGCAGCTATGTCTTTTAGGCGTTTTATCAGACAGACCACTTCAGTTAATCTTAAATTTTAACTGGGTCAGAAACTATTCCCTGTACCATTAATTCCATGGAAAAAGCAGATGTTTAGAAGCTTCCTGTTTTTACTTGGCTTAAGTTGAATGGGAGTTCCCCCTTCTCTCTCCCGTGATATAACATGCAGACAGCACTTTTTAAAGAAACCTTCACTACTGGCTCTTTAAAACTCTTTTCTTTTGCTTTTCAAGAATGTCTGTAATACTATTTTAAAGGTGACAGAGTATATTTTATAATCTCTTGTCATGTGTTATAAAAGTTTCTATCATCTCACTTTTTTATTTTATATTTTATTTTATCTTGTTTTATTTTTTGGTGGGAGAGAGAGCACAGCTGGCATAGAGTAGGGGGAGGGGCAGAGGGAGAGAGAGAATCCCATGCAGACTCCGTGCTGAGCATGGAGCCTGACCCGGGGCTCCACTTCAGGACGCTGATCAGGATCACGACCTGAGCTGGAATCAAGAGTCAGCCACCCAACTGACTGAGCCGCTTGGGTGCCTCTATTATCTTACTTTACATCTTGGTATAATTGAATTTGGAAGACCAGGCAAAGGAAATAAGAGTATTCTTTTAATGCTCTGTGTTGTATATGCAAACATATATGGGTCTCAAAACATCATAGTCCATGAAAAAAGCAAGTTGCCTTACAATATGCTATAGCATAGCCCTTATAAATGCTAAAAAAATAAATTCACAGACACTAATAATATATTAAATATGGATTCATATGTGTTTAGAGTAGAAAATAAAAACTGGAAATTAAACACATTTGGTAGGGTAGAAGGAAAAATGATGAAATAAGGAGGGTTACAAAAGTAACTTTACTACATCTGTAGAATTTAGTTTCTTTTATTAAGAAAAGGAAGAAGATAATGTTACTTATACTCTGAAAATGAGAAAAAATCAAGATAAACTATAAAATTATAGTTTAAACAAAAAGTCTATCAGAGAGCTAAGAAGCTAATTAGTGAAATTCCAGTAATTTCTCTCCAAGGAAAAAAGAAAGTCACGTTGCTGCTTTCATCCTTCCTGGAATGGTGAGAGGGTGAGAAACCTACCAGAAACATAAACATAAATAAAATAGTAGAGTTTTTAAAGAATATTATAAGTGGAATGAAGGCTAGCATGACTTAAAATTTCTAAGAGATCAGAAACAAACAAACAAACATGTGTCCATCTTTTCCAAGTATCCTGATAACATCTGATGTTAAGGCAAGAAAATCAAAATAAAGCATCCAGGAAGTCTGTCTCTCCCCAGAGGATTTGCAGCATATAATTCTAGTGTGTCTGTCTTCCCTTGAAAAAATAAACAACAACCTAATGTAAAATTCAGGTTTCAGAGACTATGTGTGTATTTTGGCTGAATTTATATTAATCTTATATTCTATTTTAAGATAATTTTTGAAATATTTACTCTATTGTCATATTTTTAAATGTACTTAAACAAGAGATACTAGCTCATTCTTCTATCTTGGTTTTAAAAGAAAACAGTATAGTGGGAATTAAAAACTATCTAACAACTTATTTTTAATTATTTTGAAGGTAATTGCCACTAGACAGCAACAGCTATCCTGGAAAAAAAAAATGAGCTGAAGGAGAACACTTTATCAGCCCAGGTCAGGAGGTGGGATGTGGCTCAGATAATGATATTTTAGCATCCAAATTGACCATTTAAAAATTTTTCCTTTAGAATAAACCAAGCGATCAAAATGAAGTTCATTCCTACTCAAACAGTGGTGTTCTAATTACATCAATTGCCAGTCATTGTCATGTTTAGAACAAAAGGCAAATCATGAAAATCTTTCATTGAGGTCAAGGGTTAGGTTATTAGGGGAAGTCTTCATTGGTTTTATCATTACTATTACTATTTTAATTTTTTTGTTTTTAACTTGTTTGAATCACACGTACATAACTTTTAAATCATATGAGTTAGCTAGAAAAAATGTAAAAGGGTTAATTTGAAAATTATATAAGAGTACTGATGGAATAATGAATAGGAAATAGAAGGGAATACCAGAGAAATTTTAATCCAGTGGTTATAGCACAAAAGTGCTTTACAAACCATAAACTATGTTAAGATAAAGGATATTTGGGGCACCTGGGTGGCTCAGTGGGTTAAGCCTTTGCCTTCAGATTAGGTCATGATCTCAGGGTCCTGGGATGGAGCCCCACATCAGGCTCTCTGCTCAGTGGGGAGCCAGCTTCCCCTCTCTCTGCTTTTCTGCCTACTTGTGATCTCTGTCTTCAAATAAATAAATAAATAAATAAATCTTTTAAAAAAGATAAAGTATATTTGTTACTATAGCATCATATGTACACACACACACACACACACACACACCAAGGGAGTTACTAGTTATTGGATGTTACACTATACTGAAATATTATCTTGTTGAGATGTTTTTCCTCCTTAGCTTTTATTAGTGAAATAATTAAATTCCAAACTTTTTTAGGAAAATGGAGAGAATTCTGCCCACCTCCACCTCAGATACCTAATGCTCAGAAAATGCTAACCACAGTGAATTATCGGAATAAAGCAAAAGTAGCCATTCTCTGCAAAGAAAATTATCTACTTCATGGACCAAGAGAAATTGTGTGTATAGATGGACAATGGCAGTCCTTACCACAGTGTATTGGTTAGTAGTTTATTTCTAATGCTACTTAAAATGTGTTTACTAATCTCCTTTGTTTTATCTAAAGAACAGGAAAAAGAACTTGGATTTTTTTTATTGCACTTATTATTCTAAAGCATTGAATTGTCATCTAGTTATCCAGTTCTGTGACTTTCAAAAACTCTTCCTCTATGAAGTACTTGCAACAGTGGCCACAGAAGAAGCAAGTTTGAGATCTCTACTGGATACCCACTTCTATTAAGTATATTTACTTGACAGGTGTATAAGGGACAATACAGAAATGGTCAGGGCTAAGATGTAAATTTGGCAACCGTAAGTATATAGAATATCTAAAGCTATAGGACTGGATGGGACCACACAGAGAATTCAAATAGCTAAATAAGAGAGAAGGTCAAAGGGACAGCCTTGGCGACTCTCCATTATTAGAGATCTGGGAAATGAGAGGCAGCCAGATAGAGTTGTGGAGGAAAAACTAGGGAAGGCTGATAAAATGATTCTAGGACACAATTACATTGTGTGTGTGTGTGTGTGTGTGTGTGTGTGTGTGTGTGTGTGTGTGTAGGGGGATTCCCCCACATCCAACAAGCAAATCTTGGACACCTGTTGGGTGTCCTACAATTCACCTACGTTCTGACACTGTCTTATCCACCCAGAGATAGCTTCAGATGTGACAGGTCAAAAATGCCCTCTTAGAAGACTACTCCTTGTACCCCCACTTCAGAGGCCAACTCCATGTCTAGGTTGCCGTCTGTGTCTTTGACTGACTGGCTATACATCAGAGGTTCCAACAACCCCTCTCCTTGAGTTTGATTAATTTTCTAAGGCAACTCACAGAACTCAGAGAAATGTTTTACTTACTAGATTATGGGTTTATTATAAAAAGACTTGCCTCAGGAACAGCCAGATGGAAGAGATGTATAAGGCAGGGTATGGGGAAAGAGCAAGAACTTCCATGCTCTCTTTAGCCCACACTTTTTCCCCACATCTCCACAAGATCACCACCCCAGAAACTTTAGAACCATGTCCTTTTGGAGTTTTAAGGAGGCTTCATTACATAGGCAGATTGATTAAAACTTTAGCCATTGGTGATTGATTCAAACCTCCAGTCCCTCCAGAAAGTTCCACCTTCTAATCACATGTCAGTTCTCCTCGCAACCACCCTATCCTCCGGTTACCTTTGAGTTTTCCAAAATTCGTCTCATTGACATAACAAAAGACACATGTACTGCTCTCATCACTTGGGAAATCCCGAGAGTTTTAGGACCTCTGTGCCAGCAATGAGGAGAAAAACCAAATATTTATCATAAATCACATTACCAGAGCTGGTGTCCTAGAAGCAATGCCAAGGACATATTGCAAAATATCATTCAACAGGACAGCGAACATGTCAGAGACTACCTAGAATGAGACAAGTTGACTGATAGTTGAACAAAGAATTTAGCTACCTAAAGTAATTGGTAACTTTGCTTAGTTATTTCAGTAGGGGGGAATATTTATTTGCAGTGTGTTCAGGAGAGGATGTGAGGTGATTAAGTCAGATCAGGGAGGCTAGGAAACAAGTAGTTTTGCTCTCACGGGCATAGGGAAATGAGGCAGTACTAGATGGGGGGTGGGGGGGCAGGTATGGTAAAAGGAAATTTTACCTTACTCAGTTGTGACATTTTCAGCTTGTTTGTATATTGGTGAATGATTTGGCAGGTAAGGAGAAATTGATAATACAGACAAAAGGGGACAATTCATGGAGTAGGGTCTTTGCTGAATTTAAAGGGGAAGGAATCTAATGCTCCCATGAAAGAGTCTGAGAAAAATGCAGAACTAATAACTCAGTGAAACAAGAGGTAGAAGAAATTTGGGATAAGAGTATTTATTTGGCCATTTCTTATCTATATCTTTGGTGATGTATGGGAAGAGAAATCAGTACAATGGAATGTATTCCCACCATTCCTTTTTTCTTTTTTTTTTAAGATTTATGTATTTATTTGAGAGAGAGAGAGAGAGCAGAGGAAGGTGCAGAGAGAGAGGGAGAGAGAATCTCCAGCAGATTCCTCACGGAGCATGGGGCCCAGTGTGGGGCTCAATCTCACAACCCTGAAATCATGACCTGAGCAGAAATCAAGAGTCAGGGGCTTAACCAACAGAACCACCCAATTGCCCCTGTTCCCCAGCCATTCTTTTTAAAAAAGATTTTATTTATTTACTTGAAAGAGAGAGAGAATGAGAGAGAGCAAGAGAGTGGGGTGAGGGGCAGAAGGAGAAGCAGACTCCCTGCTGAGCAGGGAGCCTGATGTGGGACTCGATCCCTGGACTCTGGCATTGTGACCTGGGCTGAAGGCAGAAACCTAACTGACTCAGCCACCCAGGCGCCCTATCCCAGCTACTCTTAAAATGAAGTTCAAACATTTATTGACAGAGAAAGATGCCGTGTTATTATTTGGAATCAGAAAACAGATGGAAAATAGTATGTCAATAATTCATTTCAGTAGAACTATGAGTTTATGATCATGTACTGATAGGCACATTCTATTTGCATAAAATAACAGTAGTCCCAGAGAATATAAGTGGAAAGGGAGTTTTTTATTTTTACCTTTCCTGTTTAAATAAAATTTTTTATGAAGATGGCGGAGAGTAGACCAGATAAGATTTACTTATCTGTTCCTTTTGCTTTAAATAAAAACTATTTTTAATACTTATACTTGCATGTCCTTATAACACATATATACTTAATACTTCAGTGTATTTTACTTTAGGGTAAAAAGAACCACTATAATAGTTTTGGCTATCAGGTTGTATTATCAAAATTATATAATCAGATACTTGAGCTCTCAGACATCATAGAAGACATTGAAGATATAATATAAGGAGATTTATTTGTACTATTTTAAACTACATGTTGGTTTTCTCTCAACACATAAATGTTATTTACTTTCCAGAGTCCACACTATATTGTGGTCCCCCTCCACCTGTTAGCAATGGAGACATCACCTCATTCCCATTACCAGTATATCCTCCAGGATCAACAGTCCAGTACCGTTGTCAGTCTTTCTATGAGCTTCGGGGCTCCATAGATGTAATATGCAGAAATGGACAGTGGTCAGAACCACCAAAATGCCTAGGTGAGTTCTTCATGTTCTCCTGGAATCTGATATTTGTTATTCATAGTAAACTTTTCATGGACTAATTTCATAGGATGACTTCTACTTCAAGTGAATTGAGCTGAGAACCTGCCTGACATTGATCAAGCCATTTGGCAAGTATTTGGAGGAGTTAGGATTCAGACACAGCAATCTGGTCCCAAATTTCATGTATTTAAGCCTGATGTTCTGGTGGCTTCTCATCTCATGTCTACAGAAAAGTAAGGGAGAAAAAAAAGTCAGCCTCTCCTTAATAGTACAAGGACTGGTATGTCATATGTCACCAGCAAAATACTTGGTAATGTATGTTACAATCTCCTGGGCTTGGGCAAATCTAGGGAAGTTCCTTATGGTTGCCACTGCCTCGGATGGCTTCTCCAATCTGACCTTGGACTTATTTCATCAACTCTGAACAAGTCCCGTATCAGAGATGATGGACTATGGAGAACATGCTGCTAGTAGGGACAGGGTGTACTATTTACTCAGGGGGATGCTACCTCTAAGAATGCTGAATTTAAAAAAGGAGGAGTGGACTCTGATCATGGGGGAAAGTAACACTTCTACAGAAATCAGGGTTTCATAAAAGTCACGAACCATCAATAATTAGTTTGTGGAGAAGGGGTGCTAAACAAGTAATATAATAGCTCATTGATAGTTACCTTCAAGAATATGCTAAGTGAATACTTAAAGAGATGATTGGTTTTTATATATATTGTCTTCTTCAGCCAACTTTCTGTACTGTAGATGGAAATAAACTTATTTTTACTATAATATTTAGTAAGATGTTAATATATTCATGTACTCACACTGTGCACATTTTGGAAACAATGTAAAAGAGAATCCTGAGTTGGGAAAGGAGGGTGAATGAATAACATTGACCCTAATAGAACATTTTAATTTAATCCTATTTGGTATGTGGGGTTTAGGTATATAATGCATAGGAATTAAGAGCATAAGGTCTGAAGTCAAACTGCCAGTTTCCATATTCTGGCTCAAAAAACTTGCTCAATCACATGACCTTGGAAAAATTACTCAACCTTTCTGAACCCCCTTTTCCTCTTATGTAGCCCAGGGAAATGATGTGCGGTATTTAGAGAAAATGCATACAAAATACTGAGAACAGTATCTAGCAAACTCAATAAATAGTAGCTTTTAATGTTCATTCATAATTTTATTTAATTCTTGGGAAGGAAAAGTTATATTATTAATAATTTATTTTTATTATTTCTTCTTTCAGATGCCTGTATAATTTCTGAAGTTAACATGAACAAAAATAATATACAGTTAAGATGGCGAGACATCAAAAAACTTTACGTGAAAACAGGGGATTTTGTTGAATTTGACTGTAAATTGCCATATAAAGCGAAGACATCAAAGGAATCTTTTCGGGTAGTCTGTCAGGAAGGGAAATTTGAATACCCCATGTGTGAATGAAACCAGTGTAGTTCCATTGAATATAATTTTAAAAAGTAGTCGTACATGGGGCGCCTGGGTGGCTCAGTGGGTTAAACGTCTGCCTTCCGCTCAGGTCATGATCTCAGGGTCCTGGGATCGAGTCCCACATTGGGCTCTCTGCTCAGCGGGGAGTCTGCTTCTCCCTCTGCCCTTCATCCTGCTTGTGCTCCTTCTCTCTCTGTCTCTCTCAAATAAACAAATAAAATCTTAAAAAAAGGTAATCCTACATGTATAAGTATGCATTCTTTTCTATACTTTATTCTTTCAAGTGTTGTTTATCTCAGTCTTACTTTGAATTTGGATTTTCAGAGGTTCACAAGTTTAGAAGCTGAGAGCAGTGCTTCGGGTATTAGGAGGACTACATTATACCTGGGCAAATCTTAGCACTGGGTCCCCTGTACGTGCAGTACCCACAGAAAGTGAGCATGGGCCTCAACTCAGTTAATTCCCTCTAACCTCTGCCAACTGTCTAAAATTTATAAGATAACTTCAATGCTTTCTGAGCCTACTTCTTCTGAAACAAAGTTGTTAATGTACTATCTATCTTCCTAACATCATAAAAATACAAAAACCTCTTATGCTTGTAGCAAGCATTAGTAAATATTAATAAGTCCTCTAATGGGAGACTAATTATTCATCAAATACTAGATAATCCTTAAAGGCACAAATACATCATCTTCCACAAATGAGTAGAAGACTGAAATATTTACAAATCCTAGTACAGCACTTCCAGTATAGTCAAGAGGTGATAAAACATATACAAAGGTAACTATAGTTATAAGTGAAAATTATGATGTTACAATACTGCACTTATAAGATTACCTAGACATGTGTAAATACTTAGAGATGATAGGGAAGAAATACAAAGTATGGCTGTAACAATTCAATGTAGTTTGAGGTTAGTAGGTTAAGAAATTAAATACTTGCAAATTTTTATATTTCCTATATTTTATAATTTTTCATTTTGAATTATATTACTATTACAGTTAGATGAAAGTCATCAAGAACTGTGATTAGAGACCAAGAAAGTAGAAGATGAGAGTATAAAGACCCTGTAGGTCATGAAGCTGATTTCAGGGAAAAAACTCCATTATTTTTTGATGTACTATAGTTCAGGGAAATACCGAACAGGAACTTTTAAAAATATACTTTGCATGTTCCTGTATTTTAGGTAGCATTTCATAGTTAAAATATTTTTTGGTCAGCAGGTTTCTTTTTTTTCTTAAGTATCTATGAATATGCTGACAATAAATACAGGTAAAAATTAAGGCTTAAAATCTTCACGACTATGGATATAGCAATAGATTCTTCAATATGACATCAAAACATAAGCAAGAAAAAATAGACAAATTGAACTTCATCAAGATTACAAACCTTTATGCTTTAAACAATACCGATAAGAAAATGAAAGCACAACAGATATAATAGAAGAAAAGAGTTGCAAATTATATATCTGATAAGGGACTCATATCTAGAATTAAAGAACTCACCACTCAAAATAGAATGACAACCCAATTTTAAAATGAGCAAAAGATCTAAATAGACATGTCTACAAAAATATATATATGAATGGCCAGCAAGCACATGAAAAGATATTTAACTTTATGAATCATTAAGCAAATGCAAATAAAAATCTCCATGAGATACTACTTCCCACCCACTAGAATGGCTATAATCAGTCAGATAGTAACAAGTGTTGTTAAGAATATGGACAAATTGGAACCCATATAACTGCTGATGAGAATGTAAATAGGTACACTCAATTTGGAACACAATCTAGAAGTTGTTTGAAAGGCTAAACATAGAGTTATCATAGAGTCAGTAATCTATTTCTAGATATATACCAAAAGAAATAAAAACATGTTCACAGAAGCATTGGACATGAGTGTCCATACCAGAATTATTCATAATAATCAAAAGTAGAGGGGCGCCTGGGTGGCTCAGTGGGTTAAGCCTCTGCCTTCAGCTCAGGTCATGATCTCAGGGTCCTGGAATCGAGCCCCGCATCGGGCTCTCTGCTCATCAGGGAGCCTGCTTCCTCCTCTCTCTCTGCCTGCCTCTCTGCCTGCTTGTGATCTCTGTCAAATAAATAAATAAAATCTTTAAAAAAAAAAAAAGTAGAAACAACCCAGATACTTAGCAAAATACACAAACATATATCTTATGTAATATTATTTAGTTATTATTAACATTATTTATGTTTAGTTATTAATTTTATTTAGTTATTATTTACAAACATATCTTATATATTATTTAGTTATTATTAATATTGTTTAGTTATTATTTATGTAATATTATTTAGTTATAAAAAAGGATAAAATACTATTTCATGCCACAACAGGGATGAACCTCAGAAACTTTAGGTTTAGTGAGAAAAGCCAGTCAAAAACAACTATATATTATGTGATTCCATTTATAGGATATATCCAGAATAGACAAATATAGAGGGACAGAAAGTAAATCTGTGGTTGGTTAGTGCTGGAGTAGGGAAGCAGGGGCTGATAGCTAACAGCAGTAAATGTTCTAAAATTAATTGTGGTGGTGATTATACAACCCTGTGATTATACCAAAAAACATTGAACGCACAATCCATTTTAAATGAGTGAATTGTGGGATATGTGGATTATAGCTCAATAAAGTAATTCAAGAAAATAGTGGCCAACTTTTAAAAATCATGACAAATACTGGAAATTAAAAAAATAAAATGAAAAATTAAGACGTATCAGAATTTATAATGAATTTGTACCAACTCAAAGATTGATGGGGTTGAATAAAAAAGTAAAAACTTGCAACTCACCCTGGCTATCTCTTAAAGCAGCTAATAAGAGGAAGGCAGGTAGAAGTTTCATTTCTCCTCCTCGATTCTGAGGGGGAAATCTTGAAAGGGAACTGTTTTCTTTCATTCTCAAACTATTTGTGGCACACATTTCTAAACAAGTTGCTTGAGCAGCAGTGTCATATTTGAGAAGCTTTGCTATCCTTAGCTTTATATTCTCCTCCAAGATGTAAAGAAATTAAAAACAAAAACAAAAACAAAAACAAAACCCAAAAAACGGAGGCGTAGGATTGGAATGGAAATTCCAGAAAGCATTTCTTATAGGTAGTTGTCAGGGGAGCAAATGATGTGATATACAAATAACTAGAAGAACATGAACCAGACCCATTCTCAAGAGAAAGATAATCAAGGGGTGCCTGGGTGATTCTGTTGTTAAGCGTCTGCCTTCAGCTCAGGTCATGATCCTAGGGTCCTGGGATGGAGACCCACACTGGGCTTGCAGGAAGCCTGCTTTTCCCTCTCCCACTCCCCCTGCTTGTGTTTCCTCTCTAGCTGTTTCTCTTTCTGTCAAATAAATAAAGTCTTGAAAAAAAAAAAAAAGAGAGAGAAAGACAATCAACATACTGAGTGCAAGATGATCCAGATATTGGAATGGACAAGTATTTTATACAAGATTTATAGCTATTCTAAAGAACATTATAAAAAATGCTCTCAATGAATAAAAATATGACATTAAGAGAAAAAGAGAAACCATAAAAGAGAAAGAAATTCTAGAACTTATAGTTCAATATTTGAAAAAAAAACTTCACTGGGGAGACTTAAGACAGATGGAATTGACAAAAGACCATGAGCTTAAAAATAAATGGAAATAATGGAAATAAACAATAGAAATAATCCAATTTAAATTAAAAAAAGAAAAGTAATTATAAAATGAATTTGTGGGAATGGCTGCACAATAGAAAAAGGAAATGTGTACATGGAGTCTGAGAATGAAAAAAGAAAGAATATGGAAGAAAAATTACTTGAAGAAACAAGACCATCAATTCCTCAAATTTGATGACTGAGATAACTATATAGGATGTAGAAAATTAATAAAGACCATGTCCGATAAATACAAAGAAAATATAATATATACAAACTACCAATAGCGAAAGATAATGAGACTCTTGAAAACAGCCATTTAAAAAAAGATGCATTGGGGCGCCTGGGTGGCTCAGTGGGTTAAAGCCTCTGCCTTTGGCTCAGGTCATGATCCCAGGGTCCTGGGATCGGCAGCATAGGGCTCTCTGCTCAGCAGGGAGCCTGCTTCCTCCTCTCTCTCTGCCTGCTTCTCTGCCTTCCTGTGATCTCTGTCTGTCAAATAAATAAATAAAATCTTTAAAAAAAATAAAATAAAATAAAAAAAGATGCATTTCATACAATGGAATTGTATTGTCTTATTGGCAGATATGGAAGCTGGAAGAGAATGAAAAACAGTTTTTAAGTACGAAACTAAAACATTTTGAACCCAAAATAATGTCTAGTGAAAATAAAATCCAAGAAAAAAAAAAACAAAATAAGCACATTTTTGGAAATAAGAAAAGTAAAATAATTAACTAGAGCAAGTCCTTGCCAGGAGACCTGCACTATCAGGAAAAAAAAAAAAAAAAAAAAAACCCAAAACCAAAAACATGCGCATGGGGAGTTAGGAGAGCAGAGAAAGAAGTTAGGGAACCCTAAGTTTTTCTTGCTCCTCGAATACAACTGGATAGTTACCAAATCATTCTGAACCCCCGAGGAAGCAATCAAATATCTGAGAAAACAAATACTGCAATTCTACAAGTAGAAAATGACCACTGTCTGGCAGATAGGAGGTGCGGAGACTTGAAGCTAGGTAGAGCCCAGGGTAGGCGAGGGGAGGGAGCCTGCTGGGCGGAGGCGGGTAGTATAAGCAGCAGAGTGAAAATCTAAACTTTTAGAAGTCTGCTACAGTGGGGGACGTGCCCGGCTTAAATGTGCTCAGAAGCAGGGTGGAATGCCAGGTGTGACAGGGTGGTCTGAGGATCCCTGGGGTCGCCGGAAGATCAGGTGGTGCCCGAGTGCGAAGGAGTTCCCAGGCATCAGATCCCGGAAACTGGCTGAGAACAGTGAACTGTAGGCGCCGGCTTTCTGCTCTGTGCTGCCATGAAACTTTGAACCATTGCCTGTTCCTGAGACCGCTTTCCTGGAAGGGTCCCAGCAAAAGGCAGAAAGGCGGGGCAAGACCCTCCCCGGGAGGAACAGCAGGAGTCATTAAAATTTGGAATTTTGAAACTCAGTTGCATGCCTGAGATAAAAACGTTCCGCCAAATTCTGGGTGAACACAGAGTTCTTACGGAAACTGGGGAGACAGAGAGATTCATTGCTCTTCTGTGAAAGCTCAGTGAAGAGTGGAGGGTGCATATTTTCAGCTTCTGGACTAGGGCACTGCCATATTCATACCCATCAGTGCTGAAAGCCTTTAGGGAGCAAAACAGCACCACCTAGTGGAGTCCAGAGCCACTTACACTGAGCCCTGCCTCCCTGTGCCCTGGAGGCTCAAGTCCACTAGGGCAAGTCTACGTGAGAATCCCCCCAACAGACCCCTCCCTAGAAGACAAGATCAAAGAACTCCTTCACACTAAGTTTACTGATCATGGAGGGCTCCAGAGCTTCAGCTCTTGGGGAAAACAGTATATAGCATTCTTTGTATTTTTATTCTTTAGTCTTTTAGTATTATTTTTTCAGTTATTTTCTTATTTTTTCAATTCTTTTTAATTCCGCCTAAATTTTATTTCTACATATATTTTGTGCATTTTTTATTTTTGTTTCCTTTCATTGTATTTTATTTATATGTAACTTATATAATTATATATAATTATAATATATAATGTATTACATATGTTATATAGATAATATACATAATATATACATACATAATACATAACAATATATTTATATATATAATATGTATAATATATAAAATATAATATATGTAACATGTGCATATATATGATTATAGGTAATTATACATAATTATATATAATTATATATAGTACATAGTGCATATATAATACATACATAATCACATACATACATTAATATATAGTATTATGTATATTATATATTTATGTAATATATATATCTTTTTTTCTTTAGGGATCTAGTCTCTTTTTTAACAAGCAGACCAAAACATATCCCAGATCTAGTTTATTGTTGTTATTGTTTTTGTTGGTTTTTTTCTTTTTCTTTCTTCTTTTGAGTGGAAAGAGAAACCAAAAGTAACAAAAACCAGAAAGGAACAGAAACAATCTATAGAAACAGTGACTGTTCAGATAATACAATGGCACTGAATTTATATCTTTCAATAATTACTCTGAACATAAAAAGACTAAATGCTCCAATCAAAATACATATGGTATCAGAATGGATTTAAAAAAAAAGGACCCATCTATATGCTGCTTACAAGAGATATATTTTAGACTCAAAGACATCTCCATGTTGAAAGTAAGGGGGTGGAAAACCATGTATCATGCTAATGGACATCAAAAGAAAGCTGGAGTAGCCATCCTTATATCAGGCAAACTAGATTTAAAACCAAAGACTGTAATAAGAGACAAACAAGGACACTATATCATAATAAAAGGGATCTATCCAACAAGGAGATCTAACAATTGTAAATATTTACACTCCTAACTTGGGAGCAGCCAAATACATAAATCAATTAATAACTAATTAAAAGAAATCCATCAATAATAATACAATAATAGTAGGGGACTTTAACACTTGTTCACAGTAATGGACAGATCATCCAAGCAGAAGATCAACAAAGATAGAAGGCACACTGGACCAAATGGAACATTTAATCAGAACATTTAATCCTAAAGCAGCAGAACACACATTCTTTTCAGGTGCACATAGGACTTTCTCTAGGATAGATCACATACTGGGTCACAAATCAGGACTCAACTGGTACAAAAAGATTGAGATCATACCATACATATTTTTTTTTACCACAATGCTATAAAACTTGAAGTCAAGCACAAGAAAAAATTTGGGAGGACAACAAATACATAGAGGTTAAAGAACATCTTACCAAAGAATGAATGGCTCAACCAGGAAATTAAAGAAGAAATTAAAAAATACATGGAAGCAAATGAAAATGAAAACATGACAGTTCAAAACTGTTGGAATGTAGCAAAGGCAGTCCTAGGAGGGAAGTATATAGCAATACAGGCATACCTCAAGAAGCAAGTAAAGTCTCAAATATACAACCTAAACTTACACCTAAAGGAGTTGGAAAAAGAACAGAAAATAAAGCCTAAATCCAGCAGGAGAAGATAAATAATAAAGATTAGAGCAGAAATCAATAATATAGAAAATTTTTTTTAAAAGTAGAACACATCAATAAAGCTAGGAGCTGGTTCTTTAAAACAATTAACAACATTGACAAACCCCTGCCCAGACTTATCAAAAACAAAAAAGACCCAAATAAATAAAATCATGAATGAAAGAGGAAAAATCACAACCAACACCAAAGAAATACAAACAACTATAAGAGAATATTATGAGCAATTATATGTCAACAAATTAGGCAATCTGGAAGAAAAGCATAAATTCCTAAAGACATATAAACTACCAAAACTGAAGTAAGAAAAAAATAGAAAATCTGATCAGACCCATAACCAGCAAAGAAATTACATCCCTAATCAAAAATCTCCCAACAAATAGGAGTCCAGGGCCAGATGGCTTCCCAGGTGAATTCTACCAAATATTCAAAGAATTAATACCTATTCTTCTGAAACACTTCCAAAAAATAGGAATAGAAGGAAAACTTCCAAACTCATTCAATGAGACTAGCATTAACTTGATCTCCAAACCAGACAAAGACCCTACTAAAAAAGGAGAACCACAGACCAATATCTCTGATGAACATGGATGCAAAAATTCTCACCAAGATACTAGCTAATAGAATCTAACAGTACCTTAAAAGAATTATTCATCATGAACAAGGGGTTTTATTTCTGGGCTGTGGAGGTAGCTCAACATCTACAAATCAATCAACAACAACATACCACATTAGTAAAAGAATAATAACAATATGATCCTCTCAATAGAAGCAGAGATAGCATTTGAAAAAATACAGCATCCTTTCTTGATAAAAACCTTCCACAATGTGGGGATAAAGGGAACATACCTCAACATTATAAAGGTCATATACAAAAGACCTACAGAAAATATAATTCTCAATGGGGATAAACTGAGAGCTTTTTCCCTAAGGTCAGAAACATGACTGGGATATCCATTCTCACTGCTATTGTTCAACATAATACTGGAAGTCCTTGCTTTAGCAATCAGACAACAAAAAGAAATAAAAGGCATCTAAATCAGCAAAGAAGTCAAAACTTTCACTCTTCACAGATGACATGACACTTTATGTAGAAAATCCAAAGGACTCCACCCCAAAATTGCTAGAACTCATATAGGAATTCAGCAAAGTCACGGGATTAAAATCATCATACAGAAGTCTGTCACATTTCTATGCACTAACAATGAAGCAGCAGAACGAGAAATCAAGGAATCTATCTCACTTACAATTGCTTCAAAATCACAAGATACTTAGGAACAAATCTAATCAAAGGGGTAGAAGAACTGTACTCTGAGAACTGTAGAACAGTTATGAAAGAAATTATGGAAGACACAAAGAAATAGAAAAACATTCCATGCTCATGGATAGGAAGAATAGATATTGTTAAAATGTCTATGCTACCCAAAGCAATCTATACATTCAATGCAATCTCTATCAAAATGCCACCAGCATTATTCACAGAGCTGGGACATATCATCCTAAAATATTATGGAACTAGAAAAGACCCCAAAGAGCCAAAGTAATTTTGAAAAAGAAAATCAAACTCGAGGTATCACTATTCCAGATTTCAAGCTCTATTACTAAGCTGTAATCATCAAGACAGTATGGAACTGGTACAAAAACAGACACCTAGATCAATGGAACAGAATAGAGAACCCAGAAATGGACTCTCAACTCTATGGTCAACTAATCCCCGACAAAGCAGGAAAGAACATTCAATGGAAAAAAGACAGTCTCTTCAACAAATGATGTTGGGAAAATTGGACAGCTACATGCAAAAGAATGAAATGGACCATTTCCTTAAACCACACACAAAAGGAGACTCAAAATGGATGCAAGACCTAAATATGAGACAAGAATCCATCAAAATCCTAGAGGAGAACACAGGCAGCAACTTCTTTGACCCTGATTGCAGCAACTTCTTGCTAGAATCATCTCCAGAGTCAAGGAAACAAAAGCAAAAACTCACTATTGGGACTTCATTGGGATAAAAAGCTTTTGCACAACAAAGTTAACAAGAAATAAAACTAAAAGGCAACCTACAGAATAGGAGAAGATATTCACAAACAACATATCAGATAAAGGGTGAGTATCTAAAATGTTAAAGAACTTATCAAATCCAATTCCCAAAAAACAAAAGTCCAGTTAAGAAATGGGCAGAAGACATGAACAGATATCTCTCTAAAGAAGACATACAAATGGTCAACAAACACATGAAAAAATGTTCAACATCACTTGGCATCAGGGAAATACAAATCAAAACCAAAATGAGATACCATTGCACACCTGTCAAAATAGCTAAAATTAACATCTCAGGAAAACAACGGATGTTGGTGAGGATGCGGAGAAAGGGAAACACTCTTAGGCTATTGGTGGGAATACAACGGGTCCAGCCACTCTAGGAAACATATGGAGGTTCCTCAAAAAGTTAAAGAATAGAACGGCCCTCTGACCCAGCAATTGTACTACTAGGTATTTATCCAAGGGATGCAAACATAGTGAATCAAAGGGGCACATGCACCCCAATGTTTACAACAGCAACATCTGCGATAGCCAAAATATGGAAAGAGCCCAGATGTCCATCGACAGATGAATGGATAAAGAAGTTGTTATATATACACATATATATAGATACAGATACAGATATAGATATAGATATAGATATCAGCCATCAAAAGAAGGAAATCTTGCCAATTACAACAAGGATCAATGAGAGGGTATTATGCTAAGTGAAATCTGTGACAAAAATACCATACGATTTCACTCATATGTGGAATTTAAGAAACAAAACAGATGAACACAGGGGAAGGGAAGAAAAAATAAAATAAGATAAAAATAAAGAGGGAGGCAAACCATAAAGGATGCTAAACTCTTGGAAACAAACTGAGGGGTGCTGGTGGAGGTGAGATGGGGTAGTTTGGTGATGGGCACGGATGAGGGAATTGATGTGTTGAGCACCGGGTGTCATATGCAACTAATGAATCAGTAAATTCTGCCTCTGAAACTAATAATATATTAAATGTTAACTAAATTCTTAATTTTAAAGAGAAATTTTTTAAAAAAGAAATATGTATGAATCTAACATGAATTTTTAGCTATAATCTCTTCCTTCTCAGGGTTTTTCCTGGTAACTATCCTTCAGTCACCTAGTTTGAGAAGGAAAATGTAAGCCACTCTTGCAAACCAGTAGCTCTTCTCGGGTGTCCCAAAACCTGTCGGTCCTATTATTTACTGTTGGTTCTTCTCACTTGAAATACATTTAAGAAGATGAAAATCATATCAGGCAACTTTTCTGACCACAACAGTATCATACTCAATAAAATATTATTAGTAAGCCACATTGGACAATGCATTAAAAAGATCATTCACCACAAACAGGTGAGATTTATTCTGGAGATGCAAGGATTTAAGGTTAAATATTGGCAAATCAGTGTGATCTACCATATCAATAAAACTAGAAATTAATCACAAGAAAGGAACTTGGAAAAAACACAAACATGTGGAGTCTAAATAAGATGCTACTAAACAGCCAATAAATCAATGAAGAAATCAAAGAGGAAATGAAAAAAATACATGGAGACCAATGAAAATGAAAACACAACAGTCCAAAATCTTTAGGATGCAGCAGAAGCAGTTCTAAAAGGGAAATCCTTAGCACTACAGGCCTGTCTCAAGAAACAAGAAAAATTGGGGCACCTGGGTGGCTCAGTGGGTTAAAGCCTCTGCCTTCAGCTCAGGTCATGATCCGAGGGTCCTGGGATCGAGCCCCGCATCGGGCTCTCTGCTCAGTGGGGAGCCTGCTTCCTCCTCTCTCTCTGCCTGCCTCTCTGCCTACTTGTGGTCTCTGTCTGTCAAATAAATAAATATGATCTTAAAAAAAATAATTGTTAAAAAAAAAAGAAACAAGAAAAATCTACTAAACCATCTAAACTTACACCTAAAGGAACTAGAAATAGAACAACAAAGCCCAAGTTTAGCAGATGGAAGGAAATAATAAAGATCAAAGTAGAAACAAATGAAATAAAAACTAAAATCAAACAAACAAAATAAAAATAATAGGAAAGATCATTGAAACTGGGTATTGGTTCTTTGGAAAGATAAGCAAAATCAATCAATGTTTAGCCACACATAGCAAGAACAAAAGAAAGGACAAAAGTGAATAAAATCAGAAACAAAAGAAGAAAAGAAAGACAAAAGAAATAGAAATGATTTTAAGATATGACTATGGAGAATTATATGCCAGCAAATTGGATAAAGAAATAGATAAATTCTTAGAAACATACAATCTTCCAAAAGCGAATCAGGAAGAAATGAAGAATCTGAGCAGACCGATTATTAGTAACAACAACAAAAAAAATCAGTAATCAAAAAAACAAAAACAAAACAACACCTCCCAACAGACAAAAGCTCAGGACCAGATAGATTTATAGATGAATTCTACCAAAGAAAAAGAAGAGTTAATAGGTAAAATACCTGTTTTCCTCAAAGTAGTCCAAAAAATGAAAGAGGAAGAGAAACTTGTATGAGGCCATCAACACCCAGATACCAAAACCAAAGACACTACAAAAGGAGAAAATTACAGGCCAATATCCCATATTATCCAGTAATTCCAATAGTGGATTTTTGCCCAAACAAACAAACACACACTAATTTGGAAAGATACATACATCGTTTATGTTTATTGCAGCATTATTTTCAGTATCCAACATATGGAAACAACCCGCATGTCCATTGATAGATGAACAGCTAAAGAAGATACAGTGTATATATCTCTCTTGTGTACTTCTGGGGCCTAGAGGGAATTGTGTTAAGTGAAACTAGTCAGAAAAAGACAAATGCCCTATGATTTCACTTATATGAGGAGTCTAAAAAAACCAAAGAAACAAAAAGCAGAAACAAATTCTCAAATACAGGAAGCAAACTGGTGGTTGCCAGAGGGGAAGATGGTGGGCGGGGGCTGGGCAAAATGGGATATGGGGAATGGGAGGTATAGGCTACCAGTCATGGAATGCATAAATCATGGGGATAAAAGACACAGTATAGGTAATGTAATCAATGGTAATGTAAGAGCATTGTGTGGTGACTGATGGTGGATAGGCTTGTGGTGAACACAACGTAATTTATAAATTTCTTGAATCACTGTGTCGTACACCTGGAACTAATATAACAGTGTGTGTCAACAATACTTCAACTACAAAAAATTTAAGGCTGAAATGCACTTATGTTCCCTGAATTTTCCATATTAGAATAATCGGAATAATGGAGCAAGAAGCCAATTTGCAGTGAGTTGAGGAGCTATTACTCCATATCATTTCTTGTTATTTGTATTTGTGCTGTACGGTATCTTTATTCATTTTTCTATTTTTCTATCCTTTTTTAGGTCAATTTTTATTTTCTTACTGTCCGTCTGTTTCTCATTTTATTAAGGTTTCTGTTTATTTGGCTTCATTTCTTCCTTTTTTTAAAAAAGATTTTATTTATTTATCCATGAAAGAGAGGCAGAGGAAGAGAGAGAAGCAAGCAGCCTCCCCACGGAGCAGGGAGGTCTATGCGGGACTCAATTCCCAGGACCCCGGGAACACAACCTGAGCAGAAGACAGACACTCAACTGGCTGAGCCACCCAGGTGTCCAATTTCTTCGTTTTGTTTTGTTTTGTTTTTTTTCCTGTTTTACTTATATGCTTTCTCCAACTATTAAATTTGGTTATTCAATACATTTTTTTCAAGATTTTATTTATTTATTTGACAGATCACAAGTAGGCAGAGAGGCAAGCAGAGAGAGAGGAGGAAGCAGGATTACCTGCTGAGCAGAGAGCCTAATGTGGGGCTCGATCCCGGGACCCTGGGATCATGACCTGAGCCGAAGGCAGAGGCTTTAACCCACTGAGCCACCCAGGCGCCCCTGCTCAATACATTCTTAAGAACATTAACGGATATAGTTTTTAAGCTAATATTTTCTCTGAGCACTATTTTATCTATAGTTCATAAAGTCCATAAAGAAATCCTGCAATTTTAGTTCATATTTCCATTTCAACCAACTTGTCTAATAAAAAGTTTGTACATTTCTAGAATGGCTTTTTTTTTTGTTTTGCTTAAGTTGTAAATGTTTCGCATATAACCAGAGAATTTTTACTTATATTAATCTATTTGGAATTTAATGGGATTTTTAAATGGCTGAATATATACAGACAGTTTTCATGACTGCTTCATGCCCACTGTTATTTGGGTACAAAATTAACATAAATTTGTAAGATATATGTTATTGACTACTTGTTGGAATGTCCTATATCCTTTATCTGTATTTTTTTCACATGAAGTATTTTAGACTGAAAAAGTTACTCCCCTTATTACCTGTCTGATAGTTCCTGCTTTATACAATTTACTCCCACAAGCTTCAGGCAATGTCTCTTTGTCCCAATGAGAAAAATAAAATTACCTTACAACTTTTTCCTTTCTTCTTCCCTCACTCTCCTCCATCATCTAATTTTATTGAATGTTCAGATCTTTCTTGGCATTTGTATTTGTTGTTTTACATATATTTAGAATTCGATATCATTTCAGCTTTAAATTATTTGATATCTACTTATAACCTATGAAGGAAGGAATGAAGGGAGGAAGGAATTAAGAACAGAAGAAAGGTAGAAAGGAAAATAAGGAAATAAGGAAAATGAGGAAAATAAAATAACTGAAAAGTCCATCAATCAGAGAATGATTAATTATATTCTGTTAACTCCAGCTTTTGACTATTGACATCTTTTTTTTAATTAATTTTATTTTTAATTTTTTTAATTTTTTTTCAGCATAACAGTATTCATTATTTTTGCATCACACCCAGTGCTCCATGCAATCCGTGCCCTCTACAATACCCACCACCTGGTGCCCCCAACCTCCCACCCCCACCCCTTCAAAATTCTCAGATCGTTTTCAGAGTCCATAGTCTCTCATGGTTCACCTCCCCTTCCAATTTCCCTCAACTCCCTTCTCCTCTCCATCTCCCCTTGTCCTCCATGCTATTTGTTATGCTCCACAAATAAGTGAAACCATATGATAATTGACTCTCTCTGCTTGACTTATTTCACTCAGCATAATCTCTTCCAGTCCCATCCATGTTGCTACAAAACTTGGTTATTCATCCTTTCTTTTTTTTTTTTTTTTTTTTTTTTTTACAGCTTTATAAACATATATTTTTATCCCCAGGGGTACAGGTCTGCAAATCGCCAGGTTTACACACTTCACAACACTCACCATAGCACATACCCTCCCCAATATTCATAACCCCACCCCCTCTCCCAACCCCCTCCCCCCATCAACCCTCAGTTTGTTTTGTGAGATTAAGAGTCACTTATGGTTTGTCTCTCTCCCAATCCCATCTTGTTTCATTTACTCTTCTCCTACCCCCTCAAGCCCCCATGTTGCATCTCCTCTCCCTCATATCAGGGAGATCATATGATAGTTGTCTTTCTCCGATTGACTTATTTCGCTAAGCATGATACCCTCTAGTTCCATCCACGTCGTCGCAAACGGCAAGATTTCATTTCTTTTGATGGCTGCATAGTATTCCATTGTGTATATATACCACATCTTCTTTATCCATTCGTCTGTAGATGGACATCGAGGTTCTTTCCATAGTTTGGCTATTGTAGACATTGCTGCTATAAACATTGGGGTGCACGTGCCCCTTCGGATCACTACGTTTGTATCTTTAGGGTAAATACCCAGCAGTGCAATTGCAGGGTCATAGGGTAGTTCTATTTTCAACATTTTGAGGAACCTCCATGCTGTTTTCCAGAGTGGTTGCACCAGCTTGCATTCCCACCAACAGTGTAGGAGGGTTCCCCTTTCTCCACATCCTCGCCAGCATCTGTCATTTCCTGACTTGTTAATTTTAGCCATTCTGACTGGTGTGAGGTGATATCTCATGGTGGTTTTGATTTGTATTTCCCTGATGCCGAGTGATATGGAGCACTTTTTCATGTGTCTGTTGGCCATCTGGATGTCTTCTTTGCAGAAATGTCTGTTCATGTCCTCTGCCCATTTCTTGATTGGATTATTTGTTCTTTGGGTGTTGAGTTTGCTAAGTTCTTTATAGATTTTGGAAACTAGCCCTTTATCTGATATGTCATTTGCAAATATCTTCTCCCATTCTGTCAGTTGTCTTTTGGTTTTGTTAACTGTTTCCTTTGCTGTGCAAAAGCTTTTGATCTTGATAAAATCCCAAAAGTTCATTTTTGCCCTTGCTTCCCTTGCCTTTGGTGAAGTTCCTAGGAAGATGTTGCTGCGGCTGACGTCGAAGAGGTTGCTGCCTGTGTTCTCCTCGAGGATTTTGATGGATTCCTTTCTCACATTGAGATCCTTCATCCATTTTGAGTCTATTTTCGTGTATGGTGTAAGGAAATGATCCAATTTCATTTTTCTGCATGTGGCTGTCCAATTTTCCCAACACCATTTATTGAAGAGGCTGTCTTTTTTCCATTGGATATTCTTCCCTGCTTTGTCGAAGATGAGTTGACCATAGAGTTGAAGGTCCATTTCTGGGCTCTCTATTCTGTTCCATTGATCTATGTGTCTGTTTTTGTGCCAGTACCATGCTGTCTTGATGATGACAGCTTTGTAATAGAGCTTGAAGTCCGGAATTGTGATGCCACCAACTTTGGCTTTCTTTTTCAATATTCCTTTGGCTCTTCGAGGTCTTTTCTGGTTCCATATAAATTTTAGGATTATTTGTTCCATTTCTTTGAAAAAAATGGATGGTACTTTGATAGGAATTGCATTAAATGTGTAGATTGCTTTAGGTAGCATAGACATTTTCACAATATTTATTCTTCCAATCCAGGAGCATGGAACATTTTTCCATTTCTTTGTGTCTTCCTCAATTTCTCTCATGAGTACTTTATAGTTTTCTGAGTATAGATTCTTAGTCTCTTTGGTTAGGTTTATTCCTAGGTATCTTATAGTTTTGGGTGCAATTGTAAATGGGATGGACTCCTTAATTTCTCTTTCTTCTGTCTTGTTGTTGGTGTAGAGAAATGCAACTGATTTCTGTGCATTGATTTTATATCCTGACACTTTACTGAATTCCTGGACAAGTTCTAGCAGTTTTGGAGTGGAGTCTTTTGGGTTTTCCACATAGAGTATCATATCATCTGCAAAGAGTGATAGTTTGACTTCTTCTTTGCCGATTTGGATGCCTTTAATTTCCTTTTGTTGTCTGATTGCTGAGGCTAGGACTTCTAGTACTATGTTGAATAGCCGTGGTGATAACGGACATCCCTGCCGTGTTCCTGACCTTAGCGGAAAAGCTTTCAGTTTTTCTCCATTGAGAATGATATTTGCGGTGGGTTTTTCATAGATGGCTTTGATAATATTGAGGTATGTACCGTCTATCCCTACACTTCGAAGAGTTTTGATCAGGAAGGGATGCTGTACTTTGTCAAATGCTTTTTCAGCATCTATGGAGAGTATCATATGGTTCTTGTTCTTTCTTTTATTAATGTGTTGTATCACATTGATTGATTTGCGGATGTTGAACCAACCTTGCAGCCCTGGAATAAATCCCACTTGATCGTGGTGAATAATCCTTTTAATGTACTGTTGAATCCTATTGGCTATTATTTTGGCGAGAATTTTTGCATCTGTGTTCATCAAGGATATTGGTCTGTAGTTCTCTTTTTTGTTGGGATCCTTGTCTGGTTTTGGGATCAAGGTGATGCTGGCCTCATAAAATGAGTTTGGAAGTTTTCCTTCCATTTCTATTTTTTGGAACAGTTTCAGGAGAATAGGAATTAGTTCTTCTTTAAATGTTTGGTAGAATTCCCCTGGGAAGCCATCTGGCCCTGGGCTTTTGTTTGTTTGGAGATTTTTGATGACTGTTTCAATCTCCTTACTGGTTATGGGTCTGTTCAGGCTTTCTATTTCCTTCTGGTTCAGTTGTGGTAGTTTATATGTCTCTAGGAATGCATCCATTTCTTCCAGATGGTCAAATTTGTTGGCGTAGAGTTGCTCATAGTATGTTCTTATAATTGTCTGTATTTCTTTGGTGTTCGTTGTGATCTCTCCTCTTTCATTCATGATTTTATTTATTTGGGTCCTTTCTCTTTTCTTTTTGATAAGTCTGGCCAGGGGTTTATCAATCTTATTAATTCTTTCAAAGAACCAGCTCCTAGTTTCGTTGATTTGTTCTATTGTTTTTTTGGTTTCTATTTCATTGATTTCTGCTCTGATCTTTATGATTTCTTTTCTCCTGCTGGGTTTAGGGTTTCTTTCTTGTTCTTTCTCCAGCTCCTTTAGGTGTAGGGTTAGGTTGTGTACCTGAGACCTTTCTTGTTTCTTGAGAAAGGCTTGTACCGCTATATATTTTCCTCTCAGGACTGCCTTTGTTGTGTCCCACAGATTCTGAACCATTGTGTTTTCATTATCATTTGTTTCCATAAATTTTTTCAATTCTTCTTTAATTTCCTGGTTGACCCATTCATTCTTTAGAAGGATGCTGTTTAGTCTCCATGTATTTGGGTTCTTTCCAAATTTCCTCTTGTGATTGAGTTCTAGCTTCAGAGCATTGTGGTCTGAAAATATGCAGGGAATGATCCCAATCTTTTGATACCGGTTGAGACTTGATTTAGGACCAAGAATGTGATCTATTCTGGAGAACGTTCCATGTGCACTAGAGAAGAATGTGTATTCTGTTGCTTTGGGATGAAATGTTCTGAATATATCTGTGATGTCCATCTGGTCCAGTGTGTCATTTAAGGCCTTGATTTCCGTGTTGATCTTTTGCTTGGATGATCTGTCCATTTCAGTGAGGGGAGTGTTAAAATCCCCTACTATTATTGTATTCTTGTCGATGTGTTTCTTTGATTTTGTTATTAATTGGTTTATATAGTTGGCTGCTCCCACGTTAGGGGCATAGATATTTAAAATTGTTAGATCTTCTTGTTGGACAGTTCCTTTGAGTATGATATAGTGTCCTTCCTCATCTCTTATTATAGTCTTTGGCTTAAAATCTAATTGATCTGATATAAGGATTGCCACTCCTGCTTTCTTCTGATGTCCATTAGCATGGTAAATTCTTTTCCACCCCCTCACTTTAAACCTGGAGGTGTCTTCGGGTTTAAGATGAGTTTCTTGTAGGCAACATATAGATGGGTTTTGTTTTTTTATCCATTCTGATACCCTGTGTCTTTTGATTGGGGCATTTAGCCCATTCACATTCAGGGTAAGTATTGAGAGATATGAATTTAGTGCCATCGTATTGCCTGTAAGGTGACTGTTATTGTATATTGTCTCTGTTTCTTTCTGATCTACTACTTTTAGGGTCTCTCTTTGCTTAGAGGACCCCTTTCAATATTTCCTGTAGAGCTGGTTTGGTATTTGCAAATTCTTTCAGTTTTTGTTTGTCCTGGAAGCTTTTAATCTCTCCTTCTATTTTCAATGATAGCCTAGCTGGATATAGTATTCTTGGCTGCATGTTTTTCTCATTTAGTACTCTGAATATATCATGCCAGCTCTTTCTGGCCTGCCAGGTCTCTGTGGATAAGTCTGCTGCCAATCTAATATTTTTACCATTGTACGTTATAGACTTCTTTTCCCGGGCTGCTTTCAGGATCTTTTCTTTGTCACTAAGACTTGTAAATTTTACTATTAGGTGACGGGGTGTGGACCTATTCGTATTGATCTTGAGGGGGGTTCTCTGAACCTCCTGGATTTTGATGCTTGTTCCCTTTGCCATATTGGGGAAATTCTCTCCAATAATGCTCTCCAATATACCTTCTGCTCCCCTCTCTGTTTCCTCTTCTTCTGGAATCCCAATTATTCTAATGTTGTTTCATCTTATGGTGTCACTTATCTCTCGAATTCTCCCCTCGTGGTCCAGTAGCTGTTTGTCCCTCTTTTGCTCAGCTTCTTTATTCTCTGTCATTTGGTCTTCTATATTGCTAATTCTTTCTTCTGCCTCATTTATCCTAGCAGTGAGAGCCTCCATTTTTGATTGCACCTCATTAATAGCTTTTTTTATTTCAACTTGGTTCGATTTTAGTTCTTTTATTTCTCCATAAAGGGCTTTTATATCTCCTGAGAGGGTTGCTTTAATATCTTCCATGCCTTTTTCAAGCCTGGCTAGAACTTTGAGAATCGTCATTCTGAACTCTATATCTGACATATTACCAATGTCTGTATTGATTAGGTCCCTAGCCTTTGGTACTGCCTCTTGTTCTTTTTTTTGTTGTGAATTTTTCCGCCTTGTCATTTTGTCCAGATAAGAGTTTATGAAGGAGCAAGTAAAATACTAAAAGGGTGGCAACAACCCCAGGAAAATATGCTTTAACCAAATCAAAAGAGATCCCGAATTGTGAGGGGGGAGAAAGGGGATAAAAAGGGGTTCAGAAAGAAAGAAAAAAAAAAAGAAAAAAAAAGAAACTATTAAAAAAAAAGCCGATTAAAAAAATATAAAAAGAGGAAAATATATATATATTAGATAAACTATTTAAAAAACGTTAAAAAAAGAAAACGGTAAAAGTTAAAAAATATTTAGCAGAAGAAGAGAAAAAGAAAAAAAAATTGAAAAAGAAAAAAAAATTAAATTAACTGCAAGGCTAAAAAATCATGGGAGAAAGCCATGAATTCCGTGCTTTGCTTTCTTCTCCTCTGGAATTCCGCCGCTCTCCTTGGTAGGTGAACTTGGTCCTGGCTGGGTTTCCCGTTGATCTTCTGGGGGAGGGGCCTGTTGTAGTGATTCTCAAGGGTCTTTGCCCCAGGCGGAGTTGCACCACCCTTACCCGGGGCCGCGCTGAGTAATCCGCTCGGGTTTGCTTTCGGGAGCTTTTATTCCCTGAGCGCTTTCCGTAGAGCTCCGGAGGACAGGAATAAAGATGGCGGCCTCCCGGTCTCTGGCCCGGAGGAGCCAAGAGCCCGGGGCCCCACTCCTCAGTGTGCCCTCAGAGAACAGCGCCCAATGACTACCGTCACCCTGGCCTCCAGCCACGCTCCGAGGTGACCGTGCCTGCGACCAGTTCAAGGCAACCCCGAGCTGAGAGTCACTCCTCGGCTCTGTCTCTGTAGCTGGCTTCCCCGTTCTAATACCGGTAAGCTCTGCGACACTCAGACACCCCCGATCCTTCTGCGACCCTGCTGGACCTGAGGCCGCGCTGACCCCGCCTGGGATTCACCCCAGTTAAGCCTCTGGAGCGATGTCCCTCAGCGGAACAGACTTTTAAAATTCCTGATTTTGCTCCGTTGCTCCGCAGCTCCCCGGGAGCCGGCCCCTCCCCCCGCGGTCTATCTTCCCGTCGCTTTGGATTCACTTCTCCGCCAGTCCTACCTTGCAGAAAGTGGTTGATTTTCTGTTCCTGGAATTGCTGTTCTTCTTCTCTTCAATCTCCCATTGGATTTGTAGGTGTTTGCAATCTTTAGATAAGCTATTTAGCTGACCTCCCGCTACCCAAAGTAGTCTCAGCCTGCTACTTCTCCACCATCTTGACTCTCTTCTCTGTCCCACAGAACTCCTGGAGGCCTGCACTTTCCACAGATATTAAAATCCAAAAGATGGAGCCACACCAGATGGAGATGGGAGCTCTCGTGACCCAGAAGCTTCCCTCTGGGTCTCACTGGCCTGAATGGTTTGTTTGGTTTTTCACAGTTCGGCGGTGGTACCTCTTAAGGGATAAGAACGTCCCTCGTGAAATTCCGCGAAACGCGGCTGGTTCGGTGGAAACAGTGCGCAAGAGAACTGCAACTCCCATCAGACATTAATTTTATTTTTTATAAACATATATTTTTATCCCCAGGGGTACAGGTCTGTGAATCACCAGGTTTACACACTTCACAGCACTCACCATAGCACATACCCTCCCCAGTGTCCATAATCCCACCTCCCTCCCAACCCCCCTCCCCCCATCAACCCTCAGTTTGTTTTGTGAGATTAACAGTCAAAGCAGGAAAGAATGTCCAATGGAACAAAGACAGCCTCTTCAATAAATGGTGTTGGGAAAATTGGACAGCCACATGCAGAAAAATGAAATTGGATCATTTCCTTACACCACACACGAAAATAGACTCAAAATGGATGAAGGATCTCAATGTGAGAAAGGAATCCATCAAAATCCTCGAGGAGAACACAGGCAACAACCTCTTCGACCTCAGCCGCAGCAACATCTTCCTAGGAACATCGCCAAAAGCAAGGGAAGCAAGGGCAAAAATGAACTTTTGGGATTTTATCAAGATCAAAAGCTTTTGCACAGCAAAGGAAACAGTGAACAAAACCAAAAGACAACTGACAGAATGGGAGAAGATACTTGCAAATGACATATCAGATAAAGGGCTAGTGTCCAAAATCTATAAAGAACTTAGCAAACTCAACACCCAAAGAACAAATAATCCAATCAAGAAATGGGCAGAGGACATGAACAGACATTTCTGCAAAGAAGACATCCAGATGGCCAACAGACACATGAAAAAGTGCTCCACATCACTCGGCATCAGGGAAATACAAATCAAAACCACAATGAGATACCACCTCACACCAGTCAGAATGACTATTGACATCTTATAATGAGATCAATCCGTGTGTACTGATATGGGGATAGGTCTATCACATACCAAGTGAAAATGAAAGTCTTAGAACAATGTATACAATGTATGATATGCAATATATATGCCACCTAATATATACAAAACGAAAAATAGGCACAAATATATAAAATGCATTTTTAACTGTGTATAGTAGCATCTGGAAGCCACAGAGCAAATTCAGAATCTCTGGACTGAGGAATTAAATCTGGAGTTTTGAGGGGAATAAAGAGAATTTTCATTCTTTATCTTGTTTACATTTGTATTGTTTGAACTGTTTTACAATGTCTAAGAGTTGCTCTTGTACGTGACAAAAATAATACATTACTTCAAAATTGTAATTTAAAAAATATCTGGTCATAGAAAAATTTACTTGATGCTAAATACATTTTATACAAAGTGAATTTTTTAATCTTTGCAAAATTTAATTTGGACCATACTTTCGTTGTCTTGCTGAGAACATCTGTATGTTTTGGGTTCCACAAGCCGCAAAGGGGCAGTGGGTTTCTGGCAGGTTCCCTTCTGAGGGCCTTGTAATGTGCACTGGAGTATATAAAATACAACGCAATGCTCATTTAAAGACTAAAATAGTTCCTGAGGAAATGAAGTGTATAAAAACAAATTAAAATCCTTGTCAGTTGAAACCTTGCCTATTGTGGGATGATTAGTCTTAAATTACATTTGAGAAAAAGCGTATTAGGTAACGTATTTCTCAGCTTGGGTTAGACTTTTTAATACTTCCCATGCTCTCCATTTTTCCTCCAAAGGAATCATGCTGAGTTTCCCTGAATTCAGTTTTAATGTGTAATGTTCTCTGGGGTTTCCATCTTTCCCTATGAAGTAACTTTTTGTCACTTTCGCTATGAAGTAACGAACAGATACCTGTGAACTTAACTTCCCTTTGAAAAATTAGTTTCTCTCTGCAGAACCAGGCAGCGCCCTTTTAAATTTTGGTAAGTCGGTCACCATGGTAGGGATTCTTTGGTTGTTGACTCTATCCTGCAGGGGTGGCAAATCACCTAAACACAGTTTGCTTTCATGTTCATCGTGCTAAAGATAATCTTACAACATAATGTTCTCTAAAAAGCAAAATGGCCATTATTGTAACATTATGCTCAACACTTCACACGTTCTCACTGAAGTGATGACTCGTTGAAACAGTTTGCCAAACCGCCTTGTTGGATAGTGCTTACTTCCTCATTGTCTAACTCTTTCAGCGTCTCTGGTCTCCTCGCTCCTTCAGCTCCCCTGTCCAAATATCCTGCCACATTCCCAGCAGTGACTTCCCTTCCTCCACAGGAGAGACAGAAACTACCTGACGAGAGTCACCTCCCAGCCAAGAGCCACCCATCTCTCCTCCTTTTTCCAAGAATCCTCTGCAATCTGTTGTGCAAAATTTTCTCAGTATCTTCCACTTGTCCTTCTTTCCTCACCCATCCCCATCCCAATTAGAACATGCCCAAATTTTTCCATTAAAAAAAAAAATCCCTGCTTTATCCCTATTCCCCCCCCATGCCACCCTACCTCTCTTCCCTTCACTATCACACTTACTGCCAAGCTCACTATAGTCATGTCTCTGTTTTTTGTACCTTACGTTCATCCCTCAACCTGTTCCTCTCTCAATTTCACACTTAACAGTGATGTTCCTTTCAAGGTAATCAATAACATCAAGACAGCATTTTCGATCTTCATCTCTTCTGGTTTCCATTGGAGCATTCCAGCCATTCCTTACCAGTTTCTTTCATTGTAGCTTTTCCTAGGGCAATTGCTACACTTCAGATACCCTCTAAACTGTGAACTAGGCCTGCAGCTAACCCTGAAAAACTCATCTATTATCCTAGTTTCATAGACATCTGCCAGCCAATAACTGCAAATTTTGCTGAGCTCTGTTCTGATACCCAGGCTCGTATAATTCTCATAGGTTGGGTTCCCAGACTGTGGGATGGAGATTAGCAGCCAAGAACATTTTTAAGGTATACTCTTAGGATTCACATCTGTGGAAGGGATTGGAGGGGAGCAGTGTTGTCTACGAACTCTAGGTACCTCTGAAGCTGGGATGTCCCTGTAGAAGTGTCCCAAGTTGGAATGAAGGGTCTTTTCTTAATAATTCCTATTGGTCAATGACTGGTTAATGACAGGCCACCCTTGGAAAGAGTCATGACCTTGGGAGGAAAGATTTTCTTCAGCTGAATCAACTGCCTTAGGAAGCTGATAATTGAGAACTTCTGGCAGCTGAGAGAGTAAGTCTTCTGTTTCTGAAAGGAATCTGGTTGGTCATCACAGCATCACTGCAAGAATCAACTGCTCACTCAGTATTTTTTTCTTGGCTACCCAACAGATAGTTCAAAAATAACGTTTTTGACACTAAACGCTTCATGCTTAACTCCACACCTTCTCACTGCCTTGTCTTCTGATTCCTCCTACCACACTTAGACGGTTATCATCAACTTAATCAAGCCAGAAACCAAAGTATCCTCTTGAACCTTTTGTCGGCCTCACCCCCACCCACATCTGATCGGTCGAGATGTCATGATGACGTCACATCCTAAATATCTCTTGCTCCAATCTAGCCTGCACCCTCCCTGCTGCGGTCTCTGTTGATTTGCAGCCCTCCCAGGAGTTTCCCAGGTATAATCTGAAACTGGTCCCTGCACTCAGAGGGCAGGGAGAAACTAAGGAAAGACCCACCTACCCCAGGTGGGTAGGTGGCAGGTGTAATAAACAAAGGGAACTTACATATGAAGCTTGCCTTGGGCAGCAGCAAGATGACAAGGTCCCGGTACCTGCTCATCAGATCTTGAAGTTTATATAGAGGTCTTAACTAGGTTCAGTCATGCATACCATGCAGGTGTTCTCAATACCGCATGACTGTCTATCTGAGTCTTTGGAGTAACCTCTGGGGGTGGGAAAGGCAAAGGAATCGACATTCCAAGGACAGGGAGGGAGTGAGGAGCTGGGGTCCAACTCCAGGTCAGCCGGTGGCCATATATTTTTCATGACCATCCCCAACAGCCTCCAGTGTCAATTGCCATCATATTTCGCTTGGATGATGGCATTCTTTTCTTGAAAGTGGTTTCCCTACAAGTCGAAACCAGAGAGGGAGACAAACCATAAGATATTTTTTTAAAAAGATTTTATTTATTTATTTGACAGAGAGACAGATGCAGCAAGAGAGGGAACACAAGCAGCGGGAGTGGCAGAGGGAGAAGCATGCCTCCCACTGAGCAGGGAGCCCAATGCAGGGCTCCATACCGGGACCCTGGGATCATGACCCAAGCCAAAGGCAGACGCTCAACAACTGAGCCACCCAGGTGCCCCCCATAAGAGATTTTTAATCTCAGGAAAGAAACTGAGGGTTGCTGGAGTGGAGTGGTGGGAGAGATGGGGTGGCTGGGTGATGGGACATTGGGAGGGTATGTGCTCTGGTGGGTGCTGTGAATTGTATAAGACTGATAAATCACAGACCTGTACACCTGGGGTAAATAATATATTATAAATTAATTTTAAAAGAAAGTAGTTTTGCTATGCCTATGTTCCCTACCCCTACTTCAGCCCAGTCTCTCCTTACGGCACTCAGTGCTGTCTTTTTAGCAATTGCTATAAACATCTCATTTCAATCAGTGACTTCCAATATCTTTAGTTTGGGCTACAAAGGCCTTCATCACAGGACCCCAGTCTCTCCAGGTTTAACTGGCTCCACTCCCTCCTTCACTCTTTTCCACTCAATCCACAGGGGCTATTTACTAGCTTCTTAGAAACATCGTATTCTCTGCATATGTTTTCCACATAAGCCTCCCTCACCCTAAATATTTTCTTTTCTCCCTTCAAGGCTCAGCTTATATATCACTTCCTCAGGGAAGCCTTTCTCGAGCATCCTCTGGGACCGGGCTGTACCCCCTGGTGTTCCCTAACAAAGAGAGTGTCTTTCCTGATAGATGCCATCTTGTGAGGATTTGGTCAACATCTTCCTCTCCCATCAGGGCACGTGATCCACAACAACAGAAACAATGTGTCTTACTCTCTGTTTTATCACTAGTGCTCAGCAGATGCCTAGCCTAGGGCACATGCTTAATATTTGACTTTGTGTGTGCCATCCCCTCTCTGTAGCATGTCTTCTCTAGGCTGGTGGACCTCAGGCTTTTCCTGGGAAGCTTCCAACACACCCTCTAACAAGTTAATTTCCTCCTCCTCCATGTCACCATGCACATTTACTCTGTACATGTTTCCTGTGTTGCATTTTTCACACATTCATTTATTTAGCATTTAGTTTACTAATTGATGGCTCATGAGCCACACGACTCACAAAATATTTTTAGATTCCCCCTCCATATATAAATATCGGTAGATTTCACAACTGAAAAATCAGAAGACATGACAATACTAAATACTTAGTCCCAAGAGAGTTACCCACTTGAGCAAATCTTCTGTCTTCTGGGATAGAGCCGGTGTTCAATATTGTGTATTAATGGGCTGATTGATTAATTGAAAATGATTAACCCTTTTCTGTTGATATTTAATTTCAATCAAATTTCAATTTTATGGGATCCGCTGTGGACAATAACTACTAGAAGAGTGAAAGAATGATTATGAACTCAAGGACAATTCTGAAATACACACGTTTAACACTGAATGAATTCATATTTAATCCATGGTTAGGTCCAGTTGTCTTTCATTAGAAAATTGTAATTGTAGAAAATTGTCATCATATTGAGAAGGTCTTGAGTTAGGTGAACTGATTAGCTCCCAGTTAAGAAAATGTGCTATTCTAGTAACAACAACCTGTCTTACTAAGGGTCCTAGTACCCTAGTAGTGCTATTACATATGCTTATGCATGAACCCTAATAACAAATGGAAGTATGACTGTTACTTCAAACTAAAAAGCGACAGTGTGACTCTTTGAAGTCTTCAACAGACCTCGGTAATATTGACACTCTCAGGCTTTGTTGCTTGCAGGACTGATTTTTGATGTTATAATCTGCATCATTCCAATAATTCCTTAACTTAAAAATATTACTTGAAAGAGTAAAATATAAAAATGGGAAGGGTTATTCTTTCTTTTGTCACATTCCTTGGGCAACATTTTAAGATATGGATAGTTCACCATTATTATTATTAACCTTGAAATTAATACTACGTTAATTTTTAAAGTTTTTTACATTTAGAAAGTGTGAAGGGCAGTCTTTTCCATATTTAATACAATAAATTCTCCAATATGATGTATAGTTATTTATTTTTTTTGAAGATTTTATTTATTTATTTGACAGAGAGAGAAACAGCGAGAGAGGGAACACAAGCAGGGGGAGTGGAAGAGGGAGAACAGGCTTCCTGCTGAGCAGGGACCCTGAGGCGGTTCGACCCAGGACCCTGGGATCATGACCTGAGCCAAAAGGCAGAGGTTTAACGACTGAGACACCCAAGTGCCCCTATGATGTACATTTCTTATCTCTAGTGTGTTTGGTTCTTTAGTATTGATATAAAGATTGAATTAAAATTACCAGAAAACTCTAATATTAGTGAATATCATAAAAACAAATATCTTGAAGGCAACAATATAGCACAATGAATGGATATTAGGAAACAAATATTTTAACATGTAGATCAATCTTTTTAACAGAGGGAAAACATGCCATAAAGGTTAGGTTACATGTCAGATCAGTCAAATTAGAAAGGAAACATCTTCTGGCTTATTTATAAATAAAAAATGTTCAACATAGACAACTTAGATTCAAATCTTCAAGCAAGTTAAAACTTAGAGATTTGTAATTTTTTCTTCTAAAAATTATGTTTTATAAAGGATTTTATGATGTGTTGATATACTATTCTTCTTTCTGTCATACATTTTTATGTCCTGAAGTGTTGTTGATAAGACAGCATCCTTGATGACAAAGAGAAAGGAAGGAAGAGAGATTTTTTTGAAATAAGCACCATTTTTGGTCAAGTATTTATTATAACTTAGCTCTTCAACATTTCATATAATTAGTCATTGTTTTAGTTAGTTATTGATAAAAGCAAGTAGACAGACTTGGTAAATTTACCACCAATTCCTTTTTCAAATCTCAAATCTCAACTGTATTTGATACAGTAATACCATTTTTTAAACAATTTTTTTCTAAATTACTTACCTCTTTTTCTTTTTGAAATGAGAAATCCAAGATACACCAAAACACTTAAATACACATAAAATTTTTCTGTCCTGATTTTACCATAGTTAAAAATTTTTAGTTTTCCACCCATGGGTGTCTTATGAATGTTTTTATAGACTGTTTAAAGTATTAAAAAGTTGTCCCTATGGAGGGAGGAGTCAAGATGGCGGAGAAGTAGCAGGCTGAGACTACTTTGGGTAGCGGGAGGTCAGCTAAATAGCTTATCTAAAGATTGCAAACACCTACAAATCCAACGGGAGATTGAAGAGAAGAAGAACAGCAATTCCAGAAACAGAAAATCAACCACTTTCTGCAAGGTAGGACTGGCGGAGAAGTGAATCCAAAGCGACGGGAAGATAGACCGCGGGGGGAGGGGCCGGCTCCCGGGGAGCTGCGGAGCAACGGAGCAAAATCAGGACTTTTAAAAGTCTGTTCCGCTGAGGGACATCGCTCCAGAGGCTTAACTGGGGTGAAGCCCAGGTGGGGTCAGCGCGGCCTCAGCTCCCGCAGGGTCGCAGAAGGATCGGGGGTGTCTGAGTGTCGCAGAGCTTACCGGTATTAGAACGGGGAAGCCAGCTACAGAGACAGAGCCGAGGAGTGACTCTCAGCTCGGGGTCGCCTTGAACCGGTCGCAGGCTCGGTCAGCTCGGAGCGCGCCCGGAGGCCAGGGTGGCGGGAGTCATTGGGCGTGTTCTCTGAGGGCGCACTGAGGAGTGGGGCCCCGGGCTCTTGGCTCCTCCGGGCCGGAGACCGGGAGGCCGCCATCTTCATTCCCGTCCTCCGGACTCTACGGAAAGCGCTCAGGGAACAAAAGCTCCCAAAAGCAAACCCAGCAAACCCGAGCGGATTACTCAGCACAGCCCCGGGTAAGGGCGGTGTAACTCCGCCTGGGGCAAAGACACTTGAGAATCACTACAACAGGCCCCTCCCCCAGAAGATCAACGGGAAACCCAGCCAGGACCAAGTTCACCTACCAAGGAGAACGGCGGAATTCCAGAGGAGAAGAAAGCAAAGCACGGAACTCATGGCTTTCTCCCCATGATTTTTTAGCCTTGCAGTTAATTTAATTTTTTTTCTCTTTTTCAATTTTTTTTCTTTTTCTCTTCTTCTGCTAAATTTTTTTAACTTTTACTGTTTTCTTTTTATAACGTTTTTTAAATAGTTTATCTAATATATATATTTTTTTTCCTCTTTTTATATTTTTTCTTTATCGGCTTTCTTTTTTTTTAATAGTTTCTTTTTTTTTCTTTTTTCTTTTTTTTTTTTCTTTCTTTCTGAACCCCTTTTTATCCCCTTTCTCCCCCCTCACAATTCGGGATCTCTTCTGATTTGGTTAAAGCATATTTTCCTGGGGTTTTTGCCACCCTTTTAGTATTTTACTTGCTCCATCATAAACTCTTATCTGGACAAAATGACAAGGCAGAAAAATTCACAACAAAAAAAAGAACAAGAGGCAGTACCAAAGGCTAGGGACCTAATCAATACAGACATTGGTAATATGTCAGATCTAGAGTTCAGAATGACGATTCTCAAGGTTCTAGCCGGGCTTGAAAAAGGCATGGAAGATATTAAAGCAACCCTCTCGGGAGATATAAAAGCCCTTTCTGGAGAAATAAAAGAACTAAAATCGAACCAAGTTGAAATCAAAAAAGCTATTAATGAGGTGCAATAAAAAATGGAGGCTCTCACAGCTAGGATAAATGAGGCAGAAGAAAGATTTAGCGATATAGAAGACCAAATGACAGAGAATAAAGAAGCTGAGCAAAAGAGGGACAAACAGCTACTGGACCACGAGGGGAGAATTCGAGAGATAAGTGGCACCATAAGACGAAACAACATTAGAATAATTGGGATTCCAGAAGAAGAGGAAACAGAGAGGGGAGCAGAAGGTATATTGGAGAGCATTATTGGAGAGAATTTCCCCAATATGGCAAAGGGAACAAGCATCAAAATCCAGGAGGTTCAGAGAACCCCCCTCAAGATCAATAAGAATAGGTCCACACCCCGTCACCTAATAGTAAAATTTACAAGTCTTAGTGACAAAGAAAAGATCCTGAAAGCAGCCCGGGAAAAGAAGTCTATAACGTACAATGGTAAAAATATTAGATTGGCAGCAGACTTATCCACAGAGACCTGGCAGGCCAGAAAGAGCTGGCATGATATATTCAGAGTACTAAATGAGAAAAACATGCAGCCAAGAATACTATATCCAGCTAGGCTATCATTGAAAATAGAAGGAGAGATTAAAAGCTTCCAGGACAAACAAAAACTGAAAGAATTTGCAAATACCAAACCAGCTCTACAGGAAATATTGAAAGGGGTCCTCTAAGCAAAGAGAGACCCTCAAAGTAGTAGATCAGAAAGAAACAGAGACAATATACAATAACAGTCACCTTACAGGCAATACGATGGCACTAAATTCATATCTCTCAATACTTACCCTGAATGTGAATGGGCTAAATGCCCCAATCAAAAGACACAGGGTATCAGAATGGATAAAAAAAAAAAACCCATCTATATGTTGCCTACAAGAAACTCATCTTAAACCCGAAGACACCTCCAGGTTTAAAGTGAGGGGGTGGAAAAGAATTTACCATGCTAATGGACATCAGAAGAAAGCAGGAGTGGCAATCCTTATATCAGATCAATTAGATTTTAAGCCAAAGACTATAATAAGAGATGAGGAAGGACACTATATCATACTCAAAGGAACTGTCCAACAAGAAGATCTAACAATTTTAAATATCTATGCCCCTAACGTGGGAGCAGCCAACTATATAAACCAATTAATAACAAAATCAAAGAAACACATCGCAAAGAATACAATCATAGTAGGGGATTTTAACACTCCCCTCACTGAAATGGACAGATCATCCAAGCAAAAGATCAACACGGAAATCAAGGCCTTAAATGACACACTGGACCAGATGGACATCACAGATATATTCAGAACATTTCATCCCAAAGCAACAGAATACACATTCTTCTCTAGTGCACATGGAACATTCTCCAGAATAGATCACATTCTTGGTCCTAAATCAAGTCTCAACCGGTATCAAAAGATTGGGATCATTCCCTGCATATTTTCAGACCACAATGCCCTAAAGCTAGAACTCAATCACAAGAGGAAATTTGGAAAGAACCCAAATACATGGAGACTAAACAGCATCCTTCTAAAGAATGAATGGGTCAACCAGGAAATTAAAGAAGAATTGAAAAAATTTATGGAAACAAATGATAATGAAAACACAACGGTTCAGAATCTGTGGGACACAACAAAGGCAGTCCTGAGAGGAAAATATATAGCGGTACAAGCCTTTCTCAAGAAACAAGAAAGGTCTCAGGTACACAACCTAACCCTACACCTAAAGGAGCTGGAGAAAGAACAAGAAAGAAACCCTAAACCCAGCAGGAGAAGAGAAATCATAAAGATCAGAGCAGAAATCAATGAAATAGAAACCAAAAAAACAATAGAACAAATCAACGAAACTAGGAGCTGGTTCTTTGAAAGAATTAATAAGATTGATAAACCCCTGGCCAGACTTATCAAAAAGAAAAGAGAAAGGACCCAAATAAATAAAATCATGAATGAAAGAGGAGAGATCACAACGAACACCAAAGAAATACAGACAATTATAAGAACATACTATGAGCAACTCTACGCCAACAAATTTGACAATCTGGAAGAAATGGATGCATTCCTAGAGACATATAAACTACCACAACTGAACCAGGAAGAAATGGAAAGCCTGAATAGACCCATAACCAGTAAGGAGATTGAAACAGTCATCAAAAATCTCCAAACAAACAAAAGCCCAGGGCCAGACGGCTTCCCGGGGGAATTCTACCAAACATTTAAAGAAGAACTAATTCCTATTCTCCTGAAACTGTTCCAAAAAATAGAAATGGAAGGAAAACTTCCAAACTCATTTTATGAGGCCAGCATCACCTTGATCCCAAAACCAGACAAGGATCCCAACAAAAAAGAGAACTACAGACCAATATCCTTGATGAACACAGATGCAAAAATTCTCGCCAAAATACTAGCCAATAGGATTCAACAGTACATTAAAAGGATTATTCACCACGACCAAGTGGGATTTATTCCAGGGCTGCAAGGTTGGTTCAACATCCGCAAATCAATCAATGTGATACAACACATTAATAAAAGAAAGAACAAGAACCATATGATACTCTCCATAGATGCTGAAAAAGCATTTGACAAAGTACAGCATCCCTTCCTGATCAAAACTCTTCAAAGTGTAGGGATAGATGGCACATACCTCAATATTATCAAAGCCATCTATGACAAACCCACTGCAAATATCATTCTCAATGGAGAAAAACTGAAAGCTTTTCCACTAAGGTCAGGAACACGGCAGGGATGTCCGTTATCACCACTGCTATTCAACATAGTACTAGAAGTCCTAGCCTCAGCAATCAGACAACAAAAGGAAATTAAAGGCATCCAAATCGGCAAAGAAGAAGTCAAACTATCACTCTTTGCAGATGATATGATACTATATGTGGAAAACCCAAAAGACTCCACTCCAAAACTGCTAGAACTTGTACAGGAATTCAGTAAAGTGTCAGGATATAAAATCAATGCACAGAAATCAGTTGCATTTCTCTACACCAACAACAAGACAGAAGAAAGAGAAATTAAAGAGTCCATTCCATTTACAATTGCACCCAAAACTATAAGATACCTAGGAATAAACCTAACCAAAGAGACTAAGCATCTATACTCAGAAAACTATAAAGTACTCATGAAAGAAATTGAGGAAGACACAAAGAAATGGAAAAATGTTCCATGCTCCTGGATTGGAAGAATAAATATTGTGAAAATGTCTATGCTACCTAAAGCAATCTACACATTTAATGCAATTCCTATCAAAGTACCATCCATTTTTTTCAAAGAAATGGAACAAATAATCCTAAAATTCATATGGAACCAGAAAAGACCTCGAATAGCCAAAGGAATATTGAAAAGGAAAGCCAAAGTTGGTGGCATCACAATTCCGGACTTCAAGCTCTATTACAAAGCTGTCATCATCAAGACAGCATGGTACTGGCACAAAAACAGACACATAGATCAATGGAACAGAATAGAGAGCCCAGAAATGGACCCTCAACTCTATGGTCAACTCATCTTCGACAAAGCAGGAAAGAATATCCAATGGAAAAAAGACAGCCTCTTCAATAAATGGTGTTGGGAAAATTGGACAGCCACATGCAGAAAAATGAAATTGGATCATTTCCTTACACCATAACGAAAATAGACTCAAAATGGATGAAGGATCTCAATGTGAGAAAGGAATCCATCAAAATCCTCGAGGAGAACACAGGCAGCAACCTCTTCGACGTCAGCCGCAGCAACATCTTCCTAGGAACTTCACCAAAGGCAAGGGAAGCAAGGTCAAAAATGAACTTTTGGGATTTTATCAAGATCAAAAGCTTTTGCACAGCAAAGGAAACAGTGAACAAAACCAAAAGACAACTGACAGAATGGGAGAAGATATTTGCAAATGACATATCAGATAAAGGGCTAGTGTCCAAAATCTATAAAGAACTTAGCAAACTGAACACCCAAAGAACAAATAATCCAATCAAGAAATGGGCAGAGGCCATGAACAGACATTTCTGCAAAGAAGACATCCAGATGGCCAACAGACACATGAAAAAGTGCTCCACATCACTCGGCATCAGGGAAATACAAATCAAAACCACCATGAGATATCACCTCACACCAGTCAGAATGGCTAAAATTAACAAGTCAGGAAATGACAGATGCTGGCGAGGATGCGGAGAAAAGGGAACCCTCCTACACTGTTGATGGGAATGCAAGCTGGTGCAACCACTCTGGAAAACAGCATGGAGGTTCCTCAGAATGTTGAAAATAGAACTACCCTATGACCCTGCGATTGCACTGCTGGGTATTTACCCTAAAGATACAAACGTAGTGATCCGAAGGGGCACGTGCACCCGAATGTTTATAGCAGCAATGTCTACAATAGCCAAACTATGGAAAGAACCTAGGTGTCCATCAACAGACGAATGGATAAAGAAGATGTGGTATATATACACAATGGAATACTATGCAGCCATCAAAAGAAATGAAATCTTGCCATTTGCGACGACGTGGATGGAACTAGAGGGTATCATGCTTAGCGAAATAAGTCAATCGGAGAAAGACAACTATCATATGATCTCCCTGATATGAGGGAGAGGAGATGCAACATGGGGGGTTGAGGGGGTAGGAGAAGAGTAAATGAAACAAGATGGGATTGGGAGGGAGACAAACCATAAGTGACTCTTAATCTCACAAAACAAACTGAGGGTTGATGGGGGGAGGGGGTTGGGAGAGGGGGTGGGGTTATGGATATTGGGGAGGGTATGTGCTATGGTGAGTGTTGTGAAGTGTGTAAACCTGGCGATTCGCAGACCTATACCCCTGGGGATAAAAATATAGGTTTATAAAGTTGTAAAAAAAAAAAAATAAAAATAAAAATAGCATGTCCCCACTTAAAAAAAAAAAAAAAAAGTTGTCCCTATGTTGTTCATATAGTTCATGGTTCATGATTAGAACACATACACTTTACCATGAGTTATTTTTATAATATTCTTTTTTTAAAAAGATTTTATTTATGTATTTCAGAGATAGAGAGCAAGTGCAAGCATGGGCAGGGGGAAGGGCAGAGGGAGAAGCACACTCCCACTGAGCAGGAAGCTGATGCAGGGCTTAATCCCAGGACCCTGGGATCATGGCCTGAGCCAAAAGCAGATGCTTAACTGACTGAGCCATACAGGCACCCCTAATTTTATAACATTCTTAATCAGACATAAAGTATAATTTCCATTTAATACTGTATCTTTTAAAGTCTCAAAATCCTGATCCTCTAAAGTGATTTACATCATTTTATTATATTATTGTAATATTTTACTAAAGACAAGATTATATTTCATTCATCAAGAAATATAAAACAGCATTATTGTTTTTCTGTCTGACTTATTTCATTTAGCATAAAACCCTCTAGGTCCACCAATGTTGTCACAAATGGCAAGATCTCATCCTTTTTATGGTTGAATAATATTCCATTGTATATATAATATCCTACATCTTCTTTATCCATTCAACTATCAATAGCACTTGGACTGCTTTCATATCCTGGCTATTATAAATAAGGCTTCAGTAAACAAAGGGGTGCATATATCTTTTAGAATTACTGTTTTTATTTTCACTGGATAAATACCCAGAAGTAGAATTATTGGATCATATAATATTTCTATTTTTTAATTTTTTTAGGAACTTCCATACTGTTTTCCATAGTGGGTGTACCAATTTACATTCCCACCAACAGGGCACGAAGGTTTCTTGTTCCTCACATCCTTGCCAACACTTGTTATTTCCTGTCTTTTTGATTCTAGCCATTCTGACAAGTGGAAAATGATATCTCATGGTTCTGATTTGCATTTCCCTGATTAGTGATGTTGAGTGTCTTTTTGACTGTTCATCTGTCTGTTGACCATCTACATGTCTTCTTCAGAAAAATGTCCTCTGCCCCCTTTTTAATTGAATTATTTGGGTATTTATTTATTTTGAGAGAGAGAGAGCGTGAGCATGTGGGGAGGGGCTAGGGACAGGGAACGACTCTTAAGTAGACTCGCACTGAGCATGGAGCCTGATGTGGGGGTCCATCTCAATCATGAGATCATGGCCTGAGCCAAAATCAGGAGTCAGACACTTAACTGACTTAGCCACCCTTGTAGCCTATTTGGGAGGTGGAGGTTAAAGTTCTTCATATATTGGGGCACGTAGGCGGCACAGCCACTTGAGGGCCCAACGCTCAGTTTTGGCTCAGGGTCAGAGAATCGGCCCTACATCAGGCCCCATGATCAGCGATGATTTGGCTTGGGATTCTCTTCCTTTCCCCCTCCCCTCTGCACTCACTCTTGCTCTCAAATAAATAAATAAATCTTAAAAAAAAATAAAATTCTTCATATATTTTGGATACTAACCCATTATCAGATATGTCCTTTCCTAATATCCTCTCCCATTCAGTGGGTTGTCTTTTTGTTTTGTTGGTTGTTTCCTTTGCTATGCAGACGTTTTTGTTTTGATATAGTCTCAGTAGTTTATTTTTGCTTTTGTTTTTCTTCCTCAGGAGACATATCTAGAAAAATGTTGCTAAGGCCAAAGACAAGGAGATTGCTACCTGTTTTCTTCTAGGTCTTTTACCCATTTTGAAGTTTTGTGTGTGTGTATATCATGTAAGAAACTGGTCCAGTTTCATTCTTTTGCATGTGGTTGTCCAGGTTTCCTCACACCATTTATTGATAGACTTCTTTTCTCCATTGTATATCCCTGCTCCCTTTGGCATAGATTAATTGACCATATAGAAGTATGGCTTTACGGAGTGCCTGCATGGCTCAGTGGGTTAAAGCTTCTGCCTTTGGCTCAGATCATGATCCCAGGGTCCTGGGATCGAGCCCCACATCGGGCTCTCTGCTCAGTGGGGAGCCTTTTTCACTCCACATTTCTCTGCCTGCCTCTGACTACTTGTGATCTCTCTCTCTGTCAAATAAATAAATAAATAAATAATCTTTTTTAAAAAGTATGGGTTTATTTCTGGGCGTTCTAATCTGTTCCATTTATCTATGTGTTTATTTTTTTATGTGTCTGTTTTTATTTCAGTACCATACTATTTTGATTACTATAGCTTTGTAGTATATTTTGAACTCTACAATAGCAATACCTCAATTTTTGTTCTTCTTTCTCAAGATTGCTTTGGCTATTCGGGTCTTTAAATAAGTCAGACAGAAAAACAAATGCCATATGATTTCACTATATGTGGAATCTAAAAAAACAAAACAAAGAACAAAAAGCAGATACAGATCTATAAATATGGAGAACAAACTGATGGTTGCCAGAGAGTAGGAGGATAGAAGGATGGGCAAAATGGGAAAAGGGGACCAAGTGAGAGAGTCAGGCTTCCAGTTATGGGACAAGTACATCATGGGAATAAAAGGTACAGTGCAGGAAATATAGTGAATGGTATTATACTAGCATTGAATGGTGGCAGATCATGGCTATACTTGTGGTGAGCATAGCATAACAATAGGGTTATATACCTGAAACTAATGTAATATTGTGCATAATTTATACTCAAATAAAAACCAAAAAAGGAGGAAAAGAAAAATAAAAAAGTATAAAATATGTATTTTTAAATTACCATATGAGGAAACATTTTAGAGTTTCCAAGCTCTTACACAGGCATATGTTCCTGAAAATGACTTAATTTTAATCATTGTTATTAATATGCTCTTCTATCAATAGAAAGATTTGTGCAACTTTGTTTCCCATCTTTACAATTTATACTTGGACATATACTGGGAAGTGGAGAAAATGTAATATTCTATATCAACATAGGTTAATTTTTCCATATTTAAATATTGTACATATAAATCAATTTATTTGCCAAACTGTCAAAGTGTCACAAATATGAAAACTTTTTGACTTTATTGAATTAATTAATCCTTCTAGGAGTTCATTTGGCTTAAAAAGTGAAATTATTTTTTTCTATATAATGACCATGAAGTAGTTTTGTAAAACCTAATATTTCTTAAATTTATAATATAAAGAATCTCTTGAATAACAATCTGAAGAAGATAATTGTAGGCAGAAGCTTCTTCTTACCTTTCTCTGTGAATACATATTGGATATTTTAACTGCCCTCTGTCACATTGCACTCTGAGTTCAGATCCAAAAATAGAGAGGTCAGCTACATATGTATTTCTCTTACAAAGAAACTCAATATACTCGCCATGGAAAATATATGGTCTATCATCAAAATCCCACTTCAGGAGTAAATTATTATTTTCCATTTCAACAAGAGATAATGTGCAAGGCTCTGAAAAAATAAAAAGAAGAAAATTATCTTGACACATCTTAGAACTAACAGGAATGTAAAATGAAATAACAGTGAAATAATATGAAATAATGAATAATGAAACAATGAAATAATAATAATGAATGTAAAATGAAATAACAAGTTATTTCAGAAAATGGAGTTTCTGTCCTTATTTGCCTCCTGGCTGCCATAACACCAAAGAGTAGGTCCCGAAAAAGGCTAAAGGTTCAGAGTTGTTAATACAGCATATGAATCATACAACTGTAATACATTTAAAAACTCCTTCATTCAATATTTTTGGTAAGTATTTATTGAATCCCTAGGTGTCAGATGTTGTGCTAGAAGTTTTATAGACAGAATAAAAATGAAGAAGAATAATCAGAAAGACTCTAAGAGAATATAGTCACTGCAAAATATATTTGAAAATTAGGTCAAATAGTACTACAATTTAAAATCTTATGGTTCTACAAAACATGAAATTTTAATTTTAAAAAAGTTAAAAATTAATTCATGGACCTTCTGTTCTCAGCTATGACAGAATAGTCTACATCAGACCGGCACTTCTACTAAAACTAGAAAATATGAAAACAGACATGAAGCCAGTATTTCACAGAATTAGAGCATTTCCAAGGCACTCAAGATGCTAAGGTTCTGGAAAAAGCTCCTTCAGATGCTAAGGTTCTGGAAAAAGCTCCTTCAGATGCTAAGGTTCTGGGAAAAGCTCCTCCAAAAGGCATCTTCCTCTTGGGGCATTTGTTGATTCTCAGCATGAACTGAGAAATTGTAGAGAATGGTCAACAGCAAACATGGAGCTGCAGAGCTTTTGGAAATCTCAGGTTGTTGGGGATAGAAAAATGGAAGTTTTGGTCAGCCATGACGGCCAGGATCTGAGTGGTCAAGAACCCAGAAGAATGGGAGGTACAGAAAACGAACGTGATACTGGCTTTTCTCTTGAAGCATCTGCCTATTCTTGACTTGTGCAAAGAGAGAGGATAAAGAGCCAAGCAGAAAGTGAATGAAAAGACACATTAAGTTTTTTTTGGCAGTCTCCCAGTAATATGAAAGCCAGTCAAGAAGGAGGAACCTTGGTATAAATATCAAACTCTTAATGAAGAAACCTGCAGGGTTATGTTCTATTAGTAGGAACAAACAAAGGTCTGAAAATAAGCTTAGAAAAAACTGCAAATCTAATTAGATCGAGACCAACTTCCCCTACACTATCAGCCAAAAGAAGAGATGAGTATTCTCTGGAGCCAGATGAACATCATTGTTACAGGTTTTTTAAATTTTCCATACATACTATTTGATATTCAATCAACTGTTAACAGAAATAGCAAAAGATTAGGCTAGAAATCAAAATAGGCCTACAGATGATCCAGATAATGGAGTTTGCAGGCAAGGACTTAAAGATAAGTGTGAGTAACATGGTAAAGAAATAGATGTTAAGATAAAGTCTTTCATCAGACAACTGAAATCTACAAAAAGAAAAAAAAGCATAAAGCAGGCATTCTAGAAATACAACAATATTGAGACCTCAGTAGAGGAGTTTAAAGCAGGTTGGACACATCTCAAGAAAGGATTAGTGAATTGTAAGATGTATCAGTAGAAACTACCAAATGGGAACAAAGAAGATTAAAATACTAAAGGTAATGAAAAGCATCAAGCAATAGTTACAACAAGTGCTACCAACTTGAAGGATGAAATGCTCAGGGGTGCCTGGGGGGCTCAGTCAGTTAAACATCTGCCTTTGGCTCAGGTCCTGATCCCAGGGTCCTGGGATCAAGTCTTGCATCAGGCTCCCTGCCTGGTGGGGAGTCCACTTCTCCCTCTGCCCCCCACCCCCATTCATGCACATGCTCTCTCTCTCCCTCTCTCTCTCTTGCAAAAATAAATAAATAAAATCTTAAATAAAAAGAAAAAGAATGAAATGCTCTGAGAAACACACATCAAGGCCCTGCATAAATAGCCTATGGAAAATAAAGGGGAAAAGAATCTCAAAATCAGTGGAGTACAAAAAGAAACTTAAGTTTCAAAGAAATACCAGTAAGAATTGCATTGACTGGGATGCCTGGGTGGCTCAGTCAGTTAAGCATCTGCCTTCAGCTCAGGTCATGATCCCGGGGTCCTGGGATTGAGCACAGCATGGGGCCCCTTGCTCAGCGGGGAGCCTTCTTTTCCCTCTGCCTGCCACTTCTCCTGCTTGTGTCTCTCTCCTTCTCTCTTTCCCTGACAAATAAATAAATAAAATCCTTAAAAAGTTGGCATTAACTAACAAAAACTATGAAATACAGAAAAGGATAAAATGATATCTAAAGCAGGGAAGGAAAAAGAGGCCAAACTAGAATTCTATCTCTGATAAAATTACTCTTCAAAAGTTTTCAGGCAAAAAAATACTGAGAAAATAATAAAGAAATAATACTTTTCAGGCATGTGCAAAATAATCTCAATCAGAAATAGTAGCAAACAGGAGAAGATGAGAAACAAATCACTGAAAAACATATCGACAAATCTTAAAGAATATTTCTGGATAATGTAATATTCATCGTATCTTCGGGACTTAAACTACATGTAGAGCGAAAATGCATGACACAGTAATAAAAAAAGTGGGAAGGGTAAATCAAGCTGAAGTTTTCTGGGGCTTGGAGAGGTGGTATAAGTACTAACTTATATTTAAATGTAATAAGTCTTGGTTGAATTATGTAATCTCTGTGAAAATAGTGAAAGGAAGCCAAGAAGAAAGTATAATCGACAAGCTAGTAGAAGTGAAATGGTATGAAAAAAACTGATTTACTGGGAAGAAAGAGAGAGAGAGAGAGAGAGAGAGAAGCATAAAGAACAGATAGAATATATATCTAGTATAGTAAGATGGTAACTATAAACAAAATATATCAGCACTTATATTAACATGTATATGGGCAAATACTATGCAGAGAAAGACTGTCAGACTAAATAAGTATGCTTTAAAATAAATAACTATATATTGCTTATAAAAAACCAAAATGTTTAAAGTTAAAGAATGAAAAAATGTACTTGTTGAAGTACAATACTTGTTGAAGCTTGTATAGGTAAGGAATCTTCGGGCAAAAACAAACAAAAAGTATTAGTATAGATAAAGGAGGACTCTTTTAAAATTATGCAGGGTCAGTACACCAAGATTTAATATGCTTCAATTTGTGTGGACTTAGTAGGATAGTATAAAAATACAAAAGCAAAAATTGAAAGAACTAATATGAGGAATGTTTTTAAATGCACAGAGTATAAGGGATTTTAACATACTTCTTTTGGTGACTGATAGAAAAACAGAAATCAGCACAGATATGAATGAACTTAATAAAAAACAAAATTCAACTGACATATATGAAGCAACAGTGAATCCAAAAATAACCACAGTTTATTAGTTTATTTCAAGTACAAAAGAATGTGTACCTACAATAAATACATGCTTGTAATAAAGTAAATATCAATGAATTTTAAAAGATTGATATAATTCAAAGTGTGTCTCAATGGATTCAAATTAGAAATCAATAAAAGGAAACTAGAAAAATTTCCAATGTTTAGAAACTAAAAACCACAATTCTATATAACTTAGACTGAATACAGGATATCAAAATGGGTATCACTTTTTTTTAACCGAATGGCTGAATAATAATAAAATTCCAGAACATAAAAATGTGTGGGGATAAAGTTAAAGTTAGGCTCAGTGGGAAATTTATATCCTTAAGCTTCCTTAACAAATTAAATTAAACTTTCTTTAAAAATCTTTAAAAAAACAAAGGCTGAATATCAGTAATCTAAGTATCCACCTAAAATGCTATGAGTAATAAAATAAATTTAAGAAATTAGAAGAGAGGAAATAATGATAAGAATATAAATTATTAAAATAGTAAGCAACGGGGCACCTGGGTGGCTCAGTGGTTAAAGCCTCTGCCTTCGGCTCAAGTCATGATCCCAGGGTCCTGGGATCGAGCCTCACATCGGGCTCTCTGCTCAGCAGGGAGCCTGCCTCCTCCTCCTCTCTCTCTCTGCCTGCCTCTGTGCCTACTTGTGATCTGTCAAATAAATAAAAATCTTTAAAAAAAATAAAATAAAATAGTAAGCAACATTTGATGAAAGGGTAACAAATGCAAATATTAGTTGTTTGAAAGGCCTAATAAAAGTTTAGACCAGGGTGCCTCCATGGCTCAGTCAGTGAACTGGTCAATTCTTAGTTTTGGCTCAGGTCATGCATGATCTCTGGGTCCTGAAATGGAGCCCTAGGTTGAGCCCCAGGCTCAGTGGGAGTCTGCTTCCTGTCTCCCTCTTCCTGTGATCTCCCACTCCGCTGCCAATCAATCAGTCAATCAATCTTAAAAAAAAAAAAAAAAACTTCTAAAAAAATAAATAAAAGACGCTTAGCAAGACATGTCAAGAAAGAAAGAGATACAGCTTAATAGCAGTAAAAATAAATGACACATCACTAAAGGCATTAAGAAGAATGTAAAAGGATGCTCTGAATAACATTATGTCAACAAATTTGACAATTTAGATATTATGGACAAATTTCTATAAACCACCCTACCAAAACTGACAGCTGTCAGGATCTTTCCTCAAGAGAACTTGATGCTCAAACGGCATGTTTGGTGGATTATTATAATTATTAAGGAAGAAATGGTGCCAATCTTAACAAATTCCAGAGAATTGAGAAATAGGGAACTTACCAGTTCACCATATGAGGGTAGTAGAAACCATACCAAACCCAAAAGGAAAATAACAGACTGATCTCTCTCATGAAAATAGATGGAAAACTTCTAAGAAAAACATAAGCAAATAAAAATCCAACAATACACTCTGGAAAACAGCATGGAGTTTTCTCAAAATGTTGAAAATAGAACTACCCTATGACCCAGCAATTGCACTACTGGGTATTTACCCTAAAGATACAAACGTAGTGATCCGAAGGGGCATGTGCACCCAAATGTTTATAGCAGCAATGTCTACAATAGTCAAACTATGGAAAGAACCTAGATGTCCATCAACAGACGAATGGATAAAGAAGATGTGGTGTATATACACAATGGAATACTATGCAGCCATGAAAAGAAATGAAATCTTGCTATTTGTGACAACGTGGATGGATCTAGAGGGTATCATGCTTAGCGAAATAAGTCAATCGGAGAAAGACAACTATCATATGATCTCCCTGATATGAGGGAGAGGAGATGCAACATGGGGGGTTAAGGGGGTAGGAGAAGAGTAAATGAAACAAGATGGGATTGGGAGGGAGACAAACCATAAGAGACTCTTAATCTGACAAAACAAACTGAGGGTTGATGGGGGGAGGGGGGTTGAGAGAGGGGGGCTGGGGTTATGGACATTGGGGAAGGTATGTGCTATGGTGAGTGCTGTGAAGTGTGTAAACCTGATGATTCACAGACCTGTACCCCTGGGGATAAAAATATATTATATGTTTATAAAAAATAAAATTAAAAAAAAATCCAACAACATATAAAAAGCATAATTCATCACAACCAAGTGTGATTTATTGTAGGAATGTAATTATATTTTAACATTCAAGAAGAAGCAATATAATTCCAGGGGAGAAAAAGTAATAATATGATTATTTCAATAGATAGTGCTAAAATTAAACATTCACTGAAGATTAAAAAAAACCTCTTAGAAAAATAGAAATTAAAGCTTTCTACATTTTAAGTTTGATTTTAAAGTATTTATAACACTGTAACTAAAGATGAATTGTTGAAAGTTTTACTTACGAGACTGGGAAACGAGATACCCACTACTTCTACTCAGTATTGTACTCAAGTCCAAGTTGGTAAAATAAGATAGTAAATAAGTCAGATACAGAAACAAAAAATATTTTCTTTTTATTCAAAGAAATGCTTTTTTAATGCCTCCTGAGAATCTTGGTAGATACTGTTACTTCTATTCAAATGTTTCACTAATAAGGCATAACTTGCCTTAGAACAACTTTCTATCTTTGCTTCCTCATTGCACTCATGATTTCTATTATAGCACCAATCGCACTGAATGATAATTGTTAATATATATATACTCCCATCACCATGACTTATTCATCTTTTAGCCCATAAAACAACAGTATTGGTATATGGTTTGTATTTAATAAATATTTGTTAGGGCAAGATGGACTATAGTTATTTATGATCTACAGGAAAAAACAGAAACCAGTGATGAGGTAGGCACACTGATACACAAATATTGCAAATTAAGCATTATAATAGTATTATATCAACTAACAGAAAAGAGAAAGTGAAAAAGTATGGTTTTATTTTATTAAATAGGTGAATAGTTCACAGTACATACCTAAACACGATGGTGGTGTAGTCCACACTCCCTCTAAACAATAGGACTCCTTAGACCCCTGAAGAAAATGGTGATCAAAACACTTGTATTCTACCGAGGAACCATTTTCATAGATTTCTAATCTTGAACTAATTATGACTCCATTTTTAATAAGTGGAGGAGATGCACACACTCCTTTAGATTCTGAAAAAAAAATGATTTTAAAAGCATACAATGAATTTCTATGATAAGCATCCAATACTTTAATAATTACTATCGAAATAAAATAAGGTAGGGATGACTGGGTGGCCTAGATGGCTAAACACTGACTTTTGATTTTGGCTCAGTTCATGATCTCAGGGGTGTGGGATTGAGCCCCACCTCAGGTACATGCTCAGCATGGAGTCTACTTGAGGATTTCTCTCCCTCTGCCCCTCCTAGCCCCCAACCCCTGCTCATGCTCTCTCTCTCTCTCTAAAATAAATAAATATTTTTTAAAAGGAATAAAATGAGATATTTCATGTAAAAGCATTTTTAAGATGTCTGTCAAATTTTAAGTATTGAGAGCATAGTTCTACAATAACTTTGTACTATAAAATTGATGATTGCAATTAGAATCTCATATTATAAAACTGAAAAACATTTAAAACTGGCAAAATAATAATAATGATAACTGTGATTTTATTTTTCCCTTTTTATTAAGTCAAAAGTGAAAATGTATGAAACCCCTTTGAAGCCATGCTTTCTATATGTATTTTTTCTTTATTAAAGAAAAAAAATTTTCTCTAATATTTTTTCTTATTAAAAATTATTTTCTTATTAAAAGCAATAGTGCCATATCCAAGGAGCACATAGAGTCTTTCAATCTGCATCAAGCCCTCTTCTAAAAGAATACTCTCCACCAACCCCCCAGAAAAGCAATGTTTTCCACTGGTGTTGATTGTTCACACTAGGGAGATCAGTCTTCTGATAGTCTGGTAGTTATCTATCAGACCTATTAATTTCTCCCTTTATAAAACTGACTTATTGAAATTAAAAGATGTCAGCATAGTCATCCTATTTAAGTGTATGTGCTTACTGTACATGATCAGATCGTTCCCAATTTCTAGATTAGAAGATGATGGTGGTAAGTTGGGTGGGGTCTTTCTTATACTTTGAACCCAAGTGGTAGTATTAATCACCTGAGAAATTGTCAGAAAGCACTGTTTTACCTTTTCTAATACATAAAGGATATCTCACTTCTCCTCTATTGCATTGTACAGAAAATTCAGACAACAAGGTTGATGGAGATAAGTCATATCCTTCTTTACATACAAAATCTATTAAATCTCCATGTAAGACCTTTCCTTCATACTTCCACTTCATCTCTATGTTATTTCTGTACATGTAATCCACATTAATAGTACATGGTTCTGTAAAACAAAACATTATTTTAAATTATTTATTCATTTGACAAGTATGAAGTTTATTTTTAAAAGAAAAATTTGACAAGTATCAAAAGCAATGTTTTATATTTAACATTTACATTATTAAAATTCCTCACACATATACACACTTTATTGCTATCAAATTAATTTATACATTTCTTAATATTGTTATATTATGAATTAAAACCACTTAATTTGAACATTAAAAAATATTGTTTAAGCTTACAAGAGATGCACTTTTGACCTAAAGTGAGGTGATACAAAAGGATATACCTTGCAAATAGAAGGGAATAAAAAAAAAAGAACCAGGGTAGCAATACTTATATTGAACAAAAGAGACCTAAAACAAAAACTGTAACAAGAGATAAAGAATCATTATGTAATCATAATGATAAATCATTCCAAGAGCATATAACAATTATAAACATATATACACCCAAAAAAATCCCCAGTCCAACCTTATACCTAAAGGGACCCCCCCGACAAAAGCCCAAGATTAGTAGAAGGAAGGAAATAATAAAGACCAGAGTAGAAATAAATGATGTAGAGACAAGAAAGAAAGAAAGAAAGAAAGAAAGAAAGAAAGAAAGAAAGAAAGAAGGAAAAGGTCAGTGAAACCCGGAGTTCTTTCTTTGAAAAGAAAAACAAAATTGATAAACCTTTAGCCAGATTCATCAGGAAAAAAAGGACAAAAATAAATAAAATTAGAAACAAAAGAGAAGTAAAAACTGGCACTACAGAAATATGAAGGATTATAAGAGAATACTACAAAAATTATGCGCCAGTGAATTGGACAACCTAGAAGAAAAAGATATATGCCTAGAAACCTATAATCTTCCAAACTAAAACAGGAAGAAATAGAAAATCTGAACAGACCAATTACTAGTAACAGTATTGAACTGGTAATAAAACAAAATTCCCAACAAACAAAAGTCCAGGACCAAACGGCTTCATAGGCAAATTCTACCAAACATTTAAAGAGTTAATACCTATTCTCCTCAAATTATTCCAAAACATAAAAGAAGAAGGAAAGCTTCCAAATACATTCTACAAGGCCAGGATCACCATGATACCAGAACCAGACAGACACTCCAAAGATAACTAAATGCCAATATTCCTGATGAACATAGATGCAAAAATCCTCCATAAATTATTAGCAAACTGTATTCAACAACACATTTTAAAAATTACCATGATCAAGTGAAATTTATTCTGGAGATGCAAGGATGTTTCAATAGTCATAAATCATTCAATGTGATACACCACATCAACAAAACAAATAATCATCTCAGTACATGCTGAAAAAACATTTGACATTATAAAAACACTAATAAAGTGGTTCAGAGGAAACTACCTCAACATAATAAAGGCTACTTATGATAAACTTACAGCTAACATCATACTCAGTGGTAAAAATGAAGAGCTTTTCCTCTAAGATCAGGATCAAGACAAAGTTGTCCATTCTTGACACTTTTATTCAACAAAGCACTAAAAGTTCTAGCCATAGCGATCAGGGGAAAAAAAAGACATCCAAATTGATAAGGAAAAAAGTTGAACTGTCACTATTTGCAGATGACGTGATAGTATACACAAAAACCCCTAAAGACTCCATCAAAAAAAACTATTAAAAGTAAAAAAATGAATTCAATAAAACTGTAGGAATCAAAATTAATACACAGAAATCAACTGCATTTCTATGCACTACCAACAGAGTAGCAAAAATAGAAATTAAGAAAATGATTCTATTTATAAATATGCCAAAAGAATAAAATACCTAAGGATAAACTTAACCAAGGAGGTTAAGACCTGTACTGTGAAAACTACAAAACATATTGATGAAAGAAATTGAAGCTGACACAAAGAAATGGAAAGACATTCCATGCTTATGGATTGGAAGAGTTAATATTGTTAAAATGTCCATACTAACCAAAAGCAATCTACAGATCAATGCAATTCCTATCAAAATACCAATAGCATTTTTCATAGACCTAGAACAAGTAAGCCTAAAATTTGTATGGAACCACAAAAGATTCCAAATAACAAAAGCAATCCTTAGGAAGAAGAACAAAACTAGAAGTATCACAATCTCTGACTTCAAGATATATGACAAAGCTGAAGTAATCACAACAGTATGATACTAGCATAAAAATGCACACATAGATTTATGGAAGAGAACAGAGAGCCCAGAAATAAATCCATGCTCATGTGGTCAGTTAATCTATGGCAAAGGAGGCATGAATATTACAATCGGAGGAAGAGAGCTCTTCAATAAATGATGCTGGGAATACTGGACGATGACATGCAAAAGAATGAAACTGGACCCCTTTCTTATACCATACACAAAAATTAACTCAAAATGGATGAATGACCTAAATGTGATACCTGAAATCACATAATTCCTAGAAAAAAGCATAGGCAATAATCTCCTTGGCTTTGACCTTAAGAACATGTTTCTAGATATGTCTCCTGAGGCAAGGGAAACAAAAACAAATGTAAATTACTGGGACTACACCAAAATAACAAGCTTTTGCACAGCAAAGGAAACATCAACAAAGCAAAAATGCAACTCACTGAATGGGAGGAGGTATTTGCAAAGGATACATCTGATAATGGGTTAATATTCAAAATATATAAGGAAGTTATAAAACTCAACAAAAAAACAAATAACCTAATTTAAAAAAATGGACAGAGGACCTGAATAGACATTTTTCCAAAGAAGAACATATAAATGGCCAACAGACACATGAAAAGATGCTCAACATCACTTATTCTCAGGGAAATTAAATCAAAACCACAATGAGATATTACCTCACACCTGTGAGAATGGCTAGAATCAAAAAGAGAAGTCACAAATGTTGGTGAGGTTGTGGAGGGAGAAAAAAACCCTCATGCTGCGTTGGTTGGAATGTAAATTGCTGCAGCCACTGTGATGAACATTATGGAGGTTCCTCAAAAAATTAAAAATAGAAATACTATATGATCCAATAATTCCATTTCCGGGTATTTACTCAAAGAAAATGAAAACAGCAATTCAAAAGCTGTATGCACCCCTATGTTTATTGCAGGATTGTTTACAATAACTAAGATATGGCAGCAACACAAGTGTCTATATAATGGAATATTACTCAGTCATTAAAATGGATGAAACCTTGCTACTTATAACAACATGGATGTATCTAGAGGGTATAATCCTCAGTGAAATAAGTCATGGAAAGACAGATACCATATGATTTGCTTTTATGTGGAATCTTAAACATAAAATAAATGCATAAACAAAAAAAAAAAACAGAAATTAAGTCATATATAAGAAAACAAATTGATGGCTGCCAGAGGGGAGGGGAGGATGGGAATGGGCAAAATAGGTGAAGGGGACTGAGAGAGATGGGCTTCTGATTACACAATGAATAGGTCATGAGGATAAAAGGTACAGCAGAGAGAATTTAGTCAATGGTATTGTAATAACATTATATGGTCACTGTTGGTATCTACATTGGTGGTGTGCATAGCATAACATTTAGACTTGTCGAATCAGTGTGCTGTACCCCCCAAAATAATGCAACATTGTGTACCAACTATACTTCAGTAAAAAGCATATATATACATATATGTATACATATAAATGTATATTACAGTCACTTAGGTTAAGCATGATCTCCTCTCTATAAAATAAAAGTCATGAGGGATGCCTGGATGGCTCAGTTGGTTAAGTGTCTAACTCTTTTCTCTCTCTCTAAAATAAATAAATGAATCTTTAAAAAAATAAAAAATCATGAAATACAAAATGTATTTATTGTACAATATTTGTGAGAGACCTACCACTTGAGGTACATCAAAGAACAAAACAAAGATTCCCACCCTCATGGAACATACCCTCTAAATGGGAGAAACACATAAGGACAAGCAATAGCTATAATAAATATATGGGTTTATAATCTCTGGCCATCTTTAAACCACATGCCATAAATTAGAAGGGAAATGAATAGTGGAGGGAGAGGTGGGGGCATAGAAAGGGATGATGTAAGAGAAATTATACTTTGAAGCTATGTGGTTGGAATAGGCCTAAGGAAAAAATAGTATTTGTACAAATGAGTGAACCATGGCATTTTCTGAGGGAAGGGTGTTCCAGGAAAAGGAAACAGCCCTGAGGTGAGAGCATACTTAGCTTATGTGAGGAAGGGCAAGGAGACAGAGTGGCTGGAGTAGAATGAGATAGGGAAGATCAGTACTGGGAGGTTAAAAAGGTTCATAATGTCTGGAAGAATAATTCACAGATGGAAGATTCTGCTTGTTATTACACCATTTTTCCCATTTGTAGTGAGAATACTTGCGGTTCCTAAGGATAAATAAGATGTACCGAACTCTGCCTCTTGGCCTGATGACAGTAAATGATCTTCATTCAGTATTTGCTTTGATTTATTAGCACTAAGTCTATGTGCCTAGAGGCAATTTCTCTAGAAACAGCATGATAGATTTCCTTAAACTTTCCAGTCTTTATCCTCAGAGATGACTGTATTTCCATTCAATGCATTATCAGTCACATCATCAAAAACTTAGCATCAAAAACCTCTATGAAAATATGAGGGCAACAGAAAAGTTATAGGTAGACATATTTGAATTTGAACAAGAACAGCAGCTTAGGAATGACTTAGAATAGAGAAACCACCAAGTAGATGTTGAAAGAGCTAAAGACTTAAAATTTACATATATATATATATATATATATATACACAATATAAATAAAATAAAAGGAAAATAAAAATGGTTGCAATAGACATTGTTGTATCTTGCATCATCGTCAAATGAATAATATAATTTATATAAATAAAACTTTTATTACAAGAATGAAAAATCAAAGTCACTGAAAAAAAAAAACCTGTGGCCACTAGAAAATCAAAAAATGCTCAGTTGAGTAATACTTAAACAAGCCAAATCAAATATAACTTAAATCAACCAAATCAAATAAAAATAAACTCAATTGATTAGTACTTAAATAAATCAAATTAAAATAATTTTAATTGTTGGGTTAACAATATATGATTAAAATATTCAAGTTGACAAGGATTAAGGAAACTATACATTAATCCACTGATGGTAGAGTTGTAAATCAGATTAACTTTCTGAAGGACAATTTAGCAATTAACAGAAAAATAATTAAAATTCCAGATCTTTTTGATCCAGAAATTCTTCTTCAGAAAATCTGAAAAAAGATACCCAAAACAAAATCAAACGTGAAATAAATATACTTAATTTTAAAAATTAAAAAATAAAATTTTTTTATATGTGCAGACATTTAGTACAAAATGTATTGTTTGGAATATAAAAATGTTGAAAACACACTAAACTTCCATCAAAAAGTGATTAATATGACATATCTATGTTACAGAAAACTAGGTAGCCATTAAAATGTATATTGTAGAGGTATATCAAACCATGTTCATAATATAGTTTGTGGGGAAAAAATGAATTACATAGCCTCTCGTGACAGCATATATTTCTTTGTAAATAGGTTTTGTATGTGTGTGTGTACAAAAAGGTTCAGAAAACCATTGTCTAAGTCATTAACAACATTTGTTTCAGCCCAAATTACTGATATTTTCTGTTTTCTTCTAGTTGCCTCTATATATTTATCAATTTTTGGTAAATAACAATGATTTGCATTTATATAGTTTGAAATGCTAATATTTGTAATTAAGTGATTATTTTATTTTAACTTAGAGAAAGATTATGGTACCATTACCTATTTGCAAAAGTCACAATATAACAAGTTCATTGCAACTGTAGTGACCAATTAACATTGCAATTACATGTAATTCTGACTAGCAAAGTTAAAAAATGAGGTAAATCTCTTGTTTGTTTCTCAGAGTCCACAGTCTCTCATGGTTTGTCTCCCCCTCCAATTTCCCCTCCTCATTTTTCTCTTCCTTCTCCTAATGTCCTCCATCCTATTATGTTCCACAAGTAAGTGAAACCATATGATAATTGGTTGACTTATTTCACTTAGCATAATCTCTTCCAGTCCCATCCATGTTGGAAGGCAGCTATGCTCACCACTATACCACCAATGCTGATTCCCATCCATGTTGATGCAAAAGTTGGGTACTCATCATTTCTGATGGCTAATAATATTCCATTGTATATATGTACCACATCTTCTTTATCCATTCATCTGTTGAAGGGCATCTTGGCTCCTTCCACAGTTTGGCTGTTGTGGACACTGCTGCTATGAACATTGGGGTGCATATGGCTCTTCTTTTCACTACATCTGTATTTTGGGGGTAAATACACAGTAATGCAATTGCCACGTCTGGTGATGGGTATTAAGGAAGGAATGTACTGCACGGAGCGCTGGGTGTTATAGATAAACAATGAATCTTGAACACTACATCAAAAATTAATGACATGCTATATGGTGACTAACATAACATAATAAAAAATAAAAAATTAAAAATTGAGGCAAATTTGTAGGTTTGAAATGAAAGGTGAATATTTATGTTCTGAAAGTTATCTCAACTTACATAATTATTTAGATAGCTCCCTTCATTCTCCATTTGAATCATTAATGTTAATTACACTATGTTTCAATCTAAAATATACTTAAAGTAATCACAAATATGTTTTTATTTGCTCAACAAAATAGAACAAAGGTGACCGTTTAAGTGAGGAATTGACAGCCAAGAAAGCTATTAACAATATCTTCTACCAAGGAAAGAAATGGATTGATTATTCTCTCCAAATGCATTCTGAGGACAATATAGACAGAGACACTGAGGCTATCATTTAGGAGAAAATAATCAGTCACTAAAATGTGAATCTACTTAATGCCACTGAAATGTGCACTTTAAAATGGCTAACATGGTAAGGCTTTGTTGTTCATATTTTACCACAATTTAAAAAATAGTAGGTAAGAGTAATGTAGTTTTAGACCCTCTGATATTAGATTTTCTGCTTACAAAAATGAAAAGGAAAAACACTTGGAAAAAAAAATCATCATTTACATGCAATAAAATGTTATATAAAAATCACATAAAATACAAACATAATGGTATAAGAAATTCAATGGGTTGTTAAAAAAGGAATAAGTTCTAGGGACCTAACGTATATAATGGTGACTATAGTTTACAATTTTATTTTGAATACTTGAACGTTGCCAAGAGAGTACATCTTAAATGCACTCATAGTAATGACAAGAACAACAGATACAACTATGACTATGTGAAGTGAAGGGAATGTCAATGAACCTTATTGTAAAACATATATGTGTGTCAACTCACTGCATGGTATAACTTAAATTCATATGTTATATGCCAATTGTATCTCATATAGCTGGGAAAATTAAAAAAAAAATACAATGTGTTCTCTGTCTTACCTAAGCAAATAGGTGGGGATGACCATCTTCCTTGTTCACAACGAGATACTTTTGCTCCACTCAGTAAGTAATATTCATTGCATCTATATTCTACTGAGGATCCTGTTGTGTAGCTTGCTAATAATCCATCAACAACAGCCCCATTTATTATATCAGGTGGTGGCTTACAATTCTCATTATTTTCTTAAAAAAAAGAGGTTATTTAAAAATTAATATGAATTTATAACAACATAATGATATCATATAGTTACTCATACTATTGTACCTTGTTATTTATATTATATAGTTTAGGACAATTGTTTTCTAAATTCTCCAGAAATGAGAAAAATGCTATTCAGACCAAATATTTTAAAAATTTACGTAGTAAGAATAACAGCAAATGTTTTGCCTAAAAACACATATGCATATCTGTCAGTTTTCTTGCTTATGAAGGAATCATGATACAAATATTCTTAAAATGTATAGAAAGGTAAACAATGACCTGAAGATTATGGTCAGTTCTAAAACTACCCTTTGTCATCACCCACTTTTATTTTTTAATTCTCATTCCTTTCATTCCAGATCTCAGTCAATCCATGGATGACATTGTCTACTTTTTCTCTCTTTAGTTTTTCTCCTACTCTTCTCATTTCTTTAGCATCCTTAATAGCTTTTCTCTTATGCAATAAATATCGTAGGTAAACATGATTGCGGAGATCTTTCTGGGAGAGATCAAGAAATGAGAAAGGTAACAGGAAGGGTAGCACCCAGGAGTGGCAATGTAGCCTGGTTGTGCATGTTAGTGAAACAAAAGACCGGGGACAGGTATAGGGCTCAGGGTATAGGGTTCAGACTGGCCAGATACGTAAGTAATACCAGAAGGACTGACCTAAAGGCAGGAACACAGTGCTCTAAAATGACTTTGTAGGACATGAAGGGAGAGGAAGTAGATCATGATTATGGCCAGTCACCCAATCAACTATTACTTATGTGCTTTCACTTAAACCTTAGAAGTCCTGGTGTCAGCAGATCAGATAACAGTGTTTAGCATTAATGTATATTCAAAAAAATTTTTTTAGTTTCCCACTTCTTTACATTGGGTTAAATTCTACAGAAGGCTTCATATACACACAAAAAAACAGCAGAGTAGGTGCTGAATCAGGGTGTTTTATAACTTTTTTAAGCAGTAGTCTCTTGCTAGAACTATATAGATTAAATAAGGAAAATGAAAAATTTTTAAACAACAGGCTTAACTATTGCTGGTAAATGTAGCATACACACCAACACACTCAGGAGGACGTGTCCATTTTCCACGTTTACAAGTTATTTCTGTTGATCCTCGGAGATGATACCCACTTTTACATTCATATGCCACTTTATCCCCATTGTAATGAATTGTAGAGTTCAGGTTTGCTGTACCATTCTCAATGATGGGTGGGTCCCCACAGGCTGTCTTCTCCTTTTCTTCTGAAAAGAGACATTTTGTATTCAAATGTGTATAGCTACACATGCAGACTTCATTTTAGGGAAAACTGATTAAGGTGTTGCTAACCTATGCATTTTGGAGGTTCTGTCCATTTTCCATTTTCACAACGTATTTCTTGTGATCCCTGTATCTCAAAATTAAGTTCACATTCTATACGAACTGTTTCTCCATGACGATAAGTTGTTGAATATGTTTGAATTTTGGAGTGTAGAGGCAGAGGTGGAGGAGGACATCGATTTCTTCTTCCTGATATAAATTATCACCAGAGTTAGTCATATAATTACAAAAAATAATATGTAGATTTAATAAGCACCCTTCCTAGATCCAAATACCAGAGGAAGCATGGTAGGCAGACCCTAGGGTCACTCGTTGATCTCCACTTTTGATGTTTTTAACATTCGCTTCCTTGGGTGATAACCTTCCCCATAAGCAGGAACTTTGACTTGCTTCTCATCAACGAGTGCAGCAAAGATGATGGGAGTATGTGATTACGTATGCATGATATGCAACATAGTATGTTAAGGCCATTCTTGCTGAAAGACTGTCCCCCTGCTGATTTTGATAAAAAGCAAGCGCCCACATTGTGAGCTTCCATAAGGGGGTGGTGCTACGAGACAAGGGGCAAAGGGCTGCCTCCAGCTGGCACCCAAGAAGAAACTGAGGCTCTCAGTTCACCTGTCTGCAAAGCACTCACTGCTACCAGTAACCATGAGTTTGAAAGCAGATTCTTCCCCAGTCCAGCCTCAGATGAGACTGAAGCCCCAGCTGACACTTTAATTGCAGTTTGTTCAACAGGAGTGCAGAGGAGCCAGATAAGCTAGGCTCAGACTCCTACAGAAATTGTGAAGTAATACAAGTGTGCTGTTTTAAGTTGCTAAATTTGTGATGCATTGTTATGCACCAATAGAAAACTAATAAAGCAAGCAAATCAAAATAGCATTTGTTATCTCCTCTAATCCTAAAATAACTTCATTAAGCAGGGATAATTATTTCTCTCATAGATAAATAAACTGAAATTTCTGAAGTAAATAAATTAACTATTAAGTAGTGGATCTGTTCTTTTTTTTAAAAAAGATTTTATTTATTCATTTGACAGACAGAGATCACAAGTAGGTGGAGAGGCTGGCAGAGAGAGAGGAGGAAGCAGGCTCCCTGCTGAGCAGAGAGCCCAATGTGGGGCTCCATCCCAGGACCCCAGGATCATGACCCAAGCCGAAGGCAGAGGCTTGAAACCACTGAGCCACCCAGGTGCCCCATGGATCTGTTCTTGTACCTATGACTACATGAATTAAATCTGTTCTTCACTATTCTAAAACACAGACTGTATTAATGTCCTATTGCTGTTGTGACAAATTATTACAATTAAGTGGCTTAAAATAGCAGAAATTTATTCTCTTACAGCTCTGGGAGCCAAAAGTCCAGAATTCATTGGGCTAAAATCAAGTTGTCGGGAGAGCTGCATTCCTTCTGCAAGTTTATGACTCAGCTTCTTTGCCTTTTCAAGCTTCTGAAGGCTACATGCATTCTTACGCACATGACCTTTCCTCCTATTGCTCCAACCTTTTGCTTCTATTCCATTGTCACAACTCTATTCTTTTGTAGTCAGATTTCCCTCTGCCTCCCTCTTATAAAGAGGCTTGTGATTATACTGAGGGTCCACAATTAGACCCTCAGAATAATCAGAAATTATTCCTACCTCAAGATCCTTAACTTTATCACATGTGCAAAGTCCCTTTTGCCATATAAGTAAGGTAACATTCATTGGTTCCAGGGATTAGGATATAATTTATTATTATTGACCCAACTGCACTGCCTACTCTACATCTAATCACTATTTACTAGAGAAAATAATAGCATGCTAATTTGGATGGGGAGTGGAGTAGATATTAAGCAGGTTTGCAATTTATTTCTGTAATAAAATGTTACAATTTGCTAACTATCTTCTATACTATTAGACCAAGTCTCTTGGGCAGGACTGGAAAATTAAAAACAAAAACAAAAACATTAATGTTATCATTTGGTGCATTTAAAGAGTTAGGATCATTCTGGGCAATCTCATCTCATACCCATGGTCATCTCCCTCTTTCACCCCTCCCAACATTTGCTTCAAATCTTCACCCCCTCCTCCAAGTTCCACTTTCCTTTCTCTTGTTGATCAATAATGATATTATTTTCTATACTACAGAGTATATATACTCTCCATCCCCTCCAATCCTCAAGATCCTATTTACCTTTCAGTTCAAATGTTATTCATCACCTCCAAAAATTCTATCCCACATCATACCTATCAAAATCTTCAGTGTTTGTTCAAATAATTTATATCTGAATTTATTATATTTGTCACATTGTATCAATTACCTTTTTAAATTTGTTTCCTCTGCTAGTCTTGGACTTCCTTCATATATCATTGTAGGTATGTTTAAATGATGTGTGAATTGTCTCCCAATAGGTGATCATACTGTCTGCTTGAACATGTCCAGTGATAGAAACTTGCCATAGACATTACATTTTAGGAATACTCTTACTTGAGGACCATATTTTTCATTTTTACTCTGGGTAATATTTTTTTTTATTTTTCTGTTCTTTACCCCCACCATTTTGAAGACTGTATTTTCACATCAGGAAATATGTGGCCAACTAAGAACCGTCACAAACCACCAGCGTGAGAAAACTGAATCTAGTAATTCCCAATAAGTAAAATGTATTCATTATAATGAAAGAGTTTAAAAGTTACATCCACTCTACAAACTAATACAACCTTTAAGATTTCTTAAATTTTCCTTAAATTTCTTAAGATTAAATATTGCTGAAAATATCTAGCAATGATTTAAAAGACCATATTTATTTTTAAAAATAGCATTCCACATAATACCCTCCGTGTCATTCCACATCATTGCAAATGGCAAGATTTCATTCTTTTTGATGGCTGAGTTCTCATAAGTCAGTCAGAGAAAGACAAATACTGTATGATTTCACTCATATGTGGAATTTAAGAAACAAAACAGATGAACCCAGGCAAAGGGAATGAAAAATAAAATTAGACAAAAACAGAGAGGGAGGTAAACCACAAGAGACGCTGAATTCTAGGAAACAAACTGAAGGTTGCTGGAGGGGAGATGGGTGGGGGGATGGGGTAACTGGATGATGGGCATTAAGGAGGGCACCTGAAGTTATGAGCACTGGGTGTTGTATGCAACTGATGAATCACTAAACTTTACCTCTGAAACTGAAAAAAAAAAAATAGCACTCAGGACAAGAATTAGATAACATCAGAAACATTTTTGCATAGAAATTAAGCTAATTAAGACACAATATTTTATTTGTATGAGTATGAAATTTTAAAAATTACCTTCACATACAGGAGATGCTGGGTACCAACCGAAGTTATAACACTGAATTAAGTCAGATCCACTTAGATAATAATTTGTATGACAGAAAAACTGAACTACATCTCCTTCTTCATATGTTTGCTTTATAGGATGAAAATAACCATTTTCTATTAATCTTAAAGAAGAGCACTTTAATTCTAAAAATGAAAGCACAAATAAAATTCAAAAAATGTGTTATTTTTTCTGTTGAACAATATACCATGTCTGGAATAGAAATGAGTAAATTTGCCATATTTTTTTACACATAACAAAAGCTTGCCAATTTCTATATTTATTAAGTATCATTAGGCTTATTCTAATTTAATTATCTGAGCAAAGAGAAATTCTTTTTCTACTTGAGAGCTTTAAATGATCAAAACTGGTGATCAACATAATTAAAACCCGAAGCAAAAAAAAAAGTATGAAAAATGAAACATGAGTGTGACAATTTATATACACTACTGGATGAGAGAAAGTTTTTAAAATGAGACTAGATTGTCCTTAAAATGAGAACCTACTGGTACATTTTGGTGTGAGAGACCATCCATATGTGCGGCATTCTACCTCCTCTGTCTTCTTTCCCCCAGTTGTGTAGTAGCCAGCAGCACACTCGTACTGTATTTTGTCCTTCACTCTGAACGTTTTCTGCGTCGTGGAATAATTCCCATGATCTAATTCAGGGACCAAACATGTTTCTAAAAAAAAAAAAAAATCAACTTTATTTATTTTATGAACTTTATCACTAAAACTATAATATTAAAAATAAATCTCAAAATGTATTTTCACAAAATCTGAAGCATATTTGGCCGAATCAAACTTCAGCAAAGTTGAAAAATAGCCAGTTTGCCTTTGCGTCTCTAGTTCCTGTTTTTCTTTATACATCTTGTGTCTTAATGCCACCAGTCTTCTATTCTTAAAATTCTGGTCTAGTATACTTGGCAGAAGGCCACAATTCAACTGAAGGCTTGTACAGTAACAATTTTTTGAGTCTGTGTCATCTGAGGATTTATACAATTTAAGCAACTAACAACACACTAACAAAGTATACATATTCAAATTATTGGATTATTTTAAGTATATCTGATACTGGTTTACCAATAAAGATAATGAGCATTACCTCAAATTCCTCTCTAATAAAGGAATTAGCAGTTTATATATGTTGTGAGAAATAGGCTTGAGGTTTTTTTTTTTCATCCTATTCCATTCCATTCCATTCCAGGCTTTTTTTTTTAAGATTTCATTTACACACTTGAGAGAGAGAGATCCCAAGTGGGAGGGAGAAGCAGACTCCCTGCTGAGCAGGGAGCCGGACACGGGGGTCAATCCCAGGACCCCAGGATCATGTCCTAAGCCCGAGGTAGATGCTCTACCGACTGAGCCACCCAGGCACTCCTATTCTATTCCATTCTTTTATTTATAGTATAAAGTAGGAACTACTTCCACCTTTTAGTTATTGTGAAAATGTTGCTAGGAACATTGTTATGCAAAAGTCTGTTTGAGTCCCTGCTTTCCCTCCGGATATATACCTAGAAGTGGAATTACTGGATCCTATGGTAACTCTATGTTTAATTTTTAGAGGAACTGCCACCAACCCAAGTGTCCATCAATGGATAATGGATAAACAAAATGTCTATAGATGATCTATCTATATACACACAATAAAATATTATTTAGCCATAAAAAGAACGTAAATTCTGATGCATGCTACAACATAGATGAACCTTGACTACATTATGCTAAGTGAAGTAAGTCAGACACAAAAGGATAATACCGCGTGACCCTTCTTATACAAAGTACTTAAAATAAGGAAATTGATAGAGACAGAAAATAGAAGTTACCAGATACTGGGGTAGGGTGGGGGATACACAGGTTTATTGTTTAATGGGTACGAATTTCTGTTTGGGTTGATAAAGAAGAAATAATGGTGATGAAGAAGAAATAATGGTGATGGTTATACAACATTGTGAACGTACTGAAGGCTACTGAATTGTACACTTAAAAATAGTTAAAATTTCATGTTATGTATATTTTACTGCAATTAAAAAAAAAAGATCAGGGGTTGCCAATGGTTGGCAGAATGAAAAATGGATGAACAGGTGGAACACAAAGGATTCATAGGGCATTGAAACTATTCTGTATAATATCTGAGTGGTAGATACATGTTATTATACATTGGACAAAATCCACAGCATGTATAACACAAAGAATGAACCCTAAAGTATGAACTTTGGTTAATGCAACAAATATACCACACTAAATACAAAATGTTAATAATAGGGGTAATCAAATGTGGCCAAGGGCAGGAAGCGGTATATGGGAATTCTCTGTACTAGCTGTCCAGTATTTCTGTAAATCTAAGACTGCTCTAAAAAGTGTATTAATATTAAAAATATTAAATAGGAACTAGTGGAGTAGGTGAGTTGTGGGAGTTGGGAACTCGTGGGTAAAGGAAACACCTAACATTTAAGAAAAACAATATGATATCAACTTCTTGCCTTTACAGACATACAAAAAATCAATTATATTAAATAAAAATGACTATCAGTATAAGAAAGTACTAGCCTCACAGTCATTTATCTTTAGTTTTAGAAAATGATTCTTTTTTTTGTAGCAAAAAAATTTTTAATAATAAGCATTATGACAAAAATATGTCCTCATAATTGTTAGAAACATATGCAGGAAAAACTATGAATTAGTCTAAAAAAAGGCAATCAGAATCAATTTTAATTGATTTAGGAAATGATTCTTTTTTTTTTTTATTTAGGAAATGATTCTTAAACACATACCATGTTCCTTCTTACAGGTAGGTTGAGAAGACCATCCATCAGCAAGACATTGAACTACTTCTTCATCCTTTCCTCCAGTGGTTTTATATCCTGAATTACAACTATAACGCATGTTCTCTTGAATTTTGTACATTAATTTTACATCAGAGATGTAACCATTCCTCAACTCAGGCTTAACGCATTTTTCTATGCGGAGAAAAAAAATCTTTGCTTAACTTGGTGAAATTAAACTTGTCTTTTACTTACTTGTAAAACTAAGGTAAAAGTTTAATATTTTTCTTGGAATTTAAAGGACAGAGAAAAATTTCACTCCAGAATTCCTTGATTTGATTTAATTTTGGAATTATCCTGCATATTCTGAATCAAATTTCTTAAAAAACTGATTCAACTTGACAATGACATTCCTTGTATTTATTAACTTTGATTCTTATTGTGACTCCCACTCCTATCACATCTACTTTTAGAAAACATAACAGAACTCTTCTCCTAATTGTCATTAATGACAAATAGAAGGAATTTCATTTGGGTTGACGTCCTAATATTTAAATCTACTGTGTTTGACAAGTTTCAACACCATGTAACAAAAGCACATACCTAACTTATGGGTCCTTAAATATGTCTGCAGATACCTTAACATGAAAACTACGTTCATTTTTTTTTAACTCAGCAAATGATCACCTAGCCACACAGTAAGTATGTGTAGCCTATCCCCAGTCAGTCCGTGTAGACAGTGACTGACTGGGGACTGAATCATAGACCTGTTACTCAAAACCTTTGAGTTTGCAGTTATTTTTTAGCAGATACTTGCAACAGTGTTGTGTCAGATAATAAATATACCTCAGCACTGAATGAGCTCAGTAATTTTTTTAAGCCCTACTATTAGATCCTCATAACAAGCCAAGAACTATATATGGATTATCTCAGTGAAGCAGGTTTATGCCCACTTTATAGATGAGAAGCTTAGGCTCACAATGCTCTCTTCCCAGTGAGGGAACAGAATTCAAATACAAGCAGGTTAACTGCAGAGGTTCTATCTTAACCATTAGACGACACGCTAAACCTGAGTTCTTCTTTCTGGTTCCTATTTCAAAGCTCTTGCTAATGTTTCATTTATTTTTAAGCTCTATATATTAATCAATCTTTCTTTCTTTCTTTCTTTCTCCCTTTATTTCTTTCCTTCTTCCTTTCTTTCTGTGGTCTATGTTAATACTAAAAGTGCAATGCTTAAATTTATGGTCTGTTCTCCAGTCGTGGAAAGGATAATTATCCTACATGGATATGCTCACTATACATACCAAGCACCATCATACTCATTTCCTTTTCTAAATGAAACAGGCCCAATTGAAACCTCTACTCTGTAAAACAGAGCTTAGAGAGTCCTTTCTTTGTTCAAGATAGGTCAGCTGATCTAATGGAAGCCCATTAATAGTTTGACATAGGATAGCCTGGCATGAAATAATGAGAAGAACCAATCAGATTTCCTTTTTCTAAATTTGAACTTAAAATTCAGAAAACACATTTTTCTGAATCTATGGGAGAAGGAGTTGGCACACAAAGAAGAGAGAAGTTTTTCAAAGGATAAAACACTAGAGTAACAATCATATTCTTCCTAAGTCCGGTGTCAAGCATTTTTCTGGCTTCCTATGCACTATTATCTGTATAAGTTCCTCATTCCTTAAAGTAAGTCATTTGCATCTGTTTCTTACAGTATTATAATACCATTTTCAGTAAATATCCGTATTCTCTTTACAGGTACTCTAAAGAACAAAGACAATAACATTTTAATAAGAAATACTATTTACAGAATTTCAGAATATGTCTTCATTTTTAAAAGAAAGAATGGGTTGGTAATTTGTTCTTAACTACCAAAAGGTTTCACCACCCACCAGATTTTCTTGGACCTTTATGAACTGATCTCCTTAAATATTATAAATATTTTGTGGACACAACCCACACACTCACTGAAGCAACGTGGTTCTGGAGACCAGCCCTCTCGGGTACATGTGACTTGAGCCTCTTGTTTCCCAGTTTCAGTTGTATAACCAGCCAAGCAGGAAAACAACAGTTTTTCGTTTATTCTCATTGGAAAGTAATAGCTTTTAAAAGAATAGTAATATTGGGCAATCCTTCCATTTTCCACACTAGGAAGACCACAGGGTTTCTCTGAAATGAGTAAATATCAAGCTGAAAACAGAAAGGTATATCTAAAACCATAGGATGTGTGATCAAATGGCAGCAAATTTTAAAATTCAAAGTGTTTGAAGCCACTTGGACCAGTACTTATTTTTATTACCTCACTTTTTAAGGGACTTCTGTGGCAATGTTTTTCAATCAGAATTAATCTACTAGCAACCCCAATAACCAATAGTCAGAATAAAACTAGTCAAACCACTTCCCCAGGGAAGTTTTCCCTAACTTTGTAAAACAGCACTTTCTAATAGAAATATAATGCAAGCCACATATGTAATTTAAAAATTTCTAGTAGTCACATTAATAAAAGGAACAGTTGAAGTTAATTTTAATAATACATTTTATTTAACCCATTAAAATATTAAAAAGGTTTTTCATTTTTTTTTTCTTACTAGTCTGAACTTGAGTATATTTATACTTACAGCACTCCCAACTTGGACTAACCACATTTCAATAGCTGTATGCAGCTAGTGGCTACCATATTGGACAGCAGAGTTTAGAGTAGATGAAGTTCCACTTAAGATATGCAAACCCACAAAATTTTGAAATGAATGGCTTTGTTTTTGAAAGAAAAAGACAGACAACTAATTAAAAAATAAATAAAAGACTTGAGCAAGAGATTTACAAAACAGGAAATATATATGGTCACAGACTTCATAAAAAGTACTCAGCTTTCTTTGGCAATATTAAAGCAGAATATACATGTACTCTTTTTTAAAAAGCACTCATCCCTTATGAACACTGATGCAAAGGTTCTCAGCAAAACACTAGCAAACAGAAGCATATTAAAAGGACCAATGAGCAAGTAGATTTTGTCCCTGGAATGCAAGGAAGGTTCAACATGTGAAAATTGGTCATTGTTATACATCACATCAACAAAATGAAAGAAGGAATAAAAGTATTCTTCTGTCCACCCAACAACATGTAAAAGAATGTTCATAGCAGCACTATTCATGTAGTCCCAAACTGGAAACAAGCCAAATGCCCATTCATGGAAGAAAAGATAAACACATTTTAGACATGCATTCAGTGGAATATTGTACAACAATACAAAGCTGAGTGTCATGCAGCCGTGGTGAATGTTGGATAGTGAATCTCACAAACATATTATTCAGTGAAAGAAGCCTGTCACACGTAAGTAAACATTACATGTACTGACATAAATTTTTATTGAGGTATAATTGATGTATAACATTTTATTAGTTTGGGTAGACAGCATAACGATTCCATGTATTTATTTGCACATATTGCAAAATCATCTCACAATAAATCTAGTTAACATCTGTCACCACACACTTATAATTTTTTTTCCCTGTGATGAACACTTTTAGGATCTGCTCTCTTAGCAACTTTTAAATAGACAATACAGTTTTGTTAACACATGTGAACACATACAGGGCAAATTGTAACAAAGAAATAAGGTGATCATAGGATACATTCATTAAGAGTTATTTGTGGTTAGAAGGAAATTAGAAGTAATGATATGTCCATCACAAGGAAGATAGATAAGTAAAATATATGAAACACTATGCACAGTTAAAAGCAACAGAATAGATTCAGCAACACGGGAATATATTTAAAAGGTAGCAAGTAAAACAAAACAGTAAGGAGATCAAACTGATGGCAAGCTTTCATTTATGTGACTATAAAGCACATACAGAAAATAAGACATAGTTCAGAAAGATAGTTACATATATATGAATATGTCAAATACACAACAGTGGCTCCCAGTTTGATGCTAGGGGAAATGGAATTCAGGGTCAGGGATATAGGGAGGAAATATATAAATAAAGCAAAAGTGGAACATTTCATAGGCCAATGATGATTGAATGTTGTAAAATGAGAGGTACCATTAATTCAATTCTTGCCCCTAATGTTCCTAATGGGGTGAGGGAAAGCATGGAAATATGAAATTATGGTTAGCTTTTTTGTCTGTTTGTTTGAGTAAAAGGAGTAAAAACCATATAATAACTAGGAAATTATCTGGAAAATGCAATGTCTTCTATTTAAAAGATTTTATTTATTTGTCAGAGAGAGAGAGAGCACAAGTAAGGGGCATGGCAGGCAGAGAGAGAAGCAGGCTCCCCGCTAAGCAAGGAGCCCAATGTGGGACTCCATCCCAGGACCCTGGGACCATGACTGAGCTGAAGGTAGATGCTCAACTGACTGAGCCACCCAGGCATCCTGAGGAAAATGCAATGTCTTCGTGGTATATAGATGTAGAGAATTATATCAGCTGATTTTTCCCTATTTAGAAAAATAAAACCAAAGGAAATAATTCATGCAAAAGTTATCTTGTTGTAGAATTGAATGTATCAAATAAGATGAATTCTATTTATTTCACTTTCATAATTTTAACTGCAGACACTTTTTTGGTAGGAAATTTATAGTAAACTATTACCTAAAAGGCAATTATAGGGACGCCTGGGTGGCTCAGTTGGTTAAGCGGCTGCCTTCGGCTCAGTTCGTGATCCCAGCGTCCTGGGATAGAGTCCCACATCAGGCTCCTTGCTCGGCAGGGAGCCTCCTTCTCCCTCTGCCTCTGCTGCCACTCGGCCTGCCTGTGTTCCCTCTCTCTCTGACAAATAAATAAATAAAATCTTAAAAAGAAATAAAAGGCAATTATAATTCATAGGATATTTTATCTCAACAAATTTCCAAATGTGTTTTTTAGAAAAGTCTTATTGCTGTGTGGTTTCCTCATTTGTATATTCACTCTTGCTGACACCTAATTATCCTTTCTTGTTTCTTATCTCTACAGCCTAATAACACTATTAACTAGTCCTAAATAACCCACACTTGCACATTGCCTGTCTCACTCACACTTATTCACACACCAGTCAATCTGGCTATAAAGATTTCTAAGAGTTAAGGAGTCCATGTGTACTGGTTTGTCTGCACAGTCCTAACTTATACTGTTGTCTCATATAACTATTAATAGAGCTCCATTTCATCCTCAAAAGTGTCTTTATCTGCATAACATTATACAGTCTTCCTCCTAATCACTAAAAAATTTCAACCAGTGAATAAATTAGGATAAAAATCAAAGGGTAAAGATTCCAAAATCTTGATGATTCTTGGATATTTCTTTTTCAAATTTCCAACACTAAGCTCTCACTTTATGAACAGAGAATTAAAATTGTACAAGCTATGCAGCATTAGGAATAAATTCTAGTATGAAATTAGAATTAAGGTTAACATACGACCTCTAATAGGTGGTACTGTTAGACTGGAAACCCTTCCAAGTTTTTAGATCCTCATCTCCTATGCCACACAACCTAGAGATACAAAGCTGTTTTCTTTTTTGTTTTGTGTTGTTTTTCTAAGTTTGTCATTATAAGAATAGTTTACTAGTTATGCCCAAAGGAAAAAAAATCTGCCTAAATATTTATAAAAATTATAAGAAGTATGCTTTTCATAAAGTTGATATGCAAATGAAAGACTATTAATAAAAGTTCAAGTTAAATGAATGTTAGAATTTCCCTTTATAATTTTTAGAGAATAAAGATTATGAAAAATTAATTTTACCTTCTGCATAGAGTTCTCCTGAGATGATTAATATGATGATAAAAGCCAACTCTTTCGTCCTCATCGTCAATGGTGTGCCCAACAAAGATTTTAACAATTCTAAAGTACTAGGGACTCATAAGTACACAATACTTTGCCTGAAGAAAAAGTTAATTATTGACAACATCTGTCAAAGTGTCTTTGTAACAAAACTTATATTTCATTTAAAATATTTTCAAATAATACTAAAATAACATGACTATGTTAATTGACAATACTTTTCATGCCAGAGTCCAATAAAAACATAATAACTTGTAAGGGCCAACAATAGCAGCAGCAAATCATTAACTCAGACTGCATAAAATCAAGGTAAATTTTCAACTTCAATTCCCTATTGTAAGTCCATGGAGTAAAGTTCACCTGTGGCCATTGATTTCTTTGCCACCATTGATCAAATGGAGAGATGAACTTAGAAACATGAGATAATGGATACCTCATGTTAAAACGCAGTGTTGTCTAGGTTACACTTCTTAAAGAGAAAAATGACCTACTAGTCTCAAGCAATGATAAAACTATATTATTGATAAATGTCTAATGTTTAGTGTTTGTAATCTGTTTGGTGTTTGTAATTATCCTTCATGTTGAAAAATGTTTTGAATGATCACTATATACCAGGTCATGCTCTAATCTTGGGTATACAGCAGTGGAAAAAAAGAGTAAAATTACTGTCCTCATGAAGTTTACATTCTAATGGGTTTTAATTTAAACTATAAAATAACCTAGTGAGGTGAGAGCTGTTACTATTTTCATTTTGTAACTTTTTATTAAAATAAAATGTATTCCGAGAAAAGTACACATGCCATAATAGCACAGAACAATGAATCCTTAGCAGGTGAACACATTTCACAATAAGAAACAGAATAGACTAACATCTCATAGGTTGTGGATTGAGTCCCACATCTGGGCTCCTTGTTTCATGAGGAGTCTGCTATAATGATTCTCTTCCTCTCCCCCACCCCCCACCATCACCCCTGTGAGCTCTCTCTTTTTCCTCTCTCTGTAGCCATGGTATTTTATAATGCCCCTTTGGTTTAATTTTTAACCAATGAATATAAAATAAATCCTTGTGAACAGTATCAGGTAAGTACACAACCTCATTTTTTAAAAAAAGATTTTGAGAGAGCGCTCCCACACACGCGCTCGCAGTTGTGGGGGAGGGGCAGAGAGAAAGAGACAAGCAGACCCCCCACACTGAGCAGGAGCTGGATTGAGGCTCAATCCCAGGACCTTGGGATCCTGACCTGAGCTGAAGGCAGGTGTTTAACTGACTGGCACCCAGGCGCCCCACAACTTCATTTTTCCCCAGAGAGTTGCCATGTTATTCCAATTACTTATCAAATAATTCATGTTTTTTGCCACTGATCTGAATTTCCACCTTTTCTTACATGCTAAACTCTTGTATGCTTCAGCATCTACTCATGTTTTTTAGTACTATACTTTCAGCTACCCTAGCTATAGAACATATGCGAGCATTTAATAAATGTAGTCCTTACACTGTAGTCTTCCTTTGCAGAAATTTCCTGTCTGGTGCCTCTTGCTTATTTACTGTTGATGTACTACGGGTTGAGAGGAAGACTTTGGAGTAACTCAGCTCTGTTTTATAATCTCAATATCCAGATTGTGACTTTGGAAAATGAGAACTCATTTGTACCTACATTTCTACATTTCTTAAAATAATGATAGAAATAGTAGCTACCTCAAGCATGTTGTGGAAATTCTGCTGAGGATAATTTAGTACTCCACATTTTGCTGATCCCTAAAAGAGGTCGCTATAAAAAAGGTTTTAGAACAAAATCCTAAACTAAATTTCATATACATTCCAAGGAAGTATATCTCAATTCAGGGGAAAGGAGGGGGTAATAATACATTTAGTGGAAATAATAAAAGATAATTAAGATAAACTTATAGATATGTCATTCTTTCTAATTCTCTTCCCTTCTTTTTTCCTTATCTCTCAAACTCATCTGTCAATAACAAAACTCTAAAATCTCTCTACTTCATACAATATAAGTTATTCATATAACTGAGTATATTCTATGAACTACATACATACTTGACAAAATACCATTTCTATCCAATATTTTTCCAAAATTGGCATATTAGGGATAAACAATGAAAAGTTTGGCTCACATCTCTTATTTGTATCTCCTGTAACGTTTGATACATGCCAAAGTATACTTCCAAGACTTTAGGACACCATGGCTCTTGTACCAACCTAGATTTTACCCAGTAGAGGCATGCTCAGAAAAAAACAGATGTCAAAAGTGAATGTCATAAAGCAGAAGCCACATTTATGTTGGTTGTACCATTTTGCCTAATTTGAACAGTCCTGGGAGCACATGGCTTTAGTGAAACTGCTGCCGCAGAAGCCTGAGACACTTGTGCCTCGCTTCATGGATGTCAAGGGACAAGTTATGGAGTATTTACTGTAGATAGCAAATACAGTAAATATGGTATGGTCCTGAGCCCAGCATTGTGAGGTATCTTCCTGATTCAACTTCAAGATCATGACAGCAACAGCAGATGCCCAGGCGTTTTATAGTGTGCAACTAGGAGTACTGGGAGCATATAGACATGTGGGGCAACATCAAAAAGGATATCATACATCTTATTGGAGCCCCAGTATAACACTGATAGAAGTTAAGGGAAAGGGAAAATCTTGATATTATTACGAGGGAAAAAACCCTACATTACTTTCAAAAAAGCAATAATAGGACTGATAAACTTCTTAACATAAGTGATAAAAACAAGGAGAAAGTAGAATAACATCTTTAATTGTTAAGTGAAAATTACTGCCTATCTAGAATGCTATAACTGCTAAAAATATTTTTTTTTAAGATTTTATTTATTTATTTGACAGAGATCACAAGTAGACAGAGAGGCAGGCAGAGAGAGAGAGGGAAGCAGGCTCCCCGCTGAGCAGAGAGCCCGATGCGGGACTTGATCCCTGGACCCTGGGATCATGACCTGAGCCGAAGGCAGCGGCTTAACCCACTGAGCCACCCAGGCGCCCTAAAAATATTTTTAAAAATAAAAGTGTTTTCAAGTAAATAAAAATGTAAAGAGTATGTTAATAGTAGAACTGCACTCAAAGAATAGCTAAATGCAGTGCTGTACACTAAAGGAAAATGAAACATGAAAATTCAGGAAGGAAATAAGAGCAAAGAATAAGGGATGGGGGAAGGAGCTTAGGTCTGTGGGTAAATATAAGAGAATATTAACTACACAAAAGAGAACCAATAATGCTTACATGGCAAAAAAAATAATAGAATTAAAATACATGGCATCAATAATGCAAAAGCCAGGAGTGAAGAAATGGACTCCATGTACTCTGTTTCAAGGAAAGTTGTAGAAGTAATAATGCCTATTTAATTATCAACCTCAAGTTTCAGTACTAAAATTTCTAGGTTAACCACTGCAGAGTAATGTTAAAAAAATGTGTAACTAATAGATTAAAGGGATAGAAGTAATCACAAAACCTCACATTTGATTATCATAATTAAAGATAAGAAAATAGAAAAGAAGGAACAAAAACTTGTCGGTCAGATTTCTGCTTATGGTCCAGATGGAATAATAGGAACTGGATATACCCCCACCCCTCCAACCTGAAACAACATAAAAAAAAAAAAAGAAAGAGAAGACAAAAAAGACAAAATTTTGAAAACAATAGTTTTTAAGACATTGGAGATTAGGCAATGAAATGAGCCCTTGATCATCCCAGCCTACTGCCTGAGGGTTTCCTGCCACGCTAGATAGTATGGTGGTCTTCCTGAGGTGAGGAGATGGAACTGAGAATTATGAAACCAAAGCTGGTAGGATTCAGAGTGCAAGTACAGGAGAGAAGAGAACTGTACAGACAGATCTGCAGAGCATCTGCATTAGGTTTTTAGCTTAGCACTGACCAGAACATCCAAATGAAAAACATATCAGAAGCCAAGGAAGGAATCACCTGAGAGGATTAAAGGGAAGAATGCCTGGAATTCACTTGGAATTGGGGAGAATTCCTGTTCTCACAAGTCAGAGTGGATCTCTTCATGATTTACATGGCATTAATAGTGCTCTGAGGTTTTTACCTCAGTACAGGGGAAAAACTGGTCTTGCCCAGCAGAGCTTAAAGCAAGACCAGAAAAGATCAGTTTCCAGGTAAACCAACCGAATTCCAGAACAAACTCAAAAGCATTATAGGAGTACAAAATTATCCAATACATCAAAGATGTAAAATTCACAATGTCCCCAATGGAGAGAATGCAGAGAAAAGAAAATAATATTGGAAGAAATAATAGCTGAACATTTTCCAAATTTGATGGAAACTATAAGAACATAGATCAAAGATGATCAAACACTACAAAAAAGAAGCATAAAGAAAATTTCAGCTAAGCACAACATAACTGAATTGCTTAAACCTAGAGATAGAAAATTTAAAAGCACTCAGAAGAAAAACACCCCAGAGAAACAAAAACAAGAAGAGAGTAAACTTTTTGTCAGAAACACTACAAGCCAGAAAACAGTTGAAGCAACTTTTTCAAGTATAAGAAAAAAGAAAAGAAAAAGAAGAAAGGAATAAGGAAAATCTGCAACCTAGAACTCTATGCCCAGTAAAAATACTTTAAAAAAATGAGAACGAAAGAATAGATAAACAAAAAGACTTTTTCAGACATATACAATCTGATATTCTTCACTAACAGGCCTGCATGTTGAACCATATTAAAGGAATTCCTTCAGGCACAAGGAAAATGATGCCAGATGGAAATCTGGATCTACATAAAAACTGAAGAGCACCTTAAAATAGCACCTATGTCCATATACACTATGGAGTATTATGCCTCCATCAGAAAGGATGAATACCCAACTTTTGTAGCAACATGGACTGGACTGGAAGAGATTATGCTGAGTGAAATAAGTCAAGCAGAGAGAGTCAATTATATGGTTTCACTTATTTGTGGAGCATAACAAATAGCATGGAGGACATGGGGAGTTAGAGAGGAGAAGGGAGTTGGGGGAAATTGGAAGGGGAGGTGAACAATGAGAGACTATGGACTCTGAAAAACAATCTGAAGGGTTTGAAGAGGTGGGAGGGTGGGAGGTTGGGGGAACCAGGTGGTGGGTATTAGAGAGGGCATGGATTGCATGGAGCACTGGGTGTGGTACAAAAACAATGAATACTGTTATGCTGAAAATAAATTTTAAAAAATGATTAAAAAAATGCAAAATACAATGCATTTTGCAAAAAAATGCAAAAAAATAGCACCTATGTAAGTTTAAAGATATTTAGATTATTTAAGTCTTTTAAAAAGATATCTGATGGTTTAAAGCAAAAATGATGAAAATAATAACAATTTATTGTAGGTCTATAACATACTAAAAGTAAAATGTTGACAATAGCACAAAAGTTAGGAAGGCAGAAATGTAGTACATTATAAGGTCTTTCTTTATACACTATGTGAACTGGTATAATATCTACAGATGGACTGTGATATGTTGAAGATATTTACTAAAACCCTGGAAGTAACCAAACAAATATAACAAAGACTTACAGGTAATAGCCAAAAAAAGTGGATAAGTTGGAATCATTAAAAGAAGAAGAAAAAGAAGAAGAAGAAGAAAAGAAGCAGCAGCAGCAACAGCTATTTAATTAATCCAAAACAGGTCAGAAAACAAGAAAAAGATGATTATGGGGGAAGCAGATGGGATGAATCAAAAATAAACAGCAAGAGGACAGATTTAAACTCAGCCATCTCAGTGCTCACATTAACTATAAACAGTCTAGATATCCAAATTAAAAGGCACAGATGGGCTGATTGGATTAAAATATAAAGGCCCAACTATATGCATTCAACAAGAAACCCATTTTACACATATATACATATAGGTTAAAAGTAAAATATGGATAGATATATCATACCATAGTGGGCTGTATGGTGGCCCCCAAAAGATGTGTCTATAGTGTAATCCCTGCAGCTTATGAATGTAACCCTTTTTTCCAAAAAATTTTCTAATTACATTGCAGATATAATTAAGTTGAGAATCTTGAGATCCTTCTGGATTAGCACAGCAGGCCCTAAATCAAATGACAAATGTCCTGTAAGAGCAGGGAAGAGGGAAATTATACAGAAGAGAAGACACTGTGACCCCAAAGGTTGCAGAGATTGGAGTGATGTGGCCAGAAGCCAAGGTACCTCTGAAACCACCCAGAAACTTGAAAAATCAAGAACAGATTCTTTCCCAGAGTCCTCAAGAGAGAGTGCAGCCCTGCCAGCACCTTGGTTTCAGATGAATGGTCTCCAAAACTGTGAAAGAATACATTTCTGCTGTTCTAAATCAGAAATTTTGTAGTAATTGTTACAGAAGCTCTATGAAACTAATATACATGCTAACGATGATCAAAAAAGAACTGGAATGTAGAACATTGTAAATGTAGCCAACTCCAATGAACTTAAAATGATCAAAATGGGGGTGCCTGGGTGGCTCAGTGGGTTAAAGCCTCTGCCTTCACCTCAGGTCATGATCCCAGGATCCTGGGATCGAGCCCCGCATCAGGCTCTCTGCTCAGCAGGAAGCCTGCTTCCTCCTCTCTCTCTGCCTGCTTCTCTGCCTACTTGTGATCTACGTCTGTCAAATAAATAAATAAAATCCTTAAAAAAATGATCAAAATGTTAAATTTTATGATATGTGTATTTTAACACATATATTTTTAAAATTTAAGAGAGAGAGGTAGAACAGGAGTTGCTATATTAAGTCAAATAAAATGGATTTTAGAACAAAGAATATTACCAAGGTTAAAGAAGTTAATTCCACAATTATAGAGTGATCAATTTATCAAGATGACATAATCATCCTAAAGATTTCTAAACTAATAGGAGAGCTTGAAAATACATGTGGTCTAATCAGTTTTTGTTTTTTGACTCCTGGGGAAATAGACAAATCCACAATTATAGTCCACGGTTTTACTAATCATCTCTCAATAACTGACACAAGTAGACAGAAAACTAGTAAGTATACCAAAGTCTTGAACAACACTACCAACCAATTTGTTTACTTGAAATTTACAGCAGCTCTAAATGACAGCAGGATAGACATTCTTTTCATTTGCACATAAAATATTTATCAAGCAGACCATTTTCTGGGCTGTAAAACAAGCCTCAATCAATTTAAAAGAAGTCAAATCATAAAAAATGCCAGAGTGGGATTAAGTTATTAACCTCTAACAATGATATCCAGAAAATTTGCAAGTATTTGTTATTTAAACATATCTGTAGGGATGCCTGGGTGGCTCAGTTGGTTAAGCCTCTGCCTTGGGTTCAGGTCATGATCTCAGGTTGTTAGGATCGAACCCCTGCATCAGGCTATCCACTTAGCGGCAAGTCGGCTTCTCCTTCTACCTCTGTGATCTCTCTCACTTTCACTCTCTCAAATAAGTAAATAAAATCTTTTTTAAAAAATAAACACATCTGTAAATAATCCATGGGTCAAACAACAAGAGATCAAAAGAGAAAGTATTTTAAGGTAAATGAAAATGAAAAACATCATATCAAAATTTGTGAGACACAGAAAAAGCAATACTGAGAGGTAATCTAAAGCACTGACTATTATCTTAGAAAATAAGGATTTCAAAACAATGACTCACCTTCTACTTCAAGAACTAGAAAATGGGGCACCTGGGTGGCTCAGTTAGTTAGGCATCCTCCTTCAGCCCAGGTCATGATCTCAGAGTCCTAGGATCAGGCCCCACATCATCTGGCTCCTTACTCAGCAGGGAACCTTCTCCCTCTGCTCCTCCCTCTGCCTGTGGTCTCTCTCTCTCTCAAATAAATAAGATCTTAAAAAAAAAAAAAGAATTAGAAAATGAAGACCAAATGAAATTGCAAGTAAACAGGAGAAATTAATAACTGATCTAAATTTCATATGAAGATGCAAAGGATCTAGAATAGTCAAAGCTACTTTGAAAAAGAACTTGGAGAACTTAAACTACTTGATTTCAAGCTTTATTATAAAGCTACAGTAATCAACAGCATAATATTGGCAATAGAATAAACAGGTCAATGGAAAAGAAAATAATTCAGAAAGAGACCAATGTGTATATGGTTAAGTGATTTTTGACAAATGTGCAAAAGCGATTAATTCAGTGGAGAAAGGATAGTCATTTCTATAAGTGATGTAGGAATGATTAGTTATCCAGATGTAGGAAAATGAGCTTTGATCTATACTTTGTACCACATGCAAAAATTAATTTGAAATGGCTCAAAAAAACATACAACAAACAAAGATGACATGAGTTCTAGCAGAAAAACAGTGGAAAATCTTTGTAACCTTGAGTTAAGTAATGAGCTTTTAGGTGCAACACTATAAGGATAATGAATAAAAGAAAAAAATTGGTAAACTAAATTTCACCAAAATTAAGAAGTTCCGGTCTTCAAAAGACTGTTACGAGAATAAAAAGACAAGTAACAGACAAGGAGAAAATATCTGCAAATCATTTATCTGGTAAAGGACTTCTATCCAGAATAAAGAATTCTCAAAACTTAGGAAAACAATCCAGTTTTTAAAAGTAAACAAAAACTTGGGGTGCCTGGGTGGCTCCGTTGGTTAAGTGACTGACTTGGTTTCAGCTCAGATCATGATCTCATGGATCCTGGGATGGAATCCCAGGTCAGGCTCTGCGCTCAGCAGGGGTGTTCTTGAAAGTGTCCCTCCCTCTCTCTCTTTTCCTCCACTTACTGGTGTTCTCTAAAATAATAATAAATCTTTCCAAAGAAGAGACAAACACTTGAACAGGCTCTTCATCAGACATATGGATGGCAAAAGAACAGATGAAAAGATGGTCAACATCATTATAATTAGAGACATAATGTAAATGAAAACACAATGACCCTACTCATCCATATAGAATTTTTAAAATTATGTTTGACCATAGCAAGTGTTCCTGAAGATGTTACCAATGTATAAATATGCAAAGAATCATATTGGGTAGACACATTGCATTGCTTTACACCCTCAGAGCACTGGTCTCATAAACCAGGAGGAGAAAAGATGTGAGGAGCTGACAAAGTCAATTATGTGAACTTGTTCACACATTCGATATGATCTAAAGAGCCAAGAGGAGACTAAAGCATTTAGAACCAGAGGTGAAAATGAAAATTAGGGTGATGGGTGGAGTTATAACACTTTCTCTTTTTTTGTTCCTCACAACAATTTCTTTTCTGTTGACTGATTCAGTTGTCTCAAGACCAGCACTGCACTGTTGTGTACTAGTAAAGCACACTGTCAATGCACAAGACGTCACATCCACACCATTAAATTTGACAGTACGTGCTCCTAAAAGAACATCAGAGTCATCACACCTTTCCCTGATGTGGTCAAATTAGGGTTGAATGCAGTCCCATTACTAAGCAGCAAGGGCAGTCCTATAATTCTTTATCTGTCAAGTCTAACACATCTCCCTGGGAAAAGGACAAGTGGGAGGCCATGGTAAGATTGATGTTACTGTCTGCTTTAAGTTAAGGGTAATTGGAAAAGCTGAGCCAGGGGAGGGAGGTCCAGGTTAAAACAGTAGGTAATAAAAGAAACAGGACATCTGGCAAATAAGAGGGTTTTACCTGAAAATCCTCTTGGCTGTCTCTCTCAGCTCTGGTCTGATGACTAATGCTAGAAGTCACTTGACCCCTTTTTCCCAGAAAAGGAAAATTGGACACAAGCTGATTGATGAGTCTGCCCAGTCTCCACTTGGACACACTGGAGACATGACGCAACACTGTCTCTGATTTGAACACCAGTATCTGCCTGGAGACACTTTTTGGCTCATTTATGGTCCAAATTTCCTTGATTGGTTTCCAGGTAACCTGAATTAACAGTATCCCCAAATTGCACAATATGGAGGTTGTTAAACGGCAGACATCTTCATATTGACAGTGAGGCTCTGAATCAAGATGGGTTTTCTCTGGGAAAGCTGCTTGGGTATGATGGGAAGAAGCTTGCTTCTTCTAACCCATAGTCAGTACTCTCTTTAGAGCAAATATGAACACAAAGGGAATTGAAAGGTCTTTTAGGAAAATGGCAGTGGCAATGGAATTGGGATTAGCAATGGAATTCAGATGGCCTCAAAGGAGGAGGAAGACCCTGAGCAACACTGTAAACCTATGTCTTCAGTAACACCGTGAAAGTAAATATACTATTGGACTATTCTTTTGATGTATGTTGATAAAGATCAGTCACAAAGACTGACAGCAAGAATTTATTTCAAATATTCAAACAATGTTCAGCATGTGTGAAACTTAATGATGCTTTGGCAAAGCAAGGGCTCAGTTTCAATCAAATTCATTTTGCTTTCATTTAGATCATAATTGTAAAATTGTAAAAAATACTATTACAAATAAAAATACCACTATTACAAATAAAAAAGTTATCTGAAGTAATAATGAAGTATTATTCATAGAATAAAAGTCTACATTCTGAAATAGGCTTCTATAAATTTTTTAGGTAAAAAAATGTCTTTAATTTACACAAGCTTCAGAAGTTATTTTAGATGGCCCTCTATAAACATTTCTTGAAATGTTCAAGTTTTTAGAATATTTCCTTCTTCCTTTACATAGGTTTGAGCAGGGATCCTGATGCGGGGCTTGATTCCAGAACCCAGGATGGTGACCTGAGCTGAGAACAGACTCTTAACCGACTGAGCCGGGCATCCTGATAGGTTGGAAATTTTAATACACACTCAAATTTAAATTGAAATAAATATTTCTCTGCATATTTGAGAAATAATAAAGAAGTTATAACTGAAGTATTTTCACTGGAATTCTCCCTCTCTGTTGAGGGAGAATTATAGAACTAGAACTATAGAAGATTATTATCTCCTTCTTTATAATAAGAATAAACAACTGAACAATATAGAAGTTAAAAGCAAGCCTATTAAATGGGAGACCTGGATGGCTCAGTCAGTAGAGCATACTATTCTTCTTCTTCTTCTTTTTTTTAAGATTTTATTTATTTGAGAGAGAGAGAGTGAGAGAGAGAGCAGGAGAAGGGAGAAGGTCAGAGGGATAAGCAGACTCCCCACAGAGTTGGGAGTCCCATGTGGGACTCCATCTGGGAACTCCAGGGTCATGACCTGAGCTGAAGGCAGTGGCTTAACCAACTAAGTGACCCAGGTGCCCTAGGGCATACTACTCTTGATTTTGTGTTGGGATTTCAAGCCAAATGTCGAGGGTAGGGTTTACTTTAAAAAAAAAAAAAAAAAAGCAACCAAGCCTATTAGCAAATTTAGCTACTAACAACAAGCAATCCAAAAGATAGTATTTTCTTATTCAGAAAATGTAAATGTACCAGGTTTTCATTGCTACGGGCAAAAATTTTGTAAGTTACAAAGATAATAAACCTGGAAAAAATCACATATCAAGAAAAATTCAACAATTTTGAATATAGAATGCCTAATATGAATTTATTCCTCTCAAGCATGAAGCCAAAATGCAGTAGGAATAACAAGCTATATATTGGGTCATATAGATAACAATTTCCAAGGGTCTAAAAGTGCGTATTTTAGTTACAAAAATCATAGCTATATAACAATATATTTATTTATACATTTAAAACTAAATTAAAAATGACACTGTATGGGCATAATGACATCTACTGGACATTTGGGTTTATAACAGTTAACAGGAAGGTTAATTTGAAACTCACCTAACTTCACGACCAATAAAATCATGTAAAATAAAATTAGATTGCAGTTAATACATTTATTTTCCTTCTTTAATATAACGTAGTATCTCTGCAGAAAATATTACTTCTAAAGTAAAAAAGGTTTAGTTACTTCTCAACCAGTCCTCCCAATCACAATCACAGACACAGACAAGCCTTTTAGCTTTTGGGTCTTAGAATCCTGATATGGATTTATCAGATAAATTCAGGAGGAAGATTCTTCATATAAATATAGGATATTACATAAAATTTATAAAAATTTGGTCTGGGGCACCTTGGTTGCTCGGTTGGCTGAGTATTGGACTCGGTTTAAGCTCAGGTCATGATCTCAGGGCCTGGGAAATAGGTTCACACTCAGTGGGGAGTCTGCTTGAGATTTTCTCTCTTCCTCTCCTTCTGCCCCACCCCTCCCCTCCTGCAGTGTACGAGCATGTCTTTCTCTGTCAAATAAATAAATCTTTAAAAAATTTAGTCTGAGTTTCAACAATAGGAAATTTTTTTTAACATCTGGAAGTCATACAGTATACTATAGTATATAGTATATACAGCATATACCATATAGTATATAGTATAGTACTATCGTATATATAGTATACTATATAGAAATACTTTTTGGTTAGAAACATCTTAAAGGAAATTAATACCAATACACATTATATCCTAGTGGTATAATTTACCAGTTAAACAGATTGCTTATACTAAGATTTTCTTTTTTTTTTAATTTTATTTTTTATTGACATTAATATATTTTTATCCCCAGGGGTACAGGTCTGTGAATCGCCAGGTTTACACACTTCACAGCACTCACCATAGCACATACCCTCCCCAATGTCCATAACCGACCCCCCCCAAACCCCCTTCCCCCATCAACCCTCAGTTTGTTTTGTCAGATTAAGAGTTACTTATGGTTTGTCTCCCTCCCAATCCATCTTGTTTCATTTACTCTTCTCCTACCCCCTCAACCCCCCATGTTGCATCTCCTCTCCCTCATATCAGGGAGATCATATGATAGTTGTCTTTCTCCGATTGACTTATTTCGCTAAGCATGATACCCTCTAGTTCCATCCATGTCGTCGCAAATGGCAAGATTTCATTTCTTTTCATGGCTGCATAGTATTCCACTGTGTATATACACCACTTCTTCTTTATCCATTCGTCTGTTGATGGACATCTAGGTTCTTTCCATAGTTTGACTATTGTAGACATTGCTGCTATAAACATTTGGGTGCACGTGCCCCTTCGGATCACTACGTTTGTATCTTTACGGTAAATACCCAGTAGTGCAATTGCTGGGTCATAGGGTAGTTCTATTTTCAACATTTTGAGGAACCTCCATGCTGTTTTCCAGAGTGGTTGCACCAGCTTGCCTTCCCACCAACAGTGTAGGAGGGTTCCCCTTTTCCGCATCCTTGCCAGCATCTGTCATTTCCTGACTTGTTAATTTTAGCCATTCTGACTGGTGTGAGGAGATATCTCATTGTGGTTTTGATTTGTATTTCCCTGATGCCGAGTGATGTGGAGCACTTTTTCATGTGTCTGTTGGCCATCTGGATGTCTTCTTTGCAGAAATGTCTGTTCATGTCCTCTGCCCATTTCTTGATTGGATTATTTGTTCTTTGGGTGTTGAGTTTGCTAAGTTCTTTATAGATTTTGGACACTAGCCCTTTATCTGATATGTCATTTACAAATATCTTCTCCCATTCTGTCAGTGGTCTTTTGGTTTTGTTAACTGTTTCCTTTGCTGTGCAAAAGCTTTTGATCTTGATAAAATCCCAATAGTTCATTTTTGCCCTTGCTTCCCTTGCCTCTGGCGATGTTCCTAGGAAGATGTTGCTGCGGCTGAGGTCGAAGAAGTTGCTGCCTGTGTTCTCCTCGAGGATTTTGATGGATTCCTTTCTCACATTGAGGTCCTTCATCCATTTTGAGTCTATTTTCGTGTGTGGTGTAAGGAAATGATCCAATTTCATTTTTCTGCATGTGGCTGTCCAATTTTCCCAACACCATTTATTGAAGAGGCTGTCTTTTTTCCATTGGATATTCTTTCCCTGCTTTGTCGAAGATGAGTTGATCATAGAGTTGAAGGTTCATTTCTGGGCTCTCTATTCTGTTCCATTGATCTATGTGTCTGTTTTTGTGCCAGTACCATGCTGTCTTGATGATGACAGCTTTGTAATAGAGCTTGAAGTCCGGGATTGTGATGCCACCAACTTTGGCTTTCTTTTTCAATATTCCTTTGGCTCTTCGAGGTCTTTTCTGGTTCCATATAAATTTTAGGATTCTTTGTTCCATTTCTTTGAAAAAAATGGATGGTACTTTGATAGGAATTGCATTAAATGTGTAGATTGCTTTAGGTAGCATAGACATTTCACAATATTTATTCTTCCAATCCAGGAGCATGAAACATTTTTCCATTTCTTTGTGTCTTCCTCAATTTCTTTCATGAGTACTTTATAGTTTTCTGTGTATAGATTCTTAGTCTCTTTGGTTCGGTTTATTCCTAGGTATCTTATAGATTTGGGTACAATTGTAAATGGGATTGACTCCTTAATTTCTCTTTCTTCTGTCTTGTTGTTGGTGTAGAGAAATGCAACTGATTTCTGTGCATTGATTTTATATCCGGACACTCTACTGAATTCCTGTACAAGTTCTAGCAGTTTTGGAGTGGAGTCTTTTGGGTTTCCACATATAGTATCATATCATCTGCAAAGAGTGATAGTTTGACTTCTTCTTTGCCGATTTGGATGCCTTTAATTTCCTTTTGTTGTCTGATTGCTGAGGCTAGGACTTCTAGTACTATGTTGAATAGCAGTGGTGATAACAGACATCCCTGCCGTGTTCCTGACCTTAGCGGAAAAGCTTTCAGTTTTTCTCCATTGAGAATGATATTTGCGGTGGGTTTTTCATAGATGGCTTTGATAATTTTGAGGTATGTGCCGTCTATCCCTACACTTTGAAGAGTTTTGATCAGGAAGGGATGCTGTACTTTGTCAAATGCTTTTTCAGCATCTATGGAGAGTATCATATGGTTCTTGTTCCTTCTTTTATTAATGTGTTGTATCACATTGATTGATTTGCGGATATTGAACCAACCTTGCAGCCCTGGGATAAATCCCACTTGATCGTGGTGAATAATCCTTTTAATGTACTGTTATATCCTATTGGCTAGTATTTTGGTGAGAATTTTTGCATCTGTGTTCATCAAGGATATTGGTCTGTAGTTCTCTTTTTGATGGGATCCTGTCTGGTTTTGGGATCAAGGTGATGCTGGCCTCATAAAATGAGTTTGGAAGTTTTCCTTCTATTCTATTTTTTTGAACAGTTTCAGGAGAATAGGAATTAGTTCTTCTTTAAATGTTTGGTAGAATTCCCCCGGGAAGCCGTCTGGCTCTGGGCTTTGTTTGTTTGGAGATTTTTGATGACTGTTTCAATCTCCTTACTGGTTATGGGTCTGTTCAGGCTTTCTATTTCCTCCTGGTTCAGTTGTGGTAGTTTATATGTCTCTAGGAATGCATCCATTTCTTCCAGATGGTCAAATTTGTTGGCGTAGAGTTGCTCATAGTATGTTCTTATAATTGTCTGTATTTCTTTGGTGTTCATTGTGATCTCTCCTCTTTCATTCATGATTTTATTTATTTGGGTCCTTTCTCTTTTCTTTTTGATAAGTCTGGCCAGTGGTTTATCAATCTTATTAATTCTTTCAAAGAACCAGCTCCTAGTTTTGTTGATTTGTTCTATTGTTTTTTTGGTTTCTATTTCATTGATTTCTGTTCTGATCTTTATGATTTCTCTTCTCCTGCTGGGTTTAGGGTTTCTTTCTTGTTTTTTTCTCCAGCTCCTTTAGGTGTAGGGTTAGGTTGTGTACCTGAGACCTTTCTTGTTTCTTGAGAAAGGCTTGTACCGCTATATATTTTCCTCTCAGGACTGCCTTTGTTGTGTCCCACAGATTTTGAACTGTTGTGTTTTCATTATCATTTGTTTCCATAAATTTTTTCAATTCTTCTTTAATTTCCTGGTTGACCCATTCATTCTTTAGAAGGATGCTATTTAGTCTCCATGTATTTGGGTTCTTTCCAAATTTCCTCTTGTGATTGAGTTCTAGCTTCAGAGCATTGTGGTCTGAAAATATGCAGGGAATGATTCCAATCTTTTGATAACAGTTGAGACCTGATTTAGGACCGAGAATGTGATCTATTCTGGAGTATGTTCCATGTGCACTAGAGAAGAATGTGTATTCTGTTGCTTTGGGATGAAATGTTCTGAATATATCTGTGTCCAGTGTGTCATTTAAGGCCTTTATTTCCTTGTTGATCTTTTGCTTGGATGATCTGTCCATTTCAGTGAGGGGAGTGCTAACGTCCCCTACTATTATTGTATTATTGTTGATGTGTTCTTTGATTTGTTATTAATTGGTTTATATAGTTGGCTGCTCCCATGTTAGGGCCATAGATATTTAAAATTCTTAGATCTTCTTGTTGGATAGATCCTTTGAGTATGATATAGTGTCCTTCCTCATCTCTTATTATAGTCTTTGGCTTAAAATCTAATTGATCTGATATAAGGATTGCCACTCCTGCTTTCTTCTGATGTCCATTAGCATGGTAAATTCTTTTCCACCCTCTCACTTTAAACCTGGAGGTGTCTTCGGGTTTAAGATGAGTTTCTTGTAGGCAACACATAGATGCGTTTTGTTTTTTTTTTAACCATTCTGATACCTTGTGTCTTTTGATTGGGGCATTTAGCCCATTAACATTCAGGGTAACTATTGAGAGATATGAATTTAGTGTCATTGTATTGCCTGTAAGGTGACTGTTATTGTATATTGTCTCTGTTCCTTTCTGATCTACTACTTTTAGGCTCTCTCTTTGCTTAGAGGACCCCTTTCAATATTTCCTGTAGAGCTGGTTTGGTGTTTGCAAATTCTTCAGTTTTTGTTTGTCCTGGAAGCTTTTAATCTCTCCTTCTATTTTCTTTTTTCTTTTTTTTTTTTTAAAGATTTTATTTATTTATTTGACAGACAGAGATCACAAGTAGGCAGAGAGGCAGGCAGAGAGAGAGAGGAAGGGAAGCAGGCTCCCTGCTGAGCAGAGAGCCCGATGCGGGGCTCGATCCCAGGACTCTGGGATCATGACCTGAGCCGAAGGCAGCGGCTTTAACCCACTGAGCCACCCAGGCGCCCCTCTCCTTCTATTTTCAATGATAGCCTAGCTGGATATAGTATTCTTGGCTGTATATTTTTCTCATTTAGTGCTCTGAATATATCATACCAGCTCTTTCTGGCCTGCCAATTCTCTGTGGATAAGTCTGCTGCCAATCTAATATTTTTACCATTGTATGTTACAGACTTCTTTTCCCGGGCTGCTTTCAGGGTTTTCTCTTTGTCACTAAGACTTGTAAATCTACTATTAGGTGACGGTGTGTGGACCTATTCTTATTGATTTTGAGGGGGGTTCTCTGAACCTCCTGGATTTTGATGCTTGTTCCCTTTGCCATATTGGGGAAATTTTCTCCAATAATTCTCTCCAACATACCTTCTGCTCCTCTCTTTCTTCTTCTTCTTCTGGAATCCCAATTATTCTAATGTTGTTTCGTCTTATGGTGTCACTTATCTCTCGAATTCTCCCCTTGTGCTTCAGTAGCTGTTTGTCCCTCATTTGCTCAGCTTCTTTATTCTCTGTCATTTGTCTTCTATATCGCTAATTCTTTCTTCTGCCTCATTTATCCTAGCAGTGAGAGCCTCCATTTTTTATTGCACCTCATTAATAGCTTTTTTGATTTCACTTGGTTCGATTTTAGTTCTTTTATTACTCCAGAAAGGGCTTTTATATCTCCCGAGAGGGTTTCTCTAATATCTTCCATGCCTTTTTCGAGCCCAGTCTAGAACCTTGAGAATCGTCATTCTGAACTCTAGATCTGACATATTACCAATGTCTGTATGGATTAGGGTCCCTAGCACTTTGGTACTGCCTCTGGGTTCTTTTTTTTTTTTTTTTTTTTTTGTGGTGAATTTTTCCGCCTTGTCATTTTGGTCCAGATAAGAGTATATGAAGGAGCAAGTAAAATACTAAAAGTGTGGCAATAACCCAGGAACATCTGCTTAGCCAAATCAGAAGAGATCCCAAATATTGGGGGTGGGGTGGAGAAAGGGGATAAAAGAGGTCAGAAAGAAAAAAAAAAAAAAAAAAACATTAAAAAAGAAAACCAATAAAGAAAAAATATAAAAAGGAAAAAATTATATGTATTACATAAACTAGTTAAAAAAGAAAAGGGTAAAAGTTACAAAAAAATTTAGCAGAAGAAGAGAAAAAAAAATTGAAAAAGAAAAAAAATTAACTGCAAGGCTAAAAAATCATGGGGAGAAAGCCCATGAGTTCCGTGCTTTGCTTTCTCCTCCTCTGGATTCCACTGCTCTCCTTGGTATTGAAACTGCACTCCTGGGTAGGGTGAACTTGGCCTGGCTGGGTTTCTCATTGATCTTCTCGGGGAGGGGCCTGTTGTAGTGATTCTCAGCATCTTTGCCCCAGGTGGAGTTGCACCGCCCTTACCCGGGCCGGGCTGAGTAATCTGCTCGGGTTTGCTGGGTTTGCTTTCGGGAGCTTTTGTTCCCTGAGCGCTTTCTGTAGAGTTCTGGAAGTCGGGAATGAAGATGGCGGCCTCCCGGTCTCCGGCCCGGAGGAGCCGAGAGCCCAGGGCCCCACTCCTCAGTGCGCCCCCAGAGAACAGCGCCCAATGACTCCCGCCACCCTGGCCTCCAGCCGCACTCCGAGCTGACCGAGCCTGCGACCCAGTTCAAGGTAACCCGAGCTGTGAGCTCACTCCTCGGCTCTGTCTCTGTAGCCGGCTTCCCCGATCTAATACCTGAAAGCTCTGTGACACTCAGACACCCCCAATCCTTCTGTGACCCTGCGGGACCTGAGGCCACGCTGACCCTACGTGGCCTTCACCCCGGTTAGCCTCTGGAGTATGTCCCTCAGCGGAACAGACTTTTAAAAGTCCTGATTTTGTGCTCCGTTGCTCCTCCGCCTCGCTGGGAGCCGGCCCCTCCCCCCACGGTCTATCTCCCATCGCTTTGGATTCACTTCTCCGCCAGTCCTACCTTTCAGAAAGTGGTTGATTTTCTGTTTCTAGAATTGCGTTTCTTCTTCTCTTCGATCTCCCGTTGGATTTGTAGGTGTTTGCAATCTTTAGATAAGCTTCTAGCTGATCTCCTGCTACCTGAAGTAGTCTCAGCCTCCTACTTTCTCCGCCATCTTGACTCCTCCCCCCATACTAAGATTTTCTTAAATGAAAGAGAAAAGCAAAACACTTGGGAAAGTCAACAAAAATCATGTTTGAAAATATGAGGTGCTGAGAATTCATAAAACACTTTTTGGAAGAAAAAAATGGCAAAGAAATACTAAAAATTCTACAGTTAATTTCACCATATTCTAATACACCAAAAATGGTCTTTAGAGCTATCCTAACCAAATCTCAGCCAATTTCAGACTAATTAGGTTTAATCCTTAATCTGACAAATTAGTGAACTAAGTAGTTAAATGATCTCTGCATTTTTAGCTACTATCAAATCATTTAAAACAGTTAAAAACTTTTATGGCTCCCATAAATGAACAGACTTTGGGATGCTATCCAATTTCAAACAGCCACTGGAATCACGCTTCTATAGTCCTGAAACCACACTGTTTTAGTACTGGTAATAGTGACCCAAAGCTGTTTAAAGATTTCAACACCTAATCTTTATCAGGTTTATGTATGTGACTAAGCGACAAGTTTCTCTTATAAGTAACAGCATGCTCTTTTCAGGTCAAATTATAACTCTAATCAGTTCAAAGTTAAGGGTTCTTAGTATATAATGGGCTGGCTGAATTTAATTTCCCTAGAGGAGTTCACTTGCCTATCTGGATGGTCCAGTCAGAGAGTTTCTAGCATTTGTGAGATTATTTTATCCTTTTGTCACTTCTAAGTGTGTTGGCAGAATCTTACATTTCCAAATTTGTTTTGGAAAAATGCTTCAATTTATCTATAAAATGAGAGTGATAAGCTATTCTTTTCCTTTTGGAATATGATTCTATTTAGACTATTATTTTAAGATAAAGACATGAAGAATAGAATTGTTTTATGACATAGTATTTTCTTACATGCATAAACCCATAAAATAGTAAAAGAAACAATAAAGAATATGAAAACAGTTCAGTTGTTATTACACATTTTTAAAATTTTAATACAAAATCAGATTTTAGAAGTTATACAAAAGAAAGCCAAAAACACTTTACACATTCATGATTAACTTAATATTTCTTTTTACTGTACATACTGAAAAATGTTTACTAGTAAGGAATGCCAAGTGTGTCCATCACCATTTGAATAGCTTGTAGGGGATTTGTGATTTCTTCCATTTTATCTCTTCTCAAAACCCAGTCTGGTTTAAGTCTGTGAAAAGAATGAAAACCTTGGATTAATGAAGTTCTTCTCTTAAAAGAGCTACCTTCTCTGTTTTGTCTTAACAAAATGGGCTCCTCCTGAACACATCACTTCCCTACAACCCTCTCAAACAGGTGAGGGTTTCATATGATTGCCATTTACCACTGTTGGGCTATTCCTCACCATCCTTCCTCCTTTGAGGCTTATGCTATTTAGCTCACCACTGCCTTCCAGTCATCTTTCAAACTCCGGATATTTTGTTCTTTGTAACCTTGGTTCTTGGTCTTCTCTCAACTCCTGCCACCATTCTCAGTAACTTCAACATCCATGTAGCTAGCAAAAAATCCTACAATCTCCTCTGTCAGTTCTGCCTCCCTTCCTTTCTTCTGTTCTACTTCAACCACTCCTTACATGATCACATAATAGTCTTTATCATTACAGAAAGTACCCCGCCACTGACATCTCAATTTGAGACTGCCATTCCCCCCCACTCTGATTCACCCATGTCTTTCGATTTAATACATCTACTGCACATAGTCTTCCACCCCACTGAGATCTCTAATTCACTGACCTCAACACTGACCCATCATCCATCAGAATGTTGACCTCCACTCTCCCTCCTTGTCCAGCTTAGCTCCATCATAAAATCTCCTGGCAATTTCATCAATGCTATTGTTGCTCTCTCCTATTAATTCAAATGTAAAGTTCTATTGGATTCCAAACTGAATCCAATATCTACCTTCTCCATTCCTGTACAGCTGAACAGAAAGAAAAGAAAGACTGCAGGAATCAGGCTGACTGATTTTGTGTCAATAATTACAAACGAAATGGGTGCTTGAAATTGCCTTGTATGCTCCCTTCCTCTATCCCCATTTTATTTTATTCCTTTCTTCTTTTCAAATGTCCTCACCATACCCTCCCTGGTCTGCTTTTGAGCTGATGCTTATAATCTCATCTTCTTTAAGAAAATAACATCCATCAGAGGGGAGCTCATATATCTTTCTCATATAACTCCCTACTATGTTGCATTTCCATCTCCTTATTCTCTCCATTTGGTTAAAAACCCAAATATCTATTGGTTGGTAAATGGTCAAAGTGTGGTATAGGCCATATAATGGACTAGTACTCTGTGATAAAAGGGAATGAAATCTAATTCATACATCAATGCAAATAAATCTCAAAAATCAAGCTAAAAAAAAGACTCCAGTCACAAAAAGCTATATACTGTATGAATCCATTTGTGTAATAATGTAAAAAAAAAAGACAAAGCAAAAGTATTGAAATAAGATCAGCAGTTGCCAGAATCCAGGGGTTAAAAGGAGATAACTAATTGCAAAGGGGCACCAGGGAACTTTGGTGTGACAGAAATATTTTGTACCAGTTGAAAAAAAGGGAAGCTATTAACTCATGTTAATCATAGTTTTATAAAAATTTATTTATTTAATTGAGAGAGAAAGAGAGAGGCAGAACTGGAGCAAGGTGAGGGGTAGAGAGAGAGGGAGAAGCAGGCTTGCACGGATCATGGCTTAGAATAGACCTATTATTTTATTAGGAGTAAAATAATGATAGTTCTATTCTTTCTGCATTTATTAAGTCAATTTTTTTAATAGAAAACTCCTATATCAACCATTGGGTTACCTAAGATACACTATATATCAGAAACATGGGCCACATGCTTGACTTTTTTTTCCTTCTACCCATAGTAGCATCAGTGAGTTGTTTTCTAGCATCCTTCAAGGGTAACCAATGATTTTTTTTCCCCTTAGTCATCAGCATAAGCTGATGAAATTTTTCATATGATCTGGCCCATCTGTTTTCAGTCCTCTATAATCTATCCCGTCACTACTTTAACCACTAACCTCCATCTTGCCAAGTCCAATGGGCCATTTTCTTATCCTGTCTCACAACCTCTCAGCAGCATTCCACACAGCTGATGGGACACCCTGTGGATTATCTTCTAACCAATTACCAATTCCTTTTCAGAGCTGTTGGCTGGTTCTTTCTGGAGAAATTGGGGCTACCTTGAGGTCTGGTTTGAGAATTTCTTTTCTAGGTATTCTCTTCCCCTGGGGTGACCGTATCTATTACCATAGCCATAAATGTGATCTAATGATTCCTTAATCTAAGAATTATTGAATTTAAACCTCTAGACTGATACTTTTGCCTAGAACCACAGCCCTGATTAATAGCTTGTTTGTCTCTTCCTCTAATTTGTCACAGAAACCTCAGGTTTTCCAAAACAAAACCCATGATTCAATGCCCCTTCCCGCTGTATCATACTCTATCCTTTCTGACTTTGACTTCTTGTAACTACATCCCAGAGACAGTTTCCCAGCCACATTATTTGAGCATGGTCCTCTAAGTTATTCTCTATCCTAGCAGTTACCAAAATCTTTATTACTCTCTTCACTTACTTGCGTAGCTTATGGTCATTCTCCCGAACTATGTGGCTCCATGCTGCGCCATAATCACAAAGCTCACACCGTAAAGCTGCATACTATGCTTGTTCTCACACTGATGCAGGTGTCTACTTGCTTAACCAGATAAGCTAATACTCATTTTTAAAAAATTTCTAAAGTTACATGTCTTAAACTAGTTAAACTACTATTATCACTATAGGTTTGCTGTTGAGTGAATTTCTGCCACCCCCCATCAAAAGGATATGGTGGGGATATGTTAGGATATATCCACATCCTAATCCTCAGAACCTGTAATATTACCTTATTTTGAAAAAGTGGTCTCCATAGATATATTTAACCAAAGTATCTTGAGATCAGATCATCCCATATTATCTGAACTGGCCCTAAATCCAACACACATCCTTTTGAGGAAGAGGGAGGAGGAGAAGAGACACCCGTGAAGACAGAGGCAGTGAATGGAGTTAGACAGCCACAAGCAAAGGGAGCACTACAGTCACCAGAAACTGGAAGAGTCAAGGAGGGATTCTGCTCCAGAGCCCTCAGAGAAAGTGAGGCCTTGCTGACACCCTGATTTTGAACTTCTGGTTTCAAGAACTCTCAGAGAATGTTACTGTCATTTAAGGCCACCAAGTTTGTGGTAATTTGTTACAGCAGCTCTAGGGAAAGTAGTACAAGGTCTCATAAAGGACTTCTTTAGAAGGAGAAATTTCAAGTGTCAGGATGATTAGAAGAGATGGAAGTTGACACTGTAGCCAGGAGGGGACTTTTGGCAGCTTTTCAACAGGGTAGCTTGTTCTTCATGCTAGAAAAGAAAGTTTATACAGCAAAGCTTATAAAAAGTTAACTGTTAGACTTAGCACTTAACTATTTAATACAAGGAATTTATCAAATAACTATTAATACCCATAGCCACAGTGTTATTACTTTATTCTTTACTGAGACTGTCTACTTTAGATTTGCCAAAGATTCTATTTTTACTCATATGTTGTTTCTCCATTGTCAAGCACATTATCTTGCTTATAGTAGGTCCTCCATGAATGTTTGCTAAATGAATGAATGAACAGTGACTTAAAACTATAGAGTACATTTACTGCTTACCTTGAAACTATTCTGGTTCTTACAGGTGTTTCTGGAATAAAGGGAGTACTTATAGAAGAATTCATCTTTTGTTTATAAAGCAGTCTTTCAGTATTCATTTTATGTTTACGAGCTGTAAGCTTGTAGAGACTATAAATACGGTCAACAACTTTGGATCTACTTCGAACATCCTAAAAAAGAAAATGTACAAATTATTAGGACTAAAACAAATTTTGTATGCCTTATATGGTAGTAAAATCAACCATAACAACACCATACAGTAAACTTATGAGTCTTTAACAAAATCTAAAAGCCATGCTTTCCAAGTTGAGTAGTTAGACAGGTTTTAGCTATAAACTAATTTGTAAGACAATTACAAAAACGTAAATATTTAAAGACTGTATACCCTACTCCATACTGAATACAGGTAAATATTATAGTCAATATGCCTATTATATCCAGTTTCCAAGTGCTATGAATTTTCTCTAAGTTTCCAAAGTTATCTACGTATCTCTCACAACCCTAGGTCAAGTACAGTCTTTTGCATAGACCACCACCGTATCTATGCTTCCCTCCTTCCTGAATGTTCTACCTACATCCACACATGCTTTCCCAAAACCATTCTTCATTCAGGAGCCAAATTCATGTTAGAACTTAAGTTCAAGTTAGAACTTAAACACACTCCCTTGTATATAATCGTTTAGTGGTTTTGTTCTCAGGATGAGGGCCAGAATCCCATCATAGCCTGTGGTCCCCCCATGTTGACTGTAAGTAACACCTACAGAGTTCTCACCATGCAAAAGCTTGAAATGTATTTATGGTTACAAGAGGAGGAGGAGGAGTCACATCTATGTTGCAGTCTACCTTGTTCAATAATTTGTTACTTTCCTCAAGCAAATGGGAAATGGCTACTTACACAGCTGCAATAAGCTTTCTTTTTAAAATTCAGTTTACTACATTAGGAAACCACTATCAACACAACACACCCAGCACACAACACAACACACAAACACCTCCTTTATCCACACAAAAGGCAGGTCTGAAAAATACACAAAACTCTCTTTAAATTGTGATAACTACTGAAGGAAAAGTGTAAAAGTCTTAAACCTAACAACCTGGAAGAGAACCTCAAAGGACGATCACGAATACTTACCGAGGCCCGATTTGTTGTTTTTAATAAAACCGCCAACAAACAACAGGTTTTCGTAAAAATGCTTCCACCCTTGTCTGCCACTTTTCTCCTGGCTTTTCTCGGTACATTTGCAAAAGGTCCAGCAGAGTATCTATGCAATTTTCTACATCATAAACTGCGGCAGTAGTTTTCTCATACTTGAAGAGGACAGAAGGAAAGCAACTGTTACAACACACACGTAGCCTTAGAAACAGCCCCAGCAAAAAGAAAGCTGAGGACCAACTTTTTGGACTATCTACAGCAAGTGCAAAGGAATTCGTGAAATGATTTCTTGATACTACTAACATTTTTTGATCCATTTTATACGCATATCTGCATTTAATTGAAAGTTCCACAAAATAGGAATCAAATCTAAAATCTTTGAACATGAACACCCTGGAGTAAATAAAAAGCTTAAAGACAAGGCAATTTTACTGAGAACCTCACAGGAAAAAGATAACTTATCTGTGGTAGTTAACCACAGGGTAAAATAGTGATAAAGACTAAGATTAGGATACATTTTTCCTGCTCACATACCTAACTGTATCACTAGATTCATATGGAATTTGCGTGGAAACAAATAATGCTAATGATACTAAGCTAAAAATAACAAAATAATATTAACAGTTAACATTTATTTGGCACTTTTACGTATGAAGCACATGATATGTACGTTCACTCACTTCGTTCTCACAATAACAATGTGAGGACCCATTTACAGTTAAAGAAAGTAAAGCACATTGAGGCTAAGTAACCTGTAATAAGCCGCAGAGCAGTGATTCAAACCCCAGCAGTTTGTCAGCCGCTGCCGCCTGTGTTCTTAACCACCACTTCTCAGTAAGAAAATATCAGGTAAAGAGTTGTGGCTCAGGGGTTGGGTGGGGAAGATAAATTTGTTATCTCAGTACTTTTGGCTGCATGCATTATGGTTTAGTACAGATATCTGCTACCAGTCCAAAGCCAAAAAACTTAAATGCTAATCCTTATATAGAGTCTTAAATACAGGGTAACCAAGTGATAGCAATATCTTAATCATGTTTTGCCAGACATGATTATAAGAGGTCCTATTGTTTTGATACAATGCAGTAGATAAGAACATCAGCTCTAGAGGTGGACGAAGGATCTGAATTCAGCCCTACCACTTACACACTCAAGGGTTTAGGCCAGGAGACTTAATTTCTGTAAGAATTATTATTTCTTCTCTATAAAATTGGAATAATATCATGGACTGCTTGAGACTATTATTTTAAGAAAAATTAAATGATGCATGAAAAACACTAGCATGTAGGAGATACTCAATAAATGTTAGTAATTATTATTAATATCACAAAGACAGAAAAAATAAAATCATAAACAATTAGTGTTTCTATGTACAATTATGTTATCAGAGTAAACGTTTTTCCCACTAAGATTCTTGCATATAAATGAATTCTAACTGGGTGATCTAGTAAGTTCTAGTGGTGAGCAAGCATGAACTTAATTTGTTGGGTCATATTTCATGACCAACGAACAATTCCTTATTAAAAGGGAAAACTACCTTAGCCACATTAAGCAAGACTTGTACAGCATATCTGATGACTTCCATACAGGAACGCTGCGGTTACACTTCGGATCAAACAATATTTTAGAAACTGCTCCACTCTGGGCCATGTTCTCACAACAAAGTGGAGACAATCTAGTAACCACCTCTGAAAAGAGGGAAAAGAGAGAGATAAATTCACAGTAACAAAATGAAGTTTTAGCTAATACTGTATTATAACATTCTTTGTACAGTCAAAGGTAAACATGCATTTCTAACCTTATACAAGATATCATTAAGCCAAACTAACCTAGGTGCTTTAAAGCCTCAAGAATAGCAGAAAGGTGTTTGTAGGTCAAAAGATAATGAAGTGCAAGTGCAGTTCTTTTGTAGAGTTTGTTTTCTTCTCGAATCTCCCTGTTAACAAGTTGAAGACTTAGTCGTATAGCTTTAATTTTTGTACAATCATTTTTCTTCCTCCAAGAGTATCCTCTCCATAATGCCTTAAAGAGACAAAACACAGTAATTTTAAGATTACAAGCCATGATGTTTTGAACTTATATCTACATCCATTTCTACAAAATAAGTATTTTCAGTAAATTTATAGGATATAAGCACTTTGCAAATAAAACCTCAATTCATGTTCTAATAAATAGCTAAAGCAATTATTCTGAAAAGAAATATATATAATATTCCTATATATAACCTGAATTCATTGACCAAAGATGTCTAAATCTATACAAAATGCTAAAATACTTTTTCATCTCAATTCTAAATGTCTCTAAGGAAATTTGAAAATGAAGGCTAAATAATGATACAGTATTTATGAGTTATTCAACTGGTGAACCTCAGCTTTTTAAAATGTATGTTACTGTGTTTTTAAAATGTTAGATAGCATGTAAGTGAATTATAAATCAAAATCTGGAAGCAACTTCACAATATTTCCAGTTACCTGAATTTTACTGATTCCATTATTAAATTTTTTCTGTTTTTTATGGAGGAGAAAACGGCGTACTGCCTTCTGTATTACTGATGCAGCCCTATTTTGCTGACTCATACATTCTTGAACTTGATGCTGACTGTTGATGATGCTATGATATTTCTGAGCAAACCTCTTTTGCTGTAATTTTGCTCGAAACCATCTCTGTTTAAAACATAGAGATTTTCTTTACTTCAGGTTTTAAAAACAAATAAATACATATATACACATACATACATAAATGAAATAAACGACATATATGGAATATCTTTCAACCTTCCCCAGCTATTCCACTTGGTGCACACACCAGTGAGGAAAACTGGGTGTGTGTGTGTGTGTATGTAAATCTAACCCTATACAACATAGCCTTCGTTTCACAACTTAAACAAATATTATCAAGTCTCCTGTGTCATTCTGCAATTTGTTTTCTCACTCAATATTTTACATATAAGTATATGTTAATGTATATAAAGCAAAGTTCTTATCCAAAATACATAAAGAATGCCTATAAATCATAAGAAAAAAGAACACCCAAAAGAGAAAAGGGCAGAGTATATGGAAAAAAAAAAAAACCCATACATGCCTACATTAAGAAAAAGCACACAATATACAAATAATTTGAATAGCCAACAGAAACACTTTTTAGAACTGCTAGCAATCAAAGGAAATTCAAAGCAAAAATGAGATGCTATTTGCCATTCATCAAAATAGCAAAAATCAGTCTTTAATGGTATGTGTTGGCAAGAGTGTGGAGAAACAGGCACCCTCAGACTTTGAGATGAGTATAAATGAATACAATTATTTCAGAAAATAATTTATAGCTTTCTTCCTGTTCCTTAAAATACCAACCTATTTCTCACCCATCAAGCCATCCTAAATATATCATCTTATAAGCAAAAGGCTAATGTTATATGACTTTAGCATAAGGTATTTGAAAATTATTTATTAAAATAGAAAATTTCTAACAAAAATTATACCACACAGTTTTATGGCAAAGGAAAGGCTAACCTGAATACAGACGACTGAATTAACCTGCTTGTTAGCATTCTTCAAAGCCACGTGAAATTTATATGCTCTTTGAATTCTAAGAGCAGACAGGTGATAATATGCGGCCGCTGTGAAGTGAAGAAGCCTAGTTTTCATTTTCTGTTCTAAAATCTAACAGAGAAATAAAAAATTAACCAAATATTAGACTCTTAAGACAACTTGATCAATGTTTATTTTTGTATATCCTCAATACCAAATTATATAAATTAGCCATAAATTAACTTTAAATTGTTAAGATTATTTACATTGTAACTCAAAGTGATTATAATCCTTTACTATACAATATTTCTACATGTGTAACTCCTAACTTGGGCTATAAGAAGCAAAACTCTTTTTGGGCACTTTACTAAAGAACAGTGTTTAACCTGACTACACAAAAACAGCTAATTAAATATCACCCTCAATGGGAAAAAGCTTGCAGCCTTCCCGTTGAGATCAGGAACACGACAAGGATGCCCACTCTCACCACTCTTGTTCAACATAGTATTAGAAGTCCTAGCAACAGCAATCAGACAACAAAGAGAAATAAAAGGTATTGAAATTGGCAATGAAGAAGTCAAACTCTCTCTCTTCCCAGATGACATGATTCTTTATATGGAAAACCCAAAAGACTCCACCCCCAAACTACTAGAACTCATACAGCAATTCAGTAATGTGGCAGGATACAAAGTCAATGTAGAGAAATCAGTGGCTTTCTTATACACTAACAATGAAAATACAGAAACCGAAATTAGAGAATGGATTCCATTTACTATAGCACCAAGAACCATAAGATACCTGGGAATAAACCTAACCAAAGAGGTAAAGGATCTGTACTCGGGGAACTACAGAACACTCATGAAAGAAACTGAAGAAGACACAAAAAGATGGAAGACCATTCCATGCTCTTGGATCGGAAGAATAAACATTGTTAAAATGTCTATACTGCCTAGAGAAATCTATACTTTTAATGCCATTCCAATCAAAATTCCACTGGTATTTTTCAAAGAGCTGGAGCAAATAATCCAGAAATTTGTATGGAACCAGAAGAGACCCCGATTCGCTAAGGAAATGTTAAAAAACAAAAATAAAACTGGGGGCATCACATTACCTGATTTCAAGCTTTATACAAAGCTGTGATCACCAAGACAGCATGGTACTGGCATAAAAACAGACACATAGACCAGTGGAACAGAGTAGAGAGCCCAGATATGGACCCTCAACTCTATGGTCAAATAATCTTCGACAAAACAGGAAAAAATATACAGTGGAAAAAAGACAGTCTCTTCAATAAATGGTGCTGGGAAAACTGGACAGCTATATGTAGAAGAATGAAACTCGACCATTCTCTTAACACCGTGAACAAAAATAAACTCAAAATGGATAAAAGACCTCAACGTGAGACAAGAATCCATCAGAATCCTAGAGGAGAATATAGGCAGTAATCTCTTCGACATCAGCCACAGCAACTTCTTTCAAGATATGTCTCCAAAGGCAAAGGAAACAAAAGCAAAAATAAACTTTTGGGACTTCATCAAAATCAAAAGCTTCTGCACAGCAAAGGAAACAGTCAAGAAAACAAAGAGGCTAATTAAAGCTTTGAATGTACTAACTATAATGAGAGAAGTATATGAATACTAAACTCAAAACAAATTATAGTATTCTTTTTTTTCAAATTACAGTATTCTAAGCAGAACTGCTGAAGTTGGTCACAGTAAGTCAGACAAAATTATCTGAACTGATTTCTCCAGTTAGTAGGCAGTCTTGCACAAATCTAGCACAAGACTCCTGTAGTAGAACCTCTCCATAGTGGCCTTTAGGCTTCCAACTTATATTTAATGGACACAACATAAAAGATTTTCTTTTTCATTTCAAATTTAATTATTTTTGTCTTTGCCAGTGCTTCATATATTGGATGCCAAAAATGTCATGAACTCTCTCAGAGGGATTTTCTCTCTTGCTGATGATGTGGCAGTTATGACAGGAATGGTAGCTCACAGCACCTCAGAGTTGCTTGGTGGTAGCATAGGGCTATCTGAATTACAACCTCCTTCATGTGTGGAGCTCTTCCCTCACTCTTTCAGTTCCTTTGCTAAGATTCATTACAAGAGAAAAGTTAGTGTGCCTTTTTGGTGAGCATCTATGAAAAACAGGCTCATAGAACAAAAATTGATAGCAACCAGTGATCTTGTTACACATGGCTCTGCAGAAGCTGAATAAAGTCAAGTTATTGGTTATATTAGCTCTGAAATTATTGTCCAAAATCTAAAATTTCTGGACACAATTTAACACCAAATACTTTCATTTCACATGACTGAGATATTCCACTTGAAAATACTTACTCTTTTTCTTACTAACCAACCACGCACTAGTGCTTGCAGAACAACTGTAGATTTTTTTAATTCAAGGTATTTTATCCTTTCATACTCCCCAGCCCTCCTGGCTCGTATATATCTCTGGATGGTCAAAGCGGCAGACTTTTGCCGAAGGAAGACCTGCCTTCCTTTATATCTTCTAAAATTTGCTTGGATCAAACAAGCAGCTCGATGTCTCTATAAGGAAAAATGTGCAAGTGGCATTAATAGAAAGGTTTAATAATTTCAACCCACTGGAGGCTTTTTAATTTCTCAGTGTAAAATGAGATGGTATAATGGTGATTTTTCTTTACATTTTTAGCTTAGGAATGTCATACTTCATATACAAGAAAGGTGATGGTGTATAATTTCTAAACCTATATAGGTCTACAGCTAAACATTAAATTTTTATGAATGTGCAAGCCAAGGTCAATAGTTATCTGGTTCTGTTTCCCTCTTATCTTCTTGATACCTCTCATTGTGAGGGAGAAAAGGAATAATATCACCACAGGACAAATACACTTAATAAAAATGCTAGCAATGTAAAGAAGAGAATGGGCATTGTAAACAGCTATCAGGGAAGCTGTTCCTTCAAGAACCATAAAGTACATCTTAGAACCAGCATATCTTAGTTTTTTCAATAAATAACATCTTGACAACCAAATTCTAAGGCACCTGAAGAAGTATATAAATTAAAATGGGAACGAGGTTTGCCTTAAAACATAGATACCCTCATCAACTGGCTGAATGATCTTGGGCAAGTCACTTTACCTCTCTAGACTTGTTTGTAAAATAGGTATGCTAATAATAACTACTTCAGAGGGTGATTATGAGGATCCATTCAGCAAATATACACTAGTGGGTATAATAATAATGGCTATACGATAATAGTGAATATTATATGAATATTAAAATTTATAAGCAGAATTTTAGTTTTGATTTCTTTAATAAAAAGGCTATAGGTACTGCAGCTATTCTAGACTTTGATGTTAAATATTGTTAATAGATCACCAATTAGAGCTTAAAGAATATATTATTAAAGGTGCGCCTAGGTGGCTCAGTGGGTTAAAGCCTCTGCTTTCAGCTCAGATCATGATCCCAGGGTCCTGGGATTGAGCCCCACATCTGGCTCTCTGCTCAGCAGGGAGCCTGCTTCCTCCTCTCTCTCTCTCTGTCTGCCTCTCTGCCTACTTGTGATCTCTGTCTGTCAAATAAATAAATACAATCTTTAAAAAAAACAAAAAACAATTTTTGTTTTGTTTCATAAAATAGTTCTTTGCAAATGAGCTCTTCTTTTCTTTCTGCACCTACTTTCATCATTAAGTGTTCACGAGCCATTCTTCCAGCAAGCGTAGCTCTCCATTTTCTCTGAATGATAATTGTTGATGCTCTCACATTCAGAAACCTAAAAAGTAGTTAGTGGAAAGCAATTACAAATGTCTTTAATTACTCAATAAGAATTTATGTACATCCCCCCCCCTCAAATACTAGAGAAAGAAAATATAAGAAAGATAATGAGAATAAAAGAAAGTGGAAAAGTATAATTTATATTTAAATTGTAGCAATCAGAATTCTATACATATACATAAACACACCCTGAACTGACACAATGAAAAAGAAGTTCTGCAATTAGCAATATTCCAGTGATAAAAAATATGACTTTCTGGGGCGCCTGGGTGGCTCAGTGGGTTAAGCCGCTGCCTTCGGCTCAGGTCATGATCTCAGGGTCCTGGGATCGAGCCCCACGTCGGGCTCTCTGCTCAGCAGGGAGCCTGCTTCCTCCTCTCTCTCTGCCTGCCTCTCTGCCTGCTTGTGATCTCTCTCTGTCAAATAAATAAATAAAATCTTAAAAAAAAAATATGACTTTCTAGAATGAGAAAGAATTCTGAACAGGATCAAAAGAAAGTACAATTACCCAGACCTAGACAAAGCCTAGATAAAGCGGGTGCTGGTAGAAATAATGGCAGAGTATAAAGTCCGAGTCCATATTGCAATTGATTCATTAATCAGACAGGAAGAGGTCACAAAGAGAACTTGGGAGATTAGAATAGCGTCAGGCAAATGATGCATGGACACTTATTTGAAAGGAAAGCTAGGAATCATGCAAAGATCCAAAAAGAAATATTCTGTAAGTAAAACTGGAGAAAAACTTAGAAAGTGAGGGTCAGATATTAAACTTTAGGCATCAACATGGTGTAATTCATAAAAATTAAGAATGGATTTAACTTATATCATGTTGTCACATTTCTTAGAAAACAAAGCTGAATGTTAATGAGAAAAATTCAGCTTTTTGGATCAAGAAACTTAGATAATGGTCCTTAACAGCTGATAGCAGAAACATATCTTTATGTGGTAAGCCCTGGGCTTCTACCCATGCAATTTATCAAGAAACTCTTCTAACACTAGTGTTCTCCTAAAACAATCTAAAACTATGACTGATACGATAATTCATCAATTCTGGTAACTGAAGAAAAATTCTTACGCTATGAAATAAAAAATAGCATCAATAAACTGACAAGAGCTTTAGAAAAGGTATTTCAGACGAGATCGGGCGCGTTCAGGGTGGTATGGCCGTAGACTAGAAAAGGTATTTCAAAGAAATGAACAAGGAATAGGAAAATACAATGAACATAAATAATTTGATAATTAGGTCTTCATCATCAAGGTAAAAGAGTGTGGGGGCTAAGTTAAAAAGAAAAAAAAATGAATGAGTAAACAAATTTGCTAGTAGCTAAATTGATAAACAAAATGGATGAATACACTAATAAGGAAACCAAGATTTTACTAAATTATTTCATTCACTTTCCCTTACTTTCATCTCCACGAAACCAAATCAACTTTAAGTACTTTTTACTGAATTATAGGAAGGCTCTATCTCGAAAAATAAGACAGTCTTAGAGGTATACTTTGTTTCCTTAAAGTAGATAACACCAACAAAACAAACCATACAAGTTAGGCATAGCAAATATTTAAGAGAAAAATCAGTAAGCAATATTATTTTATATACAGACTTGGCTACCACACACACATCCTCCCCCGACACAAACATCATATATTACCGTGTTCTCTCCCGTTTGGTATAGAAGCAACCTTGAATGATTTTAACAGCTTTTAGTGCGGCTAGATACTCCTTCCGTGCTTTCCAATACCTATACCACGCTTGAATCTTGAGGGCAGCTTTCACTTTATGTGAATAATTCCTTGCTTTATAGCTCCTCCACACAGTCTATGAAACATATAAATATAACAAATATGAGATCTATTTTCTTATAAATCGAAAAAAAAATCAGTATTACAAACAGCTAGTGTAAGAATGGTTAGCCAACACTCAACTGCAGAAATATAGTCATATAATAACGCTCTTTTCGTTTAGGCTCATTCACTCCTGACATCTATGAGCCCTTGAAAACCGTGGGGCTAACCATGATGAAGACCTCCTATATACTTTATCACACATAAGCCGGGGCCAGTTGGGAGTTAAGACTCATATAACCCTAACAAATCTTTCTAAATTGTAATATATGTACAGTGTCTGAAAAGCCAGATATGTGCATTGTCCTCACTATCTCAATCCATTTGGAAGAACAGAAGGAGAAGGAACACTGACTACTCTACTTCCTGGGAAGGAAAGGAATCCTAATGCCTCCCACCTCGCTTATATCCTGGGTTTAGTGTCCAGGCTGCAGCAAACTCCTGAGAGCAACTCGCTGTCGGAGGACTATCAGCATTTCCAATTTCTGTAACCTTGAGGCTGACTAAATGTTTAAGTGACAATACGACTTATTAAGCCCTTAGCACTGTACTAAGCACTGTAGGTCCTTACAATAAGCATGGATAATATCATTATCTAATTTAGAGATGAGTAAATAAGGAGAAACTGAGTAACTTGTTGATACAACAGTAATAAGAGGAAAAGGTGTCTTATTTATTCTTTACAAATATCTCATGAGATGATTAAGATCTCTATTTAACAAAACAGAAATTGATGCTGAGGAAGAAGAGACCTGTTATACCAGAAGACAACAGAGTCAAGATCTGAACCCAAGTCTGTTGGACTCCAAAATACCTAAAACAAATACTGCAGCCACGTCTTGCATGGGGATCAGGATTCAAAGTTAGCTCACAAGCAATAAGTATATGAATGTCAAAATTACTCTTGTGATGTCCTTAACTTATTCGAAGTATATTATATGAGGTCTTTATGTGAACAAACCTGAACACCAACATACTGGTATTCACACTGGGAGCCAGGCATCAGTATTTCTAAAAATTCCAAGTGATTCCAATGTGCACTAAAGTTTGAGATCACTGATTACATGTTTAAAACAAGATGGGCAAAATACAATTTTTAAATTTAATTATACATGAGAAAAATAGCCAAAATTTCCTAAGATTGTTATTTTGGTTTTTCTGTCATTTCAGTTGAATATCACCCTAAGTAACACATCCAATGAACGTACTTCAACCACTAACTTTTCGGCAGCATTCATGCTGGGAATTTGAGCGTTCTTTTCTTCCTCCCTCAATTCTTGGCTTCTTTATACCATAAATCTTTCAGTTTTCCTTGTTCGCTCTTACTACCATGTTTTGGCTTTTCCTTTCAGTATTCTCTTTTTAAAATTAATTAATTAATTAATTAATTAAATAATTAAAAAAATTTGTTTGACAGGGATCACAAGTAGGCAGAGAGGCAGGCAGAGAGAGGAGGAAGCAGGCTCCTCGCTGAGCAGAGAGCCTGATGTGGGACTTGATCCCAGGACCCTGAGCAGAAGGCAGAGGCTTTAACCCACTGAGCCACCCAGGTGCCCCTCCTTTCAGTTATTCTCAAATGTTGATGTTCTTCAAGGTTGAACTCCCAGGCTGAATCTCTTCTTTTACCCATTTTCTACATTATTCCTGGATGATTCCATCACTCCCACGACTTCAATTATTACATGGATACCAATAATGTAGAAGTCAAATTCTGAAATCCATGCTACTCTTCAAACTTCAAGCCAACTGCCTTGCTAGACATCTCAACTGAGACATCTGTTAGGTACTTCAGTTTCATCAGGTACCCCAAGCTGAACTCATCATCCATCTTCCAATTTGCTCCTCTCCTCGCTCCCTGTGTCAGCTAACGGTAACATCTGAGTTACTTAAGTCATGCTCATGTCTTGGATGTTTGTTTACGCTCTATATAATGCAAACAGTACCCCTTCCACTCAAACTAATCTTCACAATCCCGTCGTCACTACACCTTACTAAACTATCTTTTACCTGACTTAATGCCAATAGTCTCTCGGCTGGTCCCCCTTCTCCCCTTCCAATCCCTCTTCCACATTCCTGCCAGAGTAAATATTTTAAAAATAATGATTCTGCTTTTCTCCTTTTTAAATTCTTCTAGAACTTCTTTTAATCCAGTAGAAAAGACTAAACTTCTGTCTGTGTCTTACAAAGCTATGCACAACCTCACTCCCTGTACTGCCAGGGTCTCCTATCATTCTCTATACTGCACCACACACACTTTCTCATTTTTGAACTCTGTGTTGTCTCCTACAGCTGCATACATTGGATACATTTTATTGGGCTATTTTTAACTCATCCTTTGGCTTAACATCTCAACTTAAATGCCACTTGTTCTGGGAAGCTTTTTCTGAGCACGGGGACTAATTCAGGTTTCCCTTCTTTATGTTCCCAGCAACATACACCTCTCATTTTGTTTTATAATTAAGCTTCCTTGCTCAATTAAGTGCTTTAAGGACAGCAACTAATTATATCTGTCTATGCCAATCAAACACAATAGCTTTTTAAGCACATTGTTACCACAAGACATCTATTTGCTGAATGAAGACAATGTATCTAAGTTTAATGGCAAACCAACAAGATACCAACATACCACACCAAGGTGCAAAGCCCAGGGTATGAACAGGTAGAAAATAAGTTGCTGAAGTACCTGATTCAATTCCTGGATCTGCCTCTCCCTACGTGACATAAGCAAGTTATTTAACCTTTTGCAGTTCCTTCATATTTCAAGAAAAATAATACTCTACGCTTCTCTCCCACGGATATATGTATGTGTGTGAGAAGAGCAGATGTATTTTTATACGTTATATAGAATACATATTTATGTGTAACAATAATAATGAAAAATTATATAAAATTGTTTTGGAAATCAAAAGTGCTAAATGCTCTGAATAAAGTACATGTCTATCTAGCTTAAGTGGTCTTATTAACAGATTGGTAGAGGAATAAAGTTATACATTTTGGTCTAAATTTTGCCAAATCTCATTTTACCTTAGCTTAAATTTCTCACTTAAAATTTGTTTTTATTCAGCAGAGAACTCCCATTTATCAAACCATATTCTCAAAATTAACACCTATTGAAATGCATCATGCAGAGAGTGATCACGTTCAGAAGAATCCCAGTTCTGTGTTGTATTGGCTGAATTATCATTATTGCCCTTTCTCTGCTCTCAAAAGTTCTGTTTTAGAAGATAAATGAAATGGTCACATAAATGAAGTATTATTCTTTATGACCTGCTTAAGGTAATTTTACAAATTCTAACAAATATTGTTTAAAGAAAGAATGCAAGCTTTACATTTAAATATATAACTACCTGGATTTTTATGGTGCTACCTTTAATTTTCTGAAACTTCCGCTTCTGTATAAATCCTCTCGTTCTAGCTTGAATAATGATGACGCTGCTCCTAATTTGCAAATACACTAGTCTTTGATGCTGTGCAGACAAAAGGGCTCTGTAGTGATTCTGTAAAACCACTGCTGCCTTCCTATAAGATAAGAACCGCCTTCTTGTTTGCCACGTCCTGAAATACCGCTGGAGGGTCAGAGCGGCTGTTTTTTGCTGAACGAATCTTCTCTGCTGCACCGCCATCTGGAGGAAGGACTGAATCCGGAGGGCAGCACGCATCTGCATTTCCAATTTCCTTGTGACCATTTCACAAAAAGCTTTTTGAGTTGTTCCTGCAGCCTCTCTCTGAGGGTGTTCTGCCTCCTGTGAACACGCCACTGGGGAAGCTCTGCGCCACTTCGGAATCCCACGGGCCGAGCTGCTCCCAGCCCCACACCGAGTTTCTGTTCTGTGCGGGCGGGATGCGGACAGCTGGGCCACCGCGGCCGTGCTCGCCTCCGACAGGTTTCTCAGCTTCCGTCTAACTTTTACGCCTCTGAAAATAGCCAGGATAATTAGTAGAGATTTCTGAACTGCTAAACATCGTTTTCTTTCCATTTTTACTCTGACATATGACCTATAGTAATTCTGTATAACCACAACGGCAGTTTTCTTTGCTTGATAATCAAGTCTGGCCCTGTGCATTCGGTAGACTGACTGTATCAGTGTGGCAGCCAGCTGCATCTGCGGGACATTCGTTCCCACTTGAAAACCTCTGTGTGAAGACTGGTCACAAATGCCTGCTTGGGAGCGCGCTGCGGTTAGTGCTCTGTATCGTCTTTGAACAAAAACTACTTTGGCTCTCAAGTGGAGAAAACGCTTCCTTATTTTGGAGGCTTTAAAATGCTTCTGAATAATAGTGGCAGCCTGCTGCTGTTTCTGAATCTCTTTCCTTATGATCGTGTCCTGGAAATCTGCCTGAGTACAGGTTGCTGCTTTCCTGAGGGCATCGTGTTGAAGGACTTCCTTTTTATTTGCTCGATATCTTTCTTGTATTACTTTTGCAGCCCACTGAATCTTTTGGTAAAAAAGATACTGCCTATACATTCTATATGAGCTTTGTATAATGATAGCAGCTCTGTGTTTTTCCCTTAAAAGCTGTCTTGCTTTCCTTCCTTTATATGTGGCCTGAATGACCAAAGCAGCATGTCTTTGTTGGACATAATTTTCTCTTTGCAGTTTCGCAGCCCTGTATGTTCGGTAACGTTGCTGAATGAGAACTGTGGCATGTTTCCAAGCCTGAAACGCAACGTAAGTTCTGTGCATTCTGTAAGTGGCCTGGATGAGGACTGCAGCCTGGTGCATCTCCTGTAACTTCTTCTTTGCCGCCAGCCTTCGGTAAGACAACTGGATTGTAATGACCGCCCTTTTTAATTTCAAGAATTGGTGCAAGTGATGCTTGGCGCGAACAGTGGCCCGATATTTCCTCTGAACAAAAATAGCAGCTTTTTTGAGGGAAATGAATCTTTTCCTCATCACTGAAGATCTAAACCGGCTTTGAATAAGGGTTGCAGAGGAATGCATATTTTTCAAACGTCCTCTAGCTTTCATCCCCCTAAATGCAGCCTGAAGGATCAGAGCAGAATGTCTTTGTTGGAGATACCATTGTCTCTGTAGCTGTGCAGCCCTGTTTGCTCGGAATTGCTGCTGGATTACGACTGAGGCATGTTTCAAGGCCTGATACCTCACATTGGCTCTGTGCATTCTGAAAGCTGCCTGGATGACTGTAGCCGCCCTGTGCATCTCTTGCATCCTTTTCCTGACCACCTGTCCTCTGTATGATGACTGGACTTTAATGACTGCCTTTTGTAACTGCAGGAATTGTTGGAAGCAATGCTTTGCACAAACAGTTGCACGGTATTTTCTCTGAACCCAAAGAACAGTTTTCCTGAGAGACAGGAATCTTCTTCTCATCCTGAGAGTCCTAAATCTCCTCTGAATAAGAGTTGCAGCTAAATGCCTAATTTTTAAATGTTGTCTAGCTTTCATCCCCCTAAAACCAGCCTGAATGCATATGACAGAATGCCTTAATTTGTTATACCTTTGAAATTGTATGTTTCTTTCCTTCACTGCGCGGTACCTTTGCTGTACTGTTTTTGTTACCTTCTTTAACTTACTAAAATAGGTTTGTTCTCTGTGTCTTCTATAATACGACTGAATAAGTGTGGCTGCACTTTGCATCTTTCTGAGAATCTGTCTAACTCTCATTCCTCTAAAACTTGCCTGAAGAACAGTAACAGCTTTCAGAATTGTCAAGTACTTTGCACGCTGAATTTTACCTTGACAATATGCTCTGTATCTTACCTGAATTATGATAGCTGCTGTTCTCATTTTATGGTATCTCACTGTTGCCTGATGCATCTTAAACATGGCTTGAATAATAGTGGCTGCGATGTGCATGTGTTGGATTTGTCTTCTTGCTCGAATACCTCTATAAACTGCTTGAATTTTAACTGCTGTCTTCCTCAAATTAAGATACTCCTTACGTTGATGGCTTGCAATTTTAATATCTCGATACCATCTCTGAATTTTGACAGCCGCAGCTCTGCAGGTTGCATAGTTTTTTCTGGTTTTGTAAGCTCTGTATGTGGACTGTATAGTGACGGCTGCTTTGTTGCACTCCTTTATTTTTTTTCTTACTCTCGTACTTCGGTAAGCTGACTGTAAAATGACTGTAGCTGCTTTGCTTTTCAAGTACAACTGACGCTGTTTCCTTCCAACACTGTAAGCCCTATAATACATTTGAATCAGACAAGCAGCCTTTTTCATGATTTCCCACTTCTTTTGTTGTACATACATTCTGTAGTATGACTGTATGATGACTGCACATTCGCGCTGCTTTTGAATCCGCCTTCTCACTGTTCTGCCCTTCCATGTAGATTGAAGAATCAGCGCTGCCTTACGGAGTTCAATGTACTCCATGCGTTGCTTCTTTCCTGCAGTCCGTGCTCTCCAGCGTCGCTGGATGACTAATCCTGCTGCTTTGAACAATCTGAACTGTTTCCGGGCTTTGGCCATTCTAAAAACAGACTGAATGTGCGCTGCAGCTTGATGTTCCCTTTTGATCTGCTTTCGCACTTTCCAGCCATGATAAGCAGATTGGAGAGAAATCACAGCTGCCTTGGTCTTTAGAAATTGCGTTCTAACACCACGGGCAGTCCTGTATGTTCTGTACCATCTCTGAATCTTGATAGTACACTGAAGCACATATTGATATCTCTTCCTTTTACTATAGCCTCTAAAAGCGGTCTGAATTTGAAGAGCAGCTATGGACTGTTGTTTGATTAGCTGGCGAACTTTATAACCTCTATAAGCTGCCTGCAAACAAGTGACTGCTCTCTTGACTTGCAGGAAGTTCTTCCTCTGATTGACCTGTGCTTTATATGCACGATAGTAACTCTGAATGACAACAGTTGCTTTATAAATTTTCAGGTAGTACTGCCGCGTCTTTCTCATTCTGAAATAAGACTGTAGTGAGACGGCAGCTTGTCTTCGCAACCGCATCTGCTTTCGAACCAGGTGACCTCTAACAGAAGCTTGCAGTTTGACACAGGACACCCGCACCTGCACGTATTCTTGCCTCTGCAGTGCGGCCATTTTCGTGGAGCGGTACCGCTGCTGGATGAACAGCGTCGCTGCTCTCAAACGTGAATACTGTTTACGGCTTTGCTTCATCTTGACAATTGACTGTAACTTTACTGCAGCACTTTTTAGGCTCAGGAACTTTTTTCTGGAAATATAAGCTCTGTAACATGACTGAATTTTTATAATGGCTGTGAGGATGTGAATAAACTTTCTCCTGGCTTGCATCCCTCTATATGCCGACTGGAGAACGATGACAGCAAAACGTGCTTTCTGGTAAGATGCTCGAACTTGCTTCGCTGAAACATAAGCTCGAAAATGAGTCTGAATTACAATGGCAGCTTTCTTTATCTTCCTATATTTCTGTAATTGTTGATTTTTTCTTACGTGTGCCTGCAACTTGGTAGTAATTTTCTTAAGGTTTAGAAATCGAAATCGGTCTTGTCTCATCCTCCAGTAGGACTGAAAAACACGAGCAGCTCTGGTTTGTCTGTGTAGATTACGAGCTCTCATCCTCCTAAAAGCAGCCTGCAGTCGAATGGCCGCAGCCCGTTTCTGCAAATACTTGGTGCGCTCAGTCTTTGCTTTCAGATATGCTTTGTAGTACTTCTGAAGGGTTAGTATAGACTCTTTTTTTCTTTTATATAACTTTTGGGCTTGAAGGCATCGGAATCTTGTCTGAATGATAACAACACAAGATCTAATGTGAATGTATTTCCGTAATTCTTTGTGCATTCTATACCATGATTGTATGACAACAGCAGATTTTTCTTCTTTAGCTCGTTTCCTGACATGCCACTCTCTAAAAGCTCTTTGCAGTGTTATTGCAGCTTTTATCTGTAATTGCATTTTACATTGCTTCCATCTTCTGAACATAGACTGGATTATGAGACACGATGACTTTAGCATCTTATATCTCTGCTGATCATGTTTTCTTCTTAAATAAGCACGCCAATGTCTCTGAATTGTAACTGCAGCCCAAAGATATTGTTTGTAAGATGTAACAGCGATTATCATTCTTATCCTAGATTGCAGGATGACCGAATAATATTTCAATTTCAGAAATTGTTTTCTAGTGGAATATCTTCTCCAATATCTCTGAAAAAGGTAAGGGAAACAAAGTAAAACACATAACTTTCTATACTTAGAACCTCTGCAAGTATTAATTTTTCTAACATTTGGCTTAAAAATAAACATATTAAATTAAAAAACAATATTATTTTTGGAAAATACTTGTCTCTTTTGTTCGTAGGTTAATGTCTATATTGATAGAGCTGTAGCCAATTCAGAAACCCTTGTCTCAATCCTAATGGTACTTATATTGCATTTGTATTCCAAAGACAAAAGAAATATAAAGCAAGTTCATATTCTAAAAGAATAACATACCAAAAAATAGTCTAAATAAACTATAGTAATATTCTGCTATCTATTGATTCTAAGTCATTTCCTACGAATATAGTTTGGATTTTTGTTTCCTCCCCTTAATCTCAAGGCTGCTAAGCCATCTTGTAATGACTGGAAACTGTTTGTGTGAGGGATCCTACACTTAGAAACAAGTGAGTTAGATGATTCTTAGTCATTTTCTTCATTAAGAATTAAATTACTACTTCTTCGTAAGTTTAGGAATTATGGACAGTCAAAAAGTAGAATTCTGAAAAGATACGAGAAGTGAAAACCATTTGTTTCTTGAATAGCCAACGTTGCTTTCTTCCCATACCACCCACATTCCCTAACTCCTTCATTGGGGCAACACTGAGGGGAGAATTACCTATTGTAGCCTACTTTACCTTACATATAAGCTAAACAGTATAGGGGCTAAGTACTTCTGTCTCCTAGAAGTACTAACATTGTTTTGCATCTGTGCCTGTTCCAAGCCCACCTATCCATGGGAGAGGAGAGTTAGGACCACTCTATGTTTTCCCAACAGATATTGCCTTATTCTTTAATATGTGTCAATTGTGATTTTGTTCCTACTCTTGAGCCTGATAAGAAATAATGAAACATCACATTACTATGAAAAGATGCATAAGTAATTAAAACACTTATCCAACTATATTTAAGCATATTAATGCAAAATATTGAAAACTCTAAGTTTGATGCAAATGTGAAGGATTTTATTAAGCCGCCTCAAAAAAGTAGGGAAAAGTAAAGCAGTTATTATTCAGAGTTGCAGTTGCCATTCTTTTTCTTTTCTTTCCCCTAGATGTTCATTTGTGAAACCTTCAGACTCAAAAATTAAAGAGTGAGTGTGGATAGCTTATTATACTTTGATAATCATTTCTTCTGAACACTGTTACCAGTCTCCGTTACTGAAATGGTAATCAGTGTTGATATAGCTCATGGAAGGTAAGTTCTTCCCCTCTCATCGCTGTAGAGACTGAGCAGCACTGCCATCTGTCTGTTAATACTAAGTAGCTTTGGGGTGCCTGGGTGGTTCAGTCATTAAGCGTCTGCCTTTGGCTCAGGTCATGATCCCAGGGTCCTGGGATCGAGCCCCGAGTTGGACTCCCTCCTCAGAGGGAAGCCTGTTTCTCCCTCTCCCACTCTCCCTGCCTGTGTTCCCTCTCTCTGTGTGTATCTCTCTGTCAAATAAATAAAAATCTAAAAACAAAACAAAACAAAACAACTAAGTAGCTTTAACTACAGAGCATTATGTATAATCTACTTATTTAATTCTCACAAAAACAAAGAAACCTTACAATGCAAAACTCTTCCCAAAGTCACATACCAAATACCAAGAGTTGATATTAGGGCCTAGTTTTTCATATAAAAGAAGGTGCTCTTTCTTCTCCACTGTAGGTATCTGTAGTAGATTGCTTTCAAAACTCCAATTCTTCATCTCTCCCTATCTCCACAACCTTTGTCCTCTTACTAAAGACACAGAGTCTCTGCTTGATCTTGGCTAGGGTAGTCATAGAAAGAACACAGCATACCAGTGTAACCAGAGGTCTACAGAGGTTTCTGGCCAGAGAACAAAACAGGGTAGCCCTAAAAACACCTGGAAAGTCCCAGGGAGACTGAAGAGAAGGGGTAGTTCAGAAAAGCAATCCCTTAATGTTATGAATTCCTGGGTTCACCATTAAGCTGTGTACCATTAAGCAGACTAGCCTTTGAGTAATGATCATCACCATCTAGATCCCAAACTGGTCACTCGATGACATACACATGGGACTGATACAAGTATCCCTGTAAACGCTTTAAAAAAGGAACTGATGTTGAAGCCGTACCCATAGAAGGCTGATAAGAAGTTGTGGCCAGAACCCAGCATGGCAGATCATCTCATAAAACTAAAATATCAACATTCACATAACATTCAAAATAGTCAAGATGTAATTAAAAATTACTTGGCATAAAAACAGAATGAAAACGTCAACTTCCATGGGAAAAGACGATCGATAGATGCCAATGGAGATGACCTAGACATTGGAATTACCTGACAAAGACTTTAAAACAGCAGATGTAAAAATGTTCCAAAAGTTGAAACTGATGGAAGAATAGAAAGTCTCAGCAAAAACATCAAAGATACAAATAAGAACCAAATGAAAATATTAGAACTGAAAAACACAATAACCAAAATAAAAAAAACTCACTGGAATGGCTCAAGAGCAGAAAAAAGATGATAAAACAATCAACATACTTGAAGATCAATACAAAGAATCTAGTTTGAAAAAGAAAAATGATTTAAGAAAGAAATATCTCAACAAACTAAAAATAGAGAGGAACTTTTTCAATATGATAAAGAACATGTATTCAAACCTACAGCTAACATCAAACTTAATGGTGAGAAACTAGATGCTTTTCCCTTAAGATCTGGAATAACAAAAGGAGGTACCCACACCATTCCTATTCAACATCTACTAGAGTCCTGGCTAATGTAGTAAGAAAAGGATATAAAAGGTATGCAAAAAACAAAAATAATAAATCTTTCTTTGTCCACAGGTGACCTGATCATCTATGTAGACAATCCAAAGAAAGGACCAAAAAAACTCCTGGAACTAACAAAGAAGTAGAGCAAATTTGTAGCATATTAGTATTAGTATTAGTAGCAACAAACAAACAAAAAAACAAACAAAAAACCCACTTCAAAATACACCTAATATACACAGGATTTGTCTGAGGAAAACTATGAAACTAATGAAAGAAATCAAAGAAGATCTAATTAAATGGAGAGAGAGAGATCACGTTCATTGGTAGAAGACTCAATGCTGACAGTTATTCCCAACTTAGTCTATAAATTCAGTGCAATCTCAATCAAAATCTTGCCTAGTTACTCTGTGGATACCAGCAAACTGATTTTAAAGTTAACTGGAGAGGCAAAAGACCCAGACTGGCAAACATAATATTAAAGGGAAAGAAAGCTGGAGGACCAACATTATCCAACTTCAAAACTTAATATAAAACTATAGTATTCGAGGGGTGCCTGGGTGGCTCAGTGGGTTAAGTCTCTGCCTTCAGCTCAGGTCATGGTCTCAGGGTCCTGGGGTCCAGCCCCGCATCAGGCTCTCTGCTCAGCAGGGAGCCTGCTTCCCTCTCTCTTTGCCTGCCTCTCTACATACTTGTGATCTATATCTCTGTCAAATAAATAAATAAAATCTTAAAAAAAAACTATACTATTTGAGACAGTATGGTATTGGCAAATTAATAGACAAATAGGTCACTAGAACAGAATAGGGAGTCCAGAAGTATACCCATGCAACACAGTCAATTGATCTTTAGCAAAGGAACAACCCAAGTGAGTACACAAAGGATAATTTTGTTTGGTTTCAAAAAATGACGCTGGAATAAGCAAACATAAGAAAAAAATGAATCTCAACACTGACTCTTTACCTTTCACAAAAATTAACCAAAATAAATCATAGATCTAAATGTACAATGTAAAATCATAGAACAATATCTAGAAGATAACAACAGAATATCTGAGGGACTTTGGGTTTGGCAATGGCTTTTTAGATATAATGCCAAAAGTATAATCCATGAAAGAAAAAAAAAACTGATCTCCGGTTTCATTAAAATTAAAAAATTCTGCTCTGTGAAAAACCGTTAACAGAACAAAAAGATAAGCCACAGACTAGGAGAAAATATTTGCAAAATACATATCTGATAAAGGATTTGTATCCAAATCCTTTAAACAAAGAACATTTAAAACTCCACAAGAAAATAAAAAATGGACAGTAAGAATTAAAAAATTGGCAAAAGATCTGAACACATCATAAAAGAAGATATACAGATGGTAAATAAGCATATGAAAAGATGCTCAACATCATACAGCATTAGAGAATTGCAAACTGGAATAACATGATGCCAATATACATCTATTAGAATGGCTAAAATCTAAAACACCACATACCAAATGCTGGCCAGGAAGGAGAGCAACAGGAAGTCTCATTCATTGCTGGTGGGAATGCAAAATGATACAGCTACTGTGAAAGACGGTTTGATACTTTCTCACAAACTTAGTTTTATCATATGATCAGGCAATTCCACTCCAAGGTACCTACCCAAAGAGGCTGAAAACAGGTCCACAGAAAAAAACATCTGTACACAGATGTTTATAATACCTTTATTCATAACTGCCAAAAATCAGAAGCAACCAAGATACCCTTCAATAGGTAAATGGATTAAAAAAAAAAAAAAAACCCTGAAGTAAATCCAACATTGGAATGTTATTCAATGATAAAAACAAGTAAGTTATCAAGCCCAAAAAACACATTAAAGCAACTTAAATGTATATTGCTAAGGGAGAGAAACCAATCTGAAAAGGCTACATACTGATGGATGCAAACTACAGGACATTCTGGGGGGAAAAAAAAAACAAAAAACAACTACGGAGACAGTAAAAAAAAAATCAGGGTTTGTCAGGAATTGTGAGGAGGGGTAAGGGATGATTAGGTGGAGTACACAGGATTTTCAGGGCAGGATTTTGATCAAACACATGTAACGACACCACACAAAAAGTGAACCCTAATTGAACTATGGACCTTAGTTAATAATAATGTATCACTGTGGGTTTATAAGTTGTAAAAAATGTACTACAAAAAAATAAAGCAAAGCAACAGAAATGATAAACATCTGCATTAACAGCATAGAATATTATTCTGATGTATTGTTTATTTTTTTTAAAGATTTTATTTATTTATTTGGCAGACAGAGATCACAAATAAGCAGAGAGGCAGGCAGAGAGGAAGGGAAGCAGGCTCCCTGCTGAGCAGAGAGCCCGATGTGGGACTCGATCCTAGGACCCTGAGATCATGACCTGAGCCGAAGGTGGAGGCTTAACCCACTGAGCTATCTAGGCGCCCCTCTGATGTATTGTTTAAAATATTTATTATGATTAAGCAAAAATTAACATTCCCTGATGTGATTTTAATTGCATATAGATGTAGTAAGCAAGATAACTAAACATAAAGTGGGAGACAGGGCACAGAGGGACTTAGATAGTGGTAGGCTTTCTATATTCAACTTAAAGTAATAAAATATAATTCTAAGTATATTAAAAGTTACATATACTGTAACCCCTAGAGCAATCACCAAAAGACAAAACAAACAATAAAAACCTGTCCAAAGGGAAACAGTCAGAAAGAAAATAGACTAAAGTGTAACACTATCAAGCGTTCAGAGAATTGAAAAGCCAGGAAAGGGGAAAGGGAAGAATGAAAGAATGGAAACATTCAGAAACAATAAAAGGATAGACCTAAATTCACAAATATCAATAAATGCTTAATATATAGTCTAAACCACCAATCAAATGACAGAGATACATGAAAAAAAAAAAAAAAACAACGAAATGCTGGCTAGACTTCATGTCATACATAATCATGTAAGTAATTAACAAGTAAAAGGAAAGAAAAAAAATATCCTGCAGATGGTAGTGAAGTCCACAACCAAGCTGGAGTAATTAAATTACAGCCAGCAAGGTAGATTTCAGAGCAAAGAAAACTATGAGAGATAAAAAAAGAACATTACATAATGATAAAAGACCCACCTCACCAAGAAAATAGAACCATCTCAAATATGCACGTGCCTAAATACAGAGTGTCAATATACATGATGACAAAATGAAAAGAACTGAAAGAAGAAACACATATTCCATTACAGTTGAGAGATTTACACAATATTCTTTTACTGAGAGAGCAAACAGAAAATCAGTCAGGATATAAAAGAACTAAATAACACCAAACAAACAGATTTAACATTTACAGAACACTTTACCCAACAACAACAGAATACACATTCTTTTTTAAGTATGCGAACATTCACCAAGACTAGGGATCAGCAAACTTCCTGTAAAAGATTAGGAGAAAATAGTTGCAAAACACTGACAAAGAATTTGTCTCCAGAATATGGTAAGAACTCTCAAAACTCTCAAAATTCTCAAACCTCAATAAGATAAACAATTCAATTACAATAATAAGCAAAAGATTTCAACAGACACTTCACAAGATATCCTGAAGACAATCAAGCACTTGAAAACATATATGTCATTTGTGATTAGGGAAATGAAAAATAAAACCAAGATTAGATACCACTACACATCTAAAACAATGGCTAAAAAACATTGACATCATAGTGTTGGAAGATGTGGAGCAATGAGAACTCGTATGCACTAGGGTTGAAATGAAAAGTGGTAGAGCCACTCTAGAAACCAGTTTGCCAGTATCTTATAAAGTTAAACATACACTTACCAAGTGCCCAGCAATCCCACTCATAAATATTTACCTTCAAGAAATGAAATTACGGGGCACTGGGTGGCTCAGTGGGTTAAGCCTCTGCCTTCGGCTCAGGTCATGATCTTAGGGTCCTGGGACCAAGGCCCACATCTGGCTCTCTGCTCAGCAGGGAGCCTGCTTTTCCCTTCTATCTCTGCCTGCCTTTCTGCCTACTTGTGATCTCTCTTTCTGTGTCAAATAAATAAATAAAGCCTTAAAAAAAAAAAAGAAATGAAATTACCTAAAACTGGGAACAACACAAATATCTTTCAACAGGTTAATGTAAAATCAAATTGTGGGGGGCACCTGGGTGGCTCAGTGGGTTAAGCCTCTACCTTCAGTTCAGGTCATGGTTTCAGGGTCCTGGGATCAAGCCCTGCATCGGGCTCTCTGCTCGGCAGGAATCCTGCTTCCCCCCCCCCCCCCCCCCCCCCCCGCCGGCCTGCCTCTCTGCCTACTTGTGATCTCTCTCTCTCTGTCAAATAAATAATAAAATCTTAAAAAAAAAAAATCAAATTGTGGTACCTCCATACAACAGAATACTACTCAGCAATGAAAACAAACTATTCATATATGCAACAACTTAAAGGAGTCTCAAAGGCATTACGCTCGGTGAAAAAACGTGAATCTCAAAAGGTTACGTACTATATGGCTCCATTTAGGTGACATTCTCAAAAAGGCCAAACTATGGTAACAGAGAACAGAGTTATGGTCACCTGGACCTGAGTGTAGCTGGAGGAATGACAACATACAGCACCCAAAAGTTTTTCTGGGTGATGAACTGTTCTGTAACCTGACTGAGATAGTGATTACACAAATATGTACATGTGTTTAACTTTATGGAACGGCACATAAAAAAAGGTCTATTTTACTGAGTGCTAATTTAAAAATTAAAATTTTAATGTTTTTTGGGGCGCCTGGGTGGCTCAGTGGGTTAAAGCCTCTGCCTTCGGCTCAGGTCATGATCCCAGGGTCCTGGGATCGAGCCCCACGTCGGGCTCTCTGCTCAGCGGGGAGCCTGCTTCCTCCTCTCTCTCTGCCTGTCTCTCTGCCTACTTGTGATCTCTGTCTGTCAAATGAATAAATAAAATTTAAAAAAAAATTTTAATGTTTTTTAAACTAAATTTTTAAAAATGTATCATATAGATAGACCTCTTGCATCAAATCATAAAACCAAGTTAGGAGACATTTAAACAAGACCAAAATAGGGAATAGATACCATGTTCAGTATTTATTAAATCTCAAATTCCAACACTTTTGAACTTCAGATTCTAAATATGTATGAAAATGCAGAGAACTAAAATAACTAAAAACTTGGGGCATCCAGGTGGCTCAGACATTAAACATCTGCCTTCGGCTCAGGTCATGATTTCAGGGTCCTGGGATCAAGCCCTACATCTGCTCCCTGCTCACTGGGAAGCCTGCTTCTCCCTCTCCCATTCCTCTTGCTTGTATTCCCTCTCTTGCTGTCTGTCTCTGTCAAATAAGTAAATAAATAAAATCTTAAAAAGAAAGAACTAAAAACTTCTTTAAAAAAAAATGAAGGAGGACTTATCTACTAGATATCCAGATTTCACATAAAGTCAGAATACAAGGCCCAAAGAAAGAAAAAAAAAAAAAAAAACCAATAGAACAGAAAAAAGCACAGATAGGAACAGAAGCACAGAATAAGAATTTTTGATGTATGCTGAAGGTGGCACAGTAATAAGGCAAGGATGGTTGTTTCAGTAAAACGACTGAAACAACTGGATATCCATTTAAAAAAAAGTTCTGTAACACAAATGAGGAGAGATCTAAATGTGAAAGATAATACACTAAAGCTTTTAGAATATAATGTAGAAGAGTATCTTCAAAAGGCCTTGGGTTATGGTACACAAAAATACACTAACCATCATTGAAAATTAAGAATTTTCATTTCATAAAACAATAAATCACAGTCAAGGAGAAGGTATTTAAACACCCAAATCCAACAAAATTCTAATAACCAGAATATTCAACATATCTTACAAATCCATAAGAAGGCAAACAATCAAAATGAAAAACTGAAAAGAGACTTGAAATAGCGCTTCACAAGAGAAGATTTCCAGTTTAAAAAGGTGTCCAATATCATTAATTATCAAGAAAATGCAAATTAAAACTACTTCAGGATACGACTACACAACCACTAGAATGGCTAAAATTAAAAAGACAATTTCCAAGTATTTATTTACCTGAGCATGGAGTTATATGATCGCTCTTAAACAGCTGGTGTGTGCTACAGTCGCTTTATAAACTTTTTGGCACTATCTACGAAAACTGAAATCTATATACTCAAAAACCAAACAACTGGACTCATGTATATATCAAACAGAGTGAGTACATTTCACACCAGAAGGCACATTCATGGGAGCATTCATTACTCATAATGACTCAGAACCAGAAAGCCAAATGTCCATCAACAATAGAAAAGATAAGTAAATTACAGAATATTATAGACTGAAAGTTAAATCACAGTAACACTCAACGCTGATAAATCTCACAAATTTAATAACGTAGAATAAAAGAATTTACATGGTTTGAACCTACCTACATAAAATTCAAATAACAGGCAAGACAAAATTATAGTGTTTAGAGAAGATGTCTAGAAAAATGGCATATATTAGAATAATGGTTATGGGCAGGGGTAAGGGACTTAATGGATTGTGAAATGGCTTCTGAGAAGCTGACAATATTCTATTTCTTGACCTAGTAGTGGTTAAGTGGGTATTAACTTTGTGAAAAACTATTGGGCTTTACATTTGTGTTCTGTGCCATTTTCCATGTGTAATATTTTACATTAAAAAAAGTTAAAAAAAAAAAAAAGAAATCAGAATCTTTCACTTATCAATAGTAGTAGCCAGACACAAAAATTTCTAAATTTATAAAACAGATAAAATTATGGGGTGAAGCTTCAATGACACTTACATAGCACAAATTTAAATAGTACACCTCTGCTGTTATTAAAATAGAACCTAATATCAAAAACATATAAAGAATTTGTCTTATATGTAGATATGTTCAATTTTTTTTACTAAGTAGAAAACTAATATAGGTATTCTATAGATTATAGGTGATATTTTGTTATATGCCAACCAAATGGGCTACAGAGGAAAACATGCACACATTTATCCCAAAATAAGTTCCAGAACCCACAGTGGAGATTAAACGATGAGCTTGGTTGAGTGTGTGGATACACAAAGTAAAATGATACAGTATGTCAGCATGTCCCATGGAGCATAAGGCTATAAATCCCTACTATAAAACAAAGAAGACAGAAGAGGTAAAGAATTAGACTTCAGAGAAAAGGAGGTATTTCAATTTGTTTGAGACTTATGCTGAATACAGCAAAGAGTTTTAGAGGTAGTAGGAAGATATTAAATATTTGTTCAAGTACCAGAAAAATTTGAAAGCCTAAAATATAACTGAAAACTTTATCATATTTTACTTTCTTCCTTAAAAATGTCACTAAAAGGGGCGTCTAAGTGGCTCAATGGTTAAGCCTCTGCCTTCAGCTCAGATCACGGTCTCAGGGTCCTGGAATCGAGCCCCACATCAGGCTCTCTGCTCAGTGGGGAGCCTGCTTCCCCCTCTCTCTCTCTGCCTGTCTCTCTGCCTACTTGTGATCTTGCTCTCTCTGTCAAATAAATAAATGAAATCTTAAAAAAAAGTCATTAAAACTTTTTAAATTCCAAAACCCAGGATACTATACCTGAATAACTGATGCTGATTCATTTTGAACTTTTTCTAGTTTTTCCTTTTTTAACATTAATAATTTTCTCTGTGCTAAGAGTCTTCGCCAGTATTTCTGAATGGTCGATGCTGCATTAATCTCCTTCTTCAATCGTTGTTTACTTAGGAAATTGATTACAGCTGATTGAATAATTCTTGCAGCTTTGTCTCGCTCCTAAAAAAAAAAAAAAAAAAAAAAAAGCAAAGATGAACCAGAAGCTTACTTACTGGGGCGCCTGGGTGGCTCAGTGGGTTAAAGCCTCTGCCTTCGGCTCAGGTCATGATCTCAGGGTCCTGGAATTGAGCCCCGCATCAGGCTCTCTGCTCAAGCAGGGAGCCTGCTTCCTCCTCTCTCTCTCTGCCTGCCTCTCTGCCTACTTGTGATCTCTGTCTGTCAAATAAATAAATAAAATCTTTAAAAAAAAAAAAAAAGCTTAATTACTTAAGTTTGTAAGAAAATCATCTATTAAATATTAATCAAACTGATCCTGAAAATAAAACATCCCCCCGACTTAAGATATGCTCATCTTTGGAATATAGATACTTCCAAGAATGTTGAAAGGTCTGATAGGTAGAAATGCATATATATATTTATATAATGGAACAAAAATTCCCAAGGCTATAATCCTAAAATAAAGATCACAGGCATGTTTGATATATCATCTCAATAATCAATATAAAGGCTATTTAAATGTGGTATGTTTCAGGGTGCCTGGGTGGCTCAGTCATTAAGTGCCTGCCTTCGGCTCAGGTCAGGGTCCCAGGGTCCAGGGATCAACAGGAAGCCTACTTTTCCCTCTCCTACTCCCCCTGGTTGTGTTCTCTCTCTCGCTGTCTCTCGGTGTCAAATAAAGAAATAAAATCTTTTAAAATGAATGAATGAATGAATGAAGTATGTTTCTCAGATTACAGCCCAGAGAATTCATGTTTGATTTTGAAAAAAGCGGTGGACCACAGGAGGAAATATAAAAGAAAAAAGGAGGTCCTAAAATAAACAAAATGCCTTACAATATAAGGTAGTCTTGCTTTGTAACAACTCGAACAAAAAGGGAGAAGCAGCAAAATATTTACTTTTAGCACAGAATACTTTATGGCTTTAAGGCATAGACAATCAAGATGACAGAATATCAGGTTATGGGAAGTGGTAGCAGGACTGCTCGATAGCTTAAGTGGCCGAAAAAGAGCTACCTGCCCTGGGAGCACCACAGGCTGATACCCCATATACCTTTATTTCTGTTATTTCTAATGATGAAGTACTAGCAAAAACAACATAGGTCAAATACTTACTAGGCATCAGGCACCATTCTAAGCACTTCATGAATGCTTCATCTAAATCTCACACAACCATAAGAACAGATGAACAGGTACCACTTTTATGACTATGGGGAAACTGAGACAGAGAAGTCAAGTAGACTGTCAGTCTACTGGGCGGAAAACCAGTATTCAAACGAAGCAATCACTTTGCCACACCCTCAAGGCCAGATTTATCATTTCAGTTACCTGAATTGTAAACTAGAATATAAATTATTCCTTGTGGTGGAAAGAACAATTTATAGCATGTAGCTATAAATTTATAGTTATTTATAACTTTATGTAGCTATCTGGAACAGCTCACTATCCAAGGATGGGCTCTATATAGACATTAGATTCTAATTATTAATTAATTATAATCAGGCATTGAGATCTATGGGTGGAAACTGCACAGTATGGGAACACATTCAACTATGGAAGGGATCAAACAGCCACTCTAAGAAAGGAAAAATGTAGTTAATGGATTGAAACAAATACTAAGAAATGGTGAGAGTCATATATTACATCACTCCTAAGTGGAAAAAGACTAGACAATTCTAAAATTGGGGTAGAATTATGTCCAACAAATTGATTAAGCGATCTAACCACTGTCTGTACCCCTGTAGAGCATATGGCCTTTAAGACTATGGATATCTGTCGGGTGCCTGGGTGGCTCAGTGGGTTAAAGCCTCTGCCTTCGGCTCAGGTCATGATCCCACGGTACTGGGATCGAGCCCTGCATTGGGCTCTCTGCTCAGCGGGAAGCTTGCTTCTTCCTCTCTCTCTGCCTGCTTCTCTGCCTACTTGTGATCTCTGTCTATCAAATGAATAAATAAAATCTTTAAAAAAAAAGACTATAGATATCCAAATTAAAACCATCCCTCCACCCAGCCACAATTTAAGGAGCACAATTTCAGTTCTACAAGTTAAAAAATTTCTGGAGATATGTTTCATAGTGATGTAAATATACTTCACACTACTAAACTGTACACTTTAAAAAGAGTTAAGATAGTAAATTTTATGATGTGTTCTTTACCACAATTAAACAAAAACTGGGTTAAAAATAAGCATTTCCTATTAGCTTAAAAAAAAAAGTCAAAAGTTGCATTTGAGTCAAAAGTTCCAAGGCTAGGGGCACTCCTAGATACAGTGGGCTAAGGTAAATTTGTAGATCATCTCAATCTCAAGCAAACTAAAATGGAACAATTTTATGTGACATTAGAGAAGCTACAGATGGAAAATAGATAAATCCAAACTAGCCACTGTTTGAAAAATTTATAAACTGATGGTAAAAATTCCAATGCTGGTTAAGTCACTCCTTCTTTGCTAAATTAGACGGCATGTTATCATTTTTAATCTTATGCTATTGCTAAGCTAACCTATTACAAGTTTGTTTTATTTTACCTTGTGTATGGGCCACATACAGGGATTCACTTTGCTTTACAGTTTATGCCTACTCTTTGACAGAAGAACTAATGTGTCAGGGTACCCTTGGATAATCCTACCTCATTCATTAGGAATTGGGCCATTACTCAATTTTCACTTATCACTACAAAAACTTGAGCCAGTCTTTTCTCAATGGATAGCTTATGTGAATTATAACAATGAGATGGAAGTAAAATATAGTACCTGAAAAACTAGCTATCCATGGTAATTTTTATATGTTTATTAGATTATAATATTTCTACGACAATATATAGGGAACCTACTGCTTAATGTTCCAAATAGCAAACAAAAACATGTAATTGGATATTAGTGTAATTGTATAAGAGAGGGAGCATGGTCACCTGGAGAAAGGATAGAAGCAGTTGTCTTTAAAAAACAGGGAACTTTCTACTTCTTAAATCAGGAAAAGGGATCTTACCAGCAAATAGCTAGGAAATCTTTGTAGTTTATATCTTATTAGTATAAGGTCATCTTGAGCAGAAAATAAAGCAGATTTCATTTACCAGTCCCCCCAATTCTGATAAATATCTGTTTCATGGGATTTTTACTCTCTCATTTAATGTCATATAAACAGAATGAGTGAAATAATTTGAGGACCAGCCAGGAAAGAGTCTTTGCTGAAAACTCTCCTAAAGCAATTCTCCAAAAGCTTCCAGAGTACAAAGTTATCCTCTAAGACATACATGGGCAAGGAGGCAGATTCTAAGAAGATAAGGGGCATAAGAAGGCACAAAGAATAGATATGGTAGCAGAAAAGACCAGTTGTGAGTATAAGCCACTGCCTATTTCCCAAAAGTTACTACTAGGAGTTTGAGTGGGGTAACAGCAAATTATTTCAATTACTGTGTTATTTCCGAGTCTGACAAACTAAGACAAAATACATGGTATGTTTAAGAGTTGCCAAAATGTAGCTGTTTTATAGAGTTATTAAGAACTCTACCATAAATGCACAGTAACTCAAAATTGAGGAGCAGTATAAAGTGGAAAGTATTTCTGAAATACATGATAAGTTTATTAAACATAGCTGCTTATTTTATTTGATTTTCCAAATAAGTGAATATAAGATCATTAGTGGAAGGGGTAGGGAGAAAAAAGGATTAAAATAGTTTGTTTAACTTGATCAAGGAGACCATTTCATAGTTGGTTAAAAATTACATTTTTCTCAGAATTAAAAAAAAAAAAAGCTTACATTAACATAAAATTTTGTACTGTTGGGGTCAAAAAGGGAAATGACAAATAACATCACTATCCCTGTGCCCAGATCCCAAACAATAAATAAAACAATAGAAACCAAATTCCACTTAAAAAATTTTTCTTCTTTAAGATTTTATTTATTTGACAGAGAGAGAAAGAGCACAAGCAGGCGGAGTGGCAGGCAGAGGGAGAGGGAGAAGCAAGCTCCCCCACAGAGCAGGGAGCCCGATGTGGGGTTTGATCCCAGGACCCTAGGATCATGACCTGAGCCAAAGGCAGATGCTTAACCAACTGCGCCACCCAGGCGTCCCTCCACTTTCAAACTAATAAAGGATACACTGGAAAACAGTTTCAGACAAACAAAATGAGCTGGCCAACTGCACTACAAAATCAGACAGACACCCAGACTCCAGGGACACTCTCCAGCACCAAGATCAAGATTCCCAGAACACCACATGAAAAAATTCATGGAAAACTGCTCCCAGAGAGAGTTTAGAGTCCAGGAAGGGATAGGTTAGATTCCATGAAGGAGAAAAGAGCTAAGTCAGGTATCCTCAGTTTACTTTTGTAAATTTACAAAGGGTGTAAGTTATTCTACTTCTGCCAGAGCAAGCGAGGGAACAGTGCCTGGAAGACACATCCAGTGAAAGAAACACCAAGGCTTAGGGAGAAATACCCATCCCTAACCCAAAACACAAACAATTATTAAAATTAGGTCAATAACTTCACATATCAGTAAACTGTAAAAATCATAACGAAACTCAATCAACTGGTATTTTGTGAAGTACAATTCACATTGCAGTGTTTTCATTTTGGGGGAGTACCTGATGGCGTTTTAGATCTGTTTTTAGTTTGTATTTTCTCCAAGTTGTCTGTATAAGTCTAGCAGCTCTTGCTTCTTTACAAAGATCCAAAAGCCTTGCACAAAGAAATGACAAATAAGTGATAACCACCTAAAGGAAAACAGAAGAGATGGAAACAGAAGTTTGCCAGAGAATACGCATCTTACTGTCACCTGCTGAGACTCTTGCTAGTTGAAGAACACTTACCTTTTCGTCAGGAATTGTATTGGACATATCCGAGTGATTAATCATAGCTGGTATTCCACCAAGGTCTCTAACTGCAGACCTGACCAACTGAAAATTTTTCTTTTCATTTTCTAGAAGTTCTTTGTACAGTTCTGAAGTGTTTTCTACTATGCAAATAAAAAAGAGATTAGACAGCACCAGTCAAAAATCTGATGTGGCAAAGAAAAAACTTCAAAAGCGAATCAGCCAAAAGGGACTAACCATGATCAAATGCTTTAAAAGACAAGTCCAGAGAACTTCCGTCAGATTCAGATGACGAATTTAACACCACTGAGCCAGTCTGTGTGCATTCTACAGTTTGAGTAGTCCGCTGACATATAGCATCAAAAGGCACATAGTAAGGATGGTAGTGATGGATCAGGTAACATAATACACGGCCATCTGAGAAAGATACTGTAAAATTCTCCACCTGATTGGAAATAGCAGGAAAATGATTAACTATATTGGATAGTAATATAGATATTAATGGTTTTGTAGTGCATATTTCCTTTTAATAGCTAAGAAAATCACATTAGTGGCTAATAGTGCCTAGAATAATTAATACCTTATTTATAGCCAAATTATCAATGATAAAATACTCTTTTAAAAATAGAATTTTATTGTGCTAGGAGAAATAGAGTCCCTCAAAAAATTCATGTCCTTCCTAGAATCTCAAAATATCACATTATTTGGATATAGGGCCACTGCAGGTTTAATTTTCACAGTGGAGTAGGGTAGATTCTAAATCCAAAGTAAGGTATCCTTATATGGAGAGACACACAGAGACAAACATACAGGAAGATGCTATATGAGGACAGAGGCAGAAACTGGAGTAAGGGATCCACAAGCCCAGGAATGCCAAGGATTGCCAGCAACATGAGAAGTTAAGACAAAGGTATGGAACCCATGCTCCCCTAGAGCCTTCCATAGCTCTCTAGTATTTAGTTAAAACGTAGATTATCCATGTATCTGACAAATTTTCTACTAACCATACTGTTCAAGGTATAACAGTTTACTATATTTAGTAACATGAACTCTATCATTTTTCTGGCTTCATATTCTTTACCAGATATTTTATTCATTTTCACATATTTACATTTAAGAGTATACTTCATTAAGGGTACAGAAATACAGTATTAATCAAATAAATGATTACAAAACACTCAACTTAGATTTTTTTCCTCCCCCTTGTAGCCAGTGGTCAGGTTCTCTATCATCCACTTTTAGAAGCATAGTGAGTTTATTTGCATTTACCTTTAAAATAGGGGTGTAATCCTTAGGTGCCCCTGATCTGACAAATGTCTCCTACTGAGACTGCTGACTACGGCATTTTTTCTTTCTTAGTAATACATTAAAAAATTGTGCATTATACAACTGGTGACATCTTAGATTAGATAAAATACAGTATGCGAAAACACCCTCACTCATTTAAGGAAAAGTTTGCTTATATATATAAACTACATTATTTAAGAAATGCAACATAATATTTTATGAATAAAGTTTAACTTTAACCAAAATGTACTTAAAGTCAGTGAGCTTAAACAAAAACAAAGAAACTTACTTTTTTATTATAGAAAGCACAAACAGCATTTACCCACTCCATCAACAGCTTTATGCTTTCACTATATTGTTCAAAGGAACCACTATTTCTTTTGTCTTTTTTCTTATTGATAATAGCATCAGAATGACAAGATCGTGCAGACATTGTTTTCTTCATACTCTGTGTGTGTTTTAAAAAGTCAATTTCTTCTTTTAACTGATCTAAATTAATGGAAATATCCACCTGAAACACACACAAAAAGGAATAAATATCTCTATATTTTTCATATACCATTTTAACCCACAGAAGTTAGTCATTGTCATCTTCATTTTTTTTTTAAACACAAACATAATTTATGCAGAAGTGATGGAATGCATAGTGGTTAATGTATAGCATGTCATGTGTAAGATCTGGGGTCACACAAGCCTGGATTTTAATCTCATCGCTTCTTCCTATCAATGTTCTAACATCTAGCTTCACTTTCCTTATCTATGAAGCAGTGACAACACCTACCTTACAAGGGTGTTGTGAAGATTAAATTGCAATTATTCCAGTTCCTGGGACAGAATAATCCCAGTAAGTAACAGTTATTGTTAGTCTATTTGATGAAAATGCTTTTATAAACCAATATTACTGGTTGATAAATTTGATAAAAAGTATAAAAATTTGACAAAAATTTGATAAAAAGTGTAACATTTACCAAATGTACAATACCTGAAAAGCAAAAGCTATTTTCCAAAGTAATGCAAGAGTTTTTTCTCTGTGCCTATCCACAATATCCTTAGATAGGATTGTATTTCCTATAAATGAAAAGACAGCCTATTAGCACAATATATGTACATATCAGTTTTTGGTGAGAAGAAAAACTTTTATCTTTACTCAATTTTTACCATGCTCATCATTTAATTGAATTCCTTGTGATCTAAGAATTTGAAGAACAATATCAACATTGTGCATCTTCTGAAGACGACTTATTGCAGGAATCCTGAGTTTCTTTGAGAGATTCCAGTCTCGTGTGAGAAGTTCCATGATTCGCCTAACAATAAAGAAATTTTCAGACGACACTCTCATATAAAAACATATGTGAAAAGCTCCCGGCATCAAAAGGTGAGGCTCAAACCAGGCCCCAAAATATCATAAATATCCTGCCTTTACCCTCCCCACATTGAGACACTAAGAATCAATGTATGATTGTTCTTACCATGTAAAGAAATAAACTTAACTTTCCTTTAAAAAACAAACAAAAAATACAAGATGAACTTTATTTAATTACAGCTACCACCCACATAAATCCCCCTAATCTGAAGGATTTTAAGTGAGAAAGATCCCCAAAAACTAACTGAAAACTCTTGCTCCACAATTAGCAAATAAGAGTCATTTCTCATTTTAAGCCTGCTGTTTGAGGTTTATGAACAGAATGTAAGAAAAAAAGATGAGACATAATACACAAATGCACACATGAACAAAATAATAGAGTTCTACAGGAAAAAAAGAAAGGGAAAGGAAGGGAGAAAGTATATTTGTGGAGGGACTACTATATTCTACACATCAAGCAAGTGCTTTCTTTTCTTATTTTAGTCCTCATAGCAAGTCCTATAATCAGGCATTATTATTGTTGTTTTTTTTTTCTTCAGATGAAGAAACCAAAGCCCAAAGGAATTTAGTAAACTGCCTATAGTCACATAGTTAGTAATATGAACTAAAACTCAGTCTTATCAGATTCAGAAGCCATTCCGTTATACCTATGCCAGATTATTGTAAAAATATTTGAGTGCCTACCTTAAGAAGACATATATACTACAACTTAAATTCAAACCTGTAATATCATCTATGTCACTAGTATTTTATCTACTAGACAATAATCAGTATTTCTACAGGAAAAGCAAACCCCAAAAGAGTATTGCAGATAGCTAAAATTTGGCAGAATTGTTTACAGAACTGAAATTTGGAGAACTATTTATATAACAATAATTTCTAAAGGTTAGAAAGTTACTCAAGATCATTCCAGGCTAACCACTCAATCAACATATGAAGTATTTCTGCAACACTAGGCCAATCCATTACCTATGACATCAGTAGATTAACCACTCTCAAGCATTCTCAAATGACTTTGAAGATTCAGGATCATTTTGCTGACACCTAAGAAAGTAGAATCTGGTATGCAAAATCAAGTCTCTTAACTAGTTAGAATTCCTGACCAACAAAAAAGCATCAATATCCAACACTGCTAAGTCCTTAGTAACTCTCGTAAAGACCTAAAAAATGTCTTCCATTGTGGAAAATAGCAGTGAACATAAAACCAGTCAGTGCCCCTCCTAGAAAGTGGAGAAAGTCTAAAAACGTGAATTCCTATTGGCCAGAAAACACATGTAGTGGCTTGGATGTATGAAATGAAACAAATTAAACAAATATAAAAATAACATGTGGAACATTTTCAGCAAATGCTCTAGACTATATGGAAATTACTCAAGTGATAACTAAAGAAAAGTTCAAAAGACCATTACTTTGTCGTGAGAACATATAATCAGAAAAGAATATTCATGGAATTTAATTTAGAAAGAAGCAAGTGACATGTATGTTGTTTTTGAAGAACTAGGGATTCATAAAGTTCCAGAGATCCCTTCCTCACATATGTCAAATGTAATGTAAATTGGAGACTTTCCTAGAAACAAGACAAATGTGTACAATGCAGATATCCCGAAGAGGCCAACTGTAGTACAGTGCTCATGATCACTCCTGCCAAAGCAGGAACCGCTGATTCACTGGACTCCTACAAAAGCCAATTTTGACGATGCTGGTTTGTTACTGATAAGTGTCGTATGATTTGAAGCCAGACATCCTGAGTTTATGTCTCAATATCATGATATAAAACTTGGGCACACTCTTTTACTTCTCCAGCCAGCTTTTCCTCCTGTGTAAAACAAGGTTAATAATGCAACTAGAATTGGTCCCAAGTAATAACAGTATTTATGAAACCCTGTCACCATAACGTGTTACTTAAATGTTTGATATTTTAAATGGTTCCATGCTTGTCTCAGCTTCTGTTCTAGGGCATCACTGGTTACTACTCACAGACCTTTGTCACTGTCAGCATGAAAAAAAAAATGTGCATAGGAGACAAGGTTTCTAGACCTAAAATTGACACTATTTTACAAAGGTGCTGCACATACTTGTCCCAATACTTTTTACCCTAAAAAAAATTTACTGCATCATATGAAAGAGCAAGAAAGAGGGGCGCCTGAGTGGCTCAGTTGGTTAAGTGTCTGACTCTTGATTTCAGTTCAGGTTATGATCTGAGGGTTGTGAGACTGAGCCCCATGTTGGGCTCTGTGCTCAGCAGAGTCTGCAAGAGTATTCTCTCCCTCTCCCCTACCTCCTCCCCCAACTCTCTCTCTCTCTCTCTAAAATAAATAAATTTTTTAAAAAAGGAAGAGCAAGAAAGACTATGTAAATAAAAAAAAAGTGTTTAGCAGAAAATTTTAGTCTATTCCATTAAGTAAAATAATTCTTATTTCTCATACTTACACAAGACGCACCCCACACTGCAAGTCTACAGCAAGATTTGTAACAGCAAAATCAAATTCATCAAATGGTGTCTGAACATGGTTAACAGGTAATCCCAATAAGCTAAGGTGACGGGAAAGATCACCTTCGCCACTTAGGAAGTCTCGTGAAAAAGCCAGAAGAATATCTTTACTAGTCTGTGGAAAAACAAGTTGCAGGTATTAAATCCCAAGATTATAATTTTGTTTATAATAACAACAAATTCTTATTCTGTGCATATAGAAATGAAGTCAAATTAATGGTAGCATAAAAAAAGTCAGTTTCATATCATATGGTAATAATGTACATCTATTTCCAATTTAAGGCCTTTTAAAAAATTGCTCATAATTAACAACAGACTCCAAAAATTAGTCTTCATTTGATAGTACGCTAAATTAGGAAAGAAATCCTAATCCCTCTACCCAGTTAATTCCTCAGAATTCTCAAATCAACAAAACTTCATAGGGTATTGTGTTGGTAAAAAGTCAACCAATAAGTTAGGCAGGGTTAGAACTATTAATAAGACAGACTAGATAAGTATTCCTATCCTATTCTACTCCAGAGTACTCTTCTTTGGGAAACTTAGAAGTTTTTAAAGAGAAAATATACAATAAAAACAAGTAAAAGTCTTAAATGTGAACTCTAAAAGAGAAAATGAAAACTATACCTTGAATTCAGCATCTTTACAGAAGAGACAAGGGTCATGATCAATAAGTTTGGATATTTTAGCATAATCAAGGAAACAAACCAACAGCAATAACTTTTTCAATGTAAACTTAGACAAAGCTTCTTCATGACCTTAAGTACAAAAAACATAGCAAGTTAATCTGTGAAAGAAAAGCTTCACCTTAAAATATGATAACGTACTAATAAAGAAAATTAATAGTAAGCACAAATAGAACATTATTTGTTTCTTAGTGTTTTAAATGTATGAATTCATGTAATATTCATAAAACTCTATGTTTCCAATATTTCCAGCTCATAGAGGAGGAAGCAGAGGCACAGAGATATCAAGTGATTTAGTCTGGGGCGCCGGGGTGGTTCAGTGGGTTAAGCCTCTGCTTTCAGCTCAGGTCATGATCTCAGGGTTCTGGGCTTGAGTCCAACATTGGGCTCTCTGCTCAGCAGGGAGCCTGCTTCCCCCTCTCTCTGCCGGCCTCTCTGCCTACTTGTGATCTCCCTCTCTGTCAAATAAACAAATAAAATCTTTAAAAAAGTGATTTAATCTATCTCATGCAACAAATTTTTAATAAGCACCTACTCTATGCAGGCAGCATCCTAGATGTCACATTTATAGTTAACAAGCTAAAAGAAATATGATCTCCACAGGGCTTACAGCCTACTTGTGAGGAGAGGGTGGGTAGAGACAACAAAAAGGTAAAAATAATTATAGTGATGGAGAAAGTGATGGGGAATGATGGGTGAAAAGAAAGGAAGGATAGTGGAGAGAGGAACTATTTATATTGGCATTTCTAAGAAGGTAAAATTTAAACAGAGACCAGAAAGAATAATAAGAAGAAGCCATTTATGCATAGCGTGGAAAGAATGCAATGGAGGCAGAACTACTCACCATCTCTATACAGATGAGGAACAGTGGGGTGTCTGTACTCAGCGGCTATATCAGGATTCCAAAGTAAGCGATTCAGAATGAACACAGCCAACCCCATGACATCACTATTGTCTTCCAAAGATAGGAGTTCTCCAAAAATTGTCTGAAAAGAAATTAAAGACTATGTGACTTTCAAGAAGCAAAAGGATACAACAGGGGGCAAGCAGACTACAATCTTCTAAGGATTTGGCAATGTTCTATTTTCTAAGTAGTATGGAAATAACATGGATATTTGCTAAAAAAAAACTGTATATGCTTTGTGCATTCCTTAGTGTATATGATGTACAATGAAAAAAGGCAAAAGCTCAGGACTAAGTTAAATTCTTAAAAATCATCTGACAAACCATATTTACATTTAATTTTTTCCTTTAAAGAACTATCAAATGTAGGCATCTTGCTCAAATTCAATTTTAATTATCCTACTAAGTATATCATGAAGGCAACAGAAACTTAAATATTCAAAATTTTTTAATAGTTAACAGGTGGAAACCCATCAGCAAGCAAATAATCTAACATAATAATTTGGAAAGTTCAGATCTGTTTATAATTGATTTTTAACAATGTTTTTTATTATGTCCTGTTAGCCACTGTATAGTCCATTAGTTTTTGATGTAGTGTTCAATGATTCATTAGTTGTGTATAACATAATTGATTTACATATGAAATTAACTTAACACCAACATGTTTATTATTAATGATTTTTAAAGCAATTAGAAAAAACTAAAACCATATCAGATTATATCTTATAAGCTTACATTGACCAATTGTAGAGATAAAAGCATGGTAAATATATGTCAAAATAGAAAAACTTCATATTTACCTACTTTTTTTCCTTTGATGTTTTCTTAAAATCCTCAAAGATCATACCCACCACTAGAACCTTAAGGTGTTCACAGGTACTCATACCTCCTTTCTATCTAAAAAAGATTGTACATTCCCACCAACCGACATGGACTTGCTGTGTCCATGGAGGATAATATTCCTACCTCATTTGTGTTTGGCCAAATAATGCGCTCTGGCCAGTGGAATACAGATGGAAGGATACCTACTACATCTAAGCAGATGTTTTATTTTTTATTTATTTTTAAAGATTTTATTTATTTATTTGAGAGCAAGTGAATGAGAGAAACAGCACAAGCCAGGGAAGGAGAGGCAGAGGGAGAAGCAGACTCCCCGCTGAGCAGGGACCTTGATGCGGGACTCAATCCCAGGGTCTTCAGATCATGACTTGAGCTAAAGGCAGACACTTAAACAACTGAACCACCCAGGTGCTCCTAAGCAGAAGTTTTAAAAGGCATTGCAAGTTTCTGTCTAACTCTCTTGTTTTTTACCTCGGCCCAAATAGAGTGGTTCTACTTCAATTAAGGTTCCAGAATTATTTGACTGTAAAAGCGGAGCTAGTTGATATGTAATTTTCTGATTAACAAAAGCATACTAAATTCAAATAAGAAAACTTAGTAAAGATACTATCAAACTGTGTGACCACAGAAAGCTTATCATTTGTTCTCTTTGGGCCTCAATTTCTTGATAAATAAAAGCCAAATACTGTTAATAATTCCTTTCAGTCCCAAAGACCATTGTATTCTAACACCTGGAATAAACTGAAGAATAGAATGTCCCAAATGACAATGGCAAAAAGCCTAAAGAAAATGTAAAAGTATACCAGTAAAAGACAAAAGAAAACTGGAAACATGGAGCATTTTAAAAATAGAATCATATTTTTAATAGTCAACTATTACTGTCTTTTTCATTTAGTTTTTTTTAAAGATTATTTATTTATTTATGAGAGAGAGAGAGAGAGAGAGAGACAGCTACAGAGGAAACACAAGCCGGGGAAGAGGGAGAGGGAGAAGCAGGTTTCCCATAAAGCATGGAGCCCAATGCAGGGCTCTATCCCAGGACCCTGGGATCATGACCTGAGCCTAAGGGAGACGCTTAACAACTGAGCCTCCCAGGTCTCCCACATTCAGTTAGTTTTAAAATTCTAAGTATTGGGGCACATGGGTGGCTCAGTGGGTTAAGCCTCTGCCTTCAGCTCAGGTCTTGGTCTCAGGGTCTTGAGATCGAGCCCCACATAAGGCTCTCTGCTCGGCGGGGAGCCTGCTTCTCCCTCTCACTCTGCCTGCCTCTTTGCCTACTTGTGATCTCTCTCTGTCAAATAAAAAAATTTTAAAAATCTTAAAAAAAAATTCTAAGTATTATTGAGCAATGCACCAAGTGAAAAACTCAAATTTGACAACATTTTTATAAGAAAAGTTGCATTAAAATGGTTACAAGTTCGGGCTCTGGTATCAGACAAGTATAGATTCAAATCCTGACTAATAATTGGCATATAGCATGTCATTTAAAATCTAAGCTTCAGTATTGTCATGAAGTGAAAAAAACAAGACATACCTCACTGGGATTTGAAGAGGTTTAAATTAGATAATATATTTCAAACAGCCTAGGATATCATTTGTAAAAGCTCAAGAAGGAGCTTACAATACTTGTTATTGTATCCAGTACCAAATTATACATATTTAAGAAAACAAGAAAATTACTTGCTATGTGATGATATGGCAATAATATATATACTGGCATGATCTAATTACCTACTAAGCATTTTTTAAAGGACCTTAAATTTTATTATTTATTTATTTATTTTTTTAAGATTTTATTTATTTATTTGACAGACAGAGATCACACGTAGGCAGAGAGGCAGGCAGAGAGAAAGGAGGAAGCAGGCTCCCTGCTGAGCAGAAAGCCTGATGCGGGGCTCGATCCCAGGACCCTGAGGATCATGACCCAAGCCGAAGGCAGAGGCTTAACACACTGAGCCACCCAGGCACCCCAGGACCTTAAATTTTATACTGAAAAATCAATTAAGCTAACTAAATGACTTTATAAGTGAACTCATATTTTATTAAAAATACATAATAAAAAGCCTACTAAAGGTATATATAACAAAAGAAGTATACAATAAAAGTATATAATTAAAGGGATAAAATTTTAAAAACTGAAGCATATACTTACCTCTAAGCCAATTCGTAGCCATAAAGGATTATATGACAACAGCCAATTCAGGACTTTCTGCCGTTCTCCTGAAATGTATGTGAAAAGCAAGTAAGCTCAGACCACTACTCAAATAGAGACAATAAATAAAATTTTATGGAGGAAAATCATCAAAAAATAGGGATAATCACTTATATGAAATCAGTTAATTTAAATATATGGCATTCTTATATATATGACTATATTAAAGTACACAAGATTTTAGGCAGCAAAGTCAAATCATGTACATATTTGACTCTGAAATACAAAATGTTGAGTGTTTTTAAGGAATTAATTTCAAGTGGTGTTTGGGTGGCTCAGTCAGTTAAACATCTGACTCTTGATTTTGGTGCAGGTCATGATCTCAGGGTCCTGGGATCAGCCCTGTCACAGGCTCTGCACTCAGTGGGGGGTCTGCTTGAGGATTCTCTCCTCCACCCTTCCCCTCTCCCCTAACCTCCTCCCCCTCATGAATATCCATGCTCTCTCTCTCTCTCTCTCTCAAATGAATAAATAAAATAAATCTTTAAAAAATATAATCACATCTTTAAAGAATCTTTATAAAGATTTCTATAATCTTCTTACCAACATCTTTCCAGAGGTGTCTATCTTTTCTAACAACTAACCGCCTAGCTTCAATTTCAATTTCAAGCTTCTTAATAGCTTTAACCATTTTTTCAGAAGTAAATAAGCGACACGCTGCACGACGTAATCTATTCAGCCTGCATCGAGCAGTATAAGCTCTGAGAGACATTTCGTCTTTTGTAGGAGCTCTAGGAACACTGATTTTATGTTGACTCTCCAATCCCAAAAGAAGAGTAGCAGCATTTACTGGGCAAAAAGAAAAGGAAGAATGTTTCTGGTTAAACAATATATACATATATCCTTAGATCTAGCAGTAAGTGCAAATTTAAGATGGCCAAAATAGGGTATTTTTTCCGCCCCTTCCAAGCTTGTTCTTTTCTTTCTTTTCTCAAAATATGGGTGTCATCTGGTTCACTCAGTACCTTAGACCATTCTATCGTTGCAACTTGGGGCTCTACTTACAAAATGGATCTCAAGTCTAACCATTTCTCATAACCTCCACCATTATTACCCAAGTTCACACACTATCATCTCTAACCTATGCTTATGAAATAGTCTCCCAACTAGTTTCTCTGCTTCCATTCTTTTTAATAAATTTAAAAAAGGTCTCTAAAGAATGTGACTTTAAAAAATCAATTAAATTTTGAAATGCAACTTGAATTTTTATAAAACACATTTCCTCTCAAGAAGAAAACTAAAAATCAGGCTCTGCTTACTTCTGGGGAAAAAGAAAAGCTCCCTTTAGAGACTGTCTTGCCAAAGGGCATTTTAATGTAAATATGTTATACACTATTCTCTAACAAATACAGACAGGCCTCTCTTTGAACATGCAACAATGGAGAAACTATCATCTTAAAGACAGCTTATATAATGGCTTGGCAAGTTAAATGTTTACAAAGATGTTTCCTTATCTTTAGTTGAATTGATCCCTATAATTTCTATTCAAGAGCATCACAAGTTAAGTTTCCTTTTCTCTCAGGAAAAAAGCCTTCATCTGAAGGACAGCATGCTTCCATTTTATTCTACACTTGAGTCTTTTCCAGAACATGCACTGAGATGTTTGCTATACAAGACTGTTAGATTTATTCACCAGAATAGTAAACTTCATTTATGCAGTGAATATTGAATTGGATTTCTTAGTAGCCATGTTTCACTGTTAACTCAGACTGAATCTATATTAAAATAAAACTCATTCCCCTGAAAGGCTGGAATTGCATTGGCTGATGAATAAGAATGGAAAGCAAAAGGAAAAAGCAAAGTTTAGTACTTTCAGTAAAGAATTCCCTAAAAATTCTTATCTATACAATCTTTAGCAATGATGTCAATGAGTTAGTGAACCATGCCATTAACTCTAATATATATGCATAATTTAAAAATGGCAACTTATGTTAAGAACTATCTGTTAAAACAAGAGTATTATTTAATTTAATCATTAATGTTTACCTTCAGAAATATTTGTTTTTACAGTGAAGTCCTCAGGAGTTAATATAAAATTTAGCCACCAAGTGAAGCCCTGCTCCTGCTTTTCCTTCCAACGTTCATCATAAAACATGTTTTTTGCAGCAAACGGCATTGGGTGTCTAGGAATATCTAAGGATACAGCTGATTTATTAAATGAGAAATTCTCTTTTAAATTATTATGCAATATATAGCAAAAGACCATTTTTATTAGCAAAACCACCTAAAACACTGAACAATATTTGCTTTTCCACTACTTGCAGATAACCACTGGAAACATTTTAGGTATAAAATGTAATCAAAGTTTGAAGGGAAAAAGCACCACTGTACTTCCTGGTTATTTAAAAATCCCAAGTCACCATGAGTTAATTTCACCAAAGTCTGAGAAAAGATCCTGTTATTTGAATACACATATTTACAATTCTCCAAGGCTTTAATTCAACAAAAAGTATCAATTCATTTCCACTTGAAATGCAGTTAATGCTTCACTCCATGTCAGTTTTTCAGTGACTTTAAAAAATAATGAACACTTACCTGTTTTTAATGGTTTTATGAAGGTCAAAGTAGACTGTGCCACAGCAACAATGGGTTTTGTTCTTTTGTTTGTTTTAGAATTAGGAGTTCTGTATACTGATGAATCTAAAATAAATTAGAAAGCAGAATGATAGCATTAAAAATGAAATAAATTCCATGAATGAACTCTTTTAAAGTTATATTTGGGGGTGCCTGGGTGGCTCAGTGGGTTAAAGCCTCAGCCTGCAGCTCAGGTCGTGATCTCAGGGTCCTGGGATAGAGTCCCGCATCGAGCTCTCTGCTCAGCGGGGAGCCTGCTTCCTCCTCTCTCTCTCCGCCTGCCTCTCTGCCTACTTGTGATCTCTGTCAAATAAATAAATAAAATCTTTAAAAAATAAATAGATAAATAAATAAATAAATAAAGTTATATTTGAGTTCTTCAATATCACATCCACTTAGCAAATAACTATTATGTGCCTGGTACTATGCTATGAACTTGGGGGTCAATAAAACCTACATCTGGAAGTCACAGACCAGAAGCTATACTTTATCTTGTGTCCGCAGAAGCTAAACCACCATTTATTGTTATGTATATATTGCAGATTCTGTGTTATATACAGAGAATGCAGAATTGCAGATATGGTCCCAGCCCTGGGAAGTTCTCAGTCTAGTACAGAAGTTTAAAAGAAATTATAATATACCGCATAAAGGAGAAGTACATTTAAGGAGCTGTGAGAACAAGAAGGGAGAGTTAACTTCACCTAGAAGGGTAGGACAGCCTTCCTAAATGCAAATACACTTGAGCTGACTCTTATTAAAGTGGAAGTTAGGCATGAGGAATGTGGCCTGTTTGACAGAATTGCAATATGACTGGAATAAAAAATGCCTATCAGAAGAACAATAGAAGAGGTTGAAAAAATTAGAAAAGAGTTGAATCATAATAAAGGTAGTGGCAGCTAATGTTTGAATACTTTGTTGCAGGCACTATCACAGTCTTTTAATGTAGAATACCTCGGGCGATCACCCCAGCAAACCTCTAAGAAATGTACTATTATTATCCATATTTTATATAATTAGGCTACTGGGGCTTAGAAAAATTGAGCTACGTGGTCAGTGTCACACAAGCCAGTAAGTGGCAGAGCTAGGCAGTATACTCCCAGAGCCGACACTATTAATCAGTCTGATGTCTCTGGTATGCTAGTGAAAGATCTAAATCCAGGAAGTAACACTATCATTTACATTTTAGAAAACAGTGGCCAATGGAATAAAAGGGGTCAAGACTAGAGATAGAAAGCTAAGAGGAAGCTATCACAGTGGCGCAACTTAGCTATTATGAGAATTTAAATTAAAACAAAAGCAGTGGAGATAAATTAGAAAGAAGAGTTATTTTAATAGTAGAACCTACAAGCCTTAATAACCACTGGCTAGGCAAGTGGGAAAGAATGAGAACTTCGGAGGTATCCAACTTTCCAGGTATCCAACCCAGGTGACTGGAGGAGATAGTAGGTGGTAACTACAAAGGAAACTGCAATAAAGGTGACAGTGGCAAAGTGATATACTTTATAGGTTAATATAGGTTATATCAGAACAGCAGTTCACTCCCTCAAATGCAGGTTTCATACCACATGATACACTTACTAAATATAAACAAAAAGCTAAGAAAAGGCAGAAGAGAGCAAACTATGATCCATAGGCAAAATCCAGCCCACTGACTATTTTTATATGGTCTATAATCTAAGACTAGTTTTTATATTTGTAAATAATTGGGGGTAAAATTCAAATGATTGTATTTTATGATACATGAAAATTACATGAAAATTCAAATTTCAGTGTCCATAAATAAAATTGTACTGGAACAGTCACATTTATTGATTTATATATTGTCTGTGGCTCTTTTTTCTTCTACAGTGGTGGAGGTTCGGTAGTTGTGATAGAGATCATTTGGCTTACAAAACCTAAATATTATCTGAACCTGTAGAGAAAAAGTTGGCTTAGTTTTGATTTAGAGGAATTACAAATCTGCACCAATTGTGAAAATAAGGAACACAGTCACATTGTGACATATTTATGAGGTTATAATTTCTTTGTATTTGAACATTTAAAAATAAAAATAAGAGGAAAAAATCCTCATTCTGAAACACCAGAGAAGCTAGTACCTCTGTGTGGAATCATTTTATTCTGTGGGAATCCTTTCCTGGAACCATCTCACAGCTCCTCATCACTCAGAAAGGCCAAGTAAAGTGTGTCCCTTTCTGTGCTTCCATGCCTCCCTGTGCATAGCTCAGTCAGAGGACTGAGAACAGCCTGAAGATAGGAACAATACCTTTTCTCTTTGTATCCATAGAATCTCAAACAATGCATAGCACACGGTAGGCACCTTACCAATACTGAATAAATATATCTTGGAAAATGGACTTCTTTCTTTGCTTTCCTGGGTTTGCCAGAATAGAGTCAGTTATTCTTAGTGAGTGTTACCAAACTCTCATATAAGCTCATCAGTCAGATACTCAATATGTCCAATCTTCTTTAAACCCTTGCAAAGAAGCTCAACTAGGTGGCCACCTTAAACAAACTCATCATTCATCATTTATTGTACACCTTGTAGGAGTTCAAAACAGGTATAGGTATGTTCCTTATACTCAAAGAATTTGTGATCTGGTCAGATACTATCTATAGGAAACAAGAAATACAAGCAAAGAAATAGTGTTAACATAGGAGATGTTATATATACTGAATTCAGATTTGCTTAGGGAACATACCTCAAGGGAAAGCCATCAGGGAGTTAATAAAAGTTGACTTTAGTACCTGAAATAAGTGGATGATCTGAATCAGTGAGAAAACAATAGGTAAGAAAGTTAACAAAAGGATACATGGTCAGGAATAAGACAAGGATGCCCACTCTTGCCACTTTTATACAGCACAGTATTGGAAGTCCTCACTAGAGCAACTGGGCAAGAAGAAGAAATAAAAGAAATCCATATTAGAAAGAAAGAAGTAAAACTCATATTCATAGATGAAATATTATATATAGAAACCCCTGAAGACTCCATCACAAAACCATTAGAATAAATTAATTCAGTAAAGATGCAGGACACAAAATAAATACACAGAACTATAAGACATTGAAGAAAGACACATATAATTGGAAAGATATTCCAGACTCATGGATTTAAAGAATTAATGTTGTTAAAATGTCCATACTACCCAAAGCAATCTATAGGTTCAATGAAATCCCTAATAAATTTTCTATGGCTTTTTTTTAAAGGAATAGAACAAATTGTCTTAAGATTTCTGTGGAACCACAAAAGCCCCCAAATAGGGAAAGCAATCTTGAGAAAGAAGAACAAAGCTAGAGGCATCATACTTCCTGATTTCAAACTGTATTACAAAGCTATAGTAAATAAAACAGTATGGTATTGACATAAAAACAGGCACACAGATCAGTGGACCAGAATAGAGAGCCCAGAAATAAATCTACACATACATGGTCAATTGTTTTACATTCAAAGGAGGGAAGAATATACAATATATAGTCTCTTCAATAAATGATGTTGGGAAAACTGAACAGCCACATGCAAAATAATGAAACTCTACTACTATGTTATATTATGCACAAAAATCAACACAAAATGGACTAAAGAATGTAAGGTCAAAACCCATAAAACTCCTAGAAAGAAACACAGGCAGTAAGCTCTTGACTAGGTGATGAGTTTTTCGATTGACACCAAAAGGAAAGGCAACAAAAGCAAAAACAAACAAGTAAGACTACATCAAACCACAAGCTTCTGCACAGCAAAGAAAATCATCAACCCAATCAAAGGTAACATACTGAATGGGAGAAAACTCCGATGGGGGTTAATATTCAAAATATAGAAAAAGTACTCAAACAACTCATAACAAAAAAATTCCCTAAATAATCCAAATAAAAAGTGGGCAAAAGATCTGAATAGACATTTCTCCAAAGAAGTCATACAGATGGCCATCAGACATATGAAAATATGCTCAACATCACTCATCATCACTAGGCACATGCAAATCAAAACCACAATAAGTTATCATCTCACACCTGTTAGAATGTTTATAATCAAAAAGACAAGAAATAGTGTTGGCGAGGATGAGGAGAAAAGGGAACCCTGGTGCAATGTTGGTAGGAATGTAAATTGGTACAGCCAATGGAAAACAGTATGGAATTTCTAAAAAAATTACAACTAGAGAGGCGCCTAAGTGGCTCAGTGGGTTAAAGCCTCTGCCTTTGGCTCAGGTCATGATCCCACGGTCCTGGGATCAAGCCCCGCATTAGGCTCTCTGCTCAGCAGGGAGCCTGCTTCCTCCTCTCTCTCTCTCTGTGCCTGCCTTTCTGCCTACTTGTGATCTCTGTCTGGCAAATAAATAAATAAAATCTTTAAAAAAAAATTACAACTAGAACTACCATATCAGCAATTCCACTTCTGGATATTTTTATGAAGAAAACAGAAACACAAACTCAAAAAGGCACATGCACTCCCATGTTCACTGCAGTATTACTTACAATAACAAAGATATGGAAACAAGCTAAGAGTCCCTTCAATGGGTGAATGGATAAAGAAAATTATATATATATATATATATATATATATATATATATATATATATATGGAATATTATTCAACGATAAAAACAGATGAATCTTGCCACTTGTGACAACATGGAAAGACCTTGAGGGGATTATGCAAAGTGAAATAATCAAACAGAGAAAGAGAAATACCATATGATCTCACTTATATGTGAAATCTAAAACAAAAACAAAAACCAAGCTCATAAATACAGAGCACAGATTTGTGATTGCCTAAGGTAGGGAGTGGTGGGGGTGAGAGGGGTCAAAGTATAAACTTCCAGTTATTAAATAAATAAGTCATGGGGATGTAATAAACAGCATGATGATTAGTTAATACTACTGTACTGCCTATTTGAAAGTTGTTAAGAAAGTAAATCTTAAAAGTCCTCATCACAAGAAAAAAATTGTATAACTATGTATGAGGTTAACAACAGCAAAAAAAAAAAAAAAAAGATAAATGGATGGAATGACAGGACTAGCATGGCAAAGAAAGTTGTAGAATATAAGCTAGCAGGTTGGCTACATAGAGGTCACAAGAAGACAACCTTAAATGGTAGAATAACAAGACTGTAAATAATCTGATAACAGCAGAGAGCAACTTAAGATTCCTGAGCAAGGGAGTGGGAAATCCAGATATTGGATACCACTCATTGCCTCTCACCTATTTTGGCACATCAGAAATTTGAGGCCAGGTGGATCCCAATCACTATCATTGGTCGATGCCCAAAATAAAACCCTTATATTTACCTGTTCCTTCTCATAAACTATAACAGTATAATAAAATATGGTAGAAAGAATATTTACTTTGTAGTTAGGGAGACCTAAGTTTAAATTACAACTCTATTTTAGTGGCTTCTGTGACCTTGGGCAAATTATTGGCCTTTTTGAATCTGATATAAAGGAGTTAGAGAAGGAAGTCATTCTATATAGATGGACAATAAACTTGAAATACCCTGAGGACAGAGCATGTTTGAGGATTCAAGGATAACAAGGAAACCAGGGTGGTAGGAACAGAGTGATCAAAGGGGAGAGAGATAAGTGTTAGGGGTGTGGGGGGGGTGGAGATGGGTGGTAATACAGATCTTACAGGGCCTTGTACATCATTGTAAAAAGTTTGGCTTTCAGTGAAATGGGAAGCCATTACAGGGTACAAAACTGGATAATGTCAGAATCCAACTAATTTCTAAAGTACTACCCTGGTTGCTATGTGGAAAATAGACTATATAGAAGCCAAAGGTGAAAGTAAGATCTATTAGTAGGCTCTACAATGACACAGACTAAATCAAGTGCCACTGGAAATGGTGAGAAGTGATCAGATGCTGTACTTGGAGGAAAGAGAAGATAGGATTTGTTGATGGACTGAATTTGGAATCAGACAGACTAAACTTACAAAGAAAAGGTCGGAGAGAAATATACTTAAGGACATTTACAAGGTTTGGACCTGAGATGAAAGGTCCCAACAGGAAGGACTGTGATGGGAATGACATACCAGGTAGGTATATCATGGGAGAAGGGACAGCAAAGGTTTGACTTTGGACAAATTAAATAAAGATGTTCATTAGACAGTGAAGAAATCAGTCTATAAATTAGAGGTCCTTCCTAAAATATAAAATTGGGAGGTCTCCATGTAGGGGTAGCACTGCAAACTAAGAAATGGAATGAGATCACTAAGGGAATGAGTAAGGGTACGAATATGATAAAGGGGGATGCCTGGGTGGCTTAGTCAGTTAAGTGGCTGATTTCAGCTCAGGTCATGAACCCAGGGTTCTGGAATCAAATCCCGCGTAGGGCTCCTTGCTCAGTAGGCAACCTGCTTTTCCCTCTGCCTGCTGCTCCCCCTGCTTGTGCTGACAAATAAATAAAAATCTTAAAAAACAAATAAGGAAAAATATGAAAAAGAGTCCGTGACTAAGCTTTCACTTACTCCAAGATTTAGAAGTTGGGTGATAAAGAGCACTCCGCAAGGAAAACTGAGAAGCAACCAGTAAAGTAGGAAAAGAACTAGGAGAAAGTGGGGGTGGTAGAATCAGGTATTCCAGGAAGACAGAGGTTCAAAGTATCAAACAGTTTGCTAATAGTTCAAGATGAAGATTGACAAATATTTATCAGATTTAATAGTGTGGAGGTATTAATAACCTTGACAAGAAAATTTCAGTAGTCAAAATCTGATTGAAGTGGGTTCAAAAAAATAAGAGACAGAGTAGAACAGCTAATTCAAGCAACTTTCTAAATGAGTTTTTTACATTAAAAAGCACCTTTTAATTCAAGTATCATGTTTACACATAAAAGTATATATAGCTCAGTGAACAATGACAAAGTAAAGACTTAGGTTCTTCAAAGGAGTCTTGCTCAAAAGAAAGCAGAAAAATGGAGCAGGGGCTGAAGGAGGTATAAATGGTATTAATACGATTTTGTATTTTTAAAAGATGGAATAACAGCATATTTGTATCAGAAATGACTCAGTAGGAAGACATGGGAGAGAGAAGACAATCACTGGGTAGAAGGACATAGGATCTGTTGTACCAGTGAAGAGTCTAGCTACATCGAGTGCATAGACACTTCATGCTTTAGTAGGTGGGAAGAAAGTAGTGGACTAAACACAAGTAAGGGAGGTAAATGTTGAGTGTGTTAAGGTTTTCTTCGATACTCTTACTGACTCAATGAAGTAGGAAGCAGATCATCAGCTAAGACAAGTTTCAGAGGACAATATCTGGAACCTAAGTGCCTGGGGTAGAACCCTAGCTTTATCATTTACTACCTCTGCAATCTTAGGCAAATTATTTAATTTCTGGATGCACTGGTTTCCTCATTTTGAAAATGTTGTATTGATAACAATTATCTTGTGTGATTGTCATGAGTATTAGAGGGGGTAAGAGTAAAGCACTTACAACTGGATCTGACAGAAGACATGTTCAGTAAATATTACCTACCATTCTCAATCATCAGAGAGGAGGAAAGAAGAGTGCTAGAGGTTTCAGGAGAAAAGATGGGAGGGAAGAGAGTCTGTGGCAAAGTGATAAAAGTTAATAAATCCCAAAGTACAGCCAAAGAGTTAAGGACTTACTAGAGATTTGTGGTCATTAATTTAAAGACCAACCAGCAAGATTCAGGCAGAGAGCAGGTAGAGTTGGATTAGGATTGGAATTTGCTAGACAAATACAATGAGGGGAAGAGAGATGAATGGAACGATCATGTGAGTTATGGAATCCAAGCTGTATAAGTAGGAAAGTAAGGACATGTCAGAGTGAAGGCTGCTGAAACCATGAAGGATTAAAGGATTATATATATAGAAAGGGGAGAAAAAATGTTGGGAGTTGGGTTTGTAGAGAAAACGCTAAAATCATAGATGGTGATTAGAGATGGAGATATTTTTAGGACTAAGTATGTTGGAACTAAAAGGTCAGGATATTGGAAAGATCCTATAAGGATTTTTAAATGGTAAAAAATAATGATGGTAGTTTTGGAGAAGACAAATGAGCCAAATGTAAAAATCTTGAGAGGAATCTTTCATTATAACAAGGAGGAATATAGGTGAAAGAGAATGAAAAATGAACTTCCAGCTGTTCTGTTGCTGTTTGGTTTCTTTTTGTTTGTTTTCAAGGAAAAAGAAGAAAAAACAGTCTAGAAGTAGATGTGAGAAGGAAGGTGGACCACTATCCCATCAAAAAGCCCACAGTTGGGGCACCTGGGTGGCTCAGTGGGTTAAAGCCTCTGCCTTCGGCTCAGGTCATGATCCCAGGGTCCTGGGATCGAGCCCCACATCGGGCTCTCTGCTAGGCGGGGAGCCTGCTTCCCTTCCATTCTCTCTGCCTACTTGTGATCGCTCTCTCTCTCTGTCAAATAAATAAACAAAAATCTAAAAAAAAAAAAAAAAAAAAAAAAAAAACCCCAAAAACAAAAACAAAAGGCCCACAGTTAAAGGAATAGGAAAGAAAAACAGATACAACTTGAGAGGGTTGCAGTGAACACAGAGGTTTTCAGGGGAAAGCCAGGTTTCAGCAAGGTAACAGAAAGAGGGAATGTTTATAAAAGACAATGCTAACGAAGGACTGAGTTCAGAGGGCTTAGATACTTTAAAGAGCTGGAGAGATAGAGAAAATGTTTCAAATTAGGGGACGTTCAAAGAGAAATGAGATAATAAATGAAAGAAATGAGATGTGTGATACTTTCTGGGAGTTACAGGATTCTTTCAAATCATCTGCTAAATAAGGAGTGTGATTCGTTCTCCTGCCTGGACCTTGACTGTCATGAGGTAATTTGGGTTAAAAGGGCATGATGGAATTAGTCCTGTTTTTGACGCAGCCTTGACAGTAAGGCTGTGAGTAACAGGAACAATGTTTTTCCCCGAGGTATGACGAAATCTAGGGCCCTATCTTTAGTCTTAATTAAGAGCTAAGTAAAGGCTGAGGGAGAATAATGTCAGGAGGTGCACAGGGTATGCAAAGCCTCTTCTGCATTTTCTCATATGGTATGATGGGGGCCAGGCACATCACTGGATGTTCCAGTCAGGGCCTGGACTAAGATGAGGCAAGTAAAGTACTTTCCCTAGAAATAAAACTTGAGGATGTGCCAAATAACTCTCTAATCAAGATAAATATTTTAATGCAGTTTTTTAAATTGAAATTAGTGCAAAAAGATAATGAACAAAATGTCAAAGTTGCAATAAGAACAAATCAAAACTAGTTTAGAATTTGGCCCCATCTACTAAGCAAACTGGCAAATGAAAAGTGCAACTTAATTCAAGCTTATCAATAGGAAATTTACTAAACCTAAAAAAATGGCAAGTACACACCCTGTAGATATACTTTCATTAAAGATTTTATAAACAAGACTCACCTGTTTTCTTCTTCAGGTTTAATTTCTCTCTGTTCATATGTTTTGAGATGGGTATTATCACTTTTTTCGATTTTTTAACAGTTGATGTTTTAGATTCCACAGGAGAAATATGGATTCTTTTGATTTCTTGTACCTCTGTATGTTCTGTAATTCTAACATTTGCATCATCCCTATCTCCCTCACTCTTTCTTTTACGGGCAACAAAAGTGGTCTTTGAGGGAGGAGTTATGACATTTTTATAACTCTTAGATTTATTGAATACTGGATCTATAACTGGAAGACAAGACTGAAAATCATCTTTCTCTTTTTGATTATCTGTTACTTTTTCAAAGTCACCTGCTACACTGTTGAGACATCTTTTTGCCTTTGGTTTATTAGTCTCCTTTTGGTTCTCTCTGGTATAATTGGGTTTCTGTTTAGTAACAGTAGCAGAAAGTATTGGACGTCTTATAAGCTTATCATGGCTGTAACTAGAAACATCCTGACTTGTAGAAAATTTAGGTCGATCTTTTGTAGAATTGTTAGGTCGATCTTTTGTAGAATTGTAACGATTTGACTTCATTTCTAAAGCTTTGGGTTCTTCAAAAATAGCTTTGGGAGATTGTGAACCCTGACCTTCAGGAATAAGAGGTAAAACTCCATTTGTTCTCTGATCTTGAGGAGACTGTGAGAATTGAGAATTTTTATTTGATGATGGTGATAATTTACATGTTTGCTGAGATATACATATATATGCCATATTATCTTTTACAAATTGATTTGGGGATAGAATTGGATTAATTGACTCTGATTCTAGATCCTGATTTAGTCCATAATTATCATTTATGAAAGAATCAGGACTTAAGATTGTCCGGCAATTTTCATGTACAGTTTTTGATTCCAAATACACAGGCCTTGAATTATCTTTCATAAACATATCTGATGAAAGACATGTCATTACCTCTAGTTCATTATTAGCTGCACGGCTGTTATTTACAAAGGAATCTGGACTTAGAAAATTTCCTTGGCTTTGTGTAATGTTCAAAGTGGAAGAACAAGTTGGGGTAAGAGTAAGTTTACTATTCTCTTCAGTTTGGCCATTAATATTATTTGTGGAGTTAAAGGAAGTTTCATTTGCAACTTTCTCACTAAAATTAAAATCTTCCAAAATGCTGGCACCTTCTGCTTTCAACAGTTCCCCATTTTCACATGCATGAAGAGATGTGTATGTTGTAGATCGACGTACAGAAAGAGGCAAGGAAGTCTCACCATGGCATTCGTTGAAAATGGGACTAATAGGTGATATCGGTATTTTATTTTCTTCAAGGATTAAAGAATTGTTTTCTGTTGGGGAATGGCCTTCATTCATAGCCAAATTTTCACAAGCTTGTAGTGGGTTTCTAACTCTGTCAGCTTTTTGTGAAACACAAAATGTTTTGTTAACATTTTGAATACAGGAAATCCTCTTATTACTTGAAGAGGCTGACATTTTCTTCTTATTGATTGTATCCCAAAGACTCCTCTGCAAAAAATAAGCAAAACATACAGGTTAAGTTGATAACTACTGAATATTACCTTTAAATTAGCAACATTATGTATGTTACCTTAAGACTTACCAAAATAATCTTGCAGAGGAGTTAAGATGATGGAGAAGTAGGGGGAACCTATGCTTGCCTTGTCCCTCAAGCACAGCTAGATAAACAATCATTCTGAACACCCTAGAAACTGATCTGAAGACTGAGAAACAAAATGCACAACTGGAGGGATAAAAGAGGTCACACAGTGGAAGGTAGGAGGTGCGGACATGTGATTTGGGGGAGAAAACAATCACAAGTGCTGTGGAGGGGAGCAGGTGGTGGTTCAGTATTCACAAATCAATCAATGTAATATACCACATTAATAAAAGGATCAGAATGATATGATCCTCTCCATAGATTCAGGGAAAGCATCTGACAAAGTACAGCATCCATTTCTGATAAAACCCTCAACAAAGTAGGTATAGAAAGAACACATCTAAATATCATAAAGGCCATATACAAAAGACCCACATCTAATATCATCCTCAAAGGAGAAAAACTGAGAGCTTTTCCTCTGCCGACCCAAGACAGGGATATCCACTCTCATCATTGTTATTTAACATAGTACTAGAAATCCTAGCCTCAGCAGTCAGATGACAAAGAGAAATAAAAGGCATTCAAGCCAGCAAGGAAGAAGTCTTTCACTATGCGCAGATGCTATGATACTCTACGTAGAAAACCTGAAAGACTTCACCAAAAAGTTGCTAGAACCATAGATTCAGTAAAGGTGCAGGATATAAAGTCAATGTACAGAAATCGATTGCATTTCTATATACTGATAAAGAAAGAGCTGAAGGAGAAATTAAGGAATCGATCCCATTTACAATTGCACCCAAACCCATAAGATATCTAGAAATAAACCTAATCAAAGAGGTAAAAGATCTGTACTCTGAAAACTACAGAACACTTAGGAAAGAAATTGAAGAGGACACCAAAAAATGGAAAAATAGTCCATGCTCACGGGTTAGGAGAACAAATTTTGTTAAAATGGCTATACTACCCAAAGCAATCTACACATTTAAAGCAATCCTTATCAAAATACCACCAGCATTTTTCAGAGCTAAAACAAACAATCCTAATATTTGTATGGAACCTCAAAAAAACCTGAATAGCCAAAGCAATCTTGAAAAAGAAAAGCAAAGCTGGAAGCATCACAATTCCAGATTTTAAGTTATATTACAAAGCTGCAGCCATCAAGATAGCATGGTACTGGCACAAAAACAGACACATAGATCAGTAGAACAGAACAGAAAACCTAGAAATGGACTCACAACTATATGGTCAACAAATCTTCAACAAAGAAGGAAAGAATATCCAATGGAAAAAAGTCTCTTCAACAAATGGTATTGGGAAAATTGGACAGGAACGTGCAGAAAAAGGAAACTAGAGCACTCTCTTATACCATACACAAAAATGAACTCAAAATGGATGAAAGATCGAAATGTGAGACAGGAAACCATCAAAATCCTAAAAAAGGCAAAAACCTCTTTGGCATCAGCTGTAGAAACTTCTTTTTTTTTTTTTTTTTTTTTTTTAAGATCTTATTTTATTTATTTGACAGAGAGAGAAATCACAAGTAAGCAGAGAGGCAGGCAGAGAGGGAGATGCAGGCTCCCGGCTGAGCAGAGAGCCTGATGTGGGGCTTGATCCCAGGACCCTGAGATCATGACCTGAGCCAAAGGCAGAGGCTTAATCCATTGAGCCACCCAGGCGCCCCAGCTGTAGCAACTTCTAAGTAGACAGGTCTCTGAAGGCAAGAGAAAAAAAAGCAAAAAGGAACTACTGGGACTTCATCAAGATAAAAGTCTTCTGCACAGTGAAGGAAACAATCAACAAAAGTAAAAAGGTAACCTAAGGAATGTAAGAAGATATTTGCAAATAACTTATCTGACAGAGGGTTAGTATCCAAAATCTATAAAAAGGTTATCAAACTCAACACCCAAAGAACAAATAACAAACCAGGAGATGGGCAGAAGACAAGAACGGACGTAACAGATATTTCTCCAAAGAAGACATCTAGATGACTAACAGACACATGAAAAGATGCCCAACATCACTCATAACCAGGGAAATACAAGTCCAAACCACAAGGAGACAGCACCTCACACCTGTCAGAATGGATAAAATTAGCACAGGAAACAACAGATGATGGCAAGGGTGCAGACAAAGGGGAACTTTGTTACACTGTTGGTAGGAATGCAAACTGGTACAAACACTCTGGAAAACAGTATAGAAGTTACCCAAAAAGTTAAAAATAGAACTTCCCTCTGACCCAGCAATTGTACCACTGGGTATTTACCCAAAGGATACAAAAATACTGATTCAAAGGGGCACATGCACCTCAAAGCTTACAGCAGCGTTATCAACAATAGCCAAATTATGGGAAGAGCTCAAATGTCCTTAGACCGATGAAGGGATAAAGAAGATGGGCATATGTACACAATGGACTATTACTCCATCATCAAAAAGAATATCTTGCCATTTGCAATGAGGTGGATGGAGCTAGAGGGTATTATGCTAAGGGAAATAAGTCAGTGACAAAAAGATAAAAATTATGGTATCACTCATATGTGGAATTTAAAAAACAAACAGATGAACATAGGGGAAGGGGGAAAAAAGAGGGAGACAAACCTTAAGAGACTCTTAACTAAACAGAACAAATTGAGGGTTGCTGAAGAGAAGGTGGGTAAGGGATGGGCGAAATGGGTGATGGGTATTACGGAGGGTACTTGTGATGAGCACTGGGTATTATATGTAAATGATGAATCATTAAATTCTACTCCTGAAGCCAATATTACACTATATGTTAACTAACTAGAATTCAAATAAAAATCTGAAACAAAAAAATAAAACAAAAAAGACTTCTCAAAATTTTTACACGTTCTTACTGTCTTAGAGTAAATCACAGAATGATTAAAACTTATTACCTTTTTCTTTTTCTGCTCTTCTGCATTTCCTAGTAATATAGCTTGGTGTTTCAGAACATCATTTACAAGAAATATCACAATCTCTCTTACTCGGCCTTCTTTTAATGGTGTCCAGTTAACAGAAATAACAATTTTTTCTTTAGGCTATAATCAAAGCACACATTTTGAATGAATATAAAAGTAGTGATGCATAATAATCAAAACATAATATACAGTTTAGAATACAGTAGATGATTACTAATTATTAGTCACCAACGCTCTACACCCTAATTAACATTTAACAAGTCGAATATATTTTCCTACCCTATCTAATTTCATTATAAGGAAAAAAACCACTAATAATAAGGTTCAACAAGAAAATAAAAATTATAATGAACTCTTTTTTTTTTTTTTAAAGATTTTATTTACTTATTTGACAGGGAGAAATCACAAGTAGGCAGAGAAGCAGGCAGAGAGAGAGGAGGAAGCAGGCTCCCCACCAAGCAGAGAGCCCGACACGGGGCTCCATCCCAGAACCCTGGGATCATGACCCGAGCCGAAGGCAGAGGCTTTAACCCACTGAGCCACCCAGGTGCCCCAAAATTATAATGAACTCTTAATTGCATCTACACCCCACAGCCTGGCAGGAATTTGTCAAATACAAAACCCTGACAATGACAAAACAAACTCTGTATCCACTGTTTTTCAGGGGAAAAAAGACAAGTTTTGTTTTAAAGTAGAACCCCTAAAACATCATAAACGGCTAGCTTTTAAAAGATAACATTTTTAAAAAGTGAACTTTTACTCTATAAAACAGTAAATTCTAACAAAATAAATTGAAAAACCATAAAACAACTCTAGGCCACATAACAAAAATAAAAAGTATTACACAGATGGAAAAAATTCTATCTTCTCATAGAAGGAAAAGCAGGCATTCATGAAGAAGAGGGGAGAGACCGCTTCTTAAGCGTAACTGGACCACAGCTGGCACACAAGCTACGTGGACCTCAGATTAGAGCCTCTTCTCACTACCTTATGAAGCAGTTGTACAGACAATTAGACTCTTTCAGCTAATGGATTATTTTCATACTGTCAGAGTTCTCAATGGGAAGGCCACAGCAGTCAAAATAAGAACAGAAATTCTCTAGCTTTTGGTAAGAGGGATGGGAACATTACTATGGCCAATGCAACGCAGAAAAGCTAGCCAGGTTGTTCTTGAAGCAACAGTTGTAAAATTAAATTTGATTCACCATTAAAACTACACTGTAGCAAAGGGGGGGAGGAGATTAAGATATTAAAGCATATGCACCGCCCATGCTTGGTTGTTTGTTTTTGTTTTTGTTTTTTTGCTGTAGACATATTCAGCCAAAACAAAGCTCACTATTTCACCCGCAAAAGTAGTTACCTGACTCTACGTGGAGTCAGGTTCCCCGATACATATGGAAACTAAAATGCATATTAAGATGACTGATAGAAAGCAATGATCTTTTAAACGCTGCTCGAGGTTACTCCTAGCAATCCTCAAAATAAATAAATAGATAGATATATTGAAATTCTTCTAAAGATGCACGGTGCACGCGCGGTGATTGCTGTCACCGCCCAAATCAGCGCCTACCTACCCATCTACAGAGCATGTGGGACAAGGACTAGCCCAGAGTCAGTGAGGAGGAGCTAAGGGGCCCTTCGTTTGTGGGTTTCTTTTCCAAGTCGTCCTACCCGCAAGCCCCCACCACAGGGGGCACAGGAGAGCCTGGAACCCGGGCGGGGGCGCGGGCACGCCCCGCCCACCACCTACCTGCAGCTGGAACCAGCGTTGAGAGACGCTAAAGCCCTGCTCGGCGGCCGGGAGGTGGGAGATCTTCACTTCGGTGACCTCTTCGTTAGGGTTGTCCAGGACCAGAGGCAGCGTCCGCGAGGCTCCCAAGCGCACATCTCCGAAGCAGAGGAAAGGCGACCTGCAGAAGTGGCTGAGAGACAGGACCGGCGGGGAAGCTGCCGCATCCTCTGCCCCGGGGCCCCGGAGCCCGGCTGGCGGCCTCCGCTCGGTGGGGCTCACCTCCCAGCTTCGCCCCACACGCCGGGTCGCCATGGCAGCTTCGAGACGCCGCCCGGAGGTTCTGGCTCAACTTCCACAAGGTTGCCGCGGAGCGGGGACCCCGGCCGCGGCCCCTGGGAGGCGGCCGTGGAGGTCGGACAGCGAATTCGCCCCCCGTCCGTTTCCAGTCGCCGACACGCCAGAAAAAAAGAAACAAACGCCACAGATTCGCAAACTCCAAAAGGGAGCAAAACAAGTGTGGCCCTAACCTCGGTTTAAACTTCTCGCCTCCACCAATGGGCGCGCCGGGGCGCCGCCGCTTCCTCAGAAGGCCAATCAGCGCGCAGCAGCCTCCGGCCAATGAGACGACAGCGCCTTATTTAAACGACTCCGTGGGCCGCCGCTCGCTGCGTGAAGGGGGCGAAAACCTTGGGGGAATCTTGGCGACACCCCGAAACCCGTGGTTTAGATTCGCAATTAGCTTTTTTATGTGTAAACAGGTTGGCTTAAAGGGGCGAGAGTAACAGCATTGCCACAGTAAATGTAGCAATCATTGCGGGTGCCCGAGACAACCCTAGGTAAAACCGTTAGGTAGGCAAAACTAATATACCCCACCCAGAATTATATTAATTCTCTCTCCTTTTGCGGTTTCCTGTGGAGAGTTGGGAGAAAACAATGAAGAAAATTAAATTCCTAGTTGTGTGAACGTGCTTATTTCAGTGACTGACCCTGCAAGTGCTCAGTAATTTTACGTGCGGGTTCTTACCTTGGGATTCTGGGAGAAAAAGTAGACGGAGAAAACCGAGATTCCCATGAATTCGTAAGTAATGGTTTTGACAGCCAGTGCCCTCGACAACTTCTTGGTTTTTAACTGTAGTGTCTAATAATAACGATTATGGCTTGCATATTACTATATTCCAGGGATTGTTTAAAGTCCTTTATACATTTACCTCAACTTTCACTTGAACTCTGTGAAATAACTACTATTATTTGCATTTTACAGATGAACAATACAGGGCATACCAGACAGCAAGTTGCAAAGCTAGGATAGGTACCCAGGCAGTTTGTAGTCTTGCTGTTACTATACTATACTGCCTCTAAAGGTAGTTAAGAAACTAAAATACAATGTATGGATGTGTGTACGGGTACAACAACTATATGGAAAGCAAAGTCTGAGTAGAAGAATGAGAAAGGGGAGATATTAAATTATAATCACGGACACCCAACATAACCTGAAGTTGAATCTCTTAACAATTTTTAAACAAAACTGTTTATTTAGGTTTTGTTTGTTTTCTGGGGCAGGGGAAGCCTTTAGGATTGATGCAAAATAAGAACACTACCGTTTTTTTTTTTTTAAGCAAAAAATGTTAATATGAATTATTATGACTTTCAGGTACATTTATTTCATATTGTTAATGTTATTCCTCAAGTTAACATTGCAAATATAAACCCTCTTAAAGCTTAAGTCACTGAAATACTTTAGTTCAACTCTTTTAACATGGTGATAGCACATTTTGCTTGTTTCCCTTCATAGTTTTTCATTAAGAAATGCTATTAACTCAATTTTTTTTTTTTGTTTTTTGTTTAAGAAGCACAATGAACTGTGCTGGATAGATTTTATTTGCACCTCCACTTCCACTCCCCGCTATTTTCCAGACTGTTCTTTGCTGTGGGATTCTGATCTGTATTCTGTATATGTTACATTAATAGTTTTACTCTGTGGCTTCTGTTTTGCTTCAAAGAAGGAGGTCACTGAGGGAGAAGAGGGAGGTGAGGGTACCTTACTTCCTCCCCTCTACCACCTTGGGCTGACTACATCTCAACATTAAAAGCGACACACAGCTGAACAGGTGCCCTCTCCACATGGGTCTTTCCCCTCAACCCTTTGGATATGAGGGAGGGAATAACATAGTTGTTAATAGTTCCAGGGTATTGCATTATTGCTTGTTTCCCTACATCCCAGTCACATCTTTGCAAATGCAGTTGACCTTAGAAAAACATGGCTTTGAACTGCACTGGCCCATCTACATGACTTTTTACAGTACTGTCAATGTTTTTCTTATGATTTCCTTAATAACATTTTATTTTCTCTAGCTTACTATATTGTTAGGAATATAGTATATAGCACATATAACATGCAAAATGTGTTATGTCATAGGTAAGACTTTTGGTCAATAATAAGCTATTAGTAGTTAACTTTTTGAGGAGTCAAAAGTTATCCACAGATTTTCAACTACATCAGGGGTCAGTTCCCCCAACACCCACATTATTCAAGAGTCAACTGTATTTTGCAGCCTCTCTTTCAATCTACACCTCTGGAAAATTGGGTATTTCCTTTTGACCATTTCGTAAAGGAAGGAAAAGCCTGGTTTATGGATGGAACTGTACGGAAAACCAGATTTTACATTTGCTTATGGTCTTTGCATTCAATTTTTAAGGAGACATGCAGAGCATGTTCTGCATTCCCATGCAGTTAAAAGGTGTTCAATAAAACCTAATACTTTATTAGGACCAAAGAATTTTATATTTATTTTAAATATCAAAATAACACAAAGAACTAGTTCAATATACAATACACTTCCTAGTCTTCACAGAGAACTGAATTTTTCTATAAAGACATTTGTACTTATGAAACATGAGACAGCTAAAATATCTATGTAACTCACAAGATACTTCACACACAGTTGACAAAATAATGAATTTTGATATTTTAGATTTTTCTTTGTAACTGCTTTTAAGTGTCTTTTAATGATTAAAAACTTATGATTTGAGACTGAAGGCTAAGTTCAAAAGCATTTTCCACTTTAATGTACATCATAAATCCCCTAAATTATAACACTTAACTACACAACATGGAGCAGCGAATGCCCACCTCTGTACTCATTCTTTTTGGCAGCCACACTCAATCTATTGTAATACAGTTGTATCTATAGGGATAAGAAAAGTCCAATTGTTGGAATAAAAATTTTGTAATTACATCACAGTACACTGTCCAACTTTAACACAAGCAGGAATACCAAGCAAAGAGGCAAAGTAACAATGAGAAGTATACATGCTCTTCATTCAAGAAATGTTTTAGAACCTCCAACAATAATGCAAGCACTGAAATTACTTTTTTACTTAAGCTTTAATAAAAGATACATCCATCTTTGTATAACCTCTATTCTCTGAATATAATTCTTATTTTCTCTTTGTATAAATGGCTGCAGAGGCTAAATTTAAATTGTCTTGGGATTCTTCAATAGTCATAGATTTAAGATCAATACATAGCAAGTTGAATGAAACATGAGGAGTAAACAAAACATAGTCACTCTCTCTACCAAGACCTTCTTTCTCTCATCTTCCACACAAGCTAATCCTATTACTTCTATCTTATTAATGCTACTTCCAAAGAGAAGGGCAGAAAGCATGCTAATATTCTAGGATAAAAGTATCTTTAAGTTGAAATAACATTAGAGGAAACAAGGGGGTAAGTCCCCCAAAAGAACACTACAGACTTTACCAAGAGAGGAATGTGCAAAAGAAAGGGGGAGGCTCTAAGGAAGAATTGCCTATAGTTCCTAGAAATCATTTAGAAAATTATTCTCACATTATCCATTATTTACCCCAATCACAAGTAACATTTATCATAATACTATTTAAAGTCTTAGAAATGCTACTTGTTCCTTATTAAAGAATACATTTTTAGTCGCTTCAAATTTGGCACTGAATCTTAGAATAATCCAAATAGGACTTTAAAAGTCCTGATTTTTCCTGAGTTCATCAACTCAAATTGCATGTTGGTTGGGATGTTGCTGCTCCTAATGAGAAACTCATCTCAAGCCATCACCTCTAGTTCAGCTTTAGGCAAACTGAAATGAGAAGCCATTCGATGTAGAGCTGTGTAGTTATGGGAACTGATTATTTTTAAAAAGGAATAGGAGGGTGAGTGGGAGGAGAAGACAGAGAGGCAGACACACTACTCATTTTATTTTATTTGTCAGATTCCTCTAGTAAGCATCTAGAGACAGGCCCTGGAGTGGCTTCACAGTAACTATAAAGGCCACAAAAGAGATTAAAAAAAAAAAAAAACAAATGTTCACACTAGTACTTAGTGCCATTTTCCTAAATAATCATAAAGTAATCTAAAAAAAGTGCTGCCTGACCAGCAGGTAGCACAAACATAAAACCCATAACAACAACAACAAAATCAAAATCATTTATTAACCAGTACAATCTAGCCAGCAGAATCAATTTGAAGCAACTACAACACAGTGAAAAGGCACAAAGCATTCAATTCAGAAAAGAGTGGGTATAAAAAGGACACTGTCAAAGAGCTAATGCTCTAAATCTGACTTTTCATCAATGATATGTTAAAATGATCTGGCAGGAAGAGAACTCAAACTTACAAATATACCAGTTTAATTATGTTTTTGTTTGCAATTAAAGAGTGAAAAGCAATGAATGATATTTAATTACTTATTAGCCCTTAACAGTTTATAGTCACTCTGCAAAGATGTCTTGACACTTTTAAAGTTGACAGAATATTATTAGTGTACCTATTTCATGACCTACAATCACTTAAAAGGAAGTCACTTAATAAAGCACCAGTTTAAAACCCTATTTATTCTACTCCTTTTCTCCAGCAATAAATGACTAAATTACTTAAAAGTATGCAAAGATAATTACCTTTACAGTTGTTGGTTAAATCTTGCTGGCATGAAGAACAAATGCTAATCTTAAATGGTATTACAGGCTGCAAAAAATAGGTGGGGTTTCTTATAAAAATAACTTTGACTTGTCTTAAAAAAAAATTCTAAGGCAAAATTATTTTAATAGTGTAGTGTAAAAAATAAGCTTATTATTTAGCATTTAATAGTGTCCACTTAAAGATAACATTCAATTAATTAAACTGAGGAAAACTGAGTATTCTTACTTGTAACTGGTTTGTCAGTATGACTATTCCCAGAGTATTTTCTTCTGTTTTTATTTTTATACATATAAACACAAACACTTAATATTAGTATTCAAACTAATGATTTTTTTTTTTAAATCCATAATCCTAGGACTTCAACTGTGCTTCTTTGGACAAATATTTATTCAAACAACAAAGAATTTTAATTCTCTTAAGCTATTTTAGTACCTACTAAAAATCTTTGGTGCATTTAAGTAAAAACTGATTAGGTTAACAAATTTCTACACTTGATAAATTATTCAATTTACATATTAAGTGCTAACTGCTATCAGCTAAAAAATTAATTTAAAACAATAAATTATGTTCATAAAATAAAAATTCTGAATGAGGCTAAACTTAGTTGCAAGATTCAACATTTTAAGTATAGTTACAAAATTAATGGATTTTAGAGTTAATGGAACATTTGTCCAAATACTCCAAATTAAATATTATAAAAGGTTAACTGAAAAGAGTAGGCCTCATTACATATTTTTTGTGCCAACTTCAACAACTTATATACATTCAGTTTGCCCAAATCCATGAGGTTTTCACAATTTAAAAATTTCCTATATTCTAATTTTGGAAATTAGAGGCAGCAGATTTGTGTGTGTTTGTCCACCCGCTGAGTAATTTCTTCATAAGAATTATACTATCTAATTCCCGGACTGTTTACGATCACATGAGAAAATGTAGTGCCTGGCACACAGTAAGCATTTATTAATGCTAGCTTTCTTTCTCCATTAGTAGCTCTGACATTTATTAATGATGTGAGCTTAACTGAGTCCTTAATCTTAACCTCAGATTCTTCATCTCTAAAATGGGAATATAACATGTCCTTTCTCTTTTAGAACTGGTTATGAGGTTAAACGAGATAACTGAAAGCATTTTATGAAAGACTAAACCAGTATTCAAGTTTATCTACAACAATAACTAAATATCATTCTATTTCACTTTATATAAGAAATGTGTTCCAGAAAAGTTTTATACTGTAAACCAATTCCTACAATCAAATTACATATTTAAAGCATTAGGAAATTATTATTAAAAGAATCCTAAAGTAAATACCTTCAAAAAGCAAAGTATTCTTTTCAATGTGAAAATGCAACACCCTCTTTCTTTCTTGCTACCAAGCATATAATATACCATACACAGACACATACATACCATCTGCCTTTTTGTAAGTCCAAACTTTTCTACGATGGTTTATATGTAAGGCAGGGTATACTTTTAGGTATTATTACATCTCATTATAGTAAGTTTTTAAATTAAAAGTCTTGCTGGTCTTTATGATAAAAATCATAAAGATCTGCATTTTTAAAAGTCAATTTGAAAGACTAACAGACTAATAGTACCTCATATAGTCAAGTTCAATCATGTAAGTACCCCAGATATAACATTTCCACACAAAAGTAAGAACCTTTTAAAAAGAAGAATACATTAATTATATCTACTGGTCCTAGATTAATTACAACCAAACCTTGATAACTGAGGCAAAACTCAGGTTGGTTTTGTTACTTATATGAGCTACTTTGGTTAACTGCCTCAATCTCAACATTTTTTTTTCTTTTATTTCCACTAGTATGGTGAATGTTCCTGTCAAGTACCTTCATTTCTTAAGTGCTTCAGCAAACAAGTTTCCCCATTATTAAGTGGTTAAATTTTATTCATTAAAACTTCATTATTTTATTTGTGATTTTTTTCACAAGGGCTGGGCCAGACTTTACAGTTTACACAAAAAAAAGTGCTTAAAGCAATTAGGAGTGTAAACAAAACTGAACTAGAAAACTCTTAAAATTGCTCTTTTCCAGTAGTTTACATACAAATGACATGCTAATAATAAATCAACCCTGCCTATTCTAATCCTTCAAGCAGCTCTACTAGGAAACATTATCCTAGTTTAAGTTTAAATTGACTTGAAAATATGGAAAGTGCACATCTTTAAAGGTATTTTATAATTTTAACTGACTTTTTTCCTCGACTAATTTTTATCAGTGTGGTTTTTGCTCTAACTGCTATTTCTTTTCACCAAGTCCTCAACTTTTATCTCCTACAAAAATAAAAAATCAAGGATAATTACAGATATTGGGCTTACGTGAAAAGCAAAACAAAAGTCTAGATTACATGTAAATCTGTATACAAGTAGTGGTTCCCTTAATTAAAGTAAACATTAAGTTTAGTTAGACATGAATTTTATACTTTGGCACCTTCCCTTATGATTATATATGAAATATCTAGGTTCTATTTCCCACAATTTTATTAGCCAAAGTAAATGAGACCAAAAGTAGCTTGTTAATTAAATTTCATTGATTAGTTATAATTGCCCCTCTTTTAGTGAGATGAAGATACATGCTATGATGTATTGCTGATGTCTCTTAAATGATAAAATTTAAAAGATGAACTCACCTTTAAAGCTGTCTAGTTAAAACTGTCATAATTTGCCTTTAATACATTTTCAACTTGTATAATTTAATGCCTATACATTAAAAATTTGCATTTCTTATTCATAATAATTGAAGCATAGGCAAAAACCAATTATTTGGATAATTATTTCATTTCTAGGTTTCATTTAACAAACTATTCTTACATTAAGTTAGCTTCCTCGCTTTGACTTTGTGAAAAGACCAAAGGATTAATAATAACCTGAAATTAGGGCCACATTAAAAAAAAAAACAAAAACAAAAAACCAACCACGGAAATAGCCAAGAGTTCCCTATAAATTTAAATTCCTAACTTCAGCTTTTTAAAATGTGGAAGAAATAATAATGATGATAATAATGAATAATAATAATGAATCTTAATAAGGAAGAGTTGCAATTATCAGTGTACTCTTATATTCTTTTTTAAAGGCTACATGGTCAGTCCTTAATCTTGTTTAGAAGACGGTCAAGGGAGAAAAACAGACTAAAACTAAAGAATGAAAATTTCCATGGATAATTAAGAACAAACCCAAAAACAAAACCACAAAGTCAACAGCTAATAATTTTGAAAAGTTTGAGAAACCATTAAAAGTTAGCACTAAGTTATCTTTAAAAATCATAAAAATGTTCATTTCAAATATTATACCTCAAAATGTGTCCCAATATTATGTTCAGTAAACAGAGATACATATATTTTTCTTGATTTGAAATGGTTCTGAGGACTGGAGAAAAACTAGAGAAAATGAAAAATAGCAGCCTTACTAACTTAAAAGCCATCAGTCTAGGCTACCATTAGCACAAAACCATCAAAAAAGTCTGTGGAATGTTTAGATTTACTCATGAATGATGCTCATTATTAGAAATACTTTGTACAGCAGTAGCATTATCAAGGCCTAGCAATGTTCCAAGATAAGACTGTTCTCTAGGATCTAGCATTTGTTCAGGTCGTACTGGATGAACTATATTTGCAGGTTGAGGAGTGAGAGTATACTTTTCCAGAAAAGCTAAATCAGCTGCTCGGGGATAATCAGTTGCTTGTGGCTGTGGCGATAAGATCTCATGAGAAGATGGTGGGAGTGTGGTTGTATGACGCACCAGATCACTCTGAGTGTCAGGCATCTGAACTGGAACCAGTGTTACTGGAACACACACTTCAGCAGACACATTCTGTAACATAGTCTTGGCTTCTGACTGATAAACTTTGGGCTGGTCCATATATTGTTTTGTTTCTGTTTGAAAGATTTTATCATCAGATGAGTATTCTACTGGCAAAGATACAAGTTTTTCCTCAGAAGTATTGAGAGGATCGTCAGGAGATTTTATGCCATGAACATGGTCAATGTGGTATTTCAGCTTGTCTTTCCGCTTAAATGTTGCATTACAGTGCTGACAGTTGAAAGGCCGGGCATCAGAATGAATAACCAAGTGTTTTGTTAAAGTTTTCTTAATTCTGAAAGATTGATTGCAAATTTGACACTTGTATGGTTTTTCACCTGTATGAACAAAAATGAAATTAAGTGTAAAATGCACTCGCTCGGTAAGACAATGATTTAAAGTAATAAATTATCTGCATGAATACTCATAAGAACTTAATAAAAGCAGTGATATTATATGTTATCACAATAAAGAAAACAGGTTCAAACATTAAAAAGATCCAGGCTTGAATTCTATCTGTACCACTTACCAGCCAAACCTGGAGCAAGATAGTTTTTTTTTTTTTTTTTAAGATTTTATTTATTTAACAGACAGAGATCACAAGTAGGCAGAGAGGCAGGCAGAGAGAGGAGGAAGCAGGCTACCCGCTGAGCAGAGAGCCCAATGCAGGGATCCATCCCAAGACCCTGGGATAATGACCTGAGCCAAAGGCAGAGGCTTTAGCCACCCAGGAGCCCCGCAAAATAGTTTCTAAGCATTGCTTCTTTGCCAGTAATATGGAATAATGATTGTGCCTACCTCAGAATTGGTAAATGGAATGAATAAGAAAATGAGTAGTGCTTAGATCTGTACCTGGCATAAGTACTTAATGGACTCAGACTATTATACTGCTTTCTTTTATTCCTACTACAACCCCTAAAAGAGTTGTAAAACCAAAACATCTGATTTTCTCCCACACAAGAAAGGTAGAAAGTAAAACAGCAACTCCAATTAACCAGGTTCTTAGAATCATACTAAGAAGTAGTGATATTGATGTCCAGCCTGCGGTCAACAGAAGGAGAGTTGATCAGGGTAAAGAACATGAAGCTGGAGTGGTTTTCACTTCTCCCTGAGTCAGGTTTCCACGTTGTAGTTTTAGGTTTGTTTGTTTTTTTAATATGAAACATTTATAAATTCTAGGTTAGCCAAGTGTAGGCAAGAATAACAGCCTCTCAAAGACATACACGTTCTAGGGAGCTATAAATATGCGATTTCCATTGGCAATAGGGACTGTGCAGATCTGATTAAGAGTAAAGATCTTGAAATGGGGAGATTAACTGGATTATCCAGGTGGGCCCAGTTTAAACATACAAGTCTTCAAAAGTGGCAAACGATGAAGAATGGGTCAGAGAGATGCAGTAAGAAGAATTCAACCCTTGGGGCGCCTGGGTGGCTCAGTGGGTTAAGCCGCTGCCTTCGGCTCAGGTCATGATCTCAGGGTCCTGGGATCGAGCCCCACATCAGGCTCTCTGCTCAGCAGGGAGCCTGCTTCCTCCTCTCTCTCTGCCTGTCTCTCTGCTTGTGATCTCTGTCTGTCAAATAAATAAATAAAATCTTAAAAAAAAAAAAAAAAAAAAAGAATTCAACCCCTGCATCGCTGGCTTTGAACAGGGAAAAAGGGTCCAGGAACCAAGAAATGTGGTGGCCTTCAGAAGCTAGGAAAAACTCTCAGTTTATAGTAAGTAATAAAACTAGAACCTGGGTCTTGGTCCTACAGCTCAAAGAATCAGTTCTACCAATAAGACAATTGAGAAGGAACCCGATTCTTCCCTAGAGCTGCCACAAAGAAATGAAGCCCTACCCAAATACAGATTTCAGCCTCTGTCAGATTTCTTACCAAAAGATCTGTAAGATCATACACATTGTATTGTTTAAGCCACTAAGGTTGTAGTAGTTTGTTACAGCAGCAATACAAAACAAATAAATCCAGACATACAACTGTACAACAGACATAAAGGCACATATTTTTAAAGCTAAATGAAAAGATTTTATATTGTTAGATGGGTTTATTGATAGCACCATTTTCTTCATCCTTCCATTAAAACAAGGCCAATTCTAAGAAAATTAAGAGAACTGCATCTTCAAGTTGAGCCACTAATATCGAACAATTATTTGTTAAATATTATTGCTTAATTGTTAATTTGTAGACCATTAGAACTTTCAAATCCCAGGGAAGAAAATTTATACAGACTGTTAGATTCCTACTCATTTCTGGACTGGTATCATTACTGATGTCACTAAAGAAGAAATAAGACCTAAAGTAACACATTATACAAAGGGTTAAAATTCCTAAAGAGATACTATTTGCAACTGTGTATAGAAAACACTGTATCCAACGTGTGATCTTGCCTGCAATACCCAGAATCGGGGACAATTTGAAAAAGGTTATAAAAGAGTGTTCTGAAAAACAAAATTATACTTCCAAAATGCAAGAAGAACTACAAAGTTCTTTCTGTAATTCCTGGCATCAAAACCAGTCACACCAGGAGCTTTTATGAGCTTTTTAAAAAATAAAAACCCTAGCACAGCATTATTAACACCACCACCATGCATAGAATTTATTTTTAAAGATAAAAGTATTGGTTTTAAGTGTTCTCCTTTGGCACAGCACTAGCCATGATAGTTTCTTAAGCACATTCCTTAAAAAGCCTTCTTAAAGGATTTAATAAAGTCATAGTCAATCAGTTCCAGTGTCCCACAAATACTTTTAAGAAACTGGGACCCAAACAGGCATATTGAGAAGTTCTTTGAGAAGTTTTTACGATCATTTTAAACAAATATCATTTTCCAACAGAAAAATCAATTTAGGTTTGTAAAAAGATAAAGATCCACAAAGGAAATGTTGATATTATCATACTTAAAAAGCAAATCTAGAGTGCTTAAAGAAACATAGTGAAAAGGGTCAACAATTATGAATTTAATGAAAAGAAGAATACATATCAAAGAAACATACTTTCTACAGCAAGTCTTTCTGTAGCAAAATTACCTATTTGACAATAATTAATTCAAGTTGGATGCATCTCAAGATCATAAATCAGAGACCTAAGGAAACAAAGGAAAGGTGTCTTACAAGATATATAGAAAGAAGTTTATTTTTTAAGAGTAGAAGTAGATAAAATAACGCTCAAAGAAATCTAATCTATTTCTCAGCTAAAACCACAGAAATTTATGAGTTTTTAGAATTAAAAACTGTTGGGGCACCTAGGTAACTCAGTCAGTTAAGATTCTTGATTTCGGCTTAGGTCATTATCTTAGTCATGAAATCAAGCCCCATATCAGGCTCCATGCTCAGCACAGAGTCTGCTTGAGATGCTCTCTTCCTCTCACCCTTTGCCCCTCCCCCACTCATGCTCTCTCTAAATAAAAAAAATAAAATCTTTAGAACTAAAAACAGTCTTCCAGTGGATCTCTTATATTTGATATTAAAAATTAGTATATGAGGGACACCTGAGTGGCCCAGTGGCTTAAGCCTCTGCCTTTGGCTCAGGTCATGATCTCAGGGTCCTGGGATCGAGCCCTGCACTGGGCTCTCTGCTCAGCAGGGAGCCTGCTTCCCCTTCTCGCCCTGCCTGCCTCTGTGTCTACTTGTGATCTCTCCCTATCAAATAAATAAATTAAAAGAAATTAGTATATGAAAATATAACTTAGAACTTCCATTCAGACTTAATGGAGTAATTCATGTCACACTATGTCTCTTGCTGCTGAAGGGGAAAAGACACAAAATTTTAAAAAACTCAATCTACTCTTTAAGGGACTGAAGTACAAACAAGGCACACAGGACGTGAGAAGCCAAGATTCTGGAGACACAAGAAGATATGGAGGTGTCTTCTTTCCTCAGCGCACTTTCGGATTTAATGTATGGGGAAACAGAGGGCAAGTGGCAGCTGGAAGGTAAAAGCTGGAGTTTGGAACTAGCAAGGATTTAAGGGGTCAAGAGCCTAGAAAAAAGAACAAAGAAATGAACAAAATACCTGTATTTTCCAACTCCCAAGATGACCATTTGCTGGATGAGATAGCTAAAAACCAGAAGCTGGGATACTGAATGTTTGAACAGATACTGCAGCAATTCCAAGGGTACTAGGGAGACAAAGATGAGAGTTTAAGTCTCATCAAAGTGGGGAGACTTGGTATAAACATCATACTTCAGTTGAGACCCCAGAATGATGATGAACTAGAAGAAAAGTAGAGTAGAAACAGACCAGAAGAGAGCAATGCCATCTCAGTCTATCTGCTTGTGAGAAAATTAAATATATCTGGGAAAAAATACAACTTCAAGAGCTTCTATAATTTTTCATTCACAAAATCTAAAGTTCAATTCAAAGCTGTCAGACCTATCAAGAACAGAATCAAATGACCAAATGCCAAAAGAGGGAGGGTAAAAAAAGATGACAGATATACCTAAAGGTGAAGAAAAACTATATTAAGACTAGAATATTAAAATGAATATGAGTAACATGTTCAAGAATTGGAATCTATGGGAAAAAAGGAAATTCTGGAACAGGTAAAAAAAAACTGAGCAATTCAGTAGATAGATGTGGTAGCAAATTAGACACTACAGAAGAATAATCAGTATACTGAAAAATGGATCAATAGGAATTATCCATATGGAAGCACACAGAAAAATAGGATAGAAAATACAGAAATATGCCTGGGTGACTCAGTTGGTTAAGCATTTTATTCTTGATTTCAACTCAAGTCATGATCTCAGGGTTGTGAGATCAAGCCCTGTGCTGGGCTCAGGGCTGGGCATGGAGCCTGCCTGAGATTCTCTCTTTCCATCTCCCTCTGCCCCTCCCAACCAGCACATACGTTCTTTCTCTCTCTGTAAACAAAACAAAAAAAACAGAAAGAGCATGAGACATAGCTATAAAAAACAAAGTAAAAGATCTAACATACATAAATTGGAATCCCAGAAAAAGGAGAGAGTACAGAGGAAAGGCAATATTTGAAAGAAAAAATGGCTGAGAATCTTACTAAACAATAGAAAGACATCTCAAGTCACAGATGCAGTAAGTTCTACAAACCTCACAAAATTAAAAAAAACAAAACAAAACAAAAACAACAACCCTAAAGCCAAAAAGTACATCTGAGCACACTATAATAAAACTACTAAAAATCAAAGCTAGAAAAATCTTAAAGAGCAACCGATTAAAAAGAGACATTTCCTTTAAATGAGCAACAATAACAACAGTATACTTTTCAACAAAAACAAAGTAAGTTCAATGAGGAAAAAAATGACATATTTACAATGTTGAAAGAAAATTAAATTCTAATGTAAAAGAATTTTGAAGGGGTGGGGGGTGGGAGGTTGGGGGCACCAGGTGGTGGGTATTGTAGAGGGCATGGATTGCATAGAGCACTGGGTGTGGTGCAAAAATAATGAATATTGTTATGCTGAAAAAATAAAAATTAAAAAAAAAAATTCTAATGTAAATTCTATAGTCAGGAAAAATATTCTCCATTAAAAAAAAAAAAAACAACAACATTTTCAGCTAATCAAAACCTAAGAGAAATTGGTGCCTATCCTGCAGATATTCACCAAAGGAGTTCTTCATGCAAAAGGAAAAAATCCCAGGTGGAAGAATGCAAATGCAGGAAATAATAAACAGTAAAGGGCAAATATATGGTTAAAAATAAATAATATAGGTTACTTAAACCAAAAAATAATGTCTTTGTGTTTTAAAGTATATGTAGAATGAAAATACATTCTGCATAAAAGGTCAGGATAAAGGTATTATAAGGTCTTTGCATTGTCTAGGAACTGGTAAAGAACTAACAAGATAGACTCTTTAGGGTGCTATCTAACAAGATAGCAATCTTTAGGGTGAGTACTAAAGAACAATGCAAGAACATTCAACTGACAAGCTAACTGAAGGGAAAATGTGTAATAAAAATTTTTCATGATTATAGGGAAGTGAGGACAAGAGAGAGAAAGCATCAAGGAACACGTGGGACCAAGAGTATGATGACAGATTTAAACCCAAATAAATATCATGTAAAATTTTAATGACTAAACACATCCCAATTAAGAGAGATTATAATGGATAATAAAACGATGCTCCAAAGACATCTTAAATAGAGGCCCACAGAAGAACTGAAAGTAAAGACAGAAAAAATATACCACTGATATCAGTAACATAAAAATACTTAGAAAACGCCCCAAATATTTAGGAATTAAGCATTACAATTAAAAATAAACCGTTAAGAGAATAAATCAGAACAGACATTAGAAAATACTGTAACTGAACTATGATGAAAACAGGAACCATAAAACAAAGGGTGGAATCTCACTAAAGCAGTGTTTAGAGGGCAACTTATAACTTTAAAATACATACAAGAAAAAAATAAAAAGAAATGCTAAAATTCAGTAAATTAGGCATGGATATAAAAAGCTAGGGAAAAACAAAAATTAAACCCAAGCAAAATTAAAAGAAGAAAAAGCAGAAATGAAATAAAAAAACATGCATAAAGAAGGGAAAAATCAACAAATTCCTACAGTCACTGAAAAGATACATAATATGGTAACTTTAATTCTGAACAGATTTCATGGAGTCCTTTAAAAATAAAAAATCTGACAGCTCTATATTAAATAATATTTCACTGAAGTCTTTCTCTAAAGAAAATAAGTTCAGAAGGATTTATCAGTGCATTCCTCCAAATATTAATAAGGAAATAATGCCAACTTTACATAAACTCCTCCATTTCTTTTAAAAAGATGTATTATTTCCCAAATAATTTTTGAGGCCAGCAGAGTCATAGTAACAAAACCTGTCAGGGACATTACAAGAGGGGAAAAAAAGGAGAATGTCTAATCAACATAAGCCAAAAAAAAAGACCAATCAGGAATGCAAGATCTCACGTTAAAAAATCAATGTCATTTATCTTATTAATAAGGGAAAAAGATATGATCACCTCAATAAATGCAGGGAAAAAATCTGATAAAATTCAACACCTATTCATAACACTCTAAATGAGGAATGGATGGTAATTTATCTGATAAACAGTATATAGAAAACATCACACTTTTTTAAGATTTTATTTATTTGAGAGAAGAAAGAGAGCATGAGCAGGGGAGAAGGGCAGAGGGATAAGCAGACTCCCCGCTGAGCAGAGAGCCTGATGGAAGGGCTGAATCCCAGGACCCAGGATTATGACCTGAGTCAAAGGCAGGAGCTTAACTGACTGAGCCACCCAAGAGCCCCAGAACACATCTTACTTAATTATGAAATACTGAAAGCTATTCCCTGAAGATTCAGAATAAGACAAGGATGTCCACTACTCAGTATTTCTAATCATATACCACTAGTGATGTCAACCAAAGTAGTAAGGCCAAGAGGGAGAGAAAAGGATTTAGAAAGGGATAAATTAAATTGTCACTATTCACAGATGGCCAGTTTGTATGCCTAAAAAATCCAAAAAAGAGCTAAACTATAAAAATAACTTATAGAAAGTCATTGAATAGAAAGTCAATATACAAACTCAACTGCATTTTTATACATCAGAAACAAATACAAATAAAAACACAGTTTTCAATTTTGTATAAAAACATCAAATATCTAGGCATAAATCTAATGAAAATGTGCGAGATATCTGCACTAAAAAGTTGTAACTTCTTTTTTAAGTAGGCTCCATGTCCAAGGGCAAACTTGAACTCATGACCCTGAGAGTCACATGCTCCACCAAATGAACCAGGTACTCCCCAAAACATTTAAAAGAACTTAAGTTAATGTACAGACTGTTCATGGATTGGATGATTCAATATTATAAAGATAATCAATTAAGGGAAAATTGACTATATAATTGAAAATTGAATAGAATATTGATATAATGTTATATAATCAGTATATATTAAATATATTATAAAATATATAACAATATATTATTATATATTTATTTATATGATTATATATAATTGTTATATAATTATTATATATTATATTACCTATATTACAGTATAATTATAATGTAATATTATAATATAATATTCAAGGACATTCTAATAAAATTCCAGCAGGTGTCTGTGTTTGGAAATTAATAAGATATTTCAAAATTTGTCTAAAAACATAAAGGAACAAGAATAATAAAGACACCAAAAAAAAAGTTGGATAATTTATAGTACCAGATATCAAGTCATAGTAATTTACATATATAGCAATGGTGCAAGGATATACAAATAATACAAAAGAACTGAGCAAAGCCCAAAAAGAAACCACACATATATCATCACTTAATTTAAAACAAATATGCCAATGAAATGCTGTAAGGAAAGGATGGTCTTTCTGATAAATGGTGCTAGGGTAACTAGAGAGCTACATGCAAAAAGAAAGAAGTAAAAAAGGAAATTTGATCTTTATCTAATAATGAACACAAAAGTAAATTACAGAAGGTTCATAATCTAAATATGTAAGTTAAAACAGATCTTCTAGAAGGTAACAGAAAAATATATTAACAACCTTGGAATAGGCAAAAATTTCTTAAAGAGGATACAGTAAAAAACTAACTAGCAAAAAAACCCTGATACATGATTTCTATAAAATTCTAAAACTTCATTCACTGAAAGATACCATTACTAGAGTGAAGAGGGAAGCCACAGAGTAGAATGAATCTGCAATTTAGATATCCAACAATGGACTCATCCAGAATACAGACCTAACTCCTAGAGGTCAATTAGAAAAAGACAAACAATCCAGTTTAAGAAAATCAACAGAAGAATGAATCAGGTATTCCAAGAAAGAGGATATTCAAATGAGTATATAGGAAGGTGCTCAGTATCATTACTTTCACAGAGATGCAAATTAAAGCCACTTTGAGACAGTGCTACATATCCATCAGAATAGCGTAGAAAAAAGGTAATATCAACTGTTGGTGAAAATAGGGAGCAACTGGAATTCTCATAAACCATATACTCACTGGTAAAAACACAAACTGGCATAATTACCTTAGAAAACTGTCCAGTCATGTCTACTAAAGTAGAACATATATGCATATCTTATTAGCCAATAATCCTGGCAAGGCATATACACAAAAGAAATAAATGTGTATGCATAATGAAAAATCATGAACAAGAATTTTCAGAGCAGCTTTATTCATAATACATCCAGGTAATTACAAACCAAGTGTCCATCAAAGTACAATGGATAAATAAACTGTGGTATATTATTAGGAAAATTAAAAGAAATAAACCATTTCCATGGATGAATATCACAGACATCATACTGAGTGAAGTAAACCAGACCAAAAAAAAAAAAAAAAAAGTACATACTGTATGATTCCGTTTATATGAAGTTCAAACAGGCAAAACTAATTAGTGGTGATAGAAGTCATAATAATGATTATTTTGCAAGGAGGTTATTAACTGGGAGGGACCAGAGAGGATACCTTCTGCAATTCTGGTACTAGTAATATATTAATACTTTATATTAATCTAAGTGGTATTTACGTAGATGTATTCATTTATAAAAATTCATTGAACTGTTCATTAAGATTTAGGTACTTTACATACAGCTTAAAAAATTCTACCAAGTCTAAAGTCAGGCCCTCAATTTATCAGCTTTAATGCCTGTTTTAAATAAATGCACTACATTTCAACAAAACTACTGCTGAGAATAGGTCTAATCACTATTCTGAGAACTACAACAAGCAAAACGCGTAACAGATGAGAGTAAGTCATCTGTATTCCAACTTATTTCCCTAACTGTGCGGTTTGAAAACATCAGATAGATTAGAGGTTAGTGATAGGTAAATATGATAAATTCATTCATTCAACAAATACTATTAAGCACCTACTATTTGCAAGTCCTGGGTTAGGCACTGATCATATCTACTCATCTGAACCATTAAGTACACTGACCTGGCCAAAACTGAAACCAACCCATTAGTTACAGCTCGCCTAGAGAAAGAATACATTAACAGAAAAGAAAAGGTCTGTATGGAATCTAGTTAAGGGGATTCCAAAAAAACCTGAATCTGTTTCTTGAAAAAAAGCAGTACAGATAATGTGCTAAGGGTATCCTGGCTAGGCAAAAGGAATCTGGGGACCAAAATTATTCTGGTCACAAGAGAGGTACTAAGTTTAGCTTTACAAAACTAAAGATGATTCAGTATCCTTTACCATTTCCTTGATAAACTATTCCATAAAATTACTACTTAATTTTACTCTATAACTATATTTAGCAATTTTTCTAGTTAATAAATTTAGCAACTCTGCTTCCTTGATTCGAGAAAAAGGATACCTTGGCTAGTACACTATTCATTCTCTAGAAAGTGAATAATAAGCTGACATTCTCGTGAATCTATTTCCAGTGGTTATTATGAAGACTCCTAAGAGTATTTGTAACTCTCAGTGTACAGATATAAAAGTGAGTTAAATCTCAGGAATGGACTTGGGAATATGGCAATCAGTTTTTGGAAGGGCCACACTGTCTGGGTAGCCTGATGATTAAATTAAGATTAGGAGTTGGCAAACTATAGCCTGAAAGCCAAATACAGCCTCTTGCCTGTTTCTCTAAATGAAGTTTTATTCGAATACAGCCATGTTTATTTGATTACACATTATCCACAGTTGCTTTCATGCTACAGAAGCACAGTTGAGTGATAGAGACTGTCTGGGCCACAAAGTCTTAAACATTTTTTAAATTAAAAAAAAAATTTTTTTTTAAAGATTTTATTTGATAGACAGAGATCACAAGTAGGCAGAAAGGCAGGCAGAGAGTACGGGGGCGGGGTTGGCGGGGGGGGAAGCAGGCTCCCTGCTGAGCAGAGAGCCCGATGCGGGGCTCATCCCAGGACCCTGAGATCATGACCCAAGCCGAAGGCAGAGGCTTTAACCCACTGAGCCACCCAGGTGCCCCACAGTCTTAAACATTTATTATCTAGTTCTTTACCAAAAAAGTTCACTGACCTCTGCTTTAGGTGATTTCTCCCTCTCGTTTCTTAACTGCCATAAACTTTATCTTATTCCATAACTGCGTTCATTTCTGCAGTTTTCAATGGGCAGAGTGACTTGTCCCTAATACCAATTTAGACATTCAGAGATGGAAATTCCATTGTCACTGGTCACTGACTAATTGCTATAAGTCAATGTTTTCAAAAACTTAATATAATCATGAAGCCAGCCCTTATTAAGTTTCTCCTCTTAAATAATTCCTGCAGTTTTACAATTCTTAAATCATTAATGGTCTTGAATTAACTTCCTGTAAGTTCATCTCTTTCAAACCATAAGTTTATTAAGCTTATTATTCATAAATAATATGGAAGATAGCATTAATATGGTTTCCTCATTTTATATTCCTATATGTACCCCCAAATTATGAGTTTTTCCTTGGGGGGGATGTATTTTATTTTTAATAGCAGCACTGTACAAGTAATAAATGAAATTGCCCAAATCCATGATATTTATGAAATTATTTTTCTCTTCTAGAACAGTGGCTTGAGAAAGTCCAAGTAAATATAAAACAAAACAGCCATAAATGCACAAATAATTTTTTTTTTAAAGAAAGGTAGGTTAGATTTAAGAAGGAAGTTGAGGGAATGGGGCACCTGGGTGGCTTAGTGGGTTAAAACCTCTGCCTTCGGCTCAGGTCATGATCTCAGAGTCCTTGGATTGAGCCCCACATCGTGCTCTCTGCTCAGCAGGGAGCCTGCTTCCTCCTCTCTCTCTGCCTGCCTCTCTGCCTACTTGTAATCTCTGTCTGTCAAATAAATAAATAAAATCTTAAAATAAATAAATAAATAAATAAATTTAAAAATTAAAAAAAAAAAAGAAGGGAGATGAGGGAAATTGGAAGGGGAGATGAACCGTGAGAGACTATAGATTCTGAAAAATAATCTGAGGGTTTTGAAGGGGCGGAGGGTTAGAGGAGGGGGGAGCCAGGTAGTGAGTATTATGGAGGGCACATATGGCATGGAGCACTGGGTGTGGTGCATAAACAATGAATTCTATTATGCTGAAAAGAAATTAATTAAAAAAAACGAAGAGAAAAAAAAGAATTCTTAATTTCTATGGGAAGTCAAACAAGGACTATGACAACATCTAAGAAAGAATCCAACACAGTGTGTATTTCAAAATATGGTAGCATTACCAAGGGGGAACAAAGAAGGGTTTAGAAAATGGTATCTTCTGGAAAGCAGCTGAAACACATCATTCTATTATAAACTACCTACAAATCACAACTCACTATGTGAAAAGGAAAGTATACAAAAGTAACCTGGTAAGGGAAATAAAAATCAAAACCACACTGAGATACCACCTCACTCTAGTCAGAATGGCTAAAATTAATAAGTCAGGAAACGAAAGATGTTGGAGAGAATGTGAAGAAAGGGGAACCCTCCTACAGTGTTGGCAGGAATGCAAGATGGTGCAGCCACTCTGGAAAACAGCATGGAGGCTCCTCAAAAAGTTGAAAATAGAGCTACCCTATGACCTAGCAATCAAACTACTGGGTATTTACCCTAAAGATACAAATGCAGTGATTCAAAGGGGCACATGCACCCAAATATTTATAGCAGCAATGTCCACAGCAGCCAAACTATGGGAAGTACCTAGATGTCCATCAACAGATGAATGGATAAAGAAGATGTTGTATATATATACAATGGAATACTATGCAGCCATCAAAAGAGATGAAATCTTGCCATTTGCAACGACATGGATGGAACTAGAGGGTATCATGCTTAGCGAAATAAGTTGATCAGTAAAAGACGATTATCATATGATCTCACTGATAATGAGAAATTGAGAGGCAGAGTTGGGGCTTGGGGGGTAGGGAAGGGAAAAATGAAACAAGATGGGATCAGGAGGGAGACAAACCATAAGAGACTCCTAATCTCACAAAACAGACTGAGGATTGCTGGGGGGAGGGGAGGTGGAGAGGGTGGTTGGGTTATGGACATTGGGGAGGGTATGTGCTATGGTGAGTGCTGTGAAATGTGTAAGCCTGATGATTCACAGACCTGTACCCCAGAGGCAAATAATATACTATATGTTAATAAAAATAATTAAAAAAAAAAGAGTAACCTGGTAAGAATCAAATCCTATCTGATTTATTCTTTCAAAAGAGGGAAAAAAAGGAATGTCTTCAGAGAGTTACACAGATATAGCACAAACATAAACATCCAGAAAAGGGAGAGTATTAGAGCTAAAAGGTGAGTAAATTCCCCATGGAGAAAAATTTGCCCGAATTTTACAAAATAATATTCAAAAATATTGGAGCTTATAGAGAACTGAAGGGCAGAATATTACTCATCCATGACCTCAATTTTAATAAAGTAGGTAAAAATCATATGGGGAAAAGACAAAAAAATTAAACAAAAAACAACCAAGTTTAAAAGTCCATATTTTACTCCTGAATAATTACACAAAGATATAAATAAAATACCCATTAACTTTTACCTGAATGCGTCCGAAAATGCATTTCCAGACTTGATTTGCCTTTAAAAATTTTCTTACAAACATCGCATTGATGAAAGGTTGCTTTGTATCTAAGAAACATAAAAAGGGTTGAGTTTTCAATATAACTTTGATAATACAATGAAAATAGGTTATAACACTTAAAAAGTTTACATATAATTCTCACATTAATACAGCACAGAACTCCAAAGGAATGTAGAAATATTTTAAAGTACCAAACTTACCTCTGGCTTTTCCTCCTCCAGTTACATTTAATAAGCAAATCTATAAAAAGACGCCTTAGACTTTAAACCACTTAATTTTAAGATTTAAATCACTGGACTCCTGTATTATTATTTGCTATTAAAAATATCAAAGGGAAAATTATAGGGACAGAAACAAACCAATTATGGGTTCAAGGAAGAAAAAAGGAGTTGAACAAAGAGGTCTGGTGGAAATTTAGGGGTGATGGACTATTCTGTATCTTGACTATGGTAATGGTTCTATGACTACATGCATCTGTCAAAACCTGCAGAACTATACACTACAAACAAGGAATTTCTCTGTATCGGGCTCTCTGCTTAGCGGGGAACCTGCTTCCTCTTCTCCCTCCTGTCTGCCTCTCTGACTACTTGTGACCTCTGTCTATCAAATTAAAAAAAAAAAAAGTGCCTTCATTAAAAAGGTGACGCTGCTCCAACTGGTTCTCTTAATAACACAAACAATAAATATTACAAACTTGAAGTTAAATTTTATACTTAAATTTTAAAAGAACACAATACCAGACCTTTATTTTTATCACAGATTAATAGACATAAGAAGCTACAAGGTACTCAAATCTACCTTAACAGGCAGTAAAGTGCAGTACCTAAGAATATGTGTTTGTGATTTTAACAATCCTAGACTCCAATTTCATTGTGAGGATTAAGACATTGTAAAATGATTAGCATTTAAGTGGTGGTTATTAGGAAACCTATCATCTCACCTTGGAAGTAATTCATATCTGATGAGCACATGCCAAACTAACTCAAACACAGGTTACTATAATGTTCTGTAAGACAGTTTGCTTTTAACCTATCTACTGAGTCTTACTGGAATGTTTAGCATATCGTTACCAATATTCAACAGCAATAGTACGCCTAAGGTTTCAAATGCCACTCGTACTTTTCAAGCCATTCAACTCAACATTTACAAAGCGGCTACAAAAACTCCATGCAAGGTCCTGTCTTTCAGAAACTTACTTCTACTTGAGGAAACATTTAAAAAGATAATCTAGATTTAGTGACTTGGGAGTGTCATGATGAACTTAGCAGAAGACTTGTAACTAGTATATTTGTTTTGTCTTATTCTGTTCATCCACAGTAAGTACAAATAGAGATGCAAACAGGGGCACACATAGAAAGACACAGGGGTCTTTTTTGCCCTGCATAGGACATTTAGCAATGCCTGAAGACATTTTTGGTTTTCATAACTGGGGCTAGGTAGGTGCTACTGCCATCTGGTGGACAGAAGTCAGGAATACCAATAAATAAACCTAAAGTGCACTGGCCAACTCCCCAACAAAGAATTAGCTGGCCCAAAATGTCTTTGCTGTAACTAAGAAATCTTGGTCTATACTATGAACGGAGTGACGTTTTAAACATACATAAGCTCAAAACACTTTAAGTGCCTCACAGTGAACATAGGATAAAGATAAAATCTACAAAGACCTCAATGGGTCAGGCCCTATGCATGTACCTGGGACTCTTCTTTCTCATATGGATGCTAGAGTATACATTTTCAGGACAGGAGTGATAAAAAGTTCCAAATGAAGTTGAGATGCCCATTGTGAAAAGGACTTAAAAATGGGTGGCTCAGTTGGTGAAGTGTCTGCCTTCGGCTCAAGTCATGATCTCTGGGTCCTGGGATCGAGCCCTGCATTGGGCTCCCTGCTCAAGGGGAGCCTGCTTCTCCTTCTCCCTGTGCCCTCCCCTACCTAACCTGTGCTCTCTCCCTCTTTCTCAAATAAATAAAATTATTTTTAAAAAATGTCTATTGAGTTAGAAATAAGGAACTTATGCTGGCAGCAATTTAAGAGGTATAGTAAAGTCAGAGATCACATCACAACAGCTTGTTACACTGAATGGAAAGTGGAGAAGTAGATATGGATACTGAAATAGAGACACCATTTTTAAATGTTTAAAAGGGAAGAAGAAATGTAGAAAATAATGGGTAGGAGGAGGGGTGCTAACCTTCATCACTCCACATTCTTTTCCTGGAAAATGGGCTTTTATGTATTCATGTATAAATCTTTATCCACAGGTCAGACTTCACTCCTGAGATTCAGACTTAGATTTACCTATCACATTTTATGTTTGAGTTTCTATTAAGCATCTCAAAGTCAATACACACCAAATAATTCATCATCTCCCTCTGTAAACTTAGTCCATCTTCTGTATTCTCTGTCTCAGTGGCTCATTTATCAACCATCCATATGAAAAGAGGAATTCCTTGAGAACAGGAATTATCCATGACTACTCCCATTCTCTCAAAAAATTAAGTATTTTTCAAATAAGCACCTTCTACTATTTATTACTAATGCTACTCCCTAGTTAGGCGCCCACTACCTTTTTCCAAAATTCTAACAACTTTCTAACTGGTTGATTTATTTCCCTCAATTTATCTACCACAAACCCAGCCTCCCTACACCAATAAGAGTGATCTACCCCAAAAGAAATCCAACTGTGTCACCCTCTTGTTTAAAATCTTCAATGGCTTTGTATCACACAGGAATAAGTATTGGTTCCATAAAATGATATGCAAGGCTTCACATTTTAGATCCACCATTAGCCAGCCCTTGTAGGAAGTGGAACCTACAGGTTCTGGTTCCAAAATTATCTAGGCCAGGAGATAGACCCACAGGCTCCTGTAGCAGTGAGGGAATTCCAAAATTCTTTCATAAGGTTTCCAGATCAAAGTTTTTTTCAAAATAATACTGTAACATTATTTGCCTTTCTCATTGTGTTGGCATTTACACTAATGACATATACAAAAAAAACATGGCAGGTAAAGGTGCTGGCATCTGAGCTCTAAACAAGGCAGTAGAACCAAAATGTAGTAATGATCATTATGCTCCTCACTGTCAGGCACTCACAAAAAGAAAAGAAAAATGTGGTAAAGGAGTTAAATTACTAATTTTACTAAGTTTCAACCTTTCAGACTGTGGCCTTTGTACTGTTCTCAGTCATGAAGGTGCAAGGACACAAGAAGCCCTTCTACACACTGAAGTACATGCGTCTGAGGGATGAGCTGAAGGAACCACTTTCTTTATGAAATACCATTTTGCTTGAAAGAATAAAAGACAAGCCATGGTTACAGACTTGAGTATTTGGCAGACACTTCCTTGAAAATTAAAAGAAGTAAACCTGTTACTTCAATATTGTCATCAATGATAAAGTTTGAGCTTTCGAGCTAGTATAAAGATTTTGGAGAACTTGTGGCTACCCTTGTCACATTGACAGCTTCCCAATACACCTTTCTGAGAGACTGGAGGCGACATTAACAAACGTGATTTGTTGATCTGCTACTGGGAAATGTACTAACATTTAGACATCTGGCATAACTTACTGAACACATATTTTCCAAATGACAAATGCATATTACAACTTATGCATAGGTTAAAAAATTCATTCAAGTAAAAGACCAATACACTGTAACAGAGTATGCAATATCATTAATCTTGTTTCAGTTTGCACCTTGCAACTACCTTGAAGAAACTAGCACTTAAACAGTTTTGGTGTAGTAGCAAAGACTATTAGCCACAATTATCTAAGACTGCTATCATAATACTCTACCTTTTACCAACTATGTATAGAGAGAGGCTGGATTTTCTTCATTTACTTCAAATAAAATAATGCATGGCAGTAAATATAGTAATCCAACTGTCTTCTATTAAGCCATTAGACAGATTTACATATGGGCATATTACTATATGGCATATTACATATGGGCATATTACTATTTTTAAGTGAATTAATAAATAAGTACTTAATTTTTTCTCAACTGAATTTCTAATACATTTACATAACTTAAATGATGTAATTTTCATATTGTAATTTATATAATAAGAGATCCTGAGATACTGAACAATTTTTAAAAGTATAAAGGGGTTGAGAAAAAGTTACAGAATCTCAGGAGCAAGTGAGTCTGCAGTTCAGTCTATTTTCCACCCATTCATACAATATGTAGAATTTCTTATTTCCTTTAAAAAAAAAAAACAAAGATTTTATTTATTTATTTATTTATTTATTTGAGAGAGTGCACCCGATCCACAGGAGAAACAGAGGAAGAGGAACAAGCAGACTGCACTGAGCAAGGGACCTGACGTTGGGCTTGATCCCATGACCCCGAGATCACGACCTGAGCCAAAATCAAGAGTTGGATGCTTAACTGACTGAGCCACCCAGGTGCCCCCTTATTTCCTTTTCGATACAGCATCATATGTATCTTTCTATCCTAGCACTTAGTAGGATTCCTATTATCGCATGAATACAAGAATTCAAGACTACAATGAATACACTGATTCAATGAGTGAATCACTGAATAAAAATCAGTGAAAGAAAGTATAAACCAGTATATGGAAATATAAAAAACAGATACAAATCAGCACTTTCCTACTCTCCTTCAAAATGGTCTATCACACATTACATTTAAAGATATTATGTATAGTTCATTGATCATGCTCAGCATATTAACCTAAGCTTCTTGGCACCCTGGACCATGTCTATTACTTAGCGTTTGTTCCAACATCTAGTCCAAGAACATGGATTCTCTGTACATTGTACACTCAACAACTCATCTCAGTTAAACTTCAACTAAACTTTATTAAAAATTTGGTGTTCAAAATAAAAAGAGAGACCAAAAAAACAGACTTTTAGAGAATAAACTGGTAGTTATCAGAGAGAGATGGGCAGAGGGAATAAATGAAATAGGCTGAGGACTTAGAAGTACATTTATCATGATGATCACTGAATAATGTATAGAATTGTTGAATCACTAGATTGTATATCTGAAACTAATATAATATTGTATGTTAAGTATATTGGAATTACAAAAAAAGTTGGTGTTTAGGACAGCACATGCCTCCTTCAAATAAAATACCATTTTAAATTATCAGTGTGCTTAAAAAGAAATTAAATTCTGACTAGAAAGTGTCCCAATAATTGCTCTTATTAAATACAATATATAGTCAGCACACTTATATTTTAGGTAAGAGCCACAGCAACCAAAGATAAATGAAATGCCCAAAGAATTTCAAGATTTTATATTAATCATTAACTTCAACGTCTACCACCTTTAGCCTTAAGTCAAATGAAAACAAGTAAAACAAAAATGTTTCATTCAGTTCCTTTAGGTCAGCAGAGAAGGAACAGAAGCCAGAAAAACAGAGCTAGTTAACTTATCCCCAGCTAAACAAAATAAACTATGAGGCAAGTTATAACTTTCCTCTAACTTACACTTATCCAATGTAGTAATCAAACTGCTTTTTCACTTACTTTTGCCACACCTTCTCTCCCAGGTGTACACTTTTGTAATGAACAGTGAGATGATCCCTACGACCAAAACATTTTCCACATTCTTCACACTGATGAGCCTTCTCACCTTAAAGACCCAAATATTTTGATTATAATATGCACTTCACTTTTACCTCCAGAAATATTATCAAACAGTAAGATAACATAGTGGGAAATATACCAGAAAAGTAAAGCCACCCTTTATTCTGGGCTATTTGCTTTATATTCCTTAATCAAGTATCTTTCTTCAGTGAATCTATGGTTATTTTCATGGATGTGAGCCCTTTTCCCTCACTTGGAAAAGAAACCACTTGGATTCTTGCTGTAGATTTCAAATCTTACCTTTCAACATAACACAGCAAAATAAATGAAATTACTTCAAACCTCAGTAACTTTCGGGGAGTAGAGTAGATCTAGATGTCAAACACTTCAAATGAAAATATAGTGAATCAAGAAGAGGCTGTTTTACTGTTGATAAAAAGGACCTGAACATTTTCAGATCTTTGCTGTATTTTTAAGGATTTCATTTATTTATTTGAGAGAGACAGTGAACAAGAGGGCACAAGCAGGATGGAGTACTGAGTAGGAGGAGAGAGAGAAGCAGACTCCCCATTGAACAGGGAGACTGACGAGGGGCTCGATCCCAGGACCCCGGGATCACGACCTAAGCTGAACGTAGACACTTAACCAACTGAGCCACTCTGGCACCCCTCTTTGTACTTTATTTTTAAAGTATTTTTCATCTGTGGAGATGTCACACATTTATTTGTAATGAGCCAAAATACAAATACGATGTAAAATTCTAGATGAGTCCCATTTCTCATCTCTATTCTTATATCCAGTTACAAAGGCTTGCCTTTAAAAACCACTGTCTCAACTTAATCCAGTATGCAATTAAAGTATGTGATCTCTAGAATTAGGAATTTAGAATTCTCCTCCTGAGAATGAAAATGTGTAATTTCAGTGAAAATGTCACCAGACTGTTAGCATCTCTTAAAAGTATTGATAACAACTGCACCCTGCAACCTCACTGAGATCATTTAAGAAAATAATTAAAATAATAATAATAAATAATAAAAATAATTTGCATACTTTATATATATAATTTGCATACTTTATATTTATATTTATGTTTACAATAATAATAATCACCTGTTCTACTGTGCTCATAGATGGCTCCTTCCCATTATTGTGCTCATATAGTTGACTCTCTAAGCACTTCCTGAACATCAATCCAAGAGGAAAATATTGAAAGAAAGCCCAGAATATAAAAATTGTAAATATGGTATAAAGATCTGAAACTGATCAGGACTATTAAGGTACTCTTCTTCAAAAACAGGGTTTTAAAAATTCCTATTACATAAACTTTAAAACCCAATCATAATCATTTCTCTTCAAATACGTTTTGCTAACCAATTATTGCAGACATCACATAATATGTAAAATGCAAATTTTGAGAATTTGATTAAAATAAACATCAAAATATAGTCTGTAGTCATAACAGGTAACCAAATGATTAAAATTACAGTGAACAAAAACATGTCACAAAATTATGTTCCTTTCAGATATTTAAAAAAAGTTTTCAGAATCAGCATTATCAATGCCAAATTATTAAAATTATAGCCAACATAAACATGATGTAGTATGTCCTCTAGTAGGTGCTTTTTCAAGGATTTTGTAAACATCATTACAAAGTACCTGAATGTATTTTTTTGTGCTTTGTAAGATGGTCATGACGAATAAACGTTTTCCCACATTCATCACATTCGTATCTTTTATCATCGTGATGTACTCGTAAGTGAAGTCTATAAAGAAAAAAAGTTGAAGACCATAAAAACTGGTGACACCAAAGGAAAAATCTTGATTAACTCTAAGTAAGGGAAACTGGGTTGTTTACTCACCCACCTTCATACGTTATTTGCTCCACTTCTATAACTTTCATCTTTCCCCACTCTCTTACTACCTAACTCCGGGGTTCCTACTCATCTCTTTCAAAAAAAGAAACACCTCAACATTTGCACATACACTATGTCTCCAAGACCTTCCTTCCTGACCTAGATCCTAAATCTACTTCACTGAACATACTAAATGTCTAGGGACACTATCTGACTGGTGGAGTTTCAGAGATAGCAAAAGTAGGAATGAGCCAGGAGGAAACAGAATCAGACAAATGGGGTAAGTGACTTACACTCATGATATAGCAAATAATTAAGAATTAACCCTTCTCTGTACAACTGATACCACTTACAAATCAACACATGAGAATTTAGTAAATTTTATAAATAATCAACTTTCTGACAATTACATTTTGTTACTTTTTTCACACTAACCAATGTGTAGTTCATTTTATAGTCACCCAAAGACAGATTATAAAAGGTTTAAATTATTAAAATTCAATTAACTTGAGTTATTTTTAGCACCATAATCCTCCACCTATATATATCCCAGTGAAATGAATAGCTTTCCCATTCAAGTTGCCAAAACAGATATTGATTCCACAACAAAAGCCAGTAAATGACTGAACTACATCTAAAAAGGTGACATTCAGTTTAAAATTTTTTTTAAAAAGAGGTAAATAATAAGTGAAAGTGCAAACATTAAAGCCTTAAGATTAAAAGCCCCAAGAGCATTAGTAAACATGTAAAATGTACACATTTCACAGAAGGTAGTCACTTATTATTTATTCAGGAAAAAGCCAACTTTTCATAGACTGGAAATGTGGTCTGGTATTCAGCTATTAAAAACAGTTAGGTTACAACTAATACACAGAAGACTTTCCAACATTTAGAGTCCTAGAGTTTTCAATTTTGCCATATTTCATACTGAAATATTTTCAGATGATCAAGAATAATGAAATATACTAAGGTTAGAATATCAGAGTTTTAATGAGCTTTGATTCAAAGAAAAGTAATGCAATAAACATTTAAATGACAGTTACTTGGACAGTAAAGCATTTAGCAAACTTGGTGATGAAATATTTAATATTTTGCACTATAGAATAAAGACTATTAAAAGTTGTAACGTTGGGGAAAGTCTGTAAGTAAAGTTTTTTTGCATAACTTTATTTAAGTGCTAAGAAATGTTTCAATTCAACAAACAACTAATGCAATGATAAAATGGAATTAAAATAATTTATCTTACCTAATATAGGGGGAAAATGGCTTGACTTACCTATATGAACTTCCATGACGGAAACTTTGCCCACAGATACTACAAAGATGAGGTTTTTCTCCACTGTGGATTCTCAAATGTTCTTTCAAAGTAGTCCTGTGTTAAAAAAAATATACATTTATCTAAAGACTTCTATTGTCAATATTTATATTAAGGAGGTTTTCAGGGGTGCCTGGGTGGCTCAGTCAGTTAAGCATCGGACTCCTGATTTCAGCTCAAGTCATGATCTCAGGGTTGTGAGATCAAGTCCTACATTGGCTCCATGCTGAGTGTGGAGCTTCCTTAAGATTCTCTCTCTCGGGGGCACCTGGGTGGCTCAGTGGGTTAAGCCGCTGCCTTCGGATCGGGTCGTGATCTCAGGATCCGGGGATCAAGCCCCACATCGGGCTCTCTGCTTGGCAAGCAGCCTGCTTCCTCCTCTCTCTCTCTGCCTGTCTCTCTGCCTACTTATGATCTCTCTGTCAAATAAATAAATAAAATCTTTAAAAAAAAAAAAAAAGATTCTCTTTCTCGGGACACCTGGGTGGCTCAGTTGGTTGGACGACTGTCTTCGGCTCAGGTCATGATCCTGGGGTTCCAGGATCGAGTCCCACATCGGGCTCCCAGCTCCATGGGGAGTCTGCTTCTCCCTCTGACCTTCTCCTCACTCATGCACTCTCTCACTGTCTCTCTCTCAAATAAATAAATAAAATAAAATCTTTAAAAAAAAAAAAAAAAAAGATTCTCTCTCTCTCCTCCTTTCTCTGCCCCTACCCCTGCTTGCATTCTCTCTCTCTCGGGCACGATTTTCAGAAAGCTTACTAGAAAGGTATTCAAGCTAACAGATCTTACGACAATTTTCCCTTTCTCCTACAGTATTTTCGCTTTTTATTGGGTTAGTCTCACCAGTGCATAATCATGCCTGTTTTGTCTCTCTCTTTTAAAAACACATACACATACACAAAATTAACTTTGGCTCCCTTTGCCACCAACTTAAACAGCTATCAAGAAGTACAACAAAAGGGGCGCCTAGGTGGCTCGGTGGGTTAAGCCTCTGTCTTCGGCTCAGGTCGTGATCCCAGGGTCCTGGCATCGAGCCCCGCATCGGGCTCTCTGCTCTGCGGGGAGCCTGATTCCCCCTCTCTCTCTGCCTGCCTCTCTGCCTGCTTGTGATCTCTCTGTCAAATAAATGAATAAAATCATTAAAAAAAAAGTACAATAAAAAATGCTCAATTGTACTACTGCATTAGGTAAAGATGATGTGAATTTTAGCAGAGAGAATTTAATAATATATAAACAATCCAATTTATCAGTACCATTCCTTTCAAATATGTGCTCAGTAATCTGTGAGAAGAATGTTTTAGGGCAAAGAAAGCTTTACAGGTCTTTGTAACTTCCAGATGCCAATGTGAAAAAGGAAAACCATATAAAGAATACAATTACCGTCATTCCTAAATCCTCCAGCCCTACTAACCTGGGATGGACTTGTTAAAATAAAAAACAGAGATTAGCCTTAAAAATTCCCCGAGCAGACAAGTCCCACAAACAAAGCCTAACGTAGCTTATTTTGCAAGGATAACTTGTGCTGGGTCATTTGTTTATGCCTCTGAAAACCATAGGCAAAACCTAAACCCTTTCCCAAGGTTGATGTGAGGTAACCATTAACCAATTCCCTATCACTTAAGAAAATCGTAATGTCACAACCAACCACTGTAAAGAATAATCAGTCACTGCTTTCTCATTGTATAAGCTGCATATAACAACATACCTGAGTCTCATTCTGTGTTTTGGTTTGAGTGTTCCTGGTTTGCAAACTCTCTTTTTATAGATGCACAATAAGCTTTTCTAATTACTACTTTGGTGATGCATTGGTTTTACTTCTGTTACTTCTGAACAGGGTATTGTACAACCATTGCTGCTCCAAACACACAGCTAGCATTTCCTATAGTTCTAACACTCAGAAATTTCCTACATATGTAAAGTGCTGAGTAAGGACAGCAAAGTTATTTTGGGAGGAAAGACAGTAAAAGGCAATGTGTCTGACTTTGGCAGGCTTTTTACTGTTTCTACTACTTGTATTTATTTTAATCCCACATCTAGTGAGTATTAAGGCTGAACCTGAAATGAAGGCAGATCTATGCCAGTAGATGGTGCTCTTCTACAAGGCCCATCAACACTTGACAGGTGCATCCGCAGGTATACTCTGCTTCGTAGAAATTATCCCTAGAACTATTCCAGACCCCTACCTATTAGGTAATTAAAAGTGAAAAGATAGATTGTTTTAGTTTTTGGTTTGCTTTTTGTTTTTATAGAAAAACTTTTAAGAAAAAAGAATGTATAATGCATAAAATGAACTATATCCATCTGTAAGTTTTCATGTAAATATAGCATACTGATTTTCCTATTTTACCATCATATCAATTTGATATTTTAAGATCGTGGCACTTCTAATGTTTTAAAATTATGGAACTTTTATATAATGAAGGCTATAAAATGTATACATATTTTTAAAAGAATTCTATTATTACACTTCAATGCAGGATGAGACCTAGAACATTGTTATACCTTAGAATGCCTCTACATGTTCCTCCTTGATTTCTTAGGATAACCATTTATGTTAAACATTCCCTTTCTTCTTTGTTTTACTACTTAGCAGTATATATATACTACGTATTTTTGAAAAACAATAGCAAGCACAAATCTAACAATATTGCTACTATTAGGTAAAGAGCCTACAAAAATAGTATGAACAGTGTCTCTGTATCAAAGTCTGGCTGTAGCTTGCCTGAGCATTGGCAAGAGCCCTTTCCAACATGTCAGCAGGTAAGGTCAAACATGAATACTGGAAAAGAGGGTACATCACAATTAGAGCATCTGACAATCTAGAGTGGATCAGGTACTAGAAGTCTGACAGAAATACAGCCAACGTAAATAGGCTGCTGTATATATTTTGCTTCTAAGCTTACTATGAACTACCTCTAATTTTCAGAGACAGATCGAAAAAGAACATTTCTGTGAAATGAAACAAGTATGGTTAAATCAAGTAGCAAGGAATAAATACAATAGTAGGAACCTCACTAGCATGCACGTACTATACAGTGGCAGAGTACAGATAACATTTGAATCAGGGAGAAGGAAATGGGGAACTGCTATTCATTGGGTATTTTCAGTTGTGCAAGATGGGTAAATTCTAGAAGCCTGCTGTACAACATTGTGCCATAACACAATAATAATACTGTATTAGTAACTTAATACTATATTATAACTTAATAACAATACTGTATTGTACACTTAAACATTTGTTAAGAGGGTAGATCTCATGTCAAATGTTCTTACCACAGAAAATAAAAAATAAATTTTGGGATCAGACTTACTCTTGCATTTTGTCCCCTATTTAAAAGAGGAAACATGCCAGCAGGGATCTTAGCAATGACAACTTCAATCTGTCCCATAGCATTACTACTACTAGTGTGGACTAGTAGTAGTGACTACTACTAGTAGTAGTGACACCCACTGTTACACATGTTGCACATCTGACAACTTGGAAACTTCATGCACCATCCTCCTAGGAATTCCCTTTGCCTCTTTCCAGGATTAGAATTTCTATCTCCTGTAGCCCTTGTCTTCCTCTTCATTGGTTTATGTTCTCATTCTGGTGAATGAGAATTCAGCTGCTTCATGAGAAAGAATACATCAAAGGCCACTTTTTGATGTCACAAAAAATGTCTTAATCATCCTCAGACCTGACTGTCAGTTTGACTAAGAACAGAATTCTAGCGGGAAATAAGCTTCTTTAAGAATCTTCAAATTCGGGGGGTGCCTCGGTGGCTCATGGGTTAAAGCCTCTGCCTTCAGCTCAGGTCAGGATCTCAGGGTCCTGGGATCGAGTCCCGCATCGCATCGGGCTCTCTGCTCAGCATGGAGCCTGCTCCCTACCCCCTACCCTCTCTCCCCCTGCCTCTCTGCCTACTTGTGATCTCTGTTAAATAAATAAATAAAATCTTAAAAAAAAAAAAAAAAAAGAATCTTCAAAGTCGGGGCGCCTGAGTGGCTCAGCGGGTTAAAGCCTCTGCCTTCAGCTCATGTCATGATCCCAAGGTCCTGGGATCGAGCCCCACACTAGGCTCTCTGCTCAGCTGGGAGCCTGCTTCCCCCTCTTTCTCTGTCTGCCTCTCTGCCTACTTGTCATCTCTCTGTCAAATAAATAAATAAAATCTTAAAAAAAAAAAAAAAGAATCTTCAAAGTTGGGGCGCCTGGGTGGTTCAGTGGGTTAAAGCCTCTGCCTTTGGCTCAGGTCATGATCCCAGGATCCTGGGATCAGGCCCCGCATCCAAATCTCTGCTCAGTGGGAAGCCTGCTTCCCCTTCTCTCTCTGCCTGCCTCTCTGCCTACCTGTGATCTCTCTCTACCAAATAAATAAATAAAATCTTAAAAAAAAAAATCTTGGGGCACCTGGGTGGCTCAGTGGGTTAAGCTGCTGCCTTCGGCTCAGGTCATGATCTCAGGGTCCTGGGATCGAGCCCGGCTTCGGGCTCTCTGCTCAGCAGGGAGCCTGCTTCCTCCTCTCTCTCTACCTGCCTCTCTGCCTGCTTGTGATCTCTCTCTGACAAATAAATAAATAAAATCTTAAAAAAAAAAAAAAAATCTTCAGGGGCACCTGGGTGGCTCAGTGGGTTAAGCCACTGCCTTTGGCTCGGGTCATGATCTCAGGGTCCTGGGATCGAGTCCCGCATCGGGCTCTCTGCTCCTTGGGGAGCCTGCTTCCCTCTCTCTCTCTCTGCCTGCCTCTGTCTACTGTGATCTCTCTCTGTCAAATAAATAAATAAAATCTTTAAAAAAAAAAATCTTCAAAGTACCACTGTATCATCTTATCTCTAGTGTTGCTGTTCGGAGAGATGTCCAAGTAATTCTAATTCATAACTCGGTGTATGTAACTTTTTTCCCTGAACAATTAGAAGCATATAGAAGCTTCACTTTTTCCCCAGAGTTCTGAAATATCACAGTGATGTATCTGGGAGTAGGTTTATTTTCATCTGATGTCCTAAGCATTTGATGGATAATTTTAGTCTGGCAACACATGTCCTTCAGTTTTGGGAAATTATCTTGAATTATTCAGTGATGATTTTTCCCTTGCTATTTTCATTGTTTGTTCTTTCTTTCTGGACCTCTTGACTGTTCTCTAATGTTCTAATCCTTATTTTACACTTGTGTAACTTTTTGCTCTTTATCTTTTGGGAGATTCCCTCAACTTTGTTCTTTAATCCTTTGTTCTTCAATCCATTAAGGTCTTCACTTTGTCTATTATGCCTTGAATTTCTGAGAGCTCTGATCTGTTACAGCATCCTGTTCTTGTCGAACGGATTCTAGATCTTCACTGAGGCTATTCATAATATGAATATTTTTCTCATGAAGCGCCCAGTTGTTTACTTATTTTCTTGCAAGTTTTCTTCTTTCTGAATAATCTGTTTCCTTCAAGGTTTTTTTTTTCTTCTTCTTCCTGACTATGTTAGAACCTAGCTTCCATGTTAAATGTTTTCCTTCTGTGTTTTATTCTTCTGTCTATGTGTGATAGACTAAAATGCAGATGGCACAATCAAAGAGCATGCAGGAGTAGGCCCTAATGACTAGGCTTCAAAGTAGGTGACCTGAGTATACTATTTGTTAGGGAATATATTTGCCCCTTGGTTTTTCAGATTTTCAGGGAATTGTTCTCTAATCTACTGCCTGGGGGCTAAAATCTAAAATCCAAAATCTCAGCAGGGATAAGGCCTGGGACTCACTGCTTTCAGCATTCAGAATACATTCATCATATAACAACACTGTATACTTCAGTCCAGGTATCTTTTAAGTTGGGATAGGGGTAGGTGCCCAGCAGCAATGACCTGTATGGGTAGCAGAAGAAAATCCAAATAATCTAACTTCTAAGAAGTTTTGACTCTAGTGTTCCGTATTCTGCCTCTCCTTTGCCCTAGTTCCAGATGTACCTGATATTGCCCACTCCTCTACCTTTTGTGGATTCTATGATGTAAACCATGTTCTTGATTTCTCCATTGCCACCTTAGGATTTATTTTCTTAGATCTGCTAAGTCAGTTTCCACTTATCAATCTGCTTTCTAGCTTCCAATCTGTGTTACTCTTGTCACACTTCTGTTCTCCCTGTCTTCATAGCTTACTGTCTTTTAAGTGAGTCTACCAGTCAATAACCTTTAACATAGTTTTAGTGGGGTTTCAGAAAGAGACAAAGTGGTATCTATGTGAAATCTATCACCTAGGGGCACCTAGGTGGCTCAGTTGGTTAAGCCTCTGCCTTTGACTCAGGTCATGATCTCAGGGTCCTGGAATTGAGCCCTGCATCGGGCTCTCTGCTCAGCAAGGAACCTGCTTCCCTGTCTCTGCCTGCCTCTCTGCCTAACTGTGATCTCGCTCTGTCAAATAAATTAATAAAATCTTTAAAAAAAGAAAAAATTTACCATCTAAACCTGCATATCCTTTCATACCAACTTCTATAGCATTTTATGTTATTTCTTCTTGTGTCCTTAAATTCCAAATTAAAGTATAATTTAAGTATATTTGGCATTACCCTAATCTTATAAACTATATTAATTATTTCTATATAACGGGTGCCAGGATTTTTCTGGGTGTGTAGATAATTCCTCACCTTTCTCGTACTGATTTTCCACAGATAAAGCAAGTCCATTTTCTCTTTCCACCGTGGGTACATTCTATATGGCGTTTCAAATTTCCAGTGTCATTAAACTGGCGACCACATATATCACATGGAAAAGGACCTAAAAAGGAAAGAAGCATGTATATTTAAAGTTTAAAGAATAGGTACTAAATTAAATTTAATAGGTATATTATGAATGTTTATCTACCACTGTAAATGCATCTATTATAACACATGCAGTTATTCACTTAACAGTTTTCTCTTCTCTTCTAGATTGTTTATTCCTAGAAGCCAAGTTACAATCATCCCTGTATGCCTAGAGCTGAGTTTAGGGTGTGGCATCTAAAATAATAAATGCTGTATAATCTAATCGGTCAATAACCTGAAATGGCCAATTCCCAGTTTGAAATCAGACTGGAACAAAGTAAAAAACGTTACATACCAGTTTTCTGGGAAAAGAAGGTACTGAGAAACTTTGGAAGAATAAACAAAGGACTTTAGAGAGCTCATAAACTGGAAATGAACTGCTGTTCCTCAAAAACACAAATTTTTAATGATGTTGCCTAGACTGAAAATATTGTAGACTCTACTGTGAACTTTAATGAGAAATTAATCATAACAGAAAAACGGGAAGAAAATGGCATTTGGACACTGAAATTCAGAAGCATGTCTATAAGCAGAATTGTTCAGTAGCCGCAGTAGTTTTAGGGGAGTTTCAACGTTATTTTTGAGAGATGACCTCAAAATATATTAAGTATCTTTAACATATTCTCATTTAAAATCTCTAATATTTCATCTTCCATGAAGTCTGAGCCTTTTATTCATTATTAACTAATTCAACAAGTATTTATTGATTCTTAATTCATATCTAGCACTGGGTTAAGTAAAGTAGTGAGTGCTACGGATAATCCTTCTACCTCCTCTTCCATCCCTCTCCCACCCCAGAAAAAATTCCAAGAAGGTGGAAAAAAAGAGATTCTGTATTTGCACAGTTAAAAGATAAATAGATTAAGCAAATAAAAGTGAGATGAGCATATTATGGCAAGTGTATGTTAGGCAAACAGTGAAATAATTATATGTATTCCTGAAGGCTCCAGCTGGGTGAAGAAAGAAAGGAGCATTCTCTTTCATGTTCAGTTATCTACCAGTTCATCAAAGGAAATACCGATGTTCTTTCCCCTATATTAAATACCCAGTTTTGCATGCAGTTAAACCTCCTTGAACTTGTATTTATGAAGCTATGCTCAGAAATTACTAAAACAGTTTTCATGTCCTCTAAATAGGATAAAATTAGAAGATTTGACTTTAAAGCCAACTATGATTTTTATACTTATACACAGAAATATATTAAATATTCTTCTACCCTAACTGTTCAGACTGTATTTCTTAGAAATCTCTCCCTCTGATTTATAGAATATATAATCCGAATGTATGTCCTTGAATAACCTAAAGCAGTAATACACACAGCAGTAATTACACTGTCTGTAATACACAGTAATATACACGACCATCAGCATCAGCATCACTTGCAAATGTGTTAGAAATGCAGATTCTTGGGCCCCCTCAGACTTGAACCACTCACCTAATATACAGTGATTCAAGTAAACAGAAGCATAGAGGTGTGATGTATGTATACATAAAATGTATATACTACATATTTTATATATATATGTACAAATAGCATACATATATAAAACATATGCACATAGTTCTAGTTCAACCACCTTTTCAGGAATGCTTTCTTCAGTAATTCTAACTGTTATCAGTTCAAGGATCTGCTTGTATAATTTTACTGATAGGAAAATAACTATTGTGCAAGACAAGTTACTTCAATTTATAAGTTCCAATACTTTATAAAATTTCTTAAATTGAAACTAAACTTATACCTTAGGATATTCACTTGATAGTCTTATAATGTCTATGTATTTACTAAATGAGACATTTAACAAATGTTGAAGTAGAAAATCAGGAACAGAAAAAGGAAGTGGAAGCAACTATGTTAACCATAAAAATTACTATATTTTGCATGTTTCTATAACAAGAGACAAAAAGATTACCTATGGTTTCATCTCAAAAAGGAAGAAGCCCCCAATTACCCAAAAGAAATTCTTTTTCCTTGTACTAATGTATAAAGAAATTTCTCACATGGAACATGCAATCATGAATATGTCGCTAAGTACAGTTCTAGTTAGTATAAAAACTGCTTCATATGATGGCTTCTTAGAAATGCTAAGATGAAATACTCTGATAGAACAACTTACTAAAGGCCATTCAAAAAGTACTAAGAAAATAATCTTCCAGCATACATGTCTTATATAATAAAATTGCAAAGACTAAAGGTTCCTTATAGCACAATTGTTCTTCCTTTCCCAGATAAATTATTGCAAGGTTCTTTCAAATAAGTTTAAGACCCTACGTCACCATAATTACCCACCTCTTGAGAATGTACTTCTCAATATCAATCTTGAATGTGGTATTCAGAAATGAATGCAATATTCCAGATGAAATTAAAATCAGTGAGATAATTACCTCCCTGATTTTGAACAACAGATTTTTATTAATATAGTTTAAAACTATAGTGGTTTTTGTCAGCAATTTTCTCGGTTCAGATTGTGCCTAAAAAGCTTCTGCTTTTAAGCCCATCTATAAATACAGGAGTTCAACTTCTGTACCATTTTATAGTTCTGCAAACCTCAATGACTAAAAGTCAGATAATTCCCATGTTTATGACTTTGTATTTACTCTTAATTAATTTTAACTTAATTTATTTTAACCTTTTCTATAGCACAAAGATTTTTTTTTTACATTTTTATTTCCTGCCATATCAACTACCCCTGCCAGCTTTATGTCATCCACAAATTTTTCATAAGCACAAAGTATATATTTTTATCTAAGTTGTCAATAAAGAACATTGACTAGGACAGGCAAAAGGCTGCCTTCTGCTTGGAAGGCAGCTATGCTTACCCCTATACCACCAAATGCTGCGGAGCAAACAGCCTCTACTTCGGACTAGAGTAATTCCTTATCAGTCTTAACTGTCATAAATGTACCTAACTGTACTACCATCTAGCACACAAGTTTCCACTGTGGCCATAAGCATTAGACAGAGGTTTCATCAAACACAATACGGAATTCCGCATATACTAGGTTCATTTTATTCCCTGAGAAATGAATTTTTTCCAAAACAAAAATGCCTTATTCAAGCACTCACAGACCTACCCAACAATCAACTGTGAATAAAAATAGTTTATGACCACAGGCACATCTGCCACCAAAACAGAAATTAAACATATTTAGTTGTCTGCAGGAACAGCAATAAGACCAGTGTTCCTCCTAATTTATCTGACTTCCTTTTCCTAAGTGGTTCAACAGCAGCAGGCTCCTCTAGCATTATGTGATAATCAATAATTACTATGACTGGGGTGCCTGGGTGGCTTAGTCGGTTGATCTTGATCTTGACTCTTGATTTCGGCTCAGGTCATGATCTCAGGTTTATGAAATCGAGCCGCATGTCAGGCTCTGCCCTCAGTGCAGAGTCTGCTTGAGATTGTCCAGCTTCGCCCTCTGCCTCTCCCTCCCCCAAAATAAATAAAATCTTAAAATTAAAAAAAATAATTGCCATGACTGTTCTTAGGAAAAGTAATTTGCATATTACCCAGATGGAACTTTTCTTGATGCTTTAACCTTGCAAATCGTGATTTGAAATGTTCTTCGCAATAGGTACACTTAAAAGGCTTATCTTGAGAATGTAGAATCATATGTTCCTCCAAGTGTGGTCTTCGAGTAAAAGATTTCTTACAAATCTAAAATAAAATGTACACAAAATGTAAGGGAACATGGATTAAAAATTAAAATACCACACTCATGATATAAAATAAACATATAAATTCAAGTATTAAAGAGAAATTGCTTCCAACAGAAAAGTTACCAAATGTATAAGCAAATTCTCATTGTGCAGAAAAAATTGCCTTGGAGGAATTATAGTATGGGGTTATTTTAAATTTGTACTAAAGGAAGCTGAATTTCAACTCCTTACATTTCTAACAGGCTAATTTCTAGGATTACACAGTAATCTCAGTATCTTAATTCTAGTCAATGTTTCTTAAAATCCATTAAATTTATATTTTAAATCACTTATATGTCATGAATAAAATGATTTATTTTATTGTTGCCATATATTTAATTCGCAATAGGAATAAGAAACCACATAAAAATAATTTTAGAATTTATCTCTTAAAGTAGTCAAAAGTAAGAGATACAGCTTTTTAAAGAAATCTGGCAGACATGAGATTTAAAAAGGAGGAGGTCAATGCAGGTTCATCATTGTAACAGATATACTGATGGGAGAATGCTGATAATGGGGGTGGCGGCTATGCATTTGTGGAGGCAAGGGGCATATGGAAAATCATTATACTTTCCTCAAAAAATATGCTATAAAACTCTTAATATTCTAAAAAAATAAAGTCTTAATTTTTTTTTTATTAAAAGGGGGAGAGGAGAGGGGGCTGCTAGGATGACAATGACAGCAACAACAAAACAGTAATAGAGCATGTACTATACACCAGGCTCCATGCTAAATAATTCATGGTTTATTTTACTTAATTCTCACAATAATCCTATGAGGTAGATATAATTATTATCATCATTTTACAGCTGAGGATGAGGAAGCTTAGCAAGGAGAAGAAAGCAACTTATGTAGATCCAAATAGTTAATAATCAACTTTAATCCCTAGAAGCTGAATCAGAGAAATGGTGGTAATTTTGCTGTATATATAAACTGAAGCCTGAAAATAAGGAAGACAAGTGAGAGCTTGTGACTCCCTCAAACAGTATTTACCTATATACCTATATATTTACCTATATTCAAACACTAGTACCTATAAAAAGTACTTTAGGGGGTGTGGTAGATTATCTAAAAATTCTTTGCTACTACTGGAAAAACAGAAACTAATCCCCATCCCCTTAAATCTGACCTGGCTATAGTGACTTGTCTGAACAACAGAATGGGCTGAAAGTGAAGCTAGGCCATAAAAAAATCTGATAGTTTTGGGGTGCTTCGGTGCCTCAACCGGTTAAGCATCTGACTCTTGATTTCGGCTCAGGTTATTGTGTCGTGGGACTGAGCCCCACATCAGGCTCCATGCTTGGTGGGGAGACTGCTTGAGATTCTCTCCCTCCCCCCTCTGCTCTTTCCCCCTCTACTGGCATGTGTTCTCATTCTAAAAATAAATAAATCTTTTTTTTTTTTTAAGTCTGATAGTTTTTACTTATGCTTCTTGGAGCTTAACTACCATGACAGAAAGATTTTTTTTTTTTTTTTAAAGATTTTATTTATTTATTTGACAGAGAGAGATCACAGCAGGCAGAGAGGCAGGCAGAGAGAGAGGAGGAAGCAGGCTCCCTGCTGAGCAGAGAGCCCGATTCGGGGCTCGATCCCAGGACCCTGAGACCATGACCCGAGCCGAAGGCAGCGGCTTAACCCACTGAGCCACCCAGGCGCCCCTACAGAAAGAAGATTAAGTAGCCTCTTGAGTAGACTACTTGTAGAGAAGAATCAAGGTCCCTAGCCAACTGTCCTTGCCGAGCTCCTTGTTGTCAGCCAACGCCAAGTTCCAGCCATGTGAATGAGCCACTTGGAGGTGGCTCCACACCAAACCAAACCACCTGTATCAGCTGAAAACAACGGAGTGATTTCAGCTGACACCATGTGGAACAGAATTACCCAGCAAAGCTGTGCTCCAAATTTAGATTACTGACCCATAAAATGGTGGGATATAATAAAATGGTTGTTAAAGACCACTAAGTTTTGAGATAGATAACCAGAAGCAGGGGGGGGGGGGGGGCGCGGGTGTGCTAACATAAATTTTAACTCCTACTTATACGGTAATGTCAGTTTATATATATATAACTATAAGCACATAGTAGGGTACTTATATTAAAAATAAAAATTGAGATTTCCATCAGGTCCACCATCTGAAAACTAACCTCTATGGGGCTTAATTTACAAAAATTAGGATAACCTTGTATAAAAGAAAGATTCTAAAAAAGTGAGATAAGCTAGGTTTTGTATTACTCTAAAATCTAATTACCTTCCCCAAAGGTAACATTACATTTATTTTGGTTTTCTACTACAAATCAAAAGCTCTTACATCACATTTCCAACTTTCACTCTTGGTCTTCTTAATGGAAATAAATTCTTGAGCATTTTCAGGATGAAATCTACAAGAAAAAAAAAAGAATATTAGGAAAAGAATGTATTAGTTAAGTCCATATTCCATACGATCTGTCAACCTTATAAGAATCAGGTGCTGATTTCTTTCATAAAGAGACAGGCACATGTAAATACCTTAAGAATACAGGTATTGTTAACACTTAAAAATGTTTATGTCTAAATTTACGCAGAAATAGTCAAAGAAATTCAGGAATTCAGTCATACATTCAGGAACCTAGCTATTCACAGATAATCACTTGATTTTTTTTTTTTTGGCCCACATTTCAAAAAACTTCCTTTCTTAAAATTAAACATGCAATACTGTACTAAACATGCTTTCTTTCACAAATTTTTATACACTAAAGACAAAGTTGAGCATGAGGAATAAGGGTCCTAGGATTCTAAAACCATGTACTCTGAAAATATACTTATCAAAACCCCAAATAAAAAAGGATAACCAAAATGCTGCCTTAAACTTCTATAATTCTCATTTCAGCATAAAAAATCCTCCATCTCAATAGCATTAAAAAAAAATAACATTTGCTGTTCTTAATAAATTCTTGATGAAATATATTTGCAATCAAAATTGTTTGCAAAATATTAAGCAAAGAAAGAACTGGAGACAAGCACTCCTTAGATGTTTTTAGCTTACTCCATATTTAAATTGGAAGGCACAATAAAGTATATTATGGAAGCAAGATAATACTTGCCTCTTAACATGCTTGGCTAAAGTCTTCTTGCTTGCATGAAGTTTATTACAGTAAGGGCATTTGTGCTCCTTCTTATGAAATTCTGTTTCATTACTGTGCTTCTTTCTGTGAACAGTTAGGTTAGACTTTGTCGAATAGCGCTGGTGACAAATATCACACTCAAAGGGCTTCTCACCTGTGTGAACACGTGTGTGGCTCTCATATTTCCCTATAAAAAGAGATAAAATTAAATTCAGTACATTTAGTACACAGTGACTGAAATTTGACAGTGGAATAAAATCTCATGATTAATAACATATTTAATACACACACCCACCTACACACAAAAGTAGAAAAAAGTTTATCTAAATATATATCTCTGATAAACCTCAAGACTTATTATTTTGATCTCACTGCTTTCCTTGAAAACTTGGGGCATTAAAAAAATCCAATTATTCATGTTTACACATTTTAAAAATCAAGACTTTGGATAAATTTGCTTAAAATTCTGTCGGCAAATTCTCCAAATGTAAATAGAACTTTAAAATATATATACTTTTTAATTTAAAATTAACCTTCACTAAAAGTTCTACTCATCACTTAAGACTTACTATTTTTATACTTCACTTTTACTATGTATATGCATGAATTGAAAGAAATTTTCAGATTTGACAGTCCTTCCAAAAATACCTTAAGAAGGCAAAATAATATACTTATGTATATTATATGTATGTTTTATCTATCTTCCCAAAGAAAGTAATCTGGAAATGGTACCACACATCTAGAATACTCAACAAAACCTATACTTCACTACAGCATATTCATATAAAATCTCTCCAACTGGGGCGCCTGGGTGGCTCAGTGGGTTAGGCCGCTGCCTTCGGCTCAGGTCATGATCTCAGGGTCCTGGGATCGAGTCCCACATCGGGCTCTCTGCTCAGCAAGAAGCCTGCTTCCCTCTCTCTCTCTCTCTCTGCCTTCCTCTCCGTCTACTTGTGATCTCTCTCTGTCAAATAAATAAATAAAATCTTTAAAAAAAAATAAAATAAAATAAAATCTCTCCAACTTATAAGATATTAGGAAACAAGTAAGTCACCTGTACTTGGTGCATGCTTAACATTACACTGCTAAATCCAACATATAAGGGCAGTATCGAAGAAAGCAGGAAAAGGAAAAGATGAAGTGGTATAATGCATAGACACCCAGAGTTATATTAATGTGATATTTGTATTATAATCTGAATACATATCTAAATCCTATACAAATGTTACAGGTTTCTCCAGCAAGGGGGAAAAAAAATAAAGAAATTTTAACATGGACTTTCCAGCGAAAAATGTTACAATAAAAAATTAAGTAAAAATTGACTTAATTTTTATTTATTTTCTTATTTAGACTAAAATTTTTTCACATCATTATTTAGAATGGGAATAAGTAAGGGCACAGACCCTGGGTCCATGCACCTAGATATAAATATTAGCACTTAAAATAACAGGCTGTGGGACCCTGGGAAAATAACCTTTCCGTAGCCTAAAATCTTTATCTCAAGTGAAAATATGAAATGAAAATATGTACTTCATAGGACTGTCATAGGAATAAATGAATCAATACACATTAAAACACTTCTAAAAAAAAAACCAAAAACACTTCTAACAGTGTCTGACACATTATAAACTATCACTTAATGTTTGCTATTATTACTCTGTATTCAAAGCTGTGAATGTGCACATCTAGCAGTTTAAAGTAGAAATTTCAATGAAGGATTCTTCTGAGCGAAAAGCAATAAAAATAAGAAAAAAATATTATCGGTAAGAACAGTAGTTTTCAATTAAAAGCTTAGCTATGCTCTGCAAAATAAATGTATAAGTTTTTCTTCAGGCCAAAGCTAATGTAAAAAGTGTAGCAGCATTTCATACACTTAGAAAAAATTCTATATATAGCATGGAAATTAGGAAAAAAACAAAATATTCCAGACCACTGAAGAAAAAAAGATAATCACAATTATTTTTCTACTTAGTAAAATAAATGAGTTCACCAATCTATTACATATATCTATGTATGATTAAATTTAATAAACACATAGTATATTACCTAAAAATTAATTCCACTACACTTACATAAAGAATAGGCAAGAAAGGGAAACAAAGTATTTTCCTCAAGGGAGGGGGGAAGGCTGACAATTATAGGCAAAGAAAAACAGAAGTATGATGAAAAATCCATTAGGTATTTATGTATAGACCACAGAGATGATGGTTGATGCATTATTTACATACATATAGTCAAAAAACTCAATGTTTGGTCACTTGTTAAATTAGCTGTGTGATCTTAATTAAGCTAACAATTTAACTTCTCTGAATTTAGTAATACTGCATGGGGTTGTGAGAAGTACATGAGTTATTATACATACAATGCTTAAGACACTCCAGCACGTAGTAAGTGCTAAGAAATATTAGTCATTTAGTACTATTATTATGTGGTTACTAGTCACAGTGCAGACATGTAGGTATACTTCAAATATAAACATGGATAAAATTGATTAATGAATATACGTTGTAATAGATCAAAGTGGAATTTCAGCTCTCTGAGAACGCTGTAAGAACTTCACTTTTCGGGGCTCCTGGGTGGCTCAGTGGGTTAAGCCTCTGCCTTCTGCTCAGGTCATGATCTCAGGGTCCTGAGATGGAGTCCCGCATCGGGCTCTCTGCTCAGCAGGGAGCCTGTATTCACATTAATTTTGTGCAGTTTTTTGCTTCAATTTATGTATGAGCACATGTGTAAATATGTATGTTACATAATAAAATATGCATCTCTGACCTTGAACTATCCAAAACACTGATTTATATTACTTTTTGCAGGGTATAACCAGACCATTATTGTTATAATAATCTTTCTCAAGTGAAAATATTTTCTTTGGGAAAATATTTCTTTGGGAGTTGACTTTATTCATTTTCTATTATTATAATATGGTATGTATATGTTAGATTCCTTAACCTTTATTACAAATCAATTAAATACAAAGTATAGAATTTAAACATTATCAATATGTATTAAAATCCCAATTTTAATTTCAAAAAGATTGAGGTCTTTGCATGCAATTAAAAAGTTTTCCTTGATTGTGAAAGTTTTCACATTTCATTTTTATTAAATTTCCAATTATGCAAGTGACACATATTTGTGGTTAAAAAAAGTATAAACAAATCAAGAGTATATATATATATATGTATATATATATATATATATATAGTGTGATTTTAAGTGATTAACTTGAAGTTTTTTTTTTTAGACTAGGCCCACTCTTAACTGGGCATTAACTGTGCACGTTTAGTTAAAAGAAAACCAACCATCTAATGCTTAAATCTCATTTTTATACCCAAGTGAACAAAAATAGCAGCCTAATAAAATCTTAAAGTATAAGAAAAATAAGAAAAATATTTCACCAAATTTTGTAATTTTTATGAAAATGTCTTTGCTGAAAAGATGTTAAGCATTAGTAACATTTTCCCTTTAATTAAATAAATTCTTTCTTGGTTGCAAATACAAATTAAGATACATGTAGCTGAATAGTAAAACCATCAAAATGACAGTTAAATTAAAAGTCAAAAGCAATTTTAATTATTCAACTTCTATTCTCCTACAGACAAACAGACTTAAGATTCAACCAAGAAAAACAATTTTAATCAGGAGACAAAATTTTTTAAAAATTCAATAAATTCAGCAGAGTCCAAACAGATGAATGAAAATAACATAAAACTGAATGACTGATTATGACATTAAGAATCTCTAAGGTGAGGGACGCCTGGGTGGCTCAGTTGGTTAAGCAGCTGCCTTTGGCTCAGGTCATGATTCCAGCGTCCCGGGATCGAGTCCCGCATCGGGCTCCTTGCTCAGCAGGAGCCTGCTTCTCCCTCTGCCTCTGCCTGCCATTCTGTCTGCCTGTGCTTGCTCTCTCTCCCTCTCTCTCTGACAAATAAATAAAATCTTTAAAAAAAAAAAAAATCTCTAAGGTGAAAAAACTCTTTTATTAATTCAGTTTTATGCACATAAGCATTGCAAGGCCAGTTATCTATATGGATTTGATTTTCTTAACAACAGAAGAGACACAACTTCTGTGGAAACACTGAACCCGTAAGAGTCAGGTAGATCTCCTGGGGCCAGTGGGGAAGAATTGTAATCTCTAAAGAAATTTCATGTTTAAAAAAATTGGTAGCAGTGTGGGAGGTACTCAGCATAAATACAGTCAACATCTAAATCTGTTTCTTCTTTTTTTTATGGGGTGCAGGTGGATTCAACAATAAGGCAAAATGTGCATTTTCAAATAAACTTTCAATAAAAAATAGTATTCCTTCAGAGAATATACTATATCCAACCATTCTTGATCACCAAAAGAAAATGCATAATACTAACAAATTTCATCCACAGAATTTTTCTGAGATGAATCCCAATATGAATTGCATCCCAAAATAAAGAAATTTTCACATGAAAACACTTGACCTTGTGCTTAAAAATTTATTATCCGCCTCCCACTGTGGGTTATGCAAAATTACCATTGTCAGATTTCATGAGCAGTTTTTACAAAGAGAAACATTGTCAAATTAGCTTGTTATTTATTTGATATTGCTAAATCTTCTATTATTCCTTGAATTTATTCATATGGCATACTCTAAAGAATACTTAACTAAAATACTTAACCTTAAAGAATTGTGTCACTGCTATAACTCTTCTCTATTAAGAACAAAGTGGAATCTCTGTCAGGTTGGTCTAGAGAGTCACAATTTTAAAAAAGCTATAAAGCATTTTCTACCTCTAGAAGAGATTATAAATTTACTCCAAGGAAAGATTTTAGTTCCCAGCAGGAACAATAAAAAAGATAAATTATCCAAATTTTCTCTCTCACCCCATCTGTCATCTTTTCCCTAATTTTGCCTTTTCACCCACTAGGTTTTTTCACCCACTTTAACCTTAAGGGGAAAGGTCAAAGGACTTTTTTTGCATGAGAATACACAGAGAGGAAGACAGCTGGTAGCCTCAGGAAAAATATAACTAGATCTGGAGTCCCACTCCAAGCAACTATTAAAAACATCAGAAAGGATAAAAGATCCAAAGTAACGGAATCAAATTAGTCGACTACAAATTGTGGAGCTAATGGTTCCAGCAACTCTCACAGCTTATTCATTAATTCTCATAACCTACTCCAAGATACCAAAGTTAGAAGCTCATAAAGAAGCCCAACTGGCTTCTTAAAAGTCCAAAGTTAAATCAGATACCAACCTTTCAATTTTGTTCACTTGAACAGGAGCTTGCTGAATGAAAACTTACTATGTGAAATGACCTGGAGTATCAACAAAGGACAGTAACCAGAAGACACAAAATTTTCAGGCTTAAAATCTAATGAGAAATAAATAACCAAAAATCTAGGTAGGCATTTTTAAATCATATGACAGGAATATGGATGCTATAAGGCTTACTGGAAAATGGTCCTTGAACTGTTTTTTGGTTTTTTGTTTGTTTTTTAAAGAATAAACGGACTTCTGATGGAGATGAGAAAGGAGGACATTTAAGAAACACAGATCTTCTCCTTCCACATTTACATTCTATCCATCACCCAGTCCACTTAGTCTATATTCAGTGCAACTCTCTGATCTACCCTCGTCCCACAGCCCATTCTCAGCGCTACTCATCTAACTAGTCCAAGCCTACAATATCCTTCTGGTCCTTTGCAATTTCATTCTCTGTGCTGAAGCCAGCATGACCTTCTTAAAACTTCAATAGGCTGCCATTTCCTTTGTCCAAGTTTTTTCTATCACTCACTGGATAGAATCTAAACATTCTATACAGCATAAAAAACATGCAAAATTTGACCTCTGCTTAGGTGCCAATCTTCATCTATCATTTTCATTTTACCTCCTTATGCATCTTGAAATCACCCCTCAGCAATTTCCAGAACACAACATACCTTGATGATGTCTTTGCACATGTTGGTCCTTTTGCCATATAAATTCTTCCCTATTCTTTATTTCTAAGCTCTAATGCTACCTGCTCTATGAAATCTTTACTGATTCCTTTAGTCCTTTGTACTTTTCCTGGTAAGATTACCTTCACTGCAATATGATTGTGTTTTTGCATGTACTCATTTAACTTGAACATTCTTGAGAACACAGAAAATATAACTTCCCATCTATTTATTGGTATTAGAGCAACTCAATAACTATATTCAATTAATTAACAATAAGAGCAGCTAATATTCCTTTAACACCTAAATTTCACACAGTATTTTGAGTGATTCACAAGACTATCCCATTTAATTCTCATAACAACCTCCATGAGATGGTACTATTAGCATTACATTAGCATCATCCCACTCTACCTATGAGGAAAACAAAAATACAGACAGTTTAAGTAACCTGCCCAAAACCTGGATTAAAAAATGCAGATGGTCTGAAATCACTATAGCTCATGTTTTTTTAGCCAGTATGATATAATCTCACTTTCAATCTTCCCCTCACTTTCTCTTCAGTCCTGGGTTTTGAAATGCAAGCAGCCCTGTGTGAGACTGAAGCAAAAGAGGGGGTGGATAAAAGAGGGGTATAACGTCCAATGCATTCAGAAAGGTAGGCTGCAGGTAAGTCTACAATGTGACCTATTGATTCTCACAATCTTGGTTAAAGATACTGCAAAACACCTTCCTCTTAGTATATCAGGAACTTAATCTTGCGCAGTGTTTTTCTAAATTGTGTGCAAAGAACTGTAGTGGTTTTTTGGACATTAAAGAAGTACCACAGAAGGGTCTTATGATAAAATTATTTGAGGAAATGCCAGACTAAATGAAATTACCAAGTTTCTTTACTAGAGAATTTGACAGTTATTACAGACTATGAATTGTAGTATACAATTTTTTCCAATCTTACTTGAACAAGAAATCCTCTCTTAAAGTATCTCACAGCCCTAGTGTTCAACAGGACAGTTCAGAAATCTAAGTATTGGGGCTACAATGCCATTTGTGCCCTGACCCATTCATTCATCTCAAGTCAAATTAGGCCAAGTTAAGGCAGAACAGAGGAGGCATGTACTAGGAATATAAAGTCGAAGAAGCAGAACCTATTGAAAAGATAATGTGCTCTCAGGTATCTGAATCCAAAAATATTCTCTTCTCACAGTACTTGTTTCAGCTCTATGAGAGATAAAGTATTTATCCAGTCTGAGTTTAGCAAGTTCCTTGTATTCCTATGCTCTTCCAATTGAATTACTCATAAAAAGTTATTTGATTCATGTTTGAGTCTCAAACACAGTAAAAACAGTGATAAGTAATTATTAAATTGGACTGTCAAAAATTCTAATTTGGAGATTCCAAGGCATAATAAAAAGCAAAAAGTGGTTATCACTTATGCTGTAGTGTGTACTGTCCTATATTTTGAGAGCAAATGATTACCAGTATCTTATTAAATCAATTTCTACCTAAACCAAGTAACATAAGTAATTCAACATTGCAAAATACACGGGGATATATTAAACTGCATAATAATGTTACAAGGTCAAACTGCGGTTAAATGTTCCTTTTAACATTATATGTGGTGAAATATATTTCATAATTTCATAACTTTGATTTATATAGAAACAGCTTAATTGCTACAATTTAAAAGTTCACATTAGAACTCCTCATATAAAACAGCTCTAAAAATTATTTTACTAGCAAATATTAGACCTCTTGAAATTCTATGTTCACTGACATATTTTTAACTTAAGGTTATAGACCACATTGCCTGCATATACTTTTCTAATAAAGGAAAAGTCGATTTATTAGTTATTATAATAACCAATGACTACTAGTCAAGACATTTCCTAGTCTCTACCTACAGAATTATATTCAATTCAGTTTTATTCTTAACTACAAGGCTAAACTGAAACATTCCAATTCTATATAGTACTAGATTGTAGAGAAGTGACTGTGTTTCTAATTCAAATATAGCCAGGTTCAAGGGGAAATAGTACACAAATTATTAAACTGAGTAATATAATCGAATTCAATTTTCTATCACTCAAAAATAGCACTTATCTATGAAATTAAATCAACATATAAATCAAAACATTACATTCATAATTATTAAGTCTGGAGTTTTTTCATACCAAATACCTGAACTAATGATCTGTCACCTTTTAATGGGACATGGGGTAGAGAAAATAAAAGCTAATAAAAAATAAATTCCTGAATCGAAACAATTTTAAAAGAACAGGATATAATATGTATTGACTATCAAATACCTACCCTAGTTAAGCATTCCTTTCAAAAGTTACCCTCAAAGTTTAGTTTTTCATTATCACCTTTAAACTATCAGGAAAAGATATCAGAGACAGAAAACAAGCTTTCTTTTCTTACCTATGCGGTCAAATGTTTTATCACATTTAGGACATTGCAATATCTTTTTGTTACTGTTCTGAATGACTACAGGAGTTAACCCCTCATGAATATTTCCTACAGAATCACCAGCTTCAGGTTCTTCTTCTGCATCATTATGATCTTTTTCACTTTGTTCTTCAATGTCAGAGTATTCATCTGACATTTCCTCCTCTAGTTCATCTTCTTCAGCATTATATTCACTTCCAGGGTCCTCGGAATCATTTCTGTCTGACTTTTCCTTATCAAAATTTTCTTGATTCAAATTGTCTGACCCATCACCACTTTCTTGTTCATCATCACTGGTGTCATCAAACTTAATAGGACACTTGCGATTCCTTTTCGATCTTCTTGTGGAAAAACTTCTCTCCAGCATTTTTAACCCATGTTTTTTCCCTAATAAAAGGGACCTATGAGTTTTAGCTAAATGATTCTCTAAAGACTTTTTATAACAAAAATGTCTACTACAGAATTTACACTGATGATTATTTGATAGTCTTCCAGCTAATTCACTTAGTGTTTCTTCTGGTGATGACTTTTCAGCCAGCTCAGACTGAAAAGTGGCAACATTTTCATTATTTAGCAACTTAACTGCATCTATAATGTCCAGAAATTTTGCTGCCTCTAAAACAAGGGGTATTTCATATTTGTACACAAAAAATTCTGATGTGTAAAGAAATTCAAGCAAATGCTGAAAAACTGAGTGTGTTACGTGATCCAGGGTGACGACATCAGTGCTTGGATTTTTGCTCAAACAGGCATGGAAATAACTACTGCCAACAGCAACAACAACTTTATGGGCACTGAATTCCTTTCCTTCTACTATGATAAGTAAGTCACAGAAAGATGGTTGCTTCTGCCTGTCATCATTTAAATACTTCAGCAAATTCTTGTTATACTGCAAAGAACTCAAAAGTTTTCTCTGATCTGGAGAGGGAGGAAGTTCCTGGTAACAGTGAAGAGCTTCAGGAGTTGGTCTCTCTGTGGAATGAGTATAGGTTACTTCGTCACACTCCACTGCAACATTGCCTTCTGAAGAATCTTTGCGATAGCCTAGATGGATCTTCTCGTCAAGATTTGAAGTAACCTTTCTCCTTTTCTTCATTGCAGTACAACAATTTCAGAACAAGAAACTTCATAAGTGTCTTAAAGGATTTATTAAAAAAAAAAAAAAAAAAAACTAGATTGTCTTGGTTAACAGCTTCTGGAGGGGCGTGCCCGAGGATTTCATGGTCTGCAAAAGAGTAACAACCACGTAAAAAAAACCTCCATGGCAAAGAAATCCTAAATTATTCGCGGCATTCGTCTAACCCTTTCTAAATTAGAACTAAATTAGGATAAAGTCACACGTTCTACTCATTCGTGGCTAAGATTTTAGGGTGGAGAACAAGGAGGGCCGGGTTATAAAAGACAGCCAACAAAAGAATAATTTTAAAGGAAGCCGGGGCACACCTTTCAGGCCTGATTCACGAACGGGGTGGGGAAAAGGAGGGCAAAAAAGGGAAGGACCCCCTCCAAGATCGCTGAGGGTGCAGGTTGAGGCGCGCTACATTCATTTCAGGGGCGCTGGGTTGGTGACAATAAGGCCGTCGCGGCCGCGAAATCCACGTCTCTCCATTAACATGCCTTTTCCCAGGGCGGGCAAGGCACACCTCCTCAGGGACCGAGAGCGTCCCACGGCCAAAACCACCCCGCAGGAGACGGCCCCAGGAGGGGCGCTGAGCAGGAGGAGTAGGGTCAACCACAGGGACGACGAAAGCAAGCAGAAGAGCCTTCCCGGGCCCTGCCCAAGCGAAGACTGCACTCGCCGACGCGAACCCGCTACCCTTCCCACCCCAGTTTCCCTGGGCAAACGCCCCACAGATCCATTACCGGGAACCCAGGGCTCCCCCGCTGGCTCCCAGCCGCTGAGCTCCACTCTCGGCGCGCTCGCTCCAGCGCCTACCCACTTCCGGGTTCAGCCCTCCACCTCACCCTCCCTCCCTCTGCTCCTTCCCCTCCCAGAGCCTCGCCGCCTCCACAGCCACGGAACACGTCAACCGCGCGCAGGCTCCAAGCCTCCCGGAGAGACCGGCGCGCGGCCCTACGCGGACCACTGCGCATGTGTGCGCATCCGTCTTTGCGCATGCTCTGTAAGTTCTCCTTGCTCCCTAGGGGATCCTAGCTACGCCCCAAATCCGTTACTCCGGGTTTTCGCGGTGGTTTGGTGGCCTACTGTGATTGAACTAGAGGAACCTTTGCAGGAAACCTCGCCGGGGAATGGCGGGGGATAGGGTGGGGAGACCTATGAGTTTAGTAGAACCTGGCAGAGGCACGAAAGCACGAATGGATTTCATCCTCGCTGATCTATTTAATAGCATGTGATCGATCACGCACCAACGGACATAAGCCCGTCTTAGCAAACACACTGCGTGTAAAGAACAGATGTCGATGTCCTTTCGTTGTTTTTTTTTTTTTTCTACGTTAAATGGCTAACGCGGTTGCTCCTAAAATTATTTTTTAACTTCTTAATGTACACAGAAGACATTGGAAAATGTACGTGTTAGGACAGGAAGGGCAGCCAAAACAAAAAGAAAGAAAAATCCACAAGAACAACTTTTGAAGCCGGTACCTAAGATTTTGCATTTCTAACATAATTGCTGCTCTAAGCACCACATTTTTAGTAGCAAGGTCCTGGATCAGGTGACTTTACAGATGCAAGACAATTAAGAGACTGAGGCCAGATAGAATAGGTAACCAAACTGGTTACCCACTCCAGCCATCACCCCTCTCCCCGACAGGTATAACTGGGAATCTAGAAGGGCCACCGCTCTCAGTGGAAGAGAGCCACCCCACCCCTTGTGGGGGTGGAAAATTTCTCCTACGAAAACGGAAACTTGAGGAAACTTGACTGACTCAAATTTTCTTTGATTTGAAAATAGTTAAAACTTTTAATGAAAATTCCTAGCAAAAGCACTCACGAATTCCAGACACGGAAGCCTATCACCTGGGTGACTCATTCCCACAAAAACCAGCCGTCTAAAATGAGAGTAAGTGAGTAAATAAAAAATAAGAGAGTAAAAGAACTATAAAAACAATGTCCACAGGTTTCGGATATACAAAGCCTGAAGATACTGTATTTTTCAAAAACAGAAAACAAAATAAGTGTATTTAAAATATTTTTAAAAATAAAAAAAAGTGAAAGGAAAATGAACAAAAAATTATTAAAAATAACCAAGCAGATTAAGAAAATAACTTAGATATGAAAGCTATCATTATACTAGTACTTAGAACATAGATAGAAATGTATAATTATGAATTCTTACATTAAAACAGAAGAAAGGTTAAAACAAAGTAGAAAATGAATATAGCCAAAGAAATGAAAAAAGAAAACCTTACTGAAATGTAAGAAAGAGAAGCAACAGAACAAAAATCTGACTATTAGAATACTTGAAAAGTTGAGACATTTCTGGGAAGATATGGTTATTAAAGAAAGAGAAAATACAAATATAAACCCAAGAGTTTATTTTCTTTAATAGTTTTGTAAATTGTGTGGAATGCACATACCATCACTGTTAACAAAGTGACATTTAGATGAGTTCTTTAGAATTTACCTTAAAAATTTCAAACATTCCATTATTAATAATGTCTAAATATGTAAAAGAGTTTAGCTGTTCTGATGTAATTTGCTAGTCTTTAACCTGTTATTCCCTGCATGCTTAACTGAATGAGCTGTAAATCTATTTGATGGATCGACAAATCCTAGAAACGTAAAGAGAATATAACTGAATGCAATAGTAATTAAAATGATGGATGTAATCCTCTAACAAAATATCAACCTATACTTTAAAAATGGACAGAACTGAAATGAGAAAGGCAAATCTAGATTAATATACTAACTTAGAGTAACTAATTAGATCAGAAGATAAAAATTACTAAGAGCTATACCATTTTTTAAAAATTATTAACAAAATTGACCTAAATGACCCACATGAAATAGTGCATCTAACAGTTACAGTATACATATGGAGCACTTATATAAACCAATCAGGTAAAAAAAAAAATCAGGTATTAAGCCATAAAGGAATTATCAACATATTTCAAAGAAAAGCAAGAAAAAGGATAAGACAGGAATTAATGAAAAAGAAAGGAAGCATTATTACAGATCAGCAAAGCCAAATGTTAGTTCTTTCAGGAAAAAAAAATCTATAAACAGACCGCATGCATGTGTGTGTGTGTGTATGTGTGTGTATACACGTATACCTTTATCAGAAAGGAGGAGGAGAGGGACACCTGGGTGGCTCAGTCAGCTGAGCACTGGACTCTTGATTTCGGCTCAGGTCATGATCTCAGGGTCTTGGGATCAAGCCCTGCATCAGCCTTCCTGCACAGCTAGGATACTGTTTGTCTCCCTCTCCCTATGCCCCTCCCCCAGAAAAAGAAAGGAGGAAGACATTATACATCCTATAATTATTAAAAGTTAATAAGCATGTTATTCCAATAAATTCAATAATATAAAATGGACAAATTATTCAGAAACTAAAACTCAACTTTATATAATTGATATATATTTACCAGAAAGAATAGTCAACACCAAAAGAAGGAACAAACAACATGAGGTATAAAAAAGGGTATTATTACAGATTCTAGTCACATTAAAAACATAACAAGAAGGTACTATAAGCAAATTACAACAACAAATTTCAAAATTTATATAAAATAGACAAATTTCTAGGAAAACAAGTTATCAAAATTGAATCAAATAAAAGTTTAACTGTCTTATTTTTTAGTAAATTCATTATAAAAAGTCCTCCAGATAATAAATTCTATCACAATGGGGCGCCTGGGTGGCTGAGTGGGTTAAGCCTCTGCCTTCGGCTCAGGTCATGATCCTCAGGGTCCTGGGATCGAGCCCCGCATCGGACTCTCTGCTCAGCAGAGAGCCTGCTTCCTCCTCTCTCTCTTTGCCTGCCTCTCTGCCTACTTGTGATCTCTGTCTGTCAAATAACTAAATAAAATCTTTAAAAATAAATAAATAAATAAATAAAATAAATTCTATCACTTACAGAAGAAATATTACCAATTTTATACAACTCTTCCAAAAAATGTGTTTAAAAAGAGGAAGGGAGCAATATATACCTTACATTATGAGGCCAGCATAATCATAATATCAAAATCTGAGAAGGACATTGCAGGAAGTAAAAATTACAAGTGAAACTCACTCAAAATTTAGGGTCAAAATCTTAAACAAAATCAAATCCAAGTGTTCTATATGTGTGTTGTGTGTATATGTATGGGGAGTGGGAGTGAGAGGGAGGGAAAAAGGGTTACAATGCAAGTAAATTGGATTTAGGGGGCACCTGGGTGGCTCAGTGGGTTGAGCCTCTACCTTCAGCTCAGGTCATGATCTCAGGGTCTTGGGATCAAGACCCACATCGGGCTCTCTGCTCAGTGCTGCTTCCCCCTCCCTCTCTCTGCCTGCCACTCTGCCTGCTTGTGATCTGTCTGTCAAGTAAATAAATAAAATCTTTTTTTAAAAATGGATTTAATACAGGAATGCACGAATTGTTTAAATTTGGAAATGAACTAATGTAATTCTTATAAACTGAATAAAAGAAAAACCAACTCAACAGATGCAGAAAAATATTTAATAAATTAAACATGTAGTCCTGACTTAAAAAAAAATCTCAGAATAAAAATATCTTCTCAGTACGATAAGTGGAAAGTCAGCAAATACCCTTGACCAAAAGAAAAAAGTCAAGATTTTCACAGAGATTGAGAATGCACGAAGATTGCCTTTTGTCTTCACTTTGACCTTAAAAAAAAAAAAGATTTTATTTATTTATTTGACAGAGACACAGCGACAGAGTGGGAGACGGAGAAACAGGCCTCCGGCTTAGCAGGGAGCTCTATGCGGGGCTCAATCTCAGGACCCTAAAATCGTGACCTGAGCTGAAGGCAGATGCTTAATGACTGAGCCACCCTGGTGTCCCTAATCTGACATGTTAATGGAGATTTTACTCAGAAGAAATAACCATGGATAAGAAATAAAAGATATAAGGCTTGGAATGGAAAAATAAAATTATTATTTACTGAAGACATGATTAAACATTTAGGGAAAAAACTATGGATACATTATTAATTAATACAAAAAATTATACAACAAAAGTTAATATGAAAATAAAATAGTATTATACTATATGAGTATGAGATGAGTATAGAGATTATACTATATGAGATGATCGTATCTGTCAGTGTAGTCCAATTGGTCAAATACTCCTCTAGATGTTGTGCAGGTATTTTTTAAACGTTACTAATGTTCATTTCAGTAGACTTAAAGTAAATATCCTCCATAACGTGGATGAGCCTGTTAAAGAGATATTATTACTGATACTTGTTAAAGAACAGTAATGCAGACTTTATTTAGGAGGTCTACCTCCATGGGGCTTTGTGGTGGGAAACAGATATTGGCCTTAATTTCACATACAAAGAATAGCGGGAATGTATAGGCTAAGGGAGATGGCATGTCAGTGGATGGAAAATTATTAGGAGGAAACCTCAGAGTTAAGTGGGGGGGATTTTGGCTAAACAGACCTGACAGGATCTTGCTGAATGCAAGCCATCATGTTCAGTCATCACTTGGGATGTGATGGAGGATGAGAAAGATAGTGGACAGTAAAAGTGAGGGATTTTGGCTAAGCTGAGTTAGTGGGTTCTTGCTTAAATTGAACAATGAGGAAATCAACTCAGAAGCTCAAAAGTTAGGTCCTGGTTGAGGGACAGCTTAGAGGAGCCTCATTAAAGTCCGGTCAAAGAAAGAATCTTTGTTAGACCTGATCTAATCAGTTGAAGGCTTTGTGAGCAAAGACTGAGCTTTCCCAAAGGAAGCAATTTTCCCTGAGATTTCAATGTAGAAACTCTGCTCAACTTTCCAGCCTATTGCCCTGAGGTATTTGGACTCAAGTGGAACATCAACTCTTACCTGAACTCCTAGTCCACAGGCCTGCCCTGTGGGTTTCAAACTTAACAAAACCCACAATCAAACATGAAGCCAATTACTTTGTTTTTAAATTTAAATTCAATTAATTAATATATATTACTGGTTTGAGAGGTAGAGGTCAGTGATTCATCAGTGTTACATAATACCCAGTACTCATTTTATCACATGCCCTTTTAATGTCCATCATTAATTAATGTCCTGCCTCCCTCCACATTGTTTCCTATGATTAAGAGTCTCTTATGGTTTTTCTCCCTTTCTGATTTCATCTTATTTTATTTTTCCCTCTCTTCCCCTATAATCCTCTGTTTTGTTTCCATAAGCCAATTTCTTAAAACATTTATCTTATTGCTTCTATTTCTCTGGAGAACCCTGACCAATATACCAGCAGTGAATAATAAAGAAATAAAAAATTTAAAAATAATGCCTTTTAAATTTCCTCAAATATATAGCACCAACTGCCATTTCTCCAAGGTGTCAGAAGTTCAGAGGAAGTAGATTTTGGGAAAAGAGCCCATGAGGAAAGAGCAAAAGTAGAAAACCACAAAAGAAATGAAACCTACACCCTCCAGAATCTCTTCCTGTATTTTCCTTTTGCTCATCTGTCATAGTCTTAAATCAATATCCTTTAACAGACTGTTTCACAAGTTTATGTGAGAAAGTGAAAATGTTTTTGTTCATTTATTCATTGAATAGCCATTGGACTAATGTGTACCAAGAATGTAACATTTTAAGGAAACTTAATGATAAAAAGATGTTTTTCAACAGCATTAAAAATATAAAATACCTGGGAATTAATCTAGTGAGTTATGTTCAAGACCATTATACACAATTCTCTACAACATGGCTGACAAATTTTCTTCTGTATAGGGCCATGTATTAAATATCTTAGGCTTATAAGCTACAGATAATCTCTATCCCATTTTATTCCTTATTTTCTTGACAACTCTTTAAAATGTAAAATTTAATCTTATCTCATGGACCATACAGAAACAAGCCATGAGCTGAATTTGACCTATTGGCCATTGTTTTCTGAGCCTTCCCCTAAAACATACCTCAGAAAAATTAAAGAAAACCTAATAATTGAAGAAAGAGGCCATATTCATAGATTGGAAGAATAAATATTGTGAAGATGTCAATTGTCCACAAATTTGTGTGTAGATTTAAAGACATCATTAAATTGGATTTCATCAATATTAAATGCTTTTTCCCCCCAAAAGACAAGGAAATAAAAAGGCAATTCACAAATTAGAAGATATTAAAAAACATACCTGATTAAGGACTTATATCCAAAATTTAAAAAAAAAAAAACGTTTGCAACTAATGAGAAGGGGAAATACACATAAAATGAGCAAATGAACAAAATCTTTGAACAAACACTTCATGAAAGAAGATAAGCACATGAAAGATTATTTTTATCTTTACACTGCATCTTAGAGAGGATGCTAATTAAAATCACAGTGAGATACCACTATATATCCATTAGAATAACTAACCTTGTAAAGACTGATGGTACCAAGTGTTGGTAATGATGTGGATCAACCAGAAATCCCATACGCTTCTCATTGGAATGTAAGATTTAAAGAAAATAAAAACATTTTCTTTGGAAATAGTTGAGCAATGTTAAACCTACACAAACCACACAAGCTGGCTATTCCATCTTTATCTGAGAAAAACAAAAGCATTCTATCTATAAAGTCTTATATATAAAAGTTCATAGCAACTCTAGTTGTAGTAGTGAAAAATGGGAATTATACAACAATGCATTAAAAAAACACATTGACCCCAATCAAGAGGGATTTAGTCCCAAGATGCAAGGGTGGGTTCAATATTTGCAAATCAATCAATGAGATATATCACATCAAAAAGGAAAAGCATAAATCCCATGTGATCATTTCAATAGATGCAGAAAAAGCAATGGACACAGTATAATGTCCATTCATGATTAAAAACTCTTAACAAAGTAAGTTTAGAGGACACATATCTTAACATAATCAAGGCTATATAACAAAAACCCACAGTTAACATTGTCCTCAATGGTGAAAAATTGAGAGTTTTCCCCCAAAGATCATAAGACAAGGATATCCAGTTTCCCCACTTTTCTTCAACATAGTACTTTAAGTCCTGGCCATAGCAATCAGACAAGAAAAAGAACTAAAGGCATCCAAATGGTAAGGAAGAAGTAAACTCTTCACTATTTGCAGTTGACATGATACTACACAGAAAACCCTAAAGTTTCTACCAGAGAACTACTAGCATTGATAAACAAATTCAGTAAGGTCACAGGATACAAAATCAATACACAGAAATCTGTTACATTTCTATACATAAATAATGAGGTAGCAGAATGAGAAATTAAGAAAATAATCTCAATTACAATTATATCAAAAATAATGAAATATGTAGGAATAAAGTTAACCAAAGAGGTAAAAGATTTGTACTCTGAAAACTATAAAAAAACATTGATGAAAGAAAATGAAGAAAACACAAAGAAAAAGAAAGCCACTCCATGCTCATCAATTGAAAGAACAAATATTGTTAGTATGTGCATACTAACCAAAACCATCTACAGACTTAATGCAATCTCTATCAAAATACCAACAACAAGGGGCATCTGGGTGGCTCAGATAGTCAAGCTCTGCCTTCCCCTCAGGTCATGATCTCCAGGTCCTGGGATTGAGTCCCATGTCAGGCTCCCAGCTCAGTGTGGAGTCTGCTTTTCCCTCTGCCTCTGCGTCTCCCCTTGCTTGTGCTCTGTCTCTCTCTCTCTCTCTCTCTCTCTCAAATGAATAAATAAAATCTTTTAAAAAACACACAAACAGCAATTTTCACAGAATCAAAACAAATAATCCTAAAATTTGTGTGGTACCAAAAAGACCTAAAAGAGCCAAAGTAATCTTGAGAAAGAACAAAACAAGAGGTGTCACAATCCCAGATATCAAGACATACTACAAAGTTGTAGTAATCAAAACAGTCTGATACTGGCACAAAAATAGACAAATATATCAATAAAACAGAAAAGAGCTCCCAGAAATAAACCCTCACTTTTATGGTCAATAATTCTTTAACAAAGGACACAAGAATATACAATGGGAAAAAGACAATCTCTTCAAACAAATGGTGCTGGAAAAACTGGATAGCTACACGCAAAAGAATGAAACTGGACCTCTTTATTATATCATACACAAAATTAAACTCAAAATGGATTAAAGACCTAAAACTGAGACCTGAAACCATGAAACTCCTAATAGAGAGCACAGGCAGTAAGGTCTCTGACACTGCCACAGAAACATTTTTCTAGAGATGTCTCCTGAGCAAGGGAAACAGAAGCAAAAGTAAAATATTGAGACTACATCAAAATAAAAAGCTTCTGTACAACAAAAGAAACAATACAAAACTAAAAGAGAATCTACTGAACGGGAGAAGATATTTGCAAACAACATATATGATAAAGGGTTAGTATGCAAAATATATAAAGAAGTTATATAACTGAACACCAAAAAAAAAAAAAAGACAACAAATAAATAATCCAATTAAAAAGTGGGCTGACGGCATGACTAAACATTTCTTCAAAGCCATCCAGAAGGTCAATAGACACATGAAAAAATGTTCAACATCAGTCATCCTCAAGGAAATACAAATCAAAACCACAATGAAATATCACCTCACACCTGCCTGTCAGAATGGCTAATTTCAAAAACACAAGAAAAAGGAAGTGTTGGTGAGGATGTGGAAAAAAAAAGAACCCTCATGCACTGTTGGTAGAATTCAAACTGCTGCAGCCACTGTGGAACACAGTATGGAGGTTCCTCAAAAAATTAAAAATAGAACTACCATATGATCCAGTAAAATTTACTACAGATTGTTTACCCCAAGAAAATTGAAACATTAATTCAAAAATGTATATGCACACCTATATTTGTTACAGCATTATTTACAATTGCCAAATTATGAAAACAGCCCAAGTGTCCACTGATGAATGGATAAAGTAGTAGTATGTAAATACAATGGAACTTCACTCAGTCATAAAAAAGAAGGAGATCTTGCTATCTGCAACAACATGAATGGATCTAGAGAGTATAATGCTAAGTGAAGTCAGTCAGTCAGAAAAAAGACAAATGTAGTATGATTTCACTTATGTGGAATTTAAGAAACAAAAAAAATGTACAAAGAAAAAAGAGACAGACGCTTAACTACAAAGAATAAACTGATGGTTACCAGAACGGAGGTGAGTGAAAGGATGGGTGAATTACATGAAGGGGATTAATAGTACACTTACCATGATGAGCACTGAGAAATATATATAATTATTGAATCACTGTATTGTACACCTGAAACTAATATAACACTGTATGTCAACATTCAGTGGAATCAAAATTTAACAAAAACTGGAATTAACCCAAATGTCCAACAATAGGTGACTTCATAAACAAGTTGAATATTCAAAATATAGAATACTATTACTTTATAATAAAAAAGAACAAACTTATGATAAAGTTAACATAGATGAGTCTGAAAATAACTACACTGAATAAAAGACAAAATGAATACAGTCTGTAGAATTCCATTTTTCAAAATTCTAGGAACTGTAAATTATAAAGACAGAAAGCCAATCACTTTGTTGCTTGGTTACAGCAAATGGGGTCAGTTTGTGCTAGATTAAAATAGGACAAAAAGAAAAATTTTGTTCATTATTTTGATTGTAGTGATGGTTTCACTAGTGTTATACAGACCAAAATATACACTTTACAGGCATGCAGAGTATTGCATGATAATTAATCATAAATAAAGTTATTCAAAAAACAAGGAATGTCAGACACATGAATAGAGATATACAAATAAGCAATAGAAAAACAGAAAGCCCACAGGTTCAGATTCACAGATGAATTTAGTACATAAAAAAGTACAATTTCAAGTCTATGAAAAAAGATAGACTGTCAAGTAAATGAGAATAGATAAAGAGGTGGGCATCAAAAATAAAAGTTGTACATATATTTTGATCAGCAGATCGAAATAAATTCCAAATAGATCAAAATTTTCAAGGTGAAGACTGAAACCGTAAAAGTACTATAACAAAACACAAACTTCTAATAAATGCAAAATGGGAAGGGTCACTCTAAACATGAATCAGAATTCAGAAGCAATTAAGGGATAAAATTATTAAATTAGCCACATAAACTTAAAATTTGCAGGAGTTGTTCTAGTATTAGTAATGATATATTAAGTAGCTCAAACCAGTTCTCCTGCTGTGAACTGCTAGGTCAAAATGTTGGGGGTTTTCTTTCTTTCTTTTTTTTAATTATGTTTGGTTAACTGCTGCATAATACAGCATTAGTTTTTAATGTAGTGTTCAGTGATTCATTACTTACGTGAAACACTCAGGGCTCATCACAACGTGACCTCCTTAATACCCATCACCTTGTTACCCTCTCCTTTCTTCCCCCTCTCCTCTGAAATCCTCAGTTTGTTTCCTGGCATCCGTAGTCTCTTATGGTTCCTCTCCCTCTCCAGTTTCTCCCCCTTCAGTTTTCCCTCTCTTCTCCTTTGGTACTCGTGCTATTGCTTATGTTCCACATATGAATGAAACCATATGATAATTGTCTTTCTCTGTTTGACTTACTTCACTTAGCATAATCCCCTCCAGTTCAATCCAGTTGCATCCATGTTGATGCAAACAGTGGGTATCTATCCTTTCTGATGGCTGAGTAATATTCAATTGTATATATGGACCACATCTTCTTTATCCATTCATCTGTTGAAGGGCATCTCAGCTCCTTCCACAGTTTGGCTCAAAATGCTGTTTTAACCAAAGTTTCTGTTTTGAATGCATGGGATAGCTACTGACGTTGTGTGTAGGGAACTATGACGTCATGATCAGCAAGAAAAAGAAGCCTAGATCATCTCTAGATCCTGTCACATGGGGGAACTTCTCCCTCAAATCAGTCACTTATTGAAAAACAACCGAAAAGCTGATAAGATGAGAGAAGTTTGACTCATGAAGCAAGGAGATAAAAACTGAAATTTAAGGATCACAAAAAAATGAAGGACCTTAATAAACATCTCTTGTTTTCAGCTGGAACCCTAAAAAACCTGACCCGTGAGTAAAAAATGTACCTGAAATAGTCAAAATCACAAGACTAAAGTCCTTAATATTTTTGTTCCTTATTTGAGAAAAGCAATCTGGAATTGTTTCTTCTCTCAGCTTAGCTGTTGACCAGAAGCAAAACTAAATCCTATTTCAATTAAAATGACATCTTCTACACTCTTAACTTGTTAATTTTTAATATACAATATCCAGCATCAAATCAAACACATAGACAGAAAAGGATATTTCCAAGAAAGGAAGGGACAAAACAGACAAGTAGACAAGACAGTTCCACAGGAAATCAAGAAAATGAACTTATTGGACCAAGACAACAACAACAAAGAAACTGTGAATAATATGTTCAAGAAATTGACAGACAATATTGAAGATTCCAACTAAGAAATGGAAATTAAATAGAAATTCTAGAATAGGAAAAGACAAATGATGAAATTAAAAACAATTAATGAATTTAACTTGAGAGTAAAAAGAGCTAAAGAGAAACCATTGAGCTAAAGATAAATCAGAAGAAATCTCCAAAATAAAACACAGAGACCAAGAATGGATAATACAGAAAAGAGAACATAAAAGTGAAACATGAATAGACCTAACGTAAATCTTAACAGAACCACAGAATGAGAGGAAAATGAGAATGAAGAGGAGTCAATATTTTTTTTTTAAAGAGATCTTATTTATTTATTTGACAGACAGAGATCACAGGTAGGCAGAGAGGCAGCCAGAGAGAGAGGAAGGGAAGCAGGGTCCCTGCTGAGCAGAAAGCCTAATGCAGGGCTCCATTCCAGGACCCTGGGATCATGACCTGAGCAGAAGGCAGAGGCTTTAACCCACTGAGCCACCCAGGTGCCCCGAGGAGTCAATATTTTAAAAGATAGTGGGTGAGAAATTCCCACTAATGAAAAAGATCAAGTGAGACATTCAAGAAACACTAGGAACTCATGCAGGATAAGTAAAAAAGAAAAAAAGAAAAAAGAAAATTGGACATGTCATATTGAAAGTGCTGAAAATCAGATAAGGAAAAAGAGAAATCTCAAAAGAATCCAGAACAACAACTACAAAAAAGGTATTGGCATTATCAGAGCAAAATTAGACCAAAAGCTGACTTCTCAATGGCAAACTTAGAATCCAAAAGACAGCTTCATATATTAATGATGCTAAAATAAAATAATTGGCAAGCTAGAATTATATACCTCGTGAACAAACCCTTCACATAAGAAGGGAAATAAAAACTGTTTGGAGTAAACCAATCTTGAGAGAATTCATTAGCTACAGACTCATAGTTACAGAGATACTGAATGGAGACTTTGAGGCAAAGAAAAAAAATGATCATAGAGGAACTAAAGTAATAAAAAAAAGAATAAAGAACAACATGAGTACATGTAAATAAATATTGACTCTGAAAACAGTAATAATAATAATTTGGGATTAACAAAATAATAACATAAAAGGCAAGATATACTGAATGGAATTAAGAGATTCTCAAATCCTGTGCTGTCCAGCATATGCTAAAAAGTTCTAATTCATATATAACTTACATAACTCAAAGATGTTATGATCTCTGGGTAACTACTAAAATCACTATTAAAAGCTAATAGAGGAGGGAAATTGAACATTGAAAAAAGAATCCAGAAGAAGGAAAGAGAGAAAAATAAGCAAAGCAGGTGAAAAAATAGAGAAATATAGTAAGATGGTAGATTTAAAACCAAATATGATAACTATTTAAATGTAAATTGACCAAATTATTCATTTAAAAAGACAATAATTGGGGCACCTGGGTGGCTCAATGGGTTAAGCTTCTGCCTTCGGCTCAGGTCATGATCTCAGGGTCCTGGGATCAAGGCCTGTATCGGCTCTCTGCTCAGCGGGGAGCCTGCTTTCCCCTCCCTCTCTCTGCCTGTCTCTCTGCCTACTTGTGATCCCTTGTGTGTCAAATAAATAAATAAAATCTTAAAAAAAAAAAAAGACAATAATTGACAGACTGGATTAATAAACACCAACATTTGCTACATGATGATTACTATAGACAAACATATATAAATTTAAAGAAAAGTTAAAAGTAAATATTTGGAAAATGATGCACTATATAAGTACTAACCAAGATAGACTGATGTACCTATTTTAATATCAGACAAAGTAAAATTTAACAGAAGATGAGTTACTTGTGATAGGACATTTCATAATAATACAATTTGTAATCTATGAAGAAAATACAGCAATTTCAAATACGTATGCCCATATGAAATTATCTATATATTTCATATATTTATACATTTCTATTTATCTATCCATATGTGTGTGTGTATATATATATAATTAATATTTTACATCCTGATATAAAAAGATAAGAATACTATAATATTTTGTACATTAATTATTATATATAACATCATTATATACTTATTAATGGCAAAATGTAACTTAAAAACCCCAAATATTTGGAAATGCATTAATACATGCATAGCCCATGAGGAAATAGCTCATAGATAAAAGAAAATAATCACAATGAAAATTGGGAAATATTTTGAACTGAATAATAATTTAAAAATATGTATCAATCACCTCTTGGCCTTTTGGCTAAGATCAAGTGTAGTATCTGCTCTTATCAGTTTAAAATACGTATCAAGGGGCACTTGGCTGGCTCAGTGGGTTAAGCCTCTGCCTTTGGCTCAGGTCATGATCTCAGGGTTCTGGGATCAAGCCCTGCATCAGGCTCTCTGCTCACCAGGGAGCCTGCTTCCCCCTCTCTCTGCCTGCCTCTCTGCCTACTTGTGATCTCTCTCCCTCTCTCAAATAAATAAATAAAATCTTTAAAAAAAAAATCAAAACAAGTGAGATACAGCTAAAATCATATTTAGAGGGCAATTTTAACTTTCTTTTGCAATATTAAATTTAAATGCATATACTAGAGATGAAAAAAACCTGAAAATATTGATCTATACATTTCAAGAAATTACCAAAAAAAAAAATTTCAGAGAGATTACAAGGCTGGAAATAACAAAGAACTGATATCAATAAAATGGAAAACAACCATTTAACAGACAAGCTCAATGAAAAAAAAATTTTCTTCTGGTAAAAAACCAAAACCACATATAATTGACAAACCCATTAGAAGAATTACTTTCCGTGTGCCACTTATTAAGCTGTTGTTTATTGACTTCAAGTCCACCCTTCAATACTCTGCATTGTGATGTGGGGCTAGAACTCAGCTTTGCAGGCTGGCTCCCTTTAGTCTCAATCAGTAGAGAATAATAGTGAAGATTTAGAGGAAACAAGAAAAACATAGTTGGAAAGTGACATTCAAGACCTCCATCTTGTAAAAGTACCAAAAAGAAAAGACACTATCAAGAAAGTTAAAAGAGGAACCCAGAATAGGAGAAAATATTTGTATATTTAAGGATCTGGTATAAAGAATATATTTTGTAAAACTTATAAATCAAAAACAAAGTACAGTAATGCAGCTTTAAAAATGAGCATTGGATTTGAATAGACACTTCTGTAAAGAAGGTAAAAGCCAAGAAATATATGAAAAGATGATCAACATCATAGCCTTTATGGAAATGTAAATCAAAATTACAATTAGGTACTTACCACTTCACACCCACTAGATGCCCTTAATTAAAAAGACTGATAACAACAGGCATTGGCAAGGATGTGAAGTTGGAACACTCATACATTGCTGATGGAAACATACAATGGGGCACCCACTTTGGAAAACATTCTCAAATGTCAGTTCCTCAAAATGTTAAACATAAAGTTAACATATGACTCAGCAGTTCCACTCATAGGAAAACTGAAAACTCATGTTCACACAAAAACTTGTGCATGAATATTCATAGCTACATTATTTATAGTGACCCCAAAGTGGTAAAAACCCAATGTCTATTAGCTCAAAAATGGATAAACACAATGTGGTATAGTTTTACATTAAATATTATTCTGTCATAAAAAGAAATAAACTATTGATCTATCCTATAAGATGGATGAACTTTGAAAAATTATGCTACATGAAAGAAGTGATTCTGTTTACATGATTCTATGGTTCTATTTATATGAAATATACAGGGCAGTTCACAAAGACAAAGATTAGTAGTTGTTAAAGGCTAGGAAGGGGGCAATGGAGAATAACTGTTAACGGGTACAGGTTTCTTTTTGGGGTCATGAAACTCTTCTAAAACTAGATTGTGGTAACAGTTGTACAACTTTGCAAATATCCTGAGATTTATTGAATGTACACTTTAAAATGATAAACCATATGGTATACAAATTATACCTCAATAAAAATGGTATATTTGTTTTTGTAATTGTAATAGTATGTAATCAATTTTATGTGTAAAAAAGAGTACTTTTTGTTTGTATGGTATGGTCACATGTTTAGAAAAGAATTATACTGAATGAAGACTGGAAGACATTTGCATCAAAATATGAATAGAAATCTTCTCTGAGTGGTGGGGTGATGTAAGATTGACCTTCCCTCCCTCCCTCCCTCCTTTCCTTCCTTCCTCTCTCTTAAGATTTATTTATTTATTTGAGAGAGAGAGAGAAAGAGTGGGCGGAGGAGCAGAAGGAGAGGGAGAGAATTTCAAGCGACTCTCCACGGATCTTGGAGACTGACCACGGGCTAGGCTCCATGACCCTGAGATCATGACCTGTGCCCATATCAAAATTGGATACTTAACTGACTAAGCCACCCAGGTGTCTCAGATTTTCTATTCTTTAATTAAAAAAACAAAAACAAAAAACCGTTTCAACTCTTCTATGGAAAACATGTGTTGTTTTTTTTTTAAAGATTTTATTTATTTATTTGACAGAGAGAGATCACAAGCAGGCAGAGAGGCAGGCAGAGAGACAGGAGGAAGCAGGCTCCCTGCTGAGCAGAGAGCCCGATGCGGGACTCGATCCCAGGACTCTGAGATCATGACCTGAGCCGAAGGCAGCGGCTTAACCTACTGAGCCACCCAGGTGCCCCAAAAACATGTGTTTTTATAATTAAAAAAATATATACCATAAAGAATAAGTGTCAGATAATGTCATAGTACTTGTGGTCTCATACAGACTTCAGACTCCAAAGTCAGAGCTTTGTCACATATGTTGGGCAAGGAATAAGAAAGGTTTTGGGGGTTTTCCCCCATCCTATCATGAAAACATCATGACTCTAAAAACTTCACATAGTCTTAGGGAGTTCTCTGCTAAATAACGGGGAAAATTTTGCTTCCAAATTTATTGAGGTATAATTGATAAATTATAAGATTTAAAGTGTACAACATAGGGGTACCTGGGTGGCTCAGTTGGTTAAGCATCTGCCTTTTGGCTCAGCTCATGACCCCAGGGTCCTGGGATCAAGCCCCATACTGGGCCCCCTGGTCAGTGGGTTTCTGCTTCTCCTTCTCCCTCTACCCCTCCCTCTGTCTCTCCCTTTCTCTGTCTCAAATAAATAAGTGAAATCTTTAAAAATAAAGAAAGTGTACAACATGATGATTTGATATACATGTACATTGGGGAAGGATTCCAACCATCGAGTTAATGGACACATCCATCACCTCATGTATTTCCTTTTTTTATGTGAGGATATTTAAGTCCTACCCTTTTAGCGAATTTCAATTATTCGATACAGTCTTACCAATTTAGTCACCATGCTATACATCCAATTCTCAGACCATATTCATCTAATAACTGAAAATCTGTACCCTTTACTAATCTCTCCCTATTTCCCCTAACTTTTGAGCCCCTGCCAACCAAGTTTCTACTCTCTGTTTCTATAACCTCAAGGGTTTTGTTCTTTTATTTCTTTGTTTTAGATATCACATGTGGGTGACAGCATTCAGTATTTCTTTTTTTGGCTTATTTCATTTAGCATAATGCCCTCCATGTTGTTGCAAAGGGCAGGACTTCCTATTTTTTAGGGTGAATTATATTCACATATATATAATATAATACATATATATATAATATTCTTTATCCATTCTTTTGTCTACATGCTTCAAGTTGTTTTCAAACCTTGGCTATTGTGAATAATGCTATAATAAACGTGGGAGCGCATATGTTTCTTCAAGACAATGGTTGTATTTCCTTTGGCTATATTCCCAGAATTGAGGCTGCTTGATTATATGGTAGTTCTTTTGTGAATTTCTTAAGGAACCTCCATACTGCAGTGGATATACCTGTTTACATTTTCACCACCACTTTGCAAGTGTTTCTTTTCTCCACATTCTTAGCAGCATTTATCTCTTGTCTTTTTGATAATAAACATCCTAACAGGTATGGGCAGTATCTCATGATTTTGATTTTCATTTCTCTGAGGGTTAGTGGTGTTGAGCACCTTTTCTTGTACTCACTGGCCATTTGTATGTCTATTTAGGCCCTTTGTCCATTTTTAAATTGGGTTGGTTTTTTGCTAGGGAGTTGTATTAGTTCCTTGAATATTTTAGATATTGACCCCTTATTGGTTATGTGGTTTGTGAATACTTCTCCCTCTGAAGGTTGCCTTCTCATTTTGCTGAATGTTTCATTTGCTGTATAGGAGCTTTTCAGTTTGATATAGTCCCACCTGTTAATTTTGGTTTTCATTGTCTGATGCAAAAAATCATTACTATGACTAACATCAAAAAGATTACCTTCTATATTTTCTTCTAGAAATTTTATGGCTTCAGGTCTTACTATTCAAGTCCTTAATCCATTTTGAATTGATTTTTTTGTGTGTTGTGTAAAAATCAGCGTCCAGTTTCATTCTTTTCATGTGGTTGTCCAGTTTTCCCAAAACCATTATCAAAGGGACAATTCCTTCCCCATTGTATATTCTTGGCTCCTTTGTTAAAAAAAAAATACTGACTATATATACATGGGTTTATTTCTGCGTTCCTTTTTCTGCTCCATTTATTCATGTGGCTGTTTTTATGCAATACTCTACTGTTTTGATAGGTATAGCTTTGTAACATAGCTTGAAATCAGTAAGCGTGATGCCTCCAGCTCTGTGTCTTCTCAAGATTGCTTTGGCTACTTGTGGCTCCATACAAATTTTACGACTTAAAAAAAAATTTCTGTGGAAAATGCTTTTGGAATGCTGATAGGATGCACTGAATCTGTAGACTGCTTTGAACAGTATGAACACTTCAACAATATTAATTTTAATTAATATTAATTAAGATACAGAATATCTTTCCATTTGTGTATGCTTTACTTTTTTCATCAAAGTCTTACAATGTGCCATGCACAGATCTTTCACCTCCTTGGCTAAATTTATGTTTAAGTTTTTTATTCTTTTGATGCTATTATAAATCAAAGTGTTTTTATGATTTCTTCTTCTTTTTTTTTTAAAAGGCTTTACTTATTTATTTGAGAGAGAGAGAAAGAGCATGAGTTGGGGGGAGGGGCAGAGGGAGCGGGAGAACCAGGCTGCCGGCTGAGCAGGGAACCCAACATGGGATCAATCCCAGGACCCCGAGATCATGTCCTGAGTCAAAGGCAGATGTCTAACCAATTGAGCCTCCCAGGAACCCCTATAATTTCTTCTTCCTTTGGGTAATGTGTTGTTGGTGTATAGAAGAGCAACTGATTTTTGGTGTTGATTTTGTCTCCTACAATTACTGAATTAGTTTATCAGTTCTAATAATAGCTTTTTGGTGGAAGCTCTAAGATTTTCTCTATATAGTATCATATCATCTGCAAATAAAGACAATTTTGCTTCTTTCTTTCTGATTTGGATGCATTTAGTTCTTTTACTTGCTTCATTACTCTGGCCGAATTTTCCAATAAAAAAGTGGCAAGAGGGGGCACCTGGGTGGCTCAGTGGGTTAAAGCCTCTGCTTTCAGCTCAGGTCATGATCCCAGGGTCGGGGATCGAGCCCCGCATCGGGTTCTCTGCTCAGCAGGGAGCCTGCTTCTACCTCTCTCTCTCTGCCTACTTGTGATCTCTACCTGTCAAATACATTAAAAAAAAAAAGTGGCAAGAGTGGAACATCTTTGTTTTATTCCTAGTCTGAAAGGAAAATCTTCAGTTTTCTACATTAACTATGTTAGCTGTGGGCTTGTTATGTTAGATGTGGGGTTGCCTTTTTCTGTTGAGGTACATTCCCTATATAGCCAGTTTGTTGAGAGGTTTTCAGGAACAGATATCAAATTTTGTCAAGCACTTTTCTTCATTTATTAGGTAATCATATGATTTTAACCTTTTGTTAATATGGTGTATCACATTTACTGATTTGCAGATGTTCAATGACCTTGGAATTCCTGGAATACATCCCACTTGATCATGATGTATGACCCTCTCAATGTATTATTGAATTTGGTTTTTCAATATGTTGTTGAGAATTTTTATATCTGTGTTCATCAGGGAAACATTAAACTTAAATTCTATAGTAGACCAGATGAAATTAACAGACATATAAAGAATATTCCATCCAACAGCGGCAGAATACACATTCTTCTCAAGTGCATATGCAACATTCTCCAGGATGGATCCCGTATTAACTCACAAATCAAGACTGAATAAGTCTAAGAAGACTGAAATCATGCCAAGCATCTTTTCCAACCCAAAGTATGAAACTAGAAATCAATTACAAGAAAAAAACTTGAAGGGGCACCTGAGTGGTTCAGTCGGTTAAGCGTGTGCCTTTGGCTCAGGTCATGATCTCAGGGTCCTGGGACTGAGCCCCACATTAGGCTCTCTGCTCAGCAGGGAACCTGCCTCTCCCTCTCACTCTCTCTGTGCTCTCTCCCTCTCAAATAAAGAAATAAAATCTTAATTATTTATTTTTGAAGATTTTATTTCTTTATTTGACAGAGAGAGAGAGATATCGAGAGAAGGAACACAAGCAGGGGGTGGTGGGAGAGGGAGAAGCAGGTTTCCTCTGAGCAGGGAGCCCAATGTGGGGCTCCATCCCAGGACCCTGTGATCATGACTGAGCCAAAGGCAGACGCTGAACCACTGAGCCACCCAGGTGCCCCAATAAATAAAATCGTACTAAAAACAAAAACAAAACCCTTTTTTTAAAGAAAAAAATTGAAAATAAACCCACGAACACATGAAGGCTAAGCAATATATTGGTAAATGACCAGTAAGTCAACAAAGAAATCAAAGGGGAAATAAAAAAATATCTTAGAGACAAATGAAAATGAGAATACTATGTTCCAAAATCTATGGGATGTAGCAAAACCAGTGCTAAGAGGGGAATTTATAGCAATCTAGACCTACTTCAGGAAACAAAAATCTCAAACACACAATGTAAACTTACCCCTAAGGGAGCTAGAAAAAGAACAACAAAATCCAAAGTTAGTAGAAGGAAGGAGATATGAAAGATCAGAGCAGAAATAAATGAAATGAAGACTTAAAACACACACACTCAGACAACAAAAATCAATGGAACTAAGAGCTAGTTCTTCGAAAAGAAAACAAAATTGAGAAACCTCTAGCAAGACTTATCAAGAAAAAAAGAAAGCATGCCCAAACAAAATCAGAAATGAAAGAAAAGAAGTTACAACAATACCACAGATATACAAAGAGATTATAATTATATGTCAACAAATGGAACAGCCTAGAAAAAATAGATAATTCCTAGAAACATACAATCTTCCAAAGTGGAGAAAGAAAAAGAAAATCTGAACAGGGGGGCACCTGGGCACCACTTATTCAGTTAAGTGGCTGCCTTTGGCTCAGGTCATGATCCCAGGGTCCTGGGATGGAGCCCCACATTGGGCTCCCTCCTCAGCTGAGACCCTGCCTGCTGATAACCCTGCTTGTGTGTGCATGCTCTCCCTCTCTCTGTGTGTCAACTAAATTAATAAAATCTTTAAAAGAGAGAAAATCTGAACAGACTGATTACTATTAATGAAATTCAACCAGAAATAAAAAAATTACCCACAAACAAAATTTCAGGACCAAATGGCTTCATAGGTGAATTATACTAAATATCTAATTAGGAGTAGTACTTACACTTCTCAAACTATTACAAAAAAATGAAGTGGAAGCAATATTTAGGAAAGAAAGATGAAAAGCAACAATGACTAGTAAGAAACAAAGAAAATCTCCAGAAACAATGACAAAACAAGTAATAACATGGCACTAAATTCATATTATCAATAATTACTCTGAATCCAAATGGACTAAATGCTCCAATCAAAAGACATAGGGCATCAGAATGGATAAAAAAATAAGACCCATCTATATGCTTCCCATAGGAGACTCATTTTAGATCTAAAGACACCTGCAGATTGAAAGTGAGAGAATGAGAACGATTTGTCATGCTAACAGATGTCAAAAAAAAGCTGGGCCAGCCATACTTATATCAGACACACTGGATTTTAAACCAAAGACTGTAACAAGAGCTGAAGAAGGACACTATACATAATAAAGGGGTATATCCTGCAAGAAGATCTAACATTTGTAAATATGTCCCCAAGTTGGGAGCACCCAAATATATAAAACAATTAATAACAAACATAAAGGAACGCATTGATAATAGCACAATAATACTAGAGGACTTTAACACCCTACTCACAGCAATGGTCAGATCATCTAAGTAGAAAATCAGCAAGGAAACAACGGCTTTGAATGACACCCTGAAACAGATGGGACTTAAAAGATCTATTCAGAACATTTCATGCTAAAGCAAAATACACATTCTTTTCGAGTGCACATTTTCCAGAATAGATCATGTACTGGGTCATAAATCAGGCCCCAACAAATTCAAGAAGATTGAGATCATACCATGCATATTTTCCAACCACACACTATGAAACTTGAAGTCAACCACAAGAAAAAATTTGGACAGACCACAAATACGTGACGGTTAAAAACATCCTACTAAAGAATGAATGAGTTAACCAGGAAATTAAAGAAAGAAGAAAAAATACATGGAAGCAAATGAAAATGAAAACACGATAGTCTGAAATATTTGGAAGGAAGCAAAAGTCATCATAAGAGGGAAATACATAGCAATACAGGCCTATCTCAAAAAGCAAGAAAAGTCTCAAATATGCAACCTAACCTTACACCCAAAGGATCTAGAAAAAGAACAAGAAATGAAGCCTAAAGCCAGCAGAAGAAGGGAAATAATAAAGAATAGAGCAGAAATGAATGATGGAGAGGCAAACAAACAAAAAAACACTAGAACAGATCGGCAAAACCAGGAGCTGTTATTTTTTTTTAAAGAATTAATAAAATTTATAAATCCCTAGCCAGACTTATTCAAAAGAAAAAAGACCCAAATAAATAAAATCATGAATGAAAGAGTAGAGATTACAACCACCACCAAAGAAGTACAAACAATTAGTTACTGAGAAAAATGGTATGCCAACAAATTAGGCAATTTGGAAGAATGGATAAATTTCTAGGAACATATAAACTAGCAAAACTGAAGCAGGAAGGAAAAAAAAAACTTAAGCAAACTGATAACCTAGCAAAGAAACTGAATCAGTAACCAGTCCAGGGCTGGATGGTTTCCCAGGGGAATTCTACCAAACTTTTATTTTATTTTATTTTATTTTTTTAAAATATTTTATTTATTTATTTGATAGACAGAGATCACAAGTAGGCAGAGAGATAGGCAGAGAGAGAGAGAGGGAAGCAGGCTCCCTGCTGAGCAGAGAGCCTGATGCGGGGCTCAATCCCAGGACCCTGAGATCATGACCTGAGCTGAAAGCAGAGGCTTTAACCCACTGAGCCACCCAGGCGCCCCTCTACCAAACTTTTAAAGAAGAGTTAATACCTATTCTTCTCAAACTATTCCAAAAAATAGAAATAGAAGGAAAACTTCCAAACTCCTTCTATGAGGTTAGCACTACCTTGATTCTAAAACCAGATGAAGATCCCACTAAAGAAGAGAATTACAAGCCAATATTCCTGATGAACATGGATGCAAAAATTCTCAGCAAAATACTGACAAATCTAATCCAACAGTACATTCACCACAACCAAGTGGGCTTTATTCCTGGGTTGCAAGGGTTGCAAGGGTGGTTCCATATTCAAAAATTAATCAACATGATGTACCATATCAATAAAAGAACAGATAAGAACCATATGATCCTCTCAATAGATGCAGAAAAAGCATTTGACAAAGTACAACATCCATTCTTGATAAAAACCCTCAACAAAGAAGGTTAGAGAGAACATACCTCAACATCATAAAGGCCATATGTGAAAGAACCACCACTAACCTAATTCTCAATGGGGAAAGACTGAGAGCTTTTACTCTGCAATCAGAAACAAGACAGGGAAGTCCACACTCACCATGGTTGTTTAACATAGTCCTAGAGTGCTGTGAATTGGGTAAGACTGATGAATCACAGACCTGCACCCTTGAAACAAATAATATATAATATGTTAATAAAAATGATAAAAAACACAGTACTGGAAGTCCTAGCCTCAACAATCAGACAACACAAAGAAATAAAAGGCATCGAAGCTGGCAAAGAAGAAGTCACCTTCAGTCTTTAGAGATGACATGATACTCTATGTAGAAAACCTGAAAGACTCCACCAAAATCTTGCTAGAACTGATACATAAATTCCATAAAGTTGCAGGAATCTGTTGCATTTCTATACACTAATAATGAAGCAGCAGAAAGAGAAATCAAGGAATCACTTCCATTTACAATTGTACCCAAACCTATTAAGGTAACTTGAAATAAACTTAACCAAAGAGGTAAAAGATCGGTACTTGGAAAACTATAGAACACTTATGAAAGAAATTGAAGATGACACAAGGACATGGAAAAACATTCCTTCCTAATAGACTAAAAGAACAAATATTTTAAAAATGTCTATACCACCCAAAGTAATCTACACATTTAATGAAATCCCTATAAAAATAATACTAGTATTTTTCACACAGCTAGAACAAACAATCCTAAAATTGAGGTGGAGCCACAAAGACCTGGACTAACCAAAGCAGTCTTGAAGAAGAAAAGCAAAGCAGGAGGCATCACAATTCTGGAATTTAAGCTGTATTACAAAGTCGTAGTCAAAGACATTATGGTACTGACATAAAAACAGACACATAGAACAATGGAACAGAAATGACCAATGGAACAGAACAATGACCCAGAAATGGTCATCTGATCCTTGACAAAGCAGGGAAGAATATTCCATGGAAAAAAAGTCCCTTCAACAAATAATGTTGGGAAAAACTGGACAGCCACATACAGAAGAAGGAAATTGGACCACTTTCTTACACCATACACAAAATAAATTCAAAATGGATGAAATACCTAATGTGAGACAGGAACCCTCAAAATTCTAGAGGAGAACACAGGCAGCAACCTCTTCGACCTTGGCTGTAGCAACTTCTTACTAGACACATCTCCTGAGACAAGGGAAATGAAAGCAAAAATGAACAAGTGGGACTTTATCAAGATAAAGAGCTTCTGCACAGTGAAGGAAACAATCAACCAAACTAAAAGGAAACATAGGGAAGGGGAGAAGATATCTGCAAATGGCCTATCTGATAAAGGGCTCATCTCCAAAATTCATTTAGAATTCAACCTTGTGTTTTTAAAATCTGACTCATATTTTAATTTGATGCTGGATCTCCAGTACAGTATTTAATAATTGCCAAATGCTTACCAGGTACCGGATTCTGTGATCATCACTTTAAATGTATCAATTCTTTTGGTCTTCACAAAATCCTACGATGTGGGTAATCCACCATTTACAAGCTGCTTTGTTTCATTTCATTTCTGTACCTCAGTTTCTCATCTGTAGAACAGGGATGGTAGTAACAGGACCTAAAGGAGCAATGCCTGAGACACTAAGAACAGTGACTGGTGCAAGGTAGATGCTCCATAAACCTGAACCATCATTATCATTACTGTTTTTTATACTCTTGCTACTGTCATGCCTGTTTTACTGCCATTTCACAGATGAAACTAGGAGAAGAATGTTCCCCAAAGTCACGTTGCATGGCTCGTATGTAAAGGAATACAATTTCAAATGAAATCTCCTCACACCACTCTAACCTCTGCTAAAATATTCAAACACCATCCCCTTGGTTGTAAGATACACACCAAAATTCTGAACAAAATCTGTATAATCCAAACCCCACTTGCACCTAAATCTCATGCCAGGATTCCCTCTGTCTGTGCTCCAGTCACAAGGGCCTTGGTTGATTCCTTGCAAATCAACTTACATGTTCTTCCTCTCACTGGGTTTGCGTACTGCTGTCCATCTTTGGCACTTGCTGTCTTACAAATATTCACCCTTTCATGAGAACTCAATGCAGCTTTCGCTAATTTCTCTGACTAGGCTAGTAACCTAGTGAATATGCTCTCATAAAACCACACACCTCTCCTTTGTATCATTTAACATGGCTACAATTTTAAGCTTACATGTGTGTTTTTGATTCACATGTGACCTGAGACCGTCTTCTTTCTTTGTTCTCTACTGTGGGCCTAACCTACTGTCTAACATGGTGGAGTTGAAAGGGGAAAAAAAAAGATAATAAAAGAAAAAGAAAAACATGGATTGGAATGGGTAAAGAAAAGAGATAAAAGGAAATAGTAATAGTTTAAAGAATAAAATCAGTATAATAACAGTTTAGGAAGTGGATGTTCATCTATTTTTAAAACAGATGAACAAAAAGTAAGATCTAAGTATGATAAAGTAGAAATATTTATACATAGGTAAAACAGTGAAGTAAATAAAGGACTTAGAAGAATCAGAAATAAGACCTGGGACAAGTAACATCAAAACACTGAGTTAGGATAAGGAAGGTGCCCAAGAGGAGTGAGAACAAACCTCGCCTGACAGGTTAATGTCCAGGCTGCTTCCAAACAGGGGCTTCAAAAATAAGACGAGGTCAAAGGAAAAGAAGGAAGAAGGAGAAGGGTCAGAATTAGTCCATGGGCTGTAAGAGCTTTAGGCAACAGATAGAAATACTGTGTTTGCTTTCTTTTCAGAGAAAGGTTTAGGTTGACTTGTGAAGGACGCCAAATGTTTGTTTGGCAGAGTGGTAACACAGAGAGAAAATGTTATTTCCTAGCAGCATTCTCTGCAAGAAAGAGACATGTAAATCTCTAAAGAGCATGTGGAGGTTAAAAGGTAGCCACAGTTGGATTATCAGGATTTTGTTTTGCCTGGAGTGTGTAAGGTGTGTAAGATGAAGGTTAGAGAAGAAGTAGGGAAAGAGAAGAGATTTTCAGAGGTCATGTTGCCGTAGAGAGAGGAAAGCCAAGGAGGGAGGAAACTTTTTTTTTACACTGAGGCATAGTTGAGACAACAATGTCACATTAGTTTCAGGTGTACACATAGCGATTGGATAAGTTTATAAGTTATGTTAGGCTCACAAGTGTGGCTACTATCTATCACCCTATGACACTCTTAAAATACCATTGACTAGGGCGCCTGGGTGGCTCAGTGGGTTAAGCCGCTGCCTTCAGCTCAGGTCATGATCTCAGGGTCCTGGGATCGAGTCCCACATCGGGCTCTCTGCTTGGCAGGGAGCCTGCTTCCCTCTCTCTCTCTCTCTCTGCCTGCCTCTCCATCTACTTGTGATCTCTCTGTCAAATAAATAAATAAAATCTTTAAAAAAAAAATACCATTGGGGGCGCCTGGGTGGCTCAGTGGGTTAAGCCGCTGCCTTCGGCTCAGGTCATGATCCCAGGTCCTGGGTCCCAGGTCCCACATCGGGCTTTCTGCTCAGCAGGGAGCCTGCTTCCTCCTCTCTCTCTGCCTGCCTCTCTGCTTACTTGTGATTTCTCTCTGTCAAATAAATAAATAAAAAAAATCTTAAAAAAAATACCATTGACTATATTCCTTTTTGTCCCCGTGACTTAATCATTCCAATGACTGGAAGCCTGTTTCCCCCACTCCTCTTCTCCCATCTTGCCCATCACTCACCCCGTCCCATCCAAGAGGGAAGAGATTTCAAGGAGAGATGACAGTTAAGGACCTTAGTTTTAGGTGATACCTGCAGCTAATTTTGATCGTGTGTCCCCAATCCATAAGCAACAGAGGAAGATAGTGTAAGGGATCAATAACCATAGAATTGACATAGAATATAGTGATATGAGTTCACTTTTGGAGTCAAACTGACCTGGGTTCAAAACATACCTCTTACTTCCTGTTAGTGTCACCTTTTATGCTTCTCAGACTAGAGTGAAAAACAGAGATGAGATCAGTCTTTTGGTCCTTTGTAAAAACTACTAATTTTACTAATAGTAATTTCTATTTTCTACATTGAAAAAATATATATATACATTTTGAAGTAGGAAACATTTGCCTGATGATATGGTGTATCTGAAATAATTTTGTTTTAAATACACAGTCAAGGATACTCTTCCAGAAAATATTTAATTTAGGGTCCAATCTTATCTTTTACTTTTCTTTTTTTTTTTTAAATTTTTTAAAAAAGATTTTATTTATTTATTTGAAAGTCAGAGATCACAAGTAAGCAAAGAGGGAAGCAGAGAGCCCAATGCGGGACTCAATCCCAGGACCCTGGGATTATGACCTGAGCCAAAGGCAGAGGGTTTAACCCACTGAGCCATCCAGGTGCCCCCTACTTTTACTTTTCTTTTTTAAATTTTTCTTTTCAAGTTTTTTTACTTTCCCAACATTTAATGTACTATTTACATAACAGACTCTGAAACTCAGAGCAACTTCCTGGAGACCCAGAGGAAATGAATAGTGGTTGATATACATTACTGTAGGTCATAAAACACGATTGCATTAAAAATTTTTAGGTACAAACACATTTGAATAAACAAACCCACAATGCAGAAACACACTAAGTTTTAAATGGATAAAGATTTTTTTTCCACTGGAGGGTGCAATTTGTCAGTGTATCAAGATTTCCATAGTTCCTTAAATGAGTGTACTTTATAAATAATATAAGAGAGCTGATTATTGCCAAGACGCTAATGTAGAATGCTGAGTAGATTTCGTGAACTTTAAATAAGTGAAATTTCACTAATAGGAATCTGAGCTTTATTCTACAATATACTTATGATATAATTGGAATCAAGTGATTTATAAACTGAGTATATTTTATTCTTTTATTCTCTTTTCTGGATACTATGTATGACTCTTCTTGGCTTTTTTTTAGTTTTTTGTTTTTTGTTTTTTTAGACTTTTTATTTATTTATTTGACAGACAGAGATCACAAGTAGGCAGAGAGGCAGGTGGAGGGGTGGGGGAGCAGGCTCCCCACTGAGCAGAGAACCTGATGTAGGGCTCCTGGGATCATGACCTGAGCCGAAGGCAGAGGCTTTAACCCACTGAGCCACCCGGCACCCCTCTCTTGTTTATTAATACTGCAAAAGTGTATGTTAATAATTCATAATAAAGAAAAATACAATCTTACCTATATATTATGATGTTTTGCAGTTGTTTTCCCCAGCAGTCTATATATTCATTGAAATTCTCTACAAAATATAAATCACTTTCCCGTTATTAGATTTCACATGCAGTAATTACATGGAGTCTAACATTAAATGTAAATTTAATAAACATACTACTAATACATGCATTTAATTGAAAATATTTTTGCTTTTATTATATACCTTACGTAGTATGAAGGCTATTAGATAATGTGTGCTTTAGATATAATACTAATAGAACATGAATTATAGTAACAGCCAATATTTATTGAACACCAGCTTGGTGTCAGGTAGAGTTCTAAATTAATTAACTTTCCATTTTTAACTTACTTAATTCTCACAACATTTTCAACAAATAGGCACCATTTCCCCCACTTCACAGATGAGGAATCTAAGGTCAAGTGACTTGCCCAAGTTGACTAAGGTAGTACCAGAACTCAACATAGGTAGTCTGAATCCATGGCCCAGACTTAATGACTGCTTAATAATTATGTGAAATTCACTGGTACCAACCATGGTTACTTAGATAGTAAGGTCTTGGATTTTTATTTTGGACACTTGCAGATAGGTACTTTCCATGGTGGGGTTAATATCTCAAAAACATCAATCAAATGTGCCTTTTTAACTTGGCCCAAACTGTTAGAACTCCTGTTAATTATGATTTAGATAAATGATTTTGTGGCGCAGACTCTTAATTGCCTACCTTCGCAACCCATCTTCCCTGTCAGTGACAGAAGAGCAGTATTGGGTTGGCACAGGTCATTCTGGGTAGGAGACTGCATTGACCAATCTCATGCAGTCTCAGCAATGCATGGCTGCACAAGGAAGTGGGTCATAAAGTGTTATGTAAGTGTTGTGTAGGATTTCTGGGGAATCTCCTTGAAAAATAAGGTCCATGCCTTATAATACTTACTCCTTATTCTTTCCACTGCCTGTAGTGCTGGCATGAAGAGCAGCTGGATCTTAAGCAGCCACTCTGAGCCTTGGGACAAGATAAATGACAGAATGACAGAGCAAGAGGGAAGGATTTCTGTCTCCCTTAAGCCTCTATTTTGAATTTTTCTATTATAGGCAACTATAGTTAATTATATTAACAGTTAACAGATTTTGATAGCATTAGGAGCCCATTTATCTTTTTTTTTTAAGATTTTATTTATTTATTTGACAGAGAGAGAGATCACAAGTAGGCAGAGCAACAGGCAGAGAGAGAGAGGAGGAAGCAAGGCTCCCTGCTGAGCAGAGAACTGGATGCGGGACTCAATCCCAGGACCCTGAGATCATGACCTGAGCCAAAAGCAGAGGCTTAACCCATTGAGCCACCCAGGCATCCCTAGGAGCCCATTTATCTTTTAATCTTATCAACACCAGACCCCTGACTTACTCAATAGATGTGACTCTACCATGAGGTCATTAATTGTTTTTTCAGACTTCATTAATTTTTAGTATTTTTTAAGCTAGTAACATTGGTTATTTTTTTACACCATAATTTTCTTAAAGATCATTTCTACCTGTAGTTCAAAATCAATTGTACAAATTGTTCTTCTCAGGTTAACAATTTGTGACCCCCTTTTAAGTTGTCAACTATTTAAAATATTTTAATTCTTTCCAGGTTATCTTTCCCTTTTTGTAACCAGGAAGAATACTATGGTGTACTTTTCTTGCAGTCAAATAAATTAAAAACTATTTTTATGAGATTAGTATCATGGCTTTGCAGTAAAGAATAAGTATGACACAGTTATTTTCTACAAAGGAACTCATAAACTTTATTTTCTGGCATATCCTCTTTGCTCAAACACAAACCTAGCTTCTGCTGTCCTCTCTTTAAACTTGCTGCCAGCCTCTTATTTAAGGGAAAAGAATAATGAGGGTTGTCTCAAGGCCCTTTCCTTGTGGTTTAATCGAAGTTTTGGGGGAAAACCCCATAAACTTCATTCTAGATTAGATGACCATAAGCCTATGGGAATTATGAAGATCACACAGGTTTTAAGATTGCCATATGTAACAATAACAGTAGCAACATAGTATGCTTGTTAATAATACCATCTTACTTATGTTGTACTTATGTATTTGGCACAGTACTGATTTGTATGTAATGTCATTTGACCTTCACAATACTCTGAGAGGTAGCCGAGGGAACTGAATCACAATAATACTAAATATCTTGCTCTAGATCACTCAGCTAAAGTGGAAATAACAGGACTTGAACCCATGTTTATTAAACTTGCAATATTATTATAAAGTATTATTACATTCCAGGGTGCATGGGTGGTTCATTTGGTTAAGCATGTGACTCTTGATTTCAGCTCAGGTCATGATCTCCGGGTTATGAGTTATAGCCCTACATCAGGCTCCACACTCAGCATGGTGGAGCCTGCTATTCTTTCTAACCCACCCTCTCCCTTCACCCCTCCCCCAGCTCACATTCTCTCTCTCATAAATAAATAAATAAATAAAATCTTTTTAAAAAAACATATAATACATTCAGAGAGTTGTTACAATTATTGCATTAAAATACAATTGGAAATCAAAATACAATTGGAAAATATATACAAAAATACAATTGGAAATATATACAAAATCAAAATACAATCAAAATACAATTGGAAAAATATACAAAACTATTAAAGATAGTTTTTGATCTATGCTTTTCAGATCCTCTTTCTTAGTACTGAAAGGTAAATTTATGCACATTGCCATCTGAATATTTATTGCATTAATGATTTAACATTTTAATTTTATTTTTTTTACTAAATTAAGTAACTTCCAAAGGAAACAGTCACAGCATTCATTCAAATTCTTCATATTTTTTTTATTTTTCTATGACTTTACCATATGTAGATATTAGGATAAATGTTTTCACTCAGGTTTAGATTCAGTATTGGGAAAGAATCACCAGGTATCAAATTATTCAGTTTGACAATGTGCTGATTACGTCTAGTTCTCTTTATTTATAGTTGGCCCAGAAGGTAAATAAAGTTATCCACCTCCATGTCTACCAAGAATATCCAAAAGGAAATGATATGTAGAGCTGGAAAGATACTTTAAAATAAATTAACATTCCCTGTATTTTGTAGAGGGAAATAGGGTTCAGATTCATCAAAAAACTTAGCCAAGATAATTTACTCAGGCAAAAGTTAACAGTAAAATATGAAGAGCATGTACTTCAGTGTCAGGAGATATAGGTCAAATCTTGGTTCTGCAATTCATTAATCAAGAAAACGTGGCTATGTTGCTGAATCTCTGGGAGGGATCAAGTTTTTAACTAGTGGAATTAGCTAATGATAATATCTTCTCTTAAATTATCATGAAGACCAAATGATAAGATACAAATGGTAGTGTTTTGCAAACTAAGTGTTATATAAATGTTGGCTATTATTAATTGGGTTTTGCTTTCTATTATAGAGAAGAGATACTATAAAATGTATACATCATCAGCAACTTAGAACTGGTTCCCATACTAAAGCAAATACCTAATATCTTCTTTTAAAAAATATTATAGAGTTGTCGACATTAGATTTCTGGGGAAGATGGCAGAGTGGGAATATCCTAAGCTCACTTCATCCCATGCATACAACTAGATAACACCCACATCAGTGTAAATAACCCAGAAAATGGCTGGAAGACTAGCAGAACAGACTCTCTATGGCTAAATATAGAGAAGAGGCTACATTGAAGAGGGTAGAAAATGTGGAGATACAATCTGGAGCTAAATGGACTCATGGGACTGTCTGAGGGAGGGACACTTCAGGATGCAGAGGGGAAAGGACCATACCCTGCAACAGGCCCTCCAGGCACAGGGGACCCACAAAAAGAAGATGAATCCCCAAAACATTTGACTTTGAGAAAACCAGAGGGGAATTATTTCATGAATTCTTACAATCAGTGGGGGTTAATGTCTGGAACTTTAAAAATCAGTAGGCTCAGCTCTGGGAGTGCTGGAAGGGCAAGAGGAAATTGAGACCATGTCCTTAAAGACACAGCACAACAAACAGTCCCATGGAGATACACCATAGAAGCAGTAGTTCGAAAAACATTGGGGTACTCAGGAGATTTGTTTACTAATCCTAGAGCATGTGCTGCAGGGGCAGGTATGATTGGGAGACTTCTTCAGGAACAAAGGAGCTCGTGGGTGCTATTTCCCTTCCTCATCCCCCAGCCTAGACACACAGATACCTGCAGAAACCAGCATGGTGCCAATATTCTCTACCTAGCTTGCTAACAATGTACCCTACTTTTGCCCTGTGTTCTCCTGTGTACATGTTCCTCCAGCAAGGCCTTATCCAGTTCTTCTCCAAGAGCATACTCATGCAAACCTTGCTAACACCTCTTCCCCACACTCCTCTGGGCATACCCCTACTCCAATGGCTAGTGTTGGCAGGAGTTTTGGGCAGCTGCATGTTCCCTCCTATAGTGGAACCGTGCTGACCTTGCTGGTACTACATGTCCACCATACTCTTCTGCAGACTTGCTTCCTCAAGCCCTGAAGATGGAATTTCTAAAGTAGCTACAGGTTCCATCCCACAAAGACCTGCTCAAATCTTACTAACATCATGCCTCCTGCCCCCATGTTCTCCTGTGGACATGTCCCTTCTAGCACATCCTTGGACAGAGCCCATTCAAAGAGGTGCCAGAAGCCTGGCAGTGTGCACGCAGCCCCCACAGGGGCCAGTACCACTCCAAAGTGACTCCTGCTCTGGAGACAGGGGAAGAGAAAAACATACACACTGCCACCCCAGCAACGGGATGGGGGAAAACATCTGGTCTGACTATAGACCCTGCCCACTAACAAAAGGTTTTCAGGGGATAAAATAGAGAAAGTATATTACAGTTCAGTGCTACTACATCTCTGGAAAATGCCTAGTCTGACTCAACTCAAGTCCAATGTAGTCCCAAGCTAGTCCACTAACAACACAGGGACCAAACCCTGCTCACAATAGGCAAAGAGAGTCATTGTAGATGACAGGACTGAAGCCAAAAGTGGCTCAGCTACAACAGTTAGGTGCACACCACACACATGGGAGACACCCGTTAAGGGTCAGGTTCTGGTGAACAGGGCATATTGCACTGCAGGGTCCTAGAGAACCTCTTTTTCATAAGACTTCTACTTTCAAGAGCAGAAGATGTAGTTGACTTTTGTAACACAGAGAAACAAACACAGAGAGTTAGATAAAATGTGGAGACAGAAAAATATGTCCCAGATGAAAGAACAGGACAGAGTCACAGCAAGGGAGATAAACTAACTAAAATAAATAATATGCTTCATAGAGAATTTAAATTAATGGTCATAAATATACTCAGTGGACTTGAGAAAAGAGTGGAGGAATTTGGTGACATTCTTAAAAAGGAGATAGAAAACATAAAAAAGAACCAATCAGAGATGAAGAACTCAATAACTGAAATTCAAAAATGCACTAGATGGAATAAAAAGTAAACTAGAGGAACCAGAAGAACAAATCAGCAAACTGGAGGGCACAGTAATGGAATGCAATCAAGGTGAACATGAGAGAGAAAAAATAATAAAAAATGAAAATAGACATAGGAAACTTACTGATATTATCAAGTGTAATATCATTCAGGAGGAGAAGACAGAAAAGGAGGCAGGAAATTTATTTGAAAAAGTAATAGCTGAAAACTTTCTAAATCTGGGGAAGGAAACAGAAATCCAGATCCAGGAGGCAGCAAGAACTCTGAACAAAATCAACCCAGGGAGGTCTCCACCAAGACAAATAGTAACTAAAATGGCAAAACTAGTGATAAAGCATCAAGAAAAAAGAGAAGAGTTACATGCAAGGGGGTAAAAAAAAAAAAACCCATAAGATTACCAGCTGATGTTTCAGCAAAAACTTTGCAGGCCAGAAGGGAGTGGCAAAATATATTCAAAGTACTGAAAGAAAAAAATCTGCAGCCAAGAATACTTCATCCAGCAAGGCTATTATTCAGAATAGAAGGAGAGATAAACAGCTTCTCAGGCAAACAAAAGTTAAAGGAATTCATGATCACTAAATAAGCCTTATAAGAAATGTTAAAGGGAACCCTTTGAGGGAAACGAAAGACCATATGCAAGGACTAAAATAGGAAGCACCAAAAAAAGCAGTAAAAATAAGGATATCTATCAAAATTTGTCAAGGGATTCACAAAATAAAATGATGTAAGGCATGACACCATGTAAAGTATGATACCTAAAGTGGAGGTGAGGGGGTAAGGAGTAAAGAAGGGGTTCAAACTCAAGTGACCATCAACAATATAGACTGTTATATGCATAGCATGTTAAATACAAATGTAATGGTAGCCGTAAGTCAAAACCCATTAATAAATGGCAAAAAATGAACAGCAAGAAATCTGGTATATCACTAAAAAAAAGCCAGCAAACCATGAAAGTACAGAGCAAAAGAAGAAATGAACAGAAAAGAACTAAAAAACAAAAACAGAACAAAAAAATCCAAAACCGTAACACAAGTAACAAAATGGAAATAAGTACATAACAATAAATGAATGTAAATGGACTAAATCCTCCTATCAAGACAACAGGTGATGGAATGGATAAAAGAGCAAGACAACTGACATACTGTCTACAAGAAACTCATTTTAGACCTAAGACAAATGCAGATTAAAAGTGAATAGGAAAAAAACTAAGGGATTGAAAGTATTTATCATGCAAGTGGAAGCAAAAAGAAAGCAAAGGTAATATAATACTCATGTTGAACAAAATAGCCTTTAAAACAAAGACTGTAACAAGAGACAAAAAGGACACTATATAACCATGAAGGGAACAATACAACAAAAAGAAATAACAATTGTAAATATTATGCACCCAACATGGGAACACCTAAATATATAAAGTAGCTAATACAAACATAAAAGAAGTCATTGACAGTAATACAATAATAAGTGGGGACTTTAACACCCCACTTACATCAATGGAACGATCACTCAAAAAGAAAATTATATGAATGACATATATGAATGAAACACTGAACCAGACAGATCTGATACATTCAGAACCTTCCATCCTCAAAGAGCAGAATACACATTCTTTATAAGTGCACATGGAATATTCTCTGGCAAAGATTACATACTGGACCATAAAACAAGTCTCCAAAAATTCAGATGATCAAAGTCATACCATGCATCTTTTCTAACCACAAAAGTATAAATCTAGAAATCAACCACAGGAAAAAATCTGGAACAAACACAAATACGTGCAGGTTAAATAAAATGTATTGGAGAACTTTGTTACATAGCAACAGATTATCAATATGCTTGTAAATCACCATCTAAAAGTATCTGCTATTGAAGAAGCACTAAATAGACAAATGACAACTCACTTGTCATCAGTCAGCCTCTGTCATCAGCCACTCCAGTGCTAGTAAAATGACTGCAGAAATAGGAAGCCATGACTCAGGAACGAAAGCTATTCATGGTCCCAACAACATGATGTTTATCTATTCAGTTACTGCTGCTCCTGGAAGTCCAAACTGATAGAAATGGAGAACAACACTGAAACATTCTATGAGGAAACTAACCAGCCTGCTGATAAGATACAACATTAGATGTTTCTCACTGTCCAAGTTCAGAGATTTTCCTGTTATCCTTATATTACTGATTTTCTTTTGTTTAGTTTTCTTTTTCTTTCTTTCTTTCTTTCTTTCTTTCTTTCTTTCTTTCTTTCTTTCTTTTTATATGGTTAGAGAATAAGCTATTTCAATTATTTTCAGTTGAGGTTTGTTTATAGCATAGGTTATGGTCTATCTTGATATGTGTTCCATGTGAGCCTGTGAAGAATATGTATTCTGCTGTTTTTGGGTAAAATGTTCTATAAATGTAACTTAGATAACACTGGTTTATTATGTTTTTGTGTTCTCCTATTTCTTTGCTGACTTTCCATATTTTTGCATCGATTTTTAATAAAGGGGTGTTGAAGTCTCTAACTATAATTACAGACATGTCTACTTGTCTTTTCAGTTTTATCAGCTTTTGCTTTACTTATTTTGCAGCTCTGATTTTTGGTATATACACTTTAAGATTGTATTTTTATTTCTGGTATGTATAATTGTTTCTCTCAGGGAATTTTCTTTTCTTTAAAGTCAAATTAAAAGAATATTAATATAGCCGCTTCTGCTTTAAGTAATATTTGCATTATGTATTCTCTTACATTTTTTGCTTTCAATCTGCCTATATAAAGAGAGAACTTATAATTAGCCCATGACTTTAGACTCACTTTGTGAATCTCAGTCTTTTAATTGGTGAATTTTGTCTATTTATATTTAATACAATTATTGATACATTAGGGTGAAAGTCTGCCATTATAGTTTTTGTTTTCTCTTATTTCTCTACTTTTTTTTTCTCTCTTGGTGTGGGTTGTAATTCCATTTTGATTTTACCATAGTGCTTTTTGTTTATTTAGGTCATCGTATTTTTAGTTCTAAAATTTTCATTTGGATCTTCTTTATGTTTTCTACTTCTTTACTGAGACCTTTTCTTTCCTGAAGGTTTATGTTCTTTCATTTGCTTCAAGGATGTTTGTATTTGCTCAATGAAGCATTTTTGTTATGGGTGCTTTAACAATTTGTTGGCATTCAGTGATGTTGGCATTCAGTGATTAGTATTATTATTTTGCTCATTCTATTTGAGATATTTCTTGTTCTTACTATGAGAGGTTTATTTTTTTAATGGAAACCCAGAAATTTGCGTATTATGTTAAGAGATTCTGAGTCTTATTTAAACCTTCTGTGTTAGTTGGCCTCCTCTGACACTACTGCATGGGAATGAGACAGGTGTATTATAATTACTGTCAGGTGGGTAGAAATCTAGGTAACTCACTCAGTCTCTATTGACATCCAAGAGTCGTGTAACTTTTTGGCTGTGAAAGGAAGAAATGTTTCACTGCTCTGATGGGCCTTCACTAACATGATAGCAGTGGGAGTGATCTCATTAATTCTGGGCAGTGGCAAACATTCTAATTTTTCTATAAGGCTCCTATGATACCATCCCAATGAGGAGGGATGCTTCATAACTGAATGTGGTTAGAAATACAGGCTCCCCTCATAGTCTCCACTAGCAATATGGGGAAGGGCCTGTTACTACTGAGTGGGTATAAATACTAGTCCCCTGCTTAGTCTTCTCCAGCAATACCTCAGCAGGACAGTTGGGGTGACTTGTTAAAGCCTAATGGCATGAAAGTCTGGGCTCCCCACTTGACCTCTGGTGGAATCAGTAAAAGTGGGACCACAGGTTTTTTCTATGTTATTTGGCTAGACTTGAGTGGCTGTTTAAAAGTTTTCTGTCTTGCTAGGTTGTCTCTTTCCTGGTCTTTTGGCGAAGAGGGCAGGTTTTTTTGGAGCTCTGTTTGTCTGCACCCATTGGTATTTCTGAGCTGCTGGTTTTTTGAGTTCTAATTCTGGGATGTTGATGGCAAACAAAACAACAAAACAAAACAAAGCAAAACACCCAAGGAACTGAATTCTTTTCATTTTTTGAGCCCTGAGTACACCAGCCAGTCTGCTTTCTTCTCTCTCTCTCTCAGAGTCTCTTTATGTTTGCTTTACATATACTGCCCAGGGTCCTAAGTTATAATTAGCAGAAGGAATAGGGAAAGTATGTGACTCCATTTTCCCAGAACAGGTCCCAGGACTATTTTTGTATTTTTAAGATGTTTTAAAAAAACAATATAAGAATAAAATTTCATTATACACGAGAATTATATGAAATTTAAAATTTAGTGTCTATAGTTTTAGTTGTCTATAGTTGCTTTTGTGGTATACTGACTCAGTCTGAGTAGCTGCATCAGAGACTGTACGGTTTACAAACCAGAAAATATTTACTAGCTGATCCTTTATAGAAATTTGCTGACCCTTGGGTCACCTAATGGAATGAATTACTAGCATTTTATTAACAGAACTGAGTAGAGTACCTCCTCAAACAAAAATAATAGAAAGGGATGTGTAAACTCGGACAGACTCTACTCAGTTTTATACTCTGGTGAATACAGGTTTAGTTGAAATGCTGGTCAGGAAAGATGATGCTATCATAGAAGTTTCCTCCACTCCTACTACCTAGTATCCATATTTTTTTACAACAATCCTTATCTCATCAATTCTAAGAAGTACTTTTTCTCACATTTGAACATCTCTGATGTGACTTACAACCAGTATCTTGTCATTTTTAATTGGTATTTTTTCTTTCTTAATCATGCATAAATTAATGATGTACCTTAGAACTGATGATGTCTTAGATTTATTGAAATATGCAAATGATCTGGAGCAATTACAAATAAATTCTTGTGCAGTTAAGAAAACATCCTTTTTGAGTTTAAGCCAAAATCTACTCAGGTTATACTGAATCAGTTTTCCTTACACATTCACCTCAAAGTTACTTTTTAAATTCTTCTTGGTGTAAAATATTTTCACCTATAATTTTTTCCAATTAGACGTTTTTCTAGCAAAGTCTAGTATAAATATTCTCATATATTTTTTCTACTGTCAAAATATTCTCCAAGAAGTTTGAACATCTCCAAAAAACATTTTTTGTTATGATTGTACATGTTTTGTGTATTTGTAATTCTGTTTTCATGTTGTAATTGTATAGCCAAGGTTGTCACTGTCATAATGTTGACCAATTCTTATCCTAGGAGTCATAGATAGTAAGTCCAAAACTAATTTGGAAAGGCATGATGTAAGGGGGAAAAAAAACACCCAATGGTACTATTTCCCACTTATCTAACCTTTCAAGGGCACTTAGCAGTTAGAAGAACATTATAAGTACAGACAGATTTCATGATTAGAAGGTTCATTAGTAAGAAGGTACAGAATACTAATCACAAGACTTTCATTTGCACTGACAAGGTCTGACCTAGCTAGCATTCATCAGTGACAGTGGAATTGCTCCCTGGTGGTATCAACCACAGGCAAGGCAGGGAAAACATGGTCTTCATGGAGGAATTCATCAAAAGTAAGCAGAGCTGTATCACACACCATTGCTTTCAGGAACTCCCTAGAGAGTAGCCAGCATCTTATCTGAGTCAGTTTGTTTGGTCTAGAAAATGCAAAGTGCTCAGAGGAAGTTTGAATGTTAAAGAAAAACAGTTTGAACTTTGGAACTCTGGACAAACAACCATCACATGAATATGAATCTTAAATAATCTAATCGACCACGAGTAGGTGCTTTAGTTAATATTAAATCCATAAGCATAGAAGTATACTCTGAGTTTAATTACCTAACATACAGGGTTGGAGTAAGGGTTAGGTAAATGGTGATTACTGTAAACAACTCCAAATAATACAGTCAGTATTTCAAAGGCAGGAATACTTCATTTTATTGTATTTTGGTCTATTGTGCTTTATAGACACTGCATTTTTTTTTTAACAAACTGAAGCTTCGTGCCAACCGTGTGTTGAACAAGTCTATCAGCATCATTTTTCAGCATCAGCATCATTCATGTTTCTGTATCACATTCTGTTAATTCTTGCAAATATTTCAAGCTTTTTCATTATTATTATATGTTATAGTGATCTGTGGTTAGTGATCTTTGATGTTACTGTTATAATTGTTTTGGGGTGCCACAAATCACGCCCCATATAAGATGATGAACTTAATAAATGTGTTTGTCCTAACTGCTCCACTGGCCATTACCCCATTTCTCTCCCACTCCTCAGGCCTCCCTATTCCCTGAGATGTGACAATACTGAACTTAGGCCAGTTAATAATGCTACAATGGCCTCTAAGTGTTCAAGTGAAAAGGAGAGTCACACATCTCTCACTTGAAATAAAAAACTAGAAATAATCAAGCTTAGTGAGGAAGCCATGTCAAAGGCTGAGGTAGGCTGAATGCTAGATCTTTTGCAGAAAACAGTTATCTAAGTTGTAAATGCAAAGGAAAAGTTTTTGAAGGAAATTAAAAATGCTGCTTCAGCAATGTCCACAACAGTCAAACTATGGAAAGAGCCAAGATGCCCTTCAACGGATGAGTGGATAAAGATGTGGTCCATAATGGAATATTACTCAGCCATCAGAAAGGATGAATACCCAACTTTTGCATCAACTTGGATGGGACTACAGGAGATTATGCTAGTGAAATAAGTCAAGCAGAGAGTCAACTATAATATGGTTTTACTTACTTGTGGAAGATAAGGAATTACATGGAGGACATTAGGAGAAGGAAAGGAAAGGTGAAGAGGGGAGGGAGTCAGAGGGGCAGATGAGCCATGAGAGACTGTGGACTCTGAGAAACAAACTGAGGGTTTTAGAGAGGAAGCAGATGGGGAGGATGGGTGAGCCTGGTGATGGGTATTAAGGAGGGCACATAGTGCATGGAGCATGGGGTGTTATACGTACACAATGGATCTTGGAACACTACATCAAAAACAAATGATGTATTACATGGTGACTAACCTAACACAATAAAAATTAAAATAAATAAATAAATAAAAATTAAGAGAAATAAAAGTGCTGCTTCAGTGAACACACAAGCAACAGAAAGCGAAACAGCCTTATTGCTGATGTCGAGAACGTTTTAGTGGTCTAGGTGGAGCATCAAACCAGCTACACATTCTCATCAGCCAAAGCTTAATTCAGAATAAGCCCCTACCTTTACTTCAATTCTGTGATGGCTAAGAGAGGTCAAGAAGCTGTGGAAGAAAAGTTTGAAGCTAGCAGATGTTGGGTCATGAGGTTTAAGGAAAGGAGCCATCTCCATAATGCAAAGGTGCCAGGTGAGGCAGCAGGTGTTGATGGAGAAGCTGCAGCGAGTGAGCTAAGAGACTTAATGAAGGTGGCTACCCTAAGCAACAGATTTTTAATGTAGAAGGAACCGTCTTATATTGGAGGAAGACACCATCTAGGACTTTCATGGGTGGAGAGGAGAAATCAATGCCTGGCTTCAAAACTTCAAAGGATAAGCTGACTCTCTTGTTAGGGGTAATGCAGCTAATGACTCTCTAAAAGCCAGTGCTCATTTACCATTCTGAAAATCCTGGGGCCCTTAACGAGTATGCTTAATCTACTCTGTGCTCCATAAATGGAGGGGGAGCCTTAATGATAGGATGTCTATTTACAACATGGTTTACTGAGTATCTTTTCTTTTTTTTTATTATGTTCAGTTAGCTAACATATAAGTTTACTGAGTATTTCAAGCTCACTGTTGAGACCGGCTGCTCAAAAAAAATTCCTTTTTGAAGATTACAGCTCATTGACAATGTACTTGGTCACCCAAATCTGTGCTGGAGATGTATAATGAAATTAATTTTGTTTTCATGCATGCTAACACAAATCTATTCTGCAGCACACAGATTAAGGAGTAATACTGACTTTTAAGCCTTATTATTTAAGAAATACATTTCACAAAGCTATAGCTCTTACAGACAGTGACGCTTCTAATGGGTCTGGGCAAAGTAGTAAAGTGAAAATTTTCTGGAAAGGATTAACTATTCTAGATTAACATTTGTGATTCATGGGAAGAGGTCCAAATGACAACATTGACAAGAGTTTGGGAAAGGTTGATCCTGACCCTCATGGATGACTTTGGGGGGTTCAGGACTTCAGTGGAGGAAGTAACCACAGATGTGGTGGTGGAAACAGCAAGAGAACTGGAACTAGAAGTGGAGTCCAAATATGTGACTAAACTATGATAAAACTTAAACAAATGAAGAGTTACTTTTTATGGATGAATGAAGAAAGCCGTTTCTTTTTTTTTTTTTAAATATTTTATTTATTTATTTATTTGAGAGAGAGAGAGAGAGAGAGAGAGAGACAGTGAGAGAGAGCATGAGCGAGGAGAAGGTCAGAGAGAGAAGCAGACTCCCCGTGGAGCTGGGAGCCTGATGTGGGACTCGATCCCGGGACTCCAGGATCATGACCTGAGCTGAAGGCAGTCGCTTAACCAACTGAGCCACCCAGGCACCCAAGAAAGCTGTTTCTTGAGATGGAAACTACTCCTGCTGAAGATGCTATGAAGATTGTTGAGATGACAAAAAATATACATATGTATTTTGAAGATTTTATCTATCCACTTTTCAAAGAGAGAGAGATAGAGCACAGGCAGAGGGAGAAGCAGATTCCCCAATGAGCAGGGAGCCCAAAGAGAGACTCAATCCCAGGACCCCGGGATCATGGCCCCAGCCGAAGGCAGACACCCAACTGACTGAGCCATCCAGGCACCCTGACAAACAATATTTTAAATATCACATAAACATAGTTGATAAAGCAGCAGCAGGGTTTGAGAGGATTGACTCCAATTTGGAAGAAGTTCTTCTGTGGAGGGTGCCTGGGTGGCTCAGTGGGTTAAAGCCTCTGCCTTCAGCTTGGGTCATGATCCCAGGGTCCTGAGCTCTCTGCTCAGAGGGGAGCCTGCTTCCTCCTCTCACTCCCTGCCTGCCTCTCTGCCTACTTGTGATCTCTGTCTTTCAAATAAATAAATAAAATCTTTAACAACAACAACAAAAAAGAAGTAGTAGTTCTTCTTTGGGTAAAAGGCCAGCAAACAGCATCGCATGCTACAGAGAAATCACTCATGATGAGAAATCACATCAACTGATGTGGAAAACTTCATTGTTGTCTTATTTTAAGAAATTGCCACATGCTCCCCAGTCTTCAGCACCACCGCCCTGATCCATCAGCAGCCATCAACATTGAGGGAAGACCCTCCACCAGCAAAAAGATTATGCTCACTGAAAGCTCAGATGATGATTAGCATTTTTTAGCAATAAAGCATTTTAAAATAAAAGTATGTACTTGTTTTTTAAAGACGTGTTTCTATTGTGCACTTGATAGGCTATGGCACTGTAAACATAACCTTAATGTACACTGAGAAACCAAGAAATTCTCTGGACTCACTTTATTGTGATAGTCACTTTATGGCAATGGTCTGAAATTAAACCCGCAATACTTCGAGGTAGGCCTGTGCAGGAAAACACCAAAAGAGAAAAAAGAGTCCAATGACATGAGTGAAAGATGAGGTTACTGGGGTCAAGACTAGGGCTAGGCCTTAAAAAGTTCTCTATTTCATATACTAATAAAATTATTATTTTCTTACATTGGAGGTTTTCTGAAATGGATGTTAAAACAAATGGTGAAAAAAACAGCTAAGGACTAAATTATGATACAGTTAACATTGACTACACTTCTGTCAATTTATGAAATACAGGTAGGTGATTTTTTAACTTTAATTTGTATTTTATTACTGATTGAAATGCCTTCACAACAATTAAACTCTGTTGCAGGATTAAAACAAAATGTTACTTTCTAAACAAAATATAATTAAATTCCACAGATTTCTCAGAGTAAGTCATGAAACTTCTTCTTAATTTATAAAGAATATAATTATAAACTCAAAAACAGGAAGTATAAAAAGGTATGGAATTAGTGTAAATGAGGGCATACTGGAGTAGGATAGGCCCTTAATCCAATATGACTGGTATGGTTACAAAAAGGGGACATTTGGAAAGAGGCACACAGGGAGAAAGCAATGTAAAGATGAAGGTAGACATCGGGGTGGTGTGGCGGAAGCCAAGGAACATCAGCACTTACCATCAAACCCCTAGAAGTTAGAAGAGAGGTATGGAATAAATTTCTTCCTCGTGGCCCTCAGAAGGAACCAACATTCCCAACACGTTGAACCTGTTCTTGTAGCCTCCAGAACAGTGAGACAGTACATTACTCTTGTTTAAGTCACTCAGTTGTGGTACTTTGTTATGGCAGGGCCCACAAAACAAATATAGTAGGCCATGAAAGCCTTCCTGAGAAAATAACACTTGGTAATGACACTGAGCACTGAAGGATAATATACCGGAGCATTTACAGGCAGAGAGAACAGCATGTGCAAAGGCCCTATAGTAGGAAGAAGACTATGTGAATCATCCTTTGCCATATATATATATTACCATTATTTTTCTCACTTATTTATTTGTTTTTCAATTGGTTCAAATATAAAATGTTTAAAATGTTTGTTTGGCATTAGTGATAGAAAGTTTTCCCCATGCTAAAATGATGAAGTTGCACCTATATTCTGTTATGCATTATTTATTGTTTTATTTTATTTTTTTTTTAAGATTTTATTTACTTACTTGACACAGAGAGAGAGAGAACTCACAAGTAGGCAGAGAGACAGGCAAAGAAAGGGGGGGAAGCAGGCTCCCCGCTTGGGCAGAGAGCCCGATGCAGGATTTGATCCCAGGACCCTGAGATCATGACCTGAGCTGAAGGCAGAGGCTTAACCCACTGAGCCACCCAGGTGCCCCTGTTTTATCTTCCTCATGTAAATTATTCTCCCATTAGAAATTTTTCTTGGTGCATAGCTTTAAGCAGGGAAAAATACTTTGAAAACTATTTTCAATTCTCCTGTGGCATTTGCTTATGCTGTCCCCTTTATTCAGTCAATTTCTCTCATCACTTAGTTCTTGTTTAATAAAGTAAATGTTTAATTTCAAAGATAGTACAAAGCTCCTTTTCTTCTCTTTATTCATTTTTGAATATGTAGACTAGTATTTTCCAAAAAACTCCATGATCAGATTCTTTTCAGACTCCCTTACTATCCACCTACATTCTGTTAATGGCCCCTTTCAGATTTTACTTTGAAGCGTTGCTTGATGTAAATTGTACCAGTTCAGCAATGTAATACATATTATATGTAGCACAAATAATAATGTAATACATATAATAATATATATAATGTCGACATTAAAATGCTATCCCCCAAATATAATTATAACCACCATTTACTGAACAACAAAACATAGACTTCACGCTGCTTTGCATATTTTATTTTATTTGGAGCAATAAATAGAGAGCAGTAGTTAAGAGCAGGAATGCATAGAGATTGATTTCCAGTCACAGCTCTGCAGTCACAAGCTGTGGACGCTTGTGCAATTTATGTAACTTCTCTGAACTTTGATTTCTTCATCTACAAAATGGTGTCATGAGGATTAAAAGGAATGCTTAAAGTAGTCTCCCATAATCCACGGTTCCCCTTTCCCTGGGATGAGCCACAGTCTGGAAGAAAATGACCCTCTTTCTGATAAACCATCATAAGGTCAATAGTAGCCAACAGGATGATACCATGCTTATGTCATTGCCTTCACTTCATCTCATCATGAAGTCATTTGATCATCTCACATCATCACATCATTGAGTACAGGACAATAAGATATTTTAAAAGAGAGGCCACATTTGCATAACTTTTATTACAGTGTATTGTTATAATAATTCTATTTATTATCATTGCTGTTAATCTCTTACTATGCCTTATTTATAAATTAAACTTTAGTACAGGTATGAATGTATAGGCAAGAACATAGTATATACAGAGTTAACTACTCTGTGGTTTCAGGCATCCACTACAGGGTCTTGGAATGCATCTCCTGCAGATATGGGGGGACCACTGTATACAAAGTGCTTAGAGAAATGCTAAGCACATAGCAAGCACTGTGAAACTGTTTTTCTTTATCCAGAATGATGGTGGTGGTGATTTCATTTTTACAGGATAAGGTACTGTTTTAAACAGGTTCAGAGATGTTAAGGTCATAAAATATCATGTAATTGCCTAGCATACAGTTGGTACTCATTAAATACATATTTGATGAGTGAAGTTATAGGGATAGAATTATATTGTGTAGATAAAGCTGACATCAAAGCTTGTGCTTTTAATCACTATTTCTCGAAATATCTCTTCTACTTACTTCCCACCAATTACTATCACTTTGTTCCAAAGCAGTATCATGGTGACTCTCGCTGGCTTCTTTTGGTCTCATTTTCAAAACATTCTGTCAAAAATGCCTCGAAATTTGTCCCACAGAGCTGGCTTCTTCCCAGAGTTTTCAGTGCAATGTGGGATTTTCCAATACTTTAATGTTGTTTTCTACAAAATCATTCTAGTTGGTGTTGTGGTATTAGAAAGAAAGAGGAGAATTAAATTATCTGCTTATTACCAGTCTACTCAATATTCTAACATACTAATATTTTTTTCTATTGAGGATTTTTATCAGTTACCAGAACCTGAACTGGGTCAATATTTAGAGCAATTAATATTTCTAGGTGATGCTGATACTTTACAAATGGTGGTAGAATCTTTCTGAATGTAACTCAAATTGGACCTAGGCATCCAGCTGGTTTATATCCTAGATTGCCAGTCGTTAAATATTTTCTAAATATTTAAAATAAATATTTTAGACCTTGTAGACTACATGGTCTCAGTCACAGATACTCAACTCTGTCATTGTAGTGCGAATACACAGACTCTATGAATGCAAAGCAACACGGCTGCGCTCTAATAAAATTTTAGTTATGGACACAGATATTTGAATTTCATATATCTTTGGCATTTTAAACATCACGAAACATTATTCTCTTCAAACTTCAACTATTTAAAAATGTAGAAACCCGTTCTTGGCTTGCAGGTTACAGAAAACTAAGCAGCTGTTAAGAGTTGGTCTGCAAACCATAGTTTGTATTCGCCCTCCTCCTGCCCTAGATGACCACAATCCCTATGATCCAGAAAATCGAATTATCATTCTTAAATTTAAACTACTAATCTAATTTTATCATTTCCTACCTTATGATATTTCATTGATTCTCCAAACTCCTTGGCATGACCTTCCTGGTCACAAAATCTGTGAGTTTACTTCTTTTAGACTATCTTTCAGTATTTTCTCTTAGCATCCCTTGGTCAAGCCCGTCCCAGTTACTTGCCAGTTCCACAAATATGTTAATATATTCTACTCTCTCCTGGGGCTGGAATACCTTTATCTCACTTTGCTACTTGGCATATTTTTACTTATTCTTTAAAAGTCTATTTAAAATAGCACCTCCAGGGGAACCTGGTTGGCTCAGTGGGTTAAAGCCTCTGACTTTGGCTCAGGTCATGATCTCAGGGTCCTGGGATCGAGCCCCGCGTCGGGCTCTCTGTTCAGCAAGGAGCCTACTTCCCTTCCTCTCTCTCTGCCTGCCTCTCTGCCTACTTATGATCTCTGTCAAATAAATAAATAAAAATCTTTAAAAAAAAAATAAAACAGCACCTCCAAAAAAAAAAAAAATTTTAAAATGTCATCCCTTCCATGAAGTTGTTTCTAAATATTCAGGAAAAATTAATTACTTTTGCATTCATGCTTTCACAGCACTTTGAATATGCTTTAAAACATTTATCTCACAAGGTTATAATGCATTGTATCCATGATTATCTACAACAAGTTCGGCATGAGCTCTTAAGGTAAGGGACTTTATTCTTACTTTCTCAAAGCCTGGTACATATTTGTGATTTGATGAATGACTTCAGATGCTACCACAGAAGAATTAGATTTGAATGTCCACATCTGCCATAATTCACACAAACCTTGTTTTATAATGAACAAAAAGATACATAGCACATTTTGGAAGGAAAGGAGTATAGGGGTTTGTCATTTTGCAAAACAAAGATTCACTTAGTAAATTAAAAATCACTTTAAAATTTGTTTTGAGTTTTTTTCCTAGTGGGTTTGAATTTTTAAGGCTATACTTTCAGTTGCTAAAACGATCAAGGTTTTAAAGAAATAATGGGCTCTTTGTGCCAATAGGTTCTACTACCACTTATAGGGAGGCCCGGTGAGATCAAAATTCTAAATCTGAGGATTGGGAGGTTTTTTTTTTTTTTTTTTTTTTTCAGTAATAAGTACTTGGGCACAGAAATATTCTCGGAGCTCATCCCAAATGTCCTAGGGCTGCTAATGATGAAAAAGCTTCAGGCGGTGATTGATCCAAACTCCGAGCCTCCCTTCTACTCTCTTCAGCTTCCAATTCATTCTTCACACAGAAGCTGGATAAATTTATCTATAGATATAAGCATCATTCCAGGGAAGAAAGCCACAACACATGCATTGGATAAAAAGCTTCCTGGAGATTCTACAGGCTTGAACACTTTGTGATTATTCGCCTCGAATGGCAACTCAGGCCCCTCAAAGACCAGAGGGAGCACATGAATCCCTCTGTATCCCTTTGCCCTCCTTTGTCCTGAGCAGTGCACACAAAACTCTGTGGAATCATTATTCCTATCAAGATATAAGAAAAATTACTATAGGGGGCTAAAGTTTTCAGTCCACTAAGGATTTTAGAAATTAATATTTATATCATTAATAACAACTACTCAGAATCGTGTTCTTTTCTTAATAATGTCACCGTGATCTATCATGTGAACAGATTTTTTTTTTTCATATTGTCTCTCCTACCTGAATCTCAGGCTCTGTTGCTATTTCTACTTCTCTGTAGTGGTGATGACTGAATGAAGGGAGAGAGCAAAAAAAGCCTCAGCTATTTGAATTTCTGAGTAGATTTCTGACATAGATTAACTAGAACCAGGACTGCCACCTGAACTCAGTAAGTCAGTTTTTAAAAAGGTGTCTTTGTAGATCTTTAAATGAAATACAATAATTTCTAAAGGCAATTATAGGGTTTGAAAATACTAAGTTCATATATGCCAATAAATTAATCAAATAATTGCTTTATCCTATTATGTGACTTTCTAAATTTATAATATTTGTGCTCTCCCTGTAATTCTAAAAAGTATCTCAATGAAACGTCTGCAGAACTTGGTAACACAAATGAGGACATTTAAAAAATATCCAATACATTTGCAGTGGGACTTCTCTTCAATGGGGACTAATTTTTTTCTATGTCATAATGTACAATGATTTATTCATTGGATTTTATTGTTGTTTAAATTTAAAAGCCTCTTAAGGATACTCAAGCTTGTCACAGATTCTTAATTTTTTTCTCTTTAGGCTCATAATAGGCATTTGTTCCTTTTGGCTGCCTGCATCCACTTCCTCTTCCTTTGATAGCAGCATTCTCGATTCCTTTGGAGGACTTAATCACTTTGCCATTTGCTGTAGTTTGGCAGTACTATGTGCAAATCAACATGTGCTGTCCTACCTTAGGGATGCTATTCTTTTTCTCTCTCTCTGGCCTTTGACAGATGGGAAAATGAAATTCATTTGAGTGATATTAACCCTGATAAAATTATGTGATTTTTATTGTCTTGATTCTGCATTACCATGATTCCATTCTAGTCATACCTGCTCTCCTGAGTTCAACTCTATTCTATGAGGAATTAAGTACTCTGCCAATAAATTCTTTGTTTCTTAAGGTAATCTGTTACTTATAATCTAAGAACTCTTTCTTAGATACGAATGTAGCCAGAGAAAATATTTATTGAGTCAATACCTTTCAGTGATTCACATCCTGGCTAAAAATGAGCATTAATAATTGCAAGAAGGTGGGGCGCCTGGGTGGCTCAGTGGGTTAAGGCCTCTGACTTCGGCTCAGGTCGTGATCCCAGGGTCCTGGGATCGAACCTCGCATCGGGCTCTCTGTTTAGTGGGAAGCCTGCTTCCTCCTCTCTCTCTCTCTCTCTATCTGCTTCTCTGCCTACTTGTGATCTCTGTCTGTCAAGTAAATAAAATCTTAAAAAAAAAAAATTGCAAGGAGGAGCCCACAATTGAACGTAACTTGATTGCTGTCACATATGCCTGTTTTGGAGAAACAGACTCTCTTTCCTGTCTGTCAGTTGCTTTATTCCAGGTTGCTCAGCTATAGTCACAAGAGAACTTTCAAACTCTAGACTAAGCCTTACAGAGCTGCTGATACTTTTGTCAAAGTGGTAGACACTGGGAACTGGAATTAGTCTGGTTGCCTTTAGAATATTCTCTCATATGATTACAAAGCTTGTTCTTTCAGTTTAATTCCTATTATACTTTTTTCAGCACATCTGAATTTCTGCCTGAGCTTGCTGATTTGTTTTTTTTCCCATTCTGGGTGTGAGTCCCTGTTTTGAATACAACCCATGAGCCTGGAGTCCTGAGTACCCTAAGTAGATCATGTCAGTATTCTCTCCGCTGTGATGGAGCCCAGTGCCTTAGAGCATGACCACTGGCTGAACTTTTGTTCGAAACAGACCAACTTGAAACCTCCTGACTCTGGGTATGATTCTTTATCTAGTGCTGCTGCTGTACCACGCAATCTACACACCAGCTCGTGGAAACATATGCTTTGCTATGCATTTATTTACATCCTATCCATTCCCTATAGATGTGCATGTGTGTATGCTTTCTGTAGCAAAATCTATTTTTATATATGACAGTAAATTCTGTATTTTTGTATTCTTTCAATTTTTCACTTTGCCTAGAATTGAGACGCAAAGGAATTCCTACTTCTTTGGCTTTACTGTCTTCATTAAATATCCCCATTTGCAAGGCCAGAGGGCCGGGGATCACTCCTTATGCCTCCTTCTCCTGCGCTCTTACGTTCTACCAATAACTAAGTCCTGCCAGGGCTTCTTGAATTGTGAGAGCGTCCAGTTTAGACCCTTGTATCTCAGCCAAGAAAAATGTGCTGACCTCATACGTTGATTCTCTGCCTTCAATTGTTCCCTTTCAAAGCCGTCCTCCTCTAATTTATATGCTCTATTACTCCCCACTTAAAAAAACTCTTAGATTTTGGGAGTCACTGAAGTAGATTAGTTGTATCAGAATCACCTAGGAAGTATTTAAAATACGAATTCCTGGCCCTACCCCAGAGAACCCAATACTGGAGAGCCAGGTGGAGACAGATGCTCCGCGGGACGGTGTCCAGCCTGCTTACCTTCGCTTTTTAAGACTTGACTACAGTATTTCTAGCTTAGCTTCATTCCCTCTCATTCTCCCACATTTCATTCTACACTCAAGTGAAGTATACATCTCCACACTCATTATAATGTTTCATAAGTCTATGTCTTACATTCTATCTTTTTGGTCTAGGACACCCCCACCTCTCTTCCACTTCTTTATTCAGATCATTAATTCAGATTCATAATTTAAGATTATCTTAGAGGCCACTTTCCTAAGGAAACTTGGGAGCATTTTCTCTACACCTACTGCTTTCTTGCATAATTCTTTTATTTGGTATATAACAGATTATACTTGAGGCAGATTTACAATAGCTTAAAGGACCTCCCAAGAACCAGTCCCTTCTTGCTTTTCTGACAACTTCAACCAGTCTTCTCCTTACTCTACACTCCAGAGCCTGATAAAATGATTCAAATTAAACCTGCTTACAGTCTCACCTGCTCCTTCTTGCAGAAATCACAATCAAACCTTTGCCCACATTTTTCTCCCATTCCTTCTGTCTCTTGACTGACCATGGTGCTTCCTTGTCTGTCCCTGCATAGCCTGCCGTTTCCTCTGGTCTTGGACACTGTGAATAACAAACTACCTTTTCAGTGGCAATCATGTACTGATCCACTGGCCTTACTCTACATGAATAACAATAAAGATTACATTTCAAATGAGTGTTTTTAAAATGCTACATGTTTATGTGTCTTTGTTTGGATTTCCTACAATGATGCAAGGCTTACGTGCTAATGTCTTATTTTAGGTTTAATCCTAGAGCAGAAGGAGTGAGGAAAGAGGTAAATGAGAAAGAGAAAAGGATGGGAGGAAATATAAAATGGTACTTTCCTTAATTGTCCCTTGCTTCATCAGTCACACACAAAAAAGCATTATTTTATTCTGTCTCTACTGGGTTCAAACTTGGTAATTAGTATTTTTCTACAAAATTATGCACTGAATCTAGATTTCCATATTTATTTACATAGAATTACAAAAAGCAATCTCTTAAAATTTAGCAACATTCCTCTTTAATCATTATATCTCTCTTATCATTTATTATGTTATTTTTTTATTTGTGCTTTTTGATATTCTCCTTGATTTATATATATATATGTATATTTCGTATTTGTAGGACATTAGGCTCTATAAAATCAGAGACTCAGGATCCACCCTCGTGATTATTAGATGAGAGCCAACTGATCTGGAGGCACAGAGATGGGGTAATACAGCTTGACTCTGTAGAAGTCAGTGACAGGAGACAAAAGAGTAAGTTGCACCTGGCTTACTTACCCAGAGGTGGGGGTAGATTAGTAATAGGTGAGTCAGCTTCAAAGACTATGGTTAATCACCAAGGAGACATGAATGTTGAACCAAAGTCTGAAATTATTCTTCTCCATTCTTGTGAGCATACGTTATTGTTTATGTGAAGGAAGTGGCCAGTAGTTCTCCTGGTTATTGTAGTAGACCTTTCTCTGACAGCTTCCTATGGGCCTGTCCCATGTGTCCTTAACTCCTTGTTGTTAAAAGACCAGGTTCCTTAGAAGGTTTCCCCCAAACAGAGGGCAGAGCCCTTGACTCCGTGGGGCTATGATATTGTAAAAGAGAAAGCCCTAGCACTGGTACTAGGTATTCTTAGTGCATCTTTAATAGAATGTCTTATTTCCATCTATACTGTTTCTCTTATACTTGTAAGGAGACATACCTATTCTTCTAGACTATAGATAATGTTCATATCAAATTAAGCTAATTGTATTTAGCTGAAGATGAAATTGAACCAGCAATTAAAATCCATTTATGAAACCTAGCTTTCTCTTCTGGTTTTTTTTTTTTTTTTTTTTTTAAAGATTTTATTTATTTATTTGACAGAGAGAAATCACAAGTAGGCAGAGAGGCAGGCAGAGAGAGAGAGGAGGAAGCAGGCTCCCCGCCGAGCAGAGAGCCCAACGCGGGGCCCGAACCCAGGACCTGGGATCATGACCTGAGCCGAAGGCAGCGGCCCAACCCACTGAGCCACCCAGGCGCCCCTCTCTTCTGTTTTTATAGTTTACAATTTTTCCAAATCTAAAATGAAGCTCAAAAACAAATGAAAAACTCTTTAAGTCACCAGTACAGGAAAATGACATTATAAACATCGTTAATATATAATCAAAACAATAAGATGAATGGAAAAGAATTAAAGTTAAAAGACTTCTCTGGATTAAAAAGTAGTTCTTGAAAGCAGGAGTGGCAATCCTTATATCAGATCAATTAGATTTTAAGCCAAAGACTATAATAAGAGATGAGGAAGGACACTATATCATACTCAAAGGAACTGTCCAACAAGAAGATCTAACAATTTTAAATATCTATGCCCCTAACGTGGGAGCAGCCAACTATATAAACCAATTAATAACAAAATCAAAGAAACACATCAACAATCATACAATAATAGTAGGGGATTTTAACACTCCCCTCACTGAAATGGACAGATCATCCAAGCAAAAGATCAACAAGGAAATCAAGGCCTTAAATGACACACTGGACCAGATGGACATCACAGATATATTCAGAACATTTCATCCCAAAGCAACAGAATACACATTCTTCTCTAGTGCACATGGAACATTCTCCAGAACAGATCACATTCTTGGTCCTAAATCAAGTCTCAACCGGTATCAAAAGATTGGGATCATTCCCTGCATATTTTCAGACCACAATGCTCTAAAGCTAGAACTCCATAACAAGAGGAAATTTGGAAAGAACCCAAATACATGGAGACTAAACAGCATCCTTCTAAAGAATGAATGGGTCAACCAGGAAATTAAAGAAGAATTGAAAAAATTTATGGAAACAAATGATAATGAAAACACAACGGTTCAGAATCTGTGGGACACAACAAAGGCAGTCCTGAGAGGAAAATATATAGCGGTACAAGCCTTTCTCAAGAAACAAGAAAGGTCTCAGGTATACAACCTAACCCTACACCTAAAGGAGCTGGAGAAAGAACAAGAAAGAAACCCTAAACCCAGCAGGAGAAGAGAAATCATAAAGATTAGAGCAGAAATCAATGAAATAGAAACCAAAAAAACAATAGAACAAATCAACGAAACTAGGAGCTGGTTCTTTGAAAGAATTAATAAGATTGATAAACCCCTGGCCAGACTTATCAAAAAGAAAAGAGAAAGGACCCAAATAAATAAAATCATGAATGAAAGAGGAGAGATCACAACAAACACCAAAGAAATACAGACAATTATAAGAACATACTATGAGCAACTCTACGCCAACAAATTTGACCATCTGGAAGAAATGGATGCATTCCTAGAGACATATAAACTACCACAACTGAACCAGGAAGAAATAGAAAGCCTGAACAGACCCATAACCAGTAAGGAGATTGAAACAGTCATCAAAAATCTCCAAACAAACAAAAGCCCAGGGCCAGACGGCTTCCCGGGGGAATTCTACCAAACATTTAAAGAAGAACTAATTCCTATTCTCCTGAAATTATTCCAAAAAATAGAAATAAAAGGAAAACTTCCAAACTCATTTTATGAGGCCAGCATCACCTTGATCCCAAAACCAGATAAGGATCCCAACAAAAAAGAGAACTACAGACCAATATCCTTGATGAACACAGATGCAAAAATTCTCGCCAAAATACTAGCCAATAGGATTCAACAGTACATTAAAAGGATTATTCACCACGACCAAGTGGGATTTATTCCAGGGCTGCAAGGTTGGTTCAACATCCACAAATCAATCAATGTGATACAACACATTAATAAAAGAAAGAACAAGAACCATATGATACTCTCCATAGATGCTGAAAAAGCATTTGACAAAGTAAAGCATCCCTTCCTGATCAAAACTCTTCAAAGTGTAGGGATAGAGGGCACATACCTCAATATTATCAAAGCCATCTATGAAAAACCCACCGCAAATATCATTCTCAATGGAGAAAAACTGAAAGCTTTTCCGCTAAGGTCAGGAACACGGCAGGGATGTCCGTTATCACCACTGCTATTCAACATAGTACTAGAAGTCCTAGCCTCAGCAATCAGACAACAAAAGGAAATTAAAGGCATCCAAATCGGCAAAGAAGAAGTCAAACTATCACTCTTTGCAGATGATATGATACTATATGTGGAAAACCCAAAAGACTCCACTCCAAAACTGCTAGAACTTGTCCAGGAATTCAGTAAAGTGTCAGGATATAAAATCAATGCACAGAAATCAGTTGCATTTCTCTACACCAACAACAAGACAGAAGAAAGAGAAATTAAGGAGTCCATCCCATTTACAATTGCACCCAAAACTATAAGATACCTAGGAATAAACCTAACCAAAGAGACTAAGAATCTATACTCAGAAAACTATAAAGTACTCATGAGAGAAATTGAGGAAGACACAAAGAAATGGAAAAATGTTCCATGCTCCTGGATTGGAAGAATAAATATTGTGAAAATGTCTATGCTACCTAAAGCAATCTACACATTTAATGCAATTCCTATCAAAGTACCATCCATTTTTTTCAAAGAAATGGAACAAATAATCCTAAAATTTATATGGAACCAGAAAAGACCTCGAATAGCCAAAGGAATATTGAAAAAGAAAGCCAAAGTTGGTGGCATCACAATTCCGGACTTCAAGCTCTATTACAAAGCTGTCATCATCAAGACAGCATGGTATTGGCACAAAAACAGACACATAGATCAATGGAACAGAATAGAGAGCCCAGAAATGGACCCTCAACTCTATGGTCAACTCATCTTCGACAAAGCAGGAAAGAATGTCCAATGGAAAAAAGACAGCCTCTTCAATAAATGGTGTTGGGAAAATTGGACAGCCACATGCAGAAAAATGAAAGTGGATCATTTCCTTACACCACACACGAAAATAGACTCAAAATGGATGAAGGATCTCAATGTGAGAAAGGAATCCATCAAAATCCTCGAGAAGAACACAGGCAGCAACCTCTTCGACGTCAGCCGCAGCAACATCTTCCTAGGAACATCACCAAAGGCAAGGGAAGCAAGGGCAAAAATGAACTTTTGGGATTTTATCAAGATCAAAAGCTTTTGCACAGCAAAGGAAACAGTGAACAAAACCAAAAGACAACTGACAGAATGGGAGAAGATATTTGCAAATGACATATCAGATAAAGGGCTAGTGTCCAAAATCTATAAAGAACTTAGCAAACTCAACACCCAAAGAACAAATAATCCAATCAAGAAATGGGCAGAGGACATGAACAGACATTTCTGCAAAGAAGACATCCAGATGGCCAACAGACACATGAATAAGTGCTCCATATCACTCGGCATCAGGGAAATACAAATCAAAACCACCATGAGATATCACCTCACACCAGTCAGAATGGCTAAAATTAACAAGTCAGGAAATGACAGATGCTGGCGAGGATGCGGAGAAAGGGGAACCCTCCTACACTGTTGGTGGGAATGCAAGCTGGTGCAACCACTCGGGAAAACAGCATGGAGGTTCCTCAAAATGTTGAAAATAGAACTACCCTATGACCCAGCAATTGCACTGCTGGGTATTTACCCTAAAGATACAAACGTAGTGATCCGAAGGGGCACGTGCACCCGAATGTTTATAGCAGCAATGTCTACAATAGCCAAACTATGGAAAGAACCTAGATGTCCATCTACAGACGAATGGATAAAGAAGATGTGGTATATATACACAATGGAATACTATGCAGCCATCAAAAGAAATGAAATCTTGCCATTTGCGACGACGTGGATGGAACTAGAGGGTATCATGCTTAGCGAAATAAGTCAATCGGAGAAAGACAACTATCATATGATCTCCCTGATATGAGGGAGAGGAGATGCAACATGGGGGGTTGAGGGGGTAGGAGAAGAGTAAATGAAACAAGATGGCATTGGGAGGGAGACAAACCATAAGTGACTCTTAATCTCACAAAACAAACTGAGGGTTGATGGGGGGAGGGGGTTGGGAGAGGGGGGTGGGGTTGTGGATATTGGGGAGGGTATGTGCTATGATGAGTGCTGTGAAGTGTGTAAACCTGGCGATTCGCAGACCTGTACCCCTGGGAATAAAAATATATGTTTATAAAGCTGTAAAAAAAAAAAAAAAAAGAAAAAAGAAAGGATGAATCCCCAAGTTTTGTAGCAACATGGACGGGACTGGAAGAGATTATGCTGAGTGAAATAAGTCAAGCAGAGAGAGTCAATTATCATATGGTTTCACTTATTTGTGGAGCATAACAAATAGCATGGAGGACAAGGGGAGATGGAGAGGAGAAGGGAGTTGAGGGAAATTGGAAGGGGTGAACCATGAGAGACTATGGACTCTGAAAAACGATCTGAGAATTTTGAAGGGGCGGGGGGTGGGAGGTTGGGGGCACCAGGTGGTGGGTATTGTGGAGGGCACGGATTGCATGGAGCACTGGGTGTGGTGCAAAAATAATGAATACTGTTATGCTGAAAAAATAAAGAATTAATAAAAAAAAAAGTAGTTCTTCCTCTTTGAAAAAAAAAAGTAGTTCTTCCTCTTTGAATACACAGATTTTTAAACTCAATATGAAATTTATTTTTGGATACTGTTTACAAATAACCTTTATTGAGAAAAATAATTGATATTTGGGAAGAAGATTATGGAGATCTTCAACAACCTAATTATAACAGAAATCAGTTGCATAAACAAGAATGGATAAAGGAAATGTTAGACTGTTGGAACCCAAAATAGAATCATAACTACACAGTTAAAATGATGTGCATACAAAAAAAATCTCTTGTAGGTATTTTATCAAAACTCAATTTAGGGGCACCTGGGTGGCTCAGTGGGTTAAAGCCTCTGCCTTGGGCTCAGGTCATGATCCTGGGATCATGCCCCACATCGGGCTCTCTGCTCAGCAGGGAGCCTACTTCCTCCTCTCTCTCTGCCTGCCTCTCTGTCTACTTGTGATCTCTGTCTGTCAAATAAATAAATAAAATCTTAAAAAAGAAAACTCAATTTAAAGATTATCATTAAGCACTATTTATCTTTTTACAATTTATGACATTAAAATTATTCAGAGAATTAGACATTACACCTAAAACTGTCCTAGGCAATTTGGCGTATTCAACTATCTGGAAGAAATATTGACCATTTAAATTTATGTTAGTTGAGATAATATTGACCATTTAAATTTATGTTAGTTGAGATAATATTCAACCTTATTTTCAAATGACAAGATCTTACCAGATCCAGGAGAAGGGAGTTCATATGAAGCAGAAACATACATGCCAGGAACTATCTACTAATCCCAAAATTTAAGAATTGTTATATTTTGTTAAGGATTTAAAAATAAAATCTAGATGCAAAAGGGCTCTAGTAGTATAAAGCTACCTAAAAAGAGATTCTATGTCTTTTGAGGAAATTTGTAACATATAATTTTTTACATTCTCTAAGCAAGAGGAAACTACTTTTCTCAACTTTCCCTATTCTACTTCTTCCTAGGGCACAGAATACAGCATTAAAAAGATTTGGGAGGCACATTAGAAGTCTTTGAGGATGATGAGTGCTGTGAAATGTGTAAACCTGGTGATTCACAGACCTGTACCCCTGGGGATAAAAATACATTATATGTTTATTAAAAAAATAAATAAATTTAATTTAAAAAAAAGTCTTTGAGGAGAAAGCTCTACTTAGTGCCCACCCCCGCCCCCAACGGTCATAAGCTTCTTAAATACTTTCATGTCTTGGTAAGCTTTATTAACCCACAGCTTCCATAGGCTAACCCCAAATCTGCTTTCTTGTAATTTCCACCAGTTGTTTCTAAGATAACCTAGATCAAGTCTGATCAGCAATCTCTTTTGTATTTACACACTTCAATATCTCACTGCCTGAATTCAATCAACCTCAGTCCCATATCATCGGTTCCTCTATCAGATTAAGACCATCTATCCAATAGGACCTTATTCCTTTTCTGTCTGTTAATCACTTTCTTCATTACACAGCTCAGTACCCAGTGTCTCTCACAACCACTTATGAGTCCCTCCCTCACTCACTTACCCCCATTCTGAAAACTCCTAACTCTGGAGGAATCCCCTGGTTTCCCCAGCCATGCTTCCACACCGAACTGCTTCTGCTGCTGCAAGATCACGCCAGTGTGTTTCTTAGCAGGATTATGAATGAATGAGACAGCAATTCAGTGGGACCCTTCCCTTCCTGCTGTTACTGTACCTGGTAGGTGACATGTTCCGTGATTCTTCAATTCTTACTACTGAAGTACTTAATATTTTCTTCTGTTTGAGACTTACTCTCACTGGAATCCCGTTTTCCCCACCTCCTCAGGAAGCTTGCTCTAATAAGTGTCCCTTATCTTCTCCACATCTTTGGCTTTACGGTTCCTTCTCTATTTCTCATGTATTTCAGTGTTAAAAAGAAAAACTTTTGCCATACATCGCCTGTTAACATTGCTAGAAATATTGCTCAGTGAGAAACGCAAGCTGCATGATAACACACATAGTATGATATCATTATTTTAAAAACATAAGTGATTTTTAGATCTATTAACTATCATCTGGATATCTATCAAACTATGTTCTAAAATGGTATAAAGCAAACTTCACAAACAATAAGGATGGTAGAAAACTATTAGAAAAGACCCAAAAGGGGGATGAATCCAGTCCAGCCTGAAAAAAATCTGCACCAGGTTTGAAAAATCACTCCACCCTCCCATGTAAGATGCTTGGAAGCACAACAGCTTTTTGAGTCTAAGTCCCTGTGTTTTCCAGTGAAGTAGATGTAAGAGGGGTAGAGGCAGGGATGGCATCTGGACACTCTGGGGCACCCGCTCCTTTCTGAGTCAGACAGGGGTCACGAGCAGACTTGGACCAGAACCACCAGCAACACATCAGAGCATGTCTTCTGAGTAAGACCATGGCGCTTATGAAAATTAACTACTTTCTCATCTTCTACCTCAGTTTCTCACTGGTCACCTACATAAAAAGTAAGCTTTTTCCATTTATTGAACTTTGGCACCTTTCCTGACTTAAATATTTCTAGCAAATAGTTGATAATGTTGCATGTTCTACAGAATACAACACTTAAAAAAGAAGTACAAAGAATTTGATATAATCAAGTGTCCTGTGTTAAATAAGTCAGTAGTACCAGTCAGTGTGAATAATATTCTGATTTTATGATTTCCAATAACTAGACACAGAAACTGTTCTTTTTTAACCCTTACAGTTGTGGTGAGCAGGGGCTTGAAATGGCCACAGAGAAAAGAAGGTATTTTATTGTGTTTACATTTTTACAAAATAGATTTGGCACTTGATCATTGATATCCTTTGAAAGGAAGTTCATCATAAGCTATATTGCATTTTATCCCCAATACTATGTATTTATCTTCACTTTTAAAGAACTTCATTTTGCCACCTTTGCTCTCATAATCAAGGGGATAGTCTCAATTTTTCCCCAAAGGATAATGGTTCAAAACACCAGAGAAAAATGGGCTTCTTTTCTTTTGTGTTTGCTTCTGTTTTATAAATGAAGATACTGGTTTCCACAAACTTCTCCAAACAAAAACAGAAGTAATGTTTCTAGGGTATCTTGTCAGATGTATCACAGTGTGGAAAATCAAAGGAGACTGAATGGTCTCAGCTGTGTGTTTATGAAGGACAGTAGCTACTGAATACATTAAAAATGAAGACAGAGTGTGTGCTTGCCAAAGGGGCTATGTGATTTGTGTCTGTTGAATCTGAGTATCAGTAAGGCAAAGCATAGGGCAGCTGCCACTGAACAAGAGGACCTGGCATTAATGCACAGTGTTGTATAATCTGGGTCACCTTCTGTAGCCAGTGATTGCTACTTGTACAGTTTACATCTGACAATGTATCAGAGGCCGGGCAGAGATAGGAGTAGACTCTACAGGTAGGTAGCTCAACGCAATTACAGAAAATCCAGGTCAAACTTTAAATAAATGAACAGTAAAATCTACCTGATTGCAATGAACACACATGGGATTTTGGGGTTTGGTGCTATATTTGTTAAAAAGAATTGTTACTCAGTTATTCATTCTCCTTGAAACTGAAAGTGGGCCCCCTGCAATAGGAAGTGAGGAAGGGAAGTAATAATGTCGAGATGTACAGGTGGGAGAAGAAAGGGAGCAAAAGAAGTAAGACACATAAAAGGAAAGGTGAAGTGAGTTTACAATACATTTTATAGCAAAGAACTTTGCAATGTCAATGCAGTATGTATTAAAATTCCTAGCACTTGCTGCAGTTAGCTTTTTTTAAAAAAGATTTTATTTATTTATGAGAGAGAGAGAGCGAGCACAATTAGGGGAGTGGCAGGCAGAGAAAGAGGGAGAAGAAGGCTCCCCTCTGAGCAAGGAGCCTGATGCAGAATTGGATTCCAGGACCCTAGGATCATGACCTAAGCTGAAAGTAGACACTTAACAGACTGAGCCACCCAGGCATCCCAGCTGCAGTTAACTTTTAAGGAGATAATATGTAACCTCTGAAGTATGCATCTCTTTTTTTTAAGGGCCTTATAATCATGAACATATAATTACATACAAATGAATTCTGAGTGGGTGATTTTACTGCTATCTCTAAGTACTTTGTAATTATTTGATTTATTCTCTAGCACACTATTTCTACAGTTTAAAAAACAAATTTGAAGCTCCAATTTGTTTAATTTTTAAGCAGGCCAACTTTTTTCTGTGTTAATATATTTGTTGGCAAGATATGATGATATTGCCTTCCGTGTTAAAACACTTACTTTAGCCTCTTTTTTTTTTTTTTTTTTTGGTACCTGGCTTTAACACTTTTACAACCTGGCCTTAGCCTTCTTTCCTACCTTATCTCTTAGTACTCTTGCAAATGTTCTAGTCAAACAAAATAATAGCTAACTGTGTAAGTGTTGAATGTGTTAACATTTTACTTATGCTATATTCCACTTAATTCTTACAACAACTCTATGAATAGATACTGTTATAATCATAGGCATTTTACAGAATGAGACCAAGACTCAGATCACTATATCAGTGTTATCTCAGCCTTCGGTGCACATCAGAGAGAGGGAATGGTAATTGGAGATGCAGTTTCTCGAGACAGCTCCAGATACTTAGTATGTCTCATAGATCCTAGGAGCCTATCATTGATCCAGCTCTTGATTTCAAAAGCAGGTGATCACAAGTTCTGCAATACCCAATAAATCTTCCTTGAGACCTTTACTGAGAACATGATGATGCTAGGAATCATTGAAATAGTAAAATATAAACATATCTCTCTCCTCTAAGTGATGATTTAGGAGAGAAGCTAGGCAATGTAAGTCTTGCAAGCATTATTCCCATTTAATATACTTAACCTACGTATCAAGTAGAATTTGTCATTAATTCCATTTTGCAGCTGAAGAACCAGTGGCTCCTACAAGTTTATTTACTTGGCCAAGGCCATACTGCTAGTGAATGGCAGAATTGGGACTAGAATCCAGTGGTCACCTCGGCATTCTGAGCTCTTAGCTTCCCTGTAGTGATTCCCTGGAAATGATACAGTGGAAGACCCTTAACACACTGTTCACAGTAAAATAAACATATGAGTTGAATGAATCAATAATTCTTCCTCTTGACTTTTGAAATATATCCCCTTAAATTTGTGAGAAAAGAATCACTTAAACTATATATATATATAGTTTAAGTTTAAGTTATAGTTTAAGTTTTTATATATATATATAGTTTAATGTATAATCTATATATATATAGTTTATACATTAAACTATATATATATATAGTTTAAGTGATAAACTATATATGTTTTATAAAAGTGGTGCCTTGCTCTCCTATCAGGGCTGTGACATTTATACCGTTTGTCTAATGTCCTACACTCTTTATTTCCTTCTGGATGAGCACATGGGACAGGATGAGTATTAGAGCAAGGTTCAGGAAGTGACATTTACTTCAGCTTCCTGAGCTTGTAGATATTCCCCTTTCCATGAAGTTGCAATGAATTTGCTATTACTCTCCCTGTTGTTTTCTTCTACATTCCACAATTTGCAAAATTGGTTCTCACGTACTTTAATAATTCAGGAATTATTTTAATTTGAATTATTTTCATTTTAATAATTTTAATAATTCAGGAAGGTCAATAATTTTTTGCTTTTGATGTATTAAGAAATAATTTTATTGGAGAAAGAGTTTCCTATAGTCAATTTCTGGGGGCTGCTTAAATAACGAGAACACCCTGTAATAACTCTCTATGCAACTTTGACATATGAATCTGATGTGAAGGAGTTTAAAAAAACTATCAAAATAAAGCAACCATGAATCAGAAAAGTCATTTATGGCTATATTTCACTAGTCTTTCATACATTTTCAGGTAAATTGAATATTTTTCTATGTAAATGTCATATTTAGACTAATTTAAAAGTAATTATTTTAATCCATCTTCAAAGCACATAGTATGTAAATAACACATGGTTTGATGGAACTATTATTAAAGTTATTTTAAATAACTTCAGTGACTTTGGGGTACTATCCAGTCTTCTAGAGCTTTCAGCAATTATTAAGTGACTGAATCTGAATAGAGTCATTTTTAAAAATACTTTCTTTTTAATCTGTCTCAAGTATAAAGAACAAATAGAATCTATGAAGATATGGTCTGATTTATCCAGTCTTAATGCCATTATCAAGAAAGACTTGAGTTTGCTCAATGAGTCACAGAAGGTTATGCTACATGTGTGGAGAATTTAAAAGTTTGGTATTCACTGTGCTAGTTAATATCATTGCAACAAACAGCATGTTGTACATTGCCTACATAATTATTAGAGAAAAAGATTTATTTGCTTCTTCATAAATATTTCATTGGCTTATAATAAAATAGTTTCTACTTCATGAAGGTCACTCACTATTCCCTAAATACTATAACAGAATTAATTTTAGCTTCTATTTTTTTTTTTAAGATTTTTATTTATTTATTTGACAGAGAGAGATCACAAGCAGGCAGAGAGGCAGGTAGAGGGAGAGGAGGAAAGCAGGCTCCCCGCTGAGCAGAGAGCCCGATGCGGGGCTCGATCCCAAGACCCTGAGATCATGACCTGAGCCAAAGGCAGCGGCTTAACCCACTGAGCCACCCAGGCGCCCTAGTTTCTATTTTTTGAAACTTATCTAAGGTAAATCAGATTTTTCTGAAGAATTGCAGGCTCCATGACCAGGGTGAAGCCCCACACACAGCTCCATCTCACGACCCTGAGATCATGGTGGCTGAGCTGAAATCAAGAGTCAGATGCTTAACCGACTGAGCTACCCAGGTACTCTGTTCTTTTTTCATTTTTTGGTGATTTTCAAAAATTACCATTAATGGTATTAAAATACCATATTTTGAAATTCAAGTGGACAAGAAAAATCAGTCTTTAGTTATCTTTTAAATGTTATAGCTAATTTCAAATAAATAAATGAAATCTTTTAAAAAAAGAAAAAAAGGCGGTGCCTGGGTGGCTCAGTCATTTAAGCGGCTACCTTTCGCTCAGGTCATGATCCCAGTGTGCTGGGATGGAGCCCCCCATTATGCTCCCTGCTTCATGGGGAGCCTGCTTCTCCCTCTGTCTGCCATTCCCCTGCTTGTGCTCTCTGCTCTCTCATTCTGTCAAATAAATAAATAAAATCTTTAAAAAAAATGTTACTGCCTGTTTATCAGGAAATCTGAGATGTCCAATTTTTTTCATTGAGAAAATGAAAATAAACGTGTAACTCTTTCCCATTCACACCATCTCTGTTCATTCCAGGTTCAGCTTTGTGATCTATACTTACATTGAACTTTGTATTTATATTCTATGGCATCAAAATTTGGAATTATTATGTTGATTCATTTTTTTATTAACTTATAATGTATTATTTGTTTCAGGGGTACAGGTCTGTGAATCATCAGGCTTACACATTTCACAGCACTCACCATAGCACATACCCTCACCAATGTCCATAACACAGCCACCCTATCCCTATCCCCCCACCCCCAGGCACATTTTTCTTCCCCTACCCCCCACAACCCCCTGCCCCACCTCTCAAATTGATTCATTTCTTTTTTTTACCTATTATACTATAATCATGTAGATTATACTACATAACTCTATGAACCATGGGTGTTTTGCTAACTTATGTATCCTGAACCAGTGGGAGGGAACCACATAACAGGGTAGTCATTCATGGAATAGTTACTAAATAGATACATTAATGAAGGAATTTTTGTAACATAAAGAATTGAATGGGCGCCTGGGTGGCTCAGTGGGTTAAGCCGCTGCCTTTGGCTCAGGTCATGATCTCAGGGTCCTGGGATCGAGTCCCACATCAGGCTCTCTGCTCAGCGGGAAGCCTGCTTCCCTCTCTCTCTCTCTCTGCCTGCCTCTCTGTCTACTTGTGATCTCTCTCTGTCAAATAAATAAATAAAATCTTTAAAAAAAAAAAAAAGAATTGAATGTAAGAACTGAACGCTTCCCTTTTCATGACATTTCTGCATTATTTTAAAAATTCTTACATTGTTTAACTTTTTTATAATAGACTTTATTATTTTAGAATAATTATAAGTTCACAGAAATATTGAGAGGATGGTACAGAGCAGTCCTTATATCCCACACCCAATATCCCTTATTCTTAAGATTTTACATCTGTGTCATTGATTTGTAGCAATTAATGAACCAATACTGATACATCATTAACTAAAGTCCATGGTTTATTCAGATTTCCCCAGATTTTACAGAATATCTTTTTTCTATCCAGTATCCCATTCAGGATACCACATTACATTTAGTTGTCCTGTATCCTTAGGTTCCTCCTGGCAGTGGCAGTTCCTTAGGCCTTTGGTTTTGATGACCTTGACAATTTTAGGGAGTACTGATTAGGTATTTTACAGGATCTTCCAGTATTCGAATTTATTTGATGTTCTTCTCATGGTAAGACTAGAGATCTCAGTCATTGAAAGGAAGACCACAGAGGTAAGGTATCATTCCCATTACATCATATCAAGGATACATATGATCAACATGATTTGACCACTGGTGTTGACCTCAGTCACCTGGGAGGTGGTATTTGTCTGTATTCCTTTCTTGGAAAGGAAGTCACAATGCTCAGCCTACACCTATTGAGTGGGGGAGTTATATCCCCACTTTTGGAGGGAGGAATATCTACATAAATTATTTGGGATTCTTCTGCATGAGAGATTTGAGTCTTCTTGTCCATTTATTAATTTATTCAAGTATTTATTGATATCAGCATAGACACATGGTTATTTATTTTATACTCTGGGCTATAATCTAATACTACTCTATTTTGTTACTCAAATTGTTCCAGCTTTGGCCACTCAGAGTTCTTTCAGTTGGCTCCTTGTTCTCTTTTAACTTACCCCCCGTCAATGTGAGGGTTTTTTTTTTTTTTTTTTTTTTTTTAACTTTGAAAACTATCTTACTTTCTGGGTCTACAAGATGTTCTAGACTTATCTTGCATATTTCTTGCCCCAGCCCTAGCCTAGGCCCTCATTCCAACAGGCCCTGGTTCCCTTGTACTATGTAAGGACCTATTTAGCCAGAGAGATTCCATCTGGTTAATCAGTGGTTTTGTTGTTTATGCAGTGAAACTTAAACTGAGCCTGCCTCCCCCCACCCAAGGGACTTACTTAAAAGCAAGTCCGGGAAACCAGTGCCAGGTAACAAAGCTCAAGGGCGGGTCAGGCCAGGTGGAGACATCCCATCAGTGGGGTGCGCATACTGTCTCCCTAGCTACCAAGGAGTGTGGGCCCCACCTTTTGGGTGCCAATTCTGACCAAGGTGATAGGCTAGTTCAAATAGCTACTATGGGGTGAATTGTAATTCAATTGGCCACCCGTGTATGACCTAGCATGACTGTGCAGGTTTCTCTGTGTGTTGCAATCTCATTGGCCACCTGTGTGTGGCCAGGCTCAACCACATGGCCTTTGCTCTACAAAAGTTAGTCTGTAAGGCAGGGAGGGGTCACCCTCTCTGTAAAAGGTGGCCCCAACCGGTTGGTTTGATTCTGGATGCTTGGCGTGGAAATAAAACTTTGCTTGACCTTCACTTTGTATCAGTCTTGCTCCTTTGATTAAGGACCCAACATACTAGAGAACAGCAAACCAAACCAAGATCTAAATGTAAGGTATACTTGTTGCTACTGGGGTGTCATTTGTTTTAGGCCACCTCAGTTGACAGAACATAGAAATAAATGTGTGTATGTTAATGTGTGTGTGTGTGTGTGTGTGTGTGTAGACAATATGTTCATTGGTACATACTGAGCTAAATATGCATTAATACTAATACCTCTAACTTTATTATCACATGGATTAAATAGTTCTAGCTTCCTCCCCCTGCTTCTCTGTAAATTCCCACTCCAATAGTGAGAAACTTGGTTCCTACCATCTGTCATCCATTTACTTATTGAATTCAGTAAATATAGTTTAAAAAGTATATAAAATATACAGCAGCATCAAATTATTTATCCATAATCCTGTAGAAATAACTTTATGTGTTTGAGTAGAGCACTTACGTGCATTTCCTTTCATCTTTAATCTAAACACTCTGCCTGTTTCTAATGCTACTTAAGCCAATGCTTTTTCCCTCATTCCCTTCTGTGTGATTGTTATATACATTTATAATACAGTTAGATTGTTGTGTCACAGTCAACATCCCTTCCTGGAATACTCTTTCAAAATGATTTTTGAAATTTGCATACAATAAGGTTCTCCCATTGTGCCCTAAAGTTCTGTAGGTTTTGACAACATGATACATTACAATATTATACAGAATAGTTTTACTACATTAAAAGTTCCCTGTGCTTTACTTTTTTTGACCCTCCTTTCCTGCCTCAACCCCCAGGGAACCATGGATCATTTTATTGCCTGTAGAGTTTTGTCTTCTACAGGATGCCATATAATTGGAATTGTAAAATAAGGCTAGCTTCTTTCAAGTTGCAGTACTTTAAGGTCCTTCATGTCTTTTGTCATTTGACTCATTTCTTTTTATCACTGAATAATACTCTATTGTATGTACCAGTTTGTTCATTCCTTTACCTATCAAAAATTATCTTGGTTTCTTCTGGCTTTTGCCTATGGTATCAGTTTCCTTAGGCAGCTATGGCAAAATATCATAAACTGGGTGGCTTAAACAACAGACCTTTATTCTCCCATAGTTCTGGAGTCTAGAAGTCTGAAACCAAGGCGTCAGGAGGGCCATCCTCCCTCTAAGACTCTTGTATAAAATACCTGCCTCTTCTTAGTGTCTGGTGGTGGTCTTCAGTCTGTGGCATTCCTTGGTTTTCGTCTGCACCACTTCAATCTCTAATCTTCTGGTGTTCTCCCACTGTCTATCTTGTCTTCTTATAAAAACATCAGACATTAAAAAAAAAAAAGACATCAGTCATTGGGTGAGGACAAATCTTACTAACCTCGCCTTCACTTGATTCCATCTACAAAGACTTTGTTTACAGATTTAAGTACTAGGAGTTAGGATTTCAACTTGTCTTTTTTTTTTAATTAAATTAATTAATTAATTTGATAGACAGAGATCACAAGTAGGCAGAGAGGCAGGCAGAGGGAGAGGAGGAAGCAGGCTTCCCGCTGAGCAGAGAGCCTGATGTGGGGCTTGATCCCAAGACCCTGGGATCATGACCTGAGCCAAAGGCAGAGGCTTAACCCACTGAGCCACTCAGGCACCCCTTCAACTTATCTTCTTGTGAGAGGGGTGCCTGGGTGGCTCAGTGGGTTAAGCATCTGCCTTCAGGGCAGGTCATGATCCCAAAGTTCTGGGACTGAGTCCCACATTGGGCTCTCCCCTCAGCAGTCCCTTCTCCCTCCACCCTTCCCCCCAGCTCACATGCACGCACACACATGCTCTCTCTCTCAAATGGGTAAATAAAATCTTTTTTAAAAAATTTATCTTCTTGGGGCACCTGAGTGGCTCAGTGTGTGAAAGCCTCTGCCTTCGGCTCAGGTCAAGATCCCAGGGTCCTGGGATTGAGTTCCGAATCAGGCTCTTTGCTCAGTGGGGAGTCTGCTTCCTCCTCTCTCTCTCCCTGCTGCTCTGCCTACTTGTGATCGCTCTCTGTCAAATAAATAAATAAAGATCTTAAAAATATATATAGATCTTCTTGGGAGACAATTCAGCCTATAGTATCTACTCCGAATGAAACTCTGATATATGATGAAACTGCTTGATTAATATTGCTTTTGTTGGTAAGTTAACTTCATGTGCATACTGAATTATAAAAGGATTTTAAAACATGGTAACTGGCCAATACAGTATGCTCCTATTTTGCTCCTATTTTTCATCTTTCATTACACTATCCCCACCTTTTACACATTCAACCTTCTGGAACGCTCAGAAATTTTCTCCTTCATAGATTTGCCCTATGAAATTAATCAGTGTCTGATTAATATTGAGAGTTGGCACTAGAAGTGGTTATAAATGTGTTTCCATATTTACTTGGGACAAATAGTTTAGCTCTTTACCTAAATAAATGTTCATTATCATTACTTGAAGCTGCTTTTCTTTCAGAAACTGTATTTGTTACTTGGGGCACCAAACTATTACTAGGTCTTTCATTATCAATTAAAACACTGATTATAAATTACTGTGGTGCATTATTTGTTATATTTATTAATATGCCATTATCTGTTCTCCTCTTATGTTTTTGCCATACAAGTGAAATTAGAGAAGGAAAGTAACTCGGTCATCTAGCACTAGATCCTGTTTGTTGGTATTGTTAATACTTTTTAATCAATCTTCTAGAGTTTCTTTCACAATTTAATAAAAAGCAGTGATTTTTCCAAAGTTTTACAGCAGTATGTTATGTAGGTTGTCCTATATTCCCTAGCTTTTCCTTTGTAAAGAACAAAGGTCTATTAAATGTAAAATTCAAGCCAATAATAACAGTAAGGGACCCAGAATAAGAGAAGACACTGTGGTAGGAATGGGTAGGAATATTTAGAGCTGAATGGTTTTAGTTTCTTGGTTCCAGAGGGAAATCAAGGTAAGATTAGTTGTCCCTAGCCTCAAGATAGGATAATTAATAAATGCTAAAAGTTTTCTATTCAATCACTTCGTTTATTCCAAGATTTCTACTCTGTCCTTATGGCTGATACTGTTCTAGGCTTTGAGGATGCAGTAGTCAACAAAGAGACCATAATCCTTGCTATTGTTAAGTTTATATTTTAATGGGGTGAGAAAAAGAAAAACCAAGTAAATAAGCACAATATGTAATTGTGAGGGGGCAATAGTGCTTTGGAGAAAAGCAAAAGATGAGAGAAAGAAAGCAGATGAGATATGAGGGTATCTGGGTGAATAGTATTTTGGCAAAGAAAATAGCAAGTATAAATGTCCTGAGGCAGGCATGTGCCTATAGTGTTTGAGCTATTGCAAGGTGTTCAACATAGCTGGAGTAAATTAAGCAAAATAGAGCAAAGTAGTAGGAGAGGTATCAGTTACCTGTGTCTACTCTTACAGTGATCTTACACAGTAGCTATTATGAAGCCGATTAAGACAACTAAGGCCAAGACAGTTCATGTAAAATATTTACTACACAGTTATGAGGTGATAAAATTAAGATTTAAACTCAGGTCTGTCAGGTTCTAAGCCTCATACTAGCTCATAAAAACCAAAAGGTAAACATTCAGGAATTTTGCATGTCTGTTATTAAACCACTCTAGTTTGCAATGGTGGAAGTAATTGCATCACAGAAATTTTGGCAAACACAACAAATCAGGAGGTTTTTTTAAAAATTACTATTCCTAGATAATTAAGTATCTATTTCACCTTTAAAACTTTTCCAAATTAAAATGTTTACAGTTTCAACTGCTATCGTACTCTTGTGACTAATTTCCAGAGAGACAGGAATTGCTCGTCTCTAACCCAGATTACTCTCACTGTAGTCTTTTTGGTTCTTTACATAATTGTCCTGATAATTCCTAATGAATAGTTCTTTTCTCTAAATTCAAAATTCTTTGACCCTTTAAAATAAGCCTGCTTTAGGCAAATTAGTGAGAGCAGGCGGCTAACGAGGTTGCGTTTACGGTTCAATCTCAGGACAGTTCAGTCTGCTTCACGCAGAGACCAAGTCTGTTAAACAAGCAATGGTCTGTCCAGTCAGTGTCAGATTTGTAGTTTTGAGCACAAGGAAAGAGAATGAAAACTCTTAGCAAATGGAGAATCATTACTGGAAAAATCAACGTAAGTTAGCAGCAATAGGTAGATGAATTTTTGTGATTTCTTACCTTTCTATAATTTTAGCTATTTTTCCTTCGAAATGTAGATAAAGAGCAATTATTTATATTTTTAAATATGTAGAGCCGGGACATTCAGATTCAGGCCCTAGTCCATCATTAGTTAGTTACCTGTCCGTAAATGCATCACTTCAGCTCACAGGTCTCTAATTTTCCTCACTAGTCAGATGAGGGGGTATCATTACCAAGTTTTCTTCAAGATCTACATTTCATGACTCCTTGATTATTTTAAATAATTGAGTCACAGAGCTTCATAAGTAAAGGGTATTTCTAGTAATCTCACCCTGTATGAACTACCTTTCACTAGGTTATGTTGCAGCAACAAACAAACTCAACATTTGAATGGTTTAAAACAAAGGTCTATATTGTGTTTCCACAGTACACTTCAACTACAACTCTACTTCATGTGTCTTTTTCATTTGGGGACCTAAATGGAAGGCATGGTCCCTTTCCAGAAAATGGTATTTTTTATGGCAGAAGGAAAAAAGCAATGGTAGAGCCATGTAAAGGCTCTTAAATCTTTAGCTCATATATGACTTACATCACTTTGGCTCACATTTCATTGTCCAAAGCAGGTCAGGTAGCTAAGCCTGATGTCACTGGACAAGGGAAGTACTGAGGCAGAAAGTATTTGAAACAAATAATATAGCTTGCTCCATTTTTTCTGTCATTTCCAACTTCTAAGAAGATATTTCTAAACAAGTTAATTTAAGTAACCATGAATATTCAAAATGAATGAATAATAAAGTGAATAATAAAAATTTAAAAGACACTGACAAACATTTCAACAAATATTAAGCAGTTAATATGAGTAAGGTATTGACTATTAAAAAATACCATTATTCTCCAGGCATATCAGTACTTTATGTGGAGCAGACAGATAATGTTCACACATTATCTAAGAGAATATCACACTCTGAGATATTGCCAGAGGTCTGTGCACTGATTTGGGCATTCCTTCCAGATGTAGCGATAGAAAATTTAGTCCAAAAAGGTCCAACTCATCTTGTGATATGAAGAAATGTTTTCGGTAAGGAAATATAATCAAACTTGCTTTGAAATCATTGGCCCTAATAAAATTATACTTCAACGTTAATTTCAGATCAAAGTTAGGGAACAGCGTATCTAGTTTGTAGGTTATAAATTCCTACTTCTCTTTATCTTCTTTTTTTTTAAGATTTTATTTATTTGGGAGAGAGCTTGAGCAGCGGTGGGGAGGGGCAGAGGAAGAGGGAGAAAGCAGGTTTCCCCACTGAGCAGGGAGCCCCAGGACACCTGGCTTAATCCCAGGACTCTGGGATTATGACCTGAGTTGAATTCAGCTCAGTTCTGACACTATTTACCTGGGGTCAGAGCAAACCCACCAGACCACCAGACCACCCACTCCCACCTTCCCCACTTCATGTATCCAATTACAAGTCCAGGTTTCCGCTCATTTACTTCTGACAGACTAACTATAAATCAGAGGCTCCCACAACCATTTTCTCAGGCCTGTTAAATTACTAGAGTGATTCACAGAACTCAGAAAAAGTCAGTTTATTTACCCGATTATGGACGTATTGTAAAAGGATATAGCTCTGGAAGAGTAAGATGGAAGAGATGCATAGGGCAAAGGATGTCAAGTGGAAAAGGGTGCAGAGTATTTGTGCCCTCTCCAGACATCTCCACGTGTTCATCAACCCCGAAGCTCTCCAAACTCCCTCAGTTTTTTTCTTTAATCATTACATAGTCATGATTGATTAAATCACTGACCATTGGTGATTAACTCAACCTCCACTTCTTTCCCCCTCCCTAGAGATCAGGTGATGGGGCTGAAACTTCAACCACCTAATTACAGGGTCGGTTCCCCTGGCAACCAGCCCCCACCCTGTGGCTATCTAGGGGCTTTCCAAAAATCAGCTAATTAACAAATAGTGGTGTGCCTAGAGGGCTCACCACTAACAAGACACTCTTTTCACCTTTATCTCTCTGGAACTGTTTCAGGAACTAAGGACAAAAGACTGAATATCATAAAAATGATGCTTCGATGGCTCTTAGGAAATTACAAGAGTTTCAGGAGCTGTGTGCCAGGAACTATGGGATGAAGAGTTGTATCACAGTTATATCACAACCTCTATCAGAGGTTGGTTAAAAGAAAGAAAGAAAGAAAGAAAGAAAGAGAGAAAGAAAGAAAGAAAGAAAGAAAAGCTTTACATTTTAGGTATCAGTGCCTAAAAATTACATCAAACGCACTATTGCAAGAAGCTATTGTTAAGAGATAAATTGAAGCAAATGCATTTTAAGTTTATTTGAGCAAAAAAATATCTCTGAATCAGGCGGTGCCAAGTGGGACAGGGTTAGGAGCATTTCCCTGACAAAGAGCTAAGGGAAGGGCTGTTACAGAGAGCTGGCGGAAGCAAAATGAGGCAATTATTTTGCCAATACTTAAGCTCCTGCTTTTATTTAGGAAAGCCTGATTGACTGTTTGTGATTGGTTGTCCTTAGGTTTTGATTTCTTAACCTTGAGGCATTACAGGTATAGGTCTTGGTTTGTTTACAAGGCTTGCGAACACAGTAGGGCCATCTCAGTGTAGTGGCCTCCATGTTTAATTAATACTTTCTGGACTAAAAGCCTTAAGAAAAGTCTCTTCAATCTACCTCTTACATTATTGACGTATCTCTACATTTTCTCCTAAGCTAATCATGAGATAATTAAAGAACTATTTTCTCTATTTATAAACTTAAGTAATTATAGAAATAAATAGAAATGTTCTTCTCCTAACTAACCTCATTATATCTAATTTATTTTGCCTCCTGGATTCCTTTATGCAACTCTCTATGGAGAACTGAAAACAGGGTATGTATGCGCATTTAATTTTCTGCTCAGCAGCAGCAGCTAGCTGACTAGCTGTTGGAACTGCTTGAGGTTCTGAACTAAGCCCTAGAAATAAGGGAAAGTGTACATAAACTTGATGCTTCCTCTAGACTTGGAAGAGCGAGAAGAGAGGCAGATGTGTCCATGTCGAGGTACTTGCTGGGTCCGTGGTCAAAGGAGCAAGACTGATACAAAGCAAAGGTCAAGCAAAGCTTTATTTCCGTGCCAAGCATCCAGAATCAAACCGACCATTACAGAGAGGACGACCCCTCCCAGCCTCACAGACTAACTTTTATAGAGCAAAGGCCATGTGGTTGGGCCTGGCCACACACAGGAAACTCCACAGTGATGCTAGGCGACCAATTGAATTACAATTTACCCTAGTAGACATTTGAACCAGCCTATCACCTAGTTCAGATTTGGTGCCCAAAAAGGTGCCCAAAGGTCGGGGCCCATGCTCCTTGGTAGTATGTGCACAGTATGTGCCCCCACTGATTGAATACCTCCACCTGGCCTGACCCACCCTTGCATTTGGACTTTGTTACGTGGGACTGGTTTCCCAGACTTGCTTTGAAATAAGTTCCCCTGGGGCGGGGGGCAAGGTCAATTCAAGTTTTACAACAAAATGGCAGTTCAACCGGGGTGGGACTGCTCTGGCTGAACAGGCCCTTACAAGACAACTCTGCCTCCAAACTTTTGGCTTTATTAAATTAAATTTTTAAAACATTTATTTTAAAACAATGTAAATATAACTGGCAATCATAAATCAGAAAACATAATCTAGAGAGGGAGATGCAAGGGGAATAGCATCAATTAAGCCTATAAGTAGGTTCCACTTATGAGTAATGAACTACTGCTTAAGTCATTAGAAAGAAAGGTATTAAATAAAAATTATTTATCATGCATTAATGTGGAATGTTGGGATATGGGAGCGAACAATCAAGAAAGAATTCTGAGCCATTTTTGGTGTGAAAAAGGTGGTTTTATTACAGTACAAGGACAGGACCTGTGGACAGAAAGAGCTGCACTGGGAACGTAAGGAAGGGCTGATTATATACTTTCAAGGTGGGAGGGGGTTGGAGATAGTGTGAGTCTCTAAGGAATTTGGGAGCAAGGTTTCCAGGACCTCAAGGAGCTAGCTATTGATAGGATAAGGTCATTTATACTCTCTAGTAAGACTTTAGTCATGAGACCCTTCAGATGTGTATTGGTGTGTCAAATGCTTGGAGGATGGTTTCTGACTTATATCTTGGGGGGGGGCAGAAATAAAGTTTTCAAAAGGATTTTTATTTATTTATTTATTTATTTATTTATTTATTTATTAAAGATTTTTATTTATTTATTTGACAGACAGAGACCACAAGTAGACAGAGAGAGAGGAGGAAGCAGGCTCCCCACTGAGTAGAGAGCCCGATGTGGGGCTCGATCCCAGGACCCTGAGATCTTTAACTCACTGAGCCACCCAGGTGCCCCTCAAAAGGATTTTTAGATGTTAAAGTAGACTTACAGGATCCTGGAGGTGGGGCTAATGTCAAGCTAAGGTTGCCTTTTGAGCTTTGCAAAGTATTAACATTGTAGCAGTTGAGTTCCCCGGGGGAAGGTCACTCTGCCTGTCTCAAGTACTTATCAATTGGTTGTAAGTTGTAAGAAAATTTAATTTTTTTCTACATTTCTCTTGCCTTTGTTCTCCACCTCATTCATCACCAGTGCATATGCTACAAGTATAATTCCAAGTATCGACATACTGTATATCCTCGAAGGGAAAAAATGTGAGAATGATGATGGAATTTCAAAGAATCATGAACTTGGGGAATAAACTGGCTTTAAAAAATTCCAAATATCATACTGACCATGTTTTCTACCAGGCACATTTCTCTAAGGCATTTTAATTTACTCTAAAGGTGATTACTTTTTTACTTTAATATTGGAACTGCTTAGAGTACAGATTGTCATAAAGATAGATCTTATTAATTTGTAGGGTGAATTATAGTCCCTACCATCAATATAACCATTTATTTTTTAAATGAAGGGTAGTTTCATATTCTTTTTCTTGCAAATATTTCACTGAATTTTCCTATTTAACTCTACTTGTTTCTGCTATTTTATGGCATACCTTTTTTTTTTAATGGCATATCTTAACCATGATTTGTAAACTATTTGTAAACAGTCAGTGAGATTTTGTGCACACTAAGGTTTTTACACAATTTAATGTGTAAAATAAACACATGGGAAGTGATTTAAGTGGTGGATTTTTATGAGTTCCAAGTCCAAATGTTATAATTCAGTTATTCCTAGGTGGGACCCAGGAATCAGTTGTTTTTGTTTTGTTTTGTTTTGTTTTTTAAACAAGCCTCACATGACTCTGATGCATGTTATTTACAGATCAGACTTTAAGAGACAGTAATCCATAGTTTAACAAAATAGGAGCTGGGAGATTATTGATTCTCAAAGTGTGGCAAAGGCTGGTGTGAGGGAAGAAGTGGGTAGAGTAGCGGAGTAACAGGTAAGAAAAAGGCAAGAAGCAACCAAGGGCGCGGTATGTTTGGGAGCTATTAACAGAAAAATGCATTAGTGGGGAAGTGATGTGAGATAAGTGGGTGTGGGTGGTGTTCATGTAGGAACAGGCTTTAAGTGCTATAAGGAAGCGTTGCTCTCTTGTCAGAGTTGCTCAAGTGTTTTCATATCAAGGCCCATAGAGAAAGGGTAATACATGCTTACCACTCTAACCACACTGTCAGGACTGCTGACAACCAAGGATGACCACCTAGGGCATCCCACAGCTCTGGCACTCCTGTAACCTACTCTTTGCACACATATTTGGGAGAGCCACTAAGAAGATGGGAAAACACTGAAGGGGTTTTTTGGTTTGTTTTTTTTTAAGATTTTATTTATTTTTTTGACAGAGAGAGATCACAAGTAGGCAGAAGTTAGGCAGAGGGAGAGAGAGAGAGGAAGGAAGCAGGCTCCCTGCTGGGCAGAGAGCCTGATATATGGGGCTTGATCCCAGGACCCTGGGATCATGACCCCAGCCTGATCCCAGCCGAAGGCAGAGGCTTTAACCCACTGAGCCACCTAGGTGCCCCAAATACTGAAGGACTTTAAACAGGAGTACTGAATCTCCGCTTTGGCCACAATGAGGATGTACTAAAGAGGGGAAAGGCTGCAGGTTGAGAGGCTTAGCTTACAGTGATGGGGACCTGATACAGTGTGGTCATAGCAAAGAGGAGGAAACAGGGGGTACTTAGAATATTTAGAGGGAAACCAGCTAAGCATTTGATGAGAAATGAGTGAGAGGGAAAGGGGGTATAGTGAATGATGACTTCAGGCTTCTAAATCTTAAATGGTATGACAGCATCTCAAATAGTAAATGCAAGGAAGAAGTGAGGTTAAATACCTACAACTGAAATTTTTATTTTGAAATATAATGGGGACATTCAGGTGAAAATGTCCATTAGGCAGTTGGAGATGCCCTTCCAAAGCTCAAGAGAGAAAACCAATTAGGAGATGAATATTTGAGTCCTCACTTGCTAATAACTATCATTGAGCCCATACTCTGGACTATTTACATGATAGGAACAGAAAAAGTCTAGAAAGAAAGTCTACAAAAACTTTTTACACTTTGGATCAAAGCCTTAAATATGACTGTTCATACCTAATGACCCAGTAACTCTTCTAGGAAAATAATAATTAAAAATGAGGGCAAAGATTAATGTGTCAAGGTAGTTGTAACATTTGTATATACTGAGAAATTAGAAACAGCCCTAATGAAATGGTATGACATGGTATGACAATCAAACATACTCATACTAAGAAAATATTTGAAACAAATTGTGTTGCTTTATGATCTAGTATCTAGAGTTACTTTCTTTTTTTAAAATTATTTTTTTATTTTTTTTATAAACATATTATGTATTCTTAGCCCCAGGGGTACAGGTCTGTGAATCGCCAGGTTTACACACTTCACATCACTCACCATAGCACATACCCTCCCCAATGTCCATAACCCCACCACCCTTAGAGTTCCTTTCAAAGATAGAAACACAATCCAGTAGCCAAAATTAAATTAAAGCAATTTTAAATGTTTTGTGGTGTCTCTTAAACACATGGAAATACAGAATATAATGCACAGGGAAAAAAACTTCAAAGAAATGCTCTTTCTCAGGGCAGCTGAGAAAGTCATTAAGTGTCTGCCTTTGGCTCAGGTCATGATCTCCGTGTCCTGGGATTGAGCACCACATCAGGTTCCATGTTCAAGAGGGAGACCTGCTTCTCCCTCTCTCACTCCCCCTGCCTGTGTTCCCTCTCTCGCTGTGTCTCTGTCAAATAAATAAATAAAGTCTTTAAAAATAAAAATACCCTTTCTCCAATTTTATGTTCTCAACATCTCTGGCCACTTTTCCAGATCCAATCTCTCAGCCTTCCCAAAGATCTTTCCTCTTGAAGGGCTCATCGGTTCCCCCTTCTTTTTTTATCTTTGAAATAAATCTCAACCCTTTCTTATCTAAGTCCCCTGTCTCGGATTCTCAAATCTGTTTATCTCCTTCCCCATTATATTAATTTTGCATCAGAAAAACCCAGGGGTAAAGCTGGCAAGGGTAAAATGATTTATAGAAGTTGGAAGAGGGGTAGGGAAGATGAACAAATAAAACCAAATTTAGTCTAGAGGGCAAGAAAAGGGGGAAAGAATGTCAACACTTATGTGAAAGTTAACTTTTGTCTCCCCCAAAATATAAGTGAAAAAAAAAAACATGCATAATGTCATATTGTGTGTCATGTACAACATATATGTGATATAAAAAAAAGGCAGGCAAAAAATCTTGAATAATCACAAAATAGAATATTATTTATATACATTTTAAAAATAATATAGATATTCTAACAATAAATTTTAAGTCACCGAGCTCCTGCTAAGAGGAGTTATTTATAGACAAAAATATTAAGTTAATATTTCCTATTTTAAGATGCTGAAAATATATGCTTATAAGTGAGAAATCAGTTTTGAAAATATCTAAAAATGAGAAATAGTTTTTCAATCACAAGCTGTATGACCTTGACCTGTTTTACTTTAAATTCTGTTTTCTCTGTTTTTTTCTCATCTGCGAAATGGAAATGGTGTTAATTTTTCTTATTTATTTATTTATTTATTTATTTATTTTATTTTTCACTGTGTTCAGTTAGCCAACATATAGGGTAGCATAAGGTTTTGTTGCAGTGAATGTTCAACGATTCATTAGTTGGGTATAACTTGTAACTGCATTGGAGTTCGTGAGGATTAAATAAAATCATGTATGTGTGACACCTTCTGCTTTACCGGGAATTGTGGTCTTAACCTCAGACTGAGAAACTCAAGATTCACAGCAGGCTTCTTCAAGCGCTAAGGCTGGTTATCTTTAAGAAAGTTTACAAGACAAGCATTGTGGCGCACACAACAACACAGCAATGGTCATGTGATCCCTAGGTACAGCTTTGGATGTCCCAATCATTCTCCACACTGGGTGTGTGTAAGTCACAAGGAACAAAGTTGACTGGATACAACCTCAGCTCAGGGAAGCCATTGGCTCTGAGGTCTCTTCAGCTTTTATGTTGAGCCATATGCATGCAACTCTCTAGTCTAATCTTAGGTTTATGCGAATAGCCCCCACGCTGCAGGGCGGCTCCATTTCATTCATTCCCAATCACTCATTAAACAGACTTGACAATGAGTTTCAAGTGCTTGGTCGAGTACACAGGACTTTCGTTTATCTTGTACCCAACATAGGTAATTTATAACCATTCCTGAGTTGCTGCTGCAAGACTAAAGGTCAAACCTTCAGGCATGTCTGACTCTAGGGAAAAGGCCAAAGAAACAGCTGTTAACCCTTCTTTTCCAGTATGTAAAATGCTGAGACAGTAAGCAAATAAAAACCTTCAGTCATTGCATTGATCTTTTAAAAGCTGATAGATCAAGTGTTCATTATAATACTGTAATTGTTTTAGAACGAGAACAAGGAAATCTGCTGCTTGGTTGGAATCTTTTCCTCTTTGATAGTTTTTTGAAATGATCGTTGTTAAAATCAGGGGTTCCCCCAAGCCTGTCCCAATCCTTTCACTTTTAATAAAAATTTAAACTTATTCTGTTCCTTCAAATCGTATTCTGTTGCAGAAGACTTTAAAAATTCAGTGTCGGAGATTGGGGGATGAGGACAAGCTGTGATCTGGAGGGCTGGTTGCTGAAACAGGATGGGGATGAAGGCTACTGAAGTGTAAGGTCATCATTAAACTGTGAAGGATTGTTCTTATCCGCACGCAAGTCCCTCCGGAGTAGGAAGTTACTGGATGGTAGTTGGGATAATTGTTTGGAGGGAGTGAAAAGGTGAAGCTCCACCTGCCCCAAAGACATGGCTTCTAAGAAGATCATGCAAGAGAATGATAGCTAAACCACCTTTAATAATAAATGGCCATGGATGTGGGGGTCAGAGAGTAAAAAAAGAGACCACGGAGAAAATGGAGGATGAGGGAGGAGATTGGTCAACTTGGCAGAAGATTGATAGGTCCAGAGGAAAACAGCCAGTGAAACATTCCTCTCTTAGGCATGTCCTAAGGACTAGGGACAAAAATGTCAAAGTCTCAATTCTAACTCATATGTATTATGGCATTTTAAAGCCTCTCTGTGTCTCCAAAACTTCTGTGAGATTTTTTGACTTATAGCCTTAGGGAGTGGAATGGTGAATAATGGTGAAATTGAGCTATAAACAGGTGTAGCGTGATTCAGTCTTGCCTCTCTGCCAAGGCCAGTGTGATGGGAACAAGAGTTTTTTGAGAGATCAAAGTCTGGAAGCTTGAGGTGGTGACTGACAGCAAAGTGAGGAGTAGCCCACGCGGTAAAACATCTGTGCACAGGAGAAGCAGGGATGCATGACTCAGGGGACAAAGCTTCTCCCGTTTCACCGCGGGAAGGTCATGTCAGGGGAAAGACATATGATGATTCAATGAGGAGAATCATCTAGATAGAACTGAAACTTTCCCAGTAAATTATAATTTTTAATAAAGACAAATATAATTTTGTTTACTCTGAATTAGAGGATAATATATATATATGTATGTATATGTATATATATATATATGTAAAATATGTTTTCTTGGGTCTCTGTGTACTTCTAGAACTTCTCAGCCAGCGCTGGAAAGTCGGTGTTTGTTAGAATTAATCTTCAGTGTTATCATAGGTTATTAGTGCCTAAAGACCACTGCATACCCTGGATGACCTCTTAATGTACCATCTAGCTTTATAAAGAAATCACTGACACAGTTCTCATTTTTTGCATTATAATTTGATAAATATTTTGTTTCTATCTGTAATTTAAAGCAAAGCCATATGGTTGCCAAAAATAATTAAAATTTGATTTGATTATTTAAGCATGTGGATCATCTTCTCAGGTTCAAGGGTAAAAGGAAAACTACTTTGAATTCTACTAGTTTTCTTCATAGAGTATTGGACATTTATGAATGAAAGTTCACAAATATCAGAAAATTCTCAAAGTAAATTTAGGATGATAAATTAGTTTATAGTGTAATATTTGTATGCTTCTGGAATTCTAAACATTTACACTGTATCAGATTGTATTCACATTCATAGGTCACAAGACAAGTAAAATGAGTTTCTGGAATATAGCCTGAATAAGTAGAAGTTAATTAAGAATACACTTATCATGATGAGCACTGAGTAATGATGTACAGAATTACTGAATCACTATATTATATACCTGAAACTAATATAACACTGTATGTTAAATATTCTGGAATTGAAATAAGAAAACTAATAGAAAAAAAGAAATAAAATATTATGTTATATTATGCTTTATGATATATTTTAGAATCAGAAAGGCAGAACTTGATAATAAAGAGGCTGAATTTGATTAACTGCAGTTTGGGAAGGTATCACATAAGTGGTTCCAGCCGTTGGAACTACAGAATATTTTCATCCTACTAAAACTAGCCTAACATATCCAAATAGTCTGATGTACTACCTGAAATCGTCTCCCCAGAATTTCATACTTTTGTTAGTTACGACTCCACAGAAGGTTCTTTTATTAGAAGGCAATTCTATATTAATCCATCGATTCATCAAATAGATTTACTTTCAGTTTATTAACTTAGAGACTTGAAGCAAGAAGACCTAAATAGATCAGCTGTGGAAGAGTGTGGAAGAGTTTTTAAGCATGTGAAACTGCTTATAGTGGCCCGTATAATGGGGATCCTGATTGAGCCCAAGGCAGAATGGGTATGCTGACTTTTTTTTTTTTTTTTTTTTTTTTGCCAGAGAGAGAGAGGGAGAGAGAGCAAGCACAGGCAGACAGAATGGCAGGCAGAGGCAGAGGGAGAAGCAGCCTCCCTGATGAGCAAGGAGCCCGATGTGGGACTCGATCCCAGGACGCTGGGATCATGACCTGAGCTGAAGGCAGCTGCTTAACCAACTGAGCCACCCAGGCGTCCCGGGTATGCTGACTTTTTACTGTGCAGAACAGAGGTACTAAAGAAAGATGTTGGAGGCGGTAAGAAGGCAACATTCACTCATGCTCACTTTATCTATGGCCTGCCTGATAAAAAGGAATCGCTCTACTCATGAAGGAGAAAGAAATACAACTAATCAAATGATCTACCTGGAATTGCCTTCCTTCTCAGCTATACAACCTTAAGTAAAAATGAACCAGAATCCATTGCATTTAAAGGTCATAGTCTGAAGGGCACTTCTGCTTCTGAGCAAATGGAGTAACAGGGACCAGAATTACCTTCCTGTCTGAAGCAATAAAAAATTTGACAAAATATATGAAACAATGGTTTTCAAGACATGGGCTATTAGGTAATGGACAGCCCTCCCCAAGAACTGGGAAACAAAGAAAGTGAGCCCTACCATTGCTTGAGCTTTCTATGTTGACAGTTTCTAGGCAACAGCATAGGAAAGGGGCGCCTGGGCTGAGCCCAGTAAATCACTGAATTGAAGGGGATGTTGAATGTTTGAGGACACTGAGACAGAAAGAATTCACAGTACAGGGTACTAGAGAAGATTTCTGCACAGAGAAAGAATACCAGAGATCTCCAGAAACTTCGCCTTGAGTATTCAGCTGAGTTCTGATCAGCTCATACATGTGATGAAACTACCCAAGACCTGGGAAAGGATACGACTTGAAATGATTACAGGTTATAGTGGCCGGCAGTTACAGATGCTGATAGCAGCACTTGTCCTCACTGGCCAGACCAGATAACCTCATGATTTATATAGGACATTGGATAGAGTAAATAGGGTCTTGCTCAGTATTGCGAATAATTAGCTCTAGACTCCGCCTGCTCTTGCTTCACAAATTTTAAAAGTAAATAGGAAAAAGATCAAACTATTTCCAAATAACTGCATCCCAAAACACACCTCAAGCGGGATCATGCGGGATCGAGCCCCGCATCGGGCTCTGCTCAGCGGGGAGCCTGCTTCCTCCTCTCTCTCTGCCTGCCTCTCTGCCTGCTTGTGATCTCTCTGTCAAATAAATAAATAAAATCTTTAAAAAAAAAAAGAATACTTATAGGAGTATAAAAATAACCAGGATGTAACAATGCGAAATTCACAATCAAAAAAGGCATGCAAAGAAACAGGAAAATAAGACCCAAATGAGGATAAAAATCAGTCAACCAAAACCAATCACAAACTGACACAGAAGTTAGGATTATCAAATAAGGACATTAAAACAGGTATTACAACTGTATTACAGATGTTTAAAAAAGTTAAGTAGAAAGATGGTAGATATATAAAAAAGATTCAAATCAAACTTAGATGAAAACAACATGTGAGATGAAAAGTACACTGGATGGGATTAATGACAAATTAGACATTGAAAGAAAGATTAGAGAAATGAAGACACAGCCATAGAGACTATCCATAATTAAACACCAGAAAAATGGGGATTAAAACCAAAACAAAGTAAAACAAATAAGCAAACAAACAAACAAACAAAAACACCCACCATAAAACAGAGCAAGTGAAATGTGGAACAAAATTCAAGAGGTCTAATATAGGTGTAACTGGAATCCTTGAACAAGGGGATAAGGGGAAAAATTGTTTTAAGAAATGATGGGCAAACTTCTCCAGGGGACAAATCACAAATCAGACAGAACAAAAGAAAAAACAAAACATAACAAAACCCTCAAAGAACTCAATACCCCCTTCCCCCACAAAAGCAAAAACCCCCAAAACACATCCAAAGCATAAAGAAAACTACACAAAAATACATCATAATCAAATTGCTCCAAATAAATGGCACAGAGACAATAGTAAAGGCAGCCAGAGGGAAAAAAAGACATATGACCATACAGAGGAACAAAGACAAGAATGAGAGCATTTTCCCTCAGGTAAATATATAACTGGTGAGCCATCTCCTGGCAGACTGATTATACCACTTTTAATATGAAGGAGAAGTAATTCATTCCAACTGAAATGGACAATTATTCTACATTTGGATTCGTTTCTCCTACCCACCAGAGTCATCAAAGCAACACAATCCACAGACTCCTAAATGCTATAGTCACATCATGCTATCCCACACAAAATCATTTCTGTCTTTTCCTATTGCTATCCTGTCTTATACTGGGAATATTGTTGATGTTTAATATTCTAGTTTAGTTCACGGGTTATAAAATGTCAGCATAAAATCTTGACTCAATGTAGAAAGAAATGTAGTAGAGCCTAAGATGGCCCACAGTGATCTCCCCCACCCCACCCATGATGTTCATGCCCTTGTGAAACTCCTCCTCCGTGAGTAGGGACTGAACCTAGTTCTTAAGGAACAAGTAATAAGAAAGTGATAGAATGTCTCTTTCAATATTAGATTGTAAAAAAACTCTTGCACCTGTGGTGCTTAATCATGTTCTCTTGTTTGCTTGTTCTGAGGGAAGCTAGTTGTCCTACTGTGATCATCCCTACAGAGGGCATCACATGGCAAAGGACTGCCTAAGGTGAACAGCTAGTGAGGAACTCAGACCTTCAATCCAAAGATGTAGGGAACTGAACTCTGCCAAAAACTACACTGGTGACTTTGGAAGCAGATTGTCCCCTGCTAAGCCTCAGATGAGACTGCTGTGCAGCCGAGCCAACAGGATGACTGTGACCACATGAAGGACCTTGAGCTGGAGGTTTCCAGCTAAGCTGTGCCTAGATTTCTGACACACAGAGACTACACATTAATAGATCTTTGATGTTTTAGGCCACTAAGTTTTGCAAGTGCTCTGTTACACAGCAATAGAGAACTACTACACTCAGAGCTCCTAGAACTGGTGAATGATGTGTCAAAAATGCAGAAATAGGAAAATTAAAACCATCAAAATCAACAGCATTTAATAAGAGTTCATGACACATCTAAGAACAATTCATAGACTGGGAGCTTTTAAATTCAAAGACTGATAGGAATCTCACAGGTGTGACATTATAAGAAGGCTTATCAAGTGAAAATGAGGATGTTGTTTAACATTTACAATGACTGATTATTACAGTGGGGGTTTCCAGATTGCTGGGCGTTCATTAAAATGTTAATCTTTTTCTCGTATGTTTTCTGGTATGATTATCAAAGACATTTACAAGAAATATCCTGAGTTTCATTTGTTTTGCAGAATGAGTTAAATTAAGTTTCACTTCTGTGGTTTTCTTGCTCAGGGAATTTCCAAGTCTGGTCTCCATTCTGTATTTAATATCTATGAACGATGAGCATATGAGTGGAAAGGGTTCTAGTGTTTTCTTTTTCAAGAGGAAAGGCTTTATTATATTAGGTGGGAGTCTATTCTTTTATTTTTGAAGTTTACATAGGGAACAATGGTGCATGTTGATGACCAGTAGGCTTGCACAGAATTACATGATTTTTGCTATGTAGCAATTTTTTTAAGACCCATTTTTGTAGTCAGGCAATGTCCCACTTTGTTTTATCTTCTCAAGATAAAAGTCAGACTCCCTGATAACTAGAGCACAGACATGAAATGTAGACTCCGTCAATCAGATAGACATGCACGAAACTTGGATTTGGAAGGAGGCAGATGAAGTGGCAGATCTGCCCAGTGGGACTGATATAATACTACTCTGGCAAGCAGGATGACAGAACTGTTTGGCAAGATGGTGAAATTCTGGCATCTGGTACTGATCGTTACTGAGGCCAAGCTGCTGTAGCAATGGAGTTTTCTTGTGGTAGGACTGCCATTTTTTTTGGCTACACACTCAGAGCCAGGATGTCTGACTTTCAAGTGAGGCTCTGGGCTATCCAATATTCTTTTATAAAATTCTTTTCTGTTTAAAATACTTGGAGAAGATTCTGTGGCTGGCAACTAAAATCATTTTTCCCATAGATTATAACCTATTGAATGGCCCATTATTTTCCCAGCACCTTGTCGTTGTATTTCTAGGTATGTGCATATGGCTCTAAATGAAGGCTCTTCATGGTTCCACTCTTCTTTTATCTACCCCTATACCAATACCACATGATATTATTAGAAATTTTTAAAATGCTTTACCTATCAATTTTTAAGATTACTGACCTAAAAATCTTTTACATGGTTGGCAAGGAATATGGAAAACTATGTTTGTAATTTCCTCAACTTTTGGTCTTTTTAAGCTTTGTTTTACATGCATACAGTATGTTGATGATTATTGTATCTTTCCAGTGAGTTGTCTCACTTATAATTATTCCTTTTTATCCCTAAAATTTTCTATGAAGTCTGTTTGGTAGTAATTTAGGTATATCCATTTTATTTTCGTTTACAATTTTTTTGGAGTGAACTTTTTATTCCTTCATTTCAGCCTTTCTGTATCCTCACATTTTAGGGTAATTTCTTGAACATGACCCATATCTAAACTTTGTTTTTATATCTCATTTGAAAATTTTAATCACTTAAGTGGTGACTTTTTTAGTTCATTTATATGTATCATGGTTATTAATAAATGTGAATTTGTTTATATCATCTTATTTTGTGTTCTCTGTTTACCATGCTTTTTCATACTCTGATTTCCTTCCTCCTCCTTTTATGTCTGTTTTGGGGTTGATGAAATTTTCTTTATTCCTTCCCCATCTCTACCTTCTGATTTGACAGTAGTATTTTTTTTTTAAAGATTTTATTATTTATATATTTGTCAGAGAGAGAGAGAGAAAGAGAGCACAAGCAAGCAGAGAGAGGCAGGCAGAGGCAGAGAGAGAAGCAGGCTCTCCACTGAGCAAGGAGCCCGCTGTGGGACTCGATCCCAGGACCCTGGGATCATGACCCGAGCCAAAGGCAGTGGCTTAACCAACTGAGCCACCCAGGAGCCCCTTGACAGTAGTATTTTATTTCTCTTCTTTTAATGTTATTCTTATAAATTTAACAGACACAATCTTATTTTTAAAAGTCTAAAGATGGGGTGCCTGGGTGGTTCAATCAGTTCATTGACTGACTCTTGATTTCGGCTCAGGTTATGATCTCAGGGTTGTGAAGTTGGACTGTGTCAGGCTCTACACTCAGTGGAGAGTCTGCTTCTCTTTCCTTCTCTCTCTCTGCCCCTCTCCCCACCCATGTGCACTCTTTCTCAAATAAATAAATCTTTTTTAAAAAATTTGAAGATAAAAAATATCCCTGCACTCCTGTTGAATGAATGTCTTATTTGCTTCACTTGTGACCCCATGCCGTTCATATATTTGTGTTACTATATTATTTTTCTTGCCTCTCCTTGTTTTATACTCATAAGTTTATGTATTAATGATTTCTTTCCCTGTAAGCTTTTAACATATTATCTTTTCCATCCAATTTCGGTTTTTCTCTTCCTTAAGTATATGTCTTTGTCTTCCATAGTGCTGTCAATAAGTGGGAAATGTCTTCCTGAAAAATCATTATTTTCTCCTTAACTCTTGAATGGTATCGTATCTTTGAAGGTATTAAGTCTTTGTCTTCAGGCCAATATTGTTTCTGTGGAGAACTGTGATCCCACCATAATTTTGGTTCCTTTGGTGTCTCTCTTTCCTCTCTGGTTTACTACAATTTCTTCATCTTCTATTTACTGTGATGTGCCTTGGTTGGGAATTTATTTATTTTTATTATTTTTATTTCGTTTATCATGTTGAAGACTTTTTGAGCTTTTTCTTTTTCCCGGAAGCTTCAGAACTTTCATGGGTTTTGAGGAATCTGAGCCTTTTATCACCTGAATACTATTGCTTTCCCATTTTCTGTTCTGTGTACCCCTTTTAGATGATTATGGAACTTTCTCTTCTCTTCTTATTTCTGTTAATCTTGCTAACATATTTTCTCTTTTTCTCTTCAGCTGTTTAACTTATTGAGTTTAAAATGGCTACATATATAGTTATTTTTATCCAGTTATATAAAAGTTGCATTTGTCAGTCTATTATCTTAAAGATCGGGGTTTGGTCTCCAGTTTATTGCTTCTGTAACTCATTGCTTTTGTTTTCTTTTATGACTTGTGATTTTTTTATTGATCTTTTTTTTTTTGAGAGGTTTCTTTAAAATTTTTATTTTATTTATTCCGTGAGAATATTTTGTGATCAGAACTATGGGAGATTCCCTTTGAATACCTTTTTATTTGCTTTTGCTGAGAAGCCAAGTACTCTATTGATTAAGGAGTTTTTATGTTCCCTTTCTTGTGTGTGTGTGTGTGTGTGTGTGCGCGCGCGCGCGTGTGTGTGCAGAGAAGGGGGACCTCAGGTCATATGCACACTATAAATGGGACAGATGCAGTCTTTTGGTTTTGATTCCTTGGAGATCTGAGGCTAGGAAGTCATTAGCTTCATGGTTGCTCCCCCATACCCTTGATAGTGGGAAGATTATTTGTTAGGCCTTATTTTCACTGAACACGTTATTTCCAAGTCCCCCAGCTCCTTTGCATGGACATAAAAAAACAAGCTCCCGCTATATAAGATCCATACTCCGCTCTTCATTTCTCCCCCATTGATGAACACCCACACAACGCTGATGTACGTAATTATCCTGCCGATTTGCAACTCCTTCTTTGTATCACCTGGTGAGCTCTCTTTCCTTCCCTTACACATTTGTTTTATTTGATTTGATATTCCTGAGTATTTGTAATGGTGGAATTTTAGGTTTATATACATTTCAATCTTGCTAAAAAAATGTTAATTATCCATTCTTGAAGTAAAGATATCTGTTGAAATGGCAGGCTGTTACTGTTTCTTGCTCCTGGTTCCCGGTAGTAAATGTAAATGCATTTTTAATTGTAATGGACTCTTATCAAGATGAGACCTTCTTTAAAATAAATACCTTTCAAAATAAGAGATGAAACTAAATACACCATGAACATTAATCATCTCGATTTTTATATATGTCAATCTCAAAATTATCTACTTCTGTAAGTTTGCATTTAGTAGGTTCTAAGTAAAGGTAATAATTTCAAGAACCAGAATCACTTAACATCTTAAACATTAATAATTAATATTTAAATATCTTTACAAGATGATTCATTTCTTGAGCAATATCCTTTTTAAAAATGCCATTTGAATGGGGTTATTAATAACAAAAATATTAAAATATTCAAGAAAGTGGATATTTATGTCTTTTCCTTCCATTCTAATGAACTGAGTTTTACTTTTTTAAAAAAAAGATTTTATTTATTTATTTGAGAGAGAGAGTTTGAGCAGAGTGGGGAGGAGCAGAGGGAGAGGGAGAAGCAGACCCCTGCTGAGCAGGGAGCCTGACTCAGGGCTCCATCCCAAGACCCTGGGATCATGACCTGAGTCTAACACAGGTGCTTAACCAACTGAGCCATCCAGGTGCCCCTGAGTTTTGCTTTTCTGTCACTGTGGGCTAACAATCATAAGAGACTTTGAGGTAGTTTTTTGTAGCTTTTCATTACATGAGAGAATTTAATAATAGTAAGGTAATATTATTATAATAGCTATTAATTATTCTAATTAATATAAATAAATTATTTTTCCAATATTATCTGATTCTATGGGTTTTTTTAAAGTTAATGTTCTTGATTATTGCAATTATCCCATACTCAAAATTACCTCAAATTACATGGCAAAATCTCACTTGATTGACTTTTATATCAATTCAAACATTAAAAATATATAACATTGTCAGATATTGTTCATGCTATTATATTTCTGTAGTAAAAATCACAATTAGCCAGAGATTTCATATCTATTTCAAGAGGCCTCATCTATTGGTCTTATTGGCCTCATTTATTGGGAATTTAGTGTAAAGTTCCCAGACAGCTGGTCTTTATCCATTTAAATTTTAAATTACACATACATTATTTAGATATTATATTTAATAACTCATATATAATACATGTATGCATACATAACAGTGTAAGTTTCATTATGTACCACTCTTTCTTTCCAATCTATATTCTCCTGGGAGGTGTGTGTTAGATGAAGACTTCAGAATATTTTACTTGAGTATTTGGGTGGGGAGCAATTTTTTCATAATTGGTATGAGTGATATCCTCTTAATTCTTATAAAACTACAAACATTTTTCAACCTACTGGCAGGGTATAGGATTCTTGATTTTAATCTTTTTCAGAGGTCTGTAGATGCTCTTCTCTTGCCCTCTAACTTCTAGACTGTATTTCACTGATAATGGAATGGCTCCATCCCAAGCCTTCATATCTGTGGCACTGCAACATTTCCTACCTCCTCTGTATTTCAGGAGCTTTAATTTAGTCACCCTCCCCTCTTCCACCCACATGATTAAGATTTGTTAATGGAGGTATTTGTCGGACAGAACAAGATTGTGAATTAGATTTTATTTTAAGTGTGACACATGGCTGAGGAACTAATCTCATTTCTGTCTGAGACCCAGTGTACCTAGGATGACCCTAATAACGGACTGTGTCTTCATAAAGACAAAAGCCAGGCATTCCATAAAGTGTGGCATCACATAGCTGGAAGGGAGCTTCTTTTGTTTCTGCCTGCCTGCTTGAAGAAAGACGACAGCTGAAGTCTTTTGAGATTTTTGGTTTCCTCTTCAGACAAGACAAAATATATTTCCTTCATGAATGCATTTCATGGGAATAATGGGGCTCTGAGATCATAAACACCAGACTGGGAGATTTGAGTTCCAGAACTGACTAAACTATAAAATACAACTTGCTTGATCTTTTGGGATTGTTCTTCCATATGCAAAATATGGGTGTAAGTAATGTCCAAAACTGTAGCAAAAGAAAACCTTTTTTCATAGAAGAACAAAGTCTTTAGAGCCAGACTTCGGGGGTTGATTCCTGCCTCTACCACTTATCAGATGTTTGGCTGGAGGAAACTATTTTTCCAAGCCTCAGGTTTTTTCCATCTGTAAAATGGGAATAAGAATTATACTCACACAAAACAGTTTTTTTTTTGTTTTTTGTTTTTTAATGGAATGCTTTACGAATTTGTGTTGTCATCCTTGCTCAGGGGCCATGCTAATCTTCTCTGTATCGTTCCAATTTTAGTATATATGCTGCCGAAGCAAGCACTACAAAAGAGTTTTTATAAAGCTTAACTGACATCATAAGAGTAAATGATTTAAGACAGTGCTCCTGACCCCACTTAGCTGACATCAGAAACCCAGGCTTTCAGGAACCGGTTTCTCCTGGTAACCCAGTCTCTCTCCATTGATTGATTTATATTCATTGTTCTTGATTCCCAACAGGTGAGTTTGGTTCCATTAACTTGGTCTCCCCAGCATCTGGATTTTCTCATTTTAATATGTAATTACTCTGCGATTGGATGGCTGAATCCTGTAGAATGATTCCCTACTGTGAGCACTTGGGCCATCTGAAACCTCTCCAGTTACTTACCATGATCTCAACTATGTTCTTTATTTGGTCCTTGCCCAGCACTCCTGCTATTCAAACTGTGCTTTTTCTCTTTTAATGATTTTCTTAATCATTATCATCTGATCCTGTGTCCCTTTCTAGACTAAGAGAATATTGGTTGTGCTACTACACAGGTATGAGAGGCCTTTGGGAGCTAGAGTCTATAAGATTTGATGATTGAGTGTGTTGGTAAAAGAGAGGAAAAAGTAAAAAAAAAAAAATGACACTCCAGATCCTGGCTCGGTCAGTTGTGTGGCCATTGCTGCCCTCAACTTCCTAGGTGAGATTTGGAATATGGTGGGAGGAGAAGTGTTGGGTGGGAAGTGCAAGGATAAGTGATGGTCAGGAATGTTCGCATGTGTGTAAATTGAATTAGAATGGAGGTGCTGAATAGGATGTTAGATCCACAAGCCTCAAGCTGAAGAAGGAGAGGTGCCCTGGAGATTCGAATTTGGGAGACATCAACCTATACTTAACAAGTGAAGACAGGATAATTGAGGACTGCGTAGGCAGAGAGTGTATGGGGGGAGGGGAAGAGGGCCCTCCAGAAATATTCATTTTAAGTAATAGATTGAGAATACTTGAGGGAAGGAACTTTCAAGAAGGAGAGATCAGAGAATTCAAATGCCAGGAATTCATGAGAAAATGATTCCAAGTGCATTACCCATGACCCTAGCTTTGGTGGGTTCATGGAGGGCTGAGGACAGAAGTCAGATGGCAGTTGACTGGGTACTGAGTAAAAGCTGAGTAAGAATCACTGTTGGGCATAGACAACTATTTTAAGAGGTTGGCTGTGAAGAGGGAAAGAAATACTATAATAGCTACAGGGAAATGAAGGATAGATAAAGATTTTATTTACATATTTAACTTCTTTGTAGAATATAAAACTAATTTTCCAGAAAGCAGTTTGACATTAGTTTATAAATCTGACCATGGTATCATCTACAACCTAGTAATTCCACTCCTAGGAATACATGCCAAAGGAAAAATCTTCAATGTGTATGTGTAATGGGAAATGTGTATAAAAATATTCATAGAGGGAAATGCTGTTGGGACCCTCTCACTCTTGAGAGCTTTTTCTGTATCTCCACTTAATAAACTCTTATCACACACACAAAAATGTTCACACAGTGTTAATCCTAACAACAAAAAATCTTGAAAAAAAAAAATGTGTTGACCAGACAAGGAATACATAAACTATATTTATATAGTGATTAGAGAATACTGAAATGAGTGAAATACTGTTACATGCTACTGCATGGAAGAGTCTCAGAAATCTGATATTGAATAAAGAATCTCAGAAATCTGATATTGAATAAAAGAAGCATGACTCCACAGACTATGATATGATATAGTTATGAAGTTCAAAATTAACCAAATCCAAGTAAAATAAGGCCTAAAAAGGGCCTACAGCACACAAGATAAGGGCAAAAGTGGCCATTGTTGAGTTAAACGTCAAGAGAGTCAAGTCTGAGTCTGCTAATCTGTCTCAGACTGACAAACTGACAGAATAAAAAATCCCAGGGGAGCCGGACAGAGAAGTGAACGCATCAGGCCATAGTAAGAAAGTCCAAGATAAGATCTCATGGCAGAAAGTGGAGGATACGAACCTGGGGCATGGGAGCCTCTTTAGGTCAGCTTGAACTGAAATCTGTCAGTGTTAGAAAGAGCATCAAATTAAGATCAGCAGGGGCGCCTGGGTGGCTCAGTGGGTTAAGCCGCTGCCTTCGGCTCAGGTCATGATCTCAGGGTCCTGGGATCGAGTCCCACGTCGGGCTCTCTGCTCAGCGAGAAGCCTGCTTCCCTCTCTCTCTGCCTTCCTCTCCGTCTACTTGTGATCTCTCTCTGTCAAATAAATAAATAAAATCTTAAAAAAAAAAAAATTAAGATCAGCAGAACTGAACAGGTTACTGCAGTTAAATGCCCCTCTAAGCAACAGAAGCAAAGTGGGAAGGTATGTCAGGTTCTTAGCGGTTAAGGATATATTCTCAAGGCATACCTACAATCACACGCATTTTCTAAATTTCTCATCTTTAACGAGGCTGCACTAAGTACAAGCATTTTGTATGTTATTAACTTGGTCTCCAGCATCCTACTTGCTCATTAGCCGTTATTTGCTAAAATGAGTCCCAAATCCAAACAGCTAGGCCCATGACGCCTAATGAAGAGAAAACCTCCTCCGTTTTTTTTCTGTTTATTTTTACTCTGAAGCAAAAGAATTATAACTTCTAACATTAAATAGAATATAAAATAACCAATAAGAGTAGCGTCTTATATTTTTAGATAGCTCTGGATATTGTTTAAAAATATCTATTATCTAGCTTTATTCCATCAACCCCTGTATTAAGTGGCAATTCAGGCATTAATCATCCCAAGTTTAAACATGAAGAAATTCAGACACTAGGAAAATAAGTGACTTGTCCCAGGGAGGCTAATGATAGGACCCAAACTAAAATTTAGATCTTTTGATTCATGTTCTCCATGGATAAAATCTAAATAAGTCATGTTAGAGCTCCCATTTCTATTTACTTTCATCTAATAGGTAAATCTATTTTTATCGTAGCACTGAAAAAGAGTATCACATACTTGGGAAAAACACTGAGAATATTTAAAAATAGACATTGTGTTCCGGAAAAACAATAAAGCAGTACTTGAGAGATCTTTCAACAAATCTTCAGCATGCCTTTAAAAAATAGAAGTTATGTGTTGTTATTTGGTCATGGTATTGGTGGATCAGGAAATACTAGGAACTCCTGTTCCTACTATCAGAAGTACCAACTAAGACAATCCTATGCCCAAATTCTCAAAGCCCAGCTCTCAAAGATGGAGTATAGTATATTTCTTTTTTTTTTTTTTAAGATTTTATTTATTTATTTGATAGGCAGAGATCACAAGTAGGCAGAGAGGCAGGCAGAGAGAGAAGAGAGGAGGAAACAGGCTGAGCAGAGAGCCCGATGTGGGGCTTGATTCCAGGACCCTGGGATCATGACCTGGGCCGAAGGCAGAGGCTTTAACCCACTGAGCCACCCAGGTGCCCCAGGAATACAGTATATTTCTTAATGATTTTATCTAATTTTTAAAATTCAAGTTTAGTTTGGTATTTGCTTTTCTAATGGCCACATTAAAAAATATATTGATATGAATTTCAAATGACATTAAATGTTTAACCACATTTGGGAGAGACTGATTTGGGACAGTGGGAGGTAGTGGAAAAGAACATTGGGTTTAGTCAATAAAGGCAAATATATGTCTTGGCTGGGCCATATTCTTACTTAACTTCTATAATTCTCATATTCATCATTTATAAATTAGGGGAGTTCATCTAGGTGTCCTCTGCGGTGGATATTGTGGCTTGACATGACCATCCTCCTTCCATGTGTCTTTCTGTATTACAGAAGCTGGAAAGCTAAAATCTGTATTTCTCAGTTTCCATGCAGGTAGGGTTCAAAAAATAAATTAGATGCCACCAGTTAAAAGCACTTGGAAGGCAAAAGTGAAGTAGAAGGCCATCCTCCTTCTCTTGGCTGTGTCTATAAGCTCACACAGCCATGAAGACATCAGGATTTTGGCAACAGCATTCCACTCTTCATTCTCCAGCTACCTAGATGTTGAGACAGCTGTGGCAAAGAGTGACAACCTGCCACATTTAGTGTTTATTCACCTGCTTTGCGGCTGTCCAAGGACGATAACAGTGGTGACAGGGACAAGCAGGCAGCCCCTGTCCCTAGATAATAGTTATGGCCCTGTGTTTTAAACTCAACAATTCTAGTGGTGGGCTCAAAGTCATTCTGGATTGTTCTGGAAGACATTCCTAGAAGCCCAGCTGCAGCCCATTCTGGAGCCCTTCCCATGATGTTTGCACCTAATTCTCTATATTAAACTTACTTGTATAAAAATATTTAGAATAGTTTTTGTGCCTTTTACTGAATCCTGACACAGAATCCAGATTTTCTTTGTGCTCTAATGTTCTTTGATTCTATTTTCTTCATTTTCCTCATGTTTTTAATACACAGTCTCTATTTTTTATGGTAATTTTCTTAAATCATTTCAGTTTCTCTCTGTGTAGAGTCTATCTGTAATGTAATTTTAATACTATCCAATAACTGTCCTAGTTGGTTTTGAGTATATGGGAGTCAAGTGTATACACCTGTTTGGTAATGAACCAATAGCCTTTAAGTTTTTATTTATTTATTTGACAGAGAGAGATCACATCTCAGCAGAGAGGTAGGCAGAGAGAGAGGAAGGGAAGCAGATTCCCCGCTGAGCAGGGAGCCCGATGCGGGGCTCGATCCCAGGACCCTGGGATCATGACCTGAGCCAAAGGCAGAGGCTTTAACCCACTGAGTCACCCAGGTGCCCCAACAAGTAGCTGTTAAAGTAAAGGAGAGTGGGTAACTACTGGATGTAATTAAAAATAAAAAGTATACATAGAAGTTTGAAAAAAATCTTTTGTGTAATACTACAGTGAATTAAAATGTCTGAAGCAGATTTTAAAATATGTAATTCAGTGTTTTTTTGTAAAAAACTTTTGTGGTTAGGATAATGACAAGAATTTTGTATATGTAATATATATTTAAAATATTTATTAAAATCTGTGTGTGGTGTGTGTGTGTGTGTGTGTATGTGTCTATCTGTATGCCCAGAAAGACTGAGAAGAAAATAATAATTACATGGATGTCTGCTAATAATCTGAAAGTTTTCCCCAGGGTCCTTTTACAAGTTTTGCCTTGGATTAACTGTTGTATACAGCACCAGAAGAATTATGTGACTTTATAATCAGCTTCTTAATGTCTTTGATAATCAGTTTTAACTGTACCTGAAAACTTCACATCTTCTTGAACTTAAAAACTCACAAATACTGTCAATCCTTCTGAATATGTTCCCCAACATGCAAGGTTTATATTTTAAAGAATATGATATAGAAAGATATTTTATATAATGCAGATGATGAATTGTTCATTTTAGAAACTGACCCTTGGGATCTAATTAAGAAAACAAAACAAAACAAGAACTGAGCAAGTCTTTGGCTCAATTCTGGGAATATTTTTGAAACTGAATCATAGGGAGTGAAACCAAAGATGCTTAGGGGCAGTCTCATTGTCAATAGTGTCTGAAAATGAAGAGCATCTGGGAAGGTGAGCAGAGGACTAGGTCAGACCCAGGAAGACAACTGAGCTGGGGACATGTGCAAGGTCATGTTTTAGATGAGGCATTTGGCTGGGATGCTATAAAACAGATAGCTTCAAACTGGGGTAAATTTCTAAATGTAGGACAATTGGTAGGTCCTGGGTTGTCTGAAGGAAATTACATGGTGAAGGAAGGGTAAATTGTGAAAAAATTCCAACCAAGAATCAAGAGAAACCAAAGAGCATATCTGAAGTGTCAGGAAAGAGAATCATGTTGATAAAGGAGATAGATTTCCTACCTGAGATTCATGGTTTTTCTAAAGCCTAGGGAAGAACTTATCCCACAGTGGACAGTCCAGCTGACCAGGAAGTTGAGAGACTGTGCCAAGAGACTGAAAAAATGTCTAGAGGCAAAGGGGTTGGCATATCTAGCAAGTGAAATTTTTGGTATGGTGTTACGAGGGGTTATTCAGGCTGTGGGAAGAGAATTCTTTGCCGAGAGCAGGGCTTGGGCAAAGATGTCTCAAGAGACAGGGTCAAAGAAGAAAGAAATTAGTCCAGTGCTGAAAATTCACTTGCACGAAAAGGATATAAATACCGAAAGTCAAGTAGGGAGAGGTCCTGCTCTGCCTTTTGCCGTCATCCACAGTCATTTTCACTGCTAACCAAAGCACACAGGTGCTCATTTCTAGAGCAGGGCAAATGGAATTACGCCATTACAACTCAATAGAATGTTCTGTGTTCTAGCCACGTCATGTTGTCACTTATGCTTCTTTGCATCACATTAATAAAAAGAACGTTGATTTTTAGAGCCTGATAATTTTAACCCTACAAGTGTGAAACATAAAAATGAAGGACTTCTTACCTTTATTTTATTTGGTTCAAGTTTCTTTTGAATCCACATAATAGTTGGAAGCCAGGAAAATAATAGCTAGCATGTATTAAGCGTATTTTATTTGCCTTGGATGTCATATACACTACTTAATGCAGTAGTCTTCACGGAACTCAGTAAGTGCTCCTAGAGCTGATGAGTAATGAGGGATTTAGACCCATCGTCAGAATTGTGGGTTCAAGTTTTGGACCTATCTCTAAGTGGCAGAAAGTTTGAGCAAATTACTTCCCTAGTCATCAGTCATCACAGTTAACAATGAGGATTATGAAAGCTGTTTTATAAAATTGACAGGATAAAGGGGTTTTATATGTGCATATGTGTTTTGGATATGTTTGCATTAACACAATACAGTGTGCTAAACAGCATGCAAGTCCCTGGGGATACAAAGAAAAATAAGCTGGGGTTTCTGTCATTGAGGTCTTGAGTCTGAAGGAGACAAATACACCTAAATAAACTTAGAGAAAACAACGGGAACTATGAGGGCAGAGAGAAGAAGCTTGCATGAGGGGGTAAATAGCATCCCTACCTAGACCACAGTTGGTGCTCACTAAGTGCTGATTTTTTTGTTGTTGTTGTTTAAATTGTTTTAAAATTTAACAACAATGGGGTTGCCTGGGAGGCTCAGTCAGTTAAGTGTCTGACTCTTGGTTTCGGCTCAGGTCATGATCTCACAGTTGTGGGATCAAGCCCCATGTCGGGCTCTGTGCACAGTGAGGAGTCTGCTTCAGATTCTCTCTCCCTCATTCTCGCACTCTCTCTCAAGTAAATAAATAAAATTTAAAAAATTAAAAACAATGAACAGAAATGTCCAAAAATGACCACTGATGGGTAACTGATTTACACTAATGGCTGATGGGTTACTCATTAATCTAACAGTACTGGAAGCTTTATGGTGCAGTGGGCAAGAGCCCCCAGCTTTATGTCAGGCTCTTGCCCACCCCACCTTAACTGCATGACCTGGGGAATATTTATCCTCTCTACCCAGTGCTTCCATTTACCAGCTACATAATCTTGAGCAAGTTACTTAAACTCTCCATTCTGCTATTTCTTATCTATAAAATGGGGGTAACAACAGGTTACTTTGTGAAGTTTAAATGAGCTAATCTATAAATAAACTGCTTAGAAAAATACTTGCAAACAGTTCGGAGTCAAAGTTATCTACTATTGCTAATATTATTTTCAGTATGATGATAGTGATGATACTTTGGCATATTTGTTTGTAAAACAGGGAGAATAGTAAGAATTACCTCTTATTTGTGTTATAAAGCTGAAATTTTAAAATGCCTGTCGGTCACACATCTGCCTTTGGGCTCAGGTCATATCCTGGGGTTCTGGGATCGAGCCCTGTGCTGCTCCTTCCCCTGCTTGTGCTTTCTCCTGCTCTCTTCCACTCTCTGTCAAATAAATGGTTAAAATCTTTAAAAATAATGCCTGATATGATAGGTCCTCAATAAATGTGAGCTATCATGGTAGTGATTATTAAGAAAAATAACTCCTTACCTATGTTTAGCATTTCATATTACAGTAACTGCTTTCATATAAATATATAAATCTAAAAATGTACAAATATATTTATGTAAATATAGATGTTAAAATGTACAGATGTATATTCGGTGACAAGGAGATAAACAGGATAGATCATTCTGTTCCATTACTCACATTTCGTTGTTCATTTGTTAGAATAGTTTGTACTTCTATGAAGCTTTTTGAATGTCATAGTGTGCCTTTGCTGAAACAGACATAAAAGTGATAGCTGGTATCTGCACTGACCTGAGTATTTCTACGTAAAGGTATTCTGCATTCTGTCCTCCTTCTGCTTCTTCCACTGCTCCCACTCCTTCAAAAGAATAACACCACAATCCTTATATTTAAAGAATTTTACTTCTGGACTGTAGTGGTTCCAAGTGAGGACTACAGGGAGCTCTTAAAGCTGAGCACGCTATTTACAAGCATATAGCATCAGCGTAGGATCCTGAATGTGGCTTTCGACACTCTTCTAGGCCAATGTACATGTGTCGGTCTAACATCATGTTTAAACAAAGAAACTGAGGGGCGCCTGGGTGGCTCAGTGGGTTAAGCCGCTGCCTTCGGCTCAGGTCATGATCTCGGAGTCCTGGGATCGAGTCCTGCATCGGGTTCTCTGCTCAGCAGGGAGCCTGCTTCCCTCTCTCTCTCTGCCTGCCTCTCTGTCTACTTGTGATCTCTCTCTGTCAAATAAAAAAAATAAAAAAAACTGAAAAAAAATCCACACTTGTACATTGGTTGAGAAAACAAAAATGGTTAAATTAGTGCTCTTTTAACTTTTTCATCTGGCCTGAGAAACACGTGTGCAAGGGTATGGTGTTTGAACAATATAATTCCCTGTCCACAGAGATGACCCAACAGTGTGGCGTTACAAGAAGTCACTGCTTTAATTAAAAGCAAAATAGTTAAATTTTCTAAGTCAAACTTCAAGTAAGACCCTAATTTTGAGAATCTCCTTCTCTTCACAAGGAATGAGAGGAGCCCAACTGATTTGGCAATTTTCAGAGTAGGAAAATATGAAGGAAAAATTGAGAATCTGGGAGCCAAGGAGAATATATTCTCTTCCTATTGTCTTCCCCATCACAAAATCTTTGTAGAGTGTTGTGTGCTCTCTAAATTCTTTTCCCTTTATGAAGTTGGAGATTGGGGATTGTCTCCTTTCTGGAAGTTGTCAGACCCCGGCCATCTGCAAATGCTGTTTCTGCAGCTTCCTAGATAGACTTCAGGCAACAGGGAAAGGAAATTCCCAAGATGGTGGTGGAAGGAAGCTCTAGGGTAACAGCTGCATAATTAGTTTGTTGAGGAGACAGTCTATGAGGGGAATGGATTCATAAATTTTCAAAATGTGTTTTTACTATATATATTGAGAGACGCTTTAGAGTTCTACCAGAAAACTTCTAGATCGATGAATTAACATATATATAGAAAACCTGTAAATGAAAAAAAACTATATATAAATATATTTTTGCTGTGGTTCACTGAGAACCACATTTGCATAATTTTGCTAATGATATAGTGATTTTTAACAAAAAATAATAATATAAATATTTAGGGTGATGTGCAGTGGTTGAAAATGCTATGTGCTTCGATTTGCATGATGTCTGTTAATATTCCCTTGGCCAAAGCAAGCGACATAGCCAGACACATCATCTGTAGAGTAGGAAAATATATTTTACCCATGGAAGGAGGAGAAAAATGAGTATTTTGCTAAATAATAACCTGTCTGGCACAGAAATAAATTTCAGATGAATTAGAGATCCAAACCTGAAATATAAAATATTTTTTCATTTTAATTTTTAAATTTTACTATAATTTTAGACTTCTATAGTAGTTGCAAGAATAGCAAAAACTATAAAATATGTGAATAAACTATTAGCAAATATTTTTTATAATCTTAGAAAGAAAACGATTGTTTTTTAAAGATTTTATTTATTTGACAGAGAGAGATCACAAGTAGGCAGAGAGGCAGGCAGAGAGAGAGGAAGGGAAGCAGGCTCCCTGCTGAGCAGAGAGCCCGATGTGGGACTCGATCCCAGGACCCTGAGATCATGACCTGAGCTGAAGGCAGCGGCTTAACCCACTGAGCCACCCAGGCACCCAGAAAACGATTTTCTTAAGCAAGACAAAAAACCCTGAATTCACAAAAGCAAAATCCTATCAGAATACTAGTCAAGATACTTTTGCCTTCAAGTTTCCAAAATTCAACTCAAATCTGGAAATTATGAATTGGCTGTTGGCAATAAGACCTTGGGTAAGTTACTTAATTAAGTAAGTTAAACTTTGTTTTTTCATCTGCAAAGGTGAATGCTCAGAGGTCAAATGTCTGGACCAGGTGCAGAGATAAGGGTTCAAATGCAGACCTGGCTTAACTCCCTAGACTACATCCTTCCAAATGCAGCCCAGCATTTGATTATTGGCCGTTCAATTTAGCAAACATCTCTGAAATAACTCACATGATATCCAGCGTACTGCCTTGGCTAATCTCAGATAAGAAACGAATTTGTCTTTTCTTCCTTTAAAACAATCACAAAACAGGGGCACCTGGGTGGCTCAGTGGGTGCCACCTTTGCTCAGCTGTCTTTGGCTCAGGTCATGATCTCAGGCTCCTGGGATGGAGCCTCGCAGTGGGCTCTCTGCTCAGCGGGTAGCCTGCTTCTCCCTCTGTCTACTTGTGATCTCTGTCTGTCAAAAAACAAAAACAAAAACAAAAAAGCAAAAAAACAATTACAAAACGAATATCCTTAAAGTAGTTTCTGGTTCTCCTTAACTAAGGCGCCTTAGTTGTATTACCTAGAATGTATGGTTAGCTGTAAGTAAGCTGTCAATCTCTGTTCAAACACTTTAACTGGATTATCAAAGTATCTTTAATCTCTCACGCCAGTTTCAGTAATAGATTACACTATTGTGTAAGAATAAGTACAGTTATTTACAAAATGAGCAAATTTTTAAATACTTTGGGTTGTTTTAGATGAAGTTGCTTTAATGACTAGAAGCTTTGGACATATTTCGTTATTGTTGTTAACTCTGTGAGATATTAAGGTTTCTTTCCCGCTGAAATTAAAAAAAAATAAGTTTAAAATTATTTATGTCATGATGTTCAATACAAGTTTGAATAAAAGCTAAGGATTTTCTCATACTGTCTGCTGTTCTTTTCTGTAAATTATACTTGAATTATCATATCCTAGATTTCCCATAAACAATATACTTAGGTATGATGCTGCTCCCGATTTGGTAAGATTAAAAAAATTAATTTCCCTGAAAAAAAATACAAAACTATAAAAGTAAACTTTGGGATGTAAAGATACTGTTTATTAGTTGCTATTCAATAAAACACACAAAAAAACACCCCACCACAGAAACCAAAGTATACACATTTTGTCATTCATAACACACTCTTCAGGCAGGAAAAACACAGTGTAGCTACAAAATAGGGGTTGTTATCCATTCAAATATAAGAAATGAAAATGCTTTTATACTGTACTTCTTTAGAATTTGCACATAGTAACATTTAACAGTATTCTTATACTTTCCATTCTCTTCAGTATTTCAATTAATGGAATTAAGGGAATTGCCCCGTGTACAGTCATACACTTAGTAAGTTCATGGGAGAAGGGGTGTTCGTGGGGTTCCTATGTCACTGTCTTGGCCCAAAACTCTTTTTCTTAAATTGGATATAGGGACACAAATTTTTTTGAGCATCATACTTACATATTCTATATATATATTTTTATTTTGACATATCAAATATACCCCCAAACCCACTAAATTTTATATTCACATTTATCTTAAATGCTATAAAAATGTTTCTGTAAAAAGTAAAAGAATCATATGGCATGAAAAAGGACCTGAAGTAGAGATCTAATTTGACTCTAAAACAATTTGCAGTTTTAGTAAAATGACTACTAATATTGAAACCACTTCTTTTATAGACTCTAGAGGCTATTTGTTAACTCTGGCTTAAATTGAGAACATGAAATCATTCAGAGAAGAAAATATTGTATTTCTACTTAATATTGAGTGTCAAATAGGAACAGAGTAAACTTACTCATGTTTTCCTTGGTCAATATTTAGATGTATTAAAATTTTCATATTCTTTTAACAAGGTAAAATATACTTCCAGTGAATTACAAAGATTTTAAGTGTATAACTTGATGAATTTTTACAACTAGATACCTTTAGATAAACAACATCACAATAAAGATAACAGATGTTTCCATCATTCCAAAAATATCCCACACACTACCTTCTAATCAGTCCCTACATCCAAAGGTGATCATTGTCTTGATTAGTTTTGTCTGGTTGCAAACTTTTCAGGACAAATAATGCAGGGCAAAAGGAAATTGACGTCTTATATTATGAAAATAACTTTTACTTCACAAATTCCCTAAGAAAGGTTTCCAGACCCCAGAGGTAACTTGTCAACATAAGAATTTCATGGAGGGGCTCCTGGGTGGCTCAGTGGGTTAAAGCCTCTGCCTTCGGCTCAGGTCATGATCTCAGGGTCCTGGTATCGAGCCCTGTATCGGGCTCTCTACTCAGCAGGAAGCCTGTTTCCCTTCCTCTCTCTCTGCCTACTTGTGATCTCTGTCTGTCAAATAAATAAATAAAATCTTTAAAAAAAATTAAAAGAAAACAACAGCATAACTTATCACTCTCAACTTTTGATATTGTTCCACTTCACATAAAATGTGATAGCTTTACAACAGTAAAATCCTATTTACCCTCTCTGTCCTTTGTGCCATTTCCAGCACATACTTTACATTTATGTATGTGTATATGCTACAACACAATGACTAATAATTTTGGTTTAAACAGTAAGTTTTCTTTCAATAAAATCAAGAGCAAAGCATATGAAGCCTTTTGTATTTACTGAAACATATTCTAACTGCAGTGTTCTTCATTCCTTCCTATAGGTGCAAGTTTTCTTCTTCTTCTTCTTCTTCTCCCTTTTTAAAAAAAAAAATTATTTTTGAGAGAGAGAGAGCGCACAAACTGGGGGAAGGGTCGGAGGGTGAAGCAGACACCCTGCTGAGCAAGGAGCCCAATGTGGGATTTGATCCCAGGACTCTGGAATCATGACCTGAATGAAAGGCAGATGCTTAACTGATTGGGCCACCCAGGAACCCAATGCATGTTTCCTTCTGATGTCATTTCCCTTCAGCCTGAGGAGTGACAGTGACATCAGCTGACTGATGAATTTTTTCAGCTTTTTCTTATCTGAAAATGTTTTTATTTCATCCTCATTTTTTTTTTAAGATTTTTTTTTTTTATTCATTTGACAGACAGAGATCACAAGTAGGCAGAGAGGCAGGCAGAGAGAGAAGGGGGAAGCGGGCTCCCCGTGGAGCAGAGAGCCTGATGCGGGGCTCGATCCCAGGACTCTGGGATCATGACCCGAGCCGAAGGCAGAGGCCTTAACCCACTGAGCCACCCAGGTGCCCCTCATTTTTTTTTTTTTAAAGATTTTACTTATTCATTTGACAGACAGAGATCGCAAGTAGGCAGAGAGTCAGGCAGAGAGAGAGGAGGAAGCAGGCTCCCTGCTGAGTAGAGAGCCCGATGTGGGGCTCGATCCCAGAACCCTGGGATCATGACCTGAGCTGAAGGCAGAGGCTTTAACCCACTGAGCCACCCAGGCACCCCTCATCCTCATTTTTAAAGGATGTTTTCACTGGTATAGAACTCTAGCTCGACAGTTCTTTTCCAACTTCAAAGATTCCGTTCTATCATCTGCTGACTTCCATATGTTTCTAATGAGAAATCAGTCATCAATCCATTCACGTGCATGCAACGTGGCTCTGCTCTTCTCAATCCTTAAGCATCTTGTAAGATTTTTAAAATTTATATATTTTCTAAACAGTTTTATTATAATGTGCTTAGGTATAATTTTCCTTGTAATACTGATTAGGATTTTCTAAAATTCTTAGATCTCTAAGTTGTTTTCTACCAAATCGGGGGACATTTTGATTATTATTAATTCAAATATTTTTTCCCCTGTTCTTTTTTCCTGTCCTTCTGGAGCTTCAACTACACATATGAGAGCCTGTTGGAATTATCCTATAGTTCACTGCAACTCTGTTCATTTTTTGAAATACTTTTTCTATTTTCTATTAATTGTCTTCAGATTCATGGATCCTTCCTTCTCTGGCCCTAATATGCTGTTAAGACCATCAAGAGTGCTCTTCGTTGCAGATAATACGCTTTTCAATTTAGAAATTCCGTCTGGCCTTCTTCATAGTTTCCATTTCTCTGTTGAGATTTCTTATTTGTTTACTCATGTTCATCCTTTCCTTTAAGTCCTTGAAAATTAGTAGACAAATTGTCTACTAATTTAAACATTTGTGTCATTTCAAAATCTATTTCTAATGATACTTCTTCATAATTATCAGTCACATTTTTCTGCTTTTCACATATCTACTAATTTCTTATCAGATGCTGGGTATTCAAATGATAAGCATAGAGCTTCCTGATTATGTGCATTTTCTCTAAAGGATTTGGATTTTTGTATGGCAGACAGTTAAAAAAGGTTTTTTTTTTTTTTAATTTTATTTATTTATTTGACAGAGGGAGACCACAAGTAGGCAGAGAGAGAGGGGGAAGCAGGCTCCCTGCTGAGCAGAGAGCCTGATGTGGGGCTTGATTCCAGGACCCTGAGATCATGACCTGAGCTGAAGGCAGAAGGCTTAACCCACTGAGCCACCCAAGAACCCCATGGGTTTTACCTTTAAATCTTGCATTTATCCTTTGTGGCTCTATTTTGGTTATGAACAGCTTCCTTCTCCTACAACATCTTCCTTCCCCTGTGGTGTGGTCCTTACTCCTAAAGCAAGGACTTTTCTGGCTTCTCAATGCTTGAGATGTTCAGTGAAGTGTCTCTAGTCTGGCTGGGTTAGAATTCCAACTGTCCAATTTTTGGCATTTTAATTTATCTCAGTCTCTCAGCAGATGATCTCTGATAAATTTCCCCAAAAGTTGTTATGAATAATGATCTTCTGGCTCATCATGAGTGTCCTTTTGTTCTCTGGTGCTCTGACCTGCAAACTCTAATTGCTTCTGCAGCCTGTGACTCTGATCTCATCCTTTGTAGCTCAGAAACATTGCTGCTTCTCTGATTATACTCCTGTCACAACATTAAAGTCATTCGAAATATAAATCCCAGGAGCCCATAGGTGTCTTTATTTCATTTCTAACAAAAATTATAGTTTTATATTGTGCTCAATGCCTGAAAATAGTTAACTCATATATTTCTCCTTTTTCTTTCTTTCTTTTTTTTTTTTTTTTTTTTTTGGTTATTTACACAAAGAGGATAGATCCTGTGCTAGCTACTCTGTCTTGGGCAGAAGCGGATGTTGGTGAAAGGCACTTATCCTTTAAAATTATTAAACACTTAGTAGCAGCTTAATAAACAACAACAACAAAACTCAAATTGGCTTAATGATGTGCTCAGGTGTGAGAAGAATGCAATTCAAAACTAGATAAGAAAGATACAAGCACTGGGGTGCCTGTGTGGCTCTGTGGGTTAAGGGTCTGTCTTTGGCTCAGGTCATGATCTCAGGGTCCTGGGATCGAGCACTGCATTGAGCTCCCTGCTCAGTGGCGACTCTCCTTCTCCTTTTCCCTCTGCCCCATCCCCCTGCTCGTGCTCTCTCTCTCTAATAAATAAATAAAATCATAAAAAAAGAGAAAAGAAAGATATATGCACTGTGTATGATCACAGTGATTATGATCTTTAAGTCAGTTTGAGTAATTCCAGAAAAGCATTTGGTACCTGACTCAATTGAAATGGCCAAAGTATGATCACACACGGAGTGATATTATATATTTCCTGTGTGTCTGTGTGTTACCTACTATTTGACACATACACACTGCTGATTATCATATTGTAACTACTTTGGAAGAAGCTTGGAGTTGACTATAAATACAATGTCAACACAATTCAGCCAGACACGGTTTTAGAGAATTTCCTTATTTTAGCTCCAACGCTATGCCTGAACAAAGCTAAAATAAACAGAATGGAAGCAAAAAGTGCCAAGGGTTACAAAAATCCACAAGTGTAAAGTAAAGTATAAACAACATTTATTTTTCCATTCATCTAGACTAAGAGTTGAATTATACTTCATGAATATAAATACGCAAAGACAACCAGATGAATCAGTAACACATTTGAATCAACTCCCAAATATCTGCTTAGACTTTTCTAAAGAATGTATTTAATTAAAAATCACCTTCAGGTGCAATGAGTTAGGTTGGTCATTTTGTACAAAGTACCTTGCTCTTATATGAGAGATCAATTAGGTGCATTTTTGTGGGTGTTTTTTTTTTTTAGTGTACTCTGATAACTAAAATGGCCAACACTCCTTTGAATGCTTGAAATTATTCCTTTTCAAATAACATGTTTAGAAAATGATAGCAATTGTTCCTTGTACTAGACATTCTAAAAGGATAATCTTAGAAGTGGACTGAGCAGGCTCTGAGCTCAATGCAGAGGGTGCTTGGGATTCTCTCTCTACCTCTGCCCCTCCCCCAGCTTGCGTTCTCTCTCTCAAGTAAATAATCTTTAAAAGTTGATTTGTTGTCTAATAATTTCTTTCCTAGATAAGTATAAATGAAATAGCTTGGATCTCTTTGCTTATAGTACTGCCCTCATTTCTCTCTCTCTCTCCTTCCCGACCTCCCTCTCTCTTTCCCTTCCTCCTTCTCTGTCTCTCTCCCTCCATCCCTCTCCAGCTCTTTCTTCCCCACTGAATTTATTTACTCTTTTTTTCTGCTTCATTTCCAGCAACATAGGAACATCTAAAAGCAAAACCATTTGGGGAAGGGAGATGATAACAAATGAACGAAAAACTAGCTTCTTGTCTTTTGGTGGTTACTATAGCAATAATCATGATGGGAGATTTTCAGCAGCAAGTGGTTTCTATAACAACATGATAGGGCGCTTCAGAAATAGTCCAGAGGTAAATAGATTCTATAAGGGTCTCTTAACCTCTTTTATTCCATAAGATTAGCATCCCCTTGAAGGATAAATATCAGTTGGCTTATTTGATGGAAGCCTTCAAAATATCATTTTTATTTTGTAAAGATTAAACATTTAATTTTTTTTAAAGATCTGGCTTTAGCTGATAGGATCTTAAACTCCTTCATTTCAGAAAATTATTTTTTAAAAAAAGATCTAATTTATTTATTTGACACAGAGAGAGAGAGAGAGAGATCACAAATACGCAGAGAGACGGGCAAGAGCAGGTTCTCTGCTGAGCAGAAAGCCCCATGTGGGGCTCCATACCAGGAGCCTGAGATCATGATCTGAGCTGAAGGCAGAGGCTTTAACCCACTGAGCCACCTAGGTGCCCCCAGAAATTAACTGATAGCATCCTTACTCTATTTCTACATAATGGCATCCAAATAGTCTTAAAGCTGTTTCTTTCATTGTACTACCCTAAAATGTGGAAAGTAGTAAATATTCCTCATTATAACATCTATTAATCCTCTCATGGGTTACCTGAAGGCTCTTGCTCTAGTGAAACCTTCTCCACACTATCATTACACCTGTTAGGTTCCCTGACAGGTGCTAATCTGTTCTAACAAATCCGTTCTAACAAAGGGAGCCTGATTACTTATCTGTGTCTTGCTGTTCAGTATGCTTCCCATTAGGCATGGTTCCTATTCAACTTACAATTTACTAAGTATTATAAGAGGAAGTTTAAGGGATTGTTCTGAATTTATTAAGTTTTAACACAGTAAAACATAACATGCAAGAAAATGAAGGCTCCCATTTCATCCATAAGTCATTCAGGAACCCCTTATAAGTGAAAGATCCATGGGGATGCATGACAAAAACAATACACAAGAATGAATGTGGTAGGCTGGATTTGATATTTTAAGAGAAAAAAAAAGTGGAAACCTCAAATGTAGTCACACAATCAGGTCAATTTATGGAGATGGGGATTAAGCTTGCTTGGTTCAGTTCCATAATGGATTATTGATTATCTACTCCATGCTGGATACTGAAGGTATATATAATGATGAAAATATATGGTATTTATTTAAAAAACTAAATTATCATATCAAGTAAAGACACTCTGTGTTACTAAACATTAATTGACTTTTAAAATTTATTGATTTGAAATTAATAAATTATTTGCTTGGATTCATCTTTCTTTGGCCACTTAACCCCCATATATTTTAAGTGCAAAGGCATATCCATGCCTTCCTAAAAGAAATGATTATTGGCATATTTGAGCAAGGGTGATTCCATCTAAGGGATGATGCTTTATCTTCACATGGAGTTTCACTTCCATGCATTTTCTACAATAGAGCTATCCTTACACTTTTACTATTTTCTATTTAGTGAAGCTGCCGGTTCCAAATATGACATATTCTATTTCAACTCTCAGAAATATATCAGCAACTATGCATCTCCCTGAGTTTTCAAACTCAGCTGCGGTATTCTCATTTCCCTGGTGTTCTGTCCTCAGTAACGAAGCCTCAGAATTCATTACATATGCATTTGCCATCCACAGCCTTCTGGGACAGAGTTTGCCAAATAGGTCCCTGGGAGATCAAGACCCATTCTCCATGTGTGTCATGGGGCTGTGCAGATGAGCTGAGGCATATCTATACACACCAAGGCCCTGCTCAGGACAGCATGTTCCAGAACACGTTGGGCAGGGAGCCATTCATAAACTCTTCAAAATCTTATCCAGACCAAAGGCACAGCGGCATTGTATTTGCTGCACTCAGGACCATGGGGCTTTTAGCTGAATAAAAAGCAAATGAAATATATTCACAATGTCTTCCAAGTTATCCAGTAACCACAGAAACCTGGGTTTTTCCCAAATCGAGTCCACAACGTAGAATGACCTGGCAGAAACAAATCATTCTCTCTCTGTTCAAGTGTAGTGAGCCATAAATTGAGCAGAATAAATTTCCTTGGGGTAAAACCAATTAATCAGCAAACAATCAGAACGCTTTTACTGCACCACTCAGGAGCTCATATTCTAGGTGGGATCGAGACCCAGTACGTAAAGCATATATGTAGATGCTAAAGAAGCATATATTGCAGTTCCTGAACTTAAAGAGTTCATTTACTAATTGTAAAGAAAAGTGCCCATACATGAAACAGACAACAATTAAGGAAATGCATGGATAAATTTAACACTGTGTCTTGCCAATGATAAGCTGCTCAGTCCGAGAGATCAACAAGAATGCAAAGACACGGAAAGGATTCATGAAAAAGTAGACTTCTAAGGATACACACAATTTGGATACGCATTATAACTAATACTCTTGGAAAGTATTTTGAAATGTCTTTATTTGTGGTTATTACTATAATCATGTCATAAAAGAAGATAACTTAAATCCTCAAGGACCAATGTCTTACTCATAGTTGTAACCACACATTATTTTTCTAGACCTTAGTTCCTGGTACAAAAATATGAAAAAACTGTTCAGATCTCTTTCTCCAATATAGAAGCCATTAGCCACGTGTGGCACTGAGCATTTGAACTGTGACTTTTTGGAAGCACAATATGCTCTAAGTGCAAAAGACACACAGGATTTCAAATACTTAGTATGAAAAAAGTATCTCATTAATTTTTAACACTGATTACATAATGAAATGATATTGTTTTAGTTATAGTTGGTCAAAATATATTATTCAAGTTAGTTTTAAAAGCTTATTTTTGCTTTTTAATTTACTTTTTTTTTAAAAGATTTTCTTTATTTATTTGACAGAGAGAGATCACAAGTAGACAGAGAGGCAGGAAGAGAGAGAGAGAGAGGGAAGCAGGTTCTCTGCTGAGCAGAGAGCCCGATGCGGGACTCGATCCCAGGACCCTGAGATCATGACCTGAGCTGAAGGCAGCAGCTTAACTCACTGAGCTACCCAGGCACCCCTTTAATGTACTTTTTAATTATACATTTTACTAGAAGACCTAACATTGTATGTGTTAATATGTAACATTACATACACATTACATCTCTATTAACAGTTGCTACTTAAAATGTAGTCTACGGGCTGGCAGCATCAGCATCCTGGGAGTTTTCTGGGAATAGCTAATCCCAGGCCTCATCCCAGACCTGCTGAATCAGAATTGGCAACTTCATGAGCTGCTCAGTGGTTCATATGAATAAAGCTGCGAAGTGCTGACCCAGATACTTGCAAAGTGTTTCTTTTTCATGATTCTATTACCTTCCTTTTTGTTTTGATTTTTCTCTAATAGTTGTTTTGAAGTCTTCTTGGCACCCTAATTTATTATTACTGCATAACCTAGGGAAGTTAACAGTCCTGAACCTCAGTTCTTAGAAATTGGATATAATACCTCCAACCCCGTGAGTTTTCTGTAAGCATCAAATGAGACACTAAGGGTTATGCACTTATCCCCAGGAACAAATAGATTTGAGACGTTTGTGTCATATCTGTAATAAAAATGAAAAAATATTCAATGCTCTTAGATGCTCATACAGTCTATAAAATTTTGGTACACAGTACAATGGGCTAAAGTTTGAAGGGGTGTTTTCAGTTATTTTACCAATTTTGTGTAGTTTTTTCTTTACCCTTGTGTATAATATACTTACTTAATATTCTGGTACAAAATCTAATGGAAAATATTAGAACTTTCAGGCCACTTTTTAGAGTTAAAATGCCACGTGGCTAAATTATTCTGCATAATGGTTTTATAATTAATGTCAAAATTATATTTGTTAATCACTGATCACTTAAAAAAGAGTGATGGCTTCATGGAGTGGGAAAAGCCTTTTTTCTTTTTATTTAGAACATTTAGAACATAGCTCTGCAGTGGGATTTTCAATTTGCTAGCGGCCAAGGAGCTAGTAAAATGTAAGTCTATTCCGTAAGTAAAAGAGGGTCACTGGAAAGTCTGTCATTATTAAAGTATACATGGATTAAAATAAGGTCAGAGAGTCGAGGCCTGATTAGCTTTAAATGAATTTAATGTCAAAGGAACATAATTAGACCCTTATTAACATTTCCAATGATTGACATTTAGTAAAAATGACCTTCACAATTTGCATTATTTAGTTATGTGGTAAGGATGACAAAGGGCAGGGCATCTTCTCTGAGCTATCTAAGTGTGTGTGGCTGCACTGTGCATTTGATCCATCCTTCTAGCCCTAAGGACAGACACCAGATCCAATCTTGACCCTGTGCTTGGGTGTGCGGGCTATGTCAAGGAGGACCCAGAAGGTTTGATTCTCATGAGAAAGCCCTGAAAGCAAAAGAAATCTTTAGAGAAGCAGGCCCCTGATTTCATCCGTGATAATGTGGATGATCAAAAATGTCATGTAAAAGCACCTAGAAAAATGGCGTTCTTTACAGTGGATTTTAAAATATCTTCATGGGAAAGTTTCTCTACGGGTCCAAGGACTCTGTAGAGGAGACAATAGAAGGGGGATGTTGAGATTCAGGGGACATCGCTGAAATTTGGCCACAATCTTCTCAACTGGAGCAGGGAAGTTATGTTTCAGAGTTTGCATGTGAGTTAACTGGGGTAAGTACACAGCTGGCAGTATTGGGCTCCACCGGGATTAGGAGACAAGATCGTCAGAGAATGTGTGCTGACCACAGTACTGTACTTCCTGGAACTACAAAAACTAAACACTCTTTACTATATTGTATAGTCTCACTTTCCCTGGATTTATTCCTTCATTAAACATGCATTTACAAAGCTCCAAGTGTGTGCATGGTACTTTCCTAGACAATAGAAGTGTCCCAAGCTTTGGACCCTGCATTGAAAGGAAATAATACTGATTAAATACTTTATTCCAGACTTTTACAGGGAACTTTATGTATGGTATCTTTTTCACCCCTTATGATAATCACAATGATAATAATAATAATGGCTGCTAATACTCACTCTGTGCCAAGCATTATTAGGCATTTTATGTACATTAACTCATTTAATCTCCACAATAAACCTATAGGGTAGGTATCATTTTTACAGAAATGGAAACTGAGACACAGAAATGTTGAGTATCTTAATAAAATCCACAGAGTTAGGAAATCGCAGAGGCAAGATTTAAACCCTGGCTCCCAAGTCCACGCTCTACAAATCATGCATCTCCTTCCTAAATGAGGAAACTGAGGCCCAGTGACACTGGTTTTGCTCAACCACAAACATGGCAAACAGCAGAAACTAAAATTTAAACCTCTATCTGTGTGACCACAAAATTATACTCTTGACATTACATGCAATTGGTCTCCGGTTAGTATTGAAGACCACTATACGACAATGACTGCCTCGTTTTTCAGAGGCCATAGGAGAGCAAAAGAAACAAATGTTCTTACAGAGCCCATCTACTTATTTTAACTGTTCCATGGGGATCCTATCACAGCATACATCAAAGTCACTGATTTACCCGATGAGTTGCTTGATTTTATCAAAAGAAGTGAAAGGAAGAACGTCACAGCAAGGCTTAAATGAGAATTCAGGTTTTCTTGCTCATTCATTCATTATTCAACAAATTTCTATTGACTACCTTCCACGTGTAAGTCATTTTGGCTACGTCCTGAGTAAAGATGTGTGTCTTCTGCACTCACTGCTCCTGCTACCTCCTGCCCCAACCCTGGGATGAAATTTTGTTCTCTTCAGAAAGCCTGGCTAAAGAAAATTCAACAAGCCACTTTTCTCTTATAAATTGAAATTCTTAGATCTGGAAATTTCTATTCTATCTCCAATAGTACTGTTTATCCCTTTTGTTTTAGCAATTCATTTTGGATGTGATTTAAAACCTGGCACACACCAAATATTTGCTGTTTCAAATCCGACCTATGATTGAAAGCTTTACGTGGTTCACCGAAATGTCAGGGGCTACCCAATCTGTCAAATTTCTGAATGGAATTGAGGAGACAGTAAATCTTGAATAAAGAAAAATTTTCTTTTTGATAGCTCGACTAAGTCCTCTTTATTAAGTCAATGGTGTGTCCATGTACAGAAATCCATTGTGGCTTTTAAAAGGTAGTTTAGTAAAATACAGAAAACTGTATCCTAAAAATATCAAGGATATAAACAAAAACCTATATAAAGACACAAGTTTGTTGTTTTAATAAAAGCAAATCAAAAGTGAAAATGAAATAAAATAAAAGCAACTCATTAGCAAATGTTTACTTATTAATTCATCTATAGGAAAAGATCTTTTATATAGAAGAACATCAGAAACCATTCAGTAGATGCTACTGGAAATATCAAATTTTATGCTCGCAATTCCTCTCTTCCTTTCCTATTTTTATTTAAATGAAGTTAGATTAAATGTATATTAAAAATAGAATTAAAATAGAAAAAACCCCTGCACTGTTGCATGTTTAAAACATCACTCCTACCACAGCTAACTGCTTTCTCAGTTATCTGCTTTCTCAGGTCCCTGCCCATCTCTCAATAGTTTGAGGGAAAAACAAAGTAAAATACGTTTCCAGAACAATGAGAGCAAACAGCTTTATTTGTACAGTTGCAAGTACATTGGTGAGTGTTTACCATAACTTATCTGAGGCACATTAAAAATTGCCATTTTGATTCAACATGAGCATTACCAACTGTTCTTTCCATCCCTTCTGCTGACAGAGGGTAGATTTGACTTTTAAGGTTAGTTTCAATAAAAGTAAAAACTAGAGACAGAGGTGGTTAGAGAGTTATATGGGGAGGATTAGGTTAGTAAATCCTAAGGAAAGACTAAGGATAGCTGTAATAAGAAGGCATTTAAATTTAAAAAATGAAAAAAAAACCCAAATTCAATAGTTGTGTGTGTGTGTGTGTGTGTGTGTGTGTACACATGCATATGCAAAGTTTATACAGCGGGGGAAATCTTTAAGGTAAAGATTGTGGCTTTCACAATTAATACCCCAGAAATATTCACTGAGCATTTGTTGTGCATAAATTTGTTGTGTATACACCGAGGAGGGCACAAATACAGAGCAGATATCCTGAGCAACGAAAGCCTCTCACAACTCTCACTTCGTGCGTATTTCTCTGCCAAAATTTTAAGGAGCACTCAAATACAGAGACATTAAATACTTCCTTGTGAAAACTAAACTCTGAAGGACAGATCTTTTCTAATTGACATTTATCTTCGTTTGATCCTAAGCAAGTCTGGGTACTTCATGGGACAAATGTAAGGACATGTTGAATTCGCTCACCAGTAGGCTCCCTATATAAGGATATGCTTGCGTTTGTTTGTTTTCCAAAATAAATTTCCTGCAGTGAAAATGTATTAGTGGACTCTACTCTTTTTGGGGGACTTATTATTGTTATTGCTGCATTTTGTACTTACATAGTAGATTTTCTATTAAGAGCACAAAACTATCTCTAAACATCTTAAAACAATAAGAACATCTATTGAGCACCAACCATTAAAACCTAGTAACATAATCCTCACAAAAATCATAAGGAGGTTTTACTATTCTTTCCCTTATTTGCAGCTGAGGAAACAGGCTGAGAGCAGCAGAGCTAGACTCGGGATAGGTGTGTGGTACTGTGCAGACTTTGCTCCTCACCACTACACTGTCCGCTTTCCTACTGGGGCAAATCTCCCATGGTTGGCTAATACAAAAGTTACCAAAACAGTGATAACAACAACAACAACAAAACACTTGACAAAAATTTCAGATTCTTGACTGATGATTTTTTTTTTTAAGATTTATTTATTTATTTATTTGACAGATCACAAGCAGGCAGAGAGAGAGAGAGAGAGAGAGAAGCAGGCTCCCTGCTGAGCAGAGAGCCCGATGTGGGGCTCGATCCCAGGACCCTGAGACCATGACCTGAGCTGAAAGCAGAGGCTTTAACCCACTGAGCCACCCAGGCACCCTTGACTGATGATTTTTAAATCAGAGACTTACCCACCTGTTTCATAGTTAAGTGCATTAAAACCATCAAGGACAAAGGAACAAATACTATTTGTAATAATCTCTGGGAAATTAAATGCTGTTCCCTAAAATCACCTTGTAGTGTTTCTTTGCTCTGGGCAAATATATTCCACCATATGACTGAGCTAGATTACCAATACGGCTGTTTTTTAAATACACTGAATTATTAGAAAATCTGTGCGCGCGCGCACACACACACACACAAAATACATTTAATGCTTGGGTATTCATTGTCTTTGAAACTGGTCAGATTAATTTTTTACTTCTCTGAAAAATATTAATATGTATATATATAAATTTATACATATAAATAATTACCTAGTGCGTATATTTGTGTATGTACATATATATGCCCAAACAGAACCAAAGGAGCAAATACATAAGAATTACAAAAACCATAGAAAATATTGTCTTTTCTCCTGAAAAGAGATTTTTAAATTGCTATTCTCAGCCTCTAGGGCTCCTTGAAGATATCTCCTGAAAGGACAGGAGGCCACCCGACTGGGCTGCAGGGTCTCCTTCCCTTCTTCAACCCGAGCTGGTCCACATTCTGATTTTGCATACTGGGATTATTCATGATACTTCCTTGAAGGAGTACTGCTGTACTTACAAAAAGAAAAGTAAAAGTCTGAAACCCACAATTCTGGAACTTCTTATAATATCCAGTAGGTGGCAAACTTTACTGCAAGGAAACTCTGCCACACTATAAATTGGTCGGAAAATATCAATTCCACTTCACGTCCAGGAAAGTTTCTTGCTCTGGATCTAAGTCTCAAATGGAAGCTGGGAACAAAATTCTCAATGGTCATTTCCCTTGGAATTAAATTCCTCCAATTACAGTTTTAAGTAGTCCTATAAGGTTTTATGTGTGTGTCCATGTAAGTTTCGCTCAAAATGTACTATTACTATGAAAATTATTATATTGTAGACTGCACAATATGTGAGGTACAATGTAATAATATAGATGACAGATTTTTTCAATTAGGTGCACAAAACTGGAATAATTACAACCCTTACTTCATGACATCATTGTTCTGTACATAGTTTGCTTTTTACTTCGTTAGTGGGTGTTTAGTTTGTTTGTTTGTTTGTTTTCAGATTTATTTATTGGAGGGAGACAGAGTGAGTGAACAAGCATGAGCTGGGGGAGGGGCAGAGGAAGAGGGCGAGAGAGAATCTCAAGCAGACTCCCCACCTAGTGGGGAGCCCTGTGAGGCCAGTCCCAGGTCCCCGAGATCGTGACCTGAGCTGAAATCAAGAGTCTGACATCTAACCAACTGAGCCATCCAAGTACCCCTAGTTATGTTTAATACAGAGATAAACTGCAATTCATTTATATGTTTGAACAATATATAAAATATATATATAAAATATAAAATAATATAAAATATAGATTTATAAAAATAAATATATATATGTATAATATAAAATATACATATAAAATATTAAAAATATAAAAATTTTTATTTGAGAGGCAATTGTCTTTGCTCATTTACTATAGCCAGCTGAAGTGTCAGTTAACAATGCCTAGGTCATAGGCTGCATTTCCAAGAGGGCCAGTTAGCATCTCGCTTATGGACACACCATAACCCCAGGAAGCAAATTGGTGCCAATGTCACCATTCACCCCAGAGGAGATCCAGTGAAAGGATGTGCTTCATAGATGATCTTGTCCAGAACAAGTACTGAAAACATAACTCAAACTGTATGTGAAAACAAAGTGGGGGGGGCAGTGTGTGTGACCAGATTATAAATTTACCTGGTTTTGTTTTAAAAATATTTTTATCAAAGTTGTTCAGTAATACTTATAAAGGAAACAACAGTCCACTTTCTACCATCCCCATTCCTCCTCCTTACTCCTACTGTGAACTCCCCAGAAGCAACTACTTAAAACTCTCAGTCATTTCTTATGGTTTTTATTTATAAACTTGTCAATAATAAGTGATTTCCCCCCTCATTTTATTTAATTAATTTATTTACTTATCTATTTATTTAGAGCATGGGTGGCAACAGGGGGAGCTGGACAGAGGGCGAGGGGGTGGATCTTAAGCAGGTTCCATACTCAGGGCGGAACTGGAGGCATGGCTCGATCTCACCACCCTGAGATCATGACCTAAACCCAGATTGAGGGTCTGACGCTTAACTGTTGAGCCACCCTCCCTTGTTTTAGATACTGGCATCGTCTATTGGAATCCTGCTACAGAAAAGTAGATTTAATTTCCCTGAAGTTCTCAACCACACATACCCACGGCCCCCCAGCACACATGCAACTCTACTGCTCCAGTTAAAATCATTATCTTTATTGCTACTTATAAAGAACTGTGCCACCACATAGCAAATTACAATTTCACTTCCCTTCTTGCACAGCCTTTCCCCTAGAAGTAATTTAATACTAGTAAGAGTTTAAAACACTTGTCCTGTTTTGTTTTCCTTTACTTCTCTATATGAGACTCTGCCATTTTTCTTCTTGGAGCTCTGCCTTCTCTTCCTGCCTTCAGCGCTAGTGACTCTACGCTGGTAGCATATCTGTAGTCCAGCGAGCGATTTTTTCATAAAATGTGCTTCTTTTCTTTATTAGATCCCTGGTAGGCTAGATTCCACGTCTCTCATTTTCTTGGTTGCACTCCTACTTTCATGGAGCTTATCTTTTAGAATCTTCCTGAAAAGTGAGCATGAAAGCTGAAAATTTAAATTTCTGAATCTCAGCAAATATTTGTCTTCCCCACTAACATTTGATTGATAGTTTAGCTGGGCATAGAATTCTAACTTAGAAATTATTTTCTTTCAGGATTTTTAAGGCATTTTTCTAATATCCCCTAGCTTTCAATATTTCTGTTGATAAATCAAATGTTACTCTGATTTCTGATGCTTTGTAAATGAGTTGTTCCCTGTCCTGTTTTAGGGAAATGATGTGCTTCGCTGAGGATTTATTTTTTAATTCTTTGTTCAGGGCACTTAGTAGAAACTTTAAATCTATAAACTTGTTGGTTTTTAATTATAGGAACAATTCTTATATTTCTGTCATAATTTTAAGTCCCTTCTCCCTCCTCTCCTTGCCTCCTTCACCCCATCCCATTTTCTTTCTTCTCTTATTTTGAAACTCCTCCTTGACTGGTCCTTTATGTACCTATTATGTCTACCTCTCATTTACAATCTCTTAGTATTTTTTCCTAGTGTCTGATAGATTTTCCTCAACATTATCTTTCAGTCACTTAACTGGACTTTTAATTTCTACCACTGTATTTTCTATGTTCAATTAGCCAGCATATAGTACATCATTAGTTTTTGACGTAGTGTTCAATGATCCATTAGTGCGTATAACACCTACTGCTCATCACTACACGTGCCCTCCTTAATATCCATCACCCTGTTACCCCACCCCCAACCCCTCCTTCTGTAACCCTCAATTTGTTTCTCTCTCTGATTTCTTCCCCTTCAGTTTTCCCTCCCTTCCCCTGTAGTCTATTCCTTCTGTTCCACATATGAGTGAAACCATATGATAATTGTCTTTCTCTGCTTGACTTATTTCACTAAGTGAAATAAGTCAAGCAGAGAAAGACAATTATCATCAAGCAGAGAAAGACATCTACCACTGTATTTTTAATTTTAAAGACCTCTTTTGTTCTCTAGAAGTTTAATAACCACCTATACTTATTTCATTGCTGCAATATCTTTTCTTAACTCTTTGAATATATTAATGCTCAAATTTTCATAAATTGTTGACCACTCCTTAAATCGTCTTTGTCTCTTCCAAGTTACTTAAAAACATTTTTTGTATGTGTGTTGGTCTTAGTGTTTTATCTTAGAGGTTTTCCTCCATGTGGTACATCTCATACAATCCATTCATATTTAATAATGAGGTACTATTGTTTCTTAAGCTGATTAATGGGCACAAGGATGTTTGTTTATCATTATTCTTTAGAGTATATTTGTAATATAAAGTATACTTAAAGGACAGTAATGGCCTATATACGTATATCTATTTCATATATACTCTTAAGCATGTGTTTGTTTAAGAAGAGCTATTTGAGGGCTCCTGTGTGGCTCAGTGGGTTAAAGCCTCTGCCTTCAGCTCAGGTCATGATCCCAGGGTACAGGGATTGAGCCCCACATCGGGCCTTCTGCTCAGCAACAAGTCTGCTTCCCCCTCACCCTCTCTGCCTGCCTCTCTGCTCACTTGTGATTTCATCTGTCAAATAAATAAATAAAATCTTTAAAAAAATTAAAAAATAAAAAGAGCTATTTGAAAGCACTTTTAGTTCCTGTTGCAGAGCTTTCTAGCTCACTGAGATTTGTTCTCCAATGACTGGGCTGGCTCATTTCAAAGGGTGAGACCCAATATCAGCATCTGTGATATCTGTACCTATTTTCTCTTGGGCTGGTCAAGAGATATAAGGAGTAAATCTGGCTGCTGGCATTTTTAGAACTGAATTGAAAATGAGGCTGGGGAATGCCTCACAGTTCTTTATGGAGGTATTCATCCATTCCATCACCCTGTTATCAGACCAGACCCGGCCACTCCCACTAGTTGTGCCTGTGCCTTTAAATCGCCTTCATGCAGGAAGGGCAGTCATGTAGTTTCCTGGGGTGAAATATGGGACAAGAGAATCTAACTGTACTATTGGTAAGTTTTCCAAATGACCTTCTCATTTTCAGCACCACTTGAATACCTGGAGCTTCTAATTCCTGAAACTTTGGGGGTTCTACAGCATAAATTGTCTTGCTTCTGGGTGTCTCTCACATGGGGTTTTGCTTCTGCTGGTAAGCTAAGTCTATTACAGCCCACCCATCCGCAGCCTACCTTCCACTTACGTATGAGTGTATGTATATGGGTATTTATTGCTGTCCCCTCAATCTCTCTTTGGTTCTTGTGAATAGGACAATTTCATTCCCTTTTGTCTTTTTTTTTCTAGGACTATTTTTTTTTTAAGATTTTATTTATTTATTTGACAGAGAGAGAGAGAGAGCACAAGTAGGCAGAGAGGCAGGCAGAGAGAGGGGGGAAGCAGGCTCCCTGCGGAGCAGAAAGCCTGATGCGGGGCTCGATCCCAGGACCCTGAGATCATGACCCGAGCTGAAGGCAGAGGCTTAACCCACTGAGCCACCCAGGTGACCCTCTAGGACTATTTTTTGGTCTGATTTATTCAGGTAAAATTTACAGATAATAAAATTAACCCAATTTCAGTGGCAGACACATATGGTCAATAACTATTGCCACAGTCACAACACAGGATGTTTCCATAAAAACTCTTTCATGTCCCCTTATAGTTAGTTCCCTTCACCCAACTACATTTCCTGGTGACCACTGAGCTGCTTTCCATCACTACAACTCTGCTTTCTCTAGAATGTCACTAAATTGAATCAAACAGCCAGTAGTGTTTGTGTCTGGTTTCTCTTAACATAATACTTTAAAGATTCCTCCATGTTGTTCACTGGGTCAGTAATTTGCCCATTTTATTCCTGAGTAGAAGTCCAATGTGTGATATATTAAAATTTATTTCCCAGCTGATGAATATTTGGATTTTTTTTCCAGTGTTGGGCATTATGAATAAAGCCACTGTAAATTTTGCAAGCAAGTTTTTATGTAGACATTATGTCTTCATTTTCTTGAGGGAAATATCTAGGTGTGGAATTGCTGAATAAGTGTATATTTAAGTTAATAAGACACTTGGAAACTATTTTCCAAGGTGGCTGTGCCATTTTGCATTCCCACCAGCCATGTATGAGATATATAACTGATATAACACTACAACAACAGGAAAAGTAGTCTTTTTTTTTTTTTTGAAAAGTAGTCTTTTAAGGTGTGATGCATTACTAAAGATAAAAAGGATAGTTTATGAATATATGAGGGTCAAACTAGCAGAATGATATAACTATTCTAAATTTCTATGAACATAAGAACATAGCTTCAGGGACACCTGGGTGACTCAGTTGGGTAAGCATCTGCCTTCAGCTCAGGTCATGATCCCAGGGTCCTGGGATGGAGTCCTGCAAGGGGCTCCTTGCTCATCAGGAAGCCTGCTCCTTCCTCTGCCTTCCGCTCCCCTCATTGTGCTCTCTCTCCCTCTGACAAACAAGTAAATAAAATCTTAAAAAAAAAAAAAAAAACTTCTGAATACAGAAGCGAAAATTGTCAGAACTAAAAGAAGAAATATGAAATTCATATTCACTACAGGAAATGTCAATGCATCAATCTCAGTGAAAGGAAGTAGTATGAAAAATCCCGAATGCTACAGAAGTTCTGAATAACACAGTTAACAATTTGATATTATTGATTTTATAGATTTTTCCATAGGTCCAAGAAGAAATCACCACGAAAATGAGAAAATATTTTTATATGAATGGTAAATAAATTTATAAGAAATGCAGTAAAGCTGTGCTTACACAGAAATTTTTAGTCTTAAATTAAAAATTAGAAGTACCTAAAAGAGTAAATAGCAGTTAAACCCAAAGCAAGTAGAATTAAGAAAATAAAAAGGCAAAAGCAGAAATTGAGGATCAAAAACAAAGATTTTACAGACATATTATACAAAGTCAAAGGCCAATATTTGAAAACATTAATATGACTGGTAATGTGTAGGCAACAATGATTAGTTAAAGAGAGAGAGAGGGCATGAAGGAAACATCCATTTTCTCCACTTCCTGTCAACACCTGGTATTGTCAATTTTTGTCATTTGGCTATTCTAGTGGTCATTTTAGATACTGTTTTTAATTTCTGCTTCCCTAATGATAAATGATGTTAAACATTTTTCAATATACTTATTAGCCATCCCTTTATGCCTTTCATGGAATTTTGAAAAGGAAAAGAATTAAACATTTATGTAAATATCATCATGTTTACATAAGAAACTCTACCCAATAAGTATCCTAACTTCTAAAATAATGCCGTAAAAAGAAATGGACTTTAGAATCAGACAAACCTACCTCTCTTTGACACTATGCAGATGACTTAGTCCTTATAAAACTTAACTTTCCATCTGTTAAATGCTTTACAAAAATATTATAAGAAATCCATTTTAAAAGTTGCATTGGAAGGGCCTTGGGTATAAAAGCTAATTTCCTTTGCTGTCTGTTTTTCTACACAAATGCTTCAGTTCATGGCTTAGATGAGAATGCTTGAGTATTAAAGGAAGAAAAAAACCATCACCATCATCACTAACAAAATAAAAATAAATGGAAAACCTAAATTCATAAATGCCCTTGATGGTGAACAGGGCAACTGTAGTATTTAGTTGAATTTTCTCAGTTTGGACACAAGAACTTTAAATGCTGCCCAAAGTTTGAACTTATTAAATATTTTCTCCTATTCCTCCCTATTCGCTATCCCACACCCTCTCAAGCTTTTCTTATTATTGACAGAGAATGCCAATATCCCTCATGCTTTAGTGCTTTCTTTTGAAAATACTCTCCTTCCTTCACTTGCATTCATTTAAAAAGACACCTCAAGTACCTTTTCTTCATTGAGACTTTTCCTGGTAACACTTTTTCTGGTCCCTGTGATTGCACAGCACCCTTCCATGTCTCCACTGTGACATTTCCCCCTTCCTTCCAATGATAAGTATGTACTGAGCATCTGTGATGGGACAGGTGGTGTTGTAGACCCAGGACAAACAGAGACACAAGGTCTCCTCCTTTCCTTCATGGAGCTAACATTCTAATGAAGAAAACAGAAAACAAACACAAACACAAAGAAATAACAGCATTTATTACATAGCAAATGAAACTTAGAAACAGAGTTCAGAGAAACCTCTCAGGAAGTGACACTGGAGCTAAGACATCACATTTGAAGATGTGATAGGAAAGCCAGCATCTGAAAAAAGACAAAAAAAAGAAAGAAAGAATGAATGTAAGAAAGAAAACTAAAGTATTAAAGTATTAGGATGATTACTTGAGTTTTCTCATAGGGAGTAGAAAATGTTTGCTCTCTGATCAACCCTCCTGATAATATAGAAGCATATATTAACTTTCTTTTTTTTTTTTTAAAGATTTTATTTATTTATTTAACAGACAGAGATCACAAATAGGCAGAGAGGCAGGCAGAGAGAGAGAGAGAGAGAGGAGGAAGCAGGCTCCCCGCTGAGCAGAGAGCCCGATGCGGGGCTCCATCCCAGGACCCTGGGATCATGACCTGAGCCGAAAGCAGAGGCTTTAACCCACTGAGCCACCCAGGGGCCCCATATATTAACTTTCTATGTGTAGGCACTAGAGGAAAATTGTAGGCTGCCAGAAAGACTCCACAGAAGATAATTAAGAAAATCTTCTCACTCTTGTGTGATGTACCAATTAGTCATTTATTACCAGTATCTTCCCATCACCCTGTTGGTGGCCACACCGTGTTGTGAGAACCACTTCTCTTTTTTGCAGGAAGAGAGGGAAAAGATTTATCACCACATATTTCTCAAAGTTTACACACTATTTTCTTCTGACAATAGTTGATTTATATCTCATGTCCTAAGAGCAAACTCTCAATTTTGTACCTTTTTTTAATTACAAGCCTGTACAGTTGTCTACTACTGTATTTGTGAGCAATATTGTAAGAAAAGAAGTAAAAATAAGAGAATGATATAGTAGATGAATCCACATGCAAGACAGTATTTTGTGGGATAATACGTTTGAGTTGACAAATCATCCAGCTTCTCCGTATACGTGATTCAGAAGATAAGAATGCTGTGATCATAAGGCATCTATACTTGGGGAAAACTTCTACACATACAAATGAGCTGACAAATGAGTTGACAAAAAATTAAAGAATTATTGTTTTCCCATTGGTTATTATTCCAAATAGAATTTACAAATGTATCCCTAGAACAGAGATGCTTTTATAAAAACAAATGGAAAAAAAAAAGAAAAACAAATTCCATAAACTTTATTACATCTATTTCCTTGCAGAAGGATTTAATTTGTCATCTGTAAGATGTACATAATAACACTGTGTTTCCCGGAGGATTAGAAACAATGTATGTGACATACCTGGCAAGCGTGGTACAAAGAGTAGCGCTTCAACAAATAGTTGGTATTTTATTTTGTTTTAATGTTTTCATTATTCTATTTTTTTAAGAATATAAATGGTAAGTGTGATAAAGCAGTCATAAACTAAGTTGTAACATTCAATTAAATATTAGTTTCAGGGGCGCCTGAGTGGCTCAGTGGGTTAAGCCTCTGCCTTCAGCTCAGGTCATGGTCTCAGGGTCCTGGGATCGAGCCCCACATCAGGCTCTCTGCTCAGCAGGGAGCCTGCTTCCTCCTCTCTCTCTGCCTGCCTCTCTGCCTACTTGTGATCTCTGTCTGTCAAATAAATAAATAAAATCTTTTAAAAAATATATTAGTTTCAGTTAGACTATATTCAGAGACAATTTTGTATCTCATTTCCCAGTACACTCCAGAATCTTCCATGGGAGAATGTGAATTTCAAAAATGTACATGTATAGGACAGTTTACCAGTTGCTTCAATTCACCCCATTGCTCAACGGCATTTGGCCCTGAGAAAGGGAAGTGGAAAAGCAAAGAACTCTCAAACTAGCTATTTTTGTTTCTTATTAGCAACTACATGACAAGATTTGACAAATCACCATTCATTAAAACCCTCATCATTAGATATCATTTGATCAAGCTCATCAACAGAATGCAGCCAACTGTATTCCATGAATGAGTCTGAGACGGCAGAAGAACAGAAAGATATTTAATTGTATCCTTAGCCATATATCTGTAAACTTAATCTTGATATTTTTTTTTATTTCCTTGTAGGTTCCTTTTGCAATAAGAATGACACCAGGTGCCTCTCAAATTCTTGCCAAAACAATTCTACATGCAATGATTATTCAAAAGACAACGATTGCCATTGTTCAGACGCAGCCATTAATTTGGACAAAGACTGCGACAGCATGAGAAACCCATGCTTCTCCAATCCCTGTCAGGGAAATGCCACTTGTGTGAACACCCCAGGAGAAAGGAGTTTTCTCTGCAAATGTCTGCCTGGTTTTAGTGGAACAACCTGTGAAACTCCCATTGTTTCCTGTGGCACAAACCCCTGCCAGCACGGAGGTGTTTGCCATCGGGACCCTGTTCACCCTGTCTGCATCTGTCCTGATGGATATGCTGGAAGGTTCTGTGAAAACGATCTTGATGAGTGTGCTTCCACCCCTTGCCACAATGGGGCCATGTGCCAGGATGGAAGCAATGGCTATTCCTGCTTCTGTGTCCCAGGATATCAAGGCAGGCATTGTGACCTGGAAGTGGATGAATGTGTCTCGGATCCCTGTAAGAATGAAGCTACGTGTCTCAACGAGATAGGAAGATACACTTGTATTTGTCCGCAAGACTATTCTGGTAAGTCTATCACATTTGAGGACCAGAAGACGTAGTTAGCTTTCCCTTCTTTTAATATGACAGAAGCAGAGGTGACTTTTTAGGTCTCATCCAATTGCTTATGAAAATGGTCTTGGTGGGAATTAATCACTAGATTGAAAGCTCCCTAAACCATGAAAATTCCCAGACTGTCAGTGCCAGTGCCAACTGTCACTGTTGTTTTAAATGGAGCCCTTCCATTATTTAATTCTCAGATTTAGCCTAGAGGTAGTGGGCTCTATGGGGCCTTGCTTTCCAGGTCAGGGCCCTTCAAGTTTCCTCATGAGAAGATGCCTTTTTTGCTAGCTAAAGCATGCCAGGAATGCCCACGCCTGCAGCTGCAGCCTGCTGGGAAGGCAGGCCATCATGGAATGGACAGATGTTAGTGGGTTCTAGAGTGCGAGCAACAGATGAGTGACAGCACGGCTGATGGAGCATGGTAAATAAAATAAACCCAATTTTATTAATAAGGAAGTCACTTTTCTAAAATAAAGAAATCACTTCTCTAAAATAAAGAAGTCACTTCTTTAATTGCTTGGAAATAGCAAATAGTAGTACCTCCAGTCTATTAACAAAGTTCCTGTTGACGTGGTATTTGAGCACAGAGTAACAGGCTGACCATTCATTCACTAAAAGGGTACGTGCCATTTACTATCCTCATGCTCAGTGCCTACACTCCCCACCCTCCTGAACCAGTTACCCAGTCAGGTCATTTCTTCATGGTGACCAACCTTCTTGCCCTGTTTTACTCTCTAGATTCTTTACAGTAAGGGGGCAACTCATGTCGTCTATGCTTTCTCACATTCATTATTCTAACCTGCTCACAGCTTTCCTGTGCTTCCTAACTCACATCTGGGTGACATTATTTACATTTTAATGCCACTTTTCCCTGATCTCTTGCTACTGTTGTAAACTCCTGCGGTATCTGACTTTCAACTTACTTTCTTCTCTGAACCCTTTCACACTTAACTTCTCTATCTTGTCATTCTTTTCCTGAGGATGTTAAGCAATATATTTGGAAAGTACTTTTCTTCAAAATTTATACCAGAATCCTCCAATGTCATCTTGTTAAGATTACACATTCTGAAATATTGCTTTTATAAAATAGCTATATCCCTAGTTGCTCTGACATGAAATTTGCTCCCTTTCCCTCAATCCTTACCTACAACCAATCCTCAAAATCTCTCTGGACATCCAAGATGTCTTCCAAATTGAGCTCCTACATTTTTTTTTATCAGTACCTTTGCTCATGTCCTCATCATCTTGTGTATACTTATTATACAACCTCCCACACTCTACCTCCAGCCTCTACCTTCAAGTATTCTGAACAGTGCCTCTGAAATAATCCTTCTAAAATAGATCTGACTGTGCCATTCCTTCTGAAGAAGCTTGAGAGCTGCCCACCACACAGAATAATTTTAACATCTCATTGAAAACCCTTCACAATTTGTCCCTTACATATTATCTCTACAACCTCTTCCACCAAGACATTCCCTTTCCCTGAATTGTTTTCATTTTTTACTCAAGTGGTTTCCCTCCCTCTGGGATGTCCTTCTTCAATTCAATGTCTACTCTGTGAAGTTCCATACTTGCAGAACTTTGTTCATCTCTCGCCTAACTCGAGAAACATTTCTGATTTACTGTCTGCTGAAATAATACTTCTAAGCTGCTACAGTAATTATTACTTCTGTAGCAGTTTGTGCCTCTATTAAAGAACTCTGTCCTATTCTTCAGATATCTGCGTTTTTGTCTCTTCCCACTGAAGTATTAGTTCTGAAAGGACAGAAGTCATGTCTTATATGTATTCTTTAATTCATCAACATTTGGGGGTATTTATTACATGTCAGCATTCGTATTAAGACATACATTTGTATTAAGACACCTTAGGAATAGTACTTAAGGTGCCCAGCGTATTGAGTAATGGCTGCTTAATAAACTTTTTCTGAATTGTTCTAACAATTGTTCTAACAATTGTTCTAATTGTTCTAACTAATTCTTGTGTATACTTACTATACACAATATTTTTCTGGGCACCCTCTGTGGTAATGAAACTGAGGTAAATAGATATTAGAGTTTGCCTTCTCTACGCATATGTTATGATAGTAGAATGATGTATTAGGTGGAAATTTTTTTATTATTGATTGCCTTCAACTACCAATATAAACTAAAACTTATGAGGAACAATGGAGGAGTTTATGAAACAGTACTTATACATGAAATTTCCTTATTTGGGTGCCAAATTGTCATGTTCATTGTTTAAAATTGAGTTACAGCAATTCAATTTCAGTTTTTAAAGTTTTTGAGTAAAAATAAGAGATACAGTTTGGTGGGGCTGGTCTGGGATTGCTTTTGTTTATAATGGACACATTTAACAACTGCTTTGGTTTATTAAGATAGTATCTTCTATTTCCTGGTGCTAGTACGATATTGTGAACGGTGACTAAAAGAAACAGACATGACATCAAAGAAATGTCTCAGCCATTTTAGCTACAGTGTTCTGAAATAGTCTTGTAATTGCAAAACAGCTTGAAAAAGGATGTTTTACAATGTATGTGTTTTTAATTTTTTACATTTCAATTAATTGGATCATAATGAATCCTTTCAGTGGTATAAATTTAGGCATATAAGATGTCAAGGGTATATTCCAAATGTAGTAAAGTACCTCCATTTTAATACTTTACTCTACAATGAATTAACTTATACTGTGGATATATCGTATCCCAGCTGGACCCAATGAAAATCAATGCCTTTTTCTCACTATAACATTAGCTCAAAACCCACAGTGAGGGCACTTCCCTTGCTCAAACCCTGATATAATAGAGTTGTTCCCTATTTGACTATGTTCTTCTATTGTTTTCTAAGAAATCAGCTAAATTTTATTATTTTAGCTCTGCTGACATAACTATAACTTGCTTCCAGACAGAGTTTAAATGACACTCATCAGACAGTAAGAATCATGTCTGTTATGAGCTAGTTAGGTTTATTCGGACACAAAGGTGCAATTTTAGGCTTGATCACCAGTCTCCACAAGTAAAACAGCCCGCATTCTGGGAGCTCATCAGTGGTTCCCAGCCCTGACTAGACATCAGCCATCACCCAGAGAGATCTGAAACAGAGATGCTCAGACTCCACCTTCAGAGAGTCAAATTTAATTGATGATTCTAATGTATAGCTAGGGCTGGGAGCCAGAAATCAGATTTATGTGAACTTAATTTAGAAACTTTTCTTGAAATATCCCCCCATCTAGCCCCACAAGGAGGGTTGCTTACCTCAGTGGCATCCCCTGGCTACCAGTATTTGCGGCAATTAATGAGAAACTCAAGGAAGGTCTATAGGACCAGGGGAAAAGCCAGAGCTGGGAAGGGAAGAAAAAGAATTAGTAAGCAGCATGGATGCGTACTCTGGCTCAACCTAGACCTCCCAGTGAATCCTGGAAGCTATTACAATAACCTAGCTGCTGTGCGGTACATCCAAATTTAGAGACTCATAAAGAACCTGGCTTCCAGGGAAAAGCCTGTGCTCCTCAGAGCAGCAAAGTAAGAAAACGTAATAAATTTTAAAAGACAGAGAGGTAGGAGAGGAAAAAGAGCTGTAGCACACGGAGAGGGGGTTCACACTGCGGGAATCCTACTCTGTGCACTCCACTGTGTTTCCTAAGTGGTGATTCATGAACTACAGAAATAGGCTTAGAGAGAGCTGCTAAAGATGTTGGTGAGAATATGCCAGGCATAAGCAAAAACTCCAATTTAAGCTGAAAGTAAACAGCTGCAAACTTTTTTTAAATGAAAAGAATATTAGCCTTGAGCATGTGACTGCTTTGAGTTCAAGTTTATGCAATACATCATTCTTTCGCTGAGGTCTTTCTTAAAACGAGCAGATTGATGAGTGAACATTTTTCACGTCAAGATGCCTGCAATATGAGAAAAACGGGGCCACGAGAGGGCAGGGAAAGGGCAATCAGATGCACGATGAAGCAAAACACTGCAGGAAAATATCTTATTTCTTCCATTATAAAATAGGTTTTTGGTATAAAAACCATCTTGTGGAAAATAAGGGGAAAAAAAACCCACTTCATCAAATTTACTTATTGATTATAAAATGCATCTTTATTTCAGAAATGAAATCTTATGAAAAAAATTCATTTTATATTCAAGAAAATGTGTTAGTATAGGAGACTAGTTAGAAGACTAGTTAGCACATGGAGACTAGTTAGTTAGAAACTCACTGCAATACCAGGAGTAAGACATTAGGATCTGGCCTGAAAGGCTGATGGTAGGGATGAAGGGAAAGGTAGGTGTAGGGTTCACTAAGAAGATGACTCACTTACCATTTACTAAAGCCAGAATATTCCCTAACTTATTATACCCATGAAAAACTTGAAATCTCTAATATGAAAAATAAGAATGCATTGAAAGTTCAATTTTCATTTCCAACTTAATAAACTTATCTCTGTTGGTAGTTCTCAAAGTTTAGCATGTATCAGACTCACCCACAGAGCTTATTAAAATACAGTTTCTGATTTAGTAGATTCGTCGTGGGGGCTATGCATTTATAACAAGTTCCCATGTGATACTGATGCTGATGTTGCTGGGGTGGGGACCACAGTTTGAGAAACCACTGATGTAGACAATGATGAGGATTTTCATGTGACAGCACAAAGTAGAGTGTGTGTGTAGTACTTATTGATAGTAACAGTTCTGGATAAATGATATGAATAAAAACAACTATCTGTTGAATTCATTCAGTTGTTAATTTTGTCAATATACACACACACTTATGTATGTATATACGTCGAAGTAGGCATTGTTATAGGTTCTGCAAATACAAGAATAAAGAAAAGTGATGAAAAAGTCCTCTTACATTCTAGAGGGAAGAGACAGACGTGTACAGATAAAATAAGTAATAAATAAATATATAAATATAATATATATATTTATATAATTATATATAAATATATAAATAAATAAAAGATAAAATAAGTAATAAATTAAATATTTAGTGGGTTAAGTGGTGATAAATACAGTGGAGAAAAGTAAAAGTAAAAAAAAGGGGGGGAATTAGGAATTGAACGATATGTTAAATGACTAGGGAAGGGCTTACTAAGAAAGTAACACATGAATAAAGTTCTAGAGAGGAAAGGAAGGGAGTCAGGCAAATGAGTTGTGGAATAGCATTCAAAGCAGAGGAACATTCAGTGCATATTTAATGCATTCAGTGCAAAGGCCCTGAGGTCAAAAGTACTGGAATGTTTGAGAAGCAGCAAAGAAGCTGATGTGACTAGAGTGGATTAAACAAGGAGAAGGAGACATAATCAACTACTGGGGCTGGTGGGCCATTGTAAGGACTTTGGCTCTTGCTCTTAATAAGACGGGAAGTTGTCAGATAGTTTTGAGCAGAGGACAGAAATGATTTGACTTACATTTTAAGAAAATCTCTCTCCTTGTTATGTTGAGGACATACTGAAGTAAGTGGGTAAGGTAGAACTTGGTGTCCAATAATACAATAATCTAATCAATGGACTATTATTAACTTGGGGAAAAGCAAAGAAAAGTATCAAGTTTTAACAACACCTTTTTCCTCTTTTAAAATTTAAGATAAGAATTAACACAGAGGGGGCACCTGGGTGGCTCAGTGGGTTAAAGCCTCTGCCTTCGGCTCAGGTCGTGATCCCAGGGTCCTGGGATCGAGCCCCGTATCGGGCTCTCTGCTCAGTGGGGAGCTTGCTTCCTCCTCTCTCTCTCTCTCTCTGCCTGCCTCTCCACCTACTTGTGATCTCTCTCTCTCTCTCTCTGTCAAATAAAAAAAAAAAAAAAAAAAGAATTAACACAGAGGATCACGGATCATGCAAACAAAATGTGCGCACACCTTTACTGACCTGCTCTCTATTGCCCTCTGGTGGGAAGTCTAGATAATGCAGGACAGAGCAGAGCAAAAATGCACTTCTTTCAGGATGCTGAACTGAAACTCATGTCCTCTGACAACATTTATTACTACTATTATTGTATGAGTAATAATGAGCTGAAGAACAAGCGGGGGATGACTACAGAGGTTTTAGAAAGGGGTGAACATGGGGCGCCTGGGTGGCTCAGTTGGTTGGACAACTGCCTTCGGCTCAGGTCATGATCCCGGAGTCCTAGGATCGAGGCCCCCATCGGGCTCTCTGGTTCGGTGGGGAGCCTGCTTCCCCCTCTGTCTCTGCCTGCCTCTCTGCCTACTTGTGATCTCTCTCTCTCTGTCAAATTAAAAAAAAAAATCTTAAAAAAAAAAAAAAAGAAAGGGGCGAACAGTTCTGTCATCTTTGCTTCGACACCTGGTTTGTGGTGTAGCTAGTAGTTGTGAATGACATGCTCCATTTTAAACTCCGTGTCTGAGTACTTCTCTGACTTCCTGGCTACCAGCAGGGTGTGTGTGCAGGTCTGAGTGAGGAGGGGAAGAGCTAAAAAATACGCAGTAATATTAAGTATGGATGAAATGGAGAGACTGTGGAATTTGAAAGAAGAAGACAAGACTTCCAGTTCCACCTCTGATGCAGTCTAGTGGTTTCTAGTGGTTTGACATTGACAAATAGTTCTGAACTGTGTCCTCACTCTAACACACAGGCATTATAACACCACCTAACTCTCAGGGTCATGGTGACAATGAAATGACTTACTCAAAGTTTTTCCATAAACTATGAAGCCATGAAAATGCTGGTTGCACTAATTTAATATCTTCAAGTATTGCTGCTAGCATTTAACAATATTTACCTATACTTTTTATAGGAATCCGTTTCTTTTTTTTTTTTTAAGATTTTATTTATTTTTTTGACAGAGAGAGATCACAAGTAGGCAGAGAGGCAGGCAGAGAGAGTGAGAGGGAAGCAGGCTCCCTGCTGAGCAGAGAGCCTGACGCGGAACTCAGGTTCTGAGTTCCTGAGATCATGACCTGAGCCGAAGGCAGCAGCTTAACCCACTGAGCCACCCAGACGCCCCAGGAATCTGTTTCTTAAACTGAATAGCTTTTTTTGAATATATTAGAACTGTACTCAGGGATAAATTAACTGAGGTCATAATCTCTGTGCTCTATTATCAAGTTTAAAACTGGAAAATTATGATATGTGTAGGCAAGAATTTATTCTCTGAACCTGCCATATCATTGAATAAAAGATTTAGGAATGTATTTGCATTATAACATTTCAAACATTCAGGAATTACAATTATCCTAATGGATAAAAACACAAGAAAGATATTATAATGATTAAAACATTATAATTACAGAAGTGTGAAATGTATAACGTTGGTATATTTAACATAAGATGCAAATATTATAATTTTCCTATTATCTTCCCAAGAAACTCACAAAATTAAGCAAGATAAAACCACTTATAAAAGTAGAGTGTATTTCAAACATAGCATCTTAGAAACTTGGAAATGGGTTACTCCGAATTAAACTTTACTAATTTTATATATTACAAAGTATACATATGCATACACATTAAATATAGACAGTAGATTGAGGAAGCATACCTGTTAATTAGGAATAGATCATTTTAAAATCAAATAACATCTTCCCACATGTTACGATATTTATGATAGGAGTAAAGTGAGAGGAAGAGCATAGATAGACTTTGAGAAGAAGGAAGGAAGGGTGAGTTTGTTAGTACTGGGAGTAGCAGTAGGGCGTGGGGAAGTAGAATATTTAATATTTCCACTGACAACCTGAAAATGTCATTAGATTCAAGAAAGCACTAGAACGCACTCCCTATTCTCTGTTGAGGGCTGACCCACAGGAGCCAGTCTTTCTATCCCTAGAACTACTTCTAGCCTCCACGATCTTTCTAGAAAGCTGAGAATACTGCAATAGCGTCGACAACATTCTTCAACGCGCACCGACGGTAGAAGGAATAGACGGGAAGGCAAATAGCGATAAGACTTCAGAAAACCAGCAGAAAACGAGTTTAAGATGGAAAGCAGAGGTTATTCCAGTTATATCTCTCTGTGAAGGCAAATCCTATAGAAACGAAAAAGATTTCTGTATCTATAATGACAAAATAATAAAACCAGTTAATTCATAAAGAGAACAGCATATACTGCGCACGGGCGCGTCTTGCCATTAACAGCACCAGAGGTTGGGGAGAGTTCGAGGGTCGCGGAGACACAAGGTAACGGCCCAGGTGCAACCCCCACCCCCCATACCCAGTGGCTCCGATTTCCCCAAAGGCAGGCGTGGGGTGGGGCGGGGGGGGACCTGACTGCCCGGCCAGGCGGGGCGCGCGGGCCTGGGGAGCCCCAGTCGCTGGCACTGCTGCAGCGTCTCCGCTGGAGAGCCAGCTGCGCGTGCGGGACCGCTCCTTGCTCTGTGGCAAGCGGGAATCCCGCCTATCCCAGTTCATCCTGGGCTGTGACCCTGTTCAGGGGAGGCATTCCCTGTTTTGGGCTCTTGGGGAAAGGCAGGCATCTGGCCTCATTCAGGCCCGCACCTACAGAAGGGACCCTGACATTCAGGAGCCGGTTATTAGAGGAACTCTGAAGCCTTGCCTGGTGGCACCGGGATTCTCCCGCATTAAAAGACATCTGGGATCAGTTATCCCTGGAGACGCCTTCGTCAGTATGAGGCAGCACGTTCAAATGCGGACTGTCACCTATTTGCAGCCACCGCCTCAGAGTAACTCACAGAACTCGGGCACCCCTGCACCCAGGAGGATATGCAGGTGGTTGGCACCAGACCCTAGCTCCTCAGGCCTGGAGGAGTACTGGCTGCTGGAAACTTCCTGAAGGGGTAGGTACTGACCTTGCCCAGGGTGTCAGGGAAGTCAGGGATTTGGAAACCATCCTCTACAAGGGCCAGGTCGCTAGAGTGGGCTCTAACAGGAAATGAACATCTGCCTAATTCCAAGTCACAACCAACCAACTGATGACTATTCCTCTTGAAGGCAGATCTGGGGCAATTTGACTGCCTTGCCAGGGCCAGGTGGGGCAGGCTTGCCTGAGGATCCTTCAGCAAGAGACACCAGGGAGTTCTAGTACCCAGAGGCCTGGCTACTGGGGTTTTGGATCCAGAAAGGGCATATTGGTCTGGCACAGCTTTCTGGAACAAGCAGCGATCTGGTCCAGCTCTGGTTCCTAAACCAGGCCAGGACCGGTTCAAGAGAGGCTGGGTTCCTATGGTCTTCTCTGTGGGAAACCAGGCATCTGCCTACGTCTAAGGCTGCATCTTCACAAAGGGACCCTATCACTCTGAACAAGGTATCTCTGGAATTCTGAAGCCTTGCTTGGGGGAACTAGGCGCACTGGAATGAGAAACATCTGGGATTTCTGGTTCCTGGAGAGGCCTGGATTCCCCATCAGGCAGCGCATCCAAACGGAGAGTGACTGTTGCCATCTTTGTAGCCATAGTATCAGGTTGTATTGAGCGGGGAGGGGCCATGGGGCTGGGCCCTAGACCTCAGGCCTGAAGGGCTCCAGGTGCCCAAGCCCTGGAGAGAAGACCGTACAGCACAGGCTGTGCAGTGCAGTTCCGTGTAGCTGGAGACTTCAGGAGGACCCCTGGCGAGAGATGCCAGTTCCCTGGGAAGGGAGTTTAGGAAACAAAGCATGGAATTCCATCCCTAACCTAGCTACAGGCACCTGGTCCCCTGAAGGCAACCTAATGGGAATACGACTGCCTTGCCTTGGCTGGGTGGGTAGCCTGGCGTGTGAATCATCCAAGGAAAGGCCAGGGAGACCTGGTCCATGGGAGAGAGAGGCCAGGTCACTGGCCAGGTCACTCTTATAGTAATAATAAAGTATTAATAATACTAATAAGAAATAATGGTAAAGTAAATACAGTAAGTAAATAGTATAAAATAATATAAAATAATATAAAAATATAAACCCATTTTCACATTTCATCAGAATGAATCACTGATAGTTACATTGATTTCATATATATCAGGAGACAAAAAAATCTGTGGCTAAAATATAATACACCAAGATGCGCTTGCTTATGGAGTGCCTCATAATTCCTAGATTTAAACCTGTGGCAGAGAAAAGAGCAGTCTTCAAATGGATAAAATTCACTCATCTTTCAGAGATGAATCCCAGGCTTATAGAGTCTACTTTAAGTGACTGTTTTGTAAAAGGTATTTTAGCGTCCTTGGAAAAGGTATATCTAATTGCACAAGCTAGAAATCTTACTGGGTAAAAACTCAAAGGTGTTCCCCTGAAAATTAAAAATCTGCCTTTAATCTTCCACAGCATCTTGCTAATCAATGTTATGCTTGTTTTATACTATTAACCAGAGCACGAAGTCATCAGCCTCTTTGCTCTAGGATGTTAAGAATGTCGTAACTATGATATAGCGGAGGAATGGGTGATATAATCTCTGGCTGTAGTGGTTGGGGGTGCCGGAGTACCTCTTTGCAGTGATACGTGGTTCAGACTCGCACGGGTAATTGTTGTAATCAATCCACCATGCATCATTCTTTAAAGAACGCAGGAATAGTGTATATAATTCTTATTCAGAAGGAAATAGTATGCATAGTGGCCTGTTAGATATTAAATATATTGAGCAGACTCTGAAACATAGGATGATAACTAAAAGCTAGGTGTTATTATTCCCAAAGCATGGGCTCTGCAGGTAATGAGAACAGTGTTGAGAGTGATCTGTCGATGGCACACTGCATGCATTGCACATTCTCTCCCCGCCGCAGTGAGTGATGAGCACAACATCAATGACGAGACCTGCTTCAGGCTGATAACATATGATGGGTGCTATCTTGGGGCACAGAATGTTACCATTGATCTATAATTGCTGAAGGATGCATATTGAGATGCAAAATCTCTAATGTTGATCAGAAGTTTAAGGCACAGTCATTCAGAAATAGTGTTTCGTTTTAAACGTTTGCCAAAACTGTAAATCTGCCCTTATGCCTTTTGATTTAGAGTGGGTCCAGGCTCGCAGAAGCATTGAGGACCTCCGTCCTGGCAGACCAGATTGCCTTCTGGGACAGATGATGGATTAATCCATAGCTAGGCTGGAATCATTCATTCAAAACTCATTGAGCGTTTTCTTTTCTTTTATTTTTTGAGCATTTTCTATATTTAAGAATATGTGCTAAATGCTATAGATCTTAGTGTTAAAGGACAAAAAAATTCACTTTGATGGTTTTGTAGATAAAATGAACAAATAAGCATTTGTGGTAAAATAAAATATGTACTTTTGTATGACAGGGGTTTATAAGAGAAGTGTCAAGTGGCACCTAAGGCAGACATAAGTAGTTAATTAGAGTGTCCGGCATCATGGGATACTCAAACTCAATTTTTCAGAATGAATGAGAGTTAACTGCCGGGGACTAGGAGTGAGGTGTGGGACATCACTAGCAAGGGGAATGCTACGTACAGCCCAAAGATACGAGAGATGGTGGAGCTGTAGGAACATCATTGTAGGTGGTACCTATAGAGTCCACATCTTACTGCATCTTCTACCACATTCAAAGGTTTTATCCTGGAGACAAGAGAAACTGTTTCTAAATTTTGCATAGACAATGATATCATCAGACTTGTATTTTATAATGATCACTCTCAGAAATGTAGAGAATGACTTGAAAGAGAGATGTCAGTAGCAATAGGACAAGAAGAGAGATGGGGATGGCCCTTCAGATCCATTTCCATGGGGGAAATGACAGGATTTGGTGACTAATCAGAATGTGGGAAATAAAAACAAGATGATAACTCCTAGAAATCCGGCTTGGGTGATTTGGAGATAATCCCATTCATTGAGAAGAGAAGTTTGGCAGGGATAGGGGTGTAGGGGATTAGTGAGGGTGGACTGAGGAGAGTTTATATTTGGAATTGTAGAGTGACAGCTGTTGAGATAGTTGGAGAAGACATCCTACGATAATTGGAATCAGAAGAGTAATGTGGCCTAGAGTTACAGACTGCTAATGTGTATCTTACGTGAAGATGTCACTGGAAAAATTCCTGATATTCATTAGATTGGTCACCTGCTTCTAGATCATTGTCTTCTTAAACACAAATCAGGCAAATACAACCCTTCAGTCTTTTCCAAAGTGCCTTTGATTCTCACCTTTGCTGGAATTTGATGAAACCACTTTCTACGCAACCCTTATTAAAGGGTTTTTGGGGTTTTTTGTTTTTTTTTTAACTCAATTCTCAGAGCCAGGAGAGAAGGTTTGCTTTCTTGCTAACCCCCCCTACTCCTGAAAGACCACTGATTCACCATTCATTTACTGCTTACACTACTCTTCTTTTCCTCACAAGCCATTATTTCCCAACCTCCAAGACACGACCAGCATTCTCAATAACTTCTGCTCTTTCCCAGTCAACTTCTTCACATTTGGTTCAATTCAGCAAAATGTGCTGAACACATGTCACGGGGCATGGTTTGCCAGACACTGAGGATGCACATCCTTGAAGGACGTAAGGCCCTGGGCTGCGATGCAGGCTCATGGCCAATAGCACAGGCTCTAAACTCAGATGGTCTCTAATCGAATCCGGCTCTACCACCTTCTAGCCTTTTGGTCTGTGTCAGGTTTCTTACCTTCCCTGTGCCTCAGTTTCATTCATCATGAAGAAAAGGAGCATAATGATAACGCCTCATCGATAATTTTTCAAAGATCAAACAAAATCAAATAATGTACATAAAATGCTTAGCACAATCCCCGATATGAAATAAGCTCTCCGTGAATCTCAGCTCTTACTATTGATGATAAGGAAGGATCCTTGTCCTTAAAGCAGTTATTGGAGATCAGCAAGTAACAAATAATAAACTATAATGCTGAAAATGCTATGAAAACACAAAAGGATGGAGCCAGTAAGGAAATCGGGGAGTATACTTCACTGAGAATGAGGCATTTAACATAAGTCTGAAAGGATGACGTCATTATTTGAAGCCCACATAGGGCTCTCTGCTCGGAGGGGAGCCTGCTTCCTCCTCCCTCTCTGCCTGCCTCTCTGCCTGCTTGTGATCTATCTGTCAAATAAATAAATAAATAAAATCTTAAAAAAAAAAAAAGAAAAAAAGGATGACTTCATCAGATGGACAAGTAGGAAAAAACCTTTGAGAGAGAGAGAGAGAGAATTGGTGTGTCCAAGCTCTGGGAGGTTGGAGTGTATGGTGGGTTTGAGAAGAAGAAAATGATCCAATACGACTGGCATAGAGAGTGCTGATAGAATTGTGAGGAGATGTGAAACCAGAAGTATTACCAAAGTTTTTAGTTCTCAAAAATGAAGACTTTTCACTTTGTCCAGATCCAGTGGGAGCAATTTCAGAATTTTATGGGCCATGCTTTTCGCATTTCTTGAGCTTCTTGTTTTCAGTGACCTGCCCCTCTATCCCCGTACAGTCATTGCCTGATGCAGTCTCAAGTTGGACCCTCTCATCCTTCCAAACCACTTTCCCACCAAAGTTCCCACATTCTGAACTTCCAGTGTCCTTGTTTCTATTAAATTTTTACCTCATCTTTCGCAGAATATCAACCACCTGGCTTCTCCACACTCATACCGTCCAAAGCTCCTTCTCTATCTTGCTGTTTCCTTAGGAGCCTGGGCTTTGTGGAGAGCTATTCTACTGATGGGCCTGTATTGTTTTCTGAGCCTTCTTGTTCTTGACCTGCAATTATCTCCTTGCACACTTCCAGTTCTGGAGAGCCCCTCATTGTCTACTCTTTTCTCCTAATTTAAAGTTGATTGAGCTACCTCAAATATTTACTACCTAATTTGGGCTATATATTTACTGTTGCTCATTAGCTATGTTTATGTCCATTGTAGCCCTTTTCAAAAAAAAAGCATATTTAGTATAGTGTCTCCTCCAAATCTGTCCAGTATGCCATCTCTATTTGTTTTCGTGGAATTGGAATCTATTCCAAATTCCCTTTCAGGAATATGTTTGCTTCCAAAGACTTTTCAAAAATATTTTTTTATCATATCTACCCTGAAGAATTGAAGAAGGAATAGGAAAGAACAAATAGATTATAGGTAATACCTATTATAGATTATACCTATATCTATACCTATAATACCTATATATCTATAATACCTATACCTATACCTATAATACCTATATACCTATAATACCTATAATCTATAATACATTATAGATTGACTCTAATACATAGATTCTAATATATATAGATTGACTATAATACATTATAGATTAGGGTAGTACCTACCATTCATTGAGCATTTACTATAATCCAACCTTGGTGTTAGCAATGGCAGAGCAGAGTTTTGTCCTAAGTAGTCTGTCTACAAAATCCATGTTCTTTCTACTCTTCCATGATGAATGGCAAAGGAAAATGGGAGAAAGGAAAATAATAATAGCAGGTACAGTTTTTATAATTTCCTAACTCAGCATGATACAAAAAGTATTTGCTGGACTCATTTGCAAAAGCATTTGTCTGCCTTGCATGCTTTAATTAGCATTCTCTATAAAACTATTTAATTTCCATCTACCCAGATCCTACATAGTTTTCTCTGCTGTACCATTCTGTACTATGGTGGCTTGGAAATTATGTGTGTCCTGATGTCTTTCCAGATTTCTATAAGGAAGTGGAGACAACTTCTCTCCTGGGATCCCAACACTTATCTGGCGTAGTATCAAAGTCCCAACTCACCAAGGGTGAGGATGAAGAGTCTGGGACTTCTGTTCCTCCTTCATTTTTGCTACATATTTAACTTTCTGTTTGTCTCTCAGCTGAGGTGGGCCAAAAACTGAACAGTTCTGCTCATTTGAATATTCTACTCCAATCTTTCCTGTCTTGGGACTGTGTATCAATCAGGTTTTGGTCAGGAAAAAAAAGAATTCAGTCTATGTATATCATTTATAAAAAGCTTAAATGTTAATTAAGGGCTTATACACAGAAAGGCTCCATAATTTGTGGGTTCTGCTGAAAAATAAAAAATGTGGGGTCCGTAGTTCAAAAATTATTAAGAATTTGAAGATGGTGACAGAAACACAAATCAAGCAGGAGTCTGGGATGCCTGGGTGGCTCAGTGGGTTAAAGCCTCTGCCTTTGGCTCAGGTCATGATCTCAGGGTCCTGGGATTGAGCCCTGGGGCAGGCTCTCTGCTCAGCAGGGAGCCTGCTTCCTCCTCTCTCTCTCTGCCTGCCTCTCTGCCTACGTCTGTCAAGTAAATAAATAAATCCTTAAAAAAAAAATCAAGCAGAAGTCTGTTGGGCTTGAATTCTGACCTCTCCCAACACACAAATTCCTCCATTGAAATTCTAAACCCTACATCAAAGTACCTCAGACTGTGACCTTATTTGAAAATATGACCCTGCAATTACACTACTGGGTATTTACCCCAAAGATACAGATGTAGTGAAAAGAAGGGCCATCTGTACCCAAATGTTTATAGCAGCAATGGCCACGGTCGCCAAACTGTGGAAAGAACCAAGATGCCCTTCAACGGACGAATGGATAAGGAAGATGTGGTCCATATACACTATGGAGTATTATGTCTCTATCAGAAAGGATGAATACCTAACTTTTGTAGCAACATGGACTGGACTGGAAGAGATTATGCTGAGTGAATTAAGTCAAGCAGAGAGTCAATTGTCATATGGTTTCACTTATTTTCGGAGCATAACAAATAACATGGAGGACATGGGTAGATAGAGAGGAGAAGGGAGTTGAGGGAAATTGGAAGGGGAGGTGAACCATGAGAGAGTATGGACTCTGAAAAACAACCTGAGGGTCTTGAAGGAAGTTGGGGGAACAAGGTGGTGGGTATTGGGGAGGGCACGTATTGCATGGAGCACTGGGTGTGGTGCAAAAACAATGCATACTGTTACGCTGAAAAGAAATTTTAAAAAATTAAAAAAAAAGAAAACAAAGTTGTTGCAGATATTAGTTAATATTTGGCTGTGAGAAAATTTCTGAACCTCTTTTAACAGTTAATGCAAATTGAGTAGTTTAGAGTGAAATTATCTTGGACTGTCAGGAATTAATGATCTGACACCTTAGGTCCCTATTTTTATGTAGGGATGCCTTTGTGGATATTAATTAGCACAGTATTCGTCATAATGAGTTACCAAAGCTAATGACATCTGTGGATTTTTCTTTTCCTGTCCTATACTTTCTTCTTTTGGTGCAGAGTTCTTCTTGTCCTGTGTGGTTTGTTTCTCCCCACACACACTTTCTATTTTTTTATGTTTCATACTATTAACTATTAATGAATTCCAACAGATTGGTTTGGTTCCTGGGTGGATTTTTGTGAGACAACTATACAATTATGAATTTTCTGTTTCTTAGAAAATCAACCACAGAAATACTACTCACTGTGACTCTATTCAATTTCTGTTACCACATACAGTTACAGTAATATGGTGCTGCACTTACTAACACTAGGCATAAAGTGAATGTTTCCAGATAGAATGGACCTCACAGTTCAGGTATGGTTTTGAAGGTTGAATAATTGTATATTCAGTGGATGTAAGCATGTGATTGACAGCAAGTATCCAAATGAAAAACGAAAACCATAGTTAGTTATCCATATGTTTTATGTATGAAGCCAGCATCTGGAAACACAAAGACATCTGGATAACTGACTGTACTTCACCACATTTCATCTGGCTACTTTTGCATCATGCAGACCTTGACCCAATAATTTTTGTCTATATCAGCAGTAGTGATAAGATGCAATAAAAATTGTATCATTAAGTACTATCAAGATAATACAAATAAATCACCCCAAAGTAACCAGCTGAGTTGAAACTGTATCTAAACTACTCAAGTCCATTCTTAATTGTACATCAGGTTCGCTTTAAAACTAATGTAGTTGAGCTGCAACATATAAGTGGAGCTTCAGAATTTAAAATAATGGTTTAAAATGTATTTCTTAAGCCCTAGGAAGTAATCTGGGTGTGTATCAGATGGCGATATGAATTTTATTTGAGTTATAAGATAAAATTTAGAAAAGCTTTAACAAGTTCTAAACCACTAATTTGACTTAATATATTACTACTTTCCAGCAAATATAGATGACTAAACTACCAAAGGACATAGTCCAACATCACATGGGCAAAGGCACTCTGGACAACTGGATTGACAATATGTATGTAGTGGGGAATTGTACATAGGGAGTATGTAGTGATAGGAATTGTACAAAGACAGCCATTGACAAGTATGGGACCCAGGTAAGAATACATGTGAAATCACCATGCTTTGAACCTACATATGGCAGGTACCGAGTAAGTGCCAGTTGCCCGCTGCTCAGAGAGCACTATGGGAACCCACAGTGACCACACATTCTTGGGTGGGCATAGTTCATTCTGCTTAAAGTTAGGATTGATCATTGTCATTTCAGGTAATTTTGTGCCTTATCATTACTGAAAACTAACCCCTTACCATATGAGTTGCTATATATGTTAAAAAATAATTATAAGAAAAAATATTTTAAAGAGCTTATTATATTTATCTCACATTCTTGAAAATAGAGATATCTATTGTCATTTATTTTGCATGGCAGAAATAGAGATACTGAAATACTGCTGAAAAGCCATTTCAGAGAGAGTAAGAATGAGAATGTAGGTCTTCTACTGGCCAGTTCAGTGTTCTTTCTCTTGACATTACTAATACCAAATACAACAGATATGATTGATCTCATTCCTAGACTGGGTAAGAAGTGGCCAGGCCTCACACAGCAAGCCATTTACCTTGCAACAAATACTACTGTTCCACAGCTTTCTATTCTTATCGACGTAAAATTTAATTTTTAAGATTTTTTTCTTCTTAAAAAAAGCAACCAAATTTAATATGCTGGCATCCCTTTCAACTTAGGTATTTACAGAATCTAGTCACAGTTGTAAATGGTCAGCAATGTCAGAATATTCAACCACTTTTTTTGTCAGGAAAGGTGGCACATAATCAAACTATTAATAACTTCTGAGTCATTTGAAAATCCTTCAATATCATTTTAATACATAATTTATTATCCTGAGTTATAGGCATAGAAATAAAGATATTTAAAAATAGATACTCTCCATTTTGCATCTTTTAAAACATATGCAAATTTGACTATTGTCTATCAAATATTATTTTGACAGATTCAGTAGGGTAGTTTGTCTCCATGTGACTACTTTTGTAAATCTTAAACTTCTTTACTTACTAAATAATTTTCACTTACTATAAATACATATATTTTAATGTAACATTACCTTAAAATGAAGTAGCTCCTAATAGTGCCACTAATTATATTAAGTTTAAATCAGAAACTGATTTCCTAATTGAAAGTAGTATTTTACAACACTACAGAAAATTTAAGGTAAAAAAAAGCCTCTGCAGACGGAGCACTTAAGGAATTAATTGCACATTGTATTTGTACAATAAATGTTGAAAGAACAAGTATTGTTTTTTTTTCTTCTAATAACATTTAGTATGTTTCGCCTACTATCATAAGCACTTTAGAACATATTGTAATTGTGAGGTAATTACAAGTATTGGTCCCGTTTTTCAGGTGCAGAAACTGAGATACGGAAAGGTTAAGAATAGTTTAAGGTCACGTGGCTAATGCCAAGATCCCAACTCAGCTCGTTTGACTTCGGAGTCTGAGCTCTTACCCACTTCTTTACATGATGCCGAACTAACTGTTTAAAAATAATTTGCAAACATTGACCAGTCCCTTTTAAGCTTCCAACAAAAGTACAGTTAACAGTAACTTTGTTCTAAAAATGACTTGTTTGAACAGACTAAAGCGCCACAAGCTGTTGTATGCAACAGTTCTTTGTAAGTAACAGCTGCTGTGCATTGTGCAACTTCCCACAAGTGTGCCAGGAAGTTAATATCAATTACAATTAAGGAGGAAAATTATTTTGGGTAACATAACATTTGACAAGTGCTCTGGTAAATAAAGCACTGTCCAAGAGCTAAAATATGAATGCTGTGCTAAAACTTTTCCTTTTATCTGTGCTGACTCTCTTAAAAGGTGTGAACTGTGAAATGGAATTTGATGAATGTCGGTCCCAGCCCTGCCGAAACGGTGCAACTTGTCGGGATGCTCTGGGGGCTTATTTCTGTGACTGTCCCCCTGGATTCGTAGGTGAACACTGTGAACTCAATACCGATGAATGTGCCAGTCAGCCGTGCCTCCATGGGGGGCTGTGCGTAGATGGGCACAGCAGGTACGTTTTCTCCTGTTTGGGTGATTGGCTTAGAGAGAACTCATGGACCAACAGCTATTACATCACTCTGGGGAGTTTGGAGAGCTCATGTCCTTAGTCGAAAATGTTCATATTGCTTTACCCTTTAAGGAACAACAAATAGTAACATTCAGGTTTTACTTCAAAAATGCATCCTTTGGAGGACATTTGTCCCCAAAGTGAGGATTTCCCGAGTCACTCTCATAATCGTTTAGAACTTTTATGATACAGAAAAATGCCAGCTTTTAAATTCTATGAATTAAACCTGTTGTAGATAGGGAAGGTGCAAAAACAGAGCTAGAGATCATTCTGTAAGTAAATATTAGGTTGTATTTACATAATAACAAGCATATAAATCAAGTGGTGAAATAGAAATTCTTCAGGAATTTTATATAAAAACACTGTTGGAAAAGGCAGTGGTATTAAATTGATTATATCTTGAATTTTCAGGTTTTCGGGGAATTGGGTGAATACTGTTGAAAGAGTAGAATGGCGAGAAGTAGCCATGTGATTCTGCTCCAAAGCAGATTCTATCATTGGCTTTTCAGTAAAATAAGTAAACAAACAAATAACACCTTAATATGATACATATAATAAATTTAGGTAATGGTAGTTGAATTGGTATAAAATATTTTAGAGAACTTTCTGATACCTAATTTTTTTAAATAGGCTCCACATCCAGCATGGAGCCCAGCATGGGGCTAGAACTCACGACCCTGAGATCATGACCTGAGCTGAGATCAAGAGTCAGAGGCTTAACCGACTGAGCCACCCAGGCGCCCCTGATACCTATTTTAACACAAATATTGAGTTATCAAATGCATAACAATATGAACAGCATTAGTACTTAATGTCTTATTGGGTCCTTCAACAGCTCACTGGAAGGCAAGGTGAGCATTAATAGTCTCCCATTACATCAAGGTGTCTAAGGTTCAGGGAAGTTAGGTGACTCCCACAAGTTCACACAGTTAATTGTTTGCAAAGGAAGGACTAGAATCCAATTCTCCTTTATTTAAAAAGATAGAATTTATCCCAAATCTGAGTTTCAAAGAGAATCAGACTCAAAAGGGGGAAGGGCACATGTATTTCAACTATCAGCAAAATGATACAATTTTAAACAGAACAATGTGGGGTGCCTGGGTGGCATACTTGGTTAAATGACCCAACTCTTGGTTTAGGCTCAGGTCATGATCTCAGGGTCATGGGACTGAGCCCGAGTGGGGTCTGCTTAAGATTCTCTCTCTTCTTCTGCCTTTCCTCCTTCCCCCTCCCAAATAAATAAATCTTTAAAAAAAAAAAATAGAACAATGTAGATGTATATTTTTTTTTGTAAACTATAAAGCCTAACTTCTAATCACATTCCACATCTTGCCTCTGACTTTCAGTTTTACCCAAATCATCCTCCAGGGGCTAGAATCTACATTCCTGAAGGCAGGTTACTGACCAACATGCAGACACACCAGAATGCAAGTTTCCATACATGCAGTCCAGAGGAAGAGCAGGAGCTCCTTCCATCCATGCTTTGCTGTCTCCACAAAGCATCAGACAGAAAACACACACTGGGCGCCTGGGTGGCTCAGTGGGTTAAGCCGCTGCCTTCGGCTCAGGTCATGATCTCAGGGTCCTGGGATCGAGTCCCACATCGGGCTCTCTACTCAGCAAGAAGCCTGCTTCCCTCTCTCTCTCTGCCTGCCTCTCCGTCTACTTGTGATCTCTCTCTGTCAAATAAATAAATAAAATCTTAAAAAAAAAAAAAAGAAAACAAAAAAAAAAAGAAAACACACAAAGCTTTTGCTTCCTATGGAAATGCAAGCAGAACAAGGCTGACTCCTGCTACCTTTCATTTCTTTAACTCATGTGCCATGAATATATTTTTTTTTATTTTACCCTTATTTCTCTTACTACCTAAATTTTGAGAAGATAACCCCAAGGTCAACAAGTACAACTTGATTTTGATTTCCCACAACAAGAAAGTACCATATTTGCTATGAGGTTAATGGGAAAGTCAGAAACTACACACACACACACACACACACACACACACACACACAGAATATAGGTTCTTGCAGACCAAAGAAATGTGCCAATAGAGTCTCTAATTCTAGAAATTGAGATCCACTAGTCAGCCTAAGTACATGGCTCTTATCTCTAACATCTTGTATATAGTAGATTTTTGGTAAATGTTTTTAATTAGTAAGAGGATTTATCACTAGTAATACATACAAAAATTATAGTAACTTATTACATTTGCTAATATTTCATTAGTGAAATCTTAGTATGAAATCTTAGTCTCTGTATTTGATGGTAAATATACAGACAAACCATAATGGACAGGACTCCAACTCTTTATATATTCATAGGCGTTCTTTCCTCCAGACCTTCATTTTATCTAAGTTGAGTGTGCAAGCCCATCTTTTTACAGTACTAAGTCCAGAGGAGATCCCATCTAAATTAAAAGACTCCTCTTGATAAAGTCAACAAGTTTCTCCATCAGGTTTGTGTTCTGAATCTGTCAGATAATCTCACTCAACCAATGAATGGTTAGAAATAGCAAGACTCAAATATTTCTGTAATGTAAAAATAAGAGAACATAAGTCACAGTTCATATAATGAGGGCTTTTCCTGTTTTTTAAATAATTTATTGTTTCATTTTTCATAAGGGACCTTATTAATGGGCTGTATATATAAAAGAATGACACAGTGGTATAAATCATTCTCTATTGCCTTCATAAATATTAACAACTTTATTTAGTCCTACTTAGTAGTAATTCAGTGTTTTTCTGATGCTTCAGATACTGTGTCTATTCTTTTTATGCATATTTAATTATCACAATAACCCTTGACATAGGTATTATTATCTTCAATTTATGGATGAGAAAACTGAAGTTAATCATCATGGTTTCCCAATCATTTTGCAGGAAGCCATACTATAAATTAAAAAAGATAATCATATATTAGTATGGAAATACACAATGTTTTCAGGCTTATAGAGATGATTCCCTAGATTTCTTGCTATAAGTATTAAAACCATGCCTTGGGTCTCAAATGGTCAGGGGAAGAGACAGAATAAAGATATTTGATCTCGATATGACCAAGAGTTGATGTGAAAATTTCATTTTACTCTCCAGCTATAGCTGTAACTGCACGGGTAGTGGATTCACAGGGACACATTGTGAGACCCTGATGCCTCTGTGTTGGTCAAAACCCTGTCATAATAACGCTACATGTGAGGACAGTGCTGACAATTACACTTGTCACTGCTGGCCTGGTAAGTGACAAAGATCTTCCTTTTGTGGGGGGGGGGGGCTTAGAATAGAAACAAATCACTTATAGCAAACACGAACTAAAAATTCTTATTGTTAAAAGTATAAAACCAACTCTTTCTTCTACTTATCATTTTTAATTTAATTGTATTCTTCATTGTTCACACATACTTATTGCTACACTATGCATTGTCTAAAGTAGGTTACCAAGTTGCCCAATCATCAGAACTTTCTAGAAAAAATGGAGAGGAAAAAATGAATAGAAGAGTCAATTTCAGCATGGTCTTCATGGAGAAAAATTCACTTGAAGATGCTTCCTTTTCTTCCAACATGTTTTCCGTAATACCTAGAATATATGGAAACTCATGAAATAGTATTAAAATCCTAGGAGATTATATTATAATTCATGGAGTCAGTCAACATAATTATGATGGTTCCCATAGAGGATATAGAATATTCCAGAAATGGGTGTATTCTCCTAGGCATTTATAATATAAGTGAGATTACAAGTTTAATATACATAAACCACAACTAAAAATTACACATAAGGGGTAATTAAGCTGAGTGTAGAGGTGATACCAGAATCAGTAGAAAACATTATATAACACTCAAGTTAATAAGTCATCTTTAAATATTGATGTTAATTTTGGCAAAAAAACCTGCTTGACATATTTTTAAACTAATTCTCACTTTGATTTTATTGATAAAATAAAAGAGTATATCTTCTCTTTCTTGATCCTCTAGTAAAAAATGATAAACTTATGATTATTTCAAATCTAGCTGTTTAAAGCTTACCGAGCATCTATCGGTTTCTCCCTTTCATTTTACTGTCTAAAGAAAAAATAATCCTGTGGTTGGGGAGGAAACTCGGAGACTGAGGTCAATCCAGTTGTTAGTAGCTTTCCATTGAAAGGCATCTCATTGTCTAAGGGACATTTACCATGCTTTGGCTGCATATATTTTGTAGGTAAAAAACAAATGTGAGGGGCACCTGGGTGGCTCAGTGGGTTAAAGCCTCTGCCTTCGGCTCAGGTCATGATCCCAGATTCCTGGGGTCAAGCCCCACATCGGGCTCTCTGCTCAGCAGGAAGCCTGATTCCCTCTCTCTCTCTCTGCCTGCCTCTCTGCCTACTTGTGATCTCTGTCAAATAAATAAATCTTTTTAAAAAATGTGAAAGTGTAAAAGGAAGCTCTGAATTCTGTGGCTCAGGAATCTTTAGAAGTCATGTGTCTACCCACTTCCAGATAACGAATAGGGCCTGTTTTTTGCCCTTTGGTCAATGGTTTAATTTAAATACTGAAAATAATCCAAAATGTGTTTTTTCACTTTCTTGTGATCAGTCAACACCCAACATTCAAATAACACTCTGTACAAGATTCTATCTGGATATGGGTAGAGTAGACAATTTGGGAATAGAACAAATCTATCCCTTATTAACTGAGTGAACTAAGGTGGTTACCTCTCATTTCTTAAGTTCCTCATCTGCAAATGAGGGGTGAAAAAATGACTTGTATTACTATGAAGAATAAAATTATAAAAACAGGGCCTGGAACATATTAGGTACTCAAAAAAAGCAACTGCTACTAGGTACCAGGTTCTACAACAGGAGGTAGGAATTACATATGAGAATGGTTTCTGTTCTCTAGAGGGTTTGTAATGAAGTGAGGCAGTTAAGAAGACCTATCTAAAAAAAAAGAGAGAGAGAGAGACAAATCAATATGGGTTCTATTCATTCATGGATTCAATCATTTAAGCCACAGGGATTGCAGTACCACATATATGTATCAGGGGTCTGGGAATCAAAAAGACATGGTCCCTTCTTCCAAAGAATTTAAATTCTAGTAGAGAAAGTGTAAAAAAAATGTGCATATTACAATTTTTGGTACAGTAAAAGGTTACGATAGATTCTATAACAGGGAATAAGGGGAGAAGAAGTACAGAGATGGTCTGATCCAGTAGGCACCATTTTAGAAAATTTGAAAGATCACGAAGCATATCCCAGAAATGTACTCACTAACTGTGTGACTTTGGAGCAGTTACTTTACTGCTCTGAGCCTTGGTTTCCTCATCTATAAAGCAAAGATGATAATAATATTCACTTTGTAGAATTACTTTAGAAAAAGATCCAGTAATATATATAAAGTTCCTACATCAGCCTAGACCATAGTAAGCACTCAATAAATGTTAACTAGGTACCAAAATTAAGAGACCCTGTGGCTGGCACGTAGTAGCTCATAATTGATTTAAGGAAAGAAGAGAGGAAGGGAAAGGAAGACGGAAGAAAGGGCTATAGGCACACATGGAAAAGAGCATATCCAGTTGTAGAACTTTGAGTGATTGTTCCAAAATGCTGGACAACATAGCGCTGGTGGTAGAGAGTTGAGCTTGGGGAACAAGACAAGACTCAAGCCAGATCACAATGCTGCTTGTCTGCCTGGAACACTATGGGACAGAGAAGTAGCATAATCCGGCCTGCAGATTTAGTAATAATTTTCTGGAAAAGAGTGAGAGTGAGTAGAAGATGATTGAGAGAAATAAAACAAAAGGCACCGATTCTAGTAAACAAGAACAACAAAAAAGTTCTTCAGTAGTTTAAACAAGAGATAAGGCTATTTGCCAGAACTATGACTACAGGGTTAAGGGTGGGGATGAGGGAATGGACAGCCATGAGACTCTTGAGGATGCAGCTATGATGTGAGAATTAAGAAAGGGGCACAGCCCAAGGACAGTTCTGCTTGAATTTCTTTCTTAGGTTACTGGATGATGGTGATTTTGCCTAGACAGAAAATTTCAGAATGTCTTTGTATCCTATTCTTACTGTGATATATAAAGAGAAGATTTAATGCTTCAGACTACCCTGTATCTAAGAAAAAGAGACCATTCCTTCAGATCACAAGACCACCACAACTGAAGGCAATGGCAAGAATCCACCACTGGGGTCCTCACTTCAAAAGTAATTAATTACAAGAAGTATCAGTTATCTTAAATGATTATCTTAAATTTTTTCTTGTTACCCAGGTAAGATTGGACTTGTTTAAAAACAGAAAAACATAAGAACCTTGGGGACTTGACTCAATATCATATTGTTCCTTTATACAAAGTTTTGTAGAAAAACTTATTAAAACAATTGAATATAGCCTTCACTGAAGGAGTCTATTTATGTACATGGTTAAAGGGAGCAGCAAACAAAATTCCCACAGGGCCTCAGTGGTGGGGACAGGACTGGGAAGACCATAAATCAGAACCTTCCTAATGTTCACTATAGGAATAGGATCATGCATGAGTCAGAAAGTAAGAAAGGATTTATGAAGGTTTTAAATTACTTCATAACCTGGCCTGGGTATGAGACTTGAGACTTAAACTGAGAAGAAAATTGAAAATAGTTGGAGCTTTCTTCAATAAGTTCAGTGTAGCACAAGGAATACCACTTTATAAAAACTTATGAAAAAGTGGGTTTAAGGGATGCCTGAGTGGCTTAGTGGGTTAAAGCCTCTGCCTTCACCTCAGGTCATGATCTCGGGTCCTGGGATCGAGCCCCGCATCAGGCTCTCTGCTCAGCAAGGAGCCTGCTTCCCTTCCTCTCTCTCTGCCTGCCTCTCTGCCTACTTGTGATCTATGTCTGTCAAATAAATAAATAAAATCTAAAAAAAAAAAAAGAGAGAGAACTTTGGAACCAAGAACCAAGAACTATTAACTAGGGTTCTTGGTAGGGGGAGGGTCACCACAAAGGACTGTGGGATTTGATCTGAATGTGCTTTTAATTTCCTTTTTCATCTGGAAGTTTCTTCTTCAAATAGTTGAGAAAGAACTCAAGGTCATATGTGACAAAGGTATTATACTGTTGAGCAACAGAATTTGTGTTGCGGTTATGATTTGACATATGACCCCATTCAGGCTTTTATTTAAATTACAAAATGAGTCATCATATCTTGTCCTCATTATTTGCTTATTAATAGTCAATTCTGCAATTTACTTGCTAAACTAGAATTGTAATCTAAACTGTTGATTATTACTCTTTGGCTCTCATTCAGTCATTGATTGAAAGTCTACTATTTATGCATTGCTCAGTATTAGAGTGGTGAATAAATAAAAAATAGTCCTTGCTTTTTTGGAGCTTAAGGTCTATTGAGGGACGCACTATACATAAAAACAATAACAAAAATAATAAATTATTGTATGAGTGATGAAAGAAATAACTGGGTGATATGAGAGAAAACAAAGGGATTTTACTTAAATCTCTTCATGAGAAAAAGCCATTCCAAGACAGTCATACAAGATTAAATCTCAAAACTGAGACTTAGCCAACCATGGTCTTGGAGGAGCATTTTCTAGGCAAGGAAACCCTGTCTATAAAGGCCTCAGGGAACAAAACATTCTAGGGAAAGAATGTAGAGATGGGAATGGGGCCAGATAATAAAGGGCATTTCAGGTTAAGGATTTTGAATTTTATTTTGTATGAAAGCAGAAGCCACTGAATTATTTTATTTTATTTTTAAAGATTTTATTTATTTATTTATTTTATTTATTTGAGAGACAGTGAGAGAGAGCATGAGAGAGGAGAAGGTCAGAGGGAGAAGCAGACTCCCCATGGAGCAGGGAGCCCGATGTGGGACTAGATCCCAGGACTCTGGGATCATGACCTGAGCCGAAGGCAGTCGCCCAACCAACTGAGCCACCCAGGCGCCCGCCACTGAATTATTTTAAAGTAAAGAAATACCGTGATCAGATTTATAGGTTTTATAATTTTGGATTGTAAATTTCATTTTAAAAACATATTTCTCAGCAGAGTTAAGTGGCAGTGCAAAGATCTTTAGTTGACTGTAAAGTCACTTGTATTATAAGTCAAATTATGTTCTTTAAGAACTTCATATTTCAGCTTATGTATGTATCATGCTATGTAAATCATCCTATAAATCAATCAGAAAGACAGTCTAACGGGAAAAACAGGAAACTGATATGAAATGAGTTTTAAAAATCCAAAAGCATGTTAAATTCAATAGTAACTGGGGAAAATGTAAACCCAAACATTAATGAAATACAATTTTTTAAAAATCCAACTAACAGGTAAAACATTGTACTTGGTAATAGCGATTTTTGGCAAGCTTGGAACTATATGCATCTTCATCCAGTGCTAATAAGTATATAGATGGCACAACTACTCCAGAGGCGTTTATCAGTGTCTATTAAAATAAAAAATGTACATAATCTATAACTCAGAAATTCCATCCTACGTAAAGACCCCAATGTTATACCCGGACATTTACAGAAGCATGCATATATAATTAAACTATGGTTAAACTATGGTATTTCCATGTTACAGAATACTTGGAATAGTTTAAAATTATGAGTTAGATCTATTTTACTAACATGGATAGATTGTGCAAGGGAGCGAACAAAGTAAGTTACAGAAGGATGTGTACAGTGCGATTCCAGGTCTGTTAATATGCACACAAAAGACTATATTTATGAATATATATAGTTTTTTAAAAACAGGTGCACGTGTATGTAAAGCCAAATAAATAGTTCTGGCATGGACTGTCTTTTATATTTGATATTTAAATTTTTTATAAAGTACTAAATGTCTTGTTTTTATTCTTATCCTTAATAAAATTACCCAGCTAAATCCATTTAAATACAAAATAATTTTTTATTCTGTCTAACTCAGTGTGAAGAAGTAATCGTTTGCCTTTGCTTTGAGTTCTAAGAAAAGAATTTAGGGCTGGCTATATAGTTTCTACTGACTTTTTGGCTACTTTCTTTTTTTTTTTCTTTTGGGCTATTTTCTTTAAAAATATTATTTTCTTGCTAAAAATTCAGTTGGAGTATCTGAGGATAATTAAATAATAATTTAATAATCAGGAATTAAAATAATCAGGAAATCAAAGTTATCCTGAAGTCCCATTTTATCTTATTTTTAAAATATTTTTTAATTTAATTTAATTTAATTTAATTAATTTAATTTAATTTAAATATTTTTAAAAAATATTGGTCAGTATGGTACATGTGATTCCTTTGCTACTGCTGTTGGCCAAGAAAGCTTCTCTTACCAGATTCTCCTTGTTAGCCCCTTGAGGGCAACACGTGGTCCTGTTAATTGGTACTAGCACGGTGGTCAGCCTCCTTTTAGGCATAAACTCTGGGAGAGGAGTTTTGACTCAGCTGCTTCTCTGAACTTTTATCCTACAGGATACACGGGTGCCCAATGTGAGACCCATATCAACGAATGCAACAGGAACCCCTGCCGGTCTGGTGGGACGTGTGTAGAGCTGTCCCCAGAGAAACAACATGGACGCCTTGCTCAGCTGCCTTCTTCATTCAGCCACTCTGAATCCTCAGGTTATGTTTGTATCTGTCCGCCTGGACTCACAGGTAAGGGCAAAGAGGAGAGAGGACTTGACTCTCTAGTACTTTATGGCAGATCATGCATTCAATCAAATGGTGTATTAGCAGTAAGATCTGTGCAGTATAATCTCTGCTGCTGTGGTGCAAAGGGTCCCCCTTGTGGGCATGAAAAATACCATGTTTCATATATCCTAATTCTTCAAATCATGAAGAAAATGTTAAAAATAAGGATAAAGGAGGGAAATGTTTTTATCCACTATGCTGGGAACTGGAACTCAACTCCAATTCTTTATTTTATAAACAGAAAATGTTGGAATTTTTATTTTATAGTGATATTAAACTTTTACATTATTCAAATTTGCTCTAAAAAAAGTTAGTGCACTTATTTATATTTACACTGAGAAAAATCATCTAATCTCAAGCAATCTTCCTCACTGCTTTATAGCTAAAGGTGTTCTATATGTTAAAGTTAAGTGACTCTATCTTTTTGTACAGCATTCTTACTCTGAAACCCAGAGGAAGTTTGCATGTATATTTTCCAATGAGCGGTTGTATTTGCGTCTGCTTCCATGTTCTGAAAAATTTCAGAAGTTTGGAGATTAAAAAAAAGAAGTTTAGAGACAGTCCCCATGTTTAGTAATCAGTAGCAACTGACCTACAACTGCATAGATACCACTGAGAAAACTAATTACTATCTACCTTTCCATCTTATTTCTTTCTCAATAGATTAATTGATATCTGAGGAAAATATTTCAGTTGTTATTAAAGATTTCTGAGAAAAGTAAATGAGGAACACGAAAAAAGAGGAGGGTGGGTGTCTGTCTCCATTTACTATCCCTTTTTGTGTTTCACTTGAGAAATTTAATCTTTTGATTCATAGCAGTGTTTGCTGTAGGAGAGAGTTTGTTATTCACCATCCTCTCTATCAGAACACATAGGAGAAAAATCTCCTCAAGGTCAGGATAAGTAGTATTTTTCCTGAACAACTTCTAGCTTGCTTTCTTTTTCCCTTAATAAAAAGGCATGCAGATAAATCTTAATAAATGATAAAAAGCATGAAATAAATTCATGGAATATATCATATTTCCCAATTATGTAGGTGGCTAGAAATCTTATTGGTTAATGTGGGTTCTACAGCATTAGCTTTTTTCTGGAACATATTTATATATTTACCTTACCTGGGATTATTTAAATTTCCTGTTTCTGTTTCTTATGGTTGCTCTTTTTTTCTTATTTTTTCTAAGTTATTTGATATTGGTATAATGTATGTATTTTTGTCAGCTACTCTAAATTCTTCTTGAAACAAGGTAGGGGAGTTATAAATGTTTTTAAATGTTAGATTTAGGGTTATAAAGAGAAAATTATATCAAACCCAGAGGCCACTGCAGATATTGCCTCATTGGACAAAAGAACATTTTTGACCAATGCATCTGCATGGCCAAACAGGAGAGGCAGTCAGATGTTTTGGGAAAGTGTGTTGGCATCAATATCCGAGGAACTAAGAATGATTATATGAGTTAAGAAGTCTTGGCTATCCCACATCTCTATGGCTTAATGAAATCACTTATTTTTCACTGATGTCAAATCCAAAATGGGTTCTCATGATCAGTTGTCCTCTGAATGGTGATTCAGGGTCACAGGCTCTTCTCTCTTTTTCTTTTTCCATCTTCAAAAGTGGTTTCCAAGTTTATCATGCTCTTCTGCAGCAGGCCACTTGCAGGGTAGGGAAAATGGAGCATGGCCTCTGGAAGGTTTTTATAGGCCAATACCAAAAGTAGTGGCTATCTCTCTATTCACATTCTATTGGTCAAATTTAGTCATATGACCACAAAGACTGAGAAACCTAGTTTTGTTGTGTCGCTAAAATAAAAAGAGTTTTTATGAACAATGATCCCCTATATCTTCTCATTCTCTTGACACTGTCTTTCATAAAGCAAAAGTTTTAAATTTTAATGAGGTTCAGTTTGTCAATATTTCTTTTCACGGACTGTGCCTTCGGGGTTGTATCTAAAGAGTCCTCAGCTTACCCAAGGTTATCTAGGTTTGCCCCCATGTTAGTTTCTAGACATTTTATAGTTTTGCATTTTACATTTAGGTCTGCAGTGAGTCCATTTTGAGTTAATTTTCATGAAGGATGTAAGGTTTGTGTGAAAATTTACTTTTCTACACGTAGATATCCACTTGTTTCACCTGGTACTGAAAAGACTATTGCTTCGCTTCTTTGTCCCTGATCAGATGACTCTATTTACATGCATCTTTTTCCAGGCCATCTATTCTGTTCTAATTATCTATCTGTGTATGTTTTGCCAATACCATGTGTGATTACTGTCTGAAGTCTTGAAGTTGGGTCATGTCAGTTCTCCAACTTTGTTCTCTTTCATGATCCTGTTGCTATCCTGGGTCCTTTGCCTGTCCATATAAACTTTAGAATGAGTTTGTTGTTATCTGTGAAATTATTTGATGGGATTTTGTTTGGGATTGTATTGAATCTATAGATCAAATTGGAGAGAACGAACATCATGACAATATTGAATCTTCCTACTCATGAGCATGGGATATTTCTCCACTTATGTAGTTCTTTGATATCTCTCATCAGAGATTTATAGTTTTCCTCATATAGATCTAGTATGTATGTTGTTAGATTTATACCTAAGTATTTCATTTTTGACATGCTAATATAAATGTGTTATTCATTTCTAATTCCACTTGTTCACTGCTGTTGTATAGGAAAGCATTTGACTTGTGTATATCAACTTTATCCCTTGCAACATTGCTATAATCTTTTATTAGTTCCAGGAAAGTTTTTGAATTCTTTCAGATTTTCTACGTAGACAGTCATGCTAAAAAATTGATGTTTGTATAGTATACCTTTTCCCATCCTTATACTTTCAACCTACTTGTAATTGAATTTGAAGTGAGTTTCTTATAAACAGCATATTATTAGGTCAAGCTTTTATTTATTTTTAGTATTTTTAAAATTTTATTTCTTTTCAGTGTCCCAGAATTCATTGTTTATGCACCATATCCCAGTGCTCCATGCAATATGCACCCTCCACAATACCCACCACCAGGCTCACCCAACCCCTCCCATCCCTCTCCCCTCCAAACACCTCAGTTTGCCTCTCAGAGTCCACAGTCTCTCATGGTTTTAAAAAAAAATTTAGCCTGTCAATTTCTTCCTTATAATTAGTGTATTTAGGCCATTAACATTTAAGTAATTATTGATTGTTCAGTTTGAACTCTGTCATTTTATTACTTATTCTCCATTGGATTCCTTTGTTATTCTTACTTTCCTATGGGTTACTTGACCATTTTTTCAGGATTTCATCTTGAGTTATTTATTTGGATATTTTGTGTTGTTTTCATAGTGGTTGTTTGGAGTATTACAGCATACACATGTGATCTATCAAGCCTATTGGTATTAACATTTTACTGCTTTGAATGAAGTAAAGGGAACTTACTTCCATTTTAGGTCCCTTTATCTTCCTCCATTTTAGAACATCATTGTCTTCAAGATCAGATGGTATTATAATCCTTATTTTAATCACTCCATGTAATTTAGAAAACTCATGAAGAGAACTGACAATTCTTTCAGCATTTGAAAAGCTATACACCCCTTTTTTTTTGTTTTTGGGTTTTTTTTTTTTCTTTTAGAGATAAAGCAATAAGGGAGGGGTATAGGGAGAGAGAGAGAGAGAGAGAGAATCCCAAGCAGGCTCCAGATCCAGCACAGAGCTTGATGAGGAGCTCGATCCCACAACCCTGAGATGGTGACCTGAGCAAAAATCAAGAGTCAGACGCCTGACCAGCTGAGCCACCTTGACACACCTCTATTTTTAACTTTTTGAAGAACCTCTATATTCTTTTTCAGAGTGGCTGCACCGATTTGTATCCCCACTAACAGTGTAAGAAGGTTCCTCTTTCTCCTCATCCTTGTCAACATCTGTTGTTTACTTGTTAGTTTTAGCCATTCTGATAGGTGTGAGGTGATATCTCATTATAGTTTTGATTTGTTTTTCCCTGATGAAGAGTGATGTTAAGCATCTTTTCATGTGTCTGCTAGTCACCTGTATGTCTGCTTTGGAAAAATGTCTATTTATGTCTTCATCTCATTTCTACACTGGATTATTTGTTTTTTGGGTGTTGAGTTTGATAAGTTCTTTATAGATTTTGGATAGTAACCCTCTATCAGAGATGTCATTTGCAAATATCTTCTCCCTTTCTGTAGGCTGTGTTTTAGTTTTTGAGGTCCCAATAGTTCATTTTTGCTTTTGTTTCCCTTGCCTCAGGAGATGTTTCTGGTAAGAAGTTGCTATAGCCAAGGTCAAAGTTACTGTCTGTCATTCTCCTCTAGGATTTTGATGGCTTCTTGTCTCATATTTAGATCTTTCATCCATTTGAATTTGGTCCGGTTTCATTCTCTTGCATGTTGTTGTCCAGTTTTCCCAACCATTTGTTGAACCATTTGTCTTTTTTCCATTGGACATTCTTTCCTGCTCTGTTGAAGATTAGTTGACCATATAGTTGTGGGTCCATTTCTTAGTTTTCTATTCTGTTCCATTGATCCATGAATCTGTTTTTATGCCAGTACCATACAGTCTTGGTGACTACATCTTTTGATGGGAGTCTCTATGCCTCCTGGATTTGGATGTCTGTCTCCTTCCCCAGATTAGGGAGGTTTTTAGGTATTATTTCCTTACATAACCTTTCTGCCCCCTTTTCCCTCTCTTCCTCTTCTGGGACCCCTATGAGAGAAATGTTATTATGCTTTATAATAATAGTCACTGAATTCCCTAAGTCTACATTTATGATCCAGTATTTTTCTTTCTCTTTTCTTTTCAGCTTCATTATTTTTCATAATTTTATCTTCTAATCACTGATTTGTTCCTCTGCTTCTTCCATCCTTGTGGTCATTACATCCAGTCGGTTTCTAATCTTGGCTCTTGGTTATTTCATCGTGGCCTGACTTGTTTTAAGGGTTTTATCTCTGCAGTGAGGGACTCCTTATCTTTTCTGCTTTTCTTAAGCCCAACTAGTATTCTTATTATTATGGCTTTAAATATTAGATTAGGGATATTCTTTATATCTGTTTCAATTAGATCCCTGTCTGTGACCTTTTCTTCTTCTTTCTTATGGGATGAATTCTTCTGTCTTGACATTTTGTCTAGATCTCTATCTTCCATGTGTTAGTTAAGTCTATTATGCTTCCTGGTCCTGAGAGTAGTGGCTTTATTAAGAGGAAGTCATATACTATCCAGGGCCTGGTGCTTTAGGAAGCATCTCTGGTGCATGCTGTGTGCACTCTGTTGTTGTGTTTTGGCTACTCTTTTCTTCAGGTCAGTTCTCTGTAGTTTCTCCTTGCCTGCAGTGGGGAGTGTTTGTACCTTGGCCAAAGTGTGTTGGGTTTTAACTAGGTGTGCTCCGGTCTGGGTGTTAAAAGAGACCTGATGCTATTTCCACTAGAGCTGAAGCTTTACAGAACTCTATGGTCAGTAGACATGGGGTGTGTTGTGGGGGAGGGCGGGGTTGTTCTGGTCTTCTAGGGGAAGGGCCTGCTGCTTTGGATTTTAGGTACACTTGCCCACAAAAGCAGCACCAGCAGCATGCAGGGGGGTGGGGCTTAGTGTAAGTGGTTTAGGCCAACATTGCTAGTGCTGTGATGCTTACTGAAGTTAGTTTATGCTGAGGGGCCAGACAGGCAAATGGGGCCAGCCCCCTCCCTTGACCCCAGAGGGGGAGTTTGTGCCTACCATTGTCCGGGAAGCCCTCCCAGAAGAGTGAACAATCTCTCCTTGTGTTTCCCAAGTGTTCCCCAGATCACCACCTGACTGTGTCCAGGCTGTCTGCCCACTTCTGTTCTATCCCAGGCAGGCCAGCTGAGTTTTAAAACTCCCAAATTTTAGGGACCTGGCCTGGCAGGGACCCATACTGGTCCTCCAGGAGAAGATCTTACCATGCTGGGACTGATGCAGGTTTGTCTCAGAAAGGCAGCTGCACCAAAACACAGGGGTGGAAAGTTTGGAGTAAAGCACTGCAAAGAGCTAGTGTCCAGGTTAGCTGCAATCAGCAGGTGTCTCAGTGCCTATGCTGAAGGGTGGGGAGGGAACTGGGACCAGCTAGCTCTTTTGTTCCTGGAGAGGCAATGCCTCCTCTCCCAAATGTGCTGCAAAATGGGGGAATCATCTCTCCCAGTGTGTTCCAGGGAATCCTCAGGTCACATCCTCTGCCCCCAGGCTATATGTCATTCTTCTCCACAAGAGCACTGTGGTGTCCAGTGGATTCTATATGAGCCATAACTGGGACCTCTGAAACTTTAGTCTTTGAGGGGTGCCTGTGTGGCTTAGGTAGTTAAGCCAATATCTCTTGATATTGGCTCAAGTCATGGTCTTAGGATCATGAGATCAAGCTGTGTGTGGGGCTCCGTGCTAGGCGTGGAGCCTGCTTAAGATTCTCTTTCTGCCCTTCCCCCCTCTGCCCTGTGTGTGCACATATGTGCATGTGCTCTCTCTCTCTCTCTAAGGAAAAACAAAAGCCAAAAAAACTCTAGTCTTTGAGACCTGCTGGTTGTAAAAACTCACAAAAATCAGCCCCTCTTGTTTTCCCAGTCAGTGGCTTTGGGAAAGTGCTTTCCTTGCACTCCTCTTCTCTCTCTCTCTCTCACCTCCCTTCATCAACAGGGCTCCCTCCCCTCCATAGCACTCCCAATCCATTTCTCCCCCGAACCACATCTCTACACGCCTTCCACAATGTGGCCTCTTCTCTCCCTCTAGTTGTGCAGCTTGTTCTGTCAGTCCCCAGATTGATTTCTTGGGTATGCAGAATGATTTGATATTTACCTAGCTGTGTTCAAGGGACGAGGCAAGCCTAGGGTCCTCCTACTGCTCCACCACCTTAGCTCCTCCTCCCTGTACCACTTCTTTCTACACTCCGTGGTTTACAATCAGAAATCGTGTCATTGAAATTAGTGTTGCCATATAGGTAATGCATCATTTCTCTGGCTGCTTGAAAAGAAAACACATGATAGTGATAATACCTTCAACTTTGTATTTAGTTTTCAAAATTTTATTTATGATGTGTCTGGGTGTAAATTTACTTGTGTTTGTTCTATTTGGGCTCCATTCAGCTTTTCAAATCTGGATTTATGTCTTTTGCCAAATTTAGGAAGTCTTTATCTGAGGAGAATTTGTAATTGCTTATTAAATTATTTTATGATGCTTTCTTTAAAATCCTTGTCTGATAATCCTAACATCTGATGTAACTCAGTGTTAATGTCAGTTTATTTTCTTTTGTCAGTCAGTTTGTAGTTTTCTAGTTCTCAGTATGATGGATCATTTTCAGTTGAATCCTGGACATTTGGGATGTTACTTTAGGAGATTCCAAGTCCTATCAGAATGTTTTTTTAATTTTAGCTGGCAGTCACCTGTTTAGTTTTGGCAGATAGGTCCTGGCCTACTCTGATGGGCTATGGATTCAATGACCAGTTAAAGTGCAAAGCTGTTGTAGTGTTATTTTGGTCTGCTCAGTTCATCTGGTGCCACTAGGGTTCCCACTGGTCTCTGTTAATGAAATAAATGCCACACAGTTTAATTTTTACAAGCTATGCATTTTTTCAGTTTTATCCCTTGTTATGAAAATTTCCATCATGATAAAAAAATGTAAGTCTTATAATACATTTAATGACAGAGCTCCATTCAAAGAAACCACTAGAGCTATTAAATATAGCCACAAACTATTCTTTTTTATTGTAATTAAGGATGTATTTATTACTCTTCACTACATGTAGAGTTACCTTTTATGTTGAAAATGGTTGTGGTTGCATATACAATATAATTTTCGAACTTTTTATAATTAAAAGTGAACTACACCTGAGTAGAAATTAACTCAGAGTCCTGGAAGACAATACTCAGGGAGATAGAAATAAAGACAGCTTAAGGTTACAGAAAGTGAGAAAGAGTAAAAACATGGAGTCAGAGTATTCTGGTGAGAAGCTCCAAGCCCCTCTGAAGGAGGACTAGCTTTTGATCCAGGGTATCTTCTGGGAATTCCAACAAGTAAAGCAAGTTATCATGGCCCAGAGAAACCAAAAGTCTCATTCAGTGAGATAATTGAGAAAAATATGAATATCCATTTAGGTATTTTAATGACTTGGAAACTCATGGGTCTAGTTGCAGTAATGGTTACTATTCTCCAATTCCCCAAAATCATTAAATAAAATTTCTTTGGCAAAATATCTTCACATATTGTCATGACTGCTCTGTGCCCATAGCCACAGTGCTCAAATTGAAATAATTATGGTGCATAAACACTTGATTTAAAGGTCAACGCATTTATTTAAGCCCATGTATTCACATAATTTTATTTTTCAAATTTTTATCTATTTATTTTTAAAATATTTTATTTATTTATTTGGCAGAGAGAGAGAGAGACACAGCGAGAGGGAGAGAACATAGGTAGGGGGAGCAGGAGAGGGAGAAGCAGGCTTCCTGCAAAGCAGGGAACCCGATGCAGGGCTCGATCCCAGGACCCTGGGATCATGACCTGTGCCAAAGGCAGATGCTTAACGACTGAGCCACCCAGATGCCTCTTCACATAATTTTAATGGCAAGTTAAATAAATGTATAATTAAAGAGGGCCTATAGTTGAATAATATTGTTCAGTCCATTCCAAAATCAGTAAATTAGTTCTGTTTTGTATGACCATCCTTGACCATTACTGGAAGGAATGTTGGCTGCTTCTTTCTATTATGTTTTAGCTTTCCAGTTTGGGGCAATGGACTTGGTTCTAGGGATATAATGATGAAAATGCATGATGTCTTCCTAAAGGAAACTGAAAAACCATGAGAAAAAGATGCACAAAAATACAAGATGCAATATAATAACTGCCACAGTGAAGCCATAAAAAAGCAGTCAGACAAATCAGAAAAAGACCTGTTCATGCTCTTTATGCCAGATGGAATTTATTGGAAATTATAAGAATCCAAACGACTTGATAAGTTAGCCTTGTTTAATACAAAGGACAATGTAAGTTCTAAAAATTAAGACAGGATCTCATGACCTGTGTGCTTACCCTCGAAGCATCTTGTTCTAACCAACCAAGCTAAATTGGAAACAACTGACTAATGTTTGTAATGTTCACATTTTGTCTCTGTTTATCAAAATATGGTCATGATAATACCTTTAACAAGTATCCCAACTGTCTCATAAACCAAGTCCAATTTTCAATGCTAACTTTCACTCTCAACTCCAATTAGCATTTCCTCCAACTAAAAGCAACACCATCACTGGTCTCTGGAATGCTACATTGTTGCCTCCGAGCCTGGGATTTATTCTGCTTCACCCATCTGCTCTCTGCATGGAAAGAATTGAGAAGTGCAGCAGGGGATCCTATGAAGTCCTGGCTTCAAACCTCAGGCAGAAATAGCGGGGTTTTTAACAATAAACACCCCGATGAGAGCCACCTGGCAAAGTGACTGTATGCAGGAACTCTCAATTCTCAGGTTCATCTGCTTCAAGCACAATGTTACTAAAAATGAAGCATTCACTTTTCCTTAAAAATGAAATTCTGTCACTTTACCTAAATCTGACTGAAATAGCCACATAGGGCCAAACATGTAACATTGACAGTGTCATGTATTCATGAAACATTGAGGTATATGGGGACCGTCTAATTCTCCTGCCTAAAGAGGAATTTTCAATAGAATTTGTTCATTTGCTGATTTTATATTATAGGCTTATTGTTGTTCTTAGACATGCACTGTTTTTCTTACTTACAGTTTCACATTTGAGAGTATAGATCCTAAATAACTTGAACAGATAATAGATATACATAAACTATTACTCTAAAAGATCAAATGTTGCTTCAATCTTTACTTAATAAAATGTGCACTAGTATTTCTAATTGATACATCTAATTCATTCTTTTGTCTTAGTTTTGTGTCTAGAATATGCATAACAATCTGTGTATGAACACATTTCTGCTTGTACTACTTTTGGTTTTGCTATGGTGACTACAACAATTAGGAAAAATATGCCACCTACTTATTAGATTAATTCTGAAAATCATGTTTATTGTGCTTACTATCTGCTATCTATAAAGATATTATAGCTAGGAGGATGTAAATGTAATGGTCATGATTTGGTAGACCAAATACAGAACAAATATAGAGAACGGGCATGTCTGTGATACCTTAATGACAAAGATAGGTAACCATGACATCAGGGGCCTTGGCTACTTTATCAGGTTAGCGTTGTTTTGTTGACTTGAAATCAAAGACCTAAGGAAAACCTCTCAAATGAATAATCAGGAGACAGATGCCAGCGCTCCAAATCAAATACTCTGGCCAACATGCATTAGAAATAGACTAGTTTTCTGAAACAAGAGAATAAAACCATTATAAATTCTTCACTAAGAGATTAATAATTAAATTCTCAGTAATTCACATTGTCATCCATAGGTGCTGTCCTTGAAATTTGAGGACCTGAATGGCACATTTTCACATCAAGACCCTATTTTCATGTGAAAGCGTGGACCCCACCATTTAAAAGAGCTGTAAGAGCAGCGGCAATTCCTAATAATATGCAGGTGTTTATTAGTACAAGAAATTGAACCAAATGTTCAGAGAAAATGCTGAAGATACGATGAATTGTGCTTGCAGTAAACAATGCTGCAAACCCTCACATGACCTGGTCACCTGCATATTTACTGCTTGGAAGGATGGCAATATTGACACCACATGTCTTTTTTTAGCTGCCCAAGATCCCCAAAAATTTCTTTAAGCATGCTAATCATTAGGAAGAACAATATTAGTGATCTTTAGCTGACCTAATCAATGGTTAGAGCTTTTATGCCCAAGTTCACTGCTGGGGTTGTTGAGAGAGTCTGTCTTCTGACATTAACACAGAAGACACTTCAAAAATACCTTTGTGCCCCACATCCTCCTCCCAACCACCTTCACATCATGTTCACCTGGAATTTTAGTTAAGTCCAGAGCAGCTGAGGTCCTAGTTCTAAAGAAGGTATTCCAAGCCTTAGATTAACTAAATCTCTTATAGAAGACTTGGATCTCTTTTGCCATGACCTACAGGTGTGCTTACCTCAGTCACCCCTACATGCCCAGGTATCGCAGGTCCTTTCATGCCAGGTCCATCGAGCCTCAGTCTCTTATGCCCAAATGCTCTGGGCATGGCTTAATTTTATCCAATTTCTCACCCTTTTCTGGACTGTGTGCTAAATATCTCAAGCTTTACTCTAAGCTCGATTGCCAATATCCTTAACCTCTTACCCAAACATTTCTTTCACCTACTTGATTTAGCTGAAATCAGACTATTTTCTCAGGATCCTATTTCTTCTGCAATCCTCTCAAGTGGGAGCAGTTTTCTATTCTCCCAAATCCCATGTTCTGAAAATAAACTAAATGTCCTTCTCATTTCATTGCTACCCTAGGCAGTTGCTCCTCTTTCTTCACTAGAAATCTCGATTTATCTTATTTTCTCTTCCCTCCTCCTATGTTCTTCTGTTTAAAATAAGATGAAAATTGAGAGGAACACTATATGTTACTGAAAAAGCATTCACTTTTCCTCTGTAAGAGATGCTGAACTCTAGGAAACAAACTGAGGGTTGCTGGAGGAGAGGTGGGTTGGGCGAAGGATAATTGGGGGATGGGCATGAAGGAGGCACTTGGTGTAATGAGCACTGGGTGTTATATACAACTGATGAATCACTAAATTCTACTTCAAAACTAATTTTCAAAATCTCAATTTATTTTTAAAGCATGTGGCTTTAGACAATGCCACCCACTGCCTCTCCCTCCTGCAACCTTCTTTCTACCTTCTGGTACTTTCCCCTCTGTCACTGAAGATCTTTTTTTTTTTTTTTTTTAAATTTTTAATTTTTTCAGCATAACAGTATTCATTATTTTTGCACCACACCCAGTGCTCCATGCAATCCGTGCCCTCTACAATACCCACCACCTGGTGCCCCCAACCTCCCACCCCCCACCCCTTCATAATTCTCAGATCGTTTTTCAGAGTCCATATTCTCTCATGGTTCACCTCCCCTTCCAATTTCCCTCAACTCCCTTCTCCTCTCCATCTCCCCTTGTCCTCCATGCTATTTGTTATGCTCCACAAATATGTCACTGAAGATCTTAAAATCATCCTCCTTTCATCATTCTTGGAAGCTTCAACACCCATGCAGAAAGTCCATGCACCCGTTATCTCCCATTGGCCTACTTATTTCTAATGACTGTGACTGCCACCCCACAGCTTCTACCCACCCTGTGGTCACAGCTATCACCAATAACCTCACTAAAAAAAAACAAAAAATAAACAAAGAAACAAACAAAAAACAACAGCAGCAACAAAAAAAAAACCCCTCACTTTCAGTAATTCTATTGCCTAACCATAAGCTCTATTTCCCCAGTTCTCTTAGCTCAAAGATTTTTTTCATTGTTCCTAGTCAATTGTTCTAATCATTTCTTTTTTAAACTAATTGCCTTTTCCTTTATCTCAGCTTGAATTTCATGGTCTAATTATATTCCCTTGCATCTTCTGTCAGCAACCCTGATCCTGTCTTTCTCTATGGTACTCACCTGGCAAAACCACACTTATGGTTAAACCTAGCACTCTACCTTCTCCACACCTCCAAGCAATTTGAATGGTGCTAGAGAAAAACTCATAAATCACCCATTGCACTGATGAATATCACTTTAAATTTAGGAACCCCATCACAAAGAAGCTCTTAGCCCTAGACCACAATCCCTTTGGAGTTCTGCTTCCCAAGGTGACCATTTATACTTTCTCTTTCCTCAAATCTTCCTCCCTCTTTGTTACTATAAATGGATTTTTAGGTTTCTGATTTCACTTGAGAAGGACTACCTCATCTCCCATCTACTAAACCTGTTGCTGGATCTGAGATTTGATTTTATCCTAATTACAAGCTCATAACTTAGTGTGTTAATTCTTCATGGATGCTGGCAGAAGACATGGGATTTTTGAGTCACAGAAAATGGCCCACACAGCCAGCAGCTTGAGCATCAGATTGACCTCAATTGCCCTTGCATCCATGCCCCAGAGTTGACATTATACATAAGGGCCAGATGAGGACTCCACAGGAACAACCAAAGAATACTGAGTTGGGGAATTCACTGTTTTCATAGCAAGCAGTCTGAAACCTACTCTTTGTCGGAGAGGGAGACATTAATTACTTCATTCCTCAAATTTGCTTGCTACCATACCAACCCCGAGAAACGGCCTGGGTATGGAGCCATCAGGGCCTTGCATTCTTGGCATTCTTAGCAAGAGCCTACAAGGATGCACAAAGCCCCAAGATGGATTGTTTCTTCCAGCAAACCGTCCCATTGCTGTACACATTCCTGGAAAAACTTGAATTTTCTTATGAAATATGCCATTCCATTAGCCACCCTGATTAATCTGACTGTCAAAGATTGGGACCAAGTCTGTTTTATTGGCCTCATATAGCATTTAATTAAGGATGCTGTCAGCGAGACTCTAAGAAATAGGATGAGGTCAGTATGTAACACCGACTTCAACTTTACTCCCCAAGGTCCTGGACTCAGCAATGGAATAAATGCCAGGGGTAGCAGGTCTTATTTCAGATAGCCAGGATATAGTCTAAAGCCAGTCTGTGACCTATGCAGGGGTGTTTAGACCCACTTGCTGATTCTTTAATGTCATTACTAATAATCCTAGGGACAAAAGATGAGTAAACCTCACCTTCAAAGGAAGGACATTCTTTCACATACAAATATATAATACAAAGGAACACACTTCACTCCAGTTTGGAATCTGTTGTTGAACTTGATTTAGATCATGGTTAGGTTGGTTTGGTTAATGTGGTACGTGGGGCAGTGTCACTGAGTAGTTGCAGCCTTGGTTTCTGTGTGTGGCAACCCAAGGCTTCTTGGGCATCAGGAGAAGCACATAAGTGTGTATCATTAGGATGAAAACAAGATTATAGGGGTCCATCCATTGTACGCATACAAGATTGAAAAGAGGACAGTTTCTGAAACTGCCACTGGCGGTGTCAGGCATGGCAGTGTAGTTTAGGATCTATATGTAGGAAGACCCAGTAATAAGTTAAATCATCAGCTGCAGATACTGCCAGATTCAGTTAGACCATGAGATTGCTTGCCAGTCTGCAATGCCGAGTCGAGGGGACAAGGAGCATGTCCTTCCCCTGAAACACCTGAGGTCTAAAGTGTCCTGTCCTCTGGTGCTAGAATTGTCGTTCTCCTTCTGTGGCCATGAAACTGGTGTATCCCAGCCCAGTCATAGCCCAGTTAAAGTAAACTATAACTTTACTTTTCTCCAGTCATCTGTTTGAACAAATACCTCTCAATAAGAGGAGTCAGATATAAGTAGGAAAAAGCTAAGACACCTGGGTGGCTCAGTTGGTTGGACGGCTGCATTCGGCTCAGGTCATGATCCCGGAGTCCCGGGATCGAGTCCCGCATCAGGCTCCCAGCTCCACGGGGAGTCTGCTTCTCTCTCTGACCTTCTCCTCGCTCATGCTCTCTCACTGTCTCTCTTTCAAATAAATAAAATCTTTAAAAAAAATTTCTAGTAATCCCATTATATTTTTCCAACTTGGTCCATGTGAGTCATTGTAAGTAGAATTGGTGAGCAGCATTTTCGACCAAGTGGTCATTTTCTTAATGAGCTAGGACCATGTTAATTCAATAAAAGAATCCAGATAGCTGAATCAGAGTTAAGTTTGAATCCTTAGTCTCTCCTTTAGGTGGGCTGCCAGGCAGGGTGTATACAAGCCAAGCTGGCCTGGCATTGTCATAAGGGGAAAGAAAGAAACTTCAGGCTCATTAACAGTAAGGGCAGAATTGTGAATTTTCAAAATAATCTGTATGACCCTTCTCTCTGAAACTTTCATCCTGATCATTACCCAGAAAATGGTCAACACAAGTAAATATTTCCTGGTGATGGCTATTTTTTGTGCCCTAACTGCCTCAATAACGTGTGTGGACCGGAAAGAGGTGAAAGAGATAGAGTAAAAAACCTTTCGGGATTGGGGTGCCAAGGTGGCTCAGTGGGTTGGGCATCAGACTCTTGATGTCAGCTCAGGTCATGATCTTGGGGTCATGAGACCGAGACCCCACAGGCTCTGTGCTCAGGGCAGAGTCTGCTTGTTCTTCTCCCTCTGCTCCTTCTCTCTTTCTCTTTCTCTCAAATAAAGAAATAAATAAGATCTTTTAAAAAAATCTTTTGGGGCTGAGTTTTCAGAAGTCTACCCTGCATCCCTCAAAGTTGCTTGCTATAAAAAGCCACCCTGAACATTGGTCCCAGGTAAAGAATGCTTAGGGTTTTGCGTTCTTTGCACACCCAGCAGCAATTTGCAGGGATGCTGAGTGCTCTGGGCAAATTGACTCTCTGTCACATGCCCATTTACCTGTTTTCCATTACTCACCACCTCCTAGTATCTGCCCATATCTGGGCTACCTTCCCATCTCACTCAATGCTGTCTACTTATGCATTGGATCCTTGGTGACTCAAGGGCTTTCCTTTACCAGTGATTCCTTCTAAATCTTACATCATTGATTTATACTCTATTCTAAATCACTTTCACCAACATGGTTATCGCCCATCCAAAGAAAAAATGGTCTCTAGAATGCATTTCCAGGTATCATCCCTCTTCTCTATGCCAACCTCCTCCAGGGAGATGTCTGTTCTTACTCTTCTTTCTCACTCTCTTAACCCTCTCTGGTCAGACTGTCCCCATAGCTTCAGTGAAAACTTTGTCAACAATTCCCATTTTGCCAATTCAAAGCTTAACTTTTTTTTTTTTAAAGATTTTATTTATTTGTCAGAGACAGAGGGAGAGAGAGCGAGCACAGGCAGACAGAATGGCAGGCAGAGGCAGAGGGAGAAGCAGGCTCTCCGCCGAGCAAGGAGCCCGATGTGGGACTCGATCCCAGGATGCTGGGATCATGACCTGAGCTGAAGGCAGCTGCTCAACCAACTGAGCCACCCAGGCGTCCCCAAAGCTTAACTTTTGTCTCTCATCTTACTTGACCTCTCAGTACCATTTTACAGGTGCTCTCCCCCATCTTCTGGATACAATTTATTTAACATCTGTCTCCTTTAGCTTTTCCCCTCAGAAAATGAAAATGATTTTCAAACATAATGTACCCCAAATGAAACCTTTTTTATTTTCTTCCTTTATGCATTCCAAAACAAGAAAATCAAGCTAAAGCAAACAAGCGACAACAAAACTAACAACCACAACATAGATAATAACAAAAATACTTTTTCTTCCCCATTTTGATAATATTAACAACATTCACCCAGTTTGGCCAAAAATCTAAGAAGTCCTATTTGATTTCTCTCTTTCCTTAACTTTACATTCAATTCGTCTTTATAGGCTTTAAGTTTTATAGGCTTTTTCTTCAAGATGTATCCCAAGCACGACCATCCTTTCCCACCTCTCCCATTTCTACTTTAGAGCAAGCCATTGTCATCTCTTACCTTGACTAATGCAATAGCTATCTAGCCTTTTTGGATGTTTCTATTCTTGACTTCCTAAATTTATTTTCCATGCAGCTGTTGAAGTAACTTTAAATGTACAAGAGATCATATAAGTCTTCATTCAAACAATCCAATGGCTCCCATTATACTGAGTAAAACCCATATCCCCTAACATGTTCTATAAACAGGGGTTTAATTCTATAAACAGGGGCATAATCTCACCTTAGCCTTCCTCTCCAAACTCACTCCCTGACTTCTCACTCTATTTTCTTGAACTAGACTGGATTTTCAGAGTTTCTTGATTAGGCCAAACTTAGTCCTGAATTGGTGGCTTTGCATTTATTTTCCTCTGTTTTTGGAAGATTCCACGTCCCCAAGATGGTGTTTCATTTACGCTTTTAGAACTTTGTTCAAATGCCACTTCTCCAGAGAAGTCTTTCTGGACTTCACTAAATAAGATGACCCCACTCACAGCCCGACATATACATACACATACTCTATTTCCTTACCTGCATTAATTTCTTCATATTATTTATTACTACATGATCAATGCACAGATGTTTGTGTAAATGCACACACACGTACACACATACACACACTTCTGTTTATTTTTTAGCTCCCCCCTCCCAGCCCTTACTAGAATTGTCCACCATGAAAGAGGCTTTGAATGTCTTGCTGATTATATAGCTCCAGGACCCAGCACAGGGCCTGGTCCATAACAGGAGGCCCAATAAATATTTGTTGAATATAAAAGCTGAAACCATTCAATGGAAGCTTCAGTCAAATCTCAGAACTCTCAGAGGCAAATATTGATCATCAGTCGACATATCAGATAAAATTTTGCCCTCAGCAGCTAAAAACAGTAATGAATCCTAGGAAGATTATTTCATTCTTCTAAACCAAATAAAATTAGTTGAGGTTCAGAATTCTTGCCCCAATTATGGTCTCTGCCAATTTTGATAAATTAAGTTATCCATGCCAGTTGACACATCATAATTTGAAAAATGTGTTCTGTATATTTCTGATTGACTTTCAATTTTTAGGAGCATCTAATATCATTACGTTTCTCAGTTTCAACTTTCTTCTTGTCAAAAATTTAAAGATTTGCAAAAACAAAAAACAAACAAAAAAGCTCAATGCTCTTATAAAAGGGCTTTATTTTTGTGAGAAATCCTTTTACTAAAAATGAAATCTTTTAAGATTTGATTGAACTCTTTTTTATAATTTCATGATCTCTCTTTTTAATGGTTCAGGCCAACTCTGTATAAGTTATTGGGAATGTGATTAGAAGCGCTTCATAGCTTATAACAAGGTTGTCCTGTGTGTGCCTAGGGTTTTCCTTTGACATTATCTTTGAGTCAAATGAGTATTTTTAGTCCTTTGGTTTGCGACAAAAGTAACTTTACCAGTTAGATGTTGTCGTATATCTACTCTTGTTGAGCTGGATTCTCAAGGCAGGTGCACAAGGTTTTGTTGACATATAACAATGTCTTTGAATTGTTTTTTCCATTTTGAGTTCCCTGGTTTATCTCCCATAATAAAAGGATAGGATAAGGTTGAGTGTGGGTAGGCCCTTTTAGACACATATGAAAATTTGGTATTTTCCAAGTATCATACAATGATGCAGATGCTAGCCAATCACTGAAGATTTTAAAAGTCCAACCAAGCAAAACAGTCTGCTCTCTACAAAGAAGTTGATTTTTATTTAAATTGGACTCACAGTTTAGATTTTCCAGGTAGTAATTAGATCACTGTTTTATAGGTAGAGATTAGCCTGATTTACTCCCATCTTTCTTCCTGCTTAATCTCTCTCTCTCTCTCTTCATTCTTGCTCACATCTCTGTCTCCCTCTCAGTTATAATGGTTTTTAACAAATTCAGTAAAATTTTATATGTAGGGTTCCTCAATCCAAAACTCTGTCAAAACTGCTTGACCAAAGTGGATGCAACTTTTGATGCATCTGAGACACACTTTTGTAAACTTCAGGCATGTTTTTAGCTTCTCTGATGGTTGTCTGACCCCACAATGGAAGGTCTGAATGAAACATTTCATAAATGTCACAGATACTCAACCAGTTAAAAGCTGTGGGTTTTTTTTTTCTTTCTTCAATGGGTTTTCTTTAAAAATATCTCTCTCAAAATTGTGATTTATCTTCTACTGAAAACTGCAGTAATTCAGATACAGTGATTTCACTTCCTTCTTTTTTTTTTTTTACTTTTGTCTCCTGTAATCAATTTATTGAAGTATAACGCACAAGCAGAAAAGTGTACACTTTGTACAGTCATAGCTCAATAAATTTTTTAGCTACTTTCTTCTGAAGGAGGCAATTAGAACCTGTGTAGGCAGTAACAGAGGCGAAATTCCGCTCAATGAAAGGAATGACTTTCAAATGACTAAAGCTATCTATACATGGGACAAGCAGCCTTGTGAGGAAACAAGGTTCTGCATGATTGGAATTATTTTTCATGGGTAGGAAAGACGAGGTCCTACACTAAGTGATAGGTTGGACTAGACGACCTGTTTGACTCTTTTCAACTCTAAGAATATATGTAAAAACAAACTGAAGAAAAGTGTGTCCTAGAGGTAGCATCAAGGCAGTTGTTTGCCTAAAGTTCTATTTTCTAATATTAGTGAAGATGATATTTAGAAGATCCTTAAAACTAACTTAAGTCCATTCAGTAGGTACACTGAAAGAACAGTGGGATGGGTTTTGTTCTCCATATTCATAAAATATTTTATTTTAATTTAATGATAGTATCACTGAAGTCTGGACTCAAAGTTTGGAATAAGTTTCTTAAGATGAAAGATGTATATCTAATCCTGTTATTTGGGTGAATTTTGACCAATAGTGAAATTTGTAATCTCCTCTTATTAAAGCTAACAATTTTATTTAAACGCCAAGATGATACCTAGATGATGACTATAAAACTTTTTCATAGCTATGCATCCCAAATTCAACAACAGAATTAAGATTTCATTTTTGTGTACTTTTTCCTGATGAGAACATTTGTTTTCTTAATATTCTTCTATATGTTGACCATTTCATGACTTAGATGTTTTAATATGCTATTTTGTTTTAATGATTTAACAAATAGGAAAAGGGGGAAATAAAGATAAAAATTGTCTAATTTTCTTCTTAACACCTGGGTTCTGCAGAGTCCAAGGTGATTAAATTGAAGGCAGCATTGCTTTGGAGTTACCTATTAAACAATATTCTGGAACAGCATCAAAAGTTTTGGCAAAGAAGAATCTTTTTTTGGATGAGAGGTTAAACAAAGTCCCAGGCCTCAAATTTATCTATGTCTCTGAGTGAGTTTTAACACCATTGACCTGGCCCAACTCCAATACCATTCATTATATCTTGGCTGTCTCAACCGACCTTGAAATTTTAATAAGGCCCTATATTTCTTGTCTTAACCCACTTTCATAATATCACTTGGAGCAGCCATCCAGCTGTGGTTTTTCACTTTAGTAGCTAGATTTATCTAGCAGTTAAGGGCATCCCTGTATCTCTTATTCCCCCACAGAAGCAGGAAGAAGCTCAGTGAATTTGTTCCAGTGAAAAGATTTGACCAGCTTAGACAAATAGGTAGGAAAATCCATGTAAGATAATCCAATTTCTCATACTGCATTCATTAGGAAAAGTGATAGAAGCAGACACCCAACTGAGCACTTAACTTCAACTAAAATTCTGCAAAGCCCCAAAAGGTAAAATGTTACAAGAAATTAAAACACCGGGAAGCTTTACACCAAGATACATTCCAGATCATCTGAAGCCTTTTGCCTTTGAATTCTCACAGTTGGCTCTTGGACGCTTTGATCTATCCTGTCTGAACACATCACCATGCCAAGTTACACAAAGCAGCCCAGCAGGACTGACAAGGCCCAGGAGCCAGCACAAGTGTGTGTCTGGCGCATCTCTCCTAGTTGAACTGTCCTCATTGGTGAGGATTTTTTGCATGCAAATCATGCACCCAAAAGCAGTAGGAAAGGGAAGAGATTCCTCGGTTTCTTCCCCGTTTCTAGGGAAGGATATATTTCCTTTCATGACCCCACTATCTTATCAGACAACCATTCCCATTTGAATTACTACGCTTAGATCCTGAAGGATCATTTATTAATAATATCAGCTTTATGAATCTTCATCTAAACAATAGCTCACTAAGACCTTTCATCAATTTCCATTTAATGGGTTCCTCATTCTGGTTTTCTCTCATTCTGCCCCTTTTCCTATTTTAGCCTATCCAAGCAATATATAGTAGAGAAATTAGAGAATTTTTCAGTTATTTTAAGGAATAGATTGTGATGGAGAAATAAGAGGGGCTTAGAATATGATTATACTTGTGTCACTCAAATTGTCTGCATAATCCCCGTTTGCTCCATATTTCATAGGCAGGCATAGATGGCAAAAAGCATGCTGAGAAAGTAAATACAGTATTCTTTCAGTTGCACAGCATAAGTACAGCTAACCCTTCAACAGGTCAACCCCCCATGCCATCAAAAACCTACATAAAACTTTTGACCCCCTCACCCACAAAACTTAACTCTTAAATAACCTACTCTTGACTAGAAGTCTTATCTATAACATAAATAGTCGATTAACACGTATTTTATGTCAGAACACACTGTGTTCTTACAATAAAGTAAGCTAGAGAAAAGAAAATGTTATTAAGGAAATCACAAGGAAAAAATACATTTACAGTGCTGTGCTGTATTTATCGAAAAACATCTTGTAAATGGACCTGCACAGTTTAAACCCATGTTGTTCAAGGGTCAACTGTAATGATTGTCTTTAGGGCCTTTAGGGCCTTATAGTGTTTAGGGCCTTTACAGGTTTTCTGTATAGAGAATTTAGGCATAAGTGTAATTGTATTTGTGCAACTAAAAGGGCCTCCCCAATGAACCTACTTATGTTTTGTCCTTTGTAGTAAATTCTCTAGCTGTAATGTATAAAATTGATTTGGTCAAACCAAGAACACAGAAAATAATTAAAGACTCAAGAGGTGATGCATACAGCCTCTAATTTGTCAGATGACGGTACAACTCCTGGCAATAGTAATAATGAGCATTGTTCCTGTTCTAAATTAATATAAAAACTTTCCACAGCCTCTTAATGCACAGGAAACATTTTAGAAATTTACACACGGATTGGCAAAGTCAAGTACATACCAACCAGTGAGACAGTTGGATTGCTCAAAAATGTTTTGCACTCTTTAATGTGAGGGAACCAAATAATTTATGGGCTTTAGGGAGTAAACTCTTCTCTGCAGAAATGTTTGATGCTTTCCAAACGGCCTCCTCTCCTTTATGCCGTAAGAGATTTGACTCAATAGGTCATGTTCAAATACATACAGTGTGCCTAGCACTGGGTTGGACATTCCTTATTGAGCAAAATGTAGTGAAACTGTGATGGTGGTTGAAAGAGGGGCTGTGGAGCCAGGCTTCCTTGGTGTGAAGGCAAATTATGCTCTCTGTCCTTCTATTTTACTTACAAAATACAGATAATAATAGTAACCTAATTTACAGAGTGGTTATAAGGAATAAATGAAGATAATAAATACAAAAAGTGGAGAACAGCCTCTGGTGCACAGAAAGCCTAATAAGTATTTTCCATCATGACATATCCCCCTTGAGCCCAGGGATTTGTGGACTCACAGTTCTCTCTCAATACTTTGTACCATGCGTGGTGCAGACGGAATAACCATAAAGTATGTGATAGGTGAATGATGAATGAATGGATGAATAAATGGGAAAAGTCTTACTTCTTTTAATGACAGACATTTCAAATTTGTTAATTCATTCAATATTTTATGCATTTGTTAGTATAAGAAAGGAAATCTCTGATCATTGATACTATAATGATCATTCTAAGAAGATAAAATATTTTCTAAAGAACCTGTGTATAAAGGCAGCCTGTTTTCAGTATAAAGTAGGAAATATGCCAAAACAAAAATTGTTATTAAAAAAAAATCACATGTGGGGGCGCCTGGGTGGCTCAGTCGGTTAAGCATCTGCCTTCAGCTCAGGTCATGGTCCTGGGGTCCTGAGACCCAGCCCCTCATCAGGCTCCCTGCTCAGTGGGGAGCCTGCTTCTCCCTCTCCCACTACCACTCCCCCTACTCATGCTCTCTGTCTCTTTGTGTCAAATAAATAAATAAAATTTTTGAAAAAATAATAAATTAAAAAAGTGTAGGTTTCTGAATGTAACAACCATTCTGATCATGTGCTTAACAATTTATTAAGAGCAGACTTTGTGCCAATCACCCTGAAAATACCGAACAGACAATAATCTCTGCCATCATGTAGCTTCTATTCCAGGGAAGGAGAAAGAGAATAAAAGTGCATTTACTAGAACTCATTTTCAGGGTGTATTTTGTTGCTCTTTTAAACCTTGCTGACCTGTTAAGATGCAGGCCTGTTCCAAATCCACCATTCTACAGGAGTTAGATTAAAGTTCTTCTGTAATAGAAATAGAAAATTGATAACTGCCCTCAAAAAATCTTCTAGGATAAGGTTATCTGTCTGCTGTTTTTGCTGCAGAATTCTGGAGCTCTGTTCCAGACTCTTTCAAGGACTCGAATGAGCTCAGGGTTATAGTTGGAGAATTCCTCCCTCTCCTATGCTATTCTCCACTCTTCCTTGCTACCCCTCTCTCCCCCAGTCCACACACATCCTTGCCTTGTGGGGTTGTTATGTCCCCCCCAAAATGGGTCCGTGATTAAAGGAGCAAGACTGATATAAAGTGAAGGTCAAGCAAAGCTTTATTCTACGCCAAGCATCAAGAATCAGACGGAACTTTTGGGGATGCACCTCTTACAAGAGAGGGCGACCTTTCTCTGTTTCTTCACAGACTAGTTTTTAAGGGCAAAGGCCATTCGGTTGGGCCTGGCCACACACAGGTGGCCAATGAAACTGTAACACAGAAAGCTGCAGAGTGATGCTAGGTGACCAACTGAATTACAATTCACCCTAGTAGACATTTGAACCAGCCTATCACCTTTGTCAGAATTGGTGCCCAAAAGGTGCCCAAAGGGCGGGGCCCATACTCCTCGGTAACTAGGGAGACAGTATGCATCCCCCACACTGATAGGATGGCTCCACCTGGCCTGACCCACCCTTGTATTTGAGCTTTGTTACCTGGGGCTGGTTTCTGGGACTTGTTTTTAAGTAAGTCCCCTGGGGAAAGGAGAGTAGGGACAGTTTAAGGGTTAAACAACAAGATTATTGTTTAACCTTAATGGAAGCCTCTTGCTAAATAGGTCCTTACAGGGTAAACAGGTCTTCTTTTAGTCAACACATATTTACATTGCCATAGCGTGTCCGTAATATGGACCCCTACTGAAATTGTTGATGTTTGGGAAAGCTGAAAAATGAGGATCATACTAACAATTCTTAGCTCAGAATTTTCTAAGCTTCATCTCTGTGTGGTCCAGATATATCTGGAAAGGTTTACCCTCTCTTTCTGCCTCTTGCATATACCTCTACATGGCTAGGAATATGCATGCTAAGAGGGCTGAATTAAGGAGCTGCTGTATACAGAAATTCCCCACTTTTTCAAATATAACTGCTACTGAAGTCACTCTTTGGTAAATTGTCCAATGTTCCTTTTACAAAGACCCATTTTAGAAATTTTAGAGTTCCAAGCTGAAAGAAATCTCTTTTGACAACGTGATTTGCGGCCTTCTTCTATTGGACCATGTGGTTCCTACACACTCATGATACTTCCCTTTTTGTGTCGGCTGCCATGAGGCTCAGGGGTAATTTTCTCTTCAGTGTCAATAAGTGTTCTAAGCTGCAGTTTTCTGGGACACTTATTCTCCTCTTTACACATTTTCATGCTATTAAAGTGACCTGTGCAGTTTTTTGTTTTACTGACTACCCATTGAGCTGAAATGATGGCTTTTCGTGTCCGTTAGCAAAAGTCCAAGTCCTTTTGCAAATGGAAAGAGAAAATACAAGCAAATAAACAATTCTGAACAATGGCTATTAAACCTTAAAACCAGCAGAAATTCATAAGAGCTTTTTCAACGGGCTCAAACAAGCTAAATGCGGAAGTCGCAAACTGAGGGCCTTGGGCCAGATTTTCACTTTGGATGTGGTTTATTTATGTATTTATTTATTTGTTTATTTCTTTGTTTGTTTGTTTTCTAGCAGACCCAATAATTTTAAAAGAAAAACAAGTTATTAGCATTTAAAAGTTAGAAGATTCCAGATACAAAACTGGCTTTCTGAACTTCTCTTAAATGGTTTTAATGGCTTGCAGTAATAACATTCTCTCTGTGCCAGATGCTGGGCTCATATTTAATCTTCTAAAAAGTCCTCTGAAGTGCTACCCATGTTACTGTCATTTCACAAATGAGGAAATTAAGGCATAGAGAGATTCAGTAACTTATTTTCCAGAATGGCATAGGTGGCAAATAGCACAGCTGGGACCTGAATGATCTGCCCCCGCCCCCCCACGCTGCACCTCCCACCCTAGGCTCCAGACCCTCCCAGATAGATCATGCTGTTACCTGAAATCCAGAGGCCTGGATCCATGTTCCCACTTGACCACCTAGCATCAGTAGCTGGAACTGAAACAGCCTTGGCTCTTCAGGTGATCCCCTGCTGTTTGTAGGCATTTCAGGTTATGACCCTGGCCTTAATTCTCACCAAGTTTAGAGCCTATAGGCTGCAGAAGGGATCTGCATTTTGAATGTTTTCTGCATTCATAGGTGAAGTCTTTGCTTGAGGTTAATTAACATTCATGAGTCCCATAGGCCTTGAGAGTTCCTGCGAAGTCCTCAACACTGACGCTAACATGGGCAAATGAGAACCAAAATACATCTCCCTGTCGCACAGCACATAAAAGCCGTTTTACCTCAATTATTCCCCAAAGCATTTCGCGCGTAATTGTTTCACATTTACGGATAATAAGGACATGAATGACCACATTTGCATATTTATGTTGCTCGTTTGCCCTGTATGCAGTAGTCACTACTTTAGAAGGATTTGTTTACCACCTCTTCTCTGTCAGTTATCTCTTCTCTGTGGTAAAGATTCGTGGAGAGAAAAAAAGTGAAAGTAAAACTAATCTCCTTCATTAAAGGTGGAGAGACTTTTAATAAAATGGGACTTGCTCTGCACTTCAGAGGATAAGCAGAAACCTTTGAAGGATTTTCTGTCTGAGGAGTTTCCAGGGAGGAAAGGATATGATTTAGTCAGCGAGTCAGCTAAGCTCATTAATTCAGGTAACTTGTTTCTAAAAAGGGAATTTTCCTCTTGAAATGCTGCTATTGGAGACCTTTTTTTCCCCTCTATATCACAACTTCTAGCCCCTGAGACAAACCACTCTTGTTAATTAGCTGAATTAGTTGTACAGTTGTACATTATCATTTGTTGAAATTGTGTTCCTGATTCCCAAATTGTAATTTAAATAGAAAAGCAATTGAGAATTGCTTTTCCCAAAATAATGTTTTTTTAAAATGCAAATAGATAAAGGAGGCATTTCCTGAAACTGCCCTTCGTTATTCTCTTTGATATTCTATCAGAAAAGTATATGTCTGTAATGTAGGACAGAAAATTATGAAATCGGAAGTAAGTTTTTGGATTTCTCTCCTTTCTTTAGTTTTTTTCCTCATATCTTCCCAAATCTTCACGGTGCTAAATTCAACAGGTTCTTTATAATAGTAATAGGAATAACATATGATACTGTAAGATACTATAATACTATGTATTCTATACATATTAGTATTAATAGAATATGTAAATATTAATACAGGTATTATACTAATTGTTATATTAATTATAATATAGTATTAATTATCAATTGTATCCTAACTAAATATACCATTGTTATCATTAGTTTTATTATTCTATTATAATTTTAGACAACTTTTAATTCTCTTGTATTGACTGCAGGTGGTCGAAGGGCAAAAACTTTCAGTTACAAGATGAATGGGGTCCGAGTATCACATATAGGGCATGGTGACTGCAGTTAACAATAATGTATCGAATACTTGAAGACTGCTAAGAGAGTAGATATTAAAAGTTCTAAAAAAAAAATCATTCTTACACAAAAGTAAATATGCAAGGTGCTGGATGTGTTAGCTGACCTTCCATGGTGATCGTTTCACAATACATTCATGTATCAAATCATCACGTTGTACACAAGCTTATACCAAGTTTTATGTCCTTTATATCTCAATAATGCTAGAAAAAAGAAAGAAAATAAGCTAATTAAAATATTTAAGCCTCCTTTTTTTTTCTCTCGTGAAAAAGACAATCCAGGAAAGTCTCCCCTTGATTCTCAGTGATCAATTGTCTTTCTAGATAGACATTTCCTGTTAAAACTATCATTTTCTAGCCCAAGGCCTTTAAGAAATTTTGTCATAGGATTTTATAATAAGGTTATACAAACATAGCCACTTATGCATTGCAGATTCATATATTTTTTTTAAAGATTTTATTTATTTATTTGACAGACAGAGATTACAAGCAGGCAGAGAGACAGTCAGAGAGAGGAGGAAGCAGGCTCCCCGCTGAGCAGAGAGCCCGATGTGGGGCTCGATCCCAGGAACCTGGGATCATGACCTGAGCTGAAGGCAGAGGCTTTAACCCACTGAGCCACCCAGGCGCCCCCGCAGATTCATATATTTTAGAGCAAAATTAAAAAAAAAAAAGTCCTAGGAATTGTTGAAATACTTTCCCAAGAAACTATTTCCCCAGGCAAGAGCTGAAGGCAGAAACAGTTCTGTGGTAGACAGCACAAGGGATTACATGCCAATTGCAATTAGAAGAAGCAAGAGAATTCACATAGAGACCAGAAACACAATTCCTTTTATGGCCTATTAGAAACATCCCAATTTCTCTCAATAGTAGTATTCATCAAACAGCTAACATTCCAAAATTCCCTTAAGAGGTTGTTGGAGTGAAAACAAATTTGTTTTTAGTGTGGTATCCTCAGGAAATAAGCCTCATAAGATCATTTGCCTTGTTGGCCTGTCCACCTCCTATAATAACTATTGATCCCATAGGCTAATTTCCCCCAACTTTGATAGAGGGGCAAAGGGTCTACAGCTGGACAGAGTCTCATAAATTTCTTGTAGTTTCTTCTGATCCCTTCAGAAGAGTTGTTTAATGATATCATTTTGAAGAGAATAAAAAAAGCAAACCAAGTTTCTGCTGTGAAGTTGTCACTGTAATGGAAGATGATTACATCAGAAGAAGTTCAAATGGAAAAGAATGTTTGTAGTTGCCTTGTAGTTTCCTGCTAACAAGCAAAGTGAGCATCATATGTAACTCCACAGACTAGCAGACATCTTTGCTTCTGATCATTGCATCCTGAAACTTTATAATAAATTCCACTCTTGGGTTTTGTGCATCTGAGTGGCTGACTTCTTGTTTATTACAGTTGAACTTAACTAGTTCCCAGAAGTGTGTAGCCATAATGGAAGAGCTTTCTAAGAGATGCTGGTGAGTGAGATTGTGGATGGCACAAACAAAAATTAAAGAAAGTGTCAGGAAGGAAGCCGTAGACCTCCCCAAAATAATATATACTAACGTGACAGGTCAAGTTCAAGTCTTGGAGAGAATAGTATCTGAGAGGGCTCAGGAGTGTGCAGGGAACTTCTTATAGAGTTTGCAGCTGAAATTTGGGAGTCCTAGGGCAAAGGCACAATTTATTATGAGGAGTGTATTCACAAAGTAAGGGATGAATCCTGCTAGCACCTCATAACATTCAATTAGAGGTACCAGGATGGTGTGGCTAACACCTGAGGGCCTTCCTCTACTCTTACTCTACACCTGTGGTTTTAATTTTTTTCTCTGATGACAAGGCAGGAAACCAAAAATACATGCATACAATTATATGTGTATAAATTTTAATATAAAGTTTAATATAAAATGTATTTTGGGATTTAATATTTCACTTTATATATTGTATGTGTATAATTTTCCCACTTGCAAGTGAGGAAAATAGCACATAATATCTTGCTGTAGCTAAGACCTCAGAGATTGTATAGCTGGATGAGAAGTCCCACAGGTTAACAGGGTCCTAATAACAGACAGCTGGAATGAGGCTTGGGCTGGATAGGAAATGAAGCTATGAAGATGGTTCAAATAATTTTCTTTCATAATTTCCATATTTCAATCCTTTCTACTTGAACTTTACACTCTAAGCAGTAAAGAAATAGGTTATATAGAAAATACACAGAATTATTTGCTTAAGCACAGTGTAAAAAATACCAACTTGGGAGTTGGCCAGATTGGAAAGTGTATATTTAAATTTTTTTGAAACAATAGTCCAAATGGCAGCAAATACACTTCACACTGATATTTGGAATGTAAGCTTCTCTTAGGTATAATAATGATTTCTCCTGGTACTATTACTAGATATTCATTTCCCAAACTCTGTGAGTAATATCGCTGAATGCCAAGAAAAGACCCAAGGAACTACAAGGGAAGAAGGAAATGGGATGAAATGTTTCCATGAAACTACTGCTTCATAAAATGTGGAACAGCAGAGCTCCAAATCCTCACTTAAATGAATCAATATGACCACATAGAGCTTGTAATAAAATATAACTTCAAGAAACGCTATGGATCAGATATAAGATGTGCAACTGGATAGAAATTCGACAGATCTTCATTGGACCAGGGAAGTTGCCCTCACAAGGAAATGAAGTCCTACTGGAAATGAGAAAGTGCAACTGCATATTGTAGAAATTTTATATTCTGGACCGGCCATCACAGTAGCCAAGTTGAAGTCAAGTTACAAATGCAGGTAGTCTTTAAACTTGACACCTGATGACCTAGGGTCCAGGGAGAAGGTGCTTCCTGGCTCCTATATATATATGGCTCATATATATATATATGCTGTGTAGTAGTATCCAAACATAAAGCAGTTAATTAACTCAAGTGTCTCTATTACAACATAAACACAATTAGGACTGTCTGTGAATCAATTTACAGTTTGCTCATAGCATTAAAAATGCAATTAAAAAATAGATTAAGGGCGCCTGGGTGGTTCAGTGGGTTAAGCCGCTGCCTTCGGCTCAGGTCATGATCTCGGAGTCCTGGGATCGAGTCCCGCATCGGGCTCTCTGCTCAGCAGGGAGCCTGCTTCCTCCTGTCTCTCTGCCTGCCTCTCTGCCTGCTAGTGATCTCTCTCTGTCAAATAAATAAATAAAATCTTAAAAAAAAATAGATTAAAATTTAAAAGTACATGCAAAAGAAGCACAGGAATGAGCATAAGACAAAAAAAATAAGATTGCTCTCTCAATGTTTTATTATCCTTTCTAGAAGTAGTCATGAGAACTAATATAAACCACTGTTTCTTTTTTTTTAATATTCTATTTTCAATTTATTCAAAATACACAGTTCTCTCCTAGTTAAAGGAGAAAATGATTACAATAAACCACTGTTTCTTAAAAGCTAGGCTTGCTGCTGCTAAATGAACAGGATCCCACCTCTGCAATGTGCTAGGTGGAGAATACTCAGGAAAGAGTGGGGAGCCTAGCAACGGCCAAGCAAGAGAAGGAGTGGCTAGAGCTGCTCGGTGCTAATATTTGCAGTTAAGTTGCTGGACTGTTTTCAATTTTCCTTTGCAAATCTAGATGAATGTACCAGGTACTCTCAGCACTACTAATTGCTTAAAAAGAGTTCATTTTTTTCAAAGGATAAAAATTCATTATTTAAGAGGTGAAACCAGTGGGAAAAAATACTATTATTTTACTTAAAAAAAGGTCTAAGGATTTAGGGATTTTAGTAATCAAACTCTTACAAGAAAGTATTGCCCAAATAGTCCAGATCGTGTTTCACCCAATGGAATTTAAAATGTTTGGGTTATGACATATTATTCTAATCATAGCCCTTTATAAGCTCGACTTCCATTAGCAAGAATGGAATTTTTATGAAGATTAGGTCACATTGGTGTGTTTTTTCACTTTGTTTTGTTTTTTTTTTTCCAAACGACTTACCTTGACAAAATGTACTTTAGAAAACAGGATAAAAGGAGGTGACTATATAGCAATAAAAGGTGCTTCTGTTAAAATATTTTTCTTTCAAAATTATAATAAAGGTCTCAAGACCAATTTTAAAATCTCACTATATATAAATAGTGTTCATGTACCATTTTAAAAAATTTCCAACAAAACCTATGAAGTTTTGAGTGGTATTATATATATCTAATATCTACCTATTATAGGCAGTATAAAAGTACTAATTTTGTATCAGTTAAAAGAAATTATAATTATATACATTAATTTGTATAACTATAGATTATAATTTATTTTATCCAGAAATCCTGATAACCTTAATCTTTAATTTGCTTTTTGCTATTTCCTTTCAAGGAGTCTTTCTTATTTCACTTGTATTGAAGTCAGTTTTAATGCAGGGTCATCATTCTGTTCGCTGATAGGATTAGCTGTCACTCTCTTATTTCTGTAGATCTGGTGATAACATTTTATTTATTTATTTATTTTATTATTATGTTCAATTAGCCAGCATATAGTACATCACTAGTTTTTGATGTCCTGTTCAATGATTCATTAGTTGTGTATAACACCCAGTGCTCAGGTGATAACATTTTAATTCAGCAAGTTATCTAAAGCACAGGATCCTTTTATACCAGAGAACCTGTATTAGGCTGTGCTCAAATGAGACAGAGTATCTCCAAGTCATAGCTCTGCATTTTATGCCTTCATTAGTTCTTAAGGCAACAAGAAAAATAAGTAAGTCTGACTTACTCTAGAATCAAAGAGCATCGGGTTTTTTTCAGTTACTTGATTAAATTTATTCTTAGTTATTTTATATACCTTAGATGTTATTATATATACAATTTCTTTCTTTATATAATTTTTTATTTTTTTATTAACATATAATGTATTATTAGCCCCAGGGGTACAGGTCTGTGAATCGCCGGGTTTACACACTTCACAGCCCTCACCATAGCACATACCTTCCCCAATGTCCATAACCCTACCACCCTCTCCCTAATGCCCTCCCCAGCACCCCCCCCAACCCTCACTTCGTTTTGTGAGATTAAGAGTCTCTTATGGTTTGTCTCCCTCCCGATCCCATCTTGTTTCATTTATTCTTTTCCTACCCCCAATCCCCCCACGTTGCCTCTCAACTTCCTCATATCAGGGAGATCATATAATTGTCTTTCTCAAAGACGATTGTTTACACTATTTTGTTTTCATATCAGCTCTGACCTGTATGTATTATCAGCTTTGTAGAGAGATGAGAGGTTGGGCACTTACTGATGTTAGTTTCCACAGAAATATAGAATTTGAAGAGCTATGAATGGATGTCTCTAGAGCATATGCAGCAGAAAAACTATTTGAAAGAAATAACTATTTCTACTCCCTAAATGAAAATTATTTAATAACTTTGTTATATTCCAACATTATTCAGAGTGATAGTTGAGAAATAACTTTCTAAAAAAGTTTCTTCTGAACTTGAGTTAGGTACTTTATACCTGAAACTATTGGAAACTGAAATTTTCTGTAAATGGAAACAGAAACACATTAATTATAAGCCAGAAATATTTTCCCACCTTAGGTGCATGCCTTTGGTGAGTTGCTTAGGAGATTGTATAATATTCACTAGGGAACTGTAAAAACTGAGATGACTATGTCCTATAAAGCCCCAAGTTGGAACATGAGAGAAATGCTGTATAAAAATAAGTTAGGTTGTGTTTCCACAAACAACACCCCCCACCTTTTTTAACCTTAGAGAATCCCCAGATCTTCCCTGTGTTTGGATCCTCCTTCCTTACCTCCTTACCCCATCTACTTAACACACTCTCTCTACTGGCATCAACTCTCCAGGCCACACACAAACACAGACACACACACGCGCGCGTGCGCGCACACACACACACACACACACACACACACACATTCTTCTGTGAATTTTCTCTCCTTCAACTGATGCCACATAACTACCTTGAGTGAAGCAGGATATTGCTGATGGTCCAAAGACTAGGTAAGACGGTCCTGTGTGCCTGCTTCCTCCTAGCTGGGAATGTAGAACTGTACAGGTGAGGAAACAGCATGGATGTTGTTTGCCTTTGTGTTCTAGTGCGGGGATTTGAAGGAGATGTTGTTTTTGAAATGCAGTCAACAACCCAAAAGGAGCTAGGCATATAAGGAAATTCTAGAAACAAAAACCAAATCGGACAAAAATTGAGAGACAGCAAAAAGATTATTTCAAACAAACGGGGAAGAGCAAATTCTGAAGCTTTGAATGATAAACTATGAAGTTGTACACAGATAGGTGGGTGATAAAATAGATAATATGGGACCAGGAGTTGCTGTGAGGAACATCTGTTTCTCCTACCCCCTTAGCCTATAAGCAGAATTTCTCAGTGATTGGTCATTCAACATCATCAAGAAACTGTACGTGTCTTTTTTCTTTTTTTTTTTTAATTTTGACTTTTTATTTAAATTCTAGTTAGTTGACGTATATGGTAAAATTGGTTTCAGGCATAGAATTTAGTGATTCATCACTTAGATATAATACCCAGTGCTCATCACAACAAGTGCCCTCGTTAATACCCATCACCCATTTAACTCGCCTCCCTCAACCCTGAGTTTGTTCTCTATGGGTAAGAGTCTTTCATGGTTTCCTTCCCTCCCTTTTCCCCCCTTCTCCTATGTTCCTCTGTTTTGTTTCTTAAATTCCACATATGGTAAATACAAAATCATACGGTATTTGTCTTTCTCTGACTGACTTATTTAAGTTAGCATAATACAGTCTTGATATATCTAAACAGGTTTTTCGGAGTGCCTGGGTGGCTCAGTCTGTTAAGCTTCTGCCTTTGGCTTAAGTCATGATCCCAGTGTCTTGGGATTGAGTCCCCCATTGGGCTCCCCACTCAGCAGAGAGCCTGCTTCTCCCTCTCCCTCTCCTGCTCCCAGAGCTTATGGACTCTCTGTCAAATAAGGAAAATTTTTTTTAAGTATTAAACAGGTTTTTTTTAAAGCATGAAGTTAAGAACTTAACCAGATCTTAGAAATTCTATGGCCTAAGAGCCAGATAGGTCTTGAGAAAATTTCAGAGACAACTATGTGTTTTCTGGGCTCATCCATTTCTGTAAGCATCCCTGGCAGAGTTTGGTCAGAGAATTTCAAGAGATCAGTATCATGATATACCTAGACAAACTGAACAAATGGTTACTATCCGTGGAGAAAAAATGAATTGCCCTTTTCCAGTTAAAGATGTACCGTGTAATTATATTATGCTAAGTACTAAGGAGTAACTAAATAATAATGGGACTTTGCTTCTCCTCTCATAAAGACTTTATTCCAATTAAAAAGGTAAGGGTCATGTAAACATAATGCTAGCCATCAGTGAGGGTCCTATGATATGCTACAAGAGAAGGATTCTAGGGAGTGAAAGGTTAACTTATACAGGGGTAATCAGGGAAGACTTGTGATAAAGGAAGGAAATAAACTGTGTTAGGCACTTATTCATAGACCAGCACTTAAAAAATCTGCCTTTCTTAAGAATTGTCACTTAGAAAAGGGTTTTGGTTATATCTATAGTTTCTTCTCCTAAAGTCTCATTATCATTCAGTTCCTCTCTTTTTCCCATCTCCCATGCTGTAAAGCAACAGCAGTAACAACAAAACCTTATCAGGTGTGTAGTTCTTCTGGCTACTTTCCTTTTTTCTCTTTCCAGTTTCCATATTTTGGGTCTCTAGTGACATCACAGCAGAGACCTAGCCTCACATTCAAGAAAGCTTTAAACTTTAGATTTTTAGAGTTACCACCAAGAGTCTGCTGTTGTTTGCATGGGTTGGTCTTGAACTATTAATTTAATTAATATAAACATTTAATTCATACTCCAGTTCTTGAACTCTGTTTTTGTAATTCTTCATTTTATAATATAATTATTATATTCTTCATTTTATAATATAATATAATGGGAATTATAGAAGTTAAAAGTAGCTCTAGTTTTGTCTAGAATGCAGAATTCTGGAAAGAACATCATTTCTTCCCTAACTATAAGACAAACACAAATAAAATACAAAATCATAACTCCTCTTGGACTCAGATTGACAACCAAATAGACTGAATTCAAAGGAGGGACAGGTTAAGGAGAGTCACACATACTGGTTCAACTAGGGCAGAACATGGGAGAAAGAGACATCAGTCATCTTGCACAACAGTAAAAAGAAATCAGTTCTGTTATATTGCTAAAAGCCATGTGTAGGCTACTGTGACAACATAGAAGTGACACAATGGAAATTTGCACTCATTTGCAGTCCCTTTCCACAGACTTTCAGTGGGAACTCCCTAGAAAGATTGCAGGAATCAGGGCTGCAGACCAGAGAGAACTGCTCTCTTGTGCAGGAAGTGATCAGCAACCACTGCAGAGAAGAAAAAAAACTCACCCCTTACTCAGATCCTTCTCTCATATAAAACAAAAATCTTAAGTCACTGGGGAAGGGACAGTAAACCTTGTCATTTTCAGAGCACAGGGAAGACCCATTGCTGCTGGGAGAAGAGTAGAAGAAGAAAAGCTTCTTATCTTTTGGGAGAGACAGAAAAGATTCCTGTATTTGTATAAGTTTCTTAACACTTAGAACATTGGAAGCCTTCCGTCATTGGAAGAGAGATCAGAAATTTTCTCTTGTACCAGATTAGCTGCAGACACAAGACTGATTTTGGCTGCCATGAGAAGGAGAGGGAGAAGGAGTTGGGGTTGAAAATCCCCAACATGAAGACCTAAGCACATGAAGGCTACCTAACACTGAGACTATGCTAACACAACAGAGAATACACCTACCCCTTACCATCATCCTAGCAAGCATTTAAGTACAAGCAACAGTTTACCACCAGAGGAGACAAGAATATACAGAGAAATGATCTCTGTGCTATAGGCGTATGGGAACAACTAAAAGCTAAGACCCAAAGATGGTCTGGATGTTGGAGCTAGCAGATAGGATCTTTAAAATAACTATGATCAATATAAATTAATCAAATATGATCAATAAAAAAGAAGGAATTATACATACATAGATTGTTAATTTCAACAATGAGGTTAAAATTCCTCTAAGTGTCAAATATAACTGGATAAACTGCTTAAAAAATAGTGTCAGAAATGAAGAATTATTTTTACAACTTCAACTAAGGAAAGAATCAGTGAACTTGAAGATAAGTAAATAGACGTTATCCAAACTGAACATGAAGAGAAAAAAAGTGAAAATTAAAAAAAATAAAAGACAGTATATCCAAGAGCTCTGGGACATCAAACAGTTTAACATACCTATAATTGAAGTACCAGCAAGAGAGGAAATGAAACAAAATATTCAAAGAGAAAGTAGCTTAGAATTCTCTAAAAGTAGTGGTAATGAAAGACATCAAATCCCAAACTGAAGAATCTCAGAGAACCCTAAGAAGAAATACACACACCCACACACACACACTCCTGAATACTTCATATGAAACTACAGAAAACCAAAGATAAAGTCTAGTAGCCAAAGAAAAAAAGATATATTACATACAGAGGAGCAAAGATAGGCATCTTAGCAGATATCAGGCACTGTGTCTAATATGACGTCTTTAAAATACTTTTTAAAAAGTCAACCCAGAGATTTTATGTCCTGTCAAAATGTCTTTAAAAAATGAAGGCAAAATAGAGACTGTATTTAGACAAACAAAATCTGAGAGAATGCATTCCAGCAGCCTGTGATACTCTATTATGTGAAGTCTTCCAAACAGAAAGAATGGAATACCAGAGAGAAATCCAGATCTATACAAGGAAATGAATATCTTGAGAAACGGCATAAAAAGAGTAGACTCAAGCAAGGTAAGTATAAAAGACACTTGGAAGACTGACTCTTTTCTCTCTAAGACCAAAATAATGCAAAGTTGTCCACTATCAACCATTTCAACCATGTTGTATTGCTGGTGCTGGCCAGTACAGTATGATAAAATAAAGAAGAAACCCAGTTATACCAATTGGAAAAAATAACTAAAATGTTCTCTGTTAATAGATGATGTGATTATTTAAGTAGAAAATCTCAAATAATTTTCCAAAAAGCAGCTAGAACTGATGAGTTTAATATGGCTGCAGGATACAAAGCAAATATACAAAATAACCATTTCTGTATACTGGTATTGAACATGAATTTGAAATAGAACCATTTTTTTAAAGTATCATTTACAATAGCACAAAAGTCCTGAAATACTTAGGTATTAATGTAACACAATAGTTGCAAGATTAGCATGTTGAATACTATAAAACACAGATACAAGAAATCATAGAAGCCCAAATAGATATATACATGAGATATGTTCATTGATTGCAAAACTCAATGCCATTAAGATATCTAATCTCCCAGATTTGATCTATGTATGAACTATGTATCTATGTATGAACTATGAACTGTAGTACAAATCAAAACACCAGGAGGATTTTTTTTGTGGTACAAATTGACAATGAGATTCTAAAATTTTTATGGAAAGACAAAAGAAATGGAATACCCAAAACAAATCGGAAAAGAACTAAGTTGAAGAACCAATACCACCTGACTTCAAGATATACTATAAAGGTACAGCAATCAAGACATTATGCTACTGGCAAAGGATAGACGTAGGCAAATGGAACACAAGAGAGTCCAAGAATAGAACCACACATATATGATTAATTTATTTTGGACAAATATAAAAGCAAATAAGTGGAGAAAAGGTAGTTTAAAAATAGGTGTGTATTTTAGGAAGGGCATCAAATCATTACATATATATATATTATATGTGTAATATATGTAGTGTATGCATATATTATACATATATTCCTGTAAAATATAGATATGTATTTCCTATAAAATATATAGAGAGAGAGCTAAGACCCAAAGATGGTCTATATATGTGCATATACACAATAAAAATATGTTTCTATTTTTTTCAGGAGTCAGGAAATATTCCATTTTCTATGTACTTTCTTGTGCTTTTTTTTCTGTTTGCAGTGTTATTTCTAATTCACTTTCCATGACTGTTAGTTCAGTTGTCATCCTGAAGAAACCTTCCTTGGTTTACCTCCTGCCTTCAGATGCAACTTCACCCCTATTTCCAAGCTGTTAGATGCACAACTTTTGTGCATTATAATTTCACATTTAGGCACTCTAATGAATGTAGCATTTAGGATACCCTAATGCAACTGTTTATTACTTTAGTTGTCATTTTTCCACAATAAGATTGTGAACTTCTTAAGGTCTTTCCTGTCTGCATCCCCAGTTCCCTATACAGTGCCTGGCTTGTGGGAAATATTTAAACAGGATGGTAGCATTATAGAGTTGGTAAGAACATGGTTTAGTAAATCAAACAGATCTGATTTTGAATTCTACCTCTTGTATCTAGTACTATGAATGCTTGGTTAAATGATTTAATCTTTTTTGAGGTTTTGGTTTCTATAAAACAGGGATTGTAATGCTACTTCTCTCAGAGAGTTATTGTGATGTATTAGTTATCTACTACTGCTTAACAAGTCATTCCCCAAATTCTGCAGCTTAAAATAACCCATTTATTACCTCAAAGTTTATGTGTTATATCCTTGGCTGGACCCTCTACTTCAGAGTCTCTTCTGTGCCTGTAGTGAAGGTGTGAGTCAGGGCTGGGGTCTCAGCTGAAGGTTCGGTGGAGAAGTAATCCATTTCCAAGCTCACTCACGTGGCTGTTGGCAGGATTCAATTCTGTGAGGGTGGCTCAGTTTTCATAATTAGAATTCTGTACCCTTTGACTACTACCTTCCTGTTTCTCCCTCACCCCTGTGCCTGGCAACCACGATTCTTCTCTTTGTTTCTCTGAGTTTGACTATTTTAGATTCCACATATCAGTGAGATCATGCAGTATTTGTCTTTTTTCTCTTTCTCACTGATGTCACTTAGCATCAAGTCCTCTAGGTTCATCCATGTTGCTGTATATGGCAGGATTTCCTTCTTTCTTAAGGCTGTGGCATTGATTATTAATACCTTCTCTTTCATTTCTGACTGTATTTATTTGGGTCTTCTCTCTTTTTTCCCTTGGCTAGTCTAGCTAAGAGTTTGTCTATTTTAATTTCAAAAAACCAACTCTTAGTTTCATCAATTTTTTCTATTGTTTTTTATTCTCCATTTATGTATTTCACCCCTAATCTTTTATAATTTCCTTCCCTCTGCTGACTTGGGGCTTAGTGTGTTTTCTAGTTTCTTGAAGTGTAAAGTTAGGTTATTTATTTGAAATCATCTAACTTTTTAACATAGATGTTTGTCACTATAAATTATGCTCTTAATCTTGCTTTTGCTGGTCCCATAAGTTCTTGAATATTATATTTGCATTTTTGTTTATTATAAAGGGTACAACTCAAGGACAGCAAAATGGATGTGTGGTCCAGCAAGGTATGTCAGATGGTGGGGTGTGGAGCTTCCATCCCCTCTCTGAACATGCCCCCCTTCACTTTGATGTATATAACCAATCTGAAAGTTCTCAACACCCCATAGTTTGGGGATTTTTATGGAAGCTTTATCACATAGATAGGATTGGTTGCTAATAACTTCCAGCCCCTCTCTTCCTGAAGGATGTGGGGGTAAGGATGAAATTTACAAGCTACTAATATTGGCTTGGTCCTGCTGGTGATCAGCCCTAATCTGGAGGCTATCCAGGAGCCCACCAAAGTTGCCTCTAACAAAAGACCCTCTTATCACCCAGGAAATTCCAAGGGATTTAGGAGCTCTGTGTAAGATGCTACTATCAACAGCTTCACTCAGGAAATTACAAGTTTTAGGAGTCTTATGTGGAAACAGGGGTTAGAGAGCAAATATATGTTTCTTATTATGTCACACATAGCAACCAGTTTTTATGCATCTTATCACAAAAATAGTGTAATCTCCTAAAATTTTCTTCATATCACTTTATAAATCAAAATTAAAAAAATAAATTATTTGACTTCTGAGAGTAATATTTTCTTTCTTTTGTGGAGCACTAGGGATGTCTGATGGATATATGATATGTATCAACCACCGTGCATTCCCTTTTTCCTTACTCCATCCTAAAAGAGTGTTAATTTTCTTAATATAACCCCCTTTTTCTAGCATCTAGTTATCATAGGGAAGCTGATTCCACTCTCAGTTTCAAAGTGTAATCCTATCCCTTCTCTCTACCTGCCACTAATTCCTTTAGGAAAGGATGTAAGTAGAGATTTACTGGTGGTTTCTAGAAGAGTTCTTATTTGTTCTTAAGGAAGACCTAAGGAAAGGATATGAATGAGGAAACATATAGATAGGGGGCCATTTACAGCCATCCCATAACTATGAGAATAGCTCTGGGATGAAGTTGAGCATCTTCACCCAGCAGAGTGGAGAGCTGGTAGATACCCTTATTCTTCACCTTGTTGAGCCTTGAGGTCAAACAACCATGACATTGTCTTTTCTTAGATGTCTCTTGAATGAGCCAATAACCACTATTTAAGCAAATTTCATTTAGGTTTTATAATCCTTGATGCCAAATCATCTTAACTTATACATGATCTCAATCCTGTCTCCTTAGCAAGGATACAGCTAGACCCAGTGATTATTCTGTCGGTGTTTGCCGACAGAATAAATTTGCAAGCTACATCGCGCATGTTCACTGACTACCTTGGGTCATGGCTGGATTTCCACCTCAGGTCAGCAGTAGGAAGGCAGTTCCTGCTCAGCTTTAGGTGGCTGGTACTCATCAGTTGCAGTACTGCCGAAGTGAGATCTTACCTACCAGGCAGATACTTCAGACCAGTGGAATACAGGCAAAGTTCCAGATCCAGCCAGGGTTTTCCCCTCGCAGGCGGGCACTTTAATGGCACTTGTGGGATGCATTATACAAAGTATACTTATCTGTCTTTATCTTTGCCTCATTTTCTCTGCAAGTTGTCATTTCTGAAGGCATGTAGAAAGAACGAATATAAGGATGGAAGAGGGAAATTGTACTCTGCCTGCCTCTAAAAAACAGCTGAGTAGCATTGCCTGTTTCTCTAATTTTTCTCATTAATACAGACCGTGTCTTCAGACTCTCCCTTCAGGGGATGGGGTTTATGAGATAACTTCAGTTATCACTTCCGTTGCTACTTTTTGTTTTGTCTTATATTTATGTATTGTATTGGCTTTGTTTAATTCTTCTCCTTTGATTTTATAGTTAGGCACTTTCTTCAGTTCAGATAGTAAGTTATCTTTTAATTTTATTTTTTAGTTATTTTATTAGCCCTCATCTTTGTCATGTCTTCATATGTATTTTAGTAGGACATGGACAGGAACTTCTAAATAGATGATAGACAGATGAGTTCCTGTTAAAAAGCCATTATTACTATTATTGATGGCTGTCACTGTTGTTTGTACTTTTCAAACTTATTTCTTGTGACCACAATATAGCTACACATATGACAGGTATAGAGTAAGCATAAAGAAAACTTTGAGTAACAAAATAACATAATCATTAATTCAATGGTCTTTGGACACTGCCAGATCAGAATATAAATTCTGGCTCTGTCCCTTGATAATTCCATGATCTTGGGCAAATTTATAAGCTCAGTTTCAATTTGTTCAGCTTCATAATACTTATCTCACTGTAAAGTTGTAAGAAATAAACTGTAGGAGTACCTGGGTGGTTCAGTCGTTTAAGAAACTGCCTCTTGATTTTCACTCAGGTCATGATCTCTGAGTTGTGAGATCGAGCCCCATATCAGGCTCTGCACTGGGCGTGGAGCCTGCCGAAGATTCTCTCTCTCCCCCTTCCTCTGCCCCGCCCCTCTCTAAAAAAAAAAAAAAAAAGAAAGGAAGAAACTATAAACAGTGTTTATTTCTTATAAGTAAATAATATTTAAATACTTAGCACAATGATCTGAACACAGTACAGAGGCAGTGCTAATCATGTATTTAATGTTCTGCACATTTTAATTAAATAACTTAGAATTTATATTTATAAAACACATATTTCTAACATAAATTAACATTTCGAACAATTCTTTTGTTACTTAATCTTTAACATAATGGGATTTTTACTTTTTTAAAACCAAACAACAAATTGAAAACATTTAGAGAAATATATAACCCTACAGTTGTGTGGTACTTTATATTTTCCAAAGTATTTGCATATTACTTGCCTATTCAGTTCTCACAACAGCATGTAGAGGCAAGCAGGACAAGGTGTTCACTTCCCCTTTGCTACTGACAAAGCTTAGACTCAGAAGAACTAAATGATCTCCAGTAGGAGCACACATTCTGGAAGGAATTAACTAGAAGCATTAACTAGAACATTAGGCCCCCAAACACCTTCCTCTTCTCTATTTATTAAATAGTCTAGTCATTAATATTTGGAAAACAGTTATGAAATTATGTCAGTTTGTACAAATAGCTACATTATGCCAATTTTTTTTTTAATCTTAAGAATGTACTAAGGGTGAAATGGAAAAATGATTAGAGGAAAAATACAAAAATGTGGGAGGAAATGCCCTGGTGCATATTTAATATGTTCTGTTTATCTTATGAGGGACGTAAATGAGATTTAATCAGTTAATAGGCAGCATATGGTATGATCCACGGTACGTTGAGACTTCAAGTTTTGACTACATAGTAATTTTAAAGAAATATTTTGGTGAAGTAGTTCCAGACTTTTAACAAGAAACCTCTATCAACTTATTTTTTTTTGTTCTGAAAGTCACTGCCGTGGTTAGGGACCGTTTAAGATGTCGACTCAATAAGTAAAAATAAAAAATAAAATGTCACCTCAAAACCAGGTTCCCCAAATCAATATGTTTTAATGGGTAGATAAAATCTGTATCTGTATAAGAGTTTTCTTTCCTCAAACAGAGTTTCATGAGGTTTTTTGGGATAAAATATCCCTTTGATATCTTGTTGAAATTTTAGACCATGTCTGAGGACCATTACCAGAATTACCTGGGATGCCTGTAAAAATGCCAATAATCTGGGCCTAATTCAGGTTTATAGAATCAGAGTTTCTAGAGCTGCATCTTAGGAATGCACACTTTGGAACACATACCTCCACTAAGCATTTCTAATACTATTAGAGAGTCACTCCGATAAATTCTCTACCCAGAGGAAGCACAAAATACAGTAACAACAAATCACAATATTTCGTATATTTTCAAGGGATCAGTAGACCAGTAATGTCCATTCGTGGATGATTTAGACATCTATGAATGTCAGGTCCAAACACTTATATAAAAGCTCGTGCTGTCTTCTGATGCATTAAACTGCTTCTATGCAGGAGGAGGCTGGTTGCAAATTTGCTTGAATTTTGGAAACTTATGACAGTATTGCCCACCCTTCATCAAGCACACACAGAGGGCAGCTCACAGCGTATAGTCTTGTATTCAATGATCAGTACATTAGAAAGTAAAGCTAGAAAGAGGCATTCACACTTACAAACCTTACAGTACAGTTAGAGAAAAGCACATCACAAACATTAAACAGTAAATCGCAGTACAATGTAATCTATGCTGAGTTCTAGATAGACAAGCCTCAGATGTTTGAGGACAGCACATGCCTGACAGGAGGGAAAGCATGCCGCAGGGTTAAGGGCCCACCAAGCTGAACCCTGAAAGAAAGTTGGGTTTTTGAATAACTCAAGAGTGGGAGAGAGCTTTGGAAATACTTTAATTTTTACTCTCCCAAAAATGTTTTAATACAGACTCTTTATGTAGTGAATAGTGGGGAAAGTAATGGGGGGGCACTGGAAAGGGAATAAATAGAGCCCAGATTGTCGGGAGCCTTGAACGTCAGGCTGTACCAGGTCAGCAATTTACTTGGCCTTTGACATTATTTTTGTGGCTGTGCAGAGCAAAAATATTAATAAATTTGTGAGAAAGGACAGTCAGCCCTCCTAAAGAATGTAAAGCCAATTCTTACCGTGGCAGAGAGAAAGCAAATATTACAGGACTAGCAACACATCCAACCCCATACAAAGCAGGTTTTTGTAATTCCCCGTAACTGCAGTGTTTAATCATTTACTTTTGACAAGAAGAGGGAAAAGGGACCAAGCAAGAGCAGAGCCCTTTCTGATGATTTACTGATCAAAGCCAATTAGGATAGCTCTGGTTGAACTGGATTGAGTTTCTCTGAAATTACTTTTCAAAGTAAAGACAACAAGAGTGAGCCTGTGCTATGCTGTATTTTCTACTTGTTAGTCCGTAAAAAAAAAAGAGAAAAAGAAAGAAAGAGAAAGAAAAAAGAAAAAAAATCCAAAAAACTAAAAATCACTTACCTATATCCACTGAGCTTCAAAGTGTGACTTTTGAAGTGCAAAATCAAGTAAAACGTAGAACTGAAATGCAAAGCTTTGTGGCAGTTATTTTGTCTTTCGTTTGAAGATCTCAGAATACTTTTCACACAATAGACTGAATCAAATCTTCCTCTGGGCTCCGAATTTTTTTTATCTAAGCTACTGTATGGTTTTGAACAAATGTCAGGTCTAGAGAGAGAGTGCGCGTGTGTGTGTGTGTGCGCACGCGCGTACGCATGTGTGTGGGTCTCGAATCATAACTTTAAAATAGTGTAATAACAAAATAGAACATAGGAATGAATACTGAAAAAACTAATCCTTTGCTTTGTGTATGTTGCACATATACATAATCTTAATAAACAAACTAAATCACCAACCATACAACATTTTTCTGATACCATTCATCTTGGGCGTGGCCCACATAAAAGAGCTTTTGCATAATACATTTTTATAATTTTCTTGGGAAACTCTTTTCTTTTCCTCATTTTGCTTTAAAATACTTCAGAGCTATGTTGCCAGTTTTCTTGCATTTCTGAACAAAAAAAATATCGCATGCAATTTTTATTTAATTGGTGACTTCCTTTATTAACTTCTGTCATCGTCCTAGGCCTTGAGATAGGTAACAATTTCCTCCTATTTTCAGTGTCTCCAAACTGCTGTTTAATATTATTTTATGGTAGCTCACTATACTGTTTTCCTTGGAGGCAGCACATTGGAGAGGAAAAAAACTAAAGGCTCATCTCAGGAGTTAGAGGCCCTGGGGCACCACTTACAACTTGACTCAGTTTCATATTCTGTGAAATGAGGGTGGCAACATAGTCTTCATCATTTATTGAAGCGTTTAAATGAAGTCCTTAACACAGTGCCTGGCACAGATTTGGGTCTCAGTGAGTCTTAGTTCTATCCACCTACATTCATGGTCCAACTCTCAACTCTCATTTCCTGTTGCTGAAAAATCCCCTGGTAGCCCTCCCCACCCCATCCCTTTCTTTTGCTGATTCTGTTTCACTGCAAGCTCTGATACTGATAATCAAGCTTATTTCTGTTGTATCTAAAATAACAAATGATGAATGAGGGTCTGAGGAAGTAGTGAATAAACTCTGCAATCTCTGTTTTTAAACATAGAAGATTTTAAGATAAATCCTAACTTTATCTTGATTCTTGATTATGTTCTGGATTCTTGAGGTCACTTAGAGCGACCGCTGGAAAAATGAAATTTAACCATAATCAACCCAGAGAACCTTTAGGGATGTCATGAAACCTAACTGTACTCTTCAGCAATTAAAAATAGAGGTAGGAAGGGTCACCTGGGTGGCTCAGTGGGTTAAGCCTTTGCCCTCAGCTCAGGTCCTGAGATTTAGCCCCACATGGGGCTCTCTGCTCAGTGGGGAGCCTGCTTCCCCCCTCTCTCTGCCTGCCTCTCTGCCTACTTGTGATCTCTCTCTCTCCCAAATAAATAAATAAAATATTTTTTTAAAAAATCCAAATATTAAAAAAAATAAAATTAAATTAAAAATAAATAAATAAATAAATAAATAATGGAGGCAGGGAATTATGGCAGAACAAGAGGTGCTCCAGAAGCACTGATGTGACCTGGGACTACGTGCTTTGAGCCGTCGTCTCATTTAACTTATAGCAGTCCTCTGAGGAAAGTATTGCTTTCCCCTTTTTTATAGATTTTTAAAACTGTGACAAAGTTACAGAGATGGTAGAGCTTACTATATTCAGCATATTCTCCACTTACTTATATTATCTACTTAGAAATGACGCATGTAGCATACTCTTTACTTAGAAATAAGGATTGACTATCAGGACTGGAAGAGTCTTCAGAGGCAATTGAACTCCACATCCCACCCTTTCCTAAATTTCATCTAAAACATCCTTTCCGATTTTGCACATCTTCAATGTCGGGAAACGCCCTGTCTCCTAGGACAGCTGATTCAATGCTTGACCAGCATCAACTACTGGAAGATTCTGCAAAGTGAGCATAAATGTACCATTCTATGGTGTCTTGCCATTTATGCCCGTTTTCCCCAGAGGAAAAAAATAAAACATAAAACGTCATGGGGTGGGCTTTCAGCTCCCCGAAGGGCCTGGTATTCGCTTTTCTCCAGGTTAAATATCTTTGTTTTCTTCAAAAATTTCTCTAAAGACATGATTTCAAGTAAACTTACTATTCTATTAGATTTCCTTATTGGAGCGTGCCTCTTGTCCTCTTGAGTCCTCTTGAAGGACTCAAAACTTAATATGAATATTTTGAGATCAAAACCAGACTTACAGAGGGATTAGCATTTCTTTGATCCTAGAAACTGTCATTCACGGTGACTGCCTCAGAGCCATATAAAATTTTGGAAGCTATATCACCATGGCCCCATACTTCCAAGAAAATTGGGATAATATATATGAAAGTAAACCATAAGCTACATTTCATAATGTCAATGCTGATTATCATCGATTGTTATTAAATTTATTATCAATTGAAACTGCTCCACCTTCAACTGATAAACTATGTCTTCTCCATCGAATTTTGTGGTTGTTTAATCTCAAGTGAAAAGAGTTAAGCCATCTCAGTTTACAGAAAACTGTCTTGTTTAGTTTACGTGGGAATCTTGGCTTACTTGTTTTATTTCTATTCTATTCTATTCTATTGATTTCCTTTATCCCTCATTCATATTTTTCTCCTCTCCTTTTGGAAATCTCAGTAATATATTGGCTATATATACTTCAGTCTGCATGTATTCATATAAATTCTTGTTTTGTTAATACGTATGTATTGTGTTAAAGTTCCCATTTTCTTTCTTCCTTTTTTTTTTTTTTTTCATTTGGCATCACGTTATTTAGCTCTGTCCATGGTGCTGGGTATACATCTGTTTCCAACTGTAGTTGTACATTTCCAGGGTGTACATCCTGCCATTTTTTCTAATTCATGCCCTCATGCCCTACCCAGTTTTTATGCACTCTAAGTTTGTTTAAAATTTAATAAAATTTAAGGAAAAAATGTACAAATTTACATATTTTTCTTTGATAGAGTTCCTTTTAGAGTGAATCATTTAAGCCTATAAAGACCATTCTTGATCCTGGTAATTGTAAAATCATTGGTTAGGATGCTTTGGGGTCACAACGAAATCTGACTTAACAAGGATCCCATTCTCAGTATCTTGCATGTTTTTTAGATTTGTCCCTCTAGGGCTGTAACATGGCTAATGCAGTTTCAGGAACACGTCTGTGCAAGCTAAAGGTGCATATCCTTTTTTTTTTTAAAATATTTTATTTATTTATTTGGCAGACAGAGATCACAAGTAGGCAGAGAGGAGGAAGAAGGCTCCCCGCTGAGCAGAGAACCCAATGCGGGGCTCTATCCCAGAACCATGAGATCATGACCTGAGCCGAAGGCAGAGGCTTTAACCCACTGAGCCACCCAGGCGCCCCCAGATGCATATCTTTTTTATATTAGGAATAACTTCCCCTAGCAGAACTCCTCTCAGGTCCTACTGACCAGGATTGAATCACTTGCCTATGACCCAGCTTGTAGAGGAGGAGGTGAAAAACTGTATTTGTCACTTGCATCCTTTTTGGTGGGAAGCATGTTCTACCCGTAAGGAAAGTGGGGAGGTTGTGTTAGGGAAAAAACTGTTGGGTAGGTAATCATTATTTTTGTTTTGAGTATTCATGATCTTTAACAAGTTCATGTTGCCTACAAATTTGGTAAGCATGCTTTTTATATTTTTATCCAAGTAATTTGTATTGACATTCACTCCCTCCCAAAGCAAAAAACAAAACAAAAAAACCTGTTGAAATGATTTTGAATGACTACTATGCTCCAAGCATTTACAATTCTCATTTTTTTTTTACAATTCTCATTTTGTATACACAAAAATAACTGTTTAATGCACTTTACTGTGTCCACTTCATAGATGAAGAAACTTCAACTTAAAGAAATTAGCTATTTACCAAGTTCATAGCCTCATAAGTATTAAAGCTGGGATTTAAAACACATTTTCGTTTGATCTTTAGTCAATATTTATTCTACTTCATTCTGGATCCCTGAGGACTACTAGAAACTCTTTCCAAGATGATCCATTAATAAGAACTCTGAATATGTCGCCTGCCCTCCCCACCCACCTTCACCAGCTAGCCCCAGTGGATTAACTTCTTCCTTCAGTCTCCGGGGTCCCTGTCTGCCCAACATTCCCTACGACTGTATACTTGACTAAACTCTATACCCCATGAAGCAGGACTATGTCAAGTTTCACTCATCATCATATCTCTAGCTCCAGCATCTGTTAGAAGGATGAATGAGTAATAAGTGAATGAAAAAATACACTATTGCAATGTCTTTTGCTTTACATCTTTTCTGCTTGATCTCCTGGTTTCCTTCACAACTTCTCTGACATCAGTTCCATGGCAGATTTTGAAGGTCAGATACTAGTCCATGATAAAGCCCTAACAATGGCCTCATGATATAGTTACCGTCCCTCTCAGGTCTTACTTTCATCTTTACTAAGGCTTCCAAGAGATAAGGTCTCAGCCTGAAGAAATTGCTCTCTAATGGTTAGAATTTCAGGAACTATGGTAGTCTGTGGGACTCAGTGACCTTCTAGTCTATACTGTCCAGGCGAATCCTCTGTAGGTCTTCAGGTCCCCCTCTCAGAAAATGTAAAAAAAAGAAAGAAAGAAAGAAAGAAAAGAAAAGAAAAGAAAGTCAACCACCCATTTTCTCTAAATATGTCCCAAACACGTTACCTATTCAGAGTATCCTGCTTTATAAAAATTATAAAAAAATCAAAATCAATAAATAAAATAAACAAAATAATATATAAAATAAATAAAATAAAATACAATTATATATAAGAGTAATAGAAAATAGTTATTCTTTCATAGAAAATGGAGTTTAAGTCTGGGAGCACCACTTAATTAACTCTTAGCACAATCTCAGAGAAGTCCAATCAAGTCTAATGAAGTCTAAATTGAAGATTAGAACCAGGAAAGTCTCCTGCTGTTTTCTTAATTTCTCGTTTTCATTCCTTGCATAGATATTCAGTAGATTTGAAATTGCCCAGAATTTCTTAACTACTCATTCAAAAGCAAAACAGAAAAAAATTAAAACCAAAAAGCCTACTAGCATTCCCATTGTTGTGAAGAAAAATGAAACCAAGCTCTAATTTTCTGTATTAAAAGTTACCAGATAATACCAACCTTATTTGACTCCCCAAAACTCATTTTTCTAGGGTAATAATGTCCATGTGTAGTGTAGGATCATAGTAACATTCACTAGTCTGACTTGAAAAGGGGAGGTACCACGTGTTAAGTAGAAAGAGTACCTAAAAATATAACAAGTCTGCTTGGTAAGCAGCATAAATGGGTCTTACACTAAGCCCCACTGACCCAGTCTGGGAGGGGAACGAGGCAAGACTAAGTCCACACACTTTACCTGAGAGAAAGAGGGCGACGTTGAAAAACAAGCCCCCACTTTTGGAAATGGTATGAAATCATCAGGAACTGGCTTTGTCAACCTAGTAGGTGTTTGGATGGATCTCTCTTTCTACAGAAAAATGTTTGGATCCAAGACACAAGGTTTTCACATTTTAATGGCAATGCTTATAGGTAACTCTTTTTTTTATTACTTATATAAGCTAACTGATACCACTGTTAGAGTTTTTAAGCTGTTTATTTAACAATTTATGTTAATGATATGATAAATATAACTATCAAGGGAAGATTTGAACTTTCGAGTGAAATAAATTCACTCAAAGCAATGAGTAAAGGAAATATTTATGCACTGAACTCTTGGTCTTTATATTCCATTTTTTCTTGGATTTCGATTTATTAAAATAAAAATATCCAGTCAATTAAAATAGAGAAAGATGACTCATTTGTATGCAAGTTTTTGTAGAAATAATTTTTTATTAGATATTTTATTGACTATGACTTTCAGCAAAGTGAGAATGGAACTAAAAGTCATTTTAATAGTAAATGATAATTTGTACTAAACAAAGTCTATATCTTTTTGATCCATTAATATTATATATTCTGATGAAAATATGGGATATATCAGATAGTAAAAATTTTCCCTATTATGATTATTTTTGAAATAGTCTTATAATAGAACCAGATACCAAACTAAAAGAACTTTAGAAAAATAAAATAAAGTGACAGTTTTTAGTTAATTAAATAAACTGGTTCACAGAAAAAAAACAACAGTAAGCTTCAAGCAATCCACTTCATACTCTAAGTACATGGACATAAATAACCAATTCATAGTCAACTAAAGCCCCATTAAGAAGACTGAATGACACAGGTAATCCCTAATCCCTTTATCTTGATTGACAGCAGATCTTATTCTCTGCCAGCCAGTAGAATAGCCAATAAAAGAAGTTACAATCTTATTTCCCACTTTTAGTTTGCTGGGTTCATCAATTAAATATGTCTGACCTTATTTTACATTGGAGATGTTAATAGAACTGGTTTTAAATAGGGCAAAACTACAAATAACTGTACATTGTTCTACTTTTAATATCTAAGTCTGTTAATATGCTTTAGACTTAATACAAGCTTTCTCTTCTCTTTTTTAATTTTTTTTAAAATTTTGTCTATGATGGTAAAATCTAAAATTTAGCTTCTCTGCTTATACTTAAAGGAAAAACATAATCAAGTTATTGGTAGTTATTTTATGAAAGATCAAATGTATTAACTTTAAGAATCATAAGAAAAAATATAATAAGCAACAGAGAAGAAAGGATTATCATTTGCCCCTACTTGCTGACCAAGGATGAATGAATAATACCGGAAATTTAAACTTAAATGTCTTTATTTATTTATTTATTTTTAGATTTTATTTATTTATTTGACAGAGAGAGAGAGAGATCACAAGTAGGCAGAGGCGGGGAGAAGCAGGCTCCCTGCTGAGCAGAGAGCCCAATGCCGGTCTCCATCCCAGGACCCTGAGATCATGACCTGAGCTGAAGGCCCAGGCTTAACCCACTGAGCCACCCAGGTGCCCCAGGACTTAAATGTCTTGTAGCAGACCCTAATAGTCTTAGTTAGGTGTGAACAATTTTAGTAGCTGTCTCTGTGTCTAATTGTGTCTGGTTTCTTCTCATTTTATTGTGACAAGTCCCTGTGTCACTGATCTTTTTGAGAAACCATGTTGGTTCTCCATTCAACAATTACCCATTTTTTGCCCCTGCATTCAGAAAGTAAATAAACAAACAGATGAATAAATAAAGCAAAACGATAAAAACTGTATATCCCCAGGCCTTCTCCAAGCTGGCTGTATTTAATCTTTCTGACTTGATTTTTCCTACATAAATCCTCTATACCAACAAGATTGATAAATTCACCATCACCTCTAAATGTCTTATGCTTTTCCATTGATCTGTTTTGGTTTAGTCAGTTATTTCTGCATACTTCTTTGTCAAATAGATGCATACTCGAAAACCTGTACTAAATCCTATCTCCTTCCAGCCTTCCTCACCCAGGCCAGGCTGAAGAGTTATCTCTGTCTGGAGACAAATCTGCAAATCTTCTCTGAAGTCCCCTGAGTTTGAACCTCACATATTAACCACACATTCATTGGGAACCTGCTCTTTACATTGTATTTTCATAAGTATGTATGTTATTCTAACGTAATTATAATATAATATTATCAGGGTAGGCATATTGAGGCCAGGTCTGTCTCTTCTACTTTGCCATCCTCTGTGAGGGTAGGGCACAGAGAAGATATTTTGTAAATTTGAAAAACCAATACACTGAAGTTTCAACTAAGAGGTCAGGATAGGGTCACTGTGAGGTACCAAAGCAGAAAACAACAACAACAAAACTGTGATGCAGAATGTCAAATCCTAGGCTTTAGGCTTCGAAATGTTTATGCATTTTAAGTATATATGACAGTTCTTTTTTTTTTTTTAAAGATTTTATTCATTTATCTGACAGACAGAGATCACAAGTAGTCAGAGAGGCAGGCAGAGAGAGAGGAAGGGAAGCAGGCTCCCCGCTGAGCAGAGAGCCCGATGCGGGACTCGATCCCAGGACCCTGAGACCATGGCCTGAGCCGAAGGCAGCGGCTTAACCCACTGAGCCACCCAGGCGCCCCTATATGACAGTTCTTAAAAGGCATTTTGAAGCAATGAATCTGTAACAAGAGTTTTTGGGAGAATTTTGTTGCTGTGCTTTGAGTTGTACCCCACCACCCAGTTTTAGGTTTTGGTAGCTAGATCCTGACCCCAAGCAGAACAAGTTGCTTTAAGAAGAATCCAGTCTTACCTAAATTTGAGGAGGGGCTGGGTGGCATAGGTAACTTAGACCAGATTCTCTAGCTAATGGAGGAATCTACAATCTAACCTAAGGCAACAGGAAAGAGAGAGAGTGAGAAAGGCTGCTGAGTTGTGCAGGGAAGTCAGTGTGCCCCCCTCCAACCACAGGTCAAAGTCACATGAGCCCCCAGGCCCGCATGGGGAACTCATGGTAGGAATATCAATCAGTAGTCAGTGTGAAGGAGATCCTGCCCAACAAGCTTCCGTCAGAGGGCGAGGGAGCCCCAACAGAGAGAGTTGGTGAAGACGAGAACCTCAGTAAGCCAAGAGTGAAGGGGCTGGGGAGACACAGGGATAGCAACTGGTCAAAGGAGAAGCAATGTCTGACTCACGGGGGTCTCTGGAGATTCAGATGGAGGAACAGAGCAGGGAAGGAAAAGTTTTCCCTGAATTAAATGTATGTAAAGTCACAGTGGGAGGAAAAATAAAGTACTTAGTTTTATGACCCATGAGTTTTTTTTTTTCATTCCTCCTAATTAATGATTACTGATCAGTGTTTTTGCCTCAAAATCCTATGAAAATCAAATTTAAGTAAAATATCTTCCAAGACACGGGCACCTGGGTGGCTCAGTTGGTTAAGCAGTTGACTCTTGATTTCGGTTCAGGTCAGATCTCAGGGTCCTGGGATAGAGCCCCACCATATCGGGGCTCCATGCCTAGTGGGAAGTCTGCTCCAGGATTCTCTCTCTCCCTCTGCCCCTCCCCCACTAACTTGCATGCTCTCACTTTCTTTCTCTCTCTCTCAAATAAATACATAAGTCTTTAAAAAAAAAAATCTTCCAATACAAACGTTTGTATTTTTCATAAATTCGGTTAAATTAAATTTGTACTAAAACACTCCTTTAGAATATAGCCTATAATTCCTGTGTCAGTTTTCTTTACTTATAAGGATGATTACATAATAAATAAATCAGTTCAGGGCACCTGGGTGGCTCAGTGGGTTAAGCCTCTGCCTTCGGCTCAGGTCATGATCTTGGGGTCCTGGGATCGAGCCCCGCATCAAGCTCCCTGCTCAGCGGGGAGCCTGCTTCCTCCTCTCTCTCTCTCTGCCTGCCTCTCTGCCTACTTGTGGTCTCTGTCTGTCAAATAAATAAATAAAATCTTTTTTAAAAAGCAAAACAAATAAATCAGTTCAATTTGGTTTTACTTTTCCTGCTCATCAAGCTTTTCATAATGCATATATGCTCAGCCCTCTAGAGGTGCTGTGGGAGGTTCTAAGAGAATAAATGTTCACTCTTCTCACAGAGCTTGAAATACTTTTGATCAATGAGCTTGTGTGAAAGCAATCCAAGTAGTGTAAAAATATAACACGATCTTATGAAAAGTCTAGATGGCATACATAATGGCAGAGGGCAAAGATTAACAATGGATACGTTTATCTGAAAATTTGCATAAGAAGAGCACTTCAGGTTTTAGATTGGATCAGATTAAATGCATTATAAATATTTTAATCACCTTACAAAGGTCTTCATTAATCAATGCAAAAATTACCAAGTGTCAAATGTGGGCAAGACACTATGCTATGGTTTAGACATATTTTGGTGAATAAAACAGACACTTTCTCTTCCCTCATGAAGAGTATAATATAATGAGATTCTAGCCTAATGTGCTTATTATGTAAAGTTATGCAATTTGTGGGTCACTCCATATGCCTACACCTTCCAAACAGTCTCTCTCAATGACTATACTACTGTTTGAATTTGGTCATTAGAGGGTATTTCCTTTGGTTATTACTTCTTAATAACAGCCAACACTGATTGATAATTTATTATATCAAGCAATGTTGCGATCATCTTATGATCATGTTAGATGATCATCATGTAGATGTGGGATTAATTCTAACTTTTAAAAGCCCTGTGATGTAAGGACGATTATTAACCCCATTTTGTAGATAAGAAAACAGGACACAAAAAAATGAATGTAACCTGCTCAGGGCCTTGCTAAAATTCAGATCCAACTCTATCAGTATAAGAGCCTTTGATTAAATTTTTGTAATTTAAACTTTCTACTTAACGTTTTATTTTTTTATATATTTTATGTACTTTAAATACATATGTGTAGGTAGGGAATTAAATGGGAAAGTAAGAACACGTATTAGTAATAACAATAAGTGAGAATGCACTAAGTTAACAATTAAAGAACAGATGATGACAGATTGGATTTTAAAAACGTAGAAACCAGATTGTGGGAGTGCTTTGGAGTTTAGACTTCAGTCTTTCTAAGCCTCAGTATCTTCTGTAAAAGAAAGCTGAGAAAACCCACACTGAAAACCTCAGAAGAATGTGGTAGCCACAGACACATTATGTAGATGAAGGTGTTGGGAAAACCAAACAGTGCTCTATACATGTCAATCATTGTTAACCTCTTTGTTTGATCTTCACTGGAAAAGCAATAACCATCACTCTTGAAAGGTGTTCTAGTTCTTCTTCTTACTTTCATTACATGAATTCTAATAATTCTCTAATTAGAGACTTGGAATCAGGAAAAAGAGGAAAGGAAAGTGAAGTTAAAACTCTAAGAGCATGTTATGGGATATATTTCATGGTTTATGGAATTATGGAAAGGAGTAAACAGGGCCTTTCTTCATCTTAGAAGCTGTCCATGGTGAGTGTTGTCTAGACCATCTGTATATCTGGAAAACTTTAGTTTTAGGGATTATGGGGAGATAAAAACAAGGTAAGAGGTAAAATCACCAATTTCAAGTAGAAAAGAGTAAAATCAGCAGTCTGGGACAGGATAAACAGTATCAGAGAATGGAATCCCCACATAAATAATTTGTTATCAAGCATCGCTTTTTCTCTGTTATCATTTTTATGATACTGAGTGCCACGTACATGTCTGACAATAGTAGTTTGAGTCAACCCCTATATTTGGTAAATAGCCTATTTCTAGAGGAAGAATTGAGGGTCTTCCATGATTGCACTTGTCTGTACAACACACACAGAATGATATAATCAATTTTAACTTCCTTGAAAACTATTCATATTTTATTCCATTATAGTCCTAAAACTGAGCTAGCTCTCCACTTCCGCAGATCATACATGGAAATCATGTGAAACTTGTATTTTTGATCTCAACATATGCAATCTCAACCGATTCTTTGTTATTTAACAGGGATCCACTGCGAAGAAGACTTGGATGAATGCTCTTCAAACCCTTGCCAAAATGGTGGTACCTGTGAGAACTTACGTGGTCGTTATACTTGCCATTGCCCATTTGATAACCACTCGGGAACATTTTATGGAGGAAGGAACTGTTCTGATATTCTCCTGGGATGTACCCATCACCAGTGTCTGAATAATGGAATATGCATCCCTCACTTCCAAGATGGCCAGCATGGATTCAGCTGCCTGTGTCCCTCTGGCTACACTGGGTCATTGTGTGAACTTGTCACCACACTTTCTTTTGAGGGCGATGGCTTCCTGTGGATCACAAGTGGCCCAGATACAGGCGAGGGCTTAGCGTGTCACATAGCCCTCAGGTTCCAGACTGTTCAGCCAATGGCCCTCCTACTTTTCCGAGGCAACAGGGACGTGTTTATAATGTTGGAGCTGCTAAGTGGCTACATTCACTTATCAATCCAAGTCAATAATCAGTCAAAGGTGCTCCTCTACATTTCCCACAACACCAGTGACGGAGAATGGCACTCAGTGGAGGTGATGTTTGCAGAGGCTGTGACCCTTACTTTACTTGACAACTCTTGTAAGGAGAAATGCATCATGAAAGCTCCTTCTCCGTTTGAAAGTGATCAATCAATATGTGCTTTTCAAAACTCCTTTTTGGGTGGTTTACCTGGAGAAACGGCCAGCAGTGTCATTGCTTTGCTTAACCTCTATAATATACCATCCACACCTTCATTTGTAGGCTGTCTCCAAGACATTAAAATTGATTTGAATCACATTACTCCAGAGGCCATTTCATCTGGCTCGTCTTTAAATGTCAAGGCAGGCTGCGTGAGAAGGGATTGGTGTGAAAGACAACCTTGTCAAAACAGAGGACGCTGCATCAACTTGTGGCTGAATTACCAGTGTGATTGCTACAGACCCTACAAAGGCCAAAACTGCCTGAGAGGTGAGAAAGGGCTGGGGACCCAGGAGGACAGTGCCTCAGAACAGTGCGGTAACAAAAACAGCCATTGGGCCATTCCTGTTATGAAACGTAATGACCCCTCAGCACTTCTGCTTCTGGTTGCCAACTAACGAGAAAAAAGAGAAGGCTAGTAATGTGCATTAATTAATTTTGAGTGGATTCATTAGACACCAAGGTGTCATTCAAGCAGAGAAGTAAAAAAAAAATAAAAAGTAAAAAATAAATTAAGCCGATAGCTCCAACTAAATGAGTTTTCATCTTGATATGTTTACAAAGTGTTATTATAACTTGTGGTGTGTCAGAAATGTACTATAAATCATACTTGAAAGAGAGATAATATTTTGGAAAAAAGGACCATTAGACATGAAACTAATTGACATTAGTCAATGCCAAGTGTTGGCACAATGTCTTGTGCATAGTAGATGCTTAGGAAATATTTACTTCCTTGCTGTCCGTTCTATGCAATTCCCACTTGCTCCAAAACCATGCTCATGTTTAACACTTTTATAAACCACTGATTCTATTCAGAGGTATATTTTCCAGGGCTGCTTTGGAGAAAACAGATATTCTACCTAGGTGTCAAGGAAAGGAAGGAAGGAAGGGAGGGAGGGAGGAAGGGTGGAAGAAAGGAAGAAAATGTGGATAGTAACAACAGTGAAATTTTATAGATACCATAAACTAATTGATCTGATTTTTCTAGCAAATCACAGCTTGAAATGTATTTTAAAATCTTTAACTTCCAACATTGTTCCAAAGACTGCTGTTGATAGTGATCAATACATACGTTTCTTTTTATTATTATCATCATGCCTTGAAAATGTCTAAGAGGTAATTGCAACAGACTGCTTTGAAGTTCAGCTGTAATTTACCCTATGATTTTAGAGCAACTTGAAGTAGGACAACATCTGGTAAATAGTCTTCTCTGCTTTATATGAACTAAAATTAAAACCAGTCTTAGCCTATACCCTATTCCATGTATGAATGGCTAAGAGTTATTAGAAACTATTCATGGGTCTCCCTGCTAACCACAATATTCATTACAAATCATGGACCTGTTTGACAATGAGGTATGGCATCTACTAGCTCTATGTAATATTTTAAATAGAATGGCAAGTTGTTTCGTGATTTTTTTAAAGGAGAAAAGGGGAAATTATGCTGAGGCTATGTTCACTTTTTGAAGAAAAATTTAATTGACCCAAAGGCAATATTTTTACTACATATACAAAATAACAAACAGATGCTGACTTGTTTTGACTGGCTTCCAAATGCAGCGACCCGTAAGGTTAATACTGACCATGGTAATGTTAACTGTCCTGTAAATAGTTTCAAGGGACACCAGTCCAGTGGGTTCTGGTTTTCTTTAGTTTATTTTTTCCAACTTGGAAAATTATGATGTTTTTAAACAACGTTCCTGAATTTGTTACGTGCCCTACCTCCCCCAGTTGCTTTATCCCCCTACCTGCCCCCCCACACACACTATTTGAAACTGTTTAGCCCTCGTGGAAATACTTGGCTTCAAAAGTGACCTATATAGGGAGGGAGTTCTGTAAAATCTTCTCTTTCCAAAAATTCTCAGTATAAGTTTAAGAAAGGTTGTATTTTTCATATGGCCTCAGTCGTAAAACTAAAATATTCTGTATTGGTGTTATATATTATGTTTGCTGGGGAGTTTAGTCTCATTACAAAGATGCTTACGGGCTGTAGTGAGAACACGGAGCCTTTCTATCATTGCACATGTACTCCCAATAGAGAGAAGATGTACTAACTGTTACTAAGGCAAACTTCATTCAGTTAATGATCTTGGCTCAGTATTTCCCAACCCATTGAAATGAACAAGCAGGATCAATGGAGGATTTAGTTGACTGACTAAACATGAATAACATGGAAATAGCCAATATTTTTGCATCGATCTTTTAGAAATAATCCAATGTCTCAATAAGGGGAGTTTTGGAAAGTGTTTCTCAAAGCTTAGCTCCCAGAGCTGTCTCAACATATCTTCTTGTGTTGGCTGTGTATAAGACTGGGGAGCTGCCAAGATGCCATTCAGAATGAAAACCTCTTGCCTTCTAGAGAATACTTTTCATTTGTAGAAGCAATTTACATATGATTTATCTTCAGTCATACATCTAGTCATACATTGATTGTGCCTGCCGAGGGTAGTGACCAAAATCCTGCTTACATACTTTTAGAATTGAAGAACTCATTTATTCTATCTTTCCAGAAACTGCCCCAAGGCTGTTTCTTATACCGAAATAAAATACGATTGCTTATAGCTTTCCTTCATTGGCAGTATTGTGACACTTGAAATCATACTAATATGTTTTCCATTTCTTCTTCTTGGGAGCACTTCAATATTTGAAGTATCTCGTACCATCCAAGCCATCACTTCTATCATGCTAAACATATACAGTTTCTTCTAACGTTTTCCATATGACAGAGCTTTCACTTACTTCATCAGCTGCTCTCTTGTTGCTTGCTTTGGAATAAATTTGCTTATCTGGTTCTTAGATATGCCCGATGATGCAGAGTGACACGGGACTACAACCTCTCTTTCTAGATAACGTTCTTCTGTTTTCAGCCTAATATTACATTGACCTTTTGGCAATCACATTCTACGCTTGGCTCACTTTGAATCATTCTTACTTACGGTGCCACAAAATCCTGTTTCTTCCACCCTCAATGAGGTATATTTGGAAGCAAGAGGCTTTTATTTACTCCAGTAAATTTGACCTTGTTGTATTCTACCAGTCAGAACTTGAAGCTGTTTTTCATCTGCATTTGCCATCCCTATTCATGCCATATCAGCAACACGGTTGAGAATCACTCCTCCCATGTTCACAGGCAAGTCATATTTGGCTTCAGGTGTTTCCAAAAATCATGTAGTAAATCACATTCTCTGACTACTTGCTTGTGATTTCAGAAGAAGAATGGGATTGCTGGAGACACAAGCGTCTAAGAAAAAAAATAAACAAAAGACCCCCCCTAAAACAGCTCTGTGTTCTTTTAATTGGAACCACAAAGTGATCTGCAGGCATTCTAGGATGACCAGCAGGGTCCCCATCACCCATGAGGTTGAATGATTTTGTGCATATTCTCAAACCTCAGCAGTTTCAAGAGCCACATTTTCCTCTTAAACATTTTATCTCATATGAAAGTGCTGCAGTGTATTCAGAGACGTTAACCTCTTCAAATGGGTTATTTTATTTAATAGTACACTTTGATAGCTACCTGTAGTTGCCCGGAGCAGGTGGTCTCCAAATGAAGATTCAAAATGCAGTATTTCTATAGAAAATCAAGTCAGAGTTATGCATATGTAGCCTTTTATGCAGGAGGTCTTCGAACACAGATGGTTGCCTAAGCAAGTTTTAACTGTAGTTCAGCTACACTAAAATATGTCTTACCTTTTGCCCAAACTTCAGCTGGACCATAGCAATATTGAAACACAAGGAAATACGGTAAAATCTGTCTTGTTTCTGGTTAGCAATGGGATGTAAAAACTTGAAGGTAGCCATCTCTTCAAGACCTCTCTCCTCACATTCATCAGTGATTTCTAGATGCAGAGTGCAATGGTCAATTTTCATTTACTGCCCCTCTCTTAACATGATACCTGTTGCTGCAACAGTAAACACAGTTAACCACTCCCTCTTCCGGACAACTCTTTCCTCCCTGGGCGTGTGGGACATCGCTCTCCCTTGGTTCTCCTCTCACCTTACTGGCTGGTCTTTTGTCATCTCCTTTACCTCCAAATCCAACTGTCTGGTGCTTAAGGACTCAGTTCTTGGACCCGTTCTTTCCTCTGTATGTACTCACTCTCTTGGCAATCTCATCCAGCCTTGTGGCTTTAAATAGCAATAATTACCCTGACAAATCCAAAATTATTCTAGCTAGAAGGAGACATCCCCAGAATGTCTCCTCTGTACCTCTATAGCTAGCTGTTTACTAGATATTTATACCTAGATACCTAAAGGGGCACCTCAAATTTAATATGGACTCTCACTTTCCCCCCAGATCTGTGCCTCTTGTTTTCTTTTCAGTATTTGCAAAATGGAAATTCAATGCTTCTAGCTGTTTAGGAAACAAAACAAACAACAACAACAAAAAAAAACCCCAAACAAACAAACAAACAAACAAAAAAACCACCTTGGCATTGAACTGCTGAACTTGCCCTAGAAAATCATGTAGGTTCTACCTTCAAAATATTTCCAAAATCTGACTATTTCTCATTACATTCTCCATTACCATTGATCCAAGCCATCATTCCTTCTCCCTTGAGTTTCTGCAACAGTATCTCTACGTTCTTTTAGTTCTTGTTCAAATGTTATCAAAGAGATATCAGAGAGTACTTCTCTCACTACTGTGTTAAAAAATTGCAACTCTAGTTCTATCCCCAGCCCTCATTCCCTTTCCCTACCTGATTTACTGTATACCTAAAGACTTACCACCTCCTGACATACTATATAGTTTGTTTCTTTAACTGTGTCTGGTCTGTGTCCACCAACTAGTATATAAGCCTTAAGATGACGGGAAATTTAGGGGCACCTGGGTGGCTCAGTCAGTTAAGCATCCAACTCTTGATTTTAGTCCATGATCTTGCGATTATGAGAGCGAACCCCACATCAGGCTCCGCACTGGGTGTGGAGCCTATGTTAGTAAGATTCTCTCCTCTCCCTCTCCCTCTGCCCAACACCCCCCACCTCAAAAAAAAAAAAAAAAAAAGACAGGAACTTTAGTTCCTACAATATCATCAATATTTTGGAGAGTAAGGGTTCATTTGTATACATCTCAAGAGTTTTCTCGAGTTGATGTACATGGATAGTTTCACCATATTGGTGCATGACTAACTTCATTAAAGAAATGCTGGGTGGGGGCACCTGGGTGGCTCAGTGGTTAAGCCTCTGCCTTCAGCTCAGGTCACGATCTCGGGGTCCTGGGATCGAGTCCCACATTGGGCTCTCTGCTCTGCGGGGAGCCTGCTTCCTCCTCTCTCTCTCTCTCTCTGCTTGCCTCTCTGCCCACTTGTGATCTCTCTCTGTCAAATAAATAAAATCTTTAAAAAAAAAAAAAAAAGAAATGCTGGGTGAGTTCAGTGCCCAGCTTTGCCCCCCTCCTACTACTTGTCTGTCTCCCATGCCTCTCCCAACCAGGACCACAGAAGGAAGATTTCTCTTTCTGTGTTCAACTCCCTTGCCTTTTATTTTATTTGGAGTATCATGCCCAAAGGGGATTTGCGAATCTAATTCTTGATCCCTGTCCTTTAGTAAGAATGATTAGATTTAATGACATTTGTTTCCCCGTGTCCTCAAATAGCAAAGATGGTGGATGCCTGAACAGGGCTTTGAGAGGTTACAGAAAAAGATCTTATTCCTCAGATGTCTTCCAGTAAGTTGGAGGACAGAATATCTGATATTCCATCATTAAACCCCAGCATTTTAGGGCAGTAAAGAAGAGGTAAATCTTAACTTTATCAGCACAGAGATCTTTCCTTTTTATGTTTTGTGAGCAGTGGGCCTCAACTATAAACTATAAACCAAAATGTAGTTATTTTCAGAAAACTCAGTAAACCAAGTAAATTTCAGTAAACTCAGAAGTTTTGAGAAATGAGGCCAAATTGTCATTTTATTGAAAAAGCCTGTTCTAGTCTTTAAAAAATATGTATAGGGGTATTTTTTGTGTGTGTGTGTGTGTGTGTGTTTTCATCTTCTGGCCCTTCTTACTTGAGTCTTAAAATGTTTCTTCTTTGTTTCTCCTCCTCTATTTTGTCACTGAAGAGTATGTGGCAGGCAGATTTGGCCAGGATGACTCCACTGGATATGCTGCTTTTAATCTTGACAGGAGTTATGGAGAGAACTTCACCATCTCTATGTTTGTTCGAACACATCGACCATCAGGCTTACTCCTAGCTTTGGAAAACAGGACTTATCAACACATCCGTGTTTGGCTAGAGCATGGCAGACTAGCAATGCTGCATCCAGATTCTTCCAAGTTAGTAGTAAAGTTTGTTCTTAGTGATGGAAATGTCCACTTGATATCTTTGAAAATCAAGCCAAATAAAATTGAACTATATCAGTCTTCACAAAACCTAGGATTTATTTTTGCCCCTACATGGAAAATCCAAAAAGGAGATGTCATCTACATTGGTGGCTTGCCTGATGGACCAGAGACCGAAGCTAATGGTGGCTTCTTTAAAGGCTGTATCCAAGATATAAGATTAAACAATCAGAATCTGGAATTCTTCCCCAGTTCAACAAACAATGCATCCCACAATCCAGTTCTTGTCAATGTGACCCAAGGATGTCCTGGAGACAACATGTGCAAGGTAGGATTTTCACACTAACTTTGTCTATATTGTATGTTCACCTGTTGTTTCATTAAATAATTTATTATAACCATTCTTTGTATGTGAAGATAATGTTACTAACCCACCAGCCAGAATAACACTTCACCAATATTTTTCCAGCAAGACTGGGGGATTTATATGGAGCCATTAAAAAAATGGCTTTGGGGACGCCTGGGTGGCTCAGTTGGTTAAGCGGCTGCCTTCGGCTCAAGTCATGATCCCAGTGTCCTGGGATCAAGTCCCACATCGGGCTCCTTGCTCGGCAGGGAGCCTGCTTCTCCCTCTGCCTCTGCCTGCCTCTCTGTCTGCCTGTGCTCGCTCACTCTCTCTCCCTCTGTCTCTGACAAATAAAGAAATAAAATCTTTAAAAAAAAATTTAAAAAATGGCTTTGACCTTGGTGGCATCATGGTCTATGTAACCATCCAAGATAGCTCCAGCCACAGGCTTCTACTGCCCCAACAACAAATTGCTCAAGAATAATAGTATTTTAATTCCCAAACTCTTAATGGCATCCCAGAGATCTAACTGAATTAACTCATTTTAGAAGAGATCATCATATCATGTATTTTAAATGCCCAGCTATCACTCTTTTGGACTATAAAGTCAACAACAACAAGAAACCCTGAATGGTAACTTTCTTCTGGTAGTTGGACTTGAAATTCTCCAAAATATATTTTCTCTGAGCCTATGTTTTACTTTATGTATTTTGTATGCTCTTCCAAAAGCTATTTAAATATGTGAATCTGTCAGCTCTGCATGACCTTTCAAAGGAAACACATTTATATCTTTTGAACATTTATTGAGCTCTTACTACCGCCATGCACTGGGGTTGCTTCTAAATGTACAAAAATGAATCCTGTTCATATGACTAGAGGAGTACTGCCAATGTGCCAGGCACTGCTTTACATAGATAAATCCATTTAATTCTGCTGAAGGACTGCTGTGTACAACCGGCATTGTTATTACCCATTTATGTCAATGACAGATAAGGAAACTGAAGTTTAGAAAGGTTATGTAACTCAACTAAATCACATCTTAACAGTGGGACTGAGATCAATACCATCTCAGCTCTCAGAAATTCCCTTTTAAATACTTTCATTTTGGATATTTTGTGAGAAACCTTTTAAGAACTCAGATAATAATAGTATGTTTCTGAGTGAGAGGCTGGCACCTGTCTTTGGATCCATAGGATCTAGGTACCAAGTTTCACCGTTGGCCTATTTCTTAGGATCTTGGGTAACAGGAGGGCCCTCTGCTTCCTCATTAGTAAAAACAGGGGTAATAACCTCTACCTCAAGAGGTAATTGGTGTGATTGAAAGTGTTTTGTAACTTAGAAATTCTAGAGAATGTTATAACGCCTTTTAAAATTCTCCTTGTATTGTAGAGAATGGTCTTATCTATTTTCTCTTTCTCATTTCATCTTTCTTTTTGTTTCTTTCTCTCCCCATTTCTCTTTTAGAAAAGAATTGGCAATGGTAGCAGTAAGTTTTTTTCCATTTGTCAACCAATGGATATAAAAAGTTCAAAGTGTAAATATGTAGAAAATAAGCATTTAAAAAGAACAGATATGGGGTCATGCCTTTACTGTTTCTGTGGTTAGTTGCCAGTGCTTTTTACAGCTTTGCTTTCTTTTCTGCTCAGTCCAACCCCTGTCACAATGGAGGTGTGTGCTATTCCCTGTGGGATGATTTCTCATGTTCCTGCCCTGCGAACACAGCTGGGAAAGCGTGTGAGCACGTCCGGTGGTGTGAGCTCAGCCCGTGTCCTCCCAGAGCCCAGTGCTGGGCGGTGCCTCGAGGATTTGAATGTAGGTGGAGTTTAAAGTTGTCACCCATCCAGTTAAGTTGGGTATTTCAGTTCCATGAGGCAACCCAAGAAAAAGAATTCAGACAAAATCTCCTTTCCGAAGGAACCTGTGGCTCTTTCCCCTGACTTGAGAAGTACCATAAACCTAACATCATCATCATCATCATCATCATCTAATATAATAATAATAATAATAATAATAATATCCAGATTGACTTCATGCCTCATCCTGCCCCCTGGGTTTCCGTGGGGGTGGAGGGGAGATGGGGAGTAGAGGTCAGAGCAACACCAGACCTAGATCTTTGATTATTTAAAGCTAATTTCTGGAGAAATTAACCAAGTAATATTTGGCTTTCCTTTCCTCATTGTTGGGAATACACAGTCATGTGCTAGTGTGAGCTCACGGCCTAATGTTAACCATGAAGCCTCAGGCAGTTCACACAATTTCTGTAATCTAAAGCTTTCACTGTAAATGCGGATAAAACATATCATTTATAGGTAGATAAAAAGGTTTTGTGTGTATGTCATGATTTTATAACCGTAAGTATAAAAAGGCAAACACATTGGGCATTCTGTTTTCTGAGTATTTTCCTCAATCTGAAATGTTTCTTTGCCCATCATCAGTACTAAAAACCAATGTTAGCGAATTTAAATACTGTTTCACAATTTTGGCATGTCTACATACTACCCACAATATTATTTACATTTTCTCTTCTCTCCTACTTCAAATAATGCAATAACGTAATATTAGTTTTATTGTTAATCTTTCGATAGACGTCCTTAAGTTCTAAAGTTCTTAGTCCCAGTTATGTTCTATCAAAGCATTTACATCGTTTGGAATATTTTCACAGGGTTAAAAAAAAAAAAAAAGATTTCTAGAAACAGTGGCAGACCGAGAACCATACCTTTGGTGTGTATTGGTCTTTAGTCTATGCATAAAGCAGGTCAGGATTTGGACATATCACATCTGAAAGAACTTTAAATGAATCTTCAATGTTTCTGCATTCCCAGTACAGAAAGAGTGGAAAGTTGGCCTCTGATTTCCCAAAAATTCTCAATAACATTTTTTTTAAGTACGACGTATCTTAATGAAGGAAGAAAATGTAAACCAATACAAGGGGTGAATTTTTACTAACTGACAGGTATGAACCCTAGAACAGACTTTTGCTACTTTGTGTAATTTTAATTTTATGTGAACTTATGACCCTATTGTATTTTCTTTCAAGTAAGATATATGGAGAAGGTTAGGTCTAAGAATAACATACTCTTGAGAATATATATTGCTCATACATCACCCTGAGTTTGCCTTTCGGGCATCCTATCAGAAAACCGAGGCTTAAAAATTTACAACCCACCTTATATACAGGTGTGTTTATTATGATAAAGTTCCCCAAAGAAAAGGTGAAATACAAATACTGTTATGTATATTGTGATTTTCCCCAGATGAGAAGTGATTTCAGTGTAGTAGTAAAATGAACCTATTTAACATCATAGACCGTATTCTTCCTTTCGGAGTTGGAGAGAGCTATCGAGATTTGTTACTTTAACATTTATTTTAAAGCATGGAATAAGACACTTGTTGTTCCTTTCTTTCCTAATCCCAACCCCAAACTTGGTGGGAAAAAAACACCACGGTCAAAAGTAATAAAATCAAGCGAAATTTTAATTCAAATAATACATTTGAGTTGTATACTTGAATGATACGCTTGAATTTTCTCCTGCAGTTGTTTCTAACCATGATCTCAGTTTCCCGAATTGAGGACACAGGAATTATTATTACAGATTTTTTTATTTAATAATATTTACCTACGATATGTCTGGCAGTGTTCTGGGGGAGGAATACTGAAAAGGCCTGATTTGGGAACAAGTTTGATGTCTTCAACGAATGACAGGAATTTTTTGTGGCGTAGCATGTGACTAAGGAAGAGGATGATAGCAAATGGAATTGAATAGTTAATCAAGGGTCAGATCACCCAGACTTTTGCAGGCCATGTTTAGGACTTAGGATTTCTTTCTAGATGCATTGGTAAGCAGTGGATGTCTTGAGCTAAGGAGTGGTTGTTATATTGATCTGCAGAGTGATAGAAGCAAGGACACTGAGAAATAATTAGTCTATTTGAATAATTAAATAATTAAATAAAATAAATAAATAGATGATTAAATAATTAAAATAGTCTATATGAAAAGAGTTGTTTGAGTGGAAAGTTGCCCCACATCTGAGGCAAAGACAGCATTTTAAGGGTGATTTTTACTGAAAAGTGCCAGAAAGTGAGAAAAGAGAATTCACCACAACCTTGACTAACACAGAGGTCATTGTGACTCGAGTAGCTTGGCTTCGGTGAAGTGACTGAGTGGTGTGTATAAAAAAGAAAATGAGAGATGAGGAACTGGAGAAAATGAGAATATAAAGCTATTTAGAGGAGTTGGGGCAAGAAAGGGAATAGAGAATTAAGGAAGCAACGGGAGAAGAGGAGGTGAATCGTGCTTTTGGGTCTTGCGTGTGTTTTGATTGTCTGATGTTGGAGCAGATTCAGTATATTTGCATGCTAGTGGGAAACAACCAAAAGAGAGGGGAAATGATGATGTACAGAATTGCTTGGTGGGGGAAAGCCCCATACATCTGGGGTCACAGGTCCTGTGAATACAGAAGTCGTGTGAGAGGAAAGGAGACCCACTCAGGAGGTGGAGAACTGGATTTTCTCTACTTAAGTGAATAGTCATAGGTTTTTCCAATACCCCTACCAAGGTCTACGTCTAGTCATGCATTGAATCCCATTCATTTCCATCTTTTTTAGACATTGTTTCTACATGTAGCGTTTTTTTCAACGGGAAAGAAAGGTATGGTCTGGGTTTTGGTAGCAGACCATCCAGGTTTGGTATTCTAGTCTTATTCTTTATTAGCCACATGACTGTGAAAAAAATCACTTAACTGCAGGGAGTCTCAATTTCTTCTTTTACAAAATGGGGATGACAATAGTAATAATAATAATAATGTGCTCTAGAATTCTGTATTAGAAATAATACAAAAAGAACTAGCACAGGGCCTAACCCATACCAGACAATTGATACATGATGATATTAACTTGATCATTTGTAGTAATAAAGGTAATGAAGCCAACATTACAGATTCAATAAAGTTGCTCATTGGTGTTGCCTTCTCTCTTTAGGTATTGGAAATGCTGTTTTTAATGCACAAAGCAGTGAAATATTATTCAGGAGCAATGGGAATATTACCAGAGAACTCACCAATATCACATTTGGTTTCAGAACAAGGGATGACAATGTGATCATATTGCAGGCAGAGAAGGAGCCTGAATTTCTTAATATTAGCATTCAAGATTCCAGATTATTATTTCAATTGCAAAGTGGCAACAGTTTTTATACGCTGAGTCTGACAAGTTCGCAGTCCGTGAATGATGGCATATGGCACCAAGTGACTCTTTCCATGACGGACCCACTGGCCCAGGCCTCCAGGTGGCAAATGGAAGTGGACAACCAAGCATCTTTTGTGACTAGTGCAGTTGCCACAGGGAGCCTCAACTTTCTGAAAGATAATACAGACATTTATGTCGGTGACCGAGCCGTTGACAAAACGCTGGGCCTGAAAGGGTGTCTAGGTACAATAGAAATCAGTGGCATTTATCTCTCTTACTTTGAAAATGTTCCTGGTTTCACTAATAAGCCCCAGGAAGAGCAGTTTCTCAAAATCTCTACAAATGCAGTGGCTACTGGCTGTTTGCTGTCAAATGCTTGCAACTCCAGCCCCTGTTTGCATGGAGGAAATTGCGAAGACCTCTATAGCTCTTACCACTGCTCGTGTCCCTTGGGATGGTCAGGGGCACGCTGTGAACTCAACATTGATGAGTGCTTTTCAAACCCTTGTATCCATGGCAACTGCTCCGACAGAGTTGCAGCCTATCACTGCAGGTGTGAACCTGGATACACCGGTGTGAACTGTGAAATGGATATAGACAATTGCCAGAGTCACCAGTGTGCAAATGGGGCCACCTGCATCAGCAACCCCAATGGTTATTCTTGTCGCTGTTTTGGAAATTTCACGGGAAATTTTTGCAGGTGAGCATAACGTTCAGGTAAAGCTCCATTTTCCTTGTCAGATTGGAAAGCGTTCTGAGCTATGCATCTGTGAGCTGTGCTGAACAGGAGTGACATGGGTCCCTTCCATCACAATATGGTCACATAGATAGGATCTCACGTGGTGGGATGTTCCACAAGGAAGAATGGTAGTGTTTTGCCCAGATTTGAAGCAAAACATTTTCTCCAACATCTTCATTAGAATATGTCTTAGGAACTGTAGTCCCAGAGTTTGACAGCTTTAAGGTCTCAAGAAACAAATATTTTTTGCAATAAAATGCAAAAGCTTGTGGTTTTCTTTTTCTTTTCTTTTCTTTTCTTTTTTTTTTTTTTTTTAAGATTCCTTTATTTTTAGAGAGAGACAGAGAGCAAATGGGGATAGAGGGAAAGAGAATCTCAAGCAGACTCCCCACTGAGTACAGAGCCCAGGTGGGGCTAGACCTCACAACCCTGAGATCATGACCTGAGCCAGAATCCAGAGTCAGATGCTTAATTGACTGAGCCACCCAGGTGCCTCCCAAAAGCGTGGTTTTCATATTGTTCGAGGAAGCATGACTTCTACCCCTAAAACAATGCCCTCGGCTATTTCCGGCAGGTAAATCTTGTAAAATCTTGAAAAGTCTATGGTAAATTATAATTATATTATAAATATATTTATAATATAATTTATAATAATTATAAATTATATATATTTATAACATATATAATATATTATAAATTATAATTTTGAGAAAGCAAAATTATGACTTATATAAATGAACATGTTTTGATGTTTTCATTTAAGTCATTAATTAATGAGGAAATAAGTATGATATAAAAACCAGGTCAAAGGACAACCTAATTATTTATATATGTGTGTATATATAATAATTGTATATATTTTTACTACCCACATAAACATAAATATATGTACATAGAGATGAGGAAATGAAGTTGCTAATAAATGCAGAACCATTTAATCTTTTATAAAGCATTACAATTAATATTTGAAAGTATATTTTTTACCATGTGACAGTTATATCACTACAGGCAAACTCATTTCCATTTCAGCGAGCAGGATCCATTCATATTAATGTCATTTTTCCACAACTTACAGAGTTGTAAAATAGCTTAGTGAAGAAAATCTAAGGCATACACCCTACAAAATCAAACAATCCTAGAGGGTCCTTTATATACCATGCAACATTCCATCGAAAGACTACTCAGGAATATCTTTTGCCCATTTCGACATATTTCACAATTTTTTCTAAAACTACTAAAACAGTCTTTTAATTCTAGTAATGACCTCCATCTCGTGTTACATAAACAGAAATAAGAAACAGTATTTTCCTGCTCAGTCACATAGCTTCAGTGTTTCCATGTAGAATTCATTATTTTATAACTTATACTGCTTTTAAATTCACTAAATAATTGAGTCATTATGGGGAGGTGAGAGGATTATTAGTAACAAGTAATACATTCCCAGACTTTGGCAGAAACACCTGGAGTGGGTTGGCAGCCTGTAGACTTACACTAACTCAGAGCTGGTACCCTAATGGGATGAGTCTCCTAGCAGACAGAACAGGTAGCCATACCTATAAGAAGATGTATTTATCTCCATAATATTTATTGCTGTTCAGAATCTGGGAAGGCAGGGCAAGGTATTAGGTGTCAGTGTTGACATTTTAGTTGTCCGTCACTTTCCATGAGTTAAAACGGACTCATTGGCCAACAGGCAAAGTACCTGTTTTAAAAGCAAAAGACATTCAGGATCAAAATTAATAGTATTGCTGTGGACCCTTTGGATAAGTAAAGTAAACATATATGCCCCAGGAACTAGTTCTCCAGTATTTTTTCCTGCCTAATTCATCAAAGTCAAGTTCTCAAAGATTAAAGTTCTCAAAAGTACCTTCTAATGAGATTCAAAAATTGTTTATTAAACGGAAGACTTATACAAAGCTTCACATTTGCATTGCTAATTGACCTCTTTCAAAGCCGGTTGACATTTTTGGTTCTTTTGAAAAGTCCTTATGATATTTTCTTTTTAAAGTCGAATTGATTAGCTCTTGTGGGAAGAGACACACTTACCGTCCTATAGGCTAGTTTCTCTGTATTAGCGGCAGCGCACACAACAGGACAAAATTAAATTCATCTTATATTTCCTGAACATGAATTATGTACCAGATACCATGCACAGTGGGTCATGAACAACACTCCTAAGACCACTTCTGATCAGTCCCTTCACACTCCTGGATTTTTCCTTTGCATTCAAGTTCTGCTCAACTTCTAACAATTTGTTCTGCCCTTCTAAGGATTCCTTATTACAGCTTTGCTGTAATAGAAAAGAGCCACCCTCTTGAATTCCCATACAGTCGCCCCCGAGTGCTATATGCAGTCGTCCTGGACGGCATTTGGCTTGCATTCTGCTCAGCTATGAATCATTAGGTAGGGAACAGCGAGTGTTGGCGGGGTAACAGGAGTTCAGCTCTGAGAGCCTACAGAGAAATCACATGAGTGCTCGGGTACCAGAGTGCTGTCCTTGCTTTCCTGGCCTTTATAGAGATGCAATTTTCCATGGCCTGTGTTGATTTATTAGCCAGGCCGCAGCAAACCAAGCTATAGCGAGTTTCTTCCCAGCCCTAAATTTATTGCCACCCCACGGCACAGATCTTATCTCATCAATGAAAACTGTAGGGAGGGAAGATGTATAACCTTCTTTTTACAGCGCCCTCTAGCAGGAGCTGTTTACAGAAGGTGATTGTGTCTAATGCAGCACAATTAAGCATCTGTAGCTCAGCCAGCCCAAGTCCTTAATTAGTTTGGCATCAACTACCTATATGAACTTTTCCAAAAAGTTTTCTTGAATGAAATGAACAAGATGAACAGCTGTTCTTTTATCTCCCTAGACACACCAGATTACCCTCGACAGTCTGTGGGAATGAGAAGACAAATCGCACTTGCTACAATGCCGGCAACTGCTCCGAGTTCCAGGGTGCGTTCACATGTCTGTGCCGGCCAGGTTTTACTGGAGAATGGTGAGTCCCCTTAGAACTTTATAGAAGAAAATTCTGGGTTGAAAAACAGGGGGATTATACAAGGTCGATGTCTCCTCTCATTTTTCATCTCAGTTCCCATAGGAAAACCCAGGCCGAAATATAGGTCCAACCAGAGTCAGATAATAAAAAAGAAGAAAAATCACAGTTTAGGTCAAAGCAAAGAACACTTCATTAGCCAAGACTTCAAATAAGAAAATACGTCTTTTTGAAAAATGTAAAATGTGCTACTTTTCTTTCTGATAAGGACTTCTGGTTTCATGTTTCTTTTCCTACTGACTCTAATAAGCGATGCAAATATAGTTGTTGTTGAGGTAAAATAAAATATACCTAAAAGATTGCCTCATAGAATGATCTAGAACCCCAAAAGTATATACACCTTAGCTGTATGAGCCCATCTTTCCCAGAGAAACCCTTCGATAGTTTTTCACCTGATATGGTGTCTTCAGACGATGGCTGAAAATGCAGCCAAATTTGGGTATGCATTTGCTGGGCTAAAGGTGAGGTTAAAAATTAAAAAAAAAAAAAAAAGGAATATACTGCACAGCTTTTCTCAGCTTCTCAAAAGGATCAGTGTCCTCAAAACGGTTCTACACCAGGGCTCTCTTTATGCTCTTATATATATCTATATAATGAGATAATAAATAGTTAACCATTTGTTGAGCACTAAGTCATGCATCTTATAAATATCATCTCTAATTGTTATTCCTTTCACTTTGCATTTGCATAAACTGAGGCTGAGGAATTAAATTAGAGGTCAGCTGCCAATCCAGGTGTGTGCTGCAGGAAGATTCCGCTGCCCTCAGGGCCTGAGCTCATCATTGGGATATTCTGACGGAAATGAGTAAATCTTTGCTTGCAACAATTCAAAAAAATGGGAAAAAGTGCTCCTTCATCTCATAGCCATCCGGCACAAGGTAGCGATCTCTGATCAAACTTCCCACATTGAACAAATTCGATAAATGAAAATACAAGGCATTTGACAGAGTTGGATTGAATGAATTTTTCTCAAAAGGGAAGTTAATAAAATTCTGGGTGTAATTTGTGCTCCATGACAACTGCTGTCTGGAGTCATTGGAATTCTCTCTTTTCCAGCTGGCTCTTCCGGCACAAGGTATAGCTATTTTGCCATTTTTACAAAATAGCAGGCAATCTCAGATATACCTGCCTTTTACCCAGTCGGCATTCAGTGACCGATCGAGCTCTTGCCTTCACAGCCTGCTTCCAGCTGCGGGCTCCAAGCAGCCCCCGCAGACCTGCCATATATGTGCACGGAAGGATGGAGCCCTCGAGCATATTCTATTTTCTAGTGAGCCCCTTCTACCATGCCACGTACTGTTAACCCAGACCATTCAGCTGGCCTCCAATTCCATATCCCTCCGAAACAGTGCAAATATTTCCTTGTCCTAAATATTTCCTTGACCAACTCGTTCCCTATATTTAAGTGCTGGTTATTTCCTGCTTCCGTGTCAGAGGTGAAGGCTTCATGTCACGCTCACGTTCAGCGGCACAAAGCACAGACACATCCCAAGCCTTGGATTATTTTTCCGCTCCTCACACATGATCCCTATTTACAACAAACATTTCTTTTTCCTCCAACATTTGTTTAAAGGATGAGTCTTGCATTTAAATGCAAGTAACTTCTTTGAAATGTGCTAAGAAAAGGAGCTCCAAGTTTTCCTTCCTCTCTGGGGACCCTCCTCTGGATCAACTTCTCTGCTCCAAATAGATTTCTAAAATAGTGACCACAGGTTTAATAGATGCTGTACTTTCAAAGTCCTTAAGCATGGTCAGTTAATTCACTGGGTGTTAATGGATTAATTTATTTTGATTGCTGATCTATTAATTAATCTCTAATGAAAGCTCCGGTAATGTTTATAATGAATGTGTACGTGTGGTACTCTGTGCACTTTGAAAGAGAAATAGGGGCGCCTGGGTGGCTCAGTGGGTTAAAGCCTCTGCCTTCAGCTCTGGTCATGATCTTGGGCTCTTGGGATCGAGCCCCGCATGGGGCTCTCTTCTCAGCGGGGAGCCTGCTTCCCCCCCACCTACCCCCACCACCTGCCTCTCTGCCTACTTGTGATCTCTGTCAAATAAATAAATAAAATTTTTTAAAAAGAGAGAAGTAGATAGGAAATGGGGAAAGAAGAGCCCAAGAAGACTAGAAAATACTAGAGAGTCTCCCAAGGCCTAGGGGCATGGGACTTCCTTAAGGTCCAAAGATACTGAAAAGCTGTGTTCCTGCAAATTGCCTCCTCTTCTGTCTGGCTAGACCCCCAGCTTTATAGTGTCATCCTGGCAGGTTTCAAATGATGGATGGTGTGAACACTCCGGCCCACCCAGGACAAAGAGTGCTTGGCAACCTCTCCCAAGTTGTCAGGTTTTGCTCAGATCTAATCGGAGAGGCCTCCTTCCAGGGCAGAAGCCTGAGCCAAAAAAGGAAAACAAAAATGTCTCAGCTATGCTTGGTATCCAGTGGGATAAGGAGCTGTTTTCCTGGGAAGAAATCTTTTTTTCCTTTGTACTGTGGGTTGGCCCTCCCCACCCACCCTGCTATCCCCCCTTCATTTTGAGCCTAGTGATTCCTTGATGACCCAGGCAAGCAGGTTTTACCTTTTGGGGGGGGTGAGGAATGAAAAGTGGTTTACATTATACTTGGACATTGTAAGTTGCTCTTTTGGGATTCTTGAAGCTAGCATTTTATATGAATTTCCCAAAGTAAAAGAGATACTTTAGTTACTGCTCTATCCAGAGGCCTAACAGAGTGTTTGGCATATGGTAAGTGCTAAATACACAAGTACTGAACAACTGAATGAAAGTGACTGGCGAGTTAATCCGTGAGTTTACCGAAAAACAAGTTGTTAGCCAAATGTCAGGGGAAAGATGACAGTGTCCCAGGGAAGTGGAAAATTTCAGTATACCTTAGTATTGATATCACTTGTTGGGGAAAATTTAACTTTTGAAAGTCATTCTACCTGAATATTTTGAAAATTATACTTAGCTCTAAAACGTATTTATTAGGAAGTGAAATTTTCTTTTTTTTTTTAAGATTTTATTTATTTGACAGACAGAGACCACAAGTAGGCAGAGAGGCAGGCAGAGATAGAGGAGGAAGCAGGCTCCCTGCTGACCAGAGAGCCCGATATGAGGCTCGATCCCAGGACCCTGAGATCATGACCTGAGCGGAAGGCAGAGGCTTTAACCCACTGAGCCACCCAGGCGCTCCAGGAAGTGAAATTTTCTAATTACCTACTTTTGCTTTTTGTTGAAAAATAGGATTCCAAAAAGAAAAAGAAGATTCCAAAGGAAAATAACCCCAAATCTTTAAGAAGAAACTGTTTTTCCTTCTATTTTTGATGGGCTTTCTTTCCCCCACAGCCCGAGGGCATGGATGTAGTAGAATCCTGACAGCAGGGGCACAGGTCTGCTCTGTAGACTCCAGGTTGGCAAAATACAGCCTCTCGGTTCCCATGTGTCCAGTAAACTGAACCGAAGGTGGCAAAGATGGCAAATGCTCTTTGGGGACAAAACGACCATTCCTCAGGTTTTTTCTTGGTTTCTAAAAACTCGCACCTGTTTTTTTCATTCTAATTAGCTGGGCGTGTGTACAGATTATTTCCCTTAAAAACGAAATTTGGGACAGGAATTTTAAGGAATGTGTCCACACATCATGACGTCAGTGTATGTAAGTTGCATGGGAGTTGGTAAATCAGACCGTTCTGTTCCAGGTAGATAAGGCAGCCTTTTTCCTTTCCCCATTTCACAGCCAATTTATTCAATAGAGACCAAGCTGCTGCTATTTCTGTTTCTGTTCAAGGTGCGAAAAGGACGTGGATGAGTGCGCCTCCGACCCGTGCTTCAACGGAGGACTGTGCCAGGACCTGGTCAACAAATTCCGGTGCCTCTGTGACGTGGCCTTCGCGGGCGAGCGCTGCGAAGTGGACGTAAGCGGGATCTCCTTTTATGTGTCTCTCTTACTCTGGCAGAATCTCTTTCAGCTTCTTTCTTACCTCATTCTGCACATGAACGACGAGGCAGTTGTCGAGTGGGGTGAACAGGAAGATGACTAACACTCATGGAGACATTCCTGAACTTAACAGCCATTGAAGCTCCAGAAATGTCTTGACGCATTTGAGACTCTAAAAAAGAAAAAGAAACACTACCTTGAAAATTAAAATAAATTCAAGGACTGTTTGAAGCATACCATGAGTGTCATACAAGAGTATTAAGTATTTACGTATTTCAGCGATATATGTAAAAAATATTGTTCTTAACATAGCCAGAAACTTCTCATTGAGTACACTTGTACATTGTTTTTCTTAGTGCTTCCATGTTTGAGTGACGACTACAGTAAGAACTGATTCTCTCCCACACTCCATTTCTGTGTATACTTTTGTAGTGTAAGTTGCCCCGTGCACCCTGATCCTAAGGCATTTATGTTCTTTCGTTCCCGTCTATAATTCATGACATGACAGTTTGAAAATGACTAATTAAACTGTTTTGCATCCGTCTATGTTTTTATACATAGCTATTCAAATGAAGTATTGCCAACTCTCTGGGAAGTTAAAAATGTATGTAAAGAGAAAGCAGGGAGTTACACAAGATCCCTAAAATGGAGCAAGAAAATTTTCTGATCTAATTGGTATCAAAACTCAAATTATGCCTCACCAGTATACTTCCTGTTTCCACAAAACCTCTCCTCCAGTAGTGTGACAGGGAAACCCTACTTCCATTTCTTTTTCCTGTAATAGTTTCTATTCAAATAGAGTACTTTTGGATTAATTGTTTATAAATTTTGACCTTGCTGACATTCCTGTCAAATAGATTGATTTGAATTGCTTTTTGAAGCATATTTAATAAAAATAAGTACTGTTGTATATCCACACACCAAAAAGCATAGATTATAAAACTTGATTTCTTGGAAGCATATTTTTCTAAAATTTGCAAGTATCATCTTTAATTAATCTTTCTGAAAAAAGAAACGGGAATCATAGTAGCTTTCATTATCAAAATATATTTGACATTATATTTCTTTAAAAATATATACCTGAAATGATGGCTCTACAAAGTAAATTAATAAGATATGCAAAAAATTATAGCTATTTCTTAGCTTTAATTGACTAAATATAATAATAATTGAAAGAACTTTATTTGAGAATATTTTTAATTCCTTCCACTGGCATTTTAGAATTTCTGCTAAATATCTCTGTGTGGGTATACCCTTCCAAAGAAGACATTGTGCTCTTTTAAATGGAAAAGTGGTTTGATCCTATGCATTAATTTAGAAAACAGCTACAATAACAATGACCTGACAAATATAATTTTGTAAATGTGTCTATGTCTTTCGGAGCTGCCCTGGTTTGACAACACGAGGTTGATTTATCCTTTGGGTGATATCCGTCATTTGGCCCCGATTGTATAAAGAAAGTTGTTTTTCTGTGGAAATGACCAAGGAAGACCTAAATATACCAATCAAAACAAAAGGACAAAATGGTATATCATAAGAACAAAGGAAATGGATTCAGTTCTATCTTTCAATAGTCCTAGAAGATTTTATGCAGCAAATTCATATCCTCTAGGACACTGGCAGTCATTTCAAATGGGAAGCAACTGATTCTGAAGTCTTTCCTTCATCCTCCTTCATTTCCCTCCCATCCAGGCAGCACGCACCTTCCTGCTCTCTCAGATGGATCCCTTCCAAACTTAGACTTTGCGACAAGAGATTGGGGAAAAACCCCTTCCATGTTTGCATGGAAGCAAGCATAAAATAGATTATGGCCACGCACATATGGCTTTCACATTGACTCCCTTTTTGGACATATCTGTACTTACATATTTACAGACCACTTCTGTGTAATTTTTTACCTTCCAGATATATCTGAGTCATTCACAAATGCTTTCTCTCTGAAATTCTTTTGTCTCTGTCTCACTGTCACTGTCAACCACTTTTCTGTTTTCCACATGTCTTGTCATGAGATGCCTGACTTAAAAAAAAAAAAACTTTCCCTTCTCTGTTTTTCTCTATTTTTAATTGCGTTGTGTATGATTCTGCCTTTTACATATTTACATAGAAAAATAAAACTTGTGCTTCTGTATCTCTGCTTCTCATCCTCTGACAACTGTCTTCATTTGCCTTGACCATGTCTTGCGTGGTTAAGATGTCCACAAGTCAGGCACGCCCATGCACATGCACGCGTGCACACGTGCGCACACGCACACACACACACACACACACACACACACACACACCTCATAATGAACACCCAAGCATCAGTGCTCATCTTCCTGAATTGAGGTCTGCTTCCCCAGATGTGTCCCTGCAAAGTAAATACCTGTGGGCATCAAAATCAGGGTCCCATGTACTTTCCCTCCTTGGCAAGGATACCTCTGGCTGGCGTTCTAGAACCGATTATATCCCTAATTGTTCTCACTGTTGGTTTACAATGTCTCTGCCCATACGACGCATAGTTCAACCTGTTCCACGGAGAAGCCATCTCACCTAAATGACAGAAATTCACACAAACTCTTCTAGAACAAGTCTCTGAAACAAAACCTATATTTAGTTGTATACCAGCTCATTTCTTTTTGCTTATTTTTAAGATTTAGTATATGAGCTAAATGGGGCCATGTCTCTGTGTTTGGCCATGCCTCTTTCTTCTTTGTGTGTGTGTATGTGAAGAATGCTTTTTATTACTCTCCTTTTTAGGGATCAGGGAAGTAGAGAAAATAGAAACGTTTGCAGAAATTAGTGTTTGGCCAGCATGAAGAAACAATTAAATTCCAGTAGCACTATTGAAAACCTGTCTTGTGCCCGGGACTGTGATGAGCTGTTTTTAAATATACTTTTTTTCAGTATAAGAGCAACCAAAGTCTCTCACCTCCCAAAATCTTCACTAAATTGTGCTTAAAGATCCTTTTACCATTTCTGAAATTATTCAGCTTAATTTTGTAAAATTAAAGTGGGATTCCTTCTGGAAATGGTGATACATAAAATTTGAGTTTAGTGATTTAGGTAGGAAATCAATGAAAAGAAATCTGTGTTGTCCAACTACCAAAATTATTACTAAAATTATTACTATATGGACTATCTCCCTTCTTTCCTTTTTTAATTTATGCAACAATAGTTTAATGAATCCCTACCATGTGCTATGGTCTGGATTAGGTGATGAGAATACAACTACAAATTAGGCACTATGCTTGCTTACCACACGTTGAAGGTCTGGTAGGAGATGTGGGTAAACAAACAGTGAAGGACAGTTCCTGGGTCAGTAGTTAGGATAAAACTAAGTACCAGTTATAAAGCAGCACTTAGGAGGAGCATTTTGCTCAGTCTTAAAGGTGCCTGTGGAAGGTCTTAAAGCTAAAGCTGGGATTCAAAGGTAAACAGGTGTCAAGTTGTGACAGGAGGGTTGGGATAGCAGAGACTGCTTCTGGCAGAAGGGGCTGCACGGTGACTGGAGCCTGAAGGGCAGTGGGAACACAGTAAGACTGAGGTTACAGAAGGACCTCCTAAGTCAGATCAATGACCTTGGCTTTTTCTCCTAAGAGTAATGAGGAGTCTTTAAAGGGGTTCAATCAGAAAAGTAACAAGATCGCACTCGCACTTGAGAAACAGCAGTTGGGCTTCTGTGTAGAGAATGGATTAAAAGAAATGCAAGACTGGACCCCCAAAGACACAATTATGGGGCTATTGCTGTAATACAGATAAAAGGAAGTGAGCTTGGCACTACGTTATATAGTCCAAGGGGATTCAAGGAGGGGTTGTTGAACAAAGGTTGACGCTGTAAGACCTATAGCATGATTGTTTGGAGAAGACATAGTTCTGAGCAGATATTCCAGTTAAATTTGGTGAATGTTTAAAAGTATTTGTAGATTTAATAAATGAATAAATATAAGGTTCATTGGGATATCCAAATACTGTTACTATTTAGTGTGAATAACCCAATCTGGAATTTAAGAGAGATAGCTGAGCTGGGTGTCTAAATTTGGGTGTCATGTTATAGATCTATTGATACTTTGTATTCCAGTCTCCATATCTATAATCCATTTGTATTGTTTCTTGTTATCTTTTCCAGTTTTATTGAGATATAAATGACATAGAACGTGTGTAAGTTTAAGGTATGCAACTGGTTGATCTGATACACTTACATATTGCAAAATGGCTGCCATCAGAGCCTTAGCTAATGCCTCCATCTCATTACATAATTACCATTTCTTTTTTTGTGGTGAGAATATCTACCATCTATTTTCTTAGCAACTTTTAAGTGTGCAGTACAGTAGTATTGTGAACCATGAGTCACCATGCTGAATATTTGAGTAGAACTTATTCATCTTGTAACTGAAAGCTGGTATCCTTTGACAGGCATCTCTCCATTCCCTCACCCTCTGCTCCCGGCTACCACCATGCTACTCTGTTTCTATGTTTCGTGCAGTGTTTTTAGATTTTCTATATGAGTGGGATCATACAGTATGATATATTTATTTTCTGTCTGAATTATTTCACTTAGCATTATGCCCTTAAGATCCAAATGCCCTTAAGATCCAGCATTTCATTTCTTCTCATGTGGAGTAACATTCTTTTGCATATACATACCAGATCTTCTTTAGTCATTTACCTGTTGTTAAACATGTAGGTTGGGGTGCCTGGGTGGCTCAGTGGGTTAAGCCTCTGCCTTTGGCTCAGGTTATGATCTCAGGGTCCTGGGATTGAGCCCCGCATCAGGTTCTCTGCTCGGCAGGGAGCCTGCTTCCCTTCCTCTCTCTCTCTGCCTACCTCTCTGCCTACTTGTGATCTCTGTCTGTCAAATAAATAAATAAAATCTTTAAAAAAAAAATGTAGGTTGTTTTCATACCTTGGCTGTTGCGAATAATGCTACAGTTAACATGGGAATACAGATAGCTCTTTGAGACAGTGGTTTCATTTCTTTTGTATATATACCCAGAAGTGGAATAGCTGAATTATTCAGTAGTTCTATTTATAACTTTTTAAGGAATCTCCATACTATTTTCCATAATGCCTGCACCAATTTACATTCCTACCAACTGTGCATTAGGGTTTCCTTTTCTCTATATCCTATATATATATTCTCTCTCTATATATAGGATATATATATTCTCTCTATATAACACTTGTTATGTCTTTTTGATGATAGCCATTCTGACAGGTGTGAGGTGATATTTCATTGTGTTTTTGATTTACATTTCCATGATGATTGATGATGCTGAATGCCCTTTCATATGGCTGTTGGCCATTGATATGTCTTCTTTGGAAAAATGTCTATTCAGTTTCTCTGCCCATTTTTTAATCAGATTGGGGCTTTTGGGCTATTGAGTTGTATGCGTTCTTCATACAATTTAAATATTAACCCCTTTTCAGATATAAGATTTGCATGTATTTTCTTGCATCCCATAGGTTGCCTTTTCATTTCATTGATGGTTTCCTCTGCTCAAAAGCTTTCTAGTTTGATGTAATCCCACTTGTGTACTTTTGCTTTTATTGCCTTTGCTTTTGGTATCAAATCCAAAAAAAATCATTGCCAAGACCAATATCAAGAAACTTACACCATATGTTTTTGTCTAGGAATTTTACAGCGTCAGGTCTTACATTCAAGTTTTGAATCCATTTTGAGTCGATTTTTGTATATGGTATGAGAAAGGAATTCAGTTTTATTCTTTGGTGTATGGCTATTCAGTTTTCTTAACACCATTTATTGAAAAGATAATCCTTATTTTTGGCTCCTTTTTCATAAATTAATTGGCCATATATGGGTGGATTTATTTCTGGGCTTTTGATTCTGTTCCATTTGTCTATGTGTCTGTTTTTATGCCAAACCTATACTGTTTGAAATCAGGAAGTATGCTGCCTCAAGCTTTGTTCTCCCTTCTCAAGATTGCTTTGGCTAATCAGGGTCTTTTGTGGTTCTATATATGTTTTAGGATTGTTTGTTCTACTTCTGTAAAAAATGCCATTGGAATTTTGATAGGGATTGGATTGAACCTGTCGATTGCTCTGGGTATGGACATTTGAACAATATAAATTCTTTCAATTCATGAGCACAGAATATCTTTCCATTATTTGTGTCTTCTTCAATTTCTTTTATCCCCATCTTATAGTGTTTAGTGCACAGATCTTTTACCTCCCTGATTAAACTTATTCCTGAGTATTTTATTCTTTTTGTTGTTACTGTAAATTGGATTATTTATTTATTTCTCTTTCAGATAGTTTGTTGCTGGTGTATAGAAACACTATTTCTTTTTGTATATTGTAACAACCCTTAGAAGGAAATATAAGGAAAAAGCTTTACGACCCCAGTCTTGGCAATGATTTCATGGGTATGGTACCAAAAGCACAGAGAGCAAAAGTGAGAATAGACAAATAGAACTACCTCAAATTTCAAAACTTCTGCATAGCAAAAGAAACAATCAATCAAGTGATTTTTATCCTTCACTCTGCTAATGTGTATTACACTGTTTAGTTTTTATATGTTGAACTGTCCTTGCATCCCAGAGATAAGTCTCACTTGGCCATGATATATACTTCTCTCAATATGCTATTGAATTTGCTTTCCTAGTATTTTGTTGAGATTTTTGCATCTATGTTCATCAAGGATATTGGCCTGTGGTTCTCTTTTCTTGTGGTATCATTTGGCTTTTGTATCAGGAAAATGCTGACCTTCTAAAATGAGTCTGGATATTTTTCTCTCGTCATCATTTTTTTTTTTTTTTTTGAAGTGTTTGAAAAAGATTGGAGTTAATTCTTCTTTAAATGCTTGGTAGAATTTACCAGTGAGGCCATTTGGTCCCGGGCTTTTCTTGGTTGGGAGGTTGAGTGATCACATTTCTATCACCAAAATAACTGTTGTGAAAAGGTAGAAAAGGAAGAGATGATACTTTTGAAATTGTGAATAATGACATGCACTAACACTGTTTTCAATTTGAGAGGCTCTCATATTTGTAAGTCCAGACTTCCCCCCTTATAATATCTCTGAGAGGCATTATTATCTTTATTTTAAAGATAAATGAATAGAGATTTTAAAAGGTTACCTGAATTTCCCCAGGCCAAGTATCCAGGAAGCATCAAAGTTAGGGTTTATCCAATCATTTACTTCCAAGTCTAATGCTAAAGAGAGGTTTGAGGTCTGTCATTTAGGACCCGGGAAAGGGATCTTGGAGTAATTAGCAGGAGTTTCCCTGCGCTTGTCATCCAGACTGGTCAAGAAATATGTTAGGAATGGTTTGGAATCCATCAGGAATGGTTTGGAAAACAAAATGAGAACTCCTTTCCAGTGCAACCCTTAATTGTTGGTGCCTGTGCTGGCTCGTTGCAACATCTCTCAAAGGAACTCACACTAATAGAAATGTTGGCAAGGATAACTAGAATAACCAAAGGGGGGCATTGAGGAGTAAGCAGATATGTCTGACTGTTAATGTGATTCTTTACCCTGGCTACATGAAGAGCCTAAACATACATGCATATTAATGGATGACCTGATGGAGGGAACCTGTTCAGAAAAGTCCCAGAGTACCAGGATGGGAGGCATTCTTTGAGACACAGTAAGTCTAGCAAGTGATAGGAAATTCTCCTCCACACTAAAAAATTTATAGAACTCATTAAACTAAGAGAATAAAGCAGAAAGTAAAAATAAACTCAGCAGGGATTTAGAGTCATTTGTGAATGACAGAGTCACAGATGGTTTCTGAGAGGGTTAGAGCTATGCTTGATCATAAAGGCTGATGTCAAGGATGATGCCAACTGGCCCGCATCCTCGGGCTTCTGTGAAGAACAGAGCACTGGCCAGTGGCACATGAGGCTTCCTCTATGGCAGTCTCTTCGTGCTCTCAGTTTGGCCTTCAGGAACAAGATACCCAGAATGACATTCTCTACAAATTATTATTTTAAAAAACACTGTCACTTTTCACTGAGTTTCCACTAATTAGCATTCAGGAAGGAGTAAATATAGCACTAACATAAGAAACGGCTCTAAAATGTTATTTTGATGTATTTCAATCACTGGAATCAGGTCTGATTCAGTGCACTAATCTGTTTTCCTTTCATCTTTTCACACATTATTAAGACTTCTGCTTCACCAAGTATAATTAATGCTCTTCATTTCTTAATGTGGGGTCATCACCACCAGCTTCACAGAAATCATGTAATGCAGACTTTCACCTTCAGAACACATTTCTCGGTGTGTCCAAAATAGAACAGAAACGGGCTATAGGGAGTGGGCCCCTGGACTGCAGGCATGACTGAGTTGGTTGGTGTTAAGCCAGACAACTGTGAGAAATAGCCAGGTTGAAATTTGCCACTGAATTGACTAGCTAACCAACCCAAGCAGCTTTTTAGGTGCCTGTCAAATTAATCTCATCATCTTTTAAATCTCCCTAATGGGATCATTGCATTGCTACAATAGTGGACTTTGTGGAAACTAGTTTTTAAAATATTTATTTATCCATTTGTCCACCATTGATCAAGAGTCTGCTATAAGCAAAGCTCTGAGCCCGAGAATGGTGGGCAACTAAAATACGCACAAAGGATGTGTTCCTGCTCTCCAAGAGCTTGGGTAGGAGAACTGAGTGACTTCCTTGTACAGCTACACCCATACCATTTTTCAATTTTGTAAATCATGGAGGTATTTGAAATGTGCCCATAGTGACATATGTTGGTTATGACCAGGGTGACCACGTTATTTATTGTTTGGCTAGAGTATTTTAAGAGTGAAAACAAGAACTATTAATAATCATGCTGGGACAACAACCTACACTGATATCGTTCTGTGCAACCTGAGATATATCCTAGGTATTGCCCTAGGGGGAATGCCTTGTTTCACTGCATACACTTCCATTTGCTTCCAGATGTGGCTGAAGTCTATCATAGATCATTTCAGAAATGAGATGTACATGACGCAAACCAATTAGTTGGCCAAGTAACTCAAAGCAAACAATGAGGTCAATTGCATCTTGCTAGTTACCATTTTCTTGAATGATCTCCGTTGTTTTATACTCAAGAACTTTGACATTGGTTCCATCTAGTTACCATTTTCTTGAATGATCTCTCTTGTTTTATACTCAAGAAATTTGACATTGGTTCCATCTTTTCAGAACACAGTTGTGATCAACCAAACTGAAAATTGCTGGTATGCAATCAAATATCATGCTGTTTCTGGTTTGATGTGATGTGAATTTAATTTTTCCTAAATTTTAACTTTCACAAGCAGAGAGTGTAGATTCTTATGTAACATGGCTTTTCTTCTTGAATGACTTATATTCCCTTTAGGAAATGAGGCTTCGGCTCATTGAATCCATAGCTGATCTTTTTTGTGAGAACAAATGGAATGACATGTAGAAACGTAGGTACACTCGAGGGAATTTAACATGTGAGCACAATTAAATATCAAGCTAACTGCCTTGGAATTAGTAATTATTTTAATATTCTACTTAAAGCTTTCATGACTCGTGATACATATTTATGGATTGTATGCATATTATTTTCCTATCTTTTGTAAAAACAAAAATTTCTTTATTTCTTCAAGGGCATAAAGATCATGGCTATTATCTTTTACTCACAATTATAATTTCTGAATCACAGTGTTGTATATAAACTGCAGAAATCTATTGGAAACTAATTGTACACAGAAAGGAAACAGCATATTAATACAGCTCATCCCAAACAAATGGGCATTTGGAGCGAAATGTATTTAATCACTTGGAAAGCATATTCATGATTCTCATTGTCTACCTGAGTTTAATTTAGTTTCACATGTGACTCTGAGTATATTTTACTTCCACCCATTTCTCCTGCTATTTCTTTGATAATCCTGTGCAGATAGCAAGACTCTGCTGTCAAGGAAAACCGAGATAACAGTGTATTTGTCATTCAGAGTGGTAAAGTACATAGTAACGCCTGATAAATGACTGAAATCACTTGAGTTAATAACCTAAAACTCAGGGGGAAAATTACATTTTAAAAGTAAAAGTTCCTTTGAATTTTTAAAAAATATTTTATTATTTTTATTTATTTGTCACAGAGAGAGAGAGACAGACAGACAGACAGCTCAAGCAGTGGGGAGCAGCAGGCAAAGGGAGAAGCAGGCTCCCCACTGAGCAGGGAGCCGGATGTGGGACTCGATCCCAGAACCCTGGGATCATGACCTGAGCTGAAGGCAGACATTTAACCATCTGAGCCACCCAGGGCCCCTCCCTTTGAATTTTTTAATAGCCAGCATCAAGTTATGTATATAATAGTACTCAATAAATATTCACTAACTTACTGATATAATGAGCAAGTGTTTTTGAAGTAAGTTCAAAGTAGCATCTTCTAGCTTAGAGAATCGTGTGTGTGTGTGTGTATGTATTCAACTTACCTCACAGTTACTGAAATTAATGAAAGTGATAGTACATATTAGGTACAGAAAGTTGGCCCATTTTCCCTACCAATTTTGCAAAACACAAAAGGCAAGTCTCAGTCATTTGTAACCACTTCGTGAATGAGATTGTCTTAAGGATAAGTGAGTCACACTCTCCATGAAGGAACATTTCCATCCAAAACCAAATGCACAGATACCCTATTATTTATGCTGAAGTGGAATTTGGTATAACCTGGCTTTTTGCTGAGCCAATTCCAGAGGAAGCTTAGATGCCTAAACACATGGGCTCACACCTGTAACATAATCCTGTGGACACCCAAAGACACTCTCAGAGCAGTCCTCGAGGATGTATTTAATGTGACTTTCTCTTTGCTTTTAGAAAAGCATTAGAAAAGCATTCCATTTTATCAGATGGATAAATCTCAAGTGACGGGGAGAGGAGTGTAACTTCTCCTTAAAGATAAATATGGTTGAATTATTCAAATCCATGTCCTCTTAACTCCTCTACAGAAAGAAAGAGCCAACCACTGTTGCAACTTTGAAAAAAGACATTTGAAAGGACATGTTGTTTATTTCTTTTTGAGCCTTAAATCCTCATTTTATTCCTCTTTGCCTGGTCAAAAGATATGTTCTCAAACCTTGCCCGTGAAACCTTCCTTGCTCTTCTCCCCTACCTTATCAGTTCTGGGAGTGGCGATACGTTTTCCCACCATCCCAAATGCACCTCTAACCTCTGTCATAACATTTCCTATTTGTGGAGCGCTTACTCCGAGCCAGGCCCTGTGCTAAGGTCATTACACACATTATCTTATTTGTCATTCACAAAAGTCGCAAGACTTGGGTAATGGCATTTCCCCATTCTGCTAATGAGAAGTCGAAATCAGGGAGAGGTTAGGTACCTTTCCCAAGGATATCCAGCTCAGAAGTGGCGGTAAAGCGTACACAAGGTGGGATATGTTTACCTCTAACCAATGAGCAATACTGTAATACTTTATCTGTCTCCTTGTCCTCCATCCTGTGAGCTACAGGAAGGTAGAAAGAATGTCTTATTTACCTTTGTCACTTCAGTGCCTGGCCTAATAGAGCAGGTGCCTGGGTATTTCATGAAGTAGGAAGTGACTGGGGGAGGTGCGCACTGAGGAGGAAATGAGGATGTTTCCAGAGGTGGGGAGAAAAGAAGTTTCACACAGAGCATACATGATCCAGGTCTTAAAGAATGAGCAGGAATTTCTCTAGTGAAACAAAAAGCATATCCCCCCCGCTTACCTGCCCCCAAAGTGTTTTTGTTTTGTTATGTTTGATTGTTTGTTACCAAAGTGTTAATTGCACTGTTTTTTTTTCACTGAAGAAATTAAGTTACAAATGAAGTTGTGTGCCTGTTAGCAAAGAGAGTTTTGAATGTCCCAGTCTTTTTTTCTGATAGAAAAGCCACATAAGGTATATAGTTATCTGCTGCTTTGATTACTAGTTCTTCTTTCTATAACTGCATTTTGATATGTGTGAGGGTTTGTGAAAGGAAAACCTGGGAAGCCACCATCGGAGCCATAGACTTCCCCAGGGATCACCTAGCAGGGCTTAGAGATGGGAGAGAAGGAGGAAATTTATGGGCCCTGGCCCCCGAGATAATAAACATCACACAGATTGTTGAAGAGGCCCGAAACCAGGAGGGAGGAAAATATGCTTAGAAAAAGTAGGTGGTGCCAAGAGAAAAAGGAGGATCCAGGAAAGAGCCAGAGGAGCATAGGGACATAGATGGAATCTTCTCGATTTGCCCCAAGAACATCATCAGGGAGACCAGAACTTACCATTGTTTTTTTTTTTTTTTTTTTTTTTTTTTTTTTTACAAAACTGCTGGTCAGAAAAGCCTTCCAAAGACATTTCCAAATGTTCTCCCTTTTCTGAATTCAGCAGAGCCTGGAGGATTTGTGCTGTCCACTCCCACCTCCCCCTTGCCAGCTCGTCCTCCCTCGAAGCCCCCTGCCCTAACTGCTCCTGGCAGGGCAGGTGGACATTCTAGGCCTCGTGGCAGGAAATGCAGAGCCCCGTCCACTTGTCTTCTGTCTTCTCGTCAGTCCCATGCTGGCACAGAGAGCTGCTAGTGGTGGGCCTTCCACCTACCCCTGGGAACTCAGAGAATGAGAGTAGCTTCCCAAAGTGACCATTCCATCCACACATTTGCTTCGACAACGTGTCTGACAATGGGTAAGACGTAGGGAGAGCAGGGAATGAGGGAAAGAGAATATATAATCCCAAATATCATAACTTCAAGAAAACTACAAACTAATTTCAGAGGGAAAAAAAATAAGACATGTTGAAAAGAAATAAGCCCTAATTTTGTTCCCGAGTGAAAAGCCCAGGATGAATTCCCCTAATTTTGGTCAGTATCAGCTGTTACAGGAAGGGAAGTTTTCATAGAGAATATAGGAATTAAGCTAGGCCATGAAATCAGAGAAAGATAATTTAGAGGACAGAAATGGGAAAGCATTCAAGAGAGAATAAAGGTCATAAGTAAAGATGTGATAGTGGGAGAAAGTTTGGGTGACATGAACTCGGGAGAGTGGAGAGGCCCACCTAGATGTAATGTTGGAAAGTAATGGGATAGAAAATTGGATGGATGAAGGGTAGGGCTAGATTATAGATTAAATCACCCAAACTTCTATTAAAACCCAGCCACAGAAGGAAGAGTTGCTCCATAATTCGGGGTTTTAGGCCTGTGCCGTGTTTTCCTCTGAGCTATTTCCTGGCAGAATCGCACGGGAGCTGTCACTCACTTTCTCACTAGAAGGGGCTTACACCAAAAATGGAAGCAGCTTTCTTTAATGATGGTTTTATTTAATTAATGAAAGCCCCCTGCATGACATTCTTAGACTTAATCCTTCCTATTGGAAACCAAATCAATATAAACTACTCCTGGTTCCAGAAAAATTCTTTTTTCTGTATAATGCTGTACAGACCGGGAGTTTTCGTTGAGCAGGTTTTGGGGGGTGGTGGGGACTTTTGGGTTTTTTAAACTAGTTTATAAAAGGCAGATATTCTTTTTTTTTTTTAAGATTTTATTTGTTTATTTGAGAGAGAGAGAGCGAGAGCATGAGCAGGGGGGATGAAGGGGCAGAGGGAAAAGGAGAGGCAGGCTTCCCACTGAACGGGGAGCCCAGGACCCCGGGATCATGACCTGAGCAGAAGGCAGACGCTTAACTGACTGAGCCCCCTACGTGCCCCAAGGCAGATATTCTTTAACCCAATTTTTTTATTTCTGCTAATTAAAAGTTTCCTGTGGGCTTAGTTTTATTACGATGTCTTGCTTTAGGCACCTTTAGAAAAAACTTCATCTGGATCTTTCTAAAGTTCTTATTCATTAATTGAGGGTGTTCAGGTCTGTGCTGTTTTGGTCCGAGGAGGTTCAAGTATAATCAGATTAAGTCTCCCTTCAGTGACAACTGAGCACGTTCCCAAGATCAGCACCACTAAGAAAGAGTCTTTGGGGCAGTACACAGATGCTGTTATTTCTCATCATGCTGAAGTATATAAAATCAAGAAATATATTTATTCACTTAAAACAACACCTCACTGAGCAGATCAATATAAAATGCACCCTATACCTAGCAGTAGGTGGTTTGAACATTTTTGTGATTAGTGCAATCCATTTTCAAAGCTAAGGAAGCCAGGAGATTCTGAAAGTGAGCCATTAACTGTCTGCAGGGAGTGAACAGCTCAGTGCACGAGAAACCCCACCATTCAGGCCTCAGGGGCCCGGGATTTTCACGGAGCCTCTTCTGCCAGCAGCTGTGCCTTCTCCGAGAGTGGCTTGTCCCCATGACCAAAAGCAGCGAGCACGCAATGCCTCATGTAACCCTAACCACTAACTGTAGTGTAATTTCCAATCTGCAGGGGCAAAAACTGAGGCCCGAGCAAGTTAACAAATCATTAACAAAGCAAGAGTCACGCACTTCATCGAAACTCAAATCTTGTCCTTTTCTCTCATATACAATCTTGGATTTTGTTTCCTCATTTGTAAAGTGCAACACTTGGAGACTGTTTTTAAGTAGACCGCCCTACCTGGAACTTTTAGAAATGTTAACATTCCTCAATTGTAAATGAGTGTTTAAAATAGGTACCGTTACAAACGACTTACAAAAACACACGTTTTTCATGAAACCTTGCTATACCCAGGGAGCTCTGTGGAATGAGTGTTTCAGGGGGAGCAAATGAGGAATGTAAATGGGAAAGAGATTGCAGATCCACTCTGTGCCCCAAATGGGACCCAGTATCTATTTATTTTTGCCATTAAGTCCTGTGGATGCTAAAGATATTAACAGCTGGTAGTATGTAAATTATCCCAATTTGCTGCTTCTTGAGGTGAAAGGTTGTGTGTATTTGGGCTGATATAACTCCATTGCCACCTAATTGCCGTTATAAATGCTCTTGAATTATAGAAACCAATATAAGCACCTCGATTTAAATATTTATTTGCAGAACCTTAAGTAGTAGCATTGAGCTTCACATTCACCCCTTGGGGTGAGCTGAAGAGGTACAGATTCTATATAATTGTGTATAATTTGTCTTCTGCCCTGAGACAGAATCCTGCCATGACTGGGGAATATGGGCCCTTGCTCCTCTGAGAAAGAAGATTCACACCCTGTAAAGAGCCATTCTGGAATTTAAAGAGCCTGGGATGCATTGTATGAAGGGGATGGGCATGTACCTGAGGGCAAAACATCCAAGTGGCTCCATGTTAGAATAAAAGATTGTGGAAGAAGAGTAGGTTTGTCTTGGGTATGGACTTACAGAGCACTGTTAGCCAGAATGGGATAAAGCAAGGACACCGTCTTTGGTTCAATTCCTTTTTAAGGATTTGTTCACAGATGTATTCATTCCAGTGAACCTGAATTGAGATCAGCATCACAAGCTCCTATGACATCCTTAGTTCAAAGTGAGGTCCAGATTGCGTGCATGGATCTCTAGAACTTTCCTCTCTAGCTGGCAAGTGTCCCAATTATCACCTGGCTTTCTCGGGAGCCACTCACCAATTCTGTTTTTGCATTTGTTTCAATTATGCCATGTAAGTTACCAATTCGGTTCAAAAAATTTTGAACTCCTATGATACGTCATGAACTCTAAAATTGACGGAGGAGGGAAAGATGGCATATTCTGTTTGAATACAGCTTTGCAAATACAGAACAGTATGGATCTTGAAATCCTACATTTAGGCAGAAGTGTAGTATGCCCTGAATTGTAGGGATCCGTGCAGAGAATATGTCAATTAGAATTTTTGCTACGTAAAATAAAAGTATGTTCTTATAATAAATGTAGTTAGACTTTAGAGCATTTTATACATATGCGGTGTTGTCTTTCTTGATTTTCTAGTGGTGGTGCAGGATAACCTTCTTGCATCAGACTTTTTATGTAGGTGGCCATGTGCATTGCAATGAGACAGCTTAAGTGCATTTCAGGGACTCTTGTATCACCAACCTCATCAACTGGCATTTACTGAATTCAGGCACTATAAATAATACTTACATACTTTAGAGAGAGTTGATATATGCAAGCATGTTTTCACATAAATAATGTTGAGGCCATTTTTTTCTAGCTATAAGAAAATAGGAGCTCCCGTATAATGGTTTTGAAACTTAGTGTCTCAAAAGGAGTATAAAAACAACTCTGCAGTTACCCATGCTCATGGAAACCTTCAGTCCTTAGGCAATAGGTGAAATGGGAAAGGCTTCTGTAGTTTGCCACTGAACGTTCCCCGGTGTCCTAAACACATTATGGCCTCTTTCATTCCAGCCAGAGGCAGAGGTACCAGTGTGTTTTGGGAAACAGGTCTAAATGCCAGGGCATCCCAAAGGATTAGCTGCTTTTACTTGGAAATTAGCAAATGGATGTCCAATTTTTAATTATGCACAAATTTCAAACTTTCTATCAAAGTCAAATTGTGCTGATGTTAGTCAAACCTAATCTAGGCATTGATTCAAGAACCTGCTGATGGAGTAAAAACCACACGGAAACTTGTTAACAAGAAGTACAATTATCTACATCTCAGCAAATAATGCCAGGGTGTCATGTAATATGCTGAGCTCAGGCAGCCCAGAGCCAACGAAGATCTCGTTCTTTTCTTCACTGTTAATGTTTACAGTTGGAAGCAACACATGGCTGCAATGGAAATGCTGTGCCTAAAAAGGGAGTTGTTGGCTTGATACCTTGTTTCCTGACACTGTGAAGCTCTGAAACAGCTACCTTCTTAATCATCGCCTGATAACATTGTGTTAGAACCAGAGGGGAGCACATGGCTGTTTCATACAAGCAACAACCCTGGGAGAGTTTCTGCGTTGTTTAGTTATTTTACTTCTTGATAGACATGCTGGGGTGTTAAAAGCATAGGACTGAAAGTTGTGAATTATGGGTCCTTTTCCTTGTTCTCCTGCTGGTTTCTTCAGGGTCTACGTAGGCACTGTTTATAGATGCAGCTGGCCTCCCAGATGCCTCCTGCGTGCTAGGCACCCTCTGAGGGCTCCCAAAGCCCGTCCCATCCATCAGCAGACTTTACTGAGGCAAATTGTTACGTGCAAAGTCCTAAAAGGAAAAACTAAACAAACATGGATAAGCAGGGAAGCATGGCTTGTTAGGTAAGCATTGTACATAGTAAGAGACCTGAAAGAGAAAATAACCATTATTATTATTCTATCTTCTGTGTGTAAATATGTCAACTAAAAGGAACAGAGTTGAAATCTAGGGTAGATCTGAGGTCACCGCCACATCATGCACTACCTAGGATGTGTCTGTGCATTCCTGAACAGGCTCTGACAATTTGGGTGCTAGGGCTGCTGCTTCAAAGCCGTGTGACATTGGACTAATTGCTTAAATCATCTTTTAAATAAGGGCAATCATCTCCGCATCATTAGGTTGTTGTGAAGGTTAAGATGAGATGCATGTAAAATGCCATGAACTTATCAAATCCCCCGATTTTCATTACTTTTCCTTTTTCCCTGTGTATCACCTTCTAGTTCCAGAGTAATTTACAGGTAACCCCGTTGTAGAAAATGAGCTAGATACCGAGAAGATTGACTGCCCAGGTGGAATGCACAAATAATCAAAACCTGGGTGTCATCTCCCTTGTAGAATTACATATCTAGTCTACATACCCGAGACTAGGAAAAGAGCCCTTAAAAATCGTAGCAAACAAATGTCAGTAAAAGATACAATGAAACCATTGGACTGAGGACCGACTTCTGTGACCCACTTAAGAATAAAGATGCCTTTAAATGTGGAGGTGGTTTGTCCTTAGGCCTCCCACACGAAGGGGAGTGCTTGGCTGAGTGGGGCTGTGTTGTGACTCCTTTTCTCTTCCCAAACTTGTAGCTGCTCCTTGTGTTGTAAATCGTAGCAGATGGCTTCCTTTTACACCGGTGCTGTCAGTGGAATGTAAATGTGTCTCCTCACAACACTGAAAATACTGAGGCTGTGTGTTTAATCTGTGCTTTGCAAGCAGAATGACCCTGAAAAGAACATGAGTACTGATCGCGTTTGGAGGATTGGCACCCATCCTTGTAAACAGAATTGGGGAGGGTTTTTCTAGCCTAGTGACTAATCACGGTTTTCTTCCTGAGACTCTTAACACAGCCCTCTCCCTGAGGACAAGGAATCTCAATGGTGATTGAATAGAAAAGTTACGAGATCCAAGGGAAATGTTTTTTTAAGGGTGGGGGGAGGAGTGCTATTCTGGCGTGTGGGAAAAAGAGGAAAGAGATACACTGCATCACAACACTGAAGAAACTTCATTTACGGGTTGAATTCTCAGTTCCAAGTCTCTTGGGGGAGTTTAGAAAACAAAATTTCCTTTTGATTCAGATTATTTAAGTTAATAAGAGGAATACTCTTCTCGCAGTCACTTCAGAATTCAGAAATATATATATATATATATATATATATATATCATTCCAATGTCAGTATAACACAGGATATGAAAATATGTAGTGATCAACATAGATTATCCTGAAAAAAATTCCCCTTACATTTTGAGAATATTAATAATAAATTTTATAGAAGTAAAATATAATCAAATACTGTAGCTGGATTATGTCCTTTCTTTTAAAACTAATCCACGAACTGGGTAGTAAGCAGAAAATTTGATCTTCTCTTTTACTAAAATACTAAAAATTATCACTAAAAATTAGTCCATGGCAGAAGAAGAGGAGTCTTCGTGTGATTTCTCCTTTGAGCCTTTTGTAGGAAAGGAACAGAATACTTGGCCTGTCCAGGTCCTGTCTTTTCCCAGCAAGGATCTCCTAAACTATTATTTCAAAAGATAATGCAGACATTTTCAATATTACAATTAATATATATACTTGGAGATCCAAAGGTATAAAATAACCATTTTGGCTACATTGTCTGATCTAATTTTATAATAAGCTATTAAATTCTGTGCTGAATTTTTACCTAGAGTTAGGGCAATTTTAGTTTGGCTATATTTTTTAACTAATAGGAAAATGCTGTTAGACTTTATTTTGTCCCGCCTAAAAGATTGCTTTACATTCTTCATCACTAATATAAACATATCTTTTTCCCCAGTTGTGTTCTTGGGCATTTAGGTGGACTGTTAGCAAAGTCAAACATAATGTTTTCCTGTGTGTGTAGTGTGTGTGTTTTAATCTTGCCAATTTAAAAACCTACGGACTTTACCAAATGGCTTATTTGGAATTTGAAAGCCTGACTTCTGAAAGAATTCTTTATTTCCAAAACTAAATACTATTTTAATACAAATCTTCACAATGTGAAGGTTCCCATCTTCGCTGGCTGTAAGATACCTTGGTGTTTTAAACTGCTTACAAACTCATAAATTTTCATAATGTTCACTTGGGATCTGACCAATTTCAGTTTCAGAGTATCCATCTCTATTTAGACATACCACGTCTCCAACTCTTTTGGACAGAGAAGGCTGTGCAGTGAAAGGACTCCCATTAAAGCAAGCTATATGTCTTTCATCTTGCACTAGGCAGACTTTGAAACGGAAAGTCCAATAATTTGATGTAAACAGACAATGACACCCGAAATGGCTACTTCTGAGATTCTTTAAGAGAAGGTGCAGGGTAGAGACATTCATCAATGAAATGGTGGAAGAAAGGGTTTTTATTTCTATGTTTGCTTTTTAAAATAAGAAGAGAGTAAATGGCACACTAGATGATACAAACAAGGACTTCAATGACAAGCTGTCTGAGTTAAAGTAATATATTTCACGTGGGTGACTTGATGCCACACTTTATCACCTACACGAGGGGAAGCCAGTTTGAGTCTGGTCAATAAAATACAACCTCCAGACCCGGGTCGGGGGCACAGCTGACAGTGTGGTGGAGCCTGGTGGTTTGGCATCCCCTATGGCTGGGACACAGCCGGACTTGGCCCTGCTGCCCATCTGGGGGATGTCGGATGTTTTGGTTCTGTTTGACTCATAAACACTTCTGCAGGTATGTCAGGAGGATGGGACCGGTGGCCCTTCATGCTCCGGTAATTCAACACAGGTCTGAAGCATAAGTGGGACTGGTTATTCCAAAGCTGGATTTACTGCAGTCTCACAACTGTTGAAAATTGAACTCCATGTGCTGCAAAGCAGGGGTGACGGGGGCATCTCATTATAGGAGGCAATTTTTTTCCAGAGGCTGGAATCTCTGCTGAATTACTGAGGGACTTAGTCAAATGTAGACTTGGACCAAATAATTTTCTGATAAGTTGGCCATAAATCCTCAGTAAAATAAGCTTGGTGTTCTCAGCATATCTATTGGCTTTTTGATCATTTTTATGGCTTTCCTTTTGCTGGTCAAATTATCCTTATATGCTCCTAAAGCTCTCTGACATGGATTAAGTCAACACAAACCAATAGACCTTCATTACTTTGGCAACTGGTTTTGATTTGGGGGCAATAAATACACTGACACAGACTAGATTACCTTTGCCAGAAGGATATGTGATAAGCCATAAGGATGTCAAGGATCCGGCACGCTTTTTCCTGCATAATGTGAGAAGGAATTAATAGCAGCTTTTGGACCAACTGAAGAAAGTTGGAAAGAAGAAAGAAACCTGATAGAGAAAAGAGCCAAAGTGCAGCTTTTAGGTCAAGAATGAGGAGGCCAGTGGATCATGGGAAGGTTCACGAACACCCGCTGTGTGCCTGGCACTGTGCTAGGCGCTGGCAGACAGGGTTAGGGACAGATAGATGAGGAAACTAACATATGATGTAATCCATGAATATCTTAGTGTCTAGTAGGGGAGATAAGACCATCAGCGGGAACAAGACTTACAGGGCAATAAATGTATAGAGAAGCGAGAAATCAGCAAGATCTGGAACAGCAGAGGAAGAGATAGTGGAAGAAGCAAGGTCTACAAATTGGGGGTTTGGAGGAATTATTTGCATTATAAACATTACTTTAAAAATATTGTTCCAAGTTTTTTGAGGGGGGTGGGGGAGAAATTGAAACCTAAGAAAATCAGAAAAAAATAGTATAATGAACACATGTATACGCTTCCCCCAGCTTTGACAATTTTTTTTAACATTTTGCTACCTTTGTTTACCTCTATGTGTATATACACATTTTTTTTTGCTGCCTATTTAGAAAGTAGGTTGCAGACATTTTAACATTTTATCACTATTTCAGCAAGTATCTCCAAAGAAAAAGACTTCCTTCTACAGCCACAATACTAGTATTCCATTCAAGAAATGTGTCATCTCCCATGGTCAGATTTCTCTATTTATCCCAATAAAGTCCTTTACAGATTTTGCTTTCAGTTCAGGATACAATCAATTGCATTTAGTTGCTAGTTATCATGTCTTTTTAGTATCTTTTAATCTCAAAGTCCCTCTGCCTTTTAATTCATTTGCTAAATATTCTCTTGTTTTTGACATCATGTATAAGAATTAATTGACATGGGATGCCTGAGTGGTTCAGTGTGTTAAGCTGCTGCCTTCGGCTCAGGTCATGATCCTATGGTCCTGGGATCGAGTCCCGCATCGGGCTCCTTGCTCAGTGGGGAGCCTGCTTCTCTCTCTGCCTCTGCCTGCTACTCTGCCTGCTTGTGCTCACTCTCTCTGACAAATTAAAAAAAAAAAAAAAGATCAATTGACATATGTATCAGTCACCTTCTAAAACCTATGCATGATGGCAGAGATAGGGTATAAAGAAATTGACACCCTTTTCTGCCCCACCCCAGGTTGGTGAAAGTCTCTTGGCATACAAATAGCAAGAGGAGTAAACATTTGAAGCAGAGACCTCTGTAACAAGGGATGCAGGTTATATGCTAGGGAAGTACCCGCAGAGAATAGACATGAAATCGCTCCTGTGAGTCCGGCCCTCCGCTTCGCTGAGGGGGAGGGAACAAAGCTTCCTGGAATGGTGTGGAGGTGCGTTCCATGCCCAGGCTGGGTAAACACTTTGCTAAAATTGTGCTGCCACTCCTCACTCTATTTCTTCTCCATTTGTGGCTCAGTGTACGCACTTAGCCCTCTCTAAAACTTCTCAGGCAACAGGATGTGTCCCAGCACCAAAGCCACCTCTTATTCTTCCTACCACTGGATGCTGCCGCCACCCTCTGCCTTCAACACCTTTCTTTACCTCATTCTCCCACTGACTTCCTTTGAGAAACTTAAAGGGGGTCATGAAGTCCACCTTCCTAACACTTTTCTCTTCTTTGTACTCACCTGGAACATCACCCCTCTCTCACAGAACTGTGGCTGTTTATACAGCCACTGCAACCCCCAGGCATAGCACTAAACAGTGAGTTTTTAAAAGACAGTAACTGGGCACCTGGGTGGCTCAGATGGTCAAGCCTCTGCTTTCGGCTCAGGTCATGATCCCAGGGTCCTGGAATCAAGTCCTGCATCGGACTCCCTGCTCAGTGGGGAGCCTGCCTCTCCCTCTCCCTCTGCTGCTCCCTCTGCTTGTGCTCTCTCTCTCTTTCTCTGTCAAATAAGTAAAATCTTAAAAAAATAAAATAAAATAAAATAGAAGACAGTGACTATGCCTTTAAATTCCAAATGCCCAGGACCTAATATGCTGTCTGAAACATTGAAGGCATTCAGTAAAAATTTATTGGGTGAGCAAATATACATTCACTACCAATCAACTTTCTGGGCTGTTTTTTTTTTTAAGATTTTATTTATTTATTTATTGAGAGAGAGTGAGAGGGAAAGCATGAGCAGGGGTGAAGGGTAGACTGAGAGGGAGAAGCAGACACCACGCTGAGCAGGGAGCTCGATGCAGGACTCGATCCCAAGACCTTGGGATCATGACCAGAGCCAAAGGCAGACACTTAACCAACTGACCCACCCACACACACTTTCTGGGCTATTATATAGAAGTCTTCTTATGACTGAAAAGGATTTAATATTGCATTAAACAGCAATGAGCATTACAAGTGTGGGAGTCAATAACAATCGATCAGCCCCTTTGTGCAAAATGCTGTACCTTGTAATATTGAAAAGTTCCAGAGGAAATAGATACTCATTCCTTACCATCCTAAGGGGAGGGGTAGCATTTGGCCAAACCCACAGTGAGCTACTAGAGCACGTTCAAGTGCACACTACATGCTGTGTAAAACTGGGTACAGCTCGAGACATGCATATGGTGAGCACTGGGTATTGCTTTGTAAGAGACTCTGGGAGACAAGACACATGGGCTTCCCTGGGGAGGCTTTGCGGAGTGCAGAGAACGTGCTAGTGGTGTTTTAAAAAGAGGCAAAGTAGGATTGAATAAATGGCTTGCTTCAGCATTGACAAGAGCAGATGGCTCCTATCTGAGCAAGGTCAGGTCAAGAGAGTGGCTACGCAGGAACGCAGGGTGCTGGTCGGGCTGTACAGGATGGGTGTCGTTCACAAGGAAATGGGGGACACGAATAAAGGGCTTTGTGTTAATTCATAGCAATTTAGGTTTGGGTTGGTTAAGTTTGCTGTAGTCAGCTCCCACGGCTTTCCACGCCAGGTAGGCAAGTGATTTACTTTTTTAATTTTTTTTCAAGATTTTATTTATTTATTGGATAGACAGAGATCACAAGTAGGCAGAGAGGCAGGCAGAGAGAGCGGGGAAGCAGGCTCCCTGCCGAGCAGAGAGCCCAATTTGATTCGGGGCTTGACCCCAGGACTCTGAGATCATGACCTGAGTCAAAGGCAGAGGCTTAACCCACCCAGCCATCCAGGTGCCCTGCAAGTGATTTATTTATGTATTATTTATTCACTACTTATTTTTCATAGGGCTGGCTGGGTGGTGTCGATTCTAGGGGGAGACACAGTGGTTAGAGGATAGTTTAATTACCCAGGTAAAAGAAAAATCCGTGTATTAACCCGACTGTGACTGGGAAGGCAGAAGAGAGAAATGGCAGAGTGGTGGGGAACTTAGGTCCGAGCAGGTCGGGGTGCAGAGTGATGCAAAGGGAAAGCGCATCAGACTGACACCATCTCCCCTGCAGCGGGAGTCTGAGGACTCTGCTTCATTTCCTCTGTCAGACGCATGCTGGGCTTTGCATTTGGTAAGAGCCCCAAGTGGGAGAAGTCATGTGTGGATGAAGTCTGGAGCTCGTGGCGTGCCGCTGGACACTCCCTTCTGTCAGAGGGCAGTCGTTGTAATGTCTCTGTGGGACCGACTTTGTTCCAGGCACTGGGGAGACAGACGGGAACAAGGGAGACAAGCACATGCACCTCGATGGCGCTTCTGTTGTGGTGGGGGAGACGTGAATGAACCCCAGAGATGTCATAGGGTGTTGTGTGTTAGGGAGAAATAAAATTGATCGCAAGTAGAGGATAATCGGGAAGGCCTCCCTGAGAAAGTGAGAGAAAATGATCGTCCCTCCCTGGTTGGGTCGTTAAGAGAATTAAAATAGTTTCTGTGTGCACAACATCTGGTAAACCCCTGACCCTGGGTGGGCAGAAACCGTAGCTATTATCTTGGAACAATAAATTTCCCAAAAAACCCAAAACAAAACAAAAAATATAATAAGCTCTTGACTGCAGGCTGCTGGTATTAGTTCTTGTCTGAGACAGAGAGAGGAAGTGTTATTCATAAGGCCTGTGTTCCTAGGAAAACAATTCTATCCCTTACGCCACCCGCTTAAGGAGAGAAAAATACAAAGGCAGTATCTCCAAACTTTTAGCTTCCTCTGTGCTCCCGCCTAAAGTCTGACCTTAAGCAAGAAGGAGGTTGGAGACATCAGGGCAAGAATTACAGACCCAGTGCCTCAACCATCAGGGACAGAGACAGTTTCGCTCACCTCTGTATTTCTAGCTAGCCTTCCATTCGTACAGAGTACGTGATGGACAATTATTTGTTGAACGCAGCTTTAAGCGTGTCCTTTTGTGATCAACAGCACAGGGCATTTCACGTCTCAGAATAATCAAACTCTTTCTCGAAAGGTCCACAGGAGGACACACGCCGTGCTTGGACTAATGCATAAAAGAGGCTGATGGCTTGAATTGAGCTAGAACATCACACACGGAGCCTTAGGCTAGTTCCTATTTCCTAGTTCCTATCTCTCGTCTATCTCCCATGGATCCACACCAGATTTCCACAGTAGCTATTCCACGGTTTTCAACAGCCCAGATATGGAAATCCCTTGGGGAGAGTCCCGGGACAGCACCTTCCGGTTCTGTGATTGGCCGAACTCTCATCTCAGCCTTGCTCTTCTGTCCCCAGACGGTTGTGACAACTCCCAGTCGGTACAGTCCAAAGGGAGTGTGATTACTTGGTGAGAATTAGTGTGAAAGACTTCAGGTAGGCATCCTTTTTCCAGGGAGGGACTTCAAATGCTAGGCACAGTCTTACACAGTCCTGGGAGGGGGCTGGAGCTCACTGCGTTCTCATCCCCAGGAATCCCCAGGGAGAGCATGAGTGTTTCCAGGAGAAGCAGAGCAGGGGATGAGGAGGCGGGAGCAGTACTAAGGAGAAAATTCTACTCCGCATTGCATGTCCCCTGTTGCGTGCCTGCCGCTCCGGGGGAAAGGTTCAGTAACCCTGCGATGTCTACCTTTCCTCTACCTTACTAACCCTTTTATTCAGGGTTATTTATTCACCCCGTCACTGTGCCAGGACACTTACTAGGTCTTCTCTTTTGGCTTTCTGGGACTCTCTTTTGCCCCCTTATAACTGTAAAGTGGACAGTGTATTTATGGTTGGAAATTGGCTGCTGCCGCAAGTTTAATTTTAAAAACAGAGTTCTGGCATGTTTTCAATATTACTATGGAAATGGCTGTTTCTAGCAATTCACTGATAAGCTTTAGTTCAAGGACATAAGTCTGTGTGGGAGGTTTTTAACATCCATCAAACTGAAGACCTACTTATTGCAACAGTAATTCACAAGAACCGCTCTCTTCAGTCTTAAGTATGGAATATTCTTCTCTCTCAATCTTTCTCTCTCTCTCTCTCTCTTTTTTTTTTTTTTTTTTTTTTGTTAACTTGAGGGAAGAGAGCCATGTCCTCATTTTGCTTTGGATACATAGATAGGAGTTACATATTATAACCAGCTGCTTTTTAAAAAAAAATTATTTTATTTATTTATTTATTTTTAAAGATTTATTTATTTATTTATTTATTTGACAGACGGAGATCACAAGTAGGCAGAGAAGCAGGCGGGGCTTGATCCCAGGACTCTGGGATCATGACCTGAGCCGAAGGCAGAGGCTTTAACCCACTGAGCCACCCAGGTGCCCCCCCACCTTTTTAAAGATTTTATTCACTTATTTGACAGATCACAAGTAGGCAGAGAGGCAGGCAGAGAGAGAGGAGAAAGCAGGCTCCCCGCTGAGCAGAGAGCCAGATGTGGGGCTTGATCCCAGGAGCCTGAGATCATGACCTGAGCTGAAAGCAGAGGCTTTAAAGCCACTGAGCCACCCAGGAGCCCGTATAACCAACTTTTTAAAAACACATCTTTATTTTCACTATTAATCACTAATTCTCATAATAGGACATAATGGCCTTACTTAGCTACTCATGTAACACAAAACAGCACAAGCTTGTTTCAGAAACTCCTATTGAAGCTGGAACATAACCAGTGTTCAACGGGCACGTTCAAACATTTTAACTTCCCATCTTGAACTGTCTCTAAGTATTTTTACATAACATGTATAAGCGAATTCTAGGAAGGACTGTAAGTAGTTCACTGCACAGTAGTGTTTTCCAGGAGCCAATTTTAAGCCACAAACATCACCACTGTTTAACCACAAATATAATTTTCCCTGATGTTACAAAACCCAGGCGCTAGAGAAAGAAGTTCTAACAGGTGGTAACTGTAACATCTGTCCTTGACTGTCCCTGCCTTAAGGCAAAGCTTCAGTGTTTTCTCTTGGAAATGTGAGGTCAAGTTTCCCAAGAAACTCTAGAATGTTTTCTCTTTTTCCCAGGCTCCTTCCAATGTGTGCATTGTTTTCACATCCTTCTGAGTGCTGTCACCAGCCCTAAATATTGATGATCTTGATGCCTCAGATCTTGATGCTGAGGACAGAAGTGCTCTCATTTTTTATTCTTTCCCGACAGGCCAGCTCAGTCTGTGTTTTCAAAATTAGGTGAACTGTTCTGCAATCAATTAATAAGGGACCAGTGGACTCTGATGTGCCAGACTCCCCATCAGCATGGCCCCGGTGATGATGCGCTGGCCCTCGGCATCCCCAAGCTTGGCCCTAGGTGCTGACATTTCCCAACAGCTGGTCTGTGGCTGGGAGGAGGACCAGGGACACCAGCCAGGGAGGGGTCACTACGGGTAATGATAAACGAGAGCCACGGACAAGGGTTAAGTCCATGCCTCATGAGCCGCTGTCTAAATGCCTGAATGCTACAATACTCGGAACAATTCTTAACCTGCTGATTCCTAGCCCCACTTTACAGGTGGGGAAACTTAGCCTATGTGTAAACTACACCAGTGGCAAAACTGCATTTAAACCTATTTCTGTTTGTTTAGCAGGTGCATCTTGCATCTCCTTTAGAAGGAACACAGTATTTAATTCCCTTTAAAGAATTCAAAAAAAGCTGGGCGGGGTACGGCGCCTGGGTGGTGTGGTTGGTAAAAGGTCTGACTCTTGGTTTTGGCTCAGGTCATGATATTGGGGTTGTGGGATCGAGCCCCACATTGGGCTCTGCACTCAGCTCGGAGTCTGCTTGAGATTCTCTTTCTCTCCTTCTGCCTCTCCAGCTCATGCGCTCTCTCTAAAATAAATAATTTTTTTTAAAGTATGGTTCTAGCATATTCCAGCATACACTCAAGTGAAAAGAATCACTATAAGGCTTAACAGTCTCTCCTCAGCATTCCAGAGTATACCCTTTCCTTGGGTCATACGTCAGCTACAACCAGAGAGTCAGTGTTTCAGAATGAATCCTCTTCAGCAAAAAAAAAAAAAAAAAAAAAAAAAAAAAAAAAGAACATCTATTATTTTATTCTGCAAACACAGAATTCAAAGTAATTACGGTTTCAATTAATCACATGTAAAATACACATTTTAAAAATGTGTAAACATAATAACCGAATACAGATTGTAGCATGTCATTAAAAAATCATCTTACAGGAAAGGCGCAATTAATTTGGGGTCTATCTTTTCAGAAGAAGGTTCCTCAGAAGTGCAGTGCGAGTGAGGGCACAGGCCAGCCGGGCAGGTGTGGCTCTACGTCCGTGCTGGTTTTCAGGACAGTCCCGCGCTTGGAGGCCTTCATCAGTCCCCAGCAGTTTCAATTATCAAAAGATCCATTCCAGGGCTGTGTATTTTAAGCACAGCTGAAGAATAGCAGAGCAAAAAAGGCCTTTCAACCATGGGAATTCAAAAGCAAAGGGCCCTCAAGAGGCGATTTCAAAACCCTCCTCATTCAGCTTTATTCCAAAGCTTAATGACATGCTCTATATGATAGAGTTGGGCAGACTGTTTCATCAAAACCTTTATCTGGAGCTCGGAATCGCAGTATCGGGTTTGTAGGCTGGCTCCCTTGGCCATACCACAAGGTACTGAGGGAGTACTAGTTTATCTCTGACAAGTAAATAGAATTGGGGAGGGTGAGAAATGGCATAGAAATGGCCGCTTGCATTTTTATGAGTTGAGAACTTACCATAGGCCAGGTTTTGTGTTATTTTGCTTTCATTTTGTTGCTTTATTCCCAACCTTTGATATCAACAGCAATCTCCAGTTTTATAGGTGATGCAAATAAGTCTCTAGGAGGCAAAGTGACCAGCTAGCGTTCACCCGTCCCATGGCAGGGAGTGACAGATGCAGCTGCCTCTCATGCCTTGAGTTGGTGCTTTCATTCTTACCGCATTTCTGAGAACAGTGAAGCCCCTGGAGTCAAGGGTCTTTGATGCCTCCTGGGTCAAAAGGAACATGAGCGGATCAGCCGTCTGGTTTGTCCAGAGCTGTGGTTCTCATGAAGCCTCAGCCTATGCCCAGGAGTCCCTCTCCCCGTCCCGCAAGGTCGGGGATGGGGACCTCCTCTGCTGCTTTAGCTTCCCCAGTGCAATCGGACTCAGGAGAAAGGAGAAGGGCCCAGAGGAGGTCAGAAAGCAGAAGCAAACCAGTTTGTCTCTTCTCTGCTTAGATGTAGACGCTTACAACCCAGTGGGGCAGAAAAACCGTCATTTCCTCCTGAAGATGACAGAATTCACAGGACAGATTTAGAAGACGCCAGCATGTAGGAACAAGAGTGTACATTATCTGAAGGTCCCTAGATAATACCAAGGGTTTTTGCTGGTCAGAATCCGTCTGTCCTTCTCAGACTTTTGACCTTTCAAGGCCAAGTCTATGGCTCTATTCAATTTTCCCAGCCCACAGCTATCTTTGCAGATATAGGAAGTCATGACTCACAGAAGGACACAGTATGGCAGGAGAACGCCCCCTGTAGTGAAGGTAAACCATTTGCTCAAAAACCACAGACTCCTGTGATTCTAAATTCTCTATCTACTTTACTCCTAAGCTCCTATAACTGAGGGATGAAAAGCGGTTACAACCCAGAGTTTTTTACAGCAATGTGATAAGTGGAGAGGGAAGAGGAATTATGTCTGTCTGCTAGCATGACCTAGCTGAATGCTTTCTGAAACCAGCTCTTCCCAAACTGAACTCCTTGTCTTCCTACACAGACCTGTTCTCTCCTCCTACACCCCCTATCCCAGCTGAGGCTATCCCCAGCCACGCAGTCATCTAATGTGGAAGTATCAGCCATCTTGTCTCTCCTCTGCTGTTCCCCAGCCTCACACAGTATGAGAGGGAGCAGCTCTACTTCAGAAATCTCCCTCAACCATGTTTTTCTTTCAATTCTCATTCCATTGGTAAATAGAGACCTAGGTCATTGCTTGTCATGACTAATAAAACAAACTCCTATTTTCTCCACCTCCAGTTTCTTCCCCACCTTCACTGTCACCATCTGTCACCCTATAACCAGAGCCAAATTAATAAAACACAGATCAGATCTATGACGCTACTGCTTAAATTCCTTCAATGCCTCCCTCCATACCCTGCCTCTGACTATAGGACAAAATCCAAATATCAGTGTGGTATTTAAATTTCTTGTAAGATCAATCTACTTTATAGATCTATGTCTTACCAACTTTTAAAATCCTTTCTCAGTTCAAATACGTACATTCTTGGGCAATATTTTTGGTCATGTTGGATTTCTTACTGTTGACGCAAACTCCAAAGAATTTTATGTTTCCTTGCCCTTTTTATTTCAAGTTGTTCCATCCAAATAGAATTTCCTGCTTGAAATATTTGAATGTTCTCTCATCCTTTAATGAACAATCACATGCTTCATTCCAATATGACTTCACCTACACCCCAATAGAGTTCATTTATAACACTATCATAATCTATATTTATACTGTATTATGATGATATGTGCATGTGCGTGTGTGTGTGTGTGTGTCTCCCCTTCCTCTTCTCTCATCACCAGAATCTGAGCTCTAGATTCCAAACTTTGTGTAGGTTTGGTGGGGGTTGGTTTGTTTTGTTTTGTTTTGGCTTTTTTTTCTTTTCTTTTTCTCAGATTTTATTTAAATTCTAGTTAGTTAACACACATTGCAATATTGGTTTCAGGAGTAGAATTCAATGGTTCATCACTTTACATACTTTGATTTATCTTTGCATTTTGCATTTTTATTTCCTAGCTCAATGAAGTGTTCATAGCAGATGGTCAATAAATATTGTTGAATGAATGAACAAACTAATGAAATTCATCCGAGCAGAACTGGTAGTGAGGACACCCGGAACAACACTATGAAGAGATTCAATATGATTTTAATTGTGTGATACTTTGAACCATGGCACATTGAACAACAACAACAAAGAAGACTACGCAGAGTGAAGATATTTAAAATGCCCTAGGATGTTCAAATAAACAAAGTTTCCATATATATTAGTAGCTTGGTTTCGTAATGTGGGGATGCGTCAGAGAGAAAGTTAAATGAAGAGGGGAACTGGTTTAATCCCACATTTACTGTGACAGAACAATTTCTTTAAAAATCAGTGTAAAAATTCACATAGTGACTGCTCCCTGTCTTTCCTGTTGCTCTGCAACCAAATCATGGACGCATGTTACCCACTGCTCGAAAGTGCTCGGCAAACCCAGTGGAGGGAACATTAAAGAAACCATTGTGTACGAGCAATACCCTGAGATCCCAGGATCCAGCTCCTCCGGACAGGGCTTTACCTGCAGTTTTCTGTTTCTAGATGTTTGGGTCGACATCAAACTCCTGTGTTTTTATAACAGTTCAATTGTCACATCAAATCCAAATCAAAGCAATGACTGTGGAAAGGGCGGACGGGACTAGCTCGCCGCATTTCCTCCTCTGTCTCGGGATCTTTCCCACGAGACCCAGCTAATTTAATTTGCTGCTTCTCCCCACTCTGCCCCCCACCCCCACCCCATCAAAAGGCCGTAAAGCAGCTATTCCTTCAATCTAAAACCAGAGCTTCTGACAAGGGAGGGAAGATACTGTGGATGATGTGTCTGTACAGATGTAGAACTATTTTCCAAATATACGTGTCTTTTGCCCTTGATGTCATAGGAATGATCCCAGTCACAGAGATGAAGACTCAGAGTGAACTGAGTAGATGTTTCACGCCACACTTTCTGACTCTAGACCTTGGCTGTTACATCTTTAGTCATTTTCACGTGCACCTGGGAATAAGCAAAGCTGACTTCCCTTTCACACCTTGGTCTTTTTCCAGTACTGAGTGGCATCCAAGTTCTGGATGGTTTTCATTCCAAGGTAGTTCCAGTGTCCTGAACATTTACTTTTTCTCTATAACTCACCATTATTCACTCCTTCCAGTTGGCAGGTGACTTGATCACGGACATCTTCACCGTTGTTGGCTCAATGACGTCAGCCTTGTTGTTGATCCTCTTTCTGGCTGTGGTGGCTTCTGTGATTGCCTCCAACAAGAGGGCAACTCAGGGAACCTACAGCCCCAGCCGTCAGGAAAAAGAAGGCTCTCGAGTGGAAATGTGGAGCATGATGCCACCTTCTGCCATGGAGAGGCTGATTTAGGAGCCTTCTGTCTCCCTGAGACAGAGATCCGCACACTGTGAACGTGATGACGGCATCCGAGCGTCTTTCCGACCTACCTGGGCTCATCAGTTTACAACTGGGCTTTCACGGGAACCGTGGGAAAGATTCCTTTGGCCACCTTAAAGACTTTCTGGTTCAACCTGACATCATCATTTTATTATATTAGCCGATCAGTCTCAGAACAATGTTTCTGTGCTAGTAATTTCAGCCTCATAATTAGCAAAAATATCCTCCAGGGGATAATGTCTTCTGGGAAAGGCACTAGTGCCTATCATGTAGCTTTTTACCCTAGCACCTGGGGACCGCTTTCTTAGTTTGCCCATTAACTGGCAACTGCATTTTTTTAAATACAAAAACTACAAGACGCATCTCTCACTCTTCTTATCATGCGGTGAAAGGTTGTAGTTGTATACCTATGATGAGATGCACATTTTTGCCCTTTAATCATGGACTCAAGAAAGTCATGGGAATGATTTATGTTTAAAAAGTGACCCAATGTCAACTAATAAAAATGGAAATGTGGTTATTGTCCTTTCTGAGTATTTTTTTGTATTTTGTGATATTACGTGTGACAAAAGTAGTCTCGATTTATGTTTTTAGAACCTTCTTATGAATTATATCTTTTAACTACATCACATCAAGCATTATACTTAAAGTCATCACTTTTTTCTTTCTTTCTTTCTTTTTTTTTTTTTTTAAGATTTATTTATTTGAGAGAGGGAGAGTGTACATAAGCAAGAGAGCGGGAGCCAGGGAGCAGAGGGAGAGGGAGAAGCAGGCTCCACTCTGAGAAGGGAGCCTGATGTGGGGCTCGATTCCCAGGACCCCAGGATCATGACCTGAGCTGAACGCAGATGCTTAACCAACTGAACGACCCAGGTGCCTCTAAAGTCAATGCTTTCTATAAGGTGTTGCTTATGATCAACATACCTCCCTAGACAGGAAACAATATGGAAGGAAAACTCAGATTCTCAAATCTAAAAGACCAGGTTCTTTCCTTCCAGCTGTTCTTTGATAAGTCAGAGTTGATGTCAGTGACATTGTCTAAGGGTATGAAAGAAGCCTGAAGTGTGGTGTATGTGCTTTAAGGGTTACATGTGTAAGACCGTCTATGGGGTACAGAGAGAAAATACCAAGCCTTTTATTTATGTATACTTTCCCCCAAAGATTTGGTTAGAATCTTATATATGTTTTGAAATTAAAACATTAAAGTAGCATATAAATAAAAGTTGTTTTAAGATTTTATTTATTTGAGATAGAGAGTAAGAGCGAGAGGTGGGGGACAGAGGGAAGAGTAGGCTTCCACTGAGTGGGGAGCCCAATGTGGGGCTTGATCCCAGGATCCTGGGATCATGAGCTGAACCAAAGGCAGATGCTTAACCAACTGAGCCACCTAGGCGCCCTTAAATAAAAGTATATATATACACATACATACATATATGTATGTGTATATATACATATATATATATATTTTTAAATTTATATATAATATATATGTATATACCTATTAAAATTATAAAAATATTAAATTTTTAAAATATATATATTTATATAAATATATAAAAATATATATTTTATATATTTATATATTATATATATTTATATATTTATTTATATATATTTATATATAAATATTTATATGTATTTAAAATATATATTATTTATATATATAAATATATACATATACATATATGTATATATTTTAAAAATTTAATGACATGAATTTTCAATCTGTGCTAGAGCAATCCATCTTCCTCAACTACTGAAGGACGTCATTGCAGAAACTGTCCCTCTCCCTTCCATGTCATCAGTTTTCGCTCCATGCCGGATTGTTCCGATAGCAGCAAACATGCTATCATAGTTCCCATGATGTAAAATTCTCTCCTGTGGCCCATTTCAGTTACCATCTGTTTCTTCCCCATCCCTTTCAGCAAAACACCCCAAAGATTTTTTACATTTTCTGCCTCTCCTTCCTTTCCCCTCCTTCTCTCTTGAACTCAAATGCGTTTCTCTGCACCCCGCTCCATGAAATAGCTCACATCAGGGTGACTGATGACCTCTACGTTCCCAAACACAGTTGTCAGTCTTAAATCTTCAGCTAAGTGGGCTCTCAGCAGTCTTTGAAACAATTGTCACTCCTGTCTTCAAATACTTTCTACCCAGTGAGACACCATTTCATCTTGATCTTCCCCATACTTCCCTGTCCAGTTCTCTCCATTGTTCCCCTCATCTCCTTGACCTCGGCTCTATTTTTTCCATACTGATTATCACAACTTGTCAAATCATATACTTTTTTTTTTTTAAGATTTTATTTATTTATTCGACAGACAGAGATCACAAGTAGGCAGAGAGGCAGGCAGAGAGAGAGGAGGAAGCAGGCTCCCTGCTGAGCAGAGAGCCCAATGCGGGGCTTAATCCCAGGACCTGGGATCATGACCCGAGCTGAAGGCAGAGGCTTTAACCCACTGAGCCACCCAGGTGCCCCAAATCATATACATTTTTGCTCTCTATTTCCCCTGACTAGAATTTAAGTTACATGAAGACAAGAACTTCTTTTCTTTCATTGCAATATACCCCACCTAGAACGGGCCAAAAACACAATAAAACTTTCTGCATAAATGAACAAATAATGGTTGAATGTTGTGCAAATTTGTAGCTGCCACCGGCAAGTCCAAGATTTGTGTGACCTGTCATTGGATGCTGCTGTGACGTCTAAACTATCATAGCTTTATAGTGTAACGTTTTTATCTCCCGCATTCACTCTGTTTCTAATATGGCTTTAAATGTTAGTTCGAGAAGATGGATGTCCCAGGGCGCCTGGGTGGCTCAGTCAGTTAAGTGTCTTAGGCTTAGGTCATGATCCGAGGGTCCTGAGATCACCCTGTGTCAGGAACCCAGCTTAACGGGGAGACTGTGTCTCCCTTTGCCCCTCCCCCTGCTCTGTTCTCTCTTGCTCTCTCTCAAGTAAAAAAAATCTTAAAAAAAAAAAAGATGGATGTGTCTAGGGGTCCACATGTGGAGTATGCCATTAGACATTGTCTTTACTCTTGGATCTCATTAGAGTCACAGCTTTTTTTTTTTTTTTAAGATTTTATTAGAGAGAGAGAGATGTGTGCGTGCACGCATGGGTGTGATGGGAGTGGGACTGGGGGCTGGGGAAAGGGAGAAACAGACAGACTCCTTGCCGGGCTCGAAGCCCAACATGGGGTTTGATCCCAGGCATCTGAGATCATGACAAGAACTGAAAGATACTTTAACCAACTGAGCCACTCAGGTGCCCCAAGTCAAAACTTCTTAATAGAGGTTTACATGGAAAAGACAAAAAGAGCTCTTGCTTAGAGGAGAAAAATAAGTAGTTGAGTTAAAAAAAAATAACAAAACAAAAAACAAACACACTAATAGAAGTCAGAGTAGAAGCTGGTCCTGTTGGGATTAGCACAGGTAAGATGAATAAAATTACTATCCATGGTGATACCCTACAGTTTAACAGAGCTGTCTAATCTGGCTAGTCACCCTGTTACAGTGCCCAGCTTCAGGATTTGGGTGGAAAAACCTATTCAAATAGATGCACACATGAATGCATGCAGGCAGGAGTGAATGCCTGGTGCCATGTGCGGGCTCCAGATACTTAATGAGGTCATGTGCAGGCTGGTCCTGCAAACCAAAGCTCCACATCTTTGAACAAGCCAAATGGACAATATCTTATGCAGGAATGCTTCCAAATTTGCCCCATGGAGTATGTACTCCGAGCTCTCTTTAACAAGATAAAGCTCACCCTAAGTACAAAAATCTAGTATCTGCATCCCAGGGTTGGTGCAACTTTCACTTCATACACATTTTTGCATTTTGTGTTAGCTTGGTTTCCAAGAAGGCGGGAGCCATTTCTTCGGTGCTCCTTTGCATTGTGATGTTCCCAGCCCCGCTGTCTAGAGGTGGAGTCCGGGCTGGCCTGGGATCTGTTTGACCAAAAGAATGTCACAGAGATGATGCTGGGTGCCAGAGGCTTGCGAGGTTTTTTCTCCTCTCTTGGATGAAATGAAAATACCATGTGAAGAGAGAAGCCCAGCTATGACAGTCATCCTGGCTGAGCCCCCTTCCCGCCACCATGCCTGCTGGTCTCACCGGGGCCACTAAAGTGACCCTGGTGAGACCAGCAATGGAAAAACCCAATCAATCCACAAAGAGAAATAATAAATCATTGTTTGAAACCACAAAGGTTTAGGGCGGTTTATTATGTGACAATCTATTCAAGACACAATTATTTGCACTAAGGAGGCAAACATAGGAATATGGCAATATACAGCACTTCTCTGATTCTAATTTCTTTTGTCTCTGAAACTGTTGCCCTGGGAATGAGTGGACATGCAGGATCCACCTGTATAATCATAATAACTAGTCCCTTATTAATAAAAGATGACCAATGGATGATCTCTCTGTGAGTGGAAAATGAGGTGAGGACCCGTTAAATCCAAACACAGCTCTGGGTGGTGCTGAGGGTCATGGTCCTTCCAGGGGGCTGCTGGCAGGCTTCGGGGCAGGGCTGCAAAGTGGACACAGCCGTCCTCCTTCCTGTCCCAGGCGAACCTGGCTGAGGGAGCTGATGGAAAAAGCGCATCTGGTGTGTGTTTACAAGGAGTGACAGGAAGACTCCTGTCGGTGGCCTCTCACGTGACTCTTGTAGTCACAGTGAGTGCAGAGAGAATCAGGAAATGACATATGACTATAACTTGAATCAGGTCCAATCTGCCTGGATTTTTACTTCCTTAAATTACCTATTGCTTTACAGATCCTCTCGGGCGGGGTAGCGGTGATTGTGTGATGGCCAATTAGTATTAGCAGTAGTAACTGCAGAGTAATTGGAGAGGTAGAACTAGAAGGCACCATTCCAATGATAATTTTGATTATTATAATGATGATGAGGGACCCTACCAGGAGCGCAGCTAAAGGCCTGGGTGTATTTACCTTGCTGCACGGCAGGCATTAGGTCTCCTTTAAAACCTTAGAACAGCTCTTTGGAAGAGGAACTTTTATTCTCAAGAGCCTCTGGAGAAAAAGAAACACACACAGGTTTAAATTTCGGATCTGCCCCATTCAGGTGACGTGAACTTCGCCTGACAAGTGGGACTCGTGGGCATTTCATACTTAGTAGCGTCAAACGCTCAGCTCCGAGTAGGCACACGATGTCTAGCGGTCATGGTTATTATTCAGGTAACACGGGATGTCTGCAGGACAAGTGGCACGCTCCGTTTCTCCCACCTTCTACTCCGTCTCCTAAACAAACCATGCAGGTAACCCATCTTCTTACTCTCCTTTACATCCATCCTCTGATGTATTTGTAAAATAAGCAGGCTTTGTGCAGAGAAAGAGGATTTTTCCATCGCTCTCTGATGGCTCTCCCACCCAAATGAAGGAATCACTTCATCTATAAGACGGACATGAATTGCACATACTACTTGTATGTTCTCAATAAAATGTCAGAAAAATAAATGAAAAGGTTTCCGGTCTCTCAGCCTCCCAAAACAACTGACGATAAGAGTAATTTTTTTTAAAAGTTTTGCTTTACAGAGATGACTTTTTAAATTTTTTTTTTAAATTTTATTTGCCCAGGCTTTTAGGGAACACTCCTTGCACCTCTTCTGTTAAAGAATCAGAATCATCTACAGTCACCCAGAGCAAGAAAGATTGACCCCTGTATTTTGATGTAAATCATCCTTTTAAAGATTAGCAACCCAAATTCACCTGGTTTTATGCTCTGCAGGGGTATGATTCAAACCATGAAACTTTCCTTAATTCTGGAGTAAATATGACCTTTCACATTTCAATGTGCTTCCAGCAAAAGTGCAACTTTATTGCTGTGCATTGCACTGAATAGTGATGACAAAAATGCATGTTTCCAATTTAAGGCCATTCTTCTGTGAATTGGTGCCCAGGCTTCACTTCACATGGTTCCAGAACCCTGGGAACAACATCCATCAAACGTATCTGGCAGTCCTGGCCTAAGGACAGGCGCTTGAAGAACCAGTCCCAGAGTCTCCTAATATGTTGGGTGACAAGGTGACAACATCCCCTTGGAAACAGCTCCCAAGTCCACATCTTCCAGCTCTAAGTGGAGAACTTCTGGGAGGTGCTCAGGGTTTCCAGCTTGGGGCTTTAAAATCAGAGCTCATTCAGGGCAGACATGAAGCAAACCCTGAGTGGAAACAAGTATATGTGTTGTTAAAAGGCCCCAAAATATAGGTGCTTCAGAAACCTGTTGCGACTCAGCTCTTCCTGTCATGGGTATAGATATGTCAATTCCTACGTTAATTCGCTCAGTAACGTGCTCACCATCTGAAAGCCTTTTACTGCCACAAGGTAATGTCCGGATTAGCTCCCCCATAACAGGGGTAATTCAGAACACTTATTTTACCCGGTCAGACCTGATTTTCTAAGAAAGAAAGAAAGAAAGAAAGAGAGGGAGGGAGGGAGGGAGAGGAGATGAGGGAGGGAGAGAAAGAAAGGAAGAGAAGGGGAAGGAGGGAGGAAGGAAAGAAGGGAGAGAGAGAAAGAGAAAGAGAGAAAGGGAGGAAGGATGGAGGCAGGAAAGGAGGGAGGGAGGGAGGGAAGGAAGGAAGAAAATTGCTCTCCATTTGAATAATTTGGGAATGTTTAATTTTGCAAAAAGATAAACTAAACAGTATCATCAAGAGTAGATTTAATTTGAAAACATTTTTTCATATAGAAAAATTTAGTTAAGTCTTACTCTTTTATGGTCTCTGTTATGGAGATCCTAAAATTATCTGAGGTCCAGAATATAGACGTCCCCACAGGAACCCAGTTTCCTAAGAGTCTTTGTTATTTTTCCAATGCACTGATATTTCATTTTCCTATAGGCAGAGGGAAGCCAGGAGGTCCTCTTAACTGGTGATCAGAATAATACATGGATTCCAATCCAACATCCCTCCATGGCCAAGTAATAATTTAGTTCAAATATTGACTCTGTAGTAATAGTACTGAAGTGTCTCAAACCAAAGAGGAGGAAGAACAATCTATTAGTTATGGATGATCCGTGGGAAACAGCTAATGGCCGGAATCACTCCAGTTTGTTGTTTCATTTATCATTTGGTAGAATACTCTTGCTTTGGGAGGATGAGAGGCCTTGTCAAAGGGGGAAAAAGGAATGAAGGAAACATTGTTTGTAATTAGGAAGTAAAATACAATATTGATAGAGGCCACCCTAAATTATTTGAAATGAAATATAAATTAAGTCCAGAAACTCTCTCTTGAAAAAAACTGGCCAAACACACCCATGTGATAAAATTACATTTATTTAGATTTAATGGAGTTCAGTAACTTACATGAGTATTGTTTTGATCTATTGAAAGCATTTTAGTAAACTTCCCATCAGCCTGGGCCAGCAGTGGCTGCACAAAGAAGCCTTGTTCCCTTAACCCAATCCAATGTTGAGTTGGCAGGGTGACAGAGCTCCTGAGATACTTGGTGCTTTCCAGAAGTTTTTAGTCTCCTCGAGTTCATTAGGAGGAGTTGTCACACGCACTTTGTTCAGAGTCCTCTGTTCCACACTGTCCTTCCAGGCACTAAGTCCCTTGAAGAGTTTGAACAAATCTCTCCACCTGCTCCTAAGTGTGGCAGGATCTCAGGACACAAAGATAAGAGCCTTGTAACCCCAGGATTCTGCAAGGCAGATATGCACACATCACTCTGATCGGAGCCCTGGATCGATATGTGGATGCTGAAAATCTGTCTACTGAGAACCAGTCATGTTAGCGTAAACTGCCATAGGCAGATTTAGCTGTTTTTCTTTTTTATGCCCCAAAAATGGGTCCGTGATTAAAGGAGTGAGACTGATATAAAGCGAAGGTCAAGCAAAGCTTTATTTTGCGCCAAGCATCAAGAATCTAACCAAACGTTCGGGGCCACACCTCTTACAAGAGAGGGCGACCCTTCTCTGTTTCACAGACTAGCTTTTAAGGGCAAAGGCCATGCGGTCGGGTCTGGCCACGCACAGGTGGCCAATGAGATCGTAACACACACTGGAAACTCCACAGTGATGCTAAGTGACTAATTGAGTTACAATTTACCCTAGTAGACATTTGAACCAGCCTATCATTAGGATTGGCACCAAAAAGGCTCCCAAAGGGCGGGGCCCATACTCCTCGGTAGCTAGGGAGACAGTATGCAACCCCCAACTGATCAGATGTCTCCACCTGGCCTGACCCATCCTTGTATCTGCACTTTGTTACCTGAGGCTGGTTTCCGGGACTTGTTTTTAAGTAAGTCTCCTAGGGGAAGGGGAGCAGGGACAGTTTAAGGGTTAAACAACAAGGCTATTGTTTAACCTCAATGGAAGCCTCTGGCTAAAATATAAAAATATAAAATAGGTCCTTACATCTCCCATCAGTGTTGTGTCCCAGTGAACTTTCTTGTGATAGAGCATCACCACCCTTTGTGGCCTACGAAAGGAAACGTGATCTCACTTTCCTTGTTCAGTACAATTTACTTTCCAGCGCAGAGGGCTCTGTTGGGCTTTAAAGTCCACCCCTAATCATCTGCCACCTCTTCCACCTGTAAGAAAAGGAAGTAAGTGCGACTCCTGGGTATCTCTACATCCCGCATCTCTCCCCTTCTAGGTGTTGGATCCCTGAAGTTAATTAAATACAGGGGTCTGATCTTTCTGAAGGGTCTCCTGCCCCTGTCTCAACTTTCTAACTTGTTCTTTTGCAGATGGACAGTTTCACAGATGCCCAGACCTCTAAGGCTCTCGGCACTTCCCAACCCACAGAGGGTTATCCAAATGCATGTACTTTGAATTACTCAAACATATCTAGAACATACCCATCTCATTTTAAGACCGGTACATATAGTAATACTTCCGTCACATTCATTCTAAATAGCAGAATTATTCAGTTTACTCATTTGATGAGAAAAAAAAAATCACCAAATGTCTTGCATTTGGTGCTAAGTACAGCATTATTAATTGACATCAAACATTATCTGAAATCTTACCTGGGAGGAGAAACGGTGGTGGTAGAAAAGATTCCACAGAACACACAGAAATTTCTGCAAGGAGTCAATTATTCCTAAGGGAGATACTCTTACCATCCTGGGCAAAAAAAACAGGAGTGCTCCAAAAGAAATGATCCTGTGTGGAGGGAGGTAGTAATGGATGGAAAAGAGGGAAGGGAGAAGCCAACTATATAAACACTGGTCTGGTGACATTTAAATGTGATAGGATGAGAAAGGTTAAAAAAAAAAAAAGTTTAGCTGGCAAGCAAGGGCACCCAAGACAAATCACAAAAAAAGATGCAGCTAATTATGCTGAAATTTCCACAGTGCTGAGTGTGTCATTCAATGTGGCCATGATACCAACATGAGATCATGACCTGCTTTCCCACGAGCCAAAGGTCAAAACTGATGAGGAGTCTATCAAATAATTTAAATACAGGTAAGTTTTAAATAACCTCTAAATTCTTCCCTGCTATGCTAACATTTTCAAAATCATTAAACAAATATGTACAGAGAAATCAATCACTGGAACAAACCCAGTGTCTGCTGCTTGTGCATATTATTTAGTTTAAACCTTAAAATATGTAATGGTCTCTACTTTTAACACCGTTAACCCAGACTAACCCACAGCCTGTAACCAAAGAGTGTTAGCGGAGCAATTTGAAAATCCTCCTAAAATCTTGAAATCAAGATGTCCAGAGACTTTTAGTTCAACTTACAATTGCAATGAAACATGAATATTAATACTCTGCAATAATCCCCCCAAATAGCATTCCTTGATAATGATACGGAACGTTACTTTGCTATCATGTGTCTGACCCCCCATGTTTTAAATATAATTTTGATGAGAAAGAACTGCTTTTTCTAGCAGGAAATTTTTACAAGACTAATTTCAAGTGTCTCTCAATTGTTATTTCTTTAGAGATTCAAGTGATTTTCTAACAGTTTGTCAAAAAGCATGTCCCTTCTATAAGGAGCCTATAATATAAAACAGAGCATTTCCTCCTACCATCTGTCTTACAAATCGGGATTTTTGCCTAATGGGCTGTATCCAATTCGGACACTTATCAAATCTCTGAAAGCTTAACTCTTACTTTAAAAATAAGTTTAAATTTGGGGAAAAACTGAATAAACACTAAATGAATACCGTTAGTGTATTTTGATACCCTAAAGTGAGACCTCAGATTAAAAACTGGAGTTATAGGGGCGCCTGGGTGGCTCAGTGGGTTAAAGCCTCTGCCTTCGGCTCAGGTCATGATCCCAGGGTCCTGGGATCGAGCCCCGCATCAGGCTCTCTGCTCAGCAGGGAGCCTGCTTCCCTTCCTCTCTCTGCCTGCCTCTCTGCCTACCTGTGATCTCTGTCTGTCAAATAAATAAATAAAATCTTTAAAAAAAAAACAACTGGAGTTATAAAAAGGAATGTGTCCATTCTCAATACATGCTTTAAAATGAAAGCTTTGCTTAAATGGTGTTAATACAAAACACCATCTGAGGGTTTTGGAGGCGAGGGGGTTGGGGGGTTGGGTGAGACTGGTGGTGGGTATTAAGGAGGGCATGTATCGCATGGAGCACTGGGTGTGGTGCATAAACAATGAATTTTGGAACACTGGAAAAAAAATAAAATGAAAAAAAAAAAAAACCCAAAAAACAAAACACCATCAACGTGAAATGGTCTCCATATTTCAAGTAAGTTTCATTCTAAAGTAAGAAAACAACACTGAAGAGTAAGAAGTTTGCCTCCAATGTCCATTCTTGACCAGAAGAAAAATTTAAAAATCATAGATGACATCTGTGAAGATTTTGAGAGGAGGTTCGGATGCCCTGAATAGCTTCCTCGATCCCACAAAGCATTCTCTTACTCACTGCGCAGAATCAAAGCGGGGCTCCCTGACCTGCTCTCCAAAAACAGCACCTAAAACTGAAAGGGAAAAGATACCACAGAGAACATGTGTATATACAGCAAAGTTTAGCTGAGATTGAATTAGCTAAGCTGGAGACTATGGCAGGATCAAAAGAAAAAGAGAAAAGGAGAATCTGTACATTAGCCCAATCTCACCAAAGAATATCAGGAAATTCTGTACTCAACATTAAAACCTTGCATTAAAACCTTTTTTTTTTTCATCCATAAATTATTTTTATTTCTCATTAAATGAGCACAGAGTCATTAGCATATTAATAACAGATATGTTTATTATTACATATCCATCAGTGCGGCTTTCAATACCACTTGAAACATGCATATCATCCTAGAGACGAATCAGTTTTCCAGTGCTTCTTATTTGATACACATTACTGCAAAGCCATTATAAATTACTGAGGAGGTATTTGGTTAAAAAAATAAAAAATAAATCATACTGCCCATAAGTATGAATCAACTCTTGTTATTGGACAAGAGTTTAACAGTATTTATCTGGTAATTCCTATGTTAACTGGAAAACATCGCAGATGTATTGCCATAATTTTCTTTTATATTGACATAAACCTACATATCTTGCAGAATTTTATAAAGTCATTATTGTAGCAGGTAGTTTAATGCAAAGATTGTACTCAATTTGTGAAAGTCCAACAAAACTCTAAACATTTTAAATTAAACCAATTATCAATGAAGAACCCACTGACACAAAATTTCTTGAAAATATGTTCTTTTGAAATTTCTACATTTAGTCATGGCAGTAAAATAATTCTTTCAAATTAAGGCACTAAAAGGTTCATTTTGTCAAAACAAAACAAAACAAAACAAAACAGGCTTGTCTTATAAAGGAGAGAGTTGATAGAAAAGAAGATCATAGAGAGAATGCACGTTAGGCATGCCGTTTCATTTCTGTCCTGCATTTTTCCCTGATACAGCATGGAGGCAGAAGCCAGACTGTCAGGCTGGATAACTGCCAGGTTCATTTTCCAACTTGGTCATTTGTTGGTATGGGACTTAAACGATATTACCCATTTATTTCCTCACTTTCTTCATGTCTATAAAGGACTAATTATAGTACCTACTCCAAAATTCTTTTTTTAAAAAAGGTTTGTTTATTTATTTATTTATTTATTTAATTATTTATTTAGAGTGCCCCCATGGAAGGGTGAAGGGGCAGAGGGAGAGGGAGAGAGAATTTTAGGTAGACTCCATGCTGAACATGGAGCCCGGTGCAGGGCTGATCCCATGACCCTGAGATCACGAGCTGAGCAGAAACCAAGAGTTGGTCACCAAATGACTGTGCCACGCAGGCGTCCCCAGTCCAGAAACTCCTAAGAGCATGGTCCAGGCATCCCCCCCTCTTTTAAAAGCCATACAGGTAGTTCTAATAAAATGCTATGTTGAGAGCCACTGGATTACATAAATATAAGATTTGTATAGCTTTATGATATGGTTTTATACTCCAAAATGCCATGAATTCAAACATGTAGACAAAAGGTTCTCAGTAATAATTCATTCTAAGAATAGATACTTTTATTTTAAATAAAGGGATCTAAAGCTTCGGGGAAATTAAGTAACAGACCCAAATCTTGCAGAACTTGGGGGAAGGTTTTAAATCACCTGGAAACTTCCACAGTACACTATTTATGCCACACATACTGTATTTCACATATGTACAAAGTTTTTCGTGTCCTGTAACTCATTCTGTTACTTCTAGGCAAGAAAGTTCTCAACTCACTATATAATAATATTCCAAAGAGGATATTTTCTCTCACTTATATATAAGGATAATCCAATTGTTTTTTGTTTCCGTGTCTATAAAATTAAGATATGACCATCTGTCTCATACACAGACACCTACAAACATTGAGACTAATCTCTGTAAAGGTGGTAGGCAAAATGTTAAAAATCAAAATCAATAAACACCTGAAACTAATTTAACATTGTATGTCTACTGTATGTTGATTTTTTTAAAAAAGGTTATTTTTTTAAAGTCAATAAAAGTTAGCTAAAACCGAGGCTTACAAGAATAATGTCTCTTTTCTTGCTGTCAGATCTTTGCTTCTTCTGTAGAAGAAAGACAACTTCAGTGCATCACTCCCCGAAATTCTGTACTCAGAGGGAAACTTTGTGCTCACTTCAAAAAGAATTTGAATTTGCCCTCGGTGGAACTGTCGTGGCTCTTAGGTGAGAGGTTCACCCTTCTAGTCTCCGGAGCAGTATTCATATACTTTACTGCATTTCATCTCTGTCCTTGACTTTTATTTATGTGTTTATTTTTAAAAAGATTTTATTTATTTATTTGACAGAGATCACAAGTAGGCAGAGAGACAGGCAGAGGGAGAGGAGGAAGCAGGCTCCCCGCCAAGCAGAGAGCCCGATGTAGGGCTCCATCCCAGGACCTTGAGATCATGACCTGAGCCAAAGGCAGAGGCCCAACCCACTGAGCCACCCGGGTGCCCCTGTCCTTGACTTTTAAATCAAAGTCAATAAATACAGTTGTTGAACTTGGACAGCCCTGCTGTGGTCTATCTAGTGACATTCTACTTACCTATTCTATGATTTTAAAGCCTGATAAGATTAGCTGACAATACAGGAAAGGATGGACACCTCTCAGACTTGGCAGGAAGAGTCAGGCTGGGATTTATACCGTGGCAGTTACAAAGTTCAGAGAGGAAAATGGCCGGGTCCTATAGCACTCCACCTGGAACACTGAGGGGGATAACTGGCTAATTAGCAAAGAAGAGTCACCACCACGCAAAAGTTTCATTATGACCAATTTTATTTCATAACTGCATTGTTGGGCACTTTATGGTATTATGGAGTTCATCCAAGATTTATGTTTGCATATTTTTGAAAAAATTCCCCAAACAATACTTCGATGCACAATGTCCTCCCAATAGTAGTCAGCTTTCGAGATGATTTATACTGTAGCCTCAAGGATGCGAGAACAGTGAAACAAATCTCAATGCTGGGTAGGTTTTTTAACAGTATCTGTCACCATGTCTGGCAAAAAGCTCAAGACTCTCAGTCCTCTTAAACAGTTACTCATTTAAAGCAAAAGCTTTGGGAAAATTCTGTTTTAACCTCTCACGTACCTTTTGATATAAAGACTTAATGCACATTACGTTGCAGACTTCATGCAGTTCATACTTGTTTGCTGTTCTAGGCACTGCTGTAAGCACTACATCAGGACAGACTGAAGCAATCTCGTTTTCGGTATAGGATCACTGAATGGTTTTCAAAATGACCACGCGGAAGTTGCACTGCCCGAGGGATGGTGATGGGATACTTGGGCTACATTTACTAACAGGCACAGAGTTCCAGTTCCGTCCTGTCCTAAACATCACAGAACCAACCAGAGGGTAGATTCGTGAAGGTACCTCATGAAGGCTCTCATCTGGGAGGTGAAATAACATGGAGACGAAAAGATACCTAGAGGTTTCTCACATCAAAGAGGTCATCATTTCTGACTATGCAACCTTTTTTAAGATAAAAGACTGTGTATTTTAAATTACTTCACTGAAATACATTTTGAAGAAAACAGAGCTTTCTGGATAGAAAGCTTCAGCTGACACTGCTGCTCAGTGCCTTAATTTTTTGGTATGTTTGTGTATCGCATCGAGAGCTACAGATTTTCCACAGTGCTTTTCTGCCTCATTCAAGTACAATAAAAGTAGAAATCTATAGAAGCTCTAAGGTTAAACAAACTGTACATTATACAAAAATTAATTTATGGACAGTCAAGAAGTACTGGCAATGCCCTTTATAAATCTTACCAAAGATTCATCACAAAGGCTATTACAATCTATGTATGTGGTTATCACCATACAAATGCCATTTAGATTTATGTGGTACAGAACTGAATATTTGTTAAATGTACATGTGTAAAATCAGCATTTTGCACTATATACATTTCTTTTAAAGTAATAGTATTGTCAATACTAACCGAAGGTTCGGGATTTTCTTATTGCATATTTACTGTTGCTGAGGCAGTTAGTTATAATACAATAATGCAATATCCATAATTATTTTAAATAAACAAAAACATTTCTCCTGCCAACAATATAAAGAATTTTCTAAGATTACACAGAACGTTGCTACATACAGCTTTACACAAATACTGAAAAACATGACCTTAAGGCATCTGCTAGAAAAGCAGATGTGCAAATTTATAGAAACTAAATGATGCAGGAAAAATATTGCACAAAATCCTATTATTTTCAAAATTAAATAGGCTTCTTTCTAAATACGCATGATTCGCTATATCATGACCAAATAAAAATGTTAATAACCAGTTTGCTCAAAACAATTCTGCCTCTTAAGTAAGCTTTAAGAAACAGACACAAAGTATCAGGCTCGACACAGGGAAGATGGGAATCCTCACACAGAATCTGTGAAAGCTATTTCCTTAGATGAAGAAGTGCTTTGGGGAATTAGATTTGGGTATTCATTCCACTTTCTGAAATTTGTGTTCTGACTTACAAATATCTATCCAGAGTCGAGGTCTTTTATGCTAAACAAAATGGTATTTGTACTAGAAAATTTATTGATGAAAATAATTTTTTCTTGAAAATCCAGATTGTCTAGATGAGAAGGAAGAACTACTGCTGATTATGAGAATATTCACAGTTTTCTCCTCTTGATCAGAACTCTTCACGTTATTTAAGAAACAACTAATTCATGAACATTCCTGACTCCTCTTATAAGGTTAGTACAGAATCCAAACAACAGCACTGTTACATACACTTTTAATTGAAGAGGTGGGGATGGGGGGGGGGTCCGCCAGGAGAGGAGGGGACTGCTGTTTCTAGAGAATGCTATTATCAAGATAAAGACAGTCAAAACTAGTTTCCATCAACATGCACCCACACCCTCAGTTAATCCTAAAGTAAGTGAAGTGGCCTAAGTCTTGTGAAGGAGCGTCATTCCATTCTAGAGCCCTGTGCTGCCTGGTCAAAAGATTGAGCAGAGTGGGGACAGAGAATCAGAGAAACAAGGACACTTAGTTTCTAAGAGCTTCAAAGTCTGTCCTTTAAAAGTAGGTATCTTCAATAGCAGCATTATTATACTTTGTTAAAATAATAAGGAAAGTTAATGAAATTAGAAGTGGTACCGTGGTTGTACACTTAGAGCATGTTTTAGATTCAGCAGCTTTAAAGGACTTTTTCTTATTTTGGTGTTAGAATCTTGGGCTAATAACTTCTGAGCAAAATATATTATTATTATTAACAGAGATTTGTCACTTCTTTTCCTTTTAATTGGTCCCTTCAGAGCAGGGACTAAGTTATTATTTTATTTCCTTATAGCCCCAGTTACTGTACCTTGCATACGACCAGTACAAAGAGTCAATAAATGTTTCCTAAGTGCGATGAGTTATTAATAGAAAAATCATCCTGCTAGGTTTTGGTGCCTTCCTAAAATATGCTAAAGTAGGTAACCATCAAGATTTGCCACTTAACAACACACTGACCTAACAAAATAATAGCTTTTAAATTCACACATGACTTTTCTATCCCTCCCCCTAAAATATCCCAGATGCAATATTTAAGGACAAAAAAGGTAAAACCTAGACTGGGATTCAGGGAGTATCATTTAGAGGCCACATAAAAGACTATGCATGAAAGCCAAAGACTTACTCATTTATACAACTCTGGAAGAACAGGTAAAGCTTCTTTGAAAAACAAATCCAAGCAGCAGAGGGGTTTACAAATATTTCATTTTGTTATAATAGAAAGTATGAACATAGGAGAAAATAATACTTTGTTTCAGAATTCACCTTAATTTCACTTCATTCTCCCTATATCCACCATAATACTGGGAAATCTAGCTTAAGAGCAGATTGAACACTCCAAATATTAATGATTTGAAATACTAATACTTTTGGAGTAGTAGTCTCTTGGATAGTAGCCTTCTGGATTTTTTCCAAGAAGAACATGTAGAGCTTTTGTTTTTGCTTTTGTTTTTTAACAGAATATAAAAGCTGATTTTGCATGTTAAAATAAGGCACAGATCCAGTTCAAAATACCTTGATGCAAATGCACTTGTGGGTGGCTAAATTTCCTCACAGTAACAGGCTTGTAGTCAAACATCTCATGAGGTGACCAGATGATAGAAGAACCTCCATTTCTGAGGCCATGATGTTTATTAAGCAAATTTTACCTATGCTACACTCACAATTATCTCATTCTTCAGACTATGAATTCTGAAAGAAAACATGCTTCATTCCAATAGTCATATTAACAGACTTCTTTTTTTTTTAAATTACGAAGAAATATTTGCCAAGCAGATTAACAACCAGGGTGACCTTTTTTCCTTCTCATTTACAACAGCTCTTCTGATAAATCTACTTTTATTACGTTTCGGCAAAGTGAAATGGAATTTTGTAATGAGTATATAAAAGCAAAGTTTGATAAGAACGATGAGTCTTACTTTTGTGTTAATAAAATAAGGATTAAACACTTTTTTCCTTAGTATATACTGACTCCCTCCTTATAGGGAAAACAAGATTTCTCTTTACAAACATGAATGAATAATTGTGCCTAATAAAACATATCTGTTTAGGTTTTGGAATGTAGCTTAGAAAAGAAAAAAACTTGGTCATTTTCTTTAAATTATTTAAAGACTGACCTGGATAAACATTTTTAAGCAATGTTTTTAACAAACCACCTTCTGGGGTCTTTTACCTGAAAACTAAATTCTTCCAGTAAATAGTTTAGGGTACAGTCCTGATGGGGTTCTTGAATGGTTTCTCAAACACATTTTCTAAAATGACACCTAGGGATGTACAGAATATATAGTGAATATACAAATACCAAATGAACCATAACACCAGTTTTTTTTCCTGACTTTATCCCCGTCAATCTATCCTATCCTGAAGCAGTCAATGCATGATGCCTTCTGACATGAATTTCAATGTTCAGCAGTGAGTTTGAGGGAGAAGAGACAAATTTCCTATGTAGAAGAATTCCAAATAATTTATGTAGATACTCCACTCTAAGGGAAAGGAAGCAAAAAGCCCTACTCCTTAGGTGTGGGCTATACACAGTGATCTCCTTCCAAAGACTCCGGCACACAAAGGGAGGGAAAAGAGTATAGTGGAAAAACCTGACAAACACCACCTCAGCTCGGTTATCAAAGTCAACATCAACACTCACAAATCGTGCTGACATTATGTACCATGGTTATGGTATAATGAAAATGACACTTTACTTCTGTAACCTTCCTCCTGCAAACCCACAATCACAGTATAATTGTGAGAAAAAGAGCAGACACATTCTAATAGAGGGACATTCTATAATATATTCGACCAGCAGATCAGTCCTCTTTAAACCCATCAAGGTAATCAGAAACAAGGAAAGTCTGAGAAAATGTCACAGCCAAGAGGACTTGAAAGACACATGACAACCAGATGTAATGTGGTATCTAGAATTAGATTCTAGGATAGAAAAAAGACATCAGGGAAAAACTAAGGAAATCTGAATAAAGCATGGACTATCAATATTGGTGCATGAATTGTGGCAAATGTACCATACCAATGTGAAATATTAATCACAGGGGAAATTGTATGAGGGACGTAATGGGAACTCTCTGCATTGCCTAATTTTTCTGTAGATCTAAAACTTTTAAGATATTAAGTCAATTATTTTAAAAAAGTAAATTTGAGATGATAAGAAACATTCTGAATTACTACTTAAGGAAAAAAAAAAAAAAAAAGACAGGAACATTTCTTTATCAGGACAGTTCGTGTTGCATTTGGCTTTCTGGGGCTGGGTTCCTAGACAGCAAAGGCATACAGAGAGACTGAAAAAATTTTAAAGTGTCTCATTTGTAAACAGAAGTCATTAATTTCACATTGTAATTCAGCACTTCATATATTTCACTGAGTGAAAGGTCAATATGTACCTTTATACATTTTGGAAAACATGGCTGCAGTGTCCACAAGAGAGCTTTTCAACTTTGAAAAATGAATTTTGTCCTTGATGCAATGAATAGAAAAAGGCATTATTGCTCTGCAGAACACTTATAACTTATCCTTCAAAATTTACAGATAATTCCATAAATTATTAAAGTATGCTAAATATAGGCTTAGGATTAAGGCAGTTAGTAGGTCAACAGTTTCAGCAGTTTCAGGCTAGTTTTGATATCCTGATCAGTTCATGCTTGACCAGATTAGTATAGTAGCTACTTGTTAGGTGCAAGGGTTATATATGCATATTAGTTTAAATAAAATGAATGGCATTAAGCACCAAATACTGGGAAATCATATGTTTGACATATACTTCCATGATACATACATACTAGTACCTGATTTAAGAGCACAGTAGGAGAATCAGCGTTACATTTAAAAATCAATCGATAATGTATACTCACGAGATGAATGAGTGGGGAAAATGTATGCTCCAAATGCAAAATAATGTTTAGACAGTACTAAGAATTGTCATCCTTACAAATAATTCTGTTTACTACAGAGATTACAAGGAATCATAAAATGTCCCCATTGAAGCAAGGATGCAAGTGAGTGACTCCTAATCACTGATTTAAGCTTGGTTTCCACTTGCGTTTTCTTCTGAAATGTTTAAGTCTTGCTGGAAGGCAGATGTCATGTGACATAAGGACACCACTTCATGAAGCAGTCCAGTATCTCCTGAAGTCTCTTTGGCTTCTTTCCCTTCTTTCTCCCAAGGAACAAAAGTAGATGAATGTCGCCCAAGGCTGGGTGTAAGCAGATCGTCTGAAATCTGGCTTAGTGTTTTTTTCTTTTCTGGTTTAGCTTTTTCATTTTCAGAAATTTCAGGCGAAGCTAGCTGGAGAGTCAATCCTGAAGTAGAAGCTGCCTTTTCCATGACCGCAGGCCCCCTCACATTGTCAGCATTGAGGTATTTTTCATTGTTTTCCTCTTTCAGGATAAACAGAGAATCTGTCAAGCCGCTAGAGGAAACCCGCTTCCGGGGAGAGGGAGGAAGGTGTTTGCCGTGGAGGGCGCTATCGTCTTGTCCGAGATGCCACTCGGTTTGATCACCAGAACCACAACAAAGCAGGGCCAGGTTATTCTCACTAGGTGCATTGGATGTATTCTGAAAGGAGAAACAACACATTCAGAATCATTTTAATGAGATTATAATGTTACATTAGCATTTTTTTTCCATTTTGAAATAAAATATTAACATTTTTCAAGGCTGGCAACTTGGAAGTCCCCCCCAGAGGAAATAGAGCATCGACAGTTAATTCTGAACACCTGCAAATGGCTCTATTAACAAGAAAATTTATAAACATATACAATTTTTATTTGTCAATTATACTTCAACAAAGCTGAAAAAGCAAATGAAAAGAACTTGCCATCTGCCCTCCCCCTGAAACCCTAAATAGACCAACTACCTCAATGCCAAGTTCTGGAATTACTTACAGTCACCACAGGGTGGCCATTACTCATACTTCCATCTCTAGTGTTTTTAAAACATTCATATCAGTTTGTTTAACATACTCTTCATTTTTGAAGCAATATAATGAAAAAGTACTTGAACTGAGACATCTCTTAAACATTTTTTGAAGATCCAGGAAATATAGTAAAAAAGTGGGAACACTTCACATTTAAATAATTCCCCAGAAAAGACAACTCTAAAACTAGACTATAAGAGAATATTATGGCTTGAAAAAATTATTTTCAATGGATGTCAACAACCACAAGAATTGGATAGATAAATGAGAAAATACTGGAATTCTGAAGCTAGAAATAAGTCTTAATGATTAAAATTTCATATTTTTGAAGATCTGACTACTCACCTGTTTGTTAGAGGTTAAATGCTTCGATCAACTAAGATTATAACATGAGGCAATTCACACCCAAGGGTAAGAATGTTTTCATTTAAGTTTATAGGTTGAAAAAATCAACTAACCGTAGGTTTATAATCAATATCATCCATTGATCTGAAGAAATCCAAGCTCTTAGCTGCTGCTAGCTTTCCCTGGTCTGAGCTGTGTGTGCTCAATGTGTCTAAGATTTCTCCTAGGAGGTCCATTTCGCCTGAGTAAGGAGTCTTTACTCTTGTTTCAACGGAGTCATCGCTTTCATAAAAATAAGCAGACGCTTCTTCTCCATCTTCAGAGGACAACCTGAGAGAAAATGAAGCACGTGCTAGCCATCCCGCAGCCACCCAGTTACATTCAATGAGTGAGACAGTCTTGAAACCAAAGTGCTTTTCCATGGAACCACAACAAAATGGCGAATTGGCTCAATGCCAAATTCTTTACAGTGATGTGTGGAAACCAATTCAAAAAGGGGAACTTTTGAGTACGTGTACTATGAAAATACAAACAAATAGCTATGGGACCTTAATCAATCTGGAAGCAGAAGCAGTGCTTTTCACACAGTCTAATTCTGTGGGATTTGGGACATTAGCCTTAGAATAGTAGATGGAACATTTGGAAACTTTGCTATAGCCCGAGTTCACGTTCAGTATTTGTATGTGGTTTTCCCTTTATTTATCCACTTGTTTTAGAGAAGAATGCATATTCCTTAATGTAGACAAAGATATACTTAATGGAGAAAAAAGACTGTGCATTTTGTCACCCCCATATAAGTTTAAATTATTTAAAAAAAAAACCTAAATGTCTATTATTATTTCCCTTACTTTATAGTGAAATTAATTTTTAATACTTTGTATTAAAATTTCCTCTTCTGATATCACCACAGATTTAAACCCCTCCCCTTCCCCAACTTGGTTTAATGGACATTTCTTAATGTTTCTGCCATTTAACCTGCCCCTCTTCACTAGCAGGGTAGGGGCCTAACTTAGGTGGGCTTCTATTTCCCCTTTAACACTATCGCAGATATTTCTGTAGGCCTTACCACTTTCCAAGAACAAGGTATTTCAGGTCTATCTTGCTTTCCCATCTCAAGATTCATTCCCCATAAGACTCCAAGGAGCACTGGTTCCTTTTGCTGAAGAACATTGCAAGGGAGCAAAATCTAATCTCTTGGATTATACATCCTTTGAATTATCTTCTAAAATCCTAAAACTTCTGCTTTTCAGCCACAACACTTAGTAGGACACTAAAATCCATCGCGACTTACTTGCTCGCTCTCTCGTCATCGTCGTCATCATACAGAGCACCATCAAGGCTCTTTAGGGGTCTTTTTAGGCGTGCCTAGAGAGAATTGACCATAAATTGGCATTAGTAGGTAAAATAAGTCTTTTTCATGAATTTTAAAGGAATAATTTGATCTAACAAGGAATACTTTTAAAAGAAATATGGGGGCATCTGGGTGGCTCAGTGGGTTAAGCCTCTGCCTTCAGCTCAGGTCATGATCCCAGGGTCCTGGGATCGAGCCCTGCATCGGGCTCTCTGCTCAGCAGAGAGCCTGCTTCCTCCTCTCTCTCTCTCTGCCTGCTTCTCTGCCTACTTGTGATTTCTGTCTGTCAAGTAAAGTAAAAAAAAAAAAAAAAGAATTTGTTTCTAAAAGAAATATGAATTCAGGATTTTTTAATATTAACCAATCACTTGACAAGGTGTGGATTAAGAAGGGGAGGGAATCAGACAACTGATGTCAACATTTACAGCTCAAACCAACAGACAAAAACCAAATCACTGGATTGAATACACACACACACACACACACACACACACACACAATGCTCTAGTCTGCCAGTCCCTGGTTTAAAAACACTTGACTTATAATCAATCACATCCCCATGCACTTATTCCCTACTTTTAATAACATCAATATTTGCCAATCTTGTTTATCTGTCTCCCCAATTATTTTAAGGCAGTACTTCTCAATACTTAACGTATGTATAACTCTCTTGGAGATCACAGTAAAAATGTAGCTCTGACTCTACTGGGTTCTAAGGATGAGGCCAGAGGTTCTGCATTTCTAACAGGCTCTGTTAGTGCTGCCGGATCTGAAGGTCTCACACTGAATAGCAAGGTTTTGAACCGAATGCTAGACAACCTATCATTTCACCTGTAAACACTTCACTATATATCTTTAACAGATATCATTATTATACCATACAAATTAACAATTATTCTTTAACATCCTCTATTCTCAGACCATTCTCATATGCTCTTATGAACCCCCGCCCAGATATTTTAGTTTATGTGGACCAGAATCTCAACATGGTTAACACCATTTGGTTGACATGTCTGTCAAGTCTCCTGCAGAGACTATCAGTTCTGCCTTCCCCATCCTTTTGCTATTTGTGTCCTTGAATAAGTGATTTTTTTCCTCCTCCTATAAACTGGCAGTCACATCTGGAAGCTTGGTTAGATTCAGTTTCTGGTTTTTTGTTTTTCTTCTGTTTTTGGCAAGATTATGCTACATGTGTTGAGATGTGTTTTTATACTGCATACGTAACATTAAGATGTCTCACTTTTGGTGGTTCTAAGATCCATTAATCCTTAGAATCCTGATTCAGGTTAGCTGATACCATCCATTATGAATTTGCTTTCACTTGATGGTTTTAGCACCCAACGATAATCCTTGGGTAAATTAATTATGCAGACGGGGCTTCAAAATTATGCTTTTCAAAAGCATTCCTTCTATCTTTATTTGTTGGCATTCTATCAAGAGTTTTGTTCTATTAACTATTTGGCTATTCTGAAATACGAGGTGTACAGTAGAGATGGGATAAATCCTTGATGCTTTCCTTTTGTTCAACAATTTCCAGAATAATGAGCTAATGCCTACCAGTCTCTGAAGGTGAGCTGTGAGGGTTTTTTAAAAGTCATCATCATCTGTATATATCTGATGTGGCTCAGCCTATCACAGTTGTTGTTCTTGATTTTTTAAAAAAGATTTATTTATGGGAGAGACAGAGAGAGCATGTGAGTGCGAGAGTATACATGATGGGAAGGGGGGGCAGAGGCAGGGGAGAGGGAAAGGATCTCCAGCAGACTCTGCGCTGAGCGACCTGGGCATCCTTCTTGATGTCTGATCAGTCTAGACTTTTGAATGACACCATAATTATGTTTTTAAAACACAACCATTAATGCTTCTTAACTTTTAGAGATACATCTTGAATATTTGCAGGCTAAACTATGTGTGATGTGCTATGTTACTTCAAAAAAAGCCAGGGGTGGGGCAGGATCACAGGAAGGGCTGGTACTGAAATAAGACTGACCGTACATTGACAACCGTTGAAGCTGTACTTTTGAAAGGTATCCAGGAATCTTTTTTTTTTTTTTTTAAGATTTGAGAGGGAACAAATGGGAGGCACAGATGGAAAGAGAGAGAGAGAGAGAGAAGCAGACTCCACATGGAGCATGGAGCCCGACGTGGGGCTTGATCTCAGAACCATGAGATCATGAACTGAGCCAAAACTAAGAACCTCATGCTCAACCAACCGTGCCACCCAGATGTCCCATGGTACGCAGGAGTTCTTCTAAGCTTTTTACTTTAACATGTTTGGATTATGTTAAGTGTTCTATCCACAATAAAATAATTTTTTAAGTTTTTGTTTTTTTTTTTTAATGGTCCCATCTTAGGTCAGTGTTAGCCCAGTCAAATTGTTTCCTGTGTCCTTTAAACATGATCTCAGAAGCTCTTTAGTAAGCTTCTTCATTTTGGCCTAACATAATGTGTCATTTCAACTTGTGCATTTTCTGCATCAGACATGGAATCAGCCACTTCCTATATGAGTTTGGTTCTTTCTTTTAAGTAGGCAATGACATTTAAAAGGCCAGAGTCTGGGTGCCATGGGTGCCCATGGCTGCAAACCATGTTTCTGAATGGACGGCTGCAAAGCTGAATTTGAAGACTTGAACCATCGTATCATCAGAGGACTAACTTTCTGTCTTCCGATTCTGATCTCCACATCTAGGTAACTGTTTTCTTCTACTGCAGCCGTAAAGAATAAGCAAATGTCTAGAATCTATGGTACTTGATCCTTACTCCTCCCCGTCCTCTATGCCCATGCCGGCAGTGGTAGGAAGGGGAAGAATGAGTAGAGAGAAATACATTTTTAACCCCTGGTGGAATGTGTAGAGAGTTTCTCCAGAAGTTTGGTGATTAGTTATGTATTTGGGTGTAAAACTGTAATATCATTTTACGACAAGTTTAAGGTATGTGAGTTAAAAAGAAATTTGAGGAATGGCCTAGGTACACAACTGCCACTTACAATATTATTTCTGAAGGGAAAATACATTTCATCCATCCCCTCCCAAACTCACAAAATACAGTACAATTCTTTGTTTCGAAAAACAAGTCATTACTATTACACTGACATCTGTATATGCTTAACATTATGCCAACTAGGGGTCATGCATTCAATTTTTGCAAAAACAAAACAAAACAAATCAGAACTAAAACCAAACAAAACTACGAGGGAGCTGAGACTTCCTGCTGTTATTTAAAAAATAATTTTTGCCTATTTAAGAATTAATACAAGATATTAAATACATAGCTTAATATTTATGCTTGTAAATACTTCGGAAAGAACTCTCATATACACACAGTGGGGCTAGGGTCTAGGAATACAGAGTAGCATTAGGCTGAGTCTTTGCCATTAAGGAGCTCAGAGTCTAATGAACCCCCTGATCAGTCTGGAGGTATACCACAAGGCTCCATAATTTGCCCAAGGCCATACACCTTATCAAGAACAGGAACCAGAGCCAATGTATTTCTCTGCTGTGTTGCTGGTCCCTTGTTCATTTTCTTTCACAATTTACTTTTATATTCTAGATCTGCCTGCATATACTAGAGATTCTCAGTTGTTTTATTCTGTGTTGTTAACCACAACTTTTGTTTTGTTTTGTTTTTATGAAGCTACTCCCATAAGCTTCACAAGTATGTTTGAAATTGGTTTTTTTATTTCCTAACTAGGCAAGGGTCCTATCAATTTCTAAACAGAGATGTTGTTAAATGGTATATCTTGTAATGAACTTTCACAATAGAATTAAAACCAGAAGTACAACGGATCAGTATAATATTCTACTTTCTGTGAGTGTTAAGATTTGTACTCTCTAAACTCTTAGTGCCTACACGTACAAGTTGTTGGTTATCTGAAATCAGCTCCTAATTAGTAGTGACTGGATCGATCTCAGAATGTAGGAACTGCAGTCTCCATATATGAAGTGACAAGATCCAAACACATAATCAGTGTGTCAAGTGCTTGAGGACATCAAATTGCATAATTGGTGAAGGTCGCACAGGAAAAACAAAGGGAGAAAAAAGTTACAATTTGATGAACATTCAAGACAGGGAAAAATGGCAGCTTGTGCAACAAGAGCATCATCAGTTTCTGAGCTTTTATGAACCCAGATTATCCCTCCATTACTGTTTCTGGTGGGCTGGGACTCGGGCACCATGCTTTCAGAGGAAATAAAGGATTGTTCCCACTATGCCCAGAACACACAACACAAGGCAAAAAGACCTGGTCAGCAATTTGTAAAGAGAAGTCTTTTATGGATAATTGATAGCAAGTAAGCTTAGAGCACAGAAAATATTATAGCCAGTTACAGTACATCTTTACCTGGGTTCACAAATCATGGATACACTGTTACTGAAAACCTGCACACTAAACTAAACAGAAACTGAAATATAAACAACTAAGAAAGAGAAAAGTAATCTCAATACACAGAATAAAAATAAAATACATACACTTTTTTTTTAATAATACAACTGACCTTTGGGAAGAAGTACAGATCTTTTTTTTTAACTGTAACAGTAATGAACAGGTGCAAATGCCAGTGGAATGAGTTTTGTATATTATATGTATTCAGAGAAAAAAATCTCTATTTAAGATCCAGACAGAAATCTCACAGGAAGAAGCATGGAACAGGAAAGTTTGCAAGGGGAGATAAACGCTTTCATCATAAATGATTATGTCCCACTTCTTGAAGTAAACTCCAAGACAGTCATAACATGGCCTATAGTTAGGAACAGATGCTTTTTTTTTTTTTAAAAGAATGATTATGAAGTGATTGAGAGATAAAGCTATAAACAGTCAACATGGTAAAAAAAAAAATTGGAGAATAGGAAAAAAAATAAGTGGATTCCTAAGGGGGGGATAAAAACCTTAAAAATATTTTTTCAGGGGCACCTGGGTGGCTCAGTGGGTTAAAGCCTCGGCCTTTGGCTCGGGTCATGATCCCAGGGTCCTGGGATCAAGTCCCACATCGGGCTCTCTACTCAGTGGGGAGCCTGCTTCCTCCTTGCTCTCTGCCTGCCTCTCTGCCTACTTGTGATCTCTGCCTGTCAAACAAATAAATAAAATCTATCGGGGCACCTGGGTGGCTCAGTGGTTAAGCCTCTGCCTTCAGCTCAGGTCATGATCTCAGGGTCCTGGGATCGAGTCCCACATTGGGCTCTCTGCTCTGCAGGGAGCCTGCTTCCTCCTCTCTCTGCTTGCCTGTCTGCCCGCTTGTGATCTCTCTCTGTCAGATAAATAAAATCTTTAAAAAAAAAAAAATCTATCTATCTATCTATCTATTTTTTTTTCAAAGATCTACTGAATGATGTGACATCCTGCATGCATGTGGAAACTTAGTGGACAGCGGGGCAAGCTGGTCACCGCCTGGGTGTCTGCTGTTTGCCATTATTTAGGCTCTTCCCTTTTCTGCATTTTGAAATCTGTGTAGCTTTTTTCATAACTTTTAAAAAATATTTATTTGAGAGAGAGAGAGAGTCTTCCCTTTTCTGCACTTTGAAATCTGTGTAGTTTTTTTAAATAACTTTTTTAAAAAATATATATATTTATTTATTTATTTGAGAGCGAGAGAGAGAGAGAGCAAGTGCAGGGCGCAGAGGAAGGGAGAGAGAATCTCAAGCAAGCAAACCCTGCGCTGAGCCGGGAGCCTGACATGGGACTCGATCTTACCACCCTGAGATCATAACCTGAGCTGAAATCAAGAGTTGGACGCTTAACTGACTGTGCTACCCAGGTGCCCCCATAACTTTTTATAAAAAGGGTGAAGAGACTTTTTCTTTCCTGGTCAGAATACCAATAATAGCTTTATTTTGGTTTGGTTTGGTTTTTAAAATTTATTGCCACAAGGGACAGAACTGTAATGTTGTTTTTGCTGCCTCCAATCTTAGGACTTGTTAATGGAGTGGGATGACATTTTCTGGGGGTCTGCAAAGTTAGCCACCAGACTCTTTTAATCATAAAACTCAAGCTTTTCAGGTTCTGATATTTTAAAACATGATTACTGTTGTAGGAAATGGAGGTACTATAGTTAATAATTAAGTCACACACAAAAGAAAACAGTTACATTGTATACATTTTAGCACTTGGTATCACACTTATTTTCATAATCTCAGGCAAAATCCCTTGGTCTGTTATTTGTTTGATACCAGTGACCAAATCTAACTTAGAGATTAATAAATTCACTTAAGTAACATTTTATTTAGATAAACAATACTCATAAAAATGTACAGATAGAGTTTCTGCCAATGAAATGTAACCATTTCAACCATTAAAATATCTCACCGTACACATGGGTTAAAAAAAATACAACTAAAATTAAGAGGATATCTGTGCATCCTTCAGCATCCCACAGTTTAATTTTTAAAACCTAAATACACATTTGCCAGAATGTGCCTCAATGTTCCTTTTTAAAAAAAAATCCTTGTCTGGTAATTTTACTCCCTTGGTTGATTAAAAGCATTAATTTCCTCCAAGGTAAAAGTCAAACTTTTTGGCATTAAGGAGAGACTCCCATCCAAACATGGTCAAGACCTACCTTCTTGCTTTTTCTTTTTGTTCTTCTCCCCATGTCTAACTGGCCACCACCCACTCCTTTGCCACAGCAAATGACTTGTTAGTTTCCATAATAGAATTCATCATTATACCACTGCACATAAGGTACTCTTTGTCAGAATTTACCTTCACTTTCTTCTTTACTGGAAAAAAAAATGGTACTCATTCTTCAATACATAACTCAAATGTAACTCTGTGAATACCTGCTCTTTGTGTGGCCACATATTTGGCAAACATCAGGCCAATGGATTAATGATGCTGTATTATTTGTTTATGTGTCTGCCTGCAGCATTGTACCCTGAGCTTTCTGTAAGCAAGAGCAACGTCTCACGCTTCTTTGTGACCTCTGGGCTCTTTTGTATGACTTCTCAGCGTGGAAAACAGAGGTATGTATATAACAGGTGCTTACTGGTTGTTTGTGGAATAAAGAGATACCAAGGAGTCAGAGAAAAATGAGATGTAGCTGCTGCTTTGTTTTCAGGAAGTGCAGAGTAGTAGCTTTTAGCTGGTTTTCAAGAAATATTTGTTGAAGGAAACAAACAACAAAAAAAGGATAAATAACTTTCTTTGTTTTGCTCTTCATTTATCAGGTCTTGCAAGTCTAGGCCCTTGGTCCCTTGCTCACTTCATTTAGTTTGTTCTAACCCACAAGGCATTGCTATGGCCTTCTTTCAATCTGTTATATTTGCCCTGACTTGTTCTACCACAGGACCTTTGCACATGTTGATTTCTCTCCCTAAAAAGTTCTTCACTTACATTTATTCCCTGTCCCTATGCCTAGTGTCTATCTACACATATCTATTCTCATTTGAAAATCTAAGTCTCTATTATCCTCTCAGTAGAATGCTACAGCTTCTAAACTGCTGATAGAGAGCTCTTTTAAAAGGCAAACTTAACAATACTACATTCCTCTTTAAATTCAATGGTCCCATACAATTTTGAGGATAAATCTCATCCTCCTTACCTTTGCCCAGAGGGATCAGGCTGAGTTAATCTCTTTGAAGGTTTTATTCGCTATACAGATGTCTGCTCCCACACTACCATGCCCTTTTCCTTGCTTGTATGCTTCCCAGTGTCTTCTGCCCCTGACCTACATGTGTTGATGTGTCTACAAGAACTTCCCTTTCCATGGTGTTTCCCCTCTTTTTCTAATTGTCCCTCATGCCTTGGCTCATGAGTTCCACCTTCAGAAAATATTTCCTCATTCATCAATCAATTCATATGCCACCTAGAGTACCTGTACACATGTTTCTCATGGAACTTGTCCATCCCACTGTACCATGATCATGGTTAAATTCTCTTTCTCCCACTGTACAGGAGATTCTTGATGGCAGGTATCTTACTAATTTACCTCTCATACCCTCACCAAGCATGTGTGTAGTACATATTAGTGTCAGAAAAACTGTTAAAGACTTTGAAAGGAACAAAACATTATGGAGTGTCCTATCAGTGGAATTCTGGATGTTGTTTAGAAGACTTTGTGGGGTTGATTCTACAGGTACTCTGCATCCTTCATTGTCTTTATCTACCTTGTCAGGATACAACTGGACACAAATCATGCAACCAAGTAGAAGTTAGGATAAGCCACTATTATGAAACAAAGGTTGGCTATATTTATGGGGCCAATGACAACAATACCTTCCCCCAAAAACCTGCTTGGTGCCTGTATGACAGAGTCCGGCTTTACAAGTGCCTCACCAAGCAAGTCAGGGAACAACAAATCTGGAGAACTTAAAGAATTCACTCTAATTTACAGGCATTTCAGATAGGACTTATGGTGGAAAGATTTCCTTGGACTTGATTTCCTAGCCCTCAAGATAGGAATAACAGTATTGTACAAGCCCAAACTGAGATTTCTTATGAAAACTCCAGAAAGGGGTTGCCTGGGTGACGGGTGCCTGCGTGACTCAGTTAAGTGTCTGACTCATGATGTTGGCTTAGGTCATGTTCTCATGGATCATGGGATGGAAAACCTGTGTCAGGCTTCACACTCAGCAGGGAGTCTCCTTGGGATTCTCTCTTCCCTTTCCCTCTGCCCCTCCCTCCACTCACTCTCTCCATCTCTTTCTCTTTCTAGAATAAATCTTTAAAATAGAGAAAGAAGAGAGAAAGAAAGGAAAGAAAGAAAGAAGAGAGAGAGAAAGGGAAGGGAAAAAGAAAAGAAAACTTCCAGTAAGAAATAAATTCTCTGGCCTTAAAGCTAGTCAGTACTGCACAGCTCTAGATTTATAAAGCAAAGTAAAGGAGACTTACACAGTGAATTATCATTCTTATTGCTTCAATATAAATAATAGGACAAACCTAATGAGAACAGCCTTTTATTTTTTTGATCAAACATAATCTTCAGGATTATTATTACAGGGAAAACTATAAAAGATTTTGAAATGGGCAAAAAACTACCTGTGTCTTTTCAAAGGAATTTTTGCTGTTGTCTAGCATTCCTTCCCAGGATTATTTGATACTAATGTGGTCTGTACCACTCATAGTCTCTGACTATTTGTAACCCTACAGGAACAGAAGTCAACCTATGGAGGACTGGTGGCAATGCAACAGCTTCATGTCCATAGAGATATAATTTGTCCAGTAAAGACGCAATTATTATGGTAGAGATATTGATAAGTTTGGGTATTCTTTACTATATACACTTCAGTATTCCTGACTAAGTGTCTGTCCTTCAAATTATCTGTCGTATCAGCTTTTAACATCTTACCAATTCCCTCAATAGGTAATGAGCAAAATAAGAGAGTTATATAAAATTATTCTTTAAAGCAGGCATTTACTGTTTCCTGAATAAATGAGTACCTCCATACATAGTAGGTAGTTTCTGTTGAGTATTTAAATAATTAAAAACTGATAGGGGTGCCTGGGTGGCTCAGTGGGTTAAGGCCTCTGCCTTTGGCCTAGGTCATGATCTCAAGGTCCTGGGATCGAGCCCCGCATCAGGCTCTCTGCTCAGCACCATTATATCATTTGTGTCATTCCACAAAGATTACAGAAATGCCTTTCTATGTGCTAGGGTACAATGATAACTGAGAACAAGGCTCCCTGCCCTCATGTAGATTAAATTCTAATAAGTTAACACAAATTAAATTGTATAGCCATAAATTAACATTACATACGGCTGTGATAATTTGTACTATAGTAGATTTCTTTGAGGAATTTGACCCTAGTTGGGGAAATCAAGGAAGTCTTTCCATGAAAGATGTTTGAGTTGAGCCCTAAAAGGTCAGCAGGTATAAGTAGATGATGATAAGAGAACAAGATGTGCAAAGGCCCTGTGGTGGGATGAGCACCAGCATGTTTAATGGAACGAAAGGCTGCTATGAGAGCACCGTGGGTTAAAAACCTGTGCTGGTGCACAGGCTCTTTAAGGGTGCATTAATTTTGCAATACCTTTTTGATCACTAGATGGCAGATATATACTAAGAAGCCAAAAAACTGGATAAATTTAAATTTATGGAGGGTTTTAAGGAAATGGGGAAGATCAGAAGATCTAGCAAGAAAAAGTGGGAGATGAAAAATTGGTTGGGGAGGGGGGGGATACACCTAACCTTGCAGGCTCTGATAACGGAGAATAACAGAAAGTCAATTATTGTTTTATTTACTTTCAACCAATATTTGAGAACCTACTGAAAGCTGCTATTGTGCATTCCTTAAAATAAGGTAGTAACCATATCTCAATTTTGGGGCACCTAGGTGGTTCAGTGGGTTAAGCTTCTGCCTTCGGGTTGGTTCATGATCCCAGGGTCCTGGGATCGAGCCCCACATCGGGCTCTCTGCTCAGTAGGGAGCCTGCTTCCCCCCCCCTCTCTGCCTACCTCTCTGCCTACTTGTGCTCTCTGTGTCAAATAAATAAAAAAAAAAATCTTAAAAAAAATTTTCTTAATATCTCTTCATTCCACAAAGATCCATGAAACACCAGTTATGCATGCTACTATCTTCCATACTGTGAGGCACAGAAAAGAAAAAGATATCCCTCCTCTCAAGATTTTCAAGAAATATGTGGTATAAATACCAATTATTGAATATAATAAAGTAGCTGTAAATATAAACTTATCCTTCATTGTAGGAATACAATTGAACGCAAACTTTTTGATCGGAGATGAAAATTTACTTAAATGACCATTAATACGTCATGATTAATGTCAAATCGTAAGATTTCTAATAAGTAGCCTCAGTCAACAGATTAACAATATTAACAATATAGAGCTATAATTACATACTATAAACAATGGAAATTCTGGGATCAAATAAAGAGGTTTAGAAGCTTCTGAACTGTACAGAGCTGGTGAGGGTGTAACAGTCACCATGGTCACTTCACTATTTCACAATTTCACTCACAGGCTGTACAAATTAGTAAATAAGTATTAGCATTTGCAACTTTTGTGGGAGCCAGTGCTACATGAGAAAAGGGTACACATCTTTTGGATGCAAAAAGACATCATAAGAAACAAAATAAGTAGAATTTTACATCATTCTGATATGAGGAATTAAAAATAAGATGGAGCACTGTCTGTCGTATGTCTGCAATCAGACTCCTAGGTCCGAAAACAAATGATTGTAATATAAAAAATTTTGCTCACGTGGAAATGGAAAATACACATCAAGTATACATAAAAATTCACAAAATTTTGGAAGGAAACACTTGTATAGCAAGGGATGCTTATTAAGAATGTGAAAAAACCACTACATTAAAAAAGCAAAAGGTAGGGTTTCAGCATGGAATAAAATTTATCAAAGGAGATATTTTACTAGCAAAGCTCAATCTATAGCTAGACATTGAATAGAAGAAAGAAAATAGACTGGTAAAAATGAGAAGGAAAAGCATTTCATATGAAGGAAAAACCAAAAGCAAATGTATAAAGAGTGAGAGAGGCAGAAGGCCCAACTCGTAAAACCTTCAAACTTAATGTTTAAAGAGACTTCAAGAAATAAATTTGGTTCAGCTTACAATAAGCAAGATCAATGCTTCCTTTTCTTTTCTTTTGCACCCCAATCATTTCTGGAAAGCACACCTGACAGTTAGATGGTGAGAACCATTCCCCTGATGCACCAGGGCCCTAATAATCGTGCAGTTACCATTTTTGTCACTAGATGGCAGACAGATACTAATAAGGCAAAATACTGGGTAAGCTTACATTCATGGGGGTTGTTAGGGGGTAGCGGAAAAATAAGGGATATAGGTAGATGAATGGGAAAACACAATTTTTTAGACTACATAAAATTAAGATGCTTTTAATATATGAATTTTTAAAAAAATTGGTGTTCTCTGTGCTACTGCCCCCATTTTAGAGTTCAAGTAACTGAGGTCTAGAAATGTGACCTTGCTTATTACCCAAAAGCCATAGCAAACCCCCAGACTTAAGACAAAAAAAGACCCCAAAAAACAAAAAACAAAAACAAAAATCATATTTGGATGAAATAATGTGAAAAAAAAAGAAAAAAACTCTACCATACATAATCATACTAGCTATACCTTAAGAATGCATGGTGTTTTACGGAATAGAGTTTTAAAACACATGTAATTTTTTATAGGTATAACTAAAGGACAGGGTTAAGTGACTAATCCATGGTTGATTTGATTCAGTCTGTTAGATGTTTTACATAATATACAGTTTTTTAAAAAAGATTTTATTTATTTGAGAGACAGAGAGTGAACAAGTGAGGGAGAGAGTACAAGCTGGAGTAGCGGCAGAGGGAGAGGGAGAAGCAGGCTCCCCTCTGACCAGGGAGCCAGATGTGGGGCTGAGCCGAAGGCAGATGCTTAACAACTGAGCCACCCAGGCACCCCACTATACTGTTTTTCATTAAATACCTAATTCACCACAACTTTTGGTCAACATTTCCCCCCCCTTTTTTTTTTTTACAAAATAGGGAACCAAAAACTTAAAAAAGTAAAGTGTCTTGGGCAAGATTAGACAACTAGTGACAGAGCTAAGACTCTAATCTAGGTATTCTGACTCCCTGAACGGAATTCTTTCATTATATTACATAAGAAGATTCTGAGAGACTCAGAAGAAATAATTGTCTGAGAATTAATCTGAGAAAGACTTTCTTAAAATGGCAAGTTTTAACCTCTTTTTTAATAAATATTTTATTTATTTATTTGACATAAAGAGACACAGTGAGAGAGGGAACACAAGCAGGAAGAGTAGGAGAGGCAGAAGCAGGCTTCCCACTGAGCAGGGAGCCCAATACAGGGCTTGATCTCAGGACCCTGGGATCATGACCTGAGCTGAAGGCAGACACTTAATGACTGAGCCATCCAGGTGCCCTTAACCTCATTTTTTTTTTTTTTCATTTAGTACTTCTGTTTTATTCAAATGCCAAAACATAAGTTGCAAGATACAAATTGTAGTTATACTCAAGTTTGTTTGATTCCTTAACCTCATTTTTAAAGCAGGTGGTAGTTACAGAATGACCAGGAGTGCCAATATTCCAGGTAGGTGAAATGGCAGGGTGCAGTCAGATTAACATACTTTTCCAAAGATACTGAAGACATATCCTGTCAGGGCAAAAGAGTAAAATGGAAGGATTAACAAGATATGTGTTTGGTGAAGTGTAATGAATTCAGTCGATGAGAGCTATTATGATTTAATAGTCTTAAAGACCAAGTATGGGCTGGAGGAGAGAGGCAAGATGGCGGAAGAGTAGGGAACCTTGTTGCTGCTGCTGGTCCCCTGAATTGAGCTGGATATCTACCAAACCATCCTGAACACCCACAAAATCAGCATGAGATATAACAATATCTATCTGGATTCTCTACATGCAGGAAAAACTCCACTGGGGTGAGTGGCGGCTTCTGACACTCCAGATTTTCCTCGGATTCATCTTGCCTGAGTCGTGGTTGATATTTTGGACTATGTACATTCCCTCAACCATCCCTCAAGAGAATGACTAGGAGGAGGAACTCCCAATGAAGGAAAGAACTAGAGACAATGGCTTCTGCCACAGACTTAATGGATATGGATCTAAGGAAGATATCAGAAAAGGACTTCAGATTAACATTTATAAAGTTGTTATTTAGGCTTGGGAAAAGTATTAGTGACAGTATAGAATCTCTAAGGGCAGAATGTAGAGCTACTGTTGCTGAAATTAAAAATGCTGTGAAGGATATGTTGTCTAAACTGAATACTGTGAATGCCATGGTAAATGAAAAAGAACGAATTAGTGATCTAGAAGATAAGCTGATAGAAAGGAAGGAAGTCAAGAATGATAGAGATAAACAACTACAAGTTCATGAGATCAGAAGTAGAGAGATCAATGACACCATGAAACATTCCAAAGTCAGAATTACTGGGATCCCTGAGGGGGTGGAGATAAAGAGAGGATGAAGATGTATACGTGAGCAAACCATAGCTGAGAACTTACCTAATCTGGGGAAGTAAAGAAGGATCTGTGTCCAAGAGGCAGAGAGGAACCCTCCCAAGAGCAATAAAAACAGACCAATGCCCCGGTATATAATAGTAAAACTTGCTAATCTTAGAGCCAAGGCAGCTACCCTGAGAGCAGCTAGGGGGAAGAGATGTCTTACCGATGGAGGGAGGAACATGAGAGTAACATTAGACCTGTCCACAGAGACCTGGCAAGACATAATCAGGGTACTAAATGAGATGAACATGCAACCAAGAATACTTTATTGAGCAAGGCTGTCATTCAGAATAGATGGAGAGACAAAGAGCTTCCAGGACAGGCAGAAAGTAAAAGGATATGTGATCACCAAGCCAGCCAGGGCAGAGGGGCGGGGATTGTCCATAAAAGAAAAAAGACCCCAAGAGTAATACAGACCAGAAAGCAACAGAGATAATATACAGAAACAGGGACTTCACAGGCAATATGATGGCACTAAATTCATATCTTCCAATAGTTACTCTCAATGTGAACAGCCTGAAAAATGAAATGGCTCAGGGTTTCAGATTCGATAAAAAGATAGGACCCATCCATATGCTGCCTCCAAGAGACTCATCCTGAACCTAAAGACACCTCCAGATTGAAAGTAAGGGGATGGAGAACCATTTATCATGCAAATGAACCTCAAAAGGTAGCAACTCCCATATCAGACAAACTGGATTTTTATTTTTTTTAAGATTTTATTTACTTGACAGACAGAGATCACAAGTAAACAGAGAGGCAGGCAGAGAGAGAGAGAGGAGGAAGCAGGCTCCCTGCTGAGCAGAGAGCCCCATGTGGGGCTCAATCCCAGGACCCTGAGATCATGACCTGAGCCGAAGGCAGAGGCTTAGCCCACTGAGCCACCCAGGTGCCCCCAAACTGGATTTTTAAACCAAAGACTGTAGTAAGAGATGTAAAGGAACACTATTATCATACTTAAAGGGTCTATACCACAGAAAAATCTAACAATTGTAAGTCGTATGCCCCCAATATGAGCACAGCCAACTACATAAAACAACTGTTAACCAAAATAAAGAATCATATTGATAATAATACATTAATAGTAGGAGACCTCTCAGCAATGGACAGGTCATCTAAGCAGAAGATTAACAAAGAAACAAAAGCTTTGAATGAAAGATTGGACCAGAAAGACTTTGTAGATGCATACAGAACATTACACTCTAAAACAACATAATACTCATTCTTGAATGCACATGGAACTTCCTCCAGAATACATAACATACTTGGTCACAAATCAGGTCTCAACCAATACCAAAAGACTGAGATTATTCCCTGCATGTTATCAGACCACAGTGCCTTGAAACAGGAATTCAGTCACAAGAAAAAATTTGTAAGGAATTGAAATATGTGGAAGTTAAAGAACATCCTACTAAAGAATGACTGGATCAACCAGGAAATTAAGGAAGAACTTAAACAAGTCATGGAAAATAATGAGAATGAAAACACATCGATCCAGAACCTATTGGTAATGCAAAGGCTGTCCTTTCAACAATGTGGCAGGATACAAATCAAAACGACAATGAGATATCACCTTACACCAGTTAAAATGGCAAAAATTAACAAGACAGGAAACAACAAGTGTTGGCGAGGACGTGGAAAAAGGGGAGCCCTCTTATACTGTTGGTGGGAATGCAAGCTGGTACAGCCACTCTGGAAAATAGGATGGAGGCTCGTCAAGACATTAAAAAGAGAGCTACCCTATGACCCAGCAATTGCACTACTAGTTATTTACCCAAAAGATACAGGTGTAGTGAGAAGAAGGGGTACATGCACTCCAGTGTTCACAGCAGCAATGTCCATGATAGCCAAACTGTGGAAGGAGCTGAGAGGCCCTTCAACAGATGAATGGATAAAAAAAGATGTGATTCATATATACAATGGAATATTACTCAGCCATCAGAAATAATGAATACCTACCATTTGCATCGACATGGATGGAACTGTAGGGGATTATGCTAAGTCAAATAAGTCAAGCAGAGAAACAATTATATGGTTTCACTCATATGTGGACTATAAGGAATAGCACAGAAAACCATAGGGGAAGGGATGGAAAACTGAAGGGGGAGAAATTGGAGGGGGAGATGAACCATGAGAGACTATGGACTCTGGGAAACAAACTGAAGGTTTCAGAGTGGGGTGGAGGGGTAGGGGGATGGGGTCACCGGGAGATGGGCACTACCGAGGGCATATTTTGTGATGAACACTGGATGTTATACACAACTAGTGAATCACTGAACACTGCATCAAAAACTAATGGTGTACTATACAGTGGCTAACTGAACATAATTTTTAAAAAAGTGAAAAAAAAAAGATCAAGTATGGGCTAAGATGTCGGTCTGGAATAGCTGGCAATCTCAAAGGCAAGAGGAGCTGGCACTAGCAAGCCCTTTTCTACAGATAAAACCCTATCATTTTATTTGCTCAATCAGGCAACCCTACTACCTAGTGCTACAGAGAAAAACAAGGGCAAGATAGGGATAAAGCTAAGGGCAAGATAGGAAACTGAAACCAGCTCCCCGTGATGGTATAGGCATGCAGGAAGTGATAGGCTGCTACAGGGAGCAGGGATAAAGCCCTACTTACTTTAGAAAAACATTAATTTATATACAACAAAAGCCATAAACTGATGGCAGATAGTCATTAAACTCAATCCCAAAACTTTTGGGGGAAGTATAAGAGCAAAAACTCCTTTAGGGAAGAGGAGGAAACCCTCTTAGACACAGGACTCTACACTGACTACAAGCAGAAATCTATCACCAGCAGAGAGGGACAGGCAGCCTCCAAATTGCCCAAGATCAATTACAGGTATGAGAAAGTTTATCTGCCATGGAAAGAAGTGGAGGGATATTTAGAAAGCCCCAAATCTGAGGCACAGGGACACATGGCTTGTCAAGAATGAAGCTGGACCACAGCGTAGAAAATCCAAAAGACTAGGACCAAGTAACCAGCAACAGAAGTTAATTGCTGGGTGAGGGGCAAAAATATTGAGAGAGACCCCCCCTATGTTGCTCTGATATAGGTGAGAGTGAGGGTTAGGGAGAAACACTACGAAAAAACTTCTAGAACCTCTACTAGAAGTAGTCCATTCTAAATACAAGATAATAGCAGCCCACTGCAGGTAATGATATCAACAACAAAATCCAAACCAGTTCAACTTGTGATGTATTCAATCTCTGTACTAACAGCATTTAGAAGACTCTTGGTCTTTCTGGATATAAGTACTATTTAACTTATTCTCTACTGCCTTTTCACATATGAGGTCCAGTATTCAAGAACTACCACACATTAAGAGTAAGGGGAAAAAACGATGGACAACATACAGCAGAAAGATGAAATCCATTAAAAAAAAAAAGAGTCAAATTGAAATGATAGAAAAAAACATAGGGGATGTATTCTTTTGATCGGGTTATCAGTAGACTAAAGAAAGTATCAATGAACATTAAAACAGATGAACAGAAATTATCCAGACTGGCATTTCTATACACTAACAGTGAACTATCTAAATAAAATAAAATAAAATAAAATAAAATAAAATAAAATAAAATAATTCCATGTACTATATAGCATCAAAGACAATAAAATACTTAAATTTAACCAAGGAAGTGAAATATCTATACAACAAAAACTTTAAGACATTGATGAAATTGGGATGCCTGGGTGGCTCAGTTGTTAAGCATTTGACTTCAGCTTCAGTCATGATCTCAGGGTCCTGAGACCGAGCCCCACATCGGGCTCCCTGCTTCTCCCTTTCCTACTCCCCCTGCTTGTGTTCCCTCTCTTGCTGTGCCTCTCTTTCTGTTAAATAAATAAATAAAATCTTTTTTAAAAAAAGAGAGAGACTGATGAAAGAAATTGAAGATGACACAAAAAAATGGAAAGATAACCCATGTTCATGGATTAGAAGAGTTAATATTGTTAAAATGTCCATACTAAACAAAGAATTATAGATTCAATGCAATTCCCATCAAAATTCTAATGGCATTCTTTGCAGAAATGGGAAAAGCAATCCTAAAAATCTGTATGGAACTACAAAAGACCCTGAATAGCCAAATTAATCTTGAGAAAGAAGAACAAAGGTGAAGCATCATAATTTCTGATTCCAAACTATATTACAAAGCTATAGTAATCAAAAGAGTATGATACTGGTTTAAAAACAGACATAAAGACCAATGAAACAGAATCAAGAGTCCAGAAATAAACCCATCCATAAATGGTCAACTATTTTTAATAAAGGTGCCAAGAACATTCAATGGTGAAAGGATAGTCTCTCAATAAATGGTGCTGGGAAAATTGGACATTCACATGCAAAAGAATAAAGCTGCATGAATTGTACCACTCACAAAAATTAACTCAATATATACTAAGGACTTGAATGTAAGGCCTGAAACCATAAAAATCCTAGAGGAAAAACCTCCCTGACATTAGTCTTGGTAATGATTTTTTGGATATGACATCAAAAGCACAAGCAGGAAAAAGAAATAGCAAATGGAACTACATCAAACCAAAAAGCTTCTGCATAGCAAAAGAAATAATGAACAAAATGAATATTTCTTCCATTCTCAAGGAATGTGAGAAAATATTTGCAAATCATACAAAGGGATTAATATACAAAATATATAAGGAACTCCTACAACTCACACAATAGCCGAAACACCCCACAAATAATCCACTTAAAAATGAGCAGAGAACTTGATTAGACATTTTCCAAAGAAGACATACAAATAGCCATCAGTAGATGAAAATGTGCTCAATATCACTAAACATCAGGGAAATACAAATAAAAACCACAATGAAATATCAACTCACACCTATTAGAATGGCTATTATGAAAAAGACAATAGATAATAAACATTGACAAGGATGTGGAAAAAAGGGAACTTATGTGCACTGTTGGTGAGAATGTAAATTGTGCAATCGCTATGGAAAAGAGTATGACGATTCCCCCCCAAAACTGAAAATTGAATGACCTTACGTTTAGCAGTTCCACTTTTGGTTATTTTTCAGGAGGAAATGAAATCACTGTCTCATGCAGGTATCTGTACCCCATGTTCACTGCAGCATTATTCACAGTAGTCAAGATATGGAAACAACCTAAATGTCTATTGATGGATAAGTGGATAAAGAAAATATGGTATGTATACAATAGGATATTATTCAGTCAGAGTAAAAAGAAAATTGCTATTTGTGATATTGGTAAACCTTGAGAAGATTAAACAAAGTGAAGTAAGTCAGAGAAAGACAAATACTTTCTAATCTCATCTCTGTAACTGAAAAAACCAAGCTCATAGAAACAGAAAATGGATTGGTAGTTGCCAAAGGCTGGGAGTGGAGGAAATGAGATGTTGGTCAAAAGGTACAAACTGCCAGTTTTGAGATGAGTAATTTCTGGAAATCTAATGAACAGCATGGTGACTACAGTTAACAACACTGTATTGTATACCTGAAAGTTGCTAGAGAGTAGGTCTTAAATGTTTTCACCATGAAAACAAAGACATGGTAATCTTGTGAGGTGAAAACTGTGTTAAGTAATCTTATTGTGGTAAACATTTCATAATATATACATGTACTAAATCTAAAAGAATTATCCAAACTGAAACACAAAGAGAAAAGAGAACAGGAAAAACAACAGCAGCAGCAAGAGCAGCAACAACTGCATGAAAAACCAGAATAAAGCAACCAAGCCCTGAGGAATGGGTCCAATCCTTTCTGTTCCCAACACACAGCAGGTGTTCATTAAATTTTTGTGAAGGTTGCTGTTGTAGTGGATAGAAAAGAAACGATATCACCTAATACTTATTAAACTTCTGGTGAGTGTTGGAAAAACAAATTCTATCACTATACTAACCCCAATCTCCACAATAACTACACGAGTGGACACGCTATCATCATTTTATAGGTCCAAAAGCTGAGAGGATTAGTGAGGCTAGGCAAATTGCTCAAGATCAAAAACCACGCATGTGGCAGAGCTGGTATTCAGGTCCAGGTTTGTTATACTCCAAAGTCCAAGATCTTTTACACTTCCACGTGGGGTCTTAGTGCCTTGTGATGAATGTGATGTAAAGACTTTAAAAGGAAGAATAAATACAAAGGTCAATGAAGGGAAGTCTTTCTGAATTTGTAAAAGATGGTCCTTAGTAAAGTAATATGAGGTAAATGATCTTGAAAGCAGTCCGTGCACATAGTACTGTTCACAGGAGGTACATGACCTTGAAAACTGTGTACTAGCACGTAGCAGATATTCAGTAGTTTTTGTTGAGGTGAATTAGATAGTTTCTCCATCATTATGTTGTCCATTAGGTCTACATTATACCATTAATTACATTAGTGGATGCTTATTTTAATTAATATTAACTTGGGGACTCTTCTAGAATTAGACTAAAGAAATCTCCATCTTAGATTTTAGAGACAGAGTGTTTGAAATCAGAACTGACCACTTTACAGAGTCCTTTTATTGATACTAGGAAGTTTCCTTTAGGAAGTTTTGACTTCTTTTCCTTTGGAAAATACTGTATCAAAGTCATCCTAGAAACACAAATCATTTCTCCATTGTTAGAGATTATATACAACATACCCAATGGCAACATTGTACTAGCTATTCTAAAAGGCCTTCTCTCATTGACATGTGTTAATAAATGGAAAGAAGACCATGTAGTCACAGTATTCATTACTCATCTGTGTTTATAAGCAATATGACTGTGAATTGTTAATACTTTAAAGCCAGTTTTTCAAGACCGTTCATATGCCAAATAATTATGTTAACTATAAATATTTAAAATACATTGTTTAATTATTTTTTTGTTCTTTAATATTTGAAAATGCAAAATTTAACAAAGCTCTTGCAGTAACTTTTCACTACTGAGAAATTATTGATCAGTATAAATATAAGAATATGTATAAGACTTAAAATTATTCATAAAGCAAAACAGATAAATATATAAATTTTTTATAAATGGCAAACTATCTGTAATTTCACTTTTGCTGACAGGGTTTCAATATTTTAACATTTAAAAAGGTTTCTTCATGCACAACAAGTCCACTGTATTTTCAGTAAAACAGAATTTGATTCTTTTTACCAAGTGATGTGAAGATGATTTTTCTAGCTGGAATAAACAATTAAAAACTCAGCAGTGACCAACAAAACAACATTATTTCCAGCCACCTAATAAACTATGTTTGTAAAAAGCACATAACTAAAGATTAAAATATTTAATTTATAATTATAGCTGATTTTATTTTTCAGATTATCATATCAACATATCATGAGCATAAATGTGTATATGTGTGGAAGGAGTCTTAATATGGTTCCTGTGTTGAATGTAGCATAATCTTAACAGAAATTGCAATTACTCCATATGTATTTTGGCTTCAAAAGCATTATCTTACAACTATCAGACATTAGTAAACTCAAAGAGGGAACAGACTTCTGTGAAATGACCAGTATTAAACTCAAACGTTAGAAAAACCATAAAGAACTTCCAGAAAAGGCTGCCACACAGTAGTCCTATTTTGTAATTGGCATGAGGACACAGGCTAACTTGTTAAGATATTTATGTATTATTCTAATATTTTTATGTTCTCTATCAGGGAACATAACAATGTGTAGTAGATACAAATCCAGTTCAAATTATAATAAGATTCTATTATACTCTTGTATTTATAATCTACTGACATTCCTGGAATTTTTTCTCTCTTGAGGGACATTAATAGGCAGCAGCAGTAACCCCTACAAAGAAAAGACTGGCCTCCTCTTTCATCAACACTAACATTGATCTCTGCCCAACCTTAAAAGCAGTTCTAGATACAAAATAGGAAGAACATCATCATTTTTTTTTTTTTAATCCCAGGATGCCTGGCAGAACACAAGAATTTGTCCATTAAAAATTGGGTGCTTTTGGAATAGAGAGTTATTGTTAATTTCACCAAAAGCCCTTAAAATAATTAAAAAAAAAAAAACAGGGGGAAACTCTAAGTTAAGTAGAATAGAAAGTAACAAGGAAAAATATTAGCAATGTGATTATTGATGTAAAGTCTAGAATGTCAATACTCATCACATAACTAAAAGGAAAATCCAGTAACTCTTTTTGTTTCAAGACTTTGTAATAAATGACATAGTCAGTTGTGGCAATAAATTTGAAGAGTAAAATATAACACCGGAAAGGTATATTTCAACCTAAAATGATATTATAATATATACTGAACATGTTCACATGTCTTTTTAATATATCTGGTTATTGTTTGCAGAACTAAACATTTAAAAAATGAAGTCCCAGCCAGTTACTGAAAGGAGCTGGTTTTGAATTATTTCTTCGAAAAAATAATGTTCTTGAATAATTTTATGACAATATAAATGTTTCAATGTGTATTTTATTGCATTTCTAGAAAAGACTATTGTGTATGGCAAATTTTATAATTTTTTTTTGGTTTGTAACTATCATCTTTCAATGAAACAAAGTATTATACAGTGCCACTAGAGGGCATTCTTGTAATCCGTAACTGAATGGGGGGGAGGTGGGTGGCAAGGTACAAATTTTAACCATAATGAAATTTGACATGTTGGAAATTAATTTTATTTCAACGGAAAACAACAGAGGAAAAAATATTTTTTAAAAATTATTTTTATTAACATATATTATTTGTCCCAGGGGTAAAGGTCTGTGAATCATCAATTTCTTTAAAATTAGTGACATTAATATAAATTAGAATAAATACATGCTATGTCAAAGAGTGACTTTGGGACAGAGACATCTAAAATGGTGTTTTCATTTAAGCAATATTTTTGTGGGTATATTTTAATAGAGACACATTTACTTATTTCAAAGTATTTTATCTGATAAAAATTAGAAAGATAAAAACTTTCTAATAGATTTTATCACTTTAATTCAACAACTTAGCTTTATCATCATAATAGTATTCTCAATATTTAGCCAAATTACAGAAAGTGCTAAAAAAAAATTGATTTTTTTCTTTTTTTTTTTTTTGCTTATCATGATTTGGTTAAACTTATTATTTTGTAAAATTTACATTAAGTATTCTTTCCAGTTATCTGGGCCCTCCTCCTTCATACACCCATTTCTTCCCTGTCTCTCCAGGTCACTATTATCCTTCTCATTGTGATTTGCAATCATTTTTTTCTTGGTTATAGAAAGCAAGTGGTGTCTTCCCTCTGCAAATAATGATTATTCATTTCTTTCTTGACTAATAAAGCAAAGCTACTGAATGAACTGTGTATTTCCAAAGATCCCAACAATTGTGCCATTTTTTAAAATCTTTTGTGTCACCTGAGCAAAAAATGCTATCTTTAATTACATTCATTTTATTCCCAGAGTCCACTGAATTCCAGTGAAGAAAAGAGGGTCACAAACACAATACCATAAACCACATCCTACTAGGTATGAATATCCCATTATTTATTATGCTTAGGAGCTAAATAATTTAGAGAATCTAAGTTTTTATCTTACAAATTTCATAGGAACTTAACTTGTGACATTTTAAAATATGAAATTTTTATCTGTAAAATGTAAACCTCTTGATTATTCATATTTTTTAAAACATGCTTTTGTACTAGGATGTCTTTTAAGTCCCCATTCAACAAAAACGTGGCTTTGAAATGCCTTACTTGCAAGTCTCTAGATGCCAGAAATGTATATATAAATACTTCTAAGTCCATTCTTTAAAGATGAAATTATATTGCTTGTCAATTATAAAATGAGCTCACGGCTGTTGTGCTATATTCCATAAATCTACTAGGATGATTAATAAGCCATTAAATACATAAGGATTCAAAATGACAGTATAGTTTAGCAGTGTATAATGGGTAAAAAGGAAAATCACATAGATCACATTTTATGGTGTAAATACCTTCCTTATTTATGCATTCAAAAAGTAACTTCAGACCTTAAACTGTTAGTCTTTATGTGAATGTGGTACTGTATGGTGACTAACATAATAAAAAATAATCATTAAAAAATAACAGTAGAATCAACAATCACTAGTTTCATAGTTCTTGGTCTTATTAGTAGACATTATGACTATTACACATATTTCTATTTGTAAACACTGTATTTGTGTTAAAGACTTGACTATGTTCCAAGTGTAAGTATTTATCAACAGGCACACTAAATCATATTGCAAATCCATTCATATTTTCCCATGCTGCTTTTATACAATTAATTGGAAAGGTTGGAAATAAATCTGAGTGCATTGCTATTTGTCTCAGACATGAAATAGTTAAGAGTGATATGTGTGCCAGGGTTTTAATAGGCCTTAACAACAAAAAGCTTCAATCCTCTACTTTCACTAGATTTTGTTGCCGTGGTTTTGCTTGCTTAGGGCCATCCATCTGTTAATGTTGACTTGTAATATAGCTAAGCTCCGGCTTGCAGTTCACTAGTCCAGTTGATGTGTGTGTGCATATGTGTGTGTACATGTGTGTGTCCTATATAGATACACAGATACATACACATTACAGTTGCTAGAATAAGAATGGCTAATATTATTAAAAATGGAGTAGCACCTTAGATTCATATAAATTTTGCAGATTTAAAGGGATTTCTCATTCTTAGAAAACTCCCATAAATTTTTACTAATAAATATTCTTAAAACATAATTTTCAGGGACAGACTTAGTATAAACGAAGACTACAGTCAGTATTCTAAAATAAAATTGATGAAAGAAGGTAAGTGTGTAGTCAAGATTAAAACTGTTCTGCACCATGACTGGTGGCAGTATTCTCACTGGACCCAACTGGCCCTGTTTTCAATAAAACCAGAGGAGGATCCTTTCCCTGGAGTCCTGTTAGGCTGGGGCTGCTGCTGGAACTGTCATCTTCACACAAAAGGGAAAAGGGTTGGGTTTTACAAATGTGAAGCCTAATTGGGAGATCTTCATGGCTGTACCCTTGACATTTATTTAAGCCTCATCAACAAAACGGGAAATAACCATACTAATTAGCAGACCAGCATACAAATTACTATTTGTTGGGGTGTAGATGTAGATTCACAATCTATTCCAAACACAAGCTAAGTAATGGAATACAGGCTTAAAACAACATACATTTTAATTTTTGTTCTTTTCTACAGTACCCAGACTATGAAACTTGATTTTTTTTCACTTACTAAAATACATTCTTGGAGTTTAAGAAACCATAATCTCATTTTCATCTTTTGAAAAACAGGTGAAAATAAAGTGTTTCATTTATCCAAGTCTAGCTAGAAACTGGAAATGTAAAGTTCTTTACATAGCTGATATCAACTTCTCAAATGGATAAAGAATTGGGATAAGTAAAGCTCACATCTTTATTTTGATACCTCTACTGACAATAAAATGACATATCTGAGGTCTTTTAAACTTAGAAATTAAGACATTTCTCAGGAAAATAAGCTATATATTTCTTCTCAAATCATAAACTGGGATGTAAAGTTATCCATATTTAGAATGAAGACAGACACTAATTTAGGGGACTAGAGGACTGTGAGTGGCTCTGGACAGTTGCCACCAAGAGAGAAGAAAGTCAGGGCCATTGTGGTAAGAGACCTGAAGTTCAAGATATGTGTATATATATTAATGGGTAGCTGCCAATTTTTAAGTGCCTATTAGGTGGCAGGTGTTTTATACACATTATCCATAATGCCTATAGCATCTTAGCAAAATGACATTTATTGTCATTACCATTTCATAAATGTAGAAAGTATGGCTTAGGGACACTGTGTTTTGCTCAATGCTAACTGCTAGTACTTTTTCCAAAGTCAAGTCTCTCTGACTCTCAACACCGTAACTTTGTCTCCAACAGCCCTTCCTCCACAAACACTCCACCCAACACAAAGGCGCGACAGCAGTGGTTAGCTACTTAACTCCCAGAATCAGTCTGTCTGCTTTTCAATCCCTACTCTGATACTCATTACTGTAGAACTTTGGTCACATTTCTTCATCCCTCTGCTGTTACTAAATCTGAAAAATGGGGATGATCATTCCCAGTGTGCTTGGATTGCTAGGAGTTTTAAATTAATCATATAATATACACAAACATACAGAGAGCTTTGCTGTCTCTTCCTCATGTTTTCCAAGTTCACTCCAGTGTACTTCAATTTTATTCCACTCTGTAAAAACTGAAGTTTGGAAATGATAGTAAGACCTCAAAATTATCTGTATCACCAAATCCTAGAGGTCCTATGGAATCTCACTTTTAGGTAACTGAATTTACAACATGGCAAGAATTTTAGGAGAGTGTGGCTGATTCCAGCATCCTGGGATCAAGCCCTGCATCATCATCGGGCTCCCTGCTCCCCGGGAAGCCTGCTTCTCTCTCTCTCCCACTTCCCCTGCTTGTACTCCCTCTCTCACTGTCTCTGTCAAATAAATAAGTGAAATCTTAAAAAAAGAGAGAGAGAGAGATAGAAAGAGTGTATGGCTATTTGAATAATCAAATGTGAGATGGGTCCTTCAGTGAGAGGCTGGTTCTAACATGACACAGTGATGTTACTCTTCTAATTCAGTGAGCCTGACCGACAGAAGAAAAGGGTGCCTTCTAAGTTTACTTCTACTTGTAGCCTTTATTTTTTTAATAGTTTCTTAGGAAATTAAGCTGTCTTTGTATTAATAAACCTGAGTATTTCAAGTGATAGACACTACACAGAAGAGAGAAAGAAGGAAAATCAGATTTCTGTCCCTAAAACAGTGTTCCTTGCCTCTCTTGGCTACTTCTACTGGATGGGAGCTGTTGGGACACTTACTTCACCTGTGGATCCACAATGTCTAGCCCTATTTCCTGGAATAGTTGCATGCCTCCTGAACAATTTTATTTTAATCCTTGTACATCATGAATCATGGTAGGTGTGTTTGTCTTTTCATTTTGGCTGCTAAGCAAGGGAATGGGCCTTAGCTGCTGCTGCTGCTTCTTCTGCTTTTTTTTTTTTTTTTTTTAAAGATTCTACTTATTCATTTGACAGAGAGAAACACAGCAAGAGAGGAGTGGGAGGAGGAGAAGCAGACTTCCCGCCGAGCAGGGAGCCTGCCTGATGCGGGGTTCCAGCCCAGGACCCTGGGATCATGACCTGAGCTGAAGGCACACACTTAATGACTGAGCCACCCAGGCGCCCCAGGCCTTAGCTTCTTACTGCACTTTCTCTCTGCCTTGAATCTTATCTAAATTAAATACATTTCAATCTTTTGTTCTATGATTCCTGGTAAAATGTCCAATTAATTTTGAAAATAAGTAGAATATAAACAAGTTAATAAACATAATGTCTCTGACATATTTATTGATTACCCAGATTATGCCTCGAACCATATCTATTTCTCGAAATGCTTCCATATGTAATTGGAAATCTTAATGGGCTCAGATCCTAATATTATTGTGCTTAGAGAGACAACAGTAAGACTATTCATTGATTTGGAAATAATCATAAAACAGTATCTTCATGGTTCTAGCATGAGCTTCTGTTTCTTGTATTATACAATGGATCATATTTCTAGCAAATCATTGAGGCTGGATTACCTCCAAAAAGTGAACCAAGGAAGCTTCTGTGGTATCAGACCAAAAAGAAAAGGCAGTAGACTATGCCCAGTCCCTACTGATTTCCTTGCCCCAAATGCAAACAATGTATTTGAAGCTTATTTTCTATGCATTCTGTTTGTGTAAGTGGCTCAATTCTCATGTGGGAACTAAGGCAACAATGACCCATTAGGGTAGGCTGACCTTAAACTTGCCAAGTTTCAGGTTTATGGTACAAAGACCAACCCCTAAGTATTTAAAAATACAGATTTTTTTTTTTACAAAGGCGACTTTTTGCCAAATGATTACAAGGCAATTGGAGGTAGCAAAAAATCTTCTGAGATTTTTGTCACTGTCCTTAAAATCCTACTCTGAGAACTGCTTTCCCTGTTCACCCCTACTACTTGCCAGTGTTCTTGGTACATGGTATTCTCCTTGCTTCCCTGGCTAGAGTTCACTGACCCAAGGATTAATGCTTGATCCGAGTGGGCTGATGACACTCTTCCACAAGACAGTGGATCTGGGAATTGCGGTCCATTCCTAGCAGCTGGCTGAGCTGAGGGCCTGCAAGCACAGTGTCAGGCACACGGAGGAGTTGAGAAAACCTCTCTATGGAAGGCACAGTGAATAGTGAAGCAGAGAGAAAAACAAGCCGGATGAGAGAGAGAGAGAGACAGAGAGAAGGTGGGTTGGGACATGGGGAGGGGTAGGGGTAAGGGGTGAGTGGGGAGGGCTGATGTTCTTCCCTGAGTACTTTTGCTTTTTCCATTTTCTGGTTCCAGTCCTACCAGAGGGCTACATACATTCCTATGCCTAACCTAAGCAGAGAAAAAACAGCAGATCGTGATAAATACTGCTGGGTTACAAATGATTGGAAATAAGGATCCTTAACAAATTGACCTGTTAAAACATACACACACACACACACACACACACACACAGGTATATACACCCATTTCTATAATGGAACACATGTATACAAAGAAATACACATACGGGGATTACACATTACCTAAAATTCAGATATTTATCATTTGAAAAGATTGATATTCAGAAATTACCAGCACCTGCATAATAAATCTAAATATGCTGCTTAACAAATTCCTATGAACACGTAGGAAAATTATAATTCTTAAAAGAATAAGCCCTATTTCTCTTAATTCTTGTTAGAGTCATCATTTGTCATGTCTGCCTGAAAACCACAAAATGCTAACTGATGAATATAGATAGTTGAATTAATGATATTATAATAAGTGATGGCCATGAAAATTCAGAATAAGTATGCAATAAATATAACCTATTATCTGTAAGGTTGTCTGTAACTTAATGCAATTTTCTCTATCAGAAATTGTCTAACAGAAAACAAAAACAGAAATCTGTAATATACCTTATAACTAAATTATCAGAGAAATACACTGCTGTGTTAAAGAAAGGAAGATTTAAAAATTTAAACGAGGAGCTAAAAATAGTATTCCTAACTTAAAACTGACATTTGGGACAAGGGTTTCTCTAATTCATGTGTTTTCTTTCTACCCTAAAGCTTCTGATAAGTAAACAAAGATCTCACTCTTTTTTCACATAAAAATCAGTGCACCATTGTAAATAAAACATAACTGCTCCAATATTAAGGCAATAAACATTTTGCAAAAGTTTTTAAGATGTTGAAGCTTGAGAACCAAAAGGAATTGAAAATGCTAGTGATGGAAGAAATATAGAGAAATTGATTATAAATCCATCATTGGTTTACAAGTAAACACATGTTTTCCAGTTAACAGTATCCAGAGAAGGTTTCTATACTTGTGGAATTATTTACTGAAGGGCTTACTGTAGGTCATACAATCAGCATTATTACCAACATGCTGCAATTAACCAATACTAATGTATGGAAAATATAAATTTATAAATGGATAGATCATAGAGAAGGCACTTAGTATGGTATAAAAATGGTCCCATGAAGGCAGAGATGTGTTTTGTCTCTCCTGGAACATTTAGAGCCATGACTGGTACACAGTAAGTGCCAGTTTTCTTTATCAAGAAATGAATGAGTTTTCTTTATAAAGGTGAGGGTTTTAGTACAGCTTCACTGGCATCTCCGCAACCCTCATGACACAGAGAAGCTCTTTAAGGCCATCCCTGCTCCTGCAGTGTATGCAGATCGAGGAAAGCTAAGTGAGCATTAGGGATGCATTCGCATCCCATTCTCCCACTAACTCCTTGTAAGTCTTAGGGGAGGTGACCGTTCTGGCTATCACCTCCCTCATCTGTAAACATCAGTGACTGCAATAAATGAACTATAATCCAGTTGAAAATTCTTTTTAAAAGCTAGTTTTCTAAGGCCACTTAAAATATGATTTGTATACAAATCTGGATCATATAAACCTTCAGAAACTTATTTATACAGCAAAACCGAGGTACATATAGCTATAATTCTGAACACTTTCCCCCTTTAGGACAGTATTTTACATAACATCAACATATAAGCAGAAGCTTTAAATATTTATAGCAAATAAAATATCTAACTTTAGAAAAAAACAGGCATATTACTTCATATTCTAATTTCTATAAAAGAGTTTTAACAAATTCCCATGTATGAATTTCATTTTATTTTTGTAGTAGAAAGCTGGGATTTCCCCCCTCATCATCAAGCTATTCACATTCTATAGCAATCACATGCTTAACTGCTTCTCTCCCCTTCCTGGACTGTGAACTCTATGATGACATAATAAAGTATGCAGAGATTGGTATCTGGAATGACCGATTCCTAATCCTCTTGCAGCCTGCTCAGATACTACCTACTCAACCTCCTTGACTGGAAACACAAACTTTCTTACCATAATGATGAAAAAAAAAAAAAAGAATGGGTCCAAAACCGTTCTTTAAAAACTAACTAGAATTACATAATTTTAGAATTTGGAGACATAAGAGTAAATAAACCCACCTGGGCCAGCTTACGCTTTTCTGTATTTCCTCCTTTTTCATTGTGTGATGTGTAAACTGGTGTATACTGTACAGAACCAGAACAGGTCCCATAATCTTCTTCATTTTCCTACACAGGAGGAAATATACAAGTAATTATTTTAAAATACTTCTTGTATTACTTTTAGACAAACTATCTGATATAGATGCAAATAGCAAAATAACACTTCAGATACAATTTTAAAAAATCGGGGCGCCTGGGTAGCTCAGTGGGTAAAGCCTCTGCCTTCGGCTCAGATCATGATCTCAGGGTCCTGGGATCGAGCCCCGCATCAGGCTCTCTGTGCAGCAGGGAGCCTGCTTCCCCATCTCTCTCTCTCTGCCTGCCTCTCTGACTGCTTGTGATCCCTCTCTGTCAAATAAATAAATAAAATCTTAAAAAAAAAATCTATTTAGGAAGAAAATGCATTTTTCTATATTATGAGTTAATAATTTCCAAAATAGTCTCTATTTTGAAAAATTTGGATAAAATTTTTATAAAGATTGTTTACTCTCCATCATAAAAATAGAAGTTTTAAGTAATATTTTTCATCAAAGATAGAAAATCAAAACAACTGACAAAAATCTGCAAAGATGTAATATGTACTCAAATAAAAAACACATACACATACACATAAATATTCATATATATGCAATATTCATAGATTCAAATACACATCTTCAAACACAATCTTTTATAAATTAAGAACATGCTTCAAATTAAAGTAGCGACTACTGGAAAGATCCTATAAAACCAAATGATGGCATTCCTGGCTTAATTCTGCACCAAAGATCATCTTTTTAAAGAAATTCTCCGCTTGAAGCAAGAATTTCAATTGTGATATCAAGGCAATCAACTTTATGAAAACATACATCCTGTTAAAGCATCTTTGAAGATCTCCGTTGTTCTGTGATAAAAAATGCAAACAATAAAGAGATTATTCAGTGACTGCATATAGAATGGCAGACAGTTGCCAGAGGGCTTGTTATGAAAAATACATTGTTGAACAAAGGGCTAAGCATATTTCAAACGTCATTAAAAACATAAATCTCATGTGATTTGTAAAGTACAAGCTTCAAACTAATGCAAGAATCAAGGAAGAATGAAAAGAAGAATATGACATACCTTGTGTTTTAGCTTACTCTTCACTTCCTTTATCCCTTGCTTTGCATGATTTTTTGCCTAGAAAAAGGTAACACAAGAGTCTGGCTCAGCATGGTTCTATTACCACTTAAAGAGTAAGCAGATGAGATCTCATTTCATGAAATTGGCTAATTTCATATTATTTAGAAAAAGAACAAATTATAATCTAAAACTTTATTTTCAGGAAGACCACCCCACTTACTATTATATCTAAATTAGTGAAAACATGATTAGTCTCTATTTGCATACTACTATCATACAAAGGCTAACATATAGCCCGTTTTGCCTCTTAAACTATTGAAAATACAGGAGTCAACCAGATGACTACTGCCCAGTCCTAATTTGAAATTGTGATTAACTGGGGGTGAAAAGCAGAATCCATGTCATCCCAGCAGCAGGCTATTGGGGCAAATGTTCGGGTTTTAAGAAACTCAGGCAACTTTACAAAACTTTATTAAAATGTTTTTACAGGCAGACACAGGTTTTTATTAGCAGAAGTATTTTAATGTTATAGCTATTTTACACCCAGTTTTTCTGGTACAAACTAAAAGTCACTCAACAAAAGACGTTATCCTCATGTTCCACCGGGAATCTGACTGCAGCATTTGAGCTTCTCAGGTCCTGATATGATTCCTGTGGGATATAACTTAACTAAAGACCAGTAACTGGGGACCTCCCTTAAGCCTTGGCCTTTTTTCCACTGGAAATTCCCACTCAGAGTGGCCAGAGTGGAAAAGAAAGGAAATTCACATTTATCTTGTGTTTCCTTGGTATAAGACTATGTGCTGGGTACCTAGCATGTATTAGCTCATTTAATCATCACAAGTCTGTGAAGTTGGTGCAATTATTACTACATTTTACAAATAAGGAAAGTGACTCAGAGGGCATCAGTCTGCATAGCCTAGATTCAAATCTGGGTCTATTTCATTTCTAAGTCCAAATTCCCACCATCACAAAAGGGAAGGAAGAACTAAGTTTTTAAAATATATCTATTGAATATAAGTCTTACGAGAGAAAAGGCATCATGAGTCTCCTTCTACAGACATGGAAACTAAGGTCATAGGGACTTAAGACTTTCCGACTCCAATGTTCTTGTTCCTTCTACCAAACCATCCTACCTTCCCAAGTCACTTCTAGGAAGAGTGAATACATGTCTTCCCAAGTTCACTTAGGGGAAGTGTCTCATTTCTTTCCTGTTAATATCTGTAGTACCAAATACAGTATTTGGTATATAGTAACTACTCAAATTATGTCTTGAACTTGGATAAACAACTATTTCTTTACTGCAAATGAGGCAAAATTAAAACATACTACACACAGTAAAAGAGAACCTAAAAAGTTCAATAACCCTAAATTGTATTTCCATGGTTCTTTGGAATTAAAGCATTTTCACATTCCATATTTTATTGGTAAAGCCACTCTATCTATTTAAAGGGTCCTATATTAACCCCTACATTCCCATTAGGTAAAAATGAATAATTACCAAGAAAATATTCCTGTTTCCATCTCCCAGAACTTTGCTCTTATTTTGTCTATATTCTAATTTATCTAAATGTCCTCCAGTCTTTCAAAATTTGCTTGATTCACACTAATCTTTTCAGATGCTCCTCGGTGTATACAGTTGAATCTAGTGTCAGTCATGATTCTGTAATTCATGCACTGATTCATTTAAATGGCTGTTGCCCGACCTCCTCCACGGACCTTCAGACTGTCTGGAAGATGGGGTACAGACGTTCTCTCTATCCTTTTCAATACCAAGTTGAAACTAAGCAATAAACAAGTATTCTCTACAGAGAAGTATCCAGCAAATGACTTTAGTTAAGAATTTAAAAGACAAAATCCTAACAAAAAAGGTGACTCAGAAAACCTTTTAGCCAAATCAATCATGTATTCACTTTACCGTTATTTTTAGATTTATAAGAAAAGCATACATGTTAGTTCTAGTTTTCTTTCTGGTCTCTATAAGGATAGAAAAATATAAGCATAAAAAAGCATAGAGAAAATGTTCCAAGCATAGAAGAATGATTTAACAACAGGACAAAATCATTATTTCCTTCAACCAATACATATTTGGTTCCTCTGTACTAGTTCCAAAACACAGAGCGAAGGGACGATGATACAAACATAAAACTAGCAGGGGCAGTACCTCTGTCATTCACACTATGTGCCATACTCAGGGCTGCAACTCAAATAACAAGTACAACGCCTAGTATGCGAGAGGTACTCAAATAACTTACTGAATAAATGAAACAGTTTAAAACATGGTTCCCAGTTTTTAAAAATTTACCATCTATGGAAAATCAAGAAAATAAATCCTGTTATTAACATTCAGGAGAGAGAGAGATCAGAAGTTTTGTTCATAGTAATTTGTGGTCAAAGGAGGAAGTTCAAGAGTTCATAGTTCGAATAGCCTCAAAAAGGTGAGTTTTAGGTACAACTATGAAAGTCACAAACTGACTTTACTTGTCCCAAACCTCTTGACTTCTTCATTCATGTGCAACATGATCACAAGATAAATGATGAAAGCAATTAAGAACATTCTGAAGACCTTAATTGGCTTGAAATTAATTTAGGGAATTATCTTCCAGAGAGCAGAATTTTGACTTGTTAACATTTTACTGTTCTGCAGAAAATAAAACACTCTACTGATGAGAAAGATAAAAATATGAATAATGAATAAGTTTTGAACATTTTTATTTCTGGGTTTTTGTCAAAAATAGAGAAAAATTAAGGAGAAAAACATAATTAGCAAAGTAATACAAAACATTTCTCTTAGACTGAGGAAAAATTTCCAAGTGCTTGTTCAAGGAATAAAATAAGGGGCACTTGACTGAGAAACCTTTTTTTATAATCTTAAATGAATGTGAGAAACAAGGCCAGTCTGATGTTTTGCATGGCAGCCATATGCTATTTTATCATAAAAAAAAAATCTCTCCAAAAACTGTATATAAATCAAACCACCAGTATTATAGTAAGATAGTGATACACTAAGAGAGGTTTTCCAGAAAAACTATGAAACAACCAAACAAAATGCACAGGCTGCTGTTTCCAGGCAAAATGGATTCAAAATGGATTCCTCTTCCTACGATGAGGCTTCAAACAGCTCAGAATTGTGGCACTATTTTTGAATCCACTCTGTAGATTAGCTTCCCTACTATAAAATGTAATCTTTGAAATGGATTTTTTTTTAACAGTAATGGTGGCTACATATATGTCATAATTGTAAGTCAAAACAAGAATATAAGTTCTAAGCTTATTAAAATATATTATCCCATTATTAATTCAATCATACCACTTCCTTTACTGAGAGAGCATTTGAAGATAAACTCTTACAAAATCAGAACTATTGCCCTCAGGTGCCTGGGTGGCTCATTTGGTTGAGCCTTGGACTCTTGAAATTTCTGCTCAGGTCATGATCTCAGAGTCCTGAGATTGAGACCAGCATTGGGCTCACGTTCAGTGTGGAGTCTGTTCGAGATTCTCTCTCCCTCTTTCTCTGACCCTCCCCCTGCCTGCACGTGCTCTCTCTCTCTCTCTCTCTCAAATAAATAAATGAATAAAATCTTTACAAAAATCCTGCTGCCCTGAATATTTTTAGAAATAAAAAATACATATGACCTACTACATTTAAAAATTATTTTACTGAATGCCAACCCACTAGCTCCAACCAGTTTAATACTAGAGATAAAGATGCACACAGGCCAAAGAAGTGCTGAAACAGAGATATAAGGACCCAGAAGGTATGGGAACCCTTATAGTGTGGGGTTGGACATTTTATAGGGAAACAGCTAGTGCTTAAACTAAGTCTTATCGAATGAATTAGTGTTTACTGGGTGGATAAAATCCAAGAAATAAATGTGCCAGTTAGTAGAAATGGATTGTGTAAGGATAGAGGCAGAAGAGAACATCTTGCATTCATGAAATGAGGAGTAGCTCAGTATCTCTAGAAATACGGCAGGCTCTAGGGGCTGGGGTGAATTGAAAGGACAGAAGAGGGATCAGGTCTTGAAGGGTTTGGCTATTATATTAAGGAGATTTTTATTTATTAATTATTTTTGTTACTGCTATTGATACAGCAGTTTTTTGTTTTACTTCAGCCATGGAGAATCACTAAAGAATTTTAATTATAGAGAGTCAAACATCTTTGAGAGAAGAGAACGTGCAATATTTGCCTATTTTTTCTACTTTAGCCTCAAGTATACAATGAGAATTTAAAATATGTTGTTAAATGAAAGAATCAAATCTTTAAAAATGGCACTTCATTATGGACTGCTTCAATCTAAGTGCGCAATTTTACTGATAGCTTGGAAATAAACTGAATTCACTTTGGTCAGTATTAACTCTAAATTTTTTAAAGCTTTTTTAAATTAAATTAAATTTAATTAATTAATTTATCTTTAAAATATTTTATTTATTTATTTGATAGACAGAGATCACAAGTAGGCAGAAAGGCAGGCAGAGACAGGAAGGGAAGCAGGCTCCCCGCTGAGCAGAGAGCCTAGATCTCAGGACCCTGAGATCATGACCTGAGCTGAAGGCAGAGGCTTTAACCCACTGAGCAACCCAGGCACCCCTAAAGCTTTTTTTAAAAGAAAAAATAAGAAGTATTCTAGATGTACATGTCTGTCAGCTAGGAAAATGTATAATTTTATTAATAGAATTTTTAAATATCAAAAGAAAACTTACAAATTTATATGCTGTCCGTACAGCTGGAGTTGCTTTGGTCATTGCTGTGTTAAACAGTGCACCTCCTTTCTGTAAAGAAAAAGAAGAAAGATATTTCAAAAAATTTTAAGCCAGACTGTCCTGAAAACAAAGTATTATTAATAGTATGGAAAAAGAGCTTTTCTCACAAATTAAAGACTACAGAAATTATGTCACATTAAGTGTTTTCAAACTTTCATATACTACAGTAATTTCAGACAAAATGTAAACATTCTACTCTGTTCTTTTAGTTGATGTAATACATGATTTAAAAATCATTTCATCTTTGTAGTTTAGCAGACTTCAGAAATACGACCAGTAATAGGTACATTTAAAACTTAATAAAAAAAAGAACTAAAATCAACTGTTTATCAATTGTTTTAGGTTGGACAATAAAGTCTAAATGTGTGGAGGCAAGTTTTACGTTTAAAAAAGATCATATTAACAACAAGCACATTACCAGAAATGATAAAACTCCCCTCAAATGATACTTCTCCTAATTTCTTTGTTCTAGGATAGAATATAGCTGACAATAACAACTTGTTTTTCAAAACACACCATTTATCTCTGGACAAAAGCTTTTCATTTTAAAATTATGAATATCAATTAAATTATAACAGCATAAAATAAAAATATTTAAAATGTGAAAAAGTACAAACATTTCACATACTGCCAATAAACGGCGTAAGTATAAACAGCATCATTTTACTGAACACTTCTCCATATACATTTGAGTGAAAGAGGAAGAAACAGTGAAGGGTTATCATTACCTTGACTGTATGCACCCATTGTTGATATGACCTTGGGTTCCCTGGAAAATATAAAAATAAGATGTCAGGAATGTAGGATCTAAAATAAATCATAAACTAAAATTCATCAAGAACTAATATTTCCAGATGTTAGTAGGCAGATTTTATTCATCTGCAATGTTGTGAAAAAAGCAATGTTATTGTAAAACTATTAAATTGCTCTCTTAGGAACACAGTGATTAGAATGTTTTAGAACAGAGATTTTTTTCTTTTCTCATGTATGAAGGTAATATGTTATTCTATTTTCTTTCATTTTAAGGAGGGATAAAATAAACCCTCTTTTTTGAAATCCAAGATTCCTATGTCTTTTATACTAGTTTTTCAATGTTTTATATCTATGTTGTCTTGTAAAAGTGTGTCTCTTTTATGCAACTGTGTTCATTTAAAAAATAATATTGTCAGTGCATAGGAAAAGAAAAAAAACTAGATGGAAATTTAAAATGCAAAGAAACTTGAATACAAAAGAGATTATTCTATGGTTTTTAACTATTAACATTAATGGATCACAAATTCCACTGTAATGCAATACAATCAAGTTCTGAAGATATTCTCTAGTTGTAAATCCCAATTGGAAAGAAACTACCCAAGGAAATGTGAAACCAATGAAGGTTTTAGTTTACAGAGCATCATGGTTATTAGAAAGTTCAAATGCTGACAAAGTTCTTTTTTTTTTTTTAAGTTTTTATTCAAGTTCCAGTTAGTTAACATACAGTGTAATATTAGGTTCAGGTGTACAATACAGTGACTCAACACTTCCATACAACACCCGGTGCTCATCACAAGTGCACTCCTTAAAACCAGTTCTAATAAAACTAGTAATCACATATTTGGTTCCAAATATGGTAATTTAATCAATAAAATGACATCAAAGGGCAAAAAAAGAGAACACAATAATCTCAAGTAATGTTTTATATCAACTGACTTAGATTTCATCTGCCTTCTTGGTTTAAATGCTTAAAAAAAGAAGTCCTGATGGCTACTCCAAGTACAAGTAATCCCTAAAACAGATTATGGTCTCTTCTTTTTTTCAATTGTGGTATAGTTGACATACAACATTAAGTTAGTTTCAGATATAAAGCATGATTCGATATTTGTATATATTGCAAAGTGATCACCACATAAGCCTAGTTAAGATCTTCACCATATATGTTCTCTACTTGCATATTGTTGTGTTCTTTTAACAAATTCATTACCTTGCTATTATAAAATAGAAGCAGAATGATCCCAACCCAAGAATTTATTTCCAGCAGTTCTCTTTGCATTCCTAACCAACATCAGGCAAAATGTATACAGCTCTGATTTTACTCCTGTAATTAAAATCTTTCTCTAACTCACAGAAAAAAAAAAAAATCAAGAAATAACCCTTATTGTAAAAAACATCTCTTACTACTCAGCACTGCACTTCACTTTTCTGGAAGAAAATACATGAGCAAAAATAATATTTTTTCTAATCTTATGAAATGATTATAGCAAAATGTGTCTACTTAAAATAACCTATGTAAATAAAATCTGCACTGTTAAAAAACCATGAGTTTCAGGTGGTATTTGTCCTAAACAATTTTTAAATTATATTTCCTTTATAAAATGACAAAAAATTCAAGTTATTCTATCAATTTATTTCCAAGGAGAGTTTATTAACAAAAAAATAAACAGTATGTCTTTTTCCAGATTGTTCATATACTTTTACCTCTCTACTAAATGTTCTCAACAGTTCATATACTTATTTAACTTCTCTATGAAAAATGATTGGCTAGAAATCACACATTTAAGACTTGATTGTTATTTATAGTATTCTGGAAAGTGCTTTACTTTCATTCTTTCCACAAAATAAATGGAAGAAAATAGAAAGAGAAACACTAACTTCTATATGATAACTATTTAGCATTCTGGAACACTTGTCAATCCAGAAAATAATTTTTTAAGCCCCTAAACTACAAAGAAAAGAAGTATCATAAAATTTCAGAGCAGTTATAGAAGGATCAGTGTCTTATTTAGAGTTGTGAGGAATAAAAATAGCTCTCATATTCAATTCTCCACAGGTCACAAAATGTTTTTATACCTACATCCTCTTATTTGAGTTGTGTTTTTATACTCCCAAGATAGGTAAAGCAGGTAGTATCTTAGGCAGCACAGTTCAATGAGAAGGAAGTGGACTTTGGAGTCCAATGGTCTGAGGGTTCAAGTCCACTGTATCCTTGTAAACTATGGCGTTTGGGACGAGGTCTTTAACCTGGCTGCTACAATGTTACTTAGTACAGTACCTAGCACATCAAGACACACCAAAAATGTAAGTTATTATTGTCAGTAAATTGCCAAATGAAGAAAGTGAAGATTCTGAGGTGGCACATTATTTGCCCAAGGTCACAAAGATAGCAACTGAGAAAGATTAAGAATCTAGGTATTTGAATTCTTGGTTCTGTAGTCCTTCAACTCTGAAATTCTACCTCTTAAGACTGTTAAATAAAATATGATAAAACAGAGATTTCCTCTATATCGCTTCACACTAATTACATTAGAAATGAAAATGGGCTGTTCAAAGCAGATACCTTGAGAAGAAACAGTTCACAGAATCACCAATAATAATCCAGAATTATATGCACAGGGGAAAACAGAAGTCCTTACATTAACTGCTTGAGATGATGGGGAAACATGTGGTACGATATAGGTAGAGTCCTGTTAGATTTTTTTTAAAGATATTTGTTTCTCTAAATTTAGAGCTTTTCAAATGGAAGGCTTCTATTCCCACAAAATTTATGAGACAAATGCATTATTTTTAAAAATATTGTTTAAAGGCTGTTTTTCTTCTTAAAAATGAATCTGAATGCCAAAAAAAAAAAAAATCCGAGTCCTTCCTAAAGTCACTGGATTATGGAAATAACAAGCATTATTGAGGAAATTCCTAGCATTGTTCTCATTAAACATATGAGTGGTTTTCTCACACTCAAGGACAGAATATCTTTGTCTCTCACCTGTCCGAAGACTTCTTCCTTAAATATATTTGTTAAATTCCAGAAATTTGTAGTTATTTTTCAAAAAATATATAAATTTACCTAAACTGTTCAGTGAAGCCAGAAAAATGCCATAAAGTGGATGACTACCTACTATCTCTTCCAATCCCCTTGGTGCCTCAGTCAGTACAGGAAAGAGAGAGAAATAAATAAAAGACTGATCAGATTATATCAGGAAACTAATGAGGAAATAAATGCTAATGAAGAATAACTATATGCTTCTTTATAAAATCAATCTGAAAATGTTTCTCCTTCTGAAAGTTTAAATAGCTGGAAGTGGATTTAAAAAACTAGCCTGATTTTAAATGAAAAAAATATATAACCCTCCCCCCACCACGTTCTTAACTACTCAATATTCCTTGGCTGCTTGTTCACAGACCAATATTTTTATTTATCTAATTGTACCCTTTGTCCTACTTACGTCCACTTCTATTACCTTTTAGCCTCTATAGATATTCTTCCCTTTACATACTTCCTGATATTACTTCTCTGATAAGGCTGAACATTCTACAAAGGTCTCATGAAAACATCAGGAGTAACAGGGATTCCTTTAACAGTCCTGAGCACAGGAATTCACAGGACAGAAATCAGTTTTTGGAAATCTGTATGCATTCACAGTCTTTAGCCATAGTTCTAGATTCAGTGTGAATCTAGATTTTCTATGTATGACTGTCCTGCTTTGTATATTCTTATCAGAGCCACAACAATTACGAAGTTCCACCATGCTCATATTCATTTTATCATCACCGTGCATACATACTGGCAACAAACAGGATACATAAACTGTTACTGCAATGGCACAGAAAGGGGAGAAATTAGATGCTTCTTCGAAATTTCCTAATTATTTTTGCTTAGCTTTAGTGAATGTTGATTTTTCTTATGGTGATCTTTCTTGGGGCTTAGTAGAAAAATCTTCACCGGATAATCACAAGACAGGAATTTTACTTTTATCCACTTGGAGTAGAGAAGGCTTGGGCAGTGCTCTTGTTTACTGAATGTCTTCTAATTAAGAAGATTTCTTATCATAAGAAAGCAATATATTATAGTTATTAAAGCAAGAGCTTTGAACGCAGGCAGATACATGACGAGTTCAGACTCTAGCACTACTAGCTGTGTGACCTTGAGCAAATTGTTGAGATAAGTGCCCTTATAAAAACGGGGATGGGTAATCAAAATACCTCAGGGGCTCTGAGGATTAAATGAGATAAAATTTGTAGGCTCTTATAAGAGATTCTGTCACATATTAATATCAGTAAGAACAATTATAATTATTCTTACTGTAACTATGAGAGAAATGAGTTTAATAGTTTACTTCTTTGAAAAATAGTTTCATATCACGATACAGACATCTTTCTTTATATAGTCTAAATGACAAATGTATAATGTTCTTTTATATATCATTTATAAGAACATTACTAATTTTTATTATATTCATATTTTTATTTAAAATCCTAATAAATTGTGCTTTATATTCTTCTAAGAATAATCTCTATATATCTCTAAAATAATAACCTAAAATACAATGATTAAAAAATAACACTTGATAGCCAGACATAATTTGTAATATACTTTCTTGCTGTACATACTGAAATTAATACTTGTTGAACTATGTTTTCCCTTTCATTCACTATTGCTCCCACCACCACCAAATTAAGATAAGCATTCAAAACTTTTTGCATTTTAAGAAAGAACAGCGAAGTGGTTGGCATGAAGTTGTACTGCAAATGTAGCTCTCTCTAAGTCAGATGCCAACTGGTGATCAATATTCCATTCTTTTTAAATCATGAGACCTTTAATGAAAGATTTAACAACCCCTCTCCCACCAGAAAAGCCACCCACCTATCCTCTATTCTAGAACAGAGGTATCTGGACCAATGGTTAAGACTACAGAATTCGACTCTACAAAACGATCACAGTTCACCCCATTACTGTCACAAGATGTCATCTTCAATTCCATATATGATACTAGCCCCACGGGTCATAAAAATAATGAGACAGCAGTTATATAAATACTGAATGGATGCCTCAAGCAATTTGTCCATGAGCTGACAATATTTTGCTTGTGTGAGTTGAAAAGTAAAAAAGCCTTATTTTAACACAAAAGTTCCATTGAAGCTAAATTTTTACCCATGAGCTGAGGAAAGCAAGGAGCTTGGCTTATTCGCTGAGTCAAGTAAACTAAGTTTTTCCCAAAGCTAAATGCTTTCAGTGAAATGCTATACTTATGTCAGATGAAGGTCCATAAATGCTCGGTTCATCTCTACCTCTTTTAATGAACAAATTTTCTCAATGGTTTTTGTATTTCGATGGTGCAAAAATACATCTTATTTAAGAATAAAATTAAATTTGGGGAAAATTGTAGATGCATACTTATTACTATTTGTCTTTTCATGTTTTATTTATCTTTTCTAGCAACTATTTATTCAAACACACACTAAAGACATCTCTTCCCTAAATTAAAACTACAGATAAAAAATTACTATTATACATGGTGAAAATGAACATACCAGAGATTTTTGTTGTTTAGTTCCCCTGTACCTGGAACAGTGCCTACTATATATGTAAACACTTAGCACAACACCAGCTGAATGAATGAATGTGACATTCAAGGACTCAGCAAAATTCTCTGCCAGAGTCAGGACTATATACTGAAGCAATCATGTACAAGTACCAGTTCATAAGTCATTAACGGTCTAGTAATCGTAATGTTGTTTGAATACTTACATATGAAAACACTGTATTTGTTTAATTATATTAAAGTGCATTATATTAAATAAAAAATGAGATATCACCTAGCTTATGTTTCACACATACAAAATAATACGACGCCTTCCATTTTTTTAGTGAGCACTTTTTAACAGTGACAAGTGTAAGCACATGGGATGGTAAACTGAAAAGTCTTTCCTCATGCTGCAATGTTCTGCAAAGCAAAAAAAAACAAAAGGCAAAGACTACTATACAATACACTTACTTAAAATGTAAAAGCACTGTGGTATTCAAATCTTTTTTTAGATTATATTATCAAATATTTCAACTATATATCTTAGTTCTTTAAATCTTACTTAGTAGTAGACTCACTGTGGGTTATTTTAGCAGACAACACTAGTCAGATGAAAGACAAGAGATACAAGCTAAATGCATTTCTGTGACATTTATTTCTACTAATATTAAACGATTATTCAAGGCAAACAGCTACCAATTCATGAGACCATCTTAACACCTTGAATATAAAATAAGTTAACACCAGAGCTCTTATAGATCAAAAAATATATCTAAGACATTTATGTTTAGAGAAAATCATTCCTTATGAAGTAGATTATATCAGATACGAGTGTAAAAATCAAAACAATTGTTACTCAGAAAATGGATAATCACACTGGAACTAGTCTTTACCTCCACAAAAGCCACCAGAAGTGATTTCCTCTTCAAATACATCAGAAAAACCCCTTCCTGAATTTAGTTTTGCCAGTCGACCATCAATAAACTGAAATTAAAAAGTGTCAAATATGTTAATTTTCACTTTCTTCATAAAATTAATTTTACTTACAGAAAAAATATTAATATCAGATACTTATATAAATATAAATTACACATATATATGTATATACACACATATACAGATACATGTCAAGAAAACTCAAACAATTAAAATAGCCCAGTAAAATAACAGCACTTTAGTTAAATCAGAAATGTATGGTACAGACTGTGACTTCATTAACAAGAAAAATAATGTACAATTTACTGGCACTTGGCTACTTTCTATTTTGTCTATCTGTGCCATCTGAAATTTGTACCTTTTGGATTATAAAAAATATTATAAATGTTTTCAGGTTTCTCCATCCATACTGAAGGTAAAGTATCTTTAAGGTCCCTTGCATAAGAGACAAAGGGTAATATAAGAAAGACTTAAATGATGTTTGAAAGATAAACCTGAAGATTTGGAGATTAATACAAAATGTTCACTTTCATGATGGAATTAATCCTGGCCATAATTTTTTTACTCTGGAAAATTTAAATTTAGCCAAATTAAAATAGCTTGACTTTTAAACAATTCTCACTCTGTCATAGTTCTAAAAAAAAGTTTTATATTTAAATGAAAAAAACTAATTTAGAGAAGTTCTATAGAGCAATACAGTATTCCTCAGGTAGCATTTTAAAAATTATTTAATAGCAGTAAGTTACATCAGTTTTTTAAGACTCTGAGACAGAAATCTCTTACAAAATTAAGAAAGAAACAAATGAAATCAACACAGTCCTGTTTAAAATGTGGTTTAACTACCTTATATTATCATCGAATAATTTTGAACCAAAATGTTAGAAGGATTTAAACAGATGTAGCCTAAAAGATGTATAGTATTGGCTTTTTTTTTTTTTCTTTAAGAGTGTGAGTTGCTCTCATAAAAATTAAAACTTTTTGAGGGTAGGGACCACAGATAACCCAATTTTATATCCTCATTATGGATATAATGGAATAAAAAAGTTTCCAATAATATAAGCAAATATGAACAGGAGTTTGGGAGAATGAAAGGCTTGTATCACATCGCTGCTACTTATTAGCTTTATGATCCTGGGCAACTTGCTGTCTGTGAGTCTGCTTCCCCTTCTATAAAATGGGAAAAATCATAAATATCTTATGGCGTTTTGTGAGGGTTAACTGAAACAATATGAAGTACCTAGATTGCAGGCAGAGAATAAATGTTAAATACTAAAGTCCACCTTTTCCCACGACCACCACCTATTCGATCTCTGTCAATTTATGGATTTCCTGAGTGTAGGATCACTGTCTTTCTCATGTATGTATCTTGAATACCTGGCAAAAGCCTCACATATAGTTTGAAATGAATGTTTGCTGAAAGACTCACGTATACTGAAACAATGTGAAAGGCATGTGTACGTAATTATTCATTTCATTGTATCTTGAGATAAAAGGTAATAACAATCTTGGCATCTTCCCTACATATGATAAATGGTTAATTTGAAAATAAAGTGGTTTAAAATGCTTGCAAGATTTCACTTTCATATATTTTCAACACAGCACTATAAATCAAACTAAAGTGATCTAATTTGATGGACTAAGTATCATTTTGAAGAAAAAAGGTGAAGTAAAATGATAAATTTAAAGCAATATATTACTGACAAATGAAGCAAACTAAGACATCCTTTTAAAGGACTTAATTTGCTTTAAAAGATTAAGACTACAAGACTTTTTAAAAGGTTTTCATTTTTATGTTTACTAGAAATAATCCATCCATTTTAGTTTGAGTGGAATAGTTCAACATCTAAAAGGAGATAAATCCCCAAACTATTTACTGATTATGCATTTTTGAGCATGAGTAACTACTTCATCTTACTGAACTAATGAATTGAGCCAATAAAAATTAATCACTTATAAAAATGCCTCATGTTATCAACTGACTTTACAAACAATTCTGTCAGTGACAATCAGACATTAATCCGCATGCATACTTAATGCAAATGTTTGTTCTTAAAATAAAAGATGGATTTTGTGCACACACACACATACACATACACACAAATAAAGATACCCAGGGATAAGCTGAGAAGAGGCATTAATGGAGAAAAACATGCTTAAGGTAACAGTTTTCTAAATTTCTTTTTCTAGTTTTGATTCAGTAACCAGTAACACCTTTTTTTCTTTTTTTTCCAAGTGGAGTTGGGTCATGGTCACTCCATTCTAGTAACTCTGGAGGATTTCATAATAAGTAAAAAAGACCATTTTAGCTATTTTGCATAAAAGTAATTTTGAACTAAAAAATATTATCTGTAGGAAAAGCTATAACTAAAATGGGCTGTAACCTTTCAGTTGATTACCCACCTAATTTAGTAAACACATATCTTTAGGTAATTGGAAGATGTAAGTTTTAGAAGAATTAATTTGGAATTGCAAGTAACAAGTAACAATAACAATGAAAGTGCTATAGATATAACAGATAGATATAATAAAATATTAAGGTGCAAGTAGATTTTTAAAAGAATTTAAGAGTGTGAATTAAGATGATGCTTTTTACATAAATCTCAATATTTTGCTTTTCATTCCAAAAGTGAAAATTTAAACCTGGACCTAAACATGCTAAATAATCACACCAAAACATAAATAACATAATTGGAAATTTCAAAAAAAAAATCATAGACATAATTCTATAGCATGGAGTCTATAATTTTATTATAAATTATAAATAAGTCATTCATATAAGGATATATATAATTATCAAGATCATTAATATTATTCCAATTGCAAGAATTGCATTTTGTTAATCCTTACAACACAATCTTAAAGTAGTATGACAGGTTACAAGAGAAATGCTTTTAAGCAGTAAAGCTACTTCCTGCTACTCTTTTTGACAGTTATTGCTAAGGTTTTTCAAAATGTTTTTATCTTCAAATAACTTTTTTTTTTAAAGATTTTATTTATTTATTTGATAGAGAGATCACAAGTAGGCAGAGAGGCAGGCAGAGAGAGAGAGAGAGTGGGAAGCAGGCTCCCTGCTGAGCAGAAAGCCTGATGCAGGGCTCCATCCCAGGACTCTGAAATCATGACCCGAGCTGAAGGCAGAGACTTAACCCACTGAGCCACCCAGGCGCCCCTAAATAATCATCTTAATAGGAAATTAAATCCATTACTAAAGAAATTATCTATTGTTTTAAATGGACTTCAGTAAGCAATACCGTTAAATAAAAACAAACATTCACCATATCAATTTTCAAATAAGATATATATGTTTTAAAAATACAATAAAATGTAAACAATAGACTTAGAGTTAAGCTTCTTTCCAAAAAATATAAAGAATATGTTCTGATTCACAGAATAAACTTAAATATATGGCCCAGCAGATTATGCATCTTTGCTCTAAGAGAGAAATTGTATGTTTTTCAGTTCCTTAATTCCTCACCAGTCAGTGCACTTCTGGCATTTACTCTAAAAATCCAAAATAAGTTATGCTATTAATCAGTGTTCTAAATGCCTCCAGTGGTGTGGACATATGTTATATAAATATTTAATTGTAATTAATCCATCAAAACTCTGAGGATGACAATAATTAAACTGTATGAGTCTTAAACGATTTTTAAAGATTTTGACTTTTTTAAAAAGAGCTCATAAAAAAACATTGTTCTGAGGAAAGAAAGTTAGTGGTGCAATTCTTTATCAAGCTGGGGAAGTAGGAAGATGGAGTGCCGTTTTTTGTGCTAACACAACGGTCTTATTACTGAAGCAAAGCAGCAGAGGCGGTGGAGCAACACAAAAGACAAATCGAGACTCCCCAACCCCTTTTTCGGCCTGGAGGAAAAATGAACATGTTTCAAAATTTACCTCCTATAAGAAATTCTTCCTGCACAAATGTAAGATAGCTAATCTAATAAAGGCTTGAGAGCTAGAGAAAAAATACATATTTAATAAGTAGAAATCTTCAGCATTTAAAGAAAAAAATGTTAATACTGTAAAAAAAAAGTACTTTTAAAATGTATTAATTTATAACAGATCCTTAAAATTTCCTTTCTATATAATGCTTTGGGCTCAAAAAAAAAAAAAAAGTAGTCTAATTTAAATATTCCTTCTTATAAATGCTCAGTAAACCTTAACAGGTTAGTGAAAACTACACTAAAGTGTTACAATAAATTAAGTCAACAGATATTTATAGACACCTGCTAAATGTAAGGCATTCAGTGAGTCACTATATATATAAACACAAACTGCTATAATAAATGGGAATGAGGTAGGTCAGTTTAGAGCTCAACCAAAAGAATTAAGTATATGAAGGAATAGAAATAAACTTATCTTTATTCCATCACAAATACTAGGCAAATAAAACTGTAAGGATACTAAATTACACTGCAATGGTATAATGACCAGGAAAACATTTTGAAGGGTATAAAAAAGCCCAATCAGTGTGATTTATTATTGGAGCTAATAACCTGAAAAACATTAACAGAACACTATCCTCTAGGACATATCAACAGACAGTCTTTAGATAATTTGCAACAAAATCAAGTCTGTTAAACTTCATGACCACCAGACCAAAGAATCAATTCAATCATTTGATAAATATCTAATTAGATGTTTACTATATGCCAGATACTTTCCTAGATGCCTGAAATACAGAAACAAATAGAACAAATATTCCAGACTTCGTGGGCTCTCTCTCTTTTTTGCTTGATGAATCTAACTAAAGGTTTATTGACTTCATTATCTTTTCAAAGACACTAGGTCTTAGTTTCATTGATTTTTTCTATTTTTTTAAGTCTCTATTTTCATTATTTCCTCTCTGATCTTTATTATTTCCTTCCTTCTACTAACTTTGTTCCTTTTCTAGTTCCTTTAAATTTAAGATTGTTTATTTGAGACCTTTTTTGTTTCTTGAGATAGACCTGAACATCTCCTCCGACAAGGGCAACAAAAGCAAAAATAAACAAATGAGACTATAATCAACTAAGAAGCTTTAGCACAGTGAAGGAAACCATCAACAAAAATGAAAAGGCAACCCAACCTATTGAATGGGAGGAGATACTTGCAAATGATGTAACAGATGAAGGGTTGATATCCAAATTACATAAAGTTCTCATATAACTCAGTAATAAAAAAAACAAAAAAATCCAATTTAAAAGTGGGCAGAGGACCTGAACACACATTTTTCCGAAGAGACATACAGATAGACAATAGACATATGTAAAGATGTTGAACATTACAAATCATCAGGGAAATCCAAATCAAAACAATGAGATAACACCTCAAAACTGTCAAAATAGCTATTATCGAAAAAAGAAAAGAAATAAAACGTACTGGCAAAGATGTGAATAAAAGGAAATCCTCTTGCACTGTTGGTGGGAATGTAAATTGGTGCAGCCACTAACAGTATGGAGTTTCCTCCAAAAAATTAACAACAGAACTACCATACTATTCAGCAATTTTACTTTTGGGTAATTTAGCCAAAGAAAATGAAAACGCTAATTCAGAAAGATATATGTACCCCTATGTTCACATGCAGCATTACTTAAAATACCCAAGATAGCAGCAACTTGTGTCCAACTGATAGATGAATGGATAAAGATGTGGTATGTGTGTACACACACACACACACACACACACACACTACACACACAACGGACTATTATTTCTCAGCCATAAAAAACACATGATATCTGGACATTTGCTACAATATCTAAATAGTCATAGAGGGTATTATGCTAAGTGAAATAAGTTAGACAGAGAAAGACAAGTATCGTAAGATTTCACTTATTATGTAGAATCTAAAAAACCAAAACAAATGAACAAACAAAACAAAACAGAAAGAGACTTCCAGATCCAGATAACTAACTGGTGATTGCCAGAGGGAAAGGTGATGGGAGCACGGGTGAAACAGGTGAAGCGGATTAAGTACAAACTTCCAGTTATCAAATAAGTCACAAGGATGTAAGGTACAGCATAGGGGATACAGTCAATAATACTGTAACTTTGTATGATGACAGATGGTGACTTGACTCATGGTGATAATCATTTCATAATGTATAAAAATATCAAATCTCTATCTTGTACACCTGAAACTAGTACGTCAATTATAGTTCAATAATGACAACAACAACAAAAAGCCCTTGATGATGCTTAAACATCTGCGGGGAGAAGGGGAGTGGAAGCATGAAATAAAAAAAATGTAATCAATTATGTAGTGTGTTAGAAGGTAGTGAGTGTTAGAAAAGAGGAGAGACTTGCATAAGGAAGACTGGGGAGCCTGGGCAAGGAGCATCCAATTTGAAATAGTGTGGTCAGGGCAGATATCATGAAGAAGATGACAGCTGAGTCAAGCCTTGAAAGCCGTGAGGAAGAAGGCCACATAGTTTATGGGAGAAAGGATGCCAGGGCAAGGGAGCCACCAGCATAAATAACACCCGGAAACAGGAGCAAGCATACTATCAGTAGGCCTGTAGGAAGCTCCAGGTGCAGAGAGAAAACCCAGCCAAGCATGAGGACTACTCTCACTTTAAAGTCATAATCTGCCATCTCTAATGTGCTCCGAATGATGCCAACCAATTCTTTTTTTTTTCCTAGTCCATTCACTCTCCCAGCTATATCTTCTCCCTTCTTAAATATCCAACCACTTTCCCCATTTTTTTTTCTCAGCGGATGACCTTGCTTCTTAATTTCACTGAAGCGGGAAAAAAAGACCTGAAGTCATTAAAAGAAAAATTCTGCAAATTCTAAGCATCCCATTTATCCAGCTCTTTTACCTCCTCCTCCTCCCATGCCTGTGCTTTCTCCCTTGTGATGCAGTAACTGTGCTCCTCGCCAAGACCAAGTCCACCAACCAATTTCCCTCCTTTTTCCTGCAAATAGCTTTCTTTCTCTACTAGATCTTCCCAATGGCCTGCACACATGTTATTTCTTCTCTTGACCCCTTTTACTTCTCTAGCTATGTCCATTTCTGCACTGCTCTTTATAGTAAAACACAAAAGAGCTGTCAGGACTTTGGTCTCCACTTCCTCTTCTCCCATGCTTCAGCCATAATCTCTGCCTCACTATTTCAGCAAGCTTGCCCTTGCTGACGTCAACAGGTCTCCACTTTGCTAAATTCAGCAGTCAGTTTCAGGTCTTTATTTTAATTAACCTGTCACGAGACTTTGACAGTGTTGACCCTTTCCTCTTTGGTATTCTTTCCCTACCTGGTCGCGAAGATACTTTATTATTTTGAACTCTCTCCGGCCTCACTGGTCACTCACTCTTTCTTGGCCTCCTCCACCATTGCCTCCTGTTATTTTCCAGTTCCTGGGCTTCTTGCCATTTTTCTGTAGAACCACTCCCCTGATAATCTCACTTGTCTCCAGTCTAATGGCTTTAAATCCTAACCCTATGCTAATGACTCCCAAATGTCTATTTCCAGCCTAATTTTCTCCTCTGCCTCATTTATCCATTTGTTAACCAATATCCTAGTTGGATGTCTAACAGATGTCTCAAACTTCACATGTTCAAAACTGAATTCCTCTCACCAAAATCTTTCTTGCCCCTATTCTTCCCAATTTCAGACGAGATCGGGCGCGTTCAGGGTGGTATGGCCGTAGACTTCTTCCCAATTTCAATAGAATGACAGCTACATCCTACCAGATTCTTGGATAAGAAATCATGAAAACATCTCTGAGTTTTCTTTCTCTCACACTTTATACTAATCTTTAAAAATATCCACTGACTTTATCTTCAAAATGGATCCATAACCTGACCAGCTATTATCCTATCTTCCACAAGCCAGTTCCTAAATGCTATGACTTCTCACCAAAATTATAGCAATAGCCTTCCAAATCTTCCTCTCTGCTTCTATCTTTGACCACCCTATAGGAAGTTGTTCAAATGCCACATATTCCGTGAAATCCACACTGACTATATTCTTCCTAACCCCCAGGGAACCCTCTTTCCCCATTCTGTTTGCTTTTCTATAGTATTTAACATCTTTGAACATTCTACGTAACTTATTATCTGTTCCCTTCGTACTAGAAATAAAAGATTTGCAAGATCCGATATTTTTTTGCTTTGTTCTCCAATATATCCCAGCATCCAAAACACTGCCTCATACATAAGTAGACACTCAAATTATACTGTTGAATTGACAGAATGAATAAAGAATACTTAGATGAATGTTTCCAAAGCTTCAGTGTGTATATTGCTATGTATTTCATTAATAATGTAGATTCCTGGGTTTTAATCCAGGTATCTTGAATCAGAAATTTTGAAGGTGAGACTCAAGAATATCCACTTTTTAAAAAAGATTTTATTTATTTATTTGACAGACAGAGATCACAAGTAGGCAGCAAGGCAGGCAGAGAGAGAGAGGAGAAAGCAGGCTCCCGCTGAGCAGAGAGCCCGATGCGGGGCTCGATCCCAGGACCCTGGGATCGTGACCTGAGCCGAAGGCAGAGGCTTTAACCCACTGAGCCACCCAGGTGCCCCAAGAATATCCATGTTTAATAGGCTTTTAGATAAATCTGATGCAGATGGTTAAGAGCCCACTTAGAGAAACACTGTTTAAAATACTAATTGAAGTAGGACGCCTGGGTTCGACTCAAATCAGGGACTCATATTAGGATCCCAGGGTCCTGGGATTGAGCCCCAGGGGCTCCCTGCTCAGCAGGGAGTCTGCTTCTCCATCTCCTCTGCCCCTCCCCCTCTACCTATACCTTTCTCTCTCTCAAATAAATAATTTTTTTTAAAGATTTTATTTATTTATTTGACAGAGAGAGATCACAAGTAGACAGAGAGGCAGGCAGAGAGAGAGAGGGAAGCAGGCTCCCTGCCGAGCAGAGAGCCCGATGCGGGACTCGATCCCAGGACCCTGGGATCATGACCTGAGCCGAAGGCAGCGGCTTAACCCACTGAGCCACCCAGGCGCCCCACAAATAAATAAAATTAAAAAAAAATATACTAATTGAAGTAAGTGAGCAAAGGATGCTGAAAAATAATGTATTCCTTGTCCTGATAAGCTATCTCTCCGTATGGATTCCTTCCTTCTGCCAGTAAGTCTCCAGTTCTCCCCTATGTCACATTTTATTTTTATTATTTTTTCATGTTATAAAATCAGTGCTTGATATAATTACCATCTCCTAATGATTCATATATCAAATGTTTCTGAATACTCCAAAGCTGTTGAATCTTCAGTGCATGTGTTTATCTTAGCTATAGATTACATACCATATAAAGTAACTATCATGCTTCTTTTAAAAAAAGATTAATAGGATAATGTAGAAATTCGTATGATTTCTTTCTTGCCCATAGTTGATTTAATTCCAGTGCTAGGAAATGCCAAGTTCTTTCCCTCCTTTAGGGTCTCTGCAGTAGCAATTCCCTCTACTTGAAATGATGTTCCTTCCAAAACTAATTCCCTTCTCAGATTTAGCTTAAGTATCACCTGAATTATCAGTAATGTCTTTTCTGATCCTCTGGTCTAAAATTACTCATCCAATCAATAACTCATACCCTCTGAACTTAATCATTTGCTGCTTGTTAACCCATTCCCTTCACTAGAAATAACTCCCGTGAATGCATGTTACATAGCTCTGGGTCTCAAGTGCTTGAAGTAGCATTATCTGACCAAAAACAAATGCTCAGTACATAACTGTTAAGGTGAATAAGCAAACAAAATGTTTTCAAGATAGTATAGGCACAGAAAAAGGAGTACAGACCTAGTGAATGAGAGGAAAATCAGGCTTTAGACAGGTGAAAGAAAACATAACAAAGAGGTAAATTATAGTAACATAGACTAAATGCTAAAACTCAGATATAAACAAAGCTCTAAGGGAACAGAGGATGTAAGGGGGAAGGTTGGTTTGGATAGGACTGACATTTGAGCAAGGTATGGAAGAATGACAGCAGATTAATACTGGTTTCATGGTACAGAATATACAAAACCTTATGTTGTGAAAGGTATATTTGAAGGGATATTCAGCGTATTTGGATGTTGCATTAGTATAAGAAACTGAGCAAGGATTTAAAGCCCAAAGAGAGACAAAGCATCTTACAATGTGTGCTACTCTGAGAAAGTGACATGCTAGGATACAAACCCAGGTCTGTTGGATTCCAGAGCATTCCCGAGCCAATGCTATTAACAATGGGGTAGGCATGCAATTAGGGACACATGATGGTAAGACCAGGAATTCAAGTCAAAAGGATAAATACAGTGTATTAACTGAAAACTTAACTTTACTTGAAGATGAAGGGAGAAAAAAGGTAATCTAACCAGTAAATTGTTTAAATATTTTAATTTTAGGGCGCCTGGTTGGCTCAGTGGGTTAAGCCTCTGCCTTCAGCTCAGGTCGTGATCTCAGGGTTCTGGGATAGAGCCCTGCATTGGGCTTTCTGCTTGGTGGGGAGCCAGCTTCCCCTGCTCTCTGCCTGCCTTTCTGCCTACTTGTGATCTCTGTCTGTCAAATAAAAAAATCTTAAAAAAATAAAAATATTTTCATTTTATTTATTTTATTTTATTATTTCATTTTTCTTTTAAAGATTTTATTTATCTATTTGACAGCATGATCACAAGTAGGCTAGGCAGAAAGGCAGGCAGAGAGAGAGGGAGAAGCAGGTTCCCCACTGAGCAGAGAGCCTGATGCAGGGCCCGATCCCAGGACCCTGATATCATGACCCAAGATGAAAGCAAAGGCTCAACCCACTGAGCTACCCAGGTGCCCCACATTTTATTTTATTTATTTATTTGACACACAGAGATCACAAGTAGGCAGAGAAGCAGGCAGAGAGAGAGGAGGAAGCAAGCTCCCTGCTGAGCAAAGATCCTGACACTGGGCTCAATCCCAGGACCCTGGGATCATGACCTGAGCTGAAGGCAGAGGCTTTAACCCACTGAGCCACCCAGGTGCCCCCAAATATTTTCATTTTAAAATAAAACAGCTATACTGTGGTACAGAATGCACAATATGCATGAATGTTTCTGAAAATTACAAATGGCTTCATTAAATGTTGTGCTTTTCAGAGGGCTCCTACAGCCACATTCCCATTCGTTTTTAAAAACATTCTCTTCCCCCACTGGGGACATTTTGTTGGATGGAAAAGTTTTTTCTAGACACATTTGTATTATCTTAAGACAGGTAGGAAAGGGTTTTGGAAGAACAGTAAAAGAGGATTTTCTAATTTGAATATGTATCTATACTTGAATTCCTTACATGTTATATATATCTTGGTTGCCAGCTAAAGAAGGGTCTATATTCATGGAGATCTCGTAAGTTTGTAGTTCTAGACTAGGCTCTTGGATCAACACAATGAACTCAGCTATGGTCCTTAGCCAGGAAAAGTGTATAATAAAATGAGCAGAAAAAACTTTACTTCCAGTGGCCTTAATAACAAATAATATATACAAGAAAATAATTTCCTTTATTGTGTTAGCATAATATGAGATAAAGGTAAGAGTCCTAGATACAATAGCTTAAATCTTCATACAGCTGCTATCTAAAGAAACAGGGTGATGTCAGGGCTGTGGATATAAGAAGCTATTTCTGGGAATCCTTCCAAATCCATTATCTAAAGAGGAATTTATCCAAATGGAACCTACCATCATCTGTCTAAGCTATGTTTATTTCAAAATATCATGGAATGTTAGAGCCAAAAGGTATCTCAAACTTAGTGACCTGTCAGTCTCACTCATCGTACAGAAGCAGAAACTGAGGCCCCAAGAAGTTAAGAAGTCCACTGTCAATGAAAACCACCTATTACAGGCTGATCTAGAAACAAAAAAAAAATGTTTTTACATAGTACTTAAATAATTCAAATAACAGTAATTTAAATTGTTAAGTTTATTTTTTTTAAAATATTTTATTTATTTATTTATTTGACAGAGAGAGATCACAAGCAGGCAGAGAGGCAGGCAGAGAGAGAGAGGAGGAAGCAGGCTCTCCGCTGAGCAGAGAGCCCGACGCGGGGCTCGATCCCAGGACCCCGAGATCATGACCCGAGCTGAAGGCAGCGGCTTAACCCACTGAGCCACCCAGGTGCCCTAAATTGTTAAGTTTAAATAATAATGATAAAGCAAACTACCAAAACATTCCCTTCCTTAGAAGGTCCATCCTTGAGTGTCCCTTTCCTCCACAGAAAAGACCATAATCCCTTCAGCTTATCCTCTCCTTGCCTGCTCTTATAGTTTTATCACACAAATTCTTCCCTAAATAATATACTATTTAATTTTTTTGTTGTTAAGCATGACAGAGAGGAATCATCATAGTAATTCTTCAGTGATTTGTTGTTCATTTAATTCATTCGTGATCAGTTTTGCTGCAGCTTATTTATTTCCCTGTGTATAATGTTCTATTGTATGAATATAACCGTTTGCTCATTTTAATACTGATGAATATTTAAGATTATTGCCAGTATTTTACTTTTATGAGCAGTGTAGTAAATGATTTCTGGTGCACACTTACAGTGAAATTCATAAGAAATTTGCATGTTTAACTTTCAATGCTAGTTCCAAAGTGTTTTCTAAACAATTTGTGCAAATTTACACTCCCATGAACAGTTAAAACTTGGTGCCTTGCTCCATGTCTTTCCCAAATTTTGAGATTTTAGGGTTTTTAAAATTCAGCCAATGAGGGCGCCTGGGTGGCTCAGTGGGTTAAGCCGCTGCCTTCGGCTCAGGTCATGATCTCAGGGTCCTGGGATGGAGTCCCGCATCGGGCTCTCTGCTCAGCAGGGAGCCTGCTTCCCTCTCTCTCTCTCTCTCTCTGCCTGCCTCTCCATCTACTTGTGATCTCTCTCTGTCAAATAAATAAATAAAATCTTTAAAAAAAAAAAAATTCAGTCAATGTGGTGAGTATGAGGTGCTATTTTTTTTTTTAATTTTATGTTCTCTAACCACAAATGAGGTTGAGTACTTTGCATACTTTTATTACTTATTCAGGCTTCTTCATTTGCATATGCTAATTCAAGTCTTTTGCACAATTCTATTGGATGATATGCTTCTTACAGACATGTATGAGTTTGTTTTGTTTTGGTTTTGGCTTGGTTTTAATTCTAGATTCTAAATCCGTGGGTGATTTATATGTATTACAAATATGGTGTTTTTAATAACCAAAGTTCTTAATTCCAGTAAAGTCAAATTTATGCCAGCTATTCCATCATGTCTTAAGAAACTTGTCTCTCCTCTTAATGTCAAAAAACAACTGAGGGTTGCTGGAGGGAGGGGGGTCGGGAAAGGGTGGTGGGGTTATGGACATTGGGGAGGATATGTGCTATGATGAGTGCTGTGAAGTGTGTAAACCTGGCGATTCACAGACCTGTACCCCTGGGGCTAATAATACATTATAATGTTTATTAAAAATTAAAAAATAAAAATAAATTAAAAAAAGAAACTGTCTCTCTCCTGAAAGTAATAAAAATAAGTCAGTTTGGCGTTTTCTTTCTCAACTTTTTTTTTTTTTTTTAGCTAAATTATATGTGTTAGGAATTTCAATGGTAACAGGTAACACCTTTTTCAGAGGGAAATTTTCAGTGTTTCAATATTATGTATGATATTTGTTGAAAATAACTCTAATCATGCCTTTTTTTTTTTTTAGTTTTTACCATGAATTTTATGAACAATTTCTACATCTGTTGAGATGATCTAATGATTTTTCTCCCATAATCAGCTAATGTAGTGAATTACATTCATAGATTTCCTAATATGCAGCTGCCATTTAATTTCTGGAATAAATGCAACCTGCTCATAAAGTAGTATCCTTTTTATATATTGCTAGAATTGGTTGCAAATATTTTGTTTAAATTTTTGCATCTACGTTCATGAGTAAAGCTGGCCTATAATGTTCTTTTCTCATGCTGTTTTAGGATCAGAACCAAGATGATCTTAGCTGTATAAAACAAATTGAAGAGGATCTCCCTTTTTCCACTATCAAAACAGGAATTTTTTGGAATTTAAATTGGAACAATTTCATTCTTGAATGTGTGGAAGAACTTGCCTATGTTACACAAATCTACATATTTACCATTTATTTTTTTCTACCTTCTTGCATCTCAGACCTTCCATGTTGAAACTAAGAAAACTTTCTTTCTCCCTGAAGTACTTTCTTAAAGTACTTTCTCAAAGATTTCTTTCTGCTATTAGTATAATAGTCAGGGTTCAACCAAGAAGCAGAACCAGTAGGAGATTTGATAGATAGGTAGACACACACACACACACACACACACACACACACACACACACACGCACACGAGATTTACTACAAGGAGTTGGTTTACATGATTGGGGGTTAGCTAAGCAAGTCTGAAATTCATAGGAGAGGTATCAGGAAGGAAAAATTATGAGCAGACCGAATCCACAAGAGGTGACCAAAGTGGTCATCCATGGGTAGAATTTCTTCTCTTTCCCAGTGAAACCTAAGTTCTGAGTTTAAGGCATTCCAAGTGATTCAGACAGGCTTACTCACATTATCTATAGTCAAATGATTAGAAGTTTTAATTATATCTGTAAAAATACCTTCACCAAGAGAAGCATTTTAAAGTAACTGGGGATATTAGCCTACCAAGTAGACACATCAATAAAGCCAACACAAGGGGAAAACTCAGTTTTTTTGGGGGGGAAATGTTTTTATATTACTCTTATAATGAGGATGTGTTTTAGTTGTCAGAAGATTCGGGATATTTTTCTCAACACACTGAAGATACGGCAGGATCTTCTGGATTGTTGCTGTGAAGCCAGCTTTCGGTATATTGCTCCTTTGAAGGTAATCTATCTTGCTCCTCTTGTTTTTCAAATTTTCCCTTATATTTAATGCTTTAGAGCTGAATGTATGGTGTGGCTGTAGATTTCTTTTTATTTATTCAGTTTGGATATGTTGAACTTCCTAAATTTATAAAGTGGTGCATTTTATTGGTTCTGGCATTGTCCTTTACTACGTCTTCTCCATTTTCTGTCTTCTCCTTTCAGAATTGATTAGATGGCTTTGGATATTTTCAACTCTACCCTTCATGTCTATTAACCTCTCCTACATTCTTTATTTCTTCATTTCTCTGCATTATCTTCTAATTTCTTTTTCAGATATATCTTCCAGTTTTGCAAATCTCTCTTCAGTTAGATCTGATCTGCTGTTAAACCCATCAATTTCCTTTCATTTCAATTACATGCTTCCTACCAGAATTACATCTGCTACATTCTTAAAATTGGTTCCAGTTCTTGAATGTTTTTATATCCTGAACATTTTTAAAGCTTATCCTCTATTTCTCTGAACATCTTAAGCATAGCTATTTTATGTTCTATTTTTTGATCATTCCAATAATTAAAGTCTTTGCAAGTCAATTTTTGTCTGCTATTTCTTCTAATTCTCATTCATGATTGGTTTCCTTGTGTTTTTAATAATTTCTAGCACAGAAATTTTTCTTTGGAATATAGGTGGGAGAATTCTTTGGTGCCTGAATTCCTCAAGAGAAGATGTGTGTTTGCCTCTGCCTAGGGCCTGACAGTGCTATCAATTTAGTATCACTTTAAACTTGGCTTGAGCTATGTCAGACTAAATATGAAATTATTAATTCAGACTTCAAATTCCTCTACAAGCTGGTGTGTTTACTTCTCAGCAGCACTTTTCCCTCCCTTCCACTCAGTATCAGTGCTTCAAAGGTACAATCACTAGGAAATGAGTTAAGGGAAAGAGCAACCTTACTTCTTGTTTACTTTTACACTAAATCATCCCAGAATTGTGGGAGTAGGGTCTTCTAATACACTTCTCAACTTGGGCGTTGTCTCCTATGCCCCCACCACAAAAAAAGTTTTTTGAATACTGTATTTAAAATTGTTTCAGTATGTAAGTTAGCTCTGAATCCTTCCTGCCATATTATCAGAAATAACAGTAAGAGGAAAAAAAAAAAAAGAAAAAGAAATAACAGTTTATTTTAACTCTTAACTTAAAATATACATTTCTCTCCTGGGTCCTCTCTCAATTTTGATGCATGAGCATTGCTAAATAGAGAACCTGAGGTGCTCTTGACCTATAATGGATCATAAATTCATAATAATGAATAGTAACCATGTGTACCTAATAAATTTTTTCATATTCTTTTAGAAATAGCAATATCTTTGAGGCTTCATCTGTTGATAATTTTTTACTGATTCCTATTTTTTGTTTTTTTTCTCTCCCCCCCCCCAAGCTTTAGTAAAGTGTAACTGGTAATCAAAAAATTGCACATAAGTAATGTAGATAATGTGGCAAGTTTGGACATATGTATACATTCCTGCTATAATCACCTCAATCAAGGTAATAAATGTATCCAACACCTCCGAAAGTTTCCCTGAATTCCTTTGTGTTTTTGTTTGTGCTAAGAACACATGTCAACATGAGATATACCCTCTTAACCAGTTTTAAATACACAATTATATCTATAGGCATATGTTGTATAGTGCATCTCTGGAACTTACTCATTTTTAGTAGTTTGTGAAACTGTTAATAGAAATCTTTAAATTCTTTCAGGGCTATCATCAAGTATCATTTCTTAAAGGTCATAAAATGATATCAAGCTTGAGAATATGGTCAGTTGGTACATGTAAAACTATTCAAGTTGTCTATATATAATGGGTTCTAATTTAATTGACTATTTTAATATTTCACATTTAGCTTTTCTGAACGAGTTTATTTTTAAAAAATCCTGCATATATTTGTATTCTATTAATGTAATTGCTCTAAAATGAAGCAGACACTAAAATTTAGTAAGCTTCTACAAAGTGTTGTGTACTGTGCTCAGGAATACATGTATTACTTAACATAAATTATAGCACAACCCTGTTAGGTGGTATTTCTTTTTTAAAGAAAAAGAAACAGATACTTATGAACAACAGCTATTAAGTGATAGGGTCAAGATCTAACCCAATTCTATCTGATTCGTAAAAAATACAAATGTTTTGTAAGTATATAAATTACTTGGGGTGCCTGGATGGCTCAGTGGGTTAAGCCTTTGCCTTCAGCTCAGGTCATGATCTCAGGGTCCTGGATCGAGCCCCACATCGGGCTCTCTGCTCAGCAGGGAGCCTGCTTCCCCCTCTCTCTCTGCCTGCCTCTCTGCTTACTTGTGATTGCTCTCTCTGTGTTAAATAAATAAATAAAATCTTTTAAAAAAATTACTGTGTCTGAACTACATCTAATGAAAAGACTTTAGTTACATTCTCATAGTGAAAGATTAAGTAGTAAGTTGGATATTCTTTTTTTTTTTTTTTTTTAAGATTCTATTTATTATTTGTCAGAGAGAGAGGGAGAGAGAGCAAGCACAGGCAGACAGAATGGCAGGCAGAGGCAGAGGGAGAAGCAGGCTCCTGCTGAGCAAGGAGCCCGATGCGGGACTCGATCCCAGGACGCTGGAATCATGACCTGAGCCGAAGGCAGCTGCTTAACCAACTGAGCCACCCAGGTGTCCCTAAGTTGGATATTCTATCCACCCATTCAATTCTTGACCCCGATATTCTGACCTTCATGACTCATTTTTTTGTTTTTGTTTTTGTTTTTTTTAAAGGTACTTTTCTTCTTGGGTGCCTGGGTGGCTCAGTTGGTTAAGAGACTGCCTTCAGCTCAGATCATGATCCTGGAGTCCGGGATTGAGTCCCACATCGGGCTCCCTGCTCAGCAGGGAGTCTGCTTCTCTCTCTGACCCTCTCCCCGTCATGCTCACTCTCTCTCTCTCAAGTAAATAAATAAAATCTTTTTTTAAAAAAAGTTATTTCTTCTTTTTTTTAAAACAAGATTTTATTTATTTATTTGACAGAGAAAGAGAAAGCACAAGCAACCAGAGCAGCAGGCAGAGGGAGAGGGAGAAGTAGGCTCTCTGCTGAGCAGGGAGCATGATGCAGGGCTCGATCCCAGGACCCTGGGATCATGACCTGAGCTGAAGGCAGCTGCTTCAGCAACTGAGGCACCCAGGTACCCCACAATTCGGTTTTGATAATGGGCAGTAGTACTATCCCTCTCTGAGAGTCAAAAATACAAAAAGGGTACTGTTATTTAACTCAACAAACATGCACTAGGAGACTAGTACAGGGCTACACTTGCTATATATATACTTCAGCATTTATAAAGACCATCCCATGGTCCTCACACAACCTTGGGAAACACTTCAGTATAATACTGGAGCCCTCTAGAGACAGAGCACCTAAAGTAACCCATCCATTTTTAGAAATTCACAAACATCTTGGGCCCTGAAACCTATCAGGCCCTTATTCTGCTTCTTCTAGGTATGTACAAATCTAAGCCTTTCTTTGAGGTAAACCTTCACATATTAGAAGGCAGTTATAGCCCCCTCCAGAGTATTTTCTAATTATTTTTCAAAACTTCCTCAGAATATAGATAATAGTATTGGTTTTGTCACTAACAAATTAAATGACTTGTTAGTTTAAAGCTGATCTCAAGTTACATGATATCTTTTCTCCAACAGTCCAAAGGATTCTATTAGATTTTCAGCTTCTCAAGGGCATTACTGAATTTTTATTCATGTTTGTACCCTGGCCCTGAGTGGTTTATGACCCACTGTAGGTCTCATTAACTGCTGAATTCACATGAGTAACTATACATTTAAATTATCATGTGGTATAAGAAACTAAAGTGTTTAGAACTTAATTTAAATTACATAAACAGAAACTAAGATAAGCCTGAATTAAGAGACTTGCTACGATCACACACGGGAATGAAAGAACTAGTCCTTATAAACATTCTGAATTCCGATGTTAAGCTACCTGCATTTCAAAATGGCATTTACATTTCTGAGCCAAAATAAAGATACATAGTAGGGCTATGAATTTTTTCTGAATTTAAATTTATAATTATGACATCTGTTTTTATAAACTGGATTACATTAGTGCTGTCCTAGGACTGTCCTACAAGAAATATGGTTTGTTTAGCCACTACCAATCTATCAGAGCAAACTCCTAGATGCCTTACATGAAACTAGTCATGTTGGTTTCATAACCGTATGGATGAATACCCTTCCTCAGACCATCAGGTCAGCACTTTCATGATGAATTTTTTAATAACAAAGTTACTTTTTCTAACATTTTCTGGAGTGCTATGCCATCGATAACTACAGAGTTACAAAAGAAAGAAAATTTCCTGTAATTCCAGAATAGACATTACTCAGGGTTTTGACATACTTTTGGTAAAAGTGATAAAATGTGTTACGCATTTCTGTTAAATTTCTGTAATCTGTTACAGAAGCAATGTGGAGGTCCACTCTTACCTGCTTGAAAAGTTGGAGGTTAACTGCAGTCTCCAAGAACTGTTTCATCAGACTTGAGCGGTGCTTTACAAAACTCTCCTCACAGAACGTGATGGGCTCACCCTAGAGAGAAATGAAGATTTTAGGGTGTCAATAGAAAGGCAGTCAGAGAGAAACAGTCTCTCAAAAAGGGCACATGGAGGGTCGCAGGGGAGTGTAAGACACAGAATCAGCTTCAAGGTGCTGGAAGTCTAAAGGGAGTCAAACAGACTCTTAGACATAATAACTAGATTTCAGCATTGGAGAAAAATATTCCTCTACTGACAAGCTTCTACTAGAGCTTCCTAATCACTTCCTCAAAGCAAGAATGAATCTCCTAAAAACAAAAGTTTAATATTACTAGATTGAATTAGGAGCATTAAAAAGAGTATACATAGCTGAAAAAAGTCAACAACTGTAGTTTTATCCTAATTAGAAAACATTCTTGCTATAAAAATTGCTGCATGTTTTTTGCCATTTATATACATGATCATTAATTTCTTTTTAAATTAATTAAAAGTTCTTACAATAACATTCTCTTCATCACTTGGCATACAATTCTGATTGGCTACTTTCTAAATTAAGTCCCACTTTGTATCTGCTTTAATTTATCCTATTTTTAAAGTAACCATAACTTTGCAAGTGTCTTCTGGTAGCTTATGCTCCATTAGCTTGCTCCTCCACCAAACTATCAAAAACTTAAATTCTGAACACATAGTTCCACTCATTCCCATTTATTCCCATACAGGATGTCAGAAAATTGTCCCTCACTTGCTGACTCTACCACCTGCTACTTCCCTCAGTAGCCTGAATGGTCCTCTTGCCCATTCAATACTTGTGAAGATAAGTGATCCAAGTGAATGTGAGTAACATGATCCAAATGCAACTGAGATAAGTGACAATGACTCACTGATGATATGAATCCTGTAGCCATCTCTATGTTGGCAGTAACAAGGAAAAAACCTCATCTTCTAACAGAACTTTGAAAAAATATTAATTATAATTTAATTTTAAGGACAACTCAATGCCTTGATTATAGGTATCTGTAAATAAAATTCTGAAAATTGGCTCCCGCATGAATGAAATGAGACTAACAATTTAACAGCAATTCACCTGTCACCACTGCTGATGGCAGCTAATGATACTATGGGTCTGCACTGTTCAAAACGGTAGCTTTAGTCACATGCAGCAATTTAAATTTAAATTTATTAAAATGAAACAAGATGGGACCAGGGAGGGAGACAAATCATAAGAGACTTAATCCTAGGAAACAAACTGAGGGTTGCTGAGGGGTGGGAAGGGAGGGATAGGGTGGCTGGGTTATGGGCACTGAGGAGGGTATGTGCTACGGTGAGTTAATTGTGTAAGACCGATGATTCACAGAACTGTACCCCTGAAGCAAATAATATATTAATAATATTAAGTATTTTATTTTATTTCATTAATAAATATTAAGAATTTAAATAAAACTAAAATTTCAGTTACTCAATGCACTAGCCACATCTGAAATGTTCAATTGCCACAAGTGGTCCATGGCTACTATTAGATATCACAAATACAGAACATTTCATTTATCACAAAAAGTGTTCTTGAACAGCACTGCTACAGAAGAAAATAAAATTCAAATTATTAGAGAAGACAACCATATCAGCCACCAGCCAAGACCTCATAATAAAATTGCATTATTTTGATACTGATTACTGCCATTCTTAACTGCCATAAGATGATTTTAAATGATATATTTTTAAATTTAAAGTCATTTACATAAATATATTTTGTATAATCAAAAATCACCATATTTGCCACTATTATAGAATTTACAACTCAGACTCTATGTTGGGGGGCGGCTACAGCAAACAGGCAATCCTGTTTAAGAGAAAGGTCTAAACTGTTTTTGCATCCCAAGTATTAGCAACATATCTAGTTACACTGGGAGCCCAAAAATGTTTCATAAGTCAATAAACAAAGTAGCAAGTGAACTAAGATTTGCTCCATACCACTTATTTTCTTTTCCAAAGTAAATACAAATTTTTAAAGATAAATACAATAATTGTTTTCAATGGCAGTTCTAACTATGCCACAATTATTACACAGTGATCAGTACAATTGATAATTTGTTTTTATTAGACAGATTTTTCTCTAACATGTGAGATGTATTTTATTAGCATCTATGATTTTTCCAAAAGTTATCATTAATAGTGGAATACTTAATACTTTCTATGTTACGATCAAGCATTTCTTTTGACTGGAAGGTGTGGAAGACAAGGGGATGGAGAATCTCCAGGTGAGGGAAAAGGATGAGAGGAAAATCTACCTATGTCTTCTTAAGAGCTGGGCTAACTTAGTTTTTATTTTTAGCCAATGTGACTTATAGCTGGCCGAACTCTGTCCTCATTAACCTTCTAGTAAATGCTTTCAATCTTTCAAGAGAAATAGTAAAGAGAAAGTTCAGATATGCTGTCCATCCAGTTTTGATAACACCAATCATAGTAAAAGCTTTGAATTTAACCTTCAAATGACTAACACAGCCTGTTTACTTAGAGTCTCTGGTAATAACAAAAAAGACAAACCTGACATATATTGGAATTTTCTCTCAGGGGAAAGAAAAATAAGTCCTGATTAACAACGCTCTAAATTTTTGTTTGAATACACAGGAGACTCAGTCATTGTCATGCTGGGGTGTGTATGATATCAAACAAATTATAAATGACTTCCCAGTGTAAGTTCTTTTAAATCTGAGTTAAGTGAAAGGCACGATAAGGAACTCTGCTTAGGATCTTCTGATTTACTTATGATCTGGTTAAAAATCAAGCTTAGGATGAGTGATTTTCAAAAACTTTCTTGCTCCAAGTAGAGTGACTGTATGTCCAGTGTTGCCCAGTTAATTCCCCAGCTGACTTAAGTATGAAGATTTCATGAAGCCTCTGTGGCTTCACAGAGGAAACGAAACTGAGCTGGTTTTGAAACTAATGGAAGCCTTCTGAAACGAAGATGGAAAACACAAGTCTTGAGAGAGGCAGGTACAAACAGAAAGTGGTAGTGCGTTTGGGATGGGTAGCACTAAAGAAAGCGCCAAAGATAATAAAAGACTGGTTAAGGCCTAGTGGATAATGGTTATGAATTACAGAAAGTACCAGAGAGAAGTAAAACGTAGGTCAAGCATACTGGAAAAGGCCTAGGTTATATTCTAAAGTTCTTTTCTTTTTTTTTTTTTTTTAAACCTATGGGAGGTATTAGTTTTTATTTATTTATTTATTTGAGAGAGCGATCAAGCAAGAGAGAAATTGAGAGAATGAGTGTGGGGAGGGGCAGGTGGAGAAGCAGACTCCCTGCAGAACAGCGAGCCTGACATGCGACTCAGTCCCAGGACCCTGGGATCATGAGCTGACCCTGAGGCCGACGCTTAACCAGCTGAGCCGCCCAGGTGCCCTAAAGTTATTTCTTAAAGACATCAAGAAGCTCACAGAATATCTACGCAATGAAGTGACAAGATAGTATGTCTTAAAAGGAAAGTTAAGTGGCACCTGGGTGGCTCAGTCCATTAAGTGTCTGCCTTCGGTTCAGGTTATGATGGGTCCTGGAATCCCACCCTGTGTGAGGCTCCCTGTTCCCTCACCCTCTGCCCTCTCCAGTCGTGTTCTCTCTCTCTCTCCTTAAATAAATAAATCTTTAAAAGGAAAGTTAACAGGCAAGAGGAAGTACTGGCAATTAGGCAGACAAGTAATAGTGAAATACAAATCTGGCAAGAAAGATGAACCAGGAGGTAGAAAGAGAAAGTGATGACTACCATTAGTCACACTGATAGAGTACTTATTACTATCACTAATAATAATAACAATGGCTAATATCTACATAATGCTTACTATGGGCCAGGTACTGTTCTAAGCAACTTATATGTATTAATTCACATAAACCTCAAACTTCTGTTGTCTTACTTTATACATGAATAAACTAAAATATGAGAAAGGATTAAGTAACTTGCTTGAGATTACAGAGCATGTAAGTTGTAGAAGCCTGATTTAGACTCAGTCTACGCTTTCAAATTATCCCATTTCTGAGTATTCAGTATTACATGAAATGTTTTATTTATTCCATATCATGTGATGTGTAAAGTACAATTTTACTGCAAAATCAATAGGACTGTTTATCAACTGATGTACAGCAGTGGTGCTCAAAGGGTGGTCCAGGGACTGAGACCTTTTCACAGGGTCTGCAACATCCAAACTATTTTTATAACAGTGCTAAAACATTATTTGCCCTTTTCACTTTTATTTTCTCATGAGATCCAATGGAACCTACATGACTGGCGATATTGCCACAGACAGAAAGCAGAATCAAATATGAGAACGCAGCCCTCTTCTTTTAAGCTACATACTTTAGAAAAAATATAAACAAATCCATTCTTCTATTATTTTTTGTTTAGAAATAGTTATTTTTCAAAAAATGTTTCATGTTCATCTGTAGTAGTTTTATATTAATTTTAAATAATAAGTATTTAAAATATTTCCAGTTTTGATTTCTAATATGGTAAATAGTGAAAGATAGAGCCCACATAAACAAAAGTTCTTTAAACCCTTAATGATTTTTACAAATATAAAGACATCTAGAGGCAAAAAGTTAAGAACCACTGATATGCAGAAACAAGACAAGCAGAAGTCAAAGAGGAAGTCTGGATTTCAAGCTTGAAGATCAAAGATGGATGGTACCATTTATTAAAGACCAGAAGTACAGAAACAAACCAGATTTAAGAAGAAGTTGATAAAATAAATTTTGGGATATGTCTTGGTCAGATTCTAACTGAGCCTGAGACAAGGATTCTTGTTTAATTGATTTGTTGGTGGAAAATGCTCAGGAAATAAGCAAAAAGGGCAGAAGAAAAAAACCCAAGCAACGATGTGATTTCAGCGGCAATCACCTCAGTTTAAACCTATGAAAAAGCAATCAATGTACTGGCAGAGTTATTCCCATCTTGAGCAAGGAGGCCAGTTTCTTACACCTTTTATCAGTCATTCACTAAGCATGGTCTTCCTTGGTGGGAGGAGTGTGGAGATTAGAGGTGCCTGGGGAGGCCCTTCCTACTTAGCCAAGGACAGTTTTTTCTCTGAAAAGGATGCCAGCCAGTACAGGGGATCTGGACAGGACACCAGCAATGTCCATTCCTGGCATGGTTAAGGCAGGGAAGATGCTTGAAGGCATGTGGACAAGAGTAGAAACCTAAGTTTGGAAAACTTGTTCTTTAACATATATTTAGGAATTATCTGCACAGAACCAAGCATGAAGGGTAAACTGATCATTTCTTAGGGAAAAAGACTGATGCAACTGAGAAAAATGCATCTGTAACCCAATTTATTTTCTAAAGTTATAATGTATATTGACAGAAAAAGCAAGTAAAGAAGAATACAGCTCTGTGGAAACACAGATAATCATGTAGAAATATTAAAATGTGGACAAGAAAAACTCTTCACGGTAAAAAACAAAAAACTGAATTCAAATGAAATAAGTTTAAAAGAAGTCTGATGTGATGGTTAAGCTACTGAATCTTTTGCTCCATGGAAGAGTGATGAGGCAACAGAAAGGAACTAAAGCTAAAATCGTTTCCATAGACTGTCCACACACAAAAGAGAGTGAAAGGATGTAAGAAAAAAATACAATCTGTACTAGGGTAGGAATGAAGTTTCTTATTTCAGAGAAGAGAACCAGACTTCCAGAAATGAACTGCCACATTACCAGCCCGTCAAGGATTACACCAATCAACAAATATATACTAAGAATGAATCAACAACCTATTAGGCCTACCCATTCTAGGTAGTCTGTTATTAATAATAATAAAAATACCAAACGTTCATACTTGATTTACCTGTTAAAACATACAAATCAGAGCAGATTCAAATTCAAGATTATCCACAGAATAACAAATGTCACGCTCAGTCCCTTGTATCATGACTAATAAAAGGTATCATTAGAGCCAGTGCACTAGAAAACTACATGTCCATTTGTGCCTGATGGTATTTATTTATTTATTGTAATTTTTAAATTTTTTATAAAACATATAATGTATTATTAGCCACAGGGTACAGGTCTGTGAATCCCAGGTTTACACACTTCACAGCACTCACCACTAGCACATACCCCTCCCCAATGTTCCATAACCCCAACCTGAGGGTATTTAAATAAGACTCTTCAAGTAGTTGTGGCAGGAGAAGAATTAGAAAGCCCTCCAGCGGCAGAATCTGGCCCTTATTGGAATAACATCCTTTACCTCACAAAGTCTTAGATTCCATCTTTAACATAAATAAGTAAATTCTCCCTCCCCTGAAAATCCAGAGTGTACCTTTCTTTTAGCATTTATTTTCTAAGTTGTATTAAAAGTTATTTTTATAGATCTCACCTGTGCATTTTTGAGTCTGGGACTATATCCTTAATTATCTCTGCACTTTTTATTGTAATACTTACATAGTATTGGTATTCTGAGTGTTCAGTAAATATCCACTGGTTAATAATTTGAATTATTTTTACAGGATAATTAAGACACAAGAAAGATATGGAGGAGATAGTGTTGTTTTTCCTACCCTACTATTATGTTCAGTTTCAAAGTGATTATCATCAAATCAGTATTTTTGTTTAGTGTGTTTTTAAGGATGGATATCTTTCAAGTTCTATATTGTCTTCTGGAGTCAGAAACTTTGCAAGAACAAGAAAATACTTAAACATGGACTAGATCGTGCCATTTTGCGACGACGTGGATGGAACTAGAGGATATTATGATTAGCGAAGTAAGTCAATCGGAGAAAGAGAACTATCATATGATCTCCCTGATATGAGGAAGTGGAGATGCAATGTGGGGGGGTTGGGAGGTAGGAAAAGAATAAATGAAACAAGATGGGATCTGGAGGGAGACAAACCATAAGAGACTCTTAATCTCACAAAACAAACTGAAGGTTGCGGGGGGAAGGGGGATAGGGAGACGGTGGTGGGGTTATAGACATTGGGGAGGGTATGTGCTATGGTGTACCCCTGGGGCTAATAATACATTATATGTTTATAAAAAATAAAAAAAATTATATTAAAAAAAAAACCTGAGGGTCTCCGGGGTGAGGTGGGTATGGAGAGAGTGGTTGGGTTATAGACATTGGAGAGGGTATGTGCTATGGTGAGTGCAGTGAAGTGTATAAGCTTGATGATTCACAGACCTGTACCCCTGGGGCAAATAATACATTATATATTAATAAAAAATTAAAATAAAAAAAACATGGATTAAATCTTAATGCTTTAAGGGTATATATGACAGTAAGGATTCATATTGAAAAAAATTAAGGTTTCATGAAGAATGATGCTACATAAAAATGTGAAATATAATAAACAAAGTATCAACATAATACTTATTCAGTTCCCTAATACACTTGGGCTTACTATGTCACTGTTACGTAACAAATATAAACAAGCAAAAATGTCTGCATAACGATGGTATTTTTAAATTTTTAAATCTCTTAAATACTCAGTTATCAGTTCTCTCAAGGGAATGGTTCTCACAGAAAATAATATTAAAATATTTTTCAGGGGCGCCTGGGTGGCTCAGTGGGTTAAGCCGCTGCCTTCGGCTCAGGTCATGATCCCAGGTCCTGGGTTCGAGCCCCACATCGGGCTTTCTGCTCAGCAGGGAGCCTGCTTCCTCCTCTCTCTCTGTCTGCCTCTCTGCTTACTTGTGATTTCTCTCTGTCAAATAAATAAATAAAATCTTTAAAAAATATATATATTTTTCAGATTATATAGCATTCTTCCTCCAAGTATCCCAGTGCTATTATTATGTAAGTTACCACAAGTCTACACTCAGGGTTTATTAACCATGAAAACAACACTTTTTCTACTGCTGAAAATTACTGAGGAAAAAAAGCCTTATATTTAAATCATAAACTTTAATCATTATTTACAGCAAAATCTTCTCTCTGTATATATTACTAAATGAGTTTGTCCTAAAGTTATTAGATCTGTCTTGAATAAAAATAGCTATCAATGTTCCATTTGCCTGTGATTCAGCAAGTTAAGATAGGGAAAGAAATTGATTTTTCTAAATTAGACACAGTTGTTTCTAGAACTCTAAACTTGAACACTTAAAAAGATTAATAGAGCAATGTATTAGTTTTATACATACTATGAAAAATATGTCTTTTTCTTTTCCACAATTTAAAGAAAAACACTCTCTATTCTCATGAAACACTTACTATTAGAGTCCCTAGTTCTATCTATCCCATAGTGGTGGTGCTGAATTTTTACAGTTTTGCTAAAACAGTTAAGCAAGATTCCTTCTCTGTTAAAAAAGAAAAAAAAAAAAAGGCAGAAAGAAAGTGCCATAAAAGCAACCGTATTTTATGAGACTCCAAATACACAACAAATATGTTCTTGGTTCAACCATTTCTAAAGCCAAAAGGTCTATAGGCAAGCTTGGGTAATGAGATGAATGGGCGCCTAGAATGTTTTAGTAACCATAAAACCAAGAGGGGTGAGCAAATGTACATTTCAACTTGGATTTTTAGTTCTCTAACAAGTTGACAGTTACAAATCTGTTAAATGGAAACCTGAAGGCAAAGATTTAGTGAACGTCCACTTAAATTATGGATACCAATCCTGTGCTTAAATTGTTTGAGTTTAATCACAAAATATAACATTATTTACTGATAATGTTTGACGAAATATATTCCAAAAGGACAACTCTTCCAAACTGCCAAATAGAGGCCTAGTTTACCAACCAATCTTTATTTTAAGAATTCACCTTTTATCCATCAGCAAGGCTCAGAGCTGCCCAGAAAAGCTTGAGTGATTGAAACAAATGACAGCACCCCAAGTATTCAAAGGACTAGATCTAAGTGTTATGTCTCTGCTCTTAGGATGACCAAGAACATGCCTTTGAACATATTAAGCAGTATTTTAACTCGGGCAAACATTTCATTAGCATTAGCTGTTGGTCAAAAATTGACTTTTTTATTTTTAATAGCTTGTGACACAAATGATACACAGAGGTACAACTGATGACCCTTTACTAGTTATTTAATACGGTCACTTACAAGTATTCTCATGTTTATAACAGTGTTTTTCTTTTGGGAAATCAGAGGAGGGTACTTTAGTTTTGTTAGAGGAATTTTCCTCCCCAAACTTAGTACTTCTAAAATGTCATTTTTAATAATAGCAAATACATAAAGCATTGATAATATGCCAAACACTGTTCTAAGTAACTTATATTTATGAACATATTTTATTCTCTAAATAACCCAACAAGAATTACTACCTTTTTTAAAGAACACAAGAGGAAACTAAAGCACTATGACATTCATTTGCCCAAACTCAACTAGTGAGTCGCAGCAGGAGGATCTGCACCCAGGCAGCCTGGTTCTAGAGCTTGTGTTCTTACCACGTTTCTTCAATCCATGTAGCACATTACTTTGAACTCATATTTTTGAATTCTTAAAAAGTAACTAACTTGCTGCTGGCTAAAATCCCCCAAAATCAAAATATCCACTATTTTATTTAAATCACTTTCCAACAACTTTGAGGACTTGTATACTTCTCTCTGTAAGTAAGAGTAGGCACCATTTACTTGTCAATAGTGCTCGTGTGTCATTCAGAAGGTAAAAGTGAGGAAATCTGAGAAGAGCAACAACATATTCAGAGTTGTCACTCAGACATTCTAAGTTTATTTGTAACATAAATTCCTCTTTGGCAGCATTTAGCATAGGTATTTAGTATTTGCATTTGAAAAAGGACATTCGAATCATCCTGAGGGCTTTCCCTCATAGCCCACATCCCATTGGCTCCCCACCAACACCACTGAAGACTGAGGGAGGAGGAAGGGGCAGATTGAGCAGTGGCAGTTACTGCAGGTCAACAAAACCACAAATGGAAATATGCAGTATGAGTAACAAATTATTTCCCCAATTTATATCTATCTATCTATATATCTATATCTCCACACACACACATACACAGTGGGATGTCACTACCATATGCTCCTTTTGAGAAAAGTCCTACGACTACATCATTTATTTGTTCAGTCTCTCCATAGTGTGTCCTGAATGCCTTCCATGCATCTTCATTTAGAAGAAATGCTAGTTCAGGACATTTACCTCAAGGAGAGTATGATACAGTAATGCAGGCCAGAGCGAGCAGAAATGTGTCACAGTGGAACAAGAGGGGGACTGCGGAAGAAGAGATTCATGTGCGGGCCCCACTATTTGGTAGCCCAAGAACCTCAGAGAGGTTATTTACACTCTGTGAACATCATGTTCCTCATCTTTAACATGAAAAGGGTAAATAGTCTATCTAAAGTGTCTATTAATGCCTGATACCCAGAGGGTACATGAAGGTCAACTATTGTTTTAATAGCAACTAATTATGAATTTCAGTAAAAATAATAAAAGAACCATAATAAAAACCATACAAAAAAGGGAGAAGAAATGTGTTAAAGAAAGTAAGTATAATCATTCATAGGAAAAAAAAAGGGTCAGTATAAACTACAGCTTTTAAGGATCAGGAAGGAACTAGATGGCCATTAAAAGCAAGAAAGATAAAAGCACTACCAGGAAGAAAGAGCAATTAACTGTAGTAATTTGGAATGTCTGGAAGCCTGAGACGCTTGGGACATTTTGGAGCCTCAAGGAGAATTCTCTGAATTGAGGTCAAAAATCAGGAAAAAAGTAAAGACAGACTGCTTGCCCATTGTGAGAGTCTTGAAGGACAGTTCTATCACTAATCTACAGGCCTAATTTTGGCAATATAAGAGAAATAACATAATAAGGATAGTTTGCTTTTATATATATATATAAATATATATAAGTAATATTTATATATATGTATATAAGATATATAAAAAATATCATATATATATATATATATATATATATATATATATATAAACAATCATGAAATTTGGAAAGCAATACACAGTTAAAAAAGTCATATTCATGGGGTGCCTGGGTGGCTCAGTGGGTTAAGCCTCAGCCTTCGGCTCAGGTCATGATCTCGGGGTCCTGGGATCGAGCCCCACATTGGGCTCCCTGCTCAGTAGAGGCCTGCTTCCCCTCTCTCTCTGCTTACCTCTCTGCCCACTTGTGATTTCTCTCTCTGTCAAATAAATAAATAAAATCGTTTTTTTTTTTAAAAAGTCGTAGTCATTTAAAGCTATTTAGTGATTTTTTTTTCCAGTTGTACTCTAATAGTTAGAGGACACCACTGAGATATTTTTATAAAAAGAGACAAAACCATGAAATAATTGTAACTTGTAAACATGGCTCTTTTTTAATATTAATCAGAAAATATATTAAAGACATATACCTATTATATAAATGTCCAAAAGAGTTCACAAAATAAGTGTACTTTTAATAAATTAAAATATAGAGTAATTTGCAAAGATAATGCTTAAATGACAACAAAATATACTTCATACACAACAAAGAAATAATTTTCCGAAAAAACTATTTCTTTTGAAAATAGAAAGTATCGAAATTTAGTATACTTTAATAAAATTTAGTATACTTTAAAAATTAAGCTTTCATTCAAGATTCAGAAGAAATATAATAACATACAGAATAAGAATACTGTCCCTCAACTTACAGAAAGAATTAGCAGTAAAAATAAAACACGAAACATAAAAAGGAAAAAGGTACATAAGTTATTAAAGAAGTTTATAATAAGATGTGATCAATAAACAGGAAAGATATTCTCTAATGAAATTATGTATTTTCCTACTGAAATTGGGAATCTGGCTTTGAAAAAAAAATCAAAGTCATTGAAATCTTAAACCCCTATCTGCTCAACTGGTAATTTAAATCATTTAAGGAAATTTTCTCTTCAATTTGCTTTCCTCAAATCTGAAGTCCTTCACAAATTTAAAAAGGAAAAGAAAAATGCAGCCTGCAAAGATTAAAAATTATTTAAATGTGGCAAAATTTAAGCTAAGTGGTACTTCTAAATTTCCCTCCTGTACTATAAACTTGAAATCAACTTGTTTTAAAAAAAAAAATTTGACAACCAGATGATTTTACAATTTTATTAGTACAGATGATTGGTTTCCAGTCTTTTAATAAATGAAACCATGTAACTGTCAATAATTTTTAAAGACTCCCCCATGTGCTTCTCAATATGTATACTATGTGCAGTATTATGACTTCTACAAGGCTTTAAAAAACAGACACCTATTTCAAAAAGAATAGCATGCAAATTAGACATATGTACTTCTCTAGAGACAGCAGTTGATCTGTCTATCCATTTAAGGACTCCTAGTAACTCACTAACTCCTCAGAGATGGAAGAGCCATTGGGTGGGAACTACTAATTGAGAAGCCAGTTTAGAAAGGATATAACCCATTCACACGTGTTTAGTGTTTCATGGTTATGATAGGGGTCACACACCAATTCTGAAAAGTAGACAGGTAAAGTATAAGAATTCTCATTTTCCAAATGAGAAGATCTAAGTCTAGAGAGACCAAGGAAATGGGTCAAGGTTACACAGCTTAATAACAGCGGAATTCTTTTTTTTTTTTTTAAAGATTTTATTTATTCATTTGACAGAGATCACAAGTAGGCAGAGAGGCATAACAGCGGAATTCTTATTAGATAGCATGTCTTACTACTTATTACTAACTCAATGTTTTTTATCCATTACAACATAGTCAGCTGGTCATGGAAGGGCAGTATAATTATTTTCATTAAAATCAGACTAACATATTTAACCAATAATTCAGAGAGAGAAACAAGCATATTTTGATTTATACCTTCTTGGACTATTTAAAAACTTGACTGGCTACAATTCTACATAATGGTCATTTTTAGGGTATTAAGACAAAAAAGAAACGCCAAAATGAGCTAGCATATGCTAAATAGATAGCCCACTAAGAAGAGTATTATGGAATAAGAAGACGATAAATTTCCAAACATTGCAAAATTTGCAAGCTCGTATATTTTTAAATTTCCACTTTGTACAGTCACTTCTAAATGGATTAATCTATGAAACCCAACTGTCTAGATAATTTCTCAATGATCTTAAGGTCAGGTGGTTACATTAAAACTCATTAACACACAATTCATTAATTAGTTAAGAGGTAAGCCAATTTAGAACAATACATAAGATGATGTGCCAAAGAATGTGGGAAATAGCAATTAAAGGTTACTAAAAGAACTAAAACCAAAAAGTCAAGGAATTGGACACAGGGCACAATGCCTTAAAGCCCATTATTTTGGATTTTAAAAGACCTTTATGACACTTTCTCTCTGTGTGATAGTAAAATGTTTCTTTTCTCTGCCCCATTCTAAAGAACCATTAAAAGAGCAAATTAAAATAGGGATGAAATAAAACGCTTACAGGTTTGTATCTCAGTGCATCTCTGTAGGATCCAAACAAAGCAGCCTGTGCCCTAAGAAAGGCCCTAGCTACTCCATCACCCGTAGCTGTAGACTGCTTCTTCAGTTTATTTTTCAGGGCCGAGACCTGCATGACAGAGAGGAACAGTTAAATTAACACCTCAGAAATTGGTACAGCGAGGTACGAACCCAATCAGCAGGCAAACCACAGTGTCTGCAGGTCAGCCAAAAACTCATCCTCCTCCCTGATAGCTTATCTTTTTAACTGCAGAGAGCACCTGCTGGTCTGTTAATTGAAACGAAAGCAGGGGCCGATAGTAACGTGCTAATGCAAATTGGTTTATGCTCTCTTTTTTTTCCCAAGGCCTCTTGACATAAATAAGCTTTAATTATTTTACGGGTAAACTGCCTGTGCGCCACTTTCTGCAGATTTTTAGCAATTACAACATGTGTCTACTTGTTTTGAGAAGAAACCGGTTGGTATCGTTCATTTCTGCCATGTAAGGTTATTTGTTACAGGTCCTCCAGGATCACTTACCATTTAATTTTATTTTTGGAAGTCTCATTTGCATATGTAATTTTCTACTCGTTTGTTGAATAGTTCTCACCATTATTAGACAAAAAGAGAGGGGGGGGAAGTTAAAGTGATTGAGAACCTACCATGAGTAGAGAATCACGTTATGCACATGTTATACAGTGTCTCAGTTTTCACAGCCTTCTAAGAAAGACATTTGTATTACCATTTATAAATGAAGAAACAGGGACTTAAAGATGTGAATCAGTTTGCCCTCCCTATACAGCTACTACATGGCAAGACTGAGATTTCAACCCAGTTCTGTCCAGTTTTTCCCCACCACAATGTGCGGGTTTGAGTTCAGTGTCATTGCTTTATGAACCAGTAATCAGATTAATGTTTTAAATCAAAGAAAATATTATTTCTCAGGAGTTTGCATAATTTCTCAAGGCATCCAAATTTGTTACCATTTTTCATACATTTCTGTCCTTCAAGTTCCGGTTCTCTGTATTTTATAGAATGATTACTATTTATGACAACCCTTACTTAGATGAGTATTCCGTAGGTATAATCACAATCCTGATGTATACTCTAATTTTTTTAAAGGGAAATGATGTGATACATTCCTATCATCTAATTCACCTGACCAATTCTTTCATGCGTTATAGAAAACTACACTGTCTACACTTAAAAAATATTGGTGCTCATATCATTCCTCATTGATGCTTTACATGGGAACATGAAGTCACATAAAAATCCTTTTTTTTTTCCAAGAAAACAAAACCTATGGGAGAAATTGTGGTTGGATGCTCCCTTAACAGAGCATATTCTGACCCTTATGAAACCACCAGATAACAAAATAAAATGTCATTTCTCCTTTACATATATACCCAAGGAAGTGTATTTTAAAATTTCTTTATGCAAGCAGCCCTGACTACTCCTGTAGATGATGATTGTAATTGAAGTGTCAACCTAATTAACAACTAAACTTTGAATAATGCTAATGAGAATGAACACAGCATCAGAGGAAAGACCAGCTCTACAGGTGATAAACCTTCACAGTAGTGACATTTTCCAGTGTAAAGTCACAGTTACCGTGATCTGATCAAAGAAAGAGACCCCCATTGGGTCCAATTATAACCACAGTTTTGAAAAAATTATTGAGTTATGATGTTCATAATCTATGCAGAAAGGCCTTTGCAGTATAGGTCTTCTCCCCATAGCTGTGATCTTTTCAATTTATATCCAAGCTCCATAGATTCAGATAAAAGTTTGGAGTCTAATTCATTTAGCCCACAAAGTGCATAAATCACGATTCATTTAAGAGGAAGTTTTTATTATTAAAATCTAAACTCAATAAATGCACATTTTAAGGCAACCTACATATTCAAACAATGTAGCTAAATGATGCAAAGTCGAAGTCTTATGACTTATCTTTTATTTTAAAGTATGTAATAAGGTTTTTAAGCTTCAACTGCCTTTAATGAAAAACAATGGAAGTGAATATCAATATATGTATTTAATAACTGCCCCCCTCAAAAAAGGCTTATGATGGAAGGAATGTCTTTCCATGTATTATAAAAAGTAAATGGTTGTGTTATTTTTAATTTACTTTTGAAAATAAAAAAATTAAAATGTCATGCCTTATTTATATCTTAGCAAAAGAAAATTCTTCAAAGTGTACTTTTCTATAAAACATGAAATTGACAGTTCAGCTCTCCACAAACTGAGTATTCTTAGGACAATCATAATACATGCTTAGAGTGAATGCAGGCAAGTCAAACCATGCCTTAGCCTTCTTTACCCCAAGGTTTTAGATGCCGAATTCAGTACTTCTAAAGCTAGCCAGGATCTTAATCATTTTGCCACAAGCCTTTCCTTGCCAAACTGTAAATATGGGGCCTTTACCTCCAAAATGCAATGTAGTTCCTGAAATCCCTCAGAAAACACTTGTTCTAGAACTCTGTGTTCCAATAGCCACTTGAGATGTGACTAATCCAAATGGGGATTTGCTTTAAGTGTAAAATATACACTGGATTTTGAAGACTTAATACCCCCCCAAAGTAAAATATCTCATTAATAATTTTTATATTGATTTCATAACAAAACAGTATTTTGAACATTTGGTTAAACAAAATATATTAAAATTAATTTCACCTATTATTTATCTTTCAACATGGCTACCAGAAAATTTAAAATTGTATATGTAGCTCACAATTCCACTGAATAGTACTATTCTACATGAGCATACTACCCAATGTGAGATGTAAGACTAAAACATTGCCTGGTAAGAAACAGTTACATTGTTACTTTGCTTATATCTACATTACTTCAACCTTCAAACTGCTTGAAAAGGTTTTCCTGACCTACTCTAGGAGGGCTTTGACTGTCAGTAAGTAGATCTGAAGTTGTTCCTATTTTTCAGAGACAAGAGGGCAGGTGAGTTAACTGTTTCTTGGATGCACAAATGAATGCTCAAAAATAGTTTGTAAGAATGAAATAGAGTTTTTAAAATCAGTTTTAGACAGAAAGATATGACTCTAATATAAAGTGACTGTGTCAACCTTGCTGTTTCCCTGTCCTTTAGATCATTGGAGTAAATTATCACCAGTTACCAATGCCCTCTGCAGTGCTAATTAGCTTTTAGCAGTTTTATCTATAAAAATGGTGATGTCTCCTCTGTACTTTTTCAATATTTTTGTCTGGGGAAATGGCATTTCTGCTTTAATTCCAAACTTCTAAATTAATTATGAAATAGATGTACATCTTCCCACAAATCATCAAGTTTATATTCACATGTAATCCTGAACTCAGAAGAGCCTTTGGAACTTTAGTCACCTGGCTCTTATCACACAATCCCATTATGAGACACTGAAAAAGTATTCATTGTTTTCTCTTTTTATTCTTACGAAAGTAAGCAAGCCTCAAACTCCAATGGCTAAAGACTACTTCAAAACTGACATCTGATTTTATTATGACACTCTTTAATCTGTGAATAAATTATCTAAGTCTAATCAAGTATACTAGACTAAAAAAAAGTTAAACAGTGAAAAGAACTTCAGAAATAAATATTTCATGGCTCTTATCAAATGTTTAAATTCCTTTCATACAGTGAAAATTCAGGCTTCCAAGCAGCCATCCATGGGAGGAATTATAACCTGGGTTTAGCACAGTGGGAGTTCACTGCAACATGAATATTACCAACAATTCTCCATTTTTACCCTCTTAACACTAAAGTGACTATGAATAAAAGTAGGAAATTACATGAGTAAACATAACAAACAGGTATAAATTAAAAGAGTGCAAGCCACGTGCACACAGTCTGAGTAATGAAGTAATTATGCCAACCGGGAGTTAGGAAGGGAGAGCACATTAAAGGAGCTGAGTTTTTCAGAGAAGTGACAGATTTTTCTCCTGACTTTAGATGTGTCTTTTCAGGAAACATAAATTAACCCTTATACCCAGAAATTTTAATTTTGCTCTTTAGGATCACAAGATAAACATCAGGGTAAAGAGCAGAAGGTAAAATAAATGTCCAGAAATAACATTAGATAAACTACACAACACTAAACACCCCTCTGATGTTTTTAAATACCTCCTTTTGTGAACTACACTGTACTAGAGAATCCACATCCATTTAGAAAAGTTAGAGCTTCAACTTACCTGCTTTAGAAAAAAGTTACAAAGATAAAAAGTTGTATTCTCCCCTTGAAACATCTTATGGTCATCTCATGAAAAATCCCTACATTTCTTTAATCTTTCTAATGTCCAGGGTTTTTTAGAAACAAAATTAATACCCTATCCTCTTAATGTAATTTTTTAGTGAGCTTCTACTTAAGGATTGAAACAGTAACCATTTTAAATGAAAAGCAGAGGATATACCTGTGAAGGGTATTATTACCCTGGTCTCTTTTATGCTTAAATTACCTATCAAAACCTAATTAATATAGGGTCAGTTCTAACTATTTTCCTTTCAGAGGCCATTATAAAATGAAGACAATCAAACTGCTCCACCACAAGCCCAATGTTGGACCAGCATCTCTACTTTCATGTCACTTCCATTCATCCAGTTACTCAAAAAAAGTATCTTGCAGGGCTTCCTCAACACTTGACCCTTTTTCATCTCCCATATGCAACCATCACCAAGCACTGTCAGTTAGTCCTCTGATGGAGATTCAAATCTATCCACTTTTCTCTACATCTGCCACTATCAAGTTCGAGCAACTAGCATCTCTACCTAGACTACTGCAAATGGTCTCAACCATTTCAGCGGATCTTCCTGCTTCATTCCTTATACTGAGAAATCTTCAGGACCTAGATCCCAAGATGATATTTTTTGGAAGTCAAAGTAGATCACACTATTCCTTGGCTAAATATCTCCAATGAATTTCCAATAAAGTCCAAATGTCCCTAACAAGAACTATAGATCGTTTTTGATGGCACCACCTATCTCTACAACCTCATTTTACATAACTCTCTCTTTGTTCATCTCACTACAACTATATAAGACTTTCCATTTCTTGAACTTGCCACCGTTTCCCCACAGTAGAATCTTTGTACATGCTATTCCTCCTCCTCTCACTTTGCACAGCTTACTCACACTTATCATTCAGGCCAATTCTGGAACATGTATTTTGACACATTGAGCTCAGCTGGACCACAAATGGCTAATCTGAGGATTTCAACTAATAAGAATGACATCTCAGTTTGGCTAAAATCATCTTCATTTCAGCTTACTTATGGCAATATGACTACTGGTATGCTAACATCCACTCTCCCTCTCTTTGGTAAAAGAAATCCTAAGTTTTAACTAGTGCTTGCTCAACCTCCTTATGCTGACCCAGCTACTTTCCAACATCCCTCATGGCTTGGTATGGCCATGTGGTTAGGTTCAGATGAATGGAATGTGAGTTCCATGAGAGCAGTATATTATGTCCTCCTGTTTACTCAGCTCCTAGCATAATACAGGCATTATAATAGGTACTTGATAAATAATCAAATGAATGACTGAATGAATGAATGAATAAATGAGCAACCCATCACACTTCTACATTAATTTCTCTAGTTCAATGGATCAGAATATCTATGATGGAGCCCAGGAACATAATTCATTGAAAGTTCACAAAGTCATTATGATATCAGCAAGATTTGGGAACCACTGTTGTGGTCACAGTGCACACAGTATCATGCATACAAAAAACTCTCTTGAATATGGAAAAGCCAAGAACTTAAAGGACTAGAAACAATTGGAAATTATCTTTAAAGCCCAAATCAAAGTCTTCACATTTAAGTATATATGTATAGATGTATGTATGTATTAGCAGTAAGAAGAGAGAGAAGCATCCCATTAAGATGTTACAGGGGAAAAAAAAAAGACATTCGGAGAAAGGCAAGGTAATTTAGTTGGAAATGAAAACCTATGAGAAAGCCAAGGAACTTCATGAGTACTTAAAATCACTACAAGTAACAAACTATAAATCAACTGTAAAATGGCAAAGTACAGAGACATAAAGAAGTGAACTGCTAAGTCTGTTCACTGCAGTGGGAGGGATAGATTCTCTTGCTCAGTTGGGAGTAAATAACAAAGACCTTTTAAAAGTTTGGAAGCCCAGTTAATTAAGGTTTTGACTTTTGTTTTTTTTGTTGTTGTTGTTTTCTTTTGCTTTTGTATTTAAAGTTTATATTTAAAAAAAGAAAAAAGTACAAAAATTAGCAAGATCTATAGTTTACTTACAAACAACAACAAAACACCTGTTATAAACAATCACATCTCTCAAAATATTTAAAAGAATAGTGAGTTTCCACAGACACCCGAAGTCCTGTGCAGAAGCACAATGACGGGCATCACAACACGGTCTCCCTTTCCAGAGAGAGGAAATAAGTTCCACCCACAACCAAAAAAGTATATGTTAAACATGCATCCAGGTTTCTTCTTTTTATTACTATAAAAGATGAAAATATCCTTATAAAATGTTCTAAGAAATAACTCTAAACAGGGACTTTAAAAGCAACTTCTATTACAAAAGATAAAAGAAACACAACTACATTTCCCTTCAACCATCACTTATTGAATGACTACTATTTACAAAGCCCTGTGCTAAGGCTCTGTGGCAGGGACAATGTCCATCTAGGTGCCTGAATTCTGACAGCAGGAGATCGAGGAGAGAACAGGACTGCATTTTTCCAGGGGAAAACTGAAAGCAGTATTTGTCTCCTAAAGTCTACTCTATTGACCACACTCCCCCCAACAAAAAAGTCCTCTAAATTACTCTAGAACTTGAATGAATTCAGTTTATCTTACTAACCTGGCCACTCCAAAAATTTGCTGCGGAATTTATTTACTGCTAAATATGATAAGGATTCTAGCAGAGCTGTGGCAAACCTGGAACTAATATAATATTCTCTGGGGCCTTTTTTTTTTCTTCATAACATATACTATGACAATTTAACATATTAAGCCTTCATGTTAGGTTAGAGGAAATAAACAAAAATTAAGCATATCTGTTAACTCTACGCACAGTTGCAAGAGTTAAATTTGTTTACATACTTTCATTTTTTATAAAGCTGATTTAAGAAAATTCTCTGAAATAGCAAACTCTTTTCCAAACTTATTCCAAAATTAACTCACTTGAATGAGGGTATCTTACATTTTTACTTAAAGTCAGTGTTTTGGGGCTTTTCTCCAGGTCTTCAGGCTTTTAATTTAATGATTTTTGGTGATTCAGAGCAATTGGTGTCTTTGCTTTTCATTGCACAATAAAACCATTAACCTTTCCTTCATGTGATACTTTAAAGTATCACTAAAAGATGCAAAATATTTTAGAGGACCCCATTTTATAATAAAGTATTTTCAATATTTTAGTAATCAAATATGCTTTCTACTAAATGTAGCTATCCTATAACATACCAGGGTGTATAGTGAACTGCACAACCTTAAGTGTACTATGTCTATACCCTCATAATAGAAAATTAAAAAAATCATTTTCTAATAGTGTGTTATATAAGATGAAAATAAGTTTTTAAAAGTGTTAACAATCCTAATCTAAATCAAATAGCTCATACTGATATTTCTTCAGCAAGATTAGAGAGTAAGCTTCTATATTAAATTCTAAAACAGTTACTCATTACACTGCATATCATGTTTATATGAGAGGGACCATGATCTAGAGTTTGGGGCATAAGTATGTCAGGATCAACCTATATGAACTAAAGCTCTAGAAATACCATTAACAGTATACTTTCTGTGTCTTCATCTTCTTATCTAAAATAGGAGTAGGTATATTGACCTGAGAGTATATTATTTTCTTACAATCTAATGAGTTAAAATTATTTAAAGACTGTTAAGCAACATAGGCCAAAATTCACTTTCCTGGTAATGGATATTTTAACGCATGTAACTTTTTCAGATGTCAATTCTAACCTCTTTCATCTATGAGAATTAGTTTATAATTGTTCTAACTTAATTTTCTCATGAAGAGATTTCCTAAATCTCGTTATAATTCTAATTAGCTTAATTTTCTAACAAGTGCGTTATCCTATTTATTTTTGAAATAGTTAACAATTCTCCAAATTCTTTTTAAAAATGTTAATTATGATAAAAATTAAAATTAGCAGTAGTACCTTAGAAATAGAACATTTTAAATTATTATGTAATTGAAAACTAAATTTGTATATATATTTGGAATGAGGAGGTCTCAATAGTACATTATCTTAGATTAAAATGAACTCACTTGAAATTTCAAATGTTGTATTTAATTCAACTCTTTCAATTTCCCCACACTAAAAACATACCACAGTAACACTAAATTGAACTGATATTGTTACACAGCCCTAAAATTTATTTTTTATATAAAACAACCTACATTGTTTGAAGGTATCTATATTTGACATAGCCACTAAAAAATAAAATCACAGTGCATGAAGACAGAAAACTACAAAAGTACATTTGAATGGATCTACTGCTTTTAAAAGATAGTCCATGTAATAATCAATATCATTAAAATCCCTCTCAATAAATTTTTTTCTTTTAATGATCCAAATCTATAGTGAAATGATGAAATCGAAAACAAGTGTTCTTGTCAGAAGACAGGAAGAGAGTTTTTTCCCTTCCCTTAAGGAAACAAAGGATTCCTGAAAGCCTTGCCCTGATTTATTTTTCCAATTTTAAATACCTTAAGAGTAGCGGAACTGCTACTGGCATGGTAGTATTTCTAAACAGTCAATAAATCTAAAATATTATGTGTGAATATTGGAATGAAGCCATTAAGAAGATTACAGCATGCAACACAGCAGAGGGTCCACAGGAAAAAGAACTAGTAATCAGGACAACTGTGACCACTGACCTTTGAACAGCCAAGACCACTGGTCAAGCTGACACAGTAATAGAGTGCACATGCATAGAAAGTCATCTAGCCTGTAAGTATAATTTAATGCTTTGGTGGATGATTTTTAAGAGGACCCCTTTTAAATATCAGTTAACTTATTAAATAATCAAACAATACCAGTAGTAAAATTTTCAGGATTCTAGTATATCTTATTAGTTCAAATCACATAAAAATTCAGTAAGATCATTTGTTAATTTTAACACAACTCATTTAAAACATTTATATTTAGAGAAAGTATGATGCAATAACTTTATCATATCTCTGCAGAACTATAAGAGATAGCTTTTGGAAAACTGATGAAAAAGCTAAATTTATTAGAGAGGGGTTAAACAAACAATCACCTAAATATTTTTAGAAAATGATCATAACTTTAAAACCTCTCATACTTTAAGCAAGTGGTCCTAGTTCCACCCCAGGGTTGTATCCACTTATTCATTGCTCAAATTTGTCTGTAAGTCTGCAGCCTTTAATTTCGAGCATACGTATATAGTTATATCTACACCACCTAGCAGTGTGCTAGGTGATTATGATTTTTTTAAAATTTTAGTTATGTACAGTTAACCTTTACGTGTAAATAAAAGGAGATGGTTCCTCCTGTCATTTTACATTTTTAGGCTTCCACAGTTTGTGAGTACTATTTAACTTCTTCACATCTTAAAATAAATGGTCTTAATAACAAACTAATCCTACTGGGAAAATAGTACTTCTTAATTAAAAAAGAATCACCCATCGAAAGAATTACTATTAAGGATTGTTTTTCTCAAAGAATAAAATCAACCATCATTGAACTGACTATAAAATTTTTATGGACACAAAAACGCTGAATTATTTCTCTCTTTTCTTTCTCCTCTTTTTTTTTTTCCTTTTTCTTTTTCAATAAACAACCCCTTTCTCATTAGGGCATTAACAGTAGGAAATGCATTGCACATAAGGACAATATTTGTAAATGTTGGGACTTTATTTCATAATTATTTTTCTATCCAATGAAGAATTCTTTGATGAATTTCTAAGGAATAACTCTAATCATTTCTAGCAGCTTCTGCAAAATTTTTGTAATGAGGCAATTCTAGTTATAATGAGCTAAAGAAGATAATATCATTCTTTACTGGCCTGGGTTTGGATTTGTTCATACATAGCATAAATTTTACTACAGTAAGATACGTAGTTCAATTTAATTGCTTCAAGGTCAGCAAATATTTTAGGTTATTTATGGGCAATAAATAATCTGTTTTTAACTTTAAAATCACATTTTCCTATCACTAGCCATAAGAACAATTAAAGCCAGTATTACTGTATTTTTTGAGTTTGAAATTTTTAAATTCACTTTTTCAAACTCCCTGGTAATGATTTCAAAGTACTTGCAATATTGCAGGAATATATATGATGGAGGATTTTTATTTCCAATTTTACTACCCTGAAAAAAGTGGATTTTTTAGGAGAGTTATTTTTAACTTAGAACTATGTTATAAAGATATTTTTAAGTAGCCATTAATATATATACAGAAACAGTACTAGTCTGCATTTTTGCCCTATTCTAAGGAATACGAAGGCCAAAAAAATGCACTTTTGGTGACTAACATGAAACACAGAATACATCCTATTATAAGCTGCAGACACACACGCGCGCGCGCGCGTACACACACACGCGCGCACACACACACACACCCCCTTTGCAAGATCAAAGACCAGAAGAGAACTGGCACTTAATTTATCAGCCTTTACAGACAAAGGACAGTTTTCGTCATTTCAAAAGGATCAGATGTCTTTTATGACAAACTGGGTTTGCAGTTTAATTTACAAATAGAATTCTAAGTAAGCAGTCTTTGCTCTGCCAAAGCAAATGACAAACAGTGTAGGTTTTCATTCTTGCGGCCCTCAGCAGGATAGAAAAGATTAAAATAAAACTGAAATAATTTAGAGAAAACAAATAAATGTTTCAGAAAGTTGAGGGAGATCAAAGCCAGAATTTTCTGACCCCAACTGTACAAGCATTTCTTATTATATTGACCAGTGCCATCAGATCATTAATTAAAAGGAAAAGCACTGGCAGGTGGCAGGGAAGCAAAAGCTGGTAATTGGCCCCCTTCTTCTCCTTGCCTTCAAAAACTCTCTCATTCTTTTGCAAGACATGCCACTAGGCAGACAGAAATGCCTACTTTGTATATAATGATTAAGATGAGATTGAAGAGACTTAGGTTTAAAGAAACTCTGCCGATGAATGCATCTAGCTTTTTAATTATGATCCTACTTTTACAATAGGAATAGGATGTTCCATTCAACATTCTCCTCAACTGCCAAAAGGTAGAAATGTTAAATATAGAATCTACACAGAGTCCTCTCACACCCATGCACATACTCAGCCCTTTTATTTCAGATAGAAAACTGGGGAAAACAACTCTTGGCAATTCAAAGGTTCAGGAGAAACATATCTATCTATATCTATTACTATATCTATATCTTATCTATATACACCACAAAATAGCCTTCAGACTTACCACATCACTCGGTAGGTTGTTCAAGTCATTAAATGGTGATTCTAAAGTGTTTGTGTCAACATTTAACATAACCACATCCTCCAATGATTTATTTTTCACTCTCTGTTCAAAAAAACACAATCATAAATAAACATCTTAGTATATTTTCCTTCCAAAACTGTAATGAGCTTAGAATGTAGAGAAAATTGTCTTACGATAATTAGCTTGGGAAAAGAAAAAAGGAAAATCCTCTATTATAAGAACATATAAATGACTTTGCCTTATGAGAAAGAAGTTTGTTCATAATCATTCAAAAAGACTGGGTAAAAAAATCTTTAAAATAGAATGCTTGGTCATCTAAACACATTGATTTAGTTTAGAGATGGTAAATAAATATAATTTAACTACCAAAGAGATATTATAACAAAAACTCACAAAATAGGCACAGCTACATTAAACTCTCCAAATTTACAACTTTATCAAATGAATTTTGATCCTATTGATATAGGAACTTGTGGCCACTTCTATACCTATTTTTAGCATAAATCATATTGTAGGACTAACATAAGCCATAAGTATGACTTCTATAAGTGAACTAAGTTTTAATAAACATTTTCTCTGTATTTCCCTATCAATTCAGTATAAGCTGATGATGAGGACTGTAAGTTGAATAAGTAAAATGATAAAGACGGCCATAATAAGGAATTGTTAGCAAAATTTATCACATGAATTTAATATAACAGATCAAATTTCATAGCCTATCAGATTGTTTGACTTGTCTTATTTGTTTGACATTTTAATCAAATGGCCAAATTATCTCAATATGTGGACTAATGACAGTAAATTAGAATTTCATCAAATTTTTCATCCTTAAAGAAAGAAAACACGGTTTATTTTTCCTAAACTAACACGTATATTAAAATCACATAAATCTATTTGCCTTATTTAAATGATAGCAAATAGTATTACTTTTTGATGCAAATAAATAAGGTGCTCATTAATGAGCTCTATCTATCAGAATTCCATAATTGCATAGGTCAACTGGCAATAAGTAAATTAATTTCAGTGTAGTATTTTTCTTCAGTATAGTATTTTTTTAAATGACATTCTTGAATAATAGCCATTTTTGAGAATTATTAAATACCTTAAATTTTAAATTGGTCAAACCAATTTTTTTAAGTTGTTCAGGAACGAAATTTCCTTGATCCATTTAGAACTTCCAATCTCTGCAGTTTAGGCAGAATGTTAAGTTTGCTAGGGAAATGGTGGTCTAGAGTGGGGAATTTGAATGTTAAGTTTGCTAGGGAAACGGTGGTCTAGAGTAGGGAATTTGTATGTGTTAAGAAAGCCATAGTGTTTGTGTAGAATATGAATTCTCAAAGGAACACATCATTTTAAAAATCCATCTTATAAAAGACATTGTAAGTACTCTAAAATAAGAGTCAGGATGGCTGTTTCTTAGAAGTTAAGAGACAATCATGTACAATTGTGACACTCTTTACAAAACATTTTATAATAAACTTATCCTCTTTTCTTTGCATATGTATACACATACACAAAAAGGCTCACATACATAAGTATGTAGTTACCTCAGTTAACTACAGCATAAATACAAAAGTAACCTATTTCAGATGCAAAATACATTTATAATTGTGGCATACAGGTGGGAAAGGTGTGTCATAATTTTGATTTCCACCTTCAATTCTAAATTGTCCCTTTTAACAGAAACTATAAAGATAATCCAGAAACCCACTTATTAAGGATGAAATGAGCTCCTCTAAATAGCCTGGAAAAATGGTTATGTGATGCCTAAATATTTGTGATGATACAAATGCTAACTCTGAAAAATAAGATTAGTATTAACATGAAATGTATACTTTTTTCCAAGTTGCACTTAGTTTAAAAAGGTCTGATAAAAGCTGAATATTAAATTCTGTTCAAGGACCATTTGGTAAGAATGGAAAATGTACTAATTTCAATAAATCAATACAATGAGACTCACTAAAATGAGAATGATTCTACATAAGCAGCAACAAGTGAAATACAGTATGTAATTTAAAAACATTTTTTAAAATTTGGATTAATGTCAGTATTTTGTCTACATTTCCTTCCAAGTCAGGCTTTAACTAAACAGGAGTAAAAGGTTATACAGTATATAAAATGGTACCACTTTCTCTGTCTCATATTTTAATAGTTCATAAAATTTATCAGCTTGCTTGGATTGGGAAAGAGTAAGAAAAAGGAGAACTTGCTTTTTTCTTCAAAATAAAAAAATAATATAAGGACAGAGACCAAAAGTCTTATGAAAGAAAACAGTAAGGTATTAAGTAGTAGGTTTTTCTCCTACATCCTCTCTATATAATAACGCATCCAGGCAATGTGACTACGAATGTGCATCATGTTACTATGATGCACTATGTTATATGTTACTATGAGTAGCAGTAGTCCCATGTTCTTGTAAAACTGAGCCAACATTTTAGAATTTCTTCTGTATTTTAAAACACATAATACAATCCACTAACTTATTTCTCATCATTTACAGGCCTTTGAGTTCATCCCTAAAGTCTAATTTTCAGGGAGAACAAAATGTCCTTATCCTTTATTTTGAAGCAAATTTACATTTTAAAAAGAAATTTCTAGCCATCTTTCACTCATGATTACATAAAAATAATTAAAAGAAAGATTTGGAAGGATATTAGCTTCACATCTTTGAACAATCATATCTAGAAGTCTTTGTAAAGCTGTTATGTTGAAACTGTATTGACCAAGAGAGAGAATATGGAATATTTTGATTATTCATAAAAAAAAATAATAATCTGTTGTAAATGCAGCCAAGCAAAATGTAAAATATTACTCAGTTCAGTCCCACATATAAAATATCTAAATAGATATACCCATATTTTAATTATAATACCATTAATATAAAATAAGAAAGCACAAAAGATTTTTTTAAATGTGCCATTAATGAAATGATTAAATAAGAATGGAATTGCAGGATGCATATTATCTTATAATAAATTAAGGAGAAAGTTACTAAATGGTACCCCACTGGTTTAAAGACATTCTTGAAGTTCCTTTTATACCTTCTCATTCACTATTAAACCAAACAGACCAAACAAACTGACTACAAAGACAGTTCAATAAGTCCAGAGTATAAAAAGGTACCGAGATTTCAAGCAATCTAATCATGGCTCTAAACAGTCTCATTTAATGATGAGCCAATTTAAAAAGAATGGACCATTTCTCTAAGATAATACTGCAAGAAGTAAAAAATCCTTAAGCAATTTGCTCCTTGAAAAAAGGACTGATTTTCACTATAGATATCCAATAAATATACGGTAAGTGTGATCAAATATTTAAAACATGCACCCATTTCCATAATATTTTAGAAAAGCTGAATTATTTGTATTAAAAGTTGATATAGAACCATTATGCAAAAAATATATATAACATCAATAGGTACAATAATCAACTTTAAATGTTTTTCATCTGTACAAATAAACATATTATAAAAATGAGGTATTCTATTAGATACATTAAATAAGAAGAGACATGTGCACTAATATCAAATTCAAATTTGATGACTTCTTTGAAACCATACCAATTGTGGTTTAATTTTATACAGTGAAAATACTGATGAACAAAATACCAGTTATATATTCTACAATCAAATAACAGACTAAATACCTACAAATTCGTGTTTTATTTTATGCAAATTGACCTTTCACTGCCAGCACCTTGTCATAAAAGAACAAGTTTTCTAAAAATTAATAAAGATTCATAATGTTATCTAACTCAGACTTCAAAATTAAAAACAAATTGTCTACTAAAGAAATTCATTAAAATGTATTATTTGTTAATGATTAAACAAATAAAAAATGTTGCCCTAGCTTTCTGCAAAAGGAGAAAATGACCAAAACCAGAGCACATGTAGGATTCTCTAACTTGGGAAGGACTACTACAGGAACATGACTTCTCCAGACACGATCCTCAGGAGTTTTAAAATAATCAATGGGATCTTCCTTGATCTGCAAAGTGAGGACTGATAATGTACACAGTGACAACTAATAAGAAAACCAAATCTAACTCATTTAGATTGCTGATTAGAAATTGGGTTAATATACAATATGCACAATCAGCAAAAGGAAAAAAAAAAGAAAACTGAATAAAACTGAAATCAGCTAGTATAATGATGCTATGCAACTGACCCAAGTCTTCTGTTTGGATCCAAGTCTTCTGTTTATACTTTTTTTAGAATCTAATCTTCTAAGAAGTCTTCTCTGGAAGTTTCACTGATTCCAAGTACAAGGTATTTAAAGTTCAAAGTTTTTCACTATAATGATGACAAGTCACAAAAATCATTTTGGAATGAAGTGATAACAGTACAAAAAAATCAATGCATTTTAAAACCCTAACAGGACTGGAAATTTAAAAAAATTTAAAGCTATATTCTAATTTAAAATTTCATGATTATTGTATTAAAATCACACCTTGAAAAAGTACACGGACAAACTGGATCATAATGATTGAAAAATGAAAATATTTTCCCTTTATGACTCATAAGTACATAGAATCTGACCTTCAAAATATGGTCTGAAAAAGAAATAAGTATAAAAGATCCCAAGTGCCATAAAAAAGTGGTTCATCAAAGACTAAGTTTTTAGTATGTAATACTTACCACATGACCTTGACCAAATTTAACATATTTTCATGGTTTTTCTCGCCCTCAAAGATGGTCATTCAGAATACTAATTAAAATGTAATTATTCCACATATTACCTTTTTGAAAATGATTGTGTAAGTATATAATAATTCAACACTTGCAACTGCTTTATATATTCAACTGATACTCTTTGAAAACACAACTGTTTTAACTATTATTTTTATTAATCATTATACCACTCATGCATCTCATGTCTGAAAGATACTCACCTCTATGAGGCTGGAGTGTATTCCAATCAGGTATGGCATTGGAGCACTAAATTAAAGATACATAATGTATATATTCATAAGTTCATTACAACTGAAACAACAATATAAGTAATTCAGAAAGTTTAAAAAATTAATTAAAGGTACAGTTCTAATATAGCCCATTATAGGTATTTAAAATTATTCAATACATAAAAATCAAATTCAATTGGAGAGACCATGAATATATTCAAATTAAGGTTTATTTACATAAAAATCACAAAATCATTTATAATTAAATAAAGAGTGGTAAGGCCTAAAAAAACTTTTAATTTATGAAGAATATTAGAGTCTAGGCCATAGTCTGAGTTAAACCTTCCACATACTTCATATCAAATATATCCTAATTATCAAATTTATTCACATTTCTTTTATATGCCTTTTTAAAATTCGATTGGATTCTTATTTCTGTCATTTCCTTACTATATCATCATTGTTTCACACCTACAATGGCAATAAAATTTTCTAATTTAGTCAATCACCCAGTATTTATTGAGACCCACTGTATGCCAGGCACTGTTTCAGAACTAGAAGGACAAAGATAAACAAGTTCTTCCTCTACTGTTATCATTCTCTTTCTGTGCTTTCTGTTCAGGTACGTCATCCTTTATTTAAATGTCATTCAGTATGGTGACTGACATAACATAATAAGTAAGTAAATACACAAATAAATGTCACACATTCCTATTTATCCCATTTTCACTTCTAGTAATAAAATAATTTTAACAAATCATAATCAAGTATGTGTAAGAATAATACTGAAATAATTAATTCAACAAATAATACCTGAAGCACACCAGATGCTAGAACCTGGGCTATGAGCTAGGTATAATAATAAATGATACAAACAGAATATATTCCCTTGTGGATCTTACACTCTAGCAGAGGATACAGATATTAAATAATTTTGTAACATAAAATCAGGCTTAGAAGTCAGTTCAGAAATATTTCTCATAAAATATAAGAAGGGAATTATCCAACTTGACATTTTGAAATCAAAATATTATTTAACAAGAAAACGTGAGAATGGACAGATGTCTACAAAAGTGATAGAAGATATGCAAATAAATAGCTATCTAACAAAAACTTTTGACATTTCTTGTATAGTATCTCTGTGTTACAGTTAATGAAACATTTTCTATGTTAATGAAAACAGATGATCTTTTTCAAAGAATTTGCTTAATTTTCGAAATTAAAAAAAACTATCATTTTCACTATTAGAGCTGAGCTGTCCAAACTTCTGCATATCCACTTTGCTACTGAGAACCGGTCACAGATAAAGCTAACGGTGCTCCACAGTTTCCAAAGTAACCTAAAACAGCTTCAAATTTATTTAAAGATGTCTTAACCACTAACATATACCCCAAATTCACCAAAAATAAGGAAGTTAAAGTTTATAATTGACTTCTCATTATCCTGTTCATTATTTCTTATTGTATTAGATTCCATCTAATTCCCTTTTGTAGCTTTGTTCCTTCCTATCTTTTTTTTTTTTTTTAAATACAATAGACCATCTGGAATTGATCTGATATTCTGGATCATTTGACTGAAAGTTAAGAACTATTTATAGGCCTTGATATCCTTAAGACCTAACAGATTTTCTGCCTTCAAAAGGAAACAGGAGGAATAAATGTGGACTGTTACACTTCTGCTTAAATGAAGGAAGGCTGATTACTACCCTAGTTCAAGTTCTCATCTCTGGAATTCCTTCTGGGACTCCACAGAAGGCATAAAATATATGTCACTAACTATTCTGGGCTCCCACGACTGGGTTCAGAACATTTTCACAAAACAGGGTAGCAAATCCCAAGATCTTAAATATGTCAAGCTGTCCATGTCCAAAATAGCATAAAATTATTCAAGTGACTGTGCAAACTTCCAATTCACCCCAGGTTTATCCTACCTACAAAATGTACAACATAGAAAGTCCACGGTATCTCAAATTTTGAAGCACATTTTAATACAATGAGTGTTCATCAAAAAAATATAAGCTTTTTAAAGTTAACAATTACTATGTCCATTTTACAGATGTTGGATGAACACTGAATGGATCAGATTTCAAAAATTCAGAGCCAAAAGTAGTAGCTAACCTACTGAAGTCCTACAAAATACAGCTAACACTTTTAAAACTTCATGAGAGCTAGTGATTTCTTGAAATACAAAAAAAAAATGTTTAGCAGTTGTTAAACTAGAATAAAAATTCAATAAAGGGCTCATATGTAGAACTTAGTAATGAAGTAACTTGTAACTGTTTCTGTGAGATTACTGGGTATCTATGTGCTTTTATCTCACTAATTACTAACAAAACCAAAAACATATAGAGATGTTAGAACTGCAAGCATTATTAATCTAGAGCACAAATTCTTAAAATAATCATGATGTTTTGCATACAGATTTTATAAGATACATTTTATAGACAGATTTTGTATTTTATGGAATACAGACTTTACTGGTTATTTCTTTCTCATGAAAATTGGATTGTGCACCTCCTAATATTAAATCAGCCAATCTCATGAAAAGTAATTTTGCAACCCTAGCTGAAATCTCCTAATTAGATTAGGGTGTTAATAAGTCAGGAAGAGATCTTTGGCAACACAGATGTTTTATCATCCACGTGCAAAATTGTCCTAGATCTTTCTGTCAATGAAGTTATTCTGCAAAGATAGGATACAGGAGACTATTATGACTACTTCTTCTTTTGGGTAGCAATTAATCTCTACTCAAAAATAATCACCATGTAATACCTTTTTTTCTTTCTTTCTAGGTTTTCTTATAGAAACCTCCTGTTGGCACATAGTAACAGTAGTATATTAGCTTAGTTAGTCTAAACAGCACAATTTTCCATTTATGCTTTAAAAAACAATTCTCTCAAAAGCTAAATCTGTTCCTTTCACGGAAAGAAGAGTCAGATAGGTAGACGACATAAAAAAGTGACTCTTAAACAAATAAAAATGATTATAATTTTACTGGTACTGAAGTGATACTACCTCCTAGGTATTTAGGTACTCAGAAAGGTTAAGCCTATGTGGCAGTATCATGGACTTGCCACATTAAAGTTCTCTCTCCCTCTCCATCCCTCACTCTTTTTCTCTCTCTTGTAGTAAAAACACTTCATATGAGCTCTGCCTTCTTAAGAAATGTTAACCACAGGCACAATATTGTGCAGCAGACCTTTGGAACTTAACCATCTTGTATAACTGAAATCTTATACCTGTTAAATAGAAATTCCCATTCTTACTTTATGCTGGTAGATTAAAAGAAGATGTAGATGGTGTTATTTCCTCCTAGTCACCTTCCCTATCCTACTAAGCAGTGTGGGCCACTTATTCCTAGGTGTCCCCATCCAAGTTGCTTTTATATGCCTCTAGTATAAACCTTATAGTACTGAAGTATTACTCTGTGTTCCTCTTGTGTGTGCATGTGTGTGTGCGCTCCATGCACATATGTGTGAATTTCTTCCTCTCTGTAGATACTGAAAGGGCAGAAACTAAGTTTCATTCAGTACCTTACATATACTCACTGCTTGGCAAATAGGCGTTCACCAAATATTTGATGTACAAATAAATGGATAAATGAACGAGTCGACAAATTAGCTAGCCCTTCATTAGTGGAGCCAGATGCTATATTCATGCATGGTCACAAGATGGCATTATGGCTCTCTACAGTCTATGTCACACCAGTGATACCAGGTGCGCAAATAAAAATACTTCCAGAAGACAGGATTATTTTAGGATTTGGAAAGTTCCAATCACCTTGAAGAGTTGGCAAATATACATCTAACCCATCAAACCTTCCTGTTCTTTGTCTAACCTTCCTGTTCTTTGTCTATATAAAGACATATAAAAATTTCTTTATTCAAAAACCATGAGATTGAAGGGACAATCTCTAATATTTTTCTCTCTTTTGCATAGAGATGAGTATGATTCTAAGATCATTTGCAAGGATGCAAAGGGAAGTAAATGGTTTTCTTCCATTAGAAATATTTTAGTCCATAAAATTTTATGACAGAAGAGAGCCAGAGTCTTAGCTATTTCTTTAAAATAAAGAAAAAGAAAAAATTACATTATATTGCTCAGTTCCTAGGATAGAAGCTGAGCCTATCATTGTGACCCGAAGGTTCAGAAGTGTCAGATAACTCCTTGTTTGATTATCACTGCTGTACTCTCCAGAACAGGAACTGTCTGGCATAGAGGCTGGTAGAACTTGTCCTAAAGGCTATTTCAAGGTTAGAAACTAGTAAGAAAATTCAAGGGACTGAAATATGAAACAAGCTTCCTTCCTTATAGTGAAGCAGCAGAAGGACTTGATGGCAGGGTTAAAAGTATCAGGAAGACGTCTCTGGAAAGAATTAGCACAGAACTACCTACATCACAGAATAGTTTCTAAATAACAGTATTTTAGAAAGTCTTAAATGCCCACAGAAGATAATTATGCAAGGAAGAGAACATTTAACCCTACAGTCCAGAAGAAGATCTCAAGGCTGCTGTTTCAGGGTCTAACCCTTGTCCAGCCTCACTGTGAGTATACGCACTCTTCCAGAGGAAGAGAACAGAAAAGTTCTACGGGTATAGCTGAATTCAAATGGGGTGAGATCATTGGGAGTTGTTTCTAATGCCAGGAAGCTTTTCAAAATTACTCCCAACATTTCCAACATTGCTTTTCATAGTGGCTTAGGGCTGAGACCTTGCTTTAAACCAGAAACTCAGGGAATCCCTGAATTAGAGGCATTTCCTTTGCTGGTATTTGATATTTGGTGTGCTGAGGGAAGAGGGGTCTAGGAAAGTGTGTCCTGGAGGTAAAGGTTAATGAAAGCGTGCCCTGACAGAGACAATCTGGTTTCTGACACACTTGGCAGACAAATCCTGACACGTGGGATACGGAGTTCTCTAACTGATACTATAACTTCCGTATGCTTTTGCTAACCACCAAATACAAGACTGTATTTGCTTCTCTTTACACATTTAATTATCTAAATGACTATGGAAGTACCTCACAAAATCTAAAGAACTTTATGTTTGCCAAGTATACATTTTTGCTAGCTTTGAACAGAATGACTCCGCCTTCATAAAAGCACCTTTTGATATTTGCTACCGATCTCTAAGACAAGTCTCAGGGCTTGCATTTGTCTACATACACACCAAGCTTACCTGATCTACAAATAAGCATACTTTTTCGAATCATAAAGGCTGAATTTAAAGGAGTTTGGCCAAGGTCATCTTACCAGCAGTAGTCCAGCAGGTGCGGAGGAAGCACTGGGATATATATGTGTTGCCAGAACATGGGGTACAGCAGGGCGGCTGATCCATGGAGACAGGCAGTTAACTAAAATTTGCAAGAGGATAACAACGATAAGTAGCCGCTGACCCTCCAAACAAAAAGACATGCTCAGGTTTTCAAAGATTAACAACAATCACAAAACTATTTATTTAGTGACCTAAGTCACATTATCTTTACCAATTCTGCCGGGGGGAAAAAAATCTTATGTTCAAAAGCCCCTTTGAAAAATATATAAATAGCAAAAGTGGCTTCTTGGGCATCTTATGGGAACAATTATAACTATCTGAAAATATAGTGTTTAGGGTCAAAACTGAAAACATAAATAAAAGTAAAACTGAAAAATCAGTTGAGCATCTTAGAAGAAATTGTAGGAAATTACAATTTGTGCAGCACAGTTTGCGCATCACTCAGATTAATATACCACGATTAAATATGGAAAGGAAGAGAGGCTGAAAGCTCCTGAGGGATATCATTAGGGCAAATTGCCAAAGAATGAAACATGAGCCAGTCAGGAGAGTCTGGAAGCTGCAATAATACCAGGGGACTTGAATGTTCGACAGTTGGAGCTTCAGTAATGTGTGAACTGCAGGTTATGGTATCAAGAGACTCTGTTCACTGACACATAGAATGTCACTATTGACCAGCAAACTGCCCAAGCTTGACAGCTGTACTACAAGAAGCCAAGTATATCATAATTTCATATTTAAACTGTTCATTTCAGATTAACATTTTGTTTCCTAGCTTTATATCACAACAGCTGCAAATACATGATGCTATTTTAAAGGTAATTGCCATTTTAATTGTTTTGTTTTGGCAAGCAGTTAATTAAATATTTTTTAATGCTTAACAAAGGGGTATCGCTTTTTTTCCCTCTCCCTCCTACTGACCCTCATCAGAATTCTTTCCATGGGACTTTTTTGTTACATCTTAAATTATATTTCTGTAAGTATTAATCATTTTTTAATGTTTAAAGTAATAATTAAGCCAGCATTCTTCATTTTAAGTCAGCATTTCAAGCTTACAAATTAAATCATTTTATCCAACTTGAACATCGGAATTTAAAAATAAAACTATCTGAATATGAACCACAGACTTTCTGTAAGCCATTATTCCTGTTATATAGAGAACTGAAACTTACATATAGTAATCAAATTAACTTAAAAGGATAAATGTACAAAAAGCAATTCAATCTTAATAGAAACGTTTGTCTATATTTAAGTGCAAAATAGTTCAGCTAAGAAAATTTTTAAAATTAAAGCAATCTAATTTGAACTAGAAACATAAGAACTTGGATTAAAATATACTCATCTTCATCATATATATTTTTTCCAGTTAGATTTTTATTAATCTTATATGGCAAACAATGTATTTTGTTTCTATTTAGTATGCTATCATTAAAGGATTTTAGTACTTTGCACTTATAAGCTTTAATATTTTATCTACAGTATTCCTTCAAAATGTTTTTTTTTTTTTAATTCCTTAATTGGAGCATACAATATACCACTAGGAGGCATTCAAATACCTTCACTTAACAATTAGAGACCTTGGATTTATTTGTCTTATTTGAACCCTCATAGAGGGAGATGAAATAGGGTTGATCTAACAGGGTCAAATTCTCTGAGAGCTCTCAGGTACTCCCTGCTTGTAAATTTGGCATCTTTAAAGCTGTATTAACACTTTCCATCCCTTCAGTGTAACTCAATGGCTAAAAGCATTTACACAGCTTTCAAAGGGGGCTACTTCACTCAATTTCTCCATTTGCACACAGATGGCTTTTAAAACAACTCATTTAAAACCTTAAAAAAAGGGAAAGTGTTCTTTTTACATTATTAAGAAAATAACAGGGTAACAAGAATAATACTGCCTTCTTAAAATGAGGAATTATAATAAGGGTGGATACACCCAGAGTCCAAAGCACTCTGTTAATTGCTTTGTAGACACCTTTCCTATGCCCTTAATGGTCATCCTTAAGTGAAGTTATGAATTGTTTGCCAAGAAGGCAGAAAAACATCTAATGAATTTGACTGGCTTCACAGAGGGCGATTGCTCTACATGATGATAGACAGTTACAAAACACCTGCAGCTGCCAGCATGTGGCAAAAGATCATCTCTACTAATAAAGGTCTGCCAGGAAAGAAGGAAGTTCTGCAGGATTTGGCCTGTAGAAAGAAAAAAGTTCTACAATTTTTTGGATTTAGGGAATAGGTGACTGGTAAAAGGAGAGGTAAAAATACTACCCCTCCCTAACCACGATTTCTGGCCAAAGCAACTAGAATGAATTATTTAACATAATACAGCACAAAGTTTCAGGTTCGGGTGTAACTACAAGGAATTTGTTTTTGCAAATATTGATTCTGTTAACTGTGAGACATTCACGTGGAGATTTCCAAAGCAGGCAGAAGCAGACCAAAGATCCCCCCTACTCCCCTAGCAGCATGTAATAACTATGTGATTGAAAACTAGAGGGAACACTATTATAGCATCTCCTTTCTGGAGAGAGTTAGTAAAGCAGTAAGCGAAAAAACACAACTAAGAAAAAATAAATTTAGTAGGAAATCAAACACAGTTATATATAAGCTGTATAAAACAATAAGAGCGAAGTATACAAAATTAGGGCTTTGCCACTTAAGAAGCTATGTGACATCTGGCATATGTACAAGTATAACCAGATCTACTTCCTAACCTTTAAGTATACACTAGACGATCTGTAAGCACTGTCTCTGAGATACAGTATTCTTCAGTCTTAGATCAGCTCAATTCTAACATTTTACATTGTTAATGTTGTTAACGATTTTTTTTCCAGATAGGTGGTTAACAGAACTAGACTACAAATCAGACCACCTTCAAAATATGTCTAAAGATCATCTCTAAAACCTTTAAAGCACATGAAGTAACTGAGCAATTGGAAATATCATAAGCTACTTGCTTCATTAAACAAAAATTTTAAGTGCCTGCCTATGTGTTATCATAAATCTCTACCAGGCCACAGGGACCCAGTACTGAACAGAACCAAGTCTCTGTTCTCATGGAACTTAAATTTTAGTGGGGAAAGCAAACAATAAACAAGTATATATTATGTGGGTTAGAGGTAAGTTCTAAGAGGAAACCTAGAGTAGGCCAAGTGGGTAGAAAGTGACAGAGGGGCAGTTTTAGACAGGAGAACTAGGGACAAACTCGGAAGCCGTGACATCCGAACTGAGACCTGAATGCTAGAAGAGAGCCAGCTGTTACGGCTTTGAGGAGTAGAGCATTCCAGGCAGATGAGGTGGGAACATGCTAGTCATCTTCACAGAGGAGTAGGGAGGTCTGCATGATTAGATTGGAGTAAGCGGGAGAACAGTGGGAGAACAGTGGGAGGTGAGGTCAGTGAGGCATGGTCAGAACTGGAGGGCCCTCTGGGATATGGCAGAGACTCTTGTCTTACTCTTCATGAAATTTCTCCACACCTCTGAAGGGAGCTATCACAACAAATTATTTATCTAGAACATTCTAACACCTATGCAGATTAAGGAAAATAAACTATGTGTTTTAGAATTCTCATTTGCAGACTGAAGTACTTATGAAGAAATGAGATCAATTTATAAGCCAAATAAGAAGAATCATTTTAATTATAAGTTTATTATGATCTGTTGATTCTTTAAACACAGAGGGAAATGACAATCATACTTCTTTAGACTACGTCTGGTTTGTGACAGGACTAGAACTCTATATTCTTTGCTAATATCCTGTCAGCGGTTTCTTTAATACCACAGCTGTTCTTCATGAAAGCAAAGAGGGTGGGAGAAGAAGTTTCAGTATTTGAGTCAGAACATATCCTGGTCACTATGCTCTGGAAACTATAGAAATAATAATAAAGGAGGAATAATATATGATAAGGGTATAATTTTCAGAGAAAAGCAAATTTACCAAATAAAGATTTAAGAAAAAAACCCTTACCATCTTTGTTAAATGACAAATGAATATTTAAATGCACATATGATTTCACAAAGCATACTCAATATATTGACTTGGTATGGTCCCACAATACTGACTAACGCACAATAAAACCAATGGGAACGTTTCTCTCCCATGCACTACAATTATAAAATGAGTCTATATGGAGACGATGTGAAGAGGAAAGAACTGAGGAGGCCTATAAAATCAGGGGGAGAAATTTGACAAGAAAGGTGGACAACACTGAACTTCATCATCAAGTAAGTGCACCTGGAACTTCCAGTCCCAGGCCACCAGGGTCTAACAGAGATATTGTCAATAATAATAATAATAACAAGTGTGTATGTAATGCTTACTATGTGCCAGGCACTATCCTGAGTACTTGATGTACTCAGACTTCATCCTCACAACAACATTATGAAATAGCTTCTATCATGATTATTTCCATTTTACAGATCAGGACACTGCAACAAAGTTAAGCCAATGACCTAAGATCACACACCTAGTATGTGGCAAAGCCAGGATACCAACCCAAGCAAACTCCTGAGTACAGTAACGATTATTTTAAACTGCCTTTTTAAATTTTTTTTATTTTTTATTAACATATAATGTATTATTAGCCCCAGGGGCACAGGTCTATGAATCGCCAGGTTTATACACTTCACAGCACTCACCATAGCATAGATCCTCCCCAATGTCAAACTGCCTTTTTTTTTTTTTTCCTCGACAGAGATCACAAGTAGGCAGAGAGGCAGGCAGAGAGAGAGAGAGGAGGAAGCAGGCTCCCTGCCTAGCAGAGAGCCCGATGTGGCACTCATTCCCAGGACCCTGGGATCACGACCTGAGACAAAGGCAGAGGTTTTAACCCAATGAGCCACCCAGGCACCCCCAAACTGCCTTTTTAAACAACAAAAAAAAAGATATTATTTATTTGTCAGAGAGAGAGAACCCAAGCAGGGGGAACAGCAGGCCGAGGGAGAAGCAGGCTCCTTGCTGAGCAAGGACGACCCTGGGATCATGACCTGAGCTGAAAGCAGACACTTAACTGACTGAGCCACCCAGGCGTCCCTAAACTGCTCTTTGATACACAAGCATTCAAAATTCCCATCATTGGGGCGCCTGGGTGGCTCAGTGGGTTAAGCCTCTGCCTTCGGCTCAGGCCATGATCCCAGAGTCCTGGGATCAAGCCCCGCATCAGGCTCTCTGCTCAGCAGGGAGCCTGCTTTCCCCCTCTCTCTGCCTCTCTGCCTACTTGTGATCTCTCTGTCTAATAAATAAACAAAAATCTTTAATAAAAAAAAAAAATCAAGGGGCGCCTGGGTGGCTCACTGGGTTAAGCCGCTGCCTTCGGCTCAGGGCATGATCTCAGAGTCCTAGGATAGAGCCCCTTATCGGGCTCTCTGCTCAGCAGGGAGCCTGCTTCCTCCTCTCTCTCTGCCTGCCTCTCTGCCTGCTTGTGATCTCTCTGTCAAATAAATAAATAAAATCTTAAAAAAAAAAAATCAAAATTCCCATCATTATGGGGCTCCAAATAACATCTACTGGCTGAAAATATTCTATCTTACTTATATGGTGGAGAATGAGTCTTTACACTCAACGAACAAGAACACCTGACCTTTATAAGAAATAGCTGAGGTCTGTGACAGAGATCCAATTTCTAAAACTTTCCTCAGGCATCTTAGTGGGCAACTTCAGCAGGAAACCAATGGAACAGAGTCTCTCAGATGTTGAAGATAATTGATAAAAATTCTACCAGTTATCATCTCAGTTTGGATCTGCAAGAATATTTAGTTGGAAGCCAAACTAAAGTTCTTTCCCTTCGTGATATAAAATCACATTCATTCCATTTTCTTAAAGTCAAACTATATTTATTAGAGGAAATCAGCCACTAAAGACCTAGGCAATGTTTTTGTTTTGTTTTGAAAGATTTTATTTATTTATTTGACAGAGATCACAAGTAGGCAGAGAGGCAGGCAGAGACAGAGGAAGGGAAGCAGGCTCCCCGCTGAGCAGAGCCCGATGCGGGACTTGATCCCAGGACCCTGGGATCATGACCAGAGCCGAAGGCAGAGGCTTTAACCTACTGAGCCACCCAGGCGCCCAAGAACTAGGCAATGTTTTAAGCAATTAAATAGACATGTATTTTGGGGGAAGGGGAAACAGCATTACCAGATTCCCAAAGAGACCACAGGTAAACAACCCATCTAGTGTGATGACCACAATGAAAACAGCACAATTCAAACTCAACACACTTTACAAGTAAAGCTCTCATATGGACACCAAGTCATTCCCATATCTCGCAGACTGTGCCTCATTCTTATGGATAAGTTCTATTCACTTCAGCTAAAGTTCTATATCAATTATTGAGGGGCAGATTTATGTCCCCTAAGAATGTATTTATGCACAAAAAACAAGAAATATAGATTAGAGACTTCCTTTGATTTTTAACTGAATCAATATTTAATTCAGAAATTTATGCACTATAAATAACTGAAGGTATACAGAATAAATTGCTGCAGATGGGAATGTGATAAATTCCTCATGGAATGAAAAAAAATTAGTATAAAGCATAAAGAAACTATCTGTTTAAACATGTTTAATTTACACTCCCATTTAAAAGTTTAGACAAGGGGCGCCTGGGTGGCTCAGTAGGTTAAGCCTCTGCCTTTGGCCAGGGTTATGATCTCAGGGTCCTGGGATCGAGCCTCGCATCGGGCTCTCTGCTCAGCAAGAAGCCTGCTTCCCCCTCTCTCTCTGCCTGCCTCTCTGCCTACTTGTGATCTCTCTCTCTGTCAAATAAAATATTTAAAAAAAAAAAAAAGTTTAGATAAAAAGAAGTAGCAGTAGGGTATCTGACAACTACAAAGTTATCCTAACTATAAAATATTCTTACTGGAGGGGCGCCTGGGTGGCTCAGTTGGTTAAGCATCTGACTCTTGATTTCAGCTCAGGTCACAATCTTAGGGTCCTGGGATCAACCCCCAACACAGACACACACAGACTCACACACACACACACACACACACACTGTCCAGACTCTGTGCTCAGCAGGCAGTCCACCTGAGGATTCTCTCTTCTTATCCCTCTGCCCCACCCCACTCATATTTTCTCTTTCTCTCTCTCTCTCTCTCAAATAAATAAATCTGTAAAAAATATACTCTTACCCAAGCAAAACTCTAAAATTTAAATCAAGTGACAGTTGTAAGAAAATATTTGGAAAAAACTGCAATTTTATATAATGAAAAAAGACAGTATTTGCACATTTTTAATGTTTATATTAAAATATTATTTTATATTTCATTCTCTTTCTTCATTCCATTGGGATGGCAAATTCTGCCACTTAACTGCTAAAAAATCAACCTAAACTAATCTCTTTCTGTCATACACAAGTCCTTTGAAGAGTTTTTATTGTTTCACATTTGATCACTAGTTCATTAGCTTTTCCTAGCCAAACAACTTTAATTTTTCTGCTCACTTACTTCTTTTATGTATTTATTCTTTTAATGATTTTACAGATGGGGAAACTGAGGGAAAGTTAAACAAATTTCCCAAGATCACACAACTAGTAAATGGGACACCAAACACATGCAAGTTATTATTACTGGTTCTGGGGATATAGTAATGAACAAAAGAGACAAAACTTTCTGCCCTTATGGAGTCTGCCTTCTAGTTACCCTCTATAAACTACCATTATAGTCATACCAACTCTCCTCGACTCTGGTTCTCTATAGCGGTCACATTACGCATTTGTGCCATAGGCTTAAAACAAATTTCTTCCCCTACACAACCTTTCCCTATTACTAAATTTTTTGCTTTCTACTTCTCACTCTCAAAGTTGATTCAATACCAGTTTTGTTTTTCCTAAAAAAGGCCCGTCTACCTTTCCACCAAAGTTTAGCAGTCTAATCTACAACATTGCTCAAATGTATCCATCTATCTTCTATCCTCAAAAACTCATAGATACTGAATTCTAAAGGATTATGAGTTAAGAAGCTCATGTGAATTACATAAAGACTACATAATTTAGGCAATTATTTAAGAAATAAACAGTACAATTAAAGAATAACTGCATTTAATAGGTAGAAAGGATCTTTCTTGCTCAATTCTTTCATTTTTTAATCAAGAAACTGCAGGAAAAAAGTTAAATGGCTTATATGAAGTCTAATTTCTTTAAGTAGTCAGGACTGAAACAAAAATCTCTAATTTAAAAGATATTAATAATATGGGGCGCCTGGGTGGCTCAGTGGGTTAAGCCGCTGCCTTCGGCTCAGGGCATGATCTCAGGGTCCTGGGATCGAGTCCCACATCGGGCTCTCTGCTCAGCAGGGAGCCTGCTTCCTTCTCTCTCTCTGCCTGCCTCTCTGTCTGCTTGTGATCTCTGTCTGTCAGATAAATAAATAAAATCTTGAAAAAAAAATAAATAAAATAAAAGATATTAATAATATAATTGCTCTGCTACCATATCTTGGAGTAGAGTAATACTGTAAACAACCGATAAAGAAATTCAATTGGCTGATGCTCTTTTTAACTACAAGGCATTTCTGAAAATCAAAATTTAAAATATCCCTTACTAGGAACAAAATAAAACTGGTTGCAAACTATTAGCAATGAGAAAAAAGACAATCACAATTGCAAAGCAATCACAAAGGAAGTTCTAAATCTTTATAAATGGAATTAAATAGCTCTTAATTTTAAGGCATATATAATTAAATAAGAATGAATAATTACACACATATATTAAATATTCTAATATTAAGATTGTACATAATATTCTCATATGTACTTAACATACATATACATGTATGTTTAGCATGCACATGAAATATATTTAAATATATACATCTATATTTGAACACGTATATAAGCATCTACAGTCATGTGAATATTTATATGCACACACACCCATATTAAGTTGCAATTTACTGGTAATTAAATGATATCAAGCCCACTACCATTAGACAGCAACTAAACAAATACCTCATGAAGACTGGCCCTTTGTGTGTCATTCTATACTTCTCCCTCTTCCTTACCTACTTTCAAACAGACTCTATATCCAACAGAAGTTTCCTTCGAAATGTTTCTAAAACCCAACTTCATCTTCCTCTTACAGTCTCTGTTCTACTGTAGAAGCAAGTGACCCCTTGCTTTTATTACTGCACAGCCTTTTAACTGGACTCCTATTAGAAGGCATTTCCCTACCCCATTTTTTTCTTTTATAATGCCACCAGTGTTATCTTTCCCAAAACAAAACTGGTCATATTATGTACCTCATTTGCCTCCCCACAATCTGTTGGATAAAACCAAGTCCCTTAAGTTAGCAAACATGTTTCTACACAATCTGGCTATTACTCATCTCTCCAGCTACATTACATAGCACAACTTTTCTCTCTTTTCACACACACATACAGAGATATGTTAAACAAGTATATATTTCCTACACAAGATGTCAACTCTTTTCAAGAACCAGTGTCATCCTGAAGTCAACTTTTTAATCTACTACTCTCCCTCTTACATTTCCCATATTAGAGTTCTTATCACATTGACTGGCCTTGATTCACTGACATAGTATGATTTATGCTTTAATTTATATTTATGACTCTAATTAATAACTTTGAAATTTCCAATACATAATACCTGGTAAATAATAATATCAATGCACAAATGAATAAATCAATACTGTTATACTTGGTCTTTGGAAAAATTTACCAATGTTAAATATTTCCTTCAAATTAAAGGTCTTCCTTTTCTACCCTTTGTATAATACAGTAGGAAATCAAATAAAATAGCTGATTCATGGAAGCTGTGCCCTTCACATATTGCCCATTAGCTCCAAATTCACTCTTTGCTACCCATCTGTGATAATCGTGTTTTTCTTAGTGTTTTTCTCTTTTACCAGATAGCCTAATGTTAGTAGAAGACAAAGAAGAACTTAGTCAGTACAGGACACTGGGGATACACTGCAGGAGGAAAGGATTTTTGCTTCCTGGTTCCAGTGTGCTCTCAGGCAGGCTCCTACAGGGCTAGGCTTCTGCAGTACACAGTGGCCAGTAACACCCAGCAGTAATACCTGGTAGCTTGTTCAGGTGATTTTTGTGGCAGAATCCTTCTGGGGAGATAAACCCCCAGGGCAATCAATAATCTACCTGGTGGCAGGTTAATTACACCAGAACTCTTCCATCAAGGAGGAGGCATAAGTCCATCCTCTTTGAAATAAATAATCTGGATAAGTTCTTCTCTGACTATAATGCTTCTGCCAGGAACCAAAATCACTAGATGCATAGAATAACATATCCATCAGCATGGCCGTCTGTACAGCATTGGACCTCATCAAGGTATTCATTTAATAGCAAAGTAAGTAAAGCTATGGGTTCATGACCATTATACTAACTAGTCCTACCCATATTTACAACCCAGAAGGAACTGGCCTAACTGAAAAGTGGATTGGCTTACTGAAAACTCAGTCATGGTGCCAGCTGGTATTATTATACCCATAAAGGGTAGGATTCTATTTTACATGATGCAGGATATGCTTTAAGTCAGAAAGCACTTTATGGTGTTGTTTCTCCTATAGCCAGAATACATGGGACCAGACATCAATGGGTGGAAGGGGGAGTGGCCATTTCATTATTACACTTAATAACCTACTTGCATAAATTCTATTTCCAGTCTTAGTAGTTTAGAACTCTTCTGGTTTGGAGATCTTACCTCCCCAACAGAGAAATGTTTCCATGTGAATTGGAAGAGGATACTGACACCTGGCCATTATAGGCCCCAATGTCACTGAACTAATGGGCTAAAAATTGGGGTTGATCTACTGGCTGATTGATCTCAATAACCAAATCGAAACTGGTTTGCTTCTACACAAAAGAGGCAAAAAGGACTATGTCTGGAACTGGGAGGTTCTCTGGGGTACCTCTTTCTATGCCTAATAAAAAAGGTTAATGGAAAACTACAGCAATCATTAAGGAAAAAAAAAAACAGAACTATTGAGGATTCAGACCTTTTATAAATGCAAGTTCATGTCATTATACCAGGTAAACTCAGCTGGCGGAGGTTCTGGCTGAGGGTGAGGAAGATATGGAATGGGTAATGAAACCAGTAAGCCATAAATTCCAATATGGTCTCATGATCAGTTATACAGAGGTCACAGTAGCTTTGCATATTGTTTACTTGCCTTTCATATGCATGTGTTCATTTTTATCTGCTAACCGTTTTTCCCTCTATTTCTCATTTTTATTTTCTATGTGTGTTGTTAGTGATTAACAGAAATTTAAATGTGTATTTCAATTAAATTTGAAGACATGATTATAATGGCTCTTAGGACTGCTCTTCCTCATTTTGGGAAATGTCTACATTTGCAAAAAGGATAACTATATCTTAATAGCTACAAACATAGATTTGTCCTGTTGTTGTATAGAAGTACAAATGTGTTTAGAAGAGTATAAACAGAAGTTGAATATCCAAAGGGGTGGACTATACCAGTTATCAATTTTCTGCCTAATTCGCCTTTATTGTCTGGTCTTTGAAAACAGATCTGTGCCATTTAGATATTTATTCTTTTTAATAGCTGGCATCATGTTAAGGTTTGTCAGGAAAGGACACTGAAGAGACATTTCAGGAAGCAAGGGTTTTGGTTCCTGGTTCCAGTATACTTACTCAGCAGGCTCCTGTCAACCCTGTGGCTTGTCAAGGGCCTGCTTTCTTCCAGGCACAGGTCCTGTAGCACAGGTGGCTGCCGGGCCCCTGTTTAACAGGCAATAACCACAGTGGCCAGAAGGTTCTCCCAGCACTCCCCACCATGGGCAGTTCTACCGCAGGAGTGCCTCTGGCTCTTGCAGGGCTTGCAGCCTTTCCAGAACTTGGCTCCTATGATGTGGGAAGCACCTGTATGTGGTTGTGGCAGCGTACAGCTGTCGGCTGCACCAAACAGCCAGCAGCTTTCCTCGGCAACCCCCTCTCTCCACCTTGGTTCTTCAGAGCAGTGAGACAGTGCCTCCAGTGAGACAGCTTTGATAAACAAGGAAGCTGTTTCCTTTCAGGTGGGCTCACAGCAGTGTGTTGCCAATGAGGTATCTCTCTGAACAGATTCCCCAATACCCCTAAAGGGGCTTTCCAGCAAGTTTGAAAGAATGACGCCTGTCACCCAAAGAGCAGATTTCCAAAAATTCTGCCAGTGTAGCACCACAACAACTTCTCTGCCACCTAATGAGCCATGGTTCCACCCTCCTCAAGAGGGTCTCAATCTCAGGCCCGGGTGGGGCTCCTTCCTTGGGTACTCTACCTCGGCCCTAAGGGTACTGGCTACTTTACATCTGCTGTGCCTGTGTTCTCTAGCGTTCTCTTCACTGCATGCTCACTCATCTCTTGGTACTCCAGTCCCTTGCCTCAGCTTTACATTCTTTATGTTTCTTGATCAAATTACTGTGTACTTTCTCTCACTTTATTGGACTCAGACTGCTACAGATGCCATGACCTCATTACCTTCCTTGTAGAACACTGTCTGACATGAATTAGGTACTCCATAAATAAGAAATAGTTTATTGAATGAAGAAATAAACATCTTCATAGGGAGAAAGCAGTATGTTTTCTACTTAGGACTATATGAAGGCCAAAAGATACCAAACCATGTTGCTATGCAGGCTGAACAGGAGTCAGTATAGCAATAGAAAATAATAAAGCTGAAAAGAGCTCAAAATGTATTGTTTTTCCCTAAAGAATTACCATTTAGACAAAGACTTTCTAAAAAATTAAAAGATTCTAATACAAAATGGCTAAACACAAATCTTCTTTTAAAAAGACAAAGCCTACATGGAGATTAGCCTCTAACCTACAAGTTAGCCTCTAACTTCATAGATTTCAGAATCTATGAAATCTTTATCATTATTATTACTATTATTTAAAGAGCCAAGTTGTCATAGGAACAATCAGACACATTTTTACTTGTCAAAAAGACAAATTTCTACTCTGGCATTTTTAGTATCAGATGGACACTTCATATTTCATAATATAATTAATAAAATTTTTATTTTAAACCTTTTTCTGTTATCCACAATTTAAAAGATTAAATCCATTTAAAAATACACTCACATATATATACACACACACACAACAGACACAAACCATGATTCTAACCTTTAAAGAGATAAAGATCTAATAATAGAGTTCAACAAATTCACTTATAATTCTAACTTGAGAGAAAGTATGTGGTAAGTACTACAGTAGTTCTGGGATGAAAGGTAAACAGAAGTTACCGACAGAAACTAGAACTTTAAAGAGAAAACCAGATTCTGGGAAATATTCAGAGGGATGAAGATGGGAGCATTCTAAACACATTAGAGGAAGACCCAAAAAAGTTCAGTTTCAGGCACAGATTCAAAAAATTATTGCTAGAAACCTACTAGGTATCAGCACTATGCTAAGAGGTAGGTTTACTGTAGTGAATGAATCAAATAAGGTTCCTTCCCTGAGTTTATAGTAAGTGATGATTAAGTTAAAGAACAACTAGGTCATAGAATGCACTACATAATTCTTAGCTATAACTACTCCTTTGGTCATCACCATCCTTTTATGTAAATGGAGAAAATGCTAACACATTCACAACTCATGATCTGAAAATAGTATTTGTGAGAAGTGACAATTGCCTGAACTAAGGCAATGGGCAATGGAATGAAAAACAGGGGTCAAAGAAGAAAGGACCGAGGAGGTAGGTGGGGGAAAAAGATGAGATGGAAGGGTAAATCCCCAAATCAGTCCCACTGAGGGATAAGGGAATATAATCTAGGGCATTTCATCAGAATAGAAAAAGTTGCCTAACTGCAAAATGCAAGATACAAAACATAAACACACACACACACACACACAAAAATATACACTGTGCATAAACATAAATATAGAAGGTACATTTAAAAATAAACCAATTGCTCTCAATAGTTTTATTAAGGAAACAGAAACTATATATATAACTTTTCCTATACTTAAGATTGAGAATCATGAACAGCACAAAATTCAGTCATTTCAGATAGAAAATACTACAGTAAACTAAAATCCTGAGGTTGTTTGTAGTTGTAGGAACAAAACTCGGAGAACATAGTGATTGACAATATGCCCCTTAGATAAGAACATAATTGTTATATTAAAAACAGACATTTAAATTAAAAGCCAATTGTTTACTTTTAGGGGACAAGTAGACTAAACCTTAAAGCAGAAATACATGCTTGTTTCTGTGAAGAATAGAAGGCCTATTACCACAGGAGTTGGAAGACACACGACCTCCAGTTTTCCTGCTTAGAGGTTTCCTCTGACTGACCTGCATACATATCTTCCAACACGGTGCCACCGGACAACCACAACAGTCCTATTTCCACACTCCAGTCACATTCATTTAGCACCCAATGAAAATACAATGTTCAGAAGAATGGTATACATGTCAAATAATACACTGGTAAAGAGAATTCTTATCTGTAGTTTCAGCTGACATAATTGGTTGCTATGGGCTTTGGGAAGAATTAAAAAATCTAAAAATTGTTCCTAGACTCTCTCTCTGAAAGGTCTTCATAACAATTTTTAACTGCACCACTCTGCTGCAGCTTTAAAAACACAAGGGGCACAAGCACACTTCAATAGTCTTAAGTAGGAAGTAGACGTGGGTAATCTTTGTTCTCTCACCAACTGTTCAATTCTTAATCTCCAGGAAGATTCTCTGTGCTTCAGGTTTCAGAATAAATGCTGATACAGGTGGCACCATTAAAAGACAAATCAAGAATATGTAAAATGCAGATGGAGAGGTTAAAATCCTCTGGATTCCCCTTCAGTCTAAACCTATAAAATCTACATTTTAATAGCCGATTTTCCAGAGACCACAAGATTTCTTTTTGCATATGCCCTTGATGGAATTAATGAGAGAAGGAGAGAAAAGCATATGCTTAAATGCCTGGGGGCAACTATAACAAAGGAAGAAATTACAGTTTATTAACACAATTCCAGCACTCAGAGCATATTGCTTGTTCTAATTATTCCAGAAAGAACATGCACTCTACAGTCCAATCTCTGTAACTAATGTGCTTATAGACTTAAGAGGGTGATATTTACCAGCTAAATATTGGTCAAAATAGTAGCTAACATTTAGACATCTGCTTTAAAGAGAAGCATCTCTTCCACCTGCTTCTACAGGCCACAAAGATACACTCTAGTTAACATATTACTGACAGGATGATGAGAAAGCTCCTGTCAGACGCTGGCCAGCCGGGTGTTTGAGACAAAATGCACAGCCCCAGCTGACTAGTTAAAGAAAGTCTGGTGAGGTACAATTATAGAGGCATATGACAAGACTTCATGCCTGACTGATTTGAGAACCAATGACATGACTTTAAACAGCAATCTTCTCTACCTCTGGTCACAAAACAGCAATAAGTCAACTGATATACTCTTGTAATATCATGATTTATTCCTTTGCTTTGAATACATGAGACTTTGGTATGATGCTCTGCTAGTCTACCAGAGATGCACTTGGGGCTTAAACATCTAGGGCCTGCCTACAGCATGTATAAAATCAGTGTTCTTGTTCAGGGTAACAGGAACACTTCTGTGTGAACTTGATAGTGTATATATCAATAGAATAAACACTAACTTGTTTATGCCCCAATTCATTAAACTTAAATAAAAAACAATGTAATAATGGGTCCTAACAAAACACCACACTTTAGGGAGTGGGTGGGATAAAAATGTGATGGGCATTAAGGAGGGTACCTGTGATAAGCACCAAGTGGTGTATGTAACTGACGAATCACTAAATTCTACACCTGAGACTAATATTACACTGTGTTAACTAACTGGAATTGACATAAAGACTTAAAAACAAACAAAACAAATAAAAAATACCACACTTTAATATGGAGGGAATTCATGAAAAATTTAAACATATCATTATTCTTGATAGTTTTGCTAACATATCTCAAAATTATTTTTTTATTTTAAAGTTTACCTCTCTAAATTACAAATTCTAATTTTAACTACAAATGGTACCTAAGGAAAGGGACCTTTAAGCAATCTGATTCTCTATCATTGTATCGTCACTAAAACACCCAGCAAGCTATACGGTTGACGAGTATGATTCTAACAAAATATGGTGTCAAAGAGTAAACCCACACAAACAAAATTCTTAAAATCATAATAAAATTATAAATGTAAAGACACCTTAAGTTATATATGTTCTTCTAATTGTTAAAATTTTGGCTGTAAATTCAAAATATGAAAAATGAGTAAAATTTCTTGTATTATTACTAAATACAGTATTGTCTTCACGGTATATAAAATAAGAATATAAAATGCTTAAAAGCAAGTCAATTCATTAACACTTAACTATTCCTTCCTTGGTTGTTTCAGAGATTTCACTGAATTCTTCCTAAAAAAATAGCTTATTTCTAATTTATGTTATAGTACTAGTGTTTGACCTTAAATGTTACTATGCATGGAATTTACGGAAGATATATACATACACATGAATTTTTCAAGATAGATTCAAGTAAAACAGCTTCTCCCACATAGTATGGGTAAGGAGATCCTGAAAGCAAGCTTGAATTATGTTTCTTTTATCAGTCCTACCGTCCCCAGGAATGAACCAAAACAAAGATGGTAACCTATAAGTGACATCACCATCAAGTTTCTAGGAATTTTCAAACGATTGGCAGAAGTTTACCTCAAACATAAAAACAACTCCCTGAATAATTCCAAGCCTTTATTAAAATAATTTTATTATTTAACTCAAATGAAATTAAAGGGTAGTAGGCATGTTAATTTTTACTCTAAAGTGCAGATCTAGTCTTTTACAAAATTAAAGCTAATAATCACTGAATCATTGAATGTTATGCAGATACAATTCTAAGCACAATATATATATGTGCATTATACATGTGTATACATATACATATGTGTTTATATAACTATAGAGACAGAGATAGATCTCCTCAATCTTTATAGCCCTATGAGATTAAGATTGTATTACTCCCATTCTTCCAGTTTACATGGGAAGAAACTGAGTCAGAGAGAGGTTACTGAGCTATTAAGAGGTCTTTATAAATTGAAATAAAGAGAACACCAGTCTTTTACAATAGTCATATGCTCAGATTTATTTCAAATGTTTTTGTAAGTAGGGAAGCTTGTACAATCATTCACATAGCTCACTCCTGTACTTTATTCAGGTCTCTGCTCAGTACTACCCCATTCAAGCAGCTTCCCATGACCACTCTACATAAACTGAAACCCGCCCCTCACACCTTTCATCCTGCACACACACTCGCTTTATCACTTACCCCTTGGCACTCACCACCAGAAGATGTAACAGCTACTTTTATTCATTCATTTCTTTGTTTCATTAGTCCAATAGAAGCTCCTAGAGTGTTTGAGCTTTGCTTTGCTTACTGCTGGATCCTTAGTGCCTAGAAAGTGCCTAGCATATAGTAGGTCTCATGACAAGATTTAGTTCCTAGGCCTCTGAGACAGTTCGTACAATCTTTTTAATCTTCAGGACAATAACCGTATAGAAATATTATTTATAATCTTGAAAAAATCATGTTTAAAAAATGAGGAAGAGAATGGGGAGAAGAATGGTTTTACTTCAATGGCAAATTAAAAACAGTAGAAAACAGGTGCCTGCGTGGCTCAGTTGTTGGGTGTCTGCCTTCTGCTCAGGTTATGATCCTAGGGTTCTGGGATCAAGCCCCAAATAGGGCTCCTTGCTCAACGGGAGGTCTGCTTCTCCCCTACTATTCCCCCCGCTTGTGTTCCCTCTCTCACTGTCTCTCTCTCTCTCTCTCAAATAAATAAAAATATTTTTTAAAAAAATAGCAGAAAAGCAAATATATAAAAAGTACCAAATGACTCAGATTAAATTTCTCAGTATCATTTTAAGAAAGCGCAAATTACCTGTGTCACTGCTTTGTGCTTTTTCTATGATTACACTACATCATATGATTAAATGCATATAATGTGTTTTTCATACATAAAATAATATATTTTCAATATTTTTGGAAAAGTGGGCATATCAATATTATAATTCAAAATATCAAAAGTATATTTTTTCAAATGTAGAGTAATGGAAATAACCCCAAATTAGAATCAGGACACCCAGTTTCACACTACCTGTACCTAACTAGCTGTTTGGCCCTGGGGTGGCCATTTAACCTGTTGAAAAATACACTGCTCATTGTGGTTTTTTTTTTTTTTTTTTACGATTTTATTTATTTATTTGACACAGAGAGAGAGCACAAGTAGGGGGAGCAGCAGACAGAGGAAGAGAGAAAAGCAGACTCCTCGCCAAGCAGGGAGCCCGATGCGGGGATTGATCCCAGCACCCTGGGATCATGACCTGAGCTGAAGGCAGACATTTGACTGAACCACCCAGGCTAAAGACTAAATAGATATCCCAGAGAACTCCTGAAACTGCTGCTAACGTACTAATCTTTATACAATGAGGTCTATATTTCTACTATGGGAGAACAAACCAAAAACAATTACCTTATTCTTATCAATTAACCAAATTTGCAAGGAAGGAAATTTATGCAACATTACGTTTTAATAAATATCTGATACATTACTAAAAATTATGCTTAAATTTATATTAAAAATTTTTAAGTCAAAATATTAAAATTTTAATGTATACAATAGAAAAAAGGTTAGGAAACCTAACAAAATACTCTTGAATATTTTTCTATGACCCAAGAAAACTCCTATTCTCATTGCCTTTACCACAGTAATGAAGACCTTCCAAAAGAACATTTCAGCAAGTAGCATAAAACCTGTGATTTAAGAAAAAAGAATGCTACTTTGACTTTTAAGTTATTATCAGCCTGAAGAGCTCTTCCAAATCAGAACTATTATAGAAGCTACTCCCAAACCACTACTTGGCAACAAAGATGAATCTACCTATTACCAGGTTAGGATAGCAGCTATTATCATGGCCCCTTGATTTCTTTCAAGTAGCTCCAATGGAAAAAGCCACAAGTGAATAATAAAGATCTCATAATAGCTCTTAAGAATTCTTTATATGGTAGAAGGCACTAAAATGAACTCTGGAGAGTTAAAAGAAAAAAAAAAAAAAACAACTCTCATCTCCTGATAAGAAAAAATAATTAACCTGACTTAATGCATCTGAGAAGGCTTTCTATAAATCAGACTTTTGTACTTCAAGAGCCAGATTAAAACCATATATCAAAAAAGTATGTAGATATTGTCTCATAAGTACACATAGAATATTTCTAAGTCTGCGGAGGTTCGTGGGTCTTTTTGTGAAATGCTCAATATGTTCTACTTAAAAGGAGAAGTGTGAAGTACTTACAGTGCTTAATTTGCTAGAGGTAATAATGATGCGTCTCTCATGTAACATGCTGGCATACAGCTGCAGCATGTTATTCACATCCACGGCAACAAAATATTCTGTAAGATTTCTCTGTACAAGTGAAAAGTCATTGTGTAAATTAGAGCTCATGGTGATTACGAAGGAAAATATTTTATACATTTACCAACAGTTAGCCTTAAAGTTCAAAGGATGTTATTATTAAAGATGGTATTCATTAAAATAATTAAATTTAATACTATTCTGCTGCCACATGAAGCACATAACATTCTATTATTATTTGAAACATAATCCTACCCCAGGAAAACGTTTCTCAAAGGGTAATCAGAGGATCACACATTTTCCACTCTCCCCTCCCCGCAAGTACTTATAAAAGAAGCTGATTTCTGGGCCCCAACTGTACACTTGCTGAATTGTAATCTTCAGAGTGTGGCTCCAAGTATCTTTTTTTTTTTTTTTAAATAATTCCTGATAATTCTTATATACACTGAACTTTGAGAAATGCCATTCCAGAGTCTTTTTATGTTTGCCAGTCACTCAGTAGGCAACATCACTGTCTGATAGTATGTACTATCTACAAGGCACCCAAAGGATGAGATGGATTCATAAAGCAGATCTTTGTTCCTTTATTAAGGAAAACTCCTTGTTTATATCCCATGTCAGACCTATTCTATGCTCCTATAACCAAATACATTTTGGTGTTAGCTTAGCTAATTTCCTTGATTTAAGACTTTATTTTCCCCACATAAGATCAAAATTGGGATAAGCTACATTAACTTTGACTTTTAGAAGTTCTCCTTCTTATTTATTTTTAACTTTCTGTACTCAAACTTAAGCATGCTGGAGGATTATAAAGTAAAGAAGAGACTGAATAAGATATGATAATAAGATGAAACTGTAGTATCAAGTAGACTATGACCTAGGAGGTGAAAACTGTTCATTGGGCAAGAAAACAAGAAATCCAATAAATAGTTTCTTTGATTTCCAGAAGGCAGAAACTTTACCAGGACAAACTTGTAATGGCAGGGTATATAACAGAATCTGTAGTATCAGTGAGTGATGTTGAATTTAGTGGGGAGAAATTCATTTACTGTTTTCTATATCTGAGGTCTACCTCACTTTCCAATTCAGCTCTTCATATGGATTACTTTTATGGCATTCAACTTTGGTATTTTTCTTACAGTCTCAAAGAAAAATAATTTCTAGATGGATAAGTATTTCTCAACACAGAATACTGTGTGGATAATCTGTATCAGGCCCACACTAAAAACAGCTTCATCTAGTCTTTCCATAGGAGTTATCTGGACTCGCCTGTACTAAAAACACCACAGTCTTGGTTTGCTATTGGAAAATTTACAATTATCTCTCCAGACTTCATGCACTCATCACCCATGTACTTTTGGAAACCAAACACTTAGTAGGTTTGAAAACATTTTGGGAAGAACAGTAAAGTTCTGAAAACAATTAACTATTTCCGGAAATTTATTTTTTCCTATTGATGTTTCTTTCACTTTTTTTTTTTTTAAAGATTTTATTTATTTATTTGTTAGAGAGAGAGAGAGAGAGAGAGAGCATGAGCACAGGCAGACAGAGTGGTAGGCAGAGGCAGAGGGAGAAGCAGGCTCCCCGCTGAGCAAGGAGCCCGATGTGGGACTCGATCCCAGGACGCTGGGATCATGACCTGAGCCGAAGGCAGCCGCTTAACCAACTGAGCCACCCAGGCATCCCTTTCTTTCACTTTTTATTGAATTATTTCTATTGATCCATTGTATCTTTCCAAGAGAAGTTGAAAAAAATTATTTAAGAAAAATTTCCTTTTCACACAGCAACCAAAACCCTATTTGTCACTTCTACTTTCCATGTAAATTTTTCTATAGAATATTAATTTATAAAAACTATTAAAACACTGAAACTATTTCTAATATGGCTACAATTAGAACTTTAAATAAAATGCAAACTTTAGTAATTTTTATAATTTCTTGTAGTACCCCTCAAGCCCTACAAAATATATATCATGTAAATCAAAATCAAGAAATCAAGTACAGGGGGCACCTGGGTGACTCAGTCAGTTAAGTGTCTGCATCCGGCTCAGGTCATGATCCCAGCATCCCAGGATCAAGTCCCATTATTGGGCTCCTTGCTCAGTGGGAAGCATGCTTCTCCCCTGCCTGCCATTCCGCCTGCTTGTGCTTGCTCTCTCCCCCTCTCTCTGTGTCAAATAAATAAACAAAATCTTTTAAAAAAAAGGAAAAAAAAAGAAACCAAGTATAGGACATTAAGATTTTCATGGAGTTATACAAGTAATCTAAAATGCTACAGTCACTTCACTAAAGTAACTATGTGTATAAAAATATTTCCCATTGCCAGTATTTATCCCCTACTAAGTAGAGTCACCTGAGATATTTCTTCTACCTCATCCAGGGGAGCTCAGGACCTAATATACGTGTGTGTGTGTGTGTGTGTGTGTGTGTGTGTGTGTGATCCTACTGAACTATCTCAAATGGCAGAAACCGTATTTCTCGTAAAATTTTCCTTACCTACAACCGATATTAAGAAGGGAGTAAAGTAGCAGACATATCAAGAAGAAAAGGAGATAGACATTATTCCTATTTCTTATATCTAACAAAACATGTAATTACAATGTATTCTATTTCTCTATACAGAAATCTTTAGGCACTGAGACAAAAGTAAATATAATTCATAATATGAGTAGCATTAAAAAGTACAGAAAACAGAAAACTTACACTCTCAGGAATTGTTGGGAGTCCAGTTACATCTGGGGCAATGAAGTAGGAATGCTAATAAATAGAAATAAATCACGTAAGAAAAGCAGAATTAAAATTTGGTAGCAATACATATAATTTGAAAAAAATAAGAAAAGATATATCAACTAAATTAATAAATGCCAAGGATTAACATTCAGGATTTGCTGAATTTGAGAGATTCTTAAATAACATGGCAGGTTTATATGATATTGAATAAAAACCTCAGACAAAGAGTTAAGTGTTGGTTAAAAACATTCAACTTTAAAACTGAAAATAATAATCATGGAAAAAGTTTAAGACAAAAAGTACATTACTGAAAGATATATATAGATAGATAGATAGAGATATATAATACACACATATACATATAAACACATTTAGGGAGACTGGAAAATAATGAGGTTTGCCATAGATTCCCGAGTGTCTGTAGTAAGTCACAACAAAATCTTCTGGTACAGATCAGCTACTATATTATTTAGAAAGCAGCAATAGGACATAATTTTTAAATATTTAAAACCTTTTAAAAATGTAATCATCTCGGGACGCCTGGGTGGCTCAGTTGGTTGAGCAGCTGCCTTCGGCTCAGGTCATGATCCCAGCGTCCTGGGATCGAGTCCCGCATCGGGCTCCTTGTTCGACAGGGAGCCTGCTTCTCCCTGTGCCTCTGCCTGCCATTCTGTCTGCCTATGCTCGCTCTCTCTCCCTCTCTCTCTGACAAATAAATAAATAAATAAATAAATCTTTAAAAAAAAATGTAATCATCTCAAAATATGACCCTCATACGCCCACTAAACAGTAATTACCTTCTATAATATTCAAAGCAATACAACAGTTCATAGATCTATTTATATAAAAAGCATATTGTGTATGTCTTCATGTTCCCCATTCATGTTCCCAAATTTTACCACCCAGAATCAGTAAAACGAAATCACCAGAATTGTTTTATTTTCTGTTCATATTAATCTCCAAAAATATCTTCCTATCTTAACCACATAAGGACATAATACTGTCTTATAGTTAAAAACCGGAAAAGAAACATTCTAGCCAATACTGAGCACAGTTAGCCAGTCAGAACAGGCTAGTTAGCACAGTCATAATGTATAATTTTCCAGAGTAGAAGAACAATATGAGATAAATCACGAGGTCTCCTGAGACCTTGTGACAAAAAATGTGACAGAAATCTCATGCTGTGAATGCACATTAACATTACTACTACTGACAATGGAGAATATGCATAGATTTGGTCTCTATTAACTACTTTATTTGGAGGGGTTTTTAATAGTACTGTATTTCATATAACTATGCTCTAAAAGATAGTATAAACAGAAAATATACTCCAAATGATTAATTTTCTTAAAAGAGTCAAATTAACCATTTCCCAAAGGACTGGAGTGAATCTTAAAAACACAGTGAAAGAAGTAATTATTTTCTCAATTTAATAGTGATTTTTAGAAGCCAATGACCTTTTAACTCACCGGTACTAGGAAGGGCTGATCTTTCAGAACTTGCTCACTGGCAATAAATATCTCTTGGTTCTTATAATATATGAGAGAAAAAATGAATATTTTACTTTCATGGGGGAAGTTTACACAATTTGCTGTGTATCTGAGACAAATTCGTGTAGTCACATTATCCATAGTATCCAACTATAATTATAAATGCTATTTTAAATATGTATTTTTTTTTTATTTTATAAACATATATTTTTATCGCCAGGGGTACAGGTCTGCGAATCGCCAGGTTTACACACTTCACAGCACTCACCATAGCACATACCCTCCCCAATATCCATAACCCCACCCCCTCCTCTCCCAGCCCCCCTCCCCCCATCAACCCTCAGTTTGTTTTGTGAGATTAAGAGTCACTTATGGTTTCTCTCCCTCCCAATCCCAACTTGTTCCATTTATTCTTCTCCTACCCCCTCAACCCCCCATGTTGCATCTCCTCTCCCTCATATCAGGGAGATCATATGATAGTTGTCTTTCTCCGATTGACTTATTTCGCTAAGCATGATACCCTCTAGTTCCATCCACGTCGTCGCAAATGGCAAGATTTCATTTCTTTTGATGGCTGCATAGTATTCCATTGTGTATATATACCACATCTTCTTTATCCATTCGTCTGTTGATGGACATCTAGGTTCTTTCCATAGTTTGGCTATTGTAGACATTGCTGCTATAAACATTCGGGTGCACGTGCCCCTTCGGATCACCACGTTTGTATCTTTAGGGTAAATACCCAGCAGTGCAATTGCTGGGTCATAGGGTAGTTGTATTTTCAACATTTTGAGGAACCTCCATGCTGTTTTCCAGAGTGGTTGCACCAGCTTGCATTCCCACCAACAGTGTAGGAGGGTTCCCCTTTCTCCGCATCCTCGCCAGCATCTGTCATTTCCTGACTTGTTAATTTTAGCCATTCTGACTGGTGTGAGGTGATATCTCATGGTGGTTTTGATTTGTATTTCCCTGATGCCGAGTGATATGGAGCACTTTTTCATGTGTCTGCTGGCCATCTGGATGTCTTCTTTGCAGAAATGTCTGTTCATGTCCTCTGCCCACTTCTTGATTGGATTATTTGTTCTTTGGGTGTTGAGTTTGCTAAGTTCTTTATAGATTTTGGACACTAGCCCTTTATCTGATATGTCATTTGCAAATATCTTCTCCCATTCCGTCAGTTGTCTTTTGGTTTTGTTCACTGTTTCCTTTGCTGTGCAAAAGCTTTTGATCTTGATAAAATCCCAATAGTTCATTTTTGCCCTTGCTTCCCTTGCCTTTGGTGATGTCCCTAGGAAGATGTTGCTGCGGCTGACGTCGAAGAGGTTGCTGCCTGTGTTCTCCTCAAGGATTTTGATGGATTCCTTTCTCACATTGAGATCCTTCATCCATTTTGAGTCTATTTTCGTGTGTGGTGTAAGGAAATGATCCAATTTCATTTTTCTGCATGTGGCTGTCCAATTTTCCCAACACCATTTATTGAAGAGGCTGTCTTTGTTCCATTGGACATTCTTTCCTGCTTTGTCGAAGATGAGTTGACCATAGAGTTGAGGGTCCATTTCTGGGCTCTCTATTCTGTTCCATTGATCTATGTGTCTGTTTTTGTGCCAGTACCATGCTGTCTTGATGATGACAGCTTTGTAATAGAGCTTGAAGTCCGGAATTGTGATGCCACCAACTTTGGCTTTCTTTTTCAATATTCCTTTGGCTCTTCGAGGTCTTTTCTGGTTCCATATAAATTTTAGGATTATTTGTTCCATTTCTTTGAAAAAAATGGATGGTACTTTGATAGGAATTGCATTAAATGTGTAGATTGCTTTAGGTAGCACAGACATTTTCACAATATTTATTCTTCCAATCCAGGAGCATGGAACATTTTTCCATTTCTTTGTGTCTTCCTCAATTTCTTTCATGAGTACTTTATAGTTTTCTGTGTATAGATTCTTAGTCTCTTTGGTTAGGTTTATTCCTAGGTATCTTATAGTTTTGGGTGCAATTGTAAATGGGATGGACTCCTTAATTTCTCTTTCTTCTGTCTTGTTGCTGGTGTAGAGAAATGCAACTGATTTCTGTGCATTGATTTTATATCCTGACACTTTACTGAATTCTTGTACAAGTTCAAGCAGTTTTGGAGTGGAGTCTTTTGGGTTTTCCACATAGAGTATCATATCATCTGCGAAGAGTGATAATTTGACTTCTTCTTTGCCGATTTGGATGCCTTTAATTTCCTTTTGTTGTCTGATTGCTGAGGCTAGGACTTCTAGTACTATGTTGAATAGCAGTGGTGATAACGGACATCCCTGTCGTGTTCCTGACCTTAGCGGAAAAGCTTTCAGGTTTTCTCCATTGAGAATGATATTTGCGGTGGGTTTTTCATAGATGGCTTTGATAATATTGAGGTATGTGCCGTCTATCCCTACACTTTGAAGAGTTTTGATCAGGAAGGGATGCTGTACTTTGTCAAATGTTTTTTCAGCATCTATGGAGAGTATCATATGGTTCTTGTTCTTTCTTTTATTAATGTGTTGTATCACATTGATTGATTTGCGGATGTTGAACCAACCTTGCAGCCCTGGAATAAATCCCACTTGGTCGGGTGAATAATCCTTTTAATGTACTGTTGAATCCTATTGGCTAGTATTTTGGTGAGAATTTTTGCATCTGTGTTCATCAAGGATATTGGTCTGTAGTTCTCTTTTTTGTTGGGATCCTTGTCTGGTTTTGGGATCAAGGTGATGCTGGCCTCATAAAATGAGTTTGGAAGTTTTCCTTCTATTTCTATTTTTTGGAACAGTTTCAGGAGAATAGGAATTAGTTCTTCTTTAAATGTTTGGTAGAATTCCCCCGGGAAGCCGTCTGGCCCTGGGCTTTTGTTTGTTTGGAGATTTTTGATGACTGTTTCAATCTCCTTACTGGTTATGGGTCTGTTCAGGCTTTCTATTTCTTCCTGGTTCAGTTGTGGTAGTTTATATGTCTCTAAGAATGCATCCATTTCTTCCAGATTGTCAAATTTGTTGGCGTAGAGTTGCTCATAGTATGTTCTTATAATTGTCTGTATTTCTTTGGTGTTCGTTGTGATCTTTCCTCTTTCATTCATGATTTTATTTATTTGGGTCCTCTCTCTTTTCTTTTTGATAAGTCTGGCCAGGGGTTTATCAATCTTATTAATTCTTTCAAAGAACCAGCTCCTAGTTTCGTTGATTTGTTCTATTGTTTTTTTGGTTTCTATTTCATTGATTTCTGCTCTGATCTTTATGATTTCTCTTCTCCTGCTGGGTTTAGGGTTTCTTTCTTGTTCTTTCTCCAGCTCCTTTAGGTGTAGGGTTAGGTTGTGTACCTGAGACCTTTCTTGTTTCTTGAGAAAGGCTTGTACCGCTATATATTTTCCTCTCAGGACTGCCTTTGTTGTGTCCCACAGATTCTGAACTGTTGTGTTTTCATTATCATTTGTTTCCATGAATTTTTTCAATTCTTCTTTAATTTCCTGGTTGACCCATTCGTACTTTAGAAGGATGCTGTTTAGTCTCCATCTATTTGGGTTCATTCCAAATTTCCTCTTGTTATTGAGTTCTAGCTTCAGAGCATATAAATGCTATTTTAAATGCTGTTTTGCTAATTTTATGCTAGGAAAATCTCAAAGAAAGTATTTTCATTTTCAACAGAGAGTAGAAAATGCTGTGGATATTTAATGAATTTGAAATGTACTTTCAAAGTAAGCATTTACATTAAATATTAACTTTTTATACAATCTCTGTGATATTCTTATAGTTTCAATGTCAAGCCTTGAAAAATTCATGTGTTGGAGCATTCACAAAATATGGTATTCTAAGAAAGTAGAGTAGTTTCCCAAGGCTTCTCACATTTTTCTATCAGAAATTGTGCAAACAAAATTTTCTTTCCACTTTGTGGGAGAACAATAATTCCTAGGATGATCAATCATTACTGGGCATCATAAAACTAAAACCTCAACAAGTAGCTGAGGACAATGTTTCTGGATCCCAACTCTGCCAGTCAGGAACAGCACAGCACTAGGCATAGCACTTTAGTAAGCTCTAGCTGAAATCAAATGAAATTACTAAATGGACTTTACACGAATTTAAGACAATATTTTATCAACCAGCTGAATCTGCCAATTCTTTAGATACTGTATTGAGAAAAGGTGGACAAGATTTGAAAGCTACCATAGTCATTGACTCAAAAGCTTACGAAAAGGCTTGAATTATAGAAATGAATACATAGCATGGAACACAGTCACTCAAATTCCCTAAACAAGATTATTTCAGCTATGGTACAAAATATCTTATCCAAATGAAATAAATTTTCAATTCATTAACAACTAATGTTAGGATAGCTTTTCATGGTATATCTAGATATATCATTTCACACAATTCCCCAAACAAATTTCTCAAAAATGGACTCACTCAATTTCTCATATGAAGAAAAATAATTTTCACAAGATATTAACTTTTTTGCTAACATCACACATTTAGTGACCATGACTTAAACCAGTATCTTCTCTTCTTAGATATTAAGAGATCTAATAGTTTTGATATATGACTCTTACTAATAAAGGTGAAGTATTTCAATATCCAGTATTTTGGAAATGTATTTTTAGAGGATATTTATTTACTCCAGAACAAATGACATTCCAATTTAAAGCCAGCACAGTTTTTTAAAGAATTTATTTATTTATTTATTTACATATAATGTATTGTTTGTTTCAGGGGTATAGGTCTATGAATCATCAGTCTTATAGAATTCATAGCACTCAAACTCCATTAACGATCTAGGATAGTTATCCTCTATTATCTTAGTACCTATATTTCCTTTATCCTATAACAAAGTGTTAGAATCATTTTATAAACACAACTCCTTCAAAGAATGATACTTATTTTTGACAATCTAGACCTTTTCTTTGATCTTGATGTTTTTCCTTGACCTTTCTACCTCATTCCACTAACCATTAACCTTGCATTCTTTTGGGTTTAGTGACCTACAAATTTGAGTTTCTCCTTAACTGTTCCTTCTTCCAATTCTTTCACTTGACCTCCTTTCTTCTTCTATAGTGTATTTTGAAAATTAGACATCAGCCTCTGCTTTATTCTCTCTATATTCTGTCCTTTAAATAGCTCAAATATTCTTACAACTATTTCTGCAGATGACTGCTATATCTGGGTTAAAAATTTCAGGTTATCCTTAGATTTCCAGTGTGCAATCTCCAAATGACTATTAAATATTTCCACTTTGGCAGTGTTCAAAAAGAGAGTGCAGACATAAAGGTACAGAGATCCTGGGGGAAAAAGAACAATTTACGCTGTTAACGACACAGGAAAGTTTCACAAAGGTGGGAAGTGAGCTAGTTCTAGACTAAAGATGGATAGTCTACAAAGAGGCTTTAGTAAAAAAGGAAGGTGTACAAGTGAGAAAACACGATGTTCATTCAAGAAGATGAACAGAACAATGTGACCAGAGTAGAAAATCAACTTAGAAAAAAAAAAATGAGACAGAAAAATGAAAAGGTAGACTGAGGCTAAGTAATGTGTGGTCATGAAAGCCTGCTGGAAAGTCTGGATAAATTCTACAGAAAATGGGGAGCTTTTAGGTTTCAGAAAGAAACTTTATATAGTTTAAGGAAGTTTAATCTGATAGAGTTTTGTAGAAAGGATTAGAAAGAGAGACTCTAAAGTAAGAACTATTTAAAGTGCTAAGCATCTGAACCAGGGTGCTGACAGTAATAATAGAACAGAACAATGTCAGAGAATACTATTAAGCAAAATTACAGGAAAAATTTAAGCAAAAGAAAGTTATTACCAAAGAATATAATGAAAATAACAATTTCTTTATTGTGTAAAAAAGCAAAAGACCTGTGAATATGATTACATACACTTCAATTTACTTTTTCTTTCAATTTCTCTTGCATCATTATATATTTTTTCTTCCTTATAAGTGGCACAATTTACCATTACATTAGAAGAATTAAAATGAATATAAATAAATTTTAACATCTGATTTGGTATGTTGACTATTAATGAAAACATCCACATGTATGATCATTAACTTTGAACATTTACAAAATCTTCCAAAATACTAATGTGCACATTAAAACTCTTGGCAGTAAGTAATCTACACCACCACAGGCTTACTGTTTGACAAACTTCAACCATATTTTCAGTGTTTGGTGTTTATTTTATTTTTTTTTTAAAGATTTTATTTATTTATTTGACAGACAGAGATCACAAGTAGGCAGAGAGGCAGGCAGAGAGAGAGGAGGAAATAGGCTCCCTGCTGAGAAGAGAGCCTGATGTGGGGCTCGATCCCAGCATTGGGCTCTCTGGAGGTGTGGGATCACGACCTGAGCCGAAGGCAGAGGCTTTAACCCACTGAGCCACCCAGGCGCTCGTGTTTGGTGTTTATAAGGGAAGATGGATCACAGTGTAGAGAAAGAAAAAAACTTTTCGCCCACAATTTTTATCATATAGTTAGTTATATGGTAAACTTTCAATTCTTATTTATGTACTGTTTTCATTTTAGGAGGGGTATTGTGCATGTGTGTGTACATGTGTGTGTGTTTCCTTTTTAAGGATAAAGTTTACCACCTGAAAATCAATATTCCTCACAAAATATTCTCATAGATTTGGTTACCTTTACTGTAAATTTTAAAAGTCTGTGATTCACGATCTATAAAAATATACATCTAAAATATGATAGTTGACGCATGGCAAAAAGTCTCACTATCACCCGACTGTAATGTTACTAGCATTGACATTTCCCTGGTAGCAGAGCTTGCTGAAGGTGCATGTGTTCTTAAATGACAAAGTGCTATGACCAAAAAAATCAGTTAATAACTGAATACTTACCACACTCAAACTGACAGGAGTGTTTGCCTTTGGTACTGGGTGGCTATAGAGTGATTTGAGAGTTTCATTCAAATCATTTTCCTAGAGTAAAATGAAAAAGTACACTTTATAAATGAATTATATACTAAGTGATATAATTAAAACTACTTGATAATTCATGCACTGTGCCTTTTCAGATTAGACAAATTCAGATTAGACAACTGCTTTCCTCAAGAATGTTTCAAATAACAGAAATTGAAATATTTAAATTTAACAAATATGAAAAAGATAATCAAATATCTTTATCCAAAAAGCATAACAGCAATATTTCTATTGAGTACAAATCTGTATTTGGCAAAACTTCATTATTATAAAATACGCTAATGCTATCTATAGAGGAAATCATTTAAATCATTAAATTCAAGAAATCATTTAAATAATTAAATTCAAAAACAATGGGATTGAATAAAAACAACAATACAACTTTTTATCAGATCACTGAATGCTTCCATTTTCCATTTTAATTTTAAAATCTTAAACTTAATTTTTAAGGAATAGATACAATTTAGTATGATCATTGTACTAAAATACAACATACAGGTTATTCTACATAGTTCGTTTCTAAAGAGCTACCAGTCACTACTTGACTCACAAAAATGGGATTAAATAGAAGATATAACACATCTACTTCCCTGAATATGTATAATAATAATGTACCTTGATATGCACGCTCACTTTTTCCAAATTATGCATATAAACCCAATATAAATATATAAATTATACACATGATTTTTATTCTTAAAATATTTAGTTGTGCACAATATACCAGAGAAAATGACAATTGCTCAAAAATGGTAATAATATTAAGGAATTTGGATATGAGACATATAACTTCTCACAATTTGTCTTATAAATTAACTAACAAACCTTAATAATTCCAATTTCTGTAAGTGTTTGTGAAATGTGTGCTCAAAACTGCCTATTTGGAATTCTCCTTAGAATTACTTAAAAGCAATTACTATAAAACTTATCTCTTGACCGTTAAGAAATGAAATATATCCAGAGAATATCCTGGATGATATTTAATGCTTTGTCTATACAAAACTCCTATGACTACATAAGGTTTTTTAAAGTCTAGCTTTTAAAATGTCTTTATACTTCCTGATGTTGATCAGGTAAGGATAACTTCAATTATAAAATCTAAATATCAATCTATATAGCCTGTGGCACTGAATTAAAAAGAAAAAGAAAAAGAAAAAATATTACAATTATAGATTTACTTCTGGTTTTTTAATTAATACTGTGAACCTACAATATGGTTTCCTCTGATTAGGAACATAAATGTAGTCTCTCTTATTCCCTCTTTTCAGAAAACTAAAATTATACGGATTTGTTCACAGTATTTTCTTTTATATATTTCAGTATTACTGATGGTCTCAGAGAGAATGACATATTATAGATACATAAGCATTAACTTAACAGTAAGAGTTTCTAAAAAGTAAAGTATTCAAAATTTGGATGACTAATAGAATTAATGCTGGTTCCAAATGTATACTCATAAAAACAAAGAATAAGAAATAATCACAAAGTAAAATTCTGGTTTTAGGCTTCCATTGCTATAATTAAATTCTTTTATTTCCAGTTATTTTGCTAGGAAAATGACTATATAGCTTCAACATAAAACTGTACAAGTATAAAATGACCTTCTAATGAATACTTCACAGAATTATGTATGTCAAGTGTAGAGGGGGAAATATTTACACACACACATACAAATATACCTGAACTTCTGACAAACAGCCAACCTTGCTATTATGATATAATAATAAAGTTTGGCTGCCAAATTAGGAGATTGTTCACCAGAAGCATAAAAGGAGTATCTTAATTCAATAATAATACATTTAAACTCTATTTAATAAGAAGTATCTGGAATAGTAATTGTGCTGAACTCGAGTTTTGTTTTTTAAAGATATTTACACATTGAATCTTAAAAGATGAGTGTTCTATCAGTACTCATGAGTGAGTGACATACTTGAAAGATAATTATATAGGAATTCTGGGAAACCTGAATGATTCAAGATAATTGGATAGTACACACTGGATAGTGTAAGAAAGAAGCAGTTTAGCCAGGAAGGAATATCAGAAACCAGATCATGGAACTTCTTATATGTCAGGCTGCAGACAAGTTTAGATTTTATTCTAAGAGAAAAAAGGAAGCTATAAGAAGACTGTAAGCAGTGGAATGATATAATCAGGTTTCAGAAAGAATATTCTTAAAAATCAAAATATAGTGGTACTTATAGCTATGAGTATGTATGAAATGGCCATAAATGTATAGAAAGAAGAGAAAACTAAGACTATAAAATAAGAACATCAAAGTTTTAGGTATAGATAGACGAAAAAGATCAAAGAAAGACTTATTATATAGTTAGAAACAAAGGAAAAACAATGTCAGGCCAATCCAGAAAAATACAATCTCGAGAGTAATGAAGTATCAATTGAGATTATTTTTTTAAAGAATTTATTTATTTATTTGAGAGAGAGAGAGATAGAGAACAAGGTACAAACGGGGGTGGGGAGGAGCAAAGGGGAAGGAGAGGGAGGAGGAGAAAGAATTTCAAGCACACTCCTCACTGAGCATGGAGTCTAACATGGGGCTCAATCTCATGACCTAGAAATCATGACCTGATCTGAAACCATTAGTTGACACTTAACCAACTAAGCCACCTAGATGCACCTCAAATGAGAATTTAAAAAGATAACAAAAGGATGGAAAATATACCCTGAATTTAAAAATTAGAAAACAATAACAGGCAATCATTACAAAATTTAAAAAAAAAAACCTTTTATTTGAATTAAATTACATCAAATAGTGCAGCTCATATGTGAGTAAATTAGTTCTTGTAAAAAACATCAAACAATGATTAAGGGGGAAATTTTACAAATATCATCCTAGAAAAGTTGATTAATTCAAAAGCACAGTTCAGCATTTTCATTTTTATTTTTAAGAAAAAAAAGATAAAGACCTAAATGTAATGGCTAAAACTAAAATTCTTAGAAGAAAACATATGGGAAAAGCATCATGACATTGAATTTGTAATTTTTTGATATGACACTGAAAGCATAAGCAACAAAAGAAAAATACATAATTGGACTTCATGTAAATTAAAAAAACTTTTGTGAATCAAAGGACACAATTAGCAAAGTAAAAATGCAACCTATGGAATGGAAGAAAATATCTACAAATCATATATCTAATAAGGGATTAATATCTGAATATATAAAGAACTCCTGCTACCCAACAACAAAATATGCTTAAAAATGGGCAAAGAATTTGAACAGATATTTTTCCAGAGAAGAAAACTAAATGACCAATAAGCACATGAAAATACTCTACATCAAAAATTAAAGAAATGCAAATCAAAACCACAATGATATACCACTTCACACCCATTAGAATGGCTACTATAAACACAAAACAAGGAGGCATTCCAAGAGGGCAGTGTAAGTCCTGAATTCATCTCCTCCTATAGATAGAGCAAATCTACAGCTACATATGAAATCATTCCCCCAGAAAAATACCTGAAAACTAGCTGAAATTGCTCCTGCACAACAAAGAATAATAGAACCACACGAGAAATGTAGAAGAGGCAGAGATTTGGTCTCATCCAAAACTCCATCCACCGTGTGGTGACCCACAGTCATGAAGGATCTCAAGCAGCTTCTCCCTGATAAGCAAGGGGCTTATGACATTATAAGGCACCTCAATCCTTCAGACCTGCACCAGAGCAATGAGCTCCCCAAATGTCTGGCTTTGAAAACCAACAGGGCTTACATCCAGGAGAACAAAGAGTTGTAGGGAATAGAGCTCCTACTCTTGAAGAACTTGTACATAGACTCACTTGCCACAGGACCAAGCACAAAAGCAGCAGTATGAAGAGCACCTGGACCTACATGAAGGAAATTCGTTTGCCAATCCTAAAGCATCTGCCAGAGGAGGAGGAGCTTATTCAAACTCTCTCCAGGATAGAGGTGCTGGTAGGTGTCATTTTTGCTTTCTCCCTCTACCTTTCTAGTGCTGGTGGGCACATCCTGGCCCTGTGCCATCCCTGCAGCCCCACCACAGCCAGCAGAATTTACAGCCTACACAGGGAATGCTCCTTGAACACCTGGCTCTGGTGGTCAGGGAGAATTGTGTTTCTGGGCCCCACAGGTCTGAAATAATAGAAGAGAAAGTTATTGGCAGGCTACCACCCTCAGGGCTCTACAAACAGTAGAAGGAAACACAGTCTTCCTATTTACTTATCCTGGAACTTCTACTGAGAGGAACACTTTAGGATTACCACACACCTAAAGCCTATCAAAGTATTCTCAGTGAACATAGACCAGGTGATATCATCTTTGCACTCTCCCTTGGCCTTGCTGAGCTCACTGGTACCTCCCTAAATCCTTTCAGGGATTTCATAAGTATGAAGCCACACATTTATTGCCATTGTCACCAAGGGTATGTTTCCAGATTGATGGGTCTGAAGACCAGCAGACTTTCTGATTGCTGTCCCACAAACTATTTACATAACTTTAAAGCTGCTGCCCTGAGGATCTAGCTTCCAACCAGCCGAAACTAGGGGCTGAAAGATCCCTCCCTCTGGAACATTCAGAGGATATGGACTATCTCAACAACTAGGAGTTATCAATAATGAATCAGGGTGCTTAGACAATCATAAAGGTTCAAGAGACAACCATGAGCTAGGGCAGGGTTGTATGATAAGGTTCATCCATACAAGGTCATTCTTTCAAGAACAAGAGAAATACCTTTTTCGTCAAATGCACAGAATAGAAACCAACCAAAATGAGGAAACAGAAATATATTCCAAATGAAAGAACAAAATAAAGCTCTAGGAAAAAAACCCTACAAGAAGTGAAGATGAATAATTTACCTGATCAAGAGCTCAAAGCAATGGTCATAAAGATGCTCACTGAAATTGGGAGAAGACCAGATGAACACAGCAAAAACTTCAAAAAGATAAAAATATATATATATATAAGAAAGTACCAAATAGAAGTCACAGAAAAAGAATTAAACTGAAAAATACACTACAGGGGTTCAACAGCAGACTAGAATCAGTGATCCGGAAGACAAGGCAGATGAACTCACCCAAACAAATGAGCAAAATTTTAAAAAGTCAAGATAGCTTAAAGGACCTGTGGATAATATCAAGCAGAATAACATCCATATTATAGGGGACAGGAAAATTATTTGAAACTTATTTGAAAAAATAATACTTGAAAACATCCCTAACAGGGGGTAAAAAACAAATATCCAGACCCAGGAAGCCCAGAGATGACTTCTTTTTTTTTCTTTAAGATTTTATTTATTTATTTGACAGACAGAGATCACAAGTAGGCAGAGAGGCAGGCAGAGAGAGAGATGGGGAAGCAGGCTCCCTGCTAAGCAGAGAGCCTAATGTGGGGCTCGATCCCAGGACCCTGGGATCATGACCCGAGCCAAAGGCAGAGGCTTTAACCCACTGAGCCACCCAGGCACCCCATGAAGCCCAGAGACTTCTTAACAAGATGAACCTAAAGAGGTGCATACCAAGAAACATAATTAAAATATCAAAATATAGAGAGTCTGAAAAGCAGCAAGAGAAAAACAACTTGTTACAAAGGAACACCCATAATGCTATCAGCAGATTTCTCAGCAGAAACTTTGTAGGCCAGAAGAAAATGGCATGACACATTCAAAGTGCTGAGGGAAAACAAACTTCCAACCAAGAATACTTTACCTTACAAGATTATCACTCAAATTTGAAGTAGAGAGAAAGAGCTTTCCAGACAAACAAAAACTAAAGGAATACAACACCACTATCTTGGCCCTATAAGAAATGTTAAAGAGATTTCTGTAAGCTGAAAATAAAGGGTAATAATTATTAAGAAAACATATGAAAGTAAAAATCTCATTAGTAAATACATTGTAAAGGTAGTAGATTAAACACTTATAAAGCTAATATGAAGGTTAAAAGGCAATGGTAGTGAAAATAACTAAAACCATAATCATCAGTTAAGGAATACAGAAAATAAAGAGATTTAAAATTGACATCAAAAGCATGAAACATGGCACCATGTTGAGGCTCAGCTGATTAAGAGTCTGACTCCTGATTTTGTCTCAGGTCATAATCTCAGGGTGATGAGATCAAGCCCCCCATTAGGCTCCATATGCACTGAGTGTAGAGCCTGCTTACAATTCTCTCCCTCTCTCTCTCTGCCCTTCCCCACACGTATTCTCTCTTTCTCTCACTAAAAAAATAAAAATAAAAAATATGTTTTTATGGGAAGGTGGGTAAAAATTTATTTTAAAATGCATTCAAATTTAAGTTGCTATCAGCTTAAAATACACTATTAAGTACATAAGCTGTTATGTGTAAGCTTCATCATAACCATAAAGCCAAACCCTACAGTAGATTCACAAAAGAAAATGAAAAAGGAATCAAAGTATACAGCAATATAAATCCATCAAACCAACAAGGAAGAAAGCAAGAGAAGACCAAAACAGAGAACTACAAAATAGCCAAACAACAATTAAACAAAATTGCGATAATTACATAAGTATACATAATTACTTTAAATGCAAATGGACTAAATTCTCCAATCAAGAAATACAAAGTGGCTAAATAATTAAAAAGAAAAACAAAAACAGGGGTGCTGGGTGGCTCAGTCTGCTTTCAGCCCAGGTCATGATCCCAAGGTCCTGGGATTGAGCCCCACATCAGGCTCCCTGCTCAGCGGGGAGCCTGCTTCTTCCTCTCCCTCTCCCCCTCCCCCTGCCTGTGTTCCCTCTCTTGTTGTGTCTGTTTCTGTCAAACAAATAAATAAAATCTTTAAAAAATAATAATAATAATAAAACTATGCCCATCTATATGCTGCCTACAAGAGACTCACATCATATGTAAGTACACACACAGAGTGGAAGTGAAGGAATGGAAAAAGATACTTCATGAAAAAGTAAACCAAAAGAAAGTGTGGTAGCTATACTCATTATCACACAAAATAGGCTTTGAAACAAAGAACGTAATAAAAAAACAAAGATGGGCATTACATAACGAATGACAAAGGGGTCAATCTGGCAAGAAGATACAACATTTGGGAAGGGAGAAATTGACAGTAATACAATAATAGCAGGAGACATTAATACACTGGTTACATCAAAGAATGGATCATCCAAACAGCAAATCAATAAGGGAACACTGGCCTTAAGACACACATTAGACCAGATGAGCTATATATATATATATATAACAAACATTCCATCCCCAAACAGTAGAATACACATTCTTTCAAGTGTACATGAAACAATCTACAGGATATTTCATATGTTAGGCTACAAAACAAGTCTCAATATATTCAAGAAAATGGAAATCACATCAAACATCTTTTCCAACAAAAATTGTACAAAAGTGGATGTCAATTACAAGAAAACTGGAAAAATCACAAACAGATGGAGATTAGACAACATACTACTGAACAACCAATGGCTCAATGAAATAAAAAGAAATTCAAAAAATACCTTGAGACAAATGAAAATATAACACACCAAAATCTATAGGATGTAGCAATATAGCTCTAAACTTTATAGTGATATAAACCTACCACATGAAACATGAAAAATATCAAGTAGAGTAACTTTGCACCTAAAAAAATGTAAAAAAAAAAAAAAAAAATGAAGCCCCAATATTGTATAAGGGAGGAAATAATAAATGTCAGAGCACATATAAGTGAAATAGGGGCTCAAAAGGCAATAGAAAAGAACAGTGAAACTAAGAGTTGGTTTTTTAAAAACAGAAACAAACTTGACAAACCTTTAGCTGGATTTACAAGGGAAAAAGAGAGTTCTCAAATAAATAAAATCAAAAATAAAAGAAGATACAACTCACACCAAAGGAACATACAAATGATCATAAGAGATTACTAAAATAATGTTATGCCAACAAATTCAACAACTTAGAAGAAATGGATAAATTCCTAAAAATTTATAATCTTCCAAGACTGAATCATGAAGAAATAGAAAAACTAAATAGAGTGCTTACTCATAAGGAAACTGAATGAGTAATCAAAAAACTCCCAAAAAATAAAAGTCCAAGATCAGATAGTTTCTCACATGAATTCTACCAAGTATTCAAAGAGGATTTAATATCAATCCTCCTTGAACTCTCCAAAAAACTGAAAATGTTCCCAAACTCATTGTATAAGGTCAACATTACCCTGATACCAACACCAGGCAAAAATAACACAAAAAAGAAAATTACAAGCCAAGTTCCCTCATAAAGTTGCAAAAATCTTCAATAAAATATAAGCAAATCAAATTTAACAGTACATTAAGAGGACAATCAACATAATCAAGTGGGATTTATTCTAGGGATGCAAGGATGGTTTAGTATCTGCAAATCAATTAATGTGACATACCACATTGACAAAATGAAACATAAAAATTATATGATCATCTCAATAGATGCAGAAAAACCATCGGATAAAATTGAACATTCATTTATGACCAAAACTCTCAACAAAGTGGGTATAGACAGAATGTACCTCAATATAATGAAGGCAATATATAACAAGTGCACAGTTAATATCATACTCAACAGTAAAAAGCTGAAAGCCTTTCTTTTAAGATCAGGACGAAGACAAGTATGCCCATTCTCACCATTTTTATTCAAAATCATACTTTAAGTCCTAGCCAGAACAAGTAGGTAGGAAAAAGAAATAAGAGACATCCAAGTTGGAAAGGACGAAGTAAAACTGTCACTATTTGTAAATGACATGGTTTTCTATATAGAGAGAGAAAACCCTAAAGATGCCACAAAAAACAAAAACAAAAACCTGTTAGAACAGATAAAATCAGCAAAGTTGCAGGATACCAAATCAATATACAAAAGTCTGTTGTGTTTCTATACTAACAGTGAACTATCAGAAAGAGAAATAAAGAAAACAATCCCATTTATAATTGCATCAAAAGAATAAAATATCTTGAAAAAAATTTAACCCAGAAAGTATTAAGACCTATGTATTAAAAACCAGAAGACACTGATGAAAGAAACTGAAGATGACACTATAAATGGAAAGATAATCTGGTCTTATGAATTAAAAGACCACGTTAAAATATCTATTTTACCCATTTTATCTATAGATTCAAAATAATCCATATCAATGTTCTAATGTCATTTTTTTCACAGAATTAGGACAAATAATTCTAAAATTTGTATGGAACACAAACAATCCCATATAGCCAAAGGAATCTTGAGAAAGAACAGCAAAGCTAAAGGCATCATGCTACTGATTTCAAACTATATTACCAAGATATAGTAACCAGGACAGTATGCTACTGGCACAAAAACAGACACAAAAATCAGTGGGATGGAACAAAGAGACCACACATACACGGTCAATTAATTTATGAGAAAGGAGGCAAGATTATGGATAAAGGACATTCTATTTAATAAATGGTGCTAGGAAAACTGGACAGTCATATGCAAAAGAATGGAACTAGATCACTATTTTATACCACACACAAAAATTAACTCAAAATCGGTTAAAGACTTGAAGGTAAGAGCAGAAACTATAAAACTCCTAAAAGAAAATACATGCAGGTCTTGGAGACAATTTTTGGGTCTGACTTTAGAGTCAATGGCTATAAAAGCAAAAAAAAAAAAAAAGAAAGAAAGAAAGGAAGGTAGAAAAAAAAAGGAAATGAGACTACATCAAACTAAAAAGCAAAGTGAAAGAAACCATCAACAAAATTAAAAGGTAATATATTGAATAAAAGATATTTATAAATCATGTATCAAATAAGGATTTAATATACAAAATACATAAAGAACTCATACAACTCAATAACAAAAAAATAAACAATGATTTAAAAAATGGGGTGAAGGTCTGAATAGACATCTTTCCAAAGAACACAAACAGACTGCCAATAGGCACATGAAAAGATGCTCAACATCACTACTCATTAGGGAAATGCAAATCAAAAGCACAATGAGTTATCACCTCACACCTGTCATAATGGTTATTGCGAAAAGAACAAGAAATAATGAGTATAGGCAAGGATGTGGAAAAAGGATGTGTATCCTTGCACACTATTGCTAGAAATGTAAACTGGTGCAGCCACTGTAGAAAACAGTTTGGAAGTTCTTAAAAAATTAAAACTAGAACTGCCATGTGATCCAGCAACTCCATCTTTGGGTATATGTGTGAAGAACATAAGAACACTAATTTGAAAAGATAGATGCACCTCTATGTCCATTGTGCCATAATTTACAACAGCCAAGATATGGAAATGAGCCAAGTATCCATCAGTGGATGAATGGATAAAGAGGTATTGTACACACACAAACACACACACACACAGTGGAATACTACTCAGCCATAAAAAGAACAAAATCTCTCCATTTGTGACAACATAAATGGACCCTGAGGGCACTTATGCTAAGTGAAAGAAGTCAGAGCAAGACAAACACCATACAATTTGACTTACATATGGATTTTAAAAAACAAAACAAAGACAAAACAAAATAAAACTCATAGATACAGAGAACAGATTAGATTGATGGTTGCTGGAGGGGAAGAGGTTGGGGGATGGGTGGAATGGGTGAAGTGATCAAGAGGTACATACTTCCACTTACAACATAAATAAGTCAAGAGTGTATAATGTACAGCATGGTGACTATAGTCAATATTGTATTGCAAATTTGAAAGATCTTAAGAAAGTAAATCTTAAAAGTTCCCATCTCACACACACACACACACACACACACACACCTGTAACTTTGTATAGTTGGTAATGACAAATGCTAACTAGAGTTACTATAATAATATTTCACAATGTACACAAATGTCAAATCATTATGCTGTGCACCTGAAATTAATATACTGTATGTAAATAATAATTCAACAAAACAAAAACAAAAGAGAAAATAGCAGGTGTTGGGGAGGATGTAGGGAAATTAGAACCTTGTACATTGCTGCTGGGAAAGTAAAATGGTGACACCATGTGAAAAATATTATGGCAGTCCTTCAAAAAACTTAAATATAGAATTACCATATTACTCAGCAATTCAAATAAAATACAGCAACTCAAACAGATACTTGTATACCCATGTTTCTAACAGCACTGTCCACAATAGCCAAAAGGTAGAAGCAGCCCAGCTGTTCATCTATAGATGAACAAATCAACAAAATGTGGTGTGTACATATAATGAAGTTCTATTCAGCCTTAAAAAAGAAAGGAATTCTGGCACTTGCGACAGCATGGATGAACCCCCAAAACCTGCTAAGGGAAATAAGCTAGTCACAAAAGAACAAGTATTATATGATTCTACTTACATGAGGTACACATTCAAATTCATGCAGGCAGAAAATACAATGACTGTTGCCAGAGACTCAGGGGAGGAGAAAGGAAAGTCATTCTATGGGGCACAGAGTTTCAATTTGGGAAGATAGAAAAGTTCTAGAGATGCTGCGGCTGATGGTGGCACAAAATAAGGCTAATGTGCTTAATGACACAGAACTGTACACTTGAAGATACTTAAAATGGTAAACTTTATGTTGTATTTTACAACATGAGAAAAAATTGGGGAAAAACATAGCTTACCAGTTCCTTAGCCAAGTAATCTGCCAGAGTATTGAGAAGCTTGTAATATACTTCAAACCATGGCAAGTAACTGTAAAAAAACAAAAAACAAAAACAAAAACAAACAAAAAAACCAAAAACCTTTAAAAATGTATATGGATATATTATTTAGAATCAAGAAAAGAGATGAAAACATTAAATTTTTATTATTTCAAACAGCTTAATCCTAGATAGCAGAAAAGAACTATACCAATGCTCTCCTTATTATTATAGTAAAATTTTAAATATTATCTATTACTAGTTTTCATAATATAATAATGATCCAAAGTTCTATTATTAAAGTTATGCATTACACACTTCTATTTTTTCTGCAATAAAATTATTTAATCCTGTATCATGGTATGCATGGTACGAGTGTACTAAAAGCACTCATAGAATAAAAGTTAACCACTGTAATAAAATATAATACAAAATAAAAACTAATCTTAAGAAGCTTTCAAAATACACAATCATTTCTTATTAATGATTACTGAAGAGAATATATAATACAATAGAAATATGTGCCTAATTAATCAATTATTTTGAAACTGATGTTCAAGTAGGATGATAAATTTCAAAGTAAACATCAATATACACAACAGAAAGCCCATTTAAAAAATTGTGAAATTATATATAACTGAAAATTCATTTTGATTCACTTTACTAGATACAAATATAACTAATTCTTATGAAAGCAAAATACTGTCTAAAATTCAATTAAACCCCCAAAATCCGTATTCCTTATTAACAAATTAAGATATTGGTATATTTAAAATCTATCCAAAGGTTTAATTGTTTATTAAAATGTATTCTTTTTGGGTGCCTGGGTGGCTCAGTGGGTTAAGCCTCCACCTTCAGCTTAGGTCATGATCTCAGGATCCTGGGATAAAGTCCCACATCAGGCTCTCTGCTCAGCAGGAAACCTGCTTCCCCCCTTCTCTCTCTCTGCCTGCCTCTCTGCCTCCTTGTGATCCCTCTCTCTCAAATAAATAAAATCTTTTTAAAAAAAGTATTCTTTTTTTTCAAAGAATTATTATAACAGATTACTTTCTAAGAGAAAACTGTGTGATGCTTTTACTACATAATTGTATTCTGACAAGAGTAAATGTATATAACAGATTTAAAATTTAAAAACCAATGTATAGAGCTGAGAAAAACAACATTCTATCTGCATTTTTCTCATAATGTCTGATTTATTAATAACTATGAAAGATGCTTTTTGATTCAAGAGTAACCTAAAGTCACAACAGAAGTACATTTTGGGGGCAAGTGGGTGGCTCAGTGGGTTAAACCTCTGCCTTCGGCTCAGGTCATGATCTCAGGGTTCTGGGATCGAGCCCTGCATCAGGATCTCTGCTCAGTGGGGAGCCTGCTTCCCCCCTCACTCTGCCTGCCTCTCTGCCTACTTGTGATCTCTCTCTTTCTCTGTGTCAAATAAATAAATAAAATCTTTAAAAAAAAAAAAAGTACAGTTGGGTAAAGCGCAGTATCTTTTTTCAGCAGAATTGTTATAGAGTTTTTTGGTAATTATAAATACTAAGTGATGATATAAAAGATACCTATGATATTTTTAAATATCTACCAACTTCTGGTTAAATCTAGCATATTGAAGACATGCATTTATCTCTGTGCCCTTTGGAAATGGCACTAAAATGACAGTAAATGAATAAAAAGGGTATAAATTAATGAGGACAAGAGAAATGGAGAAAAAAGCAATAAAGAGCAACACAGGTGAATGGTTTCATAATGATGAAAAGGAAACAATGGTAACTAACCAGCAAAAGACAGAACACCAAAACCTAGGTGCCAATAGAAGGGAAAATGACCAGTAGGCAGTATATTTGCACCTCTCCTCTCCCCCGCCCCCAAAGAATCCTAAAACACTGATCTGGGAATCTCTCAAAGGAAAACACAGACAAATAAAAAGACCCCTCAGATGTCCTATTTTCTTGGAATGAAATCCACCATTGCACATAAAAAGTTTCTAATTCAAGTTAATGCCTCTATCTCAAATACATATGAAGAGTCCAACCACCAAATATTTGGGGAAATATATACATGAATACAAACAAAAAAGGAACTCCAAGTAAACACAGACTATAAAAGCAACAGATGAGAACTCTACAAAGTTATCATAAAAATTCTTAGGAGGTGAATAAAGAAGGGGATGCTACTAAACAAAATGAAATCTGAAAAAAAAAAAAGAGGTGAAAAAATTTTAGACAAGAACTTTTAGACATTCAAAATATAAAAGTTGAAAAAATTAAAATTGGGGCACCTCTGAGGCTCAGTGGGTTAAGCCTCTGCCTTCAGCTCAGGTCATGATCTTAGGGTCCTGGGATGGAGCCCCACATCGGGCTCTCTGCTCAGCAGGGAGCCTGCTTCCCCCTTTGCCTGCCTCTCTGCCTACTTGTGATCTCTCTCTCTGTCAAATAAATAAATAAAATCTTTTTAAAAAAAGAAAAAATTAAAATTGATAGATTAGGAACTAAATCGAGAATATCTCCTAGCAACTAGAATAAAGGGATAAACCAATGGATAACAGAAGAATAAATGTTAAAATATCAGGGCATCGATCTCAACAAAATGCAGCTGACTAACAGTAATAGTTCCAAAAAAGAAAGAAAAGTGGGAAAACAGGAATGAAAATTTCTTCTTTAAACTTGCGGGAAAAATTCCTAGAACTTCAGCTATGAGTGTCCACATTGAGAGTGCCACTGGGTAAACTGTAAAATAAATGAATATCACAGTGAAATTCCAGAATAGGAGACAGAAAAGCACCAAGAATTTACAAAAAGACAAAACAGGTAACATACAAAGGAATTAAGTTAAAAATGCCACCAAACCTCTCACCAGCAATCCCAGACAGCGAGAAGATTACGCCTTCAAAATGCAGAGATTAAATCCTTTTGCAACCTATAATTCTCTGCCCCGAGAAACAACCAATCAGGTGTGGGGCTAGGTTAACAACATCTTCAGTCATGCTAGGATTCAAAAATCTACCACTTTTGTACTGTTTTGGGGAAGCTATTAAAGGTTGGCTTTGACAAAATGAGAGAGTGAAACAAAAAGGAGGGACACTAAGATATAGAAGACAAATCTAATCCTATGAAAGAACAATTAAATCTAAGAATAAACTATACAAAGGCCTAAACAGCAACCAGTCCATACCCTTTGGGAAACCTAAAAATCAGATCAGTATTGGTATTCTCAACTTTCATATTTAAGTGACGCAACAACTCTTTAACTCTAGAGTTTAGACAGCTATTCCGCTATTCCTCTTACAAAAAAAGAAAAATATTATTAACACTATTTTTAAATTTTCAACTCAATACTATGCAAATTACCGCATCTTATTTTCTATGCTCATTATAACTCAATGAAATGATCTTCATGGAGAATGTCCTTCTACTAAGACACAATACAGCTCCTTGGACAGAGTGCCACTTTTTCATTTGCAAGCATTTCATATTCATATTTCAACTTTTAATGACCTGAAGAAAGTGTTACTTCAGGAAAACTTCAGTATGTCATGTAGTTCAGATCTCTGTGTTCACATAAAATGAGATCTAATCTATTCATCTAATCTATTCAAGGAGCATAATGGTCTGTTTCTGTCTTCCTCTCAAGAATTTCTAGATAACGCAAAATTTATTGATTTTAGATGGCTGCATGTCTGCTAATCCTTACATTGTCATTTCCATCTTACTCAAATAATGTGAAGCCTTTTCACCATAAATCTTCTTTCTTGGACCACTATAAAGAAATTATAATAAATTATCTCGTAAGTTATTACAAAGTGAGGATCTTCTTCTACACAAAATACCTTAACACTTTTTTGCCTTGCATGCTTTTCTTTTTTTAAGTTTTTATTTTAATTCCAGTTAGTTAACATACAGTGTTATATTAGCTTCAGGTGCATAATAAAGTCAAGAGTTCTATACATCACCTGGTGCTTCTCACAAAGACACTCCTTAATCCCCATTACAATTTAATCCAATCCCCAACAATCCTTCCCTCTGGTAACATCAGATTGCTCTCTGTAATTAAGAGTCTATTTTTTTTATTTTGTCTTTCCTTCTCTCCCTCTTTCTCTCTCTCTCTCATTTTTTACCCCTTTACTGTTTGTTTTGTTTCTTATTTCCACATATGAGTGAAATCATATGACATTTGTCTCTGGTTTATCTCACTTAGCATTATACTCTCTACCTCCATCCATGTTGCTGCAAATGACAAGAGTTCACTCTTTTTATGGCTGAATTATATATATGTGTGTATATATACAGAGAGAGAGAGAGAGAGATACAATTATGTGTGTGTGTGTGTATATGTCTATATATACACACACACACACATACCCCACATCTTTATCCATTCATCTATCTATGGATGGACACTTACGCTGCTTCCATATCCTGGCTATTGTAAATAATACTGCTATAAACCTAGAAGTGTGTATATCCCTTTGAATTAGTGTTCTTGTATTCTTTGGATAAATACCCAGTAGTGCAACTGCTAGATCATAGAATAGTTCTATTTTTAACTTTTTGAGGACTCTCCATACTGTTTTCCACAGTGCTATACAATAGTTTGCATTCCTACTAACAGCACAAATACTCTTCAGTGTTCTCGTTTTCTCATCTTTACATTACTTTTTATTAGTTATCTTCCCCCTCTCAATTTTCTTTCAAATTGTGAAGATTAACTGAAACAATTTTTCATAAAAGCTAACTCATAAAATTACAACTTATCTGTAAGATTATTTAACTGTTTTTGAAAATAAAGCAAATTGAATTAAATAATATTTAGGTTACTTCTCAAAATTTAACAGTGTGAGGTATTTTGCTACCTATATAATTACTGCTCTTTTTTATAATCTCCAGGAATACCAACTCCGGCCGAATTTCATCCTGGCACCAGCCTATGTTTGCTCTTGATACAAGATATGCTAGATTTTGTTCTCACATTCATTCTCTTAGTCATCAAATTCAACACTCTACTATGTTTATAGCATTGCTAGACACTGTAATATTTTATAACTACCTCTAATATGATTTCATCTATAAATTAGACTAACATTATTTTTTAAAAAACTATGGCAACAAAGTTTACACTTGGCATATTTCTCATGGTCATCTCTAAGGCTCCAAGATGCTCTGTTATTTCTATTTGGGCAATATGACTCACTAGTCAGTCTGTACTCTAGGGAGTACAGAGCAGAATCCAAGAATGATACTCTGTATGTTAAAGTAATTAGAAGAACAGGGAATAAAACTTCTTAAGCACTAACTATATGTATGAAAACATGCTAGGTAGTTTGTGTTATCTCATTTAATTATTAAAATAATGCCACAATGTATAATTGACAAAACTAAAGTAAAACAACTTATCTGGGGTCACAAAGCTACCAAATGGCAAGTCTGGGATTAGAACTCTGATCAATCTGACTGAGCAATATTTGCTCAGGGATCCACTGTAGATAGCCCATCACCCAATGCAGGCATGTAGTTCCATAACATTCAATCTTTAATTAAACATGTCCAATGACCACAAATTTTCAGGCAGCTAAATAAACTATGACAAAAATATGTTCTGGTTTAACCTTAAATCAGTCTACTTATAATTTCTATCCACCGAAGCAAATTCTATCTTCCAAAAGTTCATCTAACTAATGTTCAGAGCATTATCATTTTGCCTTTTAAATTATATTTTGTTCATATGGGCAAATCTTCCAGCAGATGAAGATCTGTTTAATTCTTTCATCTAATATGTTGGTAATTCCTTCCAACTGTAGGTTTTAATACTGTTTCTATGTTCATCACTGTGGATAAAAATTTTAAAAAGGACATGGCCTACAATACGGTATAAGATCCCCCCCCAAAATAACGTGCCTATTTACCAACAATCTAAGTATGATACTTTCACCGCTAACAGGACTCATAACTTCATTATCTATTGTCTAGCCAGTATTTTTCACTCTATATAATTTGTTCATGAGAGAAAATGGAACAGACTCAAATTTCTACAGCATTGCCTCATACACCAGTGTCATAAAGAGATGAGTTTAGTTCATACAACATGCACTTTGTGAACATGGACTGATTCTTGGTGATAACAGCTCCTTCTTAAGACTATGTATCATCCACATTTTTTTAATAAAAATATCACTTATCAAAATGGAGAGATTCTGTAACATAGTCACGTTCCTAGAAATGTCAGGGAAGCTTGGACATTTTCTGCTGCTAATCAACAAAAGCTTCTAGAGTACAGGGTGCAAACTGGCTACTGGAAGACTAACAATCTCTAGCCCATGAACTTTTTTTTTTTTTTTTTTTTTTTTTTTTTTTTGGTCAACACCCCCTGGTTTAGTTGAATAAGTTGCCAACTTCTAAATCTGAGATAATTCACTTAAAAATCTGGATCTCCTGCTCCTCTTAAAAGTCAAAAAGAACTGGCAATACTGGTCACACATGTTTCACTCTGTAACAAGTACCCAGAGCTGAGTAATGGCTTCTGTCTTTAGATATGGCATGACCTACTTGGATCACCACACTAATCCCAACTTCTAATTGTCAGACATTTAACCTATATATCTCATTTGAATCCCTTCCTGGTCCCTGTAAGTAACTGAATTCCAATCCTTGATATGGAGCAACTACACAACAGGAAGTCCGGCTCATTCTTTTATATAACAAAGAAAATGGTTTAGAGTACACAAAGTGGTCAATAACTCAAATATTTTAACAAGATTCCATTGTAGGGATGCCTGGGTGGCTCAGTTGGTTGGACAACTGCCTTCGGCTCAGGTCATGATCCCAGAATCCCGGGATCGAGTCCCACATCAGGCTCCCAGCTCCATGGGGAGTCTGCTTCTCCCTCTGACCTTCTCCTAGCTCATGCTCTCTCTCACTGTCTCTCTCTCAAATAAATAAATAAAATCTTTAAAAAAAAAAAGATTCCATTGTAAACTTTAAAGACAAAATGTGTAGCAAAATAACATATATATTATAAATGTTATAGATCTATAAAACATAAATTATATAAGCTTACCTCTCTGGGTAAGAAATGTTATTCTCATGTTTTTATTTTTGTGGCTTTTTAGATAATTTTCAAACAATATTTGTTCAAAGCTATTTCTAACAAACATATAAGCCCTTAAACTGATTAATTATCAATAACTTAAAATATTTTTTCACTAAATTTTATAGACCAAAAGACAGTTAAAATTTGTTTTCTTACAACCAACTGCAAAAATTCTAGAAAGGTAAAGAAATGTACTCAACATACCATAACGACTTAATTTATTTTACTTCAATCTTATAAAACTGAAAGTGTCATTTCTTTAACAAAGAATAACTGTGAGACTTATATCTTGCTGACATATATAAATGTAAAACATTAAGCCCAACTGTTTTTTAAAAAGGCAAGAGATTCTTCAAAGTTTAGTTGTAAGACTATTTTCTTAATTTTTTTTAAAGACATAGGGCAAAACACAGAGTACATATAAAGTCATGAATCCATTTTGTGCCAGTAAGACTTCCCCCACACTTGTGCTTCCACTATAGAGCTGATAAAACTTTTACATTCAAAAGTCAAAGGTTAAATAAAGGAAAGGAAATGTTTTTTGTCAAATAGTCAGGTAACCACTAACAGTCTAAGTGATCAGCAGGAACCTTAACTTATAGTAATCAAATAAAACTAAGGAAACTGCCTTTCCGTAGAAAAACGTCTAATGTCTAGAGGCTGTTTTTCTGTCTGGAAAATTGACACAAAATGTGTAAAATTGAAACATTCTGCTTCTAAGGGATTTGCCCAAAGGAAGAGTGTGAAAGCTTCAAGTTTGGTATGAGTTAAAGTGGGGGAGGAGCTGGAGGAGACTACAAAGGCCCTAAACATCAATCTGTCTTCCTTATTAGGGTATTTCATTTTGAACCCTTGGCAACAATTTTATAGTTCTAAAATTATGTTAACCAAATTAGGGTTGAAAAGTTATTTCTTGCATTTTTGTTAGCCTGTGAAAGCAATTCTAAATACAAACAATGGCAAGATTTAAATTAGTAATATCTCAGAATATCTTTTGAAACCTTGTTAAGCTATATCCTTGTTAAGGATAAACATGTCATGGAAAGAGCTAAAGCACACAACCATATCTGAAAATTCAAAATTAAACATCAACTTTTTCTACCTGATTTTACCTTGTATGAAAAATTTTAACCATCCTTAAATGTATCTCATTTTCATTATGACTATCTTTAAGGACCTGAAATATTTTAAACTGTTCAATATCAACAAAACTCAAGAGAATTTATATTTTTCATTTGAAACTTAAGTCATTAAAATACAAACACTAGACGGTAATATAAATGAAAAGATTTTTTTTGTTAAGATACATTCGATCACATTAAAAAAATTAAGTCTTTAGCAGAATATTATAAAGACAACAGGAGAAATATCAATTTCTATCTAAGAATATTAAATCATTTGATGAGAATGACCCCTAAACAATCAAACCGGTATTATCTCACAATAGAAAACCTAAGAATATTCTAAGTCTCAACATAAATGCACTAATTTTGCACAAGAGACAGCTTCATGGACAAAGTATTAAGATTTTTCATATTCAAAAGTCATAATATATTCCACCTGAAGACATAAGTAACTAATTTTAAAAACTAAAATCAAAAAGGAAATCATCTTTGTGCTAAATCTCCACTTTCAAGGAAAGAGAAAAATAAAATGACCAACTGTCCGATTGAGCATGTGCAGAAACTCTCAGCACTTACATGGGATACTAGGAAAGCCATAACAGTTTTTCCAATTTATAAACTGCTTTACATGCATTCATTCATTTAGAAATTGTGACTAAAGACTTCAGTTAATTATTTAGCTTGCTATCCAATAAAGATTTATAAATGTATCTAAACAATTCTTACAGAAATGACAAGAGTGAAACACCAAAAAATAAATAACAATTGTATGTTACAAATACAAGTCTTTTATTTTCTTTTTTAAACTTCTCTAGATCATCTAGATTTTCCTGAATACAACATATTACTTTTGTTATCAGAAAAACATGGTTAAAGACATATATTTGTGTCTTGCTTATGCAAGTATTTTGTCAATTTTCTGAAATTTTACCCCTAATAAAGGCTAAACTCAAGATGCCTTAGAATTAACACTGAATTCTAAGACCAGGATACTCACACAAAACTGAATGCAAATATTACTCCAAAGCTTTGGGCAGCCACCAGTTAATACTCAGACTACCAATATAGGTGATTCTCTCATATAACCCCTGCAAGCAGCATAGCCCTTAATTAAAACACACACACACGCACACACACACACACACACCTCTAGCCTTCAAATAAAGCAGATTGCCCTAACCAATTCTATGAATTAGTTCAGTAGGTAATTCTTCTACCTTCCTTCCCTACTCACCTCAGAAGATTACTAGTTAAATTCTACATCTTGGTTTTATACTGAAACTAAACAAATTTTCTTCTACTACATCTTAAGGATACAATGAAATTAAATGAGCACTGTTGAAGAGAAACAAATAATAAGAAATAAATTGTAGATGTAGTAGCATTTCTCCTACCAACTCACAAAGCATTTCCACTATGTTAAACATTTTGTGTTGAAATTACAGAAAAACACTAATCTCAGGCTCCAAGATGGTAACAGGAAAGTCATTTCACAAGCAATACTTTTCTCTCTTCCCAAGGTCATTCTTTCACATGCTATGTATGACTCCAAAGTTCAAGGGCACCGGATGAAACAACCCTTCCCATTCTTAATTCTGCTATATCACAATGATCAACTGACTGCCTGTGCCTATAATAAAATACACTAGTAAAATAATTTCTTATGCTGCAAACAGACTACATACTTTATCTGACAAAAGGTGATCTGTTAAATTCCCATGGAGTTTTAATATGCTATTTAAATCTAACATCTGAGACTTTTAGAACAGAGAAAAAAAATGATTAAAATGACTCATTTGTTGCAAAAAAATGGATAAATGCTGAAGTATACCAAGTAAAAAAAAATTGGAGATCTATCCTTCTAGTCTTTTTTATAAGTATATACACTCATATATTAACCATAAATCTTTCTTATTGTTAGCTACTTCTTAAAATAGATACATTTACATACATATATGAATTGTTCTTTACAATATAAGAACATACCATAAATATTACTTTGACACATCTCATCATTTCACAATATACCATAAACATTTCTCTGAGCTAGAATCTGATGAGTATATAATTTTCCCCAACAGATAAATAATATTCCATTCTGTTTGTCATCCTTTTATTAATTTATTTTTTCAACAAATACCTATTAAGAATGCATTATGTGCCAGGCACTATTGTAGGCATTGGGAAAATAATCCATCAGTAAAAAAAACAGAGAACATTCTGGCAGGGGGAGGGGGAGCTGCCAGGGGAGCCTGGGGAATGTATCATAATATACATAATCAATTCCTATTGAAGGACATTTATATCCCACTATTCTGCTATTATAAACCATACCATAATAAATAACTTTGTTCACACTTTATTGCTCACTACTGGGAATATTCCTGATATTTAAAATTCTAGAACTATAAATAATTGAGTCAAGGAGTATAAGATTTTATAAATCTGATAGATATTATTAAATTTCTCTTCTAAAAGTTATATCATTTTATAATCCCCCACATAGCATATGACATGTCTGTTTCCCCACAGGCTTATTTTTTAAAGTTTCATTTCTTACAATCTTAATGTATTTATTTTTTTCACCTTTAGTAAGGCTGAGCATCATTCACAGGTATACATGATATTTAAATTTCCTCTGTTTTTTTAATGTATTACTCAGATGTTTTTTTCTTATTCTTCCACTGGGTTCTGTCACATTAACTTGTAGCTACTTATTATGTATTATAGCTATTAACTTGCTGTTACCATGGATGTAGATAAACTCCTACCAGTTAATTATTGGTATTTTTAATTTCCTTACTATATTGGTCATCAAACAAAATCTTTCATCATAATACAGGCAAAGATGTCAATCTTTTTGGCCTCAAGATTCAATGGTAGGCATATAAAGGCACTTATAACTACAGTAATTTTTATTTTTACTTATTTATTTTTTAGTGGGGGGAGGAGCAAAGGGAGAGAGAGAGAATCCCAAGCAGGCTCCATGTCTAGTGTGGAGCCTGACTCTGGGCTCAATCTCACAACCCTGAGATCATGACCAGGGCTGAAATCAAGAGTCAACTGACTGAAACACCCAGGCACCCCTACAGCAATTTTTAAAAACCAACAATATTTTCTTCCAGTACATCTGAAGTTTTATCCTTTCTTTCAATAATTATAAAATTAAAATTATAAAATTTTATAATTTTAATTATAAAATTAAATCTAAAGTGGGGGAGACCTGGTCTAGTTCACAGACAAACCAGGACCCAAAACACCATTATTCACTTTAATGATAGCACTTACGACAATTGTTAAAATTATTTTCACAGAAACACATTCATTACAGCTTAAAAATAGGTATTTTCCTATCTATAACAGCTTTCTTAATAAGTTGCTGAATTCCATTACATTTTATTTCTCTTTCACTATTAAAACTAAATAGTTCTCTAATTTTACTGGTTATTCCCTAAATTGGCTATTCTCAATGCAGTACACTGCTTTTCAGGACAAAGATTATGTTATCCCATTAAAATCATGAGATGGCAATCTTTTAAAAATTTCCTAATAAAAAATAAGCTGGAGAATAGAATTTTCTCAATTTAAGACTCTTTGCTTTTTTCATAAAGCTTTGTTACCTATTTCTTACCTATCAGAAAGCACTGTCACATGACAAAAACAAATATAAAAGGAACTTTTTAAAAAAATATATAAAATAACCAATAATGCATACTGTGAAAGGTTTTCCTTATTGGCATACAATTTTACTTTTTTTATTACATTTATGTAACATAACTTTATTTTCTGGAGGTAAAACCATTCCTAATTCAAAGAGTACTATGACACTCCGGTGTTTTTCCACATACACAAGTTTGATAACAATAACTTGATTACTGTAACTGTTTTAGAATCTGTTTCCTACAAATTAATGACCACTGCTTTGGAGAAATGAACACTATACCAGTCTTTCAGGAATTTAACAAATAGCTACAGTTCATTTTTTATGTAAATATTTTTAAGTAATGCAGGCTTTCCTAAATTTAAACAGAAATCTCTAAGAATATTTATTGTCTAAGCACATTTATAGGGATTATTCTGAACATTTAGTGACTATTTGCTGATTTTTTAAAGATTTTATTTGTTTATTTATTTGAGAGACAGAGTACGCATGGCAGGGGCAGAGTGGGAGGGACGGAAGAGAGGATATCAAGCAGACTCTGCGCTGAGTGCAGAACCCAACATGGGGCTCCATCTCATAACCTGTGAGATCACAACCCAAGCTGAAACCAAGAGTTGGACACTTAACTGACTAAACCACCCAGGTGCCCCCATTATTTGCTAATTATTAACAGGTTCAGTGTACTAAAAATATTTTAAAATTTCAAAAGAAAGACAAAGGTTCATCCTCTTTAATTATGACTACCAGGAACTCATTTTGGAGGCAGTAAAGTAAAATTGTAAAGTGCAGGTTCAAATATTACAGAAAACTGATGTCTATAACTTCTTTTCAACTGGGTCAGCAAAAACAACAATAAGAGAAAAAGAAAGACAAAGAATTTGCATGTATGTGTGTGTGCACTCAGAGGGAGACGAAGGAGAGACAGAAGCAGGTTAACACTTGTGAATCTAGGTGATGTATACACAAGAGTTTACTGTAGTAAACTTGAAACTTTTCTGTAAACTTGACTTTTTCAATGAAAAGATTTAAAAATTCATAGAGAAAAATCAGAAAGCACCTACAGCTTTGGTCTTTCTTTTAGGACAAACCTGTCTTGGGCAGAGCAGATAAGATTCTACTTCCCTTTAAGGCATAGCTTTTGAACCTTCAGTGTTCAACACAATGATAAAAGGAGCTCTCCTTACCCATTTTCCACATGCCACTCCCACTCTCACTGCACAATCAACTGGCTTCAAATTATAAGAATCAACCTATAGTTTGAAGTATAATACTCTTCCAGATCAAACATAAGTTTTAAATACAATTATTATCCAAATGAAAGAGCTGTTGCCTAAAGAAAGAATGGAGGAACTTCCACATTCTATTACTTATAAAGCAGTTAAGCATTTACTTTTAAATAAAGATTGAAGAAAATTCTCCAACTCCAACAAATGTTCTGGGTAAATTTATAACCTAAACCTCAAAGAATGATATGAATGTAGCTAAACAGCAAATGAACATCAATTTTATACCAAAGTTTTCTTTATAACATTTTAATTATTAAATTAAATGCTATTTCTTTTCCCACAAACATTTCGACAGAAGCTAGCGTGACCAATATCCATATTATAACCATGCTATAGGATAATATTTTTATGGAATATATCTGGATTTCGGTTTCATCAAGACATAACAAAGGGAAGCTAATTTTTAGAATCCTTCCTTGTAAACAGTCAGCATCTCAAATCCTAGGTCTACAAAAAGGAGACACACTCTTAACTACCTACTGAGTCAAGGCAAATGACCGAAGTGGGTCAGGTAGGACTTGTGGCAAAGCAGTAAATTCATGACACAACTAAACACCCACTGCTTAGTTCCAGCATATTGCTCCTACCGGAAAGTGAAAGACCAGAGCCAGGAAATACTCCCATTTACCAAAAGAAATTAGAAACTTGAATTTTACACAAAATTTCACAAAAATTGATAAAGTTAGAAACATCTTTGGAAAATTTTTTAAATACCATATGGGCAAATAAAACATCTCTATTAAACATTTTTGTCCAGAATCACCAGGTTACAACCTTTGCCTTAAAGCAGTACTTCACTTTCAAAAATCCAGGTTCTGGGTCAGTGATAGAAAAGAGCATGCATTAGTTTAATGGATTTTTTTTGCAACTTGTTTAGTAGGTAAAATATATATTATTTAAACTCACATCTTAATATCTAATTTTTCAAAAATAAACCCACAAAAACTAATCTTAAAAGAGCCAATTCTTTCAAGAAAAATTGTACTGTTACTGGTATATCTTTAAATTTAATTGATGTTCCATATAGAAAATAAAGTTATTTTTTAATTTACTTGGATCTAGAGAAAACAAATAAGAAAAAAAAAATTATATGCATATTTTAAGCATCCTAAGCATAACAAAGTATAAAAGAAAGGCACAATTAATGTATTAACCCTTTCAATTTTTTTTTACTACAAATACTCACCTAAGGATGCACAAGCAAATTTTGCCTCCTGATGTGAGTCTGCAGAATCCAAATCTCTGTTTACTTTCAATGTCCGTCAGTACAAAGGTAAAATGCTGTCCAACTTGATTTTGAGATACTCTAAAATACAGCAATATTATATCAAACTTTAATGTGTTTTTTTGTGTGTGTGAGAATTTTCTTAAAGGAAAACAAAGCAAGAATATGTATTACACGCATCATTGGTCTCACCCTCTCAATCAGTTGGTTCTCAAACCTAGAACTATGTTATAAAACTCAAATGACTGTGAGATGTTTAAACTAAATCACGAGTCAAATGTCACATTAAGTTGCAGCCCCTTACAGGCTGAGAAATCATAAGGTATTTCACTGTTAAGTTTGCACATGCTTAAAGTACTTCTAAAATATTTCATAAATCTGAAAATACCATTACTGAGACTGTGGCAGTGAGAGCAAGACATGATGACTGATTCTGCTCAACTCCAACCTCTCCCGTCGTACTATTTAAGACTGCTTAGACAGCAAATCAGGCTGCTTTAGTACCAATGGCAGCCACGACCACCTCTGTTTAATTGTTTCTTCTGTTGACATTCTCACCCAGTAAAGTACTATTGGCATAAAAATACTAAAAATAAAAATTACTATTGGCATTTCTGAGCATTCTTGTCTAGATCTACCTATATACTGAGAACAATTTCCAAGCACAAAGAAAAAACACAGTTTCCACAGAAAAGCTTACTATAAGGAATTTTAGCCAATTGTTGACCTAAGCATCATGTTATCCTACTGTGCATCATGCTGCAGCTTAAGGTGCAATATAAACCATCACACCAAATCTTCATCCCCATTTAAAATACATAAATACTTCTTGTTACTGACTATCATCTTGCTGTTACAACCGTAATTGAACAGCCACTTCCTGGTCCCAAGATAAAATACCCATGACACCTTAAGTTTGGTTCTGAAATAGCCACAGGAATTAGGTAAAAAGAAGTAAGTTGCTTTACTACCAGTGTGCCAATACTACAAATTGTTTTCAGTTGTCAGGAAATACAGCATTTCAAATGCTGAACATTTCACAAATACACATTTAAGTGGACAGTTCTGAAAAATTTTTACAAACTTCAAAAAGAACCTCTAGTACCTGATGTGCCCCCTAGTGCCCAGTGTTCATAACATACCCTCAAAAGCTTTTCTTGCTGTATTTTATCTTTGCTAGTTATTTGTAAATTGCAACTTTAACACGCACAAACTGATTCTCCAGAAAGGAGGTCAAACAAGGGGTATCATTCATCAGCAACTTAGAGTATCAATTAGCCTCATTCAGAAAGCATTATCTTTAACATTGTAAAATATCAGATTTTTACTAATCTTTAGCAAAATATTTTCCAAAAATCAATTTTCTTTTAAAACCCCTCATACCATACTCTTAAAAAAACAGGTAATGGGGTGTGAAAATCTCATGAAAAACAATAAATGATATATTTTTATGCTCAAAGGTCTATATATTCTGTGAAATTCCAACTACACACAGGTAATACTCTATTCATTCAGTATTTGTTCAGTAAAATACAAACATAAAGAGATTTTCAAACCTGCTGGGAGGATTTCCCTGCAGCCTTCCATAATATTGCACTATTTCTATACAGCAATTCTTGAGAGACAACTAGCCATGAGTTTTACAATATCACACAGATGGTCTTTTCAATTAGGGTGAAGTGAGATAGAAACCAGGATATATACATCTAATTTTAAAAGACACAATTTTAAGGCTCTGATTAAGGACATAGTAATATTTTTTTTCTGCAGGTGCTTACAATATGCACCTGAAGAGCAAAAGGAAGAAATTTGAAACCTTTAAACTTCTAATGGACCATGGCAGAGAAAACAAAAGATATAATAGTGCAAAAAGGCTTCTTCCTTTCAAATATTATTAATTTTGAAACTCTAGTCCTTTTTTGTTGTTGTTAAAAGCAGTGAAGAAAAAGTACATTTCTTTTTATTAAAAAACACATCAAACAATTTTAAAGTGCTCACTAAAATGAGCTGAAGTTACTTTGAATGACAGCTTATACTGTACCTTTCAATGTCAAAGGGGAAACAGAACTTGGGTACACTCTGTAGTACTTCCTGCAAATGCAAATTAAAAAAAAAATTTAGAATATTTTAAAAGATGCACTCAAAACTTTTCTTGAGACCTTTTCTAGATGGAAAAAAAGTTTTGTTTTGTTTTGTTTTTTCCTTAAGAAAACCAGCATAGGTTCCTAGACTAAAATAATTGATTATTAAAAAGGAATTAAGTTGGTGCTTTGGCAGATTGCACTGACAATGCCACGGAAGCCCCAGGAGGGAAAGGCCTGGCCTAAAGGGTATTAACACCCTTCACATCCCCGCTGGGATTCCCTTCAACAAGGCCATATGGATTTTACAAGAAGCACCGCACCATATGGGTAAGCTACGTCTGCTGCTACTTGTACCACAGACTAGCCACAGGGACTTCTGACAGATCCTGGCTCAAAAATATAAATGTTGTTTCAATTAAAATGCAGGCAGAGAAAAGGGAATGAATCTGGCAGCAGCATGAATTACTGAGAGGTATAACAACCCTACATGTCCCATAGTAAAACGGTTAAAAAAAAAAGACTTTCTATAGCTAAAGAAACACATTTTTATGTTTCAACTCTTGGTAAATTCAACAACAGTAACATTAAGTTTATCTCAAATAACATTCTTTAAAAAAGAAATGTGTATCTAAAACTAAGCCTTTAAATTTAAAACAACATAGCTTCTGTGCACTTTCATTTATGAATTGCCTAATATGAAAATCAGTGTTTTAATTAAGCATAGAAAATAACCTGCAGTGATTTTATGCAGTCATTATAAAATAATTTTATAAGCTTTTAGAAATCATACATATTATCATCATAACAAAATATGAATAATTGTCAGATACTTGGCAAAAAACGGAAAAAGATTTATTTTGTTATACATGAAAAACAATTAAAAATTAACTCTGATTATAAAGTTAAGCTCTAGAATTGAAGATAACATTATATAAGTTCAAAGTCAGGTGATTTTACAAGACAAAGCAGAAATTTATGAGAATGTCTCCTATTAAAAAGAAAAAGGAACAAATATCTTAATGTAGTAGTCACCCCCAACAAAAATACTACCTCTTTATCAACAAAATTTACATCCAGAGAAATCATTTAGTACCTGCATATTTAATCCCTCTACAGAAACCTAGTACTAAGTGTTTTAAAGTAGAATTTTTCACATTCTTTTAAAATGTAGACTGCAATAAGGTATTAACTGATAATAAAACATTATAAAATTCCAATGCCAATACCTAAGAAAGCTTTGAGAGCCTTAAGACATTGAAACAGAAAGAAAAGCAGCATGTAAAAAAAGCAATCCTTCTATCTTAGGGCAAGGTACCCTGCTCATTTAAAAATATAAGCATCTTTAGAAAAAGCTGATTTACTATTGAAAAATTTCTATTAAATGTTATTAAAAGAGCCATTAAACTTGAAAGAATTTAAATTACTGAAATGGAAACAGTTTATTACAAATAAGAACAGTTCATATGTCCATTGCTAATCTGTATCTTGTGCTACAAAAAGTGAAGCCATTTACCATATTTACTACACATATGAACACTATTTCGATATTCCTCCCGTTCAAATAATCCCGTTCATATAATTTTTGTAACAACAGATACATATTCAAAACTCACTATCTACTTCTAAATATACCAAAATTGGTAATATATTTCACATCAATTTTAAGACTCAAATTAAGAAGAATGTTTCCCATAGTTGCTCAATCCTTCACACCCTCCCCCCCCTCCCTTCTTCCACAAGCAACACACATGCACACACTTCTGCAAAACAGCCTCAGCTCGCTTCCCAACTGGCAGAAGCATCCCTCAGGGGACAAGTCTTTAAACCTCCGCACTCTTTAAAATTCAACCAGCCAGCAGGTCTATAGACTAGTGTATAAACAGTATAGACAAAAAAATCCTCTCTCAGCTTATGTCAGTGACAAAGCAGCTCAGCAGTTGACTGTTTCTCCCCTGACAGTATAAGCTGGGTTTACACAGATCAATAGCTGAAAGTCCTACCTAGCTCCCAGGGCTCGGGTTTTCTTCCTTAATTACAGGTGCTATTCAAACTGAAGTTAAAAAAGAAAAGAGAGAGAGAGAGAGAGAGGTTGAAGGGAGGAATAAGATACATGCAAAAAGTTTTTTTGGGGGGGGATTCTTTTAACAATAATGTTAATTGAAAATTGTACTTTTATATGTATTGGAAGTGTTCAGAAAGGCTGATGTTTCCACCATAAAGTGTTTCTGATATCACACACACATGCACACTAGATGGGGATCCATAGGTTATGTGAAAGGTTTAAGATAAAACTCTTCAAAAGTTATGTTTCTATTTTCTTAAGGCTTTTGTTTCCAGGAAATACCTAATTTCCTCAGCTAAGAGAAATTATTTGAATTTTCCAAATCATCTTAATTCTCTAAAATATTTTATTTTTATACAAAACACTCTGACTAAAACATCAAATGTAACAAAAGGAATGAAATAGAATATACAATTATGAATAGCAAAATACAAAGGGCATAACACATATATAATATGCATTTACCCTAAACACAACACATCTACCATAGAAACGACTAGAAATAAGGACTGATTAAAATTTATAAATTGGATTTTTCTTTTTGGCACTATATCCCAGATCTGTATTAATAAGCATTATGGTCAAATTGACCTCATAAGAGAGGAGAGAGCAAACTGCTAGTGTTAGAGGGGTTTATTAACTCTTATCCCATGAGGCTACTGTTCGGCATTACAAATTGACCAAATAAGAAGGAAAAAAGCATTTAAGAATCTACTTTTTGAAAAAACTAAAATATGCAGTGTTTACCTCCTAATTGAAGTTCAATAATTATAAAGATCTTAGAATTTCTCAAAGAAAATTCTAAAATGAAATGAGAGATGTCATTATTGACACCAGTAATTGTTTTTCCTCTTTCTCAACTACTTCTTCCCCTACGCTATACTGAAACACTAATGTTCTCAAGGGCTCCATATACTGCTCTCTTCCATGCTGATAAATGTATCTGCCTATGCAATTTTGTTTACACCCACAGTTTCAACTACAACTACCAATCTCTTAGTCTTACAGTCTAGATATTTCTGACTCCAGGATTATATATCTAACTACTCTCTAGTATCAATTTTTAAATGTTCCCTATACACCTCAAATTCAGAATACATAAAACTGAAACAATTGTTTTAGTTGTAGTCCTTATCACCTAGAACAGCAGCACCATCTACCCAGTTACCCAAATCAAAACATGATAGCTGTCTAGACCCTCCCTTTTCTTAACTTCCATATATAATCAGCTACTCATCAAGCCCTCTTAATTCAATTCCATAACTATCTCACTCCAGAAGTTCTCAATGGGAGGGCAGTAAGAATTAGAAGGACGATAAGAAGATATAAGAATCACTTGAGAGGGCTTTTCAAATCACTTTTGATCACCTACACTATAGACCCATAAGGGTCTCGACTCTTAGTTCCAATACCACCCATAATTAAGGAATAAGACTAACTGTAACTAAGAAATATACTATCTGTTAAATTAAGGAATAAGACTAGTATTAAGGGTGCTTAATATGTAAGGAATAGTTACTCTCTCACTGCAAAAAGTGACAAGATTTGTTCAGGGATTGGCTAATTCAGCATCCTCTTTAAGGACTCCAGAAACTTCCATCCTTCTTTCTGCTTTGCCATCCTGCATTTGTTGGATTTGTCCTCAGCTACCTATACTCATGGTCACAGAAAAAAGCTGCCAGAGTTCAGCACAACACACGAAGACACAGCAGCATCCAGTGAAAAAAGCATATCTTTCTGTTATCTCTTTTTAACAGTGAGGAAATCTTTCTCAGAAGTGCCTCCCCGCCATGAGCTAACTTTCCCAATATATTTAATTAGCCAGAAGGTCAGAGTCACTCCTAAACTAATCATTGGCAAGGGATAGTTATCTATGCTTAGCTTAGCCTTTGACTAGAGGAAAAGTCAAAATTCAAACCTATTCATTTTCTGCTAACCAAGATGAACGTAATTTTATATAAAGAAGCTGAAGTACCATACTTTCTTAAGATTCCTCAAAATAATTTTAATCAGATAATTAAATTTATACCAAAGTTCTCAAGAAAAATATAATATTACATAAGAACAGTTTTCAAATATCCATCATTTTATTCATTTCAGTAACAAAGGGGCCATTTGTCAATTCTAAGCTGATTTTTCACAAAGGGCATCGATTTCTAAAAAGGTGATTACTTCACTTTGAATATTATCACCCCAAATATGTGAAAAATAATTAATACTATGAATTCCAAGAAACATGTACTAAGCTGCTTAGTCGCAAGCAAGCTGCACAGTACAGAACTGAGATTCCCACACTGTGCACTGAGATCTTTTGGGCAGCACAGCAAACTCACATGGGCACTGCAAGATGGTTTAAATTTTCAAGGGAAATACAGCTATACTGATAGGGTGATTAAATCAAATGGCATTTTTTAAAAGACAGAATTACATTAATATGGTAAGCCATACATGTAGCCTCTTTAGACATCATCTTCTCATTTTTTTTAAAGAAGCATTTTTTTTTTAACTAAGATTTTAAACTTAAAACTAAGGAGTAACTATCAGAATAACTGAGCCCACTGTGGAATTTTTCTCTTGGTATTTATTTTTATGTACTATTTCAATTAGAAATAAACTTATTTTTTGTCATTCCTCCTTAAATTAGGGAAAGCATTGTAAGTCTGTGATTTCTGACCTAAAACTGTTTAGACTTTGAACCCTGATCAAATTATTTTTCACTTTCAAAAATTAAAAATGAATTTTTATTGTTGGAAGATTTAAATACCTGCCAAAAAGCAAATATATTCTGCCATAAAAAGAACTGTGCTGTTGAAACATAAATTTTAAGGATTTGGGTTCTCTGTGTATCGGTCTTAGAAGGATGAAGAGACCTCTGTGGTCTGCAGTCACTTTAGTTTAACCTACTGCCAATGACAAAGCCTAGATTCAAGCAGGGCGGAGTGACATTATAAAAAATATGTGTATTCACAATTAGGTGGTTTGCTTGGCCAAAAGCCATGAAAGAAAATTATATATTTATATGCAAATGAGTTTCCAAAGTTTCTTTTTCAAAAATTCTACTAAATACTGCCTTCAAATTTTTATCCCTAGGTTAACTTTAAGTTCTAATTGAAGATCGGAATAACAATTAATAAACTCTATCAAGGAAAGCCATTTAGGAATACTCCCTTTGTTTTCTAATAACCATGTAGCCCTCCCACTGTTTTCAGATTAATACCTCCTTGCTTTATTCACCCTATTTTAACTAATAACATTTTCTAGATCAAAGGAAATACATAATAAGATAGAACATTGTCTATAAAATTTTGCATTTACAAATACTAAAGTATTTAAAATTGAATGTCAATCGTTTAAATCAAGATAAGTAGAATGAAGATAAGTAGGAAAATACTTCAATTTTTAGGGGAAAAAAAACAAGTTTCACCTCAGTCAACCAAGAGGCTACCATGACTTCACCCTGCAGCTAGATGTTGTATAGAATAAAGGAAGTATGATTCCTGATTTTCAGAACAAGGGAGACGTAACATTAGATCCACTACAAAATAGATGCATGCATACACACACACACACATACACACACAGGCACACATCCACATAAGCACACACATATTAGATAGAAAATCACAGTGGTCAAGTTCACAATGCTCTGGAGTCAACAGTTAATACTAAAATTCTGGCTCTGTGAGGCATTGGCTATGTGCTCCATTAACCTCACCCAGAAAATGGACAAAAACTATTATCTATCTTGAAAGACTGAGGATTTTATGTGGAGATTTATATGAGGATTATAGGAGAAATCCACACAAATGATTAGACAATGTCAGGCATAAAAACCTCCTAACAACCGTTAGCTCTTTTATTATTTAGTTACTTGTTTTAAGAATTCTCAAACATCATATGCAATTCCAATGAACATATTTATTTATACAATAAATATTTACCGAATAACTCAAACATTAAAGGTCCTATGTTCAATGACCTATGCCAAAACATTAGCATCCTGAGACATAAACTGATGAAAAATATCATACTGAATAATTTATCTGCCTCCTTTGAAAATTTTTAATATATTTAATGTAGTTGTATATGGATATAGATATACATGTAGATATAGATTTGAACATATTCTACTATTTCTGTTTAACCAAACACAATAAAAGCAGACTCTGTTAACTCTGCAAAGTTATAACATATGCATATCTCATGATCCAATATGTGTAGGAACTTACTTTGGGCTGTCATATTAGCTACTTGTTTTGAATTAAAACGATCTTCTAAGAATTGTGCCAATAGACATTTTTCATTTAAGGAGGATTTATTAATAAAATTCCTTTTTCATGTATTTATTTATCAAACCACATAATAAAGATTAGTTACCAACTCTAGGTAAGGTACTGACCAACTTGAGGAATAAAACTATTTCTTGCTTTCTTCTACAACCTCAAATTAAGCCTTCCTTCAACTGTCCTGGCAAAGATATTGTTAAAGGTACCCTTAGAAAACATATCCTCTCTCTCACTGCCCTGAAATAGTGTTATCTCTCTTTGTTCTTTGTAATCTTGATTTTATATTTTTCCTCAGTCAAAGGTTGTCAAACTCTTGATTCATATTTTTTCTGTTATGCTTCATACCTGGGCCATGTGCAGATAATCCTTCTGTCATGATATGCATGACATATTCTCCATTCACTGTGTAGGGTACACATTAGAACACTGATTTTTGTATTACAGATGACAAATAGAGGTATGATGTTCCAGAGCAGTAAATTTTAATTATCCTTTCTTTCTGGTCCTGCATTGAACCTAGTTCAGAACTCTGCCTGAACTGCTAATTTTCCCCAGATAGTGAATCTTGTGTTACACCAGACGGGAATCTTGTTGTTTGTCTGATGCTTTTAAGAATAGAGTCTTAGTTTTAAAGCATGAATCAGGGACTGTACACTTTAAAGTGTTTGAAAAATATATCGTTAGATGAGTATTATTATATTCTGGGAGCAAGGGTATATTTATTATTTCTTTATGCCTTGAAAGCCCTTGGAATCTGTAAAATCATCTAGCAAAATGCGAATAATAGTATATCTTAAAAGTCTGAAAAAATTTTAATTGATTGTCTATTTAACTATTTGGAGGCTTTGTTTGGAAGAATTAACTTATAAGTACACAATTATAAAATAAAACCTGTTACATGAAGGCTATTTACTTAAAGGGTATAAGGTCTAACAGTACTTATATATTGATAAACTCAATGTGAATTTATTTGTATCAATTATCAATATATTTATGTATATTTATTTACCAATTTTAATGTGTGAACACTTTAATATAGTAACAGCATTGGCAGGAAAAGTGAAGAATATCAGGAAGCCTAGAAGACAGATATGTAAACCAAATTTAGGAAGAGTGCTCCTGGAAGAGTGCAGTAAAAGTCCCAAGGGAAGAAATCCCATCTAAGTAGAGAAATGAAGGGAAAATGAGAAATTGACCAGGTTGTCGAATGAGAAGAGAGAGGAAGAGAAGATATAAGAATGGTCTTCCCTAATAGGAAAGAAAATGTTCAAAAGTCTGGAAATGAGAAAAAACAAGTACAAAGTTTGGAAGAATGATAAGGGAATGTAGCTTGAAAAATTAGCAAGGAACTGAATACATAAGGTCTTCAAGCTACCTAAAAAGTTTGGACTTGACGCAAAAAGTAGGGAAACCATTCCACCTGGTTTGCCCACAACACTTCACATATGAAAATGATCAATAGCATCCCTTTTTACTCTCAAAGGTATTCACGTTATAATTTATTATAATAGAAATTAGAACAGTGGTAACCTGGGACTGTGAGGCGGGTTAGGGGATACAATGAGTAACCGAAAAGCAGCAAGAAGGAAGTTCCTGGAGTGGTTATAAAGTCTATATCTTTAAAGGAATGTGGGTTACACAGGTGTATGCATCTGTCAAAACTCATTTCATTGTACACTTGAGACCTGCATTGTACCATATATAAATTTTCGGTCAAAAAAAAAAAAAACTAATAAATAAGTCTCTCAGTTTGTACAATAAATCATGGTTCACCCTACCTAAGAGGAATACGGAAGTTTTGAAGGGCTTAAAGCAAAGAAGGGACCCAACTGGCCTTGAATTTTACAGCTATCACTGTGGGTGGCTACACTAGCCAGAACAAATTTTAAAAGGACAAGATTGAAGACGGGAAGTCTTCCGTAATAATCAAGGGGAGTGGTGGTAGCCTGAAGTAAAAGTGGAATGCAGAGAAGGGAACAAAATTAAGTTTCGTGTACATATACACGAAACTTAATTTTAATATATTTTAATATATGATAAAATAAATAATAAAGTACATATTTTATAATTTTAGTTTATATTTTATACTCACATATCATTTATATTTTATATATAATTTTATATATATTTCAGAACTGTCACAGAACTGACAAAATTCAAACTCCAATCTATACTATAAAAAATATATGAAGTCTTCTATTTAATGTAAGAAATAAAGTTCTGAAGCCTCATGCTATCACTCTGCTTCACTGTCAGATCATGAAATAAGTTCATCGTTCCGTCTTCCAGTACACTAGGGTGCCATACTCAGTTACACCACACACACACACACACACACACACACACACACACATACACGGCAGTTGTCTTCTACTCCTACCCTTTACAAAAGGAACAAATTAAGGAAAATACTCAGTGGCCAGGAATAAGGCTTAAAGATCGCCGACCATGCACTCCTCCTAAACACCAGCATCTCCAAAGGAATCTCAGAATGTAATCAAAACATGGAACCAATGCTACATCCACATTCTCCTCCTAAATATTCTTCTACTGCCAGCTTAGAGACCTCTAAACTGCCTTATCTTCAGTGGTACCTTAAAAGCTGGTCTCTGATAACCCTCAATCCCAAAATAATTGATGCAGATTCATACTCTTCCAGCACACCAGATCAACTGTCATTATTCCATATACACCAGCTGACAATAAATATCAGTGAAGCAAGAGACAATAATGTAGACAGGACCTATGAAAAATATCTAGGACAAACTTCCCTCTCTCACATCCCATTACCCCTTTTTTCTCAAATCATGCCGGTGTAGGAATGACAATCAAGAAGACTTTCAACATTCCTGAAACTGAGTCTTCCTAGAATATTGTCTTTATTCAACCCAGCTCCTGCCATCTGTTCTTCATTCCTTCCACCTATCTTGAAGAGGGAAGCACACCTTACCATTGCTGTCCAAAGCTAAACCTTCCACATAGTTGTGATTCAGTCTCAGCTGAACCACCATTAGAGCCTGTACATTAGTATCATAGTTCATATGGTATTGTATTATGATTATAATAACTTTTAATTTTATAATAATAAAATATACAATATATTTTAATATATATACTATATATATATATAGGGGTAAAGATGGAGACATCAGGAAGTAGCTGGATAAACTGGTGCTCTAGAGAGAGAACCAAGCTTAGATAAAGACAAAGAAAGGGAATGGCACTGATGAAAACATATGGATAGAGCTATGACTTTTATTCTCCAACATTATGAAAGATCAATGGTATTCTTCATATTTTTATACTCCCCTCAATAAATACTCCATTATAATATCCCCAGATTATAAAATCAGTAAATTTTCTCATACAATGATAAACACATATCTTTGCTCTTCTAATGATTTGTTTCAAGATACAGGTTATAGAGTGTTTAACCACTTCCAATATTATAATGAACATATGTCATTCATCAGTAACCAGAGACCAACGAAGTTAATAGCAAACAAGAAAGTCTTATTAGTTACAATTGGCATGATAAATGGAAACAAATGAATGTCTACAATCTCTGAGGGTTTAGTCAACTTTGGAGTTCCTCTCATGCCTAACCAGTACCTGGTACATTACTAATGCTCTGAAAAAAATTTGTTGAACTCATGTTAGATTACTGTTTTAGCATCAGCAGAATAAATTTGCTTTGGTAGACAGTTCAAGGAAATGTGATTTAAAAGTGTGCATGTTCTCTTATTTCATCGCTTTCCTAAATCAATCAATCAATCAATCAATCATTGCTGGGGTGCATGGGTAGCTGACTTGGATAAACGTCTTGACTCTTGATCTCCACTCAATTCTTGATCTCAGCTTAGGTCTTGATCTCAGGTTTGCAAGCTCCATGAATAATAAAATAATTACTATTATTATAATTATAATAATAACCTACTCAATGTCAGGTTCTGACCTAAGCACTTTAAATCTATTACCTCATTTAATCCTCACAACAACTTCTGTTTTGTTTCCTTTTATATGTGGAAAAAAAAAAAAAAAAGAAAAAGTCAAAGAGACTAAGTAACTTGACCAAAGTCCCACAGCTAGCAAACGTTAGAGTCAGGACTTAAACTCATAGGCTAAACCTTCTAACCATTACCCTCCACCCTATGTATTCTTTTTCACTTTGTTTTCATGAAGGTTCCAACACATAATCAGCAGATGCCTAAATTTGATGCCCACTTGGTCTCTATCTGGTGGGTATTTCCCATGTTTATGAAGAGTTAAAATTATACAATTAATAATTTAAAACTAAAGTTCAATGTGGTATATGAAAAATATAAAAGGGGCCAAGACATGAAGGAATCATGAGGAGAAACATGAGATAGTATGTAATTACAAATGTGAGTCTTACCTTCCCTAAGTTGTTCTAGTCCCTGAAATTAACTTTCAAGGCAAAAAAAAAAAAAAAAAAGCTGCTTATGTCTATGCTTGTTTATTTATTACTACTGAGAATATTGGATTTACAATAAACTAACACCTAACTCCTTTCAAATAACAGACTTATAAATGAGGGCTTAAATTGATTCTCACAGAGGAATAAAATATCAAGTAACTGAGTTTCAAGCACAATATTTAAAATCTGAAACAAAATCATGTGTCACATATCAGAACAAGGACCATACCAGAAGAAGCAAACAATACTAGAGTAACAAAAGCAGGATGAGGTTAAACAAGGGAGAGGGTTAGGATTGAAAGAGTATTTATTTATCTTAGGCTCAAGAATAAAGATTTATAGATAGGTCAAATCTGTCTGTATATGGTGGTCAGATGGACAAGGAAAATTGTAGCTCAGATAGTGAACACCCTGGGTTCACTTAAACCTTTAGCAATTCTATTCAATGAAATCTGCTAGACATTTTTATCCCTTTCAATATACAGCAAGAACTAAAGTACTTAGTAATTAATATAAAACTTTATTCAGATACAGTCAACAGGCAGGACTAAAAATCAAGACTCCTGGAGCTCTGACTTTATACATATATTTTTTTAGGTTATCTTAAATTACCCGATATTTTTCTTTTATAAAAAATGTACATGCCCATAATTTTTACTATGCCAGACTACAATTAAAATTGAAGTCATAGTGGGTTTTTCTGAATGAATATTTCTTGAAATTCTAAATAGAAATACTGTGAGCTATTATTTTGCAAACGTACTCTACCACACCCATTATAGAACATGCATCTCTTGGAATAAAAATTTAGTTCACACTCTCTGCTGATGTAATCCTTGGCCTCTTGCTGAGATTATAAGGTGCCAATTTTGGTTTTAGTTCTTGTAATGCAGAAAACTCTTTCTATGAGAAATTGAACTGTGAACACTGGTTCTTTTCACATGCAGAAAGCCACCAAACAGGCCTCACCAAATAGCAATGAGTTTTGATCACTCCTAGTCTAGTCCACTTTGGCATAAACGTCCTTAAAGAGAAAACACAATTTCCTGAATCTCTTGTAAATGATTTTGTTCAATAAACCAGAAACGACATGTGGTCATTTGATAAACTTTCTCAATTAAGAAGTAATAATTCAGGGCGCCTCGGTGGCTCAGTGGGTTAAAGCCTCTGCCTTCGGCCCAGGTCATGATCCCAGGGTCCTGGCATCGAGCCCCGCGTCGGGCTGTCTGCTCCGCAGGGAGCCTGCTTCATCTTCTCTCTCTCTCTCTCTGCCTGCCTCTCTACCTACTTGTGATCTCTGTCTGTCAAATAAATAAATAAAATCTTTAAAAAAAAAAAAAGAAGTAATAATTCTCTTGAATGAATTATCTCATACCTTCTACATATTCCTTACAATATATTACTATATTGGAACATATGGAGACCAAGAATAATTATAAAAACAGGAGTGGTTTATTTGTAAAAGAATACTAAAATAAACTCTGCAAAGTTAGTTTCAACCTTTGGTCAGCTAAAACGTAGATCTAAAATTGGGGCGCCTGGGTGGCTCTGTGGGTTAAAGCCTCTGCCTTCGGCTCCGGTCATGGTCTCAGGGTCCTGGGATTGAGCCCCGCATCGAGCCCCACATCGAGCCCCACATCGGGCTCTCCACTCAGTGGGGAACCTGCTTCCTCCTCCTCTCTCTGCCTGCCTGCCTACTTGTGATCTCTGTCTGCCAAATAAATAAATAAATCTTTAAAAAAAAAAAAAAGTAGATCTAAAATAGTTCTCTTTCACTGAAAATTTTCCTGAAAGTATGATGTAAATTAAGCAAGTTTCTGTCATTTCTAAGAGTTGATTCTTCTCAGCTTGGTGCCACCAGTGATCTCCAATTTCTTCATCTAATAGCCTTTCTTCCAGTCTTTATCTTATTTGACTTTTCTACAATGTATCATGTTTCTTTTATTCATATAATGTACATTTATTTAGTATCTACCATGCATGAGACACTTGGGATTAGATGAAAGTAATCCTCCCTGTAATCTGAGGCAGCTCAGGTTTCTCCCTAACCACACCTGCTTACAAGTATCTTCCTGAGTTGTCTGTGTCCACTTTATCTAGCTCTCTTCCCATCTCTGTCATTTCCTTTCCAGCTGCTTCACATCTCCTTCTCCATAAGCCTTCTCCATTTGGTGGTCCCAGGGTTCTTTCGGACTTTAGCCTTCACTTCTCAATGGGAAATCCAATCTCATTGCTAAACACAGTGGGTGAAAATCTGGGCACTCGAGCAAAAAATGAGAGGTTCAGAACCCAGGTCAGCTACTTAATAGCTATGTGAAAACATGTCATCGTCCTCTTTTAAACTCCAGTCAGAAGTTTTCTACTACTTAGAAGACATCCCTACCATAATACCTGGCATATCCAAAATTGAAAACATCATTCCTCCTTCAAAATATGTTCCTCTCCCTAATGCCTTATTTCTATGCTGTCATGCTAACTTTTTCCCAATTTAACTTTTTCCAAACTTTAGAATCGGGCAACAATTTTTCTTTCTCTACACACAAGCACATCAGAAACTAGTTAAAACTACATGGACCTCACGTCTGCATTCACCAAGATGACCACTAGACTGCATTGTTGTCTTTTCTTGTCAAAAAGGCTAAGGGTAAAGATATATGTTACCACTTAATACTAGCTTACCCAGATAAACTGCAATGTTATCCCTTGTCTAGAAGAAATACATATGCATAAACTGGTAACTATGTATCTGAATAATAATTTATAGAATAAGCAGTAATTAATATTTTAACATAATATTTACCATCACAATTAGTTAAAATACTTAATTTTTAATAACCATCAACTTAATTTTTGAAATTAAATCTATTTAAAAGCAAATCCTGAATCAAGTGTTATGTACTACTTGAAGCATTTCTATGAAATATCATACCTAACATTACGGTCTTTAAGATTTAAAAAGTCTAACATATGCAAAGTCTATTAAAATGCACATAATTTATCTTACCCAAAGTGAAAATATATCTAATAAATAATACTATTCATCTGGCCTCTTTTAGCTCTCCCTTAACATACAAATGCATTCCTTTTCCCCAAAACATAGCAGCTGGGAATGAAAGGAAAGATTTCAAATGATCATTTTCACATCATATTCCATCATCTTTTCATCAGTTTTTCCTAGCTTTTCTTTGAGCCCATTCTTTTACAAGAGGTCTCTTTTGAGATCAATCCATATTTCCATAATCCACACTGCTGTTTCCTCCTCTTCTCCCCAGGGTGGACTAACCCCCACATCCAGAACTATGGCTTACAACTGTCATTAAGCCTTACAACAATAACAAGATAACAAAAGAACGGGTGGGGATGAGGCTTGCTCATACCATATGTTGATCAAGTTCAATACTTTCAGCTAATAGAGAATATTTTTTAAGCTTCAACATTTTAATAGTAAAATTTTTTTATATCTACTTATTCTCCCCAGTTGTATTTAGGCTTAAATTTTAAACATTAGTAAACAACCTGGCATTATTACTTTAAAAGAGCTTATCTATTAATAATGTATTGAAATGGGGTTGGAAAATAGAAGTAACCAAACAAAAATGTAAGTCGGCAACTTATGGTTAGTTACTGATTCTTGTAACCTACAAGTCTCACTCAACTAATACCAATTCCAAAAAAAGAAATTTCCCTCAAAGGTAATTTTTAAAGTAGTATGCAGTTATAACAAGCAAGATTATTTCAAAATAACATATCCCATGTGAATTAATATTGACTTTATGTCAATTTTGAAGAATTTTAATTTTTCCATCAAGTAAAATCTGAAAATATGTTTCTTTTGTTTCATAGTTAACTAATCTTAAGTTCTTTTTTAACTAAAAATAAACAAAATTTGAAATGTAACAGTTTGAACTGGCAGACTTTCATGCTTCTATCTTATATTTAAATACTTCTTTCTTCTCTTGACTTCCAAAGAACTACTTCTGATTCACCAGCCTATGTTAGGTCACTTTGAACAAGCTATCTCAACTGTTTTCTCTCAAAGATTCAAAACCTCTTATAGAACTAATTCCAAATTTATTTCGTCAAATGTTTACTGCACGATAAAAAGTAATTTGTTGTGAAACCACATTTATCTTTTTCAATCTGGATCATCTATCATTATTTAATTTCTGTAGATTGCTGAGTAATACCTGATGTGTCAGAACTGCTCTGAATCATTTGCATAGTTAGAATATAAAAATTTCACGGCCATCAAAATAAACATAAAAACCTTATCTCTAAGAGTTCATTAAATAAAACTTGTTCACCTTTAAGCCGAAAAATACAGTCATTTCTTCTGGGGCTCAAATTTTATTACTTAAAATGTATGTAGAAATACTCTTCAATAGGAGTTTGCTAGATTGCATAATTCTGTTTCCCAATAAATACTTAAGCTATAAAGCAAAATTTCTAAAAGACCAAGATGGTTTTCCAAATTAGTTTCCCTGTTTGCAATCAAGTTTTTAAACTTTCATGGTCGAAAATGTAAGATAAACATGCAGGTAAAATAAGAATGTGACCTCATTTCGTCTTGAGCTTTCTAACACTACATCTACAAAAGAAACAATCTTGTCTATATAAAGAAAGATGGGAAGAGAAAAAGACATAATTATGATGATTTTCTTAGATTTAGTTTTAAGTACTTCCCCACATGCTTGCCACTTACTTATAAGGTTTTATTCTGATTCTTCTTCTTTAGACACAAGAATGCACAAGACAGTTAATGCTGTATCTACATCACAAATTAATAAGAAGTAATTTATATTTTAGGGTTACTTAGATAATTACTGATAAAATACTGACATATGAAACAAAGTATGCAGGCATGATATAATTCTCTTATATCAGCCACCATATCTCTTTATAAAACTTGATTTAATTAAAAAATAAGAAATCAATTTGCCTTAGAAATATGTGTTTATATATAAAATACATGCTTATGGGGGAGTGAAATAAAAACTAGCCTTCACACATCAAAAATCTGTGCAAGACATTTCATCCTTTCCATTTAGAAAAACACAGGATACAATTAGATTATTTTGTGTGTTCCTAATATAATCAACTTATAGTTAAAAATGATATAATCAACTCCAAATGAGCAAAAAAAATCTAATTTTTATATATCTGCAATAATTTAAACATTTATTTTGACTATATTAAGATTTAAAAGATTATTTCCAAATAATTTATATCTTCTTTATAACTGATGCAAGAAGCAAAGTTACAAAATGTCCAGCTACCAGTCTACTGCAATTGCAAATCCTAAGACATTATATATTATTCTGACCAAATCCTTTTAAAATCATTAAAAGAAGAAATACAATTGATGCCTTGAACAATGCAGAGGTCTGACCCCCCCAAAACTTAACTACTAATAATCTACTATTTACTAGAAGGCTTACTGATAACATAAACAGTCGATTAACACATACTCGGTATGTCATATGTTTTATATACTGCATTTCTACAATAATACAAGCTGGAGAAAAGAAATTATTATGAAAAAACATAAGAAAGAGGAAATACATTTATAATACTGTACTGTATTTTCTGAAAAATATCTGCATGTAAGTGGACCTGTGCAGTTCAAACCCAGGTTGTTCAAGGGTTACCTGTGTTTTCTGAAATGATGGATGTGTAAAAAGATTTTTTTTTAAATATAGAACAAGCATTCTTCCTACACCATGCAGACTAACCATTACACATTATTGAACATGAAAAGAAAATTATAGACAGTGTCGAGTATGTTTGTTTTGGAATCTGCCAACTAGCTGGCTACTTGCAGTTATAAAAGACCTATGAAGATATAGCTGAAGGGTTAAGATTTGAAATATTCTTCTGTTACTGTACATAATACTTAGTTTCTTACTATTATCCACTCTTAGAACTGTAGTCCAAAGTGTTTCCAGATAATTCCTCCAAAGATTTGCTTAGTGGAATTTTTATTATTGTTGTAATTTAAAATTACTATTAAAATACACCCTTTTCTCAAAGCATTTCTAAATGTATTTGTCTCACCTAGCATACTAGTTTGTCAACATATGCTGGATTTTAATTGTTTTATTCTCCTATAGAAATGTAAGAAAGAGAAAAGGAACACACAAGTCAGGTACTCATGAACACAGTTGGGTACTACTAAATCTGCATGTTGCCTAACCTGTCTGCTACGCCACATCCTGTCGTTCATATTTTGATGAATCCCTATTAATAATACCAGTCTGAAATCTTTCTAAATGTAATATTCCATTGCACTCTTAAATACATTCCTCCTAGATTATCCTGTTCCTGTTTTTCTAAGAAGGTTAAGATAACCTATCATGAGTTTATTCAATTTCCCTTGGCTTCTCACTCATTCATCTAGTCATTCAAAAATCATTTATTCAGATCTTATTATGTACCAGACACTGTGCGAGATGCAGGCATAGAAAAATGAGAAAGTTCTGCCCCTTGAAACTTAAACACACACACACACACACACACACACGGAGTAGAGGAGACTGAAATATTCAAAAAGGAAATATAACTGTAGAATACAGAAATATACCCAAGAGGCTATGGGAGTATAGACAGGTTGCACTGGAGGTCAGGGAAGCCTTCAAAGACTAATTAATTTTCAAGCTAAGATTGACATGGATGACAATGAAAGAAGAAAAAGACTGGAAATGGAGAGTAAAAACAGAAATGCCACACACAAAAATAAGAAATGGGGCCTGGGAAAAGCCAGGGGCACTGTGTCAAGGAAATCTGATCATGTCCTCTCATTTGCTGAATGCCTACCCAAGTGCTTCATGTAGACCTTAATCTCTACAATGAATCCGAAGAAGTAACTATCATGTCATTCACTGCGGAGGATACTTGCTTCATGGAACAAAGCACAGAACTGACAAAATTCAAACTCCAATCTATACTATAAAAAATATATGAAGTCTTCTATTTAATGTAAGAAATAAAGTTCTGAAGCCTCATGCTATCACTCTGCTTCACTGTCAAATCATGAAATAAGTTCATCGTTCCGTCTTCCAGTACACTAGGGTGCCATACTCAGTTACACCACACACACACACACACACACACACACATATACACAGCAGTTGTCTTCTACTCCTACCCTTTACAAAAGGAACAAATTAAGGAAAATACTCAGTGGCCAGGAATAAGGCTTAAAGATCGCCGACCATGCACTCCTCCTAAACACCAGCATCTCCAAAGGAATCTCAGAATGTAATCAAAACATGGAACCAATGCTACATCCACATTCTCCTCCTAAATATTCTTCTACTGCCAGCTTAGAGACCTCTAAACTGCCTTATCTTCAGTGGTACCTTAAAAGCTGGTCTCTGATAACCCTCAATCCCAAAATAATTGATGCAGATTCATACTCTTCCAGCACACCAGATCAACTGTCATTATTCCATATACACCAGCTGACAATAAATATCAGTGAAGCAAGAGACAATAATGTAGACAGGACCTATGAAAAATATCTAGGACAAACTTCCCTCTCTCACATCCCATTACCCCTTTTTTCTCAAATCATGCCGGTGTAGGAATGACAATCAAGAAGACTTTCAACATTCCTGAAACTGAGTCTTCCTAGAATATTGTCTTTATTCAACCCAGCTCCTGCCATCTGTTCTTCATTCCTTCCACCTATCTTGAAGAGGGAAGCACACCTTACCATTGCTGTCCAAAGCTAAACCTTCCACATAGTTGTGATTCAGTCTCAGCTGAACTACCATTAGAGCCTGTACATTAGTATCATAGTTCATATGGTACTGTATTATGATTAAGTTAATTTTGTCTCCCCTACTGGTATATGAGGTCCTTCTGGGCGGAGAACTTCTTATATTTATCTTTATTCACCTAGTATTAGAAAAAATAATGCGTAAGTATATTCAGGTAACATCTGTCATCTTGCCATCTCTGTGAATTCTTGCTATATAAGCCATCAATTTCTAGCTTCTACCATTAGTCTTTCCTTTTAAAGTGGCTTCTTTTTTTTTTTTTAAGATTTTATTTGTTTATTTATTTGACAGAGAGAGACACATAGAGGGAACACAAGCAGGGGGAGTGGGAGAGGGAGAAGCAGGCTTCCTGCTGAGCAGGGAGCCCAACTCAGGGCTCAATGCCAGGACCCTGGGACCATGACCTAAGCTAAAGGCAGATCCTCAAGGACTGAGTCACCCCGGTGCGCCTACTATGGCTTCTTGCTATTCTATATAAACATGGCTTTCCTTCCTCAAGCCTTTTAATTCTAGAAGGTACAGAAGTATACTACATAATGCTACCACCAAGAAAATTAGTCAGCTTACTAACTCTTCTTCCTCACTAACTGCTAAACTCATTTTTTTTTAAAGATTTTATTTATTTATTTGACAGACAGAGATCACAAGTAGGCAGAGAGGCAGACAGATAGAGAGAGAGGGGGAAGCAGGCTCCCTGCAGAGCACAGAGCCCGATGTGGGGCTCGATCCCAGGACACTGGGACCATGACCTGAGCCGAAGGCAGAGGCTTTAACCCACTGAGCCACCCAGGTGCCCAACTGCTAAACTCTTAAGCTTGTTTAAATGTGTGATGTCTTCCTTCCCAGAATTCCCACACTGTATTTTTAGTAACTTTCATGGCATTTACTACACCTGGACTTCTGTTGGAATTGTATGTAGAAGTGAATATTGTAAAAACATGAAACAACGATTTGCTCCTGTATCCCCCATTTATAGAGGAGAAAACTGAAATTCAGAGAAAAAAAAATATATTTTCTTAAACTCATACACACAAGTTAGTCTTCTATCAAGAAAACAGAATGGGGGTGCCTGGGTGGCTCAGTAGGTTAAAGTGTCTGCCTTCGGCTCAGGGCATGATCCCAGGGTCCTGGGATGGAGCCCCGCATCCAGCCCCGCATCGCATCCAGCCCCGCATCGGGCTCTCTGCTCAGTGGGGAGCCTGCTTCCCCACTCCCGTCCCCACCTGCCTCTCTGCCTACTTGTGATCTCTGTCTGTCAAATAAATAAATAAAATCTTAAAAAAAAAAAAAAACAGAATGACAGTTCATTCACTTTTGATTCCCAGCCCAATCTTGCTTTGCCTAATAAGCTTCCTAGAAGGTAAGGAGGATACAGCTTTTGTTTACAACCTTACATTGCCAGACCAGCCAGTATCTTGCAAAAAAAGAATAAGTATTATATAAGTAATTTCAAGACAGTTTTAGCTACATGCTAAGTGCCTAGGTTAAGTTCATTTATTCAGTATTTGGTAAAATTTTTCATCTAAGAAAAACAACCAGAAACATAACCAAAAAGGTAAAAAAGGCCTCCCAAATTAAGCATTACTTTTAACAATCTATTTTTCAACTTCCTACATATCTGTATAATCTGTTCACTATATATAGGATACCTAAAAATACCACCCAGATTTTTGGTATTTGTGAAATCTATCATATCTATAATTCAGAGGCCTTTCCTCTTATTGAATCACTGTGAACTATATCCCTAACTCTGAAGAGTATCAGTAAAGTAGATTATAAAGCCTCATAAATTAAAGAAACTCCTGCACAGATGTTTACAGCAGTTTTATCCATCACTGCCAAAACTTGGAAGCAACCAAGATGTCCTTCAGCAGGTAAACAGACAAACTGAGGTACATACACACAATGGAAAATTATTCAGTACTTGAAAGAAATGAGCTATCAAGCCATGAAAAGACATGGAGAAACTTATTGCATCAGAAATTAAAACTGAATGAAACTAGAAATTAAAACTAAATGAAAGAAGCCAACCTGAAAGGCTACATATTTTATGATTCCAATTGTATGACATTCTGGGCAATGCAAAACCATGGAGACAGCAAAAAGATGAGTGGTTGCTAGGGGTGGGAATGGCAGGGAGAGATGAATACTCGGAGAGTAGAGAATTTTTAGGGCACTCACAATATCTGTAGGATATTATAATGATGAATATATGTCATTTTACATTTGCCCAAACCCATGGAATGTGCAACACCAAGAGTGAACCCTAAGGTAAACTACAGACTTTGGGACATTTATATGTCAATGTACACTCACCCTTGGTTAAAAGAATGCACTATTCTGGTGAGTGATGCTGAAAATGGGGGAGGCTGTGCATGTAGGGAGCAGGGGGCATATGGGATATCTCTCACCCCCTCTCAATTTTGCCATGAACCATAAACTGCTCTAAAAAGTCTTAAAAAGTTTTTAATAAAGAAGCCCTGTTCTGAATGGCTTATAGAGAGGTATGTACATAAAGTGAATATCCCTAAAAGTCCTATAAAATAAGGAAACTGAATTTCTAAAATTTCAAATGAGCTAGACCTCAAAAAAAATTTTTTAGGGATTCAAATTTGCATAATTAAGGTAGATGAGCATATTCATCTAAGTTTATCATTTTGGTTTAAAAAATATAGCTCTGTTCTCTGATTTATCAATGTTAACTATAATACAAGAATAGACTGGTTCTACTTGAGCTTGTTTTTCCAAACTTATGCAGGTGTACTGAACAAATAGGCTAACATGGTATGTTTAAGGTTATTAAAAAAATGTTAATTTCTATTTAACTGAGTCATTATTCTGTTAAACTTACTTCAACAATAATTACATTTTGTTATATATCTGCTTAAACATAATTTAATTTTGTTACATATGTGCTTAAACAGAATTTCTGAAATCTTAGGTTACCAAATTATTAAACTGATATTAAATTGAGTTAATTAATGTATAATTATTGGGTACCCAGGTAGTTTCTAAGATAGAAGACTAAAATATTGATTACTAAGCATAATTAAAAAGTCTATGTGCTTCTTATTTTTGTGTGCTATAAAATGGTTATGCCTTTGGGTCATTTTAACAAATGTGCTCATTTTCTCCACTTCACAAAAGTGTTCATGGTATGTAGATGGTTTCATAAAGTTGTATTACCGGCATTCATGAGTTCTGGTGGTCTGCTAAAATGCTTGTGCATGCCAGAAAGTTCTGTTATCCACCCCTCAGAATTTCTCTTTTTCTTTGAAACAGAAGTTGGTAACTTAGATTAAAAGTTGTAATTGACTGGTTAAGACTACAATAGGGACAACAGCACTGGATAAATATAACAGTGTATATACTTTTATTTTCAAAGAATAGTTTTGTCCTAAAAACAGCAATTCTTGGGCTTTTTTTAAAAATCTTTGTGTTCCTGGAATTTATTAAGGATGCTGAAGAGCTATTGTTTATATAATCATGTATTATTGAATACTGAAACTTATTGCATTAGAAATTAAAACTGATAAATTTTTCTTAAAGATTGTATTTACTTATTTGACACAGAGAGAGAGAGAGAGCAGAAGTAGGCAGAGCAGCAGACAGAGAAAGAGGAAAACCAGGGTCTCCGCTGAGCAGGTAGCCCAATGCAGGGCCCAATCCCACCACCCTGGGATCATGACCTGAGCCGAAGGCAGCTGCTTAATCTACTGAGCCACCCAGGTGCCCCAAAACTGATAAATTTTTAACAGATATATGAATACATTTGAGAACAGCAATCATGGATGCACTGCATGTTAAGACAACATAAATATGGTGATGACAATGATGAAATTAGTGTGGCCTTGCACATCTCTGAAATATGTCGAAAAATGTCAGTTTTTAAATGTTAGAAGGCATAATGAAACAAAACTTGAAATAATGTAACTTTTGTCTGTCTTTTTTGATAACACCTGACTCTGAAAATAAACTATGAAAATTGTTAAAATTCACTCAACTTTGATGGGCTTGTTTCCTTGGATTATTGATTAATGCCTTTGTCTACAATGTAAAAAGTTATTCTTAACCTCTGTGTGTCTCTGAGATAACTGAAATTCTGTGCGTTAACAGAATAATTTCTGCACTTAATACTGAGTTCACTATGTTATGTCTTTTATTATTTAAGGGGGGGAAAGTTAAAAAAAAAGTTCATTTATGAAAGAACTATTCAATAGTGTTCCTGAACATATTTAAATATTTCATTGTCACCTTGATTAAACATATAACCATATAACCAAATGTTAATCTTACTCAAACATTCAAATCTTCTAACAACTTTTTAAATTTTGCCTTCCCAAACTCAGACTCTGAATATAGAAAAAGTCAAAAACTTTCATGATATGTTTTTATAACTAAAATTACCTTGGAGATTTCCTAGCAGTTCCTTGAAAAGCACAGGAATATTTTCTCTTACCTTATAAAATGAGATGCTAGAAATAATTTGGTTTGTTTGATATGTTATTATTATAAAAGCTGCACACAAAAAGCTGAAAAATGAGAAGAGATGCTCAGCCTGCCTTAGGGTGACCTTGTGTATGTGTAAATTTTATGAATATGAATATTAGTATTTCAGAAATCATATGCCATATAGGAAGTCCCTAGAGATACCCCAATGCCCTTGCTGTCCACAATATGTTTTATTCTCCAGAAAGACAATGATCAAATCTCTTATGAAATAGTTGCTAGATTTTCTTATATTTATTAGAGTCCTGGGCAATACTTTGCTCAATGCTATTAGACAACAATAATATAATATTGCCAGTTATAATTTGTTATTATTTAAAATGTTTACTTGGTCATAACCTTTACCTCTTTATTTTAAATCCCTGGCATCTTGTAGGACAGTGGTTCTCAACTGGGTATGCACATCAGACTTACCCATAAAGTTCTACAAAAATATATTTGTCTAGGCCCTACTCCAGACATACTCAATCTCTTTACTTGATATTCTTGGTATATTCTTGCTATATCATGTCTCAGGATTATTGTATGCTATATCTCAATATTTTCCTAAAATTTTCTCAAATTTTATTTGCCCACTTTCATAAATCAGATATAACTTCAAATCCTTTGAAAACAGTGTTGGGAGTGTGGGTGGCTCAGTTGGTTGAACACTAGTCCTCAGCTCGGGTCATGATCTCAGAGTCCTGGGACAAGTCCCGCCATCGAGCTCCCTGCTCATTGGGGAACCTGCTTCTCCCTCTCCCTCTGCCACTCCTCCTGCTTGTGCTCTCTCTCTCCCTGTCAAATAAATAAAATCTTAAAAAAAAAAAAAAAGAAGAAAGAAAGAAAGAAAGAAAGAAAGAAAGAAAGAAAGAAAGAAAGAAAATAGTCATACTCCTTGCTCTTTGAGACATTTTCTCTAACACCTTTTTGAGCAGCTTCATTATTTTCTTCATACAACAGAAACAATCAAATTTTCTTTTTCATATTTTATTTTTATTATGAACCCTCCACCAAACCTTTCACATTTGCTTTTGGGTTTTGTTTTGTTTTGTTTTGTTTTTTCATTTTGTTTTGGCTTTTTAGCAAACTATAACTGACGGACAACGCTGTATTTGTTTCGGGTATTCAACATAGTGAATTAACAATTCACTACATTATGCAATGCCCACCATAAGCAGGGGAATTATCATCTGTCACCACACATTAATACAATATTATTGACCATATTCCTTTACCTGTGCTTTTCATCCCTGTGACTTATTTATCTTGTAACTGGAAGGCTGTACCTCTTCATCTCCTTCAACTATTTTGCCCATCCTCCCCAGACCTTTCACATTTGAAAATTATTGGTAATAAATTAACCATAACCATTAAACCTCTATCATCTACAGTACTTTAGTTTTATTTCTGATGATTGCCTAAAGGCTCTGCTATAACCTACAGGCCAGAGTTTGTGTTTTCAACAAAGTCAGTCAGTCTCAGAGCCTTGGAAAAAGGTTGTAGCAGATATTTCAAATTACTGATACTTCAAAGAATAGAGGACTGGGGACATCTTCTAAAGTGACATCACTTAGATAACTTTCAGTCCATTCCAGTGGACTAAGGCCAAACTTCCAAGACTCATTTTAGTCAAGAAGCAGAAAGCTTCATGAGAGGCTTAAGGTAAAATCCAGCAAAACAATAATTAATTGCATTGTATTAAATAATAATGAGAGAAATTTCATTGCTTGAAATATTACTGATGCTGTTTTAATGATCTATTTTTTGGACATATAAGGAAGCCCTCCCTCCTCTTCCTACACTGTGACCTACAACAATTTAGTAAACTCTGCTTCTATAAACTGAAATATTTTAAAATCACATCTAACTCCTACTGATTCCCCCCATCCCTGAATTCAGAAACTCAGTTATTAAGTCCCTTCATTTTTTCATACCAATACTGTTTTTTGAACAAATTCGATAAATCTGTCTTTCATTTTACCAGTATATGACTGGAATATTGATTGCATAACCATCGTCTTAAAGTGTCATTTTTTAGAAAGATGCTTGTTTAATCAGCCATGCCAAGGCACTTTTAAGGAACAAAGGTTAGCTATACTTATGGAGCCTACAAAGTGATCCCAGATAAGCTGGCCTATGCCTGGCTCACAGGGTCTAAACTTAAACGTGTTAAAGAGGGTCCCTTCCTCACAGAACAGGAATCTTAGCAAATTTTGTGAATCTTGAGAAGAGAAGAATTAACCAAAGTTATAGGCAGTATACATAAAATCTGGGAAAGACATTTGTGTGGACCTAGTTTCCTAGCTTTGGGATAATAAATAAGAGAAGTTTGAAAAATCTAATCTGAAATTCCTTACGAAAACTTTCTCGGAAAAAAAGTTAGTTTTGTAGACACAGCAATTATTCTACACTACATGGCTCTAGGAGTGTAAAGTAAATTCTGGGAGGCTTGTAGACTAAGTTAACTCCCTTGCTCCACCCATGTAAATACTCGGGCCAAACCTTTAGGGACAGGATTTATTTTGTTTTCTAGAATAATCTTTCTTTAAAATTATTATACTTGTCAAAGGAAGAAGAATACTATAGGAAAAAATTATAAAAGTCTGAACTGAACCAAAAGATTACTGGTTGTTTTCATTGGGAAATAAGCCATTCCCTAATACACTCTTCCAGGGGCTCTGAGACTTTCATTGTCTTGAAGCTATTTTACAACTCTGTAAATGGTAGCAATGCAAATAATATTTGTCCACAGACATGTCTCATAGAGGGACAACTGACTGCCCTCCTCCCTCACCCCTCCCCATGTGGACAAAGCCACTTCTATGTCTATTTGTAAATTTATTACAGCATTCCCGATTTAGCTATACAATTCTGCTACTTTGAGCTCTCCTTTGAATACGATACAACATTTTACTCACACCCTCTTCAACTGACGAGTTCTAAGAAACTTCAAAATTAAATGTTAAATTTGCATTAGAGTCATGATTATATCTTCTCTTAAAAATTATTCTTTAATACTAGTCTCAGAGACATTTAGTCTAATGGGATAAATAGAAAATAAGGAAAATGACAGATCTGATAAGTAGCATAATTTGGGAAGCATAAAATGCCGAGGGAAGTCCAGGAGGTGCATTCATTCTAGACCTGTGACATCAAGAAAAGGCTTCTGGAGGAAATGACCTCTAAGCCAAGACTAGAAAGACAGGCAAAAGGGAGTGCAAGTAGAAGATTAGCATTTCAGACGGAAAGACTCACATGTTCAAAAACAGAAGATAAATAAATGGTACAAAAGAGAAAATAATGTTCACTACAAAATATAGACCATTTCTTAACTGGAGAATGGATAAGGAACACAGAGAAAGACGAGGCTAAAGATGTAAACAAAAGACTTGAAACAAGGAGCTTGATTACGTTGAGAAGTTGAACCTTATCTTAAAGGCATCAATGGGAAGTAGTGAGTTTAAATGAGTCTTCAGGACTAGAAGTTCTGGAGTCAGTGTCTGGCTTGGAATAATGGCTCATTACTTATTAACTGTGTGACTTTTGCCATGTAAATTAAGTACTTTGTAGTCCTGTTTCTTTATCTGTAAAATGGGAACTATAGTAGTCCCTTCACTTCCTAGAGGCATTATTAGGATTCAATGAGCTAATACAGGCAAAGTACCTGGAAAGTACCCAGCATATCAAGGAACTAATGACAGTAGTGATAGGAGTAGCAGTATTTGTGTTTCAGAGAGATCATTCCATTGTCTTTTAGATCATTTTAGCTACACTGTGGAGGATAAATTAAATAGGCAGAAAAACAAAAGAGTTAGGAAAATACAAATTAATGAAAGGATCCTAGAACTAAAGAGAAGTGGAGAGACTGACAAGACATAAAAGAGGCACGAGAATTAGGATTTGAGGACAGATTGGAATAGCAGTTGCATGAGGGACAGAGAAGTAAAAAATAAATGCACAAGAGTCCTTGACTTGGAAAAGAAGCTTATGTGGGAACATTCACTGAAATAAGACACCCAAGAACAACCACTCCAGGTTACTCAGGTAACATGGCAGACACACTAATACAAAAATAAGTCTGGATCGCAAAAAGAGGAATGCTTCAAAATATCACAGCAGATAAAACATTTCATTTGCATTATGGAGAGAGTACATCAGAGAAATGGGAAAAGGGTATCTGAGACATACGAAATGGCCCAGAAGCATGAAAAAACTGCAGTTTGTGTGAAAATAGGAAAAGGACTCAAGACTAAAGGTAAATAGGATGTATGACCTGCAGTAAGGTCTTCATAATGTTCTTTCCTATCCAAATGACATCTTGGCCATTACTAAAAGATCATGGCTCCATGGTCCTGTGACTTCTGCTGATAGCCATCCTGATAAAAAGAAATCTTAAACACAGTTTAAGATTTTCATGAAAAAAAACTAACTAAAAAGTAACAGTTTTGCCAGTTAAACAGCAGATATCCACTATAGTCATAAACTAATGGCACAGAAATTTCAGAAAAGTCAGAAAGCACACACTAAAGAAGAATTTTTACATATTACTACCTCTTATGCCATTAAATTATAAATCTTCCTGAAGTTCTATAAAGTAGCAAAATTCTCAAACTTGTTGTTCATCTATAAAAATTATATTCTACATAGAGCAATTTTATCTACGCCTCATAATAAATTAGTAAATATTCATGGCCTTGCAATATTTTAACAAAACTATTGGTTCCCACTTACGGAGTATTTTTCACATGCCAGGCATGGCGCTGAGTGCTTTACAGACTCGACCTCATTTCATTCTCACTGTATTCTGTCAGATCAGTAAAATCAGTCCCATTTTGCAAATGAGTAACTAAGAGAGATTAAGTCCCTATCTAAAGCAACACTTCACACAATCTAAAAATACAGAACCAGTATCCAAACACACATCTGTTTGATTCCAACAGTTAGAAGATTTTATTTCTGACCCCTCTCTAAAAGTGTACTTTTCTCACAAAGATTGACTCCTCTCACTCAAGAAACACAGAGAAACCATGGCCCGGCGTGCTATGTGCAAGCAGCAAATGCTATAGAAACATGAACCATGAAAATGGCAAGCAGAGAGTTGGGGGTGGGATCAAGCATTCTGAAAAACAGCCTCAAACCATTAAGTATAAATGTGAACAACAGAGACCTAAGGGCAATGGAGAGATCATCTTGATAGTAGCAAAAAGAAACAAAATTACTCCTTTTATACAGAGGCTATGAACCTCTCACAACTGTGTGAAGAGATACTGCGAGTATCAGTGGCATGGATGGGAAGACTTGGTCTGCATTATCTCAACCAGAGACAGCCCTCAATGTATTTGCAAAATGTAAACCTGACATCAACTCAGTGTGTTTAGCAATCCTCAAATTCACTCCCAGCTTTGTATTTCCTCAGGCTGTAACACTGCTCCGTTCTTCTCCAATCCCCAAAGTCCCATCCACCACCTACACAAAGATAATTCGACATTTCTTGGAGTGACAAAAATCAAATTCATCCTCTTGTCACTATTCCTCTCTATCCTATGCCCCACCGAGCACCTCTGCATGCAACCTCTTTCCTCCTTCCCCCTTACACTCATCTTCGTTTTCACTCCTAATGTAACCAACCCTTTCAGATCCTTCTGATGCCCTCAGCTGAACTACTGCAATAGCCGACTAATTTCCATGTTTCCGGTTTCTCCCACAACAAATCCGTACGGAAATCTCTTGCCGACTACTAACACATGTATTTTGCCAGACCACACTCTCTTCAAGTTCATCTGAAGGACTAACTCTTTAGCAAGGCCTTTAATGTAACCAAAACCCGGCTCCATTTACATTTACAGTTTCATTTCCTATTTCCCTATACAAAATTCTCCACTGTACCCCCGAAAAAATCGAATTACAGCCCCTGAAATGTGACTTTGAACTGTCCCACTGGTTCTTCCAACTAAAGAAGGAAGACATACTCGAGGAACCTGTAATAAACCAACGATTATGAGAAATCAACAACTCCATGTAGTAGAACAAAGGGTAATGATTTCTTTGTTTTAATTAACACAATGATTTCAAATTTTAAAGACAATGAGGGGGAAAGTTATGATAAACTATTTTTATAAGAGCTAAAATAAAATAACTGAGTAGGATCTGGGTAAGCAATCCAAGCAGAAAGAAAATAGCTTCATTGTTAATAGCACATGGTTTTGAGTTAGACATACTTGCCTTCAAATCTTAGCTCTGCCTCTGATAAGCAGCCTGATCTCAGGCAAGTTTCTTAACCCTCACTTTGGGGGAATATACTATCTCCTAGCAGTATTGGGTGGGTCTGAAGACAAATGAATTATGCATATAAAGCACAAAGCATACTGCCCAGTGCATGGTAAGGGCTAAATAAAGAGCTTTTTAATAATTACTATTACTGAAGCAAGTCTCAGATCCAGTGAAAAGGTAGTTTAGCAAGAATCAGTGTACAACAGTACATGGTAAAAAAAAAAGATGAGAAATACACACAGAGTACTTGAATCAGCTGTAGTACTCAGAATATTCACCTAAAAGCATATAGGAAAACCATTCTTCAAGGCCCTTGGCTAGATTCCTACATAAAGTTTGATTTCTCCAGATATAATGTGAAGTGTTTAAACAAAATGGTATCTAATGGTCCTTTCAGTCTTAACCTTCAAAAAAGTGTGTAAGAATTGCCATGAACTGGAATTCTGGACATTTATCACCATCACCCAGTTAACTGCTTTTGCATTTTACTAGGTATGTAAAGGCTTATTAATGTTCCACTAGCATCACGAATTTTGGAAAACAACATTTCAGCCCCAACTAAAAAATTTCTATCACCAGTTTATCAGTCACAAAGAGGGACAATGATAGTTGGTCTCACTGAAAAATTTACTGTAGCTGAACTCAAGTACATGATCGCCCTTACGTGAAACCCAAAGTGAGGAGTATTAGATTTCTTAGGAATTCTCAGGGGCAGTTTAAGAGATAGAAAATTAAAAAAAAAAAGAAAACATAACCTGGACAGGAGGTTTGTTCTTGGGTCAGTGGACAAGGAAGAATCGAGAATACCAGAAGAAGAATAGTATTTCAAAGTGCGAAAATGAGTTGGTAAGGCTCTAACCTAACTACACATTACTTGAAAACAAACCCAATTATACATCATATAGCCAAACCCTGTCTTCACTGGGGATTTCTTTTGTATACTTAAGATATTTTAAAAATCTATTCTTTCTCTAGAGAGCTAAAAACAAATTAAGAGTGCATACCTCTCTTTTTATGTGAGAAATAGTCCAGGACTGCATCAGATTCAGTTAATATTTAACATGCCCATTTACTGATTTTTTTCAGTGTAACTTCCTAGTCTTAGTATAGATTTTCACACATAAAAAGTTATCCTTCTACATATCAAAATCACTTGTCTGTATACTTATCTGTGAATGAACTGCTCTAAACGAATATTTTTCTGTATACTTATTTCTGAATGAACTGCTTTAAACAAAAACTTTTGTCAGCTTTCAACTTATAAATTATGAGAATTTTAAGAATCATATCTGTGAACTTAACGGTTAAGCTTATACATTTTTAAACTTTAACAGTGACAAGACTGTTTTATACCCTTGTTATGCAGGCAAAAAAAAATAAGAGTATGTTCATCAGATTTCCATAAAAATTGAAATCTGTGTTTTAACCATATATTACATAATTCATTTCAAAATGATAAATCTATAATATAAAATTTTAAAAGATTTTTCTATTTACATATATCATGTCAAAATAATTCATAATTTTGGTCATACTAAATACTTAAGGGACTATCGAAGACTACAATTTAAAATACAAATGGAGGGGCCTGGGTGGCTCAGTGGATTAAATCCTCTGCCTTCAGCTCAGGTCATGATCCCAGGGTCCTGGGATCGAGCCCCGCATGGGGCGGGGGTCTCTGCTCAGCGGGGAGCCTGCTTCCTCCTCTCTCTCTGCCTGCCTCTCCCGCCTACTTGTGATCTCTGTCAAATAAATAAATAAAATCTTTTAAATAAATAAATAAATAATAAATTTTAAAAAATAAGATACAAATGGAATAAACTCATTCTGAAGTCTCATTTTCTTTTAAGAAGTAAAGCTACAGGTATGAATTACATAAGAAAAGAAAATATCAATTCAACATATATGTAAATGATTCAGACAACACTGTAAAAGGAGAGAACTAATCACTTATTTACAGCAGTTACTACTTCAAGTAGACAGAAACAGTAAGAGGGTATTCAACAAAATATGGTATTGTCAAGTTTTTTTGAGGGGAAAAATTTTTAAATGTTTCCAAATATATTTCATGGGTAGATTAAAAGAGAGCAAAAATATATTTGAAACTGTAAACATTCAGTTCTTATTAGTTTTGATAAAAGGGCTTCCTCATCATCCATCTATTTGGAAACTTTAAAAGATTTTCCATATATATTCTGCACACATGATGATCTTTTCCCTCACAATTGGTCAAGAGAAAGCACTTAATAGCAATTCATGTATAGTAGTAGTTGCTGAAGTAACAGTAGTAATAATAATAGTACTCTAGTTATAAATGATTTTTAAAAATTATGTGGTTCCAACCTGGTCGCCAAAGTCCTCTGGGAATTTCCACAATACCACCGGATCTGTAAATAATTAACATACAGCATTAAACAGAGGCAAAAGAGCACATTTACCCCAACATTCTTGTTAAGACATTGTTAGAGCTACTTTTTAAATGATTTTTAAATTTCTCTTTAAACATTTACAGTTGAAGAGGTTAAAAATAAAGCATTTTGATCTTTTAAGCATTTTAATGATCTTTGGAAACAGGAAAAATAAAATTAATAACTTAGATTATTAAAACTCATTATTTTTTTTCACAACTCACTTTTTTATTGTAAGGGCCTATTCAGGCAGAGCAGCCCCACCCCAGTTAAACTGCCATTTTGTTGTAAAACTTAAACTGACTTTGCCCCCCACCAGGGGAACTTATTTAAAAGCAAGTCCGGGAAACCAGTCCCAGGTAACAAAGTCCAAGTACAAGGGTGGGTCAGGCCAGGTGGAGGTATTCAATCAGTGAGGGCGCATACTGTCTCCTAGCTACCAAGGAGTATGGGCCCCACCCTTTGGGAGCCTTTTGGCGCCAATCCTAACCAAGGTGTGATAGGCTGGTTCAAATGTCTACTAGGGTAAATTGTAATTCAATTTGTTGCCTAGCATCACTGTGGAGTTTCCTGTGTGTGTGTTACAATCTCATTGGTCACCTGTATGTGGCCAGGCCCAATCACATGGCCTTTGCTCTATAAAAGTTAGTCTGGAAAGCAGGGAGGGGTCGTCCTCTCTGTAGGGGCGGCCCCGATTAGTCTGTTTGATGGTCGGTCTGATTCCTGATGCTTGGCGCAAAATAAAGCTCTGCTTGACCTTCGCTTTGTATCAGTCTCGCTCCTTTAATCACGGACCCATTATTGGGGTACCCAATTTTGGGGGGACCCAACATTATTTATATACTTTTAAGATTCTGAAATACGAATTTTAAGATTTAACTACACTTGACATATTTGTTTTAATTTGAAAAGAAAAATAGAAATGTGGCAAACATGCAATTAAATGTATTATAGTTCTTAAAAATTAGACCAAAATATATCATTTTAAATTTCCATTTAAAATCCTAAATATTTATGAACACTGTAATAATGCTTGCTTTATATCAAAATTCACTTTTGAAATCCCATATTTGCAACTCTATGAAGCCTTTTATAAAATAATAGATATAAGGCAGTAGTTATAAGGTATCAAGCTTACTTAAAATACAAGTGATATTTGCAGGGCATTTTAAAGAAATTTTTCTAATATATCTAGTTATTCATATATAAAAACCAATGTTTTATAAATATTCTCACTGGTTTTTCATTTTCATGAATTCTCACAATATTTCTTTTCTACTTAGCATATTAAAAATAAGTCATTTTAATTAGCACTAATAAATATTTTGGTTGTACATTCATTTTTTAATTGTGTCAAAAACAAACTTCTGAACATCTGTACTTGTGCTTTAAAAAAGGATAATAGGGGCACCTGGGTGGCTCAGTGGGTTAAAGCCTCTGCCTTCAGCTCAGGTCATGATCCCAGGGTCCTGGGATCAAGCCCCGCATCGGGCTCTCTGCTCGGCGGGGAGCCTGCTTCCCCCTCTCTCTCTCTCTGCCTGCCTCTCTGCCTACTTGTGATTTCTGTCAAATAAATAAATAAAATCTTAAAAAAAAAAAAGGATAATATTACTTCTAAAAAAGCCTTTATAAGCTCAAGATAGTAAAAGTAACAAGTACCACCGATACAACAGGATTTGAATTCCACTCCAAGTAAAAAGGATAGACCATTTATGTTCACAATAAGTTCTACTCCATTATTTCCACTATTCTGTACTGCTTTTATAAAAACAGTCCAAGAATGCACAATTTCAACTTTTTAATTCCAAAACTCAATAATTACCTAGCAACATTTTTAGCATGAGCTATCTCCTCTTGCTGTATTACTTAGTTCAAAGGAATTTTTTCAATTATTTAAATTAAAAAGAAAAAAAAGCATACTTTATATAATTAACCTTTTTTATTTAGTAAGGAATAGAAGGTTTCTATATAAGTCAATACAAATTAAAAATCATTTAAAACATCTTATATAAAAATTATGCATTACAAATTCACAAAGATAATATTAAGTGATTATCTCTTCATGTAAAACAAACTGTAAAATTCTAAAATGAATGACAAGTATTATAGGTCACCAAAAATTACTCGAGACATGGAAGATTATTTTGGAAAATATATATGTATGAGTGAAGAACATGTGTTATGTTGGAAAATATTTATGTGTGAATCAGTTTTACCCCAACGATAGTATTAAGATTTGAATTGCATAAAACAAAAGTTAAGTGATAGAATCTTCATGAAATAGTGTTATTATTTTGATAAAGTTAATACACTAATGGCCATATAATCAAATCAATTATACAGAAATGCAGAATAGCTCTAGCCTATACATAACGGAGTTAAAGAGTTTTGACGTGAATATTTAAAACATCCCTTTTGAACAACCTCAGTTTTACAGCTGTCATTTAAGAAAATGTTTGTGACAAATTTTTTACACTTATGTTTTAAAACCAGAATGTGTACCTTGTACCAACAATGGTTTGCCCCTATTGTTCACAGCATTTTCCCAAGTACATTTTGCTAATTCACTTTTTCTCATCCTCTATTATACTGGGTTTTTTTTCTGTATTGCCTATTCTTTCACAGAAAGAAGTAACAGGTGAATTAATGAAAACAGCATCTACTGGTTTAATTATTTAATGAAAAATATCCTATTTCTTTTCATTAAATGAAATTTCCACTTCAGCACTCAATGTGCTGAATCCATATTTTAAATGGATTAACTTAGTTACTGCCTGTATTGTTAGATTTACACCATATCTGACACATCTCTGTAGAAACTTTTCACAAGTACTGCAAAGAAGAAAAAAAATGGCTCTGAAAAAGAAAAAACCTAATTCTCAAATGTATGCACAAAGGCTGAATCTTCTATTCCCTCAGGATTACTTTCTAGATATCAGATCTGATCAGGCAATGTTAGGTCAATTTTCTGCTTATTTTATGGATGAAAGGATGAGAACCGCTGGCAGAAATCACTGCTACTGGTGAGGCCCCATGTACACTGTGATTCTTTTCTTACCAATGTCTACTAGTAATTCAAGGGAGACTCCATATCTTAATTTTATAGCAACTTTTGCCACCAACGATCTAGAAACCAAATAAATATGATTGGAAGAATGCATGACTTGATTTGCACATAAATGTAGTTAGTCTCTTATTTTAATAACAGATGTTACAGTATAGAAAGGAAAATATAAAAATTTTTATACAAGAATATTTAAAATATTATTTGTGCATCACCATCACAAGTATTCCAAATCCATGACTTTTTTTTTAATGTAAAGTGAAATAAATTCAGCATTTTTTTTCCCTTTGCAATCAGGTCTTTCTTATTTTTCAGCCCTTCACAGAAAGTAATTAAAACAACTTAAAATACTAGTGTGATTCAACCACATTATTAAAATGGAGGGCAGGGGTGCCTGGGGTGGCTCAGTGGGTTAAAGCCTCCGCCTTCGGCTCAGGTCATGATTCCAGGGTCCTGGGATTGAGCCCTGCATCGGGTTCTCTGCTCAGTGGGGAGCCTGCTTCCTCCTCTCTCTCTGCCTATTTGTGATCTCTGTCTGTCAAATAAATAAATAAAAATCTTTAAAAAAAAATGGAAGGCAAACTTTTTAATTTGTGTAAATGAATACCACTTACTGAATTCTGGGGAATGCATAGATGAATCTTTAAAATTACATATTCGTAAAATCACAGTTCAGAGACTACATACTTTTGAAAGGTAGACTATATATTAGTAAGTAATATGATGGATTATAGCTTTCGGTGTTTGATTTACCTACCTTGCAGAATCAGAATTTTATGAAGGAGAAAACCAAGGCCAGAACAAGGAGGAGTCTGTCTTAGTTATACTAAGGCTAGTCAACATCAGAGACCAGAAATTTCTTCGTTGAGATCTAAAGAGCACCTATTTTATTTTATTTTATTTTATTTAGATTTCGTTTGTTTATTAGAGAGAGAGCAAGGGAGCATGCACAAGTTGGGGGAGGAGCAGCAGGAGAGGGCCAAACAGACTTCCTACTGAGCAGAGAGAGGGGCTCAATTCCAGGACCCCAAGATTACAACCTGAGTCAGACATTTAACCGACAACCACCCAGGCACCCCAAAGCAGCTACTTTAAATAATTTCCAGAATCAATACCTTTTTCTGTCCCATTTAAGTTCAATTTATTCCATTCAAAACTCTATACAGCACTAAAGAAATAGGGTAAGTCCCTGAACTCCAAAGTCCTATAACACACATGGGGAAAGAGCTCTCCACTTTTATGCAAACTATTGTTTTAAACAAGGTATCCTGTAGAAATACTTGGGCTCAACTTAAAAATTCACTGGCCTAATAATTTCAAAAAATGTTCTGAATGAAGGAATGGTGACGTCTCTTTAATGTAAACGAGCAAGACTCGTTAAGGAAAATATGTAATTTTATTCTTCCGCCTATGGAGATATAAGGATGAAATAAACAAAATAAGGTCTCTACAATTTATAGAAAAGAAAGTATCCAAAACATATAATGCAATAAAATTTAATGACTGTTACACTAAATGTACAGGATACTACACTACAACATATGGAAATCTAATTTAAAGTCACTAAACTACTTAGGAAGGAAAGTACATGCAAACTAACATGTCAGACACGCAAAGGATGACCTGAGTTCTAACATGGGCAAGGGAGAACATTCCAGACTGGAAAAATAATATGATGTCTTGGAAATTAATAGAAAGCACAATGCAATCTAGAAACTGAAAAAACTGGAAAAAAAAAAAGTAATATATCCCAAATGTAGAGAACAAGGGAGAGAATCTCAAGGGATGAAGCTGGAGAGGTAGGGGACAGACTAGAGTTTAAAATGTATCCTGGGTATCCTAGAAAGCAATTAAAGCAGATGATGACATAAACCAAATGAGAAAAAAAACAGGAAATGTATAAAGAATACAGCTAGAGTGTATGTTGTTATGAAAGCCAAGCGAAAAGGGTACATCTAAAAATGTCTCAAATGTGGCAAAATATTAAGCAAAGTAATTACTAAAAAATGGCAACTAGATGTAAAGCATAAAGCCACAATAAAATGAGCTTCTGTGAAATGATGGGAAGCAGAAGGCAGCCCTGGGATCATGCAATGAGAATGAAGGAGAAAGGACAGGCTGAGTGTATGGAGAGAACTTCTTAACAAACACTGTACAAGGAAGAAGAAAATAAAGGTAGGAGGAAAGAAAGATGAAGCTAGATAGATTTGTTTTCTTTTAGTATGATGCAGACTTGAATAAGTTTAAATGATAACAGAAATTAATGAGCCAGCAGAGAGCCCAAGAGAAAAGAGATGGTATCTCTGAGAAGGCAGGAAGAATGGCATCCTGATCAAGATAATGAGATGACCTTGGAAGGAAGCTGGAGAATGATTTCCATTGTTAAAAGAAAAAGAGAAAATCTGAATCCAAGGAGATTTTAGAACTGGTGGCGCAAAGGAAAAAGTTTTGTGTAAAAATGGCTAATTATTTTCTGTGAAGTAGGAGACAAGCTCTCTGCTTAAGAGAGAAGTTGCTAGTGGCTGATGGAAGAAGTGTGACTGTTTCAGGCACTGTTAAGTATCAGACTTGGTAGGTATCCAACCTAGTGTTTAATGGCAACAATGTGCTATTTCCCCAGCATCATCAAACAGCTTAGGTAAAAGATAATCGAAAGATTCAGTCAGGGTTGAGGTTTTTGTCAGTCATGTGTGATGGAAAGAAAATTAAAACAGAAGAGTTGTTATAGATAGAAATTGCTGATTTAAAACTAATAAAAAGGGAAGTGAGGTGGGGTTTTTTTCCTGTAAAATCTATTACCACTAAATGCTATACCAAATCATGCTAATGCATTTTATTTTTATTTTTTTTTAAAGATTTTATTTATTTATTTGTCAGAGAAAGAGAGAGAGAGAGAGCAAGCATAGGTAGACAGAATGGCAGGCAGAGGCAGAGGGAGAAGCAGGCTCCCTGATGAGCAAGGAGCCCAATGTGGGACTTGATCCCAGGTAGCCGGGACCATGACCTGAGCCGAAGGCAGCTGCTTAACCAACTGAGCCACCCAGGCGTCCCGATGCTAATGCATTCTAAAACAGTATATTTTCAGTAGAAAATCTACTGCATATATCTTAAGACCTAGGACTGACAAATATGGTAAAATCAATACATGCAACATTTATAATTATGAAATTAGGTGGCTGAAGTTCTGTCTTAAACTAATGAATAAAAATGCTTTCTGTCTCTGATCAGAGTCAGGTACTGGAAAAGGTAAAATCAATTTCCATTCTCTCCTCCTTATTGCCCACTCCTTCCCTCCCAAGTTTACTATGCAAATATCATTTTCTACATATGGTATTATGTGAAAAATATTAAAAAGCATGCATGGAGTTAGGTAACTACATTTAAAATTATTTTTTCCAGGGCACCTGGGTGGCTCAGTGGGTTAAAACCTCTGCCTTCAGCTCAGGTCATGATCTCAGGGTCCTGGGATCGAGCCCCACATCGGGCTCTCTGCTTAGCTCCTTCCTCTCTTTCCCCCTGCCTCTCTGCCTACTTGTGATCTCTGTCTGTCAAATAAATAAATAAATAAATCTTTATAAAATTATTTTTTCCAGCTTTATTGATAATTGACACAACAATGTATAACTTTAAGGTGTGTAACTTGATTCAATATGTGAAAGGTTCATAATAAGGTTAGTTAAGACAACACAAATTCTTGTATAATTACTAATTTTTTGTTTTTGTTGTGGTTATGGTGAGAACATTAAAGCACTACTCTCATAGAAACTTTCAAGACAACAATATGGTATTGTTAACAATAGTCACTATGCTGTACATTAGATCCCTGGAACTTACTCATGTTGTAACTGAAAGTTTGTACCCTTTGACCAACATCTCTCCCTCAGCTCCTGGCAACCACCATTCTACTTTCTCTCTTTGAGTTTCATGCGTTTAAACTTCACATATGAGTGAGATCATACAGTATTTGTCTTTCTCTGACTTATTTCACTGAGCATATCCTTAAGACCACTCCATATTTTTGTAAATGGCAAGATATTCTTCTTTTTATTTAGGGCTGAATAATATTACATTGTATATATTATGTATATAATATATATATAATATTTCATTATACACACACCTCACATTTTCTTTAACCATTCATCCATTGATAGACATTTAGGTTGCTTCATATCTTGACTACTGTGAATAATGCTGCAATGAACATGGGAGTGCAGATCTCTCTTCAAGATAATAATTTCATCTTCTTCTGATATATAACCAGAAGTAGGATTGCTAGATCATATGGTAATGATACTTGTAATTTTTTTTTTAATTTTATTTTTTATAAACATATATTTTTATCCCCAGGGGTACAGGTCTGCGAATCGCCAGGTTTACACACTTCACAGCACTCACCATAGCACATACCCTCCCCAATATCCATAACCCCACCGCCCCAACCCCCCTCCCCCCATCAACCCTCAGTTTGTTTTGTGAGATTAAGAGTCACTTATGGTTTGTCTCCCTCCCAATGCCATCTTGTTTCATTTACTCTTCTCCTACCCCCTCAACCCCCCATGTTGCATCTCCTCTCCCTCATATCAGGGAGATCATATGATAGTTGTCTTTCTCCGATTGACTTATTTCGCTAAGCATGATACCCTCTAGTTCCATCCACGTCGTCGCAAATGGCAAGATTTCATTTCTTTTGATGGCTGCATAGTATTCCATTGTGTATATATACCACATCTTCTTTATCCATTCGTCTGTTGATGGACATCTAGGTTCTTTCCATAGTTTGGCTATTGTAGACATTGCTGCTATAAACATTCGGGTGCACGTGCCCCTTCGGATCACTACGTTTGTATCTTTAGGGTAAATACCCAGCAGTGCAATTGCTGGGTCATAGGGTAGTTGTATTTTCAACATTTTGAGGAACCTCCATGCTGTTTTCCAGAGTGGTTGCACCAGCTTGCATTCCCACCAACAGTGTAGGAGGGTTCCCCTTTCTCCGCATCCTCGCCAGCATCTGTCATTTCCTGACTTGTTAATTTTAGCCATTCTGACTGGTGTGAGGTGATACCTCATTGTGGTTTTGATTTGTATTTCCCTGATGCCGAGTGATATGGAGCACTTTTTCATGTGATACTTGTAATTTTTTGAGACACTTCCATACTGTTTTCCATGGTGGCTATATAAATTTGCATTTCCACCAACAGTGAGCCAGAGTTCCCTTTTCTCCACATCCTTGCCAGCATTTGTTCTTTTTTTAACACGTATAAGATAATATGTCAATATGGTTTTGATCTGCATTTCCATAATAGTGATGTTGAGCACATTTTCACATATTTGTTAACCATTGTATTTCTTCTTCAGAAAAATGTCTATTCAAGTCCTCTATTTTTTATTTTTATTTTTTAAAAGATTTTTATTTATTCATTCAAGAGAGAGCGCGAGAGAAAGCATGAGTGGGGCAGGGGGCAGAGGGAGAAGGAGAAGCAAACTTCCTGCTGAGCAGGGAACCTGATGCAGGACTGGATCCTAGGACCCCAATATCATGACCTAAGCCAAAGGCAGATACTTAACTGAGCCAACCCAGGGGCCTCCCTCTGCCTATTTTTTAAATGAATTATTTATCTGATTTTTTTTAAAGATTTTATTTATTTATTTGACAGAGAGAGATCACAAGCAGGCAGAGAGGCAGGCAGAGACAGGAGGAAGCAGGCTCCCTGCTGAGCAGAGAGCCCGATGCGGGACTCGATCCCAGGACTCCGAGATCATGACCTGAGCCAAAGGCAGTGGCTTAACCCACTGAGCCACCCAGGCGCCCTATTTATCTGATTTTTTGTTATTGTATGAGTTCTATGGATCCATATATATTTTGTATATTAACTCCTTACCAGATATACAAGATATATAAGCCAAATACTGCACAATCTCACTATATGTGGGATCTAAAAACATGTATATGGTATGCAAATATTTTCTCCCATTCTGTAGGTTGCCTTTTCATTTACTTGATTGTTTCTTTTGCTGTGCAGAAGCTTTTTAGTTTGATGTAGTCCCACTTGTTGTTTTCTGTTTTGTTGCCTTGCATCTGGTGTCATATCATGTCACTGATAAGACTGATATCAAAGAGCTCATCATCTATATTTTCTTATAAGAGTTTTATGGGTTCAGATATTTAAGTTCTAATCCATTTCAAGTAAGTTTTTGTGATTGGTGTAAAACAGGGATCCAATTTCGTTCATTTGAATACCAATATCCAGTGTTCCCAACACCATTTATTTAAGAGACTGTCCTTTCCACATTGATAATCCTTGGCTCCCTCGTGAAATATTTGTTGATCATACATGTATGGGTTTATTTCTGGGCTTGTTCCACTGGTCCACATGCCTGTTTTTTTGCCAATACTACAATACTATACTGTTTTGATTACTATAGTTTGTAATACAATTTGAAATTTGCAAATGTGATGCCTCCAGTTTTGTTCTTTCACATTTTTTTGGCTATTTGGGGTCTTTTGTGGTTCCATATAAGTTTCAGGATTGTTCTTATACTTCTGTTTTAAAAAAGTCCATTGAATTTTGATAAATATTATACTGAATCTATAAACGGCTTTCTGTAATATGAACAAATGTTAACAATAGTAATTCTTCCAATCCATAATCACGGGATATCTTTGCATTTATTTCTGTCTTCTTCAATTTCTTTCATTGATGTCTTACAGGTTTTTTTAAAGATTTATTTATTTTAGAGAGAAGAAGAGAGAGAGTGCATGAAGAGGGGCAAAGGGAGAGGGAAAGAGAGTAGACTCTCCCAATTTCTTGGTAAATCCATGGAGCCCAACACAGGGTTCAATCTCATGACCCTGAGGTCATGACCTGAGCTGAAATCAAGAGTAGGGCACTTAACTGACTGAGTGATCCAGGCACCACAATGCCTCATAGTTTTCAATGTACACATCTTTCACTTCCTTGATTAAATTCATTTTTAAGTATTTTATTGTATTTGATGCTATTATAAATGGGATTGTGTTATTTCTTTTTCAGCTAATTGTGTATAGGAATGTACTGATTTTTGTATGTTGATTTTGTATCTTGAAATGTTATTGAATATATTTATTCTAAAAAATTTTTAGTGGAGACTTTAGAATTTTCTATATCAAGATCATGTCATCAGTAAACAATTTTGCTTCTTTCTTTCCTATTTGTATGCCTTTTCTTTTTCTTGCCTAACTGCCCTGGCTAGGACTTCCAGTACTATGTTAAATAAGAGTGGTGAGAGTGGGCTTCCTTGTCTTGTTCCTGATCTCAGAAGGAAAGTTTTTACTTTTCACCACTGAGTATGATGTTAGCTGTAAGACTGTCACATGTGTACTTTATTATGCTGAGGTATGTTCTAACTTGTTGAGAATTTTATATATCTATATCTAACTTGTTGAGAATTTTAATCATGAAAGATATCAAATTTTATCAAATGCTTTTCCTCATCTATTGAGATGATATGATTTTTATCTTTCATCCAATTAATGTGATGTATCACACTTAAGGATTTTCACACCTTGAACCATCTTTGAATCCCAGAATAAATCTCACTTGGTCATGGGTTTTGTTTTGTTTTGTTTTAGAATTTCAAGATCTAACTGGTTTAAGTGATTCATGAATCAGGCAGCATCCCATCTAGCAAGTAGAGGAGAGCTCCCTCATATATGATCCTTTTAATGTGCCACTGAATTTGGTTTGCTAGCATTTTGTTTAAAATTTTTGTACCTAAATACATCAGGAGTATTGGCCTATAGGTTTTTTTTAGTAGCCTTTTCTGGCTTTTGTTTGTAGCTTTTTCTGGCTTTATCAGGGTAACACTGGCTTTATAAAATGAGTTTGAAAATGTTCCCCCCTTTTCAATTTTTTGGAAGAATTGGCATTAATACTTCTTAAATGTTTAGTAAATTCACCCACAAAGTCATCTGGTCTTAAGTTTTTCTTTGTTGAGGCTTTTTTATGACTGATTAAATCTCCTTACTTCTTATTGGTCTGTTCAGATTTTCTATTTCTTCCTGATTCAGACATGGTAGGTTGTGTGTTTGAATGGTTGTCTAATTACTGACATATAGTGTTCATGATAGTCTTTTATGATCCTTTGTAGTTCTATGGTATCAGTTGTAATGTCTCCTTTCTTATTTATAATTTTATTTATTTAAGTCCTTTCTTTTTTTCTTGGTAAATCCAAATAAAGTTTTGTGAGTTTATCTTTTAAAAAAATGGCTCTTCGTTTTGCTGATCTTTTCTATTGTTTTTCTATTCTCCATTTCATTTATTTCCACTCCTTATCGCCTTTCTTCGCTAATTTTGGCCTTCGTTTGTTCTTTTTCTAGTTCTTGAAGTATTAAAGCTTAGTTTGAGATATTTACTTTTCCCTAATGTAGGCATTTATTGCTTTAAACTTCCTCTTTGCACTGCTCTTAGTACATCCCATGACTTTTGGTATACTCTTTCCACTTTTGTTTGTTTCGGTGTATTTTTTTATTTCCCTTTTGATTTAATTTTTGACCCATTAGTTGTTCAGCAGTACGTTAATAATTTCCACGTATTTTTAAATTTTCCAGTTTTCCTCTTGTTATTAATTTCTAGTTTGATACAACTGTGGATGCAAAAAATACTTGGTATAATTCAATCCTTTTGAATTTACTGAGACTTATTTTGTGAATGAATATATAGTCTATCCTACAGACTTCCCTGTGTGCTTGAGAAGAATGTGTATTCTGCTGCTGTTGGATGGAACATTCTGTATATTATCTGCTAAGACTGTTTGATCTAAAATATGGTTCAAGTCCAATGTTCCTTTATTGATTTTCTACCTGGATGATTTACCCATTGTTGAAAGCAGGGTATTAAAGTTCTCTATTATCACATTGGTATCTATTACTCCCTTCAGATCTCTTAGTATTTCCCTGATATCTTTACATGTTCTGATGTAAGATGTATGTGTGTGTGTGTGTGTGTGTGTGTGTGTGTATTTACAATTGTACAGTCTTCACAAACTGACCCCTTTATCATCATATAATGACCTTCTTTCTCTCCTGTTACAGCTTTTTACTTAGTCTATTTTGTCTGATACAAATACAGCTACACTTGCTCACTTTTTTCATCACTTCACTTTGAGCTGCAGTTAGTCTCTTATAGACAGCATATACTTGGGTCTTGTTTTCTGATCTTTTCAGTCACTGTATGCCTTCGAACAACTTAGTCTGCTTACATTTAAAGAAATTATTTATAGATAAGGATACATTATTGTCATCTTATTAATTATTTTCTGGCTGTTTTGTAGTTCCTTTCTTCCTTTCTTGCTATCTTTCATTGTGATTTTCCATAGTGGTATATTCCCTTCTCTTTATCTTGTATCTACTATAGATTTTTGTTTTGTGGTTACTGAGGTTTACTTGAAAAATTTTAACAATCATATACAAAAACTCTACCATTTTATTCACTTGACACACACATTTTATGTTTCTGATGTCACACTTTACATCTTTTTTATACTGTGCATCCATTAACAAATTATTATAGCTATAGCTATTTATAATACTTTTGTCCCTCAAACTTGATACTAGAGTAGACTGAATAACTTACCACCTATTAGAGTATTAGAGCATTCTAAAGTCAGCAACATACTTGCCTTTACTCCATGTTCTTTCATGTCAGCTTGAATAAGTCCTTTCAACTCTTCTTGTAAGGCAGGCATAGTGGTGATGAACTACGTCAGGTTTTATTTGTTTGGAAAAGTATCTCAACCTTCATTTTTGGAGGATGACTTTGCTGAATATGGTATTGTTGGCTGGCAGTCTTTCTTTTATCATTCTGAACATACCATTCCAGTCTCTCCTGGCCTGTAAAGTCTCTGTTGAGAAATCTGCTGATAGCCTTCATGAGAGAAATATTTTTCTCTTGCTGCTTTTAAAATTTTCTCCTTGTCTTTATGAACAGTTGTATTATAATATGTCTTGGAGAAGACCCTTTGATTGAAATTTGGGGATGACTTAATAACTTCATAAGCTGGATGTCCAAATCTAATCTCAGGTTTGAAAAGTTGTTAGTTGGTGTTTCTTTAAATACATTTTCTACCCCGTTTTCCCTCTCTTCTCCTTCTGGGACTTCAGCTGCACAGAAACTGTCTGTCTTAACTGTGTCTTATAAGACCTATAGGCTTTCATCCTTCCTTTTCATTTTTTTTTTTCTTTTTGCTGCTCTGAGTAGTTAATTTCATATTATCTATCTTCGAGCTCATAGATTCTTTCATATGCTTGGTCAAACCTGCAGCTGAAGCTCTCTATTGAATTCCTCAGTTAGGTCACTGCATTCTTCAGCTCCAAAATTTTGTTTGGTTCTTTTTCAGGTTTTCTGTATTTGCTGCACTTCATATGTGTTGTGTTTTGTTGGTATATTTAAATTGTTTATCTATAGTCTCTTATAGTGCTTAAGCAGCATCAGAACAATTATTTTGAATTCTTTATCAGGTAATTCCTAGATTTCCATTTCTTTGGGGCTAGTTACTGGAGATTCACTGTATTCCTTTGATGGAGTCATATTTCCCTCATTCTTCATGATCCTTGTAGCCTTGTTATCCGTGCCGACGCATTAGAAAAAGCATTTTTTCAAGATGTTATAGACTGACTTCTTTAAGGCAAGATTTTCACCTGCAGGTTGGGGCATGCTGGAGTGTGCTGTGACTAGAGATGCAGTGGTACTGGACACCAAGTTTAAGATGTGTAATGACATTAGGTCTGGGATATGTGATGATTCATTCAGCTGAAGCCATTGGCGTTCACAACATCTCCGACTGCATGGTCCTTCACAAGTACTGCAGGCCATCCACTGAGAGTGCAAGGGCTGTGAGGGTCCTCAACAGTGCCTCCAGGTCCAGTGGCCAGATGCCAGAATAAGCAGCAGCAGTAGCCGGTGCCAGTGAAGTGCTCTCAGCACTATGGGTGGTTCCTCATATGTTTTGCCATGACTGCATGTCATTGGAGGCTAGTGATGGGGATCCAGCCAGAGACATACAAGAGCACAGCTGGAGGGGCTACCTCCAGTTGAGCATAATGGTGCAGGCCAGTGACATAACTCAAGCTCACAAGCATCTGGCTGTTAACATGCTTTCCCATAGCCACACAGTTGTTCCCCAGGCACACACATAGCAGTGGAGGCTGATAATAGGTGTTAGACTGGTACCATGGAAGCACACAGATGGAAGAGCTAACTCTGAGTGCTTACACAGTTTTGGGAGTCAGCCATGGGGACATCTAGGATGATGTCTTGCATCATATTGTTGTAGAAGTCTGGGCTGCTGCCAGCATGATTTCTATGGTCACAACAGGGGAAGAGAGGAGTAGGAGGAAGCAGAGAGGAACTTAGGCAGCTGGTGTCAGTGAGCCCAAATATTTGTGAGATGAAAACCAATACATGTCACAGAGCAGGTAAACCGGGAAGCATAGTTGTTCCCATTGTGTAACTGATACTGGTAGCATGCTTTTTCTTCTTGGCTCCTAGCCATCTCTATATATCTCTGCTTTGCTAGTCTGTGAGTGGGGTGAAATTGAAGCAGGACCTTAATGCGGTGCCCCAAAAGTGGGGAAACTCATTCCACTATCCCTTCTCTGCAAGGGAAACTCTTTCTAGATGGAGAGTTCCTTCTTGGCACTAAGCAGTGTCAGCTTGGGAATGAAACGATGCAGGCATAATAAGGTGTTCTTTCCTCACTGTACTTATTCTCAAGTTTTTTGTTACAGCGTGTTGCTAAACTTTCTTAAGTGGACTCCAGGGCTCTCCCAGAACTGTTTTTGTTTGTAGATAGTGGTCTAATTGTTAATCTTTGTTGGAGGATGGAGGCTGGGGTCCCTGATTTGGCCATCTGGTGCTAATGCCACACCCCTAAAGTTCTAATTTTCACTACTTCTACCGAAATAGTTTGCAAGCTCATTAATTACTGTAATTTTATATCTAGTCTGACCACGATAAAAGTATTTTAAAAAGCAACTTATTTCCTTATTTAGGGCCACACATGACCTCGGTGAAACCAGAGATCCAGAAAACCAATATCCTGCCATTTTTCCTTTTCATGCACTCCAGCAAAACACAGATTTATAGCACTAGTGGAAAGATGTCACTTCCAACATGGTATCTTTTTTTTTTTTAAGATTCTATTCATTTATTTGACAAAGAGAGACACAGCGAGAGAGGGAACACAAGCAGCGGGGGTAGAGGCAGAGGGAGAAGCAGGCTTTCGCTGAGCAGGGAGCCTGATGCAGGGCTTGATCCCAGGACTCTGGGATCATGACCTGAGCTGAAGGCAGATGCTTAACAAGATTGAGCCACTCAGGTGCCCCCCAACATGATATCTAATCATCTCTCTTGACCCACCCCCAAAAACAACAACAACAAAAAAAAAAACCCAAACCCTGTAATCATAGGTTATGCAACATTACAAATTTTAAGACTACTAACAACAGTAAAAGTAAAAACAAATTCATTGCTGAAAAATGTCAAATACAGGTCGCCTGGGTGGCTCAGTCAGTTAGAGCCTCTTCCTTTGGCTCAGGTCATGATCCCAGGGTTCTGGGATTGAGCCCCGCATCGGGCTCTCTGCTCAGCGGGTAGCCTGCTTCCACCTCTCTCTCTCTGCCTACTTGTGATCTCTGTCTGTCAAATAAATAAATAAAATCTTTTTAAAAAATGTCAAATACAGACTACATTTAATCTTACTAAAACATACATTGTAAGGTATTTTTACAAATTATTTTAAAGTTAACATATAGATGATAATACAGAATTTTAGCAGCTTCTTAAAGGTCTACTTCAGTAGTTCTCAAACTTTAGCATGCAACACAAGTATGTACAGAGCTTGTTAAGACATAGATCTCTGGGTCCCACTTTCAGAACTTCTAAGTCAATAGGTCAAAGGTGTGTCTAAGAAAATGCATTTCTAGCAAGTTCCCAAGTGATACTGATGCTACTGATCTAAGGACTACACCTTGAGAACTAATAGCACAGACCATGCCGCTCTCACAACAATTAGCATTATGTATCATATGCTGAAGAATTTAATATTTGTTGGCTGGAAATAGTCTTTAAAATATGGCAATGAATAATTCAGAATTTTCCCTAATATATTAGGGAAAATTCTAGTTTGGCAACAGGTATATCTTCAGAGGGCTAGGAAGAAACATCAACCATGACAGTTACAGCAGAAGGTAATTTTTGCAAGAGAAGTTACTGAATTTTATAAAACCATTTTGTTTAAAAAATCATTTCTATGCTGATAATTATTAATACTATAATTCTGCTTTTATAGAATAATGGAAATCATTTTATTTCAAAATTAAGTATTTTATGACATTGGAACTATATGATTTAAGGAACAATGACAGGGAACTTTATCTATATCTATCTATATCTATATCTATAGATATATGATACATAAGATACATAGTCTATTATTCCCTTTATCCTTTATTCCCTCTATCCCATGTATATCCCATGCCATGTACATAAAGACTGGTAGTTCATATCTAAATAAGATATATGTCTTTTTGTACTCTACTACCTAAGATATCTATGAGAAAATACTTTCAGTTGTGGGGGTTTTTTTGTTTGTTTGTTTTTTTAGGATTTTGTTCATTTATTTGGCAGACAGAGATCACAAGTAGGCAGAGAGGCAGGCAGAGAGATGGGGGGAAGCAGGCTCCTTGCTGAGCAGAGAGCCCGATGTGGGGCTCAATCCCAGGACCCTGGGATCATAACCTGAGCCAAAGGCAGAGGCTTCAACCCACTGAGCCACCCAGGCGCCCCTTGTTGTGTTTTCTTACAAGGCTTTCTTTCATAGAATTTAAGCGTTTAGTTCCAATTTAAATAATAGAAAGTATGAATGCCAGTATCTATGAATGTAAAAACTAATTTAAAGCCTCTGTTTTGTTTTCCCCCCCTTTTAAGTTTTCAAAGAAAGGTTCATTGTTTGTGAATAGAATCACAGAGTTTTCTGAAGGGGAGAGGCCCTAAAGATTCTTTTTACCACTCCATAGTCAGGAAGTTATATTGTATCCCATGTCTGAAGTTAGTAACTATTGAAACCAAGACTAGAATCCAGATATTCTTGTTTCTAGTATGACATCCTTTCTAAAATATGCTGGTGCATATGAAAGCACACTATAAATAAGACAAATTTTTTTTCTACTTAGTTGATTTTTAATTTTATTGCTCATTGAGTTTAAGGCATATTCACAAGTTTAGAATATTTCCTTACTACCTACAGGAAAACATTATCAGCAAACTAAATATTTAAGTTTTTTGTAAAATAATGGACTAAATCCTACTGATTTCCCCTGAACAATACTTGGAAATTTATGTGTAAAGAAACTTAGGAAAGGACATTAATTATTAATAGATCCAAATCAATACCCTCTCATTCTAGAACTAAAATCATTCTTCACTTAATCACTTGAGTTTCATTTACATATACAAAAACCTTAAGGAAATGAAATTCTTATTTGAAGATGTTTTATATTATAACCGGTTACAAAAATAGCACAGATTACACTTCTATTGGTGGCCTTACACAAGGTACATATTTAAATTAAAAGTACCTGATTTTGGAAATTTGTCAATATGTTCACCCCCTTAAAAATGTATAAGCTGTGGTGCAAAAAAAAAAAAAAATCTAATCTAATGATCCCACTGTGTTTATATCCTCATTCTAAAGAATAATCTGGATAATCAAACAATTCCTACTGCAAAATTATTTTGTTGCTTTTGAAACTCAAACCATTTAAGCAATTTAATTGATAATTCTAGTCTTCCCAAATGTTTCATCCTAGAATGACCTAAAATTAGCATCACAACTAAAAACAATGAAGCTCTAATTACTCATGTATAAGCAAATTCTAGCTAAGGTAATGAAAATGGAGCTTCAAAGAACCGTAAAAAAATATAATCCATAGCAGATTAGATATATCATTTTGCTACTTCCATTCCTTATAAATAAGACCTATTATAATAAAATGAAAACCTTCATCAATCACCTGATAGAGTAATTCCAAACTTAACCAAACAGGGCTAATGGGTGAGAATTGAATTGAAAACACCTTGACAAAGAAAGCAATTTCTTTTCTTCGCACTCCTCTGAAGCTGTGGGTGATCATGGTAATCGAACCATCAACAGTGAGGAGCCATCTGTCCCAAGGGCCCTCGTGAGAGTTAATAAAAAAAAAAAAAAATCAAAAACAAAAAGGGAAAGAAATGCTGTACCACAGATGTTCAATTTTGATTAATCTATGACAAGGAACTTACAACTGAGAATCAATGTTTTGACGTTTTTCAGATACCAATCATTTAAAGCCAACACAAAAGTTTTTATAAGAACACAGGATGGAGGGTAGTTAATAGGTTGCTTATAGAAAGATAATCTTTCATACAAAATCCAAATACCTTTTAGACAGCTGAGATGTTCATCATATCACAAAGTAATAGCTTTCATTATGATTCTCTTAAAGAGGAGGGCAGACAAGAGACTTTATTTTGCTAGCTCTCAGACTACCATTTGAGACTTTATTTTTTATATATTCTTTCTACAAGTATATAATTAAATAAAAAGAAGACATGTTTATATTTATAATACTCATATTTAACTCTTTGAACTAAAATTGATTTTCAGGAAATATAGCATTAACTTGAAACCTCAGTAGAATTAACTGATCCTAAGCAGTTTCACTATATATTTATAACATTTAAAATAATTCACATATTGTAGCAAGAAAAATAACTATAAGCAGAAGAGCAAACCAGGTCAAAGCTTTTCTTGTTTGATATATAGTCTTAAGTATAGTAGATTCCTGGCACTCTTGGATATAACAGACACATTTTCAATCCTTTGGAAAAAAGCCAAAGAGTTTGAATAAAATATACTAGCTATAAAAATTATTCAAGTTTACTAAAATGAAAACCTGGGTGAGCTATATTAAGAATAACTATTAAAAACATTTAAAAATTAATTTTAAAATGAAAAATAAAATTACAAGACAAAATATCAAAGAACCACATAGATCAGGCCATCTAGTTTTTCAAAATACTTTCAAGTTAGGATCAAATTAAATAAGAAGAAATGTAATTTAAGACTCAAATTCACTATGGGACTTACTATAAATGCAATAACTCCTTATCATAATTATGATACCAGAGAGATCCTTAGGCAAGCAGACCTGCCCTCTAGAAGGAGAAACAGTGAACCCAAGTCATGCCAAAAATGAGTTTGCAATTCAGTACTATAGAAAATCTATAAACCATCAGAAACAAACAACGGAACCAGATCACCTCTCCCTCAAAGGCTTAAGATATTAAAATTATCTGAAGCAGCAATTATAATAAGGATGTTTAAAATGGTTAAAGACTAAAGTAAAGATCAAAACATGAGCAAACAATGAGAGATATTTTTTTTAAAAAGGCAAATTTTGAAAATGACTAGAACTTTAAGAAATAAAAAATATACAATCTATTAAAGTAAAAGCTTAATAGATGGAATAAACAGTTTAAATACAGCTAAAGACAGAAACAGTGAACTTCATCAGACATAAAAGTTACTAAACAGAATGAGGCAGAGAGAATGCCCCCAAATGAGAAATATAAGAGAGGCTCAGAAAATTGAAGACCAGAATGATAAGTCTATTTAGAGTTCTAAAAAATCAGACCCAAGAAACTGAAGTGTAAAAAACATGGGAAGTATGGAGATAGTATGAAGAAATAATGACTAAATTTTCCAAAAGCAGTGAAAGACATAAATCTTCAGAATTAAAAATTACAACAAACCTAAAGAAGATCTCAAGAAAGACACATCTAGAGGCATTATAATGAAGTTACAGAATAAAAAATGACATAGATGTCTTTAAATGCACCCCAGAAAAAAAGAGAAAACTCCAAATCTATCTACCTACCTACCTATCTAAAGTTATACTGACAGCAGACTTCTCATCAGCAGCAATGGAATCCAGAAGACAGTGGAATAATGTATTTGAAACTTCTGAAAAAGTGTGTCTTCAAAGAACTGTATACACAGAAAGATATTTTTAGAAATAGAAAGTGATTTATCAAAAATAAACCTTTGCTAAAGGAACACCTAAAGATTGTAGTATTGAGAAGAAAGGATAGTTCTCAAAACAAATGTGTAATGCAAGAAATAATGTTTCATGTACCTAGACATATCTATACATACAACAATATTTACTGAGCACGTTTGCAACTAACAAATTCCTGGGAATAACCTATATGCCCATTAGCATGAAAATGGTTATATCATAATTATTCTATGAAATACTATACAGCCTCAAAAAATACTAAAGCCCTGAAAAAAAATTGTTATTTGTTCGTGTGGAAAAAAAAATCTCTGAAACAAAGTGTTAAATAAAAACAAGTAGGCAAGATGAGGTCAAAAGATAGAGGGAGCAGACAGAACATGAGGGACTTTAAGCCATAAAAAGAAACTTGGCTCTTACTCTAAGAAAGAGAACCACATGAGAATTTGACCAGAGAAGTAAAATGCTCTGATGTATTGTATCAAGATCACCTGGCTGCTGTGTTGAGCATAAAGTGAAAGAAAACAAAATAATGAAACTAGTTATAAGGCTACTGTAATAACAAAGGTAACATAAAATGAACCTCCAGGTGAAAGAATTTAGATCTTACATAATATTGGGATTGGGATTCAGACATATATGGACAATTTGAAAATATAAGGGAAGGAAGCAGATAAAGTAAAACTTATACCATGACCTAGCCTCCTGGCAATAGGGCCTAAGAGCCAAAGGGAAAGTCTTCTAATAGATTACAGTAGACATTTCATTAAACTGACCTGACCCTGTAATCCTGGTGTCATGTGGGTATTCTGGGGGAGGAAAGAACAATGTTTTAATAAAAAGTAAATGAGCCCTAGTTCTACAGAACTTCTTTAATACAGATGATGAGAAGCTCCCTCTTTACCCACTTTGCAGAACTTTGATCCACAATGTGACTAACCAAGTGACATTTAAAGTTCAAAGAGCTATGACTGGCTACATTGTCATGAATGACAGTGCTGAAGCCAAAAGCAGCAATAATGAAATAAGCAGCCTAGGCTGAGACAGCACCAATCAGTGTCACACACATCATTCTAGGTGCAGCACTAAAATAAGGTCTAGAGAAATTAGTCATCAGTGATGCAATCACCACAGTGAGACATCAAGAGCAAAGGCAAGAAGTATAACATGTGAGGTAGGTGAGAAATTCCTCAGTACCTATGAGATACCTCTGGGGGATTGACAGAAATATTAAAAAAGAAAGAATACTTCAAAATGGGACAGAAACCTAGAAGATACTCTAGTAAGGGTTATTAAGCAGTCAACATTTGAGTCTGAATATCAGTGTCATGTCATCTATACCCTCAAGCTAGAGAAGCCTAAGGATCTAAGGACTTCTGAGTAACACCTCCAAAATGTCCACAGTAAAAATTAACAAACTTGTTCAAGAAAAAGCATAATGATAAGCAAAATGGGCATAATCCAGATACTGCATTTCAGTTCTCAATTACAAGAGGAAAAACTTTTAGGTCTGTATTACTATATGTGAAAGAACATCTTCCCTGGTAGTATCCAGAATTTCCGTAATAAAGGGTACATATCAACCTTTGAGGTCAATATTATGACTGATAAACATAACACTGACATTGGCAACAGGAGACCTTTCCTGGAAGGGCAGAAAGCTATTACGTGAACTTGCTTGCAAATAATTAAGTCCTAGAGTAATTTTCACTCACTTTTTAAAAAACATACAATTCAAAAGACTTTGCTACGTATTTTGAATAGCAACCAGTGATCTAGTTTGGGCATCAACTGGATTGGATTCTAAGTAGACTACATGAGCAAGTGATTTCACAAGGATCATTTGTCAGGTGAGATTACAGATAAATGTGTACAGAAGATACGGTTATTTATGAAGATGAAAAATACATGTTGTAGATCATAGGTGGTCTCCAAAGGCCTTGTCTCCTCTCCCCGAATGTCAGGCCCCTTTGTATTCCACAAAAACAGGTGTATCTATTTATATTCATACACAGGAACTACTCGAAGTCTCCCAGTTCCCCTCCTAAAGGGTCCAGTAACCTAATGGTTCAAAGTTCTTCTCAATATCCAACTAAATCTCCCATAAGACAATTTAAATCTTTTCTCTCTTGTTAAAAAGTTAGGGGGAAAGTGGACCATCCCCACATATAAGTTAAAACAAAACTTCAAAACCTTTACTGAAACCCTGTTTCCCATTCATCACAAATTATTTCCTCATATAAGTAGAATGGTTTTCAATCCTTTCTGTTCTGTAGAATTACCTAAGGAATATCAACTCGCCCCTCAAAAAAAATGACACCTTTGGCCACATTCCAGACCATCCTAGATGTCTGCAAGTTTTTAAAACTCCTCGGGTGATTCTAATGTGCAGCAGGGGCTGAGAATCACTGCCCCAATCTTTCTATAAAGAAATTTTCCTGTCCAAGCCTTTTAAAAATCTTCAGACTTTCTCAAGTTTCAAGTATTGTTTCAAACACTGGACTTAGAGTATATTGTGTAATGCCGTATATAAAACATAAGTGATTTTTGAGTTGCTCAGAAGCATCAATAACATAAAATTCTGTACTCGTGCCCAATTCTTGCAATGACTTCATTGCACCAACACCTTAAAATAGTATCTAACACTGAATCCTATACATCTAACTCTATTAACAGACCCAAGCATTGAAGCTTTTTCAAAATCTCTGAATCAGCCTTAATGTGCCTTCTTCATCCTCTATTGTCTAATCAACTTCCTAATCATGTTAGTTCTTGCTTTGAAATGTAGCTCTCACCCTTCCTCCTCTTCCATATCCACTCTTATCACCTAACCAGTCTTCCTGCCACTCAGCCCTTCTGAACACATGGCCACTAAATTCAGCCTCTTTATTAAAAACAGTGTTTTGATTATGTCTCTCTCCACAGAAAAATTTCAGTAGCTCCCTACTGTTTATACTAATAAAATTCAAGTCCTTAAACTATGTAGGCATTTTAGTCCCCAAATAAAATGTCCCAGTTTTAACACAATAAATAACTCAGTGTAGCAAAATTCTGCACATCATATCCAATTACATCCTACATATCCATGAGAACTTCAGACCAAACTGCAATACAAATTTTCTACTCCTTCTGGATCTCCTGTCTTTTATATACATAAAGATTCCCCAATCCAAGCATTACCTCATGCCCTAACATACACTATACCCTTTTCTTAAAATCCTATGTTCTCTTTTCCTTATCTTTCCAAATTCTACACATTACTCTGGACCCAGGCCATAAGGCCTTCCCAAAACACGGCAACCACAAGATTGTCCCTGTCCCATACAACAATTTAAATTTGAACCAGTTATTCTGAAATATACCGCTTTAGGGACACCTGGGTGACTCAGTTGGTTGAGCAACTGCCTTCGGCTCAGGTCATGTTCCCAGAGTCCCGGGATCAAGTTCTGCATCAGTCTCCCAGCTCCACGGGAAGTCTGCTTCTCCCTCTGACCTTCTCCTCTCTCGTGCTCTCTCTCACTGTCTCTCTCTCAAATAAACAAATAAAATATTAAAAAAAAAAAAAATATATCTGAAATATACCACTTTACACTACTGCTTTATCTATTTTATTTGTGTCTCCTCATTTAAATAAAGTTCCTGAAGGCAAAAATCATGTTTTATATCCTTCATGTGTACTACACAAAAGTAGCTTTTTCAGCTTTTAATTGAATTTTCATTCGCTCCACTCAGTGAACATATATAATGCACATAAAATTATTGCCTATCTTACCAATTTCTTCTTCAGGGTAAACTTTGTGAATTTGCTTATTTTCATTTGCTTATTTTAAGGAGAGCCAGTCTATAAGTCTGATTAATTCTTACTGAAGGGTAATACAATGAATCAAATATCTCTGCCAAACAATGTTTCAGTGTAGCATAAAGTAAAAAAATAAAATAAAATTTTCTTCAATATCTGAGATAAAGTCCAAGTATATTTATGCATTCATTATACATATATATTTCCTCTTTAAGGAAAGAAAAGGGAAAAGTGGTATTTCAAGACTAAATGCCTACAGGAGATAGGTGATACAAATGAGTGGAGTGAGCCTACAGAGAATAACAGGAAATGGAGAGACGCATAGTAAAAGACAGACACCATGCTCCTTCCCAAGAAGGTAGATATTATTTATTTAGCTCCAGCCCTGTTGAGTAATGGACAGAATGCCCAAGAATGGACAAATACTCTTGACTTTTCAAGAAAAGCCAGAATTTCATGAAGAAAAATTACCTAATTATTATATTGGGAAAAATAATTAAACATTTCATAAAAACTGTATGAGGCAAATGTGAGTCGGGTGGCTATAGTTTCTAACCTCTGTCTCATTATGTAAGGTACAAATTAGAAAAGGAAAAAGTTCTCGATGGTTGATCAGATGCTTAAAGTAAACAACTTTTTGGAAGTTTTGTTCTCTGTTCTGATGGCTTTTAGAATCAAGACGGTTCTTGTTTTTAGCTAAGTTCATTTAAGTGTGTCACACTAAATGAAACAGTCCCTTCTAATTTTGCTGAATCTAAGATAGCATTTTAAAATAAATGAAAATAGATAGTATTAACAAATCAGTTGCTGAACTTAAGAACCACACTCCTTTTTCTAAGCAAGTCAGACAGGTTGTTTAATCATAATTGGCACATATATACATTATAGAAATTTTAATATTTTTGAGATGTCTGAATTTTATAGCATACTAGCAAAAGAAAACCGTCTCAAAACAGAATAGAGAGCTCACAACATATGACAACTCTATAATGTGACATAAAGGTAACTGAAATCTCAACAGTTATGAGCCACTGCAGAGTTCTTAAGAACAGCAAATACTACTTTATCCTGATAACTTCTTGAGAGTATTCATGTCACAACTTGGAAGAAATAATAACAAAACCAGACAGTCAAAGGATTAAAACAGATTAATAAAGGAATCAGAAAGAGAAATATGTCACTGGGAAGAACAAACAGAATTACACATTTAGAACAATAAGAAACTAGATGAGGAAGAAAAGACAAAATGGGAGAAAAAAAAATTTGAGATACAGATAAAAAATACCTTTATATTTATTTATGTATTTTGACACCAGGTTTTCCTCTGGGAAAGTAATTGATATCTGTTTAGGTTATTCTAGAAGAAGTACTAGGGAAGTAATAAAATAATAAAAAGTAATAAAATAATAAAAGAGTTGGGGGACTGCTGCTGAATATTAAAACTTCAGGCTGTATGTAATTATACCTTCTGTGAATTTTTAAAGAAGTACATCATAGTAGTTAAGAGGTGAGGTTTAGGGCGCCTGGGTGGCTCAGTGGGTTAGGCCGCTGCCTTCGGCTCAGGTCATGATCTCAGGGTCCTGGGATCGAGCCCCGCATCGGGCTCTCTGCTCAGCGGGGAGCCTGCTTCCTCCTCTCTCTCTGCCTGCCTCTCTGCCTGCTTGTGATCTCTGTCTGTCAAATAAATAAATAAAATCTTAAAAAAAAAAAAAAAAAAAAAGAGGTGAGGTTTAAGCTCTGGAGTTAGACTGCACATTGATGTGCCACACTCTGCCACTCACTAGCTATGTGTGACCTTTCTCAAGACACTTAATGTACTGTGCCTCAGTTGTCTCCTTGGTAAAGCAGCGACAGTAATAGTATCCACCTTGTGAGATGCTGTTAGAATGAGTGGAGACTACAGGCATGCACTCATACATACATGTATACACTGCCTCCAGCAGTGCCTAACACAGAGGAAGTCTTAGAATGATATTAAATATCATTAGTACTCACAGTTGTATGGCAAGAGGAAAAACACGAGATATGGATGCACAAATGTGTCCATGGAGAATGAAGATGGTGGATTAGCCCAAATCACACATTACTATTATTATCTATTTCTGTCTTTTCACATAAATCTACCTCTCCTCATCCAAGACATTCTGAAGTCTGGTTACTTGTCGTATAACACCACCCCTTCCATACTTTTGTCTCAAGGGATAATTCCTACGAAGTGTTTATATTTATGGGCTGTGTATGATTTGAAGACTTATAGGCCTGCACTACAGTTCACCACCCATTCCTAACCTATCCATTTTCTATGTTTCACCTCCTTCCTCTTGCCCTCAACTCACTCTCAACTTCTATTTCTTATCCTTCTCTCTTTCTTGGCTCATCATCACTGTCTAGCCAGCAGACACTCTCCCCTTGCCACCGATCTCTGTTTTTCTCAACCTCTTTCTCTTTTCTCCTTTTCTGTCAGGGGGAAAGTGGAACAGGGTAACTATAGGAAGACATGTCTATTGTTACCAAAGAAAATCCAAAAAGAAGAAGAAATACTAAGTTAGTTCAAAGATGATACCATCACAGACTCAGCTTTAGATTGTATCTCACATAACAGAATGTAAGTAATTGTTTACCCACATTTCACATGATTACTTTCAAGTTACCTACATTAGTATAGCCAAGCAATGAGCCCAAATGCCTAACACCTTAATTATTATCAAAGACCAATACCAGAGAAGAGAAGGGGAAACAAACAGCCAGATTGGCTGATCAAAGAGGGCAGATGACTCAAGGATTAATTAACAACTTAACTCCCATCATTCATTTTACACTAGAATTGCAACTAGCTCCTCCCTGGAGCTGTATAATAACATTGATGACCCAAAGACCTGTGTAGTAACACAATAGGTACCAAAATGCCCCAGCTCAAATGGAAGGGAGTCTTATTATGCACCAGAGAAGTGCACTATACTTCTCTATGTTTGTAAAAATACATGTTCATATTAAGTAAGGAAATTGGGAGAAAACAAGAAAAAAAAAAAGATGAACAGGCTTTTATCCTCACATAAAAAGAAAATAAATATTCTGAACTTGGCAGAAGTCTGTAATGGAGGTTCTTAACTGAGGGAGAAAAAGCAAAAGAAAAACATTACACTTGTGATTCCTGCATTTATATTGTAGTCTGCATGATTTCAAACTTCAAATAAAGTTAAACACAATTAAGTTAAGCAAATCAAGAATATTAAGTCAAAAGTCATAGTTGGAAATAAGCATGTATTACTAGAACTCAAGCATCCATCTCTGACAGATATCTGCTTAACCTGTTTTTACAAACACTTCATACAGACCTCGATGAATGTTTCTCCTCTTTTTCTTCTACCTTACTCCCCTCCCAATACTTACTCCTCCTTACTGGCTTTTATTTTATGGTCAGAGGTTAAACTGCTAACCCTTCACCTTCAGGAAAGTTTTTTTTCCTCTCTCATAAAAGGTTTTTCACCGTGTGCAGCAGTCGGATTAGCCCCTCTCCTCGAGAACAAAAGCTATGTCTTTGTCTTCGTGGTTTGGGCACAGAGCCCCTACATCAGAGGAAGCTGCTCTACTCCACATGCACAATAACAATATTGTGAGGCCCCACGAAAGCCTGGCCTCTCAGTGTCTAGACTCTTATCCAACCAGCTAGCTGAAGAGAAAATCCTGTCAGGCACTCAGCTGAAAATTCACTAAGGTATCCTGTTGAGAACCTGATGAAGATGTTATTTGACCATACGGTAAAACTTTCCATTGTTTAACATAAAGATAAGAGAAAAACTTTTGGAACTCAACGCTTTAACAATCTTGGTCACGAATTCACACATGGGTCAGTAGATGTATTTACTAACATACAACCTCTTCCTCTATACACTCTCTTAAAATACACAGGCTTATTTATGACATTCTAATCTCTTGAATTTAAAAATCTGCCTAACTAAAGGATACATTCAAAAAATTGCAACAGATTTTTTTAATTTTTTATTTTATTATTTTTACATTCACTAGTTCTTATCAGAAATTTTACTACTGTATCACTGAAGGAACTGGCTAAAAGAAAGCCTGTCTTTTCACATTTCATGATATTTATCTATTTTACAAGTTTTTAAATGCTGAACAAAGGAAAAATAGCAAACCACAAAGCAGGTACTTGATTAAAATTCAGAAATGGAAGTATAATGGTACATGAACCAAACCACACTTATAAAAATCATTTGTAATTTTTTAAAACCTGTAAATATTAAATACATAAGACAAATTTATATTTGACCATATCATAATAATAAAAGAATTATCTCAAGCATGTGAAATTATGGGTGAGTTCATGAATATTTACAATGGCTGGGGAGAAGTCTGCAGTTTTTAAAATATACATAATCTTATAATTCGTATCTATGACAGCAACCAATATTGAAAATTATTAAGACTACATTATATATGATTAAAACTGTTAAGTTCATACTGAAGTCTGAAAGTGAATGCACAAAAATAGATGTTTTTATGTTATTGATATGAAAAAAGAATAATCTTTTTACTTTTTTCAAAATTGTTCATAACACACTATACTGATAATTTAAAAATAGAAGAAATTACAGAATAAAAATGGGTAGCAACTAATGAGAGGTGTACTACCACTGTATAAAAAATTAAGGAATAAATAATTTCTGTTAAATAGCCTGTAGAGCAATACAAAATGATTACCCAAATTTTAGAAGAAATACAAATGTGCTTTTATAGAAACCTATAAAGATGATTATTAGCCTGACAACTTCAAGAGATCATGACCAACAAGTTTAACAAAAGAAATAATCTCTTCTTGGGACATATTCTATGCTCAATGTAAAATGGGTATTTAGACCTTTATTAATTTATAAAAATATTATTGGAAAATATAGGTTATAATAACTAAAAGGAACCCTCTCTCTACAGTTCATCAGCTACAAATCAGTAATTTTATTGAATTTGAATAGTGAAAATTTTGATTTACAGGGAACCAAAGATGATATTTAATCTAACCCACTCATTTTGAGACTCAAGAAGATTAAATGATTTGCCCAATTCTTTTATTTTAAACTGAAGTGATAAAATATTTTGTTATAGAAATTAGCCCTGAGATGATTGATGGCAAATTTGTTACTGTAACCTTTCTCTACAGATGCCCACACTCCATGCCCACTGTATTGGAATGCCTATTCATTAGCCTCAACACTCTACTGATCTCAAATATTTTTCTGTTTTCCATGTTTTTGTTGTACCACTCATTCTGAAAACAGCCCCCTCTTTTTTGTAACCATATACAGTATATACCCAAGCCTCTATTCCTGTGAATGTCTCTGAGACTTACTTCATCAATGAGATTTCTCAATAGAAGCATTCATGCACGGGGCGCCTGGGTGGCTCAGTGTGTTAAGCCGCTGCCTTCAGCTGGGGTCATGATCTCAGGGTCCTGGGATTGAGTCCCGCATCGGGCTCTCTGCTCAGCAGGGAGCCTGCTTCCCTCTCTCTCTCTCTGCCTGCCTCTCCGGCTACTTGTGATCTCTCTCTGTCAAATAAATAAATAAAATCTTTAAAAAAAAAAAAAAAGAAGCATTCATGCACAACATCAAAAGTCTGTGACCACATCTCTTGATAACCACTCAAGATTGTCTATTTACACATTTGAAGACCTATTATCAGTCTAAATCATCCTTAGTCTTTTTCATTATATGATAATGCTAGCTACTCTTAGCCCCTGCCCACCACCAACCACATCCCAACTGTTTTGATATAGGCCTATAAGAGACACTGCCCTTCTGCAACCAGGTATCAGGCAGCATATCAATGTAACTGCAACTACTCCCACAGAGTAGTGGGATTCAGACTCCGTCAATTGCCTGTGTTCAAGTAGCTGGATCCATGCACCACCATAGCCCTATTCCTTAAGACAATTACTTCAAACTTTCAAATACATAACAATAACCTGGGAAACTTTTTCAAAAATGGAAATTTCACTTCTACCTCCCTTTTCCCATAAAAATAATCTAAAGTATGCCCCAGGAACCTGATTTCTCAATCAACGAAACAGTAGCTCCAAAAAGCACACTAACAAACATAAAAGCAGCTCTCTTCTCAAAAATTTGTGGACTTCCATATAGCAACATTCCACCTAGGAGGCATAACCAAACTCCAAAGGCCTCTCAAAATATGGAGATCTTTGCATTATTGTTAAATGTGTTTGCCTTTACAACTGAATTATAGGAGATTCTACTTACTCATTATAATAAGAGTGCAGCCATATTCCTTATTAGTTTTTAGGCCTTTCCTTAGGTAGACAGCAAAGACATTCACAGAGGTAATAAGAATCTAGCTTACTAAAGGTTGTAAAGCTTCAAGATTCCAATTATGTAAAAACTGGTAAATTTCAAAATAAGTATTTAGAACTCAGCTTTTAAAAGTGGGGGGGGTGGCTCAAATGGCTGGACAGCCAACTTCTTGATTTCAGCTCAGATTATGATCCCAGAGTCATGGGACTGAGCCCTGAGTCAGGCTCCACACTCAGCAGGAGGTCTGCTAGAGATTTTCTCTATCTCTCTCCCTCTCCTTCTGTCCTTTCAACACTGCCCGCCCCCTCACTCTCTCTCTCAAATAAATAAATCTTTTTTTTTTTTAAAGGTCTGTCTTCCTTCTTGTGTTCAGTTATGTATCTCTGTTCAGTCTAGGTAGAGCTGAGTTTTGCAATCACCTAGTCTTTGAAGAAATAAAGCATTACTTACCTCTAATGGCATAATTCCCAGTATTCTGCTGAAATAGCATCAGAAGGAAAGAAATGAAATATGGATACTAACTTGAAGAGTACCTAACCCAGCTCATTCTCTTCCAGCAGGATCTGATTACTTCCTTATAATTTATCTTCTCCACTTGCATTCCCTTTCAATTGCTTTTATACTAATTTCTTTGATGCCTGTTTATTACATTTTCTCTTTTCTCTGATCCAAGATGAACTATCAAGCATGAGTACTCACTGTTATATGACAGGAAAAAAGAGTATCTAATATAATTACAATTGAAGGGGATTTCATTACAAATTATTTTGAAACAATGCTGAATTTTTTTAAATGCTGAGTTTAAATGCTATTTTTCTCATTTGGGCTTATAAACCTTTGCCTTTCAAAACCAAAAATAACAACATTAAATCTACAAAGGGAGTGACAGCCCATGTCACAACAATTCCCATACCCAGGGTGGGGACCCAGTAGCCACATCCATAGTTGGTTAAGATGACCCCAGGCCAGAACTGAATAAACCAAACACATGACTTAATCTGGACCAGGCTCCCTTTCATAGAATTTGGATTGTGAAGCTAAGAAACACACAAAATGGGAAATGTTAGTACAACGTTACTTTTTGGCAGAAAGATGACAGAAGATCTTCAGAACTATTGTGGTAACATATTTCCAAAAATTATTTGTCCTATTTATATAAGTTATTATGTTATGTAAGTTACTACGTTAAAGCAGAACTTTTACAATCTATAAACAGGACATCTGCTTCTACCCAAGAGAAAGTAACAAGGACTGGATTTACTTCCATCTTTAACAAATAAAAATCTGGAAGAAAATACGAAACAATTCTCAGACATCAGTCAGGGCAGGACAATGATCCTGGACAGAGAGTAAACAAATAAGGTAAGCCTTACAACTGTTGCCAGCTCACTGTCTGGAGACTTCCCAGCATGTTGCAAAAGAAGAGAAAACCCAGGCAGGAGCTAGTGGTCTCCTGAGATGAGGAGATGGATTTTGGAGGCTGAGAGGCCAAGGCAGCTAAAGTGCACAGAAAGAGTACTGGAGAAGAGAAAGCTGCACAGAAATAGAGCTTTGAACATCTGTAGCAGGCCACCACCCACCACCCCCAACTCCCCCATCCTGCCCAAGTCTTCAGTGGAGTCCTCATCAGTGGACACATATGAGGAAACTACCCAAAGCTGGGGAAAGGAAATGCATCCATGATATTTAGAGGAGAGACAATATTCTGGGTCATAAAGCAAATCTCAATAGATTTTCAAGGATTCAAATCATACATTGTCTATTCTCTGAAAGTACATTATTAAAATATAATGGAAAGATCATTAGAAAATCCCTTAAGTATCTGGAACTGAAGTAATACTTTTTTAAATAACCCATGGGTCAAAGAAGAAATCAAAAGGCAAGCTAGGTATCTTGAACTAAATAAAAATGAAAAATGATAAATTGAACTTTACTAAAATGAAGAATTTATCTCTGTAAAAGAAACTATTAAATTAAATTAAGGGAAAAACAAGACACGACTCGGAGAAAAAACTTGGAAATCCAACAAAGAAGTTGTATCCTCTGTGCGTGTGTGTGTCTGTGCATTATATAAAAACTCCATAGACAAATTATTTGAATAGAATGTACACCAAAGAAGATATACAGATGGACAGGAAGCATGTGAATTCATTCTTTTTTTTTTTTAAGATCTTATTTTTAAGTAATCTCTACACAAATGTGGGGCTCAAGTTCACAACCCCAAGATCAGGAATCACATGCCCAACCAACTAAGCTAGCCAGGGGCCCCCACATGAATTCATTCCAATAGAACATAACCAAGTTATGTCCAATATGCTTCCACAAATTTCTGAGAAATCAGACCTTTATCTGAAAATGAGAATGTGTAATATGTTAGAATATTGCTAATAATTCTATTCAACTACTAAGGAACTTATACTATCAAATTTTATTTTATATAAGCAACTCAAAGAATATTAATATATACAAATATATGTATACATGTAGCTACATGTACACACACACATCCCAATATGGCAATATCATAAATCAAATCCAACTTTATAACTGGAAAAGCATATAAAGGAATTATGTATGATCTCATATATCCATGATTAACTATCATATATAGATAGATAGATAGATTAACCATCATACATATGTGAAAACATACATAGTTCTTTCATCAGAGTTTATGATATTTTTTCCAAAGCCCCTGATTTCCATTGGGGAACTATGTGGTACCAAGGAAGTTACATTACTCCCAACTCCAGGAGTGGAGTCCAATCCAGCAGAACATAACTGAGTCTACAAATACTTGTACCAATTTCTAGGAAATCAGACCTTTACTTCTAAATTATAATGTATAATGTGCTAAGATACTGTTAAATAGTTCCATTCAGTTGAACTTGTGTTTGATTCAGGTTTGGGCACATAACTTAATCATGAATGCCAGAGAGAAAAGTGCGGAAGTTTCATTAGGTTGGTCAACGTGGGTCTCACTAAGAATGAGCAAAAAGTTGAAGAGTAATTAGTTGTGCAGGTATCTTAGGGAAGAGCATTAGAGGCAGAGTGAACATTAGAGGCAGTGCACAGGCTTAAAAGAGTATTTCTGATGTGTTCCTAGTACAGAAAGGAGGCCAATCTGGCTCTAGTTGAGGGAGGAAGAGTAAAGAATGGTAGAGGTTATAAACATAAAAAGAGGGATTTGAACCAGATTATGTAGGACCATCGTAGATCCCTGGAAAGTTTTTCATTTTTATTTGAATGATTTGAAAAGTCAGAGGGATGGAAAAAAGAGAACAATTAGCAGGACAATACATAGAACATAGACATACAAGAACCAGAAAACTGGTTCTTGAAAAGCTGAGGTTTGGAAATTTAGGTTGTGAACAAATTTCTATTACTATATTACTATATCCAATGTGTCACGCTATATATTGTGCAAACTCCCAAAAGATAAAATCCTTGTCTTTGGTGAGTTGATAACCTAGATGAAGAACCAAAACACAAATACACTTAAAATGATAGAATGCTTTAACTTCAATGGGTTTTAGAATGGTTAGTCTATACCTTTTGTTTAACCAAAGGAATTTAAGCCAAGAAAGGGGAAATGATTTATGCAAGGCTGTATAACCAGTATTGGTTCAAGTAGCACTAAAAATAAGTTCTCTTAGATTCCAAGTGAAGCAACACAACATTACAAAGGATGAGCTGAAGAAAAGACTACATTTATAAAGCACGTTTGCCAAACAGGTAAGCATTTTTCACATCCACTTGATGTTACAATTTCCAAAGAAACCAGCTACTCAGCCTGCCCCAAAGTTCTGCCCTACAATTCTAAGGGAAGGAGTGAATGGCAAAGCTGATACCTATGTTGATAAGTAAATCCAATGGATCAAAAGATAAAGAGCTTTCTGTATTCTAATTTAAAATAAAAAAGCATTCAAAGCTTTTCATATAAAGACTGTATTTTCTCTCTAACAAGGAGACTTTGTTTTCTGGAATTTCTCAAGGCTACAAAGAAAAAGAATAAGGCAAGTAAATCATTATCCTATGTGTTGATAGAGCTAGCCTCTTCTCAAATCAAGTACAAACATCACTGGTTGGTGGAAAATAACATGTTGTGCCAAAAAGCCCTCCCACTAAAGTAGTAGTATTTCTGAAATACTCTGAGATACAGTAACCAATACAACTCAAGAATATATTCCAGTCAACATTTCCAACTCAATCCAACTAAGAACATATTATCCAAATAAGTATATAAGGTTATTACAATGGTGCTGCCCTTATTGATACATATTAGTAACGTAAATAATCATTAAAGCAGTTTTCTACCATTAACATGATTTAAAGTAGATTCTAATGTCAGAATACCTATATCTATAGGACAAGTCTAATACGAGAATGTGTCTATACAATACTTGACAAGTTTTTACACAATTGTTTAAACCTAATTTATCAAAATGATTATTTAAAATAAATAATTATGGACTGAAATAACACACAAGAAAAATATTTTGTATGCCTTTACTGAAGAGTTGACTATTAACAAAAACCTTTCAGCATAGTTTCAAATACTTAGCAATCACATAGAGAAAGTTAACAACTTTACCACTTATGCAATCTCATCAGATTAAGAATTTAAATTTTCAGTTTCATGATCCCATGTAGAAATCAAAGTACCTCAAATGGACATAAAGTGCACACACTCAAAAAAAATAAATAAATAAATCTAACTTGAAACCCACATATATGGTAAGCAGAAAGAGCACTAAGCTTTATTCAGAGACCCAGTTTTCAGTCCCAGGTCTGCCACTTCATAGCTTTGGAACCTTAAGTATGAACACTTCAATGAGCCTTCATTTCCACATCAGTAAAATGGGAATAGCTATTGAACCTAACACAGAGAGTTGCTGAGAAATTTAAAAGTAACTTAAAAGTGATGTGTGTAAACTTCCTTTATGACCCATGAATTACTATATAAATTTAAATTATATAGAGATATACTAAATATAATACAAAGGCACTATGCTAAGTCTCAGTAAAAAGTAGTCCAAACATAGCAGTCTAATTTTTACTAATTTCCCTAGTGATTACTTTTTCTTTCAAAGAACTCAACAACAGTTAATAAAAAGTTTTACGTTACCAACTTTAGGCATATGCTTACACAGAAGTACATAACTATAAACCAATCTGTCATATAACATCCTCATTCTCATCATTATCATGACAACATAAAGGGACAGCATTTTCGCACTTCAGTATAAACTCTGTACTTCAGTCTCATATTTCTACTGTCTGTTCTGTGGAACATGACATATTTATTGAGTACCTACTCAAATAATAGTCTAAAGAATAAAAACCAGTAGAAAAAAATAAGATCTATGACTTTAATAGTCTGGATACCATAATATCATACACGCATAAATATTTCAATTAAAGTGATACCAAGACTTCCACTTTGGGCCATGAGGCAGCAACAGGTACAAACTAGCCAGCCCTCCATAAACAATGTAAAATAAAACTGTAAAAAAAAAAATATTTGGATAGCGGTACAAGCCTTTCTCAAGAAACAAGAAAGGTCTCAGGTACACAACCTAACCCTACACCTAAAGGAGCTGGAGAAAGAACAAGAAAGAAACCCTAAACCCAGCAGGAGAAGAGAAATCATAAAGATTAGAGCAGAAATCAATGAAATAGAAACCAAAAAAACAATAGAACAAATCAACGAAACTAGGAGCTGGTTCTTTGAAAGAATTAATAAGATTGATAAACCCCTGGCCAGACTTATCAAAAAGAAAAGAGAAAGGACCCAAATAAATAAAATCATGAATGAAAGAGGAGAGATCACAACGAACACCAATGAAATACAGACAATTATAAGAACATACTATGAGCAACTCTACGCCAACAAATTTGACAATCTGGAAGAAATGGATGCATTCCTAGAGACATATAAACTACCACAACTGAACCAGGAAGAAATAGAAAGCCTGAACAGACCCATAACCAGTAAGGAGATTGAAACAGTCATCAAAAATCTCCAAACAAACAAAAGCCCAGGGCCAGACGGCTTCCCGGGGGAATTCTACCAAACATTTAAAGAAGAACTAATTCCTATTCTCCTGAAACTGTTCCAAAAAATAGAAATAGAAGGAAAACTTCCAAACTCATTTTATGAGGCCAGCATCACCTTGATCCCAAAACCAGACAAGGATCCCAACAAAAAAGAGAACTACAGACCAATATCCTTGATGAACACAGATGCAAAAATTCTCGCCAAAATACTAGCCAATAGGATTCAACAGTACATTAAAAGGATTATTCACCACGACCAAGTGGGATTTATTCCAGGGCTGCAAGGTTGGTTCAACATCCACAAATCAATCAATGTGATACAACACATTAATAAAAGAAAGAACAAGAACCATATGATACTCTCCACAGATGCTGAAAAAGCATTTGACAAAGTACAGCATCCCTTCCTGATCAAAACTCTTCAAAGTGTAGGGATAGACAGCACATACCTCAATATTATCAAAGCCATCTATGAAAAACCCACCGCAAATATCATTCTCAATGGAGAAAAACTGAAAGCTTTTCCGCTAAGGTCAGGAACACGGCAGGGATGTCCGTTATCACCACTGCTATTCAACATAGTACTAGAAGTCCTAGCCTCAGCAATCAGACAACAAAAGGAAATTAAAGGCATCCAAATCGGCAAAGAAGAAGTCAAACTATCACTCTTTGCAGATGATATGATACTCTATGTGGAAAACCCAAAAGACTCCACTCCAAAACTGCTAGAACTTGTACAGGAATTCAGTAAAGTGTCAGGATATAAAATCAATGCACAGAAATCAGTTGCACTTCTCTACACCAACAACAAGACAGAAGAAAGAGAAATTAAGGAGTCCATCCCATTTACAATTGCACCCAAAACTATAAGATACCTAGGAATAAACCTAACCAAAGAGACTAAGAATCTATACACAGAAAACTATAAAGTACTCATGAAAGAAATTGAGGAAGACACAAAGAAATGGAAAAATGTTCCATGCTCCTGGATTGGAAGAATAAATATTGTGAAAATGTCTATGCTACCTAAAGCAATCTACACATTTAATGCAATTCCTATCAAAGTACCATCCATTTTTTTCAAAGAAATGGAACAAATAATCCTAAAATTTATATGGAACCAGAAAAGACCTCGAATAGCCAAAGGAATATTGAAAAAGAAAGCCAAAGTTGGTGGCATCACAATTCCGGACTTCAAGCTCTATTACAAAGCTGTCATCATCAAGACAGCATGGTACTGGCACAAAAACAGACACATAGATCAATGGAACAGAATAGAGAGCCCAGAAATGGACCCTCAACTCTATGGTCAACTCATCTTCGACAAAGCAGGAAAGAATGTCCAATGGAACAAAGACAGCCTCTTCAATAAATGGTGTTGGGAAAATTGGACAGCCACATGCAGAAAAATGAAATTGGATCATTTCCTTACACCACACACAAAAATAGACTCAAAATGGATGAAGGATCTCAATGTGAGAAAGGAATCCATCAAAATCCTCGAGGAGAACACAGGCAGCAACTTCTTCGACCTCAGCCGCAGTAACATCTTCCTAGGAACATCACCAAAGGCAAGGGAAGCAAGGGCAAAAATGAACTTTTGGGATTTTATCAAGATCAAAAGCTTTTGCACAGCAAAGGAAACAGTGAACAAAACCAAAAGACAACTGACAGAATGGGAGAAGATATTTGCAAATGACATATCAGATAAAGGGCTAGTGTCCAAAATCTATAAAGAACTTAGCAAACTCAACACCCAAAGAACAAATAATCCAATCAAGAAATGGGCAGAGGACATGAACAGACATTTCTGCAAAGAAGACATCCAGATGGCCAACAGACACATGAAAAAGTGCTCCATATCACTCAGCATCAGGGAAATACAAATCAAAACCACCATGAGATATCACCTCACACCAGTCAGAATGGCTAAAATGAACAAGTCAGGAAATGACAGATGCTGGCGAGGATGCGGAGAAAGAGGAACCCTCCTACACTGTTGGTGGGAATGCAAGCTGGTGCAACCACTCTGGAAAACAGTATGGAGGTTCCTCAAAATGTTGAAAATAGAACTACCCTATGACCCTGCAATTGCACTGCTGGGTATTTACCCTAAAGATACAAACGTAGTGATCCGAAGGGGCACGTGCACCCGAATGTTTATAGCAGCAATGTCTACAATAGCCAAACTATGGAAAGAACCTAGATGTCCATCAACAGACGAATGGATAAAGAAGATGTGGTATATATACACAATGAAATACTATGCAGCCATCAAAAGAAATGAAATCTTGCCATTTGCGACGACGTGGATGGAACTAGAGGGTATCATGCTTAGCGAAATAAGTCAATCGGAGAAAGACAACTATCATATGATCTCCCTGATATGAGGAAGTGGAGATGCAACATGGGGGGTTAAGGGGGTTGGAGAAGAATAAATGAAACAAGATGGGATTGGGAGGGAGACAAACCATAAGTGACTCTTAATCTCACAAAACAAACTGAGGGTTGATGGGGGGAGGGGGTTGGGAGAGGGGGGTGGTGTTATGGATATTGGGGAGGGTATGTGCTATGGTGAGTGCTGTGAAGTGTGTAAACCTGGCGATTCGCAGACCTGTACCCCTGGGGATAAAAATATATGTTTATAAAGCTGTAAAAAAAAAAGAAAAAGAAAAAAAAATATTTGGAACAAATGGTTTTAGATGTTGAACAAGAGGCAAGCAGGATTGTGGTCCCTAAGTAATGGAAAACACACAAAATGAACACTGCATGAACTTCTCCCTGTCTTTCTGTCTGGAGGCACTTTCAAGACTATAGCACATAAGTGAAGAATATGTTTTGCTGAGCAGAGAAAGAAGAGAATAAAGTTGAGGGATGCAGCAAAATTGGGGGGGGAGCTAGGATACCAAATGCAAGGAGCTCCAGAAATATACATAAATGTCACATTAAGCCTTTAGCCAAACACCAGTTTGCACATGCCCAAAGTGACACTCTACAAAACCTGTAAGGAAATAGCTAAATGGAGATTCTGGAGGTCACATAATACTGAGAGATATAGCATACAGATAAAACGACACTGAACACCCAAGGAATTCAACTGAGACTACCACAGAAAGGTTACACTGTGGGGAGATAATTCTAGGGGTCCTTCAACCTTCTTCACTTCTTGAGAGCAGAGGCATGGAATAGGTTTTGTTCCAGACCATTTTTTCTAGGATGTTTGATTAATAAGACATATAATCACTAAAACAGTTTTAAACTATTAATATGATACTAATGTGATTAAAGCAAACAGCCTTAGAAGACAGAAGCTCTCTCCAACCAGAGCAAAGGGCACATTAACTTATAGCCCGGGAACACAGAGGATCTCCCTCCAGGAGCAAAGGAAAGGCATGCTACTGCACACTGTACACTATTTGGGTCCTCTAAGCTCATAGTTTCTCTCCTATAATATGACCAACTGCATTAACTGGCATCCATGTAAGCCCAACCACACCACCTTCATATAATTTAGGGGCAAGGAAAACTGAGGCAAATATATTGATGCTCCTGTTGCTGCATGCACCATATGTGATATCTGACAGCATCCATGAAAGTAACAAGCTAACTACTACTTAAATCGGCTAAAATCTCAGACCCCGTATGTTCTAAACATATATCTTGGAAGTTAAAATATTCTAGGCCTACCTAAACAAACATTAAAAACAAACCTTGAGGGGCACCTGGGTGGCTCAGTGGGTTAAAGCCTCTGCCTTTGGCTCAGGTCATGATCCCGGGTCCTGGGATCGAGTCCCGCATCAGGCTCTCTGCTCAGCGGGGAGTCTGCTTCCTCTTCTCTCTCTCTCTGCCTGCCTCTCTGCCTACTTGTCTGTCAAATAAATAAATAAAATCTTAAAAAAAAACAAAACAAAAAAAACCTTGAAAGGATCAAGCTGATCTATCAAAAAAACCTGCTTGCCCATGAAAACAAAAACCATTTAATAAAAGAAAATAACAAATTTTAAACTGCCAATAATACAATCTCCACAATATTTACTATATAATCAAAAGCTCTCCCACATGCACAGATGCAATAAAATGTAGCTTATAACTAGGTGGGGAGAGGATAGTATGTAGAAACAAACTCCAAAATAAACCAGATATTAAAAGGTAACAATTTTATAAGAGTTATATGGGAGGGAGATGACCCTCTAAAGATATTTATGTCCTAATCCCTAGAACCCATCAATATGTTAGGTAACATCGCAAAGTCGAAATAAGGGTGCTAATCAGCTAACCTTATGATAGGGAGAGTATCTTGGATTACCCAGGTGATTCCAGTGTAATCACAAGGATTCTTAGATGTGAAAGAGGGAAGCCTAAGCCTCAGTGTCAGAGTGATAAATGGGAGAAGCTGATCACTGCTACTTTTGAAGATGAAAGGGGGCCGCAAACCAAGGAATGCAGGCAGCCTCGAGAAGCTGAAAAAAGCAAGAAAACATTATCTGCTCGGGCCGCCAGAAAGAAACGCGGCCTGTTGACACTGTGATTTTAGCTCAGTGAGACCCAGATCAGACTTCCAGAAGTAGAAGATAATAAATTTGTGATGTTTCAAGCCACAATGTTTGTGTTAATTTGACATAGCACCAACGAGAAACAAGAACAGGTCTAGGACTTAAAGGAAGACAGAATGAATAAACACTGAAGACTCTCAGTGGAAAAATAGAAACTACAAAAAAGAACCAAATGGATAATCTAGAACTGAAAAACATTATTTGAAACAAAAAATTCACTGTATAGGCTTAACAACAGATTGGACAGTATAGAATAAAAGATTCTGAATACAGAATTAAAATTATACAAAGTGAAGCACAGAAAGAGAAAATACTGAGAAATATAAAACAGAGTTTCTGTGATTACTGAAACAATCTAACATACATGAATTGTAATCATAAGGGGAAAAGAGTGGAGGGGAAGATGATCAGAAAAAGTTTGATAAACATAATGGTTGGGCACCTTGGTGGCTCAGTCAGTTAAGCATCCGCCTTCGGCTCAGGTCATGATCCCAGGTCCTGGGAGGGAGCCGTGAGTCAGGGTCCCTGCTCAGCGGGGAGCCTACTTCTCCCTTTCCCTCTGGAGCTCCCCTTGCTTGTGCTCTCTCTTGCTATATCTGTCTGTCTGTCTCTCTCTGTCAAATAAATTAATAAAATCTTAAAAGGAAAAAAAGGTCAACAATTTTCTGAATCTGAATACATACACACACACACACACACACACCCTTGGAGCTCAACAAAGCCCTAGGCAAAATAAATGTAAAGAAAACTAAATCTAGGCACATAATAATCAAATTTCTGAAAACCAAAATAAAAAACAAAAAATCTTAAAAGCCAGAAATAAAAAAGATATATTACCATATAGAGGGAAAATCACTAAAAATTTCTGCTGAGATTGCATCAAAAACTTTGCAAGCTAGAAGACAATGGAACAAAATCTTTAAAATGCTGAAAGAAAAAAACTATCAAAATAGAAGTCTATTTCCAAAAAAGTTATCCTTCGAACTAATGATATTTTCAGATAAATAGAAGCTCAGAAATATTTTCACTAGCAGACCTGACCTACAGTGAATATTCAGTTTTTCAGCCTAAAAGAAAAAAATACGAGATACAAGTTCAAATCTATGTAAAGGAAGAGTGCCAGAGATAATAAAAATATAAGTAAATATAAAAGGCTATTTTTTATATTTTCTAATTTCTTTAAAAATTGTTTAAATGATGGGATGCCTGGTTGGTTCAGTCGGTTAAGCGTCTGCCTTTGGCTCCGGTCATGATCCCGGGGTCCTTGGATCAAGTCCCACATCGGGCCTGCTTCTCCTTCTGCCTGTTGCTCCCCCTGCTCATGCTCTCTCTCTCTCTCCCTCTCTCTGAAAAATAAATATCTTCAAAAAAATTATTTAAACAACAATAATAACAATTTACTGTGGGAATTATAACCTATGTAGAAATAAAATGTATGACAGCAATAGCACAAAGGACAGGAGGGAATAAATACAATTTACTGTTGGAAGGTTCTTATAGTGGAATGCTTTTAATTCATGGTAGATTGATAATTTAATAATGCCTAATGTAGCACCACTAAATTTTAGAGCCACTAAAAACAAAGCTAATAGAAGAGAGGTATAAGATGCTTCAAAAAAATTAATATGGAAAAATGTAGGAAAAAAGAAAACAAAAAAAATTTTAAATCCTTACAGTAAAACTGGAAAACAAACAGCAAGATGACAGATTTAAACCTAATCAATAATTACACTGAATGTAAAAGTACCAAACATTCTAATTAAAGACAACAACTGTCAGGATAGAAAAGGAAAACCCAAATATATAGGTATTAAATATAGATAGTTTAAGAAAAGAAGTATGGAAAAAGAATTTCATGCAAACACTAATCATGGGAAAGGCAGAGAAGTTCTGTCCCTTACACAAAGTAAACTTAAAAAGCATACCAGAGACCAAGAAAGAAATTCTATATGGCAGAAGGGTTGGCTCACAAAGAAGATATAAAAAATGTGTATGCATCTCATAACAGAGCTTCAAAATACATAAAGCGAAAATGAGCTGAACTAGAGGGGAAAATCAACAAATCCATTATTACAGTTGAAGATGTTAGTACTCCTCTCTCCCAGAAACTGAAAGAAATAGACCCCAAAAATCAGTAAAGATATGAAAGATGTGAAAAACTATAGATAACTTTATCTAAGAGGCATTTATACAAGACCCAACAAGTGCAGAATATAAACTCTGTTCAAGCACTGAATATTCACCAAATATAGACCATATCATGGGCTATTTTAAAAAACCTTTTCTTTTTTTTTTTTTTAAGATTTTATTTATTTATTTGACAGAGAGGGAGCACATAAGCGGTGGGAGTGGCAGGCAGAGGGAGAGGGAGAAGCAGGCTTCCCGCTGACCAGAGAGCCCCACCCCATGGGGCTCAATCCCAGGACCCTGCTCAGCAGGGAGTCGGCTTCTTCCTCTCCCTTTGCTCCTCCCCCTGCTCCTGCACGCGTGCTCCTCCCCCTGCTCCTGCACGCGTGCATGCTCTCTCTCTCAAATAAATAATATCTTTAAAAAAAAATCAGCACAGTCTGCATTCTAGGAGCTGGATGCAGACTGCTCAGTCAGCATCTAGGTTTAGGCAGCAGCTGTGTGACTGCATTAGGGACTGGAAGCAAGACTGGCAAGGGAAGTGGTCTGGGTGGCATCTGTTGGGTTTAAGACAGATTACAACCACAAATAATACTAGTAGTAGGTCTAGCAAGAAATCCCCTGCTCACCTTTCATGTTCAAGCCTGTTTGAAAAGAAGCACTGAACAGTTATTCAACACACCTGGCCATTATTGAGAGTACATAATGTGCCAGGCATTGTGATAGGTCCTTTTACTGGTATCTAATTTGGCTTCACTACAAACTGAGAGAATGATATGACTTTTTCTCCTTATATAAGACACTCCAGCCTAAGTTACAGAATTCAGTCTAGAAGTTAAAATTTCTGACTCCCAAGCTCAAGGGCCACTGGCTACAAACACAGATGCCTTGATGTATATGAGGCACACAGAATTGGACAGAAATGAACAAGGTTGTTTCAGAGTTGTTAGTCAAAGATGGAGTGGGATTTTATTTGAAAGTCATTAAAACTGCTATACAGAGGCACCTGGGTGGCTCAGAGGCAACAGGCATATGACTCTGACTCAGCTCAGGTCATGACTTCGTGGGTCATGGGATGGAACCCCATGTTGGGCTCCGCACACAGCAGGGAGTCTGCTTGATTCTCTCTCTGTCCCTCTCCCCCCCCACTCAGATGCTCAATCTCTCTCTAAAATAAATAATAAATAAATAAATCTTTTTTAAGAACAGAGAGAGAGAGAGAGAAAACTGCTATACAGAAGCAATGGCAAAGTGAAGTTTGAAGTCCCTGTCCTAAATAAATGTAGTTGGGAGGAGCTCTGGGTGGATCAGATGGTAGAGCTTCTGCCTTTGCCTCAGGTCATGATCTCCAGGTCCTGGGATTGAGTTCTGAGTAGGGCTCCTGGCTCAACACGGAGTCTGCTTCTCCCTCTGCCTCTCCTCCTGCTCCTGCTCTCTCTGTATCCATCTGTCTCAAATGAATAAATAAAATCTTCCCAAAAAATCACTGTAGCTGGGGTTTACAAAAGCAATGGTCATTAAAGGCGCTGCTTTAAAAAAATCAATAACAATATATTAGAAAGAATCCCAAATATTTAGAAATTAAGTACCACATCTCTAAATAAACTGTGGATCAAGAAAGACATCAGAAGAAAATTAGAAAATATTTGCAACTATATAATATGAAAACATGTCCAAGTTTGTGAGACACAGCTAAAACATTACTTAAAGGTAAATTTATATATTTATGATTATATTAGGAAAAAAAGAAAGGTTTAAAATTCAATGCTCTAAAATTAAGCACAATTTCCACATTAAGAAGCTATAAGAAATTAAATCCAAAATAAGCAGAATGAAAAAACAACAGAGAGAGGATATCAGTGAAACAGAAAATGGACAAAAATAGGGAAATCAACAAAATCCTAAGTTGCTTCTCTGAAAATATCAATGAAACTGGTAAACCCCTAGCTAGAATGATCAAGAAAAACAAGAGAGAGGGGCGCCTGGGTGGCTCAGTGGGTTAAAGCCAGGGTCCTGGGATCAGGCCCCACATCGGGCTCTCTGCTAGGTGGGGAGCCTGCTTCCCCCGTCTCTCTCTGCCTGCCTCTCTGCGTATTTGTGATCGTCTGTCAAATAAATAAAATCTTAAAAAAAAAAAAGAAAGAAAAACAAGAGAGAATATATAAATTACAAACACTGAATGAAAAGAGGGGGTTTCTACAACAGATCTTACAGAAATTAAAAAGATGATAAAAAAAAAATACCACGAACAACTTTGTGCAAATATATTTTACAATTAGATCAAACAGGATAATTCTTTAGAGATTAAAAATTACCAAAACTAATGCCAAAAAAAAAAACCCTCACAGCCATTTATCTGTTAGAGAAATTGAATTCATACTTAAAATTTTCCTACTTAAAAAAATTCCAGGCCCAAGTGGCTTCACTGATAAATTCTTATCAAACATTCAAGAAAATAATCAGTATAATTCAGTTAACTTGATTTTCCCTGTATCCTAGCAAGAATATAATTGTAACAATGGATTTTGGGGAGGGTATGTGCTATGGTGAGTGCTGTGAAGTGTGTAAACCTGGCGATTCGCAGACCTGTACCCCTGGGGATAAAAATATATGTTTACAAAAAATAAAATTTAAAAAAGTGAAAAAAAAAAAAGAATATAATTGTAACAAAGCTGACCTGTATCAGAAATATATTTAAAATGCTAACTCCTGATTTCTTCCTTGGGTTCAGATCTTTGGCAAAAGTACCCAAAACAGAAACCTACTTTGACTAGAAAAAAAATGTTAAACTCCTGAATGAAGAATATCATAAACAGAATTAAAAGATAAATGTTAAATTGGAAAATATCAATATTTAAAAAATAGTTCATTGGTATGGATTAAAGTCTTTACTTATCAAACAGTACACAAGACAAAAACAGGAAATGCCTCAAAGAAATAATAAGATCAACATGAAATAATGGCCAATTTTCCTAACCAATCATAAATATAAATTTAAGCATGATAGGCAAAAACATTTTCAAAATCCCTGGCAAAAGCAAAATTGTTGAGACTATAAAAAGATCAGTGGTTTCCAGAGGTTGGGCCAAAGAAAGAAGAGATGACTAGGCAAAGCATAAAGGATTTGGGGGGTTTTGAATGTATTCTGTAAAATACCACAATGGTAGATATATGTCATTATACACTAATCAATACTCATAGATTTTACAACACTGAAAGTGAACTGTAATGTAAATTATGGACTTTGGGTGACAGTGATAGGTCAATGTAGGTTCATCAATTCTAACAAATGTACCACCACTTTGGTAGGAATGTTGACAGTGGGGGAAGCGGTAAGGTAGGAAGTAGGGGAGATATGGGAACTCTGTACTTTACACTCAATTTTGCTATGAACCTAAAACTACTTTTGAAAATAGTCTATTATTTCCAAAAAATACATATAAGACTTCAAAGACTAAGTTGAAAAAATATGAATTATTTTATTAATTCTATTAATAAAATTGTATAAAGAATTGTATAATTCTTTAAAAAATTCTTTTAAAAATTCTAAAAAATTGTATAAAAATAAAATTGTATAAAAATATAATTGTATTAATAAAATTGTAGTTGTAGTTGTAATAAAAATATATGTAATTGTACAGGACACCAAAACAATGAAAAAAGAAAAAAAAACAGTTTTTAAAATGGCAAGAAAAATAGTAAAAGGGAAATCTGTAAATATATGTACTGAAGAAATAAAATGAGCTTAAACTAGTAAGTAGTTCCATTTTTAAAAAGGTAATAACTGACTAGACTGCTTCAAAGAAGAAATAATAAATAAAAAGTAAGTATAAAAAGTAATAATAACTTAGCCAAATACAGAATAAAAACTTTGAACATAATTTACCACATGTTGATTACCTAATGTATTTGAAATATAAGTTCCCTTATATCTTTTTTTTAAAGATTTTATTTATTTATTTGACAGAGACAGAGACAGGGAGAGAGGGAACACAAGCAGGGGGAGTGGGAGAGGGAGAAGCAGGCTCCCCACTGAGCAGGGAGCCCAACTCAGGGCTCTATCCTAGGACCCTGGGATCATGACCTGAGCCAAAGGCAGATGCTTAACGACTGAGCCACCCAGGCACCCCATTCCCTTATATCTTTTACATTCTTAATAAATAAGATGAATATAATACTTGGCCCCTGTCATCAAAGGAACTTACAGCTACTCTATAAAATATAAATAAACATCATCATTCATTAGCATACATTCATTTAAATGCCTGCTAAACTCAGAGCACTAAGCTAGGCATATGGAATTCAGAAGTATATGTGATATTACTTCTTGCTTTTTGAAAAACTGACCATTTATTTGAGGAAGGAACTGGAGTACCAACACAAACATAAACTCTATTATAAGAAATAGGACACATGTGGCAAAGGGTAGAAGACAGATGCTGTTTCTCACACCTGTATCCTAGCTGCATTAGCAGCAAGAAACAGACCTGAATTCTTCTGTTCTGGGCATGACTGGGCCAGGGAACTGGAATTACTTACAGGCATTACTTCACTGGCAGTAATATACAAAACATTAAATAAGTTGTCATTCAGTACACCACCTGGTCAGTGCTGGGTTCCTACTGAAACACTGCCAAAACTGACTGGAAGAGGAAGCCATCAGGAAATAAAGGCTGTCTCTATCAGCTTGACACTGAGTTCACCCATGCATTAATTTATTAAAAAAAAAAAAAAGCTGAAGGGGTAATTTTTAGAGAGCTTCCCCAAAACTCGTAAGTAGGTAAATAAATAGATAAATATTAAAAATAAATAGACCAAAAAACTTAGTAAAACCAAAGAGCAAAGTAAAACTTTATCAGATTTGGTTATACTTACTGGACTCTCAAGCATTCACTCTTCTACTGAGAGTAGCAGTTACAGATGGGGCTTTGAAAGAGTCTAAAATCTAACAAATTTAATAAATCTTATATATGTTTCTCTCGTACCAGGTTATAAATTCCTTAGTGGCTGATCTGCATTTCTGCAAGCATCAAGAATGACTTTTTATACATCTGGATAGATAAGTGGATGGATGGGCGAACAACCCATGAAACAACAAATAGATGCATGTCACAGAGATTAAAATTTTAACAGAATACTTTGAATGTTTGTGAAACTAGCTGGCTATTAAAGACGGGCTTGGGGAAGGTAATGACACAGCACATGAAGGTGACTGGAAGGGAGAAAGAAGCAGTGACTACTACAACATGGTCTCCACAGCAGAAAGGAGGAGGAAATAGCATACCGAGAAATAATAGAAAGGCCAGGAGGAAGGGCTAACAAAAGAAAAATGAATTAATGGAGGAAACAGACAAAGACAAAACAAGGAGAGACATTAAAAGAAAATAAAGCAATCAATATTGACAAATCTGAACAGAACTAGAGTCCAAATCCTCTTCAGGGCAAAAGATAAGCTTTTTTAAAATCTTACGTTAGGGATTTAACAATGGTTATCTCAATAAAAATAACACGTGCTCACAAATGCAAAAGAGAATGGCATTATTTTAAAAACACAGTATGGGGCGCCTGGGTGGCTCAGTGGGTTAAAGCCTCTGCCTTCAGCTCGGGTCATGATCTCAGGGTCCTGGGATAGAGCCCTGCATTGGGCTCTCTGCTCAGCGGGGAGCCTGCTTCCCTCTCTCTCTCTCTCTCTCTCTCTCTCTGTGCCTGCCTCTCTGCCTACTTGTGATCTCTGTCTGTCAAATAAATAAATAAAATAAAAAATTTTAAAAACACAGTATAGTATAAACAACCTTACCAACTAACTTCCAAAACATATGGGAAAAGAAAGAGAAACATTAAGAGTTATATTAGTCATTCAGGTAAAAAAATAAATAATTGTACACAATTTGAAAATGAAAGAAAAAGTTTGATGACAAATCTTCTTTACTTGTTCCAGATAGAGGTCAAGGAAAAGCTTATATAGATGTAAACGGATTTAAATTTCTTATAAAATTTGTATAGCATTTTACAATTTGTCATTTTTCCACATATACTTTCTCACATGACAATGTGAAATAGTTATGTTTATTAAATCCAAATTATACATGAGGAAAGAGAGACATTAAAAAAGATAAGCAATTTGCCCAAAGTCACATACATTAGAGAGTACAAATGGATTTGAAACCCAGATTTTTGGGGTGCCTGGGTGGCTCAGTGAAGGCTCTGCCTTCAGCTCAGGTCTTGGTCTCAGGGTCCTGGGATCAAGCCCCTCATAGGGCTCTCTGCTCAGCGGGGAGCCTGTTTTCCCCTCTCTCTCTGCTTGCCTCTCTGCCTACTTGTGCTCTTTGTGTGTAAAATAAATAAATAAAATCTTTAAAAAAGAAACCCAGATTTTCCAAAAAATTTTTTAAATATTTTATTTATTTATTTGACAGAGAGAGACACGTCGAGAGAGAGGGAACACAAGCAGGGGGAGAAGCAGGCCTCCCACACAGTAGGCAGCCTGATGCAGGGCTCCATCCCAGGACCCCAGGATCATGACCTGAGCTGAAGGCAGCTGCTTAACAACTGAGCCACCCAGGCACCCCAGATTTTCCAAATTTTATAATAAACAAACTATTAATGAAAGAATATTTTGGGGGCACCTGGGTGGCTCAGTGGGTTAAGCCTCTGCCTTCAGCTCAGGTCATGATCTCAGGGTCCTGGGATCGAGCCCCACATCAGGCTCTCTGCTCGGTGGGGAGCCTGCTTCCTCCTCTCTCTCTGCCTGCCTCTCTGCCTACTTGTGATCTCTCTCTCTCTGTCAAATGAATAAATAAAATCTTTAAAATAAATAAATAAATAAATAAATAATATTTTCAAACTATAATTTTAGGGGAGCAAGGTCTTTACAATATATACCAAGGTAAAAAGAAATTATACAAGAGATAGGCAAGTGAAATTTTCTACTTCTCAAAGCAAGCTTAACTATTGTCACTTTATGAAATTGAAGGCATTGGGCACCTGGGGCGGGGGGCTCTGTCGGTTAAGCACCTGCCTTCCACTCAGGTCATGATCACAGGGTCCCGCATCAGGTTCCTTGCTCAGCGGGAAGCCTGCTTCTCCCTCTGCCTGTTGCTCCCCCTGCTAGTACTCTCTCTGACAAATAAATAAATAAAATCTTTTTTAAAAAATCACATAAGATTTGTTTGAGTACGAGTGATATGGAGCAATAAAGTAACATCTAAAATGGTCTTCTGAGTCCAAGTCATGGATGACCTAGAATACCTGACTGAAATGTAGACCTTATTCTGGATATCAGGGTATCCCAAACATAAGAATCTGCGGACCCCAGTTTGAGAAAAACTGCAGTTAATGATAAAGATTGATAGCCCCCTGGCCAGGCAAAGACTGCCACATATACTGTTCACATGATCAGAATAGCCAGCCCCACTCTAGCAATAGTGTGGGGCTCCATTAAGATTCTATAAGAATATTATGAATATATGCTAAAAAACCAAAAACCTTGTTTTCATCAATGGTATCAGACTACTTATTCAGTAAAAGTTCCAGGAATGATCCCAAACATAGAGTCTAACATGATTGAGAAGAATATTTTGCTTAGTCAATTGTAATGCACAGAATTAACGTAACCACTATTTTGTGGCTTTAGTCTGCAACACCAGAAGCTATTTATTCTTGGGTGTTTTTCCATCAATTAAAATATGCTGCCATTAGACATTTAGCTTTGATTAGTATTTAGGAAAAAAATGGTATGACTATCCAGACTTTCAGTAAATGTAAATTACTAATACTGAACTTTATTCATTTTCCTTTTAAAAAAAAAATCATTAAGATAGGTGAATATAAAAGTTTATATCAGAATCCATAATTAGAATATTATTAAAAGAATTTACTAGGCCTTAGTCTAAAATAGAAAGAAATATTTAAATAAATGTAATACATCCCCCATTAATCCACAATTATTATAGTCATTAAATCTTTAAAATTTATCCTCCTAGCTTTGGAGTCAAAAACCCTCACTGACAGACACTGTATCATTATAGATTATATGTATATACACACACACTAATACATATCAAAAGCATCCCATAATTTCTTCTTGCAAGTTATGAAAGGGAGGTACTTACAGTTTGCTTAAATTATAATAACCATTACTTAAAAGCATATGCATATATTTTATTCTCTCCAATGATCATCACAGCTTTATGGCAGAACAGGAAAGATTGCTAATGTACTCATTTTAAAGACAAACTGAAGCTCAGAGAGGTTACAAGTCTTAATACAAAGCTAGGCCTCCTACCAAATTCTAATTTCAGCCTAACATTAGAGTTCTGCCTTCCTAGTTAGCATCAAACAGCAGTGAACAAAAACAGTGAATGAAATAACAGACTCTTTTCTCACTAAAGAAACCATAAAGAGAATATCCCAGTCTGGGTTCCTCTAATGGTTAAGAAGAGTGAGAATATAATATTCATGAGGCCTAGGAGGCCCGAGACCAGCTACCTCCTTACCATTGCATGAAGTCCATTTGTCCAGATGTCCATACAAATACTGACATTTTCTGTGCGTGTTGTGACATGAATAAAGTTGAGGAACACTGCTACTGAGAACTCAGGAATATACAGGATGGTCTTAAATAAATTTTTTTTAAATGTAAACTTCATAAACTTTATGAAATTATCTTTTAAAAAGATTTGTATCAATGATACAACAGAATCCTGCTTCAAGGTTAACTGATTTTAGTGTATGTGTAGTGGTTCTCCACTCTTATCAATTACTTCTCACATAAAAGATAACACTCATATTCACAATCCACTCTTATACACATAATCCAGATTCTGTAAAAATCTAAATAAATTTTTAAGTAATTAACATTGGAGTAATTTTCAATCATCAGTTATTTATCCAATCAGTGGTTTATTCTGTTCTGTAGCATTGATAAAACAGCCCATGGTTTGCATATAATTTCTAGTGCTAACTACAGCTACACTACTCCTTTAGCACTCACTCAAGAAAGTTATATAGGAATACAGATAAGTAAGAATGATGTCACTACTGGGATGGCTTTGCATTTGTTATAGCATTAATCATTCACACACTGCAACACTTATTATCAGTTTACACAGAACTCATAACCAGTTCCAACGTACTTCACAACTGGATTGAGAACCCTACATTGTAAAACATTACCCTTAATCTTTTCTCACCAAACACCCTGTCAGAAAGGTGAAGACTTAGTTTATTTCCATTCTAGTTGCCTTCTAGCTTGTCAAGTTTATTTCCATTCTAGTTGCCTTCTAGCTTGTCAATATTAACTCTTCCTTAGAAGTTTGAAATTTTACACAGGTATGGAATTCCCACTTCCAGCTGCAGTATGTCCATGTAAAAAAATTTGGGAAGAAAGCAGTGCAAAGAAAAGTCACATTGCAACTTCCAAATCACGCTTAATCCCTCTAGATGCCACCAAGCCTTTAAATGAGTACCATCAGATTTAGTGTCACAAATTTTTATTCTCTGCTAAACATCCCTTTAAAAGTGAAACTAAGGGCGCCTGGGTGGCTCAGTGGGTTAAGCCGCTGCCTTCGGCTCAGGTCATGGTCTCAGGGTCCTGGGATCGAGTCCCGCATCGGGCTCTCTGCTCAGCAGGGAGCCTGCTTCCCTCTCTCTCTCTCTGCCTGCCTCTCTGCCTACTTGTGATCTCTCTCTGTCAAATAAATAAATAAAATCTTTAAAAAAATAAAATAAAATAAAATAAAAGTGAAACTAATTCATTAGCCTAAAATACATTACCATCTTCCATCATCCTTATTTCTGGCACATCTGCAATATTAAATGGGGGACCTGGAAGTTACTATGAGACCTTTCTTTAGCATCTCTTTCTTCCAGATGGATCATACACATCAAAACAGAAGGAAAGTTCATCACTAACACTTAATTTCTGTTGATCACGCCTTTTTTTTTTAAAATACCACCAGCCCTATAGAAACCAAATAGAAGTTTATATCTATGTAGTGTTGCACAGTACAGTTTACAAAGAACTTTTCATGTCATTTTGTATTTGACTTTCATAACAATTCTTGAGCTATGCATTGCAAATTTTTTGTAACTGTGAAAAGAAAAATAGAAGTTAAATGACTCAACCAAGTTATATAACTAATAAGTAGTAAAGCCAGGACCAAAAGCCATGTTTCGACTCTTGGTCCAATAATTTTCCACTCCACCGTGATGTTTATAAGACACTGTTTTAGCCATAAGAAGATTCCAGATTTTTTTTTTTTTATGTGAAAGAGAGAGAAAGAGAGAGCACAAGCACAGGGAGTGGTAGGCAGAGGGAGAAACAGGATCCCCACTGAGCAGGGAGCCTGATGTGGGGCTTGATCCCAGGACCCTGGGGTCAGAACCTGAGCTGAAGAAAGACACTTAACCGAATGAGCCACTCAGGTGCCAAGGATTCCAGACTTTAGGCTTGTAGAAAATCATATCACCAAACCCATTTATTTGTGTTCACCTTGAAAAAGAGATTTAACTATCTATTCATATTCAATTAAAAAGAAAGCATTAGTCTGTTTTGAGAGTTCCCACAACTACCTTGCATAATACAGGCATACCTTATTTTATTGTGCTTTGTTACAGTGCTTCCAGATAACTGTGTTTTTAAAATTGAAGGGCTGTGGGAACCCTGCATTAGGCAAATCTATTGGTGCCATTTTCCCAACAGCATTTGCTCACTTTTTATCTTTGTGTCACATTTTGGAAATTCTCACAGTATCTCAAACTTGTCATTATTGTTACATCTGTTATGACAATCTGTGATCAGTGATCTTTGATTATTACTAGAGCCACTGTTTTGAGGCACCACAAATCACACCCTTATAAGCCAGCAAACTCAATCAGTAAATGTTTGAGTGTGTTCTGAATGTTCCACCAACCAGCCATTTCCCCATTTCTCTCCTTATACTTAGGCCTCCCAATTCCCTAAAACACAATATTGAAATCAGGTCAGTTAATAACCCCACAGTGGCCTCTAGGTGTTTAAGTGAAAGGGAGAGTCACATGTCTCTCACTTTAAATCAATAGCCAGAAATGATTAAGCTTAGTGAGGAAGGCAGGTCAAAGGCCAAAAGAAGCTGAAAGCCAGCCCTCTTGAGCCAAACAGCAAGTTGTGAATGCAAAGGACAAGTTCTTAAAGGAAATTAAAAAATGTTACTCCAGTGAACACACAAATGATAAAGCAAAATAGCCTTATTGCTGACACAGAGAAAGTTTTTGATCATATCAACCATAACACTGCCGTAAGCAAAAGTCTAATCTAGAGCAAGATCCTAACTTGCTTCAATTCTATGAAGGCTGAGAGGTGAGGAAGGTGTAGAAGAAAAATTTGAAGAGGCTGGTTCATGAGATTTAAGAAGTAGTCTCCATAACATAAAGGTACAAGGTGAGGCAGCAAGTACTGATGCAGAAGCTGTAGCACGTTATCCAGAAGACCTAGCTGACAAAATTAATGAAGGTGGCTACACTATACACCAGATTTTCGATGCAGACAAAACCACTATATATTGGAAGAAAATGCTGTATAAGGCTTTCATAGCTAGGGAGAAGAAACCAAAGCCTGCCTTCAAAACTTCAAAGGACAGACTGACTCTCTTGTCTGGGGTTGATGTAACTGGTGACTGAATTGAAGCCAGTGCTCATCTACCATTCTGAAAATCCCAAGGCCCTTAAGAATGATACTAAGCCTATGCTATCTGTGCTGCATCAATGAAACAATAAAGCCTGGATGACAGCACATCTGTTTACAACATGGTTTGCTGAATAGTTTAAGCCACTGTTGAGACCTACTGCTCAGAAAGAGATTTCTTTCAAAATATTAGGGCTCATTGACAATGCACGTGGTCACTAAAAGCCCTGAAAAAGATGTACAAGATTAGTGTTGTTTTCATGTCCACTAAGACAATATACATTCTGCAGCCCATAGATCAAAAAGTATTTTTTTTTTTTTTACTTTCAAGTCTTACTACTTAAGAAATACATTTCATAAGGTTTATAGATGCTATACATAGTGATTCCTCTGATCTGCAGAAAGTAAGGAGAAGACCTTCTGGAAAGAGTTCACTATTCTAGTTGCCATTAAAGACATTGACAACTCATGTAAATAAGTCAAAACATTGGGTGCCTGGGTGGCTCAGTGGGTTAAAGCCTCTGCCTTTGGCTCAGGTCATGATCCCAGGGTCCTGGGATTGAGCCCCGCATCGCATCGGGCTCTCTGCCCAGCAGGGAGCCTGCTTCCTCCTCTCTGTCTGCCTCTCTACCTACTTGTGATCTCTCTCTGTCAAATAAATAAATAAAATCTTGAAAAAAAAAATTAAAAATAAAATGTTTAAAAGAAAAAAAGAAGTCAAAACATCAACATTCACAGGAGATTGGAAGAATGTGATTCCAACCCTCATGGATGACACTGAGGGGTTCAAGACCTCAGGGAGTAAGTAACTGCAGATGTGGTAGAAAGAGCAAGAGAACTAGAATTAGAAACAGAGCCTGAGGATAGGACTGAATTACTTCAATCTCACAATAAAACTTGAATGGATGAGGAGTTGCTTCTTATGGGTGAAAGTGGTGTTGAGATGGAATCTACTCCTGATGAAGATGCTGTGAAGACCGAAGACTGCTGAATGACAACAAAGGATTTAGATGTCGGGACATTAGGATATCAGACAACAGCGGATACTATATAAGCGTAGTTGACAAAGTAATAGCAGAATTTGAGAGGATTCACTCCAATTCTGGAAGAAGTCCTATAGGTGAAGTGCAATCAAAAGCATCACACACAGAGAAATCCTTCGTGAAAGGAAAAGTCAATCACTATAGCAAACATCTCTTGTTTTGAGAAACTGCTGACAGCCACCACCCGGATCAGCCAGCAGCCGTTAACATCTAGGCAAAATCCTCCACCAGCAAAAAGATTAGGACTCCTGAAAGCTCAAATGATGCTTAGTGTTTTTTAGCAATATTTTTTAAATTAAGGCATATACATTGTTTTTAGACATAATGCTATTGCACACCTAACAAAACACAGTCTAGGGTAAACATAACTTTTATATCCCCTGGGAAACCAAAAATTTCACTTGATTTACTTTATTGTGATATTTACTTTATTATAGTAGTGTGAACAGAACTCATAATATCTATAAAGTATGCCTGTATTCACCCTCCTCTTCTAGCTTTCCTTGCCTCATTAAAAAAGCATTCAAAGGGCACTCTATATAAGAGCAGAACTTTTTCCAAAAAAAATTTCATTAAATACTTTAAACAATACTTTTTAAGAGCCAAAGAAATTAATACAAAATAATAAGAAAAGCAAAGTACAATGAAAAGCAAAAACTAAAGAATAAACTAAAACAGTTAAAAATATAAAAACATTAAATATCTAATGAAAGAAAAGTAAACACCAAATATAACAAAAAGTAAAAGTGAAACAAGGCAAAAATACAATTTCCAAAATTTAACACCTCCATGCAGATGGTATGAGGTGGTACAAACAGGTAGCAGGCCTTCATCAGGTCAATTTGCTGATTACAGATACCAGAAGTATAAAATAGTCTTTAGTCTTTCCCTTAGCTGCAGAAGATTCAACACTCTGTCCTTCTGGGTTAAAAATATCTGTGTGGGAAGAAGAGATCTCTTAAAGAGCACTGAGCTCTAGCTTTGTCGACTTTTCCAACACATAAATTAAGCAAAAGCCACCCATCCTCTACTCTCTTCAACCTTAGCTTTTAAATGCAGAGTTTTAACTTAGAATGTATTGTCAAGTCCCTTATTAACAACATATAAATAATTTTTGTGATTTGACCAGATTAAATTCACCTATATCTAAAAAGGTAAGATTCTAGTCATATTTAATAGTACGTTTTAAAAAATATATACATTGTATTTATTAAATCTGTTATACATACCTATTAAACATAATAGAAATTATATACTTTCAAAGAATTAAAATACCATAAAAATATAAACCATAAACCATGCTAAATATAATTCAGTCTTACTATAATGATTTAGAAAACAATCAGTAGTATTCAGTAACTTCATTTTCAATACTTGGACTACCATTTTGAATATCTCACAAATAAGAAAGTAGTAGTATACGATACAAGGCTTAAAGTACAAATTTTGATATGAGGGCCATTTCTCTTCTTTCCATATCCATCTATTTTAAAAAAATGATCAATGCCAACCTGGATAATACCTGAGAGAAATGAGTCAAAAAAATTGCCAAAAGATCTTATAGATTCCCAGCCAAGTAAACCATAAGTAAATGGCTTTCAAAATGGCTTTATAAAGAATTCTGGACAGCTACATTAGCCTTAAAAGCCAAATTTAGGACAATGACACAATATATTTATATTATATATTATATGATAATATATAATATATACATATATATACTCATTCATATCTTCAACTATCAAGCCAAAAATGAAGTAAATATTTACAACTAAAACTAAACGAAAACTCTGAATTCCAACTAGTATTCAGTTTTAATATTTCCACTTTTTAGAGTAAACATTGTCATTGACAAACACAACAGTAGCCATTAAGAACTTGGAAACTAGGGTTTGAAGAGGTAGGGGGGTAGGAGGTTGGGGGAACCAGGTGGTGGGTATTAGAGAGGGCACGGATTGCATGGAGCACTGGGTGTGGTACAAAAACAATGAATACTGTTATGCTGAAAATAAATTTTTAAAAAATGATTAAAAAAAAAAGAACTTGGAAACTAGTATTTTAGTACATAAAAATTCTCAGCTTACTATTTCTTCCATAACATGTCTAAACCCATACACAACAAATATAAGCAACATATAATCTTGATGAAATTGTGCTACCCTTATTATCCTGCATATATTCATTACCAAAATCACACATTTTATAGCAAAACTACAACTTCAAAATTTAGTTCTCAAGTTCTCTGTAGAAATAAGCACAAAAATAAAAAGAGAACATTATTCTCTCAAAACCAAAAAACCAACCTCATTAATTGCTTATAAGTATTAAAACACTATTTTAGTTTATATAAAAGATTAAGTGACCAAGACCTTGAAAAAAATTCCCCAAATATTAAACAACTTCCTCTTCCAAGAAAAAAAAAAAAAAAAACCACCAACTTCCTCTTCCAAATATCATATCCAAAATACACTGAAATCTCAAAAAAAAGAAAGGGGGGGGCCTTTAAGAATCCTTTCTGAACCACTTTCTTATTAAATAAATGCTAGTTTATTTCAAAGCAACTGTACCTTAAATGCATAGAACCTAAGGACATGCACTGCTCTAGCATATTAAAACACACATGGACTTACTGGGGTTTCATTTCAACCAAAGTTTTCTATACAAATTCATAAATTATTTCAAATAATCTTTTGTCAAAATTAAAAAGAAGGCAAATTTTACAATCACCCAGGTGACAACATTTTTTTTTTTTTAAGATTTTATTTATTTATTTGTTCGAGAGAGAGAGCGCGCATGAGCACAGGCAGACAGAGTGGTAGGCAGAGGCAGAGGGAGAAGCAGGCTCCCCGCCGAACAAGGAGCCCCATCTGGGACTCGATCCCAGGACGCCGGGATCATGACCTAAGCTGAAGGCAGCTGCTTAACCAACTGAGCCACCCAGGCGTCCCAGGTGACAACATTTTAAAGGACAGTTTAATTTTAATTAATGATACATTTGAATACTACAAACATCCTTATGTTTGATGCCATTTCTGCTACCAAACTAAGACAAATTTCTTTTGAAATGACTAATTTCTGGACACTTACACATTTTCAGAAGACCATCAGATGTACTAAACTGATAGCTCTAGACTTTATTTTCAGATTCAAATGATAAATAAGAAGGAACTGAAAGAGGAAAAGGCTCTATCTGATCTTTACCAGTTCTGCCTACGAAGCTACAGAGTTTGTGGTTTATCAACACAGTTCTATTTAAAAAAAAAAAAACGTTTTAAAAACAGCATCTATTGCTTGTGATATAAAAATCTATAGCCTTTCAAAGTTCTTTACATTAAAGTTTTTTTAATATTTAATAAATCTAAAACAGGTATTAAAAATACAGCACAAACTTTTACTAATTTTACTTTAATAACAAAGTGAAACTTGCCAAAACTTATTCGAACATCATCCATATGGAAGACACTTTTTCTGAAAATCTATAAGAGATCCAAAGAGGTACTTATCCTCAAAAACCTAAAATCCAGTGGTTGGCATAAGTCAGGGTGATAAAAATCAAGTTCAAGACAATATAATTGCCACAAGACGGATATCAAAAGGATTACTCAGCAACTTCTTTTTATATCTTTTATTTCCATAGCTTCACTTTTACAAATTTCATCTGTTCTACAGTTGTTATACTTTAAGAGAAAAAATGAATTTAACAGTAATTATTAAGGTCTTAATACCCTTTACAATTTCTATTCCTTTTCTTTAAAAGCCGTTTCAGTACCTTGAAAATAGTGCTTCGACAGCTCAGTAAATCACACCTTAGATCAGACGCTGTTTTAGGCTGTGAGTAACCAAAACCAAACCCGAACAACCCCCTGCCAGGGCATATTACACTGCAGTAGAGAGTGCTTCTTAATCATTTTCATTAGATATAAATGTTTATACTAAAAGCAATATATCCTTTACTCTTATTCACACCAGATTTTGAATACGAAGTAAAACTCCAACCAACTTCAGAGAAATAACAGCCTGATATCCAACTGAGAGCTGACAAGATAGTATCTAATCGTCTCTCCCTCCACCACCTCAGGACATCCCTGACTCTCCCCTCTGCCCTCTCTCCCACTGTCCCCCATTCCCCTCACACAAAGCTGAGTTAGTGCCCTCTTCAGACTCAGTGCTACACACAGCAACCTCTTACATACCCTTCCTACACTATTACAATCACTGATTTGAAACTCCAAGAACGTCATCTTTTTAATTGCTTTTCATCTGTGTTTGACACTCAGAAGCATTCAATGAGTGAACAATAGAGGACTGAATATCTTATACGGTGTTTACATTCTTCTTCCCATTGTTACCTTTTGACGTCTACTAAAAATCAGTATCACAACAACTCTGGTCAAGCCTAGAATTAGCCAGAAATTTCCTAAATGGGTGACTTTTTTAAATTGCCGAGACAAATTTCAATGCTATTATAAAAGGATGACTATTGGATTTTAAAGGCAACAGTGTAATGGTTGAGTTCAGGCTCTAGAATCGACAAAACAGGCTCAAATACCAATCCCATCTGTTAGAGCTGTGTGACATAAGCAAGTTACTTAACCTTTCTGTGCTTCCATTTCCTCACCTGTATGGAAAGGTTTATAGCCCCTACTGCATATGGTTGTCATGAATATAAATTAGAAATAGAAACTCTGAGCACATTTACTGACATACTGTAAATACTAAATAGTTAATTTTTATTTCTATTTCTGTAAAACATTTAACTGGAAGCCAAATCAGAAAAAATAAATCAGTAAATAAGACTTTAAAACCATAATGCTATAGCTTTATTAATTGAAAGCTTATAACAAAAATATCTTAATGAAATTCACTGAATACATAAATACACTTACACACTTATTAAAGCTGTTAATCACAAACTATAAATGGAGTGTCAATACACATGGGGGAAGAAATGGTAAAAACCTCACTAGAAACTGACAGAGGCACATTTGATCTTTAGTTCAGAGATCTTTCCACTATAGCCAACCACATATTTTTAATTAATTCAACTTTACAAGGCTTTCTTTAAAATTAAAATGCTCCCTTGAGGGCTGTCTATCAGTTGTTCACACCTCACTGTGAATTACTTTAATCAGATAAATGCATTAAGTTTAACACCACCTACTTAAAGAAATTGTTATTGAAAAGTATCGAGAAGAGGGGTAGCTTTAAAACTAGTGTGCCTGCACGGGGAAGGCCTGTTTCACGCTGGTAGCAAACATCTCTATGCAGTCAGGGGCAGCACGAAGACAGTGGCACCTGCAGCACCTGGTGAGAGCACAGGGTTGTAGGACTTCTAAGGTCCATCAAAGCCAATTCCCCTCTACTAGGTTGTATTAGGGGCTCTTTAAGGAAACTTCCAGTTCTATTATTCCACTGTTCTCTTCTGCAATATGCTCTAAGACCCCAAGTGGTACCAACTTCCTAAATACCTCTAAAAAAAATCAACTGAAGAGCACTTTTGGCAGGTTCCCACAAAGCAAAAATGAATGAACCACTACAGAAATGGGAAACGACACCCTTTCCTACAAGTTAAAATTAAATCACTACCTGGAATAAATCAAATTATCCTTAATTTATATAAACTATGAGTCTATGTCCAAAATAAATACAACAACAGGAAAACCATTAAACTTAACAGTACAGAACACCACAGCATTTCAGGGCTTTCTTAAAGCTATCTCTAATGCTTTCTGGCTCAAGTGAAAAAAAAAAATCTTTAAAAAAATCTTGAAGCAAAAACTTTCTTCTAGTTTGTATAATATTACTTTAGTGTAAACCAAAGAGTCTGAAAGTAGAAAAAAATTTCTGAATGTTAAATATTAAAAAGTATTTCCAGTAAAGAAAGATTCTTTTGGGGTTGATTGAGAACATACTTCACACTTAACGCCCTTGATTTTTGTCGTTATTTTACATAAAACTATGGCTGCATGCTTAAAGTACCTCCAAAATGCCTATTGCTAATATTGTGTATATCTTTTAAAATGTATATTTTAAAAGGTAAATTATTGTCCTCTACCTTGTCAATCAAAAATAAAAATCTAGAGGAAAAGAAAGAGGGATATTCTTTGCACATAAGAAAATCCTCCAAATGAGAGAATATTATCAAAAGAATATCAGGAACATATTATCCTGAAGGTCAATGAAACAAGAATGTTCCAAGGAAAAAACCTGAACAAACTTGTGACGCTGTGGCCACACAGCAGAGCCCAAGCACCAGTCCAACAGCACACCACAGTGAAGAGGACAACAGCAGACGCTCCACCCCCCACAGGCAACGGTGGGAATCATCATTAAAAATTAAGAAGTGACCTTGGATTAAAGCGGCAAAACTAAAGCACATGTGAACAAATAAAAGCACTTAATGAGACAAGTCATAATCAAACTATTGAAATATAAACTCCGCAGCATCCCTATCAAAATGTTAATCAACAAACACTGGACGTTGACATTTGATTTGCTTCTTAGACGCGGGCGGCTATGTCAGGGAGCACATAATGTTCCAAAGCCAAATATAAAAGTTCAGCTATTCTTAACTATCTTCTTTATAAAGCCAAAATGACATATCTCAAAGGTATGGTTCTAAAGAACAACATTAAGTTTTGTTCCAGGTTAGCAAGGTTGAGAAAATTAAAGTTTCGTTTTCTTCAACAATCTATGATATAAAGCTAATACTTTCAGTGGTAATAACTCCAATTCATCCACGTGCATCTAGATTGAGAAGGACTCAGAAGGAGCTCTGCAAGGAACACACAGCTAGAGCAAGAACATGGTAACTGCATTTGACTCACAGATTTTTCTTCCATGTTAGGCAATATGTAAAGTCTCCTAAACCACTTAATCGTATGTATGATTCATCAATTCTACTTTCTAAACGTTAGGTTTTTTATTGGGTTTTTGCTATGTGTGGATGGGTACAAATAGGTTTGAAGGTAGACTCCAAAACATATATATACAGCAACTGTCCCAATAAATCTTGTGATGTGAGAAGGCAGCAAGTAGATGTGGGTCCTGAATGGAAAGAGTTTAAGCACAAACTATCCCTAAACAAACCCACTGGTCCAGATACATATCATATGGTCGCTTATTTCTATTGTCCCTACTCTTGTCATACCAGCGCACACTTCAGATCACTTCTATAACAAGCAGCTCTCAGTGAATTTATCTGATCATTTATTTGACCAGTAGCTGGCACTATGCTAGGTCCAAGTTCTGATTTAAGAAAAAAGTAAGAGGCAGTTGAGCTATTAACCTAGCTAACAATCAGAAAGGTAGGAACTTGATACTGGGTTGAATGGGTTTATAAAAGTGGAAAGTCAGTAACAAAGGAGGATTTGTTCTGAAGAGAAATTCTTCCACCTAAAGAGACAGGAATAAAGAAAACAAGACCTAATAAAGATGTGTTGAAAACTACGAATAAATAGCTAGGACAGTTAGAGCAAGGACTCACTTAAACATGGAGACATAAATCCTAAACATGAGAAGTAGTGAGTGCAGAAGGGGGATATCCTGAGACAGCATCAATAATCACAAGGAAAAAGTTCAGTAATTGTTTTGTGTGGAATTACCCTTGATTCATTAATTTCAGAAAAGAAACTGCATTCTTGTTTAAAATTACATATACCCGCACCACATATGGTTTAAACTCTAATATTTCCTCCCATGGTAATAATGCAGCCTATATTGAGCTGATTCGAGGTCTCTACACAATGAGAGACAATGGAGCAGACTTTTTAAATTGGATTAAATCTATTAAAAAGCAGCCGATTGGGGCACCTGGGTGGGTCAGTGGGTTGAGCCTCTGCCTTCAACTCAGGTCATGATCCCAGGGTCCTGGGATCGAGCCCCGCATTGGGATCTCTGCTCGGCGGGGAGCCTGCTTCCTCCTCCCTCTCTCTCTGCCTGCCTCTCCGCCTACGTGTGATCTCTGTCTGTCAAATAATAAATAAAATCTTGAAAAAAAAAAACCCAGCAGATTAAAATACAGACTCTGGAGCCAGACTACTCTGGGCAAGTTTCCTCATTTCTCAGTGCTAAGTTTCTTCACCTGCAAAATGAAGATAAACATTTCCCTCCCATAGGATGTCCGTGAGATTTAAAGTTAGTCCATGTACGACAGCTACAACTGAGCACAGCACAACCAGCACTACTACCACTTGAGGTAAGTCATCAACAAAATATAAAAGAGAAAGCTAGAGCGCCAAAGCCACTGCCTGAAAGAAAAACCTGAAGAGAAAGCATCGTCAACGTTGTATTGAGGACGGGTGACTTCTGAGTTCCCTGAAGTCCTGCACCACTTCAGGGAATGCAGGGACGGTGTGGTAACAATAACTTCTGCTGTTAGAACTGAGGAGATGCCATCACTACTGGCTCTACGCCACTGACTGCTGGGAAGCATGAAAGACAGCAAAGAGTGACAACAGCAATTCCTCGGAAATCTACCAGGGAGAGTATTAAGATCTAAATTTTGGCATTTCACTCTTGGATAGTTGCAGCAGAAGTTATTAGGGAAGTTGTCCTGCCAGGGAGACATCCGTGAATATATGGGCCAACCAGTCTGGCAGACACCATCAGAACTGGTTCCGCTAACAAAAGGGAATACGATAGGGAAACACAACCAACCACGCTCATGGCAATTTTTTCAATTCCTGAGGCCCTCCATATGAAACTACTTCTCAGTGTTCTAAAATGTGCTGTTTTTTAAAAAAAAAAAAGTACTGTCTTTGAAACAAGTCCAAATAACAATAGATCAAATGAAGATCACTCTTTTACCAGAGCTAGCTATATTGTTATATTTCAAAAACTAATACTATTTCAAAACACCAAGTAAAACTTAGGTAAATAATAATTTGTCTCTGGAGATATTTATGAAGTAAACTACACAAAATAAATGAATTTAGAACCTATTAGAAAATGAACAAGAGAAATATGCCAAATATCTAAATGTAATATCACCAATCTCAGCATAAACCAAATTTATCCTGAGTATGGTGTTTTCTATTGGATCAAACAGATAGTCTTCAAAAAATAAACCAGCGGGGCCCCTGGGTGGCTCAGTCAGTTAAGTGTCTGCCTTGGGCTCACGTCACGATCTCAAGGTCCTGGGATCAAGCCCTCTCCCTCTGCCTCCTTCACCCCAGCTCATGTGCACTCTCTCTGTCAAATAAATAAAATCTAAAAAAATAAAATATAAACCAATATTCTAAGAAATGCAGAGAACATTTTAATTGATTTCCCAACGCCTATTCCTTGCCAGTTGTTTAATAATAATCTGTCATAATAATCTCACCATTCACCCATCTACCACTACCCCACCAATGATTATTTTAGGAATGTGTAGGTTCATGCCAACTTTGGCCACTGGGATCCAATGTTCTGGAAGATTCTGGGGAAAGAAATTTTCTGGATTTAAGCAGAGTGCCATGAAAAGCCACTGTCTCTCACCCCCAAGGTCATTAAAGAGAAAGCAGAGTTCTAACTTCTCTTAACCACCATCCCATAACCACAGGAATCTAAATCTTCCAGTGATACCAATTACTGTGAGTGGCAGAGCTGAGATGCAGAAAGAACCTGGATCTTTGATGATTTGCTTCTAAACTTCCTCTTATATAAACTACTAAGTTCCCTCATTACTTAAATTGGTTTTATATTTGTACCCCAAAACATTCTAATATACACATTTTGTTTTCCTGGTTTATTACTATATAAAAATGTCACCCATATTCATGCGAATGTTAGCAAAAACAAAAAACAAAAAACTATCCTACTTTAAACAAATGGATACACATATCAGGTTTGTTTGTAATAAATAAATAGGTTTTATTGACAGTTAAATAGGAATATTCAGTAACTCTCTTCAATAATTTCTGGACTATTTCCCTTTAACATTTATCAATAAAGTAGAAAATTAATAAAAACATTTAGAAACATTAAAGTCTCAATTTGAAGCTCAAAAAGGTATAATTTTTTAGACTCTAAAATATTAGTCATATTTATACTATTTAAGTCATAACTAAAAGAAGAAAAGTTGTTAATGCTTTTCATACAGTTGACTTTAGCTTTACTAAAAATCTTTCGAATTTGCTGCCTGTGAGTCATATTGATGGAATACATGGGTAGAATGGATTAATTGCAACCTACAGGGAGGCTGAAGTGTTTATTTTAACCATTTGTCATATTTCCAACTTCACTGTGCTGGATAAACTATTAAAATACACAAAAAGATGTTTCTAATGAGTAGTGATTTAAACAATAACAAAAGCAAAAAGGCAAGAAAGAAAGAAAAGAAGGGCACAAGAAGAAGATAAAAAACTGGAATAACTAGTTCCTAAGGACAAAGGGAGGAAGGAAGGAGTAAAACACTCACAAGTCTTTATGGAAAGGTCACGCACGATCTGACACATGCACAGATCAGGTGTTATGTAAGATAGATTGATCCCTGTATCAAAATCACTTTAGCATGCATTTAAAATTACAAAGAAATCGTATTTTCTAAAGTAATTTAGCCTATTTTACAAACACGTCGGGTGAACATTAATTCACCCACCTTCGCTAACGTTATGGTATAGGTTATTCTGAAGACTAATTCACCATAAATACACTAAAAAATAGATTTAAATTTGAGCTGAAAAAATATATATATCCATTTGAGTCTTCAAAGAAAACTTGGTTGTGCCTGGAAAGAATAGACAGACCAACTTTAATACATATAGGACAACAAAAGATAACCTTTTTAATTGGAAAAAGCTCCCTACAACCTAGGATCAATCTCTGCCTGGAGACAAACCTGATCACAGCTACAGTTCAAACAGGCCAAAAATACAGCAGGCAGGGCCAGTGGAGTCAGGAACATGTGTGACTTCCTACCTAAAATTAGCCAGGCCCATTTCACCACAAGCTGGGTTGGGCTTCTCTATTTTAAGGTGTGCAGCTCCAAATTGCTTAAGAGCATATAATTGCTGGTCTGTTTCTGGAGCTAAGAGTGTCAGCAGACTTTCCACCAAGTCTTTAGAATGGACAACTGGTCTCTACAAAATCCCACACTTAATCACCATGTTATCTAGCATCTAAGTACACTGCAAGTGAAATCACACACTGGAAAACATTACACACAAGGACACATCAAAAAGGAAATAAACAAGAAGAGACAGTCCTTATTCCTTTCCACCACACCACCCCTTGATGCATACATATTGTATATGACAAAAGTGGAGGGGAAACTGACAAAAGTGTCCTTGTCTTTTCAGGAAATTATATAGAACTGGCAGGTGAAACCCTTCCAAATGATGTCACACCATTATTTACCTCTCTCTGAAAGTGCTTTGCTACTGGAGTAAATCCAAAAGAAGGGGCTACTCAGTCTGCATTCTGCATTCTGGAAACATTAGAGGGAACTGGTGTGTCTTCCATGTACTGGCAAGAGATTTTCACTAATGTTTAAAAAAGGAGCTAAGTTTTCAAAGACAAATGAAAGAAAATGAAAAGGTGTGCCCTACTACCAAAACTAATGATCACTCTATCAACAAATGATAAAGCTGAGTTCTAAGTTATATGGCCTCAATGTACACATGAAATTTAAGCCGCATAGATGACATTCATGGTTTCTACAACCTCATGGCAAAAACCTAGCATCTACTTTATTATAGTACCTTCAGACACTAGATGCAGAATATACATTTAGTACCATTATTATCCTGATACTATCATGTTCTAGCAATCTACAACACTAACACTTGTTTTGATAGACTCAGTTATTTTAAGAATGAACAAAACACACATACCTTCATTTTCAGAGGCATGACATTTCACTTTCAATACCAAGTCAAAGGTTCTTTCTGGATTTTCCCTAAAAGAAAAAGAATTTTGTTTTATTTATTTCCTATGACAAAAAAGCATCTCTGCAGAGTGTATGTTTTCTTAACTCAAAAAACTAATCATCTTTTTGTTGTAATGTATTCTATGTAACTATACAAGCACAATGTAGAAAATAAGTTTTTTTTTTTCCCCAGTACAGTAATGTAAGAGACTTAGGAGTTCTGAGACCTGGGGCAAACATTTAACCTCTGAGCCTGATTTCTTGTCTATAAAGTGCCTCCTCACTCACATCAAAGAATAGTTCTGAGGATTGTAAATCAACAAATTTATGTGGAAGTACTTTATAAAATATTAAGTGCTATATAAATGTAAAGCATTGACTTTACCTTACTGAATCAAAATTGGAAAGCCAGTATGCTCCTAAATATTTCTACCTTTTCCTGCCAACAAAGCTGGCCAGCAGGTTCTCAGGTTTCCTCCCCACCCACCACCCACCCCAGGCTTTTTTTTTTAAAGGACCTGAAGTGTAAGTTTAAATGATGAATACCTGGTTCCACCTGCCACGTTCTAGACCACCATAAAACAGTTATAATGCTCCTAAATTTGACACTTTGCATATGCTTCTCTTGAAATAAAGTAGCGCACTGTACATAAACTCTAAGGCTAACACCACCACCACCAACAAACACCAACAAAACCCTGGTTTTATGTCAATTTAGAGTAATTAGAAATAGACATCTACCTTAATATTTGATTTTCCCACTAGGAACAGTAAGATTGCTTTGCTTCATTCAGAAGTTATCCACTTCTTTGTTAACTTCTCACACATTCAACCAATTCATTGGTTTAATTTCAAAAAGCAAACTGAAATCTACTGAGACACATTTTCTTTAACCGTTCTGTTTTAATCTCTTTCTGCTAGAAGATAAGAGATGGAGCAAAATCTGATACCACAATGCCCACATGACCAAAGTGTTAATCTATCTGTTATTCCTGTTGAAGGAGAACTTAGCGTCTTTGTACATTAGCTGTTTTAAATATGCACTTCCTTTAATAAAGTAATGCCAGTTTTGGCTTCCAAATAAACATTCATTTTTCTAAATTTATTACAAGAATCTAGAATCACAGGAAGTGGCAAGCTATATAAATTAATTTGCAAATATACAGTTCCTCAGCCAACCCACTATTAACTTATTTCAATGGAAATAATATGCATTTAGGTGACCTCCTCCCTCATAGTCCAATTAATGTCAAAAACTATACTTTTTAAAACACTTACGCAGCCCCCCCATGTCAAACCCTGAAGAAAATAATTCTAAATCACATAATTTTCCCATTTTCCTAATATTTATTTAGAATCTCTTAGGTGTAAAACTTAAATAGTGATCCAATTATACTGTGAAATTTTACAAGCCTTTCACACTAATACAAAATATGTAGTATTCATTATTTTAAATGGGGGGGGTGGCGGTGTGAATAGGGAGTAAGGGAAGAAATTCTTTGCAATGTAAGTTTCAGGAAAAAAATAAATAAATAAACATAAACCTAATACCTCTAAGACCCAAAACAAAATCACCACACTTAATCAAATTGCTTTTTTACATAATTAATCTCCCGATGAAAAATATCCACTGATGCAGACACAAATACACTATCTAATGGGATACCATTTTGCAAGCACCATGCATATACCCAGTGCCTATGTAAACACCTATGCGAGGCCAATTTAATTTTATAAGAAAAATTGGAAGAAAACATCTGGGAAACTGATAACCATGATTAAAATGAAATGGTTATTTTCACGTTAGGGAAATACAGTAAATAATAACCGCTTAACCTCAGCGCTGACGCCCTCCCGGACACCAGCAAGACACAGACAACCGACAGTCACGTCTGCCACACTCCGGGAGGAACAAGAAACCCACAGCGGGTGGTGGCAGGAGCCGCCAGGCCTCCTCCACTACCTAGAGATGCGGGCGTCGCCGCGGCGCTGCCGGCCGCTCCCGGAGGAGCGGCGCCCACCCCGCCGGGCCGGGGACGCGGGGCCGGGCAGGCTTTGCGGCCTAGCGCTGTCCCGCCAGCCGGCCTCGCACGGGGGGCCGGGCCAAAGTCGCCGTCTGGGGGGCCGGCCGCCGCGGGACGCCACCGCCCTTCCCGCGCGCCCGCGACCCCCACTCACTTGGTTCTGCAGTCCATGGTTACATGTCGGTGTGGGGCTGTCCGTCCCGCCCCCGCGCCGGCCTGAGAGCCCACTGTCCCGCGCTGGGAGGGTCGCGCCGCCCGCGCCCACGCCGGCCGCCCCGCGGGGAAGGAGGCTACTCACAGCGGCGGCGGTGGCGGCGGGCCCATGTCGGCGGCGCCCCCAGCGCTTCCCCGCCTCCCACCCCACCCCCCAGAGCCTTTTTGTGACAGCAGCAGCAACAGCGGAGGCGCGGCCGCCGCCCCCGTCTTCGCCGGCCGCCGCCCCCGCCGCCTCCGAAGCTGGGGCCTCTCTGTTCCTGCGACCGGGGCCGCCCGCAGCGGCTCCTGCACCTTCTGCAAACCAGGAAGTCGCCGGGAGGGGGGAAGGGGCGCTCGGGGGCGCGCCCGGCGGCCTCACCTGGGCCGCGCGGCCCGCGGGCCGTAGCCTGAGGAGGAGACTGGGCGGGGTCCTCGCGCCCACAGTGCCCAGAGGGTTGAGGGGAGCGCAAGCCCGAATGGCCCATGTACCGCTTTGTAACTGAGCCAGAAACGCAAGGTGCCCCCTGTGTCCTCAGCCCTGGACCAGCCGACTTCCTTTCTGGGTCCAGTCCAGGCTCCAGGGTTACAACCCACCCAGAAAGCAACGTAATTGAAATAGTACCTCGATTTGCAGTTTTCCACACCATATATACACACGGAATTGGATCACCAATTAATAGGTATTGTTTGCTAGAACCTTCGTCGTTTGGGGGCGTTTCATTTCGCTTCAGACTGCACCTTGGAGCTCAAGTTGAATCTCCTGGCTCCTGCCTCACTCCAGCTGTGGCCTGCTCACTGCTCTCTGAAATCCAGAGCTGCCCCCCTCTTGATTCAGGAATGTTCAGACATGTGCACCTGCTAAATAGCCTTGTCTAGTAGCAAAATGGTAGTGCTCCATTTGCCTGCACATATGGAAGCCAGACGTTCTTATACCAAAGGACCGCAGCACGCCAAAGACCTAGTAGAACAGCAGTCTAGGGGCTCTGGGAGGGCACAGCTGAGGGTGACAGAGGCCAAAATAAAAAGCTAAAATTTACAGGGCACTAAAGTACCTGTTAAGCAGGTTATATGTATTGTCACAGTATTTACCATAACTCTATGTGATAGATACTTGCGTCAGCATTTTATAGATGAAGAAACAGGCCAAGCTAATCCAGTAGGTGCTAGCAAAGCTGGATTTCAGAACAGGTCTACTTGATGCTGATAGTTACTTCTGCCACGTACTGCCTTGTCGTGGTCTGCTGCCTTTTATTTAGGATCTACCGAGAAGAGATGTAGAAAAAGTCTTACGGTGCACATTTAAAAGATAGTCCAAGACTGGACAATTGCACAGAGATCTTCTGGAGAAGACTTCTCCTGCTAACGTTAGCACCCTTGACACATGGCCACAGTGTTTTTCATCCATATAGGGGTTGCTTCAGACTTTATTCATGCAAAAGTAAAGATGATGAGAGGAAACCAAATATGGTATGAATAGAGTATGAGTCATGAGACCTGAAAGTCATACAGGGAGTCTTGGGAATTAAATAAAGAATTCAGAAGCAAATACCTAACATTAAATTCAGTTACGCAGATCTGAAACATTCTTGCCAAAGGTAGGTGCTACTTGGTCAACAAAATGAAATATATTTTGTAGACACAGGCCTGATGGTCAAAAATAAGGTCAGGACAGAATAGGGAAACAAAAATATTAGATTTAAGCATGATGTGCTGTCATAGCTTGACTTGGGGTGAGACACTTCAGTTTCTCAGTTCCTACATTTCTTAAATGGGAATTATTACTTGTATATCACATGAACAATGTGATATTCAAGTTAAAAAGTACTACACACTGGTGTGCTCTTTTAAGAAATTGTTCTGTGGATTTCAGTTTCACAATTAGGCAGTCTGTACCACATAATTTTTTTTCCCAAATGAAGCTTCTTTCCACCTAAGTACTTAACATAGTACAAAGCCTTGAAAAAAATTCTGTAATAAAAACCACTTCTGCTCCAAGTGTTGCTAAATTTTTCAAACTTCTCCTTTCCTTATAATTAATTCTTTTCCCAAGAAAAGGAAACTTACCTGGGATGCCTACATCAGGAATTTGTTAGTGGTTAAGAAATATTTATACAATTGCTTTCCCTATCCATTTGTTGTCATACCCCTGCATAATAGAAAATGTTATTTTTTTAAATTTATCTTAAGTATATGAAGGGAAAACACTGCATATGCACGCATAAACCAAATCTCTTTAAACCAGCTCTTAGGCTGACCATGATGAGGAGATATATTTATCTATTTTGAAATTACTGAAGTAAAAGAGATAGGAAAACAGATAGACACAATTTGAATGATTTATTAAAAATTACTAAAAAAGGACATTTTTATACACTTATATTGGTGATATGTTTAATGAAGCCAGTAGTATAATTTTAGCAATGCTTATTTCATATGGAACTTCTGATATGACTGATTGAGAAGTGTGCAAAGGGCAAGGCTTCAAGTTGGTATTATATCTTTACAAGATCATATTTCAGCAATATTTCCTACTTGACAATTGATACTAACATTTCTCGGGACCACAGTAGTCAAAGAACATGGCCTATGTTCTCACCAAAAAACATAGAACTATATGCCAAAGAACTATAAACTGTTAGTCTTTTTCAATGTTTTAAACTCATTTTAATTTTTGACATGTGTTTATAACGAGTGTATGTTCAGCAGGTCTTGGGCAAGGTGTTCTAAAAATATGTCCTTGATCAGAACTTGCCTATGGTTTTGCCATAGCTTGCTTGCCCCAAATTGCAGTTCTCTGCTATTCCCAAATAAACCCATTTTTGTTGGAAAAATAAGTGACAGTTTTATTTTTAAGGTTAACATTACTCTGGTGATCAGAAGTGGGATCTAGAGAAGACCCTCAGCAGGTCTGAGGCTGGTGAGAAAATAGATACCACAGAGTCAACCGGGCCCATTGCTTTTTTGCCAACCCTGGAGTTTGAGGGTAAGTTTTTTCCTGGATTTAGAGCTCTGCTTTCTTTGTGTTTGAGCTCTCCGGGCTTTATTCAGGTTCTATTTTTAAGGCCTATCCTTTCTGAGAGTACTTGTTTGTTCTTTGGTCTGACTCCTTTTCAGAAGCAGATTGTTTTTAGTGGAATGTGCCTGTTGGAAGTGTGTTGGCCTTCGACCCAATTCCTTTTCAGAACCAGACTGTTCTTGGTGGAACTGTGATGGCCTCCAGTTTGAGTCCTTCTGGAACCAGAATATTCCTATTGAAACTCTGCTGTTTAGGAATTTTGCTCATTCCACTCATCAAATTGCTTTGAGAGTAGTGGGTCCCCCCACTACTGGGACTCTAGTGGTTTTAGTTTTTAAAACTATGGTACCTCTCCAGTGCATTTCCAAACTAAATGAATCAACTTAACCAAAAGTAATTTAGAACTTTAGTGGCCATGATGGGGAACTTCAATCTCCCCAAACCTACTTGTTTTTCTTTACATTAAAAAGCTGCAGCTCCTAAGAAAAATAGGAAAACAAACAAACAAAAGGCCTTGATCAAGTATTATGATTGTTATTGATGTTTTCTATTACTCTGATTGTGTTATTGATATCTTCTATTAGTATTATTGTGTTATTGATATCTTCTATTACTGAATTTGCATCTGCTTAACAAGTCCTTCATGGGAGAGATGACTTAAAATTTCTTAATGTGATGACAGATTTGTCAATCTCATAGTTCTATTTTTGCTTTATGTGGTTGGGGCCTGTGTTATCATATGCACAGAGGTTTATAATTATTTTATTTGCCTGGCAAATTTATCATTATGTTGTGACTTTTTTTGATTCTAGTAATCCTTTTGCCTTAGCATTTAAATGGCTTTCCTCTGATTAGTATTTGTCTAGTATTGGTATAACTCTTTCCACTCTATTGCATTAAAATTTTCTAAATCATTACATTTCAGATTATCTAATTAGTGTTAATTTTGACTTTTAGTCTGGTCTAATAATTTTTGACTCTTAGATCAAACATTTAGACATTGCATGTTTTATAATTGCTGATATATTTCAATTTATTTCTGCCTTCTAATGTTGTGCTCTCCATTTGTTTTCTTCTGATCTATGTTTTTTTTTTTTTTCTTTCACCATTGCCTTCTTTAGGATTATTGGCAGTTTGTCTTTATGTTGCCACTTCTCCTCCTAGATTTAGTTTGGAAGTTATATACTCTATTCCTATTTATTTAGTGGTTATCCTAGGAATTTTAACAGGTAAATTTTAATTGATTAAATTCATAATTTATCAATTCATCAGCCTTCTCCCAGGCAGCACAAGAACCTTTAAAACCCTTTAAAATTAACTTTCATCGGTTCTGGAAAATTCTGAACTCCATTCTTTCTCCCTTTTCCTTCTGGGACTCTTACTATACACACATTCTCATTTACACTCTATGTCTCTTAACATTTCTTTCATAGGTTTTTGCTTGTTTGTTTGTTTTTTTCCCAATCTTCTGAGGCTGACTTCTGGATAATTTTGCAGATATCTTTCTGTTTCATTACTTCTTTCTCTGGCTGTTAAATCTTCTGTTAAAGCTATCCATTTAGGTTTTAATGTGTATTATTTTCATTTCTAAAGTTCTGTTTGGTTATTTTAAATCTTCTTTCTCTTCATTCATATTTTAAGCGTCTCCTTAATTTCTTAAGATATATTTAACATACATATTTTCAATCTTTTTTCTGATAATTCCAGTATCTGAAGCATTTGTGAGTCTGATTCTACTATCTGACTTTCTTCTGCTGGTTTTTCTTTATAGTCTCTTGGTTTTTTTCTGATTGGTGATTTCTTTTTATGTTACCTGATCCTTGAAGTTTTATATGTGGAGATGTAATGAGTTCTGAAGAGAGGAGTTTTCTGGAAAGAATATTCATTTACTGTTGGTAGATGTCTGGGGGGTGTCACTACCAGTCAGGGCCCTTTCATACTAAATTCTTAACTGGAAATTTTTCAAACCACTCACGTGAGAGCTGACTTATAGTTATGAATCCTTGAAGATTCTGCCCCTCCGTGTCCAGTTCTGCTCCAGTGTTTTGACACAATTGGTTTTGGTTGAATCCCATTGGAATGTGAGGTTATGAGGGTATCCTATTGAACTTCCTGCATTAGGAAGCTCCTCAAGCCCCATGACTATAATAACAGGTGCCCAAGCTCATCTAGCTTAACCAATACCTTCAAGATGAACAGTGGCTCTGATGGCTACTTTTACTTATTCCCAACCTGTACCCCTCACACACACCACCACCAAGTATTCCTTATTTCCTTGACTACTCTTGAATGCATTTAGTAATTTTTAGAGTATTTAATTCTAAATTTTTAATTAATGTCAGTAGAAGTTTTGATGAAACATCACAATTGCCTAGTTTTCAATATACCATCATATAAAAGTTACTAGTAAGAACTTTTTTTCTACCTAATAATATCCAACTTGCTTAAGCCATACCCAAATAGTCCCTGAATAGTATATTTTTATGTACTAATGGTATGGGGGGAATCTAAGTTCAATGCCTTTAGTGAGATACATGTCCTTCCCAATGTACTGGGATAACCATAAAGGTAACTCCTGGTCCGCTAACCCTCATCCATTTGTACAATATATCCATGTGGAAATTTGCCTTAGACATAAATGAAGAGTCACTAATACCCAGGAGTGCCTGCCCTGATAGCTCCTTCCCTTTATGGAGTGTGGAAAGAGAAACAATATTGTAAACTTTAGAATGGTATTTTTTATATAATACTGTTAATAATTCTTCAACTACAATAAAACTTACCGAGACTCATGGACTATGAGCCTCACCAATTTATATCAAGGATTTGAGTTCCAAATAATTAACTTAGAAATAAACTTTTGGACATATTCCCTCATGAGTTACAGTCAGTGTATATCCAAGTCAGACATTCCATAGAATCTAACTCTGTATTGTCTCCTATTAATGTTCTTAGGTGAAATTTATTAATAGTATATATAGATAGATAGATGTCACCTTTATATGAAGTAATAAGTCAAATTTTCTTGAAGTACTTAGAAGACAATCTTGAAAATATTTTAACAGTAACTGCCTTTTCGTATCAACTGAGGGAGTGTTGTTAAGAACATTCTCCAAAAATATTATTCTTTTTATACTTAACAGCAACATTATGAATTTGAATCTGCAGATGAAGTTCTACTTCAAAATGGCATTTGAAGTACTTTTCAATAGAGAGATGGTAGAAGAGAATATTTGGGAACAATACCTTCCCAGAAAGTATGCTTCCCCTTTTCTGTCACAACTCATGGCCTATGAAGTTAGCATTCAGTGTTAATTTGAAAGCTAATGCTAAAAAAAAAAAAAAAAAAAAAAAAAGTGTCTTCCAGTTTTGGAGATAAAAAGACTCAGATTATCCTTAGCATCTTTATTAGCAAATCTGGACATATCCAAATATTTATAAAATTCAAGTAGGAAATGATAATGGTTTCTTTTTTTTTTCTTTTTTAAAGATTTTATTTATTTATTTATTTGACAGAGAGAGATCACAAGCAGGCAGAGAGGCAGGCAGAGAGAGAGGAGGAAGCAGGCTCCCTGCTGAGCAGAGAGCCCGATGCGGCGCTCGATCCCAGGACTCTGAGATCATGACCTGAGCCGAAGGCAGCGGCTTAACCCACTGAGCCACCCAGGTGCCCCTGATAATGGTTTCTTTTGCTGCTAAACTTTTAGTGAAAAAGGCAGTAAAATTCTCAAAAATAATACAGCAAAGATACTCTCTTTCCCCTGTATTTCAGGTGATTTGCCCAAAATTATATAATCAAATTCTCTTACCTCTGACCAGCTTCTGCTAGTTCATCTTTATCTTTATCTTGACATCTGCCAGACATTGGAAAACTTTAAATAGTCTTTGAAGTTAAGAAAAAAGAATACTTGAAGCAGAGTATCACCAACAGACTGTAATCAGAGGAGACAAATTTTCTTCATGGACAGTTTGAGGAGCCTCACTTGGGTGACAAGAAACAGAGTAATGTTTTTGTAACCCTGTGGCAATGCCTGGGAAAGAATCTCCTAGCCCCACCCACCAGACATTCCACATAAATAAAAACATCTTTACTATATGGCAATTCCACTCACACCCATTTAATAGTCTCAAGAGAATGTGTAATCACATCCAGTGATCCACAACATTAGAATTTACTGGAAGGAAGCATATGAAGGCATCTTACATGACATTGATAGTCCAACAAAATCAATAACCCCTAAAACTAACCCTAATCCTAATATAAATTGAGAAATGATCAAAACAAATTCCTATAAAAAGAAAAAAAAAAACACATTCTTGTATGCCAATTTCTACTTTCCTGAGATATAAGAAAATAACTAGGTAAATATTACAGGTACTTAAATCTGATTGATTCTGGGGGTGGCGGGGAGGGGGAGAAAAACATTACATGCCAGCACAGAATTCAGTCAAATAACAGGTTAAAAGGCACAATTCCATAGCAGAAGATCCTTAGAATGAAGCAGAGATTCAAAAGCAGAGGTCAAAATATTTGACCACCCCCCCCTTTTTTTTATTATTGCAAACAAGGTCAAGCTAAAAAATAAACAAGGACTGAGAGGTCTCCCGGCCTTCAGAAGTGTGGGATGTCATCTTATCTCTCTGCTGTTGTCTCTGTCTCTGATGTCAGACCCAAGACATGGACAAGTATTTGCTAAGAAAACCTCTGCTTGTCATCTTTTCTGGGAAAGAAGGAGCAGCAGAATGAAACTGATAAAGACTTCTTAGTGTGTTGGGAATTTGCTTGCTTTGTAAGAAGGCCTCAGTCTTACTCATGTATTTTTCATTCAGTATGCACAAATGCAATTAGTGTCCTCTGCCAACCAGGATAGCTGAACTTGGGTGGAGTGGGATGGAAGCATCTGGACCCATGACTAAGCCTGATAGTCTGCTTGTGACTTAATGGGACATCACCATGTGGACCACTCTTTCTGTCTCCTATACAGCCACTCCTTGGGTCTTCCCTTTACTTCCCTTCAGGTTAAATTATGGATCAGGAACATATGACATTAGAATGTGCACTGTGTGTAGTAGTTACAGTGTGTTCTCACTGTAGTTACTTTAAGAAAACTACCAAATAGGAGCTACTAATTTCTACTCAGTGATGACATAAGACCATTGATCACCATGCAACAAATTTATTTCCTCATTTTTTTTCTTTAACACAAGCACGTTGCTCTTTCTCTTAAAATAAGCAGGTATGAATTCTTAAATAATATATGCACAAATTCATGGGGAGAGGCCTAATGTTAGAATTGGAGGGAAGGCTTTAAATCAAAAGGCTTACTGTTGAGTTAACTCAATTCGCTACAATTTGCTACAGCAAGCCAGCTGACAAAAGTACTTCCAGTTTGTGAAAGAGAAAAAAAATGGCTTAACATTTGAGTCACTGCATCATTTCACACACAAAGATGTCATGTATGTACCAGAAAGACAAGCCTTACCACATTTGCATGTATCCTTTTATAGTTGTTGTGATTTTGCCAAGTGCTTTATGATCATTTTTTATTAGCTAGGGCTCTCAACAGTCATGTGAGGTATAGATTAGTAGGTAAAACAGGTACTATGCATGGTGAAGCAGGAAGTGAACTCCCTAGAGACATTTTATTCCAAGAACGCCTGTGTGGAAGAATGCACTTTCCCGTTTGCCGGAGGCACCAGGAAATAAAGTTGGTCTGCAAAATACTACTGAGCCATTTTAAAAAGCCATTTTCTTCACAAAGCACATATATATCTCTTCTCTCTCTCTGCCTCTTTCTCACACTCTCTCTTGCTCTCTCACTCTTGTTCTCTCTCACTCACTCACTTGCTCAACAAAAGTAAGCAAGGTTCAATTGGGTTTCTATTTCAATTCAAAAGTATTACCATATGGCATCTCCCTCATCAACATCTTTACCGAAATTACAAGTGGTCTTAAATATTTCTGAAGTCATACATTTTATTTAAACATCGTTTGTACAAATTGCAGGAAAAGCAAAAGCACTTACACAAAAAACTGAAAGTTATATAAAACTAAAAGAAACTAAAAAACTAGTTGTTCCTTCCTCATTTTATAAACAATGAAAGCTAAAGTTGAAAGAAACTTTATTAATGTAATTAGTCCATAGACAAATTGTATCTCTGAGGAAAGATAGTCTGGAAATTGGATTTTCTGGTTCTCAAAGATGAAAAAGCAAAACTAAAGTATAATTTTCTCCGAACATTCATAAAAATAGAAATTAGGCCTTATATTATGATTCTTGGTATTTTATGTCATATATTTGTGAAATTAATCTCCATTTGCCATAGAGTTTTTAACCTATTACATTAAAATCACATATTAGGAAAAAATTATACAGTAGGAACTTTTTTAATACAAGGTGGGGACCTAGGGAAAGAAGAGGCCAATGAATGTAAACTGTCTACACAGTCAGGCTGCATGTTATAGGAAATGAATGCTGGAAACAGCTACCTGGGTAGATCTAAATTAGCAATTACATTATGATAGGTTCAATCACAAAGTGTTCAAATATTATCAACTATTGTGTAACTGTTGCGTCCCTTCTGGCTCCAGGCTATGCTATCTTCTGCAGTATAGTTTCTTATTGTCCTGTCCAGACTTTCCCTCTTCCTTTCAATGAACAAAGCCTCCAAAGACACTGTCCTTTTGCTTCAAACTTGTACTTTTCCTGCATTTCTAGAAAACTCTGTGTCTTGGCTCCCAAACTTCCTTAGTTGGAGTACCTGATAATATTCTCTAGCTCGTCATAACTAGTACTCACTACTCTTTGGAGAGGTTCAGTTTCTTTGCCCAAGAATTCCTATCCCGTGATCCTTCACTATTACCATCAAATATTCAGAAAGACACTAAAGTTCTGGGGACATGTTTTCTGTCCATCTATAAATAGAGATGACTGACATACTGAGAGCCCAATGATAGGTTAAAATTTTCTGACTCAGGTTATCAGCTGCATTGTCTCCTCTGAGCTTGCTTTAATGATTCATTGCCCGTGAAGATCCTATGCAAAGTGAAAAATAAAGACCTATTATTTTGGTAATATGTACCAAAAAGTTTAAGTACATAGCAAGAAAAAGCATCCATAAACTTAACAAAGAAAAGAAAAGAGCTTATCCTTGCACTCACCAGGAAGGTACTGAAATGCTCTCTGGTTGCCTCACATTCTGTGACACTGATTCAGGGTTCTGTAGGAAGAGTCTGACAGTTTAATGAGGACAGGACAGGTTCCATAGAATCACTGAAGTGGCTTTTAAGAGCCCCCCCAACATATCCTGAAACCAGACCTTGAGCCCTGTGACCGTATGGGTAGAAGACCCCTCACTCTACTGGATGCACTTGGTTACAAACAATTCCTGCAAGAAAGCCAGAGTAGATTAGAACTCAGTTTCTGTTGACTTACTTTGTCCTATGTTATCCAGTCAGACTTACACCATGTGCTAATTAATGTATTAGGACCAAAGCTTCTTGGGCTGATATTCTCCATGTTGTTTGTTTGGCAAGCATAGAATTAAGTTTAAGTGGTAAGTTTAAAAACACAATATTAATTGCTACCAAAATTTAAGGCATTTTACAAAAGAGTCCAGTCATCAAAGAAAGAGAGCAGCAATAATTTCAACTTCACTATATCTCTGTTCCCACATTTTAGTGAGGGAATTCAAAGCACAAAAATAAAGTGATGAAATGTCAAGAAGTCTTTAATGACAAGTTTAGCTATTCCCATGTACCTCAACACCATATTACACTGCATGGACCTCTTGAAATCCTTCTCAGGAAAGGCCATCATATAAATTCAATTTTATCTCCCAAACTTAATCACTCTGGAATCTAAATATATTTAAACCTGGTCCTTTTAGGACCAAATTACTGGTGTCTCTAATTTCCCAGGATACCCAGAATGTATTAACCAGAAAGTTTGAAAAGAAAGAGTATGAAAGAGTAAGGATGTGATGTCATGAGGGAACAGGAGTGGCAGTTAATAATATGTACATCACTACTCTTAGTGAGAACTTTCAAGCACATTGCAATGAGATTTTGATTTCAAGATACTTGTAGAGAAATGAACAGAATATTTCTTGTGATGCAAGTGCTTTATTCTATGGTTTATAGGGGTTTAAATATTTTTCTCATGTCTTTTTTCTTCTCTTTTCATAAAGAAATATAATAAGAGTCAGTTTCAATTTACTACTGTTCCCCAATGTGATTTTCAGTAATGCTCCATTTTAGTCCAAAAAAATGTCACAAGCTTATATGAAAAATTATGTAGTCTTCTTGAGTATAGTTGCCTATTTTTTGAGAACTAAAAAAGAAAAAGAAGGAAAGAGGAAAAATACGTACCAAGAGATTTAGAATATATTTTGAATATATTTTTCATTTCATCCTCGTAATCACTAAGTGAATCCAACTGTTTCTCCCTCTCTTATGGATTAGACTCAGAAGGATAACTTTCCCAAAGATATATAAGTAAGCTTTAAACCCAAGTCTCTTCTTAAGCCATCATAGCATAGGATTTTACTAGGTGAAATCAGAGTTAGAATAAATAAGCCAGTCAGATAGTAGCAAAAATTAAGAAATAAATTACTTACATTCCTAAAAACTAACCAGCATTCTATTAGCTGTCCTGCCAAGGTGCCTGCTTATGTAGAGTCATGGGACTCCCAAATCATGCTAGCCACAGCTCTAGCCAGCCAGCAAAAGTCATCAAGTATATATAGTCTACATAAGGGACAACCATATACAAGACCATGTCTCCAAGTTTAGGAAAAGTAGCTGTTCCACCCAATCCATAGAAACAAGTGCAGAAAGTCAAGCAAAATGGGAAGACAAAGGAATATGCCTCAAAAGAAAGAACAAGACAAAACATCAGAAAAAGAACTAAATGAAATGAAAATACCAATATGCCTGATAAAGAGTTTAAATTAATGATCATATTGCTCACCAAGCTGGAGAGAAGAGTAGAAGAACTCAGTGAGACCTTCAATAAAGAGATATACAAAAAATGAAACAATAACTGAAATTTAAAAAATATGTCAGAGAGAATAAACAGTTTGGCAAATGCAGAACAACAGATTAGAGATCTGGAAGACAGGGTAAACAATAAAAAGAAATAAAAATTAAAAGCTAAACAATAAAAAGAAAAGAATGTTTAAAACTGTGGAAAGGTTTGTTTAAAACTGTGGAAAGGTTAAGGGCTTTCTTAGACAACATCAAGTGAACAAACATTGGCATTATAGGGATTCCAGAAGAAGAAGAAGAGGAAGAAGAATAAAGGAGGAGGAGGGGGAGGGGGAGGAAGAGGAGGAGGGGAAGGAGGAGGAGGAGGAATAGAGAGGGAAACAAAGAGATAAAGAGGCAGAAAACATTTTTGAAGAAATAATAGCTGAAAACTTCCCTAACTTAGGAATGGAAATAGACACACAGGTTTAAGAAGCACAGAATTTCAAATAAGATGAACCCAAGGAGGTCTACACTATGATACATAATTAAAATATCAAAGGCTAGGGGTGCCTGGGTGTTCAGTCAGTTAAGCATCTAACTCTCGATTTCGGCTCAGGTCATGATCTCAGGGTCATGAGATCAAAGCCTACACATGAGATCAAAGCCTACATCTCAGCACTGTGCATAGAGCCTGCTTAAGATTCTCTCTCCCTCTGCTCCACCTCCCCCCCAACTCTTTCTCTTGGTCTAAAAAATAAATAAATAAATAAAAATAAAACAAAATGTCAAAGATTAAAGATAAAGAGAGAATTTTTTTTTAAGATTTTATTTATTTATTCGACAGACAGAGATCACAAGTAGGCAGAGAGGCAGGCAGAGAAAGAGGAGGAAGCAGGCTCCCTGCTGAGCAGAGAGCCCGATGTGGGGCTCGATCCCAGGACCCTGGGATCATGACCTGAGCCGAAGGCAGAGGCTTTAACCCACTGAGCCACCCAGACGCCCCTAAAGAGAGAATTTTAAAAGCAGGAAGAGAGAGACAAATAGTTACCTACAATGGAAACCCTATAAGACTGTCAGCTGATTTTTCAGTAGAAACTTTGCAGGCCAGAAAAGTGCTGAAAGGAAAAAACCTACAACCAAGAATAGTTTACCCAGCAGGATTATCATTCAGATTTAAAGGAAGGATAGCATTTCCTAGACAAACAGAAATTAAAGCAGTTTATCACCCCTAAAGCAAACTTACAAAAAATGTTAATGGGACTTCTTTAAGTGGAAAAGAAATAGCCATAATTAGACATAAGGAATTATGAATAAAAAGATGTAAAATATGGCAAGATATTCATGAAATGTGGGGGAGGGAGTAAGAAAAGGAAGTTTTCTTTTAGAATGGTTTGAATTTAAGTGACTATCAAATTAACATACACTGCTCTATATTTAGAATGTTATATGTGAACCTCATGTAAAGGTAACCACAAAACTTACAATGGAATAATAAAAACAATGTACTGCTCCCACAAAAATAGACACATAGCTTAATAGAACAGAATAGAAAGTCCAGAAATAAACCCACACTTATGTGGTCAATTAATCTACAATAAAGGAAGCAAGAATTTATAATGGAGAAAACAAAAGTCTCCTCAATAAAATGCTGCTGGGAAAACTGGATAGCAACATGCAAAAGAATGAACTGCTTCAACTTTCCAACACCATATGCAAAACTTAAAAATCAACTCAAAATGGACTAAAGATCTAAATGTGAAACCTAAAACCGTAAAAATCCTAGAAGAGAACATAGGCAGGAATTTCTCTGACATCAGGCACAGAAACATTTTTCTAGATATGTCTCCTGAGGCAAGGGAAACAAAAGCAAAAATAAACTATTGGGACTACGTCAAAATAAGAAGCTTTTGCACAGCAAAGAAAACGATCAACAGGACCAAAAAGGCAACCTACTGAGTGGGAGAAAATATTGTTAATGATATATCTGATAAGGGGTTAGTATCCAAAATATATAAAAAACATATACAACTCAACACTAAAACAAACACCTGATGAAAAAATGGGCAGAGTACCTGAGTAGACATTTTTCCAAAGAAGATACACAGATAGCCTGCAGACACATGAAAAGATGCTTACTATCACTAATCATCAGGGAAATGCAAATCAAAACCACAATGAAATATTACCGTACACCTGTCAGGATGGCTAATACCAAAACAACGAGAAAGAACAAGTGTTGACAAGGACGTGGGAAAAAAGGGAACCCTCATACACTGTTGTTGAGAATGTAAATTGGTACAGACATTATGGATAACAGTATGGAGATTCTTCAAAAAATTAAAAATAGAAATACCATATGATCCAGTAATGCCACTACTGGATATTTGCCCAAAGAAAATGAAAACACTAATTCAAAAAGATATATGTACCCCTATTTTTATTGAAGCAGTATTTACAATTGCCAAGATATGGAAGTGACCTAAATGCCCATAGATGAATGGATAAAGAAGATGTGGTATGTGTGTGTGCGTGTGTGTGTGTGTGTGCGTGTGTGTGTGTGTGTGTGTGAGAGAGAGAGAGAGAGACAGATAGAGAGAGAGATGGAATATCACTCAGCCATAAAAAAGCATGTGATCATGCCATTTTCAACATGGATAGAACTAAAGGATATTATGCTAAGTGAAATACATCAGGCTGAGACAGACAAATAACATTTGATTTTATTCATATGTGGAATCTAAAAAAAAACAAATGAATATGCAGACAAACAAAAAAGTGGAATCAGACTTATAAATACAGAGAACAAACTGATGATTCCCAGAGGGGAGGGGGATGCAGGGACAGGAAAAATGGATGAAGGGAAGTGGGAGATTCAGGTTACCAGTTATGGAATGAATAAGTCATAGGAATAAGAGGCACAACAAAGTCAAAGATACTGTAATAGTGATGTATGGTAACAAATGGTAGCTACACTTGTGGTGAGCATAGCATAAGGTACAGAGAAATTGAACCACTATGTTGTATACCTGAAACCAATGTAACATTGTATGTCAACTATGCTCAAAAGAAAATTCCAAAAACAAATCAGCACTCTAAATTTCATAACCATGTTTCACACAGAACATCTAGAAGCTCAGCTACTCCCCATTAGCTTCTTTAAAAGTATCTACAGCACACCTGTTGCAGGCACAAAACATTAAGACTGAAATTAATTCCCAAATAATAGTGCCATCTGTCACTGTCCCAAAGCAACATTTCTCCTCAAGTAATATTAGTCTGGTACTTACAGCCTGTCACTTGCTGTGAGAGTCACACCTTACTTTGGCTTCTAACGTGGGAGAAGTGTCAGCCTCATTTTCCTTCCAGCTTTTATGCCTGTGTTTCAGTTTATCCATCCCATCTGGAAGACCCTTTATCCCCCTGCTAACCGTCCCTCAAGGTCTAGCTTAGGTCCTGCCTCCTTCATAAAAACTCCAGTTTGGATCCATAATAACATCTCTCCTTTGTGTTTCCATGGCATTTTTGGACAATTTCCAGCTGTACAGTGTTTAACTGCTCTTTGCTTTATATACATACATAATTTAAGCACTTCCAATTATAAATATCTTAAGAGAAGGAACTATGATTTCTGCTTTTTGTGTGTGTGCATGTATTCCTTCTGTAACACCCCACATTATGTAGGGACCATTTGGTATGTAATACATATTTACTGGTTGAATCAAGCAATGATGGAATGACCATCGTGTCAAGAAGAAAAGAATGATAAACTGTATATTATGTTATTACTCTGAAAATCTTGACTCTGAATTTTATTACTTTCATGATGGCTCCATCTGTAAAACTTTATTGTTTCTCTAAGATTTTGAGTGCAGAAAGACAATTGGTTCAATATATAAAATTATGCTTGAAAAATTAAAAAGCTAAAAGAGAAAATAAAATATATATATATCTAATATTAATATTAAATGAATAAGAATTTTTGTGTAAAAAGCTTAAATGACTTAGAAGATGAATGCTTAATTATTTTATTATTCCAATAATTTGAGAGAGGAAGGAGAAAAGAGGAGCTTCCCTCCAGAAGTAATAGATTTCCCCCAGAGGTATTAGATTTCATCTAACCTTATCTAATATGAAATTTGGAACCTCCCAGACTCTTCTGCTTCTCCTCTCCCTCAAATTTTACCAAACCTAGTTACTATCTTGTTCATTCATCAATTCGGCAAATATTTTGAGTGCTTCTTTTTCTAGCTTCTAGGTATTTAAAGACAATAGTGATAAAACTGCATAGACTTAGTACCTATTTTTAGAGATGAATTCAAACTAAATTACATTTAGTTTGAAAAATATGTTTTCTGCATTTCTGTAAATCAATGAACAAATTGTAAACCTCTCACAAATGTAGATCATCTTGGCACTGCCCCTCAGTCACACCTACAGCTTTCATCCCAATGAATTATTTTGCAGCAGATGTGGCAAATGTAGAGGTGCGCCTGTTATGAGGATCTTCTGTGTTAAGTGGTGGGGATTCCCCCTGCTGTTCCCTTTGGCTGACTGGCTCCTCTCAGGGTGTTGTTAATGAAATTTAGTCTCCCGTCTCATGGTCTTTTGAACTTGCAGCATCTTCTCGCTTATGGTTTCTCATGGATAATCATGAGTTTATGGATAGACTAGTTAAGTTCTGACATTTAAGACTTTAGTAAACGGGTACATTCCTCAACAAGTTTGGCCGATATGACCAACAGCAGTTTTTCCCTTGACATAGAAAAAAGCCTATCATTTTCTTGCTAAATAGTATACTAAAAAATTGTTTTCTCCAGCATTTTACTACATAGGATCTTCCCCCTCTCTCTTTGCTTTTATTTAAGCTTTTATTCCCTCTGCAGCATATGAAGGGTACAGTAATCATGATCTCTCACCATGCATTTACACAAGCATGTCCATCAATTAACGCTTTTCCAACACACCTGTTACCTACAGTGCTCAGTATCTACATTCAAAACCCTTGGACAGCTTCTGTGTAACTGTCCATGGAGTTTTATATTCACATATTGACAAAATGAACGCAATCTCTTACCCCATCCCCACACAAGTTAGCCATGCAAAAAAATATGTCAGGTTCCCAGTATATTCCTTTCAGTGTTTCTTTTAACCATGACCCCTAAAAAGCAACATATCTATCAGTGCTTGAACTCACTATTTCCAGACTGAAAATTATCAGTTTTAATATTCTTTCTCCTAAATGATATTTGTTTTTAGTGCTTAATAATTACCAAGTATTTCCATGGAAATTTTTTTATAAATTAATACTTTTCAAAAAATCAGCTATGAGGGGTGACTGGGTGGCTCAGTTAGTTAAGCATCTGCCTTTGGCTCAGGTCATGATCCCAGGTCCTGGAACTGAGTCCCGCATTGGGCTCCCTGCTCAGTGTGGAGTCTGCTTCTCCTTTTCTCTCTGCCCCTCTCTCCTGCTTGTGCTCTCTCTCTCTCTCTGTCAATCTCTCTCTCTCACAAATAAATAAATAAAATCTTAAAAAAAGAAAAACCCAGCTACGATATTGAATAGTCTAGAAAGAGAGTATGAATTAGTATTTAAGACATAGACTAACTATGAAAATTGATTTAAATAATTTGTGAGTCCATAAAAATCTTGCCATTGATCTGTTTTAAGCTACCATGGACCTTATCTTTCCATGAACTTGTGTTCTAGTATCATATTTCCAACAAGCCTTTGCCTAAAGACCACTTCACAGACTATGCAGAATGTTGAAACTGAATAGTTTTAAACAACTTGAGCTAAGTGCCTTCTAGACCAAGTCACTATAGGGTGGTTAGGAGAGTAGGGTTTTTTCCCCTCAGGCTTTTTGTTGCCCCCGGGTACATGACTGAGGGCTCTAAGCGGCCAATTTGTGAATTTGGTGAGTATATTTTAATGACTCTATTTTTATACTTTCATACAACCTCCAAGCAAAAAAAAGGGGGGGGAGATTATTCCCCAAGAAAATGGACTAGCCCAAGAGAAAAGAACTACAGATACTAACTCTTTTGAGCCCCATATAATGACCTAATAGTAAAGTCCACCAGAGGAGAAGCTCCATCTGAGCACCCAGAGCTTCTAATTTGCTTTTTGGTGTCTTGCTCTTAAAAAATAATAATAAGTGGATAGCAAAGGGTCATCAACATCTGCAGAAAATCACTAACATAAAAGGTAATGAACATAAAAAGGAAGGAAAAAGGAGAAACAAGGGGGAAAAATCTTTTCTAAAAGCCTATAATTAGGAGCACCTGGGTGGCTCAGTTGGTTAAGTGGCTGCCTTTTGATTTTTAGCTCAAGTCATGATCTTGTGGTCCTAGGATCCATCCTCACACTGGGCTCTGCACTCAGCTGGGAGTCTGCTTTAGGATTCTTTCTCTATCTTTGCTCCCCCTCCCAACAACTAGCTCTCTCTCTAAAATAAATAAATGAATCTTTTTAAAAAGTCCTATGATTATTATACTCAGACAAGTTATTGAGTCTCTGAAATAAAAATTAGATACTGAAGAAGAAGAAGGATGGGAGGAAGAAGGAGAAAAAGGAGAAGGAGAAGGAGGAGTGTGGGCTCTTGGAAGTTAACTATAGCAAAAATAAAGTAAAAAGGTAATCAGCAGAAAGATTGGAAGAAAAAGTTGAGAAACTATCCATAATTAGCATAAAATTTCAGAAATAGAAATAGAAAGTGAATGAATAAGAAAACTAGAACTATCAAAACTAGACTATCAAGTTAGGAGGTCCCACACCTGAAAGAGAGAACAAAGAAATGGGGAGATGATATCATCAAAGGATTAGTGAGAGAAATTTCCCCAGAACTAAAGAATAAGAAGTTCAAAAGTGAAAGGGCTCACTCCAGGTCCATTGACCAGAAAGAGACACATGTCACATTAAATGAAGATTCAGAACACCAGAGTTACTGTGAAGATCCTCAAAGCTTTCAAGGATCAGCAAACAAAACTCACATAGAAAGGACAGGATCTTCCCACCAGCATGAGGAAGTTGGAAGACAATGGAAGATTTCATGATTCTGAGGAAATGATCCCTAATCTAAAAATCTATACTCAATGAAACTATCAACCAAGTATGAGGCAAAAACAGACTTTTTGGAAATGCAAGGTCTTAAAAGTTTGCCTCCTGTACACTCTTTTCCAGAAAGCTACTTGAGAATGTGCCCCAAGTGAAATGAGAGAGTAAAACAAGAAAGAGGAAGCTATGGAATCCAGGGAACAAGGAATTCAAGACAGGAGGTAAATGAAAGGGATTCCCAGAATGATGGTGAACAGAAATACCAAGACAACAGCCATTAGCAGGCATAGAGACTGACCAGATTAGAACAGAACAGAGGCCCCCCCAAGAGCAATGTCTCTAAGAATAATATAAGACTAACTGAATAGCTAATATTAGTGACCATGTTCAAAGGAGAATTTGTTTTAGTATTGGAATGAGGAGATAATTGGTATAAAAACCAAGGAAATAAAAATACGAGGTAACTGTTTACATCAGGAGAAAGAAAAAACTTCATGAAACAAAATATAGTCATAGCAAAGGATGTGACCCAGCTGTGAATATTGCTACCTTGTCAGTTTACTGCATGCTGATTTTGCAACTGATTCCATAGGCTGGATGCATGGCAAAGCCAACCACTGAGACATCCAATATGCAACAAAGAAGGGTTTATTAGAGAGGAATCCAAAGGAGGAGGCTGGAGGACAAGCTTCAAATCTGCTTCCTCCCTGGAGGATTGGGGTTGGGCATATTTAAGGACAAGGGGTCAGGATGTCACCAGGTACGTAGGTTCAATGGAAAATGCTGATTGGATATAGGGAAAAGGGAGATGCCTCCTTTCTGAGCATGAGCATTCAGGAATCATGTGTCTTCATGGGACTCATGTTCATTAACTGGTGGTATAAGCATGATGAGTGGGGGGAGATCTCAGGCTGTGTTTTGTCATGGAGGTAACTTACATGCACTCTTGGTTCCTTCTGCACAACAGCGACAGTTCTGTTTGCTCCAGTCTTAGCTAGTCTTACGAGTGACTAGTCAACTATTGCAAAACAAGCATAAATCAATCAGGTTAACCAGAGTTTCCTTAAGGTAGAAAGGTCAAGCATTTTCTAACATGTCTGCTTCAATTTATCTAAAAACGATAATGTAAGTACACAGAGAATGTGAAATGAAAGGAAGCCATGACAGGGCAAAGGGTGGAGGAGTGATATGCAGGATAGGAAAGACCTCATCTCCCACAGCAGGAAGTCAATGTAGTAATGCCCCAGGTGAATTCCTCAGAAGCCTCCTCTGAGAGGGAGGTCAACAGCTGGAAGTTTATTACAGAATGTTCTTCGAAAGAGAAGGAAAAGGAGGATTGAGCAGAAGTTGGGCTGTAAGGGAGTCTCAAGGAAGGTGCCAGCCAAGCTTTCAGGAAGCTCTGACACTAGATTGCTCTTCAAAGTTGGTTTCACCCAAGTCAGGGTGAGGGGGCTGGTAATCTGTACTTTGTGCATATAAGGCACTGTGTGTGGGCCTCCTCCCTGGGAGGAGGCTGTGATGTTGGCAGAGAAGGGATTCCCGAAGAGAGCTGACAACCAAGGTTGTATGCCAGCAGCACCTCAGCAGCTGCTTCATTCCTGAAGGAACAGCTCATCACAGTATTTGAATCAGCAGCACCAAAAAGGAGAGACCCAGAAATTTCAAACTAGGCACACTTTTCAGATTTAGGTAAATATACAAGATGAAAAAAAGAGGCACTTCAAAGGATGGGACAGGGAGAGGGGAGAAATGGGGCAGGTGCTGCTGTTTTTCATGATAAGTTTCAAAGTACTACAGGACATTGAAATGAAAGCTTTTAAGGAATTTGATGTGTGTGTGTGTGTGTGTGTGTGTGTGTGTGTGTGTGTAGCTAAGCAAGTAGCCATTACGATGTCTATCACTATATAAAGACTATGGTCCTTAATCCTGTTAGGACTATCCTGATGTGACAATGTGGAAAAGGTAGAGTTTGGGAAAGGAGGAAAATGAGTAATTTAAAATATTCTGCTTAATAATGTGGAGGCAGGGGTTGATAACTTTGCAAAGGAAGAGGCACTTTGGAAAGTGATTCTCTTTCTCCTTATGGATTTAAGAAGCTACACTCTGTCAGAACTAACATTTGCCTTTCTTTAATGGTTACCCTTTGGCAGGTGCCCTCTTGTACTCAAGTGAAGGCTAAACACTCTTGGGAGTGCTCTTCTCCACTCAGGGCTTTCTGAGGGGATTTGGAGGGCCACAGCCTATCCTGGACTGGTCTTTCTTTCCTATGCTGTTATAACTTTTATTTTCCCTAATCTTCAGTAAATGGCCATTTTATTGTTAGGAGGATTTTTGTGGGTTGCCTTGCCCTTCTGGAATCTCTGTCATCACTGCAGATTCAACTGTGACCCTGGGGTATTTCGTAGCCTACCCTCCCAGGAAGGCCTCCAAAATCACTACATCTTCCGGGTTTAGATCATTCTTATGCCTGCTTCATTCTGGTGTAGCAGGGAACAACAGAATGGAAAACCAGCAGAGTGGCAGTGGGCCTCTACACCTCTCAGACATGAGAATATCTTATCCATGATCAACTTGAGCTCCTTGGCTCCAGAATGTATTTGGAGCTATTCAAAAGGGAACTTGGGCATAGCCAGTAATCCCTAAATTGAGTATCTGTTAAGGTCTCAACAGGAGGCAGATGGCACTCCCAAATTAGGATAAAGTTTCAGAAGGGTTTATTTACAAAGGGACTAATTGCAAAGGTGTGACAATGTTGGGAAGCTACAAAGCACAGTACAAGAAACTGGGCTGCCAACACCAGAATTGATCCATCTCTAGGGCCAAAAGGATGAAGACAGAGAGAGGTTATAGAACCCAGGAGAGAGACTCAAAAAAGTAATGTCCTTCAGAAGAGGAATGTGAGCAGCTCAAAGTCCATTTCCGAGTAGAGAGCAGGGTGGTGAAGGGTGATGAGTGGTATGAAGGGGCCAATGGAAGGAATCCAGCACTCCCTAATGCAATTTAGAATTCTGATAACTGAAGTTATGAAGTGGTTTCAATTGTGAATGATAAACACACATCTTATTTTTTTTAAGATTTGATTTATTTGTTTGAGAAAGAGAGGGAAACCCTGATATCATGACCTGAGCCAAAGGCAGACCTTAACCGACTGAGCAACCCAGGTGCCCCAACACAAGTCTTAATACAGACTTTCTCTAACTGAGGTGTGTGTCTCCAAACATGAATGCTTTCTAAGGGGTATACAGGGAGAGATTATTGTAAGAGAATCAATTTCTAGATTTCTTTTTTATTTCTATGGAAATTGTACCCATTTTTCAAGTTTTCAGCTTGAGAATGAGCTTCTCACTTTTCAAAGAAAAGAACTGCACCTCGCCTATCCAAAATTTTAATAAAAACTGTATATATATACATAAACATTTATTTATTTATTTATTTATTTATTTATTTATTTATTTCTGGGGTATCAGATAAGGAGGGAATTTTTTTTAAAGATTTTATTTATTTATTTGAGAGATAGAGATCACAAGTAGATGGAGAGGCAGACAGAGAGAGAGAGGAGGAAGCAGGCTCCCTGCTGAGCAGAAAGGCTGATGTGGGGCTCAATCCCAGGACGCAGGGAACAGGACCTGAGCTGAAGGCAGAGGTTTTAACCCACTGAGCCACCCAGGCACCCCAAGAGGGAATTTTTTATCATGATAAAGGCTTACACACCTCTGGGGCTTCCTGCCTTTTCCCTTCCTCCACTTATTTCTCTTAATGTGAGGACAGAATATTTTGGACTACGTTGGGATATTATGAATTGAAATATATGCAAGAGTGAGTGGTAGGAGTGGTGACAGTTTTTGTTCTATAATTTTGTCTTTTTCTGTATTTAAACAAAATCAATTCGTTTTGGCTCTTCTCAACATTATCTTTAAAATGTGTAATTAAGTGGAAAGAAAGTACCTTTGAACAGCTGAAGAGCCGTAAGATAGTGACGTTAATTTTATTAAACAAAGCCAAAATGTTTTCTGTGTTAAGAAAACTTATACACATTGTAGAAATAAAGCAAAATGATGATAGTGTGCCCTTTTAAGATTATTCTGGAGTATTGCCTAACAGACTAACCTGAGGGATGTATAATTCATATCTAACATATCTATAATCTATGTCAGACATTTATATATATCGATATCTGAATAGGTATGTATATCTATAGCTGACAAATTATTCATATCTAAAATGTTTTTAAATTACCCATTAATCATTTTTGTTAAAAAGCACACAGTCCAGGGGCACCTAGATGGCTCAGTCAGTTAAGCAGCTAACTCCTGATTTCAGCTCAGGTGATGGTCTCTAGGTCCTGGGACAGGGCTCTGCATAGGGTTCTAGATTCAGCAAGGAGTCTGCTTGAGGATTGTGTCTCTTCTTCTCCCTCTACCCCTCTCCCCATTCATGTGTGCTCGCTGTCTCTCTCACATAAATAAATAAATCTTTTTTTAAAAAAAATCAAACAATCCAAAAAAATGGACACAAGACATTTCATTAAAAGAAGATATCCAAGTGGATAATAAGTACATGAAAAAATGTTCAGTGGTATAGTCATCAAGGAAATGCAAATTAATACCACAGAGGTTTTACAATATACCTACCATAAGGTCAAGAGTATAAAAAGATCGATAGTGCCAAGAGTTGGAAAGTCTTTGAAACAACTGGAACTCGCATACATTATTAATGGGAATGTAACTGGTACAACCACTTTGGAGAACTCTTCGGAAATATCTACTAAAATATGGCAGGGAAAATAGCCTATAACAGAAATTCTACTTCTAGGTACATATCCAGGAGAAATTAGTATACATGTCCACCAAAAGATCTGTACAAGAATATTCATAACAATTTTATCTGTTAGAGTCAAAACCTTGAAACAATCTAAATGTCAATCAAGACTATGTAAATCAGTTTTGGTATATTCACAGAATACTACTCAACAATATAAAGAATAAAACACTGGTATATACAACAATGTGTATTGGTCTTATAGATATAATGTTAAGCAAAAGAAGGCACACCCATGGGGCACCTGGGAGGCTCAGTCATTCAGCATCTGCTTTCAGCTCAGGTCATGATTCCAGGGTCCTGGGATAAAACACCACTTCAGGCTCCCTGCTCAGCAGAAGCCTGCTTCTCACTCTCCCATTCCCCCTGCTTGTAATCCCTCTCTCACTGTCTCTCTCTCTGCCAAATAAATAAATAACATCTTTAAAAAGAAGAAGAAGAAGAAGGCACACACAAAGGAATATATTTTGTATGATTTCATTCACAAGAAGCTGAAGAACAGAAATCACAGTACACATACAATTTGTTTTACATTCATCAGCTAGACCTCATTCATACAAAACAAAAGGATGAGGTCAGAGGTAGGGGGAGGATGAGAAAGAATTTCCAGAGCAACCAGTTAGGACTCAAAGAGGTATCTTTTTTGAAATTGCTTACCTTAAGTGTTAAGCTCACTCCAGTCTGAGGAGAGAGAGGCCATTCTTATTCCCTTCTTATTCCTTTCTTATTCCCATTCTGGGTTGTTACAATTCTTAGAGTGATCATACAGGGCTGATAGAACAAGTGTAACTAGGCTGAGACAATTTCTCCAGTCCTTAGACAAGTCACTTATGTTTCTAAGAAAATGAGTTTCTATAACTTCCCAGACCAAGGTTACTTCCAAGCAGCAATGCAGATAACCAGACCAGGCGAGATATATGCATATTGAACCAAAAGATTTATTACCAACACCACTTAGCCAGTCTCCCAGAGGCCCTTGAGTATGTGGGCTTCGTTTTACTTTTTATCTTTAACTTGAATTCTTTCCTTCATGGTTTACTCTTTCGTCTGCAGCATCACCCTCTCATAGACTCACTCCTCTACCAAAGACTTTCTCCCAAAATGTAGCTAACGAAACCATGTATTGCTCTGCTACTAATTACTATTTACTGCCTTTGCATGTATCTTTTCTTGCTGCTATGGAGAAATAATTGACAAATGATATCCTGTAAGTTTAAGGTGGACAATGTGCTGATCTGATACATTTACATATTGCCACCATAGCCTTGGCTAACACCTTTATCATGTAACATAATTACCATTTCCTTTCTTACAGTAAGAACATTTAAGATCTACTCTCTTAGCAACTCTCAGGTATATAATACAGTATTATAATTAACTATACTCACAGTGCTATACATTAGATCCCCAGAACCTTTCATCTTATAAACGGACATTTTTGTACCTTTGACCACCATCTCCCATTTCCACCAATTCCCAGCCCTGTTTGCCACTATTTTACTATATTCTGTAAATTTGGCTTTTTTAGATTTCACATATAAATGAGATCATACAGAATTTGTCTTTCTCTGACTCACCTCACTTAGCTTAAATGCCTTCAGGTTTCACCCATGTTGTGGCATATGACAATTTTCTTCCTTCTCATAACTGAAGAATATCCGTGTATCTAATTTTCTTCCTTCTCATAACTGAAAAATATCCGTGTATCTGTATATATCTCACACTTTATCCATTCATCTGCAGACACTTAGGATGTTCCCACTATCTTAACTGTTCTGAATAATACTGCCATTGTATATTTTGTCATTTTAACGTCATTACCAAGGGGAAAGGGCCTCCGCCAAGGCAACTAGGAGTGGAAGATGTTTTAATTCACCCTTTACTGAAAGCTTAATCTACTCAGATATTGGGCTTACCTTATTTCTGTGCTTCAAAGACAGTAAACATACTGGAGTTTCTCCTACTGAGTTTGTCTGTTTCTCCCCCAGTTTGATAGCCCATTTAGATTCCTTTGAATTCACATATTCTCTTTCCAGTAATTAACCCCGATACTCTGTCTTCTGTTGCTTTTCCTTCTGACCAAGACTACCAAGTCAACAAAAGACATTTACAGCAGGCTAGGAACTTTGAGTTAGCGTGCAACAGTGGATTGGATAGTTAACCCTGACTAGCTTGTAATGAGAGACAAGATCAAGTTCAGGAGGGGAAAAAACAGGAAAGAGGATTTTTAAATATTGTTCACCAGTTAGACAAGAAGCACATGTTAAGGGGTGTCTGGGTGGCTCAGTTGGTCAAGCGTCTGCCTTTGGCTCAGGTCATGGTCCTGGGGTCCTGGGATAGAGCAAATCCAGCTCCCTGCTCAGCTGGGAGCCTCTTCCTCTACCACTCCACCTGCTTGTGCTTGCCCTCCTTGCTCACTGTCTCATCCTCTCTGTGTCAAATAAATGAATAAAATCTTTAAAAAATAATAAATAAAAAAAATTTAAAATAATTTTTAAAAACCTTAAAAAAAGAATCACATGTTAAATGTATCAGTTACTTTCCAGTAATCCTTTTGCAAAACAAAGATTTATCAAAGATGTATATATATAATATACATAATATATATATATATATATATATATATATATATACACACACACATAAATAATTACTCCCTAATTTATTTCTTTACAAAATTTTTTAATATTGTGTTGTCTGACTTTATGGTGCATCCGTATAACTAATACATTATATCTAGAACTAGGGATACTGTAATAGTCAAAGTATTAGTACACTTATTAGTTTAAGACAGTTTGAATATTTCCTGTCTAATCTCTACAAAAATAATACAGTATTTGTAATATTAAAAATCTTGCTATTTGAGTCTTTGTTACACCTTATACATGGCCTCAGAGGCCCTGAAGTGGTTTTGATTTCCCTGGGATAGATTAGATAATCCCCACTACCACACTGCTGCTTTGAGGTTTGGGATTTAGCTAGGGGTTGTCGCCATATTCTAATTTAGGGAATGTTGGCAATCAAAATTTTCCTGGACTTTCAGTTAATTCTCATGCTCTTCTTTATTTCTGTTCTGAATCCAAGTGTTAAATGTTTCTTTGCTGGATTGAAGAGGGGCCTATATTCTAGTGAAAAAGGAGGGTCACAGAACAGATGGAAACATTTGGGGGAAATCAGGGAAAGATGGAGTCCACAGAACATTATTAACAGGTCTTGCTTATTCTTATACTTTTCCTCTATCTACTTAGTTGCTCATATGGATCTTTTTTTTTTTAATTTAAATTTTAGGTAGTTAGCATACATTGCAGTATTGGTTTCTAGAACTCAGTGATTCATCACTTATATACAACACCCAGTGCTCATCATAACAAGTGACCTCCTTATTAAATCCATCACCCATCTAGTCCATCCCCCACTCACCTCCCTCCATCAACCCTGTTTGTTCTCTATGATTAAGAGTCTCTTATGGCTTGTTTCCCCTCTCTCCTTCTGCCTCCCCTTCCCATATATTCATGTCTTTTTTTCTTAAATTCCACATATGAGTGAGATCATATGGTATTTATCTTTCTCGGACAGACTAGTTTCACTTAGCATAATACATTCTAGCTCCACCCATGTTATTGCAAATGGCAAGATTTCATTCTTTTGATGGCTGAATAATATTCCATTGTATATATACACCACACTTCTTTATCCATTTATCACTCAATGGACATTTGGGCTCTCTCCCAGAGATTGGCTATTGCTGATAATGCTGCTATAAACATCAGGGTGCTGATCATAGGAATCTTTTCCAAATTTAGATCAAAAACAAGTTTAATTAAAACAGAGATCAAGAAGGTTAATGAAATAGCAATTTTTATATCTGAAATTTTCTATATGTTCTATGTCCACTAATTGATTTACTAGACCATATTTTAGAAATGTAAGTAAAGGGGGCACCTGGGTGGCTCAGATGGTTGAGCATCTGCCTTCGGCTCAGGTCATGATCCCAGGGTCCTGGGCTCAAGTCCCACATCAGGCTCCCTGCTCACTGGGGAGCCTGCTTCTCCCTCTCTCTGTCTCTCATGAATAAATAACATCTTAAAAAAAAAAAAGAAATGTAAGTAAAGGACACTCATGAACTACTGGCTTCCTCAATTTCAGCACAAAAAGCTACTCCTCTATATCTGACTTTGAGAAGGGCAAACTTTTGCCCCTCCAAAGAAAAAGAGGATAGTCTTGGAATATGGAGTGAACTATAGAGAGCTTAATAAATGAGGGGGACCAAACAACATAAAGAAAAAGCAACAAATGGGAAAATAAAATTGTAGAAGAAAGACAAGCTAAACAATTAATATAATACTGCTAAAATAAATGCAATATTTTAAAAAGTAGCTTGTATAGGTACTTAGTTGAAATTAACCTGTTTATCAATTCTTATGCAGTAGAATTTAACCTACAAAAATGAGTCCTCTTTAATGTTAAAATGAAACTATGTACTAAAATAAAATAAGAGATTTGATTTTTTTTAAATGTAAGTGGAACTTTCTTACATCTCATTTTTAAAAGACCACATTCAAGGGAACGCAAACTGGTGCAGCCACTGTGGAAAATAGTATGGAGGGTCCTCAAAAAGTTGAAGATGGAACTACCCTATGATCTAGTAATTACACTACTGGATATTTACCCCCAAAATACAAAAACACTAATTCAAAGGAATGTATGTGCCCCTATGCTTATTGCAGCATTATTTATAATAGCCAAATTATGGAAGCAGCCCAAGTGTCTGTTGAATGGATAAAGATGTGGTATGGATGTGTGTGTGTGAGATAAAATATTATTCAGCCATAAAAAAGAGTGAAATTCTTGTCACTTGTAACAAAATTGTTGGAGCTAGAAAGTATAACATTAAGCATAATAAGTCAGTCTGAGAAAAACAAATACCATATAATTTCACTTATATGTGGACTTTAAGAAATAAAACAAATGAGCAAAGGCGGAAAAAGGAGAGGAGGAGAGAGAGAGAGAGGGGAACAAACCAAGAAACAAACTCTTTTTTTTTTTTAAGATTTTATTTATTTATTTGACAGAGAGAGATCACAAGTAGGCAGAGAGGCAGGCAGAGAGAGAGGAAGGGAAGCAGGCTCCCTGCTGAGCAGAGAGCCCGACACGGGACTCGATCCCAGGACCCCGAGATCATGACCTGAGCCGAAGGCAGCGGCTTAACCCACTGAGCCACCCAGGCTCCCCGAAACTCTTAACTATAGAGAACAAACTGATGATTACTAGAGTAGAGGTGAAGGGGGATGGGTGAAATAGGTGAAGGGGATTAACAGTATACTTACCAAGGGGTACCTGGGTGCCACAGTCAGTTGAGTGTCTGACTTAGTTTCAGCTCAGGTCGTGATCTCAGTGTTGTGGGACTGAGCCCTTCATCATCTGGCTTCTGAGCTCTGCCAGAATCTGCTAAAAGATTCTCTTCTCCTCTCCCTCTGATCCTCCCTTTCTCCTCCCTAAAATAAATGAATAAATAAATTTTAAAAAGAGTGTACATTTATTACAATGGGCACTGAGTGGTGTACAGAATGGTGTATAGAATGTCCACTATATTGGACAGTTGAAACTAATGTAACACTGTATACTAGAATAAAAATGAAAAACTTAACAAAAAATAATAAAATACACTGGCGGTAATAAAAAGAATTTTTCTTGGTGTTAGAAAAATAATCCAATTTCATATTTCTCAAGAGACTGCAAAAAAGGTTTAAATTGTTTTTTTTAATGAAATAAAAGGCCATATCCAGTATTATATTAGTCTCCTACTGCTGCTGTAACAAATTGGAAACTCGATAGCTTTAAGTAACACAAATTTATTATCTCATGGTTTTACAGGTCAGAAGTCTAACGTGGGTCATACAGGGTTAAAATGATTATTGACAAATTTGTGTTCTTTCTGGAAACTCAAAGGGAGAATCCATTCCCTTGCCGATGACTTTCTGTAGAGGATATGTCCCCTTTCTTTACCGGCTTCTAGGTCCCCTGCAGTCCTTGGCTCATGGTCCTTTTCCTCTGCCCTCAAAGCCAGTAGTGCAGCATCTTTAAATCTCTCTCACTCTCTGACCACTTCTTCCCTGTTGATATCTCCTTCCTGACTCAGACCTTCCTACTTCCTCTTGCAAAGACCCTTGTGATTATATTAACCCCACCTGGATAATCCAGGCTAATCTCTCCTTCTCAAGATCTTTAACTTAATCATACCTGAAAAATCTCTTCTGCTGTGTAAGGTAACATATTAAACAGATCTCAGGGATTAGAATGTAGAATCCTTGAGAAGGGGGGCACTTTGGGGAGGGGGAGCGGTAGTGGTGATTTTACCCACTGCAGGTGTATTCATATTCTTAAACAAAATACAATACAATATTATTTTATTAAATACTATGAATTTAAAAACATTCAACTCTAGCTTCCTAGGACAATCAGCAAAATACTGACCTAGTTTTAAAAATAGGTTGTATTAAAACATTATACATATTCTATGACCCAACCATTCTACTCCTAGGTTTATACTCAACACCTTTTATGTTATTTTCATCAAAACCATACTGAGGGGAGCCTGGGTACCCAGGCTCAGTTGGTTAAGCATCTACCTTCAGCTCAAGTCATGATCCCAGGGTCCTGGGGTTGAGCCCTGAGTCAGGCTCCCTGCTCAGTGGGGAGTCTGCTTTTCCCCCTCCGTCTCTCCCCTACAGCTTGTGCTCTCTCTTTTGATTACTCTCTCTCAAATAAATAAATAACATCTTTTTTTAAAAAGCCACATACTTAAAGGTTTACAGCAGCACTATTCATAATAACCCAAAACTAGAAAATGCCTAAATTCCTACTAACAATTGAATGAACAAATAGTCATGTATTCATATAAGGAAGATAATCTAGCAATGAAAAAAATCTAGATCTACAAACAACAGTATGGATAAGTCTCATAAACACAATGTTGAACAAAAGAAGCCAAACAAAAAAAATCATATGTAATGCATGATTCCAGTCATATAAAGTTCAAAAACAGGCAAAATTAGTCAGAAGGGTGAGTAACTTCAATAGGAGGTAGTGACTAAAACGGGACATGACAGGAACTTCTGGCAACATCCTATTTCTTGATCTGGGTGAAGTTTACTTGCATATGTTCACAGTGGAAAATCCATTGAGTTATACCCTTTTGTCTTATGCATTATTCTGTATGTGATTTCTATTTCTATAAGGAGTTTATATGATTTAAAAAGTAATGTTCTCTTTTTTCTTAACATTTAAGTAAATACAGCTAGAGACTTCTTTCATGTTGTAAAAATTAATGCCAAAGGCTATTACTTAGACTTTACAAAATGCTATTTTTATATGTTCAAATTATATGCAAAATACTAAAAGAAAAAAAAATTAGCTATTGAAGTTTCATATTTGTCACAAATAGGGTTATAGCTGAAATACTATGTTAAAATGAAATACAGAAATATAGAAATAATATAGAAATTCTAAGACATTTTTAGTAATTAGCAAGTAAAATTGGATAGCAAGTTCTGTTATAAACCAGATATTAATAATTATAATATTAGTATTTATGCAGTAGAACAGAGCAAAGAGCTTTTATACAACAATATCTAAAAGGACTTAACTGAGTCAATTCATTCAGCAAATAGCTGTTGATCTTTTTTTATCTACTAGACACTATGCTAGGCACTGGGGATAAAATAAACAGAAAGATGAGTCTTTGTCCTCACAACTATATAGTATCATGGGTAAGCCCCTAAAGTAAATGAACAAATGATAACTACAAAGTGGTAACAAGTTCTATCAAGTCACCCAACAATTTGCCTAAATCATTTTTCCCTCTTTTTAATTAATTATTTTTATTAACATGTAATGTATTATTTGCCCCAGGGGACAGGTCTTTGAATTGTCAGGCTTACACACTTCACAGCACTCATCATATCACATACCCTCCCCAAAGTCCATAACCCAACGACCCTCTCCCTACCCCCCTCTCCCCAGCAACCCTCAGTTTGTTTTGTGAGATTAAGAGTCTCTTATGGTTTGTATCCCTTCTGATCCCATCTTGTTTCATTTTTTCCTTCCCTAACCCCCAAACCTCCCACTCTGCCTCTCAAATTCCTCATATCAGGGAGATCTATGATAATTGTCTTTCTCTGATTGACTTATTTCGCTCACCATAATACCCTCTAGTTCCATCCATGTCATTTCAATTGGCAAGATTTCATTTCTTTTGATGGTTGCATAGTATTCCATTGTGTATATATACCATATATACACAAAATTGATGGTATTCTGATAGAGATTGCATTCAAAGTGTAGATTGCATTCAATGTGTAGATTGCTTTAGGTAGTATAGCATTTTCACAATATTTGTTCTTCCAATCCATGAGCATGGAACATTTTTCCATTTCTTTGTATCTTCCTCAATTTCTTTCATGAGTACTTTATAGTTTTCTTAGCACAGATTCTTTGCCTCTTTGGTTTGGTTTATTCCTAGGTATCTGATGGTTTTGGGTGCAATTATAAATGGGATTGACTCCTTAATTTCTCTTTCCTGTCTTGTTGTTGGTGTATAGAAATGCAGCTGATTTCTGTGCATTGATTTTATATCCTGACACTTTACTGAATTCCTGTACAAGTTCTAGCAGATCTGGAGTGGAGTCTTTTGGGTTTTCCATGTAAAGTATCATATCATCTGCAAAGAGTGAGAGTTTGACTTCTTCTTTGCCAATTTGGATGCCTTTAATTTCTTTTTGTTGTCTGATTGCTGAAGCTAGGACTTCTAGTACTATGTTGAATAGCAGTGGTGATAATGGACATCCCTGCTGTGTTCCTGACCTTAGCAGAAAATCTCTCGGTTTTTCTCCATTGGGAATGATATTCACTGTGGGTTTTTCATAGATGACTTTGATGATATTGAGGTTGTAAGGGCCTGGTTAGCCAGAGGGAGCCATTTCATTGTAAACTCGGATTGACCCTGCCTCTCCCAGAGGAACTTACTTGCAAACCCCGGATATAGGGGCAAGTCAGGCCGGATGGAGACATCCAATCAGTGGAGCATGCATATATTTACTATGGTAAATTGAAATTCGATTGGTCACCTGTATTGCCAACCTAGCATGACTGTGCAGTTTTCCCTGTGTATTGCAATCTCATTGGCCACCTGTGTGTGGGCGGGGCTCAACCCCACCACTATAAAAGTTGTCTGTGAAGCTGGGAAGCGTAGTCCTCAGGAGTGTTGTCGTTGGGTAACGGAGTTGGAGCAGCGTTATCGGGAGCGGCGTCATTGGGGTTGGTGTCCTGGTCGTCGTCGCCTCTTTGTAAGAGACAGCCCCGACCAGTCGGTTTGATTTTTGATGCTTGGTGTGAAATAAAGCTTTGCTTGACTTTTGCTTTGTGTCGGTCTTGTTCCTTTGATCACAGACCCTAACAGAGGTATGTACTCTGTATCCCTACACTTTGAAGAGTTTTGATCAAGAATGGATGTTGTACTTTGTCAAATGCTTTTTCAGCATCTATTGAGAGTATCATATGGTTCTTGTTCTTTCTTTTATTAATGTATTGTATCACATTGATTGATTTGCAGATGTTGAACCAGCCTTGCAGCCCTGGAGTAAATCCCACTTGGTCGTGGTGAATAATCCTTTTAATGTATTGTTGGATCCTATTGGCTAGTATTTTGGTGAGAATTTTCGCGTCTGTGTTCATCAAGGATATTGATCTATAATTCTCTTTTTTGACAGGGTCTTTGTCTTGTTTGGGGATTATGGTAATGCTGGCCTCATAAAATGAGGTTGGAAGTTTTCCTTCCATTTCTATTTTTTGGAACAGTTTCAGGAGAATAGGTATTAATTCTTCTTTAAATGTTTGGTAGAATTCCCCTGGAAGCTGTCTGGCCCTGGGTTCTTGTTTGTTGGGAGATTTTTGGTGACTGCTTCAATCTCCTTACTAGTTATGGGTCTGTTCAGGTTTTCTATTTCTTCCTGGTACAGTTTTGGTAGTTTATACATCTCTAGGAATGCATCCATTTCTTCCAGATTGTCAAATTTGCTGGCATATTGTAGTTCATAATATGTTCTTATAATTGTTTATATTTCTTTGGTGTTGATTGTGATCTCTCCTCTTTCATTCATGATTTTATTTATTTGGGTCCATTCTCTTTTCTTTTTGATAAGTCTGGCCAGGGGTTTATCAATCTTATTACTTCTTTCAAAGAACAAGCTCCTAGTTTTGTTGATCTGTTCTACTGGTGGGTTTGTTTGTTTTTGTTTGTTTGTTTGTTTTTTGTTGTTGTTGTTTTTGGGTTTTTTGGTCTCTATTTCATTGATTTCTGCTCTGATTTTTTTTATTTCTCTTCTCCTGCTGGGTTTAGGCTTTCTTTGCTGTTCTTTCTCCAGCTCCTTTAGGTGTAGGATTAGGTTGTGTACTTGAGATCTTGTTTCTTGAGAAAGGCTTGTATCACTATATACTTTCCTCTCAGGACTGCCTTTGCTATGTCCCACAGGTTTTTAACAGTTGTATTTTCATTATCATTTGTTTCCATGAATTTTTTCAATTCTTCTTTAATTTCTTGGTTAATCCATTCATTCCATAGTAGGATGCCCTTCAGTTTCCATATATTTGAGTTCTTTCCAATTTTCCTCTTGTGATTGAGTTCTAGCTTCAGAGCTTTGTGGTCTGAAAATGTGCAGGGAATGATCCCAATCTTTTGGTACCAGTTGAGACCTGATTTGTGACCCAGGATGTGATCTATTCTGGAGAACGTTCCATGTGCACTAGAGAAGAATGTGTATTCTGTTGCTTTGGATGGAATGTTCTGAGTATATCTGTGATGTCCATCTGGTCCAGTGTTTCATTTAACGCCTTTATTTCCTTGTTGATCTTTTGCTTGGATGACCTGTCCATTTCAGTGAGGGGGTGTTAAAGTTGCCTACTATTATTGTATTATTGTCAATGTGTTTGTTTGATTTTGATATTAATTGTTTTATGTACTTGGTTGCTCCCATGTTAGGGGCATAGGTATTTAAAATTGTTACATCTTCTTGTTGGACAGACCCTTTGAGTATGATATAGTGTCCTTCCTCATCTCTTATTATAGTCTTTGGCTTAAAATCTAATTTATCTGATATAAGGATTGCTACCCCAGCTTTCTTTTGATGTCCATTAGCATGGTAAATTTTTTTCCACCTCCTCACTTTAAATCTGGAGGTGTCTTTGGATCTAAAAAGAGTCTCTTGTAGACAGCATATTGATGGGTTTTAGTTTTTTTTAATCCATTCTGATACCCTGTGTCTTTTGATTGGGGCATTTAGCCTATTTACATTCAGGATAACTATTGAAGGTTATGAATTTAGTGCCATTGTATTGTCTATTAGGTGGCTGTTACTGTATATTGTCTCTGTTCCTTTCTGGTCTACTACTTTTAGGCTCTCTCTTTGCTTAGAGGATCCCTTTCAATATTTCCTGTAGGGCTGGTTTGGTGTTTGCAAATTCTTTTAATTTTTGTTTGTCCTGGAAGCTTTTTCTCTCCCCTCCTATTTTCAATGATAGCCTAGCTGGATATAGTATTCTTGGGCCACATGGTTTTCTCATTTAGAGCTCTGAATATATCATGCCAGTTCTTTCTGGCCTGTCAGGTCTCTGTGGATAAGTCTACTGCCAGTCTAATATTTCTGCCATTGTATGTCACAGACTTTTTACCCTGAGCTGCTTTCAGGATTTTGTCTTTGTCACTAAGACTTGTAAGTTTTACTATTAGATTATGGGGTGTGCACCTATTTTTTTTTTTTTTTTTTTGAGTGGGGTTCTCTATGCCTCCTGGATTTTCATGCTTGTTCCCTTTGCCACATTAGGGAAATTCTCTACTATAATTCACTCCAATATACCTTCTGCCCCTCTCTCTCTTTCTTCTTTTTCTGGAATCCCAATTATTCTAATATTGTTTCCTCTTATGGTATCACTTATCTCTCAATTTCTCCCTTCATGGTCCAGCAGTTGTTTGTTTCTCTTTTGCTCAGCTTCTTTATTCTCCATCATTTGGTCTTCTATATCACTAATTCTCTCTTCTGCCTCATTTATCCTAGCAGTAAGAGCCTCCATTTTTATTGTACCTCATTAATAGTTTTTTTTTTAATTTCAGCTCAGTTATATTTTAGTTCTTTTATTTCTCAGGAAAGGGATTTTATTTCTCCAGAAAGTGTTTCTCTAATATCTTCCATGCTGTTTTCTAGCCCAGTTAGCACCTTGAGAATCGTCTAATCAATATGGACATATTACCAATGTCCATAATGATTAGGTCCCTAGCTGTCAGTACTGCCTCTTCTTCTTTTTTTTTTTTTGTGGTGAGTTTTTCTGCCTTGTCATTTTATCCAGATAAGAAAAATGAATGAGAGAATAAAATCAGAAGAGATCCAAAACCAGGGGGAGAAAAAATGGGGAAAAAAGAAATAAAAATTTAAAAAATAAAAAATTATATATATATTAGACTGGTGAATAGAACAGAGCCACCCACTTGATTTTGGGTGTATTTTGGTCTCTTAGAAGAAATTACCTCCCAAAATTTTAAAGAAAGAAAAACTTATATATATACAAAAATAAAGGTAAACATGATGAATAGATGGAATATGACTGTAAAAATGAAAATTTTTAAAAAAATTTAAAAAAGGAATTGATAAGATAAGTTGGTTGGAAAAAGAAAAAAATAATAAAGAGGGAATGTGCTCAGGCTGGAGACTAGAACAAAGCCATGTGCTACATTAGGGTATATTTTGAACTATTAGAAGTAATTGTATCCCAAAGTTTTTTAGAAAAAAAAAAAAGACCCTATATGTATACAAAAGATAAGGTTAAATACAATGAAGGGATAAAATATGACTATAACAATGAAGGTTTAAAAAGATATTTTTTTAAGGTTTAAAGATATTTAAAACTAGTTAAAAAACAATAAAAGAGGAAAGAAGAAAAGTTAAAAAATAGAATAAGAATAAAATATAAAATTAAAAAATTTTTAACTTTTTTTTTAACTTTGCAAGACTAAAAAATCATGGGGGAAAAGCCACGAATTCTAGGTGTTGCTTTCCCCTAGCTCTGGAGTTCTGCTGTTCTCCTTGATCGGTGAGTTTGGTCTTGGCTGGATGTTCTTGCTGATCTTCTGGGGGAGGAGCCTGTTGCAGTGATTCTCAAATGTCTTTGCTTGAGGCAGAATTGCACTGCCCTTGCTAGGAGCCAGGCTAAATAGTGTGCTCTGGTTCGCTCTAGGAGCTTTTGTCCCCTGAATGCTTTCCATAGAGCTTTGGAGGACAGGAATGAAAATGGCAACCTCCCAATCTCTGGCTTGGAGGAGCTGAGAGCTCAGGGCCCCACTCTTCAGTGTGCCCTAAGAGATAAGCAGTCAGTCACTCCTGTCTCCTTGGTCTCTGGCCACACTCCAAGCTCACCTGGCCTGTGACTGAGCATTTCTCTCTCTGGTACATGGCCCCATTTGGGGTCTCCAAACCCAGCAGATTCCTGCTATGCTGCTACTCCCAGAGCCGGAAGGTGAGTCTCCCCAGATCTGCCACTTGTGGGGTCCCTGCTTGAAGAGCAGGGACCCAATTGTGCCTTGGATCACAGTTTAAGGTAACCCCAAGCTGAAAGCTCACTCTTTGGCTCTGTCTCTGTAGTCGGCTTCTCTGGTTTGATACCTGGCAGCTCTACCATACTCAGACATCACTGATCTTTCTGTGACCACCCCCCCCCCCCCCCGGGACCTGAGACCACTCTGTCCCCTGGCTCCACCCCTGCCTAGTCTCCAGAGTGATGTCACTCAGTGGAGCAGACTTCTAAAAGTTCTGATTTTGTGTCCGCTGCTCTGCCACTTGCAAGGAGCTGGCCCCTCCCCGCATGGTCTCTTTTTCCATCGCTTTGGATTCACTTCTCCGCCTGTCCTAACTTTCAGAAAGTGGTCAATTTTCTGTTCCTAGATTTGCTGCTCTTCTTCTCTTCGATCTCCTTTTGAGTTTGTAGGTGTTTGGAATGGTTTGATACTTATCTAGCTGAACTCCTGGGATCTGATGTCGTTTCAGTCTGCTACTCCTCCACCATCTTGCTCTCTCCCCCAATTTGCCTAAATCTTAAATGCATATTGTTAAGAGAAGGAAGCAAGGTGAAAAGGCTATGTACTATTTGATTCTATTTATATGACATCCTGGAAAAGGTACAACTATAGAGACAATAAATAGATCAGTGGTGTCAGGGGTTCATGGGAGGGGGTTTAGTAGTAAAGCACAAGGGAGTTATTTTTAAGGTGGTGAAATATTATGTATGAAACTGTAATGATGAATACATGACACTATGCATTTGTCAAAACCTATAGAACTTTACAGGAAAAAGAGTGAACCTTAATGTATTTAAATTTAAAAAAAAAGAAGAAGAAGATTTAGGAGTTCAGGAAAGCCAAGATGGAATGCAGAAGATAACTAAAAGAAACTAACTGCAAAAACAACAACAACAACAAAAACAACTAACTGCAAAGTAAAGGTTATGAAACAACCTCAGTGAAGAGGCTGGGATAAAACATCCTGACCTAAGTAACTGAGAATGAGTAGAGTCTGCAGGACTAAAGTCAAGAGGAAGTATTAACTGTACTCTTGTTGATAAAGTTGTATCCCACAGGGATACTGGTTAACAGTTCTGAAACCACAATGCTTGTATGTATTGCAACTAGAGACTTCAGTAAGTAAGTGTGACCCAGGTTTCTCACTGTTGAAGTGGGAGTTTGCAAATAAGCAAGAAATGGAGGCTAGAATGAACTACGTGGTAACAGAATAGAGTTGGAGATAACAGTATGAACACAACTTCAGCTTACTATAGATATAGATGCTTATATAGAGATATATTTATAGTTAATGTGTATATACATGAGTTCATATGCACACATACATTTTCTTGTTATACCAGCTGAGAAGGTGGAGAAGCAACAACTCTCTAGTAGTAACAAGTACACTTATTGCTCACAATTTAGTTTCTAATACCATTCTTCAACAAAGGAACAGGAACTCCTGGAGAAATGGCTGATTCTAGGAGCGGATCAGAAAATATACAAGATGGGAGTGCATGGGTGGCTCAGTGGGTTAAGTGGCTGACTCTTGATTTCAGTTCAGGTCATGATCTCAGGGTCATGTGATCGAGTCCCCCATCAGGCTCCACACTCAACATGGAGTCTGCTTGAGATGATCTCTCCCTCTCCCTCTGCCTCTTCTCCCACTTGTGACTGTGCATGCACACACACACACACTCTCTCTCTCTCCCTCAATAAATAAATAAATAAACAAACAAATAAATAAAATCTTTTTTTAAAATGATTGAAAACTTCTTTTAAAAAAAGAAATATGCAAGGAGCGACTGGGTGGCTCAGTGGGTTAAGCCTCTGCCTTCGGCTCGGGTCATGGTCTCAGGGTCCTGGGATCGAGTCCCACATTGGGCTCTTTGCTCAGCAAGAAGCCTGCTTCCCCCTTTCTCTGCCTGCTGCTCTGCCTACTGTGATCTCTCTCTCTGTCAAATAACTAAATAAAATCTTAAAAAAAGAAATATGCAAGATAAACCTGCAGCATATTCATGCTAGAAAGAATATGTCTTAAGAAAAAAAAAAAAACAAAAAAACACAAGAATGAAGATATGTCAAAGAGATTCAAAAGCCAACTGAAAGATCTCCCAATGGCCAAAGCTGGAACAGCTTAAACAACAAATAAAGTAGTACTGAGTTACAACCTAAAGAATAAAATAAAATAAATATCAATGAGCCAAATCAATATAATTAATGAATGAATAAATAAATGAGAAAGCATAGGTAAAATTTCCATGTGATAGAATTTCAGGGGTGCCTGGCTGGTTTAGCCTGTGCAATGTGCTACTCTTGATCTCAGTATTGTTACGTTTGAGCCCCATCTTGGGCATAGAGATTACTTAAACATAAAACCTTAAATGGGCACCTGGGTGCCTCAGTCCATTAATCATCTGCCTTTGGCTCAGGTCATGATCTCAGTGTCCTGGGATCAAGACCCTCATTGGGCTCCCTGCTCAGTGGGAAGTCTTCTTCTCCTTCTACCCTTCCCCCATAGACTCCAAATAATTTGAGTAGTTTAACTCCCTACTCCTTAAATGTGGCTTGTGTATCGTGACTTTATTACAAAGACAATAATATAGAAAGCGAGGGGAAAAGTAACTATAGTGAAGAAACGACAAACACTACCTCAGCCGGGTGATCAAGGTCAATAACAATGGTAGTAACTCGTGTTGATAGTATGAACTCTTCATCCCATATGGGAATGACACTTCATCTCTGTGATCCTCCTCAAAAAAACTCATAACACCAATCTAATCATGAGAATCCTCAGATGAATCCCAATTAGGCATTCTACAAACTATCTGACCAGTACTCCTGGTAACTCTCAAGGTCATCAAAAACAAAGAAACTCTGAGAAAATGTTGCAGACAGGAGAAGCCTGAGAAGATATGGATACTAAATATAATGTGGTATCCTGGATTGAGTCCTAGAACAGAAGAGGTGATGGTAAAGAATAAAGGAGCTTGAGTAAAGTTTGGATTTCAGTTAATAATAATGTACCACTATTGGTTCATTAGTTGTGACAAATATACTGTGCTAATTTAAAATGTTAATAATGAGGATGGGGAAACTAGTTATAAAGTACACGGTAACTCTTTGTACCATCTTTGTAATTTTTCTGTAAATCAAAAAAAACTCAAATAAAAACTAAAAATCCCAAAGTAGACAATTGATCACTTCATATATATAAGTTATTTAAAAGCTGAAACTATGTATTACTCCAATTTTCCTCTTGAATCTCTTTGGGCACATCTTTGAGAATGATAGGGGTTAACTTAGCATTGGTCGAGTTGAATTAAATTTGTAGGCTGAATAACAACAACAAAGGAAATGAGCAGTTAAAATATAGGGTAATTTTAAGGGAAGAACAAAATGACAGAGGAACGAACACTTATACCAGACTTAAACCTGTAACCTAAGACATTGCATGGACATCCTTAAAAATTCTACTTTAGGTTACCTAACTGTCACATTGGTCTTACCCAATCATCTATGATTATTTGAACTAATAGTTATCTGTTTCATCAAGAAAACTTCTTTTGGGTACTTTTCTTTTTTGGATATATAAGCATTTAAAAAATTGTAAGTATCTTAAATGTTTGAAGTTACAGTGGTGTTATTAACAAAATAGGGTGTAAATTAAAATGATTTAATGGTCATATTGGATGATTAGATTTCAGTAATTTTCTATCACTGTATTATGTGCATTGGTCATGGATCCCCCAAAATGGAATATTAAGACAAGAAATCAGCCACAAAATGGGGCTCCTGATTGGCTCAGTCAGTTAAGCATCTGGCTTCCGTTCAGGTCATGATCCCAGGGTCCTGGGATCAGCATTGGGTCCCTGATCAGCAGGCAGCCTGCTTCTCCCTCTCCCACTACCCCTGCTTGTGCTCTGTCTCTCTATCTCTCTGTCAAATAAATAAATAAAATCTTAAAAATAAAAATAAAAAGCATTACAAAAAAGAAAAGAAAAAGATAGAAAAGAAAATCTAGATGGCACCTACACGTCCAAACATGACTTCCCTGCAAAATGTCTTGGGGACCAACAGTGCCACAATTCTTTAAACAAAAACAAACAAACAAACAAACAAACAAAAATCATCCAAAAAAATTTTAGAGAAAACAAAAAAAAATGCAAATAATAAAAATGACTTCATTAATATATAAGACCTGTACATGATTATGTGAATTTTATATAAAAAGTGAGCTAAAGGGGCGCCTGGGTGGCTCAGTGGGTTAAGGCCTCTGCCTTCAGCTCAGGTCATGATCCCAGGTCCTGGGATAGAGCCCCGCATCGGGCTCTCTGCTCAGCAGGGAGCCTGCTTTCTCCCCTCTCTCTCTCTGCCTGCCTCTCTGCCTACTTGTGATCTCTCTCTCTCTCTGTCAAATAAATAAAATCTTTAAAAAAAAAAAAAAGTGAGCTAAATATACTCTTAATCATTCCTGTCAGTCAAAATGGTGCTTAGTATTTTAAAATTGAGAATTCATATATTGGATCTTTTAAGATGCCTGCATACACATATGCACACCTTTCCTTTGGTCACCATAAATTAATCAGACATTAGTAGTGGCTGTCAGAAGTTGACATGGGTGAGGTGGGGAAGTCATCCCTGCCAACCCCAGGCTTCCCCAGCCTAGTCCACAGGGAGTTGCAGAATTCTAAATCAAGCCCTGTGAAACTTGATTTTGATCTCCACAAGCATGGATATCCAAAAACTACAACAGGTGGAAATGAGTGGCATAATAGAGTGAATGTTTATGCCCCCAAAATTCATATGTTGAAATTCTAACCCCTAAGATGATGGGGTGGGGCTTTGGGTGATTAGATCATGATGGTGGACCCCTCATGAATGAGATTAATTCTTTTATAAAAGAGACCTCAAAGATCCCTCACCCCTTCCATCATGTGAGGTTACAGCAAAGACAACCTTTGAGGAAATGGGCTCTCACCAGATTCTGAATCTGCCAGTGTCTTGATCTGCATTTCCCAGCCTCCAGAACTTTAAGACATAAATTTCTGTTGTTTATGAGCCACCCATTTATTTTGTTATAGTAGCCCAAAGGACTGAAGGCAGGTGGCTTTCCAAGGAAGAAAAGATTCTTGTGACCAGAAGGGTTTCGGAGTCATCATCCCATGGAAATCTGTCTTCACTGGTGTGGGGATCAAGTCATAGTTGGAGGATCCTGATATTAGCATCTGGAACTGGGATGAGGGAAACTGAGGTCCAGCCAAACTGAAAAGGTAAGAATCATGGTTCATAGCAAGGCTCCTGGACCAGAGGAGATCTGAATTTAAATTAGAAATAAGAGAGTTACTGACTACCTGAGGTAGTCATTAAATAGTGAGGCTTTGGGTCACTGTTCCCACTAGTTCCCATTATCTCATAGAAGTAATGTATGCTGTAGTAATAATAACATTAAAAATGAAGACACATGATAGTAGCTAATGTTTCTTTATCAATTATATAATCATAATAGTTATCATTTATTTGATGCTTTCTAGATGCCAGACACTGTTCTAAGTGCTTGACTTGTGTTCACTTTTATGTAATACTTAAAATACCTACAATTTTTAAGGTAGATAGCACATGTCACTCTTTTATTGCAGGTGAGGACACAGACCTGAAGAAGGTAAGCAACTTACCTAAAATCAATGGACAATTAGCACAGTTAGAATTCAAACTCAGGCACACTGGCTCCAAAGTCTACTGTTAACTATGCTTAACAAAATCTACTCCAAAGTCTACTCCAAAGTCTACTGTTAACTATGTTAACCATGTATTACTCCATTTAATCTTCCCAGCAACACACTATATTAGGTATTGTCTTTATTTCCATTTTCTAGATGAGCAAACTGAGAGTTAGAAAAGTTAAATAATTTTCTGAAGATCAATCAGCAGATTACTCGGTCACGTGCAGATTTTGGACTCGAAGAGAAGTCCTTTTAACAACAAAGCCCATACTCTTAGCTGTTATAATGTGACAACTCTTCCAGGACATGGACCTATACTAATTTCAGGTAGTAAGGAGGGAGTTAAAAATAAACTGACAGGTTCGGTTCCACTAGCCTCAGACATCAGGCGAGGAGTAGATGGAGCCTAACGGGGTTAGCATCACGAGCTCTGAACAAAGCCAGGGCAGGAAGGATCTGTGTCATTAGATTGAGAATCTCAATATTGAATTCTAATTTATCAGTTTTACATTTTACGTTCTTTGTTTTGACCCAATTTTCCACACTGTGTGATTTTTTACTCTTTATTCTTTCTACCCTATTAAGTTATCCCTTCCAGTTTTGGATCTTCTGACCCTTTGATGTACCAGAATTTGAATTTGCATTCAAAAACAAAGAAACAAAGAAAAACTTTCCAAAGGATGTATTTTTATGGAAATTTCTACAAAAGTATTGTCAAGCCACTCTAACTTCTCTTTCAACTTTTTTCTCCTCTCTTTCATATGGACTTTTTTTTTTTTCCCTTCCCCCTCTCTGTTCATTTTGCCAGTTCTCCTCCTCATACACTGTCCCCTGAAGCTGAATCCAGCCAGAGTGAGTCAGACAATGGTATTTCTGGCTTTGCTCATGACTAATACCATTTCCCTGAGGAGGTAACTTCCTTCTTTATTTTGTTTTGGTTTCTTGATCTTAAAGATGGCCACAGAAGCACCAGATATCCTAAATATCTCAAGCAATGACATGCAAAACAGAGCCCTTGCATACAAAGTAGTATTTTTCCCCAGAGATTGAATTCTGTAGGCGAGCCATTGTGAAGCTCCCTGAGATGCCTCTGGGGTCTGTAATATTCCCTCTTCAGTTTGGCTTGGAGCGGAATAGTCACTGAATATGAGGAACAAATTAGAACAAACCTCCACTCAGTTATCAGGCCAGATTCACTTTATTTTTTTCCCACAACAAAATGTGGTGAACTGAACAAAATTGAATCAGATTCATTTCAGTTAAATCCCTTACCCGCTGGCACTTGAACTGTTGCTTCATGTTCTAAGACTCTTTCTTAAGCAAAAAAAAAAAGGGGGGGGGGTAGAAAGAAAGAAAAGAAAATCTCTTGTTTGATTTAAGTTTGGAATAAAAATCCAAAGCAGTATGAAGAGAAAGAAAGTGGCGGAGAAAAAAAAGGAAGGAAAGAAGGGAGGGAGGGAAAAAAAAAGAAAGAAAAGTAGAGAAAAAGAAAAAAAAATAAATTCTTTAAGGTTTATGTATACCAAGAGACATACTGGATTTGTGTCCTTAAGATTTTTTTCTCAGTCCTCAAGTTAAAGCATATCTTGCATGAAATTCTCCATTTTCCCTCTGCCCGCCCACTGATAAGAAGATTGCTGTCAGTTTTCTGATAGGCCAGAGAACTTAAATAGGAATCAGAGAATTTGATCCTGCTTCCCCCCCCCAAGTTTCTCCATTAGCCAAACAGCATGTTTTCAAATTTAGCTACCACTTTCTATGAACTTCTATGTGCCAGTGACAGTATATTATTTAGGATTCGCAAAAGTAGAACTAGGAAACTCAATTTCAAGGCATCAATCTATACTCCACTGTCTCTTCTTAACAATTATGAAATCTGTTAAATAACAAAATTTAACCAAGTACATTTTAAAGATCTAGTTGTCTTTACTCATCTATTCATGCGTTAGGCAGCATCCCATCTAACAAGTAGAGGGAAGATGCAAAGGGTTACAGGAAAGGAAAGGTTTTTAATGGTGGAAAAGGCATAGAAAAAAGGAAATACTTAGCAAAGAATCCATGTCTTAGGCAAAATTACACTCCAAAGGGGAAAGGAAGGGGCCTATCAGTATATTTCCTAGTGATGACCAAGCAGTGCCCATGTTAACTAGTTAAAGCTTACATTTCTAGGGGGCTGAAGTTGTGATGCGGGCAGGCCAGGTCCAGGGACACTGAGGGGATCCCACAGGACCTTCAAGAGGGAACCTGGCTGTGCACAGGATAGAAATCAGACTCAAACCAGCAGGAGGTAAAAAGACAGTTTATTGAAGGTATAGAGGAACACAAGTGTAGAGTGTCTGGGAGACTCAGAAAGGAACCCCATCTATGATCAGGGTCTGGGGTTTTTATTGAGGATGGTGGTCCAGTGTATGTATTTTATCAGGCAGCCAGAAACTGGTTAGAACAAAGACAATGGCCCAGGTGCTATTCTGGTATATGATAGCTTCATTGAGTTATTCTCACATAGTCCTTCCTGAGATGTTATCTTTTCTAAAGAAATCACAACTCCTTGTCCCTTGTAAGGAAGACATACAGTATTAACATCACTAACCCCTTGTCCCTTAAAAGAAGGATATACAGTATTTGCATTACGAGGCATGTGCATGGTGGGCTTGCAGGTGGTAGCAAGATTAGAAACAGGAAAAGAAGCAAAAAGCAGATTTTTATAGAGTCCTTCAGTTTCCCTATCTCAACTGCAGTCAGGTCAGGTAGTCAAGTCTTGGTACACTGACTTGGGGCCATAACCTAAATGATGCCATTTTGGTCCTGTCATTTTCTATTTAACAAAACTATAATCAATTAATTAGTAATGGATTGTGTTTGTTTGTTTAATGTCTTTTTCTCTCTAGGGTCTATAAGCTTCATGAGGACAGCGTTTGGGAATGCAGTGTTCACTTTTGGAACTCCACTGTGGAACCCAGGGCCTCACACAATAGTAGATGCACAGCAAATATAGCTTGAATAAGTAAGTTAACAACAAATAAATACCTGAGTCTCAAAGGTTAAGGTTGCCCATGACCAGACTAGTAAATGGCAGAGCTATGACTAGATAGAACTCAGGTCTTAACTCCAAGAGGAGTTTCTGTTTTCAGAAACTTCTCACCACTTGCTTTTCAGAGCTCAACTGAAAGAATATGAGAATACGTAGAGGCAAAAAATGAAATCCTTACATTGAAAAAATGTGAAATGAGTCTTTTATCCTGATAGCATAAATTCATAGCATAAATTCTAGGTCGCATTCAAATCATTTCTGGAGTTTTACTGGGGAACACTAATTTCTGCAGGAGAAAGACCTGGGAATTTTTCGTATTTATTTACTATAGAATAAGGTGGAGTTATTCAGGTTCTCTACTGTACACTGCCCAAAGGAATAAGTCAGTAAAATGCTAGAAGTATTTTACTTGCCATTTGCTTCTCTCTTCCACTCTGTGGGGCTCTCCTTATAGGAGGTTCTAAGTAGGGTTGACTTGCTATACCAATTCTATTCTTGAAAATGGAAATGTTTGCACTGTAAACATTAGTATATTCTAAGTTTGTTGTGTTTTCCATTTTTTTTAAAGATTTTATTTATTTATTTGACAGAGAGAGAGATCACAAGTAGGCAGAGAGGAGGCAGGCAGAGAGAGGGGAGAAGCAGTCTCCCTTGCTGAGCAGAAACCCGATGTGGGGCTCGATCCCAGGACCCTGAGATCATGATCTGAGCTGAAGGCAGAGGCTTAACCCACTAAGCCACCCAAGCGCCCCTGTGTTTTCCATTTTAAAAAGCATTCTACAGAATACACTCTTGGGGTTCCCCGGGTGGCTCAGCCATTAAGCATCTGCCTTTGGCTCAAGTCATGATCCTTGGGTCCAGGGATCAAGTCCCACATCGGGCTTCCGATGTTCTCCCTTCCCCCACTCCCCCTGCTTGTGTTCCTTCTCTCACTGTGTCTTTCTCTGTCAAATAAATAAAATCTTAAAAAAAAATTTTTAATTAAAAAAAAAGAATATATTCTCAGTATTCTTTCTTTAAAAGAAAAATCTTCATGTTGAGAGAAAAATTAATAGACAACTTCAATGGATAGTATACAATAAAGTCTAATGTTTTATAGCATAGAATCCTTCAAAGTCATACAGGAATAAACAGGAAAACTTTCCTGCTATTGTGACTCAGGGATAAACACATGAGTAAAACATACTGCATAGGAGTTTGGAGGAAAAAAATACTGCTACTTTGTTCTGGGTTGAGATTCTAAAGTATTCTCATTCACAGTAATAATTGCCAAAATACAGGGTCATTTTCCAAGAAATTTATGTTTCTTGGACTTCCTGCTCCAGCTGGTGCATTGATTTGACAGAGCTCTGTTCCAAATCTCAGTTCCAGCTCATTGCCCATCGTATCCTGTAGTGATTACAAAAGATGGTGGTGCGGGGTCTTGAGGGGGTGGAGGAGGGAGGAGGTAGGGAGGTGCAATCCACCTTAACTTTGAAAAGCCCAGTGTTGACCTGCATTTTTTAGGGTGATATAGTCATTTAGACATGCTGATTGACTACAGATCCTCCCTGCTTCTGGTTTTTTTCTATGCAAGAGAAGACAGACTGTTTTTGCAATAACCTTTCTCGCTTCTGCCCACACTAGTGGCTCCATTCCATGCTCTAAATCATTGTCTTCATGAGGTTTAAGTAAACCTCCTTCCAATGCTCTTCAAATTCAGTGGCATATTATAAATCACATGCTGGCTTTTTCAATTGCCTGGGCATTATTTTGAAGATCTTGGGCTATTTTTTTTTAAAAGCAGCAGATTTGTGGTAAAAGCTTGGCCGAATTTTCTCTATCATTTGCCAGATTTTTAATTTTAACTGTAGAATTTCCATTAATCTCAGTTGTAGTTTAATGGATGTGCTCTCTCACTAAATAATCATTTCATTTAATTAATTATGATATTGTCCTTTGGACACTTCTTGGGGACTTATAATGGCTTCATATTGGCTTCTAACCAGGTTCAGATTTTCCATATGGTCTTTTAAAGCTAAGCGTTATGAAATGAAATGTTAGCTAAGTGTCCCTGCCTCCCCTGCAAATTATCTTCACTCCTTTCAGGACCACCGTTTCAACGTGACAGTTTCTCCTACTCTCATGCTTTTCTCGTGGAATTTCTACAACTTTCTAGAATGGCCTCTCTGCCCTCTATGCAAGTGCCACCAGTGGGGCCCATATTCTGTTCCAGCTCATGTTTCTCTCTCTTCCTATCCTCCTCTACGGCCACTAATAGTTGTGTATTGATTTTGGCCACAGACAGACCTGTTCTGTCACTTTGTTCACATTATTTCACATCTCGCTTTTATTCAACATCTTCATCTGTAACAGAGGGAAAAATAATAGGTTGTTATGAAAATAGTATGTGTAGCATAAGCAAAATGCTTAGGTCATCTTAAGTACAAAAATGTGTTTATTCCATTCTCTCTTGCCCCATAATTTAATGTTTTTTGTGCGGCTAAGCCCTGATAATTCAATAAAATCCCCTGAAGGAATAGCATTGTATGCATTTCTTCTACAACCTACAAGAGCCTGTTCTATATTGAGACATACAGCATCTGAAGGAAAAAGATAACCAACTAGAATATAAATTACTCTACTTCCTGAAAACAGATGAATGAACTGTGGTCAAATCTTGTGGACACTCGACTGTGAGCTCTCTTTGAGAGGAGAGCTCCTTAATGTTATTGTTAATCCTTGTGTAGGAGCCCAGCGGGTTAGTTAAGTCTCTGGATCAACACTGGATCCACCAGGGACTAGCTGTGCGCCCTTAGGCAGTGCCTCCGTGGTTCAGTTTCCTATTCCATGAAATAAGAATAATAATGGTAAATGGTACCTACTTTATATCTGTGTTGTTCTAAATGAGCACACACACACATACACTGAGTATATAAATGTCTTGTGTTTGCTGCTATTATCATTTTGCCATTGTTATTCAGAGAGGTGGGTAAGAAGAGGCAGCCATTGTTGTCTTGAGAAGCAATGTAGCATAGTGGAAAGAGCATGGAGTTTGGATTCAGATAGACCTAGATTCTGGGAGGCCTTCCTTCTTCCAAGGTAAGATCTCCCGTTCTGTTTTCTAATGCATAAGATGAAGCTAATCTTCCTACATTTTTGTGAGGGTGACATTAGATACAATACTAATTGTAGATCACTTAGCACTGTGATTAACACAAAGAAGGTCCTCAAAAAATGGAGCTGACATTGTTTTTATTATCATTATTACATTTCACTTAATGTATGTTAAGACAGACCATTATTTTATTTACCACCAAGAAAGAAGGAAACGTGGCCAATTACATAATAATGGGCCATCAAGATGCGATATGTTTGTTTTTCAGATAATGATGTGGGGAAGAAATATGTTCTAAATAGATGAAAAATACTAATTTGCTAAGTGAGGGATTATGAAATAGCTCATCTCCCAGGGAGGTTCCCTGGTCTGGGAGGTGGAGACAGTGCGAAGAAGTGTGTAAAGGGCAGTCAGTTCTTTAGACCGTAAGCCTGAGTGTCTGAGAGTAGAACATTTCAATTTCCCTAAGTGCTACAGAAGGCTACTGGTAACTCATGACTTTGCCCATTTTCCTCTTTTTTCCTCGGGTTTCGAGCCATAAGTATTTCAACAAAATGTAACTAAACTTAAACTAGACTGTCTATGAAATATTTCCATGATTGCCTTTTCTCAGGCTTCTCCACTTTAAATTTAAAAATAGCCCAAACACAGAAATTGTGTAGACATTTTTTTGCTCTTCAAGGCTTTTCCTTTATAACTACAGCTGCACAAGATTTTCATTCCATTTCCTCTGAGTGACCATGAGAAAAATCTCTCCTTTGTCTTTTTCTGGTCCGAAGACCCTAGAGGATAAATCGAGTTTTGGGGACATTGCCAGATGTGTGATAGGTCTACAAGGAAAACAATAAGCAATCTTTTCTGTTTGCAAAGACTAAATTCAGAGACTCCTGCTCTGACAGGTTACATATAAAACTAGCCCTGCACCTCTCCCCCAACTCCTCTTCTGATTAGCTTTTCTTTGAAGGTTGAGTGAGATGAGTTAGAGTATCTTCTCTATTTCAGCTCCAGTCATGTGGGGGTGTTGCAATTTACACACAGAAGTAAAAACGTTGCGATGCCAGATTCTAAATCATCACTATCACTGAGTTTAGTCTAGTGCCACTGGCCTCATCAGACACATTTCTCTCTGTCATAAGGGATTGTTGGCCCGTTTATTTCGAAGTCCTACAACAACTGTTTCCTTTTCATTCCTACACGTGTTTTTGCTCAATATCAATCTAAATAGCTTTTTAAAAATTGTAAATTATTTCATTGCCAAGTAATGCTGCAGTGTTCATTCCTACTCCTATTTCTAAGCATATGGTGCTCATCTTTTGCCACTGTAAGGAGGAAAGGGCCAACTCTCAGAGATCAAGAAAGGGCTCTCAGAACAGGACCATACATGGTAGGAGAAGAGCACTCCTTGCATGCTTGAACAGACTTTCTATTTATAGTTGCAACTTTTATAAGCTGCCCCCATCTGATGGGGACATGGCCGATACACCTTCGGTAGGGCCAGCTAGGTCCTGTAAGAAATTTTCCCACTCGTGCAATAGTAACATTCTAGTACCATTTTGAAGTAAAACAAGAAAGACCCTTTCCCACCCAAAAAAGGATGATTTCTTCCTTTAAATAAATTGAAAGGGTAATTTTCTAGCTGTGATGATGCTACCACCTGAAACTGATACATCGAAAGTTTCTCAAAGTTGATTTGACCAGAACAAATTAAGATAGGATATGATCAATTGACCAGAACACCCTTACAAAGTGTCTCCTGCCTTGTTCTCATTTGTACGATCTTTTGGAACAAGGACAATCCTACTGGCACTTGAATTTTCTACTATTTTATAACAATGCCTGGCAACTTATAGGTTGTCAACAAATCTTTGTTTAATCTCACCACACAAAGACAGCTGCTCTTAACATTTCAGCAAATAACACCCTTTTAGAACCTAGTCGGAATTCAGTGTAAGAATTCCAAACTCAGTGGAACTGTATACAAGCCATACTGTGATAGAGGCAGTATTTCCAAGCAAAAAAAATGTTGGACACCAATTGTAGAACTTTTTCGCTAGTAAAGGGAAAAGTCCTTTTCTGACTCAAAGTCATAAAGATTGTTGCAGGTGGCTTCCCTAAAAAGAAGCAGACCCTGAGATGAAGTCAAGTGTGAGAAAGTTTTATTAGGGGGAAACACATAAAAAAGGGGGGGAAAAGAGAGAAACTAGGATTGGGCAAGGAGCTGTCAAACCATCATGTAGATTTGACATCTCTATCAGCACAACAGGAGTTCCAGAGCAAAGATTGCCCATCCAAGCAGTTCCTCATTGGGTGGAAATGGCTCAAACCCTGAATTACCACCTTGCTCAGTCATTGGCTAGCAGCCTCCCCAAGAACACCATGAATTTGGGCTAAAAGCTGAGGTAGAGCCAGACAACGCTAACAGCAGGAGGCTGACAGATACCCACATGCTTGTAGCTAGCCAATGAGACCCTTCTCAAAAATGGATCTGGTGGTGCCTTTTCTTGGTGGCCACAAAAAGATTTGCTTATATTTTCCTTCAAAAGAAAAATGCTGTTTATTGAGATTTTTCATTTATGAGGATTTTTAAAATTTTTATTTATATATTTGACAGAGAGAGACAGTGAGAGAAGAAACACAGGCGGGGGTGGAGAGGCTGTTGAAGAGGGAGAAGTAGGCTAGGTGGGAGCTGGAGAGGGAGAAGCAGGCTTCCTGCTGAGTAGGGAGCTCAGAGCAGGGCTCGATCACAGGACCACAGGATCATAACTTGAGCCAAAGGCAGAATGCTTAATTGACTCAACCACCCAGATGCCCCTGTGAGGGTTTTTTGTTTTTTTTTTTTTAAGATTTTATTTATTTATTTGACAGAGAGATCACAAGTAGGTAGTGAGGTGGGCGGGGGGGGGGCAGGCCCCCTGCTGTGCAGAGAGCCCAATGTGAGGCTCTATCCCAGGGCCCTGAGAGCATGACCTGAGCTGAAAGCAGAGGCTTAACCCACTGAGCCACCCAGGTGCCCCAAGGGTTTTATTTTTGAGTATGGTGTGAGTTAGGACTCTAAATTCCTCTGGTATCTCCAAGAATTTTAATGTGACCATTTAATGTGACACTGGATGTGTTATTGGATAATTTTTTAAACTTTGGAAGAATGTTTTCTCACTCTCAGCTATGCACAATGTAAGGACTGTAGACACAATACACTTTTAAGGTTAATCTGTATTGTTAACTTTTTCCATTTACTTTCTTAAGTAGACTATCAACAAAAGAATAAATTAAGCCCCAATTTGTTATAGGGTCCAGTTTCTGTGGTGTGAATACTCCCACCATGACTGATTTCAAACTACCCATGTGGTGCCACTCGGAGCAGAGTTGGGAAGAGATAAGCAGTATCACACTATTATGTAGTATTTCCTCCATACAGATAAAATAGATATAAATAACCTCAAGAGCATAGATAATTGCAGTACATATAAAAACATAATAAATTATAGTAAAATAATTAGTAAGTGATGAACTTTGGGGATTTATTACTTTTGGTTTTGATATAAGTTACTTAATTGTAAGTTTATTAATTTTTAATAATGTCCGTGTTTAAAAATCAGTTCACAAAATTTTTGAAAATTTAACAATAGTCTCTCCTGAGCTGGCACAAGCCAGATCCAATACAAACTAGAAATTTCCCTTTCAGTTACCTTCCTTGGAGAAATGTGAGTACATATGCTCAGTGCTGTAGGTATAATACCTATTGCACTGGTGTTTATAACAGGGAAAAGTGAAAATGACATCCCTGTCCAGACGTACACAAATTGATAAATAAATGAGGTCTTACTATGATTCAATATTAAATGGTGTTTAAAAATAAAATAAGTTAGAGTCTCATATATCAACATAGATCAATTCCCAGAGAAAGCCCCACGTACCTTCATGCATTGTGATATTAATTGTGTAAAGCTTTAAAACATGCAAACACATTTTAAATCTAGCTTATAAAAATATATCTATATAATTAAGGTATAAAAATATTTATGAAAATGAAACACACAGGGGTGCCTGGGTGGCTCAGTGGGTTAAAACCTCTGCCTTCAGCTCAGGTCCTGATCTCAGGGTCCTCAGATTTAGCCCTGCATCGGGCTCTCTGCTTGGCGGGGAGCCTGCTTCCCCACGCCGCGCCTCTCTGTCTACTTATGATCTCTCTCTCTGTGTCAAATAAATAAAATCTTAAAAAAAAAATGAAACACACAAAGTTCAGGTAGTAGTTACTTCTGGGGAAGGGATGCAGGATAAGGTCGCACTGTAAGTGTATCTATAATACTGTATTTCTTTAAGGGGAAAATGATAATCTGAGTAATAATCATGAAAGAGAGACAATCCAACACTACATACCCCTGATAGACATACACAAGATACCTGTGAAATATTCTTGCCAAAAAAGAGAACATATAACTACTTAAACTTGTACATCCAATTCTCAATTTATAGAAAAACAAGGGACAAATAAAAAGATTAAATGGAACCACTGGGCTGCAGGCAACAAAGTCTGGAGTGTAGGTTTCTTCAGCATATAAATGGCAAGGAAGAAAATAGAAACAGAGGTAAGGAATCTACAGACAAAAAGAGAGTTAGACCTATCCATCGACTGCAATGTATAGACATTGTTTTAGTTGTGATTCAAACAAATGGACTACTAAAAATTATGGGAAAAAAAGAGGAAAATTTGAATGCTGAATGAATACTCTAGAATAACAAGGAATTACTATTATTCAGGTGAGAATCATGTTGTAATTATATCTAAATAATTCTCTTATTTAAGATATTAATGTTAAAAGGAACTATGGATAAAGTGATGGATGAAAGTGGGCTAGGACCTGCTTCCAAATAAATCTGGGGAGCTGGAGGAAGTGGGCAGAGGTACAGATGAAACAAGATTGATGTTTCTTCTTTAATGTGTTTGAAATGTATAAACCTTACAAATGAGGTTTCCTTTTAGAGAAGGAGGAGAAGGGAGGAAAAAAATGGAAGCAAACAAGAAAAAAAAAGCATCTATTCATTAGGTGGTTTAACATTCAACTGCATGTCATTTTATTTTCTATGTATTTTGGTAAGTTTGAAATATGACATGATTTACATTTTTAAAAGATTTAAATTTGTATAAATACCTCCTTGGTACCACAAACATAAAATATACTCTGACTGTATTTTACATACCATGATCCAGCTTCAATGGAAGGAGAGAGATAAGTTATCAGCAGTGAGACTGGGGCTTCCCACAGCCTGCTGCCCATACGTGCCAGACACTTTTGATTTACCCTCCTACAGATTCCCTCGGCCCCTCCTCAGATAGTAGTGGACCACCACTATCTAGTGCCATGAGCCAGAAATTAACTCTTTGTGTCCATTCCAACAAGCCTTCGTTCTGCTGCTGTACCCTGTGTGAGCAGCTCGACTGTCACATCTAGTTAAATTTCCTTGAGAGTTATTTACACTTTGCTCCTTGGTGAATGTTGAAGTCACAAGATAAGTTCATCAAAGACAGTGTTTGATTTCTAGAGTTCAACATGCCTTGTTCTTGTGTAGATTAAGAGAGTATTTCATGATCTATTTTGTTTATAATATTATCAGGCCACTTAAGTGTTGCTGAGCAGTTTCAAACTCTTAGGAATGATTTAAACGTTGCCCATGCAAATTGCAAGTTCTCCCCACTGCCCACATGCGCACACACTTTCATGCATTCATAGTCATTAAAAGACTAGAAGGTAGTCTGTTGGCCGCTCACAAACAACATGGGAGAAGTTGGGCATCTTCAAAATCAAATGAATTAAAAAGAAAAAAATAGTGCAACCACTCTGGAAAACAGCATGGAGGTTCCTCAAAATGTTGAAAATAGAACTACCCTATGACCCCAGCAATTGCACTACTGGGTATTTACCCTAAAGATACAAACGTAGTGATCCGAAGGGGCACGTGCACCCGAATGTTTATAGCAGCAATGTCTACAATAGCCAAACTATGGAAAGAACCTAGATGTCCATCAACAGACGAATGGATAAAGAAGATGTGGTATATATACACAATGGAATACTATGCAGCCATCAAAAGAAATGAAATCTTGCCATTTGCGACGACGTGGATGGAACTAGAGGGTATCGTGCTTAGCGAAATAAGTCAATCGGAGAAAGACAACTATCATATGATCTCCCTGATATGAGGGAGAGGAGATGCAACATGAGGATTAAGGGGGTAGGAGAAGAGTAAATGAAACAAGATGGGATTGGGAGGGAGACAAACCATAAGTGACTCTTAATCTCACAAAACAAACTGAGGGTTGATGGGGGGAGGGGGTTGGGAGAGGGGGAATGGGGTTATGGACATTGGGGAGGGTATGTGCTATGGTGAGTGCTGTGAACTGTGTAAACCTGGCGATTCACAGACCTGTACCCCTGGGAATAAAAATATATTATATGTTTATTAAAAAAAAAAAAGAAAAGAAAAGAAAAAAATACTGATCCAAGGCACAGAATGGTTTCCACGATCTTCTAAAGATATTATGCTTGATATGTTTACTAAATGTAAATCCTTTTTTTTTCCTGAACTCCCAATTTTCAGACCTTGTTAGTTCTAGTTTTCCAGTAAGAACAGAATTTCTGTTAATCCACAGTTACAAAGAGGAGACTGAATGCATTTCTACATGAATCCCAAGAGGCCCACAGACCTCTGGATCAGGGTCTGCAATAAACCAGTTGCTTCCTGGAAAGCCAGCATGGTGTCACTAAGAGTGTGGACTTCGAAACCAGATTGCTAGTGTTCAGATTCCAGTTTTATCATTACTAACTGATAGGCCTTGGGAGAACCACTAAACCTTCTTATGTCTTGGTTTCCCTTCTTTAAAATGGGGATCATGGGGACGTCTGGGTGGCTCAGTCAGTTAAGTGTCTGCCTTGGGCTCAGGTCAGGATCTCAGGGTCCTGGGACAAGCTCTGTCTTGGACTTCAGGCTCCCTGCTCTGTGGGGAGCCTGCTTCTCTCTTCCTCTCTGCCCCCGACCTCCCACTCATGCCCTCTCTCTCTCTCTATCTCAAATAAATCAATAAAATATTTAATAAAATAAAATGGGGATAATAGCAGTACTTACCTTATAGGTATGTTGCATAAAAATTACATAAGTTAATATAGGTAAAGCACCTAGAATAATGCTTGTCCTATAATAGGTTCTAACGAAGCTATTAGCACTTGTCATTTAGTTACTATCATGTAATCCTCCAAACAGAACCCTTTTATGCTAAGGTTAAATAACTTGTTGAACATTAGACAGTTCATAGTAGTGGAACATGGGTTAAGTCTGGGTTTGTCCAAAGCCTGTGTTCTTTCCACCGTACACCCTTTTTCAGGTGTTTATGAGACATATCAAGTCCCTGTGTTAATGAGAAAGCCATGTTTATAATGGGACATGAAATTTAACCTAAAGCCTATGGGACCTGGGGATATTTCAATGTAAGGAAATTGAAAATAGTAAGATACAATTCCAGTTCCTATATTGAGAGATTTCAATCAGACACTGAGAGAAATTTAGAAGTTTGGGTTGGAGTATTGGATGATTAACATCTTGGTGTAAATGTTCAGAATATTTAAACTAGTTCATGTTTTTGGAACACTAAAAAAAAACTAGCTCATGTTGTATTGGTTTAATTCGTCAAGCGGCGGTGTCTCGTATACGGACAATAAACATTAATGGTTCCAGGATTAAATATGAAACTATTATGAGTCATAATAATTACTTTCAAGTCATCATGAGAAAGAAGATGTATTGTGAAAAAAGTGTCTTACCTGAAATCCAATGAGAAAATATGTTACAGCCATCTCTAAACTCAAACATAGTAACAAAAATGTCGTTTTACATATTGCTGTGGGGTTGGATTGTGCCTCCCAAAAAGAAGTCCTCAACCTGGATACCTGTGAATAATGTGATCTTAATATGGAAATACGATTTTCACGTACATAATCAATTTAAAATGATGTTGAGCTGAATTAGAGTGAATCCTAATCCAATATGACTAATGTCCTTATAAGAAGAGAAGAGACACAGAGATGAACACAGAGAAAAATGCCCTGTGATGACAGGCAGAAACTGGAGTGATGCTTCTCTAAGCCAGGGAGTGCCAAGGTTTTTCAAAAACTAGGAGGGAAGCATGGAGCAGATTCTCCCTCAGAAACTTCAGAAGGAGCCAACCCTGCTGACTCTGAGATTTGGGATTTCTAGCCTCCCAAACTGTGAAGGAACACATTTCTTTTTTCTTTTTTTTTTTTTTTAAAGATTTTATTTATTTATTTGACAGACAGAGATCACAAGTAGGCAGAGAGGCAGGCAGAGAGAGAGGAAGGGAAGCAGGCTCCCTGCTGAGCAGAGAGCCCGACACGGGCTCGATCCCAGGACCCTGGGATCATGACCTGAGCTGAAGGCAGAGGCTTTAACCCACTGAGCCACCCAGGCGCCCCAGGAACACATTTCTGTTGTTTGAAACGCCAGCCAGTTTGGGGCACTTTGTCCATGGAAAACAAATACCCACGTATAGGTTAATTCAATGACCACATCAATAAATGATCGACGATTTAATAAAAACCTTTATTTGGGGGCACCTGGGTGGCTCAGTGGGTTAAAGCCTCTGCCTTCAGCTCAGGTCATGATCCCAGGGTCCTGGGATCGAGCCCCACATTGCGCTCTCTGCTCGGCGGGGAGCCTGCTTCCCTTCCTCTCTCTCTCTGCCTGCCTCTCTGCCTACTTGTGATCTCTGAGTGTCAAATAAATAAATAAAATCTTAAAAAAAAAAACATTTATGTGCCGACAGTATTCTTCTTTAGCACATTATTTTTAGCTATTTCCATTTGAGGCAAGTCAAAATAATTTAAAATACACAGAGACACACACAAACATAAGATTGTACGCAAAGAACAAAGAAATGACAGAAGGTATAATTTGGCACTTAACGTGTTAAACACGCACCCTTATCAAATAAATAAGACCTGGTGAGAAGAATCACAGGCGTGACATTCTCTTAGAGTCCAAAAAACCTGCTTTCAAAAAATATTCAATTACTTAGGGATGTCTTTTTTTTTCCAGTTTTATTCAGATATCCTTGACACACATCATTGTGTAAGTTTCAAGTGTACAGCATAATGGTTTGACTTATGTGTATTGTGAAATGGTGACCACATAAGTTTAGTTAGGATCCATCACCTCATATAGATACAGTAAAAAGAGACAGGAAAAAAAATCCCTAGTTATAAGAATTGTTAGAATTTACTCTCCTACTTTCCCGTATATCATACAGTGGTTTAGCTATAGTCATCATGTTGTATGTTACATCCTAGTACTTATTTATCTGGTAGCTGGAATTTTATACCTTTGAGCACATTCCTCAATTCCCATCCTCCGCACCACCACCTCTGATAACCACAAATCTGATCCCTTTTTTATGAGTTTGAATTTTTTGCTTTGTTTTTAGATTTCACATGTTAGTGAGATCACACAATATTTATATAGTTCTGTTTGACTTATTTTGCTAGTATAATGCTCTCAAGGGCAGGATTTCCTCAGTTTTTATGACTGAATAATATTCTGTTGTATATATATATACTACCACTTCTTTAAAGGATGCTTTTTTTTTTAAAGTAGTCTCCATGCGCAACATGGGGCTTTGAACTCATCACCCTGGGATCAAGAGTCTGATGCTCTACCTACTGAGCCAGCCAGGCACCCCTAAAGGATGTCTTTTGAAACAGAGGCTGAACATATTTTATTTAAAAAAAAAACTTACGAAAACATAAATAAACATTGAAACAATAACTAGACCTAAAACGGGAAGATTTTGATCAAATTATCTATTGAGCTTTATCTTAAGTCATTTAATCAATCCATCATTTGATAGATGGTTAACATTTTGTTTGCTGCTTTGAGGCGAAAAGAAAAAAAAATTAAATATACTATGTGTCCTTAAGAGGCATCATTCAGATTAGATCATAGTTTGTTTCCTGTACCCACTGAACCTAAGCTATACCCAAAGCCTCTTTAATACAAATACATAAATCATTTGATTTTTTAAATACATCACTTACAGATGCATATGACTACTTGCAGTGAACATAAATGTGGAGAACAAATGCAGTAAACATAAAAAATCTACTTCAAAGACATGTTTTCAGTCTTTTATATGTACACTGTTTTGCATCAAAATAATTCTTTTCTAAAAACTTATTTTTATTGAGATATAATTGACATATAATATTGTATCAGCTTTAGGTGTACAACCTAAGGATTTAATATATGTATATTTGCAATATGATCACTGCAATAAGTTTAGCTAGCATCCATCAGCACACATAATTATAATTTTTTTATGATGAGCAATTTTGAGATCTACTCTTTTAGCAACTTTCAAATATATAATACAGTATCATTAACTATAATCACCATGCTGTACATTACACCTTCCCGTGTTATGTATACATTAAATACATTATCTTATAACTGGGAATTTGTACCTTTTGACTACCTTCACCCATTTTACACACCCACCCTCGATTCCTACTTCTGGAAAACACCAATCTGTTATTTGTACCTATGAGTTTTTTGTTTTGTTTTGTTTTTAGATCCACATGTCAGTGAGATCATGCAGTGTCTTTCCGTGACTTACTTCATTTAGCATAGTACCTTAAGGTCTGTGTATGTCTGAATAATATTCCATTATATACCACTATACTATTCCATATATATACCAAATTCCATTGTATACCATATACCATTCCATATACATGTACCACATTTTCCTTATCCATTCAGCTATTGATGACACTTGGGTTGTTTCCATGTCTTGGTTATTGTAAACAATGCTATAATGAATATGGGAGTGCAGATATTTTTTTGAGACAGTGATTTCATTTTCTTCAGATAAATACCCAGAAGTAGAATTGCTGGGTCATATGGTTGTCCTATGTTTAATTTTTCTGGGGAATCACCCTACCCTTTTTTCATAGTGACTGCACCAATCTATATGCCCACCAACAGTGCACAAGGGTTCCTTTTTCTCTGCATCCTCACCAATACTTGTTATCTTTTTGATAAAAGCCATTTTAGCAGGTGTGAGGTGGTATCTTATTGTGATTTCATCAAATCTTTAGATGTCTATCAATGAGCCAGCGATAGACTATGTCTAAAATTTTCAATAAAGAAATGGAAAACTCATAGTAACAAGAGGGAAAAAATTTTAAACAAGTACTTTATGGACTCGAATCCAGTTATAAGTATGAGATGTTGGGTTTGTGGGCATTAAAGGATAGCAGAATGGGACCCACAGAGTCCATCGGCAGTGGCCTCTAACTTTAAGAAGGCAAGCATGGCATCATCTGCCCAGCGAAAAAGGATGAGTCCTAAGCCAGAGCTCACTGAAGAGCAGAAGCAGGAAATCCGGGAAGCTTTTGACCTCTTTGATGCCGATGGGACTGGGACCATAGATGTTAAGGAACTTAAGGTGGCGATGAGGGTGCTGGGCTTTGAATCCAAGAAAGAAGAGATCAAGAAAATGATAAGTGAAATTGATAAAGAAGGGACAGGAAAAATGAACTTCAGTGACTTTTTGACTGTGATGACTCAGAAAATGTCTGAGAAAGATACCAAAGAAGAAATTCTGAAAGCTTTCAAGCTCTTCGATGATGATGAAACTGGGAAGATATCCTTCAAAAATCTAAAGCGCGTGGCCAAGGAGTTGGGTGAGAACCTCACTGATGAGGTGTTGCAGGAAATGATCGATGAGGCTGATCGAGAGGGAGATGGAGAAGTCAATGAGCAGGAGTTCCTGCGCATCATGAAAAAGACCAGCCTTTACTGAGATCAGTCTCTTCTTTTCATATTGTGTGAAACCTGGGTTTTGAGAACATAAACTATTTTCTCCTACTCACCTCCCTGTATGACTTCAGTAACAATCTTGGATCTCTTTTAGGTATCTGAAAGTGTTCTTTGACATTTAAGTTCTTTGTAAGGTGATCTGCTGATTGCTTCAATTCCTCAGAGCAGAACAAGAGCACATTAGGGTAGTGAAAAGGGTCTTAAAGCTTTTACCCACCCGCGCTCCTGCCTTTTAATCACCTCACTCAAAAGTTCATGCATTTCCACACTGATGCCACCACAGAATGACTTCTTAGACAAGCACATGTTGTACCCATGCCACCAGAAGCAAGGGGCATCTCCTTGATGTTTCTAGTATAACTGACAGCTGAGTGCAGCTTTCTCTTGTATAAAACCCAGTGAACTTACTCACGTGCATTTGTATGTGTGTTTATGCTATTTGTTTTGTCTTAAAAATAAAGCCTTTCTTATTTAAAAAAAAAAAAAGGATAGCAGAATGTAAATCTGAAACTGACACAATCTTCATTTTAGTAAATATCACAATCTCATACATCTCATACAACTGGTGCATGTGAATGTCCTGCACAATTTAAACATATCAACACATCAAGAATATTCTGTTAAGAAATAATACAAAGAAAACATTCTGTAAATGGTTCTTCTGTAATGACAATAAAAAAGCTGAAAATACATACTTATTTTCTTTTCTCCACAAAAAGAAAAGAAGCAATGTTAAGTAGATTAGAAGTGTATGATTAATTCTGAAGAAAAGATTCTCATAGTATTTGCATAATTAATTTACTCTCTTACACTTGATAGCATTTGCATCAGATTTACTTAGTGAATGTTTAGAGAGATCTATAAAAAGGAGTACCTTTCTTAGCAACACTGATTTTTACAAACAACTGATAATTACTGTCTCTTGGGCACTCCAGGAAACAGATGCTGATATGGAGATAGGAGAGTGGGCAGTTTATTGGGGAATTATATCCGTGAAAAATAAAGGGGAAAGGATGCAGAATTGGACAGGGACAGCTTTCAGAACATGATGCTGATCTGATACCTGTGAAAGTTTCAGGGGAAAGGAATGAAAATTTGGCAGGGAGAACGTCAAAGCAGCAGGCAGATCTGACAAAGTCTTGGCCAACCCAGTGGGGAACTTGGAGAACATAGTTCCCTGTTAGAGCAGCCCCGTGGGGCGCCTGGGTGGCTCAGTGGGTTAAGCCGCTGCCTTCGGCTCGGGTCATGATCTCAGGGTCTTGGGATCGAGCCCCGCATCGGGCTCTCTGCTCAGCGGGGAGCCTGCTTCCTCCTCTCTCTCTACCTTCCTCTCTGCCTGCTTGTGATCTCTCTCTGTCAAATAAATAAATAAAAATCTTAAAAAAAAAAAAAATAGAGCAGCCCCGTGTTGGGCAGACATGGCAAGGCCTTACTACCCACTTAGTGCTCAGCTACTAGATGGAGGCTCCCCAGGGAGAGCATGGTGTCAGCCCAACCACGGAGGTATATCCTGAAGTCTCGGCAACTGGAAGCAGTTAACAACACTCCCTTTATCTGAATTGTCTGTTTTCTCAAAGAAAGGTACGAGCAGAACATGACCACTACTCACATAAAAACTTACAAGTCTCCTGCCCACACAACTGGAGTGTTGATCTCACACCTCTCCCCTTCTTGCATCCCTTTCCAGACACACCTCATTATTTCACTCTGCTCATTTTTTCTCCCAATGTCGCCATCAGTGCTGTCTGCTAGAGAGATCCCACTCTCCAAGTCTCTTCCATCCCCATTCTCTCTCATTCATAACCGTGTTGAGAAGAATTAAAGCCCAGATAGGCTCTCAAGAATTAGAAGCAGTATCACAGTAAACTACTTAGGGGTTAAAAGGATTTTACCAAATGGTCTAAAATTCCTCTTTTGGTAAAGATGTAGTCCAAGCTACTAACAAGTGACAACAATTTTATACCAGTGCACTTGCAAAGTTGGGAGGAAAAGCACTTTTTATTTCCTACATTATCACATTACTTTTTCACATAAATTTATTTGTATCAGCACCCAAAAAACTACATTTTCAAATAAATTGAGCTTTCTATTTTTTTAAAGAAGAGCTCTGACTTTGAACTAATAACTGTAGTGTTTTGCTTTTTATGCTAAGGCAAATTCCAAGATTTCACTCATATGCGGGACCTAAAAAACAAAACAAATGAATAAGCAAGCAAAAAACAAAATCAGACTTAATAAAGACAGGGAACAGACTGATGGTTGCCAGAGGGGAGGCGCCTGAGGGACGGGCAGAATGCATAAGGGTGAGAAAGATAGAAAGTTATGGAATGAATAAGTCGTGGGGATAAAATGTGGGAATATAGCCAATGATATTGTGATAGTCACACAATGATATTGTGATAATCACTGTGTTATTTACTTGAAACTAATAACACTGTATGTCAACTATACTCAAAAAATGTTCTTAAACAAGGAGTCTCTAGCTTTGAACTAATTCCTATAGTGTTCAACTTCATAAGTCCAGTGAGTTAGCTCTACCCTGCTTCTTCCATTCCTCAGACCATATCAGAGAAGAAATCCTCACTTCAGCGTTTACACAGTAGTGAATTGGTGGCAGAGTAGATATCTCATAATGCTCAAATCATAGTTTCCATACCCTACTACCAATTAACAGTCTGGCTTTCAAAATCAACCTGCATTCTTAGAATCATCTATATATTTACCCACTTTCTCAAGCTTCTAAAACTACAGTACAAGTAGGGGAAGAGCAGAATATCCTTTTTATTTTTTTTCCCTATTTTATTCAGAAAAGAGTCACTTATTTTGAACTCATTACTTCCCAGCTAGGTGCTAAGGCAGGGGTTGCAAATTCAGATGCTCATGGAGCCTGTGGGTATCTCAAATTAAAGAAGGAGACAGTGGGAACATGGAAACTGTGGTGAACTGGACCACATAGACCCCTGACCAAAGGATCCTGCCCTTCCTCAGTTGTAGTTCACTGATAGGGGGTAAGAATGTAGACCCAGATTGGCCAAACTTCCAATTTTCCAAGAGAAAACCAAAATGAAGCATTTTTTAATGTGGCAATAAGAAGGCAATGTGGTACCCTATCAAATTATAAAATGCTGATACTCTTAACGTATTGTTTAAAAAAAATTCAACCAAGTAAACATAAAGATCTAACTGGCTGTATTAAATGATTCACGAATCAGGAAGCATCCCATCTGAGAAGTTGTACAAAATGGTAGGTTTTTATAGGAAGGAAGGTGGGGTGAGAAAATTTATAAACAGAAGAAAAGAAAGGATTGTTCCAGACAAGATCACCTTATGTTAGGGGAAGCGGCAGGAGTTGGGGGGAGGGTCTTATTAGGCAGATTACCTCATGTTCCCTTGGGAGGTTGGAGAGGGCCCAAGTGACAGATTACCTCAGTGGCGCTTATCAAAAAAATTCCTGATTGACAGGTTGAGACATATTTCTGGGGGAGGTTGAAATTACAATCAGGTTAGGTATCAAGCCCTGGTTTGGTAATGTGAACTGGACCAAGTAAAGCCATTTTGGACCTGTGGTTTTCTTTTTAACAATCTCCTACAGAAAAATCCTATCAAGTACACAAAGATATATGTAGAATCCCAGTTATTTGTAGTGCTGAAAATGGCGTTGGGGGTAGAAGTAAAGGGTCAGCAATGAAGAATTGTGTAAACCAACTGAATACATCCACAAAAGGGAAAGATACATAAATATGCCTAGCAAAACATTTTTAATTTTTGTTTTTTCCTTTCCCTTCTCTCTTTTTTCTTCCTTCTTCTTTCCTCCTTTCTACCATGTTATCTATCCCTTTTCTAGGGTGGAAAAGGCAGCTACATTTTACTCCTTAAAACATCTGTAATACAGACCTAACAAAAAACAAACAAAAACCTGCCTTGAAGCCAACTTCGCTCTCCCAGTGTCCTTTGAGCGATATCATTTAGTCATGCAACTGGACCGCAAGGCAGTTTCCCTGCCTCTGGGAAAATGTAACAGCATCTTTATTTGGTTTGAGGAAGCTGCCTCTTCCTTTGATGCATTTAAAAAAGATCAATTTGCTTTGTTTAATAACACCTCCAAGAAGGAATGACCTGGAGAGGAAGGGCCTTACCCCAACATCTGAGAGTGGCCCAAGTTTTGGTTGGACTCTCCATGCTCTGGACACGACCCTCAAAAATAACTGTTTCTGCAGAAAGAAAAACGCCAGTAGACTAGAACACGTGGGGATATTTTGAGGAAGCTTTTGGGGATTTGGGCTGAACTCCACAATAATTATCTCGGGGAAAATATTTTAGCTTTATGTCTTATGGAAAGCTTGACTAAAATAAGGGAAATTAACCATGATCACGTTAATTCAGTAAATATTTGTTGAGACAGTTATTGAATCTGCTATGCGTAGAGCAGTACCCTGGGCAGGGTAGGACGAATTTCAGTAAAAAAGATATCCAGAAGTTGTCCCCAGCCTCAGGGAACTTACTGTTTCAAAATGGGCTGTTCAAGAGGTAGCCGCTAGGCACATGTAACTGTTTAAATTTATAAATTAATTAGAATTAGGGGTGCCTGGGTGGCTCAGTGGGTTAAGCCTCTGCCTTCAGCTCAGGTCATGATCTCAGGGTCCTGGGATCGAGCCCCGCATCAGGCTCTCTGCTCAGCAGGGAGCCTGCTTCCTCCTCTCTCTCTCTGCCTGCCTCTCTGCCTACTTCTGATCTCTCTCTGTCAAAAAAAATTTTTTTTTAAATTTTAAATTAATTAGAATTAAATAAAATTTAGTTCAGGCATAACTACCACGTTTCACGTGTTCTATAGCTGCGTTTCCATCATCTGGTCCTACAGGATGGGTTTGCAGGGCTTTCCGGTTTTGTGAGTCTTACAGTCTCTGTCGTGTCTTATCCAATCTGTGGTCGTGGGGTAAAAGCAGCCATACCCAGCAAGAGAACAAATGGACATGGCCGTGTTCCAGTAAACCCTGATTAACCGAAATAACCAGCAGACCAGATCTGCCTTATGGACCGCGGTTTGTTGAGCTCTTGTCTACAGAAAGAAACAACTAGCTCCTAGGGTAAGGCTTTCACAAGGAATAGCGAATAAAGTAATTGCCTTTTTGTGGAAATTCAGACAGTCTTTATGGATACATGACCTATAATAATAGAAGGTTTTGGTTTTAGACTCCTGAGTTCTAGGAAATTTGTCATAGAGCAGTAGGTAATGGACATGCTTCACCCTGTTACCTCTCTAACACCTTGCTTCAATAACCTTCTGAATACCAACATGTGTATTTAGCGTATTTTTGTATCTTTTAATGCTCAAAATCCACATCCTCAATGGAGTCTTTATCAGGGTTCTCATGCAAATCTTTCAGTCTCTCCTCTAATGGCCATAAATGTTTTAACATCTCTATGGTCACACGCTGGTTTCTGTTTGGTATATGCTTCTCTCTCTAAGGAGATAAGTAAGCTGTTGCACAACAGCTTTCATCCTTCAATCCCCAGCATCTAACACAGTTCAGCACCTAGTAGGTGTTCACTAAATATTTGTTAAATCAGTACAGCCATGATTGACATTACAAACGCCTTCAGAGCCCATATATTTGGCATTTTCGTAAAAGTTACATGTTCTAGATATTTTAATATCTAATGTTTCTAGATATTTTAAAATCTAATGTTTGTTTTAATAGATTTTTTCCTAGATATTTTAATATCTAATGTTTGTTAAGCATTTCTCAGTCCTTGCACAGCTCAATGTTGTGTCTGTACAAAGATTCACTGAAGCTACGAGTTTCTACACACAGTGTTTCATTCATCTAAATTTTCAGCCCAGAACCCTTTTTGTTCATGGATGTCAGGATCTCCAGACAGATCAGTTACTTGTTTGTGCTTTATACTGTTTCTAAAAAAAAAAACTTACAGATGTTCATTTTGCAAAATGGCATGATTTTCATTTTTGAATTATGGGAACGGCAGTTGTGTTTTCACCTAAAGCCGCTGTGAATATTTTTTTAAGTGAGTATAATTTGCATATTAAATTTGCATGTTTATGACTGGGGGTTGTAGTTGAAAACAAGGGAGTTGGAAACAGAGAAAATGAAAGATTATTATTATTATTTAAAAATCCAACCAGTATCTAGTTAGAAGTCCTTTTAACAAGGAAGAAACATTCATAATATAAAATTATAAAATATTACCAGATTGAAGTGTATTTTCATAAAAAACTACCCAGGTAAAAGATTACGTTCATCTTTAACAGGGGAGAAACCTATTCTGCTGTATGGAATTGCATTATTTTAAAGGTCTAGAGAAATAACTACTAGAATTTTTATTATTCAACACAAATGACCTCTGTCCCAAAACGACAGCATTTCTTAAAATTGATAAAGTTTATTATCTGTCTGATATAACTTTAATGTTTTAGTTACGTGTTTAAAAAATAAATCAGAAAATAAAAGCAAAAAGAGATAATTTGTATTGTAAGAGCTACATTTTTTTTAAAGATTATTTATTTATTTATTTATTTATTTATTTGACAGAGATCACAAGTAGGCAGAGAGGCAGGCAGAGTGAGAGAGGGGGAAGCAGGCTCCCCACTGAGCAGAGAGCCGAATGCGGGACTCGATCCCATGACCCTAGGATCATGACCTGAGCCGAAGGCAGAGGCTTAACCCACTGAGCCACCCAGGCGCCCCAAGAGCTACATTTTTTTTACACCCATTTAGTTATCATTTCAGAATGGATATTAAAAACAGCCATTCATGGGCGCCTGGGTGGCTCAGTGGGTTAAGCCGCTGCCTTCGGCTCAGGTCGTGATCTCAGGGTCCTGGGATCGAGTCCCGCATCGGGCTCTCTGCTCAGCAAGAAGCCTGCTTCCCTCTCTCATTCTCTCTCTGCCTGCCTCTCCGTCTACTTGTGATCTCTCTCTGTCAAATAAATAAATAAAATCTTTAAAAAAAAAAATAGAAAAAAAAAAAATAAAAACAGCCATTCATAATGGTCTTCTAGAGTCACACAGGAATTTGAACCAGATGACATAAAAGGGCCCTAGATTGTATTTATTTTCTGTATGTTAAATTCAATTATTATTAATTTGTATTAAATGTCATTTACTCTCCAAACTTTCAAATAAGTGAACACATGCATCAGAAAAGAAAACTAGTCAAGAAGTAAAAATATAAGTATCCAATTGGCTAAAATTCCTATCACATGTAAATGTTTTATATAATATATAAATCATCATTTTCATTCATATGTGGCTCCAATTATAGCAGCTGCCTCAGGTGTGTCTTTTTCCTGGAACAAATTGATACCACTGGCACATGGTATGCCAAAGCTATGGAGGTGTAGTAAACATTTTCACTCTATGCTGACAATAGAAGGGGCACAGACATAGTTTACCTTTCCCTGGCAGGACAGCTGGACTCACCATCTTCCTTCACAGTGGTGACTACTCAGTGGTTCGGTGCCACTACTGAGTCCACAGAGAGATTGATTGTTTCCTGATCCCATAGGTGTTCACACGGTCCCCTCTATTGACGACAACATGCTGATGAGGGTCTGGAAAGCATGTAGTGGCAGCTGTGCAAGATGCCTTGATCAAATACTTGTGTGCCAAGGGATAGGATATTAGTTCCAGTAAAATGCAGAGATTTGCTGCTTCAGTAAAATTTCTGGGGGTCCAGTGAAATTGAGCATATCTGTATACCCTCTCCAAAGGGAAAGAGAAGTTCCTATACCTTTTCACTGTCTACCGTAGAGAAAGAGACACAGTGTTTAGTAAGCATTTTTCAGTTTTGGAAGCAACATGTATCACATTTAAGCATACTGTTCCCATTCATTTGGCAGACTTACCAAAAGGCTTAAATACTTTTAATAGGTCACAGAACAGATGAAAACATAACAAAAATGTAATGCAAGGGTCCTTACTATCCAGAAGCTTTGATTGTTCTCAAGGGCCTCTGATCAGTTATGATGCTTCTGCCAAACACTGGGGAAAATATTCTCAGGTTGGCTTCCAAGGTCTTAGAGCAAACCACATATTTTTAGCAGTAACGATCTTCTTTGAGGAATAGTTCTTGATTTGATATATCTCTGACGGAGAATGAAAGGCTGACTTTGGAACATCAGTGATGTGATGCCACTGTTGTTATCATAAACTGGGAGTTACCAGACTTCTTAAGTCGTAGAGTTAGGCGTATGCAATGACATTCCATTATTTTTGTGGTGATAAAATATACCAGTCCAGACGTTGTAGATCTTGAAAGCACAAGACAAAAATCTTAGCTTCATTTGTCCCTTTATTTTGACTAATTCATATATTTTATTCTTTTTTTGCCCTTGTTCGCATAAACTCAGGGTCAAGGATTTGACTTTTCTTTTAGAGCACTGGTCATTATTGCTTACCATAAGAAGAAATACTGCTTCTGTGCTTCATATATATAATACATGTTGTGTATATTAGATGTTTATAATACATGTATTTATTATATATTAAATATATATTATTTAATTAATTATTATAACCAACAATCAATTAAATATATAACAATATTAATTGATTATTTACTTTTAATTGCTATTTAGTTAATATAATTAATTAGTTCTATTCTGACATTTAGTATACTTGAAAATATTATATGTTAAATATATAAATATATATAAATATAAGGCATGTTGTTTTTGTGTTATGTCTGCACAGCATAATCAGGAAATTCTATTTGACTTGAATTGACAGAACTCCACTAATGCGGGGGGAGGACGCACTGGGGATTCTAGCCTTCTATTTAAAAAGTACTTTTGCAATATATACTTAATGCTTGAGATGAATGGGGGGGGAAATGAACTGCTTTTTAATACACTTCCAGTTTGGTAAAACAATTGACTATGTTCCCACTTCCACAAAAATATCTTTGTTCTTTTGAGGGGAAATAGAGGCTGAAAAGGAACAAGAAAGAAAGTGGGGGATCGGGAGAAAGAAGAAAAAAATGAATAAAAGATAAAGTAGGAAGCGAGAGTAGGAGGATTTTTCTCAAGAAATTTGCATTGTAGGTACATTTTTATAATTATTAAGTCCTTCTTTAATTAAAATCTTTTTCAAGTTTTTTTTTCTTTTCGAAAGCAATATGTATCATGTGACAATGCATTAACATATATAGAAAACAACTGATTCCTTCCTCACCGCTGGTCTGAGGTGACCGATGTCATCTAATCTGGCATCCTCACCTCTTCCCTTATGTATATAAAACCTCACAAGGTATTTGGAAGTTTTTTTGTTTGTTTGCTATTCTAAATATTAGATAATACTGTTCATATTGTACTGAAATTTACATTCCTCACTTAATGATACATCATGGACATCTCAAATCGATAGAAATTTCTTAGCGTTTTCCCTGAACTGAATTGAGTTTATTTGCTTAGGTCTCTGCATTTGTAGTTGGTTTCCTCCATGAGGTCAGCATGGAGACTGGACTGGATCAGTGATGTTCTTTGCCCTACTCTGTGGTCATAGACTGCCCACAGGAGATCGTACCATCCGAATTGTATTACCAAGAAAAAAGCATGATATCTAGGTTCATCCCATCTTTGTCATATATGAAAGATACCATGATATTCACTGGAAACAAAATGATAGAAACAGAAAATCTCAGGGGTTGAAGGGGCTATCCAGTGCTTAAATTGTAATCTATAAAACCCCTACCAATTTATTATTCCATCTCCGCTTACATTTCTCTGATAGAGCACCTACAAAAGCAGACAGCCTATTCCATAATAAGAAAGCTAACTTTTACTGAACGTTTATTCTGTACCAGACACAATTGAAAGTGCTCGGCGGGAAGCATCTCATTTAATCCTTACAAAAACCCTATGGGGAGGCGTTACTATTACACCTATTTCACAGAATAAACCAAGGCACAGATCACAGGGCTAAGAAATGGTTATAGTTGATCTGAAGTCAATGGGAAGCCATACTCAATGTCTACACCCTACTGCCTCCCAGAGGCAAGTTTATAAAACTGTGAATGCCCACCATTTTCTCACTGTTGCTACTGGGAGTGCTCTGAGCTGATCTTTCTTAAGCTTCCATTAAATACCCTCTAGTTTCTAGACTAAAAACTAATAAAAAAAAAAAAAAGAACTGCTTAGCTACTTTCAATAAGTATTTTCATATGCAAAAGCTTTTAGGAGTATTCTTGGAAATAAGAGGAGTAGAAGTAGGAGCAATGAAACAAAAGTATGAGAAAAAAATGTTTAGTTTTTAGTCTAGAAACTAGAGGGTATTTAATGGAAGCTTAAGAAAGATCAGCTCAGAGCACTCCCAGTAGCAACAGTGAGAAAATGGTAGTGTCCATATCTCTCACTTATGACAGACCCCAAATCAAGTCAACTGTGTCTTCATAGGAAAGAGGGCTGAAAATTTCCAGAGGAAGGATTAAGTATCCAGCGCTAAAATGCAAAACATTAATAGGAAACACTAACATAACACCATTATATTTTTGAAGTCTCATCCATCAGCGAAATGCATGATCCTAAAAAGACTCCCAGAGAATACCTCACATACCTAAAGATTAAGTCTTCTAAGAAAACAATGGCAAAAGAGAGTATGGCACAAGAAACAAGTTTAACAAGGTTCCAGTTATAGGTATTCAAAGATAGTGGAAGATACAATAATAAAATTAACATCAAAATCACCAAAATTTTCCACATTTATCCCGAGGATGGATTTAGTGAAAATTCAAACAGAAAACAAAATCAGATGGTACAGTGGAAGTAAGATGTCCGTGATGAATATCTAGTATGTCAATCAAAGGTTAAATGAGGATATACTAATAGAAGGTCTTTAACTATGTTCTTTTCACTGTTTAGAAAACCTATGATTTAGGTTATAATTTCCATTTATAATAAACTCTTGTATCAGAAGATTATTTTTTTAAAGCTTTTATTTATTTATTTGACAGAGATCACAAGTAGGCAGAGAGGCAGGCAGAGAGAGAGAGAGAGAGAGAAGCAGGCTCCGTGCTGAGCAAAGAGCCTGATGAGGGGCTTGATCCCAGGACCCAGAGATCATGACCTGAGCCAAAGGCAGAGGCTTTAACCCACTGAGCCATCCAGGCGCCCCAGAAGATGATTTTTTCTCACTTTTTCTCTATCCTTTGCACTTTCAGAAAGGGCAATAAAATTAGTTATTTTCTTGAAATCCAGACCATATGAATGTTAGAGCTCTTTTATTTTGCTAAGTTATTTGCACACGTGTGAGGTCTAGAGCTGATGGAGCTTCATTCCTGATGACGCCCCCACATCTTCCTTACTGCTTATTTCTCAGTGCATCCATCATCATTTCTTTAAACTCAAAATGTCAACCCATGTACTATCGTCTTGCATGGAAATAATATAGAACCTAACACCAAACCCTCCACCCAAACAGGAAAAATAAAAATTAGTAAAGAAAATGTAACTTCACTGGGTGATTATGGGCTTTTTTGCTTATTCCATTTCTTATTTGCAAATTGTAAGCAATTTTGTATAATATTTGGATACAATTTGGTTCTATATTTTTTAAAATTAATGAATTTTTAAAAATTTTTAATTAACACATAATGTATTATTTGCTTCAGGGGTACAGGTCTGTGAATCATCAGTCTTACACGATTCACAGCACTCACCATAGCACATGCCCTCCCCAATGTCCATTTTAAAATCATTGTTCAATCTATCTGAATATCCCTGTTATTGGTTAGCTTTGAACTAGATTATTAATTATTAATTGAATAAATTAAAGATAATTCAACCAGTCATTAGTACTTTGGGGACTTAATATTCTGTTTTCTAAATTTAAGTGGGGAGGATGGGCTATTTAAATATGTGGACTTTAAGAACAAACTGGTGGTTACCAGGTGTGGGGATGAGTGAAATAGGTGAAGGGGGTTAAGAGTATATATATCGTGACAAGCACTGAATTATTGAATAATTATTATTGAATTATTGAATAATTATTGAATAATTACATTGTACACCTCAAACTAATATAACACTGTATGGTAATCATATTGGAATTAAAATAAGAATAGTAAATAAAAATAAAATGTGTACTTTAATGAAAATTAGTTAACATATAATTTTCTGAACCACTGTATAGATAAATACATAACAATTAATATGTCTATTTATTTGAAAATTTTTATGAAATATTCCTGTAGAATATATGCAGGGGATTGGCTAGCTTTGGACATTTCTTTGCTTGATATATAATAGGCATCTAACATGTATTATTTCTAGATACAACATAATGATTTGACATACATATTTTTGTGACATGATTACCGCAATAAGTTTGGTTGACATCCAGCACAATATATTGTTACAAATTTTTTTCCTTGTGATAAGGACTTTTAAGACCTCTTCTTTTAGCAACTTTCAATTATAGCATATAGTATTACTAACAAGAGTTACCATGCTGTGCATTACATCCCAGGACATATTTATCTTATGACTGGAAGTTCATATGTTTTGACTACCTTCACACATTTTGCCAACCACCCAACTCCCACCTGTGGCAACCATCAATCTGTTCTTTATTTCTATGTATTTGGTGTTTGTTTTAGATTCCACATATGAGTGAAATTATATAGTATTTGTCTTTCTCTGACTTATTTCACTAGCATAATGCCTTCAAGGTCCACCGATGTTGTTCACAAGTGGCAGGATTTCCTTCTTTTTATGGCTAAATAATATTTCATTTTATACACACACACACACACACACACACGTACCTCATATTCTTTATTCATTCATCCATCAGTGGACACTTAGGTTGTTTCTATGACTTGACTATTGCAAACAGTGTTGCAATCAACTTGGGGATGCAGACATCTTTTCAAGACAGTGATTTTGTTTTTTTCAAATAAATACCCAGTAGTGGAATTACTGGATCACATTTTGCCCTATGTTGTTTAATTTCCACAAATTTGTGAATTTTCCACTTTTCCTTCTATTAATTACTAACTTCATCCTACTGTAGCCAGGGAAGATACTTTGTGTGGTATCTGTTTTTTTAATACGTTGCGAGACTTAATTTATGGTCTAACATATGGTTTAGCCTTGGAAAATGCCCCATATACACTTGAGAAAATGTATATTCCATTGCTGTTGAGTAGAATTTTGTATATGTTAGATCTAGTGGTTTGTAATGTTAAGTTCTTGAAGTCCTTACTTATCTTTCATTTGGTTGCTCTGTTCATTATTGATAGTGAAGTACTAGGTCTCCAACTATTACTGTAGTCCTATTTCTCCCTTTAATTCTGTCAGTTTTTGTTTTATATATTTACATGATGTTATTAGGTGCATAAATATTCATAATTGTTATATCCTATTGTTGCACTGAACATTTATTGATATATAGTCAATATGTTATTAATATATAATGTCCTCTTTTGTCTCTTATAAGCTTTTTTGAATTAAAGCCTATTTTGTCTGATATTAGTATAGCTATCCTTGTTCTCCTTCGGTTAACTGTTTTCATGGTATGTCCTTTTCCACACTTCAACTTTCAACGTGTTTGTGTTTTTGGATCTAAAATGAGTCTCATGTAAGCAATATACAGTTGGATCATTTTTTTATTCATCCTGCCATCCTTTTGACTGGAGATGAGTTCATTTACATTTAAAGTAATTACTGATAAGAAAAGACCTCTGCCATTTTGCATTTTAGTTTCTATATGTCTTACAGATTTTTTTGCCTCATTTCCCTCTTCTTTTGTATTTAAATTCTTCACAGTGAATTGTTTGAATTCCTTTATCATTTTTTTGTGGGTGTATTCTTTAACTGCCTTTTCTTTTTTTTTTTGTGGTTACCTGAGGATAAAATTTAACATCTTAAAAATATAGCCTTCTCATTTGAATTTATATTAGCTTACTTTTAGTAATGTATAAAAACTATGCTCCTTTAACACTTCTGTCCCCATTCCCTTCAGTTGTTGATGTCACAAAATTACATCTTTATACATCGTGTCTCCCAAAATATAAACTAATAATTTTAATGCATTAGTCTCTTAAATTATGTAAAAACAAACAAGTAACAAAATAAAGAGTTACAAACCAAAATTACAATAATAATTGCTTTTAGACCAATAGTCTTTTAAAAATGTATTAGTCTCTTAAGTTATGTAGAAAGCAGAAAGTGGAGGTAAACACCATGTGTACAATAATACAACTTTGTAATTACTCATGTATTTACCTTTAGAGAGATCTTTGTTTCTTCATACAGCTTTGAGTTGCCACCTTGAGAGCAAGTGTAGTGTAATGCACACTGTCAGCTTTTGATAATCTGGGAATGTCTTAATTTCTCCCTTACTTCTGAGGGACAGTTTTTACAGATAGAGGATTTTGGGTTGACATTTTTCTCTTTTAGTCATTTTTTATATATTGGCTTACTTCCCTCTGATCTCTCACATTTCTGATGACAAATCTTTTGACAATTATTGAGGATCCCTTATATGTGATAAATTGTTTCTCTCTTGCTGCTTTCAAAATTTGTTGTCTTACTCTTTTGATGTTTCATTATACCGTGTCTTAGGGCGAGTCTCTTTGAATTCATCCTACTTGGATTTCACTGAACTTCTTGGACATTTATAGTCATGTCTTTTTCACATTGGAAAGTTTTCTGGCATTATTTCTTTAAGTATTCTCTCTTTTCCTTCTAAGACTCCCACAGTGGATATGTTGGTCTGTTTGATGATGTTCCATAGATTTCTTAGGCTCTGTTAATTTTTCTTCAATCATTTTTTTTCTTTCTGTTTCTCAGACTCAAAAATTTCCATTGTCCTCTATTCAAGAGTGAGGATTCTTTTTTCTGCCTGTTGAAATCTTTGAATCCCTCTAGTGAATTTTTCATTTCAGTTATTGAATTTTCCAGCTGCAGAAATTTTTTTTTGTTTCTTTGTAGGTTTTCCATGTTGTTATTGATATTTCTGGTTTGTTTGTACATCTTTTTCATGACTTTCTCTACGTTTTCCTCTAGTTCTTTGATCATCTTTAAGGCAATTATTTTTAAATCATCATCTAGTGGACCTACCATCAAGTCTCTTTCAGGGGTAGCTTCTGTGGCTAATTTTTTTTTTTTCTTTAAAGGATCCATGCTTTCTTGTTTTCTTTGTATCTCTTGTATTTTGTTGTTTTGTTTTGTTTGTCAAAAACTGGACATTTGAATCTTATAATATGGTAACTCAAATTAGATTCTCTTCCTTGACCCGGGTTTACTGGATTTTGTTTTCATTTTGTTTCTTTTATTGTTGTAAGCGGTCTCTGTGCCAAGGATCAGCCTGAGGTAGAAACTTAAGATCTCAAGTCTTTTGTGAGCATACACCAACCCGTGGACATACATAGTCACTTTCTAAACTCCCTTATATATGCAATTGGTTTTGAATATCTATTCTTCAATGTCAGGCTCCCAAAAAGCGAAAAAAGAAAAATGAAAGGGGAAGAAAGGCACCAGCCCTTTAAACACCCTGGAAACCACTTCAGCCAAAGTGGGAGGGGCTTGCAACAATAGGGGGAGGCACAGTAACAAGTCGACTGCTTCTTTGCCTGCCTTTCTGTGGTCTGAAGCAGCAATCAAAGCACAGATCTACAATATTTAGAACACAGGGTCCTTTTGCCTACCCTGGCTCCTACAAGCTATACCCAGAACACATGTACAGCTGCCTGCCACAGTGCTGAGGGATGGGAGATGGGTAGCTGCTACTGTGCTAAGATTCAAAAATAAGATAGCAAAATTAACTGCAATTTACTCTTCGAGACTTCCCCTGGAACTTTCAAGCTCCGATAGACTCTAGAGTTCCAAAATAGTTAAATCGGACAGATTCTGCCAGTGCAAGTTATTGTCCGGGTGACAGAGAGATTTTCTTATACTCCCTACTCCACCATCTTCCCAGAATCCCCCTCCTTTGCCTATTTTTGAATTAAATTATTTTTACTTTTTATTCATTTTAAAATGTGAACATGTTTATGTTAGCTCTTCTATAAAACCCCTCAATGTCTTCCCATCTCAGTGTTGAACTTCAGTCCTCTTACCCAGATTTACAAAGCCCTACAGGATTTTCATCCTGCTTGCCTGTCTCTTATCACCATTATGATTACTCTCCCCCTCACTCACTCCTCTCATCTTTCTCACACTCCCCAACTTCATATTTGCCTAAGGCATTTACATGAGCTATTTTGAGCTATTTTGAAATAGTATAAATTGGTACAACCACTTCGGAAAATTCTAAGGGCCTCTTAACTTCTGAACTGAATCTCTAAAATGTTTTTCTTTCTGCAAATTTTCTCAAAGAGATCTTCCCTGACCACTTAATTCAGTACCCACCCACTCATTCCATCTTGTCACCTCGTTAAAGTTCTTTGCATGACACATGTTATGATCTTATTCTTAGTAGCTTTTTGTTTGTTTTTTATTATTATCTGTCCCCTCCCCACCACAGAGTGAGTTCCATCTGAGCAGGAATCTTTTATATCTTTTTTCAATCCTGGATCTCCAGATCTAGGAAAGTCACAGTCATATAGTAGCTCCTTAATAAAAGTACATCAAATGAATGAGAGGATTCAACAACGCTGTATTTTTCTAACTTACTTCTTCAAAATATATGTTTATTTCAACCAGATTTTTTCTATATGAAAAGGTGATTGACAAGGGAAAGTTTGGGAAAGAGTCCTGCCAAAGGAGCAAGGCAAGTATTTTTTTTGTGTTAGCAATTAATTTAAAAAAATTTATTAAAAACCTACTATAAATATAATGAAGGAAAAAAACTGCCTACTATCAGAGATATGACATTTTAATGGAGACTACTGACAACAAGTAAACAAATACATAAAAATATGTGGTAGTATTTGCTATGAAAGAATTAAAGCAGTAAGATAATAAAAAATGCTAAGGGGGAGAGGAGTCAGTTTTAGAGAGAAGGGTTAGTTGATTATGGGTTTGAGTCTGTGAAGATCTTGGGTAATAGCACTTCAGGCCTAGAGAACTATAAAGGCAGATTCCTAAAACTTGGCTCTAAATAAGATGAGCAAGAAGAATAACCTATAGAGCCAAGAAGAATTAAAGGAGAAGAAAAGTGATAGGACAGCTTGGCAGGTTTTAAATCCCCAGATCATGGAACTATTTTGAATTGTCAAATAAATAAATAAATAAATAAATAAATAAATAAAATAATGTTTACAGGGAAAAACCATAAGCTCTTAGAACTGGAAGGCAGAGAGAGGAATAAATCCAAGATTCCCATTTCAAAAGATGTCCAATTACTGACCTATTTGGTGTAAAAGAATCCTATTTTCTTGAAACAACCCAATTAAGAAGTATTTCTATCATATCACAACACAGCCTTTCTTTTAAATGTCAATAAAGAATGTTGGAAAGATGTCTGAGGTGCATTTGGGCTTGAGTGATATCAGGCAAGTCATCTAATCTCTTTAAAACTCAGCTCTTCATATGCATCTGCTCTGTGGTATAATAACATAAACCTTGAGGTATTTTGTAAGCATGTAAGTGTATTAGTTCAGGTTGCTCCTAGAAGCAGCTGTCAAGACAGGATTAGACATGCGAGAGATTTACTGGGGGAAGGAGCAGATGCTGGTTTGACCTGAGTGGAAGGAGAGAGAGAGAGAGAGAAGGAAGGCGGAATGGATGGGAAGAGTCTCAGACTATATAGCTCAGTTCCAAGAAAAGCTCAGCCAGGCAGATGGGTTGTCCTTACCCAAAGTCACCTGTCAGAGGAGTTCCTTATCTCACTGGAGAGGGCCTGCTTTAGTATTCTCATTATGCTTAGCCATTGGCTAGGAGAGGCTTGTGTGAAATGTGGCATCTATGAAAACACAGGGGTAGACCCAGGGGAGCAGCAGCTTGAGGCCATCGGTCAGTTTTGCTCCTTGTCTCAGGAGATCCCAGTAGCATGTTTCCATGACTACAACAATCCACCTTTGTCCTTCAAAGATCTGCCACTCCAGGCACGTTCAGGAAACAGCTAGCTAGTCAGTCCATGGTTTCTGGAGGCTTCTTTCCCTGAGGGTAAACTTAGTAAAGGAAGGTTAGTTGGGCAAATTATATCTCCCATTGTTGTAGCTGGTTGGTCTCTTGGTCACAGCTGGTGGCTCACAGCTCACTTTCTACTATAGATTCTACTCGGTCCTCTGCTTGTGGTCCCACTCTCACACTCCCTTCACTGGGAAGTGGGTCCCTGGATTGGATACTATATTGTATGTGATTCCATGCCTGTGGATCAGACATTCTATAAAGCCCTGGATGATGGGGCTGGCCAAGGGTCTGAGGGCAGGAATAAAGGCTCCTACCTAGAATAGTTATATATTTGCCTGTGAAGATATGTTCAACAACAGACATCTAGCAATAGCTAGGTTAGTCTTATAAGTGGGAGTCTGTCCTGTTGAGCCTATGTACATAGCCTCCCTCTCTACCAGCATGTCATTCATGTGTCCATCATACCAACTCCATTAACTGGGTAAGTCATTTTGTCTGCTTGGTTGTTTTGGTGTCTCTTCCATGGTAAATCCTCTCTTGTGGTTATTATAAAAAAAATCTTTGCACTCTCTGCCTGCTTTCATGTGTCTATTGTCTCTACCTCAAACTTCATATCCAGTCTTCTATTCTTTTCCTTCTTGGGCCCTGACTAGATGGCCAAGGCAAGGGCCACTGTCCATGAGTCAGTATGCATTCTAACCTCAGGCTACTTCTCTTTCCACCAAAAATGAATGACCAGGTACACAGCTAACAGCTTTGCCCATTAAGAAGATTTCTCCAGGGGCGCCTGGGTAGCTCAGTGGGTTAAGCCTCTGCCTTCAGCTCAGGTCATGATCTCAGTGTCTTTGAATCAAGCCCCGCATCAGGCTCTCTGCTCAGCAGGAAGCCTGCTTCCCCCCTCCCTCTCTGCCTACCTCTCTGCCTACTTGTGATCTCTGTCTGTCAAATAAATAAATAAAATCTTTTTTTTTTAAAGAAGAAGATTTTTCCATTTTATTGTCTTTCAAAACCATACCTAAAATATGGCTAAATGCAGCCACCATCCATTTTCTGTCTACACTTATAATTTGGCCCATCTGCAACCTAAGCACAGGCATTTCCCCCCTTCAGCTGGTCATATGAAACACTCCATATGGCTATAGGTATGAGCTGTGGAAAGGATAGTGCTGCAAATGTTGGGGGTAACATGGGGTCTGGGATGTCTGTTCATGCAGCTTACTCACACTCTGGCCCTGCTTAAGAAGCTTGATTTCAGGTGTGCCATTACTGTCTTACAACTTCCTGTTGCTTGTCCCATCTGACTTTATGATGTGGGTAGGTCTGATATAACCTAACTTATAATGGGCTATTCTACATGCATGGTCCCTTAGTGCCCCATGTCCAAGTATTACTTCTCTATCAGAGTGCAGAATCCTTTCAGAAGCTGTTTTCCTTTTTTTTTTTTTAGGATTTTATTTATTTACTTGACAGACAGAGATCACAAGTAGGCAGAGAGGCAGGCAGAGAGAGAGAGAGAGAGGAGGAAGCAGGCTCCCTGCTGAGCAGAGAGCCTGATGCGGGGCTCGATCCCGGGACCCTGAGATCATGACCCAAGGCAAATCCCAGGACCCTGAGATCATGACCCAAGGCAAAGCAGAGGCTTTAACCCACTGAGCCACCCGGGTGCTCCAAAGCTGTTTTTCAAAAGCATATCATGCTTTGCTGCAGATGCTGCCTTGTTCCAGAATCCCAGAGGCCTATATTGTGATTCTCCCTCGGGCTTGTTGTTAGCACCACATGGCTCTTTTCCCTCTGCTGACACCTGTAACACCATAAGGTTTGTTGGATTGTATGGTTCAAGTGATAGGTCTGCTGTTTGCACTATAGCCTGGACCTGCTATGGAACTGTCATGCTCTGGGGCCCAAAAAAGCAAGAAGTCTTCCAAGTCACCCAACATGTCACCTGGACAGGTATGCTTAGATGTGGATATGTTGCCTTCAGAAACCCAAGAGATCTGTCAGCTATTGTGCTTCCTGTCCTGTGGTAGGAGATGTAATATGTGGCAATTTGCATTCTATTTTGGAGGGGATATCCCAATATTCTCCTGATTACTGGGCTTCTAGAAACATCACTGAAGTGACAAGTTTCTGAATCTGCAAAGGATTTATGTCCCACCTCTTGGAGTATATGTGTCTTATTAAGGCCTCCAGATTACTTACCACCTCTCGTTCATTTTGTCTAGTCAGCGTGAAATTATAATTGTTATTTATCCCATGTCAATTTGCACTGATCCTGGTCTTCTTTTTGGGAGACCAGCAAAATTTTCTATAAAAGGAAATAGAAAATATTTTAGGCTTTGCAGGCCATATGGTCTTTGCTGCCACTACTCAACCCTGCGGTTACAATGTGAAAGCAGACAAACAATAGATAAATGAGTAAACATGACTGTGTTCCAATAAAACTTTATTTACAAAGCTGTGAGCTGACCAGATTTGATCCATAGGCTGTATTTTTGTTTTTCCTGCTTTATTTCTAATCAGAATGGAAAAGAGTGCATTCACTACTTTGATTGCCACATATCATTTATCTATCACTTACTAATCTGTTCTAGCGTTGGTACCACATCTGGCATAGCAACACAGTTGAAGCCTGTCAAGTCTATACTAGACTGTACTCATTCTCCAGTTTCTTTAGGAGCCAGACTGCTGATATGATATGCTATGGAAAATTATCCCTGCATCTTTTAGGCCTTTAATTGTGGCATTAACCTCTACCATGTCCCCTGGGATCAGTAATGGTTTTGGTTCATTATTTTGGTGGAGAAGGGTGTTGTTGCAGTTTTCCACTTGGTTGTCAACACTGTAAGAGCTTCTCCCCATAGACTTAGGACCCTATGCTGGGGTTACTGCAAATGTCCAGTATATCAATACTGGTGACACACCAGGGCTAAGGAAAGTGACTACTGGATGCACCTGCAGACCCACTGTGTCTGCAGTGGGCCAGACCCACTGGGAGTCAGAAATTTATTTGGGGAGAAAACTTGTGGGAAAAGGTGAATGGAGAGCCAAGAAGAGGTTGGGAGAACCAACAGACCAGGGTGTAGTTCCAACCCTGAGTGAAGGAGAGGAGGGTGGGAAGGCCAGGTGACATGTCAGCACTACAGTTCTAAGCGAAGTTTGGTAAGGTTATCTGGGGATTCTCAACCGAAAGGTTGCCCGTCAGGGGAGTCCTACTCCTCCCAGGAATGGTCCTGCCTTAGTATCTCTGCCATGCTTAGTCACTGGCTGGAAGTACCCAGGGAAAGTATGCTCAGTGTGAATATGGTGACGGATGGCTCAGCAGCTGGGGCTGTCAGCCAGACATTCTCTCCAGTCACAGCTACTGTGGTGCTTCAGTGGAAGAATTAAAGTCAGCTCAGAATCTGCATCCAGTAGGCCCTCAGAATATCTAGATATCCTCCTCTTCCTATTAGGGAAGAACTGAGGGAATTACTACATTCTATGCTTGTCATGGTGTTGCAAGGTTCTACTTCCTAGGAACCTGGTAACCTCTTCATTAATGGGTTCTGGATCCAAAAATGGATTGATTGGACATTTTATTGGAGTGACCATCCTGAGTATTATATTTTCCCAATTTTGTTGTTTGCACATGTTAAGCAGCAGTTTTCTTGGCTTCCCGCCTGCCAGGATGCTATGCTCTATTAACAGTCTCCACAATTTCCTGCAGTTTAAACTGTCTTGGCTGCCCCTCTGACCTAGCCAGATATTACAGTAGTTCTTACTTTCTGGTGTCTGGTGCGTAAGCATCATTACCTGGCTTCTGTTATGTCAAAGCTCCATCATGGCCATGGATTTCAGCAAGCCCAGGATCATAATTCTTTCCTTCTACCTGACCTTTGGAGGAGACCCATCAGTGATGATATTGGTACCTCTCTCACCAGGGCATTCCCAGTGGGCTCAGAGAATAATATCTCCTCTGGGTCATTCCACCGAACATACTCTTCTTGTAGGTTTTCTGGCCTCACAAAATGTGTCTGTTACCAGGATATTCACTTCCCTCAGCATCTTTGTTCCTTCTTTCTAATCCTAGGCCATCTTGAGTATTTATACTTAATTCGGTGTTCTTTTTTTTTCAGACTTCTAAAATTCACCCTAGCAATGAGTTTGCCAAATCCTAGGATCATGACAGGGTATTAAATTCCAAGAGTTATCTTTCAAGTCAAAGAATTCTTATGTATTCAGTCTTTCTTGCTGGCCATGAAAACCCAATGCCATGGATCCTCGCTGACTCTTTCTGGTATACCTTATTAATAATTCTTGTATCTCCTTGGTGGATAGTCTCTTTCTTCACTTATCAGGCTGTCCTCAGTTGGGTAATGCTAAAATTTAACTGTAGATATCAACCAGGCAGCGAGGAAAGCATGTTATAAGTGCTTTTCAAATTATTCCACCAAAGTATCCCTAACTGAAAAGGAAAATACATTCAAAATCCAAAGAAGGATTGGTTGGAAAAAACGATTCATCAACAGTTAAGTAATGGAACGTAATGGTTAGGTGCTATGAGCCAGCAAAGCATGCTGCCCTGTATTGAGTTGGAACAACCTAATCCTTAGCAATAAACTTCTCTTCTAACTTTCTTCACTATTTTTATTATTACAAAGGCAATATCATAAAAGTTAATCTGAACAACCTAATGAATTCATATAATCCCACCCACCCTGAGAAAACTCAGTTATACCTTCAGATCTTTTCCTACAGATTTATGTTCACATATGTATGTATATGTGTGTGTCTGAATTATTTTACTTTAAAATGGGGCCAGACTACACATACCATTTGAAAACCTGCCATAATTTCAGTTATTCAGAAATTGTTGGACAGTTAGGTGTTCCATCTTCTTCTCTGTTGTTATATACTTAGGTTCTGTCCTGATTTTTGTAGTAAGATCAGTGAACAGGAACCACAAGTCAAAATAATCCAGAAAAGTTTTAAAGTATAAAAATCTTAAAAATTAGAGAATCTGGCTTTAAAAATGCTTAAACAAAGACAGTTGTAAAATCATGTTATGTCGCATCTTACCAGTTTTTTACACACCAGTGAGGGGGTGTACATTTTCATAACATAAATGTCTGTTTTTCCATCTAGCCTTTGAAATATATGTGTTTGTAGCTAAATAATATATTGTTGATGTTGCATGTTTTTGAACTGTATTTAAATGGCTTCACACGTATATATTCTTTGAGTGTTTTTCATCAATATTGTGTTTGTGACTCCTTCCCTGTTGCTTTTATAGCCATAGTTCATTTGTTCTCACTGTTGTGCAGTGTCCCACTGCTCTACTTTTTCTCTTGACAACAGATATTTTCATAGTTTCTAGGTTTTTGCTATTGCAAATTGACGTTAGGAACATTATTTTACAGGTCTATAGACAAACATAAAAGATACGCCACCAAAAGTGAAATTATTGGTTGTAAGATATGCATATCTCCAACTTTATCAGAGTGCCAAACTGTTTTTGAAAGAAGTTGTACCAACTTCCACTCCCAACCCACAGAGTTATAACTATTTCCTTTGTTCCAGTTCCTAGACAATTCTCCATACTATCATATTTTTAAAAATTTTTTTATAATCCATTTGGTTATAGAATAATATCAAGTTGGGTATGTGCTGTGGTGAGTGCTGTGAAGTGTGTAAACCTGGAGATTCACAGACTTGTACCCCTGGGGCTAATAATATATTATATGTTTATAAAAAAAATCAAGTTGTGGTATTAATTTAGATTGTTCTGAGGAATTTAGGTTAACATCTTATTTTTTTCCCCTTTGTGATTTGTTTCCTCTCCTTGAAATAACTATTCATTATTTTTATTTTCTGTTGGTTTTTATTGATTTGTACAAGTTTATTATATTTTCTGAACAATAACCTTTGTCAGTTAAATATATCACAGATATTTTCTTCCTGTTTCTGACTTGTCTTTTTCCTTTTAGTGGTACATTTTGAAGAACAGAAGTTTAATTTTAATGTAGCCAAACCTATTCATCATTTCATATTTTGTGCTTTTTATATTGTGTTTAAGAAGATTTTCCTCAGGATGCCTGGCTGGCTCAGTTGGTAGAACATGTGACTCTTGATCTTGGGGCCATGAGTTCAAGCCCCACTTTGAGTGTAGAGCTTACTTTAAAAAAAAGAAAAGGAAATTTTCCTACCTCAAAGTTCGTCAAGTAATCCCTCATTTTGTCCAAAAACACTTAAGTTTTGCTTTAAACTTCAGAGTATTTATCAGAAACAGACTTTTGCATAGGAGATAGAGATTCTACACTTATCTCAATGTCCTACAACTAATTATTGAATAGTTGACATATTCTCCACTGATCTTCTATGCCACTTCTGCATTGTATCAGTTTCTGAGTGTGTGTAAATCTGTTTATGATCTGTCTGTTCTCTCTCGATGACTATTAGTTTATCCAACTTGATACATATGCATGTCCTAATTGCATTCCTATTACAATCTGGATATCTGATATTTGTTCCCTGTGCATTTGGAGGAATGTCTTCTCTACACTCTTGGATGGAATGCTCTCTATATACCTATGAAATCTATGTGGTCTAATTTGTAATTTAAGGCTGATGTTTCCTTATTGATTTTATGTCTGGATGACATAAGTGGGATGTTAAAATCCCCTACTGTTATTATATTGTTATAAGTTTTTCCCTTTGGGTCTGTTAATATTTGCTTTATATATTTTTGGTGCTCCTATGTTGGGCACATATATATTAATAAATAATATATCTCCTTACTGGATTGACCCCTTTATCATTATGTAGTGCCCTCTTTGTCTTTTACAACAGTCTTTTACAACAGTTTTAAAGTCTACCTTTTCTGACAGAAATACAGCTATAGCAGCTTTCTTTTTGTTTCCACTTGCATGGAATATCTGTTTCCATTCCTTCTCTGAAAGTCTGTGTGGGTCCTTACTTCTGAAGGGAGTCTTTCGTAGGCAGTAGATAGATGTGTCTTGTTTTTGTTTTTGTTTTTGTTTTACCCATTCAGTCACACTATGTCTTTTGATTGAAGAATTTAGTCCATTTACATTTTAAGTAATTATTGATAGGTATCTGTTTGTTGCCATTTAATTCATTGTTTTTTGGCTGGGTTTGTAGTTTCTGCCTGTTCCTTTTCTCTTCCCTTATGGTTTGATAATTTTATGTATGTTATATTTAGATTCTTTTCTCATTTTCTTTTTGTGTGCTTGCTTTAAAATTTTGCTCCTCGTGACCTTCAGGTTCACATATCTCATCCTATGTGTATAACAGTCTATTTTTATTTGATAGCAACTTAAATTTGAACACATTCCAAAACCCTGTATCTTCACTCCCTGTACTGTGTTTCATGTTTTGATGTCACTTTTTCTGTATCCCTTAACTAATTATTGCAGTTATAGTCCATCTTATTACTTTTTTTTTTTTAAAGATTTTATTTATTTGACAGACAGAGATCACAAGCAGGCAGAGGCAGGCAGAGAGAGAAGAGGAAGCAGGTTCCCTGCCAAGCAGAGAGCCTGATGCGGGGCTCGATCCCAGGACCCTGAGATATGACCCAAGCCAAAGGCAGAGGCTTTAACCCGCTGAGCCACCCAGGCACCCATCATCTTATTACTGTCTTTCAACCTTTGTAGTGACTTTATAAATGATTAATCCACTACCTTTAATAGGTATGTGTGTGTGTGTGTGTGTGTGTGTGTGTGTGTGTGTATACACACACTTTTTCCAGTGAGTTTTTTTACTTTTATAGTTTTCTTATTATTAATTAGTGGCATGCATTTTTTGCTCAGAGACGTCACTTTACCATTTCTTGTAAGGCCAGTATAGTAGTGATGAACTCCATTAGCCTTTGCTTATCTGGAAAACTCTATCTCTGTTTTAAATCTAAATGATAATTTTGTCAGCTATTGTATTCTTGATTGGAAGGTGTTTTTTCCTTTCAGCACTTTGAATATGTTATGCCACTTCTTTCTGCCTGGTGAAGTTTCTGCTGATAAATGTGCTGACAGCCTTATAGTGTATCCCTTGCATGTAACAATTTATTTTTCTCTTGCTGCTTTTAAGATGATCTCTTTATTTTTAACTTTTCACATTTTAACTATAATGTGTGTTGGCTTGGTTCTTTTTAGGTTCATCTTGTTTAGAACTTTTAGGGCTTCCTGAACTGGGATACCTGTTTCCTTTTTTATGTTAGGAAATATTTTAGCCATCCTTTCTTCAAATACGTGTTCTGCTTCTTTCTCTCTCTCTTTTGTTTTCTGGGACCCCAATAATGCAAATGTTATTCTGCCTGATGTTGTCCCGGAAGTTTCTTGAGTTATCTTTATTAATTCTTTTTTCTTTCTCCTGCTGAGTCTGAGTTTTACTGATTTATCCTCCTGCTCTTTGATCTGTTCTTCTGTTTTGTCCAGAAACCTTCCAGTATATTTTTAGTTCAGTTATTGGGTTCTTTAGCTCTATTACTTATGTTTGGTACTTTCTTATATTTTCTATCTCTTTGTTAAAATTTCTACTGTATTCATCTATTCTTTATTCGAGCTCAGTGAGCATCTTTACGACAACTGCTTTGAGCTTTTTGTCAGAAATATTACTTATTTCCATATAATTAAAGGTTTTTTTTAAGGTTTTATCTTCTCTCATTTGGAACATTTTTCTGTTTCCTCATCTTGCTTGACTTTCTGTGTTTGTTTCTATGTATTAGGCAAACCAGCTACCTCTCTCAGTCTTGTAAGAGTGGTATTATGTAGATGACAAATCTTCTGATTTAACCTTGCTGTAGATCTTGGTTGTCTCCTGACCCTTTGTGAATGTCTAAACTGCCTGATTTATTCTTGATATGCCCCCACTGTTTAGGTTGTACCAAGACAGTGATGCGAGGACCTCATTTAGCATCTGGTTTCAGGCTGATTAGAAGTCAGACCCTCAGGCAGCAACTTTCAAAGTGTATAGTTATATATGGACTGTGGAGCTGCAATTGTAATTCCTGCGGGCCTCTGGACCAGGAGATGTGAAGGTGATCCCTGGGTGATTGTTGCAAAAATTGGTGCTCCTGACAAGTGTATTAGCTCTTTTCTGGGAAGACTTGTCAAGCTTTAGCAATGTTAAGGGGGTGCACAAGGATGGTGTCTCTCTGCTTACATTCCCTGGGAGCACCTCCTTAGTCTCTAGATGTGTGGGAAGCCTGAGGTTCCAGGTTAAGTAAATAGGCCTTTTTCACAGAAAGACTGGAGTTTGTGTTTCAGTCTGTTGTATTTACAGACTGGGAATGGTGGTCTGCAAAAACTGTCTTTCTGGTTTTTGGAGTCCTGTTGAGTTCTGAAATGCCAGCCCTCTTGGTCAGCAGGGCCAAGTGATCAAGGGGGATCCATGTGTGGGTTGCAGGTGCCCACTGGCTTTAGCAAGGTAGCTGGAGTATGTAGGAGATGGGGCACACTTTCTGGCTTTAGAAAAACAATGCAAAATGGCTTGACTGCCTGCATCCACTGGCTTCAGCAAGTGGGAGAGTGCCTTGCTTGAGCATGCACACCAGCATGAAGCTATGAGTAGGAAAATGCCACTTCCAGTCCTGCTCACCAGCCCCCTCCATGGGGTGGGAGAATGTCTCAACTGCCTACACTCACCGATTTAACTAGAAAGGGGGAGAATGCTTCTAATGCTTATGCTTGCCTAACCCAGCCAGGGAGCTGGGGAGCTCAGCTACCTCTCATGCTCTGTGGTCTCAGCAAGTGCCAACACTACTCCCTCCTCCCCACTCATCTCAGCAAGGTGATGGGATGGTGTTCCACCTGAACTTGCTTGCCTATGCTAGCAGATCATGGGGAGAGTACAACAGCAGCATCTGCCAGTGCTTCTGTCCCCAGGGAACATCTCAACAGCATGCCTCCCTCCGACCAGTCCTAGAAAAGCAATGAATCCTTCTCACAGAGTTCACTTGAAACTGCTATTTTTACTCTGGGTCTGGGTGGTTAGTGAGACCATACTAAAGCCATCCAAGAGGGAAATCTCAGTTTCCTATAGCACTTTGGGACCCCCAGATGTCAGCCCCATTGGTTTTCCAAGCCAGATATTCTGGGGTCTCATCATACTGGTGTGTATCCCAGGGGTCGGAGCGCCTGATGTGGGGAACCAACCTGTTGCTCCTCTAAGAGAAAGACCTCTCTGGTAACATCCCTCCTGTTGTGTGTCAGAACAACTGGGATGGTGTTTTGTGGGAGACCATTCTCTACTACTCCTACCCAGGTCCGTATAGTCCTTTTATCCTTTGTCATGAAGAATAGTTCATTCTGTTTCCAGACCTTTTTTCACAGGGATATGTTGCTGTAACTGTAACTGTAGATTTTTTTTTTTTAAGATTTTAAAGTGATCTCTGCACCAAAGTGGGACTTGAACTTACAACACCCAGATCAAAAGTCAAATGCTCTACCAATGAGCCAACTAGGTGCCTCTGTAGCTGTAGATTTGGTGTGTCCCTGGGAGGAGGTTAGTTCAGGATCTTCCTATGCCACCTTCTTGGACCCTCCTCCCAACGAGTTTTTAATGTTAGTTCTTCTGTTTTTCATTAGTGAATTTCCATTTAGCTGTTATTGCAATCTGTCTGATTTTCAAAATCTTGTATGTTGTTTCTGTCTCATGTTTTTAATTCCCATTTTTATTTCTTTAAGCATTTTAGATCATTATTTTATGTTCTATAACCAATAATTTCATTATTGGTTTTGGTTGTCAAAGTATACTGTTTGTTATTTATGTTTGCTGTTGTTCATGACACCTTGATTCCTCATGTCCTTCGTAAATTGGTGTGTGGAATCATATCAGCAGGACTTTTTCCTATAGGAATCTTATGGGGCCAGGATTGAAATTTTATCTCTCTAGAGAGAATTTATTTCTCATTTTGCTTCTGTCAGGCAACCAGGGGTTCTACTAATTTAGGATAAATTCTTGTTCTTATCCTGGCCTGGATTTTAATCGACTAAGTAATTCAGTGAACTGAATTGTGTACATCTCTCAAATTCATATGTTGAGTAAAAAGTATTAGGTTTAAGTGAGGTCATAATGGTGATGTAGTAATCCAGTGTGGCTGCTGTCCATATAAGGAGGAAAGAAAGAGACACCAAGGATGTATGTGCACAAAGGGAAACCCATGTGAAGATAAAGGGAAACCCATGTGAAGATAAAGGAAGAAAACAGTGATTTGCAAGCCAAGGAGAGAGGCCTTAGAAGAAACCACACCTGATGATATCTTAATCTTGGATTTCCAGCCTCCAGACTGTGAGAAAATAAATTTCTTTTGGTTAAGCAACCCAGCCTGGGGAATTTTGTTATTGCAGCCCTAGCAGGTTAATACAGTAGGAAATGAAACTTCTAACCTCTAAATCATGGGTAGCCAGACGTCTCTTTACAAATTTTCAGGGGAGTCCAGGCAGAGACCACAAATTTCATTCCTACTCTCACTTTCAGTAGACAGAGTTGTTTTACAGTCCACCCATTCACTAAGGGCAGGGCTGTGGATAGGGTAAATTAGTGCCTTACTGGTTTCACCATAGTCCTGGCCATGACTAAGGGTAGCTTAGCTTTTTGAATGTCTAAACTATCTAACAGGATCTTGGCTGAAACTACTTATCTGGCACAGGCCACAGCCAAATCTTCTGACTTCATTCAACCACTAAAACTCAAGCATTATAGTTACCAAGACTGACAAATTTCTCCAAAACAACAGTAGTGCCAGGGATGAATTACCACTTTGATGTTAAGCTCAGTCTTTGGTTTTTACTACCTAGGGTTTGTTTTTTGGTTTTTGGTTTTTGTTTTGTTTTGTTTTACTTTTTCAGATTTAACTATGCATTTAAAAATACATATAAACATTTTCCCATTTAGATTTTTTGTAAGGGGTGTTTTTAAGCATATCTTCTGTGCTATATGCCTGGAAACCAAACTTCCTTTTGTCTTTTTATAAGTCTAAGAAAACTATTCCCAGAAGCCTCCTTACAGAAATTCCCCCATGTTTCATTGGCCAGGAATTTGCATACATCAATAAATGCAGGAAGAATGGGATTTCCAAGATTGATTTAGACGAGTCAGGATTATTCTCAGGGGCCCATGGGGGAGGAATGGACAGTGAAACAAATTTGGGAAATAGGGAATGAATAACTGTTGTGGAAACAAAATGGGATGCCTGCAACATGGATAATTTACGGGAGATTGAGTAGATTAGTCTGACTACTATGGAGTGACTTAGAGTGTAATGGGACATAAGACTAGAAAGGTATTTCAGGGGTCAAAGTATGGGAGTACCATAAATGCCCAGCTAATGAGTCCATATTTTACCCTACATGTAAAGTTGTGACATTAGGGCTTTTTGAACCAGAAAATAACTATAAAAATGGTGTGTTAAGTACTGTTATTTGACAACAGTGTTGAGAAATAATTAGAGATGGAGGAGACTAGAGGCAGTAGTTATAATTCAGGAGTCTTTTGCAGTAACTTAGGCATACAGTGACAACAACCTAAACCAGGTAAAATTTCAATAAAAATTTAAAGGGACGGAAATACATTATGAGAGAAGAATGAATAAAATTTGGTGACTGTATTGGATATTGGATAAATTAGAGGAAAAAAGACAAAGACTTAGTTTACTTAAATAAAGTATCTGATAGTGCGATAAAGACTTAGAGTCAGGTTATTGGGTTTCAGTTCCAGGTCTGCTATATCCTAGGCAGTAAGTTTGGAAAAATTACTTAGAAATTTTGATCATCAGTTCTACAAGTTGTAAAAATGGAGAAAACTATATATTTACTATCCTAAAATTTTGTGAAAATTAAATTAAATAGTTCCTGAATGTATGCTGAAAATTATATAAGACTTTAAGTGTTTACTAGGGCATCTCTACCATATACGACATTTAGATTGGGTACTGCAACAGAGACTAGTAGATACGACTCTATTCTTTAAGGTTATGGCCCCAAGTGGAGAGAAGGGACACGTAATTATTCATGTCCTAAGAAGGTATGAATGAAGAACAAAAGGCTATAGGGATAAATCAGAGATGGCAAATAGAGCATTAGATATGTTTCCCATCTACTTTACATCTTGAAAAGGCAATATGGCTAGTGAATGTAGTCGTTTCCAGGCAGAGATGGTCAAGTACCTTTCAATGAACTTAGAGGTGATATATTAGAAAATATCGCACCCAGTGATGAAAGAAGACTTAATTCCTGGGTCACTACTTGAAGGAGGGCTGACCAGGAGAGCTGACTGACCAGAAACATCCTCAATGGGTTTTACATGAGTAAGAAATGAACTTTCATTGTGTAAATTCACTTAGATCTTGGTATCATTTGTTACTGCAATCAGCCTCCTTTGACTAAAACATGGAGTTTAAGAGAATGTTGCAGTTAACCACTGATGTAACACAAATTACCTCAGTACGTAGTAGGCTGAAACCAACAGCCACTTAAGTTGGTCACGACTCTGTGGAAGGCAATGTGGGCAGGTCAGTTGAGCTTTTCTCTTCTCCCTAGAAATCACTCACGAGGCTGTGTTCATATGACAGATTTCCTGGGACTGGATGGTCTAAGATGGCTGTACTCACATGACCGGTGGTTGGTGCTGGATGCCAGCAACGGTGCTTCGATTTTTCTTTTCGAGACCTCTGCCAAAGCCTAACATGGGCTGGTTTGCATCATGATCTCATGCTTCTGACTAACATAGGGGAAGCTCAGTGCATAGATGTTATTCAAACATCTGCTGTGTCCCATTTGGTAAAGTCGCGCTGGCCAAAGCAAGCAGCATAAAAGTTCCAATTCAAGTGAGAAAGATAAACCCCACCACTTAGTGGGAGGAGACGCAAAAATTACAATGTGAGGGAATGTGGGTATATGGATGGGGGGGATTTAATGAGGTCATTTTACAGATAAGCCATCACAAAGACCGAGAGATCTCATTATATATGTGTGGAATTTCTGAAGGGAGAAATTATATTTTAGGTAGACCCGCAAAAATATTTTATCAGACTTAACACAACAGTTGACTCTCTCACAGTTCAGAGGACTAGAAGTCCCAGATCCAAGGAGGCTGCACTCCCTCCAGAGGATCTAAGGGAGAGCACATTCCTTGCCTCTTCCAGCTTCTCGTGGCTGTCCCAGCATTCCGGGCTTATGGCCGCATCACTCCATGTTCACATGGCCTTCTTCTCTGAATGTCTCTTATAAAGACACTTATTATTGGATTTAGACTCTTCCCAGACCCCAATCCCCGATAATCCAGAATGATCTCCTCATCTTAAAATCCTTAGCTTAATTACATCTGAAGACACCCCCACTTTTTATTATTTCCAAAAAAGAGATTAGAACATGGGCATATATTTCGGAGGGTCACCATTAGCCCACTGCAGGTATAAATATCAACGAAAAGCAGAGGCTGTGAAATCAAATAGACCCAACTATATGATGCCTACAAGAAACACTTTAAATAACAACACAGGAGTGCCCGGGTGGCTCAGTCAGTTGAGAGTCTGCCTTGGGCTCAGGTCATGATCTTGGGGGTCCTGAGATAGAGCCTTGTCAGACTCCCTATTCAGTGGGGAGCCTGCTTCTCCCTCTCCCTCTGCCTGCTGCTCCCCGGCTTGTGTTCCCTCTTTCTCTGTCAATAAATACATGAAATCTTTTTAATAAATAAATAACAGTATAAATAAATTTAAAGTAATAGGACAGGAAAAGACACATCACACTAACACTTATCAAAGAAAGCTGGAGTGAGAATATTAATATCGGACAAAACAGATTTTAGAACACAGAAAACTATCAGAAATGAAGAGGGGCATTATATAATGATAATGAGCTCAATTCATCAAGAGGACATAACAATCCTGTATGTTTATGCATCTAATAACAGAGCTTAAAAACACATGAAGCAAAAGCTGAAAAAATTGCAGGAATAAGCAAATCCAAACTTATTGTCAGAGATTTCAATACTCAACGATTGATGGAAAAGGTGGAAAATTATCAAGCACATGGAAGACTTGAACTCACTGACAAACAGCTTGGTCTAACTGATATTTATTGACCACTCCACCCAACTGCAGAATACATGTATTCTTCAGATGTGTGGTCAAAGGAAGGTTGGAAGGAAGAGATTACAAAAGGGCATAAGGAAACTTTGGGGTGATGCACATGTTCCTTCTCTCAATTGTCGTGATGATTTAATGGACCTAACTTATCAAGTTGTGCCCTTTAAATATGTGCGGTTTATTGTATGCCATTATACCTTAATAATGTTTTTTCAAAGAGATATCCAGACTAACACATACCTAACTGATAATAGTTATTTCCATGTTGTTTTGGCTTTTGTAAATAATGTCGCAATGAAAATTGGAGAGCAGACATAGCTTCGAGATAGTGATTTCGTTTCCTTTGAATATATACCAAGAGGTGGGATTGCTAGTTCCATTTTTTTTTTAAAGATTTTATTTATTTATTTGACAGACAGAGATCACAAGTAGACAGAGAGGCAGGCAGAGAGAGAGAGGGAAGCAGGCTCCCTGCTGAGCAGAGAGCCCGATGTGGGACTCGATCCCAGGACCCTGAGATCATGACCTGAGCCGAAGGCAGCGGCTTAACCCACTGAGCCACCCAGGCGCCCGCTAGTTCCATTTTTAATTGCTTGAGGAACCTCAATATTGTTTTCTATAATGGCTGTATAATTTATATTTCTGCTGACAGTGCACAAGTGTTCCCTTTCCCCCACACCCTCGCTAACACTTGTTATTTTTTGTCTTTTTGATAATACCCATCCTAAAAGCTGTAAAGTAGTATCTCACTGTGGTTTTGATTTGCATTTCTGTAATGATCAGTGATGTTGAGTGCCTTTTCATATATCTGTTGGCCATTTTAATATGTTTTTTGTAAAAATGTCTATATAAGGGCTGCCTGGGTGGCTCAGTGGGTTAAAGCCTCTGCTTTTGGCTCAGGTCATGATCCCAGGGTCCTGGGATCGAGTCCCACATCGGGCTCTCTGCTCAGCAGGGAGCCTGCTTCCTCCTCTCTCTCTGCCTGCCTCTCTGCCTACTTGTGATCTCTGTCAAATAAATAAATAAAATCTTAAAAAAAAAAAAGTCTACTTAATCCTTTGCCATTTCTTAATTTGGTGGGTCTTCAGGTCTTCTGCTATCGAGTTGTATGAGTTTCTTACACATTTTGGATATCAATGCCTTATCCAATATATGGTTTGCAAATATTTTCTCCCACTCTATAGGTTGCCTTTTCATACTGTTGATTGTTTCCTTTGGCTGTACAGAAGGTTTTTAGTTTGATATAGATTTTTCTTTTAATTAATTGAAAAATGTTTAATTATTCACACTTCTAGCAAGTTTTTATCATTTACTAGTCAAAAGTAAAAATTATTCAACCAAGCCAAGCCTCATACCATAAAAGATTGATAGTAAAATAGCAAGGCAACTACTGAGCAGCTGGGAGCTAACATAAAAGAAGACTGAAAACCCAAAAGCACTTTCTTAGTTCAATGATAACAGCAGAATGTGAGCCTGGTACCATGCCAGATGTTCTATATACAATATCTCATTTAATGTTCACAGCCTAATTCACCTCTGAGATAATCTTCACATTCTATACAGGAGGAACCCCAGGGCTGGAGAATCAAGTAATCTCAGTGTCACAGAACTTGGAAGTAGATAAGTTGAGATTCAGTTCTAGGACCTCAAAGACAACACTATTTTCCACATGCTACCACTCAAGGATTTATTCATTCATGGAATCACGGGTCAGGTGCTGTTCTTTCTTTCTTTATTTATTTTTTAAGATTTGAGTTATTTATTTGAGAGAGAGAGTGACAGAGATCATGAGAGGGGAGAAGATCAGAGGGAGAAGCAGACTCCCGGCTGAGCAGAGAGGCAGATGCAGGACTCAATCCCAGGACTCTGGGATCATGACCTGAGCCAAAGACAGTCGCTTAACCAACTGAGCCACCCAGGCGCCCCAGGTGCTGTTCTTAACAGCAGAATAAAATGGCAGGCAGAATATATATGTTCCCATCATCATGAATTTAGACTGGTGGATGAATTACCCGATTGTGTTCCAAATGTATCACTATTTCAAAAAAATCACAATATGGCCAGAGCACTGTTACTTTGCAGTCTTCAGTCAGCCGTGATACTTTGATTTTCATGTTATTACTGGTCCCACGATGTAGTACAAACAGGTTTAGCTCACAACAATGCCATCCAAAATGTTCCATCAAAAAATATCATCAGATAGAGCAATTGGTGTTGATGACATCCTTACAGATTATACGAATATGACAATTCACATAGCAATATTACAGTTTAACTGCATCTGAAAGATTCACATTCCACCGATTTCAAAGATGCATCAATTTTACACCTGTAGAAAACCTAAAGGGGCTGTGTGTGCTATGTTGATCACTGAGGCGTATCACCCGTGCCCACCACTGGGAAGATATTAACATGTATCATACTCAGTAGACTAGTCATACACGTCAATGTCATGGATACTTGACCTGAAACTCAGTGTGCCTTTCATTCCAGTCATGGAACAGTGGACATGCTTTTCTCCCTCAGGCAGCTACAAGAGTGCAGAGAACAATGCTCTGATTTGTATGTTGTATTTATGGCCTTAACCAAGATCTCTTTACAACTGTGTTGGTATGTGGGAAATCCTACAAGACAGGGTTGCCCATATCATTTTAAAAGCACAATACCACCCATTTTTTTTTTTTGTAATAAGATAAAAATGGACTTACATTCTTGCTGGGTTTTTTAAGTAATGTTTTTTGTGGGGATTATATTGTTCATATTGAATATACATAAGAGTAGGTTTCATTTCTAATACTTGCATAACAAAAGGGCTAGAAGTAATTAGTCTGGATATTTTATGTGACAGTGATTGTGTGCATGTAGTTTCTAATTGGAATGATGTTCAGGGTTAACAAGGCTGTACTTCACTGTCAACATAAACTTACTTCATTTGAAATGCAGCCCATACACTGCATTTACCATTAATTCAAAGACCATTTAGGGGGAACTTAATAAATAGATTGCCAAATAAAATCATAGTTACCTTGTTATCTTAGTATTTTGTGTCTCAGAACAATATCCTGAGAACAACCGATGTGTTGGTAAAAGCAAATATTAAATATTAGGGGAGAAGGTATTTGTATCATTTCTTGACTATGCAAATCAGATATGGGGTTTTGTTCCCATTATTCATTCATCCACTCACTTCAACAAATTTTTTTTAGCCTTTCTTATGTATTTGTGCTACTAGATAATTACAAAGATAATTAAGACAGTCTTTACCCTTAAAGATCTTACAATGTGGCAATTTTTATAAAGCCCTCATAACCATAAAACTATACAATAAGAAAGTACAGTGTAAAGACACATTTTGGATACACTGGGAGCACTGAGGTCATGCCCCGAACCAGCCTGCAGAGTTGCTGGGGAAACACTAAGCCAAGTGAACAGTTAGGGAAAATTTACTAGAGGGGACAACATAAGGGCTGAGGATTTAAGGACAAGTCTAACTTCACCACTCCAAAAAGATAAAGGATATTTTCTTTCAGAATAAACAGCACATACAGCATATGAGACAATAAGTCTCCAGCATTCAGCAGAGGGTCCTAATTCAGAATAAGTACCACTACTTATTATCTACATCAATGAACCATTCTGTATTGGTTGTAGTCATGGGGGAAAAAATGATAAGGAACTGAACTAGGGCAATGATGGAGGCAAAGGAGGACCAGTTCAGACATAGATAAGCAAAACTGAAACTGGTAGAATTTGGTGATTGGAGAGGAAGATGTGAAAAGAGTTAAGGATCACTCTAAGATCTCTGAATTAGATGAATTGTTGGACAGGAGTACCTTTAAAGTAGAAAGTAAACAGGGACGATTTCAAAGGGAATGATGACTAAGTGCATTTTGGATATAATGAAGTTGGGGTATTTTTAAGTGTGTATGTCCAGCAGATGGATGGATAGATAAGTGTGTTGTTCTTATACACACTGACTCTGAAGCAGAGACCATTAGCATATATGTACTATATTTAGAACATAAGCACAGAAAAACTCAGGGAAGTATTTTACAATGAGAAGGACTGAGAACTACTAAAGAAGGGGAGACTATCGAGTGCTGTAAAAGCAGTGTGTAATTTTAATCAGATGCACTAGATTTAACCATCAACTCATCCCTGATGCTTCAAGCTGACAACTGGGGTAGGACACAGAACTACTATTCATTAAAGAATGACAAAGAGGATGGAAGAGAAGGTAAATAGCTAAATGGCTTCATATTGTGTAGCCCTTCTACAGCTCATCCAAGAAAACAAAAACAAAGTAGGAACCTAAGGGCCGAGTGCAGAAGTGCTCTGGGCACGTGGCATTGGTGGAGGAGTGCCCACGGTGAAGTCAGCAGAGATTCACTGGGCTTGCAAATACAAATGGTTATAATTCCCCAAAGAATTTTCTAAGACCAGCTCTGTGAAACAAAAGTGTGCTATGGATGTCCAATTAAATGAAACAAAGATTCCCTATAGGCAACCTTAAGGGCATGTAACATTTGCTCTCAATCATAAGAATTGATAGTGAAAATGCATTCTACGTGGAGCGTGACATGTCATAACACACCATTCGGCTATTTGAAAAACATCAAATATATAAATCGGTGTCCAAAAAGAACTGTGCAAAACAGGCACTATATGGACAAGAAATCTGTGGGTAGCTCTGTGACTCTGGCACTAATTCATCCACTAATAGGGCAATACATTCATAATGTATTAAAAAATGACACTTAAAATTATTTAGAGGCAGCATTTCAGGGGCTTTAGATCAGATAATTTGATGATGTATGCATCTGTCCTATTTGTCAGCAAAATGACCCCATGTTCTTTAAGAAATACAGTTTAATAAGATTTCAGAGTTAGTGTCTTTATCAACTAGTTTTCTGAAGTATTTATTTGCAACAAATCATATACATATTTCCAAATCTGCCTATGTATAGCATGTTAATTTTAAAATTTCATATGGAGGGGCGCCTGGGTAGCTCAGTTGGTTGGGCCTCTGCCTTTGGCTCGGGTCGTGATCTCGGGGTCCTGGGATCAAGGCGCGCATCGCATCGCATGGCATTGCATGGCATCAGGCTCTTTGCTCAGCGGGGAGCCTGCTTCCCCCTCTCTGCCTACTTGTGATCTCTCTCTCTGTGTCAAATAAATAAAATATTTTAAAAAAATAAAATTTCATATGGAATTTTTGCCCAGTAGTTAGGAATATGGGTTTAAAAAAAAAAAAAGATTTTTTTTTTTTGAGAGAGTATGCATGCACACGAGTGGGAGGAGGGGCAGAGGGAGAGGAAGAGAAGCAGGCTCCCAGCTGAGCATGGAGGTCTACCTGGGGCTCCATCTGACGACCCTGTGATCATGACCCAAGCCAAAATCAAGAGCTGGACGTTTAACCAACTGTGCCACCCAGTTGCCTCTCAGTAGTTAGGAATATGTATTTTTTTTTTTAAAGATTTTATTTATTTATTTGACAGAGAGAGATCACAAGTAGGCAGAGAGGCAGGCAGAGGGGGAGGGAGAAGCAGACTCCCTGTGGAGCAGATAGCCTGATGTGGAGCAGAGAGCCCGATGAGGGGCTCGATCCCAGGACCCTGAGATCATGACCCTAGCCGAAGGCAGAGGCTCAACCCACTGAGCCACCCAGGCGCCCCAGGAATATGTATTTGAAAATGAAGAAGCACTGACTCATTTATCCATTTGAAAATTCATTATTATGTCACTAAGAGGGGCTATGGAGATACAAAGTTGAAAATGACATGTTATCTACGTCTTATTTAGGATCTGTTGGGAAAACAGTGCAAGATAAAATTCATAGGGAAAGCTAAAATGTAGCAAATCATTATGGGAGATCAAAATGACATCTAGAGGGGAACCAGAGGAACAATGAAAACGTTTTGGAATGACAAACAAATACTAAATACTGAAAGAACTGGGTGGGCTGGTAGAATTTATTTCCTTTGCAAGTCACACGGTTGTAGACATTTGTTCATTGTGCCTCCACCATCAATTCGGGCCATTCTCAGCCATGGGTTTGGGTGGGGCTGTACATAGGCAATTCCGGGGACAGGCCCTGTTTGCTTACGGATAACAAGCACTCATAAAGATTGGTTCAGGAATGGATACATGGTACAGAAATGGCTATTAGGACTTTTGGGGGGCAGACAGACTTCTTCTTGTCTAGGGGCTTCATTACAAAACTCTCTTTTCAAGTGGGCAAGGGTGAGAAAGAAGCCCTAAAAGCTGTTTGCAACCATCTTTCACCAATGGAAAAAGAGCCTGCTTAAAAAGGGAGTAGGACTGGGCGTCTGGGTGGCTCAGTTGGTTGGGCAACTGCCTCCACCTAAGGTCATGATCCCAGAATCTCGAGATTGGGTCTCACCTTGGGCTCCCAGCTCCACGGGAAGTCTGCGTCTCCCTCTGACCTTCTCCTCGCTCATGCTCTCTCTCACTGTCTCTCTCTCAAACAAATAAAATCTTAAAAAAAAAAAAAGAAAAAGAAAAAGAAAAAAGGAAAAAAAAGAGAGTAGGACTGAAGAGGCATATTGAGAAATGGAAAGACTGAGCCCTGGTAATACAGTTGGGCCCTGAATGAAGTTGTGCATTACGGTTATGTGAGCAAATTCCTTTTAGTCACCAGATAAAGTTGTGTGATCTATTTCTTGCAAACTAGGGAAGCCTAACATAACTATTTAAAAATTAATATAGATGAAACTTAGAGGAATACATTTCTTTGAACTCCCTTTCTCCTCCTCCCCCAAATAACCAATATGTTCAGTATCAACATAAATATAAACATCTCAAATGATGGGAAGGATTATAAAATACATCCAATCTCATGTTATATACAGAGATGTGACACAAAATAACTCTTTCTAAAGCAAATCTGGATGTAACTGCCTTGCAAATAAAGTGAGGACTTACTTTACCTTCTAAGGTAGAACACTGTGCCCCCACTTTCATATAGTTTTGTCTACTGTGAGCACAGAGAACCTGATTATGCTAGATTTTGCTACATGCTAGCTTAAGGTAAGGGTCAAGGCCTGAGGAGGCTTTTTAAAACTAGAGACACGATGAATGAAACTTGATGTGAAATGACACTGACTCTAATACGAAGATCAAATGAAAATTGAAAGAGGCAGATAATCTATTCAGTGTCTATATGATACTCAATTATCAAATGTTTGGAAATTATTTGTAATAATACATTTTATTAAACTCTTAGATTTCTACCTGTCATTATATTTAAAAAATAAATGTCTATAAGAATGCACATACAATGGGGCATCTCGGTGGCTCAGTCGGTTTACCATCTGCCTTCAGCTCAGGTCACGAGCCCAGGGACCTGGGGATTGAGACCACACAGGGCTCCCTGCTTCTCAGGGAGCCTACTTCTCCCTCTCCTTCTGCCTGCCATTCCCTGTGCTTGTGCTGTCAAACAAATAAATAAAATCTTAAAAAGAATGCACACGCAAGTTAACATGTGAACAGTACAAAACATCTTTCTTAGTCTAAGTGCCCAAAGGCCTTAACTGAGAAAATTTTTTAAAGATTTATTTTTTTATTTGAGAAAGAGATGTAGAGGAAGAGCATGAGTGGGAAGGGAAGGGAGAGAATCTCCAACAGACTGTGTGCTCAGCACAGAGTGGGAGAGGGGGCCCCATCTCACAACCCTGGACTCTGACCTGAGCTAAAACCAAGAGTCAACCAAGAATCAGTCACTTAACTGACTGAACCACCCAGGCGCCCCTGAAAAGGAGGATTTTTAAACCTGGGAAGGAGGCGATATGAAAAGCTTCTGGTTAATTCACTCATCTATCTTACCAAGTAATTTGAAAACCATTTCTAGATCTTTATTAAAAAGTATTGTTTTTAAGTTTTGAAATAATCATAGATTCACAAGAAGTTGCAAAAATAGATACAGAGAGGTTCCCTTTATCCAGTTTTCCCCAATGGTTACATCTTACATACTTACAATACCAAAAGCAAGAATTTGACCTAGGAACAAGGTGTATATAGTCTTACATCTTATCATATGCATAGACTTGTGTGACCATCATCATCATAATAAAGAACTATTTGGGGGCCCCTGGGTGGCTCAGTCGGTTAAGCAGCTGCCTTTCGCTCAGGTCATGATCCCAGAGTCCTGGGATCCAGCCCCACCTTGGGCTCCCTGCTCAGTGGAGGGCCTGTTTCTCCCTTTCCCTCTGCCTGCCCTTCTGCTTGCTTGTGATCTCTGTCAGATAAATAAATAAAATCTTAAAAAAAAAATACATATTTTAACACAAAGATTTCCCTTGCTCTGCTGTGTACATTCACGCCCACCTCCTCATCCACCAATACAAAAGTTTTGTAACTCTGTTGTAAGATGAGTATTTAATTTCCATTTGAACCTGGTCTAGTCTCTCTCATTTCTGTAAAATGCTGTCCCCACCCTTTGAATTAATGTCATGATTAACAGGCCCTCATCTTTAATTTAAGAAACAGTGCAATCGATCTGATCTTCCAGACTTACTTCCCTTATTTCAGCATTTGGTTTGGGAAAAAAAAACCACACAAATACACCTGATTTGTGGTGGATTCGCTTCTCAGGTTTGGTCCCATGTTTTCATAGTTTTTCCTAAGGTCCCTCGTTAGTTTCCTTGGTTTTAAACTCTTTTCTCACACCTCGAGAAATCTCGAGATCCTGATAACTAATTTATTATTCCAACAGAAAGGAAACAGATTTCCAAAACAGGATCCTAATTTATTAATTCGCTATGAGACTGATTATGGCCCAGTAGGGTCGGTTCAGTCACCACCTAAGAAAATTCCAAATAAAATTGCAGGGTTGCCTGGTAAATGCAGAAAGAGAGGAAGGGAGGAAGGAAAGAAAGAAAAAAAAGGATGGTAATGGCCCTGTGGTGGCTTAGTCAAACTTCGGAGCAACAGAGTAAGTCCCCTCTTGCCCTCAGGGATCAATCCCAGACCTCAGTCCTTCAAAACCGAAGAACACTTAACAAAACGACTACTCTTCGAAACCCAGGCTGGGAATTATGCGGAATGATCCCAAGCCACGCAAGACATGAGAAAATAAATGTCCACGTTCCACCACCGAGGAGAAATGGAATACTTAGAATGTAGGCCCAAAGAAAGGGCCCGCTCTTCCGTGTCCCCGCATCTTGCTAGAGCTTCATCGGCCGCCTAAAAAGTCCATTTTATTTCCGCAGCAGAGCCGGCGGCGTTTGCGGAAGGCCCGGCCCTCGCAGTCCGGTCGCGGTCGGAGCCCCCAGGCCTCCGGCCGGCCTCCCAGCTCACAGCCTGGGACCCACGCGCCGGCGCCCAGGCCCGCGTGGCCACCCCGCGGGGCCCCTGTGTCGGGCGCTCCGCCTCTCCCGGCCGGCGGCGGCCATGGCGGCCAGGCAGATCCCAGCGTCCGCGCTCGCCGCCCTCGGAAGGCTACTTCAACCTCCCGGGCCACCAAGACTTCTCCGGCTCGTAGGAGGGTTCCGGCAGCACCTCAGCTTAACCCTCTCCTCCGCTGCTGAGGAAGACCGCAGAGGATCTGGGCCCCGCTTGCAAGGCGGGCTAAAGGGAGACGGCAGGCGTCCGGAGAGCGAAGAGTTAACAGCGGCCGAGCGGCGGATCGCGGACCTGCACGCGGCAGCCTGCGCGGTGAGGCCCCTCCACCCGGTCCGGCCCCGCCTTGCCCTGCCCCGCCCCGCCCCACCCTATCCCATCCAACCCAACCCAACCCAACCCAACCCGGGCCCAGCCCCGGGATCCTTGCGCCTGCGCGCCCTAGGCTGACGGAGAGGTCGCTGGAAGCCCGCGCGGTCCTTGCTCTGGCTTCTGACAAGCACGCTTGCTTACCGCTCCGACCCTTTCGCTTGAAAACTAGCCAGTTCCCTGTTATGCGCAAAGAGTTAACGTATATTTGTATTAAGTGTGGGTCCTTTCTGATCAGCGTCCGAGCTAAGCTGGTGGCAGTTTGGGACCCATCATGACTGTGTGTGTGGGGGGGGGGGGTTGTTAAGGCATTGATGGAGGAGGTAGAGAGGAGCTGAGAAGTCACAAGAAAAATAGGCTGTGTGTTTATCTGTGTTACCAGTTAAACACTTTGCCATCCAACCATATTAATAATAATAATAATAATAATAATTAATAATAATAACCATATTAATAATGCAAAACTTTAAAAAAATAATTTTTGCTACTATCATTTCCTCTTTTCTCTCCGCCCTAACGGAGCACAATTGTAAAGGATACTGTAATCAGGCGTTTACATTCTTCCCAATTTTGAGCTATGTCTTCTTCTGTTTGCAGGATTTAGGGAATCACTCATGAGTACCAATATAACAATTTACCATCTTCGTTCAGTTTCTGACACCTCAGACTACATAAGTTTAAAGGGAGCATATTTATATTTTTAATATCTTGAGAGAGCAAAGGAGTTCTAGCGTGAAAAATGCAAAAACAATGTAAAAGTAACCTATTTAATATAATCTGTGTTACTAGTACTTGATGTCCGGTGGAGAGTACTTACCTGGTGTTGCTTTAGTAATGGGAGTAGAAAAGAAAACCTTGATGATTTTCTAAAATAGACTTTTTTCCCCACTGCTAGTTAGTAGGCCCTGGGAATTCACTGGCTCGTTCAAGTGTTGACACTTCTGCATAAAATTTCATCAGGAAATAACTGACAGCTTTTGATTGATCTTGTTTATACTCCATTAAAAAAATTAAAATGAAAATAACATGTATAATTTGTTGCCACACATCACCATATAAATATGGTAGATATAAGCAGAGGTTTCATTCTTTTTAGAGCAAAGAGCAGTCACTTGTCAATACAGGTCAGTCAGCCTGGGAAAGGAGAAGGACTTTTTCTGACTTAGGAAACCCACACTTGTTTCATCAATGAGTGTCAGTATCACAGGTGAAATGGTTGTCCAGGTGACCAAGAGTAAATCCAAGAACAAGTTTGTTGTTTTTCTTTTTCAACAGATCAGAAGTCCCCTCTCAGTTGTCCTTCTCCCACACTTCCAGGCAGATGGGTCTCTTACCTTTCTTTCCGGGGTTATCTGCACGACTGAACATCTCGTTTTCCAGCCACTGTTCGCACTCCTATCACACCTTTGTCTCTTGCCACTATACCTGAGGCTCCTTTACTGTGGACAAATTAAGTTTGTGTGAGCAGCCAATAAGCTCAAAGTTTTGCAATCAACATGGAAAGCAGGAGAACAGGCACAAATGCAGAAGCAATCTGTTTGTTAGGCTTCCAAGTTGCTCCATAATTGCCTTCAGAAGACCTCCAGAAACTATGAAAAGTGAGAAGACAGCTAACAGAGCTCCCAGTGTGTGTTTGTTTTTGTTTTTCTTCCAAGTCTTCAAACACGGGTTTCTTAAATAAAGAAGTGAGGTCTTGACAATTGGTCATTCTAAAGGTCTTGACAATTGGTCATTAAAGTTTAGTGTTCTTGGTTTCATGTAATTTGCTTCTGTGGTCCCAAAAGATTTGAGAGGCCCTATAGACTGGCCTTGAGATTTGCTTGCTGGATTTCTGCTGCCAGGGTCTGGCTCGGCTAGAATACCTTAGAGTAGACCTAGACTTGAACTCTATGTGTCTTTTTGCTTTATGCCTTATTCATGGTTAAATTCTCAACCAGATTATTATTGGTTAAATTCTCTACCAGATTAAAATATTTAGCTATGAAGGAAGACACTCTGAAGAAGTAACTTGTGGCACATACTAAAATATGCTAGAAGACATTCACATGTCACACATATTTTAATGAAAAGGTTCTATTCTATACAGGAATGATGCAGAGTAAAAGGGTTATATAAGAAGCCCAAGAGAAAGTCCCTCTACAGAATCTTGAGGATAAATAATCATCACCCACATGGCCCAAATCCATAGAATAGGCTGCATTACTTTCTTTGCCTTCATACAATGTACTTGGGACACTTTTTAAAAACCATGTTCAAATGTTGGTAGAGTATGCTTCCTTGATATCTGAAGTGGTGTAGTAAAAGTTCCTTTTGATCAAACTCGTGAAAGCAGTGAGTGTTAATATGTTAAAACAATACTTTTTTCACTTAAAAACAGAACTAACAACCCTCCCCCCAAAAGAAAAAAGTGTAAAATGTGCAATGGAGTAACACATCATGAAGGTAAAGAAAAGTGTTCAATAATAGCAAGGTCATACTTTTCTGTAAGGACTGTTGGTTTTGATTAGCACCTTTTCTGTAAGTTTAAATCATTATCCACATATTTTAAGTACTGAAATTGCAACTGCAACTTCTGAGTGAAAGTTCATTTTCAGCCTCTTAAGCTCTTAAAGTCATCTAAATCACCTGTTATTAAACTTGTTACCTAGAAACTGAATGAAAAATACCTGAGCAGTGGCTACATCGTTATTGGGTATAGAGGAGTTCTTGTTTTTCCATCAACTTCTCATTTTTCTCAAACTGTATATTTTCTCCTTATGTCACAAATGTTGGATTGCATATAATGTTGGAATGCATTCAGTCTTTAATTGCAGGTGCCACCAAAATTGCTGGGAAGGAGTTTAATATTGTTTAAAGAAAATTTTGCAGTATTTTATGAGTAGGAAGTATGGTGAGGAGCTATGGTGAGTATTGAGATTAATGAATTGTTTTATTTCATTATTCTTCAGACTGGCCAGTTAAACTATGTGGATCCAGCTACTGGCTATACCGTGCTCACACAGCTCGCCCACTTGCAGAGAGGTAAATGCTGTGGCTCTGCCTGCAGACACGTGAGTAGCAAATTCTCGCATTACAGCAGCAGCTTTCGGTGCTTCTGTAACTTCGTAAATACCTATTATTTGAAAAACAAGTCAAATAAAAAAGCTAAATAGACCTGGAGTGCACTTTTCACAAGCTACTTTAGCCAAGGACAATGAAGTCTTTAGGACCAACATAGGACCTTTAAAGTTAATGGAATTTTGTAACATTTCTTTGTGAACATCAGTTCCTTGAAATGTTGTGATTTGAAATTCATGGGAGTTCTTTATTACAAGGAAACTTTTCATGAGGTTTCAAATAAGTCATGTTCACTAGGCAAGTACAAAGAAGGCAGGAAAAGAAATCCAGAATATTACAAACTAGATCGCAGATAGTGTTTTTGCCTTCATTATTAGCTGAATAAATAGCAATTTGACCAGCATTGTGAAGTGGGTTTCCTTTAAATGATAATGATTCCTCTCTCCCTTCCTCTCTCTCTCTCATTTTCTTCCGTGGCTGTTTTGTACTCTATCTTAAAAATAACCATGAAGCTATCTACCTCAAACTTAGTGCTGTACATTTCCTAAAATGTGTATTTCAGTGAATGTATCTCTATGTTCACTGATTAAGATGAACTAGCTAATCCTTCCCTATGCTGAGCAAGAAAAATAAATGAGATTGGGTTTATCACTGTACCTTTTTAAAAGCATACTAGTAAGATAAATTGTTACAGTGTTAAGATTATAAACAGGTAACAACCTCTATTTACAGACCACTTGGACTTTATGTTTGGGAGCAAGAAGGCATTATTTCCTTTAACTAATGCACTTTATAGTTAAGGACTAAACACTAAATGCATATATTGGCTGGAGCCAGTATTGAAAAATTAAGCCTTCACTTTTATGTATGTTCCTACCTGTGCCATTAGCTGTTTCTAATCAAAAGCATTAAGAGCTTTGCATAAATTGAGGACTTGAGAATTTTCTAAGAGTGAGTTTTTGACAGTAGAATTCTTTAAGTTGGAGGGATGCATTTAGGAAGTGATTCTTGGACCCTAATTAGGACCATTTGCCGGAGGTTGCCATTATTCTCCTCTTAGTCTGCAGGACCCAGTAGATCAAATGATCTGTATAACATGATTAGCAGTCTCATTTTCCACCATGAGGAGTGTTGTACTTTTTTAAGATCCCTGTGAAATAATTCAATAATGATTTGTTTTATTTCTTCTGCAGTGTCCATATGGTCAAGTCAATGTTAAAGATCCATCTAAAAGGAAGAAATTCAATTCATATTTTTATGTTTGACAACAATTTCATCTCTGTTCTCCATCTAATTGAGCCTGTATTAAAAAAAAAAAAAAAAAAAAAAAAACCAACCCTAATCCAGAATTGCTGTCTGTGCTGTTAGTCCTTGAACACTAGTTTAATTATAAGTACATATATTAAAAGAACATCAATAAAATGAAAAAGCTAGCAAATGTTTGTGTGTTTCTGAAGTGGCACATTGATAGTTATTTTCCTTTCTTTTTGCTTCATTATCAGACACATATGTTGAAGAAAGAAAATAATGACTGTTCCATTAAATAAATAGTAGCAATCGGGTCACATTAGTTGCTCTCGATTTTTCTTATAGCCTCCGTTCTCCTACTGTTTTCTCCTCTGTGTTAGCAACCCAAGGGAGGTTGCTGGCAAATAGAAGAGTTTGAATACATTCTTCATTTTATTTATATCTTGAAATAAGAAGATTGATATAATGCTATATTGTGCAGCATATGACTGCCCAAGAAGCGCCATTCTGCATCAAGAAATGCTCTCATCTTCCATCTGTTCTCTCAATAAAAACTCTAAATCATTCTGACTTGGAGGTCAGGCCGCTTAAAATGCCTCTGATTAGACCATTCTCACTTCTCTCCCCCACAGCTTCCTTCTCCATGTCTTATGACACTTCCCAGGCAAATCTATCTTAGGACATTTTATCATCTTTATACCCATTCCATTCATTGCAGTGATACCTCTGGGCATCAGTATCCAACCTGGGTTAGGGGCTCACAGGGACTATTGTTCCTACACTTTCTCCCCTGCTTCCTTCTGAGGATAAAGGCCCCAGAAAGCCTTTTCCTTGCCAGTGGAGGCTGTTCAGTAAAATGAGGCTGTTGCCCATTGTCGCTCTGCCCAGAGCTAACCTTCAGCCTTTTCTCCCAACAGAATCTGAAAGGTTCTCAAACATCTCAGGGGTCTTCCTTACTCTCTGCCCGTGGCCTCAATAAGTTTTAGAGATTTGAGACAACCAAAAGATTCTGGTACCTTCTCACATACTCAATTTAAAGTAAAAGCTATTCTAAACTGTGAAGTAAGTGAAAAGCCCAGTAAGGCTCTGATTTTCCCCTTGATTGTGATTCATGTTGTTATTTGTATGTCAAATATTAAATTGTTTCCCCCAATTTTTGCCATTTTAGTGCCCCAATTTTGCTAGTCCTACCACTGTGGTGCCCTAAGCAACCCCGTTGGTGGACCCTGTGAGGTGTGGGCAGCTGCCTTGGATATTAAAAACAAAACAAAACAAAACAAAAAAACCTGTCTTCGTGGCCTGGTGTTGTCCTCTCTAGAAATCGTTTTGAGGAGGTGAATAGGGGAAGGGGGTCAACATTATGATTGTGGAGGCAGTTAGACTTTCCAGACAGGTTTATGGACTCCTGGGAGCCAATTTCCTCTCTATCCTCAGGTCAAGAAGCAGCCAGATAGTTCAATGTTTTCCACTAGATTTAAAGATTACTAAGGCCATTTTCTGGGTGAGGGCTGGATGGTACTTTCTTCAGCGGTCCCAAGAGGGAGAAGAGAAAGAAATGGAGCCTGTAAAGGTCATCTGTCTGGAGGAAAAAGAGAGAGGAAAGAAAGTTCATTCTGAAAAGGGGCCCCGATTTAAGGCAGAGTTTTGAGAAAGCCCCTTGACAGAAGGAAATAACTTATGGGATTCCTCCTTCCTAGAGGCAGCTTTTTCCTCCTCCTAGTGCACTTCCTGAGGTAGGGAACTGGCCCAAGATAAAGGACTCCATGTCCCATCCCAGATGATACTCCTGTGGGACTCTTCCTAGCAGAACTTGAAGCCTTGTGGGCAGCAGCATAGGAGCCGCTGTTGGGGGGTGGGGGGTGCTCTTACTCTCTCCCACCTCTGGAGCTGGGGAGCCAAGGCCTGAAGTTCTCTGCTGTGGTTCTGTGGAGATGCTTGTGAACCACACATCAGGGGTGGCGGTGGGTCGGTGCTCCCACATGAAACACAATATGGCCACATAAACGGACCTCACTGCAAGAGCTTCAAGCTATATTGTATTCACACATTGTAAAGTAAAAATTCAGGTTTCTTATTGGGTGTGTGTATACAAACACATGTGGATCCTGAGAAATAGAAACTTCCCAGCTTAAATCAACCCTGGTGCTGCTCCACTTTCATGGTTTCTGGAGACTCCTGTTGCAAGTCACCATAAATCAAGGGGCACTGATTTCTAGATTGTTTCCAACACAGAAAGACCCAGTGGAAACTGGGGAAGCTTCTTATGGGGTTTCCCCGGGTGGAGGATGGGCATCGATTCCTGAAGCACTGGTGCGCTTCTCTTCTCTGGGGAAAGGGCCCTGTCCTGGCAGTCCTCGCTGCAGGTGGATTGCAATGCACACTTCCCTCTCTTCAGAAGACACACTGGCCCGGTTGATTTTGCAGCGCAAGGAAGAGAAGGAATCCCCTCCTTGAAACTTGGAACTCCCAGCCCTGGTGTGTTTGGATAAGAAGGACCCAAGAGAAGGGGGAATGCTACTGGGCCCTGCTCAAACCTTTGTTCCACTTCAGTGCCCCTTATCCACGGCATTTGCAAAGTCCATTTCGCACACCCGTTTCCACTGCCAGAAATCAGTCCAGCTTCAATGAACCTCCAGACAAAGCTAGGGAAGCGGGCTCACTACCAGGCAAAAGACAATCAGCGCACTGCTTTCCTGCGAGCACTTTGAGACCTCACAGTTGGTGGCTAGCCCAGAAAGAACCTCCCCCTCCACTCCAGACCAACACCTGCCATTTCATCTTCTCTACATTGGACCAGAGGCTTGAGTTCCTGGATGTCTGCTCATATTGGAAGATTTAAAAGTCGGTGCTATTTTTCACCATCCTGCAACAATTAAAAGGTACTTCCGGGTGCCAAAACTATCCTCTCTCCTCAAAAACAAAGAAAAAAAAAGTAATATGTTCAAGTGTGTGTGCGTGTGTGTAAGGGGGAGGGGATTGTCAAGACCCTCTTGCACGCCTCTGTGAGAACTTGATTTCTAACAAAAGGTTGGAGAGGAACCTACAGATATCTTTACCTAAACGTTGAGTCATTACTGGGACTCCCCGCCTACCAAGGGTCTCTGGATGCCCTGTTGCGTGTCTGACAGAGCACCCTGGGCGCTGAGAGCAGAGTGACCCTGGTCTCTACAAATAGTTTCAAGTTTGGGCTCATGACACAAAATCTCCAGAACTCATGGCCCCCTGTGTTTTGAGACTGCGTGTAAAAAAGAGTGTAAACCGGGGGAATCATAGGCTGTAGAGGCGCGACCATATCTTCCCATTCGAAATTTGTGCCAAAGTGTGAGTTCCTCCGTGCGCTTCAATGTGCGCGCACCTCGCGCGCGCGTGTGGAAGGAATGCCTTTGTTTGTTTGTTTTATTTTGTTCAAATACCTAAAACGGTTCGTGACCCCAAAGAGGATAAAAACGTCTGCTTCGGACAAGAGTGAATGAAAGCACCTAAGCGCTGCCGTCGGTATTGCCGTCCATCTGTGCGATGGCCTCGCTGGCGAGCATAGAAGCTAAACCTAAGGGGCTTGTCCCCTCCCTGGCTGCGAAAACGGACCGACACATAGGGGTTCTCCAGGAGAGAAAGAGCTAAGGAAGCCAGAACGGGAAGGGGAGGGCCGTGAGGGGATAGGTGGTAAACTAGTGGAACTAGTCGGCTGGTGGGACTGGCTGGTGAAGCCAAGTGTCCGGGTGGAACGAGGGTCTCTATCCTGGGTGCTCAGAGCCACATTCGGGATTTGGAATGGAAAGAGAAAGACTGAGGGCTTGGATTCGTGGTTCCCGCTGGTTCCCTTGCCACCCCTAAACTGGGTGGCGGAGCTTGCGGGGCTGGTTAAGAGGTGCACTGCCCCGCGCCCCGCTCGGCGCAGCCCCAGGCGCCCCCCCATCCCACGCTGGTTCCTCAGGAGGCTGGTAGGAGCGCGGGCGCCCCAGCCCTCGGCGCCCTCAGCCCACGCACCGCAGAGGAACAGCTCAGGTGGCACAGCGGGGAGGGGCGGAGAGGGAGGGCCGCCGCCGCACCCGGACTAGCATCCCGGAGCCGCCAATCTCGCGGCTCACACCCCCTTCCCGCTTCCGCGCAGGAGCCTCCCAGCAATCCCCCGCCCCCCATCTCCGACTGCGAGGAGAGCTCTGGATGGGGGAGTGAGTAAATAATTGGCCAGAGGCCCGGCTTCCCGGTTCTCGCTCTGCTTCCCTGCGGCCTGACTGCGCCCGGGGCTGCTGGGGCGACGCAGCCCCTCGGGAACCTGAGACCAGGTAACCTGGCCCCCGCCCCGTCCCGGGTCTGGGTGTCTGTCTGTGTTCCCGAGAATGCTCATCTCCCAAGGTCTGAGTCGGTGTTCTCCCGGTTAATCGCCATCCCCACCTCCTAGCAGGAGCCGGTGGGGGAGACACCTCCAGCCCCCGCGCTGACCCGTCTGGGAACGCCGCGGTGGCGCGCGGAGTGCATCCCGAAGTGCTGGGTTCCTGGCGCCTTGCCCGGGAGCGCCGAGAGTGAAGGACCGGGAGGGGAAGGCGGGGATGTGCGGGGGAGCAATCAATGGCTTAGCCCAGCTTCCCGCAGGAGCTACCGCCCATTGGCGGTCTACGCAGGCACCAGCTGGCGGCAGCATCTTTTAGGTACAAGCTCCAGGAAGGCAAAGGCCGGCTGGGGGGCCGGGAGCCCAGGGCGCGCCGCGGGACCCCAGCACCCCCGCTGCGCCCAAGCCTCAAGATGTTCTGGGCTTTATGAGGTTCAGTTACGGCCGAATCCTCCATTAACACCTCCCCTGATTATTGAGAGGCTGGAAGGGCTGAACGCAGTCTCAGAGCGCGTCTCCGCGCACCAGCCCACGTCTGTGCCCTCTGCCCACCCCTTCCTCCTCCTCCCGATTTGGAAGCGTAAACTGAAAATAAAAGACAGGTGGAAGGAGCTGCGGGTCAGAGGTGAGGGATTCGGGTCAATTCTGAGAGAGAGAGAGAGAGAGAGAGAGAGAGAGATTGATTTCCATCCAACGGTTTATTTATTTGGATTAACAGAGGAACCCTCGGCAACACCTGGAGACCAGCCCTCACCTCTGGCCGCCGCCCCCCGCCCTCCCTTGCCGAGGACCGGGTTCTTGGGGAAAACGTCTGGACCTCAAGGTAAGATCCCACGCGGGTTGTCTCGTCGGAGCGGTTTTCTGGCCTGGGCGTGCGCCCGGACGGCCGGGCACCCCAAGAGCGTCTCAAGCGCTAGCGGAGACAGGCTGGGCTTCATTCGAAGCCGCCCAGGCTCCGAGTTTGCGGCGGGAGGAGCAGTTCGGACGCGCCCCAGCGGGGTGGTAGGAGGCGCCGGGGGCCCCGGGCCCGCATCGCCCCGCTGAAGCGCGGCTTTTCTCTGCCAGTGCGGCCACCATTACGGCGTGACCAGCTCCTTTTGCTCTAAGAATGCTGAACGGCACCACTTTAGAGGCAGGTGAGTTACACGCCAGGTTCCTTCTCATTTCCTCTGCCCTTTTTCTTGGGCTGGTGTGCACATTGGTGTGTGTGTGTGTGTGTGTGTGTGTGCGCACACGCGTGTGCGCGCCTTCATTGGGTGAAAGAAAGAGGTGTGTGTGTGTGTGTGTGTGTGTGTGTGTGTGTGTGTTAGAAATTACACCGCGCTTCGAAGGCTCTAAAAATGCAGTCTCGTTCAGTCTCCTGCCAGGATTCCTGGAAGCTGCGTTTCCCTCCTTTTGCCTTTCTCTTGAATGTCTTTGACTTCTTTGAGGATGGAGAGGGGGAGGTGGAGGTCATCGTGCAGCGGAGCCGAGAGTTGTCCGCAGCGTGAGGGATGCGCCCTGGATCCTCGGTGGTGCTGCTGGGGGCGTCTCCCCACTGGAAGGGATGGTGGGGGGCAGGGCTGACACGGTTTCTCACCTGTGCAGGGCTTAACTGGAAACTGGCTTCCCCCGCATTTTTTGTTCTATGCAAACCCCGCGCAGCCATTCCTGCGCGCGACCTCAGAGGACGCTGTGCGGGACGTCTCCCTTTATTCCTCAGGCGGCTGAGGGCCCACAGCGCAGCAAATGTCAGGTAAAGGGGCTTCGGATTTCGGATGTGGCAACCGCCCCCCCCCCCCAAGAAATCAGGGAGCACGGAGAACAGAGATTTGAAGGGAGCAAGCGACAGTCGGGTGGCTTTAAGGGTACAGAGATGTGCTTGGGTCAGGGCGCGCGGAAAGGTAAGGCCCTGGGGCGCTAGCGGCGCGCAGTCGGGGCGGGGCCCCGAGTCTCCCCTCCGTGCAGGAGGGCTCTTCCCGCCCCAGCTCCGCTCGCATCCGTCCCGCTCCCATCTGTCTGGAGGGAGGCCCTCCCAGCAGGACTGAATCAGAGATGCGCCCGGGCGGCAGTGCCAGTCTGGACCTCTTTGAACATAGAGATTCCCTATGCCCACCCATTAGAGAAAGGCCTGGCGGCTCCGGGCCATCCGCTCACCTCGTGCCCAATGGAGCCAGGAAGACCAAGACTGAACGCTCGGTTCCCAGCCCCAGATGACGTCAAGTTCGCCGAGCCCTGGGGTGCTCACGACAGTGCCAAAAGCCAGACACTGCTTCAAGAGCTGCATCTTTCCCCAACCATTTTAACAGGGTCAGGAGGAAGGACGACCTCTGCCCTTTGTAGGGCAAACCGGGGGTACAGGACCTTGACTTCCAAAAGTCAGATATAAAGAGAACTTAGTTGCGAGTGCTCTCAAGAGATGGGTCTGCTGGATTATTTTCCTCTCTGGAAAAGCCTCTTCTTCCCCCTGGGTAAAGCCATGCATTCCCTTTATTTCCCCTCTCCTGCCCTCTGGGGAGTTTTTCAGGGCCAGAGCTTGGGACAAACTTGCCTCCTTCGTGGAGATTCCAGGACCTTGAACCATCAATCCCCTACTACTCTGCCCAGCTAGGAACCAGGCTCCAGCTTTTCTGAAAGCGGCAACTGTAGCCAGATGGATGGATCGCAGAGCAAAGAAGATAATGGATTGTGTGTGCCCAGTTGTGAGGAGGGTTGCCGCCGGCCAGGGTTCTGCCCCACCGCTCTGAATTGAGCTTTGAGTTTAGGGAGGAGCGTTGAGATCCTACTATGGGCCACAGAGGAGGGGAGAGCCCCTTGCACTTGTCCCATTTAGAGAGGCAGAGCCCCAGGAAATGAACCAGGGAGCACTCCCACTTTTATAGAGCACTCTGGGCTATTCTGAGGGACACCGGTCTCCAGTACCTCTTCTCCAGAGGTGAAAGAAGACAGAGCTACAAAGATGCTCTCCTTAAAGTGCTCACTGCCCTTCCTGAGTGAGGTGGGCCCTCTTGGGTAAACTTTTGGGGCTCCAAGACAAAAAGGATAGCCCAGATTACACATCCAATTCTTGGAATATCTCCTCCCCATCATGGGCATCCTCTTTAAGGAACAGCGAGAGGAGGCAGAGCTGGGCAGGTGGGGAGCAATTTCTGCAAAACTAGAAAGGACCTCCCAAACTCCAGCAGCACCCCCTAGCTTTCTGCAAACTTCCTGCTTTGGCTGAGAAAGAAGACTGCTGGCAGTATACTTCTTTATGGAAAGTAGCAACACCCACTGGGTGCGGGAACTTACAACCTGAGTTTTATAAGAAAAAGCAGGAATAGCCGAGATCCAACCCCAAAGCTGACTGTAGAAGGTGCTCTGCGCTGCCTGTACCTGATAGACGGTTAACAAATACTTGTGGAACAGATGAATGGATGAAGGATGGTTTACAGGACTTCTGTGATTGGCTTCCTTGGAGTCTTCACAGAACTCTGCATCTTCCTGGAGTTGTTTGTTAAATTTTCACTTCATTAAATCTCCAAAGTTTGTCTCTTACGAGAACAGGGTTATGTTCTTGGGTTCTTTGTTGTTTTGGCTGAGGAGAACCAAAATTCAACAGCAGCCAAACCCAGTTCCAACACCCCCATTTGGTAGGCAGTTGACGGGGGAGAGTGGTAGTTTAGTCTAGAAATGAGACAAAGCACGTCCCTGGATTGAGGTCCCAAATTTACATTTTCCTTGGAGCTTCCTTGGGTTAACTGACTGATTTTCTTCTCAGAGTCTCTCCTCTTTCTCCTCCTCCTCCTCCTCCTTCTCCTTAGGGTCTGAGTCCATTTAGCTGCTGACTTGTGGGAAGGCAATCTGCCCCTTTGTGAGAGGACCTGCTGTCTCTGAAAGGGTTGCTGCTCCCAGCCCCTCCTTGGGGCCCTTCGTTTGTGCACGTGGGTTTGAAAAGCTCATTGATTTCCATCCAAAGGGGCTAATTACATTACTTACAGTAAATAGCAGCCCTGCTGTCCGGTAGGGCTGCCAAAGTGAGGGGGGGGAGGTCTCCAGCTTAGTTCACTTGATTGGCTTCGTTTTTGTGTGAAATTGTGTTTTATGATCTGTATTCTGGCACCCGGAGGACTGTAACAGCGTCCAGTCTGCGAATAACATTATTTTTGACCCTGAGAAAAGAGCAAGGGGAAGCAGTGGAGTCTTGGGTTTCATGGAAGAGGTGACTCCAGCAGCTTCAGAAGGCAATGCTTTGGGACAGGAAGTCAGACTGCTGCACAAGTAGTTTCTTTCCTCCCTGCATTCTTGTCTGCCTTTCCTTCCTCCCTCCCTCCTTTTCGCCTCCCTTCCTTATCCTCCTTCCTTATCCCTCCCTCTCTCCCTCCCTTTCTTCTTCCTTCCTTCCTTCCCATTTCATTCTCATTCTCTTATTTCTTCCCTTCCCCTTTTATTCTTCCTTCGTCCTTCCCTCCTCTTTCTCTTCCTCCTCTCTTTCTTCATCTTTTCAGCTTTGACCACTGTTCCCCTAGAGAGAAGCAAGTCTGCCACTAGGATACTCCTCTGAGGTATCCAGGATGTGTCGAGACATGAGCCTTTCCTGGGAGAGCCGATGGTGGGGAGTGGTGGCAAACAGGGCAGGCAGGAGGAAGGAAAGAAGGGGAGAGTAGCCCTGGCTTTCTCCTTTCTCTGGTTAAAGCTGGGTTGGTTCCTGCCGCTGCTCTATGCTTCGGGCCCCTAGGGGGCTTCTGCTGGTTTGAATGAATCGACAATATCTGAGTATTGTGGACACTTTTTAATAGGGCCAAGGAGGGGCCATCGCTAGCGGGAACAGAGGGAGACAGAACAATCCCGCCTCTTGTGAGGCTCAGGTCTGCCATTCTGCTTGTCAGCTCTCACCTTCCCCTCCTCCGCAGCAAGGAGCCCCTTTCACATCCTCCTGAATGTGCGGCGCATCCAGTTTTACAAGTCCCCTGTCCTGCCAGGATGGTGGGAACAGCACGCAGTAGGCCGTGCACCTAGTCCTGCAGGGGTCCTCCCACAGAGGCTCACATGCAGAAGTTTCAAGTGGGATACTAGAATCACCAGCTGTTTACCTTCAAACCTGAACTGGGGTAAAAGATATCTCATCCTGTGTCATGGTTCAGTGGAGGACTCCCCCTCCATGCCCTGTCCTCTACTTTCATTTTTCAAACAAAACCTTTTTGCCAAAAGTAAACTTCAGAATCTTTTTCACTTTGGGTGATGTTCCAGGCCCTGGTAGGGTGGAGGGCCTCTAGGGGAGGTGAGGTGGCCTGCTTCTAAAAAGTGAGTTGAGGAAGAGGGGAAGGGAGGAATATCTGTTTAACATTAGCTTATTTGGGGCCCCCTGTAAGTTAGGGATCATAAAGTCCACAAGGAGGAAACCCAAAGTTTGGAGCTGACATCCTGTATGCCTTGAGCTGGGGTCTGATCTTGAACTTGGATCAAATAGGCCCGTTTTCTGCCTCCTGCACCAGGGCGGGGACAATAAGGTCTCCTTCTCCTCTTTTAAAACATGATTACTGAGAACTCTTGGAAGGGTGTGTGTGTGTGTGTTGGGGAAGTAAATGCCCCCTCCTACTAACCCCCCCTTTGGCCCCCTCCCCTTTGTAATGTTTGTCCCTGCTTGCCCATCACCAGGGGGTTGAGAGGAGTATGACAGGTCTTTGTTGTCTGAATAAAAATCCGTGGCAGCTCCAGGGAGAGAACTCCTCCTACTAAATTATCAAAAATGGGCTGGCTTTAGTCTCTTAACAAATTGGACACAGCTACGGCAGGAGCAGTCCCCAACCCAACCTACAGGCACTGGGACTTGCAAGCAGCCAGGGACCGCTGAAAATAGCACTTCTTTTTCTTTCTTTGTGTTCAAAACTATTTTCTTTCTTCACCAGATTTTGTTTTCCTCCCTCCGCTGCAGTTGTTTCCCATTAGTAACTCGATCTCTTGGTCTCTCGGAGCAGTAAGATTCGCCTTCTTCGCCTCCTTCCCCCTCCGCCCCTGTTTGTTTGTTTTCTGCACATCTCCTTCAGGGAGCCGCTGGGGTTTCCCCCCCCTTCTTTTTCCTTCTTCCTTTTTTTTTTTTCTTTTCCAAGCAGACCAATTTCCACTCTGTCTGCCTCTTTCTTCTTCCCTCTCTTCCTCTTGCCCTCCGTCCCCGAGCGTCTCTGCACTCCTCCAACACGCAGCTCTACGCCGTCCCTTCTGCTGCTTCCCTCGGATGAGCTGAGAGCCGCGGGCGTGTGTATATGGAAATAGTGGGGTGCCGAGCAGAAGACAACTCGTGTCCTTTCCGTCCCCCAGCCATGCTCTTCCACGGGATCTCCGGAGGCCACATCCAAGGCATCATGGAGGAGATGGAGCGCAGATCTAAGACCGAGGCCCGCCTGGCCAAAGGCGCTCAGCTCAACGGCCGCGATGCGGTAAGGAAGGGCCCCTCGGCGGCGGTAGCCTGGCGCCCCTGCGCGCTTTGCGAAACCGAGCCTCCATTCCCTGGCTTGCCGAGCTGAGGATGGAGGGTCCTAGAGACGTCCTTTCCAGGCCGGCGGGCGGGTTTTCTCCGGTCTGACTGCCTGCGGGGCTAGGAAAACCCCCTTTCTGACTTGAAATGTCTCTGCAACCGAGACCCCGAGCTCGCCACTCTCTGCCGCAGCTGCTCCCGGCAGAGCAGGGAGGGCCAGGAGTGAGAGGATGGGGATGTCCTCTTCTGCAGATCTCAAACTCCGGTCTCCGGGCGCCTCCCGGGCGAGGATCGCGGCAGGGAGGGCGAACTGGGTGCGGGCAATGCGCGGAGGCGCGCGCGGCCGTGGCGTCCCAGCCGAGCGGCAGCCCAGGTGGCTCTAGTCTGGGTGTGACGACAGGGTATTTGGAGAGATCTCAGACTCGACTGGGCTGGAGCGTCCCGGGACGCTCGGAGCTTGGCACTGCCTAACCCCGCGATTTTCGGGGTTTCGGGCAGCCGGACCCGGCCCCTCTAGCGAAACAGGACTGCGTTCAACTTCCCGGCCCGGCGGGTGTAACGGGTAGGGGGAAATCTAATAAAAATCCGGAGGAGCGGGGCACCTAGTCTAAGCGCGAGAACTTTCTAACCCTTAAACGATGTAACCAGCTACCACTGTTACTACTATTCATATTAATAAAAGTCACGTCCAATTAATAAAGAAAACCAATTGATAATCTATGTGCTTCCCTTTCCCTCTAACGAGCCGGAGGGGGGAAAACTACAGAAGTCTCCGGAAATGATTTCAGCCAAACAGAGATGTGTAGATCCTTCGGCATCACACCGGGCATTGTAACGCAAACCAACCCGGTAGACTGCCCCGGGCGGTCAGCGGTATTTTGGGTTCCACCAAGGAGCCGAGTTGGTGGAGGTTTCCACATTTGCAACACAAATGCAGTGTGGAGGGCCCCAGGTCTGAGGAAAAGGAAGAAACTTTACTTTTCCAGGCCCGCCAAAGTTTTGTGGGGGAAGTCCAACCCATTTCTGCTAGTCTTGAGGAGAAAGGACCAGTGGTTACTCTCTTCTTTTTCTTTTTCCTTGTTGTGGCTATCCTGTTTAAAGCCAAAAAGCAACCCAAACCCGAATCTCGTGGCGAGGCTGTGCACGTCACTGTGAGGTTTCCTCATCTTCAGCCCGGTCGGTGGATAAGCGCGCGGAAAGCTTAACCTGGGCACCAAACAGATTTTCAGGACACAGGTCTCCCCGCTATGTTAGTAATGGGGAAAGGGGGACTGTGCAGAAGGGACTGGACAACAGACTCTTCCTGGGAACAGGCACCAATATTTAGAGGACCAATATCCCTGAAAATTAAAGAACAGCCAAATATACCCCGGTCAAAACAGTGTCGACCACAGGTATCATAATCTCTTCCTTCCTTTTAAGTTAACGCTGCATATAAGAATTTAGAGCAATGGAATGGTTTCAAAACAACCTGTGTTCGTTCAAATCTCCTTTCCATTCCCAGGTAAAAATTTCCGTTGTTTTATTTTGTGTGCGTTGAAAGCCACAATTTTTAGCATGTATATTCAACTTTGGGAGCATCCGGCAAACAATACTCAATGCGCTCCGAGCCTTTTTAAAAGAGGCTCGAGGTGGACGGCTTGTCTTTAAGGTTTTAAAAGAGGGTGGAGATGGCCAGCCTGTCTTAGGTTAATAGTCCCGGGAGAACGCGAACGCGGGGTTCAGGCAGACACTGCAGAAAGGGAATGACTTGCAGAAGGAATAACCGCTAACTTTTCCTCGACGCCGTTTGCCTTTGCGCTGTGGCCCCTGACCCTTGCCGCTCTCCCCAGACGACTGGAATTCGCGCTGCGGGGTGGGAACTCCGGGTTGTGCGTGCGCGCCGCGCCGGGTCCTCGCTCCGTCCTCAGCGGTGCGATGTGCTTGCCTTGCAGGTCATGCCCCCGCTGAGCCCGGAGAAGCCTGCTCTGTGCGCCGGCTGCGGGGGCAAGATCTCGGACAGGTACTACCTGCTGGCTGTGGACAAACAGTGGCACCTGAGGTGCCTGAAGTGCTGTGAATGTAAGCTGGCCCTCGAGTCCGAGCTCACCTGCTTCGCCAAGGACGGTAGCATTTACTGCAAGGAGGATTACTACAGGTATCCCCGTCCCCATCCCTTACGCCCCGGTACACCTGGCGGGGCCACCTACCCCAGCCCGGGAGCCTCCTCTCCGTCCCCCACCCTTCGCCCCTTCCGGGTACGGTTATCAGTCCCGAGACCGGGGAAGTCCACTGCACACGCCTTCAAGCTGAGCCACCCCGAGAAGGGCGGTGAGGATGGGTGTGAGGAACACCAAGTTCAAGAGCTACCAGTGACTATCACCCACTCCCGGCACTTTCACAGCTCAGTAGAGGGAATCTGGAGACTAAAGCGGTTTTTTTTTTTTTTTCCCCTTTTTTTCCGTTTACTGCGAACTGGGCGAGACCGCACCTTGGAACTGAACTGATGTCCTGGGCGGCGGGGACCGGGTGTTAGGTTTTCGTGAGGGTGGCGGGAGACCACGTAAATGACCATGAAAAGGAATAATCGCCGTTGGTGAAACCCAAGCCACTCAGTTCTGATTTCCCCTTGCTGCTAGTTAGAACCATGCGGGCTAGCCTGGAGAGTAAACTCCAGGGATGTTTTTTGGTGCTTCCCAGCAATTTTTTTTCTGGAGTGGGAAAGAGAACTATGTGCAAGTGACCTAGCTCTGCTCTCAACCAAAGGGAGAGAGGCGATTAAAAAAGAATTCGAATTCTTCTGCAAAAGCGTCTGTCTGAATGATTTCATACAGTCACACATCCCTAAATGATAATAATACCACCCTTCGGAGAATGTTTTATAACAGATGAAACCCTCTCCTTGGCATTGCAATTAAATATTCTTTACATAGCGTTTGAGTTAGCTAGTACGGGTTTGTTTGATTGTTGGGTTTTTTTTTTTTCCTTTTTTGGCTTTAGTTTGTTTTTTAAGTCTTAACTTTACAGAGAAGGAAACTGAATATGTTACCCTATTCTTCTCATTTTAATATAAGTGTTCTTTGTCCTGGTTCACCAGAACAGGTCAATGAGAAAATAAATTTAATGACCAAATGGACCAGCGTCCTCTTCTCCCAGAGCCCTCTTCTCCTGGAGCCCTCCTAGGTGTCAGTCTAGGACCACTGCTGACCAAACCCCAGGTGTCATGGGTGGGAAATGGCCTGCCTTTGCCTCACCCTGCTCCCTGACCTGACTTTTTTTTTTTTCCAGAAGGTTCTCTGTGCAGAGATGTGCCCGCTGCCACCTTGGCATCTCCGCCTCTGAGATGGTCATGCGCGCCCGAGACTCTGTCTATCACCTGAGCTGTTTCACCTGCTCCACTTGCAACAAGACCCTGACCACCGGCGACCATTTCGGCATGAAGGACAGCCTGGTGTACTGCCGCGCCCACTTCGAGACCCTCTTGCAAGGGGAGTATCCACCGCAGTTGAGCTACACCGAGCTGGCAGCCAAGAGCGGCGGCTTGGCCCTGCCTTACTTCAATGGCACTGGCACGGTGCAGAAAGGGCGGCCCCGGAAGCGGAAGAGCCCAGCGCTGGGAGTGGACATCGTCAATTACAACTCAGGTGGGCCCTTACTACTCCCCCCTTCCCCCTTCAGCCCTGGCCTGGGGCTGTCCTGAGAAGGACTCCATAGAGCTCCTTTCCCATTCAAGATCTGGTGGCAAGAGGGGGTTTTGCCTAACATGCCTCTTTCGTCAGTACAACTCCCTTTCCCCCAAAAGAAGGGGAGACAGAGAAGGAGAGAAGAGAGAGAAGGAGAGGGGGAAAGAAGGAGACATGGAGAGGGGAGAGAAAGACCTTTATTTAGGTTGTGGCAGAAAACACGTTCATGACCATGGGGCTGCAATGACTTCCCCCAAACAGGCAGAGCCAAATCCTTGTTGCCCATTAGTTAATGAGCCCATTAGTTTCTGGCTCCCAGTTGGAGCAAAACAGCCCCAGGGCAATTCCTGTGTGGAAGCTAAATTATAGATCCTGGAGGAGGTTTTCCTATATACTGAAGAAAAGGTTTTTCCTATATACTGAAGAAAAAAAAAAAGTCTTCAGAGCCCAGCTCCAGTCTGCCTAGAGAGGGCAGAGACTGTGGTCACCAGCCCAGAGTTAATCAGGAACACAGTTGGCAAGAGTGTTGAAAACCAAATCCCTGTATCTGGGTGAAAAGCAGCTATGGGGGTAGGAATCACTCTCCACAGCTGAGCTGGCCTGCCCCTTCTGTAGGTCAGGCTACTCATCGAACCGGCTCATTCCCTGTATGATAAACCATCCAGACAACCAGACCCTTTGGAAAAATGAAAGAAGCTCCAGGTCAGGCCCACTGAGGAGTCTTAGTTGTGTGACAGGCTGCTCTTCTTAAAGGCCTTCCCTCTTAATTAAAAACAAAATGCAGGCAACAGGCCTGACAACACACTTTCTTCCCTGCTTTGGGAGACACCTATCATTTATCAATCTCTCTCATTCACCGCTTTCTATGGTTGGTAGTCTGCCAGGCTCTCCATCCCCCAGGTGAGGATGGAGTTGGACACTGCAGATTCTATCTTCTTCCAAGTAGGAAGGAAGCTCTTCCTTGAGTTCCAGACACTGGGAAAAGGGGTCTGGAAAGCCCAAGGTTAACATTTGGGAAACTAAGGACTGGTTTCCCATGCCACTCCCAGTCCTGGATGAGAATCTCAGAGGCAGGAGACTCAGGATAGGGAGTCCATTCTATTGGAAGGGACCTTGGGGACCTCCCTGGGGCAACCCCACTCTGATACCATGAGCACCCAGATACCAGCCAAAGCATGGACATCCCAAAACACAGATCTTGATGATTTTTGTCTTCCAGTCCTCAGTGCCTGGTGGGTGGCTGATCCATTCTTGCTCAATGGTAAAGGAACGTTGTCCACTGGGAAAAGTGATCTATCCACGGTCACAGAGCCAGTGTGAACCATTTGGAACTAATAGTCCTGCTCTGAGCTGGGAGTTTTTAGGGGAAGCCTCTCTGAAGAGCGGGCTCTCCCAGCCCTTTGCTCGGTTCCCTCCTGGTGTTCACTGCCGATTTAACCGAGGAGAAGGAATCCCTTCCTGGTCATCGCCGCGGGTGGCACCCACGGAGATTAGGGACCAGGGAGCTCAGTGCCACTGCGCTTGTCCCTAGAGGGTTCATGCCAGGGTCGCTAGACCAAGGGAAAAGAGCCGGCTGGCTCGCTACAGACCCCACCCGGGCGTGTTTTTGTTAGGGCAGCGGGTGCAGCCCCGGGTTTTGCCAACCCCCGGCTGCGGGTCGCGGCCTCGCGCTCGCCCCTGCTGCGCTTCCGCAAGGGCTTTTGGTTCGGGGCCACTTTGCCCAGCGCGCTCATTTCATCCCCTTTGATGCGAGGTCCCCGGAGCAGGACAGGCAGGGCACTAATTGTTCTTTATTAATAGAAGATGACATCGGAATCTCGAAGCGCTCACCAAGGCCCTAATGCCCTAATTAGAGAGAGACAGAGACAGAGACCAAGAGGCCGAGACCCACATAACAAGCCAGTCCTTTGGAGAGAGGGAATCCTTCAGCCCAGAAGGATGGAGATTTCTAGCCATGCGGCAGCAATACTAATTTTTGTGCTAATTTATTTAATCTAACTAGCTAAATTTGATTTTGTCTTGGGTATTTATGTTAGAAGGATCTGGGGAACTTTTCTAAGAACAGTAGAATTTAGTATCCCCTACTTTTAGAGCAGGCACATTTATTTCTTAAAAAAAGAAAGAAAGAAAGAAAGAAAGAAAGAAAGAAAGAAAGAAAGAAAGAAAAAGAAAATCTCCTTCCACTTAGGTCCTTAGTTTGCAGATTAGTGCTGCCGTCAAGGTTTATTGAGAAAGGTGATGCTGTTTTGCTCCTGCCGGAGGAAAGGGTTGTTGAGGCCTCCCTATCCTTAGTTTGTAGATCACACCACTTCAGACTGGATGCTTTTTAATTAGCATCCACCCCATCCTTTCTGGACTTTTCCTAGAGATACAAATGAAGAGTATATACTTCTTTAAAATCAGATGAAAATAATTTTGAGAAATTGGGTTAAAGGTACATGACCAGAAATCAACCTCGCTATTTAAAAAAAAAAAAAAACAAACAACAACCAAACTTTATGACTCTAATGTCAGTTTGTTACAAAACTAGCAAAAGAAAAGCTTCGGCAAATTTAAAACATGTTAAACAGTAGAAAGTAAAATGCGCCCCCAGTTTTAACTCATTATTTTAGCTTTCTCTGGATCTTACATTGCCATCTCTGCTGAAATGTAAACTAGTCTCAGAAAGAGTAACATTTACACAAAACAAATATAATTTATACATTTGTATATTTTTAAAAACATTTACAGAAAAGACATCCAGAGAAGATGTGAAACTTGGTAAAGATAACTTAGTGCTTGACATCTGGCAAATGCCTTTTAATGAAAATATTCCTAATTTAGTTTATACTTCCTTGTGCAGATTCCCAGCAGATATTTTAGAAAGATACAGTTTATTTGGAATGTTGGATTGAAATGCAGCCCTCCAGGGGTTGTCTAGGATAGGATAGGCAGCTGTTATTTGGGTAATTTGGCATTAATGTAGAGACTACATCTTTGCTAGTTTTAAAAATCTCCCTTCCTTAGGTTTTTCTACGATTCCAAACTTCTAAAGCTCCTGAGGTTGTTAAATTAGCCTGGCACTGACCCCTAGTGGTCTCCCAGGGATCAGTTAGTTCTCAGAAGGTTACACACCTTCAGAACAGAAACTCATTCTAGTATAGGTGACCACTTCCTAAGCGACTGGAAAATGAAATATTTAGACCTCTCACTGACTTTATAATGCCAGATGTGTACTTACAAGTGTATGGTTAAAGCAGTTTGAAGAGTGTTATCATTTCATCTCATAATTCAGGGGGAAAAACACATATAGCTTTCAAAGTAGACCCAGGGGAAACACAATCACTTGCAAGTTTATATAATGCATTTGTTGTTAAACACAAACAATTTAGGATAATGCACTGAGTTACTCTGTGGAAGAAACAGATTGCTCTTTTAAGTTGAATAGTATGATGATACTGTCACAGGAAAAACACACAGTATATCTCTTTAATAAAGGGCTAACAATCTCTTTATACACTGGATTGTGGTCTATGTGAAAACAAGTCCCATTATTACATTTAATGAACTAAAATTATCTGCTGAGTTTTTAATCAGCAATAATGAATAGAGAACGCATACTCAGAAAAGAAGTTTAATCAAACTATTCTATAATTGTTTTTCATAAACTTCATTTTAAAGACTAATGAAGTACATAGTGAGGTTAGGAATCATACTCATCTCTAAGAAATATTATCCTGGGGTGGGGTAATAGCTAAGGGCATTATTTAAACACCGAGTTAAGTCTTCTATCCCAAGTGTAATCAATTTGATGTGCTGTTCAGGAAGTTACATGGTACTCACATATAATAGGAATGAAATTGTATTTGAAGAAGCCTCCAATGACTGAATTGTGCCTCTCTGACCATTTTGTTGTGGGCACATTTATAATCTGGTTGTGAAATATAGCTCAGTTTATTGGAGATAAGTGTAGTTTTATCATAGGTCATAAGATGCTGTTTCATTCGAGGATTGGAAAGTACAGTTTTGTAGAATATTTGAACCCAACACATCCCCACTGGGCTAAAATAGTATAAAATGTAAAGTACATTCTTTCTCTTATCTCTGAGTACATGTTACTCTTCTGATGCAGTTTAAGGAGTCTATGTTCAACATTTATATGTATATATCAACCTTGGATTCCATTTGAGTTGACTTGATTTTTCATTAATAGTCACTCAATTTTATTGATGAGCAAAGATTCCAAATCTGGGTAAAATGCTTTTGAGTCCTGGCCCTGTACTTGACTTAGGGGACCCAAAAGTGAATGTTACATAATCTTTCCCTCATCCTCCCTTTTACCACATGTGCCCTCCTACTTATGTACCTTATGGAAATATAAACAAAGGAGACATTAATTCATGCTTAATGTAATGTCTTCTTACGTTAGAGAGAATTTCTCATTAAATGGATTTTGTGATGAAATCTGAGCACCTCTTGGTTGATGACCAAAACTACTGTTTCTGTATATATGCTGACTTACTAAAAATAAGTTTTAGAACATAATTCTAACCAGATCATAGCAGACAAATAATAATCTGGCAGAAGAGCTAGTATTAAGAAATGCCTTACTTTCTTCAGATTCAGGTTTTGTCTGCCCCCCACCAAGTGACATGATCAGGTTGATTTTATATATTCTATTATATTGTACTAAAATGTAGGATGATCAGATCTGAAAATGCATCATGTTAATAACTGAAGTAAGGATTTATTTATTTATTTATTTTTGAAGTCAGGGTTTGAAGAAAAAAAATGCCATGCCCTGTAACTTGAAAAGTTCTCTGAATCAGTCAATATTTAGGGAGAAATTTCATTTTGTAATCCTATTTTCTTTGCAGAGCTAGTAGGTTATCAGAAATGGCCTTTTAAATGTGCAACTTCACATCCTGGGAGGATGACTTTCAGGTTGGTTTCAAAGGCTGGGTTGCTTTGCCCTCAATGCTGAGCAGGGTTCTGCAGGAGAGAGATGTCACCCTCTTTCTGCCAGGCCGGCTAGGGGGCACAGCTCAAATGCCACTCACACATCTACTGCAGAAAGGGCCAAGATCTGAGCTGAGACATAAGCGCCATCAGTGTCTCTGAACTGTGAGCTGTGGGGAGTGCTTCAGGCATGAACTGAGTGAAGAGAAGTCTGGGCTCATTCTCTTTCAGAAATATTTATTAAAATAACTCCAAGGGAAAAGTGTTTTCTTCCTGGGATTGCCCAGTGTTAACCAGTTATAGCTAAAACCCCTCCAAAATAATAGTCTTAGGATTACATAGGAAATGTACAAGTTCTTATCTTGTAAATTCTTCCTTTTCTCCAGCCACTTTCTACCTTTTTCCTGATTGCGAAGACTCTAGGAATATCAGGAAAAAACTAAAAATTGGGAATTGACTTTAGGTTCTTCCTTAGTTGGTGGGCTCTCAAAAACTCTCAGATTTGAGAAAGCTGAAATTACTCATTTGCATATCCCTCATGGTAAAGAACAGTGCCTTCAGACAGTATGTTTCATTTCACAGAGAGACAAAGTACAGAGTCTCTAAAAACTGTGTGTGTGTGTGTGGAAGGGCAGGTGCCGATATGCATGAACACATTAGAGCTTTTCCTTTTCACTCTCAGATGATTCTTTCACACTTAGGACTTACTTGTCTTCCAGAGCTTTCTAGCAACCATTATGCAAAAGAGAGGATTTATCTAATACTTTTCTATTACGTAAACTTTGGTTGTGTCCATATTAAGAGACTGGTTTGACTGACGTTGGCAATTAACCTCTTTGTTTGGTCTAGATACCATTTGTAACTTGGGGGACAGCCTTTCCCCTGGTTGCTTTATTATCATGACATTATACAGCCTGCCACCACTGCCCCTAATGCCTGACTTGACACTGAGCACTTGCTCGTTTGCTGTCACCACAACAGGTTGTAATGAGAACGAGGCAGACCACTTGGACCGGGATCAGCAGCCTTACCCACCCTCGCAGAAGACCAAGCGCATGCGAACCTCCTTCAAGCACCACCAGCTCCGGACCATGAAATCCTACTTCGCCATCAACCACAACCCAGATGCCAAGGATCTCAAGCAGCTTGCTCAGAAAACAGGCCTCACCAAAAGAGTTTTGCAGGTAAGAAACCTCCATCCTTGGCTGTGTATACCTCTCCCTTATCCTTGCCAGCAAAAAGAGTTCTCTTCCCGGTTTAGAGCAATACAGATATTTCCTGTACTGCTTTTCGTTAGTTTACCTTAGTTATCTCCCTAGAGTGTAGGCAGAAATTTTGCAGGGGCTTCCTGGAGGGTGTCCCAAGACAGACCCAGGATCTTTTAAAGTGCACCCACCTTCTCTCTGTAGATGAAGAGATGGGGCTACCAAAGCCAGCACAGCTTGCCTCACTGCTCTGTAATGTGGCTGATCTTATTTGTACGCGTTGTGGCTTTAGAGAGTTCCATTCACACTAGGCTCAGTACAGAGTTGAAGGGGGGACCTGCTGGGGCTTTTGTATTTCAGCAAACTCTTGGCAGCCTCACTCACAGGCCGGGACCTTCCAAACGCAGATCAACCCCCACCCTTTTTTTTTTCAACTCCTGAAAAGCCACAACTACAGATAGTGTCTCAGCAACCAACTGTAGCAAGTATTTTCCCATTTTAGTAAACCATATCTCCAAACTAAACTTTGAGGGTTAGATGTGCTGTCCAATTGTTTTCCTGAACTCACAATGGTAGGAATATACAATTAACGAAATTGTGGGTTGCTGTGGGTCACCTGTGATCCTCTGCTACTTCTTAGTGACAAATTGTACACACTTAAAATTCCACCAACCAGTTTCTGGCTGCTTGTGTTCTGTGGCCCTGGGTTTTTTATACGCAAAGACTACTTACCATGTGTCAGACTCAAGGATAGCTTGAAATCTGCTTCAATGATATTCATTTCATACGAGTCATTCTTACTTTGCAAAACTTTCAGTGATCCTGTCCCTCCCCCATTCTCAAAAGATAACAAACAGTAAGGAATCAGGATATTTTTCTCCTTTATCTCTGTGCCTTCATTTCCAGGGTATCTCCACTTAAGTATCAGTTGTCCCGAGTAGTACTTGTTAATGCTGGGGGGATATATGCACTTGAGAGAGTATCTGTAGCATTACTCGAATTACTCTATTCTAAAAGAAGGCCCCCTCCAAAAAAATCCTCCTCTCCCAAGAAAAATAAACAATTTAAAAAGAAAACATACATTCAAAAAAAAAAAAAGAAAGAAAAGCAAGCAAGAACAAAAAATAAATAAATAAAAGAGAGAGAGAGAAGAGAAAAAAAGGAAAGAAAGAGGAAAAAAAAAAAGAAGTATAAAATAAACATCGGTAAAGAAATCAATTGGGATTGGTTTGCAGGTTTGGTTCCAAAACGCACGAGCCAAATTCAGAAGGAACCTTTTGCGGCAGGAGAATGGGGGTGTTGATAAAGCTGATGGCACGTCGCTTCCGGCCCCGCCCTCAGCAGACAGCGGCGCTCTTACTCCACCCGGCACTGCGACCACTTTAACAGACCTGACCAATCCCACTATCTCTGTAGTGACATCCGTGACCTCTAACATGGACAGCCACGAATCCGGAAGCCCCTCACAAACTACCTTAACGAACCTTTTCTAACATTGGTTTTTTTTTTTTCCTAATTCTTCCTCTTCTTTTATTATTCTAATTATTATTATTTTATTATTTACAATACTTTTTTTTTTTTCTAACCCACAAGATATTTGGGAAATAAAAACAACAGCTTCGTGTTATTAGCATCTGCAGCCACTTGGCAAATGAGTTTACAGTATTGTCTTCTTTACAAAGTGCTTTTTTTTTTCTTTGTCTACGAAGTGTATTTGTTTTGTTTTGTTTTGTTTTTTAATTAGATCTTTTAAGTTGGTAAGGGGAGTTTTTGAATTATTCTAATAAGTGCCTCTTAAAATTGTATGTTACTTATTTCCAGAATCTCGAAGGAAAAAAAGTGGTATTATGATGGGTAAATAATTATATTCCCAGTTAAATGATTAGGGTAATAAATAATCAGATAATTAAAGTCATTTTTTAAATCTTGGGATTGTATGTGTATTTATGGAATTTTGAAAACTTCACACTGTTTTCTTTAATTTTAAAACTGAAAAAAATGTTTTGATTATTCTTTTTTCTTACAAATGGGGAATATGATAAAACAAAACATTATCTATAGCAGCTCCAAATACTAAAGATTAATTAGGTGGGAAATCTGTTCCAAGGATATGACTTTTCCTTCTTTTAGGGATATACATCCCAGCAAAACCTGTTAGTTTGTTACTTGTTTCTCAACATTTGGAAAATACTTATACTCCCTCTGTATCTATGAAAATTCCATATAAAGTTTGAAATTCTTTACTTTTAACTGAAAGCTAAAAATGATAGTTGTAAAACCATTGTTTCTAAATTAATTTTTTTCCTAGGGAAAATGGAAATAAGCAAAATATAATTTTTTAAGAAGTTAAAAAATCAGCATAATTTAATTGATAGATCTATTAATTGGCTTCAGCTGTACCATGATATTGTATCTGGCATTCTATATGAATAATGTTTTTTGGGTTTTTTTTTTAAAACCTTAGTAGACTAGTATCAACAACAAGAAATCTTTGTTTTGTTTTGCTTTATTTTACTTCAGCATAGGTTGATATATTTGTCAGAAAAAAAGACTTTTCTGACATTACAGATTTAAAGTTATTAGTCTTAAAGTAGATAAACTCAGAAGCCTTGTGGATGCTGATCTGAATATATTTCCTAGTTTACAGTAGCATTTTTTTTTCTTTTAATTTAAGCTAAAATCTTAATGGTCTGGGCAGTGGTGAATGTTCATCTATATGCTTCTGTTGTAGTTAAATACCAATTAGATTGTGGATTTCCTAAAAAAATAAATAAATAAAAAAGAAGTCAAGATATATGTCTTGCTTTAGTGGATTGTTAAGAATAACTTTGCACATATTCTCCACTTTTTGGACCCCTTAAATCTCCTTCGGTGGTCAAAGTGGCTATTTAATAGATTTTAAAGGTGTCCTTCTGGCTGTATAAATGTGTGGTTACATATTGACAGTTCACTGCCCACATTAAAGTGCATTATTGTAACTTTTGCTCAGGGTCTTTAGAAAATTAGCACAGAAAGTAGCTTATTTTTTAAAAAAAAAAAGATGGTGGAAGATAAGTTAACACTGTAACAGAAGAAAGGTGTGATTGCCATTATATATTTAGCAAGTGTGGTTATCATCTTATATGGAGCTTAAATCTTGACTTTTCATATTTCTATTACATTTTGGGCATTTACCACTAACCAGACCAAACAACCTTGGTAAGGCTGAGATCTTATTAATACACTTTTACAGGTAAAATATTGATACTTATAAATTTTGTTCTTTGACAGAACAATGTATGGTACTATAGATCTACTTTATTAAGTAGACTAATTATAACTCAGTTCTCCTATGTGCCTTATGATATAACTTGGAAGTAAGTTTGTGAAAAATCAGGATATATGTGTTGTTTGTTAAATTAACTGTTTTAAGCCCTTTTGACACCTCACTAGTTTTGTACTGTTTTACCTCTTATTTCCGAAACTCTTTTTATGGTGTATCCTGTTAGAGGGGACAAACATGTCATAGAAAGCAGTTGTGCACTCTTTCAAATATAGTTGATAAATTCAATAATCTTATATATTGAGCTTCGTGTTTATAGTACAGTAAGTGGTCTAGCAAAATTGTCCATGTTTCTTTGTTTATTGATAAATGCATTGTATAGAAACTATTTCCCCTAAATATTTATGGACCAAACAATTGTGATATATCCTATTAAATTTGTGTGAATAAACCGTTTTGAATCTAAGGAGTTTTATTTCCCATCAGTTTTATTTAAGGTTTAATTGTACTAGTGTGTTTCCAGTATCTGTATGTAAAAGTTATTAAAATGGTAATACAAAAAATTTTTAAATATTCAAACATACAAATCGTTTTCAGATTTCCAAGCTTCTGATTCATTTTAAATGTACACACCATTGCATATGCAATGTAATTCAACTTAGAATTGCCTTTAAATATATTTTCTTATAATAAAAAGTAATGCCCCACCGATTTGACTCCGCCCAATTTTTAGAATTAAAAACAAGATCATTAGCAGATAAAGTAATTGCATGAAAAGAAACTTAACTATGATTAAGATTTAATATTAGATCTATTGAGCACAAATGGATATTTGTAAATCAAAATAGAAATTGCAGACCCCTAAAAGCCAAGTTGCTCTGTAGTTAATAAATTGTCACTATGATTTTTTTCAGGGAGAACAAATCTTGGGGCATTACAGCCAAACATCCCGACGTTTGAAAATTCCCTAAAGTATTAAAAGAAGGGGAAAAGTTTGATCGGAAATCCACTGCAGTGAAGACAAAGACAATATTAGGTTATGATAATCATACATTTTAAAATCTATTGAGCCAAAAAAAAAGAGAGAGAGAGAGAGAGAGAGAGAGACTTAAATGTCATTTACTGAATGTTAACAAAAATTCTGTTCTTTATGGTATCTAACACAAATGGAGGCTTAAAGTTATGTGGTTTAAAACAAAATTAGATAAGCCGTGTATAAACCAGAGAGCAGCCTGGCGGTAATATGCCCACCCCATATTTGAAGAAAATTATTATTGCTAAAAAAAAAAAAAAAAACCCACACATTTGTCAAGCACAGTAATTGTAAAATAAAGTCCAAAAACATCCATTTCACTTGCTTGCTAATGTGTACTAGTCCTATCTGTTCATGGCATTTTCTAATTGTAAATTTAAAGAAAGCTATCACTCCTTTGAGAGTATAGGATCAAAACCCAGTAATTTTAGTATTATTGTTTATTCCTTCCTTTTTAAACAGAAATCTCTGCATGCACTTTTACATCTGTCACTTCTAGTGTACATCTCTGTATGATGACTTATCTTTGCTGTTTCTTGTATGATAAATAGCTTTCATTAATAAACATTTTATTTGATGCAAACATAGTTAACTTTATGTTAAATACACACTGTTGAAATTCCTTTTGAACACTGTCTTAAGAGGCAGCACGTACATTTCCAACTTGTGATACTTAGGGAAAAAAAGTCCAAACAATCTAATGAAGCGAAGTTCTGGTAGTCTAGGATAAAAGGACTTACTTGGTTTTTAACTTTTCATGATTTTTTGTTTGTTGTATTCAATCGACCCATGTATTAAAAATTAAAAAAAAAAAAGCAAACACAAGTTACAACAAAAAATAAAACTTAGAGTAAACTATGCTATAAAATTTCAGCAATGTTTTTAGATTATTAGGGTAAAATTTATAGATCCTCTGTAAGTTTACATGTTTGCTATGCAATGAGCAAATTTATTGAAGTATACAAATATATCCTGAACTATGAAGAGATCCAATCTTTGCATAGTTCAAATTACATATGATATTACAAACAAAGGAGCAAGTGGAAAGAAAAACAAATATGTAAGAATGAGGTTTTTTTAATTGTTAAAGGGAATATTTGAAGAAAGAATTTTTTAACAATTCTTATTTAGCTGTATATCCAAAGCATATGTTAAACAAATTAACATATAACTTTCCAGAAAATTTTTCATTATGATTAAATTTTTATTATATACAAATGAACCCTATGTAAATGATGTAACTTTTATGAATGACAGACATTAAATATTTCACTTACATGTATTCTCAGAACTTTGAATGTTTTCTTAAATGCTTTCACTTCCTGAATGCTAAAAAAGGGAAAAAAATTTAAAAAGAGAGAGCAACTTACTAATAAAAAAAGAAAAAAGCAATGCACCGTGACAAGTAGACTATTTTGAGGGATCATGAGACATGTTGGTTTTGTCAGTAACTTGTATGTTTATGCCTCATTGAAACCTCATCCATGGCAATAGCAACTTAAATAGATTTTCCAATACATTTCCACCCCGCTTATTCAAATCCTTGCCCTACAGCTTTGCCTTCTCTCCCTGTGCTATCACCTATGGCAGTTTCGGTTAGAAATATTTTGGAGCCTCGCCTGGTTTTACAGACCTTTAAATATTTGTCTGGTATGTGAAATGCAGGAGGAGACCAAAGAGGGAAAGAACATAACTGCAATTAGACATCTGAAAAAAATAATACAAATTTGAAACAGACACATTTTTAAAAAGTAAAAGAAAGGAGCACTCATTATGTGAGTGGGAAGAGAAGAAAAGCTTGAGATGGAGAGAGTTGGAAGGTCTGTCATGCTTTCCTGTGATGTACCGTGGTTTTTCATTCTGGGCAACCACACATTTATTTTTGGGCATGGAAGAGAAGGATGTGGACTTCTTAGAAGGGAGCAAGGTACTAAATTTTCATAGTTTCTACCTCCCAGATGCCTGGGTTAGTCTAACTTCTGGCAAATTGATCTCGGGCAAAAAAAGCTTTACAGAGTTAGCATCTGTCAGTTTTGGTTGAGTGGCCCCCTTCATGTTGACTTACAGAGTAGGTAGGCTTTTCATACCTCAAATAAGGATAAAATTCCATAATAAAGGACCCAAAGCAAACACTTTTAAGACCTGGGTGATTTTTCATCACCTAAAAAATAGATAGCTTTATTTAACAAAACCCCTGTAGACTCCACAGCACATTCTTTTACAGTAACGTTTCTTTGAAGTCAAAGCATTTTATAAACCACATATTCCTATCATCTCGTTTTCTGTTTCAGCGTGCTTGCAAAGAGCATCATGGAGAAAAGTGTTAGAAGTGGGAAGTTCTGGAATGGAAACGTGGAATCATGTCATTCTAGGCTCTTAAGGAGAATACTAGGGAGGATACCATTGCCAAAAAAGACAAAATTTAAACACCTAATTTGGTATGGAGTTTTGCTATTTAGTTTTCAACTATGCTTTAAACAAAGCTAGCTTTACTGGTAGAGAGTTTGTGTACTCTCAAGGTGATTCAGTACTTTTTACGTGTATCGTCTCTAGACACAAGGATTAAATAAGGACACGGGGACTTATTCCAAATTAGAGAAACGGCATTGTATGGTCTTTGAAACCATACATAGATAAACTCTGGATTGGCCTTTCGGATTTTATATTTTTAGCAATTGGGAACCAACTCTGAATATTCAAATAAATAAAAACCCTCTGATGTAAAGCCACAGTCCTTTGCGTTACAGCCAATGTGAAAACAGAAGTTATTTTCTTTATGGTGTGCCACTGATTCTGAAACATTTTTATATTACCTACTCTGCCCTTCCAACATTTTTTTCAGAGTAATATTACCATTTACCTTATTTTCAAAATATATTATCATTCTAAGTTAATATATTATTTTGAATGCCCTCTGGGAAAATTACCTTTTTATTTAACCTGTTTTCAAAGCAAAAGAAAGTAAAAGAAAAAAAAAAGCAAAAAAAAAAAAAAAAAGCTCAGAACTGTGCATGGTACTCAAGGAAAAGTCTATGAATATGATGTAAGTAGCAATATAATCACCACAATGAAATTTCTTTTTATCTGTGCTGCAAAATAGTTATTTTTATCCAACATCACTTCCCCTTCCAACGTTTCTTTGTGAATATTAATATAGTAAACCCACCTTTATCCTGCATCACATTAATAAGTTTTTTCCCCTTGGATTATTAATTTTTGCTTCTTTGCACTACATTTATCTTGTGCTGAAATGACAAAAAGCAGGCAAGAATAAGGATCCAGGTATTAGAAAGTTCCTGGTGTGCATTTCTGTGTACTTTTTCTTCACATATTAGAATTGTCAGGAACAATTTTTTTTCCTTTGGAACTTCTTGTTTACATCTTGCATGATCTTATAAATTAATCTGAAGAGTAACTGGATACCTTTTATGGTTATTTGAAAATAAAATTTGTTTATAAGATGCTCCAGTCTCTGTTGCCTCATATTATTCATGAATATATTAATTTTTTCCAGTACTTTCCCACTGAACCAGAAAATATTAACCTCAAAGGATATTTAAATTGTTATTTATGACAAATATATAAAGATGAAGAAATTCAAAGGTGAAATTGCCTTTATGTATTTCCCATTCTGCTTCTTTTCCTTCTCTGAAGTAGCAAAAATCATGCGGGGCTATCTGCTTCAACTTTGACATTCAAGGGTTTTGACAGCTTGCATCATTTAAAGTTATATTTATTATTCAGTAAACTTTAATTCTATAGAATAAATGCCCTTTATGAAACGTGATTTTTGAAAAGCACAGAGGTATTTCGCCATTTCAAGCAGCTAAAGCTGTTTGAATTCAGGAGTGGTTTTTCAGAAGGAAAATATAGTGGAGAATTATCTTAAATATAATATTTGCAGCATCTTACCAGATTGACCTAGGTGCTCTGCAGGAATTTTAAAGAACTATAAAAACCTCCAAAATGTTACGATGTGAATAATTAAATGATGGTATTTTTCTATGATATAAACTGGGACAACTTATTTTATAAATATAACTATGTAATTACTTTATTATTTCAGCACGCATACATATGCAGTCTCCTTCTGGATATTTTAATGAGATCTTTGTATTTCCAAGGGTTCTAACATAGCTTTTAATTTAATTTTCTTCTTAAGCATCACCAGTCAGTGTCTATGTATGTTTTGTATATTTTCTAACAGCCATGAAACGATACATATTTTTAAGAAAGAAGGCTCATTTCTTGTAAACCAATTCTTAATTAAAAGCAAAACAAAGGATCAAAATAATGGCTATTTTCTGTCAGTTAGAGATATTGTAATAGGTCTTCTTTTTAACTGAACACAGAGCCATGCTCCCGGAAGTATTCCTACTAATACCAATAATCTTTCTAGATTCTGTGTAGGTTACTGTCTTCACAGAGCTTGGCCATAACTTTGTTCTTCACTGGAATCAACGTTGCTGTTTTGAACTTTTCTGTTCAACAAAGTTTGACGAAGGCTAGCATATCAACATCAACAACCATAACAACAGCAAAGGGCAGATTTCATTGGAATGAGTAGTTTAATTTTCTTCATCTATTAAAAGAGGTACATTAGAAACAAACATTTCTTTTACAATTCGAAGAGGAAGTTTTGGTTTAAATTGAGCTTACTAGTGTGTTAAGGTGATTGAACCCTCTTGGTTTCATTAGTGAACAAGAAATATAAATCGGCCCATCTACTGTGTATATGTACACACAAGCATATACTATGGTAGGCTAAATATGCATGTTATATCACGGACTGAGCTAGATTCTGAGGCTTCCCAAACCTGTCACCATATATGCACCTTCTGTAGCCTGAAAACCTATTAAGTGCTGCACTATGAAGCATGCGGTTTCAACTCTGGTATTCTTTTTCTGGAGTACCTCGCATTGGAATGTATTACTAATAAAGATGATCGCCATGGGCTTTGTTTTTGTTTGCGTTTTGGCTCAGATATGGATAAACTCACAGAATCACTCTCTGTGCTGGAAAGAGCCTTACTAGGTTGTGTGGTTCAAATTTCCATTTATTACTATTATTTTCAGTTGAAACAGAGAGCCCTCAGACAGACATGTATCGTTTTTTAGTTCAGACGACTGTGGGCCCTTCTGAGGAAAGTATGGACCTCAAAAGAGTTTCAGTTTAAAGCTGGGCAGATTTGCTTTTTTTTTTTTTTTTAAGAAAAAAACAATTGCTAAAATGTATCATTGCAGCAATATCGCCACTGCTAAAACTTTTTAATCTATCACTGCTGCACTTCTAGTGAAATTTATATTCAGCCGAGAAACATTACAATGGTTACAAAACACTGACGGCTTTTAATTAATGGAATTTTCTTTCTTTCTTTCTTTCTTTCTTTCTTTCTTTCTTTCTTTCTTTCTTTCTCTTTTTTAAAGATTTTATTTATTTATTTGACAGAGAGAGAGATCACAAGTAGGCAGAAAGGCAGGCAGAGGGAAAGGGGGAAGCAGGCTTCCTGCTGAGCAGAGAGCCCAATGCGGGGCTTGATCCCTGGACCCTGAGATCATGACCTGAGATCATGATCTGAGCCGGAGGCAGAGGCTTAACCCACTGAGCCACCCAGGCACCCCCTTAATGGAATTTTCTATAAATGTTCACAGCTTCTCCTTAGCTCATCAGTTGCTCACCCTCATTCCTCTGAAATTCTCTTTCATCTCAGTTCTATTCCCATGACACTATTGAAACCCTTTTCCTTCAAGTTAGCAATGATCTTTTTCTTACCCAAATCATGGCATTTTCCTTGTCTTTATTCACATTTGCTTTCCTGCCAGATTTTTACACCCCTTATTACTTGCATGTCCTTGAAACGATGTCCCTGATTGGCACTTGCCACAGGCAGCGCACCTGCTGCTTCTCTCCCCGGCTCTGCTGACTCAGAGCGAGCCCATCACAGGCCAGCACCGCCTCTCCTCTCTGCTTGCTTCTCTCAAAACTGCATTCTTTCTTAAAGGTTCAACTTTTTAGTGATGACTCCAAATACACTTCTTGGGTTATTTCCACCTGACTGTTCTGTTCGTTGCAGCCCAGCATAAATAAAATGGAACACATTTTCTTCTCTTTGGCCAAATGTCCTTCTGGACTTTTTCCATTTCTGGTAATGATAGGACTCTTCTCCCGGTGGGTCATGCAGGCTGAGAATCATTGAGTTAGCAATTTTTCCATTGCGCTTTCCTTTACAAATTATTTTATACCATTCTGTTACGAAATCCTATTTATCCTTTCTTTATTGTATGTCTTTGATCAACCCTCTTGATCTACCTCTTTTTGCCATACTCTCCACCACTATACTCACTGGAACTAGGTTTTCTTAGCATGGGAGAAGATACTCTCTGTAAGAGGTCATAAGATATTTCAATTATTGTTTTGCTTCCTCATTTCTGTGCCCTAAGAGTAGAAACAATGGCTGGGGATTTTTAAAAAGATTATATTTAAATGAATTATATGAAATTGCTTTCTTACTAATGTAAAATCATATAACCTAAAAGATGATGAACTCTCTCTGTGGAGATTTAAAAAGAGCCTTGTTATCATTTATTTGGAGGGTCTGGAGGAGAGCTTTCACAGTCCACATGTAACTGGAATAGAATATACCTATCATTAGTGTTACTTGAAAACATTTAAAAATGTCAATTGCATATTAAAACCAAAGAGATACACCCCAGGAGAAAATAAGTGTTATTTGAATTGGGAACATAAAATCTACTTCAAAGAACATTATGGTCTGCAGGTAGACCCCAGTTTCTTAGGAATACCTAGGTGGAAGAGTTTGAGAAGTTGTGAAGCATAGACAGTCTCCAAGATTCTTTCTGGTTCCAGCCATATGTGACAGGTGTATGAAGAAGCAGAATCATAGTTTTTGGACAGGCAGACCTGAGTTCATAGTCTACCTCTTCCCCCGAGATTCTAGTCCAAGCCCTGATTTTGTCCACCTTTCTGATACTGCCATTACAACTTTGTGGGTCCCTTTGCTTCTTGCTTCTTTCTACTCAGAATCCTTCCCATATGTGACAACGGTCATCTTTCAAAATATTGTCTTTCCGTGACACCTTCTTCCTCAGGAATTTTAATGGATTCTCGTGGTATATATGATTAAATATAAACTCACGGAAACAGTTAAGATTCTTCATAATATGACTGTCATACTTTCTCAGTTTACTTCTCACTCCTTCCCAACACTAATCCTTCATTGTCAGTATCGCAGGGGTATTCTCACCATCACAGTTTTGCACACCATATCTTCTCCAGTCATAAAATTTTTTTTGTGACTTCTTATCTGCTTAAATCTTACAAATTCTTTTTTCTTCATTATTTATTTCATATATAACACCAATAAATCAACATTTCAGAAGAAATAAAATCATCTAGCATCCCCAAAGCATCACATAACATCTACAAAACTTTTTCCTATGTTCTTTTCCAGTCTGGTATTTTTTGCGAAATTATAATAATTTCGTTAAAGCTCATAGTGTGGTACCTGGGACATGAGAAATGCTTAATAAATGGTAACTGCTTTGAATCTCAAAACTATCACATCTTCAAATTATTCTAATTGTATCTCCATGAAAATTGTCTTGATTAGCACTTTTTTTTTAAATTTATTTAACAAATTTTAATTCCAGATGTGCCTGGGTAGCTCAGTTGGTTGAGTCTGCCTTTGGTAGGGTCATGATCTCAGGGTCCTGAGATCAAGCCCTATCTGGGCTCCCTGCTCAGTAGGGAGTCTATTTCTCCCTCTCCTTCTTCCCCTCCCCACGCTCCTGCTCTCTCTCTCTCTGTGAAATAAATAAAATCTTTAATTTTTTTTTTAAATTCCAGTATAGCTAACATGTAGTGTTAGATTAGTTTTAGGTGTACAATTTAGTGACTCAACAATTTTATACAACACCCAGTGCTCATCACAAGTGCCCTCCTTAAGCCCTATCACCTGTTTCACCGAGCCCTCCACCTCCTCCCCTCTAGTAACCATCAATTTGTTCTCTATAGTTAAGAGTTTGTTTCTTGGTTTGTTTTTCTCTCTTTTTTTTCCTTTGCTCATTTGTTCTGTTTCTTAAATTCCACATATGAGTGAAATCATATGGAATTCATCTTTCTCTGACGTTTTTCACTCAGTATTACACTCTCTAGCTCCATCCAGGTCATTACAAATGGCAAGATTTCATTTTTTTTTATGGCTGGATAATATTCCATTATATGTACCACATCTTTATCCATTCATCTATTGATGGACACTTACTTGGGCTCCTTCCATAATTTGGCTATTTTAAACAATGCTGCTATAAACATAAGGGTACATGTATCCTTTTGAATTGGTGTTTTTGTATTTGGGGGGTAAATACCCAGTAGTGTGACAACTGGATCATAGGGTAATTCTATTTTTAACTTTTTAAAGAATCTCCATACTGTTTTTCATAGTGGCTACACCTGTTTGCATTCCCACCAACATTTGTGGTGACTGATGTCTTCCTTTCTGACCACTGTATAACTCGCTATATGTCTCATACATTCGACATGAGTAATATTAGGTCTTTAATATATACACATTGCATGTCTAATTATTTTTTATGTCTCCCTCAAATATTATACTTTTCTTGAGAAAAGGGATGATGTCTTATATTTCCATTGTCTTTCTAAAGGTGCTAGGAAAATAGCAATTGTTTGGTAAGCATTTTTAAAAATTGAGTTGTGATGCACAGATAGTGGATAGAATAGACTGATGAAGACATTTTGACCTGAACTCTGGAGGACAACACAGCTCTAACTATGAATTACTACCAGCACTGTTAATTCTTGATGATGGAATTCAGGGGAAGGGTTACACCTGTGGGTCTAGCAGGACTTGCTCAAGTCTTACTTTCCTTCTTTAGGATCAGTAAGTGTTTCTTGGAGTTGACCTCTCCAGAATGATGAGCATATAGTATGACATATAATGGAGCATACAACAACCCATCATCATTATACATTTCTGAAACGGAGAGCACTCAAGGGACCAGTCCTGGTGCCGTGATTGGGAAGCACAGGATCTCCTTGCCCTAAGCCATTTGGTTATGTTACTACAGAAGTTCTTTCCATTTTATTAAGAGCACTTACCACTCCTACTTTTTGAAGGTGCACTTGAAAAGAATTAAAAAACCCAAAGAGCACTAATCACTAATGATGACAACACAATCATACTACTGAATCATAACACCTTACACTGAGACAAAGTCGTTTAGTTGTTGCGCCCTTCACTTGACTATCCTTCTGGCCTGAGTCTTGGATTGTGTACTGTCCTGACTAGACTTTCTTATACATTCATGAGGGAAATTCTGCATTTCGATATATATATAAATTTTTTTTTTCCAGCATCATCTTATCAACATATAGATGCAGAGCAAAAACACATTTTACACATACATCCAGGTTTGGCATGAAACCTTCGCAGTATCCGCAGCCTAGCCTCCACCAGCTCCCTCATTCTGGTTGAGAACCCCCATGGTAAAGACGGTGGCAAGTTGTTTCCTCTCCCAGAAGCCACAGCTCTCTGGTGTTTATAGGTCCTATTATTTTCCAAGGATGGCTGTTGGTTTTGGTTTTGGGAATTAATTTCCTCTACCAGATCCACACTAATAGTCCTTATTAAGCATGAACTTTTTGAGATTAAGTAGTGACCAGTATACTATTGGTTACTTTTCCATTAATAAAGTAAATGTGACCTTTAGATAAATATATGTAGGTGTTATCAGCAACAAAGGCTAATGAACATTGAAATAAGAGGCTCTGAAGCATTTCTTCTTCTTCTTCTTCTTCTTTTTTTTTTTTAGATAGAAGAACTTTTTTTTTAAAAGATTTTATTTATTTATTTAAAAGAGAGAGAAATAGAGAGAGCCAGAGAACAGGGGGAGTGGTAGGGGGAGGAGAACGGGGGAAGGGAGAGGGAAAGGGAGATAACTCCAGCAGACTCTGCACAGAGCACAAAGTCCCCTGGGGGCTGACCCCACCATCCTGAGATCACTACCTGAGCTGAAACCAAGAGTCAGACACTCAATCAGTTGAGCCACCCAGGTGCCTCAAGGTGGTAGGTGAAATTTTTAAAAGTATGATCAATTTCTGTGTTTTCTTAAAAAAAAAAGTATGATCAAGTTTGCAGATGGGAATATTTTAAATCAGTTACCCTCAAATTCTTTTAGGCATCAAAAGCTTTCTTGCTAAGAACTGAGTATATAAAACAAGTAAGAACAAGGCTTGTTTGGGTGGCAAGAGGAAGGTATATGGGAGGTTGTAGTTCTGTCATTGTCTCCAACCTCTTCGGACACAACAACCCTGAGCCTTGCCATGGGATCTGGGGGATTTGAAAACCACAATTTTGGCTCCATTCCTGAGATCCTGTTACAGATTTTGATAAGTGTGGAGAGGAATGAAAGTGATTCTCTGTGACAGTTGGAAGGAGGGAAATGTTAAGTGAATATGTGACCTTGAATGAATCACTTGAACAGAGCTGATATTCGTTTCAACAGCTGTAAGAAAGAAAGGCCACTCTGTTTCTAAACTTACCTGATCGTAAGGCTCACCTGGAGAGCTTGCTAAAAAAGGAGGGGAGGTTTTATCCCACCCTCACTCCATGCAAGAGGACTGAAATCTGTTATTTCATAATTATTGTCAAGTGATCATGTGAATTTGGGAAGAAAACACAGGCTTAGATACTTTCTTCGATAACGTTCATCACCAACCTTTGTTAGGATTCCACCAACCTTTGTTCCATAACTTCTGTGATGGGGACATTTCTGTAGATTGGTAAGGGTGTAGTAGCTCTGAAAGGCAGGAACTTAAACAAGATGGAAGAAATAGCAACCGTATAGAGGTGTTTCCTCCCACAGAACTCACCTCAACAGCTGTCAGGAATCTTTTAGAATGTAGCAAAAACTAAGGTGGACATTGGAAGGATGCGTTTGGGGTTCAGTAAAATATTAATATGCTTTGGGGTGAAATGTGTACTGAATAATGAAATGTATATTTCTGCATCTGTCCAGGCCTCGTCAGTCTGGGGCTATGGAGGCATCACATTAAATTCAAACATCCAAATCTCAATGTTTACCCACATTGTGTTTCTAAAGGACTTCCACTGTTCTCTTAACACCCCCTTCTAGAAACATCTGAGAGTCCCCAGGGGATGTTTTTAGACATATTAATTTATCATTCTGTCGGGTACATAATAGGAGGTGCACTAATGTTCTCCCCTTCTGTTCTGGTTTCCTTGGGTGTCTTCTGCTTATAAAGCCGTGCAAGCGTACCCACCATGAGAACAGGACATTTGTGTCAAAGGTGCTGTTTCCTGAATGTTTCCAAAGGAGGAGAATGTCTTCCTCCCCACTCAGTGGTGCACTTGTCACTTGGGACCTGACTAGTGCTGTGGGAACCCCCATGTACAGTCCTTCCCTCCATTTCTGCCTGTGGCCTCTTCTGGCCTGACCTTGATACCAGGACACAGGACTGTGTGTGGGAGAAATATCATTTTCATATTAACCCCCTCCTTTACTCCCAGGCATCTGTACACAATCCTCCTTCCCCCTTCAACCCCGAACAGAAGTCCTTAGACAACTAACTCCTGCAAATCTACTCTTCTTAGCCCTGTCCCTTTTGCCAGACATGATTCAACATATTTGAATCTCAATTTGGGCTCAAGGTGGGAGAGCCACTATATATAGCCATGCAGATTGATAACTGATTTAAAAAATCCGGTCCCAGAGAGTACCAATTAATGAATTAATATGCCCCAAGGGAAGTGGCTAGGGGCTTTTTCAAAGACTGTTCTTTTCAACATTTATATTACTGAATTAGTTTGAGGACAGAGCTGTCAAGCTAATCACACTTGCAGATGGCACAAAGCTGGGAGGGACAGAAAGTACAGTCCATGGGAAAATCAGAATTGAAAAGATCCTTAGAGACTGGAAGGTTGGTTTTAACCCAAGAGATAAAATGTAGTAGAAAGAAGATAAAAAGCTACATGTAGGTCCTAAAATCATCCTGCACAATTACAAACTATGGTGGTTATGTTTAAATTTATTTTACCATATAATACTTCCATCAAATAGAATCTTACCAGAATCCCTGTATGTAAGATAAAATCTGTTCTGGTTGACGTGGGAGTGGAAGAATGGGGGATTCCCTTTCTATTCCTTGTCACCTTTCCCCAAAGCATCTGTGTTTTGGCAAACACAGTTTTGGTAAAACACGGTCTGAAAACTCTTGGACTCTGGGAGTTTGGGGAGAGTCTGAGGAGAAAGGAATGGGAAGGCTGAACATAGCTAAGCAGCAGTAAATGTGAAAGAAATGTGATCAGTTTTAGTTCCAGATGGACTCACTATAAACTAATGGTGTGATATGATTGTTTCCTCGAATATGGTGGGTTAAGAGACTCAGAGAAGTAAGACTAGGAATGAGTCTCTGCTGGACAAACCTTACAGGAATGTTATGTTTTCCAAACATTGTGATCATCTGGAAGGGGTAATTTTGCATTGTCCTTTTTCATAAACATTTTATCATTGTTGGAAGCTTAGACAGGGATGCCACATATGGCTACACAGGTTGTGGACTGTGCAAGTCCAAAGACAGTATTTTCAGAGACTAAAATGATTATAAAAAAAACTGTTCTGCTTATTTTTTTTTCTCATATTTTCCCTTTAGTTTGTCTGCCATTCAGAAATCTAAGATAGTTTCTTTTAAAATCAGACATACACCAATGGGTCTGGCTGGAAAATAAGATGAATTAAAAAAAAAAGGATTTTTGCTCCTCTAGGATTTAAAGAATGGTAGTAACATAAAGGTGTGTTGTTTTCTCTTTGGGATGTGAGATAAGAGTAACCAAGGCAATGAAAATACTCCACACAATTAAGGTTCCCAGTTTTCTTTCCACAATCCACAAAGGAGATGGTTTGTTTGTTTGTCTCTCCCCAAATACCAGAGTGGCTTCAGGTTTACCATTTAACTTAGCCTTGCCTTCTTTAACAGTTTTCTCATCCTAAAAACAAATTATCTCACTGGGATGATCTCCCAATGTTCCTTTTGATTTTAATGTTCTGCAAATCTATTACAGTTTCCAGGCAGGGAAACGCATGTCTTTCAGAGATGGAGGTGATAATACACATTATAGGGGAGTCTCAGGGCTTCCACAAGGTCACCATTATTTGCATAATACTACTAAGATTTTACTTGCCATTTTCACTTTTATTCTCTCATGAGTGTACAGAGTATGAGAAGTTCATGGTCATGTTTCCAGATCCCCTATTGCAGCTAACTTTTAAGAAACTAATGTTGTCAAGGTCTGGTGTTATCAGGCTATTCATAATGATTTGAAAAACAATTAAAATATTCCTCTCTTTTCCAATTACATACCCTAATAAGGTCAAATTTTCTTCATATACTGTAAGCAAAACAACACATTGTAACAGACTGAAAACAGAAGCAGTTATGAGAATCCATTTTTATTTCTAATACAGTAAATATTGATATCAATAACCTGTAAAAGTCAAAGTTCTTTGGGTTTCTCAGCAAATATTGAGTCTAAGACTGAGCGGTGCCTGGATGGTTCAGTCAGTTCAACGTCTGACTTCAGTTCAGGTCATGATCTCATGGTTGTGCGATGGAGCCCAGAGTGGAGCCCTTTGTTGGTCTCTGCATTCAGCAGGGAGTCTGCTTGTCCTTCTGCCCCTCCCCGACTCATTCTCTCTCTCTCTCTCTGAAACAAACAAACAAATAAATAAAATCTCTTTAAAAAGAGAGTCTAAGAGTGAGACCAAATGTTTGAGAACAGGTATTCTAAAAGGTTATAAAATAGTGAAATTTCCTTTTCAAGCAAGTTAATTGCTGTTGTTTCTCTCTCAAACTTCCTGCTGTTCTGTCCTCATTTGGTTACATGAAGGTCCACCAGGAATTTGAAAAGTGATCATCCTATAATACCTGTAGTACTCTTTGAGTTCTTATATTTTGATTTTTGAAGCTATGACATGATACCCTTCCATAGAAATTTTTTCTGAGGGGCGCCTGGGTGGCTCAGTGGGTTAAAGCCTCTGCCTTCAGCTCAGGTCATGATCCCAGGGTCCTGGAATTGAGCCCCATATCGGGCTCTCTGGTCAGCAGGGAGCCTGCTTCCTCCTCTCTCTCTGCCTACCTCTCTGCCTACTTGTGATCTCTGTCTTTCAAATAAATAAATAAAATCTTAAAAAAAAAGAAATTTTTTCTGAGTTTTGTTTCAATTAAGGGCATTCTTTAGGAAATCTATATAAGAACAAAATGGTAGGATAATGATTAGATCTCTAGTAAGTAAAAATGAAATGTAGGGATGAAGAAGAAGTTTGGAGACTGAGATGAAGGTGGTAAGCAATACCAGCGACCCAAAATTTGAGAAAAGAGATAACACCCACCACCCTTTTGTATTCCCCAAATGAGGATGTAGGGAGAGCAGGTGTCATAGTCACTGAGGTTGGGAGATTCTCATGGAGAAGGAGGATGATGTTTTTTGTCTGGATAATCCTACCTTGTGATGTTTCTACTCCTGAAGATGAGTCAGGATGTGCCCAGATCACTGTGTAATTTGGATTAGCAGGGCCCAGCGGTCATGAAATGAGGGCCCAGTTTGTGATGGCTTTTGCAGAGTCTGGAAATCATAACATGAATGCCGAATGCCCCCTCCCCCCCACCAAATTTCTGCATTTACTTGAAAATGCCTCACTACTTGGGCTATTCTTCCTTCTCTCTCTGTTAAAAATAATTCTTGCTTGGATATTCACAATGCAGAAATCAGAAAAAGGAAAAGGACAGAAGAACTGAGCATACAAAAAAACTTGCATTTTTGTACTTTCATGTAATCTCTTTCTTTCTTTCTTTTTTTAAAAAAGATTTTATTTATTTATTTGACAGACAGAGATCACAAGTAGGCGGGGAGGCAGGCAGAGAGAGAGGAGGAAGCAGGGTCCCTGCTGACCAGAGAGCCCGATGTGGGGCTCGATTCCAGGACCCTGAGATCATGACCTGAGCTGAAGGCAGAGGCCTTAACCCACTGAGCCACCCAGGTACCCCTTTCATGTAATTTCTTAATGAATTTTCATATGATTTCTGGCCTGTTGAGTTCCTGATCTCTCCCCTCCCTCCCTCCCTCCTTCCCTTCTTTCCTTCCTTTCTTCCTTCTTTCTTTCCTTCCTGACTTCCCTCCATTCGTTCTTCCTGACTTTCCCAGGGCCATATTCCTGTTTTTATTCACTCAGAGTGAAGATACATATCACCCAGGTGAGGCTGATAGAGAGGCTGGTTTCAACCCCTGCTGAAATACAGGCAGCACAAGAAAAGGCATGGTGGCTTCTATCAATGCCAAAGGCATAACTCCAGCCCTTTCATTCCCAATCAGGTCACCAGTAATGAGATCCTGGAACCTTTCCCCAGGGTCAGCCCCTGATGTTAAAGTCAAGTTCACTGCAATTTTGGCTCATCAGATGGAATATAGGAAGAGGGGAGGTGACAGCCAAAATCCTAAGCAAATGTTGGAATAGTTAGATGAGGGCTGCCTTCAAGCAAGGTTAGATGAAGTAGTATAAGGTTACTATGATACACAAGCACATGAAATATGGTCTGGTTATGGTTCTTTTCATACATAAATGTTCAAGGAACTAAATTTAAAATATTTATGGAATAGAATTCTTTCATCACTCATCATTCATTCATTCGCTCATCCATACACTTTTGTTAATACTCTAAGTTCCCTCACTCCATCTTTTCATCACATTTGAGTGACAAACATTCAGACTTAGATGAGCCTCACTATGTTTTTTTTTTCCCCATGGCCACAATAAAACAGCTGAGCTCTGCTAGAGAGATTTGCATACTGGGTCAGATAGATTTTGTGATAAATTCACAATGGAAACCTCACTGGTTCCTGGTAGTCCAAGGATTCCTCTGTTAAATGAATCTCTTACCCTCTGAAACAATTCAGATTTGCTCCAGTCTTGTCAAACCTCTACATCATTTCCTCCATGACACCACCCATCTGCACATCTTACTCTTTGTATGCAGATGACCTGGTTCATTTCTTAAGAAATATAATCTATCAGAGAGGACTACATCAACTCTCGCTAGAACAGACAGACCTAGCCACATCAGGATGCCAGTTTGTTCCTCCCCTGTAAAGGAGGTTTACCTATCCTATATACAATTCTTCCATCTGTGGGTCCATGGACTCTCCAGTGTTTTCAGGAGTCATCCATAGTAATTTATTCATCTTCTCTCTTGTATGTCAACTGATCTGATTCTTTTTTTTTTAATTTTAGGGACTGGCACTATCATTTACCCATTATGCAAGCCAGAAACCCTAGATTAATCCCCACACTTAGCTTTCTTCCTCTCTCATCTCCAACCCATCATCATGTTGCATCAATTTTTATTCCAAAATATTTTTCATCTCCACCTGCACCTTTGCCACCTCTGTGGTCTAGTCACATCACCACCCTCACCCACCCCCCCCCATCTTCTTGGTTTACACTTCCTCTAAATTGCTGCTGCTTCTTCTTTTTTTTTAAAGACCAATTTTTAACTTGGGATGGAAGGTCCAACTTTCATCATGCTCTTCTTGACTTTCTGTGCTCCAGTAACACAGGCCACATTCTCCCTCAAAACAGGACTTTGCACACATTCTGATCCTTCAGTCTGGAATGTGCATTAGTCCCTCTGCACCTGTTAGACACATATTCATCCTTCATTTCTAGCTTAAGGGACACTTTTCCAGAAGCACAGCCTAGACAAGATCAATTCTGTACTATAAGGTTTCATAGCCTCATAGCCTTTCCTTTTACAACTTATGACAGCTGCCATTTTATATTTATTTGTGAGATTACTTAATTATGTCTGCCTTCCTAAGTAGCCTACAAACTCATGAGGGCAGGGATATTTCTGCTCTTACACTATATCCCTAGCAAAATGCCTGGCATGTAGTAGGCACCCCATAAATATTCATTGAGTGAGTGTGGATTGAATAAATAATGGTATGTTCAGGGCACTGTTTTAGATGCTCTAGGGCACTGGTTCTTAAACTTTAGCATCAGAATAACCTGAAGGCTTGTTAAAGCACAGACTGGTGGGCCTCTACTCCAGAATTTCTGATTCAGAAGGTCCTGGTGTCACATAAGAATTTACATTTCTAACAATTCCAAGGTAATACTCATGTTGCTGGCCCAGGAACCACAATGTGAGGACCACTGCTTTGGGGAATTAAATGCATGATTGAGGCATGGTTCCTGTCTTCAAGAAATTTATAGTTTTGTCCAAGTGCAAATAATAGATAAGAGAAATTTGAGTAAAAGTAATACAGTATTTAAAAATAATGGGAGCCAGAAATAGAAAAAACACATCATGATCTATTATCCATTATTGATTGCTACTTCAATTTTATGGTCAATAATTGTTATGGGTGTTTATAAAGAAGAATCATTTCGGACTGAAATTATTATAAAAATAGTTCATAGGATTTAAAATTAGCTTTATAGGAATTTAGGAAGGGTTGGGGAGCTGAATTCTGAGGGTGGAGCAGGATGAAAAATATCAGAAAAAGGGCTGGTTAGAATAATCATACCGAGGAGAAGAGGTACCTGGAGGTATAGAGAACAGGCTGGAAGGAAGAACATAAAATTGTCAGAAAGTGGAGAGAAAATAGGTCACTGAGCAGTGAGAGCAGCCTAAGATAAGAGAAGGTGGGTTAGTAATATTTGTTTGGGGGGAGCCAAATTATGTCTATATTGATTTTTCATCCTCTACTACCTGCCTCACTGATAGAGGAACAATGGTCCTGGGGAAAAGGAGAGGCTCCTCCTGGAAGACAGAGGGTACTGTGAACCCGTCCACGCTCCCTTCTGCCATCACAGTCTCTAATACGATATCCATAGAGCTACATTGTAGGAACCAAAGTGTCGACATTTGTGTAATGCTTGGTTTTCCGGTGATAAAAGCGGGTCCTGGTAGAAGTTACCATAAACCACGAAGATTCTACTTTTTTATGAAAGGTGCTAAAAACCTCACTATTGTCTGAGTAGATTTGACAGCTATTGTTGTATCAAACCATTTTCAGGGATAAAGTGCAAAATTCCCAGAGTTATTGTAGAATGCATGTGACTCAGGACATGAGGACTTAAAAGTCATGAGGAAGTACTGGGCCTGGAAATGGGCCAACTGTTCACACATAATCACAATCGAGGTGACAGGGTGTCAAACCTGACACACCCCACTGGTCATTAATGTCTTTAGAAATACAGCTGTTAGGAGCGCCTGGGTGCCTCAGTTGGTTAAGGGTCTGCCTTCAGCACAGGTCATGATCCCAGGGTTCTGGGACTGAGCCCCACATCAGACTCCCTGCTCAGCAGGAGCCTGTTTCACCATCTTCTTCTGCTCCTCCCCCTTTTTGTGCATGCCAGCTCTCTCTCTCTCAAATAAATAAATAAAATCTTTTATTTATTTATTTGACAGAGAGAGATCACAAGTAGACGGAGAGGCAGGCAGAGAGAGAGAGAGAGGGAAGCAGGCACCCTGCTGAGCAGAAAGCCCGATGCGGGACTCGATCCCAGGACCTGAGATCATGACCTGAGCCGAAGGCAGAGGCTTAATCCACTGAGCCACCCAGGCGCCCCTAAATAAATAAAATCTTAAAAAAAAAAAAAGAAAAAGGAAATACAGCTGTTGGACTGATATGCAGGGAACTCTTAGTTTTAGAACGTAACACTTTAAAAACATGATTTTTTTTTCAGTGTCATGAAATACGAAAAATTTTGGATCACTTTCTTTGTGTAATGAACACTCAATGGATACAGAATTGAATTAAATAAGACTAAGGTTCTTTCTACATGGCCAGATAATTTGAGCATTTATTTCTTATGTTCATGTAGGTTACACGGTAAACATGTTATGAAATTTGCCAAATGTTTTGTATTTATTCCAGTAAATTAGGCAGGAAAAAAATTTTTTTCCCCCAAAAGACCTCAAAAACTCTATTGCCCGTTCACAAGTGTGAAAACAATATTTAAGGAAACATTCTGCCCTCTCACACATTTACTTTACAAGATAACAGTTTGCCTCCTGTGTCAATTCCCTCCGGGACTGACAATTTTGTCCAGATTTAAAACACAGTGATTGTATAATCAAAGGCATTCTTAACAGTACCCAGACCTTTTCCCCTTCTTCCTTAAAGTCTTTCAGTGTCCAAAGAGCAGTTACCTGTTCCTTCCTGGTTAATAAGAAGTAGTATTGTGGGATGTTTCTGCAATCCTGATCATGACTGTTTTCTATTGGTTTGTTTTTGAAGTTTACATGGCATATTTGATCAAAGTTGACTGAGATTATAAAAGCCAACACTACTTTCATACACAGAAATGCCATCAAGAGGCTTCATTTAGTTCAAATGGCACAGAAAATCTCTAATTCTACAGCATGTACTGTCTGTGACACCTTATCTGACACTTTATCATGTCTTGTAATAATTTTACCACTGTGCTCTTTGTAATTAATTTCTCCTCTCTAAGAATACAGGCTTCTTAAACCCAGAGACAGTGTTACAAGTTTCTTCTGTGGTCTTTGTGGACTGTATCTTTGTGCCTGAGCATAGTAAATGTTAGTAGATGGATTAATGGAGTAAGAAAGACCACTTGCTAATCTTGGACCATTTATTTACTACTAAAGTATCCAGATCATGAGTAGAACATTGAGACTCCATTACTGGATAGTGTTTTTATTTTGTTTTGGTGAATGAGATGTTGTAACAAATTTGAGCATTAAATTGACCCATAATCGTCCTATCGGGAAGGAAAAGCATAATTATATCCATCCAAAGAGGAGAGATGGTGAGAGTGACTTTTCACCATTCTTGCTTTAAAGGCAATATGGGGGCACTACCTAAGACACAGATGTGCTGCAAACTAGAGTCGTATCACTTAACATAATCCTTGATTCACTGATCAGTTTTCCAGGGCTTACCTTGCGACAGGCACTCTGGGAAGAAAGCAGCAAGCAGACAACAGCCTTGCCTTCATGAGGCTTGCATTCCAGCTCATTGTCTGTTATAGAGAAAGAGAGCAGAACCACAGACATAAGTTCTCTACAGAAATAGTGGCGGGTGCTATGGAGAAGAACGCAGCAAAGCAGGAGAGGAGGGGAGTGCTGAAAGGAGGCAGAATTTCAGATGCTGAGGTTGCTGAGCTTGAATAAGACCAAAAACAAGGGAAAGAGGGAGCCATGGGGCTAACTGGGGAAAAGCAGGTCCAGGCCTGATGACTGGAGTATGCTGGAAGAACAGAAGGGAGGCCAGCATGACAGGAGCAGGAGGGCCAAAGGCCTTATGCTCAGATCCGGCTGGGTGGAGGGGATGCCAGTCATTAGTCTTATAGGGGATTAACTGGACTCTAGCATTTTTTAAAAAAAGATTTTATTTATTTATTTGACAGAGAGAGGGAGAACACAGACAGGGGTAGTGGCAGAGGGAGAAGCAGGCTCCCTGCTGAGCAAGAAGCCCAATACAAGCCTCGAACCCAGGACCCTGGGATCATGACCTGAGCTGAAAGCAGATGCTTAGGTGACTGAGCCACCCAGGCATCCCGCAAAGGATTCTACTTCTTTCTTTTTGTTTTTTTAAGTCTCTACTTTCTTTTCTTTTCTATTCTTCTCTTTCTTCTCCTCCCCGCCCAAGATTCCATTTATTTATTTAACAGAGAGAGAAAGATAACAAATAAGCAGAGAGGCAGGAAAAGAGAGGGGGAAGTAGGCTCCCGGCTAAGAAGAGATCCCTATGCGGGCCTTGATCCCAGGACCCTGAGATCATGATCTGAGCTGAAACAGAGGCTTAACCCACTGAACCACCCAGGCACCCCTGGATTCTACTTTTAACTGTGTGTGAGATGGGAAGGCACTGGAGGGCTAGCAGCTCAGGTATGACACGCTATGTTTAATGTCACGATAACTTGTTCTGTTATTTTGAAATAAACCTGAAGGGAGCTAAGAGGCTTGTTAGGATACCATTATGATAGACCAGTTGAGAAAACAGTGGGTTTAAACAGGTTAGAACAATGATGATGGCAAGAAGCAATCAAGTTTGGATATATTTTGAAGGTTAAGATTAAAACGGATTTGTTGACAGATTGGATATGGGACTTGAAAGGAAGGAGTTAAGAACTATTCAAAAGGGGCGCCTGGGTGGCTCATTTGTTAAGCGTCTGCCTTCAGCTCAGGTCCTGGGACTGAGCCCTGCATCAGGCTCCCTGATCAGTAGGAGGCTTGCTTCTTCCTCTACCACTCCCCCTGTTTGTGTTCCCTCTCTCACTGTCTCCCTCTCTCTGTGTCAAAACAATGCAAAACAAACAAACACAAAAACAAACAACTACTCAAAAACCTTTAATGGCAATAACTAGAAGAATGGAGATGTCATTGGCTGATATGGGAAAGCTATGGGAGAAAAGGTTTGGGGTGGGAGAATGGGATATCAGGAGCTTGGATTTAGAAAAGTTAAGTTTGAGGTACTTGTTAAGTTTTCAAGTGGAGATGGTGAGTTATGATGGAATAACTGACATTCTTTGGATAAAATGGGATAAATAACGTTATATATGCTTGCTGGTGGGGAGGATGTGGTAGAGATGGGAAACTGATAGTAGCAATAGAGAGGGGAAATTTGCAGGGATGGGATGAATATTACTCCGGTAGGTGAGCAGAGATTGAGTGCCCCCAAGGGACATAGACAGTTTCTTCGAAATAATAAGAAAAAGGTAAAGTTTGTGGCACAAGGGGTGGGTGAGTGTGATGGTGAAAGTAGGGAGAGGAGGAAAGTAGGGAGGGCTGGGGAGGGGAGTTAGAATTCTCCAGTGATTACTTCCATTTTCTCAGTGGAAAAGGTAATGTGACCAGCTGAAAGAGACAATAGGTGAGGAGGTGTTGGATGTTTGATGAAAAGTAGAGACTGAACAATGGACTAGGGACGGATGGCAGAGCTGCCTGCCAGCCGTAAGGGCCCCTTTAAGGTTCTGGTGGTGAATTTAAACAGAGCCCAGCCTGTCTCCAGCCACAATCAGCTGAGCAGGTGCAGGCGAGGATTAGGCAGGAGCTGGAGGTTTGCCAAGCAAGGAAGACAAAGTGAGAGGGTCCTGGGAGTGAAGGCCTAACCAAGGGAGCAATTATCATGATGGACAAGCAAAGCTGAGCTGCTACGGAGGAGGAGTGATGACATGAGGAGGCTGAGGACCTTGAAAAGGTGGCAGGATCAACAGATTGAGGTTCCCTAGCTCCATGAAGTGTTGCTGGAGTCATGGTACCAGAGGAAGTGAGCTGGGGTGACAGGAGGAGGAGACCAGACAGGCAGAGCCTTAAAGTGGAGATTGCATTTTATAGCCTGACTCCTCAAAATCCAATTTACAGAAGGGCCTTTGACTAACAGGTAGAAATCCATTAATTAATATGAGTTTTAAATAAAGGCGGAGTTCCCTGGAGCCGTGACTTCTATTTGTGACTATTTCCACAAACAGGGTGCAGGCAAATAAAATTGTTTGTATATTTTGGGAAGTTAGTAATAATAAAATTATATGACTGGAAGCAACTTCAAGAAGTCCTAGTTCAGATCACCTCACTTTCTCCCAACAGGTCTGAACACTTTGGAGAGGAAATGCTACCACTGAGCTAATTCAATCCTCTCTCTGCTCTAGAACTCTTTATCAGGTTATAGTTTCTGTAAAACATTTGTATTGAACTTAAGCCTGTGTACTTTAATTTTTTTTTTTTTCCTTTAGGGCAGAGAAGAACAGGTCAAAAATCACCTGTTCAGTAACCCTTAAACACTGGAAGGCAATTTCCAGAGAGAGTTTGGTGTGTCCAGTGGGTCACCTGGCAGAAGGTTTTAACCTTGCAGGGAGACAAAGAAAGATCTCTCATGGCAAAAGGCCCATGAGAAAATTCCTTACAGTTCACTGACATGAAAAAGTCTCATTCTTTCACATTTGGGGGGTGGGGAGACCTGCATGACCTTCATGTGTATTTTCAAGAATAGCATGAAATCTCTTTCAGAAAAATTGTGAACCCCAATTCGAATAAAAGGTAAGACTCAAATTTCCAAAACTCTATTTTTAATTGATATATTTATAAAAAATAATCCATGTTGTGTCAGAGCTGGGAGCTCTCTGTTGGGTCTTTGCATCGGCCTGAATTGTACCCGGAATCCTCTGGTTGCCTGCTCCAGAACACCACCCTCCACTCTGGTTTTGCATGAATTTGTAGCAGCACAACTCGTTAGGGGGCTTGTTACAGAGTGAACCAGCTGACTCAGGTGCTCTTGAGGGGAAGTTTGTTCTGAGGAGAAACTCTATTATTATAAGGCCTTATTAACAGTTTTTGAGCCTTGGGCTTTTTGGCAGGTCAATGCGCTAAATCATTAAAAAATATGGAAAGTCAGATAGGAGGTCTTTTCTTTTTCTTTTTTAAGCCTGGAAACAAGCACCGCAGACAGACTAACCAGAAATCAAAGCGAAGGCAAAGCAAGGCGTTGCTGGCGCAGCCGGGCGGTGGTCGTAGCCTGTCGGTTCTGATTACATGTAAGGAGATTTTAAAAGGAAATACTTTTTCGTAAAGGAGCCTCAAAGTCCCAAATTCGAGAGCGAAATGAGAACAAAAGGTTGATTATTTGAAACTTGCCTCCTTTACGGCAGCAAGAGACACCTACGAAAATAGTTCGAGAGCCTTCTGTGAGCAGGAAGCAGCTGGGAGGGAAGAAGCGCGCGATTTCCAGGTGGCTCGCGCCACACGGCGGGAAGAAGGCGGCAAGAAGGCGGGACGGGCTTGGGCAACTCCACGAGGCGGGTCCGAAGAGCTAGACTAGGCGAAGCTGCAGAACTCGCTCAAACCCGCCCGAGGGAAAGTCGAACCTGAGGAAATAAACGGCGCCGAAGGTGAGGGACTGGAAAGAGGACGCGGGATGATACTGGGAACCGGGTTTGGGTCTCTCTTTCCCTGCCCTCCCCTCCTCGGCCCCACCGCCCTCACAGGGTTTTGTTTGTTTGTTTGTTTTTGTTTGCCTCAGCTTCCTTCTTTTCTCCTCACCCTGCTCCTCCGCCTTCCTCTTCTTCCTCCTCCCCGCCGTGGGACTTCTGCGGCGCCACACGTGACCAACATGGCTGCCCCGTAGCGGGCACAGGGCAGGGCGGCGGACTGCTTTTCCTCTATCCACATTCCGAATTCTGGAGAGTGATTTTGACAGCCGCATGCGGTCAGGGCCATGCCAGGGGGGCAGGGTCATAGGGTACAGACTAGAAGGCCATGTGTTCCCATGGACGTGGGTGGGCACCCAAAGGTCTCTGAGAAGGCAGTGGGCTGCGCCAACGCCCCAGGACTGAGGAATGAGGAAGACTTTGTACACTGGCTTGATTTAAACGGGACTTGGACATTGGAGAGTTTGCATAGTGGTTCAGGTTTTTGTACGACTGTGTTCCTGTTGACACGTCGAACAATTTCTCTCCTGAGACTTGACCAGTTTGGGGGCATATCGTATATCATCGTTAATGGCTTGCTCAGTCCGGCTCTTCTTTCCAGGGCGTCACCGTCCTGCCATATTCACAAGCTCCGTGACGCGGTATGAACGTGTGGAGCTCACCACGAGCCAACAAGGGTCTAGGTGCCTTCTGGACCCTTCTCTCTCTCTAGTGCAGTGACTTGGAATCATGGATGATACCAACGGCGAGTTCGTTTTTCTTTAACCTCTGATCACATTAACACCAATTTACTAAATATTTTTTTTAAATGTGTCTATTTCATTACATTTAAAAATATTTGAAGAAGTTGCAGTATAAAAGATTTTCAACAGATTTGACGACAGGCCCATTTAGTAGCATGTTTCCGTGGTAGGCACATGATAAACAGAAGGGAAATTTGCATTTTTAGGGGACATTTCTGGATTTCATATGTAACCTAGAAACTCTACTGAATGAGCGGCTGTGTATTTCTGCAACTGTTTGGATTACTGTAGTAACAAAGGTGTGAAACCATGTAGTCTGTTGTGAGTCAAATATTGCTCTCACGGGCTGTAATACTTCACACATCCTTAGTTTTAAGAGTAAAATGGGGAGGGGAGTGTCGCTCTCTTAAGAGGATATATGTTTTCATTTAATAGATTTTGGAAATAAAACTTAGGGCTCATTTTTCTTTTCCAGTTTTGCATGCCTTTTGGCTCATAGATTTGTCTTGCAGAGAAGCTTTTAAAAACCAATGGTCCATATTTTGAGATGCCATCCTTAACCAAGAAGTAAACTGTGAAATTCTCTGTAGTTCTTTAATTTAAAATACTTGGGAAGCATTTAGCTTGTGTTTGGTGGTGTTGATATGACTGTATTTTAAAAATAGAATGCTAGATTCCATTTTTACTTAAAGAACTTTAAAATATCTTTTGTGGGTGAGTTGTTAGAAACATCTTAGTAAAAAACAGACTGGAAAGATAAAGGATAGCCTTTCTTTTATTTTACTAATGAAGTTTTAGGGACATGTAGGTTACTTTAGGACATACGTAGATTATTGTAGTATACCAAGATCAGTATACCTATTTAGGTAATATTAATATAATCTTTCATGTTATTGGTCTGTTAGCAATAGTAAATAATATTTTATAAGAGAAAATTACTATCTGTATAAAGGTAGGCTTGAGATAATATCAGATAATTTGTACTAGGATGGTACAAAGGATTTTCACCCCTTTTCTGTTAACACTTAATGTATGGACTTTAGCAACATACCCAATATTATTTTGAGAGTCTTCTTATTCTTTCTGTGAGAAAGAGGATGGCATCTAATGGTTGTCCTTTTCAGGGCTGAAAATCCTCAAACTGAGTCATTTATACTACACTTCAGTGGTTGATGTTAAAGACATACTGTCAGAGTAGAGATGTCATGGAGTTAAGTGGGCTGGACAGCTAGACAGGTTTTCTCAGGGCAATAGTCCTGTGGTAGGGTTTTCTTACCCGGGGAACTTTGCCCCTTGTTTGAAAGCAAAGCGTCTTGATTTTTGGCTGTGTCTTCAGACTTCATTTGGCTCATCAAGCCTGGTTCATGTTAACTCTATGAACAACAACAATAACAACAAGCATCTAATTTTATTAAAAGCAATAATTTATTAATTTCCAGAGAATTATACCCTTCCAATATCCAGGTATTTGTTTCTGCCATTCAAGGAGGTAGTTTCTGGAATGAAGTTACAAGGGAGGATGTATTAATAAATGGAATATTGCTTGGTGATTGTGGAATCAGAGCAAAAGGAGTTGGATTACTTTGAATGATATTTTAATGATGCCCATGGTAAATCCTGGTGAATTTTCTCTGCTTCTCCACAGGGTATACTTCTGTTGTGACTCATCTTCTAGACTCAGTGCCTCTTTTTTTCCTTTCTGACTCAGAGTTGGATAAACACTGTCAAAATCTTGAATCTTGTGTTTCCATGCATTTCACATTCTATGCAGATTGCAGCCCTTCTGTTAACACGTTCTTTTAGTAAATCATTGCTGTTTTTTTTTCCAGTCAATCATATTTTCCTCTAGCTAAGTGTCTAGTAAGATTGATTGACTTGGGGGTTCTAAGTGTTTCTCGACAATCTACTCTTAGATCATATTTCAAGATGGGCTTCTTTCACAGATGGCTGATCTCATGGTAATAATTACTGCTTTTTTTTTTTTTTTTAGAAAGGGAGAGAGAATCTTCTTCTTTTTTTTTTTTAATTTGATAGAGATCACAAGTAGTCAGAGAGGCAGGCAGGAGGGAGAGGAGGAAGCAGGTTCCCTGCTAAGCCGAGAGCCCGATGCGGGGCTCGATCCCAGGACGCTGGGATCATGACCTGAGCCGAAGGCAGAGGCTCTAACCCACTGAGCCACCCAGGCGCCCCACTGCCATTTTTTTTTTTTTGAGCCCATAATATACCACCAGGCTCATGTTATCTTTTGTGGGTCTGTGGACTATGTATTATAACATCCATCTTAGAGGTCAAGAAACCAAAGCTAGATGAGGTTAAATGACTTGCCAGAGTTTGCATAGCTTAATTTTGACTGAGTTGGGATTCGAAACCAGTTCTGTCTGACTCAAAACTTATCCCTTCAAATGTTGATTTTTCCTACTTATACTATCAGGGGATAACTCATACCTAAGTTTCGTAAGAGCCCTAATCTTAATCTTAAATGCCCTTAAATGTCCTGATTATATTAGAAGTCTTATATTTTGAAATAAAAATATGTAATGCAGAGTCTTCACATCAATATCACATAAGTTTTATATAGCTAACATTTATTTAGCACTTAATGTGTACTCGATATTATTGAATGTGCTTGACATGGGTAATTTTCTTTATTCCTAGGGACAGTTCTTTGAAGTTGATAGTACTATCATCAGCAATGTGTAGCAGAGGAGATTGAGTCCCAGAGAAGTTAAACAAGTCCTTGAGTGACATAAACCATGACTCGAGTCTATGCTGTCTGCACAGGTTTGACCTCTTACCTATTACTGTATTAACTCTTAGTACCTCTCAATAGAAACTTTAGAACTTGAAGTTCAAAGATCATAATGCCTGAATTGTTTTTACTGGAAGTTTCATTCAACAAAATCTGTATCTACTCTACACCAGGCTCAGTGCCAAAATATAATACTAAATAAGTCCTTTCCTTTAAAAATTTTATTGACATGTAAGCGACATAACCATAACACAAAGTGATAAGTAAGGAAGTATACGAGGCCATGAGAATACAGATGAGGAGGAAATTAATTCTGCCTGAGGGAGGGGGAGGAGAGGGCACTGCTGGTAGGAAATGAGAAATGATGAGTAAGGTGAGTACTACTGTCAAAGTAGAACTGAGCAGGGGAGAGGGACTGAAAAAGAGAAATATCATATTAGGCAGTGGCAAGAGGCCCCGGGGGCAGGAAAACACAGACAGTGCTTGTTATAGAAGAGTGAATGGAGGTAAGCTGCTGGAACAAGCCAGAAGAGGGTGCTGCTGGTAGATGATGGGAAATAAGACTGGGGAGTCAGAAGAGGAGCAGATTTTGAAGAGCCTTTTAGGCATGGAGTTTGGATGCTGTAGGCAGGTTTGTAAGAATCGTGGTGACATGATTAGGTTAGATATGTGTGGAAAATGGGAGTTAGAGGGGAAGAAATACTGTGGTTTATTAGAGCAGCCTTAATGATAATTCAGGGAGGAATGAAGGATGAGTGGTCTAGAAAAGCAATGATGGACATGGAGATCACTAAAGCAGTATCTATAGGGAGAGGTGTTTTTTTAGATGGAGCCGAGGAGCCAGGGATGATGTTGGGATTTCCAATTTGGGCAATGGGATGAAGAATGAATGGTGATATTCTTAACCAATATGGACTATTTAATGATAATGGTGTTTTTGTTGTTATTTTGTTTGTTTTTTGACATAATAATTTTCATTTTCAAGTGTCTTTTGAAAATTCTTTAGTTGTTAGTGTAAGTTTTAGTTTGTGTTGCCTTAGTTTTTGTTCTTACCCCCCAACATAATATTTTATTTTTGCTCAAAATACTTGTAGAAGATGATAGACAGTTTAATTAGTCAGACTTTTATTGAGTGTACATGCAAGTTACATGATAGATATTTGATCTGCCACAGCCATTCAATCTCAAGGTGATGCAAAGGCATGCAGGTGTCACTGTTGAGAAACCTCAGTGGTTCTCTTATAGCTTGTGATCATGAAGGAATACTATAATACCTACTCACATCCTACCCCCTGAGTACAAAGTTCCTCCTATGGTCTTTGGACTGCACAACCCTGACATTTCTCATAACAACCTGACAACCACTTGAAGATGATTGATCCTTTTTAATTTATTTTTATTTTTAATTTTTTAAAAAGATTTATTTATTTGACAGAGAGGGACAGCAAGAGAGGGAACACGAACAGAGGGAGTGGGAGAAGGAAGAGCAGGCTACCCACTGAGCAGGGAGCCTCATGCGTGGTTTGATCCCTGAACCCTGGGATCATGACCTAAACGGAAGGCAGATGCTTAACGACTGAGCCACCCAGGCACCCCCTCCAGCACCATTTTTGAAGAAACTGTTCTTTCCCCATTGAATGGTCTTAACACCCTTATAGAAAATCAGTTGCCATAGACATAGCTCCAGAATTTCCATTTGATTCTTTTGTGTGATTTCTATCTCTTTATTGATATTTTCTATTTGATGTGACATTATCATTATATTTTCCTTTATTTCTTTAATCATGGTTTCCTCACCTTATTGAACATATTTGTAATGACTACTTTGAAATCTTTATCTGTCAAATCCAATATATGATCACTCTGATAAGTAGTTTCTGTTGCCTACTTCTGCATCCCCTCTGGCCTCAATGCATTGGTCATACTTTCCTGATTCTTTGCGTGTCTAATAATTTTTTTGTTGTTGTTGGAAACTAGGGATTTTAGCTAATATAGCAATTCTGGGTACTGGTTTCCACTCACCTAGGGGCTTGTTACTGACTTTTTTTTTTTATTTATAGCGACTAGTTGAATTATTATAGAGAAGTCTATTTCCATCTACTTCATGAAGATTTTGATGTTTCTCTTCAAGGGTGCAGCCTTGAGTATGCCCATAGTCACCTTTGGATGATGGTGGTTTTGTCAAGTTTCTTTGACTCTTTTCCTGAGCACACCAGCTGTTAAACTCCTCTGCAGCCAGCTCTTCCATTGTTTTCAACAATGCCCCCAGGCATAAATTGTTCCTAGGTTGAATCCAGTCAAATTCAGGCTCCTTTGACAGAATAATCCTTGTGGTTATGGTTTGAGATTTGTTCTGACCTCAGGAGGGCTCCTCCTAGCTGTCTCATTCCTCAGATGTCTTCAGAAAACTAGAAAGCCAATAGTGTAGCTGATATCTCCAATGACTCTTCCAATCTCTTCCCAGTTATGAAAAGAGATATAGAGTTCTCTGTTTTACAGTTTGCTTCTCCTCCCATGCCCTCCCACATCCCTGCCAAATCTCAGCCATGACTCTGAAGCTAGGGATTGGGACAATGGCATGCTTCTCTCTTAATTACATCTTCACTTTAAAAACTGAATACTTTGTGGATGGGAGATCAGTAGGTTCTGATTTTCTTGCTTGCCCTCCTTGCTTGCTTCTCCAAGTGTAGAACCTCTACTTTATAAGCTTAGGCAAGAGCAATTGGTGTTCCAGAATGCTTAGCAGTGCCATTCCCAAGACAGAGCTTCCAGTTTATGAGTGCTGTATGGGGTGGAAGCAGGGAACCTCTACCTTTTGGTTGCACTTGTCAGGAAATTAGACTCAGCAACTGGTAGTTGGGGACAGGATGATAAATGTTGATATATTGGTTCTCCCCTGCCCCATCTCCTTACTAAAAATATAGGCCTTTGGGAACAGGGGAGAGGGAGCTCTAGTTCCAGGCTGCCCCAATCTGGAGTAAAGTTTCAGTCAATGAGCTGGGAGTAGGGAAGAAAAGAGTAGGTCTTCATCAAATACTACCGACTTCTCATTTTTCTTACCGAGTTTTTGTAGATTTTCTTGAATAAATGTTTCTTCATTTGCTATGTGACTTTAAGACTATTCCCAGTAAATTGTCCTTTGTTTTTTTTCTTTAAATAATTTTCACCAGTTTTGCTAGGAGTGGGTCCTTGAAAGCCCTGACACTGTTGTGCTGAAAGGGGAACTGACTTGTAGACTGTTGTTTCTTATATATTGACATTATTTTAGAGTAAGTGACAACACAATTCATTTGGGTTATTTAGAAATAATACTGTATCTTCATGTGTTAACCTACCTCTTTGATAACAGTGGGGTTTTTTGGTTTGTTTGTTTTGTTTTTTGGCAGTTTAATATTTTTTAAATTTTTTAAAATTTTATTTTATTTTTTGAGTGTTCCAAGATACATAGTGTTTTTTTAAAATTTCTTTTTCATTTATATGTTTATAAGCTCCTATCTATATTAAAAAGAAACTGCTTCACTGTAGCAACATTTTTGCTCCTTCAAATGCTCCTTCTGAATCCCAAACCACCTCCCTCCATCTTTATATTGACCACCCTTCCTTACATGAACAGTAGTTACCATGGGATCAGCTAGCCTTCCTGTGACACTTTGAATAAGCAGAGAGTGTACATTCATTCATGGATTGAACTTCTCTTTTCCCTTTCCCATGAGGACCTCAAGTATTTCTGCCTGCCTCATGGTCTGGAGAAAGGATTCAGAAGGAAACCAGTCCTACGTAAAGGACTCTCCAAATTCTTCTTAGTGAGTACACTATCATTTCCTCACTGAACAGTTTTCCAGTTTCTATTATTCTCTTTGACTTTCCTCTCAAACTTGGGCATTCATGGGCATGTAATCTGTATAAACACACTGCGCCTCACACTGCATCTTACTATTGGTCTGATGCTCTGCTTTTACTGTTTTCTTAATAATTTCTGGGCAAAGGATCTGCATTTTCATCTTCCTCTGGACCAGACAAATTATATAGTTGGTCTTGCTGAATGGGAAGTCACTGTGTCCTGCAGCATATCCCTACTGACTAAATGGCAAACACAGAAGGGGTCAGTCAATCTGGGCTCCCTTGGCAGTCTCAGTAGCCTCAGAAACATCTTCTTTGTTCTTTGCAAATACTCTTGGGCCAGTTTAGATGCTAGCATATTGAGTACCACATCTGCTAAAACTTTAGCCTGCCCATATTCCTTATATGTTCTTTTAAGATTAATTTAACAAGTATTCATTGAGTACCTATTATATTGTCAGTCCTACGTGGGCTCTAAAAGATAAAAGACATTAAAATCTCATTGAAAGGGATTAAATGATAGTTTAAGTGATAAAATCATAACTGTGTTTTATTTCAAGGTGGGTTTAGAATACCCAAGAAATATTTGTGTTACATATAAGTATTAATAGAGATGCACTAAAGAAAAGTTATTACTAATAAATAAGTTCGAAAATCACTGGGTCAACAAATTCTGTACGAGTTCAGAGAGACTTTTACATAATTATGTATGTCTGAATCTCTTCATTTTTCTTGAAAGAAACATCTTTTAGAAAAGTGCCAATTACTGCTCAGCCACTGTGTGCCAGGTATTGACCTTGTTGCTCCTGCCAAAGAAGAAATTAAAGTGGAGAGGATTTAATGCGGTTTCCCAAGCATAAGAACTTATGAGTTAAACTCAGTTCTGATACCTTCACTTTTCTAATTCAGAAACGAATGAGTGAATAAATCTGGATAGATCTTTTCAAATTGGTGTTTAAGATACAAAATTGAATATAGTATTAATATGTGAGATTAAGAAAGAAATGCTGTTTTAAAACATCACAATTCTCAGAAAATTCAGGAGTTTGACCCAGCATCTATTATTTATTATGTCTAAGTTCACAGACTAATGTAAATATCTAAAGGAAAACAAAATTTTGCTTTGGTTACTCCTTTTTCAGATTTCTTTTGGTTACTTAACTGCAAGGATGTATTCTTTAAAAATCAGATGTTCTTATTTGATACTTAGTGCACTCTGTGGCAGCTTTGTGGGAACTAGCTTTTTGAAAAAGTTTCTTTATCTGAAAATAACTTAAAGACTCTCATCCTGGATGTTACTTGAATGTTTGTAGATTCGTGGTTGGATATGACCTCAGAGAGGCTCTTGTTTAAGTTGTTATTTTGTAGTGAACAACTGGAGACTGAAGAGAGAGAAGGATGCCTATGATAATCTGGAAAATTATAATAAAGCTAGAGGTGGATCCCAGGACAGATCTCTTTCTTCTAGTGCTGTGTGTTAAGAAATACTGTCTGTTAAATAAATAGTAGACATATTCACCACTCATATTAAAGAAACATCTTCCACATCTTTCAATACACTAGCGTTTTATGGAACACAGTTTGGGAAATGATGAACTGGAAACTAATGTTAAAATCCAAAATATGTGGAATAGGTAACACGTGATAATTTATAAGATGGTAGAGTCCATGTGGTATGAAATTGTCATAATAAACATTTTTTAATGGGAAAGGCTTTTGGTGCCAAGATTTGGACAGTTGAGACCTCAGTGACAGGCAGTGGGGAAAAAGGGAGAAGCCAGAGCAGAAGGAATTAAGGCCAAGAGAAACAACTGAGGTAGGTAACTGGTATAGAAATACAACTTCCTGGCAGAGTTGACCTTGAAGCAAGAGAATGGCAACAACATGGTTCTTAATTTTATAATTTAGGAAGATAATCCAAGACAATACCTGAGGCTGGCCTCAAGGCATTCCTGTCTTCTGTTACTCACATACATACCTCTATACACACTATGCACAGACACACACACACACATGCATTTTATAATCTCTACACTTCTTCATTCCTATCTTTCTGTCCCCATCCCCATCCACATTCAGGGTAAGCAATGTTAACTGTCTGTGTTTATCTTTCCATATTTCGGCTGTTACAAACAGTGCTTCAATAAATTCTCTTATGAATAGTCTTTTTCTTTTAAAAAGTGCTTGATTGCAAAATAGTTGCTATTTGTTAGAGGATGGAATATAAAGAAAAGGATAATGAAGAAAATAACAGAAGGAAAAAGAAAACAACCATACTCTACCTTCAAAAAATAGGCACTTTCCACATTTTGGTGACTATTTCAGTTTTTTTTTTTTCTCCATGCAACTATATATGCTTCCTTTGAATGCATGTGAGTATGCACATCTCTTTAATAATGTTGGGATCACCACGATAAGGCTGTTTTGTGACTTTTTTCTCTAAGTTTTGTACTTTGTCAGTATTTTACCATATCACTAGAGACTCCTCTTTATTTAAAAAATGCTTTTTTCCTCTGAGTGTAAAAATGATACATACTCATTATATGTGCATGTGTGTGTATGTATGGAAAGTATGCATACATATATGTATTGGTTGTAGACTTGATTTTGTATTTAAAATATATATCATAATTATATTTGCATATAGGTAATATCAGACATGAGATCATATGATACATACTGGTTAACAGATTGCATTTTTTACTAGAGAATGTATCTTGAAAGAGTCAATTTATAGAGAGCTATTTTTAGTGGAGTGCATGGTAGCCCATTATTCATTAATCAATCTCTTATCAATAGGTTATCAGTTAGCAATTAACCATGAGTGGATGGACATATTAATTATTAACTACTCTTTTCTTACAAAGGATGTCAAATGAATAACTCATCAAATATTTTGGGCATTAATGACAACATTTCATTTGGCATAATTCCTAGACATTCCTTATTCAGTCCCTAGAATGTTTGTTTCATATAATTTCTATACCTCACAGAACCAACTGAGTTTTCATTAAATAATTTCCTTTAAATCATCTACCTATACCATGCATTAGATTGTTTTTATGGATCTAAGTGGACTGAATATAATTAATAAACATTATCTCATTTTTAACAAATTATGATGAAAAATTCCACCTTTAGTCAAGTGCTGCTGTAGATTATAATTAAGACTCCAACTAAACTTTCCTTAGATTGAGTGGTGTTTGACTTCTAGCAACTGCAAAGTGCAGCTGGCTAAAGCAAAGAGAGAGGCTAGTTTCCCTGGTGGCAGTTAAAAAAAAAAAAAAAGGGCATCAAAGTAACAGGCAACTTGGTGCGAGCACTGTGCATCCTGTTGACAATCAATCAATTTGTTCTGACTATTGACTGTTAGAATTATTTTAAGCGTCTATGAAGAGGTGAAGGTCAAGAAAAAGCTGTCCTGGGATCTATCCTTTTAGAAGGGGCCATTTCTGATAACAGAAACTTGAACCCAGAGAGAAAAGTTCCTCAGCAAAAAGAATGAGGGCTTTCTAACCCTGAGCCATCTCTGACCAGGCAGTGCCTGGAATCAGCACCAGGAATACCTAAGCTGCCAAGGAAGACTTATTGGAGTTTGTTATTTATAAATCACATATTTGTTCAATGATTTCTTCAAATCATTCCGCCCTTAGAGTATTTCACCTAGAATCAGAGTCCTCTGTTTTCTTTAGAAAATGTTGAAGTTCCTTTTCTCCTTTCATTAGGTATGGAAGTCCTAGGGGGTTGCCTTCAGGGTTATGGGTGATAAATTATAGCAAAAACATTATTTAAAATATGTTGCTGTAGCATAACGTGCTGCACCTTTCCTTATGTAAACAAAATGCTTTTATAATATGAGCAATGTCTAGTTTGTTGGCTTACAAATGAAGGCCCATATAAGCATGTAACTGTGTATTACATTTATTTACTGAAGATGGATAGAAAATGTTAATTACATAAACAAAATCATAAAAGATGGATATTTGAAACATCCCTACCCAGGTTTCAGATAAGAATACTGAAGGTGGCTTCTACACTACTGATGCTTTCAGGAAAATATATTGTATGCCAATGTGTGCTAGTAAGAGCTCTTGGGTAAACGGTTTTCTTAATTACGATGGCTGTGAAAGAGAAAAACTAGTGAAAACATTGACTCTCTCCTGGTTTCAAAAAAAATTAACTTTTTTTCCCCCCAGTAAAAGTAGAGACACTTTAGATTTTAGGACCCTCTTGGCTCCTAAAACCTAAGTGCTGCTTGAAAAATGGCCCTTTCAGCTTTTAGCCAGCAGCCACAGATTAAATTCACAAGAGAGGCACCGCACAACTCTACTCTTAATGGCAGGCTGCCATTTCGGAAAATTGTAGCTTTTGAAAGAAGAGGAAAAAAAATCTAGTAAGCCATTTAATTCCCCTCCTTGGAAGTAATGTTAGTTCAGGAAAAAAAAAAAATAAGTAGGGTGAGCAAGAAAGATGCCTAATTCCTATTTTAAAACTCAGTGTTTGGTAGAAGTAGAGTCCAAATCACAGCATCTGCAGTGCCATCCAAATACAGTGTAAAGGACTCAGCTCCTCTCATAGTGAAGAGGTATGGATACCCTTCTTCCTCTTGTGTCTAGACACACTGAGAATCAGCAAACAACTAAGGAGTGGGCAACCTTGAAATTATATGACTTGTAAATTTGGGGAAAAAAAATTTAACACTAAATCTCAAATTTCTTTTCTGTGGTATTTGCTACATATATATCTGGTCCTCTGCATGGATACAGACACACACACACACACACACACTCATAGTTATCCTTATCAAAAATGACACCTAAAAATGAGAGCGCACTTATGACTAGGTCAGTGTTCCTAAACAAAAATAATAAGTTCGTTTAAGATTCCATTCCAAGCCCAAGTCTGGGATTGCCAATGTGACATAATAAAATGTGAGTGGAGATCCTGAGGATGAAAGGTATTCCAAATTCTAATACCCTTAAAAAATACAAAGTAATTTCTGTAAGTGCATGCATTTCATAGGACGTCGACATTCTACATGTGTTTATTGAGCACCTACACTGAGCAGGATCATGTGCTTACACACTGGTGACAGAAAATAAGCTAGAAACCTTCTCTGTTTTTAAGACGTTAAATTATAGCAATAAACAAACCAGCAGATCTTGGTTTCCAAATTCCATTCTGCACTCTTAAAGGAAATAGGCTCCATTGAGATTCCATGCTGATTTCATTCCTGGGGCAAGGAAAAATACAGTGTAAGTCTGGAACATTCCGTTGTTTCAGAGAGCAAGAGAGTACACAAAGAATGACGGGTGTTTGTCAAAAGGACACAGGAGCTGCATAGAAAGTATCCAACAAGACAAACATAGGACATCCATAAAGAACATCCATAAAGAAAAAAAAAAAGGCATGTATGATAACCATAAATAAACAAGAATGTGTGAATGCATAAGGATATTTTTAAGAGAGGGAATGGGAATTCTCTACAGAACAATACTGGTTTATAAATGTAAAAGGAATAATAGAACTTTAAAAAAAATCACTACTCCACAACCACCTATATAATCAACTCATGCAAAGATTATCAATGGGGTATAAAACTCATTAGGTAAACATTTGTGATGGAACAAGATAGTCACATAGCCTTAAGTTATTGCCCACGGATTATGTATTAAATACAAACAGGAAAAAGGTACCTTTACAGTGGATAAATCTGGCAGATAACCGTGTTAAAGAAGACATCAAATGTATGGTCATCAGTGATGGGATAAATTCACATCATGTGTCTCCTGATGTGATGCCACGGAAAGGACATACCATCACCCATGTAGTACTCTTTCAAAGAATGCGCAACCTGAATATAATCATAAAGTAAGAATCAGAGAAGTCCAGATCATTAAACTTTTGACATCTGCAAGACAATTAGCTGGATTCTTCAAAAATATCAATATCATAAAAGACAATATAAGACAGGGAAACTACTATAAGTTAAAGTCTTTATTTATTTATTTTTTAAAGGATTTTATTTGTGCATGTGTGCATGCATGGGGAAGGGGCAGGGAGAGAGGAAGAGAATCTCAAGCAGATTCTGAGCTGAGCCATGGAGCTGGATGCAGGACCTGATCTCTCAACCCTGAGATAATGACCTGAGCAAAAACCAAGAGTTGATTGCTTAAATGACTGAGCCAACTAGGCACCTCCAAAGAAGTCTTTTAAAACGAGACATGGCAGCCAAAAGTTAGATGTATTCCTTGATTGTATTCTGGACACCACATACACACACCTGTGCACACACACACAGAGCACAGCTATAAAGAACATTTTGATGACAATTGAAGAAATTTGAATGTGGGTTCATATTTTAAAGTGTTATTGTGTAGTATTACATTTATTTAGTATGATGATATGATATGATAAAAGGTTATGAAGGAGAATATTCCTGGTCTTAGGAGATACATGCTGAGTAATTTAGGATGGCTTATTATGTTTGTAACTTATTTTCAAATAGTTGAGAAAAAATTGAAATATATATGATAGGCATATATTAATATACATAATATGTGTATGTTATATATATATATATATAATGCACACAGATATTTGAGAAAGAAATAAAGCAAAAATACCAATATGCTAAAAACTGGTAACTCTAGGTGAGCAATATATGAAGGTTCATTATACTATTTCAATACCTTTGTAGGTTTAAAAATTTTCAAAATAAAACATTGGTAAAATAAAGAAGTTGAAGTCTAATGGGAACTTAGCTGAAACAAAATTATTTCTTTACTTGAAAATGAACATATAAACAGGCCTGGGTTTGGATCATAATGTGAGTGATATTGGCCCTCACTCCCACCCCCCCTGTCCATTTTAGAGTTCTGGTGTTTATTATATAAGTATGTTCAGCAAAATTAGGACCATTTAACTAAAAGGAATTGCAGAGATACTATCTGTTCTAATTTCTCAACTAAAGAAAATTATTGAAGAAACATGTTATAATTGTATTTTTTTGGCTCTCATTAATTTATTTGTTCACTCAACCAATGAGCATTTGGGGTCAAAACCCAGTGCTGGGCACCAGGGACACACAGATGACCACGACAGGGATCTGACCATCTTGGAGCCCAACTCTCAGTGAGAAGTTACTTTAAGTCACATGTAAATGCACCTTAGTGTTTAATTAGGTGGATGGATTGTATGGATTTTTTTTTAAAGAAATCTATTCTCATAAATTTTATAACTAGTATTTAGTATCTGAAGAATCAGACTACTAATGCCTATAACAGAAGAAGGACATAGAACCATGGCATTCTTTTGAAAGTGGCAAAATTTGTTGTTTGCTGAGATGAAAATGTCGCTTAGGATTGATTGTGTAGAGATGTTTATTTCACTCTGTAGAAATGTGTATCAAAAATCTCTTAGCACTCTCATCATCAGGAATTGTCATCTGAAAACCATGAGTAACTTTTTATAGAAAGAATTCATTCATTGAGAGGTGAAAGCCAAGTTTATCTCAAATTTTTAGCATTGTACTCTTCATGGACATGCTCCCTTAAGAGGACAGGATGATTTCTTTTTTAAAAATTATTATTATTGTATTAATTTTTTTCATCATGATAAGTATGCTCTTTAATCCTTATCCCTTATTTCCCTTATCTCCCCCAACTCCCCTCTGATAACCACCAGATTATTCTCTATAGTTAAGAAGTCTGTTTCTTGGTTTGTGTCTCCTTGTTTCTCCTTTTCTCATTTGTTTTGTTTCTTAGATTCCAGTTATGAGTGAGATTATATGATATTTGTCTTTCTTTGATTTATTTCGCTTACCATTATACTCTCCAGTTCCAACCATGTTTTTGCAAATGGTAAGATTTCATTCTTTTTTATGGCTGAATAATATTCCTCTGTGTGTGTGTGTGTGTGTGTGTGTGTGTGTGTGTGTGTGTATACACCTCTTCTTTATCCATTTATCTATCAATGGGCACTTTGGCTGCTTCCATAGACAGCTGATGACAACTGAGACAACTGATGGACAGAGCACTGGAATTAGCAAATTTGGGATTGAATTCAGTTCTTCCATTTGTTGTATGACCTTGGGCATGCCATTCAACTTCTAAGCCTCAGTTTTTCATTCATAAGATGGGGAGTTGAGGTAGTTTTTAATACGTGTTATTCCTATTTCATGGTGTTGTTGATAGTGAGATAACACATTTGATAACGACTTATAAACTGCAAAGTGCATTAGAATTGAAGTCTCTATGATCAACCACTGGAGCTTTGTAGTATACTTTGACTTACATTCTTGGAATGGAATGGAAACAGAGTGGGGTAAATTGGGGCCAGAGTGAGTTCAGGGACTTGCTTAATTTTCAGCCTTTCTTTAAGTGCATTCCTGAAAGACTGCAAAGCAGGCAGCTAAGAGACATATGCTAGTTTATTTCTTTGTTTTACTTCTAAACATTTAATCTCATGAATTTGCAAATATTTTCTCTTATGAAATTGGGTTTGGGGCGCCTGGGTGGCTCAGTGAGTTAAGCCTCTGCCTTCGGCTCTGGTCTTGATCTCAGGGTCCTGGAATCGAGCCCCATGTCAGGCTCTCTGCTCAGCAGGGAGCCTGCTTCCCCCTGCCTCTCTGCCTGCTTGTGATCTCTATCAAATAAATAAATAAAATCTTAAAAAAAAAAAGAAATTGGGTTTATTGGTGTATTGTAAGGTGTGTGAAGGTAGTGGAAACTATCAGTGCTCCACTCAGATTCTTATGGATCCCTTTATCCCTTGTACTGTTGCTGAGTGCTGCTTCTTCCCACCACCCTCCCCCCACTTCTTTGTGTTTGGGGTTTTTATAACCTACCTGCCATTCTCTCTGGAGGACTGCCTTTGGCCTACTGGAGCTGCTTGGTCTATTTGCCACAGGGTCTGAAGTGCTTGGAGTTTACATTCTCCACTCTTCCCACCCCCAATCTACAGCTCTTTGCTAAAGATGAAAGGGTGCCAAGTCCAGCATTCTTGCTGTGAGCGAGTATAAACCCAATCCTGGTATGTAATTTGTACTCTAGAGCTTCCCTACAGGACCCAGGAAGGTTGGGATTTGTCTTGAAGTGGCTCCTTGCTTCACTTCTTCCTTTTCCTATCTAGCCTCCTCTCTCTGTTACTGGTTTCTTCTGGGAGTGCTTCCCCATTTTATCCCTGTCATATTCTTTTTCATCTCAGGGCAGTGTCTGCTTCTGGAGTACCTGCCTGACAGTGACATTTAACTTGAATTACTGAATATATTTCTGTCCACATGATCCCTTCTAATATGAACCATTTTGATTTAAGAGTCAGTTTACGTGAATAGTTTTGTTTTTATTTTTTACATTTTTTACATGAAAGTCATAATGGTGATAATGATATAAAGAAGTCTATGACTAAATTGATAGACCTAACCTAGAGTCCTTAAGAGTATTCTCTTATAAGTATCTTTTACAATTTTGAAAGTCTAACCTAAATCATTGTAACTATGCAGTATTTTCATTTAAATTTATAATGTTAATTCCAGTTGTTAATGCATGCTGTATGTCAGGCACTGTGATTGCTGCTTTGCCATTATTATTTTATTTTATTTACTCCTCTTAGCCAATATATAAAATTGGTTTCATTATCTCCCAACTTACAGATAAAGAAACTGAGGTTCTAGAGCTTAAGTACCTTATCCCAGATTGCGTGGTAGATAGCTAGATTCTGAGTTTGAACTCCTAAGCCCATATACTTGCTCTTGAATTTCACTGCATCAAAATGGATGAAATGGCAAGAAATATTTCAATACAGTTTCTTCCAATTAGAGTTAAACAGGAGTGTGTTCTTTTGAAGCATTCTTGTTCTGAAGTTATTCATAATCCCATGAAAACTTTAAATAAAGTATGAGAAGTTTCTCATGAATAATCTTTTTCTTAACAGTGGTTTGGAAAGGAGTGCTCTCTTGTAGTCATGATAGAAGCATTCATGAAAAGACTCCAGGACAGTGTGTCTAAATGAAGAAATGATTCTTTGAAAAATGATCATTTTGGCATTTTAGGCCACTTAAAAATATTACATCAGCTCCCTTCAGACATTTGACGGATGAGATGGTAAAACACCATAAATCAAGAAAGATAGTCTCTTGAGTAACTAGATATTTTTGTGTCTCCAGCTATCTACACAATGGATTAAATAGTGCTTTTCTCTTAAGGGTGTTTTAAGAGTTGTTAGGCACACTGTTTTCATAATTTCTAATCAGTTTCCATATCACTCCTTGGCCCCAAGAAAGGCTATTGATAGAATTCAACCAGGCAGAGAAAGGGTCATGGTACTTGCTCTGGGAGTTGTTTGAAAACTCTCAGAGGACATGTGGTCAACTCTGCTTCTGTGTGATGACAGATGGGCCGTATATTTCTCTCAAAAGTTAGCCATTGGCTGTAGATGCTAAGTTTTAGCAATGAAAACTGCAGAAGTTTATCAAGAGGAATTGCGTGTAACCTTACAAAATACATGGCAACTAAATAAAAACAGTGTTACCGGAAACACTAAAAAAAAAATATCCATGTGCTAGTGGAGGATAAGACTGAAAAAGAAAAGCAAGTTCAGAAACAGCGGGCCCTGAAAGTCTGATTTAGCCTCTTGCCTGGGAGTTGAGTGTATAAATGAAAGAGGCATGTTATCCAATGTGCTGAGAGGAAAAGAATTAAGAACATCTGAGTTTCTGTGAGAGAAGAAATGGCCTTTCCAAAACCTACTCATTTCTATGGGAAGTAGCTACACAAATGTTTTACCATTCAATAAATGTTCCCAACCATGTACTTGTTTCTGTTGTTCTTAATGTGCTGGTTGTGTGCTGTACCTGAAATAGCTTTTGTAGATTGGTATCTGATATGTGTGCATTGTAACTGGAAGCAGGCAAGAGAGCAGGCTAGTGGTGTGGGTGTTTGTGAGAACTGGGACATGGTCGTTGCAGTCATTTGGAAAAATGGCGCAACCAGACAAGCCAGAGTTGCAATAGGATGGTGGGGAGGAGATGAGGGAACCTATAGAAAAAAACAGGGACAAGAAAGTAGAAAAGAGGAAAAAGGAATTGGGGAAATGTGCCAAAAAATAGTTAATGATACTTGTGAAGAAAATCTGTAACTTTAAGTTGTGTCTTTTTAATTTGAAATCTCTCCTTGTGTACTTGGCAAAACTCTTTGTGTTTATATATTTTCCCTGTTTTTGACTCTTGCACCTATTCTAAATCTTTAGGCTTCCATCCTGAAAATTTTACTTAAAATCATTCAATTCAAGATAGATCTTGCTCTGGGAGAAGCATATCCAAATTCATATGACAGATTTGAAATTATATTTATTTAAATAGACACTCTATTTCCATGAGACTTCTCTGGACACTGAAAAAAGATTAAAAAAAAAAAGTAGCTCTCCTCATTAAAATATCTCTTCCTGTGTGTGCCCAGAATGTCAAATGGGCACTGCATTCTCCTCCAGGGAGCTAATAATCAAGCCCAGGACCCAGTTAGATGAAAAAAAAAAAAAAAAAAAAAGGCTTTTTTAAGGCCTAACAAAGTCATATTCTTTCTTCCACCAATCCTTGCCCTCTGTAAAAAATAAAATAAAAATTTTAAACCTGTTTATAAAAAAATGTTTCCACCTATTAGGCCATAATAAGGAACAGGAGTTTTATTTAGGATGGAGGCAGAATAAAGTCATCTTTTGACTCTGTCCGACACACATGCATAAGAAACTCTAAGAAGTATGGACTTTCTGATAATCATTTTTTTTCTCAAATATTAAGTGTTTGCCAAATCCATACAATACTCAATGCCTACACTGTTTTAGATGTTTGGAAACGTTCAGTAGATATTAGACATATCCTACCTTCAATTCACAATATGATAGAGAGTGACACAAAACTGATGGTCAACAAGGAAGTACTTTGGCATAAAATTCAGAGATGCAAATTCAGATGCCTACAGGGGCCAGACAGGTAATATAAAGGTATGAATGTTAGCATATGTAAGGGGATTGGTGTGACCTATGGTGAAACTGAAGACATTGAAATAATAATAATTAAAAAAAATCCTAAAAAAGCACGGAATGGCATCAGATTTGGCAGATGTAGTCTGCAACTGTTAAGTGTGCTGTGTCTGGCACAGATAAATGGAAGGCTGAGAAGAAACAAGGAAAGGGATTAAAAAGAGTGCTAGTAGATTGGAGATTAAACGACCTTTATAAGAGAAGGTTTTCTGGAAAAAAAGTTAGGAGCTCTGGTCAAAAAGGCACAAGCATTTTACTGCGTTGAAGACCTGAGAATGTGGGAGAAATTAGCAGGCCAAATGGCCTATTTGAACTCGTATTCCAATTCTAAATATCCCTCTTATACCATCACATTCTTGTGAGTCTGGGAAAGCCAAAGAAGAAAGATGGTAGAAGAGATGGTGAGGCTGAGACCAGAGGGAAGAAGCATATCCTCTTTTCCTAACCAAAGGGGTGTTCTGCAGAAGAACAGCTTCCATTTTTCAGACTCTTGCCCACTGGGGGTACCAAAATCAGCTATTCATTGCAGTGGAAGTAAACCAAGTAGTTGAATGCTCATTTCTGATTCCTGGTGATGAATCGTATGTATTTATTTTAGTGTCAGAGAAAAATTTCCCAAGAAACTTCTGCGAGCATTAGGATGCCATTTATTTCAATGGGAAGGAGGTTCAAGTATTTATCTTTCTGAAGGCATATTATTCTCCAACACATTAATTGGCCATGTTAGATTGATTTTTGAAAAATGTTACCTTACTGAGGAAAAATTCTGATTTCCTGGTGCAATTATCTTCAGTGTAGACATCTTCCCAGTAAAAGCTTTTCACCAAAAGCTTTTCAGTGACTAGTTCCAATGAAGGTTTTTAAAACATGTTTTTAAAGAGCATTTTAAAGAAGAGATAAGAATGGTTCTGTTGAGGATTTAAACTTTTCTTTCTTTTTTTTTTTTTTAAACTTTTTAAGATTTTATTTATATGAGAGAGAGCACGAACACAAGCTGGGTGGGGGTCAGGGGAGCAGAGGGAGAAACAGACAAGCAGACTGTGTGCTGAGCTCAGAGCCTCATGTGGGCCTCAATCTCACCACCCTGAGATCATGACCTGAGCCAAAATCAAAAGTAGGTCGCTTAACCAACTGAGCCACCTAGGCGCCCCTAAACTTTTTTTTTCTTCCCCTAAACTTTTCTTTAAAAGTGTCTTAGGTGTTGGCAATTGGCAGTTGCCTAAGAAATTAGCAAAGATGTTTAGAAAATCAGAGAGTGAATCTGCTAAGAACCTCTGCATTTGCTGTTGCCTCAGAGGTGATAGACATGGTGCAATTCTCTATCCAAGGCTTGAGTTTCTTCTACAGTATCTTGACTGGTGATCCAGCTTCTGTTTGATGTCTTCCACTGTTGAGAGAATTTACTGTCTATTAGTGAAACTCATTCCATTTTTCTTACTTCTCAGATCATTCAGAAATTCTTCCTTAAAGTGAAATAGTATAATTTTTTATTGTTTCCAGTTACTATGGAAAATACTAAATAAGTTTGAACCTTTTTGTAAATAGATTTCATAAATACATTTTTAAATCATTTTTTAATAAAGATTTTATTTATTTGAAAGAGATCGAGAGAGAGAGCGTGAGAAGGGGGAGGGTCAGAGGGAGAAGCAGACTCCTTGCTGAGCAGGGAGTCTGATGCAGGACTCGATCTGGGGACTCTAGGATCATGACCTGAGCTGAAGGCAGTCACTTAACCAACTGAGCCACCCAGGCTCCCCTCATAAATATGTTTTTAAAGATTTTATTTATTTATTTGACAGAGAAAGAGAGAGAGCAAAAGTAGGCAGAGCAGCAGGCAGAGGGAGAGGGAGAAGCAGGCTCCCAACTGAACAGGGAGCCCAATGCAAGACTCAATCCCAGCACCCTGGGATCATGACCTGACCTGAAGGCAGACACTCAACTGACTGAGCCACCTGGGCGCCCCTAGATTTAATATATTTGAAGATAACAGTTATCACACTGTAAATAGAAACACTAAATCTTTTTTCCCTGTTTCATTTTTCTAGTTCAGTTATACTAGTGCTAATATAGAAGATGTGGGAATGTTTTCTGTGGTCAGATGGCTTTTTCTAAATTCAGTGAGGAGCAGGATGGAGTGGATGTATGTGGTATGTATCTATCAAGATCACTCTCTTGGACTAGAAGTTTGGGGAAGAAATAAAATTAATAATAGACCTGAATCCTGGGCTTGTGAGTTCTACTATTTAAAGGAGGGACACAACACATTGCTAAGGGCTGCTTCATGAAAGAGCACTTGTGAATGAATGGCATGCAAACTCTCAGGTGAGTTAATCTGGGAAGACTTCATGTAGGAGGTGAGATGTACTCAGGAATTAGAAGACCATCAGGTACATCATTGCAACAAACTCTGGATCACAAATAAGATGTCAAGAGTTGCTTTCAAAGTAGTTGTGCTTACTTATTGTTGACTTTACAGAGACTGGTAAATAAAATCAAAGCACGTTGAGGCAAAGCCAAAAATTCATTTTACTTTTTAATAGTAAAGTTTTATGTGTCTACCAGCTTTTCAGAATTTGCCAGGTGGAAATAAATTTCCTCAAATTATTTGACAACTTTCCTTAGTATGTAACAAATTCATGTAGAGATTTTAACATAAATATCTTAGATTAACTGTGTATTCTCAAAATAATTTCTTTGTGATAAAATAAAAAAACAACAACATTTTTTACCCTTCATAAATCATTAGTCTTTGTTGAGCATTTTCTTCAACTCCCCAACAGTGTTTCCCCTTTGGGCTGAAACCAAGCATGGAAAATTTCACCTTACCAGACAGGCCTTCTTGGAAACCATAAGCAGTGGTAAGGGAGTTTAAATTTATATTTAACTTCAAATGCTTTTTACCACAAATGGTATAACATGGGGTACTGAGTGATCATTTTTTGGTATAATTGAGCTAGCTTGTTGGTTTATTCAATTATTTATGAGCCACTTAAAGATTTATTTAGGTATTTCAGCATACTCTGACTCCATCTCCCAGAGCTGAACATCAACAGCTTCTATTTTTCCTTTTTGGGTACATAAATAAGAGGATTTCATACCTGCAAAAAACATTTCCATGATGCAGAACAATAAGGCAATTATGTATTATATGAGGTTGTTGGGAACCCCCAAACATAAAGAATATAGGAATATTCTGTGTTGATATGATTTGAGCCTGAATTAAAGAAAGCAGTAGAAAGCAAAGTTGTGAGAGTAAGGCATTTGCCTCTTTTTTATTTCCTCATTTAAGGTTTTATGGTTTTAAAAAATGGACAAAATAAGGATTTGAGAAATTGGGATACTAGGTTAAAAGTGACAAACTCATACTCAATAGAAGTACCAAGAATTAAACATTAAGACTGGGGTCCTGATTATTTACTTATTCGTATTTGTATATTTATTCATCACTTCAAATCATGTGGATAAAAACTACTATAATATAGGAATTAAAAATTTCAGAACAGAAGGGGAGAAAAAAGTAGGTAGAGTAGAAAAAATTAAGAAGTAATAAAGGAAACTTGGTGAAAATCTAGAATACTTTTGATTAGATACAGGAGGCAGTGGGAAGTAATAACTTTGATCAGGACTGCCTTTTTGTTATAGGTGTCTTGGAATTCTTTGGGAAGGTGTAGACAGAGCAAGGTCATGGAAGTCAGAAGTATTTGGAATGAAATGGGGAACAATGCTAGTGGAGCAATTGCCACTTATAACTGCTGGAAGGTGTGCCCTGAATCTGTCAGCAGGATTTCTGTCTGGGTTGAGTTGTATAAACAGCCAGGCAAGGAGATCAAACCGAGTTTATTTTTACTTGGGGTCTTCATCAACCCTTGGAGAAAGTGACAATCTCACTCGCATTATTTTTTTCTTATGACATTTTGGCCTTAATTCTGCTTAACTTAGTGCAAGGCTCAGTATTGGGGTTTTCAGAACTTCTATGTGATTAGCACCTTTTTATGTCTATAGTTTGCCCTCAGCACCCTACAGCTATCACAGCATCAATCATAATTTGTTAATTTTAGATTTTTGATCATATCACTTATGGGTTCACTTGTTGGTTTAGAGTGCAGCTCTGATTATTTTGGATGATACATGCATTCACCACACCTTTGTGTGGCTAATTTCCTCCATGCCTGGCTTCCCTATACCCTGCCAAGAGAAGGCTCTCCTTAAAGAACCTTTAGAATAAAAAAGAACATACAACTAATCCCCAAAGTGTCAAAATGGCAAGGCATGTCCTGAATGACCTCTAAATAGTAACAGTTATTTAAATAAATCAAAGAGAAAGGACTAAAATAACCACTACAACAACAAAGATCACAATAGGACAGGATTTAGGTAAAGACTTTTTATTCATAATTTATTGCAGGAATTCAATATACTGATGTGTGTTATGAATCATCAATAAAGGATATTGTGTTCCCTATTTCCCCCAAGTTATTTAAGATTAAACTGATTTTTGGCAGAACATCTAATAGACAATATTTAGCAGAACATGCTTTGAGAAATGTTGCCTTATATTAATTGATTAAAGCTTTTCAATCTCCAGAGAAGAGCCTTGCTTTTAATATAAGAAAATTCATACAGACTTTGAGTTATAAAATAAATCAATCATGGGCGTGTAATGTACGAACTATAGTTAATACCATATTGCTGTATTTTTAAAGTTGCTAAGAGAGAAATCTTAAAAATTCTCAACACACACAGAAAATTTGTTAACTATGTATGGTGACAGATGTTAACTAGATGACTGTGGTGATTATTGTGTAATATATATACAAATATCAAGTTGATATGTTGTATAACTGAAATTAATATAATGTTATAGGTCAATTATACCTATATTTCCTTTAAAAAAGGAAGAGATTCATTGCAGGAATCTGGTTTTTATATCTACACACAGGATTTGCCAAGTCAATTTAGCTATGGATGGACAGGTCTTCATTTTCCCCTTATCCTATGGCCTGAGGTGGGCCTGGAGCGCTTGGGGAAAGAAAGTCAAGTGACTCTAGTTCTGAACATGTATTTCATTTCACCTGCATGGCTCTCTGGAGTGTCTCTCTCAAACTTGGAGGCAGCATAATTTGCCTGATGACATTTCAACAAAAGCCAAATTTATCAATGCCAACTTATCAAAGAATCCATTCACCCAAGGACCAATTTTCTAAACTTACTGACTTCAAAATACTGGTTTCAAACATATTCATAACCTAATAATAGATATTTCTGTAGAATAAAGTGCTTTCAGATAGTTTTTTGGAGAATTTTTAAAAGTTCTAGTTGGTAGCTTTTCATAATTACACTTAAATATTTAATCTCTTTCTAGCTCAGCTTCCTACTGCTCCATCTGGAGGATTGGGGACACAGTGGGGACTTTATGTGGGGGAATGGGGACAAAGAACTGAGACACAGCTCTCTTCTGAGCTGCCTGCTTGGGGACTAGGGCAACTGAGGAGCAGATTCAGGGAAACTGACTGTCTGAGAGAAGAGGAGACTGAGGGTCAGAGAGAGGGGGAGAGGTTCAGAGAAAGGAGAAGGTGAAAGAGAGAAGACAATGGAGAAAAAAGAATAATTAGAGAGAAGAGGAGATTTTAGTGCAGGGAAGAGGATGCCAAGCCATCCAATGTGAATTTCCATGAACTTTAACGTATTTTTAAAGTGTAGTAAACCGGGGCACCTGGGTGGCTCAGTTCTTAAGCATCTGCTTTCAACTCAGGTCATGATCCCAAGGGTCCTGGGATCGAGCCCCACACTGCGCTCCCTGTTCTGTGGGAAGCCTGTTCTCCCTTTCCCACTCCCCCTGCTTGTGTTCCCTCTCTCGCTGTGTCTCTCTGTGTCAAAAAAATAAAAATAAATAAATAAATAAAATAAAATCTTTAAAAAAAAGTGTAGTAAACTAGTAAATTGCTAGATATGATGAGTCAGATCATACATGACTACTTCAGTCAGCTGGCTTTTGTTGACCTGCAGTATTGCCGCATGTCAGTATTTTCTTCCTGGTTATATTCCCAGTGACTTGCACAGGCACATACACAGAGAGGAAAAGCAATACGTAGTTAAGAGAATAAAGGCAAGAATACATAGATGAAGGCGTGAAGTATCTGGAGCTGAACAGTCTCCAGGGGATACTCTCTTTGGCCTTCTCTATGCATAGACCTACTGTGGACAGTTGAACAGACAGACTTTGTTTGTACTCATTTCCTGGTCTTAAGAAGACATCTGAAAAACAAAAAAGAAACAGGATGTTAATAAAATCTAATTGCCATTTAAGGAGGAGAGGAAGTGTGGTGTTTGGCAGTCTTTCGAATTATATCTGAAACCAAATTGATTTGCTTATTTCTCATCTTGCCCTTTTATCTTGTCAATAAAATTCTTTCTACTTCATTGATAAACAATGGCTTGGACTCCTATTATTTGATAGTACTTGTCATTTGGAAGGAATTTGATTTTTTAAAAATCACTCCTTTCAGCACTTATCTCAATTCAGTTCAAATAGGAGGCTTTCTCCAGCCGTCCCCAGCTCTTCCATTGTAGTAATGACCTTTGTTCCGGAATATTGAAACCCGACTCACACCCAGAGTTCTATACTTTAATTGCTTTCATCTCAGTGGCTTATACTCATTTAATTTTATGTTTTGATGATCATTATTGCTTCCCTTTTCAATAACATAGGACTTTTATGAACCAAAGGAGATTTTATGCATCACTGGATAAGCTAATTTCTTAACAACTTTACCTCCTAGTGACTTCTTTCACCAAATTGTGTATATTACACACTAATGCAGAATGATTAGTATATAGGATCTCTTTCTGAAGCAAATGGTTTCTTAAAAGCACTTCTGATGAAAAATTTCAGGCATTCAAAAAAATGAAGAGAATAGTAGAACCCACATGTGATCATCACACTTGTGAAAATAAATTTTAAAAACCTCATTTCAAATGGAGTTGGGAAACCCTCGAGGGGGAGCTCTCAAGCACATACCACTCACGGCAGCCTGCATAATCAGGAAGAAAGAGGAAGATAAGAATTATCTTAGTAAGGGAGGACATTTTTCATACAGGAATTTATCCCCTGCTTTTAAGGAAAAAAAAGGAAGGGGTGCCTGGGTGGCTCAGTTGGTTAAGCATCTGCCTTCTGTTCAGGTTATGTCTGCTTCTCCCTCTCCTTCTGCCTGCCATTCCCTCTGCTTGTGCTCAATCTCTAGCTGTCAAAATAAATAAATAAATAAATAAAAATTAAAATAAAAAATAAAAATTAAAAAAAAGGAAGTTCCCTCCCTGCCCCAGCAACAATGCTCCATTCACCACTTGCAGCCAATTTTGTTAAAAATAATTCTCTCTGGCGCCTGGGTGGCTCAGTAGGTTGGGCGACTGCCTTCAGCTCAGGTCATGATCCCAGAGTCCTGGGATCAGGTCCCACATCAGGCTCCCTGCTCCATGGGAAGTCTGCTCCCTTTGACCTTCTCCCCTCTCATGTTCTCTCTCACTGTCTCTCTCTCTCTCTCAAATAAATAAATAAAATCTTAAAAAAAAAAAATTCTCCCAAATTTCTTCCTAAAACCTAAACAAGCTGACCTTCTCTTTGTCTCTTTGGACTTGCCTATGGTTTGTTATAGTTTGCTTGTCCCAAGTTGCAATTTCTCTGTTATTCCCAAATAAATTCATTTTCCAGGTAAAATAACTGGCTGTTTTATTTTTCAGCTTGACACTCTGCTACAACAGTCTTATTTCATCAGTAGCCACCCACCTCCACTGGATTATTTTGAAGCAAATCCCAGATGTCATGTAATTTACCTCTGAATATTTCAGAATGTATCCCTTAAGGATAAGGATGCTATAGAAAGTATAACCATAGCACCATTATCAATTTTAAAAGTTAAAAACTGGCAAATATGAAATATCAAGTTTTTAAACAGTTTTTTGAAGTTTTTAATTTTTCTTGATTATGTTGATTATGTCATGACTTTTTTTTTTTTTTCAAGATTTTTATTTACTTGACAGAAAGCCAGAGCAAGTGAGCCAGAGCACACAAGCTGGGGAGATAGGCAGAAGGATAGGGTGAAGCAGACTCTCCGCTGAGCAGGGAGCCCAATGTGGGGCTTGATCCCACAGCTCATAACCTGAGCTGAAGGAAGCTGCTTAACTGACTGAGCCGCCCAGGCACTGTCATGACGTTTTTAAATTGTGTGTTCCAATTAAGATCCACATAAGGTTGAATAGGCTTGAGATTTCAGATGTAATTTATGCTGGGTTAATCCATTCTATTTGAAATAATAAAACGTTAAATATTTAATGGGCTTCTTTGCTAGGTCTCCAAAACATAAGAGATTATCTGTCCTGATAGGTGTTTAGAAGTCTTTTGCTGTCACGGTTACTATGATATTTGTAATTTGTATACTTTATCTTACTGAGCTTCTTAGAAATTATGGGGGTTTTTTTGTTTGTTTTTGTTTTTTACAAATTGGAAATTTGTGGCTACTCTGTGTCAATTGGTACCATTTTTCCAACAGCATTCGCTCACTTCATGTCTCTGTGTCATATTTTGGTAATTCTCATAATATTTCAAATTTTTTCATTCTTATTATATTTGTTATGGTGACCTGTGATCAGTGATCTTTGATGTCAGTACTGTAGTTGCTTTGGGGCACTACAAACCACACCCATGTCAGATGACAAACTTAATTGATAAATGTTGTATGTGTTCTAAATGCTCCGCTGACCAGCTATTCCCCTATCTCTCTCCCTCTCCTTGGATCAGCCTCCCTATTCCCTGAGACACAACAAGACTGAAATCAGGCCAATGAATAATCCTACACTGGCCTCTAGGTGTTCAGGAAAAAGGAAGAGTTGCACATTTCTCATGTTACATCAAAACCTAGAAATGATTAAGCTCAAGGAGGAAGGTATTTCAAAAGCCAAGACAGACTGAAAACTAGGCTTCTTGCACCAAACAGCCAAGTTGAAAATGCAAAGGAAAAGTTCTTGTAGGGGGGGAGCCTGGGTGGCTCAGTTGGTTAAGTGACTGCCTTTGGCTCAGGTCATGATCCCAGAGTCCCAGGATCGAGTCCCACATTGGGTTCCCATCTCATGAGGAGTCCGCTTCTCCATCTGACCTTCTCCCCTCTCATGCTCTTTCTCACTCTCTCTCTCTCTCTCTCAAATAAATAAATAAAATCTTAAAAAAAAAGAAAAGTTATTGAAGGAAATTGAAAGTGCTACTCCTGTGAATATACATATGATAAGAAAGTGAAACAGCTTTATTGCTGATCTGGAGAAAGTTTGGTCAGAATAGAGTATCACACCAGCCACATATTCCCTTAAACCAAAGCCTAATCCAGAGCAAAGCACTACCTCTCTTCATTTCTATGAAGGCTGAGGAGGTGAGGAGGCTGTAGAAGAAAAGTTTGAAGCCTCAGAGGTTGATTGAAGAAGATTAAGGAAAGAAGCCATCTCTAACAGCATAAAAGTGCCAGGTGAGGCAGCAAGTGCTGATGTAGAAGCTGCAGCAAGTGATCCAGAAGGTCTAACTGATATAATAAAGGTGGGTACACCAGTAACAGATTTTCAATGTAGATGAAACAGCCTTCTGTTGGAAGAAGGTGCCATCTGGGACTTTCCTACTTAGAGAGAAGTCAGTGCCTGGCTTAAAGCTTTGAAGGACAGACTTACTCTCTTGTTAAGTGCTAATGAAGCTGGATACTTGAAGTTGAAGCCACTGCACATATACCATTCTGAAAATCTTGGGCCCTTAAGAATTTTGCTAAATCTCTTGCTCCTGTGTTCTGTCAGTGAAACAACAAAGCCTGGATGACAACACTTCTAATTTACAGCATGGTTTACTGAATATATTAAGCCCAGTGCTGAGAACTACTGCTCAGAAAAAAAGATTCTTTTCAAGATATTACGGCTCATTGCCAATATACCTGGTCACCCAAGAGCTCTGATGGAGATATATAACAAGATTAACGTTTTCATGCCTGCTAATACACCATCCATGCTGTAGCCCACCGGGACTTTCAAGTCTTACTATTTAAGAAATACATTTTGTAAGACTGCCATAGGTAGCGATTCCTCTGATGGATCTGGGTGAAGTAGTAAAGCGAAAACCTCTGGAAAAGGTTCATTATTCTGGATGCCAATAAGAGCATTCATGATTCGTGGAAAGAGGAGGAAGAGGTCAAATATCAACATTAACTGGAATTTGGAAGAAGCTGATTCCAGTCCTCATGGAGGACTTTGAAGGGCTCAAGACCTCAAAGGAGGACATAACTGCAGATGTGGTGGAAATAGTAAGGGAACTAGAATTAGGGGGGAGCCTGACGAAGATGTGAGTGAATCGCTACAATCTCATGATAAAACTTTAACAGAAGAGGAGTTGCTCCTATGGATAAGCAAAGAAAGTGATATCTTGGAATTTACTTCTGGTGAAGATGCTCTGAAGATTGTTGAAATGACAACCAAGGATTTAGAATGTTACCTAAATTTAGTTGAGCAGTAGCAGGGTTTGAGAGGGATGACTCTAATTTTGGAAGTTCTACTCTAGGTAAAATGCTATCAAATAGCATCGCATGATACACAGAAATCATTTATGAAAGGAAGCAAATATCACTGTTGTCCTATTTTAAGAAATTACCACAACCACCTTGATCAGTCAGTAGCCATCAACATGGGGGCAAGACCCTCCATCAGGATAGAGATTATAACTCATTGAAAGCTCAGATGATGGTTAGCATTTTTTAATAATAAAGTATTATTAAATTGAGGCATGTATTTTTTAAAGACACAATGCTATTTCACACTTAATAGACTACAGTATAGTATAAATATAACTTTTGTATGCACTGGGAAACCAAAAATTTCATTTGACTTGCTTTATTGACTTGCTTTATGGTGTTCATCTGGAACTGAATGTGCAATATCTCTGAGCTATGTTGTGTTGGTAATTGTTGTTGTAGTGTTTTTACTAATTTGGTGTAGTTATGCTATTAGAATTATGGGTAATCATTTGGGCTGCTCTGATTGTTCCCAAACCTTAATTCAGAATCAGTTTTAGTTATGTTTTTATCATGCGGTATAATTGAATACAACTAAGGCAACCATACAACAGTTGGAAACATATTTATCTACAAGAAGGACTATTTATATCAGTGATTCTAGTGCAGGTTTTTCAGATTTTAATTATACTCAAGGGAAATAGTTGTGCTCAGCAATATATCAAACTTTTGATGACTCTGGAGTTCATTACCATACAATAATCGCGTTATCTGTCACACCTTATTGCTTAATTTTTGCTTTTCAAAGCTTCTTTATTGGCTGCATTACTTGGTAGTAACAGAAAGGAAAAAGAGGCTGCTGTAATTGCAAACTGGTTTCTTGTGCAGGTGGAGTACTGAAATTATGTGTGGGTAATACTTTTTTATTATTAAACTCAAAGGATGCTTGAATTTTTAATTTAGATTTTGCTCATGAAAAATAGATTTGGAAACACTGTCTGCATCCAAGTAGAAATCAATAATTAACTCCCCCTCCACAAAAACCCCCCAATTTTCTCTACTATGTAAGCAGTATTCATTATACAACAATTAGAAAATATAGGTAGGCACAAAGAAACAAATCACTAGAGATAACAACTGTTAACCTTCTGTTAAGTGATTAGACTTTTTTCTAACAATACAGTATAATATATAACATAAATCACATATATCTTTATATTCGTTTTACAACAATTTAAATTCTACAGATGGTTAATATGCTTTTTTTCACACAATACGAACATCTTTTCATATACTGCTACTTAGTCATTCTTTATTGCTACACAATAGTTCACTGTTAGACTCATGTGATAGATACACTTTAATTTTTTAAGACTTTTATTTTTAAGCAATCTCTTCATCCAACCTGGGGCTTGAGTCACAAGCTTGAGATCAAGAACTACATGCTTTACTCACTGAACCACCCAGATGTTCCTATATTGCCTCTAATTTTTTGTTCTTCTAAACAACTAGACAAGAAACACTCTTGTATGTATGACAGTTAAATTTTTATGATCAATTACTAAAGGGAGACTTGTCCGAAGTTGCCCGTTTTAAAGATTTTTTAAATCATATTGGAAAAATGGCTTCCATAAGGAACTATACCAAAATATTGCTGTATGTTTTCTTGTGGATAAGGGATTCTGATTTCTGTCCATGCTTTCTAACTCTAGGTAGTTTATTTTCAATCTTTGTCAATCTGATAATGAAAATTTCATCTTGTTGTACTTATGTGCATTTGTTAAGTCACTAGAGAGAATAATTTTTTGTGTATTTATTAGACATTTGTATTTTTCCTAAAGTGCTTTGCTGTTTTGTATTTTTAGAAAATTGTTTCCTTCTAGGACATTTACCTTTTTTTTCTTAGTAATTTGAAGAGCTTTTGATATATTGAGGAGGCAATCTTTTAAAAGTATAACATATTTTGTAAAAATGTTATTCTACTCCATGCCTCAACTTTATGGGTTTTTGTTGTTGTTATGTAGAAGTCAGAGGAGTATCTGGGTGGCTCATTAAGTTAAGCATCTGCCTTTGGCTCAGGTTATGATTCCTGGTTCCTGGGATCAAGCTCCATGTTGGGCTCTCTGCTTAGTGGGAAGTCTGCTTCTCCCTCTGCCCCTACCTCCAATCTTCTCTCTCTCAATCATTGTCTCTCTCAAATAAATAAACAAAATCTTTAATCTTTTTTAAAGAAAGAAGTTATTAGCTCCAAGAGGGAAATTTTACTGATTTTATTTCCCAGCATTATAGAAGCAACCATTATTTCCTATATATACTTAAGCCTTTCTCTGGAATTTCTGTTTTTTCTATCCCTAGTGCTTTAAGCATCTGCATATTTTATTGTCTGGTGGGTAAGTCCCCCTTCCTGATGTTTCTTTTCTTTTCTGTTCTTTTTTTATTATGCTTTGTTTTAAAAAATATTTTGGGGCGCCTGGGTGGCTCAGTGGGTTAAAGCCTCTGCCTTCGGCTCAGGTCATGATCTCAGGGTCCTGGGATCGAGCCCCGCATCCGGCTCTCTGCTCAGCGGGGAACCTGCTTCCTCCTCTCTCTGCCTGCCTCTCTGCCTACCTGTGATCTCTGTCTGTCAAATAAATAAAATCTTAAAAAAAAAAAGTTTAAAAAAATATTTTGACTACTTAGCAAATTTATTTTTCACTAATAATTATTTTCAGATAAAATTTAGATTCTTTTCACTGATTAGAGTTGGAATTGTGATCATGTTAATTAAATAGCTAAACTTGGGGAGATTTAACATCTTTATAATATTAAGCCCTCTAGTGAGGAAACATGGTATCTCTCCCCAGATAGTCAAGTTTGCATTTATGATTATTAAGAATATTTGAGAACTTTATCTTTAACTATATGGGTTGTGTTTATTCCCTTAATAAATATTAATTATTGAGCACTTACTCTGTGCCAGGCTCAGTGCTGAGGGTTTAAAAATGAAGCAGACGGGTGGGCTTATGTACTTGTGAGGAGATAGAAAGTAAATTTATTCATCAATTGATAAAATTAAAAAAACCCAGAGTGGGAAATAATATCATGGCAGTAGGGGCACCTGGGTGGCTCAGTGGGTTAAAGCCTCTGCCTTTGGCTCAGGTCATGATCCCAGGGTCCTGGGATTGAGCCCTGCATTGGGCTCTCTGCTTGGTGGGGAGCCTGATTCCTCCTCTCTCTCTGCCTGCCTCTCTGCCTGCTTGTGATCTGTCTGCCAGATAAATAAATAAAATCTTTAAAAAAAAATAACATGGCAGTAAACAGGTTAGAGTGATAGAGAACAATTAGGGAAAAGGAAGCAGCTTTGGCTGGTGACCTGGGAATCTTCTCTAGAGATGATGCTTGAACAGAGATTTGAATTCTGATAAAGATTCTGTTGTCTGGGTGAACCTTTCAGAAGAGGGCAAAGCGCAGGTAAAACAGATTGGACTGCACATGCTGTGTTTGAGTCAGCAGGAAGGGGGAAGGATGGAGCAGATTGAGCAGGTAATAGGGAGTTGAGATTTGAAGCAGGTGGGATCTAGATCTTGTCAGAACTTGTGATCTGAGAAGAGGAGCTTGGCTTTACCACCTTGTTGCATCAAGAAGTCACTGAAGAGCTTTAAGCAAGGAGGGATATAGTCATATTTGTGTGTTTAAAAATATCCTGCTGGCTGCAATGTGGAAAATGGACTGTTGCGTAGCATGGGAGGATGTGCAGGGGCATGTTAGAAGGCACTTGCAAGTCTTCAAGGGCAGAGCAGAGGCAAAGATGAAACCAGCAGCAAATGTGAGCAAGAGCAGGTCACTCAGGTAACCTGAATACTTAATTCACCACAAGAAAATCAGGACTGTGACTTCCAAGCTATTGCCTTCAAAGGAGTCTTCCTGGATTTCTGTTTCCTTGACCAACTATTTAAGGTGGCCAGAATGAGGCTGCCTCTGTAGATCTCAGGCCTTCTATAATTTTGGAAAAGGAAATTGACACTATAGAGTGCAAAATACTAAAGGGCTCAAGTATCGTACCTGAGCCTCATAGGGCAAGAGATGAGGGAATGGACCCAGGAGGCAGGGGCAGAGGAGTTTGGTAAGGTAATAGCAAAATTACCCAGTGATACCAGGTAGCTAGTTTGAGACTATGCTTTCTGTTTTAAGGTGAAATACTCAATTATTTTCTAAACTTCCTCCAAACTTTTCAATATCATATCAGTGTAATTCATAAGGTTTCATTTGGTTGAAGATGGTGGCTAATATAGCTAAATTCCCAAGACTACACATAGCAGAGGAGAATACTACAATGACCCCGGAAAGCAGTGGTACAAAGAATGCACAAATATTAGCCAATGACGACTTTAGAACCTGGAGGATACTATGCTTTCATTTGAGATTGAAAATTTCTGTGTGCTGCAAATAAAAATTTGTATAAAGGATAAAATAGTGATGCAGTTTATTGACAAAAATACTTTTTCTCATTACAGTTTCAGAGAACCTAAAATTTCTACCATTAACTTCATTGCTTATCATTTTTAATAATTTTGCATGTTAATCATTTTAATAATTTTTCTTAGTATTTTGTAGTTAACAAATTTATTTAGTACAAACTTATTTAGTTTCTTATGTTACACTATAAGCTTATACTTTATTATTTTCATTTCATAGGTAAGAAAAATTCAGAGACACGGACTTGCTCATTAAAGGTCACTCAGTTGGAAAGTGGTTGCTCACTCAAATCCTGGCCCTCTCTAAGACCAAATTATGTTTCTACCAGTCACTGTCTAAAGATATTGGTATAATTTTATTTAACATGGAAAAACAACTCATGGTAAGCAAGATCCTGAGGGGATGCAGCAGGTTTTATAGGGGATGGAACAAGCAGTGTCTTCAGGGTGGGAAGATCGGTGGTATTTGGACACTAGGCATTCAACAATTTTGTAGGGTCCCTGGGATCCATCTGAGATTAACCTCTGCAGGAGGTTATGACCCTCACCTAAGAATCAACAGAATGGTTTGAGGCACCTTGGACCCTGCTCTGGAGGAAACAGAAGCGAGGACCTAGTTTCCTTTTGGTCCTTGAATTCACAAAGAGAAATTTGTCTGAATATTAACAGACAAACTTGCAATTTTTAATTGATATTGATAGATTTATCAATCTTAAATCCTACCACTGTTAACAATGTCACCCATGAAGTCAACAAACTACTCAGGTCATGGTCCTAAGAATCTTCAGATATTTTCCATGTCCCTGCCATTAACTGTCACCCTTGAACCTTTACTGAGAAATATGTGATATCTTACCAGCTAACTTGACAGGGAAGAATTTACTGTGCAAATGTTATTGCCAGATTAAATACTTGCCTGATGATGCCTTCTTCATAGCCCCTGAAGGCCATCCCATCCATAATGCAGTCATAGTTAATTGATTTAACTATTGATTTACCAGCACCTTTATGTCTAAGTCAAGCCTGAACTAAAGATCTCAAGGACATTGATTTACCAGCACCTTTATGTCTAAGTCAAGCCTGAACTAAAGATCTCAAGGAAGTACAGGCTTTTAGGGGGACAAAAAGTTCCACAGATATAGTCCTGATAATTGAAGTTGCATGCATCAAGGTTCAGATTCATTTAAATCTCTACCCCAGCTTGCACCATACCTTCTTAAACTAGAAGCTAAAAAAAAGGACTAAAACTAATAGCTGATAGGATAATTATAAGATCCATCATACCTTACATAGCACTTGTAAAACTCTAATCTTCCCCATTAAAATTCCCAATAGGTGGGGTTAAAGGCTTTCTACAGGACCTCAGGACATTATTAGAATAATCATTCTCTACATCCCTGTTGGGCTAAACCCAAATATTTCATCTCTGGTGCTTCTTGAGGTGGCATATTTTACACTTGTAGATTAGTGTTCTTTGGAAATTTCTTTAATGCCCCTTTAGATTCTAAGGTTTAAATGAAAGTAGTCAATATTTTTTTTCCCCTTCACCTGGGAAAGTCAACAGTATACCTGAGCTATTTGCTCTAAGAATTTGCTGAGGCACCATCCTACTCTACATAATCAATCAGGACTTCAAGGACATAAATTTCATTGTGATTCTAATTTTATCTAATATATGAATGGTCTTTGTTGTGTTCTAAAGGTAAGGTCAACTCTGAGTACCCTTAGGTACTTATTGTTTTAGCTCACAAAGGACGTAAGTTTTCCAAAGAGAAGTTACCATTTCCTCAAAGTGAAGTTCATTATCTAGGCATGATTTATCCTATGGCAATGAATTCTTTATCTCTGATGGACCATGGCTTGCTCAGCTTTCCTACCCTAGTAACAAAGAGACAGTCAAGTGGAAATCTAAGTCTCACTGGCTACTCTAGGCAATGGTTTTGTAACTTTTCTGAAATTGTTAAACCCCAAATAACTTTACTAATCCTTGGTAGTGGAGCCTCATTTCTGGGAATCTAAACATGAACAGAACTCTGTGACTTAAAATTAGCCCTTCTCCTACCACCTGCTCTGGGTTTGACCTTAATTATCATTTGTATTTGTATCTATTTATATGTGAGAGATATGGATAAACCTTTGGACTTCTGATTCAATTTCATAGTAATTACAAGAGATCATTTGTCTATCTCTTGAACATCTAGTGGCAAAAGTCTACTTACCTTGTCTAAATGCATTAGTAGGGGCAGCTAAACTAATAGAGGTTTCTACTGACCTGATCCTAGGCTTTCCTTTAAATTTGAGAGTCTTTTATGATGTAGATTCTTTGTTGCTGAAAACATACATTTACCAATAAGTAGCCTGACCACCTATGAAATCCTATTATTTTTCTGGGGACATATTTCCATATATCATTGTAATATTTTGAATTCTGATATTCTCCTTCTATAACTGGAAGAAGAGGAGATCCATGACCACTTAACCTCTAGTTATGAGCTACCTATACTCAAAATAGATTTGTTAGCAATGCTTTTAGAAAACACAAACTTAATCTTCTCTCTTGTGGGTCATATCTTCTAGCTGAAACAGAAAAATATCAGGCAGAATATGCTGTAACAAATCTTACTTCTAGAATATGTCTTCTTGCCAGTGGCAAAATCTGACCAGATAGCAGAACTTGTTGTGCACACAGAGCTTATTATTAGCTAGAGATGGAAAAATATACAGCTAAGATATCATTTTGGGGGGGTACATGATTTTGGAATACTTTGGAACAAAAAGGGATCCTGACCTTATTAAGAACCCCAATTAAGAATGCTCAGCAACCTAAGGAACTTTAGAGTGTTACAAAACTTCCTAAGATGTCTATTACAAAGTAAGTGCTTATCCAAAAGTAGGTGCTATTATAAGAGTAGGTGCTTATAGCTGCCAGGAACACTGAAAAAATAAAAGGAAATACCTTGATTGATCATTATGCCAGACAGATAGACTTCCCAAGAGCCTAACTAAATCTCTGGAAAGGTTCAAAGAGGCTATTATAGAATGCCTGCATCCAACTGGTCAGAAAATGGGTACTGGTAGAAATGTGGGTGTAAATTAGATATTAACCAGCTACCCTTTTTCCTCTTTTGCTGGTTTAGAGTTACTTTTATCTTACATTACTTATAAAGCCACTGTTCTTAATGCTGCTTCTTGCATTCTTAATCATTCCTTGATATGAGCCCAGTACCATGCTATATACTTCATTAGTGAACTGAGAGCTGGATTTGTGCACATCTTTATTTAGGACTGTGTTAGTTTCCCAGGACTGTCATAACAAATGACTACAAACCAGATGGCCTAAAAAAGCAACAATTTATTGTCTCATAGTTCTGGAGGCTCTAAGTCCAATATCAAGGTGTTAAAAAGATCTGCTCCTTCTATAAAGACTGTCAGGGAGAGTCTTTCCCTATTCCCCTTCCCTCTCCCACCCCCTCACCCCCGCCCCCTGGTGGCCATGGGCTCAAGGCTACATCACTCCTAACACTGTTTTTGTCACCACATAGCATTTTCCCATGTGCCTTTGTCCAAATCTCCCTCTCCTCAAAAGGACACCAGTCATTGGATTAGGGACCACCCTAAGATGCAGTATAACTTCATCTTCATTGATTACATCCTCAAAGGCCCTATCACAAAATAAATTCTCACAGGTTCTAGATGGGCAAGAATTGGGAGTGGGGCACTATTCTACCTAGTATAGGGGCCACTCAGCTTCCCTTGGCTCCAGTTCCTTGCAGTAATCAGTTGGTGTCCTGGGTAAATGAATTTAACCACTGGGTGGCTTTATAGATGGAAATGAGCACAACAGACTAAGTAACCAGAAACCCCAAATTCCCTATTATGTTGTACCCCAAAAAAGAGCTTTTTATCTCCTCTAAAAAATACTCAGCAACCTTCTGGGGAAACCAGCTTCCCTAATTAGACCTTTACAGAAATAGAACTTAAAAGGGGGCTAGAGAACAGATGGTGTATATTTGGAGGTTATCTCATAAGTAAGATACACTCTGCTTTTTTTTTTTTTTTTTTAATTTATTTATATTGGAGAGGGAGAGAGCACGTATGCATGTGGTAGGGGAGGGGCAGAGGGAGAGGGAGACAGAGTCTTAAGCAGACTGCACTCAGCACAGAGGCCAATGCGGGGGCTCCATCTCACAACCCTGAGATCATGACACAGATCACAACCCTGAGATCACTACCTGAGCTGAAACCACCGAGGCACCCTGATGCACCCTGCTTTTGTTCTCCTTAATGATCTCTACACTACAGATTTCATTGCATGAGACAAAATTATTCTTTTTAAAAAATTTTTATTAACATATATTTTTAGCCCCAGGGGTACAAGTTTATGAATCGTCAGGCTTACACATTACACGGCACTCACCATAGCACATACCCTCCCCAATTTTCATAACCCAAGTACCCTCTCCCTACTCCCTCTCCCCAGCAACCCTCAGTTTGTTTTGTCAGATTAAGAGTCTCTTACGGTTTGTCTCCCTCCCAATCCCATCTTGTTTCATTTTTTTCCTTCCCTACCCCCCAAGCCCCCCACTTTGCCTCTCAAATTCCTCATATCAGGGAGATCATATGATAATTGTCTTTCTCTGATTGACTTTTTTTGCTTAGCATATTACCCTCCAGTTCCATCCACATCGTTGCAAATAGCAAGATTTCATTTCTCTTGATGGCTATATAGTATTCCATTGTATATATATATATACCACCTCTTCTTTATCCATTCATCTGTTGATGGACATCTAGGTTCTTTCCATAGTTTGGCTATTATGTACATTGCTGTTATAAACATTCGGGTGCCCATGCCCCTTCAGATCACTACATTTGTATCTTTAGAGTAAATACACAGTAGTGCGATTGCTAGGTCATAGGGTAGCTCTATTTTCAGCTTTTTCAGAAACCTCCATGCTGTTTTCCAGAGTGGCTGCACCAGTTTGCATTCCCACCAACAGTGTAGGAGGGTTCCTTTCCCCGCATCCTTGCCAGCATTTGCATTCTTACCAGTATCTATCACTTCCTGACTTGTTAATTTTAGCCATTTTGACTAGTGTGAGGTGGTATCTCATTGTGGTTTTGATTTGTATTTCCCTGATGCCGAGTGATGTGGAGCACTTTTTCATGTGTCTATTGGCCATCTGGTGTCGTCTTTGCAAGAATGTCTGTTCATGTCCTCTGCCCATTTCTTATTGGATTCTTTGTTCTTTGGGTGTTGAGTTTGATAAGTCCTTTATAGATTTTGGATACTAGACATTTATCTGATATGTCATTTGCAAATACCTTCTCCCATTCTGTCAGTTGTCCTTTGGTTTTGTTGACTGTTTCTTTTGCTCTGCAAAAGCTTTTGATCGCGATGGAGTCCCAATAGTTCATTTTTTGCCCTTTCTTCCCTTGCCTTGGGTGATGTTTCTAGGAAGAAGTTGCTGCGGTTGAGGTGGAAGAGGTTGCTGCCTGTGTTCTCCTCAAGGACTTTGATGGATTCTTTTCTCACATTGAGGTCTTTCATCCATTTGGAGTCTATTTTTGTGTGTATAATGGTATAAGGAAATGTGCCAGTTTCATTTTTCTGCATGTGGCTGTCCAATTTTCCCAACACCATTTGTTGAAGATATTGTCTTTTTTCCATTGGACATTCTTTCCTGCTTTGCCGAAGATTAGTTGACAATAGAGTTGAGGGTCTGTTTCTGGGCTCTCTGTTCTGTTCCACTGATCTATGTGTCTGTTTTTGTGCCAGTACCATACTGTCTTGATGATGACAGCTTTGTAATAGAGCTTGAAGTCAGGAACTGTAATACCACCAACTTTGGCTTTCTTTTTCAACATTTCTCTGGTTATTCAAGGTCTTTTATGGCTCCATATAAATTTTAGAATTATTTGTTCCATTTCTTTGAAAAAAAAATGATGGTATTTTGATAGAGATTGCATTAAACGTGTAGACTGCTTTAGGGAGCATAGACATTTTCACAATATTTGTTCTTCCAATCTATAAGCATGGAACATTTTTCTATTTCTTTGTGTCTTCCTTCATTTCTTTCATGAGTACTTTATAGTTTTCTGAGTACAGATTCTTTGCCTTTTTGGTTAGGTTTATTCCTAGGTATCTTGGGTGTGATTGTAAATGGGATTGACTCCTTAATTTCTCTTTCTTCTGTCTTGTTGTTGGTGTAAAGAAATGCAACTGATTTCAGTGCATTGATTTTGTATCCTAACACTCTGAATTCCTATGCAAGTTCTAGCAGATTTGGAGTGGACTCTTTTGGGTGTTCCACATAAAGTATCATATCATCTGCAAAGAGTGAGAGTTTGACTTCTTCTTTGCCAATTTGGATGCCTTTAATTTCTTTTTGTTGTCTGATTGCTGAGGCTAGGACTTATAGTACTATATTGAATAGCAGTGGTGATAATGGACATCCCTGCCATGTTCCTGACCTTAGCGGAAAAGCTCTCAGTTTTTCTCCATTGAGAATGATATTCGTGGTGGGTTTTTCATAGATGGCTTTGATGATATTGAGGTATGTACCCTCTATCCCTACACTGTAGGGAGTTTTGATCAAGAATGGATGTTGTACTTTGTCAAATGCTTTTTCAGCATCGATTGAGAGTATCATATGGTTCTTGTTCTTTCTTTTATTAATTTGTTGTATCACATTGATTGATTTGTGGATGTTGAACCAACCTTGCAATCCTGGAACAAGTCCCACTTCGTTGTGGTGAATAATCCTTTTAATGTACTGTTGGATCCTATTGGCTAGTACTTTGGTGAGAATTTTCATGTCTGTGTTCATCTAGGATATTGGTCTATAATTCTCCTTTTCGATGGGGTCTTTGTCTGGTTTTGGGATCAAGGTAATGCTGGCCTCATAAAATGAGTTTGGAAGTTTTCTTTCCATTTCTATTTTTTGGAGGAGTTTCAGGAGACTAGGTATTAATTCTTTAAATGTTTGGTAGAATTCCCCTGGGAAGCCATCTGGCCCTGGGCTCTTGTTTGTTGGGAGATTTTTGATGACTGCTTCAATCCCCTTACTAGTTATGGGGCTGTTCAGATTTTCTATTTCTTCCTGGTTCAGTTTTGGTAGTTTATATGTCTCTAGGAGTACATCCATTTCTTCCAGATTGTCAAATTTGCTGGCGTATAGTGGTCTGAAAATATGCAGGTAATGATCCCAATCTTTTGGTACCAGTTGAGACCTGATTTGTGACCCAGGATGTGATCTATTCTGGAGAATGTCCCTTGTGCACTAGAGAAGAATGTGTATTCTGTTGCTTTGGAATGAAATGTTCTGAATATATCTGTGATATCCATCTGGTCCAGTGTGTCATTTAAGGCCTCTATTTCCTTGTTGATCTTTTGTGTGGATGATCTGTCCATTTCAGTGAGGGGGGGTGTTAAAATCTCCTACTATTATTGTATTATTGTTGAAGTGTTTCTTTGATTTTGTTATTAATTGTTTTATGTACTTGGCTGCTCCCATGTTAGGGGCATAGGTATTTAAAATTGTTAGATCTTATTGTTGGACAGACCATTTGAGTATGATATAGTGTCCCTCCTCAACTCTTATAATAGTCTTTGGCTTAAAATCTAATTTGTCTGATATAAGAATTACCACCCCAGCTTTCTTTTGATGTCCATTAGCATGGTAAATTGTTTTCCACCCCCTCACTTTAAATCTGGAGGTGTCTTCTGTTCTAAAATGAGTTTCTTGTAGACAGTATATTGATTTTTTTTTTAAATCCATTCTGATACCTTGTGTCTTTTTATTGGGATATTTAGCCCATTTACATTCAGGGTAACTATTGAAAGTTATGAATTTAGTGCCATTGTATTGTCTGTAAAGTGACTGTTACTGTATATTGTCTCTGTTCCTTTCTGGTCTACTACTTTTAAGCTCTCTCTTTGCTAAGAGGACCCCTTTCAATATTTCCTGTAGAGCTGGTTTGGTGTTTACAAATTCTTTTATTTTTGTTTGTCCTGGAAGCTTTTTATCTCTCCTTCTATTTTCAATGATAGCCTAGCTGGATATAGTATTCTTGGCTGCATGTTTTTCTCACTTAGGGCTCTGAATATATCATGCCAGTTCTTTCTGGCCTGCCAGATCTCTGTGGATATGTCTGGTGCCAATCTAATATTTTTACCATCATATGTTACAGACTTCTTGTCCCGGCTGCTTTAAGGATTTCCTCTTTGTCACTATTACTTGTAAGTTTTACTATTACATGATGGGGTGTGGACCTATTTTTATTGATTTTGAGGGGGATTCTCTGTGCCTCCTGGATTTTGATGCTTGTTCACTTTGCCATATTAGGGAAATTCTCTACAGTAATTCTCTCCAGTATACCTTCTTCCCACCTCTCTCTTTCTTCTTCTTCTGGAATCCCAATTATTCTAATATTGTTTCATCTTGTCGTATCACTTATCTGTTGAATTCTCCCTTCATGGTCCAGTAGTTGTTTGTTTCTTTTGCTCAGCTTCTTTATTCTCCATCATTTGGTCTTCTGTATCACTAATTCTCTCTTCTGCCTCATTTATCCTAGCAGTAAGAACCTCCATTTTTGATTGCACCTCATTAATAGTTTTTTTTTTTAATTTCAACTGGGTTAGATTTTAGTTCTTTTATTTCTCTAGGAAGGGCTTTTATTTCTCCATCAGGGTTTCTCTAATATCTTCCGTGCCTTTCCAAGCCCACCTAGCGCCTTGAGAATTGTCATTCTGAACTCCAGATCTGACATATTACCAGTGTCCGTATTGATTAGGTCCCTGGCCTTTGGTACTGAGTCTTGTTCTTTTTTTTGTTGTGAATTTTTCTACCTTGTCATTTTGTCCAAATAAGGATATATGAACGAGAGAATAAAATACTAAAAAGGTGGCAAAGACCCCAGAAAAATGTATGCTCACCAAATCAGAAGAGACCCCAAATCAGGAGGAGAAGGGTGGGGGTAAAATGAAGTTTAAAACAAAATTTTTTAAATTAAAAAAATATATATATATTAGACTAGTGAATAGAATAGCGCTACCCACTTGATTTTGGGTGTATTTTAGTCTCTTAGAAGAAATCACCTCCCAAAATTTTAAAGAAAGAAAAACTTTTATATTTATAAAGATAAGGGTGAACATGATGAAGGGATGGAATATGACTGTAAAGATGAAAATTTAAAAAAAAATCCTAAAAAAGGAATCGGTAAGTTTGTTTGAAAAAGAAAGAAAAGAAAGTGGAGAGAATTTACTCAGGCTAGAGACTAGAACAAAGACCTGTGCTAGATTTAGGGTATATTTTGATCCATTAGAAGAAATTAAAAATTTTTTAGACGAAAAAACCTTATATGTATACAAAAAGTAAAGTTAGACACAATGAAAGATAAAGTATGACTATAGTAATGAAGGTTTAAAAAGACTTTTTTTAAGGAATGGTATTGTTAAGATAAACTACTTTAAAAACATTAAAAGAAGAAAGAGGAAAAGTTAAAAAAAATTTAAAAAATTTAACTCTGCAAGACTAAAGAATCATGGGGAGAAAGCCATGAATTCCATGCTTTGCTTTCCCCTCCTCTGGAATTCTGTTTTTCTCCTTGGTCAGTGAGCTTGGTCTTGGCTGGATGTTCTTGCTGATCTTCTGTGGGTGGGGCCTGTTGTAGTGATTCTCAAATGTCTTTTCCTGAGGTGGAATTGCATCGCCCTTACCAGGGGCCTGGCTAAGTAATCTGCTCAGTTCGCTTTCAGAGCTTTAGTTCCTTGAACCCTTTCCGTAGAGCTCTGGGGGACAGGAATGAAAATGGTGGCCTCCCAATCTCCAGCTGGAGATTGGAGACAAGAACAAAGCCCTCTGCTAGATTTAGGCTATATTTTGATCTATTAAAAGAAATTATATTCCAAAAATTTTTTAGAAGAAAAATTTTTTTCTTCTAAATTTTTTCTAATTTTTTTCTTTCTACAATCTGCCACTTGTGGGGTCCCTGCTCAAAGAGCCGTGGCCTGACTATGCCGTGGGTCACAGTTTAAGGTAACCCCGAACTGAGAGCTCACTTTTCAGCTCCGTCTCTGCAGTCAAATGCTCTGCCACTTCAGCTCCGTCTCTGTAGCTGGCTTCTGCGCTCTGATACCTGGGTGCTCTGCTATACTCAGACACCCCTGATCTTTCTGTGACCCCGCGGGACCTGAGACCACACTGTCCTTGTGAGAGTTCCACCCCCGCTTAGCCTCTGGAGCAATGTCCCTCAGTGGAGCAGACTTTTAAAAGTTCAAATTTTGTGCTCTGCTGCTCTGCCACTTGCTGGCAGTCAGCTCCTCCCCTCGCGGTCTATCTTCCTGTCGCTTTGGATTCACTTCTCTGAACATCCTACCTTTTAGGAAAGTGGTTGATTTTCTGTCTCTAGAATTGCTGCTCTTCTTCTCTTCACTCTCCTGCTGGATTTGTAGGTGTTTGGAATGGTTTGATAACTATCTAGCTGAACTCCTGTGGCCTGATGTCATCTCAGCCTGCTACTCCTCTGCCATTTTGGCTCCTCCGACAAAACCATGCTTGATAACAAAATATTACAACACTATTTGACAAATAGGTATATTTCAGCTACAAATGGGTCATTGGGTGACCTCTAATGACTGGTTTTGAATTTGTAGTACATTAGCCTGCTAGCTGCTACCTATAAACTGGGTAAGAACTCATTATCTTAGTAAATGGTGTCTCCTTTCAATATAGTTCCTGACATCACTCATGGTCTATGTTGGCCCATATAGTTCTCCTTAGAACAAGTAGTGATTTTCTGAAGAAAACAAGGGATAGTAGAAGCAGAGTGACAAATGATGAGTTTGAGGCATCTAGCCCAAAGAGAACAGGACCAAAGAAAACCAGGAAAACTGAGAGGTGGTACTAGCTGGAGGGGAGAAAATGATGACAAACATCAATTACATTATAAATAAATATTTGGGGGCGCCTGGGTGGCTCAGTGGGTTAAGCCGCTGCCTTCGGCTCAGGTCATGATCTCGGAGTCCTGGGATCGAGTCCCGCATCGGGCTCTCTGCTCAGCAGGGAGCCTGCTTCCTCCTGTCTCTCTGCCTGCCTCTCTGCCTGCTTGTGATCTCTCTCTCTGTCAAATAAATAAATAAAATCTTTTAAAATAAATAAATAAATAAATAAATAAATATTTGATCTTAACTGTGATACTGATTACTTATTGTCTTTGTTCAGGCTGCCATAACAAATTACTATAGACTGGATGGCTTACATAAGAAATGTTTATTTCTCTGTTCTGGAGGCTTGAAGTCTGTAATCAGGGTACCAGCATGGTGGGATTCTGGTGAAGACCCTCTTTCAGGTTGCAGACAGCCACCTTCTTGTATCCTCACATGGTTGAAAGAGGGTTAGCTAGCTCCCTGGCCTCTTTTTTATAAGGGCATTAATTACCTCCAAAAGCCCCATTTCCAAATACTATCACATTAGAGAGAGATTGCAACATATGAATTTTAGAGGGACACAAATATTCAGTTCGTAATACTTACATTGCAATTTGAAAATCCATATAAATATGACCTCTGGACTTGCTACTCTAAGTATATTCCTGTGGATGGATAACATGGGAGCTTGTTAGAAATCCAGCAACTTGGGCCACACTCAAGAAAAACTGAATCAGAATCTGCACTTTAACAGGACTCCCAGGTAGCTTATATATATGCATAGTCAAGTCCCAGAAAATGGAGAAAAGTTTAGGTCACTCAGGGAAATTGAAGCAAAGAAATCAACACATTATAGGTGGTATTTGTCATTGCTAGAAGGAGGCAGCATACTATAGTAGAACAAAATCAGAGGATTCTGAGTTCAAATTTTGTTCTTGTTTTTCCATTTATCACCTGGTACCATAAGCTACTCTTTATTTAAATTTTGAGCTTCAGTTTCATGTCAATACAAGAGATATGACAACATCTTGAGGAAGGTCTTATAAGAGTTAAATGCAAATCTAGGTGAAAAGTGCTTTGTAAGCTATAAATTCTTATATTTATGTAAATCAGTTAAATTATGTTACTTGGCAAGTACTTTACCCTGGAGATGGTTTACACTTAAACTCATGATAATGGTCTGTTTTTAAATTATCCATCTGTGATCTTTAGGTGAGAAAATCTCAGTATGACTTATATTTTCCAGATATTTTCTGCAAGTCAGTTGTTTGCATCTGTTGATTTTCTTAGAGGAATAAGACTGCATGGACTGATTTCCCTTTCGTTCATTTGTTTTCTTTCTTTCTTTCTTTCTTGTCTCTGTCTCCTTCTTGTTTCATTCAGCAATTACCTATGAGCATCAGACACTGTTCTAGACACTGCACTGGGAATACAGTGGTAAATAGGGTTAACAAGGTTCCTGTCCTTGTGGAATTTGCATATTAGTGGGGAAAACAGATTACTAAAAACAATGAGAATACAGTTTCAGTTGGGTGATGTTTCTCTGAATATACTAAAGTGTAATCAGGGCAAAGATGGGATGAGGTTATGTAAGTAGGTGAGGAAGAGCATGTTATTTTAGACAAAGTGTTCAGGAAAAGGCCTCTGTAGCAGTGATTTTCCATCAGATGACTAAATAAAATGAGAGTGAGCCATATTAAGATTTGAATCAGGAGGACTTTAGATGGAGGGAAAAGCAATTGTAATATCCTTCTTACTTACCATGTTTGAGAAAGAGCAAGGATGCCATTCTGGCTGGAATGGAATGAACAGGGAGGGCAGTGGTGGGAGGTGAGGTTAGAAAGGAGGGCAGAGGAGATAATCCATTCAAGGCCTCCTTGTAGCAGGAGTAAGAAATTTGGAGCTTTTCCTAAGTGCGCAGTGGGCAAAACTTATCAAAAAATTCGTCCTAAAATTTTGCCCTAAAGGCTAAGCAAAGAAAGAGATTTATCAGCTTATATAAATGAAGTGCCTGTGGGTAGCTTGGCTTCAGATGTGGCTTCATCTAACTCAATGACTAGCTCATGGGATCTCTCAGCTCTGCATCAACTGTACTCCCAGGCTTCACAGGGTTGCTTCCTAGAACCCAACTTGTTTTTTTGTTTGCTTGTTTTTTTAAAAGGCTGTAGCAATTTGGTTTTCACATATTCTTTCCTTACATTACCAGCTAAAAAAAGAATAGAGTGTCTCCTCTGATAGACAGCTTAGAATATGGAGAAGATAGGGGAAGAACTTCTTCCTCAGGAGCCCTAGCAACTGTTTTCTTTTCTCATTGGATTAGATTCCATCTTGGATCCACTCCTGAATCAACTCTATGGCCAGTGAGATGGTATTCTCTTATTGGCTTAGACCAATTAAACCCATTCCTAGAGCTAAGGGTATCGTCAACCCCACCCATACTGAATAGCTTAGAGTAGGGAAAGAGTTGACTCTAAAGAAAAATCCGGGTGTCTTGGCAGAAGGCAGTGTGGGCAGGGGAATCTACACCTGATGGACACCAAAAATTAATACTAGACCAGGACTGGGAACACTATAGCCTGTGGGCCAAATGCCACCCACCACCTATTTAATACAGCCTAGAAGCGAAACATGGTTTTTACATTTTTAAATGATTGAAAAAATATTTAAGAAATTGTATTTTATGACACATGAAAATTATACCAAATTTAAATTTTGGTGTCCACAGTAAAAGTTTCTGGAACACATTTTGCTCATTTATTTATGTATTATCTACAGCTGCTTTCATGCTACAGTGAGAATAGTTACAATAGGGATCATATGGCATGCAGAGCTTAAATAAAGCCTATTTACTGTCTGGCTCTGTAGAGAAAAAGTTTGCCAACCCCCATACTAGACTGCTTAAGGAAAAAAAAAAATATGGGGTGTGGGAGTAAATGTCTAACCCAACTGAAAATTGAAGAGGTGGATACATTTTCGGGCCTGGCTATAACTAGGGACTTCTAATGTGGTCCCCAAGATCTTTCTGTCTCATTCTTATTTTCACTCTTGCTCTTACACATTCTTCCTTTTCTGCCATCCCTCAGCTCTGCTTTTTTCTAGGTTAGTTTTGGTGGCAGGAATATTCTTTCCAAGTGGTAGTAAATATACCACTTGCAGCCTAGACTTAAATTAAATTGTTCTTTCAGTTAGTGAACCCAGAAAGTGCGTATTTCCCAAGAGCGTTAGCAAAAGTCCAGAGGAAAATGCTGATAGCTCTGCCTTGGAACTAGAGCTCACTGATGGAGTGGATCTCAGGGCCTGGAGAGGGAAGGTTTTTGATTAGCAATGGGTGATGTGCTCAGTCTTGTATCTGAGGTCCTAAAGCCAAAGTACAGATAGCCGCATTAGTGGAGAGTGGAAAATTCTCCAAAGGGAAAGATGTTAGAAGACAAAAACCATCAGAGGTTTGCTAAATAACTGCCCCCCCTTAAATTATTTAAAAGATTAATTTTGTTTTGATAGATATTAAATCACTGATTTTATTTCAAGAAGATTGTTTTAAAAAGTATTTCTTTTAGTAGATGTGTATGGTAAAAATGTGTTGAGGGGTGCGTGTTTCAAATGTTGGAGAATTGTGTAGGATCTATTCTGTGATAAATAGCTGACATTGTAAAGTAGATTTGTTTTCCCCAGAGCCGGTTCAAGGGAATCTATGTCTGCTTATCCAGTCGAAGCATGAAACAAAAGGGAATGTTTTCATAGCAAACAGCTTTTCCGAGAGAACAGTTGCTTGGGCAGTTTTTAGGAGCAATGGGATTTAGATGTGGTGGAAAATACATAAAGCCCAAATACCTGATGAAACTTGTCAACACTTTTAATTCTACATCTGTTGTTGATCACACTGTGGGACTTGTTAATATGTTTATGATCATGTTGCCACAATGGAAAACACCAAGTTAAATTGTCATGTCTAGTCAGGTAGGTCACCAGGTCCTTCATGTCTATTTGATGACAAACAATTCCACTAAAACATGGCTGGGTTATTTCATTAATGTAGCTCATAGAAAACCTTTTGTTAGGTTTTGTTATTCTTTGTGCCCCAGGCATAAGCAAGTAGAAGAATTCAAGACATTTAAGCCAAGGAAGTGGCATAGTAATTAGCTCCTCCATTAACAAAACATCAGTTTTGTGTGAACTGCTAGTAGGGTTGTCATCTCTCATCTGGTTAGCAAGGGAACAAAAAAGCTGGCTTTTTGATATGGAATGTGCTAGGGTTCAGGTACTTGCTAAGCACTTCTTGTTGTTAAAATTGAGAAAATACTGGGGGAAATTTACTATCATATTGAGATTAACATTTCCTGGCAACACTAAAGTAAACCTTTTAAACAATAAAATAGATTTTTTCCCCTAATCTGTAATATGTCTGCCTTCCTCCTTCCCCCACAGGTTTGCCTTTGAATGAGTTATGAATGAGAAGTATAGTTACCATCCAATATAGCCTACTTGGCTTGACAACACCATGCGGGAAATTTCATGCATATCTTACTTAAAGTACTTGATACTTGGGGCACCTGGATGGCTCAGTTGGTTGAGCATCCAGCTCTTGATCTTGGCTCAGGTCTTGATCTCTGCTCAGATCTTGATCTCACAGTTGTGATTATGTGCTCTGTGTTGGAGCCTACTCAAAAAAAAAAAAAAAAAATGAATTTCATGCTTAACCAGAATAACTGAATAAAATCCATTTAAAGCAATCAAAGAAAATGAAATTTAGAGTTGCATAGACAAGTGCCATTTGTAAGCTTTAAGTAATTGAACTGCCATAGACTTCAGCAAACCCAGACCTCTGAAGGATCATGTCTGATCTACTTTTGTATATCAAGTGCCTAGCTGAGTGCCTGGCACACAACAAGCACCACATAAATGAAAACATAAAACTCTGTCTCTCCATGCACATATCAGTTTTCATTTTGTTGTTATAGTTTTGGGTATGTCCTAACTTCCACACTAAAAACCATTGTCCATGAAAGCAGAATCTATTATGGAACGCGGTATAGTTCCTTTCATGTCTGGTATGCATGAAATATCTATTTTGAAGTGAATATATGACATTTATTACATCTCAAATATATTGCTTAAAGGAAGTAGAAAATGTTGTATATATTCTGATTTCTTTTTAATAATGGCTTATTTTCTCATGAGAACTATTTTTTATTGTCTTCATTAATGATCTGGACAAGGTAGAGGGATTTAAGCAGATGGTACCCATAGCTGCTCTTTTATTCTCAAACATTTAAAATAAAATGAAGGGTGGGATAAAGTTGTAAAACAGGAAGGCACGGAATCTCAAGTTGAAATACTCTCTGGTGTTTTTCAGCTGTATTATTTGGGAATGATCTTTCCCCTAATGTCTACTGGTTGGAAGATCAAGTGAGGAATAACTCTCTCAGATGGATACCTAGGTAGAAAATGAATATCCTGATGAGACAAATTCTAAGAATATATTTACGAGATTTGACTATGGGTAGAAAATAAGAAATGAGAGGCAATGGGGAAAATGAAAAGAATGGACATCTATAAAAACAATCCAGATGGTAGATATTATAGCCCAAAGAGGAAAAACCAAAACCAAAACAAAAGTTTTACAGAATTTTATAGCAAAATGTGACGCAGTAAACTCATGCCGTTTGCGTTCTTAGTTTCCTGACTATAAACACAATGAGATCAGGGCGGTGCCCATTTTTGCTTACCTACTACAATGCCTGGCATATGGTAGGTACTTCACAAATATTTGATGAATGAATAAATGATTTCTAGAGTAAGAAGCCTAGTCTCAAACTCTGGATAGCTTTGTTACTGAATTATCAAAAATATGAGGACAGAAAAACACCCCGAGTTACTAAGCACTGGGAGAAAATTTAACACTTTTTGTAGTCCCGGTTTTTTCTTGCAGGGTTTCTCTCATTTGCAATTTTATCTGCCTTCTCAAAGCTCTTATTCTTTTTTACATAAAAAAAAATTGCGAATACTTGCAAAAGTATTGCTTAAGGAGAGCAACTTTCTTTTCAAGATACATAAAGACTTCTGGTAGTATGAGCATACCCTTTGAATAATTAATTTTTTTTAGATTTGTAGAACACCTTCCCACTGGAGAATACTGTTTTGGTTTAAGGATTCCCACATTTTTGTAAACAGAACAAAATCAATCTCCTTTGTGGCAAGGACTTGAAAAAAGAATTATTCCCAAATAGGTCTCATTAAGACAACAAAATCAATTTACGTCCCAAGAGCTTCTCTCTCTGCACCATCTTGTAGCAATCCCATCTGTTTCTGACTGTTGGTGTAACAGTTAAAGCAATCTTTTAAGTTAATACACAGCAACAAGCTAATTTAGCAGACATGGTAAAACAATATGTTTTTGTAGAAGTTTGCTTGTCAAATTTGATGGAGCTTGAGTAAGAAAAATGGTAAAGGAAGATGTAGCCATTAAAATTAATGTTTACCTTTACAATTAATATCTGTAACAGCTAAGGAAAGAGCCATCATAAACAGATGATTTAAAATGGATAACATGCTCCTAAATGCTCATTGCACGGGACATAGCCCAGCACTTAAATTTATTGTCAGTGAAATAATAAGATAGGCTCACTTGTGCTCCTGGTACTATGCTAGACTCAAAGAATAATGTCTTGAACTTCCTCCTCTTTCTTTGACCTCTTCCCATAAAGCATATGGGTTACTAAGCACCAAATAAGTCTATACCATTTTTCAAGCTGACTGAGCATTTAATATAAACAAACCTTGTGATTCTTTGCCTGTCTATGAGTAAAACCTTGCCAGAGTATTTTATATTGGCTAGTGTTTAAACATAATCATTATTTTTTGCCTTCAGAATTATCTTAGCAAGTGCTATAAATTAAAGATATGCAAATATGTACTGAACAGGTACTATCTACAACATGAGATGAAATATGACAAGAAGAGTGAGAGTTATCTAAATCATTTCTAATTTCACAAAGATTTAGGCAGAATTTCATTTACCTCACTTGAAAATTAAAGAAATGACGTCCACATTGCCACTTTAAAAAGATGTAAAGCACAAATGATGTAATTATATGTTAAAGTATGTGTCGAGTACTATACAAATAGAGGATATTGTTATGATATCTGTAATTAATAATACTAAGTGAATATTGCTAAATGTTTTCAAAATTCTTTTTAAAGATTTTATTTATTTATTTGACAGAGAGAGATCACAAGTAGACGGAGAGGCAGGCAGAGAGAGAGAGAGAGGGAAGCAGGCTTCTTGCTGAGCAGAGAGCCCGATGTGGGACTCGATCCCAGGACCCTGAGATCATGACCTGAGCCGAAGGCAGCGGCTTAACCCACTGAGCCACCCAGGCGCCCTCAAAATTCTTTTTAACTGAATTACTTTAACTCCTAAATTTCAGAGCCAACATTGAGGTGTTTCCTGGAAATTGTTGAATTTGGGAAAATTAGCAGGGACTATATTTAGGTTGGAAGCTTTTAGTTCAAAGTATCAGAAACCCTAAACTCAATCTGACTTAAATAACAGATATTTATTATTTCACAAAACAAGCTGTACACAGTTATGGAAAGATCATCCAGAATCTTCTTTGCCATGCTTTTTCTCTGCCTACTCTTAGATCCTTAGACAAGATTACACACAGAGGGAAAAAAGGGACAGTCTCTCTCTGCCTCTTAATAGGAGTACGGAAATCTTTCCTAGAAGCCCTCAACAGACTCTGCCTCAGGTTTCCTGACAAGAATGATGTTGTAAACCCAGTCATGTCAATGAGAACAGGACTCCCAGGGCTGGCTTAGACAAACGAGGCTCTAATCCTGGATCGTGACCAGGGCCCATGAGCAGACTAGAGATTCCCTCAGAAAGGGTTGGGGGAAGAACATTGGGTGAATAACCAACAGGATCCACTACAACTGGGTCTGGGTTCTTTGGCCCCTTCTCACTGAATTTTAATTTACTCACTTATTTTTCATTTACTCACTCTTAATTTTCTCATTGTTTTAATTAACTCTTGAGTTTATTATTTCTCTGGGAGTGATTCTTCAACTTCAGATTCATGTTGCCAAGATTCTACTAGATCTCACAAATTTGATATTAATAGAACAAATCTCATCATTTAAACTTTAAAGCCTATATTTCCTTGGCTTCTGTTAGTGATAGCACCATTTTCCCAGTGTGGCACTTTTAAAATCTAGCCTCAAATTCTTTAGCACTCTTCCCATTAAAGGAGGTGGGGTTCCAAATTCTTTGCACTTCTCCCATTAAGGGGTGGCTTTATATCCCTACCCTGTGAATTTGCATAGGTTTAACCACCTTTGACCAATAGACTACAGTGAAAGTGAGGGAATGTGACTTCCAAGGCTCATAACAGGCAATGAACTGCTTCCTTATTATATTGGGACACTTGGTCTTTGAGCCCTAAGGCACAAAGTAAGAAGTCTGACTTTCCTCCGGCAGCCATGGAGGCGCCACATGGATAGTCTCCAGGAAAAACAGAGACAGAGAGAGGCACCATAAGCTCTAGCCATTAGTCACACTAGACTAGGTACCAGACATGAGAGTAAAGAAGCTTCCAGTGCTTGCAGCTCCCAGCCATCAAGTTAATCCCAGTCATTTCAATTTTTCTGGCTGAAGCTCCAGATCTTGTAGAGCAGGGATAGGCCATCCCAACTGTGCCATGTTCAAATTTTTGACCCACAGAATTCATGAGGGTGGCAGATTGTGTCTTCCAAAGATGACTACAACAAAACTTCCTATGCTAGATGGTCTTTTCTGGCTCTCCTCCTATGGAGTGGTGAGATCTAGGTCCCCTACCCTTGAATCTAGATAGGCTCTCAACTGCTTTATCAATGGAGTACAGAAGAAATGCTGCTTTGTGGCTTCTGAGGCTAGGTTATAAAATGCCTTGCAGCTTCTGCCTTGATCTCATTCTCTCTAGATGTTCCCTTTTGTAATTCTTCCACTCAAAGTCCGGGTGTCATGCTGAAGGACATTCAAGCCCCATGGGAGGCCACTTGTAGGTGCTGTAGTCAGCCATTCCAGCCGAGTCCAGCCGTTCAATCAGCCCGGCCCAGGTAGCAGATATTAAGTCTCCAAATAGCTCTGGGTCTGGCTGTTCAAGTCATTCTCACATGTTAGAGACTTCTTAGATGGGGCCCCAGACATTACAGAACTGAGACAAGCCATCCCCACTGTGCCCTTCTAAAGTCCTGCTGTCTTTTTGTGGATGGACTGATGGGCAGATGGATGGATGATAGATGGATGGATAGTCTTGGATGCCTAATGCCCTGCACACAAAAACCACTTAGTGAAAGCATTTCACTGAGCATGACAGCCTGTGGCGGGAGCATATGTGTGTCTGTCTGTGTGGACAGAATCTTTACACTTTAAGGTTTGGAACTATGCAAGACAAAATGTCATGGAAACAATGAAGCCAAAGACAGAGCCACATCTGGATTTCAAATCTCAGGATGTGTGGAAGGCTGTGCTTAAAGGCCTTGAAGAGTTATCTATTCAGGCCTTGGTTTAGTAAAGCACTGAGCAAGCTGAAAAAAATATATATATAATCTAGTAGTACATAATCTAGTAGTACAATAAAATAATTGTTGTCTTGCAACATCAAGTTTGGGGTGGCTCATTAGGATGCAGTGGATATCCAAAACAGTGAGCATAATTAGTTGGCTCTTGTCTTAAGCCACTAAGGTCTAGGATGTTTTGTTCTGCAGTAATAGACAACAGAAAACAAGCCACTCAGGGCTTGTTTCACTCGCCCTTTTCTTTTACTACATGTTCACTCAGAATTCTTTTCTAATTTTTTAAGATTTTATTTATTTATTTGACAGAGGGAGAGTGAGAGAGTACTAGCAGGGGAATGACAGAGGGAGAAGCAGGCTTCTTGCTCAGTGGCACTCGATCCCAGAACCCTGGAATCACAACCTGAGCCAAAAGCAGATGCTTAACTGACTGAGCCACCCAGGTGCCCCATACTCAGAATTTTTATTCCAAGAACTCTATTTCTGCTATGTTCCTTGAATTTATCTACTCCTTTTTATTACCACTACCACTGCTTTGTTCAGGTCTTTTGGCCCCTTTTCAGATAATTACAATAGTCTCCTAACTGATCTCTCTGCTTCCTAATTCTCTTTCCTGCAATTTCTCTGTACCATTAGCCCAGTCTGTCCCATACGCTGCCATCAGGGATGTCACTGTAAACAGGACTGAATGATCGGCCTGTGCTCCTGCTCAAGAACTTGGAGTGACTCTCCACTGCACACAGAAGAAAGTCCAGAGATCCCTACAATTTTATGTTCTAGCCAGAGCAGTTGTGTAGCTCTCTCTGCATGTGCCTGTCTTTGTCTTTACTCAAGATATGTCTTTTGCCTTGGGGTCCTTCTTCCACAGTGTCTACTCCTCAAAGTCCAAATCAAACCCTACTGTCTTCCAATATGGTCACTAAGGCTTCTTAAAACTCCAAAGGATAGACGTTGTTTCATATCCCTAGAAGACTTCATTTGTACCACTAATAAAGAATTTATCACATCTGCTTCATATTATAGTTATCTTTGTAAACATTATGTCTTCTCTCACCATATTGAGATCTCCCAAAGGCAAGAATTATGTTTTATTCACCTTAAAACTTCTAACCTGGGCCATCACATAGTCATTACTCAATAAACATTAGCTAAAATGAGGGGAATCATTGTGGTGCCAGGGTGGCTTAGTTGGCTGAACATCTGACTCTTAGTTTCTGCTCAGGTCATGATCTCAGGGTCATGGGATGGAGCCCCATGTTGGCTCCATGCTCAGCACAGAGTCTGCCTGAGATTTTTTTCCTCTCCCTCTCCTTCTCCTCACACCTCCCCCCCCCATAAATAAAATCTTTTAAAAACAGGAATGGAATCATTTATTTATTCTGTGTGTTATCAGCAGATTCCTTTACCATACATTGACCCTTCAACTAATTCCTTGTATTAGTTCCCAGAACTGTCATAATAAATGACCACAAACTTGGTAGCTTGAAACAACAAACTCTCCCAGTGCTGGAAGCCAGAAGCTTGTAATTGAATTGTGGCAGGGCTCTACTCTCTTGGAGGTTCTAGAAGGAGTCCGCTTCCTGCCTCTTGTAGCTTCTTCTTCTTTTTTTTTTTTCTTTTAAAGATTTTTTTTATTTGACAGAGAGAGATCACAAATAGGCAGAGAAGTGGGCAGAGAGAGAGGGGAAAGCAGGCTTCCTGCTGAGCAGGGAGCCTGACATGGGGCTCGATCCCAGGACCCTGAGACCATGACCCGAGCCGAAGGCAGAGGCTTTACCCACTGAGCCACCCAGGCGTCCCCTTCTTGTAGCTTCTGATGGCTGCCTGACATTCCTTCGTACTCCTTGGTTTGTGGCCGCATCACTCCAATCTCTGCCTCTGTCTTCACATCACTTCTCTGTGGGTCTGTGTCCACAATCTCTTACCTCTATTTTGTAAGGACTCTCTTCAGTATCTTTCACCCAGTATCATTTACAGTAGAAAGTAATATTCATTGTGATGAGGGAGCAGAAGGCTGGCTGAGGACAAAGCAAAAGGCTGACACCTTGCGACCGCTGCCCCCACCCCCACTCCTGGGTGGGACATATTGTGACATTCTTTAGGAATCTCCCAACTATCTTAATAGCTTGCTAAAAAGGGCAAAATGACCTTGGCAATGGCAAGGCCTCTGGTAGGTATCTTGTAGGTCCTCTTTAATATATGAAAGTTCTATTGAAACCTCCCTTTTCCTTACTTCCCCTACCCCCATGGTACATAACCTGCCACCCCTCATACCCGGGCAGCAGCTCTTCCTGCCCACGGGTCCTGTCCCCGCGCCTTAATAAACCACCATTTTGCACCAAAGATGTCTCAAGAATTCTTTCTTGGTTCGGCTCTGGACCTCACCCCACCAAACCTCACGTATATTCTAGAACTTCATCAGTTGGTTCCAGGGATTTGATGTGAATATTTTTAGGGTCAGTAGTGGTATTTTTGGGCCTACTACACTCCTTAAAGCTACTGAGATTTGCTCTCTTTATTATTTCTTTTCCTGCTTTTTAAAATTTTCCCCCCTTTCCTCAGAATTCTTACTGAATTGTAAATGTTTGCAAATCCTTTTCCATGTTTGCATTTTGCCTTAAATCTCCTACCAACTCCTCCTGCTTTTAAGTATTATGAATAATTATCCATCATATGGGTATTTTAGTGGCAGTAAAATATACATTTTAGGGGCATCTGGGTGGGTCAGTGGGATAAGCCTTTGACTTTGGCTCTCAGGTCAAGATCTCAGGGTCCTGGGATAAAGCCCGGTTTCCGGCTCTCTTCTCAGCAGGGAGCCTGCTTTCTCCCCTCTCTCTTTGCCTGCCTCTCTGACTGCTTGTCATCTCGGTCTGTCAAATAAATAAATAAAATCTTTTTAAAAAATAATAAAATTAAAAGCAAGTGATGTAGCAACAGCCAGTTATCAGTTTATAAAATTATATATATATATATATATATATATATATATATACACACACACACACACACACAGACACACATATATATAAATTTTATCTCACTGGCCTTTTCCTGGCTTTCATTAATAAATGTTGGAACAAATAAAATTTGTTTGCTGCACATGCCTGCTGAGTCAGCTTTTGGATTTCCAAACAAAGCATAAACTTCAAAGTGCATGGCAAGCAAGCCATTATCTCTTTTACAGGCAAAAAGAACTGAAGAGAATAGTAGTTAGAAATCCCTCATCTGCATGTAACAGAAAACCAACTCACAATGGCCTAGATAAATGGGAATTTGTTTTTACAATGTTGCTGTTGGCCAATTGCTGCGAGGTCAGTTAATGATCTCTTCTTAGATTCTCATGAATTTTCCTCAGCATCAGGAGTTGGCTTCCCCAGCAACTCTCAACATCATATCTATGTTCAAGGCAGGAAAAATAGTACAACACTTGTTATATTTGCTTCTGTTAATAATAAAAAAGCAAATGCCTTTCTAAAGTCCTCATCAGACTTACAGTTTTATCTTATTGGCCTGAACTTCTCCTGGTTTTAAGGAAACAAGGAAATTAGTATTTATCCTCTATAGTGAGGGTGGCAAAGAGGAAGTGTTTGGAATATTTTGCTAGAACAGCCAAAAACCAGATTCTGCCTTAGACCTGAAGCTGAGCGTGTTATAGAATTAGCATCTTGAGGCTTATTTATCAAAGATCGAACTGGTCCTGAAATTTTAAAAAAAAAATTTTTAATTAACATATAATGTATTATTTGCCCCAGGGGTACAGTTCTGAATTGCCAGGCTTACACACTTCACAGCACTCAGCATAGCACATACCCTCCCCAATGTCTATAATCCAACCACCCTCTCCATACTGGTCCTGAATTTTAAGTCTCATGTAAGAATTGACCACAGAAAGCATTTGGTAAATAGTAAAGTTTATTTATTTATTTTAGAGATTTATTTATTAATTTTGGGGGTAGGGAGAGAGAGCACATGTGTGCACATGAGTAGAAAGAGGGGCAAAGGGAAGGAATTTTCAAGCAGACTCCCCACTGAGCGTGGAGTCCCGCAGTGGGGCTTGATCTCACAAACCATGAGATCATGCCATGAGCTGAAAGCAAAAGTCAGATGCTCAGTTACTGAGCAACCTCCAAAAACAAAACAAAAAAATCTAGAATAGTTTTCATCACTTGAGTGGCCTGCAAAAGCACCTCCTTTCTTTCTTGCAAATGACAAAATAATCGCATCAAAGAACTTCATTTACTCATGAGAGTTAAAGGACAACTCTATGTCAAGAATAGGGAAGGTCCCAAGATTTTACCCTACTTGCGGGGAAACAGGTTAACCTGCCACTTAGATGGAAGTAAGAAGACACGAGACTTCTGGGTCAAAGACAAAGGCCTTTATTACTCATAGCATTAGCAGTAGCTGGAGTATCAGTATTTTCTTGCTCCACCTTCCCTGATCTCCCCTGAACCCCTGTTCCTATAGGGAGATGTGAAAAGGGTCAGATGACATCTGCACCATTCAGTTGGAGTAGGAGCCCTCAGCTTATGGAACCCAAATCTTTTATATTGAGGAGTAAATTTATCTGCCCTTAGCTCTTATCTCTACCTTCCAAAGATGTTTGCTATGAAACATCCTTGAAGTGGTGTTCTCAAACAAAGGCAGTTGGTTTCTGTGCTTACAAGACATGGAGAAATATAAAAACACCCTGGAAACTGTCACCAGCATTCTAGTCCATCACATACACCCTTGTCTGCTTATTCTACTCTAATCAGACAGTACCACCACTATTATGAGAATCAACAAACTTAGCTTGCATAAGACATACTAATTTTGGAAGCTTGCTAATTGTTGTTTTAATGTAGCCCATGATGGTCATGTATTCCAGCCCCCTCTTCACCTCTCAGTCCTTCTAAGGACTCTGTTCCGTGGCTTCCAATGTATCCATAGATACTTTCACTAGCATTGAGAGAAGTATTACTTGCAAATTTGTGTACTGAATAAGTTCTTTAACTGAAAGACAAAGATTCTGACCTGAGCAAAGAATATATAAATTATACTATCAATAATGAGCACGGTACTAATTAAATCTTTGGACAACTGAGAGTAAGAATTTATCTGCTCTATAAAAAGAATGATGAATGATTTGGGGTCATGGTATGCTAGCTTGAATTAAATGGATTATGGATGAATCTGATTGTAGAAGCTTCACAGAAGGTTATATTTAACTGATCAATATAACTGCCCACTGACAAAAAATAATTATTGGGTTTCTGTAGAAAGCATAGTATGTTACTAGCCAGATGCAACTTTTTAATTTTTTCTGAAGGCTGGAAATGGATTTTATTTTATTTTTTGAAGATTTTATTAATTTGAGAGATAGAATGAGAAAGACCGGGAGTATGACGGGGGGAGGGTCAAAGGGAGAAGCAGACTCCCTGCTGAGGAGGGATCCGGATGCATGATTCCATCCATCCTGGGACTCCAGGATCAGGACCTGAGTTGAAGGCAGTCGCTTAACCAACTGAGCCACACAGGCACCTGAGGAAATAGATTTTAAAAAGTTAAATTTACTCTATTTTTACCACAGGTATAGACCAAATTCTTTGTTGATGACAACATCTCTGGAAAAAGAAAACTACCCAGTTATCCTTAAGATACAAAGGGAATTATACAGTTTATATGGTAGAGAAGCCCTTTCAACATTTTATTAAGCATTTATGAAAAAGTGGGCTAAAGAGCTTCCAGTAGAAATTTCAGTAGTACCAAGAAATAGCAGTACTGGAAAGGCTTTCATTTTAAGATCAGGACACTCTCTGTAACATTGTTTGTCAATGAGCATTTTGTGAGTGGTCGTCAACCAGTAAATCATCATTCATAGTCAACTAAAAGGCCTTTAAAAAAACTGGTTCTGCATCCCAGGATCCAGTATATTCATTTATCAGGAATCATGCCTGAGAAAATAATGTATCTGGAATGGTAGCTTCTTCCACCACACTCTTCCAGCATCTTTTTGATAGATTCCTGTGGGGATCTAGATGTTCAAGGATTTGACAGGTAGCTTTTCCGCACAAGAGGTCAAGGACCTTGTTCTGAATAGCTATCTAGATGAACACTTCCACAAGCGTGCTGATGTATCTGACCTCATATATTCCTATTCTACAGCCAATTCTATTTCCTTCCCAGCCACTCTCTAAACCACTACCTCCCTTTTCACCCCATGGCTGGTTTCCCCTGTTCAGACCTTGCTGTCTTCTTTCCACCTGTGGAAGCCACCTATTTTCGCCAATCCAAGACTCACCTTACTTCCTCCAAGATTGTCTTTTCTTTGCCTTCCTGGATGTCATGGTTATCCTTTCCTACACCATCCGCTCACATTTTGTTGTTGCTGTATTATTTCTATTTTCTACCCCTCCCCACCCCCAGAAAGTCTCAGTGTCTATTATAATGCTAGGCACTTCATGTTTAAAAATCTTTTTCTTGCAAAATGTATGCCTTGTAAGTCCACCAAGAGCGAGGAGGTGAAAACAAAAGAAAGAAAAAGCAGTCTAATCACTCTGAGATCAACAGGGCAGCCGAAGAGATTTTCACTTTTGTGTGAGTCATGCTCACAGCAGTCTGCCAAAGGCAGGGAAGGTTGATGCCACAGCAGTGTGAAAGAAGGATTAAAAGCAGTTTCATTTCCATATTCTTAGGAAACACAAATTCAGTTTTTTTTCTCATTGAGATATTGGTGCTGGGTCAGTGTCATGTATTTGAGGGTGGTATTGTATACTAGGACAATGGATGGCCATACTTTTTTTTTTCTGGAGTAATGTTTATATTTGCTTTAAAAAAGATGCTCACATCTGTACCACCTGTTTGGCAAAGAAGAAGGTATACTTACACAAGCCAATATGAGCAAAAAGGGGAGAGGATGCAAGAAAAGAGGGGTGATCCAAACACATGTGTTTATCCAGCCAAGAGACGGAGGGAGAAAGTGTTGTAAAGTTGTAGCTCTCCAACTTTAGGCACAGAAGAATCATAGGTGGAGTTTATTTAAAAAAAAAGAAAAAAAGAAAAAGAAAAAGAAAAAAGATTCCTGAGCCTCAAGCCAGATCTACTAGAAAAGAATTGGCTGGGGGGTGGGGGGTGGGGAGGGCAGGAATCTGCATTTTAAGTATTTACGAAAAATCAGGTTTTTATCCAGAAGGTCTAAAGACCACACTTTAAGAAATAGCATTACTTTGGAAGACCACTAAACCCAGTTCAGTCACGTTTCAACAGTGTGGACATAACCATTCTAAGCCTGTGTTTTCGGTCCAAAGAAAGTAATATGGACTCATCTCCTGGGGCTTTTAGGAAGTTTGAAGCGGTGGAAACTGCATGGTGCCTGGCACAGGGTATCTTTGGAAATATTTAGAGTTTTAACATTTTAGAAAAGGTAATACATGTATCTATCTAAAATAATCCTCCATTTGAAGTGATGTGAATGGGCAGAATCTCTTTCACACAGACTGGCATGTGCAGTACAAAGTTGAATGTCTGTTCTTTTATTTCTGTATTTGTGGTGATGCAAAAGCATCCGGCATGACAAAATTAACTGGGGAGAAGATAATCTGCTCATTGTAAGCATCTCCATCAGCTGGTTTTTTTCTTCTTCCTTTTTTTGTGGAAATAATAGAGCTGAGAATTAAACTAGCCAGTAAGAATTTTAAATGCCATCCTGGTTCAGGGCAGTGGTTTCTTTAATAACAGTTTCTTTAATAACAGAACTGAGGGGATATTCTGGGAGAGCACAAAAGTCTCCTAAGAAAGCTAAATTCAAAAGTTAAAAAAAAATTATCCCAAACTATTCTTTATAACCTATTAAGAACCAATTGTTACATGACTTTATATAAGCCTTTAAATCTCTCATAATACCTCCTTGTGAGACACTAATATACAAAACCTAATACTTGAAAAATGGATAATTTTGAAAAAGATTGAGTCTTTGGAAAAGTAAGACAAATTTAACTTTAAATCACAAGCTCCCCCAGTACATTTCATATGATGCTATTTACCAAAATTCAAATTATAACATTTTTTTTCATGTACCTTGCTTCTATAAAGCATGACATACTATATTTAAGTTTTCAGCTTATAGTCTTTTGAATAAAAAACTGCATTTTTACTCTGTCAGATAAATAGTATTTTATTTTATGTCTCTTGCTATATTATTCAAGTTTCAAATATTACTTTTCTTTATTCAGTCTTGAGTTTCAGCATTAATCATCTCAGGGTAAGGGGCGACAGCCTTTTTAGCCAATCTTCTTAAGAAGCCCCTGACTCCACTGGGTCATTTTAGTCATTTTCCTGGACTATTTCCCCAGTGATTTTTTTTTATAAATGAAGTAATAGAATGTCCTATCTTCATTTTGGCCTTTGGGGGCAGAATTCATGCCCCAAAATATGCCTTTTTGGCATAAGGATTATTTTAGGCTGATTATTTTTAAGAAATCACAGAGGCAGATGAGGCTGTGAAAAATGAGTAGAAGTTTAGTCCTTTGTAAGAGACACTTGCATTTTATAAGGGAAATCTGCATTTATAAGGGTGTCTCTCATGGTGTGCCAAGAAGACCAGGAAGCCAGGGATGACCAAATCTCTAGAAATTGACCAATGGAGAAGGCAGGACAAATCTGCACACCCTTGTTCACTGTTCTCTCCTGGTAACCTTCTGTAACTGGCCCCTCAAACTCCAACATCCTTATTTTGTCTTTAGTGGAGAGTAGTATTTAATGTAATGGTCTTGGCTATTTTGGAGAGTTAATTACATTTTCCTAGTTCTATACAGGAGTTACACATGTTTTTAAACTTCCATTTGTTCGTTGTTTTTTTTTCCCCCCGTTAGTCTCTCTTTTATTTACTTATCAGCCAGGAACCTAGAAGAGTAGAGATAAAATTATTTTTCCCCAAAAATGCATTTTGACAAATCTTTATTTGACAGATGATTTCTTAAATACTAAAAATGCAAATTACATTTATTTCATGAGTTCAATATAAATAGCAAAAATGAATTAATGGCATTCAATTGCGTATTTTCAGAACTTGCTTCCTTATTAGGCTGTTCAGCCTGTACAACAAACTGAGGTTGAATCTAAACTTACATACAGCTGATCCTTGAACTATGTATAGGCTTAGAGGCATTAATCCCATAGGCAGGAATCTGCATATAGCTATTGATTCCCCCCAAACCCTCCAAACTACTAACAGCCCACTGTTGACCAGAGGCCTTCTGATAACATCAACAGTTGACTAACATATTCTGTCTGTTTTATGTATTAGATATTGTGTTCTTAAAAAACTAGACTAGAGAAAAAGATGTTTTTAAGAAAATCACAGGGAAGAGAAAATACATTTACACTATTATAGTGTATTTATTGAAAAAAATCTACCTGTAAGTGGGCCTGTACAGTTCAAACCCATGTTGTTCAAGGGCCATGTGTACTGAGAATATTAGAGTTGGAAAGTCATCTGAGCCCTATTTTTACAAGAACAATAATTCTAAAATTCCCACACATCAGATTTGCCATTTATTTTATAAAGCCTCACTGTTTACATATATCTTTGTCAGCCTAGCTATTAATAGTAAATCTTCACCTAGAGAGCTATGACAGTTTTGGGATATTCCAAAATTGACATTTCCTTTGCATCATTTCATATTATTAATCTTCAGAAATACATTTTCTCTGTTTAGTAACTGTATCTGATGTTTAGATATTTTGACAGCAAATGTCATTCACCTTTATCAGTTTACATAGTTATTTCAATACGTAAAGTAGAATTTAGGTAAAGGATATCAAGATAGAGATGACATGAAATATAATTTTAAAATATTTTAAAGTAGCCATTTTCTCATTATGAAAGTAATATTTGTCTTTTGAAAAGTTAGTATAATACACTAAAGCAAAGAGAAAATAAATTTCTTTTTTTTTTTTAAGATTTTATTTATTTATTTGATAGAGATCACAAGTAGGCAGAGAGGCAGGCAGAGAGAGAGGGGGAAGCAGGCTCCCTGCTGAGCAGAGAGCCTGATGCGGGGCTCTATCCCAGGACCCTGGGATCATGACCTGAGCCGAAGGCAGAGGCTTTAACTCATCTTCAAAAAATTCCACCATCTTCAAAAAAAACCTCTAATAGCTTGATATATAGATAGAATAATAGATATATATTTGTGCAATATTGTTTGTGTACTTATGCACACATTAAAAATATTTTTAACTTTAAAAGTTGGTATATATGCATCTTGAATAATAATAATGATATTATTATTATTTTAGTGATGTCTATACCCAATATGGGTCTTGAATTCATAACCCTGAGATCAAGAGTTGCACGGTCTTGGGAGCCTGGGTGGCTCAGTTGGTTAAATGTCTGCCTTTGGCTCGGGTCATGATCCCAGGATCCGGGGATCAAGTCCTTCATCAGGCTCCCTGCTCAGTGGAGAGTCAGCTTCTCCTTTGACCCCTCCGCCCTGCTCATGATCTCTCTTTCTCTCTGTGTGCTTTCTCTCTCAAATAAAATCTTAAAAAAAAAAAAAAAAAAAGTTGTATGCTCTCTGACGGAGCCAACCAGGAGCCACTGTGTCTTGAATTATTGGTAGACACTTTTTCTGAGTTACAGGGGACGATGGTTTTAGATATTAGCATCTAAATCTAAATAATGGAGGTCAGACCTGAATATTCTGTTATTATAGGGAATTAAGTTTTTTTTTTTTCATGTAAATAGGTTTATTTAAAGATTTTTTTTTTATTTATTTAATTTTTTTATTTTTTCAGCATAACAATATTCATTATTTTTGCACCACACCCAGTGCTCCATGCAATCCGTGCCCTCTACAATACCCACCACCTGGTGCCCCCAACCTTCCACCCCCCACCCCTTCAAAATTCTCAGATCGTTTTTCAGAGTCCATAGTCTCTCATGGTTCACCTCCCCTTCCAATTTCCCTCAACTCCCTTCTCCTCTCCATCTCCCCTTGTCCTCCATGCTATTTGTTATGCATCACAAATAAGTGAAACCATAGGATAATTGACTCTCTCTGCTTGACTTATTTCACTCAGCATAATCTCTTCCAGTCCCGTCCATGTTGCTACAAAACTTGGGTATTCATCCTTTCTTTTTTCTTCTTTTTTTTTTTTTTTTTACAGCTTTATAAACATATATTTTTATCCCCAGGGGTACAGGTCTGCGAATCGCCAGGTTTACACACTTCACAACACTCACCATAGCACATACCCTCCCCAATATCCATAACCCCACCCCCTCTCCCAACCCCTTCCCCCCATCAACCCTCAGTTTGTTTTGTGAGATTAAGAGTCACTTATGGTTTGTCTCCCTCCCAATCCCATCTTGTTTCATTTACTCTTCTCCTACCCCCTCAACCCCCATGTTGCATCTCCTCTCCCTCATATCAGGGAGATCATATGATAGTTGTCTTTCTCCGATTGACTTATTTCGCTAAGCATGATACCCTCTAGTTCCATCCACGTCGTCGCAAATGGCAAGATTTCATTTCTTTTGATGGCTGCATAGTATTCCATTGTGTATATATACCACATCTTCTTTATCCATTCGTCTGTAGATGGACATCTAGGTTCTTTCCATAGTTTGGCTATTGTAGACATTGCTGCTATAAACATTCAGGTGCACGTGCCCCTTCGGATCACTACGTTTATATCTTTAGGGTAAATACCCAGCAGTGCAATTGCAGGGTCATAGGGTAGTTCTATTTTCAACATTTTGAGGAACCTCCATGCTGTTTTCCAGAGTGGTTGCACCAGCTTGCATTCCCACCAACAGTGTAGGAGGGTTCCCCTTTCTCCGCATCCTCGCCAGCATCTGTCATTTCCTGACTTGTTCATTTTAGCCATTCTGACTGGTGTGAGGTGATATCTCATGGTGGTTTTGATTTGTATTTCCCTGATGCCGAGTGATATGGAGCACTTTTTCATGTGTCTGTTGGCCATCTGGATGTCTTCTTTGCAGAAATGTCTGTTCATGTCCTCTGCCCATTTCTTGATCGGATTATTTGTTCTTTGGCTGTTGAGTTTGCTAAGTTCTTTATAGATTTTGGACACTAGCCCTTTATCTGATATGTCATTTGCAAATATCTTCTCCCATTCTGTCAGTTGTCTTTTGGTTTTGTTAACTGTTTCCTTTGCTGTGCAAAAGCTTTTGATCTTGATAAAATCCCAAAAGTTCATTTTTGCCCTTGCTTCCCTTGCCTTTGGAGATGTTCCTAGGAAGATGTTGCTGCGGCTGAGGTCGAAGAGGTTGCTGCCTGTGTTCTCCTCGAGGATTTTGATGGATTCCTTTCTCACATTGAGATCCTTCATCCATTTTGAGTCTATTTTCGTGTGTGGTGTAAGGAAATGATCCAATTTCATTTTTCTGCATGTGGCTGTCCAATTTTCCCAACACCATTTATTGAAGAGGCTGTCTTTGTTCCATTGGACATTCTTTCCTGCTTTGTCGAAGATGAGTTGACCATAGAGTTGAGGGTCCATTTCTGGGCTCTCTATTCTGTTCCATTGATCTATGTGTCTGTTTTTGTGCCAGTACCATGCTGTCTTGATGATGACAGCTTTGTAATAGAGCTTGAAGTCCGGAATTGTGATGCCACCAACTTTGGCTTTCTTTTTCAATATTCCTTTGGCTCTTCGAGGTCTTTTCTGGTTCCATATAAATTTTAGGATTATTTGTTCCATTTCTTTGAAAAAAATGGATGGTACTTTGATAGGAATTGCATTAAACGTGTAGATTGCTTTAGGTAGCATAGACATTTTCACCATATTTATTCTTCCAATCCAGGAGCATGGAACATTTTTCCATTTCTTTGTGTCTTCCTCAATTTCTTTCATGAGTACTATATAGTTTTCTGAGTATAGATTCTTAGTCTCTTTGGTTAGGTTTATTCCTAGGTATCTTATAGTTTTGGGTGCAATTGTAAATGGGATGGACTCTTTAATTTCTCTTTCTTCTGTCTTGTTGTTGGTGTAGAGAAATGCAACTGATTTCTGTGCATTGATTTTATATCCTGACACTTTACTGAATTCCTGTACAAGTTCTAGCAGTTTTGGAGTGGAGTCTTTTGGGTTTTCCACATAGAGTATCATATCATCTGCAAAGAGTGATAGTTTGACTTCTTCTTTGCCGATTTGGATGCCTTTAATTTCCTTTTGTTGTCTGATTGCTGAGGCTAGGACTTCTAGTACTATGTTGAATAGCAGTGGTGATAACGGACATCCCTGCCGTGTTCCTGACCTTAGCGGAAAAGCTTTCAGTTTTTCTCCATTGAGAATGATATTTGCGGTGGGTTTTTCATAGATGGCTTTGATAATATTGAGGTATGTGCCGTCTATCCCTACACTTTGAAGAGTTTTGATCAGGAAGGGATGCTGTACTTTGTCAAATGCTTTTTCAGCATCTATGGAGAGTATCATATGGTTCTTGTTCTTTCTTTTATTAATGTGTTGTATCACATTGATTGATTTGCGGATGTTGAACCAACCTTGCAGCCCTGGAATAAATCCCACTTGGTCGTGGTGAATAATCCTTTTAATGTACTGTTGAATCCTATTGGCTAGTATTTTGGCGAGAATTTTTGCATCTGTGTTCATCAAGGATATTGGTCTGTAGTTCTCTTTTTTGTTGGGATCCTTGTCTGGTTTTGGGATCAAGGTGATGCTGGCCTCATAAAATGAGTTTGGAAGTTTTCCTTCTATTTCTATTTTTTGGAACAGTTTCAGGAGAATAGGAATTAGTTCTTCTTTAAATGTTTGGTAGAATTCCCCCGGGAAGCCGTCTGGCCCTGGGCTTTTGTTTGTTTGGAGATTTTTGATGACTGTTTCAATCTCCTTACTGGTTATGGGTCTGTTCAGGCTTTCTATTTCTTCCTGGTTCAGTTGTGGTAGTTTATATGTCTCTAGGAATGCATCCATTTCTTCCAGATTGTCAAATTTGTTGGCGTAGAGTTGCTCATAGTATGTTCTTATAATTGTCTGTATTTCTTTGGTGTTCGTTGTGATCTCTCCTCTTTCATTCATGATTTTATTTATTTGGGTCCTTTCTCTTTTCTTTTTGATAAGTCTGGCCAGGGGTTTATCAATCTTATTAATTCTTTCAAAGAACCAGCTCCTAGTTTCGTTGATTTGTTCTATTGTTTTTTTGGTTTCTATTTCATTGATTTCTGCTCTAATCTTTATGATTTCTCTTCTCCTGCTGGGTTTAGGGTTTCTTTCTTGTTCTTTCTCCAGCTCCTTTAGGTGTAGGGTTAGGTTGTGTACCTGAGACCTTTCTTGTTTCTTGAGAAAGGCTTGTACCGCTATATATTTTCCTCTCAGGACTGCCTTTGTTGTGTCCCACAGATTCTGAACCGTTGTGTTTTCATTATCATTTGTTTCCATAAATTTTTTCAATTCTTCTTTAATTTCCTGGTTGACCCATTCATTCTTTAGAAGGATGCTGTTTAGTCTCCATGTATTTGGGTTCTTTCCAAATTTCCTCTTGTGATTGAGTTCTACCTTCAGAGCATTGTGATCTGAAAATTTGCAGGGAATGATCCCAATCTTTTGATACCGGTTGAGACTTGATTTAGGACCAAGAATGTGATCTATTCTGGAGAATGTTCCATGTGCACTAGAGAAGAATGTGTATTCTGTTGCTTTGGGATGAAATGTTCTGAATATATCTGTGATGTCCATCTGGTCCAGTGTGTCATTTAAGGCCTTGATTTCCTTGTTGATCTTTTGCTTGGATGATCTGTCCATTTCAGTGAGGGGAGTGTTAAAATCCCCTACTATGATTGTATGATTGTCGATGTGTTTCTTTGATTTTGTTATTAATTGGTTTATATAGTTGGCTGCTCCCACGTTAGGGGCATAGATATTTAAAATTGTTAGATCTTCTTGTTGGACAGTTCCTTTGAGTATGATATAGTGTCCTTCCTCATCTCTTATTATAGTCTTTGGCTTAAAATCTAATTGATCTGATATAAGGATTGCCACTCCTGCTTTCTTCTGATGTCCATTAGCATGGTAAATTCTTTTCCACCCCCTCACTTTAAACCTGGAGGTGTCTTTGGGTTTAAGATGAGTTTCTTGTAGGCAACATATAGATGGGTTATGTTTTTTTATCCATTCTGATACCCTGTGTCTTTTGATTGGGGCATTTAGCCCATTAACATTCAGGGTAAGTATTGAGAGATATGAATTTAGTGCCATTGTATTGCCTGTAAGGTGACTGTTATTGTATATTGTCTCTGTTTCTTTCTGATCTACTACTTTGAGGGTCTCTCTTTGCTTAGAGGACACCTTTCAATATTTCCTGTAGAGCTGGTTTGGTATTTGCAAATTCTTTCAGTTTTTGTTTGTCCTGGAAGCTTTTAATCTCTCCGTCTATTTTCAATAATAGCCTAGCTGGATATAGTATTCTTGGCTGTATGTTTTTCTCATTTAGTACTCTGAATATATCATGCCAGCTTTTTCTGGCCTGCCAGGTCTCTGTGGATAAGTCTGCTGCCAATCTAATATTTTTACCATTGTATGTTACAGACTTCTTTTCCCGGGCTGCCTTCAGGATCTTTTCTTTGTCACTAAGACTTGTAAATTTTACTATTAGGTGACGGGGTGTGGACCTATTCTTATTGATTTTGAGGGGGGTTCTCTGAACCTCCTGAATTTTGATGCTTGTTCCCTTTGCCATATTGGGGAAATTCTCTCCAATAATTCTCTCCAATATACCTTCTGCTCCCCTCTCTGTTTCCTCTTCTTCTGGAATCCCAATTATTCTAATGTTGTTTCGTCTTATGGTGTCACTTATCTCTCGAATTCTCCCCTCGTGGTCCAGTAGCTGTTTGTCCCTCTTTTGCTCAGCTTCTTTATTCTCTGTCATTTGGTCTTCTATATCGCTAATTCTTTCTTCTGCCTCATTTATCCTAGCAGTGAGAGCCTCCATTTTTGATTGCACCTCATTAATAGCTTTTTTTGATTTCAACTTGGTTAGATTTTAGTTCTTTTATTTCTCCAGAAAGGGCTTTTATATCTCCCGAGAGGGTTGCTTTAATATCTTCCATGCCTTTTTCAAGCCTGGCTAGAACCTTGAGAATCGTCATTCTGAACTCTATATCTGACATATTACCAATGTCTGTATTGATTAGGTCCCTAGCCCTTGGTACTGCCTCTTGTTCTTTTTTTTGTTGTGAATTTTTCCGCCTTGTCATTTTGTCCAGATAAGAGTTTGTGAAGGAGCAAGTAAAATACTAAAAGGGTGGCAACAACCCCAGGAAAATATGCTTTAGCCAAATCAGAAGAGATCCCGAATTGTGAGGGGGGAGAAAGGGGATAAAAAGGGGTTCAGAAAGAAAGAAAAAAAAAAAACTTGCAGAAAGTGGTTGATTTTCTGTTTCTGGAATTGCTGTTCTTCTTCTCTTCAATCTCCCGTTGGATTTGTAGGTGTTTGCAATCTTTAGATAAGCTATTTAGCTGATCTCCCGCTACCCGAAGTAGTCTCAGCCTGCTACTTCTCCGCCATCTTGACTCCTCCCCTCCGGGGATTAAGTTTTTAACTAAAGTCCAGATGTCTGTTTTGTGATCTAAATAATTACAAACATAATATTAAAACCAACTAGGAAAAAATACAACCATAGGTTATCATAAAGTTTTTTGGTGCAGATAAAATGAAAATGAAGTAAGTTAATTTTACTTACGTATTTTTCTCATTGCAGTTTTTTTTTTTTTAAATTAAAAATAAAGTTTCCTGAAATGCTGGTGATGGGCTTTTCTCCCCACATTGCTTGTACAATCACATCCATTTTTGTGCTAAGACATTAGAAGAGCTTTGGAAGTGAGGACAGCCTGTAATTTCTTTGTTCCTCTACTTGCTTCTTCACCTTCTTTAAACTTTTCTATTATCTGTAGGGAAGAATTTCATTGCTTTTATCATAACCCCATACCTCAAGAGCTGGCCACCTCGAGCGGTTTATGTTTTACTTCTCCTCAGCATGGGGAAATCACTGTCCTTTCTGATGATTTCTTGATCAGCCTCCAGCTTGCTTTTTAATCTTCTCTCCCCCTGCTGTCTCCCCCAGCTCTCTTCTACGTTGCTGAAAAATAGTTTAGGAATAGGAGGATTTTGGAAGTCCCTGGAGAGGCTTCTAGAATTCCATAGCAAGGTTAAGACTGTTGCCAACCCTCACCTGCCTATATCTGCAACCCAGTGTGGTCATTATAAAGCTGGTAGTGGGCTGACTCAGGGCTGGTGATTGGTGAATAATTATACTCGGTTGCAGGGGGTACTTAGATGCTTGAGAGATGACAAAACCATACACATCATTTCCTTTTGCTCCAAAGTTTTCTTTCAGTGAGAGAAAATGCAGTATCCTCTCGGGAAGGAAGTTGCAAACTATCTCTGAAAGCAAGGTATATATAAGACAGAATTTCCAGCATGCAGTGGAACAGGGATGGTAACTCAAGAACGTGCCTTTCAGAATAGAGTTCTAAATACAAACATGGAAACAATGTTAGAAATACATTTAGGAAGTGAGGAATCTTAGAGGACATCTGAGAAGAGTTTAACGTTTGCATAAAAGGAATTTGGAGTCACATCTCTATAAATAGAATACTCTAACAGTGGTTATATAGTTAGTTATAGTCTTAAGGGGAGCTTAATTGAAGCTCATTTAATGAGGACACCCAGGCCTGTGAAAGATGAAGCAATTTTCCTAATTCATGTGAGTAGAAACTTTGTCTGATAGTGTTGGTATATGTGCTGCCGAAGCGAGCACTGTCTGATAGTATTGGGATTAGAACCTGTGTCTCCTGTCTCTCTCTTTTTTTTTTCTTTTTAAAGATTTTATTTATTTATTTGACAGACAGAGATCACAAGTAGGCAGAGAGGTAGAGAGAGAGGAGGAAGAAGGCTCCCCGCTGAGCAGAGAGCCTGATGCGGGGCTCGATCCCAGGACCCTGAGATCATGACCTGAGCTGAAAGCAGAGGCTTTAACCCACTGAGCCACCCAGGCTCCCCTGTGTCTCCTGTCTCTTAAGTGTGTTGCTTACCTCAATATTATTCTTTATAGAGGAAGAAATGGGCTATTTATTACTTTGCTCACTGGTTTTCCTTATTACATTTATCCAGATTCTCAAAGGGTTAATGCATTCCAGATCCAGCATAGTGCAAATGGGTCTCCTCCATTGTCTGTGTAATATCAATAGTCAAAAATGGTGACTTTCAAGTAAGACAGACTTGAGTTTTAATTGTGTCTGTATCACTCCAGAATCGTGTGCCCTGAGTTCATTTACCTCCCTATACCTCACTTTCCACATCCATAAGATGTAGAGAGTCAGAGCTCCCTCATCCATAGGACTGCCTCACAGTGGCATGAATGGCATTTTTGTAATCCAAACCAAGGGCTCAGTCCCCTGTCTGGCCCTTCCTCTGTGACTCATTATTATTGCTGTTGCAGCTATGTTTCCTGCCGCATCACAACATGAATTATTTCCCATGTAGGAATTAAAAGCAATAATAATGATGATAATAATAATAGTAATAATAATAGTTAGAAAGCTTTAATCAGGACTTAAAATCTGCTTTGAAACCTGCAGTTGCCAACAGAAACTGTCCTGATGCATTTGAACATAAGGGGAGCTACTGCTGAAGAAGAAATTGGTATAAGAAAGCTCACAAAGAGCCCCTCAGCCCATGACTATCCAAAGAAGTAAGCAAAAAGAGGACTCGTATGGGTGTCCTGGAGAGCCAGACTCAAATAACAAATCCCTGTGTAACTGCAAAGGTTTAAGCAAAGGGACATTCTATGCACAAGGTAGAGAATATGATGTAAAGAGCCATCAAACATTATGAGATCCCTCCCCTGCAGCACATAAACAAAGTGAGGTGGAAAACAAAACAGAAAGGCTGCATGATAATCCTCAGCAATACATTGCTTCGTGAAAGGGCATTTTAGTTCAGATGTGGGAAGCTGTGCCAAAAAAACTGAAGGCAAGCTGGCTGAGCCAAATTAGAACAGAGTAAAAGATTTGTCATACCTTTGTAATTCACACAGCAGCAAATTCAGCTCGACCACAAGCTGTCCAGATGTTGGCCATCTGACTCTTTATAGCTGTGGTCTGTTTTTTCTTTAAAGCCCCCTTTCCTTTCTCTGTTCCCAGACACTTGGCATTTCTCTTGAAGTGGACCCACGTTGAATAAAGAATTAGTCTTCTTCTCAATTTCCAGGACAATATCTCTTTAAGAGAACTATTTTGAAACCTATAACGTCTTTGATTAAATTTTACATCATGGCAAGGAAATTTGGCCAAGTGATTGATAGCCTTGCAGTCAAACAGGTCTGGAACAGAGTCTTGGATCAGTCGCTTATGGGTTGTATGAAGTCAGGCAAGTGATTACATCTGTCTATACCTCAGTTTCTTCTACAGTAAAATGGAGACACCAACAATAATATGATAATGCCTATATCATAGGATTCAGTGAAATAATGTACTTACAACATTAACTACTGTGTTTAGTGCATAGTAAGCTTTTAATAAATGTCAGTTATTTTTGTTACTTTTATATTATATTTTAAAATCTATTTTGCACCTGAGACCATGACTGTCTATGATTTTCATAGATAAAAAGTTTCCAAAGGGAAGGAGATTAAGGTAGAACCACTGTATGTCAATTTATTGGTACTTCTGCAATTTAATAAGTGCTGAATTCAAAAGAGAATGCAGCTCTGCTTTGGAGATCTAAAGAACATGTGTGTGCCTATATTTGTATCTCAGCCCGGCATTGGACGTCTGACCATTTATCACAGTCACATGACAAAATGAACACATGTTCCTGAGTCTGAAGCCAGTTTTCTCCATTCCACCCAAGGTTAGCCTCATCCATTCTTTATGAAGAGGATGACTTGGAAACCATAAGGAAGATGTGAAGCTAAACTCTGTCCATTGATTAGAAGGGTGAGGTTAAAGCAAAAACTTGTGCTAATGGTAGGTCATTTTATAATTTTGAGTTTGTTTTCCTCTTTTAAAAATGATGAAAGCAAGTAACAAATTTCAGCTGTTTAAAACTTCCCTCACCAAAGGAAATAGAGCTGACCTAAATGTATTGCACCAATGTAAGTGTTTTAGAGAAATCTAGAGAGGAGACTAGAGATGTTTTTTTTCTGTGCAGTAAGATAGACTCTTCCCCTTTGGTGATGTTAAATGTCAACGCATTTTGACGGATAGCATAAGGTCTGACAGCACAAAAAGTGATCTTATTCAGTGACATGTATGGCAAAACAACAGCCGTGATTGTCTTAGGTAATGGGAAAATAATTAATGTATAATGTATGATGCTGAAAACATTTGCATTTGGTTATAAAAAATATACATAATAACATGCTCCCCCAAGTTTTTAAATATAGGGGCAAAGAGAAAACTGTGGTAATTCCCATGTCCAGCTGGTCATTAGCATTACCTAGACTCTTCTAAAAAAATTCTGATCTCTGGTATTGTTCTTGAAGGCTGTGATTGAGCAAATCTAAAGGGAAACCTAGGATCATCTAATTTGGGAACGACTCCTTGAACTGAACCACATTTACTAGGTTTATATCTTTATTTGAACTTCTTTATGATGTCTTAAACCAAGCTATTATGAGTTAAGATGTGTGTGTGTTATCAAATTGACGACAGTTGAAGTTTCAAATTAAGAACATGACGATGACCACTGTGGAACACGTGTTCTTTTCAGTTGTGAAATAATTGAAATTCATCAAGTACATTCAATGAATATTTACTGAGCACTTAACTCTATGCCAGACACTGTTCTATGTGCTAGTGATATGGAGTGAATACAATAGAAAAATATCCCTGTTTTCACAGGACTTACATTTTAGTAAAGAGAGACAGAAAAAAATAAATACATAAAATGAATGGGCATAGTGATACAATTTAGTTAAGGGAGATGGTGTGTGCCAGCTGTGCCATGTAGGCTATGGATTTTAAATAAGGTAGTTGGGGAATGCCTCCCTGAGCTTATATTTGAGGAGAGATTTGGAAGAGAGAGGGGAGATAGAAATACCTACATTTGATGGAAGTGAATCCTAGGCAGAGGGAACAGCAAGTGCGAAAGTCTGGAGATGAGTGTATTAAAAAGCAAGCGTAATGTATAGACAGGCAAGTGAACAGAAGCTTTCAAGAAAGATATGATAGCTGTGCCAAATATTTCTTGGAGGTGAAATAAGATGGGAATCCAAAGGAAGTGATTGTAAAATAGAATGGGAAGGCAGAATGGGAGAAATGGAAAGACCAGGTAAAACTTTTGAGAATTTGCTGTAAAGAGAACAGTGAAGTCATTGGAAAGGGAAGTAAGATTCTTTGAAGTTTTAAATTTTTTTCTAAGGACTTTTATTGATGATGGGAATGACCTAGTATAGGATGGGGAAATGGATGATGTAGGAAAAGAAAAAGAGGGAATGGAAGCTAGTATGGAAATAGATGGGTTGGCTTCCCCAGGCAGGTGGGACTACAAATCTCCAGTGGTGCATCTCTATATCTCTAGTAGTATAAGGAAATAGAGATGCCGATAGGTGGCAGATAAGGTATGAAAGGTCTCTTTTCATTCCTTCCATTGTCTCTCTAGGAAACAAATCTCCAGCTGAGAGTGAGCACAGGAGAACTACTGTTGAAGGTTTGAGGAAAGGGAAGGCATAAAATAATTCCCTTGGAGATGCAAAGTAAAAGCACCAGGAAAATGGGAGGGAATGGCAGTAGCATGGTGGACCTTCATGAGGTTCACGGTCTTGAATTTCAAGTCAGAAAAGTCAGTGTCGTTGTGCATTTGTTCTCCAGCCACCTTCAGCAGTCGGAACACAGGAGTGAAGTTCAAAGAAAGTTGCATTGAACTAAGCTGTGATTTACACCAGCCTGTATCTATTTAAGAGAATTCTGTGGTGTTGAGGGTGAGTGCAAGAAAATGATGATAATGATTGACCATTGCATTTAAATTAGATAGGAGGGATGTGAGGACACCAGAGGATGAGGTTACACCAGAAGGTAGGTTTGATGGATTGTAGGTGGTGCTGTGGGAGGATGTAAACAGAGTTGTAGAGGGAGGTGATAGACTGATTGCAAAATATGGCCCTAATTTTCAATCCCTGCATGGATCCAGCCCTCTCTTCTTGAATCTAGGTTGGCCTTGTGACTTTCCTTCACTAATAGGATGTGGTTCAAGTGACCCAGTGTCATCTTAGGGTATAAGGTCTTAAGCATATCTGCTAATTCTTTTAGGTCCCTGCCTCTGTCATGGAAATCAGCCTGGGAGGTGGGAAATCATGTGAAGCAGAGTTGAGTCATTCCATATGAAGCCAACCTAGCTGGCCCACAGTCTACTTGCCCACTGGCCACAAATGAATAAGACTCCCCGAAATCAGCCCAGCCCAGCCCAGCCGAACTGTCCAGTCAACACATAGACTCATAATGATAATAAAAAGCTATTATCTCAAGCCACCAAATGTTGGAGTTGTATAATTATAAAGCAATAGCTAAGTGATTAAAAGGAGGAGCTAGAGCGATAGATGATAGTGATTAGAAAGTATATCCTTGGAAATTAAGGTGAGGGAGGGGTTGCATTCATTGGTAATGACTAGGCCTGATGTATGACTGTGGGCTTTTGTGGCTGAAGTAGAGTGGAACACAAGGTCATGGGAGGAGAAGAGTTCCAGAACCTGATCTGTTATATGGGTTTCTTGTTTTGTTGTTGTTCCTCACTTTGGGGGGAAAGTATTCAGCCTTTCACCATTAAATATGATGTTAGCTGCAGATGTTTTGTAGATGCCTAGTATCAGGAAAACTCTTCTTTTCTTAGATTGGTTTAGCGTTTTTATAAAGAATGGATGCAGGCTTTTTTTCAAGGTTTTTTTTTTGTGTCTACTGAGATAATCATATTCAATTTTTAAAAAGTTTGTTATTATTGGTGAATTATATTGGTTGATATTTAATATTAAGCCAACCTTGCATTCCTGGGATAAATCTTATTTAGTCATGATATATTATTCATCTTATAAATTGTTGAACTAGATTTGTAAAATTCTCTTTAAACATTTTACATCTATGTGCATGAGGGTATCATTCTCTAGTTATTTTCTCTTGTGATGTCTTTTTTTTTTAAAGATTTTATTTATTTATTTGACAGACAGAGATTACAAGTAGGCAGAGAGGCAGGCAGAGAGATAGGAAGCAGGCTCCCTGCTGAGCAGAGAGCCAGATGCGGGACTCGATCCAAGGACCCTGAGATCATGACCTGAGCGGAAGGCAGAGGCTTAACCCACTGAGCCACCCAGGCGCCCTCTCTTGTGATGTCTTAAGTTTTGGTATCAGAATAATGATGGCCTCGTAAAATGAACTGAAAACTATTACAATCCTTCATTTTCTGGAGGATATAAATTAATCATTTCTCCATTCTGAAAGGCAGGGTAAGGATGTTACCAAATATGAGAAACTACATATTAAGTAATATATATATATATATAAGTAATATATATATCAACCATATAAATGCAATCTTAGTGTTGTTTCTGTTAGTATTTTTAGGATTTTTAAAAAAAGAGCTACTTATGTGTCATATATAGCCTATATTTTTTGACAAAAGATAGCATAATCCTTGTTCACATTTCCTTAAAATTTTTAAACAATTTAAAATGTTTGCTTCATATTCTATTGAGTAGGTATATTATAATTGTACATTTCCCCTAATGTTGTAATTTCCCTTAATATATCAATATTATATGTGAATATATATATTATATTATATATATAATATAATATATATATTATATGTGAAGAACATCTGAGAGCACATTATTTTCTAACATTATGGATTAATTCCTTAGGATAAATACCTAGAAGTAGAACAAAAGCACAATATTTGTGACTATTTATATGTTTTCACAGAATATTTTAAAACAAAAATAGCATCCTTGCTTTGAGTGAGATTTTAGTCGTTAAATCTGGAGCAAATGCATTAAAAAATGTAGGAAGTAGGGGCACCTGGGTTGGCTTGGTGGGTTAAGCCTCTGCCTTTGGCTCAGGTCATGATCTCAGGGTCCTGGAATTGAGCCCTACATCGGGCTCTCTGCTCAAGAGGGAGCCTGCTTCCTCTTCTCTCTTTCTGCCTGCCTCCCTGCCTACTTGTGCTCTCTCTCTCTCTGTCAAATAAATAAATAAAACCTTTAAAAAAATGTAGGAATTAAGGTATTATATTAAGTATTAAATATTAAGTATTTTATTATACTTAAGTAAATTAAATATTAAGTATTTTATAATAGCAAACTGAGAAAAATGTTAACAAACTCCTAAAATACACTGGGTATGTTTACTGAATAATTTAACTTTGGCTCTCTCTCTTTCTATTTTTGTTTTGGCTGGCCAGAACATACCCCAGGTGTTTACACATTTTACTCAGTGAAGTACAGACCTTAGAGCTGCCCCATTCTCTCCCCACCTCCCACTGCCTACCCTTTGCCACCTGACCTGCCACCACAGGGCCAGGCCTTCCCAGAAACCTCTGCCTTGGCTGCCTGGGTGCACCAGGCTCTCCCTCAGTTGCCCCAGCTGCCCTTCAGGGGCCCACAGCTGGGATTCTGATCACTCGATTTCTGCGGTGATCCAGTCTAGCCTCTAACTCCCTGTGGCCTGAGCGTGTCTCTGCTCCCATCTGGTCAGGACCCAGAAGTGTGAAGACCACGTTGTACCTATCCAGCAAGGCTGGTTTCTCCTTCATGATATCATTTCCTGGTAGTTGCACCTCAAGCTTCTGCTGCACAGACATAGATTTAATAAAGTCTTCTTGTAGCTCTTTCTCCAGTTTTCCCTGAAGCTTCTTCTGGATTAGCTCGGCTGTGGTGGGGGCAAAGGTCTGCAGGGGGCAGCAGGGGAGGAATGCTGGGTCTTACACGCTGAAGTGGTTACCCATGCTCCTGTTTCTGGCCAGGCATCCTCCCTTCACTATTCTGGCTCAATGTATTTTTAAGGAATACAACAAATCACTTGACATTTATAATTTTGAAAAATCCAAGGACATTTTTGGAGGAAAAAGACCTAAAACAGTAATGGCTACAATAGATTGGTGAACATAAATCAATAGGTGTGCATTCTTAAATGCACAGGGGGAGCATGGCAAGCTTCATTTTGTTATATATGAAAGGCTTGTGGAAATTTCTTTTTATTATTCTCTAGCTACTTAAAATCTTGAAATGCTGAAATAGATTAGTCATCTTTACGGGGTTGGGTGAGATGTTTTAATATTGTTACTTCTTTCCTTTTGATGACATTTTCTAGGTATGTCACAAATTTCTGTGCCATTTAAGGAAGTTTATCTTGCTTGTCAATGCCCCAACATTCATGGGCTTTCTGGAAAAGCAAATGAAATATGAGCAGTAATTGATTAAAATACTGTATTTTAAAGAAAAAGGTATATAATTTTGATCCCATTGTATCATTTATCTTCTCATCTGCTTTTATAAAACCACCTCCAAAAATATTTTAAATTTCTGTGTCTCCACCATTTTGTTTGAAATCAAGACAGTTTTCTGTAGAATTAACATGAAAAATATTTGAAGTGAAATATGTTGTTATTGTGGTATTTGATATCATAATTGATTCATGTAATAGATTAACAGTGGTCCCTAAAATCTCTGTGAGTTTTAAAAACCTGGCACCACATTTTTTTTTTCTAACCAAAGATGTCAGTTTGAAAGGATGTTGTATTGGTATTTTGTCAAAATTATGTATCTCATAACTTTGGAAAAGTATTTTCCAAAAGTTTAACAGCAGACAGTTGTGGCGACCTTGAAAATGAGCCTTGCTGATCTCTAGCTGTAGGGATTGTAATTGGCCAAGGGCCTCAGGCGCTGCCCTCTGAGAACCATTTCTGTGTTTGCCCTGCTCCAGCCAATGACTGAATGTGACAGGGATATTAAGGCAGGCTTGTTACTGAAAACATGGAAGCACCTCTGATGGCCTACTTTGGCTCAAGACTTCCAAACTTACTGCCAAACTTTCATTAGATGGCATGGCACTCTGGGATGCTTCCTTCCATTCAAACTTTCCTCCCGCATTTCCTCACCTCCAGTCAGACTTGCATCATGGTCTGAGTTCTTACAGCTCCTTCCATTTTCTCTTACCAGGCGTTTTATCTGATGGCACTCTTCCACTCTTGATCTCATCTTTCTCTGGCTTCTCAGAGGGTCCAGCCTTGGACATTGCTATAGAAAAATCTGAATTAACCATAACCAAATCATAACCAATTATAACTTCTATTTATTTACTAAAATAAATAGAATAGAATAAATGAGAGTCTAGCCTTAGCGTTAAATCTATATTTGAACGTATAAAGTGCATGAACATATAAAGTGCATGGTCTCAGCATGACAGATAAATGCGTCAAACATTATCTCCCAATCAGATATCTTGTGCTGGGGTGCCTGGATGACTTGGTTGGGCGGTCAGGTCTTGATTTCATGATCGTGAAATCTCGGGTCATCTCGCGTTATAATTTTGGGGTTGTGAGATGGAGCCCTGCATCAGGCTCAGTGCCCAGTGGGGAGTCTGCTTGAGAATTCTCTCTTTCCCTTTCCCTCTGCCTCTTCCCCTGCTCCCTCTCTATTTCTCTCAAATAAATAAATGTATCTTAAAAAAAATAGATGACTTGTGCTTCTGATTAAAAGTGCACACCGAGGGCACCTGGGTGGTCAGTCAGTTAAGTGGCTGCTTTCTGCTTGGGTTAAGATCTCAGGGTCCTAGGGTGGAAGCCCACATTAGGCTCCCTGCTCAGCGGGGAGTCTGTTTCTCCCTCTCCTTCTGCTCCATCTCCCCTGTTCATGCTTGCGCGCGCGCGCTCTCTCTCTCTCTCTCAAATAAATAAATAATCTTTTAAAAAAGAATAATATTAAAAATAAATAAATAAAAGTGCACACTGAATGTCAGGATCAGCAGAGGGGATTAAAATAAAGTAATATTTTTGAAGGGCCAAAAATTAACAAAGCCAATGAATATTTGAAAAATATATATTTTTTCTCTTCTGAGAGCAGAGTATAAGGTATAAGTATAAGCAGAGTATAAGCAGGTAGATATATTTAAATATTTTAATAAAATAATTGTTATAGTGATGCCTTATCATTAAAACATAAGGAGGATGCATACAACGGGGTATTACAAGTTATTAAGGAGATAATACCGGTTATCACAAAGGGGCTATTCTTTCTAATGTAGCAATGCTGCAACTCAGTCAGCAGGGTTAGTACTGAGTTCTTTTTCTAATCATGATGGTTTGCCCTGAACCATTTGTATCTTCCTACCTGGTTCTCTTTATAGTCAGCAATATTGGTTTATAAGATAGCTGAATGGGATTTGGGTGCGATTTATGGTCATGGACCTTTTCTGTTCATACTTCTGTCTTGCCCAATAAGTGCTCACACTGTGACTTCATTGTCATTAAGCAGCTAATTAAAAAGCTCACACAAAAAACTACAATATAAAGACCAATAACATTTGTCTGGAAAGTGGGTTGCTTTATGGATTCATTGTTCTTTTCCTCTAGGATTTGGAGGGGAGGAGTCCTTTTGCCCCACCCATCAAAATTTTCTTCCATTTGCCTATGGGTTATGCAAGACCTTCAGAAAGGGTAAGTTCAAGGTGATTATAAAATTAAATTTTCAAAGATGTTTTTAAAAGAACAAAGAACAGTTTTTGAGTATATGGATTATGTAAATTTGTAGTTTTATAAAGATTAATCCAACTGTCTGGTTTTCATTGGAAGGTATAATACAAATTTAGTTTGAATTTTAAGCAGTTAGTGGAAATAAACTTTAAAAGCAATGTATGATTTTACTTTGGAAACTAACTTACTATTTATTATTTTCTTCTAGAATTACTACTAATATTAATTACAAAGAAATATGTGATATTTTCCTATTAATATATAACAGAATAAAAGGTCAAAGGGGGAGGTCCATTAACCTAGGAGTGCCACAAAGATCGTTTTTAAAGATCTTTTGTACTAAAAATAAGGGAGAGTGATTTACAATTCTAGGGACAATTCTGAAAATAAAAGTAAATTAAGCATTACAAGCATGATTTTTAGCACTTCTGTTAAAGCTCTTCTCAATTTTCCAGTTAATACCTGCCTCTTTTTTGTTTCTTCTAATCACTGTGTATCTCCCTTCCTCCGGTCCCCAGCATTCAGGACTCACAGTGGCCTGGGAGGTGCCTCTCAAGCATCAGGGTGGCTGGTTATGAGCCCCGGTGCTCCCCCTGCCTGCACTGCCAGATGTGTAATTGGCTCAGCTAGAATAACTCAAGGTGAACTCTTCCAGAACGGAGATTCATGTTACATTAGCCTCAGTGACATCTTTTAATGCTTATGATATTTTTCTCCCTCTATCACAAAAGGGCTCAGGGATTTGCAGGATTGTGCAAAGAACTCAATTCTAACTATGTACATAAAACTTTTTCTTTAAAAAGACAGTGTAAAACATTTAAAAGCACTGCTTTTTTCACTTTGTATTTGCAAATTGATTTCTTCTGAAATATATATCGTATGTTCCTGAGATAAATCATACCTGGTCATGTTGTATTATCCGCTTTATAAATTGTTGAATCAGATTGGTAAAATTGTGTTTAGATATTGTACATCTATGTTAATGAGGGATATTGTCTATAGTTATTTTCTCATATATCATACGATTGATCCTTGGACAATATGAGTGTGAATATGCGGATCCACTTATATGTGGATTTTTTCCAGTATAGTATCATAAATGTATTTAAAGTGCGTTTACATTATGATATAAATATTATATACCAGAGAAATGACTGAGTTGAAGAGACATGTAAAAAGGGAATGCAGTTTTATATAACCAGTCCTCTAATACTTAAGATGAATGATTCGATCTCACAGTCCAAAGGAATTTTTTTTAAATCACTTTTTCTTTTTGCTGTTCTTTCTTGTATCTCAGAAAAGTGATAGAAAAACATAATTTTTGTGGGTATTCCTTTTATGTTTTTCTGTGGTATCTACTCACACTTTTTTACATGCGTGCATGGGTGGTAATTTTTTTCGGCTGCTTTGCATATGCCAAAATTTCTTTGTATCTTTCTCTCTGTATGTCTTCTTTTATAACTGTTAGTTTCTATTAATATTCCTTCAAAATGTGGAGAGGAAATTATTTCCTAGTGTTCTAGGACTCACTGAGGCTAAAGAGAAATCTGATATTCATTTCATTTTAAGATACCAGATTTTCCACTCTGGAAGCTTTCTTGATTTTTCTCTTTATTTTCAGAATCTAGACCATTTATAGGCATAGACAATTTTAATAATTTATTATGCTTGTATGTGGTAGGCTCTTTAAACCAAAATATACAACTATATTTTTAACTCAGAAAATTTTTGAGTTAAAAATGATAGTGTCTATAATTTAATTATCTTCCACTTTCTGTTGTCTCTGATTTTTGCTTCTGGAACTCTTATTCCTATATATTTGAACTTTGGAATCTACCCTCTGTGTTTCTGAACTTTGCTATTTTTCTTTTATCTTTTTGGCAAATTATTTAATTGTTCTGTGCTTCAGTTTTCTCATCTGTAAAATGGGGGTAATAATATGTTGTTGGATTATTTGGTAATGGCATTATATAATTTATTAGTTAGTAATGATAGTCAATTATTTGGTAATGGTAATGTCTTTAGAACAGTGTCTGGCACATAATAGGGGCAAAATTATGTTTTCTGTGGTATATAGTAGTCTACAAATAACTCTTATGTTTTGGAGATTTCTTTGATTTTTATGTCTTGGCTACCAACTTGGACTTGAGAGCTGTTCTTTCTAATCACATTACTCATTGAATTTTTATTTCAACAATCACCTTTTTAAAATTCCAAGTCTTTCATTGTCTGATTGCTATTTTTTTGGTGGCACCTTCTTTTTTTTTCTAACATAACTTTGTGATTCCTTTAATCTCTGTGGATCGCATACACACACAAAGATATATTAAATTAGTTTATAACTATTGTAATTCCTGGTTTAGATGACTATAATTTACTTTAATAATAAGAGTAATTATAATAACTTCCAAATATATTACACTGCTTTCAATTCCCAAATACTTTAACTTAGTTTCTTTATTTCCTTTTCCTGACTTCTTTTAGATTGAGTTATCTTATTCCCCTCTTTTCCCTGCTATTGGTGTGAACTGACAGATTCTAAATCAAGTCTTTTAATTATTAAGGTGGAATTTTAACATGCATACTTGATATAAATGTCTAAAGTTAATTAATGCCTATATCTTTTGTCCAAAGAGAATTAGGACCTTACAACAATTAAACTCTAAATAACCAATTTAAACTTAAATGTTCTTCTTATCAGAATTTATTTCCAGTTAGTTTTTAATTACTCACATGTTCACTAATTTCTTTGCTTCCTATTGTTTCTTGCCAACGCTCAGTTCTTTGGAGTTAATTTCCTTCTCAAAGTACGTTGTTGAACAGTTCTTTCACTGGGAAGATTTTGCTAAATTCAGTCTTTGAAGTTCTAAAAATGAGTGTTTTTCTTTCCCTTGAAAAACAATTTGCCATTTTGAAGAAATCGTTTGTGGCCTTTCCTTACAGTTCATCTATTTTTAGAGATAATTTGTCCTTTCTTTTTGGTTAATTTTAAGATTTTCCTTGCCTTTGATGTCCTGAGTTTATCAACAATAGGCCAAGATGTGAGTTTCTTTTTATTTATTTTTCTTTAAGGGTAGCTCTCATTTTAGGATTCATATCTTCATCAATTTTGAAAAATTCTCAGCCATGATCTCATTGCCTCTCCTCATTTTCACTGTCTTCTCTTCTTGAAACTCTTCTCGGTTATGCGCTGGATCTTCACATTTTACCTTCCATGTCTTATAATTTCTCTTTACTCTTCTCCAATCCTTCATACCTTTGTGCTATAATCAGATGTTTTCCTCAAGTCTGTCATTTAGTTTACTAATTATCTTTTTAACAGTGTCTAGTGTGTTTAGTCCATCCATTTAGGTTTATATTTCAATGACTTTATCTTCCTTTTCTACCTGCTATATTTGGTTCACTTTAAATATGTTTATTTCTTTTTATAGTGTCTTCTATATCTTTTGTAGTTTCTCTCTTCTTTTCTCATTTAAATTATTTTAAGTATAATTATGATCTATTTATGAGCAAGCATTATATTGTCTTAAGTGGTCGAGATACAGATCATTTTGTTTGTTGTATCTTTTGACTCTTACTTATGCTTGATCATTTTTACATGTGTTCTGTAATTTTTGATCGTGAGTTCATCTTCAATGGATTGTGGTTTTTCTGTGACAGTTCTTGGGTCCTGTTTGTGGGAGGGGTAACACAGAACAGTTTTAGGTTTGTTTCTGCCAGATATTAGATGTAGTGAAACCAGACTGGGAACAGTTTTTTTTTTTTTTTTGGCATGGAGAGTCTTTTATCAAATAGATTAAATTCTGACTCTGAATTCCCATATGGCTCTGATATATTTTCTTTGCTAACCTTAAGTTCTGGGCAAAGATAAATTTCCTTGTCATATACATGAATTATTGAACAGTATTTTTCTAGTCTCTCTTTGACTGAGAAAATAGACTGGTTTTATATAAATCTCTGAGTTTCAATTACTACACACTTATGCACCAAATGTCTTTTCTTCTATTCCACCATGGGAATTAGGACCCAAGTGTCTTGTTTGAATTTACTTCTTTGTGTTATAAGCCCCTAGGTCTACAACACTGTATTTAATGTTTTGCTTTTCATTTCCCATTTTTGTTTCTTAGGAATTTTCCTCTCTTTTCCTCCAAGTTCAAATTTATATTAATTTCTTTTGTTGTTTTTCTATTTTATATCATTGTTAGTTACTTTAGCTTCGTATTCACACTGCCTACCAATTCACCAACGGAAATTCTAATGTATGTATTTTAAAGTTTATTCTTTTTCTTAAATTATCTCTGTTTTCTCTGATGGTATTTTTTTTTTCTGTTATTAGTTTTCCTTAAGTGACTGGAATCTTTGTTTTTTGTTCATATTTTTGAATCAAGATTTAGTTGATTATTGTAGGCATTTGGTGTGTGTTTCTTCTGAGGTTGTATGGTTGTACAGTTCTCTTTTCCTGACTCTTAAATGAGAAGGCTAGTTCTAGACTCTACAATATCCTCAAGACTATTGGAACTTTTATCATTCCTAAATTAAAGGGAGCTTTATCTCAGGATGGAGTGTTTTAGTGTATTTCACCACTGGATGGAGCTGCCTTCTCTTTCTATTAATTTCCTTAGTGACCAGTGTGATGGTTCATTGCTACCTTTGGTTTTGCTCTGCTTCTCTTGCAGGCTCCAACAACATATTGACTCCTTTCCCATTTGGGGGAACAAAATCAAGTTTAATCCATGAGGGCTAAAAACCCGGCTTTATATACTCTATCTATGAAGAGCCTGGGAAAGAGGAAAAGCTGTCTAAATGATTGAGTTGTGTCAAAAGCTGCTATCTATTTAATTGTCATCACCATTGATTCTTTCTCTTTGTAGTGGCTGACACTGAGCCTTTCTTTAGAAAGGGCAGTTCTTCTTTTTGGTGTTTGGTAATAAAACTTTTCCTGACTTGTTTTCTCCATCAGTCAGAAATTTTCTGGTCCTTTGTTGTCCTCCTTCTAGTTTACCAGCCCTCTTAGGGTTCCATTCCTTTAAAAACACTTTTTGTGTCTTTTCAGGAAGACCTCCTGAAAGACTAGAGGTAAATGAATATATTCAGTCTGCCATCCCAAACTAGAAGGAAGCTCTTACCAATATTTTAGAAGCCAAACATTTAAATAAAAGAAACAAATGCATTTTAAAATTTTTATAGTTTAAGTAGGACATATAAATATGAAAGTACACAGATATATGTGGTTAGATGAAGAAACACAGTCCCGGGGCTCCTGGGTGCCTCAGTCAGTTAAGCGTCTAACTCTTGGCCTCGGCTCAGGTTGTAGTCTCATGGGCTGTGAGCTCATGGGTGGTGAGATCCAGCCCCATGTCTGGCTCTGCATTGAGTGGGGATTCTGCTTGAGGATTCTCTCCCTCTGCCCTTCCCCGCACGTTCTCTCTCTCCCCCCGCCAAATAAATAAATAAATCTTTATTTAAAAAAAAAAAAGAAATAGAAACAGAATCCTGCCAGAATCCCAACCACATGTGGCTTTTGATCACTTAAAATGTGGCTAATACAACTGAAGAACACAATTTAAAATTTTACTTGATTTTAATTATTTTAAAAATAATACCCACATGTGGCTAGTGGGAACTGCATTGAACATCTCAAGCCTAGATGATACAGGGTCTTGCAGTTCATATTACAAGTTTTGTCCTATCCTAAGAGCAGTAGGAGGTTTTTCACAAGGGAAAGACATAAGATATTATCTTCAAAAAAGATCAGACTGGCTGCAAGTGGAGAAGGGCCTCTCTCAACTATCTCATGGCCATTTTCAGTTTTGTTTTTTGTTTTTTGTTTTCTCCAGGGAGTAAAGGATCACTTTGCATGTTCTTCCTCAGTTTTTTGGTTTACTGAAATGAGGATTGAACACAGTTGCAGGTGTCACAAGACATTTTTTCCCCGTTGCCGCTGATCACACTTAAATGTGCAATCTCAGACTGTTTCCTAAGGAGACTATTTTGTCTTTTATAATGTGTTGTCTGTACACTGGTCACTGCCACCAGAACGAGTCCAAGCATGTCTTTCAGGTAGCCTGGAAGTTATAGTAGTTTCAGCTTTCCAGCATAAAATTTTGAGAAATCTAGAGACGTACAAATGTTTCATATAGAGGAATATGATGAGTGATAATACAACAGAATTTTAAATTTTCTCTTAAATACAAAACTGCAAGCTGTGTGTGTAGTTGCTAATACATGTGGGAGTTTTTTTCAGGTTTCATTTCCAAATATTTAGTTGATCCTATTAGCTGGACATTTCTTCAAGCTTTTGTAATCTAACCCAGGCCCTCTTAACTAGTTGACCCATTAACTATATATAGGTCCTTTTATTGTTCCATCAATGACTTATTAATAGTTTTCAGGTTCATGAATGATTATTTATGTATAGATTATGACTAAGCATTTTTCTTTCTTCTAAAGTAATTATCTACTCTGGGGTTCTCCTTCTCTGCTGCTCATCTGTCTTTTATCCTGGAAGCATGATGAATTCATGGATTTAGAAATAGTTCTATGTAGCAGAAGTGAAGGGCATAAAGCAAAAGGGAAGAGCAGCAGAAATTTGCAGCAGAGAAGATTGTAAAGCATATCAGTGCTAGAGCATTATTTAGCTGAAAGCTGTAGGACACCACCAAAGGATTTTAACCATTGGGAATGATGCAGTATCCCAAGTGTTATCTATTCCATAGAGAGAAGATGGAGTCAAAACAATTGCAGCTCCCATCGTATTTCCCCGTAGTTCAAAAATTTTGAATGCTTCCTCATAGCCTTCTCAATCAAGATCAGACTGTTTTAAGATTTCTAGGTTCCTAAAGGAACAAATAGCTGCAATTAATGTAAAAATGTTTTAACATACTGAGTTATGATTAAAAAGTAAAATAATCAGGTCCCATTTCAAGTTAGTAAAACAGACTAAATAAGAATTAGATCATTATGGACATGGGACTTCATTAGGGAGATGGAAATTGAATTATATTTTAGCAAATACATGTATTTATATGCAGATGCTTAGCTGATTATACGTTGAACAAAGATTGATGTGACTGGGCAGGAGGATATTTCAGGACAAAAGAATTACACAGACGCAGCAGAGTGGGTATGAGCAGTACACGTGAGGAACTGTGAAGAGGTCTGACCTAACTACACAGAATTGAACAGATCACTATCTAGAGAGAGACTGAACTGGAAAAGAGAGGATCATTCGACAAAGCCCTTGTGCTGAACTAGTGCAGCTTCTTGAACAGAAATAGCACTTACAGGAAATTTTATTTTGAAATTTGGTAAGGTTCAAGAAAGACCTAAGGGGAGAAATTCTGAAGAAAAAGAAATGTTAACACCCATTAGTCAGCTGTATTCTAACAAATGCACACTAAGCTGAAACATTGACTTTGTTTATCAGAACGTAGAGTTCTGAGAAAATGAGAAGCAGGAAGATTTGGATGAACTGGGGAATGAAAGCTGCAGGAAAGGCAGTGCTGATGGAAAAGTTGATTCCTGACTTGCGTGAGTACTGAGCAGTGGAGACTTCTGTGGAAATTCTTAAGGTGGAAATGAAAACATGTACAGAACTCAGCCACAGTTATGATTAGAACCTTGCCTAGAACTGTTCAACAATGTAAATTGTGATTCCTATTTATTTTCTCAGCATGTTAGTATTCCCCTGCATCCGTCTGCTTTAAAGTCTTCTCTAAAGTCGTAAAATAATAAAGTTCAATATTCTCAAAATAAACCCCCAACTTTGTAGTTTTACTATATTTACCTGTGCAGTCACACATGGTGTTAACAATTCCACATAGACTTGTAAGAGGCTTATCCTTCATCATATAGAAAAGTCTGTGATTCGTAGTATTTCTCTCAGCCGCTAATGTAAAAAGGATCCAAACCTATTCAGAAAATAAATAAATAATTGTTAATAGAAATAAAGGGAACACTATTCATAATGACAGAAAATACATCTTATGAAGAAAAACAATAGGGATCCAAACATAATGAGACATTCTACTCTATGGAAGGTAGCCTACATTTTTTAAGGGCTTTTATTCAAAGTCTAGGGTTACCGTTTCTTTTTTTCCTCCTCCCTCTTTTCCTTTCCCTACAGTCCTTTTTTCTTTCTTCCAAGCTGAAAGAACTGATAGTTTTCATCAATGTGAACTGGTTTATCTTTACTTAGAAGAATGAAGAAAAAATTCTAAAGTAGCCTTAAAATTACTCATAAAATACAAAGCGATTGAATAGAAATCTTTGGAGGACATTATTCACTCATAAGTCTTGATAATTTGATGCTTTTTGTGTGTATGATTTGTGTGCAAGTTATGTTAATTATACATCATGTTTAGAAAAATACTTTTTTGCTGAGCAGTGTAAATGTCAGTCTCATTAGCCATCATTATTACCTGCCAGCAAGAAGATGCTTTCAATGAATGATAATTTCCCTTCATGGTTCTGTGGATGCATGCAAGTATAAAATTATTTTTAATGTTATCTTATTTTCAGTGTTTATAAACTTTTTTCTTCTTTTCAAACTGTTTTCAAACCAACTTCTACACTTGAAAAAGAAAAAAAATTGGCCTGATATTAAACCAGTAGTTTGAACTAGTTCAGAATGATTCTTGGACAAAAGAGAGAGCAGACTCATGGAAGACCCACTCTTTTAAGAAGCAGATGCTAATAATGGTAACAGGGTAGTTTTAAAGGGGAGAATGGGGGAGGTGCCATCTCTGATGTAATATTGATAATCTAAAATGTCCAATTTTTAGCATAACCAAGATAAGTGACTACATCTTTGCTCCTCTTACAACTGTATAGTGCCTGTTAGGTCTAGGTATTAGTGGGATTTTAATAAAATATGCTCTTTAAAAGAAATCATGTAAATATATTTATATTCCTTCAGTCCTCTAGTATCATCGCTATGAAAGATTTTATGCTTTTCATATAATTTTCACACCCATTGTCTTTTTCTTTTGACTTCTACAATAACATGCTATGGTATGATCAGAGAATTCTAGAGACTGTCTACCCCAAGTCCATATTTTATGGCTACACTGACACCCAAAGAAGGAAAATGATTTACTTGTATGCTGCACATTTGATATGGGACATGGGAAGCTCTTGATACATATTTGCTAACTCATATTATTACTCTCTTTATATGAGCAAAACCCAAAGGCACAGAGAAGGAGATGAGATATCATAAATTGATGGTAAAAGTGGGGCTGGAAACTTGAATCATTGCTTACTTTCCTTTCCTACTCTTTTTATGGACCTGTAATACAACTGAAAATCTAGATTCAAAAGGACATGTTTAAGGTTGGAACTTATAAAGAGCTATTGAACAAGAGCCAGGGATCAAATAACAACAGAATATTAAACAGTTTTCACTGAGCACCCCCAGAAAAGAATAGAAATTATTTAGGAAGTGTTCTGTAAGGGCACCATTCCCTGGTCCACACACCATAATCCAACTGTAATTGCTGATGGGATCTACTAAGTTCAGGTTTATTTCTTTAAAAAAGTGAGAAAGTTCTTAGGGCTTTATCAATATGGCAGAAAACCTTTCCTTAAGAATGACTGAAACCACAGGGCACCTGGGTGGCTCAGGCGGTTAAGCCGCTGATTCTTGAGCCATCAGCTCAGATCCTGGTCTCAGGGTCCTCAGATCCAGCCCCGAATAAGCCTTCTGCGCTCAGTGGGGGGTCGGCTTGAAGAGTCTTTCTCACCTATTCCTCTGCCCCTCCCTCCCTGCTCTCTCTCTCTTTCTCTCTCTCATAAATAAATCAGTATATCTTTAAAGACAAAAAAGAATAACTGAAACCACAATATAGAATGGATATAAAATGTTCACTAAACACATTAAATGTTATGCCACAAAATTCAAATAATATACAGAAATGAATTCAGTGGGATTCTAGGTTAAATTTTCAGGCTCTCTTCATTTAAATACAGGTAAAGTACTTAGCCTGATATATTTAAGGAAACTCTTCTTCTCCCAGCTTAATTTGCAAACTTTTTTGTATTTATCATCTCATTCTGCATTCTTTATAGACTTCTTGGTCATATTCATCTGTTATACATTGGTCATTTCCATGTGTAAGGGCTGATAAAGTACATTGCTGGCTACTATTCTCAGCTTGCTGGCAATTTTTCTTTTCTTTCTTTTTTTTTTTTTTTTTTTTTTTTTTGCTGGCAATTTTTCAAAGACCAGAATTCAAATACAAAATGTGAAGCAATAGTAGGGGATGACAGAGGTTGTGGTTTAGTCTGCTGAATTATTTTCCTTTTGCCTTTTGGTATTTGTGCCTTCAACCCTCCCATTTAGAACTTGCCTACCTCCCCCATCCCTATGTAGTATGACTGAGGTTATCAACCATGGTATCTTGAGCCCCCCGTCTTCCTGACCAGACTAGATGTGTGAGTTGAATCTAGGCACACAAACCATTCATCCTACACACCAAGGGTTCAGAGATGAGCTGATGAGCTTAAGTTGGAACAAGGAGAGCTCTTCCTGAGACTTTTTAGCTAGGAGGAACCTGTCCGGCTTGTCTTTAAGGTTATGACACAAGAAAGTGTGCACTTGAACCTGCTTGCAGCCAGCTTCTTAAAACTCAGGCTTCCACTAATCCTTTAAGGAGACTTTGTATACATATGAACAAAGTATCCTTTCTCTTAGACAAATTTTAATGATCAGCCTATTATTTATTTCTCAATAATAGCAATAAATGTAATGTCATTTTGTTTGGGCAAATTAAATGAAATTATTGAGCATGAAATAAGAGAAAATACAAATATTTCATCACAATAAATAGGCACCCAGAGTTACTGTGATAAAATAAATCAAGAACGGTTACCAATTGCTCTTTTGGAATAAAATTCTTTTTGATGTTTATTGGTTCCAATATCTTGTTTTTGCTTGAAATGTTGCAGACATTAAGTAATTTTTAATATATTTTCACTTGAAAATGCTATATTCTCCACTGGTGTCTGGTTTGAGAAAAAATTTTTTAAATTTAATTTTATTTTTTCAGTGTTCCAAAATTCACTGTTTATGCACCACACCCAGTGCTCCATGCAGTACGTGCCCTCCCTCTTTAATACCCACCATGAGGCTCACCCAACCCCCCTCTCCTCTCCCCTCCAGAACCCTCAGTTTGTTTCTCAGAGTCCACAGTCTTTCAGTGGTTTGTCTCCCCCTCTGATTCTTCTAATGTCACAGTCTGTACTGGGTCGTTATGTGGTTTCAAGGGAAAAAGTTGACATAGATGTAATAGTTAAAGCCAAGATTTTTTCAGTATCATAAATCTCCCTTTTCATGGTAATACTTCTATATCCAAAATAGAAAATGTAAGTTGATTTTGGGAATTTAATTTTGGAATATAGACCCACTTGATCAGGGAATTTGCAGCCAAAATCAGTTCTTTTACTCTTTTCACTAGTATTATTTATGTTACATTGATACATATTGGTATCAATGTCAGGGGTTGCAGTTTGTTTATTGACAATTTTTAGACAACATTACTGCTTCATTTTTCTTCAAAAAGATACTAATCCTTTTGACAGTTCCAAGAAAATCATGTACATTGATTTTTGATGCTTGTATAATTTTGCTCATAACATTAAATTTACTTCAAATATCATGACTGATTAATCCTAACCATGTAAAAAGGAAATATTTGGAACTGGAAGTTTGGTTTGTTCCAGAAAATTTTTATTAATATTATCAATAGTTTCTAAGAGTAAAGCATCCTACTCTCAGGAGTTTTTGGTGACATGATTGCATCAATTTGTCCATCTCATAGCTTAGTCAGCAAAAATCTCAAGGTGTGTTTGCACTCCAGAGTTTGATTGTAGCTGAAAAATGGTCGTATTGATCTTGGGTAATAGAAAACTGATGATATCAAGAAAGAACTTAACCTGAATTTTTCATTATCAAATTTACATAATGTACATTGTAAGTAATATACAATACCTAATTCTTTTTCTGAGCATTTTTTTTTTTGCAATCTATTATGTTTTCCACACACACTTGTGACGCTGTTTTAAGCTTAGCCTTTGAGATTAGTTTTATCTAGATCCAGTTTTTAAAAATAGGTCACTAACATGTGTATAATTCTTTTGGAGCCATGTGTTCTTGGGCCAAATACTTATATTTTGGAAATCATTTGGAAATAATTTCTTAAAATAGGCTGCATGGCTTACAGGAAAATTTGATCTATAATAATTGAAATACTAACATTAGTATATAATAATTGAGAAGCATTGTATCACCCAAAAGAATATCATTCATTGCATCTGCTATAATTTTAACAATTTGATTTTGTATTTCATTCCCTAAATGGCATATATATTATAAATTATATATGCATGATATATAATGTATATATTATTATCAGATATTGCTATGGTTTCTGGCAAATGAAAAAAAAATCCCATTACTAGGTTCATAAATTCTCTTAGATGATTCTCTGAACACATGATTATCTTGTCAAAAAATGGTATCACTTAGGAGTTCAATGACAGTATACAGTTTCCCCCATTTAAAAAAAAAATATTTATTTATTTGACAGAGCAAGACAGGACAAGCAGGGGGAGCAGCAGAGAGAGAGGGAAAAGCAGGGAGCCTGACATGGGGCTCAATACCAAGACCCTGAGATGAGCCGAAGGCAGACGCTTAACTGACTGAGCCACCCAGGTGCCCTCCCCCATTTTTATATTGTTTCTTTCTGCAGCATTATTTTTTAAAAGATTTATTTATTTATTTTTGGGGGGAGGGGAAGAGGGAGAGGAGGAGTGAGAACCTCAAGCAGACTCCCTGTTGAGCATGGAGCCCCATGCAGGGTTGGATCTTACAACCTGGAGATCATGACCTGAGCAAGAAATCAAGAATCTGATGCCTAACTGACTGAGCCACCAGGATGCTTCTCTTGCTGCAGCATTATTAATAACATTTTTCAAATCAGATATCACTTTTTAACACTGAGCACTTAAGTATGGGCATATATTTCCATTTCTTCGTATTTACTAAAATCTGTACTAGGTGCTGCCCACCCTCAATTGCACCCTTCTTTTTTTTTTTTTTTAAGATTTTATTTATTTATTTGACAGAGAGAGAGAGAGATCACAAGTAGGCAGAGAGGCAGGCAGAGAAAGAGGGGGAAGCAGGCTCCCTGCTGAGCAGAGAGCCTGATGCGGGGCTCGATCCCAGGACCCTGGGATCATGACCTGAGCCGAAGGCAGAGGCTTAACCCACTGAGTCACCCAGGTGCCCGAATTTTACCCTTCTTATTCTTCAAACTATCATTTCTTTTTTTATCCCCAAAGTATTTTTTTTAACAAATGAAATGCAGAATCTTTTCATCTAGAAAAAGTGACTAGAATATGGGATTACTTGTAACCACTTGGATAGTTTTTGTGTGTTATAGGTTCCCCCAAACCTCCTACTTATAATGTGGTGTCTTTTTTTAAACTTTAAATTTCTTACTTGATGTACGTAATTGTCAACAAAATTTTATATTAAATTATATTCAAATTTTATGTCTATGTACCTGGGTTGGCAGAAAATACATTTAGTTCAATGAAATTTTTAGTTTTTAAATTTCGTTTTGTTTTGCAGTTTTTTAATCATAAGTTTTGGTTGACATGGAAGCAGAAGTGAAATTCACAACCTCAACTCTCTGTAGAGAGCATGTTTCCAGGCTGCATTTTGTTCAAAGTAGTAACTATGAACACTTGTCCTTTTACTACAAATTTATATCTATTTTTGCCACATATATATTCACTATTCCAAACATTTAAACTTTACTTCTCTAATGGCTTTCCATGTTCTGTTTTCTGACTCAGAAAATTTTTAAATTTATATTTTTTTCTGATATCTGGTGAAAAATAATGTTATGATTAGTATTTTGTTTAAAAATTTGTAATATTTTGAAAAAATTATGTGTGGTAAACTATTACATTTAATAGCAGTTAATTTTGTATTGATGATTTTCTGTAATAACAACATTGTTATCAGATTATTACATAATGACTATTATGTAATGATTAGATGTATAATTTATGTCTAAATAATACCTTGTGAGTTATAACTGATAAGTTAGTATTGGTATTACATGAAGATTTGAAGCACAATGACTAATTTAAACATATATATTTTTTTTAAGATTTTATTTATTTATTTGACAGATAGAGATCACAAGTAGGCAGAGAGGCAGGCAGAGAGAGAGAGGAGGAAGCAGGCTCCCTGCTGAGCAGAGAGCCCGACGTGGGGCTCCATCCCAGGACTCTGGGACCATGACCTGAGCTGAAGGCAGAGGCTTTAACCCACTGAGCCACCCAGGCGCCCCTTAAACATGTATTTAAATTGAGAATTCAGAAATTCTGTTTTAGCATAGTAAACAACAGATGACAAAAGCTGCCATTTGAAACATCAACTTATCCAGTCCAATCATACCCCAACAACAGATTTTTTAAAAATTGAGATATTTAGCAATACCTCAGTCTAAAAAGGAAAAAAACTGCACCTTGTTTCGAAGCAGAGGTTATTTTAGATGTTGTTAGATCAATAGGTTTTTTAAGTTAATTTTTTCTAAGTCAAAGTGGAATAACATATGTTTACCATATTAGAATGAGACACCTACTGCCATCTGCCCCAAAATTGTCATAACGAGTATAGAAATTGCCCATCTTTAGAGTCAATAAAACTGTAATCATGGACTTAAAGGAGTCCATGAGGTAACTAGTATCCCTTTTCCAGAATTCATGTCGGTTGAGGTAAATTTGATCTCTTTGTCAATCCTCCCTTCTTTGTGGCATGTTTTTATATGACTGAAAAAGATATAAATCTTGCCAGCATTAAGCATTAGAAGTTATGTCTATGTAGTACTATTTAGGGAATATAAAGTCTGTAACCTGGCAAGTTTTACTTCAATCACTGTAGCTGAAAATGTTGAAGTTTTTTGTCTGTGTTGAGGGATACTCTTTCTTTTTTCCTTTTGTCAACAAACTAGAGGGATTTGGAGTAGAGGGAAAGCCTGGTCTTTGCTTGGATGTGTGAAAGGACCACGGTTCAAACACTGGCCCATCTGGACGTGACTGCTGGATGTCTTTCACTTGTTTTCATTTGAGGTTAAAGGTGTGAGTGCACAGATGATACACAAAAGGGCCTGAGTTGGGTGAGGGATCTACTAGGAGCAAACTCATTGTGCAGGGAGTTGCCCAGGTCAATTTTATACCAAGGTACTGATTTGTTGAATATATATTCCTCAACTGAGATGATAAAAAATATGTATATATGTTAATATACATATAAATAATATGTATACACTTTGAGAAATATAAAGCTAGAAGGTGTTATTTATTTCACTCGTTTATAGCACACCAGCTAGGAAAAGAAAGGTTAGGTACCTAAACAGTGGTTCTTGTTCTCAGCTTAACATTAAAATCACCTGGGTCCACATTAAAGGTAAGGATTCTTAGGCCTTCCTTCAGAGATGTGGGATCAGTAGGTCTGGTGTTGTGCCCTGGAATCTGTATATTTTTGAAACTACAGAGGTGATCTGATATCCATCCAACTACTGGATTTTCCTTTTCTTTTTCCATTCTGATTCTTTCAAATCTCTTTTGTTCTGTATCACAGAACAGGCCTGCCTCTAAAGGTAGTCGTTTAAAAAAATCACCAGAGGGGTGCCTGGGTGGCTCAGTCGAGCTCTTTGTTTCTGCTCAAGTCATGATATCAGGATTGTGGGATCGAGACCGGCATTGCTCTTGGAGCTCAGCTTAGTGGGGAGTCTGCTTAAAATTCCTCTCCCTCTGCTCCTCCCCACTACACTCTGTTTCTCTAAAATAATAAATAAATACATCTTTTAAAAAAATTACCAGATACCTACCATGTACATAGCATTGTCAGCAGCATTCTAGGAAATACAAATGAGACCCAATTTTTTAAAAATTGTAGTTGACATGCATTGTTACATTAGTTTCAGGTGTATAACATAGTGATTTGACAATTCCATATATTATGCTGTGCTCACCACAAGGGCAGCTGTCATCTGTCACCATGTAACACTAGTACAATATCAGTGACTACATTTCCTAAGCTGTACCTGTTATCCTTGTGACTACTCATTCCATAACTGGAAACTGGTACCTCATACTCCCCTTTACCCACTTTGTCCACCACCACACCACCTTCTTTTCTGGCAACCACAAGTTTATTTTATTTATGGTAAGTTTTTGGTTTTATTTTTTTGTGGATTGTTTTTTAATTATTATTTCTTTTAAAAAATTCTTTTTATTTATTATTATTATTATTTTTAAAGATTTTTGAAATGTATTTGAGAGAGAGAGATTAGATGTATAATTTATGTCTAAAAATAAATTATATTTATCTGGGATCATGATCTGAGCCGAAGGCAGATGGTTAATGAATTGAGCCACCCTCTTTGTATTTTTTAAATCCTGTACAGTTAAGATACGCTGTTATATTCATTTTAGGTGTACAACATAGTGATTCAGCACTTCCATACATCTCCCAGTGCTCATCACGAGTGCCCTCTTTAGTCCCCATCATCTACTTAACCTATCCCCCTCAACTCCCCTCTGGAAACCATCAGTTTGTTCTCTATAGTTAAGAGACTGTTTGTTGATTTGCTTCCCGGTCTCTCTTTTTTTCCCCTCCTTTGTTTGTTTTGTTTCTTAAATTCCACATATGAATGAAATCATATGGTATTGTCTTTCTGTGATTTATTTCACTTAGTGTAGTACACTCTAGGTCCATCCATGTTGTTGCAAAGAAAATCTCATTCAAAATCCAGTTTTGTTTTGTTTTGTTTTTTGTTTTTTTAAGATTATTTAGTCATTTATTTGACAGATCACAACTAGGCAGAGAGGCAGGCAGAGAGAGAGGAGGAAGCAGGCTCCCTGCTGAGCAGAGAACCCGATGTGGGGCTCGATCCCAGAACCCTGGGATCATGACCTGAGCTGAAGGCAGAGGCTTTAACCCACTGAGCCACCCAGGCACCCCCAAAATCCAGTTTTTGAGGAGGTTAGAATCTGGTAGGAGAGATCAAAGATAACCTGTAAATGGTAAGTAAGGCTATAGGCAAAATTGTTACACTACCTGTTCCATTCACAAGAAATTGATTGTGCTTCTCCAGGTCATGGTTGTTTTAACCTATGCACAGTGTCATTGGTAGGGCTTCCTAGCTGGCATTCAGAGATGAAGGGCAGGTGAAGTATTATATGCAGGCTCAGGACATTGAATATAGTAATTCTTGGTCTTATGAAAAAGATAGGAATAATTAAAAATTCCTACCCTGAGTTAATATAGAGAACTATATTTTAAGATTTAATATTTCATGGAGGTTTACTTTTCACCCTTTCATTATTGTTGTGGATATATGATCTACGTTTACATAAAAATATAAAAGTGTTATTTTCTGAACTGATCTATAATTTATAAGGAACATAATCATAATTATAAATACTACCATATTACTATTTTTTTTGTTCTGCATTCATTGTGTTAGAATTATAGCTTAATGCTTATGATAATTCCTTCCCTATTTCTCCACAACTGACTTATTAGTTGTCTGACCCAACTTCCCTGCACACCATTGTTCTATTTTCTCTGTAACTTTCACTTCACAGAGGAATGTTAACAATGGAATATGTTATTCAGTTATTCATTTGCAGGCTTCTAAGATGCCATACTCTATAATTAATCACCATCACAAATATCCTCATATATATGCTTTATACATATGTACTCTTTCTGGGTCACTGAACTATTAAAACAGCTTATTTTAAGCATTGTTGCAAATCACAGCCTATGGTTACAAGATAGTAAAATGCATAAGATAAGCATAGATTTGCAAGGTATTTTTCACTCAGGTGCAAACATTGGAGAACCTTTGTTTTGAGGTAATATATATGCTAACAGGATCAAAATTAACCATTTTGTATTATGTTTAATAAATAGTACTCTTCTTATGTATTTATAAAATAGTTTTAAAATAAAATTGGTGAAAAGGTGGGACTCTTTTTCTCCACACAGTGAAGTTTGTAGCATATCGACTCTAGATAGAAAATTTCACCTTTCACTAAGGTCAAGCAACGTACCACATATTAACCAATTATGTGAAGTATCTTCCCTTTAACTGTATTTCTCTTGATCTGCAGAATAGATGGATTTCTCAAAAGGTGGGGTGTTATAAGTAAATATATCTTCTTATACTTTGGGGAGAGTTTTATCCCCCTGGAGATGAGGACCCTCTATTCCTTTTTCCCCATTAGTTTAATGGCACTGATCATAACATGGAATAGAGTTTATTTTCTTCCAGTTAGGATGAAAAAACTACAAGTATGATACTTGGGATTCAACCCAGCCCAAAATGCCAACTCTAGAGCAAGGATGTAGCCAGAAAATGAAATCAGAGTAAAATAATCAGATCAGTATCAGAAACATGGGAATCAGAACTTCAGCTAGGCAAAAGTGCCAGAAAAATTGATGTTAAGAAACATAGCTTGTTTGAGGTTTGCTCATCCATCCACCCATCCATCCACTCATTCGGGAAATATCTATGGATCAGTATGCAAGGTCCTTCCCTTTATGGGACTTAAATTGAGGGGTGTAGGAGCTATGGGGGGGTGTAGGCAGACAACGTTTTTATTTGATTGGAATCCCTATAAGAATATTAATACACAGTACTATATAAAATAGGAACCCAGGGGCTAAAGAAAGCTGCCGTGAAGAAGCAAAGACTGAATTGAGCTTAAAGGATAACCAGGAATTGTTAGAACAGAATAATGAACAAAAGCATGAAGTCTGGGCTAGATTTCCAAGCCAGACTCAGTACAGTTAAGATGGGAGGCCAGATGGTAGGGTGGCATGGAATGTTCATGAACACAGTGAGGGGCAGAGCTCGAAGACTGGGAAAACAGATGGAGACAGTTCAAATCCCAGGTTTGCTTTTTATTAGCTACATTATCTGGAACATACCAACTTATTTGAGCCTCAGTTTCATAAATAAACATGTCATAGTAAAATAATAATGAATACTAACATCTACCTAGCAATGGTGTTGGGAGAAGTAATCTTAGAATTCTAGTATTATTGAATTGATGACTTCATCCACATAACTAGCTAACCAGTAATAGTTCAGAGCTCCTTTGTGTTGTTTTTGTGTTGTTTATTATGAGTTATTCCCTAATGTGCAAATTGTGATATTTATTTGTCATGCAGTCAGGATTCCCATTAATAGTGTTCCCATACATTCCGTAACATTTTTGTAAAGAATTTGATCTAGGTTTCATATTCTGAAGAAGGAGGTAGGGGGTGAATTTTTATGAAATAACCAAAACGAAAACCAAAAATAGTGTATCTTGGAAGAAATGAATTGACTTTGTCACTAGAGGGAGACCTCACCAGGTTTTGAAACTTGCCCCAACTTTCACAGAGATAAATTTTTTCTTTCCCTTGGCGTCTCGGGAGAAATGATGATGTAGGAAAAGGCACCGAGAAAATGGTACTGGAGCAGTTTTCTCTTCTCTTCTCTTCTCTTTTTCACCTCCTCTCCCCTTCATTCCCCTCCCCTCATCTTCTCTCCTCTCCTCTCCTTTTCCTTAACTGTGTTCTCTTCAGTGGAGAATAAACCTTAGGGGATACAGACACCAAGACAGCCTAGGTGACAACCAATGGTTTGAATTCACTTCCCTTGAGTTTGTGGCAGTGTTATACAAAGTCCTGGAAGCATCACATGGGGCCAAGACTTCAGAGGGGTGCAAGTCCAAGGGGAATTGAGTGTCTTCTGATGGCAGCCATCTGAGAGAACATGGACATTTAATAAACACTGCATTTTCTCACTGGAATTTTCAGTGACCATAGACAGTCTATGAATATGCATATATATATATATACTTTTTTCTATTATGTATTTTTCCACTAATTACATTTCACTATGTAATCTTGAATCATAAGCACCTGGGAAGAAGTGAGGGTGACCTATCTTAACCATTCTAGACAAGGAGAAAGTCAAGGAGTACTAGGGAGAAATATGCCTCTCAAAAATGATATTCCATGAACTAATTACCCAAGGAACTAACTCATAGAAGGTGTGCTGACACAGGTGTTAGAATTATGTTCAGTTAATTATACTTCTTATCAAACAGAACGTCAAGCTTAGAACTTGGTTAATGGCAAGGCTATTTAACTTTTTAACTCTAATCTAGCAGTTCATATATTTTACTTTATAGAGAATACTTGGAATAAAAAATAATTTTATTTAGGAAAATTAAGAATTAATATCAGCATGAAATATAATTGGTCATGAAGCTGTTTTAAAAGATAATTTCAGGCATACTACAGATATTAAATGCTTCTAACTGTATGGTTTATAAATATCAAATTCTAAACCTTTTACCAAATGCCAACTTATATTTAACAACTTGGCTATTGCCTTACTAAATGTCCTTTCTTAAGTGCTTGTGAATTCCTTTAATATAAAGTTCAGAAGATTCAAATTATACTATGTACAGCTGAACTGGGTGTTTCTAGAAAACTAGTGGAAATTCTTTAAGAGTATCTTTTTCTGATTATAAAAATGAATGCATGATAAAGAAATTTTAAATCCTCTGTAATTTCTTCAATAAGTGATAACCACTATAGACATGTTAAGCTATTTTCTTTTAGTCCTTATTCCATGAAAAATTTTTTAAGAAAGTTGAAATCATTCTGTATGTACAGTTTTATATTCTGATCACATCTTTCCCCCAGAGAACATGCTTTGGTGTTTCTATACTCAATGCTTTCTACAAATGGAGGACATTTCATACTCTCCTTTTAAGCACAAAATCACTCTACTCTATATTCTTTTTTAAACTCCATAGTTACTCATCCTTTTATCATTAAAAATATCTTTGTAAGTATAATTTTAATGGTTATAAGATATTTTATCACAGGGATATATCCAATTTACTCTACCAACTCCTTATTGTTAGATATTTAGTTGTGTCCAATAAATAATTTTATAATTAATGTCTCTATTCATTAAATTTTAGCCACATTTCATTGTATTTAATAAGGATCTTTGGCATAGATTAGATAATTATATTTTAAAATAAAAATTAGGGGCGTCTGGGTGGCTCGGTGGGTTAAGACTCTGCCTTTGGCTCAGGTCATGATATCAGGGTCCTGGGATCAAGCCCCGCATCAGGCCCTCTGCTCAGTAGGGAGCCTGCTTCCCCCTCTCTCTCTGCCTACATGTGATCTCTCTCTGTCAAGTAAATAAATAAAATCTTAAAAAAAATAAATAAAAATAAAAATTATAAACCACTAATTGTAGAAATACCAAAAGTATAAGAATTACTGTGACATGTAATTTCTTAGGACATTCATATTTTTTTCATGTCAGGAATTGAATATAGGTTTTAAATGTTTCCCACAGTAATGACTCCAGATTCAGCCCTTCAGTAACTCTCTAGGAATAGACATTGGGTTCCCTGGTAGTGTATGCTGAGATGGAGTTTGGGGATATATTTACTAGGGATCAGTATCTCTGAAAAAAAGAAGGAGAAAGCAGGATTGAGGCAAAGGGAGAACTGCAAAACAGGCCTTACTAAATCTCAGTTAGTCTAGCAAGGAATTTATGCTTTTTCTTTGTTCAGTAACAGACCTATGGGATGCCCCCAAAAGGGTGTGATTGTGGAGGAGGCCACTCCATGCAGGTGAGGCAGACCCTGAAGGACCCTGATAATGGGCAGCTATGTTGTCCCCATGCTTTCTATAGCTGGGTGGCAAATCTTGCCTACATGGGAGATATGGATGGTGTGTCTTTGGGTTTTCCACACTGGGAAATTTATCAGTGTGCTATAAGATTGGGTTAATACTGTTGTAAAAAAAGATCATAAATATTGAATGTTTCTTTGATAAAAGTCTGATTAATTAATTAAATTGATATTTTATTAATAATTTTATATATTTTATAATTTTGTAATTATATAATTAATTACTTAAAACTCTAGTTAAATAAAATTGATCTTTTCTTAGCATGATAAGAACACATATTTCAAGCTATAATCCAGGATCATAATTTACAAGGAAATATTAGAAGCAGTTTCTATTAAAGTCAGAATGCCCACTACCATCAGAATTATATGATAGTTCTCTGGAAATTCCATCAATGCAGTGAAGACAAAGAAAGAGTAAAAGTTTTAAGTAAAGGAGAGAAAAGACAGTATTATCATTAGTGGCATGTAATAGGGTTTTTTAAATCTAGAAAACCCAAGAAAAATAAAAATTATTAAAACAGGGTGTCTGGGTGGTTCAGTAGGTAAAGCATTTAAGTGTTTGCCTTCAGCTCAGGTCATGATCCTAGGGTCCTGGCATCCAGCCCCTCATCTGGCTCCCTGCACAGCAGGGAGCCTGCTTCTCCCTCCCCTTCTGTCTGCTGCTCTGCCTGCTTATGTTCTGTATCTTTGTCAAGTAAATAAATAAAATTTATTTTATTTTTATTTATTTATTTTTTATTATTATTTTCTACTATTATTCAGTAGAGAAGTTGATTATAAATTAATATATAAAATTTAGTAGCTTTCCTATATATCAGGGGTTGGCATACTTTCTCTGTAAAGGGATAGACAGTAAATGTTTTAGACTGTGGCCATTCAGTGTATTGCAATCCTTCAACACTGCTGTTGCAGCATGAAAGCAGCTATAGACAAGGTGAAAACACAGGGGCATGGCTACGTTCCAATAAAACTTTATCCAAAAAACAGGCAGCAGACCTGATTTGTTTCATGTTGGTAGGTGGCTGACCTTTGCTATATACATAAAAAAAAAAAAATTGAGAAATTACAATGGAAGAATAACTCTTATTCACAACAGCAAACAAAATGAGTAAATATTATAATCTTGATTAAAAATGTGCAGGACGGGGGCACCTGGGTTCCTCAGTGGGTTAAGCCTCTGCCTTCGGCTCGGGTCATGATCCCAGGGTCCTGGGATGGAGCCCTGCATGGGGGGGGGGGTGTCTCTGCTCAGCAGGGAGCCTGCTTCCTCCTCTCTCTCTGCCTGCCTCTCTGCCTACTTGTGATCTCTGTCAAATAAATAAATTAAATCTTAAAAAAAAACTGTGCAGGACATTAGAGAAGAAAGACATAAAAGAAATTTCTTATTTTTTGTAGAGATTTATTTCTTTATTTTAGAGAGAAGAGCATGAGCAGGAGGGGCAGAGGGAGGGAAAGGATCTCAGACAAACTCTGTGTTGAGCACAGAGCTCCACGCAGGGCTCCGTCTCCGGACCCTGAGATCATGACCTGAGTTGAGACTGAGAGTCAGTCATTTTTAATTGACTGTGCCAACCAAATGCCCCCCTAGTTTCCTTCTTAAAGAAATTTTAAGAGATAATGAAGAGTGAAGAGATAATATTTGACATTATGAGAGAAGGTAGACATTTTTTTTCCATATGCTCACTGACTGCAGGTATTTTTTTTCTAAATTGCTTTTTTATACCTCATTTTCAATGTACTTGATTGCTCTCTTACTGATTTATGTGAGCTCTTTATTAGTTGTGGAAACCATCTCTAGGTCTGTCATTTTCCTTGCAAATTGGGTTTCTCAGTATATGAAGAAATTATATATATTTTTCTTTTATGAGTTTAAGGTTTTGTGCACTTCTTAGAAATGTCAGTTCTTTATGTCACTCAGGACTGTGAAAAAAAGACACCTTCTGTGAAGCTTTTCTTAATTTCCTACCTAAAATTGTAGTATTTTTAATCATTATTTAGATAAGGAAACTAAAGATCAGAGAGAATAAGTAACTGGCCCAAGATTACAAAGCTAGTGGATGGTTGAACATGGAGCCAGAATTTAACCTCAACATTGTGTGACCAAAAAGCCAGTATTATCTCTATTACCTTGTCCTATTCTGGCCTCACCCATCTCCCATGGATAGTGCTGGAAGAGACACAGGTTCCTAAAAAATCCATCATGAAGGACATATAGATTTCTGGTAGTAGATATTTCATGCTTATCAGTTTGACCAACAGTTACTTTACTTGGAGTTTTTGGAATTATATTACCATCATGTACAAAACCTTTGTTATTGACTATTTTTATGAGCATTAATGCACTTTCATTTTTAGGACCCATCATGGAAATTAGACATTATTATGTGTAATTATTATTATTATTTGCCTTAGGAAAGTTGATTCCTAGCTATGATTCCTAGCTGGATTCAATAATGAATCCCCATAAGTATACTATTTATTATTCAGAACATTATTTCATAGCAGAACCACGATTTTCAGTAATTAAGAGTTTTTATGAAACTCTTTTGGAATGAATTTTCAGATTTAGGAAAAATAAAAGGCTGATTAATGACATATTCTTGCTAAATGTCATGAAAACAAAACATATGCTTCTGTCAGTAAATCAAAATAACTGGTAGTCCAGGAAGAATGCATAATCAGAAGAGTAGGTAATATGCTAACTCATTTTTTTACCTGAGTTAATAGATGAATGATTAATCTTTACTGACCATAGGAATTATATTATTTGACTTGAAAGTTTGGGGTTTAAGAGTTCTACTCAGCATGACTCATTTGCAATAAATTCATGGTTCAAAAGTAGAAAAACTAAAATATAACATTTGATTTTAAATAAATGGTGAAGATATAAGAAAGGAGGATCAATTTGAACTTGATTCCAGGAAGATCCTCCTTTGAGAATGTTCATAAGTTTGTGTTTTGGAGAAGAGACACACAACTTGGCACAAGTGATTGTTGTTAATGCCGTCAAATGCTGTAACTGCTATTAACTGGTTTTTCAACTTATAGAATCAACCTATAGGCAAACACCAAAGACTTTGTTCTGGCACATAAAGGAATGTAAATGTTATCAGTCTTGACAATATAAAAGTAAAATTTAAGAAGTGGAGAGAAGGATGCAGGTGATAACGTGGTCATTTACAAAGAGGGAATATAGATAACCAATAGTGGGATCAATATTAGTGATATAACTCTATTGGGAAAGGAGGGAAGAAGAGAAGGTTGTTACAGATGAACTAGGATCTTCATGTAACATTGCAGAAATCAGCAGATAACACTAAAGCTGATTATTCCAGAAGAACTAAATACATGTGGCTTTTAATTGATCCCTTAGTGTTCATCATCCTTTCTATACAATAAAATAAATCTGGGTACATGACTACCCAGCTAAAAACTACATTTTCTTGGAGCTAGGTACGGCCAACAGTAGGCTGAGATGCAGTATTGTACAATCTCTAGATCATGTCCTTAAAATAAAGAAGCATGTCCTGCCTTCTCTTTCTTCACCTTCCCTAGGCTGGAGTGCGGCTGAAGTAGAAAATCTATCAAGCCTGTAGAAAAGGGCCACATCCTCCACAAGGAGGCCAGAGTTTATATCACTGTATTTTTGAGTTCTATATTAGAACAGCCTGTATCCTAATCGAATGAATAATTGTTTAGAGATATAAAGACATGTAAGACTCAAAACAGAAATGATTAAAGGTTGTTTTTTGGAAAGTAGAATCAAGTGTGGGGTGGTGGTTGGATAGGAGATAAACATAACATTTCATTGTAAATATTTCTATGCGATTTAATTTTTAAGCATGTGCATGAGTTGATTTAAAAAAACCCAGAAGTTATTCTCATTAAAGAAAAACAGAACATATACAGTTTAAAATGAAAACAGATAACATATTCTCTCACCTCTCTAGGAAAACATTTTGGTGATTTATTTCAAACTGATTTTCTACATGTAGTTTTTTGTTGAAGTGACTGAAAGTTTACATTTGAAGTTTGGACAGAGGAAAGGAACTCCACCCAAGGAATAAAATGAAATATTTGGAGAATTAATGGATAAACTAAGAAAACTCCGTATCAAGAAAGCCAGGAGACAACAAAAGCTTCAGTAAAGAACAGATTGGTTAATGGCTTCAAACATAGTAGAAAAATCAGTAAGTTGAGATCTGACAATAGTTTAATTGAATTTGGCCTCTTCGGTCATTGATGATCTACAAGAGGGCTATCAACAGAGTAAACGTGATAGGAAAGAGTCAAGCTAGAAACAAAGTTAGAGTATTTCAGGATAAGGAAGAAAGTCTGTGTGTCTGGAACTCAGTGAGCAAATGGAAAATAGTAGGAAATGAGTTTGGAGAGGTAGGCCGGGTACCAGATCATGCAGGGTCTTGTGGGCCATGGAGAAAACTATAGATTTTATTCTGCATATTAACTTAGAATATTTATTATTGTATGTATGTATTATTTTATTTTATTTTTTTAAGATTTTATTTATTTATTTGACAGAGAGATCACAAGTAGGCAGAGAGGCAGACAGAGGGAGAGGGGGAAGCAGGCTCCCCACTGAGCAGAGAGCCCGATGTGGGGCTCAATCTCAGGATCCTGGGATCATGACCTGAGCCGAAGGCAGAGGCTTAACCCACTGAGCCACCCAGGTTCCCCTGTATGTATTATTTTAAATGGGCGTTTGACTCCTTTGTGAAGAATAGAACCTAAGAGATAAGATAAAAAGCAATGGAACCAGACAGAAGGCTTTTGTGGTCCTGGCAGGAATTAATAGTGGCTCAGACCTGAGTAGTAATGGTAGAAGTGATGAGTAAGTTTGGGGTTTGGATGCAGTTTCAAGTTTGGTGCTAAGAGACAGTGAACGATAGGATATGAGGTGTGAGGACATAGAAGAGCTACTGGGAAAATGGGAAGGAAACAATTCTCAATGATAAGTAACTTTTATGGAGGAGTAGGTTTTAGGTAGGAAATAAAAAATTCTGTTTTAGTCATACTGTTTCAAATACCTATTATATATTTAAATGGAGATGTTAAGTAACAAGATATAATAAGTCTAAAGCTTGAAGAGAATTTAGAAATATATATATACATATCTATCTATCGATCTATCTATCTATCTATCTTAGGATCATCAATATGTAAGTTGTTCCTAAAATCAAATGATTGGTTGACATCACACAAGGAGTGGGGGAATAACGAAGGGTTCCTAGGTAATGCACCACATAAAGATCAAGAAGTAGAGCTGAACCTGGAGAAAAAGCGGTCAGAAGGTAAGGGAGAAAACCAGAAGAACATGGTCTGAAATCTAAGTGAGGAAGTGATTGAAGAAGGAGTATGCTGTAGAGTACATGTGTGTCTCCATGAAATTCTTTTTTTTTTTTTTTAAGGTTTTATTTATTTATTTGACTGACAGAGATCACAAGTAGGCAGAGAGGCAGGCAGAGAGAGAAGCGGGGTGGGGCGGGGGGAAGCAGGCTTCCTGCTGAGCAGAGAGCCCAATGCGGGGCTAGATTCCAGGACCCTGGGATCATGACCTGAGCCGAAGGCAGAGGCTTTAACCCACTGAGCCACCCAGGAGCCCCTCCATGAAATTCTCATGTTGACATCTAATACTCAGTGTGTTGGTATTTGGCAGTGGAGCCATTGGGAAGTGATTAGATTATAAGAGTGGAGCCCTCATGAATGGGATTAGTGCCCTTATAAAAGAGATCCCAGAAAGTTTTCTGTGTTCCTCTCTACCATTTGATGACAAAGCAAGAAGGACCATCTATGAAGCAAGAAGCATGTCCTCAACAAACCCAACCATGTTGGTCACTTGCTCTTGAACTTCCCATTCTTCAGAACCATGCAGAATAAATTTCTGTTGTTTATAAGCCACTTAGTCCCTAGTATTTTGTTACAGCATCCTGAGCAGACTAATAGCGGGTGATTGTGTAAAATGCTGCTGACAGGGCAAGTGTGAGGAGTGCTAAGAACGGACTCTTGGGTATGTCATTGCACAGGTCAGTTGTAATGAGGATAGGTACAGACACTGGTCAGAATGACTTAAAGAGAATGGAGGGTACCTTTATTATTTTTAATTTTTTTTAAATATTTTTATTTTTACTTTTTAAAATTTATTTGTCAGAGGGAGAGAGAGAGAGAAAGCACACAGGCAGGCAGAGTGGCAGGCAGAGGGAGAAGCAGGCTCCCCGCCAAGCAAGGAGCCCAATGTGGGACTTGATCCCAGGACACTGGGATCATGACCTGAGCTGAAGGCAGCCACTTAACTGTCTGAGCCACCCAGGCATCCCTTTGAGGGTACCTTTAGATGAGAGAGATGTGACTATATTTGTCCATAGGATTTAAGATCAAAGCATAAATTTGTAGGTAAATTTACCTGGTGGGGATTATAATAAATCAGTTCAAAAGAACAGGTGAAAACTTTGCCTTAAAAAAAGGACATTTCGGGGCACCTGGGTGGCTCAGTGGGTTAAGCCTCTGCTTTCGTCTCAGGTCATGATCTCAGGGTCCTGGGATCGAGCCCCGTTCGTGTTGGGCTCTCTGCTCAGCGGTGAGCCTGCTTCCCCCTCTCTCTGCCTGCTTGTGATCTCTCTCTCTCTCTCTCTGTCAAATGAATGAATAAAATCTTTAAAAAAAAAAAAAGGACATTTCATCCTCCAAGACCAAAGGAAAAGGGGAAATTTGAGGAAAGAAGAAGTTTATCTTGTCATTAATGAATTAGTTTACAAAGTAGTATTTTAAAAGAGTATGTCCATGGGCTTAACAAGGAAAACAGTTTGAAAGAATTGACCTGGTGATTTCTATAGGAGACAAACTGAGGGTTCACCAACGTGTCCTGTGCACTTTGATAAGATTATCCATCATGGATATGTAACCAGCTGGATCATGGGAATTGATCCAGTAACTCCTAGCAGCTTAGAATTGGGAACAGAAATAAAGACAGTTGGGTTAGTCCAGGTTATTTTATTTTGCTAGTGTTTCCATTTCAGAATGTTTAGGGTAAAAGTAGCTTTGATGTTTTCTATTTCATAGATAATTTAGTTATACTGAATAGCATGTTCACTAGTGGGTCAAATAAATTTGACACATAGCAATAATAATAAGTGTGCCTTCCTTTTTATTTATATAATGATTTCTGCTTTTTTTCTCACAGAAACTCAGTACATTTGTATCAGTCTTGCTCAAATTTATCTGTTTTCTCCCTGCAGAAAAAGAAATACTCAAGGAATTTCTTTGACTGATTTATTTGAAAAAATTAATAAATAAGAAAATAAAATGGAAACACATGCAGAATATATTTAAAATGTGTATTAAATCTGTTCAGCCATTTGAATTGGACTCATTGACTATTTCTGCCCTGATTATTTTGGACACAAGCTGCATGGGCCTGTATTTGGTTCATAAAATACTGAAGGAATGGATTGTGATGTTTTCATATTTTCCTCTGTTTTCTGACTACAGAACTGACAGTGACTCTTTGTGACAGGAAGGGTTTAGCTCTAACCCTGTGGCAGCCTGGTAGGGGCCAATGGAGGCTGGTGATTTAGTTGTAATTATACTAGAAAATCTTGGCATGTTTTCTCTACATAGCGTGAAAGAATAATCTCAGAAATGTAGCCACAGTTGCTGAAATGGGTTCAGAATCTGATAAGAAGCTTTTTGTTTTGTTTTGTTTTTGTTTCTCACAGTTTTTTTTAAAATTTTTAAAGATTTTATTTTTTTAATTTATTTGACAGAAATCACAAGTAGGCAGAGAGGCAGGCAGAGAGAGAGGAGGAAGCAGGCTCCCCACCTAGCAGAGAGCCTGATGTGGGGCTCCATCCTAGGACCCTGGGATCATGACCTGAGCTGAAGGCAGAGGCTTTAACCCACTGAGCCACCCTGGTGCCCCTCTCACAGCTTTTGATTGAGCTTCAGATTCCCTTCCAACCAAGGTTATTTGTACTGAATTTCCCCAACCTGTTCATACCTGAACATAACAAGGAACCTAAGGGCAGTTAAATAAAAATATAATTCCATCATACCAAGACCACTTAAGAGCTTTCTGTTATATTCTTTTCTCATACTCTCCTGCATTACCTTTTTTTTTTTTTAAGCTCTGTAAAGGGCTTAAACAAAGTAAAACAAATGCAGTTTAAAAAATAACCAAATGAGTTCTAGGTATACCTGCTGCTCTAGTAGTCCCTGCAAAACTTCAAGAATCCAAAGGGTCCTGAAAATACCCATTTGGAAATCACATTACCTACTAATTCTAGCTCATATCACTGTAACCAGGGATATTTTATTACTAGAAGACACATTTCTATTTTCTGTATCATATCTTTTCTGGTCCTAAAACACAATTTCTCAGAAACCTAATGGCATCTTTTCTAAGGTAATTACCCAAGTAGCTAGGATTACACAAGGCAAGTGACAATCTTCCTTTTTCTTTTACAAACTTGTTAAACCCATTCATACTGTACTGGTCTCCAGAATTAGACAGGGAGCTCGGGGTCTCTGTATACACTTGGGTGGGGTTAGGGAGGAATTGGTCCTGATTCTTCATTTTCAGAGGAAGTGATGAGAATCAGAAGCACAGAAAAGCCTTGGGTTTCATTACCACATTGAAGTAATGCATTTGTATGCTGGTTGTACCTAAGACTGCAGAGTTTAAGAACAGTGGCACTATTCCATGAAAGATGAAATAAGGAATTTTATGATATGAAAACTATAAACCAACAACATATACATGAAGCCTATTTCAGACCTCCCCATGAACACAGGGACCACATATTTGCAGTCTCTCTTAGCCCGGGCACTGGTGGAGAGGAGTGACTCAGTTATTGTTTGTTTCAATAAAACTTATATAAAAATTTGTGAATGCATTATTTGGGTAATTAGATTTAGCACATTCCTAAATTTTTGAGACTTAAGTCATAAGCCACTAGTTCAACCATCTGTCTGATCCAGTTTCACATTATGGTCTTAAAGCTGCATGCCAGACCTGTTAGTAAAGATAATAAAATTGAAAATTTTTTGAGCTGGAGGGGACTTACAATTTGATTCTAAGATTGAACATTGCTTGACTCATCAAGATATTATAAACATCTGTGAATTCAGTGAGAGATCTCAAAGGAGCCTCGAAATATGTGTAAAGAGAAGGTTTAATAGCCTCCTAAGCCCTGAAAATTATTCATGTTGGTGAAATTCTGCTTTGGGCTTTGGGCAAATGCTCTCTCTTCTCTTTTCTTTCTGATTTACTGGCAATTTTAACACTTCAGCTGAAAGTAGTCATAACACACTGTTAACCACATTTCCAAACTGTTTAACTTTTGCCGTAACTTTCAATCTACTCTTAAGCACAGTAATGCCAGGAAGTAGGAGGGCGGTCTCTAAAACATTAAATGTGGCAAAGAAATAGATGTTAAAAGCAAGAAAAAGAAAATGCCCAAGATGTATTTCACTTATATCAAACACATAAAAACTTCCTCTGGAAAGAGGAAGAATACGTTCAGAACCGTGATTTCTGCTCATCAGCAGTCAAATCCATGAGACAGTCTTAAGTTCCAGATTCTGCTGTTGAGGACGTGGCTTTGTCTACATTCAGTGCTTTAATCACACAGAACCTGGAAGTTCTCCCTTACACATTCTGTGCCCCTGAACATGCAGAGTTGGGTTGAGGTTGCCATGTGCTGATGGAGCAGGGAAGCTATATCATTGGTGACCTCACAACTAGAATAAAGGCTCCCAGGATGGAAGGAACCTTGGAGACCATCTAAAGCCAACCCCCTCATTTGAACTTCTCCCATTCAATGAGGGGTGGCTTTTCTAGTAAAATTACATTTTTGTCCATTTCTTCTATAGTCAAAAGAGTTTTTGTTTTATGTATTTTGATGCAATGCCATTTGTCAAAAGTCTATGCATTGGTTTGTGGGTGATAAGTTGGATCTTTAGATGATAGCCACCTGCACAATGCAAAGATTACAAAACAGAGATCCAAATAACCAGCCTAGAAGCAGAGAGATGGTGAGAGATGCAAAACCAGATACAATCTTGCTTTTCTAGCTATAGCCTAGAGTTTGTTTTTTTTTTTTAATTCTTGTGCCATATCAGCTAGTTTGGGTTTTACGTGGCTATCACACAGAGACACAGCCTCTATGTATATCATTTTATTGCCAAGTACCTTAACTCTGTAAATAATGGGAGGTGAATATGGAAAATTTCTAGACATTGTTAGGTTCTGGGACAATTGGAATTAAATTTTTCAGAAGACAGAAAGCAAATCTAACCTTGGTTTAAATGCTGGGCAAATGTAAATGACCAACAAAAATGCAACTATGCTTTTTGGCCACTTAGAGATTAAAGTTAGAGTATACATATTCCAGCCTTGCCTCTGTCATTTCTATCAAGGCCACCACTGGAGTAGCATGGACACATTAAGCCTGATGCCATGACATTGAAGAACCTAACTGTGGGCCCCTCCTAAGCAGTGACCATGAGAGCCCAAGCATGGTGCTAAGGCATAGAGATCAAATATGATCTTACTAAATTACCATAGAAAATCAGTCTCAGGCATTCTGGGTGAGTTTCAAATCAGGAATAGGCAGGGCTCCTTCAAACAATCTGGCATTTGTTTCTGGCCATGAGGTGCCAAGAGACTTTGATTATTGTGCTTCATTTTATCTTGTAAAATTCTTATGGGAACACCCCCACCTGTGACAGCCCCAAGCAGTGAAGCCTATTTAAAGGGAGACTACAAGGAGATCTAATACTTATAAAATGATTAATTTTCCAGGCATTTAAAAATATATTATCTTATTTAAACTTCACAAAAACTCTTGGAGTCAAGAATCGTTTTACCTATTGGGCTGATGCACAAATTAAAACACAGAAGTGAAAGGCAGAATTCAAATCATTTTTGTTTGATAAATCAAGTCTCTTTCCACTATATTATACTGCCTTCTACTCTAGCAAGCTGCATTGTCTAGCATATTGGGTGCTTCCAAAGAAAAACCACTCTAAGATATTTTATATTCTTATTACTATGTGCAAATGAATTGGATTTTAGAAGTCTGAGGGATAAAATCCTATGCATTCACTAAGGAAAATGGCAATTCTTTTGGCTTTCTGTTGGGATCTGAGAATTTCTCATTAAGGTCAAGGAAATTATCATTATTTTGCATAATGAGAAGAAAAAAGAATTTTATAGGTATAATTTTTAAAGACAAACAACCTTGAAAAGAGTCAACATTATATTTTACATTTGATATTAGTATTTTATTTTGCAATCTCAAAAGAGAGCATGCCAACATATTTTTATGGTAGTCTTCAAATAGTAAAGATGTGGTGTTAAAATTCTTCCCATTTTATGGTTGAGAAATATGAGAAAAAGAAAGGACTTCTATGAGGTCACCAGGTCAGAAACCAAATCATTAAACTGTGGTTTTAGCTCAGGGCAGAAAGATTTTTTAAAAAGAATTCAGGGTATAGATCTCTGTAAACTGTGTAATACCACATGAATGTTTGTTATTTGTGTTATTATCTCCGGGTGATGATGGAAGTCTATGTAGGATATGAATTCATTTTAAGCAGCTGTCGTACTAATGACTTGGAAAACCACTAGCTGGTCTATACAGTATCAAAGAATTATGTTTATTATGTAAGTAAACATGCTTTAATATGATTTTTTTAGCTCTTCATAAAATATCAAAAGAAGTAAAAATAAATCTAAGAAAATGGCATCCCAAGTGCTAATTTCTGATAGCATTTTTTCCCCGTCTTCTCTCATCAAACTTTCAGCTCCTTCTTCTTTTCTCGTCTTACCTTTTCAAAGACAGAGATGATATTAGAGATGGGAATGCAGTGGAATTATTTTTAGATTGTAGCTCTTTTGACTTTGTCTCTCCTTAGATATTCTGGGACCATCATCCTCGCTGGCTGTGATTTGACGGAGGCTTCTAGGAGCTCTTTTTGATCAGTCACCCAGTTGGCTTGGGATTCCAAGGCACACAGCGGCGGAAGACCCCAGCTGCAATCAGCTTCCCACCCTTCCATTGGAGAACCAGGTTTGTTCTTCATTTCCATTAGAATACTCCTCCATTTTTAGTTTCAACAAGCTACACTTTTTTTTTTTTTTTTTGAAGAAAACCCTTGGAGCTCCTTACAATTTTTAAAACAAACTGACAAAGGACACAAGATACAATTTGAATGGTCTGTGAAGAATTGAGAAAGAAGAGACCAAGGAGAGGTATATATAAAGAAATTTACTCACCCTCCAATGATATCTGTGAGCTTCTGAAACCTTCTACAACACATTACTGTGCCTCTGTCACATAGTTGATGGTTTCTAAATGAGTAAACAAAACCCCAATACTTGATCTGCACTTGGGAGTTCAGTTTTGCTTCCTGTCCGGGGATGAAATTTCCTTAGAAGATAGTGACATCATTCCTATTGAACAGTTAGGTAGTTCAGCATTAGGGGCCTTGCTGCGGATACGGCTCCAGGGTCAAATGCTTTGGAACCTGAGTCCCTTTCTTCAATGCAAACCTCTAAACCAGAAACCCTGCTCTCTGTTTGTCAGTTCTTCATTCTTTGCCCATAAAATTTCAGTAGAGCATGAAGCCCTTTTTCCTCTTGAAAAGTTCCCTTTTTTCTCTTGAAAAATACCTCCTTGTTATCTGCCAGTGGGCCACTTGCTGCTATGGGTACCTGTGTAGAACAATGATCCCCCAGTGATACTAATCACAGGAACATGTGAATATGTTAAGTTACATTACAAAGTAGAATTAAGGTTGTAGATGGAATTAAGGTCGCCAGTCACTGACTTTAAATTAGGAAGATTATTCTGGATTATTCACAGAAGCCTAATACATTTGACCCCTGACATTATGAGTTTGAGCTGCACGGGACCACCTATATGTGGAATTTTTTTTTTCAATAAATGCAATTCAATACTGTAAATGAATTTTCTCTTCTCATGATTTTCTTTCTTCCTTCCTTCCTTTCTTTCTTTTTAAAAGATTTTATTCATTTATTTGACAGAGCAAGAGAGCACAAGCAAGGGGAACGGCAGAGCAGAGAGAGAAGCAGACTTCCCTGCTGAGCAGGGAGCACAATGCTCCATCCCAGGACCCTGAGATCCTGACTGACCTGAGCCGAAGGCAGATGCTTAACCCACTGAGCCACCTAAGTGCCCCTCCAATATTTTCTTAAAAACAATTTTCTCTATCTCACTTTAGTGTAAGAGTACAGTATATACTACATATAACACACACAATTAGTGTTAATCAACAGTTTACATTATCAGTAAGTTTTTCAGTCAACAACGGGCTATTAGTAGTTAAGTTTGGGAGAATGAAAAGTAATACTTGGATTTTCCTCTATGTGTATGGGGGAGAGGGGATGTCAGTGCCCTTAACTCTTACATTGTTCAAGATTAATTGTACAATACAAGAACCCTTATATGTGGAAGAAGAAACAAAAATGTCAGTGTCTGAGAGGTGAGAAAGACTGGACTGGCTCCTATTGGGTTTGAAGAGGGAGAAAGGTGGTCTTGAGCTAAGAAATGTGGGCGGCCTCTAAAAGTTGGGGGAAGGCCAGGAAACAGGTCCTTTACAGAAGGAATGCACACTTCTTGTTTTAGTTCAGTGAAACCCATTTCCGACTGCTGACCTCCAGAACTATAAAATAATAAATGTGTATTGTTTTAAGACACCACCTTTGTGGTAATTTGTTACAGGAACATTCAAAAACTAATACATCCTACACGTTCTTTCATTTCTCCCCTTTGTGTTTAACCCCCTGGTGAGCCAGCCACCTCACTGAATCTTTTATTAGCATTATTGAAATGGCTGTGTCTGTTGGTGAGTGTGGGTCATGGTAAGTCTCCTCTGCTGTATGTTAAGGTTGTCCTTTCCATAACCATGTCACAGAAGTTGGTATCCAAAGGCTCACCATATAGAACCCGTGCCTGAACCTGTGCCTCAAGTCCTAAGGCTCTGAGTCAGCCAGACTACATCTATAGCTACCCATTTAGCTACACAGACCAGCTCCCCCCATGTGTGACCTTGGATAAAGGATGGTGCCTTTCAGAGCCCCAGTTTTTCCACCTGTAAAATGAATAGTAAAACTTTCAGCAGACAGGATGCTTATGACGTTTAATAGAAAATGCCAGAAAAGTGCTTAAAACAGTGCGTGGCACAAAGTGACATTTACACAAATATAATTTTTTATTATTCTCATCAATATCTGGCTCATTATTTCTCAACTGGTACAACAGATACATGAATTTAACCAAAGACCTGGGTGAGATGCCATGGGAAATCAGGTCTGTGGTTCCCTTGTATTGTATGGATGGAGGTTTCTGTGATTTGTCCCACACCACCCACCTCCCCGGCCCACGCATAGGCAGGCAGGCTAAAGCATAGTGTTTGTGAGACTTGTGCTGCATAAGTGACCTCAGGAGCCTGATGAGTTTGACATTAGCTGGCCTCCAGGTCAAAACTGGCCCTTCTGGTCTGGATGCTAAGAGCTATCTACACATTTTGCCTTAACATCCCCTCTCTGGCTCCAGGCTGGGCAAGCACAGCAAGCCCAGGCTCCTTAGATATGTAAAGATGTGATAACAGAGGAATGCAGCTTGCTCCAAACTGCAGGTAGGCAAACACATGTTTAATTTCAGACCCTATCATTTGCCTTATAACCGTGGGCCTTAGGGGGATGGTCAGTTGCAAGTCTTATCTGAGGGGAGACCTCTCTCTCTGATGGGACACCAGCCAGGCTGTCTCCATGGGGCTTCCCCAGTAGATGAGGCTGGATGTCATAAGTACCTGATTCGATGGAACTCTTATTTTCCTTTAGTGCTTACTATTGCTCTCATCTATGCACAGATTTCCCTTCTTTCTGTTTCTGTTGATTTTTATAATATCAATAAAATGTTTTTTCCCCTTTGAAACTAAGAGTAGGTCTACTGACTCTCTTTTCTTCAGAACAGCCCTTTACATTCAAGAACCACTGTGTTACTCCAGCATGTAGACTGTGAAATACCAATCCTGCCCCGCTAAAATCCAAAGAGCTTGGGGCGTCTGGGTGCCTCAGTTGGTTAAGCATCTGCCTTTGGCTCAGGTTGTATCTTGGGATCCTGAGATGGAGCCCAGAGTGGGGTTCCATGCTCAGCAGAGGAGTCTGCTTGTCCTTCTCCCTCTGTCCCTCCCCCGACTCATGCTCCCTCTCCCTCTCTCTCTTTCTCAAATAAATAAATAAATAAATAAATAAATAAATAAATAAAATCTTTAAAAAATATAAAAGCCAATACTATTGATAAGCCATATTAAATGAGGACCTAGAAAAAAATATATAAAAGCCAAAGAGCTTGAGATCCAGTGCAAATATAAGTGAAAAAATTTTATTGTCATTGGTAGTTGATGACTGCACATCCTTTTGTACATAGCATATTAAATAAATTGGTTCTTGGTGTAATCCTAAAACTGGTAAAGGAGCTTAGACAAAAACCTGACAGGCTCCTTCCACAGATTCAGCCCTTGTGTTGGAACCCCAGATTCCCACCAAGTCCCTGAAATGTGTGTCTTCTCAATAAATACTTCTAAGCAAAATGTGCTGGACGCCTAGAACCATGTGAATTAGTATTTATGATTTTAAAATATCAAGTCTATTTTTCAGTTCACATCTGTCTCACATAAGTTTTGGTCGTAAAAGCCAGTTCTCGCAGGGGTTTCTTGATCCTGGAAGAAATTGATTCTAAAGACTTACGATGGAGTGAAGTAGAGAATCAAATCAGGACCTACAGAAACATATCAAACCATCCCATGCCCTTCCCCAAATGTCATTTCTTCATGATTATGAATCTGCTCCTTTTTGTAGTGTACTCCCGCACAATTTGGTGAAGGAAGCAGGATAGAGGCCAGGGATTCAAGATGACACTGGTGCCAGGGAGACAGAGCCTATGTGTGTCCCTTGAGAAGGGTTTGGAGGAGATAGGAGAACTTTGCTCTCAACCTGAAGGTGCCTCACAGAGCTGAGGGGCCTTCTTGCTCCTCCAACATCATGGATTAATCATTGTGCACCCGTCTCTTTGCACCCAGATGGAGTTGTGTTGTAAGAGTGGGAACAGGGATTTCCTGGCTTAGGTTTGAGGTGTGTGAACCTTTCGTTTATGGGAAGGAGAAAGTAGACAAAGAGAATGTGCTGTGTAACTTCCCCTTGGGCCCCGAGACTGGCGATCCTGACCAGTCTGTGGAGCTGGTGTCATCAGAACCAGCCCACTGGCGACTAGGAAAAATCTAATCTCTCTTGATATGTTCCAAGATGAAAATCTTATGTATAGACCTTAAAAGAGCCTATAAAACGGTGTCCTTATTTTGGCCTTATAATTAAGTAATAATAGAAGGGCTCCACTGTTTTACAAGGCAATATTCTAGTTCCTAAGTGGGTAAGAGACACAGACGCTTGCCAAAAATTGTAATTTATTCTGACAAGTACCCGCCACCCCTGCTCCCACCCCATTCTTGATGAGAGAAACAGGTTTAGCTGCACTGTGAAAGAGTTAAATAAAGATACTTAAGCTCATGTGAGGTTAAAAAAAAAAAAAAAAAGGAGCAGCAGGGGCTGCTGACTGGAGCAAATTATGTTGGGTTTGCCATTAGAGCAGGCATTTTGAAGAAAAGTCCTGGGATTAGAAAATGAAGGCTTTGTGGCTGTTGTCTCTTTCCCTATGTAAGGGACCAAGCAGAAGTGCTGAAGTCCACTCCTGGTCCCAGGCAAACCACAGGAGTCACGGGAAGGTGCACCATCGTACATAAAGAAAAGTGAAATGTGTTTTCATTTTTCCTCCATAAAAATAATTTTTAAAGTACGGTTTGGTTTCCAGACAGTTTTAAGAGCTAAAAGGCTCAGGAGGTGGGGGTGGGGTGAGTTACGAATGGTAGTAACATTTAAATGTGCAAAAAATTACCTTAATTTGAGTGACTTTCAGGAATTGTATATTTGATATCGATTTCTTTTCAAATCACTGGCCTAATTCTTAAAATATTCACATTCCGCAGAGTCCGGATACAAGTATATTATAAAATGAGATGTTTGAAAAGCATTTGTTTCCAGAAAATATGGTCCCAAAGGCTCACATTTTAGTAAACTTGACTTTAGAAGACCTGCTCCAGGCAATTAAATCTATGTAACTTAACAAAGCCCAGGAGCAAGGCTGCCTTCTGCTACACTATTAGAAAAAAAGATTTCTCTAAAACTGGCTTTCTCTTATTCTATTCTAGAAAATGATTCTTTAAATATTGCTCTGCATTAAAGATATATAAAGTAGAATGATTCTTAAATGAGCTCAAATTTATGTAAAAGGAAATGAATCTACAATTATTTGCATCCTTTCCTCTGGAAGGAGGAAGGAGGTAACACGAAAATGGAATATGTAGTGATTGGCTGAATCTATTCCTTGGCCCTTCAGAAATTATGTGCATTTCCCAAAAGCCTCTTCATTGCCAAAAAGCACAATGCTAAGTCATACACATTTTTCCCATTTGGAAAAAAAAAGTGCATAATTGAAATGTTTCCAAAGCAAAATATTTGATTGTAGCTTTGAAAGTGGCTTTCAGAAAGGCCAATAAATCTATGGACCCAGTGATATGTAGAAAGAATCTAAATATGTCATTTTCTTACTTAAGGTCTCTCTACCAAGTATCTGAAATATTCCATTAGACAGAGAAAATGATCGACAGCACTACAGATACCCCAGCATCTCCCCAGAGTTCTTTATCAGTTATCTAGTGCTACATAAACACTTCCAACTAAAGTGATTGAAGATAGTAACAATGATTTCTCACAATTCTGTGAATTAGATGATTTTTCCTGGTCTCACTCATTCTTCTCCCTTCATTTTCTCTTCTCAGCTGGGACAGTTGGGCCTCTTTTTCCAGGTAGTCTCACATCCTGGGATTCTCTATGTCATGGCAGCCTAGGGGAGCATTCCAAGAGGCTCAAGATGGAAACCCTAAAGGTCTAGGCCCTGGAATTGGGTTATCGTGTCACCTTTTACTACTTTCTCGTGGTCATAGCAAGTAACAGATGTAGCCCAGATCCAAGGGGGTGGAGAGATATATTTCACCTCTGGATAAGAAAAGTGGCAAAGTCACACAGCAGGGGAGTGAGTATATGGGGATGGGAGGAATTTGTGTTCACTAATTCATGGTGCTATAACAAAATCCTACAGACTGGGTAGCTTGTGAAGAGAAATTTATTTCTCACAGTTCTGGAGGCTTGGAAGTTCTGCAAATCTGGTGTCTGGCGAGGAAGCCATCTTTTTGCTGTCACCTCATATAGAGGAAGGGGGAAGGGACCTTTCTCAGGTCTCTTTTATAAAGGCACTAATCACATTCATGAAGGCTCTGCCCTTATAACCTAATCATCTCCCAAAGGCCCCACCTTCAACTATCACATTTGGCTTTAGGTTTTCAACATATTAATTTTTTTTTGGGGGGGGACATAAACATTGAGTCTACAGCTGTGATCTACCACAGGTGTTTGTAAGATTTGGTGCTCAGGTCACGCAGGATGTGTGGGCATCTTTTTTGACTAGACAGATGCTAACAGACTAGGAAACAGACTCACTGGTATTTTTCCAGCAGCACCCACTGATTCTTTGTACCATCTTGATTTGATGAAGTATCAACTTGGCCCAGGAAGTGGCTAGCACATTGTAAAGCTAAATAGCTAAGTACATATTGAATGCATTGAATGAAGACAACACATATGAATAATTTACTTCTTTCATAACAAATTAATTTGCAAGAAAAGAATTCCATGGTTTTCCCAAAAAGGCAGTGGGGTCGAGTGGAACTGGGTCCACACTAGGAGTCAGACTCTCATCCCCTCCATCACATTTTTATGTCACAGTGCAGTAAAAAATAGTAATTGTACAAAGTGGAAGCTGCTGTGTGTGTGTGTGTGTGTGTGTGTGTGTGTGTGTGTGTGTAGTGGGGGCATTTCCTGTTGCTTGAAGGCTGTGGGGATCAGTATTTCTCAGAATGCTCCTATTTGTGGAACACCTGGGCTGAGACGAAATGAATGAACTACTGGATATGTGGCCCTGATCAGATCACAGGAGCGATTACAATAAGGCTAACACCCTTCCCTGCTTCCTCATATGTTACTATGAGGATAAAGTAACACTGGAATAAATTTGGATGATAATACCTTATGCCTTCCAAATCCAAAGCCGGAATGAGAGGAATAAATTCTTTTTTCTCAAGTGGACAAAAGTACTTACAGAATGAGTGTAATCTATCTTACATCCATGTATTTACTATTTTGTAGTGTGTAACCTCAAGGCAATGTGCATCTGAAAGGGTGCCTGCTACAGTAACCATTGCAACCATTATTCTTGTTATTCTAGAATATGTCCAAGCCCTGAAAGAAAAAGCCAAGTAAACTGGAATGACAAAGGACTGAACATTATGAAGACATTTGCCAATAGAGTTTAGTCCCAATAATAACTTTTATGAACAGAATGGTTATATGCCATGGTAAATAAAATGTTTTATATTTTATTTAACTCATATGACTTCTCATGTTTGGTATTATTTTCGTAAATGTAAGATGACTAGAGAAATGCGTAAGCTCACTGGTGAGTACGCCCACCAACAAAAGTTAAAAGTTACCCAAAGTGCGATTCCAGATCTTTCCTATCACTCCCAGATATCTCCAGCTTCCATGCTCTCATGTCCACAGCACTGCCTTGATTGTACTTGCATCGACGAGATTAGAAACACAGCTTTTCACTAATTTTATTAAAACGAAAAACTACGCTTACCAATCATTTTAAAATTTTAGAAATTTCACTGAGGATTTGAAGATCACAGAACAAAATACAGTCTTAGTTTGCCGTCTTCTTTGTGCTGTTTTTTTTTTTTCTCTCTCTCTCTTCCTCTCTTCAAGAAACAAAGAAAACACTGTTCTCTTTGTTCTCAGGAGATCAGCTCCACCTTAGAATCCCAAGTGAATGTGTTAATCAGTTTCCCAGCAAAGATTTCTCACTAAAATAATCCTCAAGCAGTGAGTAAAAGTATCTTCATAGTTTAGCATAATTTTATCCCACGTTTATCCTATACGCTGATGCCTATATTCTGTTTTATTCACTGGGATTCCTAATTTCATTAATGTTAAAAATATTAAATTGGGAGTTATGCTGTTTTAAAACTGTAGTGTGACCTACCAGCCATCTCTCTGCATGTCCAAACTTTCCCGTTTCTCCACTGACAGCATTGCATTCCTTCCCCAGCTAACTGTACCTTTGCAATCTCTGCCTGTGTACTTTCTTGTTAAATCACAGATAAAAGAGGTCAGGAGGCTTACATTCCTAAACTTGCTTCTCCTCTACCTTCTGTCTGGTCTCAGAGGAAATGGTAACCCTCCTCCAAGCTTGAAGTTAATTCTGCCAGCTATTCTCTTGATCCAGTCAACTTCTTTCCTAGTTGGGAGTTTATTTCATCATATCCCTTTCCTGACATAGTCAGCCTCTCTGTTTCAGCTGTTTGTCCTAAAATTTTCATTCACCCCCATTCTAACTGTAGTTCTCTCTTCTTGCCTCTGCAGCCAGACTCCCTAAGATGGCAGATCATAATCACTGTGACGACCCACTTGTTTTTGCTGCCAGCCTGTCTTCTTAGCTTCTGATTTCCCTCTGAGGAGCCAGTCCCTCCTGCCCCATAGTGATGGAAACCCTGTCTAACCAATGCCTTGATTTACATAAGCAACACTGATTGAGTCAGAGATGGACACGTGACCCAAGTCAGGCTAATGAGACTCAACTTTGGGAATGGTATACAAGTTATTAAAGTAAGTTATTAAAGTAAGTATTCTTTTCCAAGGGCTCAGGGCCTGGAAATCCATGGTGCTAGAGCTGCAATGGGCCATCTGTCCATACAAGGAGAGATCCTAGCCTTGAAGGGAGCAAACACGGAAGACTGGCCGAGAAAAGGAGAGAAACTGGATCCTGGTGATGTCATTGGTGCTGCTGATTCCAGCAGTGACTAAAGCCAAAAATAGTCTTGGATATTTTAGTTACATGAGCCAATAGATAGCTTTTTGCATAAGTCGTTTCAGTTGTATTTTCCTTGACATTTTCAGGCAAAAAAAAAATGTCTTATGGGATACTCCTCACTGTTTCCAGTTATTCATTTTTTTCAATCCTCTGTGATCCATTTTCTAGTCTCACCACACCACTGAAAGTTCTGTCACTCAGGTCATCTCCTCTTTGCCAGCTATTATTTTGCTTGTCTTTTCTGTAAGATTTGAAAATACCCACAGTCTCTCCTGGTTTGAAATTATCATATCCCTTGAATTTCTTCATTTCATTTTTGATTGGTTTTCCTCCTGCCTCTCTGTTTTCTTTGCTCCTTTCCTCAAATCTTGAATCTTATCACAATCAAAGTATCATCCTTTTCTTATTCTCCAAATCTGCATTCTTTCCCCGGATGGTTTCACGAGCTCTCAACGTTTTAATTATCATTTACATTCTAGGAGTTTTCAAGTTTCTATCTCTCTGTAATAAGTCCTCTTTCAAACTCTTGACTCTGATAGCCAAATGGCCTTAGGCATCCTCACCTAAATGTCCAAAACTACAAGTACTATCTTCCCCTCAAACCCTTTTCTTATGTTTCCTATATTTTCTTACATTTGTATATTCATCATGGCTAGCAACAACACTGCTAACATCTCCAACTTACAAGTTGGTCACCATCTTTGGCTCTCCCACCTTCAGCCCTCCTCTTCCCTACACCTAATTCATCACCAAGGAGCTGCATGACCTTGTCGAAATGTTCTAGGCTCCAGTTTTCTCATAACTAAAATAGAGATCTCCATAGTATTTGTTAAGACTAAATGAAATATTCATATAAGGCACCACAGACAATGTTTGGCATATACAATGCCTTAGGTAAATTTTAGGTTTTGTATCAGTTGTCTACTGGTGTGTAACAAGCTACCCCATAATTTAGTAGTTTGAAACAAGCAACTGATGACTGTATTTGCTCATGAAACCGTAAATTAGTTATGTCTTGGAGAGGATAGCTTATCCCTGCCCTGTGCAACATCTGCCAGGGTGGCTGCAGTGGGACTGGAGGGTCTTTTTCAAGATGGCTCACTCAGATGGTTGGGAAGTTGGTGCTGATTATGGCTGAGCTCACCTGGGGCTATGGCCCAGAAACCGAGGTTCTTCTCCATGTGTGCTCCTCTGCCCATTAGCTGTCCTCACAGTATAAAGAATGAGTCCTGGGGAGACAGGAGGTAAGTTCTAAGAATAAGCACCCTACAGACAAGAAGTGGAAACTGTTAGTATCTTATGGCCTGGGCCCAGAAACGGGCACACTGTCTCTTCTACCGTGTTCTCTTTTTCAAGCAGGCATAGAACCCAGATTTGAGGAGAGGGGTTATAACAATTTTTGATGGGCAGATTGTCAAAGAATTGAGGGACCAAGTTACAAAACCACTGTGGCTCTTTCCTTCCACACCACACCCTCCTCCTCTGCACAGCCACCGTTAGCACTTTGCTTTAGCTTCGAGTATATTTCCTGAACTCTTGTCACCGGATGTCTGCTTGTCTCCTTGCCTCTATTCTTACTCTCCTCTGATCTCTTCCCCATGCTGATATTTCTAAGACTATGTTACTTCTCTGACACCTATTCATGGCTCCCCATGTTATAAATAATCTCTTAAATTCTCTAGTACTTTTTAGTATAGTGGCATAAACTGTGTGCCAAGTTACTCAGGGACATCTCATCAAACTTGGGAGTGGTAAGGTAGATTATTTAAAATTTCAAGATGAACAGAGACATCTATCAGATCCTGCAAAAATGACCTCTAGCTTGAGGTCATTAACACTTTCAGTATCGGCTCGAGCTGCCTTTCTTGTGGTGATGTCATACCTTGGCAAAGCTTTCTTATGGGTAATTTCTGTGATGAAAAACAAGTAAATGTCTGTGATAAAAAACAAGTGTGAAAATCAGAGTGGGATTGGGAATAAGGCTGGTGGTGTGCAATCTGATTCCAAAGCTTGAGATGTTGTTCATTGGCTGATAGACATGCATACCCCATTAGTAAATGATTATTAAAGAATGATATGAAAATTTGCTTTTTTGTTCAATTTATGTGAATATAAATTTATTTTCAAAGAATTATGTTTTTAGGGCACAATTACTTAGGGAATTGTTTGGATCAATTACTTAATAAGCAGAACTGTTAGGTATTTCATTTGTCCCAGGACTCCTGTGAGAATAATTACTGAGTTGCTAAGGGCATGGCAAACTGAGGAAGCTTGGGAACCCTGCACATCTGAGACAGAAATTTAAGAAAAGATATTTTTAAAACTCTTGACTACTTTTCCTTTGTAAAGCCTCTTCCCCAGCCACCCCAGGACCTAGTGAGGAGGAGGTACCTTGTTTGCTTGAGTTTGTGAGTATTATTTGACTTTGTGTAACTCACATCCTATTTCCTCTGTCTTTCCCCAAATTGTCAACCCTCTCTGGCCAACTTTATTTTTCCAAATTCTTGATCTCGTAATACTTTCTGCCTCTTGTTCTATAATCTGGGTTTGTACTCCTTAACTTCTGGTCATTGTACTCTCTGGAACTTTGTCCATGATTCAGTGACTCTCCCATGTCCTGAATTTCTTAATAGCATATATCCTACTCTTTAACCAAAGCCAAGTCCTCCCCTGTGTACATGGCTTTTTCAATAGCCTTCTTAAATGGAAGCTTCTTATTCTAAGTATCTCCTTATATATTCTTTTACTAATTTGTTTTTAAAGCTAATACCAGACCTTTACTTCCTAGTCTTTTTGAATTACTCCTACTCCTACTCCTGTAAGACTCTTGCTGTCAAGTTACATCCTTTAACCTCACCCCCAGCACCTCTGTCATGAAGAGCCTTTTGTTTTTGTCTCCTTACTATACCTTACCCCATTAACTGATGACTTTGCTTTCTGGCTTACAGTCCTTTTCTCCACCCTGTCTGGTCTCCATCCTGAGTGACCTCAGCAGCCATTGGACTGAGTCACCCTACACCCAAGCCTCCCAATTCCTTGGTCTCCTCATCTCTAATTACCTGCTCTTCAACTCTGTGTCAACCAGCCAGAGTCATAGCCTAGCCCAGACTTCTCCAAATGTTGTCTTGGGGCTGGCTGGACCAGGATTGTCTAGGAAGCTTGATAAAATACAGATTCTAAGGCTGACTGCCCAGTCCTACTGAATCACAGTTTTTGAAAAAGGGTCCTGGTATTTTAGCAATCCTCCCAGGTGATTCTTAGGCAAAGTGATATTGAGAACCACTGTGCTACACTTGGTTGTCATCAAAAACTACCTCAAAATCACATTCTTTAACCAGAATCTCCTGTCTTTTCAGAAAATTTTCTCAATTGTTCCCACTACAACTGCTCTTGTTATAATGAGGCATTTCCCTTTGCATTCTTTTTCTTTAGGTGTTCTCTTTTATTTTCACTTCCCTCTCTCTTTAGCTTAGATTTTTAAAATAATTAATAGTAATAATAATAATAATAATGATAACAATTCTTCCCGAGTATTTACTATGTGGCAGACACTGTTCTAAGTCCTTTACTGTTTAAATTTTTTAACCCTCACAATAACTTAATGAGGTGAGTACTTGTTTTAATCCTCATATTTTTCTTCCCTGAACTTTAAGTTTTCTTATGCTTTTATGCCTTCTTTGCTTCTGCCTGGCATTCCTCAACCCAGGATCCACCCTCTAATGCTTGCTCCCTGGCCACTGAGCACAGCAAGAAGGATTGGTACAGTATGAGTTCATGGGCACTTGCCCTAATGGGCTGTAAACACTGTATTTCTGGAGTTGCTATGCTCTCTGTCTTGGCAAGCTAGGTCATACCTCCCCCTCCAACCTCTCCCTTCCTTTCAGCAGAAAACTTTGACTTCTACTTCATAGAAAATGCGAAATTTCAGAAAAATGCAACCTAAACTGCTCACCATCAGATCTACAAAAATATTTCCATAGCCCCTGTGCTTCTTTCATTGGCTCACCTATTTAACAAACATTGATAGAGTACCTAATGAGTGATCAGCTTCTGCAATGCTGTTTCAAGAAAGACAAAAGTTCTATGCCTATTCCTATTTTACAGTGTGAAAACTAACAGAGAAGTCAAGAGGGCTTCCAGATTACAAATCTAGGCAGTGGTGCAGGAGCTGGTCAGACTCAGCATTTGAACTCCTACCTGGTGGATGGTACCGCTGCCCCACAACGCCCCAGGAGTGTCTTGGCTAAGGGATGGGGAAGTTTAGCAGCTGGCACTCTGCCTGGGGCTGCAGTTCAATGAGAGCAGCTGTTTTCTTACTTGTATTATGTATTGGATGTGTCTTAAGATTTTATTTTAAAAATTAATTAATTAAAGGAAAATACTTTGTTTTCTTAACAAAGTTGGAGAAACCACTATACCTCATTTCTCCAGTTCCCTTTATTAATAGCCATCCATGATCTATTTCTTCTGGGGATAGAGCTCGTGGTTCAAAATAACTTTGTTAACTCTGGGGAATCTATTTGCTTTATCCTCTGGACATTGAGAACTACATAATTTATTATAGTAAACTTTTGCTTTGTCATCCTGGAAGCTTAGGGCCAAATTCCAACTCAATGAGGAACTTGTGGCTTATCCATTTGCATTGTTTTCTCTTGGGTCTTAACCATCCATTCCATTCCCCCACTGTTGGTCCAGAGGTTTTTTGTTTTGTTTTGTTTGTTTCTTTACCATATGTTTTCAGTGAATTGCTTCAAATCCTTTTTGGAGCAAGATTTGATACAACCAGAGATAATGTATATGAAACATTTTCTAAGCTATCACTGTAAATGTACAAACATAGGAGATAAATACAAGAGTTTTAGTCTCTCAACAACTGCCTTAGTGTCCAGCTATGTGTCTCAGATACGGTCAACTAAAGGTTTGGAGCACTAGATAGAGCTCCGTAATTCCCCATCTCGACTTTAGGCAACAAGCTCAAGATACTTGAGCTAAGGGTTCATTTGTTGGCAGTTCAAGAAAAATTGGGATTCCCCTTTCTTTTAGATAGAGTGCTTGTTATTTTTAGAGCTAACTTACTACTCTCATTTAAAAGGACTTTATTCTATGAATATTTTCTCTAAATATTCAGCTTAATTTGATCTGTATACAATAAATAGAAATAACATGCACCTGTGGACAATTGACTACTCAGTTTTTAAAGAGATGGCTACAGACTTGTTATGTTTACTTAAATTATATAGTTACACGGAAAAGCTCACAGAGGGAAAAAAAGTACACAATAATATTTTATAAAATAAAAAAACGTACAAAAGCATTCAACCAACTATTAAATATTTATTGAGTGCCTACTATACACCAGGTGGGGTTCTAGGCACTGGGCACACAGTGATAAAAAACACTGGTGGGGCACCTGGGAGAATTTCTTTGGATATTTTTATTTGCTCAAATGTATACTGGATAGCTTATTGAAATAACTCTATTTTAAAAGATAAATAAATATTTAAATCGAAAATATTTAATTTAAATAGGAAATATTGGGTTTTAAATGATTTATATGGATAAAGGAATGTGTAGCCTTATAAGCTCTTGGGAGCTGAGGGATAAGTTATGAATAGTAGTCACTATAAACTAGCTGCAAAAAAAGAGGAAATGTTATTTAAAAAAATATTTCAGATGTAAGACAAGAGGATATATTTCCTTGAAGTGCAGAGTAAACAATACAGGTATGCTGCTTCATCCATGTCTGTCTGAACCATAAGGTTTACTGGTTGGAAGTTTTGCTACTCTATCTCATTTTTCTAATTTGACTTCATAGTCTACTCTCTTTTCAATTTTTAGAACATATTCCCCAACAAAATAAATAATTAAACTATAGATGAACTGTCAAAAGGGAACATTATTTTAATGCAACATTAACATTTTGGTAATTAACATGGAAGTTAATGCATTTAGCAGATGTAACAACATTAGACTTGTAAATTTTAATTAAAGTTAATGGTTCATGATAGCTGTAGGGAGCAGGCATCCTCTCTAGATACTGAAAACATGTCTAATGTGATTAGAAATACTAATTGTAGAAAAAAGGATAGTGCTGGCAATGACTGTTCCTCATTTCTCACTAAATCAGCAACTTGAAAGTCCTTTCAAATGAGGAAATTGGCAAGCAAATAGAAGTTAATAGAAAATGTGATAACAAGATTTAAGGGGCTGCATCAAAACATAGAAACTGTTCTCATATACTTCCCTTTCTCTATGAAGCTACCTGAGATAATTCCAAGACAAGTGATGAAGGTATTTAGCAATTTTAAACTAAGGACTACTGTGTCATCTTTAATTCTCTCTGCAGCTTATAATGGAAGGTTGCCCCAAAACTATATTCACAGGGCTCAGTCTAGATTTTTTTTTTTTAAAAACAAGAGAGTCAGTGACTTTGATAGGCAAACAAACAAAACCCCTCCATATTACAATTTTGTTAAAATGATAAAAAAGATGGATAGGTAGCCACACTTACCAGCTAGCCAAAAGGAAGTGTAATATTCAAATTCAATCATCTTCATTTCCACTAGCGCCTGATTGAGCTACTAGTTCTAAATAACTCACTTGAGGTTTACTGTATATCTCTAATTCTAAGACATTTCTTTTTTATTTAATGAGATGTAAGCTCCTTGTCTGTCTTGTTAAGAAAGCAGCTTAGCAAAAGTAGGAACTCAATAAGTACTAGTTGGATAAAAGAATAAATTTAGTAACTTTAAGTTAAAATATTTAAAAATGTAATATTTTAATAGAAATTTAATAATAATTTACATAGAAATTTAAATTTATAAATTAGAATACATTTATAATTGATACATTTATTTAATTATACATTATATTACATATACAATTAATATTACTTTATTGTTCTGTCCCCAAAAGCTATCTTAAAATCCAAAGTGTCTTATAATGAGTGGTGGAGTAGAATCAAAATGTAGACAGTTAAATGTTTCCATCAAATAAATATTCTGCAAAGAATAAACCAAACTCCCCAATAATTAATTATGCCCTCTTTCCAAGCAGCTCTGAGTGAAAATTTTTCATGAATCTTCACTGAGAGCACAAAATACAGAAGGCTCAATTAGGATGAGCTTTAAATACCAGGGACTTTGAATGCTGGCACTCCACCAAAGAAATCATTCCCTGAGACAGCAGAGCTCACTCATCACTGTCAAATTCCTCACAGTGTAAATTCCTCATAGAACTGGCCAGTGTTAAAACCTTCCTCATTTTTCACTCATAACAGTGGTGAGGTCTGGATTGCAGAAATTATGGATTAAATAGAGACCACTTTAACTTCTTTTAACACTCCATTCTTGGCTTGGTTTCCAACCTCGATGTAGACAGGCTAATTTGCAGGGCTAGTGAAAAGTGGTAGCCCTGAGGTTTATTGTATATTATAAACCCAGTGGAATGTTGAGAGTTAAAGCTTGCTTTCTAATTGGTTACTCTGCTACTCTTTAAACTATTTTTTTAAAAAATGACGAGAAGTACAAGCAGAACAGAATCTGTTGGCAAATGACCATTCAACTTCTCATATTTCAACACATAAAACATTGATTATGTAATATTTATGTTATGAATTCTAAGCCACTTTCAATAATAACAGTGACCCCTAGGTCAGGTATTTTCTGGTAATTAGTAACTAGCTGCGTTAGGAGTCCAAATCTCATAAAATATTGTTAAGATGATTTTATGTTTTTATAATTTAAAAGGGTCAATCAGTGAAGTTAGAAAGTTCTGTTTTTTCTAATGGTGAAAATGAATTTACATCTCAATATCATTTGTCATTTACAAAACATGGACTCTTACTGTCACCGAGGCAGAAATATACAATTGCACAAATTTAAATATTTGAAAACACAGAAAAGGTGAATAATAAATTTGCTTGTGAGCAGAAATTTTAATTCAAAACATGATCTGCTGTCCAATCCAGTGTAGACACAGTAATTTTTCCAGTCACCAATATTTAGGTCACTCCTGACTTTAAGAATAATAATGGTATATCAGCCTGACATCTAGTTTTGCACTAGAGTTGCCAGATTTAGTAAATAAAAATGTGGATGCCCAATTAAATTTGAATTTCAAATAAAGACCTTTTTTTAGTATTATATGTAACATACTGATGCCAAAATATTATGTTGTTTATCTGAAATTCAGATGTAACGGGGCATCCTGTATTTTTTCTGGCAACCCTGCCTCCTTATCAAGACTCTGATCTCTTTCCCTCACTGGTCTTTCAACACTCTCCAGTCTCCCAAGGGTTGGAGTTCAAGTGAAACATCTTGCAGCAGCTATGTGTGCTGTCCCACAATTATGGACAGTTGTCAAGGAGCAAGAATTTTTCCCTGAAAGGTCCATCTTGGCAGACTAAGAATCAGATTGCCATGATACAGATTAAAAGGAGAAAATCAAATTTAATAGGATAAGTATAGGGAGTCCACATAGACATGGAAATTCCAAAGACTGTTACACAAAATGAAATATGTATATCATCTCCAACTAAGGAAAGGGGATAGGGGTCTGGGACTTCAAAGGGGGAAGAATATAATCCTCATCATGATGAAATGGAGTAAATGTTTGGTTAAATCAGTGTTTGCTGGGCCACTCAGAAACAATGGGTCAAAGAGGACTTTGATCAAGCAAGTCTTGCTAGGTTCTTTCTTGTCTATTCTACCTACTTCATATCATAATGTAGTTATCTATAGTGAAAACTCTCTTCCTGGAGCAGTTCTTTTATCCAAATTCTTTTTAGGCAGTTGTCGGGAGAGATGAAGGACTTTTTCTGAATCTGCTGGGTCTTCATTTCTTTTAGCTCAAAATAATCTCTATGGCAAAGTGGCCCATTTAGGGGCAGCCTGCCCATGGTCCCTCCACGATCTCAGCCTCTTCTCTCCCCAGCCCTGCCATACCACTGTTTACACTTCCCTGGGTCTGTCCTATGTTAGGGTGGGACTTTGAGGTCCTCTCTTCCTAGAGCTCCAGGGAGGAAGTAGGAATAAATACCTGTGCTCAGGACAGGAAATCTGTCTGGTGGTCCCTAATGACACACACTTCCAGCATTCTCAGCCACAGGGTAGAAGGCTGTTCGGAATCCTGATCCTGAGGTACACCAGACCTCCAACCTGTTCCCCTTTTCCCTTTATCCCCAGGGTCCTCCTCCCACTCTGGAATAACTGCCCCTCCTCTTTGTGAGGCAAAAAAAATCACTCCTTCATCAAGATTTTTCTCACTGCAGTATGGTTTAATCACCTTGCTTTTGAATTGGATAACCTGGGTTTCCCATCTGTTGTTTCTGACAGACTTTGAAGACCAATTTTTGGAATTGAAAAGCTGAATATTGAGTATTTGTTTTTATCTTTAATCTATTTAAGGGGAAAGATTGGTTGAATTGGGGGAGGGTAACCAGTCACAATACAACAGAGGGCAAAAAAAGAAAGAAAGAAAACAACTTTACTATTGTAGTTTCACATTATTGGGTAGCTACTCTTAGAATGTCACTTCTGCCTAAATGTTTTGTCCAAAACTACTTCTATATTTTTAGATTGAGCCAGGGGTCATATTTATCTGAGTGAGCTTATGAAAGTGCTTACCCTTTTTGGTTCTCAGATTTTTTCTGTATTTACAAAATGGAATATGTTGGGGGGGGTTATAAAATACAGTATCAAAAGACTGTTATGTGTCAGGCAATATGAAGTACTTTATTATACACAATACCAAATACAATAATTCCTAACCCATAAGGAACAAAATAGAGTACAAAACATGCATTTGAAATACAAAGAATGAATACAGAAGTCTCCAAGTTTCCTTCTTACTATGAAGTGTATGATTCTATGTGGTGATGTGATCATATTATGCTGTGGATGGGTCACAGAATTTCTGAGTTAACAAGGATTCAGATTGCTTAGTTAGTCAAATCTCATTTCAAGACAGCACTTAATTATATTTTTCAATTAAGAGATACAGTTAGGAAGCCTCAGAAATAGTCCCACTGTCCTTTATAAATGTGTAATTTCACACTTCATATTTCATGTACATCACACTTGCCATTTCATATTTGTCTTGTTAGTAGTATGTGTCACTTTTTAGATTGGTAAGTCTAAATAAAAGAGATCTGTCTACCTAAGATTGAGCTGATCTTTACTGGGGGTACTATAGTCCTGTGTATTTCCCTCTTAGCTCATAAAAATCATACACAACAATTTAAGAACCATGACAGGAACAAATGAGTCTATGGCGAAAATGTGTATTAATTATTGATAAAGAGGGGAAAATATGTAATTTTGTAAGTAATCAAAGAACTATCAAGGCACCTGTGTAGCTTGGTTGGTTAAGCATCTGACTCTTGGTTTTGGCTCAGGTCATGATTGCATGAGTCATGAGATCGAACTGCACATCAGCTCCCCGCTCAGTGGGGAGTTTGCTTGAAGATTCTCTCTCTCCCTCTGCCCTGCCCCTGTTTGCTTGTTCTCTCTCCGTCTCTAAAGTAAATTAAACTATATGTATTCAGACCTGTATAGTAAATACTTGATACTTACTTGGATGACTCAGTTACCTCAAACTCAATACCATAATGGGATGAAGCCATATATATTGTTCTGCAATTTTCTTTTCTTTTCTTTTCTTTAATCTTTAATTGTGGGTGTTTTTTCATGGTGAGTTTTTTTTTTTTTTCATGATGGTACATTTATATCATTTAAAAAGATAAGCATATCTCAATCTGTCCAGTTTTGCTCTCCATTGTCAATGTTAATCCCCAGTCAGGCCATCATAATAGGTAACCCGGATTTTTGCAAAACTTTCCTTTACTGATCTTCTTGTATCCACTCTTGGCCACTATCAATCTATTTTTCCCTAATTAGCCAAAGTTATCTTTCAAAAATACTAAATTTAGTTCTTCAAGTATTAGCTGTGTGATCTGAAGGTCCTAATAGTCCATGGAAAGAAGTTTGAATTTTATTCCAAATGAAAAGGAAAGCCATTAAAGAGTTTTGGGGGTGGGGAAGTCACATGCAATGACTTACCCTTTTCAAGGTTTCTTTGACTGCTGTGTGGAAAATGGATTGTAGGGAGCACTAGTGGAATCAAAGAGACTACAGTAATGAGGAGGCTTTAGCAGTGGTACAGATGGGAGGTGAGGGAGGCTGGGCTGAGGTAAAAGCAGTGATGAGAGGTGGATGAGTCCTTGAAATATCTTGTAGATTTAATTGAAAAGACTTTTCAATGGATTGGATGTGGGAAGTGAAGGAAAGAGAGTAATTGGAAATTATGGAAGCTGGAGAAAGGAATTAGTTTAAGGAAGCAATAAGAAATGTCACCTTAGGTATATTAATTTTGAAATGGATCCAGTATATTCAAGTATTTTTACTTGAATTTTTAAGTAAGCACTTGTATACTAAATCTGGAGCTCAGCAGAGGAGTTTGGGCTAATCAAATAAATTTGACTCATCAGTAGAAGATGGTATTTATTGCCAGAAAAATGGCAGAGTGTGGGAATATAGTAAGGGAAATGGACATAGTGATGAGTCTAAGGAACTGGCACATTTAGAGACTGGCTAGCGGAGGAAAAGCCAGCAATAGAGACTAAGAAAGAACTGTCAGAGAGGTAGGAGAAAAACTAGGAGAAGGAAGTATTACAGAAGCTGAAAGTGACTGTGGTTTAAGAACAAGGAAACACTGCTAAAATGTTGTGTAAACTGAGGACAGAAAAGTACCCAATGGATCTGGCAACAAAGAGGTCAAAGAGAATTTTGACATGAGGTATTACTATTATTATTTGCCAATCATAACTTGTGAATCTTCTGCTTCAAACATTCCTTTGGCTTCTTTTTGGCCTATGATACTGTTCAGAATACTCATCATGGGGCTCCTGGGTGGCTCAGTCGGTTAAGCATCTGACTCTTGGTTTCAGCCCAGGTCATGATTCGGGGTCCTGAGATCGAGCCTGGCATAGGGGTTCTACTCAGCAGTCTGCTTCCCCTCTTCTCCCTCTGCCCCTCCCCAGGCTCATGCACACTCTTTCCTTCTCTCAAATGAATAAATCTTTAAAAACAAAATACTCATCATGTATTTTCAGTCACTCCACATTCCAGTCAGTGTTTTGTGTCCTGACCCCTGTCTCCGCAGCCACAGTGGACTTTTATTTTTTATTATTTATTTATTTATTTTTTTACACTTGCAGTTCTGGAACATAAGGTGCTCTCTTTCCTCTCAAGGTCCTCACACTGGTCTGAACCAATACTAACTGCTAGACTCTATGGTGAATGAGAAGCCACATAACATGGTGGTTCAGAGTACAGACTTGAGAGCCAGCTGACCCGGATTTGAAGTCTGTCTCTGGCTATTCTATTTGTGAAATCTTAGGAAGATCCTGTTCTCTACTTCAGTTTCTTCAATTACTATTGGCCCTTCAGTAAAATGGGAACAATAAAAATACCTGCCCTTCAGATCATGATCCTAGGGTCCTAGAATTGAGTTCTGCTTCGGGTTCCTTGCTCACCTGGGAGCCTCCTTCTCCCTCTACCTGCTGCTCTCCCTGCTTATGCATTTTCTTTCTCTCTCTGACAAATAAAATCTTAAAAAGCAAAATAAAACCTTAAAGAATACCTGCCTTATAGAGTATTGTTTGAGGGAAAAGTCATGTTCAAAAGAATGAGAATTATAAGACATCAGACTATAGATGCTGAAAAGGTAATAGAATAATACCTTTCAAATCTCAAAGGAAAAGTATTTATAATCCATATTCCTGTATCTAGAAAAAGCACAACCCATAGAAGGACAAAATTAAAACATCTTTTCAGACATGCACGGATTTAGAAAATTATTGCCCACATTACCTTCCTTGGGAAGTTATTTGAATACATACTCCTAAAAATGAATTAAACAAAAAAGGATGGGGTGAAGACATGGAGTGCAAGAATTAGTGACAATAACAAAGAAAGAAAAAGGCTGAAAATAGCTGTTGAGCAGGTTGAGATGACAATTAGTCCTGATTGGAACCAGAGGATGGAGGACTTTTAGAAGTTCCAACATACAAAATCCAGAAATTTGATCATATTCCTCGATTTAAGGTGCTGAATGGTCTGAAGAATGAAATAAATGCTGGCAGTACAAGAAACAAAGGCAATAAGATACTCCAAGATAAACAAAAATGGTACATAGGATAGGTAGATAATGGACATAACATTTAAATAAACAACATTTACATAAAGATTAAGTTTCATTGACTGTTAACTTCTGGAATTAACTTATAGACAAAGCATAGAAGACTGAGGTAGGGGGCAAAACCAAATATAAATCAACCTTGATTCCCTTGAAGTTCAACTTTAGATGATTGAAGTTGGAAGGTAGAAGGTGGAGAGTAAGCTGATGGGAAAGATAGGGCCATCAGCGTCCTCATCTTACAACACAGGGAATGAAAAGACAATGTCTCCAGTTTTGGGGATTGACCATGGGTGTTACTTGAGACCCAAGCAAAGGAGGGTGACTTTGACTTTACTAAGCAGGAAGGAGATCATTAAAATTATATGGGAAAGCTAACAATGAGTTTAGTTTTGGCAGAACTAAAACAAAAAAACAAAAAAACACCCTCCCACCCCCCCAAACAAACAAGCTCAAGGCTATTTCTAAGAACAGTACCCAAAAGCATGTTGCAGAACAGGTCTGTAACTCTTGGTGCTGTCCACTGAAGATTGTAAGAAACTGCCTCAGCTGCTTAACCAATTGGACTTTGTTTCAGGAATGCCATCATGCATCCCTGGCAAACCATTGCCGCTATCATTGCCACCATCTGACATCCACTGCCATCCACACACCCACACAAATGGAAATTCCAGAGGAGCCTGTTTCTTTTCCCTCATGTTGTTCCCATGAAATCGGTGCATCTGGTTGGGAAAAACTAGGTCACCTGATTCTGTCATTGATGCAAGGAAAATGGGACTTGGAATTTGACTCTTTTTTTCTGGAAAGGAAAGAGTCACAATATAAGTTGCCCCCAAATATGATATTTAAAAGGTCATTGGAGGTAATGGCAGATGTCCACCACACTGAGGAACAATATATAAAAGCATATTATTTAAAGTTACAAGGATAATTTAAATGGAGACTAAACCTATTGCTTGATAAAGCAATAATTTGTTTATCTCTTTTTCTTACAAACTGAATCTAATTCATGAGGAAATTCTATTCTACTTTTGAACTATATACAGAAAAGGACCTCTCTTAATTTCTCTACTGCTAACATCTTCATCCCAGCTCCTGCAGTCCTTGCCCTAAATTACTAAAATAGCTTCCCAGCTGGTCCCCCTGCTTCATTCTTTGTCCCTTTACAAAATATTCGAACTCAGCAGCCCCTTTCAAGATGTAAGAAAGATCCTGTTATGTCTCTGCTCACAACCATGCAAAGAATTCACAGATAGCTCAGAGTAAAAGTCTAAGGCCTTCTCAGAGTCTTCCAGGTCCTCCATGATCTACTGCTCTCCCTCATCCCACTGTGACCTCATCTTCTTGTACTTCTGCCCTTGCTCACTCTTCTTGCCACCGTGGTCTCTTGTCATTCCCCAGATGTGAGTGATGGGCTCCTAAGCACTGCTTTGACCCTTAGCACTGATTGGTTCCTCCACCCAGGGAGACTCTTCTCCAGGTATGTGAGTGGCCCACTCTCATGTCTTGAAGACCCACCTATACTCAGTCCTACCAGACTCACTTAGCCTTTCTGCTTTACCACTTTATCTTTTTTTCTTTATCTCTGATTACTTTCTATATATATTATATATCATTTACATAATTATGATGTTCACTGCTGTCTCAAGAAAGTCAGTAATTTTGTGTCTTTTATCAGCTGATATAGCCAGGCACTTAGAAATCTCCCTAGAATAGGAAAATAATAAGCAATCGCTGAGTGAATGAATGGACAGATGAATGGGTAATTGATTTAGAACTTTCTAGGGAAGAGTTAGAGGAGTTTATTTACCCAAACTCTGGTTTATCAGAGCAGAAAACCAATAGATAGGTCCTAAAATTGATGAACCAAGCATATATTATTTAGAATTGTGGTGGTAACTACCAGAATTGCTAAAAGCAAAAAACAAGAAAGTGGTTTTGTCTGCGGAACAGGGCTAAGGGAAGAAAGAACTGGGGCAGAGCCCTGTGGCTTTTCACATGCAGTCTTTCTGAACTCTTTGATTTTTAAAAATCATGTACATATAACATTTTGACAAAAAACTCATTATCTTTTAATATAATCAATATACAAGGAATGTAATGGTATAAAAAATTAAGATGGAAATGAGGAAGTAAATAATCAGCAAAAAAAATTCTAAATACATAATTAAAATCATTACATTTTCCTTATCAGTAAAAGGCAGAATTTACAATGAGGAGTTGATATGGGCTGAATGTTTGTGTCTCCCCATTCATGTGTTAAAGCCCAATACCCAATGTAATAGGAGGGGTCTTTAAGGGGGATGTAAGAGGAGGGGTCTTTGAGGGGGATAATTAGATTTGGATGAGGTTGAGGGGAGTAGCCTTCATGGTGGGATTAGTACCATTTGAAGGAGGTGAAGAGCCCAGAGTTCTCTCTTGCCAGCCATGTGAAGATATAATAGGATGTTGGCAGTCTGTCACGTGAAAAAGAGCTCTCACCAGAACCTGACCATGCTGGCACCCTGATAGGACTTCCAGCCTCCAGAACTGGGAGAAATAAATTTCTGTTGCACCTAATCTATGATACTTTGTTACAGAAACTCCAACTGACTAAAACAGAAGCAAAAAGCATATATAACAAATATAATAAAAATAATGAAGTAATTTCAACATTCCTTTGGACAAAATATCTTGCTAATTTTTTATTTTTATTAAGATAAATTTCGAGCAAAGAATGAATAAATATACATGTGTCTACCTCTTAGCTTTATCAAATCCTAACATGACCCTTATTTTTAGGTTCCTGTTCTTTGATTTGCCTGATATGAGTCCCAAATACGGGTATAGATGATTCATGAACTAAGGGGTGTGCAACTAAAATATTGACAGATAACTCTACACATTTTTAATGATAAAGGTAATAATAGCCCACGTGATACTCTGAAAGGAATTTTATAAATTACAAGTAGAATAATGCTGCTGCATTTCGCTAGGCAAAATATAGTTCAGAAATGCATTTCTAAATATTTTTATGTAATAAGAAATATCAGTGAAACCCTAAAAACAGGTGTTTTTTTTTTTTCTGGCAATTCAAAAATATGTATAGAATATATGACATATAGGGACACCTGGGTGGCTCAGTCGGTTAAGTGTCTGCCTTCAGCTCAGGTCATGATCCTGGAATGGAGTTCTGCATCAGGCTCCTTGCTCACTGGGGAGCCTGCTTCTCTCTCTGCCTGCTGCTCCCCTGCTTGTGCTATCTGTCTGACAAATAAATAAATAAAATCTTAAAAAACAAAAAAACAGGGGTGCCTGGTTGCCTCAGTGGGTTAAAGCCTCTATCTTCGGCTCAGTTATGATCCCAGAGTCCTGGGATCCAGGTCGCATTGGGCTCTCTGCTCAGCAGGGAGCCTGCTTCCTCCTCTCTTTCTGCCTGCTTCTCTGCCTGCTTGTGATCTCGGTCTGTCAAATAAATAAATAAAATCTTTAAAAAAACAAAAAACAAAAAAACAAAAGAATATATGACATGTATGTAAGTGGGAGAACAGGATCTGAAAATTACTTTATGAAGATGTTATATACTCTTGTGTATAACTGAAACTCCATTGATGACTCTAGAAATCTGATTGCTGGGTGCCAGGTTCATCCTTTGAATAATAATAGAAGTTAATCCCAGTTGTTTCCGTTGAAATTTGCAGCCCTATCTCTGATCTGTTATGTATAATGCTGTCTTGATAAGAAATGTATGATAATGTTATCCCCAACACACCATATTGTCTTAAAATGCTCTTTTAATGATTCTTTAAAACATTTTTTTTACCTGGTTACAGTCTACCACTCAGTGAGGACAGTGGGCTTCAGCTGACTGACTTGGGACCGAGGAGGCCACATCACTCTTCAGTCTGTCTTCTCACCAAATTAATGAGCTGTATTACCACCTGCCTCAGGGGAGAGTATGTGATCAATTCCCCCAGTTCTGGTAAGGCTGTCATGATGACGAATGGCTGAGAGATAGATTTTGGAGAAAGAAACCTAGTTTAGTCAAAAAGGAGAAAGAGCAGGGGCGCCTGGGTGGCTCAGTGGGTTAAAGCCTCTGCCTTCAGCTCAGGTCATGATCTCGGGGTCCTGGGATCGAGCCCCGCGTCAGGCTTTCTGCTCAGTGGGGAGCCTGCTTCCTCCTCCTCTCTCTCTCTCTCTCTCTCTCTCTCTGCCTGCCTCTCTGACTACTTGTGATCTCTATCAAATAAATAAAATCTTAAAAAAAAAAGGAGAAAGAGCATAACCTATTTTAATAAGAGCAAAATTAGTATATGCACCCTTAACCATTTCGACCAATGTAACCCTCAAAAATATGAAAAGAAAAATCTTACCAATTTAGCTCTTTCTACTTGTTTAGTGTCCTTCCTAATGAGTGATTGACAGACAGCCTAGGTTTTGAGCTAGCTGTTAGCTGTAGAATGTATAGGAACAGAGAAAGTAGTTACTATGCACAGTGGTCCTATGCACTGTCTAGTGAATTCTCAGCAGAAACATATTAACATAAAACCCTTGGGAATTATAGTTTTTGACTCCAGATTGTACTAAACTCACATTAAGGACTAATATTTTGTTAGTGATATGAGAAAGCATTTATTTTCTTGTGACACCCCCAGTTTTTCATAACCATGTTACCGTCACCTCAACATTTTTAAGAACTTGAATTATATTTTGGTTGCTTACAAAACACCAACTTTGTGAATTTAATTATTTTTATTGAGATAAATGTAAGGACTTCACAGACAAAGAGCTCTTAACAATGTTTTTCTAAGTGTATCTCATTTTCATGGGAACACACCACCAAAACCAATCAGATTTATATGAACTTGCACATGTTGTACAAATAAGAATTCAGAGAAAGCTATGAAATTAAAAGGAGCTATCAGAACTTACTGTAAAATTTAACTAAACATCAGTAAAATTCCAGCTAAGCTCAAATTTAGTAACTGCCCTTCACTGTAAATTGGGCATACCTCAGAAAACACTATACTTGTTAAATGAGTTGAGAAAATCACATACCACTGGAATTTGCAGAGCACTGTTTCTCTCATGGAGTTTTAAAACAAAAGTAAACCTAGAATCATTTTTATTTCTCTTCCAAAATTCTATCCAGCATTCCTATCAATGGAGAATATTGAAGAATTTTATAATAATTATTTAAAAACCATGCTCCATTTTGGTTCCTTAAAAAAGAAAACTGAATCTCCTCTGATTTTTGGAGCCTTCTATGACAGACTAAAACATGGTTGAGTAATAGCATAAGATTTCAAATATACTCTAGTTATTGTCTAAGATGCCATATTTGTTTGCTAGGGCTCTTACAACAAAATACCACAGACTAGATGGATTAAACAACAAATTTATTCTGATAGTTCTGGAGGCTGGAAGTTCAAGATCAAGATGTCGGCAGGGTTGTTTTCCTGTGAGGTCTGTCTCCTTGACTTGTAGATGATTGCCCTCTTGCTCCCTCTTCACGTGGTCATTTCTCTGTGCGCACATATCCCTCGTGTCTCCTTTGTATCTACAAATAACCTGTTCCTTTAAGGACAGTAGTTAGAATGGATTAAGGCCCCCCCCCAACATCTTCATTTTAACTTAATCACCTCTCTAGAGGCCCTATTTCCAAATACAGTTACATTCGGAAGTCCTAGAGGTTAGAACTTCAACATATGAATTTTGGGAGGGTCACAATTCAAATTGTGGTCACACATGTCACAAATGCCAAGCCAGCTCAGTATTTCAGAATTTAAGTAATAGTTTTGTAAGTAGCCTTCTCAATGTCCGCCCCCTCCCCCCCCTGCCGAATATACCTACCTACTACCTACAGTTGTCACTCAAATTGAAAAGAGTACCAACTGGCCCTTAGGAAAGTTGTATAGGTAAAATGATTATAAACATTCTAAATGGTTAGCAGTTAGAATTGCCTATGTAAACGAATATGTTTAATTTATCCTCAGATTTACAAAATAGATAATCTACCAGCTCATGGTTAGTGAAGGAGGAATCACTTTTCCACCTAATGGATGAATAGGGGAAAGAACAAAGAAACCTGGGAATGGTGAAATAACATATTTGGGACACATATGGGAAGCAAAGGAAATGTTTGATAAAGACTGCTTATTAATCCCCCCCTTAGGTATTGGCGATCTCAGTAGGTGGCAGTCCTCCATTCAATGTAGTGAGTGTTTTCAACAAAGAAGACTTATGTAAAATGAGATTGTTTTCTTTTTTCTAAGCTGAGAAGGATGGCTTTTTTTTTTTTTTTTTTTTTTTTTTTTGGTGGAAACCCTTTGGCATAAGAGCAAATTTTAAAATGCCAGGTTCAACATTCAGCTTGAATAACTATTGTAAATTGGGCTTATTTCAGTTCTTTTGTAATTATAATTATATTGATCTATTTCTCCTCCTCCTCCTCCTTCTCCTTTTTCTTCCCCTCCTTTTGCCATTTTCTTTCTTTTTTTTTTTTTTTAAGATTTCATTTATTTATTTGAGAGAGAAAGAGAGAGAGAGCATGAGCAGGGGGGAGGGGCAGAGGGAAAAGCAGACTCCCTGCTGAGCTGGAAGGCAGATGTGGGGCTTTATCCGGGACTCTGGGGTCATGACCGGAGCTGAAGGCAGACGCTTAACTGACTGAGCCACCCAGGTGCCCTTCTTTTGCCATTTTCTTGATAATTAAATAATTCAAAGTCTAGTTAGGGAATAGTGGAAGAAATAGGAGAGAATGTTTTAAAAATTTAAGTTTTTTTCACAATGCTTTACTCTAAGTCTAAACCTATCTCACTAAAAGAAATCATAATAAATTTGGGAACCATTCAGAACTTTAAAATATTTGAGGGCCTGAATTTTTTCCATGCCCCTTTGGCGTGCTTTGGCAATGGCTATGAAGTAAAATATAAAAAAATTCTTTAAATGAACACTTAGGCATTTTCTAGTACTAAATTTTTATCACTTTACTTTGGTATTTGGAGTCTCTTTATTTAAAATACGAGTAGTATTATTTGGTTTAAATTAAGAAAAAGAAAAAAAAAATAACTAGTAGAACTTTCCCAAGAGTGTTTATCCTGTGGGATCAGATTGTTCTAAAGTTAAAATTCTCCTTCCTTGTTGCCCAGCACATCTGGTGGAATCTCTCTTAAAGGTGAAGTGACTAATTTTTCACCCCTGAAGGGTAATGATCATGTTAGCGAATGTTGAGTCTGCCTTCGGGTTCCTTAGCCACAAATGTCATCTTGCTACTTTGTCTAAAGCTATTGTTCTTACAGTTTCAAATTGTCAAGTATATGGCACATGAAGTTTTCTTGAATTATTGATAAATCTGCATAATTTGGGGAAGGTAAAAATGATAATGTGGTAGAATTAATAGTTGCTCTAATTCTATCTTCAGGGATATGGTATTCTTACATGTGTTGCACAGAAGGAAGGTCTTATAACTAAATAGTTCATTTTGTAGAAAGCATATTTGTGGAGGAAGATATAAAGGATACTTAGAAAAGAAGTCTTGTATCATTCATCAGTATGTGCCCGTGGGTATTTCGTACCTTATAGTGAGTCTTCAATAAATACTGGTTGAATAAATAGATAAGTTGAGATGGAAACAAAGCAAATGCGGGTATATTAAAATTCAGACTGTCAAGAGCACTAATTCTCAGCTTCAATGCTGCCATTCACTGGTATGCTGCAATCAGATATACCATAAGCAGAGATTCCAAACTTTCTCAGTTCATGTATCCGTAATTTTTTTTTAACTGAGGTCCTTGGCAAAACCAACCAACCAACCAACCTAGCAGTTTAGTTCACCAAGTAGTTAAATCTAAACAACTTGGAACTCATGCCCTAGCAACTTGGAACTTACATCTTAACAACTTAGTAGTCATTTGAAAAATAATATGTATAATTTGAAAGAACAAATGCTATTTTTATTTCATTTTTGAACAATCACAATTGCTTACTAATAAGATATGCTTGTATGTTGGACAGTGCCCAGCTTCTTAAATCTCAGTATCAGATTGGACACCCCCTCATCATTTTTGGTTCTACAGTGATTTTCTCATGCTATTTGCTTTTTTAACGTCAGCAACCTTCCAAGACTTAGTTGCACAAAGATATGCTGTCCTGAAAAGGAGCGTAGCTCTATTTGATGTCCAAACAGTGAACTACCTAGAGTTAGTAGTTCATAAGATGTCTGACAATGTCTCCAGTAATGCTGTGATTCCCTTGAATATTTAAAATATCCCTAAATATTCCTAGATGAGTTCACTGTGATGAACACAGTTTGAGCAAATAATGTGTTACCAACAATAGTTGGAATACTGAGGATATCAAGCATTTTCTTAAAAATAAGAGTGTATCCAAAGTTATCTTTATAACAATAAAACTCACTCATGGACTTCTTTTCTGTAGTTAGAGGGAAGCAATGAAGATAACAGCTAGGATGTGGGGACTGTACATAGTTAACAACCCTGTTTATCTGTACCCCTGTACCTGACAATGACTGTTAAGGATGTGTCATTAATATATTTTGTAATTAAGGCTTAAGGCAATGTTTTTGATTACAGGCAAAATTTATTTCAATACCTAGAAATAATGTCATTCCCTACCCCTAACCCCCAAGGTCACATTCACACAGGTGAACACTATCCCCAGAAGGAAAAAAAAAAATGTGGCTTATGCTGGTGGTTTGAAACTTTTCTGTGAATTAAAATCACCAGGGAGCTTCCTAAAAATGCGGATTTCTAGAATCCTTAGGCCTAGGCTCTGGAATTCTATAGTCCTGGGGTAGGGCGATGATATTTTTAAAATCCACCTGATTTTAATGCAGACCATGTTTTGAGAAACACTGGTAGAGGGGACTGTTTGTGTAGCACAATGAAACAAATAATGAGACTCTCAATTTTTTAAATATATGTCTTATTAATGTGCTTTTTGAGTATGTATGTGTGTGTGCACATGGAAGGTTCACATGCCTCCTACCAATACCTAAAGATGATAGTACTAATCTAACACAAGTCTCAAAAGTACTTAGCATGATAGTGGTAGAGTTTATGGTGGTTCAGGATCATATTATTGTGAATTCTTTATATATCATATTCTTTATATTTCTCGGGACACTTAACTTTATGTTCCTTAACCCTTTATATCCTCCAAGGGTACTTAATATGGAGCTTTAGCCATAGTAGGAACTCAATAAATATCAATTACTTGTCATTCTTAACCAAGGCTGAACATTCTTAACCAAGGCTCTCACTTAAGAGCTTCTTAAAATATGAATTATCAAAGACATCTCTCTCGAACTAACTGAAGCTGAATTTGTGCAGGTGAGGTTTGGCAGAGCCAAGGTTGAGACCACTGAGCTGTATCTTTCCTTGGACCTCTATTTTTACCAAATGCGTGCATCCATCTAATTGGGCTTATGGGTATGTGTGTGTATGTGTGTGTAAGTGTGTGTGCGTATGTGTGTGCACACACACATGTTTTTATGGAACTCTTCCAAGATAATACTATAAAGGAGTACTTCTTTCTTTTTCTTTGCAAGTATTTGTTACTCCCACCTTTTCTGGGCACTTATTATTCTTTCTCAATTCATTTATGGAAAATGTGGAGAATATAACCAGGCTACTTGCTATCTCCTGAAAGAGGCTTTTTTTTTTTTTTTTAACATTTAAGAGTTTGCTTGGCAACTCATTCTTTCATTCTTGTGTACTCTCACCTGCAATTAAGCTATTCAGCCACTTGGTGGTGGTAAGTGCTTTATTCATAATGGCCAAATAACAGATGTGTTTTTTGAGATCCAGTCAAAATTATTTTCCCATTATTTTCAGATTTCTAAAATTATTAAAACAATGAAAATAGAAAATATTGAATTGTAAAGTAAATAATTTTATGAAGAACTTGCAAAGAAATATGAAAGATTTGATTCAATGACTTCCTCAATAATCCTTGCATATAATTTACTTATAATTTGTATTTTATACTCAGATTTCAATAAAAATATTTTATTTTGCTTTTAAAAAAACAGATTCACTGCTTACATCATTGTATCCTAGGTCATTGATGATAAGATATCATTAGCTATGGGGTGCATTCCAACTCACAGAGGTTAAATGTTGAAAAGAAAAAGTGGGAAACAATGAAAATGCTATATTTGTAGAATCCACTAAAATCTTAATGCATGGAAGACATTTAATAGATAATTCTGGGGTAGGAAGAAAGGGAGGAAGGAAGCATGCAAGGAAGAAGATTATGGGGGAAGGGATAAGAAGGGAGAGAGGAAGAAAAGCAAGAAAATTGCCAGCAAAGAATAATTACATGCCCATCCCAAAGCATTAGCATAATTCTGAGATTTTCTTGGTAGAAGAATTTTCCAATTTTTCTTTTCACAGATGGAAACTTTATTTATTATATCAATAGTGATCTGTAGTGGAGCCCCTGAGTTGACATCTTTGTAACTCAGGCCTGTAAGCTCCTGCATGCGTTTCTTCCATGTTGAAGGGAGGGAAAACAGATGTGGCTGCCGCTGGACCTCAGTGCAGGTGCTCGGTTTGCTGGCTCCTTTCTATCCTTCAGCTGCCATTTAAATGTTATTTCCTCAGAGAAGTATTCCTGGGCTATCCAGTCTCGTTATTCCCTCATAGGGCATCTTATCCTTTGTTCTCTTCAGACTGTCTAATCATCCCCACAAGGTGCCCATTAAGTAGGGCTTAAGGTATAACTTCTTTCCAAAACATATATACTTTAGCAAAGATTATTGAAGATCAACACATTTAAGAACCCAGGGTATAGATGCCTATGACATACTAATCACAAGATTCAGATTAGAAATAAACACAGAGGGGTGCCTGGGTGGCTCAGTTGGTTAAGCGACTGCTTTCGGCTCAGGTCACAGTCCCGGAGTCCTGGGATCGAGTCCCGCATCGGGCTCCCAGCTCCATGGGGAGTCTGCTTCTTCCTCTGACCTTCTCGCCTCTCATGCTCTCACTGTCTCTCCCTTAAATAAATAAATAAAATCTTAAAAAAAAAATAAACACAGAGATAGGCACTAATGCTTAGTACTCTTAAAACTGCAAAACTGAAAATGTATGATTAATCCATGATAGTAAATGGGAACAAAGCTCAGTACCAAGGAAAATAAGAGTGAAACAAGGACAAACTTGACTTATTTCCACATTTTCTTGGAGCTGGACTGCTAATTACTTACTATGTAAACTTATTGTGACTTATGTCAACTAAAAGGTATACGCATATGTGATTCTAGCCCATCTTCTTGTGTCTGGGCAGTTTATATTTAAAACCAGGCCAGAGGGGCACCTGGGTGGCTCAGTGGGTTAAAGCCTCTGTCTTCGGCTCAGGTCATGATCTCAGGGTCCTGGGATCGAGCCCTACATTGGGCTCTCTGCTCAGCAGGGAGCCTGCTTCCTCCTCTCTCTCTCTCTCTCTGCCTGCCTCTCTGCCTACTTGTGATCTCTGCCTGTCAAATAAATAAATAAATAATCTTAAAAAAGAAAAAAATAAAACCAGGCCAGAGAGATAAGCTAAATTACATTTTAAAATTTTATTAGAGAAGGGTATTTGAGAACCTCTTTTTGCAAGGTTAGGAATTCCTTCTTACACTTAATTCTAGGCTGTATTTTTTGTAAGTTTTTCCTATTTTGCTTTAGGACACTTTACTACTCTGGAGTTTCAATCTCCCTTTGCAATCTTGGGATGTGATAAAGGAAAACCTCCCTTTGCTTTTTATAGTGGGCACCTTTATTCCCTACCTCAGCCCTACCATCTTTTCCTTTGCATCACATCGCACTCTGTCATCCCAGGTAGAACCCAGAGGTGGAATACTGATGAAATTCTATCCCAAAGCTGTATTGGTCCCAGACCCGGTTCATGAGCTTATCATAGTGTGAAAATCTCTTAATATAGCAGCTGATTATCTTTGTATGTGTTAAGAATGGAGGTACTGATTTTGATTTTTGTATAGTTTATGTACACATAACTTTAAATAATTGTGAAATAGGGAAATATATAGACTATCCATAAAATGAATTAAAATATTAGATTCTGAAAGTGATAAAAGTGGATTCTAGCTCTTAGGGCCTAAATAATAAGCAGCAAAGATTCAGATGACATTGATTGTTCTGACTTAATATAATCTCTTTACACATTTAGATTTAGGACAGTACAATAGCCTAAAATATCACTAGCTAGGTATTAGAAATAAAGGCTTGGTTATGTAGTGGCTACAGAAAAGTATTTAAAAAATTTACGTAGGAAATTAAAACTAATTCATGACATAAATCATTTTCATGTGTTTTTCCAGTCATCTCTAATTTACATTATGCTATTTCTACAATTTTTCTGTTGTAAAGAGTAAAACATACCTGCCTACTTAGGAGTTATAGAATATAGACCTGATAAAGAGTTAATTACATTTAATTTAGAACATAAAAAACTAATACTTTGTTATTCATTTGTCTTCAGAAAAAAGGTGATTATTTTTATCTTTCAATTTGAGCAAGGAAAGAGCAAAGAAAAACAACAGAATTTTTTTTTTAAAAGATTTTATTTATTTATTTGACAGAGAGAGATCACAAGCAGGCAGAGAGGCAGGCAGAGAGAGAGGAGGAAGCAGGCTCCCTGCTGAGCAGAGAACCCGATTCGGGGCTCGATCCCAGGACCCTGAGATCATGACCTGAGCCGAAGGCAGCGGCTTAACCCACTGAGCCACCCAGGCGCCCCAAAACAACAGAATTTTAAATAGTTGCATACTTTGGCTGTGTGTGTGTGTTTATATAATTTAAAATTATTTTAAAAGTTATTTATATGTATAAAACCTTTAAGTAAAATTTAAATGTATATACATCTTTAAAATAAGCTTTTAAAATAACTTTAAAAATAATTAACTTATATACAAAAATAATAATTGTATATTTATATATAAATAACTTAAAAATAATTTAAAAGTTCTGTGGATTGATGAACCTATCAGCGATATAACAATAAATAACACCGATGAGAGGCACCTGGGTGGCTCAATCGGTTAAGCCTCTGCCTCTTGATTTCAGCTCAGGTCAAGATCTTGGGGTTGTGAGACTGAGCCCCGAATAAGGGGTTCTGTGCTCAGTGTGGAGTCTGCTTGGGATTCTCTTTCTCTCTCCCTCTGCCTCCCCCTGCTGCCCGCTCTCTCCCTCTTTCTTGCAAATAAATAAATAGATAGATAAATAAATAACCAACCAACCAACCAACCAACCAACAAACCATGATGAACAAATGTAACAATATTGTTCACTTAGGATGTTTGCAGTTTCCATGGCTGACAGTCTACTGTTAGTCCTCTTCCACTGTTTCAAAGAATGGGTTATCCCATAAACCCATATGTAAATATTGGCTTGCCTTCTTCAGTAGCTGAATGAATTTAAAGGTTTATGAATTTAAAGGTTCTTGCCCTGACTTTGAGAACAGGCACTTCGTCAAGTTTTTAAGCACATCCCTGCGGGGGGCTCTTTGCTCAGCCGGAGCCTGCTTCTCCTTCTCCCTCTGCCTGCCACTCCCCCTGCTTGTTCTCTCTCTGTCAAATAAATAAATAAAAGTTTTTAAGTACATCTCTGATTTTTGCCCCCAAATTCTCAGCTTTGGAAATGATCCTGTTTTATTCTGCAGAGTGTTATTCTCGGGAGCCCTTCCTCTACAGAATGCTAACTTTCAGATGGAAAAGCTGATATAACAGAGTGATTAAAGAAATAAAACGTCTCCCTAATTTGAATTTTACCCAACAGTGAATTCAGTGGCAGAATTATGGAGGATACTGAGGCTGTTTATGATTAACTAGGTTTATTGTCATAAAGACAATAAGAGCTGCTTTGAGTATATCTTTGAGTTTGATGTGGCGGGATTCCAAATCTGGTTTACTCACATCCTGTATTTCCAAATAGATTGAACATTAACAGTGCAGTTGAACTGCTAAAGAAATAATTAAGTATTTTAAAGTACACTTAGGACATTAGATAGAAAAGTTGAAGAAAAGATGAAGACACGTAGGTTTTGAGCAATAAAGGCTGAAGTATGAGCAAAGAGGGTTAGAAAGGTAAACACAATAGTGAATGCAACTTTTCACCCTTGTGTTGACATTGTTAGGATGTGTTTTTGGATCTGTAGCCTGAGAGTACTGTCTCAATTTAACCATGCGAAAATACTAAAAGTGAGCAGGAATACTTATTAATTGCCATTTTTTCCCTTACTTAGTAAATAGAAATTGCTCCAGCTGTTCTTACCTGAATGGATTTGGTGCATCCCAAGATTAAGGGAAGAGCACAAAAGAGGGCTTGATGAGTCAGAAGATGTAGAGGGAGGCAGAAATTAGGTAGACCTTTTCAAGACCTTTCCATTCAGCTTTGTGAAATCACAGGGTATTTGTAATATCCCTCTCTCAGGGTAGATGCATGCACACAAAATACTCCAGAGAAATCTGTACTTTTAAAAATTATCTTTAGGATTTGGTTACTGTATCACCACAACTCTCTTTGAACATAGAGAATTAAGAGGGGCTCGTGAATATGTGAAAACGCTATCATTGTTGAGGAGAGCGTGTCCTGTGAAATGGACTCACTGTTTGGCTCCACATCAAGGGTAGAGTGTACAAGTGTGAAAAGGGAAGCGATTTTTGAATATATTTCCTTCATTGCTTTGACTTTTGGCCCATTGCCTATTGGCCTTTGGCTTTTAAAGAGACAAAAAGCATAAATTACACTGGATTCTGTTAAACAAAGAAAATTATAAACATGACCTCCCAGTTGTACTGTTTCTTCTGTATTTTGCCAGCAATATAAAATGTTACATTTCCCTCCATTAAGAGTATGTATTTAAAAAAAAATGTATATAGTGTATTGAAATGTTTCCCCCGTTTTGTAACTACTACAAAAATAGCCAGGAAAAAACCACCATCAGTATGCCCTAATTTTAAACTATGACCTGTATTTTCAAAATACCATAAGTAGATTCTAGGGACAGAGCAGAATTGCCTTCCTGTGATTTTGAATTCCAGGGATTTGGTGTGAGAATAAAATGAAGGCAGATTATTTTGTTTACATAGGAAGCTCATCTATATGATCCACTAAAAATTAATGCAAGGGGCCATTAAAGTGAAAAAGTAGCTTTCTAATATTTTTCATGAGTGTTTTCAAAGAAAGATAAAGATTTATTTTCTGACACTATACGGTGACCACAGCCAGGGCTAGAGAAAAGTGATCTCCCTTGGGTTGTCTGCAGTCTGCACTTTGACTTCCTCCTCTTGGCCCAGTTCAGTCCAGACATTTCAACAGCTTGACTAAGCCTCATCACCATTTAGCTGCCAAGTTCAGTAGCTGCCAATATCACTAGGAGCTTTTTAAGTACACCTGTTGCCAGCACTATGTTTGTGAGTCAAGAAGACTAGACATTTCTGGTCTACCCCAGTGGCTAGGATCATTTTCAAAGGAAAATTATTTTTAATATTACTTCACCATCCTTCATCGGGAAAACACTTTTTTTTCCCCCCTAGCAAGCTTCTCTTCTTACAGAGAAGTTGCATTTACCATGAACATGGTATGTAACATCTGGTCTGGTTTAGCCTATGGATAAAAATGGTTTTAGTAATCAATTCTACATTTAATTTTTATTTTTAATTGTGTGGGGCCAATGAAGCTGTATGAATAATAAAATAGGAAGACTTGGTATAAGCTGACAGGCTCTCAGTGAAATAATCAAATATCATTTACAGCAAAGTTAACCTGATAGTGGTATGTATTGTGTAGTAATTAGGTATAAACACAGCTCATATGAAGGACTGTGATTAATGCACTTCATGGAGTCAAACAACATTTTTGGAGCAAGTTTGTTGGGAGATGAATAGAAAAGCAGTTAAAGCCAGCCTCTGTTCTAATGAGGGCTGGGGCCAGACGAGCCTCTTCAGCCAGATCTCTCTGTTCCATTAACATTTGCTCCAGGCCAAGAGTCGGTGGCTGGGGCAACCCTCCCTTATCTCCACACAGGGTGATAAAAAGTCACAATGAGAGAGTGCAGTGGATTCAGTTCTGACAGTTTTAACAACCTTGAAAACACTTTACTACGAGGATGTAGCTTTGTAGTCTTTTAAGGTGAAAGAAGAGGGCACATACAGATGATTTCAATACTTTGGGCACCATAGAGCCACTAAGAGGATATTTTTTTTTTTAATTTAATTTATTTATTTGAGAGAGAATGAGTGAGAGAGAGCATGAGAGAGGAGAAGGTCAGAGGGAGAAGCAGACTCCCCAAGGAGCTGGGAGCCTGATGTGGGACTCGATCCTGGAAGTCCGGGATCATGACCTGAGCCTAAGGCAGTCGCTCAACCAACTGAGCCACCCAGGCGCCCCACTAAGAGGATATTAACTAGACAAAGTCTTTGTGGCTACTGGGGTTTTGTGAGCTAATTTTGATTTACTTGCCTATTAGTGTTCATAAAGTATATAAAACTTTTCCTCATACCAATGATAATATCTGGTCTATAGATGAATCTGAAGTTTATTTAAACTGGGATATTTTACTATCTATCGATCTATCTACATTTTTTAAAAGGTGGTCCAAAAGATAGTAAAATACAACCCCCCCCCAATCTTTAATCATACTTCCTGTACCATATCGGGTTGAAATGTCTTCACCCTGGGAATATCTGGTTATTCCTGCAAGATGTGCTTTTGTATGACTCAAGTGACACTGTTCTTATTTGATGGACTGATGTTAATTTGTTGTAATGTGACAGAATGATCTAGTTCAAATACCAACTTTATTGGCTTTATCTTTGCCTCCTTTCTTACCCCACATCCAACCCATTGGCAAATTTTAGAAATATATCTGTAATCTGACCATTCTTATTACCTCCAATATATGCACGATGGTGTAAGTTATCAGTATGTTTCACCTGACCATTAGAATAGTTTCCTCTTCTAGTTATTATTAACTTGTAATCTATTCTTCACAGTGCAGCTCTTCTATCCTAAATGGAGTCTGATTTGGTCACCCCTCCAATGAATCTACATTTCATTCAGAATAAATTCTAAAACTTAACAAGTTTCTACATTTGTCCCCTTTCTGTACCCCACCCCCTTTTCTGATCGCATCTGCTTGTGCTCTCCCTTTGTTCCCTGGATTTTAGCTACACTTATTTGGCTATTCCTCACAGATGCCAAGCCCACTTCCACTCAGGGTATTTGCATTGCTGTTCCTTCTGTGTTGAACACTTTACTCCTAGACAGACATATGGCTTATTTTTTCACTTCCTTCAGGTGTCTGCTCAAATGTCAGAGAGGCCTTCCCAGGTAAATATATTTCAAACAGCATGCTCCTTGTCCTGTTTCCTTATCCTGCTTTATTTTTGTATGAATCACCATTTGACATAGTATGCATTTACTGGCTTGTGATGACGATTATTGCCTTTTCTAGTACAATGTAAGCTCCATCACAGCAAGGACTTTGTATCTTGTAACCGTTGCACCTTCATTCCTTAGAACGGTGACTCGTACATTTATTATTACTTCTTGAACCAAAGGAATCAACATCTCCTCTTGAAATCTTGACTTTTTTTTTCTTCTAAAAATAAACTTTCCGAATCTTAATTCCATAGTTGTAACTTCTTAAGCCTTTGAGCTATAATCTGCTCATTCTTGGGTTGAATCCCTTTTGGGTAGGTAAGTCAAACTAGTGAAAGACCTAGGGGCAGTAACAACTACTTAATGAGTACTTATAAGCTAGGCACTTGTATTTAAGCACCTTTGCTTATTTCATTTAAGTCTAACCTTAGTCCCAGAGATCAGTATTATTACCATTCTTGTTTTATAGACAAAGAGACTGATACTTCGGAGAGGTGAAATAACTTGCTGCCAGGTCACAGAGTTAATCACTGCACAAAGATTCAGATGAAGGCGTGGTTGACTCCATACTGCCTCCTAGCTGTCATCTCCAGTAATACGTGTCCAATTTTTCAAGTAATAAAGTCTTTTGCAGTTCCTATACTAGGGGTTTGGGATATCCACCCCGCCCCTCAATGATTCCCAATACCAAACAAAGTCGTTCACTTTTCAGAAATGTCCTAAAAGCCACTGTTCTTTATGCTAGGACTCTTACTTAAATGTAAGGTGTGCTTAGCGCGGGGAAGTTGGCCGAAAGGAGGGGAATGGGGCTCAGGAGGCAGATCGACGCACCCCACTCCTCGCTGGGTCTGGCAACAGGGATCCGCACGCCGGAGGGGCCCCTCAGAGCAGCTTCGGCTCCATCGGGGAGGTGACAGGGCTCCCTGCGTTCGCACAGCGCCGTGCGGAGCCCCGCGGGCAGCCCCGGCGCGCAGTCGGCGGGACCGGCGGCGCGGGGCTCCCGGCGCGGGGAGGGGCCGGCTCCCGCCCCGCCCCTCTCCTCGGGGATGCCGGGATGTTTACACTCCTGACAGCGGCGGCCGGGGGAGGAGGAGCGGGAGTCGCGGGAGGATGGGCCGCCGCTAGGCTCGCACTCGGGACGCGCCTCGCCGTGCGCAGGGTAGGGGCCCGCGCCTGCAGCGAGCGTCCGCGGGGGCGGCGCGGCGGGAGGTGGCGATCGGCTCCCGGCCTCGCAGCCACAGCCCCCGGCCCAGCGGGCCTTTCCGCGGCGCCGCCTGGCCGAGCCGCCCTCCCGCTCCGGGTCCTTCGCGGGCAGGAGATCAGAAAACTCCCAACTTCCTGGTGAGTGGCTGCCGGGGTCTCGGGCGCCGGGGTTGGGCCGCCCCGGCCGGGTGGGGCAGCCTGCAGGAGCCGGGAGGGGAGGGGGGAGGCCGGGAGGGCGCGGGGCGGCCTCCGGGATCCCCTCGCCGGGGGAGGTGGGGCGGGGCGCGCCGCCCTCGAGCTGGGTGGGGGTTTCGGTCCGGTTCGTTGGCCGTGGCGGGAGCGGGAACTTGGTGCCTGGCGCTGGCTTTGGCGGCCCGAGGCCGCCGTGGGCGCCGCGGTAACTAAGAAACTCCGCGGCCACCGCGGCGGCGGCAACAGGTCTTTGGTTTCAGGACCCGAGGAACTTAGGCGAAGTCCCGCCTCCCACCCCCCGGCTGCTGCTCATTGGCGCCGTCGGTTATTTATCCGTCGCGGATTGGTCAGGTCCAGCTGTCAGGATTCGGCCGCAGCCAGACTTGAGAGGAGTGAAGTTCGCGGAGAGAGTGGGTGGTGGGAGCGGTGCTGCGAAGGGAGAAGCTTCAGTGGCTGGAGAAGTACAGGGAGGACGGCCTAACCTGTCGGAGAATGGGCTTTCTCGGGACCCTGTCGGGATCAGCAAATGTGAGAGATCGCAAGGCAGTAGAGATGGTGATGGTGGCAATGGAAAGTAATTACTTTGAGAATTGAGGCCAAAGTCAGAGAGACGAAGGGGACCCCACAAAAGAAAAACGAGAAGACCACATTGTCTTAGGACAGTGTCAGGAAGCAACACAGCAACCTAGAGGATGGTACAGTAAGATCTGAAGAACTCTTGTTGCCTCTTTCCTGTGTACCGCGGGCCTTGGGAGATGATGTGTCAAACACAGATCGTGCTCTCTCATAGCTGTAGTCCTTATTACGGGTAAATACTAAAAATATACTTACTTTGCAGTAGGTTCTCTCTCATCCTCGAGCAGTTCTGGTGACGGAACTGAAACTCTGAAAACATCACAAAAATGAAGTGATTTTCCTCGACCACTGATCATAAGGACGCTGTTGAAAAAAATCGAATGCGTGTAATTCGTAGAGCGTTGTGTGCCCATCATGACTAGAACCATTGTTTCTAATCCTTACTCCGAAGAGTTTGTAGTTTCCAGAAGTATGCATACGCCGTGTAGGCAAGAGCAGTTGTCTTGTCAGGTTGCTTTCCGGGATAGAGTACAGCATGCACGGGTGGTAAGTCTGTCCTGGGGCTTGAGCTGCTGCGGGTGTGGTCGAAGAGTGGGATAGTATTAGGGACAACCGGACAAAACACTGAAAACGGTGGACAGTTCAACAAGAGATTCAGTTAACCCTGTCATACCTTGTGGCAAGTCTTACTGCGTGGACACCGAGTATTCTTGGCTTTATAGTACTTGGCGAAGGCCAGTGCACTTAAAACAGTGGACAGAAGACTTAAGCAATTATCTCGTTGCCAGAGGAAGGAATCCTCTGCTACCCTCGGGAGATCCAGTCCACAGCTTGCTTCACTTCTAAAGCCGCAGCATCTTTCTGTTTGGTCCTAGACTGGGAGCTTGCTGGGGCGGGGAAGAGAGGTTGGAGCTTTGAAAAATTGCCGCGTGGAGGAGTCAAACGGACTTTGAGAAGAGGGCCCGCAAAATAAAAAGGAGAAGGAACCCCTAGTGTACGCGGGCCGCTTTTTCTGGGGGTGGGGAATCCCAGGACCCTCCGAGAGGAGCGGGCCTGAGATTCTGCTCTGAGCCGGGAGGCCCCGCCCTCTGCAGCACTGACGGCCTCCGCAGCCAATGAGCGGCGAGGACACTGCCGTTCCCTGCTCGGGAGGGCGGGTACTTCCTACCTCGGCCCTGGGCTCGGAGTAGGGAGAGAAAGTTCCTCTTCCAAGGATGTCCGCTGGTTGAGGGACTCTAGTGTGAGGGATGAGAAATAAATGCGTAAAAGTAAAGGGGTGGAGGTTCCAGTTTCTTCTGACCCCTCGTGCACGTCTCGCTTCATAAATGAGCTACATCTTGAACACACTTCTGCGTCTGAAGCTTTATGGTCGTTAAGAAGCGAAGGTGGCCCTCAAATTAAATGTCCAGATGGACTGATGGAGTTTTACTCCGAAATTATCTGTAAATGAAAACCAAAGAATGTCAGAATCTAAATTGTGAAGCTTTTCCACAATACTTGGGAGTCTTGCCACGGTTAAAAATCTTGATCAATTTAAAAAGTAAAGACCGTAACTTGAGTGCAGATTTATTCTATACTTGAAACTATTTCGGTTTATTTATGAAGATCACACCTGTAGCACCTTCCAGTCCCTTTCCCACTTACACATTTTCTTGGCTGGACAATTTCAAGAGCTCTTTTCCAGCCCAATAAAACAGCACTTACTCCAAGAATGAGGAAAGCACATCTGGTGTGATGGCAACATACTGGTGGAGGAGGGGAGACTTAAGGCCAGTATAATAACATAACCCAAATCATAAAAATCAAAATTGTCGTTTCAAATGACCAGAAGTGCAGTTTTAGTTTGTGTAAGTATTTAACCTCATACTTCCCTCCCCTTTGTCTTCCTGGTGGTTACAATTGACAGTTTTCGGCTCTGATTTATCACCATGACTTAGGTATTCTTTTTTTCTCATCTATTGTGCCTTTACTGAAATGTAGATTTCTTTTTTTCACTTAAAGATGTGGTCTGAGATAACATTAGAGAGTTTACTGAGTTTCTGGAACCAAACTCTCTCATGTTTTAAAATGTATCTTTGTAATGTTACAAATGTAGCCACATTGGGGTATCTGGACAGGAGAGAATAGTGATTACTTAAATGCAATTTTGGAAAAGAAGTTGCTTAATTAGATAATAAGTTGCAAAATTCCTTTCAGGTTTTGTTTCCTTTGATCTTCTTTTTTTTTTTAATGGACTTTGGTATTTAAAAAATTTGCAATGTAGCTGCAGTTGCACAAAGCTGCACTTTGTCCACATTCCTGGTTTCCTTCAATTAAAATATTGTCCCTTCAGATATTTGCTCTAGTTAGTACAGCATGCATAAAACATGGCCGTATACTTAGTATAATACTTGAGGGTGTCTTGGAAATGACACATATAGTTATTGTTTGCTCCGAATTGCTTTATCAACAATTTATTGACAGTTCCATAAATATATAGCTAGATGTTTTAAGAAGTTTTTTTTTTCATACTTTTGATTGTTTCAGTTTACTTCCTCCTCCCCTCATTTTTGAAGGGACTATTGGTGAGTAACATTTAGTTATATGACTGTAATGAAATATATTTATTTGCAGGATATAATGGCCACTTAGAATATTTAAATATATGTAAAATTAATGTAGAATGATTCACTCTTAGATTTATAAAACTTCTAAACTGCTGATTCCTCTTTTGGTGACTAATAGTTTGATTATCTCTGTATGATACATTATAGGTCTATATAAAATATTTTTTTCATTTTGATGAAAACACTGAACAAACCTATTTCATGGTTTTTAGTGAGCGGTGGGAATGAGAAGGACTGATGATCATGAAGTATTTCTTAATTTTCTTGTGCAGGAAAGCTTTCTTAAACTTTTGTCAAAATAACTGCTCTGCCATACTGTTTATATAATGTGCTTACAACGAGCTGTTTTGTATTAGCTATCCAAAGTGTTAATCAAAACAGTGTATAAATGAATGAAACTTATTTAATGGGTCTGTAAAAATTTAGAAATACATGTTTTCTGTTACTTCATGGAAGTAGACCTCTTTCTGTAAACCTTGCCATTGGTCTTCTGTTGATAATCAGTGTAAGTAATTAAAGGTAACTTTTCTATTCCAGGCTGCTTTTGTATAGAACAGGAGTTTGTAAACTTTCTAAAGGGCCAGCTAGTAAATAATTCTGGCTTTGTGAGCCATGTGGTCTCTGTCATTATAGTCATGGCCAGTACCTGAACAGTTGGTCATGGCTGTGTTCCAATAAGGCTTTATTTATACAAATAGGTTGGAGGGCCACCCCAGCTCTAGAATATAATACCAAAGATCTAAATATGATTTTTGGGCCATTGATACTTGACTTGATGTGGATTTTCCACAGCAGTATTTATAGCTTTTATTTTTTTATTTTTTTAAATTTTATTTCTTATAAACATATAATATATTTTTATCCCCAGGGATACAGGTCTGTGAATCACCAGGTTTACACAGTTCACAGCACTCACCATGGCACATACCCTCCCCAATGTCCATAACCCCATTCCCCCTCTCCCAACCCCCTCCCCCCACCAACCCTCAGTTTGTTTTGTGAGATTAAGAGTCACTTATGGTTTGTCTCCCTCCCAATCCCATCTTGTTTCATTTACTCTTCTCCTACCCCCTTAACCCCCCATGTTGCATCTCCTCTCCCTCATATCAGGGAGATCATATGATAGTTGTCTTTCTCCGATTGACTTATTTCGTTAAGCATGATACCCTCTAGTTCCATCCACGTCGTCGCAAATGGCAAGATTTCATTTCTTTTGATGGCTGCATAGTATTCCATTGTGTATATATACCACATCTTCTTTATCCATTCATCTGTTGATGGACATCTAGGTTCTTTCCATAGTTTGGCTATTGTAGACATTGCTGCTATAAACATTCGGGTGCACGTGCCCCTTCGGATCACTACGTTTGTATCTTTAGGGTAAATACCCAGCAGTGCAATTGCTGGGTCATAGGGTAGTTCTATTTTCAACATTTTGAGGAACCTCCATGCTGTTTTCCAGAGTAGTCGCACCAGCTTGCATTCCCACCAACAGTGTAGGAGGGTTCCCCTTTCTCCGCATCCTCGCCAGCATCTGTCATTTCCTGACTTGTTAATTTTAGCCATTCTGACTAGTGTGAGGTGATATCTCATGGTGGTTTTGATTTGTATTTCCCTGATGCCAAGTGATGTGGAGCACTTTTTCATGTGTCTGTTGGCCATCTGGATGTCTTCTTTGCAGAAATGTCTGTTCATGTCTTCTGCCCATTTCTTGATTGGATTATTTGTTCTTTGGGTGTTGAGTTTGCTAAGTTCTTTATAGGTTTTGGACACTAGCCCTTTATCTGATATGTCATTTGCAAATATCTTCTCCCATTCTGTCAGTTGTCTTTTGGTTTTGTTAACTGTTTATAGCCTTTTTTGTTTCTTGAATTCAAAACCCTGAGATCAAGACCTGAGCTGAGATCAAGAGTTGGAGGCTTAACCAGCCAAGGAAACTGGTACCTATGGCCTTTTTTGGTTTTAGACATTTTTGACAATCTCTTGATCTTTCCCAATCCCCTCAGAATAATGCCCACTTAATCATACCCCAGTTTTCATATCAGAGGCTTTGTAAGTATATGAACCTCTTCTAGATTTATCTACCTTTTCAGGGTTTTCTACCATTCTTTGCTCCTTGGGGATTCCACACCCATCCTGTGACATTGAATGACTATGTAACTATCCAGCTTCTTCCTTACTAAACCAAGATGAAATCTGATGTCATATATTTAATCTTTGCTTGATTGACAGATAATACTAATATAAATGTATTTTAGTGTGTTTCTTTAACTCATAGTTTTCATTTTAAATCTATTGGAATGACCACCTTTGTTGCTTTTAGAAGGAGTTTCTGGCATGAGCGAGAGAGTAGGCAGACTTTTTTTTTTTTTCTTTAATGAAAAAATTGACTTAGTCTTTTATAAAAGACTTTTCCCCCCAGTTTAAAAAAAAGAAATACTGGAAAGGGCCTGTTTGTGGGAGGGCCAGCAGTCAGGGTGTGGGTAGCCTGGGGATATGTGGGTACCTCCTCCCTTTGTTTGAAGAATTGGCTGTAGGCTGACCTGGGTGCAGCTACTGAGAAGCCTGAGAATAGAATGGAAAATGCAGCAGCTTTGACATCACTCCGTAGAGTTTCCTAGCCCTAGCCAGGAGTGGGTTCTGGGTGTGCCAGAATTTTCCTCTCTCAGCGGTCAGGTAGCGCCCAGGGCATTCAGAGCTACCAGGCTAGTTGCCGCCAGCTACAGTGAACCTCTTTATCAGAACCTGTGCACAAGTATCATTTTCTGTTTTTACCATGAAAAACACTAAGCCCAGGTTTGTCTCCTTAGTTGAGTTACTTGATTTGTTGGGACTATAGTTTTCTCAGCTCAGGTAAGATTGCTTTGAGGAATAAATGAAAACATCTTTGTAAAAATAGGATAGTAGGCTCTAAGTGTTAGTTTCATTTCACCTCTTTCTGTTTTTAGATGTTCCGCAGTAGGAAACGCATCTGCTGTTCTCAGTTTTTCTGATGGCAGGCTCAGTTGCCCAGCCTGGGCACAGCTTCCCATTCTGCCTGGACCCAGCTTTATCTCATCAGGCTCCTACCTAGCTCTCATGCCATCTCTACTTTCTTTGCTTGAATTCTTCTTCCTCTTTACCTTGTGATTTCCATATTCATAATTAAGTGGTTCCCATGTTTGAGTTCATGTTTTTATGTTTTTTGGAGTATGGGAAGAAGGCATTAATTCTTGGTTCCTCACGCAGGAAAAAGCACAAGAGGCTTGGCGGGGCCTTATATTTTGGACAGTAAAAAATGGGAGTTGCAAAAAAGATCCTTAAGTACTGATTAAAAATGGTAAAACTAAGGATATTCTTTCTAGTAGTCTTATAATTTGGCTTTTTAAAAAATCTTTAGAATGTTATCCTCATATTCTCATATATACCTGGCAGATCCATGTAATTTTTGTTGTGGTTTTAACCATAATGAAGCCACATATCCTCTATTACATTATGATTGGGAAAATTGCGTAGATAGGTTTAGAAAAGTTATTGTACTTCTAAAAGGTAAGGAATGCATATCTTCCATTGCCTTATATCTAACAGGTGGACCATATAGTAAAATAATTTGATATGATTATACTGTCAAAAAGACACCCAGACCTGGAAAGTAGGTAATATTTTTAGGCAAATGGCATGACCTTATCCAAACAATTTATTTCCAGGCATGGTTTGTTACTTAACAAATACAAGTAAATTGAAAGATAGACAGGAAGAATGCTTATTGATGGCTTTAATTTATGGGAAAAAAACTGATGTTTATTCTCAGTTTCTTATGGCGGCCTACAAATTAACTTCTTTTGTTTATAGTCTTTGGTGTTAGAACACACTAAGAGTAGTGTAGTGGCAGGGAATGTATTCAGTAAAAACTGGCATTTTTTAACATCTTCAACATATATCTAAAATAAAGTTTTAATATAGTTTATACATTTGATAAGTATTTTCGTTGTCGAATGGCATATTGTTTTCAACTCTGCTTTATCATTTTATGACCTTGAGTGTTTAAAATATGAGCTGCTGATAAAGAGTTGTATTTGATTAAACAGTTCTCTTGTTCCATAATCATTCTCTTTGTTTTTGTAAAGGAACTTACTGCACTGTATTTAATAGTATTTGATGGTTGTGGGGCACGGGGTACTTTGATTCAGCAAAGTTTCCCAATACCAGGCCACCAAGGGAGTTGCTGCCTCATTCTGCCTCATTCTGCCTCATTCTTAAATCGGCCAGTGTGAGAGTACACGGTCTCTATCCTAATGAAGACACATCCACGATAAGGAAGATGCTGCTGTTTTGGCATCTCTAGAGCCATACTCTGCCTGCCGTGGTCCAGGAAATGGATGCTCTGGGCACTGGCTCTTAACACCTGTATTAGTTCCCTAGGGCTGCCCCTCAAAGTACCACAAATTGAGTGGCGTAATGCAACATAATTTTACTCTTTCATAGTTCCAAAGACCAGAAATTAGAAATCAAGATGTACACACAGCCATGCCGTCTTTGAAGGCTCCAGGGAGAATGTATTCCATGCTCTCTCTTAGCTTCTGGTGTTGGTAGCATTCCTTGATGCTCCTTGGCTTTAGATATTTGTCACTTCCGTCTCTGCTTCTGTCACATGGCATTCTTCCTACGTGTCTCTGCTCTTTTAAGGTCAGCAGTCACTCTTGCACTTTAAGTTTAACAAGCTAAATCGATACTTTTTTTTCCAGATTCTTCAGCATACAGATTACAGATTTCTGATCTTTTTGTTCTGAACAGAGTATTTTAGGATTGTGCAGAAATTATACCCAAGAGATAAAGGTGCCTAGGTTATAATGTACATATGTAATCTGCACTTAGTACTCTTTTTAAAAAAGATTTTATTCATTTATTTTAGAGAGAGAGTGCGCACGTGCACATGAGTGGGGGGAGGGGCAGAGGGAAAAGGAGAGACTCTCAAGTAGACTCCCCGCTGAATGCAGAGCCTGATGTGCGGCTGGATGCAGGGCTCCATCTCATAACCTTGAGATCATGACCTGAGTCAAAATCAAGAGTCGGCAGCTCAACCAACTGAACCTCGCAGATGCCCCTGCAGTTGGTAGCCTGTTGCTACCACAAAACAGCTGTTCCAAACTCAAGTTTTCCATTTACCATTATCATCTTATAGTTTCCTTTAGGAGACCCAAGTGTATGATTCACTAAATCAGTTATTTTCAGAACTGAAAGGAAACTTTTAAATTATCTAAACTGACCTTTTCATTTATTGTGAGAATAAACGAAAACCCAAGGATGTAAACTTGCTAACCCACACTCTGCTAGATTCCGTAACAGTCAATATTGCCTTGTGTTACCTTTGTAATGTTTTTGATAGTAGGCACAGTGATTTCTTTTTTCCCCCACTTCTCCTGAATTAGCAGAATCTTGCTCTGTTCATGGTACTTGCTCGATAGAGACTTGCTGGTGGAGTGATGGCAGTGTATCTCCGATTGTCTACATCAGGGCCTTGATTTAAGTTGCAAGTGTTAGAGTACCTGATCGCACAGGGGTGAAGTATTTCTTTTCCCTCTAAAATGAGGAACAGTAGGGTGTGTGTTGCTGTAGCCTCACTATTTAATAGGATCCAAGTGGGACAAGAAATTTACCACTATGGAGGTCAGGCCCAGGAAGGAACGTTTAGTTAGAGGCAGTTCATAGGATACTAACGGCTAGAAAGTTCATGAGTGGTTGTATGGTCAATATTTCATAAGTACATACTTCATTATATTAGACACCCTGACTCATAAGAGCCAGCCTTCATGTTGCTTGTCATTTTGGTATATTGAAAATAATTTATGTGCCCCCACTGCTTCTTGTATATATGCCTGAAATGTTCTGCACTGCCACTGACCAGTTTCTCCCTCTAATATCTTCTCTTCTTGCTGTGATTCAGAGATCGTGATTGGCTCTGTCTCCTTTACTTTATAGCCATAACCATCTCTTGGTTCTCCATTTGTTTATATGTTCCCTGTTCCAGTTAAAATTGTGCTTTACAAAGCAGAATGATTAGAGATTAATCAAATGAATCCTAAAGGATTTATTCATGATTCCTTGGAAGAGTGATATCTGTTTATACATTGAAGATGATTTACAAAATTTGTACAGATGTTCAAGAATATAAGGGTGACTTTTTTTGCTAACACCAAGATAAGTTGTATTTTCAAAGGATTTGTCCTATTATTGTGCTGCTCAAAATGCAAAATGTGGTCCTCAAAATGTCTGTATTAGAGATTCTGATTTAATAAGTATGAGCATTGGCATTTAAAAACAAGTACCCTGGGGGTGCCTGGCTGGATAGTCTGTAGAGCATGTGACCCTTGCTTTCAGGGTTGTCAGTTTGAGCCCCATGTTGGGTATGGAGATTGCTTAAAAATAAAATCTTTAAAAAAATAAAATGTAAACAACTGAGATGATTTTTACAATAAATACAGATTTGGAAAGCCACTGGTCTGTGATGGGAACCCATATTGAAATAAGTACTGAAGGTGATTCTAATGTAGGTGTTCCTCAGGACACACTAAGAAATGCCATGTGGTCTTTTAAAAAAATATTTTTTAATTAAAAAAAAATTGAGGAGAGCACGTGTTGGGATGAGCACTGGGTGTTATATACAACTCCAGCAAAAACTTATGATTATATGCTGGCTAACTGAACATAATAAAAAAATATTTATTTGTAATGAGAGCCCATTCCTACTGCCAGCATTTCTGGCCTGGGGTGTGCAGCCCTTTGGAGCAGTTTATATCTAATAATTAGACTCTTCTAGCATGTGTAACTTGTGTCTCAGCTCAAACAAGGGATAGGTGTTATTGAAATGATGGTTATAAATCAATGAAAATCAGTTAGATAAAGTATAAATATTTTATAAACAACAATTGAAGTAATAACAAACGAGAAAATTCCACTTCAAACAAGTAAAAGAAAATAATACTTTGTATTAGTTTTTGTTCTATCCCAACAAATGGTCCCTTGTTAATGTACTGCTTATAGTGCATGCTGTTCTCACCATTTTTGGCATTTCTACAGTATTTCTCTCAGCTAGGTGTGAAAGCTTACCACTTCCTTACCTCTGAGATGGTTTGCTTTTTGCTTAAGGCTAACAGCCCTTTGCCTGCACCTAGAGAGTTTGCCTCTAGTCACCATTACCTTGCTTCTACCTATAGTTCTCAAATTTGTTTCTGGGCTTGGCTGCACCAAGCTTTTATGTCTTGCGTATCTGGCCATGTTGGAAAGTATTCAAGAACATCATGATGAGTAACCTGTTCCTTTTTCCATGACTGCCTTATTTCCACTGATAACAAGTGTCTGGTACTTGAGTCGCTTCTAACTTCCCTCCTTGTCATTAGATACAGATCTCTGCATGCAAGTTGTGTTCTTTATTCAAGAAAGCCTCCTTGGTCATTCATTCATTCATTCATTCATTCAAATTCATTCATTCATTCAAATGCTTGGTCATTTAAAAATTACTTTCTATTGGTGTTTTTTTTTTTTTAAGATTTTATTTATTTATTTGACAGAGAGAGATCACAAGTAGATGGAGAGGAAGGCAGAGAGAGAGAGAGAGAGGGAAGCAGGCTTCTTGCTGAGCAGAGAGCCCGATGTGGGACTCGATCCCAGGACCCTGAGATCATGACCTGAGCCGAAGGCAGCGGCTTAACCCACTGAGCCACCCAGGCGCCCCTCTATTGGTGTTTTTTAACATGTTTTTCTTAATTTGGAGTTCATCAAATCAGTCCAGACCCTTGTTGTTTTTGACCCCATTTCTACTCCCATCTTTTTTCACATAATAAGAGGCAGCTTGATAAAGAAGGTATTGAAGTCCTGGATTAAGTTCAGTTCATTTTTATATCTTTTCAAATGCCAAGCACAGAGTCCAGCTCTTAGTGTGAACTAAATTAATATTTATAGTACTCAGTTTAGGAGTTGAGTGTCTAGCCTAGGGGAGAGCATTGGTAATGTGATGAGTAATTCAGATAATAAAATGGAGCCTGGACTGTAATGATGCCATGAGGATGTTGACGTAGTATATATTGGGACCCTTGTCCCAGTATATAGTCCCTGATAAGGTAGTGCTACTACCATTCCTAGGCCTTTTTGGTTCATGTGTTGTGTTGTCATCTCTTGAATGTCAGTATTTCCACAGTAGGACATGAATGCCCATTTTTCTTTCTTTCTTTTTTTTTTTTTTGTGAACGTTGTGGGGGTATTTGCATATGTTTTTCAGAAGATGATCCAGTGGGTTGGACAGGGTTGAATGTTAAGCTTAGTTTCACAATGAGGTGAGGTTTCTCTGAAGTTGGACGATTTACATGCCTGCAAGCCGAGGGACAGACCATTTGATCTCTGGGCATCTCCAGCATTTGTAAGATGAATGATTCTGTGATTCTCTTCACTTTATTTGTTCTTTAATGTTCTCCCCATTTTCCTACTGGGTTGCAGCAATTCATGGGCTGAAGAAGGAGAAATTTGGGGGTTGTTGGTAGGTAGCTGGGAGTGAGTAATGAAAAAAAAATAATCTAAACAAAGATCTAGCTTTATGCTTTTAAAAATATTTCAGTTTTTATTAATCACAGAATATGGGAGCACAGGAATGACCACACACTGCATCCTGTTGCCTGGCTCTACATTAGAACCTCTGCTTTCAGCCTGACCCTGACCTATCTTTCTAGATTCACTTCTTTATACTCTTCTATATTTTAGTCATGTTTGACCATTTTTTTTTTAAGTTAAATTTTATACCCTTTATACCCTTTCTGGCTTCACTACTTTATGCATTTCTCACTCCTTTTAATGCCTATTTTCTGTGCTTTAGCTATTCAATCTCGCTATATTAATATAATCTTCATCCTTTAAGGCTTTTCCCTAGTATAGGGAATATAAAGACATCCTTCTGCTTCTTTGGGCCTTTAGTACCTATTGACTCTCCCTGTAGTTACTTGTCTTAGCTTCCTTCCTGGAAAATAAGCTTCTGGAAGGTATGAATCATGTCCTGTACATACTTGAGTTTCTTACAGGGCCTGGGACCATCTTTGTCAGAACTAGCCATTCAGGGGATGACAGGTGATTGCCTCCCAGTGATGATATGGGACAGAAGGTCTGGGCAGATCCTAGAGTGAAAGAATGTCCAGAACAATTGAGCAGTTGGTTTCAGGGAAGTCTGTGACGATGGCCAGCTGCATGTCTCTGCAGGGCCCATAGGGCATAGTATGAGGAACATCTTACCGTGTGATAGAGAAAGATTGATCAGTAAGTAATAAGTGTCGGGATATTCAGAGATCTAGTTTGAGAATCTGATTTTGGTATCTGAATTTTGAATTTAAGTTCTGGAAGATCTCAGAATAGGATGACATGGGAACCAGGACTAGGATAAATGGGTAGACATGAAGTTGGTAGAAACGAGAAGAGTTATGGAGTCAAGACGGGTAAGTTTAGCAGGTAGGTACAAGTTAGAGACCGGGGCAACAGGGAACAAATTGAAATTAGGACATGAGGTTAAAACAGGACGAACAGTCAGATTAATTTGATTTGAGCCTGATTTATTAAACCGTATATTACATATCCTTACAGCTCTCTTCCTTAGAGGCAAGCCCATTCCTAGTTCAAGTTCAGCAGCCAGGCGACCTCTCTCTGCCAAAAAAAATGCTGACCATGTTGTGTTCACCAAATGAATCCCGTTTTGATGTTCTGACAGTCCCCTCATGAGGAAAACATTGAACTGAGTTAAATAAAGAAGTAACTAGGTTACTACTGGAAATTAGTCCCCTCTTAAGTATAACTACTAATTGGGAATTGATGAAGGTTATCCTTTGATTTGTGGCCATCAAATGCTGATCTAGAGAAAAAGGTGGTTCCACTTCAAATAGATATATTTTATTTAGTATATATTCGTTGCTTTCATTGCTGGAAGTTTAAAAAAACAATCATAATGTCAGTAATTATTTTAAAAACATTTAAGGTACTTAGAAAAGGCCTGTGTCAGGTGGACCAAAGATACAGTGTATATTCATGAATTAATGGACAAGCACATAGTAAATGAATGTAGAAAAGATACCCAGATATTGCATTATGAAAGGCCCCACATACAATACTAAGAAGATTGGCCCCCTTCCTCTCCTTTAATATGATTGTAAAGAGTTATTTGTACCTTTATGTTTTCAAATTTTGATTGTAATAGCAATGAAAGCTATAGTGCTTTGATATCTTTTCACTGGTTTTTAGGTGATCATGTATCAGGAACTAGTGTCAGAATTGAATCAAGATTATTATAAAGGCAGCCATGAGGTAGATTTGTTAAAAAAATCTCTTAAGAAAATGTGTTAAGGGATATATGAAAAAATTAAGTTTAGACTGGAAAGTCCGGGCTTTGGTGATAGTACAGTATGCTTTAAGTTTACCAAGAAAAAGTGTTATTTTGTTTTTTATAAACAAAATATAAATAAAAATACAGTAGGCTCTGTTTTTTACAAACAGAGCCTACTGTAGTTTCTGCTTTCTTTTTTCCCCCTTTTGAAATTTAATATTGGGTTAGATTTATTTATGTGCTTATGTCCTTATTCAATCTGTGTATGGCTTTTTTTTTAATTTATTTTTTAATTTTTTTGAAGAACCACCCTCAATACCTTCTACCCACTTAAAGTTTTTTGTTATTGTTGTTTTGTTTTGTTTATTATTTTTTGTTTTTTCCTTGCTTAACATCCTTCACTTACTATCTTTGGAATAATTTCTAATCCCTTCGACTCTTAAAAATATGATTTGGGGGGCACCTGGGTGGCTCAGTGGGTTAAAGCCTCTGCCTTCGGCTCAGGTCAAGATCCCAGGGTCCTGGGATCGAGCCCCGCATCAGGCTCTCTGCTCAGCAGGGAGTCTGCTTCCCTTCCTCTCTCTCTGCCTGCCTCTCTGCCTACTTGTGATCTCTGTCTGTCAAATAAATAAATAAAAAAAATCTTTAAAAAAAAATCTTAAAAAAAAAATATGATTTGGGCCCTTGGCTCTTGGCCTCTGTTGCGTCAGACCCTCCTGTCTTACTGCGTTACTTGTGGTTCCTTCCTTGCTCCCTGCTTTAGTCAGGAATGTCCTGCCTCTTTTCTGCCTGGTTAGCTCCCACGCATTCTTGAGAACTCACTTCCCGTGTCTCCTTTGCAAAGCCTTGCTGACCTGACAGCCTGCTTAGGCACCTCTCTTGCCAATTTTTGTAGCAGTTCCCTGGGATGGTGTCTGTCAGAATACTTGCTTCCTTATGCTCTAAAAGTCCTTTCTTCTGTCTCTCCTGGGAATAACTTGAGGGATCCAAACTGCCTGAATCCTTTTTGTATTCCCAGCAGCTGTAATAGACGTGTCAGTTGTGCTCAAAAGTGGACCTACTGAATGGGTTGGAGTAGTTAAGAGAGAGGAGGAGTCTAGGAGGGCCCACAGTTTGGGCAGGGGGCCTGAAGTACTAGCACCTTTTTCTCCCTACCCCACTTACCCCCACCTTTGAGTAACTGTGGCTTTAACTGAAAAAGGATGAAATAAAACAATTAGCAACTTCACCTAGGACATTTTATTTATGCTGTGTTATTTGTTGCCTCATTGAGGGTACTGCTTTATATAGATGGCTCTCACGAAGTGTGGAAAGGTATAGTCTTCCATTTTTATTGGCATATTTTCTAATTCTTTTGCAATTTTGACTTTCTTCATAATCTTTTATAAGCAGTAAGTAGTATGATCAAACTTTGTCCCGGTATGGTTTTAGAAGCCTTCTCATGTATTCTACAAAATGTGTTTGCAGCTGGCCTTTGCATGTCATTTTAGTGTTAAGATAACCATATAGGTCTTCCCATGCAGAGTACCTACAAATCAAATGGCTATCAAATGGTATATACATTTCTTCTTGTTGGCTAGAGAAAGTGAGAGCTGAAGTACTCTAAGATACAAGGGAATACAGTTTGCTTTAGTCATAGGTAAAGTTGTCATAGTGCCTAATGCTGATGAAGAACAAAAAAGAAATCTTAACTGGATCAGCTTAAAATTCAGAGTCCTGTTGTTTAAGCAGAGAGTAGAGAATAATGTGTTCAGTTCTCATTGACTCTACATTCATCAAAACTAGCCAAGAGTGGTGGGAGGAGGAGGCCTCTCATGTCGAGTTTGGGCTGTTTGTGGGATATACAAGTGACCCTATCTAGGCAATTGGTTATATGGAGCTGGAGCTCAACAGTGAAGTCTTGCCTGGTGTAGAGCTCTGGTGTCATCAGTAGAGAGGGGCAATGGATTATGTGGGGTAGCAGGGAAGTCTGTTTAGAGAAGGTGTGTCAAAAGTCCTGTTCTTCCTTGCTCACTTAAAAGAAGATAAATAAATACTCAATAAAATACTGAGAGAAACTAAAAGTTAACTCATGTATTGCTGTCTGACTTTAAGTATATACTATGTAAGGTAAGGTGTTTTGTTGCGAAAACCCAAATAATGCCATTTGCATCCTTAATAAAACTGCTTTTAAAGCTTCTTACTCTTTGCTGTCTTTCTAAGATTTTATGATTCTTTGGTTAGAGGATTGGATTTTCATAGATTCAGAAGGCTTCTGAAAATAAAATTTAGATATCAATTATATATAACTATTTTAGTGTAAGTCTATAATCACTATTAACCTGATTTTTAATTTTTTTGTGAGTTATTTATATTTCAAGTATGTCATATAAAATCCCAGATAGCTTCTGATGAACAAACATTATGTTTATTATTCCTGTTGCTAATTTAAAATAACAATCCTGGGGCGTCTGGATGGCTCAGTAGGTTAAAGCCTCTGCCTTCGGCTCAGGTCATGGTCCCAGGGTCCTGGGATTGAGCCCCACATCGGGCTCTCTGCTCAGTGGGGATCCTGCTTCCGTCTCTCTCTCTCTGCCTGCCTCTCTGCCTACTTGTGATCTCTGTCTGTCAAATAAATAAATGTAATATCTTAAAAAATAAAATAACAATCATTATTCTTTGGATAGTATTTCCTTAAAGTCATAGTTTCACATAGTAAGTGTACCAGAGAAAGTACATTTGTTTGTATATCTGTTTGTGTATGTTAACAGACACACGGACACAGTTTGGCATGATTTCGTGGTCTGTGAAAAAGAGCAGGAGGGGATTGCAGGATGGTGCCCGTCACGACTGAAATAACTTGGCAGAGTTTGGTGAGAAAGTTTGCTTAGCAGCTGTCTTGGTTAACTTTGTATAATCCACTCAAAGGCTTTTTCAGTTCTGTGATATCAAGAATAAAATAGCAGCAACTGCATTTAGTTTCTTAGAAGGCTGATTTTATTTTATTTATTTTTTAAAAAAGATTTTATTTATTTATTTGACAGAGAGAGAGAGAGAGAGCGAGCACAAGCAGGGATAGCGGCAGGCAAAGGGGGAGAAGGAGAAGCAGGCTCCCCAAGGAGCATGGAGTCTAATATCCCGTGACCTTGGGATCATGACTTGAGCCGAAGGCAGGTGCTTAACCAACTGAGCCACCCATGTGCCCCATAAGGCCAATTTTAAATTATAAAATATAATCATGATTTACCTTATAAGTAAATACATTGAAAAATATTTTTATTAAAGTTAGGAAACTTTTGTGTAACCTATGAGTAAATGGCTTTTACATACTTGCTTTTTTTCCCTCCTTTCCTAATTTTCTCTTAACTTGCTTTGCGTTGGAAGTCTCTGCACAGTAAAAAAGAGATGAAGAAAATCGAGAGATAGAGTTGTTCTTCTGCTTTCTTTCTTTTTGAGTGGAGAGGAGAGTGGGCAGGAAGAGGGAAAAGGCAGTTTTCCCAGAAGTAAAGTAACACACTAGCTTTGTTTTTTAAACACCGATTATGTCCTACTAACCTAATTATCCATTAGACAGACTCTGTTTTTAATGACTAAGTCAGATCTCAAGAACGTTTTGAGGGTCTGGGTGAGGGTTGAGTGAAAGCGTTCACTGGACCTGCGTTGGGGTCATTTTTACTGCTTAGTTCTAGGTGTCAGTTTACTTGTTTAGTTTTTAGGACCATCAAAAGAAGTAATTGATAAATCTTTTTAAAACTATTATGGTTACTATAAACTGTAGTATGTAAAGAAAAAAGGATTTTGGAAATTCAGGAAAAAGTACATAGAACAGTGCCTAGTAGAGTGGGTATGTGAAAAGAGCATGAATAAACAGCAATTAATAAGCTTTTAAAAATAAGGATAGGGGCGCCTGGGTGGCTCAGTGGGTTAAAGCCTCTGCCTTTGGCTCAGGTCGTGATCTCGGAGTCCTGGGATCGAACCCCGCGTTGGGCTCTCTGCTCAGCGGGGAGCCTGCTTCCTCCTCTCTCTCTGCCTGCCTCTCTGCCTACTTGTAATCTCTGTCTGTAAAATAAATAAATAAAATCTTAAAAAAAAAATAAGGATAAAATATACAATCATGTGTTAATTCTGGAAAAAAATCTATTAAAATTTCCCTTTATTTAAATGAGAAGTGTTTTTAATTTTTTTCTGATGACTCTTTGGTTAGTGAGTACTTGTTACAGACCAAAGTCTGTTAAAACAAATGACCTTACAATAAATAATTCATAAAAATGGAAGCATTTCCAACTACTATTATGTATTCCACAGGGTCTTATCAGCTTTGTTATGATAGAATTCACTGCTATGAATTATTTAGTACAAGGAATTCAGTAGGATGTTTTTTATAATCAGGTTGGGAAATGGGTCCAACCTATTTATCGTAACTCTTTATTTGTGTGGATCTTTTTAGCCTGTATGGTATCGTTCAGTTGCCATGATTTTTCTAGTGTTAACAGCAGAATGGTTAGCTTAGTAATCATGTACTTTTGCCAGGGGTTAGTTGTTGCTATGTGAGTAACTGAATGACATGGCAGAAATATAAGGGAAAATTTATTATATTTGTAACCCACAGTAAACTAAACAAATGGAAAGTCTGTGTAAAGCTTTTGGGCCAAAGTTCTTTGAAATGGCTGATAAGGGATCACTTGTCTTTTACATCCTCTCAGGGAGATTCTTCTGTAAAGATAAACAGAAAAGATAATACTGTCTTACATTTGTATACATATCACTTAACACTTTTGAGAAGCGTTAATATTTTATTCTTCCAACTATTTGTTGGCCATAGGAAGCTCCTATATTGGTTACTCTAAGGTAAGGATTTAGACCTTGCTGTCACCACATGCTATGTGCTTATTATGAACCTCCTTCAGAGGGAACTAAACTGAGACTTAGGGAGGATAGCTGGTTTTTAATTATTCAGAAGTAGATGCTCATGTAAATTCGAATTAATTAGGACCTGAATTTTTGATAACTTCTCATTTTCTGAATTTGATTATTCAACAAGTACTTATTAGACCTTAATATGTATTGGAGGTAAAAGGAAGAAGAAATGGATTCTGCCCTTAAGTAGTAGTTGCTATAGTGTTGTTAATGATTAGGACCTCAGATGGACAGATGACTGATTCACTAGAATATGTTAAGACAAATATTTCAGAAGGTATTTACAAAGCGCCACTGATTATTATATTTTTAAAATATTTTTACAAATTATTAGAGAAAGAGTGCACACGAGGGAACACAAGTACGTATGGGGGTGGGTGGGCAGAGGGAGAGGGAGAAGCAGACTGCCCGCTAAGCCGGGATCTGAAGCTGGGCTCTGTCCCAGGACCCTGAGATCATGACCTGGGCCATAGGCAGATGCCTTACCAACTGCACCACCCAGGCAGAGGGCCACTGATGATGAAGCAAGGTTGGCTGGGCAGACTGGCTTGGGAAGGGTGCTGTCAGTAAGTTAGCACAACCTCTGTCAGAGGCACACAGGTATGAAATAGCCTAGAATTTGGAGGACGTATAAGTGGTTATGAGGGCTGACTACAGGATTTATAAGAAGGAAAGCACTGGCAAACCAGAAGTAAGGCTAACCAAAGTGTGTTTCATTCGTTAAAGGAATATGCCATAACTAGATTTTCATTTTAGGTAGATCATTATGGTGAGTGCATAGAGTGGGAATTATATTGCCAACGTCAGGCAAAACAGTTGATAAGTTAATAGTAGTAGCAAGAATTGTGAGGGTTCAGGATAAGCAGAGAGATGTTTGGGAGGTAGAGTGAGTAGAGGACCTACATGGCGTTGAGGTAGTAAGAGGGTCTGGTATGACCTAGGAACTGTATGGGATGACTGGGTGGCAATGCTATTCACTAAGAAAGGGAGTAACAGTGTACAATGGGTTGGAGATCTTCCAGATTTTAGACATTTCTGTTTTGGCAATCAGGCAGAAAGAACAAGTAGCGTTGGAAATGAGGTTCCGGAGCTCCTGTGCATAAATCACCAGTGTGCGGGAGGCAGGTTATGTGCCAGCTGAAAATGCATTATTATTGATTTAAATAATCAAAGGATGAATCATTAAAGGAAACCTGAGCAAGAGAATCAGCAGAATTGCTTATTGATCATAGAGCAAAAGATGTATTTTGTATAGAAATGAAAAAGGCAGATAAAAGAATATCCTATCATGCCCCTTAGAGTGGTGAATCACATTACTATCTTCTTCTTTTTTTTTTTAAAGATTTTATTTATTTACTTGACAGACAGAGACCACAAGTAGGCAGAGAGGCAGGCAGAGAGAGAGAGGAGGAAGCAGGCTCCCCGCGGAACAGAGAGCCCGATGTGGGGCTCGATCCCAGGATCCTGAGATCATGACCTGAGCCGAAGGCAGAGGCTTTAACCCACTGAGCCACCCAGGTGCCCCTCACATTACTATCTTGATTTATTCTAAGCTGGTACTAGATGAAGTAATAGCAAATACATACACACTTCTTTTTTTTTTTTAAAGATTTTATTTATTTGACAGAGATCACAAGTAGGCAGAGAGGCAGGCAGAGAGAGGCTGGGAAGCAGGCTCCCTGCTGAGCAGAGAGCCTGATGCAGGCTCGATCCCAGGACCCTGAGACCATGATCTGAGCTGAAGGCAGAGGCTTAACCAACTGAGCCACCCAGGTGCCCCTACATACACACTTCTTAACTGTAGCTGACAAAAGTCACTGGAACTGGTATCTTTATCCGAGAAATTGGAAAGGATCAAAGTATTCTCTTTGAACACTTTGAACACAGCAACCCAAAATGCAAGAAGTTACGGAACAATTGCTTTAGAGGTCTGCAGAGAACAAAACAGAGGGTTGTGGCCAAAAAATTGTATACGCAGTCAAATTATGGTTCATGTGTGAGGAAGATGGAAGGGTATTTTTAGATTTTCAAGAGTTCGAGAAAATGTTTGCATGTGTGCTCTTTAAATTTTTTTTTTTAAATGAGTAAAAGTCAAATGAGAAAAGTCAAAATTGGGGAAAAGGACATTTTTGTCCAAAAGCACTGGGAAATAAGCATTGAAACAAATTAAATGTAGAAACAAGACTAAGCAGTTGTTATATGGGATTGGAAATAGTGCGGAGTACCGGAAATAACTCAGAAAGATAGGCTGTGGTTTTAAGATTTACAGTCTGAGAACTCAGGGATAGAGTGTGAGGGGCAAGTGTCCTGGTATGATCAGTCGTTGGCCAACCTGCATCAGATTGTGTATCATAAGATAAAATTTCATTTTTTCCTTTGATAATCCACCAAAAAGTGGTGAGTGAAGAACTATAAAAAAATCTGGGAAGTCACCATTAGTAAAATTTAAAATAAGAGAAGACATATATTTGTTTTCTAAATAGCTAGACAAGGTTAAAGATTATGGCAAGAGATGGAAAAAAGAAAACCAGCAAGGAAACAAGAAGGTTTAAGAAAGACAAGTATCAGCAAAACAGTTTACATATAGTTTATTATATTTCCCTTTTAAAAGACTGAATAAGGCTAAAAAAACGATCCTCAACTATGTGCTGTTTTTGAAAGGGATATTTAGCACAAATAAACCTAGAAGAGTTAAAAGTAAAAAAAGGTAGGTCAAGATTTATTGGGAAAACACCACAGAAAAGGCAGAAGAGTAACAGTACAAATTCCAAAGTAGAATTTAATGAAGAAAAGAACTAACTAAGGTAAAAGAACAGTTTTTTAAATTGACTGAAGATGTAATAACTTAATAGACCAGTAACTATGGAAGAATTAAAGTTACACATGTTGCCTTCACAACAGACTTCTAGGCCTGGCTTTTAATTTTTTTTTTTTTTTAAGATTTTTAAAAAAATTTATTTGACAGACAGAGATTACAAGTAGGCAGAGAGGCAGGCAGAGAGAGAGAGGGGGAAGCCATCTCCCTGCTGAGCAGAGAGCCCTTTGTGGGGCTTGACCCCACGACTCTTGGATCATGACCTGAACTGAAGGCAGAGGCTTAACCCACTGAGCCACCCAGGTGCCCAAGCTTTGAATTCTTAAGGTGGTTTTAAATTTGGTCTAATGGTTAAGTGACAGGAAATTTATAAGGATTCTTGAACAGTCAAGGGATATTATGAATACTATTTAAAAAAGGATTATTCTGGTTTTTTATGGCTGAGTAATACTCTGTTATATATCATATAATTGTATATATGTAATAATTACACAAATTATATTTATAAATTCAAATGTTGCTGTGTACAGGGGGTACAGATATCTTTTCAAGTTAGGGTTTTCATTTCCTTTGGCTATTTTCCCAGAATTCAATTGCCGGATCATATGGTAGTTCTGTTTTTAATTTTTTGAGGCTCCTCCATCCTCCATTTTAATTTTTGAGGATTTTTCCATAGTGGCTGTACCAGTTTACAATCCCACTCACAGTGCACGGGGATTCCCATTGTTACACGTCCCTGCCAGACTTTGTTATCTCATCTTTTTGATGATGGCCGTCCTAATTGACAATGGCTGTTCCAAGAGGCATGAGGTGGTATCTTACTGTGATTTTAACTTCCATTTGCTACAATGTGGATGGACCTTGAAGGCATTATACCAAGTGAAGCAAGTCAGCGAAAGAATTACGGTATGACCTCACTTATATATGGAATCTAAAACCAAAGAAACCGAAACCAAAAATAACCAAATTCATAGAAAAAGAGATAATCAGATTTGTGGTGACCAGAGGCAGAGGGTGAGGAGAGGAAGAGTTGGAGGAAGGTGGTTAAAGGTTACCAACTTCCGGTTATAAGATAAATATTACGGATGTAATGTATAACCCAACTATAGTTAGCACTATATAAGAGAGTTATTAAAAGAGTAAATCCTAAGAGTTCTCATCACAAGGAGAACTTTTGTTTTCTTTTTTTCTTCTGTTTTTGCTCTCTATTGTGTTTATATGAGATCATGGATTCTTGCTGAACCAATGTAGTGATCATTTTAATCATTTCACAATGTATGTGTATCCATCATACTATATGCCTTAAACTTCTGCTGTCAGTGACTGCTCAGTAAAACTGAAAAGCCCCAAGCGTTCTCCTGGTCAGAAGTATTATCCTTGGTAAAGTAGGATGCATAAGGAGGACTCTTGTGATGGCAGAGCTGTTTGTTCATGTAGGAAACTCAAGGGATTTGGGACCTGAGGCTGGATCAGGATGTGGTTGGATTTTGAGCTGAACAGTTTTCCTATGGCCTTAGGACTGCCTTACCGCCCATGGAACTCTAGCCTTGAAATGTGGCTTTGCAGAGCCTGGGAACATTTCATTCATATGCAGATTTCTGCAGTCTTTCCATTTCCGGGAAGAAGCTGCTGTTACAGCCTGTGTCTGTATATAAACACACAAAATAGCCTGGATGTGGTAATGCTTTAGAGGAGTCGGGATATCTGAATTCTAGTGTTTTCTTCTTACGTAATCTTGGGTAAGTCCTGTAGCTTTTCTCTTTTGAGTTTTCTCATCTGTCATCCGGAAATTCTTTCCCATTCACTCCACTGTGAAGTTTTGAGAAGATACCCATGAAAACTTCTTTAAATGTACAAAACTGGTTAAGTGTGTAAGATGTCAGTAAAGCATATTGGTACTCATTTTGCTGGAAGGGTATGTGTAAACACAGAATTTGGAAACTAAAAATCATGGCAAGAGGGAAACATGAAGATTTTTTTTTCCTTTTTTTTCTTTTGGGTTTTCAGTCACAAATTAAGAATGTACTTTTAAATAACATTTAAAAGCCTTTGCATTATAGGGGCGCCTGGGTGACTGAGTTTTGTTGAATATCCCACACTTGGTTTTGGCTCAGGTCATGGTCTCAGGGCTCCGATTGAGCCCAGCGGTGGGCGGGCTCAGGGCTCACCACCTTATCTTCTGCTGGGGATTCTGTCTCCCTGTCCCTAGGCCCATGTGCCCCGCCCCCTCCTGCTCACAGGCAGGCTTTCTCTTTCTCTCTCTCAATAAATAAAATATTTAGAAGCCTTTGCATTACAGAGAGAGAATTAATGTACAGTGCCATTATGTAATAATTCAGAATCAGTATTTATGTTGCTAACATTTTGTTATGTATTATAAAATAGTGTAATTTATTCAGGATATACACTGAAACCTGTTGTTTTAACTGTATTGCTAGATGAAAATATGACAAAAGAGGTTTGAATGAGTTTTCTTTTTTGGTAAGAGTTTGCTTGAGGGATGGGCAGGCTTTTCCTCATTTTACAGATGGCATAGAAAGGGCACTGAGAAGGCAAATGGATTTCCTAAGCTTGTATTTGCTGGATGATGATAGAGGCAGGGCTAGAATTCATAACTTTTGTTGTTACCTAACATATTTTTCCCTTTTGGGTACGGCATTTTCTTGTTGATAATTATGACTGTGTAGTAATTTTTGGTAATCATCATACTCTTTTAGGAAAATAGTCAAATGAAATGTAGCTTTGCTTATTGAATGAGAACCACATGAGGTATTTTCAAGAGGACATATAATTTCCATTTTCAGAAAACAAATTCTCAGGCTTATTAAATAATTTTATATTCATACAGTCGCAGTCATTTACTAAAAGTGTGAATAAGTAATGGCTTTGTAGCTCACATGTTTTTCAATGTTGATTTATGATAGGAAAAACTGTTTAAAATACTTTATGTAATGATGCTTTAAACATACACTTATAATGTGATTGACTTTTTAAAAAAATATTATTTTTTAAAGTTTTATTTATTCATTTGAGAAAGAGAGAGACAGCATACTAGCAGAGGGGAGATGGAGAGGGAGAAGGAGAGGGAAAAGCAGACTCTCCACTGAGCAGGGAGCCCAGTGTGGGGCTCAATCCCTCCAAGATCATGACCTGAGCTGAAGGCAGACAACCATTGGAGCCACACAGGTGCCCAAAGATTGACTTTTTTTTTTTTTCCATATTTTATTTATTTATTTGACAAGACAGAGATCACAAGCAGGCAGAGAGAGAGGGAAGCAGGCTCCCTGCTGAGCAGAGAGCCTGATGCGGGGCTCCATCCCAGGACCCTGGGATCATGACCTGAGCCGAAGGCAGAGGCCCAGCCCACTGAGCCACCCAGGTGCCCCCAAAGATTGACTTTTAATAAGAGAGAAATATCTGTGTGGAAAAAGTTAAAAGGGGGTAAGTTATGAAACTGAGAATGTCACCTGTTTTATGTATAGTTTTCCATTAACTTTAAGCACATGGTAATTCCCAGGCTACTTCGAGGAGACTAATAATTAGAAATTGGAATCTTAGAGCATTGCATCCATCATCTTTAAATAATTCAGAAAACAACAAACCCAGAAGTATTAACTTAATTTTTTTGTGAGGTCAGCTATATACTTGATATGTCATTCAAAGCAATCAAACCTTTTTCCTTCTTGGTATTTTGTTTTTCAAATTAACTGACCATTTATTGACTGTTCCCCAGTAGTGCTGTCTTCCATGAAGACTTTAATAAGGGATCGCTTGGGAATTAGTTGTGCATTCCTAGGAGGCTCTGTTCTGTGATAATAACCATCTGTAGCTGCTGTTCCACTTGAATAAAAAAAACCTCTGAATTTATACAACATGACTTATTTGTTTATTATTTGTTTAAGAAATTAGTATTGAGTGGACTTTTGAGACTGGAAGGGATTTTGGAGATCATGCAATCCAGTACCTTCATGTGATCTTTGAGGTAACTAAGGTTCTGAGGGATTGGTCAGATGTCACAAAGAATGTGGCTTAAGAGTTACCGCCTCTGTGTCATATTCCAGTGTTTTTCCCCTTGTATTATTTGTGTTTGTGAGATTCTCCTTTATAATATTGGTAAGATTACCAAAGGAGTAAACAGTAACAAAAATAAAGTTCTAAATTAGCAGGTTGCATGATTCTTAGAGTTCATGTAGTGCCATAATGGAAGAAATGATTATTTGGAAAATTCTACCTGGATGGTGGACTAATCCACATAATGAATTTAAACTGTATTTTAACGTTTACCAGCATAAGGCAAATCATTTTCCTAAAGGTAGCATGTGAAAGGGTAAGTGCTTGAATTGAAATAGAGACCTTGTTAAACTGTGTCAATTAATGAAATAATCACATTTGTTAGGACACTGGGTTTTATTTTTAAATATAAAAAATGACAAAATGTACCGTTTAAAAATGTCTTTGTGTTTGACATATTAAACAAGATATGGGTAGATGTTCGTTAGATTTATCTCTGTTTGATGGAAATAAAGAGTAAAATAATCAAAAGATAGGCATTAGAAGTCAATAGAGGCTATCAGAATAATCAGCTTCTATATACTTGACCATAATGAAGATTTTTGCCTACAAAACTGTAAATCCGGGTGCCTGGGTGGCTCAGTGGGTTAAGCCGCTGCCTTCAGCTCAGGTCATGATCTCGGGGTCCTGGGATCGAGTCCCGCATCGGGCTCTCTGCTCAGCGGGGAGCCTGCTTCCCTCTCTCTCTCTCTCTCTCTCTGCCTGCCTCTCTGTCTACTTGTGATCTCTCTCTGTCAAATAAACAAATAAAATCTTAAAAAAAAAAAAAAACTGTAAATCCCAGAAGAGTTAGATGTGTACATAATCTCTGATGGTTAGCTTTCAGTTAGGGAGGTGTTGTTGGACATACATTAATGGTTTCACCATTCTAGATTTTTCTCTTTTGTTTCATTGTGTATTAAATAATAAGTAGATCAGTTTGACCTCTATTTCTAAGTGGGCAAGGCTGCTTTAATTTAGGCTTTGAATTGGAAAGAAAGGAAATGGACGAGAGTAAATGTATGTGTGTGTGTGTGTGTGAGAGAGAGAGAGAGAGAGAGAGAGAGAGAGAAAGATTTGTGTATGCCTGTTCTCTTATTATGGCCCAAGATTATAATCATGAATTAAGACTTAAGGTTGGTTTTCTGGTTGGTATTCTTGCTGCTAGACCTGTGGCTTTAATTGCTGTAAGTATTATGAGTAATTAAGCTATCTGGAAAAGAACAATGCAGGGCTTTTAGGGTTATTTTTAAGATTACTTTTTGGGAAATAGTGCTTCTGTTTTCGGACTTTAGGAACTGTTCTTTTAAACTCTTTTTTCTTTGTTCTGTGCTAACCACCTACTTATGGACTTTCACACACTCTAATGTTTCAGTAGATACAATCCAACTGCTGATAATCAATAGTTATTCATTTTATCTTGTGAAGGCGTATTGTGGAAAAAGAACTGTGGTAAATACGGTGGGAGATTCAGAGGAATCTACTACAGCCTTTGTTATCAAGGGCTTTAAAATCTGGACTGATAGTGTCATTAACAGTATAAGGAAGGTCCTTAGAGGCTCAGAAATATGCCCTAGGAGAGGGCTGCTACTGGGACATCAAAGGAAGGGGAGTTCTCTTTTGATTTGAATGGACTCCATGAAGGTCCCATGGGAGCACAGGGATTTGTGCTGTGCTTTGAGGGGAAGCCCTTGCGGTAGATGAAATTCGGATTTCTAAAGCTCAGAAATGGCCAGTTTGGCAAAAGTAGTGGGACATGAGGCTCTGATTCATTTCCCTTATAGATGCCAAAGTGGTATTTGTAAAATGAAAAACCAGCTCTTTAACTCTCCATCTGAGAACCAATCTTGAGATTGTACCTAAGAGCCTGAAACTTGAGAGTTTTAAAAAAATTTTTAGTGGCTGTATCTCTGCCAGATGCTTCTGAACACTTCTTCACTAGGTTGTGAACTCTTTAATGGAAAGGTCCATTTGTTGTTTATCTTTTTATCCTTAGTACCTGCCAGCTTCAAAGAAGAAAGTCAGTACATTCCTGTTGAATAAATAGGGGCCTGCAATCCAGGCTAAGGAATTTGAACTTTATTCTAAAGATAGTGGAGAACAATTAGAGATTTTTAAACCGAGAAATGACACAGTGGAAGATACAGTGACAGGTATTCTAAGATAATTACTATAATTGCAGTGAATTGATTATTTTGCATGCTAGCCTTATAAACATTTTACTCTGAAGTACTTCTGACTTACAGCAAATAAACATTTACAGTTAATGATGTCCAAAACGTGTGTAGTAATCAGTTCATGAAATAAAATTCCAAATTCCGGATTTTTTTTTTCTTTTTTCTCTGAATTAGCAATAAGAGTCAGTTTTTAGGGCACTTGGGTGGCTCAGTTGTTTAAGCGTTGACCTGCTTTTGGTTCAGGTCATTATCCCATGGTCCTGGGATCCAGTCCCTCATTGGGCTCTCTGCTCAGCAGGAATCCTACTTCTCTCTCAGCTCACCACCCCCTGCTCTCCCTCACACACACCCACTCGCAAAAATAAATAAACAAAATCTTAAAAAAAAAAGTTTTTAACCACTAGCTTTTTAAGTTCACTAAGACAAAGTAGGATTAGGTAGACCTTATGTTTTTCATTCATTCAGCATATACTTGGGTGCCTACTGTGTGTCTAACATGTTCTAAGCATTGGGGACACAATGTTAACAAGATTAACATAGCAAATGACTTCAGAAGGCATTTTAAATGTCTAATGTCATCAGGAACCCATAAGTAGTTCAAAAATCATGTGAAGAAAATATAAAAAAATTTTTTTTTCCTCTCTTGTGTTCTGGTTTCTTTTTTATATGTTTGTTTTTGTTTTTGTTGTTTTGTAAGAGGACATCACAGATAGAAATCTGGGAGTTTAGAGGCCTCTCCTGAACTTATTTGGACGTCGTGTGTATTGGTAGTACCTGATGCTTAACTAACGATAGCTCTTTTTAAATTGATTTTTTTAATGAGATATGCATATGCCAGATTGTTGTTTTTAAAAAAATATATTGATGTTGCTTAATATTCCTTGATTATCCATGACATAGTAAGTTCTCTAGTAGTATGCAAGGCTTTGACATTATTCATTGGACTGTTTTCACAAATGGTAGATACATTATAAATAGATGTGCATAATATTTTACTTAATTAGGCATCAGAATTCTTTATGATACTTAGTTTCTGACTTTATAACCAAGTGGTATTTTTTTAAATGAGTGGATAAAAGCACTGTGCAATTCTGAACTTTCATTTCATCAGTTGTTAGGCTTGGCTGACTTCCTGTCAGCCTGTTTGAGAGACCCATTTTACATGGTTATTTTTGGAAAATTCAGAATATATTTTCCATTTTAAATAGTTAAACTGCTTGGATATTTATAGAGCTCTTGCATTATTTTTCTAGATCATTCAGAAATCTTGAAGATTTGGGACTAATGGTGGACTTAAGGATTCTTAATTTGGTTTGTGTTTAAAGTAGCTTTACCAGCTTTAAAGCATGTATACACATAATGCAACACAACAGTGATGGCCGCAGTGATTACAAGATTATCCTTATCTTCATTAATGCAATGACAAAACATTCTAAGCCAAAATAGAATACTGCTGGTGGTTCTGGGAGGGTCTGGGGACAAGACACTTCAGGAAGGTACTAAGAACATTTGTATTAAAAAGAATGTCTTGGGGCACCTGGGTGGCTCAGTCGTTAAGTGTCTGCCTTCGGCTCAGGTTTGTGATCTCAGGGTCCTGGGATCGAGCCCCACATCAGGTTCCCTGCTCGGCAGGAAGCCTTCTTCTACCTCCCCCACTCCAACTGCCTGTGCTCCCTCTCTCACTGTGTTTCTGTCAAATAAAATCTTAAAAAAAAAAAAAAAGAATGTCTTCACTCTTCTGTTTCCAGAATACAAACAAGCAAGACACTGGGTACATTAGTATAGATTTCCATCTTCCCCCTCTGAGGTGTTTCTTTTACCTAGCAGTTATTGCCCAAGTTCTGTATTTTTCTTTTCTCAAAAGGGAAGCTTTTTTGCTTAGTTTGTGTTTCAACTTTGCTCTATTATGATTGGGAATTTGCATCCATCAGTTGAGATAAGCCAGGTTTTCTGGCAGATATTTTGTTTTAAAGAAGTATTATCAATGATTGCCTCCTTTTGTGTGTGATCCAGATTTGTGAAACTACTTTAGACGTACATTTTTCACTTTAAACCTCCCTGGGAGGGAGGGAATGTATTTCTCTCCATTCGGAATGTGCCTCAGTAAAGCTTTTTTGATAGATCTATTAAAGTCTTATTCAAGTCTTGTTCTGACTTGAACTAAGTGTCATTTCTTGAATTATAGTGGTCTAATAGAAAACGTAAGAAATTTAAGAAATACCAAGTTTTGACATATTGAAAGTTAACAGCCCCCTCTGACCGTCCGTGAAATGTAACCTTTCTGTATATAATGAGTACTTGGAAGAGAAAGAATACCTCCTATCTGGAGACAGTGCCGCTCGCAATGCCTTCTCTGCGCCAGTCCTTCCCCTTCCCGTATCCCCTTATTAAATGAAATCCTACTTACCTGCGTATACTCTGCAGTGGAAGAGTTCCTTGACAGTCCCCTACCCCACGCTCTATTATATGCTCCCTTATCACCTTGCATTTTTCACTTGTCAAACTTCTCACACTACCCCTCAAAGTCAGTCTTTTTAACTAGATCACAAGGTCCTTGGGGGCAGAGCCCATGTCAGTTTTGTGCAGGTTGTATGCCCAAAGTCTAGAATAGTCCCTGGCATATAATAGGCCCTTAAAAAATGTGGTAAGGGTGTAAACATAAAAATACTCAAATGGATTAAGTTAAAGGTTTTTAATTAGATTTGTTTTGACATCGTTGATGATGTCAGTGTACAAGACATTGAGTAAAACACAAATTGAGTGGGTCTGAAGAAAATAGAAGAAAAAGGCGGTGTGATTTGTGAATTGCCAAGAATTGGAAAAGACATATTGGATTAGGAAATTTGATCTATAATTATACTGACTTGCTTCCCATTGTGCATTTTGACCTAAAAATAAATTTACCAGGGCCTTCCTCCAAATCAGCTATGATTGTTTTATTTTTATCTCCCCTAATTTTGTGGCTATCTGTGCATTAAGTGTGTTAAGGTGACAGCTCTATTGCCTTCCTAATGACTGAATCTGGGTTTTTAGCATGTATGATTTTCGCTTTGCCTAACTGATCAGGTTCTCCTCAGAACTTTAATATTGTGGCTGATGTTTATGTTTCCTTTCTTGGAAAACATTGATCTCCCCACTCCCCCAGGGTATGATGGATTTAGAAGCTATTTTTGTTATTGTTTATTGCCTTCTGTAGTGACCTTTTGATGTCTCCTGAGTGGTGGGAATAAGTTTGATACTACAGATATAAAAGGAGCAAACCTCAAAGAGTGTGCCTTTTCTTTTTCTTAATTCTTTTCTTTTTCTTAATTGTGCCCAAACCGATTTAAACATTAAAGACTATTACTCTGAAATTTTTCTCACACTAACGAGAGTGTTGTACTGAGTACGAAACATACCTGAGAACAACAATTATGAAGTGTAGGTTAATTTATGTGTATTTTTTCGTGTATTCTTAAAAATTGAGAGCAACGCATTCATGCTAACTCAAGTGTCACCCGGCAAAACAGCCTTAGAGAGCTGAAAATTGTTGATTTTGATAAGAAAACAGACACTTTCCTCAGATAGCCTGAACTGCAGTTTTTTTCTGCACATTGTATGGTAGGTGTTTAAGCCTTAAGTACAAATTGGTGAGGGAATAACAATGGATGGAAAGGGCCAGAGAGAGGAGAAAGATAGTAACTGTTACTTGTTCCAACAGAGTTTGCATAAGAAAATTATATGTAACTATATAAAGCTGGGTTTTGTTTAGAGGACATACACAGTTCGGTGATTGGTTGCTGGTTGTCTTCCAGATGTCATTTCGATTTCAGTTTCCTGAGGATGTACCAGGGGGTGCATACTGAAATATTGAAAGTGAAAATGAAAATCTATAAAATCATTTTCTTTTTAAAAACATATACACAGTATCTTGGCCCTAGAAGATGACCTTGTCTCAAGGGAGCTGTGCAGTGCAGGAAAGAGATAATTTATGCCACCCTTTTTTTAACTAGTTGCAAGATTTATGGTGCTAGATCACCTTTCTAATGGTCATTTTATTTAGACTTGTGATAAATGTGTTTAGAACAGTAAAATGATTAGTGGAGATTTTTTGTTTGTTTGTTTGTGAAAGGATAGATTTGAAATGATTTCTATAGCTGTTGACCCGTTATCTTTCGGCTTACTTAATTTTCTGTTGGGAGATGCATTCAGGCGATATTAAGGCATTATCAGTTGTGATGTTTGGTGAAATCAAAAGTTAAATCCATCAAAGTAAATATCCTGATTTGTGGAACTTTCTCTTCTACAATTTCTTTTAAAGGTTTACGTGCTGGCCTACCGTGTATGGAACAAGTTGTTACTGTGTTGTTGGTTGGTACTGTGACTTGCTGGCCATTGTGCAGGTTGGCAAGGAGTACCAAGGCTCTAAGGTAAATGACGAAGCAAGCAAGTAGGATGTCTTGCCACAGCTCTGTAGGTCTGAAAGGAGACAGACTCCGAGACGAGGGCAAGAACGGTTCATTGTAGCAGAGCAAGCAGCAGGAGCATCAGCATCACCACACGAACTCTCTCGCTGGCAAGTGCCGAGGAACAGTGAGATGGGCCTGGATGGTTGCTGTGCTTTTGTTGAGCTGGGTCAGTGTCAGAGCCCCGGGCTACAGGCATAACACCGATGGAAGCAAGCGATAAGCAGGCCTGTCCCCCTCGCCGGGGATCCAGCAGGGAGCAGGCTGTCTCCCTCAGTCATCCTGTGGTTGCCTTGACCTACATCACTAGCTACAGCTGGCTGGCAGACAGGGGATTGGTTGGTGTACTTGCAGTTTGGTGCATTTGGTGAGGAGGATGTATAGGGGCTCTTGGGACCCATGCTGGGTAGCCTTTTCTAATAGTCTACCTTTGGCCCTAATTGTTCCACCATCTAGTGGTATTAATTCATACATATTCTGCTCCGCCAGGGTGTAGTTTAAGGCTAGAGCGTTATCCTTTGTGGCTTGTGCAAGAGAGTTTAAACTGACCCACTGATCTTCTAGAGTTTGCATGGTCTCGCGGCTAAAATTAAGGATCAGTTCCTGACCATTCGCTCTAAGGCATGAATTCTCCTGCCAGGGAACAGTACTTGAATTGCTTTACGGAACCAGGAGTCTGTGTAACCCTAGTAGGATCTCCTAGTTGGGGCGCATGTTGTCTCCAGTCCCCAAACAGTCCAACTTACTGCCCGGCCTCCTTTTTAGTAGCTGGAGGCCAGAGGATGAGTAATTTTTCCTTTACTGACTGGGGGTAGCTCACATTGCCCCAAGTATTTGCCTTGGAATTTGCAAGTCCCCGTGTCTTATCAGGATTAATGAACCACCCCTGGGCTTTCATGTGAGTCAGTTTCTGTTCCAAAGCCCTTGCTACCTGCTCTTTATTTGATTGAGCCTAAGAGTCAGCAGGATATCAGGACCGTAGTGGAACCAAGTCCTTCCTGAAGGGAAAGGCCTTCTTCCACATTGCGTTTGTGGAAATGCCAGGAGAATTCTAGTGCCCCTGAGGCTATTTAGTAAAAACCTGTCTTAGAACCTGCAGGTGAAGGTAAACTGATACTGATCTTATGGTACCAAAGGGATTAGGAAAGAGGCATTGGCCGGGGAGGAAGGTGTTAGCAATGGCGGAGAAGGCGGCCATACCCAGTGTGGTCAGTTCGTGCCGTTGGTTCAGTCACAGTCACGGTACTGGGAGTAGCCAGAGCAACAGGGGCAACAACTGAATTCAGGGGGTGGCAGTCCACTGTAGGCCTCCAGCTCCCATGAGTCTTTTTCACAAGGCCACACAAGATGATTTTATTGAAATACCGCATCTCTCAATATTCTTGCTGTCTTGGGATTTTTAACCAAAATCGTGATTTTTTTTTCCTTTTGGAATTCCGTATTGGTTTTGTTGTGTAACATAGGGAGAGAACTGCCAGACTAGGCAATCTGTTATGCACTTGTTCTGAGATCCCCTCCAACGAGTGCATCTTCCGCATTGAGAAAAGACTCCTTGGATTAAATGAGCATCTACAGTACAACTACAGTACGTCAGACATCGATAGCAAGTGTACCTTCAGCAGTGAGAGGAACTGCGGCGCAGTGCACAGCAGGGATCCAAATGTCCCCACCTGGAGATGTGGGACTTCAGCCAGTTGAATGTGTGGCTTCTTTCTTCCCTTCAAGAGAAGCTGATGAGATAGCTACTTAGTATCAGTACCAAAAAAGCCAGAAAAGCTTCTGCCTCTCACCTGTCTTTTCTTCCCCTGCAGTCCTCCCTTGGGACTGGAGAGATCTTGGCTCCATCTCTCCATCTTCTTTAAAGGCTGGTAAGTCAGGGCGCAAGGGCACAAAGGTAGTGGAGGTACTGAAGGTATTGTGTTTAACGGTTGCCGCTCAGCTCCGTAGTTCTTCCAGTAGTTGGGGATTGAGTTCCAGGGAGAAATCTGGATCTGTAGAGGCATTCTTGGTTTCAACCAGACTGCTTTGGTTTCAGCCCGTTGTATGCTTTGGGTCTCCCATAGTTCAGTTTCTGGACCAAATTTCTTTGGTGCTGATTCCATCCATCTCTTTTCAGGGGACTCGTATTTTAACAGTTGTATCCACATTGTCTTCTAGCTGGGCCCTTTTGGAGGAGTTCCAAAAAATCACTGTCTGTTTCGTATCTTAGCATACTACTTGGACCAAGATATTTCCAAACCCCATAGAGAATGCATGAAGTAACAAGATCCCAAAGGAAATGACTAAGAAAGCAAGCAGGTTGGTTTGCCACAGCTTCATAGGTGCGGAAGTAGGCAGCGAGACTTAGCTATCAGAGCAAGACAGTGTTTAAAATACACCAACAGCAAGAGCATCAGTATGGGTCGCACTGGCTCTCCTGCTCACAAGTACCATGGTGAGACGTGATGCATCTGGGTAGTGGCTCTGCTTGCAGGGAGTTGGCTTACAGCTGAGAAACGTAGGACTAAGGGCTCAATACCTTTTGTGGCAAGTGGCAACCAAACCTGTCAACGTTCACCTAGGAAAGGAGCAATTGTGCTGAAGTTACACTGTGGTTACTTTGGTCACTAGATACAGAAAGGGCTCAAGGTCAGCGCACCTTGTAGTTTGGTGTACTCAGTGAGACCATATGGGGGCATGTGGGACCCATGACAGACTGGATTTCTTGACAGTACTTTCTAGGTAAGATGTAAAAGATTATAAGAATAATTATTTTTCAAATAACATACGTGTCATAGTATAGTAACCTATTGCATTTGAGTTCTGCTTTCAGAGTTCATAAAACATATTCATAATTTATGTCATCAAGTCATATGTGAACTAGGTCATGGAAGTGTCACCATCTCCATTTTGCACAAAGAAGAAAACTGATGCTCACTGAGGTTTAGTAACAAGTGGCAGGTTATATGTGTAAGAAGTGGAACCAGATCTTGGATCCATGTTTGTTGACTCTCATGTTTTCTTTTTACTACCCTGAACCAAGTTTACTTGAATGAGTAGAAAATGATCATTTGTAGCTTATAAATAAGATTTTTATGCCAGTGATATTTCAGTAAAATTATTACTCTCAAGTCTTTTTTTCAAAGTCCTAAATTAACGATTTGTTTAGGAAATATGTCAGTGTTAAGATTTAGTTTAAATGTGGCTTATTACGTGTTTTGAATTATGATTTAACTGGTTCTAGTATGGCATTGAAAAAGAAAATGAAAAATGTTACAGACATTTAAAAATTTTGTTATTTTTGTTTATTGTGATGTAGTAAGTCCCTGGTTGTATGAACCAACATCTTACAATTTGATTAGTTATACATAAAGCACAATTGAGAGAAAAAGTAGATTATTGGTATTTCTCAAGTTGAGAGAACTAAGGATCATTCAAACTCTGCGTAGAATGAACATTCATGGGACATTGCTGAGTAGAACGCCATCCGAGCAGTCAGGCTGATCTTAGGTCAGACTTTCCATTATTAATTCTTCTTTTGGTTTTTATAACTTTTGGTTGAAAATTCTTTCCAGGGAACAACTTGTATACAGATTTTCAGCCTGGGAGCAAATATCTTATGACCCACTTAGAGATCTCTTTAAACATTCAGATTGATGTTAAGAACTTTTAAGATGAAGGCTAATTTTATGTTTCAAAATATTTAAAAATATTTATTCTTTTAGAATCAACAACTTAAAATTATTTTATTCATTCCTTGTGCAGCTGCATTGTATTTTTAGAACTATGCTCAAAACAGCTCCGATGATAGGCTTTTAAAAATAAATGTAACAACTCAATTGAATAGCATTTTTAAGAATTGAAGATTTTAAGATTTTAAGAATTGAATGAATAAATGAATGAATAAATGATTTGTATACTAGGGGCGCCTGGGTGGCTCAGTGGGTTAAGCCGCTGCCCTCGGCTCGGGTCATGATCTCAGGGTCCTGGGATCGAGTCCCGCATCGGGCTCTCTGCTCAGCGGGAAGCCTGCTTCCCTCTCTCTCTCTCTCTCTGCCTGCCTCTCCGTCTACTTGTGATCTCTCTGTCAAATAAATAAATAAAAAATCTTAAAAAAAAAAAAAGATTTGTATACTAATTGATTTAAAGTTAAAACTTAACTTTAGGTTTCAGTAATTTAAAAAAAGGGGGATCATTCTTTTGTGTTTATGTAATTATTTGATTTGTATTGCTCTACAAACAAATGTTAATTTAAGAGTAGAATATTGTTTTAGGGTTCTCCAGAGAAACAGAACCAGTAGGATACACCTACACAAACATACACCTCTCTCTGTATATGTGCTTACCTCAGCCTATGCCACTTGCTATATTTCTAGCTCTGTACATACACACACGCACATGCACACATGCACACACGCATACACACAAACAAACACACACAAAAGATTTATTGTAAGGAATTGGTTCACATGATTATGGAGACTGGGAATTCCTGAAATCTGCCATCTGTAGGCTGGAGGCCCAGGAAAGCTGGTGGTGTAGTTTTGGTCAGAGTCCAAAGGCCCTGGAACCAGAACCTGTTTTGTATGTTCTAGTATCAGTGTAAGGGTCTGAGAACCAGGAGTGCCAGTGGGATAACTTCTAGTGTAAGTCTGAAGGCTTGAGAACTAGTAGAGCCGGTGGTGTAATCCCCAGTCCAAGAGCAGGAGAAAACCAATGTTCCAGCTCGGTAGTCAGTTGGAAGGGTAGAATTCTTTCTTGCTCAGTCTTTTTGTTTTGTTCAGGTCCTCAAAGGATTGGATGAGGTCCACCCACATTGGGGAGGACAGTCTACATAACTCAAGTCTACCAATTCAAATCTTAATTTCATCCAGAAACACCCTCACAGACACACTTTGGAAACAATGCTTAACCGATATCTGGTCACCCCATGGCCCAGTCAACTTGACACACGAAATTAACTGTTCCAAATACCATGAATAATTCTTCCCTATACTCTTAGTCATATTATTTCCAAAAGTGCTGGTATTATACTTGAAACAAATGAAACAGATGAAAATGTTCTGATGAAAATATTCCTGGAGCAGTTTTTTTTCCTCTTGAAAGTGTATAAAAAATATCCAAAGTCCCTAATATGATCAGAATTGCCATCAAAATCCACTGTGAAAAACTGTAATTTAGTTCATTTTAGGGCAGTCATATGGGAACATGTTAACAGTTTTCAGTCAGTTGTAACAAATGTAATAGACTCTTAGAGACTCCTCAAAATTTTAGCATGCCTCCACCTTCCTAAATCTATACCCTGATATTTTCTAATGAAACAGGCAAACCAAATCAAACTGTCTGGTGGAGTTTTTATGCCATTAGTTTTCTTTAATGCTTTTAGACGGCTTAAGATTTAACAAAATTCATACTTAATTAATTATGCTGTTTTATGAAATGCTAGAATTAAAATATAGTTTTTCCAAATGAATAATCATTATCATAATTATAAATTTAGAAATTTAGTCCTTTTTTTCCTGGACGTATTTTATTTTGTTCTTTAATTTCCCCACGTATTAGGAGGTTGGCCCAAGAAGAGAAGAATGATAATTTCTATTTTATTGGCAACAGGTGGAACTTACTAGAGTGATAACTTTACTAAGTCCACAGAAGGATTTTGCTACGTTTTCTATTAGATAAATAGAAAAGGGGTAGTCATAGATTTTATATAGTATTTTCTTTGGTGCTTTAGCAGTTATTTTATTTGCTGTATTTCCGAATATCACTTTTATTTGTTTAAAGTGTCTTAAAACACTAACAGATCAGCATTCAAGTTTCCAAGTCACTTTTATTTTCACTTAGTGGATAAGGAGCTCTCAAACTGGAACTCTGAAGGGTGACGCAGTCCCAGGCAGTTACTCTCCTCTGGGGTTGGGGGAGGGGGCAGGTGGGGCTTGGCAAAAGCCAGTGCTCTTTCCAACAGTTGCTGTTATAAACATTGTTTCCCTAAACATTCTTGTGTATGTCTTTGTGCACGTGTGGGAATTTCTTTGGAATATATTACCCAGAAGGGGAATTGGGAGGTCATGGGGACATTGTCCTCCATTTAACAGTATATGGCTTGGTTTTATTTTGCCAGAATGTAAAGTTTTTAGCTTGATGATGGATAGAAATGGTATTCTATTGTTAATTTAATTTGCATATCCTTGATTTGTACTGAGATTGAATATATTTTCAAATGCTCTTTTGAAAATTACCTGTCCATGTCTTTGGCCAGTCTTGAAAAAATTGGATTATCTTTTGTTTATTGAGTTCTTTACAAATCCTAGATGCTAATATAAGTTGGTTTTATGTATTACGAATATTTTCAAGTTGGTTCTATATATTTCGAGTGTTTTTTTTTTTTTCTGGTCTGTAACTTCTTTTTGCACTTTTCAGTTGTCTTTCTTGATGAATAAACTAGATTTATTAGTGTCTAATGGCCATACCTTTTATCCTGAAGTATATTTTTTTCTACTTTGATGCCATGAAGATACTTGTCTGTTTTCTTCCAAAAATTTTAAAGTTTTACCTTTCACCTTTACGTCTTTATTCTTGTGTATAGTGCAAGGTGGTTATTCTTATGTATGTAGGCGTGTAAGTGTATTTTTTTCTTATTTAAAATAATTGACAACCAGTTGCTTCCATACCACATACTGAATGGTCTGTACTTCTTTCTTTCCTTTTTTTTTTTTTTAAGATTTTATTTATTTGACAGATAGATCACAAGTAGGCAGAGAGGCAGGCAGAGAGAGGAAGGGAAGCAGGCTCCCCACTGAGCAGAGAGCCCGATGCGGAGCTCGATCCTAAGACCTTGGGATCACGACCTGAGCCGAAGGCAGAGGCTTTAACCCACTGAGCCACCCAGGCACCCCTGGTCTGTACTTCTTTCACTTAAAGTGTAATGACTGTTCGATCAGACATGAAGTTTTCATACATGAGCAGTTCTGGTTCTGGGCTGTTTGGCTGTTCCATTGGTCTTGTTTTTTCCTGCTTCAGTTGTACTTTCGATAGATAGCTCTTGATATCTGTTTGGAAAAGGCCCTTTACCTTGGTGATGTTTTTCAAAAATCTCTTGGCTATTTTTTGATTTCTTTTAATTTCATATTTGAGAATTAGTTTTGTACACATACAAACACGTGTTTTTTTAGGAAACTGTCCATTTCATCTTAAGGTTTTTAGACTTACTGACATAAATAATTCTTACTATTACTTGTATTCTTCTCTCCTTCTCCCCATATTTCTTATTCTGCTGAATTTATAGTTATGCCCCCTGAGATTCTTCTTCTTTACCCTTGCATTCTTTTCTCTTGATCAATCTTGCCATAAGTTTGTCTGTCTTAATTTTTTTTTTTAAGATTTTATTTGTTTTTTTGACAGAGATCACAAGTAGGCAGAGAGGCGAGCAGAGAGAGGGGGGAAGCAGGCTCCCCGCTGAGCAGAGAACCCAATTCGGGGCTCAATCCCAGGACCCTGGGATCATGACCTGAGCTGAAGGCAAAAGCTTTAACCCACTGAGCCACCCAGGTGCCCCTATCTTAATTATTTAAATTATTTATTTATTTTTTTAAGAATCAGCTTTTGGTTTTGTGGCATTTTATGGTCTTTATTTTCTGTTTATTTTCACTCTTTTTTATTGTTGTAATTTGGTAATTAATAATAATCTGTGATTGGATGTGGGAGAGACAGGTTTGAGTGAAAGATATTCCAGTGTCTATCATAGTGACCAAGTGGATGGCAGTGTTTACCAGTTGAAGTAGAAAATGGCTGGAGGCAGTTTGTGGGGGAAAATGGTTAGTTCACTTTTGGATATTGAGTTTGTGGTATCTATAGGAAATCCAGGTGGAGCTGTATTTAGGAGAGGCTGGGCCTGAGATAGTGATTTGCTATTTGTTATTGGTAAAGATAGTGGAGAATAGTGGGAAGAAGGAAAGACACAATGATTGGAGGTCAATGGGAAGCCTTCCTGGCTCTGGTCATACTGTCCCCGTCCCTATTTCTATTCAACTTAAAGAAGGCCTTTGTGCTTCCAGGAGCATTTGTGCCTACGTTTGCAATATTTGACATGTTTGTATCCCTCACTAGTCTGAAAAGACAGGGAACCTTGACCTCCTCATAGGACCTAGGGCAGCCAAAGCATTGGATATGTATTTCTGGAATCAATCCTATTGACTCTCCTTGAGTTTGGTTGTGTATACATGATTTCACAGGAATGTGTTACGGATGCTCTAGAGGATTCAAGACAATTACCAATTTTAACCACTAAAAATATTTCCCCTGTTACTATAAACTGAAAGAGGGTAAGGATTGACTTTTTTAAAATCAAATTTTAATTTGATTTTTAAATTTAACCTGAATATGAGAATTTTTTGTTTGAAGAAAACATTAATCTCCCATATTTAAGGAGGAAAGAGTTACTTCTTTTAATGAAAAGGTCTCTGCAGATGTATCTTCTGTTACTGCTTCTGTTTCTAGAAGGCATTTATCTTCTTGGATTTAGATCTTAATGTGAAGATTAAAAGTTGCCAACTAAAAACACTGCAGACTCTATGCACCCCTATATTGTAGGAAAATTGGAAAAAGTTTAATGTTATTAATTCTGTAGCTTAATGCTTCCGAAACAGCAGAAGGGCATTATTGTTCACAAGGAAGTGTATAAAAAGCTATATACTTTAAGATCAGGAAGGGGTCATACAAGTTTATTCAGTACAGCAATCAAGTAAAAACGATGACAAGAGAACAGAATTCTTGAATGATTTATCTTCTTGATTTTTTACAGATTACAGCTGTCTGGCTTTGAAACAAGCATTTATATGTGGAAAATACATGTATTTACAGTTTGGAATAAGCTTTCCTAGAAAAATTATCCTGTTTGAGGCTTTGGAGATGGACCTAGTTTTGAATCTCTGTTCTATATTCACTAGCTATGTGACAAATCTGTTAGGAATGCATTTAGCTTCAAGTAACAACAATGGCATAAACAAAAAGGGAGTTTATTTTCCTTAGGTATTGAGAAATCTGGAAGTGTAGATAGCTGCTGGCTTTGGTGTAATGTTCAGTGAGGTCAGGACTGGTATCTCTGATTCTTTGTCCTTTTTCCTGGAACAACATGGCTGCTTCAGCATGAGGCATCACATCCACATTGCAGGCAGGGAGAAAGGGAAGGACAGAAACAGCACTCGTGTGTGTCTCTATCTCTGTATCTATATAGTAAGGCAGATACTATATTAATTAAAACTATTCTTTTAGAAATGTCAAGAAAACAATCTTCAATTACCCATTAAGTGACAAAATATGACAAGTGTAATCAAATTGTGAAAATTTCTGTTAATGTTGTTTAATAAATTGATATGCTTAATCACTGCACATACTGAAAACAAAAATAGATCTCATTTATAGGTTACTAAATGTCAAGCACTGGGCTAAGTGCCTTAGATTCATTATTCATGTAATTCTCATAATCTTCATTTATGTAATTCTGAATAAATACACTTATAAGATATTTTCTAAGAGCTGAGAGATTTAATAGTACACGAAAAGTCCCAAGTCCCACCTAGTGGTGCTACTACTGTCCCCAAGAGGACATTGAGGCTTACTCAGGTCAGCATGGAGTCAGAGACTGTAGACTGCCCAGCCTCGCCTTCGTTCCCACACTCTCCCTTGCATACATCTGCCACAGATGCTAAAAAGCAAATTAGTCATCTCCCCGCCTATATTTCAGGGAAGATTGATCATGTGACCTAGTTTTCCAAACATAAACAGAAAGTTTCTTCGTCCTGCCTGCCCCAAATATCAGCATCGGTCTTTTTGTCCCATTGAAAGCTTGGGAAGGACACAAGACTGAGCAGGAGTTGAATTGTAGTGTAGTTTGCAACAAAGGCTTCAGCCAATCCCATGGGACCATTCAGGAGCTAGTAAAGCCCTTCAGGATTGTCTCAGATTGATGCAAGGGGTCTGGACCTTTGTATCCTCACACTGACCAGTCACTGGGTGCAGCTGCCTGGAGCGGGACTCAGCTGGGAGCCCTGAGCTGCCATTTTTCCCTGCAGCGTGGAGGACGAATGCTTCAGCCCTTAAAAGCTATCTGGGGGGCCCACCACAGCATCCCCTGCAGATGCTAGCTTTTGATTTTCAGACTTTGTTCTTTTCCAGGGCATGCACTTAATGCCACTCATTAGTTATTGGGCAATTTAACTCTTTCCGGCATAAACTATTTAGTTTTTTGGTCTGCTTGGTCTGTTTGTTGCTGAGAGACATATTTTTAAAACCTGCAACTCTCGATTGTAGAATTGTCTTTTTTCCTTTGAGTTCTATTGGTTTCTGCTTAGGGTTTTTGGCCATGTATTCAAATGTAGAATTGTTGTGTCTTATTGTCTTGTTGTGTCTTTTATTTTTATGAAATATTCGTCCTTATTTGTAATAATGCCTTTTGTTGTAACAACTACTTTGTCTAATTTAAATTTAGTTACACTAGCTATTTTGGGTCAGCGTTCACATAGTATTTCTTTTACATTCTTATAAATTATCTTCCTGCGTTCCACTATAAGACCTATCTCACAGGCATTTAGAATTTTAAAAAATCTTATCATTTTTGTCTTATAATTGGAATTCATAGTTCATTTATATTTAATGTCATTATTGATGGATTTGGACTTAAGCCTGTTATTTATTTTCTGCTGTTCCAGTTGTTCTTTGTTCCTATTTTGCCCTCCCTTTTGGCTTTCCTTTTTTAACTGTTCCGTTTATGTCGTTGTTATTCTACCCCCTGCCCTGTCACCTTGCTAGTTATACATTCTCTCACTATTCTATTAGTGCACACCCTGGGGATTGCCGCGCATCTTTGATCTGTTTGAGCCAGCGTTCAGTTAGGACTTTTGTTTGTTTCTGTTGTGGATTAGTACATTTGTCTCTTTTTGTAAATTTGGCTTTTGGATGAAATTCTCCTTATTTTCAACTAACTTACAGAACATATTAATCATAATTATTTTAAGGTTCATCTCTGATGGTTCTCAAATCTGGTTTACTTTGTAGACTGTTTCTGTTTTCTGCCCCCCATCCGACCCTTCTGTTAGGTTCTGTGTATGATTTCTTGGCTAGCCTGGTGATTTTTTTATTGTGTGGCAGGGGTGTCTGAAAAGTTGTAGAGACTCTGAATGGTGTCACCATCTCCAGAAAGGATTCAGTTTTTTTCCTGGTGGGCATATGACCTTTCATCTTGATTAAGGCGAGGCTGGTCTATCAGGGGTCTTGGCTGAATGTCTGGGGTGTTTACCCAGACCTCTGCTCCTTCGTGCTTTCTGTACCCACTTTTCTCTCCCCAGCACCATGAGTCTGCCAAAATCTCTGCTTTGCTTTTTATCCTCTCAACTGCTTTCTCTTTGGTTTCTTGGATTATTTGTAATAACAGACTTACTGGGTGCCTTCCCTCGATTTTGTACTTAATCATATTGAGTTTTTGGGATCCGTAGGATTTTTGATAGTGATACTTATGGTTGGAGACAGTACAAACAGGTTAAAATGGAAAAATGGTTAGTTCACTTTTGGATATTGAGTTTGTAGTGTCTTTAGGAAATCCAGGTGGAGCTGTATATGGGAGAGGCTGGGCCTGAGATAATGATTTGCTATTTGTTATTGGTAAAGATAGCAGAGAATAGTGGGGAAAAGGAAAGACACAATGATTGGAGGTCAGTAGGAAGCCTTCCTGGCTCCTTACTAACAACCCACCTTCTGGTATATGATCATTGGGTTTGTTCCATGTGTAATTTTATTAATTTGTGGACTTTTTAGTGGGAGAAGGTTATATTTGTGTGCATGATGGTAAGGAGGGCAAAAAGAAGTGTAAATTGGGGGCCTGGGTGGCTCAGTGGGTTAAAGCCTCTGCCTTCGGCTCAGGTCATGATCCCAGGGTCCTGGGATCGAGCCCCACATCGGGCTCTCTGCTCAGCGGGGAGCCTGCTTCCCCCTCTCTCTGCCTGCCTCTCTGCCTACTTGTGAACTCTGTCTGTCAAATAAATAAATAAAATCTTAAAAAAAAAAAGAAGTGTAAATTAATGAGCTCCACTAGAAATCTTTCCATAGGGCCTATCTAAATTCATGAAGTATTTAGGATAACCACAAAATATTTTAGTCTTATTTCAGTATGAATTTAAGAGGTCTGTTTTTTGTTTTATCTTATTGACTCATTTTATTAATTCCATTTGAAAAACCAGGAGTTTATGGTAGGAAAGGGCAAGCCCCAAGTTCACTACAGAGGGTTTCCGATAACGAGGGCTGATAGAGTACTTTTGAGATTCCAGATTTTCACTGGGCCAAAGAGTAACAAATGTTACTTCAGATCAGAGGTTGGCAAACTGTGGCCCATGGACCAAACGTGGCCAGTACCTTTTTTTGTAAATAGAATTGTGCTGGAACACAGCCAGTCCTCTTCCTTTATATATTTTCTGTGGCTGCTTTGCTGTTCCAGAGTTGAGTGAGTGAAGTAGAGGTTGGCCTGTGGAGCCTAAGATGTTTACCATCTGGCCCTTTATAGAAAAAGTTTGTTGATCTCTGTTTTAGATGATCAAACTCAAGAGACTCAGTTCTTTTTATAGAATCCATCATTAATATTCTAAGGGATTGGCTATAGCTTAAAAAGTGCATTTTTCTGTCTTCTCTCTTATTGTCCTCACTTGATTTTTAAAATTGCTTTTCTGTTCCCATTTCTTCTCTCTCTGGAACCTCACTCCGTTGATAGTCTATCAGGAGAGTACAGGTGACACTGAGAGACATTTAGGGTTTCTGTGCTGGAGATGTGTTAAGTGTCGAGGAAGCAGTAAGGATGGGAGGTGTGGCCTTTGCCACACAGTGACCATTAACAAGAAGCACTTGAAAAGTCACATTTAAGCTTTATTTCAAAATAGGTGATATATTGCAACTGGCTTGAGACAAACTCTGGTTCAAAGCCATCAGAATTGGGAGGCCCTTTGTTCAGCAGAAGGCTTTTTATAAACTCTGCAGCAGTCACAAAGAACACTGTAGTTTGGACTTAGCACCGAGCTAAAATTTCATGTCTGAGGACAGTTTATTACAATCATTCATCTTGGGCATCCAGTCTGCTGACTCTTTTTGGCCGAACCTAAAAAGTCAGAGGTACTTCAGCCACGTCTGTTTCCAAACCAGAAATAACTCAGACGTGGCCTCAGCAGCACTGGAGTTCCACATTAGTTCCACCGGCTGAGGATTCCAGTGCTCACAGGCATCAATCATCATATTAGCGTTTTAGTGCCGTTGTAGGTGTTGTCAGGAATATGAGAAAAATGTGACCCAGTCTTTGTTTGCAAGGATGACTGGAGAGGGCTGGTCTGGCGCCCTCCTCTCTGTAGCGATCCCCTGTCAGTCATTGAACCACTCGACTCAGCCCTCAGTGTGGAAACTTACTACTCTGGAAGGTGTTATTTTTGGGTTGGAGGCAGATGACTGTAGCACCTCAGTAGTGCTGTGCTCACAGCCCCAGAGGCAGGCAGTGCTCGGCTTCCATGTTCCTCCTTCCATTCGCACCCCACGGTCTCCCCAGGAGTCAGTGCAGGGACAGACTTCCTGCTGTGCCCTCTGGTCTCCCCCTTCTCCAAACAGACTCTCGGGTCAGGGATGAGGAGGCTCAAGAAAAAAAATGGAAACAAAACTTTGTTGGCAAAAAAGCTTTCCTGGTACTTTTTTTTTTTTTTTTTTTAAAGCTAGAATTGACAATTGGAATTATAAGTGCTTTTATTTTTTTATTTTTTAAAGATTTTATTTATTTATTTGACAGAGACATCACAAGTAGGCAGAGAGGCAGGCAGAGAGAGAAGGGGAAGCAGGCTCCCCACCAAGCAGAGAGCCTGATGTGGGGCTCGATCCCAGGACCCCGGGATCATGACCCGAGCCGAAGGCAGAGGCTTTAACCCACTGAGCCACCCAGGCGCCCCTATAAGTGCTTTTAAAATAAAATACTTAATATGAAATTTTCATGAACGGCATTTGTAACCCTTTCCCCTTCCTGCCAGTCATTTCTGAAGTCTGTTAATTTTTGTGATTAGAATTATTATATAAAATTCAAGGGGGTTAAAGATACGGATGTAGTGAAAAGACAGGCTATCTGTACCCCAGTGTTCATAGCAGCAATGGCCACGGTTGCCAAACTGTGGAAAGAACCAAGATGTCCTTCAACGGACGAATGGATAAGGAAGATGTGGTCCATATATACTATGGAGTATTATGCCTCCGTCAGAAAGGATAAAGACCCAACTTTTGTATCAACATGGATGGGACTGGAAGAAATTATGCTGAGTGAAATAAGTCAAGCAGAGAGAGTCAATTATCATATGGTTTCACTTATTTGTGGAGCATAAGAAATAACACAGAGGACATGGGGAGATGGAGAGGAGAAGTGAGTTGAGGGAAATTGGAGGGGGAGATGAACCATGAGAGACTGTGGACTCTGAAAAACAACCTGAGGGTTTTGAAGGGGCCGGGGGTGGGAGGTTGGGTGAGCCTGGTGGTGGGTATTATGGAGGCACGTATTGCATGGAGCACTGGGTGTGGTACATAAACAATGAATTCTGGTACACTGAAAAGAAATTAAAAAAATAAAAAATTAAAAAAAAATAAAGGCTGAATAATATTCCACCCCCCCAAAAAAAAAATTCAAGGGGTTTGAAATAGATGATGTATCATATCCCTTTAGATTCTGCAACGCTGAGATTTGGGATAGAGTGTCCGATTATTACTGGTCATACTCACTTAGGGCTGCACCTGGTGCCTGAAACCATCTTCCTGGGCCATCAGTTACACTTGCAGATTTTTGGGGGGAAAATGTTTTATATAGTGAAGAGGAGAATGAAAACTTTTCCTCATCTTTCAAAAAGAGAAAGGAGACTCTGAATGGATTTCTCCTTTACGTGGACTTCTAGCCACACTCCTTAGCTTCCATGGGTAGGCTTTCTCCTCAAGCTCATGGAAAAGTTTGAGAAGCAGTGTTTCAGACCAACGCTTAAGAACTCTGTTTCTTTAACGGCCAAGAGAAGCAAGGATTTTTGTGGGGCATCCCTAACTCGACGAAAGAAGGGAGAACATGATCCTATCGTGGACTCAGTTTTACTGGATTTTGCAGGGCAAAACCCGTTTTTTGGGGGGGGGGGAGGATTGAGAGGAGCAGGTAAGTAAAATTACGTATATGAAAACTCTTCCTAATCAGTAAAATACTACGACAGGAATAGTAGTGGCAGAAATAAGAGAAGAATCAACCCCACGCCCATGCCTAAAGCGGGGACTGCTAATAAAAGCCTAGAAAAAGAAGCATTAGTTTAATCCGTGGGTTAGAAAGTGACAGAGGTTGAATTCCATGGGCTTACTTTGGTTTTCCTCCCTCCTTTCCTTCCTTCCTGTTTTCTTTTATAATTTGTTTTTTGTAGCTCCTTTTCAGAAGAGAAGTAGTCTTCGTATTTTGATGATAAAATAGAGAACTCTAGAGATGAGAGCATGTCTCAACATTTATTTTTTTGCTGTGCTGTAATGTACTTTGGCTCATGTCTTAAACTGGCAAGTATTAAGATGGTTAATTTTTTTCAAGTTCAGTAGCTTAGGCCCGTATCTTTATTATTTTAAAAATTTATTGTATTAATTTATTTATTGTAAAATTTATTGTATTGTATGTATTGTAAAAATACATTTATAGGTATTGTCTGAAATAACTATTCCAAATAGTATAATTTTGGGAGTAAATCAGTTTATATATGAATTTGAAACTTTACTAGTCCTTTACTAGGACTTCAGGTAGTCTTTAAACAAGGAGATATTCGCAAGAGACTTCTGTAGGTACCTGAGATGTTTGCATTCTGCTTCAGTTTTCCTTTAAAAAAAAAAATACTTCATAACATAAAAGAACGACAGTATTGACAATGGCAGGAATCCATTGGGATCGTCCAGAGCTCCTGCTGCTACTACAGCCCCCCTTTCTCCTCCTTCCACGAAGTTACTAGTCAGTGTCCCTGAGTAAAAACACATTGCTTGTTTCTGTTTGGACCTAGTTTAGACTCAGAAGGAAGTGGAGCCTGAGCTGCTTCCTCCGTGTTCTTTGCCTGAGTCTAAAACAGCCTTATTAATGGGGCCAGTGCACGTGCCAGTTGGGCAGCCCTTGCTCATCATTTTCAGCCATGGTGACGCTCCTGGACGCAAAGAGCTAAATTGCATATTGACTGAACTCACTACCTGTTAAATTCAAATACTGTGTAGTTCTCAAATCTAGTTGTGCATCATTCTTACCTGTCCTTTTACTTATTTGTTTTTTAATGGAGAAATACAGGTTCTACTCACAGATCTGTCCAATCAGAATCAGAGGATGGGAATGGGTTGGGGTGGGGTGGTGGGGCAGTGGTGAAAGCCACCAAATAAAAACCCCATAAACCTCCACACATGATCCTGATGGCCAGCCAGGGTTGGCTGATTCATAGGATGTACTCAAGGGTAATTTTATTTAAAATCCTATATTAGAAAATAACTAATATTTAGGTTTAAATAATTATTTACTATGAGAAAAATATATTAATGCATAATTAAGAAATGAAGGAAAAGTATTTACTCAGCCTACTCTGCAAACTTTGTTTTTGGCTTACTCCTACATTACATTACCTTACATTAGGTACATTCTTGCATTGGAGTTAATCCTTCCCCCTATCTAATAGAAATATTAATTTTATAGAATTAATAGAAATTTAATAAAAGCAATAATTTTAAATGAAATAACCATATTTAGATTAATAAATATAAAATTTATATTAATGAAAATGTGGAGTCTGTTTCTTACTAGGTTTGCTGAACTAGAAAAAGAGTAGTAAAAAGATAAGAAAAAGGTGGCTTACTATTATATAGTAGTTCTTTTTCTTAAAGAGGCATTTAAATTTATTTATTTATTTTTGTTCAGAATTTGAAACACTGAAGTTTCACGGAGGAAGAAAGTGCCACTTCTTTTCTGTATTGTTTTATAATGAGTTTAGAGCGAAGGAGGGTTGTGAAGAGACAGTAAAATTTTGAGGTCTTAGTAAGTCCCATGCATAACTGTTTTACAAGTACAGGATTTTGGATTTGCTAAAGCAAACCAGAAATTACCGGTATATTTTTAAAGACATCTACTTTTTGGCATTTTTGAGTTCTAATAATGTGATCCACTTAGCTTTTGCAGGTTAAGTAAAGAATGTAACTTTAATCTTAGAATTCTTAGACGTTAAGTCTCAGAATTAAAGAAGGCAGAATCAAAATATTAGGTAATAATTTAATTAATTAAATTAATTGGGAAGTGAGTTACAGTAAAGCCAAACACTGATTTCAATAAGTCAATGGATATGGGAGGCGATTAGTTGAGTGATGTGTGCTCATTTAGTTTTTGAGTAGGTGGTCCATGGATTCATCTAAGGATTCTTTTTTTGTGGTACAAAGCTTCATATCTGAGACTTTTAACACATCAATATATATTAAGGAGGAAGATAAAATTGAACCAGCAGGTGTCAGCAAGAACCGTAATAAAAACATTAGTCTGGTTAATTCAACCTTTATTTTGTTCCTCAGGGATGCTTCAGTCAACCTTCAAATGATATTTCATTGGATACTTATTTGCATTTTAATGTAGAATCCTTCTTTTAGCTGTTTTAGGGAACATGCCTAAAGTATAGCAATAGCTCTAAAAAGATTTAGTTCGAAGAAAAAGATATTTGCCAAGTGCTATGAACTTTTCCTCATTTCAGTGTCTTGAAAAAACATTACCCACAAATTATCCCAAATCAAAAAAGCTTATATTTAACAGTTTACACATTTCTCTGGTTATCTGCATCCTAGTTTTTTTCAATATGCCATTCCTACAAACACATTAACCATATACATTTTATAGGAATAGGAGTAGGGATTCATAAACAATGGACTTAATTTTGCAATGAAAATACAGCATTTTTGTTCTTTCAGAATACGATTAGCTATTTTATTTTAGGCCTATTCTAATTCAGTCAGGGGAAATAATGTCTGTTTTTTTTACAACATTGAAAGATTTATTACTCTTCTTGTTTTCCTGTAATTTTTATTAGAAATCCTGTCTCTTTTTTCCTTCCTCTTCACTTGATGACTTGACAAAAATACAAATCCAGTAGGCAAACATAATATCCAGTATTTTGTGGTAATCTTACTAGCGCCCTGTAGCTTTGGTGAGGAGCTGGGATTTTAGTCTAAGTGCAATGAGAGTGTTATGAGGTGATTTATGCTTTCAAAATATCACTGTGAAAATGTGGAAAAGAGGGCCAATTAGTAGGGTATTGTAGTAGCTCCTGGTGGAGATACAATGATAACTTCAGGGTCTTATTGTGGTGATAGAAGACCGTGGACAAATCTAAGATGTATTTTGGAAATAGAACAAATGGCATTTACTGATGTGTTAGATACGGGGAACTGGGAAGTGAAGGGAGAAAAAAAGAATAAAGAATGAATTTTAGGTTTTTTCATTAGACCACCTTTTCCTGAAAGTGTGATCTGCAGACTTCTGGGGATGGTGGAGGTGGAAGGTTGGGTAGGAGCCTTGAGTCTGTTTCAAGTGGTCTGCAAGATCAGACAATTTTTGTAATACTAAGACATTATTTTAAAAAAAATTTGTTATTTATTTATTTGACAGAGAGAAGATCACAAGTACAGGGAGCAGCAGGCAGAGAGAGAGGAAGGGAAGCAGATTCCCCACTGAGCAGAGAGCCCGATGTGGGGCTCAATCCCAGGACCCTGGGATCATGACCTGAGCGGAAGGCAGAGGCTTAACCCACTGAGCCACCCAGGCGCCCCTAAGACATTATTTTTAAGCCATTGATGTCTTAGCTTGAGTCAGTGTGCACTCTAGACTGTACTAGTCTTTGTGTTGTTTAAATGATCTGAATTTTAATAAAAAAGTGACTTTCATTTTTAGATGTCTTTGTTGAAGCATAGAGTATTATTTTTTTAAATCAAATCTTGACCTTTGAGTACATGTCTTTTAATATGTGTGATGAAATGGGAAGTATACTTAATTTAGTACTGCTGCACCAAATCAAAGTTGTATCAAGGAGAAGCATTTGTGCAGTTCTTTGAAGAGCAAGCCGAAAGCTGCTATTTTCACGGAGGACTGTTTTTACTTGAAAGAATGACTGAAAGACAAACTTTGGTTCTTCAGACTTGCGTGCTTTGTAGACATTTTCTTTCTTTCTTTTTTTTTTTTTAAGATTTTATTTATTTATTTGACAGACAGAGATCACAAGTAGGCAGAGAGGCAGGCAGAGAGAGAGGGGGAAGCAGGCTCCCTGCTGAGCAGAGAGCCCGACGTGGGGCTTGATTCCAGGACTCTGAGATCATGACCTGAGCCGAAGGCAGAGGCTTTAACCCACTGAGCCACCTAGGTGCTCTCTGTAGACATTTTCTTGAAAATTAAGTGCCAGTCATTTAAAGAAAAATAATTGACACTGTTTGTCACTAATGACAAGATTCGAACTTTCGAAAGAAAAATTGGAATTTTGGAGAAGTTATATTCATCACTATGACCTTGACATCTTCCTGGTATATAAAGACTTTTCTGATGAGATTAGTTGTAGTATTAAGGAAGATTTTTTTTATTTGTATAATGAAATGGTCAACATTTGATGATCTGAGTAACCCAGTGAACGAAAATTTTCCAGATGACCAATGTGTGGTGTTACAAAATCAAGCATGAGTAAAAGGTCTATTCAAAGGGCAAGAGAGACCATTGGATTTTAACATAACAGAGTATAAAAGTTCATTGATTTGAGCATCTACATGGCAGTTAACCTTTAAGAACTTGCCACCTGTCAAGTTTGGTGTATTATCAAAGGAGACTATCCACAGTGATATCCATATTGGTTATCAAAATACTCTTCTGTTTTCCAGCTATACATTTGTATAAGACCAGATTTTTAAAAATATATTTCTGCCAAAACAACATATTTGAGCAGATTGATGTAGAAGCTGCTTTCTGAAGACAGACATTAAAGAAATTTGCAAAATATAAGTCAGTGCCTCTTCTGATTTTTTAAAATGTAGCTATTTTTCATAAAAATATGCATAAACATGTAATAGTGTTATTGCTATTATTTGTAAATGAATTAGTATATATTTAATCATTTTTCAGTTTTAATTTCAATTATGCAAAATACTGATAGAGACATGACCCACATGAACAAAAGATCTTTGGGGTCCTCAGATAAAGAGGTCCAGAGGCCCCCCAGAAGCTTGAGAATCTGGGGGCCAGACCAGCTGAGTAGATGATGATACATATAAAGAGAAAAAATATTAAAGGAAAAGCATTATTTTATTTTATTTTTTTGGAAGGATGGGAGATGGAATCCTCAATTCAAGGCGGTATAAGACAGACAGTTGGATATTGGTGTTGATAGCCCAGAGCTTAGACCATACACCTGTGGTAGAGATAGAGATTTCAGAGTAATTATATAGAGACCATATTCAAAGTCATGGGACTGGATGGTATGACTTCAGCAGAGACAACAGGTTTTTTAAAAAAAGATTTTTTGTAGATTGATTATTTTAGGAGGGGTGGCGAGTTCATGCACACATGAGTTGGGGGAGCTGTAGAGGGAGAGAATCTTCAAGCAGACTCTGCACTGAGCACAGAGTTGAGGCAGGGCTCAGTACCCTGTCCCATGAGAGCATGAGCTGAGCTGAAACCAAGAGTCAGATGCTCAACTGACTGAGCCACCCAGGTGCCCCTCAAAGAAGATTTAGGTCTTAGAGCACTCCAATATAAATGTTAGATAGAAAAGGGAACTTAGAATAGGTCTAGTGTGAGAGAAAAGTGAGAACAATAAGAGATCACAGAACATTTTGGGAAAGTGAGATAGTTGTGTTGAAAGCAGGGTGAGGTCAAGAGGACCACGGGGGCAGCTGGGTGGCTCCCTCCATCAAGCATCTGCCTTCAGATCAGGTCATGATCTCTGGGATCAAGTCCCATGTCAGGCTTCCTGCTTAGGAGGGAGTCTGCTTCTCTCTCTCTCCCCTTCTGCCCCTCTCTACTGCTCCTTCTCTCTTTTTCTCCCAAATAAATAAAATCTTAAAAAAAAAAAAAAAAGATCTTGATGAGAGGCTTTTTCATCCCTTGCCTGTTGTCATAGCTTCTTAACTGATCTTGTTTATGGTTGTGAATTCCTCTACTCTGTCACATGGCAAGAAAGACTGCTTTCACAAATAGTGAAATCCTCTCTCTTAGCTGCTTGAAACCCAACATTAACTCTCTGGTACCAACTGAATAAAATAAATACCATCATTTTTTCATGAACTGACACCTCTCTGTGTTGTTAAAGTAACCCACTACTAACTCCACCCCCTATCTCCTTCTACCTGCCAACTTATATTTGAAGCTACTTATAAGGTGTTGTGCTCTCTGCTTTTGAGTATTTTGATGTGTGTTTTGTTCTTCCCAGAATTCCTCTCTTCCTTGGCTCATCTAAACCTTTTTAACTTTTCCTCTTCATTATTTAAAACCCAATTTAGGCAACACCTTCTTTGGGCACCCTTTTTTTTTTTTTTAAGATTTTATTTATTTATTTGACAGAGAGATAGAGAACACAAGTAAGCACAGCAGCAGGCAGAGGGAGAGAGAGAAGCAGGCTCTCTGCTGAGCAGGGTTGGGCACCCTTTTTTGATTGAAGTTTGCCAGATTTGTTGAATTTGATCATGATTTTTCTCATCATTCACTTTAGACTTATTAAACTGTAACAAGAATTATTTGATCTTTTTATGGCAGACATACATGCATCCGTTAATTAAATAAATGTTGATTCAGCATCTATTTTCTGCCAAACATTGACATAAGCCCTGGGGACACAGCTATGGATGACACATATAGGTCCCTGCAACATGGAATTTATAATCTAGAAGACTGAACACATAATTAACGTATTTTATATCTTAAGATGTGTTTTTATTTTATTTAGGAGATTAGTAGAAAGATAAAATATGAATATTTTTAACCTTTGAAAATATGATAGTGGTATAAAATCAATATATAATCGTTGACATATTCTTATTTTGTAATAGCATGAAGAATCTAGTGACACATGGAACCATGTTAGATACTATGTGAAGAAAACTCCGTTGCTTTTTATTCATTGTACTTATTAAGCTTACATGAAATATGAGTACTTCATACAGACGTTAATTTTCCAAGCAGAGGCTTTTTGACATTTGTCAGGAATACAGTAGAAGTGAGTTCCCTGTTATGCAGATGTTAAGTTAAATTACTCATATGGTTTCTTTGAGTTTATTGGTTTGGTGTTTTTGTTTGTTTGTTTTGTTTTGTTTTTTACTTTGGCTTCCTTCATAATTTTATTGACTTACACATTGTCATTCAATAGTATAAAACCCACTTTATTATAATCTAGCACAAACTTCTCAGGTATGTCCTTGGTATTAGTCAAGCTGTGGGATATTAGAAAAGGTTACACAAAGAAAACATTTTATGATTAAATAAGTTAAATATAAATGAGGCTTTCAGTGAATTTGTTATCAGTTTCAAGCCTGCTTGGATCCTTTAGTGTGCTGGCATTTATTATGATGTTCTAAGAACAATATACATAGCAAGTAGTATTTCACAGAGGTCTTAGACCTGGAAGCCCTTTTTTTCATGAATGTTTTTGAAAGTACTTATGGGACACTAGATGTGAAATGCTGATTTTAATGATTTAGATTTCACAGTAAAAGATACTCTAATTCATTATTAGAGTTCTCTTTCTCCTTCCCTCTCCTCCTCTCCTTGGATCGAACACTATATAAAATCCAGTCCAGAAATAGAAAATATGGTTATATGTCGTGACTAAATGATGTTCATCCCAGAAGTGAATACCGGCTTAACATCAAAAATGAATCACTATATTTGAACATTTTAACAACAACAAAAAAAACTGTATAATCATCTCAGATACATAAAAAGCATTTGACAAAAATTTAACATTATTCTTTATAAAATCTCTTAGCAAAGTAAGAATAGAAGGGCACTATCTCAGTCTGATAAATTAAGACATCTATGAAGAATGTATATCTTTTATTCATATGAAAAATGCTTTTGTAAGGGAGCATATTTTTCTAAAATATATCTCTTTGGCATTTTGATTATTTTAAGCTGGTTATTTATTTACTTATTTTCTAAAAGATTTTATTTATTTATTTGACAGAGATCACAAGTAGGCAGAGAGGCAGGCAGAGAGAGGGGGAAGCAGGCTCCCCGCTGAGCAGAGAGCCCGATGGGATCCCAGAGGACCCTGGGATCATGACCTGAGCTGAAGGCAGGGGCTTAACCCACTGAGCCACCCAGGCGCCCCAAGCTGGTTATTTTTAAGATGCTGCAAACATCAAGTTCTGAAAACTGAGTATAAGTTACCCTTTTTTATGAGACATTTATATTTATAAAAAAATCTCCATTAGTAAGGTGTCTCCCTTGCTGTACCAGGAAGAGGGTTTGACTCAATTTCTAGAAACTATTACTGATAGAGATGGCAATGAGTTGATCTGCATAACAACCTTAATCTTGTTTATTGTGCTTTTCCTGGTAACCTCCCATAACTGAGTCCCAGCATCTTTCATCTTTAGCTAAAGATGGTATTTAAGTTGATGGCTTTGACTGTTTGGGGGAGTTGCTCTATTTTCCTGAGTTGCTTCTATATATATATAGAAGGTATATATTTTATCAGACTTTTCTCCTGTTACTCTGTCTCATGCCAATTTGATTCTTATAGCAGCTAGAAGAATCTTGAATAGTAAAGGAAAATTTTTCCTTCCCAACACGTTCTTCCTGCTAGGAACAATGAAAGAATGTCTACTCTCTACTTAGGTTCATTGCACTGGAAGTTCTAGTCATTAAAATAAGGCAAGAATCCCCCCCAAATCTACTTGGACTAATAAGTGAGTTCAGCAAGTTTGCAGTATGTGTGGGGTTGCATGTGTGTTTATGTAAATATATGTTATCATTTGATATATGGCAAGGATGACATAGTAGTAGTGTTGTGGGGGCTGATCATTTTAATATATGGTTTGAACTCAAATGGATATCCATATAGAAAAAGCCTAATATTGACTTTACCTTGTATCATACAAAAATTTAATTCCAGGTCAATTATAGATCTAAACTTGAAAGGTAAAACAATAAAGCTTATGTTAGAAGATAATGTATGAGAAATTGAAGTATAGGAATAATTCTTAAATAGTACACAAAGATATTATAAAGGAATGATTGACTAGACCATAGTAAATTTATGAATTTCTGTTCATTAGTTAATTGAAAGATGCCATTAGAAAGGTTTTAAAAAAGACAAGTTACAGAATGGAAGGAAATATTTACAAATAGTCATTTTTAACTGTTTTTTTAAAGAGTATAATGAAGTGAGGATGTGTTTTAGTTTCTCTGTTAATCCCATTTAAATGGATTCTAGTTTTTCAACCCTTACATTATATTTTAGTTATAAAATAACATTTGTAAGGAACCTAGAAATAATTGATGTTGTGTAGAAAAAGTGTTGGGTGGAGCAGTAGCTGTGTCTTATTTGTAGTTCAGTTCTTGAACTACAGTAGGTGCAGTAGGTGACAGAATTAGTAGTAGAGGGGCACCTGGGTGGCTCAGTGGGTTAAGCCACTGCTCAGGTCATGATCTCAGGGTCCTGGAATCGAGCCCCTCATCGGGCTCTTTGCTCCGGTGGGGAGCCTGCTTCCCCCTCTCTCTCTGCCTGCCTCTCTGCCTACTTGTGATCTCTCTCTCTGTCAAATAAATAAATAAATTAAAAAAAAAAAAGAATTAGTAGTAAACATAGAATTAGTGACATAGAATTAGTCTTCAGTTTATGTTAACTGAGTTATGGCTGAGTATATGCATACAAAGTATGCATACTTTGCAAACTTTACAAAGTATGCATAAAAAAGGAAACCCCTTCATAGGAGAACTGGCCTTTTAAGTTTAAAGCTAAAAATTACAGTAAGAAGTATAGTTGGACATACATAACGAAAGTACTAACATTTTTAGAATATGAAGATAAGGTGCATTTTAGAATTATAGAACATTTACCACATTTATGGGAAGCTTATGGTAGTTATCTTTGCATACTGCGTGGGGAAGGGAAGCCTGGTGCGTGAGGTTTAATGGAGAAGAGAGAATTTCATCTCATAAAATAGGATTTTTCTAAGCACATGATACTACTTTGGAGAAGTGGACTTAGTTGAGACGGTGAATACCTTTTGTTTTAGCTAAACAGAGCTTGGATTTAGCAAATGACAGTTAGAAGAGTATGGCATATATCTTAATGGATACTTTTTGAAACATTAGGTAAATCCAATATTTGAATGCAAGCCTTAGGCATATGATGAGCAACATGACTTGGTAATGATTACGTCATTTAAATTACAACTTTATATTTTTGCAGAGTTCTAAAGTTCCTGTTGCTTCAGACAATGGATGAGCAATCACAAGGAATGCAAGGGCCACCTGTTCCCCAGTTCCAACCACAGGTAATTTCTTCTAATGAAGGCTGGCTTGTGTGTGTGTGTGTGTGTGTGTGTGTGTGTGTGTGTGTGTGTATAAAAGTTCCTTTAAGGAATAAAATAGCCCCCCAAAATGCTAATTATGAATTCCAAGTTTTAGTCAGAATTGTGTGTATTTCTTTTCTTTTCTTTTTTATTTATTTGACAGACAGAAATCACAAATAGGCAGAGAGGCAGGCAGAGAGAGAGAGGAAGGGAAGCAGGCTCCTCGCCGAGCAAGGGGCTCCATTCCAGGTCCCTGGGATCATGACCTGAGGCGAAGGCAGAGGCTTTAACCCACTGAGCCACCCAGGAGCCCCAGAATTGTGTATATTTTTAAATATTGTTTTAGAATACTTAATTCTCATGTACAAACATTAAAAAGCTGGCAGCTTTAGATTTTGACTTAATTGAATGACCTGTAGGCTTTGAGAGTTAATATTAGACTTACAGAAAAAAGAACACACATGAGGCTGTGCCCACTTTGTGGGGATGCCTGTGTATTTGGTCCCGTCTTTGCTTTGGCTGGCTGATCTGCCTTATCCACAATTGCCTTCCATTATTGCTACTTTTCTCATGTTCTCTCACGTGTAGTATGTTTCTCCTGTTAGGTGGTTGCTTGCTTTTTTGTAAAATGAAATGAAGTAAAAGGAATACTTCCCATTATACAAAACTTCCCATTAAGCTCAGGGTGTAATGATATGGTTGCAATCACAAACACCCCCATGGGGGCAAAACCTCATTTTTATTGTCATTCATAAAAGCCATATTTCTCCGTTTTGTGTATGAGGCATTCTGTAATATGTCTCAAATTTACTCTGCTTATCTTATCTCAGTTTTGCTTAGATAGTAATTCTGAAATTGTTGGAAGAATTGATGGATGTTCTTTCAAATGAGTTCTGTAGTCATAGGTTGGGGGGACTTGAGCTGACAGTTACGTTATGACTATCCTTGCTCAGAGCCTTTCTTACTCTAATGTGCATTTTAAATTTCCAAGAGGACATAGGGTGTAGTGTTTTTTACCTTTGTTTGACTGTTGGACCCCAGTGAGACTTTTTTTTTTTTTTTTTAAAGATTTTATTTATTTATTTGACAGAGAGATCACAAGCAGGCAGAGAGGCAGGCAGAGAGAGAGGAGGAAGCAGGCTCCCTGCTGAGCAGAGAGCCCGGCCAGGACCCTGAGATCATGACCTGAGCCGAAGGCAGCGGCTTAACCCACTGAGCCACCCAGGCGCCCCTCCAGTGAGACTTTTTTTAAAGTGTCTATTGACTTCTTTCAGGGTTGGTGTCTAAAACACAGTCCCGAAAATACTGCCTACAAGTATACCACCTTTTCTGCTTCTGTGATTTTGTTCACTTGGCACCTTCATTTGTCTCTCCAACTTTTGAACTCCTGCCCATCTTTCAGGCACTACCTAAAATGCCATTTCTATTGTGAAGTTTTTTCTGATTTTCTGAATGTAATATCTTTTCTTGGAAACCTGATGATGGACATTCTTTATATGTCTTACGGTATTTCTGACACCTTTGTGTTATTTTATGTGGACATTTTCTTGTCTCTACCAGGTTAAACTCTCTTTGAGGAAGAGGACTTTCTCTTACTTTGGTACTGTACTTCCTTACATGGAGCAGGGCCTCCACAAGAATGTGTAATTGAAGCCAACCAGGAACTCGCTCAAATGAAGATGTTTAAATTAGCCCTTTACCTAATTGAATTTTACATTGCTTTTCTTTGTGATACTCACCTGAATTCTCTGTATTCAGAAAAGAGACCCTTCAGCTTAATGTAAGGGCAATATTTTAATTTCTTTATTTTTAAGTTTTGAATTAAATTCCAGGTCGTTAATATACAGTGTCCGATTTTTTTTTTTAAGATTTTGTTTATTTATTTGACAGACAGAGATCACAAGTAGGCAGTGTGGCAGGCGGAGAGAGAGGAGGAAGCAGGCTCCCTGCTGAGCAGAGAGCCCGATGTGGGGCTCAATCCCAGGACCCTGGTTTCATAACCTGAGCCGAAGGCAGAGGCTTAACCCACTGTGCCACCCAGGTGCCCCCTACAGTGTCCAATATTTTAATTTCAAGATGGTTGTTTTGTAAGATCTACTACCTGTATTTTGTGTTCTGGTCATAAATTACTGAGATTGTACTAAGCAACTTCTAACTATCAAATAGATGTAAACACATCCTAGTGCCCATTTTACACATCTAGACAAACACTGTTGTTTCATAGTATGCTGTGTCTAGTGAAGACAGTAAAAGAAGCACTTCTGAAAATTAGATGGTTCATGTTATGATTTTGAAATCCACAGTTTGGAACAGCCTTTAGTTTCAAAGGGGGGGAAAAAGCACTTTCATTTTTGCCTCCTACTGAGTCACCAACCAGGAAAGGTCGGAGTGGCAGTAGGAGGCAAACATGAAAGTAATTGTTTTCCTATGAGACACAAGGCTGCCACACAGCATACATTTCAAGATTATATATGCGGTTCTGCATCTCTTTTCACACTGTTCCCTTTAGTTTATGCCTCCTGCTGCTGCTCCTGTGTGGGTGGACCTCTCTCCCTGCTGGAAACAGGCAAGTGTCATCCCAGGTTCTGGCTGCCTGTGGCAAGTGGGGGAAGGGAGAAGGATTTTTTTCCCCCTTCTCTGAACTGATAGTGTGAGATAGTGAAAGAAAAATTACCTGACAAGAGCTTATAGGCGTTATTGCTTATTAGGTCTGTGAAAAATGTTACTGCTCTCAGTAGTGTTATTTTAAAGGGCTGGGAAAGGACAGCGTCTGCCTCGGGTTGACAACCTTCTTTTGTTTTGTTCCACACCATTGGCCTGAATAACGGGGGTGATATGGCAACATATGGTTAGCCAAGTGACTTCTTTCACTTTTGTCATGCTAATATCAGTGTGGACATAAACAGAAATCAAGGGAAGTCAGCTTTTTAAGTGTCAAATACCAATTATACCCTGTTATAATGATGAGTGATGTGTATTTTTGGCATATCTTTCCTTTCCTTGTTCCAAGATGAATGCTCTAACCCCAAAATGCATAATATATGGTTCTTATTTTTAGTATAGGAGTTTCTTTCCTTTTTTTTTTTTTTGTTTTTTTGAAGTTTTAGATTGTGAGATTTATGTATTTTTTCAAATGTGTTTTTCTATTATTGCCATTCTCTTGAACTTAGGAAAAATTTGTCCTCTCAGCCATTTTTTTTCCCTTCCCTTCCTTCTTTCCTTCTTTGATTCCCTCCATGAAAGCCTAGAAGGTACTGCAAGGATTTTGACTAAATTTTATTCTATATATTCTTACTGCTTTAGAATTCCTATTTGTGGAATAATGGATTTGGCTTAATTTTTTTTTTTTTTAAAGACTGTATAATGTAATGACAGATAAATAGTAAAATGTTTGCTTTCAACTATGAGACTAATTTTTAACAAGGAACTAACTAATTTTTAACAAGGAACTAACAACTAACATTTTGTGAGAATTTTGATTTATGGGCATTGATTGAAGAGTGCTGTGGTACATTCACATTTTTATCATAAATGTAAATATGGAACAATTATTAATCAGTACAGTTCTAATGATTTCTGGGGGTGAGTAGAAGGGGAATAATTTTTTTAAAGATTTTATTCATTTATTTGACAGACAGAGATCACAAGTAGTCAGAGAGGCAGGCAGAGAGAGAAGAGGAAGCAGGCTCCCCAAAGAGCAGAGAGCCCTATGCAGGGGCTTGATCCCAGGACCCTGGGATCATGACCTGAGCCGAAGGCAGAGGCTTTAACCCACTGAGCCACCCAGGCCCCCCGAAGGCCCCCCACTGACATTAATAATAATTTTATTATTAAAATAAATTTTAATTGCAATAATCTTCAGGGCTTAAATTATAATTATTACTTGTAAATTTGTAGATAACTAGTGTAACCCTTTGGCCACCTCTGAAGGAGGGAGAGTACCCCACATTTACAGGTAGAAAAATAGACAGTCTTTGTTTTACAGCTTGGAATGTATGAAAATCTTGTCTTGCTGTTTTCCAATCCAGGCAGTAGGGTAGACTGACCATTCCTTAAAGCTTCATGGTAGCCCAAACTACAGTCCACTTGTGCTTTTTGCATCTCTGTGAAAGGAATGTGAAGAGTTGAGATGAGGTTTACCTCGTAGCATGTCAAGCTAGTAATCCGGGTGCACTGTGGGCCAGAGCGACGCAGCCCCCAGCAGACTTTGTTGAGTGGATAGGATTTTTGGACGTGAGAACTGTATCACCTTCCTCTGTCTTTAGCTCATCTTAGAGAATTACTTTCTTTGTGAAATAAGGTCATCATTTAGCTTCTTTTGATAAATTGATTTTGCCAAGGCACCTTTCATATAGCGTCGAGTAGAGCTTCTATTTTGGGGAGTCTTTATATGTAATGTTCTCCTTTTAACAGTTTAGTTCATTGAATAACATTGTTGATAAAGGTACAGGAGAATGAGCAGCAGCTGTTTTGAGGAAAGAAGACTCTTGCCATGGTTTAAAGTCATGACCGTGAACCTCAAGTAACCCTTAATTATATACGTCAGCAGCCATATCCTGAGTGCCTCGGCTCTCCCACTTCCTCAGTGACACCTTCATCTTTTTTCTCCTCAGCTCCCAATACTTTCTCCCCCACGCCCACTCCCAGCTAATGCCCTTGCTTCCTACTTCCCTTAAAAAAACTGAAACAATCAGAAGAGATCGCCCACAGACTCCTGCCATGGATATCCCCCTCCCAGAACCTTGTATACTCCTGTGATCTGCTTTTTCTGTTATCAGGTGAACTGAGCCAACTGTTCTCAAAGGCCGGCGCTCCCGTGAGCCCCAGATCATCTCTGTCTCCTACTTATTTCAGCTTTCTCTACTGAGTCCGGCCGGTCACATACTATTGTGCTGTTATTTCTTCCATCAAGCAACAAACCCAACCAAACAAACTCAAAAAACAGCTTTTGAAGTCCTTCTTCTCTCCAGCTGTTGACCTATTTCTCTGCTGCCTTTTATTGCAAAATTCCTAGAAAGATTTATTTGTAGTTTTGTCTCATTTCTCCTTTCACTCCCTGAAACGTACTCCAATTCAGCTTTCTCCCTGACAATGCTGCTGAAACTGCTCTTGCCAGGATTGTACATCCATGGTGTTCAGTCCAGCTGTCTGTTCTCAGGCCTCGTCTTCCTGACTTACCAGCTACATTTGATAGCGTCGATCATCCTTTCTTCTTTGAAGCCTGCTCATTGCTGAGTTTCCGAGAACTTTGTTTTTCTCTTGTCTTAGTGGTCCCTCATTTGCTGATTTCTCCTCACCTGAACCTGTAAACAATTTGGGATTCTGAGTGTGATCTGTATGCTGGTGACTCTCAGATTTATATTTCAATGCAGACCTGTGTCCTGAATTCCAAACTCATGCGTCCACTTGGATACTCGACATCAGATTTATGTGCCCCAAACCTAACATGCCTGAAACGGATCTCTAAATATTCCACCTAAAACTCTTCTATCTACAGTCTTCTCTTTCTCTCTCTCAAGCTCTTTCTCTCTTTTTAAAAAAGATTTTATTTGAGAGAGAGCATGAGCTGGGGGAGAGAGTGATGCAGGCTCCCTGCTGATCAAGGAGCCGGACACGGGACGCAATCCTAAGACCCTAGGATCATGACCTGAGCCAAAGGCAGATGCTTAATCGACTGAGCCACCCAGGGGCCCAGCTATAGTCTTTTCTATGACAGTTAGTGAGAGGCCCATTTTTTCATTTGCTAGGCTAAAATTTTTAGAGACATTCCTGACTCCCTCACATCCCTGTCATCTAATCTCTAATCTGTTAATAGATTCCATAGGCTCTATCTTTAAGATACATTTAGAATCAGAATACTTCTTACTCTCTGCTACCACTCTGGTCAGAATTATTTTAACTTTTCACATACCTTATTGTGATAGCCTCCCACTTGGTCTCCACTTCCATCCTTGCCTCTCTTTACTCTCAACACAGAAGACATAAAATTATACAAAATTTAAATATAAAATATAACATTATAGTCAAGTGATATCTGTTTAAAACCTTCTAGTAGTTTCTCATCAGCTTGCTCACTCATCTTCTTCAAGTATATATTTAAATATCACATACTTTGATCATTCAGTGAAAATTGAAATTTCATTCCAACACAGTATGCCTTTGCTACCATATTTTTTCTCCATGGAATTTATCACTTTAGCACTCTTTATTTTGTTCATTGTCATTGTTCTGCTTGAGTATAAGCTTTATCCCTAGTGCCTAGAATAGTACCTAGGCACATAGTAGACATTCAGTAAATATTTTTGAATGAATATAAACTTGGTGTGAAATCGATCAATTCTCTAAGTACCACCTTTTTTAATATGAATATTAAAATATACAAGTATCTACAGATTTTCATTGTATAAGTACCTACGTCCCTCATTTCTTATTGAACTTTTTTTTTTTTCACTTCTTTGTTTTTAACTGGAATGTACCTCTTTCCCCCAAGGACACTGGTTTTCCCCCTTAACTGTCCCAAGTAGAGTTAACTTGTTCTCTAAAAGCCATAAACCGTAAGGATCAGGAGGAAGCAAGAGCTGTACTGAGGCTTCTGCTTCCCATCTAAAGGATTTTCACCTTTCTGACAGCTGTTACCTTCTACCCGCCTCATCACTCCTCACATTAGTTGAAAACTTGACCACCTGGTTCACTGTCTTACCACCTTCATCCTGCTTTTTTCTGGGGTAGTGGTATGGCCGCTACTATTGGCACCTACCGATTATTGAATTCTTAAAATACACCTATCTTGTGCTAAGCATTTTGAATACATTGCCTCATTTATTTCTAACAGATAACATACAAAGCATTATTTCTCATACTTTACAAATAAGAGACTGAGGCTCAGGCTAATTAATTAATTTGCCCATGGTAACATAGCTAGTAGGGGTAGAGCTGGGATTTGACCCAGGGTTGTCTGACTCCAAGCCAGTGATTCTTTAGCTTTTGCAGAGAAAGTTCCTCATATATTTCCTGGCCAGTTTGATCTTAATCACCATGATCCTTAATATTTTTTTTTAAAGATTTTATTTATTTATTTGACAGGCAGAGATCACAAGTAGGCAGAGAGGCAGGCAGAGAGAGAGAAGGAAGCAGGCTCCCTGCAGAGCAGAGAGCCCGATGTGGGGCTCGATCCCAGCACCCTGGGATCATGACCTGAGCCGAAGGCAGAGGCTTAACCCACTGAGCCACCCTGGCGCCCCGACCCTTAATATTTTTATAGGTACCTCAAGCTCTTAGTCTTCAAAATGAAATTTATTGTATTTTGCCCAAGATTGCATTTTTGCTTGTGATTATTACCACCATCCATCTGGTTGACCAAGCTACAAACAAGGGACTCTCATATCTTATGTTTAGGTGGTTTTCATGTTCTCTTGATTTTATTTCTTAAAAAGCTATCAGTTCTGCTGATTCTCTACATCCTGACTTGACTACTCTAGTTAAGATTATTGTCACCCTTTGCCTGGGTTATTGCAGGAACTTTATGTAACTGAGCTCTTTACCTTTCATTTAACCATTTCTAGTTCATTCTTTACATTGTAGCATGACTTATCCTTTTAAAGTGTACATTTCATTATCTCATGCTCCTTAAAGGGCTGCCTTTTTTTTTTTTTTTAAAGATTTTATTACCCAACAGAGAGACAGCAAGAGAGGGAACACAAGCAGGGGGAGTGGGAGAGGGAGAAGCAGGCCTCCTGCAGAGCAGGGAGCCCGACGCGGGACTCGATCCCAGAACCCTGGGATCACAACCTGAGCTGAAGGCAGATGCTCAATGACTGAAACACCCAGGTGCCCCTAAAGGGTTGCTTTTTTATCACTCTTAGGGTGAATTCTGTATTTCCTTATATGACTTAGAAGATCTTGCATCATTTTGTCTCCTTTTACTTATCCAATTACATTTTGTGTCATTTCTTATTTTGGACTCAGATTCAGTCATGTCTTGCTTATATAATGCTATTTTTCATCTGCAAGTCTAAGGTAGCAAGGTAATGGTATTCAAATATATTTAGCCACTAATGGAACATAGTGAGCGTAAAAGCTCATTATAATGTTATATAAACTACATTCATGATAGAGATACTAGGGAAAATGTTATAGTTGTGGAAGTATATAATTTGGAGACAACAAAAAAATAACTCTCAGAAAAAATAATGATTATTGGCTAATTCCTTATACTCATATGCTTCCATTAAATAAGATTATACTTTGAAAAGATATATGCATCTGTATGTTTATTGCAGCATTATTTACAATAGCCAAGATATGAAAACAACCCAAGTGTTCATTGATAGGTGAATTGATAAAGAAGATATGGTATGATCTTGCCATTGATGACAATGTGAATGTACTTATAGGATATTATGTTAAATAAGTCCAATAGAGGAAGAAAAAACCCATATGATTTCACTTATATGAACAAACAACTAAAAAAAAAAATAAAATAGACTCTTAAAAACAAAGAACAAAATGGTGGTTGCCAGAGGGGAAGTAGGTGAGGGGATGGACAAAATAGGTGAAGGGACTAAGAGGTAGAAATTTCTAGTTATATAAAATAAGTAAGTCACAGAGATGAAGAGTACAGAATAGGGAATATAGCCAATAATATTGTAGTAATGTATGGTGACAGATGGTGACTATACTTAATTGTGATGAACATTGAATACCTATAGAATTATTGAATTAATATGTTATAAATCTGAAACTAATATAACATTGTACATCAAGTGTACTTCAATTAAGAAAAATAATATACTGTGTCAGCAGTGTAGTATTCACTTTTGTGGATCATATTTTATGTCAGTGATAGTAGATAATGGCTATGCAATAATGTTTGTTAGATGAATAAATTAATCTCTAAATAAATTAATCTCTAAAGGTCTACCTCACGAAGCAAGAAAAATCTCAAACAGACTTAACCTTATACCTAATGGAGCTAGGAAAAGAAGAACAAACAAAACCCAAATCCAACAGAAGGAAGGAAATAATAAAGAAATGATACAAAAACTTAAAGAACAGTAGAACACATCAGTGAAACTAAGAGCTGTTTCTTTGAAAAGATCGACAAAATTGATAAACCTCTAGCCAGACTCATTAAAAAAAAAATAAATAAATAAAAGAAAGCAAAAGATAGAGGACTCAAACAAAATCAGGAACAAAAGAAGATAAATAACAACAAACAGTGCAGAAATACAGAGGATTGTAAGAGAATATTATGAAAAATTATATGCCAACAAACTGGACAATCTAGAAGAAATGGATAAATTCCTAGAATGTAAAACTTACCAAAACTTAACAAGAAGAAATAGAAAATTTAAACAGATCGATTAGCAGCAAAGAAATTGAATTAGTAATCAAAAACTCCTAACAAACAAAACTCCAGGACCAAACAGCTTTACCAGTGAATTCTACCAAACATTTAAAGAAGAGTGAATACCTATTCCTCTCCAATTATTCCAGAATATAAAAGAGAAAGGAAAACTTCCAAATTCATTCTATGAGGCCAGCCTTACCCTGATTTCAAAACCACATAAAGATACAACAAAAAAGAGAGATACAGGCCAATATTTCTGATGAACATAGATGCAGAATTCTTCAACAAAATATTAGCAAACCAAATTTAACAATATATTAATAAAATCATTTACCACGATCAAGTGGGATTTATTCCTGGGATGCAAGTTCAATATTTGCAAATCAATCAATGTGATACATCACATCAATAAGAGAAAGGATAAAAACCATGTGATCATTTCAGTAGATACAGAGAAAGCATCATGCTCATTGGTGAAAAACAGCTTTCCCTTAAGTTCAGGAACAAGGCATGTATGTCCACTTGCACCATTTTTATTCAGAGTGGTACTGAAAGTCATAACCATAGTGATCAGACAAGAGAAAGAAAGTAAAGGCGTCCAGATTGGTAAGGAAGAAGTAAAACTTTGACTGTTTGCAGATGACATGATACCACATATAGAAAACCCTAAAGACTCCACCAAAAAAACTATTAAAACTGATAAATGAATTCAGTGAGGTCACAGAATACAAAATCTATATACAGAAATCTGTTGCATTTCATACACTAGTAACAAGGCAGCAGAGAGAGAGAACTTAAGGAAACAACCCTATTTACAGTTGTACCAAAAATGGTAAGATACCTGGGAGTAATCTTAACCAAAGAGGTGAAAGACCTGTACTCTGAAAACTATTAAACATTGTTGAGAGAAATTGAAGACAACACAAAGATATGGAAAGACATTCCATGCTCATAGATCGGAAGAACAAATATTGTTAAAATGTTTATACTACATCTACAGATTTAATGCATCCCTATCAAAATACCAACAGCATTTTTCACAGAAGTAGAACAGACAATCCCCAAATTTGTATGAACCAAAAAGACCTCGAATATCCAAAGGAATCTTGAAAAAGAACAAAACTGGAGGTATCACAATTCCAGACTTCAAATTACATTGCAAATCTATAATAATCAAAACAGTATGGTACTGGCACAAAAATAGACACATAGATCAATGGAAAAGAATAGAAAACCCAGAAAGAACCCCCCCAAATTATCATCGACTAATCTTTGACAAAGGAGGCAAGAACATGCATTGGGAAAAAGACCGTCTCTTCAACAGATGGTGTTGGGAAAACTGGACAGCAATATGGAAAAGAATGAAACTGGACCACTTTCTTATACCATACAAAAAAATAAACTAAAAATGGATTAAGGGCCTTAATATGAGGACTAAAGCTTTTACAAATCCTAGGAGAGAGCACAGGCAATAATTTCTGTGACATTAGATATAGCAACATTTTTCTAGATATGTCTCCTGAGGAAAGGGAAACAAAAGCAAAAATAAACTGTTGGGACTACATCAAAATAAAAAGCTGCACAGCAAAGGAAACAACCAACAAAACCGAAAGACAATCTACTTGGATTGAAACAGATAGACAATCTACTTGGATAGAAACAGATATTTGCAAATGACATATCTGATAAAGAGTTAGTATTGAAAATAAAGAACTTACACAACTCACACATACCCGAAGGATATAAAAAGACCCCCAAAAAGTAATAATTCAATTAAAAAATGGACAGAAGACATGAACAGACATTTCTTCAAAGAAGACATACAGATACCACATATAGAAGACCCTGAAGACTCCACCAAAAAAACTATTAAAACTGACAAATGAATTCAGTGAGGTCACAGGATACAAAATCTATATACAGATATATATAGATATATAGACACATGAAGAGATGCTCAACATCACTCATCATCAGGGAAATGTGAATCAAAACCACAATGAGATATCACCTCATATGTCTCAGAATGGTGAAAATCAAAATTGTAAGAAACAACAAGAGTTGGCAAGAATGTGGAGAAATAGGAACCCTCTTGCACTGTCGGTGGGAATGCAAACTGGTGTCACTACTATGGAAGTCAGATTGGAAGTTCCTCAAAAAATTAAAAATAGAATTACCCCATGGTCCAGTAATCATATGGTTTATCCAGAAGATGCAAAAACACTAATTTAAAGGGTCATTCACCCCTATGTTTATTGTGGCATTATTTACAATAACCAGATTGTGGAAGCAACCTGAGTGCCCACTGATGGATGAATGGATAAAGAAGAGGTGGTATATACGTACAGTGGAATATTATTCAGCCATAAAAAGAATGAAATCCTGCTGTTTGCAAGTACATGGATGGATTTAGGAAGTATAGAAGTGAAATAAGTCAGAGAAAGACAGATACCATAGGATTTCAATCATATGTGGTTTTTAAGAAACAAAACAAAACAAAGGGGGAGAAAAAGACAAACAAAGAAACAGACTCTTAACTATAGAGAACAAAAACAGATGGTTATCAAGGGGGAGGAGTGTGGGGGGATGGATGAAATAGGTGAAGGGGGATTAAGAGTAACTTACCTTGATAAGCACTGAATAATATATGGAATTGTTAAATCACTGTTTTGTACATCTGAAATGAATATAACATTGTATGTTAAGTACACTGGAATCAGAATTTTAAAAAATTGCCAGTACATTTAGGATATCTTTATATTTTCCTTTATATCATTATTATGTGAATATTATGACTTTTTCATGAAACTGTGATTATGTTTCAGACAGCTTTCTCATTAAGTATTCATAAAGCAAATATTTCTTATATTTAGAAATTTTGAGAAGTACCTCTTTTATCAGCCACATTTATATAGAATAAATTTAATTATGCATCATTTCTTTTTCTTTCTTGACTGGATCTCATTAAGTATAGATCAAGGGGAGGTAGATCAAGGCAGAACAAAGAGATGGAGGAGGAGTTTCTAGGAGAGTTGTGATAGAGTGTCCAATAGAGGGTATGGGGGATACCTGGAATCAATTAACACTAACTTCCAGAACCAATGAATGGGTGAGATTGAACAGCGAATTAGATTGCCCAGAGTGAATGAGTAAAGTGAGAAGAGAAGGCCAAGGATGGTACCCTGTGGAACATAGAAGCATATCTGTAGAGTTGCTGGAAGGAAACAGGGACTGGCTATGTAGTGTGGTGGTTGAGAACATGATCTCCGAAGACAGGTTGTCTAGGATGAGTTCTGAGATCTCTCATTTTCTTGCTATGTGATGGAGAGCAAGTTATTTAACATCTATAAAACTTAGTTATCATTAAATGAAAAGAATAGTATTTTTCACTTCATAGAGTTGATAGGGAGCTTTTAGTGTGGTGCTTAGCACACAGCACTCATTAGTTGATGGTGATGATGACCACGTCAACCATGACTATGATAGTGACAACTTTTTGCCATAAATTATTTGGCCCAAAGATTTCTCTACCCACTGATTGTTTGTATATCACATTATAATCTTACTAAATCTAAATGTAATCTAAAAATTACATTTTTATTGCCTATGTTCTGCCCAAACTGCCTCTCCTTTTGCCGTGTTTATCCTAGTAAATGGCATCAAGATTTGTCTGCGTGCTCAAGCCAAAAATCTATGATTTATTCTTGATTTCTCTCTGCCCCTCACTTCTTATATTCAATTCATCAGCTATTCCTTTGACTCTATGTCAAGATTATATCCTGATTCCAGCTGTTGTCATATCTCACTATAATTCCCAGGTCAAGTCCGTTACCTATGTCTAGTCTCCCAGCTTCCACTCTAGCTTTACTCATCCTCCTCTCCAGTTCCTTTTCCATGCAGCACTGTGACTTACCTTTGTAAAAGGTATAGTAGATCAGAGCACGCTGCTTCCTGTGTAAACCTCAAACTCCTTATTCTAGCCATCAGAGTACTATGTAATTTTGTCAGTGCTTACTTACCTCTTGAGCCTCATTCCTTACCATTGTCCCCCTTGACAGCCACACTATCCTTTTTACACCATCATTTTTGAGACATTTTCTCCAGCTGTTCTTTCTACTGCTTCCTTTCCTTGGGGTCTTTTAATTACAATGTAAATGTCACCTCCTCAGGTCATCCCTGAATTACCCAATCTAAAATAACCATCTTCTCATTTTCCGTATGTCATCCTATTATATTTCTCTGCATAGTACTAAAGAATGTGGAATAAGTATTAGATACTATTATGTATATGTTTACTTTCTTTTTGTTGTTTTTGTATTATGTATGCCTTTGTTTATATCTCCTCCCCTGCTAATACTTGTGGCGTAAATGAATAAACTTCAGAAAACCCCTTCCCTCTACTTCTCCCTGTCTCTATCTCTGTTCTCTTAGGAAGAGACTTTTCCTTGCCATATTTAATTTTTCCAGGTATAGCTGGTGGTGCTCATGGGCGGAGGGGGGAAATGGTAGTATCTTTGTCATTAATCAACTATTCTGCTCATGATAAGGTGACAAAGATAGTATTTTTGGTTACATAATTTAGATACAGTAATTATTATGCTAGGAAGTATAACTAATGATGATTAAATGATACAAATACTAGGGTCTTATAAATGTTTAGCTAGATAATTAGCTATATATGGTCACTCATTTTCTTTTGCTACAATGAATTCCCTCCTTTGGTAAAAAGCCAGTAGTAATGATTAATGGCATATTGTTCAAACTGGTGCAAATCTCCAACACTTACTAATCTTTAGGAATTGGTTACCTTTGAAATAGTTCAAGAAATTCTAGGGAGGTAATTGTTCAAATGTGGAGAAAGCATGGATCATTAGACTTTGCTGGCGCATGTGGTGTTTTTTTGTGTTGTTGTTTTGGTTTCCAGTGAGGTTTATAGAAAATTTATAGAAAATAATATTTGACAGAGTTGTGTTAAATATTGTTAAAAGGCTGTTCTAGTTTGAGTAGATTGGTGATGAGTAATACCATTTTCAAGACCAGAGCATGAATTTTATTGCTAAGTAAAATTGAAGAGCATTT